>NC_079325.1:10065000-14994330 GCF_029931775.1 Euleptes europaea | reverse complement strand
ATAGCCAACTTATATATGGCGGATTTTGAAAGTAAATTTCTTTTCTGCAATACATTTTTCCAATCACACGTCTTATTTTATTTTAGATTTATTGATGATTTATTTTTTGTCCTGGATTCTGCCAACACCTTTTCCGAATTGCATAGGTGGATCAATTCTTTGGACAGTCATCTTAAATTTTCTGGATGCTCTGACCAACAGTCTATAGCCTTCCTTGACATCACGGTCTTTAGGACCCAGACGGGTCAGATTGCAGTCAAACCCTTTAAAAAAGCTACAGATTGTGGCGCAGGGTTACATTTTGAATCCCACCACCCGCTTCACTTGCGTAGAAACTTACCTTTCAGCCAATTTCTAAGGCTCAAACGCAATTCAACTTTTCATCAGGATTATATACAAACCACTTCTGCATTATGTGCCCAATTGAGAAATAGGGGTTATAATGACCAGGTCCTAAACGCAGCTTATACCAAAGCGGAACTAAAAACCAGAGAGTCACTTTTCCGGTCGGAGCAAACAAAGAGCAGTACCACCAGGATCGCTTCATCCTTAGAATTTAATCATCTTACTAATGATATCAAACGGATAATTAATAAGCATTGGCACATTTTGCACACCGTGCCAGGTTGCCAAGAGTTTCCGCTCTTTGGCTTGAGAAAAACAAGCTCCTTGAGAGACCAACTAATACAAACTAGTACCACTCCGGTACAACAGGAAGTTATTTTCGGCCATTTTAAGTGTGGCTCCTGTATCTTTTGCCCGCTAAGCTTGCAAGTTAAGGAAGTCAGCTCCACAGCATTTAATTTTAAATATAAATTAAGACATTTTAGCAACTGTGCATCACATAATGTGGTCTATGCGGTCACGTGCCCGTGTTCCTTAATTTATATTGGCTCAACCACACGCCAATTAAAACTTAGAATTGGCGAGCATAAAGCGCGTTTACGCGCGAGGAATCTCGAAGCACCATTAACAGAGCATTTTCTGAAAAAGGGACACTCAGAGAATGACATGCTATTCTTTGCATTATGGAAATTTAGACCCAAACCTTTTCATCATCAAAATGTAGCCCAGATCTTGCATAGGCAAGAAATGAAACTCATTTTTCTCTTTAAAACACTGACCCCTACTGGACTTAACAGTGATTTTGATTTATCCTGCTTTTTGTAATATGTAGCTTTAAGACCCTCAGAATGCCCTGTATTCAATTCACCTGTATGTAATGAGCTGCTACTTTAAAACTCATACCCTGACATTATCTCATGATCTGTTACCTCTCTGAAGGACATGAGAACCTGTGGTCTATGAACCCTCTGGGTCAATTATAAGACATATGGTAAGAATAATTCTGTTTTCTGTTTTCTATATATCGGAAAATATTTAGTAATGGACATTATGTTATATATAAGCCTTTATTTTGCCTAGAGAGTTTTTACATGATGGCAACATCCGACTGAAGAAGCACTTGCGAAACGAATACCAAACCAGAGGTGTCGTCTCGGCTTCGGCTTCCTTCATATACCAAGTGCACCACAGAGACTCTTTACCACTTGCTAGTGGAACATTTTTTACTTTGTTTGAGGGCAGCTTGCCCGTTTACATGTATTTGCTTTGGGTGTACTTACTTTGTGTTGTATTGATTATATGCATGAAGTAATGCTTTTCCTTTTTGTTCACAATTCATATTGCTAATATTGTATTGACAAGTTTTTCAGCAAAACTGTTTTCATGAATAATTAATACAATATTGACATTATAGTGAGCCCTCGTGCTGCTGTTTTCACAACCTCGTTATTTTCAGCATAGGTACTGTGTTTGTTGAGAGTACCTGGAGGCTGGCAACTCTAGTCACGAGGACTAGAAACATTATTTTATTTTAGGCATATGATTGCAGAATCCTTGATCATGCTAACCTTTAAACGTGGTTGCCTTGTTATAGCAGCAGGTGAAGCACAGTGCACAATCTCTCTCATTGCATTCTGGCTGTTCCTTCTAGAGGGGTCAAGTGGCCATCTGTCCAGCTACAACTGAACATAGCTTGGGTCCCATAATGCAGACAACTGCTGTTGCTTGTAAAGGCCTTTTTTTAAAAAAAAAAAGACTTTGGAGTGGAAATTACTATATTAATGTAAGAGTGTGAGGTACTTTTTACTGTCCAGTCTGTATCCACCTCTTTGACCACTTCACAGAAATGGAACTAAGCAAGAGCAGCAACCAAGAAGAGAGAGAGAGAGAGAGAGAGAGAGAGAGAGAGAGAGAGAGAGAGAGAGAGAGAGAGAGAGGTTGAAGGAGCCCGTCTCTTGCAGTATTAAATCTTCACATTTTAGCCTTCCACTTTAAAGATTCTCTTTCTTTCTGCAAGCAATAAATAATAACACTGGGAAA
Organism: Euleptes europaea; assembly: GCF_029931775.1. Classification (NCBI taxonomy): domain Eukaryota; kingdom Metazoa; phylum Chordata; class Lepidosauria; order Squamata; family Sphaerodactylidae; genus Euleptes; species Euleptes europaea. Next base: position 14,991,945 of record NC_079325.1, on the reverse strand, counting down.
GGTGGGGGGAACCAACCCACAGACAAATGGCTGACATCAAAAAGCCACGAGAAGACTGGCAAATGGAGAGATCTGAAGTGAGGAAAGGGGAAGGCTTGCTTAGGAGTCCGTTCACGTAGCTCTGACTTCTGTTGCTTCACATTAATTTTAGCCACCATCACAGGTGGTGGAAGGATGGCAGCGACTAATTACGCTCTCTCTCTCTCTCTCTCTCTCTCTCTCTCTCTCTCTCTCTCTCTCTCTCTCTCTCTCTGTCTCTCTCTCTCTCTCTCTCTCTCTCTCTCTGCATGTCTTTCGCGGAGACTCATATTTGCTCGTGCTGTATAGCAGGCCAAGAGGAACACAAGCGGGCTTTATTTCAACTCCCTATATCTCAATGGCATCCCTCTCTTAGAGCTACCATCTAAACACATGAAGCTGCCTTATACTGAATCCGACCCTTGCTCCATCAAAGTCAGTATTGTCTACTCAGACCGGCAGCGGCTCTCCAGGGTCTCAGGCAGAGGTCTTTCACATCACCTACTTGCCTAGTCCCTTTAACTGGAGATGCCAGGGATCTAACCTGGGACCTTCTGCATGCCAAGCATATGCTCTACCACTGAGCGACGGCCCCTCCAACCTGGTGAAAGAGAGTGATCATTTAGCATTCTTTTACACACCATTCTCCACCCATGCCATTCTATCAGGCTTCACAGTAGGGTTGCCAGCTCTGGGTTGGGAATTACCTAGAGATTTTTTGGGGGGTGGAGCCTGAGGAGGGCTAGTTTGGAGAGGGGAGGGACTTCAATGCCAGAGAGTCCAATGGCCAGAGTGGCCATTCTCCAAGGGAACTGATCTTTATCACGTGGACATCAGTTGTAATAGCAGGAGATCGCCATCCACCCCCTGGAGGTTGGCAACCCTACTTCACAGCCAAACTCTGCATTTGACCATGACTGATCTCTTGGCTACTTTTAATGCAACTCCAGGGAGGCTGCGGTCAAGAACCGCTAGTCCAAGGGATTTCCGGGATGGGTCAGCAAAATACAAAATTACAAAACGCTGGGGTATGAGTCCTCACACCTCAGTCTTAGTAGCTGCCACCAGCCCCCCTTCACTACCCAAACAGCCAGAAGCCAAGGGGCAAGCTTCCCACCTTCCTCGGTTTAAAGTCAGGAAAGTTACCACTGCAAGATAGACCACTACAATTAACCTGGTAGGCGTTAGGGTTGCCAGGTCCCCTTGCTCCACTTGCGGGAGCTTTTCTGGGGTGTGACTTTAGGTGTGTGATGCATGTGCATGCCTGGCGTGATGCGCATCCCCCGCATGCCGCACCTATGTCACTTCTGGGTTTGCCCAGAAGTGATGCGGACACTCTAGCAATCTCCACCGAAACCTCCCGCCAGTGGCGGAGAGGGACCTGGCAACCCTATGCATTAATTTTATGGAGAAGTTATCAAAGCATGAATGAGTGTAACCAAGTTTCTCTTTTCCATAGAAAAAGGAATACTAGCCATACCTGGAAAAGACATTTCTACAGCCATTGAATCATTTGGAGTAGTGCTGAAGCCAAGGTGAACCCCTCCTCTCTATCCCCATCCCTGGGTGGCCCAAGGATCACAAACAGGGAGAGGTAGGGCTATACAGAGAGGAACTGGGGTTACCGGATCTCTTGCAGGAAGTGAAAAGCTTTAGCCTCCTCTCCAATGGTAGTTCTAATTACACTCTTCCACTTTCTCCCATAAAAGTAGACAATCATAATTCATTCCTATGGAGAAACGTAAAACATGTTTGGACAATCTTGCAAGGATAAACTCCCCTGCTGACACTAAGACTTTCATTGATAGGAATTTTGTAGGGAAGGGTATGTCTGTGCACAAAGCAAAATGTAGCATCCCAGGATCCTTGCAATACAAAGCCCTTCTTCCAGTTACATATCCACAGTCTCCAAGATTCCACAGGAGAAAACATGGAGCTGCCTTATACTGAGTCAGACCCTTGGTCCACCATGTCATTTGGATTGGCAGCCGCTCGCCAGGGTCTCAGGAAGAGGTCTTTCTCATACATTTCACCTGATCCCTTTAATTGGAGGGGCTGAGGATTAAAGCTGGGACCTTTTACACGCAAAACAGATGCTCTACCACAACCCAGCCCCGGGCCCACAATCTTGCAGTATTTCTCACGCCAAGAAATACTACCTAACGCCACTATATTTACAATTCCACAGTGCTGAAGGCTCTTTTTTCTGTACGCTGTATTCTTTTTTTATTCTCCAATTGCTTCTTCTGTATTGGCTTTGGAAACAGTTGGAGGTAAACAGATCAAACAGTATTTTTAATAGGGAAAGTTTAATGAAACATTTAGTCTCACAGTGAATCTGGTTGTACTTAACAATAGACTATCAGAAATTCAAACACATTCGGCAACATTTGTTATCTGGAAGGGAAGCAATAGGCGGAACAGTAATATCTCTAGAACCGACACCAACTGAGAAGCTTATTTCTGGCCAAGGACGATTATTTATTTATTTAATCTCAGAGTTGGAAGGGGTCACCAGGGTCATCTAGCCCAACCCCCTGCCAAGGCACAAATTTCATCTATAATATCCCCGACAAGCAGGTATCCAGTTAGGGTTGCCAGGTTGCTGGTTACGGCGGACAATTGCCCGCCAATTTACTGGGCTGCCCACTGACCCTCAGCTGGTCAGTGGGGGTGAGCATCCCCGGAGCGATGACATCACTTCCGCATCCATGTGGAAGCACTGGATGACACCGGGGATGCTCATCACCGCCCCAGCCCTGCTCCACGGAGCTCCTGCCGGTTGCCAGAAGGAACCTGGCAACCCTATATCCAATCAATACCTAAAGAACCTCCAATGATGAAGAATCCAAAACCTCACAAGGCAGACTATTCCAGTGTCGGACACAGCTCACAGTCAGGAAGTTCTTCCTCAAACAGACCAAAAAACGTTTGCTGTAGTTTATATCCATTCGTCTGAGTTAGATTAGCTAACTTCTGCTACACGTATGCTGAATTCATGTCCCTCAGTATTTAACATTGGGGAAAACTACTCATGATATTAGGGGGTTCTGTGAGTGGAAATCTAGATGTGTTATTTGAGTCTCACAATCAGCTGCGAGCGGTGAGGAAATGCGGATCAGCATCTAAGCACTGGAAAAGAGAGGTAACTTTTCCTCTGGACTGTTTCCTCAATCAACGTGATCTGCCTTGAACCTTAATAGGAGGACAACAGAAAGATATGATATGGGTGTCCATTTACACATCATATGAAGTTTGGCCTTTCTTTTTTTAGTCACCCAAACTTGGGAGTCAAAGGGAAATGTTACAAACATACTTTGCCACCCTCCCACTGCTAGTGGCTCTCTCATTTTAGAAATCAACCTTCAATTGCATCCTACCTTAATTTAATTTAGATATCTAAAACCTATGTTTATTAACAGGAGATCCATAAAACCCTTACTCCATGTATCTAATGACTGGTTAGATACATGGAGTAAGGGTGTAGTGGTGTAATGATTAAGTGGTGTAGTTGTTAAGAGTGGTGGTTTGGAGCAGAGGACTCTGATCTGGAGAATCCAGGTTTGATTCCCTACTCCACATGAGTGGCGGAGGCTAATCTGGTGAACTGGATTTGTTTCCCCACTCCTCCACATGAAGCCAGCTGGGTGACCTTGGGCTAGTCACACTCTCTCAGCCCCACCTACCTCACAGGGTGTCTGTTGTGGGGGGAGGATAGAGTGGTAGAGAAAGTCAGCATATAAAAACCAACTCTTCTTCTTCTTGGTATGACCCTGAATGTAAGGTGCTTAAGAAAGAAATAACCACAACTATGAGACAAGTGAGACGAAGTAACAATGAGGCCTCATCTTTTAAAACTTAGATCTCAATATGAAGTTTTAATCAAACAAAAAAACCTTGAACATGCAAGATCCTTATGGAAAGATCTTGAGTTAGCAGTCCTTGAAAAAAATGAAGGACGTTTCTGGGTACTGGTCTTATGTGACTTAAGCTGCTCGACACGGCGGCTCAAAGAAGAAATTCCAGGAAAAGCATGCTTTATGTACTTTCGGAAGGTTTTTGGACTTCTCCTTAATTCAATGTTGTGATAAGGTGAGGCTGAGAATATCTTGCCAAAGGCCACCTGGGAAACGATCATGGCTGAACAGGGATTGCAAACTGGGCTTCTTGCAGCGGTCCAACAAAGTTTCTCCTTTAGTCATTTTGAGTGAAGATATTGACACCCTGTTTCTGTGCAGTTTGTGCAAAGCAATATTCAGGGGGACAATAATATCGTGCGCAGAGAGGGCCATAACCATAGCAGCTGACTCCAAGAGCTGAGTTTTATGACCTTTAGCTTCCAATAAGGCTGTAATTAGGGTTTCCAGGTCCCTCTTCGCCACCGGCGGGAGGTTTTTGGGGTGGAGCCTGAGGAGGGAAGGGGTTGGGGAGGGGAGGGACTTCAATGCCATAGAGTCCAATTGCCAAAGTGGCCATTTTCTCCAGGCGAACTGATCTCTTCAGTTGTAGTTGCAGGAGATCTCCAGCTACTACCTGACGGTTAGTAAAACTGCAACGGAGTCTCCAATACAAAAGTAGCAAACAAGTCTTATTAGTGCTTACACATAAATGACATCAACAGAACAGAGTGAAAAATACATATAGGTACAACCAAAGTTATATACAATATATACAGTTTAAATTAAGTGCAGTCTTTGTGCACCAACTGCCATGTTCTTCCAAGGATGTATTAATTTTTCTTCAAAGAGTCCAATAACAGGTGCAGTCCCAAAAGAAATGCTTTTTGGGAAAAGATGGGAGACGGCCGTTTCAAGTCTTTTCTTCAGCCCCAATCAAAAAAGCATTTCCAAAAAGTGAACCCAATGATCAGTTCTTTCACTCAGTTCTCAGTTCCACGAGGCTGCACTTTAGAGTATCCCTTGTGGAACTGAGAACTGAGTGAAAGAACTGATCATTCTGTTGATGTCATTTATGTGTAAGCACTAATAAGACACTGTCCTTCAGTGTTACTACTCTGAAGATGCCTGCCACAGCTGCTGGCGAAACGTCAGGAAAGAAAATTCCAAGATCACAGTTACACAGCCCGGATAACCTACAAGAACCAACTAATAAGACTTGTTTGCTACTTTTGTATTGGAGACTCCGTTGCAGTTTTACTAACCATTTGGTATTGGCACAAAGGTGCCTATTTTGTATTGTAACTACCTGATGGTTGGCAACCCTAGCTGTAATGCAAGGAGTATTTGAGCTCAGTTTTGTCATGGTTATATCCTCTCTCCTCCCCCCCGCCCCCCCATGTTTCCTGCTCATGTCTCATTGGCTGTTAATGCCCAATACTTTATGCTGCTTTCTTCTTCTTCATCAGAGCTATCAAGTGATGTTTTCTTTGCCTCTGAAATGTGCTGTATCAGTGCTATTCTTTATTGTAGGCCACTTTGAAAACTTTTGCAGAAAAGCACTTTGGAACAGAACTCTGGCAAATGAATAAATGAAAGATTAAAGGAGCGCCGATGTGTGAAATCCTGGATGAAAGAAAACAGAGCAAACAGCCTCCCATGGCCTCCTGCCTGCTTGGGCCTCCAGGGCCACCTTGGCTGGCTCTTTTCCCAGGTTTTTAACTCAAACAACGGATTCCTATGGAGATGAAGGTGGCTTACATGAAGGGGTATCCCACATTTCCAGGTGAATGTGTTCCATATAAGGTTGCCAACTCTGGGTTGGGAAATTTGAGGGGTGGAGCATGGAGAGGGTGGGGTTTTGGGAGGGAAGGGGTATGATGCCATAGAGCAGGGGTCCCCAGCTTTTTTGAGTCTGTGGGCACCTTTGAAATTCTGCTATAAGGTGGTGGGCTAGGGTTGCCAGGTCCCTCTTCACCACTGGTGGAAGGTTTTTTGGGGGGAGCCTGAGGAGGGCAGGGTTTGAGGAGGGGAGGGACCTTGGTAGGGTATAATGCCATGCAGTCAACTTTCCAAAAAAGCCATTTTCTCCAGGAGACATGCAATTATGGTTGCCAGCTCCAAGTTGGGAAATACCTGGAGATTTTTGGGGCAGAGCCTGAGGAGGGCGGGGTTTTGGGGAGGAGATGGACTTCAATGCCAAAGAGTCCAATTGCCAAAGAGGCCAGGGGAACTGATCTCTATTGGCTGGAGATCAGTTGTAATAGCAGGAGATCTCCAGCTACTACCTGAAGGTTTGCAACTCTATCTAAAAGGGGCATAATGAGGCTCTGCTGCCAGTAGTAAGTCACAGCTGGTGAACCATGTCACATGCATTTGAGATAAATGGAGCTCTTGGCTTCTTCTGAGGAACTTGTGCTTGCCCTGGAGAAAATGGCTGGCAGTTGGACTCTATGGCATTGAAGTCCCTCCCCAAACCCCGCCTTCCTCAGACTCCACCACAAAAACCTCCCATAGGTGGCAAAGAGGGACCTGGCAACCCTAATAATGCTGTTGCAGTTGCCTTGTTTGTGGGCTTTTTAGAGGCACTTGGTTGGCCACTGTGTGAACAGACTGCAGGACTTGATGGACCTTGATCTGATCCAGCATGGCCTTTCTTATGTTGTTAACTGCTTTTTGGTAGGGGAGAAACATACTTGATTAGACATAAACTTCCAAAAAAAATTCACTAGACAGTGTGCCAGCCCCCCAAACCCCTTTGGAATAAACACATTCACAAATTCAGCTGCGGTTTCATGCAAAGTTAAGCAATTACGCCACTTTTCACCCAAAAAGTGTTGAAAGATATGATCTGCGAGCTGTGTAAATCTATGCCATACCTTATGCCTTTCTGAAGGCTGGGGAGTGGTGGTACCTGCCTCCAGCTTCCACCGCTATCATTCTCAGGACACCTCTGTCCACACCGACTCCTCCTTCCCCTTCCCAACAGCCCAAGCAGGAAAGGATGCTTTCTGGATGGTTCGGAAAGCCGCAACCATCTCCTTATCTAGCTGGAGCAGCTGTTTCAGCTCCTTGGGCCTGCCTTGTGCAATAAGCACTTTGTAATCCGAGGAGCTGAAGAGTGCGCTATGCTAGAAGCAGAAAATGAATTTGTCCCCGGCTGATGAGAATCAACGGCACGCAGATGCCGGCTCCATTCAGATGAAAAACCATGGAGATTAGCTAGCCACTGATAGCCAGGAGGCTCCTCAGGCAGCCAAGACCCAACTAGTAGCAAAATAAGCACCTGTTTCATTCGGCTCTGACTATGCATGGATTACCTGGAGTGCGCTGGAGAACCTCTCTAGATGCTTTTCCTTTTGCTGAGTGGTTCCTTCCTGATTTTGTACAATCTCCTTATCCCCGATTGGTTGCTTTATAAAACAGCTTTATACAACTGCTTTCCCCCCTTTTGAGTGAACTATAATTTTTGTTTAACTTGAAGTCCACAGCTGTCTCTTTTTTTAGGTTTCTTGGTGCCCCGTCTTCCCTTATTTTTCTATACTGTAAAAAAGGCAAGAAACTGCCCAGCTTGGATGGGAAGGAGAATCTATTTTACAAGTGAAAAAAAATTAAAAGAGAGACAATGTGGGGTGCTGGTTAGTAACTGGAAATGGGCACCGGGGTGCAAATCTCTGCTCTACTATGAAACTCACTGAATGACTTTGAGTCAATCATTCTATTTCAGATTAACCTACCTCACAGGGTTGTTGTGATGATTATGGGGGGAATCATGAACACTACCCCAAGCTCTTTAGGGGAAGAGTAGGATAATAATCTAAACAAATAAGTAAAATGAGTCTAAATGGGCACATTTGTGCGACTTGTAAAAAATAACCAGACAGCAATACAAGTTCAGAACTAGTGCAGAATAGTGGCTACGAATCAGGAAACCACTGGTTCAAATCTCGCTTTGAGCATTAGCTAAACTCAATGACCTTAGACAAATTTTCTCTCTTGGCCTCAGTCCCCCTGTCTCCAAAGCTATGTGGGAATAGACAGTGTGGCCCATGAACACATGAAGATGCCTTATACTGAATCAGATCCTCGGTCCATCAAAGTCAGTATTGTCTACTCAGACAGGCAGCAGCTCTCCAGGGTCTCAGGTAGAGGTCTTTCACATCACCTTCTTGCCTGGTTCCTTTAGCTGGAGATACCAGGGATTGAACCTGGGACCTTCTGCATGCCAAGCAGATGCTCTATCACTGAGCCACAGCCACAGCATCCAGGACTCCTCCAGCAAGAATATTAGCAACATCCCACAAACCACTGTGGTGTACGGTTAGATGAGATCCAGGGAGATAGGGGTTCCTAGCAGCCACTCTCTCACAGGGCTCCTGCTAGCAGAAAATAGCTAGAGAGTCCGCAGTCTACCCTGTACTCCTCGGATGAAGGATGGTATAAATCTAGCTAGTTAATCTAGCTTTGGTACTGACAAGCATGCAGCTACAAGGGGACACTGGGGGTCATGCTCAAGCACACGCTCTTCGCCGAGGGACTGCGTGTGCACACCTTTAAACTTTTTGCAGGATTTCCTGCAACATGCAAGGGTTTTGTGACAGGCAAGTGCATACGGGAAGGGCTTCCCTGGCAAAACAGCCGTGCTAAGAAATGCGGGCCATCTTACAGGGTGGTTGCAAAGCTTAGGGAAATTTCACGTTGAAGACGTGAACCCTTCCTACGAAGCTGACTTTGTTTTCACCGACTAAGGATTTGCCTTCTGTTTGAACGTGCCGGTTGGACGGATGCTTTCGCGCCACTTCCCTCGGCTACTTTCACCAAACTCTTTACCTGCCTCTGCCTCCTCTCTGCCTCCACTGTTTGTGATAAATATGAACACAGAGCGATTTGTAACCTTGACGGTAATTGACTTCTCAAATTAATAACTCTTCTTTGTAACTCAAAATGCAATTATCGCTTTATGGAACCGAGGGTTAAACTCGCAGCCGGCAGGAATGGCTCCTTCCAGGAGTGCCCTAATTACGCCATGAAATCCTAACAGGAGGTAGGTCATGATAACCTATCCCCAGAAGGGCCGAGGTGCCGTTGTAAATACTCTCCAATGTAAAAATTTAAGTGTGTGCGCGTCTGCATGAGCGTAAGATGGAACTGAAGAGGGAGAGCTGCTTTTAGACAAAACCATTTGCTCACATTCAGTGGGGAGAAGGAAGTGTGCATTAGTAAATGGAACATGGAGAACTTGAAGTGCATGGGATGAGTCACTTCTCCACCACTCTGAAAGCAAATAATGTAGGCTACCTGCCCCAGCATGCCAGTATAGTGTAGTGGTAAGAGTAGTGGACTCTAATCTGGTGAACCAGGTTGGTTTCTCCACTCCTCCACATGAAACCTGCTGGGTAACCTTGGGCTAGTCACAGTTCTCTCTGAACTCTCTCAACCCCACCTACATGACAAGGTGTCTGTTGTGGGGAGAGGAAAGGAAAGTGATTGTAAGCCGGGTTGAGTCTCCTTAAAGGTAGAGACAACTGGGGTATAAAATCAACTCTTCTTCTTCATGGTCAGAAGAACCTGATTTTCTCTTGCAGCGTGGATTGCCAGTGACATATATGAGAGTGTCATAGTACCTGCATCTATTTGCCCATGGAATAATGAAACTGAATTTAAACAAGGCCTTTATCTGACAAGATACTTGACTAGACTTTGGTTGCTTCCATTCAGGGATGGTTCCCCAATGTGCTCTTATCGACAGTGCAAATGCAAAGGCATTCATAGCTGCAATGGAGGCTCCATTGTGGGGGGTCCCTATGCTCTGCTTTTGTGGTCAGAGGGGAATGCAGAACAAATCCTCCATGTGGGAGCAACTCTATTAGCTGCTGGTAGGGAGTCAAATGTAGATGGTGATGGAAAGTGCCATCAAGTCGCAGCCAACTGATGGTGACCCTGCAGGGTTTTCAAAGCAAGAGATGTTCAGAGGCGGTTGGCCATTGCCTGCCTCTGTGTAGCAACCATGGACTTCCTGGTGGGCTCCCACTCAAATATGAATCAGGTCCAACCCTGCTTAGCTCCAGAGATCTGACAAGATCAGGCTAGCCTGGGCCATCCAGCTCAGGGCCAATTGGGGTTTTTTAATCTTAAATTGGGATCCAGCAACCCTATTGTCAGCTGCCAAACCTTAGCTAGGATGTCTATTATCAAAGAATTCTCTTGTCCTTGCCCGCAGTGTTCAAGAAGGTATAGTCAATTCTTTGTTGAAGGGAGGCTATGTTCTTACGAAAGAAGCAGTTATCTGTGACCCAAGACTAGGGAGGCCCAAGTACAGCAGAGGCGCAGTCTCAGCTGGATATTCCATTGAAACAGAAATGACACTTGCAAAGTCAGTGGAGGGTCTTGAGTCTAACCAACATGGGCTTTTGTTAGCAATGCTGTCTATTCGTACAGCTGGATGAAGCAGCATATTTAAAGGTGATTTTAAAAGAACTATGCCCATATCATTGGATTCCCCCATCACTGCATTCTCTACTTGACATTAGAAAACAATGAAGCAAAAATAGTGGAGGCACAGTGTGATCTCAGCAGGGAACAGAATGGAAAACCAACGAGTACTTCCCTGCCCTTACTGTCTCTCCAGTATGGAAATCTGGAGTACCACTTTGAAGAGTTTATCTCTTTTTGTGGTTTATTCTGTGGCTGGTGGAGCTTCCCCACACTGTCCCTTGATCGTGGGACTCTGGTGACACCAGGCAGACAATCCCATGTCACTGCCCACCATAATATCTACAGATCTGATATTCCCTCAAGATGGGCAGCTTACCCTGGCTACCCTTTGCACCCCAGTCAGCCAATCTCCCTGCCTGCTTGCTGCCAGCCTGTTCACATAGACACTTGCCAGCATAGTGTAGTGATTAAGAGCGGTGGAGAACCAGGTTTGATTCCCCACTCCTCCACATGAGTGGTGGAGGCTAATCTGGTGAACCAGGTTGGTTTCCCCATTCCTCCACATGAAGCCAGCTGGATGACCTTGGGCTAGTCACACTCTCTCAGCCCCACCTACCCCACAGGGTGCCTGTTGTGGGGAAGTATAGGGAAGGTGATTGTAAGCCAGTCTGATTCTTTCTTAAGTGATAGAGAAAGTCGGCATATAAAAACCAACTCTTCTTCTTCCTCAGAACTAAACATCTGCTACCAAGAAGGTGAGTTGAGAGCCTGCAGCGTTAAGTATCAAGGGCGGTATCTCTGCAGCATCCAACACAATCTGCAGAAAGTTCAGCCACTTCGGCAGCTCGAGGACTTTTTATGACATGTATATAGATATTTTGCCGCACCAAGATTCAAATTGCATAGCTCACGGATGCAGCTCTTTAACAAGCCCCGACCTTTGGAGTTAATGCTCCGATGCACATGGATAAACTCCAATTAAGAACCTCGATTCTTGATGCAAACACCAGTGCAAACGCTCTCTGGGATGCTGCTGCATGGCAAACAGCACTGTGCTGAGGAGAAGACTGGAACGCATGGCTACCGAGTTGTCAAAAGGAAAATTACTGAAGGTTCCTCAAGAGCGAGAAGTCAACAACGGTTGATGCTAGAATGGCAATGGCAGCCATCACTTCTTTGCTGGGCCACACGTGCCAAAGATCAGGCCTTCTCCAGGGGAACTGTGGGATAGGCTTGTCTTGGTACAGCAACCTCTTTCCTGAACATGCTAAGGAACTAGATGAGTCCTTTTTTTGGGGTTGATGCAACCTCATTTCATTTCTCACTGGTTCCTCTGAGTTGGGGTGTGGCTCAGTGGTGGAGCATCTGCTTGGCATGCAGAAGGTCCCGGGTTCAATCCCCGGCATCTCCAGTTAAAGGGACTAGGCAAGCACGTGATGTGAAAGACCCCTGCCTGAGACCCTGGAGAGCCGCTGCCGGTCTGAGTAGACAATACTGACTTTGATGGACCAAGGGTCTGATTCAGTATAAGGCAGCTTCATGTGTTCATGTGTTCATGCAGTGCACAGAATCCAATAATCCTATGAAAACTCATGAGAGAGAGGGCATCTCCTGCCACCTGGTCTTCTTTACCCTCCTCTGCCTCTCCCCTCTGCCTGCCCCATGTTCCCTCCTGCCTGCCTCGAATTCTCTCTCCCCACTGACCATTTCTTTCCTCCCTGTTCCTGTCGAGACACTCACTTCTCCCATTCTTCCTGATATGGTGAAAGAGAGGAAGAAGCTGTGGCTTAGTGGTAGAGCATCTGCTTGGCATGTAGAAAATCTCAGGTTCAAACCCTGCCATCTCCAGTTAAAAAGGATGAGGCAGAAGGGGATATGATAGACCTCTCTCTGGAGACCCTGGAGAGCCAATGCCAGTCGGAGTAGACAATGCTGACCTTGATGGATCGATTGTCTGATTCAGTATAAGGCAGCTTCATGCTTCCATGTGAAAGAGGAGGAGAAGCAAACATTTAAACAGGCAGGCTCCCTGGAGAGGTGGCATAACATTCTCTAAATAATGATTCTCTAAATAATCTGGGGGAGGCAATCAGAGGCCCCTGTCACTTCCCTTCCTTGCCTGTTTGTGGTGAGTATTGCCACCGTATGTGCATAAGACACTTTGGATCACAACCCCTGTCTAATATGCCGTCCAGACTCCATTACTGTTGCGCATCTGCACATCAGCACTCTTCTACACCAGCGTGGTGCAGTGGTTAAGAGCAGTGGACTCTAATCTGGAGAACCGGGTTTGATTCCCCACTCCTCCACATGAGCGGCAGACTCTAATCTGGTGAACCAGGTTGCTTTCCCCACTTCTACACATGAAGCCAGCTGGGTGACCTTGAGCTAGTCACAGTTCTCTCTGAACTCTCTCAGCTCCACCTAAATCACAAGATGTCAGGTGTCTGTTGTAAGGAGAGGAAGGGAAGGTGACTGTAAGCTGGTTTGATTCTCCTTAATAAGGTAGTGAAAAACCTTGTATAAAAACCAACTCTCCTTCTTCTCTTTCTCCTTTTCCTTCATGGTTTTTACCTTGAAAATATTTTTGGTAACTAACTGCATTTTCCTGAAAAAGTGGGCCCTAGCCCCCCGCCCGCCCATTTGTAGAAATAAATATCCTAGACCTCAACAGTCCTGCGGTACAGATTTTGTGATCTGCATAAGAGCAACAGTGACAATTAGATATAAGGGTAAAAAGATGGTGGTAGAACAAGCGACCTCCATTTTGCCAGTTTGAGATTAAACAAACAGGCATCATCCTGCTGCACACACAGTGGGCGGATTGAAGAAGACAGTTCCATCTTGAGTCCCAAGCAACCTTGTTATCACGTAATGAAAAACAGAAGCAGGGCACCTGTAATTGAACACAAACATGAAAGCAAAAGAGCTGCCTTGCTGGATCAAATTAAGATCCATTTAGTCCCACTTTCTGTTTCAACAGTGGCCAGCCGGATTACATGTTCAGCATGAAAGCAACAGTCCCCACCTTATTGTCTGTCCCCAGCATTTTGTACTATGGGGTATGCAATCTCTGAATACACAGGTTCCATTTAACTCTCATGATTCACAGCCTAGACCAATTTTCTTAAAAGCACAGCCTATTGTGAGAGAACTACTTTAAAGAATACTGTCCTTTAATCATTCTAAATCTCGCAAACCTAAACGATTAAGTCAATAAACTCAAACCACTCAAATAGTTGGTTCAAATTACGTGAGGCAGCTGGTAATTGTCCTGGCAAGGGTCAAGTCACATCTCTAGTTATCTACGCCACTTTAATTATTTCATTAGTGTATTTTACTAAATGAGAACGAGTGTGCCCGTTTTCTGTTGTTATTGTTTCTGTATGTTATCACGCTAAGGTGTTTTGGTCCTTCCATGCATTTCTTACAGCATTTTTTAAACAAAATTTATATTGTCCTTCTATTTACAATGTGCAACTTTGAGACATATAATCGCTTTATCTAACAGTAAATCCTCTATGAGGATGAAAAAGTCGCAATGGGGCCACCCACAAGCAGACTTCTGATGCCCACCCCCCCAAGAACAACATTTGGGGCTGCTGCAGGAGGAGGGAGGTGGGGAAGTCAGACATCTGTGGACAAAAGACCCATGGAAATTGTAGGTGAGATTGAAGCCACAGAGAAGGCAGCAGTTTATACTTTTACTCTGGGGAGAGTAGGGGTGCAGGAAAAAAAAATCACCCTGAGAACTTACAGATTTTGGACAGGGAGATTTTGAAGGACAAGGTGTATTTCCTAGAGAACACACCGGGTCAGCCCCTGGGGCAACTGGCAGTGATTCAGGCAACTCAGAATGGAAGTCGCCTGAATAGGAACAGGAATTTTGCAGCATACACATTCCTGACTGGGGGGTGGGGGGGGCTATATAAAGGAGGCACCAGAGGACCCTAGATGGCCCAGGCTAGCTTGATCTCATCAGAGCTCAGAAGCTAAGCAGGGTTTGCCCTGGTAAGTATTTGGATGGAAGACCACCATGTAAGTCCAGGGTTGCTATGCAGAGGAAGGCAATGGCAAACCACCTCTGAACATCACTTGCCTTGAAAACCCCAAGAGGGGTCACTATAAGTTGTCTTGACTTGAGGGCACATGCCACCACCACTAGAGAACCCTGGAGACTGTCAGGAGAGCAGGCAGGAGCTGCTTGCCACTTAGGGTCGCCAGCTCCAGGTTGGAAAATACCTGGAGATTTTGGGGGTACAGGCTGAGGAGGGCAGGGTTTGGAGAGAGGGGGGACTTCAATGCCATAGAGTCCAATGGCCAAAGCAGCCATTTTCTCCAGGGGAACTGACCTCTGGGATACAGCAACATCGAGAGACGGAAGTAGCTTTTCTAGTGCTTGGATTGGGTGGGGGATTCTCAAGGCCCTGAGATGTGACATAATAGCTGTTATCCTCAGATCCCTTAAAGGGGCAGTGCAAAAAGAGGACAGTCTATGATAAATTAACCACAAACTCCTTGAACACATGAACACATGAAGCTGCCTTATACTGAATCAGACCCTTGGTCCATCAAAGTCAGTACTGTCTACTCAAACTGGCAGCGGCTCTCCAGGGTCTCAGGCAGAGGTCTTTCACATCACCTGCTTGCCTAGTCCCTTTCACTGGCAATGCCAGGGATTGAACCCGGGACCTTCTGCATGCCAAGCAGATGCTCTACCACTGAGCCACTGCCCCTCCCCTGAATAGTTCGCAGGATTTGAAAGTGAAGCCACTACATTGATCTTTGGAGGTGGATCAGGTGTACTGGGCAAGCAGGAACACAGGCACACCCTTGCTCCATCCTTGGCCAATCAATCAATCAAGTTTTATTTCAATACAAAATCAGCTCTGGATAAAAATCAAAGTTGGGTTAAAATAATAAAATAAAATAATAAAAGTTGATGATTCTGGGAGGGATGATTTGAAGAAGAGAAGGGAAGATCTTCTATGGGGAAAGGTTTTCACTTAGCCATTTATGAATCCCACTAGAACGGAGGCAAAATTTGGCTGTTTGAATGGTTATCTCCTGAGAGGAGTCTGCTCAGAGAAGGGAAACATTAGCTTCTTCCGATCTCCCAGGAAAGGATGACAATACGGGGAGAATGCACTGCCATCTTATGTCGTTGTAGAAGGGACATTGCAGCAGAACATGTTCTATTGTTTCCACTTTCTCTGTTTTGCATGGGCATAGTTGTTGATGAAAGGGAGTGTGGAGATACCTGCCTTCCAGGAGACCAGCCTTGGTCCCTATCATGTGTAGGGGAGTGACTACGGAATGTGTCACCTGAAGCGGCATAATGTCTGAATCCTATCAAGGTCCCATGGAATGGCTAAACTTGGGACTCCCCTACCGATCGCGCTGAACAGCTTCTTCCAGCCCCCCCCCCCCCCCCGCAATTGTTAGAAGCAAAGCCAAAGTTGTAATCAAATGAAGCTAATGAAGTTGTAGCGTTCGGCATGTAAAAGATTATGCGGGAAACATGCAATAAAGCAAGCCTCCCCGTAACAGAATGTTCATTCGGCGCGCGCGTGCGTTCTGTTCACAACGTCCCCAAGCAGATGGTTCCACTAGCTCGCTGCCAGGGCTCTCTAAACAGCCGCCGCGTGCTGGATCGAGAACTTGCTGCTGTGCGCGGAATGGCGGCTTCGACAAATGGCACAGACGGCCACAATGCTGAGACAATTGGAGCCCATTACTGTATAACAACATCATCAACACAAAGAATTTCTATTGCAACATTTGGCAGGTCTGTAACTGGCTCATCTGCTCAGCCTGGGGAAATCGGTGCATGTCTGCTGCATTCAGGTAGAAGGCAATCCTACTTCTGTACCCCATCTATTCAATTGCACGTATCAAAAACTGATGACAATTCTTTGGCTCGCACCATCACAGAATAAGTGTTTTATAAAGCTGCAGCCAACACACAAATGTTTACCAAACCACTGGTACTGACAGGTGCCAATCCCAGGTGGCAGAGCAATTTAAAGTTGTTTTTAAAAATCAGCAAGAGAAGACGCAAGGATGTCTGGGGCCGTTCCTTCGTCCTTTCTGCATCCTGTCCAAACTGTATCTTCCATGCCCTCTATTTCCTCACTAGGAGAATGCATTTTCCCCTTTGAATAAGACCAAAAGGGGTGAGAACATATGAAGCTGCCTTATGCAGTTGGTACTATTTACTCACCAGGATCCCAGGCAGAAAATGGCCTTTTCCAACACCTGCTGCCTGAGATCTTCTAACTGCAGATGCTGGGGAATTGAACCTGCAGCCTTCTGCATGGGAAGCAAATGCTCTACCGCTGAGCCACGGCCCCTCCCCAAACACCAACTCTCAAAATGAGAGAATACCAAGATGTGACACTTAATCTCAGCCATAAAGCTGAGAAGGGAGAGAAAGGGGATGATTTTCATGCTCCCTCTCTCACTGCTGCTTTGGGACAGCTGAATCAGCTCTAAGACAAGCCCTTGCTCTTTCATCCCGCCCTTCCCCCATTTCTCCACTCACCCCTGCTACCCCCTAGGTTCGAATCTGGCCATGGGATCGCAGCTGTCGCCACTGCAGTGACACCCCCACCTAGCCACACCCGTCCATGTCCTAACTATCTTGGCCTTCAAGAAGCAGTGCATTCTTTGTAGACAGCCACACGCTTTTATCGGGACAAATGTTCCAGCTATGCAACAAACGAGTCAGCTCAGCGGCATTCCAGCGAAGCAGCCCCAAGCAGTCATGTGTCAAATAACACTGTCGGTACAAGGAGTTTACCTGTGGCGGGCACCATAAAGCACACATCCCCGAGCGGCTAATCTTACCTGTACTGGGTGACGGCAGGGTTGGCTTTGGCCGAGCAGTGAAACTTCACGGTGTTGTCCTCCAGGACAGGCTGAGGTTCGACCGACAGATTGACATGAGGTGGATCTGCAAGGAGACAAGAGCCGATCCGTTAACTGTTGAACCTCTGTGCGCATAGATGTACCTTTCCGCCGCATTGCTTCCAGATGTTGTCCCGTTCCTGTGATGGATGGATGGGCCCTAACTAACCAGCATCCGTTCGACCTTATTGTGCCAGAATTCTAGTGTCTCCAAGGTGAAATCCCTTTTTTGCGAGGGAAGGAGGGCTTTAAGGTTAGTGCGGGTTTGGGAGCAATTATTTCTCAGTCTGCAGTTTCTTTCTCCAAGTGACCCTGGAAAGGTCATTTGTTAGAGAGGTCCCTCTGTCTTTCTATCCATGTATGTCCGCAAAGCCTTTATCGACACAAAGATTTAACAAGAGCAGGCCAGAGGCTGGAACTTACATCATCTTGGTCATGATTCTTTTGGCAGAAAGTGAGCTGATCTCTGCATGCAATAGAAGTCCAATGGGGCAATTTTTCCTGCTCAGACTGCATGGGACGGGGGAAGAATCTCATGTGTGAATGCTCCCCTAGGAAAAATAACCCTATGCATACAGAAATCTAGCATGTAAGGGGAATAGGCAAGACTGATCTCCCAGGCATGCTAGTTTTTTTTCTCTCTCTCTTTTTCTTCTCTCTGTTGAACACATGAACACATGAAGCTGCCTTATACTGAATCAGACCCTTGGTCCATCAAAGTCACTATTGTCTACTCAGACTGGAAGCGGCTCTCCAAGGTCTCAGGAAGGGGCTTTCACATTACCTACTTGCCTAGTCCCTTTAACTGGAGATGTCGGGGGTTGAACCTGGGACCTTCTGCATGCCAAGCAGATGCTCTACAGACTGAGCCACGACCCCTTCCCCTGTGTTTCCCCCCTCTGTAGGAAAACAAACATACAAATTCCTCCCATGTGAATCCAGTGCAGGGAAAAAAAATCACCATGGTCTGTTGCAAATGTAGATCAGTTATTACTGGAGGTAAAGGAGGCATGTGTGGAAATCGAGATTGTTCTGCAGTGAGGTATGGGTATACCTATATTTCTCTGAGCATTCGATAGGCCATAAGCCAACCTACGCAGGAAAGAGTTCATTAGTTACCATCACAATGTTAGCAGAGCTGGGAAAATAAACCAGTTTCACATGTGCAGATCTTAAACATTTCCTAGCAGTCTGCCTTCCAGTGGCAGAGAGGGAGGGAGGGAGGGAGAGAGAGAAAGAGAGAGAGAGATTCAAGAAGTAAATGTCAACAGTAGGAGAAAAACAGGCGAAACATTCCACCTAATTAATACAGATCATATGAGAGCCAGCATGGTGTAGTGGTTAAGAGCAGTGGACTCCAATCTGGATAACCGAGATCGATTCCTCACTCCTCCACATGAAGCCTGCTGGGTGACCTTGGGCCACTCACAGTTCTCTCTGAACTCTCTCAGCCCACGCGGAGGTAGGCAATGGCAAACCACCTCTGAATGTCTCTTGCCTTGAAAACCCTACGGGGTCGCCAAAAGTCAGCTGTGACGACAACACCCATAGGTAATATAAATAAATTATAGTGCTCCCTAGAGACCATCCATCCATCCATCCATCCATCCATCCATCCATCCATCCATCCATCCATCCATCTCTCTCTCTCTCTCTCTCTCTCTCTCTCTCTCTCTCTCTCTCTCTCTGTCTCTCTGTCTGTTGCTGTCAAGTCACAGCTGACCTATGGCGACCACTGAGCCATGGCCCCTCCCAATGTCATGAGAGTGGTTAGGAGTGGTGGACTCTAATCTGGAGAACCAGCTTTGATTCCCCAGTCCTCCACATGAGCAGCGGACTCAGTCTGAAGAGCCGGGTTGGTTTCCCCACTCCTACACATGAGTGGCAGACTCTAATCTGGAGGATCGGGTTTGATTCTCCACTCCTCCACATGAAGCCTGCTGGGTGACCTTGGGCCAGTCACAGTTCTCTCAGAACTCTCTCAGCCCCACCTACCTCACAAGGTGTCTGTTGTGGGGAGAGGAAGGGAAGGCGATTGTAAGCCGCTTTGAGACTCCTTAAAAGAGGAAGATAAAAGCGAGGTATAAAAACCAACTCTTCTCCTCCTTCTTCATATCTGAAAGCCACGTTTGAGCTGTCAGTATAAGAGTACGGCCTACTGGCAAGCTGTCTCTGACCATTCCAAGGAGCTTTGTTCCCTCATGAACCAGTTACAGCAGCTTCAAAGGGAAGCCCTTTGGCCAGGACGGCCAGACGCTGCGGAAAAACCCATGCCGCTGGTGAAGTGGGGTCTTATTCCTATACGGCAAATTAAGTTGTCACTCAGAAAAATCGAAACAGGAGGCTCTTGTCATTTCACAGATCTCTTCTCTCTGTACGGCCTGAGCCAGCCTGGCTCCCACTCCCGGTTGTGTTCTGGCTGACACGATTGCTGGAGGCAGTCGCTCCATTATGTTCCACTTGGCACCTTCCACCAACCGAGATATAATAATTTATGTGGCCTGCTGGTTGGGCAGGTTAGGAAGAATAAACATGAACAACCCCTCCCCACAATCATGAAGCATGTTTTCCATTCCCTCAAAGAGGATCGTTCTGAAGACCGCTCCGTTGTCAAGAAGAAGAGTTGTTTTTTACATGCCAACTTTCTGTACCACTTCAGGAAGAATCAAACCGGCATACAATCACCTTCCCCTCTCCACAACAGACACCCTGTGAGGTAGGTGGGGCTGAGAGAGCTCCAAGAGACTTGTGACTAGCCCAAGGTCACCCAGCATGTGTAGGAGTGGGGAACCAAATCCAGTTCACCAGATTAGCCTCGGCCACTCATGTGGAGGAGTGGGGAATAAAATCCAGATCAGACTCCACCGCTCCAAACCACAGCTGTAGATAGTTATAAAGGTAAAGGTCCCCTGCGCAAGCACTGGGTCATTCCTGACCCATGTGGTGACGTCACATCCCGACTTTTACTAGGCAGACTTTGTTTACGGGGTGGTTTGCCAGTGCCTTCCCCAGTCGTCTTCCCTTTACCTCCAGCAAGCTGGGTACTCATTTCACCGACCTCGGAAGGATGGAAGGCTGAGACAACCTTGAGCCGGCTACCAGAAACCGACTTCCGTTGGGATCGAACTCAGGTCATAAGCAGAGCTTTTGACTGCAGTACTGCAGCTTACCACTCTGCGCCACGGGGCTCCTTGTAGATAGTTAGATAGTTAGATAGTGTCTAATCAGGACCATCCATTAGGTTCTCTTGCTGCCTCTAAGACACAACAATTCCATCCACCCCACCAGAGAAAACCTCTCCCTGTATTTAATGTGCATTTAACATCACACGTCAAAAAGAGACTGGCTGTATGTCTCATTTAAGGAAATGAAATGCACTGCTGTGAACTGTTCCCATTTAACATTGCACTGTATAATGGTTTGGAGGGCATCTGCTAATTTGAAAGTGGCATTTTTTCTCTTTCATCAGCCTCAGCATCTCTGCCAAGTCTTTATTGGTGTCATGGGCCTTTCAGCTTTTAAGGCTCCTGATCATTTTTCTGTTTCTCCTTTTCTTTCTTTCTTTTGTAACAAGACAAACATCTAAGCTGCAGTTGGCACAAAAGGAAGAAAGTCAAGTTAAAAGGGAAAAGAGAAGGAAAAGACAACAACAACAGAAACCTCTGGCCTGCACTGGAGATTGTCTAGTACACACACACACGCACACAAAGGTAGCAGAGAGTGCATGCATTTATTTAAATGTTTATATCCTGGTTCCTCCCACCCCTTTAAAAGTGGCTCAAACCAGCTTACCAGACAGCCTATGGCACTGAAATAGGCCCAGCACAAAAATCATTAAAACCGAGACATTAATTCATTTAGTACATTATTAGCTCACAGTGTTGTGTAGCGGTTGGGGTGTTGGGCATGCATCTGAGAGACCCAGGTTCGAATCCTCATTCTGCTGTGGAAGCTTGCTGGGTGTCCTTGGGCCAGTCAGGATAAAATAGAGGAGAGGAGAACGACGTAGGCTGCTTTGGGTCCCCACTGGGGTGGGGTGGAGTCCTGCTCCTCCCGCCATCCATGTGCTACCAGCCAACACCCCCAGTAACCGGGGGGGGGGGGGAGAGGTTTAGTGAAACCCCCTGTTCCTCTAGTCAGCTTCCCTCATGTGGAGCCTGGAATGAGAGCCAGTGTGGTGTAGTAGTTAAGAAGAAGAGTTGGTTTTTATATGCTGACTTTCTCTACCACTTAAGGGAAACTCAAACCGGCTTACAATCACCTTCCCTTCCCCTCCCCACAACAGACACCCTGTGAGGTAGGTGGGGCTGAGAGAGTGTGACTAGCCCAAGGTCACCCAGCTGGCTTCGTGTGTAGGAGTGGGGAAACAAATCCAGTTCACCAGATTAGCCTCAGCAGCTCATGTGGAGGAACTGGGAATCAAACCCGGTTCTTCAGATCAGAGTCCACTGTTCCAAACCACCACTCTTGGCCACTACACCCGCTGGTTTAAGAGCGGTGGTTTGGAGCGGTGGAGTCTGATCTGGAGAACCAGGTTTGATTCCCCACTCCTCCATATAAGCAGTGGATGCTAATCTGGTGAACTGGATTAGTTTCCCCACTCCTGCACTCGAAGCCAGCTGGGTGACCTTGGGCTAGTCACAGCTCTCTTAAAGCTCTCTCAGCCCCACCTACCTCACAGGGTGTCTGTTGTGGGGAGGGGAAGGGAAAGTGATTGTAAGCCGGTTTGGTTCTTCCTTAAGTGGTAGAGAAAGCTGGCATATGAAAACCAACTCTTCTTCTTCTTCTTCTTCTTCTTCTTCTTCTTCTTCTTCTTCTTCTATATGGGCAACCCATTCCTGAAGGTGGGGTGAGATGCATGGTGGCTGACAGCAGTGCAGCCGCGGTGCCTCCACAGATGGAGAAAATAAAACAATTTAAAAAGTAAAATGGGGGAAATGCCTCCATAGAAAACAGCAAGGCTACATCACCAAAAAAGGTGGCGTAGCAACATTGCAACTTGAGGGAGAGTTCCCAGGGCAAAAGGGGTTAGGATGCTGCCTAATGGCAGCTCCGCACCCCTGGAATGCCCCCACAAACACAAGCGTGGGCTCCCATTTCCGGGATTTCGCTCCTGGCGAGGCTGTGCCGGTGGTTTACCGATGCCAGTGTGAATTGCCCCCTGTGCCAGCATAAGTGCTCCTTATCCCGGGATAAATAGGCACTTACGTCAGCATGAGGGTCACGCTGGCTCCTATGCCAATTCGCCCCCCTTTCAGGATTGTGCTCTTTAGATTGGAGGATACTTAGTCTCAGATTAGGCAGGTGGAAACCTGGGACGGGGCCTTCTTGATCATGGCATCAAAACTCCCTCCCCAGGGAGACTCATCTGTCCACTTCTCTTTCTATCTTCTGCCAGCAAGGGAAGACCTATTTGGCATTCCCTAAGTGATCCTTCCTTCCCACCCAAGGTTTTAATTATTTTTTTTAAGTCTTTGTGTGTATTTTGCCCCGGTTTGAATTGTTTCATGTGTTTTTGTCGGTTTTTAACAGTTTTTAAGAAGTGATTCTGTTATGCAAGTATTAATTGGCTAGCCGCCTTGGCGGCCCTCGGGAGGGCAGAAAGGCGGGGTTTTGAATTTTGTAAAATACATAAAAAATAAAATATTATGGGCCTTGTAGGATATTTTATCATTAAAAATAGATGTATGATTATAGATGTTTGGAGACTGAAGGTCTACATCAGAGGATGTGACCCTGAATGCCAATTTGAACTGTGCAACTCCTCCTATGAGAAATTTGTGAATGTTTCTGCAACTTCATTTAAGTTGAGACCAAACACCTTATCCAATGTTTCTACTGGGCAGATGGAGAAGGAGCCATTCTGGATGGCCCAACATGCCATCTGCTTCTCATGAATATTAATCAGGGGATTGGGCAGAGCTGTGATTCCCTGGTGTGAGGAGACTTAGGAGTCCTACTCTAACGGTGGTGGGGATCTCTAGAAGGTGTGAGTTAAGAAAACGGCAGTGAGTGGCAAGAGGAAGCTGACAGCTCGGAGTCCTTGAGCTTTGTCACTCAAAGGCTGTGAATTATTCATGATCCACCTGTCCTTCCATACAACAAAGTCAACTCTCGACAGAAGCAGAAGGACCGGGGAGTCCGACGATTACATCTGCTCTTGCACCGACTGGCCATGTTGGAATGAAAGCTAACGTGTCGTTCTGAAACCAGTGTGTTGGGTAAAGACAAGAAGCCCCCTTGGAAACTTTGGTTTGGACACACAGAAGGCCTCTTGCGTAACTCTGCTGCTTGGTTATGGGGGCGGCAGGGCTGGATTCAATATTACAGCATGTAAACCATGACATTACGACACTTAGCAAGGCCTCTGTTTCTAGGGTTGCCAACCTCCAGGTACTTGCTGGAGATCTGCTATTACAACAGATCTCCAGCCGATAGAGATCAGTTCGCCTAGAGAAAATGGCCGCCTTGGCAATTGGACTCTATGGCATTGAAGTCCCTCCCCTCCCCAAACCCTCCCCTCCTCAGGCTCCACCCCCAAAATCTCCCACTGGTGGCAAAGATGGATCTGGCAACCCTATCTATTTCAGACAAAAAAGCTGCTGCAAAGACAGGAAATCCTCTTGCATGGGAGTGGGACAGAAATCCTCTTGCATGGCAGTGGGACAGCAGTGAAGAACCTTGTGCTATGGTGGCAGCTGCTGGTGAAGCAACTTTTTAAAAAATCTGCACAGCCAATCACATCTCCAGAGACCAATCAGAAGCCCTTGCTCCATCTTCTGGGCTCCACCTGGCCTAGCCCACTTTCTAAAAACATTTGGCGGGTACCAGGAAAGGTGCTGGCAGGCACCATGGTGCCTATGGGCACCACTTGGAAGACCCCTGGTCTGGAGTGCCTCCGTGTGAGTTCAAGGGGAGGAACGTCATCACAAGGTATCTCTTCTGCTTCTGCTTCTCCTACTTTTTGGCAAGATGAATAGGGTTGCCAGCCTCCAGGCGGTGGCTGGAGATCTCCTGCTACTACAACTGATCTCCAGGTGACAGAGATCAGTATCCCCTGGAGAAAATGGCTGCTGTGTAAGGGGGACTCTATGGCATTATGCCCCACTGAAGTTCCTCCCTCCCCAAACTCCACCATCCTGAGGCTTCTCCTCCCTAAATCTCCAGGTATTTCCCAACCCAGAGCTGGTAACCCTAATGACAAACATACAAAGTTCCTTTATTTTGCATCAAAACATTGATCCATTTTGCTCAGAATTGTCTACTCCAACAGGGAGCAGGTGGTCTTCAGAGCCTCCACCAGAGGTTGGAAGGTGGAGTCAGCAATGACGCTGGTGTAAAAATTCCCAACACGAGTTTGAAGAAGAAGAAGAAGAGTTGGTTTTTATATGCCGACTTTCTGTACCACTTAAGGAAGAATCAAACCGGCTTACAATCACCTTCCCTTCCCCTCCCCACAACAGACACCCTGTGAGGTAGGTGAGGCTGAGAGAGCTCTGAGAGAACTGTGATTAGCCCAAGGTCACCCAGCTGGCTTCATGTGTAGGAGTGGGGAAACCAACTCAGTTCACCAGATTAGCCTCCATCGCTCATGTGGAGGAGTGGGGAATCAAACCCGGTTCTCCAGAATCAGAGTCTACCCCTCCAAACCACCGCTCTTAACCACTACAGCACACCGGCTAAGTGGAACAGAGTGAACAAATAACGGAGAGGCGGTGGGGCGTGACGCAATAGGCTGTCCTTCGCTGGGCTCCAACCTCATTAGAGTGGCTGGAGCTCCTTCTCCACAGCCAGATTCCTGCTTTGCTGGGAATGCAGCCACCTGCCTTTTGGCTGGGAAGTTATGATGAGAAATTATAGGTATTTTCAATTTGCCCTAATCTCATTTTAAAACGTGGCATCCAAACGACAATAAAAGACAGGCATGGTCTGGAATACAAATGAAGAGCGGGCCCCCCGCAACAGCCCCGAGATATATAGTGCACTCCTAATTCATTTGTAGGCATCCTGACGCTTCCCCGTTGTTAGACAACAACAGCTAATCACCTTCCTTTGTTAAGTATGAATCACACTTCTCCTTAGTAGCTTCCCCATTGTTTGATAGTTTAGTAGTGGTGCTCAGGATTTGCAGAAAGATTCTCTTTGGATATTAAAAGGGAACAGGCTCTGCTTTGCCCTTAAAAGGGTCCCCCCCCTCCCAAAATAGATTAACAATAAGAAGGAATGAAAGTCTTTGATCTTCCCCCTGCGAATGGAATTGTGCCTTCTAATGGTCTGGTAACGGGCATGCCCGAGATTCCCCACCAGAAAGGGAATGTAATTTGCATAAATGATCATTCAACATAATGTAATTCTGCTTGGTTACAATTGATAATTCCTGCCTGGCTGTTTGTAATGAATTTGAATTATCAAGTCTGCTTGGCTCAGCCTCTTCGCCAGCCACAATATGCATTCTCCGCAAGTCGAAGAGGCTGACTGTTATCAGGCATGAGGCAGCGTGCCCCGACCTTCTGAGAGCCAAGGCACATTGTTTCACCCTGAATTAAAATGGGAAGTGTTATTCATTCCTCTACCTGCAAAGGAAGGAGAATGAGCAAAAGCTGCCTGCTTTCAGAAGACCCATACCACCATGCTTGTGGATGAGTCGCTCTTGTGTGTATCTCATGATTGGAAAGAAGCAAGCTCAGAGCAGTAAGCCATACAGAGGCACAATGGGTAGCCTCCTCTGAGTGCCCAGAATTCTGCTATGGCTTTGCATTGAGAGTGGTTTTATTTATTTGTTTAAAAGAAGAAGAAGAAGAGTTGGTTTTTATACCCCACGTTTCTCCACCTTTAAGGAGTCTCAAAGCGGCTTACAATCACCTTCCCTTCCCCTCCCCACAACACACACCCTGTGAGGTGGGTGAGGCTGAGAGAGTATGACTAGCCCAAGGTCACCCAGCTGGCTTCATGTGTAGGAGTGGGGAAACAAATCCAGTTCACCAGATTAACCTCCGCCACTCATGTGGAGGAGTGGGGAATCAAACCCGCTTCTCCAGATCAGACTCCACTGCTCCAAACCACCACTCTTAACCACGACACCATGCTGGCTGTAGTAACAGCAGTTCTGTAGCAAAGGCTGGCTCTCCTTTCCACATTTTTATGTTACCTTTCCACCTGATCAGGGTCCACAAGGTGGCAAATATACAAAATAACAACATTTGAGCAATTAAAAATATGGTTATATGATCAAACAATTCAAATAAAAATATATAAACAACGCTAGAAGGAGGTCCAGTAACCATTACAGGGGGTTTATGCAACCATGCAGCAGATCTACCTTGCATAGGCAAAGTGGAAAAGGGCAAGACCCAGAGCAGTGACTCATGCGGAGGCACAATGGGTAGCCTTCTCTGAATACAAATAATTCGGCTGTGGCTTTGTGTTCAGTGTGGTCAAATCATCCACTTATGACAGAGACGGGGCAGAATTATTTTTCTCCAGTTCAGATAGACGGGATGGAGAAAAGATCACAATGCTGTAGGGGTTATTTCAAACTTATCTTCCTGGCTATTTTGATTCTCCCTTCTGCGGATCCTTTTCCTGTAAAACGTGCTCATTCTTCAATGCTGTTTGTGTGGCAGTAAATCAGGGTTGGGGAGAAGATGAAATCACCCTCTCCTACTCTTTTTGTCTGCGTAGCACAGGAATAAGGAGTGATTATGTCCCTTCCTCCTACCCACTGCAGCCCCCCACCCCGATCAATGTTGCTGATAGTCCATGTGGGTCCCACAACCTCCAGAATCTACTTTACAAGGATCAGAAAAGACTGCTGGGGCAAAGGGATTGCTATCAAGATATGAGTTCCTTCCCTTGACAGCAGTCAGGATCCAGCCTCATATGTATGTTACACCTGTATACATTGTAACCACACAGCCGGAACACACTGTCCAAAAGAATCTACAAAACCAACATGAAGAAGAATAGTTGGTTTTTATATGCCGACTTTCTCCACCACTTACGGAAGACTCAAACCGGTTTACAATCACCTTCCCTTCCCCTCCCCACAACAAGACACCCTGTGAGGTAGGTGGGGCTGAGGGAGCTCTAAGAGAGCTGTGACTAGCCCAAGGTCACCCAGCTGGCTTCATGTGGCGGAGTGGGGAACCAAATCCAGTTCACCAGATTAGCCTCCGCCGCTCATGTGGAGGAGTGGAGAATAAAACCCGGTTCTCCAGATCAGACTCCACTGCTCCAAACCACCGCTCTTAATCACTACACCACACTGGCTCTCCATAGTTAGCGATAGTTCAACCCCCACCATAATGGGCATGGAGAGGCATTCTTCCTCCACCTCCATAAAGAACAAGCCAGGGTTTCTGACTGGGCAGCTGTCTGGTGTGGCTCAAACAATGAGAGACATAAAAGCTAACTCTGCCTTCAAATGGCAGGATTTTTGCTGCCTGCCCACCCCACCTTGGGACTTCCTTCTTTTCCTTTTCAGGCAATGTCTACTCCCAGTTGTTTTTCAGCATTAAAATTGGAAGCACACATCACTTTTGTACCTCACAAAGTAGAGTTTTAGCGCTATTTCTGTTTGCACTACCAAGGATCCTTCCCTCCCTAGGGGGCAAGTAATTCTACCTTGACCCTGTATAGGCAGAAGAGGATTTATTATTTATTTATTCAGGACACCTTTATGCTGCTGCTCTAGAATCCCACTCAAGCCAATTTACAATTAAATTATCAATATTTAAAAAAAGAAGCCATTTAAACAAGCCAAGGGACATCAAACCAGCATAAAGTTATCCATAAAACAGACCTCAGGCTGGAAACAGACCATACAACTGTAGGAAAAGTAAAACCCATAATTAAAAGCCTGGGTAAAAAGAAATGTTTTTTTGGCCTGGCACCAAGACAACAGTAAGATCTCAAGAACCTCTAAGGAGATGGCACTCCAAAGGTGAGGGGCCACCACAGAAAATGCCCTGCGTCTAGTTACCACCTACCTCACCTCTGAAGGCAGGCCACAGAGACAAAGGCTTGGGATCTTACTTGGAGGGCCAGATGATATAGGAAGAAATGGTCCTTCAGGTACCTTGGACCCAACCTGTTTAGGGATTAAAGGCACTTTAAATTGTGCCCCTGCTGAACAGGAGGATCCAATCACATCAAATACAGAATTATCAGGGGGAGGGGCCGTGGCTCAGTGTTAGAGCATCTGCTTGGCATGCAGAAGGTCCCAGGTTCAATCCCCGGCATCTCCAGTTAAAGAGACTAGGCAAGTAGGTTATGTGAAAGACCTCTGCCTGAGACCCTGGATAGCTGCTGCCAGTCTGAGTAGACAATACTCAGGAAGGCAGCTTACACAAGGCAGCTTCATGTGTATCTTCCTTAACAAACTTTGGGAATGCCAGAACAAAAACTCATGCAGAGACCTAGCAGGAAGCCTCCTTGATGTGTGGGCTCAGTGGAATTCAGTTTTTCTCCCCTTTTACAATCTACTTATTTTGGGGACATACTCCCTCCTGCTTCCCTAGACATCTTCTTTCATTTTTTCCCTTGGCACCTTCAAACCCACTCCATTTACCATCAGCTTTAATGAAATATATGTCAGAATTCTGCAGCAAGCAAGCAATGTGATTTTTTACAGCCAGAAGGCCAGCCAGTGGTGATTTTTTACAGCCTTCTTCCTCCCAGAGGCTTTGAGTTCCCTTCTATCTTCTTTTGCATCCACTCCGTTGTACCAGGTTGTACGCATATCGCTCTCCATTCTGCAGGAGCAAGGCAATCTTCTCTGGTCTCTTATCTCCCTTGCTGTTTCCCTCAGTTCCAACCAGTGGCCCTGCTACCCCCCCCCCCACACACACCTAACCACATGTCCATCTAGATTAGAGCTGAAGCTGAAAAGAGCATGCTGGACCTCAACAACTGGCTGTTCAGCAAATCCTTCTGAAGGCACCGAGGACACCAATATTCCTTGCATGCAAAAGCTCTGATGGTCCAAACTCCACAATTAAAACAAAACATGCACACACAAAAAGAACAGTGGTATTTTCTTGCAACTGAACCCCGGTTCTTACCCTCAACTTTCCTTACTGCTCTCATTCATGCCCCTGACTCACCAAACATTCTATACCATTCCCCACATTCTCCTGCTTCTTGAAAATAAGCAAAAGAATTGCTAAGAAGTGTTAGCCTAGCAGGGGGGAGACTGTGAATGCTGGCAGAGGAGTCGGGAGAAGCAGTAACCTCACTCTGCTCCTTTCTGGCAGGCAGGATGTGAATTTCCATACAGCCAGTGGGCTCTGGCAGTATAAATAGTTTATGGCATATCAAACTATTAAACATGATTTTAATCCCACTTGTGATGTTCGGCACATAACTCACAGGAGGTCCGCTTTGATGTGGCTGGTGGAACAGAAATCACTTTGAACAGATGTTCCAGCTGGAGATGCTTCAGTGTCTGTGTTACAAACCTGGGGTCTGTGGGTTGCTTTTTTTGGGGGGGGGTGCAGTGCAGTGAGGAGACAAATGGGACAGAGACCTGTATTATCAGACTCTACAATCCAACTATAAAAATGGATACATCATGATGCATACCTATTCTCTCTAGGACCAGAAGAGCATGCCTATTAGATTACATGCTGTGGAACACAGGCAGGACAATGCTGCTGTAGTCGTCTTGTTTGTGGGCTTCCTAGAGGCACCTGGTTGGCCTCTGTGTGAACAGACTGCTGGATTTGATGGGCCTTGGTCTGATCCAGCATGTCCTTTCTTATGTTCTTCTGTTCTAACTGAAGATTTGGGTCGATGCTTGTTACCTGGTTCTCGAGCCCCATGATACATTTTAACTTGGAGTGTTGTTCTTGTCATAGAAATTTTGTATTGACTACCTTACTTAGATATTTATACCCCACTTTATCCCCAATCAGAACCCAAACTTGCTGGCAATTTCCCCCCTTCCATTTTATCCTCACAATAGCAACCCTGTGAGGTAGCTTAAGCTGAGAGAGAGTGCATGGCCCCAAGGTCACCCAGCAAGTTTCCTCACTCCTCCACATGAAACCTGCTGGGTAACCTTGGGCTAGTCACAGTTCTCTCAGAACTCTCTCAGCCTCACCTATCTCACAAGGTGCCTGTTGTGGGGTGGGGGAGGAAGGTAATCATAAGCTGCTTTGAGACTCCTTATGGTAGAGAAAAGCAGGGTATAAAAATCATAGAAATTATATAATCATAGACTTGGAAGGGACCACCAGGGTCATCTAGTCCAACCCCCTGCACAATGCAGGAAATTAACAACTACCTCCCCCCACATCCCCAGTGACCCCAACCCTCCCCCTGCCCTGCAGGATCCCACAATCAAAGCACTCCCAACAGATGGCCATCTAGCTGCTTAAAGAATGCTTAAATAAACTCTTCTCTTGTTTTGTTGTGTTGTTTTCAGTTCATCATGAAGATCTGTTCATGTAAAAAGCAACATATCTGGTGCCTCCTTCTCATCTAGCAATGCTGCTCCCATTTCAAAAAAGAAAGATGACACAGAGGCCTCTCTGGGACATTCTTCCATTTCCCACTGGGAATATAGCACTGCCAGAGTGGAGGAATGTAATTCCTGTTGGGCCTAAGCAGTGCTTCTTCCTAAACAGACCCAGTCAGCCCAGAAGTAGCACACGAGGCCTGACTGGCTTCCTGTTCAGCCATGGGAGGGGCCGTGGCTCAGTGCTAGAGCATTTGCTTGGCATGCAGAAGGTCCCAGGTTCAATCCCCGGCATCTCCAGTTAAAGAGTCTACGCAAGTAGGTGATGTGAAAGACCTCAGCCTGAGACCCTGGAGAGTCGCTGCCGGTCTGAGTAGACAATACTGACCTTGATGGACCGAGGGTCTGATTCAGTGTAAGGCAGCTTCATGTGTACTGGGGCATCTTCCTTAACACTAAGACCAGGTCAGGAGTGGGATTCACGGCTGCTAGAGGTGGGAGTTGGTAGAGGCTACATCTGGTCTTTCGGGATCTCTCAATTGTCCAAAACCTGTCCATTTCCAAGGTGCTAGTGCAGGAACACCATAGAGAGCAAGGAAAAGGCAGTTCTGTCCCTGTCCCTGGTGCTGAAGGAAACTCCAAAGGTCCCACTAAGGAGTGATCCTCTTTCCTGCTTGGATCTTATGTTTCTACTGCCGGCTAATGAATCTGTCCTGTTATGATATCCCCTCTCTGTTAGCCATCCACTCCTGCTAAACTGATAACCCCATTAGAGGCCGTTAAAAACAAAATTCTTTTAATAGCTGGATGGGATATGACTATTATTATTTCTTTCGCAGCATGGTCTACTTAATGGTTTGGAGTAGAAATTGGCCTTTATTGAATCTGTCTCTTTTGAATTGGATCCGGCTGCCTTTGGGGATTCCGCTCACGTCGCTGGCCTTCCACTGTACAGCACGCCGTAACGATGCCTCCAGTTATTGCTGTTGTTATTTTCTCCCCGCGTCTGAAGCCGTTGTAACTGTTTGGCTAGCTAGGAAATAACCCGCACCATTATCTCATTTGATCTCGCCAGTTGTGTCAGGACATGCAAAGGAACAACCTGAGAGCCTGTTAATCTTCCGGTAGACTAGCTGGAAGTGTTTTTTTTTTTTTTTAAAGTGGTGAATTTTCCGCAGCACTCAAATTTGCTCAGCCAGTTTTTAATTGGAATCAGGAAAGCAGCTGGCATACTAACACTGAATGCCCTGCAATTGCAAATTGTTGGTAAATACAGATGCAGGGGTTTGAGGATGCAGCTGAAGAAGAGCTACCTGGGGGGGGGAGAGTGGGGGTTGAGACCAAGTTTGACAGCAGCAAATACCAAAAAGATGGAAGGAATTCTTCAGGCTGCCCATTTTTTAAAAAGGAAGGCTTTACTGAGGGAAGCAGTAGACTTTGCACAGATGTAACTTCTGAGACCCAGTTTCAACTCATTGAAATTTTAAATGCATTCAAAGGAAGCTTGGAAATGCATAGGAGAAAAGCTGTAGGTTCCTGTGGATATCCTGCTTGCCAGGTAGCAGATGGGAGACAAATTTGTTCCAGTAGGAACCACTGTGCATTCGAAGCTGTTGTAAAGTCTTCCTGTTAACATGGCAATCGAAAGTAGTGGTTTGCCACCAGTTAAGATGTTTCTTTTAAATCTAGGGTCAGGCTGAACAATCACAACATGGACAATTTGACTGGTAGGGTTTTAATCCCCACTGGGATGAAGGCTGAAGGAAGGTTGATGAGGGCCACAAGCTAGTGACCCTTTGGCTCACCCCCTGTGCATTGGCACGCATATATTCCACTCCCTTCTCATTTCCGGGTCAGTATTTCAGTGCTCCTGACTTTTCAAGGATGTTCTGGCAGCATTCCAGGAAGAAGACAAAAATGGTGCAAAAGCAAAGGACAAGGTCAGTGAGCCCAGTATCAGGGACGGGAGTGGGAATGATAGAGGTTTGGAGATTACATTGTAGCAATAGGAAAGGGTTACCAAGTAGCATGATGCACATTGAAGACTTATGGCTGAGTCACACATGTGTAGGGTTGCCTGGTCCCTCTTTTCCTCCGGTGGGAGGCGTTCGCATTTAAGCGTGTGTGTGTGTGTGTGCGCACGCACCGACGCACGCATGGCACTTATGGTTTAGAACCGGAAGTGCCGCCTCGCAAAGGGTCTTTACCTCTTAGTTTGAGTGGTAAAGCAGCCCTTTACCACTCAAACGAAGAGGTAAAGGCCCCTCACGAGGCAGAACTTCCTGTTCTAAACCGGAAGTGCCGAGCACTGTATGCATGCATGTGTGCACATTTGCCCGCCAACCCTCAGGTGGTCGGCGGGCAGAGGGGGCAATTGCTGGGGTTTGCCCGCCACCACTGGGAACTTGGCAACCCTACACATGCGGGAGAAGGAAGTGGAAAAGGTGGCATAATTACTGCACCATTTCAGACTGTAGGGACAGAAGGTTCACATTTGGGAAATGCTCTCCTATGTTACAAACTCCATGTAAACAGAAAACCAGCACTGCATGTCAGAGAGGCTTTCTTCCTGCAGTGTTTATTAGGGGTAGAGACTTAAATGCTGCTGAATGCACTGGGATAAAAGAGTCTAAAATAATGGGGAAGTGGACCCCTATTCATCACCAATGTCTGTTTCTCCACTACTCCCCATTGCTCTTTCTCTCTGAGTTCCAATGACACCCTGGCTGATAGTGCAATCCTAAGCAGAGTTATACCCTAAGTCTGTTGAAGTGAATGGACTTAGATTTCATTGTCAGACAAGCTGGATCAGTATCACCGCTGAATGAAGGAGAAGAAGAATTGCTTTTTATATGCCAACTTTCTCTACCACTTAAGGGAGAATCACCTTCCCTCCCCCACAATGGACACTCTGTGAGGTAGGTGGGGCTGGGAGAGCTCTAAGAGAGCTGTGACTAGCCCAAGGTCACCCAGCTGGCTTCATGTGTAGGAGTGGGGAAACAAATCCAGTTCACCAGATTAGCCTCCGCCACTCCTGTGGAGGAGTGGAGAACCAAACCCGGTTCTCCAGATCAGAGTCCACTGCTCCAAACCACTGCTCTTAACCACTACACCATACTGGCTCTCCATGCTGCTGGGCATGTGTAGTGCTGGGCATGTGCGGTGGTTCTACTGCACATGTGTTAACAAATCCAAATGGTGGTGCCTCTGGTGCTAAACAAGGGAAACATGGCTACCCCTTTCTTCTTTTGCACTTTCTCATTCACAAACCTAAATCGGTGACATTTCCCATATTGATTACGCCTGTACCAGTTATTCCCAGGTTTGCTGACCTTGTCCTGGGCCATTTTCCTACCAGTCATGCTAAAATGTATTGTATCTCTTTGAACAGTTGGCATGTGACATCCCGTCAGCAGTTTAAGCTCAATCTAGCTAAATTACTTTCTTAACCCCCTCTCCTTGCATTTTGCTCACTTCAATCACCATGGACAACCGCGCCATCAGGATTTGTAAACTCAGCATCGCCGAGTCACCTTTGCCCTTCCCTTCACTCCCCAGACCATCACTTTCAGGCTTTTTTCTGAATCTTGTCAACTCATCTGGCAATAACCTGCAGTCACTCAGAGAGCTAAATCATCTTGCCCAGGACTGTCTTGCATTTTGATGACTGCATTTCGCTTTCCTCTAGCCTGGACGGCTGACCAGCGGACGATCGCCTCACCAAGAACAAAGCCGTTTGACATGCGGCTGCTAAAATAATTTCCATACATTCTCTCTGTGACTTCAGCATCTTCTCCGTTAAAACAAACATAAGCCTTTCTCAAGGCCATATTTGAACACATGAACACATGAAGCTGCCTTATATTGAATCAGACCCTTGGCCCATCAAAGTCAGTATTGTCTACTCAGTCCGGCAGCGGCTCTCCAGGGTCTCAGGCTGAGGTCTTTCACATCACCTACCTGCCTAGTCCCTTTAACTGTAGATACCGGGGATTGAACCTGGGACCTTCTGCATGCCAAGCAGATGCTCTACCACTGAGCTACGGCCCTTCCCCAAACTATCAGGTGACTGTAGAAGTCAGGCATTGATATTCTTTTCCATGCAAGAGTAGATGGCTACAAAATGTTAGGACTTACGTTTATATATAGGTTACAGAGATACAGAAATTGAACAAAAAAATAGTTTGTTTGTTTGCAATACTATCAGTGCAATCTTAAGCAGAATTTAATGCTTCTAAGCCCTCTGT
This sequence comes from Euleptes europaea, assembly GCF_029931775.1. Lineage (NCBI taxonomy): Eukaryota > Metazoa > Chordata > Lepidosauria > Squamata > Sphaerodactylidae > Euleptes > Euleptes europaea. The sequence goes on along the minus strand of NC_079325.1, from coordinate 14,956,981 downwards.
CTTCAAAGGCCTTAGAATGGTACAACTCTGTTTAGGATTTCACTGTTAATCATTTACTGGAGCAAACATCTTATGCTGGCACAAATTGTTATTTATGCTCCAGGAAGCACCCTCTGCTTATGCCAGACAAGATGGATTTTAATGATTTTTTTCAAGGAATTCTTCATGTCATTCTATGAATGATCAGCGGTTAGTCACTATTTCATCATACTACATAAAGTAATAGCATGAATGGTCACCATTCACATCTACAGGCAGTTTGTGTAAACATACAGTTTTCTAAACAATTAACAAGTTGCGGCTTTTTATGACCATTCTTTGCCCGTGGGGAGTGAAACAGTCCATCATCAGAACTGTACAGATATTGGTAGAAGAAAATTGGGCCACTAACAGTGTAACCCTAAACAAACTACACCCTTCTAAGTACAGCAAAGACAATGGGCTTAGAAGGGTGCAACCCTGTTTGGAGCTGACTGCAATCAACACTGCGGCATATTAGACTGAAACACCTTACTGCTTTTTCAGGATGATCTTCAGGGAGCCTCCAAGGATTGGACCTGAAAGTCTAGGTCTTAGGTGGGCTTTATAGGAGCTAGTCGCAGAGCCTTTATAGTATCCTAGAGGAAGCATACTCGCATCAGACCCAGGCAATGCAAGATAGGACTGGATCCCAGAACAACAGGTCAAAAGAGAAGGAAGATGGCACCCAGACTCAAGATGTACAGGGAGGACACAGTGGGCCCAGCAAAACAGCTATGGAAGAACAAGATGAAGGAAAGGAAGATGGATTCAAGGCATAGAGGTCTCAGAGGGTCGGTCAAGCATCTCTGATACAGAACTGTTGAACAGAGTTCCAGTTGCCTCTTCCTGCTTTTCTTAAGAACATAAGAAAGGCCATGCTGGATCAGACCAAGGTCCATCAAGTCCAACAGTCTGTTCACACAGGGGCCAACCAGGTGCCTATAGGAAGCCCACAAGCAAGACGACTACAGCAGCATTCTCCTGCCTGTGTTCTACAGCACCTAACGTAATAGGCATGCTCCTCTGATCCTGGAGAGAATAGGCCTGCATCATGACTAATATCCATTTTTACTAGTAGCCAGGAATATCCCTTCTTTTTCAAGGGCTGCTGGTATGCTTTAACACATGAACCCAGGACAACTCAGTTACAGTATAGCTACAGTGCAATCTTGGGCATGAGTTACAGGGCAAGTGCCCAAGTGTTCTTGGCTTTCAGCTCTTAGCCTGAGGGTCATAGCCTAAAGCTTGCAGGAAACTGCTTGCGGATAGAGAGAGGGGGAGAGAAAAACAGAGAGCCTCCTCTTTTGTGCCTTCCCCTGTTTTGGCTATTTTTGTTGTATTTTTGTATTTTCTTTTTGTAGTGTAAGCTGCTTTGGGTCCCCACCAGGGAGAAAAGCAGGACATGAATGAATGATTAAGTAAACAAATGTGTAATCTGCTAAAGGTTCTGAGATGTCTCCATAAGAGATCTAGCCCGTCTCATAATCTACCATTCCCTAGATATCCAGAGGTGGGAAAAGGACTGCTAAACCAACATACATTTGTATGGTAATCTCTGCTGTGCCTCATTCCAGACACAATAGGTGGCATCGAGGAATGAGTCTGGACAGAAATGGACATCCCAGATGAAACCAGAAAGAGAGGAACGCAACTCACGTTGAATGTCAATGGTGACGGAAGTCTCCTTCCCACTGGGAATGGCCTTGTTGGTGGCCCTGCAGACTATAGTCTGGCCGTTCTCAATGTCAGACGGGGAAACAAAGAGCGTGCTCATGATGCTCTCTCTCTTGCCATCACGGAGTATTGTCTGTAGGATTAAAACAACAAAGCAATTAATTGCAAATTTCAGCACGACATGGCAACTTCTGTTGTAGAACATGCTGTAGGGTGCTGGACTAGTTGATAGACCTGGATTTCGAAGACCTGGGCTCTAATCTTCACTCAACCATAGAGACCATCAGTTGACTTTGGGTCAGAATTATTTCTCAGACTTACCTACATTGTGAAGTCACTGAGAAGTTACAAGGGATTAACCACCCTCTATGACACTCTGAGTTCTTTGAAGGAAAGGTGTGATACCAATGAATTAAATACTAAAATGCTGCCCTGCTAGATAGGATCCCATTCCTTCTCATAAGTGTTGATGTATGTTAAGTAAAAGAGATGTTATGCACTAATTGATTACACCCAGTACTTTTGGGTTTGGGTCCCCCCCCCCTCCTAAAATAATAAAAATCGAACAGCATCCAGAATTGGGTAGCACTAAAAAAAAGTACTTAAAAGAACTTGTTTGAGAATCCCTCCCTCCTTAACTTGACAAAATTCATTTCAGTTTTAGTCTCAGAGGTCATATGTTCATCAGTATATCTCTTTCTCCTGGAGCACATTCTGAATTGGCAATTCCAGAGCCCAAACTTGATATATCCACTGCAGCCTCACAGAGACCAAAACCCCCTGGATATCCCCTCCATGTATTTAGATTCATGAATACACAGATTCTCAGGGAGAGGTTTTCTCATCACCTATGACCTGGTCCTTTCAACTGGAGATGAGCGGAATTGAACCTGGGACCTTCTGCATTCCAAGAAATTGCTCCAGCACTGAGCCACGGCCCCTCCCACATTTCCATTTGCGGAAGCCAGGGTGATACTTTCTGCCAATTCCCCCTCCCAACTCCGGCCCCCAGTTTGTCCCCTAAGCACAAACCACACATGAAGCTGCCTTATACTAGGCAAGTAGGTGATGTGAAAGACCTCAGCCTGAGACCCTGGAGAGTCATCAGACCCTTGGTCCATCAAAGTCTACTCAGACTGTCTACTCAGACCAGCAGTGGCTCTCCAGGGTCTCAGGCTGAGGTCTTTCACATCGCCTACTTGCCTAGTCCCTTTAACTGGAGATGCCGGGGATTGAACCTGGGACCTTCTGCATGCCAAGCAGATGCTCTACCACTGAGCTACAGTCCCACCCCTGCCTTCTTAGCATCTCTTGTGGCTTTGGGCTTCAAAATACTGCCACATATCCTGAGAGTTCTGGATCAGGTGGAGGAAAGTTCAAAGAAATGTTACTCTGCAGCCAAAACTTCAAAGTGCCACTCGAATTCATGCCACCCCTCACTGTCGGTTGCCAGGCAAAGCCCTCTCACTTAGATTTTCTCCGACTCCTTGACCTTCTTGGTGCAAAAGGGGAGGCGGTTCCTTCACAAGTGCCTAACTTTGCTTCCCACTGGAGCCGGCTGTGCTTACATGAATATATTAAATTTATCATTATTACAGGGAGTGCTTTCGGTCGGCACATTTAATTCCGTCTAGTTAGACAGGTACTGCATATTAATAAAATGGAATATTTAAAAGCTCATTACGGCGCCGTATTGACTGACACCTCCATAGGAGTCGGGAGAGGGGCGAGGGCACCAGCGTCTGTGGCACTCCAGTTCCAGCCCTTCACACAGGCAAATACCAAAGGTTGCCCAGGTGTGGCCACCAGGGAATTGGGATTTGAAAGTGTCGTCTTTTCGGTAATGTTTCGTGAGAGGAGGACGGACATGCTCGATGCAGAATTAATCTCCTGTCAGATCTGATCTGAATCTTTCCCTTGGTCTTAACTAGGGCTGTGCAAAAAACAAAAATTCCGGTAAATTTCGGGTTCAGGTTTATTGGAGTCAATTTTTGAGGGGAAGCCAGAAATACACCGAATACCCATACTGGTAAATGGGTATTTCGGCTTTATTTCCATGTTTCCTGAAAAAGTTCGGGTCTGATCTGCAGAACCGGGTTTGATTCCCCACTCCTCCACATGAAGCCAGCTGGATGACCTTGGGCTAGTCACACTCTCTCAGCCCCACCTACCTCACAGGGTGTCTGTTGTGGGGAGAGGATGGGAAGGTGACTGAAAGTTGGTTTGATTCTTCCTTAAGTGGTAGAGAAAGTAATCATATAAAAACCAACTACTACTCCTCTTCCTTTTCCTCTTCTTCTTCTTTCTTCTTCATATGGAATTTTTTACGAGGAGCTTGGGGGAGGGCATTTTTTTGAGGTAAAGTCACCAAATTTTCAGAGTAGCTGCAAGGGACTCTCCTTGCATGAACCCCAAAGTTTGATAAAGTTTGGGACAGGGGGTCAGATTTTATGGGCCCCTAAAGGGCTTGTCCCCTTCTCCATAGAAAAGCATTGCGCTGAAGAAGAGTGCCCATAGAAACCATGGACACTGCAGGATCTGTTTTCAATGTTAACACCCTGAGCACCTTTAGTCATGCTTCTTCATGCATATATGACCTTATGTGCCTGGTATTGAACAGTGGCTGAAGCACTAACTCTGACATGGATGTGCCAGAGAGCTCAGGAAGGGAAATCCTGCAATGTCTACCAAGCCCTTGTTACAGATTCCAAGGCAAGACCCACTAGCCAGGCATTTGAGTGTGGGTGATTGGAAATCAGAACCTCCAGATTCCAACCCTGCCAAGGAACTACCAGATACTCCACCTAAAGCTTCACATTTCCTGCCTTCTGTCCTCAAAGAAGCAAATGAATCTATAAAGAAACACCAGAACAGCAATGGAATGCGAGACTCCCAATAAAGATTCTATCCTTTTAAGATCTCCATTTATCAGAGTGGGTAGCCGTGTTAGTCTGTCAGCAGTAGTAGAAAAGGGCAAGAGTCCAGTAGCACCTTAAAGACTAACAAAAATATTTTCTGGTAGGGTATGAGCTTTCGTGAGCCACAGCTCACTTCTTCAGATACAGCTAGAATGCTTGTCTGAATTCACTCTCCTCTACTTAAAGACAGATGGATTCATATTCTAGCTGTATCTGAAGAAGTGAGCTGTGGCTCATGAAAGCTCATACCCTACCAGAAAATATTTTTGTTAGTCTTTAAGGTGCTACTGGACTCTTGCCCTTTTCTACATTTATCAGAGGAAAGCAGAGTCGGGGGTGGGGTGGGGGGACAAACAGCATGATAGAGTTTGCCATGAGTTGGGTCAGAGTTCCTCTCAACCTGACCTACCATGGATATGCTGGTAACCTGGTTGGCCACTGTGTGAACAGACTGCTGGACTTGATGGACCTTGGTCTAATCCAGCATGACCTTTCTTATGTTCTTAAGTAACTAACTCACCCAAGCATCATAGGATTGGGACCACAGTGTCAGGGGAGCAGGGACTCTAGTTATTCCCCCCAACATAAGAACATAAGGTAAGAACATAAGAAAGGCCCTGCTGGATCAGACCAAGGCCCATCAAGTCCAGCAGTCTATTCACACAGTGGCCAACCAGGTGCCTCCAGGAAGCCACAAACAAGACGACTGCAGCAGCACCATCCTGCCTGTGTTCCACCGCACCCAAAATAATAGGCATGCTCCTCTGATACTAGAGAGAATAGGTATGCAGCATGACTAGTATCCATTCTAACTAATAGCCATGAATACCCCTCTCCTCCATGAATACGTCCACTCCCCTCTTAAAGCCCTCCAAGCTGGCAGCCATCACCACATCCTGGGGCAGGGAGTTCCACAATTTAACTATGCGTTGTGTGAAAAAATATTTCCTTTTATCTGTTTTCAATCTCTCGCCCTCCAGCTTTAGCAGATGCCCCCATGTTCTAGTATTATGGTCATATTCCCAAGCTGAAATGGCCACAAGGGGTGCTTTTTGCTTTTTTGCACAGCTGCATGTGCACAGACTACTAGGACAAGCTACATGTGCACAGACTACTGGCTTAGTCTTGCTCTGGCATTTGGTTTGGTTGGGACATAAAGTCTGCTCCCGGGGAGCTGTCCTTGGTGCTGCATCTTCTGCCTATCACTTGACTTTGGGCCTTTGTTTCCTGACTCCTCACTGGGATTTTGCTTTGTATGGGATATCTTGTGTGGACTCCACTTGCCTGCAGTCTCTTGCTTGGCCATTTGAGGTCAGCCTGACCACTCACCTATGGCTTTTGATCAGCCAGGACTGGACATGTGCTGTTCCAGCTACACAGTCCCTCACCTGCCTACTTCATTAGGCTTCTGGTTCTCATTCTCTCTGGTTCTAGGAACTGTGGGCAGCCCCAACTCTTTCTGTCACAGCTACTCGCCTGTTGCTCTGCAAAATCCTCTTATTTGCTTCATTTATATCCTGACTGTCTCTTCAACAGGGACCTAAAGTGTCTTACATCCTCCTTATCTACTACATTTTATCCTCATACAGAACCAGCATGGTGTAGTGGTTAGGAGTGGTGGACTCTAAACTGGAGAACTGGGTTTGATTCCCCACTCCTCCACAGGAGCAGCAGAATCTAATCTGGTGAACCGGGCTGGTTTCCCCACTCCTGCACATGAAGCCAGCTGGGTGACCTTGGATTAGTCACAGTTCATTTAGAGCTCTCTCAGCCTCATCTACTCGTCATGATACATACCTATTCTCTCCAGGATCAGAGGAGCATGCCTATTATATTAGGTGCTGTGGAACACGGGCAGGACAATGCTGCTGCAGTTGTCTTGTTTCCTAGAGGCACCTGGTTGGCCACTGTGTGAACAGACTGCTGGACTTGATGGGACTTGGTCTGATCCAGCAGGGCCTTTTTTATGTTCTCATGACAGCCCCTTGAGGTAGGTTAGGCTGGGAATGTGTGACTGGCCCAAAGTCACCCAGCAAGCTTCCATGGCAGAGTGGGGATTCATATCTGGTTCCCCCATGTCCTAGACTGACATTCTAACTGCTACACCACGGTGGATCCATGCCTGAATACCCATGCTGGCTAGGGGGAAAATAGGACAGAAGCAGGAGCTTCAACCACAATCTCTGAAGGCCAACACAGTAATGAGACAGGTCAACACGACAATGGGAATGGGGCTTTAGAAGGACCAAAAGCAGTTGCAAGAGATTGCATGTAAACAGGCTCATGGAGAAGGGGGATACAAAGGGAATTTATGAGGGCTCTGCAGCATATTGAGGAGAGGGACATGTACAGCTGCTACATTGCATGTATGTGGATTTTTAAAAAAACAGCATTGGGTGGTAGAACGAAGCACAGAATTGGCTCATACTCCACTTTTTCCTCCACCTGAGCGGCAGAGGCTAATCTGGTGAACTGGATTTGTTTCCCCATTCCTACACATGAAGCCAGCTGGGTGACCTTGGGCCAGTCACAATTCTATTAAGAGCTCTCTCAGCCCCACCTACCTCACAGGGTGCCTATTGTGGGAAGGGGAAGGGAAAGTGATTGTAAGCCGGTTTGAGTCTCCCTTAAGTGGTAGAGAAAGTTGGCATATAAAAACCAACTCTTCTTCTTTTTGAGCACACATGCATTCACACACACACACACACACACACACACACACACACACACACACACACACACACACACATGCATGTTGAAGAACCTTCAGGCCAAGAGGCAGGAATCGAGTATCAATTGTTCAAAGAAATAAAGAAATGAAGAACCTTCGTTCTCCAAGAGCTCGGAGTAGTCTGTGTGGGGAAGGGCCTTCATGGGGAGGGGTCAGGTCCAGAAAATCTCATTGGTGGCCCTGTACATCCATGGCTTAGAATGTAATTAATGCCACCCAGCAGAGCAAGCAGAGTTCATTCCTCTCTGACATTCATTAGCACCGGCTGCCGCATAACATTTTGGGAGACAAGATCAAGCACCAAGCTTAATTGTTCTGTGATGTCCAACATGGCGTGCGTGTAATAAGGAAGGCCACTGGAGCTGATCTGGATTATAAGAGGAAGAGGAACTGGGAGGAGGGGATTTGCAAGAAACACAAACACATGTGGAAATAGAGGGCAGGAAAGGACCTTGAATTCTCTAAGACACATGTGCTGCAGTTGTGCCAGGCTTGAAAAATACACTTCCCCTCCCTTCTCTGGCACTCAGTATCCAGTTGGCCATTTCCTGAGACACTGCTGATGCCAGGAGAAAGGAAATGTCTTAGGATTTGGGTGCAATAAAGCAAGAATCTGCCTGTAATACTGCAAGCAAATCAGATGGCGGGGAAGAAAAGGTCACTCTGCTTATGCAAATCAAATGCTGGATTCTCAGATAGCAACCAGAAGGCCTGGAGGATGAAGCTGGCTAATATAGCTGAAGCTGCAGGAGAGCAGGCCGATGGTAGAGGCAGCCTGGACCAGAAAATCCCGTGCCCGCCCAAAGACTCAAATCCAAACAATGCCTGTGCATCTTCCCTTGCAAGGGGAGTACACAGAATAATTGTTTTGGCCTTCTCATCCTGCCCCTGATCCCCAGCCACTGTTAACATAAGCTGCCTGACTTGCAAATAGTTTTGTGAACAGCCTCTGTGTTTTCCTACAGAAAAATACTGAAAACGTACCCAATGCCCAGAAATAATTTGATTCGCATCCAGTCGCATCTTAGGCCTTTTATGCAGGGATGTTTCCCCACAGTCACCCCTGCCGACTGCTTCAGGGCTTCCTTTTGATTCTGAATGCCTTTTCCGCCCATCAGAGGTTGCCTCATTCTCCCTGTGTGTTTTGCCTGCATTTTCCAGATTTTGGCTAAAACAGCATCCGAAAAACATGGGCAAAATGCATGGGGAGAGCGAGGCGACCTCTGAGGGTTGGAAAAGTCATACATAACCAAAACGAAGCCCCGAAGCAGTCAGTGGGGGTGACCGCAGGGAAACGTCCCTGCATAAAAGGCTTAGAGTCCAACAACATTTTTTTTTGGGGGGGGAGGTATATTATTCTCACAATTAGAATACAAGAGAAACATTCCTCCCTATTTAGAGTATCTCTGTCTGTCTGTATTCAACTCCAGTAGCACATTACTGACCAACAAGATTTGCAGGGCAGAAGCCTCTGAGAGTCAAAGTCAGTTATCTGAAGAAGTGAGATTTGGCTCTCAAAAGCAGATGCCCCCCAAACCTTATTGGTCTCTAAAGTGCTACTGGACTTGAATCTAGCTGTTCTCCTGTAGACCGACAAGGATACCCTCTGAAACAAATAATATGAGAGTAAACGCTATTACGACTGCCTCACTCGGGTTCTTACATTACAACACTTTATACTAGTAAGAAAATTTGAACAGAGATTTTGTTTTCCTTTTAGAAGGGGAGGCACTCTGCTAAATGGTCAGGTTTTTATTTGGGAAGCACTTGGAGCCTTATCTTTGAGTGATTATGAGTGGGTCCAAAGCATCTTCCACCAATGTTGGCTGGTATGCCAGCTACATCCTTTCTCGGGGGAAAATGACTACAGTGATCTACAGGTATATCTACAAAGTCACCGAGATGGGCCTGCCCTTGAAGACCTCTCGGAAGCTGCAACTGGCCCATAACACTGCAGCTAGAGTGGTTAACAGGAGTGCACGAAAGCTATTGTCTTACTCCTGTTTTGCAAGATCTACACTGGCACTCAGTCCAAGCACAATTCAAAGTGATCTGACCTAGAAAAGGCTTGCTTGTTTACTTACTTACTCTCTCTCTTCATTTATACCCCACCTGTCTCACCATTAGGGACCAAAGCAGCTTACATCATTCCCCTCTCCTCCATGCTATCCTCACTAAAAGCATGTGAGATAGGTAGGGTTGCCAACCTCCAGGTACTAGCTGGAGATCTCCTGCTATTACAACTGATCTCCAGCCGACAGAGATCAGTTCATCTGGAGAAAAATGGCCGCTTTGGCAATTGGCCTCTATGGCACTGAAGTCCCTCCCCTCCCCAAACCTCACCCTCCTCAGGCTCTGCCCCATAAACCTCCTGCCCTGGCAAAGAGGGACCTGGCAACCCTAGAGGTAGGTTTGGGTGAGAATGTGTGACTGGCCCAAGATCAATTCAATTCAATGTATTATGGTCATGGACCAGCAAAGGCCCAAGATCACCCAGCAAGCTTCCGTGGCAGAGTGGGGGTTTGAAGCTGGGTGTCTGGGATCTTAGTCTGACACTCTAACCCCTACACAATACCACTTACTGGTCTGGATCCAGGGTATCCAAAAGATAGCCTTGTCCTGTACAGCCCTGCTTGATTACTAAGATCATCTTCAGAGGCAGGCACCCCCCACACACACACAGAGAGAGAGAGTTCAGGGGGCAGCATCTGGAGAACCAACACTTTGTGGTGGTGCCACATTTGTGGCTCGCGGGTTTATCCAGCACCACCTTTGCTGGCAAGCAAAGACATCTTAGTTTCAGCTGGTTCCCAGCTGAGTTGCTTAGGTCTGGCTCTTCCCGTTACTGTTCCTGATCTTGGTTTATTCTGCTGCAGCACCCACGACGAAGACACGAGGCGTGAACATCCAGGTTTAGCGGGGGTTTATAAGTGGCTGATCTACAGCGACAAAAATTGCCCCAGCAAGCGGCTGACGGCAGCTGTCAATGTTTTGGGCAAATCCACCCTGGCTCTGATCTCAGCCAGCATTCCCACTGGCTTTGTTTATATCCTAATCTGCACATCACATAGAGCCAAGAGGTGTTAAGACTCACCGCTCTCCCCCCCTCCACATTTCACTAAGAAGCTCAGCCTTGGCTGATGATACTCAGCACCTGCCTGCTCACGTCAATGAGGTGTTGGTTTGTGAACAGCTCTCTATGCTTAGATGCCTTAGGGTGCGTGCCAACTGCCCTACCTATACAGTTCCAATTTGTGTAGGGTTGCCAGGCCCCTCTTCACCACTGGCAGGAGGTTTTTGGGGCAGAGCCTGAGGAGGGTGGGGGTTGAGGAGGGGAGGGACTTCAATGCCATAGAGTCCAATGGCCAAAGCAGCCATTTTCTCCAGGTGAACTGATCTCTATTGGCTGGAGATCAGTTGTCATAGCAGATCTCCAGCTACTCCCTGGCAGCTGGCAACCCTGAATTTGTGCCATTCCTCTCCTTTCTAGTTAGGAAGTGTGGTATATTGTATAGAGTGGCAAACTAGGATCCTGGGTGACCCGGGTTTGAATCCCCATTTCTGCCACGGAAGCTCACTGTGTGACCTTGGGCCAGTCACAAACTCTCAGCTTGATCCCTCTTGTGTGCGTACTGAGGGGGAGAGAGAGACTGATTGTCAAAGTGTTTGATTGGAGTTTTTAGTTTTGCTCCTTCTTAGTCCCCTTTACTTATTTTACCTCAGACGAAATGAGGCCCTGCTTCATGTGCCCCCACCTTGAAGTGGCAACCCATGGCCTTCTCAGCCATGGCACCAAAATTGTGGTACTCCCTCCCCAATAGGGTTGCCAGGTCCCTCTTTGCCACCAGTGGGAGGTTTTTGGGGTGGAGCCTGAAGAAGAGAGGGGAAGGACTTCCATGCCCTAGAGTCCAGTTGCCAAAGCGGCCATTTTCTCCAGGTGAACTGATCTCTATTGGCTGGAGATCAGTTGTAATAGTAGGAGGTCTCCAGCTAGTACCTGGAGGTTGGCAACCCTACTTCCCAGGGATATTCGTCTATTTCCTATCACTGCCTTCTACCCATGGCTGAAAACTTTTTTTGTTTCATCTGGTGTTCCCCCACTGACCTTTCCTCCCTGCTCTATGTTTTAATTGCTGGCTCTGAGTTTTTATATATGTATTTTACTTTTTGGTTTTAAAGTGGTTTTAAGGCGTGCCTTATAACGTTCCGCTATTGGATCTGCCGATTTAATTCTCTCCTGCTGTTTATAATTTTACTTGATTCTGTTAATTAAATTGTTTTTCTCTTGTTGTTTCCATGAGTGTTACAAGGCACCTTGAACTGCAATGGATGCAAACATGGAGGACGCTGTAAACAAATCAGTGCATCCAGATATAGTCTACTGTTTGGGTCAATTCCAGCTTGGTGCAAACAAGACGAGAGCACACACATTTATCTATATATCTTTTCAAGGAATTAATTGACAAAGGATCAGACAAACAACAACAACCAACCTAGGATGTGATGCTAGTATGTATTTATTGGAACGTAAAATCCACTCCATGCAAAGTCTCAGGGGAGGCAATCATGGAGTTTTATACAAATGTTACATGTTAATTATAAATATTAAAAATGTTTATGTAGCCCATTAAAAGTCTATTAAAATTCAATTAGGGTCCAATTTAATAGCTATCAACACACCATTAACCCAGCTCATCCTCTGCTGCCTGAAACCTAGCCCCCTAAAAGCCAGCCCAAACGGAAATGTCTTCCAGTCCCCTTGAACAATACTCAAATCTCCTAGGGGTGAAAGACATTGTGGAGAAGTTGCGCCACTAGGAGCACCCATTTAGAGGCAGGCTTCCAGTCCAAACAGGGCCCATGGTTTCCTTAATGGTCCCCCAGGAAGAAGTGTTTAGGTTTAGAAGAGAAGAAGAATAGTTGGTTTTTATACCCTGCTTTTCTCTACCGTAAGGAGTCTCAAAGTGGCTTACAATCACCTTCCCTTCCTACCCCACCACCCGCAACAGGCACCTTGTGAGGTAGGTGGGGCTGAGAGAGTTCAGAGAGAACCATGACTAGCCCAAGGTCACCCAGCAGGCTTCATGTGGAGGAGCGGGGGATCGAACCCGGTTCTCCAGATTAGAGTCTGCCTCTCTTAAACACTACGCTGGCTCTCCACTTGTTCCTGTTGCTATGACTTCACCAGCTTTACAACATCAGCATCAATTTAACGTACCACGCAACACCCTGAAGTGCAATTACAAGAAACAGTCTTCTTCAGCACAATGGGCTGTATTTCCATTCGCTTTGTCTTGTTATTTTCTTGTTCCTGGCGTCTAGCGGCATGTTTTTCTGGCCTCTTGAAATCTTCTCCTTGACCTCTCTGCTTGCTGAGCCTCTCTCAGTGCCATTAGCCATTGTGTTTTCATGCCACAGCATGGCACAGAAGCTCTTTTTGTCTCAGGGTAGCCCAAGGCCAAAGAGGTGAACCTGGGACACCACCGGATTAAAAGGTTTGCGAGCAACTTTTGTTAAAGCGAGATGTGGCCGAGATGTCGCAGGATGCCAAGCGACCCACTTCGGTACAAGTAAGTTGTGGAACTGCCGGACGGAGTCAGAGAAAAAGCTTTAGCCGCTTAGGGTATGCAATTCCCAACAGAGATAAGTGATAACAGATTTGGGGATATAAACCAGTCTCCCATGTGCAGAGCTGCATTCTGTAAAGTCTAGTCCGACAGCAGGACTGCAAGAAGCATTAACTAGTTTTATTTAGAAAAGTCATGCTGGATCAGACCAAGGTCCATCACGTCCAGCAGTCTGTTCTCATTGTGGCCAACCAGGTGCCTCTAGGAAGCCCCCAAACAAGACGACTGCAGCAGCATTACCCTGCCTGTCTTCCATAGCACCTAATATAATAGGCATGCTCCTCTGATCCTGGAGAGAATAGGTATGCATCATGACTAGTGTGCATTTTGACTAGTACCCATGGATAGTTATAGGCCTTGCACAGGGTTAGCAGCCTCCAGGTGGGACCTGGAGTTCTCCCAGAATTACAACTGCTCTCCAGACTACAGAGATCAGTTCCCCTGGAAAAAATGGCAGCATCAGAAGGTGGAGTCCAGGGCATCACATCCCTCATGAGTTGCCTCCCCTCGCCAAACTCCACCATCCCCAGGATCCAACCCTGAATCTCCAGGAATTTCCCAGCTTCTGTCATGAAACCAGAAGTGATGTCATCGTGTCTGCACAATGCTCTAGGATTCAACCAACATTCTATGGTTAAACGTAGAACATCATGCTGGCACAGTGATGTCACTTCCACTTTCATCCCAGACATGACATCGTGCGTTGGCATGATGCAGAATTGTCACCTCCCATTTCCTACTCCCTGCTGCCTTGTTGAACAGTGGCAGGGAATGGAGAGAACAGGCTGGAAGATTTCCTGGCCTTAGGGTTACCATGTCCCCCTTCACCACTGGCAGAAGGTTTTTGGGGCAAAGCCTGAGAAGGGCATGGTTTGGGGAGGGGAGGGACTTCAATGCCACGGAGTCCAATGGCCAAAGCCATTTTCTCCAGGTGAACTGGTCTCTATTGGCTGGAGATCAGTTGTAATAGCAAGAGATCTCCAGCTACTATCCGGAGGTTGGCAAACCTACCTGGCCTGCCAAAGCAAGAGGGACAACCACAAATCTGGTCCTGATTAATGGGAGTGGAACCAGGAACCAGGCATGGTTAGCAAGCAGTAGATGAAAAGCGGGAGAAGGAAAAGAACAAGTCTAAGGAAGGCCTAGCCCTGTAGCAAAAGCAAGATGTGAAGAAAGCAGGCAGCAAACTAGGTCAGAAGCCTAAGCCGTCATCTGGGCATGGCAAAGGTGATCCTGGACTTGAGAGGGCTTTATTCACTAGAGCCAGCATGATGTAGTGGTTAAGAATGGTGGACTCTAATCTGGAGAACCAGGTTCAATTCCCCACTCTTCCACATGAAGCCTACTGGGTGATCTTGGACCAGTCACAGTTCTCTCTGAACTCTCTCAGCCCACACAGAGGCAGGCAATGACAGACTACCCCCAAACGTGTCTTGCCTTCAAAACCCTACCTGGTCACCCTGATTGCACAGATCGAAACTCTTTCCCGCCGATTTCTTTTCTTTTTGCTTATTAATAATGGATGAGTCACGTGCTTATGGGCAAAACATGACTCTATGGCACAGGAACACAACTCCCAATCCGAGCCCCTATAATAATGCAAACTCCACCAGGGCCAAACACAAAGTTATGCGGAAAAGCATGAAGGGACTGCTGACATCTCATCAACGGCTGTTTCCCACACAAAGAAGTTAACGTTATTTCCTCGCACAGCCTTTGATCCCCAAGCACCTCAGCTTCTTGCCTGCCTGAGAGGCGCTTTGGTGGCCTTTTCGGCTGAAGACTTTTCAGTGGAAATAAACCCTTCTATAATTCTCATATAAATGCATCGTGCGGGTGTGTGCGCCCCTTGAGAAGTGGGAGCCTCGCATCACGCTCACAACATGATGACAGCTGCAGGGAAGGAGCTAAGGCCACCACGCCAGCATGGGGACCATTTGTCCCAAACAATGTTTATTTCTTCCAAGTGCCGGCTCTTAAAATTCTGCTCCCGCTTCTTCAATGTTTGCCTCTTTCCACTTTGCCAAGCTCCCTGCCCTCATCTCTAGCCTGCCTGCCTGTCTGCATCAACCTGGAAGCAGTCCTTTGGCATTCAAACAAAGTGGCAATGTTTATTCTCACAATTAGAATTCAAGAGAAATATTCCTCACTATTTAGAGTGTCTCTGTCTGTATTCGAATCCACTAGCACATTAGAGACCATTAGGGTTGCTAACCTCCAGGTACTAGCTGGAGATCTCCTGCTATTACAACTGATCTCCGGCCGAAAGAGATCAGTTTGTGTGTGTGTTAAGTGCCGTCAAGTCGCTTCTGACTCATGGCAACCCTATGAATCAAAGTCCTCCAAAATGTCTTATCTTTGACAGCCTGGAGTTTACCTGGAGAAAATGGCCGCGTTGGCAACTGGACTGTATGGCATTGAAGTCCCTCCCCTCCCCAACCCCTGCCCTCCCCAGGTTCCACCCCCAAAACCTCCCGCCAGTTGCGAAGAGAGACCAGGCAACCCTAGAGGCCAACAAGATTTTCAGAGTATAAGCTTTTGAGAGTCACAGCTTTCTTCATCAGATACCCACATTAGAGACCAACAAGATTTTCAGAGTATATCTGACGAAGGGAGCTTTGACTTTTGAAAGATAAAACTCTGAAAATCTTGTCGGTCTCTAAGGTGCTACTGGACTCAAACCTAGCTGTTCTACTGCAGACCAACACAGCTGCCCTCTGAGACTACCTGCCTATCATCCATCCATCATTCTATCACATTTGCATCTTACCCTTCCTCCAAGGAGCTCCGGGTAGCATACATGGTACTCCTTTCTCCATTTTATCTCATAACAAGCCAGGGAGGGTGACCAGCCCTCAGTCATCTTCTTTATATTGTCTGAGGGCCAAACACTGATTGGGGGTGAACTTCAGATCTTTGTTTGATGAAACAGAAAAACAACAACACCCACCTAGACCAACCTCCCTGTCAAGTCAGATGCCTCCAGCAAGCCCTCAAGC
Source organism: Euleptes europaea (assembly GCF_029931775.1). Classification (NCBI taxonomy): domain Eukaryota; kingdom Metazoa; phylum Chordata; class Lepidosauria; order Squamata; family Sphaerodactylidae; genus Euleptes; species Euleptes europaea. The sequence continues at coordinate 14,941,011 of NC_079325.1, read as the reverse complement.
AGAGCCTGGAGGCAAGATCTTTCTTCCTTTGTGAGTATCCAGCATTTAGTATTCAGGGGTACTACCCGGGAACATCCTTATTCAGTTTTGCCATAGTGATGGATACACTTCATGGATTTGTCTGACCTTTGACAAAAATTGCCTAAGTCAATGCCAATCACAACATCTTGCAGAAGTGAACACCCTAAATTAAATATATCCTATGTGCCAAAGGAGTTTTGTCTGTCCTGAATGTACCACCAATCAATTTCTTTGCATGATATGTAATCCTAATATTATGAGAGAGGGGGAAAAACCCTCTATGCTCTCAGTGCATGACTTATTTCCACCTCGTGCACAGTGGAATGGTCATCATTCTCCAAACTGTGCCTGAGTTCCCTTCCTTCCCAGTCTCAGGTGTCCTTACCTTAGAGTAGGTTGCTCCATTGATTACTTCTCCTCTCCGCATCCAAATGATGGATGCCGCTGGTTTGGCATTATCAGCATGGCAGGTCAGATTCAGGGGATCTCCAGCTCTTAGGCTCACGATGGGCCCCCCAATAATGACTGGATCATCCGGAGGAACTGCAAAAAGATGAGACAAAATGTAGGATGCAGTTCATGAGCCTTAAAAACAAAACTACCACAATGGATGGGTTATAGGTGATGTGGATCCAAGAATCATAAAATCACAGAGTTGGAAGGGACCACCAGGGTCTTCTAGTCCAATCCCCTGCACAATGTAAGAGAATCAAAAACAAAACCCCACACGCTACAGGAGACCCACAATCCAATCTTCTGGCACTTTTTCTTTCAACAAAATTCAGTTGCAGGGTCTGCTGACTGGATTGGTGCAGCAGTGCTGGGATTGGGAATGTTAACCCTTTCCACTCTGACCCGAATGGCCCAGGCTAGCCTGATCTCATTACATCTCAGAAGCTAAGCAGGGCTGGTGGGCAGACAATGGCAAACCACCTCTGATCGTCTCTTGCCTTGAAAACTCAACCTCAGTCTCCACATTTATTACGATCAAAAGATCAGTCAGCATCAGTTTAATGGCCCAATTTGCATACAAATATAAAATTAATATACAAAGATTAAAATTCATAACCCTATTATGCTGTAATTAATTATACATAAAAGTTATTAAAACTTTTGGAATATCTTCTTATAGACAAGATCTCAGCACAGAATTTGGCCACTTTAAAGGTGGTCTCGTTGGAGCAGCCTGCAAGGAGGAGACATGTGTAGAATTTTCCAGATCTTCCTGGGCATTTAGAGTATAGGTGAGATATGTGGAATGGACATCCTAACAAAGCAGACAATATAATAACACTGCATTCAACTAGCAGGAACACAGACACTGAGAATAGGGGACAGGCAAGTATCTCTCTTCCAGTAGTGCTGAGGGCAGGCAGTTACAATGGGCTAGAGTGAAAGCTCTACATGGTTGCAGTAAGTCCGCTATGACTTGACAGCAATTTACACACACACACACAACCCTTTTCCACTTGCCCGATTCATATTACCCCCCATAAGTTGCTTGCTGCCCACTGGGGAAAAGTAGAGATACCTTCCCACCCTCACAGAGAAAACTCAATGGGGAAAACAAGAAGAAGGAGAAGAAGGAGGAGAAGAAGAAGGAGGTGAAGAAGGAGGAGGTGGAGAAGAAGGAGAAGGAGGAGGAGAAGAAGAGTTGGTTTTTATATGCAGACTTTATCTACCACTTAAGGAAGAATCAAACTGGCTTACAACCACCTTCCCTTCCCCACAACAGACACCTTGTGAGGTAGATTGGGCTGAGAGACCTCTGAAGAGCTGTGACTAGCCCAAGATCACCCAGCTGGTTTCATGTGTAGGAGTGGGGAAACCAACCCGGTTCATCGGATTAGCATCCACCACTCATGTGGAGGAGTGGGGAATCAAACCCAGTTCTCTGAGAGAGAGAGGGTTAAATGCTGTCATCCCCCAGCCTCACTGCTGTGATCAGTGGCAGCCCCCTGAATTTAGAAAATACTGGCACAAGCAAACATAGGCATTGTGCATTTAAAGGCCTTTAATGTCAAGGAATGCGCTGAAATTCAAGCATAGATCCCCAGAACTAATTAGCCAAGCTGAGGCTGCAGTCAAAGATCGGCTTCTAGCAGCAGCAGCAACCGTTTTGTCGATAGCTCCATACAATAGCAAGAGGCTACACAATTGCGGTGCATTGATCACACAAGGTGCATTATATGTGGCAAATTTGTAACCAACTGAGGAAATGCATAGAAGATGGTTGAAAACCAGTTAGAGAACACCCTTTGATAAAGCCGTGGATGATTCCTTTGTTCACTCACCAGAGCTGTCCAGTTAAAGATGGGTGAAAGGGCACATTTTCTCCCAGTTTTAAAGGTTCTGTATGGTCCTTTATGCATGGGTACTTTCACTCACGTATGCACCTGGTCTGAATCAGTTGTTCCTTGGAGTTCTGCATGAGTTTTCTGTCCATCAGAGATTACCTCATGCCCAGCCCTTGCAATGTCCAGGTCTTCCCATTCCTCTGTTAACCCGACTCTTCCATCTTCCCTGAGCAAAGCCTGGGTGAAATCCCCATGCATAAGGCAAAGTACGGGACACACAAGCTTGGTTTTGCTCACTGCCAATTACAAAGCAGCATGTCCAGAGGTGGGGCTTCAAATACTTCCTGCTTCCTGCCTCCTCGGAGCTCTTTCTGAGCAGAAGAAAAGCTTTTTAAAACCGAGGCTTGGATTCTTCCTCCTTCCTTTCAGATTGCTCTGTTTTTTATATTGTTGTACTTAAAATGCTTCTTTATGTGGCAATTGGGTTTTTTGGGGGGGGGATTTTCTCTCACAGTAAGCACTTCAAGTAAGCCAATTACAAAGCAGCATTTAAAGGGTGGGGACTTGATTTGAGCTTGGAGACTGCTGGTGCATAGATTCCCAACAGGAAAGGGTGGGTCCAGCGAGTAAAGAACCTCAGGTAAAACTCCCATGCATAAATGACCTTAGTTTGGATTAAAAAAAAAAAAAAAAAACAGACAAAAAACTCCTGTGACAGATTAGGTCAAAACTAGATAGTGGGATTTGTTGCAAAGCAAATAGTTGGAGGTATTTTTTAACATAGTATTCTCTAGTGGGAGCTTCTGCAGGAGTATTGATTTCAATTTTCATCTGTAGGGGAAAGCAGGACAGGGGTCTCCCTAGCAAACTAGGAATCCAGGTTTTAAAAAGTCTTCAGTTCTTTTTGGAGGCAGCAGGTGGGGCAACAGAAAGCTGCCAGTCTCCTTCTAGTCATCCAGTTCAACCCCCTGCATAATGCAGGAAATTCATAACTACCTCCCCCACCGCATACCCTCCGTGACTTTTGCTCAATGCCCAGAAGATGGCAAAAGTCCTCCAGGATCCCTGGCCTGGAGGAAAATTCTTTCCTGATCCCAGAGTGGCAACCGACATTACCCTGAGCATGTAAGAAAGGCCAGGAGAACCAAACACTGATGCAACCCTACCTGCCCTCCCTCTCATGATCTCCCTACATTCACAGAATCAGCATTGCTGACCAATGGCCACCTAGCCTCTGCTTAAAAACCTCCAAAGAAGGAGAGCCCACCACCTCCCGAGAAAGCCTGTTCCGCTCTGTCAGGAAGTTATTCCTTAATCTCCCCTTGCTTTGTTGTAATGTACAAAGCTGCCTCAGGAAAAAAAACACATACACCTTAAAAAGCAATCTCATATTATTCTTAAAAAAGGGGTGTAAAAAAAAAAAGATTGTTGCAACGATATATATGAAGCATAAAAAATCGCCTTGGCATACTGTATTGAAAATGTGCCAAAAAGGAAGCAAACCTTAATTTTTAATATTAGGGAAATATCTTTTGAGATTTATAAAAATTACTATTATTGCAAGCAGTTTTATCTATTACATTTTGGAATTCATTGTATAACATCGTTTAACCCCAATACCATGCTTATCAAGTATTATACAGAGTATCTTATGCTTTGCATTAAGATTATTAGGATGATCATTGTGTAATACTTATCATTATTCAATTTACACGGTTCATAACTTTTGTTTTTTATTATACATTGTCTATAATGTTACTGTCAGTTTTATTCTTGCTTTTTCTTCTGTTGTAATTGACGCCATTGTAACTGCTGGCATGATATGACCAATTTTTCTTTTCTTTTGTATTCATTTTTTTACATTCTGTTTTTATACATCTACTAAAAAAACAAAATCTTTAGAAACAAAAACGAAACCAAAAAGAGTGGTTTATCTCTCTTTCTCTTACACACATACTATTGAAAGACAGTTCGATAAACTCCCTTTTCTTTTCTTTTTGCCCTTCTCTGAGAAACAATACACCAATGATTTCCCAAACACCCAACAGAGCTGGCCCCTGTGAAGCAAAAGAGGAAGAGGAAAAAGAAGAAGAAGAAGAAGAGGAGGAAGAAGAAGAAGAGGAAGAAGTTGGTTTTTATATGCTGATTTTCTCTGCTTTTTAAGGAGAATCTAACTGGCTTACAATCTCCTTCCCTTCCTCTCCCCACAAAAGACACCTTGTGAAGTAGGTGGGGCTGAGAGAGTTAGGAGAGACCTGTGCCTAGCCCAAGGTCACCCACCCGGCTTCATGTGGAGGAGTGGGGAAACCAACCCAGTTCACCAGATTAGCATCCACTGCTCATGTGGAGAAGCAGGGAATCAAACCCGGTTCTCCCGATTAGAGTCCACAGCTCTTAACCACTACACCACCCACGGATTGCAGGGAGTCCTGATTTCAATGTGATGTTGATGAGGCAAAAAACTGTTCCCTGGAGCTGGGCACTTGGACAATGTCTCACTTAAATTAGGCCGCTAGCTGTGCAGAACAGTTGTACATCATACATGGTAGGAGTTGACATAAGATGATGTGTCCCAGTGGCGGACTGGCCACGGTGTCAGCTTGCCTGATGGCAAGTGGGCCCTGTGGGCCCCTGATGAAGTGGGGCCCCTTAAACATTAGACAATATGTTAAAAATGTTAATGACCTTTTTAGTAGCTTGAAAATATAATAGAAGTTCCAATATTATTACTGTATGCAACTAAAATGTACGCTGTATTACTATTTCAATATTTTTTAAAAAAATAAAATCATTTTTCAAGGATACTTTATATTTAAGAATATCATAAATAACTCTGAAAAAAATAATTCTGATTCGGGGTATGTGAGGCCGACACATACATTATATAGGCTCAAATCTTTATTATTGCGACTTATAGTTGTGGGTGGGCCCCCTTTGTCTTTTGGCATCCAACATTTTTAGACACAGTCCGCCACTGATGTGCCCGTAAAAACACCCAGGGGTGCATGTTTTTGCTTCACTGGCAAGACATTGAAATCACACCTAAGAAATGGAAGACGAAGTACAATTCATTAATGCTCACACCATCAAGGCCAACGATTGATATCAGTTACATTTCAAAGGTGGGGGCAGTTTATGATCTCCCCCCCAAGATCTTTTGCAGGATAACTGGCAATTCTACTGCTGTTACGTATCTATTTGTATGATCAACAGCAACAGCATCGATGGGGGAGCCAATGGGCAATTTTGGCTCAGGTGGGCTTTCTACTTTCAACCTTTATTGTCTGAGATGGCTTTAGACATTAGATATGAAAGCAATAACACATTTCCTCCACTTTTATTTATTTACTGCATTGCTGATGGGGCTTTCCTGCTGAGATGCACACACCTCGCTTTATGAAAGCCCAGGGGCGAGAGCCATCGTTCAATCGACAATGCAAAAGCCGGCGACTCGGTCTAAAAACACTGGCGCTCTAACTTATTTGATGTGGGAATCGGAGCGCCAGGCAAGAACTCTCGGCCACGAGAATACTCACCCAACCCAAACTCTGTGGCTGTTTGCAGAGCTCACATTAACCCATGAGGCTGCCTTATTCTGAGTCATAACACTGGTCTGACGAGGTCATAGAATCATAGAGTTGGAAGGGACCACCAGGGTCATTTAGTCCAACCCCCTGCACAATGCAGGAAATTCACAACTACCTCCTCCACACACACCCAATGACCCCTACTCCATGCCCAGAAGATGCCCAAGATGCCCTCCCTGTCATGATCTGCCTATGGTCATAGAATCAGCATTGCTGACAGATGGCCATCTAGCTTACCACCTCCCAAGGAAGGCTGTTCCACTGGGGAACCACTCTAACTGTTTGAAAATTCTTCCTAATGTCTAGACGGAAACTCTTTTGATTTAATTTCAACCCGTTGGTTCTTGTCTGACCTTCTGGGGCAACAGAAAACAACTTGGCACCATCCTCTGCATGACAGCCCTTCAAGTACTTGAAGAGGTTCTCATATCACTTCTCAGTCTTCTCATATTACCTCTCAGGTCAGTATGGTCTACCCTGTCTGGCAGCAGCTCTCAATGGTCTCAGGTCACGGCCTTTTGCATCATTTGCTACCTGATCCTTTTAACTGGAGATGCAGGGGATCAGACTTGGGATCTTCAGCATGCAAAGCAGATGCGTCACCTGCTGAGCTAAGGATCACACAGGAAAGTGAGGAGCATCAGTGTCAGATTGGAACTACACTTTCTGAGAGCCACAGAGATGCTACGTTTTGTCTCTTACCCTGATGTTCTCCCAGTAATGTCTTGATTAACTATCACAAAGGTAGCCCTGGGTACCATCATCAAGCTACAGTGGTAGAGCATCTGCTTGGCAGGCAGAAAGTCCCAGGTTCAATCCCCGGCATCTCCAGTTAAAGGGACTAGGCAAGTAGGTGATGGGAAAGACCTCTACCTGAGACCCTGGAGAGCCGCTGCCGGTCTGAGCAGACAATACTGCCCTTGATGGACCAAGTCATTTATAAAGATGTTATTCCTTCATCCAAATCATTTATAAAGATGTTCAACAGCTAAGGTCTAAGGTGGGGCAGTAAGCCCTAAACCCAACTCCTCAGCACTGATAAGAAAGGAAGATAATGGTGAATATATTGACTCCTTATAGGTACATTGCAGGAGCAATCATCTGCCAAGCCTCACCCAGCTGAAGAGCCTCACCACATGGGAGAATCTCCAGGTGTCTCCCCCCTCGCACTTCCAAAAAAAGTGGCTTTGCTGTGTGTTTCAACTAAGATGACATCAGAGATCTTTCATCCTGTCTTTCAAAGATATATATACCTTCCATCATTTATATTGTCACTGTGACAGCATGCTAGGAGGGAGGGAGAGTCTGACTGTCATTAGAAAGCGTTTTCAGAGCAGGTGAGGCCTGGAGGCTTTATGGTATTCATGCCCTTAAACTCTTTTTTATACTGAGATGTATTTGTTTTTCGCTTTATAGTCCATTCTATACTCAGAGGGACAGCGCAGACAGCAATCATATAAAAAACAGGTGCACACTTTTAAAAATACTATAAACAATTTAAAATATAAAAACATAAAAAGATTCTTTTAAAACAAGCCCTTACTTTTCCTTTTAGCCACTCAAGGTAGGCCTAGAAATGTGCTAAGAAGACATATCTGGATGCTATTTAAATTGAATTAATTACAGGAAACTTGATCAACTTGGCACATCAGTGCACAAGAGTAACTCACTCACCAGCCCTGAAATACCTGTGTAGCATTTGAGGCCTAAAGGGGGGGGGGATTGCAAATGTTTCTCTGTTTAGTCACCCTGGATGATCCTTACTCATTATTAAGTACATTTTAGCTCCACCCTTCCTCTGGGGAGCTCAGGACAGCACAAATCATTCTCTCCTCTATTTTGCTCTCACAACAACCCTGTGAGGTAGGTTAGGTAGAGTGTGACTGGACCAAGGTCATCCAGTGAGTGTCCATGGCAGATTGGGAATCTGAACCAGGATCTCCCAGATCCTAGTTGGACACTAACCACTATACCACGCTGCTTTTGATCTATTTATAGTAACCTACTCAGCAGAAGCAAAGGGTAGATACAAACCCTGACCTCTATCTCAGGTACATTTCCTCACTCCAAATCGCAAAGAATTTCTGATGCCCAACAACCATTCCATCCTTGTGCTAAAAAGAATTGGAACCCAATATTTTTGCACAAGATAGCTTCCAAGGTTTATTTCTTGTTGGAAGCATGGTTTGTTGTGAGGAAGGGTGGGTCAGGGAGGACCCTCTAGCAGGCATTTTTTAAACACATAAATTAATCCAACTGACAGATTCTTTTCTAGGGTTTAAATACAACCACTTAGATGCTGCTAGCAATTTTAATGACATTAATAATCTTCTTCCCTGAAAGGAACAATAATTGCCGTATGAATAATAATCAATATTTAGCTTCCTCTTAAGAGGATTTCACAAGGCTTTGTACACTTTATTGCATTAAGCATTGCCAAAGTATTAGACCCATTTTACAAGTCGCAGGAAAGAGGAGGGGGAGGATAGGAGGAACGAGCTGAGACGGGGAAACAAACGGAAAGAGAACAAGCTGAGTTGGGGAAGCAAACGGAAAGAGGTCACAAAGCAATCCCACGGTAATGCGGAAACTCTCCTCCATTCCCCTTCCTGAAGGTAAGACCATCTGGGTGGGAGAGGAAGCATCACAACTCCCTCTCAAAGACTGGCAACAGAGGGGAAGTCAACAAAAGTGGCACTCAGTTTCTTAGCCACATCACGTAATGATAGTCACGAGCTTAGGCAGCCTTAAAAAGGGATTAACATTCACAGAAGATAGATCTATCAACAGGTTCAGCATGATAGCCAAATGGAACCTTCATGTTCAGAGTTGGGTGTATCTGTTCACTGAGTGTGGTGTAGTGGTTAAGAGCGGCAGACTCTAATCTGGAGAACCGGGTTTGATTGCCCACTCCTCCACATGAAGCCGGCTGGGTGACCCTGGGCCAGCCAGTTACAGGCCCCACCTCCCTCATAAGGTGTCAGTTGTGGGGAGGGGAAGGGAAAGCAATTGTAAGTTGCCTTGAGACTCCTTAAAAGTAGAGGGAAGCAGGGTATTTGGTAGACTCTTCTACCAAAAGCCTGCCAAAATAACCAGGAAATGCTGTTGACCATCATGGCCAGCTTGTAAGCCTCCAAACGATTCCTGAGTGGTCACTACCTTGGAAAGTAAGATGGATGGCTAACAGGAACAGGGTCTTCTTTGATGCAATGCCCCACCTGTGGAACTCTTTCCTCCCTCTGTTTAATCACAGCCTTTTCTTTTCAATTTCAGGTGTCTTATGAAGGGTATGATAATTTTCCAAGCCTTTGGCAAGGTGGTTCAACCCTCTCACCCCAATACTTGATCATCAGAGTTCTACTATTTGACCATTGTTTGAATGTTAATGGAAATGCCTTTTGTAGCTTTATGTACACCACCCTAGGAATGCTTGTGTTGAGAGGCATCATTTAAAATAAATTAAATAAGTAACAGAATGCTAGATTTATAAGATCATTGGCTTCATCCAGCAGAGTTTGGTTTTATCTTCATACGAAGGAAGAGTCTATATTGTCCCCTCCAACCTTGTAAGGGTTTGGGCAGATGGCAGATGCCGCTTCGGTTAATTGCATGAGTCAATTTCCCCTTGTTGATTTATACAGCTTAACCATAAAGTTATTGTGTCCACTGTGATTTTACAGTAGGTATTTCTCCAGCTGTAGAAGGGTTAATGTCAGGAATGAAAATAATCTGGACCAGGTTGGTGTAGGGTGCCAATAAGAAAGCAACCGACCTCTTATCTTCTGCCTCAAGCCCCATGAGATAGTGCCAGTCATAAACTGAAGTTACTTTCACCCCTGGCCAATATTTGGCATGCAGATTCAGGTTAATGTGTGCAACATCCTGGTTTAGTGGAAAAGGGTTCATTGGCTTGCCAATCATTGCCTCCTCCCCAAGTTTTTCCAGTTTTGCAAATGTATGGCCATGAAACTACTGGTATGCACATTTCTATGTGATGCAATGTTTGGCCTTGAGATGACATAAGATGATAGGAAGATTCTATCCATGTGCTTTGATCCTTGATAGCTCACTATACAAGCCATCACTTGATGTTGAAAGTGACATGCACCAGAAAAATCTCCAAACAGCTGCTTGTGCGGTTGCCCTGTGCTACCTGAAGAATGTCGGTTTGGCAGGTGTCAGGCCTAGATCTGAACTCACAACCCCAGTTGTAGATCAAGGCTGAAAAGACTTATAGCCTGATCACTTTCTTTCTTGTGAAAAATGTCATCTTCTCTACAGGAATATCTCGCGCCAAAATGAAGACGCTTCCCTGTTGGGAAATACAACACCCTCCATTCACATCTACAAATGGTTCATCCTGACAAGCTGAATTGAAATGTTCTATCAGCAGTCCTCCATTCTAATGATATCCCTGCCATTTTGATACTTCACAGGGCCCCGTGCATTCTGAGAATGAGAGAAACACATCCAAGGGGGGGACTCTGATCTTCTGCACATTCTAACTACCTTGTTTTCTAACCTTTTGTTTGGTGCCTGCTTTGGTCTATTGGATTAGCCATGAGTTAGACGGAGCTGATAAGCAGATAAGAGGCTCTGGCAGAGAATGGGGTCTGATTGCATCTTTCCAAATAAGCGGTTATTATCCCTGGTTATTCATGTCGCTATGAATTATTGATTGGCTCCCGGCTCATTAAAGAGGAGATCTGGGTAGGTGGGAGGGGAGAATCTGATGAATAGAAATCAACAGTGGCTCTTCTTAACATCTGTAACTTGGCAAAATGATGGCAACTCATTACGGCCCCATTCAAAGTCCATCAGAGAAAGAAAAGCACAGAGATGTTGGCCATTATCCATCCAATGTAGGCTCAGGTTTGATTTTTTTTGTTGTTGTTCTTATTTTGAAGATACTACAATAGAGTTTGGTCTTCACATTTTTCAAGCACATGAAAAGAAGATGCATTTGCTGCTTTTGTGATTCATGTGGAGATTTTTTAAAAAAAGAATAGGGAGCCATTGTTTAAGAAATGACAATCAAGTGGACTCTTTATACAAAAGTGTTCAGTTAGTCTGGCTTGCCAATCAGTAAAGTGCTGTAAAACCAGCCTCTTGGTTTTCTTCTCCAGTTTTGAAAGTAGGGCCAAGTTCCTGCAAGTGTTTGGGTGAGGATGGGAACTTAAAAAAAAAAGAAAATACTTACTTAGACAGAGAAATTGAAAAGAAGTGCCTTAGGGGGAAAAGAAAGGGAAAAATCATTTTCTTCCCCCTCTTTTTTCATTTCTACCCCAGGCCTTCTTGTGGAGGAGTGGACTTTGATTCCCCACTCCTCCACATGAGCAGCAGACACTAATCTGGTGAGTTGGTTTACCCACTCCTACACACAAAGCCAGCTGGATGACCTTGGGCTAGTCATGGCTCTCTTGAGAGCTCTCTCAGCACCCCCTGCCTAACAGGGTGTCTGTTGTGGGGAGGGGGAGGGAAGGTGATAGTAAGCCGGTTTGATTCTTCCTTAAATGGCAGAGAAAGTCGGCATATAAAAACCAACTCCTCCGACTCCACTCCTACTCCTTCGCCTCTTCTTCTTCTTCTTCTTCTTCTTCTTCTTCTTCTTCTTCTTCTTCTTCTTCTTCTTCTTCTTCTTCTTCTTCTTCTTCTATTGGTCCAAGGTCAGATGGGGACTAGCCCATTGCAGAATGGGGATTTGGACCTGGGTCTCCCAGATCCTAGCCCAAGGCTCCAGCCTATGAACTGGAGCCAGACTAAGTTGACAATTTCCTCTGATTCCACCTTCTTGCTGCAGATCTCCCTCATGACACTTGTCAGGGTCCCCTGTCCTCCAGGAGAAGCATTTCATGGAGATCAATGGGAGGGCAGAGGGTGGAAAGTTCCACTGTACCAGCTGAGTCTGGATCCAACCTACCATACAGCACTGGTGTTCAGCATACACTCTTAGGTGGAGATGTCTCTATGTCACCTAAGTCATATAGCATGACGAGACATAGATTGTTATGATAGGCTGGTGTCATCACTGGTTGGGGTGCCTCATGGTAGGCTGGAGTTGCATGAAATAGAGAAGGCGAAGCAAGCACAGAGGTTTTCGACAGACACGTAGAGCATGAAAATAACCAACTAAGTTGGCTTGAGTTTTTGGGCGTAGCATGAGAAGCCAGACCTTTATTTCCCATAAATAAGGAATGCAACCTGCATGCAAGAAAGAACAGTTTATATAAAAACTCTTCATCTGGAAAACATCCTAATCTGGTGTAAAGGAAGTCACAGACTGTGATCCGTGTCTACCTGGAGAAAGAAACAGATTAATTCCCAGCAACTTTAGTGATAAGGATATTGCTGGAGTTGGGGAAGAAATGCACATTCTGAGGAGGTTAGTTTAAAATTCAGATGGTTTTTTTTGTCCTTCTCCCTGTGGGCTTCTAAATCATCCATTTTGCATAGAAGCTTGAAATCAGTAAAAGTGTTAATTTGCACCTGCAGAACTGCCTTCATCTACATGCAACATATTCTCAAAACAGATAAGCACACTGAATCTGGTCCCCAAACAATCTCTCCTGGAGCTACCCTTCTCCATCTCTGACTTGGGCCAGTTGAAGCTCCCAGGCTCTGGAATTCCCAGAACCAAGAAGGCCAAGTCACCTCCCACATTGTTGGCTTTCTGCCAGATGTTTCTTTTCTGGAGGATCTTTGATGGTGCATGGATTTTGTACCCAACTCTTGGGTGTGGTTTTCTGTTGCTCTGCTCTATCATATAAATAATGATTTGGGATTTCATTGGTTTTTATTATGATTTATTGCCAGATTCTTGGTGTTCAATGGACTCCTCTAACCAATTTGTGTGTGTGTGTGGCTGAAAGTATAGGGGTTTGCTGCTGTGATTGTTTATGTTAAAGCTGTATTTTGGAAACCACTCTGGGTACCCCAGAAGAAGGGTGTGGCATAAATGTCATAGGCAAACAACAATCTAAGAGACTTCACAAAAAAAACCCAGCAATGCTACACAGTGAGTTCATAGCTAAAGGATACAAACCCTGTATCTCCAAATTCAAAGCCTCTGAACCCTGGATCCCTCATTCCACCCCCTCTCTGTTGCTCGTCTCAACTTCTGTTTCCCTCTTCCTACTTTGTTATCTCCCCATTGTCAAAATTAAGCAAAACATCAAATGTTGCTCAGTGTTCTGCCATAAACATAGATGACATAGTCCTCATTGTGTTAGAATGTCGCCTAGAGCACTCTGTACTTCAAATACCTTGTACTGATGAACAACCCGCCATCAGGGGGTAACAAAACTGAAAAAGCCTCAAACACATCCATGTTTTGTCGGGATCCATTAAAGGTTTTTTGTTTTGTTTTTGGCATCCAATGCAAATTCTTGATAAATAATTAAAACAGACACCCACGTTCACCTTGTGCATCTCTCTTTGAGCTGTTTCGGAACATGCGTTTGGGCATTTCTCTCAAGGGAGTCAACTGCGTTTTAAAAGGTTACCGGCTACACTTTGTCCCCCTAGACAGGCTGTGTGAGAAGAATACACATGTGTCCAACACTCTTTGAATATGCAAAAAAGTAATTTGACAAACAGGATCGAGCTGCTCACTAACAGCTGATCGATGAAAAACCTGCTTGCGGAAAACAGAACCCGAGCCCAAATGGTGATTGTTCAAGCATCCCTATTTACGGAACCCTGGGAAGTTGCATCCCATGATAGCTTCCCTGGTAGCATTGGCCCTGAATTTCAGAAAGATGCTGCCGCAGAAGAGATTTCCTTGTTGGTTACAAGTCCGATCTAGTCTGATGCCGAGAGACTGCCACTCCACGCAGCAGTCGATCAGCACCTCTGTATGTTTACCCCGCTATTACTAATTAGTCATTATTATTTTATAGCTTTCTGTACTGAAATGGCCAGCTGGACACCACTGCTGCCAGAGACATCCTTAATTATTATCTACATTTCTTTGAACTGCAGAAGTTCCCTGGGGACAACCCAGCTCTTGAAAGATGAGCTGGAGGAAAGGGGGGGTAGGGTGAGAGACTGACACCGCAATGAAACTACCTCTAATTAATTCTGATTGCTGTCTTCTGCATCACATTATCGATCAATTTGTGCAACATGTTTTTTTCCCTTTCTCAGAAAAAAAAGTATTAACAGAGCCACCCCAGATGCTCATTAATGGAAAACAGCCACATGGCCATCGGAGTGGAAATGGTATATATCTCTCCATCCATTTTTCCAGATTTCAGAGGAAGAAAAGGAAAGAGTTGGGGAAGGAGTATGAAGGTATGTGTAAGTAGAGTGTTCCAGAGTAGGGATGGTTAAATGTTCCACCAGAGTAGGGATTGACTATATGTTCCACTGTTAACAACCCAACTTACAGCCCATTCCTGAGGCTGGGGGCTGAATCGCCTTAGGAGGAGGCGTGACCCCTATGCCGGTGCATGTGCCACTAGCGCTGTGCAAACTGGCATGTTCGTTGGCGTGGGGCCACTTATGCTGGCCCTTCTGGACTGCAGCAGCAGCGCAGTCCTTGGACACCAGTGGACCCCTCAGCGTGGTGTAGTGGTTAAGAGCGGTGGCTTGGAGCTGTGGACTCTGTTCTGGAGAACCAGGTTTGATTCTCCCCTCCTCCACATGAGCGGCGGAGGCTAATCTGGTGAACTGGATTTGTTTCCCCTCTCCTACACATGAAGCCAGATGGGTGATCTTGGGCTAGTCACACTCTCTCAGCCCCACCTACCTCACAGGGTGTCTGTTGTGGGGAGGGGAAGGGATTGTAAGCCGGTTTGCTTCTGCCTTAAGTGATAGAGAAAGTCAGCATATAAAAACCAACTTTTCTTCTTCTTCTTCTACACAGCAGAAGAACTCAGTTTATAGAACTCAGTTGAGCTCTGAGAAAACCCACATGCATGAAAAGTCAATTGTACTGTACTGCTTGGTTAGTAAGGAATACAGTGAAACAAACTGCCCAACATCCACAAACAGATCAACAAGCAATCACACTGCTCATCGCAAAATCGGTTCTCTGTTAGCAAACGGCAAACAGGACACAAGTGGAACTAGCGGTGTTTGAGAGTTCCTAATCAGAAGTAGTACAGATAAGAACAGAAGAAAAGACATGCTGGATCAGACCGAGGTCCATCAAGTCCAGCAGCCTGTTCACACAGTGGCCAACCAGGTGCCTCTAGGAAGCCCACAAACAAGACGACTGCAGCAGCACCATCCTGCCTGTGTTCTACAGCCCCTAATTTAATGGGCATGCTCCTCTGATACTGTAGAGACAGAACCACAGAGTTGGAAGGGGCCATGCAGGCCATCTAGTCCAACCCCCTTGCTCAATACAAGATCAGCCTAAAGCAACCATGAAAAATGTTAGTCCACCCAATGCTTGAACACTGCCAGTGAGGGACAATGAGAAAAAGTAGGCTTTAGTGTGAGACGTAAAGGAAAATCTTTGAATGAGGAACTCCAATTCAACTACGTCTTGCTGATACAATCTGATATTGTTTGTAAAGAGAAACTGTACTTGGATGCTCAGATCTGGGCATAGTACTATGTTTGTGTATTCATGTGTTGCCTTGTTGGCTTGTCAGCTAGGAATGTTCCTCTGCCGCAGACAAGTTAGGATGATGAGGGCATCACCATTGACTTGTTCACAGAGCCCACCCTTCATCTCCATAAAACTGCCTGCTGTCTTTCAGTGTTTTAAACATGCAGCTTCCTCTGTAAAGCCGGGAGATTTCCCTCCTCCGTAATGTACTTGATCTGGTACATGCATCCCAGTGCATCTTGGGATCCTGACCTGATGTGTAGTTGATGCAATCTTAATTTGCATCAAGTACTCCGAGCATAAAAAAATACGGGTTCCCGTGCTGCACAACAGATGCAGCTGTGCATACATACAGGATATCAGCGAATTCTCAGAAGGACGAGGCTGTACAGATCTGAAGGAACGAGGTGTTTGATCTATATTAAGGACTCTGTGTAAATAGGACAGTTGGAGTGAGTGCAGTTAATCAGCTCAGTGTTAGCAAGGAGGCTGGCAAAGCAAATAATTAATTAACTCCTGTATTTCTTCCAAGGAGTCCCGTGGCACAGAGTGGTCAGCTGCAGTACTGCAGTCCAAGCTCTGATCACAACCTGAGTTTGATCCCGCTGGAAGTCGGTTTCAGGTAGCCGGCTCAAGGTGTGCACCCATTTGGCAGCAGGTGGCCTGGGAGGGGAATGGATTCCAGGCAAGCCTGTACACACTCTTTCCTCACAGGCCTTCCCGCCCCTCCTTTAGTTAGCTGGGCTGCAGCCGGGCCCTTCTCCTCACTCACCTCCTATACAACTTGGTCATACCATCACACAGAGACATTCAGAAAGCAAATGAACCAGATGTTTTCATCTAATGCATGCATTCCTGCAAACTACAGTGCCAGACCCAGCAAAGATCCAGCAAAGGTTTGAGTTACTCAGACCTGGAGACCCACCTGATTTGGAAGCTCCCATGGGGGTAATTGCCTGATTGGCTTTAGCTGCTGCTTCCTTGACTGGGTTACCTAAACCTCCCTCATGGCTAAGATGTGCTTTGGTCAAGCATATCATATGCATTGGAGCTACGATGGCCACCACCTGAGACTTGAAGCAGCCCTAAAGAAACCGAGGTGGGCAAGCTACAGTCGTTTTGCACTTCCCCGCAAATGGAGACGCGGCCACTGCTTGCTTTTGTGGGAAAGAGGAAACATTTACACATGGAGGCACTCTCAAGGAGACTACCCTAGGGCCCCAGGTCTTCTACATGCTTAGCATCACAATGAACCCAGTCCTGTGCAACGCAGCTTTTGCCCCTAGCTGCTTCCATAATGTTTTTGCCCCTCTAAACAAAGGCCTCGGTCTCACTCTTGCTTGCACTGGAGCTCGTCCTTTGCAATGATTCACTGAAGGTCATTTGTTTGGAGTCTCTCTTGATGAATATAAAACATAGCACAGGAAGAACACAATAATCCATTATGCCTCTCCCAGCTCCCAATGCAATAAGCAGGCCTTGTTTTCATGCACGGTCCCACTGCGCTGTGACATTATGCAAATGGAAAGCACACGACCAGTTGTATAACATCCACTGCCTCCCCCTTCTTTGCCAATAATGCTTGTGGGCCATGGGGGATGGATAGTTAGCGCACATCCCAAACCTCTGATGGCAGTGGCACACTTTCCCTCATAATTAAAAATGGAGTCATATTCCCCAGATGGAGGAGGAGTAAGCATCACCATCATCAGAGAAAACCAGTCCCCATGTTTGGGAGCCAGCATGGTGTAGTGGTTAAGAGTGGTGGTTTGGAGTGGTGGACTCCCCACTCCTCCACATGAGCAGTGGACGCTAATCTGGTGAACTGGGTTGGTTTCCCCACTCCTACACATGACGCCTGCTGAGTGACCTTGGACTAGTAACAGTTCTCTCCAATCCCTCCCAACCCCACCTACCTCACAGGGTGTCGGTTGTGGGGAGGGGAGGGAAGGTGATTATAAGCCAGTTTGATTATTCCTTAAGTGGTTGAGAAAGTTGGCATATAAAAACCAACTCTTCTTATTTTTGCATCAGTCACTGCATGCCTTTTCATGGAGGCCGAGATGCAGTGGGCAGCCTTCTTGGAGGGCAGGTAGTTCCTTAAGCATGTCTGAGTCCCATCAGTTTCAGTGGGAGAGTTACACTGTCCTCCTCTGAAAAGTTACTGCAGTCTAAGTCCTTTGAAATGAATGAAGTTAGTCTGAAACAACTCAGCACAGGATTGTGCGGTGACGCATGACTGAGTCACAACAGATGCATAACAGAAACACCTACTTGCTGAAAGGAGGAAAAGTCTGAATAGAGACTCATGGGGGAGGGGCTGTGGCTCAGTGGTAGAGCATCTGCTTGGCATGCAGAAGGCTCCAGGTTCAATCCCCAGCATCTCCAGTTAAAGGGACTAGGCAAGTAGGTGATGGGAAAGACCCTTGCCTGAGACCCTGGAGAGCAGCTGCCAGTCTGAGTAGACAATACTGACTTTGATGGACCCAGGGTCTGATTCAGTAGAAGGCAGCTTCATTAGTTCAAACACAACAAACAGCTTCTTTTGTTAGTGGGTACTTGGCTTACAGGAAACGTTAATTCTTTAATGTACACCCTAATTGCTAGTTTGGAAATTACAAATGTGGAAGAAATATATTTCTCGGACTTTATCCTTTTCTCACCATGGTAAAGGGTTCTAAATGATGACAGCATACCAATGGTGAGCTGTTCTCTGGGGGATGAATGGTGCAGCGAGCCACAAAGAGATGGAGGTGAACCAAACCGCCTGGGGGCGGGGGAGTACTGAAAAATAAATCAAAAGGAATGAGAGGACAACAAAGAGAAATTGCAGTGAAAGTTTAAAAGGTGCATCTCTTTCTGTGCCCTATTTGTCTTACAGTGTTTCTCGCTGGATGCATCTGAGAGGCAGAATGTGTGGGTGGGTTGGAGAGATGATGTCTCACTTCCAGCGCTAGAGGGAGTGATGAAATGCATTGCACTTCAAAGTCCTCTGGCTGGGCAGTGAAACACCGACAGGAGAGTTTTCTTATTGCCTGGCTGTCCACAGAGGGAGAGGGCCAGAGTAACATTTAGGAATGCAGAGAGAAAAAGGACAGACTGGCAAAGAAAGGGGGGGGAAGCTTGCTATTATTCGGTCCTTATTCTTGCACATAAACACTCAAATATTTGCCACTGTGCACAAAAGTTGTAGACTTATGCAAAACCTACTAGAAAAAAGTAACCCTACTGAAATAAATAAGACTTACTTTTGAGACAGCATGCTAGTTGGGCTGAGATAGGAATAGATATAGCAGACTGATACTGAGTCAAATCTCTAGTCTATCTGGCTCAGCATAGTCACTTTTAAGAGGTAGCCACTCTCCAGGGTCTCAAGCAGAGAAAGGTCTCTCCGAAACCTGGTATCAAGATCCTTTAAGTGAAAATGCTATAGGTTGAAGGTGCTGCCACCTTCTGCATACAAAGCACGCGACTGAACACTGAGTCATGTCCCCTTGACTCATATAATTTCTCCACACAAGTTTGCCTGAAGTATTTCTTATAATGATTTCTCACATATTTTACATAACGTTTCTGGCTTCCCCCATTGGGTTTGCAAAATCCTACCCAATCATAACAATAGAAGGATGAAAGAACAAAAAAGGCTTTGCATGTGTATTTTGTCCTAGCAGGTATAAACTCATGGGATATGTGTAAATGACATCGGCCTCAGATTACAAGTGACCAAGAGACAACGGGAAGGAGAAATCCACTAAAGGAACAGGTAGAAGAACAGTTGTGGAAGCAGAGAAAGACAATATAAGCAGTGACAAACTGTTCAGCACAAAGGACAGCTCCCAGGTAGTGGAAGTTGCCAAAACGTGTTCCAAAGGAAACTGTGGTCATTTATGCATGGGAATTTATCCTGAGGTTTGTTGCTGGCTGGACCCACACTTTCCTCTTGGGAATCTATGCACCAGCAGTCTCCAAGCTCAAATCAAGTCCCCACCCCTTTAAATACTTTGTAGAGCTTACTGTGAGAGAAAATCCCCCCCGAACCCAATTGCTGCATTAAAAAAACATTTTAACAACAACAAAAATTAACAACAAACATCTGAAAGGGAGGGGGAGAAATCCAAGCCTCAGTTTTAAAAAGTGTTTCTTCTGCTCAGAAAGAGCTCAGAGGAAGCAGGAAGTATTTGAATCCCTGCCTCTTTAAACACTGCTTTGTAATTGGCTGTGAGCAAAACCAAGCTTGCATGTCCCACACTTTGCATTATGCATGGGGATTCCACCCAGACTTTACTCAGGGAAGATGGAAGAGTCAGGTTAACAGAGGAATGTGAAGACCCAGACATTGAGAGGGCTGGGCACGAGGTCATATCTGATGGGCAGAAAACTCATGCATATCTCCAAGGAACAACCAATTCAGACCAGGGGTGAATGTGAGTGAAAGTACCCATACATAAACGACCTGTGTGTATGTAAAGTGCTGTCAAGTCACAGCCAAAGGAAACTAACAGCGCATTCCTGACATGCACCGGCGTCCCTACCCAAAGGCCTTTGGAGGCCGGCAAAGGCCTCCGCCGGCGCAAGGGCCCACAGCTCTGGGGTCTGGGTGGCACACGCCGGTGTTTGTGGCCCCAGCGCCGGTGTGCAGGGCCAGATGCCAGTCTCTGGCCACTGCAGCAGCAGCGCCGGGCCCGGACACCACCAGAGCCTGCCGCCGCCATCCAGATGCCCGCAAAGGCCGTGGCGGCGACCCAGGAGGAGTTCCTGGGCATTACGGTGTCCCAGGAGGTGTTCCCAGGGCGTAACAGTGTCCCAGGAGGGTTCCCAAGCATAACGGTGCCGGCCAGGGGCCAGGGCCACCGTTAGGCATCCTCCTAAGCCGTTATGGCTTGGGAAAGCCCCCTTTTATTTTTGCAGATAGGCCACCTTTTAAGTGGTGTATCTCCTGTGCAACCCTATGTGGGTTCTTGGATTTTTGGCATCGGCTGGGCTGAAACCTCCTTAGGAGGCAGTGCCGCTGAGTTGCCTGCTAAGCCCGGCACAGGCATTCCGCTCAGGAATGTGCTGTAAGTCTTTGGATTTCCATTCAACCTTACATTCACAGGATTTCTCACACCTCTGAGTATCAGAGATTCTTAAAGAGGCACCCTAATCTGAGTTGGTATCCCAGCCACTAATCAATGACAGAGTCCTAATGTCCCCAAATGCCAATGAAGAGTGAATGAGATAACTTCCCTGGAGCTACAATTTCTGCATCAGAGAAGGGGCTACGTCTTGTGACCAGCATCTCACTTCAGACCGTGGCAGTGTTTTAAGCAGGATCTCTGAATGTTAGCCTAAGCCATGTGGAGGCATACATGGGAGAAGGCAGTCCTTACCAAGCACAAAGGTACACGTCTAAAACTGTGGATACCATTCGCACACACACACACACACACTGTGCAAACTGCAGGTGCAGACAAAACCCATGCTACAATGAAACAAAATGAGTTTGTGCTGGCCCCATTAATGAAAGGGACCAGGAAGGACAGGGAAAATATTGATTTGAGAAAGAAGGTTTCAGAGGGTAGCCACGTTGGTCTGCAGTAGAATAGCTAGATTCAAGTCCAGTATCACCTCAAAGATGGACAAGATTTTCAAGGTGTGAGCTTTCAAGAGTCAAAGCCCCCTTTGTCAGATATCTGACGAAAGGAGCTTTGACCCTTGAAAGCTCCTACCCTAAAAATCTTGTTGGTCTCTGAGGTGCTACTGGACTCAAATTTAGCTTATTTGAAGGAGAAAGCAATGGTTTTTATTCCATCAAAAAAACAAATTCTGAATAATGATGTTCGCAGCCTCAATCATCTGAGGCTGCACTTCATCACATGGCTGGAGGATAATGCTCCCACCCCACCCTCCAAACTAATATTGAGCAACAAGAAATGCTGGCAAAGCCATGCCCCGTCTGAAAGCTTTGGCAAAGTTTGAAGGTTACTGCTGGGTTGTGTCGCTTGTGCCTGTAAAGAACTACCCATGCCCTTGGAGCGGTATCCATTTAACAGCGGAGGTATTGGAAACTATTGATGAGAGAGCTAAATGCCTGACCTTTGGTGAATGTAACTAATGGCTGCAATTCAGGCTGTTACAAAATGAAGAGAGGTCAGAAGGAGACTGACCATGTGTAAAAGGAATGATGAGCGGGCTAGGCAAAGCTGTGGACTGTCCAGCTGGGTGTGTATATGGTCCCAATGCCATAGAAACGAAGCACCTGTCAGCCAATGACAAATTTGTCTTCTTTCAGCAAGAGAAGTGCTATTAGTTCCATTTCACAGATGAGGGTCTGAGCCATTGAGACTGCAAGGCCTTTTTCCTCCCCACCCACCCCCACAGGCTTTCTAGAAAAGGTATCTAAGGGAGTCATTCTCAGTGCCCATTTGATCATGACCCATAGCCACCAAGTTCTAACAAGGGCAGCCATCATAGCCCTATAAATATGGATTTCCTTTCCTCCTATGTGTCCATTTAAGTTCCAAGCAGAGTATTTTTTCAGTAGAATTTTTTTTCTTTTCTATTTTCTATTTCATAGTCAGGGTTGAACAAATTTGCGGTTGTTTGAGTGGGCATCATTAATAATTTACCTGACAAGAACTTAGCATCCTGTGAATTGGTCCGATGTATTCTCCAAACCAAATTAAAATTTGATTTGCAGATTAAACTGAAATTCATTCAAATTAAATTCCAAATCCAAGGTAAATATTTTATATGTATGTTTTTCCTTACAGTTACCCACCTTGGGAGTAAGGCAGGCTAGAAATATGAATGAATGAATGAATGAATAAATGAATGAATGAAGACAACCTGAATCCTTCCACAGTAAACCTTAAGAAAAGAGAAACATTATGTGTGGAATGAATGAAAAAATGCAATAGAAGAAGAAGAAGAAGAGTTGTTTTTTATATGCTGACTTTCTCTACCACTTACTGAATACCATAATACTGAAATTACCTTCATTAGGGGATAATTTCTCCTCTTGATTTTGAACAGTAAACCTGCTGGAATCTCTGCTGTTACTTTCCTACCATGCAAAGTGCCCCACACTTTTGTTAGGGTGCTAGCTTACTAGAAAACCAGCATGGTGTAGTGGTTAAGCCCAGGTTCAAATCCCCACTTGCGTCATGGAAGCTTGTGCGGTGATCTTGGGTCAGTCACACACTCTCAGCCCTGACCCTGGCTAGTATTTGGATGGGAGACCTCCAAGGAATACCAGAGTGATCTGGAGGCAGGCAATGGCAAACCACCTCCATATGTCTCTTGCCTTGAAAACCCTACGGGTTCCCCAAAAGTCAGCTGTGACTTGATGGCAAAGAAAGAAAGAAAGAAAGAAAGAAAGAAAGAAAGAAAGAAAGAAAGAAAGAAAGAAAGAAAGAAAGAAAGAAAGAAAGAAAGAAAGAAAGAAAGAAAGAAAGAAAGAAAGAAAGAAAGAAAGCTTACTAGTCCTAGCAGATAAAGGGACTGGGGAGGTTCTTCTATTTTTATTGATGGATTTTGGGCACCGTCATCTGTGAGACTGAAGAATTACAGACACACTATGTGAGGCCTCGATTCCACTTATGAAGGTAAGTTTCTCCTATTTTGGGATGGAAGGATTGATTTTTTTAGAAAGGTGAATGGTTGCTGTTTTTTTCTTTTCCTCCTCTCTTCTTTTTAAAGGGCAAGCCTTTATCTGAAAAACAAGCACGGGAACCTAAATCACCTCACTCTGAAGGGGCTGCTTGTTGCTCATGTTTCCTTCCTTTTCCCAGCAGAGGAGAATAATGGTCAGGTCTGGAGTTGGTGGTTGCTGTATTTTGACAGTGAAGAAGTAAGCAAGAACAAAAGCACCATGGATTGGAATGAAAGACTGAATGTAATAACTTCTGCGGGGAGGAATGAATAAAGCCAGTTGAGCCATTTCATCTGATTTGGTAGGGATAATTTTAATCTATGCTTTTAATTTTAAAAATCACTGTTTTTATTGTCCTTGATGTTTAATTTGTTACAAATAAAAAAGACATGCAATTATTCAATTCTGCTCAAGGCAATAAAGCCTGATCTGGAAGCTTTCCACACCTAGACCCTATTTTCATGAGTCTTAGCCATGGCAGTGAAATGATGCCTCCATGTTCACAGGAAGTTTGCTTTGGAAAAATAAATGCTAAGGATGAAGAACAGGAAAAGATTGTTGGCTTGATGCCTTGTTGGACTAAATGGATTTACAAACTGCATTATAATCGACCATTATAAGAAACAGGGTGCTGGAATAGATGGACCCTTGGTCTAATCCACAAGAGAAGAAGAAGAGTTGCTTTTTATATGCCGATTTTCTCTACCTTTTAAGGAGAATCAAACCGGCTTACAATCACCTTCCCTTCCCCTCTCCACAACAGAGAGGTAGGTGGGGCTGAGAGAGTGTGACTAGCCCTAAGTCACCCAGCTGACTTCATGTGTAGGAGAGGGGAAACAAATCCAGTTCACCAGATTAGCCTCTGCCACTCATGTGGAGGAGTGGGGAATCAAACCCGGTTCTCCAGATCAGAGTCCACCACTCCAAACCACTCTTGACCACTACACCATGCTAGCTCTTTGGAAACAGAATCGTATTAAATGACACCCTTTGAAGTTACTATTTCTTAAGTTCAGGGTCAGGGAATTAGCAGCTTCTTCACCTCATCATTTATTTGCCTCCCTGTCTGGTTATTAATCTGGGCATGGCCAGCTTCCCTGCTTAAAATTTGTCAATTAACAAGGGTTTATCCACTAGAAACTCACAAACTCCAGTGCTAGTTTTGCTAGCAGTTTCTAACATCTGTTTTAGGTTTTTGGTGGATTCTTTGGGGGAAAGTCCTTTTGTATGATGAGGCTCCTCCATAAAAACAAATGTCTTTGTGCTATGCCAGATGAAGTTCTCAGATGTTAGCTTTGGTGAAGATATATAGGTCCCATTTCTGATATACTCCATTGTCACAGTTCATGAATCTGTGACAGCAAATGCCATATGGATCAGATTAAAATGGAAGTGTTTCAGGCTGCATTGTAAAATGGAGTAGAACAGGTAACTTTGACAAGGAGCTTTTAGTGGTGTACATCTGAATCATAACTTTGACACGTGAATCCTGAAGTGACATTTCCTCATGATTTTCACTTGGGTTGCCATCCTGGAATCCTGTACTCAGGGAAAACAGGTTACTAAGTGGGTCCAGCAAGTATCCACCACACAATATTTACAGAAGCTTTGTTAAGATCATTGATCTCAATGAGACAAAAGCTTCTGTTTACCTGGAAGCATTTCCTTCCTTCCTTCCTTCCTTTCATCCATCCATCCATCCATCCATCATATTTTTACTGCCACAATCCTTTGAGGATCTCAGGAGGTTCATGATTCTCCCCTCAACTAGTTTAAAGGCACAGGTAGTTTCCGGTGCAAGCACCAGGTCATTACTGACCCATGGGGTGATGTCACCAGGCAGACTATGTTTATGAGGTGGTTTGCCATTGCCTCCCCAGTTATCTACACTTTATCCCCAGCAAGGTGGGTACTCATTTTACCAACCTCAGAAGAATGGAAGGCTGAGTCAAGCTTGAGCCGGCTACCCGAAACCGACTTCTGTCAGGATCGAACTCAGGTTGTGAGCAGAGCATTGACTGCAGTACTGCAGCTTACCACTCTGCGCCACAGGGCTCCTTTAGTTTAGCATCACAATAATGCTGTGATTTAGGTAAGACTTAAGAACTGGCCCAAGGTCACCAGTGAGCATCATGGTAGAGTGGAGATTTGAAGCTAACCACTACACCACTATACCACACTGATGCAAGCTACTCTCAGCAGAAGAATGAGCACAGCTGCAGATGGGATCCTGGAGAAGAAGTAGCCATCAAAAGCCATTGTGCCCAAAATAGCAGCACATAGTTGCAACTTGGTAGGAGAGGAGAGCATAGACCTTGATAGGAACTGCTTTGCTATCTGCACATATGTGAGAGCAAGAAATGCAGCCTTGGTAAATATTTCTTCTGAATGTGTATCTACCTGGCGAGGTCTGCTATTTACCACCTCTTGGAGAATTTTAGCTTCTGGACAGGCTCCAGAACATAATGGCCTGTTTACTGTAGAACTGCATGATGGGAAACGTGCACAGTTTAATGTCTTGCTTTTCACAGTGTTTAAGACGCATCTCTTGATAGAAGTTGTAAACAGTGAGAAAATCTGAGAAAGGAAGAGAAAGAGAGAGAGAGAGAGAGAGAGAGAGAGAGAGAGAGAGAGAGAGAGAGAGAGAGGAGGCATGTGCATGAATAAAGAAGTCTGCGAGAGTGTATGAATGAGTGATGGCGAAAAGGCAAGATAGATGGATATATATCTCATCACATGCTCTCTGTACACATAATCTCTTCCCAGACAATCTCTACCTGCTGGACTTTGATGCTCAGAGGGGGAAAAATAGGATTTTATGGTTTTCCATCAACTTCTCACAAATTTATTCTGAAATGTGTTTTCTCAACAAGCAGTTTATAGCCCAACAGCTGCTAATGGTGAAATATTAAGGAGCTAAAGGTGTAGCAGACAGGATGCATAATTCATTCACCATTTGAGTGCTCCTGCCAGCCTGAGGATGACATTTCCATTGTTTACAACTGTACATTGGCATGACGAGCATAAGCAAAGTGTGGCGGCCACTTTAAATTCCTCCCTCCCTAGGCACCACTCTCTCACTCAGACATAAAGAAAAGGCTTCTGCTGGCATGGAAGGAATAGAAAAACCCTCTGTGGGAAGTCACCACCCATAAATGGTTGCCTGTGTGGCACAAGTGGGGAGGGGCCGTGGCTCATTGGTAGAGCATCTGCTTGGCATGCAGAAGGTCCCAGGTTCATTCCCTGGCATCTCCGGTTAAAGGGACTAGCCAAGTAGGTGATGTGAAAGACCTCTGCCTAAGACCATGGAGAGTGGCTGCTGGTCTGAGTAGATAATACTGACTTCGATGGACCAAGGGTCTGATTCAGTATAAGGCAGCTTCATATGTTCATGTGTTCACAAGTTCAATGTTACTTTGAGAATCGAGCGGGTGCAGAGGAGAGCGACGAGGATGATCAGGGGCCTGGAGACCAAGCCCTGTGAGGAAAGGCTGAGGGTTGGGAATGTCTAGTCTGGAGAAGAGGAGGTTGAGGGGAGACATCTAGAGGAGGGCAGGGAGCTGTTCCTGTTGGCAGCAGAAGATAGGACTCACAATAATGGGTTTAAGTTGCGGGCGGAAAGGTACCGATTGTCTGCAAATGCTATTGAAATAATGTATTAATCCCCTTTTCCAGCTTCTATTTTAATTATGGATGTATTGAATTTTGTATGCTGGCCAATGGCTGTAAATAAAAGTATCTAAGGTACCGGCTGGATATTAGGAAAAAAGTTTAAGAGTTGTTTGACAGTGGAATCAGCTACCTAGGGAGGTGGTGAGCTCCCCATCACTGAGATCTGACGAGAGATCTGACGAGATCAGGCTAGCCTGGCCATTCAGATCAAGGTAAGGCAGATGGGCAGCATACAAATTAAATACATGAATAAACAATAATAGAAACAGCATAGAGGATTTTTTAAAAAAACTATGGCAAGATTTCTAGACAGGCCCGGAGAGCAATGCATCTAAATCACTGGTTCCCAACCAGGGGTCCGTGGACCCCCAGGGGTCCGCGAGAACTAAATTAAGGTCCTCGAAATAAAGTTATAAACCCATAATAAATTAATATTTTCAATTAAAAGTTCTCTATTAGAAAAATATATATTCAAATATTATTCTAAGTTTAATGTTTAACTAACAGTTATGATTAAAGTTTATTTTCAAATTCTCGGAATTTTTATTTTGAACCTTAGGGTCCCTGCACCGAACAAAAAAGTCCTAGTGGTCCCTGGTCAAAAAAAGCTTGGGAACCACTGATCTAAATGGATGAAAAGGACAAGCAAAATCATTAAATCCCGATCCTCCACACCATGATGTTCACCAATTCTGTTCTGCTCCATGGCTGCTATTAATAATAATAATAAAAAATAAAGTACATCCTTACTAATATGGTAAACTTGTGTCTGGCTTCCTCTGCAGAGCCTTCCGTAGTGGTCTCCCTTCCAAGTAATAACCTTGCTTAGCTTCTGAGATCTGATGAGATAAGGCTACCCTCCAATTAGACGAGGGCCCTGTGGGACCTCAAGGAGTTCTGCAGGGCCTGCAAGACAGAGCTATTCCTCCAGGCCAGCTACGGTTATCTTCATCAGTGCTGGCCTCCCTACCCTACTCTACCCTACCCGAATGTATTCCATCTCATGGGGTATTGGACTGCCTGCAAGCCCTACTGGGGCCATATGCCACAATCAAGCGTGCCATTGGATATATGTGACTTCCATTCATTGATTTTACAGGGCATGTTTTTAATCACTGTTTTAATCAGTTTTATCAGGTTTCATTGTATATTTATATTGTTGTGTGAGCTGCCCTGAACCCGGCTTCTGATGGGGAGGGCAGGCTATAAGACTAATCAGACAGACAGACTAGGGTTGCCAGGTCCCTCTTTGCCACCGGTGGGAGGTTTACGGGGCAGAGCCTGAGGAGAGTGGGGACTGGAGAGGGGAGGGACTTCAATGCCATAGAGTCCAATTGCCAAAGCGGCCATTTTCACCAGACTAACTGATATCTATCACCTGGAGATCAGCTGTAATAGCAGGAGATCTCCAGCTAGTACCTAGAGGTTGGCAACCCTAAGACAGACAGACAGACAGCCTGGGCCATCCAGGTCAGGACACATCTCTATAAAATGATGCAAATCATAGTTAAAAGAAACATTCAGACCATAGATATTTTAAAAAAGAAACCCACTCAGATGCAAACATTATACCTCACACTGTCCTTGGTGCCTGAAGCAGGGAGGGGACACAAACAGAATACTAAGATACTTGGTGGGTCTGAGACAAGCAGGGCAGGTTATTTTCAAGCGCTCGCTCTTCATCCCCAGGTCTATTTGGCACACGGCCCAGTAAGGCTGAGCATGGCTATTAACTGCTGTGGGTGTCGTGCAGTCTACCCTCCTGGGTATCGGTGTGCAGAATAAGTCGATGCTCATTCCCGGTGAAGGATACCAGCTGAAACCCCAAAGGTTAGAAAAAGAAACCTTGACAAAAATTCATTCACCAGCGCTCTTTTTATCAGCCTAATTATTTTAGTGGGCGAAACAGCCTCCTGAACTCCTATGACGGCAAAAGCAGCTGTGAGGGGGACTATAATGCTGACCCCCCCCCCCTCCACTCACACACACATTGTTTGGGCAGATCAGCCTGACTAGAAGGTGCATTTTTTGAAAGTGTAAATTCCATCAACCTTTCTCTTCCCCAGAAAATGGAAACAGGACAGTTCACACAGGGCACTTTGTAGATGCAGGTGGCACTCAAAGCCCGGATCTGCCAAGGCTGAGGCTGCCATAGCAGCCCCCCTGCACACACCCCCACAAATGAGGGGGGAATTCTAATTTTTGTTACAAACTCACAAATTGACTCGATGTGGGGACCTTCTCAGAAACATTCACTGAACGAGTAATAATGGCAGTAGTGAGTATGGCTGTACGGCAGAGCCTCGCAACCAGCAGGAGGTTTGGGAGTGGGGACATGGGGGGCCTGTGACATGGTGATGTCACTATGTCACTTCCAGGGAAAACCTGGAAGTGACGTAGGACGGTTCTAAGAATGGCCAGAAACTTTACGGTAAAACAAAAGGGTTTCTGGAGGTTCCTTGAGCTTCTCCCTGCCCACTCTCTCCATACCATGCATAATTTTATAGACCTCTTATCATGTATCCCCTTAACTGCCTTCTTTCCAAGCTAAACAGCCCTAAGCGTTTTAACCGCTCCTCATAGGGCAGTTGCTCTAGCTCCCTGATCATTGTGGTTGTATAGTTCATAGCATGCTGGTGGCACCATACAAATATTTACACGGGCAGTTCAATTGTATTTCTATCCATTCTGCACATGCCCATAGTTACCTATGGGTTTCTCTGTCCACTGAGTCCTCATTAGGCAAAAATGACAGCCATTCGCTATCTTGGTGGGGGAGTTAGGTGGACAGATGCAGTTTGGAATTCACATGGGGAACACATTAGAACTGTAGGTAGGGAGAAAAAAGGCCGAAGCCTGCGAGTGTTTGGTTATACTCTGCTCTGGATATACTTTAAATCTTTACACAGTGCTCGCTTACTTTGCCATCCCTTGATTTGTGCAGCATTTATTGTACACTGGAGTGCTTTTAAGAGTACCCTTGGCTTTTCAAGAGGCCAAGCAGATGCTGTTATTTCATTCATTTTACAGTTTAAGTAGGTATCTCAGCGGAAAACCAGCTGCAGAGATTGACTTTGGGGGTCTCGCGTGTGAGTGTTTGGGTTCTGGCTTAGCATCTCACTGTTGATTTCCAAGGGTCATACACTGATTTCAGAGTCAAAATTCAAATCCTAAAATGGGTGTTTCAATTTTAGTAAATACAAATTTTACTCATCTACTGGAATGGGTTTTTAAGAATCATATTATCAGAGTGGAGCCAGGAAAGAGCCAGAATGTTGCAATGGTTACAGACCAGGATGGGGAAATTTGGGTTTTTATACCGTTCTTGGCCTAACTACACATTATATTTCATACTTGACTCCACAGGAACTTTTAGTCAGTGTCACAGGAAATTTTTTTTAAAAAATGCGGCCTCACGTACTTATCGTTCTTACTGGAAATGATAATGAGGTGCTCCAGGAATCATAACAGAGTTTCTGACACTTCCTAGAGATACTCTGGAAGTGACAAAGGGTAGCTCTAGGAATTACCAGAAACTCTGTAGTAAAACCATAGAGATTCTTGCATTCCTAGAGCTACCCTTTGACCCTTCCGGTAACACCTTCCAGTAAGTACATGAAGCTGCATTTAAAATAACTTTTCTCTCATTGCCACTCAAAGCAGCATTGGGCAATGGAACCTGGAGATGGGAGATTCCCCACTCCCACCAGGAGCTTGGCAGTCCTGACCCCTGAGTACACACCATTACTTTTTTTTTCTTATGGGGAAATATAGTGAACTTAGGGGCACAGTGGAGGAGAAATCTGCCCTCGCAACACTGGGTGGAATGGACTTATTGAGAGAGTTCTCACAGAGGGCACCTTGTCTCTTTGTGCACAGAGATTCATGGCCCCCCACAAGGCTTTTCGACAATGCATGGTCTCTACCATTTTCTCTACCATTCATAATGAATTCAAAAGGTTCTATGACCTTGTTTGGAGGCTTTGCAGAAAGCAAGAATGGCAGGGCTGTTGGGACCATGGACTCCTTTAGACGGTTCTACTTTATTTCAGGGGCATAAGCCTGGAGTTACTCTGCCTTGAGTTGCACCCTTGTAGCCCGTTCCTTAACTTTTGGTGGCCAGGGTGCTGCCAAACCTGTTTCTCGGCCGTGGCACCTCCAAACCCGTTTCTCCGCCTTTCGGCAGCTTTAAAAATTTTAAATGGGGCATTTTGCCCCATTGAGAACAGCGAGGCTGTACCTGCAAAAAAGTAGGCGCAGTAATGCCATTCTCCCCACCGGTGTGCTGGGCTGAAAGGGGACAGGAAGCTGCCCACTGGCAGCTCTGGCCCAGCACACCCCGGGGATGCCCCCTGAGACACGTCCTGGGCCTTTGCACTGGTGGGATGCCAGCAGAAGGCCCAGCTGGCGTCCCTGGGCTGCACTGTCATGGCAGCACCAGGAGACCAGCGTCCAGCCCTCCCCACTGGCATCCAGCCCATCCTGGGTGGTGTAAGTAATGCCGCCCCCAGTGCAGGGGGCCCCAACGCTGGCACATCCCCTTCCTGGCCTCCAAAGGACTTTCGTCCTTGAGGCTCAGGAATGGGCTGCCCGTGTCCTAGCAAATGACCCAATCTAACATCCTTCTAGAATCTGGCTTGAAAAGAATGATGAGAAATATAGTAAAACAAGCTAGGAAGGAACAAAAAAGGAAATAACTGGCCACAATGGTCCAATATATCATCAGAGAATCTGGCCCTCTTCTGGAGGATGGTAATCTGGTGTCATCACTGTCGTGAATTTTGAACAAACTAGAGAATCAAATTAAAGCACAGCAACCGCTCTCTTTTATGATTTCACATTCAATGATACCCTGGAGCACAATTCTCTGAAACAATTGACAGAAACTACCCAATTAAGAAACTGAACAAAGCTAAACTAAGAAATCTGAAATTTCATGACTTTTCTGAATACAGCAATAAGTTAGCTTTCACTCTGGTCATTCGCTCCTGCATCCCTTTCCATCCTTGCTCTTACACAACAGTTGTCCAAGAAAGGGAGCCAAGGTGAAATGCTGACTTCCTGTCAACCCCCATGACCGTTGTTAACCTTTTAGAATGGTGATCGCTGGAGGTTGCTGAGGGGCTACCGGTTACACTGCGGTAGCAACTCTATGGCAGGAAGATAGATTTCCCTACTACATTTTACAGATAGAAATGCTGCCCGCATTACCAAAGGTATCTGTCAAAGTCCCCATTCTGTCTGCAAAGGCTTTAATCATTTTGGCCAGACATGGCTAGGTTAGGCCTGCTCTTTTACCAGAAAGAAAGAAAGAAAGAAAGAAAGAAAGAAAGAAAGAAAGAAAGAAAGAAAGAAAGAAAGAAAGAAAGAAAGAAAGAAAGAAAGAAAGAAAGAAAGGAGGAAGAAAGAAAGAAAGAAAGAAAGAAAGAAAGAAAGAAAGAAAGAAAGAAAGAAAGAAAGAAAGAAAGAAAGAAAGAAAGAAGAAAGAAAGAGGGAGGGAGGGAGGGAGGGAGGGAGGGAAATAAGATTCAAGACTTTTTGTAAATGAGTCCCAGAATGCAAAAAACAACCACAGAGGTGTGAAGCACATGAACACATGAAGCTTCCTTATCAGACCCTTGGTCCATCAAAGTCAGTATTGTCTACTCCGACCAGCAGCAGCTCTCCGGAGTCTCAGGCAGGGGTCTTTCACATCACCTACTTGCCTAGTGTCTTTAACTGGAGATGCCGGGGATGGAACCTGGGACCTTCTGCATGCCAAGCAGATGCTCTACCACTGAGCCACGGCCTGGCAACTGGTGGGTGGTTCAGGGACAAGGGGGGCTATAACACCATGTGCACTGCTGTGTCACTTTTGGGGAAAATCCAGAAGTGACACCAAAAACTCTGTGGTTTTGGTCTAAATTTAGATTATAAGTGCTTCAGGGCAGGGACCTGACTTTGTGGATACTAGTCTGTAAAGTGCTGTAGACGGGCACTATACCATTAAACAATAAAAATAACAGTAGTACAACTCTTTAAAATGTAATTGAAAATTAAAATGCAGTAGATAGATAGATAGGTCCATCACACTGGGAGATGCATCGGCTTAACAGGGAGCCACTGAAGTAACTTCTTAGTCTTGGAGAAACAAAGGTGCCGGATCAATCTCTCCCATGCTTTCCCTTGGGGTCTGCGTGGGCAGATGAGCCGAGTGTGAAATGAGATGGCTATTTTGGGGGTCATTACAACTGGATTGCCAAGTTGCGACTCGTTAATTGGCCATTGCCAAGGAGACTGCACTGAAGAGCGTGTTGGACCATCAAAACGCTCCATAGTTAAAGCTTTCCCAGCCGACTGGGGAAAGGTCTTTCCTCCTCCTCCCTTTTCCTCCCTTGCTTTCTCCCAAGGTCTCACAAGAAACAATTCTCTTTCAGCTTCCATGCATCTGCCAATCATGGCTGAGCCATTCTGGCTAATTATTTTTATTCCTAGCAAGGGCCTATGAAATGAAGAAAATGGGACATTTTCTTTCTCTCTCTCTTTCTCCAGTCTGGACTAATGAATTGTATAAATTACCGGTGCACGTCAGGGGGATCACCACGTCGATAGTGTGTCTGAGAGACTGCAAGACAGCTTTTTCTGCATGCTTCCTCCATCCTCTTTTGTAACATTGTGAGCACTTTGGGCTATCTCCCTCTATGTTTTTGTTTAAACATCTTCCCTTTTCACCACCACATTTTCATGTGAGGCAGCACTAGCAGAACATGAATGAAATACCGCATGTGTGTGTGTGTGTGGTAGATTTTCCACAACCCCCAGCATAGCTATTTGGGACATGGAAGAAGCAAAGATCTGAGTTCAAAACCAGAGGGCCGTTCCAAACTTGAACACACCCAGCCCTCTGTGGAGGACTCTGATGGTGGTCCATAACTAGAAGACTGACGGAACTACAAACGATACTCTATATGTCATCATTACCCTGACCCTGTTCCTAATTCATCCTGTGCTATATGAATGCCATGATACAGGCTAGCCAGTACATTCAGTACATCTCCAACAGGTAGTCCACCAGGTATCCCCTTCAAGACCCAGGAAAAGATTGTGGAAATATCTGCTCTAGTTTTTTTAGGCCTTTATTTCATTGAGTTTTCCTCTGTGCTGCACAGCTGGTAACTTCATTTCTCATGTTCTTCCTAATCCATGTTTTGTTTCTAGGACAGAACAAAACTTGATAACATACATGGGATGTGGGGGGGGGGAATGACTCAGGATATTTTCCGTTACTTAGAAGTGTGTATGTAAAGTGCTATCAAGTCTCAGCCAACTTAAGGACATCCAGTAGGGTTTTAAAAGTAAGAGGCTAACAGAGGTGGCTTGCCATTGCCTTCCACTGCATAGCGAACATGATATTCCTTGTTGGTCTCCCATCCAAGTATGAAGAAGAAGAGGAGTAGGAGTAGGAGTTGGTTTTTATGTGCCGACTTTCTCAACCACTTAAGGGAGAATCAAACTGGCTTACAATCACCTTCTTCCCCCTTCCCACAACAGACACTCTGTGAGGTAGGTGGGGCTGACTAGCCCAAGATCACTCAGCTGGCTTCATGTGGAGGAGTGGGGAAACAAATCCAGTTCACCAGATTAGCGTCTGCCACTCATGTGGAGGAGTGGGAAATCAAACCTGGCTCTCCAGATCAGACTCCACCACTCAAACCACCGCTCTTAACCACTACACCATGCTGGCTTTCCAGGACTGACCCTGCTCAGCTTCTGAGATCTGATGAGATCAGGCTATCCTGGGCCATCCAGGTCAGAACTTAGAAGTAGCTCTCATTAAAGAAAAGGTTGGCAGACCCTGGTCAGCAGAATAACTCTAAGGTGTCATGGGCTTTGAAGAAGGGTCCCTGAAGGAACATTCTCTGAAACTGCCAGAAGAGGAAGCAACCGTGCTTCAACACCACCACGGTGTGTGGCTAGAGGGTGGTATTGTGACTACTGGCTTAGCAGAGGTGAGCTGAAACCAAGGGCCAAAAGGGTTCTACTTGATACAGTAAATCTACTAATTCTAGCCTGATTTCTCAGTCTGAACAACATTGCAACATCTCTTAGACTTAGCTGCCTACAGACGACCTTTTCACTTCCTAGCTTAACTGTCACATTGCCCAGACTGCTAGTCCAGAGACTGTACCTTTCAGGTCTAGTATTTCCATTTAACCTCACTGCAGCTGTTCTCTGACTTAAACATGCAAGTTCCCACCAAAATTTCTATTCCGCTTTCTAGCATCACCCGAAGCTGAGCAAACGTACAATAGAATTCATGCAAGCGCAACTAGATTGAAAATGTCATTTCCATCATCATGTTGTCAAACAGCGCAGCCTGGAAAGGGTTAATCAAGGAGAGGTGATGTCACAGCAGTGCACGGGATCGCAACTGGCAGGAGTATTTCACACTAAACATCGCACAGCTGGCTCTTTGATTATTTGTTGGCATAACACATTGTTTTGGCACATGAAACGAGTGATCAGGAAATCCTAGGATCAAGGAGGATGGCTCTCTGGCTCCAGAAATGGAGGCTCAATTCCTTATAGAGCTTCCCTGACAAACAGCAACAATCTGTCCGGGTGGCAGCTCTGCTGAGAGAGACTGCCAAGGGCAGAAAATGGGTATCGTGCCATAGCTGCGTAGGGCTGCTGCCTCTTTTGACGACCTTTGTGCGGCGGTGTGATTCTCTGATCATTAGAAAGAAACCGAGTGGATTTTTGCATGTCTACATAAAAACTTGGAAAGAAGGGAGTATGGTATAGCCTGATCTTGTCAGATCTCAGAAGCTGAGCAGGGTCAGCCCTGGTTAGTATTTGGATAGGGGACCACTAAGGAATACCAGGGTCGCTATGCAGAGGAAGACACTGGCAAACCACCTCTGTTAGTCTCTTGCCTTGAAAACCCTGTAAGGGGTCACCATAAGTCAGCTGCGACATGATGGCACTTTCCACCACCAGAATTTGTGGGGTTGGATCAAGGCCATGGGATAGTACTAACCCCATTTTAATTGCATGATGGAAGGCAGGTTGCATTTGAAAACATGAAAACACAAAGCTGCCTTATACCGCATCAGACCATCGGTCCATCAAGGCTCTCCAGGGAAAAAAATTGGTCTTTTATATCCCCTGCTCCGATCCTTTTAATTGGAGATGCTGGGGATTAAACCTAGGACCTTCTGCCTGCAAAGTTGATGTGCTGGCATAGTAACTGCTTTGGTCTCCCAGTGTGACTGGAGCAGTTTGGAGAGCCAATTTTGTGGGGTGGTTGGAAAATCAGACTAGGAACTGGCAGAACCAGATTTAATCCCACTCTCCAAAGCAGCCATTTTCTCCAGGGGAACTGATCTTAGTTGTCTGGAGATCAACTGTAATAATGGGAAATCTCTAGGTGCACTTGGAGGATGGCAACCTTAATCAAGACAGGATTGTACCACTTTGCCCTGCAGGTAGTAGACCACATACATGAATGCTCCTCAAAGGAAAACAAAATTCCCCAGGAGTGGAAAACCAGTGTAACCCCTAGTAATCAGGGTTGCCAGCTCTGGGATGGGAAATACCTGTAGATTTGGGGGCTGAATCCTGGGGAGGGGAGGGTTTGGGGAGGAGTGGGAATTCAGTGGGGTATAATGCTATAGAATCCACCCTCCACAAAGCAGCTATTTTCTCCAAGGGAAGTGATCTTGGTTATCCGGAGATCAATTGTGATAGGGGGAGATCTCCAGGTGCCACCTGCATGAGATTCTCAGGGATTACCTCAAAGAAAATCCATAGTGATGGAACAAAATCCAGTAATTGGGAGGGGGGGAGGTGTCAGATACTGGTTTCCAAAACTCCACCCTCTTGATCCATCTCAGACCCCTTGGAAATCTTGATTGAATTCCTTTTAGTATGCAGAGGCTCTTGGGAGCCTTCTCCATCCCGTATGGTGGGGGCCAGCTGGGAGACTTCAGGAGGGGCATTGGGGTCTGCAGTTCCAGGCCTCTCATCCCAAAATAGAAATGCATGCTCTATAATGCTTGTCTTTCCAGATGTGGGCTTTTGAAATGCCAAGTGTTACATCTTGCTTGGATATAGCCAACCTGCATTTTACATGTGCCAATTCTCTACCAAAGCCTCATCCGCGTGTAAAAGTTTGGTACGTGGTGACAAAAGGTTTTCGGTGGTCCCTGTTAATGTGTGGATGCTACATCCCCCTGTTATGGTACCCCAACAGGCCCTAAGCTACCCTGGGATAACACACAAGGTGTTCAAAACTGGAGCTAGTGTGCAAAGGATGGAACAGTGCTGTGTAGCCAGAGACCAAAAGGGGGGTCTCCTGGCATCCCATCTTGTATGTGCCAATGCTGCAGAAAGCTGACTGGGCTGAATCCAGGAATGTTGTATCACACTTTCCCCTGAAAGGAATGTTGCTGCTTTTCCATTAAGACAAAAAAAGACCAAGACAAGCCTTTAGCATTTCTATAGTTTTCCTGCAGTAGATTGCAAACACCCGTCCAGATCTCATCATCTCTATTCAGAAGGGCTTCTAATCCTATCTGTCGCCAGCCCAGTCCTCTGACTCACTTCCTCCAGACCCCACCTTAATTTCTAATTCTATAACTCAATGCTTGGACATTTAAATCTTAAATTCCTAGACATCGTATCTGATTACCTTATTCACGGCATCCTCTTAATCCTATCTCGAGCAATCAAGCCTTTGTCACTGGCAATGACCAGCCATTCCCAGCCATTGCCAGTCATAGCCTCCAGCTACATTTAGGGGTATAAGTATAGCCCCATTACCCACAGTAAAATTACTACCACTTTCCTGGATCCAAAGTGTGAGCCATGATACTTGTGTGTATTGTTTTCCTTGCCAGTAGTGCCGGGTTGCTACTTGCTTTCTTGCAACTACCTCTACCTGGGACCTCGCTCTGCAGGAAGGTAACTATAACCCCCTGGGGCCCTTTTATCCTTGTGACCACCCCCTCAAAGCTTTGCTTTCTTAGCTCTGTATGTGTTGGGAATTTTGTGGGTATGTGCAACTAATATGACTTTTAATCAAATCCTTAAAATTCATAAAACGTTTCATTATTGGGACTCTTTCCACTGGTTTGCTCATCTGGCGTATAAACTTGGTTCAAAGATCCCCATGCCAGCCTCTTGCAAAGCTCTACCTAGTCTCCAGCTAATTTCCCCAATAAAAGGAGATCCCTGTGCTTGGTGTAACACCCCTTCCCCTTTATCTGCAGGACCATTAGCCGTTTTAACAGAACACAGATGTTCCACCATCAAGAAAAGCACTGAGAGACCCCTAAATGAGAGGCAATTGCAGGAAAGAAACGAAAGTGTGAAATGAGTCTCTTCATTGTAAATTAGACTTTCCATAATGCTTGGTTCTGAACAAAGCAATTTTGCAGCCATGGTAATTAAGTGACACCAGGTGGGGGTGGAATGTGGTTGAAGAGTGATGATCTCTGGCCACGTGGACCATGAGAAATCCACTCCGGGAACTTGAGAAATCTTTTACCATTTATGATGTTACCTATAATACAGCCACCAATTAAAGTAATTAAAATATATGGTCTGTGAACCAATTTTGGCTCTGTGGGAATCGTGCATTCGTATACTCAGTGGATATATGCCATGAAGGCTGATGCTAGCATGTGTGGTGTCATAGTTAAAAGAGGTTAGGAATGGGGTGACCCGGGTGCAAATCCCCTCCCTGCCATGGTGACCGTGGGCCAACCATGTTCTCTTACCAAAACTACCTGATAAAGTTGTTATGAAAAAAAGGGAGGAGGAGACAAACATGCACACACAAACCCCAGTGCCTTGGAGGAAAGTTGGGATACAAATGCAATAGTCCCTGGGTGCAAATTTGTGTGTGCAACATTTACAGTACAATCCTAAGCCCAGTTACACCTTAAGAAGGGTGGAACTTGGCTTACAGCTGCCCTGCTAGTAGACTTAAGAAGTGTAACTTGGCTTACAACTGCCCTGCTAGGGACTTAGCCAAGCATCTAAATTTAGATACCACTCACAAAGCTGTCTTAAAAATTAACAGCAGGCTTAGCAGCTATTCTAACAGCAGGTGTTCACCTTCCCATCCTTACCAAAGCAATATAGCCACAGTGCACTCTGTCACCTCCCCCGTTATTTTCAAAAACTTCCGTACGAATACGAACTGCCACACCTAGCCCAGGTTGGCAGGCAATTAGGGGGAAAAGCTGAGAAAGACAGACCATTTCCCAGGCCAGTCCCTTTGTCTTGCCACTGCAGTTTATCAAGTACCTCATGGCAGCAGTTACTCAAAACTCTCTGCTCCGCAAGACCAAAGCAGCTTCTCTCTTTAGTCCTCCGTGAATGGCGGCCCCAGGAAACACCTATGTTCTGAACGGCGCAGGCTGCCTTTGACTGGAACACAGTATTGTGGCTCTCCTTTGAAGGGGTCACCATCGCAATAATTGGCTCATAATTGATTCCCTTGCCATTCAGCTTGGACTTCATCATCACCTCTGTTCAGCTCCGCTTCTGAATGGAAAGGGGCCTGACCCCTCCCGACTGCTGTGGGGAGTCGGTGCTCTCGCCACTTTGGCTCGCTGAAGCGGCCCAGCAGGTCTGAAGGGGAAACTGGCGGGAGGCGGCTGAATTCCATCTGGGTTCCCAACTCGATGGCTATTGTAAAGAGCGACAGATTAACATGCTGCTTCGTTTTCGACCTCCGGTCCTCTCGTTCTGCTGCTCTGCTGAATGGTGTGTGGTTGGCAATGTACAGGAAACAATTAAGCCGACAGTGCCGCCATGGAGTGAGAGGCTGGTGATGTTCCTGGGGAACAAGGTGTTGAGAAGCGCCAGGGGTCGGTCCTGTGGCAAAATGAATATTATGTGAACACGTGGGCCCCCCTTAAGAGATAAGATTTGGCGGCCTCCAACAAGGGCACAAGATCCATTATCTCCAGTAACTCCTCTTTGCTCTGGTAACGGGCATGACACACTACAGCTAGCCCTGCCGGGGAAGCAAACAGATTCTCAAAGCCAATTCAATTTCTCAGGGCTTGAAATGGTACTTTTTCCCAGTGTTGCATCAGGTCTTTGAATTTTCACATTGTTTAACATCTGAGAATACTTCTTGGGGTAATTTGAAGAAAAGCGCTAAACAAACATGATGGTTGAGAGCATAACCTCCAGCTGTTGCTCAATAGACTCTGGCCGGCATCCAGGAAGCCTGGCTCTGTGAAAAAAGCTTTCCTTTCACGACCAGCATTCTCCTGCAATGGCAAGGAAGTAGCTTCTGACAACCTCCCCTGAAGTTTGGAATCTGCTTCTGATGTAGTGTGGGGAGGCTGCTGCTTTGTTTTCTAAAAGGCAAGTTTAAAGCCTTACTATAAGCACGAGCCCTGCCTGGGACATCAAACAAGACCCCAGAATAACTAGGGTTGCCAGGTCCCTCTTCACCATCGGCAGGAGGTTTTTGGGGCAGAGCCAGAAGAGGGTGGGATTTGGGGAGGGAAGGGACTTCAATGCCATAGTGTCCAATTGCCAAAGCAGCCATTTTCTCCAGGTGAACTCATCTCTATCTGCTGGAGATGTTGTAATAGCAAGAGATATCCCTCTACTACCTGGAGGTTACTAACAGCTAGCGTTGGTCCCTGAAGAAGACTCATTAGCTGAAACAGAGTGATAACCGGACCTCTGTAAATAAGAGACCACACCCTATGAACCTTGGAATCACAAGACACTGAATAGCATTTTTTGTTGGCAAATGTTTTATACATGACCATTGTTATTGCATTCAGTGCAACTAGCTCTTGTTCTTATATGAACTCACTTATGTATATCAGTGTATATACTAAGGATTAATTCTGATGTATCATATGTTTTATATTACATACATGTAGTTTGATATGAATACTAAATATCACTACTTTTCTACAAAACAATTTCTGCATTTTTCTGCTGCTTCTGTTTTCCTAACTACCTGGAGGTTGGCAACCCTAATAATAACCAACTGGACAAGACAGAGATGTAGGGCTGCCAGATCTCCCCTGTCTACCAGCAGTGGATGGGGGTGGGGAGGTAGGGTTGCCAGACACAGGTTGAAAAACTCCAAAAACTGGAGATTTGCGGATGGAGCTTGGGGAGGACAGGGACCTCAGTGGGGTACAATGCCATAGAGTCCACCCTCCAAAGCATCCATTTCCTCCAGGGGAACTGATCTCTGTAGTCTGGACATTAATTGTAATTCCAGGGGATCCCCAGGTCCCACCTGGAGGCTGGCATCCCTACACAGATGTTCTGACAAATGGCCTACTTCCACACACATTGCATAAGGCACTCTTACTGCCCTACAGCAATCATTTGTAACTGGGTTTTCCTGTTTCACATGGGAAAATCTAGTTGAAAACAATTGCTATAGTTCATTGAGAGTATATATTATCCAACAGTGTGTGAAAGCAACTCTGATTCTGTTCACTTGAACTAAGATCAGATCCACCCCAACGGGTGTCACGTCACGTGTGTCTATTCTGTATATTTATTCCCTGTGTTGCAAAGTCTGTCATGTAATTTTTTGAAGAGGGGGGGTATTGAGGACATTTATCAGAACTCTTTATAGCATCTCATCCATGCAACAACGCGTAAGATTTCTTGTTTTGATTGCTAAAGAACTGAAATACATATGGGCATACAGTAACTTAAATAGGCAGAGCAACAAAAAAACCTTTTTGATGTTGCTCAAAAACCAAGATGTGGGACACAGAGGAGGTACCTATGTCCCTGTCTAGAAGAAGAGTTGGTTTTTATACCCCGCTTTTCTCTACCTTTAAGGAGTCTCAAAGCAGCTTACAATCATCTTCCCTTCCCCTGTCCACCACTCATGTGTAAGAGTGGGGAATCAAACCCAGTCTACCAGATTAGAGTCCACTGCTCTTAACCACTACACCACACTGGCTCTCTCTTCCAAAGAGAATCTAATTTATATAGTATTGCATATTTGTCTTCGAGAGGAAGCCATGCTCGTAAAGCCTTAAAGTCAAAAATAAATATTTTTAAGGCAAGCAATTTGCCAATGGTATGGATTGAGGGAGGGAGGCAGGAAAGCAAAGGAACTGGTCTTTTTGGAGCACGGGAATTGCTAAGCTGAGTTTGATAAGTTTGAGTTGCTAAGTTTGAACAATAAGAGTAATTGGATAAGAACAGTCACAGACAAAGGGACAAATGGCACATCATTTGCCATTGAAAGGGGGATTAAATAAACCTTACTTTTAGGAGGTTTTACAGAAAAGAAATGTGGCATCCCACCCTATGCATGTTATAAAATCAAACTCCAAACAGATGTTAAACAGTTATGTACCAAAAGAAAAACAAAAGAAAACAGAAAAACCGTCAGCTTGTGAAAATTCACAACAAATATGTTCGGCAAGCGAACGTAAATTTTTGACAGCTGCAATCTCTTGCAAGCTGAGCCTTGGATTAGCTCGTCTTGTCTTTGCGGTTCCCCCTCTGACTGGAGGACCATGCCAAGCAGCTTTGTGTTTGTGCGGCAGCTGTGTGGTGGTGAAATTTCATTTCCTTCTTCCTTGTGGCTGCTTATGTACCTGCGCAGTAGGCGAAATCGATTTCCCTCCAGAGTGGTGAGAGACAGCATGGTGTAGTGGTTATGAGCGGTGGTTTGGAATGGTGGACTCTGATCTGGAGAACTGGGTTTGATTCCCCACTCCTCCACATGAGGCTAATCTGGTGAACTGGACTTCTTTCCCCACTCCTACACACAGAGCCAGCTGGTTGCCCTTGGGCCAGTCACACTCTCTCAGCCCCACCTACCTCCCAGGGTGTGTGTTGTGGGGAAGGGAAGGTGATTGTAAGCCAGTTTGATTCTTCCTTAAGTGGTAGAGAAAGTCAGCATATAAAACCAACTCTCCTCCTCCTCCTCCTCCTCCTCTTCTAGGATCCTGGTTGGGTCATGTAATTAAATGACACCAGGATATGGTTATAAAATTACAACTCCCATGTTCCTATGTGAAAACATGCATGTGCACATTGTTGCAGAACCAGACAGATCTGCAGGCACTAATGTTGATGTGTGTCCAACAGACTGAGATGAACACCAGATAGTAAGATTTTTTTTTGTTTCTTCATCATTTAAAAAATGGGTGGGGGACATGCTGTAGCAGTGAGGGGTGGAGTGTTAAAGTACATTGTGTATGATGCCCATATGCACAGAAAGTAACACAGCAAACAGGCCCGACTTGCTCACGAACAATCCTGAACTGCTTACTGAATAATTAGCTCCCTGCTTGCAACAGGCAAAGAGGACATGAGCCAAACTGGTGGCTGCTCAAGAATCTGTACTATCTGGCACACATGCATGCATGCACACTCGAGCACACAAACAAGCCAGTAAACAGGGATGACTCTTTTCACCCATCTCTTAAAACATCCATATAATAAGTTTAAGAGCCGATTAAACAGTAGCAAGTCACCTTGAGCAGACAATAGCTGCTGCCGGTGTTTGGAAGAAGCTGAAAAGGGAAGATGTTGAATGGCTGGCTGTGATACGTAACCTTGCTCGCATTGATCTCTCTGAAATGATTAATGGGACTAGCTAATGCATGCATCATCATCAGTTTAGTTAATGGTCTTCCATATAGCACTCTCCTGTGTTTTGGCAGCTGGGGTGCCTAAGAAAGAAGAAAATACCCTTTTCG
The DNA here is from genome assembly GCF_029931775.1 of Euleptes europaea. Lineage (NCBI taxonomy): Eukaryota > Metazoa > Chordata > Lepidosauria > Squamata > Sphaerodactylidae > Euleptes > Euleptes europaea. Next base: position 14,897,533 of record NC_079325.1, on the reverse strand, counting down.
ATGGATTCTCCAGAACTCATTTTAAGAAGCCAGTTTTGTGACTCATAGTTGTCCTGGTGGTCTGCAACGGATGGGTGGATTGGCAAAGGCCAGAATGGACCCTGTAGATATCCATTCCGCTCTCCCTTTCCCATGGCGCAAATGACCTCCTATTCTCAGCAATGGTTCGGAAAAGAAGAAGAAGAAGAAGAAGAGGAGGAGGAGGAGGAGGAGGAGGAAGAAGATTTGGTTTTGATATGCCGACTTTCTCTACCACTTCAGGAAGAATCAAACTGGCTTACAATCACCTTCCCTTCCCCTCTCCCCAACAGACACACTGTGAGATAAGTGGGGCTGAGAGAGCTCTAAGAGTTGTGACTAGCCCAAGGTCACCCAGCTGGCTTCATGTGTAGGAGTGGGGAAACCAACCTGGTTCACCAGATTAGTGTCTGCCACTCATATGGAGGAGTGGGGGATCAAACCTGGTTCTCCAGATCAGAGTCCACCACTGCAAACCATAGCTCTTAATCACTATACCACGCTGGCTACTATGATATGCATGATGCTTAAAAAAAAGTGCCAGTACCATTGGTTGCACCAATTTCCACCAGTCCACCCCTGCATATCCCCACTAGGCTATTCCTGAGGGTCCACTCAGTCTGGTGCGTGAGGATCAGGACTTCTGAGACCACCAAAAATGTGCCTGTACTCAGCACCATTGAGTACCATAATAAAAAAAGCCCTGGGTGTGCGTACATCCATTCGTATGTACCAAAGACAGGGAGGGAAAGGGGGCTATGTTCAGCCTAATGCGGATCCCTTCCCATGTGGTCATCTACACCTGCATGAGGATGAATCATGCCCTGAATTCTTTTCATGGATTATCCCTACTCTAAAGACACAGGGGAAAAAAAAGAGAGGAACCAAATAATTGGTCAATTTATTTCTGAAATAAAAGGTTCCTCCAGGATCTGTATTGGAACGCCACACAGTTTAACACTCTCATCGGAAGCCTTTAAAAAAAAAAAAGGAAAATTGCAGGGGCTTAAACCATTGAAGTTAAGCTTCAAGCAGATTGTGAAGACTTAACACTGGCTTAGAGGGCAGAAAAAATGGCCCAGGAGATGTGAAGTATCACAAAGAGGTGCACTCTGGGTAAAGGAAAATAATAATCCTACACAATGCATTGAACAATTTTAGGCTCTAAACTAGCTGTCATTACTCAGAAAGGATATTTTGGAATAATTCTAGTTAGCTTGCTGAAAACAAGAGCTTAGTCAGCTGCAGCTGCCAGAAAGGCAAATAAAACGTTAGGAATTATTACGATAGGAGGAGGGAAGCAGAAAATATCATAACAACTCTATAAATCAATCGAACACCTACCTACTACATAAATTCTTTCCTTGTTCCTAGGTCCCCCCACCCCACCCCACCCCATGACGCATGACATGAGAAACCAAAGTTTGTCTACTCTTCTAGGGCACACCCAGGCTGTCATGTCTTAGGACCAAACTAGATAATACATTTTGCTGCAAGTCAAGTTGGGGTTTCTCTGACCTGGCTCACATTCTCCTCAGACACATGGCAGCTGCACATAACCATGGCCTGGGTGCAAAGGGTTGCCAACCTCCAGGTACTAGCTGGAGATCTTCTATTACAACTGATCTCCAGCTGCTAGAAATCAGTTTCCCTGGAGAAAATGGCCGCTTTGGCAATTGTACTCTATGGCATTGAAGTCCCTCCACTCCTCAAACCCCGCCCTCCTCTGGCTCCGCCTCAAAAACCTCCCGCTGGTGGCAAAAAGGGACTTGGCAACCCCATGGGTGCAGGACTGCAGCTTTCCCCCTGTGCATTTTCCCCATCTGAAACTGTCCCGGAAGCATTATTTACCTTGTTGCCACATGCAGTCACATTGGGAAAATAACCTGCCTGGGGCTGTTTCAACTTGGGAAAACCACACAGGGGAAAGGTGAAGCCCTTCCTTCCCCTGCACTTCAGTCCAGACCCAAATCAGGCACTTGGGACCTTAGTTTCCTGCAGCTGCTGTGTGTCTGAGAAGAATGAGATTCGGGGTAGGGAAAACCCATCCGGACCCATAGTAAAACATAGTAGGGTTGCCAGCCTCCAGGTGGGGCCTAGAGTTCTCCTGGAATTATAACTGATGACTACAGAGATCAGTTCCCCTGGAGAAAATGGCTGCTTTGGAGGGTGGACTCTATAGCATTATGCCCTGCTTTGGTCCATGCCCTCGCCAAACCCTCCCCTCCCCAGGCACCAAATCTTCAGGAATTTCCCTAGCCTGGAGCTGTCAACCCTCAGGGTTGACCCTAAAGACCTAAAATTGATCACTTAACCCAGGGCTACCAGGGGGTACAATTTCCAAAATAACCATTCTCTGGAACACCTGACATGGGAATACTTGATTTGCAGTTTGAGTTTGATGATCCAGTAGAACTTGCTGATCTAACTGTTTCTATGGTTCTGAGTTTCAAAAGAGACAATTAATTGCAGCATCGTTATGATGAAGGATTCCAGGTGGTGGCTGGAGATCTCCCGCTATTACAGCTGATCTCCAGGCGACAGAGATCAGTTCACCTAGAGTAAATGGCCGCTTGGGCAACTGGACTCTATGGCATTGAAGTCCCTCCCCTCTCTAAACCCCGCTGTCCTCAAGCTCCACCCCCCCAAATCTCCAGGTATTTCCCAACCCAGAGCTGGCAACCCTAAGGGTATCCAACAACATGATTCTAAAGGAAGTTCAGGAAGATAACAGAGAAAGAAGCCCTCATCCCAAATCCTAACCCAGGACTCTTCTGCACTCTTCCTCTGTAGTACCCAGTGATAATGAATTAAGAAGATCCTTGGCCTAATTAAATCAGGTTGTTTGTACGTTATTTCTCCTGTTACAGGAAGTCTGGGTTGACGACAAACTCGGAGGAAAGACTAGGAAAAGAGGGAAAAGAGGACAGGGAGCGGAAAGGCATCCGATCCTCCGTTTACTCTAGTTAATTTCAGTTGAATTTAATTAGGAAGTTCTTCTGTAAATATCATCCTTTCCTCAATGTCAGAGAGAACGGAGAGGCTGCAAGTGCTACTCTAATCACCTGGTGTATCGTGAAAAAGACTTTCGCTCCTAATTGTTAGGAGGGACCAGAGTTATTCCTGGTGTCAGGTATGGGACAGCAGAGAGAAATAATTACAATCAGATCTAATTAGTAATTATAACGGATCTCTCCTAGAAATTGTTTTTAGTTAAATATTCCCCTAGTTGCTCTAATAGACTTTTTAGTGCTATTGTAAGGAGTGCTTCAGGCTGAACACCGAGGCCGTGACTTGATTGCAAAAGCACGTCCCCCCACGTGACCTCGGCACTGGGCTTCACACCACTGCTTATCTCTGACCTGGAAACTCTCTCCTTCTCTGAGCGGCGGGACGTGGCTTTGAAGATCGAGCTGCCTCTATCCCACTATGAAATGGGAGTTAAGATTCTCCTCTTGTGCTAGGGTCGCCAATCTCCAGGAGGGGCCTGGAGCTCTCCCGGAATTACAAATGATCCCCCAATTACAGAGATCAGTTCCCCTGGAGGAAATGCAAGGTCGCCAGGTCCCTCTTCACCACCGGCGGGAGGTTTTTGGGGTGGAGCCTGAGGAGGGCGGGGTTTGTGGAGGAACTTCACTGCCATAGAGTCCAGTTGCCAAAGGAGCCATTTTCTCCAGGTGAACTGATCTCTATTGGCTGGAGATCAGTTGTAATAGCAGGAGATCTCCAGCTACAGCAACCCTAAGGAAACGGCAGCATCAGAGGGTGGACTCTATGGCATCACTTCCCCAGACTCCGCCCCCAAGTCTCCAGGAATTTGCCAAGCCAGACTTGGCAAGCCTGTTTTGATCTGAGCTGTAGGGCTTTGTGTTTGTCAAAGCCCCACTGGCACTGGTAGGGCTTACAAGAATGTGCCAAAATCATACTTCACTCCCTTCATGTGCTCCTCCCACAGAAAACAGTAGATAGCGAGGGTTGCTCAGGTAGTCTGATTTCCAATCTGTAGTGCTGCCAACCTCCAGGTACTAGCTGGAGATCTCCTGCTATTACAACTGATCTCCAGCTGATAGAGATCAGTTCACCTGGAGAAAATGGCCGCTTTGGCCATTGGACTCTACGGCATTGAAGTCCCTCCCCTCCCCAAACCCCGCCCTCCTCAGGCTCCATCCCAAAAACCTCCAGCCGGTGATGAAGAGGGACCTGGCAACCCTGCCTATTTGCATGGATAAAACAGGATGAGTTTTGCAAATGCAATGGGAAGCTGATCTGGGTGACTGTTAAGTACTTTCTCTGGTTTTCTGTGCTTTACTTCATCTGGTACAAGGGACTGCAGAATTCATTATTTTATTCCTTTTTATTAGTCTCACCCTTTCTCCAAGAAGCACAGGTAGCATACAGAGGGCATATTCCCCTCTGTATCCACGCAACCCCCATATGATGTATGCTATGTTGAAACCAAATAACTAAACCAAGGATTTGAACATAGGTCTTCCCAGTCCTACTGTGAGACATTAACCACTGTACCAATCTGACGTCTTCTGATAATAACCTATCTAGTGCAATTTATACCACCCCTCCTGGAGCTCAGAGTAGCATACATGGTTCTCCCTTGCCCATTTTATCCTGACATCATCCTTGTTGGGTAGGTTAGATTGAGACAGTGTGACTGACTCAATATTACCCAGCAAGCTGCACTGCGAAGTAGGGATTTGAGCTCAGATCTTCCAGCTCTTTGTCCAACACTCTAACCACCACACCACACTTCCACAGATCCACATTTATTTCATATGCCATACTTTATGCAACCGATATATAAAGAAGAAGAAAAAGTTGGTTTTTATATGCCAACTTTCTCTACTACTTAAGGGAGAATCAAACCGGCTTACAATCACCTTCCCTTCCCCTTCCCACAACAGACACCATGTGAGGTAGGTGAGGCTGAGAGAGCTCTAAGAGAGCTGTGACTAGCCCAAGGTCGCCCAGCTGACTTCGCGTGGAGAAGTGGGGAATCGAACCCGGTTCTTCAGAGTTCTTTGGAGTCCACCGCTCCAAACCACCGTTCTTAACCACTACACCACGCTGGTTCCCCATGAGGAGGATGAAATTGAGGAAAGGGAGGGAGAATGGCGGGTGAACATCAAGGGGGTGTAACAGTGATGCCTTGAAGACTAACACATTTATAATAACATGTGCCTTGGTAGGCACGAGACCATTGCATCTGAAGCATGAAGGACAGCAGAGGTGCTGAATATCTGAGCAACAAAAGCTTGAGTTATAATGAACTGGTTAATCTTTAAAACAGAAAAAGACTCTTTACTTCTCTTCCTAGAACAGGCTTAACAAGCTGCGGTTCCGAAAATTATCAGGGGATGGTTCAGGTTGGAAAGGATTCAGCTACGGAATTGCGCCCTGGGAGCTCTTAGGGGTGAAGGACTGAACAGATGTGACAAAGATCGGGGCTGTCCTCATCCGCCTGTTAAAATAAAATTACACGCGTGCAGCCCTGAATCGGATTGGGGCTCCACAGGGAGAGGCGAAGGGATTTAACCCTTCAACGCTCATTCAGTTTTGCTCATCAAAATTGTTCTCCCTGTGATGTTAAAAGGAAAAAAGAAGTCGTGTCCTTTAAAAACGCATGCTTTTCTTCACAAACACTAACAGCAATGCAGTGGGGCCTGGGTTTAATTCATGAAGGGATGGAGGGGAAAATCCCCTCTCCTGCTCCCTCACTGCCCCAATCTGAATCACAGCTGTGAGTATTCTACCTTTTATGTCTGTTTCAGCCCAGAATACTACTGGTTTCATTTATATGCCCTGGATTTCTTTTTAGATTCATTAAGACACCAGTGTTTTGAACATCTACATTTTGCCATTAAGAACCCCGTGGCGCAGAGTGGTAAGCTGCAGTACGGCAGTCCAAGCTCTGCTCACGACCTGAGTTCGATCCCGACAGAAGTTGGTTTCAGGTAGCCGGCTCAAGGTTGACTCAGCCTTTCATCCTTCCGAGGTCGGTCAAACGAGTACCCAGCTTGCTGGGGGTAAAGGGAAGATGACTGGGGAAGGCACTGGCAAACCCCGTAAACAAAGTCTGCCTAGAAAATGTTGGGATGTGACGTCACCCCATGGGTCAGGAATGACCCGGTGCTTGCACAGGGGACCTTTACCTTTGCCTTTTTACATTTTGCCATTGGCTTTGCAGACACATTTGTATTGTGTCTACATGCTGTACAGTTTTTATATGGTATTTATATACATAAACCACATAGTTTATACGTACATACCACAGCACGGATTGACACTGCTTAACACTGCATACATTTTACAGGAAATTAAATCAGTGCAAGAAAAGATATTATGGTGTGAAAATAAAGAATCCCAGGTTCAAATCCCACATGGGAGAAATAAAAATTGAAATGGGCATTTTCAGGTTGAAAAAGCAGGAATGAGAAATACAAAATAATCCCTAGTCATGGAAGATCTTTCAGTAGACCAGTGTGGTGTAGTGGTTAACAGCGGTGGTTTGGACTCTGATCTGGAGAACTGGGTTTGATTCCCCACTCCTCCGCATGAGTGGCAGATGCTAATCTGGTGAACTGGGTTGGGTTCCCCACTCCTACCCATGAAGCCAGCTGGGTGACCTTGGGCTAGTCACAGCTCTCTTTGAGCTCTCTCAGCCCCACCTACCTCACAGGGTGTCTGTTGTGGGGAGGGGAAGGGAGTGTGATTGTAAGCCGGTTTGATTCTTCCTTAAGTGGGAGAGGAAGTCGGCATATAAAACCAACTCCTCCTTCTTGACATTCCAGGGATGGACCTTCTGTATGGAGGTCAGAGAGCTGGGACCCTCCCTATTAAAAATTGGGCAAATTATTAATAGAAACATACAGAAAATTCTGAAAAGGGAACATTTTGTCATTAACCTCTGGGCACTACAGCAGCCCAGAAAGACACCTTCAGCTTCTGTCTTGTAAGACTTGCCACCATTTAATCAATCTAGAGTTGGAGAAGTTCCATCCGGATTCCGTTATTGGCCCGAAGCATCCTCTTGTCACTATGTATGCAATTAGAATGTGTATGTTTTGCTCGTCACTTCAAAAAATAGAAAACAGTCTTTCACAAGGCTTTAGTTTCATAAATGGAGTAAAAGGAAAGTGTTTCCATTAATCTCCCACTAAGCAAATGCTTATGCAAAGAATCATAAGGGCCACTCTATTCTGGAAACGTGCCCTTGGAAAGGTGAACAGCTGTGGAGTAATCAGTAATGTGCCAGAAGAACTCGTGTACCACTGAAAGGGCCTACAAAATAAATAGCTGCAGTACTGCAGTCCAAGCTCTGCTCACGACCTGAGTTCGATCCCAATGGAAGTTGGTTTCAGGTAGCCGGCTCAAGGTTGACTCAGCCTTCCATCCTTCCGAGGTCGGTCAAACGAGTATCTAGCTTGCTGGGGGTAAAGGGGAGATGACAGGGGAAGGCACTGGCAAACCACCCTGTAAACGAAGTCTGCCTAGTAAACGTCAGGATGTGACGTCACCCCATGGGTCAGGAATGACCCGGTGCTTGCACAGGGAACCTTTACCTTTTTTAACCCAAAGAACTCATCCACAGGTTGTGGATGTTGCAAACTACTCTGGCTCTTGATTTCCCCCTGACTCCCCCCCCCACCCAAAAAAAGAAATAAAAGAAAAACCATGTTCACTAACTTATCTACAGGGTCCAGTTGAGAGAATAATCTGCCCACTGACGTCACTTGTAGGAGCGGCAACAAACACTACAGCATTCTAGAACCATCTCCTGTTGCCTGCTTTTATTGCCACTTTGGGGAGGGGCCGTGGCTCAGTGGTAGAGCATCTGTTTTGCATGCATATGGTCTCAGGTTCAATCCCCGATATCTCCAGTTAAAGGAACTAGGCACGTAGGTGATGTGAAAGACCTCAGCCTAAGACCCTGGAGAGCCGCTGCTGGTCTGAGTAGATAATACTGACTTTGATGGACCGAGGGTCTGATTTAGTATAAGGCAGCTTCATGTGTTCACTCTGTTGCACTGGGCATGGAGTAGGGGTCACTGGGGTGGGTGGGGGAGGTAGTTGTGAATTTCCTGCATTGTGCAGGGGGTTGGACTAGATGACCCTGGTGGTCCCTTCCAACTCTATGATTCTATGATTCTCTAGGTACTTTCAGGGTTGCCTGGCCAAACTTGGCAATCAGTAGGAGAGTTAGGAGGGGGGCATGGAGGGGTGACATGTGATGTTGGTGACATCGCCAACATTAGTACGTCACGTCTGGGTCCAGAATTGCTGGAAACAATGGAATGGAATTGCTGGAAACAATGGTAGAACGATAGAGTTTCCAGCAATTCCTGGAGCTACCCATTGTCATTTGCAGGTACATCCAACATACTGACTCAGCGGACGCTGGCGGTTTAAAAAAGAATATTTTGCTTTCCCTCCTGCTCCAACATCAGCGGGCAACAACAGTGATCAGAACAACAGCGTAGGAGCATCAATTAATTTCTGTAGTGAAGCTGGCCACCCCAGTCACCCCTGGGCCCAAATGACACACGGTCAGAATCTACATCTGAATCTCAACTCCACAGCTTCTGATTGGATTCTCCTGTTGAAACTGCTCTGCTAATTGCAATTTGTGCAGTGCATTTTCAAATGATGGTTCTGTTCGACGACGCCTATCTCATGGGAAGGCCACACGCTCATGAAGGAGATAAAAAAAAACAAAAAACAGGCCCGGAAATTCATCTCATTGCTGACCTACATTCAAGTGCATGTTCTCAATTAGTAGAAAGCACCACCTCACAGCAGGAATTCCGAGCAAGGCCTTCTCCTCCTCTGAAACAGCCGCGCACCTCCCATTCGAGACCCCTCCAAAGCAAAGTAATTCAATTAAGCCTAGTTCACGGAAAGTGCTAAAAAAAGAAAACACCCTCTTGAGAATAATTTTCTTCTATGGTTTTTTTTTTTTTTTAAGACCAAGGGCTGGAGAATCACTTTCTAGCGGGTGCGCTCTCTCTTCAGTCAATAAAGACGGTGGAAATAAAAGGATCGGAGAGAAAATAGAACACAGTCAAAAGGTAAATTGTGGTCTTTAAGGCCCCAGAGAGACTGTCACCAACTTTAAAATGTTTCCTAGTTTGAGACTCTTTCTTGCCAGCCGCAGCCTTTCCAGGCCTCGATTTGCATCTCTGGGAGGTAATCTTTAAAACTGATTTCCCTCTGGTTACATTTCATCGGTGGGGAAAAAAAAAAACCCTAAACAGGCAGCTGCGTTACAGTAAAAACATGAACGTTTCAAACACTTTCGCCTTAATTATTTTTCTGCCTTTGCCAATGGAACTGGTTAAACAAGATTTATTTTGGGGGACGGGAGCTGAAGGGAGGAGAAAGGCTGAAGTGTCAGCGCAAAAGCACCGACACACACAAAAAGGAGCTTGTTTCCAGGTTAGTTGGCGTAGCTGGCATTTGTAAACAAAACAAGTGAAAAGGAAGATAAATGGCTCGCGAGGCCTCCGAAATAATATTGTCAGGGTTTTGCCATCCTCTCTCCCCTAATTATGCCTCTTTGCAGACTTGCCACCTGAACCAGTTTAGATAAGATTTTGGGGGGGATAAGAAGGAAGGTTTTTTTGTGCAGATAAACGGGCTTTTTGTCCCCCCCCCCAATGCTCTAGTGGAAGAGAGAACAGGACGGGAAAGCTATTCCTAGATCTCCCCTGGATTTCCTGTGTCTCAGTCCTACACCAGGAGCCTCGGAGCTGGCAAAAAGTTTGCAAATTAATGAGGAAGGAAGAAAACGGAGCTTTGTTTTGTATAAAGAAATACCCCCCTTTTTTTGTTCCCGTCAGAGGAAATCTGATTCTGCAGATTTATTCCTCACCATTCACCCTTCGCAGTCATAATAGCCTGAAAATGGTAAACCGGGAGTTTTACCAGCTTGCTGTTGCCACAGATAATGAGACAGGGCTGCTCTTTGCCAACCATAATTTACATTCGGCGGCGATCGGATGCTCCATTTACACCAGTGTGTCCAACAGCATCCAGTAGCTGGAAGGCACTTTTCCCCCTTGAATACAAATTGGAGGCATTTCACTGTTACGTCTGAAAAAGTACTTTTCGAGTACTGTAAGAATGACATCCAATGACATAATGGGCAGCCTCCCCTATGGGCAGGTTACTGGGTTGTGTTTTTCCTTTGGGAATGACTGAACAATCTAACTGTGAAGCAGGTTTGCTGCAAAATCATTCAACCCAAGCGAAGGCTGGTTTGAAGGATGCGTGGCCAGAACAATGACTCATGCAGAGACACACCATACATCCTCAGTTATGTCATTCATGTATTTCTCAAGTTGCGTCAGCAGGGCTCACAGCCAAACCCAGATCATCCTACGATCTGTGTATTTTAGTTGCAAAAGAGCAATGGGGAGAGGGCTGATACTGATTGAGATCATAACACTTAGGGTTGCCAGGTGGGTAGTATTGGCGGGCAATTGCCAGTATAAGGTAGTGTCATGTGTTCATGTGTTCCATGGAAAAGTGGGGATTTGAACCTTGGTCCTCCAGATTGTAGTCCGACTCTCTTACCACCACACCATGCTGGCCAAATATGTCTTCACTATCACGCATAAAGAGCAACAGCAAATTGGCATGCCGCCTAATTTTGCAATTCTCAGGTTCATTCCCCAGATAAAGGATCTGAGGTAGCAAGTGATGGGAAAGACCCTTCTTGGTCTGAAACCCTGGAGAACTGCAGTAGTCAGACCAGACAACGCTGAGCATGGTCTGACTTGGTATAAGGAGGCAGCTGCATGTGTTCACATGAAGAGGTCATGCATGGAATCCCAGAAGCAAGACCAGGGATCAAACCTGATGGGCAAAATATCACAGAAACCACAAGGCCAGGACCCTTTACCTGGCCAGAAAACAAATGTGTGGAAGAACGGTTGTTTGAATCCACTCTGTGTCCATTGCTAAATGAGGTATGCTGCTTTAAAAGGCTGGTTAAATTTTCTGACATGGAAGCCCTTGATCCCATTTGCGATGGTTAGGGGTGCCGTGAATTTTGCTTCAAACGTGTTCGACAGTCGAACTTTCTACTTGCAACTGTGACAATGAGATGTGAGCTTTGGTTCGACATCAAATGACTTCAATGCCCACCGAACAGGTTTGCATCAGATAGTCCCAAAACCGCACGTGCATGAAGGTGCTGCCAATCCAAACAGAACGACAGCCAATAACATCACTAAAGACTACTTAAAAGAACACCAAACAGTAGGATTTTTTAAAAAGAAAAAACGTGTTGCTTATGATCGATTTATATGACTTGTGACTGATTTTACTGTCTGTTTAAACTATCTCCTGCTGACTGAAGCAGCGGCGCAACAAAGATGAGTGCAGTAATCTGTAAAACAGAACTATTCCACCAGGCCTATGGTTGAGACCAGCTATGGTTTCCCTTATCAATGCTGGCCTCCCTACCCTACTCCACCATGCCTGGATGCTGTTATCTATTTGCAGGCTCTGCACCTTATTTCAAGAAGAAGAAGAGTTGGTTTTTATATGCCAACTTTCTCTACCTTTTAAGCGAGACTCAAACCGGCTTACAATCACCTTCCCTTCCCCTCCCCACAACAGACACCCTGTGAGGTAGGTGGGGCTGAGAGAGCTCTAACAGAACTGTAACTTGCCCAAGGTCACCCAGCTGGCTTTGTGTGTAGAAGTGGGGAAAGAAGTCCAGTTCACCAGATTAGCCTCTGCCGCTCATGTGGAGGAGTGGGGAATCAAACCCGGTTCTCCAGATCAGAGTCCACCGCTCCAAACCACAGCTCTTAACCACTACACCACGCTGGATGCAGGCCCTGCTGTGGCCTTATGCCACAGTTCAGTGCACCATTGGAGAGATGTGATTCTTACTATTTTATAGAGTTGTTTAAATTTATCGTTTTTATGAGCATGTGAAGTTTTATTGTATATTTATTGTTATGTGAGCCACCCTGACCCCGGCTTTTGCTATAAGATTGATTAAATGAATGAATGAATGAAATCAGGCCTGTAACAATGCACATGCGCAAAAAGACAGTTGTGCTGTACTGCACTTTTTGAAACTAACAAGATGACACTGTGGATCAGTGATAGAGTCTCTGCTTGGCATACAGAAGGTCCCAGGTTCAATCCCTGGCATCTCCAGTTAAAGGGACTAGGCAAGTAGGTGATGTGAAAGACCTCTGCCTGAGACCCTGGAGAGCAGCTGCAGGTCTGAGTAGACAATACTGACTTAGATGGACCAAGGGTCTGATTCAGTAGAAGGCAGCTTCATGTGTTCATGTGATCAAGAATGGGTTGATGAACAAATAAACAGTCCATTGAAAAAGTGACTCCCAGTTTGCATCTGACCAACAGACTGAGCTAAGTCAGTTTCAAGCATCCCAAGGGATAACTTGATGCTGAAAGGCACAAAATTCGTGATTGCTCTGCAGCTGTATTATCACAAGGAAAACTAAGGGCTAATCCCTTGGGACCTGTGGTTCATCTCAGAGCCAAGCACAAGTCAAGGCAGTGTACTTCCCTGTGAGCTGGGTTCTGTTCACCCCCAGTGGCATCAGTAGGGTTGCCAACCTCCAGGTACTAGCTGGAGATCTCCTGCTATTACAACTGATCTCCAGCCGATAGAGATCAGTTCGCCAGGAGAAAATGGCCACTTTGGCCATTGGACTCTATGGCATTGAAGTCCCTCCCCAAACCCCGCCTTCCTCAAGCTCCACCCCAAAAATCTCCTGCCAGTGGCAAAGAGGGACCTGGCAACCCTAGGCACCAGACTGGTGCTCTATGGCTCAGTACATCTTCACTGCAGCAACTCCAGCAGAATTCTTGCCAAGCAGCGTCTTTTCAGTTGCCAATGCTCTTGTCATCTTCGCATATGGAAACGCTTTTCTGTGTACAAACATTTACCAACACCTTGATTGATGTGTGAAAATATAATGGGTGCTAAGCCGGTTTCCTGTGCTGGGGAGTGGTGCGGGAGGAAGGGCGGCTGTTTATTTTCATTGCTTCTATTAAAAATTAAGCATTAATTGACTCCTTTGGAATAACAAGCAGGCCTATGCTGGAGGGAAACGAAGCAAAACAGGCAGAGCCTCGTAAAAAGAAGTGAAAAAAATCTGTTGGGATTAGGGCCCATTGTGATGGGGTAGGTGGGTAGTAGGGTTGCCAACCTCCAGGTACTGAAGGAGAAAAAAGACACCTCTGTACTATCATCAGGAGGATGAGAAAACCAGTACAGGAGCAATGCTGCTAACAATGCCAATATATTATAGCTACATATACACTTTACAGTATGTGGTAATGAAACCACCAACAACACAATCATTCAGTACAACAGTGGATGTACAAAATTTCCACAGCTCATTTGAATTCCATCTGGTAAGTATCAAATAAGTCCTTTAAAGTAATTATCTTAGTCTTTTCACAAAACAGATGCTGCAAGATGAACAGTCAAGGAGAATACGATCGTTTCGGAGCACAAGGGCTCAGTTCTTCATCAGTTCTTCCTGTACAACATAATAAATACAAATTTTTCTATTCTGCAGTCTCTTTAAAATCCAATAAATATCTTTCAATAAATAACAATAATTAAGTTACAATAAATAGTTCAAATACTTACAAAAGATGCAATGCATGCAATCCTGTATCAACATCCATTATATCAGGTTTCAAAGAATAACCTTTTCCAGAATAAAGTGCATAATACTTCCCCAGAGGGGTAAGATGCTGAGTTCCTTCCACTCCTGGTAAGGACTCAAGTGGCGTTATTCACATAGCATATTCAGTAAACTAAATACTCATCAGGTGTGTAAAACATGAGCCAGCTGATGCACCAAATTACAAAAAACCTCAAATCATTCTCATTATGTTTACACTGAAGGAAGTGTTCAACAACTGGAGCTGAAGTTATGCTCGGATATTGGAACATAGGTCTAGAATTAGGGCGGGCATAACTTCAGCCCCCATAGATTTAACAGAAGTGATAATGAAAGACTTTTAAGACGCAAGGAATCTTACTTCATACATATTTTGAACACCATGGCACCCCATGGCTTGAACTTGGAGAATGATCTTTCCTGGTTTTTGTAAGATGATAATGCGTAATATCACTTTAAGAATCATTCTCAGGCACTGGTGCATCAGTTGGCTCATGCCCTAGTTGGTAGGTGGTAAGTAAGCAAAAAATATCTGCTACCGTATTTGCAAAAGCCTTGACATTCTGTTCGGCATTGGATTGCTGTGATATAGTAATTGTAAATGTTTCAACCACACCTTAGAAAGACCTTTGTGGTATAGGGGTTAATAGGGGTGATTTAAAGTGGTGGACTCTGTTCTGGAGAACCGGGTTTGATTCCCCTCTCCTCCAAATGAGCGGTGGACAGTAATCTGGTGAACTGGATTTGTTTCCCCACTCCTACACATGAAGCCAGCTGGGTGACCTTGGGCTAGTCACCGCTCTCTCAGCCCCACCTACCTCACAGGGAGAAGGGAAGGTGATTGTAAGCCAGTTTGATTCTTCCTTAAGTGGTAGAGAAAGTCGGCATATAAAAACTAACTCTTCTTCTACTTCTTGGTTTTGGTGTATCAGACACCCACAAGAGGCATGCACCAGGAGCTGAACCAATAGTGGTCATCCTCGTCCTATGGTAGAACAGGATCACAATAGGCCAATCCTAGTGCAGACTGTGGTTGGCATTGGCCTGTCTAAAGGGGCAGTTTTGGGGCAGAGTTCTCTCGTACCACGTTGTACTCCTTTTCCTCCTGTGCTTTCAGCATGACGTTCAAACAGCAAACCAGGTGCGGTGGAAACGCCTGTGAAAAATGGCCTGATGTGTTCTGAATTACCTTGCTCCTATTTCCACCACGCTCGTCCTGCAGCTCCATTACACTTACTGACACTCCATCGGTTCTCCATTTTACACAGCTTCACCTCCCCGCCTTGGAACACGTGGGATTATATTGGGGCTTCATCTGTAAGTACAGCCTCCTGCAGGCCTAATCATGTAAAGTGGCTATTTGAATAACAGTTTTCGGGGACTGTACTTTCCTGTAATTTCCAAAAGGAAACAAATCCATGCAGACTGCAATTTTATGCCTATGAATTTTGAATGAATATCACTAAGTGCCTTTTGTGCGAGCTCAATTCCCTGTTTTCATCCTGCCTGGCCTCTCTTTTTTCCCTAGCCTGGCAGATACCTGTGAAAAACTGAATATAATTCAGGGCTGTGCGGCAAGCTCCAAAGGAGGCTAGGATGACCGGATCCGATACAAGGCAAGGTCTTTGTGCAAAAAGCGGTAATTTCGGGAGGTGCAGCCTGTCGGGTCATAGGGCGCCCGTTCCTTTTAAAAATGTGCAGAAAAGAACATCGCTCGCTTTGCAACACCATTATGTTTGTCAGACGATCCCTTCAGATGTTCTAAAGTAGAGAGAGTGAGAGACTGAGGATGCAGCCACTGTACCCACCATTCCCACACCTGCCCTAAGCATTGCTGGTACATGTGCTCATTCTCCTCTCCTGCACAACAGGTGAAAGGCACATTATCTATGCCCTCTCTTTGTATGCTGGAACACTGGAGATTATAGACACAAGGCCAAACCAGAAGAAGAAGAATTGGTTTTTTATATGCCGACTTTCTCTACCATTTAAGGAAGAATCAAACCGGCTTACAATCACCTTCCCTTCCCCTCCCCACAACAGACACCCTGTGAGGTGGGTGGGGCTGAAAGAGCTCTAACAGAGCTGTGACTAGCCCAAGGTCACCCAGCTGGCTTCATGTGGAGGAGTGGGGATACAAATCCAGTTCACCCGATTAGCGTCCACCGCTCATATGGAGGAGTGGGGAATCAAACCCGGTTTTCCAGATCAGAGTCCACCGCTCCAAACCACCGCTCTTAACCACTACACCACGCTGGCTCTCAGTTTGGCGTAATGGTTACAGTGTCAGACCTGGTAGACTTATGTTCAGATCTCTACTCTACCATGGATGTTCACCTCGGGCCAGTTTTCCCACCTAACCTACCTAACAGCGTTGTTGTGAGGATAAAACGGAAAAAGGGTGAATGATGTACGCCACCCTGAGATCCTTGGAGAATGGGTGGGATGAAAATATCCATAATAAATACAATTCAGAAAAAGATTGCATTGTTAAATAGCACCTGTGGACCTGCAACTCAGATCACTGCTATGGTACTGGGGAGAAAGAGTGGACCAATTCCTTTTTACCATCCCATTTCTCCTGATCCCATTTCCCAACCCCAAACATCACACCCCCAGCATGCTATTTGCATTGGTAGGAAAACCTCTTAACTGCCTGAGTGTCAGACTAGGATTTGGGAAACCCAGGTTCCAATCCCCACTCCGGCATAAAGCTCACTGGGTCATCTTGGCCTTTCTCAGAGTAGCCTACCTCCAGAGTGGCTGTGAGGACAAAGTGGAAAAGGCACTGCCCTGAGCTTCGTGAAAGAAGAACAGAATCAACACGTACTAAAAATGCAATAAAGAAATTAAAAAAAATCTGTATTCATTTATGATTTTTGTCATTGGTTGTGACTCTCTGCTTTTTGTTGTTGCTTTTCTAGATTTGTCTAGGCAATAGACAAATACACAACTTTTTATTTGCAATATACCCTAGGGTTGCCAGGTTCTTTGCCACCGGCGGGAGGTTTTTGGGGCAGAGCCTGAGGAGGGTGGGGTTTGGGGGAGGGGAGGGACTTCAATGCTATAGCATCCAATTGCCAAAGCGGCCATTTTCTCCAGGTGAACTAATCTCTGTCGGCTGGAAATCAGTTGTAACAGCAGGAGATCTCCAACTAGTACCTGGAGGTTGGCAACCCCAGTTCCCCACAACTGTCTCTTTCATCTTCAACAACCTTTTCGATATGCCCATTCACTCGGTTCCTCCTGTGTTGTGTCGGGAGTTTTCCGAGTGTGCTGTTTTTAGTGCATTGTTATTTTAAAGTGGTTTTACAACTCTCCTTTTATTGTAGAATTTCCATCGAGCCTCTCAAAGTGCCCAGGAAGTGCGGAAGGCGGGGGCACTTCCTAGGCAATTACACCGTGTCGTCAAACAGCTGGCTGTCATCTTCTAGAGGTGCCTGCAAGTTACTAGTGGAAGAAATGCTTCCTATACAGTGAGGTGTTTTTTTTTTTTAATCTATCAAAGTACAAAGCAGTTGTGTTATCCTGCTGGATAAAAGGCACCATATAAATGTAAATCATTATCATTATCATTAAATGCCTTCTGTATCTTTTAAACCTACAGGCTGGCATATAATAGAAGCAAGAACAGTGGGGGGCCTGGCGCGCATGGGCTGAAACGAAGAGGTGGGCATTTCCGTTTGGTGCTTTAGCAAATATATGGGAAGTCATAAAGCTTTTCTCCCCCACCTCCCGTAATGTGTCACCGAATCTCTGATTTGGAAGCAGAAATATATTGTTACACACTGCACTAAGGGGGTTTACTTTCCCTTTGAATGCAAGATCACTGCAGACTTAACGGCATTTTGTGAAATCTGCTTATTTGCAAACATAACTGCTGATAGAGAAGGGCTGCTACTCAGTAAGTGGTGTCAGTTTACAGAGCTGCATCAGATCTATAAAGAAGCATTATGCTTTTAGCTCTCCCCCACCCCCCGTAGGGTTGCCAGGTCCCTCTTAGCCATTGGCAGGAGGTTTGGGGGGCAGAGCCTGAAGAGGTCGGGGTTTGGGGAGGGGAGGGACTTCAATGCCATCGACTCCAATTGCCCAAGCGGCTGTTTTCTCCAGGTGAACTGATCTCTATCTAAATGGTCAGAACATAGAGCAAGTGAAGTGCTTCAAATATCTAGGGGTCAGGATGCAGGCTTCGGGTTCGAGGGCTGAGCATTTGAAAGGGGTGGCAGCCGAAGGCCAGAGGTCTGCTAAGAATATAGTAAAGTTTTTGCAGGTAAAAGGTGGTCATTACGTCCCTGCAGCCCTCAAACTATTTAGGGTGAAATCCCTGACACAGCTCCTGTATGGGTCATGGCTGGGTGCCCCTTCATCACAATTTGCACCTCTAGAAAGGGTAAAATCTAAATTTCTACGAACAGCCCTCCAAGTCCCTAGTTCTGTGTCAAATGCTAACATCCGCCTGGAGATGGGGATGGCGAGAGTGGAGGCCAGAGTGAGCCTGGCATCCATCTTAAAGTGGCTTAAAATGATCACCAACCCAATGGGATTTTCCGCCCTGATTCTAAAGGATAATTTCAAATCATCATGGCTTCAGGCAGTCTTTAGGAAGCTGGTTAGAATAGGACTGGACCCACAGGTCGTGTCTCAGATGGGTTACGAACAGGCTAAAAGTCTAATTAAACAAAGGATCTGGGACATAAAAAGACAGGAGGATGTGGGGAGGTGTCCGGCCTTCATATCAACAGAGAATAATAGGTATAAAGTAGCCCCAGCATCCTATCTGTTTCAGTTGGAAGGAGGAAGCCATAGGAGAGCATTTACTTTAGCTCGTGTCCAGGCTCTCCCTTCGGCTATGTTGGAGGGCCGTTTTAAGAAGATATCAATATCAGAGAGACTCTGCCCCTGTGGGTCAGGGGAGCTGGAATCAGTGGCACATGTTTTATTTGGTTGTCCCTGCTCATGTCCAGCTCATTTTCCCCCTAATAAAAGGTGTCACAGGGGTACCGCAATCAGATTTATTGCAGATGTTGTTACTCGGGGAAAACAAGCAGGCTACATCCTCCACTGCCAGGTTCTGCGCAGTAGCGATTAAAATCCATCAATCTAAGAGTATTCCTAAGGAGTGAAGAATCAACCTCAAAAGGGCGTCCATTGGCTATGTAGTTATGTTGTAACAGCATATAGTATGTATATATTTGCCCGTTGAACTAACTATATGTATTTTTCTGGCAAGGCTGTAATAAAGTGTTTGTTTGTTGTTTGGAGATCAGTTGTAATAGCATGAGATCTCCAGCTAGTACCTGGAGGTTGCCAACCCTACCCCCAGAGCTGGTTCCAGTTTTTGGGGATCCCCATGCCCATCACGAGGCCCCTTTCCTTTCCCATGCACCCACCTATGAGCTCCCCCTTGCTTGCTTACGGTTCTCCTCCCCACTTGCAAGCTCTCCCAACACCTGCAGTCATAGCTGCCCACTCTGCCTGCATGACCTCTCCCCGATGATGCTGGGTAGTGGGTGAAGCTCGCAGTGCCACTGCCTTGGCCACCAGGAATGTGGATGCTTTGTGCGCCACCCATATGCCCTTCTCTAACAGCACTAGGCAGCATGTGCAACTGGGAGCACAGACGACAAAGCACTCAGGAGCAGGCAGTTGATGGGGGTGAGTGAAGGCATTGGAGGAGATGACTGAGCAGGCAGCAGTGGGCCCCACTAGTAGCCATGATAGGATTGCCAACCTCCAGGAACTAGTTGGAGTGAGGTTGGCAACCCTACTCCAGCAAGCTGGAGATCTCCTGCTATTACAACTGAGCTCCAGCCTATAAAGATCAGATCACCTGAAGAAAATGGCCGCTTTGGCAATTGGACTCTATGCAGGGTTGCCAACTGCCAGGCAGTAGCAGGAGATCTCCTGCTAATACAACTGATATCCAGCCGATAGAGATCAGATCACCTGGAGAAAAATGGTCGCTTTGGCAATTGAACTCTATGGCATTGAAGTCCCTCCCCTCTCCAAACCCCACCCTCCTCAAGCTCTGCCCTGAAAACCTACCGCTGGTGGCGAAGAGGGACCTGGCAACCCTAATCTGGAGATCTCCTGCTATTACAACTGATCTCCAGCTGATAGAGATCAGTTCTCTTAGAGAAAATAGCCGCTTTGGCCATTGGACTCTATGCCATTGAAGTCCCTCTCCTCCCCAAACCCTGTCCTCCTCAGGCTCCGCCCCCAAAACCTCCCACCTGTGGCGAAGAGGGACCTGGCAACCCTATGCACAGCCCTACTGATGGCTCTTTTAAAGACATCGCTGACAACAGAGCCCTCTCTCGGAGTCTACCGAAGCACAGCGATGCTTATTTAAATAAAGCAAGTCTCATCCTCTCCCTCCACCCTCCCCTGCTTAGTTGCTGCTGCCAGCTACCCAGGGGAGACTTTCCATTTAGTTTCATTTTCCTTTTTCATTTCATGCTGTAATGGAGATTCATTGGAGTTTTTCAGTCCATAATTTGCTATGAATCCCTTGCTTCTCCCACGGGGGTCAAAAGGTGAGCATGTTAAGGAAGTCTAATTCTTTAGATCTATGATTCTCAAGGCCTGAACCGAGGCTCCCTAAGTATAAATTTCCCACTAATGGGCATCCAGAATGTTGCTTCAAAGGCTATAATGTTCCTTTGCAAAATCTGCAAGCACATGAGGATGTGATGCACAGCCAATCACAGATCCCTTTACTGGAGCATGCCTCACAAAAATAAATGGAAGTAGTTATTAAGCATAACAATGTCAAGATGACTTATAGCTAGGGTTGCCAGGTCCCTCTTCTCCACCGGCGGGAGGTTTTGGGGGCGGAGCCTGAGGAGGGCAGAGTTTGGGGAGGGGCGGCACTTCAATGCCATGGAGTCCAATTGCCCAAGTGGCCATTTTCTCCAGGTGAACTGATCTCTATCGGCTGGAGAGCAGTTGTAATAGCAGGAGATCTCCAGCTAGTACCTGGAGGTTGGCAACCCTCTGTATAGCCTAATTCCTAAATGAAGTTGGATTCTGGTCATCTAAAGTGATCCTAGATGACATTCAGAGGAGGAAGCTGACCCACCACAGTAGGGCTGCCAACTCTGACTTGGGAAATTCCTAGAGATTTGTGGGAGGTGCCTGAGGAAGATGTTGTTTGAGGATGGGAGGAAGCTCAGCTGAGATATAATGCCCTCTGTCCTCTGAGGCTGCCATTTCCTCTGGGGAAACTGACCTTTGTGGTATGGAGATCAGTTGTAATACCTGGAAAACTCCAGGCCTCACCTGGAGGTGGGCAACTCTACATTACATACACGCTTTCCCACTAAATCTGTAGGCTTGCCAGGTCCCCCTTTGCCACCGGCGGGAGGTTTTTGGGGTGGAGCGTGGGGTTTGGGGAGGGGAGGGACTTCAATGCCATCAAGTCCAATTGCCAAGGTAGCCATTTTCTCCAGGTGGACTGATCTCTATTGGCTGGAGATCAGTTGTAATTGCAGGAGCTATAAAGCAAAGTCTATGCAAATGAAGGAGCTGGCGAGTGGGGGTTGGGGTAGAACTTTCTCCTTTTGCATTGAGACCACGAATAGTCCTTTTAAAGGTTGGATTTAAAAAAGGAGCTTTGAGCAAGCATCAAAACCGACCCTGCATAAATAGCTTTAAAGATAGGGAAAAGCAGGGTATAAAAAAACAACTCTTCTTCTTCTCCTTCTTCTCCTTCTTCTTTTGCCCACCTTGCAAGTAATTGAGGGACTTCAAGCCAGGTATGTTTGCCTTTCAAGCACATTCACCATGAAGCTCTCAGCATGCCTATTGGTTGGAGGGGGAGTGAGTGAGAACAGCAGGTACAGTCCCCGGCCACATCTCCACTGAATAGCTGCACAGGACTGAACTCCTCTTGCTGTCAGCATGGGTTTGACAGACTGCCATCGGCAAAGTTGTACCTTGTGCTTGCTAGCCTTCCAGCCACTGATTTCAAGGAGTCCAGGCCAGCAAACATACCCTCCAAGTCTAGATGCAGGTACAGCAACCAAGCTGGGCCCGAATGTCAGTTTCTCCCTCCCTCCCTCTGAAAAAATTAGTTGTTCTTGTACCCTTCCAAGCTTTAGTTTCATTTTTCATTAGGCGGGATCGATAGAAAAGCGGAGGTTGTTGCTCAGGTGATGTCATGCTTGGAGGGCTTCATTCTTCTCTGCCACCTGACATGGGGAGAAGGAGTCGATACTTTTGTCAGGTCACTAACAACCCAGCGAGTTCTTAACAGTGACGGATTCCTGGTTTTGGAGCCCAGAAGCTTTGGTGATCCAGAGTGGAGCGGTGCCGTAAATCCAAGCAGAAAGGCCGACGCGTCTGGGCATGCAGCGTGGCAAAGAGGTGGCATGGGGTACACAAGGAGAGCATTGTGTACAGCATGACAGAGTGATTCCTGGGAATGATGGAGGGAGGTCTTTGCCATGGCTTTCAGAGGATTTGTGTGCGTATACATGAAATAGAGCCATTTAGAAATCGGTATGGGCGATGTAAAGGGCACATATGTTACCATGGGCCGCAATGTCATTCCAAAAAATAGCTTCCTCCTGGCCGTCGTTCCTAATGTGCAAGTGCATTCAGTATGTGAAACAGAACACTCTCCATATTCTATCACATACTCCATATTCCTGGTGCCTCCTGGAAAGCATGATATTGCTCACAAGGTGATGGCTAAGGTTGCCAGTTCCCTCTTCACCACCTGCGGGAGGTTTTTGAGGCGGAGCCTGAGGAGGGCAAGGTTTGGGGAGGGAAGGGACTTCAATGCCATAGAGACCAATGGCCAAAGTGGCCATTTTCTCCAGGTGAACTGATCTCTATCGGCAGGAGATCAGTTGCAATAGCAGGAGACCTCCAGCTAATACTTGAAGGTTGGCAACCCTAGTGTTGGCCCTAATCCAAGGCACAGAGAAGAGAGGTGAAGCCATAACACAGTAGTAGAGCACATGCTTTGCATGAATAAGAGTCTTTTGTGCATAGGTTTCTTCTACCAGTTCTGGCCCCATATTGCTTTGGTTTATCCCCCAATTTCCGCATGTATTTTTGAGCCTTTAGCTTTCTCTTCAGGTATCTCTGGAAACTCCAGGACTTTCTCCAGGGCAAACAACAATGTACATATCATTTTTAGGATTTGGAACAGAAAAGTGTGGGTCAAGAGAGACTCCAACCCCCAGGTAAAACTCCCATGCATAAAAGACCCCTGTCTGTAGTAGGTATCCAGCGTGGTGTAGCGGTTAAGAGCAGTGGTTTGGAGCGGTGGACTCTGATCTGGAGAACCAGGTTTGATTCCCCACTCCTCCACATGTGCAGCGGAGGCTAATCTGGTGAACTGGATTTGTTTCCCCATTCCTACACATGGAGCCAGCTGGGTGACCTTGGGCCAGTCACACTCTCTCAGCCCCACCTCCCTCACTGGGTGTCTGTTATGGGGAGGGGAAGGGCAGGTGATTGTAAGCCAGTTTGAGTCTCCCTTAAGTGGTAAAGAAAGTCAGCATACAAAAACCAACTCTTCTTCTTCTTCTTCTTAAAAAGGGACAACAAGGCACTTCCTTCTATCGTCCCCTTTTCTCAGTACTCCTTGCTGTTCGGTTCTCTTTGGCAAAAGCCACCTGAAGTTGGAACAGCTGCCGCAGATCTTATTGATGTTTGCCAGTCCACCGCCAACAGAGCTTGTGCTAACTCCCTTTCAGCTGTGTAACCCAGCTGAGCCCTGCTACTCCCAAATGTCAGAAATGGTCACGGGTCTTTAAGGGGAGAAACGGCTGAATTAAAAACCTGCCACCTGGGCCACTGGAGAAGCAGGTAAGAAGTGAAGAGGCCTCTCCCTTTCCTTCCCACGAGTGCACACTTTGCACCTGCAGGCAGCTAATGATGTGTGTGTGTGCGCGCTGGAACCATGCTGATCCCACTCCCCCACCCCCCGGTGCCCCCTCTTTAAGCAGACTTGCCATCTCCAATTAGCCATTGCTTGAGGAGTATCATCAGCCATGCGCTGATTCACCAAGGTGAGATGAGTTAATTTTGGAGCGACCATCTCATTTCATGGCTGTTTCCAACAGGACTCTTGAGTGAGACAGCTCCAAAGCTGGCCCTTTGGATCACAATGTTTTTGGTTGACTTCAGGCTACGTGACACTCCATGTCTTTGCCGCTAAGAGGGTAAGCTCTGGGTCTGAAAGCCACACGGACACATGGACCTTGGGCCAGTCACTCTCGAGCAGCCTAACCTTCCTCACAGGGTTGTTGTGAGGATAAAATGGAGGAGAGGAGAGGAATGTACGCTGCTGTGAGCTGCTGGTACTGAGTTAGGGTTGCCATCCTCCAGGTACTAGCTGGAGATCTCCTGCTGTTACAGCTGATCTCCAGTCGATAGAGATCAGTTCACCTGGGGAAAATGGCCACTTTGGCAATTGGACTCTGTAGCAATGAAGTCCCTCCCCTCCCCAAACCCCACCCTCCTCAGGCTCCACCCCAAAAACGTCCCACCAGTGTCAAAGAGGGACATGGCAACCCTATACTGAATTAATAGGAAACAACCCACCGGCTGGCCTATCCCTTCAAAAGCATCTTAGTTACCTGCTTCATGCCAGGGAAATCCTTGCAGGGCTCTTTGTGTAGGTGCTTTCTGCATATTGCTGTCAATTGGATATGCCGTGCTATTCCCTGTCTCATTGGACTCCCAACTATGCATGCAATAAATAAGGAGAGGGGGAAGGAAGCAGCCCTGGGAATGAAGGCTCAGATGCTTAAGTGGATTTGAGCAACAGCAGCAGCGGACCTACAAAATGGCCCTTCCTTGTCGTTTATGTCTCTCTGCTTCACGTCTCTTTCCTCCGTACTCTCTCTCCCCTTCCTCTTGCTTTCTGGTTTATTTGCTGCACACTCGTGGTGTAAAGTGTTATTGTACAGTAATGAATTTGGCAGGCAACAGGGCTGCCGAACAAATGAAATACGGCACTTCAAACTTGTACCATGCGCCTGGCTAACAGAAGCTTAATAGGGATATAAGTAAATCAATTTTGCCTGTCTTCTAAGCAGGAAGGAACTCCTGTGTGTGCGTGCGTGCGCTCGCACACGTGCCCGGATGTCAGAAGGGTAGCCACGTTAGTGCACTGCAGCATAGACAACAAAGAGTCTGGTACCACATTAAAGAGAAAACCCATTTGTTGTGGCATGACTCTTGGTAGAAGGGAGCACAACATGGATAGTGGAATGTTAGAAGGCCTGTTCAGATATTTGAAACAAAATGCACACAGAGAGGAAGAGAACGGTGCCCGCAGGCAATGGCCCTAGGCATCTATGCACGGTCAAGAATCTGCAGCAAGTCCTATGTGCATATATGTGTATGTACACAGAGTGTGTTCAGGAACATTGCAAAAAACATGTGCAATGCCTACACAACATACACTTAAAATCATAGAATCATAGAGTTGGAAGGGACCACCAGGGTCATCTAGTCCAACCCCCTGCACAATGCAGGAAATTCACAACTACCTCCCCCCCACACCCCCAGTGACCAGAAGATGGCCAAGATGCCTTCCCTCTCATCATCTGCCTAAGGTCACAGAATCAGCATTGCTGACAGAGGGCCATCTAACCTCTTCTTAAAAACTTCAACGGAAGGAGAGCTTACCACATCCCGAGGAAGCCTCTTCCACTGAGGAACTGCTCTGTTAGAAAATTCTTCCGAATGTCTAGATGGAAACTCTTTTGATTTAATTTCAACCAGTTGGTTCTGGTCCGACCCTCTGGGGCAACAGAAAACAACCCGGCACCATCCTCTATATGACAGCCCTTCAAGTATGGTTATCATATCCCCTCTCAGTCTTCTCCTCTTCAGGCTAAACATACCCAGCTCCTTCAACCTTTCCTCATAGGACTTGGTCTCCAGACCCCTCACCATCCAGACCCCTCACTTGACATCCATGGAAGACTCACTGCAGCAATTTGGCTTTTTTGAAGGTAGAAAGTGACTTCCAAGGCAGAAAGGCAGGTAGAAGGTAGAAAACAGCCAATTCCAGATCAGCACCACCTATGCATGCATGTAGAGGAGGGAGCTCATGCCTAGGGGTGTGAATTCGGATGTGTTGAACTAAAAAAGGTACCATTTGAATGGAACCCAAAAAAGCTTTATTTGAAAAAATCCGAAAAAAGCCATTTTTTCCCAGCTTTTCCGGCTCACGTGGACTCCTTCAAGCTCTTTAGATTTTTAAAGAGCTGCCAAACCCCCCACCGCCCAATTTGTGCCAAGTGGCGGCTTTGGCGGCTCTTTAAAATTTAAAGTGCACTGATCTATTACAATCTAAGAGGAATCATTGTGGGGCTCTGGGGGGGGGAGAGGTTCAAGGTAGAGACACCAAATTTGCAGTGGAGCTGCTGGCGGCTCTCCTTACACAAACCCCCAAGTTTGGTAAAGATTGGAGGAAAATGGGGCCAATAAAATTGGACCCCCTGGTCAATCTTTACCAAACTCGGGGTTCGTGTAAGGAGAGGCATCAGCAGCTCAGCCGCAAATTTGGTGTCTCTACCTTGAAAAACTGCCCCCCCCAGTCCTGCAAAGATTTCCCATTGACTATAATGGGTCTATGTCAGACCAGATACTCTCGCAAGAGAAATTTCCCACCATAGCGGGTAATGGGGAGGGCGTGGGAAAATTTGTGGATCTAGGGAAGCCTCTGGGGAATCTTTGCAGAGCTCTGGAGGTGTTCTAAGGTAGAGGCACCAAATTTGCAGCAGAGCTGTTGTTGGCTGTCATTAGAAGAACCCCTGAGTTTGGTAAAGTTTGGGTCAAAGGGTCCAATTTTATGGGGCGCCAGTTCTTCTCCATGGGAAACAATGGAGGATATATGGGGGCAAGCAATATAAAGAGAGAGAGAGAGGCAAACTATACATTATAAGGAACATTATAAGGACTCTACTGTGTGAAGTCTAGTGTTTGTGTGTGTGTGTTAAGTGCCGTCAAGTCGCTTCCGACTCATGGCGACCCTATGAATCAATGTCCTCCAAAACATCCTGTCTTTAACAGCCTTGCTCAGGTCTTGCAAAGTGAGGGCTGTGGCTTCCTTTATACAGTCCTATTATATGCATCGAACAGCTTTGGACTATCCTTTTGCATCCATTCATGTCAACCACTGAATGTCCTTTCGGCTTTAGTCCAATCACGTCATTCTGAACAGCGCTACTCGTACTTGTCCTCTGCTCGTACTTGCCCTCCACTCTTCCCCAGCAGCTGTTTGAGTGTTTACCAGTTCTTTAAGATGGATTCAAGCCACTGCATTTTTTTGGGATCATCAAACCACATCTGACTTATGGCAACTCCTGGTGGGGTTTATAAGATGTTCAGAGGTGGTTTGCCATTGCCTACCTCCATGTCACGACTCTGGTATTCCTTCGAGTTGTCCAATTCAAATGCTAGCCTGGGCCAACCCTTCTTTGCTTCTGAGATCTGATGAGATCAGGCTAGTCTGGGTTACATTGGTGCAATAGAGCCACCAGAAACTAGGATGCATTTTCGGCATGTTGAGCACTAATGACAGCAAGGGTCACTATCGCATGGGAAACTATTGCAAAGACGGATGGATGGACGGACCTCTTGTGGCATTATTACTTTAAAACCAGCGTGGTGTAGTGGTTAAGAGCGGTGGTTCGGAGTGGTGGACTCTGATCTGGAGAACCGGGTTTGATTCCTCCCCCACATGAGGGGTGGAGGCTAATCTGGTCAACCGGGTTGGTTTCCCCACTCCTCCACACGAAGCCAGCTGGGTGACCTTGGGCTAGTCAACAGCTCTCTTGAGAGCTCTCTCAGCCTCACCTACCTCACAGGGTGTCTGTTGTGGGGAAGGGAAGGTAAGGTGATGATTGCAAACCAGCATGGTGTAGTGGTTGAGAGTGGTGGTTTGGAGCGGTGGAGTCTGATCTGGAGAACTGGGTTTGATTCCCCACTCCTCCACATGAGTGGTGGAGGCTAATCTGAACTGGAATTGTTTCCCCACTCCTACACATGAAGCCAGCTGGGTGACCTCGGGCAAGTGACACTCTTTCAGCCCCACCTACTTCACAGGGTGTCTGTTGTGGGGAAGGGAAGGTGATTGTGAGCCAGTTTGATTCTTCCTTAAGTGGTAGAGAAAGTTGGCATATAAAAACCAACTCCTCCTCCTCCTCCTCCTCCTCCTCCTCCTCCTCCTCTTCCTCTTCTTCTTCTGCCATGCTCAGAATCCACAGCTCAGGTTAGCAGTCCTCCTTAGATGCTGACTGGCTTTGGCTCTTCAAGGGCAGGACATATTCCCTGTCTCTCCCCTCACTGTGATTAATGCAATTACAGCGAATGCTAAATTATTTAGCAACAACAAGGGGCTTACTGTACAGTCACCTCATAAATCATTTACTCCCCTCAACAGATAATACTGAAATGGTCCAGCATGTTACTTTAGCACCAGGGACTCCCGGTCCACTGTTCTCCTCCGCCTGAATCCCACCAGATGGGCTCTGAATCGGAATACCCATTTGGACAGCATTCGGCAGATCCAGAGATCTTGCTTTCCCCCTTCTGATGAGAGGCTTTTCAGAACACGAAGGGCCTAGGAGTAAGCAGGAGCAGAGACAGACTGAAGGATGGGTGGACAGAGCTAGACATTCAGTGGGAGGAAGCTTTATATTTCACCATACTGTCATTCCAGTTTGGTGTGATGTTCGTTCCAATGCACTCCTGTTTCCACCCACCTTCCTCCAAGCCTTGCGAAACCCCAAGCTGGAAATGTGTTAAGTAGTACGCTTTGCACCATTTATTACCAAAGAATGTTCTACATGAATACATGAAGCTGCCTTATACTGAATCAGACCCTTGGTCCATCAAAGTCAGTATTGTCTACTCAGACCGGCAACGGCTCTCCAGGATCTCCGGTGGAGGTCTTTCACATCACCTACCTGCCTGGTCCCTTTAACTGGAGATGCCAGGGATTGAACCTGGGACCTGCTGCATGCCAAGCAGATGCTCTACCACTGATCCATGGCCCCGCCACAAATACATCTATTGGTTTCTCCCTTACATGCCTCATTGCTATTGGTGAGGTCTTTCTGTTCTCTCCTCCCACCCCGCCATGTGTATGTGTATGTGTGTGTATTTGAATGGCTGACGTCTAGGGATCAAGGGGATTTTTTAAAATCAATGAGCATGGGTACAACTGTTAACGCAATCTCGTTCCAATTAGGCCTGAGACATGGATTTAATAATAATTAATTTATTGCAGTCATAGGCCAGAAAATATCATATTGCATTTCTATGCTACATTTCCAAAAACCTAAAACCTTGCATTTCAAGAACTGCTAACAAAACAGATAAAATACAAATTAAGCTTAAAAAAATGTGTAAAACTTAGAGCAGTATTTCCATACAAATTACAATTCCTTATCCTTTCCAGCAACCCCTTTCATGGATTTTGACACAACAGATAGTCCATTTAAAGAGCAAACAACCTAAGAGGTGTTAGAAAATCCCACTCTTGGGGAAAAAAAGAGGGTATGCATATGCACACATTTCACCCACATAAATCAGAGCAGGAAACATATAGACCCTGCAAGTGTGAGCACATATTAGTAATAGTCTAATTACTATATGCATGTAACCTAGTAATACTTAATGACAGGGTGCTTTGTACATCAAGGAGCGATATTGCTCTGATGAAATGCGAGCGCTACTTTCTTTCCCCCCAAAGGCATCCTATCTTTTTTTTATCCCTCCTCAAAACCCTTTGACCACCCAGGAAACACTCCTTTTCCCCCTCCCCTTCTGCTTTTGGTGAGATGTCAAATTAAAAGACAGAAGCTCTGTGTCTGAATTGGCTTAATCTGTATCATTAAATAATTCATGTTGATTTAGGAAAGCTTTATTCCTAATGGGAATTTGAGGAAGTCAGAGCGATTCCCCCCCCCATGCCTCAGATGGGGAGGAAGCAAAGAAATAGGCAGCAGAAGGTGAGCGTAAAAATTAATTGTGCTATCAATTATGAATGGCACAGCATCGGAACACGATCCTGCACCCCTTCCTTTTGGCCCTTCCGACTGGCCACCCTCTGGTCACTCAGCAACCACCCACACCCACTGACCTGTGCCTCCTACCAAGCATCATAAACTGCCCTGGAAAAGACTGGCCTGTCTTATTTCTAGAGAGCTGTGGCACATTCATTAGTAAATTATACCACCATTTTGTACCTCTTTCAAAAATGGAAAAATGTTCCACAGTCACACGTTGGAGGTGAAGCTTCCACCCAGATTTATGATAGAATTAAAATTCCCGTAACGTATTGACTGATTAAGATACTGTAAATTTATCTAACAGGAGAATAAAACAGTATCTTAAACAGTCAATATGTTATGTTGAAAGTCAGCGTGGTATAGTGGTTAAGAGCGGTGGACTCTAATCTGGTCACCTGGGTTTGGTTCCCCGCTCCTACACATGAGCAACAGACTCTAATCTGGTCAACCGGGTTGGTTTCCCAACTCCACATGAAGCCAGCTGGGTGACCTTGGGCTAGTCACAGATCTCTCAGAACTTTCTTAGCCCCAACTACCTCACAAAGTGTCTGTTGTGGGGAGAGGAAGGTGGTTTGATTCTCCTTAAAAAGCAGAGAAAATCAGCATATTAAAAAAAAAAACTCTTCTCCTTCTGGGATTTCTTTTTTAAATGCCGGTTTGGCAACCCTCTCACATTTATGTCCATGACACTCAAGACAGGGCTCACAACATTACATGGAATGTATTTCCTAGCAATATCTAGTGTTCAAGAGCAGAGGAAATTTAATATTTGAGGTTCACAGAGTGTAGGTCATATTACTCTTTTGTAACGTTTGCATCATTGCCTTCTCCTAGATTTTACTTTCAAATATCGCCCAGATCTTGCTCCTCTCTGTATGTTTTCTCTTTTTCCTCTATGTACCCCTCTCAGCTCCTTTGACCTACCTTTCAGTTAAACCAAGGATCCCCCTCAATTCTCCACATGCACCTCTTTCCCCTTGCAGTTCCCCACCAAAAGAAGAAGAGTTGGTTTGTATATGCCAATTTTCTCTACCTTTTAAGGAGAAACAAGCTGGCTTACAATCTCTTTCCCTTCCTCTCCCCATGACAGACACCTTGTGAGATAGGTGAGGCTGAGAGAGCTCAAAGAGAACTGTTACTGGCCCAAGGTCACCCAGCAGGCTTTATGTGGAGGAGTGGGGAATCAAACCTGATTCACCAGATTACAGTCCAGCACTCTTAACCACTATACTATGCTGGCTAACCACCAGTGAATGCCCCTTTCCCTAGCAGATGATTCTCTTAATTTTCACACTGTCAGTCATCTGTTGAACCCAGTTAACCCTTCTTTTCTTTGATCTCTCTTTCTTGCCTCCTTAATTAGAATCAAAGAATCATAGAGTTGGAAGGGACCACCACGGTCATTTAGTCCAACCCCTTGCACAATGCAGGAAATTCACAACTACTTCCCCACACCCCAGTGACCCCTACTCCATGCCCAGAAGATGGCCAAGATGCCCTCCCTCTCATCATCTGCTTAAGGTCATCGAATCAGCATTGCTGACAGATGGCCATCTAACCTCTGCTTAAAAACCTCCAGGGAAGGAGAGCTCACCACCTCCTGAGGAAGCCTGTTCCACTGAGGAACCCCTCTAACTGTTAGAAAATTCTTCCTAATGTCTAGATGGAAACTTTTTTGATTTAATTTCAACCAGTTAGGTCTGGTAATTACTCTGTCAACAGAATGCTAGAGTTGAAAAAGGGCTCCTCAGGAACAAGAAACACAGACAACTATCTAATAGTGCAGTATTAGCATCTGATTTGCTAGTTCAAAAGGCTGGTGTAATCACAAGTTGGTCAATGCCAAGCAGTTGAACTAGCAAGAATCTTTGAGAAGACTGTGTTCTAAGTAATCCTAGAGGGAGCAGCCCTGCCCTTTCTGGGAGCTGCTGCACCGGCATGACCCTGTGAGGAACTTAAGGTTGCCAGCTCTGCGTTGGGAAATTCCTGCAGATTGGTGGGGGGGTGGAGTCTGGGGATGAGATGGACTTCAGTGAGATATAACGCCATGGAGTCCATCTCCCAAAGCAGCCATTTTCTCCAGGGAACTGCTCTCTGTCACCTGGAGAGCACTTGTAATCCCAGGAGATCTCCAGGGCACTACCTGGAGGTTGCCAACTTCTCCAGTGCTGCCTCATATACGTGAGCAGGGTCTTGCAAACTGAAAGCGGTGGCTTCCTTTATTGACTCAATCCATCTCATGTTGGGGTTTCCTCTTTTCCTGCTGGCCTCTACCAGAGATCTTTCCAGCATCAGAACTTCCCATGAACTGTGAGAATCTTGTCAAATGAAGGCAGTTCCTATCAGTGGACTGCTTGGATTCACCGGTGACTCACGGTGCCACCCTCATACTCTTCTAAGTACTTTGAAGCCAGTGGGTTTAGAAAGGGTGTAAATCTGCCCATGAGGGCACTGTTAATTTCTGTTGACTGCTAACACAGGGGCTGGGAGCAAATGCCCTTGAACAACTCCAAAGACCCATCCATGTAGTTTCCACTGAACCAGTCTCCAAGGACACCTCCCCCCTGCCGTTTGAGAGTTCCTCTTAGCAGAAAATCGGAGCCAAGATTATTCTTCTTGCGTACAGCTGTCACCTTGATGCAAGGGTTTCCGTTCAGTGCAATCTGGCTGTTGTACAGCCTGATGCT
The DNA here is from genome assembly GCF_029931775.1 of Euleptes europaea. Lineage (NCBI taxonomy): Eukaryota > Metazoa > Chordata > Lepidosauria > Squamata > Sphaerodactylidae > Euleptes > Euleptes europaea. The sequence continues at coordinate 14,865,079 of NC_079325.1, read as the reverse complement.
GTCAACTATAATTCATTGTCACAAGTAACAACATAATGAATTTTCTAAGGCATTGACAGGAGGCAGAAGGCCAGAGTTCCTGGGTGATGTTGATGATGATTAATAATGAAATTCATTTAAATAGCATTTCAATGCATGGGCTGCTACGGATCTCTGCTCTGTGTTGTCTGTGCCCCTTGGGCTTCAGAGCACAGGGGAAGCGGTTCCAGGGACCACAGGGAACCAACGTGGTGTAGTGGTTAAGAGCGGTGGTTTGGAGCAGTGGAGTCTGATTTGGAGAGCCAGGTTTGATGCCCCACTCCTCCTCATGAGCGGTGGAGGCTATTCTGGTCAACCGGGTTGGTTTCCCCACTCCTCCACATGAAGCCAGCTGGGTGACCTTAGGCTAGTCACATTCTCTCAGCCCCACCTACCTCACAGGGTATCTGTTGTGGGGAGGGGAAGGGAAGGTGATTGGAAGCCGGTTTTATTCTTCCTTAAGTGGTAGAGAAAGCATATAAAAACCAACTCTTCTTCCTCCTCCTCCTCCTCTTCATCCTCCCCTTTATCCTTCTGGTGGGTCTTCAAGAAAATACAAGGCCCAAACTAAGTATCTTCCATATTATATAAAAATGCTTTATACTGAACCAAGCTATTGGTTGATCTTTAGCACATCTCTAGTCTTTTTTTGGCCTATATATGCCGAAACGTGTCTGGTTTGTGGTTACAGATATCAACCCTAGCAAATGCCATTGGGCTATTTTAATGTTTTTAAATATTTTTAACCTTTACATAGTGCTTCGAATAAATTATATTTTTCTTTCTACCCAACCTTGGGTACCCAGCTTCTGTTTTTAGGTTGGGTTTTATTCCCTCTTTTTTCTTCCACATCTCTAGTCTTTGCCAACATCTGCAACATCATGCCCAGAATTTGACTTTCTGCATGCACACCATGTACTTCAGTCATTGAGCTATGGACAATGTCCCAAGATCTGTGAGAATATTGAAAGACATGGCCAATAGAACATTCTCCCGAAATGGCAAAGTATAATGGTTTTTGGCTTTGCTTCCTTCCATCTGTATTCCTTTTTCAGATGCCTCTGGAGTCCTGTGAACAGTTTCCCTCAAAAAGGTATGCTTACAGTCTTTCTCAGTTTGAGCTGAGGGCGTTTGAGGATACACATTTTAAAGCACTTACTTGCAGAGCGTGAACCAAAGATGAAAAGGCTGCCAATTTGGACTTTATCTGGGACGGTGCCGGTATCAGTGGCCAACCCTGATACTCCTACTTGGGCATTCATTTAGAACGAGGCCTCTTTTGACCTTGCTTTTTCTGCCTAAGAGCGATTGGATCCAGCCTGGCGTGGCACATCTGGGAGTCTACGAATGCCGAGCAAGAAGAACGTCTCTCTCCCCCTTCTGCCTTCCCCACTTTCCCTTTCAGCAAAACAACTGCTCTGTTCAAACTTTCTCCTCGCCTGGCTGCATCTAAGATCAGGCAACTCAACACTAATTAACATGTCTGCAACCCCTAGCTTGCCCTGCAGGGTCTGGAATTCACTCATGCTCCCTTGAGTGCAGCAAGCTCTACAAGGTAGCCCTCCAGCTCCTCAAATTGCGTGGCTGGCAGATGCATATTTTAAACCACACGCATCTGTTGGCGATATAATCTCTCGACTTTGCCCTCTCTGCTTTGCGCTTTGATGGAAGACCGGAGGGAAGCCTCTAGTGGTTACAGCCAAAGTGTTTGCTTTGCAATTTTGTTCTGAAGCTGCTGGGTTTTATTTTTCATGATTTCCTCCCCTTCTCCGAGTCCTAATCAGGCTCTTGCTTTATTTAATTAATACCCCAACTTAGTTAAACAGATCATAAATTAGCATGCACTTGCATTTTTTTTAAAAAGTGCCAGGTAGCTAGGAGGCCTCTAGCGGATTGCAAGAGATTTCCCTGCTCAGCTGTCCTTGCTAAACGCATCCACGTCTGTAGCAGGAACCTAGGGGGGAATGCTTTATGGAGAGTGAATGCTTTATAGAGAGCCTTTGCCCTTAGCAAACATTTTATGGAGCTATGTCTGCGCCTGCCCGCTATAGTCTGCATTAGATATAGGAATAGTGTTGCCAACCTCCAGGTAGTAGCTGGAGATCTCCTGCTATTACAACTGATCTCCAGCCGATATAGATCAGTTTACCTGGAGAAAACGGCCGCTTTGGCAATTGGATTCAATGGCATTAAGGTCCCTCCCCTCCTCAACCCCCACTCTCCTCAGGCTCCGCCCCAAAAATCTCCCACAGGTGGTGAAGACGGTCCTGGCAACCCTATATAGGAAGCAGGCTGGTTGAGCTCACAAGCAAAAGCATTAGACAAGGGCCAAACCCCAATGGTCTATGGTATCGCTGGCCCATCTGAGCACCAGACCCAACAAGTTTGTCTGTCCTGAACCTACTGTCTGTCAGCTTCACTGAATGCCCCCCAAACAAAAGCAAGACTGGATTTTTGGGTTCCAGCTGGGGAGTGGGATTTGAATTTTCAGTCCAAGGATTAACTATAAGAAGAAGAGTTGGTTTTTATATGTCGACTTTCTCTACCACTTAAGGCAGAATCAATTCGGCTTACAATCACCTTGCCTTCCCCTCCCCACAACAGACACCCTGTGAGGTAGGTGAGGCTGAGAGACCTCTAAGAGAACTGTGATTAGCCCAAGGTCACCCAGCTGGCTTCATGTGTTGGAGTGAGGAAACAAATCCAGTTCACCAGATTAGCATCTGCCACTCATGTGGAGGAGTGGGAATCAAACCTGGTTCTCCAGATAAGAATCCACTGCTCCAAACCACCACTCTTAACCACTACATCACGCTGGTTCTCAGAGTTCCCATCCTAGGGGAACTGATCTCTATTGGCATAATTGAGGAATTCATTTCTGCAGGGTGGAGTTATATCGGCCAGCTTAGCTGGCTTGGAAAAGGAACTAGTACAGATTTATGGGTATTAGCCATGATGGCCTAATGGAACCTCTCTATTCAGAGGCAGTGCACTTCTGAATGCCGATTTGGGTGGGGTCAGCAACAGGGAGAGTCTTTGGCCTCTGTGCCCTGCTTGTAGGATTTCCAGAGTTTTCTGGTGGGCTACCGTGGGACCCAGGAAGCTAGGCTAAAGGGCTTGAGCCAGCAGAGCACTGAAGATATTAGAAATTCAGATTGGTTCTCTGTATCAGTTACAATATCCAAGAGAAGCCACTCCACATTTTCCCCAGAGTGACTGACACACACACATATACAATCTCCTTATATTGTATGATACCATGACTATATGAGTAACAGTTTGAGTCCGATTTTTTTAATAGTACGTGGCAATAGAAGTAGATCAGCAGCTTTCCCCCCGATTTAAGTATTAGTGGCGGTTTTTGCAGAGCTTACTGTGAACCCAAAGGAGGCCGGCTGCATCAAGATCAACATCTGGCTCCTTGGGAGTGTGTTAACCAGATAGGGATAAGATTTTGGAGCAAGACACCCTCCTAATCAGATTAATACCTACATTCTTTGAATTACTAAACTCCCAAATTCTTTGCCTGCTGTCTTATATTTGTTGTGTTGCGTCTGTTCCAGGCTTGAAGGAATGCAAATATTTAGTAAGAAATTTTGGCTTCGATCCTAGGCATTTACTATACACATGCCCCACTCCAGGCACTCCTCTGCTGTGGAGCTTGCTGCCTCTGGCACTTGGTATGTCCATTCGTACAATTCCAGTGTTTTTCAATGAGCCCCCAAGTTCTTTGTGTGAGCACTCACAAGCAAAGGTAAAGAATCCAAGCCTTTGTTCCTTGAGTCTTGATAAAAATTCAATGCGGGTGCAATACCAACCAAACCTGCATTAATGGCCCATTCCCCTGACAGGAGCTGAACACACTTCTTTATTTTCTGGGGGGACATGGGGGAGCACCAGCATTGCACGTAGTACGATGTCACTTCCAGGGAAAACTGGAAGTAATGTCACATTGTTCTAGGAAACACCAGAAACACCAGCGATTCTTAGTGACATCATTTCCAGGTTTCCTCAGGAAGTGACATCATAAGGTATGCACCACCAGTGATTTAAATTTTTTATCCCACTGCCCAAAAGAGAAGTGTCAGGAAGAGAGGATTGCAAGCAAGAGGTCTCCCATTATGTAGGGTTGCCAACTGCCAGGTAGTAGCAGGAGATCTCCTGCTAATTCAACTGATCTCCAGCTGATAAGATATCAGATCTCCTGGAGAAAAATGGCCGCTTTGACAATTGATCTCTATGGCATTGAAGCCCCTCCCCTCCCCAAACCCTGCCCGCCTCAGGCTCCGCCCCAAAAATCTCCAGCCAGCGGCGAAGGGGGACCTGGAAACCCTAATAGCAGGAGACCTGGCTACCCAATCAACTGTGTACTAGAGGTATGTTAACCATGGGTTTTGTTTGTTTTTATTTAGGAAATGTATACGCTGCCTCTCCAAAGACCTGATCGAGGTCAGTTATAACAGTGAAACAATACCACTGAAACACAAACATTTAAAAGCAAAACAAGGCCATTAAAACAAGCTACTAAGAACAAACTGATGCCATTAAAACAAGCCAGGGCATAACAGCATAAAATGAATGTTGGGCATTCTAAAATTATGTAGGCTAAATGATACTTTGGCTAGAAGCTGGTTATAGAACATTTAAGAGGTAAAAACTCTTTACATAAAAACTGGGGATAAAAATAACTGTTTTAACCCAGCACCTAGAGGAAAGTAAGGTAGGCACCAGGCAAGCCTCATGTGGGAGAGCATTCTAAAGGGGAAGCACCACCACTGAAAAAGCCCTGTTTCTGGTTGCCACTATCTCAACTCTGCAGGTGGGGGCATAGAGAGCAGGGCTTCAATATGCTAGAGGGTTGCTGGTGATGTGATGACATCACTTCCACTTGTACTGGAAGTGACATCACCACATCGCTGACAACATCATTACATTATCACTGAGTAACCCTGCCCCACCCAAGAGTCTCCCACCACCAGTTGCCTATCTCAGGCTGATGATGGTGTAGTAATGGTAAAATTCACTATTCAAATCTCATCTCAGCCACTAACTCACTAGGAAGCCATTTTCTCTCGGCTGCACTTCCCCCATCTGTAACAGGGGGGCAATAATGCTGGCCTCCCTCATAGGGCTGTTGTGAAGGTTACTGTGATAGTGCAAGTGATGCGCTCTGAACACTTTGTTATATAAATGCTTTGTATTATCAGTAGCAACAAGGTGATTATTACTGGATAAAATTTAGAAAGTGGATTGGAGATCTGGCATTGTGAAAAATTGCTGTTCTCTGTAGAGATGCTGAAACACAGGACCAGAGATACATCATCCCGTAATTAAAATAAAGACCTTGTATTTTGTAATGAATGCTGGCACAAGCTTCCTAAGGAGACGCTCTTCTGTTCCATTCCGTGGTTCAAGTCAGTGGAGGTAAGCCATCCTTATAGGCTCAGCTGTTTGAACAAGTGGACTTCCAAAGCTTATGGAAAATCTATTCTGCCACATTTAACAGTGTAGATCTAAAAGCAATGTGACAAATGCTTAAATATTTAATTAAAAGACAATGTCTCTCTCCAGCCTCCAAGTGGGGGGGGCAGAGAAAGAAGCATTAGGGCCGTCAAGCTGTTGTCAGACATGAGTGGCAGCCATTTCCAAAAACGATTTAGACAGCATTTGGGGATTTCTCTGTAGCAGCCGTGCATAAAGTTAAAAGGCTGGGTGTGTGGAATTAGACAGCTTGCAAAGCTGGCAAGGGGAATGCGCAAAGTTAAGCTTTTGGGAATGTGAACAGGGAGGCATTTTCAGAAGGCATCAGCAGGGGAGTTGAAGAGGGAACCAGAGCTTGGAAGAAGCCCTTATGGGGACAGGAAGACACGAACACTCCCAATAATTGCTGATGGTGGCAAAGCCTTTACCAACCTAGTGGCAAAGGGAGCCAATGAAAACTGGTGTCAAGAAGAAGAAGAAGACGACGAAGACGGAGGAGGAGGTTTTTATATGCCAATTTTATCTACCTTTCAAGTAGAATCAAACCAGCTTACAATCTCCTTCCCTTCCCCTCCCCACAACGGACACTTTGTGAGGTAGGTGGAGCTGAGAGTGCTCTAAGAAAGCTGTGACTAGCCTGGGGTCGATGGCGTGATTTAGCTAAAACAGTTCTTTCCCTCAGCCCTGAACAGAGTTGGAACAACTTATGCATAGCAAGTATACACATCCTTTTGGTCTTTATCATTTGAACTCAGGGTTGCAAACTCCATCTTGTGAAATTCCTGGACATTTGCTGGTAGTGCCTGCAGAGTTGGGGGGAATGGAGGGAGTGGAGGGATCTCAACGAAGATGTGATGTGGTTCTGGGACTTCTATTTCGCCTAGACTTTATGGTATAAAGTCTATATGGTTTAAAGTCTATACCACAGAGTTGTTCCCCCAAGTTGCCATTTCCTCTAGGGGAACTGATCTATGTGGTTCTGGGCGAACCCACTTTGAGGTTGGTGACCCAGTCTAAACACACTGCAAAATTTCTTGGTTCTCAGCAAACTCTTTTTTTTTGCATGTGAACTTTATGCCAGCATTAATGTTTGATGTATCCCTTTTTTTATTCCACATTTCCTCCTGTTGGTCCAAGATTGCCCAGTGAGTTTCATGACATAGTAGAAAATTGAATCAAGATCACCCAAGTGCTAATCCAAAAGTCTAACCCAAGGGTGAAGAAACTCAACTGTTATGAGAGCCGGATATGACATAAATGTCACTTGGTCAGGCAGGGCCATGCCTCGCCAGCCCAGACCGAGGGTGGGGGTGGCTGCCTCACCTGGCTTGCAGGCCGGATAAGAGCTCTCAAGGGCATGGATCTGTTCCCTGGGCCTTATGACTGACACCCCTGGTCTACTCAGTATCCCACACTGCCTCATATAATGTTCCACTTACTATGTGTAGCAGTTACTGCCAATGTACTGAGTTTGGACCTGATATGGGAATGTACCTGTTCCTCCATACTTATTTGGGGCTACAAAATACTGCCTGCTCTATTTAGGAACAAGATCAAACCACTTTCATATTTATTGACTTTCTGAAATGTTGGTATTCTGGGAATAAGTTGTTTGTGCCACAATAACAATGTGATAATTTATGGCATGTTAACTTGTGCTAATTTGCAGCTATGTGTTTTCCAGGCTGTAGAGAAAAGCATGTTTTGAGGTTATTTTTTAATATTAACTCTAACGAGACAGGCCCCAAACAGATACAGATTGCCTTCTTTGGTACCATATTGCGACTCTCACGTTTTCCTTAAAATTTAAATAGAGAACCCCACTGTCCTCTATCAACTATGAGAGGTTAAATGATAGATCTTTTGCTAATGGAGACTCCTGGGTTTTACAGATCACATTCAACAAATCGAGGGTTGTTTGTGATCATTCTTCTCCCCCATCCCTTTTTGTTTTACCCTTTGACTATATTCTTCCCTTCCTGTGCCCTGACAGACCCTATCAATTAATATGCATCAACTAATCATGGCCTGAGGTTATTTAACGTTAGCAAGGCTGAAAGAGAAAGATCGTACCTGGTGGTGTTTTGACCTTAGAAACAAAGGAAAGGAAATACTCTGGGATGGGCAGGCGATCCCACTAGAAGCAGTGCTACAGGCCAATATGCATTTTACATTTTAAGCATGGGTACAAAAAGTGCATGCATTCAAATGGAAAAGTACACATCGAAGCAATGAAGCAATGATCAAGAAAGACCAAGCCACTGATTCATTGTTGATTGATTAAGGGAAACTTAATCCATCGAGCCAGGGCTCAGGGCCCCGACACACAATGGATTCTGCAATCAGTTCAAGGCTTGTACCAAAAGGCACTGTGCAGATAGGAATACCCGCAGGCCGTCCGAAACTATTCTGCGCATGACTCTCAAACATAGGGCAGGAAAGATGAAGAGCACCATTTCCCCTTGTGTTGGTCTGGTGATTTCCCAAGGAACATAAGGTGAAACTGAACACAACAGGTCACTCTGGACCACACCTTACACCTAGACAACCATTGTGGTGTTGTGGTTCATAGTGCCGGACTAGGATCTGGGAGACCTGGGTTCGAATCCCCACTCATGCCATGGAAGCTTGCTAGGTGGACTTGGGCCTGTGATCTGCAATGTTTGGGGGCTTAGAGGGAAGGGTTATGGGTGTCTAAAAAGCATGCTTTTGCATTATACATTGGGACTTCCACTCCACTATCTTTACATTTATATCCTACCCTTCCTCCAAGGGCCAAGGGTGTGGTTCTTCCTTCCCATTTTGTCCTCACAATAACCCAAAGCCACCCAGTGAGTTTCTCGGCTGAGTGGAGATTTGTCCTATGTCTCCCAGGCCTTAGGTCCTCACTCCAGCCACTACATTACACTGCCTCTAGCAGCAAGCCCCCCTTCCTTAACTCCATTTGAATGCTCAATGCATCCACACGCAACCAGGTGTTAATAAAGCCTACCTACAAACAGTATAAGAGATATGTATCTTTTAACAAGACTTCATATCTGTTAGTAAAATCACTAAGATTTATTCCAACCCATTCCTTATGTAGTAATGTTTAACAGCAAAAGTGGGTACAGTTCTAATCAATCCATCTTTCCTAGTGCCCAATAAAATCTGCAATTTTTCAACCTCAGAGAGCTGAACATTCTCGCTGGCAATAACAAAGAGAGAGAGAGAAAGTGAGACCAAATCAATCTCTCATCTACATCATGGAACAGTTGGTAATATAACCGAAGAGATAATGTAAAACATCTCCTAGAATTCCTCATTTGTGCAGGCAAAATGCTGAAAGTCTGGTTTAATTACCAATCAAACCTGACTCTGATACATGCAGCTCTCAATGGGGGAAAAGCAAAAATGGGGTGGGGGGGAGATGCATATTCAAAATTGTAGCTTAAAAAACACACCTTTTCCAGGTGCCTCTAAAGAGAGTCCAAGAAAGCCAAAACTTCAGGCAATTTATTGATGTTGCTGGAATTTGCTTCAGCATCGTAAACAAAGGCTTTACCCACAAGTCTTTCCTTGATTCCAATATTGAAGTTGGGTCTAGCAAGAGAAACCCCTCTCCTCCGCTAAAACAAAGAATAACTATATCGTTCCAATGTTGTTTGAGAACAAAACTGAAGGTAAAAACTGAGAAAGTCCATGGAGAGTGCCATTTCAAGAAGCAACTAGTTTCCCAACGTTTTGGACTTATCCATTGTTTGTACCTGAATCTCTCCGGTCTCCAAATATTCCAGGCCTGAATTAAGAATGCCGGGTATCTAACCTCTCTCCAGTTAGCCAGTAGGGGTTTCCATATGCTCAACGTTTAATAACCAAACAAGACAAGATATTTTTTTAGTGGTAAATAGTCGCAAGAGGAGCATGGCTCAGTGGAAGAGCATCTGCTTTTAATAGAACAGGGATTCACAACCTTTTTGAACACCTATGGGCACCTTTGGAATTCTGACACAGGCTGGCAAAGGAGGTGCAGCAAGCCACAAAAAAGGGATAACGGGCAATTTTAAGGGAAAACAAACACTCTTTTGTATTTCCAACTTTACACAAAAAAGAAAAGGGGGAGAGGAAGAATTCACATCAACTGGGATGGTTGTGAAACCCTCCTTGGGCAGAAAAACCTTTAGCGATTCAATGAAAGAATATACAGTTTGAGAGGTACATCCCAGGGTCCTTTGCAACATCTCAGACGTTCTTGGCACACAATTGTTGGATCTTGCAATGCAGCTCATGGGACGGCCATGGGCAGAGGACACCTTTGCTTAACTCCTTCCCTTGTTGATATAGTTTGAATACGTGAAACTGCCTTATGCTGAGTCAGACCATCGGTCTCTCAAACTCACTGTTGTCTATTCTGACCGCCTGTGACTCTCCAGGATCATTCACATCACCTACTACCTAACTTTTTAACTGTGACTGGTGAAGACTGAACCTGCAACCTTGTGCATGCAAAGAAGATGCTCTGCTTCTGAGTCATGGGCCCACCCCTAGAACGAAGTGATGCTTGCCTTGCTTTAACTTTGCTTTTAATGGAAAGCCCTTAATAAAGGCTATGATCCAGGTTGTCCCTGATTTCTCTGGGATAGGTTCAATGATGCTTACTTAAGTAATAGGACCCAAGAAGGCTTACCTTGGCTGGATCAGGTCCAATGGTAATGAATGCCAATTGATAGCTGTTTGATAGAGTTTGAAAGCATTTATGTTTATTGTATGTTTTTCCTCCTCTTACTACATTGTCTTGTAATTCCATTTTCTCCATTGTTCATAATATACTATATCTGAGACCTTTTTCTTTTTTCATTGGCTTTCAAACTTCTGTAGTCCTACTCCTATTGCATTGTTTATTGGTTATTAGCATAGATGCCAGGGGAATCTGAATAGGGAGGGAGGAAGGGGGTTCTATCACCATGGCACTACCATAAAAAATGCCCCTGTCTCCAATAATCATCTGTAGGGTTTCCAGGTCCATCTTCACCACCAGCAAGAGGTTTTTGAGGTGGAGGGCGGGGTTTGGGGAGGGGAAGGACTTCAGTGCCATAGAGTCCAATTGCCAAAGCGGCCATTTTCTCCAGGTGAACTGATCTCTATTGGTTGGAGATCAGTTGTAATAGCAGGAGATTTCCTGCTAATACCTGGAGGTTGGCAACCCTAATCATCTCCCCAAGTTCAGAAGGCCAAGGCACCTGCAGTATCTACAATATCCTCCAGGACCTAACAGCGCCAGGAGTTTCCCTCTTCTCTCATTTTCTCTCATTCCCGCCCCTACTGGTGTTGAAGCTACCTCTACAGCCAAAGATCCAAGTCCGACATGATACATCACAGTCTGAGAAGTGAACCAGGATCCTTTTGTTTTACACCCGGTAGTATATAGTACCTAGCTTGTGGACACAGAGGCTGCCGGTTGCTCGTATGGCAGGTTAGTTTTACAGCAGCTACAGATATACTTTTATTGGGCTGTATCCTGCAAGGGACAACCACAACGGTGTCATTGCCTTCTATAAACGTGGCCAAGAACCCCTGTAAATAAAGAGAAGTTGCTGATGCTGAAGGAGATTGCTGGTCTCATTAACAGTCGCCACACGCCACCCAGTCCTGGGCATCACCGCCAGCTGCTGGAAGACAGACAGTTCCTTCTTGCCGACTCCTGCGTCAAGGCTCTTGCAAAGCTCCCCCCCACCCCCGGAACTGCTTGTTGTTTTATTGGCTTCCAGTGACTGTGTTAATGGTCCCCTCTTTGGGCAAGCCCATGCAATATGGCCTCTCGGAGCACGCCATCAGGAACTGTGCAAGACATGCGGCAGTTAAGCTCCAAAGCAAAGGCTGGAAGTGTGGGGGGGGGGACACCTCGGAAGAACTTACATATGACGGCTAAAGAGGCTATTTTATTTTTTTCGGTTAACAGATGGTAAATATTTCAGCTCTTAGGTGGTGGGTTTTTGCTTTAAAAAAAATCTCATTAATGGTATGCATCTCTTGGCTCATTGAGAAGGCCACCTGAAGGGAAAGATGGAACTGGGAGGTGGCGGACTGAATCTGTTGGGCAAGCCGCAGGAGGGAATTCATACATATGTTTTGTACACTTTAAAAAGCGGCAGAGAAAGCAAGGAGATAAAAGGCATTGAACAAGGAAATATTTCCCATCCACTAAGGAGCCTGTTAATTCATAGGGTCGCCATAAGTCAGAAGCAACTTGATGGCACTTAACACTCACAAGGATTCCATTCCTGGAAATTGTGAATGGAAGCAGAACTGTAAGTCTTCAACTCTTGGAAGGGTTGCCAACCTCCAGGTACTTAGCAAAAACACAATTACCTATGCTGGAGATCTCCTGCTATTATAACTGATCTACATAGAATCATAGTGCTGGAAGGGACCACCAGGGTCATCTAGTCCAACCCCCTGCACAATGCAGGAAATTCACAACTACCTCCCCATCACACCCCCAGTGATCCCTACTCCATGCCCAGAAGATAGCCAAGATGCCCTCCCTCTCATCATCTGCCTAAGGTCATGGAATTAGCATTGCTGACAGATGGCCATCTAGCCTCTGCTTAAAAACCTCCAGGGAAGGAGCATTTACCACCTCCCGAGGAAGCCTGTTCCACTGAGGAACCACTCTAACTGTTAAAAAAATTCTTCCTAATGTCTAGACGAAAACTCTTTTGATTTTATTTCAACACGCTCTTTCTGGTCTGACCTTCTGAGGCAACAGAAAACAACTCGGCACCATCCTCTATCCAGCCGATAGAGATCAGATCACCTGGAGAAAATGGCTGCTTTGGCAATTGGACTCTATGGCATTGAAGTCCCCTCCCCAAACCCACCTTTCTCAGAATCCACCCCAAAAACTTCTTGCCAGTGGCAAAGAGGGACCTGGCAAGCCTAGTTCTTGGACTGCTTAATACAAGCTGGAACACGTAATGGATTTTTAATTTCATGTCCTGTCTTTCTTCTTTCCTGGAGTTCCCAGTTTGGTGTGCAGTACTGGTAAGAAATATGATGTTTGGGGTCCAAAGAGTTACTTTAGTTCTAAATAAGCCCACTGGGATGGTTGGTTTTTACCTTCTTTGAAAGGAAGAAATGGAAAGGAAGCTGCATTTGAAAAGCTGCCCAGTTCCCAAAGCAACCCTTCTATGGTATGTGGGGTTTGCTGCTTGGGACACATGAGCCCCAAATTAGACACGTAGAACTCAATGAAAAATTCATCGGACTTCTGCCAATATTAAAAGCAAGACAACAACAACATCAGTGAAGACAAGAAAAGGTAATAGCAGCAGCAGAAAATGTAATCAAAAATGCAACATGGACAGGAATCCAATAAACCCCACCAGTATCCCATAACCATCTCCCACTGCCTATATTTGCTCATCTAAAGACCCAAATAGAATTAACCTCCTGAGGAATTTCCTTTGGAACAAACTGCACATTAGATGCATATGTGTGTAGGACAACTCTAACAAGGGGAAAAGCTAGGGTTGCCAACCTTCAGGTAGTAGCTGGAGATCTCCTGATCTGGAAATTACAGATCAGATCACCTGGAGAAAGTGGCTGCTTTGGCAATTGGACTCTATGATATTGAAGTCCTTCCCCTCCCCAAACCCTGCCCTCCTGAGGCTCCATCCCAAAAACTTCCCACTGATGGTGAAGAGGGACCTGGCAACCCTAGGAAAAGCACATTCCTGCAGCACTGACTTCCAACACAAGGACAGGGGTGAAGTTTTAAGTTTCAGCTTTTTTCTGTTCCCTTGGCAAGGTACTTGCCTTCATACAAATATATTCATGTAATTTGGCTTTTAGGGAGGATTTCCACCTAAAATGATCTCCTAATATAATGTGCCTGGTTCTTAATGAGGAAGTTCCACAAAAGAAGAAGCTCCGTTCAATGCACCAGCACTATCTTTATGGGTGAAACCAAAGGACGTTTGTAACTGTGGCCTGAACCTGCCTACTGAAACTACTGGGACAAGAACCATCTCATCAACAATAATCCAACACTGTCTTTTGAACAAAGCCATTTTTTCTGTCTTGAGCTCTTGTCTCTGTAAAATCAACTATTTCAAAGCCTTAAGAAGTGGAAACTGACCCATAACATTCCCAGCCACTTGAAGAATTAAACAGTCATGTTGAGAACAATGAGCAGAATGGAGACCTCAGTCTTTTGAGCCACAGTAAATGCCCTGTATTGGATAAGCTATACCCACTCCATATGTAATCTTATCTAATGCACCTTTACATGCAAATAATTCCCAACAAAGTCAATGGGATTTACTTTGGTAAAACACACATAACATCAGGCTCTGAGAATATTTTCTATCTGTCTTGAGAGAACTGATCCTGCCAGTCTTTGCCCTGCCCAAGAGCCTCTTCCTGCCACTCTCTCTTTCAGACTGGGTTGCAGAACACATTCTGTCCACCCATCACTCTATTGTGAACTGGATGTGATGTCCTTGTGTTTTGGGCGAAACCTAGAGTAACACGCAAACACGATGACATCTCTTCTGGGTCAAATGGAAAGTGATGTGGTGGCAATGGCATGATATCGATCAGGTAGGTCCCACTAGGCTTACCAGGTCCCTCCTGTCCTTCGGCGGGAGGTTTTTAAGGTGGAGGTGAGGTGAGATCACACATACTCGGCCATGCTGATGCAATTACAACACTTCTGGTTTACTTAAACTCCTAGTTTGAGTGGTAAATGGCCCTTTGTGGTGGGTTTTACAACTGGAAGCCCTGCTTCGGAAGAGGCCTTTTCCACAAGCGATGCAGCACTTCCAGTTGTTGTAAACCGGAAGTGACGTACCACTGCAGGCAAACTCGAGTGCGCGCATTGCCTGCCGACTCTCAGCTGGTTGGTGGGAAGCCAGATGGATTGGCAGGGTTTGCCTGCCACCACCTGGCACTTGGCAACCCTAGGTCCCACCCTCACAATCTCCCTCCGTGTACCAGCGCTGGGCTGTCAACTCTAGCAAGGGATGCAATTACAAAAGGGTGCATAGACGCATAACAGAAAACTACGAAGATAAAGAGAATCCTCCTTTCAAAAGATAAGAGAAAAAGAGGAATCAAAGGCTATATCTAAAAATAGCAAATTTTAATTAGAAAAGAAATCCCACTTCCCATAATAACATTAACAGCAATCAGTTGAAACACACTGCAGTTATATAGTGTTTTCATTATTCAAAGCAGTTCATGTACATTATCTAGTAACTGTTGTAAAAGCCCTGTAAGATGGTCCAGTTTTATTATTCCCATATTCCAGTCAGCAAACTGAGGTGGAATGGTTTGCCTAAGGCCACCTAGTGAGTCCATGACAGAGATGAGATTTGCACTGTGGACCTCCCAGATCACATCCACACTATCCTGCCTTTTATCGGTGCCCAGGGCAATACTGACATTACTCCAGTAGAATGCAGAATACTATCAGTTCCTTCATGTGCCACTTGTATCCATTCGTCATGCTCAATAGATATACAGATTTCAAACATAGATTTTATGCTAGAGGGGAAAAAAGGTCTCTATCTACAACTAGTTTTCCTGGAGTTAACAATCTTTTCAGAACTAGTGTTTACATATTTTGGGGCAACTCAAAGGTTGAAGGGAGTTGAAAGAGAATAAACAATGCCTAGCAAGATCAAAGGCTCCTGGTTCACCACTAGGATTGCCAACCTCCAGGTAGTAGCTGGAGATCTCCTGCTATTACAACTGACCTCCAGCCGATAGAGATCAGTTTGCCTGGAGAAAATGGCCATTTTGACAATTGGACTCTATGGCATTGAAGTCCCTCCCCAAACCCCGTCCTTTTCAAGCTCCACCCCCCAAAACCTCTCACCGGTAGCAAAGAGGGACCTGGCAACCCTACTCACCACTGTTTCATTGGAGAATAAAGGATCATGTGAAAACTAGGAGGATCCTCTCTAGCCAGTGGGAGTCACAGTTCCACAAGGAACTCCAGTAAGCAACATCGGATGTTTCCTTGCAAATGGCAAGATAAAACACCCCAAACGGTACAGAGTGACCACGTGCTCCTCAAAGGGTTTTGTCTGAAACAACCTGGATAATCTACTAGATGTCTACTGACCCTGGACATCTAAAAGGTCCCCCTGAGCTGTTGATAGGCCGAGTATACCCAGAGCCTACCTTGACTGAAGACCTGCATCAGCATTCGCTAGTCCTCCTGCACCTCTGTTGGCTTCCTCCAACATTCCAGAGATATGTTCCCCTGAGCAGCAAGCTCCAAATTTCCTTCAAAATTTTCACTTCAACTGACATTTGGTGACAACTCAAGAGAATGGATGTGAAAGCTACAGACTGCAAATATGAGTTCGATATTTGGTGTCCATCCAAGCGACAGGTAAATTGTAGCTACATTTCTCCAACTGGTCACAAGCAGTGTGAACTATAATTCTGGGTAGCTGCATCCATCTCATTATTCAAGCTGCTGGTACACTGTGCTTTACTCACATAAATCAGGCAAGCTGTGACTATGAGAACAAGGTTTGAATTAAGCAAAAGCACTCGTCTGGCTGGAGGGAGTGTGCTTTCAGAACTACCAGCAATTTCTATCCATTTCCCTGTACAGATACCCCCTTCTGCTTTTTAAATGTGCATTCCGTTATGTATCTAGGTTTTGAATGTTATAAAGTGATTGGGATTAAACTGTATCCCTAATCATGAAAAAACAACTTTTGACACACAATACTGCAACTAAGTAGATCAAAAAGAATGAATAGTCATTAAGAGCCAGTGTGGCATAGTGGTTAAGAGTGGCAGACTCTAATCTGGAGAACCGGATTTGATTCCCCACTCCTCCACATGAGAGGCAGAGTCTAATCTGGAGAACCGTGTTTGATTCCTCACTCCTCCACATGAAGCCTGCGGGGTGGCCTTGGGCTAGTCACAGTTCTCTCAGAACTCTCTCAGCCCCACCTACCTCACAAGGTGTCTGTTGTGGGAGGGGGAGAAAGGAAGACGATTGTAAGCTGCTTTGAGACTCCTTAAAGTAGAGAAAAGCAGGGTATAAAAAGAACTTCTTCTTCTTCTTCTAAATATATACTTAATGGCCAGATTGCATTTAACTCCCACCCCCCACACCGAACAGTGGTGGATAGAAAATCAGAGACTCTTCACATTAAAATGTTGTGTACACTTAATTTTAAGTGTATACTTGTAATGTATGAACATGACAAACAAGTGTGTAAAACACGTGCTAACAAAAGTGTAAGAGAATGAGATTGGCTGCAGCTTCCTTGCTGAGTGTACACCCAGTGGCAAACCCAGTTTTATTGCTGTTCAAATATGTGAAACAGCCCTTTTATAGACTACAAACTCTGATCCACACACCAGTAGAATTGGCAAAAAAGTGTCACTGGATGAAATACTAGGGAAACCAGAGGTAGGTCAATTCTGTCTCGAAAAAAATGACTCTACTAACTTGAATGTGTGTAATCAGAAGTTAATTAATCCAGAGTAATTCCATAAATGGTTCTGCTTTTGCTATCATAACACCTCATTTCAATCCCCATGTAATCTATGAGTATGCCCTTAAAGGCTAGAAGAAAATCCACTCTTTATCCAACCCACTTATGAGTGTGGCAAGGAGATTAGGAAAAGTAACAACTGGTGGTAAATGCAGTCAAGCTGCAGCTGATTTATGGTGACCCCATAGGGTTTTCAAGGAAAAGGTGATCAGAGGTGGCTTTCTTGCCATTGCCTGCCTCTGCACAGCAACCCTGGACTTCCTTGGTGGTCTCCCATCCAAGTACTTACTAGGGCTAACCCTGCTTAGCAGCCAGGATTTGATGAGATCAGGGTAGCCTGGGCCATCCAGGAATAACTAATCCAGGTTAAATGAACTGGAGAGTACACTCTATTATTGGTTTTCAAATACATAACATTCAAGCGGGGGGAATCACTCCCCCCTCCCCAAAATGGCCAGTCTTCTTAAAAATTTAGTTGCTGATTTCCAACTCTGACTTTAAAAGTTAGCTTTCAGATTCCAAAATATAATCTTGGCATCACATTTTGACATCTGCCTGCTGCTGATTAAACACCGTTAATACAAAATGGACAAAATGTCATTATAAGTCCTCCATCAGATACTGTCAGATGTTAAAAAACCTTTAGATGTCAAATGCCTGTAAACAAACACCAAATCGGTAGCAAATAGCTGGAGAGTAATTGCACCTCAGAAGAACGACTATTAGAGAATAATAACCATACCAATCCTCAGATGAGCATTTTTAGGCAAGTTCATTTTAGCCTCTCCCCAGATATTGGATCATATATACCTTCCATAATATTTAGATTAGCTTACAGCAATGGGGAGGAATGGGAGAGAGGAATTTGGAGAAGGTCTTACAAAGCTCACTGAATTCAGTATACCAGTTCTTTGCCAATCCTGTGCATATTTACTCAGATATAAAATACACAATTACTCCCAGGTAATTGTGCATAGTGCCGGAGCCCTGGTGGAGGTTTTACAGCATGTACAATTTCTCTCTGTGATATTCAGCATTCCTGAGATTTAGTTGCCCCTTCTTTTGGCAGTCCGAATGTTGCTCGATACCTTTCGGTGGGTTGGGCTGGTGCGCTGACCCCTTCCCGTTCCCCGAGGTTAACTAATCAAGCCCTTGCCCAATTTCAAATCTAGTGCTGAATAGCAACGCGGCATGGGCTTGCTGAGGGAACAAATGCCAAACAGCATGGATAATGAAGTGACCAAATAATGAACCTTGAGAATAATGAAGTGTTCAAATCATGACCTGCCCGAGGCTGAACCAGCATGTAATGAACAAGCACATAGCGAGCGCATGCTTCCGCTGATTCTGGAAAGGGGGCTCTTGGAAGCCAAACAACGATTTGCAATTGAACCCGTACTCACAAACCCAGGGCTTCAGGCAAATCCAGAGAAGTGCTAAACAGGCCACCTATAGTATATCTAGAACTGGGAAACACCATGATTTCTCCCCTTGGGTTATATATAGGGTTGGCAACCTCCGGGTAGTAGCTGGAGATCTCCCGCTATTACAACTGATCTCCAGCCAATAGAGATCAGTTCCCCTGGAGAAAATGGCTGCTTTGGCAATTGCACTCTATGGCATTGAAGTCCCTCCCCTCCCCAACCCCTGCCCTCCTCAGGCTCCGCCCCAAAAAACCCTCCCGCTGGAGGCGAAGGGGGACCTGGCAACCCTAGCCCCAGGAGGTCACAAGGCTTGGTGTTTAGACTCTGCTCCCCTACTCACGTTAGCCAGCCCAATAATATTTTTTTCAGAGTCTCACCCCAAGTACAATAAATAAGGCAGCTCAAGTCATCAAATATGCCCTGAGAATGCAGATCTTGAGAGAACAAATCCTGAGAGAACGCAGATCCTGAGGGAATTGCTCTGGCCTGTGATCTTTGCCAGCCTTCTTTCACGCCGTTGATATATCGGAGAGTGACTCATAATGAATTGACTTCAGCTTCCATTCTCTCTTTCCCACAGTCTCCATTGATAAACACTTTTCAATCATAATAACAACTTGGCTTTGGGTAGCTTCAGGGAGGGTTGCTTCAGCAGGAGATTTTGTGTTTCCACATAAATCTTGCTTTCGAAAAAGCTGTTACACATCCCAGAATCATCAGGTGCCTAGGTATAAATCTAAATCAATCCCGACACACAAACAAATATTTCTTAATGAAGGTTTCCCTGTACGCTTCTGCCTAGTGTGGGAGAGGGGTGAGGATCTGAGAGAGAAAGTAGTGTTGTTATGATCACCAGCAGTCTTCAGAAATCTATTGCAATGACAGGTGTTTAATCCTAAAGACAAAGGCCAGCAGCAACAACTTCGAGATGTTAATAATATGAAAATCAGTGATTTGTTCCACCGACTTTAGTGGAGTAACAAGATATTTAGCTATTGGTTGTTTCTGTAAATCAACCGAGCTATGTGTTTGTGGAACTCCTATTTGTATATGCAACTTATTCTTAGCACTTCAGTTTCTTACAAATGCACCTCTATACACAGGGTAGAACTAGACATTATTCTAGCTATAGGACTGGAGCTGGGAACTGCAGCCAAATGTTAAAGTTCTCCTTCTTCCCCCCCTAATATTTAGATTCGTTCTCCCCTGATGTGACATCATCAGACTGTGTATTTCTGCACTCCATGCCATTGCACATGGTGGCAAGAAAATTACACACAAAGTTTGTAAAGAAAGAGAAAAGACTTGACTCAGGTTTGCCACTTTCAGCAGTAGCCCTTGACCCTAGGCTGCTATTTTCAGTGCCAGTCCTGACCTGAACAACACTTCCAGTGACATCACCAAACTGTGCATTTCTGCATTTCATGCCATTGCATGTTTTGGCAAGGAATTGACACATGAAAGTCTGCCTACTGCAAAGAAAGAGCAAAGACTTGACTCCTGGCTGCCATTTTCAGCAGCAGCACTTGATTCCAAGCTGCCACTTTCAATACCAGTCCTGACCTGAACAACACTTCCTGTGACATCACCAGACTGTGCATTTCTGCATTCCATGTCATTGCTTTTGGCAAGGAATTGACACATGAAAGTCTGCCTACTGCAAAGAAACAGCAAAGACTTGACTCAGGGCTGCCATTTTCAGCCGCAGCACTTGACCCCAGGCTGTCATTTTCCAAGCCAGTCCTGACTTGAACATCACATTTCAAGACATCAGAAGACATTTACATGAGTTAACCCAATCACATTTCTTCGTCGGAATTGACTCACCAAGCGAGACATTTCACTCATTTCAAACTCAAGGAAGAAAAGAAACCCCACAATCTTCCAGTGAGCATCGAGGCCTTACCGAGAACAGTCAGTCTGGCTGGTCTGGAACGGATGGCCGCTTGAATGGCCTGGCACTCATACACAGCATCATCTTGGAGATCAGCTCTCAGTATCTTCAGGTGATGCTCCCCAGACAAATGGTCCCCCACAACCAAATAGCGCGGGTAACCTGCAAAGCACAAAATACAAGGAAGATTTTAGGTTTACAGGAAGATGTGCAAATTGCTGAATCACCAGCCTTCACCAGCAAAGGAAAGTCTGGGAAAGAAATATCTAAATGGCCGCTTTGGTGATTGCACTCTATGGCATTGAAGTCCCTCCCCTCCCCAAACCCCTCCCTCAGGCTCCGCCCCCAAAACCTCCCGCTGGTGGCGAAGAAGGACCTGGCAACCCTAAACAAACATGTTTTAATATTCGTTCCAGTCACATCCTATGACACCCCATCTTAGGATGTAAAGAGGGGGAGCCCTGAAATAGCTCCAAGAGAAACTGTGATCCAGCTATCGAGAGAAATGCCAAGGCTAATTCCTGAGAGAGGGGGTATAACTGCCAGTACTAGCTTCCACAGGAACAGAGTCCCCTCTGGAGTAAAGGCCCTCTCTAGAGTAGTCCAAGAGCCAGGAAGCCGATGGGACAGAGAAAAGGTGGATACAAGGCCAATGCAGGAAGAAGTGGGGGGAGAGGAGACAGCTGGATGGCAATGATAGAAAGCCTGGGAGCAGGGCAGCTGGCACAGCCTAAAGGAACCACACAACACAATGTTAAATTGTTAAATTGTGGAACTCCCTGCCTCAGGATGTGGTGATGGCTGCCAACTTGGAAGGCTTTAAGAGGGGAATGGACACGTTCATGGTGGAGAGGGGTATTCACAGCTACTAGTAAAAATGGATACTGGACATGATGCATACCTATTCTCTGCAGGATCAGAGGAGCATGCCTATTATATGAGGTGCTTTGGAACACAGGCAGGATGGTGATCCTGCAATTGTCTTGTTTGTGGGCTTCCTAGAGGCACCTGGCTGGCCACTGTGTGAACAGACTGCTGGACTTGATGGGCCTTGGTCTGATCCAGCATGGCCTTTTTTATGTTCTTATGTTCTAACCAGATCTTTCCTGGGCCAAGGAGTAAGGCTTCCAGATCTCCTGGATTGGTGGGAGACTTCTTGCCAGCGGCCCTCTTCCTCCATGGCTGCACAGTGGGATGATGGGGGGAAATGGGGGGCAGAATCATCAGTGACACAGTAGCATTATTTCTGGCATGATCCAAAAGTGATGTCACCATGTAGGGGTGATACCTGAGCATTCACCAAAACCATTGAGTTTTTAGCAAATGCTAGAGTGTCATCCCATGCAATGAGGTCACTTCTGGGTTGTGTCAGAAGTAGGGTTGCTAGGCCCCTCTTTGCCACTGGTGGGAGATTTTTGGGGTGGAGCCTGAGGAGGGCGGGGTTTGGGGAGGGGAGGGACTTCAATGCCACAGAGTTCAATTGCCAAAGCGGCCATTTGTCTCCAGGTGATCTGATCTCTATCGGCTGGAGATCAGTTGAATTAGCAGGAGATCTCCTGCTATTACCTGGCAGTTGGCAACCCTAGTCAGAAGTAGGGTTTGGAGGAGAGCACACAGAGGTGTGTGAAGCATCAGGTGAACTGTGACATCACTTCTGGGGCACTCCAGGAATTGCTGGGAACTGTATAGTGAAACATGGGTTGCTCAGGTATTGAGATGGCCCTGGGAGAGGGGTGTTATTCTGTAAAGTTCCACAAAAATCCTTGTGCAGGGTACCTAGGGTCACCAGGTCCCTCTTTACCACTGGTGGGAGGTTTTTGGGGTGGAGCCTGAGGAGGGCAGGGTTTGGGGAGGGGAGGGTCTCCAATGCCATACAGTCCAATTAACCAAGCAGCCATTTTCTCCGGGTGAACTGATCTCTATCGGCTGGAGATCAGTTGTAATAGCAGGAGATCTCCAGCTAGTACCTGGAGGTTGGCAACCCTAAAGGTACCCTTCAGATGAGTAGAGCTATGCATGTCTGATCCATCCTCACGTCTTGACAGATGCTTGCCTTCATGCGTGTAATTATTATCCCTGTTATCAACACTAAAACTACGGTTGCACGAGAGAGAGAGGAACATGATTAAACACCTTGTTTGCTGGGTCTTAGCAGGGTACCAATAGCAGATGTGACCATCCCCAGCTTCATCTCTCCGGATACCCACACTGCCGTAGGGGGAGAAGCCGCAGCCGCAGCCCCCTCCTGCAAGCCTTCCCCGGGCCTGATGATTAATGAATGGCGAAGCAGAGAGGCAGCTTGGTGCACTCTCTGTGCTTTTTCTTCCGTTCGTTCGTTCTTTTTTTGTTGCTGTTTTCCAAGCTATCAACAGCAGGATTTGCTCTCCTGAACCTCGAGAAATACAAATGAAGGGTTTGTTTGTATTTAGCTAATTAGATGACTAGCTGAGTGGGTATCGCACAAGCGGGCTCGCGAAAGCTGGCCCGGCAAAGTTAATTGCCAGAGTTGGTGAGAACGAGACGTCAACCGCGTCCCTCGTTTTGGAAGTTGTGCTGGCAAAGAGTGATTTTTTTCTCGGGGAATAAATTGTGCAGATCTTTACGACCAGAGATAAAAGGGAAAGGGGCTACAGTAGGGATGGCAGCCTCCAGGTAGGACCTGGGATCCCCCGGGATTACAGCTCATCTCTAGACTACAGAGATCAGTTCCCTTGGAAAACAATGGATGCTTTGGAGGGTGGACTCTAGGGAATTGTACCTCACTGAGATCCCTGTCCTCCCCAGGCTCCATCCTCAAATCTTCAGGAGTTTTCCAGCCTGGATCTGGAACCCTACCCCCCACCCCCCACCAGTAGCTAGGGAGGCCCTGGAAACCCCGGGCTACAGCCAGCGGCATGGTGGTTCACAAGCTGGGAAACCTGAGCACAGAAAGACAGTGGGAGAACCAGTTTGCCACCCACATGAACACATGAAGCTGCCTTATACTGAATCAGACCCTTGGTCCATCAAAGTCAGTATTGTCTACTCTGACTAGCAGTGGCTCTCCAGGATCTTAGGCAGAGGTCTTTCACGTCACCTACTTGCCTAGTCCCTTTAACTGGAGATGCTGGGGATTGAACTTGGGACCTTCTGCATGCCAAGCAGATGATCTTCCACTGAGCCATGGCCCCTCCCACCCAAGCAGCTGCACCTTCTCTTATGTCTGCTGCATTAGCTCCATCTAAAGTGGGTTTAGGATTGCTGACTACAGAGTGGGAAATTCCTGGAGATTTGGTGGTAGAGCCTGAGGAGGGCAGGGTTTGGGGAAAGTAAGGTCCACAACAGGGTCTAATGCCAGAGTCCACACTTCCAAAGAAGAGATAAGGTGTAATTCCAGAAGATCTCCAGGCACCACCTGGAGGTTGGCACCCCTAGGTGGGCTTCAGAGAAAGGCACTTCCTCTGCAGCCCCCCTTGATTCCTGTTGGGTGTGTTGTTGGAATAGATAGACCAATCCACACATTACTAGGGATTCCAACTTAGGTGCTATGGTAGGCAATCCCCTGCTGCTGATCCAATGACTACCAGAAGGAAAATTGGGGGAGATGTCACTTCCAACTACAACCTGGACATGATGTCACTGATGTTCTAGGACATTGCTAATCTCTATGGTTTTACCATATGACTTTCCCTTCCATGCCCTGCTCCCCCCCCCCAAATTTCCCAAGTGGTTCTAGGCATGTGCCTGGCAACCCTATGAGTATACACATTGGGCTCAGGGAGCACACTCTGTGTCCAGGGTAACATTTAGGAGGAAGAGGAGGAGAAAGAGGAAGAGGAAGAAGAAGAAATACCCCCATTTTCTTGACCTTTTTAAAGGAGAATCAAACCGGCTTACAATCGCCTTCCCTTCCTCTCCCCACAACAGACACCTTGTGAGGTAGATGGGGCTGAGAGAGTTTGGAGAGAACTGCAACTAGCCCAAGGTCACCCAGCAGGCTTCATGTGGAGGAGTGGGGGGAATCAAACCCAGTTCTCCAGATTAGAGTCCACCGCTCCTAACCACTACACCCCGCTGGAGTTTGAGAAGCGGCGGAAGGAAAAGAGAAAGGAAGGATAGATAAATTCCTTTCCCATCTACTACTTCGGCATAATTTATCTGAACAAAGTTTAGATTGTTCAATGCTCTGAGGATACAGTCAGCATATGAGTGCTATCTCTGACGCCTGTATCACACCCCTGGGTACAGTAAGAGAACACCTCGCATCATTGCTCTGAGGCGAGGAGCAGGATTCCCATTTCGGAGTAGACTCGTGAGGCTCCAGGACTGTGTTGAACAGAATTTTTATAACTAGCACACATCCAGAGGCAGAGGTCTGATGGTCACAATGGACCGAGTAGCCTGGTGCTCGTTTTTAAAGCACAATCATACAAAGGGTGCTCCACATGGCAAGGCATACGTGCTAAGCAGGAGGTTGCATCAGAGATTTTTTTGTTACCTCACCACAATGCAAAGCATTTGGAGCAAAACTCACACAGGGTCCCATAGGCCATAGAATTAATACATTGCATTGTAAGTTTCAGTGGACCAGATCAAGAAGAAGAGTTGGTTTTTATATGCCGACTTTCTCCACCACTTAAGGCAGAATCAAACTGGCTTACAGTCCCCTTTCCTTTCCCACAACAGACACCCTGTGAGGTAGGTGGGGCTGAGAAAGCTGTGACTGGCTCAAGGTCCCCCAGCTGGCTTCACGTGCAGGAGTGGGGAAACAAATCCAGTTCACCAGACTAGCCTCCGCCGCTCATGTGGAGGAGTGGGGAATCAAACCCGGATCTCCAGATCAGACTCCACCGCTCCAAACCATCGCTCTTAACCATTACACCACGCTGGCTCTCAAGTGATGAGAGGACCTTTTACTGTTCATTACAGGCTACTGGGTATAAACACACATTAGAAATACTTCAGGGAAATGAAATTTGCTCACTGAATGGCCTCCAAATGTTCAACAACATAATCCAAGCCCCAATAAGGTCCAGCAGTACAAGCATGCCAAGAAGCATCAATAGCCACTAGAAACCACAGAACACGTAGTCTCCATGGTTCTCAACATCAACAGATCCTGCCATGCTCACTGGGATCTTCTATGTACTCTGCTGTTAACGATGGCCTTTTCAAAAGAGGTAAATTCAAGATAATTCTGCTTCTTGCTTCAAGTGAGACCTATCAAGGCCCCTTCAAATCCTCTCTAGTAGCACTTGTTCTTCACCCTCTGTTGTTGCTACTTATCCTCCAAACTCAGAGCTTGATATATGCTTACTTTTGAATGGGGGGTGTGTGTTTGCCTACACAAACACATCAACTACATGTCATCTACTGTCTAGATCCCAAGCTGCTTCCTAGTTTCCAGAAGGCAACTGCCAGGGATTGAGCTAGAAGTGGGTTTTAGGCTGCTGACCTAAGGGGTATCAGGCACGAAACTGTGGAGTGTATAGGGTTGCCAGCCTCCTTGTGGGGCCTGGAGATCTTCCAGAGTTATAACTGATCCCCAGGCAACAGAGATCAGTTCCCTGGAGAAAATGGCTGCTTCGGAGGGTGGGTTTATTGCATTATACCCCACCGAGGTCCCTACCAGACTCCACCCTCCTCAGAGTCTACCCCTAAATCTCCAGGAATTTTCCAGCTTGGAGATGACAACCCCTAGGGCTGTGTGTATGTGTATGCCCCACCACTCAGTTCCAAACAAAGGAAAGAATTACAGGGAAATCAGCCAAATCAGCATGGAAGCTTCTTTTACACCAGTAAGCAACAGCTGAACACCTGGTGAGTGCTATATAAAAGCTTCAAAGTCAACCATGCTGCAGTCGCCTTGTTTGGGGGCTTCCTAGAGGCACCTGGCTGGCCACTGTGTGAACAGACTGCTGGACTTGATGGGCCTGGGTCTGATCCAGTATGGCCTTTCTTATGCTCTTAAACTTGTTATTCTGATTGTGTTGGCTGTGGCTTGCCTAGCCTATACTCTGTCATTTGCCTCTCTTCACCCAACCCCGTCCTCAACTGAACAAGAGGCAGGTCTGATAGCAACAGATCTAGAAGGCTTACTTGAGAGATCCCGGCCGACTCCAAGAGCAAGACCATCCTTAATCCACAGTACGATGCCGTTGTACTCCGGAATTGCACACAGCAGGGTCACAGGCTGCCCGGCAATCACTACCTGGTCCTGAGGCTGCTGGGTGAAAGAAGATGCTGGACCTGGGGAAAGAGACAAGAAGTAGCATCAGTGCTTATGTGCTAAATCCAAGAGCTTTCCCAAGCATCCCACTTTCAGGGAATCATTTCCACGTCAATTTGTCTGCTGAGGAACTCCTGGCAGAGGGGCCAGAGTTTGACAACACCTTCTTAGTTCATAAAGGGCACCGGAGCCCGATCTCATCAGATCTCAGAAGCTAAGCAGGATCGACCCTGGTCGGTATTTGGATGGGAGACCTCCAAGGAATACCAGGATCACAATGTGGAGGGAGGCAATGGCAAACCACCTCTAAATGCCTCTTGCCTTGAAAACACTATGAGATTGCCATAAGTCAGCTGCGACTTGATGGCACTTTCCACCAAAAGAAGAAGAAGAGGAGTTGGTTTTTATATGTCGACTTTCTCTACCACTTAAGGCAGAATCAAACCGGCTTACAATCACCTTCCCCTCCCCACAACAGACACCCTGTGAGGTAGGTGAGGGTCAGACAGCTCTAAGAGAACTGTGACTGGCCCAAGGTCATCCAGCTGGCTTCATGTAGAGGAGTGGGGAAACCCACCCGGTTCGCCCAGATTAGCATCCGTCGCTCATGTGGAGGAGTGGGGAATCAAACCCGGTTCTCCAGATCAGAGTTTGCCGCTCTAAAACCACTGCTCTTAACCACTACACCATGCCAGCTCTCCAGAGCTGGTATTGGAAGTCTGAATGACCACCAGAAGGGCCCAGTCAATCCTTGACTGCTAGGACACAAGGATGTAGCACTGATCCCTGACCATTGGAGCTTGAGGGAGTATGAAGGTGTTGCGAGTTATGTTCTTTTTCTGTGCGCTTACAAATGTTTACATGTATGGGTGTGTGCACAAGGGTTCCACAGAAGGTAATTTTGCTCATAGCTCCCCCAAACCTGGAGTCAGACCTGCATCAGCAAAGCTTTTGTGAGCTTTGCCATTACCCCGCAAAGTTGACCCCTACAATGCACCCCACACTCTGCAGAGGAAAGGAAGGCATCTTTTAGTGGACATCAGTGCATCTGCCTTTCTGAGAAGCTTATCTGACATATCTCATCTTCTCGTCAAGAACCCCTTAACAAGCTTTTCAGACTTCCAAGGAATCCCTAGGAACACTGTTTGAAAATCCTCAACTTGAAGGACTGGATTGTAGCTTTTTTTAAAAAAAAACACCACTTTGCTCTCTTTGTCTCAGTCAAAGGCCAGAGCAATTAATATCAAGGCGCCAGTTCTACAAATCAAAACAAAATAGAATTCCAGAATACAGTAGAAGAATATCAGTTACCTTTCTTGGTCAGACCAATAGCCAAGTCTGCATGTAGTCGAGTAATCAGTGTGATATAATGCCATAGATAGAGTCTACCCTCCAAAGCAGCCATTTTCTCCAGGGGAACTGATCTCCATAGTTCCTGGAGATGTCCTGTCCCACCTGGATAATAGTCATAGCCAGACAGAACTGAGCACTTTAGAGTCTCTCTCCCCGCCCGCCCCCCCAACAAACAACAACTAGGCTAGCTATCCTTTTGCTATCTAGGGCTAGGAGTAAAAAGCAGAAATTCATGTTTTGGCATTTTCAGAAATCAAAGCCTTGATAAGACTGAGGCACTAAAAATTGAAGGTCTGCTGAGCATTGCAATGTTCCAGATGTTTTGCCCAACCTGTGCAAGCCCCTCACACGTCACTGAGCATCACCAAATTATTCAGTTTCCCAGCAATTCCACACAATGTGCACTGAATTAGCCCAGTTGCCACAGCTATCTGATCATTCCTCTTACTTCAGAAACTATCATTGGTGTTAATGCTGATCTCTCTCTTCTTTTGAAAGGTTCAGATCCATCAGGAATTCTTTTTTTAGAAGGCAGACCTCGTATTCATTTATCTTTTTATGCACTTTCTCTGAAATGGAAGAGGTACAGCCTATCCATTTGTACCCTGCCCTTCCTCCAAAGAACAACGTGCACAGTTCTCCCACCTGCTGGTTCATCCTTGCAATAACCTCGGGAGGTTGGTAGGGTTGCCAGCCTCCAAGTGGAGGCTGGAGACCTCCCAGAATTACAACCGATCTCCAGACTACAGAGATCAGTTTCCCTATAAAAAATGGTAGCTTCTGGGGATGGACTCTGTGGCATTGTGCTCAATTGAAGTGCCTCCCCTTCCCTAACCTGACCCTCTCCATCCTCCTATTTACAGGAATTTCACAACCCAGAGTTGGCAACCCTAGAGATCAACAAGGTTGAGAAAAAATAACTAGCCCAAAGTCACTCAATGAATACTATGAAAGAATGGGGATTTTAACTCAGTGGAGTGGAGCCAGAGGAGGGAAGGGTTGGGGGAGGGATGGGACTTCAGTAGGGTAAAATGCCATAGGCCATTTACGCAGGGTCAATTTTGATGCTCGCTTAAAGCTCTTTTTTAAAAAGTGACCCTTAAAATACCTATTCACAGTACCGACGCAGAAGGAGAAATTCCACCCCCCCCACTCGCCTGCTCTTTCGTTCCTTCCATTAGCAACCGCCGTTTGCATAGCTAACGCGCGGCTATGATTTTGCATGCTTCCTTGAGGGGATTCTTCGAGGCGGGAGTGGAGCAAACACAAAAAGGTTGCGTTAAAGGGGTTCTTAAAAAATGCAAAGCAGGTATGTGCCGGCTTCGCAGTCACTTCCTGAATGATGGTTCAGTGTGAAAAACTAAAAAAAAAAATAAGTGGGGCAATTCAGTCTGGAACGCGCTGCTAATTACCAAGCATGAATGGCCATAGAGTCCACTTTCCAAAGTGACCTTTTTCTCCAGGGGAACTGATCTCTGTCGCCTGGAGATCAGTTGTAATAGCGGGAGATCTCCAGCCACCACCTGGAGGTTGGCAACCCTAGTGGCACAGCACTTGATGTTGGTCTTCCCTAAATGATGGGCCTTCGCCAAACCTGCTCACAAGTAACATTTGAAACTCAGTTCCACTTGGCAATTATATAGAAGCTGGGGAAAGGGCTGCTGTTCAGCCTCTCTCTCCAGCCCCCTTGATGCCCTGGCTGTTGCCATTTTCTTCTTCAGGGAGCCTGTGGGTATAGCCATCATCCTAGAAGGATGTCTATATTATTACAAAAGAACAGACGTCAGTATTTCAGATACGATAATTGTGTGCTGCCGAGAGCTGAATATGTCAACGTGTCACCTAAAAGCATCCTTAACTTTGACAGAAAAGCAGATTAGGGTCCTATTTAAGTGTTAAAAGTTTCTTTTCTAAATCCCCTTGGCTAGTTTTGAATTAAGAGAAAGCGATGCAGCGGGGGAAGCGTCAATTTTCAGCTTTAAATGAAAAGTTCACAGGATAGAAGTCCTATTCATAAATAAATCCCCCATTGAAGGAATAAAAGCTCAGCATGGGGCTAGTCCTCCTTGAGGAAGAGCCAGGCAGCTGAAGTGGAAAGGGAGAGGCAACAATTATAAATCCCACAGTTAAAAGCAAACAGAATGTACCCTTTGAGCATGCTCGGTTGGCATCTGCTGCGCTTTCAGCAGACTAATGAGGCCTCACCCCATTCGACGGCATCACCAGGGGGGCAAGCGAGACAGCACATTTTTTTTACACGTGCCAGCTTATAGGCACTGCTGCTGCTGGGATAATATGCATGAGGGATGCGGTAAGTGGCTCATTAAGCAACTTGAGAGCATCCCTTTGTGCCTATGGATGAATGTGAAAACTGCTCAATTACCACGAAGAGAGCCACCCCTACTGTCTAATATTCGAGGCCCCCCAATTGTCTCTCAAATGCAGGCAAGGGCCTTTCTCTCTTTCTCATTCCCCAATACACAGCTGAGAACCCATTGTGGAATTAAGCCACAGAGAACTCATTTGCAACCACGGTTTAAGCAATCGTCTTCCCTTTCTTTCCACGTTCATAATGTAATTTACCAACGTTTGAAAGAGCTACTGCAGAATTAAGAAGACAAGCAGGGAACAATGACCTGGGATCAACATCCATGTCTGCATATATCCAGTTGCACGAGACTTGAATTGGGCCCCAGGTGCTTGAGCATTCATGGGATCTGAAGGCTGTACTTAAAAGTGTGTAGTGCACTTACGACTTGCCATCTTTATTCCAGAAGGATTGCCATCCTCCAAGTAAGACCTGACGTTCTCCTGGAATTACAACTGATCTCAAGACTACAGCAATAAGGTATCCCTGGAGGAAATAGCAGTTTTAGAGGGTGGATTCTATGGTATATCATAGCGATCATTTCCCTATTGATTAGGGTTGCCAACCTTCAGGTACTAGAAGATCTCCTGCTATTACAACTGATCTCCAGCCAATCGAGATCAGTTCGCCTGGAGAAAATGGCAGCTTTGGCAATTGGACTCTATGGCATTGAAGTCCCTCCCCTCCCCAAACCCCACCCTCCTCAGGCTCCACCCAAAAAACCTCCCCCCAGTGGCAAAGAGCAACCTGGCAACCCTACTATTGATCTCCCTCCCTGTCCTAAACTCCACCCTCCCTAGGTACTATCGGCAAATCTCTAGGAATTTCCCAAGCCAGAGCTGACAACTGTATCAGTCTCCTGCAGCAAAATTAAACAGAAGCCCAATGGACTTCCAGGTAATACTGTTGTTGGTATAAAGGTTACTGCTCTACAAAACAACTTCAGAGGGAGAGTCCAATACAAAAATGATAAATTAGGATTCATCAAGCAATTTGACACTATCTCCCCCCACCCCCAGTGATGAACAAGGTTTCCATCACTCATATGAATGCTAACAGCTCAACATAACCCACCCTTTATGGAGGTTAATTAGTTCTTATTACGTTTCACCTTCTTTGTTTACATCTGATTTTACGTCAATCCTACTCTGCCCATCTATCAACTGTTAGGACTGTTCCTCATCCATTCTGAATGGATTGAATTGAGTTATCTTTATTGTTTCAAACTGTCCTCTCTTTGTAATACCCCCCACAATCTTTCTGTTGCTTGTAACTAAGGTTGCCAACCTCCAGGTAATAGCTGGAGATCTCCTGCTATTACAACTGATCTCCAGATGATAGAGATCAGACCTGCAGAAAATGGCTGCTTTGGCCATTGGACTCTATGGCACTGAAGTCCCTCCCCTCCACATGCCCCGTTCTCCTGAGGCTCCGCCCCAAAACCTCCCACCGGTGGCGAAGAAGGACCTGGCAAACCTACTTGTAACTTTAAGTATAAATACAACCGTTGTGGAAGTGCGCTTCACGCATCTGAAGAAGTGAGCTCTGATGAAAGTTTATGCTGGAGTAAATCTTGTTAATCTTTAAGGTTTCACTGGACTTCCGCATAAGCATCCTGCTTTCACAAAGCTCAAAGCAGTGTATGCTAGGTTCTTTGGAGGTCCCCCATCCAAGCACTGATGTAGCTTCAGCAAGCCAGCTACAGCATTGTCTTCCCAACCATAGATGCAACCAACCAGCTAGATTCCAGTCCAGTAGCACCTTAGAGACCAACAAGATTTTCGGGCTATAAGCTTTCCAGAGTGAAAAGGTCCCTTTGACAGATACCTGACAAAGGGAGCGTTGACTCTCAAAGGCTTATATCCCCCCCTCAATCTTGTTTTGTCTCTAAGGTGCTATTGGACTCGAATCTAGCTATTCTACTGCAGACCATCACGGCTTCCTTCTGAAACACAGATTCAACTGATGGGTCTAAAATGGGTTGCATCTGCAGCACAGCAACTTCTTTCCCCCCTTTTTGGTTATTTCGTTTTTTGTAAAAATGGGACCATGAGAGAATAATTAGCAATAAAAGAAGAGTCAAACAGAGTGTGCGTCCAATCCCTATATATTGTGCTATTGTTGTAGAACAGCTATTGTTGGCAACTGAATTTTCCTGTGTGGACATGAGAATCCACTTGCAAATGATTGCTATAGTGTCATAAACAGATACTTTGGAGAGGTGGCACAGAAATTTTCTAAATAAATAAATGATTATTCAAATGCCGATAAATCCAGAGAGAGGGGGAGAGAATAGAGTAGAGTAGAATAGAGTAGAGTAGAGTAGAGTAGAGTAGAGTAGGAAGGGACCATACAGGCCATCTAGTCCAACCCCTGCTCAATGCAGGGTCAGCATCCTGCCCTCGTCTAAGTGGCAGCCTTTCAAATACTTGAAGAGAGCTTCACACAAACACACATAATATATATATGCATCCCGTGTTACAGTTTGGGACTCAAAGAGTTAGCAAAGGTTAAAAAGCACAGACCCTTTTGTCTCTTTCCAGCCAGGGCTTGGACCCCAATTTACTAGGCAAAAAATGCACATTGCTACTTATAAGTAAAGCATATTCTTCTGACTGCTGAGCTGGACACAGCCACCTCTGGTATAACGAAATAACAGATGAGAAAGCTTTCAGGTTCCAACCTCACAATTATTAGCATTCCTGTCCCCCCCCCCCCAACAATTCAAAACACTGGGAACCATCTCATTCCAGTCACAGCATGTGGTGTTCTTAATGCAATGTATTAAGGACCAGGGCCCCCTCTGCCAAGAACTATGTGAGTGAAACCAAACAGTCCTTGAAATTGTGAATGAGTTCAAATAGGGGGAAAAAAACGATTACGGAGATGAACAACCTTTCATCCATGTGTGAACCTTACTCCCAATGTGACCACTCCATCTCTGACTTCTTTGTCCTTGTCCTGAAAGGAAACTTGTTTCACGCCTTTAAAAGATGTATCTGGGAATTGAAATCTATAGAAGTCTTGGCTCCCCGATCAGCCATAATAGCCCATGACCCATTGCTGATTAAACTACTTCCCCAAATTGTTCAATGAGCTAAAAAAGAAAATTGAGTGATGTGATAACTTTTATGCAACTATGGGGGTGTTGCTAAAAAAGAAGAGAGCTTTTCAAGTTTCTTATGGCACTTCATCAGGTGACATTAGAATATTGTCTACCTAGACAAAGTGAAGTGTTGAAATGCATTTTCACTTTTCCAGCTGGACACGAAGCTGCCTTATTACTGAGTCAGACCTATCTGCGAGTCTATGAAAACCTACCCTGAGTATATCAAGTTCATTGTTGTCTACGCAGACTGGTAGCAGCACTCCAAAGTATTAGTGTGCAAAAAAAAAAAAAAAAAAGGTAAAATTTGGGTTTGGGTTTATTGGGCCAGATTTTTTTCAAGAAACCCAAAAATAAGCCGAATTCCCATACTGATAATTATGGGATTCGGTTTATTTTTGGGTTTCCCCAAAAAAATCGGCCCTGGGAGGCATTTTTTGAGGTAGAGCGCCCAAACTTGCAGGGCAGCTTGCAGCGACTGTCCTTGCAAGAACCCCCAAGTTTGGTAAAGATTGGGTTGGGGGGTCTGAAGTTATGGGGTCTGGAAGATGTTGCCCCTCCCACCTCCATACAGAAGCAGGAAGGTAAGAGTCAGATTCTCTGTTTGCTAATCGGCTAATGCTTGTCTATGAAAGAGGGAGGAGGCGACCTCTCCAGAGCCCATAACACTTGACTCCCCTGACCCAATCTTCACCAAACTTTGGGGTTTGTGCAAGGAGAGTCCCTGAAAGCTACCCTGAAAATATGGGACCTTTACCCCAAAAAATGCCCCACAGGAGCTTCACAAAAAATCCCCTTTGTTTTCTATTGTGGGAATTTTCCATTAGCCAACTTCCACAGGATTGCGTCTATATAGCAAAATCACCTTCCCTTCCCCTCCCCACAACAGACACCCTGTGAGGTAGGTGGGGCTGAGAGAGCTCTAAGAGCTGTGACTAGCCCAAGGTCACCTAACCAGCTTCGTGTGGAGGAGAGGGGAAACAAATCCAGTTCACCAGATTAGCCTCCACCGCTCATGTGGAGGTGCAGGGAATCAAACCCAGTTCTCCAGATCAGAGTCCACCACTCCAAACCACTGTTCTTAACCACTGTACCACACTGACAATACTAACCTTGATAGATCAATCTTCTGATTCAGTATAATGTAGCTTCTTGTGTTCATGAGGAATCTGAGTTTTAAGGCACCAGTAATGGTAGAAGTGGGATGTATTCAGATCCCCTTCCTACTACTGACAGGTGAGAAACCCACTAAAACAACAACCTATGTCACAGAAGGCATCACTTTAGGAAGTAAAATTAGGAATGTCCCATGGAAAATAATTTTTAGGTGTACCCAGAAGGCTCTTGGGATCTGGCAGATAAATTCAACATTCATTTTTACACATAAATGGTTCTTCTCTTCCTTCTTTCCAAATAATTACAGGATTATTTGCTGGGAGATATGTTTAGCATGGCAACATTAGCATGTTAACTAAAAAGCATATACATGACCATGCATAATCAGCTGTGGCAATATGTGGATAAAAATCAATGATCTAACCATGCAGAAATATTAGAAAGTGATTGAGACAGGAAATGTTCATCAAATTACTTGCAAGTCTATTTAGTCAAAGGAGAGTGACTATACAGTGTGGGTACTATGAAACAGACTTCTTCAGGACATACTTTATGGGTGGCTTTGAGCATGGTATGGCTGGAAGGCATGTGATACAGCAAGCTTCCATAAGCTACCCAGGCAAAGAATATGGCCTGTGCTTGGGTGGGAGACCTGTTGGGAATCCTATCTATGACACCCTGAATTCCTTTATGGAAGAAAGGGAGGCCACACCAGTGGAAGAAGAGAAGAGAGAGAAGAAGAAGAGTAGGTTTTTATATGCCAACTTTCTCTACCACTTAAAGAACAATCAAACTAGCTTACAATCACCTTCCCTTCCCCTCTCCACAACAAACACCCTGTGAAGTAGGTGGGGCTGAGAGAGCTCTAAGAGATCTATGACTAGCCCAAGGTCACCCAGCTGGCTTCATGTGTAGGAGTGGGGAAACCAACCCAGTTCACCAGATTAGCCTCCACCGCTCATGTGGAGGAGTGGGGAATGCAACCTGGTTCTCCAGATCAGAGTCTACTGCTCCAAACCACATCTCTTAACAACTACACCATGCTGGAAGGCCTTTGCCTCTATTCCGTTCTTGTTGGCCCTCCAGGGCAACTGGTGGGCCACTGTTTGAAATCAGATGTTGGATTAATGGACCACTGGTCTGATCCAGCAGGGCTGTTCTTATGATCTCAAGCACCATGGGTAGGGAAAAGCCTTCCTCTGCACTGGAAAGCCTTCGCCAGTCAAAGCAGACAGTACCAAGCTAGATCTAACTCAGCACAAGGCAGTTTCATATG
Source organism: Euleptes europaea (assembly GCF_029931775.1). Taxonomy (NCBI): domain Eukaryota; kingdom Metazoa; phylum Chordata; class Lepidosauria; order Squamata; family Sphaerodactylidae; genus Euleptes; species Euleptes europaea. Next base: position 14,829,325 of record NC_079325.1, on the reverse strand, counting down.
TTCATTTGGGGTTCTTTATCATCCTTTGCCATCAGTGGGATCCAGCTGCGTGTGGGTTACAGCCAATCCATTCACTTCAACTGGCAACTGTCCTCTGCTCTTACCAATTCCCTACAGCTTTACATTTCAATAAGGCTAGACCAGGACAGTTGTCAGAGGTAAGTTGCCTCAAGGAGTTCATAAGATTGTGTGAGGTTTCCTTAAGGAAAAAAAATCAGGGACAATGCAAAAAGCATGCTCTGCTACTGGCGGCCTCCAGAGGAGAGCATGCTTTTATTTGAGAATATTGTAAAGATCAGAGCTGAGAACCCAGGGCCATCAAAACACACCTCTTTGACCGTTCCTAAACTCCCTTTGGTCCTGGGAGGAAGATTAGTTGCAAACAGCGCTCACATTTTCATGACCTGATGAGATTCCAGTTCAGTCTCCAAGGAGTCTCATTAAAAATCAAACTGGCCTTGAAGGTTGCTAGGAACACTTTTTACTCTGATTTTAAAACTTCACCAATTTAATTTCAAGACAAGTCTAATCGGCAGCTACATCCCCCCCACACGTACACCCAATATTGCCCTAGGTTTTTGAGCTACAGTGTAACAGGGGAGGGGGGGAACCCATTAAGTTCCATAAATACAGAGAGAAAGGGGAAATGGGAGGAGGGACCTTGGAAATGATTGTTTTGCTATTCCTCCCCTATGTTCCTCCGAAGTAAAATTTCACAGCCTGCGCCTCGGTTCTCAACAATTCCCAAGGCAGCTCAGTGGAAGACGGACAATGTCGCAGCACAGCAATAACTGGGAAGGAAAAGAGAGATTGTTTTATCTGCAAGAATTATCAGGTTGTCAGCTGGGAGCCGCACCAGCCGTAATGAGAAAGCGGCAACGCAAAGTGGCGTCTGTGCCCTCCGAAAATGTCCATTAAGTGGGGACTTCATTTGGTAATTGCTGTTGGAAGGGAAAAACTTTTTAAGGGCTTTGTTTCTTTGTTTTAGAGAGCAGTTGATGTGCCGTGGAAATTTAAAGTGAGAACGGGCCGGGGGGAGGTGTCTTCCCCGCTTCCTTTATATTTCCTTGTCCCTACGCTTGCGGGAACGATGAACAGGCACACAAAGCAGATCTGTGCTGAGGTCCCATCAGTGCTGAGGTACTCAGCGTGGATAAAAAATGTAGTGGTAGGATGGGCTGTCAAATACGCATGCCTGGCCCGTGGTTTAATCTTGGTATGCAATAAATGCTTACATTACTAAGGAACAGCCAAGGAACTAAGGAACTAAGGAACATAAGCAGAAGAATGAGGTGGGAATAGGCTTGTCAGTTCTTGGTGGTGGTGGTGGTTGTGGTGGTGGTGGTGGAGGAAAGTGCCGTCAAGTCACAGCTGACTTATGGTGACCCCGTAGGGTTTTCAAGGCAACAGATGCTCATAGGTGGCTTGCCATTGCCTGCCTCTGCATAGAGACCCTGGTATTCCTTGGTGGTCTCCCATCCAAATACTAACCAGGGCTGACTTTGTTTAGCTTCCAAGATCTGAAAGTGCTCTGTCTGGCTATGGGCAAGTCCTTCTACTCTTGTTGACTGGACAAGAGAGGCACTGTGAGGAAGCCAAGAGAAAAGAGAATAGGCTAGGTTTCTGGAAACGGTGGCCTTTCATCTGGGTAAAAGACCCTGCCCTCCCAATATGGTTGCCAGATCCCCCCGGCCACCAGCGGGGGATGGAGGAGTAGGGTTACCAGATCCATGCTGGGAAACTCCTGGAGATTTGGGGATGGAGCCTGGGGAAGACAAGGACCTCAGTGGGGTACAATGTCATTGGGTCCACCTTGCAGAGCCTTCATTTTCTCCAGGGGAACTGATCTCTATAGTCTGGAGATGAGCTGTAATTCCAGGGGATCCCTAGGTCCCACCTGGAGGTTGGCATCCCTAGCATCAGGCAGTCCCCTTACAGGACAAACAACTCTTCCCTCTTCCTCCCTCCCGCTCTCTGTCTCATTGGCTATTTATTCACGGCCAATTTTGATGCTCGCTCAAAGCTCTTTTTTAAAATGGGGTTTTAAAAATGCCTATTCACGGTCCCGATGCAAAAGGAGAAATTCCACCCCCACCATTCGCCTGCTCCTTTGTCCCTGTTTGCATAGTCATTCGCATGTGCATAGCTAACACACTACTGTAGTTTTGCATGGTTCCTTGAGGAGGATTCTTCACAGCAAACACCAAAGATTGTGTTAAGCGGGCTCTTTAGTAATGCGAAGCAGGTATGCGCTGGCTTCGCAGTCACTTCCGAAATGACAGTTAAGCATGTAAAATTCAAATAAATAAATAAATAAATAAATAAATAAATAAATAAATAAATAAATATGCGGGCAATTCAGCCTGGAATGCGCTGCTAATTACTATGAATAAATGGCCTCTCTCTCTCTCTCTCTCTCTCTCTCTCACTGCAACAGGAGGGATTGAATTATCATACCTGTTGCAAAGATGGTTTAGAGTTATGGGCTCCCCATGGGCACTGTTTGGAAAGAGGCAAGGCCAGAGCATTAATCACACACAGACTCAGAGGGCAGGTACTCTGGAGTTGCAGACCCTTTTAATTATTTAGTTAATTTATTTCTCAAGGTGTGTAGTTTGGGAATTATTGCACTAACACCTTGGGGGATTTCCCTCCAGATTATCGTTTTATTGATAACCTTGCATCTCCTTTCTGTCTCTGCAGCAGCATCATGATTCTGTCCCTTAAGTCTAGCTAAGGTGTCCTGCAATCTCACATGGAGTTCCCAGCATCTATCAGAGTTTCTTCAACAAGGATGGAATGGAAAGGAGGAGGGAGGGAGACTTTTCTTCTTGGCTGGTTAGCCTACCTCGGCTGTCACAGCACAGCAGCAAAAGGCATTCTTATGACAAGAATGAGGTATTTTTGAGCACTGGTAAAAAATGCACTGATTCATTAACAAAATATTATCTGTGAGGTGGGCACTGTTCACTTAGTGCCTCAGGCAAGCAGAACATTTGTGCAATTGTTGTTTTGGGTTTTTTTTGCAAGGCCTACAGGGCTGCATGACTATTCTCAGCTGGGTCCCATGACTGCTCCCAGCTCAGACTGTGCCACACAGAAGTAATAAGGTGTGATGCTTCCAACACCAAAAACCAGAAGCAGGTGCAACTCTTGCATTCACTTGGTGATGTGGCTGTGTCCACAGGAAACTGAATCACAAGAGCGCCGAACCATTTATTTCTTTGATTGTATGAAGTACCACTTGCATGGTTAATTATAGTCATTTTAGGCTGTCCACCTGATAACCAGGCTTTTCTGTGACTTATTTGTGGTTGGCCCAAATCACAGGGGCAAACATCATACAAACAGATAACACCGTACGATTTGGCTTGTCGTCAGCCATCGCACAGCTGAGATTTCTACAAACTATATCTTCCTGATGTACCATGCCCTGAGGTGTGTCAGGCAGATGCCTCTGACTTTGATCAATCCACTGCCATGCAGCTGTGCATCAGCAACATGCTCCTAAGGAGAAGTGGCAGCCAGGGGGCAGATGCCAGCTGTTACCCCTTTGGGTGAGAACCTGGGAGCTCAGCAGCAAGGTGGAGGCACGGGGACTCTGGCGTGGAAGTCCTGTGAGATGAGCCAGTCTCAAAGGACCGGGAGAAAATGGGTGAAGATTGGGAGGCTGTAGGAGAAGAAGATTAGAAGAGTAGGTTTTTATACCCCACTTTACTGTAAGGAGTCTCAAAGCATCTTACAATCACCTTCCTTTCTTCTTCCCACAACAGGCCCCTTGTGAGGTGGGGCTGAGAGAGAATGGAGATAACTGTGACTAGTCCAACGTCACCCAGCAGGCTTATGTGAAAAGTGGGGAAACAAACCCAGTTCACCAGATTAGGGTCCAGTGGCACCTTAAAGACTAACAAAATTTCTGGCAGGGTGTGAGCTTTCGTGAGCCACAGCTCACTTCTTCAGAACTCTGGAAACAGAACTTAGGAAAACAGAACTGAAAATCATTTGACTAAGCACTCTTGCTAAGAAGCAAGATGCACAGAAAACTATCATGGCCAGCAATGGGCTTCAGTTCATAGGATTTTGTACTTGGAAGCCAGCAATATACCCCCCCCCCCAGCAAAGAACTTTGTTTGCCACACATTTCCCCCAGACTTTGCCTTAACTTTCTGCACCAGTTTCCCCAATGCCTCCATTTTACAATTTGACTGCATGGTCTTTAGGGTAGAAACTGTCATTTACTGTTCATAACACACCCAGTTTATGATGTGCCCAGAACAATGGAGCCTTTAGGTGTTACTGTCATGCCAAACAAAAGAGAGTAGGATTTATTAAATGATATTTGACACAAGCCAATAATATTAGCAATGTCTCAGAGGAAACTCGCGTTACATGGCTCATGGAGGAAAATTTAAAACGTATTCAAAGGGCTTAAACTAGAGATGGCCAATTTGATCAGCACTAAAAACCATAATAGCGATCTTTGCCACTATGCATAGGGATGTCTCAAATTTCTCAGCAGACCTGTTTACCTCATTCAGCGTTCACAATCAGATTCGTTCGGGTTGCATCGAGCAATTGAAACAGCTGCCAAACAAGTATGCAACCGCATGTTGGTCTGCTGGGAGTGGGAGATCAGCTGTGAGCCGGGGTTCTGACCCACAACCACTCAGCAAAATAGCTACACAATGAAGATGCAAAAGGGAGAGGAGTAAGAGCTTGTTTCTCTCCTTTTGCCAGCTGGTGTTGCAAACAAAGAAAATTCAATTTTTTTGGAATGCAATATTTTCAAAGATGAAAGCACCACACTCTGAAGCACACCATGTGCCTGCACTAACGCCTTGCTGGAAAATTTAGAACCAACAGCCTTTGGAATGTATTTGCAGCAATCCTCATCGCATTAGGCCACTGGCCTGTAGTCACTGTTAGCACATGCTCAAAATTTACCAGATTGCTGAGAGCAATCCTAGAGATTGGGAAGAATTTTCTAACAGTTAGAGCAGTTCCTCAGTGGAACAGGCTTCCTTGGGAGGTGGTGAGCTCTCCTTCCCTGGAGGTTTTCTAAGAAGAGGCTAGATAGCCATGTGTCAGCAATGCTGATTCTATGACCATAGGCTGGTCATGAGAGGGAGGGAACCTTGGCCATCTTCTGGGCATGGAGTAGGGGTCACTGAGTGTGTGTGTGTGAATTAGTTTGGAATTTCCTGCATTATGTAGGGGGTTGGACTAGATGACCCTGGTGGTCCCTTCCAACTCTATGATTCTATTCTATGAGAGCGATGGAAACTCAGCCTTCTCAGCCTTCTGGTTCAATCTGAGAGGTAACCAGAGATACACTTGCCATGAACACTGGCAGGGAGTCATTCTGGGGAAGATTAGGAACAGTAACTCACAGGAAATATAGGTCCCACTCAGGGTCTATCCTCTTTAAAGAGCTATTCCTTAAGGCTAAGTATTCTCTTGGCCTTCACAAAGGGAAGTTTTATGATTTGGAGAGGAGGTAACCGGCAGGGAGAAATTAAGCACATGGAAGGCCTGTATGTACATGTGTGAGTATGTGCAATTTTGGCATAAGCAGGAGCGTGTTCATGCATCATCTATATAATACTTTTGCTTATTTAAAAAAATATACCCCACTTGTCTCCCTAAGGGACCCATCTACTTAAAGATGGGTGAACACCTCTGGGCTTCACCTGAAATCATCTGTGCTTTTGTGAGCCTCCCAGTTGAACACTCAAAAATGTGCCTTTGATTTTGAGCCCTTGGGAAACAGGGCTCCATCTTGAAGAAGAAGAGTTGGTTTTTACACCCCACTTTACTTTAAGGAATCTCAAAGTTGTTTACAATCACCTTCCCTCCCCCCCCCAAAAAAAAGTCACCTTGTGAGGTAGGAGAGACTGAGAGAGTCTGGAGAGAACTGTGACTAGCCCAAGGTCACCCAGCAAGCTTCATGCAGAGGAGTGGGGAATCAAACCTGGTTCTCCAGCTTAGAGTCTGCCGCTCTTAATCACTTCACCACGCTGGCTCTCACTTGCCTCTATATATTTGTAACAGGCCTTAGAACAGTGTGGGACATGCTTCATATTTTTTAAATGAAAAATGATTGGCTGGCAGGAAAAGGATAATGTCATGTGAGAGACAATGAATTAAGGAAAGGATATTAAATATATACTCAGACTTTCATCAAGAGGTTTGGCAATGTAAATGTTATTTGCAAATGTGGGGGGGGGGAGCCCATACTATTTTCCAGCAACAATTGCTAATGTTTTTGGTTCTTGCCAGCTGTCTGTCTGCACTGCTGGCAGTTAGCAGAGAGGAAGGGCAACAATAGATTCCGTTATCTTGTGCCAAGTGCAGTGCTCAACCTGTCTAATAGATTGTACATGCAAACTGTATACAAATAGTGTCGTGTTCTTTTCATAGAAACACCTCATTGAAGCTTTTTTAAAAAATTCTCATCACACATCAATAGAAAAAGGTATGATTTATCTGCCATTAGCATTCAACAAGCACCAGTTAGTTAGCGACCTGACCAGCGGCGAAAGACAAAGGGTGATGACAGATGCAGCATGATAAAACCACCCTTACTACCCTTCAAACACTAATGCACTTTTCTGACATTGGATGAGGGTTTTTTTTTGGGGGGGGGAGATTCTGCCTCTGCATGCAGGTATCACATACTTGGGACACCGATCTGTAAAAGTGCAAGATTTGAGTCCAGCAGCACCTGAATCAGCTGGCATAGAGTAGTGGTTAAGAGCGGTGGTTTGGAGCGGTGGACTGGAGAACCGGGTTCGATTCCCCACTCCTCCACATGAGCGGTGGAGGCTAATCTGGTGAACCGGATTTGTTTCCCTGCTCCGCCACATGAAGCCAGCTGGGTGACCCTGGGCTAGTCACAGCTCTCTTCGAGCTCTCTCAGCCCCACCTACCTCACAGGGTGTCTGTTGTGGGGAGAGGGAGGGAAGGTGATTGTAAGCCGGTTTGATTGTCCCTTAAGTGGTAGAGAAAGTCGGCATATAAAAAACCAACTCTTTTCTTCTCTCTTAAAGGCCACCAAGATTTTCCAGGGTATAAGCTTTTGAGAGCCAAGGCTCCCTTTGTCTGATATGTTGGTCTTTAGGGTGCTACTGAACTCGAACCTCTTCTACTGCAGAGCAACATAGCTACCCATCTGAAACTGATCTGCAAAAGGTTTGCCACACAGATCTGAACCGCTGTTGCATTTTTGCAGGGGTGTTGTGATCGGCAGCTGCCAATAGTACGTTGCATTTCCCATGCAAAAGCACAGGTCTCTTTCTCCACTGTATAATGCCAATCGTCCTGCGTGGGTGTGGATCCAATGATAATATTATCAGATCTGCTTCCTGTTCATGACACTTATCTACAACATCAAACTTGTGTATTTCTTTTCCACCTAAGAAGCAGGAAATCACTGTTATTTACAGCATCCTTCTTTATGGTGGATAAAGGGGAAAGAACATCATGCCTCAGTCTGCCTCTGTCATTTCTCACAATGCTGGTAACCTATCCTGGTATTGAGTTCACCAAACTTTTCTTATCTTAAAAGCTCTGATGAAATCAGCTGCATCGAGAGGAGCTATTTCTCTTAACGCCGCGCAAAGGAGAAGCATCAGCAACCCACTGTGCCCATTAAATCTAAGAGAAGGGAAATTTTTGAATAAGATATGAGACCTTTCAGAAATCTGTTTGTCTGTTAGTCACACAGGCAAGAGTTCTGAACTATTGAATCTTCTTCAGCTTTGATATCTGCACAAAACCCCAGCTCAGCTTTCAAAGTCACTGTGAGTAGTTAGATCAGCCATGCGGAAAGGGCTTAGATGTCATCCACCTCACCGTTATGACTGAGTTACCAACTAGAGAAGGTGTAACAACAACTCACTATGCACTACCTATTGCTGACCTGATGTCTTTCTAGGAGCTGCATTGAGAATTTCCTCTCATGAAGAATAATAGAATCATAGAGTTGGAAGGGACCACCAGGGTCATCTAGTCCAACCACCTGCACAATGCAGGAAATTCACAACTACCTCCCCCCCACACACGCCCAGTGACCAGAAGATGGCCAAGATGCCTTCCCTCTCATCATCTGCCCAAGGTCACAGAATCAACATTGCTGACAAATGGCCATCTAACCTCTTCTTAAAAACCTCCAGGGAAGGAGAGCTTACCACCTCCCGAGGAAGCCTGTTCCACTGAGGAATTGTTCTAACTATTAGAAAATTCTTCCTAATGTCTAGACGGAAACTGTTTTGATTTAATTTCAAGCCGTTGGTTCTGGTCCGACCTCCTGGGGCAACAGAAAAGGGTTGGTTTTTATATGACCATTTTCTCTACCTTTCAAGGAGCATCAAACCGGCTTACAATCTCCTTCCCTTCCCCTCCCCACAACAGACAATTTGTGAGGTAGGTGAGGCTGAGAAAGTTCTAAGAGAACTGTGATTAGCCCAAGGTCACTCAGCTGGCTTCATGGAGAGGAGTGGGGAAACCAATCCAGTTCACCAGATTAGAGTCCGCCGCTCATGTGGAGGGGTGGGGAAACCAACCCAGTTCTCCAGATTAGAGCCTTCCACTCTTAACCACTACACCACACTGGGATTAAATTTCTGCTATCCATTATGTCGGCATATAAAAACCAACTCCTCCTTCTCCTCCTCCTTCTTCCTCCTAGGGAGGCTGGGGATAGAACCTGGGAAATTCTGCATGCAGGACAGATGTTCTCCTATGGTCTCTTCCCGCTACCTTTGGTGAAGTGGATGGAAGGCTAAGCTGTTGTAGATATTACCAAGGCGTAGTAAACCCTCTTGTTCCATGTTGACCAGTAACCTTTTTTCTGAGACAGGAAATTCTTGAGTCACATTAGCAGGAGGAGACGGTTCCCCCCTCTCTCCAATCAATTCAACTAGCAGCCCTCACTACCGGGGGAAATTGCCAATGACTGTAAGAAATATTTTCACATCAGTGCTCATAAGGAACTTCTCCCAGACCAATATATTACTATTTGGGATCCTGTCAAAGTAAAACCATTTTGGCTGAGGGCCAGAATGCCAGTGCTGCTGGCCTTGATCAGGAGCCAGTGTTCTAATGAAAGCTGCAATTCCATTGCTAAACTTCCCTGATACAATGGGCTGGTTGAACAGATGAGATTGCCTTATATTGGTTCAGACCACTGGTCCACCTTTTTCCATATTCTCTGACTGACAGAGACTCTCCAGGGCAGAGAAAGGTCAAGACCTGCTACTTGACATATTTTAACTAGAGATGCCAGGGATTGAAATGGAATCCAGGACCTTTGGCATTCACAGCATGTGCTCTTCCATGGTCCATAAGGACCATGTTCTTGATACTCTGGGCTTTCCTATAATGGGGAGAAAATCTCATCTGTTTTACTACTGGCTCAGTTTCCAGTAGAGAAGAGTGGAACCCTTAATCAACTTGTGCTAGTCTGAGCGAGGAGCTATAAGAGATAAACTATAGAGTGGGAAATGAAAGCAATAAGGAAAACCCAAAGGTAAGCTGGAGAAGACATGAAAAAATAGGCCAATTGGCAGCCATCCCCCCCATGGGAGTTCCATGGACTGAAAACCCATGGACAGCAGAGCGGAAGAGGAAGAAGAAGAAGAAGAGGAGTAGGAGTTGGGTTTTATATGCTGACTTTCTCTACCACTTAAGGGAGAATTAAACTGGCTTACAGTCACCTTCCCTTTTCCTCCCCCCAACAGACACCCTGTGAGGCAGGTGAGGCAGAGAGAGTGTGACTAGCCCAAGGTTACCCAGTTGGCTTCATGTGTAGGAGTGGGGAAACACATCCATTTCACCAGATTAGCCTCCGCTGCTCATGTGGAGGAGTGGGGAATCAAACCCAGTTCTCCAGATCAGACTCCACCACTCCAAACCAACCATACATTGGTCGAGTTGTCTCCTTCTGAATTTGGGAAGGGGCAATATAGGGGAAGCCATGACCTTGCTGGCCCAGGCTAGTCTGATCTCATCATAATGCAGAAGCTAAGCAACTGGATGGTACTTTGCTCCAATATAGGGGAAACAAGGTGGGAAACAAACAAAAGGCAGCCCACACTCAGCAAAGAGTAGCAGGAGCAAAAGTCTTGCGGTTACTCAGACCAGTAAGCAACCCTGAACGTTAAGCCTTTAAAGGGGTCAGTGAGTGTCAACTGAGCGGTTTAGGTCTACTGGCACAGATACATTTCTTGATAGATTGTCTCCCCACAGTTCCTTCACTAGCCATATTTGAGTCCTGGAACACAGACTGAACCCTACCTGATGTGCCTCAAATTGCTTGTTCAAGACCCACAGAAGACATGCGCCCTTCTAGTGGGTCACACAAGTGGAAGGGGGAAGCCTATCACGAAAGAAAGGAGCATTCAGAGATTAGTTAACAATGTGAATTTTGTAGCAATTTGTCCACGTGAGTCCTGTCCTCCCCCAACTGTGCTATTGCTGAAAAAAAATCTGTGCCTCAGCACGGAAGAACTGACTGGAGCAGTTCCAGCTGACATAAGAAAGAACAGCTTTTCGTCCTTTATATAATGAGCATTTTTCAAAGAACACATCCTGGAAATGGAAGCTTTCTCAGAAGCTCACGTTTCCTGCACCTTGTCTCCTTGATCTCTTTTCCACCCTCCATGAACCTTTGCAAAGGGCTGGAGCTGAAGGACCATTTGCCTATGCTGTGAGGACCAAGAGGGGAAAGATGCTGTCCTGCAGGGTTTTTATCATCTCGAACAAAAAGCCGCAAGGGTACTTCTACTGGCAAACATGTGTTTTTCCTCCTGGTATTGACTGTAGGACCGGGGAAACCATTTTTTTATTCAGTCACCAACTGAGCAGAACCCCAACCATTTCCTTAATGGGAACTCAAGATAGCTACATTTATGACTCAAGATCGAGGGGAAAATATGCTTCTTAACAGCCCCCTGGCACCATTTTTCAAGAAGGCGACTTGCTATATATTGAGGCAGGCAACCCCTGGTACAGATGCTGAACAATGGCACACCAAACCATGGTGCTCGGTACACGTGGCCAGGTCTCTGCCCAAGAAACCCTGCAAAAATCTACATCCGTCTCAAGTCTCTGCTCAGTGGATGCTGCCCTTTCCCCTCACCCCCTGGGAATGCCAAAAAACAAACAAACCTGGGTAACCCCCACTCCCACCAATGACTCAGAAAGTATCTGGAGTTGTACATCTGGCACATCAAAGCTATTCAAAGGCTCTGTCTAGTTGCTCCACACACACACACACAGCTCCTACAAGCCAGTGCGAGGATGATCTATCACAACCACAGTTCAGAGCTATTGTGCTCCAGGGGTTATGAGCTTACTTACTGGACCTCCTCATGAAGAAGAAGGAGGAGGAGGAGAAGGAGGAGGAGGAGAAGAGTTGGTTTTTATATGCCAGCTTTCTCTACCACTTAAGGAAGAATCAAACTGGCTTACAATCACCTTCCCTTCCACTCCGCCCAAGACACCCTGTGAGGTAGGTGGGGCTGAGAGAGTGTGACTAGACCAAGGTCACCCAGCTGGCTTCATATGTAGGAGTGGGGAAACAAATCCAGTTCACCAGATTAGCCTCCGCTGGGAATCAAACCCGGTTCTCCAGATCTGAGTCCACCGCTCCAAACCACCGCTCTTAAACACTACACCACTCTGGCTCTCTTACCACACTTCAGACAGCAAGACCAAATATTTTTCCAGAGATCAGACATATGGTATTCAAAATATAAGGAAGTTTAATAAATGAATACAAACATCCCACATATTCTGTTTGAGCATTTCAAGCTGAGCAAAGGAACAAAGAAAAGGTGAAAACATGCCATTTAGGACAGGCTAGCTTTACTTGACATTGCAGTCATTTAAAGTTCTCATTGTTGTTATCCATTGTTCCTTGCCACATAGACAAAATGGAGTCCCTCAGTATTAGTCCATCATGGTTTGTGCTCCTCTGATGAGGTAGAAGCTAAGAAAAAGAAAGCTTCTTCCCTATGTCAGAGTTTAAATAACCGCTCTCTTTCTCGCTCCCCCTTGGGATGACCATACTTCCCTTCCTGTTCCAAAGGAACAGATTTCTTTCTAACACTTTAGTCTTCCCAGCTGTATGGCTGCATGCATGACTTACTAGAAGTGCTTGGGATGGTAAACCATTGTTCTGCTTGAGTCACTAGCATAACCAACATGTTCATGGAGGAGAGGGCTATTCATGGCTACTAGTCAAAATGGATACTAGTCATGATGCAGACCTATTCTCTCCAGGATCAGAGGAGCATGCCTGTTATCTTAGGTGCTGTGGAACGCAGACAGGGGAATGCTGCTGCAGTCGTCTTGTTTGTGGGCTTCCTAGAGGCACCTGGTTGGCCACTGTGTGAACAGACTGCTGGACTTGATGGGCCTTGGTCTAATCCAGCATGGCCTTTCTTATATTCTTATGAGTGCTCCTTCCTTCAACCCGCACCTTTCTGCCAGCTCCCTGTTGGCAGCTGGGCTCCTGGTCTAGGATAGAGTGAAGTCACAATCACTGAAATATTGGGGTGAATTCTTGCAGGGGGCATTTCACCACAGGATCATCAGGGATTGGCCTTGGAGGAAGCCCTGATGTGTATCTTCATTCCATTTGAAGCGTCAAAAATGCAATATCCTAGCAATGTGGGTCTTTTTTTTTTTCTTGACTCATTTCTGTGTTTCAAATAACACGGGACACAGGATAATCAAATCCTCTCCTTTAGGAAAACACACAAGGGGCTCACATTTTTCAATTTTGACTCATTATCAACAACATTTTCCGGTGCTGCTTCTACTGCTGCTTCTAGCTCTAACTTGAGCAAGGTGGCACCCCTAACCTTTTTAGGCCTCCGCGCGTGAGAAAAGGGGACATAGTAATCATAATAATTTTAAAAAGCTGTTTGCGGCTCTCTGCCTTATGCAACCCTATAAATTACTCGGCACCCAGCTGCCGTCTCCGACTAAGCCCGATATTGCCTGCAGTAATTATTTGGATCAAATGCAGTTTATCTGCTTCATATTTGTGTTGCTGTGCTCTCCGGTAACTTATAAATGTCATTGCAGTGTTTATTTGTTATAATGAAACTTAATGGTGTTTGAAACCGATGGCTATGCTTGTGGGCTGCAGGTTTGAAATAATCTCTTCATCGCAGGAGCAGGAAGCTTTAAGATAACATTAAATTTACCCTATAGGAATTGAAGATGTATGCACAGAGATATTCATGGCTGTGTATTATTCATCAGAGGGATGACTTGCAATCAGTTCCGATGCCGAAGGCTATGGGTTGAAACCATTGTCATCCACTGGAGGCAATTTTTTCCCACCCAAACGGGAATAGTTGACAAGCTAGAAGCCTACATTGTACGCAGTCTGTTTTTATTACACCTCCCAAAGAACTCTGGGAAAGTTACATGTCAGACGGATGCTGGAGGGAAGATCCTGGGTACCGAGACTCAGTGAGGCTCCTCTGAGTATATTCTAGACCTGCTCAAACAACCCTCTTCTGTGGCTCACATCCTTCTTAGTGGTTACAAGACACAGAGGGCTTCCCCCCACACTAGAAAAGGGCACAGCGCAAGTAGCTAAGGCTAAGGAGCTGAGCCACCGCCCGAATACCTTTGGCAAATTTAATACCAAGCTTCGGCAGTTTAAGACTTTTAGAAAATGTGAATGCTCCCACATCATTAAGATTTATCTTGCTTTTCAGACAACAATTGCCTCGCCAAAGGAATCAAAATGTAATCCAGATGACAAAGTTCAAAACAAAATGTTCCTTGGGGAGAGGGTTGTAGCAGAGCTGGATTGAGGATAATGGAGATGGCCCTGGTGCTTTCTGCCCTCCCCTTGGCTATGCCATTGATGTAGTGTTGCCAGGTCCCTCTTTACCACCGGCGGGAGGTTTTTGGGGTGGAGCCTGAGGAGGGCGGGGTTTGGGGAGGGGAGGGACTTCAACGCTGTAGAGTCCAATTGCCAAAGTGGCCATTTTCTCCAGGGGAACTGATCTCTATCGGCTGGAGATCAGTTGTCATAGCAGGAGATCTCCAGCTAGTACCTGGAGGGTGGCAACCCTACATTGATGTTAGCTTGGCAGTGGAGTAGGAGGGGTTCTCTATTGGAGGAGGTGGGCCCCCAGAAGGTCAGACCAGAACTAATGAGTTGAAATTACATCAAAACAGTTTTTGACTGAATATTAAGAAGTTCCTGACAGTTAAGAGTGGTTACTCAGTGGAACTGGCTTCCTTGGGATGTGGCGGTGGGCTCTCCTTTGGAGGTTTTTAAACAGAGGCTAGATGGCCATCTGACAGCAATGGTGATTCTGTGAACAGACAAATTATGGGAAGTCGGTTTCAAGTAATTGACTCAGCCTTCCATCCTTCTGAGGTCGGTACAATGAGGACCCAGCTTGCTGGGGGTAAAGTGTAGATGACTGGGGAAGGCAATGGCAAACCACCCTGTAAACACAGTCTACCTAGTAAATGTCAGGATGTGGCATCACCTCGTGGGTCAGTAATGACCCGGTGCTTGCACAGTGGACTACCTTTACCTTTACAGGGTGACTTCTTCCCACAGCAGCAGTGCTCCAGTTTCCACAAGAAACATTGGTGCATGAGAGATTCCACCCCCCCAAAAAAGGGGGGGAGGTAAACTCAACCTGAAAGTTGAATCCAAACAAAAGGGTTGAGCTGAACAGTGCTAAAATAACAACAAATATATGTTTTAATATGGTGCACAGTATAGTTAAAAACACAGGGCCTCTAGTGTAGGCTAACTATTCCCAATAGATAAATGCATATGACACATACACACTTGATGACCAAACTAGGACCAGATGCATTTTGGCCTCATATAGGTCATACATAAAATTATAATATAGTACACATCCTAACATATTCAATCTCATAATACAAATAGATGCGTCTGGTCCTAGTCTGGTCCTGGTTTGGTCATTGTGTGGATATACATCGTATGAGAAATTCCTCCAGTGTTTTTCAGAGGGCCTGATATCTCAAAGGGTGTGGGGAGGCTCACATATCCATGCCAGAAAGACAACATCAGAATGAACCTTCACACTGGTGTTTTCTTACCCTTCCCCACAAGTGTGTTCTTCTTCCTGTTCCTCTGCATGAGTTCAAACAACTGCTTCATCACACTTTCTGTTACATGATACACTCATCCTCGATAATGGGCAGGGTGACACAGATAACCAAACGGCCAAAAAACGAGAGACAGAGTATCATCCTAGTGTAGCCTGATCATATGCATGGCCCTTCTGCCTTGTCTGAAAGAACTGTGACGCTTCCATTTCTATGAGATATTTGGGGACAGCTTGTGGGGTTTTGTGTGTGCGTATGTGTTTGCAGATAATGGAGGCCAATAAAAAGTATTTGGGATGAGTGCAAGACAAGAACTGTGATTTGGGGGGGGGGGAGAGTCACAGGTGATCAATGATGTTAGAATTGACAACAACTAACAGTTGTTCAGTAGGGGAGATCTTTGCACACAGCAGTGTGTGCATGGCCGGCTGCTGTGCATAAGATTCTCGGCATCAGGGTTGTTTGGTTCCTGGTTGGAACCCCCCGCATGCCTTTGTCTCACAGTCCTTTAAAGATTCCTGCACACGTCCTAGGCTGAACTGAAGGTGAGAGCTTGGAACATTTATTTCCAAGCCATCCTAAATATTTCATTTACCATTTTCGTCCGGAAGTATCAGAGGGTTTTTTGTGTCTCCACTTCCACATTATAACAAAGCTAAAGGTTTATGGCACCACACAGTTGGTTTTTTATAAATATGGATGAGAATTATTAGTCATGCAGTATTTCACAATCTTCCTCCTGCAATCTCTATAAAACCACATTGCCTTCCCCACCCCAAAACACTAATCAAGCTAAAAAATAAAATACGCTCCACTATTATATAAATCGCCCTGACCTGGATGGCCCAGGCTAGCCTGATCTCATCAGATCTCAGAAGCTAACAGGGTCAGCCCTGGTTAGTATTTGGATGGGAGACCACCAAGGAATACCAGGGTTGCTGTGCAGAGGAAGGCACTGACAAACCACCTCTGTTAGTCTCTGGCCATGAAAACCCCAAAAGGGGTCGCCATAAGTCACCTGCGACTTGACGGCAATTCACACACACACACACACACACACACACACACACACACACTTCATATAAATCCATCTATTTATAGAATGCGCTGATCTTGATGGCCTAAACTAGCCTGATCTCGTCAGATCTCAGAAGCTAAGCAGGGTTAGTCCTGGCTAGTACTTGGATGGGAGACCACCAAGGAATATCAGGGTCCTGACTTGGAGGCAGCCAATGGCAAAACACCCCTGAAGGTCTCTTGCCTTGACAACCCTACTGGGTTGCCATATGTCTGCAACTTTATGGTACTTTACACACACATATATAGAATGACTGCAAACTCTAATGACCAAATGTGGTACAGAAAGGCACCATAGCAGAAGGTCTATCTTGATAGAGCAAAACTCTTTACATGCTGCTTTGTAATTGGTTACATGCTTTCTGTGAGACAAAGCAAGCTTGCATGTCCCACGCTTTGCCTTATGCATGGGGATTTCACCCGGGCTGAGCTCAGGGGAGATGCAAGAATCGAATTAGCAGAGGAAGGGTTTAACAAGTCCTGGGATTTGCCAGTGCTGGCAGTGAGGTCATCTCTAATGGACGGAAAACTCATGCATAACTCCAAGGAACAACCGAGACAGACCAGGGGCGAATGTGAGTGTAAGTACCCATGCATAAACACCCATAGTAGTCTAAGCAGCTCTGTACCATGTGATTGCACTGAGCATACAGATGAAATCTTAGTGTACATATGGCAGCTTTCCAGGGTCTCAGTTCAGGTCTTTAGTGAATGATCACCAATGCGGGAAGAGAACATGGTTATGCACTCATTTAAATGTTTGTTAAGCAGGGTCTCTCTAGCATTTTCATATCCGGAGGAATATCATCAAGATAAATGGAAAAACTTAAGTTGGAGGCTTGAGGATAGTTTTAGCCTTCTCACCAGGATTGAAAGGAATTGCTGGAGGATTTATAGCATCATTTTAAACTGGCTTAATGGTATAAACAGACCTGCAATAGCGAGTTCTGGTCCAGTAGAGACCGAGTCAATGGAGTGACCTGCATTGCTTATGAAATATTACCTGCCGAGAAACAGTTTGTCATAGTACCCAGAGACGTGGATGTGAATGTGAAAAAGCCCATGGACCTTAACAGAGAGGGCAATTATGCCTCGATAGGTACTATTAAGGCACCAGCTTATATATTTTTAAGGAGAAAATGTGGAGGGTGGTGGTGGTAATGCACTGGGTTAACCTTTTGCTGGATTTAAGTAAATTTAAAATTTAAGCTCTGCCAAGCCCAGAGAAGAAGAAGAAGAAGAAGAAGAAGAAGAAGAGTTAGTTTTTATATGCCGACTTTCTCTACCACTTCAGGAAGAAACAAACCGGCTTACAATCACCTTCCCTTCCCCTCCCCACAACAGACACCCTGTGAGGTAGGTGGGGCTGAGAGAGCTCTCAAGAGAGCCATTGACTAGCCCTATGTCACCCAGCTGTCTTTGTGTGGAGGAGTGGGGAAACCAACCCGATTGACCAGATTAGCCACCACCGCTCATGTGGAGGAGTGGGGAATCAAACCCGGTTCTCCAGATCAGAGTCCACCGCTCCAAACCATCACTCAACCACTACACCATGCTGGCTCCTCAAAAAAAGTTCTTGGAAGCTAGTAATTTATACATCCTCTCACTATTGTTTCTGATTGGAAGTTGTTTGTCACCCCCCTGCTAGGTGACATTCTGAGCTAAGATGGTAAATGAGTTCAGCCTGAACGTGCTGGGGAGTGCTGTTAGCAAGTCAATTATCTTGCCTTTGATAGAGGAAAAAAGTTGGTAAATTAATCCAAATTGTCTGTGAGCTTGCTGCAAAGATCAGACGGGAACACAGAGTCACAGAAAGTTGGGCTGGGGAAAATGAAGAAAGATACAGCATAGAGGAAGTTTGCCCTTGGAAAGAGGTAGAATGCAGGAATGTGTTCATTAAATATAATGTGACAACTGGCCAAAGCTGGTTTGTTAAAAGTAATCCTTTATAAAAGGATAGAAGGCTCAACAGCTGTTCTAATAGCACCAGTTTGCAATTCACTACCTTCCTGCTAAGCCAGCCAAGTCACAGTGCGTTCCGATAATTCCTTCACCTAATCAAGACATGCATATATGTGTACACCTGACTGACCAGGTTATACTGTTTTTATGGATTTGAAACCACCCTGAAGTCCACGTGCAGTGGAAAAACAGCTCTTGTATAAACTGAAGAGAGCCTTTTGTTCTTTGCCCGCCAAAGGGAATTCTAATGGAAGTCAGGAGAGGCTGCAGTGAGCACCCAAGAATTTGTTTGAAAAGCATCTTTATCAGCAGGGTTCTCTGTTGGTGAATCTCTCTCTGTGTGTCACTTGACATGTATGTTACTCCAACAGTAAAGATATAGTAAACAAAGAGTAAAGATATAGTAAACATATAGTAAAGATATAGCAGGGAGGGAGGGCAGCATGGTATAGACTGATCTTATCAGATCCCGGAAGCTAAGCCGAGTTGATCCATGGATGGGAGACCACCAAGGAAGGAGCTGCAGATGAAGGCAATGGCAAACCACCTGTTTTTCACTTGCCTTGAAAGCCCTTTCTGGGGTACCAATAAATCTGTTGCAACTTGATGCCACTTACATGGGTACATAATGCTATAGCTGCCACCATGTACAACCCCTAAGGGTAATTACAGCCCTGAGACAACACTACAGTAGTTGCAGCTCCTTCCACTAGATGATAGTAATGTGCGGACGCGCTCTTCTGCTTACACAAATCATGCATTATTTGCCAGGGGTGCATCTGCATGTGCAATCTCTAATTGGTGTCACCTAGGGGAAAGTCTAGTCAAATGTAACATTTGTCTTTTCAGTTAGATGTCTCCTTTTCCAGTGAGGTTTCCAGCCAGCCCGGCGGAGAAGGCACCTCCCTGCCTGACACCAGACAAAGCAAAAGATTATTTGTTTTCCATTTGGGTTTCACTTGTATTGGCATCTCATTTGAGTAACATACATGTCAAGTAAGAGAGAGAGAGAGAGAGAGAGAGAGAGAGAGAGAGAGAGAGAGAGAGAGAGAGAGAGAGAGAGAGAGATTCGCCAACAGAGAACCCTGCTGATAAAGATGCTTTTCAAACAAATTCTTGGGTGCTCACTGCAACCTCTCCCGGCTTCCATTAGAATTCCCTTTGGCGGGCAAAGAACAAAAGGCTCTCTTCAGTTTATACAAGAGCTGCCTTCCCTAATCACTTGCAATTGCATCTCCTAGGCAAGATGAAAGTGACAACGCTGGGAGTAACGTAAGCTCTCCCCATCACACAACTGCCAAGTGGAGGAGCAGGCAGAGCCTTCATTTCCTCTGACAGCAGCGGGGTAAATACAAAGTTTGAGTGGCGTTCTGACGGCGGCTGGGGAGATCAGCTAGCAGGAGACAGGACCTAGCAATGAAACGGTTTGCAAATCTAGCCCAGAAGTCCATTATATGGAATGGGGAGTCCATACGCAATAAAAAATAAAGGGGCGGAGGGTAAGTGTCTGCAAACAATGCAGAAGTTCTACCACTTTTAGAATACTGGTTGATTTTGAAGATTCACAAAACGGGGCTGTGCACAGGGTCTAGGATTTGTTTTGGAGTACCCCAGCACCCCAAATCAAACATGAACAAATTGTCTTCACAATCTTGTTGCTGTTGTGGTATTTATCTTGCTGAATTTGCCTCTTTTTGAACTTCACCTGGTAACACAAGCATGCATTTCTCTGTAGCTCAAGGCCGATTTGGGAGCAGGCCCGGAAGTCCTGATCTGAGACCTGAAAAGACCCAGATTTAGATAATGCATCATCCAACCCCAAAGGACACAGACTATTCCAAAAGTGGCAGCACAGTGATGGTACGCTGTATGGTCCAAGCGATGGGACTCAAATGCAGCGCAGTGTCTGTTCACATAAGCATGTCACCACCACTCAGTTAGCGCAGTATTCAGCAAACGTGAATGGGCCACGTTGGATGGACCACCACCGACAAAATTCTCTCCTCACACAAGGCTTTTCAACAGAATCATTTCACACATTCAGTTGCTAGTCATTAGAGTAAGAGTAACCAAAGGCCAGTGAATCAAATATGTGGAAGTATGTGTACAGGTGACCAGTTTTCAAAAAATACAAATAAAAGAAGGAGTCAGAAATCTAGCATGATTGATGATTGACAGAATTCATCAGGGCTTGGATAGACAGACTGAACGACTATTGTAGTGCAACATGGAGAAAGCAAAGGGGCATTCTGGGGAAAGGCAACATCTTTCACCAAGGACAACTTCATGGAAGTGCACACCTTTCAAGGGTATGAACCAATAGGGAACCAGCTGCATGTCTGGATCACAGTAATTGAGAGTCTTGGAACAATGAGAGTCCTCAGATCCACGACATGGGCTTTCTGAATGAAAGATGACAAAACTAAGATACAGACTTGAAACTCACCCTCATTGCTTTGGGTGACAGTGCTGCCCTTTTTGGACACTCCTTGCGAAAGTATTATTGATTCATTTACACTGCACCAATTTGCCCTCTCAGTTGACTTAATCACAGACCCGATTGCCATAAAATGTTGTGACCCGATTGCCATAAAATGTTGTGACTAATCCCACTCATGAGATGACCCCTGACTAATCCAGGCAGGAAGAACCTGCCAGGGTATTCAGTGACACCAAAAAAGGGTCTTTGGAAAGGCAAATATATTTGCACCAAGTGTTTCCAGAATACTGTTTCTACTTGTTCCTTCTCAGTTGCTATTTTTGACCTGAAAATCAAAATTTGAGAATGTTTGGCTCAGCCCTACTTCTTGCATATGCTCCTCATTTGGCAGCCCTGATCTGGATGGCCCAGGCATGCCCAATGTTGTCAGATCTCAGAAATTAAGCAGGTTTAGACCTAGGGTTGCCAACCTCCAGGTACTAGCTGGAGCTCTCCTGCTATTACAACTGATCTCCAGCTGATAGAGGTCAGTTCACCTGGAGAAAATGGCTGCTTTGGCAATTGGACTCTATGGCATTGCCCTCCCCTCCCCAAACCATGCCCTCCT
The DNA here is from genome assembly GCF_029931775.1 of Euleptes europaea. Classification (NCBI taxonomy): domain Eukaryota; kingdom Metazoa; phylum Chordata; class Lepidosauria; order Squamata; family Sphaerodactylidae; genus Euleptes; species Euleptes europaea. Next base: position 14,808,113 of record NC_079325.1, on the reverse strand, counting down.
CAGGCTCCACCCCAAAAACCTCCCACCGGTGGCGAAGAGGGACTTGCAACCCTAGTCTGACCTGGATGGGAGACCACCAAGGAAGTCCAAGGTTGCTATGCAAAGACAGGCAATGGCAAACCACCTCTGTGGCCTCTTGCCCTGAAAACCCTTCAAGGTTGCCATAAGTCAACTGCGACTTGATGGCACTTTTCAACACCATCATTTGGAAATGTCAAAGGTCAGGGCTGTTGCAAAACCTCTTTACAGAGGTGGGCTCTTGAGCTTTGCCATGGATTTTAGCAGACAGGCCTTGCAAAAAATCAGTGCCAGACTTTTCAGGACATTAATAAGCCTCTATCTAAACAAGCAACCTTTCATTGACAAATCATTTCAGCCTCCTAAGTGTTCTCTCAATAGCTCTTTTCCTTTGTGATGCTTTTGTGCAGTTTAGCAGCCTTGGTTCCTCAATCCTTGGGCTTATTATGGTAAACTCTGGATGCATAAAGCTTCTCCCTTCTCCTTTCAAGTTTTTTATTAGAAAGGGAGGGAAAAAATAAAGATAGCAAATTAACAGGGAAACAAATGGAAACGGAGTGGCTCTTTCTCCATTGACAACAGTCACCCCATTAGATCCCTTTAAGCAGGACAAATAAGCCACTCAGCTGCACAAGTGGGCCTTTACATTTATTCCAAATTAGAAACGAAATAATTGCTGCCTCGCCTTCAATGGACGCACCAGTTAATTGCTCTAATATCTCACTGACTCCAGCACGGGAGGGAGGGGTTGCGTGCAAATGTATGCAAATTCCAGCGGGTGTATGCGTGTTGCCTTTCTACCAGTCTTTCCGTTTCGACCCGGGCGCATTATGCAAGCCCAGCTTGATCTCCCCCCCCCTTTTCCGCTCGCATGCTCGGTGGCACAGGGCTGTCGTTCTAGATCAATTATTAATATGCACGAGTTATAATTATTTGGAAGGTTGGTACAAGATAATTATAAACCATAAAACAGCTTTCATTTGCATGCATAAGTGCCTGCCTCACCCCCTCACCCCCCCTCCAGACTGGGTTCTTTTTATATAAACGAGGGACAGGCTTGGGTTCAACCATGCAGCATCACAAAGGAGCCACCTACTTAATTCTGTCCTGCTAGCCCAAGACTCTCAGCTCTGACTGGCAGCTTGGGTTGCCAACCTCCTGGCGGTGCCTGGAGATCTCCTGGGATTACAACTGATCTCCAGATGACTGAGATCAGTTTGTCTGGAAAAAATGGCTGATGGAAGTTGGACTCTATGGCACTATAATTAGGGTTGCCAACCTCCAGGTGGCATTATACCCTGCTGTTGTCCCGCGCCTCCCCAAACCGTATCTTCCCCAGACTCCACCCCAAAATTCTCCAGGTACTTCCCAACCCAGAACTGGCCACCCTATCCTATCCCTAATAGTTAGGGTTGCCAACCTCCAGGTACAAACTGGAGATCTCCCGCTATAACAACTGATCTCCAGTCGACAGAGATCAGTTCACCTGGAGAAAATGGCTGCTTTAGTATTTGGACTCTATGGCACTGAAATCCCTCCCCTCTCTAAACCTCGCCCTCCTCAGGCTCCACCCCCAAAATCCCCAGGTATTTCCAACCCAGAGCTGGCAACCCTAACTATACTCCATTCAGGCCTCTCCCCAAACCCTGCCCTTCTCAGGTTCCACCCCCAAAATCTCCAGGTATTTCCCAAACCAGAGCTGGCAACCCTACTGCCAGTCATCCCCCAAGGCCTCACAAGCTAATGGTCATAATAAAGTGATAGCCAGTAGCAAGGACAGGTAGCACAAAAGCTTTCCTAGGCAACCTTTCCAATGTATATGAAAGCCAGACATCGACTGAAAAGTGAAACTGTGACTAGCCCAAGTGACCCTGGGCTAGTCACAATTCTCTTTGAACTCTCTCAGCCTCGCCAACCTCATAAGGTGTCTGTTGAGGGGAGAGGAAGGGAAGGAGATTGTAAGCCGGTTTGATTCTCCCCTGGCTCCACCCCCAGAATCTCCAGGAATTTCTTCACCTGGAGCTGGCAACCCTATTTTTTTAACCAGGCTTTTAACTGAGAAGTTCAGTCTTTTAAAGTTGTTTTCCTGGTCAGATTCTAGCCTGATTTGTGGATCTCATTTTAGTCTGCTGAATGTTGTTTGATGCTTTTTTCATGTCCCAACATTTTTTTAAATGACTTGTATTTTTTAATAGTTAATGGTAAGTTGCTGCCCTGGTTATGCCTCTGGAAAGATGGCACAGACATTTTCTGAACAAATAAATGACACAATATGTCATTTTTTAAAACCTTTGTTCTGAAAACAAGTGTCAATTTTAACATCAATTTCCTTAGCAAATTTCTTTACTTTGGCGTTTGACACAGATAACCGTGATTTCATCTCAAGCACCGAGAAACAATAAAAGCAACTCTAACCTTTGAGTTGAATAGTCATGGAATTTGGCAACATCCCTAATATAAGCGAACATGTGAATGGAGAGTAATCAGGGGTCATACACATCAGTCCTCCTCCTTCCTCCATATTCAAGGGCACCATCTGAGTGGCGCCTGTATGTGCACACCAAAACATGTACAAAAGCTTCTGCACACATGCTTAGGAGATCTTGGGTCATAAAATGCTCGGTGCAAATGGAAATCAGGGCTGTGCTCAGTGGGGAGGGGCTGTGGCTCAGTGCCTGAGCATCTGTTTGGCATGCAGGCAGTCCCAGGTTCAATCCCCGGCATCTCCAGTTAAAGGGACTAGGTAAGTAGGTGATGTGAAAGACCTCTACCTGAGACCCTGGACTGAAACTAGGCAAGTAGGTGATATGAATGACCTCAGCCTGAGACCCTGGAGAGCCACAGTTGGTCTGAGTAGACAGTACTGACTTTGATGGACCAAAGGTCTGATTCAGTATAAGGCAGCTTCATGTGTTCATGACATTTGGTCTAAACCACTGGAGCAATTTTTTTCTTAATTTTCTGAGGGGAACAAAAACTTCTATACATAGAAGGCATGAGCAAAGTAAGGGGAAGAAAAAGACCAACTGTGAAGGGAATCAGGGACTGCTGATATTCCAGCTCTTTTTTAATCCAAGAAGTATGTCTTGCATACTTCCTATTATCCACTGGCTTGTTGAACAGGTGGTGAAGGAATAGGCTGACACCACCTTGTGCTTAAATAGTGCTTGTTAGCACTTTTACAAGTGACTGCCAAAACCCCACCATAATTGCTACGGTGCTGCTGCCCGCTACCTAGTCAATGCAGATCTGGCAAGAAGTCAAGATGCAGGAGAGAGCGTGAGCAAAAGCGAGACCAAAACGACATCTGGCTCTGGCTATAAATCATATACCTGAAAACCGGGAGAGATGAGCCCATAAGTAGACACTGGGTGGTGGCACTCCTGAATTTGCAGACCCACGCTTTCAACTTGAAAAAAACAACAAAACATTTTGATTCTACATCTCCCTGGCTTGCACTGAACCCTCAAGCCTACCTTCTCGCCCCCTTTTCTGTCTCCTCGTGCCAATTTCCCTCTTAGCTTTACACCGTTTTGATACTATTTTTGCATCAGCTGTGTGCAAATGGTATCTAAATGGCATGTAAAGGATAAATGACAAAGAAAGGGTATGTTAAATAGTATTAAAGAAACAACCAGGGATATCCAGCAGCCAAAAAACTGGGGGGAAATGAAAAGGCTCAGAACAAAGATTAAAAGAAATTAAAAAGGGGATATTTGCAGCTCTCTGCTAATGGTACATTTGGGCGGCATTGGAGGTCAGTGCAAAATAGTCAGAAGAACCCATTCATTTCTGCACTTATATTTCAAGTGTCTCCATCCACCTACATACAACTAACCATATACATTCTATTTAAAATAATTTAAGTCAGTGGGCATAAAGGGGTTAACATTGCTTAGGAGTGCACTGCTAATGTACTAAATCAGGGTCCTCAGTGTGGTGCCCACAGGTACCCTGGTGTCTGACAACAACTTTCCTGGTGCCCGCCAAGTTTTTTTTTAATTTTATTTTATTTTTGGGTTTTTTAGAAAATGGGTGGTGCCAGTTAGGACTTTTGCCCAGCAAGTCTTTTGATGGACCACTGGTGATTTGATTGCCTGTACAGAAGGTCTTTTGTTTGCAGGATCATCACATGAGTGATAGTGATCTTGAAATATCCACCCTGACTCAAAGGGAATATTGTGTAAAAGGAAATGGGTGGGTCTAGCTGGGTGGAATTTGGAGCAATACTGCTTTTAGGGGAGTGGGAAAGGTACCAGCCACCAGGAGAAGGTGCAGAAAAGAGTGACTAAAATGATCAGGGGGCTAGAGCAACTGCCCCATGAGGAGTGGTTAAAATGTTTAGGGCTGTTTAGCTTGGAAAGAAGGCAGTTAAGGGGAGATATGATATAAGTCTATAAAAATATGCATGGTATGGAGAGAGTGGACAGGGAGAAACCTTTCTCCCTCTCTCATAATACCAGAATACAGGTTATATATTATATTATATTATATTATATTATATTATATTATATTATATTATATTATATTATATTATATTATATTATATTATATTAGGTGCTGTGAAACACAGGCAGGACAATGCTGCTGCAGTCGTCTTATTTGTGGGCTTCCTAGAGGCAACTGGTTGGCCACTGTATGAACAGACTGCTGGACTTGATGGACCTTGGTCTGATCCAGCATGGCCTTTCTTATGTTTTTATGTTTTTTTTTCTTTAATCAAAATTGTCCATGTTCTGAAAACAGGCCTAATTCTCTACATTTTAATTTGTGTCAGGTCATCAATTAAAAAAAAAAACATTTTAAAAAGTCTTAGGGGGTGAATCAGTGCTCGAGATAGAGAGGTACTCCCTCAGGCTTATTCTGACTATGGCCCTACTAGGATTGCCAGCTCTGGGTTGGGAAATTCTTGGAGATTTGAGGGTGGAGGGGAGGGTTTGGGGAGGGGAGGGACCTCAGTTGGGCATAATGCCATAGAGTCCACCCTTCAAAACAGCAATTTCTCCAGAGGAACTCATCTTTGTAGTTTTGAGGTCAGTACCAGGAGATCTCCAGGCACCACATGGAGGTCAGCAACCTGAGATCTTACCCAAAATGATTAATTATGGAATTCCTGGTCACAGTAGCATGGCTGTTGTATTGATCTCAGAAAAAAACAGACAGGATCCAGTAGGGTTCCCAGTATTGAGCAAGGGCAATGAAGGAAACTTGCAAGTTACTCAGAAAGCTTCCTGCACTTGATGTCACCCCATCATCAGTCCTCAGTAACTTGTGACCACTGTATTGAGCAAGGGCAATGAAGGAAACTTGCAAGTTACTCAGAAAGCTTCCTGCACTTGATGTCACCCCATCATCAGTCCTCAGTAACTTGTGACCACAGCAAGCCCAGCACTTTATCTCAGCTGTTGCTGTACCACTCAAGCAGCAAAAAGAACATGTGGAGCTCATGGACCATCCTAATGGCTGGTAGATCTGAAACGGTGCAGGCTTGACTGATGTAGAAGAAGAAGTTGGTTTTTATACCCCACTTTTCTCTACCTTTAAGGAGTCTCAAAGTGCCTTACAATCGCCTTCCCTCCCCCTACCCCCACAACAGGTGCAGTGTGGGGTAGGCGGGGCTGAGAAAGTTCTGAGGGAACTGTGACTGGCCCAGGGTCACCCAGCAGGCTTCATGTGTAGGAGTGGGGAGTCAAACCCATGTCTCCAGATTAGAGTCCGCCGCTCTCAACCACTGTACCATGCTGACTGTCAAATCAGGGATGCCACTTACCCACTTCCAACAGGAGGGCTCCCAACAATCCTTCCCAATCTCCTGCTGCTGTTTAAATGAGCAGCAGGAATAAAAGAAGAGGGGGAAATGGCATTGTGCAGTGTCACGTCAGGACAAAAACCAGGTAGTCCTACAAATCTTGATGGTAAAACGGCAGAGATTTGTTGGATTTCCAGATTTATTTATTTATTTTAGCCAGAAATGACATCGCACAATTCCACCCCCCCTCGAGCCCAGTAAGTTGTCAGTCAAAGGCAAGGTTGCTCACAATCATAGTAGCAAAAGGAAGATCATTTGTACGCAGGATCGTAATGCGAGTGATAGTGATCTTGAATCCATCTGCCTTGACTCAAAGGGAATGTTGTGCACAAGGAGACAACCCAAGGACTGGCAACCCTATCTCAAAGAGGTGGCCTCATTTCACCCCAGATTAAAACCACCTTTGCCAAGTAGGAAATTCTGCCTTTCTAAGCATCAGTCCCCAACTGGATAAATGGCATGTGCCTAGCAGATTATATATCTGTTTCTGAATGTTAACAAACAGCCTGCAAAGTCTGATTGAGTGGGTTATTAGCAGAATGAAGACAGATGGTAAAGGATTAAGTCTAACACTTCTTCCTTTCAAGGCTATCATTACCCAATAGCTCTCCTGCTCTTCTGCAGACTACAACTGTCACTAGTTTAATTCCACCCCCCCCTTGCATCACATCGCCCTGAGCCACCTAGCGATCCAGACATGAAGAAACAAGAGCGGTGTTTAATCAGGCCACCGGAATGGATCAGAAAGCCACTCTGTGCTGGAACAATCCTTTCCTCTTCCCGGGCCATATACGTTCTGCAGATCTGATTCCCTGTTACAGCCAAAGGCAGGATTCTGTTGCCACTTCCACTGCACAGCCAACATTGGTCGGAAAATACTGGTCAGAATCTCAGAGAAATTGAAGAAGAAGAAGAAGAGTTGGTTTTTATATGCTGACTTTCTCTACCACTTAAGGAAGAATCAAACTGACTTACAATCACCTTCCCTTCCCCACAACAGACACCCTGTGAAGTAGGTGGGTCTGAGAGAGTGTGACTAGCCCAACATCACCCAGCTGGCTTCATGTGCAGGAGTGGGGAAACAAATCCAGTTCACCAGATTAGCATCCGCCGCTCATGTGGAGGAGTGGGAAATCAAACCCGGTTCTCCAGATCAGAGTCTACCGCTCCAAACTAGGGCTGTCAATTCGGTTCGGTCCGAACTGAAAATCAACCGAATTTCCCCTGATTCGGTGATTTTCTGTTCGGACGGATCCGAACTCAAAACTGGCGGGCAATCGGGGGGGCCGAATTCAGCGAGTTCGGGAGTTCGCGAATAAATTCGGCAAATTCGGCCCCCCTTCAGGGGAGCCCGCTGAAAGGCGCAGGCTGCCCTTTAAACTGATCTGAGCCTCCCAGCTGGGAGGCACAGGTCAATTTAAAGGGCAGCCCGCACCTTTCAGCGGGCTCCGCTGGAGAGGCGCAGGCTGCCCTTTAAACTGATCTGAGCCTCCCAGCTGGGAGGCACAGGTCAATTTAAAGGGCAGCCCGCACCTTTCAGCGGGCTCCGCTGGAGAGGTGCGGGCTGCCCTTTAAACTGACCTGTGCCTCCCGGCCGGGAGGCTCAGATCAGTTTAAAGGGCAGCCCGCCCCCCTTCAGCGGGCTCTGCTGGAGAGGCTCGGGCTGCCCTTTAAACTGATCTGCTGGGAGGCTCAGATCAGTTTAAAGGGGCCCCGCGCGCCTTCAGGGAATCCCTCTGAAGGCACGCTGGGGCCGAATTTTCCCCCGAACTCCGGATCCCCCCGAATTACCGGGGATTCGAAGCGGGGGAGTTCGGACTTCGGCACGTACCGAACCCACAAGGGTCAAATTCGGCCGAATCCGAACTGTACCGAATTTTTTTTTTTTGACAGCCCTACTCCAAACCACCGCTCTTAACCACTATAGCACGCTGGCTCACAAGTACACCAAGGGGAAGGAACTGGGCTAGAATAGCTTGAGTATTTGACCCTCCCTTTCTTCCAGAGTTATGGGGAAGGGCTGTGGCTCAGTGGAAGAGCCTCTGCTTTGCATGCAGATGGACCCAAGTTCAATCACTGTTATCCCAGTTGAAAGGACCAGGTAGTAGGTGAGGTGAAGGGCCTCTGCCTAAGACCCTGGAGGTCCGTTGCCAGTCTGAGTAGACAATGATGACCTTGATGAACTGATGGTCTGATTCAGCAGCAGTGTGTTCATGCATGAGCCAAAAGGCAGCAATCCAAGGGATCCTGGCTGTTGACCCTTAGCCTGTGCTGCATTGTCATGGGAGTCTATGGCCTCCTGCTTCTGTTGTCCTGACCTCCAAAAGTGACTTTCTATTTGGAAAGTATTTGGGGGATGCAACAACTGCCCCTGTCATACTGAGAGAGCAGACTTCAAGGTTGCAGTTGGAGAGCTGTGATAGATGCTCCGTGCAGCTGAGGCTGGCTAGGATAAGCATCTCTATTAACACCTGAACAGCGCTACAGCAAATTGGCCCACATTTTACGAGCTAAATGGCTCAGCAGGGAGCGGGTAGTCACTGGCCCAGACCCCCGGTGGTCTTCCCACAACAAGTGAGAAGTTCATTAGGAAGCAGTCTGTTACAGAGTTAAGGGACTAGCCATTGATCCTCCTGTTTTGATAGCTTTACATTCCTCGTAAGGCCAGCAATGGGTAACGGGGAGAAAAGGTTTAGAGTTGGGAGACACTTCCAGGCCTAGCTTTATCTATTGTAGCTCAGTTTGGCGGAGGAAACAGGCAGACAGCTTCATCTGATTGGATCTAATACTCATTTGTGCTCTGCATAGCAATAAAACACTTCAGCAGCTATCTTTTGAATTGCATGACCTTCTAGCCTTGCTCTGGCGCTAAAGACGATTCTCTCTCTACCACCACCACTACCCCCGAACTCAGGGAACATATTCCTACCCCACTTAGGAGGCCACTTCAGGCATCTGATGAAGTGGACTAGTGTGCCGTAATATATTTGTTAAGCTGAAGGTGCTAAAAGACACTGCTGAGTCGTAGAGAGATATGGAGAGGGCACCTCCAAGGACGAAGGTAGAATCTAATGCATGCCAGACTACCATTTATATAGACACAGTTTGTAGAGTGATTGCATCTGCAGCCACGATTCTCAGAAGCCCTGTTCACAAATTACAGTGAAAATCTGCGCAATCTGTGCACAGGGCACACTCGGTTGCTTTTTATATGTACGTCGAGTAATTCTTATATGACATTCCGCACATGTACAGCTGAACATTTGGCTGAAACCACACATTTATCCTGGTTTCATTTGTAAAGTGAATATCTGTTGGCGTTTTCTTACAAAGAGATTTATGCATTTACATGCAGGGTGTACCTGTATTCACTGTAACGTGTGAACAGGGCTTCTGTGATCCCACCCAAAAGAGTTTGGAGGTGGTTTACACATTAAATCAAATCTGGATTACAAAAGCAATAAATCAGTAATAATACACACACACATCTATTAGATCTACCTATCAACAACTCCCTCTTTCCCTGAGCTGATCGCTGTGACCCCAAAAAGACATTGCTAAGGAATGCGGATCTTTACAAACAAAACACCAGCGTGGTGTAGTGGTTAAGAATGGCGGACTCTAATCTGGAGAGCCGAGTTTGATTCCCCACTCCTCCACATGAACCCTGCTGGGTGATTTTGGGCCAATCACAGTTCTCTCTAAACTCTCTCAGCCTAGGGTTGCCAACCTCCAGGTACTAGCTGGAGATCTCCTGCTATTACAACTGATCTCCAGCCGATAGAGATCAGCTCCCCTGGAGAATGGCCACTTTGGCAATTGGACTCTGTGGCATTGAAGTCCCTCCCCTCCCCAAACCCCACCCTCCTCAGGCTCTGCCACAAAAACCTCCCGCCAGTTATGAAGAGGGACCTGGCAACTCTATCTCAGCCCCACCTACTTCACAAGGTGTCTGCTGTGGAAGAGGAAGGGAAGGTGATTGTAAGCTGCTTTAAAAGGTAAAGGTCTCCTGTGCAAGCACCAGGTTATTCCTGACCCATGGGGTGACGTCACATCCCAACGTTTTCTAGACAGACATTGTTTATGGGGTAGTTTGCCAGTGCCTTCGCCAGTCATCTTCCCTTTACCCCAGCAAGCTGGGTACTCGTTTGACCGACCTCGGAAGGATGGAAGGCTGAGTCAACCTTGAGCCGGCTACCTGAAACCGACTTCAGTCGGGATCGAACTCAGGTAAGCTGTTTTAAGTCTCCTTGAAGGTAGAGGAAAGCAGGGTATAAAATCCTCCTCTTCCTTCTTTATGAATTACAGTGCGGGACAGATCTATATCTACACCTATATCTGTATCTATACATGATTGGTAAGATCTTAAAACTGGTGGACATAAAAATCTGAAGAACTATATACCTTAGGGGGGGGGAACCAAATAACTAAATGCAGCTAAAAGCCTGGGCATGGGAATGTGTCTTCATCTAATATCAAAAAAACAGCAGGCAAACTGGCATTTTCTCTACCTTTCAAGGAGAATCAAACTGCTTACAATCTCCTTCCCTTCCTCTCCCCCCAACAGACACCTTGTGAGGTAGGTGTGGGGCTGAGAGAGTTCAGAGAGAACTGTGACTAGTCCAAGGTCACCCAGCTGGCTTCATGTGTAGGAGTGGGGAAACCAACCCGGTTCACCAGATTAGAGTCCACCGCTCATTTGGAGGAGTGGGGAATCAAACCCTGTTCTCCGGATTAGAGTTCACTGCTCCTAACCACTACACCACGCTGGCTTGACAATATAGAGCCTACATGGCAGGAGAACCACTGTTGCTTACCACAAGTGTTTTGCCACAGGTAAAGGATTATGTCAACAGCTACATCTCCAAACAGGTCATCTCCAAACTCCACCACGTTAACCAGGGCTGTGACAGGAGTGTCAGCCTTGCTGACCACAAATTTCCTAGAGAAATCAGGAAACCCTCTAGATCCATCGGCCTAGTGGGGTGGCCCATCCGAATTGTCCACCCACCCTTGCAGAGGTTTCAGATGCCCATGAGTCTAAATCCTTGGTGGTGGTGGAAAGGGCCGTCAAGTCACAGCTGACTTATGGAAACCCAGTAGGGTTTTCAAGGCGAGAGACATTCGGAGATGGTTTGCCACTGCCTGCCTCCACATGGGCTGAGAGAACTGTGACTAGCCCAAGGACACCCAGCAGGCTTTATCTGCAGGAGTGGGGAGCCCAATTTTCCAGATTAGAATCCGCCGCTCTTAACCATTGCACCACGCTGGCTCTCTAAACCCTTAACGTCCTAATATCCTTAATTACTCCTTATCCCCTTTGTGCCCATGTTCACAGTTTTAGCTGCTAGGGGGGAATCTGATAAGCGCGACAGGGGTACTGAACAATCCATTCTGAGCTGGGGTTGACAGAACTTGGCTGGTCAGGTGGGGTATAGTTTAACACAATTCAGTTGTGAGGCAACCGCTATGACTAATTTATTTTTCACCCTTTTTTCTATTTCAAGAAGCAGCTTTCATTCTTCAGATGGAAACTACCATGTTCAAATGGAAAAAAAAGATGATTTTTTTTTGACAAATTCTTGGGTGAGCAATTCAGTGTTCTAGGAGGGGGACTGAACCCAATGGCATAACCACACCTACAGCCTTGGGTGTGGGAAGAATTGTATTTTACTGGGGGTGGGGGTTGTGATTTGGGTGCTGGGACAAAGTGAGAGGGGGAGAGAGAGATTTCCCATAACAAAATTGCTATCTGGAAGAAAGATGTGTGAATTCATGCAACAGGTGTGCAACAACTGGACATTTCATGAATGAGAGCGACCACCTGAAATGGCCAAGGACTCAGCTAGAAAGAGAACATCCTTGATTAAACTCACTAGTTCTTTAAAATACTGGAAGCTTGGCCTGAACTTACAGAGTGCATTTACTGGGACTTGCGGAAAAATAAAATAGATGAAGCAAATGGGAGGAAACGATATGTTAGATTACAGACCATTAAGGTCTTGCTCGTTGCAAACTACTAGCTCTCCAGAGGCCAAGCAGTGACTGAAAAAAATATACATGTTGCCCCTGGGAATATAACACAGCGTTTGCAATTTCACACATTCAGCTGCAATGACCATATATGCGAATTCACCTTCAGTACCAATCTGAGTGAGAGATGGCTGTAGCACTGTGCAAGCCTAAAACTTATCCCTAGAAAAACTGTGTATGAAATGGAAAGGCACGAGTCCCCATAGACTAATGGGCAGTTTGGGGGGAGGAAAGAACCTACCAGGTGCAATTCAAACAATGCACATCTGTTTGTTGGAAATGATAAATCGCCTGGGGAGACTGTTCCATTTGGTGAACCCGTTCCTTTGCCACAATATTATACCAGGGGAAGCAGTCTCCATGAATGCGGATGTCCAGTGGCAACCACAGAATCACAAAGAACTTTTGATGTTCTTTTTAAAGAGATCTATTAACAAAAAAATGTGCTCTGGTGTTCATGCTTGGCAGTCACTATAAAGCCTTTAGTAAAGTACATTGTGAGCACTTTCCTCTCCAAACCCTACATTGTGGGGTCGCAGTGCATGCCCATGAGACTTAATCTGCACACACAGTGGGGATGAGAGAACAAAAGAGAGGGTTTTCTCCTTATTCCTTGGGTATCTGGATAAATGTGAGTACTGGTCCCAGGTTACATTTGTGCAATAAATGTGTGCTGGCTTTTTCATGCATACAGATGCACATGCAGGAGGTACATGCATTCATTGTGATGTGAACAGGACTAAGGTCTTGTGAAGAAGGAACACCTGGGTTTGTTTCCTCCCTTTCTCTGTGTAATGAATCTTCCCAGCTGGAATGTCTATTTTTGTTCTGTCTTGTTTCATCTACGGATGATTAAATTAGAAATAGGTCCAGCCACTTTTCAAAACACAAGGAACAAAACCCAAGGAATAAGGAGAAAACCCTCTCTTCAGCAAGTTCTTTGAGATTCTATAATGTTACTGATCTTCTAATGTGATGTAAGTTTCATATCACATCTGAGTGATACAGCTATGAGATTCTGTTACTACTCTCTCAGTGCCATCTTAAGCAGAGTTACACCCTTTAAGTCCATTGAAATAGTTGGCTTAGGAGGGCACTGTATGTCTTCTGTCTCTTTTTGTTCCTGTGGCGTGGTGTAGTGGTTAAGAGAAGTGGACGCTAACCTGAGGAACTGGTTTGATTCCCCACTCCTCCACTTGAAGCCTGCTGGGTGACCTTGGGCCAGTCACAGTTCTCTCAGAACTCTCAGCCCCACCTACTTCACAAGGTGTCTATTGTGGGGAGAGGAAGGGAAGGCAATTGTAAGTCGCTTTGAGACTCCTTAAAGGTAGAGAAAGGTAAAGGTAGTCCCCTGTGCAAGCACTGGGTCATTCTTGACCCATGGGGTGACATCACACCCCGCTGTTTACTAGGCAGACTATGTTTGCTGGGTGGTTTGCCAGTGCCTTCCCCAGTCATCTTCCCTTTACCCCCAACAAGCTGGGTACTCATTTTACTGACCTCGGAAGGATGGAAGGCTGAGTTAGCCTTGAGCCGGCTACCTGAAACCGACTTCCGTCGGGATCAAACTCAGGTTGTGAGCAGAGCTTGGACTGCAGTACTGCAGCTTACCACTCTGAGCCATGGGGGCTCTAAAGGCAGAGAAAAGCAGGATATAAAAACCAACTCTTCTACTTCCTATGCATTTGCACATCCACAAATTTGTGCATGGACAGTGAGGGTAAAGAGACAAAATGTGCAGACAAGTGTGCCGCATGAAGCCATAGGATGGGGCACTTACTTGCAAGCGATTTACTCAAAGGTTAGCATTCCTGTCTGAAACACCAAGCTTCAAGTGGACATTGTTGGGGAGGGGCCGTGGCTCAGTGGTAGAGCATCTGCTTGGCATTCAGAGGGTCCCAGGTTCAATCCCCGGCCTCTCCAGTTAAAGGAACTAGGCAAGTAGGTGATGTGAAAGACCCCCTGCCTGAGACCCTGGAGAGCCGCTGCCGGTTTGAGTAGACAATACTGACTTTGATGGACCAAGGGTCTGATTCAGTAGAAGGCAGCTTCATGTGTTCATGCGTTCATCATATCTGTCTCTAGGCACGTGTGGAAATTAGCACTTCTCCAATGAAGCACTAACTTTCCCAGTGCAAGATCCAGAAACAGGTCTCTAATTAGTGGCCCTATCTGGGATCATGCATAGACTGCACTAACTAGTCCAAGTTAGTTCCAGGACCTCTGTCAAGAAAAAAATAGCTCATGCTGACAAGCCCTTATTTTATATATTCTGTGCCTGTAAATCTCAATCTTATAGAGAGGGTTGCCTCAGGAGACAGGCACCATTTTGTTTTGCAGGCTGTTTAGAGTCATGCCAATTGTGTCCTTCCAGAGGGAATTTTTCCATTAGCACTATGTATTTTCCCCAAATGTTATTCAGGCATCACATCAAATCTCCTGTCAGTGTTCAAAACGCTTGCATGAAAGAGAATAGCATAATAAGAATGCAGTGAATTTAAAATCCTATGCCTAGCCTAAAGAGTTGTGTCTTTGTTCACAAAGCCCCCAAATGAATGATACTGTCTTCAAAATTTAACAGCCCCCTTTTATCTTTGGTTAATGACATTTGCGAATCTCTTGGTTGGTCTCTATTTCAAATTTGCCATTCTGTCTCGGTGGTGACAGAAGTCCCCAGAATACAGCCTGCTTAATGGGAATTTCATATAATCCCCATCGCTGGTCTGTCTGAGAAGGAAAGAGGAAAAAAAAAACATCAGATAGCGAATGCTGAACAGAACATCGGGTGCCTCGGATACAAGGGTGCAGGAGCTCTGTTAGTTTTGCGGAAATGAGAACATTGAATTAAAAAGGGATTAAAAGACGTTTTCCCTTTTAAAAAATGGGCGATGGATGCCCTTGCCTCTTTAACACCGGATTAACGAGTGAAAATGGGGAGCTGAAACATTTTCATGGTACAGAGGTATATAACAGCACCTGGTAAATAATATTCCATGCAGCCTCTATTAAAGGGACAGTGTATTTTTCCCCCCTCCACATACTTATTTAATTTATTTCTTTATTTGTTCAATTTATAACCCGCCCTCCCCGGCCAAGACCAGGCTCAGGGCGGGGAACATCATCAAACATTAACAATAAAAAGTAATGATTCTAAAATTAAACCATAAAACCCAATTAAAAACCCTTAAAAATGCCAGATGGTGCTTAATTTGGCCCATAGTGCCCGGAATAAGCACAGGGTTGCCAGGTCCCTCTTTGCCACCGGCGGGAGGTTTTGGGGTGGAGCCTGAGGGGGGTGGGGTTTGGGGAAGGGAGGGTCTTCAATGCCATAGAGTCCAAATGCCAAAGCAGCCATTTTCTCCAGGTGAACTGATCTCTCTCGGCTGGAGATCACTTGTAATAGCAGGAGATCTCCAGCTAGTACCTGGCAGTTTATTTAGTACCCTAAATAAGCAGTAGGTTGCCCCCCCCCCAATAATGAGAGTGACATAGAATAAGGGGGGGAATAGGGAGGCCAGACACCTGCAGCTGTCCTCAACTGTAGGCCTGGCGGAAAAGCTCTGTCTGCAGTCCCTGTTTTGCATTCCACCAGCCTCTCGTCGAGGACAGCCGCACACTCTTAGGGCCAGGGACCACCAGTAAGTTGTTATCTTATGTCCATAAAGATCTTTGCAACCCTACAAGGAGCCACACTGGAAGGGCAGAAGTTTTGCCCACAATCTGAAGCTACTTTAATGTCTGCTCTTTCCTGGTGCATCTTAAGTATGTAGAGGAACACACATAGCCATCCATGCATGAAATTGTTGCAAAAGCAAGCGGAAGACAAGATCCCAGCGCACATTAAGGAACTCCTCCATGCACCTTCCTTTCAATTAGAAGCAAACCTAATTCCAAGCTTTCACTGCTGTCCTGAGACTCAGTCCTACTCTATTGGCTGACATTAACATGTTACTAGCACTCTGTTGATAATTAACATAGTTCTACTAGTACAGCATTTATTACCCTTCCTGCTTTCCCCCTTCCAAAAACCCTTTTCATCTGGGGAGAATAGTTTGTGACTTGCTTTGGCGTTCTGATAATTTTCACAGCCAAATCGGTATTTGAACTTGTTCTTCCAGGATTAAAACCCACAGCACTACTGGCTCAACTTCCCTGTGTGTGTGTAAAGCGCCATCAAGTCATGGCTGACTTATGGTGACCCTGTAGAGTTTTCAAGACAAGAGACGTTCAGAGGTGGTTTGCGATTGCCTGCCTCCGTGTGGGATGAGAAAGTTCTGAGAGAACAGTGAGTAGCCCAAGGTAGCCCAGCAGGCCTCATATGGAGAAGTGAGGAATCGAACTCTGCTCTCCAGATTACAGCCTGCTAGATCACCCAGCAGGCTTCATGTGGAGGAGTGGGGAATCGAACCGGCTTCTCCAGATTAGAGTCTGCTGCTCTTAACCACTATACCACACTGGCTCTCCATCCACATTGACCACATTTTTTAATGTATTTGCCAGAAAGGATGTCCATAACCCTGTTTTCTGCTTTTTATGTGACATCTAATGCCAATAATGTCTCCCCCTTCTAATAGGTCAAAGACATCACAGTTATCATTGGGAAGGGAAGATGGAAGTCTTTGGCGTGATGGGAATTCTCAAAAAGCAATAGAGAGCAAGGAGAAGTCCCCAGGAGGAGAAATTTTAATTGCCTTACTTGTGAGTTTTGGCAGCAGAAGTAGCATTTTCATCTCAGAATGTCTAGTCCAGCAGAAGGCGAGAAAATAAAGAAGGGACATTTCAATGTCCAAAGTCAAATGATCCGAAAGCCTTCTCCACCAATTTCCTGTTTTGACACTAATCACACAAAATATGGCTGTGCTAGAATTTCCTTCCCTGCAATTTGATTCTTCAAAACACCAAGTGTCAAAGCCACAAGCTGCTGAGATGCTAACTGTTTTTGGTTGCAAATGCTCTTAATAGTCTAATGATTTCTGTTCACAATTATACAAAGCTATTGCAACAGTTCATCAATGATTGCTCATAGGATGCTTGGCAAGTGGAGGGAATATAAAAACAGGAATAAATGTTTGCTTTTCTAAGGAAGGAGTTCATGCGGCCCCACGCAACTATCAACACATCAGAGAAGGAAGATTGCAGGGGCAACTTGAAAGCCATGATGTAATCTTTGTTCTCCTTATCTCCCAAAGTTGAGACCAAGGCTGGATTTTGCTAGCAATACCTTCCAATGCTATAGTATAGCCGGGTTTCATCAGATCTCAGAAGCTAAGCTGGGTTGATACTTAGAAGGGAGACCTCCAGGGAAGATTCTGCAGAGGAAGACAATGGCAGACCAACTCTGCTTAATCACTTGCCTTGAAAACCACACCAGGGGTTGATATGAGTCAGCTGTGACTTGACGGCACTTTACACACACACACACACACACACACACACACACACACACACACACACACACACACACACACACACACACACACTTTCCATCTAAGAAGGCTTTGACAGATTCTTTTGATGGGGGAAAAAGGGTCTGCAAAAATCTCTCTCTGTGTGTATAAAGTGCCTTCAAGTCGCAGCCAACTTATGGCGACCCCTTTTGGGGTTTTCATGGCAAGAGACGAACAGAGGTGGTTTGCCTTCCTCTGCATAGCAACCCTGGTATTCCTTGGTGGTCTCTAGTAGACTGAAATTAGCAACCTCCTAGTTCTAGCCAGGAGCTATAACCCAAAAGCTGCCACTGTCAAAGCAAACAGGTGACTTGAAACATAAGCAATGATAGCCCTATGGGGCAAGAGAAAATACCTTCCTGTACATTAGTCTTGTTTAGCTCTGTGTACACATTCTAATGACATACAATGAATTTGCAAGTGGTGGGGTACAAGCATGGCCTCCAACTTATACTTGCTCATGGGATGCATATAGCCTACATATGCACAAATGTTTGTTTATACATCCAGTTCCAGTTCAAAAAGAGAGCCTGTGTGCAAATGAGCATTTAGGCATAACTTGATTACAACTTTCAGCGTATCTTCAAAGTGGCTGTTAAGTAGTGAACTACTGATAGAGTAACAGCCTTATCATTACCAGAAAGCAGATAGATTAAATGGTAGTCATGAGAACATGCAGGAAAGTGTGAGATCAATGGAGTAATCAAAGAAGATCTTATAGAAGAATATAAAGCACAACTGAATAAAAAAATGGGTAAGTGTTTCTGTCTTTGCCATTCCACACTGGCAGACTCTCTGATCGATCGGGGTTGTCAAAAATCTGCAGTTAATTCATTATGTCTGGCCAAGAAGAAAACTGTGAAAAGTTGGAATGGTTAAAAATTCAAGATAATCTGGGAGCACTGGAAAAGATTGGGTGCTTTGTCCCTAGAAGGAGGGTGTGCATTTCCTTCCGGCATCAGCACGTAGTTTAAGATGGTCCCTTCGTTCTAAGTCCGTATCTTATTCATTACTAAAGGGAGGTCTAAGGGAAATTGTTTATGTATACTATACTTTTATTACCAATGAGGACCCAAAGTGGCTTATAAAATCTTTGTCCCTTCCTTCAAGTTTCACTTACAACTACTTTTCAATGCAAGTTAGGCTGAAAGAGAGGGACTGCCTGGCCCACAATCACCCAGCAAGGCTACATGACAGACTGGGCGTTCAAACCTGGGATTCCCAGATCCTAGACTGGTACTAATAATCACTTCACCATGCTAGCTGTATGCACACAGCTATCCCCACGATATGGAAATTGCTTTGGCATGTGCTGTACTCTAGTGATCCCCAGTGTGGTACCTATGGGTGTGATGGTGCCTGCTAATGGGTTTCATGGAACCGTCTGGTTCTTTCCAAAGCAAATAGCTAGTCTTGCCTTTCCAAGTGCTTGCCCAGGAAGCAACATCTTTATGTCTGCAGGGAGAGACAAACAGCTGTCCTCGTGAAAGGAGGATGCTTGGATTGCAATTGATCCCGACCCCCATGGCAGCCCTTTTGTGATTGCCTCCCATCGAATCCAATTTGTGGCGGTGCCTATGCACCATTCTCAAAATTCCAGAAGTGCCCATTGGCTTAGCAAGATCAGGGAGTCCTGTTCTATGTATACATCTTAATAAATGTCTGTTGGTTGGGGGCAGAGCATCTTGCAAGTCGGCCTCCCTCTCGGATTGCCAGCCAGTGGCTTGCACCTGACAGGAGACATGGGGGAGAGGGGACACGATGAGACACTGCTGGAGTGAAAGAGTGATGTCACTCCTGGGGTGATGTCACTCTCGGAAATAATATCATTGTGTCAATACGTCACTCTACAAATCACCCAAACCTCTATGGTTTCACCCTAGACTTTCTGGTGAATCCGGGAGTGCTGCTTATGGGTTCAACCTGAAAATGGCATCATACTATTATTGTATGGTGCTTTTTCAGCGCATTTTTTCTTCCATCGTTCTGCAGAGCAGTGGCAGAGGTTGGTAGTTGCTGCCAGAGTGCTCCCACTGGACCTGGAAGCCCTACTCCCTTCCCATGTGCAATCCTGGTATAAATTTGGGACATATGGAAGGGGTTCTTGAGGGTGTGCAAACAAGAGCCTTCCAGAGATACATTGCCCAGTTTGGTTGTAAGAATGACAAATGGTCTTTGCATAGCAGGAAGTTTGGAGATCCCCATCTTCTTCTGTGGGAAGAAGAGACAAAAGGTACAGGGGCAAAAGAGAAGATAGGTGGCGATGGGAGACCCTTGTGGAGGGGAAGACACAGCAACAGAGATGGAGGCAAAGACATCACTAACCTTCAGTCATTCGCCGATACTTCTCCTTGTACATGAACCCAAAGACCAGACAGCATCCTTTCCTTGGGAGACCAAGCTCTACAAAGAAAGAGAGAGAACAAATGATACGTTATTGGCAAAACAGTCCAACACAAACAATCAGTACTTGTCATGGAGACCCTGGGGCAGTGAAACACCTGGAAGGAAATACAGCTGGACCTGGGATGGTAAGGAGAAACAGACAATGAAACTATGCTAAATAAATAATGTTTGCTTGCCAAAAAAAAAAGTTTTCCTTTTTCTTTTTGGGACCTAAGTAGATGAGATGCTGAAATATCCAGATTGCTCTTGATTAGTTGGGTCCGGGGTCCCCTGTTCCCCAGAAAGGGTTGCCATATGCCTGGTCCTGGAGGGCAACTGCCTGCTCCTGCTTCCCCTTTGGCGGTGATCCTGCACACACTCGGCTGCAACTTCCAGGGTAAACCCAGAAGTGCAACGTCATGTGGGGGAATGTGCAAGAGAACGATGCCATGCTCCCCGGTTTACTCCAGAAGTGATGTCATTGCGGCTGCATGCATCACCACCTTTTGCCCCACCCCCCAAAAAGCTCCCTCTGATGCTGAGGGGGGACCTGGCAACCCTATCTCCAGACCCCACTTATTCTCCCTGTAGTTGTGGGGAACATAATTTCTGAAGCCCGCGTAGGGTTGAAAGCTCCAGGTTGAGAAATACCTGGATATTTTTGGGGCGGAGCCTGAGGAGGGCAGGGTTTGGGGAGGGGAGGGACTTCAATGCCATAGAGTCCAATTGCCAAAGGGGCCTTTTTCTCCAGGTGAACTGATCTCTATCGGCTGGAGATTAGTTGTAATAGCGGGAGATCTCCAGCTACTACCTGGAGGCTGGCAACCCTAAGCACATGGGGCCCCAATTCCGCTCGAGACCCCAGCATAGGGGGAGGAGTTGTTCCTGTCTCCCCCTCACCATTTTCCTGAGCTATAAGGGTCCCATGGAGAGTTAGTCATATAACTTTTGAGCTGCATGTGGAGTATTTCAAGCCTATGGATAAAAATCTTCTTCTGATCAATTTTACTAAGCCCTCCACCCGGCCTTTCAGAATCTGGGAACTAAACAGTTTCCAGCGTGGAGGGGAAGAATTGATTCTCAAACAAAAGTGAATGTTTCATTTCGGCATCCTGTTAAGCCCGCTGCATGGCTGCTCTCCTATCCCTGCTGTCTCCAAATGTGAATCTGGGCAGCCATGAAGCTCAGCAACAGGCACTGGGCGACCGCTCTAATCCCAACACCGACTCATCCAGGCCTCTCACCTGTACAGTCTATATGGGCGGTTGGAAAAACCCAGGTATTGTCAGCGCCTGACCAGCTCGCGCTCCCAAAAGGAAAGCCTTTCCGGAGCGTCTGCTTGGCGGTGCTGTGTTTATGGCAAGTGGGATGCACAGTAAATCTCCTCTCTTCAACACATGCAAGTAATGAGAGCTCGGTAAGCCCCTTCACTTAGCAGGCCCTGCGATAAAACGGAACACGGAGCCTTGAAGGGAAGATAAATCCGTCTCCGGGCTCGGTGCCCTTTCAAAGCAAAAACAGCTGGCCCGTGAAGTGGCAGAGCACCAAGGCCCGAGGAAGTACATGCCTTTGATCTCTTGCTTTCTTCCAGGAGGTGCCTGACTATCAGTAGAAAAGCAGAGAAATGGATCTGAGCGTGGATTTTCCAAGGAGGAGGCGGTCTATGCGTTTTTCCGCCTGCTCTATGCATGTGTGTGTGTGTGTGTGTGTGTGTGTGTGTGTGTGTGTGTGTATCTTGCAATGCACCTTGCGGAGTCTTCAAACAAACTTTCCCATGTTACAGTGGGAGAGAAAAATAAGGCGCCGTGTCTCTGAATGCTGCCCTCCTACGGCCCAAGATATACTACTGGGGCTTTCTCATTCCACACAGCCCTATAGATCAGAGACCATTTGATGTTTACTCGGTGGGGAATTTTTCACGGAGCTTTGTTGCGGTTTAAAATCTGATCTGAGGAGCTCCAAATTTTTGATTATTCATTGCAGCTCCGAATTTTCCTGAACCGAGCAACAAAACCCGCATTATGCCCGCATCAACTGAAACCTCTTTTGCGCCGTACTTTTTTGTTACAGTGCATTTTTTGGCTCGGAATTCCATGAAGAAGTTTTGCTTCGGTTCATTTGCCACCGCCCATGATGGGCAATGACCCCTCCCCCAAGAACGGCGATTGTTTCAGTTTGTGGGGCGCCCTATAGGATGGGGGGGGGTTATGAAAGTGCGGAAAAAAGTCCCCAGGATTGGAGAAGGAGTGAAGCGTGAGGGGAAAATGCTTTGTTGCAGTGGGGGGGCGATTTGGCGGTTTGGGGGGCGACTATTCAGCCGGGGGGAGCAAACAACACGACACTTCGGTAAGACTTTTGGAGGGCACCATTTGGGGGTGATGTACATCTATTCAGAACAAAAACTTTGGAGGACAGCGCTTGTTAACATTGTAATGGTAAACACATGCCTTGGCCGGAGGGGGGTTCGCTCAATGCACAGCTGGAAGAAAGATGTTTCACTGACACCTCCACATCCTGTCGGCAGCTTTGAAGTAGTTAATGAAAAGGGGGGAACTCCCTCCCTCCCTCCAGTTTCTCTCCAACAACTGTTGCGTGAGACGGTTCTAGCAATGGTTTTGCAAGTCCGAGGAAGGTGGGGAGTCCAGATACATATCGCACAAGGCACTGTGTTAATGCATGAGGCATTTATGCACACGCAAAAAATCAGTGCAGCGGAGGTTTTAACTGTACTTCTGCACTGCCGTTTTCTTTTTTGCTCACAATTTCCACAGCAGTTGGAATCACACCTCGTGGAGGGAGTGGGGGTTCTGGGTGGCAGCAAAATACCAACACCTGTAAACGTGCTCCCACCGACAGCAATAATGGAGGGCCATGGCAAAGTGGGGAAAGGGGGGGGGTTCCAATCTTTTGAGTCAGTGCCCGGGCACGTCCGGGACAGTGTTGTCAAATCAAAAGCGGGGAGCGACATCTAGAGGGCAAATGGAGCGAGGCAGGATCATGGGAAGAGTGGGCGGGATTAGGCGGATTTGGAGCGGTGAGTCATGAGCAGGAGCAGACGTAAGCAGCGCAGAGAAATGCGCTGTTTCTCCCGTGAAAAATCGAAAATGCCTCGGGATGGTGGGGGGGGGGGGAAGCTGTGCTGCCATGAAAAAGCTATTTAAATCGGTTTATTGTTTGCTCCGATTCGAAACCGAAGCAAAATCCACCGTGAAAAATACCCCGGTGTGTCTGTGGTCCTTTTTACAGCAGGTGCTTTCTTTTAAGAGAGTTACAAGGGGTTCGGGTCCGCCAGAAAGGAATGCCCTCCAACGCAGACCTACCTCTGCGATAATCATTCCACACGTGCAGAAGCTGGCTGCAGTAAGTGGCCTGACAAAAGCAATCTGCACATGTTCAGAAGACACTTTCCCTTATGTGGAGATGGAGGAAAGAGCAGCAGCGACTCAACCCTGAATAACTGGGAAGCAGGGATGTGGAATGGTATAGTATAGCTTGAAGCAGGCATTATGTCAAAGTAGGGCTGCCAACCTCCAGGTGGTGGCTGGAGATCTCCTGCTATTACAACTGATCTCCAGGCTATAGAAATCCTTTCCCCTGGAGAAAATGGCTGATTTGGCAATTAGACTCTAAGGCACTGGAGTCCCTCCTCTCTCCAAACCCCGCCCTCCTCAGGCTCTGCCCCCCAAACCTCCCACTGGTGGCAAAGAGCATCTGGCAACCCTAATGATGTGTGATAACTTTTGCCATTAAAAGAGGGGCTGAACTAAGTTAATGGCACAATGTCTGCTCAGTGTCCAGCTTGACACATCTCCAAATTTTACTTTTGAAACAAAGGCTGAATGATCAAAATACAGTTGAATCAAAATGTGCCCATGCCAAAATACTTCTTTGGAGTGTGCTGTAGTGGCTAGAATGTTGGACTAGGATCTGGGAAACCCAGGTTCAAATCCCTCCCAGGCCATAGAAGCTTGCTGGTTGTCCTTTGATCAGTCACATACTCTCAATCTAATACCTTACACGGTTGTGAAGATAAAATGGAAGGCAGGAGAACGGTGTAAGCCACTTTGCGTCCCCATTGGGGAGAAAGGTGGGGTATAAATGGAGTAAAAGAAACAAAAAATAAAAAAATTAACCATTCACTGGTCTTGTTGCATTTTATATATGCAAGCTCATTGACTGCATCCAGAGGTATTGGGGTCGGACGGACATGGTTTGCCATTGCAGGAGCAAACCTTGGAAATCCCCAGGGCCAGGCTCATACCAGTTTCAAAAGTCATGACAATCTAAGTTTTGTTTTCCAGGATGTTTAAAAATCTGAATTGCATTCAAAGGGAGAATGGAAGGAGGGTATGACCCAAAGCATATTCCCATTACTACAAACCATGGTTTGCTTTAATATCTGAATGCAGTGATAGAAAATTGTACCTTTTGACTTCTGTTGGTACAAAACTGTCATCTGGCCTGGATGCCATCTATGTTACCCTTTTTGTGACAGCCCAAGAGACCCACCGACAAGCCTGAGGTTAACCCCATTTCAGATTTTTTTCTGTTTTGCTGTGAAGTCACAGCTGACTTATGGTTACCCCCATGGGCTTTTCAAGGCAAGAGACATTCAGAGGTGGTTTGCCATTGCCTGCCTCTGCGTCACAACCCTGGACTTCCTTGGTGATTTCCCACCCAAATACTAACCGGGGCCAACCCTGCTTAGCTTCCGAGATCTGACAAGATGGGGCCAGCCTGGACCATCCAGGTTAGGTATTCAAATTACTGGCCTCCTTGTTGTTAACTTTATCTGTACCAAACTGTAGAAGCAAACAGGATGTTATTTATGCCTTTGTTGCTATGAAAGCAAAGATATCATTGATTCTTATCAAGCTTCTAATGAACTGCCAAGGTATCAAAATGTAATTAAAATAACAAAATTAGCTTAACTTTAACAACCACACTAAATAGTGACTTCAGCTGTGGAGCCAAACAAATCAGCTCTGTCTCTCTTTTCTCCTCCCTTTTCACCCTACTGCTAATTCTGAAGTGTAATTGCATAATTACCCATCTCTTTTGCATGAATGGAGTCCTGTTTACTGCTGTTGACTGATGCTGATGGGTGAACTACAAAAGGATCCAAATTCCAAATTCAAAACCCAACAAGTGATTGCAAAAACACCTATACAAAATGAAAAGCTCTGTAGTGTACAGATAACCCCAAAACATCTGCAATACAAACAGCCCTTAAGCACTTGAAGCAAAAGGAATACTTTCTATTCAATGAGTGGATGTATTTATAGGCATGCAGCACTAAGCTCAAAATGGCAGGGGACTGTTGTTTTCCAGGTAGATTATGGGAATATGGTTGCCAGGTCCTCCTTGCCAACAATGGGGGGTGGGGTGGGGTAGAGCATAGGATTGCCGTCTCCAAATTGGGAAACTCTCAAGGGCTATTGCAGCATCAAGGTCTGGAATGTGTCCCCAGAAAAGCCTAGATAGATCCCACTCAAAAGTCATGTTTTCGTAACCACTTCTGACGCAGTAAATTAGGAGGCTTCAGACATCACCAATTTTGGATAAGAATACTGATCAAGATTTGAGGCCAGACCTCAAGAAGCCTGACGTAATGTCTCCTTGAAAACTATTTTGACAGCCTCGTGTTGAGAGGGAGCTACACAAATGCAAGGAGTTCATAATAATTCAGGTTGCAAATTTATAAGAGCTTTCTAAAGCTTTTACAGCTAAAGGCACCTTTCAGTGCTTAACTGCTTTATCAAGTCCTCCCAGCGCTGCACGCAAGGCCTCCATTTAGGAGCTGCATTCCACCTTCCAAGCTATTTAATGCCCAAGGAAAACTAACAGCTAAGAGAGCAAAGGATACAGGACTTTGAAGCTTTAGGGAACTGTGAAGAATCAGATGGATCCCCCCCTTAATCATCACGTGCCCATAGCTTGCCATTTTCAAACAAATTAGCTTCCCATTTGGATTGATTCCCCCCCTCCTTCCTATACGCTGGCTCTGGGCAACGGAAATCAATGCTGGTTATGTTTATGAGAGAAGAGAATGAGGTACAAAATGCAGTTTCTGTGCCCTTTAGCCAATTGACAGCAATGGAAGATGAAGTACCTCATGGACATGATGTGCACTGAGAGAAAAACTGGCATAATTACAACATGGAAGTAAGGTTGCCAACCTCCAGGTACTAGCTGGAGTTCTCCTGCTAATCCAACTGATCTCCAGCTGACAGAGATCAGCTCACCTGGAGAAAATGGCCACTCTGGCAATTGGACTCTGTGGCATTAAAGTCCTTCCCCTCCCCAAACCTCACCCTCCTCAGACTCTGCCCCAAAAACCTCCCGCCGGTGGCAAAGAGGGACCTGGCAACCCTACATGGAAGTCAACCCTTTTGCCAGTCAACCTGTGTCATAGCATGATTTATTCATTGGAAGGAGCTGGTAGAAGCAGATACTAAGTACCCCACCTGGAAGTTGGCAACAACCCTAGCTGAAAGAGTATTTCGCAGACAGAAATAAATAACTAAATAAAAAACTAAAAATAACTAAAGTGTCAACACAACTATCAATTAAAAGTACAAGATTAGACAATCTCTAGCTTTGGCTTTTCCAAAAGCAAATCAGCTGTTGCTTCTTTGTCCCGGCATGCCTCGGCGCAACTGAGAATTGTTTATACCAAGCACAATCTAACCCAATTACAGCCCATCCCTAAAGGGCCCCCCAAATGCCCATAGGAACTGGAGTGACCCCTATGCCGGCATCCATGCCACATGCTCCATGCAAACTGGACGCCAGTGTAGGGTGACTTGTGCTGTCTCCCCTGAACCATGGCAGAAACGTGGCTCTCAGACATATGTGTGGCCTCTTGCAGGCATTTCCCCAGTGTATCTCCCTGTCCTGGCATACTGGGAGGCTTTCTGGGGCTGTGCCCGGGGGCAGAGCTGTCTTTAGGCAGCTTCCTAACCCCTTTTGAGCTTAAAATGCACCATTTTGCAGGCATCAAGATACACATGCAAAATTCATGGCACAGCCTCTTGGAACCCTTTGGGGTAGGGTTGCCAGGTCCCTCTTTGCCACCGGCAGAAGGATTTTTGGTAGGGTTGCCAGGTCCCTCTTCGCAACCGGCGGGAGATTTTTGGGGTGGAGCCTGAGGAGGGTGGGGTTTGGGGAGGGGAGGGACTTCAATGCCATAGAGTTCAATTGCCAAAGTGGCTATTTTTCTCCAGGTGATCTGATCTCTATCGGCTGGAGATCAGTTGAATTAGTAGGAGATCTCCTGCTACTACCTGGCAGTTGGCAACCCTATTTTTGGGGTGGAGCCTGAGAAGGGTGGGGTTTAGGGAGGGGCAGGACTTCCCCACTTCTACACATAAAGCCAGCTGGATGACCTTGGGCTAGTCACACTCTCTCAGCCCCACCTACCCCACAGAGTGTCTGTTGTGGGGAAGGGAAGGAAACAAATCCAGTTCACCAGATTAGCCTCCGCCTCTCACGTGAAGGAGTGGGGAATCAAACCTGGTTCTCCAGATCAGAGGCCACCACTCCAAAACACTGCTCTTAACCTCTACACCATGCTGGTTCCAGCTGATAAGAGATCAGTTCACCTGGAGAAAATGGCCGCTTTTGCAATTGGACTCTATGGCATTGAAGTCTCTCCCCTCCCCAAACCCTGCCCTCCTCAGGTTCTACCCCAAAAACCTCCCGCTGGTGGCAAAGAGGGACTTAGCAACCCTAACTACCCTGCTTTATCAATATTGTCCTTATAAAGGCATATTTTCCTGTCCTGTTTTTTTTCCTAATACCGGCACAGCTATTTTATTTTTATTGTTTGTTTCTTAGTAGGTATGCAGTCTTTTCAGTGATAGAAGATGGCATACTTGAGTTAGAAAAGAAGCTAGCATTTTTCCCTGGGCTATACTGTAAAAGCATCTTGCCTTCCATCATCAATTTCCCCTCCCTCCTTCATTTGCAATTTTATTGACCAGTTTTAAGGCAATTATGTTATGTAGAAGTCACAGAGAGATCAAGGATTCAGATGAGCCAGCATACAAAAATACTACAGCAGAGGGGTAGTAAAGGTTTATTAATGCAATCATAATTTGTACTATTGTGCAGATGTATCCCACCAGGAATGGTAATAAATGTTTAATAGCCCAATAATACCTGTTTAATAATTTTCTGAGCTCATTCTTGCCTAATTGCAAGTTTATTAAAGAACGATAAACTTTATAATGCCATAAAGTCATTATTGCGTTTCCAACTCTTATTTAATATTGAGTTAATTATATTACAAGTAAGTTATTTTTCCCATACATATTAAATATCAATTAGTTGTTTTAAACTATTGATTTGTATTTAATTAACTATGCTATTATATACCAATTAAATTCTTATAAGAAAAGCTGGAACAGCTGGTCTTTCAAATTAATTTTTTTTAAAGAAAAACATAGCACGGAAATAAATTACACATTTCTATTATATCACAGTTTCTTTCCACAGTGATGAATATTCAGAAGTTATGGCAAGTATGTCTAGTTGCACTACCAAGTAGAAGTTACTAAAATAGAGGAGTTTACTGGCAGGAAATATTTGGAGATGCCTCATTAAAATTCTGGGTATGTTGCTAGCACTGTGATTCTTCAGGGTTCTGATACTCTCCCCAGAGTCTTGAGAATTTAAATCTCTGGGTGGGGAAAGGATGAATCTTATCTCTAGCGCACATCTACATGCATGCATGCACATGAACACAAAACACTGTGCCATTTCTCACCCTGCATCAGCCAAGATGTATTTGGGATGGTTGAGAAGAAACTGTAGGGCAGAGGACCCCGTCATGGTGCACATGGGTGCCATGGAACCCACTGACATCTTTTCTGGTGTCCACCAAATGTTTTAAGAAAGTGGGTGGCGCCGGGTGTGGCTTCTACCCAGCAAGGCTGCTGATTGGCCACTGGAGATTTGATTGGCTGTGTAGATTTTTAAAAATGTCATTTTGGCAACAGCTGCCTCCAAGTCCACCCCTGACTCATTCAGACTGCCCTTGATCCTCCAGAAGAACCTCCAGGTCTGCTTTCCAGGCCGAGTTCCACAATGCTCGACTTCACTCTGCCTCTTCCAGTCCCTTCTCTGCTTCTCAGCCTGTTGCAGGATGGCATTTAAACAGCTGCTAACGTTTACCATCCCAGCCCCACCCAATCCTTCACCCATTATCAGTTTGCATATTACTTTGGGTAAGCCTGCAAAGCAGTTTGAGGCCCGGAGAGATAAAAACGTGTCATATAAATGTGAGTTATTATTATTAAAATCTGTGCCAGGTTAATTTATAAAAGATATGTTTTAAAATGGAAGGGGGGAAAAGACCGGGTAGATAAGCAAATGAGCGCATTACTGCTTGAAATATGAATGAGGTGGAGAGAAAATAGGCTTTAAACACTTTAGCTGCACTGCATTTTGCTCTGTTGTGCGCTGCCGAAAGGTTGCATTTATAAACCTATTCATTTTGTTATGTACTCGCAAACCTTGTCATCCATTTATTGCACAAATAAAATCTTAAAAGCAGAGGATTAGTTGAGTGTGTCCCTGTGGGATCACAGTTGGGCTTTAAAGGATCCATCATTGGAGCTAAACAGATGGAGCAGAGATAGCTGCCAGCTTATTCCTCTCCTGTATCCTAAAACATTAGTGGGCTGGGGAGGGTTCTCTTTTCTTCCTTCAACTCACATGAGCCAACGCCGCAAGTGCCAAAGGAGAAGGAGAGTCAGGCTTCTTCTTACGACGGGGGGGCTCACACTCTGGTCCAGTTAATTTGGGGGAAATTACCTGAGCATCTGCTGGATTTTTCAAGTATGCATCCAACAGTGTTATCAGGGACATTTACAGTGCATTCCTGAGATGCGCTGGTGGCCGGAACCAAAGGCTAAAAGAGACTATGGTCATTTATGCATGGGAGTTTTACCTGGTGGTCGATACTCGCTCGACCCACACTTTTCTGTTGTGAATCCAAAAACCACTATGCAGCAGCAAGCTCCAATCTGAAAGCATCTCCCTGCCCCTTGAAAATGCTGCTTTGTAAGTGGCTGTAGTGCTTGCTGTGAGAAAAATGCCCAGTTCCCATTCCCCACCCCAAACCCAAGGGCTGGTTTCCAAATCAATTTCAAAAACCAGAGCTCTTTTACAGGAACCCGGCAGGGGGCGGGGGAGAAACCCAAGTGTCATTTTAAAACCCTTTTTGTTTTTGTGAATGTCGGCTCAGAAAGAACTGGGTGGGAGACAAAAATCAGGAAGCATTTGAGTCCCTGCCCCTTTAAACTCTGCTTTGTATTTGGCTGTACTGCTTGCTGTGAGAAAAACATCATTCCCTCCAACTCCCCTGTCGTGCACTTTGCCTTATCCATGGGGATTTTACCTAGGCTGATCTCAGGGGAGATTGAAGACTCTGGTTATTAGAGGAACAGGAAGTTCTCGGATTTGCGAGGGCTAGCCGCGAGGTAGGGCTGGCAGGTCCCTCTTCGCCACTGGCAGTAGGTTTTTGGCATGGAGCCTAAGGATGGCGGGGTTTGGGGAGGGGAGACACTTCGATGTTATAGAGTCCATTTGCCAAAGTGGCCATTTTCTCCAGGTGAACTGATCTCTATCAGCTGGAGATCAGTTGTAATACCAGGAGATCTCCAGCTACTACCTGAAGGTTGGCAACCCTACTGCAAAGTCATCTCTAATGGACAGAAAACTCTTGCATAAGGAACAAGTGAGCCAGAACTGGGGTGAACGTGAGTGAAAGTACCCATGCATAAACAACCTACCTGGCCTGAGGTCACCCAATGAGCTTTCGTGGCTGAGTGGGTATTTGAACCTGGATTGCACAGATCCTATTCCACTCAAACCACTATACCACACTGGCTCTGACATGTCGAGATAAAGAACTTGACCTACATCAAGCCCATTCGCATTTCCACCATTGTAAGCCACCCTGAGGGATTTTGGTTAAAAGGTGGTCGAAAAGCACGGCCAGCCATTGCATACCTGTGCGTTGGATGCAAGCCTACTTGCGCCTGACTCCAGCGAAGAAGAAGAGTTGGTTTTTATGCCCCACTTTTCCCTACTGTAAGCAGGGCCATAACTGGGGGGGGGGGGCGAGGAGGGCAGCCTCTGCCCCTGTGGCATGCAGAGAAGGCAGCAGAACCACCTTTCCTGTAGGCATCTCTGCATGCCGCAGGGGCGGCTGCTGCACTCCTCCTCGCTTCCCTACTTACGGCCCTGACCTTAAGGAGTCTCAAAGCGGCTTACAATTGCCTTCCCTTCCCCTTCCCTACAACAGGCACTTTGTGAGGTGGGGCGGGGGGTTGAGAGAGGTCTGAGAGAACTGTGACCGGCCCAAGGTCACCAAGCAGTAGGGTTGCCAGGTCCCTCTTCACCACTAGAGGGAGGTTTTTGGGGCAGTGCCTGAGGAGGGCAGGGTTGGGAAGGAGGGACTTCACTGCCATAGATTCCAATTGCCCAGCCGGCCATTTGCTCCAGATGAACTGATCTCTATCGGCTGGAGACCAGTTGTAATAGCAGGAGATCTCCACCTACTACCTGGAGGTTGGCAACCCTACCCAGCAGGTTTCATGTGGAGGAGTGGGGAAGCGAACCCAGTTCTCCAGATGAGAGTGCACTGTTCTTAACCACTACACCACACTGGCTCTTCAGTCTGGCCTTCAGCACCTTGCTGTGTTGAAGCTCTCCCATGTCTGGAAGTCAGGAGGCAGGAAGCAGCTGTCCAGATGGGGTAGCTGCTGAGATGGTAAAACAGCCCCTCGATGAGCACCACTGGTCCCAGGTCATGGAGTTTGCTTTCACTGAAAGACAACACTCCTGTCATTGCTGTCTCTCTCGCCACAGGGAGGGAAGGTGACCAGAGGGATCTCCCCTCCTGCAGGAGCTAGTCGCATCTGCCTCATTCACACTTCAGTGATGGCATTTCACCAGCCAATATGGACTGTGTCTACCCCGTGAACCTTTCCAGCTCCACCAAGGCAGAAAGAATGAGGTCAGAGCTGTCTCCGCCGCCTGGACACATGCTCTCTCTCCGCCGTGTCCATCTGCTCTGCTTCCAAACCCTCCCCCCTCTTTCCGTTTGCTTTGTCTGGAGTCTTCCATGCCTCCGAGCTGTCTGTCTCTTGCCTCCTGATCTACTTGGCAGCTCAGTCCTGAACTCCAGTTGCTTTGGGAGCAGCCTGACAAAGCCTCAAAGAACGGGGACGGCTCCCTGGCTTCCCGCTTTCTTGCGATTCTACCTAGGATGCAACCTGAAAGACTGCAGGGCTCGGCAAAATACATCAGCGGTAGCCAACAAGACAGCGTCTGTCCGACTGCAAAGCACCAAAAACTTCAGTTATGCCAACTTCCCCCCCTCTCCCTTCCCATCCTCTTCCTTTTCCCTTCCTCTTTTTCTTTCCTTTCCTTTCTTTTTCCTTTTTGTTTTCTTTCCCCACTCCTTTTTAGTTTTCTGCCTCCTTCCCATGGAAGCAATGGGTCTGCTTCTAGCTGATGGCCTCCCATTGTTAGGCTTGCCAATTTCCAGGTAGTAGCTGGAGATCTCCTGCTATTACAACTGATTTCCAGCCAATTGAGATCAGTTCACCTGGAGAAAATGGCTCCTTTGGCAATGGAACTCTATGGCATTGAAGTCCCTCCCCTCCCCAAACCCCGCCCTCCTCAGCCTCCGCCCCAAAAAACCTCCCGCTGGTGCCGAAGAGGGACCTGGCAACCCTACCCATTGTCCATTTTGGCCTGTCACCACATGTGAATGTTTTCCCTTTAAGATGAGGTAGGGAGCCATCTGCCTATAGGGTATAGAATCATAGAGTTGGAAGGGGCCACCAGGGTCATCTGGTCCAACCCCCTGCACAATGCAGGAAATTCACAACTACGTCCCCCACCCACACCCCCAGTGACCCCTACTCCATGCCCAGAAGATGGCCCAGATGCCCTCCCTCTTATCACCTTCCTAAGATCATAGAATCAGCATTGCTGACAAATGGCCATCTAACTTCTTCTTTAAAACCTCCAGGGAAGGAGACCTTACCACCTCCCGAGGAAGCCTGTTCCACTGAGGAACCGCTCTAACTGTTAGAAAATTCTTCCTAATGTATAGATGGAAACATTTGATTTAATTTCAACCCGTTGGTTCTGGTTTGACCTTCTGGGGCATCAGAAATCAACTCGGAGCCATCCTCTATATACACCCCTTCAAGTACTTGAAGATGGTTATCATATCACCTCTCATTCTTCTCCTCTTCAGGCTAAACCTACCCAGCTCCTTCAACCTTTCCTCACAGGACTTGGTCTCCAGACCCCTCACCATTTTTGTTGCCCTCCTCTCGTCTACATCTTTCTTAAATTGCAGTGCCCAAAACTTAACACAGTACTCTAGGTGTGGTCTAACCAGAGCAGAGTAGAACGATACCATCCCTTTGAGTGATCTGGACATTATACTTGTGTTGATACAGCCCAAGATTGCACTTGCCTTTTTAGCTACCGCTACTAAGACCTCAAGATCCTTTTCATACACCCTACTGCTCAGACAAGTCTGCCCCATCCTATAATTATGCATTTGGTGTTTCCTACCTAAATGCAGAACTTTACATTTATCTTTGTTGAAGTGCATTCACCTATTAAGGTGTATACACCTATTAAGTTAGATTAGGTTTATTGTTTTAATTGTCTATTTTAACTTTATACTATATAGTTTTAGTTGTATATTTTAACTTTATATGTGCATGCATTATATGTTGTTATATGTTGAGCCAGGCTTTGCCAGGAAAGGGCAGGGTATAAATAAACCAAATAAATAAAAATAAAGGATGAAGAAGCCTTTTCCATACTCACCACATACCAAGGATCCCAAAATAAGAAGCCAATTCACATGGCTGAACCAGAGTATGTTTCTAAATTTCCTTTGCCAATGTGCAATAATGCAATAAAAGGACCAAGCCAGCATGGGTGTAATTACTTGGGAGGGAGGTTGCAAGGGGATTGATCTCTTCCAGCTTTGGAAACAAAATGGTTATGGAACAGAATGGAATTTTTTTTTTTTGTACAAATCGATAGGATTTCAGAACCCTATTTTAAATTCATTTTTTCCCCAAAACATCACTTGCATGTTTGACTTTTGATGAATGCTTTAAAGAACCACAACTTTAAATATTAAGCCTTGCTGAGGAATTGCAAAGCAATAAGATTAAGAATCGGCTCACGAAATGAAATATTTTGCACCTTATTTTTTATGTAACCCCCCTAAATCCATCACCACCCTTAATTGGGAAGGTTGAATAAACTTTAGTTTAGGAGAATATGATTTAGGAGAAAATCCATTAGCTCAATCCCAGCTGTCTCCAAGATACCTTTTCGCTTCCTGGTGCAGAACTTTAGCAGGGAAAGTGAAAGTGGGGATGATTCATTCATGCCTCCATCATGCCTTTGAGAGTGACTCTTGAGCATGCAGACTCTGCTCTGAGAGTCCACCTTTGTTTTCATTTCTCACAAGATAGGTCTAAGTGCCCAAACTAGCTTCAAGCTTTCATCTCTAAGGTCAGCATGGTTTCCTTAGCCCCATGCAGGGATGTGACCAGGGATGGGGCGGGGGATAATATCATACCCCTTACTAGCCCCACTCCCATCCTCCATATACTGATGTGGCTTTCTGAACAGAACCCAGGCGTGGCACTCTTCAGAAACTCAAGAAGAAGAAGAGTTGGGTTTTATATGCTGACTTTCTCTCCCACTTAAGGAAGAATCAAACCGGCTTACAATCACCTTCCCTGCCCCTCCCCACAACAGACACCCTGTGAGGTAGGTGGGGCTGAGAGAGTGTGACTAGCCCAAGGTCACCCAGCCGGCTTGGTCCTCACACTTACTAAAGGAGAAGACCTGCCTTCTGACAGAGTTTACTAGTTATCCAGTCAGGGATGGTAATACCAGTATAAGGCAAATCTAGCACATGTACCGTAGGTTCAGGTCACACAGATAATTTCCATGTAAGGAAACAATGCGAACTGATCATGCCCTCGCTGGACTGGCTCTATTTGAATAGTAAGATCTCACTTACATGGCTGGGAATGCATGGGAGGCCCATCCCACGGGCATGGAAAAGCATTTTGATTTTATTATCTATCCCACTCCTCGCCGCAAATAAGACTGTGTATCATTTGATGTCGTCCGTCATGGTGCCAATAAGCTCCAAATAACCCGCTTTAGACTGACCCACTGAGAAGGCACTCTTCCACTGTTAGAGCAATAACAAATTAACTTAGAGCCAACCTGGTAGCTTAGAGTCAGTATGGTGTAGTGGTTAAGGTGTCGGGCTGGATCTGGGGAAACCAGGTTCGAATCCCCACTATGCCATGGAAACCTGCTGGGTGACCTTGGGCCAGTCACACACTTTCAGTTTCAACCCTGGCAAGTATTTGGATGGGAGACCTCCAACGAATACCAGGGCCTTGATGCGGAGGCAGGCAATGGCAAACCACCGCTGAAGGTCTCTTGCCTTGAAAAACTCACGGGGTCGCCATAAGTCGGCCGCAACTTGACGGCATTTTACACACACTCACAATCTGCCACACACACACAATAAGCAATTCTCTGGGAAAATATAATGAGTAGCTGGCTTGCATAAGAAAACTTCCCAACAGGTCATACCCTATAAGTCAGCTAGGGTTGCCAACTTCCAGGTACTAGCTGGAGATCTCCTGCTATTACGACTGATCTCCAGCTAGGGTAGCCAGGTCCCTCTTTGCCACCTGCAGGAGGTTTTTGGGGCGGAGCCTGAGGAGGGTGGGGTTTGGGGAGGGGAGGGACTTCAATGCCATAGAGTCCAATTGCCAAAGTGGCCATTTTCTCCAGGGTAACAGATCTCTATCAACTGGAGATCAGTTGTAATAGCAGGATATCTCCTGCTAGTACCTGGAGGTTGGCAACCCTATCTCCAGCCAATAGAGATCAGTTCACCTGGAGAAAATGGATACTTTAGCAATTGGACTCTATGGCATTGAAGTCCCTCCCTGAACCCCGCCCTCCTCAGGCTCCGCCCCCAAAACCTCCCACTGGTGGCAAAGAGTGACCTGGCAACCCTAAGGTCAGCTCTGATGGTCTCCCACCTATCAAAGCTCTCCAAATGCTGCATCTGATGTAGCTGTCTCAATTAACTTCACTTCCACAAAATATTTCAACACACAAGAAAAAGCTCAATTTGTAGGGTTGCCAGGTCCCTCTTTGCAACCAGCAGGAGGTTTTTGGGTTGGAGCCTGAGGCGGATGGGGTTTGGGGAGGGGAGGGACTGCCATGCCATAGAGAGCAATTGCCAAACTGACCATTTTCTCCAGGGGAACTGTTCTCTATTTGCTGGAAATCAGTTGCAATAGCAAGAGATCTCCAGCCAGTACATGGAGGCCCGCAACTACTCCTGTCCTGTACCACTGCTAGGGTTGCCAGGTCCCTCTTTGCTACCAGTGGGAGGATTCTGGGGCAGAGCCTGAGGAGGGTGGGGGTTGGGGAGGGGAGGGGCTTCAATGCCATAGAGTCCAATTGCCAAAGCAGTCATTTTCTCCAGGTGATCTGATCTCTATCAGCTGGAGATAAGCTGTAATAGCAAGAGATCTCCAGCTAGTACCTGGAGTTTGGCAACCCTACCCATTTGGGAGTGGATTGGAGGTACAACACAGCCAGTTATGAGCTACCTCACTGGCCGAACATGAGCATGGCTCAAGTTCCCCAACGTGTGGCTCTTTGAACATGTCAATTCTCCTTTAAGCAGCAAAAAGCAATCACATACATTTTTGTTATATCACATTTGAAGATGATATGGCGTTCTGAGGCAGGGAACCCCATGGACCTTCTATTACTGAGAAATCATGCTCCAGCCTCGCGAATGCCATTACCACTCTGTATTTTATAATTAAATTGTATTTGCCGGTTACCTCACAGCATGCCTGCAATTTTTACTCATCTGAGGGTTTTATGGTTTTTTTTTTTTTTATCCTCGGCTTCCATTATTTTTGCCTTAAGATTTTTTCCCCTCCTACCTCCAAAAACTCTTGGCAATTTCACAGAACTCTTTAAGCTGCCTTTTTTTTTTTTGTCAGAGAGATGAAAAGAAAGAAACATGCGTACGCTGTGTAAAATGGAAGAAGGGGGAGTCTCTTGCCATTTCTTTTTACTCGTTCTTCTCCATGTGGTTCGGACAAGAGAACTAGAGGAGGCTGAAAAGAAGGATTTGAATTGCAACTTGTTCAAATGAGGGAGTGAAACTAGGGAGAAGCAGGAGACAGGGTTGCCAACCTCCAGGTAGCAGCTGGAGATCTCCTGCTATTACAGGAGTGACTGAACAATCCTATGCTTGTGATTGCAAGTGAACAGCTAACGGTGTCCTAATTTCTTTTGGGAGAGAAGGTTTAAAAGACTGTTTTGCCAGTGCCTTAACTTGAGAGTGAGTGCCTAAGCTCCATGAGGCCAGGGTACACACACGAAACTGCCTTATACTGAATCAGACCCTTGGTCCATCAAAGTCAGTAATGTCTAATCAGACCGGTGACAGCTCTCCATTGTCTCAGGCAGAGGTATTTCACATCACCTATTCGCCTAGTCCCTTTAACTGGAGATGCCGGGGATTGAACCTGGGACCTTCTGCATGCCAAGCAGATGCTCTACCACTGAGCCACAACCCCTGTTGCCATCCTCCACGTAGGGTCTAGAGATCTCCCAGAATTACTATTAATCTCCAGACTACAGAGTTCAGTTCCTCCCCAGGCTCCACCTCACATCTCCAAGAATTTCCTTACCCAGACTACAGAGATCTGTTCCCCTGGCAACTCCTCAAATCTGGAACTGGAATTTGACTGCTATCAGTAGATTGAGGTTTGGAATTAGATGTCTGAAGCTACATGAGACAAACCTTCCATAGGAACAGCGTATTTACACCACTTCAGGTAGATATACTTTAGTGTTAACAAGAAAATGGAAGGGAAGTCAGCATGGCTCAGTCCAATCTTGTCAGGTCTCAGAAGTTAAGCAAGGTTAGTTCTTGGATGGGAGACCACCGAAGGAGACTATGCAGAGGAAGACAACGGCAAACCACCTCTTGTTCTCACTTGCCTTGAAAGCCTCTCGCTGGGGTCGCCGTAAGTCGGCTGCGACTTAATGGCTCTTTACACACATAAACAAGAAAATAACTCATATTATCCCAAATTAGAGCTAATTTGATCAGGGGATCAATAGCACAGAAAATGTAATGTAACTACAGAGCCCGATGTCAATATGCGTCAACATTCCCTAGGGAATCTACAGCAGGGATTTAATCAGACCATTCAGGTGGCTTCGCCGAATTTGCCTAGTTTCTTCAGCTCGTATTGGCACTTGATTCGTCCTTTATAAAACAACATATGGGAGACTCATCCTGACTTCATTGGTTCAAAGCATTTTAGAGTCTTTAAAAACGTGTTTGTCAAATAACATTTTATCAGTGGCAAGGACTATGCAATCACCTCAGGCTAGTAGAGTGGAGTGGCATCTGTGGCCCTTTTCTGTAGTGTGCAACCTTGGCATTAGTTTGTGTTTGCTATACATAAGAACATAAGAAAAGCCATGCTGGATCAGACCAAGGCCCATCAAGTCCAGCAGTCTGTGCACAAAGTGGCCAACCAGGTGCCTCTAGGAAGCCCACAAACAAGGCGACTGCAGCAGCACCATCCTGCCTGTGTTCCACAGCACCCAAGACAATAGGCATGCTCCTCTGATCCTGGAGAGAATATGTATGCATCACTACCAGTATTCATTTTAACTAGTAGCCATGAATACCCCTTTCCTCCATGAACATGTCCACTTCCCCTCTTAAAGTCTTCCAAGGTGGCAGCTGTCACCACATCCTGGGGCAGGGAGTTCCACAATTTAACTATTGTTCAATTCACCTGTCCTTCAGATTAGGCTTTCCCACAAGTTTTGAAAAGAGAATCAAGGGAATTGTTTTGATTTTTTGCAATCTCCCCACAGTGATTTAACTTGAATGAAACATCAAAATCCAGAGGACCACTGTGGTGTAGAGGGTTAGAGTGTTGAACTGTGATCCACAGAGTTCCAGGTCCAAAGCCCTATTCAGACATGACACTCACTGAACGAACTTGGGCCAGCCTAACCTAGGGCTGCCAACTTCCAGGTGGGGGGATGGAGATCTCCCAGAATTACATCTGATCTCGAGACTACATAAATCACTTATTTCTTTATTATTTATTTATGTAAAACATTTATTCCACTTCACCTGGAGAAAAAGGGATGCGCTGAAAGGTGGCCTGAATGGCATTATATCCTACCAAGATCCCTCCCCTCCCTAAACCCCACCCTCCCAGGCTTCATCCTCAAATATCTAGGTATTTCCAAACCCAGAATTGGCACCCTTTGCCTAACCTATGCTACAGCATTGTTGGTTGGAAAAATGGGGGCTGGGGAGACCAAACCATGTACGCTATGTTGAATTCCTTGGAGGAAGGGTGCAATAAAAGTATAGCTAGACAGAAAACTCTTGTCAATTTTTTGTTCTATTAAGAATGTGGTGCTTACTTCTGAATAGACTTGCTTAGGCTTGCTCCCAAAGCAGCCTGCTGTTGTGCAGCTAATATACAGGTGGTAGAGCCAGTGTGGTATAGTGGTTAAGAGCAGTGGCCATGAGAGGCTGACTCTCATCTGGTGACCTGGGTTGGTTTCCCCACTCCTGCACATGAAGTCGGCTGGGTGACCTTGGGCTACTCACAGTTCTATCAAGAGCTCTCTCAGCCCCACATACCTCACAGGGTGTCTGTTGTGGGGAGGGGAAGGGAAGGTGATTGTAAGTTGGTTTGAATCTGCCTTAAGTGGTAGAGAAAGTCAGCATATAAAAACCAACTCCAACTCCTCCTTCTTCTTCTTCTTTGCCTCCTCCTCCTCTTTTGTAAGAGCTGTGCTTCCTTGTCACACACAATATATGCCTTGCCTGAGTTACACTTGCAACGGGGGGGGGGCGGCATTATGTGGCCTATCCACCCATGTTGTGCTGCCAAACCACATAACTTATTGAGGGAGTTTTGACTGCCATTGCCAGGGGCCCATTTTCCTTGAGCAAGCCATAATGTGAGTGATATGTGAAAATAGCTCCCTTGTCTCTCCTGGTGTCAGTACGCTGCTCCCAAACGCACGTACTCTCAGCCCCATTAAAAGTAATGGACTGAGATTGTCCACCCCATTACTTCCAATGGCTACGTTTCAGCCAGAGAGCCTCGAGCTCCCATATCCTCCCAACAGCAAGGGTGGTG
Source organism: Euleptes europaea (assembly GCF_029931775.1). NCBI lineage: Eukaryota > Metazoa > Chordata > Lepidosauria > Squamata > Sphaerodactylidae > Euleptes > Euleptes europaea. Next base: position 14,768,106 of record NC_079325.1, on the reverse strand, counting down.
GCTCCGGCCCTCTCCGCCTCATTAGCCCTGGCAAGTTCTTCACATAAGACTTTTTTTTTAATCATAAAGATGATGGCGGGCTGGAATCTGATAATTTCTCCAGGAGATACAAATATTCTTTACACCTCAGGCAAATATTCATCTGGGTGTGTGATTTTAGTTCTTATTGCTTTGACTGGAAAAAAAAAATCAAGGCAAGGTTATTGCCTCATTTCAGAAATAGAAAGCACACTTCCTTGCCCAAGAGACGAGGGGAAATTTGCCCAGAATGTACTAAGTGAAGCCTTTTCAAGTTCTGAAGTCCTGCTTAGAGATTGACATGTTGTGTTTTAGATTTGTAGCTAAAATATTTCAAGAATACACTTGAAATGTGTGTGAATTTGAAAAACATGTGTGTCATCATGTGCATGTTATCAGAAAGCCAGGGCTGGCTGATTCTGTGACAGACCCCAATTTGTCTTGGCCAGTGTGTGAAACTGCCCTCAGCTAAATTTTCTATCACACGAAATTCAGTACCATTCTGCAAGGATCAGGGGTTGAGAAGACGTAACAGGCAAAGCAAAATGAAGGCTGGAATGTGCTCGTGCTTATTCACACAGACGAGTGCCTTAATATCCAACAGACAAATCATGCAAAAATCTTCCATCTGGGCATTAAGGTTGCCAGTCCCCCACTCTGGGGTCCCTCTCCCTGGTGCCAATCAGCTGGCTGGCAGGGGACTTATCAGCGGCAAAAGGAGGCTCAGGCCTGCATCACTGGCAATGTGGCGATGTCACTTCTGGTGTGCACCCGAAGGGATGTCACCATGTCGCCAGCGACAAGAGGATTCTCTAGTATTTGAGCAAAAACTCTATGGTAAAATTACTTCCACCATAGTAGGGTTGCCAGCTTCCAGGTACTAGCTGGAGATCTCCTGCTATTACAACTGATCTCCTGCTATTACAACTGCTATTACAACTGATGCCGATAGAGATCCGTTCACCTGGAGAAAATGGCTGCTCTGTCAATTGGACTCTATGGCATTGAAGTCCCTCCCCTCTCCAAACCCCACCCTCCTCAGGCTCCGCCCCAAAAGCCTCCCGCCGGTAGCAAAGAGGAACCTGGCTACCCTACACCATAGAGTTTTTGCCCAAATACCAGAGTGACCCAGCATCACTGGCGATGTGATGATATCACTTCTGGTGCGTGCCTGAAGTGATATCACCAATGATGTTGGCTTCTCTTTGCTCCTGGTAAGTCCCCCACCCACCCTCACCACCCCCACTGAGTAGGCCCAGACCTACTTAGCTTCAGCAAGGATGCCATATCATTTGCTTTCTATGCAACAGTTTCTTTCAAAAAGGCAGCCCCCCAAACACCAGCTCTACAGGGGCTCACAATCGGTAGAAAGGGCTCGGCAATGCGCTTGACAGTTCCAATCCATGGGTCGAAGACCACTGATCTATTCTATCTCAGTGCTTTTCTCTTCTGTCTTTGATTTCACCTACTCACAATCTCCACAAGATATCCCTATATAAAAGAAAATGGAGGCTGAAAGGTTCTATCACATTTTTAACCTGCCCTTTCTCCGAGAATCTCAGGGTGGCATACATCAGATCCTGGATCCCCCCTTGAGCCTCACAGCAACCATGAAAGAACAACTGGGCCAAACACTCAAGCAAATAACCCCCCCCCCCACCGGGTGCAGTGTTGGGTTTGAAAAATAGCACTTGGAGGAGGCAAGATCCCCCTCCTCTCCCTGCGCCATGGTGGTTCTGACCAGAATTGGGCCCCCAGGCACAGTTTAAAGGAGTTCCTGGCTGGGAATTCACAGTTTCAAAATGGTGGACATGCCCCAGGTATGCCATATTATCTGTTTCAGCCCTCAGTGTGCTTCAAGGCTGAGTATGGAAAAGGAGTTGCTGAAAGCCATACAAAAACTTGGTGGCAGAACATTCTTTTTAAAAAATTGCCCACTGCAGAAATCTTTCTGTGTACACAAAGAAAAAGATTCCTAATCATTGAAAACCTCTCAACTCAATTCAAATGTTTTCTGTGAAAGAGACTATCACTCTGCCAATCTGAGGAAAGTGAGGATGGATACCCAATATATTCAAAAGCACTTGACACCTTCAGTGTTACTCCTCTGAAGATGCCTGCCACAGCTGCTGGCGAAACGTCAGGAAAGAAAATACCAAGACCACGGTCACACAGCCCGGATAACCTACAAGAACCAATGAACTCTGACCATGAAAGCCTTCGACAACACTTGACACCTCTTTATATATTCCCACTCCAACGGGACATTTCATCTGCAACCAGGGTTGTCAGATCCCTCTTTGCCACTGGCGGGAGGTTTTTGGGGTGGAGCATGAGGAGGGTGGGGTTTGGGGAGGGGAGAGACTTCAATGCCATAGAGTCCAATTGCCAAAGCGGCCATTTTCTCCAGGTGAACTGATCTTTATCGGCTGGAGATCAGCTGTAATAGCAGGAGATCTCCAGCTAGTACCTGGAGGTTGGCAACCCTACTGCCTGTCCATCTGTCATGCCTGGCCATTTCTATACTGCTTCTGGCCCCTGTCAGCCAGCTGGGTTGTTACGAACAAGATTTTGGTCTGCCCTTTCACTTATCTATATGCCTTCTATTCTTTCTTCTGGTCAGCCTTCTACCAGTGGGTAAATATCACCTCTTTTCAATGGTCACAGAAGAAAAAGAACCTTCTGCATGTATCAATTTGATTTTTTCAACAGTTCAAAGTGATTGGATCTTTTCTGCACAAGCTTCCTTTCCAGACTTTGCAAGCAGGAGCTCGAATCGGGAGAATATTCATATCACATCCGCTGTTTGTTTTCTGCTCTATAAATAATGCTTTCCCGGAGTGCATACATGTCCATGATACTGAGAGGAACAGAGGCTTGTTCAATTGCACTGGCAGTTAACAGGTGTGCCTGGAGGGTGGCGGGAAGAAGGAGCTGGGGGGATTAAACCTTCTCCACAACTCAGGCAGAAAAAGAACACCACCAACCCACATAGCACAAGTACAGCTGAATAAACAAGCACACTTTATGCTGCCAGCGGAGGCATGTGTTAAAGCTTTTCCTAGTAAAGCACGTGGGAATGCTGTTCCCTTTCAGGCGGAATGGACTGCTCTACTGACTGCTCCCAGTTCAAAACAAAACACCTCCCTGAATACCAAATGCAAGCATGTCAGGGACCGCTTGAAATTTTATAGTCTAGGGAAAGTGTCACCATTGGACTGTGCACTTTGGTAGAAAAGCAGTTTGCAAGGCCAGCGGTTAGGAACAGCACTAGGATCCATGATCTGGATCCATGATCTACAATGTGGTCCCTGTGGACTGCTGGCTCCCCCTTGATTCTTGGATCTTAGGGATAAAACGGATTTGGAATGGACCAGACCAAAAAAAAAAAAAAAAAAAACAGGAGCCTCAGATGATTCCCTACCAGCTGTCTAGCAAAGTGCTGAGCTCATCCTTGGCAGGCACGTCACAGTCAGGTGCCCTTGGGTTACCAACTCTGGGATGGAAAATTCAAAGAGATTTGGTGGTGGAGCCTGAAGAAGGTGAGGTGTGGGGAGAGGAGGGACCTCAGCAGGGTATAATGCCACAGAGTTCACTCTCCAAAGGAGCCATTTTCTCCAGGGGAACTGACCTCTGTTGTATGGCAATCAGTTGTCATTCTGGGAGATTTCCAAGCCCCACCCGTAGGTTGGCAACCCTAGTTTGGCAACAGATGTCATGTTTTGGGGCTCGGAAACCTCTCCCTGTGAAAGCGCAGGGAACAAGCCACCCTTTTCCTTTGAAGCAGTGGCCCTTCCCCAAAGCAAAGAGATGAGCCTCCTTTCCCTGTGGCAGTCATTTAGTGATTGGCACTGTACCTTATGGTAGTAGGGTTGCCAACCTCCAGATGGTGGCAGGAGATCTCCTGCTATTACAACTGATTTCCAGCCGATAGAGATCAGTTCCCCTGGAGAAAATGGCCGCTTTGGCAATTGGAGTCTATGGCATTGAAGTCCCTCCCCACTCCAAACCCCGCCCTCCTCAGGCTCCACCCCAAAAACCTCCCGCTGGTGGCGAAGACAGGCCTGGTAATCCAATATGGTACCCATTTTGTGGCAGCGCCTATCACCTTGCTCAAAATTCCAAAAGTGCCCAAGAGACTCATCACGACTCTGAACCATTGCTTTGGATATTTAAGGGAGAAGTTCCAGAGATGAACGTTGTTTCCCCATCATATTTCACTTGCGACAACGAGGGAAACTATACTTGCTAAACATCGCCCTCCTTCAGAGCTCTTAGAGAAGCTAACAAGATCAATCCTTACACATTTTCCCGCTTGTTACACCCAAAGAAAACTTTGAATGCCTCGTGGGTAGTGAACGTCTCTGGTCATCAATACTCACACCCTCAGCTCTAGGCAAAAGAGGCAAGGGGGGGGGGAGAGATTCGAGAAACAAATTGCAGGCACCAGATGAAATAAAAGAGGCTTAGAGACAGAGGAAGTAAGCTGATAAATCTTCTCATTTTAGCTGACATTTTAAAACACTAGACAGGTTTTTCTGCACCCAAAGGGCAAGAGCAGCACTAGAAATCCTTATTAGTAAATTTTTCTCGCTGCAGCAACTTCATAACAAAGAGAAAGCAGAATACACTTAAAAGGGGGGAGGGGGGGAAATGGCTCAAAGATTTATTTCTAAAGGGTAGATTTCCCCCCTCCCACCGCCGACACATTGACCAATCGCCAAACATCAAGGATTTACAACATTGTCATACGGCCTTTAGAAGGATGAACATCTTATTTATAATCAATGAGACACAAGAAGCTGGACTCAGTCTCTTTCCTCCAGAAGAACACCGAAGGGAGAAAAATAGTCTCCGATGGAATAGCCATGCATAATTTTAACCTTGGAGCTGATGGAGCATGCAGAGAAGATGCACTTTTGGGAGAAGACGGGCCTTTCCCTCTCTCCCGGCTTCTCAAGTGGGGCCTGATAAATAGGGTTGCCAACCTCCAGGCAGTAGCTGGAGATCTCCTGCTATTATAACTGATCTCCAGCTGATAGAGATCAGTTCCCCTGGAGAAAATGGCCGCTTTGGCCAGTGGACTCTATGGCATTGAAGTCCCTCCCCAAACCCTGCCCTCCTCAGGCTCTGCCCCAAAACCCTCCTGCGGGTGGTGAAGAGGGACCTGGTAACCCTACTGATAAAGCTAGGGTTGCTAACTCTGGCTTGGGAAATTCCTGGACAGTTGGCAGTGACAACAGTGGAGAGGGGACTTTGGGGAGGGGGAGAGTTTAGTGGGGATGTGATGTCACTCTGTGACTTTTGTTTCTCTTACATTTTATGGTACACCATAGAATTAATCTTACAAATCTGCCATTTCCTCCAGGGGTCCTCAGTCGTCAGGTGCTTAGCTGAGATTCCAAGAGCGCTTCAGGCCCCATGTAGAGACTGGTAACCCTAAACAAACCTCAGGTCACTAGGGTTGCCATCTCCAGGTAGGGAAATACCTGGAGATTTTGGAGGTGGAGCCTGCAAAGGTTGGGGTTTGGGGAAGGGAAGGACTTCAAGGAGGTATAATGCCATACAGTCCACCTTCCAAAGTGGCCATTTTCTCCAGGTGAAATAATCTATGTAGCCTGGAGATCAGTTATAGTCCCAGCCAGCACCTGGAGGTTGGCAACCATACAGGTTACCTTCTTCTTTGTTGCACCCCACCTCTGAAAGAGGTGTTGCTGGTCACCTAACTGTGTGGTAGGTTAGGGAGAAGTTCTGGCTCCATACAAGAAAAAAGCTTTACGTGATCACAGGAACCTATCAAAAGAGAAAAATAAATAGTAATGGTTCCTGAAAGCCAACTCGGGCAGGCAGTATAGTGGATGGAGTACTTAGAAGGGGAAAACAAGAAGGGTTCTATTTTCTATTCATCTACAATGCTCACTCATCCTTGCTGAGGGCTGAGTGTGTGTATATCCTCGAATAAGACCCTTGAATACAAATTCCTAGCCAGCCAGAAAGGAAAGTAAGAGGAAGTACAGGTCTCCCCAGATATTCACAGTTGAAGCAGCTGCATGCCCCAAAATTTATTTTCAACTATTTTCATCAATACACTATGGATGTTTATGCATGGGTACTTTCACTTACGTTCACGCCCCCCCCCACTGTCTGTATGAATTGTTCCTTGGGGTTATGCATGAGTTTTCCCTCCATTAGAGATGACCACGCTGCCAGCCGTCACAAATCCTGGACCTTGCCGGGCCTCTGTTAACCCAATTCTTCCATCTCTCCTGAGCTCAGCCCAGGTGAAATCTCTGTGCATAAGGCAAAGTGTGGAACACGCGAGCTTTGTTTCGCTCACAGCCAATTACAAAGCAGCATGTCCAGAAGCAGGGGTTCAAATACTTCCTGCTTCCTCAGAGCTCTTTCTGAGCAGAAGAAAGGCTTTTTAAGAAAATAAGAACATAAGAAAAGCCCTGCTGGATCAGACCAAGGCCCCATCAAGTCCAGCAGTCTGTTCACACAGTGGCCAACCAGGTGCCTCTAGGAAGCCACAAGCAAGATGACCGCAGCTGCACCATCCTGCCTGTGTTCCCAACTTAGGCTTGGATTTCTCCCCCCACCCACCCTTTTCAGATTTCTCCATTTTTTGTTTTATGTTCTTAAAATGCTTTTTATGTAGAAATTGGGTTTGTGGGGAGGGAACTTTTCTCTCGCTACAGCCAATTATGAAGCAACATTTCAAGGGGTGGGGATTCATTCATATACTTCCTGAGTTGAGCTGGGAGACTGCTGGTGCATAGACTCCCAACAGGAAAGTGTGGGTCCAGCGACCAACCAATCTCAGGTAAAACTCCCATGCATAAACGACCGAAGTTGACCTTACAAGTTATAGATGGGTGGGTGAGGGTTGGTGTTCATCACTGGTGGGAGGGAAGGGTCAGTGAGGTGAAATTGACAGAGAAAAAGGTGGGAGAGAGGGAGACAGCAGAAGAAAGGGAAAGAGAGTGACAGCATCCTTACACATTATGAAGTCCTTATGTTTGTTGGTGAACAACACAAGGACCATGTGCCAGAGGCTTGATGGGACTTTTATGCCTTCCAGATGCCCATTGGCCTTTCCCGGCTCACAGTACATGGGGAGAAAGTGGCTTCAATCCCCCACATGCTGTTTTCGTGTCCTGAAACCACCCTGTGTAGCTGCTATTGATTCTATTGAAAAATTAGGTGTGGCCAGGAAACTGGATGGAAGAAGCATGTCCTACCTGGCTGGACAAATTGGAAGCATAAGGGAAACGAGAAGAAGACAGGAGTGCTCACCACTGTGTCAGGTTCTTCTATGTGGTTGTAACTCTGGTGGGTTGTTCTTCCAGAGCTAGATTTGGCTCAATGGGATCCCAGCTGACAAACACTATGATATTAAATCATATAACAATCTCGGCTTTAAGGTAGGGTTTCCAGTAAGGTTGCCAGGTCCCTCTTTGCCACCAGCGGGAGGTTTTTGGGGTAGAGCTTGAGGAGGGTGGGGTTTGGGGAGGGGAGGGACTTCAATGCCATAGAGTCCAATTGCCAAAGTGGCCATTTTCTCCAGGCGAGCTTATCTCTATCAGCTGGAGATCAGTTGCAATAGCAGGAGATCTCCAGCTAGTACCTGGAGGTTGGCAACCCTAGTTTCCAGAACTCCCTGGTCACCAGAGTGGGGGATGGGGGTAGGGTTACCAGATCCAGGTTGGGATTCCTGGGGATTTGGGGATGGAGACTGGAGAGGACAAGGGCCTCAGTGTGGTGCAATGTCGTAGAGTCCACTCTCCAAAGTATCCATTTCCTCCAGGGGAACTGATCTCTGTAGTCTGAAGATGATCTGTAATTTGGGGGGATCTCAAGGTCCCACCAGGAGGCTGGCATCCCTACTTTAAGGTTACAAACAAATGTGGGACTCTTGAACTATGAGAATGATTGTTTTTGTTCTCAGTAAACAGCCAAACTTTTCATATGTTTGTTACAGTTGTTGGGAGCTCTTGCATCAGCAATAAAAAAAAATGCTAGGGAAGGGAATTTGCTAGCTATTTTAACAAATCTAACTCCAGATGGAACCCAGATGGGCCAAAGCAGGTGGAAATGTTGCAAAAAAGAAAAAAAAGAGTCAGATCTGAAATGGTTGGTGCTGCTTCGTTTGTAGAAGCAGGCAAACACAAATCTTTGGGGAGCAGGATCACATTTTTAATCATTATAACTAGTTTCTGCATTCCTTATTCTAACCGAAGGAGGAAGGGACTGGAACTTGGTGGTCGATCATCTGTTTTACATGTAGATGGTGCCAGGTTAAGCCCCGGCATCTCCAGTTAAAAGTATCAGGTAGCAGGAGGTATGATAGACCTCAACCTAAGACCCTGGAGAGCTGCTGCTAGTCAGAGTAGGCAATGTTAACTTTGATGGACCGATGGTCTGACCTAGACTGCAATCCTAAGGAGACTTTACCGGGAGTAAGTCCCCTTAAATAAGACGGGACTTATTTCTCAGTAGAACTGGTCAGGATTGGCCCCTAAAGGCAGCTTCATGTGCTCATGTGAGGAAGGCATTAGCCAAAGCCAGAGTGGTGTAGTGGTTAAGAGCGGTGGTTTGGAGCGGTGGACTCTAATCTGGAGAACCGGGTTGCATTCCCCAAAATTGTGCCTAAATATAACCATTTCCTATCTGCCGCATTGTTGGAGTTAGGATTGAGAAGGGGTCACCCCCAAATTGTTCTTTTCTAAAGTCATTTCCCCCCAGCAAATCCGAGGGTTCCCCAGGGTTTGCCAAACATTAAATGGGGTGGGTTCCACTGTGTGGATTTGGCTATCCACAGTGACAATGGAGAGAGCATCCCTTAGCTCTTAGACAGAGAGACAGACAGGAGCCAGTGACAACCAAACTATCCCCTATCTGCATACCACTCTGACCTGGGTTCTGCATCTTGGTCAAGCGAATGGGTAACAATATCTTAAGAATGGGGTGGACAGTTAGAAGCCGCCTTTTCCCCACACAGCAGTGGTTTAGCCAGCAAGATTCCCGTTTATAGCAGCGGACGAGGCAAGTAGGGGAAGGGCTGTGGCTCAGTGGTAGAGCCTCTACTTTGCATGCAGAAGGTCCCAGGTTCAAGTAGGTGGTGTGAAAGACCTCTGCCTGAGACCCTGGAGAGCGGCTGCCGGTCTGAGCAGACAATACTGACTTTGATGGACCAAGGGTCTGATTCAGTAGAAGGCAGCTTCATGTGTTCCTGTGTTCAAGTAGCTTTCCAGTGATCAATAGCACCCACTCCACGTAATAACTAGGGTTTGCCATGTTCTGCCCCAAATCAGCCTGCAAATGGACTAGAGAAAATGAAAGGTTTGCCTTGCATTTCTTAGACACAAAAGGAAGATGTGAGAAGAATGCCAACGGACAAGCACGGGGGATGCCCGCCTTTCAGCAGACCCTCCACACCACTGTTTTAATTGATAACGTATTCCTTTTCCTCCTGCTTTTTGATATCCTTTTGCTTATTATGTGTAAATAGGAATCCCCCCCCACCAAGTGATCTGAATGTATTCATTTAACGTAGCTGAGACAAAGTGAATGCCAGCTGCCCTTCAGGACCTCTGGGAAAATGAGACGATGCTTTCCCCATAAAGCCACCCTCCTGTGCAGAAAAAAAGGCAGAAACAGAATGGAGCAGAAGATCAAAGGAGGAAAGCTTGCAAAAGAACAAGGATGAAAAAAAGCAAGACAAAGGGGGAATGTCTAACATTGGGATTCAGCCTCGCGCTGATGCTATTGTGAAGGGAATGTTAAATATTATCGTAACCTTAAATGGAGATGTTACTCAAAGAGAAAGGAAGAAAGAGTTCTCGCTGATTCCCTGAAAAGGGATTTGCGTGCATCTCTTTTGCGAAGTTCTGACGGCTTTCTCTCCTACGCGGAGCGGCACAGCAAGTTCAGCGTGGCAATTTCCCAACTGGGTGGGAACTCCCCAGGGTGCCGTTTAGAGAGGGCAGGAGGGTCCACAGCTCCCCCCCACACGTATTAGACTACTGGCATTTTCTGCCCATTTTCTGCATCCTGAGAGCCAGAATTCCAAGCTGTAGCTGGCAACCCACCAGGAGGCAAGAACGGTCCCACTCGCATTGCCGCGACATGCCACAACGCTTCTGCCCAAAATAACAAAAAACCTACAGTGTTTTGGCCAAATTCTGGAGTGTCCATGAGATGTGATGATGTCACTGCCATTTTTGTGCTGGAAGTAGGGTCGCCAACTTCCAGGTACTACTAGCTGGAGATCTCCTGCTATTACAACTGGTCTCCAGCCGATAGAGATCAGTTCGCTTGGAGAAAATGGCCGCTTTGGCAATTGGACTCTATGGCTTTGAAGCCCCTCCCCAAACCCTGCCCTTTTCAGGCTCCACCCCAAAAATATCCTGCCGGTGGCAAAGAGGGACCTGGCAACCCTAGCTGGAAGTGATGTGGTGTGTCATTAGGGTTGCCAGCTCCAGGTTGGGAAATACCTGGAGATTTTTGGGCAACCCTATATCTCATGCTGATGTTGAAGAGCACCTCTCCCCGCCCAATATTTTCCTAACAGCCTAAGATGTGGCAGTGGGGCAAGGGGAGCAATTTATGGTCCCCCTGACTACCCATGATGATGTAGATCCACAGTTAGAATTATTTAGTCTTAAAAGGCAACTGTGTGGGGAAAAGGGGTTTGTTCTGGGCCAGTGTGGTATAGTGGTAAAGAGTGGTGGACTATCATCTGAAGAACCAGGTTTGATTCCCCACTCCTCTGCATGAGCGGCGGACTCTAATCTGGAGAACCAGGTTTGATTGCCCACTCCTCCACATGAGCAGCGGACTTTAATCTGGAGAACCAGGTTTGATCCCCCACTCCTCCACATGAGCAGTGGACTCTAATCTGGTGAACAGGGTTTGATTCCCTACTCCTCCACATGAAGCCTGTTGGGTGACATTGGACTAGTCACAGTTTGCTCCGAACTCTCAGCCTCACCTACCTCACAAGGTGTCTGATGTGGGGAGAGGAAGGGAAGGCGATAGTAAGCCAGTTTGAGTATAGAGTATAGAAGAACTCTTCTTCTTCTATGGCACTGAGGAAGAAGGGGTAAGCTCTCCCCCAGTTTGTGTCACTTCTTTGACTGAAAACACTCCTTCCCCCAAACTGCTTTAAGACCTGGTAGGGGAAAATGACAGCTTTACTGTACTGTGCTTGCCTTTTGTCCCTTCTAGGGTTAAAGCAAGGAAACAGCATAGGGAGAAGCGTTAACTTCCCTCTTCTGCAGCACTGCAGCCTTGATCCATATTGCTTCCCCCAAGGCTTAGATGAAGAAGAAGAAGAAGAGTTGGTTTTTATATGCCGACTTTCTCTACCACTTGAGGAAGACTCAAACCGGCTTACCATCACCTTCCCATCTCCTCCCCACAACAGATACCATGTGAGGTAAGCAGCGCTGAGGGAGTATGACTGGCCCAAGGTCACCCAGCTGGCTTCGTGTGTAGGAGTGGGGAAACAAATCCAGTTCACCAGATTAGCCTCAACTGCTCATGTGGAGGAGTGGGGGATCAAACCTGGTTCTCCAGATCAGAGTCCACCGCTCCAAACCACCCCTCTTAACCACTTCACCACGCTGGTGTATCAGGAGTTTTAGTCATGGAATTCCAACTTCTTGTGCCATTTGGCTCTTAACGTCCATTGTTATAGACTTTCAAAGTTTCTATATTCAGGAGACGCTTTCCACATTCACTCAATTTACTGAGGAACCCTTGCATGTCTCTTCCACAGAACCTCACTGTGCTGCAAAGGGTTCTGGGGCATTTTCTTCAGCATATGCTCTGTACATGCAGGATGTTGGTCTGGCCTCTAATGCCTCATGGCCCTTTCAGAAATGAAAGTGTGACCTAGGAAACACAGCCAACACTGTCCTATGGCTGCTCGTGGTTTTCAATCTCCAGGTGGGGCCTGGAGTTCTCCTGGGATCACACATGATCCCCAGACTACAGAGATCAGTTCCTCTGAAGAAAATGGCAGCTTAAGAAGTAGGGTTGCCAGGTCCCTCTTTGCCACTGGCGGGAGATTTTCGGGGTGGAGCCTGAGGAGGGTGGGGTTTGGGGAGGGGAGAGACTTCAATGCCATAGAGTCCAGTTGCCAAAGCTGACCTCTATCAGCTGGAGATCAGTTGTAATAGCAGGAGATCTCCAGCTTTTACCTGGAGGTTGGCAACCCTATTTGGAAGGTGGACTGAATGGGATCACATTCCCGCTGAGCTCCCCCCCTCCCTAGGTACAGCTCCCAAGTCTCCATGGATGTGTCAAGCTTAGGTTGGCAATTGTAATTATAAGGGAAGATATATAGTATATATAACAGGCAAGTTTGCTCTTCTGATTGAGGAATCCTTAAGAAGTCTCCAATGAACTTCCTGGAACACAATCTGAAAACTATTACATGGTTCTACATACCAAATGGAATAAATCTGTTTGCTCCGACCTGCACTAATAACACACCAGTAGTTATTATGAAGTATAAAAAGAAGCCACGGCAAATGTGTTTAAAATACACTATTTGTTTGCTGTTCAGTGATGAATAAATCTACTCTCGGTCTTTAAAACCTTGCTGAGAATCATTTCCTTGTCTCCAATCTGAAATGGTGCACCTGGGAAGTCCAGCTGGGAATACTGAAATATGAACTGAGTTTGTAGACTGTTAAATTGCTGGCTGGCAATAGTCAAAGTACAATCAATTAAGACCGAATCATGGTAGCTTCTAAAGCAAGGTTAGAGGAATATAGTTGGAACTAACAGCCACCCTGGAACCATATAAGAGAGATCAGTTCTCTTGGAGAAAATGGCTGCTTTGGAGGGTTGATTCTCCTTAAAAGGTAGAGAAAGTCAACATATAGAAACCAACTCTTCTTCTTCTTCTAGACTGCCTCCCTCTTCCACTCTTTAATTATGGATCCTCCATAATCTAGCATAAGCCCAAAGAGGACACCAGTCCACATGCTTCTGCAGCTTAGGATTGCCACTCTCCAGGTGGGAGACTCTTGAGAAATTACAACAGATACCGATACTACAGAGATCAGTTCCATTGGAGGAAATGGAAACTTTGGAGGGGGGATGCTATTAATTCATAAGGTCCCCCTGAGTCGGAAGCAGCTTGAAGACGCTTAACACACACGCTTGCCACAATCCATTCTTAGTGCAATGACCAAGCTTCTGTCCTCTCATACTTGATTGGCAATTCATCACCATATCCGTCTGCTTGCCCGGCATTGCCTCCTCGTGAAAAAACTATGACAAGTTTCATCTGAGCACTAGACTCAAACTTCTGCATTTACAATCCCTCCCTCCTACTGAGCCACACAAATTTGCCCTGCCATTCTCCTTCAAGAAAAAATACACTTGGCCAAAAAATTTTAAAAATCAAAATACTGGTATTTCAAAACATCAGTGACCGTATTCGCACACGTCTGTCTGTTGTTACACTCCACATTAAAGCTGCCTTCAAAAAACATCAACTGAACCTTTTTTGCAAAGTGGCTGAAGAAACAAATTAGGCAGACAGAGTGTAATAGGTTCAGGAACGTGTGAGAAGCATCGTAGAGACTTTGTTTACTAAAGGCCCAGTATTAATGTAAATGGTTATGATAATCGCTAAATGCCTCCTGCATCTTTCAAACTTGCCACATGGAAAATTAGAAACCTAGACATCTGGGCTTTCAGCATCAATTTTTGGAAATAAATCAGGGAGGCCTATATTTGGTAAATAAATGTGAAATCACGGAGCTGGGCCAAACTCTACCTTCCTAATAATATCCAGTCGCCTGTTAACTCCTCTTATTATTCCTAATGGGTTCAGGCACCTTTGTAGAAAGTGGGGAGGAGGGAAGCTTGTGATGTATTAGGTTTTTCCTTGAGCTGCCATTCTGCCAGAGTTCTGCTTCTAACATTTAAAAAACAAAAACAAATTAGAGACTAGTACTTGTGCTGGGAGCCTATATAAAAGGGAATGTATGAATGACTACCCGATTGTGTGTTTCTGAATGATTTCATTACTGAAGCGCAGATCAAGGCTTCATTTAATTCAGCTTTTGGTCTCCAGCAGTGCCCAGTCAATTTCCTCTTACAATTCACAAGGAGGCCACAAAGGTGACAGCCTTCCCCTGTTGCAGGACCTTAGTATCTGGTATACAGGTATACTTAGGGTTGCCAACCTCCAGGTAATTAGCACAGACATGAAAAATGTAACAAGGTGCAAAGGTATATTAAATATGCTACACAATAATGCAATGAAAAGGAATCTGGTACCATTGAGACTTTCATGTCCATTGTCATGAATTATTGCACTTTAGTTTAGGATAGATGTAGTTGTTATAATAGTATGTTAGATTCCTTTTCATTGCATTATTGTGTAGCATATTTAATATACCTTTGCACCTTGTTACATTTTTTGTGTCTGTGCTAATTTCCAAAACTTCGTGTTACTTGCAGAGTGGAGTCCATTTTCCCAGCAACCTCTAGGTAATAGCTGGAGATCTCCTGCTATTACAACTGATCTCCAGCCGATATAAATCAGTTCACCTGGAGAAAATGGCCACTTTGGCAATTGGACTCTATGGCATTGAGGTCCCTCCCCTCCCCAATCCCCAACTTCCTCAGGCTCCATTCCAAAAACCTCCTGCCAGTGGCAAAGAGGGACCTAGCAACCCTAGGTATACTGCCCCTGAAAATGGATGAACCATTTTATTATCCTGAACGGATTCCCCTGAGTTTAATTATATGTTTCATTTTTATCCCCACTCTTCCTTCAAGGAGTTTGGGGCCCAACAACATCCTCCCAACAACCATGAAAGTAGGGTTGCCAGGTACCTCCAAGTATCACGTCACTGACAACTTGGGAGAGACTCTGGCATTTGGGCAAAATATCTATGGTAGAAGCTGTTTTTACCATAGAGTTTTGCCCAAATACCAGAGTGTCTCCCATGTCGTCGGTGGCGTGATGACATCACTTCCAGATGTGACGTCAATGCGCAGACGCCGTTGAGGCCTAGGCCTCAGTTTGCTCCTGGTAAGATCCCTGCTGGCCGCCGAATGACACTAGGGGGAGGGGGCCCAAAGCAGGGGATTCCCCACCCCTGGTGGGGTTCTGGCAACCCTACATGAAAGGTAGGTTTGGCAGAGAGAAAGTGACTGGGCTAAAGTCACCCAGTATTGTGAGCTTTATGACTAAGGAGGAATGTGAACCTAGTCTCCTTAGACTAGCACTCTTAACTCCTGTGCCACACTTACTTCACTTGTCTCATTATTTTTGATGCTGTCAATAATTTAATGACTTTTCTCTTTTTTTTTTAAACAAAAGTCTATCGTGGAGCACATAAGCAGGCTGTAGTGTCTCTCTGATAATGAGTGACTTGTGAGATACTGTTGGCTGAGGCTTCGACATGTGGATATGGCAGAACCAATTTTCAGGTACAACAAATTGATTTTTAAGGCTTGCTTCTTTGATTTGTTGTTGTTCATGCATGCTTATACCTGAACTGAGAATGACACCAGAACCAATCCAAAAGCCCATGTTTATTTGGGTCTGTTGCCATATCGTGGCTCTGGGCTATTAATAGCTTGCTGATAGCATCTTTCCATGGCATCAACCTGTCCAGGAGAATTATCCAGCTCCTTTGATGGGAGGCATTTGCCAACCAGGTATCCTGGTTTTGGTTCCTTTAATTCATCAAATAAGCCTGGGTCTTAAGAATAATTATGTGGCAATTTGGAAACCTGCCCTAAATTTGCATCCTACTGGGGCATAATTCTGCCATTAATGACCATCTACAGATAATTCAATATGAGCTGGGGGGTGATTACTTCGACTGATGGCTTCCTTGTGATGCTCTTTGTAGAGGCCGAATCCTTGATTTTTAGAGTGTAAAGGGTTGGAAAGTGCCACAAAAAATAAAAAGGACCTGCCAAGACAAACCATTGAATTAAAATATTGGTGTTGCTTTATCTATCTAAAAGGCACATAATGGGGAAGATGTTCATTTCACATCTTTCTGCCTTGCAAACGGCTTTTGCTTTTCGCTAAATTGAAAGCAGAGTGCAATGTATGTGACTGATTAGGCTATGTAATATATTCTCCCTGCAAATTTGGATTAGGAATGATTATGACTTAAATAAAAATAGTTGAGCAAGATTCTTGGAGCTATCTATCGTTCGCCAGCTTCCCAATGCAAAACAGGAAACTTGTGAGAGTGGGGGGGGGGGAGGATGGGGACAGAAATCTGCAAGGGGAAGAAAATGGAGAAAAATACTCCATGGACTCCAGATATATGGGAATGGAAGAACTGCAGGCACTGTGCTATTATCCTTATCCTTGTTCTTAGATGCATTTTGCCAGAGATAGAGCTCACCAAACAGCTGGCAGAAAGCCCTGGGTGGCTTTTTAGAAATAGTTCTGGTAGTCTTTGTTGCAGGACAAACTTATCACACAGAAATGTTTTCCATCTACTGTTAAGCATTGCAGGTATGGGTTAGATTCAGATTTATTATTAATACAGCATAAGCCAGTAAAACACGTGTCATTTATACAAAAGGTAAAAGAATTATAGCAGTTCAACCAAAAACATTCCTAATTAACATTTCCAAATAATTTATAATAGACTAAAATTGACCAAATTATGATTTAATCTGATTGCAATTGCCCAACATTAGGGGTTGAACTTTATATGCTATTGCACAAAATTTGGCTACCTGTTTTGCCAACTGGGCATTCCCTTCCCAGAGGAGACTCTTAATTCTCATCTGAGCTGCCTGTGATTTGGCTGAGCAGAGGAATGGTTAGCTTACTGGTATGAGTTAATAAACCTGTCATTTCTTACATAGGATAGATATTTCAGAAACCCCGGCTATCACATGATAGTTGCAGTCATCACATTAAAAATACATATTTATAAAACATGTATATACAGCACTTATTTAGAAGGGGGGATTCAGGGGAGAGGTCCTTTGTTCCCTTAAACTCAAAAGATCTTTCTAGATTTTTTTTTTAAACTCTTCTCTTTCTCTAAGGATCTTGGGGCAGCATCCATAGGTCTTCTCTCCTCCATTTACAACAATGCCGTGAAGTTAGTTAAGAGAAGCAAGACTGACTGGCTCAAGACCATCAAGCAAGTTTCATGGTTAAATGGGGATTTCAGCCATGGTCATCTTGGTCCAACACCCTAGCCAGCGCGGTGTAGTGTTTAAGAGCGGTGGTTTGGAGGGGTGGACTCTGATCTGAAGAGCTGGGTTTGATTCCCCACTCTCCACATGAGTGGCGGAGGCTAATCTGGTGAACTGGATCTGTTTCTCCACTCCTATGCATGAAGCCAGCGGGGTGACCTTGGGCTAGTCACACTCTCTCAGCCCCACCTACCTCACAGGGTGTCTGTTGTGGGGAGGGGAAGGGAAGGTGATTGTAAGCCAGTTTGATTCTTCCTTAAGTGGTAGAGAAAACTGGCATATAAAAACCAACTCTGCTTCTTCTCCTCCTCCCCCTCCACCACCACCACCACCTTCTCCTTCTTCTTAACTACCATAAATCTCGCTCTCAGATCTTATTCTGCATCTCCATATTCCACAGTGGGAAACATCTGCCTTTCTGATCTTGGCAGTATATGCTTCACTTTTTAAGATGCTTCTGTTATTGACCTTACCCCCTACCTATTCCAAGTATGCTTAGATATCAGAACCATCTTAGAGATTTGAATAACCATGATTTCAAACAGGGGTTTCTGTCACGAGGGCTCAAGTGCCTTACTTTTCTCCACTACCATAGTAGCTTGGCAAAGGAGGGAATGACTAGCTGGTTTGCTCTGGAGCAACTCTTCACCACCATGGTGGGTGCCATGGTGAACACAGATGGCTAATGGGTGGTATTGCAGCTACCAGATCACAGGAGTCAAAAGACCCAAGAAGCCTTACCCTGGGTCCTCATCCTGAGCAACCCGTAGCTCAGATATAGATACTCTGAGTTACTCTGCAGTTTCCAACTTGATTGTCTGCCTGCTGGAATCTAGCCCGTCAACCCTTGATGCACCCATAGCAATTCATCTCCCTCTCATAAATTCTCTACGTGAAGCTGAATCTAGCCTTATATCAGAAATGGGACAGGAGTCTATGTAGGACAGGAGTGACACATTTGGGAGAAATGAGTGATGAGAGAGCCGTGTTGGGTCACAGAATGGAAACATACAGACTTAATGGGGTATAAACGGCTGACCTTGAAGAGCCCCCATAAGTTACCACTTACTAAATCATTAACTCCTACTAAGCATGAGAGTGTCTTAAAGCCAGTCGGCTGAAGGCGATTACAGCTCAGACAATCAAAGAGTATTATATTCTGGATAAAGACAGGCTGACGGTGCATGATAGGGGAGGAAACCACCAAGCCAACAATCCTTGAGAAATAACAAAAAGTTCCAGAAGGCCAGTAGGAAAGGGGTAAGACATGGAAAGCCACCACCAGGCAGGTTTTCCCTAGCCTTTCCCATAATATGCTGGTTTGGGGAGGCACAGGAAGCTTTCTTACAGGGGATCATTCAGTTATTCCAGCCTATGGTTGACAGTCAAAAGCTTTTTGCTAGTGGGAACATGTGTATATGGGGGGGGGGGGGAGACCAGTGGAAACAGCATCAATCAATGCAACCCCCCCTTCAGTTTTGCTTCTATTAGTCCATTGAAAGAGGACATGGGGCAGAACAGCAGGAGGTTGTGAAATGCCTGTAATATTTTATCAATACCCAATGACAATAAAACAGCAGGAGGTTGAAGATTCAAAGCAGTTTGTTTATTGGCCAATACACAAACGGGGGGAAATTGCCCAAAGCGCAGGACAATTTACACACACATCAGAGGATTGCAAGCATGAATATAGTCTTTGGTAATGGGTGGAACAAAGACGCAATACATAACGTAAGGACCCAAATACCCAATACTAGGGACCCCCAGATTAGCATACCCTATTAGAATAGGAGAATCTAATGCTCACTAATGAGCAGAGAAGACCCACCAGTGTCAGGTGCTTCTCTGTTTGATCCTAAATCATTGCTATTCTTATCTTGGACCTTGGTTCCTGCCAAGGCTAACTAAGGAGGTCCTAGCGGGTCCTTATGAGTGGGAAGCCAGCTTATGAAAGCATACTAAGACCATCTATGGATTCTTTAATTAGCTTCTAACTAAGGAGCAAAACTTAGCCTCTTATACTTGAGGCATGTAACATACACAAGTGCTTGGTGTGACTATAGTAATGGATGCCAACTCTTATATAATGAGTGTGGCATGTTTGTAAGTGCAGATATACTTTATTGAGTACAAAGAATATAATTCAAATCAAATAATACATTTTCCATAGCATATAATGATTTCAGACATTACATGTTGCCCATCAAGATGGGCAACGTGGTAAGTCTATTCCATCCTCCACCTACACTCTCAAGAGGTAAAGTCCCAAAGCATCATAGGAGATCACTGGTTATGCATTCCCACCCAGGGGATTTAAATGATATATACCAAGGGTTTCCCAAAATTGTTCACTTGTGGGCATTTTTGGAATTTTGCGAAAGGGTTTTGGGCACAGCCACAAAATGATTGCTATGCGAGTGAAGGGCTAATCACAAAATGGCTGCCACATGAGGAAAAGGATCTGCTCTTTCTTTTCTTTTTCTTCCCCCCCCTTTTTTTTCTTTTGCTTTAAGGAAGAGGTGCTCTTTGGGTCTATTCCCCCCACCCCCGCAAAAAAAAAAACAGGGAATGTTTGCTCCCTGCATGGCCACAGGGAGAGGATGTCTACCAAGAGACATAAAAGAGTGTGTGTTAGATAAATGGGATATGCCATTATGGCAAAAATGACCAACAAGATAAATATAAGTGATACGACTTATGAGCAGTTTTATGAGAAATGGAAACTATTTTATAAATACATTGAGGCTCAAGGTTAACGAAAACAGAATAAGAAATTAGATACTAATTAATGGTAATGACATTTTAACTTTAGATCTAGATAATTATTTTGTTTGTTTAGACATTAATATGTTTGATAGACATAAAAGGTGATCACTTTTTGATCATAATATATGTTCAATTCACCCAAATATTCTCTTTTTCACTTTATAATCTGGGTAATGAACCAACCGCAATATGTTGATGAAAAGTAGGGTAATGTAGTCTGCTCGATTTGCTTTTAAATTTTTGCTCTTTCAATTGTACGTTGGATACCTTTACTCTTTCCCTTTTCCCTTTCCCCCCTTCTCTATCCCTTTTATTATAAAATAAAAAAAGAGTGTGTGTTGATGGCTGAATGAAGGGAACATGATTGTGATGGGCCTACCAGGGATGGGCCTACCATACCTCACCTGGTATGGAGTGACCAGAAGCTTCCTGGTGTGTTTGTTTCATTCAGATCCTCTTGATTTTTATTCACAAGAATCTAGAAGCAAGGGGGAGCTAGGAAACATATTAGTGGTTGCTGTGGTGACCACACAGGCCACAGGCATGCAGCCAAGGGTTGCCAGCTTCTGGTTGGGAAATACCTGAAGATTCTGGGGGTGGAGCCTGAGGAGGGTGGGGTATGGGGAAGCGAGGGACTTCAATGGGGTGTAATGCCATACAGTCCACCTTCAAAAGCAGCATTTTCTCCACGTGAACTGATCTCTGCCACTTGGAGACAGCCCCACCTACCTCACAGGGTGTCTGTTGGGAGGGAAAGCAAAGGCGATTGTAAGCTGGTTTGTTTCTTCCTTAAGTGGTAGAGAAAGTTGGCATATAAAAACCAACTCTTCTTCTTCATCATCCTGCCCTTCCTTCAAGTCACTCGGGACAGTGCACGTGTCTTTTTATCATTTCATCTCCAACTGGGTAGCTCAGTCAGAGAGAGTGAATGGCCCAAGGTGACCCAGTGAGTACTGCTTCACCAGGTTGATATCTGCACACAAAATATATGAAAGACTTATACTAACCAGACAACATATTCACTTACCTGGTTGGGTTTTAAACTGTTTGTACTTTGTATTGGTTCACATCATTGTATTTCTATATATGTGTGCAGATTTTAGAAAAGGTTTTAACTAACCACTGATGAAGGCCCTAGAGGCCGAAACGCATTTGGGTTTGTGGTTACAGATATCAACCTTACGTTTGGCCATTGTGCCATTTTAATGCGTTTAAAGAATTTTAAAATCTGTATAGCACTTCTAATAAAATATATTTGTAATATTTCCACATAGACTTACAAAAATTTTCCTCTCACCCAACCCCGGGTACCCAGCTTTTGTTTTTAGGTTGGGTTTCATTCCCCTCTTTTTTCTTCCACTACCTCCCAAATCTTAGTAATGGCTAAAAAGGGTTCAATCCAGATCTTTCCAGGAATTTTGCAGTGTTATCTACATGCATCCCCCCCACCATGAATAACTATGACTGTAGATTGAAGTCTGCATTCACACTTGGGCTCAGAACAAATCTCCCTCTTCCCCACCTCCCCACTGTTTCCTGTGATATCTTCAGCGCAGGTAACAGACCCTCATTAGCTTCAGGTAATGAACTTTTACTGGCTGAAGCAACGGTACACAATCTTGGGGAAAATTTTGGGCCTGGATTATGGTTAAACTGACTGTGACAGTAACCTTCAGAAATCAAGGTCAGCGCCAGCATGACGGAATGCGATTTGCTGCCATTTACGCCTTGATGGGAAAGTGATGGAGGATGTAATTGCTGCCATAGTATTACTCACTGCCAGTTGCTTGTGTTCCCTCTCCCAGACATGGAAGATTCGGGCAGAGGCATGGCCTTTTGCTTGCCTCATTCTTTCAATAGGGATTGCAGAATCATTAAAGCGTTAGGGACTTCTGGGCTTACAGTGTAGGTGGTGACAGGAACATAGTGGGAACGTGACCCAGTCCCAGATGTTTGTACTCTAGAGCCAATAGGAGATTGGTAGGAATGGAAGGCAGCGACAAGGGAATAGAAGTCTTTGCAAGCAATCTTCATGGATTTGCAACAGTGAGGGTTGAGCTGACATCACTTATTTTGTCCTCACTTTGGTCTATCTCAAAAGTATCTCTTTCTAAAGCAATATTTGGCCCTTGCTGCAAATGCATTCAGATTGTATCAATGCTATTCTTCTTAGCGCTGTTGTATTTTTCTTTTTTGCCCTCACAGCCCTTGCTCTCACTTGCCACATCGCCCTTTAATCCTGTTGGTTTTGGTGTCCCACATAATTTTGACAACGAAGTCACCACATGTATCAGACACACACTCTTATGAGGAGTTACTCTTGTCTACACCCATTGGTTCAGTGGGCTTAGACTGGAGTAACTCATCATCGGTTTGCACTCTACATCTCATACTATGATACAGACACAGTGGCATCAAAAGGTAGTGGGACCAAATGAGGGCCATGACGGCAAAGCTTCATGTGTTCATGTGTACAACTGTAATAGCGGGAGATCTCCAGGTGCCGCCTGGAGATTGGCAACCCTGTCTTAGTCTAACAGACGGTGTAAGTCTGCTTAGTCAGTAACGACAGCCCAGCATGTTGACCTAGAAGGGAAACTTTGCAAATGCAGAACAGGACAAAGATGGGCAAGGCACCACAGTCTAAGTATTGAGCATCGTCTCACAACTTTGAACCTGCAGTGGCTGGGAGAGCATGACACAAATAAGCTGCTTTTAAAGTGTTATTTACGGAGCACTCACAGGAGAAGTGGACCTCTGTTAGGCAAAGCACTTGTTTCATTGAGTACCCTTCTCCTCTGTCACTTTCATCAAATGCAGACTGGCTTGTAGAGAGCCCACCCAAACAGTCTGCTCTTGACCTCACTTGCTCTCCCGTCACTTGTCTCCTGAGAGGTGATGTGTTGCGTTTGCAAACTGCAAGTAAAAATATGGGGAATGAGGCACAGAGCAGGCCAGGCACTCTTGGGGGCCAAACCAGACAAAATGCTGGAAGATCTTCCCAGCAGTTTAAAAATGGAAATTGCAGCAGTTAGGGGGACTTGATTCAGGTGAGTAATGTGCCACAGATGCAGGTTTAACCTTTCCTCCCTGCACGGTTTTGCCATTTAAAATTAGCCTCCCAGGCTGTTATTAGCCCTAGAAGGGGCAATAAAAGGCAAAGACTGTTTGCTTATATTCTTCCCTTCCAGAGCTAATCACAGCCTAGGGATATGGGTGGAGAGCTTATCAGCAAAATTGCCCAGAGAAAATGGTATTCCCCTACCTTCTCTCTTCATAGCTGCAATGTAAATTTTAAGAAATTGGGAATATCTGTCCATGAGATCCAGTGTCTTGTATAATTAGGCCACAAGGAAGCACTATCTCTCTGGGCAGAACCAGGATAGATGCTGGTTGAAATGAAAACAGTATGGACTTGGGTGCAGCTGGTAGGTGAAAAGAATACTTAGCGTCCCTACTCTTTCAAAGATGCTACATCTACAGATATCCAACCATATCTACTTGGACTGTGGGCTATCTGCAGACGTCCTCATACACCAATGAGTTGGATCAAGAACCCTCAAGGTTCCACCCCCATAATCTCCAGGTATTTCCCAACCCAGAGCTGGCAACCCTAATCGGGAAGATCATGGGTAGCATGTGATCCTGGTAATGCAGTTGGATACCCCCAAATGTAATACCTGACAAAAGGCTCCTGTAAAGCCACCAAAAATTTCCCTTTGGTGAAGAAGAGAAGAAGAGTCAGATTTTATACCCCGATTTTCTTTGCCTTTAAAGAGTCTCAAAGCAGCTTATGATCACCTTCCCTTACTCTCCCCACAACAGACACCTTGTGAGGTAGGTGGGGCTGAGAGAACTGTGAGTAACCCAAGGTCACCCAGCAGGCTTCATGTGGAGGAGTGGGGAAACAAACGTGGTTCACCAGATTGGAGTCTGCTGCTCATGTGGAGGAGCAGGGAATCAAACCTGGTTCTCCAGATTAGAATCCACTGCTCTTAACCACTACACCTTGCTGGTGTCCCTATTAAGGGACACCAGAAAATGGTGGTCAGTGAACTTGCACTCCAGTTCACTTCCTCCATGGAAACATGCAGTAAAATCAAGACTGTCATTTTTTGAGAGTGGGGGAGCAACTCTGATTTGCATGCTCGGAATACCTCATTTATCACTTGCCAGATCTTGCATCCGTCTAACAGGGGGAAAAAATAAAAAAGAAACTTCTTATCAATACCTCCAAATCTGCCTCTTAAACTATGGGTCTCCCCTCTCTGTCCCTCCAAAGCCCTTTAAAGAGCTTGTGCAAGCATGAGGCTAGCAGGTCCTGTCAATCAACTAACGGCAAATTTGTTTTGCCAGTAAGCCATGAATCTTCCTAGCAACCAGCCTACATGCATGGGAAGAGAGATAGAGATGACTGACAGACAGAAGGAGAGAACTAAAGATGGAATTATGGGATCTTCTAGATTCACACCATGAAGGGGGGGTATCCAACTGTGAAATGATGAGGATAATTTTAAGGTGTGCTATTTTGGACAGCGCTGAGGGGGCGTGCGGGAGGCCGTGCTCGGAAAAAGCCGTATTTACAGGCTGCTTAGTAAACTGCTATTGTCTCCTGAACATCGTCCCACCAGCTCAGTAGGTAATTTACTGATTCATTAGTCACCACCTGACTTCTTCCTCCATTGTTAACTAGCGAGTTGGAAATTACCTTTATTCTGCTCTGTTATCAGTAGCTCGCAGGGGTCTTTCTGGTTTCCACTCCAGTTGTTCTCAGTCAAACCACAGGACACAGGCGAGTCACAACAGCGGGGGATGCTGACAAACTCTCAAAACGCCTCTCCAGAGAAGGAGCCAGAGACATCACGAGAGCATGCCAGACTGCGCATACGGCTAGCCGAGCATGCAGATGCTTACTCCAGTAACACGCTCTTTTATTGCAAGGGCATTCCTGTCACTTGACAACACCCAAGCTCTCCCTGAGTCGCTTACTGTCAAAGCTATTCCCATTGTAGAGCTTTGCGTCTTTCAGAATACCACTGAATACCTGGATTCTAAAATACTAGGTAATGCCCCTCTGAATCAGAGGCCATCTGATGAGGACAAAGCCAATGGGCTGGAAAGACTTGCACATGTGGAGATCTGTGAAGCATTCAAGCCAATGGGGGGGGGGAAAGCTTTGAAAAGGAGAAGGAAACGAGGAATGTACCTTAACCAGTGAGACATGGAGACCATGAACTCTTTGCAAGGTGAAACAACTCCCACCAGTAACACCACTGGATGTCATCCTCCAGAAAAACGATGTTTGAGAAAGCACTATGCACAATACTGTTTTAGCAAGTTCAGCTTTAGCTGTCTCCCATGATGGAATCCAGTTTTAACTATTTTTAGAATGTAGATATGTTTTATCTGCACTATACTCTTGAGTTGCAACAGTTGAAATATTAATCCCCGTTGTGGATAGACATGTACAACTAGCCTACGAAAGAACTACTGTAACGTGCCACAGGAGCCTGTTTTTGCCTTTGCAATTGTATCTTGTATGGATTTATGGTGGTTGCAACGGTTTTTTGTTTTCTTGGAATATATTCTTATTATCATAAGACCTTTTTCCAGATTATTTATTATATTGCATCCTATTCTTCCAAGGAGCTCAAAGTGATGTACATGGGGGAGTGATGTAAATGGGAGCTTTTTATAATAGCCTTCTAAGGAGGGATGGCTGAGAGAGAGAGAGAATGGCAAAATTCACAAAGTGAACTTCCTGACTACACTGGGATTTGAACCTGGGTTTTTCTGGTCAAAGTCCAATGCCTAGCTGTTATCCAATATAGGCTTGCCATCTGCCCATCTGAGGTGTGCACCCCCTCCCCTCAATTAGGGGTACCTCTCCCACCTATCAAATCATCCCACCTATCAAATCAAATCATATCCACCCAAAACACCACCCTCCCCCAGTACTACCCTCAAAATCACCCAGCATTTGTCGAGGCAGTGCTGGCAACCATAATGCAATACCAGCCTTAAACTATAGTTGCTGATTAACCAAGATATGCACCGATAAGCTTAACACATTTATCATATTCTGTACAATATGAACAACTAACATTATCCAGGGACTGGCACATACTGGCTTCACATTACGAAGGATTTCACAAGACCACTGCATTATTATTTTTTAAAGGGGAGGGAGGAGAATCACCTTGCAGTGACTTTTCCTTTACAGAATCATAATCATGAACAACAGCATCTTTGAATCGCCATAAGTTCGGATCTGTCCGTGAACCTCTACAAGTATCAAAATACTGAAAAGCCCCATCAGTGAGTTCTGAAGTGGCTGCCATTTTTACCTCCATTCCCATCAGCTAGAAAATAACCTGGTAGAAAAGATGGCAAACAAATAGCGTCAAGTGCCAAAGAGAAGCAAGATGCCTCCCAACTTGTCAGGTGAAGACAAGCTGAAACATTAGACGACTCCACGGAGCCACACAGCTTGATGAAACGTCTCTACAAAATGACCTTGCAAGGGTGACCCCTGCCCCTTACAAAAGACTTCAATGGAGACCAATAGAACTGGAATGGAATCAGATGCAGCTGAAAAGAGAAGCACAGCTGTGCACATCAAACAGCTTGCAGGGGAGGGAAAAAATCTGTAAAGGATAGCCTGTGTACTAATGCCCCAAAGAGAGAGCCAGCATGGTGTAGTGGTTAAGAGCAGTGGTTTGGAGGGGTGGACTCTGATCTGGAGGATGGGGTTTGATTCCCCATTCCTCCACATGAGCGGCGGAGGCTAAACTGGTGAACTGGATTTGTTTCCCCACTCCTACACACAGAGCCAGCTGGGTGACCTCGGGCAAGTTACAGCTCTCTTAGAGCTCTCTCAGCCCTTCCTACCTCACAGGATATCTGTTGTGGGGAGGGGAAGGGAAGGGGATTGTAAACCGGTTTGAGTCTCCCTTAAGTGGTAGAGAAAGTTGGCATAGAAAATTCAACTCTTCTTCTTCAAAGAGCTGAGGGAGAAATAAAAGCTATGTTCTTGTAGGGCCCAGCATGGTGGCATCTCCCATGAAGCACATTGGTTGTTACTGATCTAGCCCAACTGTAAATGCTTTCAGGTCAATTCCAGGTATTTGCCTGGACAACAGCCAGATCCTGGCCTCGGTGGCATGACTCTTCTTCAAACTTGCCTGCTTCACTCCCAGATTCCAACCTTTTTGGTTCAGACCGGTCCCTTCCTTCACTTGTTTCTGAGTGATTCTGTCCTAAAGAAGCCCGGTTGTGTGAGATTTGGGGGGGGGGGGCTGGGAAGGGTATGCTTTGGAGAGGGGAAGGGACCTCAGTAGGGTACAATGTCATAGAGTCTACCCTTCAAAGTAGCTATTTTCTCCAGGGGAATTGACCTCTGTTGTCTGGAGATCAGTTGTAGGAGATCTCCAGCCCACGCCTGGAGATTAGCAGCCTTAGGAGGCAGTAGAGAAATACAGATGGAAACGAACCAGGCAGAATTTCCGTACCTGTAGCTTACTTTGCCCCACCCCCTGAGACAGGGCCTTGGATTTTCACAGCAAAATCCACTGCCGTAGTCCTGCTGCCTGAGTTTGTGGCAGTTGTACCAAGGCTGGGTGGAATCTCCCTAGAACGTTTCTTTATCCCCATTCCATTTTTGGGATGCTACAGAGACTCATATGAGTCACAAGCTGGAAAAAAGGCCTTCTACTGGGCAACGGTCCAGCAACGTGACGTAGGTGTTGTGCTCCACCCAGAGCCCATGGCTCCGATTCACAATTACTGAAACACAGGGAAGTGGGGCTTTGGGTAATTTTTCTAAATCACCTTGAACAATGCAACAGCACTGACAGCTTGCGTTGAGCGGAGGAGCGAGGCTCGTTTGCTTCCAGAGAGGGTTCTCTTTCCTTTTTTACTGGTATAAAAAAAGAAAGGGATGAATAAATTGTGATTTATGGGATGTCAAAAGCGCTGGCTGGTTCCTCCCCCCACCACAAGAACTCAATATATTCTTTTTCTCCCAAGCAACTGTTTGCAGTCTGCAGATGGATTGTTAAGAGCAGCTGGGAATCTCCTTTGAGAGCAAAGTCATAAACGGCAGGCTGGAGAGGGAGACGGGGGGTAAGGGGGAGAGCGTCGCCCTTGGTTTTCCATGAGTGAATAATAAATGCATGGGGGGGGGGGACTGTGTCCGTTGCCCCCACCTGAAGCTCTGCATGATTTATGGTGCCTGTGTGGGCAGAGTCTGTGTGCAGACATGCTGCATGTGCACAGACATTTTGCATGTGCGCAAGCTCTGCCTGTTCCTAGGGCTGTTGAAAAAAAAATTCGGTATAGTTCGGATTTGGCTGAATTCGGCCCATCTGGATTCGGATATGCCGAAGTCCGAACTGCCCCGCTTCGGGTCGGTGCAATTCGGTGCGAATTCAAAGTTCGGGGAAAAAATTCGGCCGAATGAAGCCATTAAAAACACAACCACGCCTTTCCATGGCTCCGGGGGGGCATTTTTGGGGGTAGAGGTCCCAAACTTTCAATGGAGCTTCAAAGGACCCTTCTTGCAAGACCCCCAAAGTTTTGTAAAGATTGGGTCAGGGGGGGCTGAGATATGGGCCCCGAAAGGGGTCCCCCCACCCTTAATGTGCATCTCTGAGTAGAGCTTGCCGCCCACGCACAAAGCTCCCAGCCCCGACAAACAGCTGAGCTGCGGGGAGCAAGGGCGGGGCAGGTGCAAAGAAGTTTGCAAAGCAACACAACTGCAAAGCAACACAACCATGCAAAGCAACACGTTTGCAACCATGCAAAGCAATACCTGACACCTGGGAGTTTGCAAACCATGGAAAGGGACAGAGGCAGCTAGCTATGCATAATAAGCAGGAGGGGGTTGAATTTCCCCTTTTGTATCGGACTCAAGTCGGGACCAGGCAAATGCATTCTTTAAATCACCATTTGAAAACCAGTTTTGAGCAAGCATCAAAATAGACCTAACCGATCTTATGAATGAGGGAAAACCTGAGGACACACAACTGAAGCCCTCCCCTCAAAACAGGGAGAGAGAGACTCAAGGGGGCACACACACCCCATGCAGAACGGGCGAAAGCCCCCTTTGGCTTCCCCCCCACCCACAGAAACTGCTGCCTCCCCACACAAACACAGACTCTGCTTCCCCCCCCACACACACACACAGGAGAAAAATTATAGATTAAAGCCCCCAAAGGGGTCTTACTGTGGCTGTCTTCTGTTCCATCAGGAGGGGCTGGGAGGACTGGGTAATCCAATACGATTCTATTTAAGCACAGGAGGTTTTGCCTTGGATTTGCCGCTCTGGAGATGAATACAGGATCAGGTGATCCATTCATCCCAATAGGGAAAAGGGGAAAGCCCATATCTCGGGACCCCCTGACCCAATGTTTACAAAACTTGGGGGGTCTCTTAAGAAGGCTCGTCTGAAGCTATGCTGAATGTTTGGGGGCTGCACCCCCAAAAATGTGCCCCCTGCAGCCATGGAAAGAGAAAAGGGGGAAGCCCATATTTCTGCCCCCACTGAACTCATCTTTACAAAACTTGAGGGGTCTCTTAAAAAGGCTCGTCTGAAGCTATGCTGAAAGTTTGGGGTCTCTACCCCAAAAATGCACCCCCTGCAGCCACAGAAATGGAAAAGGGGAGGGAAAAGGGGTGAAGCCCATATCTCGGGAACCCCTGACCCAATGTTTACTAAACTTGGGGGGTCTCTTAAGAAGGCTCATCTGAAGCTCCGCTGAAAGTTTGGGGTCTCTACCCCCAAAAATGCACCCCCTGCAGCCACGGAAATGGAAAAGTGGGGAGGGAAAAGGGGTGGAGCCCATATCTCGGGACCCCCGACCCAATGTTTACAAAACTTGGGGGGTCTCTTAAGAAGGCTTGTCTGAAGCTCTGCTGAAAGTTTGGGGTCTCTACCACCAAAAATGCGCCCCCTGCAGCCACGGAAAGGAGAAAATGTGCACACGCACCCCCCCATGAGGATTTCTCTCTCTCTTTCTCTCCCTGGCCAGGCCGCGCAGCAGCTGATTCCTCCAGTACTCAATCCTGACGGACTGGCCAGAAGAAGACCCATCTTGGCCACCGATTGGCCGAGGGAGAATGCTGCTTACTGACGGTTATGCTGCTGCGCCCCGAATTTGCCGGATTTATTCGTGAACTCCCGAACTCGCTGAATTCGGCTCCCCCATTTTCCCGCCATTTTTGAGTTCGGTTCGTCCCGAACTAAAAACCACTGAATCAGGGGAAATTCGGCTGTTTTTCGGTTCGGGCCGAACCGAATCGACAGCCCTACCTGTGCCTGTTTCAAAGTCCCAATTGTTAGGCTTACCACCTGCGGGAGCTCTTCAGCAGTGCGTGACTCACGCGACTACCGCATTGCGCCCACGCACACCCCATGCAATGCGCCCACATAACTTCCGGTTTTACCTGGAAGTGATACGGACACTCTGTCAATCTCGGCCAAAGCTCTATGCATGCATTGCCCACCGGCCCTCAGGTGGTTGGCGGGCAGCTCGGTGGATTGGCAGGATTTTACCCGCCGCCGCCGGGCACTTGGCAACCCTACCCAATTGTGCATAGGCTCTGTGCACACAATCTACAAATGATGGAGAAGGAGGAGGAGGAGAAGAAGAAGAAGAAGAGTTGGTTTTTATAGACTGACTTTCTCTACCACTTAAGGAATAATCAAACTAGCTTACAATCACCTGCCGCCCCCCTCCCCACAACAGACATCTTGTGAGGTAGGTGGGGCTGAGAGAGCTCTGTGACTCACCCAAGGTCACCCAGCTAGCTTCAGGTGGAGGAGTGGGGAAACAAATC
The DNA here is from genome assembly GCF_029931775.1 of Euleptes europaea. NCBI lineage: Eukaryota > Metazoa > Chordata > Lepidosauria > Squamata > Sphaerodactylidae > Euleptes > Euleptes europaea. Next base: position 14,737,269 of record NC_079325.1, on the reverse strand, counting down.
CAGTTCACTAGATCAGCATCTGTGCTCATGTGGAGGAGTGGGGAATCAAACCCGGTCCTCCAGATCAGAGTCACCACTCCAAACCACCCCTCTTAACCACTACACGATGCTGGAGGTGTGGGGGGCAGGGTGTAATTCCTCTTCCACTTTCAAGCCCTCTTTGCACGCATTTGGACGATCACAAGACAAGGGCCTACACTGTGGTTTTTCACCCTGCTCAGTGTGCTGACAGCTGTCAAGTGGAAGATGCTGGAAACCTCACATTTCAGTTCCAAGCGCAGCAGTGTCGATGCAAAAGGCAACATCACGCATGAACACACTTCTCTTTCCAGAGAAGCTTCCTTCTCATTAGTTCTCCCCAAGGTGAAGCTGGCTTTTGTGATGGAAGAGCAAAACAAGAGCAAGGAGAAGGAAGCCATCTGAGATGGGAAGAAGTCAGGGAATATCTCTTGAGCTTGGGTGTCCATGGGCATCCTTGGCTGCTGGGACTGGGTTATTGTGGTTCCCTCCTACCCCACAAGGTGTCTGTTGTGGGGAGGGGAAGGGAAGGTGATTGTAAGCCAGTTTGATTGGTAGAGAAAGTTGGCATATAAAAACCAACTCTCCTCCTTCTCCTTCCTTGAGCCACAGACCATTAGGTGCTGACACAGGGACTGAATACCCAGCTGGGTTCCATCTGATTATTATGGATCCACTCTGAGCACACAGGTGTGATGACATAACATACACTGAAATCAATGCACATGGGGGTGCATGTGCATGCTGGCTCTTCCCCCTCCCTACACAATTACAGGCTTATGAACACAGAGACAATGTGCATAGCAAGTGTACAAATGTAGGTTCCCTCCCTGTGATTGGGAATGTCAGAAAAAGCAGTGTTCAGATCACAGGGATAGACTTATGTGCATAGATTCTATACTCATGAGCCAGAGATCTTGTTAAAATGTGGGGCACCAGCAGCACACTCACACCCAATCCTCCTTTATGCATGTTGATTTCAACGCATGTAATCTCATCTGTGCCCTGACCCGGGATTACCCAGGCTAGGCTAGCCTGATCTTGTCAGGTCTCAGAACAATGGTCGGTCCTGGTTAGTACTTGGATGGCAGACCACCAAAGAATTCCAGGGTCACTATGCAGAGGCAGGCAATGGCAAGCCATCTCTGTTAAGTCTCTTGCCTTGAAAACCCTATTGGACTGCCATAAATTTGCTGTGACTTGATGGCATTTTACATACATGCAATCTCATATGTAGAGGGCTACTGATTCAATTCAATGGATGTCCATATGGGCTGTTGTGGTGCACCTTCCTTTATCACAGGAATGGTGCCTTCTCTGCAGTTACCAGTTCTCATATTTCCACTTGAGCATTTAGCCTCCAAACACACAACATGAAACAGAGTTACCGTACACTGGCATGCCCCATGAGTACCAGTGGATATCATGCACTGTAGTAGAGCTATGGGTTCCTTCATTTTCCTTCTTCCTACAGTTTTGGAGGAGGAGGAGGAAGAAGAAGAAGAGTTGGTTTTTATATGCTGACTTTCTCTACCACTTAAGGAAGAATCAAACTGGCTTACAATCGTCTTTCCTTCCCCTCCCCACAACAGACACCCTGTGAGGTAGGTGGGGTGACAGAGCTCTGAGAGAACTGTGACTGGCCCAAGGTCACCCAGCTGGCTTCATGTGTAGGAGCGGGGAAACAAATCCAGTTCACCAGATTAGCCTCTGCTGTTCATGGGGAGGAGTGGGGAACAAAACCTGGTTCTCCAGATCAGAGTCCACCACTCTTACCCACTGCGCTTAACCACTACACCAAGCTGGCTCCATGGTGGAAAACAAGGGCAACATTTCGGAACCTCAGCTGCAGCTCTGTGCACTATTTTTAGACCATGGCTACTAGCCGCAGATCTTTCCTCGGTTTCCGGACCGAGCTCACACAGCCCCTTTCCAAAAGCTCCTGAAACCAAAACATAGTTTCAACTCAGCACATGTCCCCCAGCTGTCATGGCAGGGCAAGATATTCTCCCTCTCCAAAACGCGGCAAATTCAGGTCACAGTTAGAAAGAAGCGAAATGTGAATGGAATGCCAATCGCCAAAAGCGGCTCTTTTATGCCTCATCCAAAGAAAACACAGAGAAGAGCCAACAGAGAATGGGTCCCACAGATACTCTGACAAAGCAAGCCAGCTTCGCTTCTACAGATGTGGCAAAGAGGAGCTCTTACAAGACGCTTTAGCTTTTTCTAACAATGAATGAGAATCTCCTACTCATCTCTCGCTGCCTCTCCAGACCCTTTCCCTCTTTTCTTTACCGTCTCGGGGAATAAAAACCACTCTCTCTTTCACAATTCCTTCCAAAATGTTTTCTCTCTCCCATTTCTCTCAAGTTCTCCCCCCTGCACACCTCTCCCTGTCACTATACTTTCTCCAAACCTGACAGTTCTTTCAGACAAACCTTGAAAACCAGGCACGAAAGCCGAGAAAACCCAGCATGAGAGGGGGAAGTGTGACTGACTTCACCAGACCTAGACTGGTCACACTTATGCAGTGCTTGAATTTCGGGGGGGGGGGGCTCTTACAGCTTGCAATGTCCAGCATCTTGAAGCATTATTTTTGAGACCTACCGACTTCTAGTCAAAGGCTCTCCATGCCCCCCACCCAATCTGTTGTGGCTACGTTCCTGGCTGAGAAAGGCACCCTCATTTCCCATTCTGCTTTGCTTTGTTTAGCCCGACCACGTCCACCCATGTTCGGAGTCACCCAATCCAGGATATTTCTTTAGCCAGCCATCTGTCTGTCTCCACCTGTGTACGTGATTTGGTCAGATATTCCCTCATGTCAATCAGGCCATTTATGCAGGGTCAATTTTGATGCTCGCTGAAAGCTCTTTTTTAAAAAAATGCCTATTCATGGTCCCGACACAAAAGGAGAAATTCCACCCCCCCACTTGCCTGCTCCTTTGTTCCTTCCATTCGCTAACCGCCGTTTGCACAGCTAATGCACGGCTGTGATTTTGCATGCTTCCTTGAGGGGATTCTTCAATGCGGGGGCGGAGCAAACAAAAAAGGTCACGTTAAAGAGGCTCTTAAGAAATATGAAGCAGGTGTGTGCCGGCTTCGCCGTCACTTCCTGAATGACGGTTCAGCGTGAAATACTAAAAAAAAAGAAAATGCGGGGCACTTCAGCCTGGAACGTGCTGCTAATTACCAAGCATAAATGGCCCTAGAGTCTCTTGCCACAACCCAGTTTGCCTCAGAATTTACCACCCACGCTGACTGAACCAACTGGAAAGTACCTGAGTAATCGTTTTAAAATGTCCTTTCTATATGGAGCAATATCAGGAGGATACCAAAGAACTCTTGCCCTGAGGTGAGAGTTGCCAGCTGAAATGGCAACATCAGTCGATTAGGAGGGAACTGGAAACCCTTCCCCTAGAAGTAAAGGGCCAGGTTGCCCACTTTAATAAGCAACCTCCTGCCCCCAGCTAAGGTCTCTTGCTGCTGCTCAATGGAGCAGCTGGAGTAAATAATGGAAGGAACCAGCATCATACAATGCCATGATGCCGCTTCCAGGTACATAACTGGAAGTGACTTCATGGTGTTGTGTAATACTCTAGGAATTTTAAGGAATTATGGTTTTTATCAGAGAGATTTGGGAAATTCCTAGAGGGCTGTGCAGTGTTGTGATGTCACAGGATTGTGTGATGCTTTGTGTGATGCTTATTTTTGCAATTTCTGCCCACTCAGTGCTCCTGGTGGTTGCCAGCTGTACCTCTAAGGACAGATAATCTGTCACAGAAGATACTTCCTGATCTATTCCACAGAATGAGCAATGAAAACAATAAACACATTGCTTACTGGAATTACAGGAGGAATATAGATTCCTGCACTAAACAAGAAAATCCCCCACCCCAATGAATATTACTTTGTTGTAGTGTGGAGATCAAGAGGGAAGCCTGCCCCCTCATAATTTGAGCACTGCCCCTAAATGATTTATTAATCATGCCATCATAGAATCAGTTCATGGAACCATTTCTTCTGTGGTAATGGTTTGAAACCCACATTTGTGCTTCTAAAAAGGATTGATGGTTATTTAAGATTAATTAAAGCCTAATAAAGAGGTTTGGGTACAAGGCAGAAGAGTACCTTGATGTTCTGAATTAAAGAAAGAAAGGAAGCATTCTCTGCTCTCATTCAAGCCACAGTATCAATCGAGTTTCTGCAGTCTCCGTCAAAAGCGGCTGATTAGATTAGAGATTTGATAATGCAAGGAAATTGACAATTTATGGTTCAGGCTGGGACATAAGCAAGTTCCAAACTATTGATAAAGGCCGAGGAAGGCCAGAACAGCAGTGTGCAGAGAATGAGCTTGTCACACCAATCTCGTTGCTTCAGAAGCTGCAGCTGAGAAACGGAGATAGTTTTTCCACCAGAGGCAAGAGTCACAGCAGGTGCATTGTGTCACCTTTGCAAGGTGAGGGTCGCACTTCAACACAATAGATGTGATTCGCACCAGTCCTCCAGCTTGGCAAAAAACAAGATGGAAATATCAGAGAGCCTTGAGTAAACAAAACAGAGTCACAGGACTCTAAGAAGGAGCATTTGTCAACTGGAACTGTTGCTGTCCAATCAAGTCTTCCATTGATAAGCCCTCAGCCACAAGCCCCCAATATTGATTTAGGATGACTTTCAGTCAAACTGCTGCAGTCCAAGCCAGTTGGGGAGGCAGGGTTGCCAACGTCCAAGTATTAGCTGGAGATCTCCTGCTATTACAACTGATCTCCAGCCGACAGAGATCAGTTCCCCTGGAGAAAATGGCCGCTTTGGCAATTGGACTCTATGGCATTGAAGTCCCTCCCCTCCCCAAACCCTGCCCTCTACAGGCTCCACCCCCAAAATCTCCAGGTATTTCCCAACCTGGAGCTGGCAACCCTACAGAGACGGCATGTGTGCAAACTGAATGAACATGCATCAGCATATACCAACTTGATCCTGGATTTTTCAAGGTAGAGGTCCCTGGGTCCAAAAGCAGGATGATTGCATTTTCAGAAATTCGCCGACAACCCACTTCTATGTTCAGCACAAACGTATACAATGAAATGTGTGAAAAATCATGATGCCTCTTTAAGAAGAGTTATGCAAATAGCTACTGTTTCAGAGTCACTCCAATTTACCAAACTCCTCCCACACTTTTACGAAATGGTACATAATCCCCCTGCCTAATGCATGCATGCACCTGAAACAGCTGGGTATTTTTAAAAAATCTGAAATAACCCTGGGCAGGATCCTGTACCTGCCCCTCTCCTGCCACCATCACACAGTGTGCCGTCACAAGTAATGGATACCAGCAATTCATAATTAACTGCCTTCATTTTAAAAAAACAGAGAATAACAAAGAAACCAGCATATCTCACAAGTGGCACTGTGTCCACAAGCCCAGACTACTGCCAGGATCATCAGAGTTCAGGGTTTGCTTTAATGAAGTTTCCTTGATTGATTGCTCCTGGCCCTTTGAGAGATATAGATGTCCCTGCAAGCTGCTCTTCTTTGCCTGTAGGATTTTAACAACAGGCCTGTGCTACAGCAGCTGAGGCGATGCAAAAAAGGGCCCGTTCTTCACCTCGAGATGCTTCCTTAACGGCATTATCGGCAGCAACTTCAGAGAGCTAAGGGCTTACATTCCCTTTGATGCAGGGCAGCCGGCAGTCTCATCTGAATTCACTGTCCACCAGACTCCATTTTTAATTAAGCTCCTATTGTGCTTCTGAAAGGTCAGGAATGACACAGTACTGTCTGAGGGAAGTGTCCGGAGAGACTTCCCAAATCAGCATTTCAAGACAGGAGCACTGGCCATTTGAAATATCATGAGACTGGAGATCAAACATACCGATTGATAAGGAATGTCAAGATGATGTGTTATGCTTAGATTACCGGATCCACTCTGTTTGGCACACAAGAGAATGGAGTCCCACTCAACAGTATCAAGTGCCTTCCTGTGCCAAATGTGGGCTAGTTACTCAAGTATTTCGCTTTTGCCTTGCTGGTTTAACACCATTCTCCTGCTTCTCAAAGTTCAGCACAATTTTTCACAGGCCAGGATGAATCTCAGTTAGGGTTGCCAGGTCCTGCTTCACCACCGGCAGGAAGTTTTTGGAGTGGAGCCTGAGGAGGGTGGGGTTTGGAGAGGGGAGGGACTTTAATGCCATAGAGTCCAATTGCCAATTGCTATTTTATCCAGGTGAACTGATCTCTATTGGCTGGAGATCAGTTGTAATAGCAGGAGATCTCCATCTACTACCTGGAGGTTGGCAACCCTAAGGATCTCCCTAAGTTCAGAAGGCCAAGGCACCTGCAGTATCTACAATATCATCCAGGACCTGGCAGTGCCAGGAATTTCCCTCTTCTCTCTTCTCTTAGCCAAAGATCCAAGTCCGACATGTTCATGGAGGACAGGGCTATCCATGGCTACTAGTCAAAAATGGCTACTAGTCATGATACATACCTATTCTCTCCAGGATCAGAGGATCTGTTATATCAGGTTCTTGGAACACAGGCAGGATAATGCTGCTGCAGTCGTCTTGTTTGTGGGCTTCCTAGAGGCACCTGGTTGGCCACTATGTGAACAGACTGCTGGACTTGATGGGCCTTGGCCTGATCCAGCAGTGCTTTTCTTATGTTCTTAAGGGTTGCCATAAGTCTGCTGCAACTTGATAGCTCTTTACACACACACACACACACACAAATCTTTTCTGGACTCTGTTTCTAAGCCTACCTACCCATCCTTTCATGCTCCCAAATTCTGCACCCCACTGGTCCATAGGTTGGCTTCCCACTTCCTTATCCTTGCTATGGCCACCAGACACAGCAGCCAAATCCCCCCTCCCTGGCTGCTCCCTGCTGCTCTGGCATCTAATCTCAACTGACAAGTTTTCATTAACAGTCTGTTCCATTCTCTGTTGCATGCATATCTCTAAAAGAAGAAAGGGAGAGAGTGCGTGTAATGCTGGAAAGCAACAGAGTAAAGCGATTCCACCCTAAATCTAATTACCTGCAAAGAATCCCAGGGATTAGAAGTATTAACAGAAGAGTTTTTAAATTGGGGAAGGGCTGTGCGGAGGGAAGATATACAAGGATATAGAACAAATTCTATTTCTCATTTCTGGGTGTACTTGAGTAGCAGAAGTGGGTGAAACCAGGAGAGGTAATGGTGAGGGGGGGGGGGGAGAAAGATTGCCAAGCTTGATGTAATAGCTCAGTGAGAAATCTTGAAACTGCCTTCATTGCAGAGGGATCTTAGGAAGCTAAAACTGCTGCAGAATTAGGGTCATTTTTGCAAGATGTTAAAATTGTTGTTTTCCTGGCTCTGCAATGAGATTGTAAAAAGTTCATTAACTCGAACGAAAATTCAGCGTCGCTCTTTCACTTTCCGTCCCGCATTATCAACATTCGCATATGCACACAAATTGCCCATCGAATCCTCAAATTTTTTTTCAAGGGACCTATGAAAATGCCAAGGGTCTTGACAGAATTGTTTGGTAGTTTTTCCCCCCTCACCCCTGAAAGATTTAAGAACATCTTGCTGGCTCCTAGAACGCCGTCTAATGTAAGCTTACAGTTATCTGGGCAAGGAAGTTCTTCCACTTTCAGTGGGAACGGGATCTTCTGATCTTATCACTGATGGGTTTGGACAAACTCCACCTTTGATCTTACTTAGACTTTCACCTACAGAATCATTCAAATAGAAGGGAACTCCTTCAGCACCAGAATGAACACTTGTATCTGTATCATCTCACCTGTTAGGTGTGTTCATGCTCTAGTACAAGAATTCAGTTCAAGCACCCCCTGTTTGGTTCTTGCGCTTAGAAAAGCAACATGTTGGTGCACAACTTCTTTTGCTTCTGAGTCCTATCTTTTTTCCCTCCTTCTTTCGATTGACTTTACTTAGCAGATGCCCTATGGAAGTCAAGCTTAATCTCTTCAGCTCATGTCTATATCTTAAATGCCTGAACTACTCCCATTTTGTTTCAAATTACTTCTCAGGATGAAATGTAATGAAGAATCCAATGTTCAACCTTAGGGCCAACCCAGACATGATAACGGAAGGTCTGTGAATGGATCTTCCTAGCATTTTTGTTTTTAAAGGCAATAGTGACTACACAGGGCCACAGTTTGGATTTGGGATGCACCACAAGGGAAGAGGGAGTTCAACCTTTCCTTAATATTTTTTTCACTGAATGAAACCAATGCCTCCACCAGGGGGAAAGTTGTCTTTTTTTTTACCTCTCTAGGGTTAATAACAGCATGGGGTATGTGTGTCAGTTTGAGTAGTGAAGCTTCAAGAAGAGAAAGGTTAGAACTCCTCCGCAATGTTACTCCACCCTTTGACAGCTGTAGTTTGAGAGCCAGTGTGGTGTAGTGGTTAAGAGCGGTGGTTTGGAGTGGTAGGTTCTGATCTGGAGAACTGGGTTCAATTCCCGACTCCTCCACATGAGCGGAGCAGGCTAATCTGGTGAACTGGATTTGTTTCTCCTACACACAAAGTCACATTCTCTCAGCCCCACCTACCTCACAGGGCGTCTGTTGTGGGGGGGGGGAGGTGATTGTAAGCTGGTTTGATTCTCCTTTAAGTGGCAGAGAAAGTTGGCATATAAAAACCAACTCTTCATCTTCTTCTTATTCTTGCCAGTAAAAATGCTGGGGAGATCCAGTGGTAGATCTTCAAGTGTCCTAACTAGTGCCAGGTGACAGAGCGCCCTGCCCCCCCACCCCCCGGTCTCTGCTCTTGGCTGTCCCCTCATTATCTGGCAAGTAATACTGCTGCTGAATCTCTTATTTCTCCCTCTCCTGTGCTGTTTTCCAAACTGCTTCCAGGAAGGCCTTCCTTGGTCTCTGAAAGGCTACCAATAGGTAGGCTTTCAAGGTTGGGCTCCCACAGCAGTTCTGAAAGAAGGCAATCCCAGCCTTAAAATGGCATGGCACCCCATGTCTGCCTCGGTATGCATTCACAGCTAGTTGAGTCCCGTGTCTCTGGGCCACATATCAGCTTCTCTGTTGTTGGTGCCACCACTAGAATTGTTTCTATAAGCAGACTTTCTGAATATCTGGTGTCCACTGGTTGGCTTACTAGCTTAATCAAGAACAGCCAAATATGAGTCCAGTAGTACCTTAGAGACTAACAATATTTTTTGGGGGTATGAACCTTTGAAATGTGGTGTTAGAGGAGAGTGTTACAGATTCCGTGGACTGCCAAAAAAACAAATCAGTGGGCTATAGATCAAATCAAGCCTGAACTGACCCTAGAAGCTAAAATGACTAAACTGAGGCTATTGTATTTTGGTCACGTCATGAGACGACAAGAGTCACTGGAAAAGACAGTCATGCTAGGAAAAGTTGAGGGCAGCAGGAAAAGAGGAAGACCCAACAAGAGATGGATTGACTCAATAAAGGAAGCCACAGCTTTCAGTTTGCAAGATCTGAGAAAGGCTGTCAAAGATAGGACATTTTGGAGGACTTTCGTTCATAGGGTCGCCATGAGTCAGAAGCGACTTGACGGCACTTAACACACACACATGAACTTTTGAGAGTCGAGTCAAAGCTCCCTTCATCATGTCCCAGAGAGCTTTGACTCTTGAAAGCTCATATCTCTGCAAAATCTTGTTAGTCTCTAAGGTGCTACTGGACTCGAATCTAGCTGTTCTACTGCAGTCCAACATGGCTGCCCTCTGCAACTAGCTTCGTCGAGGACTCTGTTAAAGATTCTTAAAGGGTGCTTTCCAATTTCACCAACTCCACCATGCCATACAGCAAAACGTTCTAAGAGGTTTGTGTGGATTTTCTTGAATACGCGTGATATATACCTGAATGCATCCATTCCCCCAACGAGTTCTGAATCTTCATCACTAATTAACTGGGATTAGCTCCTACATATTTTGGGATTAGGAAACAAGGCTTCAGGTGAAAGGATCTGACAAGCTGTAAGCAAGCTGGAGACCTTGCACTTCTCAGTTTTATATAGCCAGCACTGTACAGAAGGAAGCGAGAACAGGGTTAAAGGCAATGTGTATACTCCAAGGGCACTTAGTAAAGGGTTCCTTCCCAAGCACAACGACAGCCCTTTGGTGTATGTACAGTGCAGCATTTTTTTTTACAAACAAAAAGTAATTCCAATGTAGGCATACCAGCTAAATATTTTAGCACACTTGATGGGAATCAATGGGTGGCTTGATATAGCAAATACGATTGCTGAAGGGTGCATTAGTTTTTCTTGAAGCGCATGACCAATAGACGCATATCTTTAAGCACCAGTTTAAGGTCTGGGTAGTCCCAGTGGTTACTGCATTGGGACTCCCAGACTTATATACATCTGTGTGAAGCTATCATTCAAACGTTATGTATTTGGAGTGAGAAATGCTGATGTATCCTCAGCATTTGTATTTGCCATGTAAAGTATGGATCTGTTTGTTCATCCAAATGCAGACTCTTTCACAATATTGCTTTCCTGGACAGAGACTTATAGTTTCCTCTCTCTCTATCTTGGTTCCTAGAATGTTGTTAGAGCTCCCACTCTAGGGACAGATTTAGCTTCCATTCTCTTGTTTACTAAACTTCATTTATAAATAATCTGAATTCATAGAGCCGGTCAATAACTTCCAAAAAAAAAAAGAACAAAATAAAATGTACTTCAGTGGACCCTCTACCGTAGCAGTTAGAAGAACGAAATATGTATATCCATTCCCCCAACACACACATACACACACCTTTTTTGAATCTTAAAAAAAAGTAGCAAATGGCTCTTAACCTTGCCCAAATGAATTCATTTTGGCTACTGGATGAGGATCTAATTCCCTGAACTAGAACAAAACAATCCCTTACTAACGGAGTCCTGGTCCCAAAGGACTCACATAACTCTGGGGCGGGGGGGGGGGGAGATTTCCAGTCTGCAAATCCTTTGGTAGTTCACACAAAACAAATCTGGAATGATGTGGACTTTTTGTAGCAAGCATAATATGGGTTTTCAGGTCTCAAAATCTGAGAAGGTATTAATAAAAATATGAATTCTATTATTTAATGAATTTCTACAGCACATTTAATGTGTACAAAGGGATAGTAGTTCCTGTAAGATTCAATTTACACATCAGTTGCTAGGCCATGTCTGGCAACTGGTAGGAGACTTGAGGCTGCAACAAAGTGATGTACGCATCTACATCACTTCCTAGGAAAACCTAGGAAAATGGCCGCTTTGGTAATTGGACTCTATGACATTGAAGTCACTCCCCCTCCCCAAACCCCACCCTCCTCAGGCTCCACCCCCAAAACCTCCTGCTGGTGGTGAAGAGGGACCTGGCAACCCTAATGTATGAAATGGCTGCACTTAATAAAGACTATTTGTATGTTGAAAATTTAGGCTGAGGAAATCATGCTAGAAGGGTTGCCCGGCTTGTTGCAACAAAATAAAGCAGAAACTCACCTTAAAGACTAACATGATTTATTCTAGCATAAGGTGTCACTGGACTTCTATTTTATTTAGACTGAGAGCGAGCGCGAGAGAGAGCGATTTGCTTAAGGCTGCCCAGGGGTGTGTGAGCACACGTGCAATCAAACTGTGCAGGGGATTTGAATCTGCATCACACACATGTTTGTTTTGTATCTACCAAAGAACATTTAGCATTATTGTTTTGCAATTTGGGTTTTGAGGTCTGCAGATGTAAAGTTAGTATTGTTTCTCCCATGGACAGGGGAAAAAGCAACCTGATAATCAAGATTTCTCTGTTTGAATCCAACAATGGCTGACCAAGTGTTGGTCTCTAATAAGTCTCAGTGGGTAGCCGTGTTAGTCTGTCTGCAGTAGTAGAAAAGAGCAAGAGTCCAGTAGCACCTTAAAGACTAACAAAAATATTTTCTGGCAGCGTATGAGCTTTCGTGAGCCACAGCTCACTTCTTCAGATACTTCTTCAGAAGTGAGCTGTGGCTCACGAAAGCTCATACCCTGCCAGAAAATATTTTTGTTAGTCTTTAAGGTGCTACTGGACTCTTGCTCTTTTCTAATAAGTCTGTTGCTGTTGACGTACAGCCTTAAATATAAAGAAGGAATGTATTAAGAGATGCTACTCAGACGTCTTGAAAGAAACACCATGGGAAACATTCATTTACCGGATTAATATTATTTAAATGAGACAGAAGCATGTGATTCTTCATCTGTTTATTGTGAGTTCATCTATTTATTGTGGGATTACTACATAATTCTTTGAGTCTTAATTGTCTTTTTCAGGCGATACGTTATGGAACGTTGTGCTTTTGGGGGGCAAATTAATTTATTCGAAATTGATGTGCTAATGGGAAGGAAAAGAATCCACATGAACACATACATGAAGCTCCCTTTTACTGAATCAGACCCTTGGTCCATCAAAGTCAGTATTGTCTACTCAGACAGGCAGCGGCTCTCCAGGGTCTCAGGCAGGGGTCTTTCACATCACCTACCTGCCGAGTCCCTTGAACTGGAGATGCCGGGGATTGAACCTGGGACCTTCGGCATGCCGAGCAGATGCTCTACCACTGAGCCACAGCCCCGCCCTCCAGGTTCAGGTAGAGAACAGGAGAAAAAGGAAGGTGTACAATAGGCCACTAAATACAGTGTAAGCATGCACCCGTGTCTGTTCACACCGAGAAAAGGCAACAACTTCATTTTGCAAATGAGGCTAAAGTAAGACTGAAGGCGCCGCTTGTCTCCCCACAGCTGCGCTGTTGCAGTGTGGCACCGTGGCTAATGAGGCGTCTGTTCTGTTTGACAGCCCTCATCTGCTGCCACTTGCCTGCTGCTGCCAAACTCCCAGCAGCCCCTGCTCCACCAGGCCCAGACACTGCAAGCAGCCACTCGGCTGTCTGGTCAGGTGCATCCAGCCACTACGGCCAACCCCTTCTCAGTTGCCATAGAGACTCCTCCCAGGGGTACCTGCTGACACTTCCGCAGGAAAAGCAGATATAAACAAGGGAAGTTCTACAAACATCTTGAAAATGAAGCCGAAAGAGAAGGAGAGGATGCCGTGAGACCCTGCTTTCGGAATAGGCCTCAACTTGCAGCTGCCAATATTAAGTCATAAAAATTTACAATAACAGCTTCCTTCTTCCTCCTTCTAAAGCAGTGGCTCCCAAAGTGGGCAGTACCACCCCCTGGGGAGTATTACCTAGGGGGCACTAAGAGGCAAGGGGCAGCAGTAGGGTTGCCAGGTCCCTCTTCGGCATCGGTGGGAGGTTTTGGGGGCAGAGCCTGAGGAGGGCAGGGTTTGGGGAAGGGAGGGACTCCAGTGCCATAGAGTCCAATTGCCAAAGTGGCCATTTTCTCCAGGGGAACTGATCTCTATCAGCTGGAGATCAGTTGTAATAGCAGGAGATCTCCAGCTAGTCCCTGGAGGTTGGCAACCCTAGGCAGCAGGGGGTGCTAGAGGTGGGGCCCTTCAACTGTGCTGCTGGATGGGGTAGGGGGCACTGGTAGGGTTGCCAACCTACAGGTAATAGCAGAAGATCTCCTGTTATTACAACTGATCTCCAGCCGATAAAGATCAGTTCACCTGGAGAAAATGGCCGCTTTGGCAATTGGGCTCTATGGCATTGAAGTCCTTCCCCTCCCCAAGCCCCACCCTCCTCAGGCTCCACCCAAAAAACCTCCCACTGATAGTGACGAGGGACCTGGTGCTGGGGTTGAGTTTGTGGAACCAAGGGGGCGGTGGCCCGAAAAGTTTGGAAACCACTGTTCTAAAGTAACCGTTGCAGGTGCTTACAGTCAACCAGAACGGGATGCCTGGGCCAGCCTTAAAATATACTGCTTGTTTAGTGCCAAAGAGTTGCAAAGTGCAAAGAAGAACATGGAGGGACTGTGGCTCAGTGGCCGAGCACTGGATTTACATGCAGAAAGTCCTGGCAGCATCTCCGGTTAAAGGGTCTCTCAGGTAGAAGCTGTTGAAAAAGATACTTATCTGCCCGAGGCCCTGGAGAGCAGCTGTCAGTCAGCATAAATACAGAGCTAGATGGACCTGTGGTCTGGCGGCTTCATATATTCATATGTACTGTTTTTTGTTTTGTTTTTTAAAAAGCATACCTCTCTATCTCTCTCTGGTAGAGCTGAAGGTCAGCTTTATTAGCAAAAGTCTCCGAACTGGTGGCACGTTTCTGAAATAAAATCAGATGGCTCGTCAGGATGCGGTGCCTTTGAGGGTTAATACCCAGGACCAGTTGAGGTCATCGACTGACCTTTCTTGGCAGGTTCTGAATTAAGTCTACAAGAAGGCTACTTGGAGATGGGTTTGGAGGAATTAGTAAAGTCACTATCTGAGGAGGGAATTATTGCCTAGCCTACAGCAACCCATTAATATACATAAAATCTCTGTGTGGTGGCAGATTCTACTACAGCATATTTGGGTCCAAGAGTCTGAGTTACCCGCATAATTTCACATGTATGCAGGAATACTGGATCCAGGGAAAGGGTATCTTTGACATGTTACAGCAAACTCAGAAATAGGCGTGACACTCTAAGAACCAAAAGGCGTGTATTTGTGAGGATGTGAATGAATTCTTTGATATAAGAACATAAGAAAGGCCATGCTGGATCAGACCAAGGTCCATCAAGTCCAGCAGTCTGTTCACACAGTGGCCAACCAGGTGACTCTAGGAAGCCCACAAACAAGGCGACTGCAGCAGCATTGTCCTGCCTGTGTTCCAATGCACCTAATATAATAGACATGCTCATCTGATCCTGGAGAGAATAGGAGGAAGGAAGGAAGGAAGGAAGGAAGGAAGGAAGGAAGGAAGGAAGGAAGGAAAGAAAGAAAGAAAGAAAGAAAGAAAGAAAGAAAGAAAGAAAGAAAGAAAGAAAGAAAGAAAGAAAGAAAGAAAGAAAGAAAGGCCATGCTGGATCAGATCAAGGTCCGTCAAGTCCAGCAGTCGGTTCACACAGTGGCCAACCAAGTGCCTCTAGGAAGCCCACAAACAAGATAACTGCAACAGCATTGTCCTGCCTGTGTTCCAAAGCACCTAAGATAATAGGCATGCTCCTCTGAGACCAGAGAGAACAGGCACGCATCATGACCAGTATCCATTCTGACTAGTAGCCATGGATAGCCCTGGAGGTTGGCAACCCTACAGCTAGCCCCTGACAATAATTGGGGCTGAGCTTAGATTAAACATTATTTGGGAGATTACAAAACAGATCAGGCTGGTTAAAAATATAGGCAGCATCCTTAGCATTGGTAAAGATCTATCTAATTGTTTGAGAATTCCGTGTGGGTTGCTCTGCATGTTCAGCACTGAGTGTTATGGTCACAACGAAAGGTAGGTAAAAAATTGCGCTCCTGAATCAATGGAAGATCAAATAGTACTTTGTACATCTCACTCCGGACGACCACACACTCAGCTCATTATTGCTGCTTTTTTTTAATTATTATTAACAGGCACCAAAAAATAAAAACAGAAAAAGGAAACCACAAAAGCAAATACCACTGGGAGCTCTAGCCTTGTTATTATTAGTAATAAATCTCCCCCGCTCTGATGTTAATGTTTTAAATAAGAAGCAGGTACAAAGTCAAGATTAAAAACGATACAAGAGAATGGATGTTTCATGGGTAGGAGGGGATAAGGACTCAATGGGTCTGTTTGTTGTTGGGCCACTGACATATGCAGCCCTGTCAAATATAAGGCTAGAAGATGCTGACTTGGACCTTTGGTAGGGTTGCCAACCTCCAGGTATTAGCTGGAGATCTGCTATTACAACTGATCTCCAGCCAATAAAGATCAGTTCACCTGGAGAAAATGGCTGCTTTCTCAATTGGACATTTGGCATTGAAGTCCCTCCCCTCCACAAACCCACCCTCCTCAGGCTCCACCCCAAAAACCTCCTACCAATAGCGGAGAGGGACCTGGCAACCCTAGCCTTTGGCCTAACTCGGCATTGTCTTCTCTAAGATTTTCCATATTATGTGCCAGGGCATCTGGTGTATTAGAAGAGACCTGCTCTAGTGAGAAATGCATTCATTATATAATTCAAAGATTCCAGGAGTCCAGAGTATCCATCCACAGAAGAGGCCTGGTGCGTCTCTGCATGATTCCTGTTCTTTCCATCAGCGTGTGCGTGCACGTGCATGAAAACAATTCTACTGCATCTCTGCACCAGGTGTGAGCGGATCAATTCAATCACTCATGATGCAGAGAGGCAGGAGAATTACCCATATTCAGAGGGGACTCCCTATTTTGTCTCTGCATGAATCACTGCCCTGAGCTTTCTTACAATCAAGAGGCATGCACAACAAAATGAATCATGGAGAAACAGTGAGTCCCAGTTAGGACTGTCAGCTCCAGGTTGTGAAATACCTGGAGATTTTGGGGGTGGAGCCTGAGGGGGTGGGGTTTGGGGAAAGAATGGACCTCAGTGGGGTATAATGCCATAGAGTTCCCCCTCCAAAGTGGCCATTTTCTCCAGGTGAACTGATCTAGATGTGGGAAATCTCCAGTTACCACCTGGAGGTTGACAACCCTAGTCCCAGTGTCTGTGAGTACAGGATAATTTCTACTCTTATTCACTCTTTTAGGTATGAGAATAAACCCTGCCTCCCATTCTAATTGAGAAAAAGGGGGTGTCTCAACTATCAGAAGCCAGGGCAGCACCATTCTACTCTGACCAAGAGCAATCTCTGAGAATTATACCGACAGAGATCTCCCATACGCAATGAATGTGTCTTTCTTCTATGCATCTCCCCATTTCCCCACAATGAAGACAAAACTCCCCCCACCCACCCCTAACAAGCAGATCAAGACATTAATCTTGCAATGGAATTTCAGGCAAAATGTATCCCATCCATAGACCTCCAAGTGTCTTTAAAAGGCAGATCAGTACCATTATCCTCATTTTTACCCTAAAGAAAATGAAAGAGAAAATGCAAGTAATTTACGGGAGGTCAGATAGATCTGCTAAGCAACAGTGCTAGCAGCAGAAAATGAAGCCCTGCAAATTCCAGAGCAGATTGTGTTATTATCCTAGCACTCCACTTTTAGCCGTGGCTACTATCGCAGCATACATTACCCAGGCCTGCCGGCAGCCAAGAAGTACCTGGATGGAGCCGAAATGTTGTCTCTGGCAATATAAAACCACACCATATTGTGCTCCCTCTCTCTCTTTCACCACACATCCACAAAGGCTTCTCCCGTTGACCTAGACCCCGTCTTCCTCTTCCATGCCTCCCTGGCCCACTCCCAGCAATCCCCAATGCCTATTAGCTGAACACAGTAGCATCTAAATAAAAATCGAGGCTCCGCCAAGCAGAATCTTAAATCTGAGGTCCTCCCCTGACATTCTCAAATTTCCGTGCTTTAATGCACCGTTTACACGTATTCATTGTGGAAGCCAGCGGGAAAGGCAATTTTCAGGTGCACGAAGGAGGAGTAATGATGTTCCCTCAACCTCCAGCTTGCAATCCACCTGAGTCCCTGGAACTATATTAAACGGGGGGGGGGGGAGGAGGGATGAGATTGCCACCCAACGTGACGCGCAAACTGGAAGGTATAGTGCAAGGGAAAAAAAACAGATCAAGGTTTCTGGGGTGTAAATTTGGCATTGCGAGTCAAGAATGCATCCAGCTAAGGGTGAGGGGAGTCATAAACATTGACATTTATTAGCAATACATTTTGGGAAGACACACAACTGAATTATTCTTATGCTAATGGACAGGAGCATTTTGCAGGCATTGAAAAATGGATTTTCATCCCCCCTTTTCTGTTGAGTGAGACCTTCTTTCTAGGAACACGGTTAGGGTTGCCAACCTTCAGATACTAACAAAACAATTCACAGTGCGATACTAGTTGGCTATGCAAAAATAATCATCACTAGGCTCAGTTCTACACATATATTCAAAAGGAGACAGTCAATACAAACGAGGACCAAGCTGGCACTTTAAAATCAAATGGAAACATCTTCCAGGTAACAGACGCTTTCACCAATAATGGCTTCTTCAGCCATGTTACTTTGTTAATGCTACATAGTAGTCTGTGAGTTGATTGTTGCCTGTGTCGAAGCGACCATTACACAGGCAAGAATCAACCTGCAGACTACTATGTAGCATTAACTAACTCCTCGTTTGAATTTCCCGCAGCACACAGCCAGCGGATTAAAGAGTCCAATTCCCAACACGGACCCTATAAAAATCTGCAGGAACCTTTTCCACTTCCTGGACCAGCTCTTACAAAGACTGATATCATAATAGGAAAGTCTTAAGGACTCAACAGGAAACTTTCGATATAGATTTCTTGTATATATTGTTCATTGACTTTGTTCTTTGATACTTGTTGTACTATGTTCCCTTGTTTGACTATCGCTCACTTGTAGATATTGCTTGCACTACTTTTTGCATTGTCGGTCTCCTTTTGAATATATGTGTAGAACTGAGCCTGGTGTTGATTATTTTTGCATAACCTTCAGGTACTAGCTGGAGATCTCCAGCTATTACAACTGATCTCCAGCCGATAGAGATCAGTTCACCTAGAAATTGAACTCTATGGTTTTGGTGATTGAACTCTATGGCACTGAAGTCCCTCCCCTCGCCAAACCCTGCCCTCCTCAGGCTCCGCCCCCAAAAACCTCCCGCCGGTGGCAAAGAGGGACCTGGCAACCCTAAACACGGTGGCAATTTGGCAGAGCTGACCCTGCGATGGAAATGTCTTTGCTGGAGTTGAATATGAAGCCTTTATTGGCATTAATTATACAACAACGGTGTCAACATAGACATAAAATACAGTATAGGATCACCTCCAAAAAATTAACACTAAAACGGTTTTAAGTGCAGCCGGAAGTTGCTCACTTCACAGCCCTAAAATCGCCTCATGGAACACACAAATTTTCACGCACTTTAATTGCCCTCAGTAAAAATCTTGCCACCGCATCAATTATTAGTGGATCCTGTGCGTTCATAAGGAGGGAGGCCTTGATGCTTACAGGTAACCATTCTCTGTCTGCAAATATTGGGTTTAGTAATTGAAAAAGACCTCTAGCATACAGTGGACAGTTGAATAGGACGTGGGAGACTGATGCTATTTCACCCTCCCAACATGGACAAATGCTATCTACAAAGGGGACTTTATTAAATCTCCCATGCAGCATGGCAGATGGCAGAACCTTTAGTCTAGCCGGAATATAGGCTTTTCTTTAATTAGGATCGGTTAGGCATGTCTCCAGGAATTCCCCAGCCTAGAGGTTAATTTCAACCCGTTGGTTCTGGTCCAACCTTCTGGGGTAACAGAAAACAATACGGCACCCTCCCCTACATGACAGCCCTTCAAGTACTTGAAGATGGTTATCATATCCTCTTTCAGTCTTCTCCTCTTCAGGCTAAACATACCCGGCTCCTTCAATCTTTCCTCATAGGACTTGGTCTCCAGACCCCACACCATCTTTGCTGCCCTCCTCTGGGCACATTCCAGCTTGTCTACATCCTTCTTAAATTGCGGTGCCCAAAACTGAACAGAGTACTCTGGGTGAGCAGAGTAAACACACTTCTTTCTCCACTCTTGCTGTTCCCCATCCTAAGCATCTTTTCCCCCTCCTTTTGCTAGTGGAGAAGCTCTCCCCTTGACCACCCTCTCCAAACTTGGAATCCCACAGCGAAGGAGCATGTTCGGAATATGTTTCTGGCTCACGAGGCAGCTAATTAAAAATCGACAATGCCTGCGCTTGCTTCAGTGGCCGCGAGCCAGTTGCGACTCGGCCTGATAACAAGAAGCTTCCCGCACGCTGGGTGTGCGCCGGCAAACAGGTGCGAGCGGTGCGGCTCTCGCCGCTGCCGCTCTGTTCATCACTGCGTCATTTCACGAGGAGTTTTACGAGATGCCCGGTATTTAGAAAATTACAGAAACGCTGTGATGATGGCGTTGCAACCACTGATAAAGCCTCATCGCTATTTTTCACTGAAGCTTCGCCTTTCATGGGTTTCATTATAATTCAGCGGCTTCGAGACATAAGCAAACAAGTTCTGGCTGCCCAGATGGGAACCTTCCCCCTCCCTTCATCTTCTGTTGTTGCTGTTGTTTTAATTTGAACCGATTACAAATAGGCAATTTTACTGCTCGGGGTGCAGTGCAGAGCTTTGTGTAAGGAACAGAGGGCCCAATATGTTGTACCGGAGCAGTACTTCATTTAGCCCAAGATGCTGTTTCCAAAAGCAGCCGCCACCAGATGCTCCAGAAGAAAATGATATAAGGAGGCATCGGGCGCGAAACCCGCAGGAGGAAATTCCATTTCCAATTCTGTTTCCCAGGCCCCAAGCTGTGGATTTCAGTGAAAAATCCATCTGCCAATTCAAACTTCAGCCAGTCTGAGACTCTTTAAATTCTTTTAATAGTTCATTGATTTGTTTTCAAGTTCCCAGATTTGCTTATGATTTGAAGGTACAAGGCATCATGGGTTTTGTAGCCTTAAGAAGGTACAATACCTTTTCACAAGGGTATCTCTCTCTCTCTAGATAACAGAGAATTATGTGTTTTGTAATCTTAACACTGCTTAACCAGTTCAATATCCCACAAACCGATGTTTTGCTCTGCCATGGAACATCATGAGATGGCAGGAAATGGCTTGAGGTGAAAGGTTTTATAGATGGGGGGAAGGGTTGGATCCAGACTAAAATGGCAATTTTAACTTCCTGCTGCAGAGCTCTGTCATCATTCCTCAGGGTCCTTTCTGCCCCTGGGGCAGTATTTCATGGAGATTAGTGGGAGAGGGGAGGCAGGGAGCCTTATACTGAATCAGACCCTTGGCCCATCAAAGTCAGTATTGTCTGCTCAGACCGGCAGTGGCTCTCCTGGGTCTCAGGCAGAGGTCTTTCACATCACCTACCTGCCTAGTCCCTTTAACTGGAGATGCTGGGGATTGGACCTGGGACCTTCTGCATGCCAAGCAGATGCTCTACCACTGAGCTACAGCCCCTCCCCAAGAGGGATGGAGCCTACCAGGTGGTGAGCAAGTGGCCCAGCTGATGGAAGGTACAGTCAGGGCCACCAGGTACCTGTACTCGCTCTGCTAATGAGTAATTGGTCACCCACGTGGGTGCCCCATGGGTGGATGTAGAGGGAAGGCTGGACAAGAAGCCTTTGCCATGATGTATGTCTAACTTGCAGAGAAATTTTGATGTAGGGGAGCAGTCCAAACAAGTGAATACCCCCCTGCACATTGTGTGTGGTACCACACCATTCCCACTGTACCATGTGACTGCTCAAGTTTGCATTCTCTCTGTGCATCCACAGGGTATGAGTTGCTTTGATCCCAGCTATCTATGCACCCGCTGGGCATTCTCTGAGTACTGAATTTGGCTTTGCATAAGGAAATCTCAGCTATTTTGATTAATCCTTCATTCACTGTAAAGGTAATACTGATATCTATGGACCCCCCAACTCCACCACTGGGCAGATGGATTCTCTATTCCTCTCCACCCATTCTCGGACACACATCCCTTATGAAACTATCATGCAATATCACTAATGAATTCCAACCCACACGCTGAGTCTCCATTCAGGCTCCCGACGGTCTCCGACGCAAACAAAATTTGCCAGTGAAACAGATAAGGCTCGGGAGAACAGCGTCATCCCAGTGAGATTCCAGGGGAATTATAATGAAAGAATCAGACAATTGATTTGAATGGCTATTGAAGCCAGGCCCTAGAGCCCCCTCTCTGTGTTCCTATTCTCCTAATCCCCATCGAGATCCATGGAAGCTGTGCAACAAGCTGAGAGCGCAGAATTTGGTGGATTTCTCTGAGCAACCAAGCATGCACACAGCACTCGCCAGACAATCAGTTGCCTTAATTTTTTTTCCAAAGCACTTTACAATCATCCAATTGATGTGTAATTATCTCCAAAATACTTTGCTGTCCATTCCTCCCTTCTTGTTGTCATTCTTCTCCTCCACCCTCCCTTCATTTATTTGTCCAGGCTCTGCCAGATAGCCTCCTATTTTCCCCCAGTTGTTACAGCATTCTAATTATTTATTTGCAATCATCTCCCATTAAAATGAAGAATGCTACAGAACAAACAAGCCATCAAAGCAAACACTGACTCCTTTCAATATCTTCTTGATGAGTTCCAACGTTTTAGCAGATCAAATTACTTTTGAACACTAATATAATTCCTGTCCAAATAAGCACACATTAAAATGTATGAACAGTACCCCAGTAATATGGGGATCTACATCTGTCCCTCTATGCACTCACACATGTGTGTGTCTGTGTAAAGTGCCATCAAATCACAGTGACCCCACTGGGTTTTCAAGGCAAGAGATGCTTGGAGATAGTTTGCCATTGCCTCTCTCCGCGTGGGCTGAGAGAGTTCTGAGAGAACTGTGATTGGCCCCAAGGTCAACCAGCAGGCTACATATAGAATAGAAGAAGAGTTAGTTTTTATATGCCGGCTTTCTCTGCCACGTATGGGAGAATCAAACCGGCTTACAATCACCTTCCCTTCCCCTCCCCACAACAGACACCCTGTGAGGTAGGTGGGCTGAAAAAACTGTGACTAGCCCAAGGTTACCCAGCTGGCTTCATGTGAAGGAATGGGGAAACAAATCCAGTTCACCAGATTAGCCACCAGAATAGTGGCAAATAGAACCCTGCTCTCCAGATTAGAGTCCATTGCTCTTAACCACTACACCACGCTGGCACTCACACATACACATACATATTATTAAAATTCAAAAACACCACCACCCAAGCTTCATCTCTCGTATTTATTTCAAATTGCTTTTTCTGGAGGGTCTGAATTTTGAAAGCAAAGTGTGAAGGATTCTAATGTCGTTTTGAGCAATTCATTAAAGGTCTTTTAGTTAAATTATGTTGAGGGAGTTAAATGGCATCTTCACTTTCTGCTGGAGTGGAACAGTTGGTAGTGGTGGGGAGGAAGGATGTGGGTGCTCGGGGTGTGTGCTTGGAAGTGCATCCCATGTGCTGTATGTAGTATTTATTGTGCACCAGAATCTGGGGTGGTTTCAGTGCTCAGCCCAGATATCTCCACTTGAGAAAGCAGGCACGAAAATGTGGTTTCATGTGATTCTTCAGTTTTGTTTGTGCCACAGTTGCTAGAAATTCTATAATAACAATGATAGGGTTGCCAACCTACAGCTGGTGGCTGGACAGTATCTGGGATTACAATTGATCTCCAGGGGACAAATCAACTCCAATGGAGAAAACAGCTGCTTTGGAAGGTGACTTTATGTCATTATACCTCACTGTTGTCCCTTCCATTACCAACCCCTGCCTTCCTCAGGCTCCACCCCAAAAATCTCCAGGTATTTCAAAACCTAGAGAAGGCAACCCTATATGAGCCCTTCTCTTAACATTCTTTTTTCCATGAAGTGATATATACCATTCTCCCAAGGAAGAAGCAGGTAGAGACAAGAGGTTTCTGTTTTCTGTTGCCCCAGAAAGGTCAGACAAGAACCAACGGGTTGAAATTAAATCAAAAGACTTTCCATCTGGGCATTAGGAAGAATTTTCTAACAGTTAGAGTGGTTCCTCAGTGGAACAGGCTTCCTCGGGAGGTGGTAAGTTCTCCTTTCCTGGAGGTTTTTAAGCAGAGGCTAGATGGCCATCTGTCAGCAATGCTGATTATATGACCTTAGGCGGATCATGAGAGGAAGGGCATCTTGGCCATCTTCTGGGCATGGAGTAGGGGTCACTGGGGGTGTGAGTGGGTGATAGTTGTGAATTTCCTGCATTGTGCAGGGGGTTGGACTAGATGACCCTGGTGGTCCCTTTCAACTCTTATGATTCTAAGAAGTGGATGCTCCATGTTCAAGGGCAGACTGGGAGGAAAAAATAACCCTGGAAAGGGCCTCCCCTCCCCGTCATGGACCCAACTCTGCCCCTCCAACAGAGGAGGAAAAAAGGATGAGTAGCTTCACTTTGGTGGCAACTGCTCCAGTGGAAGCAGTGGCCACTCCTGTCTGCAGGGGGAGAAAGTTGTCCCTTGCCTGGGGATGGGGTAGTCCCCCTGACCATGAGGCCAGTGGGACTTTCCCCAGTGGCCTTATTGGCCAGTCCATCCCTGCTCATGTGTTGGAGTTCACAGGAGAGTGAAGTCTCTTATGGGTATGTAAAATGTATGGTACATTCCTGAGCAAAGAGCCCCATGGCTCAGAGTGGTAAGCTGCAGCACTGCAGTCCAAGCTCTGCTCACGACCTGAGTTTGATCCTGACGGAAGTCGGTTTCAGGTATCTGGCTCAAGGTTGGCTCAGCCTTCCATCCTTCCGAGGTTGGTAAAATGAGTAGCCAGCTTGCTGGGGGTAAAGGGAAGATGACTGTGGAAGGCACTGGCAAACCACTCCGCAAACAAAGTCTGCCTAGGATACGTCAGGATGTGACATCACCCCATGGGTCAGGAATGACCCAGTGCTTGCACAGGGGACCTTTACCTTTACCTTTTTACATTCCTGAGCAGTTACACCCTTCTACGTACACTGAAGTCAATGGGCTTAGAAGGGCGCAACTCTGTTTAACATTGCACTTTTAGCCTGGATCCAGTCCATTGTGAGCTGTAGCAGTACTCTGGATTCTTATCCTGGATCCTGATGGGAAAGGGCGCAAGACAAACCTACCCTGATCACAATGCAGACAACCAGCTGGGCTGAAAAGATGTCAGAATTCCTTGTTCTATAGCCCCAGAGTTTGTGTCAGACTTGGAGTTTCTAAAAACATAATGTCCCAATGTGAAACAAGTGCAATACTGTTCCCTGTGAAATAAAGGTCGTATTTTAGCAGAAGCAAATCCATCTTCATTTGTGACAGCTTAACAGTTCAGGGTATCTTGATGCTGAAAATGTGAATGACTTTGTAACTGGTTTCAAACCGATGGAACTGAACCCCAAAGAACCCTGGGAATTGTAGTTCTGAATAGTTTGTGCTGGTTGATCCTCTCACAAAATTACCAGCCTTAAATTTCTTTCTTCTGTCATTTGGAGATTGGAACCTCTCTCATTGACAGGATAGATTTTTACGTACAAGGTTTTTATACTGAAGAACATCCCATCATTGACTGCCTACCTGAAGTCCAAAGTCCAAATTAGGAACAAAGTTGGAAGATGCATGAACGGCTCTCCAAATTTTCATAAGTATACACAGCAGTTGCTATTCATTGGAGCGGTGGAGTCTGATCTGGAGAACTGGGTTTGTTTCCCCACTCCTACACACAAAGCCAGCTGGGTGACCTTGGGCCAGTCACTCTCTCTCAGCCCCACCCACCTCACAGGGTGTCTGTTGTGGGGAAGGGAAGGTGATTGTAAGCTGGTTTGATTCTCCCTTAAGTGGCAGAGAAAGTCGGCATATAAAAACTAACTCCTCCTCCTCCTCTCTTCTTCTTCATCATCATCATCAACACTGAGATTCAGATAGGGCTAACTGCCTGCTCCATTTCCTACCCCTCTAAGCTACTGTTTGTTCCATAGGGGGAAAGAACAGGCACCATATGGGTGTAAACCTATCACATTTTAATCTCGCCCTTCTTCCAAGGAACCCAGGACAGTATAGATTATTCTCTGTACCTCCATTTTACCTGCACATTTTACCTGTGAAGTAGATGAGATTGTATGAATCCCCTGATGGGGAAAACATGGCAATTATTATTTGGGGGTGTATAGGAAAATGACGCGAGTGGGGGTTTAACCCGCTCCTTCCAGGCAGTGTCCCTAATCCAACCTCCCACTGACCCTAGTCTAACTTCCCCCAGTTGACAAATTATATATATACACACACACACACACACACACACACACACACACACACACACACACACACATGTATATATATATATATGTGTGTGTGTGTGTGTGTGTGTATATATATATATATATACTGAAAATATAATTTATTAGAAGCGCTATGTAAAGTTTAAAAATATTTAGAAACATTAAAATATAACAAAGGCATTTCCTAGGGTTGATAACTGTAACCACATACCAAACGTGTTTCGGCCTATTACTGAATGGCTCTCCAATTTTTCTTAAGTATATATAGCAGTTGCTATTCATTCAGATTCAGATAGGGTGAGCCAGAATGGTGTAGTAGTTGGAGCGGTGGACTCTAATCTGGAGAACTGGTTTTGATTCTCCACTCCTTCACATGAGCGCCAGACTATCATCTAGTGAATCGGGTTGGTTTCCTAACTCCTCCACATAAAGCCAGCTGGGTGAGTTTGGGCTAGTCACAGTTCTCTCAGAACTCTCTCAGCCCCACCCTACCTCACAAGGTTTCTGTTGTGGGGAGAGGAAGGGAAGGCAATTGTAAACTGGATTGCTTTAAAAAAAATTCCCATAGACTATAATGGGCCCGAATTGTTTTGGGTAAACCAGGAAATAAGCCAAATATCAATATTTACTGGTATGGGTATTTGGCTTATTTCGGGTTTGTGTGTGTGTAAAGTGCCGTCAAGTCGCAGCCGACTTATGGTGACCCCTTGTTTTTTTTTGGGGGGGGGTTTTCATGGCAAGAGACTAAGAGAGGTGGTTTGCCAGTTCCTTCCTCTGCACAGCAACCCTGGTATTCCTTGGTGGTCTCCCATCCAAATACTAACCAGGGCCGACCCTGCTTAGCTTCTGAGGTCTGACGAGATCAGGCTAGCCTGGGCCATCCAGGTCAGGGCATTTTGGGTTTACCTAAAAAAAAAAAAAAAGAGCTTACCTAAAATTTCAGGTTTACCTAAAAAAAATTGGACCCAATAAACCCAAACCCGAAATTTACCAATTTTTTTTTTGCACAACCCAATGGGCTAGTCACTGTTCTCTCCTAACTCTCTCAGCCCCACCTACCTCACAGAATGTCTGTTGTGCAGAGAGGAAGGGAAGGCAATTGTAAGTCGGTTTGAGACTCCTTAAAGGTAGAGAAAATTGGGGTAGAGAAAATCTTCTTCTACTGCCCCATGGAGGCGGGGGGGACTCAAGAAGAAAGGCCTTCCTGAACACAAGGAGAAAGGCCAGTATTGTGTAGTAGTTAGAGTGTTGGACTAGGAACTGGGATACTTCTGTTCAGATTTCAACTCTACCCTGGAAGATCTCTGGGTGACCTTGGGCTAGTTATTCTCTCTCAGTCTGATTTATTTCTCCCAGTTGTTGTGAGGAGCACATGGAGGAGGAGAGAGTCACGCATACTGCTCTGAGCTCCTTGGAGAAAGGTGGGATAAAAAGGTGACAGACATAAATCATTCCTGACTGAAATGCCAATGCTTGTGGTATGGGTTGGCCTGTCTTCTACAAGAGTTGCTTTTCTGTTAGTTGGTTTTTTTTTTTTTAATTCTCCAGAACTTCACAAGGTCAAACCGCCTCAGGTGATGATATGGGGGCAGGCAAATAGCTGCGTGATTAATAATAAATACTTGTTCTTCCTGTGCCACAGGATTTGAGGGGGCGAGGGTGACATTCCTGAGCTGATTTATTGAAGTCAGATCTCCCGTCTGGGAACTTCCCTCCTGTAATGACCATTAATACTAATGGGCCTGTGGGCACACAATCGGAAAGGGATGCTCATTGCCTGGCAGGGGTTAAAGAAAACACAATAAAAAATGTGCCCGCTTGCTATGGGATGCTAAATGAGTTAGGGGAGGGTAAAATGCATGGCTGGTTTTGTGGGTGTGCGCGCACTGGTTTATGGCATCCTCTCTGTATCGCATGTCATGTTTTTATGGCTCTAACAGCCCTTGTTAGGAAACACTGCATTGCTGGTGTTTGGTTGCGGCTTCCAAGGCGACAGCACATTTATAAAGATGCTGTGGAACCAGACAGGAAAGCTCGAAGGAAGGGACAGAATCATAGAATTAGAAAGTGGGAAGGGGTCTACGGACCATCCACTCAAGCCCCCTATGCAATGAACCTAAAACATCTCTGACAAATAGTCATCTAGTCTCCACTTCAAAACCTCCAAGGAAGGAGAACCCACCACATCCCTGGGTTACCAATTCACCCACGAAACTGCCCTTATTGTTAAAAAGCTTTCCCTAATATCCCTCTGATATCTTTCCATCCATAATTTAAAACCCATTTTTGTGGGCCCTATCCTCCATCACCAACTGGAAAAGCTCCCTGCCCTTCTCAGAATGACAGTCCTTCAGATACTTAAAAAAAAACATTGACTCCTCTTCTCCAGGATGAAAATTTCCAGTTCCCTCAGCTCCTTTGTATAGGGCTTCATCTCCTTGTCACTTTCAGGTTACATTCCAGAACATGCCAATTCTCTGAGCCTCTCTTCATTCATTGCTTGTTCCCCAGATTGTACCTGGTCTGAAAATTGGAGTGGATATCCAGAAGAAGAGCCTTGCTGGATCAAACTGATGGTCCATCTAGTCTACCAACCTGCTTCACATAGTAGATGACCAGATGCCTAAGAAAGCAGAGCACAGATGCGTCTGTTTCCCCCCCCCCCCCTCAGCAAATGGAATTCAGGACCACTCTGCCTCTGAATGTGGTGACTCTCTGTAGCCATCTGGGCTACCAATGGTCCTATTTTCCCTGACTTTGTACAATCTCCCTTTTAAGCCATCTACCCTAGAAGCCACCAGTGAATTTAAAAAAACAAAACGTATGTGTGGTGTGAAGAACACTGCCACCATCCTAACTATAAGGACAAGCTAATTGCTGAACCAAGAGATCCTCTCATCATCTGCCTAAGGTTATAGAATCAGCATTGCTGACAGATGGCCATCTCGCCTCTTCTTATGTATATGCTACTGAATCTTGCAATTAGGAAGGACCCAGGCACATAGAACAGAATCATAGAATCATAAAGTTGGAAGGGACCACCATGAACGGAGAGAACTGTAACTGGCTCAAGGTCATCCAGCTGGACCAGAGTATCTGGTCCAAGATTACACTTCTCCCTCCTCTTCAGTAAAGGATCTACTCGATTTTTAGTCACAGCATGTTTGGCTCAATTCCTCCCCTTGGAATTTGGCCCCTCCCCCAGTCCCCTGTGCTCGGCAACCTGCAGAAAGAAGTGTAGGAACCCGAGGCCTGCTCACAATCTCATCTCAATGGGATGTGAACCTTTGCCATTTTGGTACTCTTGTCTCTCAGATCTGTTCAGGAGAAAAGAGTCCACCAAATTAAGGCACTCCATCTTCACATTGCACTCTCAGAATGCAACCCAGGTTTCAAGAGACTACCCCAATTTGAGCTCTTAAATAGGTAATGAGCATCCCCCCGTGAAGACAGGCTTATGTATATGCTACTGAATCTTGCAATTAGGAAGGACCCAGGCACATGAAAAATCGTTATTAACATTTTGTCCCTCCAGGAGTTTAGCAAGTGTTTGCTTTTTTTGGCTGCGCTGGGGAAGTTTGCCCAGAATAATATCATTCTGTATGTTCAAAGACTCAGGAGTGTGCTGAGTACGGAAGGGGGGGGGAAGCCCACCATCCTTGGAATAAGTGATATCTTAAAAGCATGTGAGAGGTTTAAAAAGTGGAGCCGTACGGAAAATAATACACTATTATTTAAAAGACTAAATTGCCAAAGTGATACTTTTCTGTACCGTGCCTCCACCCAAATCATCCCAGCTGAATTCCTAATGGGATGCTTTTTCCTTGTCTTTTTGGGTGGTATTATTTTGAATTGCTTCCTTTATAGAGATGCTAACATTCTGCAAAACTATCCTAGTTATTTACTAAGTGATTAAACCACAGTAATTTATTATCATTGTAGACAAATATTGTTTTCATGGGTCTCCAAAGGGTTTTACTGCCTAACAGTCGCCTCTCCCTCCCCGTTCTTAATATTCCATGTTGCTTTGATTCTATTGCTTTATACGTCTTTCCCCCACATTTTTTTAATGTTTTACATAAAACTCACAGTTCTAATGGGCTTTATAAAATGAGATGTATAGTACTGGATCCAAAAAAACCGTATGAAGATAATTATCTTGTCCATTCGTGTTTTCATTGCAATGAGAAATATCTTTGTTCCCTCCCACCCACCCGCTCGGCCTCCCACTCTAAGGTGGATCACACCGGCCTCTTGCACGTGGTAAATGTGCACCGTGCATCTTGGTGTGAAGACACACATTTCTTTTGGAGGAGGAAGAGTGATGGCCGCATCAATTTCATCTTTTGTTTTAATAGACAACGGTCCATTAATCACCTGGCAGGGGAAGGAGCGCTGGGGGGTAGCGCAGTTTCCGCAAAACAGAGCTGGCGCGAACACCCAATAAGAGCCTGATCCTTCCCCATGGCGTAAATCAGGAAGGGGAGCCATTCAAGTCAATGCGGGTGAAAGGCATGGGAGAAGGAGAATCCATCTCCTTACTGCTGGCAGTGAAACCACTGGAAGCATTCCAAAACAACATTTTCATGGGGCTCACTTTAAAAGCAAAACAGAGTGCCTCGCCCGGTGTGAGTTCGGCACTGTTGAAAGGCACCACACTGGCATCTCCAGAGAGGCAGTTCCTATGTTTAATTGTCAAGAAAGAGACAACCTACACAACAGCAAGGCAGCAGCCTCAGCTCTGCCTCAAGCACCACCGAAAGCCACCAGCACTGAAGCCCATACAGAATTTGCGACCCATTTTGGGGACCTATTTGGGCTCTACCACTGAGCCACAGCCCCTCCCCAATAGTAATGGATGCACCTGAGCATGTTTATTGGGGTATTTGTTGCCACCAGGACATCTGGGAAATGAATCTCGCAGGTTTTCCTGGCTCAATCAGCTGGGCTGGGAAACATTAACTAAGTGTTCCAGGCTTTCCATCAGCAGTGCAGAGACACCCAGATGTAGGGCTGTTGAAAAAAAATTCGGTAAAATTCAGATTCGGCAAAATTTGGCCCGATTTTATTCGGGAAATGCCGAAGTCCGAACTCCCCCACTTCGGGTCCATGCAATTCGTCATGTGATCCAGAGTTCGGGGGAAAATTCGGCCGAATAAAGCCATTAAAAACACAATTGGACATTTCCGCGGCTCCTGGGGGGGCATTTCTGGGGGTAGAGGTCCCAAACTTTCAGCGTCACTTGAGGGGACCCTTCTTGCAAGAACCCCAAAGTTTTGTAAAGATTGGGTCAGGGGGGGCTGAGATATGGGCCCCGAAAGGGGTCCCCCCTCCTTAATGTGCATCTCTGACAATGGGGGTTTGCAATTAGCAGAGCTTGCCGCCCACTCCTGAAGCTCCCAGCCCCGACAAACAGCTGAGCTGTGGGGAGAAAGGCCGGGGCAGGTGCAAAGAAGTTTGCAAACCATGCAAAGCAACACATTTGCAGCCATGCAAACCATGCAAAGCAACATGTTTGCAACCATGCAAACCATACAAAGCAACACATTTGCAACCATGCAAAGCAACACCTGACACCTGGGAGTTTGCAAACCATGGAAAGGGACAGAGGCAGCTAGTTGCATAAGGAGCAGGAGGGGTGGAATTTCCCCTTTTGCATCGGACTCAGGACCAGGCAAATGCATTTTTAAGTCACAATTTGAAAAACAGTTTTGAGCAAGCATCAAAATAGACCTAACTGATCTTATGAATGATAGAAAACCTGAGGACACACAACTGAAGCCCCCCCCTCAAACCAGGGAGAGAGAGACTCAGGGGGCACCCCCCCACAGAACAGGCAAAAGCCCCCTTTGGCTTCCCCCCACCCACAGAAACTGTTCCCTCCCCACACACACACAGACTCTGCTTCCCCCCCCCCACACACACACAAGAGAAAAATTATAGAGAAAAGCCCCAAAATGGGTCTTACTGTGGATGTCTTCTGTTCCATCAGGGGGCACCCCCCCCCCCGCAGAACAGGCAAAAGCCCCCTTTGGCTTCTCCCCCACCAACAGAAACTGCTCCCTCCCCACACACACACGGACTCTGCTTCCCCCCCCCACACACACACACAGGAGAAAAAATTATAGAGAAAAGCCCCAAAATGGGTCTTAGTGTGGATTAGGGCTGTCGATTCGGTTTGGCCTGAACCGAAAAACAGCCGAATTCCCCCTGATTCAGCGGTTTTTAGTTCGGGATGAACCGAACTCAAAAATGGCAGGAAAACGGGGGAGCCGAATTCAGCAAGTTCGGGAGTTCACGAATAAATCCGGCAAATTCGGGACGCAGCAGCATAACCGTCAGTAAGCAGCATTCTCCCCAGGCCAATCGGTGGCCAAGCTGGGTCTTCTTCTGGCCAGTCAGTCAGGATTGAGTACTGGAGGAATCAGCTGCTGCGCGGCCCGGCCGGGGAGAGAAAGAGAGAGAAATCCTCGTGGGGGGTGAGTGTGCACATTTGCTCCTTTCCATGGCTGCAGGGGGTGCATTTTTGGGGGTAGAGACCCCAAACTTTCAGCAGAGCTTCAGAAGAGCCTTCTTAAGAGACCCCCCAAGTTTTGTAAACATTGGGTCAGGGGATCCCGAGATATGGGCTCCACCCCTTTTCCCTCCCCCTTTTCCATTTCTGTGGCTGCAGGGGGCACTTTTTGGGGGGTGCAGACCGCAAACTTTCAGCATAGCTTCAGACGAGCCTTCTTAAGAGACCCCCCAAGTTTTGTAAAGATGGGTTCAGTGGGGGCAGAAATAGGGCTACCCCCTTTTCTCTTTCTGTGGCTGCAGGGGGCGCATTTTGGGGGTGCAGCCCCCAAACATTCAGCATAGCTTCAGACGAGCCTTCTTAAGAGACCCCCCAAGTTTTGTAAACATTGGGTCAGGGGGTCCCGAGATATGGGCTTTCCCCTTTTCCCTATTGGGATGAATGGATCACCCGATCCTGTATGCATCTTCAGAGCGGCAAATCCAAGGCAAACTCTCCCGTGCTTACATAGAATCGTATTGGATTACCCAGTCCTCCCAGCCCCTCCTGATGGAACAGAAGACTTCCACAGTAAGACCCCTTTGGGGGCTTTAATCTATAATTTTTCTCCTGTGTGTGTGTGTGTGGGGGGGAAAGCAGAGTCTGTGTGTGTGGGGGGAGGGAGCAGTTTCTGTGGGTGGGGGGGAAGCCAAAGGGGGCTTTCGCCTGTTCTGCCTGGGGTGTGTGTGCCCCCTCGAGTCTTTCTCTCCCTGGTTTGAGGGGGGGGGGCTTCTTCCACTCTAACCACTACACCACACTGGCTGCCCTTCAGTCATAGAAAAGGTAATGATCCCTCTAAGATGATGCTATACATATATAGGTACATGCACAGAGCTTTACATATATGTGTATGTCCATGTGGATGGTGCCCCCTTGAGGCATCATTACTTGCGCCAATGCTTTTCTTCATCTTAGAATGGTAAATGATCTGCTGCACATATGCATCCAGCACATCTGGGTAGGGCTGTCAATTTGGTTCATCCCGAACCGAAAAACAGCTGAATTTCCCCTGATTCAGCGTTTTTAGTTCGGATGGAACCGAACTCAAAAAAGGAGGGGAAAAGGGGAGCCAAATTCAGCGAGTTCGGGGCGTTTGGTGAATAAATTCGGCAAATTCGGGGTTCGGTGCAGCAGCATAACCGTCAGTTAGTAAGCAGCATTCTCCTGCGGCCAATCAGTGGCCAAGCTGGGTCTTCTTCCCCACCCTTAATGTGTAGCTCTGACAATGGGAGTTTGCAATTAGCAGAGCTTGCCGCCCACGCCCAAAGCTCCCAGCCCGAGAAGCAGCTGAGCTGCGGGGATCAAGGGCGGGGCAGGTATGAAGAAGATGGAACAGAAGACATCCACAGTAAGACCCATTTTGGGGCTTTTCTCTATATTTTTTCTCCTGTGTGTGTGTGTGTGTGGGGAAAGCAGAGTCTCTGTGTGTGTAGGGAGGGAGCAGTTTCTGTGGATGGGGGGGAAGCCAAAGGGGGCTTTCGCCTGTTCTGCGGGGGGGTGCCCCCTGAGTCTCTCTCTCCCTGATTTGAAGGAGGGGGGCTTCAGTTGTGTGTCCTCAGGTTTTCCCTCATTCATAAGATTGGCTAGGTCTATTTTGATGCTTGCTCAAAACTGGTTTTCAAATTGTGACTTAAAGAATGCATTTTCCTGGTCCTGAGTCCGATGCAAAAGGGGAAATTCCACCCCTCCTGCTCCTTATGGTTAGCTAGCTGCCTCTGTCTCTTTCCATGGTTTGCAAACTCCCAGGTGTCAGGTGTTGCTTTGCATGGTTGCAAACGTGTTGCTTTGCATGGTTTGTATGGTTGCAAATGTGTTGCTTTGCATGGTTTGCATGGCTGCAAATGTGTTGCTTTGCATGGTTTGCAAACTTCTTTGCACCTGCCCCAGCCTTTCTCCCCGCAGCTCAGCTGTTTGTCGGGGCTGGGAGCTTCAGGAGTGGGCGGCAAGCTCTGCTAATTGCAAACCCCCACTGTCAGAGATGCACATTAAGGAGGGGGACCCCTTTCTGGGCCCATATCTCAGCCCCCCCTGACCCAATCTTTACAAAACTTGGGGGTTCTTGCAAGAAGGGTCCCCTCAAGTGACGCTGAAAGTTTGGGACCTCTACCCCCAGAAATGCCCCCCCAGGAGCCGCGGAAAGGCCCGATTGTGTTTTTAATGGCTTTATTCGGCCGAATTTTTCCCCGAACTCCGGATCTCATGCCGAATTGCACGGACCCGAAGCGGGGGAGCTCGGACTTCGGCATTTCCTGAATAAAAACTGGCCGAATTTTGCCAAATCCGAATTTTACTGAATTTCTTTTTTCAACAGCCCTAATTTGCAACACTGAATGAATGAATATATAAACACTTTTAATCTGGAAATCCTTGGTCTGTCGTTATTCTGAGATTCACTGAAAACAACCCTGATATACATTGGGTGATTCCGCTATATAAAGAAATTAGTGCCGCTGCTCATGCTAATTTCCCCAATCAAAGAGCAGTTTCGGTAACATCAGCCAGTGACCTTGGGCCAGTCATGCTCTCCGTCAACTTAATCTAACCTAAAAGCCAAATTGGGGGAGGGAGGACCAAGTTCACTGCCCTGAGCTTGTTGGAAACAGGCAGGGATGTAGACAGATAAACAGAAGCAGTCAATGTATGCAATTGTATGTGGAGGGTCGAGATGGCTCAGTAGTAGAGCATCTGCTTGGCATGCAGAAGGTCCCAAGTTCAATCCCCGGCATCTCCAGTTAAAGGGACTAGGCAAGCAGGTGATGTGAAAGACCTCTGCCTGAGACCCTGGAGAGCCGCTGCCAGTCTGAGCAGACAATACTGACTTTGATGGACTAAGGGTCTGATTCAGTATAAGGCAGCTTTATGTGTTCATGTGAAAGGTTAATGCTAGTCCCAGGCAATGGAGACAGAATCTCTGCAGACAATCCTGGCAACAAATGTGGAAACTCCAGTTCTGGTCTGATATTACAGATTCCTTTTGTGCTAACATTACAAGCATTATTCGTTACAAAACATGACCATCACTTTGAAGCAAAAGCTTCTATATGCCATTTGGTGATGCCACGTTCGTTCTTCAGGTTTGTCCCAAGACAACTGTCCCATTTTCTTAAATGCCATACATGCAGGCAGAAGGAGGGGAAAAAATCCCCCTGCTATAGAATACTCAGAGAATCGTAAAATATAAATGATTAGTATCACAATCCAGCAGCCTGTGCGCAGAACGGCCTTGCCGGTTTTAACTCCCTGTGTGTTACACTGGAGATACATACATACACGTACCAAGCTGTCTTTTCTTGGTACCCTTCCCGGGCGCTTTTCCAAAAGGAGGAGAGGAGAAAGCCAGAAGAGAGACAGCAGGGAAGACAGATAGGATTGTGCCACAGCTCACAGGCAGCCTTGCATAGTGAAGGAGGAAGGCTTTGGAAATAAACAGACTGGAACCCGAGAGCAGGTGCTTATTTTCCCTTTTGTATTATTACGTGCAACAGGAGTGGACAAGACAGCTTGGCACTGTCTTTGATGAAGAAAGCCTCTTACTTGGAACTTTGACAGATCTTAATTAAAGTCCAGCATCCAGATTTAAGAGCCAACACAGAAGTCCCTAAAGAACTACCGGTGATGCTCCAGTGTCTTTTCTCGCTGTATATCACCACTGTACCTCTTAGTATGCTACATCACCCAAGCCAGATCCTCAGAACCCACAATCCATTGCATTACCTCCAACCTAACTACAGTTAGGAGGCTGATCAGAATTTTCATTGGTGAAAGGGCTGTCTGAAGTTTGACTCCACCTTCTCTGTATACTCGACCCACCATTTCTTGCCCTCACTACGCTGCTCCAAGCCCTCTGAGCCGTTTCTGGTGTGATGCCCCGCTCCTTGCTGGCAACTGCCACCATCCTATGCCAATGCTGTCCACCAGTCACTGTAAGGACAGTCATACTTCCCTCTGCTCCCTCAGGCCACCTTACACTGAATCCACCAAACACCTCTGCTCTTACTAACAACAGAACTTTAGGCTTTCAGGACTAACCCACACAGTGCAGAAAATAAGTCTGTCATTCTCCACTGCAAAAATGCAACGTGAAAGGGAGCATTAGTTTAGCTCTCTTCTTATTAATTATCTTTTATGCATGGCTGTTTCACTCACTGTCACCCCTCTGATTATTTCGGGTCTGGTTTTGGATTATGCATGCCATTTCTGACCATCAACCTTCAATACAAGGGTGTGCATTACAACCCTAAGTTCGAGCAGATACCTGAGGAGGTGGGAGATAAACATACTAAATAAATAAGAAAAAAATATTTAAACATCAAGGTAAATTTTCAGCTAGGGTTGCCATGTCCCTTTTCACCACTGGCAGGAGATTTTTGGGGCAGAGCCTGAGGAAGGTGGGGTTTGGAGAGGGGAGGGACTTCAATGCAATAGAGTCCAATGGCCAAAGTGGCCATTTTCTCCAGGTGAACTGATGTCTATCAGCTGGAGATCAGTTGTAATAGCAACCCTAGGCTATTGCAAACTATTCCTTTGAAATGTGGTATTGGAGGACAGTGTTATGGATACCATGGACTGCCTCCCCCCCAAAAAAACTCCCAAACAAATCAGTGGGTTCTAGATCAAATCAAGCCTGAACTGACCCTAGAAGCTAAAATGACTAAACTAAGGCTATCGTACTTTGGTCACATTATGAGAAGACATGAATCACTGGAAAAGACAATCATGCTAGGAAAAGTTGAAGGCAGCAGGAAAACAAGAAGACCCAACAAGAGATGGATTGACTCTATAAAGGAAGCCATGGCCCTCAATTTGCAAGACCTGAGCAAGGCTGTTAAAGATAGGATGTTTCGGAGGACACTGATTCATAGGGTTGTTGTGAGTTGGAAGCGACTTGACAGCACTTCACACAGACACACAGAGTGCAAACTATGCCTATTCTTAATGTCAACCTTCAATACAAGAGTGTGCATTACAGCCCTGAGTTTGAGTAGATACCTGGGGAGATAGGAAATAAACATACTACCGTATATACTCGGGTATAAGCCGACCCGAGTATAAGCCGACCCCCCCAAATTTGAGGCCAGAAAAGGGAATTTCTTATTGACCCGCGTATAAGCCGAGGGTCAATAAGAAATTCCCTTTACCTGCAATGCTGCGCTCTAAAATGGCGGCCGCCATTTTAGAGCGCAGGGCCCCTGCCCCAGGTCGCCCTCCCGCCGGCCTCCGGGCCCTCCCAACCCACCCCGACCCCAGTGCCATCCAAGGGGGGGAGGGGGAAGAGCCCCTGAACCCCCTACTTACCTGAAGAGGTGGCGAATCGGCGGCGGCGGCGCGGCCTTCCTGGGCTGGCAGGAGGCCTCTGCCGGCCGGAGGAAGGCGCCCAGGCGCGTGGTCGGCGGCGGCGCTGCCGGCGGGGGCCTCCTGCCTATGCAGGCAGGCCCCTCCCGGCCAGAGGAAGGCGGCCAGGCGCGCGGCCGGCGGGGGCCTTCGCAAGGCCCCTCCCGGCCAGAGGGAGGCGGCCAGGCGCGCGGCCGGCGGCGGCCTTCGCAAGGCCCCTCCCGGCCAGAGGGAGGCGGCCAGGCGCGCGGCCGGCGGGGGCCTTCGCAAGGCCCCTCCCGGCCAGAGGGAGGCGGCCAGGCGCGCGGCCGGCGGCGCCGCGGCCGGCGGGGGCCTTCGCAAGGCCCCTCCCGGCCAGAGGGAGGCGGCCAGGCGCGCGGCCGGCGGCGCCGCGGCCGGCGGGGGCCTCCTGCCTGCGCAGGCAGGCCCCTCCCGGCCAGAGGAATGCACCTGGGCCCGGCGGCGGCGGTGATGGAGGTAAGTTCCCCCCTCCCTCCTCCCTCCTCTCCCCTCCCCCTCCCCCCTCTACCGTATTGACTTGCGTATAAGCCGAGTTCGGCTTTTTCAGCCCTTTTTTTGGGCTGAAAAACTCGGCTTATACGCGAGTATATACGGTAAGTGAATATGAAAAAAATATATATTTAAACATCAGGGTAAATTTTCCGCAGATCTCCTTGGTGTGGTAAATATCAGATTCCTCTAAGTGATGGTGCATGTTCAGAAGCAAGAATTGACATGCAAAAGAATGCTTATATGTGAATACCTTATTGATTGCTCCTTAATACTGTTCTCAGAAATCACTAAGTCGAAGTCTATGGCCAAGAAATTACAGTCTTGTTGAACCAATGACCACTAATAGTATTGGACTCATCTAACGTTAAAAGCCACATTCACCCTTTTACGTTGACTCTTGGAAAGCCATGAAGCTGAAGTCAATTGTCTTTCTTGTGGTGACATATGACCACTTTTCTTGCAGTTATAATTGAGAGAGTACAAAGGCAGCATGGACCCTCTCCCACATGTGATACCAGCTGATTGCCTTCAAGCGGTTAGGCTCTTTCTTTGTTTCTCCTTCACACCCTCAATTGGACATTAGCTGTGTTACAATTTCTTGGAGTGATGGATTCTAAAAATCCCAGTTCTCTCAAGTTAGCTCTGCATTTTAAAAGCATTGATTGCCTGGCCTTGCAACATTTCAAAAGCAGCTGGGGTTCATCCATCCATTTTGTGTTCTAATGTCTTGCCACTCGAATCCAATCGCATAGCTGCATCACATCAACGGACAATGACAATTTTGATATAGGACAAATGACAAACTGTTTGCATCTCAAAAGTTGCTTCCATTACATCTAGCTTAACAATCACAAAGAGTTTATCCCTGTTCAAATTCCAGAGGCCCACCTCTTAACACAAAGACAACACAAGCAGAAGTCAAAGATCACTCTTTAGAAAACTGTCCTCCCCATTTTTTTTTATCAATGGCAAAAATCACATAGTCAATTAAACAACCCAATGTATTGGAGCACCATCATAATGTAATTTAACCCATAGGTTATCCCCCCCCAATTGCAGATATCACAAAGAACAGTGAATAATGATCATGCTGAATGGAACGTGCACACAGAGACAAAGCCTCTGTGTACCTTCTAGATACTTAAGGCTCTTTCTCAATGCTTAGGTTTGTATAGGATTGGCCAGCAATGACAACACTCATATCTAACAATTTAAATGGCTCAATAGATTGGAACGATGCTGTGAGGAGGCTGCTGAGAACAGAAGGGCCCTTGATCCCATCCAACAAGGCAACTCTTACGCTTGTATCTTACGGCAGGATTTTCTGAGTAAAGAAACTGCTCATAGAGTTATGGAGTTGGAAAAGACATTATGGACCATCTAGTCCAGCCTCCAGCTCAGTGCAGAAAATCCAACGCTAGAGCATCCCTGAGGACGCTAAAGCTTGAGCATCTCCAGCAAGGGAGAACTCATTTTTCCACCCAGGAAAATTATTGAACCTCTCTTACCATTAGGCAGCTTCCCAAACTCTACCCTACTGTAACTTAAGTCCATGGTAAGATGAACTCAAAATTTGCACTATTGTCATTCATTGGGATGGAATGCAAAAGCATCCAGCAAATGCATGGTATTTCAAGGGTTATTAACCACATGAAGGAGCTAGAAAAGATTCTTAAGTGTAAGGATGTGTCACTGGCAACCAAGATCAAGTTAATTCATGCCATCGTATTCCCTATTACTCTGTATGGGTGTGAAAGCTGGACACTGAAGAAAGCTGATAGGAAGACAGTAGATTCCTTTGAAATGCAGTGTTAGAAGACAGTGTTACGGATACTATGGGTTGCCAAAAAAAAAATTAGTGGGCCATAGATCAAATCAAGCCTGAATTGACCCTAGAAGCTAAAATGACTAAACTGAGGCTGTCGTACTTCAGTCACATTATGAGAAGACATGAATCACTGGAAAAGACAATCATGCTAGGAAAAGTTGAAGGCAGCAGGAAAAGAGGAAGACACAACAACAGATCGATTGACTCTATAAAGGAAGCCACAGCTAGGGCTGTTGAAAAAAAGATTTGGTACAGTTCGGCTTCGGCAAAATTCAGCCCTTTTAAATTCGGGCCGTGCCGAAGTCCGAACTGCCCCGCTTCGGATCCCTGAAATTCAGGCGAGATCCGGAGTTCGGGGGAAAATTCAGCCCCCCGCACACCTTCAGGGAAGCCCGTGAAGGCAGGGGGGACAGAGGGGTTTAAAGACCACCACCCCTCTTCCCGGGACTCCCGGTGGGTTGGCAAGCCCTTCTGCTCTGCGCCTTCATGGAAGCCCTGTGAAGGCGTGGGGGCCCCCGAATCTGCCAAATTTATTCGCCGATCCCCCGAAGTCGGCGAATTCGGCTCCCCAATTTCTTGCCTTTTTTGAGTTCGGTTGTCCCAAACCAAAAAACAGCCGAATCGGGGGAAATTCGGCTGTTTTTCGGTTCGGGACGAATCAACAGACCTAGCCACAGCCCTCAATTTGCAAGACCTGAGTAAGGCTGTTAAAGATATGACATTTTAAAAGACATTGATTCATAGTGTCGCCATGAGTTTGAAGCGACTTGAAGTCACTC
Organism: Euleptes europaea; assembly: GCF_029931775.1. Lineage (NCBI taxonomy): Eukaryota > Metazoa > Chordata > Lepidosauria > Squamata > Sphaerodactylidae > Euleptes > Euleptes europaea. Next base: position 14,696,508 of record NC_079325.1, on the reverse strand, counting down.
AACATACACATTAACCACATGGAGCCTTCATATTCGAAGGTAACATACCTGTGGGTCCCAGGAACAAACTACATAGAGAGGCTATTGTCTTTGTGGCCTGCTTGTGGCCTTGTCAAAGGCATCTTGTTGACCACTACAATTAAAATAATACTGGGCCTGGGTCTGATCCAGCAAAGCAAGTTGTACGTGCTCGTCTCATGTCAGAGTTTCTTCTCTGGCAGGAAAAGGAACCTTGTCAGGGATGATGGAAGCAAGAGAGAGGGGAGAAAAGGCTTTAAAGCGAGCGCTCAAGGGAGCTAGACTGGGACGTTGGCCTCAACACCTGGCTGTCAGAACATGCTTCTCTTTAATTAGAAATGTCACATGCCGTCCCCCTTCTCATTCCTATGTGACAGATGTTGCCAATTTTGCTGTACTTTAGATGTGTCATATCACAGGGCGTTGTATCCCCATTAACATATACTGTCAGGTCCAGCAGTTGGCTACAGCAGCACGTTTCCAGCAGTTGTCATGCTGGGACCCAGTTTAGCAAGTGGGGCAATGGAAACCCTGTGTGCAGCGATTGTTCTTTAAAGGAACAGAGGTGGAACTCTCCGGTAATTTGGGAAACCAAGGATAGATCTGGACCATTGCTCTCAGTCTCATGCCAGCTTCCACAGTGAGAGTTAAAAGTCAGGGGGAAACAGCTTCCAGTGCAGTAGGATAAAAGTAAGTAGAGGCCAAGGTCTTGCTCATATATGCATGCACACCGCTCGTGTCATTTCCATGGTGCACAACAGGGCTATTACACTGCCATCGACACAAGCACCTCTTCCTAAGGGACGATATGTCCCATGTTTCTTTGTTTTGAGCCACATTGCAGCAGAAAGTCTCGTGGCACACCAACAATCTAAGTAGTCACCCTACACCCATGATATACATACACATGCAGTTTGTGGCAGACATTAGGGAATGGGGAGGCCAATCACAACTTGGAAGTCCACTCAGTTGTTTGATCCACACACATTATCTATCAGCATGGGATTGGAAGTAGCTCAGACAGAAAGACAGACAGACAGAGAGAGAGAGAGAGAGAGAAAGAGAGAGAGAGAGGGATGGACGGACGGATAGACGGATAGATAGACGGATAGATAGACGGATAGACGGACAGAAGATTTAGGGAGCAATCCTAAACAGGTCTACTCAGAAGCTAGTTCCATTTTATTCTACGCACCTTATGTAATCCTCCTTTGAATAGACCCAGATAGGGTTGTAAGTAGATCGACGTAGGATGGCATTTATGAGATGAAGTTATGGTGCTGCTGACTCTTATCACTGTGACTCTACGGTTATGCAGTGGGGCTCAGGTCCAGTGAATTGGGGAGCTCATTGCCAGATGAAACATTTGCAGGCATCCCCAGAAGTTTCAATACGTCTAAGAATAATTCATGGGGTTAAGAAGGTATTGCACCTCCCTAAGGATCCCCATGAAAGATTAAGGAAGTGATGGGGATATAGACATAGTGAAACTGACGGTGTGCCGAAAAGCAAAGGAAACAAGGCATAATACCACATTCTGACTTAAGGATATTGATTATCTGCAATATAAATTGTGTTTTTAAAAATTTAATCCAACGTGCTGATATGCATTATTTAAAAGTGATTTAATCTATGGATTTGTTTTAGTGTAAATTAAAAGTTAACTCTCCACCCGGGATTCAGAAAGGCTCAATGCAAATTGCTTTTCATTGACCTGGTGCCATTATACTGCAAAAACATTTAACCAAGTAAAGAATTCAGCTGCATCACACCCCAAAAATGGAGAATTAAAGATGGTGAAGGAGCCCTGCCAGATTCAGAAAGGACTATCCACTTGCTTTGATAAGTGAATTAAATAAGGGATGGGCAGATTTTGCAATTAAGGCCAAGTTTCCAGGCTTTGCAGCCACCCGATCTAATTATTAGACAAGAGAACCTGGCAAATGTAGAAACAGAAAGACAGGCTTTCTGGCTTTTGCTTTCCTCTACGCAATAAACATTATATCCTGTTCATGAATATGGAACGTAATTCAGATGGGCCTTCCAGACACCTGGGACTGTTGGTCCATCTATTAGACATCACTCACACCCATAACTATCATAACGGTTTTGTCTCTTGATTTCCTATTCCAAAAAAATGAGGGCTTTCACTGGCAGAGAGGAACAAAAGATTCTGAACCAGAGGTAGGTTTTGCAGGAAATGAGGGGGTTTGCTGCCATCTTTTCATTCTGAATTTTGAACAAAGAACAAGAGAGACAGAGAAAACGTCATTAAAAAAAGAAGTTCCTCATTTAATGGGATCATTAGCACTTTAATGGAAACTCTGGTCATTAAAAGTGGCAGGGTGGTCATTCCTAAAAGTATGCTAGACCCGATGACCCCCATTACGTTCTGCTGTATGATCTCTGTGGGCTTAGCAGCGCACAGAGGTCTAAAGACTAACTCAAACATTGCATTTGATGCGGCGAAATCATGAAATGATTCTTAACCTGGTCACTTTCACATGGGGATTATTTCTAAGGAATGTGCCCTCTTCCCCTTCTTGGTGGCAGATACCATTTACTACATCACAGAACCTGTCCCGTCCCCCCTCAAAGTTGGTTCACATACTTTCCCAATTCAACAATTGATATGCAAACGTGGTCCCACAGTTCACTTGTGCAAATTCAGTAGGGAAAAAGTCTTTTTGACACTGAGTAGAACACTCTTCACTGGTTTAACCGGGAGTGAACCAGCCCTCCCTTAGTTTCACTCACTCAGTTGTATATATTGTATATATTTCTAGTGATTGTTTTGTTCAGTATCTATTGGATCTTGTATCTGTATTTTCTGCATGCTCTAACTAGTGAGGTATTCTTTTCATTCTTGTAATTTTGTTATGAATACACCGTATTTGATTAAGTAGTGTGCTGTTGTTTTGATTGAGAACATCCAGGTGGTGGCTGGAGATCTCCTGATATTACAACTGATCTCCAGCTGATAGAGATCAGTTCACCTGGAAAAAATGGCCGCTTTGGCCATTGGCCTCTATGGTATTGGAGTCCCTCCCCTCTCCAAACCCTGCCCTCCTCAGGCTCCGCCCCAAAAGCCTCCCATCGGTAGCAAAGAAGGACCTGGCAATCCTGTGGGAATATCATCCTGAGTGCTACAACCTAGTTCCGGACGAAAGTTGAGAGGGAAGGGAAGGCAACGGGGAAGGAAATCTGGGGAACATCAGCTGAGTGAGATCTGGGCTGAGCTTCTGACTTTCTCTGTTATAGTTAGTTAAGCCTGGATGTGATTCAGTATAAGCCAGTTTCCTATATTCAACGATGTGGCGAATGGCTGGTGTCCGGTGGGGGCACATTCAGAAGCGTTATTTATCACTTGAATAAAATAAACTATTTTGAGTTTTCGGCACCAGGTAAGTAGTCATTTGCTTCCACCCACACTGTGCTGATTTCTTTCCCCTACCCCTGATTGATAGTAGCCACAAATTCATTCTTTTTTGTTGTTATTTGCTTCCTGCTTAAAGCTTTTTCTCAAAAAGCCTTTAATCAATTTTAAAGTTGCTGACCATGCTGTCATTGTTAACGTCCCCCTCCCCCTTGGCTATTTTAACGTGGCATGTGATATATTTATATTTTCCATTGCTGTTCTGTTGTAAGGCAACTCAGAGGTTCCAAGCTGAGTGTGGGATACACATGTTGCTTGCATGAGATGAAGTCATCCAGCGATGCCTTTTAACAAATAGTAGTTGGATCAGCCGTGCACTTATGTTTCCCTGGCTACCCAATGGGAGTTAGGGTTTATTCACACATTACAAAGTCCACGTGGACTTTCAATACATGTGTTCTGGGATTCAGATCAGGACCACAGTTAGACTTACCAGGTGTCTGCTAATGGCTTGCAAACTCCTGGTAATTGTCCGCCGACATTCATCTGGTCGGTGGGTGGAAGCAAGCCGGCGAAAAGGAGGGCAGCAATCTTTGTTGCTATGTGATGATGTCACTTCCAGTGCAACCTACTTGACCAGAAACTCTAGCACTTGCCCAGAAACGGCATAGAGTTTTTGGGAAAGTGCTAGACCGTCACCGTGGTGTGATGCTGGCGCTCCTGGGTTACACCAGAAGTGACATTATTGTGCTCCCCTGGCACTGATACCCTCCTCCCCCATCTCCCACCCATTGCCAGGCCATACCTGGCATCCCTAACAATGCGCAAGAATAATTGGCTTCACCTCCCTCTTCCTATGCCACTTTCTGGATCTGAAACATGCCCAAGGGTGCCATTATTTTCCCATTGAGGAAAATGACATGTACTGATGGTTACACCTAGGTTTCCCCTTGGAGCAAAGAGCTGCTCCCCGGGGTTGTTTCAGGTCAGAAAAATGGTGTGGAGGGGAAGGGTGGAGCTCCTTGTGAACAGTGGTCACAATCTGAATCAGCCCCATGCCCATCTGGGAATTGAGTTCCCCAGCATAAATTCCAGATACACCTCTGACCTAAGCAGTGGCTGACCTACATTTTTGGGACCCTGAAGCTTGAACTGTTGTGGGGGCCCCTTCACAACTAGCAACGAGGTCAGGGTAACTGCTGTTATCTTCTTTAGTGGGGTTGTTCTATGGCAGATGTATTGGTTCATTCTCTAATAGAGAGGTAGAAGGTCATCAGAGGGGGCTCATTAGAATAAAGAGGTGAAAATCTGATTTTTGGTGTTAAAATGCACAAGCGAGATGAGTGCAGCCTGAAGTTGAGAATTCAGATGTCTTTATGGTTCTGATTGGCAGGGTTTGGGGAGGGGAGGGACTTCAATGCCATAGAGTCCAATTGCCAAAGCGGCCATTTTCTCCTGGTGAACTGATCTCTACTTGCTGGAGATTAGTAGTAATAGCAAAAGATCTCAGGCTAGTGCCTGGAGGTTGGCAACCCTATGAGAGAGCTCCAGGTGCCACCTGGAGGTTGGCAACCCTATGTGTAGGCCGTTTGTGTATTCTGGATCAGGCTGCTATTGCCTGGGTCAGGAGTTCTGCCTGTGTATTTTTGTGTGGTTGGTGCATGAAACTGCTCACTACTGGGTGAGGCCCTTGGTCTATCAAGCTCAGTATCCTCCCCAGGATCTCAGGTAGAAGTCTTTCACATTACCGGAACCTTTTAACAGGAGATGCTGGGGATTGAACCTGGGACCATATGCGTGCAAAATACATGCTCCAACCCTGCGACATATAGCTTCCACCTACCTCTTCTTATCATAATCCCACTGCGACAAGATCATTTATTTCCCAAGACCTGGCAACAGGCAAAGGTCAATACCTGAGGGGAACATAAACTGCTTATCCAAATTTACCCTGACTTAATTTTGCCGCCTTGGGGGAAAAATGTGTTTTTTACCACACAACACCCCCGCACACACTGTTATTAACACATTTCTCGGTCTGCGGCCTCTCCGGCCTTTCCCTCAAATGATGTTTTCCAAGCAAAAGAGATAGTTCTGGTTTTTTTTTTTTTTTTTTAATGATTACCGTAAACTTCAGCCCAAATGGGGGGATTTTTGGCAGAACAAATGTGCCAAGTCATTGGAATCTGCAAATCTTTTGATAATGAACATTTAAAAGGCAAAAGCCTAATGAGAAGGCTCCCACAAACAAGCAGCAAATGAAGTCAGGATATACTTTTTAATTATAAGTCTGATGCTTTTTTCATCTCTCTTTCCTCCTCCTAATGACTGGGATTTCTCACTCTGCAGCATGTGGAGTACAAAAAGGCCCACTTTAATATTCTTTTTGATTAAATGGGATTTTGCTTCTTCTACTTCAGGGCCAGCAACAGGGCTGGCATTGTGATTTGGATCTAAAGCAGAGGCCCCCCTGCAGACTGAAAGGCAAAATGTGTGAATATAAGGAAAAGAAGGCAAAGGAAGGTGTGAGCAAAGCCAATAGATGATGCCAGATAGCAACCAGATTAGGGCGGTCAGCTAGGAATGAGGTTGAATTTTGAAAGCTGCCAGGTTCCATTCGAATATACCCATTTTGATTTTTGTCTCTCCTCTGTGAGCTCCAGGTTGGGAAATAGCTGTAGATTTTGGGGGTGGAGGCTGAGGAAGGTGGGGTTTGGGGGCAGCGTGGTGTAGTGGTTAAAAGCAGTGGTTTGGAGCAGTGGAGACTGATCTGAAGAACCGGGTTTGATTCCCCATTCCTCCACATGAGCGGTGGAGGCTAATCTGGTGAACTTGATTTGTTTTCCCGCTCCTACACATGAAGACAGCTGGGTGACCTTGGGCTAGTCACACTCTCTCAGCCCCACCTACCTCACAGGGTTCTGTTGTGGGGAGGGGAAGGAAGGTGATTTTAAGCCGGGTTAAGTCTCTCTTAAGTGGTAGAGAAAGTCGGTATATAAAAAACAACAACTCCTCCTACTCCTTTTTTTCTTTGCCATAGAGTCATAAGAACATAACATAAGAAAGGCCCTGCTGGATCAGACCAAGGCCCATCAAGTCCAGCAGTCTGTTCTCACAGTGGCCAACCAGGTACCTCTAGGAAGCCACAAACAAGACGACTGCAGCAGCACCATCCTGCCTGTGTTCCACAGCACCCAATATAATAGGCATGCTCCTCTGATACTAGAGAGAATAGGTATGCAGCATGACTAGTATCCATTCTAACTACTAGCCATGGATACCCCTTTCCTCCATGAATATGTCCACTCCCCTCTTAAAGTCCAATTGCCAAAGCAGCCATTTTCTCCAGGGGAACTGATCTCTGTCACCTGGAGATCAGTTGTAATGGTGAGAGATCTCCAGCCACTGCCTGGAGGTTGGCAACCCTACTCCCCTCCCCAAACTCCACCCTCCTAAGGCTCCAGTCTACAATCTCCAGGAATTTCCTAAACCAGAGTTGGCAACCCTAATTACCTACATGGGAAAGGAAAATGGCAGCAGATGAGAATTTAGACCCTTTCTGACGCTGAAGATTGAAGAACAATGAAACGCTGCCCTAGTTAGAGGAGAGATGCGAGACTGATTCAGTGAAGGCTCTGGATAGTGTTGTCTCAGTGGATTGCTGACAGAGTTTCTGCTTTGTTACAATCATCGACTCAATGTGGAGGATGAGAAGATGAAAAGCAGAGGGTCATGTCATTCCAAAGGGGGCAATGAGCAACTGTAATGTGATTGATTTTTTTTTTTGAAGCAAACAAATGGTACTTCTCATTTGTGTTCTCTCGACTCTCAATTAACTGAGGCTTGTAGCCTTCATCTTTGATTCTGGTTAATTATGCTTTAAGATATCTTCTTCAAAAAAATAAAAATTGAAAAGGCCGCAAAGGGCAGAAGCGTGGATGAGATAGAGCTGGAAGCAACAGTGCTTGATGTACTGATTTTGTAGGTCTGTTTCTTCAACAGTCAATGACTGGGCAGTGACCCATTACTGACAAACTGACCACACTTGTTCTTCGCATCTCTAGCATCATGATCCCAAGCCACGCACATACTTGGGAGTTTTCTTCTTTTGTCATACATCTACCATCTCCTCTCCATTTTGTATCTGAACCACATTTTCAGCTTTCTGAAAATTTAAACATAGTACTTTGCAGAGTGGGGATAAGAGTGGGGATTGCTGCTCATTTAAAAAGGCATGAAGACTGTGGATATTAGGGTTGCCTGGTCCCTCCTGGCAACCGGCGGGAGATGTTGGGAGGTGGGCGCAGGGGGTGGCAATTGGAGTCCATGTATGATGGAGAGGGGCCGTGGCTCAGTGGTAGAGCGTCTGTTTGGCATGCAGAAGATCCCAGGTTCAATCCCCAGCATCTCCAGTTAAAGGGACTAGGCAAGTAGGTGATGTGAAAAGACCTCCGCCTGAGACCCTGGAGAGCCACTGCCGGTCTGAGTAGACAATACTGACTTTGATGGACCAAGGGTCTGGTTCAGTAAGGCATCGAACTGGGAGGATGCTCTAGCACTTGCCCCTCCCCAACTCTATTGTCTCCACTGAGCTTTGGGGAAAGTGATAGAGTGTCACCCTGGTGCGATGCCAGCGCTTCCACATAAAGCCGGAAGGGACATCATCATGCACATATGCCAATCTCCCCCCCCCCTTTCAGCAGGCCTGCTTCCACTTGCCAAATATCTGAGTGTCAGCGGGCAGAGGCAGGAATCGCCAGGAGACTGCCCGCCATTAGCAGGCACCTAGGAACCCCACAAGATGTGCATACATTTGGACTTTCATGGATACCCTATTCAGTTGGTCTATGCTTCCTCTAAATAACTTGAGAGGGAAAATGTGGATGAATGAGATAAAAATTAGGGTTACCAAAACTCTCTGGAGAGATTCTGCTAGTCAAATTGAAAAGCTCAGAGCTTCGCTCAACATTCCCCAGATTTTGTCCAAACAGCAACTATCGATCTGGCCCAGTGAGGGTGAAGTTTGGAGTTGGGGGAACCATAGTAGGGTATAATACCATATCTTCCACTCTCCAGAGCAGAGGGACTTCGATGCCACAGAGTCCAATTGCTAAAGTGGCCATTTTCTCCAGGTGAACTGATCTCTATTAACTGGAGAATGAGTTGTAATAGCAAGAGATCTCCAGCCACCACCTAGAGGTTGGCAACCCTAGTCATAATGCCACAGAGCCAACCCTCCAAAGCGGCCATTTCCCCTGGGGGAACTGAGCTCTGTCGTCTGGAGATCAGTTGTAATTTCACGAGATCTGCAGCTCCCACCTGGAGAATGGCAACTCTAATCCTCTGAAGATATTAAAATTCCATGAGGAAACTGCTGTTAGCTAAATACCAGGCTACTGCTAATTTGTTATTTCTACCAGAGCTGATGGGCCTTCTTCCCCGCTGCATCTTCAAAGCCCGGTGGCATTTTGCCAGTAAAGAACTGGGCGGCGCTGGGCGGAACGGTACCCTGACAACGGAGGCCGCTTTTGATTTCCTTACGCCAATGCTCAGGCCCGTTTGCGGGCTGAGAAATGAAGGCTCCCGACTCTGCCGATGGCATTTGAGAATTCTTTAAGCGGAATAATTTTATGGTCCTTGACTCAGGAAGTCGGCCTGAACTTTGGTTGTGGAGATAAAAGGACCGACAAAGCGTCCCCGCGGGAAGCCAAGCCTGGTTTGCATTCATAAATGTGAAGCCGGCGCTGCGGCCCACTTCCTCGCGCTAGGAATTACCTTTGCTCAAAGCCCCCCCCCCCAATATTCACTTATCATCTAATGAGCAGTGTACAAAACTTTGTTTCAAGAGGAGGAGAGAAAGAGCAAGCTAACAAGTGGGATTAAAAAAAAAATTAAAAGCCCTCCTGATTAAAAGCAGCCTCAAAATGTTATTCAGTTTCTTTGGCAGTCTCCAACTGCGGGTGCCGCGAAATGCAGAAAGGCAGAAAAGCCAAAGTGTCGATTGCTGGGGAAATGAAAGGGGCGCGCAACTGCCCCTCTGAGCAAGGATGGGCCTTAGACGAGGACTGAGTCTGGGGCTGAGTGACATATTGAAGAACGCTGCAGCGGTGCAGGTAAGAGGCAGGCCTGCGAGCCCCCCGAGTCGGTTGGGCTGGGGAAGAGAGGGAAGGAAAGATGACGGGGAAAATGGCACCTGTATCGCTAATGGTAATTATCCCCCAGAAAGGTCAGCTCCCATTCTCACTGAAGTGTACCGCACATTTCAAATGGAAAGAATGTGTCAGAGATAGCTGGGTAATTATCATAATAATGCCTTACATTTGGTACTTGTCAGTCCGAAGCGCTTTGCGAGTTCTAAGCAGGGAGGACTTCCGCCTCTCTCCCTCGAGACAGCTCTGGCCAGAACTGAAAGGAACAGCTTGAACCCCCAACCGGGAGAGCTGCTGAAATTATCTTCCTTTTGCCGCAGACGGTGGCATTCCATCAATGCCATTTTAAGCGGGGTTATTCCATGAGTAACGCTGCATAGGATTGCATCCCCGGCACGGTTTCCAAAGCAGAACGGCTTTAAGTATACTCTAGCGTTCTGTGTTTCCTTTCAGGATTTTCTGCGCTTTGCTGTGCCCATATCATTTGGCAACGCTTTCAGTGCCTTCAGCCCCCGTGTGTTACCGGTGTTTACCTAGATAAAACACTGCAAAAGAACGTTATGTCGAGATTCGTTTGGAGTGATGTTTTCCCAATGCACAGGAGTGCACGTGAGCATCATCAGCGCACTACACAAGAATCTCGGCGTGATTGTACATAGGCATGTGTTGTCATGGCTCACAGCCAGCAAGAGACCCAAATCTGTCTTACCACCTTTTAAAACCACCTCAGCCACTGGCCATCACTACACTTCCCGTGAGTTCCATGAGCCAATTGCCCAAGGTGTGAAATGCTATTTATTTTTGCCTACTGCCAATTAGTTTCATAGGGTGAACCCTACACAGTTCCAGTATTAGGGGAGAAGGAGAAAACTTCCTCTCTACGCACAAGGACCTTTGCCCTGTTCGGAGGAGAGAAATGAATTTACTGACTCAAAGGAAAAGTGTGGCAAGATGTACGTGCTCATATTCTGAAATTAACTTTAGAGATTCCACAAGTTCAACTGCAGTGAAGGAGAAATAGAATACAGCACCCAGTACACATCAACAATAATAGAACAGAATGGGGGGAAACCATGATCCCAGAAACTTACCCTGAATCTTAGAACTCACCAACAGATTCATTCAGTAGAGTCTTCCAAGCACTTTAACACTTGTGAAAGCACAATGATTTTCTCTCAGCGTGGTGTAGTGGTTAAGAGCAGTGATTTGGAGTGGTGGATTCTGATCCGGAGAACCAAGTTTGATTCCCCACTCCTCCACATGAATGGGGGAGGCTAATCTGGTGAACTGGATTTGTTTTCCCACTCCTACACAAGAAGTCCGTTGGGGGAACTTAGGCTAATCACAGCTCTCTTAGAGCTCTCTCAGCCCCACCCACCTCACAGCGTGTCTGTTGTGGGGAGGGGAAGGGAAGGTGATTGTAAGCCGGTTTGAATCTCCCTTAAGTGGTAGAGAAAGTCTTTTCTTCTTCTTCTTCTTCTTCTTCTTCTTCTTCTTCTTCTTCTTCTTCTTCTTCTTCTTCTTCTTCTTCTTGTGGAGAGTTGTGGCATGGGCAAGAATCTATGTAGAAGAAGAGATGGTTTTTAGACCCCACTTTTCTCTACTGAAAGGAGTCTCAGTGGCTTACAATCACCTTCCCTTCCTCCCTCACAACAGGCACCTTGTGAGGTAGGTGAGGCTGAGGGAGTTCTGAGAGAACTGTGACTAGCCCAAAGTCACCCAGCAGGCTGCATGGGGAGGAGTGGGGAATCAAACCTCCAGATTGGAGTCGGCCGCTCATGTGGAGAAGTAGGGAATCAAACCTGGTTCTCCTGGTCAGAGTCCCCGCTCTTAACCACTACACCACGCTGGCTCTCTATATGTTTGTACTCTGTAAGTATGTACTCTGTCAGCTGCATTCTGAAATGCTATGTGTACAGGAGGTTGTTTGAAGGCAAAAATAAAATTATTAAACCTTGAAAACTTCAGTGGAGTGTACAAATTGTGCGTCCAAATTATGGATCTGGATGGGTTTTCAAGCACACCCTGTCTTCAGATAGATTTCTGCCTTCAGATAGATTTCTCCCACTTAAGAAGAGTAACAAGTTATCTGAACAGTTCACATCAGACCCCCTTGGAAACATTAGCCCAAATTGCAAGGAATTATGGTGAACTGAGGTGACCTTAATAAACCACAACGGTCCCTGGAATGCTCCAGCTATCTAATCATCCAGCAGACATAAAGGCGAAAAGCTTTGGCTGGAGCATTTGTCAAGGCAGTGAATCCCAGCGCTTGCTATAGCTGTGCAGTAAAGCAACTCAGACCTTATTTCATCTGAAGTACTCTCAAGGTCATTGCAAAAACACTGTTGCTTTCCTCTCAATCTGTCCCCTTTCTTCAGCATCTCAGCCTCGTCTGATTCAGATTCCAACGAGCTCAAGTATTCCAGCACGTCTGGCCAAAGTGACTGAAGCTCAGCTCCTTCTTTATCAACTCTTTTACTAGCCAGGGAGGCTGCAGCCAAGATCCAGGCTTCAGTTATATGCGAAGAGAAGGTTTTTTGCATGTGCTGTTTCTAAAGCTGGGGCTGAGGTAGGTGTGGCGGCATCAGCGTGTTGATAGTTTATTTTAACATTCTGTCGCAGTAATCAGAAATGGTTTCCAAAGCACCTGTTATAAGCAGCATGACTGTAATATTGCGATTCGCAGCAAAATGTACTGAACAATGCCAGCTCTCTTTCAGTATGTCCAACGCTGGGAGTGATGAATACATGAGGAATCAGTAGGGTTGCCAGGTCCCTCTTTGCCACTGGCGGGAGGTTTTGGGGGTGGAGCCTGAAGAGGATGGGGTTTGGGGAAGGGAGGGGCTTCAATGGCATAGAGTCCAATCGCCAAAGCGGCCATTTTCTCCAGGTGACCTGATCTCTATCAGCTGGAGATCAGTTGTAATAGCGGGAGATCTCCAGCTACTACCTGGAGGCTGGCAACCCGAGGAATCAGATATGCTCCCTATCCCAAACAGAGTTGAAAAGGGGGAGTACAACTGCAGTCACGGGCTGCCACAGAAAATGGCACTCCTCCCTGCCCTCCATAGTATCTAGCAAAACTTTTCCCGTGTTCTGTGTGCTCCCTGCTCTTTCTGGTACCACTGGCTGCTGGAACTATGTTGTGAGGTCAGGACATGGGGTAAGTTGCAGTAGATGCTATGGAGGGGAGAAGAAAATCCAATGCGGGGCTGCCATTTTCAGCAGTAGCCCTGTGTTTCTCGCAATGCCTCGTTTCCCCCTTATAATTAATATCTAGCATGTGGTGGTCGAAAGTGTCATCAAGTCACAGCCAACTTATGACAACCCCAAAGGGCTTTCAAGGCAAGGTGGTTTGCCACTGCCTGCCTCTGCATAGGGACCCTGGGTTACGAAGGCACAACTGAGCTGGGTGTTTGAATCAGACATGGAAAAGCACAAATAATGGAACCCTTTTCCCAGGGATATTTGTTTGTCCCGTCTATCACTCCGGTTGCCAACCTCCAGGTAGTAGCTGGAGATCTCCCACTATTACAACTGATCTCCAGCGGATAGAGATCAGTTCCCCTGGAGAAAATAGCCGCTTTGGCAATTGGACTCTATGGCATTGAAGTCTGTCCCCTCCCCAAACCCCACCCTCCTCAGGCTCCGCCCCAAAAAACCCTGCAGGTGGCGAAGAAGGACCTCTGGCATCCTTATCTATCACTGTCTTCTGCCAGCAGGTAAATATGTTTTTTTTTAAAATCTGGCATTCCCTCAATTATTCCTCATCCCTGCTGTGTTTTATTTAGTGCCTTCTGTTTCATATATGCACTTTAGCTATGTCCCCTACCCCGGTTGATTTGATTATGCCTTTTATTTATGCTTTTTAAATTGTTAGCCAACTTGGTGGCCCCATTGGGTAGAAAGGCTCTAAATAAATGAATCATAAAACAATCAATCATGCAGCCAAGACTTACTAAGGGCTGCCCATTGTGGCCACAGAGAACAGCTCCGGGAGGAAATGGAGCTTAGCAGCCAGGGGAGGTTTCTCCTGGCTGCTTCCACCCTGCTGTGTGCTTGCTGGGTCAATCTGCCCCTCCTCATCTGGCAGCCCATTGCTGTGGCAGAGAAAGGGTGGGCTGCTGCTCAGGGTAGGGGTCGGGGCAGGACGCAGGCACACCTGCATTGCTTCTGCCCCCTGCCTATTTAGGCCCTCTCCCGACCATAGGATTGCCAGGTCCCTCTTCGCCACCCGCAGAGCCTGAAAAGGGCAGGATTTGGGGAGGGAATTCAATGCCATAGAGTCCAATTGCCAAAGCGGCCATTTTATCCCAGTGAACTGACCTCTGTTGGCTGGAGATCAGTTGTAATAGCAGGAGATCTCCAGCTAGAACCTGGAGGTTGGCAACCCTACCCGGCAGCACTCGGCCTTGCATAATTTAAAATGATTTAGTGCTGGGTAGGGTTGCCAGGTTCCTCTTCACAACTAGCGGGAGGGTTTTTGGGGAGGAGCCTGAGGAGGATGGGGTTTGGAGAGGGGAGGGACTTCAATGCTATAGAATCCAATTGTCAAAGCGGCCATTTTCACCAGGTGGACTGATCTCTATCGGCTAGAGATCAGTTGTAATGGCAGGAGATCTCCAGCTAGTACCTGGAGGTTGGCAACCCTAGTGGTGGGACTTGACTTGTATGGAGTCAAGTCATTTGATCACATCTACGTTCTCGGCATTTCTGTCTACAATGTGGTTTTCTAACGGAGAGAGGATAAGTTTCATCTGGTGTGTGTGTGTGTAAAGTGCCGTCAAGTTGCAGCCGACTTATGGCGACCCCTTTTGGGGGTTTTCATGGCAAGAGACTAACAGAGGTGGTTTGCCAATGCCTTCCTCTGCACAGCAACCCTGGTATTTTTTGGTGGTCTCCCATCCAAATACTAACTAGGGCTGACCCTGCTTAGCTTCTGAGATCTGACGAGATCAGGCTAGCCTGGGCCATCCAGGTCAGGGCAATCTGGTACATTCTGTTAAAAGTATTTTGGTATCCAAAATTTCTAAACTTTCTTTCCTGCCGTTTAAAAGATATAAGCCAGAGGCTCATACATTGATTGAACATATTAGTGACTAGGGAACTGGGGATAGATTAGTCTAAAGGTTTATTTTAGAAAAAAAAAGTTCAGCAGTCAGAAATGGCCTCTATAATTACTGTTTTCGGTGACATCAATCCTCTTCAAGTATATTGCTCACATTAATCATGGTATTTTAGCCATCTATGTGGATCACTCAGTTAGAAACTCATGGATCCCCTCCCATTGTGAATGTTCAGGAGAAACAAACACCAAAAGGAGCACACTACAATCATTTTGAGTTTGACCTCCCCCATTGTCTCTTTAGCACAATGGTATGCTTCTTTTCTATGGTCATCAAATTCCAATCCACCTGCCAGCACTGAGAGGCTGCTTGTTTAATTGCAAAGGGCTTAATGTAGAAGTCTATTAACTCCTGTTAAATTACAGTAAACTAGCTATGAATTAGAGTGTGAGATGACATGTGCAGGAGTGCGCATTGCATTACGATGGCGTCCGAAATGAATTCCTAACGATGAACCAATAAATCTGCCACCTCACTACTACCCATGAAATTGCCTTACACAGCACCAGGGATTGAGTCTAGCAAGGTCAGTATTGCCTACTCTGACTGGCAGTGGTTTCTTAGGGTCCAAGGTGGTGTTCATATGAAGCAGCAGCAGCAGAAGAGCTGGTTTTTTTATGCCGACTTTCTCTACTACTTAAGGAAGAATCAAACCGGCTTACAATCACCTTCCCTTCCCCTCCCCACAACAGACTCCCTGTGAAGTAGGTGGGGCTGGGAGAGTGTGACTAACCCAAGGTCATCCAGCTGGCTTCACGTGGAGGAGTGAGGAACCAAATCACCAGATTAGCCTCCGCCACTCATGTGGAGGAGTGGAGAATCAAACCTGGTTCTCCAGATCAGAGTCTGCCACTCCAAACCACCGTTCTTAACCACTACACTACGCTGGCTCTCACTTATGATCTGATCCTTTTAACTGAAGATGCTGGGGACTGACTGAACCTCGGGACCCTCTTCATGCCAAGCAGATACTCTACCAGAGCCTGATACAACTAGAAGCCCGATGATTGCATCAGCCATAGATTTTTGTGTGGATTCTGGAGAGGTGGAGTACAATCCTCTAAAATAAATAACGGATAGAAAGAACTTTCCTAGCTGGATGGTGAAGTGCAAACACAGATGGTTGCTGCCTGGATGATCCTAATCCAATCCACCAGTGTTATGCATATAGCCCTGATTAGTACACATCAGCTGTTGAGGACAGGGAGCAGAGGGCTGTATATTTAGCCCCTCCCCACTTTCCCCTCCAAGCGATCAATCCCATTCAGAGTATCTAACCAAGGCTAAATGGGCACAGCTGCTTCACACAGCTAGGTTATGCTCCAGGCTTGTATCTTTAGCATCTTCACTGAATGAAGTTTTAAGTTCTGAACAATTTCGGCTTGATGAATTATTATTATTGCTGATCTATGTTCATATATATGCATTGCTTTTTTTAAAAAAAAGGAGCTTACAAGCTAATTTTGATAGTGGGAGGAAGGGAGGGAGAAGCAAGGAAGAAGGAAGATACACGTGGAAGAATGTATGCATGTGAACAAATGCCGATGGTCCATTCATATCGTCACTGAGATGGAGGGCTAAGCCAGATTGATTAGGCTACCCCAACAGTTGAGAAAAAGAAAATCTCTATAAAAATGGACAGATATTGTTAATGAATCAAAATAATACCCTCTAGATCTACAAATGTCCGATGTTTACCCTTCAAGCACAGCATATTGGAGTCAAGTACAAAATATTGCAAAAGTCTGATTCAATATATCATATAAAAATGCAACAGCTACAAATTGTAAAAAAAAATTGCAAAATTGTATAACATAAAAGAGCCAATATTCTACAAGACATATACATCACGAAAAAGCCAAACATGTTTTGGCAATTAGCCTTCTTCAGTGGCACATATTATTTAAAAAGCGGTAAGTATTGTCAGAAAAAACACCACAATAATTAAGTAAAACAAATAAAACCTTTTGTATAAATATGTCTGATCAGATATAATAAATATCCTCCAAATAGGATAAAATATATGACGGATGGCTGAGCATCAGCCGATACCCAGCTGCTTCTTATGAGATGGCAGAGCAGATGAAAGCAATGGCATGTATAGGGTTGCCAGCTCCCGGTTGGGAAATATCTTGACATTTTGGGGCAGAGCCTGAGGAGGGCAAGGTTTAAGGAGGAGAGTGACTTCAATGCCATAAAGTCCAATTGCCAAAGCAGCCATTTTCTCCAGGTGAACTGATCTCTATCGGCTGGAGATCAGTTGTAATAGTGGGAGATCTCTAGCTACTACCTGGAGGTTGGCAACCCTAGGCATGTACATCAGATGCACATATGTGCTGTTCCCTTTTCTGGGAAGGCCCTGATGCAGGAAACCGCAATAGCAGAGGCATACCTGGTGGTGACCTTTATGTAGGCCTTCTTGGTTGTGGCCCCAAATCTTTGGAATTCCCTACCCAATCAGTTGCATCTGGACTGCACATTCCAGGCCTGCATATTTTTATTTTGGTGGGTCTTTCATTCCTGTCCCAGGCTATAAATGATACATTTACACTTATTAGATTTGTTTACATTATTATTTTATTGTAGTTCTATTAAGTGTGATGTGGAGGCAGGCAATGACAAACCACCCCAGAAATTCTCATGCCTTGAAAACCCTATGGGGTCACCATAAGTCAGCTGTGACTTGACGGCAAAAAAAAAGTTAAGCGTAAATTAGATTGGGCAGTTTTTGAATGGCAAAGGTAGTATATGAATAAATGGAACACATTACAAGAAGAGGTAAGTGAGTGGCTTTCCCGAAATCTGTGAAGTATTTCTTACTCACTAAAATGTGAAGTGTTAAGCATGGTGACTGATACAATATATAGACAGCAGAAGGACTGGTTTGGAATTGTCCACACCTTGATCAGTACAAACCCTGTCTTTATCTCTCCTGGGGTGATTTCTGAAAAAACAAAAACAAAATTGGTTCCGCAAGGAGGGGCTGTGGCTCAGTGGTAGAGCATCTGCTTGGCATGCAGAAGGTCCTAGGCTCAAACCCTGGCATCTTCAGTTACAAGGACCAGGCAAATAGGTGATGGGAAATACCTCTATCTGAGAGCCTGGAGAGCTGCTGCCAGTCTTAGACAATACTGACTTTGATGGACCAAGGGTCTGATTCAGTATAAAGCAGCTTCATGTGTTAATGTGTATGTGTTCAAGTTTGTAGTGTGGCTCGACTTGTGGTAGGGAAAAATCAGCTGTAGAAAGTAACAATTGGCTAGCCCCAGTAACATCACAGAGAGGGAAGGCAGGATAATATAGCCTCAACAGATCTTGAAAGCTAAGCAGGGTCATCATCATCATCAGAAGAATTAGTTTTTACATGCTGATTTTCTCTACCATTTAAGGAGAATCGAACAGCGTACAATCTCCTTCCCTTCCTCTCCCCACAACAGACACCTTGTTAGGTAGGTGGGGCTGAGAGAGTTTGAAGTGAACTGCGACTAGCCCAAGGTCACCCAGCTGGCTTCATGTATAGGAGTGGGGAAACCAACCCAGTTCACGTGATTAGAGTCCACTGCTCATGTGGAGAAATGGGGAATCAAACCCGATTCTCCAGATTAGAGTCCACTGCTCTTAACCACTACACCACGCTGGCTCAGAACTTGGAAGGGAGATCACCAAGGAAACTCTGCAGAGGAAGGCAACTGCAAACCACCTCTGCATCTCACTTGCCTTGAAAGCCATTTGCTGGGGCCGCTATAAGTCAGCTGCAACTTGATGGCACTTTACACACATAAACTACTGGCAGTGAGAGATGAGAAGCCTTCCAGAGCTTGAGCAGACATGCTCAAGGATTGCAGTCTCTTTTCCCCTAAGGTTTTGTGGGTGTAGAGCCCTGAGGATATTTACTTAGCTCTGTCATTAACAGGAATTCTCAAACTCCTGCCAGTTCTGCCCACTTCCATTTGCCAGAGGAGATCAGGCAGCCAGGGCTGTTTGCAACCTGTTCATGTGTATTTACAGGAGGAGGCTACATGCAGCCGTCAAAAGCTGGGAGTCAGCTTCTGATCTCCTGCTGGGGAAGTTTTGCTCTGTACCCAGCACAGTTGTGTTGTTATTTGTTTTGGGGTGGTGGTGGGAATCAGGCACCAATGTCCAGCTAAGGTTGTTCTGATCTCACACCCTGGAAATTGCCGCCTCTTAGACTTCCTGAGTTGCAGCAAATTGGGTAGGGGGAGTTATCAGCAGCCCAGTTGATTTCCCTTACGTGTGGGTTTGGGCCCAGAGAAAAGGAGATAAATTTGCTCTTTTGCCTCTCATTTAAAATGCAGAGTGCAAGAGCATTGCTTTTGTCCTTGCCCAACCTGGAGGGGAAGCAGGAGACAAGGGCCAGTCACACACTCTCAGCCTCGACCCTGGCAAGTATTTGGATGGGAGACCTCCAAGGAATACAGGGGCGTGACACAGAGGCAGGCAATGGCAAACCACCTCTGAATGTCTCTTGGCTTGAAAACCTTACATGGTCACCATAAGTCAGCTGTTGCTTGATGGCAAATAAAGACAAAATCCAAACATATATCGAATTGACTCCCAGTCCGATAACGAGCATGGAACAACTTAAGTTTAAGCACTGAACATGTTCGCTGAGGAATTCATGGTACCGTCATCATGACTTTAATCAGTGTCCGTGATTCAGACTTAATTCAGAACACTCAATAAAAAGGTCAACATTTTTTGAACATTCAGTCCCAAAGCTCTCGATTGGAAAGCCCATAATGACTTCAGATGGGGGCATCTGCTTAACGCTACGAATTTTGAGGAGCAAATTCCTTTCAGCTCCAAATATTTGTCACAAACAGGATATAATGAAGGTAAAAAATCCATGGCAGCTTTTAATATTATATCTGTTTTTATCTTAAGGGAGCAAATAAGAATAATAAAAAATATGCATTTGTCATTATTACCATCCTAAGCAGAGTTACAGCTTCCTATGCCCGTTGACTTCAATGGGCCTAGGAGGAGGAAAAACTCTGCTTAGCATGGTACCATATATGCATTTAATAACACATAGGAGGGCACAGTGAATCCAGGACTGGGTGGATTGACATATAAATCAGGTCAGGTCAATAAATAATGAGGCGATTGGCCGGAATTCCCACATGGATGGTGCTTCAGAGCTGGCGTGTTTTGGACTCTCGGATTTGCCAGGGCTGCCTGCCATATGAGATTAAGCAGGAAGGTTTTCCAGTTTAACAGGCTGGATGCCCCCCATGAGGCTTGAGCCCCAGAGCCTATTATTATTATTATTTTTTAAAAAAACCACTTAAGCAAAGATTGGCATTCTTATCATGTTTCGAAATGTTAACTAACTCATTTCACTGTTGGGCAGGGACTGGAGAATTTAAGTGTGGCAGTTTAATGAAGTCCTTTTTGGTTGAAGTACCAAGTGAATTATCATATGAAAAGAATATATATCTCACTAGAATTATGAGCTATAATGTCGGAAATTGATAGAATTTATGGCTAGACTCTCTCATTATAAAAACCCAGATCTGTGCATTATATAGGACAGAGAATTTTTTATGGAAACAAGAATTTTGATGGCAACAGTCAGCCGTTAAGTGTCCAAGATAAACCAACAAAGAGCAAATGTTTGGAAATATTCCTTTGTGGCTTGTACTTTTTCCTAAAGGATGCAAATTTTGCAATTAAATTGAGGCAGGTAGAATCTGCTCATCTGGAGTAATGATGTCAAATGAAATGGTTTAAGACACAAAGCAGCCAGAAAAGATTGGGTTTACCTTCAATCTGTTACCAATTCTATCTCTGAAACAGGGCCAGGAATAAACACATTACTTCTTGGGGAGCACAATCTGTAAATCCAAGGGGCCACCACCAAAAAGGCCATTGCTTCTGGTAAATGATAATTGTACCTCCCTACGGAACTGAACCTGCACTGGGTCAGTATTGGCAGATATTAAAAGCAAAGAGGGGAGAGGAAGCACCAGGGAAATTATTTCTTGATATATCCAGGGCCCAGACCAGAACTGGACCCAGCAACCAATATCCCAGAAAAGGCAGAATTCATTGATGTCAGTCTACATGCACCAACAGGGATGGCAGCAACTTGTACCAGACACATTTCCTGATTTGTCAAGCACAGTCCCACACCAAGTTCCTGTACTATCAATGCTAATTGCTAACTTTAAGACAGTGCCAGCATGGTGTAGTGGTTAAGAGTGGTGGTTTGGAGCGGTGGACTTTGATCTGGAGAACCGGTTTTGATTCCCCACTCCTCCACATGAGTGGCGGATGCTAATCTGGTGAACTGGATTTGTTTCCCCACTCCTGCACATGAAGGTAGCTGGGTGACCTTGGGCTAGCCACAGCTCTTAGAGCTCTCTCAGCCTCACCTACCTCATAGGGTGTCTGTTGTGTGGAGGAGAAGGGAAGGTGATTGTAAGCCGGTTTGATTCTTCCTTAACTGGTAGAGGAAGTCAGCATATAAAAACCAACTCTTCTTCTTCTACCACTGGCTCATCAGGAACTCAACAAGTAACCTACACAAGAAACAGAAAGTAGGTCCACCACCTACAAAGCAAGTAATTCTTTAACAGCCTTGATTTGTTTGTATTTTTCCTAAATTAATCTCTTTTTCTGCTGGAAATATGCATTTTTCGTTACTACCATCCTAAGCAGAGTTACGGCTTCCTATGCCCGTTGACTTCAATGGGCCTAGGAGGAGGAAAAAAACTGCTTAGGATGGCACGATATATGCATTTAATAACACATAGGAGTTCACCATGAATCCAGGATGGGGTGGGTTGAAATATAAATCAGGTCAGGTCAATAAATAATGAAGAGATTGGCTGGAATTCCCACATGGATGGTGCTTCAGAGCTGGAGCATTTTGGACTCTCAGATTTGCCAGGGCTGCCTGCCACATTGCATCAACTCTTGGTAACCTTTGTCATTTCACCGATGTCCCAGGAGCATCCATTAGTCATGCAGGTGCATTTTAACGGGCCATTTTAACAATATCCACTGGCACAGCAAGCCTTAACAACGTGGAATATCTGGCAGATTTAGGAGCTGAACTGTCCTGCTTTGCAAACCAAGGGTGGTACTTGTCAGCACGCTGGCAATTGGTATCATTAACAATAATCCTTTGTGTGATTTTCCCCCTAGGAGGTAGCACAAAAGGGCAAGGAGTTGATGCTTAAGAAGAGAAGCAATTTTTTTTTGTTCTTTTTATAATCAGATTTGGAAACTACAGAGTGGACGGCTAATGGCATAAGCTTCTCATGAGTTAATACCACACTGGGTGACTCAGAAAAACCTCAGATCCTGTCTCAATGTGGAAAAGAACAGCCCAACTCCAAGTCTTTTTCAAAGTGAAACCAAAAGAAATGGGTGGACTGCATGTGCAATTCTTGGGGGAAGCAAGTTTGTGACAATTTCCCCTCCCCCCAGAAGGTGAAGAAGCCTGGGGAGGTAAGGTAGCATGGTATAGCCAGATCTCGGTAGCTAAGCAGGTTCAGTATTTGGAGGAGGGACCACCAAGGAAGTCTGAGGAGGAAGCGAACAGCAAACCACCTCTGTTTCACACTTGCCTTGAAAGCCCCTTGCTGGGGTTGCTATAAGTGGGTTGCAACTTGATGGCTCTTACATTTGTACATACATATGGGGAGGCCCTGTAGCACTGGCACAATTCATGTACTATTCTGGGCTTCCCCTGAGAAAGATCTACCTCTACCACCACCACCATTACTTCCTCCTCCTCGCAAGCCATACTTGAGTGGTAGATTACCCTATAAGCCAACTGAAAGGATCTATGGTACCAGAACTGGGGAGAACCTCTGAGATCTTGGAAACCCCCTGCCAGTCAGAGAACCCAAGTTTGGGCTAGATGTTCTGATAGTATGACACTACCTTAAGCTAAGTTAGCTGCTCACAGACTACCCTAGATGACTTCTTGGGTGTCCAGAAATTGGAAAGACTCCGTTTAAAAAAGAACTAATGCTTGCAATTGAATTTCAGCTACATTAAAGTTTCGAGGCAAATCTGGACACCTTTTTCTTGAGAAAAAAAATGTGAAGTATTTCAAGGACAGAAAAATGGGGGAGGGGCTAGTTTGGATAGCCCAGGCTAGCTTGATCTCATCACATCTCAGAAACTAAGGTTGGCCTTGGGTAGTATTTAAATGAGAGCTTCCAAAGAAGCTCTGGGTCCCTATGTAGAGGCAGGTAATGGCAAACCACCTCTGAACGTCTCTTGGCTTGAAAACCCTATGGGGTAGCAATAAGTTGGCTGTGATTTGACAGCACTTTCCACCACCACTAGTTTTGATACCACTGAAAACATTTCTCAGAGGGAACTTCTAGGCTTCTATGTTTTCATGTTGTTCAAAGCAACAAATAGTCCCAGAAGATGGAGACCTATCCATGGCTCCATTATGAGCTGTCCATGGCCCTGAACTCCTCCACTGTAGAGGCATCCAAGCATCAAAATAGCCCCTTGCTTCCAAACCACACTGTTCTCTGGAGCTTGTTTACAGGATGGGACACGGAGTTTTATCATGTCAAGGTTTTTAATCCAGATAGCAACCTCAGCCTATACAAACAAGGAATCCCAGTGATTCAGCCACAACCCCTCGCTGTGCACCCTTCCATATATTCTCCCAAAGTTAAAGAATAAAGAAGATTTATAGGAAACTGACAAAAGTAGGAGTTGGTTAATTATCTTCTGAGCCAAATCATAATCCTGTCCTTGAGGGGCACTGTTAAAATAATTCATGGATGGCTAGAAATAAACAAAGTTCTATCGAGGTCATCTTCTCTTTCCTCCATGGCTCTTGCCAAAGTCTGCCTAGGAAACATCGGGATGTGATGTCACCCCATGGGTCAGGAATGACCCGGTGCTTGCACAGGGGACCTTTACCTTCTTTACCTTTATTGCCATAATCAGGTTCTAGAGCCCCACTCTCCATACACATAAACAAGAAAGAAAAAGCTAATCACATATGAAAGAATGCTGTAAATGTCCCTGTTCCCATACACATTTACCCTGACTCTGTAGAGTTCAGGGTGGCATACATGGATCTCCCACATCCATTTGATCCTCATAACAACCCCTTGAGGTAGGCTAGGCTGACAGTACTGAGATCCAGTAGAGTGTAGAGGTTGGGGCATCAGATTAGGATCTAGGAGACCCAGGTTTGCATCCCCTACTCTGCTCGCTGGGTGACTTATGGCCAAGTCACACACCCTCTGCCTAATCTACCTCACAGGGTTGTTGTGAAGATACAGTGGAGGAAAGGAGAACAATGCAAGCCACTCTGGTCCCCATCGCAGAGAAAGGCAGGGTATAATTGAATCAATAGAAATTAGTTAGAACGAGGCTGGCCCATGGTTTTGTATGGCAGAGTGTGGATTTGAAACCAGGTCTCCCCAGTTCAGCATCCTAACCACTACACCACACCGGCTCACATGGTTGGGGATACTTATACATGCTCCCTAGGAGCAGGGGATCACACAAAATAGATTCCACATTGTATATGTCCTTGTGTATTAACATGGATAGGTGCTAGTGAAATAGACCAGAATATATGAAGTGGCAAAATTCTACTTAGTATCTTTGGTATTTGAGCAATTAAGGAAGGCTGGAACTCAGTAGGGTTCATTTTGAAGTCAATGTGTGTAACAGTAGGCAACCTGAATAAACTTCTCTACCCAAGCTCCATCTTGCCTTGCATTTATATTAATATTGAGTGCTGCCGAATGCTCCCCACTTCCTCAAGTAATGAGAAGTTTTCGAGACAGCTTGCAAGAGTCCACTTCCTTGCCAAGAGAGAGAGAACCAATGATTTACAATGTCTCTGTAATGTATAACAATTTACAAATCTGCCAGTTGAGTTAGGGGTGTTGGCAGCCGCCCAGACGAGCAATCCTAGCCTTTAAAAACAGCACCAGCCCCTCCCCGATCGTTCTTCCCTCTCAGTAGCCAGCTGCAGAGGCTCAAAGTTGGTTCACCAGCAAAATACAAAAATTGCTGCTTTGACCATGCCAGATGGATGTGACCAGATTTCCTAACAGACTCCGATTGTCTATCAATCAGCATCCATGAGCAAATCACTAAGAATATGGTTAATCATCTATATTTATGGATTGCTTTCCCTCAGAGCTTCTCTCTAGCATTTTTTACAGCAGCCCCGTGAAGTAGACCTCTGTTATCTCCATGTTTCAGATTGATTTGCTGCCTTTGTCCCTAATGTCGTAAGAGGATTACAACATACAGTATTCACACAACATACAATATACATTCAACTGAGAATTACTCTGTAGTAACTGTAAACCTCAGAAGGCAAGGCTCACTAGAAAAGACGTTTATTTATTTAATTTCTACCCTACCCTCAATCCCCGGCCAACGCCAGGCTCAGGGTGGCTAACAACAATAAAATATAACAATTTTATCAGATAATAAAACCATACATACTAAGCTAACATCCTTAAAACTTAAATAAATAGCCACTCTAAAATTAATAATTACAATAAATAAAGCAAGTGGCATCCTATGGAGAGCAATAGCCAAGAAATTTAAAAGCATGGTCAGCATCCCCCAATAATATCATGATTATGGTTGCCAGCTCCGGGTTGGGAAATACCTGGAGATTTTGGGGGCGAAGCCTGAGGAGGGTGGGGTTTGGGGAAGGGAGGGACTTCAATGCCATAGAGTCCAATTCCAAAGCGGCCATTTTCTCCAGGTGAACTGATCTCTGTTGGCATGAGATCACTTGTAATAGCAGGAGATCTCCAGCTGGTACCTGGAGGTTGGCAACCCTAATCATGATGTGATGGGGGAAAGGTAGGTAGGCCAGATCTGTTGCTGCCCTCAACTACAGGCCTGGCAGCCCTGTGGAACTCTTTAAGGTCCTGCAGGGCCCTGGTCTCATTAGAAAGAGAATTCCACCAGGCCCTGGCTCTTGTTGAGGAAAGTTGGATAGTCTTAGGGCCAGGGACCACCAGTAAATTACTGTTTGCAGATTGAAGTGCTCTCTGAAGGGCATACCAGGAGAGGCGGTCCCGCAGGTACGATGGTCCCAGACCAGGTAAGGCTTTAAAGGTTAAAACCAGCACCTTGAACTGGATCAGGTGCTCCACCTAGAACCAGTGCAGTTGTTGGAGCACTGGCTGAATACGGGCCTGCAGCAGAGTCCCAGTAAGGGCCCTTGCTGTGGCATTTTGAACCAGCTGGAGTTTCTGGATCAGTTTCAAAGGCATTCCTACATAGAGAGAGTTACAGTAATTGAGTCTAGAGGTGACCATCTCATGGATCACAGTGGCTAGATCAGGGTGGAAGAGATAGGGCACCAATAAATAGGGTTCCCAGCTCCTGGTTGGGAAATACCTGGAGATTTTAAGAGCGGAGCCTGAGGAGGGGGGGGGTTGGGGAGGGGGGGGACTTTAATGCCATAAATTTCCAAAGCGGCCATTTTCTCCAGGCGAACTGACCTCTGCCAGCTGGAGATCAGTTGTAATAGCAGGAGATCTCCAGCTAGTACCTGGAGGTTGGTGACCCTACCAATAAGGCATGGAACTGTTGAAAGCAGCAGGAAAATAGGAAGACCCAGGATGACATGGATTGACTCCATCAAAGTCTTCGACTTTGTCCAGCCCACTCACCACTACACTGCACTGGCTCTCTTAGCCATTGCACTATGCTTTATCAACAGTTTCAGAACACAAAAAAGTGCATTGTTAGGTTACACCAATCTACCCCAGCATCCTGCTTCTGCCAGTGGCCAACCAGAAATTCTCAAAGTAGACCACCAGCAAGATATAGAGGCAAAAGACTTCTCCAGTTGTTATCCTTTCCCCCAACAACTGGTGATAACAGGTATATTGCCTCTAGACTAAGAGCTTCCATTTAACAATCTTGGCTAATAGCCATCCATAGACCTATCCTCCATTTATTTGTCTAATTGCCTGTTATAGAATTCACATGTATTGGCA
Source organism: Euleptes europaea (assembly GCF_029931775.1). Taxonomy (NCBI): domain Eukaryota; kingdom Metazoa; phylum Chordata; class Lepidosauria; order Squamata; family Sphaerodactylidae; genus Euleptes; species Euleptes europaea. The sequence continues at coordinate 14,669,840 of NC_079325.1, read as the reverse complement.
CACCAATTTAGAGTATGTTGATGAAATCTGTGAAAACGCCTTCATTAGTTTAATTAAAACAATATGTTGTGCGGCCAACATTTCCCCCTTTTTTTCTCATTTAAATCCCAGTGCGCTTGCTAACAGCCCCAGCAAGTACATCGCCCAAATCCTACATTAATAGTGTCAAAACAAATTCCAATTTTGCATTTCGATTGCAACTGGAATCCTGCACATTTTGTCATGGACGCTGAGGTACCAGCTCATGTTCAGGCCCAAGACGGGACTGCATCCCTCAGAAACTTCAGTGGTGGGAATCTTTGTTGTCATACCATGGGGACATCTACAGATAAAAGTGTGCCTCGTCAAAATCTACAAATCCAAAGCTTGCAGGTGGGCTCATTTCAGAATCTCGTCCTCTTTGGAGCGAACATTGGTATAATCAGCTGTGGCCTGTTGGCTACCCTTTCACAAAGGAAGACACCCCGTAGATGCAGCTCTCCAGCGTGAGAAAGACGCCACAAGTAAAATAGCCTGTAGCAAGTGAATGAAAGAACACCCCCCCCCATAGCAAAAACCTTGAAGTTACGCAAAACCTGTGAAGTCAGAATATGTGAAGCAGCCCTGGAGGTTTCCAGCAAAGGCAAGGAGAACATAGACAGCATGCTGGGATTTCTTTTCCTAGCTATCTAGAAATGATAGAGGAGTGAAGCGTTTTTGAGGGAAGGCATTATCATAAAAGATTCACTGTTCCTCTCCCCTGGCCCTACTCCCCGACTCTTGCTGGGGAGGGATAAGTCACCCAATATACTAGGGTGTAGCAGGCATTTTCCATCCTTTTTCAGGCGATGGGCCGATCCTGTGTACTGATCTTGTGTGCAGATCTTGTGTACTGGATGAGTGTGTGACCATTGTTTTGTATGAAAAGAACAATTTTTATCTGTTTGGTACATGCAGACACATGGCCTCAGAAATGTGGGTTGAGGGTAGTGTGTACAGCAGCTGGAAATGATACATGCCTGTTTCAGCCAAATAGCATTTGCACATACTGAGAGGGTGGTGTGTAGCACACTTTCCTGATACATGAGATAGGAGTACTATAAACATCGGGAAAGTGTTTATGTTTTCACTGAAATACTGTGCACACACCATGCTTTACTTTTCTCCATCAGATTACATGGAAAAAATGACTCACAAACAAAGGTGCAACCTCCTTCCCTGGAGGTTTTTAAGCAGAGGCTAGATGGCCATCTGCAAAGGGTAGGTGGGTGGGGACAACTTGGAGGTTCCGCTTGGCTAATGCTTGGGGAATCCACTAATAGATCTATCTGTGACTAACCCTTTTTAAAACAAAAAACAAAATTGGTGGCTGTCAACCCTTGTGGAAATATTCCATAACATCAGTTATGCATTCATGAAGGACAACACCATCAAACTCAGTTAGCTAGTATAGTCCTTGAATGGACAATAGCTGCAAGATGCAAAACCCATGCATAATCCATGGTTCTTTGTCATTTCTCATGTGTGTGTGTGTGTGTGTGTGTGTGTGTTTAGTGCCATCAAGGCGCTTTCGACTCATGACAACCCTATGAATCAAAGTCCTCCAAAATGTCCTATCTTTGACAGCCTCGCTCAGTTCATGCAAATTGAGGGCTGTGGCTTCTTTTATTGAGTCAATCCATCTCTTGTGGGGGTCTTCCTTTTTTCCTGCTGCCCTCAAGTTTTCCTAACATGACTGTCTTCTCCAGTGACTCTTGTCTTCTCATAATGTGACCAAAGTACGACAGCTTCAGTTTAGTCATTTTAGCTTCTAGGGTCAGTTCAGGCTTGATTTGATCTATAACCCACTGATTTGGTTTTTTAGCAGTCCACGGTATCCGTAACACTCTCATTTCTCATACTATTTCATTATTTTATTTTTCCTGATTCACATCCCATCCTGCTCAGCCCAAGATCTTCCCACCATGGCAATTCCTCCAAAGCACTGGTAGAGGGACAGCTGGTTTCACCTTGCAGGACAGTCACTTACCTTCAGGGTACCTGTTCCACATTGTCCCGTCTGCCAAGGAACCCCCTTGCCACACCATAATTCAGGCAGTTTGGTGCGCTTCCTTCAAAACACGCTCACGATTTCCACCCGTTCAGAAATTAGCTCCTGTTTTGCTGTGCTAGTGAAGAAATAAATTGCTTGCTGTCCCAATCCATTACAGTGTGTTTTACTGCATGTTTTATATGGATTTAGGCAAGATAAATTTTTTGTTATGTTTTCTATGGGGATTACCTTTGTAAAATCTACCTTTCCTTCCTCCCCAGAAGGAGCATGCCAAAAGTGAAAGCAGATAATTACTTATATGCCACTGCGAAACGTTAGTGGCAAGAATACGGGAAGTGTGAAAAGGCTTTCCCTTCCTGGAGGCCTTGAACTCAGAGCTGCCTAGACTGACATCAGCAAAGAACACCACTTAACAGAGAAACATCTTGTAATATCTGCGTTCGCTGCTTGCCGGAATTATTCTCCTGCAGTCTTATAAAAGATTCACGTTGCTGTATTTTCTAGCAGGGTATTGATTGGCTAGTGATTCCGAATTCCAGTGCTGTGGGTATGAGATAATTAAATTATCAGCCGCTGTTTAAACTATCGTTTTATTTACCGAGTGGATTACATTCTGCAAGCAGAGCGCAACGCTCTTCGCCACTCTTAGGTTTGCTGCTGATTTTCAATGCCTCATCAAGGCAAAGCTCGCAAAATTGATACCACTTGCGCATTGTCGGGCTACATTTCCCAAGCTACCTGCACGCAAATGCACACCTTCAAGCCCCCACCCCCATGCCTTCTTTGTTTTGTTTTGTTTTTGGAGGAAAAAACACTTCAGGATTGGGTGACTGAAAGGGGACAAGGCAAGGATGGGAGTGGGGTTAATGCTATCTCCATTTCTCTTCTTCAAACTGCTCCTCCCCAGGTGCCTCCCCCCCCCCATGTTTTCAAATGCATGCTTGAACAATGAATGCTCATGTTATACTGTAAACTGCTCTGAAAACTCATGTGTTGCCCTACACTACACGCATCCTAAACTCCAGTGGATGTTTTCTAAAGAGCAGGAGTAGGGCATGGAGTAGGGGTCACTGGTGTGTGTGTGTGTGTGGGGGGAGGAAGTTGTGAATTTCCTGCATTGTGCAGGGGGTTGGACTAGATGGCCCTTCCAACTCTACGATTCTATGATTATGTGACCCTGGCCATACATTGCATCGCAGCAGCTTTCAGACGCTCATCTAAGGACCTACGTTAGCCATCAGATATATGTGCAATAATAACCTTTCTCCAACAGCAGGACATTGGATCTAATGGATCTTGCAGAGGAAGCATGCTGTCTTAGGGTACTCCTTCAAAAGCAGCAGGGAACATCCTCAGTTGCCCCCGGACTCAAAAAAATGAAGATACCAAACAAAATGCATGGGTTAAACTCATGGCTGCCACCCAGTAGGAGACTAGGGGAGCAGGAATGGGGGGTGTTGTCACATTGACAGCATGATATAATTTCTGGGCTGAACCTGAAAGTGATTTCACAGCACTCTAGGATTCAACAGGAACTCTATAGTTTTAACCATAAAGTTTCTTTTGAATCCTAGAACATTGAGACATCACTCCTGGGTTCAGCACAGAGATGATGTCAAGCCATTCCTTTGGTATAGTTTTTTTGTCATTCCCCTCTACTGGCCTACTGAGTGGCAGCAGAGGTCAGAGGGTTGCCGACAGGAGGTCCCACCATAGAGGGAGACCTGGCAACCCTAGTTAAACTAGGGTTTACAGATTACAATGTAAACTGGGCATTAAACTCACACCCCAGATTGTGTGGGGTCCCTACGAGGATGCCCACTGGGTTTGCCACGCCTGCTTCTTCTCACCTGCACCATACTCATGCGGAGGCAAGTTGTCCAACAACCTTCCCCTACACACACTGTGCAGTGTAAAGGTCCAAGCGATGATGTGCAGTACCTAGGGATAACACCCCCCCACACACACACACAAGCCCTGTGGGACCATCAGCCATAGGTGGCTGGTCTGGTCGTATCCCCTGTTCTGGGATGCCTCAGGGTGTTTGCCCATCTAATTAAGCAACAAGCACCTCGTCCATACAAATCTTTCCAACCCCAGTTAGGGCCTCACCAACCCTTCAGGGTTAGGCCTAGGGATGCCAGTCTCCAGGTGGGACCTGCAGATCCCCTGGAATTACAGCTTATTTCCAGACAACAGTGATCAGTTCCCCTGGAGAAAATGCAGGCTTTGGAGGGTGGACTCTATGCCATTGTACCCCACTGATGTCCCTGTCCTCCCCCAGGATCCCCCTCCCAATTATCAGGAGTTTCTCAACCTGGATCTGGCAATAGGGTTGCCAGGTCCCCCCTGGCCACTGCTGGGGGATGGAGGGGTAGGACTGTACTGACTGACTCACTCTGTGTAATCCCCTTTGAGTCCTAGTAAGAACGGAGGGCAATAAATAATGTAAATAAAATAAATAAATCAAGTAGGGCATGAAGGCTTTGTTTATAACTTGAACTTACTATCTGAGGGATAATTTCCACCCTGAACATGAAGATATCATACAGCCTTCAGGGCTACTAGTTATTGATAAGCCTGTCCTCCTGCAATGCGTACATAAGTGCCGTCAAGAGCCAGCATGGCGTAGTGGTTAAGAGTCGTGGTTTGGAGTGGCAGACTCTAACCTGGAGAACTGGGTTTGATGCCCCACTCCTCCACATGAAGCCAGCTGGGTGATCTTGGGCTAGTCACAACTCTCTGAGAGCTCTCTCAGACCCTCTTACCTCACAGGGTGTCTGTTGTGGGGAGGGGAAGGGAAGGTGATTATAAGCAGGTTTGATTCTTCCTTAAATGGTAGAGAAAGTCGGCATATAAAAGCCAACTCTTCTTCAAGTCCCAACTGACTTATGGCAACCTCAGCAAGGGGCTTTCAAGGCAAGTGAGAAACAGAGGTGGTTTGCCATTGCCTTCCTCTGTAGAGTCCTCCTCAGTGGTCTCCCATCCAAGTACCAAACCTGCTCAGGCTATCCCATGCCACCTCCCTTTCCACCTCTTTGACTCATGTTTTATTTCCCATACCCAGTCACCACAGACTTTCATATCTTAACTGTTTCAAGCCTTTTGTATTCTAAGTCTTCCCACTGCATCCCCACACTCCTGTGTCCCAGCTTTCCTCAATGTACCTATATCCCAGCATTCTAGGGTTGCCAGCTCCAGGTTGGGAAATACCTGGAGTTTTTTGGGGTGGAGCCTGAGGAGGGCGGGGTTTGGGGAGGGGAGAGACTTCAATGCCATAGAGTACAATTGCCAAAGTGGCCATTTTCTCCAGGGAAGCTGATCTCTATCGGCTGGACATCAGTTGTAACAGCAGAAGATCTCCAGCTAGTACCTGGAGTTTGGGAACCCTACAGTGTTCCTAGGCTTCTACCCTTGCAGGCTACCCTTACAGATTTTCCATCTAGACATTAGGAAGAATTTTCTAACAGTTAGAGCGGTTCCTCAGTGGAACAGGCTTCCTCGGGAGGTGGTGAGCTCTCCTTCCCTGGAGGTTTTGAAGAAGGGCTAGATGGCCATCTGTCAGAAATGCTGATTCTATGACCTTAGGCAGATAATGAGAGGGAGGGCACCTTGGCCATCTTCTGGGCATGGAGTAGGGGTCACTGGGGGTGTGGGGGGGAGGTAGTTTGGAATTCCCTGCATTGTGCAGGGGGTTGGGCTAGATGACCCTTGTGGTCCCTTTCTCTATGATTCTATGATTACGATGGCATCCCAGCCCCTCTCTCTTGCTGGCTGCCAGTCAGCTTTCTCTTTCTAATGATCCAACTCCACAGAGGTTACCACTCCAGTTCCAGTCCTGCATAGGTTCTTCTCACCCTGGCTGACCCTGACAACAGCACATTTGCAGATCGCAATTTCGGCTCACCCACTGATCTATGTCATGCAGCTGTAATGGATTCCACCTGTACCTTAGATAGAGTCAGGTACATATTTTTTTTTGTCACTCCCAGATTTAATTCTCAACAAAATGAGTCATTTAGCAACAACAACAACACAAACCAAGTTTGCTCCTGGCGGAGGGCATTTCTACCACACAGAAACTGGTTTTACGAGTCGAGCTAATGGATCTTAGAGAGTCTGAAGGCCGCAACTGAGTTTTCTTGCTAAGTCGCACTAAATTTGGTAGCACTTTGAAAGAAGTATCAGTAGTTCATGCCTAATTACTCCCGAATTAGCTAGGTGATTCATCAGATCTGATTACGGATGCATAATGAATTTACCAAATCCGTATATATTAGCAAGATTAATTCTATACAAATCCCCACAATTCACCCATGTGCTATTTGCTCTCATCTTGCGTCTCCCTACCCCCCTTTTTTATAAGCCAATTAGTTCAAATTATTTGTATTTGAATAAGGACTTGAAACACACATAAGGAATGATGAGCTTCTAAAGCAAGTAAATGAAAATGTATGCAGCCTACATTAATTGTGACGGAAGCTTCATGAAGAATTAATATCTTTCAGCCATCTCCGTTTTCTGTCATAATAATAGGTCTAATCGAGATGAGTGGGTAAAACAATGCAAAGCCCATAACTAACGCAGCTACACAAGGCTTGCTAAATGAACATCTTTGGGCAACACTCTTGCTTTTGATGTTATGCCTGGCAGAAAGTTTCCCCTTCTGCCTGGCGAGAAGGAGGCCGTTTCTTCAAGGAGCTGCACCAACTTTTCCGTAATTCTCGTTGGTGGGAAACCACAAAGATTGAGAAGAAGAAGAAGAAGAAGAAGAAGAAGAAGAAGAAGAAGAAGAAGAAGAAGAAGAAGAGGAGGAGGAGGAGGAGGAGGAGGAGGAGGAGTTGGTTTTTATATGTCGACTTTCTCTACCTTTTAAGAAGAATCAGATCAAACAAAGATTGCACATCTTTATCTGCCCCTCAAAAGTAGACTGCTGGCCTCTACCACCTCAATTTGCATTGGGGTCATGCAGGGAAGGGCAAGGGGGCGTAACCTTTAAGCACTGCTCAGTCTCACTCATCAAAACCAGTACCCCACTTGGTTAGCATTTAAAAGTGTGTGTGTGGGGGAAACATCCATTTAGAAACAGATCTCTTCTCTTCCTTTAAAATGCTACTAATAAAAGTGGAGGTTAAAGGTTAAACCTCTCCTTGCCCTTCCCTGCTGATGCAAACTGAGCTTTTACAAGCCTGCAATTGGCATTTTGTAGACAGATTGAGAAGCCTTGACCTTTGCCGGGTCTGTTTTTGCCCTAATTGCACATCCTAGGGCATACCCCCCAAATCTGTTGGTATGTAATGAATCTTCAGCCATCAAATTGATATGGAAAGCATTCCACAAATGTATAAGGTTTGAAAACCCCTGCTTTAGATGTTTAATGTGCTAGTTCAGTTTATATACTGATCCTATGTGCAGAGGGAGATTTTTAGGGCAGAGCCTGAGGAGGGTGGGGTTTGGGGAGGGGAGGGACTTCAATGCCATAGAGTCCAATTGCCAAAGCGGCCATTTTCTCCCAGTGAAATGATCTCTATCGGCTGGAGATCAGTTGCAATAGCAGGAGCTGTCCAGCTACTACCTGGAGGTTAAAACCAAATAACAGCAGTAACAACCAATACCACACATATGCACCTGTAAGGTAGGTGGGGCTGAGAGAGTGTGATTAGCCCAAGGTCACCCAGCTGGCTTCATGTGTAGGAGCGGGGAAACAAACCCAGTTCACCAGATTAGCCTCTGCCGCTCATGTGGAGGAGTGGGGAATCAAACCTGGTTCTCCAGATCAGAGTCCACTGCTCCAAACCACCGCTGTTATACCACATTGGCTACTTCACAGGGCTGTTGTGCACTGTACAAGAAAATGATGCATGTGAAGTACTTTGAACACTGAAAGCACTGTATCAAACAGAAGTCAGACTGCTCTGCCTTTTTATTCTTGCCATTACTTGTTTGTTTGTTTGTTTTTAACATGGAAAATGGTTTGCGTGAGGCTCTCTATACTGGGTAGGGTTGCCAGGTCCCTCTTGGCCACCGGCACTTGGCGGAACCTGAAGAGGGTGGAGTTTGGGGAGGGGAGGGACTTCAATGCCATAGAGTCCAATTGCCGGTTGTAATAGCAGGAGATCTCCAGCTAATACCTGGAAGTTGGCAACCCTAATACTGGGTCCCAGCCAAGTAGGCAGCTGTGGCAACATGCAGAGTGCCTCCCTCCCCTGGCACTCTGGAACTCCCTTCTCTGTTTCCAGCTCCTGTTTTGAACATGTGGACCCGGCAAAACAATCCAATTCATCAATGGCTAAGCTGAGAAGCACCTTCTTCGGGGGTAGGATCTGCAGCAATGCAAACTGTATATTGTGACTGATTAAGAGACCAGGAACTTCAAAGGCAGTTGCCAGCCAGAAGAGAAAACTCAAATTAGGTTTATTGAACTGATATTGATGTTAGGGCCACCACTAATGATTTCAATGGGGGAAAGAACAAATTCTACTTGAAAACATTATGACATAAGAGACTCGCAGAAGAGCTTGGAGGCAGCTACATTTTAGAGGCGGAAGAGATGCATACGTGGGCTTCTCCCTATTCTGTCCATTTGTAGGTTCATGTGACCCTACATTCTACATAGGGTTGCCAGCTCTGGGTTGGGAAATACCTGAAGATTTTTGGGGTGGAGCCTGAGGAGGGCGGGGTTTGGGGAGGGGAGGGACTTCAATGCCATAGAGTCTAATTGCCAAAGCAGCCATTTTCTCCAGAGGAACTGATCTCTATTGGCTGGAAATTGGTTGTAATAGCGGGAGATCTCCAGATAGTACCTGGAGGTTGGCAACCCTAATTCCATTCCTCCTCCTGAATTGTAGTTTAACTAAGAGAATTTCTAAAATACATTACAGATAGGGAAGCCATCCTCCAGGTGAGACCTGGGGATACCCCAGAATTACAGCTCATCTCCAGCCAACAGAGATCCCCTTGGAGAAAATGGATGCTTTGAGGGAATGGACTCTGTGGCATTGTACCCCATTGAGGTCTCTGTCCTCCCCTGACTCCACCCCCAAATCTCCAGGAGTTTCCCAACATGGAGCTGGCAACCCTACCCCCACCCCCCATTAGTGGCCAGGAGGGACCTGGCAACCCTAATTCCAGAAGAGGACCAGGCCTGGTTTGTCCCCCCTCCCCATATTACCAAACATACATATTTATAAGACTTGGTTGCAACTTAAGAGTTGCCAACTCTGGGTTGGGAAATTCCTGGAGATTTGTGGGTGGAGCCTGGGTTTGAGGAGGGAAGGGCCCTCAGCATTGTCTAATACCATACAGTTCACCCTCCAAAGCAACCATTTTCTCTAGGGGAACTGATTTCTGAAGTCTGGAGATCAGTTGTAATTTCAGGAGATATTCAAGCACCACCTGGAGGTTGGAACCCCCAGATTGCATGCGTGGCTGCACCAAGATTCTGTTTTTTGTGGAGTGCCTTACTGATACATGCATGTGCTGCTGAACAGACACCGCAGGGAGGGATAATGTTCTCAGGGGATACCGCTCTGTCTTACCACACACTTTGCACACAGAAATATCAGACTCAGTCCCCACTATCTCTGGACATTTATTCATGGGTACTTTTACTCATGTTCAACCCCCCCTCGTCTGTCTTGGTTGTTCCTTGGAGTTATGCATGAGTTTTCCCTCCATTAGGGATGACCTTGCTGCCAGCCTTCCCAAACCCCTGGACTTCCCGTCCCTCTATTAACCTGATTCTTCCCTCTCCCCTGAGCTCAGCCAGCTTGAAATCCCCATGCATAAGGCAAAGCGCAGGACATGGAAGCTTGGGATGAAAACGTATGGTCGCTTTAGCTTCCTTTATTCCCTGTTTCAGCCAGGATTCAGCCAGGATCGAACGCACCTTCGGCAAAACGCATGCGTCCGATCCTGGCTGAATCCTGGCTGAAACAAGGAATAAAGGGTGCTAAAGAGACCATGCGTTTTCGCCCTTGGTTTCTCTCTCAGCAAGCAGACAGCCTATTACAAAGCAGCATGTCACGGGGCGGGCATTCAAATGCTTCTTGCTTCCTCTGAGTTCTTTCTAAGCAGAAGGCTTTAAAAAATACAAGGCTTGGGTTTTTCCCCTCCTTCCTTTCAAATAGCTCCGTTTCTTGTTTTTGTCCTTAAAATGCTCATAAAATGCTTTCTTATATGGCAATTGGGTTGTGGGGACTTCTTTCTCACTACAGTCAGTTACAACACAGCATTTCAAGGGGCGGGGATTCAAATACTTTCTGATTTGAGCTTGAAGACTGCTGGTGCATAGACTCCCAACAGGAAAGTGTGGGTCCAGCGAGCAACGAACCTCAACGACCTCTGATTAAAGGATAATGCTAAAGGATGTGGGTCAAGGTAGCTGTATGTACAATCATATCAAGACTGCTGTTTTTTAGGTATTTTCCAGATAAGACTGACGTGACAACAACAATACCCCCCCCACACACACACACAACTGGAATAAGACAGCATTTCTCATACAAAAACTATCGAGTCTAGTAACAACTAAAGAGACCAACAACATTTCCAGGGTGTCCTGTTTGGTATCTGGTGAAGTCAGCTTTGATTTACGAAAGCTTATACCCAAGGAAAAAATGTTGGTCTCAAAGGTGCTACTGGATTCCGATTTTTTTTCACTACTGCAGACAGGAGGAAAATTGATTCATTTGAAATGTGGTGTTGGAGGAGAGATTTACGGTTACTGTGGACTGCCAAAAAGACAAATGAGTGGGTTCTAGATCAAATCAAGCCTGAATTCCCTCTAGAAAGCTAAAATAACCAAACTGAGGCTATTATTAGGGTTGCCAGGTCCCTCTTCGCCACCGGCGGGAGATTTTTGGGGCGGAGCCTGAGGCGGGCAGGGTTTGGGGAGGGGTGGGACTTCAATGCCATTGCCAAAGCAACCATTTTCTCCAGGGGAACTGATCTCTATCAGCTGGAGATTAGTTGTAATAGCAGGAGATCTTCTGCTATTACCTGTAGGTTACTAAGCGCCCACTGGGAACGTCCACAGATTCCAAAGGAGCAAATAGGTGGGCGCTTGATTCTTGACTGGTGGAAGGTTTGCGAACTCACCTTTTGGCGCTCTAGTGACTGCCTGACTTATAGCTTGCTGCTTATCCTGAACTCCTTTTGGACTTAGCATCCACGGAACATTGGGGGCATGGAAAGTGAGATTATTTTCTTAGTATTTCCCTGTTAGAATATTTTTGGTGGTGTGTATTTCTTTATTCACATAGGAATATTGTTGTATAGATGCTATTAGTTGTGTTAGTGTTTTGTGCATATCATTGAATATAGTATATGGATTAATATTTGCTGGGTTTTTTATATCATGAATAAGGTGAAATAGTGAGCTAAGTGCTGTTTTTGCTTAGTAGCTTTTGTTATTTCCAGCATTGGTTGTTTGTATGTTTTGCTAAATTACCTGGAGGTTGGCAACCCTAGCTATCATGCTTTGGTCACATTATGAGAAGGCAAGAATTACTGGAAAAAACAACAGTGCTAGGGAAACTGAAGGCAGTAGGAAAAGAGAAGGACTCATCATAAGATGGATCAGCTTGATTAAGGAAGCCCCTTCTGTCAGTTTGAGAGACTTGAGAAAGACTGTTAACAATAGGACATTTTGGAGGTTATTAATTCATTGGGTCACTATAAATCAGAAATGACTTGATGGCTAGGGTTGCCAGGTCCCTCTTTGCCACTGGTGGGAGGTTTTTAGGCAGAGCCTGAGGAGTGTGGGATTTGGGGAGGGGAAGAACTTCAATGCCATAGAGTCCAATGGCCAAAGCGGCCATTTTCTCCAGGTGAACTGATCTCTATTGGCTTGAGATCAGTTGTAATAGTGAGAGATCTCTGGCTGGTACCTGGAGGTTGGCTGCCCTTCTTGATGACACATCACACACACACATGCTATAGACTAACCTGGCTGCTCTCCAGTAATTCTCTCTCAAGAAAAGTTTTGCATATAAACCAATAAATTACTGCAAAGTAAAACTGAGCAAAATATAATACTGAACATATAGCTATCAACTAAATTTAGAACAAGGAGGGGAAAAAAAACTTTAAATCACTCGACATTTTCCAATTAACTACTGACAGCATCTGCTGAAAAAGAATTCACCTTTGAAGTAGATCTAACAATATCAGGAGTTTCATTAACATAGAACAAGAACAGTGACCATTTTTTTCCAATGAATATATCAGCCTGCAAGTAACCTTTCATGAATTGTACATGACAACTTAACTTCTCCATCGGTACTTCATTCTACACTATCATGCATCAGCATTTAAAGAAAAGGTCTGTTATTTTGGGATGTTTTATCAATGTACATAAGGGCTCGTTCACAAGACACCCAAAGAATCTTTGATGAAATAAAATAAATGCAATCTCATAAAATGGAATTTTTAAAGAAGAGTTTTAATATAGAGGGGAAGATGCACATTAGTGGAAGAAGCTTAGATCTGTGGCAAACTTTACACACACAAAACTCCAAACAGCATTCAAAAATAAGACATCAGTTTCATTTTGAAAACAAGGCCTAATAATTCAGAACTCCCCTAAAAGAGAAGAAACTGGGATGAGAAGAATTAAAAGCAAAGGGGCAGTTATACTCATTAAGATCCCACAAGACATTCTTGGGAACACAGAAAGTATAGCATTAAGGATGGGTGTGGTTGCCAGGCTGCTGGGATTGGTGAGCCCCCCAATTCGCCAGTCTCCTTGGGGTTTCAATCATGTGTTTGGCCGCACATGATGTGATTACATCACTTCGGGGTTTACCTTTGGAAGCGCCACATCGCGACAGGATGCTTTAGCACTCAAACCCCCAAAACGCTATAGCATGAGGCAATCACGCTGTGCAGGCCATGCATGCGGGATTGCTGCCCCGCCCAAAAAACCTCCAGCCAGTGGAGAGGGGGGGACCTAGCAATCCTAGGAAGGGGACACAATGCCGCCATCGTTTTGGGTAAGCAAATCTCAAATGCTGGATTCTGTGCTAAGCAACTGAGCAACATCAATCACTTAACCTATTGATCAAGGTTCCCCCTTCAAATGTGCCTTAATTACTCATCATTTACATCCTATTAGCCTTGCAGATGTCTGCAGATATTCACAGAAAGAAAGAACAGGGCATACATCATTCATTTTGTTACCGTAGTCTATTTAATATCAAGGGTCGTGTTTGTATACATGTCATGTAACATACAAGAGGTTGTTATATAGTTTATGGCGTGTAGGGTAGGGTGGCCTTATCCAGCTGGGGAAATTCCAGGAGATTTGGGGACCATGCCTGGATGTGAAACCATACAGGCTGCCCTCCAAAGCTTCCATTTCCTCCAGGAAATGGATCCCTTTTCTCAGGAGATCAACTGTAATTCCAGGAGAACTCCTGGCCCAACCTGCAGATATCTAACAAGGGTTGCTAACCTCCAGGTGGGGACTGGAGATCTGGAATTACAACTGATCTTCAGACTACAGAGAGGAGTTCCCCTGGAGAAAATGGCTGCTTTGGAGAATGAACTCTACGGCATTATACCTTGTGGAGGTCCCTCCCCTCCCCCAATCCCACTGTCCCCAGTCTCCATCCTCAAATCTCCAGGAATTTCCCAACCCAGAGTTGGCAACCCTATTGGTAACCCTACATACAGAACTAAAGGGCTTGATTTGGTTAACTTTTTGGTACTTCATTCCAAATAGTGTTGCCAACCTCCAGGTACTGGCTGGAGATCTCCTGCTGTTACAACTGATGTCCCGACAATAGAGATCAGTTCACCTGGAGAAAATGGTCACTTTGGCAATTGGACTCTGTGGCATTGAAGTCCCTCCCCTCCCCAAACCCCACCCTCCTCAGTCTCCCCCCAAGAAAACCCCACTGCTGGTGGCAAAGAGGGACCCGGCAACCCTAATTCCTAATGCAATATTACCATTTGAACTCACAGACCTTCTCCTCCTAGCATAGTAATTAACTCATAGTTTGTGACATGTACACAACATTATTTAAAGGAATAATCTTGTTATGTAATGGGTATTTCATATCTATTCTGAATCCCAGTGGAAGATAATTACTGTATTACTAAAAAGAAAGGCAGGAAAGAATCACGGTGAAAAAAATGAACTGGTCATTTCTCAGATTGGCCACTAGAGGGCTATCCTAGTAAAATCCTCATCTGCTCTCAAAGGAAACAGGAAGTTTGTTTGTTTGTTTATTCATCACTTTTACATCCCACTCTCTCTCTGTATTTAGTTACAGATTTTCCATTTAGTAAACATAACAAAAGAAGGGCAAACCCTGCTCATTTATTTTTGTTGATATTTTGGACTTCCTATACGCTGGCAGCATTGTTGGAGATATGTGAGATTTGCCACACAAGCAATATAATTAGTTTCTCATGCATATTATCCACAATTGACTGAATCACACATCATGTTACCCAATCAAAAGCAGAGACTTCGCTTTAAGCAGTATAATGCAGGGCTGAATAATCATGCCACATTACATGAACAACTGGCTGAAATGCACAACCACTTTCACATTTGGGTGCTGCTTTTTCATAGTGATGGCCATTCTCAGCTCAGCTACCTGTTCAGGACACCTATCTGCAACAGTAAACATGGAGTTTTGCTTTGAAAGCAAAGAATCCCTGATATACAGGGTGTATATAGGGATGCCAGCCTCCAGGTGAGCTTGGTGCTAGAGTTCTGATGAGAGTTGGCATTCACTTAGTACACATGCTTGGACTATGTAATGCATGGATAGGCACCAAGATGCCAGCCTTCAGGTGGGACCTGGGCATCCCTTGGAATTACAGCTCATCTCCAGACTACAGAGATCAGTTCCCCTGAAGAAATGGCTGCTTTGAAAAGTGGACTCTATGGCATTGTACCCCCACTGAGGTCCCTGTCCTCCCCAGGCTCCACCCCCAAATCTCCAGGAGTTTCCCAATCTAGAGGGCTGGCAACACTACCTCCTACCCCCAGCTGGTGGTCGGAGGGACCTGGGAAACCTAATGTGGCATCATTAATTGCAAGCAAGCCATCTGCATGTAGATACATTCAAGCCCATATGATTATTCTAGGGTTTTTTTTTAAATGTCATTCCTACAATACAGTTTCATCCAAGAAGAGATAATGTCAAAAGGGAAATAAACATTCTCATGACCAAACACTAATAAAATAGTGGCCAACTCAGTTGGAAGAGTTGCAATGTCTAGCGTGCAAAGGAACTGAGAAGAAGACCCAGCAGGGGCGGGCAAGTGGTCAGCTAGTTAGGGCTGTAAGGTTAGAGACCTTTCCACCCTTTTTTTTCACACCTCTTGTCTGTCCATAGACTGATACCCTTAAGGATAATCTCCTTCTTCTCGGAAGTCATTTTGCCCTCTCTTTGCCTCCTTAGCTAGTTAGACAGCTAGAGACTCTGTCTCTCAGCTTTCCTATCCGAAAATGTAGTTCCCTCAATAAAGAGCAACTTTAATCAGTGAGTCAGACGCTTCTCTGTGTACTTAGCCTTCTGCCAACAAACTCTAGCTGTAGACTGAGCTGCCAGGCCTCTGCCTTCAACCTCCAGGAGATTTCTGGAGTGGGGTCTGGGGATGGTCACATCTGAACAGGAAGTGATGTCACTTTGGCGGCACAATGCTCCAGGAATCCCCCCCTCCCAATCTCTATGGAAAAATCATAGACATTTGGATCCCTACAGCATAATATGAAAGTTACATAACTTTAGGGTCAGATGTCATCTCCCTTTTTCTCTCACTGAGAACATCAGTGGTGGCAGGAACGTAAACATGCGGGTAGGGGATCTTCTGCTGGAAAGATGCACTTAGAAAACCTAGCTTTAGATAGGGTTGCCAACTGCCAGGTACTAGCTGGAGATCTCCTGCTATTACAACTGATCTCCAGCCGATAGAGATCTGTTCACCTGGAGAAAATGGCCGCTTTTGGCAATTGGACTCTGTGGCATTGAAGTCCCTCCCCTCCCCAAACCCCCACCTCCTCAGGCTCCATCAGTGCTCTATAAATGAATCCTTTCTTCAGAACATTTAGGATTTTGTAAGAAAGCATCAAAGCATCGCTAGTTCCTTTTCACCAGTCCACTATGTTTACTTGTGATGCTTGTTCTCTGGTTTACCTATAATATCACCTTGTAAAAGTTTTAATGCTTCTATGTGTTTCTCTATTAATGCCCATTGCTACAGCTTCCAGAAGAGCTCAGCAAGTTTTCATTTTTTGACCTAAGTCCCAACGCCAAGGAGGAATGGGGTCTGTGTGGTTATTCTTGCTATCTCATTTGCTATCTACATAGCGCCGTCAAAATTTCTTTCGACTTGCGCCAAATGAAACATTCCCAAAAAGTGAAAATGTATATTTTATTCATTGATTCTATAAAACCCAAGCCTAAAGCCTAAGAGGAGAGAATGAAAGAGAAATGCAAACTTAGAGAGGAAGAAGAGAGAGAGAGGAGTGATTGATTGACTGACTTTCTAGGTTACTTTACTCTATAGCTCCCGGAGGTGAAAAGACTCACTCAGACTCCCAGACTTCAAGCGATCGATCTTCTCTTCAAACTCTTTATTTATATGCATAGCCTAGGTAAGCAATACACACCACGATGAAAGATGTACCTCATAGAGTGATCAAAAGGCACACATCTGCCTATGACAGAGAAGACATTAAGTTGAAGGCATGGGGGTAAGTGATGTCTTTTACATTGGAGAGTGCCATATCTGAGATGTGTTCATTTTCATGACGGTCAGGGGAAAAAAATGCCTCCCATCCCTGCTGATTTTCTGCACTTATTTTGTGTTTTCGGTATGAAGTTCTTCTCAATGCCATTTTCCTTTCCCCTCACCAACTCATTCGCTCACTGTGATTTTACTGATTGTCATGATGGGATGTCATATCATGGAAGCTCACAAACAAAATCAAGGGGGGGGGGTCGCCGCAGCCGATTGGCTTAAAATGAAATGGAGTGGGAGGCTAAGTGAGGCCAGGGACAGTGAGGGCAAAGGAGAAGAAAATGGAACTGAGAAGCTCAGCTTCAAGGGGGAAGAAGAAGAAGAAGAAGAAGAAGAAGAAGAAGAAGAAGAAGAAGAAGAAGAAGAAGAAGAAGAAGAAGAAACAACAGCTGGTTCCTTTTAGGCATATTTAAGCAGACACTGACATTAGGATTGCCAACCGCCAGGTACTAGCTGGAGATCTCCTGCTATCACAACTGATCTCCAGCCGATAGAGATCAGTTCACCTGGAGAAAATGGCCGCTTTGGCAATTGGACTCTATGGCATTAAAGTCCCTCCCCTCCCCAAACCCTGCCCTTTTCAGGCTCCGCCCCTGAAACCTCCCGCCGGTGGTGAAGAGGGACTTGGCAACCCTAACTGGCATCCAGGCTGACATGGGAACAACTTGTTATTACTACCTGTGTTCTCCTGGTCCTCCAATCATTTCTGAGACTCTCGTGGCCTTGATTTTGGAATGGACTGACTTGGCATTTGGACTTTGCTTTGCATTTTGACCCTCAGACTGCTATCTGACTACACTACCTGCTTCTCGCCCTCAGGACTGCTGGCATTCAGGACACGTACCATAAAAATGCTATGTACATGCTGGAAAAGACAGAGGAGCAGATAGAGAGTTATGGCTTGTGGCTTAATAAAGGAAAATAAATACCTTGTCAAGTAAATAACTGCGTGTTGCTAACCACCACGGGGTTAAGAGGACATCTGACCTACCCACAAATAAATGGGTGGGTGTCACTAGAATACCAGGCGGTGATTTACCGCCACTTTGGCCATGAGGCAAAAACGCCACGGCTATAAAAGCCGCTTAAGCAGAAGGGCCTCTGGACAGCGAGGGGAACGTGCCAGCGCGGTTTTGTTTTGTATGTCGCACGCAAGACAAGGTGACTGGGGAAATTAATAAGGTTGTGGCTGCGGAGGGAATTCCAAGGGCAGCGCACAGAGAAAATCAAATCACAGCTTAGTTTTTCATTACATTTTCCATTAATATCCAAGTTGTCTGGGGGCAATTCAGATCAGCACGTCACATGAGCCTTTTACGAGGAAGTGGCACTGCCTCCCATCTCCGCTCATTCAGAACAGCCTGTAATTGCAAAGCTGATTTGCAACGCGACCAGCAGTGGCCCTCTTCTGATGCACACAGGACACAGGCACTTCAGACTTATCAGTTCTTTCTGAAGTGCAGGGGCCTATGTGGCCATAACAAAATCTAGATTTAGAGGGCATTGTTTTTCAGCCTGGGGACCCTGAGGTCTAGGGTTACCAGGCCCAACTAGCAAGAGTCCAAAAGGGTGGGAACATGGGGGTGGCATGACATCAGATCCAGGAAAACTCAGAAGTGACACCATGCCTCTCTAGGAATCACCAGAAAGTCAATGGTAAAACCAGAGCTTTCAGTGATTCCTAGAAAGGTGTGATGTCACTTCCAGGTTTTCCTGGAAGTGACATCTCACCGCCACCAATGACGATTTACAATTTTTTTATTTCTCCCACCAGCCACTGGTGTGTTGGCAGGCAAGGCCCACTGAAGACTGGAGATCTCCCGCTCCTAGCAAGCATATGGCATCTCTGCCGAGATCAATTGCCGTCACTTGAAAAGCAGAAAATACTGTTCTGTCACTTTCGACTTAGGGCTTACCTATGAATCAAAGTCACTTACAACCTAGGGCTTACCTATGAATCAAAGGTAAAGGTAAAGGTCCCCTGTGCAAGCACTGGGTCATTCCTGACCCATGGGGTGATGTCACATCACAACGTTTACCAGGCAGTCTTTGTTTTCGGGGTGGTTTGCCATTGCTTTCCCCAGTCGTCTACACTTTATCCCCAGCAAGCTGGGTACTCAGTTGACCGACCTCGGAAGTAGAAGGTTGAGTCAACCTTGAGCAGGCTACCTGAAACCAACTTCCATGAGGATTGAACAGGTCATGAGCAGATCTTTGACTGCAATACTGCAGCTTACCACTCTGCACCATGGGGCTCCTGACCCTATCCTTAACAGCCTTGCTCAGGGCTTGCAAACTGAAGGGCATGTACTTCAGTCCATCTCATCTTTTCCTACTATCTTTAACTTCTACTGCTACTTCAATTCAGATTACCAGTCTGCTTCCTCCCACCCAATACCAGGAAGTGATGTCACTGAAGACTAGCAATAACTTCAGCAACCAGTTTCCTTGTGTGTTTTACAGCACTGTCTTGCACAAGAAAAAATGTACAACAGTATTGCTTGTAAGGAATGAGTGGGGAAAGCTAATGAGCAACTGCGACAGTAGGTGTGAAACCTTTTTAGGCTGTTATTTTGTATACCTGGTAAATAGCAGTCTTGAAATTCTGATTCACTCAGAGAAATGATTGACAAGCTGGTGGGTACTCCTTTTCAATATAGCCGTGACTCACAGCCTTTGGGAAGATAACCAGGAGTATTTCAGACAAAGAGCAGTGGAGCTCCTGTATGAACATTCGGAAGGAGTTGAGATAAATAATGAGAACTTAATTCACATCAGTCCCTTCCAACTTCTAATTATTACGAACAAACAAAACACTCCTCTGGGGAGAAAACACCAGAGCCGCAAGAGCCAGACGGAAGGGAAAATCAACAGCTTTCAAAAGGAATGAGTAGTCCTAAGTGATATCAGAATATGGGGGAAGTAGAATGGACTTGCCTTTCAAAAGCAACAATGTGGTTTGAATTGTTCCAAACATACAAAACAGGCTCACAGTTGAATGGTATCAAAGCAATCAGCCAGTCGACCACTAATGAATTCAATAGCAACGAAGCCCATTTTCTTCTGCTGGTTTTTCCCCCCACAAACAATTTGCAGTGCAAATGTATTTTTGAGGGATACAAATTGTCCTGCGTTAAGATTCTTTGCAAACTGCTTCTAGAAAATGATAGCGATGAAAGGCTGTAAAACAGTTCCTGGAACTATTTGGGAAAATAGAGACTTTTTAAAAAATAACACGAACTCTGTGCGTCGAGAGTTGGCTGAAATCGTTGGCGTGCTTAGGCGGAGGTAATGATAGTGGACCAAAAGCAAGTCTGAAGGAATGCAAGCAATCAAAGGGAAGCCTACTGCTACAAAATGGCATATCTGCCAGAATTACAGCCCCATTCCCCCCCCCCCCCAAATGGTGGGCTGGAAGCCACTGGTGGGCTGAAGGCTGTCTAAGTCACCAGTAGTAGCCATTTTTAATAGAGTGAGATGCAGAAGACTTCACGTTCCCAACCTAAATGGCAAGAAGTGCCATTTCTTTAATTCATTTCCAACAAATAGGCTTCAGATCATGAAGTTGGATCTAGACTAAATTTTCTGCTCAACAGAAAGGAAAGTGTAATTTCTAACAATTTCCTCTTCCTCTACTCTTCAGTCTTCCTCTGCTCTTCAATCTCTACTGCTGAGTAACCTCTACTTGCTGTCCTGCTCCTCCTCCTAGCGGGCATGCAAGCAGAGCCAGAAAGCACTACACATGTGCCTTCCAACTATGGTTGCCAACCTCCAGGTACTAGCTGAAGATCTCTTGCTATTACAACTGATCTCCAGCCGACAGAGATCAGTTCCCCTGGAGAAAATGGCCGCTTTGGCAATTGGACTCTATGGCATTGAAGTACCTCTCCTCCACAAACCACACCCTCCTCAGGCTCCGCCCCTCAAAAAAACCTGCCGGTTGCAAAGAGGGACCTGGCAATCCTACTTCCAACATGCAACAACAGGGAGTCACAACCCAGTAGGTGTGTCTCTATAAGCCATCTGAGTGTTATACCCACAGGCTGAAGGTTGTAAAACTTTTGGTTTTAACGGTTTTAAAATGTGATTTCATCATGTACGCTTTAAACTGTTAGCCACCTTAGTGGCCCTTGTGAGGGCAGGAAGGTGAGATATAAATTTTGTAGAACAAAAAAAACAACAACCAATAAACTCTTGTAGGATTGTTTCAGTTATATACAAAGTTTCCCTTTGGATACCATCCATACACCTGTAAGTTCTCCATGTGATTTGGTTATGTTCTAGTCTTTTGCAGATTAAAGACTTGGGTACATAAAAATTTATACAGTATCTGTTTAAATCACATAACCCATGTCTACTGGAGGGCTTAGTGGGCATCCAAATCTAGTACCTGAAGTGGTGGCAAAGAACTGTAAAACACAATGATAGATGGCTTGGGTATAATCTTCGAGGGGCCTAAGGAGAGCACCACCAATGAGTTTCTATATGATGGATGCAGAGGTACCAAGACCTTCTGGGCATGTGGTCCTCCTAGACGAAGGTCACTATGAGAGGAGGCTGCCAAGTGGGGACAAACCCCTATGTAGAAAATAGCCCTCTTGGTGGAGCAGCTGCCCTACGGAAGCAATTTCAAGATGCTTTAATGTGCTAGCTGTATTATGAGATGCAGTCCTAAGTGGCACACATGTGCATGGAGGCATTCCTGTTAAGCCAAAACTTTCAAGCTTACAGTGTGTATGTAAAGTGCCATCAAGTCACAGCCGTCTTTAGGCAACCTAGTAGGGTTTTAGGAGAGCCAGTGTGGTGGGGTGGTTAAGAGCGGTGGACTCTAATCTGGAGAACCAGGTTTGATTCCCCACTGTTACACATGAAGCCTGCTGGGTCACCCTGGGCCAGTCACAGTTCTCTTCGAACTCTCTCAGCCCTACCTCACCTCACAAGGTGTTTGTTGTGGGGAGAGGAAGGGAAGGCAATTGTAAGCCGCTTTGAGACTCCTCAAAGGTAGAAACAAGTGCGGTATAAAATCCAACTCTTCTTCTTTTCTGGGCAAGAGACTTACAGAGGTGGTTTGCCATTGCTTTCCTCTGCATAGTGACCCTGGTATTACTTGGTGGTCTCCCATCCAAGCACTAACCAGAGCTGACCCTGCTTAGCTTCTGGGATGTGACCACATCAGGCTAGCCTGAGCCATCGATGTCAGGGCCTAGCTTAAAAGTAATGGTTTTTCTTAGGGTTGCAGGTCCCCCTTCTCCTCTGGTGGAAGTTTTTTGAGGCAAGGATTGCACGCGCATGGCTGTGAGCGACATGCATGGCTGTGATCAATGTCAAATCCCCATTTGAGAGGTAAATCGTCCCGTCGCTTCTGGAAGTAAGCTGGAAGTGATTGGATTGTTTTGCTTACGGCCGCTCGATTCTTGCTGTCAGCCGGCTGATATATTGGCGGGAAATTGCCTGCCGTTACAAGACATGTGGCAATCCTAGTTCTTCCACAAGTCAATGGGCTATTTAACAAAGAACTGTTATGAAAATGAAATGTATTATTTTTGGTTTCTTATTGGCCCGGTATTTGACTTAGGAAGTTCCTGCCATTGGTCCTCTGCTTTGCAGGTCCTCAGCGTGGCAAGATCAAGGTGAACCTGCAGAAGCATAACATGTCACTCAAAATGATTTAGACTTGTACAAAAGTTATTTCTGCTCTGGATCTTCCTTGAGGGAGCAATGGAAACCAACAATGTGCTGATGTACAGAACTGGAGCAAGAAGGTTTTCTTTTTTCTCGCAGAACTTTTGTGTGTGACTTTTGGCCTTGAGCTTCTGTAGCTTACAGAGTCCTTTCATAACTACGGAATCATAAAATAACTGGGATTGCTTGAAATTGACTTTTTTGTTTATATCTCCTCACCAATGAGAATTCAACTATTTTCAAGGCACAGTTTTTAGTTGGGGGGTGGTGGGAGGCACCACATTAATCATGCCAATCTGATTACAGAGATCCAGGATTCTGGGGGAAATGTCATGGTCTATTGAAAGCTTTCCCTCTTTGACAATAAGCAGGCTCCATGGAGAAGGCAGGGATTGCCATGGGGGAATTTTGGAACTAGACTAATGATGACTATTAATATTCTTAGAGCCAGCATGGTGTACTGATTAAGAGCAGAGGGCTCTAATCTGGAGAACAGGGTTTGATTCCCCGCTCCTCCACATGAGCAACGGACTCTAATCTGGAGAACCAGGTTTGATTCCCCACTCCTCCACATGAGTGGCGGACTCCAATCTGGAGAGAACCAGGTTGGCTTCCCCACATGCAGCCTGCTGGGTAACCTTGGGCCAGTCACAGACCTCTCAGAACTCTCTCAGCCCCATCTACCTCACAAGGTGTAGGGTTGCCAACCTCCACGTAGCAACTGGAGATCTCCTGCTGTTACAACTTATCTCCAGCCAATAAAGATCAGTTCCCTTGGAAAAAATTGGCCACTTGGGCAATTGGAGTCTATGGCATTGAAGTCCCTCCCCTCCTCAAACCCTGCCCTCCTCAGGCTTCACCCAAAAAACCTCCCACCAGTGGCTAAGAGGGACCTGGTAACCCTAACAAGGTGCCTGTTGTGGGGAGGGAAGGGAAGGCAATTGTAAAATGCTTTGAGATTCCTTACGGTAGAGAAAAAGTGAGGTATAAAAATCAACTCTTCTTCTCTTCTAATGTTAAAGAATGAACACTGATCTCCATGAGGTAAATCTCATGGAGTGTGGTTCAAAATTAATGTTTCAGATAAATGCAAGTGCACAGAAAACAATCCCCCAAACATAAACCCAGTGGGGGGGAAAGGTTCAGGCAAACCAGCTTTTACACCAATAGATTGTGAAATGCTCTTGGGAAATTCCTCTAATCTTATCTGATTTTTCTTTTAAGTTCCCTCACAATTCATGCATATCTATTTGCCTGAGCAAATTCATTATACATTTCAAGTTGCTTGAAATTCTGAAGTAACTTGACAGATGAGTGTATCACCCCTGTGAAATGTATCTAACCTTTACGGAAACTATTAACTTCACTAAAAATGTCAGCTATTTCATTTCAGCAGGACCCAAAGTTTCATTGGAATGGGCGAGGAATCGAGAAACAAAATAACACGGGAAAGAATAAGAACAAATGAGCTCAGATCATAAATGCTCAGAATGATGTCATAGAGTTCTACGATGATGTCAGAATACAGAGGTCACCTCGGGAGGATACCCTCACATTTCATTTTTTTTTTTACCATCTTCGTTTTTGGCAGGAACACTTCCCCTTACCAGACACACCATCCATTTCCCTCTATTAATAGGGTTGCCAGGTCCTTCTTTGCCACAGGCAGGAGGTTTTTTGGGCAGAGCCTGAGAAGGGCAGGGTTTGGAGAGGGGAGGGACATCAATGCCATAGAGTCCAATTGCCAAAGTGGCCATTTTCTCCAGGGGAAATGATCTGTTTCAGCTGGAGATCAGTTGTAATAGCAGGAGATCGTCTGCTATTACCTGGAGTTTGGCAACCCCATCTATTAATAATAAGATATAAGTCCCTGTTGTGCTAAACTAGGATCACTGGCTTCTCATAACACATTCCTAGGGGTATCAGCTCTGAGTTGGGGAATTCCTGGAGATTTGGGGGTGGATCCTGGGGAGGGCGAGGTTTGGGGAGGGGAGTGACTTCAGCCATAGAGTCCACCCACCAGAGCAGCCCTTTTCTCCAGGGAAATTGATCTCTGTCTTCTGGAGATCAGTTGCAATTCCAGGAGATCCCCAGGCCACACCTGGAAATTGGCAACCCTCCTGCCTCTCACACTTGAACAACTGCACAAAGGGTCTCGCCTTTCCATTCATATCCTGTCTTTTTGCTCGACTTTGACCTACTTCAGAGCATCACATTCAAGCCAGGGGTTAGGAAAAGCAAAAAAAAAAAAAAAAAAAAAAAAGGCAAGGGAGACAAAGGCTAACAGAAAGAAATGTTATCACCTGGATTATCCTTCCCCAAATCTCCCGCACACTCGAGCCTCCTGTAATCAGAGCGGGATCAAGTTACCCTGCAGCAGTTGCATGGATTAGCTTCACACCTATGTGAGCGTGTTTTCAAAGGTGTTCAGAGAGATTGGGTAGGGGAAATAGAACAAGTCCAATGCCTTAAAAATAGCTACTGCTACGCCTTCATGCTATTATCAAAGCGAGAGCCTCTCCTCTCACTTCCTTCCACTGGGAAGGAAGAAAAGGAAAAGAAGATCCATTAGGAGGGAAGATCCTTCTCACACAGTAGAATGAGTGGCCTTGGAAGGGATAAAGAGAAGAAAAAGAATGATGAAGTAACAGAGGACTTTATTTTATGGATGTCGAAAAATGAGAAATGCAATCCAACATGAAGGACTCTCTCAGAGGCTTTAAAGAAGAGTCTAAAGGCAGATAAGACAGCTAACAGGTCTGGTATAAGAGATGCTGAGGCTTTACACTATGTCAAGTTTAAGAGCTTCTGTCTCACTACCAAAAATGCATATTATTCTAACACGAAATGTAGTAATTTTTTTGAGGGCCCAACCTATAGTTTATTTAACTTCAATATAAATCCAGCTCTGACACCTCAACTTAATCTCCCCACTTACAATATGAGGTAATAACAGTTACTTGCCTCACAGAGTTGTTGTGAAAATTACGCAGAATGCACGTGAAGCTTTTGAAATGTTTGTGTGTGTGTGTGTGTGTGTGTGCGCGCGTGCGTGCACACGACATCAGGTCACAACTGACTTATGGCGACCATCTAGGGTTTTCAAGGCAAGAGACGTTTGGAGGTGGTTTACCATTGCCTGCCTCTGTGTGGGCTGAGAGGGTTCTGAGAGAACTGTGACTGGCCCAAGGTCACCCAGCAGGCTTCATGGGGAGGAGTGGGGAATCGAACCAGATCTTCCAGATTAGAGTCCACTGTTCTTAACCGCTTCACCAGGGGTGGGGAAGTCAGGCCCGGGGGCTGTTTCAGGCCGGCAAAATCATTTGGTCTGGTCCTTTGTGGGTCCTGGCAGATCTCTGGCTCAGAAGGATCTAAGACTGGTGATCCGCCCTCTCCCGCCGACAGGAATAGCCTCTATTCAAGGCGGATGTGTGTTTGTTTTGCCGAGAAAAGGAACCTCTCCCCACCCCTTGCAGACGAGTCGTTAGCTATGGAGCTGCTAGGACCACCCAAGAAACTGTGTTATCCCTTTCCAACCTGGACCATGGAGAAACGTATTCCCTCTGTACTACAAGAGGGCTGGGGGCAGAAGTGGCAACAATGGAGGGGTTAAAAGGGGCAGGGCCAGAATGTGCGCAAGGGGTGGTAGTCACAATGAATTCTTAGCCAGTGTGTCCTCATTTCATCCCTGCAGGCAGAGGTAGCAGGAGCTGGCTGTAGAATCTGACCCCAACCATGCGGAGGAGGAGCAACTCCGGCGTGCAGCTGGACGGCTACGCAACACTGGTGCAACAGACCATCCTGTGCCACCAGGTGGGCGAGTGTGCCACTGGCTGGATGCCTGCCTGCCTGCTTGCCCATGCGGGGGGGGGGGTCATCTGGGGCAGCAGCCTGCTTGGGGCTTGGTTGGCTAATTTTTAAATTGATAATTTTGTATGGCCTGCAAATGATGTTATAAATATCAAAATGGCCCTTGGCAGAAAAAAGGTTCCCCACCCCTGCGCTACACTATGCTGGCTCTCAATGTTCAAATTTACAGTACTATGTAAATGTACTCCATTCAATATCACACTATTCCATTTATCTATTATTGTCGATGGATGGTCACCATGTGGTTTTCAAAATAATTCAGCAGAAAGTGCAGCACTCAAAGATAAATTATCTGATTAAAAAGTATGGCAAATATTGAGCTACTGGTGTGCTAATGTGTTAAGAATGTACAACAAAACAAAGTTTGCCTGGTTAAGTTCAGACATACACAGAGATTCTATGGATGTCAGCATCTGCAGTCAGCACGAAGCACCAAGACACACTCAGTAATTGAGGGCAGAGACAAAAAATGACATCTGGAAACCCAGCAGGCTTTGATCTACATGTAGCTCCTCACAATAGGAAGGGGTTGCGGCTCAGTGGTAAAACACAAGCTTTGCATGCAGAAGGTCGTAGGTCTAATCTCTGGTTTCTCCTTAAAAAAAAAGAAGTCAGCTGCAAGTGATGGAAAAGACCTTTCTCTGCCCGAGACCCACTACCAGTCAGAGTAGATGAACAACTTTAGCTAGATGAATTATTCAACTTTAAGGTTGACAATGAGGAAATTGAAATTGTTCAAGACTTTCTATTCCTTGGCTCCATCATCAACCAAAAGGGGGAAACATGGTAATAAAGGCTTGGATCCCACCAGCCTATTCTGCTAGCAGAGGTATCTTCATCCAGCTGAAGGAACTTGCCCCTGATGCTCAGAAGACCATCTGGAGATGGGGGGGAGGTTCCCACCACCAGATCACCCGCTATCACAACTGATCTCCAGCCGATAGAGATCAGTTCCCCTGGAGAAGATAACTGCTGATGTTGAAATATGTGTGATACATCCTTTCATACTTAATGAATCAGCCTAAGTTGCTTGACTTCTGTTGTATTGTGTTTTTGCGAACACAAAACACTGCTTTGGCAGTTGGATTCTATGGCATTGAAGTCCCTCCCCTCCCCAAACCCTGCCCTCCTCAGGCTCCGCCCCAAAAATCTCCAGGTATTTCCCAGCCCAGAGCTGGCAACCCAATAATGAGCATCCCTCCCTTGTCTACCTCACTTGCATTTCCTGGCATGATATAAAAGGACCTAGGGATGTACCTGTGATCTCCTTCTTCTGAAAGCTACTTAGCTCCCCCCCCCCCGCACATCAAGGAAATGTTAATTAGTTCCATGTCATGCTAATAGGATACTGTTGCAATTTTGACCCTTTCAGAGGTACGACAGACTGTCTGAGCAACCCTAAACAGAGTCACGCCATCCTCAGTCCATACAACTTCAGTAGCAGTGCGCTGTGTACAGTTCCTACACAACTGAGCCCGGCACCTGGCATCTGTGGGAACCAGCTGTTTCTCAAAAACACAGTACAACAGAAGTCAAGCAACTTAGGCTGATTCATTAAGTATGAAAGGCTGTATCACACATATTTCAACATCAGCAGTTATCTTTCATAGTTCATAACATGTAAAAATTCTACTGTATAGAGCAAAGTCAATAATGACAAAGATACATATCATATTACAATGTTGCAGCACTATGATTCCAAATATCTCTTATGCACAAGTGATGGTCAATATATCTACAGTCTACAGAAAGGTAAGTGAAACATTCTGTGCTATAAGTAAATGTCCATAGAAGATATCTTCATTAATATTTTTACTTTCTCTTTGCAGGCTTCCGGTAAGTTTTGTCCTGTTTTGATATACAATCTTCCTCAGTATTTCTCAAAAACAGTGAACTTCCAAGGCAGTGAATTAAACCAAATTTGCTCCAAACCAAGGAACTGGTTTCCTTCTCCTGCTCTTTCTCTCCTCGGAGATTTTTTTTTTTTTTTACTTAAAAAAAAAAAGTCTCTAAGCCAGAATTTTCTAGTTAAAAATATTCTAGGAGTGTCATCATTTTTTTTTGCCATAATGCATGTGCAAAGGAAGAAATTGCTTAACGCAAGAAACACAAACTCCATGTCAGCAAGTTTTGGGCTGCCACCATCTATTATGCGGTTTCCGACAAGCCGGCTGCCATTAAAAGGAATTGACAAGGTACAGACTTGAGGAAGAAGCGGTGGGGGTGGGGAGAGAAGACCAGCCTCTTGGCTTTTTTTTTTTTTTTTGTAACTTTCAAAATCCAGCAGCTCTGAAAATTAGATACAGACTGATGGCATTTTCATAAACTCCCTGAGCGCCTGTAAGAAGCTATGCTAATTCCGGGGGCCATTCTGAAAAATGAGGACAGGAGACCAAAGGCAAAGGAGTTCATAATTACTTTTTAATATATTTCCAGAATTCATTCTGCCACACACTATCTCTACTGTAAGCTGTGCCGGCAGAGGAGAGGAGGGGGCATTGTTTGATGGAATAAATAGGACCTCATAACTTTTGTCAACCTGTATTAAATTGTACTGAGCGCCACGGTAAACAAACAAGACCGAGGAAGTGCCTACAAGGAGGGAATAATTCAGGCTCCGCAGTTGCAAATCTCCTTCTCTCTGAGCACCTCATTAATCATAGCCCTGCTCATTTATATACTTAAAGAAGCTATAAACAAAGAGATGGGCTCATCTCATTATATTCTTTTTATTGAGTTAACTTTCCAAATAGTTTATAATGCGAGCCTTATGGCTGGTGATGGAGTCTCCTTGCTGAGCATAGAAAAAAAAAAAGCTTCGGTTCCTTGCAGGAATCAGAAAGCTGTGGCCGAGAGGAAAGAAGGGCCTTCAGGTAACAAATAAAACTAGATAGGAGGAAAATTAATGTTAGAAACTCTGGGATTAAAGCTCTGCAGTTTCCAGTGTGTTTAAACCTATGATTTTGCTACTTTTTGGTTATGAGCTTGTACAGGGCTAACACTGACTTAAGGATGTTTCGCTAGGGTTGCCAGGTGCCTCTTCACCACTGGCGGGAAGTTTTGGAGAGGAGCCTGAGGAGAGTGGGGGTTGGGGAGGGGAGGGACTTAGCCATAGAGTCCAATTGCCAAAGCAGCCATTTTCTCCAGGTGAACTGATCTCTGTCAGCTGGAGATCAGGTGTAATAGAGGGGGTTCTCCAGCTAGTACCTGAAGGTTGGCAACCCAATGTTTTCGCACCAATGGCACAATCATGTTTATTTTCTCTTGCTTGCTCACATTTTTAAGAGAAAGTGGTAGAGACAGGGTAGTCAGCTCTAGCTTAGTAAATGTCTGGAGATTTGAGGTTGGTACCTAGGGAGAGCAGAGTTTGGGGAGGGGAGGGAGCTCGATAGGGTGTGATTTCTATGGTATACCATAGAATCTGCCCTTCAAAGTTGCCATTTCCTCCAGGAGAACTAATCTCTGTAATCTGGAGATCACTTGCCTGGAGAACACCGGAGCCCACCTAGAGGTTTATCTAGTTCCAGTTCCAGTGTAAAAAGAGCGCCTGTATGCAAATGAGCATTTAGGCATAACTTGATTATAACTTTCAGTGTTATCTTCAAAGTGGATGTTAAGTAGTAAACTACTGATACAGTAACAGCCTTATCAATACCAGACAGCAGATAGATTAAGTGGTAGTCATGAGATCATACAGGAAAGTGTGAAATCAAGTGGAGTAATCAAAGAAGATCTTATAGACGAATATAAATGACAACTGAATAAAAATGTATAAGGGTTTCTGTCTTTACATTTCCACACGGGCGGACTCTCTGTTCGACAAGTTTTTTTCAAAAATCTGCCAGTTAATTCACTGAGGGGTAAGGGATTATGTCTGGCCAAGAAGAAAAGTCCACGAAAAGTTGGAATGGTTTATAACCCTGGGTAGAGAATGTTGTCTCAGATTTCCATCATTTCGAGGTCGGTAAAATGAGTACCCAGCTTGCTGGGGGTAAAGGGAAGATGACTTGGGAAGGCACTGGCAAACCACCCCGTAAACAAAGTCTGCCTAGTAAACGTCGGGATGTGACGTCACCCTGTGGGTCAGGAATGACCCTGTGCTTGCACAGGAGACCTTTACCTTTTAGAGAAGGTAAATGAGGAAGAGGAATGGAAAGGGCAAAGCACACACAGAAAAAGGCAGGCACTGATGGTCAGAAGGAAGCCTCCACATTGCCTGTTGGGGTTATTCCTGGATGCGAAGCATTTGAAGATTACTGCCCAAATCTACTTTCAGTAGTGAACAGCTAGGTGCACACAACAGTCAAAGGAAAAAACGGTGATGCACATCCCCTCCCCTCCAAAAACAGACCGGTCAAGCTATCTGAAGGGAGCAGTGCAGTACAAAGAACCAGACACAAATCTCTTTCCACACTGCCTATATGATCACAAGTTTAGTTCCAGATGCCAATTCCACTTGCAGGGTAGAAGCCTATTGATGGTGGTGTATTTATTTAGGGTAAAGGTAAAGGTGCAAGCACCAGGTCATTCCTGACCCATGGGGTGACGTCACAGCCTGACATTTACTAGGCAGACTATGGTTATGGGGTGGTTTGCCAGTGCTTCCCCAGCAAGCTGGGTACTCATTTTACTGACCTCAGAAGGATGGAAGGCTGAGTCAACCTTGAGCCGGCTACCGAAACCGACTTCTGTCAGGATTGAACTCAGGTCGTGAGCAGAGCTTTTGACTGCAGTATTTGCAGCCTCAATTCCATTAAAATGCCTGTGCTCATACATGAATTTTTTTTTAAATTCAATTTATACCCCACCCTTTCCCAACCAAGTTGGGCTCAGGGCAGCTCCCAACAGTTAGTATATAATACAATATAATTAAAACATAAGTTAAAATAATTACAAAAATGCTAAATCATGCTTCAGATGACTATCCAACAAGGGAAGCTGCTGATCAGCGTAGAAAGTTCTCATACATTCCAAAATGAAAGGAACTCTTCACCATGCTGGTCAAGCAATAGACCCAGAATTATGTATCTGTACCCATATGCATATAAGATTCCATATTGATCTGCTTGAAAAGACATGGAGGATATTTGAGATGGCAAAGTCAAGGATTGGCCATTCAATGAAACTAAGAACCTAGTATCTTCCTCGCAAAACAGATGCAGGTTTTCAATGCTTTACACATGCATGATGCTGGTCAATATGACATCATCATGTGGATACAGGAAGTGCAAACTTTCATGTGCATCCGGTGTCACACAGCCACAGCAGAGAGAAGAAATGGGTTTAAAAGGGAACTCTCCATTGAAAGGAGGAAGAGCAAGCGGACCCTGTCAGGGGAGAGGTGGAAATCACCTCAAAGGAATCATTTTTTCTGTCCAGTCATCCCTGAGGAAAAAATAAATTTCTTCTGAGATGTTGGAGCAAATGCTTGACTGCTCTGGGAGATTTCTCTTGTTCATGCTGTCTTGGGAAGTATTGCTCATTTTTTCTGACAGACCGTTCACAGTTTTAAACTGTTCCGGGCTCTTCTCAGGTTTTAAAGAAGATGTATGATTTTGTGTGTCATTAATTGTTTCTGCTGTCATTTGCTCCTGACAGAGCAAGACGATCCGAAACGGTCATTGTGGGAAAAGGACACTGAGCAAGGAGACGAGTGTGCATACAACAATGCAGGCAGACATTTTTATGGTTCCTTCTTGTCCATGAAGTACCCTACAGCTGTGGATGGCTGTAACCAAATATAGGTTTCGAAGTGTGAAGGAGCTGAAGCTTGAAATGCAGAATGCAGCAAATATTGTTCTGTTGACCAAGTGGTAAAGCCTCTGCTTGGCATGCGGAAGGTCAATCCCCGGCATCTCCAGTTAAAGCAGTGGTTCCCAACCTTTTTTGGGGGGCCATGCCCCACCTAAGCATCTCTAAAATCCTGACCCCCCACCCGTGACATATAATTCTTATTACTCATGTACTCTCTAGTCAACTCTATGCTCTCACCACTCCTCTCTATTAGCGGGCTTTCCCCCTTTCCATTGTCACCAGCTGACTGCCGTGTACATTCTGATTTTAATTTTTAAAATGTGTATGTCACAATATATATTTATATACTGTATATGAGCCCCTTAGAACCATAAGAAATGCAAAAAATTCACTGTTAATAACTCATTCTCAAATTGCCCCCCTTAAAAATCAAATTGCCCCCCCTGTGGGGCGTGTGCCCCACATTGGGAACCACTGAGTTAAAGGGACTGGGAGAGTAGGTGATGTGAAAGACCTCTGCCTGAGACCCTGGAGAGACGCTGCCAGTCTGAGTAGACAATACTGACTTTGATGGACCAAGGGGTCTGATTCAGTTTAAGGCAGCTTCATGTGTTGGGGAGGGGCTGTGGCTCAATGGTAGAGCATCTGCTTTGCATGCAGAAGGTCCCAGGTTCAATCCTTGGCATCTCCAGTTAAAGGGACTGGGCATGTAGGTTGTGTGAAAGACCTCAGCCTGAGACCCTGGAGAGCTGTTGCCAGTCTGAGTAGACAATACTGACTTTGATGGACCAAAGGTCTGATTCAGTATAAGGCAGCTTCATGTGTCCATGAGTTCAATGATACTGAAGAGTCCCCTCTAGTGAAGATCCCTGGGTGATGCTAAGTGAGAGGGGTAGATTTTCAAACCCCAAAGTAGTGACATGCTACCAAAAAGGGTTGTTACCTTCTCCCGCAGTGTCATTACCTTCACCAGACTGTGCATACCAAGTGGATTCTTGAATGGTGAATGGGCTACGTTTCAGCAACCAAGAATTTTCTAGTTCATTCTCCATGATCCCTAACTGTTACCATGGTATCTTCGTAAGTGTCATGACTATATTAACCCAACAGATCCATGGTTCCATCATGGGTTTTATGTTTCCCCAGAATAGCAAGAACAGGATACATACATAGATATATCAAGTGGCAATCAACTTATGGTGACCCTAACAAAGCAAGGCAAGTGAAAAGCAGAGGTAGTTTGCTATTGCCTTCCTTTGCAGAGTCTTCCTTGGCAGTCTCCCCTCCAAGTCCCAACCCTGTTTAGCTTCTGAGATCTGACAAGATTGAGCTATACCATATCATTCCACATCCCCATCCCCATTCCTTTCATCGTTCCAAAATGGAGGCAAACACATGTGAAGAGACCCGCTGTTGTTCCATTTCGGTTGTCATGCAACGCTCAGATCAGGGCCAACACACTGTTCTGATGTGCCTCATAACAACATTGTCAAGTAAGAAGATTAAGCAGTGTTAACTTCGTTCTAAATATGAGACTCGGTAATAAATTTCATTAGAAGCTGTTGGAAATTGGGGAACGGAGAGCCGCCGCTGAGTGTCAGGTGGCTGGCAGCTCTAACGTATATCTTAGGGAACTTATCATCTAATTATAAAGAATAAAGCATATTTTTTTCCAGTGTGGTTACATGTGGTAATGAAGCATGCAGGAAGCCTCACAAGATAGATGGAGGCTTTCACCGCTGAAGCTGAAAACTTGCTTAACTTAATAGTCTATTTATTACATTTATTCCCTGAGCATACAAGACTCGATTAATATCTTCTTGCTTGTCCTGCGCTGTACAATTAAAAGTAGTGAAATGCATTTTCCCAGGCAAGGTTTGCCGTGGCTGGGAATGGAAAAGAGGCAGGCGCTAAATGACTCTTCGAGGAGGTGGATGAGAGGTTGCGAATGGCCTGAATAATGAATGGCCCAGCAAGGGTCGTGGAATCCCATGCTGGATAAAGATAAGTCAAGAGCAAAAGAGGGAGATGACAGCCAGGCAGACAGAACTCGGTATGATTTATAAAAATTATATGTTTAAGGAACTCAAGAATGGTTTTGCCCTGTCATCAGGCCGTTAAGTCTCTACTTAGCTCAGTATAGTCTACTCCAAGTAGAAGAGTGTCTCCAGTTTTTCCCAGCCTTGCTAACAGAAGTCTTTTAACTGGAGATCGGCCTAAAGTGATCCTAGGATATTCTACCTGCACTGACTTTGAGCTATGGCCTTTCCCCATAGAATTATGATATAATCATCGTATGGCTTCTGAGGCTGCTGATTCAAAGGGAGTTTTTTTGGAGGGGGGGATACCCCAAGTTCCTGATTGGTAGCTACTTTGGCCAGTGGTATACTTCTAATTGAGAGGCAGACAGTCCCTATGCCAAGCGGACTTTTAGAAATCCTGCTGCAGTGTCTGCTTGGTATTCGGTGTATTCACAAGTTATTGGAGAGAGCCAGCATGGTGTAGTGGTTAAGAGTAGTGGACTCTAATCTGGAGATCAGGGTTTGATTCCCTGCTCCTCCACATGGGCCAGTCGCAGTTCTCTCAGAAATCTCTCAGCCCACGCAGAGGCAGACAACGGCACACCACCTCTAAAATGTCTCTTGCTTTGAAAACCCTACAGGGTTGCTATAAATCATTGCCAGGGATGCCCGAATTTCTCAGCAAATCCGTTTGCCACTTGAACTCACCTTGTCCAACACTCACAATCAGACTGTGAGCTGATCAGGGAATGTTCAGATTGCATCGAGCAACTTGAATAGGTGCCAAACAAATCTGCAGCTGCCTACTGAGAAGAAGCCCATGGATAGCTGATCAGGGGAAGCTGGAAGTTGCAGGAGGGGCAGGAGAAACAGCTCCTCTGAGCTGGGTGGGGGCAGAAGCAGGGCTCTGAACTCTGCTTTGCCAAAGGGAGAGAAAGAGCTCTTTCCTCTTTCCACCAAGCTGAGCAGGGAGTAAAGTTGCTAGCTGTGCCTTGGGAAATTCCTGGAGATCTGGAGGTGGTGCCTGGGGAGGGAAGAGTTTGGGGAGGGGAGGGAGATCAGTGGGGATGTGATGGCATATAGTCCACCCTTTGAAGTGGCCTTTTCCTGCAGGGGAACAGATCTGTGCAGTCTGGAGATGACCCGGTTACACTGTTACAGCTAGGGTTGCTTGGTCCCTCTTCGCCATCGGTGGGAGGTTTTTGGGGTGGAGCATGAGGAGGGCGGGGTTTGGGGAGGTGAGGGACTTCAATGCCATAGAGTCCAATTGCCAAAGCAGCCATTTTCCCCAGGGGAGCTGATCTTTATCGGCTAGAGATCAGTAGCAATAGCAGGAGATCTATAGCTAGTATCTGGAGGTTGGCAACCGTAGTTACAGCTGTGTTGTTTAGATAGGCCAAGGGGAGTAATTAAGACCTCATGGCATGTTTGTGGAGGAGGCTGTTTGGGTACATTTTCCTCCAAAGAGCTCAGGGTGGCATACATCATTCTTTTCCAGTGTGTTTCAAGGAGAATGAGGATTTGAACCAGGGTTTCCCGGGTCTTAGTCTACCACTCTAGCCATTATACTATACTGGCTCTCTGGTTCTTTCTAGGCATTAGGGGAGAGGCTGTGGCTCAGTGGTAGAGCATCTGCTTGGCATGCAGAAGGTCCCAGGTTCAATCCCCGGCATCTCCAGTTAAAGGGACTAGGCAAGTAGGTGATGTGAAAGACCTCTGCCTGAGACCCTGGAGAGCCGCTGCCGGTATGAGTGGACAATACTGACTTGGATGGACCTAGGGTCTGATTCAGTATAAGGCAGCTTCATTCATTCAAACTGAATCTTTAGGCATTCAGTTGTTGCCTGGTTTTAATATCTTTTTCCCCCCAGTGTTCCAGCCATGGATACTGAGAAAGGCAGGGTAGCAGTCTTTTTTGATAAAACTCAATAAAAATAAAAAACCCTCCCCCACACACCCTTCTTTGTTGATGGATCCAGGGAGAAGACAAATAAACACATTCAGAAACAGAGATTTAAATATTCCATTAAGATTAACATCTGTGGGTAACTGACTTAACCGGGGGATTTCGCTTCTAATACTTTCCAAGGTTTGTCGGAGAAAGGGGAAATAAAATGTAACTCTATGAGCTTGTAGCTGTGGATTTGATTCTGAAGTAACATGTATATATCAAGAGAAGCCCACAGCTAAGACTTTAAGGCACTGATTTAAAGGGATTTAATAAGAATGTAATTTGTATAATTAGCCATTCATCAATGTCAATTTCATTAAATGAATGCCAGAAATATTACTTTCTCTAATGCAACCTAACAGGATTGGAATACATTATATGGAAAACAAACACTGAGGAAGTTTTTTTTTTCTTCCCCCTTGCCTTTCTTCTAGGCCCCCGACTGCCATAAGCTACTTTGTAAGGCTGGGAAGTAATTTGGGTTTTTAAGTAGTCAACAAAACTGCCTGAGCAAGATGACACACTTGGGTAGCTAACCCCAACATTTAAGCATGAAAGTTGACACTAAAACTCCGAACAGTCTACACAGTGAACTAAGAAACCGAGCTTCATAGCCGTTAACTGTGAAAAACACCGTATCCATTAACTAAACCAAAATCCTGCCAGAAAAAGGTTAAAGCTATCCTCCTGGAAGTTGGAAGGGAGTTAGGCAGACATGCTTCATGCGGGAAGAAAACTCTATAATCTCTGTGTCTACCCTCACTGACCCTCTAAGGACGCTATCAAGCCGAGACTTACCAGATTACTCCAGTGACTGAACAGGCTCATGTTGCAGAAGACATTCCTTTTCCAATTGATACAACACACCCAGGCAGCGCCCGGTCCTCGTTTCTGAAGTACCTCATCTAACTTCCAAGATCCTTCACAAAGTGCAGCTGATTCCTAACCAGCCACCTGTCTAACACAGTAAAGAAAGCCCTTGCCTCTACATTAACAATATGCTTTCATGTTTCTTAGATGGTTTATTATATTAGGCTCCTATTATATTAGGCTCCTATTATATTAGGTGCTGTGGAACATGGGCAAGACAATGCTGATGCAGTCGTCTTGTTTGGGGGCTTCCTAGAGGCACCTGGTTGGCCACTGTGTGGTTGGCCAGATTGCTGGATTTGATGGGCCTTGGTCTGATCCAGCATGGCTTTTCTTATGTTCTTACATTGACAGGACAATACACGATAGGAAGCACCTTAGGTAAATCTGACCCAAAATATTCTCATTCTTCTTTAAAAATAAGAGAGAATAAGGATTACAACATGCCTAGTGAAGACTGAAGTGGACAGTGCTGTCAAGTTGTAGCCAACTTACAGTGACCCTGTAGGGTTTTCAAGGGAAAAGACATTCAGAGGTGGTTTGCCACTGCCTGCCTCTGCATCGTGACCCTGGACTTCCTTGGTGGTCTCCCATCCAAGCACTAACTAGGGCCGGCCCTGCTTAGTTTCCAAGATCTGATGAGATCAGGCTAACCTGGCCCATTCAGGTCAGGTCACTGTTCAAATCTCAAGAATTTTGCTTCTGCAAGCATATCTGCTCAACGGCAAGCTTCCTTCCTTTTCCCAGATTCAATCAGAAGACACTGAAAAGAGAGAAGAACTTTAAAATGTCAAAAGTACTGAAAAAAAATCACCCAGGAGAAGGGATGATTGGCTATGACACACTTGTGGGTGGGAAGCAGAGGGCTTCAGTTTTGTGCTTCTTAATGCCAGCCGCTTTCCCCTGTCAACCCCGAGCTCTTTCAATCGCAAACATCAAGCGAGGGGAGAGGAAAACGCTGATGGCAGATCAGGCACCTCCAGTGTTGGCAAAGCCATCGTGGGGGCCTCTGGACGAGGCTTTGCGTATGCCGTCAACTGCCAACCGGAGGAGCAATTAATACATAAATGGGGAAATGTCACTCATCACCTGCAGCACAGGGGATGTTAACAATGCTGTCAAGCCCACGTTTTGGCTCAGCAGGGCTTGTCGATGTCAGAATGTAGAGGGTGGCATTCTTGGGGACGGGAAGGCAGGGAGGACAAAGCTTGCCAATCTCCCTCCGAGATAATCAGGCAAAGCGAAGGGGGAATGAACTGTTTACAGCAAAGCGTCTTAAAAAAATATAACGTCACAATTTCTTAGCAGAGCCAGCTCAGATTAGTACATGCATCATGGCCTGTATGAAATTCTTACAAACAATAGAGAAATCCAATTGACTATTAAATGTACAGTCAAGGAACTTGATGGGATGGGGGAACAAACTTCACAACTCTGAATTCTTTCTGTTCCTGTGCAGGTTTGACCTTTTATGTTTATAGGAAACATGGATGCAGGAGTCAGGCTCTCCAATCCTTCAGGTTTACCACGCCTTTGCTGTACCAGCCGTTAAAACATGTGCAAAAGATAGAGGAAGAGGGGTTTGGTAACGTTCATTTCAGATTATTTAAATGTAGATGTCCATCTATTGGAAAGCGGGTCTCAGAACCACATACAGGATCTACTGATTCAAGGTCAATGTATGGCTTCTCTTCTCTGTGTTAACGACTACATTCCTCCTAAACTTTTAAAACCGCAGGACACAGAAAACTTCTGGGACCTTCTGTCCACCACCCTTGACAAGTTATCCCTGAAATTCCCTAATTCCCATCTTGTCTTATGTGGGGATTTCAATGCTAGAATAGGCCCTGGAATTTCTAACCCTCTAGTCAGTGTCAACAGTCAGGTTCCAGTGCAAGCCTGTCTTTTAGATTGATCATCACAAGACCTGACTACGAATAAGTCAGGCCTAAAATTACTTGATGGGATTCCTTTGAAATGGGGTGTTGGAGGAGAATGTTACAGATACCGTGGACTGCCAAAAAAAACAACAACAGCAAATCAGTGGGTTATAGATCAAATTGAGCCTGAACTGACTCGAGAAGCTAAAATGAATAAACTGAGGCTATCGTATTTTGGTCACGTCATGAGACGACAAGAGTCACTGGAAAAGACAGTCATGCTAGGAAAAGTTGAGGGCAGCAGGAAAAGAGGAAGACCCAACAAGAGATGGATTGACTCAATAAAGGAAGCCATGGCCCTCAATTTGCAAGATCTGAGCAAGGCTGTCAAAGATTTTGGAGGACTTTCATTCATAGGGTCACCATGAGTCGGAAGCGACTTGACAGCACTTAACACACACACACACACACAAAATTACTAGAATTGCTATCCATCCATCAGTTGCATATTCTTCAAGGCACAAGGTTTGATACCTCCAGTGGTACATTTACATTTTTTATCTACTTGAGGAGCCAGCACAATCAATTACATAGCAACTTCACCCTCACTTTGAGGCCGCATCCTCAGTTTTGAGGTTGGTAATAGAGCTGGGAGTGACCAACACTCTAGGAAAGGGAGCTATCTACCAAGGCATGGCTGAGCCATGATCCTTCAACCCACGAGCAGCAACTGTGCAGCTGCAAAAGCTGCTCAGCACAGCATTAGGACCAAGCAGTTACATTTACAACCCATTCCTGAGGGGGAGGGCTGCACCAGTGGCTGGAAGCAGCGTAGCCACACAGCCTCCAAAGCAGGTTTCGCCCCTCCCACTGAAGCCGAAACCTTTCCCTTACTTGCAAGCCCCATGGAACCACTCGATTCCATGGGGCTACGCCACCTAAAAAGGTGGCGTAAGTAAAAGTAAGGGCAAAGGGGGTGTTCCTGGGCCGAAAGGGCTTAGGAAGCTGCCTAAACGCGGCTCCTCCCCTGGACTGGCCTGGGAAGGCCCCTGGAATGCCCCCCCGGGAGGACAGTGCATGGAGGTGCGCCATCTGGATGCTAGCACAAGGCTGTGCCGGCGTTCCTGGGATAGTGTGCGTGCACACCTGCCGGCGTCTGTGCCACCCTGTGGTGTAAGTGGCACGAGCACTGGCACAGGGGGCCCGGATGCCAGTGCAGCCCCTTCCTGGCTTTGACTTGCATATATGTGACGAATCCGAACAAGGTAAGTTTGGCTGGTGATCTCAGTACTGCTGGTTCCTCTGGGTAGCTGAGAGAGTAAGTCCAGGTAACCTTGGCGATTTTGTATAACACACTAGGGAAGCAAATGTAAACCTAATACATATGCAAGGGGAGGGAAGGATTTACTGTGTACTAAAAAAGGAGAAGTGCATTTGAATTTGGGAGATAAATTATTTTATTTACAGCTGCGCCAAAGTAAAAAAAAATGAAAAAAGATACAAACCTCCCCACCCCCAAGAATACTTCCTGTCTCCCCAGACCGGTCAGTGCTGAAAGGCTTGTAAAGGAGGGGGACGGGGCAGAGTTATTTATTTATTTTTGCCCACCCAAAGATAGATATGCCCTAATGGCATTGTATTGTCAGCCTCGTAAATTAGGCGTGCAGGAAAAGAGATCATTTCACACCCATCTTCCTTCACTACCCGCCAGCGCTCTTGTCAAACTTCTCCTGAACTACAAGTGCAATCATACTTCTTTTTCTCCCTCCCCTGTTGGTTGCTTTTCATGGAAAAGCTCTCAAATAAATCCTCCTCTTTTCCCCCTTTTCAACATGAGCTTGTTGCACACTATACGTAAAGGGTATTGATTGCTAATATGCGGCTGACTGGCATACGTGCCTCTGCGGAACCATTTGGGGATGGTGGGGAGAAAAGATAAAAAATAAGCAAAGGAACACAACCCAGTTGGGTTGAGCCGACCAGAACTAGCGGGCCTCTCCCCGCCCCCCTCCTGCACCATCCTGCGTTCCCTCCTGGGGTGCTAAATGTCAATATCACGTTTATAGCCGAGGAAAGGAAAAATAAACAGCAAAATAAGGCCCATGAAGTTGTGAGCTCCAGATCTGCTATCAAAAATGATTGGTGCTGAAGTATGCCCTTCGCTGCTTGGTTCTGTTATCCAGCGGCTCCTCGCTAGTAGTCGAGCATAATTAAATTGC
The DNA here is from genome assembly GCF_029931775.1 of Euleptes europaea. Lineage (NCBI taxonomy): Eukaryota > Metazoa > Chordata > Lepidosauria > Squamata > Sphaerodactylidae > Euleptes > Euleptes europaea. The sequence goes on along the minus strand of NC_079325.1, from coordinate 14,628,798 downwards.
AGAGATATATTGCCGGCTGCTTCCAAAAATAAATAAATAAATAAGTAAGCTGGACAAATAATAAAAAAGCAAGAAAGGGAGAGAAGGAGGGGGGGAACAAAGACCCCTCTCTGCCGAAACAGGGGCATAAACAACCAGGCGTTTTATTGGAGCGGCTGTCAGCCTCCTCCATCTGGAATGAAAAGTCTTTTTAAAAAAAATGTCAAGCAGTCGCCACAAGAAGTAATCTGGTAAAGAAATTCAACACAAAACTACATAGGAAGCAATCTGCCCTTCACTTGGATGACCCCCATAAGGAGGACAGGAAGTAGAAGAATGTAAAAAGAATGAAAGGAGGAAGGAATCTGGTTTTCCATTTGAAGAATGGCAAGTTTGCGTCAATGGCCTACTGCCTGGTAACACAGACACGGCCAAGATGCTGTATTTGTCTTCTTGCAATATGGCTGTTGTTCTCATGCTGTCATTATTTATACGATAATAAATAAAACCACCTACAGTCCCTGTGTGCCTCCTAGAGTTGTACAGCAACAGACAATGGTTGGTGCCAGATCAACTCATGCCCAACGAAGCCTAGTTTTAACTCAGTCTTCCAGAAACGTTTTTTAAAAAAATCCCTTCCACAATATGGTACAAGATTTAAACCTCAGGAAACTTGGCAGTGGAAAGCAAGGTGCGATTGCCTGTACACCTGCATTCGCTGTGGTGGCTCTCACATTATCGAAAGCTCTGCATAAGGCAATTAGGAAAGCCCCCGTGCTTCTGTCATTTTACAAAATGTGCAAAATGAAATGGTTCAGGAGGGCATTTTTTGCAGAGGGAGCAGAGCCATGGTGTAACGTATCAGCTCAGGTGGTGACTTCTATTAAGGATCAAGTTTCCCTCCACTGTATGCCTTGTTGGTTTAGACCAGGGGTCCCCAACCTTTTTCAGCCTGCAGGCACTTTTGGAATTCTGATATGGCATGGTGTGCGCACGCTGGATTGGGGACTGTCAGGATTAGGAAATCTTCACTATCAGTGTGGTGTAGTGGTTAGAGAGTCAGACCAAGATCTGAGAGACCCAGGTTTGAATCCTCACTCAGCCATGGAAGCTTGCTGCATGTCCTTGGGCCAGTCACGCACTCTCAGCCTAGACTAGCTCACAGGGTAGTGGTTGTGAGGAGAAAATGGAGGCAAGGAAGACATTGTAAGCCACTTTGGATCCCCAATGGGGAGAAAAATAGGGCATGAACAAAGTAAATAAATAAGGACCGTAACTGCAATTTTGTTGGGATATCCAAATCTGAGCATCATAATAAACTATGGTTTATTCCTTGCCTACAAGCTGGGATTCTAAACCAGGATTGAACTGCAGTTTAGAATTTTACTTGGTTGGCAAGAAACAAACCACAGATGTGTTAAAGCAACTGAATTCAGATGGCCCAACAAATTATGGGTAGATCATAATATTCCTAAATCCACAAGTCCTCAATCTCAGCATGGCCTGTGAAGGCAGGCAGGAGGGAGAATGCAAGCTCAGGAATTTCAGGTTCACTCTTTTCATGAATAAACTACGGTTTATTTGTGACACCTACATAAACCTTAAGTCTTTAACTCACCTGCAATTTAAGGGCATCTGGGAATTAAATCTTATTTTGCACATCATGAAAAGAAGAGAATTTGCTTCCCTTCAGATCCAGAAAAATGAAAGAGCTTGTGTTTACGTCGCAGCTTTCAGAATATCAGTTTGGCATGCAGATGCGGTGGGGAGTGTCTGCCATGAACACAGAACAAGGTAAGCACGTCAAATCAATCCATCAACACGTAGCACGGAAACTCAAACCGACGCCTTGTTAGGAGCTGACTTGGCTAGAAGCGTTCATTTCTTCTACTGAAGTTCAGCTATGAATCAGTGCAACTATCTACCTAGCTGCCTATCATTGTTTCCCCCCCCTTCCCCCCCCCCACTCACCTGAGCTTTCTAAGGAGAATGTCTTGGGACTGACAGTTAAGCACCAAAGGCATAATCTGGTAGTCAGATTCCACACAGTTGCGCTGAGAAAATGTAGCCCCCTTGGCGGGTAAAATGAACAATGAGAGGCAGACGTTTGCTATTAAGTGCAAATGGCAAGGAGCACCTTAGGAAGCTAGTCTGCAAGACGGAGTCTGGCAGAGAAGAGAAAGATGGCCTTAGTTTAGTTCACATATTCCTCAGTCCTCATGCAAGCCTGAAATGGCAGTTCCCTGTTCCAGACACACTCTAGGAGTTGTGGCTAACTTCTGAAATCCCAGGGGCCTCAAGGCAAGACCAGAAGTGCATTTTGCTATGCATCTCAACAACTTCAGGTGTGGGCAAGCTCTGTCGGGGAGGGGCTGTGACTCAGTGGTAGAGCATCTGCTTAGCATTCAGAAGGTCCAAGGTTCAATCCCCAGCATCTCCAGTTAAAGGGACTAAGCAAGTAGGTGATGTGAAGACCTCTACCTGACACCCTGGACAGCCGCTGCCTGAGTAGACAGTACTGACTTTGATGGACCAAGGGTCTGATTCAGTATAAGGCAGCTTCATGTGTTCATGTGTCTTAAAAGTTGGCACTACTTTACAGCTATTGGCTCTGTTCCTATCTAAGGAAAACATGTTTCAGAAGATGGTTTGAGGAGACATCCTCTCAGTGGGTTTGATATCATTAACCAAAGGTCATTTATGCATTGGTACCTGAACTCACCTTCACCCCCTGTCTGGCTCACTTGTTCCTTGGAGTTCTGCACATGTTTTCCATCCACTACAAATTACCTCACTGCCCGCCCTCACAATGTCCGGGTCTTCCCATTCCTCTGTTAACCTGACTCTTCCCTCTCCCCGGAATTTTAATGCTAGTAAGGTTTTTAAATGTTCTAATATATATGTTTGTACAGTGTATCGTATTGTATTGTTTTATTGGCTGTTAGCAGACCTGAGCTTGACTTTGGTTGTGATAGGGCAAGATAAAAATAAAATAACTGAAGAAATAAATAAGTTCAACCACTTCCATTTATGTAACATGTAGAACCCCTCTTGGGCCACACTGAGGAAGCAAGAGCACAAAGGTGCCTAATCGTCTTATTTCTGAATATCACCCACCAACAATAAAATATTTAGTACCACTGTTATCTCTGATTTCCACAGGAAAAACCACAGAGATTCAAAATGATTGCAGATAAACAGATTAGAAGGTAGAACAGCTAGATTCGAGTCCCGTCGCACCTTAGAGATCAACACAATTTTGGGGGTATAAGCTTTTGAAAGTCAAAGCTCCTTTTGTCAGATTAGCAGATAGGATTGAAAAAAAATTGCTGAAGAAAAAGGGAACAACAAAAAAAAAAAAAACTCAACCTAAAAGCCAGGGGAATCCGAAGGGGTTGAGCTAAACACTATCTAATATAGCACACCCATAAATCTATGTTAATTATATATTGTGCACAATTGTATTTAAAAGCACAGGGCCTGATATACAGGTTTCCTAAAAAGAACAAACATGGTTACAAATATTACCAACATGTAACAGTTGATGTTACTACATAAAATGACCAAAATCTGTCCAGATGCATTTCAGCCTATTACAGGCCTTCCTCAGTGGTCATACGTGCACAATTTTACAATACACACCCTGACACATATATTGTACAAGGTAAAACATATTTAAAAGCCATTTATTCTGTGTGGCTTTATATTAAAATAGTTCATCCATGTTCCTTAACACATTGCTCACGGCTCACACCTTTATATATGGCATTCAGCATTTCAGGATGTGTATAACATCAACAAACGTGAAGAAAATAATGAAAAAATTGCTTCAAAAAGACCTGAAATGGGATGTAAACGTTCACTTTGCCCTCTGTTAAATAAATTTAACTTTTTTGGTATGACTTTATCTAATATCCATACTTCTTGGATTATGTATTGCTCTAACATGCAGATATATTGACACCATCATTTGTGGGGAGCAGGGAATATTGACTTTAAAAGCACTTTATCAACGTATTTAATTTATTGAACTCAGTTCGGGGTCCCCCCCCCCACCCTGACTTTATGGGCAGAAATAAGCCTTTGGAGTTATGATTCACTCTTGGGCCTGGGTGGGATTTCGAAGCAAAGGATTTGACAGATTTTTTTTTATTTTCCTTCTAAAGAGACAAGAAAAAAAGAAAAGAAAGCCAGACTTGTATATTAAAAGGAGGTTTCCATTCCAAAGGACACCAGCATTGAACCTTGCTGTGGATTTGATTGAAAGCTAGGTCTTGAGATAGGCGTACAAAGAAGAGGATGCTGGAGGGAATCAGGAACTAACTAAAGAGCTTTTCACGGCAAGATAAACAGACTTTTCACAGTGACCCGCTTTTATGTTTACCTGACCTCTGTTACTAGAGACTCCCCACCAAAGAAATGAAGAAATGAAAGCCTGTCAGGTTCCATGATTTGGAAAGGGGTGGAGGGCTTCCCTATGTAACACCAGCTACTATAACTAGTTCCAAAGGGATAATCCTGCTAATTAGGAATGATCGAAGACCCAGCCTGCCAGTCACAAGCAGGGAGCTGATTTTCTTAAGCTGTTTGGCTGCTTGCAAGCAGCTCGGGCCTGTTTAGTGGGTTACTTTCTGTGTACTCAAAGCCATCTGCAGCATTTCATGAATACATGTCCTCAGAGCCCTCCGCCTCAAGTGTATGAAGTAGGGCTGTCAATTCGGTTCCACCCGAACCGCAAAACCGCCGAACTTCCCCTGGTTTGGCAGTTTTGCTGTTCGGATGGAACCGAACCGGAAAATGGCGGGAAACCGCGGTCTCGAACTCGGCAAGTTTGGGGGACCGCGGAAAAAATTCGGCAGATTCGGGATCCGCCAAACCTGCCTTTTCCCACCTTTAAGCAAGCTTGCCTTCCAGAGAGCTCAACCCGGCGGGGGACAGGATCACCTTCCCTTCCCCCCCCCCAAATCTCCCGGGCGATCCTGGCATGGGATCTGTTCCCCCCCCCCCCGCGCGCGCCTTCACGGGGCTTCCCTGAAGGCGCGCGGGGGGCCCTTTAAACAGATCTGTGCCTCCAGGCTGGAAGGCGCAGATCTGTTTAAAGAGCCCCCCGCGCGCCTTCATGGAAGCCCCGTGAAGGCCCGCGGGGGGGGGGGGCGAATTTCCCCCCGAACTCCGGATCTCACCCGAATTTTGGGGATCCGAAGCGGGGGAGTTCGGACTTCGGCACGGCCCGAATTTAAAAGGGCCGAATTTTGCCGAAGCTGAACTGTACCGAATTTTTTTTTCAACAGCCCTAGTATGAAGTGCATCTTCAGTTGGCGGACTATATACAGATACAGATGCATGATGTGAGAGAGGCGTGGGAAACAGTAGGGTCAAATGGCCAATAATGCAACCAAGTCTTGCTGTGATGTTTCATCATGAAACTCAAATGTATTCAAGACAGGTTCGGTGACCATTCACAACAGTAGTACTTGGTTAATGGTGCTTTCACACATTCATCATGGCTGCCATGAATGACCACTCTGCTTTTTTTGTTGGGGGGGGGGATACAGCTGAATTTTTACACAGAAATGTTATAGACTGTAACCCTGCCTATTTCACATTACGCACATTGATTTCAACACATATATGGGGGAGCAAGAATGAGCATGCTGGCCCTACCAACCAGCTATATGCAATTGCCAGATTGTGAACATGAGGCATACATGGGTAGGCGCCATGCCCATGACTGGGAATGTCTGAAAAGCACAATTTCTGATCATGGGGATAGAGTATGTGCATCTACACTTTGGATGCACACAGATGCCATGCTTACAACCTACGAATCATGTGTGAGCATACCTAGCCTGCTCATTCTTGCTCTCCCTCTGCATCCATTGGGAAAAATGTACATAATGTCAAGTGAACAGGACTTCTGCCTCTAGCATTCTATCACCTGATAGGGTTGCCAACTCTGGGTTGGGAAATTCCTGGGGATTTGGGGGGGTGGAGTCTGGGGAGAGTGAAGTTTGGGGAGGGGAGGGACCTCCACAGGGTATAATGCCATAGAGTCCACCCTCTAAAGCAGCCATTTTACCCAGAGAAATTGAGCTCTGTTGCCTAGAGATCAGTTGTCATCCCAAGAGATCTGCAGCCACTACCTGGAGATTGGCAACCCTATCTTCTGACCACACTGTTAACAGCTTTTTCTATATAGCTTTCTGTCTGTCTGCCAACCAATGAAATAAACTGTGGCTGAAGCCACAATATATGTGCCCTGCCACCAGACCAAAAGCCGGACAACTGAAAGGAGGGACATAGAATGCTGGATGAGAATAAAGTCAGATTGAGGAAGCGGCAAGGGGGAGATCTGGGAGAGGAGAAGGAAGAGGAAGAACAGAAGAAAGCAAACAAACAAGGTGACCAAAAGAAGATAAAAACTGGGCACAGAGCAATAAACCTAAGAAAAAACCTGACTTGGGTGATACAAATCAAGAGTGGTTTGGGGTCAAGTGCATTGATTATTCATTGTGGTGATTAATAATTGATTGCATCCCCTCTTAAAGTCAGTGCTATAAAGAAGTATTGCTAAACAGATCGGTCTTGCCGGTTGGCCTCTCCTCAACTATAATTGAAGATATGGGATGCAAAAGGGTCTCTGGTCCAAGCCTGAAGCTCCCCAGAAGGGCTGGTCCTGCTGTAGAAATAGGATGGATTTGGGCAGGCTGCAGAGACAAACATATGGCTAAACCAGGGACTGAAAATGACACAAAGAATCAGGACCATGGATAGAGCATAGTGGAAAGCAGCATATGAGCAATAATGCTAACTAGCAGAACCAAATATCACCTTCCACTATTATGCCCCCAAAGCATACTAAGGCCTGAAACTCCGCTCTAGGATTCTGTTTGTGGCTCTCTCATCCTGGAGGACATCTGCTCCTAGTTAATGATGATCTGCACACTTTGGTGATAACAACCCCACTGTACCTGCTGCAGTCCCAGGGACTGGTGCAGTGTTTATTACATTTGTATCCTTCCAGCAAGAACCAGTGTGGTATGGTGGTTAAGAGCAGTGGTTAGGAGCAGTGGACTCTAATCTGGTGAACCGGCTTGGTTTCTCCACTCCCTCACATGAAGCCAGTTGGTTGACCCTGGCCTAGTCACAGTTCTCTTAGAGCTCTCTCAGCCCCCCCACCCCAACTTCACAGGGTGTCTGTTGTGGGGAAGGGAAGTTGACTGTAAGCCGGTTTGATTCTTCCTTAAGTGGTAGAGAAAGTCGGCATTTAAAACCATCTCTTTTCCTCCTCCTTCTTCTTCTAGGGACGTCAAGACAAGAGGTTCTGGAAAGGAGCTGCTGATGTTCAAGGACAGGGGTCCCCACACGATGCCCGTGGATGCCATGGTGCCTGCCAAATATTTTTTAGAAGGCAGGGCTTTTGCCCAGCAAGGCTTCTGATTGCCTATTGATTGGCTGTGCAGGTTTTAAAAAAACTGCTGCTGCCATTGTGTATTTGAAGATAAGCTGTGGTGGCCATTTTGTTGTTGGCCCCACCTCCTTCAGCGGCCATTTTGTGGTTCGCCCTCCACAACTGTGTCAAAGTTCCAATGGTGCCCACAGGCTCAAAAAAACTGGTGACCCCAGTTCAAAGATGTTGGAAAAAGCATTTCTAGGGGTCTTCAGAATTCTTTCTCTTATTGTCTGTTTCCTGAGACAGCCCAGGGAGAAGTGTTTCCTCACCCCTTTTTGGCCTTCATGTTGTCTACCCCAATAATTCCCAAAGCACTATGCCATGACAGCCTTGTTAGTGTAGCTTAAAAAACAGTCTGCAAAACATTAAACTTCCTTGTACCCTCCAAAATGCCAAGCCATGCAGGAGGCTCTCTGGCGCAGCCCTGCATGATTCAGTGTCCCGGCTTTGCCCCAGATCCCTCAGAGGGAGGGAGTTAATTCTGCTTTGGTGTGCTTGTATCAATCACTCTGAATGTAGATCCACAGTCCTCAGTGGAAGTATACGCTGAATAATAATTCATACAGAAATACAGAGGGTGAGTTCTAAAGTTCCTACTCTTCCACACTTTAAAACTAAACCTTTAGGGATGGGAAAAGGTAGTATGCTTCCAATTGTAATTCAGAAAAAAAAACCTTGTGTGCTTCATCTATCAGTTGTTTGGAAACACTGGTCTATACTCACATGAAGGATGAAAAAAATATTTCTTTCTCACTAACAGAGAAGTCCTGCCAAGCTTGGCCAAACCTGATTTTAAAAAAAATGCAGTCTCTGACATTACTATCAATCCCGTGGGCAGAAAACAGAGCTACCAATTAAATTTATTGCCTCCTATTTCCTTCATATTAGATTACGTCCTTCACTGTCTATGCACGGAAAGAAGAGGAGGAGGGAATATCTAAATGTCTATACAATCTGATTGATGTCTTAGCGGTTTCGTTACATATAAGTTGTTTTTTTAAAAAAAAATGGAGGGGGAGAATGCCACAGAAGCAGGTAAAAGTTTGAACGAGCGCGTAGCCGGGCATAACAACGACTTAGGCAAAATGGCAAATAGCACAGCTGAGAAGGAAATAGCACTGTGAGCTTACAAACCTTTAAATGGAGTGCAGATGGGAGGGAACAGGGTAATCTTCTGGAAAAGCCTCTAATTGTCTGCCCACACTAATAATTTCAGAGAACGCTCCCCTCTCCCCCTCCTGCGTATAATTACACCATTCCATCTGTCCATCAGCAGGTTTTTTACAGCTCCTCGCGGCGGCTGCATGCTCATCCTCGCAGCGAGATGAGGGTTTTTCCCCCCCAAAGATTTAAGAATCCTTCTGACACATATCCCGAAAAAAGGCACTCAGGAGAGGTAAATCCCACTCCTAGGCCTGCTAAGACTCTATTTAAAAAAGTCGTGTAATCTCTATGAGCTCCATTACTGTGTCAAAACAGGAGACAGGCACAAAGGGGAGGGGCTGTTTTATTTCTCCGATTCCTCCCATTTTCTCCTGTGCGGTGGCTTGGGCCCTTCGCTGCGATAAGCAATGAAAGGCTTGAGGAAAGAAAGGCTAGGCAAAGGCTTGCCTGCAGAAATAATGGTGACCAAATCAGTCCCCACAATTACCGAGAGTGATCAAGCAACCTGTTCCCCGCTGTTTCCTTCCCTCTCCAGGGCACAGTTTATTGCACAGATCATTACCTGTCCTCCTGTCCTTGCAAAAACCAATGCTGCAGCCAAACCAAACAAATAGAAGTCTTGCCCTTCTACTCAGACCTTCTACTGGACTATCAAGGTCAGTCTTGCTGCTCTTGAGTGGCAGCAGCTTTCCAGGGTCTTAAGCTGAGGTCTTTCACATCACGCACTACCTGATCGTTTTAACTGGAGATGCCTGGGGTTGAACCTGGGGACCCTTCTGCATGCAAGGCAGATGCTCTACCATTGAGACAGGGTCCCTTCTTTCCATGTGATGGATGAAATGGAGACTGCAGAAGAGCAAATGCTATGACCACATGACACTCCTGCACAATGTTTCCAGTTTGGGAGCAGCCTTTTAGTTGTGGCACCCTGTTCCTCCATCCTCATCATGAAAGCTGAAATCGCGGGCATCGGTTGTGTCTCACCTGGGAGATTCTTGCTTCCTTCACACAAGCTTTGCCATAAAGAAGTCACTAGCATCTCTCCCAGCATGGTGGAGTGGTTAAGAGCGGTGGTTAGGAGTGGTGGACTCTGATCTGGAGAACTGGGTTTGATTCCCCACTCTTCCACATGAGCTGCGGAGGCTAATCTGGTGAAATGGATTTGTTTCCCCGCTTCTACACACGAAGCCAGCTGGGTGACCTTGGGCAAGTTACAGCTCTGTTAGAGCTCTCTCAGCCCCACCTACCTCACAGGGTGTCTGTTGTGGGGAGGGGAAGGGAAGGTGATTGTAAATCGGTTTGAGTCTCCCTTAAATGGTAGAGAAAGTTGGCATATAAAAACCAACTCTTCTTCTTTTCCCAATATGAACTCATGTGGCAGCTCCTGCCTTGCAATCTGGGCCTTTTGTCTGGCTTCTCTCACAGGCCTGTTAAACCTGTCACTGTTCAGTTCCAAGTTTTTCCCAAGAAGTTTCTTTTCCCATGTAGTGGCTTTCCTGAATGTGTTTAGGAGGCATTCAGCAGTGTAAGTCAGACCTGTGTAAGGGTGTGTCTGGTTAGCTGTGTTGAATGTTTTCTGTGAATGGCTGGTGTTCTGTCCGAGGCAGTGCCAAGCTGGAGCCTCACGAAGTTCTGTGGACTAGTGGCGGTATTTTTGAAATGCGTTGGTGAAAACATGTACCTCTGCTAAGTGCTTCTGGAAACTATCATCATGCATCCATAAAGTTCTTTTGACTAGTGGTGACTTTACTACTGGCTACTAGATTGCGGTGAGCCTCATATAAGGACTTTATCATATAAGTACAGTTTGTGTACTGGATGTTTGGACGAATTTTGTTAGGTTTCGTTGTGCACTGTCATTAGCATTGAGTTATTACAGATAAAATTTATAGTTTATATGATCTTTTCATTGTGTGGCCATCTATACTGAATTTGTGCTTGTATCATTAGTATAGAGGTGGTTCTTTAGTATTCATGTTTGAAATCTGCAGCATGGCCCAGTTTACTAGTAAGAGTGGCTAGAAGCAAACATCCCTAATAGCTCCAACTAGCCCAATCTTGTTGGTGCTCAGAAGCTAAGCAGCGTTGGTACTTGAATGGGAGACCACCAAGGAAGGCAGGGGCTGCTATGTAGAGGAAGGCAATGGAAAACCTCTGCTCATCTCCTGCCTTGAAAAGCCAATGAAGTGAAACTCAGTGGGGTTGCCATGAGTTGGTTGTGACTCGACGGCACACTTTATCATTAGAACTAAGGGCCTAGTTCTACTGGCAGCAACTGTCCCACGATCCCTCCGCTCTTCTTTAAATACTGTCATCAGGGAAAGGGAGTATTTGGGATGCTCTTTCCAAGGAGAAGGATCAGAGCCTCCTGAAACACAGCTTACACACTTAGCTGCTGCAGCACCTCAGTTATACTAACAGGAAATAGCAGAAGACAGAAGCTGCAGCTTTGGGCTTACAAGAATGGCTGGGAAGGACCAGATTCACACACCCAGGAACATCTGCCATTCAGGGATGGTGCTTACTCAGTTTCAACACACAACCCATTGCCCAAAAACTAAAGTGAAAATTTCAGTGGCTGGTGGTAATTCGGCTCTAAGTCACTTGCTCAACAGATGTAATAGTAATTAGCATGCCCTTCATCCTCGCAACTGGTAGGACCCACTGTGATCTCTCAAATAGTGTCTGTCTTCACTTTTGCTAGGGCCATCTCCAGTGCTTACCTCAAAGTTTCATCCTGTTGCTCCAAAACTCTTACCTTACTACTAAATCATAGCGCTCTTCCTTTCTTCTAACCAAAGGAAAAGTGAGTGTACAACCAGAGCTTTGCCAAGGATGCAAGGCAAGCCAAAAATGAAATTATCGTTTCCGATGTTACGGGGACAAGGTTATGCATCATTTGGAGAAAAATTGTAAATAAGGATCTGCTGATTGATTCACTAGAGAAGGCCCTGCTTGAAGCAGCTCCTGCCTCACATACCAGTGAAATAGACCAGGGTGATTTTACATTAGTGGATCCTATTCATTGATTGGACTTCCTTGACAGGTAAAACAAAGTAAGGTCAGGTTAAGACTCTAAAGCATATGTAGACTTCAGAGGAATTTAAAGAGGCCTCTAAACTAATCCACAAAAGTCATAATCCCCCCTGATGTAGCTTCTGGGAGAATCAGTGTCTTTTTTTTTCACAAAGCGGGGAAAGATAAAAGGGGAAAATATCTAGCTATCAGCAAAAAAATAAAATTAAAATAAATTGAGGAAGGTAACTATGGTTATTTCAGCGTATTTCAATCATTCCTCCACATCAAGGTTCCTTTTTCAATATCATGATTCTTTCGACAATAAATGAATTGCATGATTTAGATACCCCCTACACACTCTTTCATGAGCAATTTCTCGACAAGGGGTGTCAAAAGCAATCAGTCCATTGATCTGCATGAAATTCAAACATCAAAATGTCATCTGAAAAGACAGTGACCTCCATGAATTCTCTTGCTTCTTAGGAGAGATGATGGCTTGAAGGGAAGTGTATGCTCTATTTTTATTTCTTTATTTCTTTTTTCAAAAGATAGGGGGGGGAATGTACAAGGTCGACTGAATTTTATTAGAACAAACCTACGCAAAATGAATGGGAACATATAATTCAGTTTTGCAAATGTCCGTGTGAAAATAAATAAAGCACACAATTGACATTACCAGGTAGGTTTCCTCCTGCCCCTAAACATAGGATTAACTATGGGAATTCACAAAGAAATTCCAAATCTCCTTCCTTTAGAAAGGCTATAATAATTCAATCCTGTATTAGGTAGAAACAACTGAAAGAGTCCTGTCCACAATAAAACTCTGATCTGTGCACTCCTTACATGAGGGAAAATCTATTTCTCTAAAATATCTCATACATTTACAATTCAGTTGTTCTCTGCCCAGTGCCTCGTCCTGGAATGTGGGAATCTTGAGTCAAGCAGTAAGTCATAAACTACCTACAACAGTTTGTTGTCCCTCAAGGGTGATTTTGTGAAACACTAGATGAACCACTGATCTGATACAGCAGGGCTCTTCTTATATTCTTAACTATTTCATTGTGCGAACTGGCTCTACCTGTAGTGCTGGCATGATTAGTTTAGAAAGGGACAACAAATTAGTGGTGACTCATTCTTATAAATGTGTCCTCAACATGCTGAGATATGCAGCCCTGTTCCCAAGTTACTGTGAATAGAAGAAGAAGAAGAAGAAGAAGAAGAAGAAGAAGAAGAAGAGTTGGTTTTTATATGCCGAGTTTCAATACCACTTAAGGAAGAATCAAACTGGGTTACAATCACCTTCCCTTGCCCTCCACACAACAGACACCCTGTGAGGTAGGTGAGGCTGAGAGAGTGTGACTAGCCCAAATACACGTGTCCTTTAATTCTCATGTGACATTCAATGAAACATATGATTTAAAATCCACATTTACCCAGGTGCTGGACCCTAGTTTCATTTGTAAAGAGAACGGGCATTGCCTGTTTCTTACAAACAGATGTATGCCCAACGTGGTGTAGATGTATGCCCAGAGTGGTGTAGTGGTTAAGAGCAGTGGTTTGGAGCAGTGGAGTCTGATCTGGAGAACTGGGTTTGATTCCCCACTCTTCCACGTTAGCGGCAGAGGCTAATCTGGTGAACTGGATTTGTTTCCCCACTCCTACACACGAAGTCAGCTGGGTGACCTTGGGCTAGTCACACTCTCTCAGCCCCACCTACCTCACAGGGTGTCTGTTGTGGGGAGGGGAAGGGAAGGTGATTTAAAGCCGGTTTGAGTCTCCCTTAAGTGGTAGAGAAAGTCAGTATATAAAAACCAACTCTTCTTCTTCATATATGTGGTATTTACGTACATTCACTGTAACATGTGACGGCCACGCTAAAACTCAGGTTCTCTTTACCATGTGGAGTTCTGAAATGGAAAATGGGTTCATCAAAAGGTGACACCAGTTCTTGGCTTGAAATAACCAGTCTTCAGTAGACAACAGCATTCCCCTAAAGTTAGTGGGACAATGCCTTCTGTCAGCGGCATGTCTAATAAACAAGTAGGGAGATCAGACAACCGACACAACTCTTCCTAAATGGGCCCAGACACTCCATCCCAGGGGCCAGGATGGCACTGCTATAGAGCTCAGTCCTGTCTTTTGTTCTCTGTCATTCTCTTACTCTCTCTGAGCTGGATTTAGCAGCTGGGGCATCATCTGGTAGCTGCAAAGCTTCAGGGAATGTACCCTGCTGAGTGCGGACATTGCGAAAATTCCTTGTCATCGTTCTACAGACGTTAATAAAGAGACAAGGCTCTCCTGACACGCCAGCCAGGATTGTGCGAGCTTCCACAGAGACAGGTTGCCTGAACATTTGCTAAGAATGAGACATTTTGAGCCCAGAGCCCATGTCTATCTACCTGCGCTGGCATGAAGACTTTCAAAGGCTGTGTGCGTTTAAGTGTGAGAGCGAGTGAGTATGTGACAGAGTGAGAGATCTCAACCAAATCTCATGATCCATTTTCTCCAGGGGAACTGGAGAGCAGTTGTGATTCTGGGAGATCTCCAGCCCCTACCTAGAGGGTAGCAACACTCATCACTTGCAACCATTCGAACAGAGAACTTTCACACAGCCACCAATATCGCTGCATGTGAATTCTCTCCCCCCCCCCCCCGCCCACCATTTTAGCAAGCGGTTGGGTTCAGTTGGGCCTCCGGAGCAACAAAGTAAGATATTCAAACATGCTAAGGTTACGTTGCCTGTTTATGTGGGCCTAACTGAGGCCTAGTTACTAGGGTTGCCAGGTCCCTCTTTGCCACCCGCAGGAGGTTTTTGGGGTGGAGCCTGAGGAGGGTGGGGTTTGGGGATGGGATGGACTTCGGTGCCAATTGCCAAAGGGGCTATTTTCTCCTGGTGAACTGATCTCTGTCGGCTGGAGATCAGTTGTAATAGCAGGAGATCTTCAGCTAGTACCTGGAGGTTGACAACCCTACTAGTTACATATCTGTTCATTGTGACCCATCTACTTCAAACAAAGGACATTCAGAAAAATGGACTGGCACCCAGTCCAAATTTCACCTCAGCCGTGACCTTTGGTAGGTGGCCTCAAGCAAGCCATTACTCTCTCCACCACCCGGAAACACAGGGTTGCAGACACAAGATGACTTTGCAAGGTCTACTGAGATAGTCATCGTTATCACCAAAGCTGCTGTCTCAGGCAAATAAATCACAGCTATGAAACTATGTTAAAGGGATACACAAAGCTTTCCACATTCTTAAAATATGCTATATACATGCTAAGTGTTATTAATCCATTGTGGCTGGATCTGGCTCCAGCTGAGAATTCCCTTCCGCTTGCAACTTTTATCTCTGAAACAATCGGAGGAAGGGAACGCAGCAGCCAGGCACCCTATTGTCATGCCAACTCCGGACTGCAATAGTCCTGAAGATTTGGGGGTGATGCCTGAATAGGATGGAGCTTGGGGGTGGGAGGGAGCTCTGTGTAGGGTTGTCAGGTCCCTCTTTACCACCAGTGGGAGGTTTTTGGGGCAAAGCCTGAGGAGGGTGGGGTTTGGGGAGGGGAGGGGCTTCAATGAGCATAGAGTCCAATGGCTAAAGCGGCCATTTTCTCCAGGTGAATTGATCTCTATTGGCTGGAGATCAGTTATAATAGCAGGAGATCTTCAGAGAGCCAGCATGGTGCAGTGGTTAAGAGAGGTGGTTTGGAGTGGTGGACTCTGATCTGGAGAACTGGGTTGGTTTCCCCACTCCTACACATGAAGCCACCTGGGTGACCTTGGGCTAGTCACAGCTCTCTTAGAGCTCTCTCAGCCCCACCTATCTCACAGGGTGTCTGTTGTGGGGAGTGGAAGGAAAGGTGATTGTAAACTGGTTTGATTCTGCCTTAAGTTGTAGAGAAAGTAGGCATCTAAAAACCAACTCTTCTTTTTCTAGTACCTGGAGGATGGCAACCCTAGCTCTGTGGGGATGTGATGCCATAGAGTCTACCACTGAAGCTACCATTTCCTCCAGGGTCACTGATCTCCATAGCCTGGTGATCAGTTGCCATTCTGGGAGAAGTCCAGGCCCCACCTGGATGTTGGCAACCCCAGTTCATGCCCCAGAGATCCAGTTGTGCCTGAGGATGCTCTTCCTACATCTGCAAATAGCACCAAGGGGGCCAGAGGGACAATAGGGAGCAACCAGTTGAAAACACCATCACCACGATCAATTTCAGTTCTCATTTGTGTTGCCTGCTGGACCCCATCAAGCCGTTTGGGTTTTTTGGTTGGAAAGCAGAATAAAAATATATAATGTACAAATGTACACTGTGGAACCAGAGGCAGCATCTTTGCTGCAAATGACTCTGCAGCATTTGCAAAATAGGATACATTGAGGTGAAGCTTTGAATCAAAATACTAGTAAAAAGACATTCAGGACTAGGGGTAGAAAAGAGTAGGAGTCCAGTAGCAACTTAAAGACTAACAAAATTTCTGGCAGGGTATGACCTTTCGTGAGTTACAGCTCACTTCTTCAGATGTCTCACGAAAGTTCATACCCTGCCAGAAATTTTGTTAGTCTTTAAAATGCTACTGGACCCCTACTCTTTTCTACTGCTAGTGACAGACTAACACAACTACCCATCAAGGACTAGGGGTGTGCATCATTTTTTTCCAGGTATTTTTCAGATTAGGGTTTATTGGACCCAAAAAGCGTTTTTTTTTTAAAGGCAGATACCTGTATCAGAAAATGGGGTTTTCTGTCTATCCGAAAAATTTTGGGTCCATTAAAGTCTATAAGAAGTTTTTTCAGGGCTTTAGGGTGCTGCAGGTAACTTTCCTTAGAAGAACCCCCAGTTTGGTGAAGTTTGGGTTAGTGGGTCCAATTCTATGGGCCCCCAAAGGGAGTGCCCCATCTATCCAATGGAGTTTTCAACTGTTCTTGTAGGTTATCCGGGCTGTGTGACCGTGGTCATAGTATTTTCTTTCCTGACGTTTCGCCAGCAGTTGTGGCAGGCATCTTCAGAGGAGTAACACTGAAGGACAGTGTCTCTCAGTGTCAAAGTGTGTTGGAAGAGTTTTCAACTGTTTGCAACATCGTCCCCCACCCCCGCCCCCCCCAGTTCGGCATATCCGAATGCACACCCCTCTTCAGGACTCCCCATCCCTTGCTCGTGACCAGTTTCATGGTATGTGACCATCTGTCTCCCTCTCCCCCACTTTACTTTAACAAACATCAGTATTTCTTAGCTTGTGCGTGTTTCTTTGGCATCCCGTATCAGCAAGAATCCCAGGGGAAAGCGCAAAAGAGAACAATGGGAGCAATGTTCTGAAGTCTTTGTTTAGAACTTTACTCAAAGATAACAGACTTGCACTAATGATGCTAACTGCAAATCCTCAGGGGAAGCTTTTCTTGCTGAGCTGAGCATGGGAAGGAGAAGAGCCTGTTCTATAAGCTTACGACTAGGAAATCTTTTCCCAACTACCTATTTATCATTGGTTCTTGTAGGTTATCCGGGCTGTGTGACCGTGGTCTTGGTATTTTTTCCCCTGACGTTTCGGCAGCAACTGTAGCAGGCATCTTCAGAAGCCTTCGACAATACCTATTTATCCTTCCCAAAATCCACCCCAGTATTATGTCAATGCCCCCCCTTTTAAGGAAGAGAGCCAGCGCGGAGTGTCAGAGAAGGGTCTGGGAGACCCAGGTTCAAACAACATTAAAATTGGTTCTTGTAGGTTATCCGGGCTGTGTGACCATGGTCTTGGTATTTTCTTTCCTGATGTTTCGCCAGCAGCTGTGGCCGGCATCTTCAGAGGAGTAACACTGAAGGACAGTGTCTTCGGATAACCTACAAGAACCAATGAACTCTGACCGTGAAAGCCTTTGACAACATTAAAATTATTTTTCTTGATGGTGTTTCCTACCACAGTGATGGTAGGAAACAGGAGCTGAAGGGCGGGGGATCCCCCATCTCTGGTGGGAAATTGGCAGCCCTAACTCTCTGCCTGCCTTTTGTTTTCATGTTCTACTCCATGTCCTTCAAAGTACAGTAAAATGACTAAGAGGAGCGCTTATATTTATGTGACCTCTCTGATTCTGCAAGATAAAATCCAGTCAGAAGTGGGCAAGAGAGGGCCAGTTCTCTACCTTACTGCAGGTAAACTCTCAGAGATGATATAATGGACCAACAGGTCAGAGAGAGCTCTGTTTCTCCTGCTTCTTGCCTGTATGGGTCCTGCCTGTTCACTTGCCACTGATTCAATGTTCTTGGATCATCCCAATCGTGGCTCACTCTCTGTCTGTGCCCCGGATCTCTTCCTTCTTTTCCTCCTAACTAGAGCCAATCCTTTATCTTGACTCCAATCCCATTAAGACAGACTCTGAGTTCCCACTCTTGGAAGCCTTCCCCGTGTTGCTGCTTCATGGGCTCCTTTTCCAGAATAACTGGGATGGATTGAACCAACTTTACCACTGATGAAAGTGGGAGGTGAGCTCCGTTCTGACCACTCAAAGATATATGGTAAGGACTGTGAGTTTTGCATGGAGAACAACCATATGGGATGTGGGCTGCAATGAGTAAGGGAACTAGGCAAGATCGAGCAGAAAACCTGGTAGTGTGGGAGCCAGCCTGCTGTTTGCCCTGTGTAAGAGCGCTTTCCAAAATGGGCACCAAGATGAAAATTGTTAGTGGGCCTTGAGAGAAATCAATGAATACAATTATAAGGAACCATGGAGCCTCCAGTAAACAGAAGAGGTTGCCTGTTGCATTGATCAACAAATAATCTAATTACTTGTTCACTCTGTCAGTCCTCATACAGAGAAGAAGTAAAATTACCTACTCACTCTCTCTGCATGAGTCACTGCTTTGCACTGGAAGCCTTCCAACCAAGAGGCATATCCAGAACACTGACTCATGCAGAAACACAGTGGGTAAGCAATTCTTACTGGTGCACACTCCAAAAGTGAACTTTGTTAAGTGCAAAGTATGCCTCGGGTATCATAACTCCAATAAACACTGTTTTACAAAATGATACAAAAAGGGATGAGTACATTAATATGCTATTGAGTTATTAAATAACTTGATTGGGTTTTTCCCCCTCCCTTTAAAGTTGTTAACAACATGTTTGGCCTTTTCTTTTCCTTTAAGAGTTGTTAATAACATGTTTGTCCTTTTATTTATTCTTTTAAGTGCCACGTTGGCTTCTTAAGCTGGTTTTTTGCAATGGCCCACAGCTCTGAGATGGACTCTGTGCCAAAACACACAAGCTTGTGTGTGTGTGTGAGAGAGAGTTTTTCCCTCACTCGTTTTTAGCAAATTTTCTCTCTGGCAGATTGCAATATGACATTATTTCTGAAAGGAAGCAAATGAGCACGTGAAGTAGAGCACTGGAGAGTGTCAAAAAGGCAGAAAGAAATAACATCGGGATAATGACCCATTATCTGCCAAGATTATTTTTTGCCCGTGTACAGTAGTTCTAAAACGAGAAGCCCCGGCTGGAAATCTCATTTGCTTTAGGAAAAATAAATTACCAATTTATGAGTAATTAGTCTCTGATTAGATGTACTGCTATCCTTTCTCGTCTGCCTTGTGGGATTTAAAATAACAACAGCATTTTTAAAAAGGACATCTTGGAATTACCACCAAAATTTCGACTGAAGAAACATTTGAAGTTAACGGTGGAGGAGAGAACCTCCCTTAGTTAGATGCCAGCCTCCAGGTGGGACCAAGAGATCCCCTGGAATTACAGCTCATCTCTAGACTACAGCGATCAGTTCCCCTGGAGAAAATGGCTGCTTTGGAGGGTAGACTCTATGGCATTGTACCCCACTGAGTTCCCTGTCCTCCCCAGGCTCCATCCCCAAAATGGCCAGGAGTTTCTCAACCTGGATCTGGCAAACCTACCCCCCATCCCTCACTAGTGACCAGAGAGGAACTGGCAACTCTGGATACATGAAACACCTGTGGGCAATTTCTTACCAAATATCCTCGCACACTCTTAGGTTGTCAGTGGATTTCATTTAGAGAAGTGCTACTAACTGGGTATCTTATGGAGAGCTGCATTCACAATTGCCAATCAAAAGAGCCACATTTACTTCCATCCCTGGAATGAGGCTTGCACTTCAGGGAGGCTTGGAGAGTACCCATTCCTCCAGTGGTTTCTGTTTCAGAGTGGGAACCACCTGCCAACCACAAGCCCCATCAGACAAGATACATTACAAGGCCATCATGGGTCATTTTCATGTTCCTTCATACAACGAAGAGGTAGACTCTCCCTGAACTTAAAACTTGCATGTTTTCATCCAGAAATCTCATAAGGTTCACCTGAGCCCTCTGGATTGATTAGGAGCTTGGGAAAACGGCTCTTTCAGTCATGGTTTCCTGGAACAACCATCACCTCATAAAGCTACGGAGATGCTCCTCACTATCCCGGGATTGGGCAGATTCCGTTCCCATTGTGGGCACTGATTTCCGAATCCCTCATTTTAGAATTAAAAGGTTTGATTTACATTTAATAAAGAAAGTTACTCCAAGTCAAATAAAACAAAGAATCTAATTACTAAAGTTCCACACCTGTCAGAATGACACTTAAAAAAACCCATGTGAAGTAGCTGAACCTCAATAACTGCCCTCTTAATAATTAATTAGAATTTAATTAATAGACAATAACTGTTGCCACTTGATGCATCTCTGCCAGCTTAATCCAGCTCTTCGTCTCCTGTTCATTAACTGCTTGAGTGACTCCAAATATAAGTGCTCCTTGGAGTGGAATGCTTCTAACACCCTCTCACAAGTTTATAGTGACAGTACGATGTGGCTTGCAGACCTGGAAAAGGAAGGTTGTTGTTTCCATTCCTTATCATGTACAATTGTTTCAGTCTGTAAAACCAGCCATGATCTGGTCCATAAAGCAACTACAGTCATTATATAGGAGTCCCTTGAAGTCAAATACCTACAAAGGAAGGCCTGAGAGAACCCCCTGAGAAATTAACAAACCTTTTCTAACTTCCCTCGGCCCAACGAGGAACTTTCAAAGTAATCTTGACATTTGGGTCTAGGCAAAACTGTGCAGACAACTTACCCTACTGCTGTAATTTAATTAATTTTTCAATTGGTGGTGGAAAGCGCCATCAAGTCACAGCTGATTTATAGCGACCAACCTCTGTTCATCTCTTAAGGCAAGAGACGAACAAAGGTTGATTTGCCACTGCCTGCCTCTGGGTAGCAATCCTGGACTTCCTTGGTACTCACCAAGGCTGACCCTGCTTAACTTTTGGGATCTGACGAGATCAAACTAGACTGGGGCCATCCGGGTTGGGGCCTTTTTTACATTTATTTTGACTTCCCACAACAGTTCTCAGGTGTCTAGCACACAAACACCAACCTCCAAATGTGTGCCAAACTTTTGTTTTAGGTAGTGTTTGGTGTCAAATCTACCGAGAAGCAGTCTATGACAGAGAGGAGTATGATTTATCACTTCAGATATTTATATCCAACCATTTATAATGGCTCAAGGAAGCTTTCAAAGGCAGGAGAAATGGGATCAGCCTGGCCAGGGCAGGAGAAGGAATGCAGTCATGGTTAGTAAGTAACAGGTTACCAAAAGAGTGCCCAAAATTGACATTCTCCTACCCTCAGAAGTTTATTGCTGGTGTCATCCAATCAGAATTTGGGGGTGATGATCAATTAATGCCCTCAAAAAGCCGCCGCAACACTGAGGAACATGTAAGGCCCTACTGCTTTCTGTGCTCAGCGAGAGAAACTTTCTGGAATCAAACAACTGGTGTTCAGTCGGATGCAACCGAGCAATTCTTTAGTTAAAAAAAAAAACATACTAAAGACTGGGCTTGCTCAATTGAAGTCAATGGCTCTACATAAAGGAGACATTAATTCCTCCCACTGATATCCCATCCTTCCTCCAAGGAGATTAGGATGATCTACACAGATAGGGAGATCCCTTTTTTGTCATCACAACAACCCTGGAAGTGGGAGCAGCTATCCTCAGGGAGAATGACTGGCCCAGTATTAACTAATGAACTTCATGGTCTAGGATTTGATCTCAGGTACTCCCAAGTCCAAGTCTGATACCAACCACTACATGACACTAGCTTTCATCATATCCCATTTTCCATTCATATAGACATAGTGAAATGCCCATCGGGATAACAAATGATGCTGACAGGATACCTGTACTGCAGAAGAGGACCAGAAAAACAACAGGAACACTATAGGCATACCCAGGAGATATTGCAGATTCCATTCCAGACTGCCGCAATAAAACGAGTCACACAAATATTTTGGTTTTCCGGTGCCTATAAAAGTGATGCTTACTCTACACTGTAGTCTATTAAGTGTGCAATGGCATTATGTCTAAAAAAATGTACATACCTTAATTAAAAATACTTTATTGCTAAAACTGTGCCAGAGAGACACGAAGTGAAGACATGCTGTTGGGAAAATGATGCTGGTAAACTTGCTCGATGCAGGGTTGCCACAAACCTTCAATTTGTAAAAAACACAATATCTGTGAAGTGCAATAAAGCGAAGCACAATAAAGCAAGGAATGCCTGTATTGAAAACACAATCCCATTTTGTCCCAGGGAAGATTTATGATGTTTGGATAAAACAAAGGTGTTATTTACTGAGGATAACGCTGACCTGAGGCACCTGTCGGGGGTCTTTCAGGTTGTCGGTGTTCAACTTTACTTTACAAACAATACAGCACACTAAACATTGAAGAATTTAAACCAAAAATTAATTAAAAAAAAGAACATTCAATAGCATAAGGCTATTTAAAGCCAAGGGGACGAGGCTAAACCAATCTATTCTTCGTTGACTAATATTAGAAAAGTCAATTGAAAAAAAGTCACATTTAATAAAAGTTAATCATCCTACAACCTATTAAAACTGAATCACATTCCAATTTGCTTTGATTAAAAAAAAGTGTTCCCAGTTCAAACTCCAGAGAATTCCTCCACATACCATACGCAGCCCATTTTATCAACGTCTTTTTACCACAGGAAAAAACAACCTTCTATCTGGGATGGTCATCCTTTTCCACAGAGCGCGCAGCTTCGGGAGGGATGCACCTGGAGCAGTGAGGGAGGGGACACCCGCCTAGCCAGCCAGATCAGCCGAATCAACCCTGGCGATAAATGGGGTGACAGATGTCGCAGCCAGATCGCCCTCACATCCTTGCAGGCAGTGATAGATAGGGCTGTTGATTCGGTTCAGCCCGAACTGAAAATCAGCCGAATTTCCCCTGATTCGGTGGTTTTTAGTTCGGGAGGAACCGAACTCAAAACTGGCGGGCAACCAGGGGGGCCGAATTCAGCGAGTTCGGGAGTTCGCGAATAAATTCGGCCAATTCGGGGCCGTCAGTAAGCAGCATAACCTTCAGTAAGCAGCATTCTCCTCCCCCGGCCAATCGGTGGCCAAGCTGGGTCTTCTTCTGGCCAATCAGTCAGGATTGAGTACTGGAGGAATCAGCTGATGTGCGGCCCGGCCAGGGAGAGAGAGAGAGAGAGCGAAATCCTCGTGTGTGTGTGGGGGGGTGCTTGTGCACATTCGCTCCTTTCTGTGGCTGCAGGGGGCATATTTTTTGGGGTACAGACACAAAACTTTCACTGGAGCTTCAGATGAAGCTTCTTAAGATACCCCCCAAGTTTTGTAAACATTGGGTCAGGGGGTGCCGTGATATGGGCTCCCCCCTTTTTCTTTCCATGGCTGCAGGGGGCGCATTTTTGGGGGTACAGATCCCAAACTTTGAGCGGAGTTTCAGACCAGTGTTCTTAAGATACCCCCCAAGTTTTGTAAACAATGGGTCAGGGGGTCTTGAGATATGGGCTCTCCTTTTCCCTCCCCCCTTTTCCATTTATGTGGCTGCAGGGGGCACTTTTTTGGGGATATAGCCCCCAAAATTTTAGCATAGCTTCAGTCAATTATTCTTAAGATACTACCCAAGTTTTGTAAAGATGGGTTCAGTGGGGGCAGAAATATCGCCTCCCCCCCTTTTCTCTTTCCATGGCTGCAGGGGGCGCATTTTTGGGGGTACAGATCCCAAACTTTGAGCGGAGTTTCAGACCAGTGTTCTTAAGATACCCCCCAAGTTTTGTGAACATTGGATCAGGGGGTCCCGAGATATGGGCTTTCCCCTTTCCCCTTTCCCCTTTTCCCTATTGGGATGAATGGATCAGCCGATCCTGTGCATCTTCTCCAGAACAAAACGTTCCGTGCCTAATTGGAATCATCTTGGATTACAAGTCCTCTTCAGCCCCTCTTGATGGAACAGAAGACAGCCACAGTAAGACCCCTTTGGGGGCTTTAATCTATAATTTTTCTCCTGTGTATGTGTGTGTGTGTGGGGGAAAGCAGAGTCCGTGTGTGTGGGGAGGGAGCAGTTTCTGTGGGTGGGGGGGGAAGCCAAAGGGGGCTTTCGTCGGTTCTGCCTGGGGTGTGTGTTCCCCCTCGAGTCTCTCGCTCCCTGGTTTGAGGGGGGAGGTTTCAGTTGTGTGTTGCAAAGATGTTGTTTAACAAGGTTGTGTTGTTTTGCAGTTGCTTTGGAAATTTCTCAACTGTTGTCGGGGCTGGGAGCTTTGTGCGTGAGCGGCAAGCTCTGCTGAGAGATGCACATTAAGGGTGGGGGGGACCCCTTTCAGGGCCCATATCTCAGCCCCCCCTGACCCAATCTTTACAAAACTTGGGGAGTCTTTCAATAAACGTCCTTTGAAGCTCTGCCGAAAGTTTGGGACCTCTAACCCCAAAAATGCCCCCACCAGAGCCGCGGAAAGGCGCGATTGTGTTTTTAATGGCTTTATTCGGCCGAAATTTTTTCCGAACTTTGAATTCCCGCCGAATTGAACGGATCCGAAGTGGGGGAGTTCGGACTTCGGCATATCCCGAATCTAAACGGGCCGAATTCGGCCGAATCCGAACTATACCGAATTTTTTTTAATTCAACAGCCCTAGTGATAGGTAGCAGGGCCCCCTGCATGTCCGGCAGCAGGACTCCTGCACTGCTTTCCTTGTTGTTGTTTTTCCGGAGGGGGGAATCCTGTTCCCAGAGGATTATGCATGGGAGGTTTGCCTTGGATTTGCCACTCTCTAGATGCACATTTTCCCCATCCGAGTTCTCAAAACTCTGCATAGGGGCTTATTGTTGAGTTTTGAGAATTTTGATGGAGGAAATGTGCATCTAGAGAGCAGCAAATCCAAAGCAAAACCTCCCGTGCATAAATGGCCTGCGTCTCCTGCTTAGACACCCCATATCAGTGGATCGTTGAATGATTTTAAGCCATCTCTTCCTCACCTCACATTCTGTGCAAAGGTCTTTTTAAGGTAAAAGCAACTTTGTTTGCAAGCAGCTTTGCCACTTGGAGAATATGATCAAAGCCCCATAGTCTATTATTCTTTCTCTTAATCCACTGAATGTTGCCTATATCACAACACTGGATGTACTTGGAGCATATTCACAAATCAATTACTTTAGTTTACTAAATTAGATTAGTTTTCTGCTTATTTGGTGTGTTGTGCCCTGTGGTGCCATCGGCGATAGCAGACTTACGCAGACCCTGTAAAGTTTTCAAGACAAGAGGTAGTCTGCCATTGCCTGCCTCTATATAGCAACCATGGGCTTCCTTGGTGGTCTCCCATTCAAGTACTAACCAGGGCCAACCCTGCTGAGATCCAAGATCTGACAAGATTAGGCCATCCAGGTCAGGGGTTATATCATGTAGAATCATAGAATCATAGAGTTGGAAGGGACCACCAGGGTCATCTAGTCCAACCCCCTACAAAACACAGGAAATTCACAACTACCTCCCTCACACACATACCCAGTGACCCCTACTCCATGCCCAGAAGATGGCCAAGATGCCCTCTCTCATGAACTGCCTGTGTGTGTGTGTTAAGTGCCGTCAAGTCACTTACGACTCATGGCGACCCTATGAATGAAAGTCCTCCAAAATGTCCTATCTTTATGAACTGCCTAAGGTCATAGAATCAGCACTGCTGACAGATGGCCATCTAACCTCTGCTTAAAAGTCATACATAAACACACATCAAACTTTAGGGGGGAAAACATTATGATGCCTTAATATTTAAGCTGGGTGTCAAGAAAAAGGCTTTGGAAAGAATGGAAACCCCTCATCTGAAATGAGTTTTGACTTATCCCGACAGCAAATGAACTTAAGCTGAACCAGATTTAAGGCAGGCTTAAAAACAATTAAAGTTTTGCCTACCTTGGGAGGGTTAAGGCCAGTTTTAGCGCTCCCATTCAGCTAAATCTTCTTATTCTGTGCAAATCTTATTGCTTACAATTAATAAGAAGCTAAATCCCTGCCTGTGCTCCCCCCACTCCCCGCAAGCATTTGTCCAGCGGAGTGCAAAAAAAAAAAAAAAGGCAACCTGCTTTCATTTTCCTCCAGAGCAAAATACAAAATCTGCAACACACGTTCCTGGAGCATTTTAGGGCACCTGGGGAGGCTTGGGGGGGGGGGTCAGCCTGCTGGCAGAACAGCTGTGAGACAGCCTCTCCCTGGCACTCTTACATTTTAAAATGCAAGGCCGCAGCTAGGGGCTGACGACAGCAAACGGCCGCATGGAACCGTCAGCCTTGGTGGAAAGGGAGACGCGATAACGAGAAACAGAGATGGAAAGGCTTCTAATGGCGACTGGCAAGAGGAATCGCAGCTGTGCGGGAACTCACTGGTTGGGCCTACCAGCTGCCCTGCCACTCAGAAAGGAACACAGAGACAGCATGGGAATGCACAGAAGGAAGGATGAAAGAAGGGGAGATTCCTCAGGTACATTCATTGTCTAGCAGAGTGAACCCAGGTGGATAACGATGGGCTTCCGCATGGATTACCCCTCAGCTGCAGAACACATGCTTTGATTGCAGAAGATGCCCAATCGGTCTCCAGTTAATGGCTCTCGGGGGTCAGGAATAAGGTTGCCAACTGCAATCTGGGAAAATCCTGTAGATTTCAGGGCAGCACCCAGGAAGGGTGGAGTTTGGGAGAGAGGGGAAAGCTCAGAAGAGTTGCAATGCCATAGAGACGGCCCTCTAAAGCTGCCATTTCCTCCAAGAGAACTCTTCTCTGTAGTCTGGAGATCAGTTGTAATCCTGGGAGATCTCCAACTGGAGGACAGTAACCCTAGGAGAGGCCTTTCTCTACCTGACAGCCCCGAGAGCTTCTTTCGGTCATAGCAGAGAACATTATACTACATTGAAGGCATTCCTGTCTAGATAGAAGGCAGAACCTTCTGCTCTATCAGATACAGGAACATAAGAACATAAGAAAGGCCATGCTAGAACAGACCAAGGTCCATCAAGTCCAGCAGTCTGTTCACACAGTGACCAACCAGGTGCCTCTAAGAAGCCTGCAGCAGCATTGTCCTGCCTGTCTAGGAAGTCTAGTCTAGGAAGACTTTACCAGCATTGTCCTGCCTGTGTTCCACAGCATGCTCCTCTGATCCTGGAGAGAATGGGTATGCATTATGGCTAGTATCCATTTTTACTAGTAGCCATGAATAGCCCTCTCCTCCATGAACATGTCCACTCACCCTCATGGTGAAAGAGGAGCTCCTTCATGGCCCAACCCTTAAAAAAGGATAAACTAGTCAGAACTGACAAAAGATTTGGAAGCAAGGTCTCCTCCTAGAGAAGAGCTGGAGACTAGGCATGAAAAAGGACAAGCGTTGCTAGTGAAGCCATGCTCTGGGCTGGCCATTTTTTTGGGGGGGGGGATCAAGTCACAGATGACTTATGGCAACACAGTAGGATTTTCAAGGCAAGAGGTGGTTTGCCATTAACTGCCTCCGCATCACAATCCTGAAGTTCCTTGGAGGTCTCCCATCCAAACACTTGCCAGGGTCGAGGCTGAGAGTGTGTGACTGACCCAAGGTAACCCAGCAAGTTTCCATAGCTGAGTGGGGATTCAAACCCAGATCTTAGTCTGACACTTTAACCATTCCACCACACTGGTTCTCCTGGGCTGACCATTAGGTAAGCATTTTTTTCCTTTAAGGGATCTTATTCTATTTAAAGAGGGGTTCACTGCCTTCTCCAGTCCCTGGTCTGCTAGTGTTGTGGCCAAAGGAGGATGGGAGAAGAGACCCCTGAGCCAAGAGATTCACATATAGTAGATGGAGCGGCTCCCTGTGTGTGGGATTCATCTATAGGAGTGAACCCATCAACAGAATATGAGAAACAGATGGCATGCTCAGGTAGAAAGATGCACCTTCCCTCCCTGCATGTCCCCACAGTTCTTGCCCTACACAGACTACCACCCACCTAACTGCCTTCTTCCCCAGCAATGAGGAGGAAGAAGAAGAGTTGGTTTTTATATGCCGACTTTCTCTACCTCTTAAGGGAGACTCAAACTGGCTCACAATCACCTTCCCTTCCCCTCCCCACAACAGACACCCTGTTGGTGAGGCTGAGAGAGTTGTAACTAGCCCAAGGTCACCCAGCTGGCTTCATGTGTAGGAGTGGGGGAAACAAATCCAGTTCACCCGATTAGCCTCCGCCGCTCATGTGGAGGAGTGGGGAATCAAACCGGTTCTCCAGATAGGGTCCACCGCTCCAAACCACCCCTCTTAACCACTTCACCACGCTGGCTCTCAAAGAAAGAACAATGGAAATTTAGATGCATTGCCCAATTTCATTCATATACTTGACATTTTCTGTACAGAATCTGGGCTCCCAGAACTCCATTGCTTTGGAATCTGAGACTCGGAGGTGCATGTTTGCAAATGCATCCATCTGCCTCCCCCCAGTCTCAGATATCCACCTGGGCAATGCCAGGAACCGACGGATCCGGCTATCAGTACCTTTCTGATTTATGTAAATGCCTGCTCAGCTTCTTAATAAGAAATCAGTTCCTGTCATCGTCTGTATTTCTTATGCCGAGCCACAACACTAAAACACTTGGCAGTGATTACAAACAGCAAAGTTTTTTGCCTTGTTTTTGGTTTTGCGTGTGCCAAGTCTGCAGCACTGAAACTTAATAGCCGCGGTGTAATGGAACCCCACGCTGATGTGTGGCATATTTAATATCCATCTTTCTTAGAAATAACAGTGTTCTGAAATTAGAAAGGACTTGAGCAGCGAAATAATTAATGTGGATAACCATCATAAATGCCACAAACGGAAGAAATACAGATGGTAGTGAACCGTGATCGCTAATACTCTAACCTGCTGTGACAGAACTTTAAAAATTGAAACCCTGTTCCCCGGAGGCCGGTGAAGGCAGGCTTAGGCAGAGAGGAACGGAGCACTCCCTTTCTAATTACATCGCTCCCTCTCATTACCAACCTCCCAGCCAGTGACGCATGCTCTGTTGTCGTGAGCATCCGTTAGGGTTGCCAACCTCCAGGTACTTACCAAGAAAGCAGCGCGGAGGCTCAAATATAAACCAACATGTATTAACGGCCAAACGTCCTAGACAACGTACCAAAAAAAGTTAACGTGCCAGTGAAATATCAGTGAAACAAACACACAACCTGAGCAGCACAACAATGGGGTAAAAACATACAATGGACAGCATAAGAGCGCTAGAACAATCAACCGTGCAAGAACCGTATAGAATTCTATGTTCAAAGTACAAAATGGAGCAAAGTCCAACGGAGCAGTATGCCACTTAAAGTCCTATGTTAAAGCTCAAAGCGGAGCAGAGTCCAACGGAGCGGGACATGGGTTCTAGATAATTCCTGCGTTTCGTGATCCTTCATCAGCAGTCCATTGTAGATATATCTCATATCAGTTCTCCATAGTGTATAGTTCAACCTCAAGGAAAGACCTCTGCGGGTTCAATTTCTCTTCTCCAAGGCACTAGCTGGAGATCTGCTATTACAACTGATCTCCAGCTGACAGAGATCTGTTCTCCTGGAGAAAATGGCGCTTTGGCAATTGGACTCTATTGCATTGAAGTACATACCCGCCCCAAACCTCACCCTCCTCAGACTCCACCCCCAAACCTCTTGCCGGTGGTGAAGAGGGACCTGGCAACCCTAATGACATCTAGAGAAAACCTTGTCACTTGTCTCTAGGAATCTATAAAGTTTCTGGCAATTCCTAGAGCAGCGTGACAACACTACATGCAAATCTTTGCAAACAAAACAGTTCAACAGTGGAATAAACAGAAGTGAGTTGGCTCACCAGGAGGGCCGTGAGACTCGACCAGTCTGGCCAAAGAGTGAACATAGGGTTGCCAACGTCAACATGGGGTCTGCAGGTTGTCCCGGAATGAAAACTGACCTCCAGAGTACAGAGATCAGTTATTTGGAGAAAATGGCTGCTTTAGCAATTGGACTCTATGGCATTCGAAGTCCCTCCCCTCCATAAACCCCGCCATCCTCAGGCTCTGCCCCCAAAACCTCCTGCTGATGGCAAAGAGGGACCTGGCAAGCCTAATCCAAGTTGAGGTTATTAACCCACTCAGGAAGTGCCCATCATTATGGCTGGCGCTGTTTCTGGCCTCTGGTCACAGCTCATGCATGTTGCCATGTTGCACGGGCAGACCCCTGGTGTTCTTTGGCACCCGCAGAGCAAGATCACTCCAGGTTTCAGGGTGGAAGGCAGGCAAGACTCATAAGCAAGGGTCAAATGCAACAGGACAGTGAAATCAGATCAGGCCGGTCTCTCTAGACACGCTGGTCATGTTGTCACCAAGAAGGGGACCTGCTGGCTCACAAGTAGCACCTTGCATGACTCTATGGAACTCATGGGGAGAGCACAGGAGGTATGGGGAACCTTTATCTGCCAGGAAGAACATGGAAGATTGGGTGTGACACCAGGGCTCCCGAGTCATGTGTTTTCAAATGTAATTAATTCATCAGACAGAGTTGCTAACCTTCAGGTGGGGCCTGGAATTGTCGCAGAATTACAGTTGATCTCCAGGCTACAGAGAGCAGTTCCCCTTGAGCTTTGGAGGGTGGATTCTATGGCATCACATCCCTGCAGAGCTCCCTTGCCAGCGTGGTGTAGTGGTTAAGAGCTGTGGTTTGGAGCAGTGGACTCTGATCTGGAGAACCGAGTTTGATTCCCCACTCCTCCACATGAGCGGCGGACTTTAAGCTGGTGAACCAAGTTGGTTTCTCCACTCCTCCACATGAAGCCAGCTGGGTGACCTTGGGCTAGTCACACCTACCTCACAGGATATCCTTTGTGGGGAGGGGAAGGGAAGGTGATTCTAAGCCAGTTTGATTCTTCCTTAAGTGATAGAGAAAGTCGGCATATAAAAACCAACTACTACTCCTCCTCTTCTCCTCCTCCTCCGTCCTCCCAAGGCACACCCCTAAATCTTCAGCAATTTCTCAAGACAGGGTTGGCAACCCTTGCGATGGCAGGATGCCAGGTCAATGACAACTCAACCAGGAGCGTCACCTGAGGGCTTGAGAAACCCATTAAGGAGAGAGATTCTGCTCATGGCCTTCCCACACTATGGAGGCCGACACCTTGGACAGAGCGTAATGCGACTTCGCGCCAGTAACCCTGGGAGGCAAATGCATTCACACTCCAGCTCCTTGGATGAGTCCTTCGGCTTCATTGCTCTCTTGCTACTTTTGCTTGGGTGGGTTGTGTGGGTGAGAGTCGGCGGGGGACGCTTCTCCCACAGTGATATTCCCTCTGCATTGGTAGGATGATTTTCATGCAGAGACATTAGCGCGCTCACAGAGTTTGACAGATTATGCACAGGCTGCTTCATGCGACACGGAAACACAAACACTTCTGGGATGTCAACCGCCCTATATATTTTTTAACATTTCCATCACAACAGCAAGAAGAATTCACAAGGAAAAAAAAGTGAGAAGAGCAGACAGCCCTGTGAAAAATTAGCTCAGCGATGTTAGGATCGTTCCAGTTTGTAAACTTGGAAACTTATGGCTATTCAGGCCATACCAATAATATACAATACCGAGCATTTTGTCAAGTCAATCTGATTATCAACAATACATAACTGGAATGCAGGTCGCTAATGGTTACTCGGGTCCCTCATCCTACACAACAATTTTAGTGTGAAAAAAAGTACTCTACAAAATTGTACAAAATAACTTACTCTTGCTGTAATGCACCACTAAAATGGCCATTATGATGGGTGGTCTCTCTCTGTCTCTTGGGATGATGTGCATGTTGAAAGCCGCCAAAGCAATCCTTTGTGCAACGTCACATTGTGTACCCCCCTGGACAGACCCATATTTGCCTCCCTCCCCACCCACTCACAACACTGTCCCCAAATGATGCACTTTTCCCCATAGGAATGAATGGCAACTTTTTTCTTATGCAGGAAAAAGGATGGTGTTTTGCCTAAACTTGCTTCCTGCCCTAAACTAAAGCCATTTTGCCTCAACTTGCTTCCTGCCCTTTGCAACCTCAATTACACTAGCCATCTTTTTTTATACCACTATTTCCCCCAAGGCATTCAAGGGGAGTAAGAGCCAGTGTGGTGTAGTGGTTAAGAGCAGTGGGTTGGAGAGGTGGACTCTGATCTGGAGAACTGGATTTGCTTTCCCATTCCTACACACAAAATCAGCTGGGTGATCTTGGCCTAGTCACAGCTCTCTTTGAGCTCTCTCAGCCCCACCACCCTCATAGGGTGTCTGTTGTAGGGAGGGGAGGGGAAGATGATTGTAGGCTGGTTTGATTCTTCCTTAAGTGGTAGAAACAGTTAGCATATAAAAACCAACTACTACTACTCTTCCTCTCCTCCCCACCATTTTATCCTCATCCCAACTCTGTGAGATAGGTTAAGGTGAGTGAGGGTGTCTGGCCTAAGATCAGCCAGTGCCCTTCATGGCTGAGAAGGGATTTAAATCCAAGTCTCAAAGGTGCCGGTCAGACATTCTAGGCACAGCAGCACACTGACTTCCAAGCCTTCTCCTATCTGTAAGCTCCATCCTGTTCTCTGCACACAATCATCCTGTTTCTTGGCCATGCAGGAACATGTTGGACCATGCAGAACTGACATTATTGTTCAGATATGTCCTGAAGTTGTTCTTGCTGCCTCCAGAAATCCATTTTTCGCCATCAGGCTTATTTTTATTTTTTTTAGGTAGAATGGAAACAAATCAAGATCAAATCAAGCCTGAACTGACCCTAGAAGCTAAAATGACTAAACTGAGGCTATCGTATTTTGGTCACGTCATGAGACGACATGAGTCACTGGAAAAGACAGTCATGCTAGGAAAAGTTGAGGGCAGCAGGAAAAGAGGAAGACCCAACAACAGATGGATTGACTCAATAAAGGAAGCCACAGCCTTCAATTTGCAAGATCTGAGCAAGGCTGTCAAAGATAGGACATTTTGGAGGACTTTCATTCATAGGGTCGCCATGAGTTGGAAGCGACTTGACGGCACTTAACACACACACAGAGAGAGAATGGAAACATTCTATTCCTAATAACTTTTCAGTTCCCTGTGGACTGAGTTCTTGAAATATGAATGAGAAGAAGAAGAGTTGGTTTTGTATACCCAACTTTTCTCTACCGAAAGGAGTCTCAAAGCAGCTTACAATCACCTTCTTTCCCCCCCACAACAGGCATCATGTGAGGCGGGTGAGGCTGAGAGAGTTCTGAGAGAACTGCAACTAGCCCAAGGTTACCCAGCAGGCTGCAAACCTGGTTCTCCAGATTAGAGTCCGCCGCT
This sequence comes from Euleptes europaea, assembly GCF_029931775.1. Classification (NCBI taxonomy): domain Eukaryota; kingdom Metazoa; phylum Chordata; class Lepidosauria; order Squamata; family Sphaerodactylidae; genus Euleptes; species Euleptes europaea. The sequence goes on along the minus strand of NC_079325.1, from coordinate 14,595,561 downwards.
CTAACCACTACACCATGCTGGTTCTCAGAGCCATAAAGGTTATGAATAAGATGCAATCCATGTGGGAAGGTGGTCATGACTCAAAGATATAGCTCATGTTTTGAATGCAGAAAGTCCTTGGTTCAATTCCCGATGCCTCCAGTTGAAGCATGTCAAGTAGCTGGTTTGGGGAAAGATATTTCTCTGTCTAAAACCTTTCAAGCACTGTCAGTCACAGCAGACAGTACTGAATTAGATCATACAACAGTCTGATTTAGTGTAGGAGTGCTTGTAGATGCTCAATCATACATCGGCTTCATTTGGACAAAGGCATGCCATCGGGCAATCTTGGGGCATGCTCTGATTTATAGATAAAGGCAAAGCCTTCTCTGCTGCTCCGGAGAGCTAGCTCGAAAGGCCTGAAGTTATAAGAGGGTCATTTCAATTGAACATTAGGAGAAAAACTTCTTAATGGTAAGAGTGGTTTGAAAACAGAGCTGGCTGAAGGTTCTCAGTCAGTGACTGAACACCCATCTCTTGGGAATGCCCTAGCTTTGGAGCTCCTACACCGTGTAGGAGGTTGGGCTTAATGGCCCATAAGGCGCCTTCAAACTTTAGGACTCTGTCATAAAGCTAATAAACATCCCCCAGTCACTTTCCCAATACTTTGAACAGTCTTATATCTCTCCATCTCCTTTCTGCATCTAACAGTTCTACTCTTTCTACAGCTTCCTTTTATGGGAACTATTCCCTTTCTCCAGTTGTTATGGCTGACTGTCTTTGATAGTCCCCAGAACGGTGGAACTCCCTTGCCCTATAAGCTGGGGCAAACTTAGGCACTTCCTAGGAACATTCCTAGTGGGTTGCTGCTCGAGGACAGGAACAAGCAGAGTCAAACCTCAGCAGCCTCACCACCACTGCAGGAGCTGTTGGGTTCAGGCCATTCAGCAGCAACAATCAGATAGAGGGACCAGGTCTCTCACCATAGTGGGAAATCTCCTGCCCCTGGTCAGGCTTGGTGAAGCAAGAGGAGAAATTGGGCTAAAAAAAATGATGCTGTTGTGGAAATTAGCCTAAAGGTCTGTTCAGAGCTAGAGGCTGTTAGAACAAACGCAGAGAGAAAGCTCAGATGAAAAGCAAAAGAAAGTATATTTACTAGTAAAAGAGAGGTCACGCTCACTAAAAGAGGACATCTCAGAGATACAGACGTGAACCAGTAACTGATATAGTCCAGAAATGAAACGTGTCATTTGCTCATAAGTTTAGAACAATGATCTGACCATCGTATGATCATAGCAACATTTTCCTTGGCATTAAAAACCCTTTTCGGAAAACAGGGACTTTCCATTATTTACCAAAACTCAAAGTCCTGCTTTCCACAACAATGCCACGTGACTCAGCTACATCACTTCAGGTCAGGTAACCAGAAGTGATGTCATGCATCACCAGGACACTCTACAATCCCCCCCCCAATTCTATGGTAAAGCCAAAGCATTTGGGAGAATTGCTACAGCATCCCCAGTGATGTGTGACATCACTCCTGGTTATGTGACCGGAAGTGACACAGCAACGCTGCACAATGCTCAGCCCCACTGCTAGAAGCTCTAAGGGGTTGCTAGCTCTCAGCCAGCAACCCTGGGGTTAAGTCAGTTTCCACTAGTATCAACTTCAAAGGCAACGGGTGAGGTGATACCCATGATCAATACTGCAGCTGACTGTGTCTGAGTTAGGGTTGCCAGGTCCCTCTTTGCCACTGGCGGGAGGTTTTGGGGTCAGAGCCTGAGGAGGATGGGGTTTGGGAGGTGAGGACTTCAATGCCATAGAGTCCAATTGCCAAAGCGGCCATTTTCTCCAGGGGAACTGATCTCTATCGGCTGGAGATTAGTTGTAATAGCAGGATATCTCCAGCTAGTACCTGGAGGTTGGCAACCCTAGTCTGAGTGGCCTCTGAAATACTGGATCAGTGCAGTAGCCAAGTTTACAGATGATACCGAATTATTTAGGATGGTGAAAACCAAGGCAGATTTTAAAGAGCTACAGGAGAGTCTCTCTACGTTTGGTGAGCGGGCAACAATGTGGCAAATGAAGTTCAACATGGGTAAGTGTAAGGTGATACACATTGGAACAAGAACAAAAAATCCTGATTTTAAATACCGTACATGCTGATGGGGTCTCAACTGGCTGAGATTGAGATTGAAAAAGATCTTGGGTTTATAATGGAAAAATCAATGAAAATATCGAACCAGTGTGCAGTAGTGGTGAAAAAGGCAAACCCCATGCTAGGAATGATTAGGAAATGGAATGAAAACAAAACAGCCAATATTGTAATGATCTGGTATAAAGCTAGGGTGTGGCCTCAGTTAGAATGCTGTGCAGTTCTGGTGGTTGCATCTCAGAGCAGATACTGCAGAGCTGGAAAAAGGGGGACAACCAAGATTATTAGGGGGCTTCCTATGAGGAAAATTCATTAAGGACCACCTATTATCATATGAGCCTACCCGACCCCTCCAGTCATCTTCAGATCCCCTGCTTCTGGTGTCCCTGTCATTTGAGGCTAGATGGGTGGCAACCCAAGAAAGAGCTATCTAATTTGTGGCATTGAGTAGAGACATTTGTTTTGTTTTGCTTGGTGTCCCTTAGTAACTCTTATGAGCACTCTTCCCTGTTTGTGGGTATATACGTTTCATTATACACACACACACACACACACACACACACACACATAACCTGGAAGGAGACCGAGGTAATAGGAACACAGAATGCCGTCATATTGATAGCATGGCATAATTTCTGGGACAAATCTGGAAGTTACATCAACCCACTCTAGGATTCAGTGGACATTCTATGGTTGACTGAAGGGAGCCTCCATATACAGAGGCAGCAAACATCTGAATACCAGTGTTGGGAGCAGCAGCAGGGGAGGGAATTCTTTGACTCTCCAGGGCAACTGATTGTCCTCTCTGTGAAATGGTATGCTGGAATAGAGGTCTGATCCAGCAGGCCGTACTTAGGTTCTTATCATAAAACCTCAGACCTCTCAGATTTTATTCATCCATTTATTTCATTTATGGTCCCCCTTTCTCATTGAGACTCAAGGCAGATTACAGAATTAGAAGACAATACAACCTGCCTCCCCCAATATAAGGGAAGGTGATTGTAAACCGCTTTGATTCTTCCTTAAGTGGTAGAGAAAATCAGCATATAAAAACCAACTCTTCTTCTTCTTCTTAATTTTTTCTTGAAGATATAAACATATTAACATGGATAATCCATATTATTTTGTTCCCTCCCTTATTTAAAATGGTTCCTACCTGGCCCAAGCCCTTGAGAACAAAGAGGATTGAAATGGATCACAAATATACAAACTTTAACTGCATTAAGAAATGTCCTAAACCTCCATGTGGTTTATGCAATCTGACATGAGCAAAGAGAAAACTTGGCATGCCTGCAAATAAGGGGGTGTTTATAGGCAGAAGTCATTGCTGCCTTCATTTTCCAGGAGACTAGGTTAAATTTATCTCAAGCTTTTCCCTTCTAGACACAAAGAGAAGCATGGCGGGGTGGGGGAGAAGATCTGCAGCTGTGCACCACAAAGTCAAAAATTTTTTTTTATATATAATGATGCTGAGTGGGCTGTTTTTCATTCCTACAGCCCTAGCAGGGGTGAAGCGCTTTGTCAAACACAGGATTGAGATCCATTTAACCCTCTTGCGGGGTCATCAAGAAACAGTGTTCCATTGTCCTTATAGGCAAGACTGCAAACAAAACTGCCCTGCGCCTCCTCCTAAGAAAACAAATTCAGACAAGCCAAAATATAAACCACAGCACAGAGAAAGAAAACAATTTTCATCATAATTCATTTGTATAATGGATGTGATCTGAAGCGAGCTTGAAGGCAGAAGGGGACCCGGGAGGTTCTTTGGTTTGTCGCTCCCTATAAGGAGTCTCTAAGAAACCACAGTGTTGCTTTGCTGTTCCTGCCTAGCAATGGAAGACTTAATAAAAACAAGAACAAGAACATTAAGCTTTGCTTGTGTTTGTTGGCCAGATGTATCAAAAATCACATGGGCACCTTCAAAGATGGCTCCCTCCCACAAAGCATTGAGTCACAGTGCCATTCCTCTCTCTGGTCGCCGTTAAGGAATCTCCACGGTCCTTGTAAAACTATTTTGTACAGAGCGGAGGGGAGGGAGGCGAGAGCGGAGCCAGAGCCAATGGGTTATTTATCATGCCAGTGTGATGCCACTGAGGCAGGAGGCTAGCCAGGCATGACATCTTGTGATGTATGGGTTAGGACACCATGGTGCTGAGAAAGCCATGAAGTATTAATCTCAAGGAGATGCTACTGAGCTCAAGAGAGACTTAACATCCGTACGGAGAGATCAAAGATATGATATCTCTGGCACCGCACACTATCAGAAGTGATCATAAAGAAAACAAAGGGGTCATTTCAGAGCCAGGCGTATTAAGCAGAATGGCTTGAAGCCCCAGGGTGGAGGCAAATGGCGATTTTTCACGGGCAGAATCAAACACACATATGGGGTTTCTGCCTGGATATTTTTTTTATGGCTTCTTGCAGACCGCCAATAAAGGGAATCGTAACTATGTCAGATCAGTTGCCTTATCTAACCTATGGGCTAGCCCTACATATATTTGAAATGAAAAACACTTCTTGGGGATTGTCAGCAAGCCTGAAATGCAAACATGTATAAGATCGCTAAGTGTCAAGTGTCGATGGCCTACAATATTTCTATTTGGAATGATAAAACTGGGATTATTTTATTTAGGGTATTTATAACCTGCCTTCCCAGAGACATTCTCAAGTAAAACCAATACTATAAAACCATAAGCACAACTTAAATTATCAATGTTAAAAACAAGCCCTCAGAAATGAACCGTGGGCATAAAACCAGCATAAAACAACAACATTGAACAGCCTAAAAATACATAAATCAGTCCTAAGACTAGAAGAAAAAAAGCAAAAAAGAGAGATAAAACAATTTAGTTAAAAGTCTAGGTAAACATAAATGTTTAGGTCTGATATCAAAAAGACAGCAAGGCAGGTGACCGGTGAGTGTCAAGGAGGAGGGCATTTCAACTGCAGGGAGCCACCACCAAAAATGCCATCCATGCAGCTGCCACCCACTTCACCTCTGAAGGTGAGGGCACAGAGAGCAGAGGGCTTGAGAAGAGGTTCCTAACAAGCATTGTCAGACATGGAGAGTCAATGCTAGTCAGAGTAGACAATTCTGACCTTGACAGACCAATGGTCTGACTCAATATAAGGTAGCTACATGCGTTCATGTGATCCTACATGGAGGCAGCCAGTGGCGGACCTACATTTTTGGGGCCCTGAAGCTTGAACTGTTATGGGGGCCCCTTCGCAACCAGCACCAATAGGGCAACATCCAACAAGGTCCAAAGAAGCTGCCCTTGCAAGGACCTTGAGGCCCAAATGGTGGAGAACAGGGTGGTGGAGTTCTTGAAAATGGGCCATACAGTGATGAAATAAAACCACAGAACTATTAAGCCGTGCACCAACAAAGGATTTGAGGATCCAGCTGCCCAAATGTAGGCTGTGAATAGATTCTGGCAAGCTCAGTGAGTCCTTACAGCTGGGGGTTCGAGTGCTGCAAGAAAATTTTGAAATTTGACCAATTACAGGGACATTTTCAGGCCATATGAAATAGGTATTAGAGCATAATCTAAAGTCAATATGAAGTACTTCAACCCATTGGCTTATGATTCTATCACTAAAAAACTCCATCGATTTTGTTGAGAAATTCACTCATTAAAAAATGTTGCTTCAGGGGCCCCCTCTGGGATTAGAGGCCCTGAAGCTTAAGCTTCATTAGTTTCACAGTAGATCCGCCGCTGGAGGCAGCATAGGGTTGCCAGGCCCCGGTTGGGAAATACCTGGAGATGTTTGGGGTGGAGCCTGAGGAGGGCGGGGTTTGGGGAGGGGAGGTACTTCAATGCCACAGAGTCCAATTGCCAAAGCGGGCATTTTCTCCAGGTGAACTGATCTCTATCGGCTGGAGATCAGTTAATAGCAGGAGACCTCCATCTAGTACCGTGAAGTTGGCAACCCTAAGGCAGCAGTAAATAGGGTTGGCAGCTCTGGGTTGGGAAATTCCTGGAGATTTGGGGGTGGAGCCTGGGGGAGCTGGGGTTTGGTGAGGGGTGGGACCTCAGCAGGGTACAATGTAATACCAGGAGATCTCTAGGCCCCACCTGGAGGTTGGCAACCCTATGAACAGCCTAACACAAGAGTAATAGAACAGCCAATGGTCTAGGAAAAAAGGAAGTGAAGAAGTAGGCCCTATGAAAGTAGAAAAATGACAGGTTGGGGGGGAGCTGGTAATAAAGCTGGTGATAAAGAAGGATATTCTCATTTTAAAACCACAGGCAAATCTATTTTTTTGGCCCTGGGCCTCTGCTAGGGAGAAGAGACATTGTTTTACCTCTACTAGGGAGACCAGGTTCCTGTTCTGGCTACTCAGCTAGATGATGCTGAGGAAATGCTGGAGGAAAGGGTGGGTGTTCAGTGTTGCACTGATGCCATGATGTCACTTCCAGGTTGCAACATCATGACATCACTGGCTAGCCCCCACCACCCATGATGGTAAGTCTCCTGCCGGTTGCCAGCCTTAGATTGGCAACCCTAGCCTCTACTCTTGGTAGATTATCCTCAAAGAGGGTTGAACACTCTGGCAGAATGAAACCTTGTGGCATGCTGGCAGAGGTGCAGGTGCCGTGCCTTCTCACCCCTTCTTAGGGTTGCCAACCTCCAGGTACTAGCTGAAGATCTCCTGCTGTTACAACTGATCTCCAGTAGATGGAGATCAGTTCACCTGGAGAAAATGGCCGCTTTGGCAACTGGACTCCATGGCACTGAAGTCCCTCCCTTCCCCAAACCCCTCATTCCTCAGGCTCTGCCCCAAAAGCCTCCCACTGGTGGTGAAGAGGGACCTGGCAACCCTAGCTGGAGTTCTCCTGCTATTACAACTGATCTCCAGCCGATAGAGATTAGTTCACCTGGAGAAAATGACTCTATGGCATTGAAGTCCCTCCCCTCCCCAAACCCCGCCCTCCTCAAGCTCCACCACAAAAACCTCCCGCCGGTGGCGAAGAGGGACCTGGCAACCCTACCCCTTCCTGTAGGCGTGCTCTGTCAAGGCTAAGGCATTGGTATTCAACCATTCGACTTCTATCACCATTAATATTCTTAAAAGGTGCTTCGTAACACATTTGCAGAAAGCTCCACGAACTGTTTCTACATTTACTTTCAATTTAAATAATGGCTTTCACCAAGGCTCTGATGAGCTGTTTACTTTAATTACTGTTCTATCCCTATCTGTGTCATGACACCATGTCACTGAATACTATATGAATGTTCCCAACTCCTCTTAGCTTTCCCCAGTGTGTGTTAACTCCATGTATCGGCCCACCCCCCACCATCGGCTCATCCCGCTCTGCTCTCATCCCTAACTTCTCAGGTGGTCACTGTCAATTAGATATGGCATGTAGTTGAGATTATCCTCCCCTGACAACAGCAAAGGGATAAATAAACTAGTAAGCAGCTGTTTAGCAAGCTGGCAAAGGAGCGCTGGCATTCGCAAAGTTGGGGGACCTTCTAAAAGGAAGCTTCTTGCATGATGCTCAGAAGCTTACCTGTTATAACCAATCACATCAAAGACCAAGAAGGACTTCTGGTTTCCCTAATACGTATAGCGATGTGGCAAGACAAGGGGAAGACATGATGAATCTTGTAGGGTGTGTGTGTGAAGTGCCGTCAAGTCACAACTCACTTGTGGCAACCCAGTAGGGTTTTCAAGGCCAGAGACTAACAGAAGTGGTTTGCAATTGTCTTCCTCTGCATAGCGACCCTGGTAGAAGAAGAAGAAGAGTTGGTTTTTATATGCCAACTTTCTCTACCACTTAAGGAAGAATCAAACCGGCTTACAATCACCTTCCCTTTCCCTCCCCACAACAGACACCCTGTGAGGTAGGTGAGGCTGAGAGAGCTCTAAGAGCTGTGCCTAGCCCAAGGTCACCCAATTAGCTTCATGTGGAGGAGTGGGGAAACTATTCTAGTTCACCAGATTCCAGGGGAAGAAAGGACAGCCTAAATGGCCAGAGAGATGGCAAGCAAAGGACAAAACAAGAAAATGATCAGAGGAGGGAAAAGCTGTCAAAATATCTCAAACCAATTGCAACTGATGCTTTGTTCGCATTTAATATAAGCGTTGGGCACACAGATGGTAAAAGATCAATAAGAAAACTGAAATCCGAAGGCTAAAAAGACTCTTGGGATGGGCAACATCCTGCCCAACTCCAGGTAATGTGTACTAAAGGGAATTGGAGAGAAGTGAGCAGTGAAGGTTGTAAACAAAGAGAGACCGGTGCCTGCAATTGTAAAACAACGGGGAGAGACTGACACTTTTGAAGTCAGACCTTGGGGAAGGCCCAACTTCCAATCTGTGAAGTTAGTTCTAAGGCGCAAGGAAACCTAATACAGAGAAGGTGTGTGCCAAAGCATGCGGGTGGAAAAATCCACTTCCATGCAAATGGAAAAAGACAATTTGTCACAATAGCTTTGATATTGATCGCGGCGACGGCAACTCCATCTGATCCCTAGTACATAAAAGGCTCTTGAGAAAGCAGGCTGTTTCTAACAGGCCTCCGGTGTGTTTTCCCGGGGGAATGCAGCTGGAACTTCTACTAGCTGCAAAAAGACAATTCATCCTCCCCAAATCTTCATTTTTCCTCCTCCTCCTACTGGCAAACCATAATGGCTTTTCCATTTCTCTTTTTTTATTACTTAGACTTCCTTCCCACTAAACTATGATTTGGGAAAATCACCACAAGGTGAATTTTCCCAGTCTTTGCACAGCTTTTTCACGCATGCCAGCCCAGGGCAACAGCTGGAATGATCTAGTAGCTGAGCTGAAAATGAGGAGGATATATCAGTAGGGTTGCCAGGTCCCTCTTAGCAACCAGCGGGAGATTTTGGGGGCAGAGCCTGAGGAGGGCGGGTTTGGGGAGGGGAGAGACTTCAATGCCACAGAGTCCAATTGCCAAAGTGGCCATTTTCTTCAGGTGAACTGATCTCTATCGACTGGAGATCAGTTGTAATAGCAGTAGATCTCCAGCTAGTACCTGGAGGTTGGCAACCCTAATATATCAGTCATTATTTTTTTTTAGATGCATGAAAGAGAGTGGCAAGCTACCCGCTTTCCCTCCACCCCTGCTGCCAGCCTCCCACCTCTGCATGTCTCCCCAGTGCGTTTTAAAATTGGTTTGCACTTCCAGACCTGCTCAGCTGATGCTTCAGCGCTATTCTTAACAATGGCCTTCAGGCCTTCATTCCAGAATACTAAGGCCATCACTGGCTCCATGATGACATCATCAAAGGCAAATGAAGACATTCACGATGAAGAGCATTACCCATAACCTTCATTGGCCTCAGTAATGTCCCGAAAGGAGGGAAGGCAGAACAAGCTCATCAGATCTCAGAAGCTAAGCAGGTCAGTAGTTGGAAGGGAGACCACCAAAGAAGACTCTGCAGAGGAAGGCAATGGCAAACCATCTCTGCTTCTCACTTGCCTTGAAAGTCCCTTGCTGGGGTTGCCATATGCCAATTACAACTTGACAGCAGTTCAGTTCAGTTTACTTACGATCATTTGACCAGCAGATAAATGTTGTAATTGTCAGCAGTTTACACACACACACACACACAATGTCCTGAGTCAAAATCAGATTCAAAGGCTGCATGACAATTTCTTGAAGAAGGCAAGTGTTTTGTTTGTTTGTTTTTTTAAAAAAACGGTACTGAAGCAGCAGCCAGATGGGGCTCTATCACACTAAATCATCTGCCACATAAGGGAAAGCTTCAAGTTTCAGTGGGTCTCCCCAACATTTTTATCCAGCAGTGGAGTTGTGGCTACTTGAAAGAAGTGCAGTTCTCATATTCTCCGAAGGATCCTTGTTTTTATGACTCTCTCGGGCTCCCCAGCTGAACTCAACATTCAAAACAGGTACCATTCCAAGCCTGGGGCCTGGCCCAACTTATAGCACAAAATCCAATACAATTGCTAAAATGTGAAAAACCTTTAAGTGTTGGTACAGGTGGCTGTTCTATCTCTGCAGTCATTCTTTCAAAAAGGCATAAAAGTACAATTTGAACTTTTAATTTTACCCATGGTTGAGTTTTGTTTGAATTTGCATTCATCTTTTTTCATTCAGTTTCTGAATTCACAACAGGCTTTTTAAAAAAATAAGAAATAGGCTAGAACTAGACGTACTTTTGCAAACCTCTGGTTACCTCAGCTGGGGCTGCCAGGTTACCCCCTGGCAACTGGCAGGGGGTTCTTACAGGGAGCTAAGAGAGACCTAGGCTAGCATTGCTGGTAAGGTGGTGTAGGGTTGCCAGGTCCCTCTTTGTCACTGGTGGGAGGTTTATGGGGTGGAGCCTGAGGAGGGCGGGGTTTGGGGAGGGGAAGGACTTCAATGCCATAGAGTCCAACGGCCAAAGCAGCCATTTTCTCCAGGTGAACTGATCTCTGTCGGGTAGAGATCAGTTCTAATAGGAGGGGATCTCCAGTTGGACCTAGAGGTTGGCAACCCTAAGGTGGTGGCATCACTTCCTGCACACACCGGAAATGACATCATGATACTGCTGGCAACGTGGGTCACTCGGGTTTGGGGGCAAAAATGCTACGGTAGAAGTCATTTTTGCCCAAATACCAGATTGTGATGTCACCGGCAATGCAGGCCTAGGCCTCATTTTGTTGCCAGTAAGTCCCTCAGAAGACGACTGCAATGGTCGGGTAGATTCATATGGGAGCAGGCAAGCCTTCAGCAACCACCACCTTGTTCTGAAATCTGCGCAGCAACCGGCTTGAGAATGTGAGCTCCCCTACAGAATAAGCAAGGAAACTACATATCGTGGGGGGGGGGGGAAAGGGAGTGGGATTGGCTATCTGCAGACCATGGCACAATTTTGGAAGAAGGATGCCACCTACTTTCTTCCATCTACTTTTCCTCTCTGCAACTGCCCCTGACTTTGTGTTGCAAGCACATGTGGGATTGGGAGCCCTGTGTTTGCTGCTGAGCTAGAGTTGCCGAGCTCCAGGTACTAGCTGAAGATCTCCTGCTATTACAGCTGATCTCCAGTCGATAAAGATCAGTTCCCCTGGAGAAAATGGCCGCTTTGGCCATTGGGCTCTATGGCATCAAAGTCCCTCCCCTCCCCAAACCCCACCCTCCTCAGGCTCCACCCAAAAAACCTCCTACCGGTTGCGACGAAGGACCTGGCAATCCTATGCTGAGTAATAGGTTCCAAGCAGGTTCTGATGTCATCATCTAGTTCCTTGTGGCACATCACAATGGGCACCCTCAGCATCCTCACGTTGCTGGATATTATGTCATCATTGCACCACAGCAGTAGATCACACAGGATGTTTCTTTGTGGACAAGAGAATCCAGGAAGTGAACAATTGCTATAGCACAACAGTAGTGCCTGGGGTTGCCACCTTCTGTGTGGGGATCTCCCACTATTACAGTTGATCTCCAGGCGACAGAGACCTGGAGAAAATGGCCACTTTGGAAGGTGGACTTTATGGCATTATACCCTGCTGAAGTCCCTCCCCCCCTGAAACCCCGCCCTCCTCAGGCTCCACCCCCAAAATCCCCAGGTATTTCTCAACCCAGAGCAGGCAACCCTAGAAGCGCCACAGCCAATGATATGTGGACGCAACCAGCGACTCATTCCTCACCTGCAGTCCATGTGGGGTTGCTAGGTCCCTCTTCGCCACTGGCGGGAGGTTTTAGGGGTGGAGCCTGAGGAGGGTGGGGTTTGGGCAGGGAAGGGACTTCGATGCCATAGAGCCCAATGGCCAAAGTGGCCATTTTCTCCAGGTGAACTGATCTCTACCAGCTGGAGATCAGTTGTAATAGCAGGAGATCTCCAGCTGGTACCTGCAGATTGGCAACTCTAAGCCATATTTATTTGGAACTGCCTAGCCGACTTTGTTATCTTTTACACAAGCCTGGTCATTCTGCTGGCAAGAACTTCTCACGGCCCATCATGTCTGCATGAGCTATTCTGCGAGCGGCAGAATAGACCAGGCCCTGACTCCGTCACTGACACAAATTGTTCCCCCCGTTGTTGCCTGCTATTCCACTCAGTGATTCTTGGAGCATCAGGCAAATTAATTTATCACTCAATGAAATTGCACAGAGCATTAATGAAGCCATTTAGCATTCATGCCGAAGTCCTCTTGATTTCCAGGAGTGTGCCGTTGTAGCCCAGCGTTCCTTGGGCAGTAATTAATGGCACTTAATCCTTAAAGTCCTAAATTGTTTATAATTTGGTGAGCAGTAAAGTTGGAAGAATTTGTTTCTTTGCTGCTCCAGAGCCCCTCCCTGCCACACCACCTTGGCAATCCATTCCTTCTTGGAGATTTCTTCTTTGGTCCTTGTGCTGGGGACAGTTCACACCACATGCGTTGGAAACAGAACTCCAAGTAGGATTCTAGGCCAGTTTGACACGGAATTATAGAGTGACCTTTAGAGAGACACACCAGTGGCCCAGTGGCTCAATTTCCCTGCTATCTAAGCAAGGCAAATATTTACAGAAAACATCTGTGAAGTGGAGCTCAGAGATGCAATGAATTTGCAGCCCTGAGAAAAAGGCTGGGACAGTTCTGATGTAATATTGTTCCTCCAGGGAGGGGCTGGGGGGGAAATCCTGCTATAATGGAATCGAAAATCTTCATGAATTTACAAGAGGAGAGGGGCCCAGCTGCCTGTTTTTAGACCTATCCTACCAAACCCACATGCACTTTATATTTGGGGGCAACATTTCCCATGTAATTTCTTCCATCAGTAAGCCCTCACCCCAAGGGAAAGCATTACTCTTAAGTATTTATTTATTTACTTCATTTATACCCCCCTTTCTCCCCAATGGAGACCCGAAGTGGCTTACATTTATACCCCACCTTTTTCTCCAATGGGGAGCCAAAGTGGCTTATGTTGTTCTACTCCCATGGAGGTTTTTAAGAAGAGGTTAGATGGCTGTCTGTCAGCAATGCTGATTTTGTGACCTTAGGCAGATGACGAGAGGGAGGGCACCTTGGCCATCTTCTGGTCACTGGGTGTGTGTGTGTGTGTGGGGAGGTAGTGGTGAATTCCCTGCACTGTGCAGGGGGTTTGACTAGATGACCCTGGGGATCCCTTCCAACTCTATGATTCTATGATTCTCCTCCATTTTGTCCTCACAACCACCCTGTGAGGTAGGTTAGGCTGAGAGTATGTGAATGGGCCCAAGGTCACCCAGCAAGTTTCCAGGACAGAGTGGGGATTTGAATCTGGGTCGCCCAAATCCTAGTCCAGTACTCTAACCACTACATCATACTGGATCTAGATTACTACACTGCATCTGACCAAAGAGGATTCTTGTCCAAAAATAGTTATGCCAGAATAAGCTCTTGCTTTATCTTGTGTTATATTGCAGGTGGCTCTTGGCCTCCTATTGCTGCAACAGACTGGTTACCCTGTGTTTTTGTTGATCCGGTGGGTTCTTGTAGGTATGGGAGTTCCAGTTCACACCAAGAGATTTCCATTTGCTTTAGGGTTGCCAGCTCTGGGTTGGGAAATACCTGGAGATTTTTGGGGTGGAGCCTGAGGAGGGAGGGGTTTGGGGAGGGGAGGGACTTTAATGCCACAGAGTCCAATTGCCAAAGCGGCCATTTTCTCCAGGTGAACTGAACTCTATCAGCTGAAGATCAGTTGTAATAGCAGGAGATCTTCAGCCACCACCTGGAGGTTGGCAACCCCAATTTGCTTCCTTCTCCCCGTCAAAGGAGGCCGTGGCTTCCCACAATGTGGGGCAGGGAAATCTGCTCACGCAGCAACTCTGGCTGTGGTAGATCAGGGCAATGAGCCCACAGCAGAGGCTCAAGGAAGCCAGTAACCCTGATCCAAGTTCAAATTGGCCTCCACCTGGATCCCATTCACTTCCCTAGGTCTTATTTTGCATCAACAAATACACAGCCAGGGAACTGAGCCAAGAACATTTGGCTCGTTTGACGATTCACATTTAGCTGCGCTGAGTATTAGAAATCTACCATTCTTTTCTGGAGAGATAAAAAAGTGCTCAGATTTGCAATCATCCTGGGGACTGGATGAGAAGAAGCACTTACAATATCTTTTGACACCGCACTTTGATCAATTTGACGGGTTTAATATTATAGAAATATTTCATTTTTTGAGGGTGGATGGGGAAAAAATCTAATCATCCATCCATCTCAACTCTAGATTTGTCATGATTCGCTGCAAATTAGGGGGAGAGGGAGGGGGAAAACTGACTTCCCCCCCTCTCCTTTTTAAAAAAATGCTTCACTTAATTCGGTCATTAGTTCAAACTGTGCCAATTCCATTTTCTCGTTTCATAAGTCGTGGTGTTGTTTTCCGAGGTATTATTTAAGCAAAGTGGCACCTAATTATGTTTTCTCTCCACATTCATTTTTTTAGTAGGTAATGAAGGCTATGGAGGAAAGTTGTACAATTGATTAACGCACGGAAATGCAGATGGGGTGGAACTGAAGCAAGAGCAGGGGAATATGTTTTTATAAATATGAATGAAATGGAACAAAAAGGGACCTAACAAGTCCAGATGGCAGTCATTGCATTTTAAATCAGCCTAGGGTTGCCAGGTCCCTCCTCTCCTCCGGCGGGAGGCTGGTCTCGCATAGCGCGTGTGCGCGCATGCCAATGCCCGTGCGTCACTTCTGGTTTGGAACTGGAAGTGCTGCCTCGCAAAGGGCCTTTACCTCTTAGTTTGAGTGGTAAAGTGGCCCTTTACCACTCAAACTAAGAGGTATAAGGCCCCTCATGAGGCGGAACTTCCAGTTCTAAACTGGAAGTGATGCGCATGGTATGCATGTGCACGTGCATGTTTGCCCGCTGACCTTCAGGTGGTTGGTGGGCAGAGGGGTAAATTGCCGGGGGTTTGCCCGCCACCAGCGGGCACCTGGCAACCCTAAATCAGCCGTCTAGTGGATAAGATGGAACCGCCAGTTCGTACGTGAGGCACCTACTCAAGAAACATCTAATATTTGGTCACTAATCCTTAAGAGGACAAAGGAGATCACTGAGGCATTTTTCATCCTGCCCTTCTCTCCAAGGAGCAAAGAATAACATCCATATGTCTCTCCGTCCTCCATTTTGCCCTCATGGAAACCTGTGGGATAGGTTAGGCTGAGAGAGAAGGACGGGCCTAAAGTCACACGTGAGATGTATGGTACAAGATATATCAGATGCAAGGCTGCCACTGAAAACAGCAACCCTGTGTTTTGTTCTCTTCCTAAAAAAAATATCTACTATTACAAAATACACAGCCATGTCAATATGTTATAAGTTTTCCTATGCCATAATAGGATTTCCAGTACTGTCACAAACAATGCCGGGAGATTTTGAGGGTGGTCAGATGTGACATCAATTCCAGCTGATGTTCTAGAAATTTCCTCTAATTTCTATGGTAAAGACCATAAGGGGAATTCCTAGAGTGTCATAATGGAGGCCTTTTTACAGCCTTTCCCCCTCTCATTCCTCAATTTCTTGAGGGTGGCATATTGGGACCAAGGGCAGCTCTTTACCTGCCACAGATGGGCAAATTGTAAGTTCACTCCACAAACAACAATCAAGGAAGTGGATTAGTGGTAGGAAACTTACAGCATGATATCATTATGTCATGCTTCTGCGTCAATAAGTTGGGAAACAGCAAAAGTAGGCATAAGTCTGCATTAACAGGCAGTGCAGTGTACAAATGTTGGACTAGGACCTAGAAGTCTCTGGATCAGATTCAGCCATGAAGTCCACTACCAGGGTTGCTGGCCTCTAGGTGGTGGCTGGAGATCTCCCACTATTACAACTGATCTCCAGGCAAAGAAATCAGTTCCCCTGGAGAAAATGGCTGCTTTGGCAATTGGACTCTATGGCACTGAAGTCCCTGCTGCTCCAAACCCCACCCTCCTCAAGCTCCACCCCACAAAATCTCCTGGTATTTCCTAACTTGGAGCTGGCAACCCTATCCACTACATGGTCTTTACCATCCTCAGCCTACCCTACTTCTCAGAGTCGTTGTGAGGATAACATGGGGAAGGGTGTTGTACATTACCCTGAGGCTAGGGTTGCTCTTACAATTGATCTCCAGATGATCAAAATCAGTTCTCCTAGATAAAGTGGCTGCTTTGGAGGATGGACTTTATGTAGGGTTGCCAACCTCCAGGTACCAGGTGGAATTCTCCTGCTCTTACAACTGATCTCCAGCCGACAGAGGTCAGTTCCCTTGGTGAAAATGGCCACTTTGGCAATCGGACTCTAGGGCATTGAAGTCCCTCTCCTCCCCAAACCCCGCCCTCCTCAGGCTCCACCCCAAAAACCTCCCACCGGTAGGTAAGAGGGACCTGGCAAACCTAACTCTATGGCATTAAACCATGCTCCCCGCCCTCCCCAGGCTCCACCCTCTAAATCTCCAGGTATTTCCCAGCCCAGAGCTGGTAACCTTACTTGAGCTCCAAGGTGGAAGGATGACTTACAAGTGCATAGGAGATATTGGCTTGATCCCAGGGATTGCCTGTTAAAAGGATCACAGGTGTAAAGTTGGCAGAGTAGGGAATAACCCTGGAGAGCCGCTGCTAGTGAGAAATTGGAATAGGCACTCCTGGGCGTGAAGGAGCCTTGCGAACAAGACAGCTTCTTATACATCACTCTCTAATTACAGCCACAAATGAGTGGGGGGTAACGCAAGGCCATCACAGAGCCACAGTGTAAAATGGGAACGCGGGGCGCGCAACGCTTCACAAAACTCCTGACCATTCCACTTAATGGAGGCGAGTAAATAACGTCACGGACAGGCAATTCCATGGCCCATTTACTTTGTTCTCCCTGCACCTGCCGCCTTCCTTTTTTCCCTCCCCATCAGCACAACCGAGCCAACAATCGCATGCGTTTAACGCCACAGTTCCCTTCCCCCCCCCCCATGCTGCCACCACCACGCCCGGCTTCAGTCCCACTCTGAGCTGCCAATTCATCATTGCTCCTCTTTTATCCTTGCCGCTTCCTCCGTTTCCCTCCATCCTTCTGCTGTTGCCCTGGCAAGCCGTACATTCTCCTGGAACACTGTAATTTATTCCCCGTTACCATGTCATTAATTATGCTACAGTTTTCTGTAATTAAACTGCCTACCATCTTGCATTATGAACGTGGCGACACATGGGGCGGGGGGAGAGAGGCAAGATGCAAGGAAGTCGCTAAACCTGCCCAGAAGGTGCCATGACAAATGTACTATTAGCTGGCACTAAATGGGGAAACAAAGTTTATTTATACTTTGCGGGGCATCTCCTTGGAAGTTTCCTTGTTCCGGTGCTATGGGAAAAGAAATCAGTACTTCTCCCTCTTCCTTTAAAAGTGCTGCCTTGCAGAAGGGCTGGATGCTAGGCTCTGTTAAAAAAAAACACTATAAGTTTAGAGCAAGTCAGGGGTGTTAAGCAGCTGGCACAGTGGGATTTTTTTTTTAAATACTGTTGCGTCATTGGTATCTGAACTTAGGAATGCTTCTCATACAAGGGAGTAAGGAACCCACTCAACTAGGGTTGCCAAGCACCAGGTGGTGGAAAAAAGATAGACACCACTGTACCTCCTTGTGAACTTTCCTCTTTGGGAAATTGATTTCTCCTATACAAGAAAGATAGGAGCCCCGTGGCGCAGAGTGTTAAGCTGCAGTACTGCAGTCAAAAGCTCTGCTCACGACCTGAGTTCGATCCCAACGGAAGTTGGTTTCAGGTAGCCGGCTCAAGGTTGACTCAGCCTTCCATCCTTCCGAGGTCGGTGAAATGAGTACCCAGCTTGCTGGGGGTAAAGGGAAGATGACTGGGGAAGGCACTGGCAAACCACCCCGCAAACAAAGTCTGCCTTGGAAACGTCGGGATGTGACGTCACCCCATGGGTCAGGAATGACCCGGTGCTTGCACAGGGGACCTTTACCTTTACCTTATACAAGAAAGAAGCAAAATTGAAGATGTATGAACTCCTCTAGAGACATTTCAAGTATTTCTGCTATATTTTCTTCAATCTGGTCACCTCATATGGTGTTGTGTTGTCTAACTGTATGTCTCATATGTTGTTGGATTTATTGTATGTTGTATATAGTGTATGAATATGTGAATAGTATGTTGTAAGATCCTAGTTTAGTAGCACATAAAAGTCTATTTTTGCACTTTAAGTGAACTTCACTCCTGTACTGATTTCCTGAGCACCAGGTAGTGGCAGGAGATCTCCTGCTATTACAACAGCTGATAGAGATCAGTTCACCTGGAGAGAATGGCTGCTTTGGCCATTGAACTCTATGGCATTGAAGTCCCTCCCCTCCACAAACCCTGCCCTCCTCAGACTCCGGCTCAAAAGCCTCCTGCAGGTGGCGAAGAGGAACCTGGCAACCCTACACACAACTGAAGGTCCCCTCCTACTTAAATCAACTCGGAAGTAGGGTCGCCAGCCTCCAAGTGGGGCCTGGAGATCTCCGGGAAAGACCTTTGATCTCTAGACGAGAGAAATCTGTTCCCCTAAAGAAAACAGCAGCTTTGGAGGGTGGACTCAATGGTATTATACCCCACTGAGATCCCTCCCCTTCCCAAACTCTGCCCTGCCCAGGCTCCACCCTCAAAATCTCCAATAATTTCCCAAATAGGAGATGGCAACTCTACTCAGAAAGGATGGCTATATAGAGATTCTGTAGCTTGAAGAACAATAAATGTAACACAAACAATAGTCAGCTATTAAAATGATCACATCCTGGGGGTTTGCCTAGGGTTGCCAGGTCCCTCTTTGCCACCAGTGGGAGGTTTTTGGGGTGGACCCTGAGGAGGGCGGGGTTTGGGGAGGGGAAGGACTTC
The DNA here is from genome assembly GCF_029931775.1 of Euleptes europaea. Lineage (NCBI taxonomy): Eukaryota > Metazoa > Chordata > Lepidosauria > Squamata > Sphaerodactylidae > Euleptes > Euleptes europaea. The sequence goes on along the minus strand of NC_079325.1, from coordinate 14,576,623 downwards.
AGTGCCGTAGAGTCCAATGGCCAAAGTGGCCATTTTCTCCAGGTGGACAGATCTCTGTCGCCTGGAGATCAGTTGTAATAGTGGGAGATCTCCAGCTAGTACCTGGAGGTTGGCAGCCCTATTGGCAACCCTAGTTTTGCCTCCCCCGAAAAGTTCCTCAGGGGTCTCCCTAAGGCAGAGCGTTCTGGTAGTGAACCTGGAAAGAAGCATATATGAAGGAGGCCTGCGTTTGTCTGTGAAGTGTTGGGTTTTTAGATATGTGCTGGGGCAGGCGGGGGGAGATGGTGAAAGCCATTGGTCTATGAGCATTTAGGCCACAAACCCACCCCTCAGAGAAGGCATATGGAGTGGTCAAGGGATTCAGAACAAATAAAAATAACTCCAGCAAATTAAATTGATTTCCTCTCATTCCTAGGAGTGAAGCTTTCAGGCAGTTCCTCGGGGCTGCATGCTAAGATACGTGCCCCACTGCAGTCTACACTACATCTGCTCTGCAAATACACAAAGATTTCTTATTCCAAGTCTGTCGCTCAGGAACCTTTCATGAGCACAGAAAAAAACCCAACAACACAATTCACTCCTAATGCTCACCCCTGTGAAGATCCAAGAATACAGAAATGGAAACCAGAAAGGGAGCAGAAAGTATCGCCCTGCATGACTATCAAAGACTATATTTGCTGCGTGTAAGCAAATCCCCTTTGAAAAGGGTCAAAGGTGCTAGTTCTTGTGGAGGAGCTGATCCATGCCGAAGCAAGGCTCGAAATGCATGAAAGGCAAAGTGGTTTCAAATGCATGCCGGGGAGGCCGCCAAAGAAAATTGTAGAAATAATCTATATAGATGTAGAAAAGATGGATTTGGTTTAGGGCATTCTGGCTGTGTTCCAGGAAATGTGATAATGAGAGAGTTACCATTAGGATTCCCCTTCACTACAGTTTCCTTTAACGCTGTTGAGTGGGGGCAGGAACAGTTTGAGTTTCACCAGCTCTCTGAAACTGAAAACAGTGTCTGTTGTATGAATTCACTGCAGCTGTCAACAAGTTACAGTGAACATATGTACAGTGAACATATGTACAATCCATTTACTGTGTACGCTTGATTCTTCTTTACAGATGCACTGAATCATAGAATCATAGAGTTGAAAGGGACCACCAGGGTCATCTAGTCCAGCCCCCTGCACAATGCAGGAAATTCACAACTACCTCCCCCAAACCCCCCAGTGACCCTTACTCCATGCCCAGAAGATGGCCAAGATGCCCTCCCTCTCATCATCTGCCTAAGGTCATAGAATCAGCATTGCTGACAGATGCCACCTAACCTCTGCTTAAAAACCTCCAGGGAAGGAGAGCTCTCAGCTCACCACCTCCCAAGGAAGCCTGTTCCACTGAGGAACAGCTCTAACTGTTAGAAAATTCTTCCTAATGTCTAGATGGAAACTCTTTTGATTTAATTTCAACCCATTGGTTCTGGTCCTACCTTCTGGGGCAACAGAAAACAACTCGGCACCCTCCTCTATATGACAGCCCTTCACGTACTTGAAGATGGTTATCATATCACCTCTCGGTCTTCTCCTCTCCAGGCTAAACACTGAGGAATTCTCATGTAACATTCAATGTGTATACAGCTGAATGTATGATTGAAATTGCACCCTTATCCAGGTGCTCATCTAAGACCGGAAATACATATGAACAGAATGGTAATGAGGTGGCAGTAGGGTCACCCAACGGGAGAGGGAGGGGCAGAGAAGGGAGAATGACATCGTGCCAGTGACATAATGTCATTTCTGGTAAATAGCTGGACATGATATCGCTTCACTGACACGACACTCTGTGATTTTCCAAAACTCTATAGTAAACCATCAAGTTTTGCCTGAATCCTAGAGTGTCACACCAGTGATGTGACATCACCTCCAGGAATTCGCCAGAAGTGCTGTTGCACCATTGGAGCAACAGTGCTAATTGGGCAATTTCCACCTCCCCTCTACCAAGCGGCAATGAACTGTGAAGAGGGAGGCCAGGAGGTCTCCCTAAGTGGTAGAGTGCTGGGTTGGTAGAATGGACTGCCCAACTCCTAACTGCCAGTGGGAGATTGCTCTTTTGTACAATCATGGCGTATAACCTAGCCTGCTACTCCACTTAATGTTACAGTGTTTCTTCAGCTTAAGGAGCCTTCCTCCACTCAAATCAGCATTGAGTCTACATGAACAGACTCCCTCCCCATGACTGGGAAAAAGCAGTGTTCCCAGGCACAGTATGGATCCTACTTACATACACACATGCTTCCTATACATGCACACTCTGTACTTAAAAGATAAGAGGAAACTGTAGTGAAGGGGAATCCTAATGGTAACTCTCTCCCACTCCCCTTCTAAACCCACTAAAACAATGTGCATTGAAGACTTTAGCCTAACCCAATACCCTACACTAACATCACTGAAACCTAGGGTTGCCAACCTCCAGGTAGCTGGAGATCTCCTGCTATATCTCCACCCAATAGAGGTCAGATCACCTGGAGAAAATGGCCACTTTGGCAATTGGACTCTATGACATTGAAATCCCTCCCCTCCCCAAACCCCACCCTCTTCAGGCTCTGCCCCCAAAACCTCCCACCAGTGGCGAAGAGCGACCTGGCAACCCTACTGAAACCCAAAACCTAGTGAAACCCAAAACCTACTGAAAACTACTGGACTAAGACCTATGCTGGTATTAGGCTTAACAGGTCTCTCTTCTTCTTCAGCAGGAGGTTTTTGGAGTGGAGGTGGGGGGGGCGGATCGCGAGCTCCCGGAAGTGCTGCCTTGCAAAGGTCCGGTTTCCACTCAAACTCCCCGTTTGAGTGGTAAAGGCCTGTTGCAATGCGGCATTTCTGGGTGTAAAACCCCGTTTTCCACTCAAATGGCCCCTTGTGATGCACTTTACACCCAGAAGTGCAACATCGCAACAGGCCTTTACCACTCAAACTGGGAGTTTGAGTGGAAACCGGACCTTTGCAATGCAGAAATTCCAGATGTGAACCGGAAGTGACCTGTCCCTGCCTGCACAGATTGCCCGCCGACCCTCAGCTGGTCAGCTGGCGGCCAGGTGGATTGGCGGGGGTTTGCCCACCACCACCTGGCACTTGGCAACCCTAGCTGATATGGAGTCTACTTACACACACACTTCCTATACATGCACACTCTGCACTCACAAGATGGCTATCAGGCAGGGGACAGGACATGTACCCACTCCCCTTCTAAACCCATTGTAACATTGTGCATAGAGGACTTTATCCGAACCCACTACTCTACACTAACGTCTCTGAAACCCAAAATCTGCCTTGACAAAAGGTTTGAAACTATTGGGCTAAGATCTATGCTGGCTGAACTCAGGCATGGTAGCCTTCATCTGTATCATGCACACATTTTTTATCTGTCATGAGGGTTTTGAACCAAGGACATAAATAGTGGTGTGTGCGTGTTTTTTAATCCAATAAATATTAGCCGGGAAGCCCAGAGCAATTTAGCACGTCCTGGCAGGAGCGGCTCGCAAGGCCGTTCTTGTCCACCACAGGCTTGTGTGTACATTAACATTTTGCTGCTGTTTGCTTATTTCCTTACTTCCTCCTGTAAGTTGCCGAGCTGTTCTTTACAGGAGACAGCTGTGGCCTGGGGAAGTTATGAAAGCAATAAGAACTTAAACGGTATTTGGGTCACCGGAAGATCTGGTCCCCCATGGGTTATTTAAACAATAATCTCTCCTTGCCAGAGCCAAATGCAGGACTCCATCCCAAAAGGTTATCCCATCAATAATTCCTAAACTGTCTCAAAGGGCAGCAAAGGGCTTCTGAGACAATTTCCGAACTGCCTTCGTGGATTCAGAGGGGCTTCTCCCCCATCTGGTTTAGCTAAGCGGTAAATGGCCGGTGATCTTCGGGGCAGAAGAATCCCACCCCAGACTAGGAGGTGGAGGGAGATATTCACAAGAAAACACTTTCTATCTTTTCGGAGTCATCTCCTTCAATTTGTCGTTAACCCCAGTGACAATAAGCTCATTTGGAAAGCAAGGTAAGTGGCTCTAATAATGAAAAACGGAATGAGTCATGACAGCAAAGGAGAAACTTGCACAGAGTTTGAATGAGAAAAGCCACAGTCAGTGGGCATTACAGAAATGCTCCATTTGTGTGGTTGTATCATATGCTTTCTTCCTAAAGCAGAGGGAATTAAAAAAAATGTTCTGGGCACAGTTGTGAGGGTCTCCTACCCTTTTTGCTCAGCATGTGTGTTGCTCAAAATCTACTAGGAAGTAGGTACTGAAAAGAATCAACTGCGCGTTGGATTCATTGTTATTCATTTATTTATATATTTAAACCCTCCCTTTCTACTTGACTCAAGACATGCTTACAAATCCTAATTTGCATACAGAACACAAAGAAGAAGAAGAAGAGGAAGAGTAGGAGTAGGAGTAGGAGTTGGTTTTTATAGGCCGACTTTCTCTACCACTTAAGGAAAAATTAAACCGACTTACAACCACCTTCCCCTCCCATCCCCACAACAGACACCCTGCGAGGTAGGTGAGGCTGAGAAAGCTCTAAGAGAGCTGTGACTAGCCCAAGGTCACCCAGCTGGCTTCATGCGGAGGAGTGGGGAAACCAATCCGGTTTACAAGATTAGCGTCCCGGTTCTCCAGAGTACAGCCCACCTCTCCAAACAACCTCTCCGCCTCTCCTTCCTAAAAAATTGTGAGCACTGAATATACATATGAAAGTTCCATCAAGTCACAAGTGCCTTATGGCAACCCCTGCAAGGGACTTTCAAGGCAAGTGAGAACAAGATGGTTTGCCATTGCCTTCCTCTGCAGAGTCTTCTTTGGTGGTCCCTTCCAACTACTGACCTGCTTAGCTTCCAAGATCTGATGAACTCGGTCTGCCTTCCCTCCTTTCGGGACATTACTGAGGCTAATGAAGGTTAAGGGTAATGCTCTTCATCATGAATGTCTTCATTTGTCCTTGATGATGTCATCATGGAACCAGTGATGGCCTTAGTACTGACCCTGCTTAGCTACTGAGAGTTGTTGAGCTCGCGCTATACCATGCTACCATCCCTCCCACCTGCAACCTACACCCTGTTAAAATAAGGCTTTTCAACAAAGGGTACTTTAGCTCAAAATTAATTACATAATGTATATCAAGAAGAAGAGTTGGTTTTTATGTGCCGACTTCCTCTACCACTTAAGGGAGACTCAAACCGGCTTACAACCACTTTCCCTTCCCCTCCCCACAACAGACACCCTGTGAGGTGGGTGGGGCTGAGAGAGTGTGACTGGCCCAAGGTCACCCAGCTGGCTTCACGTGTAGGAGTGGGGAAACAAATCCAGTTCACCCGATTAGCCTCTGCCGCTCATGTGGAGGAGGAGGGTATCAAACCCGGTTCTCCTGATCAGAATCCACTTCTCAATCTATCTAAAATGAAATTTCAAGGTAAATTCATAATCTCCTGTTCAGGGGGAGGAGTATACGTTTGTTGCAGCCCAACCTAAATCATCCATGAATCACAATATGCTCATATTGCTGCTGCTGCTGCTACGAACCAAAAATAATTGGGCAACACAAGGACCAGATAATCCCTTGAGCCAAATGTTCATCTGGTCAACTGTTCTCATCCTTGACGAATAATCACCACTCCTGGGTTGCGTACCACTGCCAGGAGATTTATTTTGTTTGCTTTGGAAGTATTGGTGGAGCATTTAATTACAAGACAGTTGCTATATGTTACCAGGTAATTCCAACATAAGCGTCATTTCCATAGACGGCAAACACAGCACGCGCTTCCCTCTGCCCTCTGGACCACACTCAAAGTTCCATGGCATTTACTCTGGGATTTACTGAGAATATTTACTGAGCCCCAAAAAAACCTTGAAGATCAATAGGGGCTGTGCTTAATGAAGCACTGTCAAGCAACTGTGCAACTTAAACAGTATTCTTCTAGTACAGTTCCAAGGGTTTGGGGCACCCCTCTCCTTACTGCTGCCACCATCCAATTATTACCCCTATGTAGGGTTACCAACCTCCAGGTACTAGCTGGAGATCTCCTGCTATTACAACTGATCTCCAGCCGATAGAGATCAGTTCACATGGAGAAAATGGCCGCTTTGGCAATTATTGGACTCTATAGCATTGAAGTCCCTCCCCTCCCCAAACCCCACCTTTTTCAGGCTATGCCCCAAGAACCTCCTGCCAGTAGTGAAGAGGGACCTGGCATCCCTAGACCTATGGGGGCAGGGTACTTTCTGCTTGGGTTGACTCCACCCCATGGTCCACCCCATGAACAACAGGAAGAACTAGACACTACTCCTGGTTAGGTTGCTAAATCCATCTTGGGATGTTCCTGGATTTGGGGGTGTTGTCTGGGGAGGGTAGAGTTCGGGGAGAGGAGGGATACCAGAAGGAATATGCCATAGAGTCCACCCTCCAAATCTGCCATTTTCTCCAGGGGGAGATGATGTCTGTAATCTGGAGACCAGTTGTAATTTCAGGATATCTTCAGGCCCACCTGGAGGTTGGCAACCCTACACCAGATGCCGTGTCCTACTCCAACTAGGCTCCAGAATAGCATTATAATTTTATAGCAATGTCAATTGTTGATTAAAAAAAGCCCTCTGGTGGTGCTTGGGTGAACAGCAGCTGTGTGGGGGCTAGAGCTGGAAAAATGGTACCCACATGGACAGTATGCAAAAGATCACTTTCTTTTCAGCGTGGTATCCACCCTGGCTTCGCTAAAACCTTTTTACAAACAGTTCAGCAAAGCACACTTAAGGAGAAAAATGCAGCTAAGCCAGGAAAAGACCAGAAGGTATGCAAATACATCACAATGCTGTATGGAAGCAAGAAAAAAATCCTTCCCGTATTAACAAACAAGCCAGATCAAAACACGGGGTGGAAGTGGCCAAAGGCGAAGGTTAATTGCAGTACAATCCAAGCAGAGTTATCCCCTTCTAAGCCCACTGATATTGATGGGCTTTGAAGGGTGTGACTCTGCTTAGGACAGCGCTGTTGATATCGTAACAGAGAAAATGCAACACCAATTAGAAGAGCAGTCAAAATGTGTAGTGGTTAAGAGCCAGCGTGGTATAGTGGTTAAGAGCGGTGGTTTGGAGCAGTGGAGTATGATCTGGAGAACCGGGATTGATTCCCCTCTCTTCCTCATGTGTGGCGGAGGAGGCTAATCTGGTGAACTGGGTTGGTTTTCTCACCCCTCCACATGAAGCCAGCTGGGTAACCTTGGGCTAGTCACAGCTCTCTCAGCCCCAACTACCTCACAGGATGTTTGTTGTGGGGAGGGGAAGGTAAGGTTTGATTCTCCCTTAAGTGGTAGAGAAAGTCAGCATATAAAAACCAATGTCCTCTTCTTCTTCTTCTTCTTCCTATACTACGTCGATGGTGCCATGATTGGGAGAACAGTTGCCCATCAATACCAAGGATGGAAGGTTTGATTGAAAAAATGCATCAAGCCAAAACAGAAATGGTCAGTGTAACAAGCATTTACAAACGTTTATCCCAACTGCTTTTGGATTTCTGCTCTCCTGCAAGTCACTAAGTTTGCCCTGGTGTTTTCTTTTTGAGGCAGCATTATTTTTTTTTGGGGGGGGGACGACGACAGCAGTGTTCAGAAATAGAAGAAAAGGTCAGCAGAACTGGTCAGAGAGAAAACATATGATGAGTCATACAAGGAGACGATGTCAGAACTATACTTATTTAACCTAGACTGGTTGTGGGGTCTGGGGAAATCATGAATGCTCAGAAAAGAATAATATTAAAGCCAAGCAAGAATCATGCATGGATGATTCCTCGAAAAGGAATGGAATGGAGGAAATTCACTATTTTCTTATCTCAAACAAAAGCACCCTTTACTCCCCACTTTCTCTTTAGATGCAACTAGCCCTGATTTGCCCATTTGCAAAGATTGTACTTCAGCTATATCACTGGGAGCTGGAAGATAACATTTTAGAATTTGGCATGTCAGTTAGGTGGCATGCACCGGTCATGTACCTCAGTGCATGCTTTGTGCACAGAAGGTCCCAAGTTCACTCCCTGCTATCTCCAGAGTCATGTGACCAAAGGTCTTTGGGTGTGCTCTTATGTCAGATACCCCTTCCTGGTTAAGACAGCTTGCCCACTCCCCACTCCTGAAGCCAGCCCTGCTATGCCCGTCATAGAATCAGGGAGGGCATGTTTCTTTCTTTGAAAAGTAGCAATCATAGAATCATAGAGTTGGAAGTGGTCACCAGGGTCATCTAGTTCAACCCCATGCACAATGCAGGAAACTCCAAACCACCTCCCCACCCCACCCCCATACTTCATGTCCAGAAGATGGCCAAGGTGCCCTCCCTCTCATGATCTGCTTAAGGTCAAAGAATCAGTTTTGCTGACAGATGGCCATCCAGCCTCTGCTTAAAAACCTCCAGGGAAGGAGCACTTACCGCCTCCCGAGGAAGCCTGTTCCACTGAGGAACCGCCCTAACTGTTAGAAAAATTCTTCCTAATGTCTAGATGGAAACTCTTTTGATTTAATTTCAACCTGCTGGTTCTGGTCCAACCTTCTGGAGCAACAGAAAACAACTCGGCACCCTCCTCTATATGACAGCCCTTCAAGTACTTGAAGATGTTTATCATAGCTGGGCATCATTTGAAAGCAAGACAGACACAAGTGAGCACCAAGCCCCCATCCCAGCGCTGAAAACTATGAAAGGTCTCCATTACATTTACACTAAAACATGATGACTTGTTTTGCCCATTATTTCTGAAGAGCCGCTTTAGTGTTAACAAGGTTTCTGCATCACAACTGCTGGAAGTACACAATCGAAACCAAGGCCAGTTTTCCGCCCCTTCTTGTTCCAAAAGCAAATTCTTTACACATACAGAAGCACCTTTCTAGATGCGCAGGGGCACCCTGAGAACCCACGGACCCTTTAAGTCGACCCTTTTGCAGACGAGCTTAGACAGAATTGGGAAAACAGGTTTGCTCACGGCAGGCCGACAAGAATAAATATGGCTCAGAATGAAAGTTGCCAGGGGGGCGTCACCTCTGTTAGACGGAGAACAAACAGAAGCTTATTCTGTCCCCTTTTTAACCGAGAGGGAACGTACGGCGGTGGGTATGTTGACCAAGGGCCAAAGTTGACCACTCCAGGCCCATTTCGTTTGTCCTCTACGTTTGTTTTACAAAATGTATTCTTCACGGAGGCCATAGTTCCAAGTGGAAGGCCCTTCCCACTGAACATCTCCCGCTTTCCGGCGCCGAGGGGGAAAGCGCACGGGCCATAAGGTCACCAATCCCTTAATGGAAAAATCGGATAGAGCAACTGGAAGCTGGAGAGATTCAGGAGCAGGGGCTGTACAGAGAAGGGGATCTTTGGGGTGCTGCCGAACGTCTTGGGAGGAGCAGTTTAGCATCTGTGACGGGTTAGGGCAGTAAGGGAACCCACTTACTTGAGGCCAGGAGACGCACCGCATGAGGAAACCCCTGAGGTACTTGCTTGAGGAGAAAGAGTGGACAGAGAGCTCTGGGCAGGCCAAGCAGGTCCCCAGGGGGAGGCAATATGGGCTAATGACTCTGCAGCAGGGATTAGCAGTGGCTGAGAGTGGTGGGGGGGGGAGGTCAGCTAAACCAAGGCACTTGTTAAGGCAAGCCGGACAAGCAGCAGCCAGACTCTTGCGGGAAGAAGAAGAATGGCCTTTTCTATCCTGCTGTTCTCAACAGCATGGTGTAGTGGTTAGGAGTGGTGGACTCTGATCTGGAGAACCGGGTTTGATTCCCCACTCCTCCACGAGCGGAAGATGCTAATCTGGTGAACTGGATTTGTTTCCCCACTCCTACACACAAAGCCAGCTGGGTGACCTTGGGCTAGTCACACTCTCAGCCTCATCTACCTCACAGGATGTCTGTTGTGGGGAGGGGAAGGTGATTGTAAGTTGGTTTGATTCTCCCTTAAGTGGGAGAGAAAGTCGGCATATAAAAGCCACCTCTTCTTCTTCCTCCACATAAAGGCAGTTGGGTGACCTTGGGCTAGTCACAGCTCTCTCAGCTTCACCTACCTCACAGGGTGTCTGTTGTGGGGAGGTGAAGGGAAGGTGATTGTAAGCCGGTTTGATTCTTCCTTAAGTGGGAGAGAAAGTCAGCATGTAAAAACCAACTCTTCTTCTTCTTCTTTAAGGAGTCTCAAAGGAGCTTACAATTGCCTTTCCCCTCCCCATAACAGACACCTTGTGAGGTAGGTGGGGCTGAGAGAGTTCGGCGAGAACTGTGACTGGCCCAAAGTTACCCAGCAGGCTTCATGTGGAGGAGTAGGGGATTGAACCCGGTTCTCCAGAGGCAGGAAAGCTCCTGTTAACCACTTCCTCGTCTATATACCAGCAAGAGTGGTACAGTGGGGAAGAGTGGCGGACTCTAAACGGGAGAACCAGGTATTCGGTTTGGCTCCGCCTCCTGCAGAACTCATTTCTGTATTAGCTCCACCTCCTGTGCAAGCTATTTTTGGGGTGGCCTTCATCGCCAACCCCCAAAATTCCAAGTGTGCTCAAAAGCATCGGGGATGCCTGGCTTAGCTGAGAGGCTGCCAGTGGTAATCGACACAATATTCTTACCAACCTGTGTATCGTATCTTGTCTTATATGACTTTTTGCAATGGTAAAACAGTAACTAAACTAATATGGTCTCCTCTTGAAACACACTCAGGATGACAACCACACAATCAGTGACAATAATACCTCAATTGCATATGTGCATGCTCCCACACAGCGCATAAATGACAAGTCACAGAAACAATCACAGTTACAAAATTGTACAGACTGCAGAAGGGAGCATGTGTTGATAAACGCATATTCCAATATATGTAAATCAAAGATAAACCTTTCAGAATGTTAGGTGTTACAGATATTATTATACCTAAACATTATGTAAATGACATATAAAATGTGAAAACCAAATGAATACGTGATAGGAAAATGAATGTCTGTAGGTGTACAATGCATGTTAATGCCATTGAAAATGTACATCTCAAACTTTGGACAACTCTGTAAGCCTAACAAGGGTCTTGGAGGATTGGCAGATAGAAATACACAGACACAAAGAACCCCCCTTCCCAAAGTAACCATCACCTACTCCTGAAGGATCTCTCGTTTGCAGAAGAAAACATAGATTTCCTTACAGGCCCCAAAGACGATACATCATCAGGTGCAGAAACAGATACGAATATAGATGATATTATTAGAAATGAGCGAATGTCACCTAGTTCATTTCTTTTTACACACACTGATATTTTTGCTGTCAACTGTTTCCACCTTCCACTTTCTGCGACTGATTTTGTACATTTGTTTTGCATCGTGTGTGCATATTGTAGGGTTTGTACATCCATTTTACACAGTATTTATAGAGACAAGCTATGTCATTTATATGATAATAGACACGATTAATAATGCTGATTTACTGATGTATACAGAATGTTGAAAAATGCATGTATTTTATCAGAAAAGTTGTGTAACGGAAACAGGAAGGGAAGTAAAACTAAAGCCCTGCAAGTCTGATTTGCATAAGGGAGAAGCAAAATTGAAATGGGTTGGAACAACAGGGATAAGAAATCCAAAACCTCCCCAAATGTTACAGGTCGAACAAATAGTTTGCACAAATAGAAAAGATTGCTATGAAGACTTCAATGGATCAAATCCAGCAAGGAATGATACAAGTTCTTGTTTCTTAAAGATTGCATAACCCTATTTGGGGATGTGGAATGGTATGGTATAGCTTGATCTTGTCAGATCTCAGAATCTAAGCAGGCTCAGTACTTGGATGGGGACCACCAAGGAAGACTCTGCCGAGGAACAGTACATTCCTGAGATCTAAGGGCGAAAGCTCTTAGGAAGTCACGAAGGCGCTGTGCTGGAGTCCAGACCCCATGCACCAGCGTCCGGGCAGCTAACACCGGCGTTCAGGGCCCAAACGCCGGCGGAACAGCCCAGACACCGGTTGCGGGGTGCTGCCAGTGTCGGCCCGGGACACTGGCAGGGTCTTCCGGCAGCGTCCGAACACCGTCAAAGGCCCTATAAGGGTTGCACAGATTTTTGGCACCGGGAGGAGGTCCTTTGGAGGCAGCGCAGACGCGTTGCCTCCTAAGCCAGGCACAGGCATTCTGCTCAGGAATGCACTGCGAGACACTTGCTTTGAAAGCTCCTTGATGGGGACATCATAAGTTGGTGCAACTTAACACATACATACATATAAGCCTGTTTGAGCACATCAGATGGAAATCAGTTACTATAATAGGAGTGCAAATGTTAACTAGAAATTTTGTTTGGAAATTTGTAGCGACTCCTCTTTCTCTATTTATTGCATTACAGTTGTTACAATTGTTAGGAACAAGGAAAGTAAAAAGACTGAATGTTGTTACTGGGTACCAAAAAGTAAGCAAAGTGAAATAATCACCACCTACGAAATTAGATTCTGGGTGGCTAAAACAATAGAACACTGATGAAGGGGGATAGGGTAATTGGAGCTGTAAATGCAGCGTGTTTAGACTTCATTAAAGATAACCCAATCATTCGCAGCACATTTACATGGTATTCTTTATACATGCTAGAATTAATTTTGCCACCTGGGTACAAGCAGAACCAAACACAACTACTATGTTAAAACCAAATGTAGAACTGCATTATAACCAATGGATCATCTAGGGAATAGAAATATACATGTGCAAACATATCCAGGCACTAGAGAAAACAAATGAAAAAGCATTAAAAGAACCTCAGAACCTCAGATTTGATTCAAGCAACAGATTTGCTATGAAAATTGGTTGCTGGAAGAGTCAGGAATACAAAATTCTGAATGGTTCAATAGATAGCAAATTAACTGGTTCATACTAATCACTAATCAGAATGAATGATGCATGTTTCATTTTATGCCATGCTTTAGATACCCATGTCACCTAAAACCTTCAATAATACCTGGTCAATGGCCACTAGGGTTGCCAACTTGGGGTTAGGAAATTCTTGTGTGTGTGTGTGTGTGTGTGTAGGCACTTAAATTGGGTACAATGCCATAGAGTCCACATACAAGAGCGACCATTTTCTCTAGGTGAACTGATCTGTGTCTCCAGGAGATCAGTTGTAATCCTAAGAAAACTCTAGCCACCACCTGGAAATTCAACAAATTGCAGTCATGTGGCACTTGCTATATAGACTATAAAACAACTTTTGCATGAGCAACGCTTATATCTTATAATGTATTTATTTACAATCACTTAAATTTAACTTATAGAAGCCTATTTTTTGGCATATTCAATTTGGCGTGCAAACTCAATTTAACAACACAAAAATATATTATTTTGTAATTCATACATTGATAGTTGAAATCTCATTTGAGGGTCTCCCGTTAGGCAGAACAAAGTTCCGGTAAGGATGTCTTTGTTTCACTTTTTTTCTTCAGCTGCCCGAAGTCACGTGGAGATTTTGATATTAATTGAGGGCCTCAATTCTTTATGACACTTGCACTTGCAACTTGCACCGTTGGTTTCACTATTTTGTAAGGATCCTTCTTTCTACGTGGTATCCTTCAAGAAACCTGATAGTCACCTTTGTGCTTCTGAAGTTACAGTATCTCAGTGGTTCTGTCTAATGGGAGACCCTCAAATGAGATTTCAACTATCAATTTATGAATTGCAAAATAATATATTTTTGTGTTGTTAAATTGAGTTTGCACGCCAAATTGAATATGCCAAAAGATAGGCTTGTATAAGTTAAATTTAAGTGATTGTAAATAAATACATTATAAGATATAAGCCTTGTTCATGCAAAAGTGGTTTTATAGTCTATATAGCAAGTGCCACACGACTGTAATTTGTTGAATACCACTGTAGCAGTTGTATGTTATCTTTTTCTTGACCACATGGAAATTGGCAACCCTATGGTGCATAACACTGAATGGGGGGAGAAGACCTGGAGCCCTAAGGCATCATTCCACATAGAAGAAATATATGTATCCCTTTCAGGAACTCCCTGTCCCAGGATGTGGTGATGGCTGCCAACTTGGAATGCTTTAAGAGGGGAGAGGGCATGTGCATTGAGGACAGGGCTATCCATGGATAATAGTCAAAATTAGGGTTGCCAGGTCCCTCTTTGCCACTGGCGGGACGTTTTTGGGGCAGAGCCTGAGGAGGGCAGGGTTTGGGGAGGAGAGGGACTTCAATGCCATAGAGTCCAATTGCCGAAGTGGCCATTTTCTCCAGGTGAACTGATCTCTGTCAGCTGGAGATCAGTTGTAATAGCAGGAGACCTCCATCTACTATCTGGAGGTTGGCAACCCTAGTCAAAATGAATACTAGTCATGATGCATACCTATTTTCTCTAGTATCAGAGAAGCATGCCTATTATATTAGGCGGTGTGGAACACGGGCAGGATAACGCTGCTGCAGTTGTCTTGTTTGTGGGCTTCTTAGAGGTACCTGGCTGGCCACTTTGTGAGCAGACTGCTGGACATGATATGCCTTGGTCTGATCCAGCATGGCTTTTCTTATGTTCTTATGTGACACCAAAGCCAAAGAGCAGGAAACAAATACAACGTTCTCTTTCTGCCAATCTCCATGACCTGACCCTTGTCCCAGTAGACCCCACCCTCAAGGTTCAGCAAGCTCTCCTGAAGGGAGCAACTTGAAAGAGAATGTGGATTTAGGACCCTCAGAGTTGGGTGAGGCAACAGCTACCACTGAGGCAAAGCTCCGTCTGCTTTTCAGTCTTGTGTCGAATTCCGGCATATCATAAGTCTGAGGGCTCAAAAAGTCAATTAGTAAAAGTCATTATACAAACACAAAGAACTTCTAGCTAGCAATACTTCACGGTGTTGGCTGTATATCAGAATCTACCCAAGCTCTTCTTCTCCCCCCCCCACTTTATTCTTTAGCAGACTCTAAACTCCCTTTAGATGATATTCATATTTTCATAATCCAACCTCTATGATGAATGAGGAAGAGAATTTGTCTCACAATGCCCTTTACAATAGAAAGAAAACACAAGTAAAATATCACTCTTCTTTTTTCTACGTTTATATAAATAAACATCCCTTCCCTCTTAACCCCCCCCCCCCAAAAAAAAAAAACCCTACAGCTAAAACTCATGTATAGGAAATATTAGATTGTGGCTGACTGGGAAATGAAACTAGTTTTATGTACTTTTCCAAAACCTCTTGTGATATTTCTAATATCCTCCCCCCTCCCCCTCCCTTGTCAAGAGTAATGTGTTTTCTTCAGGCCAGCAGATAGGAAAGCGCTAATGTATATTTCCAGAAGCAAACACTTTTTTTTTTTCCAAATAACTCCTATCTTAATCTGCTGTGGAGTTTGGTACAAGTTATTTCATAACTCCTGAATATAAAAGCCAGCAAAATTGTATCAGGTTAAATAAAGCAGTCACTTCAAACACAAAAAGAGATTCACGGAGGAGGAAAAATATGGAAACAGTTCAACATTGGTGGAGGCTGAGACTATTTTAACACCATCCACTTCTGCTCGGTGCACCTGGGAAGACTTTTCCTAAATGGTTCAAAATCCGTACAGTGCAATCCTAGAAAGAGTGATTCCAGTCCATTGGTTTCATTGTATGGCAATGCACTATTAATAGCCTGGTTGGCATTCAATCATATGACCTTACGCCAATGGGCATACACTTTTTTTTACCACCGAGTCACAGGCAATTTAGGGTGACCCCATGGGGTTTTCAAGGCAAGAGACATTCAGAGGTGATTGGCCATTGCTTGTCTCTGCGAAGTGACCATGGTAATCCCTGGTAGTCCCCCATCCAAATATTAACCAGAGCCCACCCTGCTTAGCTTCCAAGATCTAATGAGATTGGGCTAGCCTGGATCTCTCCAGGTCAGGGCATATCGCCACCATCTTATTGATAAATGAAGCATGGAGAAAAAGGCAACCCAATGAGTCAATGTTTGCAGCACCTTCCCTACAGGGAAAGGCTCCCTGCCCTCCCACTGTCTCTTCAGTGTGAGGTACAGCCGGTCAGGTGAGAGAGTGAGATTGCCAGGGGCACCTGGAACAGGGCACCTGGAACAGGGCCAGGCCCTGAAGAAAGGGGGGTAAAGCCACCACCTCACTGTGACCAGCTTGCTCTTTTCTTGGGTGTCTGCTGTGGTGGTGGTGCCTTACGCTGTCTTCTGCAGCCAGGTTGTTCTCCTGTCAGCAATCACCTGGTTACTGAGATGAGAACGCAGTGCCTTCAAAGAAGGGGTTTGTTGGAAAGGATGGGCACTTTACTTCCATCCCTGGCATTTGGACCACAGCTCAGAGAGGCTTGCAGCTTAGCTGTCCTTCAGTCCCTCAGCCAGCATGGCGTAGTGGTTAAGAGTGGTGAACTCTAATCTGGAGAACCGGGTTTGATTCCCCACTCCTCCACATGAAGCCTGCTGGGTGACCTTGGGCCAGTCACAGTTCTCTCAGAACTCTCATCCCCACCTACCTCACAAGGTGTCTGTTGTGGGGAGAAGAAGGGAAGACCATTGTAAGCCAGATTGAGACTCCTTAAAGGTAGAAAAAATCGGGGTATAAAAACCAACTCCTACTCCTCCTCTTTCTTCTTCTAGGTAGGAATCACCTGTCAACCACAAGTCCCACCAGCAAGGCCTTGCCAACTTTCTTGCCATATGGGTGCCACATTGGGGAACAGTGCTCAGCGTAGCCACAAATGGCATGTCAAATAGATCCCAAGCCACTAAGTATTTCAGCATAGTTAAATTGTGGAACTCCCTGCCCCAGGATGTGGTGACGGCTGCCAACTTGGAAGGTTTTAAGAGGGAAGTGGACATGTTCATGGAGGAGAGGACTATTCATGGCTACTAGTAAAAATGGATACTAGTCATGATGCATACCTATTATCTCCAGGATCAGAGGAGCATACCTTTTATATCAGGTGCTTTGGAATACAGGCAGGACAATGCTGCTGCAGTTGCCTTGTTTGTGGGCTTCCTGGAGGCACCTGGTTGGCCACTGTGTGAACAGACTGCTGGACTTGATGGGCCTTGGTCTGATCCAGCATGGCCTTTCTTACGTTCTTATCTCTACTATAGCACCACAGATACTGCAGTAGCCAGAGATATATGAAACCACTCATATAAACTTATAAATTAACATTTCAATGGTATTTAAAGGCTCTATTAACATGTTACCAGCATTGTGAACTCCTGTTGGGAGAGCTTCCATGGCATGAAAAAAAAAAGCCACACATGGCAGCTGGTATTTGGGTATTTTTAATTGGGGGCTGTTGGAACGCAGGCTGGCTTTGCTCATTTAACAGGCACAGAGGGAATGCAAACCATTCAAGCTGCAAAGCACATCAATTTTAAAAGCTTCAACCATTTTTTTTTCTCAGTCTATTAAGGTACACATTATAAGGATGACTTAATGAAGTAGACATCTGAAAGCTCATCCCACACTAAGGCAGCTTATAAGGCACTGCTGCATTCTTCCTCGTATAATTAATATCACCCATGTGCACAATGCATTGTGCACCTCTTATGCTCTTCTTATTTCCCACTTGCACATGGTAACTCTCAACTAAAGTGTGAGCCCTTTCTCCCAACTCTGCAGGTGGCTGCTCTGTAAATATCATCCCTTCTCCTCACCAAACACAAGAGTGCTACTCATGAGAGATATCCCTGAATATGAATCTGTCTTGTACATTGGTATCCCATGTTTCCTCCAGGGAGACCAGAACATTCTGCATGGTTCTGCCATCACAATTTAATCATCACAACTACCATACAGGGTATCTTAATCCAAGAGTGGTTGCTGTACCACACCAGCCTTCTTGAATGTTGGGGGGAAAGGAAGCTTTTTGCCTGTCGGTCTCACTTCCCAGTGGCCACATGTTCATGGCATAGTCTTGACAAAACCTACCTGCAAAAAGCATGTCTCTCAGTTATATGGAGAGAAGAGTTGGTTTTTTATACTCCACTTTTCTCAACCTTAAAGGGATCTCAAAGCGGCTTACAATCGCCTTCCCTTCCCCTCTCCACAGCAGAGATCTTGTGAGGTAGGTGAGGGTGAGAGAGTTCGGAGAGAACTGTGACTAGCCCTAGGTCACCCAGCAGGCTTCATGTGGAGGAGTGGGGAAACCAACCCAGTTCACCCAATTAGAGTCCGCCGCTCATGTGGAGCTCTACTTTGAATTTGAAAATAAATAAAAAAACAAAAACACAAGAAGCTTTTGCTATAGCCTAGCCCAAACTTATCAGATATTGGAAGCCACGCCAGGCCAGCCACAGTTACTACTTGGATGGCAAACAACTAAGGAAGGCTGGGGTCACTATACAGAGGAAGGCAATGGCCAACCACCTCTGCTCATCTCTTGCCCTGAAAGCCCCATGGTCCTGGAGTCACTTGACGACACACACTTATTTTTATATTCCGCTTTTCTGAACCTTAAAGGAGTCTCAAAGTGGCTTACAATCGCCTCCCTTCCCCTCCCCTCCCCACAACAGACACCTTGGGAGGTAGGTGGGGCTGAGAGAGTTCTGAGAGAACTGTGACTAGCCCAAGGTCACCCGGCAGGCTTCATGTGGAGGAGTGGGGAAACCAACCCAGTTCACCAGATTAGAGACCACCGCTCATTACTATTATAGATAATCCCCCATCTTTGTCCCAGGGCATCAGACAACCAGGATCTGCTTTGCAAGCAGATCGGCTGGTTCATATCGCAGTGGGGAAGCAGTTGTGTTCGGACTTGTCCATGTCTTACTTGACACGGCATGTTCACCCCTATACCAAGCACCCATGCAATTAATGGCAGTTGTAAGACATGACGGGATGTATTGGAATTGAATTTCTGGGACTACCCTGCTCATAGACCAGCAGCGGCAAGAAGCTAGAGTGTTGATGCAATCGATCAGGCTGAATTGCCACTGGTTTCCCAGATGTTATTCATTCCTGCAACTTCAGTGTGTTTATTACCACCTATGGAGGCTGAAGATTGCTCTGTACAGCCAACAAGCTCACAAAACACTTCCCCAAAAACACAATTAGTTTTGGTGGTATTTGGTTGGACTGCATATATGGCTCCTTAGGGAAGAGCTGTCTTGTAATAACTTGGGTGTTAGTAGCAGAGAAATGGTGCTAACGGCGATTAAACAGTTTTGATTATGTCAGAAGCCCTTGCAGGAAGTCCTTCGGCCGGGCCTTCACTCCTGTACTGAAGGCAATGCATCTACCTCAGCATTATATAAACATCATTTTGTTCCACTGAAGGGGGTTCCTGTAGAGTTGCTACCTTTTATTCTAGCAGGGCTTGTGTGATGTGATAGGCAAATGTCCAAGAAGTGAAGACTGACCCCCAATGAAACAATAGTGAATGCTGCACCTGTTAAATTTCTTCTAATCCTACAAGATGTGGTATCTCTACCAAAACCAAAAACAACTCCAGGCAATCTTATATCTTGTTTATGCATGGGTACTTTCACTCACATTCACCCCCAGTCTGTCTCGGTTGTTCCTTAAAGTTATACATGAGTTTTCCCCTGGGGTTGCCAACTCTCCAGGAATTCTGTAACCCAGAGTTTGAAAACCTAGTACATCATCAGTACTTGGGGAAGGGAGGGACCTCAGGGGGGGGTCTAGTGCCATAGAGGCCGCCCTCTTAGGCAGCCTTCTCCAGGGGAACTGATTACTGTTGTCTGGAGATCAGTTGTAATTCCAGGAGATCTCTAGGCCTCACCTGGAGGTTGGCAGCCAAACCTACCCCACAGGGTTGTTGTGAAGATACAAAGAGGACAGGAGGGGGAAAAAACACATTTCCCTGAACTCCTTGGAGGATGGGTAAGTTAGACAGAGAGAGAGAGAGACTGGAAGAGCACCATGAACGTGCAACTTCATACAGGATTCCTTCAGTTGAAAACATTGTCATACTATATTGGAGAAAAGATGCCTCCCCAACGCTTATGGTTCACAGTGGTTTTAACTGAGCCTCATACCATTTCACACATCAGCATTCATCTTTGAAACTCAGGAGACATATTTTGAGGAGCCAAAGAAAAAAGAAGAATTGGTTTTTATACCTTGCTTTTCTCTACCGAAAGGATTCTCAAAGCGGGTTACAATCCCCTTCCCTTCCCCCCACAACAGGCACCTTGTGAGGTAGGTGAGGCAGAGAGAGTTGTGAGAGAACTGTGACTAGCCCAAGGTCACTCAGCAGGCTTCATGTGGAGGAGTGAGGAAACCAACCCGGTTCACCAGATTAGAGTCCACTGCTAATGTGGAGGAGCGGGGAATCAACCCAGCTCTCCAGATTACAGTCCGCCCCTCTTAACCACTACACCACGCTGGCTAGCGCTTCTAGTCCTGTGCAGAGGAAGGTGTCTTAGCAACAGTACCCTGTTCAAAACACTGAGGCCATCCCTTCTCCCTCATCGCATGAACACATGAAGCTGCCTTATACTGAATCAGACGCTTGGTCCATCAAAGTCAGTATTGTCTATTCAGACTGGCAGCGGCTCTCCAGGGTCTCAGGCAGGGGTCTTTCCCATCATTTACTTGTAGGATTGCCAACCAGGTAATAGCAGAAGATCTCCTGCTATTACAACTGATCTCCAGCCGACAGCAATCAGTTCGCCTGGAGGAAAATGGCCGCTTTGCCAATTAGACTCTACGGCATTGAAGTCCCTCCCCAAACCCCGCCCTCCTCAGGCTCTGCCCCCCAAATTTCCCACCAGTGGCAAAAAAGGACCTGGCAACCCTACGGGGACTGAACCTGGGACCGTCTGCATGCCAGGCAGATGCTCTATCACTGAGCCACAGCCACACAGCTTAACAGTAATAATGCAGCTGAAGGAGGGCAGACTTAGATGAGCTGCCCTTACATTCTCCTCCTGCAGTCACAACAAAGCATTCATAGAAACACAGCTAACACTCTTCCCTTCTCCGTAGTACAATTTGCCACCCTGCACTGCATCTCCAGGCTTTGTCCTACTCCCTATCTATTGCTCTTCAAGATAAGGAGGCCACGCTTCCCCATGGCTGCAATACAACTGAGTGTTCAAAGAGCCTTGTATGCATTATCTCGAGCATCTCTACAATGGCTCTGTGATACAGGTATCTCCCATGTAGCGCAATGAGCAGAGCATATGCTTTGTATGTGGAAAGTCCCCATCCAGCATCTTCAGTTGAAAGGATCAAAGCACGCTTGGGAAAGACCTTTGTGCAGCAGCTTAGCACATTTCTATCCCACTTGTCCTCCAAAGAGCCCAGAACAGCCTACTCGATCTTCCCATCCTCATTTTATAATAGGGTTGCCATCCTCCAGGTGGTGGCAGGAGATCTCCTGCTATCACAACTGATCTCCAGACGACCGAGCTCAGTTCACCTGGAGAAAATGGCCGCTTTGGAAGGTGGACTCTATGGCATTATGCCCAATTGGTGTCCCAAACCCTGCCCTTCTCAGGCTCCACCTCCCCCCAAACTCCAGGTATTTCCCAACCTGGAACTGACAACCCTATTTTTTCCTCACAGCAACCCTGTGAGTTAAGCTAGTCTGACAAACCCACTGGCACTCAGTGAGATTCATGGCAGAGTCGGGATTTGAACCTGGGTCTCCCAGATCTTAGTCTGCCACACTAATTACCACACCACCTTGGCCTGAGGTCAGGGAGCAGGGACGCCATGGCAGACTTTTTGCTTGCTGGCACTCTAGTGGTGATGGGAGGGGGAAAAATGCTAGTGTCATCTGTGCTGCTACATCACTTTTGAGGAAAACCCAGCAGTGATGTAGGGTACCTCTAGGAATCGCCAGAAACTCTAGGGTTTTACCATAGAGTTTCCAGTGATTCCTAGAGCTACCCTATCTCACCTCCAGGTTTTCCACAGAAGTGATTTAGTGGCACACAGGATGTCACAGAAAGCCAGCTGTGAATGGAAACCTCTCTCAAAGGTATTTTTGAGAGAGGACAGAAACTATGACACAATGGAGAGGTGGAGAGAAATCACTTTCTCCTGTCACTGTTTATCATTCCCGGTTAACAATATAAGATATACGATAGAAGCAAAACAATTTGGTGGCAGAACAGCATAAATGAAGTCTGTTTTCCCTAGAAACCACATAACCATTTGAATTAATTTAATTTGAAATATCAAATTAAATTAAACTGTAGAATAATCCCCAAGGGAAAGCATATTTCATTTGCAATGTCTTTTGACAGAATATGCTCTGCCAAAAGTGGTTTTTTAAATTTTTTTGCTATGCATCTGGCTTCAAATCTAAATTTATTGCATTAGCTCTGGGAAGACTTTTAATAGAAAGTGAGATTAAAAGGGGTGAAAAAAAGAAATTGTGCATGGGGTGAGGAGAGAAAAAAGTAGCAGTGTGAAATGGAACTGACTGTGTCGACAATAAAAGGATCAGATCAAATATGTTCCTCAGAGATGGAATTTTATTGAGATGTGTGCATGTTTGGGGTGGAGTTACATTAGGGCTGCCAACCTCCAGGTGGTGGCAGGAGATCTCCTGGGATTACAACTGATCACTGAACAAAACAAGGGTGGTCTGTGTGGTTTAGGTCTATCAACCTTAAGAGTTGCCATTGTGCCTTCTTTTGTAATTTTTAATGTTTTTAACTGAGATATAAGCGTCTTAAATTACAAATATTTTTTTATTATATAATTTTACCTTTTCCACCCAACCTTGGGTACCCAGCATTACAAATAATCTGCAGGCGACAGAGATCACAGCTTTGGAGCGTGAACTCTATGGCATTATAACCCATTGAAGTCCCCCCTTCCCAAACCCCACCCTCTTCAGGCCCCTCCCCCAAATCTCCAGGTATTTCCAACCCGGAGCTGGCAACCCTAATGTACATGCCCTCAAGGACAAGAGAGGGGAAAGCTTCCATGGACGATACAGAACACCTTCCGTCTCCATTCTGTTAAACCTTGAGCTCTTTATACAGTATGCATCCATTTCTAAGCACTGGCACTACTTAGGGATGCCAGCCTCCAGGTAGGACCTAGAGATCCCCTGAAATTATAGCCCATCTCCAGAATGCAGATAACAGTTCCCCTGGAGAAAAAGGATGCTTTAGAGCAGAGGTTCCCAAACTGTGCTCCAAGGAGCACTTGGTGCTCCGCAAAACGTCTCCTAGTGCTCCATGAAGAGACTGGAAAGAAAAATACTACTGTCATTCAGCTTAGTATATAGGTGCTAGGTGAAAATTAGCGCTTCGTGATGAATTTCTCTCCTGAAAAGTGCTCCATGACTCAAAAAGTTTGGGAAACTCTGCTTTAGAGACTGGACTCTATGGCAATGTTCCCCACTGAGGTCCCTGTCCTCCCCAGGCTCCATCCCCAAATCTCCAGGAGTTTCCCAACCTGGATCTGGCAACCCTACCCCCCCATCCCCCTCCAGTGGCCAAGGGGGACCTGGCAATGTTAGTGCTGATCATGGCCACCGTTCCTTCAGTTGCTTCACTGCCCCATAATCTCACAACTCTCTCGTCTTCCATTCTTCCTCCTCAAACTATGGAACTGAGTTCCTGCCTCCAACCTCTGTCCCCATGTTCAATGCCCTACCTTCTGCTCTTTTGCAGGGGAGATGCTGTAGAGTTCTGTTTCAGGAGCGCATTTGCCTTTGTGAAGGTGGGAAAGTTGAAACTGTTGGGCGTGTACCGCTGCATTGCCCCTTTGGTTGTGATCTCAGAAAAGATCTCATTATCCCCACTCTTCAAAAAAAAAAGGGCCAGGCTGATCTGAAGATTTGTATATGGCCTTTTTTCTCTCGGACCATGATCCTGGGGTCATGGACAAAGCGGCCACATTCTGTGCAGCTGCTAGAGCCCATTGCTGTTCTATATTAAGTGAATGGTTTCTACCTGCTCATTTTAAGACAATTTATGTAACCTTTTATGTATTCATGCTGCTTTTGTATGTACTTGAGAATTGTGGTCTTTAGCCATAATAAATAATTCATTCATTGATCCCACGGCTTTTACTTCTGTGCTCCGAAATCTCCACAGTTTCTTTCTGTTTATCTCAGGACTATACCTATTGACCAAGAGACCCCCCCACCCTCCAAAAAAAGATCCATAGACATGCTTGAACTACCTCATGCTCCTTATAAGGAGAGGAACATAGACTTCACAAACTATGATGCAGTGTGGCTGTGATCTAAGTATGCATACATTTTGCGCCTCAATAGCAGTGCAGGAGACCCAGCATGATGTAGAGCTTAAGGTGTCGGACTAAGACCTGGGAAACCCAGGTTAAAATCCCCACTCTGCCATGGAAGCTTGTTGGGTGACCTTGGGCCAGTCACACATTCTCAGCCCTGACCCTGGCTAGTATTTGGATGGGAGACCTCCAAGAAATACCAGAGTCATGACATGGAGGCAGTCAATGGCAGATAGGGTTGCCAACCTCCAGGTAGTAGCTGAAGATCTCCTGCTATCACAACTAATCTCTAGCCAATAGAGATCAGTTCCCCTAGAGAAAATGGCCGCTTTGGCAACTGGACTCTATGTCATTGAAGTCCCTCCCCTCCCCAAACCCTGCCCTCCTCAGGCTCTGCCCCAAAAACCTTCTGCCAGTGGCAAAGAGGGACCTGGCAACTCCACTGACAGATCACCTCTGAACATCTCTTGCCTTGAAAACCCTATGTGGTCACTATAAGTCAACTACGACTTGGAGGGGGGGGGAATTGCAGTCCAGACAGCAAGCATGGGTAGTGCAAACATGAGCAGCCAGAATCCAGGTGGATACTGTAGCCCTCCCGGTTCCAGTTGCTGCTGCTGATGTTTTAAGTTGAACTGTAACTTTTCTTACTTTCATCTGAAGTATTTTTTACTTGTTCGTGCCACTTTGGGCCTTGCTTACAGCAGAGAAATGCGGAACTGCAATTTTTAAAAATAACACTCAGAGGCATGATTCAGCCCCATTTTAGGCAGAATGTGATGGTAATCCTACCTGCACTTATTCTTGCTGGAGTGAATTCTACTGCTTGTGCTGATCAACTGACCTCATTTTTGCATTTTAGGATACATGTCGCACAACTGCTTGAATTCAACAAACACAGGGACATCCATGGAAGCCAGGTACAGGCCTTGTCAGAAGCTATATTCAGAATGCCACCCATGCGCATAGGAACCCACTTTTGAGAAAAGAAAAAGGTAAGTCAACACACATGTGCCTAGTAGTACCCTGGTGAGAGAATTTGAGGGCTGGAGGTGAAGGTTTGGCATTGCACCACTGTGCAACATCATTTCTGGCATGAATAGGGTTGCCAGGTCCCTCTTCGCCACCAGCGGGAGGTTTTAGGGATGGATCCTCAGGAGGATGGGGTTTGGGGAGGGGAGGAATTTCAATGCCATAGAGTCCAATTGCCAAAGTGGCCATTTTCTCCAGGTGAACTGATCTCTATCGGGTGAACTGATCTCTATCTCTGATCAGGTGAACTGATCTCTATCTGTCCACTCTAAATTTAGGGGAGGGACTGTGGCTCAGTGACTGTGGCTCAGTGGAAGAGCATCTGTTTGGCATGCAGACGGTCCCAGGTTCAATCCCTGGCATCTCCAGTTACAAGGACCAGGCAGGTAGGTGATGTGAAAGACCTCTACCTGAGACCCTGGAGAGCTGCTGCCAGTCCGAGTAGACAATACTGACTTTGATGGACCAAGGGTCTGATTCAGTAAAAGGCAGCTTCATGTGTTCATGGCATTTTCTCAGGATACACTGAATTACAATTGGAACCTGCAATGACGCCTGACATATACCGGTTCAACACATTGCAAACGTCAGCCAAGGACCCACTTCAGGTCACTATATGGTTGCAAGGTCCTGCCTGGCCATAGGCTGGGATGTGTGTGTGTGTGGGGGGGTAAGTTTGCTAGCTCCAGGTTGGGAAACTCCTGGTGATTTGTGGTTGGAGCCTGAGGGACCTCAGTGGGGTACAACACCATAGAGTCCACCCTCCAAAGCATCCATTTCCTCCAGGGGAACTGATCTCTGTAGTATGGAGATGAGCTGTAATTCCAGGGGATCCCCAGGTCCTACCTGGAGGCTGGCGTCACTATGTCATTAGGTGGTAGCAAGACTCCACCCTTGGAGCAATACATAAGAAAGCAGGCTCCTGGGTAGGGTTGCCAACCTCCAGTTACTAGCTGGAGAGCTCCTGCCGATAGAGATCAGTCCCCCTGGAGAAAATGGCCACTTTGACAATTGGACTCTATGGCATTGATGTCCCTCCCCTCCCCAAACCCCATCCTCCTCAGGCTCCGCCCCAA
Organism: Euleptes europaea; assembly: GCF_029931775.1. Lineage (NCBI taxonomy): Eukaryota > Metazoa > Chordata > Lepidosauria > Squamata > Sphaerodactylidae > Euleptes > Euleptes europaea. Next base: position 14,550,346 of record NC_079325.1, on the reverse strand, counting down.
AAATCTCCAGGTATTTCCCACCCTGTCGCTGGCAACCCTACTCCTGGGTGCCCGTGGAAGTGAAAGTTTCATTTTCTAGAATAGCTGGGACTGAATCATCTTCTTGTTTCTAATAGACTCCTTTGCCTTTGCCTTTTAAATAATCACCCAAATAAATACACTCTTGTGCTGGATTTGAAAGCTGGTAAAGTTCAACAGGTTAGGAGCAAGCGGGAGGTTGCGACCCCATCAGTTTCGAAAATAAAAGGTCAGGCGCGAAAAGCAGCACTTACAAAATGAATGGTATTGCTTTTCACGGCCAGAAACTGAAGAAAATTACAGCCAGCAGCGGTCTATAGGTTGAAGCAGTGGGAATAATCTATTTTCCCCCTCCGATGCTCCCCTCTGCCTATGAGCAAATACACACAAGCTGACACCTGCAACGGAGAAAGGCTTCTCTCTAAAACACGCAGTCTTGCCTTTTTAAGGGGAAGCTTGCCATGGATAACAAAGGCTGGGATTTAAAATAACAAACGGCGATCTGAACACACCCTCACCTAAGCCCCAAGGTAAGAAACACCTTAATCAAATCAAAAGCATTAGGAATTCAATCTCCGGCACTTTAGTACCTTTCCTGTTTTGTTTTAAATCTTGATTGGGAGAGTAATCCTGACAATAAAATTAGTAGCAAGTCAATAAAACTCGGGCCAAGGGATAGAGCTGCAAGTTAACCAGTGAAAGGGTCCATTTCATCGTACACATACACACACACAAAGTGCTTGTGATGATGAACCGGATTGACTGGCAAAGTTCATTATGATTTTAACCACAAAACCATGAAGAGCAGGTAATCATATTTAAAGAGATAAGAAACACTACTAGCAAATAAAAAGGAGGCCTTGGCTTTGTCGGAGAAATTTCTCATTTACAGCAGTCACAGCTGGAAAATCAATACCCTACTTTGGCATGCAGAAAGGATCTTGTGCTTGATGAAGAGGGGTTTTTTTTCTTCCTGTTCTCAAAACCTAATACGTACACACACATCCAGATTTGCCTTCTGGAATTATTCTAGGTTACCTTCTGGCCTGATGCACGATTCCTCAAGATCTGTTCCAGGAACATTTGCATTCTATCCACCGTTGTCAAAGCAAATCTCTCTCTGAATGTTAAATAAATCATCTCTCTCTCCTACTCTCAGGCACACGTGTACTAGGGTTGCCAAGTGCCCGGTGGTGGCGGTCAAAATCCCTCCAATCCCCCCGGCTGCCCGTCTACCAGCTGAGGGTCGGCAGTAGAGCTGTTGGGGGAGGGGATCGGTAAAATTTGGGTTCGGGTTTATTGGCCATTTGGGGGGGGGGGACCCGAATGCCGAATTTCCTATACCAGTAAAAGTAGGAAATTGGCTTTAAACTTGGGTTTCCCGAAAAATACGGCTATTTAAACCCTATGGGGGCTTTTTGCAGCTTTCTGTGGCTCCTGGGGGGGCATATGTGCATGTAGAGTTCCCAAATTTTCTGGGTAACTAGAAGGGACTCTCCTTGCAAGAATCCCCAAGTTTGGTAAAGTTTGGGTCAGGGGACTGGAGTTATGGGGTCTGGAAAGGGGCACTTCCATCCTCCTCCATTGAAATGCATTGGCAAAGTGGATGTGTTCAGATTCTTTAGTGTGATCTTTGCAATGTATCTCAATGGAGAAGCTGGGCTTTAAACAGTGGGAAAGTTTGCCCTGTGCCTCCATAGAGATATAATGTATCCGGATACATGCCAGCTTCCAGGTGGGACTTGGGGATCTACTAGAACTACAACTGATCCCCAGACTACAGAGATCAGATTCTCTGGAGAAAATGACTGCTTTGGAGGATGGATGCTATGGCATCATGTCCCGCTGAGGTCCCTCCATTCCCCAAACCACACCTTCCTGTGGTTGCACCCCAAATTTCCAGGAATTTCTCAAACCTGTTGACTTAAATTTCCTTCAAGAAGGAAATGTGGAACAATTCTTTATAATTAATTTATATGGGGGGGAATTGTAATGATGCTTCCAATCCACACCTCTCTGACAATTCACTGGTATGCCCTTACGATTCAGAAAGTTTGGTTGGCATGTCTACTTCGAGAACCCTGTGAAGTTCCAGCCCTGCTTCACTAGGATTAGAAAGCATCACATTGTGGTGGAAGGGAACCATGGAAAATCCAGCATCTCCCCAGAACCAAGGATACTCAAGCCATCTGCCTATTTGGCTTGCAGACATTCAAGACACTGCTCATCTACATATGGGCACATTTGATTTTGGAGGGGAGAAAGAATGTGCATGTGCACTTACATACTGCTCTGCTGTAGCTGTCTCCTTCACAGCTGTTGTGCTTACCATTAATTGTTGAAAGATGCATCATTAAAAACTAACTAAAACGTTAAAAACAAAAACAACTAACTGAGATGAGATTTACTAAGTAGGTGGCAGAAACACTAAGTGTTTACTAATGACTTCTGCGTTGCCTGGATCTATAAAAATGTGTACATAATCATTCTCGCACTGCCTCATGGGAACTGTAGTCCCACCCCAGCCATGCTCACACTGTTTTTAAAGAAAATACATCTGACAAGCATATTTTATTGCACTATCCCTGAGGTACACTGGTCATGTTAACCCTCTGAACCCTCTTCTCTAGCGATCAAGAAGATTTTGTCTGCCGATTACACAAGCACAAAAGCAGTCATATACTGCCACAAATGTTCCAAACACAGTTTATTTATCAAGGCGGTGCTGCAGAGGTACAAACTGTTCAAGTTGGACTCCAAGCAAAAACATTGAGTGGACCTAATGACTTTGCCAGGACCACATAGACTGAATGTACCTGTGAATAGCAACAGTACCGATAAATATGAGAACAGTGTTTGTATGACAACCCACATTGGTTCACATTACAGACTATAACGCATTGTGGAATTTCGTTCATTCCTAGCTTTCCTCTAAGGAGCTCAGGGCCCTTTTATCTTCACAACAACCCTGTGAGGAAGTTAGGCTAAGGTCACATGGTAAACTTTGTGGCAGAGCCAAGATCTGGACCCAGGACTGACCAACACACTCTTCATGCGTGTTTCTCATTGGTTGCTATGCTATAACATAACACGAGTTCATCATAAGGAGGATCTGAAACACATTTGACTGAATTCACGTGTGTCTTAAGGACTATAAATGCCTTGCTCCTTTAGACTGAAATAGTAAGATTACAAACTAGTGTTGCTAACTCTGGCTAGTAGGGAAATTCCCAGCGATTTGGGGGGCAGTGTCGGGGGACAGCAGGGTTTGAAGAGCAGAGGGAGCTCAGCAGAGATGTGAGGTTGGGGCAGATCCTCCAAGTAGGCTTGCCAGTTACCCACTTATAGTGGGCAACCTCCCAACCACAGTCCTCCATCCCTTGTTCATGATCAATGGAGCAGCAAGCAAAAAATGGGGGGAGACGACAGATACTGGACATCACTGGCATGTGAAAAGATGCTCCAGGATCCTAGAGTGTTGTTTTCACCTGGAAGTGATGCACAATGTTTTTCTTCTCTATGCCCTATCATAGTGTTGCCACTCTCCAGATGGCACCTGGAGATCTCCCACTATTACAATTTATCTCCAGAGAACCAAGACCAGTCCCCCTAGAGAAAATGGCTGATTTGGGGTAGTGGTGGACTCTATGGCATTATATGCTGCTGCTGTCCCTCCCCTCCCCAAACTGTACCTTCCCCAGGCTCGACCCCCAAATTCTCCAGGTACTTCCCAACCCAGAGCTGGCCACCCTATCTTATCCCCAATAGTCAGGGTTGCCAACCTCCAGGTACAGGCTGGAGATCTCCTGCTATTACAACTGATCTCCAGCCAAAAGAGGTCAGTTCACCTGGAGAAAATGGCTGCTTTGGCAATTGGAGTCTATGGCATTGAAGTCCCTCCCCTCCCCAAACCCCTTCTCCTCAGGCTCCACCCCAGAAACCTCCCGCCAGTGGCGAAGAGGGACATGGCAACCCTACCAATAGTCTTCTGGGGTTCCAGGAATGCACTTGGCATCCCTACGCATGAGGAATCACCACCAACCCAAATCACCTTCCAATGGGCCAACTTCCCTGTCCTCATCTGGGTTCCCCCCTTTAATTAACTCTTTAGGACGATGAGTATGCTCAGTCCTAATCAGACCATTAAAAAAAATGCAAACTAATATTGACCTGCAAGAATATCATAAAACCTTTACCTTATCTGTGGGGAGCCCCATTTCTAGCAATGCCAGCTCTGGGTTGAGAAATACCTGGATATTTCTGGGGAGGAGCCAGAGGATGTCGGGGTTTGGGGAGGGGAGAGGATTCAATGCCATAGAGTCCAATGGCCAAAGAAGCAATTTTCTCCAGGTGAACTGATCTCTATCAGCTGGAGATCTGTTGTAATAGCAGGAGAGCTCCAGCTAGTACCTGGAGGTTGGCACCCCTACCCATTTCACTGCCTTATCCATAGGCGCTCAGCTGCAAAATTTCAGTGTTAGAGGGGATGATGAAGTGTTATACCAGAAAGCAACCGATCTCAAAGGGCAAGCTGAGTCCAAGCATCATGCCCAGAATAAAGCAGCTGTGGCACGGCTGACAAACTCATTTGCCCGCCTGACCTTTGCACAGATGGGATAATGAATCCAGCATGCTCAAAAGCTGACCTAGGGCTGAGCTAGAGATTCCTTAAAAAAAAAAAAAAAGGAAACAAACAAGCAAAGGCAACATTGGCCGCGCACTCTTTTGGATTCTCAGCAGAGTGTGAGGTGCCATCTCCTAACTGCTTTGGCTGCAGACCTCATATTCATTTCTTCACATGGCGTGTTGCACACATCATTTCGGAGTCTTTTAGAGTCCTCTGCATTCTGGAGGCACCGGCAATCAAGCAGAAACTTCTGGGGCAAGCTGTGAAATCTGCGAAATGAAAATCAATTCCATCTCCATTTCACGGAGACTAATGTGGCATTTACAACATAAACAATCATTTCTGCTGGGCAGGAAAATTAAAAGCTGCACTACATAAAAAGGAACAATGTTTAAAGTTCGGGGGGAAATGAGCGGCTTGCATTGGAAAATGATTACAAAGGGAATAAGATGGGAAGGGGGAGGGCTGGTAGATTCGGAAGAATGGAGATGTAGGAAATATGCTACACCTCCGCCGCTACATGCAGAGAGTCAGAGCCGCTTCTGACACCATCGAATTCTCAGGAACGGATTTTCCAAGAACACCAAAATATTTCACCAACAAGTATCAGTGTACTCCAAGACAGTCTTGTTTATTTCTTGAATAGATTTGTACTGTATGCAGCAATGTGGGATTGGTTGATGACAACTGTGAAAATATTGACTTATCAATTTACATTACCCTTCTAGAGCCCAGTGACTCAGAGTGGTAAGCTGCAGTACTGCAGTCAAAAGCTCTGCTCATGACCTAAGTTTGATCCCGACGGAAGTCGGTTTTAGGAAGCCGGCTCTAGGTTGACTCAGCCTTCCATCCTTCCGAGGTCGGTAAAATGAGTACCCAGCTTGCTGGGGGTAAAGGGAAGATGACTGGGGAAGGCACTGGCAAACCATCCCGTAAACATAGTCTGCCTAGTAAACATTGGGATGTGACGTCACCCCATGGGCCAGTAATGACCCGGTGCTTGCACAGGGGACTACCTTTACTTTTTACATACTAAAGTGCCCTTGCTTGCCCTCTGGGGCACCACAGTCTTGCCCATAGTGACGCTATCCTTTCCATGTGGCCATCCCAGACTGGGTGGGCTAACCAGGAGACTAACCCATTGGAAGCTTGAAGTAGCAGTGACGGGAGGAATGGTAAGTGCAGCTGCAGGAAATGTGGTGGAGAATGTGAATATTTTTGCAAAGACATGCGTGTGGCTCAGTTTGTAGAGCCTCTGCTTGGCATGCAGAAGGTCTCAGGTTCAATCCCCGGCATCTCCAGTTAAAGGGACTAGGCAAGTAGGTGATGTGGAATACCTCTACCTGAGACCCTGGAGAGCTACTGCTGGTCTGAGTAGACAATACTGACTTTGATTAACCAAAGGTCTGATTCAGTGTAAGGCAGCTTCAAGTGTGTGTGTGTGTGTGTGTGTGTGTGTGTGTGTGTGTGTGTGTGTGTGTATGGGGGATTTTACAGCAAAAATTGAAACTGGAAAATATTCAGTAAAGACATTATTCACTGTGAAGGAAAATTATGCTCCATAGATGAGGAAAGAGAAATACAGTTCCTTAATTCTGCGGTGACTGTGAAACCACATCTCTCGGAGCATTGTTGGTTGACAAATGACACCGAATCACTATTTGAGAAGCTGATTTACCTTGATCAGAGCAGTAATTTATGAGGATTCTCCCCCCAAAAAACTGTGCCACAAAGTATCCTCATTGTTGCCAACTACCCGCTTCCTACTTTGCATGTAAAATAGAGACTCACACCACAAATTGGCACGGCACAGTCACACACACACACAAAAAGCTAATCAGCTGCAAACATCTAAATTGTGGCTCAGAGAAAGCCAGCATGATAAGGTAAGGAGACAATGTTGGTGCATGCAGAACTATTATTTACTTGTGTCAAAAATAACTATCCCATTTACATAACGGTTAGGGCTGTATGACAGCTCTTTCTGGGGAGCCGGCTTCCGCTGCAAAACAAGAAGCTGGAGGAAAGAGAAGAAAGACGATCTGTTGTTTGAATGAACCGGGGAGCTTTAAATGGCACCATACAGAACCTCTTGACTTTCCAAGCTCCCCTCTCCACTATTAATACACTGGATACTGAGCCAATATAAAAGGAAGCTTGAAAAGGGGATGAAAAAACGTTTGAAAGATACATTCCAGTACTCTTGTCGTGTATTCTCTTTCCGAGCTATATTGTTAGGGCCAATCGCTAATGGCGCCTTTAGATAATAGTGCTGAACTCGATTACTATGGCTTTTATGATAGACTCAGGCTACGTCAACCTTGCTCCTGCGCTGCTCTCCTTAAGGAAAACACTTTTGGTTTCATTTTTGTCAAAGGCCTTGGACAAATGTCAGAGATTGGGCTGGGACACCATTTGCCCCACGGTGTCCAATACCAATGATGAATATGCCAGATTTGGCTTCCAAGGCAATCTCTCTTCCCAACATATTTTTCCCCCAAGATGTGAAAAACAGACTGTGAACTTGAATGTTGCATCTCTCTGTTGAATGTACTATAGGCTACAGAACTCATGATGCTACTAGACTGGGATTGAGGTCAGTACATAGGGTTGCCAACCTCCAGGTGGTGGCTGGAGATCTCCTGCTGTTACAACTGATCTCCAGGCGACAGAGATCAGTTCCCCTGAAGAAAATGGATGCTTTGGCAATTGGACTCTATGGCATTGAAGTTGCCAGCTCCAGGTTGGAAATACCTGGCAATTTTGGGGGTGGAGTCTGAGGAGGGTGGGGTTTGGAGAGGGGAGGGACTTCAATGCCACAGAGTCCAATTGCCAAAGCAGCCATTTTCTCCAGGGGAACTAATCTCTGTCACCTGGAGATCAGTTGCAATAGCGGTTGGTCTCCAGACACCACCTGGAGGTCGGCAACCCCAGCAATCATGGATGGCGGAACTAGAAGCTTTTATCTATTTAGTATATTATTTTTCATTTCACTGTTCCTCCTAGGAGCTAAAGGAAGTGTATATGGTTCTTCTCCTCTACACTACACCTTCAGAACAAACCTGTGAGGTAGGTTAAACTAAAAGTCACCCAGTGACTTTCACACAAGCAGATACTTACATCAAGATCTCTTATCGCCCATAACCCTTTTTTTTTTTAGCTGTTCACATTTGGGAGTAACTCTTTCCAAAGTAGCCCAGAAAAACTAACCCATGCAAATAACCAGCAGCCTGCTTGAAAATTATATATATGTAACTGGTTCTTCGGCTCCCAACAATTCACAGCCTGTTTATGTAACCCAGGGATTTCAAATTAGTGGTCCAAGCTCTGGAGCCAACCCCTGGTGCCAACACAGTCACCAGCAAAGGGATTGGTTTATGCATTAAAATACCGCTTTCGAGCACATTCTGGAGATTTGGGAGGCCCCTCCGAATCCATTTGTGGTAGAAAGCTGGTTAACAGTTTTGTGCATAAAGAAATGCAAATATTCCACACCTGAATGCTGCATTTGGGAGACTTGTAATGTCCCAAACATGTGCCCTGCATTACTATTAAGGCCCTTATTTGTAGACGAAGCTAATTTTACCATAGAACACAATCACCAGCAAAGGGATTGGTTTATGCATTAAAATACTGCTTTCGAGCACATTCTGGAGACTCGTGAGGCCCCTCCGAATCCAGAAGCTGCCCTTCCTCATTTTAAAACAGTCTTGCATAAGACCCAGGCAATGCACCCCCTATGGATTTATGGTCCGGAGTCCTAGCAAGACTTTAATAATGCCTTGCGGAACAAGTTCCCAACACAGGTAAATTATCGATCGGCCAAACACTTGCGAGTGGCAAATGGCCCACGGACTTCCCATGGTGGCTAGCATTCAACCTAAACTACACAGACTCTCTCCTGTCGGTTCAGAGTTTAACAGCATTTTGTCTCGGGAAGCCCCTGATGGGAGAGCAATTTTGCAATGTGCCATGGTAACCGAACGTCGCTCCAGACCTTCAAGGGCAAGAGACAATGGGAAGCCAGCGCGTGGCCGATGTGTCCTGGCTGTACCTGCTTTTAGCAGCCTGAGACCAGCAGGAGAACACAGTTTGCTTACCCACTTTTCTTGCCTTGACTGTCCAGGGATTGAGTTGCAAAGCGAGATTTCCTGTTCTTACCGCTGTGTTGTAAGGTACAAGGAAATCTTGCAAAAGCCAAAAAGGACAAACATAAAATAAAACGTTTTAGGATGCTGGAATTGGAAGCTTCATCCAGGGCCTTTTGGAAGGCAGAATGTGCACGCAAAAACTATGCGTAAACCACTATTTGATTAGAGCTACTACAGAATTCTACTGGACTCCAAAAGTGGGAGCACATTTGGAAGTTCGTAATAAAAAAGACATCTGAGAAAAGTTAAGAAAAGCAAAAAGTGAATTGTTAAATTTAGGGAGAAGTCTCTTGGAGGTAAGGAGCCCCATGACGCAGAGTGGTAAGCTGCAGTACTGCACTCAAAAGCTTTGCTCACGACCTGATTTCGATCCCAATGAAAATTGGTTTCAGGTAGCCAGCTTAAGGTTGGCTCAGCCTTCCATCCAGTAAAATGAGTACCCAGCTTGCTGGGGATAAAGTGTAGATGACTGGGGAAGGCAATGGCAAACCACCCCATAAACATAGTCTGCTTAGTGAATGTTGTGATGTGACATCACCCTATGCTTCAGTAATGTGACATCACCCCATGCTTGCACACGGGACTACCTTTACCTCTTGGAGGTTGCTTATGCACAGTGTTCATCAGCCTGCATTACATGCAAGTGAGATAGGGGGCTGCATTAGAGCACATGCTTTGTGTGCAGAAAATCCCAGGTCCCTGCCATCCATAGCTAAAGGCTCCAAAGCCTGATTAAAACAGATAAGCAAAAACCTGCATAATCTTAATGTGCCCAGTTTCTCATGTAGACCGCCAAAACAACAAGTGGGTTCTAGATCAAATCAAGCCTGAACTGTCCCTAGAAACTAAAATGACTAAACTGAGGCTATCGTACTTTGGTCACATTATGAGAAGACAAGACTCACTGGAAAAGACAATCATGCTAGGAAAAGTCGAAGGCTGCAGGAAAACAGGACGAACCAACATGAGATGGATTGACTCTATAAAGGAAGCCATGACCCTCAGTTTTCAAGACCTGAGCAAGGCTGCTAATGATAGGATGTTTTGGAGGACATTGATTCATAGGGTCGCCATGAGTCGGAAGTGACTTGACAGCACCTAACACTCATGCATGCTATGATTCTGCTATGCACATAACATTAGCACACTAACAGAATGGACGCTAGGGGAAGGTGGCATGGTAGAGCTCGAGCTCATCGGATCTCAGAAGCTAAGCCGGGTCAGTACATGGATGGGAGACCACTAAGAAGGCTCTGCAGAGGAAGGCGACCCAAACCAACTCTGCTTCTTACTGTCCTTGAAAGCCCCTTGCTGGGGTTACCATACATCGGTTGTGGCTTGACAGCACACGCATAGGTGGCGTGCATGCCAGGCCTATGTGTGCTAAATCTGAAAACCATTAAACAAGACACTGAGCGCATGGAAGCTTGGACAGATAAGGATCTTTCCTGCCAGCATCATGTTTAAATCAGGCCTGAGAAAGCAGGTGACGGAAAAGACGCCGCTCTGTTTGAGACCCTGGAGAGTGATTCTGAGCTAGACAGACCAATGAATGAATCACTTTAAGGCCCGCTCGTATGTCATTCAAAAGAATAAGTTGTGCTTTTCTAATTACTGGTTGTTTGGTTGGGAGTCTGATGCTGAAGATGTCTCTCTGCTTGCAGTGACTCACGTCTACAGAGGCCACTACATTTCACCTCAACTGACATTTTGAGGCAACTCAGGAGGTAGAAATAGATGAGGAATTTTGAAAGCAGGAAAATAAAAGTCTGAACAAATAGAACAGGGGCAGTCTGCGCATCTCTCATTTTAACTTACACTGTCACTATTTCAGAACGGTTCTTCTACTATTTGAAAGATAAGCGTAGCTTCCTTCTTTTTCATGTTCAGAATATCAATACAAAACCAGATACAATTACCAGAGAAGAATAATGATAAGGGAAAGCCAATGATCTGGAATAATTCTGCTAATTTAAACAACGTTGACTAAAACCAGTTTGTTACAAAAGACAAAACAAATATGACATCATGTGAATACAGACGAAGAAGAAGAAGAAGAAGAAGAAGAAGAGTTGGTGTTTATACCCTGCTTTTCTCTATCTTTAGGAGACTCAAAGTGGCTTACAATCACCTTCCCTTCCTCTCCTCACAACAAATACCTTGTGAGGTAGGTGGGACTGAGAGAGTTCTGAGAGAACTGTGACTAGCCCAAGATCACCCAGCAGGCTTCATGTGGAAGAGTGGGGAATCAAACCCAGTTCTCCAGATTAGGGTCTGCCGCTCTTAACCACTACACCATGCTGGCATTACATCCAGCAGCACCTTAGAGACCAAGAAGATGGTTGTAGTATAAACTTTTGAGAGTCAAAGCTCCCTTCATCAGATACAGTACCCAGGAGTAATTAACAAACCATGAATAATCCATGGTGCAAATGAGACAGGAAGTCCTCCAGTTTGCATCCTTGTTTTGCTCCATCCTCTCCTTGTGTGTTATGCCATGAATGAAAACTTCCTGGTTTAGAACTCATCACAGTCTTTTGGGTGCTTTTACAAATTGTGCCTCAATTCTTGCCACAAACCAGGACCATAAACTAGCATTTAGTTCTTGTTTACAACCTCTGCTTTTTAGGCAAGAAACATACCACAATTTGTTGAAGCGCCCAAATCAGGCACGGCAGCAAACTGCAGTTCAGTCTAAATCAGGAAGTCTTCAGTTTTTTGTATAGTGTACTAGAGGGTATGGATGGAGGGTGAGGGAGATTTTTGGGGCAGAGCCTGGGGAGGGGAGTGTTTGGGGAGGGGAGGGACTTCAATGCCATAGAGTCCAATCGCCAAAGCAGCCATTTTCTCCAGGTGAACTGATCTCTATCGGCTGGAGATCAGTTGTAATAGCAGGAGATCTCCAGCTATTAACTGGAGGTTGGCAACCGTAGGGCGTATACAATCCCAAGGACTTCTGAGGTTTGGTTGATGAAAAGTCAGGGAATGTGTCTGAGAGCAGCACTCCCCAGAATCCCCCGGAATGCTCAGAGTTCTGACATGTTAATACAGGAAAGTTCCCCTGAAGGCAGTATGTTTGAAAGCCCTAGCTGTATGGGGATAAGAGATTTTATGGCGCACAATAGAAGTTTTCTATCCTCATTAAAACATTTAATAGAAAAAGCCATATGTGCTTGGCTCATGCTCAGTGAAGAACAAGGGGCTCTAATCCAGCGAACAAGCCAAGTGCAGACTCTTCGGTGTGTTTTGATAGCATGCCCTGTCAAAAACTTTTTGAAATACTATATAAGTGTGTCTTTCCCTAAAGCCCAAAGAGCTCGTTTTTGCATTTAGATGTCATAAATGTGTATATTTTATGCCCGTACACCAATGTCTCACTCCCCAACTGCTTATATTTCCCGCATTTCAGAATTCATTACACATACTGAGTGATGAGATCCAGTTCCCATGACACGCAGACAGAAGCGTGCCTCCCCAACAGAGCTTCACTGTTACCATTGCAATTTAGCACAGGCTAGCTAGCAACGTATTGCAAATGAAAGCAAACAAACCAAGCCAAAGTAACCCATCTACCCTCCAATTCTGTACTTTCAATGTTTAGGATTCAATTTAGGTTTTCAATTCCACATATAAGCAAGCATACCTTTATATGGCAATGCAAGCAATCAGTGGATGACCCTCATTGCTAGGGTTGCCAGGTCCCTCTTCACCACCAGTGGGAGGTTTTTGGGGCAAAGCCTGAAGAGGGTGGGGTTTGGGGAGGGGAGGGACTTCAATGCCATAGAGTCCAATTGCCAAAGCGGCCATTTTCTCCAGGGAAACTGATCTCTATCGGCTGGAGATCAGTTGTGATAGCAGGAGATCTCCAGCTAGTACCTAGAGGATGGCAACCCTACTGCTCTCCCCCATGACTACAAATAGCAAAATCATATTAAGGAATTCATGGCACGCAATCTTGACTGTAAGCCAAAGTAATGACTGGGAATGCACTTATGAAAGATGCTCTTTAGGCCAGCAAGTGGAGACACAATGGGACTCAATACAAATTTTCAGTAGATTTGACCTCATCCTTGATGTTTATGGCTGCCACCTTATCCTTAAGCCAACAGAACTTGCTCAGATAGCAATGGACAGGGACGGCTGTCTAGGACTTTATGACACCCAGAAGGCAGATAGCACAAGTTAACGTATTGATTGATGGTGTCTGAAGATAGCACTGCCGAGAAAGGGGGGGGGGGAATCAATTTGTATCAGCCTGAGGGAAGACTAGTCAAGTAGATGTATGGATTTATGAAGCTAAGAGTATATTAACTCAGGAACTCCGTGGGGTTAGACTTGGGAGCCAGGATGGGGAGACACAGAACACAAAGACATACAGAGTGCAGAAACAAGAAACAGACTCTCCTGAAGTCAGCTGAGAATTTCCCAAGAATCAAGATAGCAATTAGGGCTCAAATGCCAAATAGATTCTGCCGCACTGCTCAGGGCTTATCCTCTTCCACCTGTGGATCTGACCAAACTGATAAGAATCATGGATGAAATGCACCATTGCATCCTGGGTGAACTCTGACATGAGCCCCAAGCTGTTGGAATCATTCTTGTGCATATAACATTGGGGTGCAAAAGGAATCCCTCACTTAACACACACACACACACACTTCTAACTTCTTCCCCAACTGAAATAAAATGGCTTGGTTCACATGTAACAGCAAAACTATGACTTATTTAAACTACGGTTTGTTTTTGTGAAAACAAGGGGTAGCTCACAGGTCATTGTTCTAATCCAAGTTGCCTCAACACATACCAACTCAGGTGCCTTTGCTCCTTTTCCCACTTCCCCTACAAAGATCTCGATGGTATCCTGGCCTATTCTGCAGAAGAAGCAGTACTGGGGGCACACGCCAGGTCTGAGACAGCATCTTTGCATTTGCGCCACATGGAAAACCATAGTTCACAAGAAAACCATGGTTAATAAAATTACATTCAAGGCATGGTTTCAGATTTTGGCTTGATGCACTAGTCAGAGTTAACAGAGTTTGGACAACCATACTATGTATAGTTATTTTAATTAAACCATAGCTTGTATGTCGGAGCTCAGCCAATACGCAGTTTTGTCTTCATTAACTTATCATTTGACGCTGAACTCCTCGGCATCACCATGAGGATGACAGTGTCCCCAAAGTAGGTCTCCCATGGGCCTTTTTATCCTAAATAATCTAAAGCAATTGTTCACACAAACTTTCAACAAAGAATAACACTTTCAGAGCCCTCAGGTTCACCTCTACATCTTTTTGCTTCTTTTCCATCTTAGGAAATCAACCTGTTTACTCCAAGTTACTATGGTAGTGTCATATGAGTTTACCTATTTTAATAAATTCTGACATCTTTAGTTGCCTATGACAGCTCAAGTCAGTCACAGTGCAATTCTAAGGATACTTTTCTGGGAGTAAGCCAGGGACTTGAGTAGGATTCTGCATAGAGTTGGTCACATTGCTCTCAGTCTACCTGGTGCCATGGGGCTAGGCTTGCCATTTGCCAGTACATGATGGGTAAATCCCTGCCCTGCCCCAGTCCCCTGCCCTTGAGAAATCGAGGAGAGGGAGGAAGAAGAAGAAGAGTTGTTTTTTATATGCTGACTTTCTCTACCACTTAAGGCAGAATCAAACTGGCTTACAATCATCTTCCCCCCTCCCTTTGAGAGAGCTCAAAGAGAACTGTGACTAGCCCAAGGTCACCCAGCTGGCTTTGTGTGTAACAAATCCAGTTCACCAGATTAGCCTCCGCCGCTCATGTGGAGGAGTGGAGAACCAAACCCGGTTCTCCAGATCAGAGTCCACCGCTCCAAACCACCGCTGTTAACCACTACACCATGCTGGCTGGAAAATAGCCTCCATAGTGATGCTCTTGGAATTTCCCCATATTTCCCCATAATGGGAAGTTCCAAGAGCGTCACCCAGAAGTGATAACACATCTTCTCTAAACTCCACCCTCCCCATGCTCCGCTCGAAAAATCTCCCAGCATTTGCCAAGGCAGTCCTGACAATTTTACACAGGGCACTCTTGCCTTTTGGGATCTGTTCTACTTGCATCTCAAAATATGGGTGGCACCGCTGCATTGGGATAGAGTAATATCTGTATTTCCCCCTTGTTTTGCACTACTGTTTATCGTATCAGTTAATTACCACACTGTAGCAAACAGCCCCAATGTTATTTTAATAACAAATTTAAAAAAAAAACAGATTTACATGGGGAAGAAGTCAAGGTTGCAGCCTAATTGTTCTCACTGGAGATTCTACAGGCCTCATCACTGACTTTCCTGAGGCAAAATGGAAATGTGGCAGAATATCCATCAGCTATATTAGCCTGGAGTGTCAGGGGAGCCAATGTCAGGGCTTGCACCAAGCACCTGTTGGAGAAGAAAACTACAGGTAGTTCAAGCTGGGATACTACAATCACGGACCAGAATCCTCCTTCTCCTCAAAACTTAAGGGATCCCTCTGCTTCTCCTTGCTATAAACCGCCACCATGCTCCCTGATAGTTTGATCAAATTGCAACCATGGGATGTCACCAGGCTCCCTGTTGGTGCCTTCACTCCATTGTCACTCTGCTAGCGAGCTTACCCATTGCTTGCTCCAGTTCCGATATTTATCACTTTTCCAGCAGGGAGAGCGTGACTTGGCCAGTATTCAGACTAGGGCAGCCAGCAGCTAAGCATTCCGCGAAGTCACCGGCAAGATTTCAGAGGGTTTCTAGTATAGAAGATGGTGCCGAGTTGTTTTCTGCTGCTCCAGAAGGTCGGACCAGAACCAACGGGTTGATATTAAATCAAAAGAGTTTCAGTGTAGAAATTAGGAAGAATTTTCTAACAGTTAGAGCGGTTCCTCAGTGGAACAGGCTTCCTCGGGAGGTGGTAAGCTCTCCTTCCCTGGAGGTTTTTAAGAAGAGGCTAGATGGCCATCTGTCAGCAATGCTGATTCTATGACCTTAAGCAGATCATGAGAGGGAGGGCACCTTGGCCATCTTCTGGACATGGAGTATGGGTCGCTGGGGGTGTAGGGGGGAGATAGTTTGGAATTTCCTGCATTGTGCAGGGGGTTGGACTAGATGACCCTGGTGGTCCCTTCCGACTCTATGATTCTAGTGATTTACTCATTTTTTTCTTACCTAGCTAGAAAAAGGCAGCAACAGTTCTGACATCGGAATTGAAATATCCTCTTTGATTATGGCAGTTGTAACTGTACAATACTGCCCCAGGATCTGTGCATCCAGCTACCTTCCAAACCAAACATTGGGAAAGGGCTCTGGTGAATGTACGAATCAGCCCTAAACCAGTTCTCTAGCAGAGGTCAGGTACTGGAGAACAGAACTGATTTTGAGCTTCCCCTAATGTCTCCGTGAGTTTTCTCAATGCCCAAGAATTACTGAGGGAAAAACAGAAGGGAAGAGGAAGACACCAAATGGACCAGGCTGACTGGCTAGCAGCATGAAAAATAAAGCATATATAAAAGGTGAGATAAAGGGTCAGAGACACCATCCATCTAGCACAGATTTCAGTGACAGAAAAGGGGAAGGTTTAGGCTGCTGAGCCGGGGGCTTGGACAAATAGACACAGCTCAAGGCTTTAACCTCTAAAGGAGCCTGTGATGTTTTCCCTGCACCATCTGACCTGAGCCCATTAATACAATCGCGGTCTGCTCTCTCCCTTCCCAAATAGTTAGGTATCACTGAATATGGACGTTGCCCTTGGCTAATACACAGAGCAGACACCAGCAATGGATGCATCAGCTAATCTGTGCTTTCAGGAATAGATATTTCCATTTAAAAAGAAAAAGAAAAGAAACCGTGAACGTGGTTTAACTTTTACTTGGTTCTCCCTGAAGGCGGGTTCACACATTCATTCTGCTCACGATCCTCTCCTCATAGCGGCGCAGTGAGTGTGACCCCTCCACCACATAAGGTAACCTGTACAAAGGCTTCCCAGAAAGGCCTTAATATCTTAGACCAAGAGTGTGTGCATGGGGGGGGGGGAGGGCACACATATCTATTTCACCTCTATGGGAAGTAGGGTTACCAGGTCCCTCTTCGCCACCGGCGGGAGGTTTTGGGGGCAGAGCCTGAGGAGGGCGGGGTTTGGGGAGGGACTTCAATGCCAGAGTCCAATGGCCAAAGTGGCCATTTTCTCCAGGTGAACTGATCTCTATCGGCTGGAGATCAGTTGTAATAGTGGGAGATCTCCAGCTAGTACCTGGAGGTTGTCATCCCTAGTCAACCAGCCTGAATCAAGAGGTGGTCGTTGGCTGGCTGAAGTGGGCCGCCTCCTAGTCATCTGCAGCTGCTTGTCTAGACATCTGACTAACAGAAAATCTCCCAGACGGTGGATGGCCCACCCTACACCTTAGGCCTGGCAATCAGAAATTGCCATTAAGCGGTGATGCTTTGTTTCCAGTTGACATTCTGAATGTTGCAAGGGGGGGAGGCTGGGGTCCTGCTTGCCAGCATTGCGCTGGTACCGTCAGCTCATTTGAAGTGGCTCTTTGCCTTTACCCTTTCACGAGGGCAAGGAAAGGCGGGGCCGCATTTGCTCACTGGTATTTCAGAATCTCTAATTAATGGGAAAGATTATTCATGCATTTAAGCATTTTAGAAAGGTATTCAAGTCAGAGTAAATACAATTTCCATTTAGCGATTTTCTAATAACCACCCACTTTCCCTTTGGCAAGAAAGAAAAGTGTGTGTGTGTGTGGGGGGGGTGGTTTGGAATGCAACAGCAACATTACTTTCTATTATTTTTGTGTCACACTCTCAAATAAATAACAACAACATCCCAAAATCTACCTATTACATTTTGTTCCCATCCTTAGGGTTGCAAACTTCCAGGTACTAGCTGGAGATCTCCTGCTATTACAACTGATCTTCAGCTGAAAGAAGAAGAAGAAGAAGAAGAAGAAGAAGAAGAAGAAGAAGAAGAAGAAGAAGAAGAAGAAGAAGAAGAAGAAGATCAGTTTCCCTGTAGATGTGGCCGCTTTGGCAATTGGACTCTATGGCATTGAAGTCCCTCTCCTCCCCCAAACTCTGCCCTCTTCAGGCTCCACTCCAACATCTCCAGGTATTTCCCAACCTGGAGCTGGCAACCCTACCCATCCTTCCTGCATTGGATTCAGGCTCTCCCTTCCACCATTTTATCCTCACAATAACCCAGTGAGGTTGGTTAGGCTGAGAGTCTGTGACTGCACCCTAGTTAGCCATTGGGTTACCTTTTGCTTGCTGGGATCTCTTGCCCCCATCAGGACTTTCCCACAACTGCTCAGGATGGTGGCAGGAGAAAAAAATGGGGATCATCAATATCCAAATGAGCTGATGTCACTTCCAGTGCAACCAGAAGTGACATCAGCACATCTCTGGCAACACTCTAGTATTTAGCCAAAAGTCTATGGTTAAACCATAGTGTTTGGGCCAAATGCTAAAACATCTCTGGTGACATGCTGATGTTATTGGCAAGATTCAATGGGTGAGTTTCCTGCCAGTTGCCGGCAACCCTAATTACCCAGCAAGCTAAAGTTGAGCAGCAGGGGCAAAACTGGTTGAGAAATGGGCAAACATTGACATCATGCCAACTCTGCATCAGTGCTTCGAGTGCAAACCTGGAAACGATGTCACTGTGTTGAAGAGACACTCTAGGATTCATCTGAAGCTCTGTAGCAAAACCATAGAATTTTGGGTGAATCCTAAAGTTTCACTATGACGTGGCAATGTCACCTCTGGTTTGCATTGGACGTGACACTGTGACATTGGTGCAATGCTGATTGTCCAAACTACACCACCTGTGTCTCCTAGGGATTGCCAATGCTGGGCTAGCAATTCTAAAGCAAAGTTCATGACCAGGGTGGGGGTCATCATGGGAAAAACCAGGGTGGGACCTTTGCGTTAGAGATGGACATGCTGGGAGAGCCAGCATGGTGTAGTGCTTAAGAGCGGCGGTTTGGAGCAGTGGACTTTGATCTAGGGAACCGGGTTGGTTTCTCCACTCCTCCACATGAGCAGCAGAGGCTTATCTGGTGAACTGGACTTGTTTCCCCACTCCTACACATGAAGCCAGCTGGGTGACCTTGGGCCAGTCATACTCTCTCAGTCCCACCTACCTCACAAGGTGTCTGTTGTGGGGAGGGGAAGGGAAAGTGATTGTAAGCCGGTTTGATTCTTACTTAAGTGGTAGAGAAAGTCAGCATATAAAAACCAGCTCTTCTTCTTCTTCTTCCTTCATAACTGGAGATCTCAAATGGAAGTAGAAATCTACCCTCTGCTCTACCCGCCCTTTGGAAATCAAAAGCATTTGTGCCTAGGGGGTAGAGAAAGTTGGCATATAAAAACCAACTCCTCCTCCTCCTCGTCGTCATCTTCTTCTTCTTCTCCTCCTCCTCCTCCTCCTCGTGGGCTATAGGAGCCACAGACGGACACTTAAGGTAATCTGATGGGCTGACTCCCAACTATTCTTTCCCCCCAGTTCAGATTTCCCCTGCCACATTTGAGGCATCACTAAAGTTCTCTATGAAATGGGGGGGGTAACAGGTCTGCTGCACACATTATGCAGATACCAACCCAGAATGGTCGTGAGCGACACTCTCGACAGGGAACTGCCAGTTAGTGTGCCCTGATGAGCATTACCTACATGATGCACGCATTTGCAAACAAATGGTTTGTCATGTCCATGCTCTTTTTATTTTCAGTGTGCATTCTGGGGTGGGTGGGGAAGTAGAGCATGAAGTGTCCCTCTAGACACTGTTATAGTAACACAATTTTTTTTTTGGGGGGGGTGTTCGAATAAAATGTAAGGCAGCAGTAAGAACAGCTAAAAGAGACGGATTGTGCTTGTTTTGCAACACATACCTAGCGGCTTTGTTGGATCTGGGGGAAAAAATAATGAGCTATGCTAGAAAACGTGTTATTAACTAATACACTTTCATTAGCATGCCATTAACCATCATTTCACTTCCAGCCTAGACAAAGACAGAGTAATGCGGGTGGGAAAATAAAAAAATCAATCCCCTGAAAAGGCCATATCTTCATGTTACATACTGAGAGGGGGTGGGGGGACCCGAAAAACAAATCACTTTTAGATGTCTTGTGGCATATTCAGATTTAAAGCACGGTGTACTGGCATCTGGTTTTACTCTGAGGATGCGGTTTCACAGGCTTCGTACTGATTTATACAGCTGCCGTGGCAAAGTAGTGAGTCCGATCCACCCATTGAATTAGACTACTTCTGGTCCAGGTGTATCAAAGCTTTTGTGCAAAGTAAAGAACAACATAAAGGACCAAAAAAAAAAAGCCTCCATTGTGACGAGAGTCATGGCTCTCATGTGTGATGATGGTGGAAGGAAGCAAAGGCCAAGGGGCAGTGTGGGAAAAAGAGTTTGCAACCACAAGCACAGCAGGTCATCTCATTACTCAGCCCAGAGAAAAGAGAGATCTGGACACAATTGTAGCAACACAGGGATTATTTCTTAGCCGGTCCTGCCCTATTGGGACAACAAACCTCCTTAACTAGTCACTTTGCAAATCCTTCTTTTGATCGGGCCTAGGGTTGCCAACCTCCAGATACTAGCTGGAGATCTCCTGCTATTACAACTGATCTCCAGCTGATAGAGATCAGTTCACTTGGAGAAAACGGCCAATTTGGCAATTGGACTCTATGGCATTGAAGTCCTTCTCCTCCCCCAAACCCCGCCCTCCTCAGGCTCTGCCCCAAATACCTCCCATTAGTGATGAAGAGGGACTTGGTAATCCTACTTGGGCCAAAGGCAGTTTATGGTGCTCAGTTAGGGTTGCCAGCCTGCAGGTACCAGCTGGAGATCTCTTGCTATTACAACTGATCTCCAGCCAATAGAGATCAGTTCACCTGGAGAAAATGGCCGCTTTGGCCATTTGACTCTATGGCATTGAAGTCCCTCCCCTCCCCAAACCTTCCCTCCTCAGGCTCCGCCCCAAAATCCTCCCGCCGGTGGTGAAGAGGTACCTGGCAACCTGAATTATTCGTGGGATCCGCTTTTTGGCTCCCTTTAATTGCCGCCATTTTTTCCTGGTGCCACTTCCAGATACCAATAAGGTCTTTTTCAGGTTCTTCTGTTCGGCTTTAGCCAAATGCACACCACCAGTCAGCAGCCCTAACCACAGGCCTACCAGGCGGGCCACACATTCCTGCCGGCTGTGCTGTGCCTGTCAACCGTTCTACACAAAAAATTCTGTGCCCACAGTCGATGCATTCCTTCTCTCGCTCTCTTGCTCTGCCTTCTCCTGTCTTACATCTGCAGCGAGTAGCTGCAAACAGTTGGCCCTCCACAACAGACAGCCCATCAGCTGCTCCTGACAGCTCCAGTGCTATAATATGGTCCTGTCAGAGCCGCTCCAGTAATGACAGCTTTGCAAAATTAGCATGCTCACTCCTACGTAAGTGGAAGCAGGAGGGTTGAGAAGAAGGAAGGGATCCGGGACTCAAGAGGTATACTTCGCCCCCCCTCCCTCTGCCACAAAAGTGCAGCTGTGTGCGTTAATCTTCATTTTCCTTTTAAAGGGGGAGAGAGGAGGGAAATAACTTAATATGGGCTTTATGGCCAGAGTGTGCAGCATCACTCAAGAACATGGGGTTTTGCAATTTAGCCATTAAAATCAGATTATGAGACGTCGTGATGCAGCAAACAGCTCATGCTTTATAGCAGCATTACAGGAGGGAGGCAGTTTCTCAGCCGCCCATTTTTGCACCAGGTTCACCGCTCTAAACCGGTGCCCCCTCCCAGACCTTTAGGAAGCATATCCAGCTGCAAAGGGACATCTGGACACCGGCCATAGAATCCCTGTCCAAAAGAGTAAGGAAAGCATTGTGGTAGCTATGGTAATAGATCCTGATTTGCACATGGGGTGGGGTTTGGCCATTTGGCCAATCAGGGAACGTTATGTATTTGGTGAAGATACAAAAGGGCTTGCAGCTAGGGTTGCCTGCCTCCAGGTGGTAGCTGGAGATCTCCCACTATTACAACTGAACCCCAGACGACAGAGATCAGTTCACCTGGAGGTAGGGTTGCCAACTCTATGGCCCTGAAGTCCCTCCCCTCCCCAAACCCCACCCCCAAAACATGCCACCAGTGGCCAAGAGGGACCTGGCAACCCTACCTGGAGGAAATGGCTGCTTTGAAAGGTGGACTCTATGGCAGTATATCCCATTGAAGTCCCTCCCTTCCACAAGCCCCACTCTCCTCAGGCTCCACCCCCCAAATCTCTAGGTATTTCACAACCTGGAGCTGGCAACCCTACCTACATTCCTTGCGACTAGGCCCTGATAATCAGAAGGAAAGAGTATGTGCTGTGCTCACCCTCCCCAAGAGTAGGGTTGCCAACCTCCAGGTAGTAGCAGGATATTTCCTGCTATTACAACTGATCTCCAGCCAATAGAGATCAGTTCAACTGGAGAAAATGGCCACTTTGGCCATTGGACTCTATGGCATTGAAGTCCTTCCCCTCCCCAAACCCCACCCTCCTCAGGCTCCGCCTCAAAAACCTCCTGCCAGTGGCAAAGAGGGACCTGGCAACCCTACCCGAGTAGTACAGAGAGCCCCGGAGCTTAAGTTTCCACTGATGCCACATACAACAAAATGCTAGAAACACCTGTTTTACTTTAGAACAGCTCAATGCTTAGTAGACTAATTCATGCATTGTGGTTAAGCCATGAAGAAGCCCTTATTTTAACTACCACAGGCAAATGTGGTCATCCTTCGATTAGGTCTCTTTCTATCTTCTCAAAGATAGAGGTGACGGGTCTTACATAAAACACACAGCTGGCTCAAAACACAAAGGAGCTGTTTTGCTCTGAGGAGAAGGGGGAAGATTGCCACTGTCTGCTAAATGAGTATTATTCATTTATTTGGGAAAATGTGTGTGCCAACTCGTCAAAGACCTCTTTGGGGTGGCTCATACAGTACAAACAATGCAACATGTTCATAAAAACCACAAAAGGCTCATCAATAATAAAACACACACACCCCAGTTTGTCAATCCAGCAAGCTGGCTTTAAGCATCTGCCAGCCTTACAGCACCCAAGGTCTACCATTTGTTGTGGAAGTTTCATCAGAAGTCCAAATTACTATCACAATATTAATTGTGTGAATGATTCTGGATTGCCAAAGCGGGGCTAACTGTATTACGATCTAACCATTAATGCCACAGCCCCATGCTGATCCCAAGAAAGAGTTCAGTGGTTCTGATACACCAGAATATTATTTATTTGTTTTTATTTTATTTACTTATACCCGACCTTTCTCACCAATGGGGACCCTTCGTTCCCCTCACCTCTGTTTTATTCTCAACAATGTTAGGCTGAGAGTGTGTGACTGGCCCAAGGTCACCCAACAAGCTTCTGTTGCAGAGTAGGGATTCGAACCTGGATTTTTCAAATCCTAGTCCAACACTTTAATCACTATATCACACTAGCTCCAGGGTTGCCAACCTCCAGGTACTAGCTGGAGATCTCCTGCTATTACAACTGATCTCCAGCCGATAGAGATCAGTTCAACTGGAGAAAATGGCCACTTTGGACATTGGACTCTATGGCATTGAAGTCCCTCCCCTCCTCAAACCCTGCCCTCCTCAGGTTCCATCTAAAAAAAAACCCGCCGGTGGTGAAGAGGGACCTGGCAAACCTAACTAGCGCTCATCTTCTACAAATAAGATTATTCATAAAAATGCAACATTGGAGGCATGTACTTTGGAAAGGATTGAGGAGCATCATGTGAGCAGAGCTCCCCATCCCCCTGGCTAGCCTACTCACAGAAGCGGTATCTCCTGTAAGCTTCTCCAGTGTTACCCCACTCACACAAGTAAATGCTTAGGTGGGCAGATGCTTTTTTAATATCACACTCCATATTGTATGAATTGGCTCTCAACACCGTGCAACCTAATGCATGACTCATTGCTATGGGGGAATCTGAACAGGTGTAATTTTCTTGAAGTGTCAATTAAAGATGATGTTTTTTTTAAAAAAAATGGTTAGCAATAATTATAAAAGAGCACGGTGTATAATGTTCCTTGTAGGTGAACTACTTAGCTGGTTCAATCCAACCAGCTCTGCACAACCTGACATCTTAAATTCCATCTGACGCTCAAATTAAGTTGTTGCCTGCAATTTGCCACCTGTGACCAACTTGTCACTGACAAAAAAAGTGTCATTTTTGTAAAATACACACAGGCTTTAAAATGCAGGTATATATGTTATGGCAGGCTATTGCCACACAGCTGCCGCATTTTCTGATTTCGCAAAACCTCACATGCTAAGGGGAAATGGCCCTAATCTGGATTCTCGATGGGAATCAGGCACCTGAACGATGAAGCTTTCCGCAAAATCACAATATTTGGCTCTGAGGAATAGGGAGGATTAAATTTGTTAGGTAATCATTAAAGCTTCAAACCACGGAGCCAGCAAGTGGAGCCAGGTACCTTCCACCTACACCACTACGGCAGATTATTAGGAGAAGGTAAGGCTGCTGCTCAGTGGTAGAACACCTGCTTTTCACGGAGAAGGTCCCAGGTTTAATTTCCCGCATCTCCATTCAAACGGACAAACAGCGGATAGTATGAAATACCTAGAGATACCTAGAGAGCTGCTGCCAGCCAGAGCAGACAATACTGACCTCAAAAACAAAAAGCACATAAACGTGATCAATAAAAGAAGCAAAGTGCCCACTAAAGGCATTAAAGCAGCATAACAATATTCAGCATCATAAAGGAGTATTGCCAGAACAGCCTGCGAGTAGGGTTGCTGAGCCTCCCACTATGGAGGAGGGCTCCCCCATTGGCCTCTGAGCTATTATGTCACTTCTCACTACAATCCGGAGATGATAATGGGTAGCTCTGGGAACTGCTAGAAACTCAATAGTTTTACCATAGAGTCACCAGCTATTCACAGAGCTACCCATTATCACTTCTGGGAAGTGATGTCAGTGATGTCAGCAACATCACATCCCCGCCTCCCAACCCTCCCACTCTTTGCCAGGCTCTGCCTGGCAGTTCTACCCCCAAGCTAACAGCAAGACATAAAAACAACCACTTGAAAGACAGAACCTTTCAGTTAAAAACCTAGGTAAGGAGAAGGTTGGGGCCTGGCATCTGAAAGAGTATCAAATAGGCAGTAGATGACCCTCAAAGGGGAGGGCATTCTAAAGAAAAGGTGCTGTCACTGGAAAAGCCTCATCTTTAGTTGCTACCTGCTTCACTTCTGGAGAGGATAAAGCAAAGGATAGTGATTAGGAGGAAGATCTTAATGGGTTATCTAGACGACAAAGGAGGAGGATAGCCCAGGCCCAAAGACACTAGGGGAGAGGCCAGGGCTCAGTGGTAAAGCCTCTGCTTGGCATGCAGAAGGTCCCAGGTTCAATCCCCGACAGCTCCAGTTAAAGGGACTAGGCAAGTAGGTGATGGGAAAGACCTCTGCCTGAGACCCTGGAGAGCTGCTGCCGGTCTGAGTAGACAATACTGACTTGGATGGACCAAGGGTCAGATTCAGCATCACCTTCCCTTCCCCTCCCAACAACAGACACCCTGTGAGGTAGGTGGGGGTGAGAGAGCTCTAAGAGAGCTGTGACTAGCCCAAGGTCACCCAGCTGGCTTCATGTGTAGGAGTGGGGAAACCAACCTGGTTCACCAGATTAGCGTCCACCACTCCAAACCACTGCTCTTAACCACTACACCATGCTGGCTCTCTTGAAATCACTGTTGCTTGCTTAAGCATAAATGTGTTCAGGACTAGGGTGCAGGCAATGGGATTTTCATCGGTTTTACTTGTGGCTAACCTAGGAATCAGTTTCCAGATCTGTATCTCCCGCGACATGCCGTCTGCACCAAAGAAGAATTTCTTATTCATTATAACGGGTATGGGGGGAGAGAATGCAAGCAATCCATCATTATTTGCTCAAATGAAATAAGATCCAGTGGCAAATATGGGTATCTTACAACAAACCTTGCTGCCTAGTTGATTTTTATCTTGATGCTGTATGGCAAGTTTTCATTATACTCGGCGATATAGTTCTACTTAATGCTAGGCTGTGCTGTCATCTGGGAGACATGCAGGAGACAGAAAACATTATTTGAGGGGGGGGGGGGAAATGCTCCAAAAATAATTTTGACAATTAAACTAGGCAACTGAATGGAAGCTTCTCAATTCTGAAAACTATTTCCATCTATTTTGGGAAGCCATTAATGGCATCATCACCTTGTATCTAAATGCCAAGTAAATGCTTGCATTTATATAGCTGCTTTCTATTTATGGCCTTTTACCAATTCGTTGGCAGGAATTACTTTTCCTGTCACTAAAATGTGCCTCCACCAGAGAGATAGGAAAATCAAATGTTTAATAGGGCACACCAACCACAACCATAACCAAGGATGTAGGACAAGAGACGGAAGGACAGCACAATAGCAGGAGATCAAGCAGGGCTAGACTGAATATCTGCAAGTTTGATTCTCAGGTGGAAAAGAGACCAGCGATTGTGATGCAGTGAAAAATTTCCCTTCTACAAAACTCCACAGTTTGTGTGAATCTTTTTCCCAGCATGTGGAGTGCCATTGTTCCACTGGGTTGCTGCCGCCTCCTCCTCCCAGCATTAGTCACATGAGTAATCCCAGCAAATCAGGGATCACGTACTAAAAGGATATGCCATAAAGCTTACCAGACTGGGCTAGGATACAGAGGGTACACTAAATTTAAAAACTGCCAATTGTGCATTTTTGCAAGGGCAAAAAAAAAATAAAAATTACATTGACAAAAGTTCTGAGTGGTTTTGACTCCCTTTTAGCCTAAACCAGGATATGTTAACTCAATAAGAGTTCATCTGTAACAGACTTGAATGAAAATCCATTGCAAACCTCACATCTAAACCCACCAATTTTGCTACATACCATATTAGGTCCGAACTACATGCACCATTTGTTTTAACTATTTAACTGATCAGTAACTAGAGTTGCCAACCTCCAGGTACTAGCTGGGGATCTCCTGCTATTATGACTGATCTCCAGCCAATAGAGATCAGTTCACCTGGAGAAAATGGCAATTGGACTTTATGGCATTGAAGTCCCTCCCCTCCCCAAACCCTGACCTCCCCAGGTTCC
This sequence comes from Euleptes europaea, assembly GCF_029931775.1. Taxonomy (NCBI): domain Eukaryota; kingdom Metazoa; phylum Chordata; class Lepidosauria; order Squamata; family Sphaerodactylidae; genus Euleptes; species Euleptes europaea. The sequence continues at coordinate 14,523,402 of NC_079325.1, read as the reverse complement.
ACCCCAAAAAACCTCCCACCATAGCAAAGAGGGACCTGGCAGCCCTATCAGTAACTGGGAATTGGTTTTAATAATTTTAAAGTTTATCGTTGTGGTTTTATCGTACTGTGTGTTGTTTGCTGATGTTAGCTGCCCTGAGCCCGGCCTTGGCCAGGGAGTGAGGGCAAGGTACAAATCGAAATATCAATAACTAAACAAATTATCAATTACCCATGCTTTTTGGGAGGAAATGGTTATGCAACCATAAATGGTTATGAAAACCAAGATAGCAAAATGTGTCATGTGTAAGGAAAAACTCAGTCTGCAGTGTTGGACTGCTCAGAACCCTTGAAAGATAGAGAACAGACAATGCAGCACAGAGAAGAATGTGTAGTGGCTGTAGACCTGCAGGAGGGACAACTCCTTCAGGAGAACATGGGTCTCAGACAGGCAATCCTGTCCTTCTAAGCATCAAAGCCAAAAAAAAGAAAAAGAAAGAAAGAAAGAATTTAAGGGAGATGGCTGTTGGGAAGCGCAGCACCTGGATCACTGCCAGCCTTCTACGCAGCTCAGTTCTGTGCAGAAGGCACCCTTTCTAAGGAGTGGGGGAAAGAAAAAGAATAGAGACTTGATACAGCCTTCATCTTCATTCCCAAGACTGACAAGAAGGGGCCCAATTAGTGCCAATCATAATGGGAAAGGCTCACCCAACTGGCTGTGAAAAATCCCCTCGCTTGTCAGCCTCCAGAGAGCTTAACGACTTTTGGTGACTCACTTGGCGGCATGGCCCAGATTTGAAAGCGACCCAAAGGTGAGGCACGCATGGCCAATAGCCGGTCAGCAATCAGTTTCAGTAGCCTATCAATGCCCAATTAAACTGAGGAAAGAGCAGGTGGATAACAGCGGTGGAACTTTAAAGAAGAGGGTTTAATCAAATCAGTGCGCTGCTCTTTCGAGAGACTTATCTGAATGTTGCGTGTGTGTGTGTGAAGTGCCTTCAAGTCGCAGCCGACTTATGGCAACCCCTTTTGGGGTTTTCATGGCAAGAGATTAACAGAGGTGGTTTGCCAGTGCCTTCCTCCGCACAGCAACCCTGGTATTCCTTGGTGGTCTCCCATCCAAATACTAACCAGGGCTGACCCTGCTTAGCTTCTGAGATCTGACGAGATCAGGCTAGCCTGGGCCATCTGAATGTTACATTTCGGAAAGTCGCTTAATAGAGTAGATGGCCTTTTGGGGGCTCATCAAGCACTTATTTTTCAAGACACATTTGTGAAAACACTTTAGTAAGCCAGCAAAATTCTTCAAATATAATAAGTGTGTACCACATTGGCAACTCCATTTATAGTTTCAATCAGAATATAGATAATGCACAACAACAAAAATCAGAGATATTTGCAGCACCCCTCCCTCCTTCTAACATGTGGACTAAAAATGGCAGATCTTGACAGAATTCTGAGTTCGCTGAGCATGCTCTGTCCCCATTACAATCTGAATGAATACAGTTGGAGCAAATATATTTGTCGAATGGCGATGAACATTTGCCAGAACTAATGAAGCAATTCTACATTGAAAGAAAGGAAAAATAAGCAATTTAAATAAAAGCAATAGAATACGGGATGGAGAAATCTGGCATCAAACCTTCATAAGAACATAAGAAACACCATGCTGGATCATACTAAGGTCCACAAACAAGACTGCTGATCTACATCCAACATAGACTTTGGTATTTTTAAGCTCCTTCGTGCCACTACAGCCATGACATAGCATGCAGCTGTGACTTACTGGGGCTGCTCTGTTGTGGCCAGCCGGCAGGTGGCTCCGCCTCGAAATTGAGATTTTCTGGGTGAGCGGCTTTCCTGCTTCCGCCCTTGCCGTGTGGCCTGTTCTTGTCCTGGCAGCAGCAGATCCCACCCTCCCTCTGTTTTATGGCTTGTTCTTTCTCATTTCCTCACAACTTAGGCAGTTTTCAGCACTGGGACGGATCCAATTTAGGGAAGATATGCCTGCGTGCCTGCCTTCCCCCATTTGGAGACCCCAATAAAGGGTCTTGGGATGGAGTCCTATCAGGGATGCCCAGCTCCATTCCCAGGTGGTGTAGGAATGACTCAGAGATTTATGTCAAAGTGGAACCACTGATATTCCACTCTGGTTGCTACCCCAACAGGGAGGTTCGGGATCATTTTATCAGATGACAGGGTGGTCACCCGATTCCTGGATCCATTCCCTATGCCCCACTAATGCTCCATCTGTTGTAGTCATTAAAGCTGTGGCCTTGGTTAACCCAATAAATCATTGTTTGCATATTTATTTATCCTCCATTTCCCAGTGCAGCTGCTTTGCCTGTGGGGCTGCAACATGAGTTTAACTCTACAAATTATTAGAATACAGTGATCTAAAATACAGAAATGCCCTGACCTGGATGGCCTAGGCTAGCCCGATCTCCTTAGAAGGCTTAGTGGCAAATCTGCCCTCTGCATAAGGTACAAATTAGCCATGAAATACAGTCTCTGATGCTCTGGAATGCTCTACGTTTAAAAATACAAAACGTGAAAAATAAAATATAAGCTTATTCAACATTTACCAAGGTTAGACTCCTGCCTTTTATGTTGGGGTTAGGGAAAGTGATATGGAGTTATTCCTGAAACGTTCAGTGAGTTTGGAAGTGGTTCCTATTTTTTTTAAAAAAAGTTTGGAACCCAATGTTGGGAGGGACTTCCTAGCACTTGACCTGAACAGAAATAACTGATAGTGTGCCATCGGGATGCATTCTCCACTACTCAGTCATCCCACCTAATCTGTAGTTATTCATAACCCTTCCTGTCCCTTTCCAAGCAACAATTCAGATCAGAACTGCCCTCCTTGAAACAAACCATTTAAATGATTGAGCTACAGAACGCTCAGGCGCTGAAAACAAAAAGGAACGGATAACAAAATTAGGTGAAAACTTGCCAGCGATAGAGGGAGTGAATAACAGCTACAATTCCAGTATTTTTGTTCTAAGAAAAACACTCCAAACAAAACCCTTTTAAAATATATATATGTTTTGCGGGGTTTATGGGGTTGCAAAATTGTCTCTCCTCACCAAACTGGGGCTCATGATATATAAGTTTTGTTTTTTAAGTTTCACGCAGTAACAAAGACACACAGAGGAATGGGTCCATCCTAACCACAGCAGCAGTCTGTTTATGGAAATATACAGCTGAGGAAGCGAATGGGCGATTAATGAAATCAATCAATCAACAATAGAGCGAGTTTATTATTCCGTCGAAATGGCTCATTCTCCAGCATCTGCAGTAGATGGGCATGACATTGTTAGAGATCTACGCATTGCATTTGGGAAATTTTGCTTTTCAAATCTGCTCTAAAAACTGATGTTTGCCAAAAAAAACTATGAAAAGAGGGACAGTAGTAGTGCTCGCTAACCTTACTGCATGCCAGACCTTACTGTGTGCCACTAGTTAGTCTTTGTGCTGGGGTTGATGTAGGCTTGCCAATTGCCCAGTATTGGTGGGCAAATGCCCGTCAATTGACCGAGATGCCCGCCGACCCTCAGCTGATCGACGGGCAGAAGAGGGCCAACTGAAGGGGGGAGTGATAGTCACTTGGACACTCTAGTACCCTCTCCCAAAAACTCTGTTTTCCATGGACTTTTCAGAGGAGATTGCTAGAGTGTCCCCATCACTTCCGGGTTTACCCAGAATTGATACAGACGCTTTAATACAGTCCCCCAAAACTCTATGGAAACCTTAGGGTTTTTGGAGGAGATTGCTAGAGTATCCACATCACTTCCAAGTCACATTACCTCAGCCCCAGAAAGCTCCTGCTGGTCGCCAGGGGGGACCTGGAAACCCTAGGTTGATGGGAACTATAGTTTTCACAGTCTTCCAGTTCCCCCTAGCCCCAGCAATCTAGTAATGTCTGAGCATGTGGTAAGAAAGATTGCTTATGGGATGAGGAATACCATCATAATACTTGAAATACTGCAGATCTTTCAGCAAAGGTGTGATACAATCCCTGTAACCGGGAGTGCTGTGCTTACTGTTGTAGTTACTTTTCTCTTTTATAAAGGCAACTATTTTGTGTTCATTTAACACAAATCACCAGTAGACGATACATACACAGGCCTTTCTCAGCCTGAAAATTCAGATTGGTCCTCTCTTTCCTTTCCCTTACTGTAAGAAGAGAAACGAGTCTAAGCCGAACCAAAATAATTTTCTGCGTGAAGGAATCCATTCTTTCTCACAAAGGTGCCGGGAGTGTTAATGGACTTTCCTCCTTAGATCCGCCAAATAATTTCAGTGCTGATGTCAACAGAAATTAGTAATAGAAAATGCTAAAAAACATTTCCTTGGGGAGAAAAAGTTCAGACTTCATTGGGTATCTGGATAATGAATTTCAATAAGAATAAATCACACTGGGGATAAAAGACTTTGATGGCAACCCACTAGCTCTTTACTCTGCTGTAGCCCTATTAAAATCAATTAGACTGCTCAGGAGCATGCAGGTTTCAGGATTGCAGCCCTTCAGTGTAATCCTCTTCAATTACCCTCAGCATCTTTTCAACAGGAGTTTGTCAGGTATAGAGTAAGCCTTGGAAGAATTCACTTGAAAAGTAATTTTTTTTCTCTTTTTTTTTTTTGAAGGGTAGAACTCAAGGAAGGAAGCAAAAGTTTGTTTGCTCCTTTAAATGCAAAGACATGAAATCCAAAAATATTTGCTCGAAGGTAAATTGTCAGTTGGCAAATGCTTAGCAAGAAGCTAAATAAAAGGAGTGCTGGCTTCTTATTGGGTCTGTAGCCAGTTTAAAAAACACACATCCCTGTTTCTGGCTCCTGGCCCAGGTGCATCAATGTACTATTTTGCCTTTGGAGATGCATTTGAAAGATGCTAGTATGTGCACACACACTTTTTGAGTTCTTCATGTTTCTAGTCCCTCCTCCATGTCTCTAGAAGTTAAATCTCCGGCTGGAGCAGGGATAGGATTGCCAGGTCTCTCTTCACCACTGGCGGGAGGTTTTGGGGGCAGAGCCTGAGGAGGGCAGAGTTTAGGGAGGGATTTCAATGCCATAGAGTTCAATTGCCAAAATGGCCATTTCATCCAGGTGAACTGATTTCTATCGGCTGGAGATCAGTTGTAATAGCAGGAGATCTCCAGCTAGTATCTGGAGGTTGGCAACCCTAGGAACATGTCTGGTACCAACAGAACACATTTAGTTTGTTCATAATGAGCATAGACCTGGTTTGTACTTGAGCCGGTGCATTCCTTCCCTTCTTGCTCCCCTTGCATGTGAGCTTGTGACGGAGCTGTTTCTGGCATAGGAAGCCTTCCCTTTAACTGAAATTTGTGGGTACTTTAACAAATCAGAATTGGTTTCTTTGTTCTCTAACTGAGATTCCGATCTAGCATGAAACAATGGTGTAGAGCTCCCTTTACCGGGGGAAAACTAACCCCAGTTGGTTAACGCATCTGTTGATATTGAAGACAGACTGCAGACTTCTTAAACAACTCTGTGCACAAGGGAGGGAAGAAAGGGTGTCACCCCAAGAATAAATCATGTTCCAGTCTATCATGAACTATGCAAGTTCCTGTCAATCACAAACTCTGCTCCCTGCACTGTTCTGCAACTGCTGCAAGCCTGCCACAAAGCAAGTGCAGAAATTTCAAGATGCAGCAACTGCCATCAGTTCCATCTTTCTGTTGTGTCAATGCTGAATGACATATTGGAAGGTTCTTGAAGACAGGTGCATTTCCAAACTTGTATTGAGCCACAAGCCCCTCCTTTCCATAGAGAATCCTTTAGACCGCAAACTGTAATTTCCCAGTGGCAGCTTCTGTTCAGGCATACCACGGAACTTTTCATCCTCGATTAATCTCTACATCTGCAGAGGGAGCATTGTGTGCCCAAGAGAGGTTGCTTGCCCAGATTGCCACTCTTCTTAAGAACTACCGACAGAGGTCCATTAAAAAATTTACCAGAACACGGCAGACACCTGCCATGATAACAGCAGATCTGATCCATCATCACTGGTACAAAACAAAGACACAAGATAAAGGGCGCTTTCCCTATGTCAAATTCTGTTGCTGTCGCCGTCGGTGAGGATGGATTGAAAACACACGTTTCCTACCTTTCTTTCATTAAAAAAAAAAGTACAAAGTATTAACAGTGAAGAGCAAGAGCAAATCAAGTTGTGGGTGTCAATCGGCAAGTACTTTGTCGAAACCAACTAGAATTGGACTTCACATACAGACACTTCTGATCATTTTCCCATGCACCATTCTACACATTTGAGTCTGGCTACCATTACCCAGTTAATTCCAGATTAACTCCCTGCACAGATATCCAGCTTCATGACATGCCTTAACCTGGATGGCCCAGGCTAGCCTGACCTCATCAGATCTCAGAACCTAAGCAGAGTCGGTCCTAGTTTGTATTTGGATGGGAGACTACTTGGGTTGTGCATATCGATAAACCCAAACCGAAAATAAACCTGGAAAAGGCGTTTTTGGCTTCTTTCAGGTTTAATTAAAGCCAAATATTAAAACTGGAAATCAAGCCCAAGCCAGATAGCCAATCACTGAAAAAGCCAAATAGGTATTCAGCTTTTTTTGGCTTCAACTTTCCCCAGGCTTTTCTCTATGGCATTTTATTTGATGAGCTCTGAGGGAAGCACTTTTTGGGGCAGAGTCACCAAATTCACAGCAAAGCTGCAAGGGACTCTCCTTGCATGGACCCCAAAGTTTGGCAAAGTTTGGGACAGGGGTCCAATTTTATGGGGTCCTGAAGGGGTTGTCCCCCTCCTCCATAGGAAAGCATTCCTAAGTTTACAATGCTATTCTACGGAGGAGAAGGGAACAACCCCTTCAGGACTCCATAAAATTGGACCCCCTGTCTCAAACTTTACCAAACTTTGGGGTCCATGCAAGGAGAGTCTCTTGCAGCTACTCTGAAAATATGGTGACTCTAACTTGAAAAACACCCCCCCCCCCGAACTCCTAAAAAAATTCTATGTATACTATGATGGACCCAAAAAATTTTCAGGAAACCTGGGCTGTTCCCGCACTAGGTATTCCCAGCGATGTATTAAGAGTTTGGAAATGTTATAAAAAATACTGTTCGCACTTTCTATGTATTCCCACTGATGTATTAAGAGTTTGAAACTGTTATAAAAAAATACTGTTTGCACTATGTTTGGCCCCTTTAGCTGTGAAGACGGCTTCCAACCAATTTTTAACCATAGTATCCAAAAACCCTTTTAAAGCGATGGTTTTTTTTAACATTTCCAAACTCTTGATACATCGCTGGGAACACCTAGTGTGGTAACAGCCCTGGAAATAAAGCCGAAATATGAATTTATCAGTATGGGTACTCGGCTTATTTCAGATTTACTGGAAAAAAATGGATTTAGTAAACCCAAACCCAAAATGTACCAGATATTTTGTTTTGCACAGCCCTAGAGACCACTAAAGAAGTGCAGAAGTGCTTTGCGGAGGCAGGTAAAGGCAAACCATTTCTTGCCTTGAAACCCCTACGGGTTGTGTGTACACGGCCTCATCCAAAACCATTCACTATTTCCCACAAACATTTTATGCAATGCCCAGACTGTCTCCTTTTTGTGATGCTATTTCAGCATTTGGTGTGTATTCCTTGATGTCACTGTGCAGCCAAACCACCATCCCATTTCCCACACTGCACAGAAGCAAACCTGTGTTTGCCATCCATCCAAGCCCTGTTCACATGTTACAGTGAACGGATGTACATCCTGCATCTACGTGTCTACATCTGTTTGTAAGGAAAAGCCAGTGTGCATTAACTTGAGAAATAAACCCGGTGAGCACTACCTGGATAAACACAGGGATTAAATTACACATTCAGCTCTGCGTGCATTGAATGAAACATGAGAATTACTCAATAAAAGTATTAAGAAAAAGCTTACATTGTACACAGAATCCCTGTTTGCATGTTACAATGAATGAAAATACAGCCTACATGTACATACACATACCTGTTTGCAAGAAAGGGGCAATGCCTGTTTACTTTACAAATGAAACCAGGGACCAGTATCTTCATAAATGTGGGGCTTCAGTTACACCTTCAGCTGCACATAAATTCAATGTGGCATGAGAATTACTCAGTGCACATACAAAGAAAAGTCAAGTGTACACTGATTGGATGTGCATTCCCTGTAACATATTAACAGGGCTAGATTGTATGTGCATTCACAGTAACTTGTGAACTGGGTTCCTGTTTACATTCAACAGGAAACTGCAGACAAACACAACTCCAAGTATGTACCTATATAATGCAGGTTTTTGCAAACTCGTTTACTGCATTCACATTTCTCATCTTTAAGATGCACATGTACGATTAAGATGCACGTGTAAGATGTTGACTTGCAAAAAGTCAAGGGCTGAGCCCCATCTCATAATAAAGACCAAATCATAGGCTTATAAAATTCTGCACAGGGCCACCATGAAGTTCATGGGCAATCCATTCAGGTCTGTCAAAAGTAGTACTACACTCATCGAGTAATTAAATTCTGGAATTCACAGCCAGGGGACATAGTGATCACCATCTAAAAGGGGATTAGACAGATTCATGGAGAAGGGGTCCACTGGTGGCTACTAGCCATGGTTAGCAATTGGACTTCCTATAGTCAGAGGCTGTAAACTCTGAATACTGGTCTTGAGAGAATCAAGGGGAAGGCCTGGGGCCACTACGCTCTGTTCATCGGCCCTCCAGGGCAACTGGTTGGCCGCTGTGCGAAACAGGATGCCAGACTAGATGGACCACTGCTCTGATCCAGCAGGGCAACTCTTATGGAAGGGCATAATTAAAAACATAGTGGATGAAAAGACCCCCTAGGCACAAATGCTTTTGATTTCCAAAGGTCGGGTAGAGCAGAGGGTAGATTTCTGTTTCTATTTGGGATCTCCAGTTACGAAGAAAGAAGAAGAGCTGGTTTTTATATGCCAACTTTATCTGCCACTTAAAAAAGAATCAAAGCGGCTTACAATCACCTTCCTTCCCTTCCCCTCCCCACAACAGACACCCTGTGGAGGAGGTGGGGCTGAGAGAGTGTGACTAGCCCAAGCCTCCACCGCTTTTGTAGAGGAGTGGGGAATCAAACCCGGTTTTCCAGATCAGAGTCTACTGCTCCAAACCACCACTCTTAACCACCACACCATGCTGGCTTATGACCTCAGACCTTATGGAAACTTTGAAAGAAAAGTCAGACAAACTAGGGACACAGCTTTAGTGACCAGAGAGTCCAAATACTACAGCCTGACAATCATTACATTGAGCATTCTACTTTCCCACCAGGAGTGCATCCATTTCATATCACGTAGCAGAACTGCAGATCGGGCGTCATCAACCATTTTGCCTCAAAAGCCAACCTCATTTCTACCCTGTAAACAAGCAACGGAAGAATGAATAGTATTTTTTTTAGATCTCATTTTTTTCTTGCAAAACCATTATATTGGTTTATTATTTTTCTATGCACACCGACAATAATAAATCACATCAGCCAAGCTGTTGCCATTTGTTATGCTGTTTAGAGCAATGCAGAGATGTCAGGCATTTGCATTAGGCCTCTGTTAGTTAAGCTGAGAACTGGGAGTGCATATTTTTCATAGGGCAGCAAGTAGAAGTCTTGGCCACACACATAGATACTAAGGGCCATGCTAAAAGAGTTCACTAATACCACAGTCTAATCTTGTTTGGCAAACAAAGAACCATGTATCCTGTATATAACTATGTAAAGGCAACTGTCAGAGCCCAACCTGGGCTCAGTGTCAGTGAGGACTCCGCAGAGGAGGAGGGGTCCTGTGTAGCCAGCCCACAGCTGACAATGGACAACTGGCAGGGAGACCAAGTGCAGGAACTCCCGGAGGTGCAGCTGACAGTCGGCTCAGAGGCACCTCCACCCCTTGAGGCCATAGTCCAGCACCCGGACCACAGCTCTCCAGGGTCACCGACACCCTTACAATCCTGCAGAAGACGACTGAGATCAGAACTGCAGGCCCGAAGGCATAGTGCATGCCTGGCTGCTCAGCGTCAGCTGCAGATGGAAAGCGACAGTGAGGATGAGTGTTTGCAGGACTGTTCTTGAGAGCCAGGCGACATGCCCCAGTGCATGGCTATAAAGCCTCCAGACATGTGCTGTTGGGCCTGGACACAACATGTTTGATAGACGTTGAACTGGCTGATTACCTGATTTATCTCCTGTGACCTGACCTTGGACTGCCTACTGACCCTGCAAACCTTTCTGGCTCAGGACCATTTGACTCTGCTTTTGGACCTCCCTCTGGCTTGTAAACCTCAAGACTGAGAGAGACGCTGTAACCTGACATCAGCCTGGCAGGCAGAACAGTAACACAATGAGAAGGAAGCAGGATAGTGTCCATTAGCCCGCTCTCCCACCGATGGGCGCTCAGCCTAATGTCGGCATAGTAGAACCCACATACGTATGAACTGTACAGTCACAAGATCCTCACAAGACAGAGCTCACAGGCTGAGGACCATGGGGCTAACACATGAATGGTTTCAATGACATACATGACTTGTGCATGTTATGCTCAATTTCCACATGCACAGTTCCTGCTCTGGATACTCCCCCACTGTGTAGTTATCCTTAACTGGAACTATGTGGGAATTTCCACAAGCCCATCAAGTTTCTTGCTCAAATTCTAGGGTCACTGATGCATCGATTGTGCATTTGGTCCATTGTGGAAGTCCGTGTGGTAGTGTCCTTCTCCAACAGGTCAAATAGCTCCTCCCCATTTCTGTTCATGGCGACCATTTTTATCTGCTGGGCCTAGCAAAAACCAGACACAGCCTTTTGGTAGGAACCACATTTAATCATGTATAAACCTCACCCAGAACAGCTGGTAGACCTGCTGCAGAGCAGGAGATTAACCCCCTAGGTTACCACACTGTCCGGCACAAATAATGACTTGCACATAACTTTTATTTATTTGTTTATTTTGGCAGTTGACAGTGTTTGGCTATGAAGAAAGGCTAAATTTACCAATGTAAAATGTGACATCTACACTTTTACAGAAGGAAATATGACGGTTCTCCTCGTTTCAAGATGGCCGTCATAATAGAGTCAGATCAACTGATCTGAAGACTTGTTCAGTAACTCAAAATAAAAGACGTTTTCATGCTTGGCTGTATTGTGAACATTTTCGTTCCAGCCATGTTTGTTATCTATTATTCCGTCACAATGCTACAAGTAGGCTTGCGGGAGGGCCGACATCATTTTTATTCAGAAGGTACCTCCACCCTCTCCCTGAAAAAATTCAACCTAGTCAGCTTTACTTGAGGAATGACTGAAAGGGGCAAAAGGGTGGAGATAAGCTCATTAAGATATTTGCAAAAAAAAAACCAGGGTGTGGGGCCCCAAAAGGTCCACCTGTCTTGATTAGGATTCTGCGGAGCCTCAGAAATTTTATTCCATCTGTAACTCTGGAAGAGGTTGAACTCCACATCTGATGTGCTCGGAATCGCAAATGTCAAGCGCTTCACCTCCCTCCTCGTTTTCGTAACCTTAGTTTAAAAACCCCAAACACTATTTTATGGCACTCTGACCTGCAGATTTTACCTCCAGAATAATGAACGCGAGACGGCTTTTGTAGCCTGGCTGCACTGTGAATTTTGAGAATGGCTCTCTCCTTTACTGTCCGCTACGCGGAGGACAGTATCTTTCAAATTCTCTAGTTTTACATCGCCCAAATCAACGTCGATTCTAAGATTTGAGCAACATTTCTACAGAGGTGCGGCAAAATTCATGCTTTCAGCTCCCAAAGCGGAAATGGTACATGTGCTATTATTTGTTTATTTATTCAAATTTATAGCCCACCCTCATTCCCAGCCGAGGCCGGGCTCAGGGCAGGTAACAACCTTTAAAATACATAAAACCATAGAACAAAATTAAAACCTCATATTAAAACCATAAACCAGGCGGCCTTAAAAACAACTCAGAAGTAGGGTTGCCAACCTCCAGGTATTAACAAGATAATGTTTCACCTGTACTGTACAGGTATTAGCTGGAGATCTCCTGCTATTACAACTGATCTCCAGCCGATAGAGAGCAGTTCACCTGGAGAAAATGGCCACTTTGACAATTGAACTCTATGGCATTGAAGTCCCTCCTCTCTCCAAACCCCGCCCTCCTCAGGCTCCTCCCCAAAAACCTCCCGCCGGTTGCAGAGAAGGACCTGGCAATGCTACTCAGAAGCCACCGTGTACTGGGTTTCAGCAGGTCAACCCCCCACAGATGTCTAGAGTTGCCAAGTGACCAGTGGTGACAGGTAAAATCTCGCAATCCACCAGGCTGCCCGCCGGCCAGCTGATGGTCAGCGGGCACTGCGGGCAGGCATGCGCACATGCACACACGCATCACTTTCGGGTAAACCCGAAAGTGACGCGGACGCTCTGGGAATCTTGGAGAAAACTCTATGGAAACCCTAGAGTTTTGCCCGAGATCGCTAGAGCATCCACGTCGCTTCCAGGTAAACCCGGAAGTGACGTAGGCACTCTGCACGGGGTGCGTGCACGTGCCGTGTCAGGCGTGCGCATTGCGCGCTACAGCCACGGCCCCAGAAAGCTTCTGCTGGTGGAGCCACGGGGCCTGGCAAGCCTACAGATGTCAAGATTGGGGCGGGCGGAGGATGGGAAGGCCAATAATGATGGATAAACTTGCAGCTGCCCTCAGTTGTAGGCCTGGCGGAATAGCTCTGTTTTACAGGCCCTGTGGAACTCCTTAAGGTCTCGCAGGGCCCTGATGTCACTAGAGAGACTATTCTACCAGGCTGGGGCCAGGGCCAAAAAAGTCCCGGCCCTTGTTGAGGACAGCCTTTACACTATGTCTTGCCGACTGCAGAACTGAGGGTTTGTTTGTTTTTTGCTAAAACTCCATTTTCAGATTGTCTCTGTTGTTGTGTTTCAGGTGCAACTGAGACCATAGATAATCTTATTCCATTTTGTGATCAGTGGGTTTTACGCTGAGATTTTTGTATCAGGTGGTCTCCTATTTGGATTAGGCAGTCTCCTTTTTGTTGGCAGATGTTGATCGAGAAGCTCTGATATGTCTCCGAGAACTCTCAAGTGCATGCAGCCCATTCCCCTTTCTCTTCAGTATTAGGGTTGCCAGCTCTGGGTTGGGAAATACCTGGAGATTTGGGAGGGGAGCCTGGGGAGGGAGTTGCTTGGGGAGGGGTCTCAGCAGGGCATAATGCCATAGAGTCTACCCTCCAAAGGAGCCATTTTCTCCAGGGGAACTGATCTTTGACAGCTGGAAATCAATTGGAATACCAGGAGGTCACCAGGTGCCATCTGGATGTTGGCAAACCTACGACAGCATGCACGCTTCTCATGCACCTTCTGAGGTGCACCCGGAGCAATGACTTGCACCAGTGGCACATACGCACTATTTACCACCACCACTACCCACAAACTCATCATTACTGGGTAGGAACATCATACTGCAGCTGTGAAACAAATGGGTGAAAATACAGCCACGCTTGGTGTATAGTAAACAAAATGTGGAATTCTGTTGCCTGCAGCCTAGTTCTTTAGAGGACCGTAAAAACCAGATATTACAACATATAAACACATCGCTCCTCACTAACAAAAGTTTTGAAAGCCCTGTTATTTGTGTTGGAATACATATATAGTACACACACAGACACAATCATCACCGCTCTAAGGAAAATTATGCAGCAGTTAGGCTTGCCAGGTCCCCCCCGGGCACCGGCAGGAGATGGGGTGGGGTAGGGTTGCCAGATCCAGGGTGGGAAACTCCTGGAGATTTGAGGGTGGAGCCTGGGGAGGACAGGGACCTCAGCGGGGTACAATGCCACAAAGTCCACCCTCCAAAGCATCCATTTTCTCCAGGGCAACTGATCTCTGTCAGCTTGAGATGAGCTGTAATTTAGAGGGATCCCCAGGTCCCACCTGGAGGATGGCATCCTTAGCAGCAACTGTTTGCTACATGAGCACATCTACCAGAAAGAAGTCCGCTATCCCCATCTCCTTGTCTAAACGAAGAGCTTAGGCCTAGCTGTACCTTCAGAAGCAAGCTCTAAGGCCAGAGATCTTTACTTTCACGGTTCCGACTTGCGTTTTGTGCGCGCGCTCACCGCCTTGTTTTTATGTTCTCTCCGGTTTTGCTGCCAGCCAAATGCACTCCAGGGTAAGGACTCCTCGGGGACCCGCAAGAGCTGCTTCCATAAACTCAGAGAGACAGATTTTGTTGCTAAGGCAATGGTTAACATCAGATGACAACATGTCCTCCCTTTATGGAAGGGACAACCGGGAGTGAGCCGTGTCTCTCTGTAGCAGGGAACGGGATCCGTTGGAACAAGCGGGCTTTCTGGGCACCCGTGCCAGTTTTGAAAAGAGCATTCTGAAATCCCTGCCCAGCTGCAGGTGCCAATGACAGCAGAATCCACCGGGCAAGGGAAAGGCACGGAGCGCGGAGGCCTCGACGGAAGAAGGAAATTACAGCTCCGGACTGTGTGATTTTCTCACTCGCTGTCGAGATCATCTTAAGTTCTGTGAAGTGCCCGAGTTTTCGCAATGACCTTTTGCAGACAAAAAGTGAGAGTTGAGAAACCAATTACCATGAATAAGCCAATTTGCTAGGTAAGTGCAAGTGGCAATTTTCCTCCTTAAATACATTACGGCGGACGGTAAACGGCTATAAACAGAACGTTGCGCTTTCTCCCGTTGCTCGAAAACGATCTCTCCGGCTACCGTTCATAAGGCATTGTCAATACCACTTCCCGGGAAAAAAGGCTTTGATGCAGGATATACTGTGTTTCTATATTGATTTAGTGACATGTGTGTAATTTTTTTTAAAAAAAATATATTGGAGGAGTGATATTTGCAGGAAGGAAAGTGCAAGGCCAACATTGATGCAACAGAAATTCGAAATGAAGGGAAGTCGTTCAGATCTTCATTAGAATAACATCAGCATAGCAATGACTCCTTTTAAATGACAACCCGCCTCTCAAAGTGTTCAGACCATACAGCTGGCCAGAGCCTGCCCTGCTTTATTACTTCTCCTTAAGTCTTTGCTGCGTGAACTGTTGGCTAAAAGAGTCTACAGTACTTTGGTAGATCTGCAGTTTGTAACCCCTTCAGCCAGAGCTTCATGCCTCCTAGACTAAAACTCATTTTCGTATTCTTCTGATTCAAGTTTCTTAAACTTTCTTTACCTAAAAAGGTAAAGGTCCCCTGTGCAAGCACCGGGTCATTACTGACCTATGCGGTGATGTTACATCCCAACGTTTACTAGGCAGACTTTGTTCACGGGGTGATTTTTCTGCTCCCTTGGAAAAACAAGGTGAAATAAAGGGCAGCATCAAAAAGTAAAGTCTAGAGAATAGGCGTTGGTGACTTTCCTCATGCAATACCTGCAAGCACAGGATGCTGGAAGGAACATTTCCTCGTCTAGGCTCCTGCGTGGGAGCCAGCGTGGTGTAGTGGTTAAGAGCGGTGGTTTGGAGCAGTGGACTCTGATCTGGAGAAATGAGTTTGATTCCCCACTCCTCCACATGAGCGGCAGAGACTAATCTGGTGAACTGGGTTGTTTTCCCCACTCCTACACATAAAGACAGCTGGGTGACCTTGGGCTAGTCACACTCTCTCAGCCCCACCTACCTCACAGGGTGTCTGTTGTGGGGTAAGCCGATTTGATTCTTCCTTAAGTGGGAGAGAAAGTCGGCCTATAAAAACCAACGCTACTTCTTCTCCCCCTGCAAACCCCAAGATCCTCAGGAATTAGCAAGGTTCTTGAAATTCCCCCTCGAGTTGGTAGCTACAAGGAAGAGGACCTTCGGTGTGGTGGCCCCTTCTTTGCAAAACTTCACATATAAGGTGATTGATGAGTCCTGGTCTCCTGCTGTTTTTCGTTGGCTGGCTTGTTGGCTGTTTGGTTGCTGTGTCATTTTAGAAGTGTTTTAATTGTACAGGTAATTGTATTACAGGTTGCCTTTGGTAGGGTTGGTGGGCAATACTTTAGTCATGAAAAGCTGAATGATGTTTCATGATTGGAAATTTACATCCCAAGGGACTTGCTTCTTGGTGAAACTTCCATCCTAGAATCCTTGTATAAAGAGTTCTTGGGGTGGGGCAGGTTTAAAACCTTGGATGGCATTCAAGTACTTACATTATTCTCCTCTCCTCTATTTTAACCTCACAACAACCCTGCGAGGTAGGTTAGGCTGAGTGAGTGTGACTAGCCAAGGGTCACACAGCAAGCTTCCATGGCATGAGTGGGGATTTGAATTTGGCTCACCCTATCGGCCAGGGCCTTTTCGGCTCTGGCCCCGGCCTGATAGAACACTATGCCCAGTGAGATATGGGCCCTGTGAGACTTGATGCAATTCTGCATAGGATTGTCAGCTCCAGGCTGGGAAATACCTGGAGATTTTGGGGGTGGAGCCTGAGGAGGGTGGGGTTTGGAGAGGGGAGGGACTTCAATGCCATAGAGTCCAATTGCCAAAGGGGCCATTTTCTCCAGGGGAACTGATCTCTATCGGCTGAAGATCAGTTGTAATAGCAGGAGATCTCCAGCTACTACCTGGAGGTTAGCAACCCTAATTCTGCAGGACCTGTAAAACTGAGCTGTTCCACCAGGGATATGGTTGAGGACAGTTTTCCATCTGGCTGGCCTCCCCTCTTTCTCCTCGTTCCACCTCTGCAAACGGGTATGAGTGTTATTGCAGCTTGTAGTGTTATTATTATAGATATACTGTCACTGCTATCATTGGAGGCGCCTGGTTTTTATTGTTGTCAATGTTATGTTATTTATGGATTGATCTTAGACTGTTTTAAAAGGTTGTGAGCCACTCTGAACCACGAAAGGGCGGGCTATACATCAAACAAACAAACAAACAAATTACTGAGAATATATCAAAGACTTGTCCGTTCCATATCTCAGCAGCTCGGCCCGCTTTGTCTTGCTGAAGGGGAAGCTTTTCCTAAAGATTTTTATGCTGTCTGTGCTTGAGGTCACAAAGACATTTTGGCTCGAACAGCAAAGCAATTGAAATTTACGTGGGGGGCCAGAATTCAGTTTTTGTGGGGAGGGGCTGTGGCTCAGTGGTAGAGCCTTTGCTTGGCATGCAGAAGGTCACAGGTTCAATCCCCGGCATCTCCAGTTCAAGGGACTAGGCAAGTAGGTGATGTGACAGACCTCAGCCTGAGACCCTGGAGAGCCGCTGCTGGTCTGAATAGACAATACTGACTTTGATGGACCAAGGGCCTGATTCAGTATAAGGCAGCTTCATGTGTTTTAAGAGCCTGTCTGGGACTATTTCCACTCTACCAGATAGAATGTTGGCTTTGCACTAACAAAGGCCAAGGTTCAAATTCTTGGTCAGGAAGACGGGTTTTGTGCAAGTCTCTACCTCTCAGTCTCAGTTTCTTCTGCTATGAAATGGGATTAATTAGGTCACACTTGCTGTATTTTCCTCTGTGTGGGGTGGTGGTGGTGGGGAAGCATGAAACCATGTGTTCTGGCCATCTTGATTTTCATGTTCCCATCCCTAGAGTTGCCCGGCCAAGGAGTACTAGGGGAGGGGCATTGGGGGCATGTGACATTTGCAATGCCACCAATGTCACTATGTCACATCCGGGTATAACCCGGAAGTTACAGTGGGTAGCTCTAGGAATTGCCGGAAAATCTATAGCTTTACCATAGTCTTTCCGTCAATTCCTAGAGCTACCCATTGTCACTTCTGGGATGTACCCAGAAGGGACGTACTGATGCAGAGGCTGGCAGCAATTTTCTTTCTTTCTTTTGGTTCCTCATCTCTTGGAGCAGCAGAGGGCAATGGAGATAGGGTTGCCGGGTCCCTCTTTGCCACCAGCAGGAGGTTTTTGGGGTGGAGCCTGAGGAGGGTGGGGTTTGGGGAGGGAAGGGACTTCAATGCCATAGAGTCCAATTGCCAAAACAGCCATTTTCTCCAGGGGAACTGATCTCTATCGGCTGGAGATCAGTTGTAACAGAAGGAGATCTCCAGCTAATATCTGGAGGTTATCAAAAGCAAACAGCAACTATGGCCACAATACTACTTGAATAATAGAAGGTCCTAATCAACCCCAAAATTTAATATATCAAAAAGGTGCGTACTACAACGTTACAAATTACTAATGAATATTCAATGAAAATGCTATCTAACCATAAACCACAAAATATTTCCATTGTGAACTTCATCTTGGTTCTTTGCGGTCAGCGCTTTGTACCAGCATTGTTTGTAGTTCTTAAAGGGCCAGTCAGAAATTTCTCTTCCAGCTTGATGCTAAACAGCTTATCACTGTATAATCCACCAACAAATTCAATAACAGTTCAAATATGTTGCAATTCAATTGTGTCTATGTATATTTCAGAATCTGGAGGTTGGCAACTCTAAATGGAGAAGACCAGCGCGAGGCCTGGCGACGCTACCCATCCCTTGTAAATCAGGGGCTTTTTGCTGCCCCCATTTTGCCTTCTGGAGAAGGGCCTGCTCCACCCAGGATTCCTCACTGCCAAGCACTCTTCCCGAGCAAAAGAAATCCCCCCCCCGCCACCAAAGGCAATTTCTTAGGTCGCCGTCTCATTGCCCACGCTGTTCTTCCGCAATTAGCAGGATTGGCAACAAAGGAGGTGCGATTTCCACCGCCGCTCTCGCTCTGCATGGATTGGCTTCGTGAATAGGGACCTGGTGGGCACCACCACGGAGACTCCCTTTTCCTGATTAAAGCACCTTTTAAAAAAAACGCAACTGCAGGGAACGTTCTGTCTTGGATTGGCTTCTGTCTTGGATCACCTGGTCCCGCCTTCAGCGCTTGCCATCCAAACGACATCGCAAAAGAGGCCCAGCGGCAACCTAGAGGATTTAATCAGCTGTCCTCCCCCATGCTGCTTTCGGATTGTCCTCTCTGTTCATTAAAGAGCATGCTGAGCAGTGGGGCCGTACCTTTTTTCATTTGGGACCCAGGGCTTCTCCGAGCTGCAATTATTTCGCTCTGGGGTTTGCAGCCTAAAGACTGTTACTAAAACCCAAGTGCTTCCTGTAAAGCGGCAGAGCCCCGTCTCTCACATTTCAACAGTTTGTCTCATGGACATGCTCCTGGAAGTCTCGGCCAAGACTGCTGACCTTAGGAACTCCTATATACGTCGGAATCGTATCATGTGATGATGAAGAAGAAGAGTTGGCTTTTACATGCCGACTTTTTCTACCACTTAAGGGAGAATCAAACCGGCTTACAATTGCTGTCCCTTCCCCTCCCCATAATAGACACCTTGTGAGGTAGGTGGGGCTGAGAGAGCTCCAAGAGAGCTGTGATGGACTAGCCCAAGGTCACCCAACTTGCTTCGTGTGTAGGAGTGGGGCAACAAATCTAGTTAACCAGATTAGTCTCCGCAACTCATGTGGAGTAGGGAATCAAATCCGGTTCTCCAGATCAAACTCCACCTCTCCAAACCACCACTCTTAACCACTACACCATGCTGGCTCCCACCTCTAGATAGGGTTGCCAACCTCCAGGTACTAGCTGGAGATCTCCTGCTCTTACAACTGATTTCCAGCCAATAGAGATCAGTTCACCTGGAGAAAATGGCCACTTTGGCAATTGGACTCTATGGCATTGAAGTCTCTCCCCTCCCCAAACCCTGCCCTCCTCAGGCTCTGCCCCAAATACCTCCCACCGGTGGTGAAGAGGGACCTGGCAACCCTATTAATGCCCCATTCACCAAGTGTGGAGCTCGGACACAAATTGGCAACCTGCATACAGATATAGCACAGAATCTTCTAGGTTGTGTGTAAAGTCCAGCGTAGTCTGGTTGGTTGATTGCAATGGAAACCGGGAGGAATCTGGAGTTTGTTGGCTGTCCAGACCTTGATTATGAAATGTCTTCAAGCCGCAGCCGACCAATGGCGACCCCATAGGGTTTTCAAAGCAAGAGACTAACAGAGGTGGTTTGCCACTGCCTTACTCTGCATAGAGACCCTAGAATTCCTTGGTGGTCTCCCATCCAAATACTAACTAGGGCCGACTCTGCTTAGCTTCTGAGATCTGATGAGATTGGGCTTGCCTAGGCCATCCAGGTCAGGGCATCCAGCTCTTAATAGTAGTTATTTGACAAGAAAGAACACAGCTTTAATGTTGAGACAGCTAATTTCTGGCAACCCTATTCAGGGTCTAGAGCAGGTCAGTATTTGACATCCCTGGGCAAAACCCACATCACTGAGAAGAAACAGCTGTTGCCAGCCAGCGCCAGCTACATTCTCTCCAGATATAGAAGCTCCAGTGCAGCTGTGGATAGAGGGAAGGGAAGATGAGAATGCAGAGGTGTTTGAGAGAAGAAGAGGCTGAAAAAACACATCTTCCTTTCCTCCCTCTTTTCTGTTCTTGCATGCCCTCCTAGGAAATACATAAATACTTCACTGCCAGCAATACAAAAATCCAAAAAGCCCCAATCCTGAAAACCCTTAGTCAGCATCTTTGATTCCTCCCATCATCTGGAGTGGTGTGAATGAGGACCCAATGGAGTTTAATAAGATTGATCCTGCCTTTCAACTCCCTTTAACTCTCTGACCTCAGGCACCGCGTCTCCCAATCCCCACAGACACTTTGCTGAGCAAACAGGTATTCAGAGCCTTTTCCCAGGCAGAAATCAATTTTAATTACAACAAAGCCTCCCAACAATGGAGCTGGCAGATGAAGGAGTCCCAAACTGGGTAGCCTCTTCTACTCATCCGCTAACTATCTAAAATTAAACTGTGAATTGTATTGCACCAGGGGCATTGTCATGCAAACGAAGAAAAACAACTTCCTTTCCCATTTTCTCATGCAAATAGAGACAGCATTGTTGAGACAGAGAATATATTTTGCCATCTCAGTGGTTCTGCAGGAGAGATAAGATGCACTGCAAAAGTTCTGCAATTCTAAGCTAGCAGGTTGTTAAATATTATATATAGATATAAATCCTAGCCTGCAAAATCCAAATATTTAAACAACATTACAGGAAAATTATCTTAGTCAGCAAACACAGGATTTAATCAGGGTGTGCTTTTTCCCCTTATGCCATTTAAATACATATATTTATACGGTGTGTTTTTCCCTTATGCCATTTAAACATATATATATATTCCTCATTTATTCCTCCTCCTTGTTCAAGCCACAATGCTTAGCATTCTCATAATAGAATTGCAAACTCTACCTCCACAACCAAGCTTTGCAAAATAAAGACTTAGGCTGCGACTCGAACCTGCCCACGCTCAGTTAGGTATGAGCCCTATGGCAGGAGTTAGGTATGAGCCCTATGGCATTTGTTACTGAGCCACAAAGTGGAATGGCAGCTTTCTCCCATTCAGTTCCTGTCTTGTTCCAGTAAGGAGCCCCGTGGTGCAGACTGGTAAGCTGCAGTACTGCAATCCAAGCTCTGTTTATGACCTGAGTTCGATCCTGACAGATGTCGGTTTCAGGTAGCCGGCTCAATGTTGACTCAGCCTTCCATCCGTCCGAGGTCGGTAAAATGAGTACCCAGTTTGCTGGGGGTAAAGGGAAGATGACTGGGCAAGGCACTGGCAAACCACCATGTAAACACACTGCCTAAGAAACATCGGGATGTGATGCCACCCCATGGGTCAGTAATGACCCAGTGCTTGCACAGGGGACTACCTTTAACTTTTACCTTGTCCCAGAGTGTTACCTCTGCATTCAATTCCGCTTTAATTCTGGTTAGAATTCTGGCTTTCTAAAATTAAATCTGCAGTTGGGGCAAGAGCAGTTCCCCACTGCTCTTTTTGCTGTTTCGCCATTACATAATTCCCAGGAGCAGACACGGCCCTTACCCCAAGTTTCACCAAGGGAGGGAGGGATAAAGAGTCTACTTACTGGCTCAGTCAGGCCAACCCCACCATGACTCAGCAATACCCTCCATCCCCATGCTGTGCCCCATGCAGTCCAGGTGGTGGTGGTGGTGGGGGGGGGGTCAGGCCATCAGCCGACCCAGAAAAGTCCCGATGGTCATAATGGCCAATCCACCCAAGATGTGCACATGCACACAACACTACACATATATAATGATGCCAGCTCTGGATTGGGAAATACCTGGAGATTTGGGGGGTGGAGCCTGAGGAGGTCAGGGTTTGGGGAGGGGAGGGACTTCAATGCCATAGGGTCCAATTGCCAAAGCGGCCAGTGTTTTATTAATTTGCATGTGTGTATTAGAGGAAAGGATGCAAAAGTACTTCAGCGGTGGTATGCTTCAGCGTTCTGTACAAAATTCACAAATAAAGAAGCGGAACAATGGATGAGTCATAATTTACACTGACTCTGCTGCAGAAGCCAGGCCAAGCAATTCAGAACTCCAAAGATCTGGAGGTTTGGGAGCGCACCCACCACACGACAACATTTTATGTGAACCAAATGACAAAAAAAAAAAAAAAAAGCAAATCACAAAAGAATCCCATTTAGTCTATAAGTCCCAGCTCCAAACTGTAAGGTCGCAAGATGCAGGCAATTCAAGCAAGAAGGTCCGCAGGACCAATGCACAGTTCTTTTATTTGAGTGCTGGGCTTTTCATGTGTCTCTGTCCTTAGATCAAAACTCCAGTACCTCAAAATGTATAAAACCTTGGATACGCCTCCCATTCTTCCAAGGTCCTTCATCTGCACAGCTTTCAGTTTTCTCTCTTTCCCTTTTATTTCACTCCCGGGAAAGAATTACTCTGTTCAGTTTACCACCATGGGCAGGTGGACAACGCAGTAGAGCAGCACTATATTGCTTCTAAAGGAACACCTTCACTAATTACCCTTCTAGACTCATGGCACTGCTGAAGATGGGAGGTTCTCTTCAAAAGGGGACATTTCCAAATAGGAGAAAAGCCTTGAGGTGTAGGATTGGCTGTAAAGTACAAAGCTGGGGAGAGAACAGAAGGACAAGTGAATTCTGCTTCAACCAGGATTTGGACCAGAATAAGAAATGGTTTCCACAATGAAATCAGGAGCTGGACCTGTTTGGGAAACAAGCTGAAATCCAGAGATCTGGGGATACGCTGGGCCTTTATATGCCCAGCTCTGGGTTGATCTCTGACAGATCAAAGATATCACTCACTCATGGCCAAGCAGGTAGCCTGCCTACATATGCCTGGATTCCACAATCACTACCAGAATTTTGGTTCCACAATCCATTCCTGGTTTCAGCCAAACCTTTCAAAGTGGAACTACTGGATTCATAAGAACATAAGAGCCCTGCTGGATCAAACCAGTGGTCTGTCTAGTCCAGCATCCTGACTCACACAGTGGCCAACCATTTTCTATGGAGGGCCAACAACAGACCACAGAGGCCAAGGACTTTCTCTGATGTTGCCTCCTGGCATGGGTATTCAGAGGTTTACTGAGGTTTACATTCAAACCTGGGAGCCAATGTGGTGTAGTGGTTAAGAGTGGACTCTAATCTGGTGAACCGGGTTGGTTTCCCCACTCCTACACATGAAACCAGCTGGGTGCCCTTGGGCTAGTCACAGTTCTCTCCAAACTCTCTCAGCCCCAACTACCCCACAAGGTGTATGTTGTGGGAAGAAGAAGGGAAGGCAATTGTAAGCCAGTTTGATTCTCCTTAAAAAGGTAGAGAAAGTCAGCATGTAAAACCAACTCTCCTCCTCTTGATTTTTCCCTTAAAAAGTAGGCAAGTACTCTTCATGCACCAGGTCATGTTCAGAAGGCAAGATGACATTTATGGCATCAGAGTTGGGTTGCCAGGTCCCCCCAGCCACCAGCAAAGGATGGTGGGGTAGGGTTGCCAGATTTTATCCAGGGGAATGGATCTCTTTAGTCTGGAGATGAGCTGTAATTCTGGGGGATCCCCAGGTCCTACCTGGAGGCTCGCATCCCGATGATCTGAACAAAGAATCAAATCTGCAAACAGCAGAGCATCTGTTCAAGAAGGCTTCTTATAGGGAAACAAATGGGACAACCGGGACTGGGTAGATCACAGTAGGAAGCTGTAGGTGGGGTGCCTTTGCAGAGGATGAGCTGAAGTCCATAAAACTTATTACTACACTCTGGAGAGAAATATGGGAAGCCATCTGAGCACCGTTCCCCTGCAGCTGTCTTGTGGCAGTAGATCAGCAGCACTCCACAGGTGACCAAGTTAGAGGCTGCAAACAGGCTGATTGAGTAGTGCAAACCATGAGACTTGGCCTCTGTTTGCTAGCACATCATTTAAGCATTACTAAGCTCAACTGTTCTCCATGCTGGGTCCTGGCCTATCGCCTGACGGTGAGCATCCAAAAACAAGAAGGAGAGCATGTGGCATACGATTACCACTGGAGTTTTTTTTTCCCGTCTCAAAGAATCTCACAGTGGAAAGGCCTTCTAGTCCAACCCTTGCCCCAAAGGCTCTCATGGGCTGACACCTCACAGGTCAAACCGTTCATTCGCATAATACAAAAGATTAACAGCATTAGCAGCATTTCGCTAAACGTGCCCAGAAAGAGCTCAAGAAGAGTCAAGGAACCAAATCAAGGGACATCCTACCAAGGGGAACTTAAAAGAAAATCAGAAAAAGATACCCAAAGCAAAACACAGGAATTCTACAAGGTCTCTAGTTATAGAACCTATTCCAAAAGAGGCTGGAGTTACATGTTAGGGGATAAGAATTAAGGTATGGCCAGGATGGTTTTTCTCTCCTTCCTCGCTCAGGATTTATGAGAGCCCCATGGTGCAGAGCGGTAAGTTGCAGTACTGCAGTCAAAGCTCTGCTCATGACCTGAGTTCGATCCGGACGGAAGTCAGCCTCAAGGTTGACTCAGCCTTCCATCCTTCCATGGTCAATAAAATGAGTACCCAGCTTGCTGGTGGTAAAGTATGGATGACTGGGGAAGGCAATGGCAAACCATCTTATAAAGCATAGTCTGCCTAGTAAACATCAAGATGTGACTTCACCCCATGGGTCAGTAATGACCTGATGCTTGCACAGGGGACTACCTTTACCTTTTTTAAAGAAGAGGAAACTCCTTTCTGTATTTTAACATCAGAGTTAGGATCACTTTGGAAGCAGCTGGCTTCTTAATCATGGGAAACAACACTAGAACAGGGATTTGGGGTTCAAAACAACAGAGATGAGAAATCTGCAGTTGTCCCTAGATGGATGTTTCCTTAATGTGTTCTACAGCCCCATCAGTCTACTATCAGTTGTATTCTTTTCTTGACCCTAACAGCCTCATTTTCCCACCTTGCAATCCATTCCATCCAGTGGACCATAAGTTAAATATGGACCGTAAGTTAAATATGAGCAGCCAGTGTGATGCAGCGACAAAAAAAGCTAATGCAATCTTGGGGTGTATCAACAGAGGCATAACATCCAAATTGCAAGATGTCATAGTTCTGCTGCACACTGAATTGGTGAGGCCGCACCTGGAGTATTGTGTGCAGTTCTGGAGGCCTCCCTTCAAAAAGAATGTGAACAGAATCGAGTGGGTGCAGAGGAGAGCGATGAGGGCCCTGGAGACCGAGCGCTATGAGGAAAGGCTAAGGGAGCTGGGAATGTTGAGTCTGGAGAAGAGCAGGTTGAGGGGGGACATGATTGATCTCTCTAAGTATTTTAAGGGCTGTCACTTAGAGGAGGGCAGGGAGCTGTTCCTGTTGGCAGCAGAAGATAGGGCTTGAAATAATGGGTTAAAATTGTAGGCAGAAAGGTACCAGCTGGACATTAGGATTTTCTTTTTATGGTTAGAGTTATTCAATATTGGAATCAGCTATCTAAGGAGGTGGTAAGCTCCCCCTCACTGGCAGTCTTTAAGCAGAGGCTGGACAAACACTTGTCAGGGATGCTCTAGGTTGATCCTGCATTGTGCAGGGGGTTGGACCCTTCCAACTCTATGATTCTATGATCTTTGGTTCTGTGGTCTTCAGGGGAAGAAGCCTCTCAGCCCAACCCTCCTGAATAGCTAACTGAGCAACACTGTGCATGAGCATGCCTTTCCTTTCCTTGACTGTGTGTGCCTTCCCATCTCCTCTGTACCTTGTCTCGAAACAGATCCCTGCCACTCTTAATAATGGCATCTAGAGGAATCTGGATACGATGGGGCGTCATGGGCCATATTGGATGGGGGGTAGGGGAGGGAGAGAGAGAGAGAGAGAGAAGAAAAGGAATGGAAGATTTGTGTACCGAGCAGCTGTCAGCTCGGCTTGCCGGCATCTCAAAGCATGTAATTCACAACCCCTGTAAGCTTGGGGAAGTTATCATTTGGAAGTTGTTGCTCTGCAGTGGCTTGACAGTCTAACAATACAATATAAATCTCCTATTCACGCCGCTCTGGCAAGACTGAATCCTGAGAATAGGCAGCAACAGCCAAGTCTGGCGATAAGTTCTTGTTACAGCGACGCACGCTTGTAGCCATCGCAGGCCTGTCCTCATTACCATATATTATCTTACTGTGCATGTCAAAAGTCATACCAGTGGACATCATTGCTGCTTGGCCTTACCACCCCTCTTCTGCATTAAAGCAGACACTCCCCACCCCCCTACCACCATCCTTTAATTGTTTTCCCCCTACCATCGTAAACTCAGCCCATCCAGCCTTGCAGATAAGAACGTAAGAACATAAGAGAGGCCATGCTGGATCAGACCAAAGTCCATCAGGTCCAGCAGTCTGGTCACACCATGGTCAACCAGGTGCCTCTACGAAGCCCACAAGATGACTGCAGCAGCATTATCTTGCCAGTGTTCCACAGCACCTAATATAATAAGCATGCTCCTCTGATATTGTAGAGAATAGGAAGGAAGGAAGGAAGGAAGGAAGGAAGGAAGGAAGGAAGGAAGGAAGGAAGGAAGGAAGGAAGGAAGGAAGGAAGGAAGGAAGGAAGGAAGGAAGGAAGGAAGGAAGGAAGGAAGATAAGAACAGCCATGTTGGATCAGTCCAAGGTCCATCAAGTCCAGCAGTCTGTTCAGTCAGTGGCCAACCAGGTGCCTCTAGGAAGCCCACAAACAAGACGACTGCAGCAGCATTATCCTTCCTGTGTTCCACTGCACCTAATATAACAGTCATGCTCCTCAGATACTGGAGAGAATAGGTATGCATCGTGACTAGCATCCATTTTTACTAATAGCCATGAATAGCCCTCTCCTCCATGAACATGTCCACCCCAGAGTTGGATCTCGGGAGTTTTTTTTTAAAGCACCAACAGCTTGCAATATTCTCCACTGTTTCTTCAGCTCATGGATTGAAACTAAGCATCCTTCAAAACCTCATGAACTGGGATTCGGGATTGTGAGCGAACAGCCCCTTCCAGCCTCTCCGTGCTCAGGGTCTTAGTGTAGGATTTCTTGAGGAATATGAAAGTGGTTCAGCTGCGCAAAAGGATATCATGATGATGCCCAAAGGTGGCTCTTATGGAAGAGAAGAGTTCAAGAAATAATAAAAAGGGTACTGAAAGAACTAGCAAAAGCAAAAGAGATGACACAGTCTGCTGGGATAGAACAAATTAATCAGAGCACGCAAAACCACCACCAACAACAAAAAACCCTTTCTTGAACTACACAGATCCTGGCTATGCAGTTTTGTAACCATTAGGGAAAAGAAAGTAGCCAGACAACTCCACCCACCTTCAAATTCAACATGTTCAGCAGAAAAAGAGAGACCCAACCAACTTAAGAGGCATTGTATAGGCAGAGATTATAAAACAAAAATTAGAGCAACGTGGTGTAATGGTTAAGAGCGGTGGTTTGGAGTGGTGGACTCTGATCTAGAGAACCGGGTTTGAACCACTCCACATGAGTGGCGGAGGCTAATCTGGTGAACTGGCTTAGTTTCCCCACTCCTATACATGAAGCTAGTTGGGTGACCTTGGGTCACAACTCTTAGAACTCTCTCAGCCCCACCTACTTCACAAGGTATCTGTTGTGGGGAGGGGAAGGGAAGGTGATTGTAAGCCGGTTTGATTCTTCCTTAAGTGGTAGAGAAAGTCGGCATTTAAAAACCAACCCTTCTTCTAAAAGAAATGTTAAAATTTAGACCTGGAGTATTTGCAGGTTTGAGTTCCAACACAGAATTCTGGTGGGGTAAACCATTTTTGTTGAATATGCTTTGAGCTATTCCATACACAAACCCATCTATCAGTTAGATTTGCTCCCCCCAAATCAATCAATTAATCAAAATTTCAGTTAAATTAATGGGGCTGAAGCTAGGGTTGCCAGTTCTGGGTTGGGAAATACCTGGATATTTTGGGGGTGGAGCCTGAGGAGGGCGGGGTTTGTGGAGGGAAGGACTTCAATGCCATAGAGTCCAATTGCCAAAGTAGCCATTTTCTTCAGGTGAACTGATGTCTATTAGCTGGAGATCAGTTGTAATAGCAGGAGATCTCCAACTAGTACCTGGAGGTTGGCATCTCTAGCTGAAACAGATGTGTAAAGACCACACCTGTGCAAAATCCTTAGTACAACTGATAATGTGTGGCAACTTTGTTCAACTTCCATGTGAGGATGCCAAAGAACTGTGGAGGAGGACACACCGGCAGGAGGTTTCTGGGGCGGAGCCTGAGGAGGGCGGTGTTTGGGGAGGGGAGGGACTTCAATGCCATAGAGTCCAATTGCCAAAGAGGCCATTTTCTCCAGGTAAACTGATCTCGTTTGGCTGGAGATCAGTTGTAATAGCAGGAGATCTCCAGTTAGTACCTGGAGGTTTGCAACCCTAACGGACTCGAAATACGTAAAAAAGAGGAAAGAAACAGATGGTTGGATTTCAGTGAGAAACTGGATAAAGAGGAATTAAGAGAATTTCTCTTAACAATGCTAGTTGGGGATGAGTTCTAGGGATTTAAACTAAAGGTTTCATAGGAAGTCTGGTTTAATAAAGTTTGTTTATGGAAGCTGGAAGGAATAAAAATGCATTAAAGAGCTCAGAGTGGTATATACAGTTTTCTCCCTTTTTTTATTTTATCCTCACAATCCTGAGCCATAGATTGGAATGAGAGTGACTGACTGGAAAGGTCGCCCAGAGAGCTGCCTGAGAGAGTGAGAATCTAAGCACGGGTCTCCCAGACCTTAGGGCTGCCAACCTCCCGGTGGGGTTTGGACATCTCCCGCTACTACAATTGATCTCCAGACTACAGATATCAGTTCCCCTGGAGAAAGCAGCTTTTTAGGAGGGTGTACTCTGCAAACCTCACCCTCCCAAGGCTCCATCCCCCAACTCTCCAGGTATTTCCCTACCCAGAGCTGGCAACCCTACACAGACCTTCATCAGACACTCTTCCCCAAGGGGCCCAATATGGTGCCCATGAGTGCCATGGTACCCGCTGACACCTTTCCTGGAACCTGCCAAGTGTTTTTAAAAAGTGGGTGGGGCTTCTCTCCAGAAACGCTTCTAATTGGCTGTGCAGATTTTTTTTTTTAAATGCAGCTTTGGCAGCAGCTGCCACCACAGCACAAGGATCTTCACTGTGCAATTGAAGGTAATCTGCGGGAGCCATTTGGTGACTGGTTCTACCTCCTATGGCAGTAGGGTTGCCAGGTCCCCCTTCGCCATGAGCAGGAGCTTCGTTATGGTGGGGCTGGGTGGGGGTGATCAGCACAATAACGATACTTCCAAGAGTGATGGGGACGCTCTAGCACATTCTTTAATAGAGTTCTAGCACATTCCTGCATGGAAGCCATGGACACTCTAGCACATTCCTCCATGGAAACCATAGAGTTTTTGGAGGAATGTGCTAGAGCATCCCTGCCACTTTGAGGGTAAACCCAGAAGTAATGTTAATCTCCCCCCACCCTTCAGCTGGCCTGCTTCTGCCCGCCGGCCAGCTGAGGAGCAGCAGGCAGCCCCCTCAGTTGGTGGGCAATTGCCCACCATTACCTGGTATCAGGCAACCCTATGTGGCAGCCATTTTGTGGCTGCACCCACCACACTGTATCAGAATTCCAAAGATGCCCACAGTCTCAAAAAGGTTGGGGACCCCTGTTGTAGCCACTAGACAATGGTTGGGAGCAAGATGGTGCCACAAAAGTGTGCTAAAAAGACTCATAGGGTTGCCCAACCTCCAGGTAATAGCAGAACATCTCCTGCTATTACAACTGATCTCCAGCCAATAGTGATCAGTTCGCCTGGAGATAATGGCCGCTTTGCCAATTGGACTCTATGGCATTGAAGTCCCTCCTTTCCCCAAACCCAGCCCTCCTCAGGCTCCGCCCCAACAACCTTCCGCCGGTGGCGAAGAGGGACCTGGCAACCTTGAGACACAGAAAACAGCCAAGGAGATGGTTTGATTCAATGGACTCTACACTCGATTGCATCTTGAAAAAGCTAAAGTGAGCTTTCTGCAAGAGGAAACAAAAAAGTTAACAAATCCTTCAAAGCATTATGCAATTCAAATCCCCCCTTTTTTTTGCAGAATGTAAAAAGCACACACCTTGTCAGATGAAAAGAGAATTAAGAGTCTCCTCTGGGAAGGGAATGCCCAGATGGCAAAACAGGTAGCAAAATTTTGTGCAATAGTATATAAAGTTCGACCCCTAATGTTGGGCAACTGCAATTAGATTAAATCATAATGTGGTGAATGTTAGTCTATTATAAATTATTTGGAAATTTTAATCAGGAATGTCTTTAGTTGAACTGCTATAATTTTTTACCTTTTGTATAAATGACACATATGTTTTACTGGTTTATGCTGTATTAATAATAAATCTGAATCTGAATCACACACCTTGCAAACCTTTGCCGCTCAGTATAATTTCCAGTCCCTCAGTTGCCGAGCCCTGTTCCAAAACCATCAGGAAAGCAAAACGGTAAAAGTTAGGAGAATTTTTTTCCCTTAAGTTCGGCAAGGGACAAAGTTTCCAGCAGAAGAGCTCAAGTTGTAGAAGAAAAGTTTCAGGTTGGCAGGGAATTTTAATTGAAGCCACTCTGCCTCTTCTTAGTCAAGGGACCTGGCAACCCTAGAGACACAGGAAACAGCCAGGGAGACCGTTTCATTCAGCGGACCCTAAACTTGATTACATCTTGAAAAAGCTAAAGTGAGCTTTCTGCAAAAGGAAACAAAAGTTATCAAATCCTTCAAAGAATTATGCAGTTCAAATCTTCCCATATTTTTTTTTTGCAGAATGTAAAAAGCACACACCTTGCAAACTTTTGCCACTCAGTATAATTTTCAGTCTCCCAGTTGCCGAGCCCTGTTCCAAACCCATCCGGAAAGCAAAGCAGTAAAAGTTGGGAGAAGTTTGGCAAGGGACAAAGTTACCAGCAGAAGAGCGCAAGTTGGAGAAGGAAAGTTTCAGGTTGGCGGGGAATTTTAATTGAAGCCACTCTGCCACTTCTTAGTCAAGGGATCAGCACGCGGATCAGACAATTGTGAATATTTTCCTACAGTCGGATGCTTTTAAGCAGGCGTCATCCCTAAGCATTTCTTGACAGGCGCTCGGAAACATAATGCACTACGGGTTCCATTTCCTTTCTCCTAATAGAATGCAAAGCTCTGTTTTCAAAAGAATATGCTAACATTTTAAGCCCTTTTTGTTAGTATAAATGATAATGCAGTCAACACAAGGGCCTCGTCGGCCCCTTGAAGTATTCCTACATCTAATTCCTATTCACCTTAACACAACCCTGCTGTGCGGGAAGAGAAATCTTAATGCCTGCCTTGCTTGAAAGCAACTTGTTTGGAGATATGCAAAGTGTTTGTTTAAGGATAAAAGACGGGCCCCTGAATGGGCGAAATAAAAAAGAACGGGGGAGACGGTGCTTGGTGCTATAGGAATTCCCTCGGGTTGCTGGTGTTAGCGCATGAGACTTGCCTAATGGCTTTGATGAATGATTTCTTCCCTCAACCTTCAAGCAAGCCTGAACCATTTATTCATTTACTTCAAACATTTCTCCCATCCTCCTCTGAAGACGCTGGAATGCATGGTCCTCCTCTCTTCCATTTTATCCCCACAGTTCTGTGAGGTGGGTAAGGCTGAGGGAGAATAGTTAACCCAAGGTCACTCTGAAGGATTTCAGCTTGGATGGTCCTTAGGTCCCATCTGGCAAGTCAAATACAGTCACCAGACATATGTGGTTGCCTACAATTTGCCAGTGGCAAATTAAAGAAGTTGATGTAAACCCCATTGGGATAGTGATTGACCGGTTGACTGTGTAGGGGACAAGTTGTACAGGTCTGTCTTCAGGAATGAAGACATTATGGTGCATGTTTAAAACCTGGTGAATGTTGACATTTGACTAGTCATTCTTAAGTTTTTAAAAGTCAAGTAGAAGCGTCAGAAACTCCAACATTCCATAAGCAGACTCTCGGAAGATGCACCTGCTCAGAAGGATGAAATGTATATTATATAAGGTGTCCATGTATCTTCTCATTCTGAATTATGATATGGACAGTGCCTTGTGATTATTATGAGTTGGTGTAGAGGAGTGGTCGGCAAACCGCGGCTCACGAGCCGCATGAGGCTCTTTGGCACCTTGAGTGCGGCTCTTGAGTGTGGGCTCCTGAGCCACTCCGCTCCTGCCCCAGTGCAGGGCAGCTTCTTGCCTCTACGCCTGGCTGGGCGCCTCTCGCCATGCCTGGGCTCCTCCCACTGCCGGGACCCACCTGCGCCCGGGCTGCACGTGGTGGGAGGCTACGGAGCCCTCTTGCCCGCTCCCCGTGCATTCCAGCGGAGTGCGGGGCAGGCGGAAGGCTGCGGCGCTCGCCCATTGACTCAGCCTTGTCCCAAGCCGCGCCAGGTCTGCAGCCCCCCACCCTCCCGTGAAGCTGCTGGGTGCATTTGCCCGGCAGGAAGCGCCGTCCACGTGCTCGAGGAATCAGGGCGCTTCCCCAGGTGCCGTCGCCCTGGGGGCTGGGGCGCGAAGTGGCGATTGCCCGCTCCCCTTTGCTGAGCTCCCGGCCGGAAGAGATCAAGGCCCCCTCCCCACCCTTCTCACCCGGCTCTCTCTCCCCCCCACCTCCAGCCCCCGCCCCTCCTCCAGCCCCTCTGCCTCGTTCAGGGCCGGGCGAAGCTCGCGGTGGCGAAAGGAGAGTCCGCGGAAGGAAGCCGCACGCGCTCCTCTCCCTCTCTGCCTGAGCCGGCCCTGCTGCCTCCCCCTCGCCCTCCTTCCTTCCCTCCCTTCTCGGCGGCGGCTGCAGAAGTAGCGGCTGTGCCAGGGAGCGTCGCCAAAGAGCTGCCTGGGCTAGGCAGGCGAGGAGCCGGGGCCAAAGGGGGCAGCCGAGCAGTGGCTGGGCAAAGGAAGGGGGCAGAGGAGAGAGGAACACGCGCGGGAGGGGGGCAGCGGCGTGAGAGAGCCGAAAGGGGGACTTGCGGTGGCAGGACGCTCGCGGCCCGTCCGCTGCCAAAGGCTGGGCAGAGGTCTCCCCTCCGCTCGCGGTGTCAATGCATTGCATTGACTCAAGAATTGTGAGAACCAGATAGCCGCTATCTGGTTCTCACAATTCTTGAGTCAATACTTGTGCGTTAAAGAGGAAGCAGGACATAATGAGAACCATTTCAAAGGTACCTTTTTTATTTTTCCATGTTCTGAACAAGGTTACTGCCATGCAGTTTGCATAGTTTGAACTTGCCCTTAAATGGCTATGAGGTGTGGGGACACTGAAGGAAACAAGAGGTTAGCCAGGGTCAGATTAAGGCATGCTGGATTAAGATACCCATGACAAAGTTAAAATGCTCCATAGCATTATCCCCCCAAATGGTAATTTCATCTTTTTAGTAATTTTTTTTTTTGTATTTAGAGGCCCTCAAAATCTGCCACCCCGAACTATAGCTCACTTAATTTACATGTAAATCTGATGAAATCAAAACATGGAGCCCAAGGGTACTACACAAAGCCTTCTGTGGATTATGTGTGTATGTTTACTGCATGCATGTATTCCAGGTTCAGATCAAAATGGGTGCATAAACACTCTGTACATACACACCGTGTAGCACAAAGCTGCTTCTAAAAATGGCACCCTCACGTTGACTCCAATGCCTCTGCCCCATAATAAGTAGGACTGTTTCCCCTTTATTTTCCATGTTTCCCTAACCCCTGAATCGACGGGTGCGCATTGCACCAGAATAAAAGACTCAAGTGCTTATGGATACCTTACTTACAATTTAATTTTTATCAATAAATAAGATCATTATTAAGTATTATATCAAGTTTTATTCAGTGTTCCTATAGTTTAATTAAGACCTAAAACTTTAATTAAAGTTTATTAAGTTAATAAACAGTGTACCTACCTATATAGAAATTTGGCTCTCAAAAGAAATCTCAATCGTTGTACTGTTGATACTTGGCTCTATTGACTAAGGAGTTTGCCAACCACTGGTGTAGCGCAATCTAGGAAACTATTACGTGAAATCTCACGCCACCCACAAATGCAACAGGTGGCATTAGTTGACTTACTTTCTCTCTCAACCTCAGTCCCCAATCTATAACATGGGATGAATACTACCAGCCTACCTTATAAGACTGTTACGATGATTAATGTGTAAGCCTTTGATCTTCCACAAAGGAGAATTCTTGGTTAAAGTTGTTAGACCAGTAAATATAGTATTAACAAGAGGAGAGGACGGTTTTCCGTTCGTTTTGTCTTATTGTTGTGTTGCCGTTCTAGAGAATTGTTAGGCCTGGCAAATTTCGCTCAGTTGACTCCCTCAGTCAGATGCACACCAAGTTCCTGACTGGATTGCCTGGATGGTCATTTTTGATGTCTGTGTCGAGCAGCTTTGCAACTGGGCGACAGCAGCTTGTTCGCTGCTTGATCTACAAGTCAGTTCGCTGCCGATGTTGATTTTTGTAAGCACACTTTTAGTCCTGCCTGAAAAAAGCGAGCCGGTTCAAGGATCGCCTTTCATTACCCCTTCTAAAGTTGAGGAACCAAGGATCACCCCTGCCATTTCTCAAAAGTTAGAAAACCAACAATAACCCACCATCGTTGTTTGTTCTCTTTTCAAGGACGGCTAAAATCCTTTGAAAAGAGAGAAGTGAAAAAAGAGAGAGAAAAGGGTAAGGTATTTTAATTGGGAACAGCAACAATCTGTATAAAACAAAAGATAAGGATTCAAGCAAAGGCAAAATGGGAAGAGCTGTTTTGATATCAGAATTTTAATGACTTTGTGGCAACTCTAATTTGTTATGTATCTGCTTTGGAAATGTCACGGCCAGTTCTTGTGATAATTACAGAATCTCAAGATTTATAGAAAAAAAGAAGAAGTACCCAGTATGGAGATAATTGCCCGGTTGGAAATTTATGAAAGATGTAGAGAGGTTTTTCTCCCCCCCCCCTCCTATAAATACAGAAGATTCGGTAATTATCACTACAGCTAGTTGTTAAAGTATCAGAAAGCAGGAAAACAAACAAACAAAAATGCCATTGCGGTTTTTCTCATTAAAATTCACAAAACACATCATCTCATGGATCGGAAGATTACAAATGGCTGCGCGCTGCGAAGAAGGGGGCCTCGCAAAGTTTACAGGGCTGTTGCTTGTAACGGCCCAAAGGTTTGGCTTCCAGGGGGTTATGGAGTAATAACTGATACTTTGCAGCGTTTACAGGGAAATAAGTACAAAACGGAAGCTGCCAGCATTTGCGAGGTTTTGCACAGATCGGATAAAATCCCGAAACCAGGGACATGCATGCAAAATACTTAAATCAATATACTGTATAAGACAGTGGAGGAGGGGGGGGTAATGTAAAACTTAGGTAGAGTTTCAGCCCATTCCTGAGGGGGAGGGGTGAGCCGTTGGCTGGAGGATTTGGGCCCCCCTCACTGAAGCCAAAACCTTGCCCTTACCTACAAGCCCCATGGGACCACTCCATAGCGTTCCACGGGGCTATACCACCTAAAAAGGTGGCATAACTGCAGGTAAGGGCAAAAGAGGTGTTCCTGGCAGGAAGGGGGGGTTGCAAATTGAGGGCTGTGGCTTCCTTTATAGAGTCAACCCATCTCTTGTTGAGTCTTCCTCTTTTTCTGTTGCCTTCAACTTTTCCAGTGACTCTTGTCCTCATAATGTGACCAAAGTATGACAGCCTCAGTTTAGTCATTTTAGCTTCTAGGGTCAGTTCAGGCTTGATTTGATCTATAACCCACTGATTTGGTTTTTATTTATTTATTTATTTATTTATTTATGGCAGTCCAGGGTATTTGTAACACCACATTTGGCAGTCCAGGGTATCCTACAACACCACATTTCAAAGGAATCTACTTTCTTCCTATCAGCTTTCAGCTGGCTACATTCACCCTTAAAAACAACTACATTTACCCTTTAAAAAACAACAACAGAATTCACTCTGAGAATCCAGCATTATTATCATTATTATTTAAATTGCAAACAACTGAAGAAAATTCAGAGGGAAATATTATTAAGATTTCAATCAGTCCTCCCATCTCGTGACATTTTGTCTCTGGGAACTTGACTCCCCTCCCCTTTCCTTATATAATCAGATCCCTACAAAGAAAACATATTTATTTAATAGGAAGAGGGGTTGCTGGAATAAGAGCAGAGTGAAAGCAAACACGCTGCTGTATAATTAAAGCCGCAGCAACAGAAGAAGGCTGTGTTGGAAGCTCTTGGCACCAGCATTTAAACTCCCTTGAAAATAAAAAGTCCATTATATATACACACACAGCGGGTATGTGAGGACGACGCTGTTATCCTACATAAGAGCGACGGAGAGAAATTGGAGCCCACGGAGGAGAAAGTACAGACGCCGGTGCTAACAATATTTACTCGCAAATCCATCTTCACAAATGAAGAGGGTTGGCCTAAGTCAAGGGGATCAGTTTTCCAGGAAGAGGAAAGGAAGCATTAGGGCCCACAAAGAACAGGATTTTTTTTTTAAGAGAGAGAAGAAAGGTCTGTAAAAGTTTACAAGGATTTTAAAACGACATGGAACTTATAAAGTGCAGGAAGCACAAGTACTGAACGACCAAAAACGTGAGGAGAGAAGAAATGTCTGTTTATCCATCTATCCCTTTTACCCTGCTTCTCCTTTTCAAAAAGGACATGCCCCCCGCAATTTTGTCCTCCCATAGGGTTGCCGACTCTGGCTTGGGAAATTCTTGGGGATTATGGGGGTGGAGCCTGGAGAGGGAGGGGTTTGGGGAGGGCAGGACCTCAGATGTATATAATGCCATAAAGTCCACCCTCCAAAACTAACAAAGACAAAACAAAAGTCTATTTCAAGTCTAACGTTCGTGATAAAACACTGGTCGAAACAACACTGATTGAAAATTGAAGATGGAGTTGAGGATGAAGGCTACAAGCTGAAGACGACAGCCCGGTATTCAGTCGTTTCGTCTAGCTTCCTCAGTTCAGAACGTATCCATTAAAAGGAGATGTATGTACATGAAACATCTTCCCTGGCATTCACAGCATTAACTAACAGCTTTAGAAATGCATTTTGAAATACCACCTCTAGGTGGTGGCTAAAGATCTCCCGCTGTTACAACTGATCTCCAAGTGACAGAGATCAGTTCACCTGGAGAAAATGGCCACTTTGGAAGATGGACTTTATGGCATTCTACCCCATTGAAGTCCCTCCCCTCCTCAGACTTCACCTCCAAAATCTCCAAGTATTTCCCAACTTGGACCTGGCAACCCTATCCAACATAGGGAGACCAGGTTGCCTACTATGGTGGGCAACTTCCTGCTCCCAACCCAGAGGCTCCTGCCACTACCGGCTTCATGGGATGCTCTAGGAATGTCCCAAATTGCAATGGTAAAAACATACAAACATGACACTGACCACCACCAGCCCACAACCAAGACAAAAAGAGTCAGCTCATTGTCAATTCTGTGCAGAGCATTTCTTTGTGAGTCATTTTCGCAAAGGGAATAAGAAAAGCTCGAGAAAAAGCGCCTTGGTTGATTAAGTCCACAACAGTCAACTTGCTCTCAGGGGAGAAGAAGATCAATCCTTATTAACTTGTTAGAATCCCTTGAAGAGATTTAGAGGATTTGGTAGACAGCCGAGGTACAACTTGTATCTCGGAGAGGATGGATGTAACATGGTTTAGCAATATTCAAAATATTTATATATTGCCTTTCCAACACAAGGGCCTGAGGGATTTCACAACCATATAGTCCAATTAAAGACAACCCACACAATGATGCAATCTAAAGCAAAAGTAACAAAAAAAAAAATACTAACCATGCCAGCTGAAAAATGGAAAGCAATTTAAAAGCACTTTTTTGGCGGGGGGTGGGGGGGGGGCTGTCAATTCATTGCTGACTTATGGTGACCCCATAGGGTTGCAGCACTAAAAGAGTAATAACTAAAAGTAAACAGCAACCAATTAAAATCATAACATGACCAAAGATGGAAAAAGGAGAGAGGAGAGGGGACAAACACCACCACTGGCCATGGAAAGACAACTGAATTAAAAAGGGCTTGGATCCAATGCGGTCTTTCTGCTGATGGAAGGATTTCCACCTATGGAGCAGGGTAGATAAAAATCAATGATTTAAAAAACTCTAAGGCCATTTATGCTTGGCAATTAGCAGCGCATTCTGGGGTTGAAGTACTTCGCATTTTTTTTAAGTTTGTCACGCTGAACTGTCATTCAGGAAGTGACTGTGAAGCCGGTGCATACCTGCTTCACATTTCTTAAGAGCCCCTTTTAACGTGACCTTTTGTGTTTGCTCCGCCCCCGCCTTGAAGAATCCCCTCAAGGAAGCATGCAAAATCACATCCGCGCGTTAGCTATGCAAACGGTGATTGCTAATGGAAGGAACAAAGGAGAAGGAAGGAGGGGGTGGAATTTCTCCTTTTGGGTCAGGACCATGAATAGGCATTTTAAAGGTTGCATTTTTAAAAAGAGCTTTGAGCAAGCATCAAAATTGACCCTGCATAAATGGCCTATCAATCAGATTTTTTTAAAAAAAATTAAATTGGATTTTTTAACATAAAATGCTTTTTGAGGGGGGACAAATATCTCAAGACAGTTTAAATAGTTTTCTGTTTAAAATACATTATAGTCCAAATGTTATTCATCATTAAACAAGGATTCGTTTTTAATTATGTAGTATGAGGCTGTATATGAATGTATATTCACAATTCTGACTGGCCCAAGTTCACCCAGCAGGCTTCATGTGAAGGAACGGGGAATCAAACCCAGTTCTCCAGCTTAGAATCCACCGCTCCTAAGCACTACACTACGCTGCCTCCCAATACTTTAATCAAAGTTTGGATCATCCTTTTTATTTGATTGTGCATGGATGGGGTTTAAATAATCTATTGGAGAGGCCGGGGGGGGGGCAGGGTTGGACATTCTTGAATCCAGAAGCCTCAGAGCCTCCCCACTCTCCCATAGCCACCACAGTGACCTTGAGGGAATCATTCCCTCTCTTTCCTAACGCACTGCACCCAAGTCATTTATGCATGGGAGTTTTACCTGAGGTTTTGTTGCTCACTGGACCCACACTTTCCTGTTGGGAATCTATGCATCAGCAGTCTCCAAGCTCAAATCAAGTCCCTGCCCCTTGAAATGCTGCTTTGTAATTGGCTTACTTTGTAGTGCTTACTGTGGGAGAACTCCCCCAAAACCCTAACTGCCAAATAAAAAAAGCAATTTAAGAAGAAAAAACAAAAAAATGGAACAATCTGAAAAGGGGGGGGGGAGAAATCCAAACCTCATTTTTAAAACGAGCTCCAAGGAAGCAGGAAGCATTTTAATCCCTGCCTCTTTACACACTGCTTTGTAATTGGCTGCATGCTTTCTGTGATAGAAACCAAGCTTGGGTGTCCCATACTTTGCATTATGCATGGGGATTTCACCCAGGCTGAGCTCAGGGGAGAGGGAAAATTGGGTTAACAGAGGAACGGAAAGATCTGGGATTTGTGAGGGTGGCAGCGAGGTCATCTCTAATGGAGGGGAAATTCATGCATAACTCCTAGGAACAACCAAGACAGACTGGGGGCAAACGTGAGTGAAAGTACCCATGCATAAATGACCCTAGTTGTTGTTTTTCCTGCAAAGAATAAGGAATGGAGAACCATGTGTACAGCGATAGTCTTGGAAGAAGGATGAAATAAAAATTTACTAGATAGAACACTCATTCACAAAGACTATACAAATAGAATTTCTATTAGGTGTGAAAGGCCAGTAAAAGAACTAAAGGACTAACTTTGGGGGGAAAGTACTATTCACCATTCAATGGTGTGTCTCCTATGAATTACAAAGCCCAAGGAATATCATGCAAATGCCTTTGGCTTCAATTCTCTGGATTGCTGGCTTAAGTCCACATTGACTCAGCATTAGAGACTTTAGGTGTTCTCTCGGGAACCTTCCCATTGTTATTCCAGGATAGAAGGACTCAAGGATAATTATAATGAAAAGAATATTGCAGAGTCCTGATATCACTTAGCTCTCATTAAAGAAGAAATAATATCCATATGCAGCAGTGTGACAGTATAATGAGTTGTGCAGAGGCGGGGGCTGGTTGGCTGCCAATCAGCGGGGGAGATGCCATTTCCTGCAATTTTTCATTGGTTGAATTGATAGATGGCACTTCCAGGCATCCTTCCAATTAAAGGAGGGAGCATCAATCCCTGTTAAAAAGAAGCAGCGAAACCAGTCTCCTCAGATAACTAAAGAAAGTCATTGCTTTGATTCTTTATTCAATGCTTACAAAATACACCAGGATAAATCTCATGGCACATTACACAGATAAGCTTTGTGGGTTGCATTATGAATACTGGAACTGCATGAATGGCGCCAATCATATGGGCCTTATTTATTTTTATTTTTATTTTATTTTTAATTTCTAGCCCGCCCTCCTCAACCAAAGCCAGGCTCAGGGCGGGTAGCAACAATAAAATCACAAATTATATCTAGATATTACTAAAAACATCTAAAACAGTAAAATGGCGACTCACAAATTATTAAAAACAGAAGGCGCACAAAATAATATAGTACACGCTGCAGCATAATAAGTAACACGGCCAAGCAGGCAGGCCGCCCTCCCTATAAATGCACCAGTTGTAAAAAAGAGTAAAGGGGGTTGGAGAGTAGGGAGGCCAACATTGATACCACCTGCGGTTGCCCTTGATCGTAGGCCTGGTGGAAAAGTTCTGTCTTGCAGGCCCTGCGGAACTCTTTCAGGTCCTGCAGGGCCCTGATGTCACTAGGCAAAGCATTCCACCAGGCCAGAGCCAGGGCTGAAAATGCCCTGGCTTTTGTCAAGGACAGCCAAACACTCCTAAGGCTGGGGACAACCGACAAGTTCTTTTCAGCAGAACGTAACATCCTTCGGGGGGGGGGGGATACCAGGAGAGGTGGTCCCAAAGATATGATTTTTTTCCAGCCGATGATCACCACTTGGGAAGGAAAGATGCCAACTCTGGGTTGGGGAATCCCTGGAGATTTGGGGAGTGGAGCCTAGAAATGGTGGGGTATGGGGAGTTGAGGGACCTCAGTGTAATGTAATGCCATAAAATCCACTCTCCAAAGCAGCCATTTTCTGGAGATCTGTTGTAATTCTGGGAGAACCCCAGTCCCCACCTGGAGTTTGGCAACCCCAAAAGAAAACATTAGATGGAAAATCCCATGAGACTAGCCCCCCAATGCGGTTCTAACTTCTATTTTGCTAACGGTATGGGCAAATAAGCTCCTGATTGGAACCAACTGCCATTTGGCTCTACTTCACCCAAACTGCTGCCACCAGTTGCCATTTTACCTGGATTCATCAGAGATTAGACATCCCTCCATTGGCTCAGTTGGAATCAGCCACCATTTGGCTCTGTGACCTCTCAGAATTGGTTCCCCCAGTGTCCATTCCATCTCTCTCTCTGTGTGTGTTTTTTTTTAACAAAACACTTATTTAAGAATTGGCACAGAGTGTTAAGCTGCAGTACTGCAGTCTAAAGCTCTGCTCACGACCTGAGTTCGATCCTGACGGAAGTCGGTTTCAGGTAGCCAGCTCAGGGTTGACTCAGCCTTTCATCCTTCCGAGGTTGGTAAAATGAGGACCCAGCTTGCTGGGGGTAAAGGGAAGATGACTGGGGAAGGCACTGGCAAACCACCCCATAAACAAAGTCTGCCTTGGAAACGTCGGGATGTGACATCACCCCATGGGTCAGGAATGACCCGGTGCTTGCACAGGGGACCTTTACCTTTTTACCTGAATTGACTTGTTTTCCTCTCCATTTTCTGTCCTCCTTTTTCCTTCTGTGTTGCATTTATCATATTGTGTTACTTCGAATTGTAATTGTCATGCGGTGGCAGAAAGGCAGCATATAAATATACTGAACTAAATG
The DNA here is from genome assembly GCF_029931775.1 of Euleptes europaea. Lineage (NCBI taxonomy): Eukaryota > Metazoa > Chordata > Lepidosauria > Squamata > Sphaerodactylidae > Euleptes > Euleptes europaea. Next base: position 14,481,188 of record NC_079325.1, on the reverse strand, counting down.
GGTTGCTAGAAGCCTACCACTATTTACCTTATTTTAGATGTTTAAACCCACTTTTCTCCCCAATAGGAACCCAAAGTGAAATGACATCATCCCCCTTCCATTTTATCCTCATAGAAACAACCCTGTGAGATTGGATTTGGCTGATGGTGTGACAGGCCCACAGTTAACCCAGAGAGCTTTGTAGAATAATGCAGGCAAGAAGACAACACGAGGCAGGATTCTTAATGTCAGGTTTTAGTCTTCTGTCCCTCTCATAGCCCCTGCTCTACTTTCTCCTCCATCTTTGTTCCTCCTTTTTACTCTCTCCTAGTTAGGGTGTGCAGGGGGGAAAAATATCTTCCAGATCTGGGTACATTGGAGCCAAAAATATTGGTGTTCCCAGTTTCCTGTTACCGGTATGGTATTTGGATCCATTCTCCCCCCCCCCCCTTTGGATCCAGGTTTGCGATATATTTTGGCTCCATTATTCCCTTTGGAGAATCTTTTCAAGGGGATTTTTTCAAGGTACTGGCACCAAAATTGCAGGGGTGCTGCTGGTGCCTGTCCTTTAAATTACACTCAGATTTCAAGTCCATTGGACCAAAGGGTCCAGTTCTATGGGCCCTTGAACAAGGCACCCCATGTATCCTGCTTTGTTTCCTATGGAGGAAAAAAAACTGTGGAAAATGTAAAACCTGAGAATCAACCCCCAAAGCAATTGTATTGCAAGGTACTGATAAACCCAGTGAATGTAAAACTGGAAACTATGTACATCCAAGAATCTGAAACTACATAAAACTAAGAATCTAGCACTACATAAAATATGCGAATCTTGACCAATGTAAAACACAAAAATCTCAAAGTAAAACATGAGAATTCAAAAAACCAAACACAACAACACACAAACCAGCTCCAGCAAAGAAGAAACTTTTTTTAAAAACATCAAAAACACTTGAAACTGACAGAATCTTACCTAAAGAAGCCTTGCATGCCAATACAAAGCCCAAGGAGACACAGAAGTACAAAGGGGGAGGGGAGGAAAAATGGTCCTGGAAGCCTGCAAATGCTGGCTCCCAATATTCCCGGTCAATCCTAAATATTTCTGGGATTTTTTGGGACCCATTTTTTTGGTATCTTGAAAAATCCCAAATATACTTAAGAGACCAAATTAAATCTGAAAAATATCTTATCAATATGGGAGAAACTTCTAATCTTCAATAATGAAAAATAATCTTGCAAAACAGCTATAAAAACACAACAGAGTGCTTCCATGAAAGAGTGGTGATTTGAACCTGGCTCTCCCAGAACCTAACCTGACACCATAACCACTACACTGCCTTGCAGTACACAATCATATCCGAAAGAAATGCCCATCAAATCTCCACCCCATTTTTTTATGCTTCTTTGTGGCGAGCCCCAATTGCCTGTTTAAACTAACCTTTTTTAGTTCTCCGAGTTTTGATGGAACAGTGGCTAGTAGTTCTCCCTACAAAGGAATAAACCTCCACCCCCCTTCTGCAGTTAAATGGATTGACCAGCGTAGTCTGGGACTCCATCCAAGAATTCACAAGAGATCATCAGCATTACAGGTGGAAGGCCACCATGATATCTACCGGCATAATAAAAAGATTTTTTTCAAAAAACACACTAGCTTCTAAAACAAGTACAACACGTTGCTGGAAAATTGAGTCTTGATGTACCATTGCTATGTCAAATAAGCATAATGTCTGAAAGAGAGGCATTTTCCACAAACAGCTCCTTATTTACAGAACTGCAAGACAATATTATTTCTTCAAAGGGCTCCTTTTACTCTCTGGCAAGAAATGAAACAATTTTTTCTACCTTGGATGTTGGCTGGAGAGCTTATTAAAATATATGTGCCCAGTATTAATGGAAAACAAAATTGAGGTTTGGAGAGCGGGAACGAAGCAGGCCAATATTTAATGGAGAAAAGGATTACTTGGCACCACACACACACACATGCACAAAAAATGTTTTCAGAGCACAGCAGACCTTAATGTGTTTGCCCTGAACAATCTTCAGGAATGGTGCATAATGGCAGGTCTCTGCTGTGCACCTCCAGGGTATCTTTCTGCCCTGCTAAATGGGCCAAACACAGCAACAGCCAAGTGTGGGAACCTGGTTACCCACCATGTGAACAGACTGCTGGACTTGATGGACCTTGGTCTGATCCAGCATGGCCGTTCTTATGTGGGAAAATGTCATATTGGCAACATAAGATGATTTGTATTTTTCTTTTAAAAAATCAACTCCATTACAGCATGGCTGTTCTTATGTTCCTTCCTTCCTTCCTTCCTTCCTTCCTTCCTTCCTTCCTTCCTTCCTTCCTTCCTTCCTTCCTTCCTTCCTTCCTTCCTTCCTTCCTTCCTTCCTTCCTTCCTTCCTCTTCCTTTTCTCTACAATATCAGAGGAACACGCCTATTATATTAGGTGCTGTGAAGGACAGGCAGGATAATGCTGCTGCAGTCATCTTGTTTGTGGGCTTCCTAAAGGCACCCGGTTGGCCTCTGTGTGAACGGACTGCTGGACATGATGGACCTTGGTCTGATCCAGCATGGCCTTTCTTACGATCTTAGGTGGGATGTCATGTTGGCAACACTAGATGATTTGTATTTTTCTTTAAAAAAATCCACTCCATTACAAACAGACGCCATGCATGCAGAAACCAAACACACTAAGGCAAAAGATTTAGCAAAGCCTTCTTTCTAGTGTGCTGGCTTTCTTCACCCAGAAGTGTTTTTATTTATTTATTTATTTGTGACATTTATTAGCTGCTGTTCCTCCATACAAGTTCAGGGTGGCTTACAATATAGATAAATGCGGAAATTGCCATCAAGTCATAGCTGACTTACTGTAGGGTTTTCAAGGCAAGAGATGTTTGGGGGTGGTTTGCCATTGCCTGACTCTGCCTGGGCTGGGAGAGTTCGGAGAGAACTGTGATTGGCCCAAGGTCACCCAGCAGGCTTCATGTGGAGGATTGGGGAATTGAACCCGGTACCCCAGATTAGAGTCCATCACTCTTAACCAGTACACCACACTGGCTCTACAGATAAAATACATAAAGTAATATATCTATTTTTTTAAAAAATAAAGTTACAGTTTAGGACTGCTAGTAAATTAATCAAACACTTCCTAACAGAACATAAGAAAAGCCCTGCTGGATCAGACCAAGGCCCATCAAATCCAGGAGTCTGCTCACACAGTGGCCAGCCAGGTGCCTCTAGGAAGCCCCCAAACAAGACGACTGCAGCAGCACCATCCTGCCTGTGTTCCACAGCACCCAAGATAATAGGCATGCTCCTCTGATCCTGGAGAGAATAGGTATGCATCACTACCAGTATTCATTTTAACTAGTAGCCATGAATACCCCTTTCCTCCATGAACATGTCCACTCCCCTCTTAAAGCCTTCCAAATTGGCAGCCATCACCACATTTTGGGGCAGGGAGTTCCACGATTTAACTACGCGTTGTGTGAAAAAATACTTCCTTTTATCTGTTTTGAGCCTCTCACCCTCCAGCTTCAGCAGATGACCCCGAGTTCTAGTATTATGGGAGAGGGAGAAAAACTTCTCCCTGTCCACTCTCTCCAAACCATGCATATTTTATAGACCTCCATCATGTCTCTTGTCAGCCGCCTTCTTTCCAAGCTAAACAACCCTAAGTGTTTTAACCGCTCCTCCTAGGGCAGCATAGACTATCGCATGGAATTCTAACACTTCAATGTTCCACAGTGTGTAGCATGGTTCTCAAACACTTTTTCTACACTAGGAAAGGGGTTTCAGCCACATGCAAGCATCCAAGTTTCATTTTCCAATGGCAGATTTCTGTCGCTTCCATCCTAAACCACAAAAGCAGCTTCTAAAAGTTCTTCGCATGCCTGTTGTTGCATGACAGTCACACGATTCCGGGCCATCCAATCAGGGAGCGACCTGTCTGAAAAAGCTTGGGCCAAAATGTTGAGAGACCAGGTGATTAGCCAGGAGCAACCTCATTTGGAGCTCCTTGCAGGTATGGGTTTGTTAAAATAAATATATATATCTACACTTCTCTCACAATAAAATCAACTTTGATGCTAATTGAATCTGAAAACCCCCACTGGACCAGCTCGTTGTTCTTCTAACTCCGGGGCCCCCCGTGATCAAATTGTTTTCTTTTTGCGTGCTGATCCTCGTGACCTCCTCTGCTCTGCTCTCTGCCCAGAGGGGACAGGGCTGGAAATGGAAGCACAGGTTTCCCCTGAGTGCCAAGCTGTCAGCACCCACTCGCTTAGCTTCAGATCTGCCGCCTCCCCCCTTCTCCTCGCTGCATTGAGACAACAGCTTTGGAGACAGAGAACACAAAGAGACATCTCCTCCCACCAGAAAACGAGATGCCCGTCCTTCCTTTTAAAAAGGGAGCTGAGACGGGGGTCGCAGCCAGCTACAAAAATGTGGTGGTTGCCAGGGCAGATTCAGAGTAAAGTTTCAGCACCTGTCTCCTGCTTTTCGAGAGCAACCTGTCACCTCAAAAAGGGGCAGAAAACATATCTCATGGTTTGTCCTGCCCTTGTGATGTGACCCATTGAGCAGCTCCTATAAGTCTCTGGTGGAGGCAGGGGATCCCCCATCTCCAGGTCCGGTTTCCCACCACTACTTCTTCCTTATGGGGTAGAGAAAGTCGGCATATAAAAAACTAACTCTTCTTCTTCTACTAGAAGCAGCAGCGAGATAAAAAAATTTTTTAAAAGAAAAATACTTTCAGGAAGTTCATACAATGGAGTTCCTAACAATTCCTAGAGATACCCAGAAGTGGAAAGGGCAATTCTAGGAATAACCAGAAACTCTACGGTAAGAACTTCAATTTTTATCAGAGTTTCCAGAGATTTTTGCCCTGCTCAATCAACTTTATTATTCATAACAAACTTGAATACTCGGGGTGGAGGGGTTGGCCAAAGAAGTTAAAAATTCTATCCTGACTAATGGCTGAATACTTAAAAGCACAAATAAGTCTTAATCAACCCAAAGAGTGAAAAACATGTCTTAGGACAACAGAAAAAAACTCCGCACCATCCTCTATATCAGGGGTTCTTCAACTTTTTCCACTCGCTTCGGTTGAAATTTTTTAACCCAACCCCGGTTATATAGGTATATAAAATAGGTATACAAATCAAACATTTACTGATAATAAACCCTAAAGAAATTTATTTTGAAACATTTTTTTGGTATACATATAATTTTACCATTTACTGTTGCCAATTTTTTTCGGTACCCCCACATTCAGTTACGGGACCCCATATGGGTCAGTTTAAGAAGCTTTGCTCTATATCAGGGCTTCTTAAACTTTTCCCACTCGCGACCCCTTTTCGCCTGAGAAATTTTTACGCAACCCTTGGAATACAGGTATATAAAATAGGGATACAAATCAAACATTTACAAAGAATAAATCATAAAGAAATTTATTTTAAAACAATTCTTTGGTGTATATATAATTTTACCATTTATTAAAGACAAAAGCAAATTTGCATACTGTTGCCAAATTTTTCACAACCCCCACATTCAGTTACGTGACCCCATATTGGGTCGCGACCCACAGTTTAAGATGCTTTATGACAGCCCTTCAAGAACTTGAAGATGGTTATCACATTGAATATCATATTTATTGTTCTTCAATACAAAAGTATCTCTCAAGGTCACCCAAAAACTCTTTACGGAAGCCTCCTTTTCCATGCCAGGCTCGCTTTGCCTTCGACTGCAACAGGCTGTCGCGAGCCTTCCTGTTTATTAACGTGGTGCAAAATCACTACCATCTTGTCAAGCCCCCAAATCCCCTTACGCTCCTCACAAGAATTCAGGAGGGAAGCATCAGCTTTCACTTTGTCCTTCATCACTTGGAGGTTTCCTTTCCCTTTTTCTTTTTTTTCTTTTTTGCCTTTTGGCCAAGTCCCTTCCTTGCCTTTGCCTCAGCCAACCGGGGCTCGTAAAAAAGAGGAGAGTCTCCGCAACAGTTGCCGTTTTACGAGCTCTGGCATCCGGCTTCCTTAGGGGCCGGGGAGGAAATAATGCACTCCGTCGCCGGTTGGAAATCAAATTACTCTCTGGCTCACGCGCAAAGCTCATTCATGAATTAACAACCTCTCGCTTAATCACTGAGAGTTGATATTTATCACAGGTACGCTTTACAAGATGGATTCTGTCACCAGGGCTGGCAGACATTCACCAAGTCTCCCCGGCAGCTGTAAGCGTTCATTAATAAGGGTTTGGTTTTGGCTCCAAACCGCCACTTCCCATCCTCTGGCTTCCTAAGCATGGAGCAGCATTCTTAGGGAATGGGCCTTCACAAAGGGGGAGGTTTTGAACATTGAGGAGGAGGAGAAGAAGAAGAGTTGGTTTTTATGTGCCGACTTTCTCTACCTCTTAAGGAAGGATCAAACCGGCTTACAATCACCTTCCCTTCCCCTCCCCACAACAGACACCCTGTGAGGTAAGCGGGACTGAGAGAGCTGTGACTAGCCCAAGGTCACCCAGCTGGCTTCAAGTGTAGGAGTGGGGAAACAAATCCAGCTCACCAGATTAGCCTCCGATGCTCATGCGAAGGAGGAGTGGGGAATCAAACCCGGTTCTGTAGATTAGAGTCCACTGCTCCAAACCACTGTTGTTAACCACTAAACCACACTGGCTCTTAAGTGAAAATAGATGTGTCAAGAAACACCATTATCTCTTGCAGACAATGATAGATGGCGTTAATGTGAGGACTGCCAACTCTGGGTTGGGATAGTCCTAAAGATTGGAGGTGGAGCCTGGGGAGGGCAGAGTTTAGGGAGGGGAGGGAACTTAGCAGGGTATATTATGCCATAGTGCCCAACCTCCAAAGCAGCCGTTTCCTCCTGGGGAACTGATCTTTCTAGTCTGGAGATCAACTATAATTCCGCGAGATCTCCAGGGCGGCCCCACCTGGAGTTAAAGTTTCTATATAATGGGACATGGAAAACAGAGAGCAACACTGACACCCATAGGCAATTGAGATGGGGGACGTGTCCTTCTTCAGCTCTCAGCAGACAACTTGGGTTTGCTGTAAATGCAGTTAAGCCGTGCATCTAATTACGGAAACGCCTGCAAGCCATGGTTAAATATTATGCCTGTACACACTGTGCAAGCCATGGTTAAAGCTGTTTTCCCGCCTCTCTTTCTGAAAGATGACACAAGCAGTTAGGGTTGGCAGCCCCCAGGAGGGGCCTGGAGATCGCCTGCTTTTACAACTGATCTCCAGACTACTGAGATATTCTCCTGGAGAATATGGCTGCTTTGGAGGGTGGACTCTATGGCATTGTACCATGCTGAGGTCCCTGCCCTCCACACACACACTCTGCCCTCTCCAGGCTCCACTCCTTCATCTCCAGGTATTTCCCAACCCAGAGCTGACCAAACTACACGCCGTTTTTATTGACATCCATACATATACTCTTCTCTGGGGTAAAGCTTCAGAATGGTGCAGTGACTTAAGGGTCACACTGGGATTTTGGAGACCCGGGTAAAAAAAACCAACTCTGCAACAATGCTTGCTAGATGATCGTGGGCCTGCCACTTGCTCTCAGCTTAATCTACCTCACAGTGAGAGGGGGAAAAATGGAGGAACACAATGTGAGGTATGCCTCTCCAAGTTCCTTGGAGGAAGGGCAGAATAAAAAAAATATACTAAATCAATATATATTTTTAAACCAGAGTTCAGACAATCTACCCACAGTTTGTGGTAATGGTGTTAAGTATTTTTTTTTTTTTAAGTACGAGCCAATAAGTGCCAATGGCAACATTTGGCAGAGGCCTAGCCAAGCTATGAGGGAGAGGCTGGCACTCCTCTCCTGACTCTCTACCATCAATCTGATGATCTAACATATTTATTTATTTATTTTCATTGCAAGATGTTGGTGGCTGGAAAAGTCTATCCATACCTGCATATATCCATTGTTACAGTACACCTCAGCAACCATGAGGTTCTTTAAAAGTAGTTACTAATAGGGATATTAACAGCTTTACTTAGCAAAACACTGTAAGCTGCAAAGCTAATAAGGTGATTTGCAAGGTAAATGTAGTTAGTAGATTTACATAACTCCAACAGCAACAGGTAAATTGCTCTCTTTTAGAAAATGCTCATTAACGTAGGCCTGATGCACCTCATCATTTGCTATTTCATTTAATGATAGGGTTGCCAACCTCCAGGTACTAGCTGGAGATCTCCTGCTATTACAACTCATCTCCTGCTGATAGAGATCAGTTCCCCTGGAGAAAAGGGCCGCTTTGCCAATTGGTCTCTATGGCATTGAAGTCTCTCCCCTCCCCAAAACCTGCCTTCGCTGGTGGTGAAGAGGGACCTGGCAACCCTGTTTAATGACCACCCGGTTTTTGGCCTAAGATGAAAGACAAATGTGACATCTGTCTGTGCACATCTGGTGAACTAAGGCAAGCCAAGTGGGCCCAGGAATCCTAGGGGTGCTGCCGAATTTCATGAACATACATATGAGGTGAAAGGTCCAGTTTCTGCTTGGGATCAAACAACATACCCCTCCCCACAACCATGCTAACAAAATCCAATAGGAATATTGCCATTATAACGGACACATCTGTGCCAATTGGGTGAAATTGCCATTAAAAAAATCGAACCAACTGGGAAAACTAGCAGCAGCAGTAACAACAAAAACAGTGAAACAAAAAGTCTCCGGTCCAGATCAGAGTCCACCACTCCTAAACCACCGCTCTTAACCACTACACCACGCTGGCATCCATAGATGCTTTCCCTTGACCTGCATGGCCCAGGCTAGCCCAATCTCATCAGATCATGCAAACTACGTAAGGCTGGCCCTGATTAGTATTTGGATAGGAGACCACCAAGGAAGTCCAGGGCTGCAATGCAGAGGAAGGCAATGGCAAAACACCTCTGTTAGTCTCTTGCCTTGAAAACTCCACAAAGGGTCACCATAAGTCAGCTGTGACTTGATGGCACTTTACGCACGCACACACAGATGCTTGTCCAAGGCTCCAGGTCGCTCTGTTCAGAAGCCTTCATGGGCTTTACTATTTGTCACACTTAATACCCTTCCTCTCCAAGACCTGTTGCCATACAGACAATCCTAAAAGAGGACACCTCAAGGTGAAGGCCGTCTAAAGGCAAAAATCCCTGTTGTTTATCCCAAGCGTCGACAATCTCTTTGGATTACTGCCTCTAAGCATAAAGATTCCAGAGCTAATGCCTCTTTAACCAGATTGTGAAAGAAAGATCACAGCATCTTAAGTACCAGTGATCCTCTCAATGGATACTAGACCACTAGAGCCAGTTTTCCACCAAAGTGGCCATTTGGGAAACCAAACTGCAGAGGATGGAGATGCAGGAAATGGTAATAGGTATGTTTTGGGCGTGTCATCACTTCCTGCGCTGACATTGCTGCTACCTGGGTCCAAGGCAGGCTGGCTGTAGAGGTGCTTCCTTTTCCACCTTCCTTGAGAGCTAGCATGGTGTAGTGGTTAAGAGCGGTGGTTTGGAGAGGTGGACTTTGATCTGGAGAACTGGGTTTGATTCTCCACTACTCTACATGAGTGGCGGATGCTAATCTGGTGGACTGGATTTGTTTTCCCACTCCTACACATGAAGCCAGCTGGGTGACCTTGGGCTAGTCACAGTTTTCTCTGAGCTCTCTCAGCCCCACCTACCTCACTGGGTCTCTGTTGTGGGGAGGGGAGGGCAAGGTGTTTGTAAGTCCGTTTGAGTCTTCCTTAAGTGGTAGAGAAAGTCGGCATATGAAAATCAACTCTTCAGAGGAGGAGGAGAAGGAGGAAGGTGCCTGGGATAGGTAAATAGCTTTAGCCACCCCTGTGGACTATCCAGTGCTTGCTATCGGCACACACACACACACACACACACACACACAACTGCCGCCATGAACAGCATGTGGAGAAAGAAATAGCTCTTTCGCATGATCAGTTAACAGTGTCATTTTGGCCTCTGATGTCTTTGAATGTTCAATAAATGAACAAAGGGCTGAAATGAATTGAAGAAGAGAGAAAGAATCTCTGGTAGGATATTTTTAAGATTAATTTCTCTTTCATCCTGGGATAAAATAATAGCAGTGGGAGTCTATCAGTAGAGCCCCAATGCTAATGGAGTTCAGAATTCAAGACAAGCAAGAATCATGTAGAGAGACGCTCAAAGAAAGATGAAACCAACCTCAGAAAACCAACTCTTAATTATAGAGGGGGGAAAAATACCTGATTTTGACAAACATCTATAGTGATGACATACACAACACCCATCTGCATGTGTCGATAGGAGTTTGCTGTGTGATTCGATAAATGGCTCCGCTGCTGTGATTGGGGTCCTCTGTTGACACCTGATGGAAATCCAGGCCGTTGACAAAAAATAATATTGATGTCCTTTGTTGATGGTGGATGCTTGCTCAGTGTCTACCATATTCAGCCTCAGCTGTCAAAGGCTTCCTGAAGCAACATTGTCTAAAGACAGGCAGATCTCTTCCTTACCTCCTCCAGAAGATCATTCCAGCGGGGTGGGGCTTTCATGGGAAAAAAGGTCCCAACTCAGCTGGCGCAGATCTTACTGCTTAAACAGTAAACATAGCTGACAGGAATCACCAGCAGAATGCTGGGAAACATGCACCACTTGCGACAATATGCTACAGCATTTTGAAAGAAAACACGATATCCCTCTTTGCTGTGCTAAGGAAACCTGTTTGGCAGAATTTTCTCTCAAGAATTAAAAGTTTGCACCCATTTCCATTCCCTTGCCAGGAGCACAGAGTAAAGTAAGAGGCCTCAAACCACTGCTGCAGCAAGCAGAAAGAACTCCGATTATTCTGCATGTCACACGCCCCAGTTTAAATGAAGTGACATTCCTTCCTCTCCCCCAAATTTCATGTACGCCTCCCACTTTCTCTTAAGCTTGTGTGGCTGCTACTTTTCTGTAGCCTGTACGCAATAAGATTTCGATGTAGGTATTTCGTCTGGAAGATAGACGGGACAGTGACTCCAGCAACTGAGATGAAGAGAAAGATGGTGAATGAAACAGAAGTTTCTACCAACATGTTTTAAATTGTTTCGCCAAGGGAATTGAAGCCGCCCATCTTGTCGTCACATCTAAAGCATATTGATTTCTTCATTTCCCTCCTCCCGGTATCATCTTTAAAAACAAAAACAAAAAAACTAATATTGTTGGCTTCATATCGTGCGCTTATAAAAAAGAAGAGCCCATCAAGACATAATGCTGAAGTAACTCCAGTGGCAGAATGCCCCATTTAGAAAATTCCTATTAAATCACCATACACAGTGGAAACTACAATACCGTGTCTGACACATTGAAAACAAATTGCACCAATCCGGAGAGCTGAACGAGCAAGCTCAATATTTTTTCTCCCTGATCCATTCACAAGTGAGGAAGCATTTTTGCTTTGGAACTCCTAATCGATAGCCCATGTTCCCCATACTTTCCCACCAAACACAGCACACGTGAAATTCAATTGCACCACTAATATATATTTATACCATATGACATATTTACATATACATGCTACTTATACAGAAATCTGCTTAGCTGGGTCCCAGCCAAATGTCCTACGGGACCCTCTATCATTTAGGATCATCATTAGAAACCTCCTAATACTCAGAATCATCAAATGGCCATTTAGGAAATTTCTCAATTAATAAATGTATAGATACATCATTTCCCTCTCCACGCACAATTTATCATACAAAATGGAACCTCTCCGCAGCGGAGTTAATTTCCTATTACAATCACGCCCCGTTTGGAATGAGATTTGCAACAACAAGTGTCAGTAGATGTCAATTTGTCCACACACAAGCAAACAGATGGAAGCCACAACAGTGATAATTAATAACGGAAATACGGAGAAAACACAGTGCTTGTTTGAATCTCTGGTTCCCCCCCCCCCCCCCCCGGGAACAAAAGTTTGCAAACTTCCCTTTATGAATCTGATGCTAATTACACAGAGCTGCTTAGTTTTCCATCCGAGCTGGTTCACGCTGGAATTTGCTAATCATGATGATGCATTCATATCATGTATGAACGGACCTCCTTGGAAAGCCTTGCACCCCAGGCAATATTAAAAGTGCTGACCGAGTTGCTGGATCACACATACACAGACTACCCATGCCTTGCTAGTGCAGCAGTGACATAATAGGCAACATGTTTGATAAGGCAGTATCGCATCTGAGGCATCAGGGCTCCTTGCTGCAAGGAGAGCCAGCGTGGCATAGTGGTTAAGAGCAGTGGTTTGGATTGGTTGGACTCTGATCTGGAGAACCGGGTTTGATTCTTCACTCCTCCACATGAGTGGCAGATGCTAATCTGGTGAACTGGATTTGTTTCCCCACTCCTACACACGAAGCCAGCTGGGTGACCTTGGGCCCTCTGCAAACATTCTGTTCCCTTCAAGTGAACAGGGCGATCTCCAGTCAAGCGTATGAGCATCACGGTCTCTATGCTCACCATTTTACGTGAATTAGGGTTGCCAACCTCCAGGTACTTGCTGGAGATCATCTGCTATTACAACTGATCTCCAGCCGATAGAGCTCAGTTCACCTGGAGAAAATGGCCGCTTTGGCAACTGGACTCTATGGCATTGAACTCCCTCCCCTCCCCAAACCCCACCCTCCTGAGGCTATGCCCCCCAAACTTCCCGCTGGTAGTGAAGAGGGACCTGGCAACCCTAATGTGAATTGAGCAAGGTAGTAAAATGTGATCTTCTACTAGGCCCAAGAAAGAGGAAAAGAGTCAGGAGTCCTGACAGAGTAGCGGAAAACAGAAACTCCACAGGAAAGGAACCCAGAAGAGAAAGCTGTTCTGATTTCAGCTTACAATAAATACTTATGGTTGAAAAATCACAGAGTCTCTGGCATTAATCTGACTGGCAGCATATGGATTTCCCGTGTGGGTATAGCTTCCATTCCTGTGCATCTGCAGAGGACTAGAGTTCATTTCTTTGAATCCAGTTTGCTGTAGCACTCTGCAAGGGAACCTCCAGGGGCATGGCACAAAGAGAAGAGCGCAAGACCACCAGGAAGGAGGTTCTTAGCTGCTCAATGCCACTCACTATGGGCCTTTCATAGTAAATATTTTGCATAGGACAGTGCAGGGTGGAGTCTTCAGCTGCTACCTTTAAGGAGTCTCAAAGCAGCTCACAATTGCCTTCGGTTCCCACACACACAACAGGTAGTAGTAGTAGTAGTAGTAGTAGTAGTAGTAGCAGCAGCAGCAGCAGCAGCAGCAGAAGCAGAAGAAGAAGAGGAGGAGGAGGAGGAGGAGGAGGAGGAGGAGTTAGTTTTTATATGCCCATTTAAGGAAGAATCAAACTAGCTTACAATTACTTTCCCTTCCCCACCCCACCCCAGACACCGTGAGGTAGGTGAGGCTGAGAGAGCTCTAAGAGAGCTGTGACTAGCCCAAGGTCATCCAGCTGGTTTCATGCAGAGGAGCGGGAAATCAAACCCGGCTCTCCAGATTAAGAGTCCACCGCTCTCAACCCCTACACTGTTCTTAACCACTACACCACACTGGCTTTCAGAAGATACCTTGTGAGGTAGGTGGGCTGAGAGAGTCTGGAGAGAACTGTGACTAGCCCAAGGTCACCCAGCAGGCTTCATGCAGAGGAAGGGGGAATTGAACCCCGTTCACCAGATTAGAGTCCGCCGCTCACGTGGAGGAGTGGGGAATCAAACCCGGTTCTCCTGATCAAATTCTACTGTGCCTAACCACTACACCACGCTGGCTCTCAGCCTGGGTGCTTATCTCTCAGCCTGAGTCTTTCCTCTGTTAAATGGGAATGTAAAATGTCCCATGTCACAAGACTGTTGCAAGGATAAGATAGTCCCTCTAAACCATTTTGCAAATTACAAACTAATAATAATAATAATAAAAAAAAACCTTGTGCTATTTTCTCCTGTTAATTGGGGCATGAGCATCTGGCACTTATTTCGAGCTTCGACGCTGTGCTGCCGGGAACCTCGCATTCATTTTCGGTGTCGTGTCCTTAGAAACCAAGTGCTGATGCACCAGCTTTGCTGATGCAAACTCGAGCCCGGAAGAAAAGGCTGCGAGTCCCAGCTGCGCATCCTGCTAACAAAAGGACCAGAAAATAAATATGGCTCAAGCCACATGAATCTAGGTTCCAGAACGGCCTTATTAAAAAGCCGTGCCTTTCCCATTAAAAGCAGCATAATTCTGAATTGGTGCATCCCAGGCAACAGTCCTCGGCCATTGTGTCTGTCGCTCTACCCGAGCTGGGAAATTAGTTATCTGCCTAAAACAAGCCGGCAGTTTCAAATGGTGTTTTTGTGTAATTTGCATGCCTCAATAATGTTTTATGTATTATGCTGCTTATACGCTAAAATGTACATGCATGCTCCTGCAAATTTAGGTGAATTATGAATAAATTAAATCTTATCTAAATAAACAAGTGTATTTTTTTGAAGAGAAATGCAAGCTGTCAAGAATATTTAAGTGGACAAGGATAAATCTTTGCTGTACACTGTTACTTCAAAGAGGATTCTCTAGCTTCCTACTTTTAAGGAAGGGCGGCGCTTTTTTCCAGTTAGATTTTTTTTTTCATTACAGGGAGAAAAGGAACGTAGGTAGGAAGAACATACACCCCTATGGTATAACTACTCATTGCTGAGTAGGGTTACCAACCTCCAGGGGGTTTCTGGAGATCTCCTGGGATTACAACTGATCTCCAGGCAATCAAAGTTCCAGTGGCCAATCAGAACCCTTGCTAGGGGGTGGGGCCTGAGGAGGGCTGGCTTTGGGGAGGGGAGGGACTTTGATGCCATAGAGTCCAATGGCCAAAGTGGCCATTTTCTCCAGAGGAAATGATCTCTATCAGCTGTTAGATCAGTTGTAATAGCAGGAGATCTCCAGCTAGTACCTGGAGGCTGGCAACCCTAATTGCACTAGAAACATGTCGAGATTCAAGTTGGTCTCTGAACCAGGTCTGGGTGGGTTTTGGCAAGGACCAAACCTTGCTATTCCCTAGCACTGGACAAGACTTCTCCTGATTGTGACCAACAGCCACCTTTCCCCTTAGTCAAGGTCGTTTGAAGCTCTTAACAAAAGACTGCGAAGAAGCAGGATGGAGCAATCGTTCAGTTATACCAAAAGCTACAAAAACGGACCCTCACAATAGAAGGCTGCATTCCCGCTGTCCCAGTCACTCCATGTGTCATTGTCCCTCTGTGAATAGCAATAATTACACAAACTCTACTATGAAGGCTGCCTATCTGATCTGGTGCATTTTCCCATTATTCATGATCTTCGATTGTTCATGTACCTGCTTTTAGTGCAGTAATTACAACATAGCATAACAAAGCCCTGTAAGGTTTAATTGACCATGTATAGAAAAGGGCTTTGGCCTTCTTGGAGAACAGGGGCCTGCAGAAGGTGAAAGTGTCCTTATCAGCTGGGAGAGAAACCCTGGATGTTCTTCTCTCAGCAAGAACTGGGTGCCTCTTAATACCCCTCCCACACCACCATAGTCCCTGAATGGGTCATCTGGAACACTGAGGTTGACCCAGGCAAAGAAAGGGGTGGGAGCAAGAGACACAAATCTGGCGCAATCATTTATCATCAACTTTCTGCTCTCTAGGTTGCTAGTCTTTCTGCAGTGGTATTGTTTTATTTACAACCTGATTTTCTCCCCAAATGGAGAACCAAAAGGGCTTACAATAATTTCTGTGTCCTCTATTTTAACCTCACAACCAACCTATGAGTAGGGCTGCCAATCTCCTGGTATTACAATTGCTCTCCAAATGACCAAGATCAGTTCCCCTGGAGACAATGGCTGCTTTGGAGGGTGGACTCTATGGCATCGTACCCTGCTAAGGTCCTTCCCCTCCACAAACCCTGCCCCTCCCCAAGCTCCACCCCCAAAATCTCCAGGTATGAGCTCCAGCCTACACAGATCAGTTCCCCTAGAGGAAATGGAAGCTTCGGAGGGTGGGCTACATGTAGAGTTGCCAGGTCCCTCTTTGCCACTGGTGGGAGGTTTTTGGGGTGGAACTTAAGGAGGGCAGGGTTTGGGGAGGGGAGGGACTTCAGTGCCATAGAGTCCAATTGCCAATGCAGCCATTTTCTCCAGGTGAACTGATCTCTATTGGCTAGAGATCAGTTGTAATAACAGATCTCCAGCTAGTACCTGGAGGTTGGCAACCCTAGCTGTATGGCATCACCACTGAGCTTCTCCCCTTCTCACACTCTACCCTCGCCAGGCCCCACCCCCCAAATCTCCAGGAATTTCCCAAGCTGGAGCTGGGAACCCACCCTGCCCTCCTCCCAAGACCCCAGCTGAGGGAAGGGAAATGTTCAACACTGAAGAAAATTAAGGTGGGTGTACAGGGCATGGCCCACCTCCCGACTCATTTCCCCTCTGTTTATACAGTCCAAGGTGCTCCGTACACAAGCCCAGGGAAACAAAGTCTGATGATAAAAATACTGACACAATGGGAGCAAGAGAGCAATACCACGAACCCAAACAGCCAAACAGGTCTCTCCGGAAAGCTGTTTAGATCACTTCTCCTTCATCTATTTTTGTCCCCTGTGACATTTAATCAATCAAGCTATGTTGGGAGCCGGCTCAAGAAAGAAAGCCCTTAAAAAGATGCCTTCCATTTACTTTCCCTGCCACCGCCAACAAAAACAAATCTGAAGGAGGGTGGAGGGAGCCATCACCAGGGATGGTGGGAGATGACAAATGAAATCATCCGAGAGAGGAAAATGAGACGCTCCCTCCCCCCGTGCTCCCCCAAAAAGGGACATCTTTATTTAAAAAACATATAGTTGAGCAGTCTAATCACTGCAAGCTCAGCTGTGAGGTCTATCCATTATCAAGAGACTGTTAAGGCACAAACTGGTAGCCAGGCCGGGAACCTGACTTCATAAATCAAACCTGACAGGCACTCCCAAACTGATATTAAATAGGTTCTTTAATGTCTGTGACCTGCATAAGTTTTATTCATTTCACTTTCTAAAATAATAGATGAATAGCAATCAAAAACAATCTATTCCCCCTCTGGCAGGAGCTCCGTGTCTTCATTTCTCAAGTGGGCAGCTCGGGCGGCTACAGCAGGGCCGCTCCCAAGTCGCGTGGCACCACGGTGACAAAGGACATGTCTACGGGCAAGCCTTCGCCTACATATATCATACACACAGAGAGAGAATTGCTGAAAGAGTAAAACTCCCAAGGAACTCTGGTACTCATAAAAGAAATGTCAGATCCTTTGGCTGAGGCTGAATCTACAAAAAAAGAAGAAGAAGAAGAAGTTCAAAGTCATCTTTGAGTGGGACACTCTTGATAGAACTGCCCCTGCCATACTTTGTGGGTCCCATCACTTCTCTGGGTTTCCCTCAGAGTTCCCCAGATTTTTGTTCATATGGTATAGTGGTTAAGAATGGTGGACTCTAATCTGGTGAACCAGGTTTGATTCCCCACTCCTCCACATGAGTGGCGGAGGCTAATCTGGTGAACCAGGTTGGTTTCCTCACTCCTTCACATGAAGCCAGCTGGGTGACCTTGGGCTAGTCACAGCTCTCTTAGAGCTCTCTCAGCCACACCTACCCGATAGGGTGTCTGTTGTGGGGAGAGGAAGGGAAGGAGATTGTAAACCGGTTTGATTCTCCTTAAAAGGTAGAGAAAGTCAGCATATAAAAACCAACTCCTCCTCTTCTTCTGCTTCTTCTCATTTAAATCTCACCTCTCTCCCCCACCACAACATGAACTCAAATCCTGGGGTTCCCAGGAGGCTCTGGCCACAGTAAACCCCTTCCTGGTTACTGCATGAATCAGAGCTACTGAGTGCACAGTGCTGGATCGAAGAAAAGAGGGCCACATCGATTCAAAAACCATACAAATACTTTACCTTACCCAGAGGTGATGTGATTGAGGTTTTTTTATATATATAACAGGCCTACATATATTCAGACTGAAATGTTTGTACATGCATGCAAGGTCACAGATCATACAAAACTGACAAATGTAACTTCCATGTTGAAATAATGTTCCTAAATTAAAGTTCCCTACATTAGAAAAGACAGTCATGCTAGGAAACATTGAGGGCAGCAGGAAAAGAGGAAGACCCAACAAGAGATGGATTGACTTGATAAAGGAAGCCACAGCCCTGAGCAAGGCTGTCAAAGATAGGACATTTTGGAGGACTTTGATTCATAGGGTCGCCATGAGTTGGAAGTGACTTGACAGCACTTAATGCACACACAAATTAAAGCGAGACATGCCACCATGGGCCCCCAGATTAAGTTTCTATATGGAGGAAGGTCTTGGTAGAGTTGCCAACTTGCTGGAGGTACTAGCTGGAGATTTCCCACTATTACAACTGATCTCCAGCTGATAGAGATCAGTTCCCCTGGAGAAAAAGGCCACTTTGGCAATTGGACTCTATGGCATTGAAGTCCCTCCCCTCCCCAAACCCAGCCCTCCTCAGGCTCCACCCGAAAAGCCTCCTGCCGGTGGCAAAGAGGGTCCTGACAACCCGATAAATGAAGTTTTGGCACACCGGAGAATGAAGTTTGCCAATTCGGGGAGGGGTTGTAGGAAAAAGTTAAACCCCTTCACCCAAAGAGCCTGAGTTTGTAGGGTTACCAACTGCCTGGTGCAGCCTGGAGCCCTCCCCGAATTACAACTGATTTTCAGATTACAGAGATCAGGTTCTCGAAGGAAATGTCAGTTTCAGAGAGTAGGCTCTCTAGCATCACCCCCCACACACACACCCGGTGAGCTCCTTCCTCTCCCCGGAAAGTGCTGCCAAATTGCCAGGAATTTTCCAAGCTAGAGTTGGCAACCCTCCTAAAACTAAATGCCTGCTAACAAATCCAAGCTGCCACTCAGTGTTGCCCATTCACACTGGCAGCGGCTCTCCAAAATCTTAAGTAGGACAAAAATTCTGTTGCAAACTTGCTTCCTGAGATTGTTTAACTGGAGATGCCAGGGAATGAATTTGGGTCTTTCAGCATGCAAAGCGTAAGTTCTACTCCTGAGTCATGCTCTTTCTAAAATAGACATGTAAAATGTTTGAGGATTGGCAAGACATATTGCAGTTTTGAACCCTCCAAAGGAAAAAGAGAAAGAGATAAATATTAGTAGTAAGAAGGGTTGCCAACCGCTAGGTACTAGCTGAAGATCTCCTGCTATTACAACTGATCTCCAGCCGATAGAAATCAGTTCCCCTGGAGAAAATTGGACTCTATGGCATTGATGTCCCTCCCCTCCCCAAACCCCACCTTCATCAGGCTCCACCCCCAAAAATCTCCCATGAGTGGCAAAATGGGACCTGGTAACCCTAGAAGTAAGTAAAAACCCTTGCTGCAGTCGGGCATATCTACATGTCCCTCCACCACTGTATGTTTCCTTCAGCACAATGTCCTATGGTACCCATGAAAACACATACACTTGCCTTATACTTAATCAAATGTTACAATAAAGCGAGCCACATGAATTTTTTGGTTTCCCAGCGCATATAAAAGTTATGTTTACACTATATTGTAGAACATTAAGTGTGCAATAGCATTATGCCTTAAAATGTACTGTAATAATAATAATGAAAAAGTTTGAAATATTGCAAGAATTACCAAAATGTGACACAGAGACACGAAGTGAGCACATGCTGTTGGAAAAAATGGCACCGATAGACTTGCTCGGAAAAGGAATTACTGCAGAGCACAATAAAGCGGAGTGCAATAAAATGAGGTATGCCTGTTTTGTCTACTCTGGCTGGCAGTAACTCTCCAGTATCTCAGGTATAGTGGGGGGGGGGAAGAGAAGGAGGAGGAGAGGAGGAGGAGAAGAAGAAGAGTTGGTTTTTATAAGCAGACTTTCCCTACCACTTAAGGAAGAATCAAACTGGCTTAAAATCACCTTCCCTTCCCCACAAAAGACACCTCTGTGAAGTAGGTGGGGCTGAGACAGCTCAAAGAGAGCTGTGACTAGCCCAAGGTCACCCAGCTGGCTTCATGTGTAGGAGTGAGGAAGCCAACCCGGTTCACCAGATTAGCATCCACCGCTCATGTGGAGGAGTGGGGAATCAAATCCGGTTCTCCAGATTAGAGTCCATCACTCTAAACCACCACTCTTAACCACTAAACCACACTGGCTCTCATCACCAACTACCTGATCCTTTTTACAAACCTTCACTTTGTCCCTCTTCCTGCTTATTGGATTTCGGCAAAATGAGGGGAGCTCCCACATGGATGATTAAGCTATTTTCACATTATCCTTGGGAGTCTTCCCAATGGATAAGGGCTTAGATCAGAATAAAAGGACATTTTTTTCATTTATGATTTCCCATGGGATGCTCCAAAAGTTCCAGGAAGACTCCTTCCCTTGACGAGATTAATGTGAATTTTTACAGCACAGGACGATTATACCACACTATCCCCAAAGATTCATCACAAATGAAAATGTTCTCCCTGGCTGGGTCTAGAATCCCTCAGGGAGAATTGTGAGTACTGTGAAACTGGTAGAAAGAGCTTGCAGATTTAGTACATTGGCAGCAATATTGTTTCTTTTTCTCTCATTTTTTTTTAAAGAAAGTTTTGTCTGCTATCAATTTCAATCAAATTATATGCAATATAGGGCTGTGTGTGTGTGTGGGGGGGGGAAAGATGCCTTAAATTGCTTCATGTGTTGCTTTTCACACCCCACCTTTCAGCTTTCAGAAGGAATCAGGTTGGATCTTTTCAAATGTAAATGAAGCAATTTGCAAAAAGTAAAATAAAATATGTATTTTGGCATTTTGGCAATGTGGCTTTCAAAACAAACCTGGGTTTTCATTGATTTTTTAAACCGACATCTAACTGAGTTATCTCTGGCTTGTAATTTGCAGCATTAATGAGATTTTTTCTTTTTCACTTATAATTACTAGTAAAAACTCCTGAGCTCACACGATTTGGCTCTCTGGACCCTCCCATCTTCCCACTTTCTAGCTAGCAGAAAAGACAGCTCAGGGAAGTATTTTGAAAGGCCTGAGATAGTCATTTACAAACTTTCTCTGCTCAGCACACACTTTTCATATTGTTTCATCTGTTATGAGTCCTCTTCATGTTGAGGAGGATTCTGCGGCATATTCTGAAATGCATGCTCATCTGGCATTGGCTAGCCCTGATGAATCTCACTTAGGGTTGCCAGCCTCCGGGTAGTAACTGGAGATCTCCCGCTGCTACAACTGATCTCCAGCCAATAGAGATCAGTTCCCCTGGAGAAAATGGCCGCTTTGGCAATTGGACTCTATGGCATTGAAGTCCCTCCCCTCCTCAAACCCCGCCCTCCTCAGCCTCTGCCCCAAAAACCTCCTGACGGTGGCAAAGAAGGACCTGCCAACCCTAATCTCTCTGCTGGCCTTCTTCAATCTGAAGTCTAACCTAAAACACATCCATATACTCTCCAGCAGCTAGGGTTGCCAGCTCTGGGTTGGGTAATACCTGAAGATTTTGGGGGTGGTGCTTGGGGAGGGGAGGGTCCTCAGCAGGGTACAATGTCATAGACTCCACATTCCAAAGCAGCCGTTTTCTCCAGGAGAACATCCGTGTCGTCTAGAGACCAGTTGTAATTCCGGGAGATCTCCAGCCACTACCTGCAGGTTGGCAACCCTAGCAGCAGCTCCAGACTGCAATAAGTAACTGGTAGGGTTGCCAGCCTCCAGGTGGTGGGTGGAGGTCTCCCGGAATTACAACTGGTCTCCAGGTGACAGAGAACAATTTCCCTGAAGAAAACGGCCGTTTTGGCAATTGGACTCTATGGCATTGAAGTCTCTCCCCTCTCCAAACCCTTCCCTCCTCAGGCTCTACTCCCAAAATCTCCACATATTTCCCAACCCTAGTAATTGGGCAGGGCAACCCTAGTAATTGGGCAGGGCAACCTTTCAGGCAAGTTCCTGGCCTTCTCACTGAAGAAGCCCTTCACATGTGGAAAAAAAATACACCAGATTCTAGAACAGGGATGCTGACACTAGGCGGAGAAGAACACCCTTGGTCTCTTGGGTCAACCAGCACCCCATAATCTTGTACTCCAAGTTTCCCCTAGGGTTGTCAGCCATCTGCTGGCAACCCCACAAGCTTTTTTTTGGGGGGGCAGCACATTGTAACAACAAGGTACATGATGCTGCAGCACTGCCTTTTGCCCCATTTATCTCCCATTGCTTCACCAAACAGCAGAAGGAACATGGGGACCATAGCCAGAAGGTCTTCTGCTATAGTGGGTGGTGTCTCACTCTAGCAGGAGACCTGGTCTCCTATAACCTTAGGCAGATCATGAGAGAGAGGGCATCTTGGCCATCTTCTGGGCATGGAGTATGGGTCACTGGGGATGTGGGGAAAGGAAGTAGTTGTGAATTTCCTGTATTCTGCAGGGGGTTGGACTAGATGACCCTGGTGGTCCCTTCCAACTCTATGATTCTATGGTCACCCAAGTCCCCAGGCTCCACACCAGCACTGCTTATAAATTTTCAAGGAACTTCTTCATTCTGCAGAGGCTGGCTCAGATCTGCAGATCTACTGTACATAAAACCAGGGAGTCAAGTTAACACATCTTCACCTCAAATAGGGTTGCCAACCTCCAGGTAGTAGCTGGAGATCTCCAGCTATTATAACTGATCTCCAGCTGATAGAGATCAGTTCCCTTGGAGAAAATGGCCACTTGGGCAATTCGACTCTATGGCATTGAATTCCCTCCCCTCCCCAATCCCTGCCCTCCTCAGGCTCCACCCCAAAAACCTCCTGCCGGTGGCGAAGAGGGATCTGGCAACCCTAACCTCAATGTAAAAACTGAAAGAGGCTTTAAGACACAGCACTTGTCTTGTATGGTAGTAGACACAGACATTGGTGAAAGGGCTTTGCACATGGGCAAGCTGAAAACATCGACCTAACTTTGTGTTATTTTATCTCAGCAGCTCCCATTTGGGGCTATTTCTGGGCATGTCTTTGGATTGTTTTGACACTGGTCTGTACCCCGCCTTCTTCTAGGCAACACTTCCCTTTCTCTTTCTGCTCCGTCGCTGCCTACACTGCCATTTCAGCTGGCTGACTTGCAGCGACCTAACGTGACCCTGTTGACGCCACAATGCTACAGCTGATGCGGAGATGACCTGGACATCTATACGCAGGATCGCATGGGATGCCACAGCCTATCAGATTAAATGGCAGTGAGGGCAAATGAGGGCTCGGGACAATGAGCACAGAGATGAAGCCAAAAAAAGAAAAAAAGAAAGAAAAGAAAAGAAAAGAAAAGGGGGTTAAAGAAACAAAAACCAAATGAGTGTCGAACAGCACCATCACATGAACACATGAAGCTCCCAGCTGGGAGGCTCAGATCAGTTTAAAGGGCCCCCGCGCACCTTCAGGGAATCCCTCTGAAGGCGCGCTGGGGCCGAATTTTCCCCCGAACTCCGGATCCCCCCGAATTACTGGGGATCCGAAGCGGGGGAGTTCGGACTTCAGCACGTCCCGAACCCACAAGGGTCAAATTCGGCCGAATCCGAACTGTACCGAATTTTTTTTTTTTTTACAGCCCTACACTGAGCCACAGCCCCTCCAAAAGCAACCTCTTTGGGGAGGTCAGCAATGATTTTGGTACCGATTAAGCCATGGCTGAATGTGCTCATTTTGAAACGATGGCTCTAATTAGCAAATCCTTGGCATTACCACGGTATTAATATTTTCGCTGGATGCCAGTAAATAAGTCACTGAAATCAACCCTTTTCATCTGGTGATAATATCAGCTTGCCTGGTACGGCTATTTTACGGATTACTGAACAGGAGCAGGAAAAAAAATATCTCTATTATTATATGAGCACCTCCAAAAAGTATGAAGTGAAACTCGGGCTAACAGTTACAGCAATAAATGATGGCTCACCCTCCGAAACATTTTCAAGCAGCAGCCTATTAGCATGCCGACAGAACCATCCAGCTGCCAGATATTGGCAAAAAGCAAAATGGATATCAATAGCATATTTAATGAACAATTTTCCCCATCTTGCTGGAAATAAAACCCGACTTCTTTTATGCTGTTGACAATTCTAATTTACCAGTTCTCGCATATTAACATTAATAGGAACATAGAGTTTTCCCGTTTCAGCGGGAGCGCTTGGGCAAGGGTTAATCCCCATTTTGCTGCCGTCGGCATATCGTAGCCTCTTCCTTCACCCCTCCAAATTACCAATTTGCATGAAATCATTGATTCAAAACAGCAGCGGCAGCAATTGTGAAACCGCTGGACTGCACTGGATGCTCACTCGCACTCTTGTGCGAGGATGAAAATACCACACCCCAAAGAACTGTACTGTTAGGAGATCCAGCATGGTGTAGTGGTTAAGAGCAGTGGTTTGGAGCGGTGGACTCTGATCTGGAGAACTGGGTTTGATTCCCCACTCCTCCATGTGAGTGGCAGAGGCTAATCTGGTGAACTGGATTTGTTTCCCCACTCCTACACACAAAGCCAGCTGGGTGACCTTGGGCTAGTCACAGCTCTCTTAGTGCTCTCTCAGCCCCACCTACCTCACAGGGTGTCTGTTGTGGGGAGGGGAAGGGAAGGTGACTGTAAGCCAGTTTGAGTCTCTCTTAAGTGGTAGAGAAAGTTGGCATATAACTTTCGTCCTCCACCTCCTCCTCCTCTTCGTCTGTTACCATACAAGTATTCACATCAAGATTGCTTTTTGGGGGTGTTTTATCAATGCATGTGTCTGCAGCGGTACTAGAGACGAAGGGGGAAAGAGACAAATAATTGGCAGAGTACAGAAAGGTTTGGTAAACAGTGCATGCACAGAAGGCTGAAAATGAGACCACAGAGGATTCCTAAGCCATCGGTTCTACTTTGAAAACTGGACCAGATACTTTGGAAGCCCAAAACCCAGTGCAAAATTTGGGGGCAGAGAATTTAAGAAGCATCTCTGTTTTTGTTTGTTTGTTTGTTTTAAACTCTTGATCTGGTAGAAAAGATCTGCTGTAAATCAAAACCTGGCCTAGGGTTGCCATCTCCGGGTTGGGAAACACTTGGAGATTTTGGGGGTGGAGCCTGAGGAGGGTGGGGTTTGTGGAGATGAGGGACTTCAATGGGGTATAATGCCATAGATCCCAATTGCCAAAGCAGCCATTTTCTCCAGATGAACTGATCTCTGTTGCCTGAAGATCAGTTGTAATAGTGGGAGATCTCCAGCCACCACCTGGAGACTGGCAACCCTAAGATTGAGAGAGGTGATTTTAAATGTCAGGAAGGGAAAGCAGCCAGTCCTGCCAGTCCTCCACCCCCAATTTCTGGCTCCCACGCCTGCTTTTAATCTCTCTTTTGAAAGAAAATTGGGCTGGAGTCAAACTACCACCATCAGAGTGAAGCTGACAGAGAGGGACTTCCCTGCCTTCTGGTTTGAGACCTGGGAAATTCAGCTCCTGGAAAGTGGGTCAAGGGACCCTGATGAACACAGTGGAGGGCAAACTCTGCAGTGGGAAATGTAACCTATGCAAATAATGGCATATCCCTGGCAGAAATCAGCCACTTCTCTGCCAATAGCAGGATCCTTCTGTAGAGTTGCCAACCTCCAGGTACTAAGCAACGAACGTAAACCTATGCCAAAAATAGAAATTCTGAAAAAAAGGGCAGCACGGTGGCTCCACAATGTGGCACAATAGCAACAAGGTAGATATTGTGTGTAATTTAGAAAAAAAAGATTTAATGAGCATTCACTTCATGCCCTGATTGTAACACAAAAAGTAACCAACAAGTCAATATTACAATTTTCCAACAACCTGCAACAGTGAGCGAAGTTATGCAATTCGCCTCATTATTACTGGGCAGTTTTCATTTGTGTATCATGTTATTCTTTGCACATTTTTGTTTGTAAGATTGTTTCCATAACTTCACTCACTGTTGCAGGTTGTTAGAAAATTGTAATATTGACTTGTTGGTTACTTTTTGTGTCACAATCAGGGCATGAAATGAATGCTCATTAAATCTTTTTTTCTAAATTACACACAGTATCTACCTTGTGGCTACTGTGCCACATTGTGGAGCCACCACGCCGCCCTTTTTTCAAAACCTCCAGGTACTGGAGATCTCCTGCTATTAAAACCGATCTCCAGCCGATAGAGATCAGTTCCCCTGGAGAAAATGGCCACTTTGGCAATTGGACTCTATGGCATTGGAGTCCCTCCCCTCGCCAAACCCTGCCCTCCTCAGGCTCCGCCCCAAAAACCTCCTGCTGGTGACAAAGAGGGACCTGGCAACCCTATCCTTCTGCGATGAAGCAGTGCCTTTGTCTCCAGTCCACAGCAGAAAACACATACCTGTCCATTACAAAGGGATGCCGGACTGCAGGTGGGACCCGGGGATCTGCCGGAATTACAGCCCAATCCCCAGACTACAGAGATCAGTTCCCCTAGAGAACATGGCTGCTTTGGAGGGTGGACTTTATGGCAATGTACCCCACTGAAGTCCCTGGTCTCCCCAGGCTCCTTCCCCAAATCTCTAAGAGTTTCCCACCCTGGATCTGTCCACTTTATCCTCCCATCCCCCACTGGTGGCCGGGTGGGACACACACCTGGGAACCCTACCATTGCATGAAACTTGGCCCTGAATTCTGTCTCTTTAAAAACAAGACAACACAGCTTCTCAGATTCCCTGGATTCCTTTTTTAGTGCCTTCATGGATACAGACTGAGAACAGGAGAGAAGGCTATATCCCCATTTTTTTCGTTAAAAATAATGTTCATATACTGCGGCTTAGTTAAAGCCCATGAAGCTCTGCTTTTTTGCTCCTCCCTTGAGGAAATCTCTACCTTACCTACGCCTCTGAATTTTGTCTGAAGTGAAACTGGAGGTGAATTCCGTGGCCCCTGCTTGAGCAAACCATCGGAAGAGTTTCAACAAAAGCTGCAACGCTCGACGGGGAAATTTCCCGCACACCACTGTTTCCCATTTGCTGACTGCTCTGGAGAAATGGCTGGCCGTGTTGTTCGCATCCCTGCTTTCTTGCCTCAAGAGCATTGCCGGAGGTTCGTCCCTCTCTGAGGCTGTGCTTCAAGGATCAACCCGAAAACCTGGTTTTATCATGTGTTTGTTTACTAATACAACATGTTTCTCTCTTCTCTTTCTGCAAAAGATGTATTCAAGATGGTTTGCCGAGAGAACACAAAAAAGCATAGAAACAAACACAAACGGAAGGAAAAATACATCAACAAAACGTTCAACAGCAAATAAAGCCATTCATATTCAGTAGGGTTGCCAGGTCTCTCTTCGCCACCGGCGGGAGATTTTGGGGGCAGAGCCTGAAGAGGGTGGGGTTTGGGGAGGGGAGGGACTTCAATGCCATAGAGTTCAATTGCCAAAGTGGCCATTTTTCTCCAGGTGATCTGATCTCTATCGGCTGGAGATCAGTCGAATCAGCAGGAGATCTCCTGCTACTACCTGGCAGTTGGCAACCCTAATATTCAGAGAAGTTAACAAACCGGGGGGGGGGGAGGATATATACGAACACAAACAAAAAACATGGAAACAGTACCACTAGTCCATTGGGTAGTGCAAGAGATCATTATAAAAGTGCCTGCTGATTTCCATAATCAGGGTGCCACTATAGACAAGGCCCTATCTCTAGTCACTGGGGGAAGGGGTTTCAGGCAATCTCCTCATCTGACAGGCAGTTTCCTATGAGAGGTCTCACATAACACCTACTACCTGATCCTTTTAGCATCCTTCATGAAACCTAACTTTCTCCCTGGTGGTGGAAAGTGACTTCAAGGCACACTCAACTTATGGAAACCTAAGGTTGCCAACCTCCAGGTGGTAGCTGGAGCTTTCTCACTCTTACAATGGATCTCCAGGCTACAGAGATCCATTCACCTGAAGAAAAAATTGCCACTTTGGAGGGTGGACTCTATAACATTATATGCCATTGAAGTCCCTCCCCTCCCCAAACCTCACCCTCCTTAGGCTCCTTCCCCAAAATCTCCAGGTATTTCCCAACCTGGAGCTGGCAACCCTGTAGCCACCCCGTTAGGGTTGCCAACCTCCAGGTACTAGCTGGAGATCTCCTGCTATAACTACTGAACTCCCCTTCACCTGGAGAAAATGGCCACTTTAGCAATTGGACTTTATGGCATTGAAGTCCCTCCCCTCCCCAAGCCCAGTCTTCCTCAGGCTCTGCCCCAAAAACCTCCCACTAGTACCGAAGAGAGACCTAGCAAGCCTACACCCCATACAATTTTCAAGACAGTGGGAGTTCAGAGGTGGTTTGCCATCACCTGCCTCTGTGTAGTGGCCTTGGACCTCCTTGATGGTCTCCCATCCAAATACTAACTGGGGCCCACCCTGCTAAAGTTCCAAAATCTGACGAGATCAAGCTATCCTGGGCCATCCAGGTCAGGGTACTTTTTCCCTAAGAAACTCTAATTACAAGACTCTCAAAGGTTTGGCCCCTGCATCACATGACACTCCCCAATCAATTATAATGAGTCCTTCAATTGCTGTCAACGCTTGGCCAAATCCACTTTGAAATCTGCAGTATTCCAAAGAACCTTCCTGTGAAATCCACTCACTCAGAGACCGATAGTTAAGCGGTGCCATTAGCAATTCAGTGCCACGTCCCGCTGCTCCATGTTTACAGACACCTCGGCCATTTTCAAGCTTCCCTTCAGGGGTTTCCTTAGGGTTACCAGGTCCCTCTTTGCCACCAGTGGGAGGTTTTTTGGGCCGAGCCTGAGGAGAGCAGGGTTTGATGAGGGGAGGGACTTCAATGCCCTAGAGTCCAATTGCCAAAGCGGCCATTTTCTCTAGGGGAACTGATCTCTATCAGCTGGAGATCAGTTATAATAGCAAGAGATCTCCAGCTACTACCTGGAGGTTATAGCTATGAGTAATGCCAACAATATTCTGGCTATATATTTACAGTACGTGGTAATATACCCACCAACAACATATATTCCCAATAAGCATATGTATTTATTTCTTTTCCATGTAAAATTTCCCCAAAGCACAAATTCACAACAATTCCTTATGTAAGGTAAGTATTGAAATAAAGTCAATTGAAATGTCCTTAAAGATGTACTTCTTTTCTTTGCAGCAGTTGATTAATTGCAGGAGAAAACGATCGTTTCAAGGCACACAGCCCAATTCTTCCTCAGTTCTTCCTTTGAGAAGAATTCTGCTCAAGACTGCACTACAGGGTTGTTGTTGTTTTTGGAAGGTTAGGGCACTTGATTTGAAGAGGCTTTATTTCCTGATGTATTTACCAGTGATGACAGAGCTGAATCATCTACCCATGGGTAATATTTTGTCTTCAGATTGGTAGTTCCAACTTAGGCTGTTATGTAACTAGCTCTTGAGTTGACTGGGAACCAGAGTTCTGGGAACCTCCCCAAACCCCGCCCTCTTCAAGCTCCACCCCAAAAACCTCCCACCGATGGCCAAGAGGGACCTGGCAACTTTACTTCTTAGGCATAGAATTTATCTCCAGAATTGGAAACTCAACAGTTGGCTGCACTAAGGTTGCCAAAGAGTAGGGGGCAGGGGGGCACTATCACTCAGAGTTGCCAGATCCCCTCGGCCACCAGCATTGGATGGGGACCTAGGGTTGCCAGCTCCAGGTTGGGAAACTCTTGGAGATTTGGGGGTGCAGCTTGGGGAGGGCAGGGAGCTCAGCGGGGTACAGTGCCACAGAGTCTACCCTCCAAAGTATTGGCTTGCGCCAGTGGCACACACACACACTGTTTACCACACCAGCACTACCCACAAACTCATCATTTACTGGGTAGGAATATCATACTGCAGTTGTGAGACAAATGGGTGAAAATACAGCCACACTTGGTGTATAGTAAACAAAATGTGGAATTCTGTTGCCTGCAGCCCAGTTCCTTAGAGGCCTATAAAAACCAGATATTACAACATATAAACACATCGCTCCTCACTAACAAAAGTTTTGAAAGCCCTGTTATTTGTGTTGGAATACATATACAGTAGACACACAGACACAATCATCACAGCTCTAAGGAAAATTATGCAGCAGTTAGGCTTGCCAGATCCCCCCTGGCCACCGGCAGGGGATTGGGGGGGGGGTAGGGTTGCCAGATCCAGGTTGGGAAACTCCTGGAGATCTGAGAGTGGTACCTGGGGAGGGCAGGGACCTCAGCGGGGTACAATGCCACAAAGTCCACCCTCCAAAGCATCCATTTTCTCCAGGGGAACCAATCTCTGTCGGCTGGAGATGAGCTGTAATTCCGAGGGATCCCCAGGTCCCTGGAGGCTGGCATCCCTAGCAGCAGCTGTTTGCTACATGAACACATCTCCCCGAAAGAAGTCCACTATCCCCATCTTCTTGCCTAAGCGAAGAGCTTAGTCCTAGCTGTACCTTCAGAAGCAAGCTCCAAGGCCAGAGATCTTTACTCTCACGGTTCCGACTTGCATTTTGTGTGAGCGCTCACTGCCTTGTTTTTATGTTCTCTCCGGTTTCGCTGCCAGCCAAATGCACTCCAGGGTAAGGACTCCTCGGGGACCCGCAAGAGCTGCTTCCATAAACTCAGAGAGACAGATTTTGTTGCTAAGGCAATGGTTAACATCAGATGACAACATGTCCTCCCTTTACGGCATCCCTACCATCACTCGATGGCATGACATCATTTCCAGGGCAAACCCAGAAGTGACATCAACGCCACTGTAGGATTCAGCAGGATGACATCATGCCATCGACGTTCGACAGTATAAGGAAATGATTTTAACAGTAATTCAGAAGATGTATTCTGCAGCCAAATACAAACAATCCTTCAATGTTTCAACTGAGGAATTTAAAGAGAAATACCAAAGGTAAACATAAAGGTTTAGTATGTAAATTGCCAACAGTAGCTCATGTCTTATTAGTTAAATATTGGATGAATGATGTTCTCCCAAAAGTTGATGCATGGGAATATATATATATATATATATATATATATATATATATATATATATATATATATATATATATATATATATATATATATATATATATATATCAGTGGGAAAGCAAAGAAAAACTGATGTTGTTTTCAGTGGAATCCTGTAGTTCAATTCTGCACACAAAAAAAGGGGGGGTGAAAAGTGCTTTAGGTGATTGATGATCATATTAGAGCAGAATTTATTGTTAGTGTAGTATCTGCTTTTCACTAATAAACTCTTTAAAAGCTTGCCTATGCAGTGATTCATGAGGATAGCATTATGCTTTAATTCAGTTGCTGTGCCAGCGTGTGGAACATTAGCGTCAATTTGGCATGTAAGAGATCCGTGGTCCTGGGAGTTTGCAGAAGGGGTACGCTAATGTCTAGGGTGGCAAGGTCCCTCCTCACAACCGGCAGGTTTAGGGAGGCAGGTTTGGGAATGGTGACTGGCGTCCCCTGCACAATGGCATCACTTCAGGTTTATGCAGAAGTGCTGGCATTGCACCGGGGGGGGGGAGATACTCTAGCACTCGGCAAAAACTCTATGGTGCTAGAGTGTCCCCCCTTCCACATAAACTGGAAGTGACATCATTGTACAGGGGATGCTGATCGCTCCCCCTCCCTAAACCCCACTCTCCCAGGCTCCACCCTCTAATCTCCAAGTATTTCCAAACCTGGGGTTGGCAACCCTACATCACATCCTTACTGAGTTCCCTTCCCTCCCCAAACTCCACACTCTCCAGGAATTTCCCAAGCTGGAGGTGGCAGTCTGAGCAGCTTTGGTGCTTTAACACCATGTGGTCTTGTGAAATGGACCAAATAGCTTTCCCCGCCCCCCACCCCGGGACCATTTCTGTGCACAGTTCTAGCATCAGGTGACAGGAGGGGGTCAAACTCCTTCTGCATGCAACTGCAGCACTAATCCAGAACAAGGACAGCACATATAAGAAATCTGGAAATCGTGCAAATCAAGCATGGCTCTGTATAACTGTTAGGGTTGCCAGCTCTGGGATGGGAAATAGCTGGAGATTTTTGGGGTGGAGCCTGAGGAGGGCGGGGTTTGGGGAGGGGAGAGACTTCAATGCCATAGAGTCCAATTGCCAATGCGGCCATTTTCTCCAGGTCAACTGATCTCTATCGACTGGAGATCAATTGTAATAGCAGGAGATCTCCAGCCAGAAGTTGAAAACCCTAATAACTGTCCAGCATGGGTCTGTGGACCTCACCTGTGAATCCTGCCTTGTGAAAATCAAACCACATTCACATATTAAATTGCAGGTGTACGCTTAAAAAAAATTCCATTCTATTTGCGTACCAGATCTAAAAGTGTTCTACAAAGGAGCGATAATCATCAAGCATAAACTGAGCCTCGCTGCCCGCACCTCAATCACTGCCTGTCGAGAGATGAAGAGGCCACATCGACATCCTTGTCGACCGGGGCCTCTCAGTTTGTAGGAAGGCAGGAAAGAAGCCAACTTTGATAACAGGAGAAAACAACAATAACTTTTCCTGAGCAAGAGAGAGCAGGAGGGCTCCCACAAAGGAGAGTTCTGCCTCATTGCCACTCCACAATCCTCCATGCTCCAGACTCTTCTAAATGAACAAAGGGAGGCCCGTGCCAGAACTGGCGAGCTTACAGCTGAATTGACAGATGTTTTCCTCACCTTGCTGCCAATTTAGTTAACAACCTCCCATCTACTGGAACTGATCAGCCGGGAAGGGGACGGCACGTAATGAGCATATGAGCTGCTGCATAGCCTGAGAGTCTCTCATGATTAAAGGGGAGGCAGAGAGGATGGGGAGAGCCAGTGTGGTGTAGTGGTTAAGAGCGGTGGATTCTAATCTGGAGAACTGGGTTTGATTCCCCACTCCTCCACATGAAGTCTGCTGGGTGACCTTGGGCCAGTCACAGTTCTTTCCGAACTCTCTCAGCCCACACAGAGGCAGGCAATGGCAAACCACTTCCAAGCTTCTCTTGCCTTGGAAAACCCTATGGGGTTGCCTTGAGTCGGCAGCGACTTGATAGCACACACACACAAAAGGCAGGAAACCCAGGGAAGCATGCAGGCTGGCATGACCCCTCCTTGGTGGATGAAACTTCATTTCCATTCCCAAGGAATCTCGGAGAACTTTATGGACGACGAGGGCCTGTTATCTAGGAGTAATTTTCCTTCCTATTTGGATTCTCTGTTTAGTCCAACATTACGTAGAATCTTTATGCATCCAAGATTTAACTTTTTACGAATGGAGAACAATGCAGGGTCCTTAATTTAATTTCTAGACCTATGTTTCTGTGTGTGCAGTGTTTGGAATGAGTTCATTCCTTGATCCAGGGCAGTATTTTAGGCTGTTCTGGATTAGCCATCTGCTCATCCTCTCCAGAATTTACAGTGGAATAGGAAGAATTGCTCTGGAAGCAAGTTGGGTTAGATGTTGCTAGTAAAAAGTTGTTTCTGTTTAAAACTGCTTCCCACTGGTTTCCATAGCCTGGATACAACAGAATGGATAACCATGTACAGTTAAGGTACTTTGCCCTATTGGCAACCATTTTGCATTGCTTATCATTAAAAATACTCTTTAAAAATCATGCATTCAGATTTCGGGGAATCATGTCCCGGTCAGTTAATGTCAACAGTTAAAAGGTGGAAATAAATCCCACAGGCTTTACACGTCTGTATGAAAGACGCAGTCCTTGATCAAGTTGCAGTCACAGGCAACTTGCACGCCATGCGCGGCGACAGGTGGCCGCAGACACGCGTGATCTCCGTTTGCACCCCAAATAAACCCGACAAATTCAGTGGGGCTCAACTGAACAGCATCATGGGAGCACGATTCTCCTTCCTTATTTGCATTGGCAATACACATCGATCAGTCTGGCCGGACTGACATAGCGATTGACCGCTGCATCCGACGCGATGTCTCAACTGACACCTTGATGTTGATATTTCAGCATTTTTAAAAAAACTTTTAATACTCAAATTAGCACTTGGGTTCTTGGTACTGTACAGAGACAGACTGAAGGCCAGGACATCTCCTGTCACTCTTCCCTGCTCCCCACATACCCCCATAAGTAAATCCTTTCTACAAACAGCATTCACTTTAAGATTGCCTGCCTTCCAAAGGTGTCTTAGGCCTTTTATGCTTGGCTGTTTCCCTAGAGGTCACCCCTCCGATGACTTTGGGTCTCTGGTTTGATTATGCATGCTGTTTCCAACTGTCAGAGGTCACCTCGCTCCCCCCCCCCGAATTCCTCCACGTTTTGCCCACATTTTCAAATTCGAGATAAAACAGGTCTCTGAAAACGCAGGCCAAATGCGGGGTAAGGCAAGGGGAGAGCGAGGCGACCTCTGACGGTCGGAAATGGCATGCATAATCAACACAAAGATCCGAAGTCCTCGGGGGGTGACCGCGAGGGAAACAGCCAAGCATAAAAGGCCTTAATCAAATCTAACATCTTATAATACTGCATACCTATCAATTCTCCAGCAAGGTGAAAGTTTGCCGAGTGGTGTTAGCCTCTTTATTACACCGAATTTGGAGGCAGTCACCCATTGCTTGCCATTCGCAGCTCCGGCTCGAGTCAGCAGGAATGCAAACCCCGCCGCTTTCAAAGCATGTCGCCGTTTCACCTAATAATCACCCGGCTAGAAAATTAAAGCTCACAAGCTCCGCCAATGAGTAACTGCATTCTAAAAACAGTAAATTAATAAAGTCCCCTGAATCCATAATAGATACATCTTTGTTCAGCTGCAGAACTTTGATATAAATTGTAGCTTTTTAGGACGAGCTGTCAGCAAGCACAATATATATCATCCAAGAGTGGATACGGAGTTCAAAAGTACATATAATAATACAATTAAGATAGCTTGACAAGAATGTATTTTTTTAGATAAAAAAAGTATAAAATACCTGCAGGTATAATAGCTTCATAAAGTCTGTCAGATTTACTTCTGCTGTGAAGAAATTTAAAATGTTTTACTTTAATGCAATGCAAATTAAGCCACAGATATTCACATAACACACCACCCCTTTAGACGGTGGGGAGAGGGAAGGACTGGCAGGAAAAAGAACAAAGAATAAAGAGTCAAGTACAGGCCAAACAAGATATTAAACTTTCCAGGTGAACAACCAGTTAGATCAAACAGGCTGATTATCAAACAGTGGTGGCCTTGTTTATTGAATACCTTTGATTCCAAATGCACTTCTTTCCAGACAGCTGAGGAAGAGAAAACAACCATATACTTTTTTTTATTACTACAAATTATCCTCTGGTACAATACAGGAATGACAGAATTTTTTTGGTAATTACCCATGCATCTTTGTTGGTGGTGTTAACTTAGGGTTGCCAAGTGCCAGGTGGCAGCGGGCAAACCCCCGCCAATCCACCTGGCTGCCTGCCGACCAGCTGAGGGTTAATTAATATTATACAGCCATCATGCTGTATTCGTTTTTTGGTCTTTTTTACAAAGGCCATTTATGCATGGCTGTTTCCTCGAGGTCACCCTGCCGACGACTTTGGGGCTTTGCCTTGATTATGCATGCATGCCATTTTCTGACCGTCAGAGGTCACCTCTTTCTTCCAGCACTTTTCCGTGAATTTTGCCCGGGCTTTCTGGATGCTGGCTAAACACAAATCCAGAAAACGAAGGCAAAATTCCTTCCTTCCTTCCTTCCTTCCTTCCTTCCTTCCTTCCTTCCTTCCTTCCTTCCTTCCTTCCTTCCTTCCTTCCTTCCTTCCTTCCTATATAGAACCCAGTATTAGATTTTATAAAACCAGCTAAAGATACTTCCAGAG
The DNA here is from genome assembly GCF_029931775.1 of Euleptes europaea. Lineage (NCBI taxonomy): Eukaryota > Metazoa > Chordata > Lepidosauria > Squamata > Sphaerodactylidae > Euleptes > Euleptes europaea. The sequence continues at coordinate 14,445,452 of NC_079325.1, read as the reverse complement.
CTGAGAGAGATCACTCCCCACTCCATTTGTTTCAGTCCCCGGAGCATACAGCTCATCTACAGATGAGACGCTTTCCATGCTCATCACTGAAAGTCATGCTCAACCCAAGTTGTGCAGACTTTCAGAGAGTGAAAACATTTGAAGCCAAGCAAATTTACTCTCTGAATTCTCTGGGTATGATGTGTACCGGCCATATGAGACTGCCACAACATAGTCCAAGAAATGAAACCAAGAAACATGTAGGTTTATGGCGGGATGAATAAAACGAGGATTGCTTCATCTAGAACGAATTCCATTTTTCTTTTTGGACAAAAATATCCAGGAGATTACAGCTGTGCAATATCCAATGAAGTGTAGATTTCCTGCTTAGTGTACATTACCTAATAACTACTATGCTTACGAAACCAACAAAGCTTACCCAGACCAATTCAAGGTGGAACCCCACTTCTTACTTAATAATTCAGCAGCTACCTAAGTTAACACTGTTGTGGTTTTCAATCACCACTAGCCTGGGGAAGATAATATTCACACAAAGGGGCTTTTCTTCTGAAGAGTCAACCCCACAGCCCTTCCCTGGGAGGTTTACTACTTAAAAAAAAATGCTTTCCTTGTGTTCGGCTTTTATTGGCAATCCATTCTCATTAAGCTTGACCCATTTGTCTTCCTAATGTGTACATCACAATTACAATATCAAAAGGGTTTGTATCTACATAATAAAAATGATCTATAGAACAACACAAAGAGAAGGAATAATCATGGGCCAGTATTGTTAATGAGGTGGCGGGGGCTGTTACTTTCAGGTGCCCTATATATTGGAGGCTGTGCTACTTTTGTGGCAAACAGGGAAATTAGATGCAGACCTGTTTTTTTTCCTCCACACCAGCAATTTGCAGATGAGTGGCTATTTTGTTGTAAGCATGTTGAATTTCAAACACATGCCAAGCTGCTGTTCTGTGATGGGATGTCTAATATGACTAATATGCAGGGTTAAGAACGTAAGAACATAAGAAAGGCCCTGCTGGATCAGACCAAGGCCCATCAAGTCCAGCAGTCTGTTCACACAGTGGCCAACCAGGTGCCTCTAGGAAGCCCACAAGCAAGACGACTGCAGCAGCACCATCCTGCCTGTGTTCCACCGCACCCAAAATAATTGGCAGTAAAAGACATGGAGGGGTAATATGGGCGGGGTTATGCTGGAGTTAACTGTTCTCCCATGCTCTGATCCAAAATGTGTCCAAACTGCTTTAAGTCCCCAGTACAAGCTTTCCCCCACTACAAACAACATTGGGTGCATTTTCGAATGGGGAAACTGCATATGGGAGGAGAAAACCCCTTTCCCTTAGTGCCATAGCAACAATCCACGCTGTTTCACCACACCTGCTTTTTAGAATCAAACTACCCATCTGGGCCATTTATGCATGGCTGTTTCCTTGCAGTTACCCTGCTGACCACTTTGGGGCTTTGCCCTGATTACACATGCACTTTCTGACCATCAGAGGTCGCCTCACTCTTCCTGTGCGTTTTTCCATGTTTGCCCGGGTTTTCTGGATGCTGGATAAACTTAAATCCAGAACACACGAGCAAAATGTGCGGAAATGCAAGGCGACCTCTGACAATTGGAACATGCATGCATAATCGAAACAAATCTCTGAAGTAGTCGGCGGGGTCACCACAAGGAAACAGCCATGCATAAATGGCCCTAGGATTCCATGAAACAACTCCAACATCATGCTGAGTTTTGTCCTAATACTCCTCTGAAAAGCTGTCCCTTTTTCTATTTTTCCAGCAAGTTGCAGCCAACTTATGGTAACCCCATATGGTTGTCAAGGCAGGAGACTAACAGAGATGGCTTGCCATTCTCCGCCTCTGTGTAGCAACCCTGGACTTACTCGGTGATCTCCCATCCAAGTACTAACCAGGGCCGACCCTACTTAACTTTTGAGATCTGAAGAGATCGGGCCAGCCCAAGCTTTCCAGGACAGTCAGGGTGTCTCCTTCTCTTGCCAATGCCCCGAACTTGCCATCAAATGCAAAAGTCTTGTGTGCCTGTGCTTTATGTTTTTAAATCACGCCAAGAGTTCCTTTAAAGATATTTACCTCTCTCATATAGGAGAATGTTTCTGAACTTTTTTTTTTTTTTTTTTAGTGTGGATGGTTATGAAGTACCCCATTTGTTATTCTTCAGGGCTACTTGAAATGGATAGAGGGAACTAGTGGACAATTTTTGAAGAGTGGCAGTAGCCAACACCTCCATATGCAGAGGCAGCAAACCTCTGAAACACCAGGCTAGCAGGCAACATCAGGCTCTATGCCCTGTTGTTGGACCTCCAGGGCAACTGGTTGGCCACTGTGTGAAACAGGATGCTGGATGAGATGGACTGGTGGTCTGATCCAGTAGGGCTCTTCTTATGTTCTATCTCTACTTCTAATCTACATTTTATAAGTTGATAACTTCTCAAGAATTCTGCCAACCATGTGAAACACAGCTGGGGCTTATGATCAGCGCACATCCTTGTAAGCTGTCTTGACAGTGACCTTAAAAAATTAGAAGCCATTTAAAAGCCTTGTCCAGGCAGAAAGAAGGGCTTTCAGAGCTTTCTTACAGAAAGCAAGGTGTGCTCGGGGAAGGGGCCTTTTAAGTTTCCTTTCTTACCCAGCTTGCCCTGCAGGCTTGGCATTGTTTTTAAAAAGGTAATATAGGGGGGCAGAAGTTCAGCCTTTTAAAAAAGTGCTGTTAGAAATGAAAAGGCTATTATCTTTTGGCTCAGCTTTAATGACGATCTTAGCAGTTAGTAAAACTATCTGAAATTATAATGATGGTGCTTAGCATTTGTATAGATATTTAAGAGCTTGCAGAACTCTTCCTATGCATTATGGCGGTAATCCTTACAACAAATCTATCAGATAAGTTCATTATTATCACTACTAGTTAAGGTGGCGGTAGGTGGGTATGCTGAGGCCAAGTGACAAAGCCAACTATAAAGTCATCGGCTGAGCTAAGTTTGGGACTGGGTACTTCCTGGTTCACTGCAGCGTCTCCTTGTGCCAAACGACACATTTAGTTATGTGGAGAGGTAGCCAGGTGGCTCTTTTTTAATTCATGAAAAGCTGCTTGGGGAAGGGGGTATTTTGGAACAGCAAAGTGGTGGGAAGGAGGTGGAAGTTAATACAGGCTTCCTCCGCAGTGCAACTCTGAGCTATCCTCCAAGTGGTTTTTCAAAGCAGGTGTTTCCCACTAGGCTTGCCAACCTCCGGCTACTAGCTGGAGATCTCCTGCTATTAAAATGGAACTCCAGACAATGGAGATCAGTTCGCCTGAAGAAAATGGCTGCTTTGGCAATTGGACTCCATGGCATTGAAGTCCCTCTCCTCCCCAAACCCCGGCCTCCTCCGGCTCTGCCCCAAAAACCTCCCACTGGAGGCGAAGAGGGAACTGGCAACCCTATTTCCCACACTTAAAGAAAGCAATAAGAACTGGGTAACCAGTCATTTGGAGGGGGGTGGAGTGATGTCATATGATGATGCAATGCTGCTTCCAGAAAATAACCGCAAGGGACATTGCCATGTTGGTATGGCACTGTAAGATTCCACCTAAACTGTATGGGTTTTACCACAGAGTTTTGGACGAATGCTAGAACATCAAGCTGACCCTGTGACATCACTTCCAGTTAGTCATCTGAAGAGACCATGTTCCATCAGCACAAGTCTGATCTTCCTATCCATCCCCCCCCCCCGCTAAGAGGTGTCAGGCAGAGCAGGTGAAGGGGACTATAGCAGGAGATTTGGTATATCTAGGTAGGAACCTTCTTCCCACACTGCTTCCCAGCAGTGTGATCCCCACGAGTGCCATCAGACTCCAGTAACGTGGATCATCATCACGTAACCTGTACTTTGGTTCTCAGGTGGCTTTGGCCTCTAAAAGTCTTTCAAAAGCAATGCACTATAATTTCAAAAAGACTTCTGATGACCAAAGCAGCACTCCAAGGATCAATGCCCAAGAGGGAATAATTTGCAATGTGTTTGTAGTGGTTCTTCTGTTGAGACCTTCCCAGTGAAAACAAAGCTTGAATTTTTAGCTGCAAAAGGGAGAGGACCTTTGTTTTAAAAACCAGGAGCGCTGGAAAGGAGGTAAGCTCCCCTGAGTACTTCTAGAGAAGCTTCACAGATTCAGAATGAACTACCAACCCTTTGAATTCCAGAGATTTGTAGTCCAAACGCAGGATTCCAAAGGGTTAGAGTAATGAGGATCAAATTCTGTGTGAGGGGGACATTTCCCAGATCACCACTTGCTGGAAAATCCTGTTTTTAAATCCTGCAAATAAACCAAGTTAATTTGATGATACTTTAACCAATTCAATGACTCTTTAACTTCTTCATATTCTTTAAGTGAACATTTTGTACCATCCCATTTCAAAAGATCTCGATAAGTTAAAAATTGAGCAGGTCTAAGTGGGCACAAGGTTAACATTTCTTGTGGTGAAATCCATAGTGGAATCTTTGGTTCTAACAGATGTTTACATCTAATCCATATTCTGTAAAGAGAAGATTTAACCATATGTTGCTGAAATGATGCAAGTGGGGATCTTGCATCATCGCATCATCCCAGATCACCACTTGCAACATCCTTGGTCAGTCTATTGCCTCTTGTGTTACCAGATAAAACAAAGCTGGGCTGGACGGTGCTTTGAAGCATTTCTAAGACAGAATTCGCCACAATAAACTCTCCTGCCAAGTTTGCTCTGGGAATTTCACCACCCAGAAAGGGAAACGATTGCTTTCAACCTAACACTGATTGGAAGAAAGTACAAAAAGGCCAACTGATGCTGGTGACATCATTAGAGGCAGGATATTCAGGCATCAATTTTATAACAGCCTGATGAGGTAGAGCAAGGACAGATCAAGGTCACAGACATTAATAACAACAACAAAAATAACAACAACATATTTATATTCCACCTTGAGAGCCAGAGTGGTGTAGTGGTTAAGAGCGGTGGTTTGGAGCAGTGGACTCTAATCTGGAGAACTGGGTTTGATTCTCGTCTCCTACCCATGAGCGGTGGACACTAATCTGGTGAACCGGGTTGGTTTCCCCACTGCTACACGTGAAGCCAGCCGGGGGACCTTGGGCTAGTCACAGCTCTCTTAGAGCTCTCTCAGCCCCACAGACCTCACAGGGTGTCTGTTGTGGGGAGGGGAAGGGAAGGTGATTGTAAGCTGGTTTGATTCTCCCTTAAGTGGTAGAGAAAGTCGGCATATAAAAACCAACTGTTCTTCTCCTTCTCCCCCTGCCAAAACTGGGCTCAAGGTGGCTTACAACAAAAATAAAACAAATCTTCAATGCAGGCGAGTATCTCTTATCCAGACATCTGATATCCTGACTGATCCAAAAACTGAACATTTTGAGCCGACATGCAGGCATTACTCACAGCAGTGCCATTTATTGTTTAAAATTACATTGTTTAAAATTACATTCAGGTTATGTGTATAAAGTATCTATAAAATATCTATAAAACATAAATGCATTTCGTGTTTAGGCTTGGGCCCCATCCCCAAGATATCTCATTATGTATATGCAAAAATTACAAAATATTCCAAAATATGGAAGGATTCAAAATATGGTATGCTTCTGGTCCCAAGCAGCACAGATAAGGGATACTCAACCTATACAACAAACAACAAAATACAAAGTTCAAGCAAGATACAACTCTAAAATACAAGTGTAAAATAATGGCACCTGAACATCTTGGGAATGGAACTTCATTGAGAAGGGAAATTCATTCCATTATATTACTCTACTTGATCCAGTGAGCTTCCTCCAACTTTTGTTTTCATTTTCCACAAGGAAAGGAGCAAAGACGCCAGCATCATACAGTTGAAAAGATGGATCCTAATCTCGTCAGATCTCGGAAGCTAAGCAGGGTCAGTCCTGGTTAGTACTTGGACAGGAGACCACCGAGTAATAGCAGGGTCACTATGCAGAGAAAGGCAATGGCAAACCACCTCTGTTCGTCTCTTGCCTTGAAAACCCTACTGGTATGCATGGTATGAAGAGAGTGGACAGGGAGAAGCTTTTTTCCCTCTCTCATAATAGCAGAACGTGGGGTCATCTGCTGAAGCCTCAGGGGGAGAGATTCAAAACAGATGAAAGGAAGCATTTCTTCATACAATGCATAGTTAAATTATGGAACTCCCTGCCCCAGGATGTGGTGATGGCTGCCAACTTGGAAGGCTTTAAGAAAGGAGTGGACATGTTCATGGAGGAGAGAGCTATTCATGGCTACTGGTAAATATGGATACTAGTAGTGATGCATACCTATTCTCTCCAGGACCAGAGGAGCATGCCTATTATATTAGGTGCTGTGGAACACAGGCAGGATAATGCTGCCGCAGTGGTCTTGTTTGTGGGCTTCCTAGAGGCACCTGGTTGGCCACTGTGTGAATAGACCGCTGGCCTTTCTTATGTTCTTATGTGAAAAGATGGACAGACTTGGCAGATTCCAGTTCACATGAGGGAATCACTCTTGAGTCTGCCCTTTACTGCACATCGCTGAAGATTCTGCTTCACCTGTTGTCTTTACTGTGAAACAGCCTGTTTTGCACCTGTTTAAAAGATTTGGCACATTGTTCTTTTGGTTCAAAGATATATAAACACAACATAATTGACCTACAACCTCTTATCAGCTGCTCCAAACATACTTCAGCTGTTGCAGAATGGCAGGCTGCGAGCTGGATAGAGGCTTCAGGCTTGCACACAGGAGCTACAAAGGCTGAAATCCTAAGCATGCTTTCCTGGGAGTAATCCCCATACAATAAAATGGGACTAGCTTCTGAGTTGACCTTGTGTGTATAAAGTGTCGTCAAGTCACAGATGATTTATGGTGACCCTGTAGGATTTTCAAGGCAAGAGACTTACAGAGGTAGTTTGCCTTCCTCTTCACAGCGACCCTGGAATTCCTCGGTGGTCTCCCATCCAAATACTTATCAGGGCCGACCCTTCTTAGCTTCTGAGTTCTGATGAAATCGGGCTAGCCTGATCTTAAGATATATAAAAACCTCCTCTTTAGATATTTAACTTCAAAGAGAAGCTGAATCCTGAAAATAGCAGCTCTGACAACTCCGATTAACAATTTTTAACACACCTCAAAAGGGAAATATAGGGATAAAATTGAGATTGGAGTTGCCATCTCCAGGTTGGGAATTTGGGAACAGATGCCCTGGAGATTTGGGAGCAGAGCCTGGGTAGAGTGGGATTTAGGGAAAGGGGAAGCTGAGCAGGGATGTGATGCCCTTTCCAAAGCTGCCATTTTAACCAGTGGAACTGATTTCTGTAGTCTGGAGACCAGTTGTAATTGCAGGAGAAATCCAGGTCCCACCTGGAGGTTGGCAACCCTAACTGGATAGTTTCAGAGAGTCACCATGTTGGTTGGCAGTATCTGACAAAGGGAGCTTTGACTCTTGAAAGCTTACACCCTGAAAATCTTGGGGTTCTTTTTTACAGTGCTACTGGACTTGCATCTAGCTGTTCTCACTGGAATAGTTATTTACCAGGGATCAGCAGTAAAACAAACATAAAAATCAGGACTGCTCCTTGTAAATAGGGACATTGAGAACAAAGGAATCTATCCCACGTGTACAATTTTTGGTCATGTAAATAGGTGGGAGTAGAAGGGAGAAACTTGCAAAGTGAGAGTATTGCTAACTCCATTTCCCCTGGAAAAAAAGAACTTATTTTAAGAAGTTTCTTCTGAGAGAAAAACAAAATCAATAGTGGGATGCAAGTATATGGGGGGAAATGCATTTTGAATCATTTTAAGGCTTAACACCGCAATTCAGTAAGGCATTCAGAGTAACACACACTGAAATATAATTTGCTGCAAAAGGAAAAGAAAACTAAGATGTTTAATATCAAAACTGCTATACCTGCAATTTGGTAATGGTTTGCTGGGGATGCGACATGGAGAGGAGGTTGCGGAAGTGTGAAAATTCAGCAATAACCATTCAGGGGGCATTTGTGTGCCGTGGATCCATCAGTTCATGCTCACAATTTGGGTTGGATGCCCTAAATCAATTACATTAGCATGGATGTGCTTCTTTTTTGCCTGTACAGCTGGCAGGATTCAGTCAGTGGCATTCATAGGGTTGCCAAGTCCCCATTTAGCCAAGCTAAATCAGAATTAAAAACATTAAAAATGATAAAACACGGCACAATGGCATCTCATAAGGTTAATAGACTTGACCAGGTTGATACTTGTACACACATTCTAATGTGTGTACATTATATGGATTTTATTTGACCACTGAGGAAGGCCTATGGGCCGAAACGCATATGGCATGTGGTTCAAGTCTATCAACATTATGCGATGCCACTGTGCCATGTTTTATCATTTTTAATGTTTTTAATTCTGATTTAGCACCTTAATAGAAATAATATTTCTATTATATTATTTTACCTTTTCCACCCAACCCTGGGTACCCAGTAACTAGCCCAAGGTCACCCAGCTAGCTTCATGTGTGAACCAACCCGATTCACAAGATTGGAGTCTGCCACTCATGTGTCGGAGTGGGCAATCAAACCCGGTTCTCCAGTTCAGAGTCCGCCGCTCTTAATCACGACACCATGCTGGCTCTCTGGGTTCAAGCATGGGACCATGACAAGGAGATCCCATGAGAAATCTAGGTATGCAGCTGTCCGTGCCATTTCCTCTGGGGTTTTATGGGCTCCTATGACCCTTCCCTCCTTTGCCAGAAGGGGCTGAACAGGCTTCAGGAACTTCATACAGGCACTACGACAGCCCAGTGGTCTTCCTATGCTGCAATTCCCTTTCCTCCTATCCTCATTCAAGCACTCTGCCATTCTTCCAGTAGATTAAAATTTATACATAAAAAAAAACAACTTCATATTTGCTAGAGCATTACCCCAAGTTGATCAAACAAGGAATAATTACTTTTTCTTTTTTTCTTTTTTTCTTGCAGAAAGAGAGCCACTCATAATCCTTATTCAAACTGTGAAGAATGCAGTCAAATTTGTTAATGAACTGGTTAATGAAAGCTACTGAAAAGCGACAGAGATTTTTTCAAGGGGCCAGAAAACGGCAAGAGATAACTAGGAAACAGTACAGATGGCCCATTTCCCTGTCGTGTAGGGTCGCCAGGTCCCTCTTAGCCATTGGCGGGAGGATTTAGGGGTGGAGCCTGAGGAGGGCGGGGTTTGGGGAGGGGAGGGACTTCAATGCCATAGAGTCCAATTGCCAAAATGGCCGTTTTCTCCAGGTGAACTGATCTCTATCGGTTTGAAATCAGTTGTCATAGTGGGAGATCTCCAGCCAGTACCTGAAGGTTGGAGCAGAAATTGCACATATACTACAATAGTCAAGCTAAAGGAAAAGAGCAGTAATGGCTCTAAAAAATTGTACACAACCGAGTATTCAATGAAAAAGTGAATTTAGTGCCAAAGTGAAAACTACAAAAATTAACAAAGGAAACTTACAAAATGCTAAGAGTACAAACTCGATACAACAATATACAACAGGCAAGGATTCAGTTCTTATCTCATTCAATCGCTTGTAGTCCCTTAGGACTTATGTACAGTTCAAATGCTTATAAATCCCACAGGCGCAGGAAGAAGAAGACTGGTGAGAAATGGAGGAACGCCGTCCGGATGCTTCACGTTTTCACTACCACGTGGGGAGCTTCATCAGCTCTCTATTCAAGTTGGAGTCAAAGCTCCTTCAAAGTATCACAAGATTACTAAGTTTCATGCGCCCGCTAGGCCCACTACACCAAGTAGTTTAGAGCGGCGCCTGTGGGATTTATAAGCATATGAACTGTACATAAGTCCTAAGGGACTACAAGCGATTGAATGAGATAAGAACTGAATCCTTGCCTGTTGTATATTGTTGTATAAGTTTGTACTCTTAGCATTTTGTAAGTTTCCTTTGTTAATTTTTGTAGTTTTCACTTTGGCACTAAATTCACTTTTTCATTGAATACTCGGTTGTGTACAATTTTTTAGAGCCATTACTGCTCTTTTCCTTTAGTATCTGGAGGTTGGCACCCTACTGTGTACGTAGCTGACTCTAGCTAACAGGCAGTCTGAAAGCATCAGCAGCCCTTGGGCTCCTATTCAGTAGGGGTGTGTCTCATTTAGGCCATTTACACAGGGTCGATTCTGCTCCTCGCTCAATGCTGATTTTTTTAAATCCGACCTTTAAAATGCCTATTCACCGTCCTGATGCAAGAGGAAAAGTCAAACAAATTTCACACACCCACACCCACACACACATTGGGCTGCTCCTTCGTTCCTTTGCTTGCATAGCCATTAGCAATTCCACACACTCTCACACACACACACATTGACCTGCTCCTTCACTGTCCTGATGCAAGAGGAGAAAGTCAAACCAATTCCACACACACACACACACACACACACACACACACACAAACATACACATTGGCCAGCTCCTTTGTTCCTTTGTTTGCATAGCAATTAGCAATAGTCGTTTGCATAGCTAAGCTGGGGCTGGGATTCTGCATGCTTCCTTCAGTGAATGCTTCGATGTGGGGGTGGAGCAAATACTAAAGGTGGCGTGCAAGGGGCTCTTAAGAAATGCAAAGCAGGTATGCGCCGGCTTCACAGTGATGTCTGGAATGATGGTTCAGTGTGAAGAAATTAAAAAAAAATATGCGGGGCACTTCAGTCTGGAATGCACTGCTAATTACCAAGCATAAGCGGCCTTAAAGTGCTGGGCAAGGATTCACTGTTGCTATCAAAAGTAAAAGCCAAAATCCATCCTGCGGTGAATCTCACCATTAGCCCGTGAATTGGTGGAAAGCATTTTAAGCGGCATACAGAATAGCAGCCCTGCCACACTGCCCTCCACACACACACCCCTCTTTCCCCTTTTATCATTGTCTGTAGGATTTAGGATTTAGCCTACTGCAGATCTGCAAAAGGTATAATGCCAGATCTCATTTCCACAGAGCTGTATCTAGGGCACAAGCCCATCATCCTGACAGATATACAGCTGTTGAACACAGATGTTCTGTGCCCAAGCCTGGACACATCCTGTTAATGTATTTGTCGAGTCTGCTTGTTAAAGCCAGGCTAATACTGATCTTCTTCGAAGATTAATCTACTAACGTTGCATTACCAAGCCATTAAACACACTTGCAAATGTATCATCTTTAATACATCTTCTTACCGAAGGCGCTGTCCAGACAAGGTCAGAGATACTGACTGTACCTCCCCTTTTCTTTCCCCTAATAACCTTTGCATGCATATGCTGGGGCGAAATCTAGCCCGCTCTAATCTCAACCACTGCAAGTTTATGTATAGAAGGTACCAACATATTCCCTTCTCTTCCACGAAGTCAGCTCTTTCAGGAGAGACTGCATGCAAATGAGAAAGTCCAAACCAAAACTAAATAAACAAAAGGAACAATTTAAAACAATTTGGTGTTACATCAGATGCTATTTGGTTTCGCCAGCCAATTCAATTTTAGAAAGTGGTTGCAATTGCTATATTGGTTGCTCTGTTGCTAGCGATTATCTCCCTGCTCGCTTGTGTTACGGAAAGGAAAACAAGATCTCTCACCTGCCTAAATAATGCTAGGAGCTAGAGCTCAATAGCGTCATCCAGGCTGTTTGCGTAGAAAATTGGCTGGTCATTCACATATGCAATACAGCCCGAGGCGGATTGTGCTTGTTTCTCCGGCCCTCATTTTTGTTTAGTTTTAGGGAGAGAGAAAGATGGACAAGAGAAATAAAAGAGAGGAGGGACAACAGGAAAGGATGAGAAACAAAAGGTATATCTGATCAACGCTTGGCTGCTGCAGGCCCGTGTCACAGGTGAGCTTCCTGGGCCTGAAAAGTCTGCTCATTAGGGTTGCCAGCTCTGGGTTGGGAAATACCTGGAGATTTTGGGGGTGGAGCCTGAGGAGGGTGGGGTTTGGGGAGGGGAGAGTCTTCAATGGGGTATAATGCTATAGAGGCCATCTTCCAAAGCTGCCATTTTCTCCAAGTGAACTGATCTCTGTCAGCTGGAGATCAGTTGTAACAACGGGTCATCTGCAGCAGCCACCTGGAAGTTGGCAACCCTACTGCTCATGCAGGCTTCTGGTTCAATTTACCATTAAACATTCTCAGACAGCCAGGCTGTGGTAAATCTTTGGGTATAGAGAGCCACTTCCAGACAGGGTAGGTAATGAGGGTTGCCAACCTCCAGGTACTAGCTGGAGATCTCCTGCTATTACAACTGATCTCCAGCCAATAGAGATCAGTTCACCTGGAGAAACTAGCCACTTTGGCCATTGGACTCTATGGCATTGAAGTCCCTCTCCTCCTCAAACCCATCCTCCTCAGGCTCCACCCCCAAAACCTCCCACTGGTGGCGAAGAGGGACCTGGCAACCCTAGGTCTTAGCCCTTCATGTTCGACTCTTGCAGGAAGAAAATGAAACCCATTTGGAATTATTCTCCCAAGACAATACCTCTCCCAACTATGCATGAGTAGAGCCCTCGGTGTGGAAAGGGGGGAAGGGACAGAACCAAAATTTTAGCCAATATTAGTCAGAGACATTCTTGAGCAAGGTGCACTTTATTATTAAAAAAAAATAATACAACTTGCCGGGGAAAGTACCAAAACAAAAGAGCAGAGAGGGCCTGTTCCAGCGAATGTGGAAAAACAAGGTAACACCAGTAACGCTGTTTGTCTCCTTCATCACAAGAAAAGTTGCACGTGATAGCTTCGCCAATATAACACACAGCATATTTACACTCAGCATTAAATAAGTATTATGCAAAGAAGCACTTCGCCATAATGTCTAAGCACATTTATGGAAAGCTAAATTATATTGCCAAGTTTATTTTAGACCAACGGGGTCCCATGGGAGAGGAGAAAGGATATTTTGCATCTTTATGAGTAAACTTGAAAAAAGAGGGGAGAAAGCGAGTGGGAGGGAAGGAGGGGGGAGAGAGGGAGAGAGAGAGTCAGACCGCCTCTGCAGAACGGTGCGCACATTATACCTGGATAAATCATGGCACAATTACACAGTAAACTTTTCTTTGATGAGGCGGCGGTGTGATGACATGTAATTACATCTCTTCCCCCCCACCCTTCCCGGCGCTGCACCGTGTGTTTATCAAAATGTTAATGCAAGCATAATAACAGGCTGGATGTTTGTGCCCAAAAATGCCACAGCCTTTGAGCTGCCAATCACACATTAAAAAATCGCAAATGAGCACGAAGGGTTTGATGGGCCAGTTGACAGCAGGGGCTGAGACAGATGACAAATATACTACCTTCCCCTCTATGCTGGCACCTACCAGCTGTAAAGCAGCAACGAGGAGAGCTTGTCTTCTCAGACTGAAACAGGAGTGCCTAGGTGTGGAAAATGAGGTGAATTCACACACAAAAGTGTGACGGTGAGCGTTAACAATGGCCTTGTTTATGCTGTCATCTTGATAGGGTTGCCAACCTCCAGGTACTAGCTGGAGATCTCCCGCTATGACAACTGATCTCCAGCCGACAGAGATCAGTTCACCTGGAGAAAATGGCAGCTTTGGCAATTGGACTCTATGGCATTGAAGTCCCTCCCCTCCCCAAACCTTGCCCTCCTCAGGCTCTGCCCCCAAAACCTCCTGCTGGTGGTGAAGAGGGACCTGGCAACCCTACATCCTGAGATGCACTTCTGCACAGGTGTATACAAGAGTAGGGAGGGGAGTAGGGTTGCCAACTGCCAGGTAGTAGCAGGAGATCTCCTGCTAATTCAACTGATCTGCAGTCAATAGAGATCAGATCACCTGGAGAAAAATGGCCGCTTTGGCAATTGAACTCTATGGCATTGAAATCCCTCCCCTCCCCAAACCTCAGGCTCCGCCCCAAAAATCTCCAACCGGTGGCGAAGAGGGACCTGGCAACCCTAGAGGGGAGGCATCTTCTAAAGAGGCCTGCTTTGAAACCTTAGCCCTTTTCAGACTGCACAGATTATTTATTATGTATATATTACTTTCAATTTATATCCCTCCCCAGCCAAAGCCAGGCTCAGGGCAGGTAACAACCTTAAAAGCAGCCTACAGGGGCATAAGCATTCATTAAAACTAAAGCAATCACTAAAACTGTCATAAATACACATTTTAAAACAACAGAGGATGCCAAAAATTGTCGTCGCTAAAACTATTGCAGCTAGATAGTCCCTCTAGGTCATACACCTAACTAAAATAATATTGGGGGTGGGGTGGGGTAGGGAGGCCAGCATAGATGACATTGTAGCTGTCCTAAATTGTAGGCCTGGTGGAAGGGTTGCCAGGTCCCTCTTCACCACCAGTGGGAGGTTTTTGGGGCGGAGCCTGAGGATGGTGGGGTTTGGGGAGGGGAGGGACTTCAATGCCATATAGTCCAATGGCCAAAGCGGCCATTTTCTCCAGGTGAACTGATCTCTATTGGCTGGAGATCAGTTGTAATAGCAGGAGATCTCCAGCTACTGCATGGAGGTTGGCAATCCTACCTGGTGGAACAACTCCGTTTTACAAGCCTCGCGGAACTCTTTATGGAGGGAGTTCCACCAGGCTTGACAGCTGCACACTCTTTGCATCCAGTCTAGCTGTGGCTACAGGCTCTTAATCTAGTCCTCTTCAGATTCGAGCTCTGTAGAAACAAGTCATGCAGGTAAGATCCAGGTGAGGATCTTACGAGCATTGATCCATTGCTTGGGAAAGCTAGGGTCTGACTGAGAGGCATACCCGTCTGTTTAATCATCAAAATAGGCCCTGCTTAAGAGAATGGCGCTGAGCTCTGAAAACTCCCTGTCCATTATAAGGCCCATGTTACAATGCTGTGTCTGCTACTCATGGGTCACTGTGATACCCAAATTGGGGTTCAGGTTCATATGCCTGGTGCTGTTTTGAGACCACTTACTACACACAATTAGTGGAAGGGAAGGAAAGTTTAATTGGGGCCACGGACTGACGCAAGGCAGACAATAGCTGTGCAATACATTTTATACCTGGATCAATTTGCCATTTCATTGCTTTGAGAACACATAATGCAACATGATACATCTCATTTCCAACACACCTCTTAATCCATAGTTGGTCATCAGTTCCGCTTATTTACTTGATCCCAGTGTTGTCTACTCAGACTGGTAGCAGCTGTCCAGGGTCTTTCAAATCACCTGCCACCTTGATCCTTTTTAATTGGAGATGCCAGGGATTGAACCTGGGACCTTCTGCATGCCAAGCAGGTGCTCTACCACTGTGCCAAATCCCCTTCCCCATCAGAGGCCATTCTCTCTTTAGGAAAAGGGGCCTAAAATAGGGACTGACTTTGCACCACAAACTTTGCCGCTCTGGCTAAACCGTTTGGTTTCACAGCATTCGTACAGTATCAAAAGCGAGTTATGCAGGCAACGGAGGTTGTGTGATAGGAGGGAAGCTTCAAGGCTCTGTTCTAAGAGAAAAGGCAAAGAGCAGCTGTGATCATCCCTTTTATGTTTGGAAATGGGAATGTTTCATGAAAGGGACTAATCAAAAAAGTTCAAGTCCATAGAGAAGAAGGAATGGAGGGAAGGGGGGGCGCGTAAAAAGAAGCGAGAGAAGAGGATCAAACACGCACACAAAACACTGGAGACAAAAAGCAGGCACAGCAAGTGGTGCAAATAAAAGATGCACGGCATTTGGGAAGCCTTGAAGAACAGGGAGAGCAAACACAGAAGCGTGTTTAATCAGATGCCCCCAGAAGCTTTGCAGACATCTAAGAACTGGCATGTAACACTCTGTGCTTATGCAGCACCCCGCGTCCGACGATCTCAAAGTGCTCGTGAGACACGACGTGCAGCACCCTGTGATAAAGAAGCGGCAACAAACGGCGCTCGGGCAAGACGGAAGTTGCCCGCCCTGGTGCCAGGCCAATCCTGACTACATTTAAAAAGAGGTTCCTCGTTGCGCTAAGGTCAAAGCTACAGACAAATGGCAATGTGATAGTGTCGGCGAGAGAGCGAGAGCAACGCAAGCAGCAAACAGGCAGCAAATGAAAGAAACAAGGCCTTGTTTTTTTCACAGCTGGGCAAGGGACAGCCTTACATCCAGTAGTTCCAAATTCCTGGTCACCTGGATGCTTGGGGAGAGAACGGTAGCCAGCATGGTGTCGTGATTAAGAGCGATGGACTCTGATCTGGAAAACCGGGTTTGATTCCCCACTCCTCCACGTGAGTGGCGGATAGGGTTGCCAAGTGCCCGGTGGTGGCGGGTAAAATCCTGCCAATCTACCGGGCTTCCTGTTGGCCAGCTGATGGCCGGCGGGCACTGTGGGCACACGTGCGCACGCATCACTTTTGGGTAAACACATCACTTTTGGGTAAACCCGAAAGTGATGCAGACGCTTTGGGAATCTTGGAGAAAACTCTATGGAAACTATAGAGTTTTGCCCGAGATCACTAGAGCATCCACATCGCTTCCTGGTAAACCTGGAAGTGATGTGGGCGCATCATGTGGGGTGCGCGCGCATTGCGCCAGGCACGCATGCACACTGTGCTCTACAGCCTCAGAAAGCTCCCGCCAGTGGAGCTACAAGGCCTGGCAAGCTTAGCGGCGGATGCTAATCTGGTGAGCCGGGTTGGTTTCCCCATTCCTCCACATGAAGCCAACTGGCTGACCTTGGACCAGTCACAGTTCTCTCCGAACTCTCTCACCCCCACCTACCTCACAAGGTGTCTGTTGTGGGGAGGGGAAGGGAAAGCTAGTTCGAGTCTTCTTAAAGGTAGAGAAAATCAAGGTATAAAAACCAATCCTTCTTCAGCATCATCATTGCCCCCCGCCCAAGTCTATTTGCTGGATGTCAAGAAGGTAGAGAAATGGAGAGAAGAGATGCCAATCAACAGCCTGAGCCAAGTAAGGATAGTCCCTCCTGTGGAAGGTTCCCCTTCCCAATATCAGCATGAGGGAGGGTTTACTTCCTTCAGGCATGCCATAAGGCCCTGGAGAACAGCAGCAGGAGGCAGCTTGGGGACTCTATAGAAGATGACCAAGCACAATGGGCCCATAAGAGGCCAGGTAAGATCTTCCCAAGGTTCCCTTGAAAAAACTTTTTAAAGAATGGAAAGCTTTCCTGCTAGACTCTGGCATATCTCAAGACTGAGAGATGCATACCAAAAGATTTAAGTTTGCCTTGCCATGACAAACCATTCAGCTGATCTACTGTTCTTCAAGCACTTCTGATAGTCAAAACAGCATGGAAATACTTTGACACTTACATGGTGCTATATCCCGTATTTATCCCCCTTAATTATTCAAGTGCTCCTCTGTAGAAAATGGATTAATGCCACCGAAGGAACCATAGGCACCACTGGGGCTGGAGCCTGTTCACGTGCCGTACTGTGCTTCATAATGCCAAGCTGGACAAAGCTGGGATAAAGAAGATTTTAGTTTTCCTATTGCTGCAATAAAAGACTCTTGGGGGGTATGGGGTGAGGAGAACTGAGTACAAATGCCAAGGGCCATGAAGACAATTGAATTTTCTCCCAGCTCTGCTGATGATAGGTAATTGCATCTCAAATAGCACTAAAGAAAAAGGTATTTAAGAACAGGATGAAAAGATTAAGCTTTCCTGCACGCTATGTATTGCCAAGGAAATTACCTGTTAGAGACTTTGGCACCCATATCAAGCAAGGTCCCTGGTATATCTCTGCAGCAGGAGGAAAGGAATAAGGTACAGGAGTCGTACTGGATTATCAGTAGGAATCCTCATCCTAGAGCCTCAAAATTCATAAGACTAGAGAGACCCAATTTAAGACCCCTCTTGCAACCTGATTAGGGAGTTGGAGCACGCGGAAGAGTCTGGGACTTTTCAGTTTAGAAACGAGACGGCTAAGGGGGACATAAAATACGCATGGGGTAGAGAGAGTTGGAGAGCCAGCATGGTGTAATAGTTAAAGTGTCAGACTAGGATCTGGGAAACCCAAGTTCGAATCCCCACTTGGCCATGGAAACTTGTTGGGTGACCTTTGGTCAGTCACACTCTCAGCTCCGACCCTGGCAAGTGTTTGGATGGGAGACCTCCAAGGAATACCAGGGGTGTAGCAAACCATCTCTGAATGTCTCTTGCCTTGAAAACCCTAAGGAGTCGCCATTAGTCAGCTATGACTTGATGACTAAAGGAGAAAGAGAGAGAGAGTTGATAAAGAGATCTTTTCTTCCCTCCCCCAAAATACTAAAACTCAAGGACATCCAATGAAGCTGATGGATGGTAGATTCAGGATGGACAAAAGGGAAGTTGCTTTAAAAGGGGATTAGACAGATTCACGTAGGATAAGCCTGTCATTGGCTACCAGCCATGGTGACTAAAGAGAACCTCCACATTCCCCCTGAATCAGAGTGCCAGGAGGCAACATCAAGGGAAGGCCTCGGCCTCTATGTCCTGTTGTTGGACCTTCAGAATAGCTAGGTGGCCACTGAGTGAGACAGGATGTCAGACTACATGGACCATCCTCGTGGAAGAGCCTTCCTTGGTGGTCTCCTTTCCAAGGACTGACCCTGCTTAGCTTCTGAGATCTGAAGAGGTGGGGCTATACCATTCTGTCTTCTCTCCCGGAGCAGGTAATGCTAGCCCTTAGTTGTAATTTCCTCCCCTCAAGGAATTGAGGAGCAGAACAAAAAAAAAAATGGCTAAAGCATCCCCAGAAGTGACGTTAGGTATCCCTCTAACTCCACCCTCCCCAGGGACCACCCCCCAAACATCCCAGCATTTGCTGAGACAGTGTTGAGAACCCTACATCTTGTATGACTACAATAATTCATTTACATTTGGGCAATCCTAAAGGAAAGAGATTTCTCTATAAAGATAGGCTTCAGGAAGAAGAAGAATAGTTGGTTTTTATACCCCGCTTTTCTCTCCCTTTAGGAATATCAACGCAGATCACCTTCCCTTCCTCTCCCTACAACAGACACCTTGTGAGGTAGGTGGGGCGGAGAGAGTTCTGAGAGCACTGTGACTAGCCCAAGGTCACCCAGCAAGTTTCATGTAGAGGAGTGGGGAAGCAAACAAGATTAGAGTCCACCGCTCTTAACCACTACGCCACTGAAGACAATTTAGAAAAGGACAAGAAACAGGGGGTCAAAAAAGAAGAATCACTCGCTTACTTCATCCCCTCCATCATCCTGAGAGTGAGTCAGTGTTTGCAGGGCAGCTTAATTTGCTTTTCACAAGCTGAGCATCAACAAGCCAGCTTGACTGTGCCCAAAAAACAAAACAAAACAAAAAGATGACAGCAGGAGGGAGAAGGGTGGAACTTCATGGTGTGAACTGCAGCGCAGCTTCGGAAAGACTGGAGGCAACAAAAAGGAAGTTCAGTTCCCCCAAACTTCTCAAGAGGATCTGCTTTTTGCAGGACACCAACTCCCAATTCTTTTGAAGGAAGGACCCTGCCACGGAAAATGTATTTTTTTTTCTCATCTCTTCTCTTCAAAGCAGGTGTTAGATAATTCAGTAATTAGCATGCACATCTAACTCCATCGCAGCCTCTGTTGATCTCTCAATTATAGTTAGCTGGGTCCTCTGCCGTTTGTGGTAGTTAATTAGAGCCTTATTGAACAGCCAGGCTTTTCAGCCAAGCTTGGTAATCAACTGACAGCTCAGTCCTGGGTACTTAGAAAACAGTTTTAGTCCTTGACCTGTGCATATCAGGTCTGGATTGCAGATGCGAGCGGGTACGATTCGCAGCTCTCTTACGCCGCTGCAAAGAACTGGAGGGATATGCGTGCACGAAGCCAGAGAGAGGAGACACTTACACACACACACAAAGGAAACAGTAGTAGTTTTAAGGGCAATGTGTGCTTTTACTCACAGCTGTGGAGGGCATACTCCATGCTAAAAACATAAAGCGTTGGGTGTATCAAAATTCAGAGCTGAAGACGTAGGTTATTTTGGGACTGAGAAGCTCATTCATCTTGTGCAAACCACTCAAAAGATGTGGGGAAGATACCACCGTGTTTAAGATCACGTGCCACTGTTATATAATAGTTATAATAAAACTGTTATAATAAAATATAACAGAAGAAGTTATATTTTTATTCACATTATAAGGGCTCAGCTACACATTATGATTTCTTCCATGTTTAAACACCATTTTGCAAAGTTAGCTGCCAGGATCACTTTAGTGATAGAGAATGGAATGGGGAAAGTGGGATTTTATTTGCCTTTTCTTCCTCTGTCATTTTCTCACTGGAAAAACTCTCCCTGAATTGCCGGGTCATCCTTCCATTTTGAATTTTCTCGCCAACACACCATTTCATGACTCCTGCCAGATGAATAAGTTTTGAAGTGGGAAAAGTGCAAGAACCTGACATGAATCAAATTGTACTAAACAATATTGCCCTGAACCAGATCATGGTAATACAAGGGTAACCAACCTTTTGGACAAGTGTACCAAACGTCACATCCCAAGCAGGAGAAAGAGCCACTGGAGTGCACAATACAGTACTTATAATCCTCAAAGTGGTTTTGCTGGTAGTCTGCTGAGATTAGGGTTGCCAATCTCCAGGTAGTAGCTGGAGATCTCCTGCTATTACAACTGATCTCCAGTCAACAGAGATCAGTTCACCTGGAGAAAACGGCTTCTTTGGCAATTGGACTCCATGGCATCAAAGTCCCTCCCCTCCCCAAACCCCACCCTCCTCAGGCTCCACCCCAAAAACCTCCTGCCGGTTACGAAGAGGGACCTGGCAACCCTAGCTGAGATGGAGGAGCAGGCTGTAACACAGCCTGGAGAAACAAGCAAGAGGGCAGGCTAAGCCCACAAGTCTTCTTGCTTCTGCCCATCTCCTGCTACTAGGGGTACCGTGTCATAAATTCACAATATCCCTTTGTCCTAGAGAAAAGCATAATCTTCCCCGAAAACAGCTCCATTTTTAAGGGCCTGTTAAGGCTAGGGAAAATGTCTTGGGGAGTAAAACAACTTAGCACGCAAAGGAAAGATGGCGAAGCTATAAAGATTTTTGCCATATTGCGGAAGCCCCTCGCCTTGTATTTTCAGGGTGGTTTTCAATATTGTCCAGGCTGCCTCGAGAACAGACTGGAAATCAAGTTACTTTCCCACCAGCCTAGTGCCTCTAAAGAGTGCTAAAGAGACAGAAAAGAGGCACACATTGAATTAGGGTTTTGACGCCTTGCGTCAAACAGGCTTCGATTTCAGGTAGTTTTATCGCTGACCTGCACGTGGGAGTAGCAGCTATTACATCCTGGAAGCACGGCTCGGGGAAAGAAATAAACAAAGAGCGGAGATTTAAGAAATTAAGAAAGCAATTTAGAAGAGGATAATTAGATCTCCCTTTTGCACCACATTGGGAAAATTAAATTACATTTTTATGAAGGTATATGTATCCGCTCAGAGAAGTATTGTAGAGATTATTTTTTTTAATATTCTCTCTCTGCTACCTCGTCTGCCTCCCTCTCGGTCTCTCTCTTGCTCCCGCTTCCAAGGAAGTGGCGCTTCTAGCCTTCAGCTGTCGCAGGCGTTCATCTTCAATAATTGCATTTGCTGCATAAACTGCCAACAAACGCGGAGAATAAAATTAGTTTAAAAAAATGAGCCCAAACGGCAAAACCTCTAACAAATATCTGACGGAAGAAACCATTTGCTGTCATTTTAAAACCAGAGAGGAGAAAAAAAGAAAAAAAAAGAAAGAGGCCAATTTGACATTTCGAAGGACTGTAGATTTATATTTGGAGGGCGTTCAGTTGTAATAGCACAAGATCTCCAGAATTATCTTAATATAAACCAGTCTCTGGTACCTATAAACCTAAGGTTCCCCCTGACCACCAGTGGGGGATGGGGGTAAGACTGCCAAATGCAGGTTGGGAAACTCCTGGAGATGTGGGGATGGAGCCTGGGGAGGACAGGGACCTCAGTAGGGTACTGTACCATTGAGTCCTCCCTCCAAAGTATCCATTTTACTTCTCCAAGGGAACTGATCTCTGTAGTCTGGAGATGAGCTGTAATTTTGGCGGGTCTCCAGGCCCCATCTGGAAGTCAGTATCCCCTATATAAGCTCCTCTTCTTCTGAACTGTCTTACATCAGGATGTGGAAGAGAAGTCAATCAACAGTTACAGTAATGATTACCATAATCTCTGAGCCAGATGGTGTATTGCACCATCCTAAATGCCAAGAAATGGTCATTGCCTTTTTGCTTGTACCCCTCCTGGAGGCTTCACTTGCTAATTTTGGCAAAAGAAGGCTGGAGTAGGGTCTGAATTTTTGGGTTCCCTGACCCATGTTGGAAAACTCCCAGAGATTTGGAGAAGGAGCCTGGGGAGGACAGGGACCTCAGTGGGGTACAATGCCACAGAGTCCACCCTCCAAAGCAGCCATGTTCTCCAGGGGAACTGAACCTTATAGTCTGCAGATGAACTGTAATTCCGGGGGATCCCCAGGTCCTGCCCGGAAGCTAGCATCCTTATTGCAAGCAACAGAAACGGTCCCAAGCAAATGCTGCTGACCTCCTAGTTTCTATGAAAATTGAGATCACATGAAGCTGCCTGATACTGAATCAGACCCTGGGTCCATCAAAGTCAGTATTGTCTACTCAGACCAGC
The DNA here is from genome assembly GCF_029931775.1 of Euleptes europaea. NCBI lineage: Eukaryota > Metazoa > Chordata > Lepidosauria > Squamata > Sphaerodactylidae > Euleptes > Euleptes europaea. The sequence goes on along the minus strand of NC_079325.1, from coordinate 14,422,870 downwards.
AGCGGCACTCCAGGATCTCAGGCAGAGGTCTTTCACATCCCCTACTTGCCTAGTCTCTTTAACTGGAGATGCCGGGGATTGGACTTGGGACCTTCTGCATGCCAAGCAGATGCTCTACCACTGAGCCACAGCCCCACAGCATAACAGTAATAACGCAGTTGAAGGAGGGCACATCAACACGTGAAGCTGCCTTATACTGAATCAGACCCTTGGTCCATCAAAGTCAGTATTGTCTACTCTGACCAGCAGCAGCTCTCCAGGGTCTCAGGCAGAGGTCTTGCACATCCTCTAGTCCCTTTAACTGGAGATGCCAGGGATTGAACCTGGGACCTTCTGCATGCAAAGCAGATGCTCTACCATTGAGCCACAGCCCCTCCCCATGCCAATGTCGACTGTGACACAAGCACCTCTCTGTCAACTCTTCTTCTCCAAGAAAGCACTAGGAAAGTACCCAACTAGTCAAACTTCCCCACCTTTCTCCTCCAGTGCCTCTCCTCGATTGGATTTCCGAGCTGATTTTGCTGACTTTTATTTAATGAGGTTTATTGTTTGCTCTGCATAATTTTCAAAGGCTTGTCACCCACTTCGCAATCGCCTTCAGATCTCCGGCTTGGGGAAGGGAGGAGGAAACTTTGAAGCTACCTTCATTAATTCAGTATCTAGTTTCCACATTGAACACGGCACGTGTTTCGAAGCCACTGTGGAAACATCTAAGAAGATTCCCCTCGATACCACATGTTGTAAAGAGCAGTTCTAAAATAAGCTTGGTTTGCCATCCATGCCGATGCTGTCACTTCACTTGAGCTATCAAAAAAACCCAATCTGGAATATCAAAAATATTCCTGTTTGACTCTGATAATGACTTCCTACAGCTTGAGGTGCCATAGAACAAAGATCTTAATTTTAATTATCAGCACTTCAGGTTTTTTCAATCAGACTCTGGTTATTGAAAGAGACAAGAGATGTTGGAAAGAAGCAGGACACCCAAAGCAAATGCATTTGAAAGTTGCCTCCTGCAATATTTATAGGGTTGCCAGGTCCCTCTCTGCAACTGGCGGGAGGGTTTTGGGGTGGAGCCTAAGGTGGGAAGGGTTTGAGGAGAGGAGGGACTTCAATGCCCTAGAGTCCAATTGCCAAAGCGGACCTTTTCTCCAGGTGAACTGATCTCTATCGGCTGGAGATCAGTTGTAATAGCAGGAGATCTCCAGCTAGTCCCTGGAGGCTGGCAACCCTAAACATTTATAGCTTGTACAGTTGTGGATTCTGATGGAGCACTTTGGTCTTTGATTATGCCAATTCTTCTTCTTTTTTATCATTTGCTTCAATTCTGCTCCATTCTGTTTTTCCTTGGCTTCTACTTAGAGTCCATACGCTTCTTCTGCTGCCCAGTGCAAATCACTGATAATGCTAAAAAACAACAACAGCTTTCAGTTCCCACCCCTCGTGTCCCCTTTTCTTTCCCCTCCCCATCTCCTTACAGCACCACAAGACTACGAATTTATTATTTCGTTTCATTAAAAGTGTAGAGTCACTTCTGAGTTTGGAAAGATTCAGGGTCGGGAACGGGAAGGGAGACCACCAGGTAAGACTCTTACTTATTTTGTATTGTTTAAATGTATATCCTGCCCCTCCCGACCAAGGTCAACTCTGCAGAGGAAGGCAATGGCAAACCCCCTCTGTATCTCACTTGCCTCGAAAACCCCTTGCTGGGCTCGCCATAAATTGGCTGTGACTTGACAGCACTTTAAACACACACAAGAACATGCATGCAGGAAATACTGCTGATTGCAATGTACTGTACTGTTTGAATACTTGAAAATTAACACTCAGGTCGCTCGCGAACAGTCCATTCAAGAATTCCCCTCCTTTGTGACTGGAAAGCAGATAGTGTTGCCAGGTCCCTCTTCACCACCGGAGGTTTTGGGGTCGGAGCCTGGGGAAGGCAGGGGAGGGTTTGGCAGGGTAGGGATTTCAATGCCATAGAGTCCAATTGCTGGCCCTCTGTGTGGTTCTTGGCTTTGTGCTGCAGAATTTTAAATTGTTATTTTTATTGTGCAGATTTTTGTTGTTGTTATGGATGCTGACTTTTGATATATGTAAACTGCCTGAATTCTATACTGGTTGGACAGAAAGGTCGTCTAGAAGCTTTAACAGATGTTCATGCCATTCACTCATCAATCCCCTCCAAACACATCTATTAGTCTTCACTGGGTAGAGCATGATATGTATAACAGGACTGCAGACCAGCCTCAGCATGTGTTCATTAAACACCTTGTACAGGAAGGCAGTGGCAAACCACCCCGTACACACAGTCTGCCTAGTAGAACACCTCCATTGAAAACAATTTTGCAAAATTTCTAGACAGTTCATCCCATTGCCTACAACAGGGATAGGGGCAAACAGAATCACTGCTTTACCAGGCTGATACTTGCATGTACACTTTGTATGAGAGACCAATACGGCCCAGTGTAGAACAACTTACAGGTATTCTGCCTAGAGCAGAAGTGTCAAACATAAGGCCCGAGGGCCGGATCCGGCCACGTGAGAGCTCTTATCCGGCCCGTCAGCCAGCTGAGGAAGCCCCCCCCCCCCCAAATCTCGATCTGGGCTGGCGAGGCATGGCCCGGCTCAACCAAGTGACATTTATGTCATATCCGGCCCTTGTAACAATTGAGTTCGACACCCCTTACCTAGAAGGAGTTCTAAATGGAATTTTTTTATATACATCCCATACACATGCCTGGGCTTGTATAAAGTTATCTTTTTATAAATGGTCATACATTTGTATATTACTTGTGTGTGCATTGTATGTGTTTTTATTTGACCACTGATGAAGGCCTGTAGGCAGAAATGCATATGGTCAGTTTGATTTAAGTCCGGCAAACCACAAGACCATCACACACAAAATAAATCTGTTCTTTAATGAACTAGGAAGCTATCACAATTATTCATTTCCTAGTAAACTTTAAGAGGTGTATTTGTTTGCCTCTGGCCTTGTTCTAGAGATTCAGTCCTCCCTTCCTGTTTTGTTCCTTTTTGGTTATCACAGTTATTCGCTTCTCTATTTTAAACATAGGAATCGTGTACCTCTGGCCTGGTCCTTGTGATTCAGTTTTCTCTAATAATTAACCTACAATTAACCCACATCTTGCTTCCACTCCATATTCACTTTGCATTATGGTTGCCAGCTCTGGGTTGGGAAATTTCTGAAAATTTTGGGGGTGGAACCTGGGGAAGGCGGGGTTTGGGGAGGGGAGGGATCTCAGCAGGATATAATACCATCGAATCTACATCCCAAAGCTGCCATTTTCTCCAGGTGAAGTGATCTCTGTAGTCTAGAGATCAGATGTAATTCCTGGAGATCTCCAGCCACAACCTGGAGCTTGGCAACCCTACTTTTTGTGGCACATTGTCTACATTTGATGCTTTGGTTCAACTGCAAGGTGAGAGGAAGACAGATTTGCTGGTGCCGCTGATCGGTTTTCAGGACAAGAGACCTTGTCCAAACACAATCCAATGCAAAACACATTCCAAAGCCCTGCCGCACGCGTTCCTCCCTAATTCCTGCAGCCCGTTCTTCGAGCCAGCTGGCTCTCGGGGCACACTTAGAAATAAGAACAGATGCCTGCAGAAAGTTGGCATTGCGAGGGACTCTTGTTGATGACACTGAAATAAGTCCCTGGTATTGCGGTTCGGCAACTCGGCTGCCAGCTGATGCCTCAGAAAAAAAGTAATAGCCTCAACTTCACCGGGAAGCTGCTTGCCACGGAGCTAAGCTTAATGCTGTCGGGCTGGACATTACGCTGTCTTCCATCCCTGGTAATTCTCCACTTGCCAATGGATTTTAGCACTCTGCTAATTTTCTGCTGTTGTCTGGTGTTCACGAACGAGCTCTAGGGAAACTAACTGGCAAAAGGTTGCAGGAGAAAGTGCCGTTCAACGTTCAGATAAACAGAGATATTTTCCCAGGCCCCGCAACGGCACGGAAATTACCATGACTGTTGCCATTGGATTAGCAAACTCCCCCTTCCCTCCCTACTCCCGCTGCCCGGTATTAATCATGCATGTATTTTATATACAGTACCTCGGCATTATGTAGCAATTAGCAGGCGCGGTGCTAATTAGGTTTTACATTGTAACGCGAGTCCCTTTAAACTTTTAAGTCATAACATTTCAAGCGGCTGGTGACTGCAAGGTCATTTTTGCATTCTGCGCAATAGCCTCGCTACTAATGAATTTATGTGACATACAACGGAACATCACATGTTTTCCCCTGGCGGTCATTAGCATTTATCAGTGGATGCTTTGTTTAAATTGTTACCAAAGTCTGTGTGGCCAGGAAGGGACACACATATACTCCAGCATGGTGTAGTGGTTAAGAGCAGTAGTTAAGAGTGGCAGACTCTAATCTGGAGAACCGGGTCCGATTCCCTACTCCGCATGTGCGGCGGAGTCTAATCTGGTGAACCTGGTTTGTTTCCCCACTTCTCCACATGAAACCTGTTGGGTGACCTTGGGCCAGTCACAGTTCTCTCCGAACTCTCTCAGCCCCACCTACCTCACAGGGTGTCTGTTGTGGGGAGGGGAAGGTGATTGTAAGCTGGTTTGAGTCTCCCTTAAGTGGTAGAGAAAGTCGGCACATAAAAACCAACTCTTCTTCTTCCAAATAACTGAAATGCAGAAAGCCATACCCAGAGGATGTGCCTTCTTTAGTGGAAGTATGCTTTGTTTAAAAGGGTGATGCTGATGACCGGAGTGTCAGACTGGGACCCCAGAAACCCAGGTTCAAATCCCCACTTAGTCATGAAGCTCATTGGGTAGTACTGGGTGACTCACTTTCTCGGGCAGCCAAATCCTGAAAGGGGGGGTAGTTAGGCAATGGCTGGGACCAGTACCGCCACACTGCTTCCTCCGAGGCTTCCTGGACATTGCGGAGGGGAAAAAAGCAGCTAAAAATAAATAAAAACAAAAAACGGGGGGAATGACCCATTGTGGGAGATCTCCAGCTACCACCTGGAGGTTGGCAACCCTACCTGACAAACAGGTGTACATCTAGGGTTGCCATGCCCCTCTTAGCCACTGGTGGGAGGTTTTGGGGGTAGAGCCTGAGGAGGGCGAGGTTTGGGGAGGGACTTCAATGCTATAGAGTCCAATTGCCAAAGTGGCCATTTTCTTCAGGCAAACTGATTTCTATCGGCTGGAGATCAGATGTAATAGCAGGAGATCGTCTTCCAATACCTGGAGGTTGGCGACCCTATGTACATTAGGTCTTTCAAAACTGTGTGCACAAAAATGCTGCCAAGCCAACACAAAAGGGGCTGTGCTTGCCAACCTCCAGGTGGAGCCGAACGTTTTCCCGGAATTACAACCCATCTTCAGACTACAGAGTTCAGTTCCCCTGGAGAAAATGGCTCTTTTTGGAGGGTGGACCCTACGGCATCATATCCCTGCTGCTCCCCCTCCTCTCCCCAAACTCTGCCCTCCCCAGACTCCACCCCTGAGAAAGAAACACAGGGCTTCATTTCCACAGTTTCCTTGACCTTCCTCCATACGTCACCACTTGCATTATCAATCACCTTCGCCTTTATTTTTAAAAGAAGAAATCAATGAAAGAACCCTCTTGGTGTATCAAGCCTCAGGGAGTTCACAGGGCAGTAACACCGTCGTTTGCGTTTAAACACACTGAAGAGAAAACGCTGCAACTTGAACACGCCACACGTTCCCGCTCTCAGATAATGCAGAAATAAAGTGCATTTGTAACAGACAACAAAAAAGGATTATCCCCCATTCTTTTCAAAGCATCCTTCATTCCACCCAGGGATTACATTTCTTCTCTTACTTATCTTGCAAATGGTTTTTTTCATAAGATCATGTGCCTTATGGCACCTACCAAAATGTGACGGGGACAATGAAAGCCAGTTCGGTTGGAAAATATTTCCCCTTTTCTATTGTATGCTGCGAGACTGTAATCTACCCTGACACAGAAGAGATGGGAGACTTCTGAGAAGTGGCAACCTTGAACTGCTCAGCTTTAATACCACAACACACAAATCTGGAGCTGCTCTTTAGAGCCACAGCAGAATCTTTCTCCAGTTATGTTTGATGTTATTATGTTGAACACGCTCTAGTTTTGAACGAAGCCCAGTCCAGAAGACAAGGTGGGAAATTGTACGTTAACTGCCAATAGTCTAACACAGCCCTCTGAGACTGGACAAGCCATCACATTCTCAAGGCAAAAAAAGAAGAAGCAGACCACAAACACTAAATCCAAGGTGTTTCTTGTCCCTGTGCAGTATGATTGGGGGTGGGTGGGTGGATTCAGTATTCATCATGGCCACCAGGTTGGTAGACAATGGTAGGACTTCCACCATGCAAACAGGGGCTGGGAGCAGAGGAACCCCTGCTATGTTTAACATAGTTCTGATATCCAAACACAATTCTGAATTTGCAACCAGAAGTTCGAATGTGCCTTAATTGGGTCATCTCTTATTCCTGTGCTTCTGTTATGACGTGCTAGTTTCCCATTAAATAGGAATCCAGTAGCACCTTAACGACTAACAGAAGTTATCCGGCATAGGTTTTCATGAATCAGAGCACCCAGTGAACTCTGTTTCACAAAAGCTTATGCAAGAACCAATGTTGTTAGTCTTTAAGGTGCCAATGGATTTCTGCTTAATTTTGCTGCAACCAATTAACACGGCTACCCTTCTGGATTTATTGTAATGCTAATTTTCTAAGTGCAGAGCTTAAAATAATTTTGCTAGAGTTTGAAGTGGTGCGATTCAAGGCAAGGGCTTTTTGACCAAGCATCTTGATGTTCACGTAGACCAGTGGTTCCCAACCTTTTTTTGACCAGGGACCACTAGGACTTTTTTGATCGGTGCAGGGACCCCAAGGTTCAAAATAAAAATTCTGAGAATTTGAAAATAAACTTTAATCATGACTGTTAGTTAAACATTAAACTTAGAATAACATTTGAATATATATTTTTATAATAGAGAACTTTTAATTGAAAATATTAATTTATTATGGGTTCATAACTTTGTATCGCGGACCTTAATTTAGTTCTCGCGGACCCCTGGGGGTCAATGGACCCCTGGTTGGGAACCAATGACGTAGACCAACTCTCAAGCGGTTGTACCCATTGACCATAGAGTTAGCAAGCTCAAGGTAGGGCCTGGATTTCTCCCAGAATTATAACTGATCTCCAGACTCCAGAGATCAGCTCCAGTGAAGGAAATGGCAGCATTGGGGAGGGTGGACTCTATGGCAACACACCTCCACTAAGCTCCTTTCCCCCAACTCTGCCTTCTCCAGGGACCACACTCAAATCTCCATGAATTTCCCAAGCCAGAGCTGGCAACCTTAATAAACCTTTGGGCATGAATAGGGTTGACAACCTCCAGGTAGTGGCTGGATAGCTCCCACTACTACAACTGATCTTCAGGCGACAGAGATAAGTTCCCCTGAAGAAAATGGCTGCTTTGGCGATTGGCCTCTGTGGCATTGAATCCCTCCCCTCTCCAAACCCCACCCTCAAAATCTCCAGGTATTTCCCAACCCGGAGCTGGCAACCCTAGGCATGACACCATTCGACAAAGAGGAAGAAGGGATAACTGGGAAAGCAGAGCAGCCATAAAGAATGGAACCAAAACACAGTGACAGAACTTCACTTCCAACACTTCAAGCAACCCTTTCTCTGGGGCACTAAAATGGAGCTGTGATAGATTTCTTCATAAAGCTATGGACTTCAGAGAGTTGTTAGTCCCCCCTGCAATCCCACCCTGTTGGGGGGGGGGGAGATTTAAGATAATGGCCCTGTTCTCTTGAGAATAAATTAAGCTCAAGAAGATAGCAAATTCCATTACTGATGCCTTTCAGCAGAAGAATGCCAGGCATTCTTTTAAAGTCAGAGTTTGAAAACATAACACACATTGATCTCCTTGAATTTTTTTCTTGTAACAATATCTGAGTGATGGGAGTGTGTATCAGTGGGATCAGGCACTGTATTGATTATATACCTTCTGGGATGTCAACCCCCTAGCGGAGTGCTCTGGGTAGAAGGAACGCATACTGCACTGTTGTTTTTTAATGTACTTCAGGAAATTGGGGAGGGGTGTCAAAGAATACATTTGCAAAGAGCTAATTATTCTGGGAAGACGTGACAGTTTGAAAGAAGAGGCGGAAGCCGAGGAAAAGAAAGGATGCGCCTTAAGGAGCAAAATGTGGGACACGCAGCCATCACGGGTGATGGGGAGAGATGCCCCCATGTGCTCAACTCTTGCTTCCTGGATTCCATTTAATATTCCTTTCAAACTCACTTTTCTCTTTCGGCAGGAGAAAAGCTGACGAAGGAGAAATCGTGTTGAAAGGAATATAGGCTTTAAAAAAGAAGAAGAAAGGGGCTTTTTGCTACTTCTAATGGCACAGCAAGGCGGCTTTGAGAATACTGAACACTCAATTTTGCCCCCATTTAAGAAAGAGAGAAAATCTTCCCATCACAAGAGCTGTGTGTCTCAACTTGAGATCATAGCTAGAGTGGAAACAGATGGCGCCATCTTCCTGCCCCAATTTGCTATGCCTAGAAGATCGCATAATTAGATAGGATCCATACTTGTGCTTGCAGGAAACAGCGTAGCCCAATTGTTTTTCATTTTTTCCAGAACTGGCACTCACTGAGCTGCAAGCATGTGACAGGAAGTCATGTGACAGCCATTTAACAAGAAGAGGGAAAGCCACCTTTATGTTCTCACTTGTGTCAAGGCCGGGACTGTGGGTTGCACACATGAAAAGAGATTGAGACAGGATACACAAGTCAAACAACAGGTGGTGTACACCACAGTGAGGAACAAACCATAGGGCGAAAGTCATAGAGGAATCCCCTGCACCACTGAGTGCCGACCTCCCCTCACTGTTCTGCTGCTCTTCTCAGAGGAGGAATCATGGCACCAATGCTCTTGATGCATGAGAAAAGGCAGCCAAAAATAATAATAATAATGGTTTTATGGGGCCTTGCAACCCACTTGAGGATTCTGGCGCATGGCTTGAAGACCACCGAGGTGCTGAGTTGGATTTAGAATGGGGTTCCAGTCTCTGATGATTTTGGCTTTCTGATCCAATACAAAAATGGCCAAGGTGAGTTCTACCACCTGTGTAGGGTTGCCAACCTCCAGCTGGTAGCCAGAGATCTCCCACTATTACAACTGGTCTCCCGGCGACAGAGATCAGTTCACCTGGGGAAAATGGCCGCTTTGGAAGGGCAACTCTGTGGCATTATACCTCACTGAAGTTCCTCCCCACCCCAAACCCTGCCCTCCTCAAGCTCCACCCACAAAATCTCCAGGTATTTCCCAACCCACAGCTGGCAACCCAACACCTGTGCCATCTTCCATGTTAGTTCTGTTTCCAGGATTGCCGGAGATCTCTGGTCAAGACCACTCCCACTCCTTGTGAAGAAAATAGATATGACTCCATCCATTTATAAAATTCAGATTACAGGCTTATGCAACCTTAGTTTGTCTTGGGGCTGTGCAAGGAAGGAAGGGGCCTGGTTCAGTGTAAGGTGGGTCCAAGTGTCAATGCATGAACTCAATATGCCTGTAACAAAGAGTGTGTGTGAGTCAGTGACTATAAGGACCAATTGGTGAAGGTGATCACCATGCCATCCACTGTTATCGTTTCATATTTAGAAGCTCATACTGGGCAATAGTGCATACCCCACAGTGTTATTTCCTACTACTGATTTTTGATGCACACATAACCTTGAGCAGGGAGCAAAGGTGTCATGGCCTAAATATTGGGGGGTGGGGAATCATGTAATACCTTTTATTAGGACGAACCACACCAACAAAATTGTCCAGTCTTTTGAGCTCACCAGAAGTCCTCATCAGGCTGGAAGTCCCTCCCCTCTCCAAATCCCGCCCTCCTCAGGCTCCACCCCCAAAATCTCCAGGTATTTCCCAACCCAGAGCTGGCAACCCTATCTGTCTCTCCAAATGGCTTTGATAGGAAGAAACAGCAATAGCTTCCACCTGACTTCCAACACTTGCAGGATGAACACTAGTCCCTGGCCAGGGAGTAGGGTTGCTAGCTCTGGGTTGGGAAATACCTGGAGATTTTGGGGGGCGGAGACTGAGGAGGGTGGGGTTTGGGTAGGGACTTCAATGCCCTGGAGTCCAATTGCCACATCAGCCATTTCCTACAGGTGAACAGATCTCTATCGGCTGGAGATCAGCTGTAATAGCCCGAGATCTCCAGCCACCATCTCGAGGTTGGCAACCCTACTAGGGTGCCAGCTGCTCCACACTGAAAGAAGACCGAAAAGAGATGATGAACAGGCTGTAGCTAACCAATTTTATAATATTAAGACTGCTTCACAGGAAAGGAAAAGAGCAGCAAAACCTAGAGCCCCAAGCACCATTCTTCTTTCAGTAAGATAAGCTGTATAATACACTATTCCCTAGATGAACTAATTATCTTACATAGACTAGGTGCAATGTGAAGTCTTTCCCCATCCTCCTCTATAAACACGCTTTTCGTTTAATGCATTATTATAACAAAATCGGGGGGTGGGAACCTGACTACAAGCCTTACAGTTATCTACTGTTCATTTACAGGGGGACACACACACAACGAAGTCCCTTTTGCAATTAACACACGCTAAGAACTTTTAGAGGCTCACATACTTCCAGTTAATAATGCAGGGAACATAGTTACACACTTATTAAGAGGAGACTGTTTTCATTCAGCACAACCCAGATATAGCGTCTGTAGCATGTTTAATTAAGGATTAAGGCCTAAACACTGAATAATCAAGGTTGCTAATGAATCAGGAGGCCAGGCAAAGTCAAAAAAGGATCCGGGGAGGTGGGGGAGCCTTCAGAACAATGACAATCCTTCCCTCCCCATTTCCTCAGCAGTAATGCATAGGGTTTCATAGGGCTTCTATGCTTAGCAACCGGTTTGGTTGATTGGGTAGAACTGGCAGCTACTATAAGGGGAGGGGGAATTAGTTCTGTGGCTCAGTATACACACTGAATGCTTCAAGCCCCCAGTTCCATCCGTGACATCTGCTGTTAAGGCATGCAAAGAACTTTGCAGTGAACACACAGTTGGACAGCTACAAGTGTAAGGTTGTCAACAATAACCCATGCTGCAAATGGGGTTAATTCTAAATAAAGATCAGCACATAGGCTCAGTAACCTATGCAAAGTTCAACCAATACAAATTCTCAACAAATTATTAGTATTACCACATAACTTATTTACTCCTTATATCAATCAATATATTCAGGCATTAACCGCATGCCTAAACCTATCTAAATCCCACACAAAATACACACAATACACAACTACACAATCTGAATTGATGGCTGTATGCTGATTTGGTCTAGTGCGATGTAGCTAAGTCAAGCTTATGTATAATTGTGTAGTTGTGTATTTTGTGTGGGATTCAGATAAGTTTGAGCATGCGGTTAATGCCTGAATATGTTGATTGATATAAGGAGTAAATAACCTACAGGTACTAGCTGGAGATCTCCTGCTGTTACAACTGGTCTCCAGCTGACTGAGATCCGTTCCCCTGGAAAAAATGGCCACTTTGGCCATTGGACTCTATGTCACTGAAGTCCCTCCCCAAATCCTGCCCTCCTCAGGCTCCACCCCAAAAATCTCCCATTGGTGGCAAAGAAGGACCTGGCAATCCTACACAACTGCATCAGATCTTGCCTTCACCCATCTGACACAAGCAACGCAACGGGTAGCTTTGGGGCAGCACAGTAGATGTGAGAGTGGAGTTTCATTCCCTTCTGCCTTGTAGTTATTTCTGCACCTGCAGAGTAGGTGAAATCAATAAATGATGTTGGGGTGGTTCAAAACTACATCTCCAATGGGTTGGGTTGCCATGTCCTCACGGGCCACAGGTGGGGGTAGGGGGGGTAGGGTTGCCAGCTCCAGGTTGGAAAACTCCTGGAGATTTGGGGAATGGGGATGGATCCTGGGGAGGTCAAGGACCTCACTGGTGTACAATGCCACAGAGTCCACCCTCCAAAGCATCCTCCAGGGGAACTGACCTCTGCAGTCTGGAGATGAGCTATAATTCCGGGGGATCCCCAGGTCCCACCTGGAGACTACCCACGGGACTCCACAAGAATGCCTTTGCACAAACTGCGACACATCCAGGTTGTTACTGATGTCGGTGGGCGTCAGACTCAGATGAACCCCAAATAATTAAAAATAAATTGTGTGTGTGTGTGTGTGTGTGTGTGTTAAGTGTCGTCTAGTCACCTCTGACTCATGGCGACCCTGTGAATGAAAGTTCTCCAAAATGTCCTATCTTTGACAGCCCAGATCTTGCAAATTGAGGGCTGTGGCTTCCTTTATTGAGTCCATCCATCTCTTGTTGGGTCTTCCTCTCTTCCTGCTGCCCTCAACTTTTCCTAGCATGACTGTCTTTTCCAGTGATTCTTGTTGTCTCATGATGTGATCAAAATATGATAGCCTCAGTTTAGCCATTTTAGCTTCTAGGGTCAGTCCAGGCTTGATTTGATCTATAACCCACTGATTTGGTTTTTTGGCAGTCCACGGTATCCATAACACTCTCCTCCAACACCACTTTTAATTCTTAATTTAAACCCCTGGCCGTAGAGTGTAGTGAAGCAGTGACGGGGTGGTGGTGGTAATGTGGACTCTTTATGACTGTCTGCATGCATGGAAAGGAACCTGGAAAACATGCTCTACTTGCACTTGAGCAACCTGATCTGCCTGCTAAACAGTTGGCTCCCTTCTCATGCTGGTCGAGCAGTACGTGAGCAGAATTCACAGGGGCTTGAGAATATCTAGTTAAGAGCAGGACCAAACCACACCAAGCATCTAGCTATTGCAGCATTGGGTTTCCATCACTGTCTATCCAGATGTCCAGAGAAAGCATACAAGCAGGGCATGACTTAGGGGTGTACACTTAAAAATGTTCAGAGTAATTTCATTTCAGGATTTGGGGAAGGGCATGTTTTTCGAAAGCTGATAGGAAGAGAGTAGATTCCTTTGAAATGGGGTGTTGGAGGAGAGTGTTACGGATACCGTGGACTGCCAAAGAAACAAATCAGTGGGTTATACAGCAAATCAAGCCTAGAATCTAAAAATGACTAAACTGAGGCTACTATACTTTGGTCACATTTTGAGAAGACAAGAGCCCCTGGAAAAGACAATCATGTTAGGAAAAGTTGAAGGGAGCAGGAAAAGAGGAAGACCCAACAAGAGGTGGATTGACTCTATAAAGGAAGCCATGGCCTTCAGTTTGCAAGATCTGGGCTGTTAAGGACAGGGTGTTTTGGAGGACACTGATTCATAGGGTCGCCATGAATCAGAAGCGACTTGACGGCACTTAACACACACACATGCTTTCCATTATACCAAATTTTCAGAAATGTTTTACCATTTGGGGTTCTGTTTTGGGGTACTCTTTCAGATTCTGGAATTTCAAGACCATTATTTTTGCCCCCCCAACCCCCCGAGGCAGCTGGAGTGGAAAGGAAAGAAGAAGGGGGAGGAACTAAAAGTGTATCCCAGCATTCAGCTGTTTGGTGGTGCATGCACCCTTAAAATTTTAAAGAACAAGTATTTTCAGTGGGCAGTAGGCATGGTCCTGGGAGTCATAAAGTTCTGCAGATGCCCAACTTGAGGCCTCTGGTGTAGGAAGAGAGAAGGTGGAGGGGGGACTACCCTTCTTTCCGAGCAGGGACTTTGGGGGCACGCACAAAGAACATGAACACTTGAAGCTGCCTTACATTGAATCTGACCCTTGGTCCATCTAAGTCAGTATTGTCTACTCAGACTGGCAGTGACTCTCCAGGGTCTCAGGCAGGGGTCTTTCACATTACCTACTTGCCTAATCCCTTTAACTGGAGATGCCGGGGATGGAACCTGGGACCTTCTGCATGCCATGCAGATGCTCTACCACTGAGCCATGGCCCCTCCCCAAGGCTAACATACCCTTAGCATATATCAGAGAAGGTTCTGGAATATGCAACGAACGTGAAAATAGAGAGTACCTTTTTGTCTTCCAATCTGCAAACCTAATTCTTACTGAATGGTGCCACCTGGCAGGTAAAATATGTCAGGATGTTGCTATCAAGTGGACATTACCCACCAGATGAGAAATTTCACACTTCAATAGCTGCATAACTGCAATGGTTTAAGACAACACTTGAAGTTTTAAAAAAGGCCTGCCTTTTTATGGCCATTCCATCTTCTTCTACACACATGCTCAGCCAGCAACTCATTATTTGATTTTGTGCTGTTTGGTTAAGATGAGCTTTGGGATACTTACCGCTGTCACCCTAAGGTCTAATCAGACAAATGGCCAGGAAGGATATTACGGGCTGGCAAAATGGGTCTTTTGCTCGAGCAATCGCGCAGTAACAGATTTTTCTGATGCAAAGTCTTCCATAAATAAGAGGTCACATCTAATAACGTTTGCTTAAAAGTTCTTAGCGAAGCTTCAGCTCTCCGATGCCAACAGCTTTATGCACATTTAAATAAAACGCCGTTTGCCTGGTTGAAAGGGAGATGGGGTTGTGAGAAAAAGCAATAATTCCCTCAACTCCCTCCCCCCCTTAAGCTGTCATCTGTTCAGCCAGTGAACTTGTCTTTCATACCGAGATTGGTGCATATCAGAAGGATAATGACAGATGGACATCTGGGTGGGAGAAATTTATTCGGGAAGGCAATACTGGGGGGAGGGGAACACATCACCCGCTGCTTCAGACTATTGACAACGCCTGTCCTTAACACACATCTCAAAGGGCAAAATATAGGCTTATTCTTTGACAAGCAATAAGCTACACATCAGCCAGACATGGGGCGGGGCGGGTAACATGTCCTGGAAACTTATGTACCAACACCAGATGAGAAAATGTCACTAACTGGGAAAAGCAATCAAACAAAATGTGCACCTCTGTAAGCGAGGCAGCAGTTACAGCCATGCAGATTCTTTTTTAAAAAAAATTAAAATGCATTTCAGAGTGTTTCGTGTAATTTTATTTCATGTAATTTTATTTGATGGCAGACAACATTGATTATGAATCCAGCTATTTAGATGTAGTTATACAAATGTCTGACGAGTAAGGACCAACCACATGCAAAAGACCAATTGGAATCTAGTCCACAAATGCCTATGATGGAATAAAGTTAGTTTTAACTAGACTTATAGGCTTGGATCCTGCCTAGAACTCCATGGGTGCAAAGAGGGGCAGGGCAGGAATTTTTTGCAGATCCTCCCTAGGGTTGTCAGTCCCTCTTTGCCACTGGCGAGAGGTTTTTGAGGTGGAGACTGAGGAGAGTGGGGTTTGGGGAGGGGAGAGACTTCCATGCCATAGAGTCCAATTGCCAAAGCAGCCATTTTCTCCAGGTGAACTGATCTCTGTAGGCTGGAGGTCAGTTGTATTGCATATGATTTTGAATTTAGGTCTGAGTACCGAGTCTGTTTGAATGTGAATCTATTATAAATTACCTATTTTGGAGCCACATGCTGTTGTTCTTTAACTTATAGTCTTTTTCAGCATAGGTATCTTGTTCTCTGAAATACCTGGAGGTTGGCAACCCTTATCCTCCCCCTTCTGTGGGAGATCTCCACCCACCCCCAAGCTATTCCTGGGGCTCCCTCATCCCCCAGAAGCAGTATTTGAGGGCAGTTTGGACTGCTGTGGGAGGAGGGATTGACAAAAACCATCCCTTCTCCTTGCTCCCATAGAAATTTAGGTGGGACCCAACCCATAGTTATCCAGTTACACTAACCTACGCAATAGTAAAGAGTATAGAAATCTTTTTTTTTTTTTTTTGCCAGATGACTTATGGCAACTTATGGGGTTTTCAAGGCAGGTGATGAAACAGTTTGCCATTGCCTGCCTCCACAACACGGCCCTGGTATTCCTTTGTGGTCTCCCTTCCAAATACTGACCAAGGCCGACCCTGCTCAGCTTCTGAGATCCAATGAGATCACGCTAGTCTGGGCTATCCAGGTCAGAGCATGAAAATCTAAAATAGCCATATCTAATTGGATTATTTTTAGTGCACCAGGCATTTTGTCAACTGAGGTCCAGTGGCACCTTAAAGACAGGGATGCCAGACTCCAGTTGGGACCTGGGGAACCTCTGGAGAAAATGGATGCTTTGAAGGGTGGACTGTATGGCACTGTACCCCACTAAGGCCCCTGTCCTTCCCAGGCTCCATCCCCAAATCTCCCGGAGTTACCCAATCTGGAGCTGGTAAGCCTACCCCTCCCCAATCGCCTGCTGGAGTCCAGGGGGGACCTGGCAACCCTACTTAAAGACTAACAAAATTTATTCCAACATAACCTTTGTAAATCATTGTCTGATAAGCTCTCATGCACAAAACCTTTTGCTAGAATCTGTTTTGTTAGTCTTTAAGGGGCCACTGGGCCTCTTTTAAGTAAAATTATGATCAATCAAATGGCCCATAACCTAGGTGTGTGTGACAGATCTTCTTGTGTGGTGTAGTGGTTAAGAGCGGTGGTTTGGAGTGGTGGACTCTGATCTGGAGAACCGAGTTTGATTCCCCACTCCTCCACCTGAGCGGTGGGTGCTAATCTGGTGAACTGGATTTGTTTCCCCACTCCTCCACATGAAGCCAGCTGGGTGACCTTGGGCAAGTTACAGTTCTATTAAAAGCTTTCTCAGCCCCACCTACCTCACAGGGTGTCTGTTGTGGGGAGGGGAAGGGAAGGTGATTGTAAGCCGGTTTGAGTCTCCTTTAAGTGGTAGAGAAAGTTGGTATATAAAAACCAACTCTTCTTCTTCTTGTTCAGCTCTGATCACATGAGGGGCATGTGTGCAAGTCTGAGAGTGTAACACAGTACGCAGGGAAGCCATACAGAGGAGAAACAAAACAGAGGCAATGTAGCATTGTTCTGCATTCTGTGGATGGCAGCCAGCACAGTCTCCTTCCAAACAGCTGCCTTGCCATCCTGTGCATGGCACATGCAGCCTCAGCCCGCCAAGGGTGGTGGCACAGGGCTGGAGCGCTGATGCAGAATTTCCTCGATGCAGGAGCGTAAATGTCAGTAAGCAGCAGAGAGACGAAACGGGACTGACAGACAGAACCATCCTGGTCTTTGTTTGTCTTCAAAGTTGTCAGTTCAGGTCTCCAGGTCAAAAATCATTTTATCTGTTAAACCGTATGCTTTGTAGAACAAAACGCCTGGCAGACGTCAAGGTGGACATATTTGAAGGTGCGCAATAATGCAGTGAACATCCCTCGACACTTCTATTATTACCATGAAGCGATGAAGGGGGGGGGGATTCTTTTGCTTCTTTATGTCTGCCCTGCAGATTTTTCTTAGCATTTTATTCAGAGCTTTCATTAGGTTCCACTTCATTAGGTTCCACTTGTTAATGATTCTCCCCCCAAAGGTTAATGTATAATATTCTTTTGCACTTCCTCCCTTAAGTTTTTTTAAAAAAACTAGTCTTGATATATAATATAATAGGGATGCCTATTATATGAAGTGCTGTGGAACACAGGCAGGATAATGCTGTTGCAGTCATCTTGTTTGGGGGCTTCCTAGAGGCACCTGGTTGGCCACTGTGTGAACAGACCGCTGGACTTGATGGGCTTTAGTCTGATCCAGCATGGCTTTTCTTATGTTCTTAAGGCTTTAAGAGGGGAGTGGACATGTTCATGGAGAAGAGGGCTATTCATGGCTACTAGTCAAAATGGATACTGGTCATGATGCATACCTATTCTCTCCAGGATCACAGGAGCATGCCTATTATATCAGGTGCTGTGGAACATGGGCAGGATAATGCTGTAGTCATCTTGTTGGGTTTCCTAGAGGCACCTGGGTGGCTACTGTGTGAACAGTATATATTTTGATATTCTATATTTAAGGGTTCTTGTTTTGTCACTTTCTGGCATCTTTCGTTACAGCATAGTTCCTACTCTAAATGGGGTCACCATTGTCATTTACTGGCTTGTTGGTTAGGTAAAATACACCCCAAACAAAGGAAAATGCAAATGTGTACTCTCCCTCCACCAATCCAGTTAATCATTAATGGGACAAAACCTCCAAAAAGTACTGGTCAGCACCTCCCAAATTAGTGACCAACACACTTGGGTAAAGTATTTGTATGTATTTTTTAGCCCAGAACATTTTGGAGTAGTATCACGTGTGTGTATCCCAAGAAGAATTGGGGCGTTCTAATGAACAGTAAGCTGAACACTGGCTATGAAGGAGTTGGCATCATGAAAGAAGAAGAGGATGTCGCAATCTGCTAAAGGAAGACTAGGGAGGCTTCACTGTTGCATGCATATGAAAGAGAGACCAAATAAACATCTCACTGGGACAGTTTTTGCAGAGTTTCTTCAGCTGAAGAGGCAGCACAATAGTTAGATCACTCCACCTGGAAGGTTTCCTTTGATTCCATGAGTGCCACTTGCTCGAACAATTGTTAAAAGAGTTTTACATTAGCATAACAAAAGGCAAAGCTGCTGGGGCAAACTCTTCAAAATATATAAACCTCCTCCTTCTCACAAAGCTGCATTTCATTAGCAGGTTTAGTCATCAGTATTAGCACCCCACCTCACTTCTAAGTTAGGAGGCCCAGTGTAAACAAGTCCACATTGGGACTTTCATTAAAACGCTTTCAAATCACAAGCAGACCTAACCAAATCCACATTGCATAGAGCGCCAGCGTGGTGTAGTGGTTATGAGCGGCGGACTGTAATCTGGAGAACCGTGATTGATTCCCAGCCTGCTGGGAGATTTTGGGCTAGTCACAGTCCTCTCCGAATTCTCTCAGCCCCACCAACCTCACAAGGAGCCTGTTGTGGGGAAGGAGAGGGAATGTGATTGTAAGCCACTGTAAGACTCCTTAATGGTTGAGACTGCTGGCCCAAATCCATATACAACAGCTCTGTCTAGGGTTGCCAACCTCCAGGTGCTAACTGGACATCTCCTGCTATTACAACTGATCTCCAGCTGATAGAGATCAGTTCACCTGGAGAAAATGGCCGCTTTGGCAATTGGACTCTATGGCATTGGAGTCCCTCCCCTCCCCAAACCTTCCCCTCCTCAGGCTCTGTCCAAAAAACCTCCCACCGGTGGCAAAGAGGGAACTGGCAACCCTACTGATAGAGAGCCTTCAAATCCTGTTTCGGAGCCTCACAGAAGCACCTGATTTGCCGATTTTGGCAGGTAGAGAGCTGAACTAGATCTCTTGCCTAACCCAAATCTGCAGTCCCAAATTCCTTGTTTTTCTGTTGTTGTTGTTTTTAATGTGATTTTAAAAATAAGTACAGCGCAAGTAGGTTTTTACAACACCAAACAGCTCATCTCCTTCTGGTTTTATACTGGCCGCAGCCTTGGTGTGGCTTTTGAACCCATGACCCCAGCACTCAGCAGCAAGTGATGTTCATTGATCTGTCCTGACATCTGATCATGACAATAAATGACCGTTAACGTGAGGTTGGGAAGCTGCTGGCTTCGTGCCTGGCTGTGGACGGTGACGGATCGTCTATGATGTTTTCACTTTGGAGAGACAAAGCTATGATACACTGACAGTAATTATCAGGTGCCCACAGGGGCATGAAACAACGTGAGCCTTTAGAAATGGTAGACCTTTCAGGCCTGGAAGAAAACAAAATGAACAGTGGGGTTTTTGTGAGCAGCTTAAAGTATCCCTGAGCTCCTGTTCTCTGCTGTGAAATCAGAATCCTTTTTTTTTGCTCAGGTCTAAGCACCAGTTTTCCCACAGTAGTTATCGGGGTTGATTTTTTTAAAAAATGTAACAGTCTCTGCAGAGACCTGGTGTCAGTAGTCTTTGCTGGCATCAGTAGAAGTAGTGTCCGTCTTTATAGGCAGTCGGTCTTCCATTGCAAATGAACTTGCGTGGCGTAGTGGTTAAGAGCAGTGGACTGAGTCTGCCGCTCACATGGAGGAGTGGGGAATCAAACCCGGTTCTCCAGATTAGACTCCGCCACTCTTAACCGCTGCGCCACGCTGGCTCTTAAACGCACTGCGCCACACCCTCCCTTGCCCTCCCACCAACTCACAACTAAGACAGCGCTACCAAGGATAGAGCTGTTGTACATGGATTTGGGCCAGCGGTCTACCTAGCCCTGTGCCACCGACTCACAATAGCATAACATACAAAGGAGATGTGGAAACTTTTCTCTTTGTAGTGTCAAGAAAAAAATAATTTCCTCCCCTTCTTTTTTAAAGTGTGAAATGGTAGATGAATAGCCAATGGCTGTTAAATCTAGGGAAAGGAAAGGAGCCATACACCAATCCAAGCCACTGGCCTATCAAGAAAGGCCTGTCCTATTCCTGTTGCCTGAGGTCCTTTAAGCCAGTGTGGTGTAGTGGTTAAGAGCGGTAGTTTGGAGAGGTCGACTCTGATCTGGAGAACTGGGTTTGATTCCCCACTCCTACACATGACCTGTAGAGGCTAATCAGGTGAACTAGATTTGTTTCCCCACTCCTACACATGAAGCTAGCTGGGTGACCTTGGGCTAGTCACACTCTCTCAGCCCCACTTAACTCACAGGGTATCTGTTGTGGGGAGGGGAAGGGAAGGTGATTGTAAGCCAGTTCGATTCTTCCTTAAGTGGTAGAGAAAGTCAGCATATAAAAACCAACTCTTCTTCTTTAATTGGAAATACTAGGGAATGAATTTGGGACCTTCTGCATGCCAAACAAGAACCATAACACTTCCCAAAAGCTCTCCGGCACCTAAGGTAGAAGCCTTCCCTTACCCTGCATGTAGTTCTAGTACTGAACTATGGTTTCTCGGCATGTCTCCAATTCAAATGTGGCATAAACAGGGTAAGTCACCTGCTCTTTCCAACATTTAAATGTGACATGAACAGGGTAGATACTGAGACATGCTAATAAGATCACGATTACCTTCTGAATCATGCGGCAGGAGCAGCAACATCATTCACTGTGATGCACACCAAGCGATTCTATGGGCTAAAGAATACATTCATTTCCCCCTTTTCTCCTCCTCACATTGGTTGAGTGCAGCTAGGCAGTTGTTGGCTCAGAGTCTTGAGCTACCAACAGCCTATACTGGCATCAGAGTACCTGCCACCTCTGGGATCAAAACCTAGGACATGCAGCAAAGTGTGTCATTTGCTCGATGCCTGTTAATGTCCTGCAGGTTTTCAAGTGCTCCCACACATCACAGTGGCATCTCGATCAATAGGCTCTGGGTTGGGAAATACTTGGAGATTTTGGGGTGGAGCCTGGAGAGGAGAGGGACTTCAATGGGGTACAATGCCGTAGAGTACAACTTCCAAAGGGGCCATTTCCCTCAGGTGAACTGATGTCTGTTGCCTGGAGATCAGTTGTAATAGCAGGAGATCTCCAGCCACAAAAAAAAACAGGCTGGGACAGTGGCTTATTTCTGCAGAGCGCTTTGGATAAGACAAAAGAGCAGTTTGCATCTGCTAGCATGATACTACTCCCCATGCTTAACCCTCACTTGCACATGTTTAGGAATGAGGGAAAGAAAGAAAGAAAGAAAGAAAGAAAGAAAGAAAGAAAGAAAGAAAGAAAGAAAGAAAGAAAGAAAGAAAGAAAGAAAGAAAGGTTTGTTTTTATGTGCCAATTTTCTCTACCTTTTAAGGAGAACCAAACCAGTTTACAATCTCCTTCCCGTCCTCTCCCCAGAACAGGCACCCTGTGAGGTAGGTGATTCTGAGAGTTAGAAGAGAACTGTGACTAGCCCAAGGTCACCGAGCTGGCCTCATGTGGAGGAGTGGGGAAACCAACCCGGTTCACCAGATTAGAGTCTGCCGCTCATGTGGAGGAGTGGGGAATCAAACCCGGTTCTCCAGATTAAAGTCCACTCCTCTTAACTGCTACACCACGCTGGCAAGCTGATTTGCAGATAATTCTTCTCTCTTGTTCGTGCCTTGTGGCCCTTCTCTCCCAACCAGTTTTAAATTAGCAACCACCCACAACTGTTTCTGGCACACAGTGCTCTAAGTGAACCTGTCCTTCTCAAAGCTGCTATGTACCTTTCTGCAAAAAGGCTCATACAAACATTCCCTTGACAACAGGAAGCCCCTTGAGGTGACTGCATAAAGCTATCTAGGAGCAAAACTTTTCAGATTCTTGAACTTGAAGGCTAGGAATTTGCATGAGAGTTCACTCTTATGAGCATCCTCCACAAATACAACATAAGACAATCCCTCTATAAAGAGAGTACAAGAACAACCTTATTTGAGGATCAGGCCATCAGCCAGTAATGTTTGTAGAGTACCATCTCTAACATGAAACCCTGTTGATACACACTGCATAGAGCACGTGCCTATCTGTCCATTTGCACTTTCCCTGCTTCCAGTTATTTTTATATACAATCGCCCACACACTTTTATGTACATGTAAGAGGTATGCCAAGTCTTCCCTATTATTTCATCCGATTTTCCACCTTGCAGAAAAAAAGCAAGACATTTTAGGGGTGGATTGATCAAATATGGATAGTTGTCTTCAGCTCAGTGATAGACAGTCTTTCAGCTCCAAAGGCTCAGGTGGTTTAAAATATAGAATCATAGAATCATAGAGTTGGAAGGTACCACCAGTCATCTACTCCAACCCCCTGCACAATGCAGGAATTTCACAACTACCTTCCCCACACACCCCCAAGAACCCCTACTCCATGCCCAGAAGATGGCCAAGATGCCCTCCCTCTCATGTACTACCTAAGGTCATAGAATCAGCATTGCGTTGCATATAATGAAATACAAGCTAGTAAAATGCAGCAGAAATGTGGAACCTCTAACTTTGTAGTTGAAGCAGAGACTCCTTGAAAAAGGGAAAAGATAATCTGTTTGCAGAATGCCAGCTGTATTCCAGTACAAGATATTGTAGTGTAGCTAGGTATCTGTTACTCCTGTGAAGACGCTGAACGGCTTGTCTTGAGTACTTAGTACTGTTATGACCAAGCAGAAATCTGAGCTGCTTTGTGGTCTCCAAGGGACGCCACCCCTCTCACAAATTTGCAGCTTTCCTCCCATCTCCTGAATTCTTTTAATGCATCATCCTTTAGGGGGTCAAGAATACAAGTTTTAATTAAAACAATGTCACCACTCGTATCACAGGCCATATGTCTGAATCCAGTAGGACATGCATAACACAGTTATGAAGAACACTGCATAACAGAGCACCTGTAAGCAGCCAACCCGAAGGCCGGTTGACCTAACAAGCCCTGAGCGGCTGTCAACTGGTCTTTCTCTCTTCCTTGTAAGGTCTAACACAACGCATGATGTGCAATTACCATGCTGTGCATTTCCCCACCTTACATCTTTTGATTGGCAGGAGCAGGAGATGTAAGCAGCACGCCGTGCTTCGTGTTTATGCTAGACGTCATGTGAAAGAGGGAAGAGAAAAATGGCAAGGAAAAGACAAAGAACATATCTGCTTCATATGCAGATCCGGTGGGGGGGAGTCACTGATACCAGTGTTCATAAAACCGCTGGAACATTATGAGCATTTTATTCCTCTGAGTGTTATGAGCAAATGCTACAAGTTATTAGTCAAGCTGTATCAGCTGTTTATGGGAGAGCATTTTCATGACCCAACATGACTTCTTCCTTCCCCAAGGATGTGGGGTTATCAAGAACAGTGGTAAACAATGATATGTGAAGGTCACAGATTTACCGATTAAGGAGCGAAGGCTCCACACACAATATAGGCCAATGCAGAGCAGGAAAACAGAGAGAAGCAAAAGAAGAGTTATTTATTTGTTTATTTATTGTTTATTCCCCACCCAAGAGGGACCCAAGTGGATTACATCATTCTCTTGTCTTCCATTTTATCCTTGCAACAACCTTGTGAGGCAGCTTACGCTGAGAGAGTGTGACTGGCCCAAGGTCGGCCAGCAAGCTTCCATGGCAGTGGGAATTCAAATCTGGAATTCAAACTTGGGTATCCCAGATCTCAATCCAGCACGCTAACCACTACACCAGGATGGCGGAATCATGAATACCGAAGCTTTGGCAAAGGTCACAGCATCAAAGGGTTGCTTTGTAGGTCCCCTGCCCGATGCAAGAACTCCAAAGCAAAATCAATTGAAGAAGAAGAAGAGTTGGTTTTTATATGCCAATTTTCTCTACCTTTTAAGGAGAATCAAACCAGTTTACAATCTCCTTCCCTTCCTCACCCAACAACAGACACCTTGTGAGGTAGGTGAGGCTGAGAGAGCTCGAAGAGAACTGTGACTAGCCCAAGGTCACCTCAGCTAGCTTCACATGGAGGAGTGGGGAAACCAACCCGGTTCACCAGACTAGAGTCCGCCGCTCATGAGGAGGAGTGGGAAATCAAACCCAGTTCTCTAGATTCGAGTCCACCCCTGTTAAGCACTACACCACTACTTCTAGATAATTGATTCAATTGTCAAAGTGGTATTATTATGAAGTCTCACCTAATTTTCAACCAAAAAAGAACTTTCCTGCAACATAAAGCCTATTAGGTCCTTTTTCGGTCCTTTTGAGCATCCATGAACTTGTCTTTGCACTCTCCCACATGACAACCACCATGTCGCTCCATATCTTCATTCTTTCTTCCTTGGACTTGTTTTCTCGATTCCCAACCATCATCATTACCCTCATCTGTGACTGTTCCAAATCATCTACATCCTCACAGTTTGGTACCCAGAACTGGATCCAGCCATTCATTCCAATTCTGCTTGCTTCCTGGAGAGTTGTTAACTATGACTCTGGAGGAAGCCAGAGACTTGTTTTCCCCCTCTGAGCAAGGCAACAAGAGTCCTCGTTGTAAGCATAAATTCTCTGAAACTCAAAGAGGGAGGGGAAAAAAGCACACACTCTTTAAACTATGACAGCGATTC
This sequence comes from Euleptes europaea, assembly GCF_029931775.1. Classification (NCBI taxonomy): domain Eukaryota; kingdom Metazoa; phylum Chordata; class Lepidosauria; order Squamata; family Sphaerodactylidae; genus Euleptes; species Euleptes europaea. The sequence continues at coordinate 14,398,002 of NC_079325.1, read as the reverse complement.
ATTAAAGATCTAAAAACTCATTCACAGCAGCCTCGGGCAGGTTTCACATTATAAAATGGGACAGTGATCAACACCAGGAAAAACAAATTTCAGTGAATGGAGGAAACAATTATACAGTCTAATTAAAAGGAAACCTAATGCATATTTTTTAAAAAAATATGCAGACTGAAAAGGCCTCAGCATCTGTTGCTACAGGTTCTGTACGATTCCGAAGTAGATGTGTTATTCCGTTGCAATAAAGATAAACAGAAATTTTGTCTTACCTTGAAGACAAGTTTTTATTCTAGCATATGCTTCTGTGGACTAGAGTCCACTTCATCGGATACATTTAAGGGGTCCTCTCTAGGTGGACACACACGTTTTATAAGGTTATGAGAATGTCAAAGGTCCACAAAGTGCAGGAAGTTCAAAGTGAGATGTAGTTATGCAAAAATCAATTTTTTTTTTGCCATCAAGTCACATCTGACTTATGGTGATCCCTGGTGGGGTTTTCAAGGCTAGAGACGTTCAGAGGTGGTTTGTCATTGCCTGCCTCTGCCTCATGACCCCAATATTCCTTGGAGGTCTCCCATCCAAATCCTTGCCAGGGTCGACCCTGCTTAGCTTCTGAGATCTGACGAGATCAGGCTTGCCTAATTCAAATACAACCAAGAAAAATTACAGAGGCCATTCACAACAGCAGCAACTGGCATTTGCCCCAGCATGATGCATGTTGTTCTGCAACATGGCACACACTAGGGAAGTGCATTTGCTCCCAGAAAACAAACGCAAAAGCCCCACTGGCTTGGATAATGAAACACACACACACACACACTACAGCTCATTCACTGTGTGAGGGAGGAGGAGATTCTTTCCTTCTGTCTCTTTTCATCTCCTCTTCTTATGGCAGCAGCATCCTGGGTAGGGTGGCAGCAAATAACATGTTACAAATAACATGTTACAAATAACATATCTCAAAAGCAATCAATCAATCAATCAATCAATCAATCAATCAATCAAAGCTTTAATAAGCAATCCCCACCCAAAAAGGAAGAAGAAGAAGAGTTGGTTTTTATAAGCCGACTTTCTCTACCATTTAAGGGAGACTCAAACCAGCTTACAATCGCCTTCCCTTCCCCACAACAGACACCCTGTGAGGTAGGTTGGGCAGAGAGAGCTGTGAGTAGCCCAAGGTCACCCAGATGGCTTCATGTGTAGGAGTGGGGAAACAAATCCAGTTCACCAGATTAGCCTCTGCCGCTCATGTGGAGGAGTGGGGAATCAAACCCAGTTCTCCAGATCAGAGCCCACCGCTCCAAACCACTGCTCTTAACCACTACACCTCGCTGGCTCTGTACCTGCCAGTAAAGATGTTTCAGTGACCTCTTACCACCCCGGGGGCGGTTTTTTCAGCAAGTTGAAAATAAGGGTGCCAACTTCAGTTTGGGAAATTCCTGGAGATTTAGGGGCTGGTTCCTGGGGAGCCCCGTGGCGCAGAGTGTTAAGCTGCAGTACTGCAGTCAAAAGCTCTGCTCACGACCTGAGTCTCAAAACCCGACGGAAGTCGGTTTCAGGTAGCTGGCTCAGGGTTGACTCAGCCTTCCATTCTTCCGAGGTCGGTCAAATGAGTACCCAGCTTGCTGGGGGTAAAGGGAAGATGACTGGAGAAGGCACTGGCAAACCACCCCATAAACAAAGTCTGCCTTGGAAATGTCGGGATGTAACGTCACCCCATGGGTCAGGAATACCCGGTGCTTGCACAGGGGACCTTTACCTTTTCCTGGGGAGGGCAGGGAGTGCAATGCAGATGTGAGGCCATAGAGACTGCCCTTCAGTGCTGCAACTTTGTCCAGGAGAACTGATCTCTGTAGTCTAGAAATCAGTTATAATTCCAGGAGAATTCCAGGCCCTACTTTGAGGTTGGTAACGCTAATTGAAAATGGTTTGAAAGAGGGATTCGGCATATGCTCATCTGACTTGTGTAGGACACTGTTTAAAATGTAAAATGTGTTTAGCCATGGAGGGCACTAAGCCAAGTCTGTGTGTGAGTTAGGGATGCCAACCTCCAGGTACTTGCTGGAGATCTCCTGCTATTACAACTGATCTCCAGCCGATAGAGGTCAGTTCACCTGGAAAAAATGGCCGCTTTGGAAATTGGACTCTATGACACTGAAGTCCCTCCCCAAACGTTGCCCTCTTCAGGCTCTTGCCCAAAAACCTCCCGCCGGTGGCAAAGAGAGACCTGGCAACCCTAGTATGAGTGCGCGCGCACACACACACAATGGGAGGTGAAGTCCCTCTCAAATCACTTCAGTTCTCCACAGACTGTTTACTGTCTGTCTCCAGCCAGTGTTTCCCCGCAGGGATGTATTTAGAAAGTGTTTTCACAAACCTTCATCTAAATGCAGAGGAAGATAACCGGCCATGAACAGCAGCAGCAAGTGTACCTGCTTTCCAAAGGAACCAGGTGTCAGAAGGATACCAGCATGATTGTAGTAGCTAGCATGTCGGATTAGGATCCTGGTAGGGTTGCCAGGCTCCCCTTGGCAACTGGCGGGGGATGGAGGGGCAGGGCTGCCAGATTCAGGTGGGGAAACTCCTGGAGATTTGGGGATGGAGCCTGGAGAGGATAGGGGCCTCAGCGGGGTATAATGCCATAAAGGCCACCCTCTGAAGCAGCCGTTTTCTTCAGGGGAACTGATCTCTGTAGTCTGGAGATGAGCTGTAATTCCAAGGGACCCCCAGGTCTCTCCTGGAGCCTGCACCCCTATTTCCCACTTTTTTTTTAAATAAAAAAGTGAACAATAATGATTCAGCTGTCCCCATCTACCAAGAGGAACAACTACCCGAGCATGAGGGAGGGGGGAGTTGGAAGGTGCAAGGCTGATGAGTAGGGCTAGATTCCCAGTTTTGAATACCTGAATAACTTTGTTCTGGATGTGATGGAAATTTGCAGGCATGCCTTTGAACTGCTTAATTGCAAACTGTCTATTTTTTTGTAGTCAGTCTGGATTTCCACGGCTCAAGCTGCATCTTCCACTTCAGGAAAGAAACACAATGACTGTCTGCATATAATAGATATCCCATAGTAGGGTTGCCAACCTCTAGGTTGTGTTAGGATCCGTGATATCCTTTGGACAAGTCATATTTTTTGGATTTTCTTGTGCTATTTTGTATCTGATTGTACTCCTATTTGTACATGCTGTATATATTTATATTTATATATATTTATATATTCACTTTGCACTTTATAAAATTCACTCATTTGCTTTATATTGTTATAGTGCTGTTTTGGGTTGCTCCAACCTCTAGGTATTAACTGGAGCTCTCCCGTGGCGCAGAGGGTAAAGATGCAGTACTGCAGTCAAAAGCTCTGACCACAACCTGAGTTGGACTCCCGATGGAAGTCGGTTTCAGGTAGCCGGCTCAAGGTTGACTCAGCCTTCCATCCTTCCGAGGTCGGTGAAATTAGGACCCAGCTTGCTGGGGGTAAAGGGAAGATGACTGGGGAAGGCACTGGCAAACCACCCTGTAAACAAAGTCTGCCTCGGAAAAGTTGGGATGTGACGTCACCCCATGGGTCAGGAATGACCCGGTGCTTGCACAGGGGACCTTTACCTTTACCTTTTACTCCCGCTATTACAACTGACCTCCAGCTGATAGAGATCCGTTCACCTGGAAAAAATGGCCGCTTTGGCAATTGGACTCTATTGAAGTCTCTCCACTCCCAAACCCCACCCTCCTCAGGCTCCGCCCCAAAAACTGCCCGCTGGTGGCGAAGAGGGACCTGGCAACCCTACCCATAGAAAGAATGGGGGGGGGGGAGTATTTCCTAGGCTTGGAGCCTACGAAAAATCCTCACTGATGGAAGGGATTTCTGCTAGCAGAATTGGACTTTCTTGCCTTCTTCTTCCCATTGACCCTGAAATGCCACTCCTAGCCCCCCCCCCCCATGAACAGCATGAGGGAGGAATCAAAAGTCTGCAGTGCTAGGGTCGTGTGTGTAGAGACTTCTCCTCTGTCCCTACTACCAAAGCACAAATACACTAGTCTATTACTTGTGTGCCGTCAAGTGACAGCTGAGTTATGGCGACCCCATAGGGTTTTCAAGGCAAGAGATGTTTAGAGGTGGTTTGCCATTGTCTGCCTCCATGTGGGCTGAGAGAGTTCAGAGAGAACTGTGACTGGCCCAAGATCACCCAGCAGGCTTCATGTGGAGGAGCAGGGAATCGAACCCAGTTCTCCAGATTAGAAGAAGAGTTGGTTTTTATATCCTGATAAAAACCAAAGAGTTGGTTTTTATATCCTGATACTCCGAAAGGAGTCCCAAACTGGCTTACAATAGCCTTCCCTTCCTCTCCCCACAACAGACACCTTGTGAGGTAGGTGGGGCTGAGAGAGGTCGGAGAGAGCTGTGACTGGCCCAAGGTCACCCAGCAGGTTTCATGCGTAGAAGTGGGGAAAGAAACCCGGTTTGCCAGATTAGAGTCCACCGCTCGTGTGGAGGAGTGGGGAATCGAACCCAGTTCTCCAGATTAGAGTCGGCCGCTCTTAACCAAACCAAGCTGGCTCCAGTCTATTAAAGGAAGCCTGAAAAAAACAGACCCTCAAAGCATTCTTCCTTCCCCTCCCAAAGAGAAAGGGGGGTGAAAACTCCAACAGCAGCCTAATTATCGCAGTCTCTCTTTTCATTCCTGATGTCACTATGCACTGAAGCGCAGTCCATTGGGACCCCGTGCGATAAACAGATCACGGTGATAAAAGGGCTTGCTGCCACAGGCCCATTCGTTATCATAATTGCAAATCCTATTTTATCATGGTAACAGGACAGCATCGAGCGCGGGACTGCGGGATCTGGGGCAGCAGTCAGCAACTTTCCCGATTAGGAGTTCAGAGAAGAGCATTTAGGCAAGCCGCACTGAATAGACTCTACTGTTGATTTTCAGCTGAAGCTAGAAATTGATCTGAGCTAAGAGGAACAGAGGAGTATGACTATTTAAATAAGCAAGCAAACAAACAAATAAATGGTGGAAGAGAAGAGAGTTTTCACTTTTTAAAATGATCCTCAAGGGGGAAGAAGCATCCAGAGGAAGCAAGGTTGCAGGTAGGGTTGCCAGCACTGCCTCAGGAAATGGCAAGAGATTTTTTGAGGGCAGTGCCTGGGGAAAAGGTGTCAAAGAGGATGTGTCATCACTTCTGGGTGATGCCCTAGGAATTTCCCCTAATCTCAATGGCAAAGACCACAGAGACATGGGGAAATTCCTAGAGCATCACTATGGAGGCCACTTTCCAGCTTTTTTTCCTATGAGAGTCAGAGTGGTGTAGTGGTTAGGAGCAGTGAACTCTAATCTGGAGAACTGGTTTTGATTCCCCACTAAGCCACATGAAGCCAGCTGGGTGACCTCGGGCTAGTCACAGTTCTCTCTGCTCTCTCTCAGCCCCACTTAACTCATAAGGTGTCTGTTGTGGGGAGAGGAAGGGAAGGAGATTGTAAACCAGCTTGATAATCTTTAAAAGGTAGAGAAAATCGACATATAAAAACCAACTCTTCTTCTACTGCTCCTCACTTTCTTGAGGGCAGGTGATTGGGACCAAGGGCTGGGGTTTACCAACTACAGGTGGGCAAATGGCTAGCCTAGTTGCCATGCTAATCACATGGCTGATTTCACCCAATCATGCAGTGAAAAGGATGGTATGCAGACAATCAGGTTTGGCTACATGACAATGACACCGAGGCTAATTTTAATTTAAAGGGAACCTTTCCAGAAGGACTGCCAAGAATCACCTGGAAAAGGAAGGCATTTTCCAGTTGAAAATTGCAAGGAACAATATAAACTTTCACCACAGCCCTCCTTACCCAAGGATCCGCCATTGCTACTATTTGGCTCCTGAAGTTCTTAGGGGAGCTCATAATAGTTCAAGAAATAGAAAAGACAAAACTGTAATTATTTGCAGGCATTTAACAGGAGGAATTGTGACTGATTGCATGTGGACTCCATCTTGCTCCATCATTCTCCACCAGTGACTAAGGGGATGGAAAATGTCAACGTCAACAAAGGAGAGCCAGCATGGTGTGGTGGTTAAGAGCAATGGTTTGGAGCGGCGGAGTCTGATCTGGAGAACCGAGTTTGCTTTCCCACTCTTCCACATGAGCGGCGGAGGCGAATCTGGTGGACTGGATTTGTTTCCCCACTCCTACACACAAAGCCAGCTGGGTGTCCTTGGGTAAGTTACAGTTCCCTTAGAGCTCTCTCAGCCCCACCTACCTCGCAGGGTGTCTGTTGTGGGGAGGGGAAGGGAAGGTGATCGTATGCCAGTCTGAGTTTCCCTTAAGTGGTAGAGAAAGTCGGCATATAAAAGCCAACTCTCCTTCTTCATCATCATCTTAAGCACACTGAACTCATGGCAGGAAAACTTTGAGCTAGGTCACCAGCCAAAGCATGTTCATTGCCTATGAGCATTCAAAGTTGCACTGGATGACACATAATGGCAATTTGTTGTGCTTTTGAATATTAGATTTTTTTTAAAAATAGGGATGAGACCTTGTGTCTCCTTTCTCCAAATCAAAGTGCTAGCCCTTAGATTTTGCTCCTTTGACATGTGCAGCCATTGGCTTAGTGAGATAATAAGTTCCATTTCATGTAATTATGGACATTAGAAAAAGCCCAGGGACATGACCTTGGGTTTTCTTTCTCAGGGTCAAAGTGCCAACTCGTGAACCCTGCTCCTTCATGTGCGAGCAACCCCTGGCTTAATGGGATCATTAAATCCCACATCACCACATGTTTCTAATATCTTTCCCCAAGTACATAAAGTGCTTCTCGTGCATCGTCTACTTTCCTCCTGACAGCAACGTACGGCAGGTCAGTGCCATCCGTCCCTCTTTTGTTCACTGTGGCTGAGAGACAGCGGTGCACCTCCAGTTAATTGCTAAGGTGACCCTTTGTGTTGTTCTACGTTGTGTTTCTTTCTGGATGGCACCCTCCGGCCCTGAACCCCTCAACACACCAGATGGCTTTGCGTTCGATGGCAAGGTGTTTTCGCGTTTCCTTCCCCCACCTTCCATCCTTTTCTCGTCTCCTTCTGCCTGAGGCTGTTACAAATCGGAGCATTCCACTTTCATGTCGCAATGAAAATATCATGATGTACAAAATTATCACTTTATAATTAATCATGCAGAATTACTGAAGTGAACATGACTTTGGTATTAAAAAGCCACTTTGAATCTCACAACTTTTATGAGCTAATAAGTGATGAGACTTTCTCTACTCTCCCCCCCCCCCAACCTTGCTGGGTGCATGGATAACGTAAGCTCAAACATAATTACAGCTATCACACTTGCAAAGAACTGGGTTTTTTACCTGGAAGATAGGACTGGAACTACCTGAATAAAGGAAGGAGGTTATATGAAAAACCTTTACCGGTAAGGTTGCCCACCTCCAGGTACTAGCTGGTAATCTGCTATTACAACTGATCTCCAGCCGATAGAGATCAGTTCACCGGGAGAAAATGGCCACTTTGTCAATTGGACTCTATGGTATTGAAGTCCCTCCCCTTCCCAAACCCCACCTTCCTCAGGCTCTGCCCCAAAAACCTCCTGCCGGTGGCAAAGAGGGACCTGGCAACTTTATTTACCAGAGATCTTGGAGAGCTGCAAAGAAGATCACTCTGACTTTGGTAGGCCAAGGATCTGACTTGGTATAAGGAAGTTTTGCATGTTCTTCAACTAGGGTTGCCAGGTCACTCTTTGCTACCAGCGGGAGGTTTTTGGGGTGGAGCCCCAGGAGGGTGGGGTTTGGGGAGGGGAGGGACTTCAATGCTATAGAGTCCGATTGCCAAAAACCTCCCACCGGTTGTGAAGAGGGACCTGGCAACCCTAACAACTAGACACAAGGATAGAGAAATTAGCAGCAAGCCTATCAATATCATTCATCATGGGCCAAACAGTTTTTAGAAAGTTGCAACCGAAAACTGTTCTTAGTTTGCCTTCCGAGAACACCCTAGCTGCCTGCAGAAGAGGTCTCTTTCAAAGGTCAACTCACAAATGTCACCATTTACTTCCCAGCATCCCCATCACAATTCAAACAACATGACCGAATATTTCCCCTCCCATTGGCCCTTTATCCTTATGATTAGCATGGACATGCACTCTCCAGATTGAAAGTCCTCAATGTTGTCTTGCAGGGCCGCTCCGCACTGGAGCCATGCCATGCCAAGCAGCTGGCACGGCTTTCTGAGCCGTCTGGAACAAAGGAACCATCCTGCACACTGCTAGAGACAGGGAAGGGGTGGACTTCAGCGGGGAGGCAGATTACGGGGATCTGTCGTTTTCGGGTGGCTGGCTAGGGCAGATTGGTGGGATTTAAGGATCATAGGGAAGGGATTGTCAGGTTCAAGGGGAGACCAGTGTGAAGATTGAACTGGGGAGCAGATGTCGCTGATTTCCCTGTTCCTCTCCCTGCACCCACCGCAAGCATTATCCGCTCAGACCACCAGCAATCTTCCCTATCATCCCTTTTTCATTTGCAGCATTTCATGTCCACAGTCAGAAAACACAGTCAATGTGAAATATTAAAGGTGTCTGTCTGACTGCCTCCAACCCCATATTAGTTTCAGGCTCCAGGTCATGGACGCTCTTCATCATTCCTGCATATCCCAGACTTACCCTTCGCTTTTAACCTCACATATGTTTCCCTGGGATGAGATGCTTGTAAACTGGGGATTAGAGACACACTTCCCGTGACTGTGTCCTTAGATTAGCATATGTCACGCAGCATTGCAACAGTCTTCCCACTCCTGAGAGCCAGTGTGATATAGTGGTGGAGAGTGGTGGCTTGGATCGGTGAACTCTGATCTGTAGAACCAGGTTTGATCCCCCACTCCTCCACATGAGTGTCGGAGGCTAATCTGGTGAACTGGGTTTGTTTACCCCCTCCTACGCACGAAGCCAGCGGGGTGACCTTGGGCGAGTCACACCACCAAGGAAGTCCAGGGTTGCTGTGCAGAGGCAGGTGATGACAACCCATCTCTGGACGCCTCTTGCCTCGAAAACTGCCACCATAAGTCGGCTGTGACTTGATAGCACTTTCCACCACACCATAGCACACACAGTATGCTGCCTAAAATTTTAGTGACCAAAGACCTTTAAAAAAAAAGAAAACTTAGATGAAAAGCAGTTTGATGTTTCCCAACAGCATTTGATTTAAACATCGAATTCAAGGAGAAAATCAAGCAAAAAGAAAAAAAGAAAAAGGGAGATCTCCTGCTATGTTTTAAAAATGCACAAGACATAGCCAATACTGCTGTTACTTGGTTTAACCTCCAGGTCCTAGCTGGAGATCTCCTGCTATTGCAACTGATCTCCAGCCGATAGAGATCGGTTCACTAATTGCTTTGGCAATTGGACTCTATGGCATTGAAGTCCCTCCCCTCCCCAAACCCTGCCCTCCTCAGGCTCCGCCCCAAAAACCTTATGCCGGTAGTGAAGAGGGACCTGGCAACCCCTAGCCTTCAGAGAGAATTTTTCTAGCACATTGACAACACGTTGTTTGGATAAGAGGCACATCTCCCCTACTTGGAAACCTACTGACACTTCAGAGGTTTTTTTGAACAGCAAGAAAGGGAGAGTGGAAAGAAGATGTCTGGGCTAAAAGATATTTTAATAGTTATAGATTTAATTCTGCATACAGGGAGGGACAGGGCTGAGCTGAGAGGGGGGGAAATCAATAAATCTGGGGGAGTGGAGAGCCACTTCTTCATCCGCAAGCCGATTTTTTATTCCCAGCCTTCATCTCCCTCCTTCACGTTACATTTTTTGTGATAAGGATGGAGGCAGGAGGCAGCCACAGGCAGAGAATTTAGCCCAGATTAAGGGCTGCTAAAACCTTGTATGATTGAATCAATTAAAAAAGGATGTTTTAAAAATGCACAAGACAAGTCATTGAATTCTCTGCACCCCTCACCCCCTGCCTGCAACAATCCCCAAGTGCCAAATACTCCAAACGTTGCAAGAAAAGAACAGATGTTACTGGAACAGATAAAGCAAATTCTGATCAAATCTGGGAGGCAAGGCTGGTGTCGGGGTGGGTCAGCAGCACCTACTGAGACCCAGTGGTCCTTACACAGAGGACTTGCTGCTAACTAAGGAGGCCTGGTCACTCTAATGGCAAAACACAGTAGCAGACACACAGCCCAAGTAGATCATGTGGTCTACTACGTCCTTCAGCATCCCCTCCTTGGGAAAATGGGATGTCATCCCACAGGCATTTATGAGAGAAGAGAAGAGAAGAGAAGAGGTTGTTTATACCCTCTTTTTTTCTACTATAAGGAGTCTCAAAGCAGCTTACAATTGCCTTGCCTTCCTCCCAGCAGGCATCTTGTGAAGTAGGTGAGGCTGAGCAAGTTCAGAGAAAACTGTGACTGGCCCAAGGTCAGCCCACAGGCTTCATGTGGAGGAGTGGGGAATCAAACCTGATTCTCCAGACCAAAGTCTGCCACTCTTAACCACTACACCATGCTGGCTATCTTCCATTCCCTGGTAGAAGGAGCTGAGCCCAGATCTTTTCAAGCTTCTTTAGACCTTCTGGCACCATTGATGCTAAAAAGAGCAAGAGCAGAAAATAGTAGAGAGAAGGGAACTCCAATGAAGGGGACCATGGATGCCCTGTACACAAGAACCCGTAAATGCTCGCAGCTCCAGTGGAAGAGGCATGAAAGAAGGGGAACACACGGGCATCCTGACCCTACTATCTGTCTTAAATACCACACTGCAACTCTGAAACACTATGGTAATGTCAGAACACTGGACCAAACACAGTTGCCTGAGGTACCAACGCCAAGTAGGACTGTCGATTCGGTTCATCCCGAACTGAAAAACAGCCAAATTTCCCCAGATTCAGCGGTTTTCAGTTCGGGACGAACCGAATTTAAAAAAAGGCAGGAAAACGACGAGCCGAATTCGGCGAGTTCGGGCGATCGCTGAATAAATTCGGCAGGTTCAGCGTTCTCCGAACCTGCCTTTTCCCGCCTTTAAAGACTTACCACCCACTTTCCCAGGAGTCCTGGGAAACCAGGCAGTGTGTCTTTAAACTTCTCCGTGCTGCCTGGCAGCGCGGAGCAGTTTAAAGACCCACCCCACCCCCCTTCCAGGGACTCCCGGGAAAGCGGGCAGTGTGTCTTTAAACTGCTCCGCGCTGCCCGCCCGTCTTTATTCGGCCGAATAGATTCGGGAACGCCGAATCTCGTGCCAAATTCCACGGATCCGAATCGGGGGAGTTCTGACTTCGGCATTTCCCAAATCAAAAAGAGCTTTATTTTCCCGAATCCGAATTTTCCCGAATTTTTTTTCAACAGCCCTAATGCCAAGCAAGCATACCTAACAGGAAATCTTACTTCCTGATCCTGAACTGCTGTATGTCAGTATTTTTATGAGCGGTTTTGGAACCTTTCATGGAGAAAAGAGGCAAATAAATGCAATAAGAAATAAACCAGGGCATGAATTCAGAGGGTCACCATAAGTCATTGGAAGAGGAAGAAGAGCTGGTTTTTACACCCCAATTTTTTCTACCTTTTTAAAGGAGTCTCAAAGCAGCTTACAATCACCTTCCCTTCCCCTCCTCACAATAGACACCTTGTGAGGTAGGTGGGGTTGAGAGAGTTCTGAGACAACTGTGACTAGCCCAACGTCACCCGGTTGGTTTCATGTGGATAAGTGGGGAAACAAACCTGGTTCACCAGATTAGAGTCCACCGCACATAACCACTACACCACACTGGCTGTCGACAGCACATAACAGACACATGCTTTCTTTGACCAATTTTACATTGTGTTTGTCTCTTTACACCATCAACACAAAAACAGGCTTTTTTCATGAAAAAAGGGGAGACTGATTTATGTTGGAAATGTGGTAAGGAAAGAGGTACCTTTATGCATGCACGGTGGACATGCAATTTTTAAAAAAAAAATTGGATAAAAGTTGTAAAAGAAACTAATAATTTGATTAATATTAGTGTAAAAAGAAAGCCGGCATTTTGTTTATTAGGAATACAACAAGAAAATTTGAATAAAAATGACAGAATTATTTGTCAATATAGTTTTGCTGCTGCAAGAATTGTAATTGCAAAAATTTGGAAGCAAGCGAATAAACCTTCAATAAATGATTGGAGAGAGAAATTATGGACTTATATGAGGATGGCCAAATTAACAGAATTCCTTCATGGAAAGGGTATGGAAGAACTTAAAAATACGTGGAAAAAGGCCGCCACATATTGGGATAAACTGGCAAAAACGGATTTTATAAAGTTGTTTAGTGAGTTATAGAAATTAGTTTTTTTTAATATCTATACATTATAGAAATAATTATAATTTTAAAACTGATATGACACGTCTGCGGAAGTCAGGTGAAGGGTCACATGAGGGGATGGGTGGTGGGAAAGGGGGTATCTTATAAGATTTAAAAATTATATTTAAAAAAATATTGTATTAATGAATATATATTGATACTCCTGGCTCTTTTTTTACTGTTATTTTACGTTATTATTATTTTTTCCTTTTTCTTATTTTTGTTGTTATAATTTTTTTTGTATATTATAAAACTCAATAAAAAAATTATAAAAAAAACAAAACCCCCCACAAAAACAGGCATCAGCTGGAATCATACCATTCTTGTTAAATTTTGCAGATACAACCAGGGAAGAGGATGGCTGCTATTTTCAAGTGTGGGGAAGCCATCAAAGAAAATGTCACTTTCCCATTGACACACAGCAGTCATAAAATTAAGTCACACCTGTTGACCTCATTGAGTATCTCTGCCATCCTGCATTGAGCTCAATGCTACATTGAAACATACTTGAGACAGGTTGATGGCGACAGCCTCTTACAAATCCTTCAAGAGCCTCAACTTTCCACAATTCACATCTTGAATAATGCTGGACAATGCTTCCTATGAGAGCCAGTGTGGTGCAGTGGTTAAGTGGATGGCAATCTGGGGGACCGGGTTTGATTCCCCACTCCTCTACATGAGCAGAGGACTCTAATCAGGTGGACTGAGTTTGTTTCCCCACTCCTATACATGAAGCCAGCTGGGTTACCTTGGGCTAGTCACACTCTCTCAGCCCCACCTACCTCACAGGGTGTCTGTTGTGGGGAGGGGAAGGGCAGGTGATTGCAAGCCGCTCTGAGACTCCTTAAAAAGGTAGAGAAAATCGGGGTATAAAAACCAAGTCGTCTTCTATCTGATGGTAAGCTGTTAAAATGAGATTGTGACAGACGCCCCATGTAGCAAAACATACACATTTCCCTTATGTAGCATATGGCACTATCAAAGTACCAGCAGGCACAACTAAGCCACCGCCATATACGCAAACGTCTTTAGGACCAGAGCACCAGCCTCAACCGCCCACCCTTAAAAAAAAAATACATTTTTAAAAATAGGACCCCTGCTCTAAACCAGCCATTTTAAAAGTTTGGAAGCAGAAAGAAGTTATCAGATAGATGCTAATTGTTGTCTCTTCAGAGCTTCATCTGTTACGAATCTGGCCTTTTGTATTAATTAAGAAACCAAGTAATAAATCACCGTGCCTCTGATTAATTTCTTATTAATTGACTGCTGAACAAAACTGACAGCTGAGGTGTGAGCCAGCGGCCTATTAATGTAGTATATGTTCTTAAGCAAAGGAAATTAGATTCTTCCCACCATCCCTTCCTGGCACTTCATTCTGGTTCTGGATGGAAGGAGATGAAGTTCAGAAGCTGCTGGGTATAGAAGCATAAGACTTGTCCTAGAGGAGCTGAAGAGACTCAGCTTCTGAGTGCTTCAGTAGGGGTGGAGAAACTGGAAGAGTGCGCCCCCTTAAAGATATCCATAGCACTGTCATTTAATAAAACGTTTAAGAGGACATTGGTTGGGTAAGAGGGCAGAGAGGCAGCTGCAGTCCAGGTTTATGATATGAAAATGCCTCAGCACCGTGAAATGCCCTAGTACATACAGGGATGTCACTATGCACGTCCCTTGGTTCTCTCCCAACCACCATCTCACGGTAGAGTTGCCAGGTCCCACAGCCACCACTGGGTAGGGTTGCCAGGTCTCTCTTCACCACCAGTGGGAGGTTTTGGGGCGGAGCCTCAGGAGAGCGGGGTTCGGGGCGGGGAAGGACTTCAATGCTATAGAGTCCAACTGCCAAAGCGGCCATTTTCTCCAGGTGAACTGATCTCTATCGGCTGGAGATCAGTTCTAATAGCAGGAGATCTCCAGCTACTACCTAAAGGTTGGCAATCCTATGGTCAGAGTTTGTATTGGACACCTTGGCTAAGGAGCATTAGTGGCTCCTGGCTCCTACTGCTGTTGTATGAACTGTTGAGATGCCCATGCAAACACAAAGGCTGGCTGTTTCCAACAGCCCATTAACCATGCAGCGTGAGTAGCCACTACCAAATCATAATATGCATCACTTACCATGGCCAGACCCACGAACTGTATATCATGCCAGGGTTTTTTGTTTAATGGTGGTGGTAAATTCTGCTGCAGGAATTTCCCAAAAGGAAATGGACTGTGACTAGCCCAGTGTCACCCAGCTGTAGGGTTGCCAGGTCCCTCTTTGCCACTGGTGGGAGGTTTTTGGGTGGGCCTGAGGAGGGCGGGGTTTGGGGAGGGGAGGGACTTCAATGCCATAGAGTCCAATTGCCAAAGCAGCCATTTTCTCCAGGTGAACTGATCTCTATCTGCTGGAGATTAGTTGTAATAGCAGGAAATCTACCTGGAGGTTGGCAACCCTACCCAGCTGGCTTCATGTGTAGGAGTGGGGTAACCAACCCGATTCACCAGATTAAAATCCACCACTCAGGTGGAGGAATGGGGAATCAAACTCGGTTCTCCAGATTAGAGTCCACCTCTCTTCACCACTAAACCACGTTGGCTCTCTGTCGCCTGGAGTTCAGTTGTAATCCCAGGAGATCTCCAGTTTGTAAAAAGATCTGCCAGAAACGCATTTCCATAATGAGTTCCTTCCAACTTAACTTCTTATGACAGTCAATAGTTCCCATGATGCACCAGCCAAGGAACTCCAACCCTATTGCGTGGTCCATGATGACATCAGCAGAGAATGCTACCCATTAATCTTTCCACGGGATGCACTGCGTGCCCCTTTCCTAACACAGCGCAGGAGGGTTAACATATAAAATGAGAGAAAGTTTCTTATCTGATTCAAATTAAAATAAATTCAAAAGAAGGCGAAAAAAGGCCTTTTGTAAGGTCTGCTGAGTTAATGGATTCATAATGACTTTTAAAGCTTCACTTGGGTAAGAAATACTGTTCATTTCATAATTGCATATAAATATACTCTCTCATAATCTAGGACAGCATGGCAAAAGGAAATCTACTAGCTTAATTATAAATCTTTTTATTATCTGAAACCCTGCTGGAGGGGGGGTGCGCTAAAGGGTCTTGTATTGTTTTTAACCAAGACAGCAGCAAGTGAATTGAAGAAATAGCATCTTGATACTAAATAAGTCATGAGGAATTAGAAAATGATCAAGTTTTTCCCCCTTCATTTACTTAGGTGTGTATCCTACCCCACCATGAGGGTTCTGAGCAAGGTATTACCTTTGAAAAATTGAGCTTTTAAAAATTTAATAGCAATTTATTCTCAACAGGGAGCTGAAGCCAATCCAAGATTAAGCGTACTTGTATAAAATACACATTTTCAAATACCTGCTTGCTGCATTAACACTTTCTATTTCTAGGGCAGAACTACTGAGTGAGAGGAGATATGGGTGTGCTTCCATTAATGGTAACCATATATCAAGCTGCTGCTGTTCCCCTCGTCTCATGACTTATCTTAATTTTGGAATCACAATATTGAATAGTCTGCGCGTATCCTCAACAGCATCAAATGCTACTGGTGTGGACTCTGATCTGGAGAACTGGGTTTGATTTCCCCGCTCCTCCATGCGAGCAGCAGAGACTAATCTGGTGAACTGGGTTCGTTTTCCCACTCCTACACGTGAAGCCAGCTGGGGGAGCTTGGGCCAGTCACACACTCTCAGCCCCACCTACCTCATAGGGTGTCTATTGTGGGGAGGGGAAGGGAAGGCGATTGTAAGCTGGTTTGATTCTTCCTTAAGTGGTAGAGAAAATCAGCATATAAAAACCAACTCTTCCTCTTCTTCTTCTAGAAACATCCTTGTAGTACAATGCCCTGATGTTGGCCCTCAGAATAATTAGTTGGCCACTGTGTAAGGCAGGACCCTAGCCTAGATAGACCCCTGGACTGATCCAGTAGGACCCTTTTCTTCTTGCAATAAAAGAAGATCTAGGTATCCCATCCAAGTATTAACCAGGGTCCACCTTGCTTAGCTTCTGAGACCAGGCTAGCCTGAGCCATACAGGTCTGTTCTTACACAAACACTTAAAATGTGGTGTGTGGAAAGGTTAGGGTTGCCAGCTTCACATTGGGAAATATCTGGAGGTTTTCGGGTGGAACCTAAAGAGGGCAGGGTTTGGGGAGGGGAGGGACTTCAAAGGGGTATAATTAGGGTTGCCACCATTCTTTGCTACCAGTGGGAGGTTTTTGTGGCAGAGCCTGAGGAGGGCTGGGTTTGGGGAGGGGAGGAATGTCAATTCCATAGAGTCCAGTGAACTGATCTCTGTCAGCTGGAGATCAGTTGCATTAGCAGGAGATCTCCAGCTGGTACCTGGACGTTGGCAACCCTAGGTATAATGCCATAAAGTCCACCTTCCATAGCAGCCATTTTCTCCAGGTGGACTGATCTCTGTTGCCTGGAGATCAGTTGCAATCCCGGGATATCTCCAGCCATCACCTGGAGATTGGCAACCCAGGAAAGGCTTTTTAAGAGCGCATCTGTTAAAGGAAGAACAAACAGCACAGACACTTCAGGCCTGAATGAACTGGAGCTTTTTTCAACAGGACGTACTTCCCCGCACCCCTTTCCTGCCCTCTCCACTCCTGACTTCATTGCTGTCAATTCACAGCAATTGAACACACACACACTGCCCACTGCCCTTACAACTTAAGAAAGGTCAGATCGATGTGAGATATTGGCTAGGGCGCAGCTTTAAGATCTGCAGTATTCAGCCTGCCCTTTTTCCAATTTATCAAAACTGAAAACAGCGTGCCCTCTCTGGTCTTTCCCCATTGTGTGGCCTAGAAGCCGAGCCAAGCTGGATCATTCTAAAAATAAGAGGGCACCTGACCTCCCCCACTGGCCAGTCCACGCCAAAAAGGGCCCTCCTGTAGCGGCGGCTTTGCTCCGAGCAAATTAAATCACCCTGACATATTCTGCCTGCCTCTGGGTCTCCATTATCGTTTCACTTTGAGTTGAGCCAGGATGTGACAAACCGAGTCAGACACCTTCACAGCTTCTCCATCTCATTTTCTATAAGATTTTTTTTTCTGTCTGTCACTTTGTTGAGCCGTTTGAGATTTTATATATATATATATATATATATATATATATATATATATATATACACACACAAACACACACACTGACAAACCCATTTTCATTCACTGTATGTTTTCTTAGGCTTAGAAATGTGCTGCCTTTTTTCAAAATGACAAGCTAGTTTATTTGAACGAAATGAAGGCAGAGCTCATAAATGAAGGGAGAACAGGGGGGAAAATCCCAATGCATGTGGATTTAATTTGGGGGGGAGGGAACAATTGTGAACTCCTGCAACATTTATGCCTCCGTATCCGAACTTTTACCAGACTGATTTAAACGAGAGGTGCTCATTGCATTTCGCAAGGCCAGCTCTTTGGTACAGGTCATTTCCCATCACTGGTTTCTTCAATTCAATACTTCTCTTACAGATGAAAGGCCTAGCATCTCCTAAAGTCTTGCAAAAGGATCCCATTTAAACCGGCTTTTAAAAGGCCCTGCCTTGCCATCTGACTTGGTTTTAAAAGCTGTGTCTGTAAAGTTACAAAAGGCGCTTGCAGTACTGCCGATGGAAGAAAACTTGGAAGGCTCTCAAAACAATCTGCTGCTTCTTTGTGCTAGTAACGAATGCCGTGAGCTACTGCAGATCGTGGGAAAGGGGTGTACAATTTTTTTTAATGCATAAAGAAGTTTAACACAAGCATTCCATGGAACAAAACAGACAGGAACTTGATCATTAGGGTTGCCAACCTCCAGGTGATGGCTGGAGATCTCCTGCTATTACAACTGATCTCCAGCTGATAGAGATCAGTTCACCTGGAGAAAATGGCCGCTTTGGCAACTGGACTCTATGGCATTGAAGTCCCTCCCAAATCCCACCCTCCTTAGGCTCCACCCCCATTTACAGCACACATTCGCTCCTTTCCGTGGCTTCAGGGGGCGCATTTTTGGGGGTACAGCCCCCAAACATTCAGCATAGCTTCAGAGGAGCCTTCTTGAAAGAATCCCCAAGTTTTGTAAAAATTGGATCAGCGGGGGCTGATATGCCCCCCTTTCCCTATTGGGATGAATGGGATCAGCTGATCCTATGTGCATCTCGACAGCGGCAAATCCAAGGCAAAACTCCCGTGTTTAAATGGAACCGTATTCGATTACCCAGTCCTCCAAGTCCCTCCTGATGGAACAGAATACATCCACAGTAAGACCCCTTTTGGGGCTTTAATCTATAATTTTTCTCCTGTGTGTATGTGTGTGGGGGGGGGAAAGCAGAGTCTGTGTGTGTGTGAGGAGGGAGCAGTTTCTGTGGCTGGGGGGGAAGCCAAAGGGGGCTTTCGCTTGTTCTGTCTGGGTGTGTGTGCCCCCTCAAGTCTCTCTCTCCCTGGTTTGAGGGGGGGGGGCTTCAGTTGTGTGTCCTCAGGTTTTCCCTCATTCATAAGATCGGTTAGGTCTATTTTGATGCTTGCTCAAAAATTGTTTTCAAATTGTGACTTAAAGAATGCATTTTCCTGGTCCCGAGTCCGATGCAAAAGGGGAAATTCCACCCCCTCCTGCTCCTGATGCTTAGCTAACATGCCTTTGTCCCTTTCCATGGTTTGCAAACTCCCAGGCGTCAGGTGTTGCTTTGCATGGTTGCAAACGTGATGGTTTGCATGGTTGTGTTGCTTTGCATGGTTTGCAAACTTCTTCGCACCTGCCCTGCCCTTGCTCCCCGCAGCTCAGCTGTTTGTCAAGGCTGGGAGCTTCGAGTGGGCGGCAAGCTCTGCTAATTGCAAATGCACATTAAGAAGGGGGGACCCCTTTTGGGGCCCATATCTCAGCCCCCGCTGATCCAATCTTTACAAAACTTGGGGGTTATTGCAAGAAGGGTCCTTTCAAGCTACGTTGAAAGTTTGGGACCTCTACCCCAAAAAATGCCCCCCCCCCGGAGCCGCGGAAAGGTGCAGTTGTGATTTTAATGGCTTTATTTGGCCGAATTTTTCCCCAAACTCTGGACCTCATGCCAAATTGCATGGACCCGAAGCGGGGGAGTTTGGACTTCGGCATTTCCCAAATAAAAACGGGCTGAATTTTGCTGAATCCGAATTTTACCGATTTTTTTTTCAACAGCCCTACCCCAGACCCCCACAATCTCAGCCACATGCAGCAAAGCAGAGCTTTTTTATCAGGGCCCCCCAAAAGGGCTAATTTCTGCGCATGCACACCTCTCATATGGCCAGAAAATGATGGACCACCAGTTTGACATTTAACTACGTCTGGTTTGCCCACAAAGGTGAATGGCTGCAATTGCTTTGGGTGTCTCCCTTGCCAGGATCTGATCAGAAGGCAGGATGCTGTTGCTCGGGAAAGGGGCAGAATGAGAGAAAATTGGGCACACCACATACACCTGCTGCGCATTCCCTCACTGCAGGTTGTCTGCAAAGGTGATTGGCTGAGAATGCTACATGCTTGCTAGATACAGTTGAAAGGAATGATACCGTTGTTGCCCGGGGAAAAAAAGCACAATCCAAAGAACATCACAGCGAGTACATATGCATGCTCCTGCTGGCTAATAGTAAGCATCTGAAGTTGAAACAACACAGATTTTCTGGAAGGGTGGTTTTGTTAAAGTAAGAACAGCTGAATCCTTATATCATTCTGGGGACATGAAATAACAACCTGGAACAGCTATTTCTGTGTGTATTTTCAGCTCATGAATTCCATTTTTCCCACCCCAGGCTAGCCTGATCTCTAGGGTTGCCAATTGCCAGGTAGTAAGTATGGATACAACTAATTCAATTTAAGTCAATCATGATTATAATACATTATCAGGTATACAAAATTTATCGCAATCTAGTGCTCAAGTGCAGAGAAAGACATATAATATACAACACACAATATACAATACTATTTACAATCCTATGCTCATGATCCTACAAGGCAATAAGCTCCACAATCCTTTTTACAGTAGTCTTCTCAATAATTGGCTGGAAGTCAAAGTTCCAAAGTCCAAAGTAATCTGGCCCTGAAGTTAAAGAATTTAAATGTGTTGATTCGGACTTTTTTTTTCCAACTTAAGGATTTTTCCAATTGTGACACAAAATTCTGTGTTTATTGCTTGATTTGCCCCTGCAATAGACTTTATATTGGATCTAGCATACGCCCTATTAAAACTAGAATATTAGAACACAAATCCAGAATACGTGCAGGCAATTGCTCAGCTCCCGTAGTAGAGCACTTTCTTAAGGAGCACATAATGAAAGTGAATTACGGTTCTTTGTCCTATGGCGTTTGAGGGGCAAAAAGTATGACAGGAGGAACAACGAGCGCATCCTTAGACAGAAAGAGGCATTTTTCATCCATCTTTTTGGATCTTAGAACCTCATGGACTTAATTTAGAAAATGATTTTTCTTGTTTTATTTAGAACATGTTTCTTTAAGAAGGGAGCGCCCCGCGCGCCAGCTGGAGCCATTTAACTGTAACAATATCCCGATTCGGCAGTAGCACTCTGTATACCTATGGGAATGGTTAGTAGCATCTGAGCGACCACGTATTCTAAAAAATATATACCCTTGGAGGGAATTTTGAAATTAAACTATACGTGGCAGCATCCTCATCCTGGATGGGAGAAATGAAAATGACTTTCTAAGAGAATACTATTGAACAAAACTGTAAGTAGAATATCAACTTGTTTATGTCTCAAAATCTATACCTACGCAATATGTATTTTATTGATTTAAATGGGATTTTACAGGAAAAGGGCTGAAGAAGAATTGAAACGATAGTCCCCCCTCATTATTCTTCTGAGAACCACTTTGGACTTTACCCTCATGGGACTTTGGAATTTTGACTTCCAGCCAATTATTGAGAAGATGACTGTAAAAAGGATTGTGGAGCTTATTACCTTGTAGGATCATGAGCATAGGATTGTAAATAGTATTGTATATTGTGTGTTGTGTTATATATCTTTCACTGCACTTGAGCACTAGATTGCGATAAATTTTGTATACCTGAGAATGTATTGTAACCGTGATTGACTTAAATTGAATAAACCGTATCCATACTTATTTCCTGACTGCGAGTAGTAGGTGTGGTGGTGTATAATTTGGTTGCTTAACTACAAGGTAGTAGCAGGAGATCTCCTGCTAATTCAACTGATCTCCAGGAGATAGAGATCAGATCACCTGGAGAAAAATGGCCACTTTGGCAATTGAACTCTATGGCATTGAAGTCCCTCCCCTCCCCAAACACCGCCCTCTTCATGCTCCACCCCCCAAATTTCCCGCCAGTTGAGAAGAGGGACCTGGCAATCCTACTGATCTCTAGGGTTGCCAACCTCCAGGTAGTAGCAGGAGATTGCCTGCTGTTACAACTGATCTCCAGCCGATAGAGATCAGTTCACTTGGAGAAAATAGCCACTTTGGCCCACCCTGTTCAGGCTCCACCCCAAAAACCTCCTGCTGGTGGCAAAGAGGGACCTGGCAACCCTACTGATCTTGTCAGATCTCAGAAGCTAAGCAGGGTGGGCCATGGTTAGTATGGAGATGGGAGACCACCAAGGAAGTCCACGGTTGCTACACAGAGGTAGGCAATGGCAAACCACCTCTGTTAGTCTCTCGCCTTGAAAACTCCACTGGGTTGCCATAAGTCGGCTGTGACTTGATGGCACTTTACTCGTACACAACTGAGGACAGTGATACAATACAGCCCTTTCTGACTAGAAGAAAACCAGGAGACAGGATAAGGGTTTGCTTAACCCTTTCCCTTCTAATTTTTCCCTAGGTGGCCTCTCCCATAATCACTATTTCCAAACTGCTTTTTGGAGAATCCATCTCCCCTTCCTCTCTGCAGCTGGAAATGCAGATTTAAAAGACCCCTGCCCCACCTCTCCAGCATTACTCTACACTTTTTTTTGGGGGGGGGAGGAAACTGGACATAGGAGAAATAGGCGTATGTATTTAATTTATAAATTGAAAACTTTTCTATCCCACCTTATCTCCTGGGACTCCAGGCAGCAACCAATATAGCACCCAAGTTGCAAAAACATAAGTAATAATCAGATAATAAAAAAAGAAGAGATTAAAATACACAATTTACCAATTTAAAAGCATTTAAACTGAAAAACACACAATTTGAAACACACAGGATCTGCAAACTCATAGCCAAATCTGCTGGAAAACATCACCCTTCCACCAAATGCTCTCTGCAAAGGAGTGTCTTACATGCCTCCCTAATATAGGGTTACCAGCTCTGGGTTGGGAAATACCTGGTGATTTTGGGTGTAGAGCCTGGGGAGGTCAGGGTTTGGGAAGGGGAAGGACCTCGGCAGGGTACAGGGCCATAGAGTCCACTCTCCAAAGTAGCCATTTTCCCCAGGAGAACTGATCTTGGTCATCTGAAGATAAATTGTAATAGTGGGAGATTGGCAGGTGCCACTTGGAAGTTGGCAACCCTATTCCCTAAATGTAGTAAGGTTGCCAGGTCCCCCATGGCAACTGGTGGGAACTTTCTGGGGCTGGGGTGATGCGACCCAGAAGTGATGTTCTAGCACTCTCCTCTGGAAACTCTATGGAAACCATAGAGTTCGGGGGGGGGGGAGAGTGCTAGAGTGTCCCCATCACTTCTGGGTTTACCTGGAAATGACAATCACTCCCCCTCCCTTCAGCTGGCCCTCTTCTACCCGCCAACCAGCTGAGGGTCAGCGGGCAGCCTGGTCGATTGGATGCTCCTCGGCCACTCTGGCAGGCCATTTCAGAGTCCCAGACCATCTGCCTAGGGTTGCCAGGTCCCTCTTTTGCCACCGGTGGGAGATTTTTGGGGTGAAGCCTGAGGAGGGTGGGGTTTGGGGAGGGGAGGAGCTTCAATGCCATACAGTCCAATTGCCAAAGTGGCCATTTTTCTCCAGGGGAACTGATCACTATTGGCTAGAGATCACTTGTAATAGCAGGAGATCTCCATCTAGTACCTGGAGGTTGGCAACCCTTCATCTGCCTAAAAGGCCTAAGGGAGGACCTCTTAAGACAGAGGCTGTCTGAAGAATGGAACTGGTGCAAGGGAGCATACCGGGAGCAGTTGGGACCATACATTTTCTCAAAGGCTCCCAAACAGCTTGTAAAAAACGCTGTTCATAAAGGAATTTTGTACTTGATCTGAAAGGCTGCGTTTATCAACCGATTCCCATTTATTTCCCTCCTTCTGTATTGTCTCATGTCAGATCTTCCATTCCCAGACACAGCAGCAGCAGGGATTTGCCTAGTGTTGTTTCAACAAAAGAGCTGAGTGTTGTTGGTATTTTGAAGCAAACTGGGGATTGGAGTTTTTAAAAACACTGTCATTTTGTTGGATTGATTTTTTTTATCTGATTCACACACTGTTGGCCTTAACTTCACATCATCCCCCCACCCTGTTTTCCCCACTGAACATAACTGGGGAATATGAAAAATAATAACACATGTTCTATACTTCCGTGCATACAGACTGTAAACTTGTTATGCACAGTCTTTCACAGCCATTCTACCAGGAAAATAATCCTTAGACACAAATGCTAAACCCACACACAAAAATATTTTTTCTCAAATTCCCTCCAAGAATGTCTCTTAGAAGCAGCTGTGATAATCAAACATGAAGCTGCCTTATACTGAATCAGACCCTTAGTCCATTAAGATCAGTATTGTCTACTCAGACTGGTAGCAGCTCACCAGGGTCTCAGGTAGAGGTCTTTCATGTCACCTATGGCCTGGTCCTTTTAACCAGAGATGCCAGGGATTGAACCTGGGAGCTTCTGCATACCAAACAGAGGCTCTTCCACTGAGCCACCCTCAAATAATACTGTTCACTGTCTTCTAAGAATGGTGTAGTTTTATTTTCTTTTTAAATCCTTGCTCTCAAGCAGCTCCTGTTGGTTTGGTGACCATACTTTAACCATTCTTATAGGACCACAGTGACTGAGTACAAGGCACATGAAAGAAGACACTACCAAGGAAACAAGTTCCCCCTGAAGATTAAATAGGGGTGCTGTGATAGAGGCTAGGCAGTGAACATACACCTGACAGGCATGCTATCCAACTGTAATACTCAGCCCATGTTTGTACACTCCCCCAGTCTGTGAAAACGATCAACGGGAGACTCACTGGTGTGGTGGTGGCACTCATTTTGATGCTCCGAGGACATGTTTTCCGCGTGCCCTGGGCCTGTTATCTAAGGGTAATCTTCCTTCCTGTTTGGATTCTCTGGTTAGTCCAAAGTTATGTAGAATCTTTATGCATTCAAGATTTAATTGCCCTTTTTTCAATGGTTTTGCTAGGATAAGGATTCCTTTTTCAGACCAGCTGGGTCCCTGCACTCTTCAGTCAGCGGTCTCCTGGGTACATTTCCTTTTGCATTGTCCTTACGTGTACCAATTTAGGCTAAAATGGATTATACCATGTTTTAACAAATTGTCTGCATTTTCTCAAGCAACTTTGGAGCAACAGGTTCAGTTCCTCTTAGAGGACTCTGACCCTCAGTGTACTTATTGTGTTGCTCGTTTTTTGGAGGCTGTAGAGAAGAGTCGAAGGGAGGTGTTTTTAGAGATGGGTCTTATTTAAGTTTTATGGTTTTATCATTCAAGATCTTGAGTCTAAGAACAGGGGGAAAGAAAGAAAGAAAGAAAGAAAGAAAGAAAGAAAGAAAGAAAGAAAGAAAGAAAGAAAGAAAGAAAGAAAGAAAGAAAGAAAGAAAGAAAGAAAGAAAGAAAGAAAGAAAGAAAGAAGGATGGATGGATGGATGGATGGATGGATGGATGGATGGATGGATGGATGGATGTGGTGGTGGGGCCTCTCCGGAGACGTCGTGACATTACAGGCAATATAGTAATGTCAGTTTCTGCACAACCCAGAAATGAAATCATTGTGTCTTGCATTCACCCAAAACTCTATGGTTTAACCAGAGAGTTTGGGGCAAATGGTAGAGCATCACTCCTACATGGTGACATCATTTCTGGGTCATGCCAGAAGTGATGTCATTCCATTTCCTGTGACATTAATCCCCCCCCCCCAGTTTCTGCCAGTGAGCAGCATCGGGGGAAGAGGAATGACAGCATCATGTTTCCTACTAATCTGGGTGACCTGGGAGCTTTAATCTCATCTGACTATGTGACAGAATCTCTTTCCGCATCTAAAGGGAACTCTGTTTACACACAAATCCACTCCTTTCACTTGAACTGTGGGGTGGTGGTGAAGGGCATAATATTTTTACACTGACAGAGCATACAGGTCAAAGGAGGAAAAGCCACTGACCTTCCACATCTCCCCTCATTGTGATTCTACATTTGAAGCATCTAATTTGCTACAAACAAGAACATTGGCTCTCTAATTGGGACTAGGCCATAACAAGCTGGAAGAAACTTGTTGAAATGAATAAACCTCATGCTGGGCAGAATTTGGGGCTCCTTGCCATTTGTTTCGAAACAGGCCCCCACTCCAAGTTAAGGGTGTATGCAAAGAAAAAAAACCCCTATACTTTCGTATCCAGGGTTCAGGAGGGAATTATTTTTTCTGTAATTGCTTATGTTCATGCTAATTCAGGATTCAGATCTGTGCGGTTTTTCAGGTTACGGTGCATTCGGAACATTATGGAGGGTATGGGACAGCTGTGTATAAAGATAATGGCACCAAATTTGCACAGCACATCGTCCTCCCCCGAATCTGAATATCCCCCGATTTTCAAGCAAATTGGACCATGGGGTTTGACTTTATAGGACCCCAAGGTAGGTTCTGAAGTGTAAGGATGTGTCACTGGCCACCAAGATCAAGTTAATTCATGCCATCGTATTCCCTATTACTATGTATGGGTGTGAAAGCTGGACATTGAAGAAAGCTGATGGGAAGAAAGTAGATTTCTTTGAAATGTGGTGTTGGAGGAGAGTGTTATGGATACCGTGGAGTGCCAAAACAACAAATCAGTGGGTTCTACATCAAATCAAGCCTGAGCTGACCCTAGAAGCTAAAATGACTAAAATCGTATTTTGGTCACATTATGAGAAGACAAGAGTCACTGGAAAAGACAGTCATGCTAAGAAAAGTTGAGGGCATCAGGAAAAGAGGAAGACCCAATAAGAGATGGATTGTCTAAATAAAGGAAGCCACAGCCCTCAGTTTGCAAGATCTGAGCAAGGCTGTCAAGGATAGGACATTTTGGAGGACTTTGATCCATAGGGTTGCCATGAGTCGGAAGCGATTTGACTGCACTTAACACACATACACAAGGTAAGTCCCCATCAGAACAGGTGCAGGTCTCTCCATTGAATCTTATCAGGGATTCCACGATGCTTATCATGCTACAAAAAAAAATAAGACCAGGTGAAAGGGGATCCCCAACTATCACAAGTGCCCAAGCAAGCAAAAGGGTTGGTGGAGTGCTGGGAAGATATCCTAGCTAGGTTACCCTACAGCTGTACGGAGGATGCCTACTTATCATTCCTAACAGAGCTAACAGAGAAAACATTTATCTGAGCAGAAGGGTAAATTCAGAAAACACGCACATAAAAACTATGGCTCGGGTTGTCAAAGCTCTGGGAAACACAGCTTGTTGAAAGGAAAACACAAATTAGTAACAAGTCAGGTGATCGTCAGATCTCAGAAACAAAGCAGGGTCGGCTCTGGTTAGAATTTGGATGGGCAACCTCCAAGGACTACCAGGGTTGTGACATGGAGGCGGGCAAGGGCAAACCACCTTCAAATGTCTCTTGCCTTGAAAACCCTACGGGGTCGCCATCGGTCAGCTGTGACTTGACGACACACATACACACAAGTGATAAACAGAACTCCACCAAGAGAGCTGCCTTCTGTATAAGAAGAAGAGTTGGTGTTTAAATGCCGACTTTCTCTACCACTTAAGGAAGACTCAAACTGGCTTAAAATCACCTTCTCCTCCCCACAACAGATACCCTGTGAGGCAGGTGGGGCTGAGAGAGCTCTAAGAGAACCGTGACTAGCCCAAGGTCACTCAGCTGGCTTCATGTGGAGGAGTGGGGAAACCAGCCCGGTTCACCAGATTAGCCTCTGCCGCTCATGTGGAGGAGTGGGGAATTGAACCTAGTTCTCCAGATCCACCACTCCAAACCACCGCTCTTAACCACACCACCACGCTGGCTCTTCAACCTGTCCCTCTCACCGACTGGGCTACTTTTGCCCTCTCCTGCTTCACTGCCCCCACTGAGAGGGGTTTCCAGCTCCCTGCCCCTTCTCCCCTTCCCTATCCTTGAGTCCCCGACACTTCACCCCCTCCCCACGATGCTCGCCTCAACTCCTCCGTCAGTTCACGGCTCCCTTCCCATTCATCCCCCCTTGCTTTTCACTGTATCTTTCTCTTTGGGTTAACATTTGGAAGATCAGAATCATTCCGGCTGACTGCCTCTCAGCTCGCCGGCATCTCCCTTGTCTCCCCAGATTTCCATCAGTTCCTTTTCCACTCATCTAAGCATTCTAATGACATACGGTTTCAGGGTGGGGCAGCAGAAGAATGTACAAGGGAGTACGCCGCCTGTGTTTACTGTAGGAGAGAATTGTCATTCGATATGGGAAGGCGAGAAACAGATAAATAGTACCAACTGAGCCATTTTAAAGATGTCAATATTAGACCCCTTCCATGAGCACCATTGCTATTCTAATATTTGTACCTGATGGCAGAAATGAAAAGACATTGCTGTTATTTTTTTTTTAAGCAACCACAGTGGAGGTTGGGTTTTTGCATTCCGTCCTTTCAATGCACCACATCACTTCGCAGCGTGCCAACTCAATCAGCTATTTGTCTGCCCATCAGAGCAAATTATATCTTCGATAACACATCCAACTCCTTCACACGTCCTTAAATAGGAAGTTTTATTTCCTTCCTGCTTCTCTTGCTCCCTTCTTTTCTCCCTATCGCCTTCTTCTGGCCATTGCTATGATGGGGGTAGGGAAAGAAGAGAATCAATCCATCAGCCATCAAACACAGCATCACAGAAGACATGGTAACTGATCATAGCATTTCCTTTGTAAGATGTTATTTTACTTGCGTCGATCAAAGTCTGTAGCAATACACATGGTGCATGCTTGTGCCCCCCCCCCCCCATGCACAATTCATGTTAATTTATTTTATGGGCTGCACCTCAACTCCATTGATGCACGAGGTGTACGTTCAATTTATTTTGTTACGCACAGGACAAATACTCACAATTATTTGAAATTCCCCCCAAAATCCAGTTTCTTTTTCCAGACTGCTAACTGTCAAAAAGCCAAAATTCTAATTCACATTTTGTGCTTTAAATTTTGCATCAAAAAAACAGCCAGTGACTTTGGGAAAACAATAGTGCTTTCAAAACAGTACTATATGTACCCCAAAAATCTTGTTGGTTTCTAAGGTGCTACCGGACTTGAATCTAGATCGCCTAGTGTAGACCAAGATGGCTACCCTCTGAAACCATCTTCAAAGAAGAGGTGGAGGAGAGAGCACTAAAGGAGGAGCCACCAAGCAAGGGAGCTGAAAATCTCCCAGACTGGGGTTTCCAATCCTGATTTACCACTCTTGGAAAGGCACGGTTCAAGTCCAGTAGCACCTTCAAAGACCAACAAGATTTTCCAGAGCATAAGCTTTTGAGAGTCAAAGCTCCCTTCATCAGATACCTTGCCTATCCCTTCTAGGGTCACCAATCTCCAGGTAATAGCTGGAGATCTCCTGCTATTACAGCTGATCTCCAGCTGATAGAGGTCACTTCACCTGGAGAAAAGGGCTGCTTTGGCCATTGAACTCTATGTCATTGAAGTCCTTTCCCTCCCCAAACACCACCCTCCTCAGGCTCCACCCCCAAAACCTCCCACCAGTGATGAAGAGGGACCTGGCAACCCTAATCCCTTTATACCAGACAACAGGAGCTTTGACTCTCAAAAACCTTCACCTGGAAAATCTTGTTGGTCTTTGAAGATGCTATGGGACTTGAATCTTGCTTTTCTACTGCATACCAACATGGCTACTAGGGTTGTGAACCTCCAGGTACTAACTGGGATCTGCTATTACCACTGATCTCCACCCAATAGAGATCAGTTCTCCAGGAGAAAATGGCCACTTTGGCAATTGGACTCTATGGCGTTGAAGTCTCTCCCCTCCCCAAACCCCACCCTCCTCAGGCTCCACCCCAGAAACCTCCCACTGGTGGCATATAGGGACCTGGCAACCCTAATGGCTACCCACCTAAAACTCTTGGGGAAAACTTGTAGCATCCTGCTGGTAGTTGCTGATCACCCATTTGAAACGAGCCTAGCCAAGCTCGCCCATCGCCAACCACCGCAAAAATGTATGCATGATGCAATACGTAAGAGTGTGCAGCAATGCAGCAGCAAGTTGATTGGCGGGTTACTCAGGCGGTACAACCACTCTGGATTACTCCTGGTGGCACCTCTATTTATTGCACAAATAGGACAGGAACTGCTCCAAGTTGAACCTTAGGTGCTTGTGCCTCCTTAAGCAAGAGCTTGAAGAAACTGCTAGCTGTGACAATTAATCAAACCCACCTGGTTTTTAGGTGAGCAGCCCACCGCCAGGATGCTGGATCCTGGCATGCTGCGTTGAAAGCAGAATATGGGTGAAAACAACTATTGATATATATTTTTGTTTTTCAAATGTTGATTTATTGGGCTTGGCGGGAGGCATGGCAGATGGATATTTATCTATCCAACCAGAACACACTAGCTGAAGGGCAGAAATAAGGAGAAGACAGAGAAATAAGACACGTAAAGAGACTCAAGGATTTTGCTTTTTTTCCAGGAAAAAAAAAACTAACCTGCCAAAAAGAATAACAGTCTAGCAGAGGGCCAAAGAGACAAACGTTAATGAAGACCAAACACTTAAGACCGAATTTTGGTTCAGTATGTGAATCTCACTCCTTAGCCAAGGTGTCCAATACAAACTCTGATCATAGGGTAGCCAACCTCCAGGTAGTAGCTGGAGATCTCCTGCTATTACAACTGATCTGCTGATAAGAGGGACCTGGCAACCCTATCTGATCAGCACGAGATGTCTCATGGTGAGTAATACGCTTTGTGAGGGCTGCAAACGAGATATCCCAGCTTCGTTTCCACTTTCTCAAGCAGCATCCTTGTTGAGATGTGTGAAAGAATACACAGCTTCCAGGAAACATTATAGAACAACTTCATAGTCATTAACTTCCTAGGTAGCCACAACCTATGAACTGCTGTAATCTCGGATTTGTTTAGATGATCAAGGGGTTAATTAGTTTGGAAAGCAAGTTGAAAAAGGAGAAAAAAGGCACCCTGGATAGTGAGGTCTTCTTGAGTCATACACTGTTTATATGTTGTCATAATTATAATTTCCAACTAGGTATGCAGATATCACTGCAAGCACAGAGTGACCCGACGGTGACCCAAAAGAAGAAGAGTTGGTTTTTATATGCCAACTTTCTCTACCACTTAAGGCAGAATCAAACTGGTTTACAATCTCCTTCCCTTCCCCTCCCCACAACAGACACCCTGTGATATAGGTGGGGCTGAGAGAGATCTTATTAGAACTGTAACTAACCCAAGGTCACCCAGCAGGCTTCATGTGTACCCTCAACCTCTCCAGGAATTTCCCAACCCAGAGCTGGCAACCCTACCTACTTAACATTAGCTGGGAGACATGGTTTGAATCTAGAGCCTGTATTCCATGGAAAGGAAGCAATCTTGGGCATTCTGGAACTGCCTGAAAAGATACTTTAGAAACTAGGTAGCTATAGCCTGATGTACCTTATCCCTTTCTTTGTCCCAGAACTGTATGAAGTTTGCTTTGTAGCTAGACTTTGAAAAAAAATGTTTTATGTTTTAAATTCCAAGAAGTCCAATTTCCTAATAATAAACCTATTTTACTTATTAATTTCCCTCTGGATCAAAATCCTCTGCTCCCACTTATTCTTAAATGCTTTGTTTTGCTACACACTGCTGGTAAGTGGACATTTCAGCTTTTTTATTGAGACACTTCCAAATATCTAGAGGGCAGAAAGAAAAAGCATTAATCATTAAATATACATTAAGATTCATTTGACATGGTAGCTGTTGATTATGACAGGTTTTACGATTCATTTAATTTCAACCAGGGAACCATTTGATGTTGCAAATCCTGAAGGTTGGTACAAATCCCTGTTGGATGTCCTGCCGAAGGTATGATCAGCTTAGTTAAGCTTTAGTAACACTCACAGTCAGACTGAAGTTTGCTATACTAGCTCCTCCTGTTCTATGTTAGAATTCCATTCACAGACAAAAATGAGTTAGTAAACCTGTCCTTGCCAATACAGGACTTGCATGTTTGAATGCCTCTGTCTAGAAAATGTCCAAGAGAAGGCTTATTGGTAGCTTCTGAGAGATAATTTGGAGATGCTCTGATCCATTGTCCTTAGGAGTTTGTTGCTGGACATCTAACTCTGCCATGCTGCTACTGAGGTGTATGCGTGAAGCACTATCAAGTCGCTTCCGACTTATGGCGACCCTATGAATCAATGTCCTCCAAAATGTCATGTCTTTAACCGCATTGCTCAGGTCTGTCAAACTGAGAGCTGTGGCTTTCTTTATAGAGTCAATCCATCAGCATCAGCATGCAATGCTCATGCACCTGATGAAGCGAGTGCCGGCTCATGTAAGCTTGTTCCACAATGAATCCATTACGTCTTCAAAGTACCATAACACCTTGTTATTTTGGCAACAGACTAAACTGGGCCATGTCCGCACTTTCCATTTGAAGCTCCGATTTCTGCGGGCTTTCCTTGCATGTTCCCACTTCATCTCACCCGAAGGATTCCGAGGACGTCTCCAGAACACAATTCCTCCGTGTTAAGCGCATCCGCTTATTCGTCGTATTAAAAAAATAAAACGTCTTCCACTCCGGAGCCTTAAAGTGGGAACATGCAATGAGTATTAAATCCACTTCCTGCTGCCAGCCAATCCCTGCACTCCCCCCGCCTCCCTTAGTAACGCTGACCAATCGCCGTCCTTGCTTGGAGCGCCGACTGGGCATGCGTGGGAGCGTGCCGGTCTGGGGATTATCAAATACAGCGGAGAAAGGAGGCACGGTGGGAACAGGAATTTAAAGGCGTTTTGGATACTTGCGTACTGGACGCGTGTGACTTGCGAGGTAAGTGGCTAGTGCGTTCACGGGCCTGGTTAATCTTTTAGAAGAATATATGTAGCCATCCAGTCACAGGTGACTTATCGCAACCCCATAGGGCTTTCAAGGCAAGAGACGTTCAGAGGTGGTTTGCCATTGCCTGCCTCTGCATCATGACCCTAGTATTCCTTGGAGGTCTCCCATCCAAAAACCGTCAGGGCTGACAGTGTGTGACTGGCCCAAGGTCGCCCAGCAAGCTTCTATGGCGTCAGTGAGGATTTGAATCTGGGTTTCCCAGATCCTAGTCCAACACCTTAACCACTATACCACACTGGCTCTCATTTAATTCAGTGCCTAAATGATAGACCAGGTGCCATCTGAATCTCTCTTGGAAAGAAACCCTGAAAAATGGGGTTCCACCACAGAAAAAGAAACCTAGCCCTGGATGCATTCACCGAACTTCCCAACGTGGGTCTTCAAAGATCTGACCTACCACCTTTTGAAACAATCCACATGAGAATGTTCATCTAAGACTGGGCAACCCAGGTTTCTGATCTTTACTTGGATCAGACACAGGTCTGCTAAAATCAAATATGACAAAGGCACTTGGTGGAAGGGGGAGAAGGTATTTCTTGAAGGCAAAGTGTAGCAAAGGGTAAATGATGGATTGGTTCAGTATAGAGTGTGATCAATTGAGAAACAAGAAAGTTCCCCAAAGCATATTTATTCAGCAGTATTGAGTGACTCTCCCACAAGCTGTCAGATCTCAGCCATCTTAACAACTACTGATCTTGGGCTTTTCCACAGTGTAATTCACTTGGCAATTTTTTTAAAAAAAATAAAGTATTTTCCAGACCCCAAACACATCAGTGATTAACCTCCTGCACTCACCAAGTGCTGCGACAGTGTCTTTAATATTCATACCATCCTGAAGCCAGTGCCAACAACTGCTTTCTGAGGAAGGTGGAGAAGGAAAGTATAAATGTAGGCTTCAAAGATCAGGTGGAACTTCTCCGTGTCTACATGGAGGGTAGGGTTGCCAACCTCCAGGTACTAAACACAACAAAAACCTGCGCTGCTATAATAAAGACTGAAGGAACAGACAGTGCGGGGGCTCAAGTAAATGTCAAACTAGTGCATGCATAAACAATAGAAGTATAATTGCCAAATTTATCACTGGAACTTAATCCTACACCTATATATCTATACCTAACTAACTATGCTAACGCTACTACACATAATAACTATCGGGTTGATACGGCTCAACCCGGTCTTACAATCATGCAAACAATGTACAAACTTAACAATGGAACTTGGCGCGAGTGCACTAATGCCCGGGACAAATGGAGTCCATAAAGTCTCTTTTGCTGAAAATCAATAGGTCCGTACTTCAGTGGGCTCAATCTCCCGGGCTGGAGATGGCGAGGACGTGAGGTTGATCCACTTCCACATTTCCATCTTTCTTCAGCTTGCCCAAGAAATTCATCAGTCTTTCCACAGAAATTGCAAGGCTACGTACTTAGCGCTCTGAGTTACTACTGTAAAACATTACATCACACATATCATTTCATTTTTCAATCAAACACGTAGGGAGTCCTCCCAGCCGATAGAGATCAGTTCACCTGAAGAAAATGCCACTTTGGCCATTGGGCTCGATGGCATTGAAGTCCCTCCCCTCCGCAAACCCCACCCTCCTCAGGCTTCACCCCAAAAACCTCCCGCCAGTGGTGAAGAGGGACCTGGCAACCCTAATGGAGGGTTCTCCAGAGCCGCACGTCATCACACTATTCCAAAAGACCACTTAGTTCTCCCTCTTGCAGCAAACACCGGCTTCAGCATTCCTCCTCAAAACACACACATGCACAAACCCCTGCACTGGTGCAAATGGTATTCTCTAAGTGAAACGCTAAAGGAATGCTTTGATCCCATGCCATTGCCCATGTACTAAACTGTCAATCTATTAGGGTTGCCAGGTCCCTCTTCACCACTGGCAGGAGGTTTTTGGGGCAGAGCCTGAGGAGAGCAAGGTTTGGGGAGGGGAGGGACTTCAGTGCCATAAAGTCCAGTGGCCAAAGCGGCCATTTTCTCCAGGTGAACTGATCTCTATTGGCAGGAGATCTACAGCCATCTGGAGGTTGGCAACCCTGCAATCTACCCCAGGGGGAGAAAGCCAGACAAATTTGAAAGCTGAGCAGAGCGGCCAGTTGTTCTCCCAAAAGATGGAATAATTATCCTTTTGAACTGAAAAAAAACAAACATATTTCCAGGTACGTGTCTGTGCACAGAACTTTCCCCAAGCCATGATCTCAAAAATAATCCCTTTTGTTCATGCTGTTCAGTTCCTCCATTTCTGTTATCTAATTTTGTGGTACCACCAATACCGTTTCTTTCTTTGTGCTAGATGAGTCACAGGGGTGATCCCAGCCAGAGTTCTCATAATGAATGGAGTGTCACAACACCGTGCAGAAGGCAGGTTTGAGTTAAATCAAATTGTCTTAAACGGTGATTTAAATCACTACTAAGGCTCGATTCAATCATAGTTTTCCATATAACCTCTTATGATCTTTCATTCAGGCAGACAGGCCTTGCATTTATTTGTTTCCCTGTCTGCATTTTGCCTATATGTCCATCTTACCTCCCAGGTAGAAGAATTTCATTAAAATATCTCCAAATGCTACCATTTTTCCATGTTAGTTAGCACTGCTGGCATTACTGTAATATATACTTGTTTCTGTGTATTTCTAGTTTTTTGTTTATCATGTTATGAAAATATATCATTAAATAAAGTTTTTTTAAAAAAAAAAATCCCCAAACTAGGCCTCTTTTACAACCAGCTGCCATTATAGGTTTTCCCTTCTAGTGAGTGAATGATATGGTAGATCTCAAATCAATGAAGGCTGCACTTGGAAAGACTTCAAGACTTCTGGAGTATGTTGCTCTACTATTTCCTCTTTTTGTTTCTACAACATGCCTTAGGGTTGCCAGCTCAATGCAACCCTACTCTATGCCCTGTTGGTGGCCTTCCATAGTACCTGGTTGGCCACTATGTGATATAGGATGCTGGACTAGATGGACCACTGGTCTGATCCCCCAGCCTCCAACCCAAAATCTCCAGAAATTTTCCAAGTTAGTGTTGGGAAGCCTAGGTACAAAAGCAAAACAGATTGAGCCCTATAAGCTGCTTGGATACAATAGGTAAACTGTTCTAAGCTCTTTCCATTTCAATATGTATGTACTACACTTTATGATAAGTGTAGTACATACATATTGATCCTATTTTGGGTACATATAAAGGAACTTGATTTTTTTTTTAATAAAAAGGAAACTTGTCTATGGTCATATGCTGCCTTGCATTTGTAAAATTCACACACACAATCCTTTTTTTAAAATGCCTTTTACTATGAAATATAAGCATGAACTTATTCTCTGCGAACAATTCCAGAGTAATGTATTTAAACTCTAGCAAGCTAAGATTTACAGCTGAAACAGTGATGGACCCTTAAGATGTCTGTCACACTCTGAGACCCTAGGGGTCTAAGGAGTTATTGATTTTCACCAAGGCTAACATGATTTATTGGACAGCACAGGGTTTATTGAGTGATGCGAATATTACCCGAAGAGATAATAAATCTTAATGAGGACCAGAAAAAAAAGTCAAGCTGGATTTGATGAGGTGCATCAGGTCAACCCTTTTGCCATACTGTTGCTAATACCCAACAGCCAACGTTTTCATCCTGGTTACCATTTTTATCCTAGCCGTTGCACTCAACCAAGTTCTTGCAGTGGCTCACAACAGAAGAGCACTAGAAACATACAACAGAGCAAGTGTAGTATAACTACAGACCTGACCTGGATGGCCCAGGCTAGCCTGATCTTGTCAGATATCAGAAGCTAAGCAGGGCCCTTTTTAGTACTTACATGGGAAACCACCAGGGTTGCTACAAAAAGTCAGAAAATGGCAAACTACCACTATTCACCTATTGCCTCCCAAAAAAACCCCTATGGAGCCTCCATAAGTCGGCTGCAAATTGATGGCATTTTATACCCCCAGTATAGAAGCAAACGTGGTGGGCTTGCTGGGAGGGACTGAACTTCTGCCACTGAAGAGGGAAGGCTGCTCAATAGAGGACACGCCTACTAGATAGGTAGTAGTATCTGGCATGAATGCAGGCAAGCACATCACTAGCTGGCCCTGATATAAACACATGAGAATACCTCAAACCCAATCAGTAGGGTTGCCAGCTCTAGGTTGGGAAATACCTGGAGATTTTGGGGGTGGAGCCTGAGGAGGGGAGGGGCTTCAATGAGGTTTGCCAAAGAGTCCACCTTCCAAAGCAGCTCTTTTCTCCTGGTGAATTGATGTCTGTCGCTGGAGATCAGCTGTAATACCAGGAGATCTCCAGCCACCAGCCTTGACTGAAGAACAGTACGCTCCTTCTATCTGGGATGGTCGTCCTCTTGCACCGAGCATGCAGCTTTGGGAGGGACGCACATGGAGCGGTGAAGGGGGATAGGGGACCTCCGCCTAGCCTGCCAGATCAGCCAAATCAACCCTGGCGATCAATGGGGTGACAGATGTCGCAGCCAGATCGCCCTCATATCCTCCTACACAATACAGGAAATGGTTTCATCAGATTTGTGTAAGAAACACAGCAGCTCCAGAAGCCGACAATGTTACATGACAGTAATCACTATCACTGTCTCGATTTTTTTTTTTTTAAAGAAACCTTTAACAAACATCAACCAGAGAATGGCTATGGGTGCAAAACCTAGAAGTTGTTAACATCCATTCCTGACAGGCCATAGACCTGTCACAGTCTCTACCAGTCAACTCAAAAAGCAAGAAAAGAAAAGAAACCCCCTTTCCCCCTTGAATATCGTTATTTTTAAAGACACTCATACAGAGGCTTTCAGACATTTATGTCTCCCTCACCAGAGCTCTGACAACTCTGGAGCAGGACAAAATTAATGAGGGAGCAATGGAAAGTCGTTGGAGAACTCTCGGCTACCCCTTACGTCGTTCTTGTCCCCCACTGTCCCCTGCAGCTGTCCTGCTAGCAAGTCAGCACCTGGAGCGTTGAAAAGGCTAAGCTAACACTAAAGGCCCTCTCAAGCAATGGTTGTCTGATCTGCTCAGTGTGGCAAAGCACCCCCTGCTTTTCCCCTGGCTTCCAATGCAAGGGGAGAGCTCCTAGACAAGTAGGGTTGCCAGGTCCCTTTGCCACCAGTGGGAGGTTTGGGGGTGGAACCTGAGGAGGGTGGGTTTTAGGGAGGGGCTTCAATAGGGTTGCCAACCTCCGGGTAGTAGCTGGAGATCTCCTGCTATTACAACTAATCTCCAGCCGATAGAGATCTGTTCACCTGGAGAAAATGGCCATTTCGCAATTGGACTCCATGGCATTGAAGTCCCTCCCCTCCCTAAGCCCCACCCTCCTCAGGCTCCACCCCAAAAATCTCCAGGTATTTCCCAACCCGGAGCTGGCAACCCTAGGCTTCAATGCCATAGAGTCCAATTGCAAAAACAGCCATTTTCTCCAGGTGAGCTAATCTCTATTGGCAGGAGATCAGTTGAAATAGCAGGAGCTGGCAATCCTAACTCACACACAGACTTGGCTTAGTGTCCTTTGTGGCTAAACACATTTTACATTTTAAACAATGTCCTACAAAAGTCAGATGAGTGTATGCCGGATCCCTCTTTCAAACCATTTTCAATTAGGATTAACACCCTCAAAGTAGGGGTTTGGGGAGGGGAGGGATTTCAATGCCATAGAGTCCAATTGCCAAAGCGGCCATTTTCTCCAGGTGAGCTGATCTCTGTCGGCTGGAGAACAGTTGTAATAGCAGGAGATCACCAGCTAGTACCTGGAAGTTGGCAACCCTACAGACATGGAATGCCTCCTAAAGATGCCAGCCTGTGAGCTGGCTCTCAGAATCGCCTTCCCCACCCAGCAGTAGTCTACAAACACTAGATATTTTATACAAGTTGTAACCAGACTCATACAAAGTCACAAGTGCTGAGAAACTGAGGGTCAAGGTGCCCAGAAGGCTGGTTCATTTGCGGTAATGTGGGTGGTGTTGAATGTCTCTGTCTCCTCTCTGGACATGATGAGCCTGCGCCGTTGAGCTGCATCTGATGAGGAGAGGAGATTTCCCATGATTGAAGAAGTGATCCGTTGATTTGGACACCATAACTGCTTTTTGTGAGGGTAGAGCAAGATTCTCCTGCCGAATACATTCAGATTTCATGTACTTCACGTTTGTGCTTTGGGAAACTTTCTACAGGATCACCTGTGTTATATGGGTTGAGGGGTTTGCTAATCTTAAAGTTACTATTCTCCTTCAGAAAAACTTCAAAGAAAGAATGCAAAGGGAAATGCTTAAATTAACATGCATCAAAAAGTTTTTCCTCAGCTAGTCTTAATAGGGACCTCTAATTTCTTACCTACTATAGGTGCCCTGAAAAGACAAGAGTCACTGGAAAAATTGAGTGCAGCAAGAAAAGAGGAAGACCCAACAAGAGATGGATTGACTCAATAAAGGAAGCCACAGCCCTCAGTTTGCAAGATCTGAGCAAGGCTGTCAAATATAGGACATTTTTGAGGACATTGATTCATAGGGTCGCCATGAGTTGGAAGTGACTTGACGGCACTTAACACACACATAGGTGCCGTGACCTGGATAGCCCAAGCTAGCCTAGTTCATCAAATCTCAGAGGCTAAGCAGGGTTGTCCCTGGTTAGTATTTGGATGAAAGACCACCAAGGAATACCAGGGTTGCTACGCAGAGGCAGGCAACCTCTGAATGCCTCTTGCCTTGAAAACCCTATGGGGTTGCCATAAGTCAGCCAAAAAAAAAAGAAAGA
Source organism: Euleptes europaea (assembly GCF_029931775.1). Taxonomy (NCBI): domain Eukaryota; kingdom Metazoa; phylum Chordata; class Lepidosauria; order Squamata; family Sphaerodactylidae; genus Euleptes; species Euleptes europaea. The sequence continues at coordinate 14,358,679 of NC_079325.1, read as the reverse complement.
AAGAAAGAAAGAAAAGAAAAAGAAAAGCTCATCTGTTGCATTTCCCATCCCATACATATATTACTTTAGTCTGTACCTGCTTATATCATTTCATCACATACTAGATTTTAGATTTTGCCTTACATAATGACAGCTGGAAGGGTCTCACACCCATGCTGAGTGAACTGACTACCCTTCAGATGATCTAGTTTTGAACTGGCTTTTCTTGGGAACATCCCCCCCCCACACACACACACTTACACTTTCTGTTGTAGATATAAAATCCCTGATGGATTTAAATTCCGGTGTGTCTGACGAAGTGAACTCTGACTCATGAAAGCTTATGCTGGAATAGGTTTTGTTAGTCTTGAAGGTCCCAATGGACTCTTGTTTTATGAAGATGAAAAAGAATGTGCCATTGGGCTGCAGCTGGCTCATGACAACCCCTTGCATCCAAGTACTAAGCATGGCCAACAACACTGCTTAGCATTCAAGTTCTGACCACCACTAGACTAAGCTGGACTATTAGGGTAACTTCCAAGAAGCAACTCTTCAGGAAGCAAGTCATGTTTTAGGAATCAACTCTAAAATTTAAGGGGTGGATTTATGACACATTTTAAATTACTACACTAAGCAAAGCATATACAGTAGGTATATAAATAGAATATGAACCTGACCGGGTGTGTGTGTGTGTGTCCAAGTCTACTTGGACTGCTCCAACTTGGCCCGATCCAGCTGGCAGCCAACCTGCAAAGCCTCAAACAGATGCAATATTAACCCTACTACCAGACATTTTTAACTAGAGTTGTCAGAGAACTCTGGGTATGAAAACCATGTGCTCTTCCAAAGAACTATGGACCTTCCACCTTGATTATATTTCCTTATGATAATACACAACTTCATGCTCTTCTAGTCTGTCTAAAATGCAATGTCGGGCACTTTCAGAGCTCATGTCACAATACCATAACAGATCTCTCATCTTTTAAACCCAACCCTCATGTCTACTGACAGAAGATTTTCACCATCACTAAAGTGGGGACAGAATCTAATGCCACATATAATTGAAGGCAAGCCTGTTTAACACTCCAATAACAATGGAAGATAATTTGCTTGACAATACCACACAGGAAAAATGAAAGCTTTGCAAGTTTAAGTATTTAAATTGTGCAAAATAAAATTTGCTATGCTGTCCGTAAAACTGGGATATAAATGAACTCTTGAGCACCACATGGTGTCATACAAAGAATCTTACATCCTTCCAGTATCTTGACGCCCCAGGGTTACGACTGAAAGAAAAAAGTCAGACTGGAAACACTGGTTTGGGTGCAACATAGAAAGGCTTTTTGATGCACTGCCTCCCTCAGTCGCCATCTTCTTGGTAAAGCGTGAGCTTTTCATAGGACCTCAACAGAACCAATACGCATGATAGCTGTGATTCACATGATATGGGGAATGAACTGGAAGTTCAATTCTAGGGAGTAGGTTATAGCTGAACTCTGAAAAACTCAGAGGCAAATCTGTGACACCAGGAAGACTATTGGCCTTTGTAATTCTGATGTACAGACACCATTTGGTTGGTTCTTTTTTTCTTTCTCAGAGGAATAACGGTGTAACCTGATACTGAAAGTACCAGTGCAAATCAACTTGCCTGCTGGTACTGGGCACAGAGGTGCCGATGAGAAAAAAAGCCTTTAAAATCATGGCCCAAAAACATTTGAAAAGGCCTGAAATGCCTCTTTTCCTCCAGCACTTCCTTTTATATTTTGTAACATCCATCCTGAAGAAGAGCTCTGGAGAACTGGAAAGCTTGCACACTGTTTTGTGCCACTGTGGATGGTCCTAAAAAGATATTACATGGACTGTGGTTTGCCTTTGGATTTTGATTTTGGACCGGCCCTGACCTGGATGGCGCAGGCGAATCCAATCTCATCAGATCTTGGAAGTAAAGCAGGGCTGGCCTTGGTTAGTACTTGGGTGGGAGGCCGCGAAGGAAGTCCAGGGTGGATACACAGAGGCAGGCAATGACACACTGCTTTTGTCTGTCCCTTGCCTCGAAAATCCTGCGGGGTTTGCCATAAGTCAGCTGCTACTTGATGGCACTTTCCACCACTACAGCAGTAAACAAAATCTGTATAATGCTTTTACAAGAACTTAGCAGAGGCCTGCCTGGCAAAAAAGCCCCAGCTATTCCCCTGCTTAAACAGTGGTGCTCCATTGCGGAGGTTGTAATGTTGGCACAAGCCCCAGGCTTCACAATGGCTTGTAGAGCTTGGCAGTCTTTGACTGCTCCCACATGGAACTTTTTCTCCATGATGGGGAGGGGAAATGCCAGGAAAATAGCAGCAGACAGAGGAAAGAGGGCAGGAAACTCTTGTGTGGATACTCCACAGCCAGTGTGCATGTATTGGCATTCACAGATGTTATGAATAAAGAGAACAGCAAATTCTTGCTGTATCGAGTCAGCCATGGATGATATCCTTGAAGTATGCTGGCATATTGAGGACTCAAAGACCAAAGACCCATATTTGTTATTTCAGATGCTCAAAATATTGTTTTAAGATATATGAAGTACTAAATTTTATTTAAATCAGTGGTACACAGAATTCACTGCCAAAAAAACAAATCAGTCAGTTGTTGATCATCAAGCCTGAACTGACCCTAGAAGCTAAAACGACTAAACTGAGGCTGTCGTGCTTTGGACACATTACGAGAATACAAGAGTCACTGGAAAAGACAATCATGCTAGGAAAAGTTGAAGGCAGCAGGAAAAGAGGAAGACCCAACAAGAGGTAGATTGACTCTATAAAAGAAGCCATGGCCCTCAATTTGCAAGACCTGAGCAAGGGTGTTAAAGATAGGATGTTTTGGAGGACATTGATTCATAGGGTCGCCATGAGTCGGAAGTGACTTGATGGCATCTAGCACACACACAGAATTCAATATGATCTTGAGTTTGATTGAGGCCCGGGATCAACTATATGTAGAATGGAACTGAAGACCTCCTGATGCCATTCCAAGTTTGGCATTGCATTCCTAAGCAGGCTACTTTGAACCTTTTCATATACTGTTACTCCTAAGCACAATATGGCACAGAGAGCACCTAGTTAGCACCTGGAGTATTGGACCGGTCACCCTGCTTTGGGACTCTGTAGTGTTAGTAACTGTGGCAACATTAGTATGTCATGATTTTACGGAATGATGTCATTCTATACCCAGCAACAAAGTTGCTTCCATTTTTTAAAGCTTTGAAACAAAATAGTTACTATGAACCAAACGGGTATCTTGCAGTGAAATCACGATAACGACCCACAGATCCCAATAAAATAATCACTGGTATCAAGACTAGAAAAATCACAAACCAACTATCAAGGGACCTCAATATACGTGCAGAGGTTGAAAGTTTATAAATGAAAATGTTGCTGATGGAACAATTGAATCCAAATGCCTTTCATCTGCCTGGAAGTGTACATGTAGGCTTGCCAACCTCTAGGAGGGGCCTGGAGTTCTCCTGGTATTACAAATGACCTCCAGTCTTCAAAGACCAGTTCCCCTGGAATAAATGACAGATTCAACTGGCAGATTCTATGGCTTCACATCCCTGTTGAGCTTCATTTCCAGGTACTGCCCCCAAATCTTCAGGAATTTCCCAGGCTGGAGTTGGCAACTTATTTATATTTAGTAGGCAGCTAGATATGTTTCATCAGTAGAATGAATTCTATATAGCTCTGGATACCATCCCCAGAAACTTAAAAGCTATCTATGGACAAGGTTTTTGAAAAGAAAGCTTGGCCTTCTCCATTACCATGCAAACCACAGCCCTTGAGGAATGTTAGAACTTGGAAACACTGCATCCAACTCAGAACCAGTGCAGTATAATGATCGGAGTATTAGACAAGGACTGGAGAAAGCTGACTTCAAATCCCCTCTGCCATAAGCCTCCCTGTGTCACCTTGGGTAGGGTTGCCAACTTCCAGGTGGCACCTGGAGAGCTCTTGCTATTACAATTGATCTGCAGACAACCACGATCAGTTCCCCTGGAGAAAATGGCTGCTTTGGAGGGTGGACTCTATGGTATTATATACCAATGAGGTCCCTCCCTTTTGCCAAACTCCGCCCTCTCCCAGGCTCCATTCCCCCCCCCCACATCTCCAGATATTTTCCAACCCAGAGCTGGCAAGCCTACCATGAGCCAGTCACAGACAAACACACCCACCTCATAGTGTTTTTGGAGGATAAAAAGAAAGGCAGGGAAAGAAGAAGAAGAGTTGGTTTTTATGTGACGACTTTCTCTGTCACTTAAGGGAGAATCAAACCGGCTTACAATCACCTTCTCTTCCCCTCCCCACAACAGACACCCTGTGAGGTAGGTGGGGCTGAGAGAGCAGTGACTAGCCCAAGGTCACCCAACTGGATTCATGTGTAGGAGTGGGGAAACAAATCCAGTTCACTAGATTAGCCTCTGCCACTCATGTGGAGGAGTGGGGAATCAAACCTGGTTCTCCAGATCAGACTCCACCACTCCAAACCACTGCTCTTATTCACTACACCACTCTGGCTCTCATGTATGCTTCACTGAACTCCTTGGAAGAAGGGCAGGATCTAAATAAGTGCGACTGGTATGCAGTTTGAAGATAGATTCAACACGACCATCCAGTATTCCGTATGAACCAACTGTGCGCTTCCCCCTCGAAGAGCCCAAAATCTTTCGTAACACACAGCAAGTACACAAACCCACGGGAGAGCTCCATTGACTAAACAAGTATGGAAAAAAGGCTCCCTGAAGGTGCAAAATCTGAAAACTACAGATAAGAGACTTATTCCATTCCAAACCAACTGCCATCAGTTCAAAGAGTATTGACATCCTAAAACAGGAACCCACATGCATTTGCTGGGAATCAACTCCGTAAATCCAGATTCAGAGTTACTTCACTTTGCCTCCGCGCACACTGCAGTCTGTACTCACTTCGTTTTAATCTTTGGGTTTTTTTGTTTTGTTTTTGGACACACTATATTGCCCGTAACTGATTGCAATGCATTTGCAGTAAGTACCTGCCTTTGGAACTAGCCCAAGAGAGTAGGAAGACTGCCAAAAGACAAACCCGAGCCCTTTATGTCCACTTCTAAAAGAATATCCAATTGCAAGCAGAGCCTGAAAAAACAAGCCACCGAAAGCGCTAGTTTTCGGCAAGGGAATGGGCAGGATTATCGTGCAACTAAAGAAGCAATTTGTATTACATCCTTGCATATGGCCAAGCTGAAGATGGGAATTTTAAAAGAAGAGAGGGGAAAGGAAATGAGGAGCAAGAGAATGCCTCCATAAATATCACATCGTGAACAATGCAGCTGCCTTTCCTGGACTGTTAAAGAAGAAAGAATTTTTAAATACCCGGCGAAGACAAAGGGAAAGCTGTTAAGGGAATGGTTGTAACAGATAGGCCTGGTATGTGTGTTTGATGAGATCTGCTTTGAATAATGCCGAGAAGCAAATTGATAGGAATAAAAAATGACGATTGCATTCCAAATACTGAGCCATTACAGTATAAGGGGGCATACGTTAAACCCAACGACACTAGAGAGGATTGTTCAGGAAAGCTTTGAAATAAAGCACCGTCGAGGAGAAGGAAAGGATCTGATTTCAATTCCTTTGCTTCAGTTTGGGGGCTGTAGTGGAAGAGACAAAAAAGCAGAACTTAGCTCTAAATAAGGGGCTTTGCATGTGCGTTTTCACAAGTTTTTAAAGCCTGCCTTCAATGATTTTGCATTTGAAAAGGTATCAGAGAGGCAGTGGCACATAGTGGTTAGAGAGCTGAATTGAGGCAGGAGACCCAGGTTCAAATCCTTCATCTGCCATGAAGCTCTCTGAGTGGTCTTGGGGCAGTCTCTCTAGCTCTGCTTAACCTACCTTACAAGGTCCTTGGGAGGGTTTTATAACATGGAGAATGAGAGGACTAGGTGGATCCAGAATTACTTTTCCATCAGCATTATGGACTTCAGCGAGTGCCCTTTTTAGCGAGTACTTCAGCACTTGGCATACACCGCCTACCTCCGCCCTCCCCAGCTATCATATCAAAGTGACCGAACATAGCTTATTTTCCTTTTTGTCAAGATATTCTGCTCTTCTAACAACGTGCCCAATATTTTCAGACGTTTGTCACTCGTAGAGCATCCTATTAGGAAGACAACACCGAAGATTTTTTTTTCACAGCAGCTTCACCTTGATGCGATCAAATAAGGAAAAGGCTCTTTCTTCAAATGAAAAATGCATGTGCATCCACACACCCTAATTCTACCGTACAAGGTGTTACATGGCAGCGGCAGGAGTATTAAGCACGGACTCTTGCTATTACACCGAACACAGACATTTGGCTCAGAAAGGAAAAGCCAATTGCCTGACACAGACGTCTTAAGAATACTATGTTTACTGGAACAGCAATGCTGCAAGGAAGTCTTGGCAATGGGGTGCGTGGATAAATGGCTCCTCGTTGAAGGCCAAACTGTCACAATGTGAGGGAGCACAGGTATTTTGGAGAGGGCTTTGCATACAGAAGGATCCATGTCTGCCCCTTTTATGAAAGGGACTCCCGTAGCTTGAAAGGATCCCTGCCTCTCAGAGTAATGCTACTAGGAGGTGCTAATAAGGTTGCCAACATCCAGGTAGTGGCTGGAGATCTCGTGGGATTCCAACTGATATCCAGGTGACAGGAATCAGTTCTCCTGGAGAAGATGGTCACTTTGGAAGGTGGTCTCTATGGCATTACACCCCATTGAAGTCTCTCCCCTCCCCAAACCCTGCCCTCCTCAGGCTCCACCCCAAAATCTCCAAGTAACCCTGGGCATTAATGACCTTTATCTGGAACAGGTTGCTTCAAATCTTGACCTATACAGACAAATCTTTACCTGTATATGGGTGTGACTGTGAAACAATACACAACACAACATACACAACAAGAAAAGCAGGTTGTAAAAAACAACTCTACTCCTCCTTCTCCTCTGGAGCTGCCATATATTGTTGTGTATGGCTGTCCATTTTCAGATGTATAGGATTGCTACTGATTTTAACTACAAAGGTTTTCCAAACCTGATAGCTGGGAAAGTTCAGTAACTCTGCCTGATCACATACATATTAATTCATAGGTAAGTTCCCCGGGGTTTAATAGGGCTTATTCCCATGTAATTGCATAGGACTGAAGCCTAGAACATATATGGATGGCTTATATACAGCCAGACCTTTTGTTTTTTTAAACAGGGTTGCAAGTAGGATTGCCAGGCCCCTCAGCTCCACCAGCGGGAGTTTTGCGGGGCTGTGGGGGATGTGTATGGTGCACACGCCTGGCGCGACACACGCACACACCCGTCACTTACGGGTAGGGTTACCAGGTCCCTCTTCACAACCGGCAGGAGATTTTGGGGCAGAGCCTGAAGAGGGCGGGGTTTGAGGAGGGGAGGGACTTCAATGCCATAGAGTTCAATGGCCAAAGCGGCCATTTTTCTCCATTTTTCTCTGATTTCTAGCGGCTGGAGATCAGTTGAATTAGCAGGAGATCTCCTGCTACTTCCTGGCAGTTCAGGAAACTGTATATACACAAAGTGCAAATATTTATAAGCTACTGAGGTGAAACATAGACCATATACGTGACATATATACAACACAATTATATACAATATGTACAGTTCACACAAAAAATGTAGAGAAATATATAATTGTGTTGTATATATGTCACGTATATGGTCTATGTTTCACCTCAGTAGCTTATAAATATTTGCACTTTGTGTATATACAGTTTCCTGTACTGTTTTTCTAAACCTTTTGGTACGAGTACAGAGGTGCCGTTTTTCTCCCCACTTCCTGGCAGTTGGCAACCCTACTTACGGGTCTACCCGGAAGCGACACGGACGCTCTAGCGATCCTGGACGAAACTCTATGGTCGTTTCAGCCAACGTTGCCAGAGCGTCCACGTCGCTTCCGGGTAAACCCAGTGGATTGGCGGGATTTTACCCGCCACCACTGGGCACCTGGCAACCCTAGTTGCCAGGTCCCTCTTTGCCACCAGCGGGAGGTTTTTGGGGTGGAGTTTGAGAATGGCGGGGTTTGGGGAGGGGAGGGACTTCAATGCCATAGAGTCCAATGGCCAAAGTGGCCATTTTCGCCAGGGGAACGGATCTCTATCAGCTAGAGATCAGTTGTAATAGCAGGAGATCTCCAGCTAGTACCTGGAGGTTGGCCACCCTATTTTTAAAGGTGCAACAGAAGTCTTTTTAAAGAACATTTGTAATAAAATCATTGGCACAGGAATTTCAAGCAGGAACTAGAAGGGCGAATTTGTTAGATCTGTGCCTTTCAAGCACTGATAACCCTAACCCATGCATCTAATGGCCTGATGCCCTCTCAGGGCCCAGACAATTAACTTGAGCCTTTTTTGGCTGTCTGCAACTGGAGACCGTTCTGCAAAGGTATGCTCATCTATGCCATTAGGACAGTTCTGCTTATCACTGCCATGTTGCCTCTAAGTGCTTTTAAAATATATATAAATAATTTTAAAATATAGATTTCACTTTTGAAACTTCCTCTGAACCGCCTTTCACATTGAAGTAACTCCAAGATCTGCCATAAAACTCAGAGACGGAGATGCTCCCCTGTACAGTTCTGAAGGCTGCCATTTTTAATGTCCAATTTGTGTCCCTGGAAAGTAATGGAACACGGAAGTCTTGACAACGCCTTGTTGGGGGGGTCACAGTGACGGACGGCTGCAGTGGCCCATCTATACTAATCAACCGCAATCAGTTGTATGCGCACAGGCAGCATTCCCCAACCACGGCATGGAGAACTGACAATCGACGTCGCATCCCCTTCCCCTTTTATTGTGAACGGTGTCACTGCCCCACGACTTCTCATGCTTCACTTAGACAAGCCGACAATCTCTCCCTTCCCGCATGACAACTTTTTTTTTCCTATTTCTGTCTCATTAAGCGCCAAAATGTAAAACAAACGAGCTTATCGGTACGGCTGCTTAACATTCTTTTGCGGAGTGTCAAGGCTTGTGACTTTTCAAAATGGCCCTTTACTCTCATCAGCATCAGAGGAAAGGGTGGTTGTTTGTTTTGATGGTGATTGAAGTTGGTGGCATTTGCAGGCTCAGATTAATTCTTGGGGAGGGAAGGGGCCTTTAGAGCTATTTGTCAACAGAGAGGAAAAGCTGCAGATGTGGCCTTCTTCCTCTCTATCACCCAGTTCATAAGGCTAAAAAAAACACCCACATGGAATTCAGTGGCCAGAAACTGCATGATTCATTTGCTCCCCTCATAGGGTTGCCAGGTCCCTCTTCACCACCGGCAGGAGGTTTTTGGGGTGGAGCCTGAGGAAGGCGGGGTTTGGGGAGGGGAGGAACTTCAATGCCATAGAGTCCAATTGCCAAAGCATTCATTTTCTCCAGCTGAACTGATCTCTATTGGCTGGAGATCATTTGTAATAGCAGGAGATCTCCTGCTAATACCTGGAGGTTGGCAACCCTATCCCCTCACCATGCAAATAGAGCAAGAAATGACCTCAGTAGAGAATTTTAGCAAAGCTTCCATTATAGTGGGGAAGGAGGAGGAGGAGGAGAAGAAGAGCTGGTTTTTATACCCCGATTTTCTCTACCTTTAAGGAGTCTAAAAGTGGCTTACAATCGCCTTCCCTTCCCCTCCCCACAACAGACACCTTGTGAGGTAGTTGGGGCTGAGAGCTCAGAGAGAACTGTGACTAGCCCAAGGTAACTCAGCTGGCTACAGGTGGAAGAGCGAGGAAACCAACCTTGTTCTCCAAATTAGAGTCCTTTGCTCTTAACTGCTACACCACAGTGGGCATTTATGCTTGCTAGTTTAAATGCCTTTCCATCAATGGCCACTGAGGGCCATTTTGCAGATATTTCTTATTCAGATATGTCAGTGTGGGGATGGTTAAATCGAGACTTTGGAACATATTCCTTTGTTCTGTTGCTTTTGAAAAAATTTGAGGAAGATTTTTTTAGGGCAGCTTATATTTTATAAATCACATGCTTCTTTGCAGAGACTAATTCAGATTTTACTTATTTGATAATAATAAAAGGAATATGTTATTAGTTTCAATTTTTTTGTCGGCAGTAATTAAATATAAAAGGGGTAATAGAAGAAAAGTTGTTTTTTATATGCTGCTTTTCTCTACTTTAAGGAGTCTCCAAGTGGCTTACAATCGCCTTCCCTTCCTCTCCCCACAACAGGCACCTTGTGAGGTAGGTGGGGTTGAGAGTTCAGAGAGAACGGTGACTAGCCCAAGGTCATCCAGCAGGCTTCATGTGGAGGAGCGGGGAATAAATGCCGGTTCTGCAGATTAGAATCCACCACTCTTAACCACTACACCACGCTGACTCTCTAAAGCACCGGTTCCCAACCAGGGGTCCATGGACCCCCAGGGGTCCGCGAGAACTAAATTAAGGTCCGCGAAACAAAGTTATAAACCCATAATAAATTAATATTTACAATTAAAAGTTCTCTATTATAAAATATATATATTCAAATATTATTCTAAGCTTAATGTTTAACTAACAGTTATGATTAAAGTTTAGTTTCAAATTCCTGGAATTTTTATTTTGAACCTTGGGGTCCCTGCACCGAACGAAAAAGTCCTAGTGGTCCCTGGTCAAAAAAAGGTTGGGAACCACTGCTCTAAAGGGTTGTTTCAGAGTGATGCTGTGGCCAGCCGGCTGTTAAAGCAATATCCTTTAAGTAAGAAAGTAATTTTAGCAAAGGTGAAGTGCGCCTGTGAGCCAGACAGAAGTTCCTGCACATGTCTGAATGGGTAATATGTTTGCTCAAGACTCCAGCTGTGAGAGGGTAAGATTCAGTGATGGATATGGCTCCTTACACGTCCCTCAAAGTAGACGACATTGTGCTTTGTTTGCAAAAAGAAAGGAGTAAAGTCAGAATGCTTGAAAGAGCAAGAAAGGAAGGGGGGAAATAATGCCAAAAAGAACACCAAGTTTATTAAACTCCTCCTAAAAACCTGCCTTTGCACACTATGCTGTACAAAAAATAATTCTCACGAACCAATAGGCATTGCTAGCAACAAGAAAAGGCTTCACTCGTACTACTCATTTCATTACTGTATCCAGTATTAACGAGTTGGCTGTCTCGTGCCCATCACAGAAGCAACAAAGTCAGGCCGTTCACAGACAAGCCAGGGTTTTCTCCCTCTTCTGAAGACTCCCTGGTATGTAAGGGGGAGGGAGGAAAGTTTTTTAAAAAAAACTTCTGCTGAGAAGCAACCACGCTCTAAAAGGCACAGACGGCTGAGCGCATACAGAATCCTGTAGGGGAAGTGTTTTTGGGTGGGATCTCTGGGCTTTTTACCCCTTCCAAACAGTTCCACAGCAGTTCCCAGCTTGTCCCCGCTAAGATGGAAGTTTAAGGGTGAGGACCTATCACTAAGACAGCAAAACAGGATCAGCTGTAGATAAGGCACTGGGGTACTTAGGGTACAGTTAAGGGTGCCAGACTGTCACCTGGCACTCCTGGGTGCTTTGGAGGTGGGGTAAGAGGCAGGAGTGGCATTGTGTGATGCATCAACCACTTCTGGATGTGATCCAGATGTGACATCAGCAGATACTTTGGAACTCCCTCTAAACTCTATGGTAAATACCATAGAGTTTGGGGAGAATTCCACATTGTCACCTGACATGCTGACATCATGATTACCTGGAAAGATGCTGATGCAAAAAAACTAAAGTAAAAAATAATATCATTAATTGGCTTTGCCTTCTAAAAAGTTTGTATCTCTGGTACTTGGCATTAAATTTTATGGTACACATGGCCCAGCCCGACCAAGTGACATTTATGTCATATCCGGCCTTCGTAACAAATGAGTTTGAGCCCCTGATCTAGGGTACGCATGTACGTAGGGATGCCAGGTCCCTCTTTGCTACTGGCGGGAGGTTTTTGGGGTGGAGCCTGAGGAGGGTGGGGTTTGGGGAGGGGGGACTTCAATGCCATAGAGTCCAATTGCCAAAGCGGCCATTTTCTTCAGGTGAACTGATCTCTATCAGCTGGAGATCAGATGTAATAGCAGGAAATCTCCATCTAGTACCTGGAGGTTGACAACCCTATCAGTACGGTAAGTGGCAAGTTCATAGCACAGCCAACTGAAAATGTAACTGGGGGTGGTTTTTGCAGGTATGTTGGGGAAAAAAATTGGAATGCACTGACGATTAAGAGAGAAACCAGGAAGCAGCCTTACACTGAATTGGACCCTTGGTCCATCAAAATCAGTATTGTTTACTTTGACTGGCAGGGCTTTCTCTCCAGGGTCTCAGGCAGAGGTCTTTCACATCACCTCTTAACTGATCCTTTTAACTGGAGATAGCAGCAATTGAACCTGGGACCTTCTGCATGCCTAGCAAATGTAGCCGCTGAGCTACAATCCTTCTACCTACTAGCTGATTCTTTCAACTGGAGCTGTCGGGGATTGAACCTGAGACTTTCTGCTCTACCACTGAGTAGGGTTGCCAGGTCCCTCTGCGCCACCGGAGGGAGATTTTGGGGGCAGAGCCTGAGGAGGCCATAGAGTTCAATTGCCAATGTGGCCATTTTTCTCCAGGTGATCTGATCTCTATTGGTTGGAGGTCAGTTGTATTAGCAGATCTCCTGCTACTACCTGGCAGTTGGCAACCCTAACACTGAGCCATGCCCCCTCCCAAACTACAGAATGTCATTTCTGCTGACGGGATAAACCCCTAAAGCTAGGAAGCAAAAGCCTTGAAAAAATGGCCCCCGACTCCTACACATAATGTTAACAAAACCTGCAGAGAAGAATGTCCTCTAGAATAAAATTGAAAGTTTTTTTTTTTTTTTTTAAAAACAGACTTATCACTCCACAACACTTCTCTTGGCATTTTGGGACTTGTACCTAGCAGAGATTGTGCATACCCCAGAACACAAAAGAGACCGGAAAGATCAAGCAATACCAAGACTGATGTATTGATCCGTAGATAAAAGCTAAATAGCCAGTTTTAAAACAGAATATCAAAAGAGTCAAGGCAACTACCATCATTTTGAGAATAGAGCAGTGCGTATAATAAGGCCAGGGCATTCGGCATTCACCCTGACCTCCCCAGAACGGTCTGCAGCATAAATTCACAGAACAGCCAGCCCCTAACATGCTGACACATTTCAGAGTGTTCAAGATATTCTGCAAACCGATTCTTGTTAATCCCTGGGATGCTTGTCAGTAGGGTTGCAAACCTCCAGGTACTAGCTGGAGATCTCCTGCGATTACAGCTGATCTCCAGCCTATAGAGATCAGTTCACCTGGAGAAAACGGCCGCTTTTGGCAATTGGACTGTATGGCATTGAAGTCCCTCCCCTCCCCAAACCTCCCCCTCCCCAGGCTGTGCCCCAAAAACCTCCCGCTGGTGCTGAATAGGGACCTGGCAACCCTACTTGTCAGTGAGACCCAGGCCATCTAGTAACAGAGGGCCCCCCACCTTCTCCCATCTATCACTTTTTAAAAAAACCCATACAGTTCTCCCTTGCTTATAATAACCCCATTTGTTAGGATCAGGGTGTGGGCGAGCAACTAGCCCCAGGTCTTAACAACATAAGGCAGGCCCTGCTGGATCAGACCAAGGCCCATCAAGTCCAGCAGTCTGTTCACACAGAGGCCAACCAGGTGCCTCTAGGAAGCCCCCAAACAAGACAACTGCAGCAGCACCATCCTGCCTGTGTTCCACATAGTGTTGCCAGGTCCTTCTTCACCACCTGCAGGAGGCTTTTGGGACAGAGCCTGAGGAAGGTGGGGTTTGGGGAGGGGCGGGACTTCAATGCCATAGAGTCCAATTGCCAAAGCGGCCATTTTCTCCAGGTGAACTGATCTCTAATGGCTGGAATCAGTTGTAATAGCAGGAGATCTTCGGCTAGTACCTGGAGGTTGGCAACCCTAGTTCCACAGCACCTAATATAATAGGCATGCTCCTCTGATCCTGGAGAGAATAGGTATGCATCATGACAAGTATTAATTTCTCAGAGAGCTTCACAATTAAGCAGGGATTTGAACCCACATCTCCATGTCACATCAGCACTGCCTCAGCAAATGCTGGGATATTTTGAGGGCCGTGCCTGGGGAGGGCGCAATTTGGGGTGTGCATGATATCACTTCCAGGTGACGCTCTAGGAATAAAGGTAATTGATATATGGGGAAATTTCTAAAACATCACAGTAGAGGCTATTTTCCAGTAACTCCAGAAACTCTTCCTCAAGCAAAGCAATGGATAAAAAACCAAAAAAAATTTGGTACAATTAGCAAAACAATTCTCCTGGACGTCTCATATCTCTGCCCATGTTGTACGTTTCATCATTACATTGGGACCAAATTTAAACATAATTAAACTGCAGGGTTTAAATTCACCCCTCGCTCCATTCAAACATTACCCCTATTTTGTTTCCTTTTCATTTTAAGTGGCCAACTGGGTTCTACAGATTGAATTTTTTGTTTGTTTGTTTATTTCGCATACTCTACGGAGGGCTATTTTGCAAGCAGTCCCCAGAGTGGGATCTCGCCAGTGCCTGCAACGCAGCAGTGGGACCCTATTGCCAGCAGAATTGAGGCTGCTTCCCCATACAATGCTCCCTGCCTTAGACTCCAAAGGGAAAAAAGAGAAAAAGAAATGCTTTGTTAATATTCAAATCTATTCAAAACCCATTTCAATTTGAATTCTATGCATACGATCAGACAGAATCAAATGCAAATGTATACAAATGCGCCCATAAGAAGAAACAAACAAGGGAGTTCTGCATAATGGGATTAGAAATCAGCTCAGTTTGCGGGGTGGGGGCAAGATGCTCCAAAGGACAGGACCTTTTGTTTAGGAGCACTGACAGTTTAACCTTTACCAAGAGATGGGCACAAATCTGACAGCTTCGGATGCAAAGCCACTCAAAAAGGCTGCTGCTTACCCGCTCTGGGACTGTGATTGACAGGTCAGAGGACAGATAGGTGATGCTACAGATGATACTGGTTGGTAAGCCCAATTTTCTGGAAAGGAGTGATCCGCTTAGTTAGGATCCAGCAAAGTTGTCATTCGACGAGCAGGTACAGATTTTAGGGGACCCAGCCATTTCGATAGTTGGACAGGTTGCTAAGGCGTCATCCCCCCCCCCCGGTTACATCTTGATCGCAACCATTCTCCCCCTCTGCCCCTACTGAGTCATGCTACTGTAATGTCATGTCTGGACAGCTGCAACGTATGCTAAAGTGGGGCTGCCCTTGAAGGTAACTCGGAAACTAGAGCAAAAAATGCTTCTGCCCTTGTGTTGACTGGGGCAAGTGGAAATGAATGCATCACGCCCATTTGGCGACAACTTCATTGGTTGCCTCTTTGTTCCCAGGCTCAGTTTACAATGCCGGTTCTTCCTTTTCAAGCTTTTTATGACCTGGGACCCGCACAGCCAAAGGGCTGTCCACAAGAGCCCATAAGCCAACTGCACTCCTACCCACTCATGCTCATTGAACTATCTCCAAGGAGCATTTGCTACTGCTTGGTCTGGGCTTGGACCTATTCAGCTGCTACTCCAGCTTTGTGGAAGGGCCGTCCCCAAGATACCACCATCATTTCTGGCCCTTCAAAAGAAGCATGAGGGCGTTTCATTTCAGAGAGCTGCAGGGTGCTGAATTCTGGGGATTCACTTTCTGATGATGTTGAGGAGGGCTCGTCTCTGGCGAGGGTCACATTATGGAAAGCATCTTGATGCTTCTTGGGTAGTTTTAAGATGTGTGTGTGCGTGTGTGTGTGCGTGTGAAGTGCCATCAAGTCACAGCCGACTTATGGCGACCCCTTTTGGGGGTTTTCAGGGCAAGAGACTAACAGAGGTGGTTTGCCAGTGCCTTCCTCTGCACTGCAACCCTGGTATTCTTTGGTGGTCTCCCATCCAAATACTAACCAGGGCTGACCCTGCTTAGCTTCTGAGATCTGACGAGATCATCCAGGTCAAGGCAGTTTTAAGACTTACCCATTTATTAATATAATTTTGATGCCTATGAGCATATCTGTTGCAAGGGACCTTGGGCCTTTTTGGAGAACAGCAAAATTAAGATATTATAAAATAATAAATAAGCAAGCCTAGGCAAGTGTAGGACCTGAGCAAGAAGGCCGGTCAGTGTATCTTAGAATACAAAAGGTAAAAGGCAGAGATCAAGACTCATAGGAATGCAAACTCTGGGCTGGGAAATACCTGGAGATTTGAAGGGGAAGCTGGGGTGAAGGACCTCAGTGGGGGTATAATTAGGGTTGCCAGGTCCCCCTTCGCCACCAGTGGGAGGTTTTTGGGGCAGAACCTGAGGAGAGCAGGGTTTGGGGAAGGGAGGGACTTCAATGCCATAGACTCCAATAGCCAAAGGGGCCATTTTCTCCAGGTGAACTGATATCTATCGGCTGGAGAGCAGTTGTAATAGCAGGAGATCCCCAGCTACTACCTGGAGGTTGGCAACCTTAGGTATAATGCCATACACTCCACCTGCCAAAGCAGTCATTTTCTCCAGGGAAACTGACCTCTGTCATCTGGCAATCAGCTATAATTCCAGAAGATCTCCAAGTCCCACCTGGAAGTGGGCAGCCCTAGGCAAGTGGGGATTGCACGGAGGGTAATGAGGGCTTGAGCATGGGGAAGCAGATGTCTCAGGGTGTGCAACAAAAAGGGCGAGGAGACGGTTGAAAAAGTGTGTGCACACTTGTGCTTGTGGGAGTGTTGGGCAAACAGTTTTGTGAAGGCCTTTTTCAAAAGAATTTCTTGGAGTTTAAAAGAGTGGAGAATTAAAGAGTTAACGTCTTTAGCAAATCACAGATTGACTTCTGCTTTTTATGAAAAATAGAAAGTATTCCTTGAGTATATAGTTGTTAACTGATGAAAATAAGAGAATGTTACAACTTAAGAAAGAAATACGTCGTTGAATGTGCAATTATAATATTCAAAGAAGGTATAATGGAATAGAAGTTATAGAGTAAGTTCCAACATAATGTAAGAATTTGATGTGCATGTTTATATGTTTGTATGTTTTGTAATATCCGTATGGAAAATAAAAACTTTTTTTAAAAAAGAGGGAAAATATGCAGCTAGATTAATTTGCACATTTTAATTGAATAGTTTGGATGATTTAATTTTATTATTTCATGATAAGCCACCATGGACCCAAACATGGGGTACAAATTCCGCCCGCATCTCCTCAGCTCAGGAATGTTTGTGTTCCGCCACCTGTTTGTCTTTCCTTCTGTGTGGCAGGATAGATTCGTTTCCGTCAGACAAATGCAGAAGGGAGAAGCGGCTTGGCTCTCCTTCTCCCCCTGTCTCTTCCTTTGGAAAGAGCCCTTAATCTGCTCATAATTACATTAGAAATTCCCAGTGATTAAAAAGGTGCCGGTGACATTCATCTGGCCCCGGTACGTGGCGGAGGCAAACGGAGGTCCTAAGAGGCAATAGATCTGATTGATGGGCCGGATTGTCGAGCAGAGTGATCCTTTTATTATTGTTGTTTTTGCCTTGTGTGTTTAATAAAGTGGTGATTGATGACAAAATAGAGGCCGGCCTCCCCCCCCCCCAGGAGGCCAAGTGAAGCAGTTAAACATTGAAGGTTCTTAACTTAATGAGGCCGCGCAATAAAAATGAGGCATAATGAGAGAAGTATAATAGTGCTGTTATGTTTATAACTTCGCTTCATTGGCAAAGAGTCGGGCGATGCATGCGAACGCAGGGGGAAAGGCGTCTGTTGGGTAAGGCTTGACTTTTACGATCCAATCTGCGGGCCTCACCACACCTAACATTTGCTACACATACCTAGGGTTGCCAACCTCCAGGTAATAGCAAAAGATCTCCTGCTATTACAACTGGCAACCCTACACATACCCTTTACGGGTAACTCAAAGCCCTGTGTCCATTTTATTACCATCACTAGGACAGAGGAGGAGGAGGAGAAGAAGGAGAGTTGGTTTTTATATGCCGACTTTCTCTACCACTTAAGGAAGAATCCAACCGGCTTACAATCACCTTCCCTTCCCCTCCCCACAATAGACAGACTGTGAGGTAGGTGGGTCTGAGAGAGTGTGACTAGCCCAAGGTCACCCAGCTGGAAGTTGGCAACCCTATTCAGGGGGCAGTACCTGGGGAGGCCTAAACCATGACTGGGATTTCAAACCATGGTTCATGTGAACCATGGTCTGCCACAATGTCCAAACTGCTGAACCCCAATGCTTCCGTTCTTGGCTTGGCCTCTGCATAATGTACGTGATGGCTTCTAGTGCCTATAAGAAGGTCTGCATTGTGACCTCTACTAAAATACATTAGTTTAATTATTACCAGAGGTGAAATTCATGGTGTGCCTGTCTTGTCCTATGTATTTACCACCTTGGGGTCTTATTATGGGTGCCAACCTCTAGGTGAGACCTGGAGATCTCCCAGAATCACAACTGATCTCCAGATGACAGAAATCAATTTCCCTGGAGAAAATGGCTGCTCTGAAGGGTAGCCTCTACAGTGTTATATCCCTGCTGAACTCCCTCCCCAGGTCCCACTTCAAATCTCCAGGAATATCCCAACCAGGAGCTGGCAACTTGTGTAACTTGTGTTGGGTTAAAAGAAAATGATAGACAGGGTTGCCAGCCTCCAGGTAGTAGCCGGAAATCTCCTGCTATTAAAACTGTTCTCCAGCCGACAGAGATCAGTTCACCTGGAGAAAATGGCTGCTTTGGCAATTGGACTCTACGGCAATGAAGTCCCTTCCCTCCCCAAACCCCACCCTCCTCAGGCTCCACCCGAAAAACCTCCCGCCGGTGGCAAAGAGGGACCTGGCAACCCTAATGATAGAGATTTTTAGAAAATTAAATTTGTTTCATTTTACAACTTAATTGCAATCAAACGTGTGTGTGCGTGCAGTAAATAGACTACAACAGGATCCAGTACCCTTTTCCTGAGTCAGAATTCTGGCCCTGGTAATTAGACTACGAGAGGTCCCTGGGACATATGCCTAGAAGAACAGGATATGTCCCAAAGGTGTTAACAGAGTTGACTCTAATAAACCAATGGACAGAAACCATCATGGTACATTACCCAGAAAATAAGTCCTTGTCATATTTCATCCTCTTTGTGTTCGGGTAGAGAGCTTCAGACTCCTGAAAGGGGGGGGGCACGTGAGTGGATTAGCAATCGTTCCAAAGCAGAGTCTTTTAAAATACTGTTAGTTAAACTTCAATGACTCCTGGCCTAATAATGAGGGAAAGAGAAACTAGCACTCTAAATGATGCATGTTGCTCTTGGAATGTGCGCTAATTGAAAATAGATATTTACTTCAAATGAAAATGTGATACAATAAAAAGGATGGGTTTGAGACTTTTGAAGCGGCAAACACCTTCGCCATCTCTCGCCTGATTTGTAAGCGTTCCCTCTTCATGGCTGGCATTTGTGTCTTCATCTGCAATAGTGCTGATTTAGGGAAGAACTGACTGTTAGAGAATAAGGGCCGTATTCATAGGATCCTTGGCTGAATCGCTGATATCTCCCTTTATAAGGATCTTGGGTATCACGACTGGGAAAGCCTGTGGCCTAAGACCCTGGAGAACCACCACCAATCAGGGCAGAGAATCCTGAACAGGACAGACCAATCATGTGCTGCAGTGTGAGACAATTTGTATGCCCTCTTGCTCTTCTCACGTTGTACATAACCTTCTGATGTTCTGATCTGTCATGCATCGATTGAGGTATGTGGCCCTAACAAGCAATTGATACAGGGTAGGGAACTTGAGGAAATGGTAATCCTCACTAACTTTGTCCTAAACCTCATGGATCAGAAGAACATTTGAAAGTATCTTGGCCAAAATCACCTTAATAGATTTGGTTTTCGATTCTGAAATGGCTCCAGAATTCCTGAAGGGGAGGAGGGAGTCAAGACATGGTAGGGAATACAGGGGCTGCAACGTTCGGCCTCAGGAAGAAAGGCAGCTGTAGCCCCCATTGCAAAGCCAGTAATAATAATAAAAAAACCATTGAAGCAGTCTTCAGAAGTACACAGCCTTTTATTTTCTCTGCATGTGTGGTGTTGTGGTTAGAAGAAGAGTTGGTTTTGATATGCCAACATTCTCTACCACTTAAGGGAGACTCAAACCAGGTACAATTTCCTTCCCTTCCCCTCCCCACAACAGACACCCTGTGAGGTAGGTGGGGCTGAGAGAGCTCTAGGAGCTGTAATTTGCCCAAGGTCACCCAGGTGGCTTCATGTGGAGGAGTAGGGAAACCAACCCAGTTCACCAGATTAGAGTCTGCTGCTCATGTGGAGTGGGAATCAAACCTGGTTCTCCAGATTAGAGTCCGCCACTCCAAACCACCACTCTTAACCACTACACCATGCTAGTTAGAGCACCAGACTAGGATATGAATCCAGGGTTGAATCCCCACTCATCCACAGAAGTTCCTTGAGTGACCTTGGGTCAGTCACAGGCACTCAGCCTAAGCCAACTACCTCACAGGGTGGTTGTGAGGATAAAATGGAGGAGAGAAGAGGAGAATGCTACAAGACACATTGGGTTCCACTGGTGAGTAAAGCAGGGTATAAATGAAGTAAATGAATAAATAATACATTTACGGCTGCTCTCCTACTCCCATACACTCTTCACGTACCCATTTCATTTGGACGGCCCCTTACTTCTGCTAGGAATCCAGTGTACTAAAAAGATAAGCACTTCAAGATCAAAAAGGATACAATGGAGACACAACAGAGATAGGAAACACATCTAGCAAGTGATGCAGCACTGATACAGTACGAGGCTTTGTCGGTGGGGGGAGATACGGTTGACGGAGACATTTGAAAAGACGATAATTCAGAAGGGTCTTTTGTACCTCAAATGCAGAAATCTGTGTGACCAGCAATTTCCTTTTCTGCGACAAACAGTTTGATCTAAAAAGGGTGTTCGAAGATTTGAATGAATGCCACGTTACCTAGTTTTATCGTAAGTGTACCTCTTAAACCAACATCGTCATCTGGAGCATGACCGGATGAAAAAGAGCAATCTTTTTTTCAAAAACTGCTCCTAGCATCGAAAACAGATGAGGTCCACATGTAAATGACAAAAATATTGTAGACTTTCAGAGAGAGTTACAAAACAAGCACACTCGCATCCTGCTCAACAATGCTCCAGTTATTCGTTCAGCATCCGATGACATTTCAGCTATTTCAGTATTTCTGATCTCCTGGTAAGCCTTATCCGACTCCTCTTCTAAATGTAAACGAGCTGTTCTTCTGACACCGAGCTGCCAACAATGCTTCAACCTTTTCACAAACAGTGGGGAGTTTAAACTTTGAGGACCAGCCTCTGCTAATATAAAGTTTTTATAAATATCCAGCACTTAGGATATGGACCATGGAAGGTTGTTCAGAATGCCAGATATGCTAAAAGTCAGCAAGTTGAGGGGCATGGACAAGATAATCTCGGATAGCGTTGCCAGCCTCCAGGTGGCACCTGGAGATCTCCAGCTGTTACGACTGATCTCCAGATGAACATGACCAGTTCTCCTGGAGAAAATGGCTGCTTTGGAGGGTGGAACCTATGGCATTATACCCTGCTGAGGTCCCTCCCTCCCAAAACCCAAACCTCCCCTCCCCAGGCTCCACCGCCAACATTTCCAGGTATTTCCCAACCCAGAGCTGGCAACCCTAACCACATGAACACATGAAGCTGTCTTATACTGAATCAGACCATTGGTTCATCAACGGTTGGACCAGATGACCTATATGGCCCCTTCCAACTCTAATGATTCTAACCCCCTCCACTATGAAAACATGTACCATCCACATACACTGGTTTCTGGATTACATCCATTTTCCACAATACAGTGTGACTGTTGGGTGAGAAAGAAATGGAAGCCAAGGCAAAACTGTTCAAGACTATTCAAGTAAGGGCAATCTTGTTTCTCAGGTTGATTTGTTTCTGGAATTTATGCTCCACTAACCATTGAACAATCCCTAGAAGTGACTCCCTTAGGATTCAAAGAAGATTGTGATCCAAGACACAGTTGTGGGGGTAATGGGAGAAAAAGCCACTTCATGCCTCCACAAACAATATTGCCAAGGGCAGGTTTAACTCTAGATCAACGTTTTTCCAAGTAGATAAGCTGTCTTTCTACTGGCAGTGAATAACTGACCCTTGTTAGAAGAAAAAGAAGAGAAGAGTTGATTTTTATATGCTGACTTCCTCTACCCTTAAGTAAGACTCAAACCAGCTTACAATCTCCTTCCCTTCCCCACAACATACACCCTGTGAGGTAGGGGGGGCTGAGAGAGTGTGACTTGCCCAAGGTCACCCAGCTGGCTTCATGTGTAGGAGTAGGGAAACAAATCCAGTTCACCAGACTGGCCTCCACCGCTCATGTGGAGGAGTAGGGAATCAAACCCGGTTCTCCAGATCAGACTCCACCACTCCAAACCACCTCACCACTCTGTTACTGTGGAAAGTCTGTACTAACATGCCTTTCACACCCAATACTGGGTGGCTTTGTGTCCACTGACTAGGGCCTTGGAGAGCCATTACATTGCAATGAAAAGGGGAGGGGCTGTGACTCAGTGGTGGAGCATCTGCTTGGCATGCAGAAGGTCCCAGATTCAATCCCCGGCATCTCCAGTTAAAGGGACGAGGCGAGTAGGTGATGTGAAAGACCTCTGCCTGAGACCCTGCAGAGCTGCTGCCAGTCTGAGTAGACAATACTGACCTCAATGGACCATGGGTCTGATTCAGTATAAAGCAGCTACATGCGTTCGTGTGATGTACACTTTAAATCTCCATCCCTCAGACAAGTATAAACAACTGTTGTATGTGCACCTTTGTAAGTGAATGCTCTGTGAATCTCACCAACTCTTCTTTCGATGCTGATCATGTTTTCTTTCAAGAATAAGCTCTAGATACCCCCAAAGTTCTAAGAGAAGAGGGCAGGAGCAGGAAGCCTGTTGAGAGAGAGCTTGACTACTTCTCAGCCAAGCCAGAACAGTGTAGTTGGGAAAATGGCAACTCACAGAGTAGCACTGCCTACTCTAGGTTATGAAATGCTTGGAGATTTTGCAGATGAAGCCAGGGAATTGCAGACTTTTGGGAGGGGAGTGAGCTCCCCAGCGTGCCAGCATGGTGTAGTGGTTAAGAGTGTTGGTTTGGAGCGGTCGAGTCTGATCTGGAGAACCACGTTTGATTCCCCACTTCTCCACATGAGTGGCAGAGGCTAATCTGGTGAACTGGATTTGTTTCTCCATTCCTACACGTGAAGCCAGCTGGGTGACCTTGAGCTAGTCACAGTCTCTCAGCCCCATGTACCTCACAGGATGTCTGTTGTAGGGAAGGTGATTGTAAGTTGGTTTGATTCTTCCTTATGTGGTAGGGAAAATCAGCATATAACAACGAACTCTTCTTCTCCATGGGATATAATGCCATACAGTCCACCCATCAAAGCAGCCATTTTCTCCAGGGAAATTGATCTGTTGGCTGGAGGTCCTTTATAATTCCAGGAGATCTCCAGGCCCCATCTGGCAATGCTACGGCCCAAAGAGAAACCCAATTTGGGTGTGAGAAGTTGCAAAGCTTATTGATTTCATTGTCCGCTGCCTCAATACTGGTAACTGGCCAATATCAAAAGGCGGCTCCCAGTCTAAGCCCAGCGACAAATGGGTTTGCCTCCTCCAACATCCAATGGGTCCCCGGAAGCAGACAACTCATCCAGTACATGGAGAGCCACCATGGTGTAGTGGTTAAGAGCGGTGGTTTGGAGTGGTGGACTCTGATCTGGAGAACCGGGTCTGATTCCCCACTCCTCCACATGAGCGGCGGACTCTTATCTGGTGAACTGGATTTGTTTCCCCACTCCTCCACATGAAGCCAGCTGGGGACCTTGGGCTAATCACACTCTCTGAGCCCCACCTACCTCACAGGGTGTCTGTTGTGGGGTCGGGGAAGGGAAGGTGACTGTAAGCTGGTTTGATTCTTCCTTAAGTGGTAGAGAAAGTTGGCATACGAAAACCAACTCTCCTTCATCTCCTTCTCATAGAATCATAGAGTTGGAAGGGACCACCAGGGTCACCTTCTCCTCCTTCTACAAGCGGTCCATATTTTAAGCCCTCACTCAGTCAATCTGCAGAACTTCATTTTCGGCTAGAAGGCAACCCTCCTTCCTGCCACAACAAACCGAAATCCTTGCTTCCCTTTCGCTTCCAGCAAACATTGTTTGATCATCCCCATCTGAAGGCTGCACAGCACCTGCCATGCTATAGAAGCGCTGCTGCCGCCACCACCAGGCCGACAGTAGAGCAGCAGCTATTCCCCCCTGCCAACCCTTGCCGGGTGACCCAAATTAATATTCAGAATGCATAGGTTTTATTTGAAGGGGGGGAAGCAATCCTCCTCCTTTCAAAAGGTTTGAATTATTAAGGCACCCCACATTTACGCACAGGCTGCTGGCTTTGTGCGGCAAGCCCACAGCTGGGGGAAGGCCGACAAGCGCGCTTGAGCGTCGGACGCGGCGGCTGCTTGAGCCGCCTGCAAATCCCTTAATGGCGGGCAGTGACCAATCAGACCCCAATCAGGCAACATTCTTCGAGTCACCGCGGACAAAGCGCGGCGGTAAAGGCCAGGCCGGAAGGAAACAAGCTTAATGCAGCCAGGATCTGGGAACGATTTATTAGGAAGCCCAAAACAGACTTGCCGCTTTCTAATCTCTCCGGCTCTGTCGGCGGCTATTCCGGCCCAGCTGAAAGGTAGCCAAGGCTGCAATCAGCTGGAGCAGAGGCAGGCCCATATCTGTAAGGGCAAAATGCATCAGGGTGGTTTTACATTTCTCTCTCTCTTTCTCTCTGTATTTCTCTGCCTTTCCGCCTATTGTTTTTGGCAGCTCGTGAATGACAGGCTCAGACACAGCAACCAGCAGGACCGCTGGACAGCTGACAAGTGCTGCACATAGGGTTGCCAACCTCCAGGTACTAGCTGGAGATCTCCTGCTATTACAACTGATCTCCAGCAGATAGAGATCAGTTCACCTGGAGAAAATGACTGCATTGGCAATTGGACTCTATGGCATTGAAGGCCCTCCCCTCCCCAAACCCCGCCCTCCTCAGGCTCTGCCCCAATAACCTCCCACCGGTGGTGAAGAGGGACCTGGCAACCCTAGCTGCACAGCAGACAGGTCTTTATGCCAGAGGCCGGAAGATAGGGGCTTTGCCTGTTAAAACCACGTCTTGAACACATGAAGCTGCCTTATACTGAATCAGACCCTTGGTTCATCCAAGCCAGTATTGTCTACTCAGACCAGCAGCAGCTCTCCAGGGTCTCAGGCAGAGGTCTTTCTCATCACCTACCGGTACTTGCCTAGTCCCTTTAACTGGAGATGCCGGGGATTGAACCTGGGACCTTCTGCATGCCAAGCTGATGCTCTACCACTGAGCCATGGCCCCTCTTGGTTTTAGTGGCCTAATTCTAATGCCGATGTTGCTTTCTCAAATGATTTACTGGCTACATGACATCCCTGGCTCGCTCTGTATATCTAGAGGCAGTGGGTGGGTTTCCCTAACTTTTGATACTCAACAACTACATGCAGGTATGGCTGACAGATGGCAACTGACCCCAAGGTCACTCAGTGAGCATTACAGCTAAGCAGGGATTTGCACGTGTTTTCCCCCACCCATATTGTAGGGCTTAAGGCTCCAGCTATGCTAGAAAACTGGCACTAGCGGCGCGAATTGGGCTCAATGCACAGAGTTAATGCTACCGACATCTGCAATCCATGTGCCAATGTGACATTGTGGGAACCGCATGGGCTGCCACATCTATGCAATGGGATCCACTGTGTTGGCATGGAAACCCGTGGAAGGTACTTTCAAATTTTCGCTGTTAAATAAAGAGAGAGAGAGAGAGAGGTCGTTACATCGTCAAACTGAGAAGCTATTGTGCAGATGCATCCCAAGCCACACAGGGACAGCTGCTGTTAAAGCAACGGCTACTGAACTGCAAAATTTCTCTACAGAAGCTCTAGCCCGTCCTTCAGTGTAGAAGAAGAAGAAGAGTTGGTTTTTATATGCCAATTTTCTCTACCTTTTAAGAAGAATCAAACTGTTTTACAATCTCCTTCCCTTCCTCTCCCCATAAAGACACCTTTTGAATTAGGTGGGGCTGAGAGAGCTCTAAGAGAGCTGTGACTAGCCCAAGGCCACCCAGTTGGCCTCATGTGGAAGAGTGGGGAAACCAACCTGGTTCACCAGATTAGAGTCCACCGCTCTTGTGGAGTGAGGAATCAAACCTAGTTCTCCAGATTAAAGTCCACTGCTCTTAACCACGACACCAAACTGTAGCACATGCAAGGGCTGAACTGAAGGTAAGTCTTATAAAGAACACAAGGTGGATGAACCAAAAGCAAGGACCTGTACCAACGTGACAGCTGCTTCAGGGGCATCCAGTTCCTAAAATCACTTTTGGCCCAATTATGGAAAATTTTCTGTGCATCAAGAAACAGATGGTCACTCATGAAAACTGGGTCAATCAGTTGTGACCTGCATCTTCTGTGTGTTCAGGCCAGCAAAATGTACATTTTCCTAAACCAAATGCAATCCACCAGCCATGCAGGGCAGCTCAGTGAAGTGTCAAATCTTATTTATTGAGCTATTTATACCCTGCTTTCCCCCGCATTGGGGGACCCCAAGTTGCTTACATCATCATTCTCCTTGCTCGCCCTTTACTCTAAAAACTGCCCTGTGAGGTAGACTAGGCTGAGTGAGAATGACCCGCCCAAGGTCACCCAGTGAGCTTCCACGAATAAGCATGGATTTGAACCTGGGTCTCCCAGATCATTGTCAGAATCTCTGACTACTAAATCTTTGGTTTTTGGCCACCTGTTGGAGTGGCCAAGTTCCAGGAGGGACCCAGCGCATTGCTGAGTGGCCATAAGTGGCCCAGCCGCGACCTCAGGAACGCGCAAGCTCGAAAAGCCCAATGACAAATTTTCATCTGCTTTGGCAATGCCGCCAAACATTTTATGATGTTCACTAACAGAGTTCTAGTTACTAAAGCTTCGGTAATGATGCAAGAGCTCTCCGGCTTTATGCTTTAAAGCGCAAGGAGGTCTGCCAAAGCCTCAGAGAAAGGAACTGCACGCTATTTAGTGCCATTAAAGATATCCTGTTTCTAATTGTGGTCGTTTCTGTAGCCTGGAGTTGTGCTCAGTAAAAAACAAACAAAAAAAACCTCTGCAGGATGATTGATCACTCTTGTTGGGAAGGAATTTTCTTCCAAGACAAAGCGGATACACAAACTTCTCTTCTCCCTCGAGGGCTCCCCCCTTGCTGCAAAGTGCATGCTCTCGCCAGGTTGCATGACTCATCCGAAAATATAGCTCTGCAAACACCTCTTACACTCCACCTGCTTGCAGTACACTGTGGTCGGAACTGAATACATCTATGGAGTGCTTCCACAGGAGGCATCATGACTAGTATCCATTTTGACTAATAGTCATGGATACTCCATGAACATGTCCACTCCCTTAAAGACTCTGAGACGAAAGAGGAAAACAACAACACAAGTCATGGCTGATCTTCGACAGCACCTAAAGACGCTTCACACCCCAGGAAAAAGCAGAGCCGCTGCAATATCCCTCAGAAAAAGGGTTGCCAATCTCCAGGATGGGTGGTGGTGGAGATCTCCCGGAATTACAAGTGATCTCCAACATAAAAACATAAGAAAAGCTGTGCTGGATCAGACCAAGGCCCATCAAGTCCAGCAGTCCGTTCACACAGTGGCGAACCAGGTGCCTCTAGGAAGCCCACAAACAAGACAACTGCAGCAGCATTATCCTGCCTGTGTTCCACAGCACCTCATCTAATAGGCATGCTCCTCTGATCCTGGAGAGAATAGGTGTGCATCATGACTAGTATCCATTTTTACAATAGTGCCAAAAGATTTTGCATTAACCACAACAGAATTAGGATGTTTGGTTTCATTCACCAGTGGGCTAACAGTAGCAGCACAGTTGGGCACACTTACCTCCCTCTCACCCACCCACCAGGCTGATCTGTATATATCGACATAGGCCAGATGCTAGAATTGCTGCAGAACACAGCATCAAAAACACCCCAGCTCAGCTTGATGAGGATGAGATGCAAATCAGCATCTTTTGATGCACACCACCTGTGCGCTCATGTAAAAGCATTAAGGCCTCTTGGCTTCTGTCCAAAACCAATCATGAATGACTTGAGCATCTTCTCCATCATCCCTTTCACCTGAGTCCCTAACCTCTTTTTATGTCCCTTTAGAACATTCCACATTCAGCACTGCTACATCCGTCAATATAACCCCCTCAATTAAAAAAAATGTGATAAATTATTCTACAGCAATCACAAGCAATATTTCCCCCTATCTGACACCTTTAATTTAGTTCTAAAAAAGCACCTCGCAATGCTACAACTCCGGTTCATAAATGTCCTCTCTAGTTTGAGTAGCTACTGATTTAGTAGCCTTACCCAATTTTTCAGGAGGAGGAGGAGGAGAAGAGTTGGTTTTTATACACTGACTTTCTCTACCACTTAAGGAAGAATCAAACTGGCTTACAATCACCTTTCCTTGTCCCTCTCAGCAACAGACACCCTGTGAGGTAGGTGGGGCTGAGAGAATGCAGATAGCCCAAGGTCCCCCATCCAGCTTCATGTGTAGGAGTGGGGAAACAAATCCAGTTCACCAGATTAGCCTCCATCGCTCATGTGGAAGAGTGGGGAATCAAACCTGGTTCTCCAAATCAGACTCCACCACTCCAAACCACCTCTCTTAACCACTACACCAAGGGATGGACAGATGCAATGAGACAGAGTTTAATTTCCACTCAAAAGCAATGACAGAGAGCTGTTCATTGATCAGGAAAGTGCTTCTGGAGGTCAGGTTATCCCCCCCCCCCATCAGTACCTGAAGCTGCATTTAATCTTGCCTTGGAGGGAGAGAATGCCGTTACCACAATCACTTGCCTCTCCCTTCTCCTTCCCCAAGGGCCTAAAAGCAGCTGGGGAAAGTGATCCCTCTTGTTACTGACTGTGCCTTAAGAAGATGAAGAGTTGGTTTTTATATGCCTACTTTCTCTACCACTTAAGAGAGAATCAAACTGGCTTCCAGTCACCTTCCCTTCCCCTCGCCACAACAGACACCCTGAGAGGCAGGTGGTGCTGAGAGAGTGTGACTAGCCCAAGGTCACCCAGCTGGCTTCATGCGTAGGAGTGGGGAAACAAATTCGGTTCACCAGATTGGCCTCTGCTGCTCATGTGGAGAAGTGGGGAATCAAACCTGGTTCTCCAGATTGACTCCACCACTCCAAACCACCACTCATAACCACTCTACCACATTGGCGAACAATCCGCCATTCCAATGAAGCCCTAGAGAGAACCCCATCTGGGCAGTGCTGTTCTTGAGAAACCTTCCAAGATCTAGAAAAGACAGTGGTCAAGTTCTGTCGAGATCTTGCTTCCAATGATTCCTGGGAATGAACACGCTGCCTTGCTCTTCCCTGCCAACATCTGTTCTAGCCACATAGGTCATTTAAGACAAGTTTGGCTGTCTTAACTTGTTATTGAGCTCACAAGTAGCAATGACATTTATTTAATCTTCACTGTGTGCTTAAACGTTGCATGGTGATGGGAGACATTTGTTTCCAAGAAGCTGATGCTAAATTGCTGTGATATAAAGGAAACACTTAGCCATTATTGACATTTACCAACTCCTGGCAGTATACAGTCTGGTACTCATTTGTGGTATGGAATGCATTTGGAAAGAGGCTGGTGGGAGCACAAGGGCAGAAATCAAGATCCTTCACATGCTATTTTTTTAACAGGTGGCAGTAATAAAAGTAAAGGTATAGGTCCCCTGTGCAAGCACTGGGTCATTCGTGACCCATGGGGTGACATCACATCCTGACGTTTACTAGAATCATAGAATAGAATCATAGAGTTGGAAGGGACCACCAGGGTCATCTAGTCCAACTCCCTGCACAATGCAGGAAATTAACAACTACCTCCCACCACATCCCCAGTGACCCCAACCCTCCCCCCGCCATGCAGGATCCCACAATCAAAGCACTCCTGATAGAAGGCCATCTAGCCTCTGCTTAAAGACCTCAAAAGACGGGGACTCCACCACCCTCTGAGGCAGTGCATTCCGTCGAACAGCCCTCACCATCAGAAAGTTCTTCCTAATGTTTAGGTGGAATCACTTTTCTATTAGTTTAAATCAATTACTCCGTGTCTCTGGAGCAACAGAGAACAAGCTAGTTCCCTCATCAATATGACATCCCTTCAAATATTTAAACATGGCTATCATGTCTCCCCTCAACCTTCTCTTCTCCAAACTAAACAAACCCAACTCCCTAAGTCTCTCCTCATAGGGCATGGATTCCAGACCTCTGACCATTCTGGTTGCCCTCCTCTGGACACGCTCCAACTTGTCAACATCCTTCTTAAATTGTGGAGCCCAAAACTGGACACAGTATTCCAAGTGAGGTCTGACCGATGCAGAATACAGTGGTAGTATTACTTCCCTTGATCTAGACACAATACTCCTATTGATGCAGCACAGAATTGCATTGGCCTTCTTAGCCGCCATATCACACTGTTGACTCATGTTCAGTTTGTGGTCCACTAAGACTCCCAGATCTCTTTCGCATGTACTGTTGTCAAGCCAGCTATCTCCCATCCTGTGCCTTATGTTGTTTCTGCCTAGGTGAAGTACTTTACACTTCTCCCTTTTGAAATCCATTTTATTGCTTATGGCCCAGCTCTCCAGTCTATCAAGGTCATTCTGAACTCTGACCCTATCCTCCGGGGTATTAACTACCCCTCCTAACTTGGTGTCATCTGCAAATTTGATAACCATGCTCTCTATTCCATCATCCAAGTCATTTATAAGAATATTAAATAGTACCAGTCCCAGGACAGACCCCTTTGGCACCCAACTGGTCACTCCTCTCCAGGATGAAGTTGTGTCATTAATGAGCACCCTTTGGGTTCGGTTGGTCAATCAATTACCAATCCACCTAACAGTAGCAGTGTCCAGCCCACATTTTACTAGCTTTGTTTCAAGAAGATCATGGGGGACTTTATCAAAGGCTTTACTAAAATCAAGGTACACTACATCTACAGCATTCCCTCCATCTACCATACTTGTCACTCTTTCAAAAAAAGATATGAAATTAGTTTGGCATGACCTGTTTTTGAGAAACCCATGTTGACTGTCAGTGATCACGGCATTTCTTTCTAAGTGCTTCCAGACCGTCTGTTTAATTATCTGTTCTAGTATTTTATCTGGTATTGATGTCAGGTTGACTGAGCGATAATTGTTTGGGATTTCTTTTCCCCCCTTTTTAAAGATGGGGACCACATTTGCCCTCCTTCAGTCTGCTGGAACTTCTCCTGTTCTCCATGAATTCTCAAAGATTAGTGGTTCATCTGAAATCACTTCAGCCAGTTCTTTTAACACCCTTGGATGCAGTTCGTCCGGCCCCAGAGACTTGAATTCATTAAGAGTAGCCAGGTATTCCCGTACTATCTCAGTGTCTATACTATGCTGTAATTCCCCTATTGCATCCACTGCTCCATTATTCCTAGGTTGAGCACTATTCCCCTTTTGGGAGAAGACTGATACAAAAAAAGAGTTAAGTAATTCTGCCTTTTCTGCCTCCCCTGTTAATAACTCACTAGGCAGTTAATAACTAGTTAATAACTAGGTTAATAACTAGGCAGACTTTGTTTACGGGGTGGTTTGCCAGTGCCTTCCCCAGTCATCTTCCCTTTACCCCCAGCAAGCTGGGTTCTCATTTCATCCCTGCAGGCAGAGGTAGCAGGAGCTGGCTGTAGAATCCAGTCCCGACCATGTGGAGCAGGAGCACCTCCGGCATGTGGCTGGACGGCTACGCCCAGCTGGTGCAACAGGCCATCCTATGCCACCAGGTGGGAGAGTGCGCCACTGGCTGGATGCCTGCCTGCTTGCCCGTGCGGGCAGGGGGGGTCATCTGGGGCAGCTGTCTGCTTGGGGCTTGGTCAGCTAATTTTTAAGTTGATAATTTTGTATGGCCCGCAAATGATGTTATAATTATCCAAATGGCCCTTGGCGGAAAAAAGGTTCCTCACTCCTGCTCCAGAGCATCCATTTTCTCCAGCCAAATTGATCTGTGTAGTCTGGAGATGAGTTGTAACTCCGAGGGATCCCCAGAGCCCTCCCAGAGGCTGGCATCCCTAATTCTGGGTTGCATTCCTTTACTAGACTTCTATACTGCTTATATTAACCAAAATGGTTTGAAAGCATATTTATGGGCCAGCCACATTTATCTAACCAGCGCAAGAAAAGCAAGTAATCACTTTCCCTCCTGCAGTACAAGGATTTTAAGGTGACCCCCAGACATGCGCTGCATACTATCTGCAGAACACCTTAATTGGCTATTTAAAATGGGCCTTGCAACTTTCAGGTGAACGTATGAATCTGAGTTAACACTTGTAAATTATTCACCATTAGCCCCATATGCACTTTTTGAAGTGTATTCACACATACATAACCAAGACTTAAACCAATGGTCACTTCCACAGAGAAGCTTCAAGCAAGCAATACAATAGTAGGAAGCCTGATACTATTGTAAGACAAAGTTACTATTTTTTCTTCTTTAAATAATGCTCTCCTTTTATCTGGAAGAAGAAATGACCAACAAACTAAGACAGAAAATTCAAGCAAAGTTAGCCAATAACACAAAACGTACAATAATGCACACACATATACGAAACTTGAATATCATGGGAGCAAACACAAGGAAATGATCTATACTGCAAACCTGGAATGATTTATACCATTTTAACTGTCATGGCTTCCCCTAAGGAACCTAGAACAACTGCTGTACAGTAGTTCACAGAAATGCTGAGAATTCTTTGTTAAACATTCCTTGCCCTTCCTTGGAGAACTCCAGGGTTCCCTAGCAAGGAAGAAAATAAATCATGCCCCTTAAAATCTATAGTGAAGGTACACTTTAAATATGTTTGGGTATATTCTGCTTGGTTAACTCATGGTTTTAACTACCAGCTCCAATGTTGGTAAAATCAACATGGAGAAATGCATATGCTTATATTTAGAAAATCTTTTTTTTTGATACACCACTCACTAATCACCCCTTTCACTCCCTTAACGAGGAAACAGGTACATGGTAGCCTACTCTGAGACTAGGGTTGCCAACCTTCAGCTACTAGCTGGAGATCGCCTGCTATTACAACTGATCTCCAGCCAATAGAGATTAGTTCACCTGGAGAAAATGGTCGCTTTGGCAAGTGGACTCTATAGCATTGAAGTCCCTCCGATCCCCAAACCCCGCCCTCCTCAGGGTCCACCCCAAAAACCTCCCACCGGTGGTTAGGAAAGACCTGGCAACCCTATCTGAGACACATGATGCAACTTGGCTCCTTGCGCACAGTATACAGACTGAACTCATCTGCTGTCATGCATAGGATTCATCCTTTGGCATCCTCAAACTAGGGTTGCCAGGTCCCTCTTCGCCACCGGTGGGAGGTTTTTGGGGTAGAGCCTGAGGAGGGTTTGGGGCTGGAGATCTATCAGCTGGAGATCAGTTGTAATAGCAGGAGATCTCCAGCTAGTACCTGGAGGCTGGCAACCCTACCTCAAACACAACATTTGCTAAATGAACTTTTGTGTTGCCATTCTAAAAGCTGATTCCTGGGTTATGGTGGAGGAACATAAGAACATAAGAAAGGCTCTGCTGGATCAGACCAAGGCCCATCAAGTCAAGCAGTCTGTTCACACTGAGGCCAACCAGGTGCCTCTAGGAAGCCACTAACAAGATGAGTGCAGCAGCACCATCCTGCCTGTGTTCCACCGCACCCAAAATAATAGGCATGCTCCTCTGATA
The DNA here is from genome assembly GCF_029931775.1 of Euleptes europaea. Lineage (NCBI taxonomy): Eukaryota > Metazoa > Chordata > Lepidosauria > Squamata > Sphaerodactylidae > Euleptes > Euleptes europaea. Next base: position 14,324,761 of record NC_079325.1, on the reverse strand, counting down.
CTAGAGATAATAGGTATGCAGCATGACTAATATCTATTCTAACTAATAGCCATGAATACCCCTCTCCTCCATGAGTATGTCCACTCCCCTCTTAAAGCCCTTCAAGCTGGCAGCCATCACCACATCCTGGGGCAGGGAGTTCCACAATTTAATTATGCGTTGTGTGAAAAAATACTTCCTTTTATCTGTTTTGAATCTCTCACCCTCCAGCTTTAGCAGATGACCCCGTGTTCTAGTATTATGGGAGAGGGAGAAAAACTTCTCCCTGTCCACTCTCTCCAAACCATGCATAATTTTATAGACCTCTATCATGTCTCCCCTCAGCCGCCTTCTTTCCAAGCTAAACTGCCCTAAGCGTCTTAACCGCTCCCCATAGGACAGTTGCTCTAGTCCCCTAATCATTTTGGTCAACTGGCTATCCAGGTGGTAACAGCCAAAACGCATAACCTATGCCCAGAGCAGTCATACACATGGCCATTCGTGTATGTAGGCTGCTGTGCCAGAATGGTGGACTTTCGGCATATTTTGATACAATACAGTCTACAGCTTAGAAACACATGTGCACAGAGAATCGTTTAACACTGTACGCAAGATGCATTCCTCAGTCTCAGGCTTAATTCTGATAACAGGATTTTTTTAAAAAAAGAAAAAAAGATGAGGAGGAAGTCCTCTGATACTAAGGTAGAAAAAGGAGCCCTCTAAAAATCACACACATGGTATTTGTAGGAGAAATACCACCATGGCTTGGATGCTGAACTGCTCTGAGCAATGAAGACAGAGGGAAACATGGTACTAACACTCATCTATGAAGTCTGGAGTCATTAGCATAGCTTCCATTCATTAACACTAATGCACACTATTCAGAAACTCAAGAACGAGAACATCTTAAGAGTATGAGTAATTGGGAAAGAGCATTCAATGGGGAAAGGCCTTTTCAGATCCCAGCCAAGCGAGTGTGTGCTCTCAAAGCAGACGTTTAACCCCTGCCCATTAGAAACACTTACTCCAAGACCTGGCCACTGGATTGCTGCTGAAACAGGGAAAGCCACAGTACATATTAACATATTCATTTGTACCCAAAAGTACAAGGAGAGCTGGTTTTTATATGCTGACTTTCTCTACCACTTAAGGGAGACTCAAACCGGCTTACAACCACCTTCCCTTCCCCTCCCCACAACAGACACCCTGGGAAGTAGGTGAACCTAAGAGAGCTCTAACAGAGCTGTGACTAGCCCAAGATCACCCAGCTGGCTTCATGTGGAGATGTGGGGAAACAAATCCAGCTCACCAGATTAGCCTCCACCACTCATGTGGAGGAGTGGGGAATCGAACCCGGTTCTCCAGATCAGACTCCACCGCTCCAAACCACTGCTCTTAACCACTACACCACGCTGGCTCCCTATATATAAAATCAAATGAAGTTAAGCTTGCAAAACTCTTCCTCCATACAAATAACCTTGCCAGGGAGTCATAATTGGGTGCAGTTCCTTGTTACGGTCACTGGCAAATCAGAGTTTGCCACCATGTAATGGGTGGAAGAGCCCTGAAAGCTCAGCCAGGAGACCAGATCTCACAAAACACTTTGTTAATAGTCTGTTGGGGAATAGACACATCTGCATAGGGTTGCCAGGTCCCTCTTCGCCACCGGCAGGAGGCTTGGGGGCGGAGCCTGAGGAGGGCAGGGTATGGGGAGGGACTTCAATGCCATAGAGCCCAATTGCCAAAGCGGCCGTTTTCTCCAGTTGATCTGATCTCTATCAGCTGGAGATCAGTTGTAATAGCAGGAGATTTCCAACTATTACCTGGAGGTTGGTAATCAAATATAGACACCTCTTTGTAAATAGTAATTACATCCAAATGCGCACAGAGAGGCAAACAAAAGTAGCTAAATGCTAAGAAGTGTATAATGTATCTCCAATACAAACAACCTATACAATGTTTTGTTTTTTTTGCTTCAATGCAATACAGCATACAATATTAACAAGGTAAGTATAAAAAGAACCAAATTTATGGTGCAATAATATATCTTTTCTTATATTGCAGGAATCTCAGGTGAGTTTCAAGGTTGAAGAGGAAGACAGTGGTTTCGATTCTTCATCAGTTCCCCTTCATGCACCTATTAATTCATCTATATTGTTTCTTCCTGTCTGATCCTATAGCATTATTTTTGTGTACTTCATGGACCTTCCTATTGCCATACTTCAGGCTTCACTTGTATAACCAGTAGGGGAGCAGATGAAGAACTGAAACAGCTGTTTTACCTTGAAACTCACCTCAGATTCCTGCATTACCTGGAGGTTGGCAACCCTACATCTGCATGATCCTTGCCATGCATAGTTTGCAGGTCTTGTAAGGATACAAATGAATTTTTTTAACACTTCCATGCTTACAGTGCAGTGAAAATATGGGGGCTCCTGAGGGTTGCCAGTGCTGGGTTAGAAATTACCGGGAGATTTTTGGGGTAGATCCTGTGGAGGGGAGGGACCTCCTTGGGGTATTATGTCATAGAGTCCACACTCCAAAGCAGCCATTTTCTCCAGGGGAACTAGTCTCTGTAGTCTGGAGAGCAGGTGTAATAGTGGGAGATTCTATGAGATCTCCAGGCCCCACCTGGAGGTTGGCAACCCTAGGGCTCCCTGCTCTTCGAGAGCCTGAATTGGAATTAATTCTGCTCCCAAATAAGCTTGTGTGTTATGACTACCATTAAATGCACTGAGAATAAGCAGATCCTACACATGCTCCGACAGCCTGGCTTATTTATTCTAAGCATCTCTGAGGACAGACACGGCTCAAACCCCATGGCTACGGCATTATTTTAAGCTCAAACTTGTGGTTTTTTTTTTTAACATACAGACCCTTTGAACACCGCACTGGCTTCCCCAGCCCGCACTCTCTCAGCTACCATATCCATCTGCTGCGCAGACAACGACGTAGCCTGGATTTAAGGTGCTACATGGTTTGCAAGGAACGCGAAGTGCTAAAGCAGCACATCTGATCCCCTGGAAAAGGAAAAAAAAAAACCACCATGCAGGTGCGCCCTTTAATTACACGCTGGAGTACGCTGGAAATGAGTTCCACCGAAATCAATGGGACTTACTTCCAAGCGCATGCATTTAGGATTGAAGACGCAGCTCGATATTGTGCAGAAAGAGGGCAGACGGCACTTCAGAAAGTTCTTTGGGCCTGAAGTGCACCTCGCTGCAACAGACAGGCAGAGACACAGGCAGGCAGAGACACACATGCCGCACTAATGGAGCGCCTTACCCCAAGACTAGGGGAAAGTGGAGAGCGAGTCGCATCCTTCTCTTTCCGGCTGGTTTTTCTGAGTACATTTTCCTGACCCTGACAAGCCTGCAATCGTGTTTGCTGCAAGTAGATTTGTGCACACATACAGTGGTGGTCCTAGCCCCAAGGCAGCTGCCTCATGGGGGGGGGGGGAGAAGACTGCCAAGCTGCCCTGTTTAATAGCCTCCCACCCCAGAGTCACCCTCCTGCAGTAGATGAGGAGCTCACAGCAGCAGCGATCAGCAGCAGGCTCTCCAACAACCCCACCAGCGTGATTTAGTGGTTAAGAGCAGTAGTTTTGAGCGGTGGAGTCTGATTTGGAGAACCAGGTTTGATTCCCCACGCCTCCACATGAGCGGCAGAGGTTAATCTGGAGAACTGGATTTGTTTTCCCACCCCTCCACATGAAGCCAGCTGGCTGACCTTGGGCTAGTCACACACTCTCAGCCCCACCCATCTCACAGGGTGTTGTGGGGAGGGGGAGGGAAGGTGATTGTAAGATGGTTTGAGTCTCCCTTAAGTGGTAGAGAAAGTCGGTATATAAAAACCAACTCTTCTTCTTCTACCAATGAATCAGTCACCTACAGTATGGTGGGAGCAACCCCCCACCGCTCAGTTCATAAAAACATAAGAAAGGCCATGCTGGGTCAGACCAAACTCCATCAAGTCCACCAGTCTGCTCACACAGTGTCCAACCAGATGCCTCTAGGAAGCCCACAAACAAGACGACTGCAGCAGCAACCTGCCTGTGTTCCACAGCACCTAATGTAATAGGCATGCTCCTCTGATCCTGAAGAGAATAGATATATGCATCATGACTAGTATCCATTTTTACTAGTAGCCATGAACACCCCTCTCCTCCATGAACATGTCAACTCCCCTCTTAAGTTGGCAGCCATCACCACATCCTGGGGCAGGGAGTTCCACAATTTAACTGTGTGTTGTGTGAAGAAATACTTCCTTTTATCTGTTTTGAATCTCTCACCCTCCAGCTACAGCAGACGACCCCGCATCCTATTATTATGAGAGAGGGAGAAAAGCTTCTCCCTGTCCACTTTCTCCATGCCATGCATAATTTTATAGACCTCTGTCATGTCTGGCTCACTGCCTATCAGACAGCAATGAACTAGGTGTGGGGTTTTCCTCCAACTTCCAACCAGTGATTCAGAGCCCCAGAATCACTACGACATGCAAATATGCCTAGGATTGCCAACCTCCAGGTGGTGTCCAGAGATCTCTCGCTATTACAACTGATATCCAGGCGACAGAGATCAGTTCCCCTGGAGAAAACTGCTTCGGTGTAAGCTGAACTCTATGGCATTATACCAAATTGAAATCCCTTCCCTTCCCAAAACCCACTCTCCCCAGGCCCTACCACCAAAATTTCCAGATCAGGGGTGTTGAACTCAATTGTTATGAGGGCTGGATATGACATAAATGTCATGGTCAGGGCGGGCCAGGCCTCACAAGCCCAGATTGAGAGTGGAAGGAGGGGGCTGTCAAGGGGCCAGATCTGGCCCTCGGGCCTTATGTTTAACACCCCTGCTCCAGATATTTCCCAAAGTGGAGCTGGCAACCCTAAAATGAGACAACTGTCTCTCAATTAGGGCTTCCTTACTAGAATTCTCACTGGTTAAGCAGGAGACTAAAACACTGAGCGGGGGGACTTGTTACTATGGAGTTGAATTCTATGGTCCCTGGCCTACCGCAACCTGTAACCTGATTATTTTTTGCCTGCCAGAAGATACATGATATGATGGCGCGAAAAGGTCTTAAAATCATGACCTTAAAACCTGTTCTCCCCTTCCTATTGTCTAACATCTGGCCTGACAAAGAGTTCTGGCGAACTCAAAAGCTTGCACACAGGTATGTGTCACTGGGTTGATCCTAGGGGTGCCAACCTCCATGTACTAGCTGGAGATCTCCTGCTATTACAACTGATCTCCAACCAATAGAGATCAGTTCACCTCGAGAAAATGGCCACTGTGGCCATTGGACTCTATGGCATTGAAGCCCCTCCCCTCCTCAAACCCCGCCCACCTCAGGCTCCACCCCAAAAACCTCCTGCCAGTGGCAAAGATGGACCTGACAGCCCTAGTTGATCCTAATAAAATGCATTGCTTACATTGTCTTCTTCCGTATATCTGCCATTCATATTTTTGTGTTCTCTGTGGGAAACACCAAGATAAAAGGCTTATCTGCAGCAAATATGGATGCAATGAAGTATTACTTTAAAAAATTACCCTAAAGCACTCACCCCCCCCCCTTTTTGTATTGTTCACACATACAATCTCTTTCCTTCATAACCTCCCAAATCCCTCTTCTCCTCCTGTGGATGTTTCACCACGTTGACACTTCCTACACATTTACACTCTAGTCCGGCTAACTTAGGAGAAGTCATGAGAAATGTTCTGATGCACCCGGCACTAAGGGTCCAATTCCTCTCATAACAGACTTTCCACAGAGAATTAAGGAAACTGTGTCCACTCTTGAAGAACCTGCCATGCATTCACTGTGCAGAATCAATGGGAGGGAAAGGAAGTGCATTATGGAATTGCCATCCTGTGAGCAAGACAAGACGTCCCAAGGAGGTTCAAAGACATCACAATATCTGCTTCAATTCCATACCAGCACAATCAGAAACACCTTGTCCCAGCCAAACACAGCCCTAAGCACAAACAGACCCTGGTGCTAGGAACCGCCTGGGTTATGTATTTGTGTGAAAGAGAATGCTCCAGAGAGATGTTGGAGAAGAATCTCTCAGCTCTTGGCATAAGGAAGAGCCCTGAGAGATTATAGGGTTAAAAAAACAAGGATACATCATTGATGGTCCTATGGTGAGAAGTCCTTATGCTGTACAAGTCAATCCTGCCCCCTCCAAGTGCATGGTTTTTAGGAGCGGAAGGGGACATTCCAACAAGCCTGGAGCTAGCTGGACCAATTGGGCTGTTGGGCTGCAGTTCAACAGGAGACATTTGGCTCAGAACTGGGCCTTGGCAATGGGTGTAGGTCTGCCATGACTGTTGTGGCCTGGGCCAGAGCTGAGAGATGCTGCCACATCATGAATACACGAAACTGCCTTCTACTGAATCAGACCCTCGGTCCATCAAAGTCAGTATTGTCCGCTCAGACCAGCAGCGGCTCTCCAGGGTCTCAGTCAGAGGCCTTTCACATCACCTACTTGCCCAGTCCCTTTAACTGGAGATGCCGGGGATTGAACCTGGGACCTTCTGCACACCAAGCAGATGCCCTGCCACTGAGCCACAGCCCCTCCCCTCACTTGGCTCAGCTTGCGCCTTTCCGCCAGTGGTCCACCAGAAAGTTTTCCTGTCCACCTGCCATGGTACAGGACCTGATACAACTCCGACTCCCCATGCTTTCAAATGAAATCACACTGATAAAATAGGCACACGAGGTCATGCAACCCCTCCTTCTCCAAAGGATTCAGCTATGAGGAGCACCAGGGGCTCCCCACATGACAGCAGAGTTATGCTCAAGGGCACTGTGAGGATTCAGCTCAGCTGTGACGGGACGCCACCAAGCTCAGGATCTGACTGACGGCAGGAGGGCCCCTCTCTCTCTGCTTTTGTTATTTTCCTTCCTCAACTCTTTCAGGCCAAGGAAGGGGAATTAAATAGTGTGTGGGGGGGGAGAGAAACCCATACAAAATAAAACTTCATGTTCTGTCAGTGACAGGGTCACTTCTCTTTCCACCAAGGAACACCACAGATGCCTTGTGCCAGCGGGAGGCAAATTGCCTCGTGACATTATACTTTTTTTATATAGCCCTGACAGCTTAGGGAAAGTAACACAGCACCAGGAACAAAACCGCCAAGAAAGGAGGGGTGGAAACCAACACAGACCCAGCAGACACAACACCAGCAGCTGTCAGATCTCAGAGCCAGGTTTCTCACCGACTTGTCGGTGATGAAGACAAGAGCCGGAGACGCAAAACAAGAGTCACAGAGAAGCTGTTTTGAGAGAAAGCCATCTTCAGAGCTATCAGGCCCCAACGTCAAAAGATTTTTTTAATCGACATCTCTAGAGATCACCTCTTTAATTATTTCGCAACCCCTCTCCATGCCAAAGGCACAGGGGGAAACAGCAGGGGTGGAAAGGTGGCACAGTGGATTTGCCACCAGACATTTATACGCTGGAGAGACTATTGAAATCTGGCTTTGAAGAGCGTATCAGACACACACAAAATTATTCCACTAAGAAGCTTTTAAAAAGGCTCTGCGGGAATGCAGAAATGAATTAGCCAGCTCTTCTCTAAAAGGCGGCTGTACTTTTCACTGAAAAACACCAGCTGAGACAGGTCAAACTGATACCTGTTCAACCACTGCACACTTGGAACGAACATAAGCCCGACATCCTTAGGAGACAATGCTTCTGAGAGAATGACCAGAGACTCCCACAATGTGGTTGTGCTCACTGGATCCAGAGAATGCAATAGCATCACATAAGCATTGCAGAGGATAAGCGGGGTCACACAGGAGTACACCATAGCAAGAGACCACAAACGGCACTGATGGATTCAGAGTTTTCACCTGTCTCCTGTTCATTTTGAGCACAGCACTTCTACCCCATGTCTCTCTCATGCATTTGACTCAGGCATGCACACACACACATATACTCAGAAACTTCGGCCATACAGTTCAGGGGAAATGCTGCTTGCTCCTTGACCACACTCACAATTATCTGCCTGCCCCTTAGATTAAGCTTTCTCTCTCTCTCACCATCATGTTATCAAATATCTAAATGCAACAGCGAGGACTAGAAACCAGGCACATTGTTATTAAGTGAAACCTTGGGATTTTAATACGAGCCCACAGGTTGCGTGCAGAACCTTGTAGGTAGTATGTAGTCCATCCACAGCATAAGATGACCCCCAAACAACTAGATTTTAGTGATGTGGCCACAATTTCACAATGCAAGGCAAATAATAACACAAGCAATTCTCGAAAGCGTCCCATGGTCCTTGGACTGAAACATTTGCCAACGGATTGAGAGACGATAATGGACATTTGCATCCAAGTCTGTTTGTGTAACCACCTCTACATATTAGACATGCATTTGGAACAGGCAAACTTTTCGGTGCTGCTTGCCCTGCAGGGTCCCTTGAAGTGGACCGCAGGTGGGAGTTTGGTACTAGCTACCAAAACTGACCCCAGCAGTGATGTCATAGATGGTTATGACATCACTGCCGAAGTTGGATCTGGTAGCTAAGACAATCCCATTCAAGCTCCAGTGAGCTAGTAACCCAGTTCCCGGTGGTCACATCAGTTGCACTTTGGCACCTAACTGCGAATGATGGAAATTAGGTTTCCCTACAGGAAAGGGCAGACATTTCAAGAAAAGGACCCTACCACCCTCTCACCAGACTCCAGCAAGCTATCAGATACACACTCCACGCATCAAACAGGAGAATCAGATTCAAGCGGACTGGATGAAGAACCCTCTTTGGAATCTGTGCTTTACTCCCACACAGCCCAAATAATGCACTTTCAATCTGCTTTCAATGCACTTTGAAGGTGGATTTTACTGTGTGAACTGGCAAAATCCACTTGCAAACGACAGGTGTACTGAAAGTGCATTATTTGGACTGTGTGAAAGTGCCCGAATCTAGATAACGTGCCTGGCGTGGCAAGAAACACCAGGCGGTAGTAGCTCTGATTTTGGGGACCCCCAAACTTATTTAAGTCCCCCGATATATGCATTGACTTCAAGGTACCAGAAACAGCTACCGGCATTTTGGAAACAGGCATGTTTCTTCATGGCCCTCTCCCTCTGCACAGAGGGCAGCATTTCTGAGCCGAGATCAACATGTGTTATTTTCGTGCAAAGCCAAAGAAAAGCGATTCCTTCCTTTTCAAGACAAGCGAGAGGCACTGGGGGAGAGACGGGGATCCGGGCGTTTCAAGCTTGGACACTGAACTTAGAGCATCGACAGTCAACAAACCGAGAGCCCCATGCTTCCCAAAGGGAGAGAGATGCGCAGCGCACAAAAGCCCTTTTCCCCGACGAAGCCAACGCTTAAAAAAAAAAAAGTTTCCCTCTTTAGCTAGAGAACAGATGGACCTGTTGGTGGTGGCCGGTGAAAGCCACACCGATGCCCAGCCAGAACCACGCCGGGGTTGGTGGGCCATAAAAAACGCAGATGGCACGCACAGTTTTGGCATGCGGGGGGGGGGGGGCGCTGCCAGGGCGCCTGGAAAGCGGAGTTATCCCAACTCCCCAAATTCCACAGGTGACTGCCAGCAAGGATGCCACTCCGGAATGACTGCGCTTCGCTTCCGCGGGACTAACTGAGCCCGGCAGCCCGTCCCTCTAAGCCAGTCCCCACACACACACACACACACGCGCGCGTCAAGCTCTCTTTGCATCTTTCCAGACAGAGGATCGGGCGCGGAACCCCTGCTGGATGCCGCCTCGAAGCCGAAGCCGCCTCCCGGCGCGCCCGCTCCCCTTCCTCCGCGGCAGCAAGGCGCATCGCATCCCTCCAGCCACACCGGGCGCCGGACCCATCCATCCGCCTCTCCGAGCCGGACCCATCCAAGCCGCCCCGAGACGCCCGCCGCGGCCAGACCCCTCCAGCGGCCGAAGGTCGGGCCCCCGGCCCGTCCGGACGCGCTCCGCCGCACGCCCCGCCGAGCTGCACGCCTGCACCCCGCCGGGCTCCAAAGCGGGGGCCTGGCGTCCCAGGGGGTCGGGCGGTTGGCTGCCCTCCCCTTCCCACCAACCGGACAAGCCCGCCCAAGAGAGGCGCCCGCTCGGGTGTCGGTTTTGCAAAGGACGCCCCAAGGTGCTGAACGCCCACTGTCCAGCACAACCAACTCGCTTTCTTTTTCTTGTTGCCTGCGAAAAAAGACCGCCCGGGAAGGCCGGCCCGAGCGGCGGAGCCCCCCGGTGCGCTCCGCTTGCCAAGGGAAGCCCCCCCCCCCGCGCACGCACGCACCCCGGAGCCCGGAGCCGCCACCGGCTCGCCAAGCCAAAGTCCCGGGAGTGGCGCGCTCCCCCGGACCCTTCCTCGCGGGGCGAAAGTGCCTGTTGGAACAAACGGGGGGGTTGCCAAGTCCCGGGCGGGAGCCTACCTTGGCCGAGGAGGAAGGCGCCCAGGAGAAGCAGCAGGTCTGCCCGAAGCGCTTTCATTCCTTAGAGCTCCGGCGGAGGCAAAGAGGGGGACGGGGAGCTGCGACTGGGGAGCGGGTCCGCCGCTCGCCTCTGCCCGCCTGGCGCCGCCGCTTCGCTCCGGAGCTGCCTCTGCTGCTCCAGCGGCGACGGAGTGGGGCTCCCCGGGCTCGCCTGCCTGCCCGCCCGCTCGCTGGCTCATGCGGCCGCTCCTCTCCGCTCCATGCCCGGGCTCGCCGCCTCCCCAGCCTCCTCGCGAGGAGCTCCGCCCACCGCCGCCGTGGCCGCTGCCTCCACTGACGCGCGCGGCGGCCGGGAGAGGGTGGCAAGAGGAGCGGGAGGGGCAGGGGGCTCGGCTCGCTCGACCCTCTTCTCCGGGCTTTTTGTCCGTGGGAGGGGTTGCCTCGGATTTGCCGCTTGGCGGATGCCCGTTCCCCCCGCCCCAATTCCCCAAACTCAAAAAATAAGCCTCCATGCAGAGTTTGGAGAATTCAGATGGGAACAAGGAGCATCCCGAGAGCGGCAAACCCAAGGCAAAACCTCCCGTGCATTATGGGACCAATATGGGACCAAACCCACTATTGCATTATGGGACCAATATGGGACCAAACCCACTATTGCAGAGCAATCTCGTGCATCCCGAGAGCGGCAAACCCAAGGCAAAACCTCCCGTGCATTATGCACGGGAGGTTTTGCCTTGGGTTTGCCGCTCTCGGGATGCACGAGATTGCTCTGCAATAGTGGGTTTGGTCCCATATTCGCCGCGTCGAGGCGCCGCCGACTTATGGCGACTTATGGGGTTTCGAGGCAGGGGATGCTCAGAGGTGGTTTGCCGCTGCCTGCCTCCAGGTCAGGGCCCTGGGCGCGCTTGGAGGTCTCCCGTCCAAATACCAGGCAGGGTCGGGGCTGAGAGAGTGGGACTGGCCCAAGGTCACCCAGCAGGCTTCCGCAGCACCAGTGGGGATTCGGACCTGGTTTCCCCAGGGCCTGGTCTGACGCCTTCACCACGACGCCACACTGGGCTCAGTACCAAGTTTAGGGAGTGAAAAACAAACAGCAACAAATCCAGGCTGTGTTGAGAGCTGGCGTGGTGTCGTGGTTAAGAGCGGTGGACTCGAATCTGGAGAGCTGGGTTTGACACCCCACTCCTCCACGTCAGTGCCTGATGCTAATCTGGTGAACCAGGTTGGTTTCCCCGCTCCTCCACATGAAGCCAGCTGGGTGACCTTGGGCTAGTCACAGCTCTCTTAGAGCTTAGCCCCACCTACCTCACAGGGTGATGGCAAGCCAGTTTGATTCTTGATTCTTTCTTAAGTGGTAGAGAAAGTCAGCATATAAAAACCAACTCTTCCTTCTTCTAAGAACTTGACCCCCCCACACCAATGCAAAGCAAGATTTCCATACGATGTATGTGCATACTCCAGAGCCACTGTCATTAAACACTATGTTATTTACTACTGAGGAAACAGGTATGGGCTCACAACCTTTCACTCCCTGAGCATTATGTGCTCTCCCCCTTGGAAGTAAACTTCATTATGTTCAATGGGACTTGTTAGAAAGTGTGTGCAGGGTTGCTTTAAAAAAAAAAAGCAGCAAAGCTTTTCTTCCCCTGGATTGAAATTAATTCCCTTTTCTCACATTTTAAAACACAGTCTACAGCCTGTTCCCATCCATGTTGAAGGAGAGGTAAATCCCGGAGACTGTTTTACACAGCTACTAAAAACCATCCTTTGAAGAAGAGTTGGTTTTTATATGCTGACCTTCTCTACCTTTAAGGAGAATCAAACCAGCTTACAATCTCCTTCCCTTCCTCTCCCCACAACAGACACCTTGTGAGGTAGGTGGGGCTGAGAGAATTTCGAGAGAACTGTGACTAGCCCGAGGTCACCCAGTTGGCTTCATGTGGAGGAGTGGGGAATCAAATCCGGTTCTCTAGGTTTGCATTAACGGTTGCCAAAACACAAAAGTGGGCATGCATACACATGATGCAAAACCAGCCTGACTTACAGAAATCTGCAGCAAAGCTTTTACAAAATAGGGGTGCCACCTGCCTGGAGAAGAAGTACCTGCATCTTTCTCTGCAACCTTGGGAACCCTGAAAAATAGGATTTCCAGCCATGTACAGAATCCCATATAAGTATAGGCACTATGCATACATTGTAACAAATATGCATAGGTCAGGATTTCTGCTATGATTCCCCTCCCCCATGCACAGTTATTTCCCCAGCGAGAATACCTGAAAAGGGTATCACCTGCTAATAGTAGTAGCTCAAACTGCCAAAGGCACAAGGACAGAGGCTGTTGAAGAAGTTAGCAAATTATCCAGTCCCTATCGCTGTAACTGGGTTTGTATAAAAGAAAGAACTTCATTTTAGCTGCAAGAGAGTAAATAATTTTGCATTCAGAGGAAACAGGAAACCCCTTCCGCAATTACTAATAAGCGAGGCTTTCTTTTGTTAGTTGTATCCCGCTGTGCTCATAAATAAAAAAGAAGAGTTCAAAATGGAACAGCAATCTAGAAAGATCAGAGTTGCAATCTCTTAAAACCTTGAGTTCCTGGAAAGGGTTGCAGGTGAGCAACCTGCTTGATTACTCTGGAGACCAACACCTGAGCTCACAAAGATTACCTTCGTGGAAAGCAATCCTAGATACCAAGGGAAACTTGAATAGGTGCCAACCCAAGTCTTTTTTCAACAGAGTGCATGTGTCTTTAACAACACCATAATAATCCAATCGAACGAGAGAAACTTCCCTGTCCTTACCTCCATACCAAGAAATTGACCACCTGTTGAAGTTCTGGGCTACTAAGTACATAGGAGTGAGGGTAACTCTAGATCTTTGCTGCCATAGTTGGGGCAGATACACTACCTGTATCCAGCTCTGCATTTCCACACATTAAACCTCTATTGAAGGCATAGTACATTTTTCTCCAGGTCTGTAGGCAACCCTAACTACAAAATGGAAGGTACCAGCAGAGATTCTAATGGGTGAAGAAGGAATGTGCAGGAGGAGAGGGAAGCTTTAGTTAGAGTGTCAGACTAGCATCTGGGAGACTTGAATTTGAATCTCCACTCTGCCATGGAAGTTAGCTGGGGGGACCTTATAGCAATCTCTCTCTCTCCCTCCTACCTCGCAGGGTTGTTAAGATAAAATGAAGTGGTGAGAATGATGCTTTAAGCTGCTTTGGGTCTCCATTGGGGAGAAAAGTGGGGTATAAATATATAAATAAATAAACAAATGCCCACCTATCCAGTTGTATCCTGTTGTTCTGCCAAAGAATACAGAGCGGCTGTCCCCACCTCCTTTTTATCTTCACAACAACCCTGTAAGGTAGGAAGGGCTGAAAAAGTGTGACTGGACCAAGTGAGCTTCATGATTCCATGGGGATTTTATTTATCCAGCCCAAAACACTGAGTTGGCAAAAGAAGCATAACCATGATTAAATTCAAAAACAAATGAAATCACTACATTATCAGCAGAAAGCTGCTCACATGGCAGAATTTCCCTGTTAATGCAACGTTTTCAAGTTAGATAATGGGATGGCTGAGGACCAATAAAATGAAGTCCAGTCAAGAGTAAGGTGCTGCTGGTCAAAGACAAAGCTTCTTGAGGACTAAGCAGTAAGCCTGTCCAGGAGGGAGATACCCAACCCCTGAAAGAACAGGTTCTTAGTTTGGGGATGCTGCTGGATCCTGGTCTGGAGGAAAATGTCCTGTCCCTTTAACGGAGGCTTAATGGGTTGTTCTTTACCAGGTGATGCTCTTTACCTTAGTGCCATGAAAAGCTTCAGCTGCCCATATCCACACATTAAGTCTCTATTAAAGGGACAAGAGATTTTTGTTCAGGCCCACTGGCAAATCCTACCTGGCTCAGGTCTCATCCGTGGCATGCCGTACCTTTTAGTGGCTTCACTGCTCTTCTGGCTGCAGCCCTTCCTCAAAAAGCGTGATATAGTCACAGATCCAGGTTAGATTACTGTAATGTTCTTAATCTGGAGTTGCCTTTGGAAAATATACAGGAATCTCAAGTGATTCAACATGTAGCAGCCGGGCCACTGGTAAGGGGTAGATATAAGGATTGGATTACCTCTGTGTGAAAATCTGTGCATTAGCTGTCCCTTTGTTTCTGTGTACAAATCAAAGTGCTGGTTCTTATCTATTAAGGCCAGAGTACTTGAAGCACTGCCATTTCCCATACTGTCCAGTGTCCATGCCACCAGTTGAAGTTCTCTTCTTAAATCCTGATCTCTTTGGTGGGGGGGAATATAGGCGGGATTTTTTCCAGTGCCCTTGAGATGCTTTCTCATAGGGTTCCCAGTGGTGTGCTGGTGAATTCTGGCAGATTTTGGGGGAGCTGGGGGAGTAGGGTTACCAGCTCCGGGGTGGGAAATACCTGGCGATTTGGGGGTGGTGCCTGAGGAGGGCAGGATTTGGGGAGGGGAGGGACCTCAATGGGGTATATGCCATGGAGTCCAATTGCCAAAGCAGCCATTTCCTCCAGGTGAACTGATCTCTGTTGCCTGGAAATCAGCTGTAATAGCAGGAGATCTCCAGCCACCATCTGGAGGTTGGGGAAACTCATAGCGCATTCACCAGCCATACCATTTTCCTCCTACCTTTTCCCTCCTCAAATTATCAAGAATAGGAGATTGCCTGCTGTCAATGAGCAAATAGCAAGCCTAGCTTTTCTACTAAAACTTACCTATTTATTATCTCTTAGGTGTCAGGCCAAAACATTGCTGTTTATCCAGGCTTTTTTTTTACTGCCTGCTCCATCTTTTAAAGGGGCTTTTTAAAATGGCCCTATGCGATCATGGGGGTTGTTTTAAAATACTAGTTTATGTTGCTGAACACTGTTTTAATCTTGCCTTTACAACCTTTCTGGGCTCTTTGCTTGTTTTCTTGCTGATTTTAACACTGAGCATTTTAATGTTTGTGTTTATGAATTTTTTTAACCTTGTGAGCACCCTTGAGCAAGTCTCAGAAGAGGCAGCATATAAATTCTCTGTATACATAAATAACCAAGCAGTTCTGCAAAATGTTCCATGCACCAAGTGGAATCAGCTACATATGGCAGCATGATACATCTTGTTCATTGTGCTGTCTGCTTGGAATAGTGCAAAGATAATTTTTTTTTTAAAAAAAACATATAGCTGCTCGGTGTGTTACAGAATGTTCAGGCCTGTCTTAAAGGTACGGGAGCCTTCTGGGAATCTATGCAGCCTTCCTTTTGTTGATGTAAGTGCCCTGATTTAAGCATCTCCTGATTAGGAGGAATTAGTTATACAGCTAAACTGGCTACAAGCAGTTTGGGGCTAAGTGTAATTTAATGGTTGCAAGACCTTAACATCCTGAAGATGGCACCTAGCATGTTCTTGTTTGTATACTACCACCGGTTCACCTTTGATATCGTAGGCCTAAAATTATTTAGAAAAAGAACTTTAATAATCAGAGTAAATGATAGTTTTAATATTTAAAAAAAATATTTGAAAGCTATGAGGATTTTTTCCAGCAAGAACTGTCCCCCTTTTATTTATTTACTTCATTTATACCCCACCTCCCCCCCACCCCCGCCAATGGAGACCCAAAGCAGCATACATCATTTTAGGGTTGCCAGGTGTGGTTTGGGAAATTCCTGGCAAGTTTGGGGAGGGAAAGAAGCTTAGCAGGGTATAATGCCATACAGTCCACCTGCCAAAGCAGCCATTTTCTCCGGGGAAGCTGATCTCTGTGGCCTGGAGAACAGTTGTAATTCCAGAAGATCTCCCACCACCACTGAGAGGTTGGTAACTAGGGTTGCCAGCTCTGGGTTGGGAAATACCTGGATATTTTGGGGGTAGAGCCTGAGGAGGGTGAGGTTTGGGGAGGAGAGGGACTTCCATGTAGGGTTGCCAACTGCAGGTAGTAGCAGGAGATCTCCTGCTAATTCAACTGATCTCCAGCCGATAGAGATCAGATCACCTGGAGAAAAATGGCCACTTTTGAATGCTATGGCATTGAAGTCCCTCCCCTCCCCAAACCCCGCCCTCCTCAGGCTCCACCCACCAAAATCTCCCACCGGTTGAGAAGAAGGACCTGGCAACCCTACTTCCATGCCCTAGTCCAGTTGCCAAAGTGGCCATTTTCTCCAGGGGAACTGATCTCTATCAGCTAGAGATCAGTTGTAATAGCAGGAGAACTCCAGCTAGTACCTGGAGGTTGGCAACCCCATTGGTAACCCTAAGTCTCCTCCATTTTATCCTCAAAACAGCCCTTTGAGGTAGGTTAGGCTGAGAATGTGTGACCGGCCCAAGGTCACCCAGCAAGCTTCTAGGGTAGAGTGGGGATTCAAATCTAGCTCTCCCAGATCTTAGTCAGACACTCTAACCATTATACCCACTGGCTTATTTGGGGTTCAGGTGTAGTTCTGCTGTATGTCAAAGTAGGGAGGAACAGGTGGCCCTGTGTTCGAAGGTGTGTGAAACAGAGAGTTGTTGCCGCTGAAACCACATCGTCTGACTTGTTCCTGTGTGGGAAGGCTTGCAGATCCATCCAGAAAGTCTCCCCCTTTCCTTTTCGCTGATTCAAACACGTCTTGCTGTTAGGGAGTCTTCCTTTTTCTGTCGGGACTCCTGTGTCTGGCAGGAATATAACAGGAATGATTCTGCTCTTTGCTGCGTCTCCATACGAGTGAGGGGAGGAGGAAGACAACTGCGAATGTTCTCTGTGTAACGCAGTTTTCAAAGGCACGGGGCACTCTGTTGTTAGGGTTGCCAGGTCCTTCACCACCGGCGGGAGGTTTTTGGGGTGGAGCCTGAGGAGGGCAGAGTCTGGGGAGGGACTCTCAGTGCCACAGAGTCCAGTTGCCAAAGCTGCCATTTTCTCCAGGTGAGCTGATCTCTATCGGCTGGAGATCAGTTGTAATAGCAGGAGATCTCCAGTTAGCACCTGGAGGTTGGCAACCCTAGCTCTGTTGTTGGGGGTGGTGGTGGTGGTAAGCACAGCCATATTTATTAACCAGCTCTTGCATGTCACCAGCCGGCAGATAGAAGCCTGTTGGAGTTAAACACAGAGGGCAGAGATTTTAAGACATATCAATTTGACTTACAGTGCGGTCCTAAATGGAGTTACATCCCTCTATGTTCTTGGATTTAGACGGGTGTAACTCTATTTAGGATTGTGCCGCAACTGATTCTTTCTTTTCCCTGCCTCCCCCCTTTTTGAGAAGGTGGGGAAATGGTCTCTGAATGCTTCAGAGGTGTTTCAGACCTTACTGTAATGGGCAGCAACTGCCAGAAGAGGGAACTGGATATGAAGCCATTTATTCGAACTAGCTCCCCATGTAATTTTAAATATACTGAATCCGTCATTTTCCATCTACCGGCAGCTGTGCTCCCCTCCTCCAATTTAGGATTTATTTATTTTTAACCTGGACCTGCTTTATACTCTTTAATAGCAACCGAACACAGAGAAATTTAACAAGTGAAACTTTTTTCTGATCTGGAGATAAGGGTTGGGAGAAAGGGATTGGCTTCATTTCTGTGCTTGGCTGCTATTAATGACATTGCCACAAGTCTATGGCCATTTATGCAGGGTCGATTCTGCTCCTTGCTCAAATCTGACCTTTAAAATGACTTTTCATGGTCCCGATGCAAGAGGAGAAAGTCAAACAAATTCCACCCTCCCACTCACCTGCTCCTTCGTTCCTTCATTTGCATAGCCATTAGCAATAGTCGTTTGCATAGCTAAGCCGTGGCTGGGATTCTGCATGCTTCCTTCAGTGAATGCTTTGATGCGGGGGTGGAGAAAATTCAAAAGGTCGCATTAAAGGGGCTCTTAAGAAATGTGAAGCAGGTGTGCGGCGGCTTCGCAGTGAAGTCTGGAATGACGGTTCAGCGTGAAGAAAGAAACAAAATATGTGGGGCACTTCAGCCTGGAGCGCGCTGCTAATTATCAAGCATAAACAGCCTATCTGTTTTTTTAAAAAATAATTTGTCTGCCCTTCCTTCACTGAAATGTCATGACTGGAAATCCAGTTTAGGGTTTGCCTATCCTCCGCTTGCTGACTAGCTCAAAGAAAGTTGGGAAATGCAGTCCCCCTCTCCCAACTCTCTCCTTATTCTCTTTGACCCCCAAGGAATTTTATGCCTAGAGTCGAAGGTAATTGCTGTTCCTAAGAAATGTACAGGTGAGAATATTGTACCAGCTGTAATGTTTCACCTCATAATGATGGGAAATTTTATATTGGCAGAATTTCCCCTTTCCTTTAAAGTATAGAAGGCTCCAAGGATGTACTAGCCAGCGTGGTATTGTGGTTTGGCGCGGTGGACTCTGATTTGGAGAACCGGGTTGGTTTCCCCACTCCTCCACATGAAGCCAGCTGGGTGACCTTGGGCAAGTCACAGCTCTGTTAGAGCTCTTTCAGCCCCACCTACCTCACAGGGTGTCTGTTGTGGGAAGGGGAAGGGAAGGTGATTGCAAACTGGTTTGATTCTCCCTGAAGTGGTAGAGAAAGTCGGCAAATAAAAACCACCTTTTCTTCGCCTTCTCCTCCTCCTTCCACCAAGATTTCCCCAATGGGACAAAGAGGCCCTCTATTTTATCTTCACAATGACCTTGTGAGGTAGGTGAGGCTGATAGAAAGTGCATAGCCCAAGGTCACTTAGTGAGTGAACTTCATGACTAAGTGGACATTTGAACCCGAGCTTCCCCAGTTCACTGCCTCTCCCTCCCCTTGGGTTCCAGTGCATCACACACCCCCAGGTGGCTCCTCTCTTCATCCACATATAATACTAGCAGTCTGGAATTGAAATTAATTCAAAAGAGTTTCCATCTAGATATTAGGAAAAACTTTCTAACAGTTAGAGCGGTTCCTCAGTGGAACAGGCTTCCTCGGGAGGTGGTAAGTGCTCCTTCCCTGGAGGTTTTGAAGCAGAGGCTAGATGGCCATCTGTCAGCAGTGCTGATTCTATGACCTTAGGCAGTTCAAGAGAGGGAGGGCATCTTGGCCATCTTCTGGGCATGGAATAGGGGTCATCGGGGGTGTGGGGGAGGGAGGTAGTTCTGAATTTCCTCCATGGTGCAGTGGGTTGGACTAGATGACCCTAGTGGTCCCTTCCATCTCTATGATTCTATGAATGGTAAAGCTCAGTGGATGTTCTAGAACCACATGTCCCACTGCATTTCTTTAGGCCAAGGTCCATTGCCATTCCTATTGAGTACTGTAAAACGTGACTGCATCAGAGGCCTCCTTGGACTTCTCTTGCCATCGCTGCCCACCCCAGTTGCCACTCCTGCTGCCTTGCATCTCTGAATGGATGCAGAGTCTAATTCATCTCAGTTTTCTCCATTATGCAAACAACAAGAGATCAACAGTGCAGAATGTCAAGAAGGCACCCAGCGCTATTTAAGACGGAACAGCCGAGGGAGGGGGATCTTCGCTTTGTGACGGGGCATTCTATTCTTAGGCTGCTTTTTTCTGCCGAAAGCTCAAAGCCGTGTACGAAAATACCCTAATGCATCATAAGGACTGAAATCAATAGAGTACCAATAAAAACAGACATCTAGCAAGCCATAAAAACCCCTTCCAGAGAAGCGGCATCCAGTCAGAATCTGTGAGAACAGCCACAAGCATCTGAAGTAAAATCTTTAATTCTTAGAGAAGAATTTGTAAAGGAAAAAAAAAACACTTTGGGGGTGTATTTCTGGGAAAGATTGTTTCCAGGGGAGGCCATAGATCAAAGTATGTGCTTATAATGGAGTAAGGTCCCAGGTTCAATCCCTACCATTTCCAGTTAAAAGATCTCATGTAGTGGAATATCTCTGCTGGAGTACCTTGAGAACTGTTGCTGGTCAGAGTAGATAGTGGTGAGCTAGATGAGCCGATGCTACGTTTGTCTAGATGTGTTCCCTTGAGGTTCCCCTCTTCAGTTCATAATGTGGCAACAAGAGACAATTTGCAGTAATTCATCCTTATCCAGGATAATTCATATCATTTGCTTATTAGTCACAATAAGAGTGCATGCCTTTGTCTCCACATTGTACACCTACACTTCGATTAGCTTTCTGCACTGGGACAGTTGCTTTCTTCTGCTGCTCAAGGATGAGATGGTTTCTTCCAGACAGTTAAAGACAGAGATCTGAATGGGAGAAGTTGTAGTTTTAATAGGTGCAATCTTTGTTCCAGGCTGGGCTCAGATCTCATGGTGGTTTTTTTGAGTACTGAGTGGGCAGACAACTTGTACCAATGTATGCCTAATGTAGGGTGTGGAAAGCGGGAGGTTGGTGACAGAAGATGATGGAGAGAGCAGCTGGCCAGTTGCCCATAGGACAAGCCAGACATTTTGATCTCTCAGATATGAACACATGACCTCTTCTGGGGTCGCCTTTTGCCCTACTGCCCCACCCCCTCAACAATCCTGGCTATAGGCTTGTTCCATTTTACAAATCCCATCTCCTTTTTTGTGTGTGTGACACATGGGGAAACATTCACAAATGGTGTATTCCACACCCAAACATGTTCTTGACATGTTTTGGAAACTACCCAAGTGCCTTTGGTGTGCATGTATGAGATGGTGGTAATTGGTTTCACTTGGTCATTGTTGGAATACTACTGTTGGTACATTGAGGCGGATACTGAAAATAGCTACCATGTAACACCATATAAAATCAAAACTGTTAAAATAGCAAGTGTTCATTTTGTTATTATCACTAACATTTTTAACATAGATTATCACCAATGGTGTGCTAGGTGATTTCTTTTAAAATGACAATCTAAAGGGCTTTTTTACTCTTCTGATTAATGTAAGTATGGGGAGGGGATCCAAATTTTATTGAAACAGCCCTGGTGAAGTTAACCCTTTCACTCTGTGTGCATGCGTATACACTCATGCATATATATTTGTGTGTGTGTGTATGCAATGGCTAGGTTGCCAACCTCCAGGTACTAGCTGGAGATCTCCTGATATTACAACTGATCTCCAGCTGATAGAGATCAGTTCACCTGGAGAAAATGGCCGCTTTGGCCATTGGACTCTATGGAATTGAAGTCCCTCCCCTCCCCAAACCCTGCCCTCCTCAGGCTCCCCCCCCAAAACCTACCGCTGGTAGCAAAGAGGGACCTGGCAGCCCTAATTATGGCCCAGGCTAGTCTGATCTCATCAGATCGCGGAAGTTAAGGAGGGTCAATCCTGGTTTGTATTTGGATGGGAGACCACCAAGGAATACTAGAGTTGCTATGCAGAGGAAGGCAATGGCAACACACCTCTATTAGTCTCTTGCCTTGAAGACCCCAGAGGGTCGCCATAAGTCAGCTGCAACTTGATAGCCCTTCACACACACACACAACAGGAGCTTGGAGGAGATCCTGGTTTATCAGGGACAGGTTATAAGTCGGCAGGTAGAATATGAGCCTACTTCTCCTTGTATGATCCACACTGCCTTTCTCTTTCCCAGATGCTTATTTGGTAGATCCAGCATCAAAGGCAAATGTATCCTCTTCCCCGTCAAATGGATGAGTGGAAGCTGAATGGCTTGCTGAGAACTTTCCTTTGTTAAATGTTGTTGAAAATGACTGTTGTCTCCCAGGTTTTGCTAGTTGCTGGAGTATGTTTCAGTGCTTCGAAACTGTGGTAAGAGCTATAACAACAAGTGAATGCAATTTAAAATTGTATGACACAGTGTAAACACTAGAAAGAATTTAAAAAGCACACCTTCTCCAGCGTGAAAATAATATTACAGGAAGCTAAAATACTAGTTTTTTTTTAAAAAAACAACCTTGGAACTAGATCAATGAATCATATTAAACAAGATTGCTACTTGTAATGATTTTATTAAGGATGAGCAAATGTTCTCATTCCATTCCTTTCTTGTTATATAGGTTCATTTTACCCTGTATTCCATTCTTCCTGATTTCCTTTTGAAGTATGAGTATTTTAAAAAATTAATTTCAGAACTGGCACATGCACAATTTGCTGTAGTTTTTCAGTGCCTTCCACTCATTTGCATCCCATGTTTTCTGTTATTGATGTATAAAACACTGCAATAAAATAAAATAAAGCAGCCTTGATATGCTTTTATAATCAATAGTATGGAACGTCTTTTTGCACACTGTTTTATTGATGTACTAATAATTCTTCTGGGCATGGAGTAGGGGTTGCTGGGAGTGTGTGGGGAGGTAGTTGTGAATTTCCTGCATTGTTCAGGGGGTTGGACTAGATGACCCTGGTGGTCCCTTCCAACTCCTTGATTCTATTATTCTAATTCCAGCACGCTGATAAAACATCATGTAGGGGAAAAATCTTTTACCAGCACATCAAGAATTCTTGTCATTGTTTCAGCACATTCACACAAACACGTACACATGAAAAGACAACACAAACAGAACCTGGATGTCATCGTTTATCTGTTCATTTTTATCAGACTTTTACTCCAGAAGCACAGGTTTTGGAAAGAAGTCCCTCCTTCATTTTTTTTCCAAGAAGAACAACCTTCTGAAATAGTTTAGGCTGGGATAGAGTGAAGGTTGAAGTCACACAGTGAATTTTACGGCAGAAGGGGGGGGGGTTCCCAACCCAAAAAGATAGGGTATACCAAAAAGGATGAGAGAACAAAAATGGTCTGGGATCCTCATACCTACAGGACTGCCTCTATCATTATAAACCCCCCACTCGTGCTCCCTTGGGTCATATTAGGAAGATCTTGGGTTAGCCTCAGGGGGTGCCTGCAGAATTTCTTAGAGCTGAGGCGGGCTTGCCATTCGTTGCCATGAGAGCCCATTTAAGAATAGTACTTTTTTTACCTAAAACTGAGAAAATCTACTAACTCAAAATTCGTGTATTTTGGTTATATGTTCTACTCAAAAGAAAATCATTGGGATAAGGCCCTTCTACCAATCCTACAATTGTATAAATTGCCTTCGCTGGAAATTTTAAATTCATGGGACCCAAAATATATCAGGAAATGGATTGTTGATAAAGAAATTGATAATGATATGTGCTTGATACAAAAGTCCAAGTTCTCCCCATGGTATCCTTTATGCAAATCTAATAAGCTCTTTTCAGGTTATTTAACAGAACTTTTAGACCCAGGGTTAAGGAGAGCACTTTCAGTGGCATGGTTTCAAATAATGCTTTCAGCTTATACCCATGGCAGATATTAAAAAATTCCCCATAATCAAAAGCCATATCCCTGGTCCATGGGTTCAATAGAGGACCTCCCACATATTTTGTGTTGTTTAACTATGTCTTCTGTATGCATGACAAGTACCAACCCTATCAAAGAAGCTGCCTTATACTGAATCAGACCACTGGTCCATTAAAGACTGGCTACTCAAATAGGCAGAAACTCTCTGGGGTCTCAGGTGGAGGTCTTTTGTATCACCTCCTACCTGATCCTGAGCTGGAGATGCTGAAGATTGAACCTGAAACTTTCTGCATTCAAAATACATGTTCTCCTATTGAGCCACAGCCCCTCCCCAAATGTGTAATGTGATTCTTGTTGGGGTTTTTTTTAAATCATTGTGCACGTATGTAGCATTAATACTGAGAATGGGAAGTTGCTAATGAGCTGAAGACGCCAAAAGCTGCGAAGTACATGCATGCTGTACAATATTTGTAGGGTTGCCAGCCTCCAGGTACTAGCTGGAGATCTCCTGCTAGTACAACTGACCTCCAGCTGATAGAGATCAGTTCACTTGGAGAAAATGGCCGCTTTGACTATTGGACTCTATGGCATTGAAGTCCCTCCCCAAACCCCGCCCTCCTCAGGCACAGCCCCAAAAACCTCCTGCCTGTGGTGAAGAGGGACCTGGCAACCCTAAGTATTTGGAAATCAAAACAGGAAAGAAAATTTCGGCTTCACATTGCAATTGTTCTTAGGAAACTTGGGAATTCAGAACTCCAAAAATCTGGGGAGAAATTTGGACCAGGAGAATTTTTGAAAGTCTCCCTAATCTTACTGCACAGCATGCAATTTAATTTAAGCATTAGAAGCTCAACTCATATTAAAACTGCATAAATCTCACCTCTGATGAAATGAAAGATTACATATATTGAATCTACATATTTGCCATGAGAATCTTGAAAATGCATAGCTGGCGTCTCAAATGTCAAGACAAACAACCATTAAACAAAAAGAGGATTATAATGTTGATACCTTCTGCCTGGGAAAACAAACTCATGAATTTGGGTTTTAACTCTGTTGTTTAAATATTTCTTCTGTATGCATGACAAGTATTTCAGGAAATAAGAATTGCAAATTCTAACCTACAATTGTATTCAAGATTCTTAAAATAACCCAGAAGAAACACATGTTGTCTGCACAAATAACCTACAGAATTCACATTAAAACAACTGTTTTCTAGCCTGCAGTTAATTTACTTTGTAGCTAAGTCTTTACATGTGTGTTCAGAAATGAGCTACTGAGCAAACAACTGTTAGTAAAATGACTTTAAGTCAATAAGGAAACAATCTGCAATATAGAAAGCAGCAGGCTGTTGGTTATATGGAACTCTGGGGTTGCCTGGTGCACATGGTCAGAAGGAGGGGGGGGGGGTCCATAGTAGGAAATAGCTGAATATGAAAGGCCATAGGCCTAGGGTTGCTCACCTCAGGGTAGTCCAGCCTATAGTAGGGTTGCCAGGTCCCTTAGTTCCAACGGCATGAGCTTTTTATGGGTGTGGCTGGGGCACGCGATGCGTGTGCGCCCTGCATGCCGAGCCTACGTCACTTCTGGGTTTATCCAGAAGCGATGTGGACACTCTAGCAATCTCCGCTGAAACTCTATGGTTTTCACAGAGTTTCAGTGGAGGATGCTAGGGTGTCCACGTCGCTTCTGGGTAAACCTCAGCTGGTCAGTGGGCAGTGGGGTGGATTGGCGGGATTTTGCCGCCACCAGTGGGCACTTGGCAACCCTAGCTGATAGAGATTTGTTCACCTGGAGAAAAGGGCCGCGTTGGCGATTGGACTCTATGGCATTGAAGAGGGACCTGGCAACCCTACGTAGGCCTAATTCTGCCAGTTAAGTACTCAACAGAATCCAAAGAAATTCTCAGGTGTTTCTCATGCTGGCCGATGACTTCTAATTTTTTTGATGCTATTTCACTGAAATTACTTCCTTAAAAAGAGCACAGATTCCTCTATAGATTTTGATTCTACCATTTTTAAACATGGAACCCTCTTTTTGCCTGTATGTTGACATTCTAGTGCAGAAAGTGGAACATTAAGCCTTTCCCCTTCAAGCTCAATCTGTTCCTGTTCCAAAGGGAGATGCTTTCTCGGTCATAATCTGTTTTGAAAGCTCATATTTACAAGTGGCTGAGTCATCCCAGAGCCAGGTTTGCAAACCTTGAGAATTAGATAGCAGAAAGCATCAATGCTGTGTGGCTGCGAGGAAGAAGGTTCAGACAGCAGCAGTTCTACCCAGTCATTGAGAAAAGTACACAAGTACAGCTCTGAAATTTGCAACCCCCTTTTCCTCTGCCCCATACAAACAAATGAAGACTTTTCCTCAAGTGTACTGACATATTTCTAGGGCTGCCAACCTCCAGGTACTAGCTGGAGATCTCATATAATCATAGAGTTGGAAGGGACCACCAGGGTCATCTAGTCCAACCCCCTGCACAATGCACCGGGCACCTGGCAACTCAACAATGCAGGACATTCACAGCTACCTCCCCCACACATAGAGTTGCCAGGTGCCTGGTGGTGGTGGGCAAACCCCCGGCAATTCGCCCCTCTGCCCGTCGACCACCTCGTCGACACCGCTGGTTTACAACCAGAAGTGCCACCTCGTGAGGGGCCTTATATCACTCAGACTCTTGGTAAGGGGGGAAGGAATATAAGGGGTCAGTGTTTGCTTTCCTGGCTAGCTTTCTCAGGACCTGTGGCATGTAGGGTTGCCAGGTCCCTCTTTGCCACCAGTGGGAGATTTTTGGAGCAGAGCCTGAGGAGGGCAGGGTTTGAGGAGGGGAGGGACTTCAATGCCATAGAGTCCAATTGCCAAAGCGGCCATTTTCTTTAGGGGAACTGATCTCTGTTGGCTGGAGATCAGTTGTAATAGCAGGAGATCTCCAGCCACCACCTGGAGGTTGGCAACCCTAGTGGCATGGGACCTGCAAATAACTACTGAGTGAATCCAGCTAAATGTCTAGGCGGGGTTTAATGCCCCATGGATGTACATTACATCTTTCCAAGCATTCTCAAGATGTCACGGTCTATAAATCCAAATAAATTAGTAAAGAGGGATGAATAATGAGAGCCAGCATGGTGTAGTGGATTAGAGTGCTGGACTAGGGTCTCTCTCCTATGGGACCTTGACCATGGGCCGGTCACACACACTCAGCCTAACCTACCTCACAGTGTTGTTGTGAGGATAAAATGCAGAAAGGGAAAATGTTGCAAGCCACTTTGGACGTGGTGATGGCTGCCAACTTGGAAGGCTTTAAGAGGGGAGTGGACATGTTCATGGAGGGAGGGAGGTATTAATGGCTCCTAGTAAAAATGGATAGTAGTCATGATGCATCCCTATTCTCTCCAGGATCAGACGAACATGCTTATTATAATAGGTGCTTTGGAACACAGGCAGGATAATGCTGCTTTAGTCATCTTGTTTGTGGGCTTCCTGGAGGCACCTGGTTGGCCACTGTGTGAACAGACTGCTGGACTTGATGGGCCTTGGTCTGACCAAGCATGGTTTTTCTTATGTTCTTATATACCTCTGCTGCTTACTTGCCTTGAAAGCCCCTTGCTGGGATTGCCTTAAGTAGGTTGTGACTGGACAGTGCTTCCATATTGGGCATGACAGGGTCTGAACGACGATAGCATTTGACCAATGCTATCAAAAAGTGTGTGGCAGAAAACAGCCAGAGTTTCTTTTCCCCCTTGTGCTAGTCCCCATGAAACGTGTCTGCTGTCATAAGCACTGCTCTACCCCGTCGCAAACGTTCCGAGAAAAGTGCGAGCAGAGCCACCTTTAGGGGTTTTGAGAACAAAAGCCCCAAACTTCACAGACGTTGTCTCTCTTGGTAATGCTCCTGACTTAAAGAACCGCTGAAAGTGAGCCAGATCCTTGCAGCACCTCCGGAGAGCACAGATAATGGGGTGCAAGCGAGATCTCCCTGGTGCAGGGAGAGCTGCCAGAAAGTCTTGTCTTGCAATATGTGATAAGAGCTTTTCAACAGGCTGTTTGGGGATGATGCTGACTCCGGGAAACAGGCAGGGGAGGCCCTCGGAGCAGCATTATCACGAGACGTCGATGGAGCATTTTCAGGATGAGGGTTTTGATGCTAGTTTGCTTTATGCAAATAGGGCGAGAAAGATTAGCAACCCCCCTCCCCAAACACATACTCAAGGATCTGCTCTTGCTAAATTTTGCATGATAAACAATGTTGGTCTGGACCAGTATATGTACGAGGCACCTCCAGGGAATACTCAAAATGTTGACGCTAAGGAAGGCATCTGAAGCGGTAATACGAGGTCTGTTTACTAGGCAGGAAGGCCCACCGAAGTCTGTTTAGACTTCTGAGGGTGAAACGAGACAGGACGGCAAGAGATTTGCGATTGGATCTCTTGCGCACGTTTTAAAAGCTTAAAAATAGCTGCGAAGGAATTGAACTGGGGCCATGACACTGAGGTTAACTCACTCCTGTGCTGTTTTTCCCATTTAAATCCCTCCCTCAAAAAGACACTATTTGTCCTACTCGGGGAAAACATACCGAGACCTGTCCAGCCACTTTTAGCAAGAGATCTAATCATGGATCTCCTGTTGTCTGACTTGGTGACCCTGAGGAAACACACTTAGGATCGTTCTGCACAGCTAAGATAAGGGAAGAAGACTGATACTCCAATCACACTGGATATTAAAGTGAGATGGAACTAGACAGGATGGTGACCTTCTAGCCATGTCCTGGTATTGCAGAAGTCCTGCCTTCTGCACAGAAATATGCAAGGGATTTTTGCAGTCCAGCTGCATCTACACAACCATACAGATCAAAAGACAGTGAAGTAGAGTTGCCAACTACAACCCTATTGTCAAGCCCTGGAGACCCCAGCAATTAGTTTATACAAACAGGAGTGGAACCGCAGCAGCCATCCTGAACCAAAGTACAGTATCAGGCGAGGAGATGAATCCCCTCTGTTAGGGCTAAGAATGGTGATTGGAAGTGATGTTTCTAGTTCCATACTACTGCCCTTGACCTGTGGCGGTCATTTTCTAACCCCTGGGAATGTATACAAAGTCTTGTTACACTGATAAATCTCCTTCAGAGAAATCCAAATGTGAACTCCCTGCTCTATCCTGGGTTGTCAGGAGTTCCTACTTGGTGTCTAACAAATGCTGAGATTCAACTCAAATGGCTGCATTCCAGAGAGGATAGAGCTAATTAGTTTTCCAAGTGTCCTTTTGCCCTTTGAGAGGCAAAATGAAGATACTGGCTCCCCTGCGAGTTCTGTGTTGTAAAAAGCAAAGGGAATGGTGACCTAATTGGCATTTCCATGATCTGGGGGTAACACATGAGTGGAATCTCAACCCTGAGAGTGTTGAGCTTATACTGGAAGGACAGGCCAAGGAAAGGTAGTGACTAGTGAGTGGACAGCTGATATAATTTTAAAAAGTCATGATGTATCATGTTCTGTGGTGAATAGGATTACAATTAGCATGTTGGGCTTGGATGTGGGAGACCCAGGCTCAATTCCCACTATGCCATGAGACCCAGTGTGGTGTAATGGTTAAGAGCGGTGGACTGTAATCTGGAGAACCAGGTTTGATTCCTCTCTCCTCCATAAGAATGGTGGACTCTAATCTGATAAACTGTGTTGGTTTTCCCTCTTCTACAGATGAAGCCAGCTGGGTGACCTTGGGCCAGTCACAGTTCTTTTTGAACTCTTTCATCCTTACCTTCCTCACAAGGTGGCTGTTGTGGGGAGAAGGGAAAGTGATTGTAAACTGGATTGGTTCTCTTTAAAAGGTAGAGAAAATCGGCATATAAAAACTAACTCTTCTTCCTCTTCTTGCTGGGTGACCTTGGGTCATCTACACACTAACAGTCTAGCCTACCTCACAGCAGTCCTCCTCGAGCTCTGCCCCAAAAACCTTCCTCCGGCTGTAAAGAGGGTCCTGGCAACCCTACCTCAGGGAAGGGAGAGTTCCCAGCTTACTGAAAGAGGCTATAGGGTAGGCCTCCTGTTTACCTGCCTGGGGTGGGGAATTACCGGATCCCGGACCTAATTTCCCACCACCACCCCCGAAAAATTGAGAAGCAGTAGAAAAAAATGCCTCCGCATAGTGACTCTCTAGGAATTTCCTGTAGTCAGTATGGCAGAGGACCCCAAGCTTTTTCATCCTGTAGGCACCTTCAGAATTCCAACGGAGGGTAGTGAGAATGGCTACTGCATGAGGCAGAGCCAACCAAAAATGTCAGGGAGAGGTTATGCATAGCTCTGAGAGTGGCTTTTGAACATTTCAGACAGAAGCCCTGTTTAATGAGATATATCTTAAAATTAACAGATTGCTGAAAATATTTTCTTGTATACTCACAAAATACAGATCAAGCTAGCTAAGTAACCCTCATCTGGAAGTATCTGTCATCATTTGCAGGCATCTAACACATTTAGGCATCTAACACATTTGCAGGCATCTAACACTCTGCCCCGTGGCACAGAGTGGTAAGCTGCAGTACTGCAGTCCAAGCTCTGCTCATGTCTGAGTTCGATCCCAACGGAAGAAGGTTTCAGGTAGCCGGCTCAAGGTTGACTCAGCCTTCCATCCTTCCGAGGTTGGTGAAATGAGTACCCAGCTTGCTGGGGGTAAAGGGAAGATGACTGGGGAAGGCACTGGCAAACCACCCCGTAAACAAAGTCTGCCTAGGAAACGTCAGGATGTGACATCACCCCATGGGTTAGGAATGACCCCGGGCTTGCACAGGGGACCTTTACCTTTATTTAACACATTTATGCAAAAGGACATAATGCTTCATTTCCTGGTTATCCCCATTACATGTGCCCTTCTCTTATGAGCCCAGCCATTTTTGACCGGCACTGTTACCTGTAAAAATGACAGTTGGTGCTGAGGGGCTGGCGAGAGCTCCTTGCACATCTGTATAGATTTTGGTAGGAACACAAATGTTTTTTTAATTGACCGACATTTTATGTAGTGATGTTATTATTAACTTCCACTTGAATTATAAAAAATAAATTTAAATTGTGAAAATCTGATGACTTCAATGGAAGTACCAGTCAGCTGCATTAAGCATTTTATCATGCAGACTAATTGTGTTTAGTCAGAAATAAGTCCCACTGTGTATTTAGAATATCACTCCAATATTTGCACAGGCACATAACTTTACATAAAACCACTGTTGGCATTATACCATAAACATCAGAAACCAAAAAATCCCACCTGGCTCCACCCATTTCCTAAAAACACTTGCCGGGCACCAGGAAAGGTGTTTACAGACACCACAGTGCCCACAGATGCCATGCTGGGGACCCCTGCTCTATGGTAAAGACCGTAGAGACAAGGGGAGTTAGCCTAGAGCATTCATCCTGAAACTTTGTCCTCTCCAGTTGCCCCCCCCCCCACAAATCTCCTCACAATTGCTGAGATAGTGTTGGGAATCCTATTATAGTGAGACCAGTGTGGAAGAACTCATCTCTTGATCTTTTCAGTTTTGAACATGTTTGGACAGATTCCAATATTCCATTCTTGCACAAACTGTGTCCATGAATGGTAGCAACACAGCTCCATGCCTTTCTGTAAAAATATTGATTTGGTTTCTGATGTGGTTGGGGATGGTTTATTTACCTGGCTTGTGCTCATGGACAACTTACACTGGAATATGGGCTTCTGTGTTGTCTTGTTGATTTCAGTGGTGTTAGAAGGGTATAACTCTGTATAACTAAACACAATACCTCACCTAGAGTATTGTGTTCAGTTTTGGGCACCACAATTTAAGAAAGATGTAGACAAGCTGGAACCTGTCCAGAGAAGGGCAACAAAGATGGTGAGGAATCTGGAGACCAAGTCCTATGAGGAAAGGTTGAAGGAGTTGGGTATGTTTATCCTGAAGTGTAGAAGACTGAGAGGGGATATGATAACCATCTTCAAGTACTTGAAGGGCTGTCATATAGAGGAGGGTGCCGAGTTGTTTTCTGTTGCCCCAGAAGGTCGGACCAGAACCAACGGGTTGAAATTAAATCAAAAGAGTTTCCATCTAGACATTAGGAAGAATTTTCTAACAGTTAGAGTGGTTCCTCAGTGGAACAGGCTTCCTTGGGAGGTGGTAAGTGCTCCTTCCCTGGAGGTTTTTAAGCAGAGGCTAGATGGCCATCTGTCAGCAATGCTGATTCTATGACCTTAGGCAGTTCATGAGAGGGAGGACATCTTGGGCATCTTCTGGGCATGGAGTAGGGGTCACTGTGTGTGTGTATGTGTGGGAGGTAGTTGTGAAATCCCTGCATTGTGCAGGGGGTTGGACTAGATGACCCTGGTGGTCCCTTCCAACTCTATGATTCTAGGATTGCATGGTAAATGTAATGCTATCATCTGGAGAGTAATCTTTTCAAGTTATCTCTGAATCCATATAACACAGATGTCAACGACAACGCCTACTGAAACTTGTGAATGAACATGCATTCGTCTAAAACAAGAATTGATTTGCTGTGTAGATATGATTCCATCTCGAATGCATCTGGGGTGCAGATGGGATGGAGAAAAGCAGAAGCTCTGTCACGGAGGGTGTCTACCATAGATCACTGAGAACAGGGATGTGCAGAAGATGGAGCACTGTGGCTAGTTTCCAGCTTCAGTTGCGACAGGCGCACACCGCCAGCTGTCAACAAAGTCTCTTCTTCAGTCGGCTGGCAATGCTCATTCGAAATGTTCAAAGGGGAATTTACATAGGAATGTTTTGCAGGTGATTGATGCAAATACAGTCTGCACAATGTTCCTACAAAATCTCCCCTTCAGACATCCTGTACGAACATCCCTAGGCATCAGTGAAAGATAATACACAGATGGCTGGCAGTACATTTGTGGAACATTTGAACCATCACTGGATTTTGGGGGCGGAGCCTGAGGAGAGCGGGGTTTGGAGAGGGGAGGGACTTCAATGCCATAGAGTCCAATTGCCAAACCAGCCATTTTCTCCAGATGAACAGATCTCTATCGGTTGAAGATCAGTTGTAATAGCAGGAGATCTCCAGCTAGTACCTGGAGGTTGGCAACCCTATAATAGCAGGAGATCGTGTCTGATACTAGGTGGTGATATTCTTGCTCATTTACAGACTTTGATTCACACAGACAAAAAGCAGGCAAAGTATCTAAATGTTTAAAAAAAGAGAAATGTTACAATTAACGTAACTTACAATTAACCTGACATCTGACTTGTGAAACTGGTTTGTTGAAGATCTTGTTTTGAGCGGGAATGCTGTTGTGTGACTATATAGTAAATAATTCCTGGAGATGCATATTTTTGCTTGTGTGTTTTAGGATTCTAAATACCATCACATGACAAGACCAAGACAGAAAACCCAAGGAAAGTTAGCCAATAACACAAAACGTACAATAATGCACACACATATACGAAACTTGAATATCATGGGAGCAAACACAAGGAAATGATCTATACTGCAAACCTGGACTGATTGATTTATACCATTTTAACTGTCATGGCTTCCCCTAAAGAACCTAGAGCAACTGCTGTACAGTAGTTCACAGAAATGCTGAGAATTCTTTGTTAAACATTACTTGCCCTTCTTTGGAGAACTCCAGGGTTCCCTAGCAAGGAAGAAAATCAGTTGTGCCCCTTAAAATCTATAGTGAAGGTATGCTTTAAATATGTTTGGGTATATTCTACTTGGTTAACTCATGGTTTTAACTACCAGCTCCAATGTTGGTAAAATCAACATGGAGAAATGCATATGCTTATATTTAGAAAATCTTTTTTTATATATACACCACTCACTAATCACCCCTTTCACTCCATTAACGAGGAAACAGGTACATGGTAGCCTACTCTGAGACTAGGGTTGCCAACCTCCAGGTATTAGCTGGAGATCTCCCGCTATTACAACTCTAGCCGATCAAATACTAGCCAATTAAATCAAATATTACAGGATATTTAATATTTGAATCAAATATCCCAGTATAGCCGGCATAGAGGGGTAGATAGTGTCAGACTAGGCTCCTGGAAGACCTGGGTTCTAACCCCATTATACCATGGAAAGGTGACATAAGAACATAAGAAAGACCCTGCTGGATCAGACCAAGGTCTTTCAAGTCCAGCAGTCTATTCACACAGTGGCCAACCAGGTGCCTCTAGGAAGCCACAAACAAGACAACTGCAGCAGCACTATCCTGCCTGTGTTCCACAGCACCTAATATACCAGGCATGCTCCTCTGATACTGGAGAGAATAGGTATGCAGCGTGACTAGTATCCATTTTAACTAATAGCCATTAATAACCCTCTCCTCCATGAACATGTCCACTCCCCTCTTAAAACCTTCCAAGTTGGCAGCCATCACCATATCCAGGGGCAGGGAGTTCCACAATTTAACTATGCGTTGTGTGAAAAAATACTTCCTTTTATCTGTTTTGAATCTCTCACCCTCCAGCTTCAGCAGATGACCTCACGTTCTAGTATTATGGGAGACTGGACCTTGGTCCAGTCACATTTTCTCAGCCCAACATACTTTATGGGGTTGTTGTTGTTGACAATGGAGGAGTTGAGTACAAGATTCTAAACTGCTTTGGGTCCCCATGGGGAGAAAAGAAGGTTATACATAAATAAATGCAAATGCATACATACTGAATATTTGGCAAATCTTCAAACATCACAAACTACCTGGAGAATATATTCAACTTCAACACCTTTAGAGGAGACTTTTGAGAAACAAACTCATTTCAGCTCTGTTTAGAGTATGATCATGGTGTAAGTGTTCAAGAACAATACTGCTTTGTAAAAGCAAGATATATTAAGTATCCAGTCAAGTTTCCTGCCATTCTTATCCATCAAATCAAGCTGAATCTCTGAATGTCCATCCCACCGCTGGGATCAAACCATCCTGCCTTCCTTTGGAAGATTCTGATCTGAAACAACTATCCAACTGTTAGCAAATGTGATATTTTTAATAATTGCGTTACTAAAAACTCTAAACTGGCTTTTGTAGTCAAGGAAAGGATTGCTGAGTGAAGGGCGTCCCTCAATGGGGAATGAGAATCGAATGGTAAGGAGCACCAATGTTTGCATTAAAAAAACCCAACAAGAAATCCCATCTCGCCTTGATTGGCATTTTAATTAGCTTTTTCCTTTGGCTGCCACCATAATCAGATCTAGGAGAATGGGAAGCTTACAGACCGTTACACTTATCTTTAGATTACAACATCTTACAAAAAAATCTAACAAAAGTGAATGCTTGAAGGGGGAGCGATACAGTCAACGCACCACCTTCTGACTGGGACACAAGTTTAATCTTATCATGTTAACAAGGAATTACTGAGCCAAGAATTTCTTT
This sequence comes from Euleptes europaea, assembly GCF_029931775.1. NCBI lineage: Eukaryota > Metazoa > Chordata > Lepidosauria > Squamata > Sphaerodactylidae > Euleptes > Euleptes europaea. Next base: position 14,289,857 of record NC_079325.1, on the reverse strand, counting down.
AACAAAAAAAATTGAAATTCTCTTGTAAAACTCTCTGACGCTCGCCCGTAACATAGCCAAGGCTCTGCAGCAAAAAAGGCAGCCTTGAATTCAAGAACTGTCGAAAAGGAATAAAAATCCTCACTGCTTTTATAAGGCAATTCATTTTCATCTTTCCCTTTGTTTCTTATGACTCAGGCTGTTCAAAATTATGACTGGATTCTGAATGAAGAGTGAAGCAGGATTGCTAGAGCAGGCCCTGAGAAGGGTTCTCTCATGTCCCAGAGGCAGTGTTGCCGACCTCCAGATGGGGCCTGGAGATCCCTGGGAATACAACTGAACTTCAGATGGCAGCGATCAGTTCCCCTGGAGAAAATGGCTGTTTTGGAGGATGGACTCTATGGAGGATGGACCCTATGCAGGGTCGATTCTGCTCCTCTGCAATGCTGATTTTTTAAATCCGACCTTTAAAATGACTATTCACGGTCCCAATTCAGAAGGAGAAAGTCAAACAAATTCCACCCCCCACTCATCTGCTCCTTCGTTTGCATTTCCATTTGCAATGGCCATTAGCAATAGTTGTTTGCATAGCTAAGCCGCGGCTGGGATTCTGCATGCTTCCTTCAGTGAATGCTTCCATGCGAGGGCGGAGCAAATACAAAAGGTCGCGTTAAAGGGGCTCTTAAGAAATGTGAAGCTGGTATGCGTCGGCTTCGCAGTTACATCTGGAATGATGGTTCAGCGTGAAGAAATTTAAAAAAAATGTGGTGGAGTCGACCCAACTGTTCTCTGAATAGATTTCTGCCAATTTAAGCAGCTCCTTCTCCAACTATAAACAGCTCCAACAAAAAAGCCACTGAAGTTGCAGGAAGTCTCCTTAGACTGGAGGAAGACTTCAAGCTTGATCCCAAGGAAAGGTGGGATACAAATATTTTAATGAGTAAATGAATAAATAAACCTTGCTCGGTGGAGTGGTAGGGTATGGATAGGATCCATCCAATGATCTGGCATGATGTGGGACCAACCAAACAAGTCACAAGGTCATCATTCAAGGTTGTACATCAACCATTCCTGAAAGTTTGATTTTCGGGGGGGGGGGGGGATGACATTTCCTTGGATCTGTGGAGTTATGTATTTAGGGAAGAATACCACTTGCTTTTCTTCTTCCATGACACAGGCTGTTATCCGGTGCGAGAGGTTACGATAAGGGGTCTCTCTGCCCTCATCTGACAGTGAGCTAGCGCTGGGCCCTTCTGCCTCAAGTAGAATAGCTTCAAGCTGCCATCCTGAGCATGAAAACAAACCAGGGGGCATTCCCAAGAGCCTGGATTAAACGTACCCTTCTTGGTTTTCGCTTAACAGATGTTTCCGTGCACACAAGGCTGATTCCAGAAATGTTAGAGTATGATAAGAAAAGATGTTCTGGCAAGATTTCCATTTCTCTGTTTTCCCTCCTTCAGTCCCGAGGGACAACTTTCAAGGGCATTTTTGTCTTCTTTAGGTGTACTGCCAAACACTCCTAGTGTCCCCCTGGGGCTTACCAGACAGTTGTTTAGAGTTTTATTGGAGTGTGTCTGAACTTCTGTGGGCTGGCTAATTCACCAAGGGAACAAGCTTTCAAGAGAGTTATCTGGCACTTCCTAGTTTAGACGGAACCAGTGAAGTCGAGAACTAGTGAGTGAGCAAATTACACAACAGGCTGCCTAATCTTGAAACTCTTATTCCATTCGTAGGGTTGCCAGGTCCCTCTTTGCCCCTGGTGGGAGGTTTTGGGGGTGAAGCCTGAGGAGGGTGGGGTTTGGGGAGGGGAGGGACTTCAATGCCATAGAGTCCAATTGCCCAAGCAGCCATTTTCTCCAGGTGCACTGATCTCTATCGTTGGAGATCATTTGTAATAGCCGGAGATGTCCAGCCACCACCTGGATTTTGGCAACCTTATCCATTTGTGATTTATAGTGAGATGTATTTTGAGCTGATGCCCTGGTTTTGCATGGTGCCTGGTTTGACAAATGCCAATGGATAGCCTCCATTGTCCCATGCTCCAAATTTGATTGCTTTAACCCCTTGCTCAGACAATTGCAACGAGAAGCTGCTCTTCCTTCCTATTAAGTGCAATTTATAGATTGATTCTGGTTGATTCTGCTACTAGATATGCCCTCATTCATCAGATCAGAACTCCTTGTAGAAAGTGCAAGATAAAAATGAGGTAGACCTAAGAAAAGGGTGTACTTAAGAGAGTCAGCGTGGTGTAATTGTTACGAGTGGTGGACTCCAATCTGGAGAACCGGGTTTGATTCCCCACGCCTCCACATGAGTGGCAGACTCTAAGCTGGTGAACCAGGTTGGTTTCCCCATGCCTGCACATGAAGTCTGCTGGTGGCCTTGGGCCATACAGTTCTCTCAGAACTCTCTCAGCCCCACCTACCTTACAAGGGGTCTGTTGCAGAGAGGGGAAAGGAAGGCAATTGTAAGCTGCTTTGAGACTCCTTAAAGGCAGAGAAAATTGGGGTATATAACTTCTTCTTCTGTACAGAATCACGTCCATGGATTTGCAGAGTGACCTGGATCCAAATTAGGTGCAGGCTAGTTAGACAAAGAAGAAGCCCTTAGTCCGAAATCTGGGCTACAAAACTCTTGGAGCCTGGAGCCCTGAGATCAGCTCTCTAGATCTCCACTTTGTTTATATAAAAAGCCAAGCCTAACCCAGCTTCCAATGTGTGGCTGTCCTTACTGGAATTCATTATGCATAGTGTTAGAGGCTTATTGGCACCAAGGGGAATGAACACACAGTTGATACATTACAGTGGTTCCCTAAGGGATACAGCTGCTACCTTCAGCTCATCAGGGATGGTTTAAAAGCTGGCAAAGGACTCTGTAGTTTAGCAGAACTCCTGCAGCAGGAGCCTGGAGGGTTGATTCCCCCCCTCCTCCCTCCCCACAAGGTTGTTCTGTCAGTGTTGACTCAGCACTTCTGAACTTAATGATGATGTCCCAGGGGAAATCAGCCTGGTGATTGATGGGGATCTTGGGTGCGAAGGGGAAGGAAAAAAAACACCAGTCCTATCCGTTCCGTTTAGCTGCCTCACATTCTCTTGACTAGAGCAGTTTGGAGTCACAATTCGCTGGCCTAATATGAAGCGTGAGAATTTGTCCAAGTCTGGCCATTTGAACCGTCAAGAAGAAACCTCTCTGGACAGAGCGGAGCCCCTCTGCAGCCAGAGTCAGGTGACCAAGGTAAAGCAATAACCTCCCACGTCCCTTTTTATATAAACTTCTCTTGCTGCTTGGTCATTGTAGATTATCCGGGCTGTGTGACCGTGGTCTTGGTCTTGGTCTTGGTCACACAGCCCGGATAATCTACAAGTACCAATGAACTCTGACCGTGAAAGCCTTTGACAATATTTCTCTTGCTGCTTTTCTGCATCGTTATTGGAGGGGCTTACCTTACTTTAATAATATAGGAATTTTAAAAATACATACACACAGAGTCTAAAGTGAAATAATCCAGAGTGTTATTGTGGTAGGGTTGCCAGGTCACTCTTCACCACCGGCGAGAGGTTTTTGGGGTGGAGCCTGAGGAGGGTGGGGTTTGGGGAGGGACTTCAGTGCCGTAGAGTCCAATTGCCAAAGCTGCCACTTTCTCCAGGTGAACTGATTTCTATCAGTTGGAGATCAGTTGTAATAGCAGGAGGTCTCCAGCTAGTCCCTGGAGGCTGAATAAATAAGGTGTGTGCTGAGCAAAATTTTTGTGGCTTGTGTTTGTTATATTACTTGTCTTTTGCTCAGTCCCTGGAGGTTGGCAACCCTGTCTCATGGTCTTTTAGTTAATTCTTCATGCTACTAAGTACATATTTTTTTACTAGGAGAAAAGGCAGGAAAATGGAATGTGGCCCCACTTTTATAAGTGGCTGCTGTTATTTCCTTAGCTATTTATACCCTGCTTTTCTCCCCGCAGTGAGGACACAAAGCAATTTACAACATTCTCCCCTTCTCCATTTTATCCTCTCAACAACACTGTGAGGTCGGTTAGGCTGAGTTTGAGAGAGTAGTTGGCCCAAGCTGACCCAGGGAGTTTCCATGGCAGACCAGGAATCTGAACCTGGGTCTCCCAGACCCTAGTCTAACTCACTAACTGCTCTACCATGCTGGCTCAGTGTGATATATATAGTGTGACATGCAGGGCAGCATCAGAAACACAAGTAGATGTTGCGCAGAGTGCATCCACCACGAGACAGTTGCCGACAGGGTTGCCAACCTCCAGGTACTAGCTGGAGATCTCCTGCTATTACAACTGAACCCCAGGCGACAGAGATCATCTGGAGAAAATGGCTGCTTTGGCAATTGGCCTCTATGGCACTGGAGTCCCTCCCCAAAGCGCGCCCTCCTCAGGCTCCGCCCCAAACACCTCTTGCCAATGGCAAAGAGGGACCTGGCAACCCTAGACATTATCGAGGGATCTATGAAGGCCACTATGTATGGCTGCTGAAATCATGTGATGACACGTCAAGAAGTCCTTAGCGTTTATCATAAATCCGTCACTAACTCAGGGTTGCTTCCATCGGCCTCTCAAAGAGGTGGTTATCCATCCATAGAGTCCACCTTCCAAAGTGGCCATGTTCTCCAGGTGGACTGATCTCTGTCACCTGGAGATCAGTTGTAACAGCGGGAGATCTCCAGCCACCACCTGGAGGCTGGCACCCCCACTTATGAGCGATTCTTGCCTTTTTGGGACGCCTCAGCTTACCCAGCACCATCTGGAATTTAACTGTAAGCCCTCCCCTTAGGAGAGGGCTGAGGAGCCTGATTAGTTAATGTTTTATAAAGTGTCTTGAGAAGGCCCGATGGAAAGCCGTCTTAATAATTACGCCGTATTAATCCTCTCAGCAACCCACTGTGCTCTGTATTTGGTCTCTTAGCCCGCATAATGAAATGGGTGTGTTTCGCCGTGCCTGACTCAAGTGCCTGGAAATTGCCACCGCCTGTTAGGAATACATTCATTTCTCCACTCTCTCTCCCCTCTACCCTCTAGCCCTCTCTCCTGCCCTTCAGAAGGAAGGGGGGGGGGAGACCCTGCAGCATATGCTTGTCCCCCATGTTTATGTGTATAGCTTCTGAACAGCCAGCGCTGCGTCTCGAGGAGCATTCCCTGTGGCTAGAAGGCAAGATTAATCAGCCCTTGCCGCAGAGTTTCCCTCATCTGAGAATTTACTACAAAACACCCTTTCTCTCACGAGGGCTGGTGTTTTGTTACATGCAATTAGACCATGCATGAGATGCTGCACGGGGGTTGTTAAGCTCACACTGGGGGCCTGGGGCCTGTTCTCGACAAAGCCGAGCGGGGAGCAGCACAAGAGGCAGCTTGCGCTGAAGACCTCGGCGCCACAGTCCTCCGCAGGCCTGCCGAAAGCCACAGGGAGCCCAATCCCAGCGGCTATGGTAGGATTCAAGGAGGTAAACAGATGAGAGGGCTGTGGCTGGCATAGGGCTTGGGGAGGGGAGAGACTTCAATGCCATAGAGTCCAATTGCCAAAGCGGCCATTTTCTCCAGGGAAACCGACCTCTATCAGCTGGAGATCAGTTGTAATTAGAGTTGCCAGGTCTCTCTTCACCATCGGTGGGAGGTTTTTGGGGTGGAGCCTGAGGAGGGCGGGGTTTGAGGAGGGGAGGGACTTCAATGCCATAGAGTCCACTTGCCAAAGCAGCCATTTTCTCCAGGGGAACTGATCTCGATCGGCTGCAGATCAGTTGTAATAGCAGGAGATCTCCAGCTTCTACCTGGAAGTTGGCAACCCTAGGCAGGCAACAGTTTACAAGGGGGGCATGTTGTCCGAGATGGGGGCTTTGAGATCAGAGACTGGGGTCACTCTAGGGTTGCCAACCTCCAGGTACTCGCTGGAGATCTCCTGCTATTACAACTGATCTCCAGCCGATAGAGATCAGTTTCCCTGGAGAAAATGGCTGCTTTGGCAATGGGACTCTATGGCGTTGATGTCCCTCCCCCCCTCAAACCCCACCCCCCTCAGGCTCCACCCAAAAAACCTCCCACCAGTTGCGAAGAGGAACTGGACAACCCTAGATCGATCGGATGCTAAGAAGTGATGGCAAACTGCTCAACATTCACTAAATGATCATTAACAATGATAATAAGATCACAATGGGTAGCTGGGGTTGCCAACCTCCAGGTAATAGCAGACGATCTCCTGCTATTACAACTGATCTCCAGCCGATTGAGATCAGTTCACCTGGAGAAAATGGCTGCTTTGACAATTGGACTCTATGGCATTGAAGTCCCTCCCCTCCTCAAACCCCATCCTCCTCAGTCTCCGCCCCAAAAACTTCCTGCAGAGAGGGACCTGGCAACCCTAGCTACAGCTGAGAGGTCTAAAGCCACCCAGGAAATAGATGCCAGAGGAGAGATTTGACACAAGGACTTCCCAGCTACTAGTTTTAGCTGCCGCATTATGAAAAATCACAGTGGAAACTCAGTGCATAAGATTTGCCTGCTCATTAAGATCTATGATATGCTTTGTTTGTAAGCTCAAAGAGAGGAAGAACAGCAAGACAATCCCAACACAGTAAAGCACACTAATACCCAAAAGCATGACAATCTGGGGTCTATTTTAGAAGATCAGTGATGCAATTTGAAGCAAGAAATACTTCTTGGTTAATGTTTTTTACCCTCCGTCTTTGCTCTTCAACTTACATACCTGTCTCCTTAGCGAAAACTAATACTTTTTTTTTTTGCTGGATTGGCCCCTCCCCCCATGCTTTTAGTGGGTTGTCTACTCTGCTGTCATTGTTTAAAGCACACTTTACACAATTATAAGAGCAATCGGTACACTTATACATTATTGCACCTTTTAAAAACCACCACTGTCGTCTCTTTTTAAACTGCAAAAACTACTCTGGGGAGAAGGGGAGGGTGCTTTGTGATGTCACAGGCACTCACTAAATCTGTGAATCAGTTCACCTGGAGAAAATGGCCACTTTGGAAGGTGGACTCTATGGCATTATACCCCAATGGAAATCCCTCCCCTCCCCAAACCCTGCCCTTCTCAAGCTCCAGCCACAAAACATGTATTTTCCAACCTGGAGTAGACAACCTTACCCAGAAATGATGACACCCACCTTCTATGGTTTTGCCAATCTCAAGAGTTAAATCTTAGAGCATAGGTGATGTCACTTCTGGGTTTTAGCCAGAAGTGATGTTGTCATGTGCATGATGTCTCCCCCCCCCCACCAAAAAAAAAAAAACCTTCTCTGCTGCTCATTCAAGCAGTGACAGGGGTTAGAAGATGGCAGCAGATTTGGCAAGCCTAGTTAAGTCCTTTTTTATTCCATAGGAGAATCTTTAAAGAGTCTGAAAGGGGGCTGGATTTTGCTACTGCCCTTAATTTTCATTGCTAATTTTACTTTATTTTATGTGTGTGTGTGTGAGTTTGTTGTTTCACTTTAATGGTGCTTTCAGTTTTTTTCTTACTTTTATAAAAGTACTTTGAGACCACTTAATAAAGCAATAAACAAAATAAATAAAAAAGTCTGTTGGTCCAGGGAGCAGAATTGCAAAGGAAAGCTCTTCATGGACTGTACCACTCCAGCTTCCAGTTGAGGTGGAAAAGATAGAAGTTTGAAGGCTCCTCTATTTAAACTAAATTCTGCACATTGGGGAAAAAATAGCATCTAAAGGTCACACTACTCTTATCCTTGACATACTATTCTTCTATGTGTGGAGAGTTTTTATCATGGAGAACATTAAAAATGTGACTCACAGGCTTATCATGCAATGCTAAGCAGAGTTACACCCTTCTAAGCTACTTGAATTTGAAGGTGGCTAGCCAGATCTCGTCAGACCTAAGCAGGGTCAGTTCTGGTTAGTATTTGGATGGGAGACCACCAAGTAATACCAGCATTGCTGTGCAGAGGAAGGCACTGGCAAACCACCTCTGTCAGTCTCTTGCCATGAAACCCCCCCCCCCCCAAAAGGGATCGCCATAAGTCGGTTGCGACTTGACGGCACTTTACACACACACAATCCTGCTTAGGACTGAACTGTTGAAGATTGAATAGGTGAAGTCCACAAAAAAGTTTTAATACTTTATTTTGCTGTTGGACAAAATGGCCCTGACCGCTCCAGCCACTTGCTGCCCAAGAGCACCACCTCTTTCCTGACATCTCCCAAGAGTACGGCTGCCAACCTCCCGTTATTACAACTGATCTCCAGGTGAAAGAAATCAGTTTCCCTGGAGAAAATGGCCGATTTGGCAATTGGACTCTATGGCATTGAAGTCCCTCCCATCTCTACACCCTGTCCTCCTCAGGCTCCACCCCAAAATCTCCAGGTATTTCCTAACCCAGAGCTTGCAATCCTACCCAAGAAAGAGAATACTTTCCTGGTGCATGATAGATTTTGTCCTCCCATGGGTCACCAGAAGCCCACCACTGACAGGTTTCATCTAATTTAAATTACCGGTCTTTGAAACATGTGCGCTTATGAGCCAAGCCTTTCCCAAAAAGCCATCCATGACAACCCATTACAGAGGGGTTATTTATAGCAGAGCCTGTTAATTTTGCAGGATCACAGGCCAATGATTCTCTGCTTGACTCTAGTGAAAGGAATAATTCATCGGAGCTTTCATGTTTGCCGAAAGAACAAGCACCTGTATGCGGCAACCTCTGCAGTAAGGACTCTCCAGCGCGAGCCTCAAGTACAAAGAAAGGTATAGAAACAGACACTCTTAACGCAGGCAGCAATCGACATGGAAAGGATGATAATCACCACATCTACTGGAAGATAAGAGGCCATCTCTGCCTCTGGGCTTCTGATATAGGGGAGGATGTTAATGGTAACTAAAAAAAAAGAGTTCTCACACTGATGGAAGAAAATTCCATCCCATTGCAAAAAGCAGTATCATTTAGGCAAGGAAATCCTGGCTCCGCCCGTTGAGTCGCCGGCCCTCCTGCTGATCACTGCTGTTACCCACTGTTGCTACACCAGCATGGTGTAGTGGTTAAGAGCAGTGGTTTGGAGTGGTGGAGTCTGATCTGGAGAACCGGGTTTGATTCCCCACTCCTCCACATGAGCGGCGGAGGCTAATCTGGTGAACTGGATTTGTTTCCCCACTCCTACACACCAAGCCAGCTGGGTGACCTTGGGCTAGTCACAGGTCTCTTAGAGCTCTTTCCCAGCACCACCTACCTCCCAGGGTGTCTGTTGTGGGGAGGGGAAGGAAAGGTGATTGTAAGCTGGTTTGACTCTTCCTTAAGTGATAGAGAAAGTCGGCATATAAAAACCAACTCTTCTTCTTCTTTGATTGGTGGGGGGAGAAAATTTTTAAAAGCTGTCGGCTTCTGTGCCAGTACATCACTTCCAGGTACAACCTGGAAGGGACAATGGGTTGCTTTAGAAATCTCCAGAAACTCTATGGCAATTTGTAGAGCAGGGGTGTCCAACCTTTTTGAGCCTGTGGGGCACATTTGGAATTCTGACATGGCATGGCGGGGGACCGCGAGGGAAACAGCCCTGCATAAAGGACCTTTGTTTGTTGTATAATATCAGGATTTGAGGGTATGGATTATGTTTCCAATGAACAAACACGGGTGGGAATATTTTGCAGAAGGGACTCATTGGAGGTTAATGCACAGGTTGAAACCAGGGATGCTTTCAAATTTCATATTCCTGCTGTTTTGATCTGAAAATCCTCATTTTGATTTATTAAACCCCTTGGGCTCGCGATGCTTTATTTTCACACCATTTTCTGACTCCTTGCACTGAATATTTCCTGTAAAATGAACACATTTTCCAGTGTTATTTGTGTGAATGGATCAGCATTATACATTATACTTAGACTGTAGGCATAAATGATGTATGTTGTACGTATAAATACCATATCTAAATTGTGTATAAATGCCCCACACTATGCATACACATTTAGAAACAAATCTACCTATCAACAGCATGATCTGGGGAACCGGAATTGCTGACAAAAACATATAAATATAGAAAAGAAATAAACATAAAGAACATTTGCTCATATCTACTTAGAACAACATTGATGCATGTGTTAAATAACACCTGCTTATTTTTGCTGAACTCATTTATTTCCATCCTTCCTTGAAAAATCAGGGTGGATTACATAGGGTTATTTGATTATACCTCTCTGGGAGGTCTGCTTGCTTGACAAAGAATGACTGAATCAAAGCCACATAACGAGACTGAAAAGAGATTTGAATCTAGATCTTCCTGGTTCAAATCCAACATTAGTCACCACACTCCACTGTTGGGAATTCTGTCAGAAGAATTTGGGGGAAAATATTCCAGTTGAATAGAAAGAAAATGCAATTTTTTAATTACTTCACAAACACCCTAGTTTCTATTATCTATATATCATATTAGTTGCACCTCCAAGGTGCTCAGGGAAGCTTACATGGTTCTTCACTCCTCTACATCACAATAACCCTGCGAGGTAGCTCAGGCTGAGAGAGTGAGTGGCCTAAAGCTTTATGGCTGAACTGAGGTTTGAATAGAGATCTCTGGATTCTAGTCCCACACCCTTAACCGTTGCACAATACTGGCTTATATTGATTTACTTTAAACTTTCTTTTAAAATGGGTTGCCGTTCAATAAACCTATATCTTCTGGTACTGATTACCACTATCCTTCTGTTCCTATAATTCCTTCAGAATCCATTGTTGCACTAGACTTGGAATCCTCATTTGATACATTTTTAAAATTATGAGATTCTACTCACAAGCTGGGTCAAAATGATTCTTTTTAAAAAAAACATTTTGGCCATTTATGCAGGGTTAATTTTGATGCTCGCTCAAAGCTCTTTTTTTTTAAATGCAACCTTTAAAATGCCTATTCATGGTCTCGACACAAAAGGAGAAATTCCACCCCTCCACTCGCCTGCTCCTTCTTTCCTTCCATTAGCAACTGCCGTTTGCATAGCTAACGCACGGCTGTGATTTTGCATTCTTCCTTGAGGGGATTCTTTGAGGCGGGGGTGGAGCAAACACAAACGGTCAAGTTAAAGGGGCTCTTAACAAATGTGAAGCAGGTATGCTCCGGCTTCACAGTCACTTCCTGAATGACAGTTCAGCGTGAAAAACTAAAAAAAAAAAATATGCAGGGCACTTCAGCCTGGAAGGTGCTGCTAATTACCAAGCATAATTGGCTGAGTAGTATTGAGAGAGGGAAAAAAACCTACTCCTTTCACCTTCTCCCCCAGATCTTCTTGTTCATTTGTTGATTTCAGTTGCCCTCACTCTCTATTGCCCTCGTTTGCCATCAGTGCTATCAGCATGTAGACAAATCAGCATGACAGATAACATCCCGTTTATTCCATGGTCCCTAATTGGGGGAGATCACTCATGTGGTCAATCCAGGAAGGAGGAAGCAGCAGCTGTGTGAGGGTTGCCAGCTTTGGGTTGGGAATTACCTGGAGATTTTGGGGTGGAGCCTGAGGAGAGCTGGGTTTCAGGAGGGGAGGGACTTTAATGCCATAGAGTCCAATGGCCAAAGCAGCCATTTTCTCCAGGGGAACTGATCTCTATCACCTGGAGATCAGTTATAAGCGTGGGAGATCTCCAGCCACCATCTGGAGGTTGGCAACCCTAAGCTGTGTGGGTGGGTGGGTGTGAATGGCACTGAAGCAGAAAAAAAATGGTGCTTTTTAAAAAAGGGTGAGTATTTGTGCAAACTGGGGCTTTCGAGATAAATTCCCAGCCAACTGAGAGGGTGTGAATTTTCATCCTAGTAATTGAAACTGGTAACTATTTAGTGTAGCTCAGCTTCAACTTTCTATGCTGTTCAGCAATTTTTGTTCAGATCTGTTCCTTCTTCTGTCTGCCTACTAACCTGCCCTCAATCCTGAATGTGGGTTTCTTCCATAGTCCTGCTCTGATAACATAAAAGTCGACTTTCAAAGAGGATCTTCTGGCTGAGCCGTCATGACAGAAAGTGTGCTAAATACTGTACTCAAACTGTAAGGCCGGTCTTTTTCCGTTGGCACAGACGGTAGTTGCTAGGAAGAGCATGAAAAGAGGCACAAAGTACAGGTAGAGGAAAATATAGGTCTTAAAGGAGGAAGCACAGGGAAAAGGAGGAAATAATACCCTCAGAGAATGAAATAATACTTCTGAAAGCAGAGGAATGTCACTTTTCAAAGACTGTTTCCGTATAGGATTCCGCCCATTGCTGTATAAGACTAAATGATGAACAGTCTTCCCCTTGCCTACAGAATCAGCTTTCATTCATCAAAATAACTTTGTTAGAACAGCTTTGGATTTTCAGAAATGTGGGGGGAGAAGGAACCTGCTTCTTCGTGGGGTCAATTCAGATAAGGTGCTGGAAGTTCCAGGATGGGAGCTCCAACTAGGGCTGTCAATTCGGTTCGGCCCGAACTGAAAATCAGCCGAATTTCCCTTGATTCGGCGGTTTTCAGTTCAGGAGGAACCGAACTCAAAACTGGCGGGCAACCGGGGGGGCCGAATTCAGCGAGTTCGGGAGTTCGCGAATAAATTCAGCCAATTCGGGGCCGTCAGTAAGCAGCATAACCTTCAGTAAGCAGCATTCTCCTCCCCTGGCCAATCGGTGGCCAAGCTGGGTCTTCTTCTGGCCAATCAGTCAGGATTGAGTACTGGAGGAATCAGCTGATGTGCGGCCGGCCGGGGAAAGAGAGAGAGAGAGGGAAATCCTTATGTGTGTGTGAGGGGGTGCTTGTGCACATTCGCTCCTTTCCGTGGCTGCAGAGGGCGCATTTTTGGGTGTGCCAACCCCAAACTTTCAGCGGAGCATCAGACAAGGCTTCTTAAGATACCCCCCAAGTTTTGTAAACATTGGGTCAGGGGGTCCCGAGATATGGGCTCCACCCCTTTTTCCTCTCCCCCCTTTTCCATTTTCGTGGCTGCAGGGGGCGCTTTTTTGGGAGTGCAGCCCCCAAACTTTTATCATAGCTTCAGACCATCCCTCTTAAGAGACCACCCAAGTTTTGTAAAGATGGGTTCAGTGGGGGCTGAAATATCGGCTCCCCCCCTTTTCTCTTTCCGTGGCTGCAGGGGGCGCATTTTTGGGTGTGCCGATCCCAAACTTTCAGCAGAGCTTCAGACAAGGCTTTTTAAGAGACCACCCAAGTTTTGTAAACATTGGGTCAGGGGCCCCCGAGATATGGGCTTTCCCCTTTTCCCTATTGGGATGAATGGATCACCCTCGAGAGATGCATACATATGGATCTTATATTGGATACAAATGGAATCATATTGGATTACCCAGCCTCCCAGCCCCTCCTGCTGGAACAGAAGACAGCCACAGTAAGACCCCTTTGGGGGCTTTAATCTATAATTTTTCTTTTCTGTGTGTGTGTGGGGGGGAAAGCAGAGTCTGTGTGTGTGTGTGGGGAGGGAGCAGTTTCTGTGGGTGGGTGGGGGAAGCCAAAGGGGGCTTTTGCCGGTTCTGCCTGGGGTGTGTCTCTCTCTCCCTGGTTTGAGGGGGGGGGGCTTCATTTTTATTCTTCAGGTTTTTCCTCATTCATAAGATCAGTTAGGTTATTTTGATGCTTGCTCAAAACGGGTTTTCAAATGGTGACTTAAAGAATGCATCTGCCTGGTCCCAAGTCCAATGCAAAAGGAGAAATTCCACCCCCTCCTGCTCATTATGCATAGCTAGCTGCCTCTGTCCCTTTCCATGGTATGCAAACTCCCAGGTGTCAGGTGTTGCTTTGCACTGTTGCAAAGGTGTTGCATTGCGTTCTTGTGTTGCTTTGCAGTTGTATTGTTTTGCAAAATTCTTCACACCTGCCCCGCCCTTTGCATGTTTGCAAAGGTGTTGCTTTTCAATTGTGTTGCTTTGCAAAGTTCTTAGCACCTGCCCCGCCCTTGCTCTCATCAGCTGTTTGTCGGGGCTGGGAGCTTTGTGCATGGGCGGCAAGCTCTGCTGAGAGATGCACATTCAGGGTGGGGGGGACCCCTTTCAGGGCCCATATCTCAGCCCCCCCTGACCCAATCTTTACAAAACTTGGGGAGTCTTTCAATATACGTCCTTTGAAGCTGTGCTGAAAGTTTGGGACCTCTAAGCCCCAAAATGCCCCCCACAGAGCCGTGGAAAGGCACGATTGTGTTTTTAATGGCTTTATTCGGCCGAATTTTTTTTTCGAACTTTGAATTCCCACCGAATTGAACGGATCCGAAGTGGGGGAGTTCGAACTTCGGCACGTACCGAACCCACAAGGGCCAAATTCGGCCGAATCCGAACTGTACCGAATTTTTTTTTTTTTGACAGCCCTAGCTCCAACATAGTTTCCCGCCCTTTCAACAAGACACCCATTGTGGAGTAATGATTAGTGCTGGACCAGAATCTAGAGCGCCAGCATGGCGTAGTGGTTAAGGTGTTGGACTAGAGTCTGGGAAACCCAGATTCAAGTCCCCACTCTGCCATGGAAACTTGCTGGGTGACATTGGGCCAGTCACACACTCTCAGCATTGACCCTAGGAAGTATTTGGAAGGGAGACCTCCAAGGAATACTGGGGTGTGGTGTGATGCGGAGGCAGGCAATATGGCAAACCAATACGTTAAATGAGTTCTTGTCCCCCTGAGTTATTAATAGAATGGCCTTTTGCGTTAGCCTTGTCCTTTTTCAGCACAAATGCCCCTCTTCTTACTCGTGGGAGGACATCAGCCTGCAGAGTTTGTGTCGAGAGGCCGGCTTGCGCTTATCTCTTGGGTAACATGGGGGTGGGGAGGGAAATGTTCAGGATGGGAGGGAGATGCAGGAAGAAAGAGAGGGAAGGAGGGGGAAAGATTTCACGCACAGGATTACCCAGCCCATGTGTCCGAGGCCTCTCGAAAGGGCATGTTTCATTCTTCCAAATCCATTTTTGACAGGGTGGAGATCGGTGGGAAATTCAGAAGTGTGGCACTGCTGCTGCTAATGGGTGGTTTCTAAAGTTGCAATGAAAAGAGTGGGGTGTGTTGCAAGTAGGGTTGCCAGGTCCCTCTTTGCCACCTGCAGGAGGTTTTTGGGGTAGAGACAAAGGAGGGTGGGGTTTGGGGAGGAGAGGGACTTAGAGTCCAGTTGCCATAGAGTCCAGTTGCCAAAGTTGCCCCCTGACTGGCAACCCTAGGGGAGAAGGAATATAAGGGGTCAGTGTTTGCCTTCCTGGCTAGCTTTCTCAGGACCTATGGCATGTAGGGTTGCCAGGTCCCTCTTTGCCACTGGTGGGAGGTTTCTTTAGTGGAGCCTGAGGAGGGTGGGGTTTGGGGAGGGGTGGGACGTCAATGCCAAAGAGTCCAATTGCCAAAGAGGTGAACTGATCTCTATCGGCTGGAGGTCAATTGTGATAGCAGGAGATGTCCAGCTAGTACCTGGAGGTCAGTAACCCTACAAACCACCTCTGAACATCTCTTGCCTGGAAAACCCTATGGGGTCACCATAAGTCAGCTGTGAGTTGACAACAAAAAGAAAAACATGGAAAAAAAGAACAGAGATCTGGGTTCAAACCTCCACTCTGCTTTGAAGCTCACTGGGTGGATCTTGGGCCAGTCATTCTCTCTCAGCCTTATACTATACACATGAACACATGAAGCTGCCTTATACTGAATCAGACACTTAGTCCATCAAAGTCATTATTGACTACTCAGACTGGCAATGGCTCTCCAGGGTCTCAGGCTGAGGTCTTTCACATCACCTACTTCCCTAGTCCCTTTAATTGGAGATGCCAGGGATTGAACCTGGGACCTTCTGCATGCCAAGCAGATGCTCTACCACTGAGCCAGGGAAGGAGAGCTGCTTAGTAGGTATGCAGATAAAATGGTCCTGCTATCAGTCTGCACCCCTAGTATTCTGGGAGGAAGAAGTACAAAATGGATACCCAGTCACAGATTCTCTAGTATCTTCATAGAATCATAGAGTTGGAAGGGACCACCAGGGGCATGGAGGAAATTCACAACTACCTCCCCCCTAGTGACCACTACTCCTCACCCAGAAGATCTTATCTGGTTTAACTTTTGTTCTACACATTGGGGTGGATCCAGCTCTCCTCTAATTAGCTTTCTTCCGGCCTGTGGATAAGAGCCACTTAAATTGAAGGAAGGCTGCTTAGAAGGCTTCAAGCTTTTCTCAGTGGAGTGTTGTGATCCACCCCATGATCTGTCAGCCCTTGATACTGCAACAGGTCCTAAACCTTAGGGGTCATGGCTCAGTGGTAGAACATTTGCCTGGCACACAGAGATCAGTTCACCTGGAGAAAATGGCCGCTTTGGCAGGTACTAGCTGGACATCTCCTGCTATTACAACTGACCTCCAGCTGATAGAGATCAGTTCACCTCTTTGGCAATTGGACTCTTTAGCATTGACGTCCCTCCCCAAACCCCGCCCTCCTCAGACTCCACTAAAGAAACCTCCCACCAGTGGCAAAGAGGGACCTGGCAACCCTACATGCCACAGGTCCTGAGAAAGCTAGCCAGGAAGGCAAACACTGACCCCTTATATTCCTTCTCCCCTAGGGTTGCCAGTCAGGGGGCAACTTTGGCAACTGTATGGCATTGAAGTCCCTCCCCTCCCCAAACCCCACCCTCCTTTGTCTCCACCCCAAAAACCTCTTGCCGGTGGTGAAGGGGGACCTGGCAACCCTACTTGCAACACACCCCACTCTTTTCATTGCAACTTTAGAAACCACCCATTAGCAGCAGCAGAGCCACACTTCTGAATTTCTCACCAATCTCCACCCTGTCAAAAATGGATTTGGAAGAATGAAACATGCAATTTCAAGAGGCCTCGGTCACATGGGCTGGCTAATCCTGTGCGTGAAATCTTTCCCCCTCCTTCGCTCTCTTTCTTCCTGCATCTCCCTCCCATCCTGAACATCTCTCTCCCCCCCTCCATGTTACCCAAGAGATAAGTGCAAGGCGGCCTCTCGACGCAAACTCTGCAGGCTGATGTCCTCCCACGAGTAAAAAGAGGGGCGTTTGTGCTGAAAAAGGACAAGGCTAATGCAAAAGGGCATTCTATTAATAACTCAGGGGGACAAGAACTCATTTAACATAAAGGTGAGCTACTGTAAATTGCCGATTTGCACTGGGAAATGTCTCATAATATAATGAAACTCACTTAAATGGCACCCCCCCACACCAATGGGCTCTTTGCTGGGAGCATCTCAGGTGGAAAAGGAGACAAAGTTTCCAAAAGGAGAAGTGAAAGAAAACATCCCAACATGTCACTAAGATGCCAGAGGAATACAGGTTTCGAGGCTAGGCTTAAAGTAACCTCTTCCAAGAACCAGGCTGAGTGGTAAGTAGGGTTGCCAGCTCTGGGTTGGGAAATACCTGGAGATTTTGGGGGTGGAGCCTGAGGAGGGGAGGGACCCCAACGGGGTATAATGCCCTAAAGTCCACTTTCCAAAGCAGCCATTTTCTTCAGGGCAACTGATCTCTGCCATATGAAGATCCATTGTAGTAGCGGGAGATCTCAGGGTGCCACCTGGAGGTTGGCAACCAGAGCAGTAATGTGTTCTCAAACCATTGCAATGTATTTCCTAAGTGCAAGATGCAGGAGACTAGCGAACACAGCAGGGAACTAGACTTGAGGCCCAAAGCAAGAGCAAGGTGTGTGCGCTCTGAGAAGGGAGCTGGAGGGGTCATGACTCAGTGATGGAGCATCTGATCGGCTTGCAGAAGGGCGTAGGCTCAATCCCTCCAGTAGGTGATGTGAGACCCTGGAGAGCTACTATCAGTCTGAGTAGACAATACTAACCTTGATTTGGTATAAGGCATCTTCGGGTGTTCATGGGAATCTTGAGCAACAACTTGGGGGTTCCGCCAGTCCCATCAGACAACCAAGATGCAGTAGGGTGGAAGAAGAACCACTGAAAGAACCTAGACCTTCTCGTTACTTGCAATAATGGGTTTAAATTGCAGGCAGAGAGGTAATGGCTGGATATTAGGAAAAAGTTTTTTTTACTGTAAGAGTTGTTCAACAGTGGAAACAGCCACTTAGGGAGGTGGTGAGCTCCCCCTCACTGGCAGTCCTTAAGCAGAGGCTGGACAAACACTTGTCAGGGATGCTCTAGGCTGATCCTGCATTGAGCAGGGGGTTGGACTAGATGGCCTGTATGGCCCCTTCCAACTCTATGATTCTATGATTAGGGGAATACAGACTGCAGAGGCAAACTCAGTAGCAGAGTAGCCACCTAAATCAGAATTCGCAGCACATTTGAAGGGTCTTTCTTAAGGGAAAGTGGAATTTCATAAAGAATTTGGAAGTTCTTTCTTGGGAACCTAAAGAATTTTGAGGGCAGCAAAAAATTTTTTTTTCAGATAAGGAGCAGCATTTTTTTCAGGAGGAGAAGAGTTGTTGTTTTATATGCCGACTTTCTCTACCACTTAAGAATCAAACCAGCTTACGATCACCTTCCCCCCCCCCACACACACAACAGACACCCTGTGGGGCTGAGAGAGTGTGACTAGCCCAAGGTCACCCAGCTGGCTTCATATGTAGGAATGGGGGGGGGGGGAATCTAGTTCACCAGATTAGCCTCCACCACTCATGTGGAGGAGTGGGGAATCAAACCCGGAGTGGGGAATCAAACCCGGTTTTCCCCATCAGAGTCCCCCTCTCCAAACCACCACTCTTAACCACTACACCACACTGGAGAGGACTGCACATTAGTATACATTGGCTAGATTGTCCATGATGGTCCTCTCCCCACTGATACCAGTCCATGGTCCCTTCACCACATGTTAGCAGTGCACATGGACCTAATTCACATCCAAGACTCTCAAACACTCCCCAAAAAACTCACTTCTCAGAAGCTGTTAACCAAGTTCTTTCCTTCCCCTCTAGTTCTAGGCAACAGGAAGATATAACCCTAGGCAGTCCTATTGCACAAAAGGCCAATCAGGGGCAATTGGCTTTACCCTGTGCTCACCTCCTTTCCTGTCCTCATTAATGCTAATTCCAGGGTAATTACCCACCCCTCATTTCTTTAAAGCTGTTTTCCTCCTTCCTCTTCCACAGTCAAGGTTAATTCAGTGCTATTTTCTCCACTGCAGGCCTCTTCCAAATGCTATTGGAAGCAGCGTTTAGCAGACTCACGTTGCGGATGAAGTAAGGGCTATTTGGGGGAAGGGGAAACTCATTACAAAGGGAGAATGCATGTTCTTGGGGGTTAAATAGAGCTAAGGTAGGACTAGGTGCACCCTGCTGTGGCCAGCTATTCACTTTCCATTTGCAATAATCAGGCCCCAGAGAAATGATGGGGCAGCCGCTGCTGGGCAATTGAATTCAAAAATTCATATTTGGAGGAAGTTGGGTGTGTTTTTTTTTAAATCAGAACTTTTGCACTGTTTGAGAAAATGGTGAAATTTAGGGCAGCAGCATCGAGGATCTCCTCTTGCCTACTCCCAGCTTACTGAGTTGCTCTGTCCTTTGGTGCATGTGTTGGTTGATATTGTCCAGGCAAGGAATCACTCATAGAATCTTAGAATCATAGAGTTGGAAGGGACCACCAGGGTCATCTAGTCCAACCCCCTGCACAATGCAGGAAATTCACAACAACCCCCCACACACACTCCCAGTGACCCCTACTCCATGCCCACAAGATGGCCAAGATGCCCTCCCTCTCATGATCTGCCTAAGGTCAAAGAACCAGCATTGCTGACAGATGGTCATCTAGCCTCTGCTTAAAAACCTCTAGAGGAGAGCTCACCACTGCCTGAGGAAGCCTGTTCCACTAAGGAACTGCTCTAACTGTTAGAAAGTTCTTCCTAATGTTTAGATGGAAACTCTTTTGATTTAATTTCAACCCATTGGTTCTGGTTGGACCTTCTGGGGCAACAGAAAACAACTCGGCACCCTCCTCTATATGACAGCCCTTCAAGTACTTGAAGATGGTTATCATATCACCTCTCAGTCTTCTCCTCTCCAGGCTAAACATACCCAGCTCCTTCAACCTTTCCTCATAGGGGGTGGTCTCCAGACCCCTCACCATCTTTGTTGCCCTCCTCTGGACACACTACAGCTTGTCTACATCCTGCTGGTCATCCTTGTGCATCAGTATTCCCATGAGAATGTAATGTGCAAAGAGACTGTAGACATGAATTGCTTCTCTACCAGCTTATGAGCAGGTGGCCTACATGTCCATCTCTGGAGATCATAGGCTGCTAGTCAAGTGTTGCTGGACACATTGCAGTGAATATCCAATATTTGGGAAATATTAATACTTAGTCATGAATGCTAACAATCCCTAGATGAATTCAGCAAAAATTCACAAATAGATATATACTTTCCCCTTTTTTGATTTTCACCAGCGAATGCTGACAATCATATTGAAGTGACTAGTGTATCTCTCTGTGTCCTATCTAGCTTGTAGATCTGGAATGAAGTCTTAGCTTTGCATTTAACTCTCTCCTCTGTTCTTCATCTTTGGTCTTTTATGCAAGGGGTTGGATCTCCCTGCTTGGACCTGGGTTCATCGCGCATTAAAGTAACCTGGGTTGGGGGAAATGGTACACATTGGCTTGAACTATCAGGGATGAAACTGTGTGCTAATGGAACCATGAATACAGATAAACAGTCTCCCAAGCTCAAATCAAGTCCCACCCCTTTAACTGCTGCTCTGTAATTGGTTTACTTCGCAGTGCTCCCCATGAGAGAAGATTTCCTTCCCCCCAAGCCCAACTGCCGCATAAAAAAGCATTTTAAGAACAAAAAACAAAGCAATCTGAAAGAAGGGGGGGAGGAGAGAAATCCAAGCCTCGTTTTTAAAAAGCTTTTTTTTTTTTGCTCAGAAAGAGCTCCAAGGTAGCAGGAAGCACTTGAATCCCCTCCTCTTTACACACTGTTTTGTGATTGGCTGTGAGAGAAGCCAATCTTCTGTTTTTCCCTGTTTTACCATCTGCATGCTGCTTTGAGGAGGGGGTTGGAAAAGGGTGGGGCGTGATGGCACAGGGAAGCTCAACCCAAGAATGGAGTATGCACACTCTGTGACTCCGGGATGAGCCAGGATGAACGGTTTAATTCGGGCCAGAAGAGGAATGGGAAAAGCTGGGTTCTAGCTTGGCTGTGTGGGGTCATAGTGTACCTGTGGATCTGACCTCTTGCTTGCCTGTAATTATGCCTCTGGCCTTCAAGAACCATTTTCTGCTGTGCTGGTCTTGATTTCTGGCCAGACTATGACCATGCTGGTTTGCTTCTGCCCCATGCTGGTTTTAGCCTCCTGTATAGTGGGGCTGGTTTGGCTGAATCCAATCCAGCCCACCGTGATGTCCACAGAGCACTCTTTCCCAATTTCCCCCCAAACAGAGTTTAAATGAATCCTACTGGAATCTGTGGGAGAGAAGGCAACGTGGTATATAGTCCAATCTTGTCAGATCTCAGAAGCTAAAAAGGGCTGGTACTTGGATGGGAGACCACCAAGGAAGACTCTGCAGAGGAAGGCAATGGCGAATCACACCTGCTTCACACTTGCCTTGAAAGCCCCTTGCTGGAATTGGCTGCAACTTGATGGCACTTTGCACACACTTGAATCTGGATTAATTCTGAACGTTAGGCAGTTGTTGATGCAGCGCCAATGATGCTGTGAATCAGCTCCTTCACTCCTGCAAGAATCTGGCTCATGGCCACTTAAAACTGAAGATACTTTCAAGTGTCATAAAACTGAGCTGGCTGTGAATTGGCACCGCACAGATGATCTTGGAGCCAATTTCATGATGTGTAAATTCAAAACATTTTGGGGAGCTGACAGTGCAATTGTCTGCAGAGTTACTCCTGTCTAAACCCATTTAAATCAATGGCCCCAGACTGGAGTAAGTCTGCATAGGATTACACTATGAATCTCTCCATGATTTCTAAAAATGCACATCACCAAACCAGGGGATTGAACATAAGAAGTGTACTGTGACTTCATCACAAGATCTATCTTTTTCCCCCCTCTCAGCAGCATCAACATACTAGGTGCTTGAAGCAGGGCCTGAAGGTCATGGTCTTCATCTTCTGTTTAACCCCTGGAAAGGTGTGTGTGTGTGTGTGTGTGTAAAGTGCTGTCAAGTTGCAGCCAACCTATGGCGACCCAGTAGGGTTTTCAAGGCAAGAGACTAACAGAGGGGGTTTGCCATTGCCTACCTCTGCATAGCAACCCTGGTGGTCTTCCATCCAAGTCCTAACCAGGGCCAACATTGCTTAGCTTCTGAGATCTGATGAGACCAGGCTAGCCTGGGCCATCCAGGATTGGGCCTGGAGAGCCAGCATTGTGTAGTGGTTAAGAGTGGTGGTTTGGAGAGGTGGACTCTAATCTGGAGAACCGGGTTTGGTTCCCCACTCCTCCACATGAGTGGCGGAGGCTAATCTGGTGAACTGGATTTGTTTCCCCACTCCTACACATGAAGCTATCTCGGTGACCTTGGGCGAGTCACAGCTCTCTTAGAGCTCTCTCAGCCTCACCTACCTGACAGGGTGTCTGTTGTGGGGAGGGGAAGGGAAGGTGATTGTAAGCCGGTTTGATTCTTCCTTAAGTGGTAGAGAAAGTCGGCATATAAAAAACAACTCTTCATCACCATCAAAAACCATCCCTTCTTCTTCTACCTCTGTAAATTGACATTCCACTTGGCTATCATAAGAGATGGAGGCATTTTTGCCTGCCTTGTGTCCAGCTTTGTAGCATTCATAAGCAAGGTGATTTGTACAATACATGTTCACCTTCCATCTGAAATCACTCTACTGTTTTCCCCTGGTGCTTTGGCATGCTGTTCCGGCAGGGTAACGTGGCAGAAGAATGCCATAGGTACAGACTGCATCGCCCTTTCATATTATACCTGTTACTAAACTCATCGACTGCAATTTCTTTTGAAAGCTCCTTTTCCATAGCTGTGGAGATGAAATGCTCGTATCAGCAAACAGATGGCGGCTGAGGCATGTAGCATAAAATATATTTATCAAGGCAAACAGCTGTAGCCCATTCCAGTCTGAAGATTTCTATTAAGACTTCTTTGGAGCTATGGGCAGATTCAAGTCCAAGGGGCAAATGGTTCTTGGAGAGCCTTTCATTCTTGACGCCTCTGTTTCTTGTTTGTGAGCTTGCGGTTTAGGGAACTGCTTCGCCGTGTTTACTGACTTCCTATTTATTTTTTATTTATTTTTAAAACCCACTCCTCCTTTTTGACCAAAATGGTCTCCAAGGCTGCTTACAATCACACTGAAACATTATTATAATGGGACAATCACAAATTAAAGCCAAATCAAAGCAAATCTGAAAACAGAGCCACATAAATACAGGGAGAATGGTTCAGCTAGCTGCAGTTATATGTCTAGGCAAACAGCCGTACAGTTTGTGTAACAATTATATAAATGTCTCCCTTACCTTAAGTGAGCCAGCAGGGTGTAGTGGTTAAGAGTGGTGGTTGGAATGGTGGAGTCTGATCTGGAGAACCGGGTTTGATCCCATCCCCACTCCTCCACATGAGTGGTGGTGTAAGCAAACGGGTTGTGAATCTCCCGGACTGGTCATGGCAACCCCAACAGATGTGTGACACCACCTTTCCAGACATGACGGCCAGCCCAAATCACAACTGAAAGGGCTCCTATCCTGTCCCGCGAAACAGGCAGCCAAGGAACCACGGCCAGGTAAACCCCTCCTGTGAACCAGAGGATATCCATTTTCCTGTGCACCCAACAGAAGCCATCTCGCAGGGAATTGTCAAGCACGTAATCGTCACCAATACCCCCCCTCTCCCCGCATCATCTGCATGATTGATGGCCCATCGGAAAGTATCGAGATAGCAGTAATGAAGGATCGCTCACCCGGCTATGCAAAGCGACCCGCCCCGGACCCAGCTGTATGCGTCTTTGTTCCAGTTCGTTAATCCCATTGACAAATGACTCCCAGTCCTCCTGGAATTGCGCAAATCAGTAGGAGTAGAATAGTTTGTCTCAATTGCCCTTTTGCCCCACCTCGGCCGCCGACCATTAGTATTATTGTTACCTTTTGTTTCACAACGGGAACCACGAAGGGGTAATCTCATCACCCCGCCCCCAGGAAAAGGTATAATTGGGGTCTCCTTAGTCCATACCTTACCTTAGGTCTTCCCCTTTCATACATGCTGTCACTCTGTTGGTTTGGGTTTTGAGCAGCCTGACCACGTTCCCCTCCTGCCTCGCTGGTCGAGTCCCAGGAACCCCTCTTCCTCTCCCCGCTTTCCCAGTATCTTAGCCCACGGAACTCTGGACGTCTCCGCTTCTGGACCAAGTACAGTATTACCCATCTTCAGAGGGCCTGCCACATTGGCAAATGTCTCTATACTACTCTCTTTAATTCCTAGGCTCTTTGTGTTGTTGTGTACATGTTATTTGAGTGTCTGTGTACATACGAGTAATAAGTAAAATCCTTGAAACTAAAACCATTGACTCTGCTTATTCTTTGAATCACGGCTTGGACTCCCATAGACACAGGTTAGATCCTGCAGGTTATGTCCAGTGACAGTTATTGAATGCTAATTCCCCCATATAAATATTCATAACCGAGCATTTTGGCTAACAGTGGAGGCTAATCTGGTGAACTGGATTTGTTTTCCCACTCCTACACATGAAGCCAGCTGGGTGACCTTGGGCTAGTCACAGCTGTCTTTGATCTCTCTCAGCCCCACCTACCTCACAGGTTGTCTGTTGTGGGGAGGGGAAGGGAAGGTGATTGTAAGCCGGTTTGAGTCTCCCTTAATTGGTAGAGAAAGTCGGCATATAAAAACCAACTCTTCTTCATTGTTTTGACTCGGCATCTAAAAGGTAATAATGTAGGAGCTGGGCAACTATGATAGGAGGAGAAATTCTACAATCTGGGGGACCACCTCTGGAAAGGCTCTGTCTCTGGTACCCACCTATCTCACCATGGAAGAGGGGATACCTTGATGGTCTTGATGACCAAGCATGTTTATGTGGGAATGAGTTATCTTTCAGATAACTTGGGCAGTGGCTCAGTGGTAGAGTCTCTGCTTTGCATGCAGAAGGTCCCAGGTCCAATCCCTGGCATCTCCAGTTAAAAGACCCAAGCAGTATGTAATGTGAAAGGTCTCTGCCTGAGACCCTGGCAAGCCACTGCCGGTCTGGGTAGACAATACTGGTGAGCCAATGGTCTGATTCAGTATAAGGCAGCTTCATGTATGTTCATGTTTCTTGGTCCTTGACCATCTAGGGCTTTGGGGGGGTCAAAACCCGCAGTTTGAATTGAACTTGAGGGCATGTTGTTGTTTTAAAGGAGGGTTTTGATCTGGAATTTTAATGGAAATAGTTCCCATTGCTGGCTGGCATTATCCTCCACAGGTTTAGTTTTAGATGCACTGTTGTTATTGTCCTTACCTTTTGTTGTACCCGCTTTGAGTCCTAAATGCTTAGGAGAAAGGTGGACTTGTAAACACTGTAAATAAATAAAAAAGCCCAGAAATAAATCGACAGTCATAGGAGACCTTTCAACACTAGTGAAATACAATCAGTTCTACTATCCTTACATCAAGTATCCAAGAGCAGCAACTGAGAATCTGAAGCGCCAGAGGCAGGTGATGAAGTCCAGGTCAAAGAGACAACAAGCTGCAGTGCAGGGTGAGGAAATAGGAGGTTAAGCTGGCATGAGCTTTCCCAGAGAAACAAGATGCTCAAGCAAAGGAGAAAGCCTTGAGGTTGGCCCTAATAGGGGACGGACTGATCTTTGAACTCAACTGATTGAGTGCTCAGATTGTGGGGCTGGTACAGCAGGCAGTCTTTGGTAAGGCAATTTCTGCATATGATCTGAGCATAGGGTTGGATCCCCAGAATGTTTGCCCTTGCACAAGAGCTCTTGCACAAGGGAAAGGTAGTCCCCTGTGCGAGCACCGGGAAATTACTGACCCATGGGGTGACATCACATCCTGACGTTTACTAAGCAGACTATGTTTATGGGGTGGTTTGCCATTGCCTTCCCCAGGCGTCTACACTTCACCCCCAGCAAGCTGGGTACTTATTTTACCAACCTTGGAAGGATGGAAGGCTGCATCAACCTTGAGCCAGCTAACTGAAACCGACTTCCGTCGAGATCAAACTTGCACAAGAAGAAATGCAAAAAAACAAAAAACATCACATGTAGCCCACATGCTAAGTGAGCTGGCCTATATCCCAGCCTACACAAGACATAGTCCAAGATATGTTTCAGTAACCCTCCCCCCAATAATGATCACCTTTGAACAAATCACACCACACCTCAAAACTGGAGTGTAATGAGGATGGCATCCAATAGCCTTTTGTTTTTTGTATGTAGCAGCAGCGACTGGAAAATTTCAAAATGAGCATTCGCTCTTACAGTAAGTAGCTCTTGTATAATGTTTTGCTCAAACAGAATTGTGTCCAGTAAAACCATGACTTAACTTCTGATCTGTTTCTGAAAAAACTGACAATAATACATTTCGGTCTCCTCGCTTTACAACTCCCAGATTCCTGTATCATCTGCTAGAATTCCACAGCCAACAACATTCATTCTAATGAACTGTAGATCGCGATGTAACTTTCACCTTGTGGTTCTTTACATCGAAGCCCACAGAATTTCAATCTGGGCTGTTTGAAGTGTCCATAAAAGTTTAAAGGATGTGCAAATTTAAAATGCAAGCCTCTCCTTCTGCTCGCTCAAACAAGTCCATTTAAAAACACACACAGAGAAAGACACTACGGGATCACAGGCAGCATATGCACGAGATAAAAAATTCCTGGCAGCTGAAGTTTCTAATTGAATACATTTTCCCTAGCCAACTCATGCACATTTCATCCCAAAAATCCAGGCTTCTATTTTCAGTCTAGAGAGCAGAGTCACTGTGAGAAGTTTGCCCTAAAAATGTGCTCAGCGGAATCAGGATACCATATGTGTTCGGAGATATTAAGAGTCTGTTGCCAACCTTTCTGCAAAGGAAAACTGCTAGAGAGCTTTAACTTTTTCCCCCTTTTCTTTTCTTTTCTTTTCTTTTTTTTTTTTGCAATGGGCGTCAGCAAGAATCGGAAGCTGGCAATTGATTCCCCGCCCCCCCCCCCAGACTGAAACATGAAAACGTTGTCGGCTGCCTAAAACTGAGCGGTGGGTTGGAGGCAACTCAGCACAGACTGCACCTTGCCTACAGCTAGATTGTCAGTCATAGATGCCCATGGAGAGAGTTATGGATGGATGCCTTTTTGTGGGGGTTGCAACATGTGGCAGGGCAATACGTGCAGAATGTTTAAGAATGGGCATAGATTGGATGAAATCTTTGTCACTTACGTGTCCCCCTCCTGCCAGTGGTGCGGGATGGGGGTAGGGTTGCCAGATCCAGGTTGGGAAACAACCGGAGATTTGGGAATGGGGCCCAGGTAGGGTTGCCAGGTCCCTCTTTGCCACAGGTGGGAGGCTTTGGGGGCAGAGCCTGAAGAGGGCAAGCTTTGGGGAGGGAAAAGACTTCAATGCAATAGAGTCCAATTGCCCAAGTGGCCAATTTCTCCAAGTGAACTGATCTCTGTCAGCTGGAGATCAGTTGTAATAGCAGGAGATCTCCAGCCAGTACCTGGAGGTTACTTAGCAAAACACATACAAACAACCAATGCTGGAAATAACAAAAGTTACTAAGCAAAAACAGCACGTAGCTCACTTATTCCATCTTATTCATGATATAAAAAACACGGCAAATATTAATCCATTTGCAATATACTATATTCAATGATATACACAAAAGACTAACACAACTAATAGTGTCTATACAACAATATTCCTATGTGAATAAAGAAATACCACCAAAAATATTCTAACTGGGAAATACTAAGAAAATTATCCCACTTTCCATGCCCCCAATGTTCCGTGGACACTAAGTCCAAAAGGAGTTCAGGATAAGCGGCAAGCTTATAAATTTGAAGAGTTCGCTGAAGTCAGGCAGTCGGTAGAGCGCCAAAAGGTGAGTTAGCAAACCTTTCACCAGTCAAGAACCAAGTGCCCACTGGGAACGCCCACAGATTCCAAAGGAGTGAAGAGCCGCAAGGCATGAGACTACTCCAGGTGGAGACAAGGTGCCCTCGGTGTGTGTGTGTGTGTGTTCATTCAAATCCAACAGGATCTCACAAAAGAAGCCCAATCCTGTCACCACGTCTAGTAAGACACAAAGACTACGAACCCCATAGAGGGAGGAACCTACAGAGGTCTTTGTGTCACGGATAATAGTGAGGCTTATATGCCCTTATGGAATGGTGGGCAATCTGCTCACATGCAATATTATAGTTGAAGGAATAATACAGAAGACCCATTAGCTGATGAAGTACTCGAAACGTACACCAAACTAGAGGTGGCGTCCAGATATTGTTGTATAGACACTATTAGTTGTGTTAGTGTTTTGTGTATTTCATTGAATATAGTGTATTGCAAATGGATTAATATTTGCTGTGTTTTTTATATCATGAATAAGGTGGAATAAGTGAGCTACGTGCTGATTTTGCTTAGTACCTGGACGTTGACAACCCTAATTCAGAAATTTACTACCTCTAAATAGGGCTGTCAAAAAAAAAAAAATTCGGTACAGTTCAGATTCGGCCGAATTTGGCCCTTGTGGGTTAGGTACGTGCCGAAGTCCGAACTCCCCCACTTCGGATCCGTTCAATTCGGCGGGAATTCAAAGTTCGGGGAAAAAATTTGGCCGAATAAAGCCATTAAAAACACAATCGCACCTTTCCACGGCTTGGGGGGGGGGCATTTTTGGGCTTAGAGGTCCCAAACTTTCAGCACAGCTTCAAAGGACGTATATTGAAAGACCCCCCAAGTTTTGTAAAGATTGGGTCGGGGGGGCTGAGATATGGGCCCTGAAAGGGGTCCCCCCACCCTTAATGTGCATCTCTCAGCAGAGCTTGCCGCCCACGCACAAAGCTCCCAGCCCCGACAACAGTTTGCAAAGCAACTCAACTTGTAAAACAACACCTTTGCAACAGGGAAAAACCAGAAGACACACAACTGAAACCTCCCCCCTCAAACCAGGGAGCGAGAGACTCGAGGGGGAACACACACCCCAGGCAGAACCGACGAAAGCCCCCTTTGGCTTCCCCCCCACCCACAGAAACTGCTCCCTCCCCACACACACACAGACTCTGCTTTCCCCCCCACACACACATACACAGGAGAAAAATTATAGATTAAAGCCCCCAAAGGGGTCTTACTGTGGCTGTCTTCTGTTCCATCAAGATGTGCTGAAGAGGACTTGTAATCCAAGATTATTCCAATTAGGCACGGGAGGTTTTCTCTGGAGAAGATGCACAGGATCGGCTGATCCATTCATCCCAAAAGGGGAAATGGGAAAGGGGAAAGGGGAAAGGGGAAAGGGGAAAGGGGAAAGCCCATATCTCGGGACCCCCTGACCCAATGTTCACAAAACTTGGGGGGTATCTTAACAACACTGGTCTGAAACTCCGCTCAAAGATTGGGATCTGCACCCCCAAAAATGCGCCCCCTGCAGCCATGGAAAGAGAAAAGGGGGAGGTGATATTTCTGCCCCCACTGAACCCATCTTTACAAAACTTGGGTAGTATCTTAAGAATCTCTCTCTCTCTCCCTTGCCGGGCCGCACATCAGCTGATTCCTCCAGTACTCAATCCTGACTGATTGGCCAGAAGAAGACCCAGCTTGGCCACCGATTGGCCGGGGGAGGAGAATGCTGCTTACTGACGGTTATGCTGCTTACTGACGGCCGAATCGGCCGAATTTATTCACGAACTCACGAACTCGCTGAATTCGGCCCCCCCGGTTGCCCGCCAGTTTTGAGTTCGGTTCCTCCCGAACTAAAAACCACTGAATCAGGGGAAATTCGGCTGATTTTCAGTTCAGGCCGAACCGAATTGACAGCCCTACCTCTAAATGTGTAGGTCTCCTTTGGTCATCATGGCTAGTTGCCACTGATAGATCTATCTTCTATGAAGCTGTTAAACCCCCTTTTAAAGATGTCTATACCTGTGGCTATCACTGCATCCTCTAGCAGCAAATTCCACATTTTTAACCACTCGTTGAGTAAAGAAGTATTTCTTTTTGTCCATCCTGAACGTACTGCCCCTCATCTTCATTGGGTGCCTCAAATTCTAGTATTTTGGGAGAGGGAGATAAAGTTCTCCGTGTAATACCGCAGTCCTGAGCAGAGTTGTACCATTCTAAATTCCTGAATGGGCTTAGAAAAGAGCGATTCTGCTTGGGATGGCATTGTTCGCTACCCAAATAAATACAAGGGTAATTTGGAGCCAGATGTCTATTGTACATTGGCATATGCCCATGTGCGGAATCCGACGGCAAAAACGTTTACACTGCTTCCTCATACCAACATACATAATGGTCACCTGGTCTATCTGACTCCCTAGGAGTGTACAGATGCCACTGTCGCTGTTTGGTTACAAGACTTATGGACAGTGGCATTTGCCTTGGTGCCAATTCTTGCCTTCAGGCGAGCAGCAGCCAAACTCTCATCCTCCTCTTTCTCTAGGTCGGCAGGAGAATGATAGCTCTATCTTGGCTGCTTCTCCTCATCCTTCTGAATATCAGAAACCTGCTGGGGACAATATGTTCAAGATCCGCTAATTATGTAGACAGAGGTTGCTAATTACATAATCATCCCATTCCCCATGTTGACACGAGAGCAAAAAGAAAAGAGCAGATATCAGTTTTTGGCAATAGGTTATTTTTGGTTTCTGATATTGTGGCTGTGTACATAGCCATTTTGTAATTATTTATATCCGCCTTTTATACGTTTCCATGAGATGTGATTTGGTGAAATCTGTTAAATAAAGATTGTACATCTTAAAAATAACAAAAAACCAGCAGAATGTTTAAGGTTACCAACCGGCCTAGAATAAAAACGTCTTGTCCTTTTAATTCATCAGTTAATGGGATGTTATTTCCCAAGTGATGTTCCTGACCTCCACGTCATAGGAAGCTGCCGCCCGTCGTTTCTATATGTTAAGAAATTATCCTGGAATTAGAACAGATTTACAGACTACAGAGATCAGTTCTCCTGGACGAAATACATAGTGTTGTGGTTAAGAGTGGAGGTCTCTAATCTGGAGAGCCTGAGGAGGCCTGGTTTGGGGAGGGGAGGGACTTCAATGCTATAGAGTCCAATTGCCAAAGTGGCCATTTTCTCCAGGGGAACTGATCTCTATCGGCTGGAGATCAGTTGTAATAGCAGGAGATCTCCAGCTATTACCTGGAGATTAATATAAACAAAACAAAAGCACTCCCGTGCCTATACCATATGGTTTGGAAATTAGCACGGGTAAAAGGTACACAAATGCACAGAGCCAAGTAGCAAAAATGCAAATGTTAATAAGTGCAAAACATCAAAGACAGCAGTGTGAGACAAATAGACCTAACAGTAGTGACTATACAATGTACACTAACAGCAGTGACTACACAATGTACAATATATACATGGATTATAGAATAACCAGGCAAAAAAGTCCTCTTCTTAAGTCAAGTTAGCGCCCCCACCATAGCTAACATATTTATGACACATTTTGAACAGCAATACATTTATAATAATAATCAATTTTCCCATCATGTTATAGGCTTTAGACGTTTTTTAGATGATTTAATTCTTATATTAACAGCTGATACTGATTTTGAAGGATTTATGGTTTGGTTGAATTCTTGTTCCACTATTAAATTCACAGGAAAATGTGATAATAATGCCGTGCCTTTTCTAGATACTGTAGTGTATCGAAGTGCTGATAACCAACTAGCAGTTCGTCTCTATACTAAACCAACTGATCGGAATGCACTACTCCACTTTAATTCATACCATCCCAGGCATTTACGGGAAAATCTTCCCTATGGTCAGTATATCAGACTGAAAAGAAATTGTACATCCGATCAGGATTACCAGCAGGCAGCGAATATATTATCTAGTGCACTTACTAAAAGAGGTTATCCAGAGTCTACAATTAGAATGGCACGTAGTCGGGCTCAAAAGCTTGACAGACAGAAACTACTTTATTATGATCAGAGACCTGTTGCTGCTGAACAAAGACTCACCTTTGCTCTTCAACATACACATTTATCAGGACGTATCAGTGGTATTATTAAAAGACATTGGCATATGCTTTCGAGCATTCCTGGGTGCGAAAATATGCCCCGATTTGGATATAGAAAGACTACTTCTATAAAAGATAGGTTAGTACATACAGACATGACACAAACATCTGAACCTAGGGACATCGGTAGTAGGGCTGTCAATTCGGTTCGGCCCGAACTGAAAATCAACCGAATTTCCCCTGATTCAGTGCTTTTCTGTTCGGACGGATCCGAACTCAAAACTGGCAGGCAACCGGGGGGGCCGAATTCAGCGAGTTTGGGAGTTCGCGAATAAATTCGGCAAATTCGGCCATCAGTAAGCAGCATAACCGTCAGTAAGCAGCATTCTCCTCCCCCGGCCAATCGGTGGGCAAGCTGGGTCTTCTTCTGGCCAATCAGTCAGGATTGAGTACTGGAGGAATCAGCTGATGTGCGGCCCGGCCAGGGAGAGAGAGAGAGAGAGCGAAATCCTCGTGTGTGTGTGTGGGGTGCTTGTGCACATTCGCTCCTTTCTGTGGCTGCAGGGGGCGCATTTTTTGGGGTACAGACACAAAACTTTCACTGGAACTTCAGATGAAGCTTCTTAAGGTACCCCCCAAGTTTTGTAAACAATGGGTCAGGGGGTCCCGAGATATGGGCTCCCCCCCTTTTTCTTTCCATGGCTGCAGGGGGTGCATTTTTGGGGGTACAGATCCCAAACTTTGAGCGGAGTTTCAGACCAGTGTTCTTAAGATACCCCCCAAGTTTTGTAAACATTGGGTCAGGGGGTCTCGAGATATGGGCTCTCCCCCTTTTCCCTCCCCCCTTTTTCCATTTATGTGGCTGCAGGGGGCGCTTTTTTGGGGATATAGCCCCCAAACCTTTAGCATAGCTTCAGTGAATTATTCTTAAGATACTACCCAAGTTTTGTAAAGATGGGTTCAGTGGGGGCAGAAATATCGCCTCCCCCCTTTTCTCTTTCCATGGCTGCAGGGGGCGCATTTTTGGGGGTGCAGATCCCAAACTTTGAGCGGAGTTTCAGACCAGTGTTCTTAAGATACCCCCCAAGTTTTGTGAACATTGGGTCAGGGGGTCCCGAGATATGGGCTTTCCCCTTTCCCCTTTTCCCTATTGGGATGAATGGTGCAGCCGATCCTGTGTGTGTGCATCTCCTCTCCAGAGCAAAACGTTCCGTGCCTAATTGGAATCATCTTGGATTACAGCCCCTCTTGATGGAACAGAAGACAGCCACAGTAAGACCCCTTTGGGGGCTTTAATCTATAATTTTTCTCCTGTGTATGTGTGTGTGTGTGTGTGGGGGGAAAGCAGAGTCTGTGTGTGTGTGGGGAGGGAGCAGTTTCTGTGGGTGGGGGGGAAGCCAAAGGGGGCTTTCGTCGGTTCTGCCTGGGGTGTGTGTTCCCCCTCGAGTCTCTCGCTCCCTGGTTTGAGGGGGGAGGTTTCAGTTGTGTGTTGCAAAGGTGTTGTTTAACAAGGTTGTGTTTGCAGTTGTTTTGCTATTTTCTCCGCTGTTGTCGGGGCTGGGAGCTTTGTGGAATGAATTGCCACTGAACACCTGGAAGTCGGGTTGCCAGGTTGCTTGGAGCGGCAGCCACACGTAACATGCTTACATCACTTCTGAGTTTAGTCCTGGAAGCCCCACATCACGAAGGGGGTCCTTTACCACTCAAAACCTGGGTTGAGTGATAAAGGGTCCCTTCGTGATGTGGTGCTTTGGGGACAAATCCCGGAAGTGACGAAAGCGCGTAATGCACGGCCGTGCACGTGACGCCCCCATACCGCCCCTAAAAACCTCCTGCTGGTGAAGAGGGAGGACCTGGCAACACTACCTGGAAGTGATGTCACCATGTCATTGTGATGGCAACCCTATTGCTGGGACTGAGAGATCCCTATCTTAAAGGTCACAGAACTCCATTTACCAGGGTTCCCTGGTGTAAGGAACGGCAAGTTTCTGTCTGTAGCGCTGATATGCCTTGAGTCTTATATTTATCCCTCTGGCTGTAGAAGGGTATGAGTAAAAACTCTGCATTCTTTCTCTGTTCATGCTGTGTGGGCCTGAATGTTCACCATTTGTATGCAGATGGTCCTCCTTGCCCTGGAATCTGCCTATAAATAGTACAACAAAACAAAAGGGAGAAGAGGAAGGAGAGAAAGTGAGATAATAGAAATTTAATTAAATGGCAGAAATAAAAAAATGCAGAATCAAACTGATGGTTAGAAAACGGGTTGCGAGCAAGGCAGTGGTCAAAACACCCCCAAATTTTCTGTAGCCAGTCTGTTAGGAAGGGTAAAACTCTCTAGAAAATAGGCAATTGGCCATGCCTACTGTGGTTCCCATGGAAAGAATAAGCCTGGCACAAAATGGGGAAGGGAGGATGAATGTGTCTGCTTGTTGGTAACCAAAAGAAGAGGTGGTGACTCCGCTTCTGCCGCTGGCTATATGGGCAAGAGCCCAGACTTCATCAGATGCAGAAGGACTCCGTCTCTCGCCAATGAAATGTACGTGCAGCGGGTTTAAAAGGAATATTAAGAATTAATTTTCCACATAATGCACAATTGAACAGCAGTGTTTTCTGTCAATACTTTCTAGACATTAGGAAGAATTTCCTAACAGAGCGGTTCCTCAGTGGAACAGACTTCCTTGGGAGGTGGTAAGCTCTCCTTCCCTGGATGTTTTTAAGCAGAGGCTAGATGGCCATCTGTCAGCAATGCTGATTCTATGACCTTAGGAGGATCATGAGAGGGAGGGCATCTTGGCCATCTTCTGGTCATGGAGTAGGGGTCACTGGGTGTGTGTGGGTGAGAGGTAGTTGTGAATTTCCTGCATTGTGCAGGGGGTTGGACTAGATGACCCTGATAATCCCTTCCAACTCTATGATTCTATGAATAGTTAATGATGGCCAGAGATGTAATTTTCACAAAAGGAGGAGACAAATTTATGGATGGTTAGGAGCATCGATACCAATTAATTGGCTACTTGGGTGATCCATGGAGATACTCCAAGGATTTCTTCCAAACACCTTAAACTCCTGGTTTTTAGCCCATAGACCTCAGGACTCATCAGTGGGCCTGAATTGCACCACAACATTTGTTTTTTTTTCAGGTGGGAAAAAGGAAGTAGAAAAATGAGGCGGAGGCAGATCAAAAGTAAGTCTACACTTAAGCAGCCAGGGGAACTGATCTCTGTAGTCTGGAGATCAATTGTAATTCCAAGAGATCTCCAGGCCAAACTTGAAGGTTGGCAACCCTGCTTCAAGAGCATACCAGTTGTGTTTTAGTCAACACTCTTAAAAATACTGAGAGTTGTCATTTGGTGCAGTGCTAAGAATTCCCTGCTAGATATCTCTATGTTTCTCCTGAACCAAACTGTAATTCCCTGGGTTTTCTTGAGAGAAGGAATCATTATTAAACCAAGATGTCTGCAGTATAGATATACTATGAGAAAGGCAGAACGAGCAGGAGAAATGAGAGAGATAAATGTGTTAAAAAAAAGTTAAAACTGGGTCCATATTGCAAATATAATTGGTGTTAATGGACAATCGAAACATATTGAAGACTTCCTTAAACTTCTCAAAGCTGAGAGCAGATGGCAGGGAAGAATTAATATAGGCATATTTTGCGCTGTGAATAAATTGACTGCTCATCAGTTTAACTGTCATGCTTCCGCTAAAGCTGGCAGCTGCGGTTTGGGAAGGGTGTATAAGACACTGGGGGTCATAAGTCCCAAATCGTGGTCGCCATGACCCAGACTGCCACCACAGTCACTAATGAACCAATCAGACTAGGTAGGCCTGAAGTAAATCACAATAGCTAGGGTTGCCAGGTCCGGGTTGGGAAATACCTGGAGATTTTGGGGGTGGAGCCTGAGGAGGGTGGGGTTTGGAGAGGGGAGGGACTTCAATGCCACAGAGTCCAATTGCCAAAGTGGCCATTTTCTCCAGGGGAACTGATCTCTATCGGCTGGAGATCAGTTGTAATACCGGGAGATCTCCAGCCATAACCTGGAGGTTGGCAACCCTATTTTTCAGACACAAGTTGAGCTTCCATGCTACCACCTCACCTGCCTTCCTGGCCTACCTCCAGATTCCGATGAGGTCCAAAGCACTCACTGCTCAGGTGAGTGGCACAAACTTCTATAGACCTTTTCAGATCCTTCTCCTTTAAGTGCTTTGAAGACCTCGTCTTTTATGTTCCTTTAAAGTGAGATAAGTGGTTGAAAATACAACAGCAGTAAGGCAATTTACTCAAGGTATTTATCCTTCCCTAGAGGAGCCTGAATCTCTCCCAGGTACCCTATTATCTCATTACACCTCTAGTAAACAGCTCCACTCCCGGGGGGGGGGGGGAAGCACCCTGCTGTTGTGTGTGTCTCACAACTGGCAGAAGGCATTAGGTCATCATGGATTTTCAGAGAAAACAAGATAGCGTTGCTTTTGGAACAATGTCTCTTTCTTACATATATGTATAAAAAGATGGGGATAGACAGATGCCAGACAGGTGAATGGCTTTCTATGGTTTGTAAAGAGGGAGAACCCAATAAGCTCAGAAACATACTTTAGAAACAATGTTTACATCTAATACATAGTTATAAAGTGTATGTGTGTGAGGGAGACAGCGTTGTCCATAAGGAAACTGGGAAGAACCCATTTTCTCCATCCTATGGAATTTAGTCTAATTCATTACCGCAACAAATTGTTTGCATTTTGCTAATTACTTATCCAGAGTAATGCACGGGAGGGGGGAGAATAATGAGAAATCACTAAAAAAAATGCAAAAATGTGCATGGTTTAATTACAGATCTCTCTCCTGCATCCCACGCAAAAGAAGGGGGTATCGTTCATCATGCACTGCGTGGATGGAGGTTAATGCAGAGGACAGTAATGCAGATTTGGTTTAGCAAGATTGATAGCACCCCCATGTGCTCATTAGTGCAAATAATTTACATCCGAAACTGTGGCTCTGATCTGGAACAAAATTTGTGCTGTGGAGAGACACCTATTGCAGGACGACAAATCCAGAGTTAACCAGATTATTATCATAACAATGCTATCATTATCAGAGCAGCTGACAGTAAAGCAGCTAGCCCGCATTACATAGATGAAAGCTGAACAAGAGCCAATCCCAACAAGCTGGAGAGTTGTACATACTCAGGCACTCTCCGGGTATACAGAAAGAAGTGACTTTGTAAATGAAGTATTAGGAACCTGTAAAATACTTTCACTTTAGTTGCCACCTTGTGGCCAAGTTGCAGATAATTTTGTTTGGAAGGCCAGCTTGGAATACTCTTGGGGAAGGTGAGGCTTGGTGAGTGAGTTTTTGAAGAAGAAGAAGGAGTTGGTTTTATATGCCGACTTTCTCTACCACAAGGGAGACTCAAACCGGTTTACAATCACCTTCCCCTCCCCACAACAGACACCCTGTGAGGTAGGTGGGGCTGAGAGAGCTCTAACAGAGCGGTAACTTGCCCAAGGTCACCTAGCTGGCTTGGTATGGAGGAGTGGGGAAACAAATCCAGTCCACCAGATTAGCCTCCGCCGCTCATGTGGAGGAGTGGGGAATCAAACCCGGTTCTCCAGATCAGACGCCCCTGCTCCAAACCACCGCTCTTAACCACTGCACCACGCTGGCTGCCCAGCTGAGGTTTTGGGTACTGTGCCAGTTATACCCTTGATTTGTTGCTATGGCCACCACAGCCCCCCTCCCCAATATTAGTTTGATGAGGATTCAATATGCTTCTGGACTGGTGAAGGAATATTGAGAGCAAGTGGAGTATCAATTAAATTTTAGAGAGGGACATTTTTAAAAAAGTTGACCATCCTGAATCAGCACTTAGGAACCTGCGGAAGAACAAAAGAGAGGTACAGGTCTGCTTTGACCCCGAAAGGAGAAGAGGTGTGACAGATGATGTCCTCCCCCATAGAGTTGCCAACCTCCAGGTACTCCAGGTAGTAGCGCCTGATGAGGGTGGGGTTTGGGGAGGGGAGGGGCTTTAATGCCATGGAGTCCAATTGCCAAAGCGATCATTTTCTCCCGGCGAACTGATCTCTGTTGGCTGGAGATCAGCTGTAATAGCAGGAGATCTCCAGCTACTACTTGGAGGTTGGCAACCCTATTAATTAGTGCTGGCCTCCCTACCTTACTCCACCTTGCTTGAATGCTTCTATTCCAGCTGCAGGTTCTGCATTTTATTCGAACTACCCGCTAGCCCTGCTGTGGCCTCACGTCACAATCAAAGGCACCACTGGAGATACGTGATTTTAATTATTTTATAGGGCTGTTTTAATTCATTGTTTTATAGGTTTATGACATTTGACAGTATATTTATTATTATGTGAGCCACCCTGAGCCCGGCTTTTGTTGGGGAGGGCAGGTTATAAGATTGATGAAATAAATAAATAATAAATAATTCCTCCTAATGGGTCTAATTCCCTGACTTGGATGTCCCAGGCTACCGTGATCTCGTTAGATCTTAGAAGCTAAGCAGGGTCGACCCTGGCAAGTATTTGGATGGGAGACCTCCAAGGAACACCAGGGTTGTGAGGCCGAGGCAGGCAATGGCAAACCACTGCTGAACAAGTCATGCCTTGAAAACCCCACCAGGGTCAGATGTGATTTGATGGCAAAAAAAAAAAAGTGTCTAAAAGCAGGACACTGTTGTTCAAACTAAAGAAAAGGAAGTGGTTTTCTAACATTTTTCTTGTGTGTGTGTTAAGTGCCATCAGGTTGCTTCTGACTCATGGTGACCCTATGAATCAATGTCCTCCAAAGTGTCCTATCCTTAACAGCCTTGCTCAGGTAGTGCAAATTGAGGGCAGTGGCTTCCTTTATAGAGTCAATCCATCTCTTGTTGGGTCTTCCTCTTTTCCTGCTGCCTTCAACTTTTCCTAGCATGATTGTCTTTTCCAGTGACTCTTGTCTTCTCATAATGTGTCCAAAGTACAACAGCCTCAGTTTAGTCATTTTAGCTTCTAGGGTCAGTTCAGGCTTGATTTGATCTAAAACCCACTGATTTGGTTTTTTTTTTGGCGGTCCACGGTATCCGTAACCCTCTCCTCCAACACCACATTTCAAAGGAATCTACTTTCTTCCTATCAGCTTTCTTCATTGTCCAGCTGTCACACCCATACATAGGAATAGGGAATATGACAGCATGAATTAACCTGATCTTGGTGGCTAGTGACACATCCTTACACTTAAGATTCTTTCCTAGCTCCTCCATGGCTGCCCTTCCCAGTCTCAATCGCCTTCTGATTTCTTGGCTGCAGTCTTCCTTTTGGTTGATGATGGAGCCAAGGAATAGAAAGT
The DNA here is from genome assembly GCF_029931775.1 of Euleptes europaea. Classification (NCBI taxonomy): domain Eukaryota; kingdom Metazoa; phylum Chordata; class Lepidosauria; order Squamata; family Sphaerodactylidae; genus Euleptes; species Euleptes europaea. The sequence continues at coordinate 14,250,524 of NC_079325.1, read as the reverse complement.
CTTCAACAATTGCAAAGCTTGCATGGTATTTTTTGGTGCCTATTTTAATTAACATGCACAATGACTGAGCCTGTGAAGGATCTCTGCATTGGAACAGCAGTGTGCACTGTTAAGTAGAACATTATCTTGCTTAGCCTAATAGCCACTAATGTTGCTCAGGAAAATTAAATGAAGAGACATTAACGCTTTGTAATACTTTAGGCAAAACTGATCACTGCAAAAGCCAACTAAATGGCAGTCACTGAAAACAAAGGAGGGATCTCCGCCTTTACCTTCAAAGAGAGGATCGACCTTGAAATACCAGGTAAAATTGGCAGATTAAAAAAGAAAGAAAGAATTGGGGCAGATTGCTTTTGCAGTTTGATCTTTCCCACAAAGTTTCTCCTGGGCCTCAAACCAGTCCAAGTACATCCTCTGTCACTTCTGTCAGAAGTAACTGTATCCTGCTACCTTTTTTTTTTAGTATCTGCCAGCATGATGTAGCAGTGAAGAGCAGCGAACTCTAATCTGGAGAACCGGGTTCGATTCCCCACTCCTCCACATGCAGCCTGCTGGGTGACCTTGTGCCAGTCACAGTTCTCTCCGAACCCTCTCAGCCCACGCCGAGGCAGGCAATGACAAACCACCTCCGAACGTCTCTTGCCTTGAAAACCTTACGGGAGTGCTGTCAAGTCACAACTGACTTATTTATTTAGATCTTTATACCCTGCTTGTCTCCCTAGTGGCGACCCAAATCCGGTTTTAAGCATTTTTTCTCCGCTCCTCAATTTTATCCTCATAGCAGCCATCCTGTGATATGTTAGGTGAGAGATAGTGGCGGGCTCAAAGTCACCCAATGAGCTCCCATGGCAGAACTTGGGTCTGCCATAGGTTGATGCTCTAACTACTGTATATTGCTGGCTTTCTAGAGAAGACCGATGATATTTTAGTTTCAGGGCTAGGGCTAGTAGCCTTGGGCAAACCGCTATCTTTCTGGATCACAGTTTACACTTTTACCCACTGTACCAGCGGTCCCCAACCTGTTTGAGCCTGTGTGCACCTTTGACGCAGCATGGCAGAAACAGCTCCAAAATGGCGACCACGAAAGGGCTACTGCAGGAGCCAGAACCATAAAATGGCTGCTGCAGCTTACCGTCAGTCACACAGTGAAAAGCTGTTTGCTATGGTGGCAGCTGCTGCCCAAACAATGTATTTAAAAATTTTTGCACAAGCAATCACATTTCCAGTGGCCAGTCAGGACCCTGGCTGGCCCAAAGCCCCACATGGCCTCGCCCACTTTCTAAAAACCCTTGGTGGGTACTAGGAAAAGTGCTGGTGGGCCCCATGGCACACATAGGCACCACGTTTGGGTCTCCTGTACTTACCAATGGTGGAAGTTGTGCATGCCTTTCCTTCAAAAAAATCAAGAGCACACATGAAGCTGCCTAATACTGAGTCAGACCCTTGGACTTTCAAAGTCAGTATTGTGTACTCTGTCAGCAGCTCTGTAGGGTCTCAGGCAGAGGTCCCACCTAATACCTGATCCTTTGAACTGGAGATACCAGGGACTGAACCTGAGACCAGTTTGGCATGCAAAGCAAATATTCTACCCCTGACCCACAGCTCCTCCCAAATGGAGGAGCCTGTTGACAATAGGGTTTCCAGGTCCCTCTTTGCCACCAGTGGGAGGTTTTGGGGGCAGAGCCTGAGGAGAGCAGGGTTTGGGGAGGGGTGGGACTTCGATGCCATAGAGTCCAATTGACATAGCGGCCATTTTCTCCAGGTGAATGGATCTCTATTGGCTGGAGATCAGTTGTAATAACAGGAGATCTCCAACTAGTACCTGGAGGCTGGCAGCCCTAGTTGACATCACTGAAGAATCTCTGTCATATAAGAATCATTTTGAACATATACAATCCATCCAGCACAGGGCCTTGTTATCTTGACCCCATCACGATGTGTTTCCATCTCAAAAGCTTCTGAGAAATTTCAACGCTTCTGCAGCTTGTGAGGGTGTCCTTGTGTTGCTCCTGACTTCTCGACGATTAACAGCTGCATGTTTCCCTCAGCTCGGCTTACCTGTTAGTTAATTCTGTGTCTGAGGCACAAAAGCCATTGTGAAGAATTGTAATGGAAAAGGATTTTTTTGTGTGTGTGCGCGTGGAAATCGACAAGACCAGCAGGTTGCACGTATATGAAAACCATGAGACTTCTCTTGGTTTCTGTGCCGTTGTTTTATACTCGTTTCTCTAAGGTTGCCCTGGGCACTTGCTATCTAGAATTCCTTCCTCCAGCTCTCTGACATGCAAGCAAACAATGGGATCAGCAAGCCAGTGGCTGTAACTTAGCACATGCACATCCCCCGCCCCCCAAGACAGAAATGGCACCTGTATAATTATGACAGCTTGCAGATAATTTTAACCGGAAGTCATTACTCAGAAAAGAAACGACTCCTGCTCCTGACCCCCTTTTCCCTTAGTGCACGAGAGAGAGAGAGAGAGAGAGAGAGAGAGAGAGAGAGAGAGAGAGAGAGAGAGAGAGAGAGAGAGAGAGAGAGAGAGAGAGAGAGAGGGGGGGATTCTCCTCACCACCGCGCTTGCTGTCAAACGCACCAGCAAAAAAATAAAGAGGTGCTAATACAACACAGCCTGGAAGTAGGAAATAAGATTAAAGGCAAGCACTTGAGAGCTCGGGGCTGGTGAGAAAGGAGGGAAAAATAGAACGGAGGTTTCAGTTGCCTGGGAAAAAAGGAAATAATAAAAAAGAGCTGACAGACACGAGCCTTTGAGGTTGTTAAAATAAGAGCCCTCATTACATCGTGCTGTTATAATGAAAGTCAGCTTGGCGGGAGCTTTAATTTGGACTAGGAGCTTAATTTTTCTTCTGCTGTTGGAGGCCAAGCTTGGCGAGTCGGTTGGTACGTGATGTGAGCTTTGTGGCTCAGAGGTCTTCATTTACTGAGGGGAGCTAGGTCATTAGTTTCCAGGGTCTGGTGAGGTGGCGAGCAAAATCCTTCATGCGCCCTGGCAGCTTTGTTAAGCTCGTGAACTAGTTCTCTGGCTACAGAAAGCAAGAACCGGCTGCATTGGTTCCAAGTACGTTTTGTGTAGCTGATTTGGTGCTTTCAAGGTCTGCCTTTGCCTCCAGACCCTTGGCAGAGTATGTTGAGTAAACCAATGTCTGCAAAGATTACTCAGATGATAATTGTTCTCCTCTTTTACATTTTTGCTCCAGAAACCGGTGGGTAGGATTTCAGGTAGGCATTACAGAATTACAACTGATCTCTAGACAGACATCAGTTCCCCTGGAGAAAATGGCTGCTTTGCGGGGTGGACTGTATGGCATGATACAGAGATGAGGTCCCTCCCCTCCCTAAATCCTCCCCTCCCCAAGTTCCACCCCAAATCTCCAGGTGTTTCCAAATCCAGATTTGACCATCTAAAGTCAAAAGCACATTGGGCAAACCAATAGGAGTGTGCATTCAGTAAACCCGAACCAGAAATAAAATGCCTTTTCGATATTATTTTTTTTTTTGGGGGGGGGGTTGTGTGTGTGTGTAAAGTGCCGTCAAGTCGCAGCCGACTTATGGAGACCCCTTTTGGGGTTTTCATGGCAAGAGACTAACAGAGGTGGTTTGCCAGTGCCTTCCTCTGCACAGCAACCCTGGTATTCCTTGGTGGTCTCCCATCCAAATATTAACCAGGGCCGATCCTGCTTAGCTTCTGAGATCTGACGAGATCAGGCTAGCCTGGGCCATCCAGGTCAGGGCGGGGAGGGGGATTACAGGTTTAAAAATGGCCGCAATAAAAAGGAGCCAAAAAAGCAGATCCCAAATAATGCTGAATTTTTGTCATTATTAAGGGCCACTTTGCCCCCTCCCTCGCACGCTGCCATTTTCCTCCTCCCGCCCCTCCTCCCTCTCCCCTTACTTACCTGCTGGCTGAGTCAGATCCCTATTGCTTGCAGTCTCTGAAGTCCATGGGGACGTGGATCTAAGCCCCGAGATTGGAGATGGCGGGGACCCTGCACATTTTTCGGGTTCAGGTTTATTAAACCCAAAAAAATTTGATCGTTCAGAAAAGCCAAATAATTTATATTTGGCTTTGTTCAGATTTTTTTTTGAAAATTTCCAGGTTTAGTAAACCAGTACCTAAAAAAATGCCAAAAAATTGTGGAAAGCCCTACAAACCAACCCCATATCTCCAGTCTAAAGTGCCATACATCCATCAGTGCTGACAGTCTTCCTATTGCTTATTTCTCCCCATTTCAATACTAGCTGGGTTCCAGTTATTTATCAGCATTGCTCATCCAGGTGCTGGCCTGCTTGCTATTTCATAGCTTGTTAGTGCTTTTTCATGACTTGCCATTGGACATCATATTTGGCTACTTCTCCAATGCACCTGTGTCCCATGCTATGAAATCAGCTGAGCGACAGGACTTTTTTAGATGTTACATGTGTACTTGGAACTACCCAACTAGATGTAGATCCTCCCAATATGTGAGGTTGCCAGAGGCTGACATATTAGCTAAACAAGGTGTTACCCTCAGGGTGATAAGGGCCTCAGATAGAGTGGGAGGGTTGTGGGGTAGCAGCGATCTGGGAGAAAACTTACAAAAGAAAAATAAGGCCTTGGTACTTTTAGGACGTTTTAATCACAGAGTTCCTGGCTTTCGTAGAGCTACCCAGAAGCGACAAAGGTAACTCTAGCAATTGCCATAAACTCTATGGTGAGATTATTCTGGCAATTTCTAGAGCTACCATGGTAGGTCTAGGAATAATTAAAAAGTCTGTGGTCAGAACTTCCTGTAAGTACCTGAGGCCTTATTTTTCTTTTTCTTTTTTCTCCTGAGGACAATCTTGCCCCTGTTGTCTCCAGTTTCTGCCCACTGATCAGCTGAGCATCAGCTGGGGGGGGGCTTTAAATAGATGTGTGCCTCCCGGCCGGAGGCGCACGGGGGGACTTCAAACAGATCTGCGCCTCCCGGCCGGGAGGCACATATCTATTTAAAGCCCCCCCCCAGCCCTGCCGGGAGTCCCGGCAGGGCTGGCGGGGGGCTGGCAAGACCCTCTGCGCTGTCTGCCCTGAATCTGCTGAATTTATTCGCTGAACACCCGAAGTCGGCAAATTCGGCTCCCCCATTTTCCACCTTTTTTGAGTTCAGTTTGTCCGAACCGAAAAACAGCCGAATCGGGAGAAATTCGGCTGTTTTTCGGTTCGGCCCGAACCGAATCAACAGCCCTACACACAGTTGCTGAGTGTTTGTGGATGCCACATGTGAAAAAAGTACTGTTTTCTGTTACTTTTGCATATCTGTCCCTAATTTTGCATATCTGTCCCTAATTTTGCATATCTGTCCCTAACATGTAGCTTCAGAAAATTTATCCTTAGCTGCAAATATTCAACATGTTTCGGGAACTGAAAAACAACAACAAGATTATTCATTGTATTTGTAATTTCATTCTATTTTCTTCTCTCCCGCTAGCTAGCATTTTTTGATTAAGATGTTTATAAGACTTAATAATTGTGGGCCCTTGAAGGCATCACATTAAAGATACAAAAACTTTCCAAAATAATAAAAAAGAACAAATTAATACTAAGATGCTTGCAGAAGGCCTGTACATATTAGAGTGTGGGCAGCTTCCTTGGGGAATGTCTAGTTTTGCTTCAGATAAGCTCCCATTTGAGCATTGTTGCACATTTGTTAAGTATGCAGTAGGATAGAAGGGTTCAGGAAGTTGTGTTCGAGCCCCATGCATGACTTGTTAGATGTAAATGATTTCTGGACATGTTTTATTTAGTTTTGGCAGTAAAATATTCCACAACTACAGAAAATACCCCCCTTTGTTCAAGCTGCATTAAGAAAACTTTCCAGAAACTCAATGTAAATTTGCTTCTGTAAAATGTAAAGCACATTTTCTCAGGAAACCACCTGCATTTTAACTCTTTTTGTTCCGTGAAGAGTGGATCTTATTCCGTCTGGAATTTTCCCTTATTTCTGCGGCTACCTATATGCTTGCTATTAAAATATTCCACAACTGTAGAAGACAATTTTTCCCCCCATTGTTCAAGCTGCATTAAGAAAACTTTTCGGAAACTCAATCTAAATTTGCTTCTGTAAAATTTAAACCACATTTCCTCAGGAAACCACCTGCATTTTAACTCTTCATTCCATGAACAGTGGATCTTATTCCCTCTAGAATTTTTCTTTATTTCTGCAGCTACCTATATGCTTGCCCCAGTGTGGGGCAATCGGAAGCTCCTTGGGGCAGTTTCAAAATTGGGGTAAATATAGGGCTGCCAGATCTGGATTGTGAAATTCCTGGAGAGTTCGGGGGGGGGGGGAGAGCATGGGGAGGGCAGGGTTTGGAGAGGGGAGAAACCTCCATGGGGTAAAATGCCAGAGTCCTTCTCCCAAAGCAGCCATTTTTTCTCCAGGGGAACTCATCTCTTTTACCTGGAGATAGGGTTGCCAGGTCCCTCTTCGCTACCTGCGGGAGATTTTTGGAGCAGAGCCTGAGGGGGCGGGGTTTGTGGAGGGGTATCCCTGCTGGGAACTTTGGAAATGCTGGAAGGAATGCTTACTGTACGTTGAAGAAATGAACATGAGAAATTAGGAAGGGTCAAGAAGAGGAACTGATGAAGAAATCCAAAATGGTCATCTTCACTTGCTCATCTTCCTCGTTCAGATACAACTGTCTGCTGGTTTTCACACTTGTGGTATATGAAAAGATAAAGAAAAAGCTGGGACATTTCTAAGAACTGAGATTTGATATCCAGTCACATAGCTGGGTTTGAATGTAATTGTATATATAGTTGTATTGTGTGTTTTGCATGACTGTTAATACAGTAGTTTGATACATCTTGTAGTCCTTCTGTGTCAGATTTGTGTTTAACTACTTATTGTACATGGAGGTGTCAAATTGTATTACTACCTGTAGGATGGCAACCCTACCTGGAGACCAGTTGTAATTCCAGGCTATCTCCAGCCACCACCTGTAGACTGGCAATCCTAGGTAAACAGCACAGAGGGCAGGCTTAAAACCTCATCTCCTTGCGCTGTGATCCTTATCAGAATTGGTCCTTGACATGCCATATTTCCAGGGCGGGGAGTTCAGGGCTCTGTTTACAGAACTTGTAGCCCCCTGTGCAGCTGAGCCTTCTCCCCATGACTCTTGATTCACAAGAACGGATGGCTTTAAAAGGGGATTAGAGGGGGCTTTCCCGCATGTTTTTTCCCCATCAGTTCTGGCCCCGTACTGTTTCGGTTTATCCCCTGATTTCTGGAGGCGTTATTTTGCCTTTAGTTTTCACTTTGGGATTTTCCCCCCCCTTCTGGTTCTTTTGAGACCACTTTTACCCCAATGTTTTTCTGAAAGCCAATTCTCACCCTTTTCCTCATGGGTAATGCTTCTGTTGGTTTTCTTTGTCCTACCCACCTCCAGCCCACTGCAGAGCCAGTGTGGTGAAGTGGTTAAGAGTGGTGGTCTCTAATCTGGAGAACCAAGTTTGATTCCCCACTCCTCCACATGAGGCCTGCTGAGTGACCTTGGGCCAGTCACAGTTCTTTTACAGCTCTCTCAGCCCCACCTACGTCACAGGGTGTCTGTTGTGGGGAGGGGAAGGGAAGGAGATTGTAAGCTGCTTCGAGACTCCTTAATGATAGAGAAAAGCGGGTAAAAAATACAACTCTTCTTCTTGTTTGATAATTGAACTGTGCTGGTCAAATCACTCCCTCTTGGTTTTTTCCCACCCTGAAGAACTTTTTTTCTTTTTTCTTTTTAAAAATGGCACTGAAATATAGTGCTGTTTTCTAAAGGGGTACTGCTGTGACTCCACCAATAGGGTTGCCAGGTCCCTCTTTGCCACTGGCAGGAGGTTTTTGGGGTGGAGGGCAGGGTTTGGGGAGGGGGGACTGGCTGGAGATCAGTTGCAATAGCAGGAGATCTCCAGCGACTACCTGGAGGTTGACAATCCTATCCACCAATGACGACAGCACCCTCCCTTGAAAATTCTCATTATTGAAGGCACACGTGAAAGAAAATAAATGGATTGTGCAACTATGAAAATGCACAGGGTGGGCAGATGTGTGGAACAACCATGTCCAAACCGATTCCAATGCTTGTGGATTGACTTACAAAAAAATCAGAAGTAAGTTAAGTGTGTGGAGGATAGCTCCATTAGTGGCTAATACCACATCCATAGGACATAAACCTCGGGATACCAGTGAAACACTGCAGGATGCCTCAGCCCTGTTTGCTAGCCCTTCAGAGCAGTTGGTTGCCCACTATGTGAGACAATACGCCGGACTGGATAGACCATCGGCCTGATCCAACAGGCACCTCTTATGTTCTTAAGACCTCTTACTAGTCAGAGGAGACATAAGAAGCGAGAGGTACCAGTGGCAGGCTTCAGTGGCAGACATTTCCTTATATTATTTTTCTTGTCTGCATCTACCGGTATTGTAATATGGCACTCTGTCGGAAGTAAAATGTTCCTGTCTAAGACCCAACATGAAAACCTGAATCCAAGTCTATGGAAACAGCAATGCATTGACTTATTGGCATTTCCCCCCCCCCCCCCTGCTAATAATGTGTTTGCCTTTTCAGCTTGCAATAAGCAAATGCATATGAAAACCAATAAACTTCTTAAACCAGGCTGTGCATAGTAACTCCTTATTCTATTGCAAGAAGAGCTGAGCACAGTGTGTATTAATCCTGATAAATTCCAGAAGGGTAGCAGTGCTGTTTTCTTGAGCCAAAACAACCCACTGTCAAGGGGCATATTGATATATAAGGGGCATGGCAATATACAGGGGCTTGCATCCGCCTTCCATCAATCTGTTCCTGCCGTAGGGTTGCCAGCCTCCAGGTACTAGCTGGAGATCTCCTGCTATTACAACTGATCTCCAGCCGATAGAGATCAGTTCACCTGGAGAAAATGGCTGCTTTGGCAATTGGACTCTATGGCATTGAAGTCCCTTCCCTCCCCAAACCCCATTCCTCCTCAGGCTCCACCCCCAAAACCTCCTGCCAGTGGTGAAGAGGGACCTGGCAATCCTATTCTGCCCACAATCAGGTAACATCTTGATGTATTCAAGCTTGGAAAGGGGGGGGCAGGAATGTACAAAGCTGTAAAATACACATTCAGCCAAGATTCAAAATATTCTCTCTCTGTACTTCAGAGTCATTTCCTGACGCTGCATGGGCCAGAGATGTTTTCACTGGAACTGCTAAGAGCATTTACAGTCACACCGTTGCCCCGTTAATGTTCCCTCTCTGGCTCCCCACCCCCTTACTTTTTGTCATGGTGATGGGACTTAGGACATGAAGAGATTAACACTCCGTTCAGCCACTGTCCATTCCTGAGAGGAGCAGAGCTTTCTGTTTATCTCCCGAAAGCAGACACCTTGGATTTGATCCCAAGGGGGATTTTGCAAGGCCTCCTGAGTCCGACACGTCCTCGAGCTCCGTCTCTCTTACACAGTCGCTTGGTCCAATACACAACACTACGCTGCAGAAATGCTGTGGGGAGAAAGCCTCATTTCCCCCCTCCCGCGTCTAAATTAAAGCGGTGGAGCAGGTTGGCAAAGGCTTCCCTGCCTGCATCTCCAATGACTTCAAATGTTGCTCTTTTCCTGTGAATATCTGCACCACACCTTGCGGTCTTGGACTGGTTTGTAGGGTTTACGTCGTGTTCTGTTATTGGACAGTTCATTCCTTTTACTGCTGCAGAGTTTAAAACTTACCTTGGGATTTAGACAGCAACAAGTGGGGGACCTGCAAAGACTTGTGGGGGACATCTTATTCTCCCCACCACCACTATTTCCTCTGCACGCGTGGTGTAGTGGTTGAGAGTGGTGGTTTGGAGCGGTGGACTCTGATCTGGAGAACTGGTTTGATTCCCCACTACTCCACATGAGCGGTGGAGGCTAATCTGGTGCACTGGATTTGTTTCCCCACACCTACACATGAAGCTAGCTGGGTGACCTTGGGCTAGTCACACTCTCTCAGCCCCATGTACCTCATGGGGTGTCTGTTGTGGGTAGGGAAAGGGAAGGTGATTGTAAGCCACTTTGATTCTTCCCTAAATGGTAAAGAAAGTTGGCATATAAAAACCAACTCTTCTTCTTCTTATTGTTCCTTCCCTGAAAACCTCCATAGCGTCTTCTTTTTTCCTTCTCTCCTTCCCATCCACCAGCCAACTTACCTTCATTTGTTCCCCCCTCATCTTCTGTTTTCTCTTTTCCCCTATTATCGGCAGTGTCTCCCTGGGATAACTCAGTTGTGCGGTGCCACCCACCAGTCTGGGTCATGTCCAGTTATGTGGTGCTGACATCTGGTCTTTGTTTGGCCCAGTTGTATAGTGCGGAACTGGGGTTGCGAGCTCCGGGGTGGGAAATACCTGTAGATTTTAGGGATGGAGCCTGAGGAGGGTGGGATTTGGGGAGGGGAGGGACTTCAGTGGGGTATAATGCCATTGAGTCCGCCTTCCAAAGCGGCCATTTTCTCCAGATGAACTGATCTCTGTCACCTGGAGATCAATAGGAATTTTGGGAGATCTCCAGCCACCACTTGGAGGTTGGCAACCCTAAGAGGCACCCAGAAGGCCTTGTGAGGCACACCTCATGTTCCCCTGTATCTCTCTCCTCACATGATTTCCTCTTTCCATCTTCCTGGCAGCCTCCATATCCTCACCTTTGCCAGATTACATCATTTTCCTCTTCTCCATTTTATTCTCACAACAACCTTGTGAGAAGTTAAGCTGAGAGTGTGTGACTGGCCCAAGGTCACCCAGTGAACTTCACAACAGAGAGAGGATCCAAATTGGGGCCTCTCTGATCCTAGCCTAAATCTGACCACTATACCATACTAGCTTTTGTGGAGTGGTTACTGTTGAACAGTAGCAAGCACTTGGAATGGGGGAGTCAAGTGAGTTGTGTGGTGGCTGGTGGATCTGGCCTCGATGACTCCTCCGTCAAAGTACAACGCAGCCCTGGAATGGGTCCAACCCCTCCTCCCTGCCTTTTACTGACAGAAACTAAGGCTTGAAGGCTGGCGATGATGTTGTGGTTGCCCAACACTGGCCACTGAGAGAATTTGTTTCTTAAAGCTGCGAGCACCACTTCTATTATTTTGGGGAATATTAAGCCCCCCTTTCCTCGGAGAGCCCGGATATATGTAGGGCCTCAGGTATGGCATGCATGGGAAGGGAGTTCCTTCTCCTCTAGGCTGCATTTCACTCTAATGCTGGACCAGAGTAGGTCCTGACACTTGATGACTTTGTGAGTTGTCCGTAGCTGAGTGTGTGCAGAATCCTGCTGGAGTATGTTGAGGAAGTGCCGACCTTTTCTTCCCCTTTTTGCTTTTCAGCCTCTTTGGGCACCCTGCTAGGGACACCATCACAAAGACCACGATGATCCTTCTAGCTGACCCAGACTGCTGGTCCTCCATATATGCTGGATGCAACTGTTGCAGGTTCATGGTGAGCCAAATGAACTTCATTTGTTCTGCAGGGGATACCAAATGCATTCATATTATTATCTGTGAAATGGTGGGTAGTAGGCTGGATGTGCTCTGACCTGGATGGCTCGGGCTAGCCTCGTCTCATAAGATCTCGGAAGCTATGCAGGGTCAGCCCTGTTTAGTATTTGGATGGAAGACTGCCAAGGAAGCCCAGGGTTGCTATGCAAAGAAAGGCACTGGCAAACCACCTCTGTTAGTCTCTTGCCTTGAAGACCCATAAGGAGTTGCCATAAGCCGGCTGCAACTTGACGACACTTTACACACGCACTGGTTGTGGGAGGGTACACTACCCATGTTAGGTCCTCGGCTATCTTTATGCTTATGGGTTCAGTGGTGGAGTAGTGTAATCTGAGGGTTGGTAACCAGCAAAGCCACCTTCCAGAAAGGGTGCCTACCTGACCTATTTGAGAAGCCTTTTTGTACAAAAAGAGCCATTAATTAAAGCAGACTTGAATAGGGGGAACGTCCTTGCAACAAGTCCTGGCTGTCTCAATATTCACATTGATCTTTGGGTTCTTTTCACTTACCGCTCTGGCTCCTTTCCAGAGTGTTTGACTGATGATCTCTCATTATGTGCTCATACTTGCTCATTACTGTGTGAATTAGCAGGTTGCTTGGCTTGTCCTGATTAAATTATTAGTAGTATTTTTTGGGTCAAATAATGGCCGTGGATTTTTCAAACGTTTCCCTTTGATCTTCATTTCTCTTTGTGATATACAGGGACTGGCAGTCTCAAAACTGGGAGCCATAGAGCCTTGATGCTGGCTTTTGCTCAGTCATGATTTTTTTAAAAAAAGTTTTTTTTATTCGGCTTTGATGTAAGAGTACCCCCAAAGTGGCTTCTGTCATGATAAAAAAACAACCCTCAATTATAAAATACAATGCACCAAGTTACAATTAAAACAACAAACTTCTCAGCAATTGGGGGGAAATAGAATTATTTATGGAGAAAATTATGGGCTAGCACAAAGACCAGGAGGGACCTTCTATTTGATCTAGACTTCTAGGCCTTCAAGATGATTTGATGTACCTGCTACAGATTCATGGTAGGCTAAATGAACTTCAGAGACCTACTTGAAGCAGCTCGTAAAGCAATCCAGTGCATTCAGAAGCATAACAATGATCAATAATAAACAGCCATAAAAACAAGCAATTAAAAACCAACCAGGGCATAAAAGAGAGAACAAAAAGTCGAATAAAAAGAAAATTAGTAAGAGAGTACTAAGGCTAGGAGAAGAAGAGTTGGTTTTTAAACCTGATTTTCTCTACCTTTAAGGAGACTCAAACCGGCTTACAATTGCCTTTCCTTCCTCTCCCCATCCAGCATGGTGTAGTGGTTAAGAGCGGTGGTTTGGAGCGGTGGAGTCTGATCTGGAGAACCAGGTTTGATTCCCCACTCCTTGTGGGGAGGAGAAAGGAAGGTAGAGAAAGTCGGCATATAAAAACCAACTCCTCCTCCTCCTCCTCCTCCTCCTTCTTCCCCACAACAGACACCTTGTGAGGTAGGTGGGGCTGAGAGAGTTCAGAGAGAACTATGACTAGTCCAAGGTTACCCAGCTGGCTTGATGTGGAGGAGTGGGGAAACCAACCCGGTTCACCAGATTAGAGTCTACCGCTTTTAACTACTACACCATAAAGACAGCTTTAAGAAGAGGGAGGCCCTTAGTTAAAATCCTGGGTTAAACAAAATGTTTTGGCTTGCCATCTAAAAGAAGAACAGTAAGACAGGTGTGAGGTAAGCCTCAATGGGGAGGCCATTCCAAAGGCAAGGAGCCACCACTAAGAAAGTCTCGTCTCTGGCAGCCACCCACCTCATCTTGCAGTCAGGGGCACAGAGATCAGGCTCACTGGAAAAGACAGGATTTTTAAATTGTTATTACGGTCGTTGACCAGAAAATACATATTCACATATATAAAACGATCAAGTGAAGACAGAAGCAGTTTTCAATAGTGCAATCTGAAAGGACAAATTCATGATAATAGTAAAACCATTTAGCCACTTGTATAATTCAATTAACAATAAAATCAATAAATAAATCTATAAAAGTTAAGATAAAAATAAAATGCAGCAAGATACAATAAAATATGAATACAAAATTTAAAATTTAAATTCATTCAGCATTTTTATCATTATACCTGGGGTAAACTTTATATACAAAAGCACAGAATTTAGCGACATTACTTGAGACTTGTGGATTTTCATCAGAGAGGAGTTTTTCCATTGACACCATGGCCATTTATGAATGGTCAGTTTTGATGCTCGCTCAAAACTCTTTTTAAAAATGTGACTTTAAAAATTTAAAAATGCCTATTCATGGTCCTGATGCAAAAGGAGAAATTCCACCCCCCACTCGCCTGCTCTTTTTTTCCTGTTTGCATAGCCATTAGCATGTGCATAGCTAACCCGCTGCTGTTATTTTGCAAGGTTCCTTGAGGGGGATTCTTCACTGCAAACACCAAAGGTCATGTTAAATGGGCTCTTTAGTAATGCGAAGCAGGTATTCGCCGGTTTCGCAGTTACTTCGGGAATGACGGTTCAGTGTGGAAAAAAAAATATGCGGGGCAATTCAGCCTGGAATGCGCTGCTAATTACCATGCAAAAGTGGCCCATGTCTCAAATATAATGTCTGGATATAACCCCCCCCCCCCAATGCACTGAGACAAGGCTCACTGGAAAAGACAGCAATTCTAAGAAAAGTTGAAGACAGCAGGAAAAGAGGAAGACCCAACAAGAGATAGATTGACTCAATGCAAGAAGCTACGGCTTTAATTTTGCAAGACCTGAGTGAGGCTGTTAACAATAGGACGTTTTAGAGGTCATTAATTCATGGGGTCACCATAAGTTGGAAGCGACTTGATGGCACTTAACACGTGCACACACATGTATTAAATTCCAGATCATTATTCTGACTTGTCCCTGATCTCCCCGTACCCCCCACCGGTGAATTTCCTTCCTTCTTGGTTGAGAAGAATCGCTGGCTGCCTCTTGGCTTTGTGTTCCTGCTGGCAGATTGTATTCTGAGTGCAGTTCAGGTACAGCATTTCACAGCTAGCTGATCTGTAATGGGATTCCTTTCCTTGACGGAAAGTTTCTTGCCTGGCTTTGGCTCTGATCATCGAAGGCAAATCCTGCCCGGCATGTTAATGTGCCCGCGTGGCGTACGTCACCCCCATGTCAGCCAAGATCAGCTGCTGCTTGCAGAGGCGTTCTAAGCAGCTGGAAGCGGGGCAGTGTCTGCAGAAGTGCTCTGTCACCTCGCAGAGCTTCTCAACCCTTTCAGACATGATGTCAGGCACATTTTTATCCACCAAGGCTGGGATTTTCAAAGTGTCGGCCGCTGCTTCCTAAAGGGATTTTCTTCGGGTCACTTTGCCTCCTTGGCCTTTTTTCGGTGGTCTCCACTTCCTTCCCATTTTTCATCATCTGCCCTCTACCGAAATGACATTGTGGAGGACATTGATTCATAGGGTCACCATGAGTCGGAAGCGACTTGACGACACTTAACACACACAAACATCATTTCTAATTTGGGGACCCAAAGTGAAGAAGAAGAATTAATTTATTTGTTTAGCCATAGGCCATTACAAAATATCCTTAGATATGTACAAAAAGTAAAAAAAAAAAAGGATAAAATTGCATCAATATACATTGCCTGGATAAAAACTATTTCATACAAAATCTCTATTAAAACAAAGATCGCACTCATTTGCTTTCCTATATAATTTTTTTCTTACCGTAATAGCTTCAAGAGCCCTAATCTTCCTGGCCGCAATAGCAAATTGAGACATTCTGAAGGTGACGTGCGAATCAGAGTCAGAGAGTAAAAAACAACAACACAATTTATCAATTTCAGAACAAAAAATTAATCCCTTCAAAATTCCATCCAAGACCCAAAGTGGCTTACAAAGTCATTTTCCCCTCCTCCGTTTTATCTTCACAACAAGCCTATGAGGTTGGTTAGACCAAGAGAGAGTGACTGACCCAGGGCCACTCGGGGAGCTTCCATGGGAGAGGGGGATTTGAACCCACGTCTCTCTGATCTTAGTCAGAGATTATACTATGCTGGCTCATGAGAAGCCACCCATTGTTTGGGAAAGTCGTCCCTACAATCTTACAGAATTCAGAGAAGAAGCAAGGAATCCAGGCACAGATCTAAATCCAGTAGAAATGGTGCAGGGTAGAGGTAGGGTTGCCAGGTCCCTCTTCGCCACTGGCGGGAGGTTTTTGGGGCGGAGCCTGAGGAGGGCGGGGTTTGGGAAGGGGAGGGACTTCAATGCCATAGAGTCCAATTGCCAAAGCAGCCATTTTCTTTAGGTGAACAGATCTCTATTGGCTAGAGATCAGTTGTAATAGCAGGAGATCTCCAGCTACTACCTCGAGGTTGTAGAAAAATGACAGCACTACAACCATTTAGTATTTACAGTGAACCACTTATAACCAGGCACAGATTGCAACAGTAATATAAATTTAATTGAATTATGAAACTAAAGCCTGTACTGAACCTGAACTAGCTAGCTAACAAGAGCTGCAAATACAAACAACCACAACTGCATACACAGTCTTTAAGGGTAACCTTATTACAACTGGCTGTACAATGTTACATAAACGTAGTTACATTTTTGACCCCAAAAGTGAACATGCGTTACAAATAAATCTTAGAAGACTAGTTTAACAACGCTGAAAATATTCAAAGTATTTCAGTTGGTGATCTTGAAAATATAAATCACTGCCATGTGTTGACTGAGAAGGCAACGTCAGGCTCTGTTGTTACCTTTAGTACCTGGAGACTGGCAACCCTAAGCCCTGCACTTAGAGTTGCCAGCTCCAGGTTGGGAAATACCTGGAGATTTGAGGGGTGGTGGTGGTGGAGCATCAGGAGGGTGGGATTTGGGGAGGGGAGGGACTTCCTTGGGGTAAAATGCCATAGAGTTCACCTTCCAAAGTGGCCATTTTCTCCATGGGAAGTGATCTCTGTCTCCTGGAGATCAGTTGTAATAGTTGAAGATCACCAGCCGCCACCCTACCTGCACTTCTAGTTAACATGTTGGACTTTCCTTTTCCTTCTTCTTTGTATTATTGGCACTGTTTGTTATTTGCCTTTATTCGGCTTGTGCTTCCTGAAGGGCACTGAAGTTCCTGTCTCCTTCAGTTGTGCTACGTTCATAGCCATTGTGATTTCGTTTTACTTCTAGTTGTAAAGTTGTTGGGTTTATGTTAAACGTTTGTTCCCTTGAATATATATTTTTTTTTCCGGTTTGAAGCAATTTCATGTTTGTTTACTAAGCCACAAGGGTGCTGTCAATTTATTGATTTTGAACCCTCCCCCTTTCAACTCTCCAATAAGGATCTATGTAGCCAGGATTCTCCTGAGTTACACAATCATGTAAATGGAGAAGAGAATGAGATTCTTCAAGTTAAGGCCCACGACTCTTAAACATAGGCTTGCCAGGTCCCTCTTCGCCACTGACGGGAGGTTTTTGGGGTGGAGCCTGAGGAGGGCGGGGTTTGTGGAGGGGAGGGACTTCAATGCCATAGAGTCCAATGGCCAAAGCGGCCGTTTTCTCCAGGGGAACTGATCTCTGTCGGCTGGAGATCAGTTGTAATAGCAGGATATATCTCCTTCTACTACCTGGAGGTTGGCAACCCTGCTTAAACAGTATGTGTGTTCTTCTGAATGCAATATGGCAATATGGCCAATCAAAAACAAAACACAAATGTGAAGAGGGGAGAGGGGTCAAGTTGCATCTTCTAAATGTGAAGTCAGGTTGCATCTTCTAAAAAGAGCAGAGTGATGTTTAAACAAACTCTTTGCCTTTCTGGAAAGGAAGAAATGACTTTCTGGCTGCCATTCCCATCTAAAATAGTTCCCTGTCATTGACATATGATTACTAAGTAATGACTTCAATGAATAGCGATTTCTTCAAACCACTTAGTCCATTTTTGTTAGCAAATAAAGGGAGGAGAGAATTAGGAGCAAAAGCCAACCCTTTCCTTTCTGTAAATATACATAAAAACTGCTGTAATGACGAAGGAAATGATATTGCATATCTTATTCACAACTTGGCCCTAGGATGTGGATGAAAAAATCCGCACAGTGAGCACAACTATGCTGGGTGAAGTTGTTTCCCTGGGGAACCCTCAGGTTTGCAGAAAAATCAGAAACCTTATTAAAATAAAAGGGGGCTGAAATCCCCCAAAATCCTACAGGTGAAGTCTGTGCAAATTAAAATAATACCAGCTGAAATCTCACAAATCCGTGTTGTAATATCTCTGCAGCCATATTGGGGGTTGCTAGGCAACCAGAGACAACACTGCTGAGTATTCGATGCCTAAAGAAGTATCAGCTAATGGGGGAGAGGGGAGACACTGGGAAAAGTTAATAGGTGGGAGAGAAGGAAAAAAAATGAGGAGTGAGATAAGAAGGAATGGGAAGAAATGCTGAAGATGAGGGGTGGGACATAAAAAGGGAAGGAGGGAGCCTGCCAAGGGGAGGGAAAGAGGAAAACCAGAGAGAGTGTGGAGAAGGGAACCAGTAGGATGGAAAGGGATCTCCCCTCCAGAACAGACCTCCCCAGTCCCCCATTTGCTGGGTCTAATGGCTTGGATTTACCGTTCCCATGGCTACCATTTGCTACATATTATCACTAGAATTGTACAGACACTATTATAAGTCAAGATCAAGCTTGGATGTTTTCATTGAAACATTTGGGGTCCAACTGCATTCTCCAAAGTTTATGTAAACTTTAGAGCACCAAGGCCAGCGGGATCTATTTAAAGACGTTTCAGCTGTCATATGAGAAATGCCAAGTGTTAACTTTAAAGAAAGTGCTCCGTTTGCCACCCCAGTAAGGAACTGCTCTGATCTGTTGGGACTGGAAGGCCTGTTGGGAGCTATTGAGAAGTTCAGGCAGGGGAGTGCAGGGTGGTTGGGTTGCTGCCTTAGAGGCACCACAGGCCGGTACATAAGAACATAGGAAAAGCCATGTTGGATCAGACCAAAGCCCATCAAGTCCAGCAGTCTGTTCACACAGTGGCCATCCAGGTGCTTCTAGGAAAACCACAAGCAAAACGACTGCAATAGCATTATCCTGCCCGTGTTCCACAGCACCTAATATAATAGGCATGTTCCTCTGACCCTGGAGAGAATAGGTATGCATAATGACTAGTATCAATTTTGACTAGTAGTAGGGTTGCCAGGTCCCTCTTCGCCACTGACAGGAGGTTTTTGGGGGTAGAGCCTGAAGAGGACAGAGTTTGGGGAGGGGAGGGACTTCAATGCCATAGAGTCCAATTTCCAAAGCGACCATTTTCTCCAGGGGAACTGATCTCTATTGGCTGGAGATCAGTTGTAATAGCAGAAGATCTCCTGGATTACCTGGAGGTTGGCAACCCTAACTAGTAGCCATGGTTAGCCCTATATGAACCTCTCTCCAACACAGTGAATCTATGCTTGGACAGTTTACTGACAGCTGTGGAGATTCTGTTCAAGGAAATAAAACAATGGTCCTAATTGTGTTGACAGACCCTCTTAGAGGTCCGAGAAGCCCAGGCCATTTCCAGATTTTGACCCCGCCCCGCCATAATAACAATGAAAACTGATGAGACATGAAAACAAAATGAGGCAAAAAAATGACAAAATCGATATCAAAGAGCAAAAAAAAAGATGTCTTTTATCAAATCACATCTCTTATTTGTTTAAATTTGCAGCTCTAAGCAGAGAGAGTGTCACTACACTAACCAGGTCTCCCATTTTGGCAGGAGACCTCTGGCTCCACACCCATGGTCCCCTGCCACCACATAGCAGAGTGGGGGGAATGGGGGGGATTGGCATTGCTCCAATGCAGTGACATCACATCCAGTGAGAACCAGGAAGTGACATCATCACGCTGGGGTGACACCCTAGGAATCCACCAAAACTAAAGCATAGACTTTCAGTAGAATACTACTAGCACAATGATGTCACTTTGAGGTTCCCACCAGAAGTGATGTCATGGTGTTGGAGATATGCGCATTTACATGTCTCTGCCCCCTCCCGTGAATGCCAGTGCTTGACAGGCAAATCAGTGTGCCATATTTTGATCTGAAATGGACGCACAGAAGAACAAGTAGCAAAACTTATCAAATGCAAAAACAGTTAAGAAAGAAGTGTTTAAATTTGAGGCCCCCTTTGAGCTTGAGACCCAGGCCAAATGGCTAGGGTTGCCAATCTCCAGGTACTAGCTGGAGATCTCCTGCTATTACAACTGATCTCCAGCCAATAGAGATCTGTTCACCTGGAGAAAATGGCTGCTTTGGCAATTGGACTCTATGGCATAGAAGTCCCTCCCCTCCCCAAACTCCGCCCTCCTCAGGCTCCGCCCCAAAACCTCCCGCCGGTGGTAAAAAAGGACCTGGCAACCCTATAAATGGCCTTCCTGCCCCTACCCGGCCCTGTTAATTTTTTCTCCCATTTTCTTTAATTTACTTTTTAGATGATTGTCATATGCTAAAATCCCATTAAATGATTTAAGGTACCATATGTTCTCACTTCTCTCCATTTCTCTCTTTCTGCCGCTTTCTGCCATGGTTAATTCTCAGTTTCTCCAGCAATCTGGTAAGGCTTGACTCTGACAGCACAAATGGAAATGGCAAACTGCAGGCTGATTCAGATTAATCGACCCACCTTGGATGCAGCTCACCCTTGATATAGGTAATTTTGTTCAGGGGCTTAGCATGGATGGAGATGCGGTCAATTTGGACAGCTATTGGTTGCTCCAAATGTCACCCGTGCTTGGAGGGAACCCCTCCTTGAGGCGTCTGGCTGTTTTGTGATTCTGACAAAATGAAGGATGAAGAAAAGCAAGAAAAATGCTGCAGAAGGAAAAAAGATTGTTGGCTGAACCATTTTGGAAATGTTAATATAAAATAGTTGGTTTGGGTAATAAACTTCATCGCTCCATTAGTTGGGGACCATTGAATTTGTCTGGGGTTTCTCACACTTAAAGACCATCAAATTTGACTGTTTGTGATACTCATATATATGAAAGTGGGCATCGAATTTAAATCTGGGATTTAAATATGGGAGGTCCAGATTAATGAATGTTACATTCATAGGATTGATGTAAGGCAAAATGGCTCTTGAAGGATCTAACAAAAACTTTCACCAAAGAGGACTTTTATGCTGTGTGTATGTTCGGTCTTTGTGCTTAGCAACAGTTGATAGCAACCAAACTGGTGAGGTACAGATCCCCTCTCTAAGATTAATCGAAACCCCTCTTTTCTTCCCTTCTTATGTTTCTCATTTTTTTCCTTCTCAGAAACCTCCAGCTTTGATTTGAAAGTTTGCTTGAGGCAGAATGTGGTGCCAATGTGATCAAGTTTTAGATGAATATGTGGGTTCACAAAAGAAGAAGAGAAGGTTTTTATACCCCCGCTTTTTTCTACCCTAAGGAGTCTCAATATGAGAAGACAAGAATCACTGGAAAAGACAGTCATGCTAGGAAACGTTGAGGGCAAGAGGAAAAGAGGAAGACCCAACAAGAGATGGATTGACTCAATAAAGGAAACCACAGCCCTCAATTTGCAAGATCTGAGCAAGGCTGTCAAAGATAGGACATTTTTGGAGGACTTTGATTTATAGGGTCGCCATGAGTCGGAAGCGACTTGACGGCACTTAACACACACAAGGGGATCACCTTCCCTTACAATCCCTTATAATCACCTTCCCTTCCCCTTCCCACAACAGACACCTTGTGAGGTAGGTGGGTCTGAGAGAGTTTGGAGAGAAATGCGACTGGCCCAGGGTCACCCAGCAGGCTTCACGTGGAGTTGTGGGGAATCAAACCCTGTTCACGAGATTAGAGTACACCGCTCATGTGAAGGAGAGGGGAATTGAACCCAGTTCTACAGGATAGAGTCCACCACTTTTAACCACTACACCACACTGATTTAGCTCCGTTACCCTCAATGCAGCATGATGGCTGCCAAATGTCTGCTTTCACACAGCATCAAATATACCCAGCCCCCCCTCAGCGGATCCAGTGTGGTGTAGTGGTTAAGAGTGGTGGTTTGGAGCAGTGGAGTCTGATCTGGAGAATCGGGTTTGATTCCCCACTTTTCCACATGAGGGGTGGAGGCTAATCTGGTGAACTGGATTGGTTTCCCCCACTCCTACACATGAAGCCAGCTGGGTGACCTCGGGCTAGTCACAGTTATCTCCAAACTCTCTCAGCCTCTCCCATCTCACAGGGTGTCTGTTGTGGGGAGGGGAAGGGAAGGTGATTGTAAGCCAGTTTGATTCTTCCTTAAGTGGTAGAGAAAGTCAGCATATAAAAACCAACTCTTCCTCCTCCTCCTCCTCCTCCTCTTCCTCCTCCTCCTCCTCCTCCTCCTCCTCCTCCTCTTCTTCTTCTTCTTCTTCTTCTTCTTCTTCTCCTCCTCCTCCTCCTCCTCCTCCTCCTCCTCCTCCTCCTCCTCCTCCTCCTCCTCCTCCTCCTCTCATGACCTCCAAATAGCAGAACCATTTCATCACACCCAAATGTTCAAATCATCTTCACCTTCCCACCCCATCCATTTTATTCCCCGCTTCCTAAAAACATCGGACGGGATCTCAGAAAGGCCTGGGTTGAATTTCCTTGTCAATAACTCCCATTTGGTTACACTTCCTTACTGACACAGACATAAATCTGCTGCATGCATCTGCAATGGTAGCGAGCCAGCTGTCTCTCATGGCTTTACAATCCCAGACAATTACACTGAAGCCCAAGGGAGCCCCCTGCAGGCTCGATTGCTGCTTTGCAGTCTGGGGGGACCTTTTCTGTCTTGCGTGCCTTGCAGAGTGGTGGAAACTCCTGCCTTTCTATCGCCCCTAGAGACCCCGTTCCCTTCTCCTTTGCCTTCTCCCTGTGCAGGTCCCTGTGGCTGAATTAGAAAACTGCTTGATCGCCAAAAATAAAAAATAAAAATCCTCCCACACATCTGCCCTGTTTTCAGTGGAGCAGGTAGATTTCAGCAGTTTCAAAAGGCACTGACTGACTCGTTCCCTGGAATCCAAAGTAAACTGGCATCACATGCGACAGGAAACCAACATATGTAGAGAGAAACCTGGGTCAAATGCAGCCATTTAGGGTGTGTATGTGTGTGTGTGAGCGAGAGAAAGAAAGAGAGTGAACACACACTGATTCGATACTCTCTCAGACATGAAACTCCCTGCATCACCTTGGGCCAATCACCCT
Source organism: Euleptes europaea (assembly GCF_029931775.1). Lineage (NCBI taxonomy): Eukaryota > Metazoa > Chordata > Lepidosauria > Squamata > Sphaerodactylidae > Euleptes > Euleptes europaea. The sequence goes on along the minus strand of NC_079325.1, from coordinate 14,227,807 downwards.
GCCTTAACCTGACCAGCCTCCCATAATTGTTGTGAGGACAAAATGGAGGAAAGGAAGAAGAAGAGTTGGTTTTTATATGCCAACTTTCTCTACCACTTAAGGGAGACTCAAACCAGCTTACAATCACCTCCCCTTCCCCTCCCCACATCAGACACTCTGTGGGGTAGGTGTGGCTGAGAGAACTCTAAGAGAGCTGTGACTAGCCCCAGGTCACCCACCTGGCTTCATGTGTAGGAGTGGGGAAACCAACCCAGTTCTCCAGATTAGCCTCCGCCGCTCATGTGGAGGAGTGGGGAATCAAACCCGGTGCTCCAGATTCGAGCCCACCACTCCAAACCACCACTCTTAACCACAGTGTGTAGAATCATGGATGTTGCCCTGAGCTCCCTGGATGAAGGGCAGGATAAAAAACACTATATATGTACGAACATAAGAAAGACCATGCTGAATCAGACCAAGGCCCATCAAATCCAGCAGACTGTTTACACAGTGGCCAACCAGGTGCCTTTAGGAAGCCCACAAACATGTCATCCTTTCTCCCATGCCCCACCTCCAAAGTTTCCCTGGAGGTTCCAGGCATGTGCCAGCCAAATTTTGTGTATGTTTATATTTCATATATATTCTTTGAGAAATCCTTACAAAGGTGTCTGTACAGTAAGCTGGTATTATCACTATATCTTATAGTAAAGTGGGTGTTTTGAACCAAATATGAAAGCAGCGAATCTAGGCTACCCACAGACAAGGTAGGAGTTACTACTCACATTGGGACTTCCTAGGTAGGCAGAACAGTATGATTCTGTAAGTTAGCCATAAGTGAAAAAGACAAAGAAACCTTGTCGAAGGCTTTCACGGTCAGAGTTCATTGGTTCTTGTAGGTTATCCGGGCTGTGTAACCGTGGTCTTGGAATTTTCTTTCCTGACGTTTCGCCAGCAACTGTGGCAGGCATCTTCAGAGTAGTAGCACATTACTTTTGCAGGACAATACTCAGCTCAAACCCAACCCCTTTCTGACTATATATTACTCTTCCTACACCCTTGACACTGAGAGACACTGTCCTTCAGTGTTACTACTCTGAAGATGCCTGCCACAGTTGCTGGCGAAACATCAGGAAAGAAAAGACCACGGTTACACAGTCCGGATAACCTACAAGAACCAACAAAGAAACCTATTTAGAAACCCGTTAAAGCTGGCCTGATGAGAACTCAATATGCTCCAAGAAGAATGGAATGTTGAGAGCTGGTGAGAGTTTGTAAAAGGGGAAAGAAGGGGGGAACAGCCTGTTCAGGACCTAATTTTTCAGTGGTAGGGTGGGATTTCCAAATTTCCCTTTCCACAATTCCTTACAGATCCCCATTTTGTTATCTCTGTAGTGCAGATGGGAATCTATGGCTGGGAGCAGGGAAAGTTGCGTATGGAGTTTGGGGCTGAGGAGAGATGCGAACTGGGGAAGTTCTGACACCCAGCGTTTGCTTTTCGTCAATAATACTATGCCAACTCTCAGCTTTTACATCAGCTTTAAAACATGTAAACACAAACAATGCATCAAGTGAGGCAATTTTGCCGAATCCAGATTCAGAAGTAACCTTGCAGTGGTGGTGAAGGGCATCCAGAAGGGCTCACTTATTTTAAAATGGTTTACATTGGAGGTACAATCACCTTAAAATTCCCTGCCACTTTTCTTTGTATCCCCAACAGCTTGGTGTAGGGATTGTCAGCCTTTGATGTATCGGGACTCTTGTCTTCCCAAAACGAATTGACTCTGGGATTCTTTTCTTTTACAGTTCCTTCCAAAAGGACCAATGGGAGTTTGTAACACAGCTGACAGTGTGACATTCGCTGCCATATTTATCCTCCCCATGTATACTCAGAAGACTGACCTTGCACAGGGAAAGGATTCAATTTTAAAATGTGCCAAAGTCATTGGAAACAACAAGGAGGCAAAAGAAATGGTCACAAGACCACAGATGAAGAAAAAACAGAATGAGGAAAAGGAATAAATATAAACACAACATCCTACAGGCCTGGGTCTCTGAAATACTTCATATGAGACCTTTCAGCTATCTTAATGGGCCAGGCCCACAGAAGCTACATTTGAATTCACAAGAACATAAGAAAGGCCATGCTGGATCAGACCAAAGCCCATCAAGTCCAACAGTCCATTCACCCAGTGGCCATCCAGGTGCCTCTAGGAAGCCCACAAACAAGATGACGGCAGCAGCATTGTCCTGCCTGTGTTCCACAGCCCCTAATAGGCATGCTGCTCTGATCCTGGAGAAAATAGGTATACATCATGACTACTATCCATTTTTACTAGTAGCCATGAATTGCCCTCTCCTCCATGAACATGTCCACTCCCTTCTTAAAGCCTTCCAAGTTGGTAGCCATCACTTCAGGGCAACTGGCTTTCACACCCATACAGTCTCAGCTTTTCTTGAATCTAGTTACAATTAGCATGAGGCTTTCTCTGTCCCAGTTATCAACCTCTCATAGAAGCCTATTCCACACCAAACCTCTGTCTCTGCGTATCCTCCCCAGAAGATAAGCTAGGAATGGGGCTGTGACTCAGTGGAAGAACATCTAGATGATACCACTTTCAATCCACAGCACCTCCACCTAAAATTATCAGGCATAAGGTGATGATGAAGAAGAAGAGTTGAATCATTGAGTTGGAAGGGGCCATAAAGCCCATCAAGTCCAACCCTCTGCTTAATGCAGGATGGCTTTTATACCCTGATTTTCTCTACCTTTAAGAAGTCTTAATCATCTTACAATCATCTTCCCTTCTTCTCCCCACAACAGACACCTTGTGTGGTTGATGGGGCTGAGAGAATTTGGAAAGAAATGTGACTGGCCCAAGGTCACCCAGCAGGCTTCATGTGGAGGAGTGGGGAAACCAACCTGATTCTCCAGATTAGAGCATCTCTCTTAACCACTACATCATGCTGGCTCTCAATGATGTGAAAGACCTCTGACTGAGACCCTGGAGAGCCTCGCCAGTCAGAGAAAAAAAGACTGAGCCTGAGATAGGGTTGCCATCCTCCTGGTGGTGGCTGGAGATCTCCTGGGATTACAGCTGATCTCGAGGCAACAGAGAGCCGTTCAACTGGAAAAAATGGCCACTTTGGAAGGTGGACTCTATGGCATTATATCCATTAAAGCCCCTCCCTTCCCCAAACCCTGCCCTCCTCATACTCAGCCCCCAAAATCTCCAGGTATTTCCCAGCCTGGAACTGGCAACTCTACCCTGAGAGGTAGGGTTAACAGGTCCCTCTTTGCCACTGGTGGAAGGTTTTGGGGGTGGAGCCTGAAGAGGGTGGGGTTTGGGGAGGGGAGGGACTTCATTGCCATAGAGTCCAATTGCCAAAGTGGTCATTTACTCCAGGTGAACTGATCTCTATTGTCTGGAGATTAGTTGTAATAGCAGGAGATCTCCAGCTCCAACCCTACCGAGAAGCCAAGAGTCGAACTTAGTATACGGCAGCATTATACTGGGCTCCAAACCGTCTTTTGCTCTAAGCAGCAGTCATTCAGTGCTCTCACTCCTTTGCTGGTCGTAACACACTCAGGAGTGCCATTTCAACTCAAGTTTCTGTAAGCGTGTGTTTGTTTGTCAGAGGGAGAATAGAACTCCGTAAGGGTGTAATATTTATAACAGGCTTCAAAGCCCTACTCTTGGAGATGTTCCAGACGAAATTACCTTAAAGCAATGTATTTTTAAGAGCATGTTGTGTGGTTACTCTTTCATACTTTCACAGATGCATCTTAGGAATGTATTATTCGTTCTTTGTAAAGTGGATGCCCTGTGTAAAGATCCTTGATGTCAAAATAGAGGAAGGGGTAAGGTTGTAGGGAATCCCTGCGCAGTCGCTTCAAAAAAATAATTCTATCCTTCTTCAAAGGACACTTATTCAACAAAGTCAACACAAATGATCAAATCAGAGGAAAAGAAAGAAAATCACATGGTGTGAGTCCTTTTCATTCCAATCAGCTTTTCAAATTTTCTTCCACCAGAGCTGAAGCATAGAGGATGCTGGCTGGAATGAAAAGGGTTTATACTATGCACAGAGTCCTCTTCTTCTGCCCTCTGTAACCCATTCTGTTTCCTTGGACAGGGCTAGTAAGCCCCGACTTACTGTGGCCAGCTATGCGACAATAGTTTCCAACCCCTCATGAACAGTAGCATTCAAACTGAGGAGATCTTGAGGCCTCCCAGGAAAGCGGGAAGACTCCATTGAGTCGAGCGAAAGGTTGGAGGGTCGAAGCAAACATTTTTGAGGATGACATGCCACCCAGTCATGGGAGCTGTGAGAAGATGCCAGTCACTGAGTTACTCTCTGGTACGATGCGGTGCAAAAACATCCCCTGCAGCCACTTAGCAATTTATATGTCAAGCTAATGAACTGAGATCTTTCAAAAAGGTTAGGAGCACAGGTGTTTTTTAAGCTCAAATTGTCACTATGTCCCTTAATCACGCTCACGGTAATATACCTTTCAGATGAGTTCCTCTGAGTGGAATCAGACAACTGATCTCCCACGCACATGGTACTACTCAGTAAGCGCTGCTAATGGTAGGAATTCTGTGGAGCCGGCTTATTGAAAGGATCAAATGGTGCTGTGGATGTCGTTGTCATGATTTTATTTATTTATTTATTCAGTTTGTACCCCGCCCTCAATTCCCGGCTGAAACTGGGCTCACAACATAGAAAAACATACAAATTAATTAAAACAGTAGAACAATCTCCATAAAAAACAACAACATCCAAGGTCTGGGAAAAAAAATTAACCGGGAAAAAACAAGTACAGATGGCTAAAATCATAAAGTAGTTGCACACACACAAAGATAAGGCAAAGGATATTAAAGTAGACTCCCTCTTGTGGGTGTAAGCGGGTGAATTGCTCTGGCATAGGTTGGAACAATCATCAAGCACCTTGGGACATTTAAAGATGAAGGAAGCTCTTCCCATGCCAGTTGCTCCTTGGCTGTTCAGCTGGGGAGGGGCCGTGGCTCAGTGGTAGAGCATCTGCTTGGCATGCAGAAGGTCCCAGGTTCAATCCCCGGCATCTCCAGTTCTAGGCAAGTAGGTGATGCGAAAGACCTCTGCCTGACACCCTGGAAAGCCGCTGCTGGTCTGAGTAGACAATACTGACTTGGATGGTCCAAGGGTCTGATTCAGTAGAAGGCAGCTTCATGTGTTCATGGGGTGGGTGGGTTGGAGAGGCAACCATCAGCTGAATTCTTCCTTGTTGGTAGGAAGGAGGAGGGGTGAGACTAATAGTGCATTCGTAAGGAGAATTACTCCAGTCTAAGCCCATTGAAATGAATGGGCTTAGACTGGAGTAACTCTCCTTACGAATGCAATGTTAGTATCTCTCTGCAAAGATTTCTAGAATGAACAGGACTGGTAGGAAGATTGGCAGAGTTAGGTGCCAGAATGGTATTGTCCAACTGCTGGCAGCCATTGAAGGATGTCCAGAAGTGCAAACTGGCACTAAAAGAGAGGGAAATGTTAACAAGTATGCAGATCTTCCATTAATAAAACTAGCTTTGCCCATGTTCTGTGTCTTGTTTCTTCATTCTGGGGGCATAGGAAGAAAACCTATTTAAAATCATAGGCTGCATCCACACAGCTGGATATTGTACTGTAGCAATCGTTCATAGCTGCGTTGTCACATAGAAGGGGGAGCTCCTTTTGGGTGTCAAAAAGTGGGGCATAACTTCTCTCCCCCTTCTCTTCCCACTTTCTTCATTTGCTAAAAAAGAAAATCATTTGCTAACATTGGCACAACGTTGTAGACCTTTAATTATGCAAATATGCCAAGACAGCCATGTCATAATAATCTTTTAAATGGAAATAACACGCGAGGCCCTGCAGCCAAAAAAGCTATCTGCTTCTCTGCATCTCTGTCTCACAGCCGGCTTTGGGATCAAGCGTGATGAACCCAAACCGAGGATGAAAGGACACGGCACTGAGAAATTAGCAGATGAAACCAAAACATCACAGGCGTGGAGGCACGCGGAAGAAATGCAAAGGGGCAACTTCAAACAAAGCAGCTCCCAAAAAATGAAAAATAAAAATGCAGCCACCATCTCAGTGCGTTCAAAGCTTATCTTATTTATTTAGCAGGAAAGAGTGGTGTCCTGCCTTCTCACAAATTCAAGGCTGTGATCAGGCAAGAAAACCCAAATCTGTAAAAATAAAGAATGGCAGCCCTATGCATTGGGTTGCCAACCTCCAGGCACTAGCTGGAGATCTCCTGATATTACAACTGATCTCCAGTCGACAGAGATCAGTTCAAATTCAAGGTGGTGATCAAGAAAACCCAAGTTCATAAAAATAAAGAAAGGCAGCTTATGGATAGGGTTGCCAACCTCCAGGTACTAGCTGGAGATCTCCTGCTATTACAATTCATCTCCAGTCGATAGAGGTCACCTGGAGAAAATGGCCACTTTGGCAATTGGATTCTATGACACTGAAGTTCCTCTCCTCCCCAAACCCTGTCCTCCTCAAGCTCTGCCCCAAAAGCCTCCCTCCGGTGGCAATGAGAGACCTGGCAACCCTACCTATGGAGAACATGAGACTTGCTTTGCTGGATTGGACCAACCTCCTTCAAGTCCATGTCCAGCATCAAGCCCTCTTGATCCTTTTGTACCACTAGCTAGGGTTGCCAGGCCCCTCTTTGCCACTGAGTTTTGTTTTTAAAAGTGTGGCAAATGGTCAGCTCTTCAAAGCCTTATAATTGTGTGTCTAAATGTCTGTTTTTTGCCAGCAAGTCGCAGCCAACATGTTGACCCTGTGAGGTTTTCAAGCCAAGAGACATTCAGAGGTGGTTTGCCATTTGCCTGCCTCTTTGTCATGACCCTGGTATTCCTTGGTGGTCTCCCACCCAAATACTTACCAGGGCCAACTGTTTAGCTTCCAAGTTCTTTCAAGATTGGGCTAGCTTGAGCTATCCAGGTCAGGACAACAAAATGCATAATGAAGCATAATTCCTAGATGTAAGTGGAAGTTTACCCCTACAGTTCAATGCCACCTAGGTCCTCCCTAATGAAGCTCAGGGCTTAGGAAGCTGGGGACGCGGCAAATATGTTTGAGTGAGGTCCTTTCTTTTCTTTCCCTATGCAGCAGAAAAAAACAGTCTGTTTGTCAAGGGAAGAAATGGATTCCCCATCGCTCTTCTGCCCCATTATCATTAGTCAAGTTCTCTTTGTAGGCCCTCCAAACTTAAACCCACTCTTTTGCCCTGGAGCTTTGCTCAGCCTACCTTACTGAGAAGTAGCTCTTTGCTCACTGTGTAGAGATTACATCTCCTGTTCAATCACCAGGACTTGAAAGTGCCTGAGAGATAAGGAAGGCTGAACTATAAGAGGAATGCTGAGAAGGGCAAAATAAGCAGTCTTGATCCTGCCCGAACATGAGTCAGCAGAAAGGTGGGTTTTTTGGTTTGTTTGCTTTCCCCTCTTTTCAAAAGGCATTTGCATTTCAGAGCATGGCTGCTTCGATCTCCGATGGATAAGCTTTTACTACAATCAGGAATCTAGTTCTAGATTGCCGAGAAGAGAAGCTTTTCTCTTCCCTTTCATGGTTTAACTCGGTATTCTTGTGAGCTATCAGCGGGATCGTGTGCTTCAGAAAGCGGCGCTCGGATGAAAAAGGTTACACTGAGAACCGACTTGTAAAGAAATGATATCAACCACCCACAACTTGAGCATGTGCGCCGATGGCACAATGCAGCCTTGCTCGTTATGTGCATATATATTTTTTTTAAAAAAGGAGTCCTCCTCTTCTTCACTTCTTTCTGAGACCCTCTGACCTCGTGCCAACCATCTGTTTGGTGGGCGTGTGGAGAGACTCTTGTGCCTAGCAGTTTACATTTTCTGGCTACACGGGAGAATCTGTGGAGTAGAGCAAACGGATTTAAATTATTATGGTAGCAGATATGCTCTTGTTTGAACACACTTTGCCTCTGCGGCGTCCTTAAGCTGAATGTGCATAGCCAGGCTGATGGAGCTGAATCAGTGCACCCCTCAGTAAATGTGTTTAGTGCACACAAACATAAGATGTATAAGGTACAAGCAGGAAAACGGTATTTTGTGGTCACCCAGGACTAGGGGATTTGGATCAAAATTTGCCTTTTTAAAATGTCTGTGTTTTGTTTTTAACATTATGTATATTGATTTTCAGTTTTCAGAAGGAAACTTCACTTCATCCAAATCATAATATAGAAAGAATCATCCCAGAAAATAAATAAATACAAACTGAGTTGTAGCTTTTTACATTCCAGCCATCATAAATAATATTTGTTTTCCTTATACACATCACATATTACTTTCTCAATTTTGATTGTTTATTTATTTTTGCCATCAAGTCACAGCTGACTTATGGTGACCCCAAGGGCTTTTCAGGGTGAGAGACATTCAGAGATGGTTTGCCATTGCCTGCCTGCCTCCACGTCATGACCCTGGTATTTCTTGGTGGTCTCCTTTCCAAATACTGACCAGGACCAGCTTCTGAGAAGGGCCGTAGCTCAGTGGGAGAGCATCTGCTCGGCATGCAGAAGGTCCCAGGTTCAATCCCTGGCATCTCCAGTTAAGGGGACTAGACAAGTAGATGATGTGAAAGATGTCTACCTGAGTCCCTGGAGAGCCGCTGCTGGTGGGGAGGGGCCATGGCTCAGTGGTAGGGCATCTGCTTGGCATGCAGAAGGTCCCAGGTTCAATCTCCAACATCTCCTGTTAAAGGGACCGGGCAAGTAGATGATGTGAAAAATGTCTACCTGAGACCCTGGAGAGCCGCTGCAGGTCTGAGTAGACAATACTGACTTGGATGGTCCAAGGGTCTGATTCAGTATAAGGCAGCTTCATGTGTTTATGTGAGATCTGATGAGATTGGGCTATCCTGGGCTATCCAGGTTAGGACTATAAAAAAAAGTAATCAACAATGATACAATTAAGAGTTAATGTTTGGAAAATGAAATCATCTGCCTCCTGGCTGTGTGTGGGAAGAAGCTGTGTTGCTGTTGTTGTTAAGATGTCTGCTAGAGCTATTGGAGTTAATGCGTCTTGGCCCAGATTGTATTAGAGCTCCCTACACTGTCTCGGCAAATGCTGGGAGATTTTTGGGGGTAGTGCCTGTAGAGGGAAGAGTTTGGGAAGGATGTGATGTAACTTCCAGGTGACTCTCTAGGCTGCCTACAGCATCACTATGTTGAGGCCATTTTTTCCCATTCCTCAGTGGTGGGAAATTCATGTGTGTGTGTGTTGGGGGGCTGGTAATTCCCTATACCTGGTGGATAAATAAGAGTCTCAGGTAAATAAAACCTGCTGAGATCCTTCACAAGCAGCAGCAACCATTATTTGGGGAATCTGAAGGATCTTCCTAAAACCCCTTATTTAAAAAGAACAATGGCTATTAAGACAATGGGACATATATTCTTGACTACCATATCTATAAGCCGAGTTCAAACTTCCAAGGTACATAAACAGGTGGTCCCAATAGCTACTCAACAATTTTGGATATTCTTGCTCTAAAATATGTCTGAGTCCAAGCTGGAATACCATTTAGATGGTGGTGGTAGAAAGGGCCATCAGGTCGCAGCCGACATTGTAACCCCATAGGGGTTTCAAGGCAAGAGATGAACAAAGGTGGTTTGCCATTGCCTGGCTCTCCATAGCAACTCTGGACTTCCTTGGGTCTTCCCTGGTCTCCCATCCAAGTGCTAACCAGGGATGCCCCTGCTGAGCTTCCAAGATCTGATGAGATTAAGCTAGCCTGGGCCATCCAGGTCAGGGCATTCAGAAAGCATGTAAATGTTTTCCCTTCCCTCACTGCATAGGATTAAGTTGGGACAGTGTAACTGTAACTCATCCCAAGCCCTTGTGAAGGCTCAAAGTAGAAACAGGGTTGAATAAAGTAATTGAATGATTTTCACCTAGTGTATCAAGAATAGAAAGAGCCACCTATTTGGGTTGATCTGCTTCTCCCTGCCAAACTCCCCCATTTTCCTAGTTCTTTCATTATTCTTATATTTTATTCCTTAATTGATCAGTTACTTCTTTGTCTAGAGATGATTACTGTACATCTCCGTTATTCATGTGAACCTTCCTGCATCCCAATTATTCTTTCAACGATCACCCATCCTAATGTAAGCCTCCCCCTTCCAGGGCCAGATGTACTGTAGAGAACCTGTTCGTTCATTTACAAGATTGGATAAAAAGAGAGTCACAAAATTCACAACAATCAGCATGTTGAAGCAAGAAGACAAAGAATTGTGATTTTTCTTCAGCTTGCCGCTCTTGATTAAACAGCCCCATACAGTTTCTTATTTGTCATTTTCATGGACATCTTATGATGAAGTTTTTTTTGGGGGGGGGGTTCCCCTTAAAGGTTTTGATTAAATAGTCCTTGTTGCAAGGCTTCTCTGAATTCATCCTCTTTCATGAAGACGTTTTGTTGACCAAGTTCAGCTCTGCAATATAAACGTTCTCTCTGCCATTAGGACGTAATCACTTGTGGCTATTATTATTTTAGTTTTGAGAGACACCCAAGAGACATTGAATGACACTCTTCAACCCCCTGAATCCCTCCAAGTCTCCCTCCCAACCTGCCCCTCTGAATAGAAAAGTGGGGTTGCTTGGGGGTCCGAGTTTCCTCTGCTTTTAGGGCCCAAATGGTGTCTCGTCAACATTTTTAAACATAGCAAAAGTTCATGCAAATCATAGGTCCTGAATGGAGTGACACCAGAATCCTGACCGCAAAGCTTTCAGTGGTGCTCTTTGGATGGCTGTTACGCAGTCGAAATGGCTTGGAAATAATAACGTCGGTTTGTTGATGGTTCAATTATTTCACGCATGGCAAAAAGTCACTTCTTTGCTGGGATAAAGTGGTGTAAACTCCAGCTGCCGCGGTTCACACTGCTAGCCAGCAGGCCCCAAAGCAATGTCAGTGATTTTAATCACGGGTAACCCATTGTGCTTAACCTGCCAAGAATTGTCCTCCTTCAATCTCCATGCATTTGCCCAAGGACAGAGTTTGGGGGTGATTTGTGTCTTTGGTTTCTAAATCCTAGGGCTGAGCCAAACTACTCAATGGTTTTCGAGAATGTTTTCAGTGATGAGAAAAAAATGCCTTTTTGATTATTTCGGAACATGTTGTGAAGTTGTGAAAATGCTCCCCTTTCTTGCCATTTCTCTCTTTTGACTTGATTTGGTCTCAACAATGTCATCACAGAGTTAAACCCGATTGGCTAGCTAGCACAGTGACATCATCTTACTGATTCATGTCTGGCTATCGTTTATGCCCAGAAGTATTGCTCTTAGCTGAATGGATTGTTTCCTCGGTGATCTAATCAAACAGCAACAGCAGATTGACGGCATAATCTCATGTTTTATCTTATCCTTCATTGGCTGGGATCACTTAACTGATTAATCCAGAAACGAGAGTCAACAGCCAAAGATGGAATGGTATCAAGGAAGGTTCAAGTTGGGGAAATGACTGGTGGTGTTGGAGGTGAATATTCACATAACCAAAGCATTTTTTCAGGAGACATTCCCCTGTCACTATCATAGCAATTGCTCCTTTGGGCCCAAACAGATATTGGGGAGGGGCTGTGGCTCAGTGGTAGAGCATCTGCTTGGCATGTAGAAGGTCCCAGGTTCAATCCCCGGCATCTACAGTTAAAGGGACTAGGGAAGTAAGTGATGTGAAAGATCTCAGCCTGAGACCCTGGAAAGCTGCTGCTGGTCTGAGTAGACAATACTGACTTTGATGGACCAAGGGTCTGATTCAGTATAAGGCAGCTTCATGTGTTCATGTGTTCTCTAAGACCCTAATAAATATTTTTTTTTTATTTGACTTATATTTAGACTGTGGCAAGAATACCTTTTGTAGTGGTGAAAGAAATCTGAGGTAGGTTTTTTTTTTTTTTTTGTCTACGCTCATCCTGCTGTTTCCTTTGGTAAACAGGTCCTGCAGAGTGTTGGAGTGTTCAGGAAAAAAACCAAACCTGATTTGACTGGAGATGTCAGTTGAAAAATACAGAATACAGCAAGGGTGTCAACGCCTGTTCCATGCAACTTTCTTCTCTTAAAAAAAAAAAAAAAAACTATTGCTTGGCTCCAGCCTTTATTAGCTATAAACACATAAGAGCATTGCTGACATCCAAAGACGCTTCAAAAAGAGCTTTGTTTGTCAGAATGTCCACGATCACATCATCCCTTTGTTCTGTGTCTCCCTAGAAAACTTCTAAAGAGTTTTAAGGCCTATTACCAGACTGATGTGGCTCATTCCAGTTTCTCAAGACCTTTTCTGAAACCTGGAAGCCCAAGGAAGCAGTATTTCACCAGATGTCCTTTTAGAACAGGGATATCAAAAGAATTTGAACTTTGAAGAGTTACTGAGATTGAAGGAAACTCCACTGGTCTGGGAGAGTGAGATCGAAATCAATTCACTTCCTTCCAAGGTTGTTGATACGGTGAGACTCGCTGCTGCATATGGAGACCTGGATCTTGGAGATCGATACATTAATGCCACCTGCAGTTATGAGTATGGCATGTAGGTTATGTTAGAAACACAGACAGCTCCTATGCATGTTTACTCAAAGTTATATCCCACTGAGTTCAATGGGACTGACAGTCAAGTAAGACCCGATTCCCACAAACAGCTAATGAGGGCTGCCTGATATTCTAGGACTGCCAGATCTTTAAGGGAAGGATTCTTCTGCTTTGAACAGTGCAGCAGAGAGAAAATTAATCTGTTGACGCTTTCTCCTACCATGGAGATGCAGAAATATGAAAGGCTTCACCTGCTGAATTCCTGCCATCACGTAGGTTTATTGATCCTATTGAAAACATTTATCCCATCTTTCAAGTCATAGAATCATAGAATCATTGAGTTGGAAGGGGCCATACGGGCCATCTAGTCCAAAGCAGGATCAGCCTAGAGCATCCCTGCCAAGTGTTTGTCCAGCCGTGGTTTGAAGACTGCCAGTAAGGGGGAGCTCACCCCCTCCCTAAGTCAAAGGGTTTCTAAGTTGGCTAAAACAAAACAAAACAAATCACTAGGAAAAACAACATCCATAATATCTGAATAGTAATGAAATCTACCCAGTAAACTGCAGGAAACGGAGCAGAAGCAATATGAAATGGAAAGAGACAGAAGTCATTAGATGCTCAAAGGAATACAAATGCCTTTTTCTGGTATGGAAAGGTCAATAGAGTGAGTGCCAGACCAGTGTCTTTGTAGAAGGCCTTCCACAATCTGGATGCCTTTCTCCAGCTGAGCCTATTGGAGATGGGAGGGGAGAACCCTTGGATAATGGGAATCTTGAGAACATATCTGAAAACTGTAGGACATCAAGGCTGAGCTTGTATTTTCTTTCCTGTTTCAGGTATTAGTCTGGACATGGCTGAAGGCTCATGCCAAAGGACCACTGTCAAAGGGGGCTCTTGTTCATTGGTTATTAGCCTGTGGCTTGGACACTGTGGCCTTGAATGAACTGACCCATTTGGCTCCCTGACCAGCCCAAGAGTTGTATGGAGTTCTTTTTATCACTGTTTTTTCCCCTTTATTTATGTATACTATATGATACAATACTGTGTGTAAAGTGCTTTCAAGTCTCAGCTGACTGATGGCCATCCTGTAGGGTTTTCAAAGCAAGTGCCTAACAGAGGTGGTTTGCAATTGTCTTCCTTTATGTAGTGACCCTGGACTAGGGTTGCCAGTTCCCTCTTCACCACCGGCGGGAGGTTTTTGGGGTGGAGCCTGAAGAGGGTGGGGTTTGGGGAGGGGAAGGACTTCAGTGCCATAGAGTCCAATTGCCAAAGCGTCCATTTTCTTCAGGTGAATGGATCTCTATCAGCAGGAGATACGTTGTAATAGCAGGAGATCTCCAGCTAGTACTTGGAGGTTGGCAACCCTACCCTGGACTTCCTTGTTGGTCTCCCATCCAGGTACTAACCAGAGCTGACTCTGCTTAGCTTTGGAGGTCTGCTGAAATTAGGCTAGCCTGGGCCATCCAGGTTAGGACACTATAATATACTATGGTATGCTATGTTATACTAATTTATATTGCACTGTACTGTGTTGTACTGTGTCATACAGATCCACAAATAAGAAACTCAGTGGGAAGCAGCTATTGCATATATTATATTATATTTAGTATGTATGTAGTTAGCTGCTTTGAAGTTTCCATCTGAAGATCTGAAATAGTCAGGCGCATACGGGAGAAGGTGGTCCTTCAGGTAAACACTCAAAAGCACTATCAGTAAAATTGGGGGGGGGGGTTGCCCGCCACCACCTGGCACTAGGCAACCCTACAGACATGAGTTCGAGAGGGAGATAGACACCATCAAAAATCTGTTCTGGGCCTAGCTCAGATTTGCTCTTCTACTTAGAGTTGCCAACCTACTGGGGACCCCTGGAGTTCTCCTGGAATTACAACTGATCTCCCGACTACAGAGATCAGCTTGCCTGAAGGAAATGGAAGCTTTGGAGAGTGAACTCTGTGGCATCACATCCTTACTGAGTTCCCTCCTCTTCCCTCTGTCATCTCCAATCACTGCCTCCCAAATCTGCAGGAATTTCCCAAGTGAGGACTGATACCTCTACTTCTACTTTTCTCTTCCCCTAAGTTCTCCACATGGAAGAAAGGTTTATTTTTTTTGGGCTAATGTATTTATATTTTGTTTTCTGTTTTGTTTTTGAGTTCAGTATTTTAAAACTCAATCTGTTCTCCTCTCTCCCGGCCAACATTTCTTTTCACAGCTTCTTTTCTTTTATGATTTTTTTATTCAAATGAAAGGTTCGTTTTAAAAAGAAAGAGAAAAGCATTTTACAAGTCTGCTGAGTCACTTTCGGGCCTTTGGTTAAAGAGTGGGATACCAAACACAACAGGAAAATCAGAAAATGGGGAAGAAGGTTATAAGGGTGAACAGGAGCAGAGGTGCCCAGGACAGATTCTGTGGGAACTGCCTCTACTCCCCACCCTCTGAGGGAAATCTTGAAGGACGGGGCCTGTATCCATTGGCATCACACCGATGGAGAGGCATTGTGAGTTGGTGGGTTGGCAGTTTGCTTCCTGCCCATTCAAGATACACAAAAGCAGAAAACTGTGTCTCTTGGCAACTGTCTGTTCCTCCTTGGTACTTGAGAAACCTATTGAACTAGAGCACTGCAGCAAAAGAAAAACTCTGGTGCATACCTGCTTCGCATTTCTTAAGAGCCCGTTTAACGCAACCTTTTGTATTTGTTCCGCCCCCGCATCGAAGAATCCCCTCAAGGAAGCACGCAGAATCCCAGCAGCGGCTTAGCTATGCAAACGACCGTTGTAATGGCTATGCAAGCGAAGGAACAAAGGAGCAGGCAAGTGTGTGTGTGGGGGAGGCATTTGTTTGACTTTCTCCTCTTGCATCGGGACCGCGAATAGTAATTTTAATGGTCGGATTAAAAAAAATAGCACTGAGCGAGGAGCAAATTGACCCTGCATAAATGTCCTTTGGGTTCCCCCCTCCCTGCAATGGGATATTCAGAAGCAGCCAACTTCTAGTAGCAGGGGACAAGAGTGCTGTGCTGAGGACCCAATCAGGATCAGGATGGTAACATCCTTGTGGCATCCATGAGGGTGCCAACACGTCTAATTTGGCCCTGAGACCGAGATGGATGAACCACCTCTGTGGGGCAGCAGAGATGGGCATGGGGGGGACCACATAGTGGATTTCCCACTCCCACAACTGCCACAACTGAGTGCCATCAAAGGGGGAGCCAGGTTGCCAGCTCTGTGTTGGGAAATATAGGAAGATTTTGGGGGTGGAGCCTGAGGGTGGGGTTTGGGAAGGGGAGGGGCTTCACCGCCATAGAGTCCAATTGCCAAAGCGGCCATTTTCTCCAGGTGAACTGATCTCTATTGGCTGGAGATTAGTTGTAATAGCAGGAGATCTCCAGCTAGTACCTGGAGGTTGGCAATCCTAGAGTCGACCATCTGAACTGGCCTTTTTCTCCCAGTGAACTCATCTCTGTCACCTGGAGATCAGTTGTAATAACAGGAGATCTCCAGCCACCACCTAGACTTGGCAACCCTAGAGGAATGAGATGTGGTAACCTGGAGGATATCAAGAGGGGGTGTTGGAGACACAGTGACTTCACTGCGGAACTACTCAATCAATAGTAGAGCCTGTTGCGATACCGGTGCTGCTGACGATGTGGAGGATCTCGAGTTGCCAGGTTTCCAGCTCCAGGATGGGAAACTCCTGAAGATTTGGGAGTGGAGTCTGGGGAGGACAGGGACCTCAGTAGGGTACAGTACCATAGAGTCCACCCTCCAAAGCATCCCTTTTCTCCGGGGGAACTGCTCTCTGTAGTCTGGAGATGATCTGTAATTCCAGGGATCCCCAGGTCCCACCTGGATGGAGGCTGGCATTTGGAGAAGTGACTCAAAGCTGAAATATATATGTACTCCTCCTTAGTGTCTATTCATGGTAGCATTTTGTGAGAGAAATGAACTTAAAAATAAAATAACTATAATTGTTTTTTTGCCTTTTACATTGCTATGAAAATAAACCCCAAATTGCCAATGTGATATCTGTTTACGAATCAGCCTAACAAACCATCTTGCAAATGCAGCTGCAACATGTTGCCACTTTCTTTAAAGCAAGAAAGGGTCAAGAGAAATGGGATAAGAAAAGATTTGTTAGTGCAATTGCCACTTCCAAAAAGAAAGTGTTTTAAATTACAGTCTCCCCCCACCCTTTGTTGTAGATCTCAAGTTCCGTCCCACCCATTAAATATTTCTAGACTCTCCAAGTGAATGCCAGGAGCCTCTGAGAAATTTCCCTAGTTTAATTGAACTTTTATTATTTTCTCCCAGCATTCTACAGACTTTTTTCCTGGGTGCGAACCTCCAAATTCATGTAGAAATGTTACTTGTTGTGAAACCTGGTGACAACAGCATGGATTTTATTTTCTGCATTTCTTTCCCCCAGACTGCAAAGCAGGAACGGTGCATACCACTGGGGGGGGGGGTGTCTGCTCCCTTTCATAGGGTTGCCAACTCCAAGTTGAGAAATTTTTGGATATTTGGGGGTGGAGGGTGGGGTCTGTGTGGTCTGGGGACAGGAGGGAGCTCAGCGGTATATGATGCCATGAACTCCACCCTCCAAAGAGTCACTGCTCTCTTAGAGTTCTCTCAGCCCCACCTGCCACACAACCCCACCTGCCTCACTCTTCTTCTTCTTCTTCTTTTGACTGCTGAGTTGTAATTCCAGGAGATCTCCAGGCTCCACCTAATTGGCAACCCTGCCTATTCCTCTCTCCCGAAGTGCTTGCTACTTAGTTCAAACCTTTGCTTATGTCCTTCTCTAGAAAGTAGGCCTATAGAAGGAGGGCTGAAGAGGGGCTGTGGCTCAGTGGTAGAGCATCTGCTTGGCACGCAGAAGGTCCCAGGTTCAATCCCCCGCATCTCCAGTTGAAAAGGATCAGGTGGCAGGTGATGTGAAAAACCTCTTCCTGAGACCCTGTCGGTCTGAGTAGACAATACTGACTTTGATGGACCCAAGGGTCTGATTCAGTATAAGGCAGCTTCATATGTTTCTTTAATTTAATTTTTTTTTGGGGGGGGGGAATCAGGCCACCAGTCTTTGTTGTCAGTGGGAAGAGTGATAATAGTGTTAGGGTAGGTGCAGGGAAACTCGAGATTTCATCTTTTAAGGGAAAAGGAGGGGCAGGAATCTAAAATTTAGGCATAGCTACTAACCAAGACCCCTTAAACTATGTGTGTACCCAATTTCAGCATTCTATGTGTGTGTGTAAAGTGCCTTCAAGTCGCATCCGAATTATGGTGACCCCTTATTGGGGATTTTCATGGCAAGAGGTGGTTTTCATGGCAGAGGTGGTTTGCCAGTGCCTTCCTCTGCAAAGCAACCCTGGTTTCCTTGGTGGTCTCCCATCCAAATACTAACCAGGGCTGACCCTGCTTAGCTTCTGAGATCCGACGAGATCACACTATCTATGTGCTATAGAAGTACTTAAATAATTTTGACACCCTGTTAATGAGTAACTGAATCTCAAGTGTTTGAATGTATATCATTGAAGAGTTCTCTTCATTTTAAGCAACTCAGCATGTGCCGAGAACTTGGGGAAAGATACAAATGGAAATGCAGCCATCCCGGTTACATACAGGATTACTTTAACCCAGAGGATATAATGATAGATGAAAAATAAAATTGGAACTTGATTAGACCACTTTAAGAATAACTTCGATTTGTGCCGAAACCCTTCAAATCTTGAGAGCTGTGAGCTTTGTTCATGATACAGTTGCTGGTTGTACAAATATTCCTCACCAACAAATACTATGACCTTAAGATTAAGAATCTGACCTTGCTGTGTTTGTTCATGGAGACTACCTTTCTAGTTTCAGGCAACCAGCTCTAGTCGTGCTGCTGTTATTTCATTTCCTTCCCTGTCACCAGAGTTCATGCTGGATATTTAGTAAGTTGATTTTATTTCAAGGAATGACTGTAACTTTTCGCTGGCCTTTCTCACTTTGCAGCGGAACAGAAAGGCAACTCAATGGCAGAACACAATGTGGAAACCAGTCTTTTCCTACAAATTGGACCAAACTTTGTACTCCACAAAACAGCACTGGAACAGATTTGAGTACAGGTTATCCCTTAGCTCAGGTGTGGGGAACCTGTTTTCCACCAAGGGCCATTTGGATATTTATAACATCATTTGCAGGCCATACAAAATTATCAACTTAAAAATTAGCCACTTTTCAACAGTGGGGAAAACTTTGGACTAAATCGATCAAATTTACAGCTAGCAACAATTTATGTGAAAACTGGTACAAACAATTTTTTAGATGGTATATCACACCAATGGATATTAAGAAAATGGATGATTCCTATGATACCCGCTGTTGGAAATGCAAAGATAGAGATGGAACATATTTCCATATGTGGAAAGTTAAGAAATTTTGGATACAAGTTCACCAAGAAATGCAAAATGTTCTAAAAATCAGATTCCCGTTGAACCCTGAGACTGTTATTAGTAATTGAACCTGATAATTTGGACAGAAATGCTGGAGAACTATTTGCTACATGACAACGGTGGCCAGATTGATACTGGCATCATTGTAGAAACAAGAAGATGTGCCAGACGTGGAAAGATGGCAACAGCAAATGGATGAGTTTGTGGTGATGGCCAAGCTGACTAGTTTGTTGAAAGAGAAGACAACTGATGATTTTCAATGAAATTGGGAAGGGTATTTAGACTATGTACAACAAAAGGGATAGCTTGTTAGAAGTAAAATTAAGATTACATAAAACTTAATTTAAATAGATGGATTTTATTATATGAAGACAATGTAAAAGACGTTTGAGATGTAAGATGAAATAAGCTCCCCGAAGGAGTACAAATTGTATGAATGTAAGTGTGGTTGTATGTTTGTTTGTTTATATATTGAAAAATTTAATAAAATATTTATTAAAAAAAACTTAAAAATAGCCTGCTATATTTGGTCAAACATTTAGCCAAGAGGCACGACCGGAGACGGCTCCAAGTGTCTGCCACATAGAGTGACTCGCTTTTGAGCTCTGCTGTCTCCAGCTGGACCTAAGAGATTCAGGCAGGGCAGTATCCTTCTGAGCTAGAGATCTGCCAGGACACACGAAGGGCCAGACCAAATGATTTTGCAGGCCTTATACGCCCCCCGGGCCTGACGTTCCCCACCCTTGCCTTAGCTGAATGGAGAATTCTATGTGCAAATGGACGATATCCATGCCGTTCCCAGCCCAATCCATCAGTTGAGGCTGTATGTATGTAACCCTAGTCAGATACTTGCAAAAAAACATATCACTTGTTCAGGATGGAGAAAGAAAGGGGTTGGAATTCAGGACACCATTCTCCAGTTATAGTACATCAGCTGCCAGCAACCAGAAGTGGATTGGCTTGTGCTGGAAGTGATGTCATCACACCGCAGGAAATGCATGAGACTTAGATCAAGGCATCTGTTGAAAGGCGGCTCAAAGCAGCATTTGGGGCCAGGGATAGATCGGCCATTTAACATCAAGGGAAATTTCTCACTGGGCTACTGTCATGGAAAGCCACTGGCAACCAGGAGCTAACAGAGTCAAACTCTGCTTCCTCAGCCAATGCCGTGGGGCCCATATGCCTTGACCCCTTTCAGAGCAACATTGATCATTGCCAGCTCACCAGTTGCCTCCTCTTTCATTGCTGCTAATTTGTGGGATGGAGGAATGAGTAAAACAATGCCCACTGGGTTGCCCTGTAAGACTATAGTTAGTAGATCTTGTTGAAGAAGAAGAGTTAGATTTTTATATGCTGACTTTCTCTACCACTTAAGGAAGAATCAAACCGGCTTACAATCACCTCCCCTTCCCCTCCCCACAACAGACACCCTGGGAGGTAGGTGGTGCTGGGAAAGAGCTCTAAGACCTGTGAATAGCCCAAGGTCACCCCGCTGGCTTTGTGTGTAAGAGTGGGGAAACCAACCTGGTTCATCAGATTAGCCTCCACCGCTCATGTGGAGGAGTGGGGAATCAAACCCGGTTCTCCAGATTAGAGTCCACTGCTCCAAACCACCACTCTTAACCACTACAACACATGGTTTCATTCCTAACTAGGAGAACCCGTGTCAGCAATGTGGATTTTCAGCTCAAATCAACGTGCTTGCAATATTCCTTAATATTCTGCCCTGTCCTGGTTGTCTTCATACCAGTGTTCACCATTCATGCTAGAGCAATGGCTTCAGAGTACTTCTCCCACTCAGTTCTGGCAGGAAGAGCTGTGGGGTGTCCTTGCCAAACTGGGTGGTGGATCATAAGTTCCAGGAGAGAAGATGACAGGAAAGAGAGACCCAAAAATACAGGCATTAGAAGCCTAATAGCCGAGTCGTAATCATAATAGTACATTATGTCAACAGCGGTGACAAAGGAAACAACGGTCTCTGGGTATTTATAGAGCTCAGCCAAACGACAGATCCAGGTGCCACATTTTGACTCTGTACCACCTTCTCTGCTGGGTTTTTCTTCTGCCTGAGGATTATTTTGGAAAGAGCTATTATTATCCATGATTTATCACTCTGCACTAGGGGGAACTCTTACTTTCCACCGAGACAATTACAGAATCCGTGCTGAGAGCCACTTAAAGGAACAGCTGCCTATTTTCAGACTCGAATTGGAGGGAGGCAATTTAACCTCTCTTGTTTGTCTCTGGCTGTAAGTTCTGTGTGCATACCGCCAAAGGTTGCTGGCCAGCCAGGAAATTTTTAAAAAGGAATCCATGTGCTCCTGTCCCTTTAACAGAGGGTTGCTATGCAGATATATGCAGAAATTTTTCGTCGCTTGATGCTAAGCTTGATGATAACCTGCTAAGACAGCTACAAAGTCTGGCAAGCCTATCATCAAGCATGCCGCTTAAATCCTAATTAATAAATGTGTTGTCTTTATTTATGTTTTCAAATATGCTTTGCTTTCCAATAGTGTACCTCTGTGGTATCATTGGTACATATTCACATGAACACATGAAGCTGCCGTATACTGAATCAGACCCTGGGTCTATCAAAGTCAGTATTGTCTACTCAGACTGGCAGTGGCTCTCGAGGGTCTCAAGCTGAGGTCTTTCACTTCACCTACTTGCCTAGTCCCTTTAACTGGAGATGCCGGGAATTGAACCTGGGACCTTCTGCATGCCAAGCAGATGCTCTACTACTGAGCCACAGCCCCTCCCAATTCCTGTGCATATCAGAGCAATGTCATCCCAGCTGGGCTAGGATGAAAAGACATTGCTGGTTTAGATACAGTTTGCTATCCCTCCCTCCCTCCCTCCATTCCAGGAGTTAGTGTTGCTCATGGTACTCCCTTTCTCTGCTTCATCCTCACAACAACCTTGTGAGGTAGGTCAGGCAGAAAGGGAGAGGGAGAGAGGTTGAACAACTCTAGGTCTTCCTGGGTGACTCGTGTATTTTGGGTTAGGGCTGTTGAAATTTTTTTTGGTAAAATTCAGATTCTGCAAAATTCGGCCCATTTTTATTCAGGAAATGCCTAAGTCCGAACTCCCCCGCTTCGGGTCCATGCAATTCGGCATGAGGTCTGGAGTTCGGGGGAAAATTTGGCTGAATAAAGCCATTAAAATCACAACCGCACCTTTCTGCGGCTCTGGGGGGCATTTTTGGGGGTAGAGGTCCCAAACTTTCAGCGTAGCTTCAAAGGACCCTTCTTGCAACAACCCCCACGTTTTGTAAAGATTGGATCAGCGGGGGCTGAGATATGGGCCCCGAAAGGGGTCCCCCTCCTTAATTTGCATTTGCAATTAGCAGAACTTGCCCCACTCAAAGCTCCCAGCCCCGACAAACAGCTGAGCTGTGGGGAAGCAAGGGCGGGGCAGGTGTGAAGAAGTCTGCAAACCATGAAAAGCAACACAACCATGCAAACCATCATGTTTGCAACCATGCAAAGCAACACCTGATGCCTGGGAGTTTGCAAACCATGGAAAGGGACAGAGGCATGCTAGCTAAGCATCAGGAGCAGGAGTGGGTGGCATTTCCCCTTTTGCATCGGACTCGGGACCAAGCAAATGCATTCTTTAAGTCACAATTTGAAAACAAGCATCAAAATAGACCTAACCGATCTTATGAATGAGAGAAAACCTGAGGACACACAACTGAAGCCCCCCCCCCCCTCAAACCAGGGAGAGACTCGAGGGGGCACACACCCCCAGACAGAATGGGCGAAAGCCCCCTTTGGCTTCCCCCCCACCCACAGAAACTGCTTCCTCCCCCCCACACAGACTCTGCTCCCCCCCCCCACACACACAGGAGAAAAATTATAGATTAAAGCCCCAAAAGGGGTCTTACTGTGGATGTCTTCTGTTCCATCAGGAGGGACTGGGAGGACTAGATAATCCAATACGATTCCATTTAAGCACAGGAGGTTTTGCCTTGGATTTGCCGCTCTCGAGATTCACACAGGATTGGCTGATCCCATTCATCCCAATAGGGAAAAGGGGGGACCCCATATCTCAGGACCCCCTGACCCAATGTTTACAAAACTTGGGGGGTCTCACAAGAAGCTCCGCTGAAAGTTTGGGGTCTCTACCCCCAAAAATGCACCCCCCGCAGCTACAGAAAGGAGCGAATGTGCACAAGCACCCCCCCCCCACGGGGATTTCTCTCTCACACACAAACAGATACTCTCTCTTTCTTTTCCCGGGCCGCGCAGCAGCTGGGCTCATGCACTCAATCGCTCAAACTGATTGGCCAGAAGAAGACCCAGCTTGGCCACCGATTGGCTGCAGGAGAATGCTGCTTACTAACTGACGGTTATGCTGCTGCGCCGAACCCCGAATTTGCTGAATTTATTCGCCGAACACCCCAAATTCGTTTTCCCGCCTTTTTTGAGTTCGGTTCCATCCGAACTAAAAACCGCCGAATCAGGGGAACCAACTCCTGCTGCTGCTGCTGCTGCTGTTCTCGTTCTTTTTCTTCTTCTACTACTACTACTACTACTACTACTACTACTACTACTACTACTACTACTACTACTGTTTGTGTGCCAAAACAGAATAAAAAAAAAAGGTTTGAAATGGTTCCTTGAATTGAGGACTCCGTTGCCCATTTCTCAGATCTTCTTGATGCCTTCCCAGGCAATATCTGAAGCCAAAACTGGGATCTTTGTGGCTCAGGTGTTCCTGCTTGTTATCTTCTTTTGGGTATGCCTTTTGGTCCTGATGGGCACCTTCTTTCTTACCTTTGAGATTCCAACTGTGCTCATTTTACTTTCAAATCCTGCCCACAGACTGTCCGACTGTTCAGGGCTTGTTGCCTCTGCTCCTTTCTTGAGTGCAAAGCAAACAGACAAGATGTCTTTTGACTAAGCTCATTTCCCTTTTTTATTTCCTCATAATCTCCTTACTTGTATTAAATTCAGATTCTTGCTGGAAGATTTAGAAAAAGACTTCTTGATTTTTTTTCTGCCTTTGAAAGACTCACCGCTGCCATCATTTTCCGGCAATGAGCAAAATTCTCCCATCTCGATCTTTATGAGCTTTGTTAGATGACGGTTGGAGACAATTCGTCATTGCTTCCCCAAGAGTTCTCCTGAACTTGGGAACATCCAAACATTAATTTATGTTCAGCATTTAGCCTTAATTTTTATTGTATTTTATTTATATCTCACCCTTTCCTGACAAGGCTGGGCTCAGGGGGCAAAGATCATATAATATAAGTAAATATATAAGTTAAAAAAAAGTATGTATAAAATACATTTTAAACCATAAAATTAATCAGCTAAATATATATCCTGATTCTGTATATCAATGGCATAAAAGACATGATCTAAATTACCCTACCACACAAGGAGAAATATTCTTATATGGTGGCAGACCAAGAGGGTAATAAGTGACCACCAGTCAGCAGGGGTCTTGCTACTTCAATAAAATCAATGGAATCAATGGGATGGAGACAGAAGCAAGAAAGGAAAGGGAATTAAAGGGAACAAGGGAAGGAAAGGGGGGAAGGAAAGAGGAAAAAAGGGGGAAGGAAGAGACAAGGCATGGAGAAAGGGAAAGGATAAAGGGAAGCGGGAAGCCATTAAATATAATACTGTTGCTTCCCTCAACCATCGGCCTGGTGTAGCATCTCCATCTTACAGGGCCTGTGGAACTGGTAGGGCTGCCAGGTCCCTCTTTGCCACCAGCAGGAGGTTTTTAGGTGGAATCTGAGGAGGGCAGGGTTTGGAAACGGGAGGGACTTCCATGCCATAGAGTCCAATTGCCAAAGCGGCCATTTACTCCAGGTGAACTGATCTCTATTGACTGGAAATCACATGAACACATGAAGCTGCCTTATACTGAATCAGACCCTTGGTCTATTGAAGTCAGTATTGTCCACTCAGACTGGCAGCGGCTCTCCAGGGTCTCAGGCAGCGGACTTTCACATCACCTACTTGCCTAGTCCCTTTAACTGGAGATGCCGGGGATTGAACCTGGGACCATCTGCATGCCAAGCAGATGCTTTACCACTGAGCCACAGCCCCTTCTGTTGTAATAGCAGGAGATCTCCAGCTATTACCTGGAGGATGGCAACCCTAGGAACTGGACTAAGTCCCGCAGGGCATGAGCCTCACTAGATAGAGAGTTCCACCAGGCTGTTTATTTAAGGAAAAACAACATTTTTGAGGCTATTGGCTGAAGAAGCTGTCTTTTGACAGTGAAAGCGTTGAAATCATCCAGAAGGCACTTCCAGCTTTGACGTGGTCCAGCTCCATCTATGCTTCAATTTTTTCACCTCTAAAGAAGAAAGAAATAGATATGAAAAGTCATTGTACTTACCTTTAAAGGACATTTCAGGTTGAAATTGACCATCTTCATTGGTAGCCTGTTAGCTACACTTTATCCTTGTATATATTCTGCTGTATGTATCCTTATCATTGTTGGCTTCTTGCAGTTGTATATAATAATATCGCACTTTTGCATAATTTGTGTGAGCTGAGTACTATTTTTTCATACAGCTTGTCTAGTTAGTATTTTGGTGCTTCTTTTTGCTAAGCATTACCTGGAGGATGGCAACCCTAGGAACTGGACTAAGTCTCACTAGACAGGCATGAGTCTCACTAGACAGAGAGTTCCACCAGGCTGGGGCTAAGGGTAAGAACCTAAAGGTTCTGGTCTTTTATGCATGGCTGTTTCACAAGGCATCGCCTTTCCGATGACTTTGGGTCTTTGTTTGGATTATGCATGCCGTTTCTGACTGTCAGAGGTCGCCTGGCTCTCCCCCTACATTTCCACACATTTTGCCTGCATTTTCAATTCAAGCTAAAACAGCCCCCTCAAAATGCGGACAAAACATGGGAAATGGGGAGAGCGAGGTGACCTTTGATGGTCAAAATGGCATGCATTAGGAGGGTGGACTCTATGGCATTATACCCTACTGGGGTTCCACCCCTCCCCAAGCCCCATCCTTCTCAAGGCTCCATCCACAAACCTTCAGGAATGTCCCAACCTAGAGTTGGCAACCCTACCATGATGTCACTTTTGGTTGACATCATCAAGTCTTTATTATCGAAACTGGGGGGATTCCAATGTTACAGGAGCTGTGATATCACTTCTGGGTGATCACCTGGGGGTGACATCACAGCATCCAATGCTTCACCTTCCTCAGGCTCCACCCCCCCAAGACCTTTGGAGTCAGCAGCCACTGGGCTAGATGAGAAGCAGGAGATTTGAGACTAGACTAAAACGCATGGTCACTTTAGCCTCCTTTATTCCCTGTTTCAGCCAGGTTTCAGCCAGGATCAAACGCATGCGTTTCGCCGAACGTGCATTCGATCCTGGCTGAATCCTGGCTGAAACAGGGAATAAAGGTGGCTCAAGCGACCATGTGTTTTCGTCCTAGATTTCCCAGGAATTTTAATTTTCTTTCATAACAGGGAAAAGTTGGATCTGGACTGTGATGGTCAGGGTATCTTCCTTCATCATAGCCTGACCCCAGCTCATCAGGGACCCCATTGGGAATGTCATGTCATTGAGGGCAAGGGAAACCTATCAGGGTGATGCTTTCAGGAAAAAAACACACCATTGTATTCATTTCACAGGAACCCCTGAAAATTTACTGAAGAGTACCTTTGGATAGATCTTGTAATGTTGACTAACAATATTCATGAAAATCAGTGTATTTTCACCACAGCCTCACTTGACATAACTTAAAATAAAATTGCTCCCACCTGAATCTGAAATATTTCCAAATAAAATGCTTTGGAGAAATAGTGAGTCGACACATCCATTAAAGCTGCTGGTCAGTTTTGCCCAAAGCAAAGATAATTTTTAATACGAAGTAAAATATTTCTCAAGGGTCTCTGCACATCTCTCCTTCCACTTACATGCGAGGATAAGAATTGCTATCGAATTTTGCCTAAAGTGAAATTTGAGGCAGAATTGGAAAGTTCAGCTGAGGCAAAACATCGGAGGGGTTTCAGGGGAAATTAAAGAAATTTCAATAAGATTTAGGAATTTTTTCAAGGCATTTTTGCACACCACAAACATTTATCTCCATCCATTGTTGGAATACAGGGTTCCAGGAAAGAGAGCACTGAGTTGTGAGGAAAACTGATGGAAACAGATGAAAATCTGTGAGATCTAGGAGTGGAGTCCTTTCATTTAGATTGGGTCCCTGATGTGGGAAAAGAAGATGTTTGACCCTTCCCATCATTCACAACCCATATCCAGGACTAATAATTGTAGAAGGGCACAGTTTCCATTGAGAGACAGTGTGGTATAGTGGTTAAGAGTGGCAGACTCTAATCTGGAGAAATGGGTTCAATTCCCCACTCCTCCTCCTGAAGTCTGCTGGGTGACCTTAGGCCAGTCACAGTTCTCTCAGAACTCTCTCAGCCCATGTGTAGGCAAGCAATGGCAAACAACCTCCAAAGATCTCTTGCCTTGAAAACCCTACGGGGCCGCCCTAAGTCAGCTATGACTTGATGGCACTTTCCACCACCACAGTTTCCATCAGTAAAATGGTGTATAGTGGAAAGGGCTAATAGTGCAGTCCTAAGCAGAGTTACTCCAATCTAAACCCATTGGAATCGGTAAGGTTAGACTGGAATAACTCTGCTTGGAGGGTTGCACTGTAAATCACTTTCTTCTTACACTTTGGCATGAACCCAAAGACATTCTTCCCCTCCCACTTCCTCACTCCACTGCAATTTCCATTAAAAAAAGAAAAAAAACCACTGGGAAGATGCAGTCACAGATTTCCCAGCATCACGTCTGGTTTGACCTAAAGTTATAACAACAGGCAAATCAGAGAGGCTTTCACTCCCAGAAACCTTTCACTGCATGACAAGTCTGAACTCCTGGCATCCCTGCAGGGTTTGAATTAAGACCAAGAAGGAACTGACCAAAAAATGTGGACCTGCTGAAACAGCATCAATTAGTTCCAGACCCAGAATGTAAAAATAATATACCTGCTCTGGAAGTTCCCAGCATAACTCACCTTTGAGTGGAGGATAACAGCGACAGATATTGAGCAGAAAGTAACCTTTTCAGTGGAAATTATGAAAAGGAGATGCTGGAAATCTTGGGAGAAAGGTGAGAGAGGAAGCTCTCTAAAATCAGGATAGGAAGCAAATCTTTGGGCTTCATCAGAGAGCTGGTTTGGTGTAGTGGTTAGAGTGTTGGACTAGGATCTTGAAGATCTGGGTTTAATTCTGCACCCTGTCGGGAAGCTTGGTGGGTAATTTTGAGCCAGTCTCCCTCACAGCCTAGATTAGAAAAATAGATTCACTAGGAGTGTCATTCAAAAGGTAACATCTATATCCTACTTAGGGTTGCCAACCTCCAGGTAGCACCTGGAGGTCTTCTGCTATGACACCTGATGATCGCCAGATGACCAAGATCAGCTCCCTGGGAGAAAATGGCTGCTTTGGAGGGTGGACTCTATGGCATTATACCCTACTGAGGTCTCTCTCCCAGCTCCACCCCCAAAACCTCCAACCTAGAGCTGGCAACCCTAATCCTACTGCACTGTGCAACCTTCTGAGCTAGGAAAGAAGCCCCATGTCTCCCTCTGGTTCAAGACCACAGTGTGATGAGCCCAGGCTGACTTCTGTCTCACCACACAACAATTGTAGGCTGCCTTTGCTTTTGAAGAACCCAGCTCTGAGCTTTTTGGAGGAAACATAGGGGAGGGGCTGTGGCTCAGTGGTAGAGCACCTGCTTGACATGCAGAAGGTCCCAGGTTCAATCCCCAGCATCTCCAGTTAAAGGGACTAGGCAAGTAGGTGATGTGAAAGACCTCTGTCTGAGACCCTGGAGAGCTACTGCAGGTCTGAGTAGACAATACTGAGTAGACAGTACTGACTTTGATGGACCAGGGTCTGATTCAGTATAAGGCAGCTTCATGTGTTCAAAATGTGCTTGATGGGTAGATCAGAATGTGCCAGAGCATGACTTGCTACAACTCATTCATTCATTGCATTTAAAGCTCTCCTTTCTTCCATCCTGGGAGTCATGGATGCAGATGTAAAGTTCCCAACAGGGGTAGTCTTTGTGATTCTGAGACCCTGGGAAAAACTTGAGTATGGGGCTCCGGAGTCTCTGTGGGAAGGAGGCCCCACCCACTGGAGGGCAGCTGATTGCTCCCAGGGTGCCAGCATGATTCCAGAGCCCCTAGACTGCCTGAGACTGAGGCAGCTCAGGGGGTCAGAGGTAGGGGGGGTCACTCTAGGGTTGCCAGCTCCAGGCAGGGAAATACCTGGTAATTTTGGGGGTGGAGTCTGAGGAGGGCGAGGTTTGGGGAGGGAAGGGACTTCAATGGGGTATAATGCCATAGAGTCCACCTTACAAAGTGGCCATTTCCTCCAGGTTAACTGGAAATCAATTGTAATCCCAGGAGATCTCCAGCTACCACCTGGAGGTTGACAACCACAGGTCAATCCCCCAAAGGTAGGAGAAAGAGGCAGCCAGACTGCCTGCCCAGCCAGCACACGTGGCTGGACTGGGCCAGGTGGCCTCCTCTCCATGCAGGAGGGGCTTGACCAAGCAAGTCAGGCGCCCACCTCCATTCACAGGGCTTGGGCAAGCCACGTGGGTGCCTGCTTTCTGTTGCCATAGGTCTTACTAGAGCTGCTGGCTTGCGCTCCCTGACTTCCTTACACCTGATCATCTTGGTGGTGTCATGGTTAAGTGGTTAGTGGTTAAGAGCGGCAGACTCTAATCTGGAGAACCGGGTTTCATTCCCCACTCCTTCACATGAGCGGCGGACTCTAATCTGCTGAACCAGGTTGGTTTCCCCACTCCTCCACATGAAGCCATCTGGGTGAGCTTGGGCTAGGTCACACCTCTCTTAGAGCTCTCTCAGCCCCACCTCACAAGGTACCTGTTGTGGGGAGAAGAAGAGAAGGAGATTGTAAACCGGTATGATTCTCCTTAAAAGGCAGAGAAATCGGCATATTAAAAACCAACTCTTCTTTTTCTTCTTCTTTGCTACGGTTGCCAGGTCCCTCTTTGCCACCGGCAGGAGGTTTTTGGGGCAGAGCCTGAGGAGGGTGCAGTTTGGGGAGGGGAGGGCTTTCAATGCCATAGACTCCAATTGCCAACGCGGCCATTTTCTCCACAAGAACTGATCTCTATCGGCTGCAGATCAGTTGTAATAGCAGGAGATCTCCAGCTAGTACCTGGAGGTTGGCAACTCTAGCAAAACAGCCAAGCCAGCTGAGAGAAGCTGCTGACTCCCCAGTGGCAGGTGCTTCAGAGCAGGGGTGTGAACAGCTGGCTTGGAGTTGCCAACCTCCAGGTGGCCACTGGAGATCTCCCACTAGTACAACTGATCTCCAGGCGATAGAGATTAGTTCACCTGGAGAAAATGGTTGCTTTGCCAAGTGGACTCCATAGCATTATGCCCCATTGAATCCCCTCCCCTCCCTAAACCCCATCCTTCTCAATCTCCACCCCAAAAATCTCTAGGTATTTTCCAACCCGGATCTGGCAACCCTAAGCTGGCTGCAGGCCGTTGGGGTGCCAATGGAGCTCCCCCAGCATGGGATCCAGGGCAGCTGCCCTAGATGCCCTGTGGCTGAAACCCCCTCCGGCTCTTTACTTAGTTGTTTCCATCCAGACACGGACCAGACCCTGATCTGCTTAGCTTGCCAACCATAAACCGAAGACTGTTTGGTTCCCTACACCATGCTCTACCGCAGTGACAAGCGAAGTAGGACAAACTCCACCAAAGCTCACTTCAGAAACTTGTTGAAGTCTAAATTAATTGTCTCCTCCCTCCATTAGCAAGGGGAAGCCAAGTGTCGCTGTCTCTCAAAGTACAGCACCTACTTAACCTACCGAGGGAAAGATTCACCCTCTCCTGGACCTTTGTCGAGAAGTGGTACGGTTATCCAATTTCCTTCTAATTGCACTAACAAGGATGAATTAGGACTTTCATCAACGGGCGCAAGTGATCAGTTTGGAGTCAGCCATGGGCGACGGAGCTGCAGATTAAACAAAACTACCATGTTAACGTCTAATAATACAACAGCGAGTGGAAATTAACTGCAAGACAAATATGCCGTGCCGGCGACATTGGAGAGTTTGTTCTTTAAACACCACGCTCCTTTTAAAAGCCTAAGCTATTATTAGGGCCATATAACTTAATTTCAAAGGCATAATAGAAAGTAAGTGTGCTCCGGTTATGCTTTTTTTTTTTTTTTAAAAAGGCAAAGAATGGCTGCGTGCTTTTTAAAATAACTATCCTGGCTGAATAATTCTTTGATATATGCTAATTACCTCCCCACCCATGTAACAAAAGCAATGTATTTGAAGCAAAGTGTACAATTCTTCTTAGCAAGAAAACTTATAAATTTTGTGTAGTGGAATTTAAGTCAGCCTTTGTTCACACTGTGCCCTTGACCTAATGGAAGAAATCGGCCTCCTTTCCAAACTCAGCAGTTTGCAGCATGCCATCGGATATAGCTGCTGCCTATTAAATGACACCCTAGGGCATCGCTTTCTGTAAAACTTGATAAAAATATAAGAAGAGCCTTGCTGGATCAGACCAATGGTCCGTCGAGTCCACTTGCCATTTCATACAGCGGCCAACCGGTTGCCCTCGAGGCCCAACGATCAGGACACAGAGGCCAAAGCCTTCCCCCGATGTTGCTTCCTAGCACGGTGTTTCAGAGATTTACTTCCTCGGAATATGGAGATTCCCTTTATTCACCATGGCTGGTAGCTGTTGGTGGACCTCCATGAATCTGTCTAACCCCCTTTTATAGTCATCCATGCTTGTGGCCATCACTACCTCCACTGGCAGAATTCCATGATTTAACTACTCATTGAGTAAAGAAGTATTACTTTTTGTCTGCCGCAAGATTCTGCCCCATTCTTTCTACATCTTGTTTCAGGATGAGACCAAATTTGAATACCATTTTGTTCATTTCATACATTTTCATTTTCATTTTGCCCTTGTCTGAGTGGGGTTTTCAGACCTGTTTCTCTTTATATCAACATCTTACCATTAAAATTAGTACATTTTCTAACATTAGCATCAGTTGCATTTCTGCATGTTTTGCCCAGGTTTTCTGGATGCTGGCTAAAGACAAATCCAGAAAACGCAGGCAAAATATATGTGAGAGAGTGAGGCAACCTCTGACAGTCGGAAAATGCATGCATTATCAAGGCAAAGCCCCGAAGTGACCGCGAGGAAACAGCCATGCATAAATGGCCATAAAGAGTTACCCCTCTGTACAGCCAGATCATGATAACAGGCCATCTAGCTCCCTGTCTTCTGCCTTGCTTGAGAGCATCTCTCCATTTATGCTTGGTAATTAGCAGTGCATGCCAGGCTGAAGTGCCCTGCATATTTTTTTGATTTCTTCCCGCTGAACCGTCATTCCAGCCGTCACTGCGAAGCCAGCGCATACCTGCTTCGCATTTTTTAAGAGCCCCTTTAAG
This sequence comes from Euleptes europaea, assembly GCF_029931775.1. NCBI lineage: Eukaryota > Metazoa > Chordata > Lepidosauria > Squamata > Sphaerodactylidae > Euleptes > Euleptes europaea. The sequence goes on along the minus strand of NC_079325.1, from coordinate 14,195,353 downwards.
AGCCCTCTTTTGCATTTGCTCCTCCCCCGCATCGAAACATTTACTGAATTGTCCATGAAAAATCTCAGCTGCGGCTTAGCTATGCAAACGGCCATTTCTAATGGCTATGCAAACAAAGGAACGAAGGAGCAGGTGAGTGGGGGTGGTAGAATTTCTCCTTTTGCATCGGGGCAGTGAACAGTCGTTTTAAAAGGCGGATTAAAAAAAGCAGCTTTGACCGAGCATCAAAATCGACTCTGCATAAATGGCCCAAGTGTTTTGGCAGAGGCCTTTCCCAGCTCAACTACCTGAGAGCTTTTTGCTAGAGAAGCCAGGGATTAAACCTGGGACCTTTTACTAAACGCATAGCAAGAATTTTACCATTGAGCTGAGACTCCTCTACAGTGTGCTGAACTCCAGTGCTCTTCAAATTACTCACTTGCATTTGAAGCTCCAGAGTGTTCCCCAAAGCTATTTTTTCTCCTCTTTCTCATCCACAACTGTAGGTTGCAAATTGTTCCTTTTTTCGTTTAACAATTGCCAGGTAGACTATATCGTATAGGCCAAGTGTATGACTCAGGTTTTCGGCTGCGATGATGCAGAAGACATTAAGTGGTGTCAACAGAGATGCCCCCATTTATGTACTACTTGTGTTTTTCAGTTTTCCTGAACAGTTGAACACATGATGCCAGGTTATGCTGAGTTAGACCACTGGTCTATGGCAGTGGCTCTCCAGGATCTCAGGCCAATGACTTTCAGATAACCTGCTACCTGATCCTTTTAGCTGGAGATGCTGGGGGCTGAGTCTGGGACCTCCTGAATGCAAAGCAGATGCCCTCCCAGTGAGCTACCACTACTCTCCACATTTAGCTGTAACATAACAGTGAACTCTGTATTCTTCCAGACAAACCCATCTGCTCGCTCTTGACATCCTTGGAGGCCCTACTTTGATTGCTCCCACCATCTGAGGCTAGACAGATGGCAACCCAAGAAAGGGCCTTCTGTCTCAAAGGCACCAAAACTTTGGAACTCCCACCCCAGGGAGATTAATTTGTCTCCCTCAATGGTGGCTTTCACCAGTAGGTGAAGACTTCTTTTGTTTCGTCTGACATACCCTCAATAATGGTTATTGCTCCTCCCTCTAGTGTTTTTTGTTTGTGTGTTTTAATTGAATTTTATACCTTTAACTGTATTTTAATTGTTTAAACGTTTTAATGTTAGCCATCATGTGGACCCTGATTGGGTAGAAAGGCAGCAGAAAAGTATGTTTTAAATAAATAAATAAATAAATAGAATGCATATTTTGCATTAACTTCTGTTGGTTTCAGTGCAAAGCACATCTCTCCCTGAAACTTTTAAACTCGGAATTAATTTCTTTGGGATTGCACCTCTCGCACCTCATCGCCAGGGTTCAAGCGGATAAAACATCCACATTTTAGAAGTGATTAAAATCCTTGCTAGCATGACAAGACAGGCATTTCTCCCCCTTTTCCGGAATCTTCAAACAGAGGATATTGGAGGTCGATTGGAAACAAAAATGGTGCGCACAAGTGAGGGGAAATAAACTCCCTTTCTTCCCGTTCCTTTCTTCAATACGTTGCAGTACGGAAAATGTTTTTATCTAAGCCTGGGTGACTTTTGGTATTGCAACTCGGTCAGAAAAAAGAATGCTTCAAGTCCTGAAGAAAACAAAAGAAGTCTTCTTCACCTGCTGGTGAAAGCCACCAATAGAGGGAGACAATTTAATCTCCCTGGGGTGGGAGTTCCAAAGTTTTGGTGCCACGATGCAGAAGGCCCTTTCTTGGGTTGCCATCTGTCTAGCCTCAGATGGTGGGAGCAACCAAATGCTTCAAGTGCTCGATGGAACACATGCTCCAGGTTTGTCTGAAAATAGACTCTCTGTGTCTCGTATGTCACACATGGCAGAGTCGTGTATATAAGAATTGCTCAGGCTGGTCCTGAATCAAAAGTGTTTCCCTCCTCCAGGGCGATTTTTCAATAATATTTAAGAAGAAATCTGTCAAGGGTCCCAAGTAGGGTTGCCAACCTCCAGGTACTAAAGCAAAGACAGCACTGATGGTTAAATACAACAGGAAAGTGATTATAAAATGGAGCCTTGACTACTTACAGTGAGGGCTCCTTCTCTTCTGGGGCGGAGGGCATCTTGGAACTGTGGGTTATTGTCCACGCCCTATCTGGGGAGGCAGGGCCAAATTAACTTCCTGCTGCCCCCTATCGGGACACTAACCCGCTGTACCTCAGTCACAGGCTTGCCTAGCTCTTAAGACAGGAACAAAACGAGGTATAACGGAATGAAACATAACCTTAACCAATGAACACATGAAGGGACATTCCTATAACATTACAAACAGACAGGAAATGGGACCGGAATTAGGTCTGAAAATGACTGTCTTCTGAAGGTATGGTCGATAGCACGTTGTCTTGACTCTTCGCCCGGGTGGGCAAGATGCCCTCCGCCTCAGAAGAGAAGGAGCCCTCACGGTAAGTAGTCAAGGCTCCATTCTCCTCTGAGGCTCGGGCATCTTGGAACTGTGGGACCTATAAGAGCTCCCATCAGGGTGGGTCATGCGTTCTCCTCCACCACGTGCTGTAAGACCCTGTGGCCAAAAGCCGCCTGTGCAGATGATCATGTACTGATCTTGTAGTGCTTGACAAATGTTGACACGTTTGACCACGTGGCTGCGCGGCAAATTTTGTCAACAGGAGATTGCTTGTCAAACGCCGCCATTGCAGAGGCGCTGTGAAGCGAATGAGCTGTAATTCCCGGTGGAAGAGGAGCCCCCGCGGCTTTGTATGCCTCAGCTATTGTTGACTTTAATGGATGCCGCTGACATTCTGAGACCCTTGTTAGGGTTGGATATGTTAATAAACAAATAGTCCGTCTTTCTCAGGTCTGATGTTCTATCAATGAAGATGCGCAAGGCTCTACGTAGGTCGAGAGAATGCCAAGATCGTTCCTTTGGGCAAGATGGTTTAGGACAGAACGATGGTAAGGAAATGTCCTGACCGCGATGAAAAGGAGAGTTAACCTTGGGGATGAAGGTAGGGTCTGGTCTTAATACCATCTTATCCCTATGAAAGATGCATAGTCCTGGGCGAATAGACAGGGCTCGCAATTCTGACACTCGACGAGCCTATGTGATGGCTACGAGGAATAGAACTTTCATCCTAAGAATCCTTAGAGGTGCTGACCGAAGGGGCTCGAAGGGTTCCTTCGTTAGGGCCTTAAGAAAGATGTTAAGATTCCAGGTAGGGAACCGGTGAACAGTAGGAGGTCGAGTTTGGGAAACTCCCTTCAGAAAGGAGACAATATGTCGATGCTTGGATGGCTCCACTCCACCCACCATTGGAACAACTGTTGCTATGGTCGCAACCTGTCTGCGAAGAGTAGAAACTGCCAGGTTTAGTCTCACTCCCTCCTGTAAGAACCCCAGGATTTTGTTGACTCCTGGTTGAAGAGGGTCAAACTTCTTTCTACGTGCCCATCTGACAAACGCTTTCCATGATGCGGAATATATACGACGGGTTGCGGGTCTGCGCGCCTCAAGAATGGTGTTTACGACCTCTGTAGGGTAACCCAGTTTGACCAGGCTCATCCTCTCAAGTGCCAGACGGTCAAGCAGAACCAGTGGAGGTCTGGATGGACTAGAGGACCTTGGCGTAGAGTCCCCCACTGAGTTGGAATTCTCCATGGTTCTTGAACTGCTAGTCTTCGTAGAGTGACAAACCATGGACGGCGAGGCCAAACGGGGCCACTAGGAGTACATTGGCTTTTTCCGTCTGGATCTTGCGAAGGACCTTCGGAATGATTGGCAGAGGCGGGAAGGCGTACAACAGAGTCCTTGGCCAAGGACTGAGAAGAGCGTCGATTCTCTCTGCGTCTGGGTGGAAGAATCTCGAGAAGAATCTTGGAAGTTTGGAATTGTCTGACGAGGCGAACAAATCGACCTCTGGAAGACCAAATTTTTGAGTGATGAGACGAAAGGAGTCCTGGTCCAAGGACCACTCTCCTTCGTTTACTTGTTGTCTGCTCAGCCAGTCGGCTTCCATGTTGAGAGCGCCCTTTATGTGTTCCGCTCGTATTGATAGAACCTTGAACTGGACCCAGCGGAACAGTTTGACTGCTTCCTGATGTAACGTCGATGACCTTGTGCCCCCCTGTTTGTTCAGGTGGGCCTTGGTAGTCGTATTGTCCGCTGAGAAGAATCGAAGAGCCAGTCTCACAGCTCTTAGCTCCAGCAAGTTGATGTGAAGGGTCGACTCCTGAGCAGACCAGCGTCCCTGGGCCATCTGCCCATTGAGGGTGGCTCCCCACCCTTCCAGACTGGCGTCCGTAAAGAGCTGGAGAGGATCCTCGTGCAGGTACTGTGTGGGTTTGGTTAAATTCTCCCTGGATGCCCACCACCGCAGGCTCTTGCGGACCCTGAGTGGTAAGGGAATGATTCTGTCCCTCTTCATCCCAATGTCCCCTTGGGTATGGGCGAAGGAGCCACTGTAATTGTCTGGAGTGGAACCTGGCCCAAGGTACCACTGCTATGCATGAAATCATGCGTCCTAAAAGTTTCGCTAGGGACATTAGCCTGGCTGATTTGGAACTGGTGGCCGAAGCTGCCCGACTGACAATTTTTTCCACTCTCTCTCGGGACAGGGTTACAGAATTTTTCCGAGAGTCTATCCGCACTCCCAGGTGTACCAGAGATTGTGCGGGGCTGAGGGAACTTTTCTCGAAGTTCACTAAATATCCATGATCTTGAAGAACCTGGACTACTCTGCTGGTATGGGTCCGGGATTGTTCCCTGGACTGTGCACAGATCAGGATGTCGTCCAGGTACGGATGTACCTGGATAGACTCCTGTCTGAGGATGGCCATAACAGTCACCAGGGTCTTTGTGAATATCCGGGGGGGCAGAGGCTAACCCAAAGGGGAGGGCCCTGAATTGATAATGATTGATGCCATGGGTGAACCGAAGGAACCTCCTGTGGGCTGGATGGATAAGGACATGGAGGTAGACCTCCGTCAAATCCACCGCCGTCATGAAAGTCTGAGGCTGGAGGGACTCTATGATGGATTTTAACGTTTCCATCCAGAAATGTTTGCGCCTCATTCTCCTGTTCACATACTTTAAATTGAGGATAGCCCTCCAGTCCCCATTTTTCTTCGGAACCGTGAAGAAGATGGAGTAGATCCCCAGCCCCCTCTTCTGGTTGGGGACCCTCTCCATGGCTCCTATGTGCAATAGGTGCTGAATTGCTGTGGCGGTTCTGTCCCTCTTCTCTTTCTGTAGGGGTAAGGGGGAAGAAAGGAAACGATCCCAGGGCAGGGAAGAAAACTCCAGGAGATATCCCTGAGAAATTATTTGGGATACCCACGAATCCGGGTTGGATCTGGCCCAAATGTGACTGAAAGCCTGAAGTCTCCCCCCAACTGCCAGCAGTGAGGCGTCATTGTGAATTGTTGTTTTTGGGGAACTTATCCCCTTTGTCGGACCTAGTCTGGCCTTGTCTCTGGAACTTCCCCCCTTTCCGAAAGGATCTACTCTGGTTCCATGAGTTACTCTGGTTCCAGGAGCCCTTTCTGTAATCTGCCCGATATCTAGGAGGGACCTTGGATGAACGAAAGGACGGGTAAGAAGAGGATCTATTCTCCTTCCGAAGTTGCCTAGGGAGGACATGTTTCTTATCCCTAGTTTCAATCAAAATCCCGTCCATCTTTTCTCCGAAAAGCCGGCCCCTTTAATGGGGTAGGACATGAGAATGGTTTTAGATCTGAAATCGGCGGGCCAGGCCCTTAGCCACAGGGCCCTTCTAATGGATGTGGTAGAAGCCATGGCCCTAGCCGTGAAGGACATTGTGTCCAGGGAGGCATCTGCCATAAGAGTGATGGCGCTAAGCACTCTTTCCAAGCCCCCAACAACCCTGCGGTTGTCAGGCGGTACCAATTGTAGGAGTTTTTTGACCCATAAATAGGAAGCCCTCACAAAAATGGAGGTAGTGGCGCTAGCCTGGATGGCTAGGGCCGAAGCCTCGTGAGCCTTTCTTGCCAAATGATCAGTCTTCCTGTCCAACTCATCACGGATGGATCCCACCCCATCCTCAGGAATCAAACCAGGGGTCTGAAGGTCAGCCACTGGAGCATCGACTACATGAACCTTCAACATCTGCATGGCGTGAGGAGCCAGACTATACTGTTTTTTAACGTAGACCGGGACCTGTTTATTAGAGGAGGGGTTATCCCACTCATCCGTGAGGGCCCTAATAAAAAACTCTGGGAAAGGAACTAGGTTGCTTTGAGTTCTCCTTCTGGGGAAGCACTCCCTAACTCCTTCTTTGAATTTTGATTTGGGTTCCTCTGAGGACTGCTGTTCCTCATTAAGATCCAAGGCGATCATAGCCTTGGCCAACAAACCCTGGAAGTCCTCTCCCGAGAACAACCTGGGCTGTTGGTCATCGGGACGGGGGGTCTCGTCCTCAGAGTCGAACTCCCCCTCCTCACGTTCTTCCCCTTCTGACTCCTGGTCAGTGGTAAGGGTATCCTGAAGGCTGGGGGAATCAGAGCCAGATTGAGAAATCGGCTGTGACTGTGCCTTTCTGGCGGCCTTAGTGGGCCATGAAGCGGATGTCTCCCCTCTGGATGCCCCCCCCCGAGGTGGATGAACTGCCCTCTTCCCCCTGGGATTGGGGGACTAAGGTAGGAGGGGATCCTGAAACCCCGCCAGAGAACTGAGGCAGGCGCATTTGAAAAGCCTGGAAGGCTTGCCACTGCCTCTGTAAGGCATGTCGTTAGCTTGATCTGTGGTTAAAAACCTCCCTGTTGCCGCCCCTGAGGTGGGAAAAGGGTTAAAAAATGGTTGCTGAACTGGTGCCTGCTGCACCAGTGGCCCCCTATAGGACCCAAGGAAAAGGCGGGAATAGATACTGCGGGCTGCGTTTCTGATTGCTCCGAAAGGGGGGGTACGTTACCACCTCCCGACGGGAGACCGTCCATCGCCACGGGATCGGAGGTCGCGGGCGAAGCTGCTGATGAGGAGGCTGGATCCGCGAGTAGACAATCGGGGCTTTCCCACTGGCTCTCGCTGCGCCAGAAAACTTCCCACTGCCGCGCTTCCTGTGTTTAGCGCCGGCAAGGTTCGGCGCCGCTTTTCGCGCCTTTTTCTGCTTGGGCTGAACGGCGACTCCCTGAGCCTCCTGCGGCTCTCCGCTTTCCTCCGCCGCCAGGGTGGATCCGATCTCGGCGCCCTTGGACGGCGCGCTGTTGGTCGGGGCGAATTGGACCAGCCCCACTGAGTAATCCTTCTCCGAGAGAAGGTCGTCTTCTCTGTTCAAAATGGCGTCCGCCATCCCCCCCCCTCTTCTTCCCGATTGAATCCTCAGGACGACACCAGGAAGATCGGGGAAAGAGACACCGGGTCGGGTGGGGAGGTATGGAAAGAAGGTTGAGGAAAAGTTTAAGGGAAGGAACACAAACAAGCCTCTAAGCCTAAGCCTAACTCACAGAGCTGTGAAAATCACTGCTCTCCCCACTAGGCAGGACAAAAGACTGAGGTACAGCGGGTTAGTGTCCCGATAGGGGGCAGCAGGAAGTTAATTTGGTCCTGCCTCCCCAGATAGGGCGTGGACAATAACCCACAGTTCCAAGATGCCCGAGCCTCAGAGGAGATGCAACAGAGAGAAGCAACCAAATGCTTCAAGTGCTCGATGGAACACATGCTCCAGGTTTGTCTGAAAATAGACTCTCTGTGTCTCGTATGTCACACATGGCAGAGTCGTGTATATAAGAATTGCTCAGGCTGGTCCTGAATCAAAAGTGTTTCCCTCCTCCAGGGCGATTTTTCAATAATATTTAAGAAGAAATCTGTCAAGGGTCCCAAGTAGGGTTGCCAACCTCCAGGTACTAAAGCAAAGACAGCACTGATGGCTAAATACAACAGGAAAGTGATTATAAAACTGTATTCCTTATATATATAATTGTGCAGCAATATTCACAATAAACTACATTCCACAATGAACCTATGTCTCCAAGCGTGGTTATTACCGAACAATTGCATAAATCATGCCAGGCCATTTTCTCCAAGTGAACTCGTCACTATCGGCTGGAGATCAGTTGAAATAGCAGGAGATCTCCTGCTACTACCTGGAGGTTGGCAACCCTAGTAATCAAACAGGGAAAACAGATGTTAAAAAGGGAGGGGAGATAGGGAATAGCCATATTCAAGATGGGCATGATTCAGGCTGATATTATCATCTGGTTGCACATATTTATTTATTCTTATCTGGCTGCACATATTAATTTCAAATATTTATTTGCCCACCTTTCTCCTGAACAAGTCAACCCCCCCCACTCCCCGTCCACTCACAGTTCTTATACTAAAGATAAATTTCTGAGCCCATAGATTCAGAATGTTTTTTTTTTCCTGATACAGCTGATGTTTTGACTGCATGTATGAAATTCAATCCGGCAATCGATACACTGAGTTTTAGGGTCAAATTTCATTGTGTAAAGAATTATTCTTTACAATAGTATTTTTTCCCTCATTTATTATTTCAGCGAGCCCTCGAGGGAGCATGTTAAATAAGCTGCAGAAATGCAGAAAGCTCTTTCTTTTAGCGGTACTTCCCAACTGCAGGTTGATCTCCTCCACCCACCCTCTGCAAGAAGCCCAGGTGAAACAGGTTGAGAGTGGATTTGGTCAGCCATCTGAAGGGACAAGGAAGGTATGGAAACAGACCAACCCTTTCCCCTGCCATAGGGTCATCCGGTTGAGGTATAATGAGAAGCAGTGCCACTGTGGCATAGTGGTTAAGAGTGGTGGTTTGGAGCAGTGGACTCTGATCTGGAGAGCTGGGTTTGATTCCCTACTCCTCCACTCCAGATTAGTGGAGGCTAATCTGGTGATCTGGATTTGTTTCCCCACTCCTACACTGGAAGCCAGATGGGTGACCTTGGGCTAGTAGTCACATACTCTCAGCAACACCTACCTCACGGGGTGTCTGTTTTGGGGAGGGGAATAGAAGGTGATTGTGAGCCAGTTTGATTTTTCCTTAAGTGGCAGAGAAAGTTGGCATATAAAAACCAACTCTTCTTCTTCTTCTCCTTCTTCTTCTTCTTCTGACTGATCAGTTGTAATTCTTGGAGATCTCCAGGCTCCACCTAATGATTGGCAACCCTGCCTATTCCTCTCTCCCAAAGTGCTTGCTACTTAGTTCAAACCTTTGTTTATGTCCTTATCCAGAAAGTAGGCATATAGAAGGAGGGCTGGGGAGGGGCTGTGGCTCAGTGGTAGAGCATCTGCTTGGCATGCAGAAGGTCCCAGGTTCAATCCCCAGCATCTCCAGTTGAAAACTGCCTACACATGAAGCTTGCTGGGTGATCTTGAGCTAGTCACAGTTTTCTTAGAGCTCTCTCAGCCTCACCTACCTTACAAGATGTCTGTTGTGGGGAGAGGAAGGGAAGGAGATTGTAAGCCGGTTTGATTCCTCTTCAAAAAAGGTAGAGAAAGTCAGCATATAAAAATCAACTTCTTCTTCTTCTTCTTCTTCTTCTTCTTCTTCTTCTTCTTCTTCTTCTTCTTCTCTTGAGCTTCTGGAATTCTGATTTCTTCTTAGTTTTCTAGTTGACTATATTACAGCTACAAATCTTGCACCGTGTGCATATAGATTCTGCTTGAGGCAAACTTCTTCCCATCTGTCTTTCCTGCCCATGAACAAATTTGTGAGCCAGCATCTGGTATAAAGTAGGAAAGGGACAATTTCCATCTGAGACAGAACGTGTGGGAAAAACTAGGTTTCTGTTCCATTCACTGTTATCCCTCAGGGAACATGTGGCTTTAATAGCGTCACCCCTGGCTCCTCATTACAGGAGAAAGAACAGAAAGCTTCTGAAGGATAAGTCCTGAATAGAGCGTCCTCATCTAGAGACGAAATATTTCGGTGTAACATTTTAAAACGCCTCTCACAACTCTGAAAGTCAGATTTTAATAATGGAATTTGAAGTTCACATTTGACATCGGCTGACAGCTTGGAAGCTTTGTACTTGGCAAGGGAAATTCTCTTCCGGGATGGTTTGTTGCTGCCGATCTCAGGGGATATTTTCCCGATTGATTTTATTGCACGAGGATTTAGACTTTTCCTCCCTTAACTATACGAGGCAGATTCATGCAGGAATGTTCTTCAGGTGATGACAGCCCAAAAAGGGTAGCCGCAGAATTGTGCTGGGTTTGGCTTGCTGTGGAGTGTAAGGATGTGTCACTGGCCACCAAGATCAATTTAATTCATGCCATCATATTGCCTATTACTATGTATGGGTGTGAAAGCTGGACAATGAAGAAAGCTGACAGAAAGAAAGTAGACTCCTTTGAAATGTGGTGTTGGAGGAGAGTGTTATGGACAATGTGGACTGCCAAAAAACAAAACAAAAAAACAAATCATTGGGTTATAGATCAAATCAAGCCTGAACTGACCCTAGAAGCTAAAATGACTAAACTGAGGGTGTCATACTTTGGTCACATTATGAGAAGGCAAGAGTCACTGGAAAAGACAATCATGCTAGGAAAAGTTGAGAGCAGCAGGAAAAGAGGAAGACCCAACAGGAGATGGAGTGACTTAATAAAGGAAGCCAGCGCCCTCAATTTGCAAGATCTGAGCAAGGCTCACATTTTGGAGGATTCATAGGGTCACCATGAGTTGGTGACTTGACAGCACTTAACACACACACACACACACACACACACAGAGAGAGAGAGAGAGAGAGAGAGAGAGAGAGAGAGAGAGAGAGAGAGAGAGAGAGAGAGAGAGAGAGAGAGAGAGAGAGAGTGCCAGCCTCCAGTTGGAACCTTGGGATCCTTTGGAAATACGCATGCTTTGGAGGATGGACTCGATGGCATTGTACCCCACTGAGGTCCTTGTCCTCCCCAGGATCCTTTCCTTTCCTTTATCCCTTAGAAGCTCTTTGTTCCATTGATTTTGAGCAGCACAGTTTTAAATCTATTTAAATGGGGGATATTTCCCCAGGATCCCCAAATCTCCAGGAGTTTGCCAGCCTGGATCTGGCAACCCTATTCCCCATCTCCCATTGGTAGCCAGAGGAGACCTAGAACACTCCATCATGCACACACCCTCCCTCCAACCTGGAAGAGGGAGCAGGGTGCCACTGGTGACTCCTCCATGCTCCATCGAGCCTCACCAATGTCTGTGAAGTTTGAAGGAAGGTGAAACATCAGCAGAAGAGCCCTGCTGCTGGATCAGATCAGTGGTCCACCCAGTCCAGCATCCTGTCTCACACAGTGGACAACCAGTTCCTCTGGAGGTCCAACAACAGAGCATAGAGGCCAAGGCCTTCCCTTTATGTTGCCTTCTGGCAATGGTATTCAGAGGTTGACTGCCTCTGAATGATCAGCTTCCCTTTAGTCACCATAGCTTGTAGCCACAGCTAGACCTACCCTCTATGAATATGTCCAATACCCTTTTAAAGCTGTCTATGGTCATTTATGCATGGGTACTTTCACTTACGTTTGCCCCCGGTCTGACTTGGTTGTTCCTTGGAGTTATGCGTGACTTTCCCATCCATTAGAAATGACCAGCCCACACAAATCCCGAGACTTCCCGTTCCTCTGTTAACCCGATTCTTCCCTCTCCCCTGAGCTCAGCCCAGGTGAAATTTCTGTGCATAAGGCAAAGCACGGGACACAGAACCTCGGTTTCTCTCAATAACAAAGCTACATGTCCCAAGGCGGGGATTTAAATGTTTCCTGCTTCCTCTGAGCTCTTTCTGAACAGAAGGCTTTTTTAAAACCAAGGCTTGGATTCCCCCCTCTTTCAGATTGCTCCGTTTTTTTGTTCTTTGTTCTTAAAATGCTTTTTTATGTGGCAATTGAGGTTTTTTTTTTGGGGGGGGGGGCTTTTCTTTAACAGTAACCTTCACAAAGTAAGCCAATTACAAAGCAGCATTTAAAGGGTCCGGGACTTGATTTGAGCTTGGAGACTGCTGGTGCATCGATTCCCAACAAGAAAGGGTGGGTCCAGTGAGCAACGAACCTCCAGTAAAACTCCTATGCGTAAATGACCTATGCCTATGGCCATAACTACATCCTCTGGCAGTGAATTCTGTGTTTGACTCCATGCTGGGGCACCTCTGTCAGCTGTTGCGGGGACCTCTAGGCACTTTACCATTTCTGGAGTAACCAAGGATAGGCCACACGCCTTCCAATCCTCCGTTAGTCAGGAACCAGTACTAGGACTCTGTAGCCCTGCAGGGAACCCTGGGATCTTGTTATGCCGAGCTGCTTAATTAAAAATTGGCTTATTTGTGTGGAGTTTCTCTCTCTCGCTCTCTATGCATTAATGCTTCCATACATTAACCACGTGCTATCTTTCTTGAAAGGTTTCAGGTGGCATTCGAAAAGAAAGAAAAAAACAGAGGAGAATTTCAAAGTGGTTCCCGAATCTCATCCCTTTTTGTCTCATTGACAGTAAAATGCATTCTTTCCTCTTTGTGACATGTATAGTGCATATTAAATGGAATATAAAATTCTTTGCCGAAAACCCCAGAGAGAGCTCTATTGACTGTCCTTTAAATAGAATTAAAATTGACTCAAGACTCATCTGCGGATCTATTGAATTATACAGTCCACAGTGTAGCTACGGTTGGTGTTTTAGAAGGACAAATAGCAGCTCGGAGCAGAAAGGAGCCAGACATGCTGATTCCGTAGGCTTGAAATACAGGCCTGGAAAAGGGGTCTCTTCAGCTCTCACAATCCAGAGACAATCCCAGGCTGGAAGGAACATCTTGGGGAGGGGTATTGATTTTGTCCATTTAGGTGCATTGCGCTCAGGGCAGTTCACAATGGATATGCATAACACGAAAAGGAAAAGGAGAAGGATGATGGAAGCAGAGAGGAAGACCAGGAAACCCCAGCTCTTACAATAATGTATGTAATCCCAGGAGATCTCCAGCCACCACTTGGAGGTTTGCAACCCTACTGACTGAACTTGGAACCCAACTTGAAGCCAGTATTGCTGTTTTAAAATAGGCAAGATGTGTTCTGTTTTTAAAAATATATTTTATTAAAGAATTTAGACATTACAAACACATAGACATACTCATATACACACAGATTAATACTTCTTCCAAGGAAATCAGTGAATAGTTGTAGATAAGCCAATAAGTGATCAAAAATCACTCATTTATACAATAGATTCCAATTAATAATAAACTGCTCTAAGCTGTATACATGTCATATAAGCATCTTGCGCTTTAACTCTACCAATTTTCTAATTGATCAAAAATCTGAATTCTAACATTACAAGCAATATCTATTAGAACTACTCTTAATTACTCTTATCAGCTCTACTTTAACTCTACTAAAATTCTTTCTCTGTAATTTACTGCCTAATTTCCCCGTTTATTTCCTCTTTGTCTTCCTCTATCCTCCACACCCACTATACCTCTAGTGCAAATATCTTATTTTAAGCTTTCAGATGAGCATAATCATAATAGAGTTTCCATTTCTTTTTTAGGCAAGCCCGATAATTAGGGTTGCCATTGGCAGGAGGTTTGGGGGGCATAGCCTGAGGAGGGTGGGGTTTGAAGAGGGGAGGGACGTCAATGTCATAGAGTCCAATTGCCAAATCAACCATTTTCTCCAGGTGAACTGATCTCCATCGGCTGGAGATTAGTTGTAATAGCAGATCTCCAGGTGGTACCTGGAGGTTGGCAACCCTACCGATAATAGCCAGGCTGCCACATTCTGCCCCAGTTGTAGTTTTGGGGTTGTTTTCAAGGGAAGCCTAGGGTTGCCAGCTCTGGGTTGGGAAATACCTGCAGATTTTGGGGGCGGAGGCTGGGGAGGGAGGGGTTGGGGGAGGGACCTCAGCAGGATATAATGACATAGAATCCATCCTCCAAAGCAACCACTGTCTCCAAGAGAACTGACCTTGGTTGTCTGGAGATCCATTGAAATAGCGGAAGATCCCTAGCCATCTACCTCTGTGTGCTAGATGACAAGGGGGGTGGAATTCATGCTTTAAGAGACGTCTGCTGACCTAGATGGACTTTTAGTTGCTAAAAGCAATTATTTCTTTTTTTTTAACGGTGCTAACAAAAGCACTCTGTGCATGCTCGAATGCATCCTGTGTTTCAGAACTGATTCCAGCCATTGGACAGGGGACTGGTTCCAAGGCTATGCTTTGACTCCAGTCAAGCGCTGATTGGAGATGCTTGTCAGTTTGGGTGGCCCATCCTTGCAAGCCACCAGAGGTCCCTTCTCCCGCATTATGCTTTGAGCCAGTTTTGCACGCTAGTTAGACTTCTTTAATCTCCTACGACAAGGTGCTGGAATCAGCCCCTCGATTAACCTTGTTGTTGGGGATAAGGGGGGGGGGGAATGTATGTAATTGCCTAGTAATTCTTTGGAACTTTTGAATGGCATATCTGCATATTGTGCCTGCGTCCGCAACTGTCTATCTATAGGCCGTCTAATAAGCTCCAGTGGGATCGTGTTCTGCATTCCACAAATCAGGAAGCCTGAAAACTCATCAGTGCTTGGGGCTTGAGTGGCATTTCAAAATAATAATAATAATAAAAGACCTTTATCATGAGTGGAGTTAACAGGAGATGTCCCATTGGAACCTGTTAGCTATTCTATTCAGACCTCTACGGACAAAAAAATAATATGCATTCCATTTTACGGATTTTTTTTAAACGTCTAGAGGGTGTTTTGTACTATTCAAGGTTCCAGGATGCCAAGGGACAAAGAATAGAATTTTAGCTAGCAGAGGCCAAAGATGGGGAGGCTAGTCCTGCTACTTTGAAAACTGAACTATAATAACCCATTTCTCCATTGGTGCACAGAGCCTATTGCAGGTGTTGTTAGTGTTGTTGTTTTTAAACAAAACATGCTTTCTTACTTTTGCACTTAGGGATAAGGAGAAGGTGGATGAATTTACAAATCCACCTCAAATGTCATATAATCTGCTTGTACATAGGGTTGCCAACCTCCAGATACTAGCTGAAGATCTCCTGCTATTACAACTGATCTCCATCTGATAGAGATCAGTTCCCCTGGAGAAAATGGCTGCTTTGGCAATTGGATTCTATGGCATTGAAGTCCCTCCCCTCCTCAGAAAGTCAGTATATAAAAAACCAGTTCTTCTTCTTCTTCTTCTTCTTCTTCTTCTTCTTCTTCTTCTTCTTCTTCTTCTTCTTCTTCTTCTTCTTCTTCTTCTTCTTCTTCTTTCCCATTTACTTTGGGGATGTAAAGATAAAGTATTGTAAAATTTTCTGCACTGAGTAAATTTGAGTGTTCTCTATGGGAATTGTTCTTGTTTAAGTGTGCACAAGATTGTAGTGCTAGCTAGTGTTAGCTAATTTAACCCGGTGTAAATAAAAAAGTACTTCAAACCCAATCACTGCCATTTCCCCTCATAAACAACGCTGGATGTAGAACTATCTCTAAGAACGACAGTGCTGTGCCAAGTTTCTCTTATACGTACTATAACAACAAGATCAAGATAGCCTGGTCTTGCAAGATCTTGGCTGCTAAGCAGTCAGCTTTGGTTAGTACCTGGATGGGAGACCACCAAGAAAGTCCAGGGTCACAATGTACAATCAGGCAACAGCAAACCACCCGTTTGTCTCTTGCCTTGAAAACCTTACAAAGTCGCCCTAAGTCGGCTGAGAAGTGACCTCATTGTCCCCTACCGACAATGCTCTATATTTCAATTCTCCCTTTCTGTTAGGGTTGCCAACCTCCAGGTGGTGGATGGAGAGCTCCTGCTATTACAACTGATCTCCAGCCGATAGAGATCAGTTCCCCTGGAGAAAATGGTCGCTTTGGCCATTGGACTCTATGGCATTGAAGTCCCTCCCCTCCCCAAACCCCGCCCTCCTCAGGCTCCGCCCCAAAAACCTCCTGCTGGTGGCGAAGAGGGACCTGACAACCCTACTTTCTATATAATTGTCTGCCCATATGTAGGTGAGAAAAATCATGATACGATGATGTCAGTAGATAGGGAAAACATTTCCTTGTATAAGAGAGGGAAAGAACTTGATTAAGGGTTGCCATTTTCTGCAGCTGCTGTGTTTATCACAACGTGTTGTTCTGCTCCAAGTTGCTAGGAATTTCTATTAATTTAGGAATGACTTAATCATAATACACTTCTAATCAGCCAAATACTGTACATGCCAGTGTTTTAAAAAACATCTTCATTCATTGTACTATAATAATGGAACAACATTCTAAGCTTTTGCCCCTCATCTCTTCCTCTTCCATCTCTATACACAATTGAACAATTTCCATTTTGAACTGATTCTAGCCTTGAGGGTTTTTCTTTCTTTGTTTTGGCATCTGATTAATAACTACTCATATGAAATGGCCTTTGCCTTTCATGTTACTTTTTCTATCGTTGTGTTACCAGTGCCATAGGAATATATTTTTAAGGGTCTGCGTATGATAACGGTTCTTATAGAAAAAGGCATTTCTACATTTTCTTCTTCTTCTTTTAAAGCTTTGCAAGATGCTTTCAACAATCCTCTTTCAATTCCCTTTCTGTATTTTTTTAGTATTCAATGAAGAGCATTAATCTTTGTAGTACAAAACAGTTCTTCTTAAGATTCAGAACTTGCCAAGTGTTGGATATGCTGTAATAAAGTCTCTTGTTGTAACAGTACCCTGCTGACATCGACGCTGATCTGAAAAGAACAGGGGAAAGAATTAAATTTCATTCACTGGAGGTTGCTGAGTCTTCCTGGGCATTGGATTGCAGAACCGAGAATGCCAAATTATAAGTGCTCACCACAAAAAAAGTTTGAAAGGATCATGTTTCCTTGGCACGCAGAAAGAGGAAGAGAACAAAGCTTACAGCCCAGTTGGGCAGCTTATATTTAAATTTGCTTTGCTAAGGATTGTGACGTATTGGGCTGGGGGCTTTCTGTACCTGGTGTAGCCTGTGAGAATAACACTGTTCTCACTAAATGTTTTAATAGGTCCTGGTAAACTGTAGTTCTGCCCCTATGCAATGAAAAGGGTGTGGTTTATGTTATGTTGCTTGTAGTTATGGTAGGGTTGCCAGCCTCCAGGTGGTGGCTAGAGATCTCCCACTATTACAACTGATCTCCAGGCAACAGAGACCAGTTCCCCTGGAGAAAATGGCTGCTTTGGCATTTGGACTCCATGGCTAGGGGGCACCTGGCAACCCTAAGTGTAGGATTTGCAGTTCTGCCTTGGGAAATTCCTGGAGATTTGGGGGTAGGATTGCCAACCTTCAGGTACTAGCTGGAGATCTCCTCCTATTACAACTGATCTCCAGCCGATAGATATCAGTTCACCTGGAGAAAAGGGCCACTTTGGCAATTGTACTCTATGGCATTGAAGTCCCTCCTCTCTCCAAACCCCACCCTCTTCAGACTCCAACAACAAAATCTCCAGGTATTTCCCAACCCTGAGCTGGCAACCCTAAGTTACAGCCACTTTTTATTATTGTGATAGGAAGGTTTTTGAAGAGAGAGAATGCATAGCATTTGATAAACAGAGAGAAGGAAGTGGAAAATTAAACTATTGCCACATGAGCAGGGAAGGTTTGAACCTGAGGTATGAACCAGAAACCTGAGGCTCGAGGCTGTGGCCTATCTGTAAGGAGCTGACCATGGAAAACTGGCAAATGGCCTAGGATGTAGGGCTGTCAATTCGGTTCGGCCCGAACTGAAAATCAGCCGAATTTCCCTTGATTCGGCGGTTTTTAGTTCGGACGGATCCGAACTCAAAACTGGCGGGCAACCGGGGGGGCCGAATTCAGCGAGTTCGGGAGTTCAGCGAATAAATTCGGCCAATTCGGCCGTCAGTAAGCAGCATAACCGTCAGTAAGCAGCATTCTCCTCCCCCGGCCAATCGGTGGCCAAGCTGGGTCGTCTTCTTCTGGCCACTCAGTCAGGATTGAGTGCTGGAGGAATCAGCTGATGTGCGGCCTGCCGGGGAAAGAGAGAGAGAGAGGGAAATCCTCATGTGTGTGTGAGGGGGTGCTTGTGCACATTCGCTCCTTTCCGTGGCTGCAGGGGGCGCATTTTTTGGGGTACCGACCCCAAATTTCAGGGGATATTCAGACAGGTTTTTTTAAGAGACCACCCAAGTTTTGTAAACATTGGGTCAGGGGGTCCCGAGATATGGGCTCCCCCCCTTTTTTCTTTCCATGGCTGCAGAGGGCGCATTTTTGGGTGTGCCGACCCCAAACTTTCAGCGGAGCATCAGACAAGGCTTCTTAAGATACCCCCCAAGTTTTGTAAACATTGGGTCAGGGCCCCCCGAGATATGGGCTCCACCCCTTTTTCCTCTCCCCCCTTTTCCATTTTCGTGGCTGCAGGGGGCGCTTTTTGGGGGGTTCAGCCCCCAAACTTTTGTCATAGCTTCAGAGAATCCCTCTTAAGAGACCACCCAAGTTTTGTAAAGATGGGTTCAGTGGGGGCTGAAATATTGGCTCCCCCCTTTTCTCTTTCCATGGCTGCAGGGGGCGCATTTTTGGGTGTGCCGATCCCAGACTTTCGGCGGAGCTTCAGTCAAGGCTTTTTAAGAGACCACCCAAGTTTTGTAAACATTGGGTCAGGCCCCCCCGAGATATGGGCTTTCCCCTTTCCCCTATTGGGATGAATGGATCACCCTCGAGAGATGCATACATATGGATCTTATATTGGATACAAATGGAATCATATTGGATTACCCAGCCTCCCAGCCCCTCCTGCTGGAACAGAAGACAGCCACAGTAAGACCCCTTTGGGGGCTTTAATCTATATTTTTTCTTTTCTGTGTGTGTGTGGGGGGGAAAGCAGAGTCTGTGTGTGTGTGTGGGGAGGGAGCAGTTTCTGTGGGTGGGGGGGAAGCCAAAGGGGGCTTTTGCGGTTCTGCCTGGGGTGTGTGTTCCCCCTCCAGTCTCTCTCTCCCTGGTTTGAGGGGGGGCTTCATTTTTATTCTTCAGGTTTTTCCTCATTCATAAGATCAGTTAGGTTATTGATGCTTGCTCAAAACTGGTTTTCAAATGGTGACTTAAAGAATGCATCTGCCTGGTCCCAAGTCCAATGCAAAAGGAGACATTCCACCCCCTCCTGCTCATTATGCATAGCTAGCTGCCTCTGTCCCTTTCCATGGTATGCAAACTCCCAGGTGTCAGGTGTTGCTATGCACTGTTGCAAAGGTTTTGCATTGCGTGCTTGTGTTGCTTTGCAGTTGTATTGTTTTGCAAAATTCTTCACACCTGCCCCGCCCTTTGCATATTTGCAAAGGGGTTGCTCTGCAGTTGTGTTGCTTTGCAAAGTTCTTAGCACCTGCCCCGCCCTTGCTCTCATCAGCTGTTTGTCGGGCCGGGAGCTTTGTGCCTGGGCGGCAAGCTCTGCGGAGAGATCCACATTAAGGGTGGGGGGGACCCCTTTCAGGGCCCATATCTCAGCCCCCCCTGACCCAATCTTTACAAAACTTGGGGAGTCTTTCAATATACGTCCTTTGAAGCTCTGCTGAAAGTTTGGGACCTCTAAGCCCAAAAATGCCCCCCCCCAGAGCCGCGGAAAGGCGCGATTGTGTTTTTAATGGCTTTATTCGGCCGAATTTTTTTTCCCGAACTTTGAATTCCCGCCGAATTGAACGGATCCGAAGTGGGGGAGTTCGGACTTCGGCACGTACCGAACCCACAAGGGCCAAATTCGGCCGAATCCGAACTGTACCGAATTTTTTTTTTTTGACAGCCCTACTAGGATGCATTATACTTCCTGCTCCATCAGAGTCGATTATTGGTGGAATTAACTGTTGCCTTGAACTTTGTTACTCTGCAGAACCATCCTGACAGTGACCAACACTGTACTGCACTCCACAAGGTGGTACTTAGAAGTCCATGCTTTCTGACAGAATCCGTCCCCAATGCTAGGGTTTCCGGGCCAAGCTTGGCAACCGGTGGGAGGTTGGGGGTGGGTGGGAATATGGTGTGGGGTGTTCTCACAAACTTGCCGACATCACTTGAGAGTCAGCATGGTGTAGTGGTTAAGAGCTGTGGTTTGCAGCGGTGGAGTCTAATCTGGAGAAACGGGTTTGATTCCCCATTCCTCCACATGAAGCCAGCTGAGTGACCTTGGGCTAGTCACAGGTCTCTTAGAGCTCTCTCAGCCTGGCCTACCTCACAGGGTGTCTGTTGTGGGGAGGGGAAAGGAAGGTGATGGTAAGCAGGTTAGATTCTTCCTTAAGTGGTAGAGAAAGTCAGCATATAAAAACCAGCTCTTCTTCTTCTTCTTCTTCTTCTTCTTCTTCTTCTTCTTCTTCTTCTTCTTCTTCTTCTTCTTCTTCTTCTTCTTCGTATAACTAGTTTTTGGCGATTCCTAGAGTTACCCACTATCATTTCCTGATTATACTTGAAAAGTGATGTCATCACACTCATGATGCTAGTGAGTTTTATTAATTTTAATTTTTAGTTTTCTCCCCCACTGCCCATTCAACTGGTCACAAGCCATGGGAACTCTGGGCGAGGGACCCCTGCTTCAATTGGAGGCTTGGTAGCCCTGGTCCCCACCCCCTCCACCAAAGCCAAGGTAGCTGCATATGTGTTGACAGCCCTTGCTCTCCTAATTCAGACTGTGATGTCAGGGCAGCATTCTGACACTGGAGAAGTTTGAATTGCCTTATCACTCAAAGTAGGACAATGTAATCAGAACATTGTCCAACCACCTCGGTCAATTTCTAGGGGGAAATTGCAACTAATTGTTTTCCTTTTTTGCACCCTAGAAAGCACTGGAGACTGGAGAGGAAATGAAGCCAGAAAATGATCTAATGGAACTGGGTTAATATGTGCGGGCATAGGATTAAGGGGCCCATTGCTGAAATTTACATGTTCCCAGATTCATTATGGTTACTCTCACTAGGGTCATTTTTGCATGGTAATTAGCAGTGCGTTCCAGACTGAATTGCCCCACTTTTTAAAAAAATAAATTGCACGTTGAACCGTCATTCCGGAAGTGACTGTGAAGCCTCACATTACTAAAGAGCCCATTTAACGTGACGTTTGGTGTTTGCCATGAAGAATCCCCCTCAAGGAACCATGCAAAACAACAGACATGTGTTAGTTATGCACATGCTAATGACTATGCAAACAGGAACAAAGGAGCAGGTGAGTGGGGGTGAAATTTCTCCTTTTGTGTCGGGACTGTGAATAAGCATTTTTAAAGTTGCATTTAAAAAAAGAGCTTTGAGTGAGCATCAAAACTGACCATGCAAAAATGGCCTAGAGCAATTTTGCAAATGTGCTTGTGAAATTCCTCCTACTTGGTTCTTTTTCTTCTCCTTTTAGGTAAAGCTTCTACTCAAAAAGCACGACTTCACAGATGAGTATGTTAATTCAATCTGACTTGCGTTTGTGTAATTCACCTTCATTTGTATAATTAGTTTAATCTAATTCGTTTTAGTGACAATGAAACTGACACAACCTCTTAAAGGATCCATGGATCTAATTGAGAGAGGCACTTTCCAGCAATCTGAGCTTTTATTTCATCCCACGATGTCTTCGTTCCCAACTTTGCTACTTGTGACCTCTTGGGGTGTTAAAAATTAATTTGACACTAAAATTAAGCAAACAGAATTTGCAAGTATGAAGAGAATGTCATCCACTGAGTTCAACCATTCTAGTTTATTAAGCCGGCAAAGCGAGATCTTCTCTTTGGCTGACATCGGAGACCACCAACCATGAGATTTCACAAGTATCTCAGCAGCAAAGAGCCACCATAATGTCTTCTGCCATGTTCCCTGTAGAGCCCCCCAAAGAAATATCAATAAGAGCAGAACCTGATGATGAAAAGCATAATTTTCTTCATTCACTTAATTGATTCTTTCTCTCTAGTTAAGTAGCATCCCTCAAATGTCCTAATGTTCCCCTTTGCCCTGGGATGAGGCTAGGGTACCCTCTCTAAGATTTAGCCTTCTTTCTTATTTACATGGGAGACAGAAAGTCTGCATTCCTTCCATTTATGACCCTTTTCTTTTCCTGACTTTTGTTACCTTGTCCTGAAGTAGTCCCAATGTGACCCTTCCCTCCCTCCTTTCCCTCTCCATACACACAGAGCTATTCACTATCCCTAGTTAGGTAGATAACGTAGTCCTATGCAAGACCCTGGGCCCCACCGTCCAGGAGACTCCCAAAGCAGGAAAATCCACAGGTTCAACTGGATTCAGATGGATGCCACCAATAAGGAAACGTCTGTTGGTCATATGGAAATGAGTCGATGATGTCAAATGTACTATATCTCAGGGCTTCTTAAACCTTTTCCACTCGCGACCCCTTTTCGCCCAAGAAATTTTTACGCAACCCCAGGTATATAGGTATATAAAACAGGTATACAAATCAAACATTTACTGATAACAAATCATAAAGAAACCTTTTACTGTTGCCAAATTTTTCGCGACCCACAGTTTACGAAGCTTTGCTATATCTGACCTGACCTACCCTTGGAGAGTTGCCAGTGCCATGGTCCTTCTCATACTTGCTTTGATCGATCAATATTCTTTTTTTTAGAATAAAGAGTCTTTGGGCACTTTCACACATGCCGAATTATGCACTTTCAATGCACTTTAATGATCATTTGCAAGTGTATTTTGCTGTTTCACACACTAAAATCCAGCTGCAAAGTGCATTGAAAGTGGATTGAAAGTACATAATTTGGCATGTGTGAAAGTGCCCTTTGCCTTTACCTCTCTGTCAGTTTATTGGACTCCTTCAGAAACCCACCCAAATATTTTCTCCATCAAACCAGAATCTTTGATATTTGGTAAGATCTGTATATTGTCAGCTGCCTGGAGTTCCACAAGATAGAAAGCCAGCTGATAAATGTGTCAAATGAATAAATAAATCTTCTTTGGCTTAAAACATTAGTAAATTATAACTGAGGGAAGGGATAATTTGGATCAGGACTCCTGCACTGGACAATAGAGGCTTAACTGTCTTCCCCACATGCTTTTCCATAATATAAATCATCCTCCTGGGAAATGCTTTTTCCAAAACCTATGCCTTCTCCTAGCCTTTGTTACTAGAATAAATAGCATTACTAGCAGGCCTTCATGAAAATAGTCAGTCTTATACCCCTTTCACCCAATTACACCCAGCACTACTGGGCAAGTCACAGCTCTCTTAGAGCTCTCTCAGCCCCACCTGCCTCACAAGGTGTCTGTTGTGGGGTGGGGAAGGGTAGGTGATTGTAAGCTGGTTTGACTCTTCCTTAAGTGGCAGAGAAAGTCAGCATACAAAAAACAACTCTTCTTCTTACGGCTAGCTATAGAAGTTTAACGAGATGGTAGATTTGATCTCATCCAGTTTTGTCCTAAGAGGACAAAGTCAAAGCCAGAATGGAGAACCACCTTCTTCCTCCACAGGAGATTCTTGGCTTTCCATTTTTCTTCTTTCTTTCTCACCTACAGGAGACAAGCAGCTTCTCATGATCTTTCTTAAAATGCAGGCCAACGATTGGCACTGCCTGAAGGAAGGAGCCGGAAGAAGAAGAGCTTTTAATACCAGAGGGAAAGGGGAGCTATCTGTCAAGCTGTCAAGTGTGCAAGGTAACGCCTGATTTTCCTTGGACCAGTGGCTAGTGAGTGCTTTTTCCAGGGGAAATTTGGAATGCCCTTCTGGCCTCAATCAAATCCTGTGACAAGCATGGGCGAAGATTCAAAAGGTGCTTGAGAGGCAACTGCAGGGACATCCTTAATAGCATCTTGAGAAGACAACAATCCTTGGTCATCTAAATGCATCTTCTCTCTTTTGACACCTGGAATTGACATTCTGAGCTTCAAGTTCTGCTGCCATTAAGAAAAAGGAAATCTATCCACAACAGATGTTCTTGGAATAGACAGCTTTTGAGGGAAATAGGACTCTGCTGTAAACTACCGCCCCTCCTAAACAGCTTTTTAAAGAGTTGAGAAATAAAAAAGACTCATTTAGGAAGTGGAAGGAGGGCCTTATAACCAAAGAGGAATATAAACAAATAACTAGTACTTGTAGGGAGAGCGTTAGGAAAGCGAAAGCTCAGTATGAACTTAGGCTAGCGAGAGATGCTAAACACAACAAAAAAGGGTTCTTTTCCTATGTACAGAGTAGGAGTAAGAACAAGGACAAGATAAGCCCATTGTGTGGACCGGAAAGTGAAATTGTAACAGGAGATGAAGAGAGGGCAGAACTCCTCAATTCCTACTTTTCCTCAGTTTTTTCTCATGAGGGAAGTGGTGCTCAACATGGCATAAACAGAACATGTGATGAGGGAAGGGATTTGCAGCCTAGAATTGGCATTGGGGTAGTGCACCAACACCTGGTTTCTTTAAATGAAACAAAATCCTCTGGGCCAGATGAATTGCACCCAAGGGTACTCAAATAACTTTGCAGATGTAATTTCTGAACCTCTGTCCATTATTTTTGAAAAGTCTTGGCAAACAGGTGAGGTGCCAGAAGATTGGAGGCGGGCAAATATTGTCCCCATCTTCAAGAAGGGGAAAAAGGAGAATCCGGGTAACTACCGACCCATCAGCTTGACTTCTATACCAGGAAAAGTGTTCAAACAAATCATCAAACAGTCAGTCCTTGAGCATTTAGAAAGGATGGATCTGATCACTAAGAGCCAGCACGAGTTTCTCAAGAGTAAGTCATGTCAGACTAATCTTATTTCCTTTTTTGAGAAAGTTACTACCTTGCTGGATCAGGGGAATGCTGTAGACATAGATTATCTAGATTTCAGTAAGGCTTTTGATAAGGTTCTACATAGTATTCTAGCTGACAAATTGGGAAAATGTGGTTTAGATCCTATTATTGTTAGGTGGATCTGCAACTGGTTGACAGATAGTACCCAAAGAGTGCTAGTTAATGGTTCCTCATCCACTTGGAGAGAAGTGACTAGTGGAGTTCCTCAGAGATCTGTGCTGGGCCCTGTGTTGTTCAACATCTTTATAAATGATTTGGATGAAGGAATAGAGGGGATGCTTATTAAATTTACAGATGATACTAAATTGGGAGGGGTAGCAAATATGGTAGAAGGCAGAGCCAAGATGCAGGATGATCTTGACAGGCTGGAGAAGTGGACTGGAACTAATAAAATGCACTTCAGCAAAGACAAATGTAAAGTTCTGCATTTAGGTAGGAAAAATCAAATGCATAATTATAGGATGGGGGAGACTTGTTTGAGCAGTAGTGTGTGTGAAAAGGATCTTGGAGTCTTAGTAGACCAAACACTGAGCATGAGTCAGCAGTGTGATGTGGTAGCTAAAAAGGCAAATGCAGTCTTGGGCTGCATCAACAGAAGATAGTGTCCAGATCATGCGAAGTGATGGTATAGCTTTACTCCGCTCTGGTTAGACCTCAACTAGAGTACTGTGTTCAGTTTTGGGCACCACAATTTAAAAAAAGATGTAGACAAGCTGGAACGTGTCCAGAGGAGGGCAACAAAGATGGTGAGGCGTCTGGAGACCAAGTCCTATGAGGAAAGGTTGAAGGAGCTGGGTATGTTTAGCCTGAAGAGGAGAAGACTGAGAGGGGATATGATAACCATCTTCAAGTACTTGAGGGGCTGTCTTATTGAGGATGGTGCTGAGTTGTTTTCTGTTGCCCAAGAAGGTTGGACCAGAACCAACGGGTTGAAATTAAATCAAAAGAGTTTCCGTCTAGACATTAGGAAGAATTTTCTAACAGTTAGAGCAGTTCCTCAGTGGAACAGGCTTCCTCGGGAGGTGGTAAGCGTTCCTTCCCTGGAGGTTTTTAAGAAGAGGTTAGATGGCCATCTGTCAGCAATGCTGATTCTGTGATCTTAGGCTGATGATGAGAGGGAGGGCATCTTCTGGTCACTAGGTGTGACCCTCCCCTGAGCCCCACTTTTCCAGGGTCCACCCTCACATCTCATGTCCTGGAGTTGGCATCCCTAGTCAGTCCTAATCAAAAGTATTTGGCTTTTGTTTTGGCCTAGGCTTGATCCAAGTATTTGAAAAAAACCTGACTGGGGTTTTTAAACCAATAAAAATCCAAATATGACCTTTTTATCTGTCCATTCCCATGTTCTGCCAGGAGAGCATCAGCATTTGGGGGAAAGAGTTATCTCTTAAACTGTTTTAAATGTGCTACTTTGAAAGGAAATGTTGAAATTAGAGAATGGGTGCTTTCCCACATGCTGAATAATGCACTTTAATCCACTTTCAATGCACTTTAACAATTGTTTGCAAGTGGATTTTCCCGTTTCAAGCAGTAAAATCCAGCCGCAAAATGAATTGAATGTGGATTGAAAGTGCATTATTTGGCATGTTTGAAAGCACCCATTCAATGTTCAGGGTGCCAGCCTATACTGAACCTTTCCCCTTTTGGTACACTTTCTTTTTTTCTCATTTCCCTTTCCTTTCTGCAGCTGGCAATCCATCAGGAGTAGAACTCTCTTCTACAACCGCTTCACAGATAAGAGAGAAGGAGACAATCAAGAAGGCATAAACTTTCAGATTTCTGATTCCCCAGAGGGCTCCAGACTGTCAACATTGGTAGCAAAGATGGCAGACGGTTCTGACAAGTGCCTCTTCATGCGTGCGAGAATCAAGAGCATTCAAGGCCAAGCATCAAGATGTGCTTGAGGCTACAGATCATTCCTAGCTCCAAGAGACTTGCACACATCACTGGATGCTTCTGGCCTCTTCCCTCTTTTTCATATCTCCCACAATGTCGGGCTGTTGTGACACAGAAAACTTTGTTCTCCTTCCTCACTTGAAGGAAGCGACATCCTCTCAAAGAGACAGGATGGCAGAGAATGCCTACAGAGAAGGAGAGTCAAGTGGGTGAAATTATCATTGTGAGGGCTGTCGTCCTCTTCTTTCAGTTTTCCCTCCAGCATGAGGCACTAAAGAAGGAGAACTGGCAAGTTGGGGATGTGAAATGAATGCTACATATAACAGAGCTCTTCCTGTGTCATGAAGATTTTATGTAATCTTTTTTGTTCCAAGGAAACCTTAATGTGTTCTTTGATTGTGTTTGGAAAGTTGGTGTCATTAAAGATGAACAAAGCCCTGCCATCTTGGTTTGGAATAGGCTCCTTGCTTCCAAAGATTTCCACGGACATCCTTCTTTATGAGAGTCAGCATGGTGTAGTGGTTAAGAGCGGTGGTTTGGAGCAGTAGACTCTAATCTGGAGAACTCGGTTTGATTCCCACTATTCCACATGAGCGGTGGAGGCTAATCTGGTTATCTGGATTTGTTTTCCCCACTCCTGCACACGAAGCCAGCTGGGTGACCTTGGGCTAGTCACGCTCTCTCACCCCCATGTACTTCACAAGGGGTCTGTTGTGGTGAGAGAAAGGGAAGGAGATTGTAAGCCGGTTTGATTCTCCTTAAAAAGTAGAGAAAGTCTGCATATAAAAACCTCCTCCTCCTCCTCCTCCTCCTTCTCCTTCTCCTCCTCCTCCTTCTCCTTCTTCTTCTTCTTCTTCTTCTTCTTCACAATCTAGCTCAAAAATCATGATGAATGGGTCGGGACTCTCATAAAGTTATTTTCATTTCTGAAAGGAGATGTGTGTTTCGCTCCTGCCCCATTCCCTAAATTCTGAAATTCAGCAATACTGCCATTTTTGTCAATTGTGGTGGACGGAACAATATTCTGAGATCAGACCCTACTGAAGCAATGTTGGCAACTGTACACATTAGTGATGGCTCTGCTAAAAGAGCTTTGAGAGTTTTGAGAAATAGAAATTCTGAACTTCCGTGTTGCATTTCCCAGTTGAATTTTGTATGGAATATGCTAATGTGTCACTAGCAGCCAAGATCAAGTTAATTCATGCCATCATATTCCCTATTACTATGTATGGGTGTGAAAGCTGAACAATGAAGAAAGCTGATAGGAAGAGAGTAGATTCCTTTGAAATGTGGTGTTGGAGGAGAGGGTTACGGATACCGTGGACCGCCAAAAAAAACACACCAAATCAGTGGGTTTTAGATCAAATCAAGCCTGAACTGATCCTAGAAGCTAAAATGACTAAACTGAGGCTTTCGTACTTTGGTCACGTTATGAGAAGACAAGAGTCGCTGGAAAAGACAATCATGCTAGGAAGATTTGAAGGCAGCAGGAAAAGAGGAAGACCCAACAAGAGATGGATTGACTCTATAAAGGAAGCCATGGCCTTCAGTTTGCAAGATCTGAGCAAGGCTGTTAGGGGCAGGACGTTTTGGAGGACACTGAGGCTGTAACCGCACTAGGTATTCCCAGCGATGTATCAAGAGTTTGGAAATGTTATAAAAAACATCGCCTTAAAAGGGTTTCTGGATGCCACGGCTAAAAAATTGTTGGAAAACGTCTTCACAGCTAAAGGGGCCAGACAAACTGCGAACAGTATTTTTTATAACATTTTCAAACTCTTAATACATTGCTGGGAATAACTAGTGCAGTAACAGCCTGATTCATAGGGTTGCCATGAGTCAGAAGCGACTTGATGGCACTTCACTCACACATGCCAATATCAATATACAGCTGACAGCTTACCTTCCCTGGAGAACAGAAGAGGCCCGGGAGGCTGCAGAAGCCTTATTAGGCTTTTCATTTACTTGCTTACAAGCCCCCAGCCCCAGTTTCTAATCCCTGAGGAACTGAAGAGTGGGAGAAAAATGACCTCCACATAGTGATACTCTAGGACACTCTAAGCAGCCTTGAGGATCACCCAGAAGGGACACAACATCTTCCCCAATCTCTGCCCTTCCCAGTCACCCCTCTCCCACAATTCTCCTGACATTTGCGAAGGCAGTCTTGGGAACCCTGACCACTGTGCTAATATCTCCTGCTCTACCATGCCCCACAGTGTGCATACTGGACCTTCTGGAGAAACATCACAAAATCTTGCTTGGATGGCAACTTCTCTTCCTTCAGAAAGAATTCTGTGCATACAAAAAAAAAAAAAAAACCCAGCTGATTATTATTTGTAAAAATGTGCACATAGCAACTTTGATTTGTAGCGTTATTTATGGAGGCTGCTGGCAGAGATAGCCTTTATCCATGGACACCTATAAATTAGAATTTGTGATTAGCATATCATTATTATCTAGTTCAGCTGAGCACAAAACACTTGGTAATTTCTTTTTCCTGCCCAAGTTCCAGGTGAAAGGTACTTAATAAGCATCCCTGCATAATGGTGTTCGTTCTCTTAAGAAAAAAGGTTCCAGATGAAGGAGAAATGTGTCAGCCCTTCGGGGTTTCTTCAACCAGGAACCTCAATATGGTCTGAGGCTGGGATGAATCCTAGTGAGTGATATCTGATAGTGAGAATTCAGGGCACAAAACCTTCTTCCAGCATGGCATGGATATGGTGGTTGTGCTCAAAGCGTCTGCACTGATCAGACCCGTGGGGGTAAGGAACAGTTCACTAAATAGCCCTTCTGTATCTTTAAGGCATACTTCCTGATGTTCTGCTGTGACCTAAAAGTTCTAGTTTTGTAGTGCCTATGATCATTATTATTATTTAAATGTATGCTTTTGTGTTCAGTTTGCATAATTGCTCTTATGGAAAAGCTAGGCCTAAAGTATAGGAGCTGGTTTGGAATACTGTGTATTCATACGCGCACACATGGAAGCTTTGGGAAGTTGGCATCCGGGAGCCATGAACCAACAAATCATGGGCTCTGTGTCTGACACCGCCTCACACCAGCAGAGAGCTCTGGGTTACGTTCATCTTCAGGAATGTGGTCTCTGCTTACCAAGCTCACAAGATCAGGCACTGACTAAGTGATGCCTTCAGCCAATATCTATAGGTTGTGCTGGTTGGAGTGGGGTGGACACTTAATGTGCATTGGTGCTTTTGTGTATCAATCTGCTTGTCAGCAGCCATGGGTCTGCCCCCATGCAAATGCATAAATAATACTGCCTTTCCTTTGTTTCTCTGGTGAGTACCCTGCATCTTAATTGTGGGCTATTTCACTCCAGCTCTGTTGTTTAGCTAAATAAAGAACTGATTGTAACCTCCTCCTAATTGTCTTTATTGGACTCTATGAGACGATTAGGCATTTCATTTTGGGGGCTGACATGGTGACACCAGAGTGGGGTGCCAACCTCCAGGTACTAGCTGCAGATCTCCTGCTATTACAACTGGTCTCCAGCCCGTAGAGATCAGTTCACCTGGGGAAAATGGCTGCTTTGGCAATTGGACTCTATGGCATTGAAGCCCCTCCCCAAACACCTCCCTGCTCAGGCTCCACCCAAAAAACCTCCTGCTGATGGTGAAGAGGAACCTGGCAGCCCTACTCCAGAGGTAGGCAAGAGATGAACAGAAGTGGTTCGCCACTGCCTGCCTCTGCACAGTGACCCTCGATTTTCTTGGTGGTCTCCCATCCAACTACTAACCAGGGCTGACTCTGCTTAGCTTCCGAG
Source organism: Euleptes europaea (assembly GCF_029931775.1). Lineage (NCBI taxonomy): Eukaryota > Metazoa > Chordata > Lepidosauria > Squamata > Sphaerodactylidae > Euleptes > Euleptes europaea. The sequence continues at coordinate 14,164,986 of NC_079325.1, read as the reverse complement.
AACCTCCGAGATCAGGCTAGCCTGGGCCATCCATAGGGTTGCCAGGTCCCTCTTCGCCACTGGTGGGAGGTTTTTGGGGTGGAGCCTGAGGAGGGCGGGGTTTGGGATGGACTTAAAGCCATAGAGTCCAATTGCCAAAGTGGCCATTTTTTCCGAGTGAACTGATCTCTATTGGCTGGAGATCAGTTGTAATAGCAGGAGATCTCCAGCTAGTACCTGGAGGTTGGCAACCCTAGCCACCCAGGTAAGTGTGGAAAATCATGTACAACACTCTGACTGTTTGGAGGAGGAGAGAGATAAAAATGCAATAGAAAAGAAGACACACAGAAAAGTGTCCGTGACCTGGAGCTACAGACAGGAAGAAAACAGAGATTCATATACTCATTTCAAATAGGCAGTTATATCTTTGACTGTGGGTCTCTCATTCTTTCTTACCGACTAACTCTTGTTTGTGCATGTGTGTGTGTGTGTGTGTGTGAGAGAGAGAGCTTTTGAATCCCAAATAGGCTCTTCATGAAGCATATGAGGTCTATGCAAAATTAAAAACGGTTTGATTTCTTACATTTCCAGGCCGCTGGTGCGTTGCTTGGCTGCTCTGAGAACAAAGGAGGCTTCTATGTAGATGAATGTTGGTAGCATTACATTTTCATCAGATCTGTCCAGCGAAGGGATGACTCATATTCAAACATGTTGTTGTTGTTTTTAAAAAATAATGTTGCAGGAATATATAACACACACACTCGCCCAAAGCAAATATACCAACTGAGCAATGCACTTCTTTTTCTACATACCGTTTGGACTACGTTTGTAAAGCAAAGGGAACACAGAGATGAAACCCAGCCTTTCCATTACATTAGCTACAGTGGACTTCTACTTGCATAGGCGGTGTGGGAGAGACCACAGCAGAATTAGGAAAGTGTTGGGATCTTCTTCTTATATCAACCCTATGAAGTAGGTGTCAGCTAAGGCTTTCTGTCAATCCCGGATAAAACAAGATGGTTCCTCACATGAACAAAATGGAGTTTTAGTTCGCTCCGTCCTTCCCCGTTTGCACTCTGTCCCCCGTCCGGTATCTGCACCACAATGGAGACCCGCCCGAGTAATCACTAGTATGATACCAGGTCCCGCAGAACAATGCCTGGGAGCCCTGTAGATCGTCTAGCTATTGCACGCGTTAAATTCTTGTATGTGTTTTCTTAGGTAGTTACCCGCAGTTTACTTCCGTATTGTTTCATTGTATCTGAACTATTAAGACAACTCTGCCACTCCTCGTCCTTTTGTATTGTACCCTGAACATAATCAACCCCATTGTATGTACCCTATAAATGTACCAGTATTTTCCCATGCCTGTATTCTAGCCTTAAGTTTCTATGACTTGCTGAACTCGCTGGCTTTCTTAATAAAACTTTAAACTCGCGACTACGTCTGGAGTGAAGTTCCCTATGCAAGAAACGCGACGAGGTGCTGAGGTCTGACAGTAGGTTAGGCAGAAGGTATGTGACTGGCCCAAGGTCACCCAGCAAGCTTCCATGGCAGGAGTAGGGATCTGAACCTAGGTTTCCCAGATCTTAGTCCAATACTCTAACCGCTATACAGAGCTGGCTTTCATTGGTTGGTTGTGCTGCTCTATAGCACTGGCATTAGCTTAGCAAGCCAACTTCCCACTTCCCACAACTCTTCCCCAATGATGTCCACTAGACTAGGTCTCTGCCCTGAATGGATCTTCTTTCCTTCCCTCCAGTTCTCTGCTTTAGCTGTGCTTCCCTCTTCTGCTTCCACGCCTCTCAGGACCTTATGCAGAATTCTGGCTGGCGGCTTGAGCAGCATTAAGGAATTACTTCTCCCTCTCGGTTCAGCAGATTGCTCCTTTGTTTTTCTCATTTTTTATGAAAGAAACAAAAACAGTAATAAAGCAGTTTGCCATAGGTTCCGCAGCAACAGTCGGTGCATCTATTGCCGGGCACTTTGATACACATGAAAAGTGCTTTGCAAAAATCAATAGCAACAACAAAAGCGTGCGCTGATGCTCATTCATGTTATGTTCTCTTTGATCTCGCAGGCCCTGTTGGGATGGGAGTGATAACAGAGAGAGCGCTTTGTGCTCACAGAGCGATCCTTCATCTGCACCACTCAAAGAACTTGACTAATTATTTAATTAAGGCGAAAGCTTTGTTACTGGGAGAGTGGTACACATGAACACATGAAGCTGCCTTATACTGAATCAGACTCTCGATCCATCAAAGTCAGTATTGTCTACTCAGACCGGCAGCAGCTTTCCAGGGTCTCAGGCAGAGGTCTTTCACATCACCTACTTGCCTGGTCCCTTTAACTGGAGCTGCAGGGATTGAACCTGGGACCTTCTGCATGCCAAGCAGATGTTCTACCAACTAAGCCACAGCTGGACTGGGCACTTTTTTTACTTTTGCAATATTAAACTCCACAGACTGGTCAACCAACTCTATAAAGTTCTGGGACGTTTCTGGCTGTATCTTTCAAAGTGCTTCTGGCAGCACCAATGTGCAACACCCCCCCCCCCCATAAGAATGAGCTTCATTCTCAAGGCTCTGTATCTTCCCCTTTATGAGGCTTCAGAGTTGTCCTCCAAATTTTACCTAAGGCAAAATTTAAAATCAGTTGATTACTTCCTCCCTAACTAACAGATGAATTCTGAGGGAAGCCCAAAGATTTTTTTGACGAGATCAGCAATCTTTATTGGGGAGTTGCCACAAAGTATCGCCAGATTTTGTCTAGACTGGATTTTCAAAGCAAATTCAAAGGCTGAGAGCCAGCATGGTGTAGTGGTTAAGAGAAGTGGTTTGGAGTGGTGGACTCTGATCTGGAGAACTGGGTTTGATTCCCCACTCCTCCACATGAGCGGCGGACGCTAATCTGGTGAACTGGAATGGTTTCCTTTACTCCTCCACATGAGCGGCAGATGCCAAACTGGTGAACCGAGTTGGTTTCCTCGCGCCTACAAATAAAACCAGCTGGGTGACCTTGCGCTGGTCACAGCTCTCTTAGAGCTCTCTCAGCCCCACCTACCTCACAGGGTGTCTGTTGTGGGCAGAGGAAGGGAAGGAGATTGTAAGCCAGTTTGATTCTTCCTTAAGTGGTAGAGAAAGTCGGCATATAAAAAACAACTCTTCTTCTTCTCAGCCAAAGAAATGTTGATTAAATTAGCAATGTTAAGGAGAGCAGGGGTCACACATTTAGAAAAACCTTGTTCTGTGGGAGGCCTTTGTTATGCCTCAAAGCTCTGCCTGAATAAGCAATACCACTGTATTCAGAGAATCCCTGTTCCATCCAAGAGGCTTCAGTACTGTCACTCAGCGTACAAATTAAAGAGGTGTTTCCAGACAATAATTTTTGTGAATGATTATCACTCATTAGCTTAACTATTGACTATTTTGCTATTGATGCCAGCTATTGATTAGTTTGCTCAGTTTACATGGAAATTGTGCTGATGAGGATTAGCAAGGATGCACATTATATTGGATGTAATTCTCATAAGGTTTTAGCATTGTGGGGGGGAGTAAAGTTAGAAAAAATTGGGGAGGGGTGGCAGTGGTGGAGACTGTCTAGGAATTTCCCCGATTTTCATGGTAAAGACCACAGAGATCGTAGGGATTCTTAGAACACCACCCAAAAGTGACATCACATTCACCAACTCTCCACACAGAAGTGACATCATATCCTCTGTGATACTCTGGAAATGTCTTTAGTCTTTATGGTTTTACTATAGAGATTGGGAAAATTCCTAGAGAGTCACGGAGGATTAATAATATTTGTTAATAGAAAATGGCTCTCTCATTGCCAAGCCATGACACAATCCAAAAGGGGTTTCAAAATTATCTACCGCTAGCATCCGTTTAATCCATCTTCCAGGAGAGAAAAGAAATTATTCTTGCTTTCAGGAACTCCACCAAGCCAACATGTCTAATTCTGAGCCTCTAGTCCAGCTTGTCAGTTTAATTTCTCATGGCTTTATTCTTATTATTATTATTATTATTATTATTATTATTATTATTATTATTATTATTATTATTATTATTATTATTATTATTGGCCCAGATGCATCAGGTCTGGCACACATTTTTTTAAGCATCTCTCATAATCTTGAATGAAGAAGAAAAAAAAGGCAGTGAAACCTTCAAGCATGTATCCAGCCTGGATTGCATTCAGATCTCTTGGGCAGATCAAATGAGTGACCACGAATTGAGCCCAACACCAGAGGATGGCATTCATCTTCAGGGGCAAAAGTGCTTCTATAGATTTAAACTTTCATTTTGATTTTTTTACTGCTTCTACAGAGTGCTTTCATGGAAAGAGGCTGGGGCACGGGGGAGCTATCAGGTTTCATGGAATAGAGGGTAAATGATTCCCCCTCCCTCCGGCTGACTCACCTTGATATCAGATCCTGGTTTCTGCTATAAAGCTGGAGAATTACTTTTACTGATTCCGGTTGCCTGCACTAACAACCCAGTGACACTTGGTGAAGGTTATGATCCTAGAGATTTTAAAAGAGCTTCCTGGATTCATCATGCCTTATTTAACATCAGAGTTGCCCTTTTCTTGCTTTCTACTGGAATAAAGTCATACAGCAGTGACCTTGCCCTTTAATTAGAGTTGCCACAAGATTTCACACAACGTGAAATTTCTAGATGAATTTGTGACTTCCTCTGTGAGCAAAACTTCCAAGGACCTTCAAAGGATTAAAAAAAAAAAAAAAAAAAGACAAATGAAAATTCTCAGTTGGATTCCACACACCCCAAGCCTGGGGACCCATAGAAAACATTATTATTATTTGTCTGGGGAGCCAGCAAGGTATAGTGGTTAAGAGCGGTGGTTTGGAGTGGTGGACTCTGATCTGGAGAACTGGGTTTGATTCCCCACTCCTGCATATGACCTGCAGACACTAATCTGGTGAACTGTGTTGGTTTCCCTACTCCTACGCACAAAGTCAGCTAGGTGACCTTGAACTAGTCACACTCTCTCAGCCCCACCTACCTCACAGGGTGTCTGTTGTAGGGAGGGGAAGGGAAAATGATTGCAGGCCAGTTTGATTCTTCCTTAAGTGGTAGAGAAAGTCAGCATATGAAAAACAACTCTTCTTCTCCTTCTCCTCAGCCACTAGGTCCTCACACAACTGAAAATCTTATTTGCGACAATCATCTACAAAATTCTGAAAACAGAGAATCAAAAAGGCTGCCAAGATTTCTTGGTGAGGAGTGTCCCCCCCACACAACTCTATTTTTAATAACATTTCTGAGATCACCATGGCTGTTCATTAGCAAACATTTTTACGAGCAAAAGATTTGCAGTAAACTGAGCTTTCTCAGCTCTGTTTGTGCAAGAGGGAAGCTAATGAAAGTCTGAAAGTTTGATACCGAATTGTGTACATGATTAGATTTAACGACAATATCTAATTAAGAGCCATCCATCGCAAACCGGCAACAGTAATGCAAAGTAGCAGAGGGGAAGCTTTGAGTTGTCTTGGTCATTTCCCCAAAATTAACAAGAGTGATTTTCCCCCCATGTTGTAATGATGCAGCATAATGTACTACAAAACCTGCTGTGGTTTCCCCCCTTCAGTCCACGTAGCCTATGCTACCACCATGTGGTACGCTCACCCACAGATATTCCAGGAGAAAGAATTAGGGTTCCTTCCATTTTTATTATTTATAAATCACATGTGTGTGTGTGTTAAGTGCCGTCAAGTCGCTTCCGACTCATGGCGACCCTATGAATGAAAGTCCTCCAAAAAGTCCTATCTTTGACAGCCTTGCTCAGATCTTGCAAATTGCAGGCTGTGGCTTCCTTTATTGAGTCAATCCATCTCTTGTTGGGTCTTCCTCTTTTCATGCATAACATTATTTATATATTAATCATACAGAGTTGTTGAGAATACAAATCACTTTACCATATGATAAAGATATGTTGTAAGTTTCTGTAGGATTATTTATTGAGCTATCGAGACCCGGCTTTCCTCCCCCATGGGGACCCAAAATGCTTTATCATAGCATTCTCTCCTCCTCCATTTTATCCTCACAGCAACAACCCTGTGAAGTAGGTTAGGCTGAGAGAGACTGACTGGGGCAAAGTTACCCAGCAAGCTTCCATGGCAGAGTGAAGATTTGAACCTGGGTCTCCCAGATCACCATAGGCCTGACTCAAACTTAGGGAGACCAGCCTCCAGGTGGGACCTGGGGATCCCCTGGAATTACATCTCATCTCCAGACTACAGAGATCACTTCCCCTGGAGAAAAGGGATGATTTAGACTCTGATATTAGACTGTGTGGCATTGTACCTCACTGAGGTGCCTCCCCTCCCCAGGCTCCATCCCCAAATCTCCAGGGGTTTCCCAACCTGGATATGGCAACCCTATCCCCATCCCCCTCCAGTGCCCAGGGGGGACCTGGCAACCCTACTCAGACTGTGTGTCCCTTGAGGTCGAACTAGGGTTGCCATGTCCCTCTTCACCATCGGTGAAAGATTTTTTGGGCACAGCCTGAGGAGGGCAGGGTTTGGGGAGGGACGTCAATGCCATAGAGTCTAATGGCCAAAGTGGCCGTTTTCTCCAGGCGAACTGATCTCTATTGACTGGAGATCAGTTGTAATAGCAGGAGATCTCCAGCTAGTACCTGGAGATTAGGAGAAAAAGACACCACTGTACTACTATCAGGAGATTAGGAAATCAGTACAGGGGCGACAAAAATGTACAATAACAATTACTGTTAAGTGCAACCAATGTTTATCCTATGGTGTCTAAATACAACTATACATATAAACATACAGTGTTATGTACAAGCATACAAAAATAACAAGCACAACCAAACAAGTCCACATGGATGGTGACACAGACACTAACAAAATTCACAAAAATGCAAGGTCTTTGGCAAGGTGCTGCATTCTTCTATAAGTCCCATGCAGGTAAGTGTGCAATTCTAGCAGAAATACCAATTTTAGAGGAGTAACTTGATGGAGGATACGGCCGTTTCAAATTCTTATGGGTAGAATTCTTCATCAGTCCTTCATATAGATTCCTCTAATATTGCACATCTTAAAGATTAAATTTCAAAATGCTGGATGCATGTTAGCTCCCACGAAGGGTAGTTATCATTAAGGCAATTATCATTAATTATCCTCCATCAAGTTACTCTAAAATTGGTATTTCTGCTAGAATTGCACACTTACCTGCATGGGACTTATAGAAGAATGCAGCACCTTGCCAAAGACCTTGCATTTTTGTGAATTTTGTTAGTGTCTGTGTCACCATCCATGTGGACTTGTTTGGTTGTGCTTGTTATTTTTGTATGCTTGTACATAACACTGTATGTTTATATGTATAGTTGTATTTAGACACCATAGGATAAACATTGGTTGCACTTAACAGTAATTGCTATTGTACATTTTTGTCGCCCCTGTACTGATTTCCTAAGTACCTGGAGATTGGCAACCCTAGGTCGAACTCATATTGACAGACTCATTCAAAGTGCTTGATCCATAATTCTACAGCACTTTGTGGATAACATTGGTCAAGGTTATATTTTTGATCCATCACAAAAGCTACAGCAATGTTCTCAATACAAGTCCACCATCTTTGTTTTGATTCATTGTTCAGCAAAAGGATCTAGGCCTTTGGCACCCATACCTAACTCATGGGTTCACTGAACTGGCTATATCTATAGTTACTCAGTGTGTAGAACCATGAAGCTGAGTAGAGACAGAGGCGTTGCTGAGAAATTATCTTACATCATCTAAAACGTGAGATGGTGGTGGGGAGAAAATGCCTCTTCTATAAAGGATGCTGCCAAGGGCAGTTTTCAGTGAAATCCTGCCCCTCTCCACTATACAGTGCCATCATGAATATCTTAATGACTATACATTTTCTACATTTCCTTGAGCATCGATATTTATTGTGAAGTGGATTTTATAGGTCAAAAATAAATGAGACTTCAGAATGCAGTTCAGCACCAGACATTCTGGCCCTTTATTCCGATTGCAGGATCATAGAGGTGGAAGCAGCCATACAGGCCATCTAGTCCAAACCCCTGCTTAATGCAGGATCAGCCTAGAACATCCTTGACAAGTGTTTGTCCAGCCTGTGCTTAAGGACTGCCAGTGAGGGGGAGTTCACCAGCTCCCTAGGTAGCCAATTCCACTGTTGATAGGGTTGCCAGGTCCCTCTTAACCACCGGCGGGAGATTTTGGTGGCGGAGCCTGATGAGGGAAGGGTTTGGGGAGGGACTTCAATGCCATAGAGTCCAATTGCCAAAGCAGCCATTTTTCTCCAGGTGAACTGATTTCTATTGGCTGGGAATCAGTTGTAATAGTGGGAGATCTCTAGCTGGTAACTTTCCGCCCGTAATTTAAATGCATTATTGTGAGTCCTATCCTCCAGGATCAACAGGAGCAGCTCCCTGCCCTCCTCTAAGTGACAGCCTTTCAAATACTTAAAAAGAGAAATCATGTCCCCCCTCAACCTCCTTGTGTCACACATGGGGACCTTTACCTTGCCTTCTCCACAATACAAATGCAGCTTGGGATAACATTTGAAATAAAGCCCTCTCAGTCCTTTGTACCAAAGAATCCTTGAAAAGCCCAGGTGATTTCTCCCATAAAGATCCCTAGTGGAGATTATAGGAGAGGAAACAGCAGTTGCTATGTCGTTGTCCCTGTTCATCTGTCTGCTGGACTGAGCGGAGAAACGTATATGTATTTATATAGCAAATGGGAAAATACATTTCTTAAGATGGATGAGGCTGCTTTCAGGCTTGATGCACCCAATAAAATAACCCGGTATCAAGAGAGAGGTTTATTTTGAAGCTTGGACGTGCCATAATATCAGCTTCCTACAAGGGCCTACAAATACATAAATCAGAAAGTAGAAATAGTTGAGATGGCAACAAATGTTAGATGAGTCTAGGCAGGACAAGCCATTACATTTATAACACTGCAGGTGCAATGTTCCGAGCTCTCACTTAATAGGTTTAGAACCTGTTTTCTTGCCATGTATACCAGGATGGTCATGATCTAGCAACCTGCTGGTCAGTTTCAGCCCCTGGGGATCACGTTATATAGCTCTCTGGAGGTCCTTCCTAATTAGGGTTGCCACCTCCAGGTTGGGAAATACCTTGAGATTTTTGGGGAGGAGCCTGAGGAGGGCAGGGTGTGAGGAGGGGAGGGACTTCAATGCCATAGAGTCCAATTGTGAAAGCGGCCATTTTCTCCAGGTGAACTGATCGCTATTGGCTGGAGATCACTTGTAATAGCAGGTGATCGCCTGCTAATACCTGGAGGTTGGCAACCCTATTCCTAATGCCAATCAAGATAGATTCTGGTCCTAGGGTTGCCAGGTCCCTCTTTGCCACTGACGGGAGGTTTCTGGGGCAGAGCTTGAGGAGGGCAGGGTTTGAGGGGAGGGACTTCAATGCCATAGAGTCCAATTGCCAAAGCAGCCATTTTCTCCAGATGAACCGATCTCTATCGGCTGGAGATCAGTTGTAATAGCAGGAGATCTCCAGCTACTACCTGCAGGTTTGCAACCCTATATAGTAGCCATATTGTGGTGGTGCCCACACCTTGTTCTTAACATCCCAAAGTGCCCACAGGCTCAAAAAGATTGGCTAAAGAGCCTCACCAATCATATGGGGATCAGTTAGGGTTGTCAGCCTCCAGGTGATAGCTGGAGATCTCCAGTTATGACGACTCCCCTCTTCAAACCCCGCCTTCCTCAGGCTCCACCCCCAATATCTCCAGGTATTTCCCAACACAGAGCTGGCAACCCTAGGATTAGTACATGTGGCAAAAGATGCATTTGAAATAGGAGTAGACAACCTTTTTGGCCCTGGTATGGATGGAATGACACTCAGAGAACCCACACCAAAAATGATTTATTTTGTGCATGTCTGTAAAATACAAAGACACTTCTAGAATGCTCAATTGACCTTTCCTAGTGGGTATAATGAGTTCTAGTAGGTATTGAATTTTTACATACGGTAATATTGGAGTTTAATTCATTATCTGCTTGTGTATCTCACTGCAGAACCGGGAAAAAACAAGCTTTTCTTTTGCATACTGATTTAGTATTTCTAAATGTTTTTAGTATTTTTAAGAATTATGTAGCTAAAGCTAATACATAAATACCTAATCAAATATAGGACATCTCACCTTGAAAATGTGATCCAGGGACTGTACTGAAATGTTCATTTTGGAATCAATATATAGGGTAGCCAACTAGCCTGGATAAAAAAAATGTCCTGCCCCTTTAGGGGAGTCTTAAGGTGTGGAAATGGGCAGTGGGAGCTTTTTTTGACATGGAGATGAAGACATGGACACATGAAGCTGCCTTACACTGAATTAGACCCTTGGTCCATCAAAGTCAGTATCTCCAGGGTCTCAGGCAGAGGTCTTTCACATCACCTACTTGCCAGTTCCCTTTAACTGGAGATGCTTGGGACTGAAACTGGGATCTTCTGCATGCTGAGCAGCAGATGCTCTACCATTGAGCCACAGCCACTTCCCATCCCATCATATCACATAACATCACTTGATATTTGAGGCAGATCCAGCTGATAGGAGGTCAATAGGGTATCATGCCATAGAGTCCACCACCCAAGGCAGCCATTTTCTCCAGGGGAACTCTGTCACATGGAGATCAGTTGTAATTCCAGGAGATCTCAAGGCTCCACCTGAAGGTTGGCAACCTTGTCATGGATGGTGCTTCACAGTGTACTAAGAACATTAGCTATTTATTTATGCAATGTATTTACCCCACCTTTGCCAAACAGTGATTCTCAGAGTGTGTTTTATGGCTGTCAAGTTGCTTCTGATTTATGGCAGCCCTAAAAATTAATAACTTCCAAAACATCCTATCATTAACAGTCTTGCTCAGGTCTTAAAAACTGAAGGCCATGTCTGCCTTTATTGAGTCAATCCATCTCATGTTGGGTCTTCCTACTTTTCCTACTGCCTTCAGCTTTTCCTAAACTTACTGTCCTTTCCACTAAGTCTTGTCTTTGCATGAAGCAGAGAAGTAGCTTGCTAGAATAAAACCCATGACACATATCAGTCACCATGTTAATAAAAATGCTGTAGAATAAGATTGTCAATGCGGTCTCATTCCAACATGATGGAGGGGTGCATGTCAACTTCACTTTCTCACCCTCTCTGGCTCAGAGTTTCTTAGCTGCTGCAGGATTCAGGCTCCCTGGAAGAGGAGGGGCTGTGGTTCAATGGTAGAGCATCTGCTTGGCATGCAGAAGTTCCCAGGTTAAATCCCCTGCGTCTCCAGTTAAAGGGATTAGGCAAGTACTGTAGGTGATGAGATAGACCTCTGCCTGAGACCCTGGAGAGCCACTGCCGGTCTGAGCAGACAGTAATGACTTTGATGGACCAAGGGTCTGATTCAGTGTAAGGCAGCTTCATGTGTCCATGTCTTCATCTCCATGTGTTCATGTGATCATTGACCTCAGTAGACCAATGACCTGATTAAACATCAGGCAACTTCATGTTTTCAGGCTTCCCCTTCTCTCTCTGACTTTGCCAGTGACAGTTGGTAACTAGAGGAAGGGGAATTCTCAGTGGGAGTTGAAATCAGCCACAATGGGAGGGTGATTATTTCCTCCCCTTATGGAATGGATAGACACCTGGCAACCTGATGGTCTGTTTCAGTCCCCTGCGGGTCACATTATACAGCTCTTTGGAGATCTTTCCTAAGGTCAGTCAAGATATACGTTGCATCTTAAACTGCTGGTGAAGTACAGTGTGGATTCTGAATAGCTCTCTGGACAAATGCATGGTATGACTGTCCATATCCAAATGGAACCATACTCCTCGAGTACTTTATTGTTAATCATAACCTGATAGCATTTCTAAAAGTACAGGGTGCTTTTCAGTGATTCAGCAATGCTGGGCTACACTTTCAAGACTGGCAGATTGATGGAGGCAGCAGCTCTCAAAGACGCTAGCAAAGATAAATTTTTAAGTTGCCACAAGACTCTCTCTTGTTTGCTACAACACACTAAAACAGCGATCCATCTGGATTTTCTAAACACAATTATTCATTTCATACATTTTCAGAATGGCCCTTGAAGTACAGCATCGGCGTTTTTACATCAAGCAACATGAAATGCTGGAGTAGCACATTCCAAAGGGAAAATGATTTTCCTGCCTCTGACCTCCATCTCTGTCAGTCATTAATTTGAAAAGTCCCGTTTCAGCATGTCTGTCATTTTGATTTGCAGTAGGACTAGCTCCTCACAGCTTCTCTCCCTCTATGTCCCCATGTGTGTTCCTCTATGGTCTTCAGCTTGCCACCTTAGTTGACCATTGATGAGGGCCTGTGCTTTTCTGTGGTTGCTCCCACCTTTATGGGCTACCCAAGAAGGTCAAGAGAGAGCTATCCTTGCAAACTTTTAGAAAGACCTGTAAGGCTGTTTGGAAAGGAAGGTTGATTTCATCAGATCTCGGAAGCTAAGCAGGGCTGGTACTTGGATGGGAGACCACCAAGGAAGACCTTGCATAGGAAGTCAATGGCAAACCACCTCTGCTTCTCACTTGCCTTGGAAGCCCCTTGCTTGGGACTTGATGACACTTATGATGACTTGATGACTTGATGACACGTATACATAAGACTGCTTTATTCACCAAAGCTTTTAATGACATGTTGGTTGTAGGCATTTTATGACATGTAATTAGATTATATTAGCTTTGTTAGGTTGGGGGAATTTGACATATTATTGTTGTTTAATATTAATGTTAATGTGTAGGGCATCCAGGAAACAATTTGGTAAAACTAATCAGGTCTTCTTGTTCAATCTCTGGGCCAACCAGATTATTATGTGTGAGTATTATGTTTATTGCCCTGACCTGGATGGCCTGATCTCATCAGATCTTGGAAGCTAAACAGGGACAGCCCTGGTCAGTACTTGCATGGGAGCACCAAGGAAGTCCAATGTTGCTCTGCAGAGGTAGGCAATGGCAAACCACCTCTGTTCGTCTCTTGCCTTGAAAACCCTAGAGGGTCACCATAAGTCATCTATGACTTTGACGAAACTTTCCACCATCATTATGTTTATTGATGATCTGAGTCAGAGATACAGTAGATCTTTAGCATTGCACATGTGAAGATTTCCATGGTCTTGGAGATAAGGGAGAGGTGCCTAGAGGGTGGGTAAAAAGGTACAATTTCCCTCTCTAACAGGCATGGGCTAGATTCCAAACTGCCCTTCTGTCTCATACAGCTTTTGAAAATGGAGTATGTTTTCCTTATGACTTAAGTATCAGGTAATTTTTTTAGCGCAGGGCTCCCTGAAGCCCAAATCAAATTGCATCAAGAGTTTGATCCAGCTGAGGGGTTGCTAGTTGATTATCTACCCTGTAGACATTACAGAATATTAAGAGACATTAATGAGATATTACTTTATTTGTTTATTGGTGGCATTGTCTCAATTAGCTAGGCTTGAAGCTAGGGTAAAAGTCAGGCGAGACAGATTATTTCCTTAGAATTCAATGACCAAAATATCCTCTGCTACTATTAACTTCCCCTTTATAGGGGGAAACTATTATGGAGGATGAGTCTTAGAGGTAAACAGATGTTGAGAGAGTGACCCAGAAGCAGCGCTGGCGGCACAAGCCATCCCAAGCACATAGTAGAGTTGCATAAATCACACGTGCCATAAAAATCTGGAGGCAGTGGGATTTATTTCCTGTCGATAGAGGTGAGGGGCGAGTCATCACTCACTCATTCCCTGCCTGGTGCGTGAGTGATGATGGCAGATCAGACATTTCTATCCCCCAGGAAGCTAAGTTCCTCATCATCTGTATTGTCAGGGTAGGAAGGTTGGTCAGATGCTTCCCCCTGCCTCCTCATCAGCTGTGCTATATACCATATACAGGAGTTTGCACAATAGATTCTCTCCAGCCCTTTATATTATACTCCACATAAAGGCCTTTTACGCAGGGACGTTTCCCCCTGCCGACTGCTTCGGGGCTTCCTTTTGACTATGCATGCCTTTTCTGCCCATCAGAGGTTCCCTTGCTCTCCCTGCACATTTTGCCCATAGGATTGCCAACCTCCAGGTACTAGCTGGAGATCTCCTGCTATTACAACTGTTTTCCAGGCGATAGAGAAAATGTCTGCTTTGGCAATTGGGCTCTATGGCATTGAAGTCCCTTCCCTCCACAAGCTCTGCCCTCCTCAGGCTCTGCCCCAAAAACCTCCTGCTGGTGGTGAAGAGGGACCTAGTAACCCTATTTGCCTGAGGTTTCCAGATGCTGTTTTAGCCAAAATCTGGAAAATGTGGGCAAAACTCACGAGGAGGGTGAGGCAACCTCTGATTGGCAGAAAAGGCATGCATAATCAAAAGGAAGCCCCAAAGCAGTAGGCAGGGGTGACCGCGGGGAAACATCCCTGCATAAAACGTCCCTCCTTACTTTTGCAAAAGGCGTGGGACAGGATGAGAAAGAAAGAAAGAAAGAAAGAAAGAAAGAAAGAAAGAAAGAAAGAAAGAAAGAAAGAAAGAAAGAAAGAAAGAAAGAAAAGCACAGTTGGCTAGCTAGGTGGCACTTCACAAATTCTTATCACACAAGCAGTAACTGTGACTTCACTGCAGAGAGCAAGAAGTGGGAATCAACCTAGGGAGCAAAGCAGGACGAAAAGGATAACAAAGGGCGAAAATGCATGGTTGCTTTAGCCTCCTTTATTCCCTGTTTCAGCCCGGATTCAGCTAGGATCAAACACAAGTTCGGCAAAATGCATGTGTTCGATCCTGGCTGAATCCTGGCTGAAATGGAATAAAGGAGGCTAAAGAGACCATGCGTTTTTGCCCAAAGAGGACAGGGGTTGTGAATAAGCCACAGAAAGGGATTGCACCATTTGATCTGTGAATTGATATATCACCAAGAAAAAAAATCTTCCAAAAAGCCCCCCCTCCCCCTCCAATGGCAGGGGGAATGGCACAGGTAATAAGGCTGCAGAGTACAAAATGGTTCACAAGCTTACTTGGATAAACGATTGGGACTTTTGGTCTATTCTGCTGTAAATAGTATATTATAAGTAGGATCCTATTATGTTGTGAATTTATTATGTTGTAAATAGTATATTATAAGTAGGAGGTAGTTGTGAATTTCTATTCTGCTGTTTTTGGTCTATTCTGCTGTAATAGTATATTATAAGTAGGATTCTATTATGTTGTGAATTTATTATGTTGTAAATAGTATACTATAAGTAGGAGGTAGCTGTGAATTTTCTGCATTGTGCAGGGAGTTGGACTTGATGACCCTGGTGGTCCCTTCCAACTCTATGATTCTATGTCATTTCTGTACCGCTTAATGCATCAAGTTAATACTTATGCTAAGCTTCTGTTTCTTTCTGGTGGTTCCAGACTTCTAACCTCCTAATGTGTTCGTTATTGAATGTCCCATTTTGTGGATTGTACTGAATCACTATGTGTGATTGGCCTTGAGTCCCTGTGAGAAAGGCGGACTTTAAACAATGTAAATAATAAAATAAATAAAATGGTGCTTGTCAGACTTAGTTTCCTACCTGTCTTCAGAAGATATGTTACTTTCCCTATAATGAAAATATATCAGCTCTTATCTAGGCACATTGGGTTTTACTTTTCCAGTTATGTGCCGTGACAAGTTTGGCCACCATCAAGAGAGAATAAAAGCTATTTATGAGAGTGTTGTTGCACATTAGTGTCCACTACATCAAAAAGGCAGAGAAGATGATATAGGGCATCCTATAATTTTCCTGTCCCCATTGAAGGTGGTATGCATTTTTAGAAAGTGTTAGTTTCTTTTCTTATTGAATTCATTTTGTTTTTGTTTTGCATTTCTTATTCACTGGAAAAACACATTTCAATGGGAAAAAATCATTTAGGCTGTAAAGGTTTTTACACAGACACACACACACCCCAATTTTGATGAAATATTCAGAGATTGTACCCCTCACAGATGTGATTCTGCCTGATAAAAAGAATCGCTGTTTTACAAGGCCAAGTTTTACAAGTCATTTAAAACATACGATAAATTTATTTTGCTTTAATGACTCTTTGAACGTCCCTCCTTACTTTTGCAAAAGGCGTGGGACAGGATGAGAAAGAAAGAAAGAAAGAAAGAAAGAAAGAAAGAAAGAAAGAAAGAAAGAAAGAAAGAAAGAAAGAAAGAAAGAAAGAAAGAAAGAAAAGCACAGTTGGCTAGCTAGGTGGCACTTCACAAATTCTTATCACACAAGCAGTAACTGTGACTTCACTGCAGAGAGCAAGAAGTGGGAATCAACCTAGGGAGCAAAGCAGGACGAAAAGGATAACAAAGGGCGAAAATGCATGGTTGCTTTAGCCTCCTTTATTCCCTGTTTCAGCCCGGATTCAGCTAGGATCAAACACAAGTTCGGCAAAATGCATGTGTTCGATCCTGGCTGAATCCTGGCTGAAATGGAATAAAGGAGGCTAAAGAGACCATGCGTTTTTGCCCAAAGAGGACAGGGGTTGTGAATAAGCCACAGAAAGGGATTGCACCATTTGATCTGTGAATTGATATATCACCAAGAAAAAAAATCTTCCAAAAAGCCCCCCCTCCCCCTCCAATGGCAGGGGGAATGGCACAGGTAATAAGGCTGCAGAGTACAAAATGGTTCACAAGCTTACTTGGATAAACGATTGGGACTTTTGGTCTATTCTGCTGTAAATAGTATATTATAAGTAGGATCCTATTATGTTGTGAATTTATTATGTTGTAAATAGTATATTATAAGTAGGAGGTAGTTGTGAATTTCTATTCTGCTGTTTTTGGTCTATTCTGCTGTAATAGTATATTATAAGTAGGATTCTATTATGTTGTGAATTTATTATGTTGTAAATAGTATACTATAAGTAGGAGGTAGCTGTGAATTTTCTGCATTGTGCAGGGAGTTGGACTTGATGACCCTGGTGGTCCCTTCCAACTCTATGATTCTATGTCATTTCTGTACCGCTTAATGCATCAAGTTAATACTTATGCTAAGCTTCTGTTTCTTTCTGGTGGTTCCAGACTTCTAACCTCCTAATGTGTTCGTTATTGAATGTCCCATTTTGTGGATTGTACTGAATCACTATGTGTGATTGGCCTTGAGTCCCTGTGAGAAAGGCGGACTTTAAACAATGTAAATAATAAAATAAATAAAATGGTGCTTGTCAGACTTAGTTTCCTACCTGTCTTCAGAAGATATGTTACTTTCCCTATAATGAAAATATATCAGCTCTTATCTAGGCACATTGGGTTTTACTTTTCCAGTTATGTGCCGTGACAAGTTTGGCCACCATCAAGAGAGAATAAAAGCTATTTATGAGAGTGTTGTTGCACATTAGTGTCCACTACATCAAAAAGGCAGAGAAGATGATATAGGGCATCCTATAATTTTCCTGTCCCCATTGAAGGTGGTATGCATTTTTAGAAAGTGTTAGTTTCTTTTCTTATTGAATTCATTTTGTTTTTGTTTTGCATTTCTTATTCACTGGAAAAACACATTTCAATGGGAAAAAATCATTTAGGCTGTAAAGGTTTTTACACAGACACACACACACCCCAATTTTGATGAAATATTCAGAGATTGTACCCCTCACAGATGTGATTCTGCCTGATAAAAAGAATCGCTGTTTTACAAGGCCAAGTTTTACAAGTCATTTAAAACATACGATAAATTTATTTTGCTTTAATGACTCTTTGAATTCTTCCTACTTTGATGCCTGATTGATTGCTTTGAGTTTACTTTTATGACTGATTGATTGCTTCCTGTTTACTTTGATGATTGGTGGCTTTCTATTTACTATGATAACATTGCTTCCTGTTTTCTTGACGTATGATTGATTGCTTCCAATTTACTTTTATAATTGATCATTGCTGTTTACTGTGATTGCTTCCTGTTTATTTTGATTAATTGCTTCTTGTTTATGCAATAATCCACTTGGGGTGCAAATGTCTTACCACAATTCATGGTAATTGGATTAATAGCTTTCTGCGTGACACTTGCTAGAAAACCAGTGTGATCTAGCAATATGAATGTCAGATCAGGACCTGAGAGACCAGAAATCAAATTCCTACTGTAAAGTTCACCAGAGTCTGCATTTACACATCATTGGTTATTGTACTACTCTTGTGCTCTAGCAATCATTCAAAACTGGTTTTCCTGTGTGGACCACTTGCAAATGATTGCTATAGTAGTGCAAAGACTGTGTAACATCCAACTAGGTGTAGATGCAGACCAGCTGATGATCTTAGATGTCTCACCCTTTCTCGGCTAACCTGCCTCACAAGGGTGTACCAAACATAAAATGGGAGGAGAGGTATATCACTCTGAGCTTCTTATAGGGTTGTTAACCTCCAGATACTAGCTGGAGATCTCCTGCTATTTCAACTGATCTCAAGCCGATCAATTGGCCACTCTGGCAATTGGACTCTATAGCACTGAAGTCCCTCCCCTCCCCAAACCCCGGCCTCCTCAGGCTCAGCCCCAAAAACACAAGCAGAAGGTTTTTGGAGCAGAGCCTGAAGAGGGCAGGGTTTGGGGAGGGGAGGGACTTCAATGCCATAGAGTCCAATTGCCAAAGCGGCCATTTTTCTCCAGGTTACCTGATCTCTATCAGCTGGAGATCAGCTGAAATAGCAGGAGATCTCCAGCTAGTACCTGGAGGTTTGCAACCCTAGACCCAAGTGCATTGTGACAGCATCCTCTCCTCCTCCATTTTGTCCTCAAAACAACAAGGCTGTGTTGTAGGTAAGGCGGAGAGAAAGTGACTGGCCCAAAGTCACTCCTTGAGATCGATCCCATAACAGATTGGGGAATCAAACCTGGGTCTTCTAGATCTTAGTCCAGCACTCTCACCACTATATTATGCTGGCTTCCATGGCAGAGATAGGTCTAAAAGCACGCCCTTAGAGCTCAACAGTTTCGTGACTGAAGAGAAGCCAGTGAAAGAAACAAAGCTAACAGACAGAAGTATTCCAGGCAACATGTGAAAGTATGCTAGCTCCCTTCTTCTACCCAGGAAGCTGGAGTGGTCAGATTTGCTCTTCTGTGTCTCCTCGATATGCGCTTGTATCCTCATTGCCATCTCTATATTTGCAAGCCACAAGAGATTTGTCTTACTCCGCCTGCCTTGGTTTGAGAGGGGATTTTATTCCCAGTCATTTTTCGGATGCACAGCTCATTTGATTTATCCCCCATTTGGTATTTATCTTATTTCTCCCAATTTTCCCTTTTCCTTCAAGAGATATGTTATATATTTTTTTTACTATTTCTCTCTAACTCTAGCCCAAATTCATCTTTCTTTCTCCCATATTTATTTTACTGTTTATCGTTTCCCTGTGTAGCTTTTATTCTCTGGATTTATCTTTCCTATTCCTGTGATCCACTTCAGAATTCAGCCCCTTCAGTTTTCTCTTGTGTTGATTTATTATCCAGTCCTGCCACAGGGTTTCTTGGGGATGCTTTGCCTGCAGCTGTACAGCCTGGTGGTTAGATTATCGGTGTCATCTTTAAAGCATGTATCTCAAGCATCGTATCCCTTGCCCTTGATCATTTAAAATCTAAGCATGTAATGTGAAGGGTGCAGTGGAGTATAGGTAGTGATGCCAGCCTCCAGGTGGGACCTGGGAATCCCCTGGAATTACAGCTCATCTCCAGACTACAGAGATCAGTTCCCCTGGAGAAAAGGGATGGTTTGGAGGGTGGACTCTGTGGCATTGTACCCCACTGAGGTCCCTCTCCTCCCCCGGCTCCATCCCCAAATCTCAAGGAGTTCCCCAACCTGGATCTGGCAACCCTACCTTCCCATCCCCCACTAGTGGCCGGGGGGACCCAGCAACCATAAGTGTAGGATTTGCAGTTCTGCCTTGGGAAATTCCTGGAGATTTTGGGGTAGGCTTGCCAACCTCCAGGTACTAGCTGGAGATCTCCTGCTATCACAACTGATCTCCAGCTGATAGAGATCAGTTCACCTGGAGAAAATGGCCGCTTTGGCCATTGTAATCTATGACATTGAAGTCCCTCCCCTCCCCAAACCCTGCCCTCCTCAGGCTCTGTCCCAAAACCCTCCCACCGGTGGCAAAGAGGGACCTGGAAACCCTATTTGGGGGTGATGCATGGGGATGGTAGACTTTGGGGACATGATACCATAAAGCCTGAAGTCCAAAGCTGCTGTTTCCCCCAGGGGAACTAATCTCTGTAGTGTAGAATTCAGTTGTAACTCTGGAAGTACTCCAGGACCTACCTTGAGAAGAGAGGAGGGAGGTGTACAAATGACTGTGATCAGGGATTAGGGCTGCATTCAGAAAACACAAAGTAACCAATGTTGTTTGATAGTCTTCTAGAGATTGCTCAGGGTGTGCAAGTCTTACTTATCTAATAGTCACACATGGCTTAAATGCAGGAGTCCAAAAGATTGCCCCCCACCTCCCCACTGAAGTCATGCAAGGATATCCCTGAGCTCTCTTGGCTAGCATTGCTGCTGAATTTTGCCTGCGGTTCCTCTGTCAAGTTCTGCTTCAAACCAGTGCTCCATTTTATGGCTTCAGAACAGCTGCTTTGAAACGGAGATCTCAAAAAACAACTCTGTTAAACTAAGAGCCATAAATGGCTCCCGGAATTGGGATGAAGGTAAAATGCATTGCGCTGTGATTTAAAATTCTCATTGTTCTGAGCAAGGGCGGGCTCCCGTCTCTCGGGCTGAATGAAAATTCTTTCTGTGTTCGTTTTTTATACCTTTAAACTGAAAAAAAACAGGTGCACACAAACGGAATGCTAACTAGATTGACGGGCATGGGGTGCCCAAGCCATTCCACAAAACAAGGAGAGTTGTCACAACAGTATCACAAACACCTTCCCATGTATTCTCTCTGAGGGTCCTTCACATATTATAAATAGGGTGGCCTGGTCCCTCTTCACCACCAGTGGGAGATTTAGGGGAGGGCGGAGCCTGAGGAGGGCAGGGTTTGGGGAGGGGAAGGACTTCAATGCCATAGAGTCCAATTGCCAAAGTGGCCATTTTCTCCAGGGGAACTGATCTCTATTGGCTGGAGATCAGTTGGAATAGCAGGAGATCTCCCGCTTGTACCTGGAGATTGGCAACACTAGTTACAGCACATGCTCTTTAAAGTGCTACTGGACTCTAGTTTCTTGAGAGTGGTGGATTGGAGCTGAGGTAGGGGTTTACTCCCTACAGGTGGACAAACGAAAAGCCTATTAACAAATATTAGGCATTTTTTTTAAAAAAAATTCAGATTAATTATAACAATATTCGCAAAATGCTTTTTAAAATTTGGTTAGCTAGTATCTGAACACATGTGCCAAGATTCCATCACTGTCTGCAGAATTGGCTTCGGGAGCACTGGTCTCTCGAGTTCAAGACCTGCTTAATAAAGATGTTAATGAGGTCCTCATCCCATTAAGCTGAAGATAGTTCATTTCATTAAGCGGGAGGTGGCAGCGCATTGGATATACCTGGGCTCATGACGTCCCCAGTGTGGTGAAAATGAATACGTATTCTTTTCGTTAGCTAGTTAGATTCCCATATCAAAGATACCTTTGAGAACTTAAGTACTTCCATTGATAGCAACTCATTGGAGTCTAAAACTAAATCACTGGAGAATGATATTGATAGACCCTTTAAGGAGATGAAGGATATTAAGATTAGGAAATTCAAGAGATATGAACAGGATCATAAAAATGGCGCAGTGTATCCATGGCTAACGAAAAGAATATGTAAAGTTTCATTTTCAGAACCACCTGTCTCTGATACTGATAGTAACTTTTTGAGTCGTTCCCGGTGTTGTATCAGATACATCACATGGTATAAGGCAGGTTGGAGGTGACAACACGCTTTTTGGGGCAATTTTGAAAAGAAGGTATCACTTTTATTTGTTTCTAGAAAGCAATGAGAATCACAGAGGATGAAAGAAATGTGTTGAAGGAAAAGAACAAAAAGAAAGTATAACCACTTTCGATAAACATCAACCGGAGCCTGCCAAAACCTTGAGCTCATTATTCTTCCCTAAAATCTTTTGACATTCCGGCTTTGCTCAGTTGCCCCAAGACATGGCGCCACAGCATCCCCCTCATTCTCTATCACCTCCATTCATGTCTTGGATATCTCATAATGCAATTCAGACTTGCCTTGTGGGTTCACAAACTCACCCAGACACTCATGATGCTTTATTGCACGGATTCATCGTCTCTTCTTTCATATCCTACCTATTATAACCATAGTTGTCTGCCTGACTCGTAACTGGAACGTTTTAGAGACTCTCAAGGGAGGAACCTTTGATCTCTTAACTGCTACACCACTTTTCAAGCTAGCGTGGTGTAGTGGTTAAGAGCGGTGGTTTGGAGCGGTGGACTCTGATCTGGAGAACCGGATTTGATTCCCCACTCCTCCACATGAGCGGCAGAGACTAATCTGGTGAACTGGGTTGGTTTCCCCACTCCTACACATGAAACCAGCTGGGTGACCTTGGGCTAGTCACAGCTCTCTTAGAGCTCTCTCAGTCCCACCTACCTCACAGGGTGTCTGTTATGGGAAGGGGAAGGGAAGGTGATTGTAAGCTGGTTTGACCCTTCCATAAGTGGTAGAAAAAGTTGGCATACAAAAACCAACTCTTCTTCTTCTAAATTGTATCCCAATTGCCATTCTAGATTTCTGTAACTCAGTGAACATTTCCAAATGCTTTCTCATGGCTCAGTTTGGGCAGATCTCTCTGAGGTCAATAGCCAAAATGCCACTTCAGAACATCTAAAATAAGACATGAACTTGATTGTATTAGCATCTCCCACTACAAGCCATTCCCCGAGTCCATGTACCCCCAACATTGTGCCTGCCGACTCCTTTTCTGTCACCCACCAAATATTTTTAGAAAGTTAGCAGAGCCAGGTGGGGTTTTTGCCCAGCAAGGCTTCTGATTTTGTACACACATGCATTCTTCCCCACTTCTGGGGAGGAGGAGGAGGAGGAGGAGAAGAAGAAGAAGAAGAATTGGTTTTTATATGCCTATTTGCTCTACCTTTTATTAAGGAGAATCAAACCGGCTTACAATCTCCTTCCCTTTCTCTCCCCACAACAGACACCTTGTGAGCTGGGTGAGGCTGAGAGCTTGAAGAGAACTAGTACAAGGTCGCCCAGCTGGCTTCATGTATAGGAGTGGGGAACCAACCCAGTTCACCAGATTAGTGTCTGCCATTCATGTGGAGGAGTGGGGGATCAAATCCAGTTGTTCAGATTAGAGCCCACTGCTCCTAACCACTACACCACGCTGACTCCCAAGATGAATATATTTGTGGTGATCGTTTCAGTTGAGTTTCAGATAGTTTGCACCTTGGAACTATAGTCTGATCTCGTAAATTTCGAGCGTACACCCACATGGAAAAAGCTGATGCATAAGCAGCACATGCACTCATTTTAAATGATGTGTTGCCTGCTTGTACATAAACTGTGAAGATACGCTAACAGTGGCTGTTGAGGATGCCTGAAACCCACCATAGAGTTTCTGTCGGTTCCTAGAGCTACTCCATTTCATTTCCCCTTTTTATCAAAATCCTGCCACCATTCTGAGTAGTGGTGGGCAACAGGATATGGGGTGTGTGTGGACAGAATGGAGTGGGTGCAGAGGAGAGCGACGAGGATGATCTGGGGCCTGGAGACCAAGCCCTATGTGGAAAAGCTGAGGGAATTGGGAATGTTTAGTCTGAAGAAGAGGAGGTTGAGAGGGGACATGCTTTTTTCTTTTGAAGTATTTGAAGGGCTGTCACTTAGAGGAGGGCAGGGAGCTGTTCCTGTTGGTAGCAGAGGATGGGACTCGTAATAATGAGTTTAAATTGCGGGTGGAAAGGTTATTTGGGGGGGGGGAAATTTACAGTAAGAGTTGTTCAACAGTGGAATCGGCTACCTAGGGAGGTGGTGAGCTCCCCCTCACTGGCAGTCTTTAAGCAGAGGCTACAGAAACACTTGTCAGGGATGATCTAGGCCCGTGTTGCCGAACCCATGGCACGCATGCTGGACTTGGCACGCGGAGTCCTCTCTGTGGGCACGAGCAGGTAAGTTTTGCATCTACCTTCCCTGGACTCCCCACCACCCAGCTGGGAGGAAACCTCAGTATTCAGGTTAAATTGCCATGTTGGCACTTTGCGATAAATAAGTGGGTTTTGGGTTGCAGTTTGGGCACTCGGTCTCTAAAAGGTTCGCCATCGCTGATCTAGGCTGATGCTGCATTGAGCAGGGGGTTGGACTAGATGGCCTGTCTGGCCCCTTCCAACTCTATGATTCTATTCTATGATTCTATGATTCCCTGCTCTGACCAGGAGCTTAGCAGCCCTGGCTTAGACTGGAGTAACCCTGTTTAGGCTTGTGCTGTGGAACAACTCTGTAATAAGGGAGGTGTTGAATTGCGATGTAATGTTGAAAAAGGAACCCTGCAGGTTTCCCCTGGGATCCCAACAAACTCCAAACCAAAACAAATTAAGTTTTATTTTTGCTGCTTCCTTTTCTTTTTGTAAATATACAGCCAGCTTTGAAGTGCAGTGTGTAATTAAGAATCCCTAAGGGGGATTAACAGATCCTAATAAGGCATCTATTTTGCTAACTTCCCTTTCAGTGTCTTTCCCATGGATTAGGTACAAATTCTCACTCCTCTGCCGAGGTGTTGTCATGCAAGCAGAGATCTGTCTGAAGACCTGGCCTCTTATTTTCGTAAACTTTTCACCCTCATTATATTGGATCCTTCCCTCCACCCCCATGCACTTTTGAAGATTCTTTACAAACACAGAATTTTATACATTTTTTTTTACTTTCAGGAAATAATACCATCCCCTGGTTTTTGATGGCGAGATCTTTCTGAACCATCCATTAATAAATGCATTTATTCTCAAAGATTATATATAAAAAGAGGCAAATCCTTCAGATATGCTAAACAGCCTTTTCCTCTCATCATCTGAAAACCATCTCTTGTTGAAGTTTAGACCTCTTTCTCTATTAATTACACATACCCACAGCCTTCAAGAAACCACTGTTTAGAAAATAATAGGATTTCTCAAGAACACTTGGCCATTCCTCAGCACTCTCCTGACATTCAATTGTGTCTTCAGTGAATATGCACACTGGATCATACCTGCTCATTCTCTTCCTGACTTCCAAGCACACAGCAAAAGTTCTGTCCAGAGCATGCAGATGGGATGTGCATACACAAAGGTGGTTTGTGCTTTCATTTAATTGCTTGGATTTGCCAATCCCCCAACCCAGAGCTTTTGTGCTATTCCCCTCAATAAACTTCATTTCTGTTTTCACTCTATCCTAGGGTTGCCAGGTCCCTCTTCATCACCGGCCATTTTCTCCAGGTGAACTGATCTCTATCAGCTGGAGATCACCTGTAATAGTGAGAGATCTCCAGCTAGTACCTGGAGGTTGGCAACCCTACTCTATCCAGATACTAAGCATTCCTTCCAAGAAAAGAAGACGAAGAGGAGGAGTAGGAGTTGGTTTGTATATGCTGACTTTCTCCACCACTTAAGGGAAAATCAAATGGGGTTACAATCACCTTCCCTTCCCCTCCCCACAACAAACACCCTGTGAGGTAGGCAGAACTGAGAGAGTTCTGACAAAACTGTGACTAGCCCAAGGTCACCCAGCTGGCTTCATGTGGAGGAGTGGGGAATCAAACCCAGTTCTCCAGATCAGACTCCACTGCTCCAAACCACCGTTCTTAACCACTACACTATTCTGGCTGTTGTAAGGACATTTCACCACATTCTCAATGATCCTTTATACACAGACAGCCCGTTCCTGAGGGAGGGGGGTGGATCCACGGCGGCTGGGAGCGGCACAGCCGAGGCTCCCCCACAGAGGCTTCCCGGCTGTCGAAAGTAAAATAAAAACTATTTAAAGCATAAAATGGGGATAATGCTGTCATAGAAAACAGCGAGGCTACACTGTCACAACTCAAGGAGGCGTTTCCGGGGGTGAAAGGGGTTAGGATGCTGCCTAAAATTAGCTCCACCCCATGGAACGCCCTGGGAATGCCTACGAGGATGCCGTGTAGGGACTTATGCAGCTGAAATGCTGCCAGGAGGCAGCGTTGGCAGCAGAGCCTCACGCAGTGGCGTGGCATCCTGAGGCTGGCATGAATGCCTCCCATGGCAGCGTAAGTGCCCCTTATTCCAGAATAAATGGACACTTACAATTCGGCCTTCCCTTCCGGATTGTGCTCAGAGTTGCCATCCACCAACTGAGGTCTGGAATCACAACTAATCTCCATCGATCAGTTTCCCTGGAGAAAATAACTGCTTTGGAGGGTGGATTCCATGGTTAGGGTTGCCGGCTCTGGGTTGGGAAATACCTGGAGAATTTTTGGTTGGAGATTGGGGAGGGTGGTGTTTGGTGAGGTGCGGGTCCTCAGCAGGGTCTAATGCCATAGAGTCTACCCTCCAAGGAGGGGGGCTCCTCCTGTCCACCCCCCGACAAAGACCATCAGTAGCATCCCTGAGCCATGTAGCATCTCTTTCTCCTCCTGTTCTCTACCTCATCCACCTGCCGAATCTGATGGATCTTTGCTAATGTATGATAATCAATATTCTTTTATTTTTCTCTTGTCCCGTTGCTGTATCCTGGAAAGTTGGGGAGGCAGTGGCAGACATGGGCCCTTGCTTCACGCAGGCTACACACCAAATTTATCCCGCTAAAATAATTAATCCTCAAATAATAATTCTACAAAATGGAATTAAAATGATCTGAGAATAGTGGGGGACCTGTCCCTTGATTAAAGAGTCCTGGACTTGTGAGAAGTAAATGGAAAGCCTGCCTCCCCCCACCCCTAGGGGTTTAGCAGAAAGGGAAATTAATCAAAAAGAGGGGAAATGATATTCGATATTTTCTTAATCAAGGCACTTGAAAGAACCCGACATGTGGACACCGCGCTCCCAATTTATTATGATAACCAAAGCCCGGCGATACTAATGAAATGGCAATCTGATCAAACACAATAGGCTATTTCTGGAAGGACCGCTAACTCAGCCGTGGGCAGCACAATAGAAATAGAAATGTAAGGGAAGGACCATTGTGTTGCTAATCTGGCTATTGTCCCTACCTAATTATTAGATCTGATGAGGACAGCAAAGTGGGTGGAGGGACGTTCTGTTATGCCGGTCTCGAAAACACAGCAGCAGAGAAAACTTTCCAGGATCCACCAAGGTGAAGACTCAGGTACAGTTAGGGCATCCTAAAGGGATATGAAATAACCAGTTGAGTTTGAGAGATCATCTTCCATCTCTACCAAGGCTACGGTTCTGCAAACCTTTTGTGTGTTCAGTTCGTTTAAGTTTAAGTTGATTTTAAGGAACATTCAAGATGATGAAAGGTGGTGCTACCTATCATGATGGGGGTGGTGGAGTACAGCAGTTTTCGATTGCATGCTGAAAACATGCTTGAGAACCGCTTGAGAGTCCTTCAGCTCCAATCGGGATGCAATACTTATCTCCCCCTCCCCCCGAGCCACATGTGGCTAGCTTTATTCTAAAGGTTTATCTTACATTCCTCCCACTGTACAAGCAGTCAGTGCCATGTTGTTCTCCACTATCCATCAGCACGTATGCCAGAATTTTTTTCCTAACCCAAAAGAAAGAAAGAAAAGGCAGTGGGGAAACCAAACCGATTACCGCGGCTCATGTGGAGGAGCGGGGAATCAAACCTGGTTCTACAGATTAGAGTCCACCCCTCTTAACCATGACACCATGCTCTCATAATAGTCACACTTCATGGTGGAGAGATGGCTTTGAAAGATATTTTATGTTCTGCAGCAGGGGGAAAGGAACATTTCCAATGGGACCAGACATATCCTTGCATGTTGGTATCTGCAGAGCTTCTGCACAAGGTCAGACTTAGACCAATTTCTTAAAATGGAACACTGTCATAATGCCAGTAAATGATTCCAGGATATATTTTAGGCTCTCCTCCCTCCCCTACAGTGTTTTCCAACTCCAGCAGTCCTTTCAACTAAATATCATTGGTATTTCTGCTCTGCATGGACACCTGGAGCCAGGTGCGTTGCATTAGAGAAACGCTGCACGGTTTCTTCATCATGGAGCTCTGTTCCCCATGCAGCGCACATCTGCTTGATGGATGGTTGTGCTGTCCCTCTATTTGTGTAGCCAGAAAGAATTACGCCTTCTCTGTGATGAAGGCAGCCATGTAAAACAGAGGAGAGGACCCACTGAGGAAGCATGGCACAAGCAGATGGAGAGCGCTTTATGCTAGCTTCCAAGGGAAACGTTATCCAACAGAAGATGCAGCTACAGTAGAGGATCTCAAATAGTATCCTAATGGTCTCCTTACAAGGCAGGGGGAAATAGTCCATCTGTCCTAAGCATTATTACAGGGGATTTCAGCAGGTGTAGCACTGTGGCTAAGACATTCAAGAGGTTCATGGTTCGACTGTAACTTGTGCTGGGTTGGTTGTCAGAAATCATAGAATCGTAGAGTTGGAAGGGACTACCAGGGTCATCTAGTCCAACCCCCTGCACAATGCAGGAATTTCACAACTACCTCCCCCACACACACCCAGTGACCCCTACTCCATGCCCAAAAGATGGCCAAGATGGCCCTCTCATCATCTGCTTAAGGTTATAGGATCAGCATTGCTGACAGATGGCCATCTAGCCTCTGCTTAAAAACCTCCAGAGAAGGAGAGCTCACCACTCCCTGAGGAAGCCTGTTCCACTGAGGAACTGCTCTGTTAGAAAATTCTTCTTAATGTCCAGACGGAAACTCTTTTGATTTAATTTCAACCCGTTGGTTCTGGTGTGACCTTCTGGGGCAACAGAAAACAACTCGGCACCATCCTCTGTATGACAACCCTTCAAGTACTTGAAGATGGTTTTAAAAAAAATATGAAAAATATATCTATTTCTGTTCAACAATAGAATGGCTAGATCTCAAAATAGTTTCAAATAGCATATACACCCACATAGAAGCACACTTTTAAAATGTAACATTAATAGCTGAACAGCAACTAATAAAATCTTTAGCATACCAATAGTGAGGGAATCTTATGGGGCTCCCCTATGGGTTAGCCAGCTCATGGGACAGCTCAAACGTCACCTGTCCTATGAACTTCTCAAGGGTTCATTGGCAATTCACCTTCCCATCTGCATATAAAGGGAGAATAACACAGAGAACACCACATTCTAGAAAATGCGTGAAGAGTATGACAGATACCAAATCCAGAAACATTTAGGGCCACAGCCCTGTTTCTGGGAATAAAAACTGTCAAAGTCCAAAACATACCTAATCCGATTGCCTCCTGAGTTCCAGGTGCCTTTCTCTGCTGGCTCTTGTCTCGGCAAAAAAAAATAAAAAAATCTTCAGTAATTCTTTCTTCTTTTAGGTGTTTGTTTCTGCACCACCCTCATGCAGTTGTAAGACATTGGTCTGTATGTGTTTTTACATCATTTTAAAAGGTCTTGAAGTGTCGGTTGTTTGACTGATGTTTCTGTTGCATATTTTGCAGGAAAAGTGCATTTTTAAACGCCATGAGTAATTAGGTACGTTTTTGAGCTTAAGAAGGGAAGAAAGATGGACTCCCAAGGCTTTTATCACTGGGCAGTTTAGAGAAACGTTTGATATTATTTTTATTAGGTGTAACTCGAGTTGCAGTCTGGAGATTTGCCCTTTTCCTTTTACACCTGCTGCTGAATCATGACACGAGGCCACTGCTGCGACTTCTCCCACCTGCTTCCCCTACTCCCCTCACTTTTGGCCGATTCCTTCCTGCTGTGTGTGGCACCCTGCCTGCGCATGACAGGCGGGACAGATGAGAGGTATCAGAGGGCAAGGTCATCTTCAGCAGCAGATTAGGATCCAGTTGTTCTAAGGATAGGGTTGCCAACCTCCAGGTACTAGCTGGAGATCTCCCACTATTACAACTTATCTCCAGCTGATAGAGGTCAGTTCCCCTGGAGGAAATGGCCACTTTGGCAATTGGACTCTATGGCATTGAAATCCCTCCCCTCCCCAAACCCCACCCTTCTCAGGCCCCACCCCAAAAATCTCCTGCTGGTGGTGAAGAGGGACCTGGCAACCCTATCTGTGAGGCAGGGAGATGGTGATAGTCCCAGGGACCTGTCAACCCTATCTAAGGAGGCTTCCAAAATTCTCTTTCTTTGAATTTCCTTCTGGATGTTGAAGTTCCAAAGTACCTGGTCTTGTTTCTGAAGTGGGGCTGATGCATCAGGCATTTGGGTTGGGGGCCACCTGGGAAGGGAAGATATGCACTACATAGCTGCATTATTATTATTATCATTTACTTGCAAGGAGCATGTCACTTGCAGGCCGAAGTAATACAATCCCATCATCAGTCATTTCAGGATACTGCAATGTCATTCTGTTGAGAGCTACGTAGGAATGCTAAGTGCATGTAAAGCCATCCTTCCCTGTAACATCCAGATAAACGATACTAGTTATGTTTGATTGGCAGCTCTTCTTTGAAAACCGCAAACGGATCGATTGTGAGGACAAACAGTTTGCTGAAATTCTTCATAAATAAACCTATTATTGTCAGCTTTCCTAACACGTCCTGCATGTAAAGCCAACACAGCACAGTTTATTGCTAATAAATTAATATAATATACAACAGGCTGTGCGTGTAAGGGGGCATTTTGCAAAGTGAAATGACACAGCAAGATCTTTGCAAGCAATCCTTGGTACGAGAATAAATGCAATCATTCCCAAGACAGCCAGAATAGGGGAAGGGAATCCGATTCAGTGATGTAGAACATGCATTTGTAGGAAGGAGGTATCAAGTCCATTTCCAGCTAAAGGCATTCAGGTAGCTGGTTTTGGGAAAGCTTTTTCTCTGCCTGAAATCTTGGAGAGCTGTATCTGATCAGAGTGGACAGTTCTGAGTCACCTGGATCAAGCATCTGATTCAGTATCGAGGGACCTTCACCTGTTCCTCAAGGGATAATTAAATTGTGGAATTCATGGGGGAGGGAAAGAGATTAGCTGATTTTTCTCTTGGAGTTTGCAGTTCTGGATTACCCGGTCTGCTGCTCCATTTTTAATTGAAGGAGAGTTCTGCTTATATCTCCAGTTTAAAGAGAGACAGCTTCCAGGTAGTAAGGAGTCTGAGGTGTTGGATTCCGCAAAGGAGAAAAGGTACAATTGGGAATGAAAGATGTAGGACCAGAAATAGAAGGTGTGAAGGTGATGCCTCATTTTCTTTCTCTCCATTTTCATCTCGTCTTTCTTTCAAGGAGCTCGGTGTGCCATATATGATTCCCCCCATTTTGTCTTCCTGACTACCCTGTAGGGTAGTGTAGGCTGAGAGACTACTGTGCTAAGCTCACCCAGTGAGTTTCATGGTTGAATAGGAATTTGAACATTGGCGTCCCATTTTCTAATCTGCTACATTGGATTGCCAGGTCCCTCTTCTCCACCGGTGGGAAGTTTTGGGGGCGGAGCCTGCGGAGGGCAGGATTTGGGGAAGGATTTCAGTGCCATAGAGTCCAATTGCCAAAGCGGCCATTTTCTCCAGGTGAACTGATCTCTGTCGGCTGGAGATCAGTTGTAATAGCAGGAGATCTCCATCTAGTACCTGGAGGGTGGCAACCCTGATGCTACACTACATTCTCCCCTCAGTAACACCTGGTCATCCAAAACATGAGGGGCCATAGCTCAGTAGTAGAGCATCTGCTTAGCATGCATAAGGTTCCAAGTTCAATCTCTGGCACCTATAGCTAAAAGAATCAGGTGACAGGTTGATGTGAAAGACCACTGGCTGAGACACTGGAGAGCTGCTGCCAGTCTGCATAGACAATAAGGACCTTCATGGATACATGGTCTGATTCAGTATAAGGCAGCTTCATGTGTTCATGTGTACAAGACATGGTGTCATTAGGGGAGGGGCTTTAGCTCAGTGGTAGAGCATCTGCTTGGCATGCAGAAGGTCCCAGGTTCAATCCCTGGCATCTCCAGTTAAAGGGACTAGGCAGGTATGTGAAGTGAAATAATCCTGCCTGAGACCCTGGAGAGCTGCTGCCAGTAGACAATACTGCCTTTGATGAACTAAGGGTCTGATTCAGTATAAGGCAGCTTCACATGTTCATATGTTCACCGCACTTCAAATTCTTCCTTTGGCAGACGGCAGCCAGTGAAATAGAATGTGTGTATGTGGGAATGTGAAAGGAGGATCTTGATGAGCTGGGATGTTACATATGTTTTGGATGACTAGACGATGCGTTGGATCCAGATGAAACTTTCCACTAATAGAAGGCACTTCCGTCAGTGGAACAGAACTTTCCTGCCTGCCTCTCTCCTACACGGCCCACTGATCTCCCCCAAAGGCTGCTGCTTGGACACAGGGGACCCTCTGGAATGGTATAAGAGGCACATCTGGGGTCTGCAGCAGGTAGAGGAATGTTAGGGTTGCTAGGACCCCCTTCCCCACCAGCGGGAGGTTTTTGGGGCAGCGCCTAAGGAGGGTGGGGTTTGGGGAGGGGAGAGACTTCAATGCCATAGAGTCCAATTGCCAAAGCAGCCATTTTCTCCAGGGGAACTGATCTCTATCGACTGGAGATCAGTTGTAATAGTGAAGATCTCCAGCTAGTATTTGTATCCCACTGAGGAACGTGGCAAAGTGGTCTGAGACTTAACTTAGTATTAACCTTAAGAATGACTACTATGGTGAGTTATATGGATTATATAAATAAGCTTTTTACCTTTTGTATTATATGATTGCTGAGATGTGATTTATATACGTACATAAGGAGGGTTCTCAACAAAAGAACTGAAGAATTAACCTTGTGTTTAAAATGAGGACTTCTAGGGAACAGACATCGTCTTGTGGGACGTTTCTGGGACGTCATTGCGGCTCTCGCACTCCCATTCCCAATTTCAGGGATAACTAGGACTTTTATAAGTTCAAGATTCACTCCAGAATTTTTGGAGATGTTAGCATTTGTTTAATTGTAAAATTGTATGGTAAAATTGTATGGTACTTTTGCTTACCTTAATAGATAAGTTACACTGCATTTTGGAGTCACTCTGTGCTTTACTTCACCAGTACCTGTAGGTTGGCAACCCTAAGGGAAGTGGTGGAAATTACAGCTTCCCTTTCATTAGCAGACATTTTAGTTTAAGTCCAACACATATGTAGGAAGGGAAGCAGACAAGGAGATAACAGGCCCACTGCTTTCCTCAGCATCCATGCCATTCTTGTCCATGTTCCAATCTAATTTAGGGTTTCCTTTGTCACGGCAGATAAATCTGCTTGCCTAGGAAGCACACCGGGGGGGATCTTCCAAAGACAACATGGCCGATGTCAAACCACAAGAAGTTTTAAAAGGGCAGCATTGTGCAGACGTTCAGGACTGTATTACTGTTCAGCGCCCAAGGAAGCTTTTATGTGTATGTGTGTCATTCTTCCCCACCATCTCTGTCGACGTGCTGGTTCTGCACAGCTATAAATGTGCAGAAATCTTCAAAGAGACCCCCTGACATGACATGGGCGGCGCCCCTATGCCTTCCTTTTAAGTGGCGTCCTCATGAGCAAGTAACCCTTCCTAAAGCAAAGGTAAAGGAGCTTAAAGAGAGCGGCTTTCACAGCAGGTATCAAAGATTTTCTTCTGCTCTGTGAGGATCACAGTTCTAGTCCCCCTCCGGTCAGAATTAGCCACCAGGCAAAAGAAGAGAGTCTTTTTTCATGTAACTTTGGTTAAATGCCTTAAAATAAATGCCTTGAAAAAGTGGGCTGGAGAGGGCTGAAGTTATTAGTTAAAAAAAAAAAGTTTGAGAGTAATGCGTCATAGAATATTCTAGAAAGTGGGACAGTGAGGTGAACAAAACATGGTACATGGCAGAGTTTAGAAGTTTGATCTTATGGCACAGGCTTCACACTCTGGCTGGTTAGTTCAAACAAACAGTGCGTAAGACTGGACTAATTAGAAACTAGATGGAAGATAAATAGAATAATATTAACCCACAGAAATGATGTGCTCTGTGACAGAATATATTTACAAAGAGCCCTGGACTGTTTGGAAATATCTGCTGAGGGCTATTCCTTATTCTGGAAACCCTGTTTGACATTAAAAAACAAACAAAAAAAACCTAGCACTGAGCTCACACAGTTTATATCGTTCCGGTCTCACTGGTGCAAATAAAATAAAATAAAATAAAATAAAATAAAATAAAATAAAATAAAATAAAATAAATAAAATAAAATGCCTCTATTTTCCACACAAAAAAGTAGCAGTTGAGCCAAAACAATTCATATAGTTTTGATTTCACTGTTGTGTCAAAAAAAAAAAAAACTTTCATTTTTGTTGTGCTTTTCAGCATCTCCCAAAATTGCATCTATTTTTCACCTAATTCTTGAACTTTAGGCAGAACGGTGCGAAAGCTCCTCAAGTGACTTTTTAAAGCTCTAGAAAACTGTCCAGTCCTTGAGCTTATTCTGCAGGACACAGCTCAGAGCTTCCCGGGCTTCGCAAAGCAAGGCAGCTGGACTATCGCGGAATTTATCTGACAGCGCTCAAAGGAAATCCAACCGAACTAATCCTATTATACAGACTCCCTTCCTCCTCTCTACCTACATGAGAGGAGACAGGGTGAGATCACAAATAGAGAAATTGCCAGTCATATGGGTGGGGGAAGGGCTACATCAGGGGTGTCAATAGGGGTGCTAGGTCCCTCTTGGCAACCAGCGGGAGGTTTTTGGGGCGGAGCCTGAGGAGTGCGATGTTTGGGAAGGGAGGGACTTCAATGCCATAGAATCTAATTGCCAAAGCGGCCATTTTCTCCAGGTGAATTGATCTCTATCGGCTGGAGAGCAGTTGTAATAGCTGGAGATCTCCAGCTACTACCTGGAGCTCCATAGTTATCTTGTATAACTGGGAAATATGACAGGGAGATGGCTGAAAATGCATCCTTACAGGGAGCTCCATAAATCTAACATGACTGTAAAACATAACTAGGAGAAGGCCAAACATACAGATTGGGAGAAAGAGCTCCATAGTTTTTTTTTTTTTAAATAACTATTTTAAGTTTAGTTTATAATAACAGCAACAACAACAAAAATACAACAGCAGTAAGTTAAGCATCCTTGTACAGCCGAGATATGTTTCAATACTTGGTTCCAATATATGTTCCAATATTATACATCAGTGCTTTTTTTTCAGAAATCATACTATTTGTTGAATTCACTTAGCTGAACTTAATAAATGCAAATCAAACAATATTTTCGTGGGCATCGTTTACTTTGTGATGCCCCCTTCTCCACATATTCCAGAAAAGGCAGCCATCTATTTTAAAAGTTTGTAGAGTAAGATAAGTTATTTGCTACTTTGAGTTGTGGAGATATCTTATCTAAAATTAAACGGTTCCCCACCTTCTCATACCGCTGCCCAGTAGAAGGCATCTTTCCTTTTTTCCAGTATGAGGCAATCAGAAATTTTGCTACTGGTAGCAGTCTTGAAATCAGTTCTCTTTTTTGGGTAGAGAGTTGTTGTACATCATATTTTTTTTCTACTAATAGGACAATTAAGGCATCACAAGAGACTTTGTATTGCGTGATTAATTCTATTTCTCGCAAGATCTTGTCCCAAAATAAACTTTGCAGGGTCTCCTGTTGAGCAGCAAGAGGATGAAAGGCACGAGTAGGCCAAATTCTGCAAACTATTCTTCCCTGACCTTTTCATAATCCTTGAGGCACAGGTCCCGAGATGTGTGTCTGCTAAAAACACACACACCCTAATTAGAATAATGCCCACAGCAATATTTGGATACCTGAGCAGCAGGTAATCAACCTGAAAACCTGGGGCCAAGTGAGCCATATACTCCGAGACAGGCTAGTGCGAGAAAATCATATATACTGCTTTACTCTCGGCTACTTGGAGAATATGTGAAAAAGCACTTCGAATCGTCCAGTTGCATAGCTGCATTCAATGCATTATGTTAATCCTTTATGAAAATGCAGCCGCTCTTTGCAGCTTCCTTCGAGTTTGGCTGTGGAAAAGCTGTTGCCTGGGACAGTAGAGAACGTAACTTTCTTGTTCTCTCTCTGTTTTTTTTTTGTTGTTGTCATGGCTTAGTTTCCCCCCATCCCTCCCAAAAAAACAACCTCTCTCTTGGATCTAAGTTTTATGGGATGAGAAGCAGGCGTCTGCTTTTAAATCGCATGCCAGGCTCATCGCTGTACAGGTTTTTTTTTTAAAAAAAATACTTTTTTACCAATCTCAGCTGTCATATGTTCACCAGAAATTTGTAATTGGGGGCCGGAACAGATGGCAGAAACTTAAAATGACATGTACTGGCAGCGGTACCTTGACAGAACGCAACAAGAATATACTGGGAAGGAGTCAGGGTATAGAACAGGAAGAACCGTTCTGGCAGAAAATTCAGTATCCTTGTGGAATCCAAAAAAAGGAAAAGAAACCTGGAAAGAAGCCACTTCAGCAATTTTGCTTCAAACCACTTCCCTGTGGCAGGAGAACCTCTCAGTGACAGAGTACATGATATGCAAGCAGTAAGTCCCTGACACAATCCCTGTCATGTTCAATTCAAGGATTTAGGTCAGCTCATGTTAGGAAAGGTCTTCCTCTGTTGTTGCTAGTTAGAGTAGACAACAACTAGAAGTTATGATGGTCTGACTCAACATAAAGCTGCCTCATGTCTAGTCTATTCTAGTCTAGACTGAGAGCCAGTGTGGTGTAGTGGTTAAGAACGGCAGACTCTAACACCTTGAATTGGGCTTGGGAGTGGGTCTGTAGTAGGGATGCCAGCTCTCGGTTGGGAAATACCTGGAGATTTTTGGGACGGAGCCTGAGGAGGGCGGGGTTTGGAGAGGGGAGGGACTTCAATGCCATTGAGTCCAATGGCAAAAGCGGCCATTTTCTCCGGGTAAACTGATCTCTATTGTCTGGAGATCAGTTGTAATAGCAGGAGATCTTCAGCTAGTACCTGGAGGTTGGCAACCCTAGTATGTAGTCAGTGTAATTGCTGTAGTATTGGGCTCACATGCTTTGGCCCCCACCAGCAATCTAGCTGCAGCATTCTGCACTAGCTGCAGCTTCTGAACCCTCTTCAAGAGTAGCTCCAAGTACAGCACATTGCAGTAGTCCCGTCTAGATGTAACTAAGGCATGGATTACTGTGGCAAGATCTGACTGACCCAGAAATGGGCACAGCTGACACACCAGCCAAAGTGGGTAAAAGCATGTGACAAGGCGACACCAAGGAGCTCTTCTTGTCATTTGAAAGAGTCCCTTTTCCAATTTGTTTTTGTATCTGAGCTACACACACTAGATATCTAGGCTTATCTTTCTGGTGGCGATCTTGACTTGCCTTGCTAAAGGGATTCTCTAAGATGAACTACAACCCAGCGGCTGCTCACTTACTTGAAAGTAAACCCTGCTGAACACAATGGGACTTGCTTCCAGTAAATGTGCATGGGATGGAGTTGAAGGAGGGTGGGGGAAATGAGAGGCAAGGAAAAGTTTCAAGTGGTCTGAGACATCTGAGGAGAGCTGAAGGGGGCTCGTCCATCGCTGGTGGCCACCAGTAAAGGGAAGCAGGGGTGGAGAAACTTGCAAAATTACCTATCACCTATTACATTTTTATCCAATCCTCCTCCAAAGAGCTCAAAGGAAGGTACAGTGTTCTCCGATCCTCCAGCCAATATTCACATGGTAGAGCTTCATTCTGAGCAACCAAATTGCAACGTTCAGCAGCTTCCCCAGTTCTCACAGAATTTCCCAACATGTAACCTAAATCTTAACTTCCTGGTATTTGATTATGTGTACCCTTGTTCTGTTGCTCTGGTATATGTGCAGCTAGTGAAGCCAATTCATGGGAGCTCGTGGATTCTCAAACAACCATCCAGCTTGTTAGTAACTAGTTTTGATGACCACTTGGTGAATACTGTTGAGATATAAGACACGTCCTGCACTTGTTTGCATCTACATGTTGGATTAAAGCTAAAGCTCCATCTGTCTTGGCTCCCAGCTTACTGGCCTTGTCTAATGATCAGTTCAGTAAAGTCCAAATGCCACAGCCGGGCAAGCGGCAGGCTGGTATCTGGATGGTGGAGTTGGCTGCAAGAAGAAAACAGTTTATTGTTGCTATTGAGGCCATGTCTGTTTTCTGTGGAAATAACAGTTTGATCCTCAGTAAGCACAAGGAGTCATAAAAGGGAGGAACTGGCCATGGGAAAAAGTCCAAAGTCAGCGATGAGAAAGCCCGAACATCAGCTAGATGGGAATGCATTGAGGGAGGATCTGCCTATTGACAAAAGCAGGGGAAGGATGTGATGCATAGCATCTCTGCATTTCTCACTAATTGTAAAAGTGGGCAGGTGGGCACATTTTGCCTCCAGAACATTGTTGTTCCAAAATGAAGAACTTTATAATTTTTGATAAGAGTGAATAGTAGACATTACTTTATCCCAAGGACATGAATGTGTATTTGGGCATTTCTGCCCCCAATGAACACAGTATTTGGATTAAGGACCAGGGCTTGCTTCCTCTATCTGACTGGCCTCGACCATGGCCAGGGCTTTCTCCACCCTGGCCCCTGTCTGGCGGAATCACTACTCAAGTGAGACCAGGGCCCTGTGGGACCTCAGGGATTTTTGCAGGGCCTGCAGGACAGAGCTATGCCAGGACCCTCTTTGCAACCGGTGGGAGGTTTTTGGGGTGGAGCCTGAGGAGGGTGGGATCTGGGGTGGGACTTCAATGCCATAGAGTCCAATTGCCAAAGCGGCCATTTTCTCCAGGTGAACTGATCTCTGTCAGCTGGAGATCAGTTGTAATAGCATGAGATCTCCAGCTAGTACCTGGAGGTTGGCAACCCTAGTTTCCATCAATGCTGGCCTCCCCCCCCTCCCCCCCCCATGGAATCCTCTTATTTGTGGGGGATGTGGAACGCAGCAGGTGTTTGCTATGGCCATATTTCACATTAGCGGTGCCTGTGATAAGATAAAACAAATAATAAAATAAATATCCATCCCCATTAGAACAAACTGTTTACTTTGTTCCATATAATTCAATGGGATGGACTGAGAACGGACCCAACGGCATTTACATAGCCCCACCTCTTCACCTGTTTTCTCCATGCTAGTTTCTTAGAGCATGATAGGAGCTTCATCTTTAAAAGGGTGCCAATGGGGACATTTATTTCTGTGTCTTTTATTTAAAACATTTTTATGCCACCTTTCTACCCAATCAGGGTCCACAAGGTAGTGAATATAAAAACAGTAAAACATTTAAACAATTAAAATACAATTAACATATAAAATAAACCAAAAAATTAGAAGGAGGGCCAAAAACTATTACTGGGGGTATGCCAGATGAAACAAAGAAGACTTTTCACTTGCTGGTGAAAGACTAGGGTTGCCAACCTCCAGGTAGTATCTGGAGATCTCCTGCTATTACCACTGATCTCCAGCTGATAGAGATCAGTTCACTTGGAGAAAATGGCCACTTTGGCAATTGGACTCTATGGCATTGAAGTCTCTCCCCTCCCAAAACCCCGCCCCAATAAACGCGGCCACGACTCACCGGAGGCCGCTGGTTGCTGGGTTGTGCCGGGCGGGCGCAGACAAGCGGTTGTTGGGGCAGGTGCCGGAGGGCTGGAGCCTCGTGGGCTTGCTCGGCTGGGCTGGGGGGCCCCCATGCCTGCCTTGGAATGGTGGCGGGAGGAAATGGCGGCGCTCCGTCCGACCCCCAGCCGGAAAGCCGCGTGACTTCCGGTGCGGGCCGGAAGCTGGGGAGGAAGCCAATCGGCTCAGGGCTGCTGCGGGGGGCGGGGCCTGCCAGGGCCCGCAGCATAAAGGGAAGGGGCGCCCGCCGGCGCTTCCTCTTCCTTCGCTCTTTGACCCACCCACCCTCCGCTGTTTATATGTTTAAGTTTCTTGCCGCACAACTGTTGGCGGTTTGGCATTGGGGCATTATCCAGTTTGGGGGGAAAACGGCCTGCGTGCCAATTTTCCCATATGAGGATCCTGGTACTGGATTTTGGAGGAGGCTGGGTATGGACATGCCAAGATGGAAGGCTACCAGGGACGAGCCTCACTCGGGCTGTCTGGGTGACATGCCTTGCCATGAGCTGTCGGGCGGGCCTCCTCCGAGTGGCAGGGGACCACACAGCTGGCTGCCGCCCTCGTGTGTCCCTGGACTGCCATCTCTTGCTTTCCCAGCAGGGGTGCTGGGAGATGTGCATCGGCCTGCAGGGTGGCAGGTCGATGTCTGGATAAGCCCCCATGCCATGCCAATGCCTTGCTGCTGCAATCAATAAAGTTGTGCCATTTCATCCAAACTAGCCTCTTTGTTTTCTGTGTTTATGTTTTGATGTTGATTTGAAGTCTTGGGTCAGGTGCACTGCTTGGGAGCGCCACGCACAGCTAAGCACTAAGCCGGCAACCTCCCGCTGGTGGTGAAGAGGGACCTGGCGACCCTATGAAAGACACCGATAGAGGTCTTTATAGTGTTGATAGTGATAGGTGAAAGATATGCACATAAATGGACAGAAAAATGGAAATGGAAATGTAGGCTGATCGTATGCAGCATGAGACTACTTTCAGTTCTCAGCAATTCTCTCCTGGGTGCATCCTTTCAACTGAATTTCAATTACACGACTTGAACTTCTGCAATAGTGTCACACTTAGTTTGGTGCTATAAATATGGCAGAACAGACACTTCCATTAAAAACCTCTGACTTCAAGGAATTTAAGGAATAGATGTGAACAAGCAACTTAAAAGAAATCAACCCCAACTCCAGGTTTTTTTGTTGCACCAATGTAGCAAGATAATTTATATTACTAGAACTTTATTCTATCCTTTCTTCGAGGAGCTCAGGGCAGCACATCTGGTCCCCTAACCCCCATTTGTCTTCACAACAACCCTGTGATGTACATTAGGTTGAGATAAAGAGGCTCCTAAAGTCGCAGAGTGAGCTTAATTGCCTTGTTGCACGTCAGGAAGCATTTTAGGACTTATGGCTGTATGTGGCTTCCTTGTATCAAGTCACTGCATTGGTCTCTACATCTCACCATCGAATGATATAGCAGCAGCTCTCCAAGGCCTGAAGGTCTTTTCCACACCTGCTACTTGAGATCCCTAATTGTAGTTACTAGGGACTGAATCAGGGACCTTCTATATGCAACATGTGTGCTCTGCCAACCTCCAGGTAGTCAATCAAAAAAGATAGTAGCTGGAGATCTCCTGTTATTACAACTGATCTTCAGCTGATAGAGATCAGTTCACCTGGAGAAAATGGCCACTTTGGCCATTGGACTCTATGGCATTGAAGTCCCTCCCCTCCCCAAACCCCGCCCTGCTCAGGCTCTGCCCCAAAAACCTTCTGCTGGTGGCGGAGGGACCTGGTCACCCTACCTCTACCACTAAACCTAGGGCCTTCCAGTTCTGAGTGAGCATGTCAAGCAAATTGCCTTCATCCAGAACCAACAGCTGAGCTTCTGCATCACACTAGGTCTACATAAGCATTTTAGAACTGTGTCTGTTATGATTGCCACACAAAAGTATCCAGGACTTGCAGACTGAATCTTCAAAAATGTATCCATTTATTTACTCATCTATCTTACAGGCATTACTGGCACTTAGATATATATAGCTGATAGTAGGATGGTAGTTATGCGGTGTGAATTAATGAGCTGAATATTAGCCTGAGATGTCCCCTTTGACAAAGGTCTGACAGTGTGTGCTAAGATGACCTTTCAGACAAACAATGATGTATGCATCTGTGCTGTTTAGACTCACCATGCTCATCTTATATCTAATTCTCAATCTGGCCACCAGCATGTGGATCAAAAATCTATACAATGGGACTAGAGACAGCCAGGTTTGCAAGAAAAATCCTCAAAACAATAACAAAATAGGGGGTTTTCACTAAAGACAGAGAATGTCATTGAATTCCTCATTACCATGTATATGTATGAAAGTTGGAAAATGAAGAAAGCTGATGGGAAGAAAGTTGATTCATTTAAAATATGTTTTTTTGGAGTAGAGCTTTACCGATACCATGGACTGCCAAAAATAAATAAATAAATGAATAAATGAATAAATAAATAAATAAGATCAAATCAAACTTCAATTCCCTAGAAGCTAAAATTACTAAACTGAGGCTATCATTCTTTGGTCACGTCATGAAAAGACAAGAGTCACTTGAAAGACAATAATGCTAGGAAAAGTTGAAGGCAGCAAGAAAAGAGGAAGGCCCAACATGAGATGGATTTAATCAACCAAAGAAGCCACAGCCCTCAGTTTTATAAGACCTGAGCAAGGCAGTTAGTGATGTTTTGCAGGTCATTAATTCATAGGGTCCCACAAGTTGGAAGTGACTTGATGGCACTTAACAGACACACAAAGACAGAGAATACCAACTGAGATTTCAGAAAACTGTGCAAGGTCATGGATGCCAATCTGGCATTAAATAGCAACCCCCCAGGTGGAGGAGGAAGAGAAAGTGGCAATGGAGGTGGCCCAGGGAAAGGAAAGAAAGCAGGAATGTGGGGGAAGGAAAAGGGAGAGAACTGGCAAGGGGTGAGGAAAATGAGAACATGTGGATTCAATCGGGGGGGGGGAGAGAATGAAAGCAGCAGCGGAGGAGGAGGAAGAGGAGGAGGAGGAGGAGGAAGAAGAAGAGTTGGTTTTTATATGTCGACTTTCTCTAGCACTTAAGGCAGAATCAAACCGGCTTACGATCACCTTCCCTTTCCCTCCCCACAACAGACACCCTGTGAGGTAGGTGGAGCTGAGAGAGAGCTCTAAGAGAGCTGTGACTAGCCCAAGGTCACCCCGTTGGCTTCATGTGTAGGAGTGGGGAAACCAACCTGGTTCACCAGATTAGCCTCCACCGCTCATGTGGAGGAGTGGGGAATCAAACCCTGTTCGTCAGATTAGAGTCCACCGCTCCAAACCACCACTCTTAACCACTACAACACATGGTTTCATTCCTAACTAGGAGAACCCGTGTCAGCAATGTGGATTTTCAGCTCAAATCAACATGCTTGCAATATTCCTTAATATTCTGCCCTGTCCTGGTTGTCTTCATACCAGTGTTCACCATTCTTGCTAGAGCAATGGCTTCAGAGTACTTCTCCCGCTCAGTTCTGGCAGGAAGAGCTGTGGGGTGTCCTTGCCAAACTGGGTGGTGGATCATAAGTTCCAGGAGAGAAGATGACAGGAAAGAGAGACCCAAAAATACAGGCATTAGAAGCCTAATAGCCGAGTCGTAATCATAATAGTACATTATGTCAACAGCGGTGACAAAGGAAACAACGGTCTCTGGGTATTTATAGAGCTCAGCCAAACGACAGATCCAGGTGCCACATTTTGACTCTGTACCACCTTCTCTGCTGGGTTTTTCTTCTGCCTGAGGATTATTTTGGAAAGAGCTATTATTATCCATGATTTTGGAAAGAGCTATTATGATCCATGAGGTAGGCAAGGCTGAGAGAGTGTGACTGGCCCAAGGTCACCCAGCTGGCTTCATGTGGAGGAACGGGGAAACAAATCCAGATTAGCTTCCGCTGCTCATGTGGAGGAGTGGGGAATCAAACCCGGTTCTCCAGATCAGAGTCCACCGCTCCAAACCACTGCTCTTAACCACTACACCACGCTGGAACAGAAAACGGGAGAGGATGACAGGAGAGGGAAAGAAATTGGGAGGCAGCAGGGAGTGGATGTGATTCCTTGGGCTGATTCTTATTTAAAACTTTGGGGAGTAGGTCTTTTGTCCAAGCAAAGCATTGAGCCAACACATTCCTCTGTCTGGCGATTGTTGTCTTAATGAAATTGCTTGAAAACAGAAGCGCCAAAAAGACAATGACAGAGAAGGAAGCTCCCAGTGGAACATGTTTTGAAGAGCTAAGTTTAAACATTTAATTTGCAGCGTGCAATTCATTAACTCCAGTGACCGCCTTAATTAGGGTCCATGCAGCATGGTTGCGTTCCCCGTATGGGAAGCGTAAGTCCTTTTAGCACACATGCCTATTAGGGAGCCACTTCCCTACCTGCTGTTGAGCAGTAAAGCAATCAGCATTGGTTATGTATGTATCTGATTCGGGAAGATCGAGACGAAGATAAAACAACAATCTGCTCAGAAAGAGAACTATGTGCCCAAATTAGGACATCTCACCTATCGGTATAATTAACCAACGTTTAATATGGTTTTTGGCATCATTCTACTCGCCATCCATTTTGACCTAGTGAAGGTGCTGAACTCTGCAGACCTTCTGTTTCTAAAGATTGAAATGGCAAACTGCTTAGCAATGAACAATTTATTTACTGGTAGCTTGGCAAAGGGAAAAAAGAGGGGAGGTCTATAAAAGCATGGAATTGCATTCTGTTTTCAACTTGTTTGAACTTGTTTGAGAGCCAGCGTGGTGTAGTGGTTAAGTGCTGCCAACTCTAATCTGGAGAACGGGGTTTGATTCCCCACTCCTACACATGAGCGGTGGACTCTAATCTGGTGAGCCAGGTTGGTTTCCCCACTCCTACACATAAAGCCAGCTGGGTGACCTTGGGCTTGTCACAGTTCTCTCTAAACTCTCTCAGCCCCACCTACTTCACAAGGTGTCCGTTGTGGGGAGAGGAAGGGAAGGAGATTGTAAGCTGGTTTGATTCTCCTTAAAAGG
Organism: Euleptes europaea; assembly: GCF_029931775.1. Taxonomy (NCBI): domain Eukaryota; kingdom Metazoa; phylum Chordata; class Lepidosauria; order Squamata; family Sphaerodactylidae; genus Euleptes; species Euleptes europaea. Next base: position 14,120,322 of record NC_079325.1, on the reverse strand, counting down.
TAGAGAAAGTCAACATATATAAACCAACTCCTCCTCCTCCTCCTCTTCTTCTTCTTCTTCTTCTTCTTCTTCTTCTTCTTCTTCTTCTTCTTCTGGTTGCCAGGTCCCTCTTTGCCACCAGTGGGAGGTTTTTGGGGTGGAGCCTGAGGAGAGCAGGGTTTGGGGAGGGGAGGGACTTCAATGCCATAGAGTCTAATCACCAAAGCAGCCATTTTCTCCAGGTGAACTGATCTCTATCAGCTGGAGATCAGCAGTAATAGCAGGAGATCTCCAGCTAGTACCTGGAGGTTGGCAACACTGCCCTCCCCAGGCTCTACCACTGAATCTCCAGGAATTTCCCAACCTGAAGTTGGCAACCCTAGCACACACATACCACCTCTCTGGAATCCTAGGAATATACCATCCCTCCTTTCATGCATTTTCCCACTTACCACCACAGCAGTCTTATCAAGGCCATTTAATAGTTCCTTTATTCAGCAAGAGGCAATTGCTTTGGTCCTTGCAGGCAATTGACCCCCCCCCCCTCCTCCGGCAATCATTTATAATAATCACACCTGGTTTTTTATTTGGATCTAACAAGAAAAGATCTGATAAGGCCTTTGGCTCCTCTTCTCCCGCAACGGCTCTGCTCAGGAATGCTGGCTTTTCTTGTCACACTTGACCTTGGAAATGTTTAGTGTGCCAGACATGGGGAAAAAAGCCCATTTTCCAGCACAGTCATCCATTACTTAGCGGACTTGCTGTCTGACTGAGGAAGAAGAATTAACAAAGAGGAAAGCCTCCGAGGGGTCACAAATAACAATTGGCGTGATCAGATAACAAGAAAATACAGTCAAGGCCCTCTTAGCCCCTAAGGGGAAACACATCTCATTACCCATTCCACAGGGCTAATATGTTTTTTTGAGGCGATATATGATGAGACAAAGTCCCAGGGGGGACTCGCCGAGTCCCTCCACCCCTTTCTGTTTTTCTTTCCCCAACTTGTTCCATGACCTCTGCGGTTATCTCCTGATTTATCAGCAATCCTAGATGGCTTTTTTCACATCAGTAGGCACCATCCAAAATATAACAAACGGCAAGAATCAGAGAAAAATACATCAATGTCCACAAACAAACCGGCCAATTTTGGCGAGCCCAATTTATTTGGAAAAGTTATAGCCGGCCGGGAAGCCCGACTCCCCTTGCATCCTGAACACCCTTGAGTGACAGTCGGAGCCACAACCGGCACCACTGCACACTGTTTGGTAAGCTGTCGATGGTCTCCCCCGGTTCCTTCAGCGTTCTTTCTTTTCTTTTTCTCCCCGCTCCCATTTTGTTTCCGAAAAGGGTCTGGCTTCTTAATGAATTCTGGGCGATTGCTATCCTAATTAATTTCAGATAGCGATGAAAACGGAGCGTGCAGAATAGATAGCAGTGGGAGGAACGACTCCTCGGTCGGGGTTCTGTTTGCGGAGTCTAGGCCTTCCGCAGGCAGATGTGTTCATGGAATGGCTCTTGCTTGTAGCTCTAGTATTAATTGCTCATTCTTCCCCCCCAGGGAGTTTACATCTCCTATCTGGAATATTCAAAAAGGGCAAGAGTCCAGTAGCACCTTAAAGACTAACAAAAATATTTTCTGGTAGGGTATGAGCTTTCGTGAGCTACAGCTCACTTCTTCAGATACAGCTAGAATGTGAATCCATCGGTCTTTAAGTAGACGAACAGTATGTAAATGTGAATAGCAGGCTTGATGGGATTAGGTGTGATATGTAGAAGAGTCTGTGATGTCCAGGGGAGAGATGGGTGTGGAGAAATCAGCATTGGTAATGGGCCATGAATGCAAGGTCTTTATTCAGCCCAGGTAAATGCATTGACTTTAGTTTGAATATCACACCTAATCCCATCAAGCCTGCTATTCACATTTACATACTGTTCACATTTACATACTAATGCTTGTCTGAATTCACTATCCTCTACTTAAAGACAGAGGGATTCACATTCTAGCTGTATCTGAAGAAGGGAGCTGTGGCTCACGAAAAGCTCATATCCTGCCAGAAAATATTTTTAGAAAAGAGCAAGAGTCCAGTAGCACCTTAAAGACTAACAAAAATATTTTCTGGCAGGGTATGAGCTTTTGTGAGCAATGCATTTACCTGGGCTGAATAAAGACCTTGCATTCATGGCTCAATACCAATGCTGATTTCTCCACACCCATCTCTCCCCTGGACATCACAGACTCTTCTGCATACCACACCTAATCCCATCACGCCTGCTATTCACGTGTACATACTGTTAACATTTACATACTAATGCTTGTCTGAATTCACTCTCCTCTACTTAAAGACCGATGGATTCACATTCTAGCTGTATCTGAAGAAGTGAGCTGTGGCTCACGAAAGCTCATACCCTACCAGAAAAATATTTTTGTTAGTCTTTAAGGTGCTACTGGACTCTTGCCCTTTTTGACTACTGCAAACAGACTAACACGGCGACCCACTGTGAATTATCTGGAATATGAGAGAGATGTTGCCGGGGTTTCTGTTCCAAACAGCAAATGGGTTTTCATTTTCATAAATAAGGTTTCCTACAATCTGCTCACTTGCATTCCAGAGACATCAACTCCTTCCAATCACTTACATTTTGTACGGGTCCAAGGGAGGATGTGGTGACACCTATGGTTGCCAACTCCAGGTTGGGAAATTCCTGAAGATTTGGGGGTGAGCCTGGGAAGGGCAGGTGGAGTCTGGGGGTTCTGCCTGGTGAAGGTAGAGTTGGGGGAGGGGAGAGAGCTCAGTGGGAATGTGATGTCACAGAGTTGACCCTCTGAAGCTGTCATTTCCTCCAGGGAACTGATCTCTGTGTTTGGGAAATAACTTGCAGTTCCAGCATCTACCCTCTTCATCACTGGCGGAAGGTTTTTGGGGTGGAGCCTGAAGAGGATGGGGTTTGGGGAGGGACTTCAATGCCATAGAATCCAATTGCCAAAGTGGCCATTTTCTTCAGGTGAACTGATCTCTGTTGGCTGGAGATCCGTCGTAATAGCAGAAGATCTCCAGCTATTACCTTGAGGTTGGCAACCCTAACCTGAAGGGTGGCAACCCTAGCCCCCAGAGTCTATTAATCCTACAGGAAGCCAAAGAGCTCTGGAGATAGCTCCCAGTGGAAGTCCACCGAGCCTAACCATTTTAGGTATTTCACAAACTGTTGAAGATAGTCCTAAAAAATAGACCTTCCATAAGTAAGCTGTCTTAAATTATGATTATGCTGTAAAACTGTGATGATCTGCTGGTTCTTTTAGAATACATTTATTGGCGTTGGTGTTTATTTTTTATTATTCTGTGAGGAAACTGGAGGCTGTTTTCTGGCTAGTTGTCATTTTTAGATTATTATTATGTTTTTATTGCTGTTTTAAAATTGATCATAACCTGCCCTGGGGATCCGTTAAAGATGGAAGGTTGGGGTCTAAATGCTCCTAATAGATACATAAATAATAGGGCAGCCAAAATTATATTGATGTTGCCAATATGTCTGCAGCTGGAAAAATTGTCAAAATTCCTCAAGAGGGCCTGTCCGGGTAAGATATGCACTAGTAGTAAAATTGCTTCCCCTGCAGCAGCAGCAGCGTGTTGGGATAAGCATTAAATAAAGCAAAAGAGCCTCTAGGACATTTATTCAGTCTGATCAGAGGGTCCAAATCCTTTAAAGCTTCACTCCTCGCCCACAGAGACTGGATTACTGTCTGTACACAGAGAAAAACCAGCCCTGGCCCTTCATCCTTAGCACAGAAGAGCAGCTTTCTGTCCTTGCAGAAAATATGGCCGTCGTCCCTGAAAAGAATAATCACTTCTACATTTTCTGTTCCAGATTTCTCATACGCCAAGGATTTTAAAACTAAACGTATGCATTTGGAAGTCAGTAAGCAATCGTTGAGCCCTGACCTGGATAGCCCAGGCTAGCCTGAACTCATTGGATCTCAGAAGCTAAGCAGGGACGGTCCTGGTTAGTATTTGGATGGGAGACCACAAGGATGGCTACGCAGAGGCAAGCAATGGCCAACCACCTCTCAACACCTCTTGTCTTGAAAACTCTATGGGATCGTCATAAGTTGGCAGCAATTTGACGGCAAAAAAGACGAAGAAGCACTTATGAATAACTTTGACTTTAAATTATTGGACTGCATACAATGTTTAAGGTCATTTATGCATGAAAGTTTTACCTGAGGTTCGTTGCTGGCTGGACCCACACTTTCCTGTTGGGAGTCTATGCACCAGTAGTCTCCAAGCTCAAATCAGGAAGCATTTGAAACCCCGCCCTTTGAAATGCTGCTTTGTAATTGTCTATAGCGAGGAAAGAGCCCCCCCCAACCCAATTGCTGCATAAAAAAGCATTTTAAGAGGATTTTTAAAAAATGAGCTATTTGAAAGGAACGGTGGGAGAAACCCACGCCTCGTTTTTAAAAGCCTTCTGCTCAGAAAGAACTCAGAGGAAGCAGGAAGCATTTGAATCCCTGCCCCTTGACATGCTGCTTTGTAATTGGCTGGCTGCTTGCTGTGAGAGAAACCAAGCTTCTGTAGCCCATGCTTTGCCTTATGCATGGAGATTTCAAACGGGCTGAGCTCAGGGGAGAGGGAACAATCGGGTTAATAGAGAGATGGGAAGTCCCCGGATTTGTGAGGGCTGGTAGCAAGGCCATCTCTAATGGAGGGAAAACTCATGCATAACTCCAAGGAACAACCGAGACAGTTGGGGGGGGGGTGAATGTGAGTGAAAGTACCCATGCATAAACGTCCTCAGTCAGAGTGCAAAAGTGGCATTGGATTGTTGTTTTCCCCCAGGGTTTCTTCTGCACCATCACTTCTATGAATGCAGTGGACATTTCTCCTGTTTGGCTGAATATGAGTGTCCCCGCTGATCTAACTGCCTTCTAACAGTTTCCCTTGCTAGTCCTCTGAAGCATAGCTTTCACTCCATTTTTTTCCTCCATCCTCACCCTGGCAGCTGCATCTGTGTCATTCCATCGCCCGCTGAGAGGGTGGGAAGATTAGCTGCGCCCATAGCCAGTGCCTAGGTTATGCCCTGGATTAGTCTGGCAGTGGCAGCATTCTTCTCTCTAAGAGACATGGCGTATGTCAGAGCGGTAGCATCTTTGGCTGGGTTTCAGAAGAGATGGTGCCAACATTAATGAGGAAAAAAGGAAACTGCTGAAAAACATGCAGATGGCCCGTTTTGCATTGAGCGTGTTCAGACTTACAGAGGGGCATGTGATACAGTCCTTCAGATGACTTCATTGTCTCTGATTACATGTGAGGAATAGATGTGTGTAAGATTTGCATAGCCCTAGCTGGCACCCTGGCAGGAGAAATGGGCAGGTAGGGTCCAGAGGGGGTCACCCCCCCATAGAGAAACACTGCAAACTTTGCAATGTTTTCCTTTGGGGAATGAGGGCAATCCCTTCTGGACATCAGCTTTTTTATCCCCCTCCACTACTTTCAGTCCTGCTCCTACACAGGCCCATCTTTGTTTCTCTCCACACACATCCTTGGAGGAAACAAGAATGCTGGCCTTGAAAGCACATGAAGCTGCCTTATTTTGAAACAGACCATTGGTACATCAACTTCAGCATTGTCTACTCAGGCTGGTAGCAGCTCTCCAGGATCCTCAGGCAGAGGTCTTTCACATCACCTACTGCCAGGGTGTCAAACACACGACCTGCAGGCTGGATCTGGCCCCTTGAGAGCTCTTATCCGGCCCGCAAGCTAGCCAAGGCAGCCACACACACACCAGTCTTGTTGTGGGCTGGCAAGGCATAGCCTGGCCCAACCAAGTGACATTTTTGTTATATCTGGGTCTCATAACAAATGAGTTTGACACCCCTGGCCTACCTCCTGGTCCTTTGAAATGGAGATGCTGAGGATGAACCTGGGACCTTCTGCATGCAAAGGAGAGGCTCTTCCACTGAGCCACTGCCCCTCCCCTTTTTACATGTTTTTTAAAGGCATACATTATCCCTAGATCGTGTTCAGAGGTAGTGTATCTCTTGAAAATGGATGGTGAGCACAAGCAATAAGGTGGCAACAAGGTGGCTATCTCGACCATATGAGCTTCCCAGGAATATCTGGATGGCCACTGCTGGAAACTAGTGGAACTAGGTGGTCTTATAGGTCATTTATGCATGGAGTCAGTGTTATGCCAATGTATGATATAAATTCTGATGCATAACTGGAAGTGACAACATCACATCAAGGTGATGTTCTATGAATCACTCAAGAGGCTATAATTAAACCATAGAGCTTGGGGTGAATCCCAGAGTGCCATGCCAAGGGGTTACTGTCCCATGGCAGGAGTCTTTGAACTGGTCCTTGACTCTCCTCCACTTTCATATCAACCTTCTTGAATTCCTGTCCGAGGTTACTTTCTTACATCCCTCCCCCAAGTATTAAAAGCACTACAGGATCCCCCCCCACACTGATCCAATTTTTCACATAAAGTAGAGTCCGAGGCAAGGGATTTAGAATTTTGATAAGATTAGTTATGTTTCTTAGAGAGGTTTTGTACAGCTCTAAGTTGCCGCCAAATATCACCGGAAGCAACACTTCTGTGAGATTGGAGAGACTAGCTAGGCAAAACATCAGAAGGACTTTTGACGGGCCGTGGTATTGGTGGAGATTTTACATATCACGAATGGCTGGTGAATGCTGCTTTTGAAATGGTAGGGGAGGATGTTGAAGGAATTGATAAAACCTAAATTTCATTACCCTTGGCAAGTATTAGCCCCCCTCCCTTGCAGGGGTGCACTTCAAATGAGAAATTTGCCACACAAAATGTACATAGGTCTTTTATGCATGGCTGTTTCACTCACTGTCACCCCTCCAATGACTTCGGGTCTTTGTGTTGATTATGCATGCCGAGGTCACCTCGTCTGCGTTTTTAGAGTCCTGCTTTATCTTAGGGCTGTCAAAAAAAAAATTCGGTACAGTTCGGATTCGGCCGAATTTGACCCTTGTGGGTTCGGTACGTGCCGAAGTCCGAACTCCCCTGCTTCGGATCCCCGGTAATTCGGGGGGATCCGGAGTTCGGGGGAAAATTCGGCCCCAGCGCGCCTTCAGAGGGATTCCCTGAAGGCGCGCGGGGGCCCTTTAAACTGATCTGAGCCTCCCAGCTGGGAGGCTCAGATCAGTTTAAAGGGCAGCCCGAGCCTCTCCAGTGGAGCCCGCTGAAGGGGGGCGGGCTGCCCTTTAAACTGATCTGCGCCTCCCAGCTGGGAGGCTCAGATCAGTTTAAAGGGCAGCCCGCGCCTTTCAGCGGGCTCCCCTGAAGGGGGGCCGAATTTGCCGAATTTATTCGCGAATTCCCAAACTCGCTGAATTCGGCCCCCCCTGTTGCCCGCCAGTTTTGAGTTCGGATCCGTCCGAACAGAAAATCACCGAATCAGGGGAAATTCGGTTGATTTTCAGTTCAGACCGAATCGAATTGACAGCCCTACTTTATCTCGAATTTGAAAACATGGAAATATGGGAAAACGCAGAGAAACTCAATGGGAGAGCGAGGTGACCTCTGATGGTGGGAAACGGCATGCATAATCCACACAAAGACCCAAAATCGTTGGAGGGGTAATGGAGAGTGAAACCACCATGCATAAAAGACCATAGTGAAATAATATCTAGGTGAACTAATATGTCAAGAGCTGACATGAGAATTGAACCTCTGTGTTCTAGTCTGCAAAATTATACTAATCGGTAACAATTGATTGCTTAAGCTTGATGGCTTGATACAAAGATCCTCATTTCGATTTTACTTCTCCTGTGCACAAATAAACCCTCTGAACCTTTATTTTTGCACCATTTATTGTTTATTTGAGCCATTTTTGTTTCTCAGAATACAGAATCTTTATCTGAACTAGACTGACATTTTTGTTTCTCATAAAACGTGTGTGTTCGTCGAATGGCATCTCAATAAATCAGCATTATTTGGAATAAGAACAGTGGTCCATCTCGTCCAGTATATGCATTCACACACCAGCCAAACATTTGCCATGGAAGGTGTATACAAATAGCTCAATTAAAATTAATCAAAAAGCTTGATGCTCTCTCACAAGGGCTTAACAAGGACATGGGATTTCTCAGTCATCATTACCAGTGCAATCTAGGTCAGAGTTCCCCATAGGCTTGCCAATTGCCTGGTAGGGGCAGGCAAAAGCCCGCCAATACACCATGTTGCCTGCCAACTCTCAGCTGGTCAATGGGCAAAAGAGGGCCGGGCGAAGGAGGAAGTGCATGATGAGTGCGTGCATGCCCCATGCAACACGCCAACATCACTTCTGGGTTTATCCAGAAGCAACACAAATGCTCTAGAAATCTCCACCAAAGCTCTATGGAAAACATAGAGTTTTGGCAGAGATTGCTAGAGTGTTCACATCACTTCTGGGTTAACCCGGAAGGGACATTGGTGCATTGCATGAGTCACACACCCCCATCCATGCCCCTGCAATGCTCCCACCAATGGAGCAGAGGGGCCTGGCAACCCTAGGTCCCCATCATGGTGCCTGTAGATGCCATGGCGCTCACTAACAACTTTCCTGGTGCCCACCAAATGTTTGAAGAAAGTGGATGGGGCCAAGTGTGGCTTTTACCCAGCAAGGCTTCTGATTGGCCTTTGGAGATTTGATTGGCTGTGCAGATTTTGTAAAAAAGTTGCCGTCACCACAAAACAGGGATCTTCATTGTGTGCCTGAATGTATGCTGAGGCAGCCTTCTTGTGGGTAGCTCCACCTCCTGAAGCAGCCATTTTGTGGCAGCAATTTTGTGCCTGTACCCACAACCCTACGCCTGAATTCCAAAGGTGCCTGCAGGCTCGAAAAGGTTGGGGGCCCTTGATCGAGGTTATCAGAACGAGGGAGGCTGGCCGTTATTGTTGTTGTGACTGTTTTCTATACTTTTCTTGATGACATTCGAATTTTCCAAATGTACATCTTAGCCTATACTTTCTGCATTTACAGGCTCTTTGACCCTACTGTTTGCAATGTTACTTTCTTTCTTCAAAATCTTATATATAACACGTCTGCCTGGTCAGGCCCTGCTATGTGCATCTGATGATCTGGGCTCCAGTCCACAAAAGCTTATGCAAGAATTTGTTAGACTTTAAGGTGCCAAAGGACTCCTGTTTAACATATAAATGATGTACACTGTACATGTAAATTGAATAAAATATGAAAAATCTCCACAAATGTACCATCAGTAACTGCAATGAAGATGGACAAACCCCTAATAGTTCATAATGACAACACGCCGGAACTCTTCTATTTTAGGAGGACTGCTTCCTTCAGGCAAATCCTGATTATTATTACTCTCTCTCTCTCTTTTTAATAAAAAGCTAGAATTTCAAGCCTCATTAATGCTCGAAATATTGAATTGCACCAAATATCAAAGAAAGTTCCCGTTTTCCAAAGAAGGATTTGGGAGGGGCACCATCATATTCTAGCTTGGAGTTATATAAACATGAAAATGCCTCATTTTGTATTCCCACATCACATTTCCGATTTTCCGTTGCTTTCTTATCCACAGATTTAACAGTCTTTCCTACGAAGCCAGTTTCTCCTAGGACGGTATATGTGTTCTGACATCACTAAACCATTTGCCATTGTTTTCCTCAGTTCTAGCTGAGAAAAGGCTTGGTATGAAAATGAGATGGTGTTTTTTCCCCTCATTTTAAGGGGAAATGCTTGCTCTTTCTAACTCGATTGGGGAAAGGTGGGTGCTAAGACATTTCAAAGCTCTAATCACAGGATAAATGGGGACATCTGGGATCCTGCATAATCCAAGCAGATGTTCAAATCCAGCCCACCAGGTAGTCGCAACAGCTGAGGCAATTAGGGGAAAATATGTTAATTCTATGAAAAGTAATTACATAATATTAAGTGGACTTTTTATTAATAAAAGTGGGTTGGCCTGTTTTTGAAATATTAACTTTTTGTTCTGTACAATTCCAGAAGCATCTATTAAACAATTTGATACATTTGTACACTGGCATGGTTGGTTACGCAAGCCACTCAGTTATTCACGCGATTTTGTTTTAATTCCTAGATTTGTGGAGCGCATTCTTGAATTGCTTTGCTGTTGAATACTCGCTGCATGAAACTCAAAAGCTGTATGCGTTGCAGAAGATTCTGGGGGCATGTCTTAGACTGGAGTGCAAATTCAGTTCTTGTGGGCTCCATTCACACATTTTTCGGTGTTGTGCAAATGAGGTGCAATAGCATTCATTTGTGACTGGAACTTTTTCCCCGCAAAGGCCAATCCAGTTACTACTAATGATAGCAACATTAAAACTATTGGCCTTAATTTTGACTCCTTGCTTATGCTTACTGAGGATGAAGCTTTCCAAAGGATAAAATGCAGACTATTAGATATAGGACTTCAAGGTCTAAATAGTGCTGCTAATAAAACATGCTCCCCATCAAACTTAGGGGTACCCTTTGACGTTTACCAGCCCTCTCCATACTTATCTCACCTGTGTGATCCATCTCAACGTAGAGCTGTCTCTCCGGCCAGATTTAATGTTTTGCCATCTGCGCTACTCAAAGGCAGATTTCGGAAAATTCCTCTGACTGACAGGCTCTGCCCTTGTGACAATAATTGTATCGAAACAGTTGCTCACGTTTTATTTTATTGCAGTTTCTACACAGAATCTTGCAATGAACTACTAAGCCCCCCCCCCTGTTGGTAAACAGGCTGAATGCCTCAGACTCTTTTAACATTCTCTATTTATTGAACATAGGGTTTTCAAGGTAAAGGTTGGTCAGAAGTGGTTTACCAGTGCCTTCTTCTGCGCAGTACTAACCAGAGTGGCACTGCCATTGGCACTGCCGTTGTCTACGAAAGATCCTCCGCCAGTGTCACCTTCCACTACTGCTGCTGCCCAGTAGCTAACCTTCAGGGATTCCTCTGCCCCCATCCCCATTGGACAGTCATGCTTGGAAAAGTTGACGGCAGCAGGAAAAGAGGAAGACCCAACAAGAGATGGATTGACTCAATAAAGGAAGCCACAGCCTTCAATTTGCAAGATCTGAGCAAGGCTGTCAAAGATAGGACATTTTGGAGGACTTTCATTCATAGGGTCACCATGAGTCAGAAGCGACTTGACGGCACTTAACACACACACATTTATTGAACAATCGTTTGCCCCAAATATTGGAGACGGGGGCACAGTTTTTAAAGTTTGTTTTAAAAGCCCGCCAAACAGCTAATTGGATGGCAGTATCAACAAACTGTATTTCTCGATGTAACCGCCTTTTAACCATATTATAAAGAGCGCTTTAAACCTTTCCATATTCCTTTTGTAATCTTTTGAATTGTGTTTTTATGCCAATAAAGGAATGATGATGATGATCCTAATGATTGCCCTGGAGCAATGATAGCACAATATCCAATGATGTGTGGAGGCAGCCATGGAATGGTAAAGAAGTATGCAATGACACATGTGCTGTTGCCCTTCCCCCACAACTGGACACTTTGAACTGTTTGGATGCAGCTAAACAGGGTGTCTAACATCTGGCTCCAATGATAGCTATTCACAAGCAGGTCACTAGTCGAACTAGCAGCTGATCAAGTATCCCTGCATTGAACATGCCCAAGACTCCCAGGAGCAGTGCATTGGAGGATGCCTTAGTCCTACAGCAGAAATTGGTCGAGATATCCAATCAATATGAATATGCATGAAGATCAGAGTGTGTAAGCAGCCCTGGTTGGCTTATATGGCAGCAGACATACAGAGTTCTGCCTGTGGAACCTATGGAATTTGTGAATCCGTTTTCCCCTAATTTCACCTTCATTTCAAGACCCTCCCCCCAAAGCGTTCTGTGCATGTATGTTTATTTATTCACAAAATTTCTATACTGCATCTCCAGAGAATTTACCTGATGATGCTCTAAGAGAATCACTGACTCGAGGAAAGATTTAGATTTAGAAAAAAATAGATTTTTGTTGATACTTTATTTATACTAAGATGTTGCTAAGAAGAACTTGTTGGATATGGTCAGCATCCTACATAAGAACATAAGAAAAGTCATGCTGGATCAGACCAAGGTCCATCATGTCCAGCAGTCTGTTCACCCAGTGGTCAACCAGGTGCCTTTAGGCAGCCCACAAACAAGGCAACTGCAGCAGTTGTTTTCTGTTGCCACAGAAGGTCGGACCAGAACCAACTGGTTGGAATTAAATCAAAAGAGTTTCCATCTGGACATTAGGAAGAATTTTCTAACAGTTAAAGCAGTTCTTCAGTGGAACAGACTTCCTTGGAAGATGGTAAGTGCTCCTTCCCTTGAGGTTTTCAAGAAGAGGCTAGATGGCCATCTGTCAGCAGTGCTGATTCTATGACCGTAGGCAGTTCATGAGAGGGAGGGCACCTTGGCCATCTTCTGGCATGGAGTAGGGGTCCCTGGGAGTATTGGGGAAGGTAGTTCTGAATTTCCTGCATTGTGCAGGGGGTTGGACTAGATGACCTTGGTGGTACCTTCCAGTTCGATGATGATGATGATTCTTCTACTACTACTACTACTGTTTAACTTCTGCCTCAGGTTCTAGCTATCTTGCAGGACAGCTTTCCTGTCCCAAGAGAAGGTAGCTTTGTGATGAAGAGCATGGAGCCCTTTAAGGAAGCTCGATCACTATAATAATCTTCCCGTTGAAATATATCTGATAAGTATGATAATTGAACAAAAGAGCACAGAGTCACTTCAACTCAGAGTTTCCTAAATTAAAACAGGAAAGTCTTTTCACAGGCATTAGTAACAGTCTGCTCTTGGCACCACTGCATCTAGAAGTTGCCTAGGCAAGAGGTTATCCCACCATATGGATGCAAGTTTTAGAAATAGGCACAGGTTTAATAATTCAAATCTTGAAGTTGCTGAAGAAAAGGAGACAGAGGAACCTGGTTAGGCCTTGGAAGTGGGAAAAGAAGGAGCCAAAGATAACTCCAAGCTTGTGTGGGTGGAGGAGAGATGCACTAAGCATAACGATAACACAAGGAAAATGGAAGACATCAATTTTAAACATTAGATTTTTGTCTTGTTCCTTATTCAGCTCGGCATGCTGCTGAAATACCCAGGAAGAAAAATACTAATTGGATTGGATGAAAAATCTATCTAGTCCAGCATTCTAACACGGTCCACCTGGACAACAGTGTTCCTTCCTTGTGCCCCCAACATTGAGAAATAAAGTGGAAATTCTGTTTAGCCAGCGTAGACAACAACTGCTCACGTACCAATGTCCTCCGTGAATCTGACCATTTAATGCTACTTAAAGTACCATTTTGTAGTAGTGAGTTTTATATGTCTTCCTAATATTTAATAATATGGGAATTGTTTTTCAGTTTGCCTGTGTGCTTTGGCACATAGGCTCTCGAATTTCTGAACAGGAACAGGAACAGGCATATGTCTTTCAATACAAAATCCTTGCTTTCATCTTCCCTGACTCAACTGTCAATCAAACTGATTGGGAGATGCTAATTCTAGGTTATAGGAGAGGGAGAAAAAGTTCTCTCAATTCACTTTCCCCACAGAACACATCATTGTATAAACCTCTACTGCAAGCTTATCCACCCACGGCCCCTGGGCCACATGTGGCCCAGGACGGCTCTGAATGTGGCCCAACACAAAATCGTAAACTTACTTAAAACATTATGCTAGTGTTATGTTAGTGTTAGTGTATTTTATGTGGGGCCCAAGACAATTCTTCTTCCAGTGTGGCCCAGGGAAGCCAAAAGATTGGACAACCCTGTTCTAGTGCATTCTCACTTAATTTTCCAAATTAAAAAGTTCAAAATGTGTGTGTCAAGTGCTGTCAAGTTACAGCCGACTTATGGTGACCCCAGCAAGGGGCTTTCAAGGCAAGTGAGGTGGTTTGCCATTGCCTTCCTCTGCAGAGCCTTCCTTGGTGGTCGCCCTTCCAAGTTCCAACCTGCTTACTTTATGAGACTGGGCTATACCAAGAACATAAGAAAGGCCCTGCTGGATCAGACCAAGGCCCATCAAGTCCAGCAGTCTGTTCACACAGTGGCCAACCAGGTGCCTCTAGGAAGCCACAAACAAGACGACTGCAGCAGCACCATCCTGCCTTCCCTCCCAAAATGTTGAAAATACTTTGGTTTCCTCCTCCCTTGCAATCTCTTGATAATTTTGGTTGCCCTTTTCTGCACATTTGCCAGCTATTCCAATAGCCATCCTGAGATCAAGCTGTCAGGGAGCCAAGCACTGAGACTCGTGGAAGGTTGCTAATTTATTTCATGGCTTGGGTCCTGTACCGTTAGCTCAGCCAGTGTGTGGTAGTGGTTAAGGTGTCAGATTAGGATCTGGGAGGCCCAGGTTTACATTCCAACTCTGGCATGGAATATTGTTAGGTGACCTTAGACACACTCTCAGGCTCACCTACCTCACAAGTAGGGTTGCCAGATCCCTCTTCACCACCGGCAGGGTTTTTTTGGGGTGGAGCCTGAGGAGGGAGGGGTTTGGGGAGCGGAGGGACTTCAGTGCCATAGAATCCAATTGCCAAAGTGGCCATTTTCTCCAGGGGAATTGATCTCTGTTGACTGGAGATTAGTTGTAATACCAGGAGATCTCCAGCTAGTACCTGGAGGTTGGCAGCCTTACTCACAAGGTTATTATGAGGATAAGATGGAGGAGAGAAGAACCATGGGTGCAAAGGCAAGGTACAAATGTTGTATATGGAATGAAGCAAAGCTATGTGAAAAGCTGAAATTCAGAAGGGAAACTTTTGGAAGCATGAAGATTCAGTGAAAACTTATAAGAATTTATCATTTCTTTGTACAAACTCTGCCTGACTGTTCAATTAGATTGTTAGTATCCCTCCTGCTAAAATAAAGATGTTTCCCCCCCAACCTGAATAACTACGTTTAAGTATTCAAACACCCTCACCACCCACGGATGTATGTTTGGATTTAAATTCACACCCTTTTGAGAGCTTCAACGAACTTTGACCAATTCAAATAATTCACTTAATTTATCATTCACAGGTGGTTACATCATGACCTCACAATTTGCAATCCATAATTCATGAATTAGTTAATTGCACTCATGACTGGAATGCTTTATTTTGGTATTTAAGCAACTAGTAATATAATAGCAGGCCTGAACTCTTTTGTGGCACTGTTACCATTGATGCTGATTATCTGTGGAGTTCTTAAGCTATGGAAATCTGTGGGTAAGCCAGCGTGGTGTAGTAGTTAAGAGCAGTGGACTCTAATCTGGAGATCCGGGTTTGATTCCCCCCTCCTGCACATGAAGCCTGCTGGGTGACCTTGGGCTAGTCACAGTTCTCTCAAAACTCTCTCAGCCTCACCTACCTCACAAGGTGTCTGTTGTGGGGAGAGGAAGGGAAGGTGATTGTAAGCGGGCTTGAGACTCCTTAAAGGTAGAGAAAATTGGGGTATAAAAACCAATTCTTCTTCATCATCATCATCATCACCACTGTATGCTGCTTGTCAATGCGAAACAAAAAGAAAGAAATGACAATTTGCCCAGAGTTTTCAAGCATGGTTGCATGGTCACCAAGGTTGTACCTAGTATTCTCTGGTTTTAATTTTCAAACCTAAAATAGTCCTAAGGTTAGCAAATTAGAAATATTTCCTGAAATAATACTTTCATACTAAGTTATAATCATAACTGCTGAAGTATGTCTGTGTATAAGGTGCTGATGGTGATAATACATCTGCATATTAACAGACATGTTTCCAATCAATATTCTGGAATGGCATTTTGTTTTTAAAGTAGCAATCTGACTGACCTTTGCAGCTGCAATCTAGTATTTCCTTCTATCTTTCTTTGCACGTTTCTTTGTTTCTTCTTCGGGGGGGCGGGGTCAAACCAATGTAGTAAGTGGAATGAAGGCACTGTGCAACATTGCCACTTAATTTTGCCCTCAAAATGATATCACTAAGAATAAATGAAGTCAAGTGAAAGAGGGTGGTGTTGGCTGAATTACAGTGCAATCCTAGAAAGAGTTACTCCAGTTTCAGACCATAAAAATCAATGGGCTGAGACTGGAGTAACTTTCCTTAGGATTGCACTGTTGGTTACTTGGGTGATGGTAGCCGGTCAGAGAGCACACATGGAGAATTAGAACATGAGTTCCAGGGTAAAAAGAATTTTCACAGCTCATTCCTGAGCTTTCAGTGTGGGGGGTACAGCGTGGCAGAGGCGCCGCGGTGGCGCCTCCTAAGCAGTTCCCCGCCTGCCAAAACCTTGAAAAAAGCCTTTTTGCGGCTTTTTTCTTTTAAAATGTGACATTTTGCCCTATTGAGAATAGCGAGGCTGCACCTGCTAAACAGCAGGCACAGCCTCGCTCTTCTCCCCACCGGCATACCCAGGGCAAAAGGAGACAGGAGGCTGACTACAGGCAGCCCCACCCCGGGAACGCCCCGAGAACCTCCCCCCAGGATGCTGGAATGCCCCCTGGAATGCCGGCGCGGGCCTTTACACCAGTAGGATGCCAGCACCGGGCCTCCCCGCCAGCACTGAGGCTGCTTATGGTGGTGTAAGTAGCCTGAACGCCAGCATGGGGAGGGGGGCAATGCTTGTGCAGCCCCTTCCTAGCATGATAAGCCTTTCCCTGTGCTCCTATACCCTGACCTGGATAGCCCAGGTTAGCCCGATCTTATCAGATCTTGGATGCTAAGCAGGGTCGGCTCTGATTAGTATTTGGATGGTAGACCCCCCCAAGGAAAACCACGGTTGCAATGCAGAGGCAGGCAATGACATATCACCTGTGAGTGTCTCTTGCCTTGAAAACTCCACCGGGGTCACCACAAGTTGTCTCTGCCTTGACGGCATTTCCCCCCACCTATGGAGGAGCCCTGTTATTGGCCAAGTCTAGGTCAGAATTAGGATCTACCATGACCTTGAACCAAAAGTACCACATCCAGTTTCTCATTGGTAGATTCTGATTTTTTACGAAGTTAAAGAAGAAAAAGAAGATGACGTGGGTTAGGGGAGCTGAACCAGGACTGTGAAAAAATCTAGATGGGATAATTGAATTACCTGCGGGTTCAGGTGTGTTTGACAAAGGCCTGTAGGTGGCTTGATGGCTTTATCTGGGCTTCTGATTGAATCGCAGAAAGTACGTACTGTGATGGAGGTTCTGAGAGCTTTGATTGCTGTCCGGTAATCTTGGGTCATTATTTATGGCCGTGGGAGTGAGGAGTTCTGGAGGGTCAAACAAAGGAGCTTTGATTAATGTTCTCCTAAAGCATTCAGGTAGTCTTGCTACTTTGTAGTGAAAGTGCCTGGAGGAATGCTTTTAAACAAGAGGCCTTGCTTTAATCTCAAGTGGAACAGATTCTGTCCACCCCTCTGGCATCTGAAGACCAAAGAAATGTGGGGTGCAAAGAGACCAGGGGTCTGGGGCAGGGGGAAGGCTCCCTGTAACAGAAGTGCCCAAATTACGTAGCTCTAAATCAAGTGTCCATGCTTTGCTGAATTGTGCAGAAGGCTTTTTGCACAAGAGCCCTGCAATGAAAGACAAGTCAGTTCAAATCTAAAATATCTCTGGCCCAATAAGTCCGGAAAGATACAGCACACCTTGGAATTCGCTACACAGATTTCAGCTTCTGGAAATCAGCTGCCTTTCAGCTTCTCTTCGAATATTTCTTTTCACTTGGGTTATTACTGACGGAGACGGCATGGGAGAAAAGATGCTCCCCCTGTCCAATTTTGTTAATGCCTTATAATACTGAATTGAAAAGCCCACCTGCTGTTCTCTTTCACGTTTCTCTTCATCCCAACCCTGTTGATGTGCCATCTATAATCACACTCTTCGCATGCTGCATGCTTTCAAGCTGAAAGAGAGAGAGAGAGAGAGAGAGAGAGAGAGAGAGAGAGAGAGAGAGAGAGAGAGAGAGAGAGAGAGAGAGAGAGAGAGAGAGAGAGAGAGAGAGAGAGAGAGAGAGAGAGAGAGAGAGAGAGAGAGAGGGGGGGGGAGGTTTTTTGGGCAGAACTGAGGCAGGGATGACGTGCGCGCGGCTGCGCCAATGCAATCACATCACTTCCGGTTTATAAACTCCCAACTGGAGTGGTAAAAGGCCCATTGCGATGGGGCGCTTCCAGGTGTAAACCAGAAGTGACGTGATCATGTTGGTGCGGTTGCGTGTGCGCAAGATCCCAGCTTCCAAGCTGGGCACTGGATTTGCGGGCAATTGCCCACCATTTAAGCAACCTGGCAACCCTAATCAAGTCCCCTCTCCCACTGCAAGTATGTGTGTAAAGTGCCGTCAAGTCGAAGCTGACTTATGGCAACCCAGCAGGGTTTTCACGGCAAGAGACTAACAGAGGTGATTTGCCATTGCTTATCTTTGCATAGTGACTCTGGAATTCCTTGGTGGTCTCCCATCCAAGTGCTAGCCAGGACCATCCCTGCTAGATTTGCCAGCTCCAGGTTGGGAATTACCTGGAGATTTTGGGGGTGGAGCCTGAGGAGAGCAGAGTTTGGAGAGGGGAGGGACTTCAAAGCCATACAGTCCAATGGCCAAAGCTGCCATTTTCTCCAGGGGAACTGATCTCTGTCTGCTGGAGATCAGTTGTAATAGCAGGAGATCTCCAGCCACCACCTGGAGGTTGGCAACCCTAAACCTTGCTTAGCTTCTTAGCTCAGACGAGATCAGGCTAGCCTGGGCCATCCAGGTCAGGGCATCCCAAGAAGACAACTTCGTAAGTTTTCTATCTTATTACTACACTAGGATAAATATGTGATAGATTTGCCAGGGACCAAATAAAATTGTTTCAGAGGCTGGAGGCAGTCCGGAAGCCGCCAATGTACGTGGGACAGGATTTTCATGAGTGGCTAGGGTTGCCAACTTCCAGGTACTAGCTGGTGATCTCCTGCTATTACAATTGATCTCCAGCCGATAGAGATCAGTTCACCTGGAGAAAATGGCCTTTTTGGCAATTGGACTCTATGGCGTTGAAGTCCCTCCCCTCCCCATACTCTGGCCTCCTCATGTTCCTCCCCAAAAACCTCCCTCTGCTGGCGAAAAGGGACCTGGCAATCCTATGAGTGGGCGATTTGCATGAAGCAAGAAATGCTAAACAAACCTCGCCCTATGGGCTATGGTGTGGTGTGATTTCAAATAAGGAAATGAATGGGGAGAACAAAAATAAGGTGTCTTAGGGGCCTAATTAACAAAAACGTTCAATTATTATTGTTTGCGCAGCATGTACGTTTTACCTATTTTTGTTTTTATATCCAGCTGTGGCCGAGAGGTTGTTCATTGTATTTGGAAAGCACTGCTATTCTGTTTTGCACAAGCTGGAGCGGGGGAGGGGGCGGCCGAGTACATTGTCTTCATGCTAATTGAAAAAGATGCCTGGAGATTAGCTTCTCTCCCACCCAGGAAACTCAAAAACCAGAATGACGAGTCCCATTTCAAAAGGAATAAAAAACAATGTGTGTGTTGAATTTCAAAGGAATTATTGATTAGTTGAAGGGTCCAGGCTTAGGACACACCTGATGAAGGCAGCACTCCAATAGCACAAGTACCCAGATGCTCCCAGTGCAAAAACGGTCAGGAAGGATGAGTGTAAAAACTAGGGTTGCCAACCTCCAGGTGGTGGCAAACAATCTTCTGCTATTACAATTGATCTCCAGCCGATAGAGATCAGTTCACCTGGAGAAAATGGCTTTTTTGGCAATTGGACTCTATGGCGTTGAAGTCCCTCCCCTCCCCATACTCTGGCCTCCTCAGGCTCCGCCCCAAAAACCTCCCACTGGTGGCGAAGAGGGACCCGGCAACTCTAGTAAAAACACACAAAAAGCCAGTGTGGTGTTGTGGTTGGAGTATCTGACTAGGATTAGGGAGACTCAGGTTTGAATCTCCACTCTGCCATTAGGGTTACCAACTTCCAGATGGGGTCTGGAGATCTCCTGGAATTACAACTGATCTCCAGAGTACATAAATTGCCTATTCTTAATTTATTTATTTAAAACATTTATTCCACACTTCCTTCAGTTTAATTGCCTCTTCCATGGGAGAAAGTGTGTTGTCAGTTGAAGGATGGCAACGTAGGTTGGAGGGAAGATTCCAACATGGCTGAACAGAGTGGCAGGCCCTACAGATACAAGACCATTATCTCCTAGACCATGTACAAATACTACTCAGTATTGCAGGGATATTCCATAATGGTGACTAATGGTACAATTTTAAGAACACTTCCCTGGCACTAAGGGCCATCGAACACACCTGAGTAGATTCTGAATAGACCTCTTTAGGATCACTCTCTCATGCTGCAATCCTAAGAGCACTTAGTTGGAGGTAGGGTTGCCAACCAGCAAGAGAATTCAGGAGGCGGGGGGGAGTGTGATGGGGGGGAGTGTGATGTCATGGGTGGGTGGGGAATGTGATGTCAACGACAAAGCCAGTGTCACTATATCACTTCCAGGTTGTACCAATAGGTAGCTCTAGGAATTGTCAGAAACTCTTTGGTTTTACCAGCATTTCTGACAATTCCTAGAGTGACCCCATTGCGACTTCTGGGTTGTACCTGGAAGTGATGCACTGTGGTTTTAATTTTTTTTTCCTTCCACTTTTGCTTGGTGGTCAATGGCGATGACCAGTGACAGGCCTCCCGCTGCGACAACCCTAGTTAGGGGCCAGCTCAATGCAATAAGATGGGACTTACTTCCGAGTAAACATGCATCGGATTGCCCTGTAGTCTGTCTTTTAAAGAACCTTCTCCACCTTTACTTCTAAGAATCAATGGTCAGCTTCCAAGAAACCTCAAGCTTCTTCCAGTGCAGTTTGAAAACTATTGACTCAGGCGATCTGAAGATGCAGACTTCATTGTAGCAAATAGGCCTAGAAAGCAACTAATTCAAGGATATATGAATGTTTCTGTGGTTCATTTAGTTTCTTTATCCATTTATTACTCTGTCAATGTTTCCATGTCTCTTTCTTTTTGCTTACAGTGTGGTTTTTCATTTGTTTTTTCTTCTCATTTTTTTTAAAAAAACTGTAAACACATTTTGCACATTAGCTATATACACTGGGGACAAATGTGCAGCTTTAACAGCAAGAAATCATTACGACGTAGGTAAGGGGGGGCATTTAAATATGAATGTATCCTGATGGGAAATATTTGAAACAAATGAACACAAAACGAAGGGGAAAATGGTTTTCGTCGTATTTGTTCCACTTTGGTGTAATGCAGGAATGGAATGAAATGCTCCATGAGAGGTATTCAATGGCTAATCACAATCAACAAGAAAGCTGAAATGAACCCCAAACTAACGGTGTAATCCTTGTAGATGAGCCCCTTGATTTCAACGAAGGGTTGCCAGCCTCCAGGTGGTGGCAGGAGATCTCCTGCTATTACAACTGATCTCCAGCCGTTAGAGATCAGCTCACCTGGAGAAAATGGCTGCTTTGGCAAGTGGACTCTATGGCATTGAAGTCCCTCCCCTCCCCATACTCTGGCCTCCTCAGGCTCCACCCCCAAAACTTCCCGCTGGTGGCGAAGAGGGACCTGGCAACTCTATTTCAACAGCCATTTTGGTACTTTAAAAGGAGTGAGGGAGAGGGGCGGACAAGAGCACCTAAGACGACTGCACTGTGGGCCCAGTCAGGATTGGTCCCTCATAGCATTTTTGAAATCCCTTTAAAATGTCGTTGTCCAGAGGTCTGACCTGTGGATGTCATCACATCTAGCATTGCAAACTTGCATAGGTAGGGGTGCCAAACTCCATGTGGGGCCTGGAGATCTCCCAGAATTATGACTGATCCAGACAATAGAAATCAGTTCTCTTGAAGAAAAGGGCTGCTTTGGAGGGTGGTCTCTATGGCTAGCGTTGACAACTTCCAGGTGGTGGCTGGAGATCTCCCGCTTTTACAACTGATCTCCAGGCGATAGAAATCAGTTCCCCTGGAGAAAATGGCCACTTTGGCAACTGGACTCTATGACATTGAAGTCCTTCCCCTCTCCAAACCCTGCAATCCTCAGGATCCACCCTAGAGTACTTGTGGTTTATAGCTAGATAGGTATTTCGATAAGTTGTATATATGCCTGCTCTTTTGTTATAGTATATATTAAATTTCATTCTGTACCTATTGTGTTATGTACAGTCCAGTTTAGCAGGTTGTGTAATTTTTGGTAAGGTCATAGTGCTGTTTTTTTAATTCAGTATCCACCCTAGGGGATCTAGGGTGTCAACCTCCAGGTGGTGGCTGGAGATCTCTCGCTATTACAATTAATCTACAGGCAACAGAGATCAGTTCCCCTGGAGAAAATGGCCACTTTGAAAGGTAGACTACGGCATTAAAGTCCTTCCCCTCCCCAAACACCCCCTTCCTCAGGCTCCACCCCCAAATTATCCAGGTATTTCCCAACCTGGACCTTGCCACCTTATGTATGGCATTATAATCCACTGAGGTCCCTCCACAAACCCCACCCTCCCTATGCTCCACCCTCAAATATCCAGGGATTTCCCAAACCTGATTGGGCAACCATTCTAGATATAAAATTGTTGTTAACAGATGGTTTTCTCCCAGTGTATTTTGAGCTGGAAGTGCAACTATGCTATGTATATAAAAATGTGCCATGTTTTGCTTTTGTTTCCTTCCCCACTTAACAATATTTTTATCTGGTTGAGAGATGAACATTTTATCTGCTCCAGTCCAAACTCAGGGTGTTTGTAGCAGGCAGCTGTTATCAGGTTTTGACAGCTGAATTTGATTTCTTCGGAAGAAATTTTAACCAAGATCTACAGCAGAGGGGTGACATTTTGTCTCTTCAAACTTCAGGCATCTTCTGAGGAATGCCTGTATTTGAAATGCATTTGTAGTTTCCATTCAAAGGATTTTGACATCTCGTTCCTGAACCTTTGTTTATTTTTTTTGGTGTTTTACCCTTTTGTCTCTGATTATATTAGATAGCATTGTAGGGGTGTGTGTATTTTGATTACAAGTATTTCCCTCCTGAATACAATAAACTTTCTCTTGTGTAAGATACAAAACTGGGTGGGTGCTGGGGTGGCCAGGTGCCTCTGGCCACTGGCAGGGGATGGGGGCTGTAGGGGTGCCATATCCAAGTTGGGAAACTCCTGGAGATTCGGGGATGGAGCATTGAGAAGACAGGGACCTCAGTGGGGCACAAAATCATAGAGTCCACCTTCCAAAGCATGCATTTTCTCCAGAGGAACTGATATCTGTAGACTGGAGATGAGCTGTAATTCCAGGGGATCCCCAGGACAGGTCCCACCTGGAGGCTGGAATCCCTAGTTGGTGCTTCTATAGGGTTGCCAACTCCGGGTTGGTTTTTTTGGGGGGTGGGGGAGTGGTTCTGTCACAGTAAGCTCTACAAATTAAGCCAATTACAAAGCAGCATTTAAAGAGGTGGGGACTTGATTTGAGCTCAGAGACTGGTGGTACATAGATTCCCAACAGGAAAATGTGGGTCCAGCGAGTGACGACCCTCAGGTAAAACTCTCATGCATAAACGACCTATAAGATCACCTGGTTCCACTAGTTTCCAGTAATGGCCATCCAGATATTCCTGGGATGCTCACATGGTCGAGATATTGCTTGTGCTTACTAGGGCTGTTGAAAATTTTTTTTGGTAAAGTTCGGCTTCAGCAAAATTCGGCCCTTTTTAATTCAGGACGTGCCGAAGTCCGAACTCCCCCGCTTTGGATCCGCGAAATTCGGCGCGAGATCTGGAGTTCGGGGGAAAATTCGGCCCCGCACGCCTTCACGGGGCTTCCATGAAGGTGCGCGGGGGGCTCTTTAAACAGATCTGCGCCTCCCAGCTGGATCTGAGCCCCCCGCGCTCAAAATGTCACCCCTCTGCTGTAGATCTTGGTTAAATTTGACAGCCCTAGTGCTTACCACCCATTTTCAAGAGATACACTACCTCTGAACACGTTCTAGGGATAATGTATGCTTTAAAAAAACCTGTAAAAAGGGGAGGAGCTGTGGCTCAGTGGAAGAGCCTCTGCTTTGCATGCAGAAGGTCCCAGGTTCATCCCCAGCATCTCCATTTCAAAGGACCAGGCAGTAGGTCAGGGGTGCTGAACTCATTTGTTATGAGAGCCAGATATGACAAAAGTGTCTTGTCAGCCCACATTGGGACTGGTGTGTGTGGCTGCCTCGGCTGGCTTGCAGGCTGGATAAGAGCTCTCAAGGGGCCGGATCCGGCCTGCAGGTCGTATGTTTGACACCAAGCAGTAGGTGATGTGAAAGACCTCTGCCTGAGGCCCTGGAGAGCTGCTGCCAGTCTGAGTAGACAATGCTGACCTTGATGGACCAATGGTCTGATTCAATATAAGGCAGCTTCGTGTGCATTCAAGGCCAGGATTCTTGTTTCCTCCAAGGATGTGTGTGAAGAGGAACAATGATGGGGCTGTGTAAGAGCAGGATTAAAAGCACTGGAAGGGGATAAAAAAGCTGATGTCTGGAAGGGGTTGCCCCCATTCCCCACAGGAAAACATTGTGAAATTTGCAATGTTTCTCTATGGAGGAGGGAGCAACCCATTCCGAACCCCATCAAAGTGGACTCCTGATCCAATCTTCACCAATATTTGGGGTTCATGCAAGGAAAGTCCCTTCAAATTATGCCGTACATTTGGGAATATCTCCAAAAACGCCTCCACAGGAACTTCGAAAAAAATCCCCATTGAAATAAGCCAAATGATAATATTTTCCGGTATGGGTATTCGGCTGTTCTGGGTTTATCGGAAAAAAATTGGGCCCAATAAACCTGAACACGAAATTTACTGTTGTTGTTTTTTTTGCATGACCCTATCCAGGAGATATCATTTTGGACCATCCATCAGTGGTCGTGTGAAGCACACATGTTGGCTCACTGCCTTTCCCAGTATGAAGGTGGGCTGAGAACCTTCTCTCCCTCAATACCAAAACAATGTGAGCTTCCAAAAACCTCTGCTCACATTTATGTGGCTTGATTAAATAGATGCCACAGCCTCTCCTCTGTGCCGCGAAACAGCCTTCCGATCCTTCCTTCCTCCTTCGATTTCGCCTTCCTCTCCCATCCTTTTGAAGATGCGTCAGGTCTGGAGTTCAGCTTAATCCGACTGCTAGATGTATTATTCATTTCTGCGCTTTAATGATGTGATAAGGCTTCTAGAAATAGGAAAAGGCTCATTAAACTGTCATTTGAATATAGATCACAACTAAATTTGGAGGGCGAGATGGAGCCTGCCAGCCAAGCACACCCTCTTCATCCAACCACCTTGCGGTCTGCACACATACCGTGGGGGCATTTCCAGAGGAGAGAGAGCGTGCCAGGATTAGTGCTCTTATACACATTGATTCTTCGATTAATTAGTAGGAGAGGGGTGGGAGGGAAAGGAAATTTGCAGAGGGGGAATGCCTGCAGCAAAAGAAATCAGCAGAGGCAGGTTTACCGATGCTACCTCTAGCAACAAAATGCACTTCAGGCTCCTCCAATCGATAGCTATACCAGACGTTGCCTCTTGCAATCCCCGATTGGCTGTTCTTCCCTATGTTCTAAGACCGGTAGCCAATAAAGGCTGCCTGCTTTTGGCTCCTCCCATGCCCCCATGAAGTTAATTGCTTCTTCTTCCTCTCGTGTACGCCAGACATTGCAAGCTGTTTCTGAAGATTGAATTGGAAACCTAATGTGCTTTCTCATCCCTTCTTTTGCAAAATTAAAAAGGAACAGAGGTTAGACGGTCAAATAGTGTTGAATAGTGAACACGTGGAGAAGACTTATATTGAATGAGACCATTGGACCATTGGTCCATCAAAGTCAGTACTGTCTACTCAGACAGACAGTGTCTCTCCAAGGTCTTAAAATAGAGGTATTTCGCATCGCTTACCACCTAATCCTTTTATTTGGAGATGCTGGGGATTGATGCAAAGCAAATGCTCTACCATTGAGCCACAGCCCATTCTCAGAACTAAATGGGCTTACAAGGGTGTAACTCTGTTTAGGATTGCACGGTAAGTATGCTGGCGATTGTGAGATGCAAGATTTGGTAATCTCTACAGCAACAGCCTGAGTCCCTGAATGGCAGCGGTTCATTCCACTTGCATGTAGATCTTCAAAGACTGTGGTTGTTTATGCATGGGTTCTTTAACTCATTTTTGCCCCCAGTCTGTCTCAGTTGTTCCTTGGAGTTATGCATGAGTTTTACATCCATTAGAGATGACCTCGCGGCCAGCTCTCACAAATCCTTGGACTTCCTGTTCCTCTATTAACCGGATTATTTTATCTCTCCTGAGATCATCCCGGGTGAAATAATCATGCATAAGGCAAAGGGCAGGACACAAAAGCATGAGGGAGTGACGTTTCTCTCACAAAAAGGATTACAGCCAATAACAAAGCAGTGTTTCTAGGGGTGGGGATTCTTCCTTCCTTTCTTTCAGAGCAGAAGAAAGGATTTAAAAAATGAGGCTTGGGTTTCTCCCCGCCCCCCGTTTCTTCTAGAGAGCTCTGTTTTTAAAATGCTCCCCCCCCACAGCACTTGGGTTTCCACGGGGGGGGGGGGGTCTTTCACAGTAAGCACTACAGCCAATTACAAAACAGTATTTCACGGGCAGGGACTCCAATGCTTCTTGATTTGAGCTTAGAGACTGCTGGCGCATAGATTTGCAACAGGAAAGTGTGGGTCTAGTGAGCAACGAACCTCAGGTAAAATTCCCATATATAAATGACCTACATCACTGGACATATATAATTACCCTTTAGCAGGTCCCACAGTTGGGCTGGGTCCCCAGTTTCTTGAAGTACTTCATGTAATGGTCAATCCAGACCTGGGAGTTGCAATTGGAGCCCCGTGAAGAGTCGGTTGCATTGTAGATCAGGCAGGGATCATGACCAGGGATGATCTGATGTTCATAAACAAGGCCCCATGGAAAACCACAGTTCCTTTATTTGCAATGACTGTTTGCTCTTGAGTTGAGAACTCATCAGATGGCATTAAGGATGTGCTTGCCATGCAAACCAAGTAATCTCTCAAGTCATTTTGAATCTGTGCATTTAGCATGGTAACTGGCTAGATAGCGGTTGTTGGTTGATGCCCACAATCTTCTGGCTTGTCCAGATTTAGAATTAACCAAGGGTCGTTATGGAGTAGCCAAGGATCATTTCAAATCGGCTATGTTTCGAGTGCATGTGCTGCTTTTGTTCCTGCACAGTTAGCAGCATTCATCAGTCAGTATTATGCTAATGTTGGAGGAAGCACAGAATGAGCTGGGCTGACTACAGTTACCATGTGATAGTGCAAGAATGCATAACTTTCAATGCAATTTAGAACATGAACATGCTCAGCTTTGGGAGTTAGGCAGGCCAAAGGAGAAAGGCTAGAATACTAGAGAGAGAAGCTCTACAGCGGCTGCTACCATTCCCCCAAACCCCAGCAGTTTTGGGATTATGAAGGAAAACTCCCGTTTTATAACCAAAAAAGCCACGTACAGGAAAGCTGCGTGCATGCCCAAAATGTTTGCAATACAATTTAAAACAATGATCATGAAACCATTTGTTAGAGGGTGCTGCTAACAACTGGCCATCAAATTGCAACTCAAACAGAATCGAGTTACAAACCATGGCATTAGCATTGTTTAATGAGCACAGTATCGGCCAACAGAAAACATTTGAACTCTGATAAGAGAGATGAAATCTCTGATTCATTTGTACTGTTTCCATCTAGTGGGCCTGCTGGCACATCTGTCCTTTTACCGCTGGGATTACATCAAGAGCTGCTTTACAGAAAGAGGATCGAAAGTGTTTCCATGAACCCCCCCCCCCCCAGGTACCACAGAGTTGACTTTGGGGACAAGGATAAACAAAAGGCTCATTACCGTAGACAAGGTGAGCACTGTTTTTCTTCCACTAGGGGGAGCTATAATATCTCATCCTGTAGCCAACAATAGTGACAGGTTTGTGCGAAATTGGTGATCCATGGAGCTCAAAACTGAAGGGTGTTTCACCTTTTGCCCTTCTGTGGAATTTATTTGTGGGGCTTTATCGACAACCAATGTTGTTTCTTCCTCTGGGGTATGAGTTGGAAGAGAGT
Organism: Euleptes europaea; assembly: GCF_029931775.1. NCBI lineage: Eukaryota > Metazoa > Chordata > Lepidosauria > Squamata > Sphaerodactylidae > Euleptes > Euleptes europaea. The sequence continues at coordinate 14,092,291 of NC_079325.1, read as the reverse complement.
TGAATAGAAGGGGAGGTGCTGTGGCTAGGGTTGCCAGGTCCCTCTTCACCACCAGCGGGAGGTTTTTGGGGCAGAGCCTGAGGAGGGCGGGGTTTGGGGAGGGGAGGGACTTCGGTGCCAGCCCTGGAGAAAAATGGCTGCTTTGGAGGGTGGACTCTATGCCATTGTACCCTGCAGAGGCCCCTCCCCTCCCTAAAATGGCTGTTGAAATAGGGTTGCCAGTTCCCTCTTCGCCACCGGTGGGAAGTTTTTGGGGCAGAGCCTAAGGAGAGTGGGGTTTAGAGAAGGGAGGGACTTCAGTGCCATAGAGTCCAATTGTCAAAGCAGCCATTTTCTCCAGGCGAACTGATCTCTATTGGCTGGAGATCAGTTGTAATAGCAGGAGGTATCCAGTTAGTACCTGGAGGTTGGCAACCCCAGTTATGGCTCAGTGGTAAAGCAGCTGCTTTGCAGGGAGAAATGTGCTGATTGTGTTCCAGGTATCTCCAGTCAGTTAGCAGGTAGGGTTGCCAACCTCCAGGTGGAGCCTGGAGATCTCCTGCTATTACAGTTGATCTCCAGATGATGGATGTCAGTTTCCCTGGAGAAAAACAGTCACTTTGGAGGGTGGGCTCTATGACATTGTACCCTGCTGAGGCCCCTCCCCAAACCCCTCCCTCCCCAGGCTCCACCTCCCAAATCTCCAGGTATTTCCCAATCCAGAGCTGGCAACACTAGTTTTGGTCGATCAGAAGGTTGACAAGGAAGAAAAAGGTCCCACACCACAGACTTTTGCTTCTCAGGCATTATCACCTTTCCTTATTGATCTCCTTCAGCGGGTATCTTTGGGTGATCTGGGGTGCACAAATCTTCTGAGGCAAGCTCCTATATCTCAGAGTCGTCATTTAAGTTGAAAACAGGGCTAATGGAATGGATCTAAGACTACTAGAAAACCCACTCCGGTCAAGGCCTATCTTTCAAGCCAATTATAGTTTATTCAGTGGATGCTGAGCCATTTTCAGCCTTTAAATGCTTCATAGCTTCCCTCTCAGCCCACACAGAGCCATGCAATGGCAAACCACCTCTGAATGTCCCTTGCCTTGAAAACCCTACAGGGTCATCATGAGTAAGCTGTGACTTGATGGCTGCCAACTTGTGGTGATGGCTGCCAACTTGGAAGGCTTTAAGAAAGGAGTGGACATGTTCATGGATGATAGGGTTATCAATGGCTACTAGTAAAAATGGATACTAGTCTGGATGAATCCCTATTCTCTCCAGAGGAGCATGCCTATTCTATGAGGTGCTGTGGAACCCAGGCAGGACAATGCTGCTGCTGTCGTCTTGTTTGTGGGCTTCCTAGAAGCACCTGGTTGGCCACTGTGTAAACAGACTGCTGGACATGATGGGCCTTGGTCTGATCCAGCAGGGCTTTTCTTATGTTCTTAACTTCCCTCTAAGGGGGTAAGCATTCCACTTTGGCAGCTCCCCAAGGTCTGGTGTGTTCCACAAGCAAGCCTTAGAGCTAACTGGTCACTATTCTAAGATATTCTCTTTTCCTTTTATCATCGCAGTGTTCAGTTCTAGAGGCAAAATCGCTTCATGATACTACAAAGGCCCTTTGTAGTCCTGCTGGAGCAATTTTATTTTATTTAGCGTTTGATTAACTGTTCTGTTATGTTCTTGGCTTGGGTTTTAATTTCTGCTTTTAAAAATGCTGCCGGAGTTAGAAATAATAAAAATATATAATAGAAATAATAAAAGCAGGAATGCATTGTGCCAACCTCCTCTGCTGTTATTTTCGAAGAGACTTTTTCCTGGCTCTTGATTTGGAATACGAAAGAAGGTTCACACCACAGATTGTTGGAGGAAAGTGGAGCCGAGCAGACGTCTACCATACATGCAGTTCACAAAGACTCTTTTTTCCCCCTCTCCCTTCTGCCACCAAGGAGAAGAAGAGGACATGGATACCAGACATCTGATATTCAGCAAGCTGGCGTATTGTTGGAAACCACAGAGGGAAGCAGAATGGTTTCTCCCAGAAATGAATCGGCCAAGCTGAGGGAGTGCAACAGATTTTAGACCTATCCATTTATATGTTTATTTGCTTTTCTTCTCCATGGAGATCCAGAGAGTCTTACATCTTTCTCCTCTCCTTCATTTGATCCCCACGACAACCCTGGGAGATAGGATAGGTGTGTGACTGGCCCAAGGTCAACAAGCAAGCTTCCGTGGCAGAGCGGGACTTCAAACCTGGGTCCCCCAGATCCTAGTCCTACATTCTAACTACTACACCACACTGGCTCTAAATTAATAGAATGCCCTGTGGTGCAGAGTGGTAAGCTTCAGTACTGCAGTCAAAGCTCTGCTCACGATCTGAGTTTGATACCGACAGTAGTTGGTTTCAGGTAGCCAGAGCAAAGTTTACTCAGCCTTCCATCCTTCCTAGGGTTGCCAGCTCCGAGCTGGGAAATACTTGGATATTTGGGGGGTGGAGCCTGAGGAGGGTGGGGTTTGGAGAGGGGAGTGAGTTCAATGCCATAGAGTCCAATTGCCAAAGTGGCCATTTTCTCCAGGGCAACTGATCTCTATCGCCCGGAGATCAGTTGTAATAGCGGGAGATCTCCAGCCACTACCTGGAGGTTGGCAACACTAATCCTTCTGAGGTTGGTAAAATGAGCACCCAGCTTGCTGAGGGTAAAATGTAGATGACTGGGAAAGACAATGGCAAACCATTCCATAAACATAATCTGCCTAGTAAACGTCAAGCCCATTTTCCTGGAATAGCACCTCAGAGGGGGAAGATGTGGGGATGGTAGATGGGCCTGGGGATCTCCAGATGATGGAGATCAGTTTGCCTGATGAAAATGGCTGCTTTGGAGGATGGCTTCTATGGAATTATGCTCCACTGAGGCCCCTCCCCAAACCTCTCCCTTCCCAGATACCACCCCCCAAATCTCCAAGAATTTATCAACCGGGACTTGACAACTAGGGTTGCCAACCTCCAAACACCTTTGGAGGTAGGTGGGGCTGAGAGAGTTCAGAGAGAACTGTGACTAGCCCAAGGTCACCCAGCAGGCTTCATGTGGAGAAGTGGGGAAACAAACCCGGTTCGCCAGATTAGAGTCTGGAGACAATTCCTATTCAGTATTTGAGGCAGATTCAAGTCCAGTAGCAGCTCAGAGACCAACATTATTTTCAGGGGATAAGCTTTCGAGAGTCAAAGCTCATTTCGTCAGATACTTGCTGAAGGGAGCTTTGACTCACAAAAACTCATCCCCCCAAAATCTTGTTGGTCTCTAAGGTGCTACTGGACTCGAATCTAGCTGTTCTACTGCAGACCAACCTGACTACCCTCCTGAAACGATCTACCAGCTCCAAGAGCTTTACCACCATTCTCTCTTTGATACAATAACCCAGCGAGGAGGAGGTTGTTATTTTGGCCATTTTATAGCTGGAGAATTGAGGATGTGAGATAGTGGGTCAGCCAAGGCTCCCCAGGAAGCTTGTGGTTGCATTGGGGCTTGAACCCAGGTCTGGCAACGCGCCACAGTATCTTTCAAAGTCCTCCTTACCAAAATCAGACTTGGGTATCGTCAGTGTCGGGATGTATCAGGTGAGGTTTCAAAAGTGCAGTATGATTCTCTGGGATTTAAAAAAAATGCTTCCATCGCTAAATGAGCACTATTACCTATAATATGTTGAAGTGACGTTCTGGTTTTAGGAGCACTTCCAGATTCCTCAAATGTCACTTCTCTGCCACCAATCCAGGCTCTTATACCAATTTGCACAACGTAGATTTTTTTTAAAAATTGATATGTGTGCATGTGTTTGTGTGTGTGTGTTTTTATACATCCATCCAGTGGGCGTGAATAGGATGCAAATTCTATAAATAAATCCCATTACCATGCTACACAGCAATTTTCTGTCATTATCCTCCGTAAAGATCAGACTCATCTGCAGGCAGTGCTGAAAGAAAGCGGAATAATGTAGGAAACGATAAACGCGTTCGCTTAGCAGAAGGTCTGTAGGGCTGGTACAAAAATGCAGAAATGGGGGTAGATTCAGTAACTCGTGTTTGCCAGTGAGTGAAATAGCAAATGAGGGCTTCGTACCACTGGAAACATTATTGCTTACAGAAGTTAAGCCTCGTGGACTTCTCTGCTGGAGTTTAGTATCCAGTTCTGAGATCACCGCTGACAGGCCTACAACTATGTTTAACATACCGTAAATAAAAAAGCGGTGTACTTAGCTTTCAATCCCACATTGTTGGGTGTTGTACTTTTTGTTCAGCGATAGCAGTCATTTGCAAGTATGGACAAGACAATCCAGTCGCCAGCGTTAGGGCTGTCGATTCGGTTCGGCCCGAACTGAAAAACAGCCGAATTTCCCCTGATTCGGTGGTTTTTAGTTCGGGACGAACCGAACTCAAAAATGGAGGGCAACCGAGGGGGCCGAATTCAGCGAGTTCGGGAGTTCACGAATAAATCCGGCAAATTCGGCCATCAGTAAGCAGCATAACCGTCAGTAAGCAGCATTCTCCTCCCCCGGCCAATCGGTGGCCAAGCTGGGTCTTCTTCTGGCCAATCAGTCAGGATTGAGTACTGGAGGAATCAGCTGATGTGCGGCCCGGCGGGGGAGAGAGAGAGAGAGAGGGAAATCCTTGTGTGTGTGTGTGGGGGGGGTGCTTGTGCACATTCACTCCTTTCTGTGGCTGCAGAAGGCGTATTTTTTGGGGTACAGACACAAAACTTTCAGCAGAGATTCAGACAAGCCTTCTTAAGAGACCATCCAAGTTTTGTAAATGTTGGGTCAGGGGGTCCCGAGATATGGGCTCCCCCCTTTTTTCTTTCCATGGCTGCAGGGGGCGCATTTTTGGGGGTACAGACCCCAAACTTTCAGCATAACTTCAGACAATCCTTCTTAAGATACCACCCAAGTTTTGTAAAGATGGGTTCAGTGGGGGCAGAAATATCGGCTCCCCCCTTTTCTCTTTCCATGGCTGCAGGGGGCGCATTTTTGGGGGTGCAGATCCCAAACTTTGAGCGGAGCTTCAGACAAGGCTTCTTAAGAGACCACCCAAGTTTTGTAAACATTGGGTCAGGGGGTCCCGAGATATGAGCTTTCCCCTTTCCCCTTTCCCCTATTGGGATGAATGGATCAGCTGATCCTGTGCATCTCCAGAGCAAAACGTCCCGTGCCTAATTGGAATCATCTTGGATTACCGAGTCCTCCCCAGCCCCTCCTGATGGAACAGAAGACAGCCACAGTAAGACCCCTTTGGGGGCTTTAATCTATAATTTTTCTCCTGTGTGTGTGTGGGGGGGGAAGCAGAGTCTGTGTGTGTGTGGGGAGGGAGCAGTTTCTGTGGGGGGAAGCCAAAGGGGGCTTTTGCCGGTTCTGCCTGGGGGTGTGTTCCCCCTCCAGTCTCTCTCTCCCTGGTTTGAGGGGGGGTTTCAGTTGTGGGTCTTCAGGTTTTCCCTCATTCATAAGAGCGGTTAGGTCTATTTGGATGCTTGCTCAAAACTTGTTTTCAAATGGTGACTTAAAGAATGCATTTGGAGTCCGATGCAAAAGGGGAAATTCCACCCCTGCTCATTATGCATAGCTAGCTGCCTCTGTCTCTTTCCATGGTTTGCAAACTCCCAGGTGTCAGGTGTTGCTTTGCACAGTTGCAAAGGTGTTGCTTACAAGGTTGTGTTGCTTTTGCTGTCGTGTTGCTTGCAGTTGTGCTGCAATGCTTTGCAAACGTATCAGCTGTTTGTCGGGGCTGGGAGCTTTGTGCGTGGGCGGCAATCTCTGCTCAGAGATGCACATTAAGGGTGGGGGGACCCCTTTCGGGGCCCATATCTCAGCCCCCCCTGACACAATCTTTACAAAACTTGGGGGGGTCTTTCAAGAAGCGTCCTTTGAAGCTCCGCTCAAAGTTTGGGACCTCTACCCCCAAAAATGCCCCCCCAGAGCCACGGAAAGGCGCAGTTGTGTTTTTAAAGGCTTTATTCGGCCGAATTTTTTTCCCGAACTTTGAATTCCCGCCGAATTGCACGGACCCGAAGCGGGGGAGTTCGGACTTCGGCATATCCCAAATCTAAACGGGCCGAATTCAGCCGAATCCGAACTATACCGAATTTTTTTTAATTCAACAGCCCTAGCCAGCGTGGTGTAGTGGTTAAGAGTGGTGGTTTGGAGCCGTGGACTCTAATCTGGAGAACCGAGTTTGATCCCCCACTCCTCCACAGGAGCGGCGGACTCTGATCTGGTGAACTAGGTTGGTTTCCCCACTCCTCCACATGAAGCCAGCTGGGTGACCTTGGGCTAGTCACAGCTTTTTAGAGCTCTCTCAGCCCCACCTACCTCACAGGGTGTCTGTTGTGGCGAGGGGAAGGGAAGGTGATTGTAAGCCAGTTTGATTCTTCCTTAAGTCATAGAGAAAGTCAGCATATAGAAACCATCTCTTCTTCTTCATCATCATCATCTTCTTCATCTTCTTCATCATCATCCAACTGCTATAGCACAACTATGGCACAATATTCAGGAAAGTGGGGATGTGGCATTGGTCTACATCAAGAATAGAGAGCCATCTGCTTGTCTTTAGGGAATTTGAGAATCATGGCTGTTGTGATTTTGCTCAGAATCAATGAATTACTAGTCAGATAATGTATCCTCCACACTTGCAGTCAAAGGGTATGGCTGAATGAGACAACAGAGATTAAAATGTCCATTATTGAAGTAGGAATGAGTAATGTTTCATTTATCTCCTTTGAAGATTTCATCCAACGATCTGTTACTCTGCTTTTCGCTAGTGGTTTGGGAGATCTCTTTGTAGTGCATGCACAAATGGTAGTTTTACATACATTTTATAAGGTAGTTATACAACCTGATTTAAACAGCCTGAAAAGGGATAATATATTATATCAATGCATTCACAGGCAACATTCAAAACTGAAAATGGCATGGGGATGAAGAAATATATGTTTGTTTATTGGCTTCATTTATACCCCACTTTCCCCCCCCCCAATGAGAACCAAAAGTGGCATACATCTCTCTCCTCTCCTCCATTTTATCCTCAAAACAACAATCCCATGAGGTAGGTGAGGCTGAGGATGACTGGTCCAAGGTTACCCAGCAATAGGGTTGCCCTCTTCACTACCGGCATGAGGTTTTGGGGATAGAGCCTGAGGAGGGTGGGGTTTGGGGAGGGGAGGGACTTCAATGCCATAGAGTCCAATTGCTAAAGTGGCCATTTTCTCCAGGGGAACTGATCTCTATCGGCTGCAGATCAGTTGTAATAGCAGGAGATCTCCAGCTACTACCTGGAAGTTGGCAACCCTACCCAGCAAACTTCCATGGCATCGTGGGGTTATGAACCTGGGTCTCTCAGATACATTTGTATGAGGAAATTGGAGGGGGGGCCCTGGAAGCACCTCTATTCAAAAGGTTCATAAAGGTCGTGAAATGTCTCTGCATCCTGCAGTGCTTTTGAAGGACCAACCTATGAGACGACGGTTGATCATTGGATCTCCTAATATTTTAAATGGCATTCAGGGTGCAAAGCTTGTGGAAATGTGTGGTCTTTTAATGTGTAATTTATGACCCATTGTCAGTACCCTTTGGGGCAGAAAGGCAGAATAGAAGCAATCTCACTAACTTAAAAATAAATCTCTGAAGTTTGGTGACTGAGGCAATCGTCTCAGCCTTGCAGTCTGGCGAATAAGACATCTGACCCCCTCCGTTAATCCAAATGACAGTCTCTCTGCTTGCTTTCCCAATGACTATTTAGTTGTTTGGGTTTGGGCCTAAGATCTAGAATAATAGAATCATAGAGTTGGAAGGGACCACCAGGGTCATCTAGTCCAACCCCCTGCACAAGGCAGGAAACTCACAACTACCTCCCCCCCACACCCCCAGTGACCCCTACTCCATGCCCAGAAGATGGCCAAGATACCCTCCCTCTCATGATCTGCCTGAAGTCATAGAATCAGCATTGCTGACAGATGGCCATCTAACCTCTGCTTAAAAACCTCCAGGGAAGGAGAGCTTACCACCTCCTGAGGAAGCCTGTTCCAATGAGGAACTGCTCTAACTGCTATACAATTTTTCCTAATATATAGACGGAAACTCTTTTGATTTAATTTTAACCCGTTGGTTCTGGTCCGACCCCGTTCTGGATCTGGGAGTTCCAGGTCCAAATCTCCAAATTCCCCATAGAGCTCTATGATCTTGAACCACTCACAGCCTAACTTACCTCACAGAGCTGTTGTGGGGATAAAATGAGAAAGGGAGTTCCTTGGAGAAAATATGGGATAATATGTACTAGACAGACTGATAATATCAAGATGTGAATTTCTGTTAATCAAGCCCAATAGATAATTCCCTTTTGCTCTTCCTACGCTTCTGCTTCCCATTTGGCAGGTACCCGCTCACTTTGCTATAATAACCTCTTGCTTGCCAGAAACTCAATGATATTATCCTAAATAATTTACTGAGTTCAATAAGAAATGAAATAATTCTGGTTCAATAAATGCAAATAATTAAATAAGCGAACCTGAATAATTTGGAAGCTGAAAATTGAGACAGATAGAGATGGCTGGTTCTCATGATTGCAAATATCCCCTTGGGGCCCAAAGAGACCGGCTGGAGATCACGGATCTCTGTCAGTCCGTAAATGGCAAATTGCACACATGCACATGTTTAGCTTGGGAGCATGCTGGAAGGGAAGAGGGGATTTAACCCTTCAAGCCCTGCTCAATTTTACTAAGTGAAATTATTTCCCCCTCAGTGGTTATTAGTTGTTTTAAAGGGGGGGAGATGTGTCTTCTAAAATCCTCCGCCCCCCTTTTAAAGTTTTAATAAACACTTAAGAAACCAGATTTGGATGACACAAACTGAGCAGGGCTTGAAGGGTTTAAACCCTTCAATCTTCCCCTCCTGCAGTTCTGTTCTATGCTAATACACCCACAGAATTTTACCATTTAAGACATACTGTGATCAGCAATCATGTTTCTGTTGGCCTTTAGTATGAGGTCCTCATGTTATACCCTAACCTGGTTGGCCCAAGCTAGCCTGATCTTGTCAGATCTTGGAAGCTAAGCAGGGTTGGCCCTGTTTAGTCACTGGATGAGATATCACCAAGGAAGTCCAGTGGTGCTACGCAGAGGCAGGCGAACCTCCTCTGTGGGTTTTTAATTTAATAATATTTTTAATTATATATAAATCTTGTTGGTCTCTAAGGCGCTACCGGAATTGAATCTTACTCTTCTACTGAAGACCAACGTGGCTACCCACCCGAAACTAACACAGTAAATGGAGTTAAAGAGAAAACCGCGCCTTCTCTTGAATCCACTGCCTGAATCAATAACTGCCTGATGCTTCTGGGCAAGCTGGCCCTGAAGTTCGCAATGACTAGCCACTCACTTTCTGCTCGCAAATTCTCAGAGGCTCTTGGTCTTTCTTCTCTTTATAGCTACTGAGGACCAGAACCTCAGACCTCGAGCCTCGAAATCATTTTTACAGCTAGGAAAACCTTGCAAGGACTAACTGGTGTCTGATTCAGTGTCCTGACATACACCGAAGTACAATATTTACATCAAAACCATCTCTCCATTTTCTGACAAAGGGGAAAAGGATAATTAATCTTTTAAAAAATTCAGCTACGGAATCTTTTTTTTTTTTTTTTTTGAAGTAACAGGCTTGGGGATTTTGATTCAAGACATTTTCAAATAATCCTATTAGCCAATGAGGGAAATAGAATATTTCCCCCACCCTTCTGCTAATGCTAAGGCTGAAACAGATTAAATGCATCTGTTAGAGTACATCTTCTTTATGAAGAATGTATAATGCAGGTTATTACGGCAGACTGGGAAACAGAGTGCTTATTATCAGATTATCCACATTTAATGAGGCTGACCTAATCCCATTCGCCATTTCCTCTGGCAGGTAAGAGTCACCCAATACTGAGAGGTTAATTCAGAGGAATTGTTTACATTTCCACCTCTCTTCAGAGGTGTTAATGATTTTTTTCAGGGTTTTCTGGAAGGGTGAAGGGGGGTCTTGTGTATTGTTCATGAAACAGTTACCTGTTGCACAAGAAGACTGCAAATTCTGGGAGTCGAAACATCCCCATATTGATTGAACAGTAAATAATATGTTCATATAAACACGATCATTATGTTAGATGAGAAACCGCATTGGCCTGGTGATGCAAACTCCCCTGTTTGACCCCCAAATGCCTCACGTTTTTAGAATGATGATTTGAAATGGATGGCCATCAAAACTGTGCATGTTGGCCCACAGAAAAGAGAGCCAGCGTGTGTAGTGGTTAAGAGTGGTGGTTTGGATTGGTGGACTCTAATCTGGAGAACCGGGTTTGATTCCCCACCCCTACACAAGAAGCCTACTGGGTGACCTTGGGCTAGTCACAGCTCTCTTAGAGCTCTCTCAGCCCCACCTACCTCATAGGGTGTCTGTTGTGGGGAGGGGAAGGGAAGGTGATGACAAGCCCATTTGATTATTCCTTAAGTGGTAGAGAAAGTCAACATATATATAAAAAAACTCTCTTCTTTTTATATACTGATTTTCTCTATCTTTTAAGGAGACTCAAACTGGCTTACTATCTCCTTCCCTTCCTCTCCCTCACAACAGACACCTTGTGAGGGAGGTGGGGCTGAGAGAGTTCTGAGAGAACTGTGACTAGCCCAAGATCACCCAGCAGGCTTCATATGGAGGAGTGGGGAATAAAACCCAGTTCTCCAGATTAGAGTCCATTGCTCATGTGGAGGAGTGGGGAATCAAACTCGGTTCTCCAGATTAGAGCCACCACTCTTAACCACTACACCATGCTGGTTCTTAACCACTACACCACACAGTTTCCGACATCCTCTGCCTGCAAATTGTCCACCACTTTTCCAAGCAGCATTTTTTGAAGGAGGGGGTTAAGAATGGTGATTCTCTAAACAGAGTATAGACTCTTCCCTACAAAGTGTTAGGAATGTTGCAGCGTTCATCATGACTGTATTCGGCAGTCAAACTGACCGTGTTTGAAGGTGTTGATCAGCTGATCACTCAACCTGTTTGATTCATGCCACCTTCAGAGAAGAGAAAATGATTGATGGCCCTGAAGTGGACAGGGTTAGAAGACTGAATGGATAATATAAATTGTGAGAACATGGTTGTACAAGCTTCCCTACAGTATGTGTCCTATGCTCTGGGGAAGCACAACCCTAATTCCATGAGGGATGCCAAGGTGGATGTGCTGGAAGAGAGACTTTCATTGATTCTGGAACCCCAACATGCTCTAAGAGACTGTGCTTTCCTCACAATTGGAGAGGTGGAATGTCATCTTGTGGGACTCCCAGGCAGCTCGTGACGGGGTCTCCAGAGGCCCAATATTCACATTACAAAGTCCTTGTGTTTGTTACAGGACAACAGGAGGACTTTGTATTAGACGTGTGATGGGTTGTGCATGCCAGACTCCTGCTGACCCTTTTCTGATCCTGATCATGATGCACATGGAGACGCAGCCTCCACACCCATTTATTTTTCCATATTCACAAATCACCCCAAAGAGCTGCCATTGGCCCCGTTGCAAAAATTGTGTGTCACCATGCATGCACTGTGAGCCAACAGCACCATGAATATGAGCCCCAGGGTAGCTTGAGGGCAGGATAATGGTGTCAGTAGAAGTTAGGGTTGCCAGGTCCCTCTTTGCTACTGGTGGGATGTTTATGGGGTGGAGCCTGAGGAGGGCGGGGTTTCAGGAGGGGAGGGATTTCAATGCCATTGAGTCCAATTGCCAAAGCGGCCATTTTCTCCAGGGGAACTGATTTCGATCAGCTGGAGATCAGTTGTAATAGCGGGAGATCTCCAGCTAGTACCTGGAGGTTGGCAACCCTAACAGGAGTCCGAGCACTGTGGTCACAAGCAGAGAGGGACCAGCAAGTATCAGAGGGGCACAAAATTCCCATCCCACATCTGACACAAAGTCCTCATATCTTCCCCCAACAAACACAAGAATTCTGTAATGTGAAGACTGGCCCATCTTTATCAGTCACTCTGAGAATGGGAGTATTCTGTTTGGTCATTTTCTGTCTTCCAGGTTTTGGCAAGTGCCTGACCTTGGCGACCGCTATCAAAAGAGTATTGTATAGTCTAAAACTGGAAGATTCCTTTTTTCTGGTCTGTTCTCTCTCCCCCCCCCTTTTCATTTTAATTGCCACAACAATTGGCTAGTGTGTATCCAAGGGGGAAACGGCAAGGGATGAGAAACACCCTACCCAGTCAACTTCTTCGTCTTTATTATTGCCACAAAGGGAGGAGACAAACAGATGGAGTAATGAAAGAAATAATGAAGTTTGGGGGCAAAGGGTGAGCTGTCCATCACGTTAAATTTTAATATGAATTGTCAGGAATTTACAGAGTTCACAGATAAAGCAGAGCAAAATTAAGCTGCTTAAGAGTGAATAATAAAAATAAATGGATATAAACGCTTTAACGTTTCAGTAAATGTCAACCTGTGGTTTAATAAAATCCTGTATTATGGAACAGGGGACCAGACATGAGTTATGTCATTTGGTGGGAGAGGGGAATCTGGTGCCCCAACAACCGCCAAAATGTGTTCACTTATGACAAACCATTTCCTTGGTAAGAAACGGCAATGCCCACATGTGAAATAGGTGAATGTCCCCTGTATTGATCCTTCTTTGGAGGTTTTTAAGCAGAGGCTAGAAAGCCATCTGATAGCAATGCTGATTCTGTGAACTTAGGCAGATCATGAGAGGGCAGGCAGGAAGGGTTGCATCAGTGCTTGGCTTTCATGGCCCTTTCTTACATGCCCAGGCTAATGCTGATCACTATTTTGGGGTCAGGAAGTACTTTTCCTCCAAGCCAAATTGGCCATGGATCCTGGTTTTTTTTTTTTTTTTTTGCCATCTTCTGGGCATGGAGCAAGGGTCACTGAGGGCGTGTGTGTCAGGGGGGATAGTTGTGAATTTCCTGCATTGTGCAGGGGGTTGGGCTAGATGACCCTAGAGGTACCTTCCAACTCTATGATTCTATGATTCTAAGCAACACCTAGGAATATGTGAAAATACAAAGGTAGGTAAAAAAATACACAGAGCTGCCTTACACTGAGTTGACTAGGGTTGTCAGGTCCCTTTTCGCCACTAGCGGGAGGTTTTTGGGGCAGAGCTTGAGGAGGGTGGGGTTTGGGGAGGGGAGGGATTTCAGTGCCATAGAGTCCAATGGCCAAAGAGGCCCTTTTCTCCAGGTGAACTGATCTCTATCGGCTGGAGATCAGTTGTAATAGCAGGAGATCACCAGCTAGTACCTGGAGGTGAGCAACCCTAGAGTTGACCCATTGGTCCATGTAGCTCATTAGTTATTCTGAGTGGCAGTGGCTCTCTAGGGATTAGAGCACAGGCAGGCCTTTTTCATTGCCTGTTACCCACCATCTTTAATGGTAGGTCCCACATGCAAAGCCTGTGCTCTGAGCCCTCCTGCCCTCAGCACCACATAACCACAGCTAGTCAGGGGAAATAAATGTACAAGATTTGCCTTTGTTTTGTGTGTACTTGTTAATGGAAGGAAGGTATTTACTGATATTAAAAAAAAGGACACACATAGTTTGGGCATACTTTCTGGAAGAAGCATCCGGGGGCCAGAAGACCCATTGGTGGGCACTATGACATCTACAGTACTGGAGGATCATGCCTATTATTTTTGGTGCGGTGGAACACAGGCAGGATGGTGCTGCTGCAGTTGTCTTGTTTGTGGGCTTCCTAGAGGCACCTAGTTGGCCACTGTGTGAACAGACTGCTGGATTTGATGGACCTTGGTCTGATCCAGTATGGCTTTTCATATGTTCTTATGACACCCATGTGCACCACATTGGAGACCACTGTTTTAAAGTTTTAGGTGTCATGTAAAGAAATTCCCCCACCCAGGATTTTCGTGATAGTTAATATCTGACCACCAAGGAATGTCTGGGTCACTATGCAGAGGAAAGCAATGGCAAACCACCTATGAACATTCTCTTGCATTGAAAACCCTACGAGATCACCATAAATCTGCTGTGACTAGACAGCACTTCACACACACACACTTTACACACACTCACATCTTCTGGGCATGGAGTAGGGGTCACTGGGGATGTCTGGGGGGAGGTGGTTGTGATTTTCCTGCATTGTGCAGGGGGTTGGACTAGGTGACCCTGGTGGTCCCTTCCAACTCTATGATTCTATAGGATAAGTGTACGATTTGGCTATAAGTTGTTACTGATTTTTTTGATAGACGGGGTTAAGCTGTCTTGAGAACTACATCATAAAATAGCTTAGAAATATTTTAAATGAAGTATTTCTTAAGCAGTTCTTTGGATCATTATCCATTCTGGGGATTACTGCTCTCTGCTTCATGCTGATGCTGAATGGCTGATGCAAAGATAGAATACTTAGAGAGAGATGTCCTTCCAAACCTTTACTAATAAGCAGCTCCAAATGCTGCAGACTGTCCACTAAAATTCCATGGTGATTCCACACGTCAAAAAGGTTTTGTGTGCCCGCAGCATAAACAGCACATGCTAAACTCCCCAGTGAACAGGCTGATAGCGAATTTGGTTGCTCAGAAACACTTGTGCTCTGTACAGATGCTCGATCGTGCAGACATGGGACATAGATACAAGGGAGTGGAACGACGCCCATTGGACCTGGTCTCCATGAATACAACCCAACACATGTACAAGGGTAGGATGGTGGACTCTTCCATATGATTAAAAATGTTGCAAAGAGTCACATGTGAATGGAAGAGGAAGGAGGATTGTGCACATGAGACTCAGGACCCTAAAAGGCTCTTCCATGTACAGCTAAACTGAGTTCTGTTCTCATCTCACCAAGCCAAGTTTGGTATCTGAATAATAAGTAATGTCTCCTTGCCCCCTGCCATTCCCAGCTTGCCACCAAAGTGGCAGAGAGGGGAGTGAGCGATGGCATGGAGCTAACCAGCAAGCAAAAATTACTTAAGTCTGACCTGGATGGCCCAGGCTAGACTAATCTTGTCAGATCTCAGAAGCTAAGCAGGGTCAGCCCTGGTTAATTCTTGGATGGAAGACCACCCAAAAAAAATAAAAAATACCAGGGTCGCTATGCAGAGGAAG
The DNA here is from genome assembly GCF_029931775.1 of Euleptes europaea. NCBI lineage: Eukaryota > Metazoa > Chordata > Lepidosauria > Squamata > Sphaerodactylidae > Euleptes > Euleptes europaea. The sequence continues at coordinate 14,077,170 of NC_079325.1, read as the reverse complement.
ACAATGGTGAACCACCTCTGAATGTCTCTTAACTTGAAAACTCAACTGGGTTGCCATAAGTTGGCTGCGACTTGATGACACTTTACAAATACAAAGGTGAGAACTTTGTTGAAGAATGTCAAAGGATCTGTCCACAACTAACCTGAACTGAAGAGCTAAGCAGTTTAGATGGTACATCAACAGCTTCCGGGCAGCATCTGAGTGCCTTCATTCTAGTTCTGGTGGCCCATCCTTCCTGGTGCATCAGTGGAGGGCCTGATCCAGCCAGCACTTGCATCAAAATCTTCTCTTGTGGAACTGAGATAGAGGACCATGCCACCAAGAAAGTTCTCACCTATATAAGAATGGCTTCCATTTGAGATCAGTGTTGTTGTTCCTGGTGTCCAGGAGTAACTTGGAAGGGACCCAGAGACAGACCAAGAGATGTATTGGGGAAGGGGGTCCTGAATTTTCCAGTGTCCAATGGCTGAGTGCCCTTTATAAATGTAGTTTCGTAATCCCCACTAGGGGTTGCTATGTTCTAGATCCAGGATGCTTGCGGTGTGTTCCCCCTCCTTCTCTGATGAGATCCCCTCCTTTTGACAGGCTTAGTGATCTGGTTAGTCTTGACACCCAGTGATATGAGATGGGGGCAAGAAGATGCAGTGCTCTCACAGAAGATGCAATGCCCACCCTGAAGGAGTCTCAAAACGGCTTACCTTACTTTCCCCTCCCCACAACAGACACCTTGTGAGGTAGGTGGGGCTGAGAGAGTTTGGAGAGGACTGGCCCAAGTTCACCCAGCAGGTTTCATGTGGAGAAGCAGGGAAACAAACATGGTTCACCAGATTAGAGTCCGCCGCTCATGTGGAGGAGCGGGGAATCAAACCATGCTGGCTCTCCCACACAAGTTGTATTAGATATTACAAAGAGAAGCAGAATAGAAGCAACCATGTGGCCGTAACGATGTCTCATTGCCCCTCAAGAAGGATCCTTGAATTGAATGACTGTGGTATAATGGGTAGATTGTTGAACTAGGATTGGGGCATGTTTTCAAATCCTTGCTCAGCCATGAAACTCATTGGGTGACCTTCAGCCCATCACTCTGGCAGTTAATGCTTGGTAATTAGCAGCACGTTCCAGGCTGAAGTGCCCCACATATATATATATATATATATATATATATATATATATATATATATATATATATATATATATATATATATATATATATGTGTGTGTGTGTATGTATATATATATATATATATGTGTGTGTGTATATATATATATATATATATATATATATATATATATATATATATATATATATATATATATATATAATTTCTTCATGCTGAACCGTCATTCCAGATGTCACTGTGAAGCTGGTGCATACCTACTTCGCATTTCTTCAGAGCCCTTTTAATGCAACCTTTTGTATTTGCTCCACCCCCACATCGAAGCATTCACTGAAGGAAGCATGCACAATCCCAGCCGCAGCTTAGCTAAGCAAACGACTATTGCTAATGGCTATGCAAACGAAGGAGCAGGCGAGTGGGGGGTAGAGTTTGTTTGACTTTCTCCTCTTGCATTGGGACCATGAATAGTCATTTTAAAGGCCAGATTGTAAAAAAAAAAAAAAAACAGCATTGAGCGAGGAGCAGAGTGGATAGAGTTTGTTTGACTTTCTCCTCTTGCGTTGGGACCATGAATAGTCGTTTTAAAGGCCGGATTGTAAAAAAAAAAAAAGAAAAAATCAGCATTGAGCGAGGAGCAGAATCAACCCTGCATAAATGGTCTCTATCTCAGCCTCAGCCACCTTACAGGTTTGCTGTGAGGATAAGATGGAGGAAGGAAGGAACTTGTAGGCAACCTGCGCTCCTTAGAGTAAAGACAGGAGACAAATGTGAGAGATCTTGCAAAAAAATGCCCCCCATGTACACACTAAAGAAGGCCTACAGCTATTGCGTTGTATATTTTCAGTGTCGCACAATCACAGACAGAAACAGTGGGGTCCTGGTGGTTTATTTCACGACTGTTAGATCCCCACAGTACGCGGGCTTTTATATAAGCCTGTCAAGAGAATGCCGAATACTGCCGGCAGCAGGCAGCAATCACTTGTGGCCTCGGAGGCCTCGGAGTGTGCTGAGGTCAAACGAAGGAGTTGTTTATGTACCAAAGTGCTGTTTGAGGGCTTTTTAGAGCCGTTATGGCCGCCTTTGAGCCCCCAGTAGAGTTGGACTCCTAGAAGCGAAGCCATCTGGTTTTACACATGGAGGGCCATGAAAAATAGCCCTCATAAAAAGATTTTCCAAGCTTCTCTAACTACCCCTAACCTATATTTACCCAGCATTTTCAATGTCCAGTCCAAAGCCCTTTTAACAAGGGGGTGGGACATTGTGCCGGTCCGAGATAAAAAACCCCTGGGGAGCGTTTTCAATATTTATGAAGAGCAACAGCACAACTGACCTGCGGAGCTGGCGAGTCTTCCGTGACATTCCACACGAAACCTTCGCAGCACCTCTGCTAGAAAACAGTCCCATACATATCTCCTTGTTCTGCGCCAAATTTTATTATTAAATATGACTCCAACCCACACTGCATTCCCTGGGCAGGCTTGCGATAATGGATCTGCATGAAAATGATGCTGTTATTTGTCCACATTTCTCATTGTCTGACTCTCTGAGGTGTTGCCAAGTGCAATTAGATTAATGAGGTAGCATTGAAGGCTGAGAGATGCATCTGTTCTCTGTTTGGGAAAAAAATATCCAAAATCCTGAGCTGAGCAAACTCAAACTCCATACCCGGCATACACATCTGCAAATTGGATACCGTAGCACAAGCATCTCTAGGGTTGCAGAAGTTCATAGGTTTGTGTTGTCAGTGGCACTGGATGTATTCAGATAATGAATAGGTTGTCAGGGGGGAACAGAGCATAGGACAGAGCTTCAAGGTAAAGGTTAATTAACCACTGGATGTAAGGGGTTGGGGACAGAAAGCAATAACCAAGTCTGCATATGTTGTGTGGTTAGGGTTGCCAACCTCCAGGTACTAGCTGGAGATCTCCTGCTGTTACAACTGATCTCCAGCCGATAGAGGTCAGTTCCCCTGGAGAAAATGGCCGCTTTGGCAATTGGACCCTATGGCGTTGAAATCTCTCCCCTCCTCAGCCCCCTCCCTCCTTAGGCTCCACACCCCAAACCTCCCTCCAGTGGCAAAGAGGGAGCTGGCAATCCTATGTGTGGTAGCCAGTGAAGTATGACTTCGGTCTTTTATGCTGGCTCACTCGGCGTTAGGGCTGTTGCAAAAAAATTCAGTAAAGTTCGGCTTCGGCAAAATTTGGCCCTTTTAAATTCAGGCCGTGCCGAGGTCCGAACTCCCCCGCTTCGGATCCGCAAAATTCGGCGCGAGATCCGGAGTTCGGGGGAAAATTCGACCCCCTCACGGGCCTTCACGGGGCTTCCCTGAAGGAGCGCGGGGGGCTCTTTAAACAGATCTGCGCCTTCCAGCTGGGAGGCTGGAAGCCCCATGAAGCCCCGTGAAGGTGCGCTGGAGGGTCTTTAAAGGCGGGAAAAGGCAGGTTCGGGAACGCCAAACCTGCCGAATTTATTCAGAACTTGCTGAATTTGGCGCATTCTTTTCCCGCCTTTTTTTGAGTTCGGTTCCATCCGAACTGGAAACCACCGAATCGGGGGGAAATCGGCGGTTTTTCAGTTTGGGACGAACCGAAACGACAGCCCTACTCAGCGTCACCCCTCCGATGACTTTGGGTCTTTGTTTGGATTATTGCGTGTCATTTCCAACAGTCAGAGGTCGCCTCGCACTTTGCCCGCGTTTTCAAATTTGAGATAAAACAGGTCTCGCAAAAGGCGGGCAAAACGCGGGGAAATGCAGGGGGAGAGCGAGGCGACCTCTGACAGTCAGAAATGGCATGCATAATCATAACCAAAACCTGAAGTCGTCAAAGGGGTGATGGCTAGGGAAACAGCCATGCGTAAAAGACCTTCCTGACAAAAGGAAGAAATGCTTTCTGTAGTTTCTAAACTTTCAACAGATACTCTTTGCATTTCATTTTTACACATTTATAATCATGAGTACTAGAAAACTGAATGCATATTAATAAAAGCTTCAATTCCTCAAGATGCCAGAAATTGAATTATTGTTAGGGTTTTCTGGAGTTTCTGAATACCAGATGCTGGGAGCAAACAAGTGAGGTGGTCCAAAACTACCATGGGGAACTATGGCTGTGTGAAAGAACATCTGCTTGGCATGAAGAAGGTCGCTAGGTCAATCCCTTGCATCTCCAGTTGAAAGGATCAGGTAGTAGGTGATGTGTAAGACCTCAAGTAGAAATCCTGGAGAGCAGCTGCTAGCCTGAGTAGACAATACTGAGCCAAATGGGACCACTGGTCTGATTCAGTATAATGCAGCTTCATGTGTTCATGCTGAACTTAGACTATTAGTCCCATCTGGCTCAGCATTGTCTTCTCTGCTTAGCAGAAGATCTCCAGGCTCTCAGGCAGAGTAAGGTACCTGCCAATACTTGCTACCTGAGATCCTTTAAAGCTCAGGATTGGATCAGGGATCAGATCTGAGACCTTCTGCATAGCAAATTAATAGTGTTTGAGACTATGATGATGTGTTGACTGCTCCTTTGGAAGATCTGTGGATTTAGCTGGTGGAAGTTTCCAAGGTTTCCCTTTCCTGCTCACTGATACTGATCCTGGTATTACCTTGGCTGGGGCTACATTTCTGGCAGCAGTGGCTTCTAACCAAGGATGGAAATAGAGGGTGGTATTCATCAGATCAGTTCTATCCAAGACCGCTGGGTCATCAGATTGTCAAATAAATAAAAAAGTACATACAGTAAATAATGGATGATGAGAGAGGTTGGAGAGGTTTGAACAGATAAGCAGAGTGATGAAATAGGATTAATAGAGCCAATGACAACTGCAAGAAGAATCTCCTTGTGGGGGAGTCTTCCTGATACACACTCTCACTCCTGTAGAGCATACAGAAATCATCATACCTACAATCACATCAAGAGTGCTTATATCAATGTAGACAGATGCAGTGGTAATGTCAAAGAGGGGAAAACCCAAATGCTTTGAATGCGCTGATATCTGCCACAAGTCAGACCAGCATGTTGCTACAGACAAAACTGAGAAACAGACTTAAACAGAGCAACGGGTTCCTAATACATTTGGTTCACTTTGCAAATAAGACCGGATCATCCAAAATGACAAAAGCCCTGTTGAAATTCACATGAGAAAGGTGAAAGCATCCCTATTATTCTCATGAAGAGATATATAACCGTAAAATCAAGTAATCAGTACAAAAGGCAAAGGAAGTGATAACCCGGTCATATGGATGAACTGCTAAAATTGCCTTTGGAGTGGGATTCCTTTCAGAATATCTGATTATTAGCTTTTGAGCCAAATTACCTTTACCGGGGTTAGGGGGGGAGCTACAGAAACTGTAGAAAGGAAGGTGGGGTGTTTGTTATTTCTATTTCAATCATGAAACAGATACAACAACAGCAAAAAGATGCTCTGTCAGAGCATCCTACAAACTGCAAGTTGTTACCTAGATGTTATTGATTTAAAGTCACCTGTCTTCGCTGATTTTAAGAAGCCTGTTTGATTGCTGACAGGTTTATAGGATTATGGCTTTAATTGGATGTCTGGGCTTTTGCTGGATGTAAGTAGAATTTATGGCAGTGCTGTTTTGCTGTGTGAAAGGGGAGCCCTCTGCCATCTGCTTCAGTCTTTGTTGTGAGATCAAGAAAAGGGAGAGGGCAGTAAAGCCAGCAAGACACAGCAGGCATCCACCGGGGCAAATAAATAGAGACTCAGTGTGGTGTAGTGGTTAGAGCATCTGAGAGACCCAGGTTGGAATCCCCACTCTGCTACGGAAACTTGCTGGGTGACCTTGGGCAAGTCAAGCACTCTTGACCTAATCTACCTCACAGGGTTGTTGTTGTGAGGATCAAATAGAGGAAGGGAGAATGATGTTTTAAGCAGCTTTTGGTCTATGATGGCTTTTGCCCAGTCCAAGAACTAAAGCATTTATTTTAAAAGAGACCAGGCAGTACCTCCCAAGGTCATGGCCATTTGAATCATGAAAGTGGCCAATTTATATAAACATGGGATAAGTTGTAGCTCTTCTCTTCTTGGTGCCTACACAGCTGAATGCATCCTTTGAATAAGTAAAGCTGGATAGATTGCATTGCCTGATTTTGGCAGTCAGAGGCATCTGTTTCAGAAGTAGTCACAAGAACTGATTGCAAGTATAGTTAGGTTCATGGACAGATATCAAAGGTACACAGAGACACCTAAGTAGCAAGTCTCAGCTCAACATTTTGAAACTGATTTTTCCCCTCCCCCCATTTTACTGTGTTATTTTTAAAAGTTGTGGGGGCAGCATCAGCTAGGATTGCCAACAGGCCTGAAGAAAAAGGTCATGTCTCTGTGAAAAATGGATGCTTTACTTCGTATGGAGGTAAATAGCATTACCCGGTAAATAACAGCCTATTAAGCCTCTATAAGGACACTTTTTTCTCCAGGCCTGTTGGCAACTCTAGCAGCAGATGGGTGGTAGAGTGGAGTAGCAGCAAGAAAGTCTGTGGGGGTGGGAAACAGTTTAATCATGCAAATCAAATGCATCTGAATTTGCTCAGATACATCTGAACAGCTCACAGAGTAATCAATTCCCTGCTCTCATCTAGTGACCAGGATGTAAGCCAAGTACACTAGGGCTGTTGAAATAAAAAAAAACTCAGTATAGTTCGGATTTGGCTGAATTCGGCCCATTTAGATTTGGGATATGCCGAAGTCCGAACTCCCCCGCTTCGGGTCCATGCAATTCGGCGGGAATTCAAAGTTCGGGAAAAAAATTCGGCCGAATAAAGCCATTAAAAACACAACAGCGCCTTTCCACGGCTCTGGGGGGGCATTTTTGGGGGTAAAGGTCCCAAACTTTCAGAGGAGCTTCAAAGGATGCTTCTTGAAAGACCCCCCAAGTTTTGTAAAGATTGGGTCAGGGGGGGCTGAGATATGGGCCCCGAAAGGGGTCCCCCCACCCTTAATGTGTATCTCCCAGCAGAGCTTGCCGCCCAGCACAAAGCTCCCAGCCCCGACAAACAGCTGAGAGCAAGGGCCGGGCAGGTGTGAAAAAATTTGCAAAGCAATACAGCTGCAAAGCAACACAAGCACGCAATGCAACACCTTTGCAACAGTGCAAAGCAACACCTGACACCTGGGAGTTTGCAAACCATGGAAAGGGAATGAGGCAGCTAGCTATGCATAATGAGCAGGAAGGGGTGGAATTTCTCCTTTTGCATTGGACTTGGGACCAGGTAGATGCATTCTTTAAGTCACCATTTGAAAACCAGTTTTGAGCAAGCATCAAAATAACCTAACTGATCTAATGAATGAGGGAAAACCTGAAGACACAAAACTGAAGTCCCCCCTCAAACCAGGGAGAGAGAGACTGGAGGGGGAACACACACCCCAGGCAGAACCGGCAAAAGCCCCCTTTGGCTCCCCCCCACCCAAAGAAACTGCTCCCTCCCCACACACACACAGACTCTGCTTTCCCCACACACACACACAGAAAGGAAAAATTATAGATTAAAGCCCCCAAAGGGGTCTTACTGTGGCTGTCTTCTGTTCCATCAGGAGGGGCTGGGAGGCTGGGTAATCCAATATGATTCCATTTGTATCCAATATGAGATCCATATGTATGCATCTCTCGAGGGTGATCCATTCATCCCAATAGGGAAAAGGGGAAAGCCCATATCTTGGGCCCCCCTGACCCAATGTTTACAAAACTTGGGTGGTCTCTTAAGAAGCCTTGTCTGAAGCTCCGCTGAAAGTTTGGGGTCGGCACACCCAAAAATGCGCCCCCTGCAGCCACGGAAAGAGAAAAGGGGGGAGCCGATATTTCTGCCCCCACTGAACCCATCTTTACAAAACTTGGGTGGTCTCTTAAGAAGGCTTGTCTGAATCTCCACTGAAAGTTTGGGGTCTGTACCCTCAAAAATGAATGCCCTGCAGCCACAGAAAGGAGCAAATGTGCACAAGCACCCCCCCCCACACACACACACACGAGGATTTCCCTCTCTCTCTCTCCCCGGCCGGGCCGCACATCAGCTGATTCCTCCAGTATTCAATCCTGACTGATTGGCCAGAAGGAGACCCAGCTTGGCCACCGATTGGCCAGGGGAGGAGAATGCTGCTTACTGAGGGTTATGCTGCTTACTGACGCCCCGAATTTGCCGGATTTATTCGTGAACTCCCGAACTCGCTGAATTCGGCTCCCCGGTTGCCTGCCAGTTTTGAGTTCGGTTCGTCCCGAACTAAAAACCGCCGAATCAAGGGAAATTCGGCTGATTTTCAGTTCGGGCCGAACCGAATCAACAGCCCTAAAGTACACGAAAGTGTAAGCAGTTACAAGAGGGAAATTATTTTGATTTTTCAAATTCTAATTAACTGAAATGTTGAAATTCTGGTTCACAGTGGGGTCGGCAGAACAATACCTGGAAAGAGCTATTTCGCCTTTAAGAACAACAAAAATGCTGCTTGTTGTCGATTGGTCTCAGCAACTGTCATTTATTTTATTCCCGAGAAATCAGTCTCTGTAAGAGCTGAGGCACAGTATCTGGAAAACACCGGTGCCCTGCATTTCTTTCTGTAAGGTTCTTGTTCTGCAGATTGGTTTGCTGAATTGCTTCTCTGTCACCGAATTTCATGACCCGCCCCACTCTGTTTCCCAATGAGATCTGGTTTTATCTGACTCAATGTGTATGAAAGACTTGTAGTTTCAGCAGTGCCCAGCAGGAACGGTGCTGTCATCCCATACATCACAGAAGGAACTTCTATGCCTGGGAGGCAGCAGTGAGTCAAATGCAGTTACCTTTCTCCTCTGGTAGCTGAGGACCAAATAACCAGCCAAATAACTAAGCATGGCAGTCTTGAATTAGCTCTCCAATGGAAGCCCTACCAGGGCAAAAAATCCATCATATTATGTACACCCAGGCAGTCTCTTTGACAAATTGTCCAGGAATGGACCAAGGGACTAAGCATGGAAAGAAAGGGTGAAAGAAATTCTGGAAGGGATGGGAGTTGAAGTAGGATGAAATACAGTGGGATAAAGATTTCTACAGGAATGCAACAGCTGGGATGATCAAATGCAATGGAACACAGAGCTCAAGTATACCAAGAGACAGCATGGTGTAGTGGTTAGAGTGTCAGACTAGGATCTGAGACACCCAGGTTCAAATAACCCACCCTGCCATGGAAGTTCACTCGGTGACTTTGAGCCAGCCAGTCATTCTCTTTTGGCTTAATCTATGTCCTAGGGTTGTTGCTATGTTGATAACATAGAGAAGGGGAGCTGGGTTGGGCCCTCCCACTGGGAAGACAAGTGGGAATATAAATAAATAAATACAGAAATATCATTGCCAACATTTCACCTGGCCACGGTAGCTGTGCGATGAACATACATTATTTGGATGAACATGCATTAGTGGTAGAAAGTGCTGCCAAGTCGCAGCCGACTTAAGCAACCCCATATGATTTTCAAAACAAGAGATGGTCAGAGGTGGTTTGCCATTGCCTGCATCTACATAGCAACCCTAGAAATCCTTGTAAATCTCCCATCCAAATAGTAACCAAGGCCAACCCTGACAGATGAGGCTAGCCTAGACCATCCAGGGCACGTATCTTAGTAGGTGATAAAGCTCATCACTGTATATAGAGTGACTGGCTCAAGGTTATTGAGTAAGCTTCCATGACAGAGTGATGATTTGAACCTGATTCTCCAAGAACCTAGTCCAAGCACTACACCATACTGGTTCTGTTGTTATGGAGAAGGGGATACTTGCATCTGTCAAGCTATTATTTGTTTAGAGTTTGTCTACATTCAATAAAACCAAATTCTTCCCACCAGGTTTTTTTTAAAATAAGGATCTTGGCTGTTTGGCCAAATTGTACATGTTTTATCCCTATCTCTTCCAGTATGTAAACTGTGTCAGAAAAGTTGGCAAAAAAAAAAAAAATTCAAACTCCAAACTTACCGTAAACTGCTTTCATTTGAACCAAACATTTTCAAATTATTGAATATCTGTATCCTAGATCTTTTATCTTACAGCCTTTCAGTGAACATTGCTGACAATTTTGAGTAATCACCATAATTAAAAACATGTTAGAAAAAAAGTCACTGAATTCCAAAACCTTGCTGATTTTCTTTGTTAAAGTTTGTCTGTAGCTCAGTTCAGACATTGCACAAAGCTGTAGTTTAATTTTCAAAAAAGCAGTGGTTGTGTGATTGTCTGAATGCAGATGATTCCACTATGTTTATTTAGGGTTCATCAAATCAGGATCTGAAGTTGGTTTATTAACCACAGTGAAACAATGGGAAACAATTGAAAATCAATTGGATAGATGGGGGTGACCCTTTGGGGGCCCATAGAATTAGACCCCCTGACTCAAACTTTACCAACCTTGGGGGTTCTTTTAAGGAGAGTCACCTGCATCTATGCTGCAAATTTGATGCTTCTACCTTGAAAAACAGCTCCCTCAGAGCCCCCCCCCCAATTCCCCATAGACTTTAATGGAGCCAAAAAATTTGCGGATATCTGAAAAAAAGTCGAAAAAACCCATTTACCGGTATGGGTATTTGGCTTTGGGGGGCTTTTCTGAAAATTCTGGGGTCCAATCATACCGAATCCAAAAAATATCAGGGGGGAAATGGTGCACACCTCTAATCAGTAGTATCTATTTTCTCATGAATGCAATCATGAATTAGTTTTAAGACCGAGGCAATAGTCCATATTTTAAATCTCCGGTTCATTGTAGGAATGCCCCCTGCCTAGCTTGAGCTGCCACCATCTTTGCTACGGCTAACAAACGAACAATAATTTTCAAATCAGGCTCTTGAACTCTTAATCAGTGTCTGTAGAAGAAGGGGTTTTGACAGGTGTACATATTCTCCCCTGTGTGTCATACTGCAGTTGACAAAATTCTGTTTTCTACCCAGCTTTCAAAAGTTTGGAGACTTTTGCATTGGGTTTGCCAGAATAATTCGGTGAAGGTTACAGATACGAATGTTCTCCTTACAAATATATTTCAATCACAGTAGCAGCAACACAACAGCTCTGCCTCCTTCTCTTTCCCACCAACACTTTGGGTATCAGTAAATATTCCCTGACAACACACACATAAAAGTGTAGGCTGGAATATATTTTCTCCAACATTTTAGAACAGATGGTATGCTGATCTCTTAGAAGGAGTGATAGGAGCCTGGCTAAGCAGTGTTTCTATAACTTGTTTCAAGCACTATAATTACAGATCCTTATTTAGAGGTATATCCCCTCCCTATCCCTGGGGCTCAGGGCTGATAGTAGCATGTGGACGGTGATTTCTTTATTAAAGATTAGCCATAAATGACTCAAGGATTCTAGTTAGGGATGAGCAAATATTCTCTGCTGGGCTTCTCTTTATATTCATTTATATTTTTTGCCCACTGTTTTGATTCTCCACTCTTCACGTTGGTTTTAATTTGTTTGCATGCTGTACATAGCTACATGGGTTTTATAAGCAATTTATGCATTATTTATACATGCAAGGGATCAGTTAATCAATAATTTGTTATGGTCATACAGCAGCAGAATAAAACATACATTAACAGAGGGGTTATAAGAGTATACACAGAATCTTCCATTTATATCTATCTATCTATCTATCTATCTATCTATCTATCTATCTATCTATCTATCTATCTATCTTTAAAAATCTTAGGTTGGGAAAATCAATGGCATATTTAACATAGGGCAGGATACCTATTGGTTCCAGCTTTGCAAGGGTGAGCTCTATAAAGGTCAGGCACTGGAATGAGACTTCAGTGTTCCAAACACTCAGGGCAAAACGGCTTCCAATAGCCTGGATATTTCACAGCTCCATTCCACTAACAATAACACTTTCCTTCTGGCACAAGGAACCTTTCACCAATGCATGAGTCTGTAGCATCACAGGAGGGCTGCCTGCACCACCAGTAGTAGAACAGATCCACAGAATCCAACCCCATGTGTGCATTTAGAATTTATAGTATATTCACTACCATGCTTGATGTATTCGAGAATAGTAAGGTCTAATGGTGGAGGAGGAAAATATAGCCAAGCCACAGCTGCCTTATGGCAACCCTGTAGGGTTTTCAAGGCTCAAGACATTCAGAGGTGGGTGCCATTGCCAGCCTCATAGCAACCATGGACTTCCTTGGTGGTCTCCCATCCAAATAGTGACCAGGGCCAACCCTGGCTAGCTTCTGAGATTGGGCTGGATTGGGTCATCCAGGGCAAGGCACAAGACAAACAGGTGGTTTGATAGTCCCCCATCCAAGAACTAGCCAGGGCTCACCCTGCTTAGCTTTTGAGATCTGGTGAGATTGGGCTAGCCTGGGCCATCCAGGCCAGAGTTTAGTAAAGTCTATGCCTACCCAAAGTAACTGCATCCAATGTCATTATACACATCTCAAATATGATATTATTATACATTCTCCTGTCCCCAAATAAAAGGATTCCTTTTGTTGCCTGAAGAATTGGAAAACATAGAGTAAGCTATCAAAATTATTCAGTAATAAAATCTGTAATAAAATGCTCGGAAATGAAGGCAGCTCTTGTTCCTTGACTTTGAATTCCTTGGCTCATTCCGTAAACACTATTTCAATGTGCCCAGAAGCTTCTTGACTTCTAAATTCATGCTTTGTGCAAAAATTGAATATTCCCCGGGGTTGTTTTGGGAGTTTTCCTGAGAGAATTGGAGAATCTCATTTGGAGGCAAGGCAGGGGCAGGAAGTCTGAGAGGTCCTCCCGCTCCAAACATAGTCAAGATAAATACCTAGCATCCCCTGGGGTATGCAGAGGCAAAGCATTTTGGGTAAGGGATATATTCTTCAGTGCCGAGCCAGGTGCACAGATATGCTGAGCAGAAAGGAAAGAGGCAGAACCGAAATGTGGATGCAAAGCAGAAGGCAGATGCTCAAGCAGTAATGAAATGAACCACCGTGGGAAGAAATAGCTCTTCTCTCCCAGCTGGATGTCTCCAAGTGATACCGCAATGCTAGAATTCCCTTTAGAGCAGGCGGCATGTGCTTGGAATTCCTGAGATCTGAAGCATCTGAAGAGGGAAGCTGAAAGGAAGAAGAAGAAGAGTTGGTTTTTATATGCGGATTTTCTCTGCCTTTTTTAAGGAGAATCAAACCTGCTTACAATCTCCTTCCCTTCTTCTCCCCCACAACAGACACCTTGTGAGGTAGGTTGGACTGAGAGAGCTTTAAGAGAACTGTGACTAGCCCATTCCATAGGGAGGGGGTCACCATTGAGAAGGAACAGCCCCTCCTGGAAAACAAACAGACAATTGGGGGGGGGGACAGCAAGGATAAATTGACCGGAGGATTACAACTGGCACATACAAATATATATGATCCTTTAGATATGTGGGTCCCAGGTCATGATGGAATGCTATGGATGATGCCATCTCTGCCTGTCAAGATTTTTCATCCATTACTAGATCCATTTTCCCAATTTTACGGAGGCCTTGTCATTCGTCCCAGACAGCCAGGCACCAGCGTCTGCTGTGCTTCTTTGACAAGAAGATAGATATTTATTTCCTAAAACGGCTCCTTTTGTACTGTAACGGCTGTCAATGGGTAATAAAAGAAATACAGCAAACTGTTGATGGTGTCCAGGCAGAGAACCACACAGATTATGATGGATGAGCATATTTTATAATGGGGGAATGACTGCGGAAGGGTAATTTGTAAAAACCTGATTCACAGTTTGGGAAGCTGATTTCTGACATGTGTCTTGGAGAAAAAGAGACACAGGTGTGTCCATTCCCAGGTTTAAAAAGTGCATGCTAGTGACCAAAAGTGGAGAGCAAGAGTGGCATAGTGGTTAAGAGTGGTGGTTAGGAGTGGTGGACTCTAATTTGGAGAACCGGATTTGATTCCCCACTCCTCCACATGAGCAGCGGACTCTAATCTGGTGAGCCGGGTTGGTTTCCCCACTGCTACGCATGAAGCCAGCTGGGTGACCTTGGGCTAGGCACACCTCTCTTAGCTCCACCTACCTCACAGGGTGTCTAATGTGGGGGAGGGGAAGGGAAGGTGATTGTAAACTGGTTTGATTCTTCCTTAAGCGGAAGAGAAAGTTGGCATATAGAAATCAACTCTCCTTCATCTTCATTGAAACGCACAGATTGTCTACCTGTCAGCATTAGATTCTCTTTGCATCACCGTGTTTCTAGCCCAGGCCTCCTGAATGGCCTCATATCCTGAAATGAAGACATAAAACATGAGTTAAATGAGGATTTAGGAATTAAACTGCACTGCAAAATGTATTAATCTCACACCCCTCTTAGTGCCAGGGCACAGGCGTATGTTAGATCCTTTCCCCCTCACAGTGTTTCTAACTCAAAGCTCCTGAAGATGGTGTGAGAAGATGGTGGCTCTCTGAGTGCTGGTAAGCAGAGGGATTTAAATAGACTGGGCTCCTGAATTGCCTCAAAACCTGCAGTCTCCCCCATCTTCGGAGAGCTCAGGTGAGGTGTGCTCGCAAAGAGAGGCGGGCTCATTGAATTGCCATTTTCTACGTTGTGTAGTGTGAGGATCCTCGAGAGGGCGGCACGAAAGGGCAGTGGTAATGAGGACACCCTCCCGCTTCTCAGAGGGAATGCCGGACCTGATGTGCGAAACAACTGACAAGCAACCTGTCAGCCCATGAAAAGTAATTGCTCTCCCTTTCCCCGAGCAATGACAGGTTCAAGGGATCTTTTACAGGTTCCGTTTCCTTTCAATGAATCAGTGCTAGAGATGAAAGCTGCAATGGAACGGAGGAACTGTTATTTACAAATAGCGGGGGCGCAGCGCCAAGAATTGCCAGTGCTTACCAAAACTCCTTTAGATTTAGCCAGCTCAGATGACAATGAGAGAAAGCTACCTGTTAGCTTCATGCCATAGAATCATAGAATCATAGAGTTGGAAGGGACCACCAGGGTCATCTAGTCCAACTCCCTGCACAATGCAGGAAATTCACAACTACCTTCCCCCCAGACACCCAGTGTCCCATACTCCATGCCCAGAAGATGGCCAAGTTGTCTTCCCTCTCATGATCTGCCTAAGTGGGGTGCAATGCTTTTGACTAGTATTCCCCGGCTGACACCTGCCCGTCAATTCTTTTCCTGTGGTGGAAAAGGGACTACCATGTACCTTCCGCCATACCTACAAGGTAATGCATGGTGCAGATATCAAGATCTAACAACATTTTTTTGGAGGGTCAATCACACTTTATGCTATGTATGTGTGTGTGTGGGGGGGTATTCACACCCCTTCCTCCGCCACACAAATAACAGTGTTATAATCATTCTACTTCCCCAAGCAAGGAAAAGTAGCATCGTTAAGAGAGCTTACCTGATATGCTCTTTATCCAATTTCTCCCTGAAATCCAACAATTCATTTCTTTTTCTCTATTTAGAAAGTTGGCGTTTGTTTCAAATCAATTCCGTTTCGAGCAAAAGAAAAATTAAAAGAGAAGAGGGGCAGGAAGGGAGGTTCTGCAAAATTTCAGAATTTCACTGTGCAGATGCTCAGAGGCAGGCAATGCCTTCTCAAAACTTCCTATCTTCCTGCTCCAACACCGTCTGTAGTGTGTAACATCCAAAAAAACAACAACCCTACAAGTGCTGGAGTTACAAGAGGACATATAGAGGTGTAACAGAAAAACACAAAAGAAATGAAAGAGAAATTCCTCTTTTGAAAGATATAAAGGGAACAAGAGGAATCAATGGCTAGTAGGGATTCCAGCTTCCATGTGAGACCTGGGGACCCCCTGAATTACAGCTCATGTCCAGACTGCAGAGATCAGTTCCCCTGGAGAAAATGGATGCTTTGCATGGTGAACTCTATGGCATTGTACCCCACTGAGGTCCCTGTCCTCTCCAGGCTCCATCTTCAAATCTTCAGGAGCTTCCAACTTGGATCTGACAACCCTATCTCTCCATTCCCTGCTGGTGGCTAGGTGGAACCTGGCAACCCTAATGGCTATATCCAAACAAGTGAATTTTAGAAAAGGAAATCCCACTCCCCATAATGATGCTAGCTGAGACGTTCCAGGAACAATGGGCCCTGTGTTGGTTTCCCTTTGGATAAGTGAACAGTGAAGACGTACAACGTTTTGGTCATAGTTACTCCTCCCACCCAAATACAAGTAGAATACAGGTGGAGGCAAAAGACACATTTGCTACCCTGCATCAGATCCCTGGAGAGAGTAGCCCTGAACCCCAAGGTGTTTCAGGTGACTCACAATTCTCTGTCTAGTTCTTTCTCTGTTTCAAACAAAATTGCTCTTTTTCCCCCTGAGTACAGCTTGACCTTGCCTCTTAGCTTGGAGCAATCACATCCTCCAAGCTCTCAGGGGAACTTAAACAGAGTGATTGGGAGATTGTCTCCTAATAATGAGTGGCAGAGAGGAAACGTCCACTGGCTTCGGGGTCTTTTGCCATAAGACCTGAGTCCTATCAGGTGTGTGCTCGACAACAGTGCTCAGACTGTCTGTGTGTCTGTGAACCAGGCCACAGTCCAAAACAAAGAACAAATCTTTGGTTCTGCTCCATTGCCCAGAGGTAGGTATCACACTCACTCCTGATGAATGGGGAAGTTGATTGTAATTGCCCCTTAATAAACTTTTATTGTCCTGCTCCAATCAATTAGAAGGCTCCACCTTGCCAAAGGGAGAGGATTTCTCAGGACAAATGAGTCTAATCTTCAGAAGAAGAAGAAGAGTTGGTTTTTATACCTTACCTTTCTCTGCCTTAAAGGAGTCTCAAAGCGGCTTACAATCACCTTCCCTTCTTCTCTCCCCAACAGACACCTTGTGAGATAGGTGGGGCTGAGAGAGTTCAGAGAGAACTGGCCCAAGGTCACCCAGCTGGCTTCATGTGGAGGAGTGGGGAAACCAGATTAGACTCTGCCGCTCATGTGGAGGAGTGGGAAATCAAACCTGGTTCTCCAAATTAGAGTCTACCGCTCTTAACCATTACACCACGCTGGCTCTCAGGGAGAAATCGAGGATGAAAATTTTTAAGAACACCCTAATGATACTTCTTCCTGTACAATCTGCGGTACCCATATTAATGCACCTTAGCAACGTGCTCTTTTTCTTAATTGCCACTGACATCTTCATCAAGTTGTCCACAGCAAAGTCTGTATAGTTTTCCTGAGAGGCTACAATTAATTCAGAAGCCATCAGGGTGTGTGAATAGTTTAATTGTTCCTCCCAGTGTGCATTCTCTTGCACTTGTCTATGTTGAATAACATCTTCTAACATCACACAATTACAGTGCATAACTTTGTTAGCCTCCCTCCCCCCCGATTCCTCTCAAGCCTCCCATGGCTTGTGTAACCTAATGCATGCATCTCCTCTCAAATCTCTTTTTTATTTCTTAGTATGCGATGGACTAAAGGTTTGATCTACCAGGAGACAAATAAGTGGGGTACAGTGCATCCAAAGCAGATGGCTCCACCACTGGACCACAGCCCCACCCTTAATTCCTTAGCATCAGACAATGGTGTCAGTATCTCCTTATCCACAGCCAGCACCATCTAAATGGACAGCGTGTACACTAACCCCATGAAAGCCAGCATGGTGTAGTGGTTAAAAGCGGTGGTTTGGAGTGGTGGACTCTGATCTGGAGAACGAGGTTTGATTCCCCACTCCTCCACGTGAGTGGCGGACTCTAATCTGGTGGACCGGGTTGGTTTCCCCACTCCTGCACATGAAGCTAGCTGGGTGACCTTGGCCTAGTCACAGCTCTCTTAGAACTCTCTCAGCCCCACCTACCTCACATGATGTCTGTGGTGGGGAGGGGAAGGGAAGGTGATGGTAAGCCGGTTTGATTCTTACTTAAGTAGTAGAGAAAGTCGGCATATAAAAACCAACTCTTCTTCTTCTTCTTTTTCTTCTTCTTCTTCGTTGAGAATTGGCAGGTGTTGTTGGGGAGGATATTTGACAAACGATACCTGTGAGTTGTAGGTAACAGAAATCAAAGGGAAGGAAAAAAACACATTTGTACATTCTAAAAATGGGTTTAAATTAGAAGACTTGTGTGATACCAGAATGTTAATGAGAAACCTGGAATGTTATAAAAATTGTAGTCCAACCTCCCCACCTACACGTCTTATAAAACCCAACCATTTCCAACACAGAAATCAGTTCTCTTTCTCTTTTATTAAAAGGGAGGACCGAACATTCACAAAAAGGGGCTGCTTTAAATACGATCGCACATCAAACATTGTGAAAATCCAGTCCAATCATAATTTTGAGCAATGCTCACAGATGGTAGCCTTACCACAGATAGAGTGTCCCTATACTGCAGTTATAGGGCTGCCAACCTCCAGGTGGTGGATGGAGATCTCTCACTATTACAACTGGTCTCCATGTGACAGAGATCAGTTCACCTGGAGAAAATGGCAACTTTGGAAGATGGACTCTATGACATTATACCCCACTGAAATCCCTCCCCTCTCTAAACCCCATCCTCTTCAGGCTCCACCCCAAAAAGCTCCAGATATTTCCCAGCTTGGAGCTTGCAATATTATGCTGCCATGATTTGGTTGTTTCTTTGCTTTTGAGTTATAAGGGAAGAATCATTAGACACCCACAATGAAAAATATGCCTATGTGCATTCCTCAGTCCAAGTTCCACTCCCCACAAACAAAACTTTGTAAAACTAAAAATGGTATTTTATTTACACTAAAATGCAAGTCTATGGTTATAACCCAGAATGCATCGGCCGCTATAGATAAGTGTTGCCAGGTCCCTCTTCGCTACTGGCAGGAGGTTTTGGGGTCAGAGCCTGAGGAGGGCAGGGTTTGGGGAGGGGAGGGACTTCAACCCGTAGTGTCCAATTGCTAAAGCGGCCATTTTCTCCAGGTGAACTGATCTCTATCAGCTGAAGACCGGTTGTAATAGCAGGAGATCTCCAGCTAGTACCTGGAGGTTGGCAACTCTTCCCTAGCTATAGACACTGAGTGTCTGAAGCTGCATCCATACATGGTTGGGTATTGTGCTATCAGTGCATTAACACAGTTGTTCACAGGTGGCCCTGTATGTAGGGTTGCCAACTTCCAGGTACTAATGAAAAAAGCAGCACGAGGCTCATATATACAAATGAAAAAGCAAGATTAACCATTGGAGTATTGATTCTATTTTTTTAAGCAATTAACAAATTTGACTCCACAGGGAAACAAAAATATGTATGCTGGCATGTTGTTAGGCTGTTTCTGCAACACGCCAACACGCCAGCATACATATTTTTGTTTCCCTATGGAGTCACATTTGCTAATTGCTTAAAAAAATTAGAATCATTACTCCAATGGTTAATCTTGCTTTTTCATTTGTATATATGAGCCTCGTGCTGCTTTTTTCATTAGTCTATACTATTTCAGCATAGGTTTCTTGTTTCCTAACTTCCAGGTACTAGCTGGAGATCTCCTGCTATTACAACTACTCTCCAGCTGATAGAGATCAGTTCACCTGGACTCTATGGCATTGAAGTCCCTCCCCTCCCCAAACCCCACCCTTCTCAGGCTCCACCCCAAAAACCTCCCACCTGTGGTGAAGAGGGACCTGGCAACCCTCCCTATATGACCAATTCAGTCCAGGTGCAAATGATGATCGCCACAGCGTTCTGCAGCACCACACTAGCTTGCTACATATTTATGTATCTGATGTTGCAAAAACAGGCTCCCCTTTGCCTCTTGTTATTCATACTTAGGCTATTTTCCAACCTTTCATTTTGCTTCTCGTCCCCCCCCCCCTTGTGTTAGGCTGTTTTTCTCACATAACCTCCACTCTTCCCAGACTTTTTGTGTTAGACGAAAGCACCAAACCTTTTTTAAAAAAACATCAGTCTCAGCTCTCGACAATTGTCTCACAAATGTCATGTTCCCCACTGAGTAATGAGCAAGTAGTGCCTGCTGAGTGGAAGAGATTGAAGCCTACCTCCACCCCCACCCCCAAGGAAATCTTCTCTGAGGGCAAGAAGTGGGTGAGGGGGAGGATGTCTGGATCAAAGATCAGATGTCTGGATCAAAGATCAGGCTCTTGATCGTGTTCCGGTGCAGGGAGACAGAGGCAGGCTGGGTATGCTTGATCCCATTGTGCAAGGTTAGGGTTGCCAACCTCCAGGTTCTGAAAGAGAAGGCAGCACGAGGCTCAACGAAAAATTGATAAGTAAATAAAAATATATAAGACAATGCTTATTCAAGAATTTATAACATAATTCACTAGAAAAGCAAAACAAAAAAAGGAGATGCGTGTAAAACACACGTAAAAGCCTTGCAGGGCTTAAGACAACTAATAGTACTATGACACGCATGTTACTGATACACGTATGAACGCCTCGCAGGGCTTAAAGCAAATGTGCCACACTGGGCTAGTAAATCAAGATAGAAGCTCGGCCACTAAGGGCTACAATTTTTCTATGGTGACCTAAGTGCACTGGTACAGTAGACATTGAAAAGGTCTGTGCCGTCATGTATATAAATCACTGAAAACCCGAAGTGAAAAGCAACTAATCCGTGGCAAGAAAGCAACGGTGGCAAGAATGCGTTATGGGAAACCTTCTTCAGCTTGCCAACCGGATCACCGATACGAAGACCACCATGCGAATTGCATATAGCTGTTAGACGAATAATTGTAGCATTTTTCTCAGGATCACACTGTTCTATAGAGGAGCACTGTGCTGCGGCTTGCCTCCTCCTCCTACCTTTTTCTTCTCCTTTTTTTCAGGCAACCCTGTGCAAGATGCACATGATACATAACAAGGGACTGATATGAGAGTGCTCTTCTTATAGGTAGCTAGAAGGACTTCCATGGAAAAAAACAGTGAGGGTGTTAGTGGCCCCCTCAGATTCTCAAGCATTTGATTTTAGCAGAGGGCAGAATAAAAAAGAAGAGAGGGCTACCACTAGGGTTGCCAACCTCCAGGTACTAGCTGGAGATCTCCTGCTATTACAGCTGATCTGCAGTCAATAGAAAGAAATGGAAGTGGCTCATTGTATTAAAATAATTATCTTATAATTATATTAAAATATAATCTTATGGTGACTGACTGACAAAAAGTGACTGTTCCACTGAAAACCCTGCATTTGCCATCCTTCCTTGCTTGGGTCCATTGTTTCCTTTCACAATGTGAGGAAGCCTTCCTTTGCAAACTCCCCTTCCCCATCCCTGCAATCTTTGAAAACAGTTCACATTTAAAATAAAATAAAAAACTGAGTGCATGTGTGCGTGACTGTATATGATGAATCAATCATCCAATTGCTCTGAGACATGCCTTCATGTACTTTAACTAGTAATTAGTAGAACTGCTATTTAAGGAGTTCTTGGATGGGGAGGAGGAGAAGTTGGTTATGGTGGGGTTTGGGCAGGGGAGTCTGGGGCTAAGGTATATATGTTTGTTTACAGGTTCTCTCTGGGTTCACTTCTTTGATCAGCATCACATGTCAGCTTCAAGAATGTCACTTTAAAAGCCATGGAGTCTGATTTTGCAGACAAAAGGAGGAGGCTGTTGCTCTCCCCTCAGTCTTTCCCCCTGATCCTACAGAACCCCCAGTTGGAAGTTATTCACATAAATGTGGAGCTTCATGCCAAGTAGTCTAAGCACTCACAGATTGACGCAAACTCCTCCATAGAAATTCCTTCACTGGGGCTTGTCTCCGAAGGTGATTGGCTGGGAGCATTTTCCTCCTGATCCCGTGCAAAGATCTGATTGGAAGGGAGAAATGCCGCTATCTGGGAAATCAGAAGAATCAAAGAAAAACAAGATGTCTGCTGCTGCTGAGCCAAACACAATAAACAGCATGGATTTTTGTGTGGGTGGGTGTTCTTTCATAACGCCCAAGAATCTGGATTCGTGTTACCATTCCAGAAAATCATGGGAACAACCCAAAACTGCAGTTTTTAGTGTATACTTTCAGCTTGGGACTTTCAGAATGCACACTCCTATGAGGCTTACTATATACACCGTTATGTACACCATATGTATTCAGATCTTATATAATGATACCCATGAGGCAGATTGGTCTTTCCAAAACTAGCATTTGGAGATGATGGCAATCACAGGGTGTTCATGTATAATTATGTATATTATGTATATTAAATGGCAATTATGTATATTAAATGGTAATCAATGCATACACACACACACACACAGGGTGGTGTATTGATTAAGAGCTACAGACTCTAATAGGGAGAACCAGGTTCAATTCGCCACTCCACATGAAGCCTGCTTGATGACCTTGGGCCAGTCATGACCCTGCTCCCCAAGCTCCCACCAATTGCCATGTATGGCCTAGCAACCATCATTTAAATCCTTTACAATCATGGTATAAAGTCCAGCTTGAAGTGAGGAAGAGCTGGGTTCAGATTCCTTGATTTGCTGCTTAACTTATGGTGGCAACCATGTTTTTTGGTATCTACACTGCATTTTCTGCAGTGAATAGCCAAAGCATGAAGAGTAGATATAAAGCTCAAAGCATACTGATGGCACACATCAAGGAGCTATCAATTAAAGTAAAATAAAAAATAGATTGATACCACTGTGGCAGATTAAGCCAATTGAGAGTAAGGGCAATGTTGTGATGATTAGTCACATGGGTGATCTTGGACAATTTGGGATCATGCAGCGAACAGATTGACACTGTTATACATTACAAAACCAATCACATTTGGCCATGTGACAACATCACTGATATAAACAAACGGGAGAATATTCTTGCAAGTCCTGCCAGAACGTCATTAAAAAAAGGGAACACTGCAGACAATGTTTTCTAAAAATGGTAAGTAGTTACAGTTTAGCCACATAAATGCATGCTGGCACATCCATACAGCCCAGCTGGCACTAATCTTTCTCTGTGCACTGATGTGCTTGTATACGTAGAGAAACTCAGTAGCAAAAGCTGGCACAGGCTGACGGGCATCCACACAGTCAGAGGAACAAAGCGGGCATGGGAAGTGAATTAGAGATTGCAGAATTCTCTGTGGTTAAAAATATCCTGAAAAGAAAACTTGAAAACGAGTCTTTTCTTCCATGAAGCTTAACCTCCCCTAGTTAATTTCATGTGAAACTTCCTCAGTTTATTCTTAAATTATTAAAAATAGGAAATATTATTAAACTTCATGCTCCACTCTTATGACTTTCCACTTCTGTATTGCTTTCCTCTTGTGTAAATTGTGTTTCCTTCACCATATGCCGTTCGACCCTGTCTGTTGGGTTGCTTTTCATTTATTAAAACAATACAGTACAGCGCAATGCACATTGTCGCGCAGCTCAGTGGAGTCCTTGTTTCTCCCCTCCCAACTGGTCATTGATTCTTGCCTGCTATCATTTAAATAAAAAACAACAACGAGCAAAATAATTGGTCAGCCAGTAATTATGAACTGCATTAAAAAAAAGTCTTACATTTGGTATCATTTAAGTATGTGCTATCATGGCATTATTTCACGTAAGTACTTGTTACCATTGAGGTTATCTTGTGAATTATGGGAGTCTATTTGCACGGAATTGTGGCAGGCGTCTTTCCTCCCCACCAGGTCATTTAATTACCTGATCCTGGGGAAGGATCGGTTTCACCTACAGAGCAGAGCCGAAAGTGGCTTGCAAGGCAGAAAAGAAATGAAACACCACCATCAAAGCTACTGCACGGCGGCAGAGCTGTCCATCCGGCAGGATCCCAGCCATAGCTCATGAGTGATCCCAGCTGTGTGAAATAGTATTTCTGCCTGCCAAACCTTCTTGCCACACTGTTTGTCTCATCCTTAATCGGGAACACTGGCCCCCAAAGTGGGCAGATGAAAAAAAATCCCACATGAACTACGGCTGCCCTTTACCACGTGAGGGTGGGGGAATTCCCATCTCCTGTTTTCCACCCTTACTCAAGTGAGGATCAGAGGGGGGAATGCAAGGTCAGGAACAGCATCCCATAATGTTATGATTTCATTTCCAGAAGTGTAACCAGAAGCGGTGTCATGGCATCACTGTCTGCTTTAGCATTGAGTTTCAAATGAATGCTAGAGAGGCCAGCTACGTGATGACATCACTTCCGGTTACATGGGCAGAAATGGCATCGTGATATTGGGGGATGCCATTCCAGTCAGGGCCTGCCCACAAAAATCTCCTGTGAGTCGCCAGCCCCAAGAACGTATCGCAAAAAGAAACAAAAAGGTCATATTTCTACATCCCTTTCACAAACTGCAGACTTGAGGGTTTCATTATAAGAACGTAAGAGCTGCCCTGCAGGATCAGACCATAGTCAATCTAGTGCAGCATAGTGTTTCACATTGTGGCCAATCAGTTGTCCTGGAGAACCAAACAAGCAGGGCATAGAGGGTGAGACCTTCCCCTGATGCTTCCTCCCAGTGCTGGTATTCAGAGGTTTGCTGCCTTGGTAGATGGAGGCTCCCTTCAGTCACCATTGCTAATAGCCATTGATGGACTTCTCCTCCATGAATCTGTCTAATCATGCTCAGCCACATGTACTATCCTCCCTTCAGAGAGCCAGCATGGTGTAGTGGTTAAGAGCGGTGCTTTGGAGCGGTGGAGACTGATCTGGAGACCCGGGTTTCATTCCCCACTCCTCCACATGAGCGGTGGAGGCTAATCTGGTGATCCGGGTTGGTTTCCCCACTCCTACACATGAAACCAGCTGGGTGACCTTGGGCTAGTCATAGCTCTCTTAGAGCTCTCTCAGCCCCACTTACCTCATAGGGTGTCTGTTGTGGGGAAGGGAAGGTGATTGTAAGCTGGTTTGATTCTTCCTTAAGTGGTAGAGAAAGTCGGCATATAAAAACCAACTCTTCTTCTTCTTCTTCTTCTTCTTCTTCTTCTTCTTCTTCTTCTTCTTCTTCTTCTTCTTAATATCTGAATATCAAACTTCATAAAGCATTTTGATGAACTTGAAACTTAGCTTTTTTTCACAATTTTCCAGTGTGCCCTAATAAAAGCAATGTGCTACTGTTGTAAATACCCACCCCCGAAAATGTATTTTGTTAGGTAATATCAAGAATGTCATTTTCTTATCCCTGATTTCCTCACTTATGCATTTTTGACAGCAAAATGAGGAGAGGCGTTATAAAGTGAGGGATATGAAGGGGGGAATAGGGGGAAGAAAGCAGAATTCTCCAGATTACAAACTGACTTCTTTGCAACTGGGAAAACAAAACAAAAGAATAATAATAATAAAAGTTGGTGCTGAAAACCTGTAGAAAAAGAATCATTTTGTGGCTTTGTTTTTGCAGAAACTCTAATACGTTCTAAGCCTGCCCTATGCCTGAGTTGGGAGCAACAATGTTTGTGAAATAGTTTACTAAATTTCCCCTGAGGCAGAAACAGCCTCTTTGTATTTTTCTTCCCAATGAGAAGAATTACGCTTTGCCAAAACTTTTTTTTATTATTATTTAATAAGCGTCAGTCATCCAAAAGGCCCCCGTGGAGTGTTCTTAGTTTCATATCTTACAGCCTTGGTCTTCTGGGTATGTAGATGTTTGCCTTATTTTTTTTTGCCCTAAAATAAAGTTGTAGCATTTTTCTCTGTGTACTTAAAAAAACATATTTTGTTTTCCTGATGGAGAAACTGCGCTAAAGACCGCCTGCTGCTTCAACAATCCGAATGGAGTTTTTGATCAGAACCAGATTAGATTCCCCACTCCTCCACATGTAGCCTGCTGGGTGACCTTGGGCTAGTCACAGTTTCTCTCAGAACTCTCTCAGCCTCACCTACCTCACATAGTGCTGCCAAACTCCAGGTATTAGCTGGAAATCTCCTGCTATTACTACTGATCTCCAGTTCACCTGGAGGAAATGGCTGTGTTGGCAATTGGACTCTCTGGCATTGAAGTCCCTCCCCTCCCCTAACCCTGCCCTCCTCAGGCTCTGCCCCAAAAACCTCCCACCGGTGGGACCTAACCTCACAAGGTGCCCATTGCAGGGGGAAGGAAGGTGATTGTAAGCTGCTTGTGATGCTCCTTTCAGTAGAGAAAAATGGGGTATAAAAACCAACTCTTCTATTTTTATTTAAGTTTGAAAAAAATCCCCTGGAAAAGTTAGGGCCTGAAAACATGAAGGGTGTCGATGGGATGGAAGAGCAGAGTGACCCACTCCACTGTCAGCCAGTTATAGGTTAGGGTGGCCCCGCCCTCAGAGATGGCAATGAGACCTCTCAATAAACCACTGTTCATTCATGTCAGACACAAACACATGCACTCTCCTCCTGCCTTGTTCCTCCCATGTCTCATGTGCATAATGTAGTCAAGTGTTCCCATTTGGGAAAGTCTTGAATTCAGAAAAATGTGATTTTCCCATACACTGCTTTGCCAAGGTTGTAACCTAGGCAGGCTGGGGTGCCTATTCTGGCAATGTATGAAGAACTCACCTATATGAAGAAACCTCCAATCAAAAGTGTCATAGATGAGGGCACTTTTGATGTCCTTATGAAGACAACAGGATGTGTAGGGTTGTCAACCTCCAGGGGTTGCCAACCTCCAGGTATTAGCTGGAGCTCTCCTGCTATTACAACTGATCTCCAGCTGGTAGAGATCAGATAACCTGGAGAAAATGGCTGCTTTGGCAATTGGACTCTATGGCATTGAAGCCCCTCCCCTCCCTAAACAACACTCTCCTCAGGCTCCACCCCAAAAACCTCCCACTGGTGGCGAAGAGGGACCTGGAAACCCTAGCTATGTGGGTGGTGTTCCTAGGGTTGCCAAGCCCCTGTTGGGGATGAGGGATTCCCCAATCCCTCAGCAAGGGAAAAAGTGCCCAAACGCTAGAGCAACCCTACACGTAGTCTGAGAACCCCGCCCTCCTCAGGCTCCGTCCCAAAAGCCTCCTGCCAGTAGCAAGAGGGACCTGGCAACCCTAAATGAAGATGCTCCAAGATGAGGGTTGTGTAGGGTTGCCAACCTCCAGGTACCAGCTGGAGATCTCCTGCTATTACAACTGATCTCCAGCCGACACAGCTCAGTTCACCTGGAGAAAATGACCACTTTGGCAATTGGACTCTATGACATTGAAGTCCTGCCCCTCTCCAAACCCTCCCCTCCTCAGGCTCCACCCCGAAAATCTCCCGCTGGTGGCGAAGAGGGACCTGGCAACCCAAGAGTCGTGCTTCACAAGGACAGCACAAGTAGAGTTTCAATTCTGCCAGTCAGCCGAGGAAAAGTTTGGGCTGAACGGGAGTTCCCTCCCCTCCTTCAGCAGCAGGAATTTCACAAGAGGAATAATGAGGGGTTTGAGTTCTTCACAGGGTGCTTTGCTGGCTCCTGAGCCCAGCATACATTTTGTCTTATTTGATTAGCTTTTGATGTTCCTGATTGCCGCAGCGTTAAGGAACTGCAGCCAGAAAGGAGCAGGAGGTGACAGGAAATGTTAGCACTTCATTCCGAGAGCCGGCTAATGAATTGTGCAGTGCAAAGAAAATTAATTTAAGGAAACCTGCTCGGATTAAAAGTGAGATCCCCAAACTGCTAGCGGCTTGTCAAAACAGGGCTTGGGGAGGTCGGTGTCAGAGCCAAAAACTGTTTCCTGCTTTTAAAACACTGTCGAGTGTGGAGGTTTTTTTCTCCTTCTGTGCACAGGCACGCTGCCAGCCCCCCAAATTTGGCTCCTGTGAAACAAAAACCTCCAAAGGGGTTTTCCGCAGCTCCTGTCAGAAGTAAAGATGCAATTGAGGCCTGTTTTGAAATCTGCCGCAACAGCCAGATTCTAAAAGTTGGGCCCAATTCTGAGAGCTGGTGTAAAGTAGCAGCTGAGAATGTCAATTAACCTCCAGAAAGGCCCTAGTTCAAATCTCTTCAGTGCCATAAGGCACAGAATCTCTTCTCTCACCTACTAATATGGATGTTGTCTGTCTGTCTAATACATTTTTATCTTTGTGAACCATTTATTAGAGTACAACCCTATTCCCTAGGGCTGCCAGGTCCCTCTTCGCCACCAGCGGGAGGTTTTTGGGATAGAGCCTGAGGAGGGCGGGGTTTGGGGAGGGGAGGGACTTCAATGCCATAGAGTCCAATTGCCAAAGCAGCTATTTTCTCCAGGTGAACTGATCTCTATTGGCTGGAGATCAGTTGTAATCGCAGGAGAACTCCAGCTAGTACCTGGAGGTTGGCAACCCTCCTATTCCCTGTTTAAAAATGTCCTCCTGGATAATTCAATGTGCAGAGAGCCAGGCGAGTGGGAGCCTCGCTGACCACATCAGGCAGGCCATTCTGAAAGGTGGTGGGCCTCAACAGAAATTCCATGAGTATGGGCTAGGGTTGCAACCTAAAAGTGGTGGCTGGAGATCTGCTATTACAACTGATTTCCAGGCTACAGAGATCAGTTCACCTGGAGAAGATGGCTGCTTTGTAAGGTGGACTCTATGGCATTATGTGTGTGTGTTGTGTGTTAAGTGCCATCAAGTTGTTTCCGACTCATGGCGACCCTATGAATCAATGTCCTCCGAAGTGTCCTATCCTTAACAGTAGGGCTGTCAATTCGGTTCGGCCCGAACTGAAAATCAACCGAATTTCCCCTGATTCGGTGCTTTTCTGTTCGGACGGATCCGAACTCAAAACTGGTGGGCAACCGGGGGGGGGGCAAATTCAGCGAGCTCGGGAGTTCGCGAATAAATTCGGCAAATTTGGCCGTCAGTAAGCAGCATAACCGTCAGTAAGCAGCATTCTCCTCCCCCGGCCAATCAGTGGGCAAGCTGGGTCTTCTTCTGGCCAATCAGTCAGGATTGAGTACTGGAGGAATCAGCTGATGTGCGGCCCGGCCAGGGAGAGAGAGAGAGAGAGAGAAATCCTCGTGTGTGTGTGTGGGGTGCTTGTGCACATTCGCTCCTTTCTGTGGCTGCAGGGGGCGCATTTTTTGGGGTACAGACACAAAACGTTCACTGGAACTTCAGATGAACCTTCTTAAGGTACCCCCCAATTTTTGTAAACATTGGGTCAGGGGGTCCCGATATATGGGCTCCCCCCCTTTTTCTTTCCATGGCTGCAGGGGGCGCATTTTTGGGGGTACAGATCCCAAACCTTGAGCGGAGTTTCAGACCAGTGTTCTTAAGATACCCCCCAAGTGTTGTGAACATTGGGTCAGGGGGTCCTGAGATATGGGCTTTCCCCTTTCCCCTTTCCCCTTTTCCCTATTGGGATGAATGGAGCAGCCGATCCTGTGAGCATGTCCTCTCCAGAGCAAAACGTTCCGTGCCTAATTGGAATCATCTTGGATTACAGCCCCTCTTGATGGAACAGAAGACAGCCACAGTAAGACCCCTTTGGGGGCTTTAATCTATAATTTTTCTCCTGTGTATGTGTGTGTGTGGGGGGGAAAGCAGAGTCTGTGTGTGTGTGGGGAGGGAGCAGTTTCTGTAAGTGGGGGGGGAAGCCAAAGGGGGCTTTCGTCGGTTCTGCCTGGGGTGTGTGTTCCCCCTCGAGTCTCTCGCTCCCTGGTTTGAGGGGGGAAGTTTCAGTTGTGTGTTGCAAAGGTGTTGTTTAACAAGGTTGTGTTTGCAGTTGTTTTGCTAATTTCTCCGCTGTTGTCGGGGCTGGGAGCTTTGTGCATGGGCGGCAAGCTCTGCTGAGAGATGCACATTAAGGGTGGGGGGGACCCCTTTCAGGGCCCATATCTCAGCCCCCCCTGACCCAATCTTTACAAAACTTGGGGAGTCTTTCAATAAACGTCCTTTGAAGCTCTGCCAAAAGTTTGGGACCTCTAAGCCCAAAAATGCCCCCCCCGAGCCGCGGAAAGGCGCGGTTGTGTTTTTAATGGCTTTATTCGGCCGAACTTGTTTCCGAACTTTGAATTCCTGCCGAATTGAACGGATCCGAAGTGGGGGAGTTCGGACTTCGGCACGTACCGAACCCACAAGGGCCAAATTCGGCCGAATCCGAACTGTACCGAATTTTTTTTTTTGTTGACAGC
This sequence comes from Euleptes europaea, assembly GCF_029931775.1. Classification (NCBI taxonomy): domain Eukaryota; kingdom Metazoa; phylum Chordata; class Lepidosauria; order Squamata; family Sphaerodactylidae; genus Euleptes; species Euleptes europaea. The sequence continues at coordinate 14,047,171 of NC_079325.1, read as the reverse complement.
CCTACTTAACAGCCTTGCTCAGATCTTGCAAATTGAGGGCCGTGGCATCCTTTATAGAGTCAATCCCTCTCTTATTGGGTCTTCCTCTTTTCCTGCTGCCTTCAACTTTTCCTAGCATGATTGTCTTTTCCAGTGACTCTTGTCATTATACCCCTTTGAATTCACTTCCCTCCCCAAACACCAAAACCTGGGAATCTCCCTGAAGATGAATAGGTAATTCCCGAAAAAGAGGAATACCGAAATTAACTGGTATGGGTATTCAGCTTATTCTGGGGCCAATAAACCCAAACACGAAATTTACCAATTTTTTTTTTTTTTGCACAACCCTAGTTGGGCCCATCACAAGGTGAGAGAGGTCCAAGGCACTCAAAGAAGCTATAAAATCCTGGGGTGGCCCCAGCGAGGCATCTTCAGCATGAATGATCAACATTTCCGAACGAAGTAAGTTGGACTGTTGAATGTATTTGTGACACAATTTGCAGCATGTGTAATTTAAACTGACGTCTTCCAGATCCTACACCAGCACTCCAACTACTGTACCATGCTGGCTCTCAGCAGACTATTCCAGGCCAAGGACTGAAGCATTTAATTCTCCCACTGTATTCAATTTTAATACATGTTTGTAGGTGAGGAGTGCCTTCCAGATATTCAATGTTTGAGAAATATGACTCTCTCAAATTTTGCTGAGAAAAAAAGTATCGCACTTCTCTTTTCCCACTCTTATTACAATGTTTTCCCCCTCCTTCTATGATTTTTGGCCATTGGCAGGAATGAATTAAGCTGATGACTCTATTCCCAGCGAGACCTTGGATTTCTCAGTGTAAGTCAGCATGGCAGGGCTTCTGAGTCAGCATCTGTACTCTCCGTCTATGAGATTTAGAAGTGTCTGGGAAAGCCCTCTGTTAAATAAAACATTTTATGTACTGATGTTACTTATGTTCTCCTCTGTGGTAACTTGGTATCTTTCTTCATCTGGAAGTCTGGAATTCTCAGAACAGCCATTGAGAGTTCCAAAATGCCGTTTCATGTTCCCTTGACATCTTTATTTCCCTCTACTACCCAGGTTATTTTCTGAACTGTTCTTCTCGATGAAGGAAAGCGCTTCTTGTAAAATATAGCTTTGAAGTCCTTTTATTTCTATTCACCATGAAGTTAACTGGGGCGAATGTTACTTCCCTCTGTATCTTAACACACACACACAAAAGAGAGCCAATTGGTTCCTTGTATAACCTCTTTCGTGTGGGTTCTCTGGGGCTAATTCAGGGACAGAATTTGCAAAGAAAATTGTATTAAAATAAAAAATTCTTTAACTCAACCTTTCCATAATATAGAACAATGCGACAAAACAGATGTCACGAACACATAAATATAGCAATGATCAGGAAATGCGACAGATAGTCTCTCTGCGTTCAATTAAATAACTGGTTCTTGCTGCAAAATTTTGTGGGGAGTTAAATCCCACTTCTCAAGAGGGATTCTTCTCATCCACTTCTCTTTCAAAAGGATTTAGTGCCGACAAACTGGACAATGCAGTAACCAGACAGCAATCAGCAGCTGGAAAGACATAGCACTGCCATAACGATATAACCACTACAATAACACAGTTAAAATACATGTAATCACCCCCTTTACCAATTAATTTTCTCATCCAAAGTTTTCTAGTTAGCTTATACAAGGTGATAAGAGCCCAGAAAATCTTATCAAGCTACCCTGCAACCAACCTCTTCGCTAGACCATAAGAAAAGCTATGCTGGACCAAGGCCCATCAAGTCCAACAGTGACCAACAAGGTGCTTCTAGGAAGCCCACAAACAAGACGACTGCAGCAGCATTATCCTGCCTGTGTTTCACAGCACCTAATATAATAGGCATGCTCCTCTGATCCTGGAGAGAATAGGTATGCATCATGTCTAGTAACAATTTTACTCTTCCTCTACTGCTAATTTCCATACACTAACTCTGCCCATACTGGGCAGAACCAACTAGTTCTTGGGAGTTGCATTAGTTTTATGGTTGAATTCCACATATGAAATAGATCAGGTGTCCCCAATGTGATACCCATGGGGCCATGGCGCAGCTGACACCATTTCTGGTGACTGCCAAGTGTTTTGAGGAACTGGGTGGGGCCAGGGAGAGATTGTGCCCAGCAAGGCTTCTGATTTACGACTGGAGATTTGATTGGCTCTGCGGATTTTTTAAAAAATGTTGCTTTGGCAGCAAGGTCGACACTGCAGATCTGAAGTTAAGCAGTAGCAATCATTTTGTGACTGGCTCCGCCTCCTGTGGCAGCCATTTTGTGGCTCCGCCCACCATACTGTGTCAGAATTCCAAATATGCCTGCAGGCTCAAAAAAGTGGGAACCTAGGGTTGCCAGCTCTGGGTTGGCAAATACCTGGAGATTCTTGGGGTGGAGCCTGAGGAGGATGGGATTTAGGGAGGGGAGGGACCTCAGAAGGGTATAACGTAATAGAGGCCACCTTCCAAAGTGGCCTTTTTCCCCAGTTGAACTGATCTCTGTCACCTGGAGATCAGTTGTAATAGCAGGAGATCTCCAGCCACCACATGGAGGGTGGACCGCTGACTAGATTGTGTCTGCTCTCTTCTCTAAGCTATCAGTGTTCCACGAACAGCCATTTTATATGCTTCAGTTACATTTCACAGTCACTGGAATCAGCACCCCTGGCCAGTTGCAATCAAATATTAATATTCTACTAGTGTCAGTTATTCTTCAGCTATTTTGGGTTTTTTGGAACAGGCTAAAACAGAATTTCATTCTGACCATTCTATGAAGAAAATCAAAGGCATTTGGGGACTTACTGGAAGAGAGTTTTGTGCATAAAAATGAAGTCAATTAGGAGGACGCTCCTCAAATTCTCCCCTACATTATGGAGTTTAGAGTTATTTAATCCGGCTTCCAGTGTGGAACTGATGAATAATGAACTCTCCTCTATGACTTAAAAACAAAAACAAAAAAATCCCTGTATTTTGTTCCGAGCGCTGTTCATGCATGGCTTGTACACTGAGTTTAGTACTTTCCTGTTATATGCATCTGTACTCCCACTAAAATATAGTTGTCTGTCTATACATTGATAAAACATTGCAGAATGCAATCTTGTATTGTTATCCCTCCTTTATTCCATCATGAAACTGGTGGTGGTATACACAGCCCTCCCCAGGAAGTCTACCAGTCAGGCACTGACCAACGTGCCCTCCAACCACATGCTGGGACAAGGTTTGACACGACTAGACAAGCGGTTGTATCGGCACTGATTTGGAGGTAGAGTTTCACCCATGCACTGAAGCATGTCTGCACAGCTGCAAAACACTATGGGAAATCATTTTTGATGCATAAGTTCATAACAAGGTTGCTTTTTATGCCGTAATTGTTTTTTTGTTTTTGTTTACAAGAATTGACGTCCTGCCTTTTCTGTGCACTCAAGAAAACCTAAATATATAAAACCAACCATACAACATTTCAACAATACAATAACACCCAAACCTAAGACAACAATAGAAGCAGTAACACTCTGAATGCCAGTCCTGTGTGGGGCAACTACAGGAGGAGGCTTTGGACTATGTGCCCTGATTAAAGGCCCTCCAGGGACTTCTGGTTGGCCACTGTGTAAAACTGGATGTTGGACTAGATGGACTATTGTTATGAGGATCCTGCTATGTGCTTAAGAACCATTCAAATACCAAAATCTATTGTTTCAATATTGTTTCAATTTATTGTTTCATATCAATAAAATGAGCAAAAAACAACAATGTAGAGTCCACTTTCCAAAGAGGCCATTTTCTCCATGTGAACAGATCTTTGTCACCTGGAGAACAGTTGTAGTAGTGGGAGATCCCCAGCTACCACCTGGAGGTTAGGAAAGAAAAGACCTATGCTGTAAGTAGTAGAGACTGTAGGAGAAGGCAGCACGAGGCTCACAATTATAAACCCAAAGGCTTGTAATAAGACAAGGCTTATAAATTGCTATAATGCAATTTTACTATTAGTAGAAAAGAGCAAAAAAAAGTGCTCTTTTGGGTTTATAATTGTGAGCCTTGTGCTACCACCGGGAGGTTGGCAACCCTATCTGTGGAGTGAGGGGAAAGTTGGGCTTGCATTGAGCTCTATGACAGGGGTCCCCAACATGGTGCCTGAGGGCTCCATGGTGCCCGCAGACTAGGGTTGCCAACCTCCAGGTACTAGCTGGGGATCTCCTGTTATTACAACTGATCTCCAGCCAATAGAGATCAGTTCACTTGGAGAAAATGGCTGCTTTGGCAATTGGACTCAATGGCACTGAAGTCTGTCCCCACCCCAAACCCCACCCTCCTCAGGCTCCACCCCAAAAACCTCCCACCGATGGTGAAGAAGGACCTGGCAACCCTACCATGGACACCTTTCCTGGTGCCCAACAGATATTTTTGGAAAATAGGCGGGGCCAGGTGTGGCTTTTGGCCACCTAGGCTTCTGATTAACTATTGGACATTTGACTGACTGCAGATTAAAAAACAAACAAACATTGGTTGGACAGCAGCTGCCCCCACAGCTCAAGGATCTTCACCTGAGGCAGCCACTGGGCTGGCTGGCTGGCTCCACCTCCTGCGGCAGCCATTGTGTGGTGGCCATTTTGTGGGTGTGCCCACCACGCTGTGTCAGAATGCTAAAGGTGCCCGGAGGCTTAAAAAGGTTGGGGACCCCTGGTCTATGATTATGTACATGTGTGAAACAATGCTTATTGGCCTGTACTGTTCTGTTTGAATACATGAAACATAATCCAATGAACAGGTTCAAGCAGCTCATGAACGGCTGAACTGTTTGACAAATGTTCAGCTCCTTCTTTGTGACCGGAAAACAGAGCTGAACCAGCAGGTGTTCAAGCATACTGAATCAGAATGGTTTCCCTCCCGTTTGTGTTCTCCACTCTGGTGAAAAAATAAAGCACATGCAAAGGAAGACACACTAAGAGTTTATCATTAAATAAGAAAACAGAGTCTTCAATTAGAATCTTAATTAGCGTGGCAGTCCTAAAATAGTTACATGGATGTACATCTTCTTAAAATCCAAAGGAACTACTGAGAAAAATTTGGGGATCAGCATTCAACCTAGGGTTGCCAACCTCCAGGTACTGTAATACAGAAGTATATTTAAATATGACAGTTGTTGGCTATCACAAGGAAAGGACAACCTTGTGTTAGATAAAATTAAGAGAGTATGAAATGAAGTCTCATTTAAGCATTATTTTTTTAGCCTTGTTGATAACAATCTCATTGATTTTTGTAGTACATGCTAAATAGCAAATTGTATTTTTCTGATACTTCACGCCCTTATGTAAATGTATATATGAATGAATATGTACACATGTTATGGAGAAAGAAGACAACAACCTTAGAACTAAAAAAATAATGCTTAAACGAGACTTCATTTCATATTCTCTCTGTGTGTATATATATATATACACACACACACACACACACACACATTCATTATAACCACAATTGTGGGAAGAAGCGACTGTCAGAGCTGCAAGGCACCTCTGCGAGCCATCGAGCAAGCATTTACGGAATTAGAGGCTAGTGGCTAATCGCTCAGTCAGGAATTCTGCACATTAAATTCTCTTGCATTCAAGAACATTTTAGCTCTGCTGTTTTTCTCCAGCACTGGATTTGAAGAAAGCATCTTGGAAGGGAACTAAGTGATTTGGGGCCAATCTTCTTTAGAGCTAAGATGGAAACAGAGCGTTTTTCTGGGCATACGAACATGTTCAGCAATGCTAAAAAAAATGCACAAACCCTTTCTGTTATCCCCCCCTCCCCCAGTACTCCTCACATAGGTTTGAGCTTATTAGTTTAGTTTTGTAAGCCGGTTTGATTCTCCTTAAAAGACAGAGAAAATTGGCATATAAAAACCAACTCTTCTTCTGTGTGTGTGTGTGTATGCACAATTATAAGCACAATTGTGATAAGAAGCAACTGTCAGAGCTGCCTATCAGCTCTGTGCCACTGATGGCTTGTCGAGATGTAGATAAGGCTGGCCTGGATGCACCACCCTGAGTGGACAGCCTCCTCCCTATAGAGCCATGCAAAAGGCAGGTGTGCTCTGTGCACAGGGTGGCTGATGGAGCAGCTGGGAAGAGGGAGACAGACATCCCCAGTGAGCTTGGAGGAAAGCCCAGAGTCAATGGTTGATTCTCCAATGCTGGTCAGGTACAGCAGAACCACTGATGTCTGCAAGCTGATAGTTGCCCCCGATAGTAGAAGCACCGGGATAAAGTTTGATGATCTGAACCCTCAGGAGAAAAGGGACACTGTGAAAAGGTATAGCTGTATTCTAGGGCAAGGCCTATTTACTTGTCTATAACTGTGAATCATTACAGATATATGCATGGCAATAATTCTGAGTGGTTGGTAATCCTTATCTTGTATGACCACACTCCTCTGAGGCTCACCTCTCTCCACACTAGGGTTGTCAGGTGCTTCTCCACCACCAGCGGGAGGTTTTGGGGCAGAGCCTGAAGAGGGCAGGGTTTGGGGAGGGGACATCAATGCCAAAGCAGCCATTTTCTCCTGGTGAACTGATCTCTATTGGCTGGAGATCAGTTGTAATAGCAGGAAATCTCCAGCCATCACCTGGAGGTTGGCAACCCTGTGCCACACATACCTGTGACTCTGTTCAGACAACAGTGTACATCCTATTCCTATCCTACCTTTCCACTGAACAAAGTTTATTTATGTATTTATTGAAATATTCATGCCCCATCATTCCTTTTGGCTCAAGTTTGAAGCCTTCCTCCAATCTAAGGTGGCTTCCTCCAATTTAAGTGGTCATTCTGTTGGAGGAAGAAGCACTTAAGTTGGAAGAGGGCTTCTAAGGCTGGAGGAAGGCTTCTTGGAGGATGGTTAGATCTACCCCATTATTTCTATGTTTAGGGGAAGGGGCTGTGACTCTGAGACACAGCATCTGCTTGGCATGCAGAAGGTCCCAGGTTCAGTCCCCGGCATCTTCAGTTAAAGGGACTAGGGAAGTAGGTGATATGAAAGACCTCAGCCTGAGACCCTGGAGAGCCACTGCTGGTCTGAGTAGACAATACTGACTTTGATGGACCAAGGGTCTGATTCAGTATACGGAAGATTCATGTGTTCAATATGCCCATAATGTCTAATGCTGATTTCTGGATACATTAATGTTGAAAAATGCATGTTTTATGGGGAAACATTAGCACAACGAAACAGAAAACAGCATAAAATAAAAAGTAGGGGAGGGTGATTTGCATGAAGAAGAAGAAAAATCAATATGGAGATTTTGGGGACTGAAACAGTAGGGATGAGAAATTCAGTCTTACTGAATTGAAAGCATCCTGGAAAAATGTTATTTTCACAACCCAGGGGATAGCACAATAGCTCGGCTTGTCAGTATGGAGGCTGCATCTCTTCACCCCTTAGGCCATAGTCATGCTCTCCCTCCATCGCAACGGTCATGTTGTGGAATGATCTTTTCTGCTTTCTGACAAAGGATGTACAAAAATCGAGAAACCGAGCTGCTGCGTTTGAAACCCTTTTGGCTTCCATGAAAATCCCTCCAATGTGTCGCCCGAGGTATCACCCTGAATCTGCTTTAAATTTCACTGTCGTTAAAATCTGGTGGCACCCTAAGAGTGCCGGCAACCACCCTGAGAATTGCACTCGACTTGCCAAAACATTTCCAACTTCCGTTTAAATGTGTTTTGTGTGTTGTTGTTGTTTTTGCCTGAGAAGGAATCCTGGATTTATCTTTGAATTTTGTGTTCACCAAAATTTAGTAGCAGCCCTAATCTGGGAAAACAAACAAACAAAAAAGGAAACCACAGATTAAAAGGCTATTGTATACTGTTAGCCATTACGGAAGAGTCTTTGTACTTTCCTATCCTGAGCCTAGGGAGTTCAGCCGAAACATTGCTCCCTTCTCTTCGTTCATAAAACAGTATCATTTTAATAATCCCCCACTCCAATCCTTGGAGGCAGCATTCTAGTGACAAGAACTGGGTCAGGAATGGGATTCGGCCTACATCTCTGGCTAGCTCTTTAAAAGGAGACACGGTTTGCCTCCCATTTTATTCTAGTGCTAATTAAAGGCAAGGAATTCATGAATGTGGATGATTTCTTCCCACAAGTTTGTTTTTAAATAGCAAATGCTGGTCTTGGTGGGGGAGATCGGAGACAAAAATATAAGCGTCAATTAATGCAACCATCTTTAACGAGAAAAGGGAAGAAGAGTCTGAAACAAAATGAATTGCTCACACTGTTGAGGAGCAAACTAGCATGTGCGGCTGAATTCCGTCCTGCTTTCCTGACTTCTTTTGCCCGTTTCCAGAATCTGTCTTCTTAAAAGCTTGTCAGCATTTTACGTGAGATGGTTTGTCCCCAGAGATGGGCAAAGACATTTGATTCGGGTTCAGATTGGGTACATTTTGTTCAAATTCTTTAATATCGTTACAACATGGCCTGCCTCCTGTGTTTGGTTAATAAATCCCTTGGTCTCATAGGCAAACATGTTTCTACCTATAATGTTTTTGTCTCCTGGTCAAATGAGATGAAATTCTCAGGGTTTCTGCCCTTCACCCAAGGGATTCTCCCTCCAACTTTCAAACAGGCTTGAGAAAGCCTTCCTGTTCTAGAGGCAATTAAACTTCTCACTTTGCAGACTAAAACAGGAGGGGGGAAATGCACCAAACATCCAAGGAAACAAAACTACAAAATAAGGCAGGGGTTTGTCTCCTTTCGCCCATGTACTCTGCTTATGTTTTGTTTGTTTTAAAAGACTTTCCCATTCTTTAAACATGAGCTGATAGGGAATTTAGTACATCAGGTCCCTCACATTTGCATCTTTTAACTAAAATACATATGAGAAATTATCTGAGAGAGATGATCTGATCCTTCAGTATCATTGATCTCTCTCACTTCTTTATATGCTTCCCCCCTTTCTTTTGCCTTAAGCCATCACCAGGTCCCTCCTATCTCCAGGTCAGAAATGCCGTGTATAGCTGGTTGGTACAAAGGCTATCACTATCTCATCTCCCCTCCCTGACAAAGATTTTTCCCTGCCCGCCTAGCAAATGTGCTTTATCAAGAAATATCTCCCAAGCCAATGAGTTAATGCAATGATGGGATAAAATGCTTGTCACGCACCAGAACACAAATTGAGACAAGCCTGTGTTTGGCATGAATGTGGGCTAAAGTGCCTGGTTGGACAAAGTCATTGTCAGCTGCAGATCTGCCAAGTCATTCTTTCCCTGCCCCACACTCCTCCTTTTCCCCTTACTAGCCCAAAGAAATGGAGACTTGGATGGCACGTAGATATAAAAACTGAAAGCAGAGGGCATCTGCCAACACCAATAGAAGAAGAAGAAGAGTTAGTGTGAGAGCCATCGTGGTGTGGTGGTTAAGAGCAGTGCACTCTAATCTGGAGAACTGGGTTTGATTCCCCACTCCTCCATATGAGCAGCAGACTCTAATCTGGTGAACCAGGTTGATTTCCCCACTCCTTCACATGAAGCCTGCTAGGAGACCTTGGGCTAGTCACAGTTCTCTCTGAACTCTTTCAGCCCCATCTAACTCACAAGGTGTTTGCTGTGTGGAGGGGAAGGGAAGGTGATTGTAAGCTGCTTTGAGACCCCTTAAAAGGTAGAGAAGTGTGGGCGTTCTGAGACAACTGTGACTAGCCCAAGGTCACCCAGCAGGCTTCATGTGGAGGAGTGGGGAAATCAAACCAGGTTCTCCAGATTACAGTCCACCATTTTTAAACACTACACCACAATAGTTGGATGTGAACTGGTCTGTTCCTTAATGAAAGTTGTAAGTACTGCCATTTGGATTTACTGCCATTTAATAACAAACGGGGAAAATGTAGATCAAACTTGGATAAGTTGTGTACTGAATGTATAAACTCCAAGATCAGTTGGTTTATCCCAGTAGGGGTGGAGTCAGTGTATGGAGCATAGCAGCAGAGGAAGAAGCTGTTATCCCATTGTATAAGGTAATTGGAAAAAAATATGTATGTGAACATTAATTCAGAAAGTATTAAATTGAGTATAACTGGTATTATTGTCGTTATTACATTGCTATTGCAGAGCTATGTCTTTCAAGCTGCAGATTGCAGTCTGGTTACTGCACAGTCCAATTTGTTGGAACTGGATCCCTTTGAAAGAGAAGTGGATGAGAAGAATCCAGCACCTTGGTACACTTGAGAAGTGGGACAACTCACCACACAGTTTTGCGAGCAAGAACCAGTTGTTCGATTGAACTCAGAGAGACGGTCTGTTGCAAATTCCTGTTCACTGCTAGTCAGCATTGTGTAGTGGTTAAGAGCGGTGGTTTGGAGCGGTGGACTCTGATCTGGAGAATCGGGTTTCATTCCCCACTCCTCCACATAAGCAGAGGAGGCTAATCTGGTGAACCAGGTTGGTTTCCCCACTACTCCACATGAAGCCAGCTAGGGAACCTTGGGCTAGAGAGCTCTCTTAGAGCTCTCTCAGCCCCACCTACCTCACCGGGTGTCTGTTGTGGGGAGGGGGGGAAGGGAAAGTGATTGTAAGCCGGTTTGAGCCTCCCTTAAGTGGCAGAGAAAGTCAGCATATAAAAACCCACTCTTCTTCTTCTTCTTCTTCTTCTTCTTCTTCTTCTTCTTCTTCTTCTTCTTCTTCTTCTTCTTCTTGTGTTAGCTTTTTCTGTTGCATTGTTCTCTATGGTAAAAAGGTTGAGTAAAGATTTGTTTTTAAAAAATAATCCTTTGTCTTGCAAGTTCTGTTCCTGAATTAGCCCCATAAAACCCACATGAAAAGAGATTATAAATGCAACCCCTATTTGTCACTGTGTGTTTTCCTCGGGTTCCCATCACACTGACAGGTGCAGAGGATGGCAAGTCTATCATTCTGGCAAAAGAAGCAAAGGAACCCAAACAAAAGGCCCTGATTTGTAATTCTCCCCCATGACACCTTTTCCTCGCAGTCAATTATCATGCACCTTTTGTTGTTGCCTTTTCTTCTATTTGTCCGATAAATAATAATAATAATAATAATTTCCATAATAGCGATAATAATAAAACCCATCTGTTTCTCTTTCCCTCCTTCCCGCAAGTGTTTCTGAATTCTCTGCCTGCTTATTAATCATTTGGATGTGGGGAGATGCAAAACATTTGACTTAAGCTCGAGCTGCTGTAGAACAAATATCCCCGCAGCACGTTAGGAATTAAAACTATTTTTCACAGATGAAAATCTTTGAAGTAGAACCCTCTGCGCGGCAATCATTTTGGGGCTGGGGAGGTTCCAAATGCAGCCTGCGAACTTTTTTTTTCTCTCCTCTGAAATCCTTGCCGATACATTATGACTCTAGGCAGGAGTGCAAAAATCCAGGAGCCCTGGAGGAATCATCAACCATTACTGTCACCTTTGTTTCTTTTTTATTCCATATTCTGTCACTGGCATTGGTGTTGATTTGCTTCCTTTTTGTGGATGTCGTTAATGTTTCTTTGACACTGCTTTGAGCATTTTTAACCCATTTATTCATAAGAGGGCAGGGAAGGCGGTTTCGGGTATAGCCCGATATCGTCAGATCTCAGAAGCTAAGCAGGGTCAGTACTTGGATGGGAGACCACCAAGGAAGACTCTGCAGAAAAAGGCAATTGCAAACCACTTCCTGTTCGCACTTGCCTTGAAAGCCCTTTGCTGGGGTTGGCATAAGTCAGCTGCAATTTATGGTAAGGTAAATCAGGTGTGGGGGAAGAGAAACTTCTGTACACAAGGGTGCACGGCCTGTCTATAGACCTAAGTGATGAATCTTCTGATCAGTTGTTGCATCACTTTTGGCAGTTTAAACAGCACATTCTACTACACGGGTGCAAAGAAGGGGCAAATGGTGAATGATATGTGCTTGAAAAGTAGGTCTTGAAAAGCATATGAATATGCTTGAAGAATAATCAACTGTCCTTGGAGGAAGGTTGCAAAGCAGGGCCAAAAGCAACCATAAGTTACAACACACTTACCAAACAAGGAATGACTAAGCCCTGCCCCTGTAGAAGAAGAAGGAGGAAGAAGAGGAGGAGGAGGAAGAGGAGGATTGATTTTTATATTCTGACTTTCTCTACCTTTTTAAGGAGAATCAAACCGGCTTACAATCACCTTCCCTTCCTTTCCCCACAACGGGCACCCTGTGAGGTAGGTGAGGCTGAGAGAGCTCTGAGAGAACTGTGACTAGCCCAAGGTCACCCAGCTGCCTTCCTGTGTAGGAGTGGGGAAACAAATCCAGTTCTCCAGATTAGCCTCCGCCACTCATGTGGAGGAGTGGGGAATCAAACCCGGTTCTCCAGATCAGAGTCCACCACTCCAAACCACTGCTCTTAACCACTACATCACGCTGGCTCTCCCTATTTTGGTTGCCACCCGGTCCCTTTGGAGCAGGTGCTGAACGTCCTGTGAAATCAAACCGGAACCTGTCTTACCTGACAGTGACGGCTCCTCGCTTATGAAGGATGAGGGTGAGGGCGGGGGCATCCAAGGAACCAAACTATTTACAGCTCTCGGCACTGCAACAGAATCCATCATAATTAACGCCATCCCTCTGAACGCCACCGCGAGCATTAGGGCCTTTCATTTGCCGTCCGTGCTGAGTCAGTTATTTCCCCTCATGTAATAATTACCCTGTCGACTTGGGATAATAGATGACAGCTGGGGAGGCAGGGAAAGATGCAAACACCTGTGTGTAGGCTGCTTGTCCCCAGAGGTAGCGCCACACAGCTCGGCGCGCCGCATGGATCTCGCCGTGATCCAAAGCCTGGAGGAGACAATGAGAAACTGTCCATTAACTTTCAAGGGCACTATGGCCAAGTCCCTTAAGCAATGCCTGAAAATGATCTGGGTGTGAGGGGGAAAAAACGATTCTCCCTGGCCGAAATGGAATTAGAGCTGAATGAATATTCAAAAGCGAGGTTTGGATTCAATGCATATAATGAGGCGGCTCTGTCTGTCATCCGACGCCTCGGGAGAATCAGGGGTTCCCAGATAGTCGAGCGACTTGTTTCTGGATCCAATCAGATTGGGGGTGGGGAGGGGGGAAGAATCTGCTACCGGTGGTCTCTCTACTCCCAGATTGCTAGAAAGTGCAAAACTCTAAAGAGAAGGAAATTGACAATGTGATAAAACTTTCCTTTTTCGGTTCCTTCTGGTACGGATACTGAGAATTTGATGCAAACATGATCGAAAGGCAAATTCACCTTGATCCAACTCCCTTACTTACCTGTCATTAAAGTGATCTGATCATCTTGATGTGTTTGGAGAAAATTCATCTTTGCACCTGCACTTACTTGTACTACAGGTCATACCACACTCGAAAGCAAGTATGGTCCTGGTTAGAGTATTGGTATAGGATCTGGGATTGGAACACTAACTCTGCCCCAGAAGCATGCTGGATGACCTTGGGCCAGTTGCACACGCTCTGTCTAACCCACCCCACAGGGTTGTTGCGAGGATGAAATGGAGGCGAGGAGAACAATGGAAGAGAAAGATGGAGTATACATGAAGTCAATAAACATTTAAACAACTATGGTGCCATTTTCGTGCTTGCCCAGTTCATGAACTACATCTTCTCAGTTACTGGAGAACAGGCATATATCCACTGAGGTCATGCTAGGGTAATTAAAGTGACCCATTGGCCAGGCATGGAATGACTTGCTCTTCATGTCCTCTTTCTGCCTGTGCATGGATGAAGAAGCAGCAGAGATGGGTTTTACATGCCGATTTTCTCTGTCTTTTAAGGAGAATCAAAGCAGCTTATAACCGCTTTCCCTTCCTCTCCCCACAACAGACACCTTGTGGCGTTGGTGAGGCTGAGAAAGCTCAAAGAGAACTGTGACCAGCCCATGGTCACCCAGCTGGCTTCATGTGGAGGAGTGGGGAAACCAACCCAGTTCTCCAGAGTAGAGCCGGACACTCCTAACTTCTATACCATACTGGCTCCCCTTTAAATAACCCTACAAGCAATACGGTCTCTGATTTTTGCACCTGTTCAGGCAGTGGCATCTATTCTGAATTGACTGCAAGAAATGATCTCAAGAGTAGCTTAGTTCGTGGGCAGATATTGATAACTGGAAACTGTGATCATGTTCCTGTGGAGTCATCCACTTCTAAGACCCCCTTCGTGGGTACCCTGACTGACACAGCTGCCTCCTCTTACATGGTTGCTCCCAAATTCACTGGGGAATTTGCTCCATGAGGTTCCTCTAATAATGTGACCCACATGCTGTACCCATGCTGAACCTCTCCGACCCATATCATGGTGCAATGCTAAATGGACTCATGGAGAAACTACAAAGGCAGAAGCATGTTTATGGGGCATGACTGTAGGAGTGCCAACTCCAGGTTGGGCAATTCATGTAGATTTGGTTGTGGAGGCTGGGAGGGTGGGCTTGGGAGGGACTTCAGTGGGGTATAATGCCATAGATTCCACCATCCAAAGCAGCCATTTTCTGCAGGGGAACTGGTCTGAAGACAAGTTGTACTTTTGGGAGATTTCCAGGCCCCACCTGGATGTTGGCAACCCTACATGACTGGCATGGGAGTAACCATGAAGGCAGTGGCAAAATAAGAACATCTCCATTTTGTTTTTGTTTTTCCATATGTAATGCCCTTTCTTCATATGCACTGCCAACTTTATGGCTTTCCTCTGAAAGTTCTCCATCCTTCTTAAAAGGTGACCCAAACCTGAACAAAGTAGCTAAGCAGCACCAAGTTGGTCAGCAAATGTCACTCTCTGTAAGGCAATGCAATGAGTTTGTGCCGTGAAAGTTAAGATGGGGGCTCCTCTCTGTGGTCTGCTGCAAAAGCCAGTGGGTATTGGTAAGGAGAGTCTAACAGACCCAGGACCTGAGACCTCCCTCAAAGGCTGAATCCAGTGGAAGGGGCAGTAGTGATGACTGACCCACAAAGAACTGGAACTATGTATGTCCCTGCATATGTATGGCTAATCACATGGAACATCTGTTATGGGTAAGTAGTGGAAATGGGCCTCCGTATGTGCACCCTGGCCCCAAGTAGGGTTGCCAGCTCTGGGTTGGGAAATATCTGGAGATTTTTGGGGCAGAGCCTGAGGAGTGCGGGGTTTGGGGAGGGGAAGGACTTCAATGCCATAGAGTCCAATTGCCAAAGCAGCCATTTTTTCCAGGTGAACTGATGTCTATCGGCTAGAGATCGGTTGTAATAGTAGGAGATCTCCAGCTAGCACCTGGAAGTTGGCACCCCTAGCCCCATGACTCAAGGCCATTTGGTGTTGACAAGAGCCCAAGGTTTAGTTGTAACGCCGGAAAAGTCTTCTGCTCAAGTCCCTGGAGAACTGTTGCTAGTCAGACCATGCCACACTGGGCAGAAATAGACCAATTACTCTCTTAGGTATTAAGGCACCTTCATATGTTTTCCTGCAGACTCACAGATCTTTTGCTCTTGCTAGCTAATTCCTATCACATGATGTGCATTCCAAAAAAAAGATTTGCACTCTTCTCCCTCCTTGCGCTTTCCCCTCTTGCAATTACAGAGGCCATTGATTTGGGGGGGAAAGGGCAATATTGAAAATGGTCGGAGTTTGTTTGCCCATAAACCTTTTAAAACCAATATGCACTAAAGGCTATTGATTGGGTTGTGTAATTTATCATGTCGTCTCCCACACAAGAACATTGATTGTTTAAGTCTTACATTTAATACAAGTGAGAACAGATACTTGTCCTTGCAGTTATCAGCTATTGAAGAAGCATGGTCTACTGAGCCTCCGTGACTCTAAGAGCCGTTGCTCTGTCATTCACTTGGTTCCTTGCATCTTTGTGTACAATAGGGATAAGGGGGAAACATTGAATTGTACAGCACAGAAAACAATCCTGGATAATTCACAAATGATTGCTTGTAAAGCATTAGGCCTTGGAGCAAAAGCAGATGGGAAAGCAAACATGGCTTAGAAAAAAAAATTGAAAGGATGAACTTATCAAGTTACCTTTTGCTGAGTCAGACACTTGGTTTCTCAAGGCCACTATTGACTCTTCTGACTGGCATTACCTTTCCAGAGTTTCAACCCTTTTACATAGGGTTCCCAACCTCTGGGTACTAGCTGGAGATCTCCCGCTAATACAACTGTTCTCCAGCCGATAGAGATCCGTTCACCTGGAGAAAATGGCCGCTTTGGCAATTGGACTCTATGGCATTGGAGTCCCCTCCTCAAACCCCACCCTCCTCAGGCTCCACCCCCAAAACCTCCCACCAGTGGCAAACAGGGACCTGGCAACTCTATTTTTACATCATCTATTTCCTGAACATAGGGTTGACAGCCCTGCACTGGCAATCCCTGGAAGCTTTTTGAGAGCAAAGCCTGGGGAGGTTCAGACACTGTGATATCACTTGTAGGTGGTGTTGCCAGCTCTGGGTTGGGAAATACCTGGATATTTTGGGGGTGGAGCCTGAGGAGGGTGGGGTATCAGGGTATAATGCCATAGAGTTGACCTTCCAAAATAGCATCCACACAGTCAAACCCCCCCCCATTTTTTTCTCCCACTGTTCCACCAAGTGAATGCAAGGGTTACAGCGTGGGGACAGGAGGTTGTTTGCCACCGGTGGGGAACTGGCAAGCCTACCTGAGCTGTAGGAGCTGAGGACTGGGAGGGGCTGTGGCTCAGTGGTAGAGTCTCTGCTTGACATGCAGAAGGTCTCAGGTTCAATCCACGGCATCTCCAGTTAAAGGGACTAGGCAAGTAGGTGATGTCAAAGACCTCATCCTGAGACCCTGGAGAGCCGCTACCAGTCTGAGTAGACAATACTGACTTCGATGGACCAAGGGTCTGATTCAGTATAAGGCAGCTTCGTGTGTTCATGTGATTGACCCAGGGAACTTCTGCATGCTCAGCCATTCAGCTTTGGCCCATAATGAGCTGTGACAATGGTGAATCACAAAGGAAGGTAGCCACATCAGCTGTCTCAGGAGACACCCCTTACTGAGCTGGCTCTGCCCATTAAAGCTATCACCAACATACCTCTTAGACATTTAAAAGGCTTTATTCATAAATATCACTGTAAGATGACTGGGAATGTACTCACTGCAGTAAAAAAAAAACACTAAATGCGACTAAATGATAAATTACAAGTTGCCAACAGTTTAAGAAAGGAGTGAAAAATATTAATGGATTGATAAAACATGGAAAGTGACAGCGATTTCACAATGAATTAAGTATACTTAACTGAGAGATGGAAAGGGAAAAAGAAACCCCCAAACATTTCAGAGTTCAGGGTTACCTTATTATATACTATATTTTACATCAAGAAATATATTAGCTCTAAATGTATTTATTTATTTATTTCTACTGCATGCAACAAACATTTACGGTATTTTGATGTTTAACCAATAAGCATAAAACATAGCGGATCAGCACCCAGTCCCTTCCCGTCAGACCTGTGCCTGAATTAATCATCCACTTGAGCTGCTGTTCGCATTGTTGTCCTGCTAAACTGCGAAAAGCACATTTCCCCTCTTCATGTTGCACTCCAGGGCCAGAAAACATGATTTGGATTGTTTATGAAGGTGTTAGTTTAATTATTACCTTCAGTTTTTATTTCCATTGTTTTCATGAGAGAAGCACGTTTCTGGTACTCCCCCCCCCTCTCAACCAATCAAGATGAAATAGTCAGTAGTAGTAGTAGTAGTAGAAGAAGAAGAGTTGGTTTTCATATGCCAACTTTCTCTCCCACTTCCTGTCCCTGGGATTTAGAACAACTGTTTTGTGTGTGTGACGATCTGCATGTCTCTTACACCAATCCAGCTGCTGTCTGGTCTAGTAGCAATTGAAAGAAGAATCACCTACTTAAATCAGAATGCGGAGCTGGAATGAGAATGGACCTTCTGATTTGGTGTGCTGAGCATCTGCAAAGTCACACCTATGCTGATCGCCAGCAAGCGAGTTTGCATGGAAAATTCTCTGCTAAAAGCTACCTTGAGAGCTGCATGTCTGAACAGGGATCTAAACCTTGTTCTTCTGTGGCCAAACTCAACCCACTATCCCTTGCATGACATGAGCATGTCTTACCCCCTCAAGCTCGCTGGCTCCACAAGTTACAAATGAAAGCAGGTAGGAGCCAAAGAATGTTCTTCTTCCCTGTTTCCTGTTAATTTTCCATGTTTATTTTTTTGGCTCCTTTCCCAAGTACAAATAAGCCGCTCAGAATTTTCTCCTTTAATGCCCTTGTTGGAAAATGTTAATAACTGGTCACTGACAGCCTGATTAAACCTTCCTTTCTCCCTTATTTAGATTGGTGTCACTGCGCCCGCTTTAACAGAGCCGTAAAGAACATTAAGACCCAGGCCGCAATGACAGGACAAACCATTCCCTGGAAATTGATAAGGGTTTTTTTTCTGGAAACGAATCTGGTGTGGGCAAAACAAACGGATGCCTTGGGCTTCATCCATCTCCTTTCCTTTAATAACTTTCATTTGTTTGGCGCTATCTCCAGCACCGATGGGTGTAACAAATGCTTTGGTCTCTGAAGGATGTCTCCGCTGGAGTTTCCGAGCCGCCCAAGTGAATCTCTCCTGGCTTGCTTCTCACTCCTTCTCCTCTTTAAGTTAACTTGTATATTATCACTGTTTCCTGCTTTGTACCGCTTGGAGATCTCCAATGTGTCCTTGTTGTATAAGGCACTGGAGTGATATAGGGCATAAGGGGGAAATGCTTGGTGCGAAAAACGAAAATAAAAAGAGAGGAAAGCAAATAGCCACGAGTCTTATGACCTTGTAGCAGTCTCTGACATGATCATGGTATCTTGTGAACATGTGCAGAATTAATTCCATATAGGGCTTAAACACATCATACACATACAGAGGTTTGTGTAATGTATAATGAAACTCTGTGTCATGCTGACAGGCAACTCTGTGTCATGCTGACAGGCAACTCAAGGTTAGCTCTAATCAAAGCTAACTACTAAAGTTACTCTGGCTTGCCCTTGAAGGGGCAGCATAAAAGTCATCTTTCTGACTTAGCTGCCAGATGTCGGAATCTTAACTGGCCTTTTCAAGGTCTTAAGAATCTTAATCTACTAAGAGTGCATTAATAGTTGGAAGTGTGCTTAAAATATAGTTCTCTCAACGATAAGAATAATATGCTTCCTTGCTCTACTGTAATCTTGCAGCAGAGAATGCAGCAGGGAATGCAGCAGAGAATGCAGCAGAATGCAAACCTGCTAAACTAATGTAAACAACACTTTGTAAAGTGACAATGTCAGCTAAAATTATGTTTCATGAGTTATATAGTTAAACGTTGTGCTACAGGTTTCTAAGTAGTCTCATTTAATGCGTATAGTCCTAACGAAGAGGATGGTATAGAAATTAAATATGTAACTTGATCATGTAACTCAGAAATAAGGATTTATACTTTAGGCACAGAGGACTGAAAGGGAAGGATGTCCATATTTGGACAATAAGATATCAGAAGACAGGAAAAGAAACCACTAAAGCTCCTGATTTTGGATACGAAAGGGAAATAAAATTATCCTTTCGAGGGCTAAGGAAAAGAAGTTCCTGAAGGAAAAGGAACATTCTTCACTCTTAATGGGTCTAGAAACAGTATAAATAGAGCCACAGTACATTTTAGAGTTCTATGGCTGGCAGACTGCAGCTGTCTGGCATAGCACCTCCATCTCAAAAGGCTTGAGATGTAAAACATTGAAACTCTGATCCTTGCGTGGACAGAAGTTCTCAGATATCTTGAAATATCAAGATCTGGATATTTCAACATATCTTACTTACAGTCTTCTTGTGAGACTGCTCTATTCCTAGAAGAGGATAGAGACCCTTAGAATTCCTATTCTTTGAATGGGAATCTAAGTGCAGAGATCTTTTCATGTAATGGAACACTGAGAGTCCATCAGATTTATGGATTCTTACGAACTAAGCCTATTTGGCTTACCAATGCTAAGAAGCATCCTGAACACAGGGCTAATAGCTAGACCTCTGAGATTGTGTCAGAACGTCCTCTACTTAACAGAGGGACTTCTGAACCTCCTCAGAGCAAGAGACCAGAGAAGGGAAAGGAGACTCTCTGTACTCTGTGAGATATGCACAATGCACATACACAGATGACACAGCAAGGTATAGTGTGTCTTCTGTACAGAAATGTTATGATGTTTTGAATGATTTAAGTTAGGATGCTTCTAACCAAATCTTTCTCCAAAGAATTAACCATATTTTGACAGGATTTCTGTAACCTTATATTCTGAATGAAGGTGCATTGCACTAAGGATACTTTATGAGTATATTCTGACTAAAATACTCCTTTATGGAGGCATAGAGAATGTGAATGATTACTTGCTACATAAACATGTTTAAGACTAATGATGTCTATCCTTATATGATATTTTAAGGCTTTGCAACCAAAAAGCATATATTGTATAATGTAAATAAATGTGTTTTTTATATACTTCTACTCTTGTCCATTATTATAAATTTATTGGCGTGTTCAAGAGATGTCCTAGAAGCAATAACAAGTTTCTAGGAACCGTTGATTCCGGTCTAGTGGTGTCTCGCTGAATAAGATAACTCCATTTCTCAGTAAATGGTACATTCTAAGAGTGTAGGCACTTAACGGCCCGAACCGCGACAGTTGGCGACCGCGGCAGGACAGAGCGAAGGGTTTGAATCCAGACGTGGGTTCGAATTCAGAGTGTTTTGCAAGCACACAATTTAAACCATTGGTATTTATTCCTGCAGGATCCTAAAGCACGGCTTAGGAGATTTTGGCTCTATATATTTGCAAAGCTTGTAGAAGTGACTACAATGACAATACCACAGTCAGGATTTGACTGACTTCACAAGGTGAAGGTAAAGGTAACATTACTTTGCAATCTACTGCCCTTTGTATACTGTACATTGAGCCAGGGCACAACTAAACCAATGGGCATTTCTCTAAGTACTTATAGAGAAATGAAGGCTACTATACTGTACTAGCCTTTTCAATAACAGCCTACAAGTGGCTGAGCAAGTAAGCAACTCTATGTGATAACTGTATGATATGCAGTCAGATATATAAAGATACATTAAGATGTATTGATGATTGTACTAAGGTACATAAGGTTTTGAATGTATTGATATGTTGAATTGAAGTACTAAGGTACACATACAATGCTATATGCCAGATTAGAAAATATCTGGAATTTCTGAAACATGTACTTATATAAGAGAATGTAAGACATGATGAATACAAATGAATATTAATGAAATGGAATGTATGTTTCTTTACTTGGTTCTTAACCCACGAGTGTTCAGGTGGTTGAAGGGATGTCTGCTACTCACTTTTCTGTTCCTCATTATGCTATTATGAGATTATTGTACTAAGGACAAACAGTTGTCTGCTGGATAGACAAACTGAAACCTGGGCAATTATGATCATAAATACAGGAGCGTTTGTCACACCCTAAGTAGTGGGTAAGTGGAGCGAAAAAAGGACAGAATGACATGTAGTATGATTGAACTCCTATTTGTTCCCCAATGTGTAATTACTAAGTAAATATCATGCATTATAAATATGATTGAAAGAAAATATACAATGATTCATTGTAAAAATATTTCGTTTTTATCTCCAAATAGAGTAAAAGGAATCTTGGTGTCTAGGAATTTGGATAAGGTTCAGCTGATGTTACTCAGACCAAGGATAATGTTCAGAAACATGAAGATATTTTATATAAGTATATGTTATACTTTTCAGAAAGTACAAGTGTTCTAGATCTTACTTTCCAGCAGATGTGAAAGAAGAATTTGGTGAAATGCCATCACCAGACTGAGGTCATCTGAGAATAATGGACCATATATGTTTGAAGAAAATAATTGAACAATGATCTGAAGAGAATATTTTGAAGAGTTGTGAAAACCACATAGTGGAACATAATATGATGGAACACAGCCCAAAGGGATCATTGTTAAAGAAGTAAGTAAAACTGTATTTACTCCACAGCTATAAACAACAGACAGATGTCTAAGGCCTACTGTATCTGAACTGTATTGGAATCCATCTGCTACATAAGATGTGCAGCTGAAGAAGAGAATATACAGGGACTAACCTGATGAGTCTCTGATTGAATTGGCAGAAAAAGTCACCCCCCAGACTAAGTGACTAACTCTGATCTGGAACCTACCCCTGCTTGGTGACTCGACAATGGTTATCCATACTAACCATCAGAAGCAGGTATTGATGTCTGAAAAATGATGTGATATATGTTATGCGTGAAAACAACTGTTTATCCATCCAACCCATTTATATACTCAGAAGCAAGTATACCACTAAGCTTGTGAGCAATTGATGTTTTGGGATACCACCCAGTAGGTGTACATCGGATTGCAGCAAGTCAAAACCTTTGCATAGAGGACCTTTTGAGATAAGGACTCTCATGATAGACCTTTATGAGTTTGAGGCAAACTCCTCAGAGACTGTCTAAAATGCAAACTTATATGGGCTGAAGGAACTGATGATACTATAAATGTGATGAATCAATATTCATGTCAGAAGAAATATGGAAGAAACAACCATATCAACCATATTCGTCATTCAACAAAGGATTGAAGACAGCCTTGATAAAGGTACAGTGAACTATTTTATATACTTTGCATCCAAGAAGAAAATGCAAGACTAGCATAAATGCTTTATGATAAAGAAGCAAGAAATAATTATGCTTCAGTATATTACAGTATATGCCAATGCCATTGGAAAAAGAATTAAAGATCAGTGAGTCTGTATGATGGAAGCTCCATATACAAGAGAAGCTGGAAGCTTTAACCTCATTCTGTCCTAAGGAGAGGGACTTCAGTTTAGGAAGTCCAAGATATGTAGCTACGTAAACGGGACATTGAGACTCTTTTTTGTGTTATTCCTCTTGGAGAAAACTTCGTGAATGGCCCACAAAAGAGTTCATTGCGGATGATTATCCAAGACTAAACAGCACAACAAGAAGAATTGTATTATGATGATCAGAATGAGAAATAATATTTTTTACAAAATGATACAGAAAGAAAGAAACTGTAATCTTATTCTTCCTGAAGATAAACTTAAAGTGGAAGATCATAGAAAACCACAACAAAGTTGTAGGTTTATATTCCAAAGAAGCTTTGGTGATAAGAAGAAATAGTCAAACAAGACTGTATAGATTTCTATATACTGATGTTCATATGCTGGCTAACATAGCTGAGAAAAGCTCAAAGTTCAGCAAAATATGACTACAAGCAAGTAAAGTGCTTCAAAGAAGATATGTATCCAGAGATGGAAATAATATGGTCTAGAGTTTTGAAAGCTGAATACAAAAAGATTACGCCAAGGGTGTAAACAAGAATATTTCCTAGAGTATTTCATGGCACCAGGTAATTGGAGGTAAAAATGATATGTTTCCCACAGGGAATGTATGGCATTATTGACTATATGCCTGATTAAATGTAATAAATATACAATGTAATGTGAGGTATTGCCTATACTTGTATATTAAGAATGTGACAGCTTCTCACATTTATATTTTACAAACGGAAACCGTACACCCATAAGAGGTGCTGCCCACTATGGGAGACACAAGTTTCTGGTCTCTGCAGTGAGCAGGTCTTAAGATTTATGGGAGTATATAGTGGGTGTGTGGGTATATTATAAATATACTATTCATGTTTGTTACAATTCAGAATGTATTAGTATTATACAGAATTGAACTATAACTATAAAAGATGTCATGTTTATTTGTGTCATAGAATATAAGATTACATAATGACACAACTGACACACAGTGACAGTGACATGTAAGAGTTTGTGTTAAATGATTTTAATGATCTCTTAGAATTAGCTAATTCTGCATTGATACTCATGTTGAAAGATATGGACCCACATAGCAGTACACTCTGCTCCAATTTAATTGTGGGTTCTCACATTGAGATGACCAGAAAACATGGTTTCTGGCACTTTGGATGTCAATCTGAAGGGAAGAACCCAGAACATATTTTTGTAGAATATTGCAATGTTAACCTTGCAACTCCAATTTGTTTGAGACAAACGTTTGGCCATGCTTTTAAACCAAAAGCCAAAAAGACCAATTCTGGAATGGGTTTAATGCAACCCTACGAAATCATACATAACTTGAGGGCTCATCTCAATCTACATGAGATTATTTTTTTTAACAACGAGATTATTTTTTTTAACAACGACCGAACGTTCTATCTTTTACAGTACATTTTGAAACGACCACTTTTTTCCTGTGCCGAGGCTTGACTTTGGAAAAAATGAAGAGAGCTGTGTCTGGGCTTGGAGCCAACAGCTCCAGATAAGATATGAGTAAACTCCCTACTCTCTCTCGTTCACTGAATAAGCTTTTATGAAACTGAGGTTTCCAATGCAATTATAACCATTGCTAAAAGGAATGCATATATGCCACAATTTGTATGTTTTAAGCATAGAATGCTTAAACTATATATTGTCAAGGATTTTCATGGTCAAAGTTCTTGTAAATTATATGGGCTATATGACCCTGGTCTTGGTGTTTTCAGAGAAGTAACACTAAAGGACTGTATGATTGCAGTTGCAATTATGAGCTTAGTTAAGCTTTAACACTGGTTTGAAAAGTTGAGCTACTGTTAAATGCCTTGGAATTATGATTAACAGATTGTTTTTAAATACTTTCCTCCACTGAGGTAGGAAGAACTATGGATTTACAGATGCAAATGTTTGAAGACAACTGATTGAAGAAGACATTATATTATGGCATGAAGACTTATGTAAAGGCATCTCCTTCATTGTACTTCATTGTTATTTTGTAATATTTTGTAATAGCCTACATGTAATGGCTCTGCTGTATAACAGTTTGATTTGTATTGTTATATACTAGTGATACTGTTTCTCACTGCTACTTAATTTTGGTGATTGATTCTATGGTATTCCATGAGCATGGGGGGGATTCATGGGGCATGCTATGCTCATGGATTCCCATATCATATTCTTAAATGTATAAAATGAGGTAGAATACTGCTGTATTCAATACTTGGTTTCAGTACTTCTCTAGGATGTGCAGAGAAGCTTTATACAAAATTAAGTTCTTTTACTGTCTTGGACCCTTTAACTAAGGGTCTCTCTC
Organism: Euleptes europaea; assembly: GCF_029931775.1. Classification (NCBI taxonomy): domain Eukaryota; kingdom Metazoa; phylum Chordata; class Lepidosauria; order Squamata; family Sphaerodactylidae; genus Euleptes; species Euleptes europaea. Next base: position 14,022,042 of record NC_079325.1, on the reverse strand, counting down.
TCCCTTAAGCCTCGGAGTGAGAACAGATAAGAAGATTTGCTTATGGACTATTTCCTAATGAACAAATGGATAAAAATGGAGGATTCAAAAAAATTGGAATGACAGATCCAAGAAAATTGAAAGTACCTAAGTTGTGTTTTTGTATTTCTGTGACATGTTAAATATTTTGCGGGAATGAATGCTGCAAATGTTCATAGGAGAGGGTGTAGCAGTCTCTGACATGATCATGGTATCTTGTGAACATGTGCAGAATTAATTCCATATAGGGCTTAAACACATCATACACATACAGAGGTTTGTGTAATGTATAATGAAACTCTGTGTCATGCTGACAGGCAACTCTGTGTCATGCTGACAGGCAACTCAAGGTTAGCTCTAATCAAAGCTAACTACTAAAGTTACTCTGGCTTGCCCTTGAAGGGGCAGCATAAAAGTCATCTTTCTGACTTAGCTGCCAGATGTCGGAATCTTAACTGGCCTTTTCAAGGTCTTAAGAATCTTAATCTACTAAGAGTGCATTAATAGTTGGAAGTGTGCTTAAAATATAGTTCTCTCAACGATAAGAATAATATGCTTCCTTGCTCTACTGTAATCTTGCAGCAGAGAATGCAGCAGGGAATGCAGCAGAGAATGCAGCAGAATGCAAACCTGCTAAACTAATGTAAACAACACTTTGTAAAGTGACAATGTCAGCTAAAATTATGTTTCATGAGTTATATAGTTAAACGTTGTGCTACAGGTTTCTAAGTAGTCTCATTTAATGCGTATAGTCCTAACGAAGAGGATGGTATAGAAATTAAATATGTAACTTGATCATGTAACTCAGAAATAAGGATTTATACTTTAGGCACAGAGGACTGAAAGGGAAGGATGTCCATATTTGGACAATAAGATATCAGAAGACAGGAAAAGAAACCACTAAAGCTCCTGATTTTGGATACGAAAGGGAAATAAAATTATCCTTTCGAGGGCTAAGGAAAAGAAGTTCCTGAAGGAAAAGGAACATTCTTCACTCTTAATGGGTCTAGAAACAGTATAAATAGAGCCACAGTACATTTTAGAGTTCTATGGCTGGCAGACTGCAGCTGTCTGGCATAGCACCTCCATCTCAAAAGGCTTGAGATGTAAAACATTGAAACTCTGATCCTTGCGTGGACAGAAGTTCTCAGATATCTTGAAATATCAAGATCTGGATATTTCAACATATCTTACTTACAGTCTTCTTGTGAGACTGCTCTATTCCTAGAAGAGGATAGAGACCCTTAGAATTCCTATTCTTTGAATGGGAATCTAAGTGCAGAGATCTTTTCATGTAATGGAACACTGAGAGTCCATCAGATTTATGGATTCTTACGAACTAAGCCTATTTGGCTTACCAATGCTAAGAAGCATCCTGAACACAGGGCTAATAGCTAGACCTCTGAGATTGTGTCAGAACGTCCTCTACTTAACAGAGGGACTTCTGAACCTCCTCAGAGCAAGAGACCAGAGAAGGGAAAGGAGACTCTCTGTACTCTGTGAGATATGCACAATGCACATACACAGATGACACAGCAAGGTATAGTGTGTCTTCTGTACAGAAATGTTATGATGTTTTGAATGATTTAAGTTAGGATGCTTCTAACCAAATCTTTCTCCAAAGAATTAACCATATTTTGACAGGATTTCTGTAACCTTATATTCTGAATGAAGGTGCATTGCACTAAGGATACTTTATGAGTATATTCTGACTAAAATACTCCTTTATGGAGGCATAGAGAATGTGAATGATTACTTGCTACATAAACATGTTTAAGACTAATGATGTCTATCCTTATATGATATTTTAAGGCTTTGCAACCAAAAAGCATATATTGTATAATGTAAATAAATGTGTTTTTTATATACTTCTACTCTTGTCCATTATTATAAATTTATTGGCGTGTTCAAGAGATGTCCTAGAAGCAATAACAAGTTTCTAGGAACCGTTGATTCCGGTCTAGTGGTGTCTCGCTGAATAAGATAACTCCATTTCTCAGTAAATGGTACATTCTAAGAGTGTAGGCACTTAACGGCCCGAACCGCGACAACCTCTTGAAAGGAATTGATGTATTGTGGCATAAAATATTGTGAGCTGTGGAGATTAGAATTCTGTATTTGTGGAGAAGAAGAAGAAGAAGAAGAAGCAGAAGAAGAGGAAGAGGAGTTGGTTTTTATAAGCCAACTTTCTCTACCACTTAAGGGAGAATCAAACTGGCTTACAATCACCTTCCCCCCAACAGACACCCTGTGAGGTAGGTGGGGCTGAGAGAGTGTGACTAGCCCAAGGTCACCCAGCTGGCTTCATGTGTAGGAGCGGGGAAACAAATCCAGTTCACTAGATTAGCCTCTGCCGCTCATGTGGAGGAGTTGGGAATCAAACCCAGTTCTCCAGATCAGAGTCCAATGCTCCAAACCATCACTCTTAATCACTACACCACACTGGCTGGCTGGCTGGCTGGCTGGCTGGCTGGCTGGCTGGCTGGCTGGCTGGCTGGCTGGCTGGCTGGAAGGAAGGAAGGAAGGAAGGAAGGAAGGAAGGAAGGAAGGAAGGAAGGAAGGAAGGAAGGAAGGAAGGAAGGATGTATATACGGAAGGAAGGATGTATATATAGAGAAGATAGGATCTTTTTTTCCCTTGGTGAATCACGCATTTTCCATGGATACTTTGGCCCTCTTGGCCCCTTCATGTCCTGACCTGGATAGCCCAGGGTAGCCTGATCTTGTCAGATCGTGGAAGCTAAGCAGGGTCAGCCTTGCTTAGTACTTGGATGGGAGACCACCAAGGGCATCCAGGGATACTCGCAGAGGCATGCAAAGACAAACTGAACATCTCTTGCCTTGAAAACTCTATGAGATTGCCATGAATCATCTGCTACTTCACAGCACTTTCCACCACCAGCCCCTGAATCCCCGTCCCCAAAGCTGATGCATGTGTAAATGTTCACATTTACATAGCAGCACATCACCATTTCACCAGAGGAAAATAGAAGTTTCCCTTAAATGTCCTATTCTCATACTGAAGATCAATTCCGTTACCTATTTGCTGAAGACTCTCTTCTGTTTTATGCTGGGTTCATTTGCTCTCCAATAGCCTGTCCGCCACTGCTTGAAAAGACAAGATGGCATTTGTTCTTTCAGTTAAAGACATATTTGGAGAAAATATAATTATCTGACAGCAGCTTCTTACGTTTCAAAACGCTGCTCAACAGCTGCAGGGTGTGAAATTAGCTGGCTGTGCATTACAAGGTGTTTGGGGCATCCTGTATGTGCATTTATATACCTTTGCACACAAGACAAGAGGTATCCGCCCATCCCTTCAGAAATATAGGGGCCCAAGGGGAGGAAGCTGAACCCCGAAGAACTACAGCCGCAACTGAAATCATGGGGTGGACCCAACCAACACTGCCACCCAATTTTTCCCAATTCCCCCCTTTTGTACAGATCCTGTCCCACCAGGATTTTGTCCATAGTGGTCTCATGAACCTCAGCATGATCTCTTTAGGTGACCAAATGGGATCCTTTCTCCCCCTTTTTTTTCAACAGCAGAAAAACTGGTTATATCCATCCCACCATTTTAACAAAGGCAAGGAGAAGTATGAACACATCCCTTATTATTCTTTCCTTCCCTCTGCTGTCTGCCCACCTTCTGAAGTTTCTTGGGGCAAGTAGGTAAGTTCCTGGTTCTGTGCCAAGTGCACAGATAGCAGAGTGGCAATAGAGAAAGTGCCAATCTCTGTTCTGCCAATGCACTCTCTCACAGCCAAGAAACAGAGTCAAGCATGGGACCCTGCAGAGAACAAGCTTTATTCTTCATGGCTGGGGTCACTGTGCCTAATCCAGAGATCGTTGTCATATTCAAACCTGCCTATCACATGTAATTTACTGGTCTTAATGACATGCATTTTGCTAGTAGTATATAAAAGCCAGGTCCTGACATTCCAACCCACCCTCACAGTTGGAATCCATTCAGTACGCTAGAAGAATGGGGTGGAATTTGGGGAGCGAAACAAGTGAGAAACAAAACCAAGGACAGCTGATGCGCTAGAAAGAATTGCTATGCTGACTTACAAAGCACAAGATGAGAGTCACTCTGTTTTCCAGTAAAGAGGCCTCAGAGGTATAAGAGTGGTCAAACCGAGGCGGCAGGGGAGTAATTAAACGATTATTTATTTTATTACATTTTTACCCCACCCTTCCCAGGCCAAAGGCCGGGCTCAGGGCAGCTTACAAAATCCAGAATAATAAAATCAATAACCTTAAAATATAATTTCAATATATTATAAAAAATCCCAAATCATTCCAATAAATGGGGGAGTAATACTCCCCCCCCCCCCGATGGCGTTAAAATCACAGAATAGTCGTCTGCAGCTCGATAGATGGAACTGACCTCCCCCAAAACGGGGGAAAGGGCTCAGCAGCGGGGAGGGGAAAAGGATTAGGGAGGCCAGTGTTTATAGGGAGAACTGTTGCTGGCCTCAACCATAAGCCCGGCGGAATAGCTCTGTTTAACAGGCCCTGAGGAATTTCAGACAAATATGGGGTATGAGTTATGGGGTTTTTCGTTTGTTAACCTAGTACATTTTTATTTTGCTCGTAGCCCAGGCTGGAGTACATCATTCTCCCTACTTCCATTTTATACGTACAGCATCTCTGTGAAGTGGGTTCAGATGAGAAAAGGTAAGCAGCCTAAGATCACCCAGTAAGCTTCTGTGGCAGAGCGGGGATTTGAACTTGGGTCTTCCAGATCCAAAACGAACACCATAACTGCTGCAACTCCCTGCCTTTCTACATGTGTCCTCTCTCCACAGAAGCCCAGTCCATTATAACGATGATCAATTTGATGATAATCATTAAAAAAAATGCAGTTCTACTATTATTGGAGTGAATCTTCTCTTCCCAAGTCAGTCCTGCCCTTGTCAAAGCACTGAGAGGATTCTCGCTCTCTCTTTTTAAATCTCGCCGAACCTTTGTCTGCCATCCCAAATGATTTCCATTTTGTCTGCTTGGACTGTAACAGATGAGGAACTGACAGCATGAAGGCAATAGGGAGCTTTTACTTTTATGGGCTTTATCATAGTGTTTGAAAATAATCTCCTATTTAATGAGAAATAAATGTCACCGTGAGACAAACTCTGATGAGCTTTCCTTTTTATAGTGGCTGATCATATGCTCTTAGAGCGCCTCCTTTCCTTAAGCCGACGTTTCCCCTAAAGTGGCTCAGCAAGGATAATCCACAGTCCTTCATGGATGGCTTCTTGGGTGTCTTCATCATTACCACGTCACTGGCCAACGTTCCGAAGGCATGTTCTCTGCTTAGGTGTCTATGGGCCAGCAGTACAGAAGAATCTAAAGAATAAACAGCTAACAGAAAACCACTGCAGGATTCATGTCGTAAGGACACTGTCTTGTAGCCATTCCATTATTATCAATTTGACCAAAGTGTTATAGAGGTGAGTAGCCAGCATGGTGTAGTGGTTAAGAGCAGTGGTTTGGAGCAGTGGGCTCTAATCTGGAGAACCCACTCCTACACATAAGCAGCAGACGCTAATATGGTTAACTGGGTTGGTTCCCCCACTCCTACACATGAAGCCAGCTGGATGACCTTGGGCTAGTCACAGTTCTCTTAGAGCTCGCTCAGCCCCACCTACCTCTCAGGGTGTCTGTTGTGGGGAGGGGAAGGGAAGGTGATTGTAGGCTGGTTTGATTCTCCCTTAAGTGGTAGAGAAAGTCAGCATATAAAAACCAACTCCTTCTAGCTTGGCAGCAGTCCAGGGTGGCTCTACACAGATGTCACGGTGTCCAATGAAATAGTCTAATGAAAAGTCAGCTTCCAGTTTGTAACTGGTGAGCTGGACCTATGCCAAACCAGAGGATGTTCAAGAATCCCTAGTAGCGTTGCCAGCTCCAGGCTGGGAAATACCTGGATATTTTGGGAATGGAACCTGAGGAGGGAAGGGTTTAGAGAGGAGATGGACTTCAATGCCTTAGAGTCCAATTGCCAAAGCAGCCATTTTCTCCAGGTGAACTGATCTCTATCAACTGGAGATCAGTTGTAATAGCAGGAAGTCTCCAGCCATCACCTGGAGGTTGGCAACCAAAATCCCTACTGAAGGAGAGTAATGCCCAAAGCTAGGGATGCCAGCTCACCATTGACAACCCCCAGGAAATGGGGGTGGTGGAGTTGTGTCGAATGATGTTGCACCGATGCCACAATGTCTCTTCTGGCCCAAACTCACAAGTGATGTCACCACATTGTCACGACACTCTAGGATTCACCCAAACTCAATGGTAAAACTTATAGTTGAATCCTAGAGTGCCGTGCCAATATGGTGACATCATTTCCAGGTCTCCATTGCAGTGATGCTGCAGTATTGGTGTGACATCAATCCCCCCCCACACACACACAATTTTGATCCTGCTGCTCCATTTAGCAGCATGAGGAGCAGTGGAACCCAGGCTGGGAGGTCTCCCACCAAAGTGAGAGACCTGGCAAGGCTGCCCAAAGCTGAATATTTGTGTGGTAGCCAATTATTAATCACTATTAATACCCCCCACTATTCTATTATTTTATTTAATTATTCTGTTCCCCGCCCCCCCATCAGGGCAGTGGTGCCATGTGGATTTCCCCCCTCTTTGCCTTGGGCACCAAAATGTCTTGGATCATCTCTGGCTCCCAAACAGACCAGAAGGAGGTCTGTAGCTTCGAGATCTAGTTTGGTATACATCTTTTCTAAAAGAAATGGAGGCTGTCACCATTGAGGCTTCTCAAGCTAATCAGATGCCAAGACAGGCAATTCTCTCTCCTTCCAGGTCCTGCACTTCTTTAATGTCGATCGCTCTTCGTTTGAAGGAGTTGACTGACAGGTTGCTCAAAAAGTTCATTAGCTTTAGTGAATGCACAGCTTGGAACCAATTCCAACTAAATGCACGACGTTTTCAGACGGAAAGGTAAGAATTCTAAAGAATCTTAGCAGGAAAGCGATGAATGATGAGCTGTGAGGGGAGAAGGAGAAAGAGGGTCTATAGCAGCCCCCTCCCCCCAGTGTGGTACCCATGGGTGCCATTCCAAGGCACCCATCAACATCTTTCCTGGTCCCCACCACGTGTTTTTAAAATGAAGATGTTGCCAAGTGGGGCTCTTGCCCAGCAGGGCTTCTAATTGGCCACTGGAGATTCAATTGGCTGGGAAGATTAATTGTTTGAGTGGCAGCTGCCACCACAAACCAGCATGGTGTAGTGCTTAAGAGTGGTGGTTTGGAGCGGTGGACTCTAATCTGGGGAACCAGGTTTGATTCCCCACTCCTCCACATGAGCGGCAGACACTAATCAGGTGAACCGAGTTGGTTTCCCCACTCCTACACATGAAGCCAGCTGGGTGACCTTGGGCTAGTCACACGCTCTCAGCCCCACCTACCTCACAGGGTGTCTGTTGGGGGGAAGGGAAGGTGATTGTAAGCCGGTTTGATTCTCCCTTAAGTGGTAGAGAAAGTTGGCTTATAAAAACCAACTCCTCCTCCTCTTCTTCTTTTGCTTCTTCTGCTTCATAATGTTGGTTTTGTTCTCTTTCACTCCTCTTTCCTAGTGTATTTTTTAAAAAAATATTAGCCATTTTGTGGTTGACGCCGCCTCCTTTGGGGGCCCATTTTGTGGCAGTGTCCGTCACCTTGTGTCAGAATTCCAAAGGTTCCCACAAGCTCAAAAAGGTTAGGGACCCCTGCTGTAGAGAAAAACCCCATTCTGTGGTCAAAGATGTTTTTTTTTATGGACTGCACTCTTTCATACCACAAAAGAGTAGCGTTGTTAAGAGAAATCCCCTTAATTCCGCTTTACCCATTTCTCCCCTGAAATCCGAGAATGCCTTTCTTTTCAACTTTTTAGGTATTTGGAGTTATTGTGAGGATAAATAGAGGAGAGTTGTGTACACTGCTGTGAGCTCTTTGGAGGAAGGATGGGATAAAAGAGAGAGAGAGACAGAGAGAGAGAGAGAGACAGAGAGAGAGAGAGCACAATGTAACACTCAGTCAGTAAGTGAAGTACTGTAAGGGAAGAACTGTGTTCTGATTTATCTAGGGGAATCCTATTTACCACTGTGTGTTTATTATCCAAGAAGTAAAGAAGAACAGAATATATTAAGAGAAAGAGTTGCTTAGAGGATCAAGAAGGAAAAAAAAAACCCAAAAGAATAAAGGAAAGCTTCAGGTGAGCAATAAGAATAGGAAAGTTTCAAGCACCTCTTTGCAGAAGGAAATCCCGTTTAAACACAGTTCTTGAGGAAGTGCTAGAGAGTGGAATAAGTCAGGTGCTGGAAAGAAAACCTTTAAGGCAGAAGCCCCTGCGGATAGAAATGTCTTATCCTTAGAGGAGATAAGGGGGAAAAGCTGCTGCTACTGATAACTGCTAAGAAAAGGAATTGTCTCCTTGATCTCTCTCAGTCACCTTACGATGACCTCATTTTTTCCCCTTTGTGGTTGAAGGGCTTTTCTTGTCCGGATTCTTCCCCCCCCTCCCCCATCTCAGCCAGATACATAAAGAACCAGCTGTTGAATTTCACAAGCAACAGGCTGAGTGTGTGAGAGATCACTGCGCATTTCCTCCTAATCCACCCCTCCTTAAATCTTTGATTTACTACTGTCTGATTTTGGGGTCCAGAGCAAGAGCCCTATGCATTTCCTGCAGTGTAAAGACAAAGGCCCTGATCCCAGAAGGAGCTGTGAGTAGAGTTGCCAGCTCTGGGTTGGGAAACACCTGGAGATTTTGGGGTCGGAGCCTGTGGAGGGCGTGGTTTGGGGAGGGGAGGGACTTCGATGCCATAGAATCCAATGGCCAAAGCTGCCATTTTTTTTCCTGGTGAACTGATCTCTATCGACTGGAGATCAGTTGTAATAGCAGGAGATCTACAGCTAGTACCTGGAGGTTGATGGGGCCAATCAACTGCAGTGCAGAAAGACATCCATAGTGTTTGTGAGACCGGTTCGCCTCCCGTGGCTGAAATGAGCAAGGAATGTGCATTGCATGTAAGGATTGGGATCCAAGAGGAAAGAGCTCTGGCATCTTCAGAGACTGTTTGCTTTATTGTTGCATGCGCTTTAGCCTGTTCCATTCAATGAAAGAAGGGGACGGAGAAACGCATGAGATAAGATCAAAACATTAGGTAGGGATATCAAATAAACACGCAAGAGGAATGACATACCCATGTGCCCCCATATATATATTTATTTATTTCCTTATATTTATAGCCCACCCTCATTCCCAGCGAGCCGGGCTCAGAGGGGGTTATTTACCTGGAAAGCAGCATAGTAGCAATAGTGGCATGGCCAGTCAAGAGTGTGGGCATAAAGTGCCATCAAGTCACAGCCAATTTATGATGACCCAGTAGGGTTTTCAAGGCAAGAGACATTCAGAGGTGGTTTGCCATTGCCTGCCTCTGCGTTAGGGCTGTCGATTTGGTTCCATCCGAACTGAAAAACAGCCGAATTTCCCCCGATTCAGCGGTTTCTAGTTTGATAGAATCAAAGTCGAAAAAGGGGGGAAAACAACGAGCCGAACTCAGCAAGTTCAGGCAGACGCCGGATAAATTCGTACAAATTTAGCAACCACGAATCAGCATTCTCCCGCGGCCAATAGGTGGTCTAGCTGGGTCTTCTTCTAGCCAATCAGTCACAGATGAGTGTATGAGCCCGGCCGCTGTGCAGCCCGGGGAAAGAAGGTGTTTCTGTGTGTGTGTGAGAGAGATCCCCATGGGTGTGTGTGTGCATGGTCCTGGGCTGCTGTGCAGCCCGGGGGGAGGGGCCATTTATGCATGGGAGGTTTTGCTTTGGATTTGCCGCTCTCTAGATGCACATTTTCCCCATCCAAATTCTCAAAACTCAACAATAAGCTCCCATGCAGAGTTTTGAGAATCTGGATAGGGAAAATAAGCATCCAGAGAGCAGCAAATCCAAGGCAAAACCTCCCATGCATAAATGGCCAGATAGTCTGTGTGTGAGTCTGTATTCCTTCCATTGCTGCTGCTGTTGTGCTGCTCCTGTGCTGATCGTGAGAGATCCTGAGCTGAGCTGACCTGCTGCTGCTTGCTGGAATCAGATTGGATTACTTCTCCTGACCCCTGCTTCTGCTGGAAGAGAAGACATCCACAGTTTGACCCATTTGGGGGCTTTTCTCTATAACTTTTTTCCTCTGTGTGTGTGTGTGATAGGGCTGTCGATTCGGTTCATCCGAACCAAAAAAAAGCCGAATTTTCTGCAATTCGGCTGTTTTCATTTCGGATGGAACCGAACTGAAAAAAGGCGGGAAAACGACGCCCTGAATTCAGCAAATTCGGGGCGATCGCCCAATAAATTTGGCAGGTTCGGCGTTCCCGCCTTTTTTCAGCCCCCCCCCCCCACGCACCTTCACAGGGCTTCCCTGAAGGCGCACGGGGGGCGCTTTAAACAGATCTGTGCCTCCCAGCTGGAAGGTGCAGATCTGTTTAAAGAGCCCCCCGCGTCCCTTCATGGAAGCCCCGTGAAGGCCCGAATTTCCCCCCGAACTCCGGATCTCGCGCCGAATTTCATGGATCCGAAGCGGGGGAGTTCGGACTTTGGCACGTCCCGAATTTAAAAGGGCTGAATTTTGCTGAAGCCGAAATTTACCGAATTTTTTTTCAACAGCCCTAGTGTGTGAGGGAAATTCTATGGGGGGGGGAGCCAAAGGGGGGCTGTTCTGCTGGGGGGGGGGTTGATTGCCTCTGCACTAGTGTTTTTTTTGCTGTTTTCACTGGTTGCCACCTTCGCCTGGAGGTCAGTGTGGGTCGGTAAGTCTCTCTCTCTCTGGCTGCTCCATTGTTCTCCTTCATTTGGAATTTGTGTCTTCCTTGTAAATAAGGAACAAGGAAACAAAGATTTTTCTGTTGACTTTATTTTCATGGACTTTATTTGGACATACTCACTGACCTATAATACACTTGTGCCTTGCTGCATTATGATATAAATAGTGTAACATAACAGTGTATAATAACTGGGTTACTATATATAGTATGTTATAATACAAATACTAACTGATGTTATAATACAGAGATTGACTGTGTTAATATTGGCCTACAACTGTGTTCTTTGACTACTACTCATAATTACAGTTGAGTTTACTATATTGAATACAACCTCCAGGTACTAGCTGGAAGTCTCCTGCTATTACAACTCTCCAGCCAAAAGAGATCAGTTCCTCTGGATAGAATTGTGCTTTGGCAATTGGACTCTATGGCATTGAAGTCCCTCCCTTCCCCAAACCCCAGCCTCTTCAGGCTCCACCCCAAAACCCTCCCACCACTGGCGAAGAGGGACCTGGCAACCCTACCTTACAGAGCATCAGGGGAGAGGGATGAGGTAGCATGGTTTAGTGGTTAAGATCAGTGGTTTGGAGCGGTGGACTCTAATCTGGAGAACCCGGTTTGATTCCCCACTCCTCCACATGAAGCCAGCTGGGTGACCTTGGGCTAGTCACAGCTCTCTTAGAGCTCTCTCAGACCCACCTACCTCACAGGGTGTCTATTGTGGGGAGGGGAAGGTAAGGTTATTGTAAACTGGTTTGATTCTCCCTTAAGTGGTAGAGAAAGTCAGCATATAAAAACCAACTTTTCTTCTTCATTGCATTGTATGTGCAGGCAAAGATAAACAAGGCTGGCGGAATTGCTGGCCAAGTCTGGAGTCAGGGTGGATCTGCCCAACGAAGGACGACATTGGTAAAATGTGTTCCCATGTTTTAATAAATTATGACATCAATCAGCTATTGAAATAAACTAGTTAAACCCGTGTTGTTGTCTTCTGTTCTTATTTGGGGGTGGGGTGCAAATTGTTACGTTACTGACAAATTGGGCAAATTGTTACGTTACTGACAAAATAAACATAAGAGGAAATCGCCCAGACAGAAAATTCCATTATCAATTAGCAAAGCCCTTAAATCATGACCAGCGAGTCCCTCAATGCCTCGATATCAATTAGCAAGAGTTGCAAACGCAGACCGGCTCTGACCAATAATTCAATCTTTTGCTCTTATAATTCACCGCAAGGACAAAATAGGTACATTTCAGTTACCTTCAGCATTGTCAAAAGTGTTACACAAATTGAATGGAATTTTTTCTCCTCCTAAAGCCAATTTCTTGTTCTTAACCTTTTGGCTAATGCTATTAGATAAAATTATAGCATTATAGCATTTCCCACTGGGATCTACTTCTCAGCCCCTTGAAATAACCAGTCAGTGCCTCTGCTGAAGCTGAGGGCACAGCCACCCATAGTGCTTCCCTAATCACATCCCCGACATCTTTTCAGAAGATGCTTTTAACACGAGGCTTGCCCCGCCCCATATGTAAGAAGTCACTTCTGTTATTCTCCCAGGAGAGAAAAGCTGCACTGGCATTGTGCAATGACCTTATCTGTGTGTCTTTGTGGGTTTTTCCAGCACTGTTATTGACCTAGGATGTGGGCTTGAGAGGGAAAGTTTATTTAGATTTCTTTATTATTCCATTTTTCCCTCATGGGAAAAATGGGACATCCTAATACCCCCCTTTTTTTTGTGGAGCATCTCACAAAAACAGCGAAGTATAATCCAGATAAATAACATTTTAACAAGCCTAATACAATTTGGCCTGAACCTGGATGGCTCAGGCTTCCTTGATCTTGTCAGACCTCAGAAGCTACACAGGGTCTAGTATTTGGATGAGAGACCACCAAGGAATACCAGGGTCGTGACATGGAGGCAGGCAATGGCAAACCACCTCTGAATGTCTCTTGCCTTGAAAACCCTATGAGTCAGCTGTGACTTGATGGCACTTTCCACCATCAATACACTTTGATTAACAAAGTCAGAAAACAAAAAATACATGGCCACATCCGGAGCGAGTTCTGAAAGCCATGAGGCGGTTTGCAGAAGGGCCACAGGCTGCAAGACAAGGGTCAAGGCCCTTTGGGTCTTGCTCTTCGGCTAACACCGAAAGGCCTCTGGACCCAGCCTACCAGTAAACAGAAATGAGACAAAGTTCAGCTCGATATACAGTGGCAAGTCGTCTCTCAAACCTCTCTCCCTCTGTTCTTGTTTACATTAGACAAGGAAGACCATGTCTATTTACTTTACATGAGGCATCTTTACTTCCATGGGGATCTTGTCATTTCTGGCCTTGATTACAGTACACATCTGTCACTGCAAAACCCAGTGAAAGAGTAGTTCGAATTTGAATTGTTGAGTTGGAATGCTGGAGAGAACACAACTTAACCAAGGAGAGACTTTCTCATCCACCTGTTCATCAGCCAACGCTCTTGTGATCAGCATCCTTTGGGAGAGGATGTGTCTCACCGGAGAACTCCTTAAGATGCCACATGGAAGCTTCTTTTCCCTGATTAAGTGTGAAGAGGAGCGCTAAGAGGGCCGCTTTATGTTGCCGCTGGAGGAAATGAATCAGCAAATGTGTCTCGTCCCATCGTCCTGTAACGACAGAATGACAGGAGCCGGGATATCAGGAGCAGGCAGAGAGATGATGGGCTATTTTGGTTGCAGCGATTTGTGTTTCCTGAGCCCCGGAGCACACAATTGGATTGATTGAATAGAAAAGCTGGGCACTTGCCTCTCAGCAAAAGAAGAGATGGGAACATATTAGGAGTTGCATTATGCACTATTCATCAAGTTCAATACTGTCTGCCCTGACTGGCAGTAGCTTTCTAGGGCCTTGGCCAGAGGTCTTTCCCAGAAACACGGCAATGTTTTAGCCGGAGATGCTAGGGGGTGGATTTGGGACCCTAATCACATGCTCCTGTTACTGAACTATGGACCACCCGGGCAGGATATAGCAGCTGCTTTATAGGAAATCAGGCCAAGGACTCATCTGGCCTCAATATCATCAGTCAGGATTATCAGCAGATTTCCGGGGTCTCAAAAACATCCAAAAGGCACAAAAGGCATGGAATAGGACATCTCAAAGGATCAACGGCTGCACCACCTTCCTTATGAGGAAGTGCTATAGCATTTGGGTTTTTTTCATGAAGGACAAAAAGACAATTAAGATATGTTTACAAAATTATGAATAGTGCAGAGAGAGGGGGTTTGTTCTCACCCAAACTCACAGCTCTCCAATGAAAATGATTGGTGGAGGTACAGGACAGATTAAAGAAAATATGCATACAATGGACACATAGACATACCGAATCAAAATTCAACCCAAAGCATGTCCATTAGGGGTGTGCATTAAAAGATTTTTTTGTATTTGTTGGTCTCTACATTACTAGTGGATTTCTATCTTGTTGTTTAGGGCAGATTGATTAGCCATGTTACCTAAACGGCACATCCATGTTCAGAAGCAGCATGTCAGATGGTGGGGACGGTTGTAATGTATACAAGAAGCATTTGGGGGCAAGTTTCTGCTTTGGATGTCCTTTCAGTTTTGGCTAGAGTTGCCAGTTCCCCCCTCTCCTCCAGCGGGAGATTTTGGTGGCAGGGATCACACACAGGCGGCCACGAGCAACGTGATCCCGTCACTTTCGGATTACTTCCGGAAGCACCACTGCACGAGACAATTTACCACTTAAATCCCCATTTGAGTGGTAAATCATCTTGTCACGCTGCACCGCTTCCAGAAGTGAACCGGAAGTGATGGGATCACGTTGCTTGTGGACACGTGCACACACGATCCTTGCTGTCGGCCAACAAATGGATTGGTGGGCAATTGCCCACCCTTCCAAGCCACCTGGCAACCCTAGTTTTGACCCTTGCAAGGCTTCTGTATGCAAGTGGGTTGCTGAGGTAGCTGACTGAGAGGCCGACTAAAGAAGGCCAAGCCAGAGAGAGTCAGAGAGCGAAATAAAAAAGCCTTCTTAAGTTGAACAGAAGCTGATGTGTTCTGTTGTTCAACTGTGTGTGTGAAGTGCCGTCAAGTTGCTTCTGACTAATGGAGACCCTATGAATCAATGCCCTCCAATATGTCCTATCTTCGACAGCCTTGCTCAGATCTTGCAAACTGAGGGCTGTGGCTTCCTTTATTGAGTCAATCCATCTCTTGTTGGTTCTTCCTCTTTTCCTGCTGCCCTCAACTTTTCCTAGTATGACTTTATTTTCTAATGACTCATGTCTTCTCATCATGTCTTCTCAAAATACAACAGCCTCAGTTTAGTCATTTTAGCTTCTAAGGTCAGTTCAGGCCTGATTTGATCTATAACCCACTGATTTGTTTTTTGGCAGTCCATGGGATCCATAACACTCTCCTCCAACACCACATTTCAAAGGAATCTACTTTCTTCCTATCAGCTTTCAGTTTGGGCTAGGGTTGCCAGTTCCTCTAGTTGTTTGGCTACAGGGACCTAAAGATATAACAGTAGATGGTTGCTTTCATCCCTTTTTTATGAGCATTCTAGAGGCATCTGGTCAGCAATGGCCACTGTAGGAAACATAGTTCTGGATAGTGTTGCCAGGTCCCTCTTCGCCATGAGTGGGAGGTTTTTGGGGTGGAGCCTGTGGTGGGTGGAGTTTGGGGAAGAGAGGGACTTCAATACTATAGTGCCCAATTGCCAAAGCGGCCATATTCTCCAGGGGAACTGATCTCTGTTGGCTGGAGATCAGTTGCAATAGCAGGAGATCTCCAGCTAGTACCTGGAGGTTGGCAACCCTAGTACTGGACTACATGGACCTTAGATATGACACATCAGGAAAGTCCTGGAACTTTTTCAATTCTTAGGGGAAAGTTTTTTGTTTTGTTTTTTAACTGTTGCAGCCTGAGATATGTTCTACTGGCAATCTTTGCCAAGACAATATGTCAATGGTCAAACTCAGGACACACATGCATTTTATCTATAGTCCCTCTTGGGGGTATCTGGATGCAAATTCTAAAGAATGCCTCTAGAGAGACATACCCTACCAGAAAATATTTTTGTTAGTCTTTAAGATGCTACTGGACTCTTGCCTTTTTTGACTTCTAGAGAGACAGATTACCATTTCTGTGGGGTTCTACTTTAATGGAGAGTGTCAGGCATAGTGATTCAGCAATACCACTGAGCCCTGGAGACCTCTCCACAAGATGGATTGCTTTATGGGAGCAAATATCTAAAGAACATCGACATAATTAGTGCCATTTGCCTAAGTTATTCTGTTTTCAGAAACTGGTTCCCTCCAGCTTGCAGAATGCTGGGTCTTTGCTCCATCTACGCCTCTGCTAATAAGCGAGTGTCAATTATTCAGTGGGATGAGTCAGAGTTTGCTAATGCAAAGCATATGTGCAGGTACAGTGGTCCATTGTGGTCTAGAGATACTCTTCCCGGCCAACCCACCGAGCTGCTAATTATCGGCCCAAACTGTTTAGCGCATGATAAAAAAACTCAGTCAACATGTAAATGATTTGCACAACAAAATCAGGGCAAAAGTCACAGCAATTATTGTCAGAAAATAAGCAGCTTGACCATGTCTCAGAGCTGGAAAGAGCAAATGGTGCTTGCGTCTCCTGAGAACTCGCAGTGATAACCTAAACAGCATTGCTGTTGTTTCTCCCCCCCCCCTTCTTACCAGCAAAACAAATGTTCAGGTTCTCCACCCGGCCTGGGAACATAGTCCTCGTCCCAATTAGTCAGGCAAAAACACATACCGGCACCTCTCTGATCATGTCATTTTTCTAATGACCCCTCCAGGAACATTTCATACGGCAGCCAGAATCTTGATTCTGTTGGCATCCAATTTGCATTAGCCATTTTCAATGTTCAGGCTTTAAAACTCACCAGGAGGGTTTCTTAAACACATATCTTACAATATTAAGTGAATTATTCTGACAGCTGAGTGACTCCTACTGACTGAGTGGGAAAGAAAATTCCACAGAGATAAAGTTGCCTGCAGCATCTTATTGCTTTTTATTAAGCTTGTGTGCATGTGTGTGTGTGTGTGTGTGGTGATATGCGCAGATGCACATTGCCATGTGGGTTGCAGTTCTGTGGATAAATGTATTGACGCACACGCAGAGAGCTATAGACACATTTATAAGTAAATGAGCACTTGAACAGTGAAATCTATACCATATCCTCCTCAGAATTTCTTCCCCCTGCCCTGGGTGAGAAAATGGGAGGCCTGGGTGTTCTTGTAGAAACAATGCATCTTGTGCAAGTGCTTCTTCCATGAAAAGATCCCTCACGCTCTCTAGCCTTTTTTAAAATAACACGATCCCTTTAAAAAGATTTTGGGAATTTTATGGTGGCGGCTCGTCCTTTTACTAACCACTGGGACTATTGCAAAGGGAGATAACTCTCCTGCCTGAATTTTCACTGAGCGACTTAGCTCGGCAAATCGTGAAAGGAGAAATAGCCCAACGGCTCATTTTTCTTAGAAACATGAGCTTACATTTTAGCACCATATTAACAAGCAGTGATTGGCCTCCTTGCAACCTGTTTCGAATCCTTTGCTCTCCCATCAAAAAAAAACGGAGCACATTCTGCTCAGCACCCAGCAGGATGGAACAGCTTTGGGCCACCGACCGAAGACCTCATTTCAGAAAACAGGCCCCGTGCACCTGAGGCTCTGTAGGCCTTTGTAATAATTGCCCCTGCAAAATGGTGCCCCTCGCTGAGGGCTACCGACCTGTTTTGGATGGCTGTCAGTTAGCTGCAGTTCGCTATATTTTTTGTATCTGCTGCTTGTCAATTGGGGGGGAGAGAGAGTCCCAAAAGGCATCGCATCAGAATGAATGGTTAATTGAAAAAGGAATGGTCTCTCATGTCATCCGGTTTGGCATGGGAGAGGGCCGTGGTCAGAAATTGTACCAAGGTGAACCCTCAACCTCAGTCCTTCACAACACCATTTTCTGTCTCGTGCGTTCCTTTGGGAGGGGCTGTGGCTCAGTGGGAAAGCATCTGCTTTACATGCAGCTCCCAGGTTCAATCCCAGCCATATTTAGTTTTTAAGAAGAATCAGGTCGGACGTGGTGTGGAAAGACCTCCATCTGAGACCTTGGGGAGCTACTCCCAGTGTGAGTAAACAACAAAAAATCGCCCCACTCAATAAATATCCCTAGGGAACCAATATATATTCCTGAGGAGGGCAGGGCATGCAGAGGGGAGTGATTCAATGGGGAATAAGGCCAGAGAGTCCACCTTTCAAAGCAGCCATTTTCTCCAGGTGAACTAATCTCTGTCACATGGAGATTAGTTGTAATAGTGGGAGATCTCCAGCCACCACTTGGAGGTTGGCAACTTTAAGCACAACATATCAACCCCCCCCCCCCAACAAGAAGTCAGGTCCTGTGAATATCTCTTAGAACTGGCAAGAAGAGGGAGCTGCTGTTCAGATCTAAAAGAGACGACATGCAGGCACTGCAGGTAGGCAGGGAATTGTTCTTGTGGCAGAGTGGCTACCTATTGGAAGTCGCCCTGACTGCAGATGTGCAATGAACCTGGAAGCTCTACTGCAAAGATAAACCCTCCAACATTTCACCCTCCAACCTTCCAACAAGTGGAAATGGGGGAATGCTTTAACATTCTTGCTTAGGGTGGCTGAAGATCACCCATTATTTAGGGTTGCCGACTTCCAGGTGGTGGCTTGAGATCTCCCACTATTACAACTGATTTCCAGCTGACAGAGATCACTTCACCTGGAGAAAATGGCTGCTTTGGCAATTGGACTCTATGGTATTGAAGTCCCTCCTCTCTCCAAACCCCAGCCTCCTCAGGCTCTGCCCCCAAAACCTCCCGCTGGTGGCAAACAGGGACCTGGCAACCCTACCGTTATTACATCTGATCTCCAGGCAATAGTGATCATTTAACCTGGAGAAAATGGCCGCTTTGGAAAGTGGACTCTATTGCATTATACCCAATTGAAGTCCCTCCCTTCCCAAACCCTGCCCTCCTCAAGATTCACTCTCAAAAGCTCCAGGTAATTTTCAACCCGGAGCTGGTGACCCTAATCTTGCTGTGCAATCCTAAAACATAGTTACACCATTCCAGGTCCATTGAAACCAGTGGCCTTAGAAGGCTGTAATTCTGCTTAGGATGGCACTGTTGCTCTCCTGCTAAAGATCAATGTCTGATTTCTCCCCATCTCATTACACATTTGCTGGAGGCGCTCTCCTGTTGTGTGCTGTGCTCATTTACTCGGCCATAGCCGGCCCTCCACTGATTTTAAAGTCAAGATGGTGTTTGTTCTTTTGGTTAAAATATATATATATATATATATATATATATATATATATATATATATATATATATATATATATATATATATATATATATATTTAAAAAAAAAACATTATTGTCCGACAACATGTTATTGCCTTTCAAAATATTCCTCAGCAGCTTCAGGGCGTGAAATGGCTGGCTGTGTGCTGCCAGGTGCTTTAGGTATCATGTGCATATATTTATAGGCTTGTGAACTTGAGGCAAGAGGTGTTCCCCCTGTCACTCAGAAAAGTAGGAGACTCCGGGGAGGGAGCTGAACCCTGAAGAACGACGGGAGCATTTCGAAGAACAACACTTTAAAACGGCATCTTCCAAAGGTGCAAGAACAAGGATTTCCCCTGGAAAATAGGGATGACTGGAGCACATGGACTGAAGGATATATGATTGCTAGGGTTGCCAGCTCCAGGTTGGGAAATACCTGGATATTTTGGGGGCAGAGCCTGAGGAAGGCAAGGTTTGTGGAGGGACTTCAGTACCATAGAGTTCCATTGCCAAAGCGGCCATTTTCTCCAGGGGAACTGGTCTCTGTAATAGCAGGAGATCTCCAGCTAGTACCTGGAGTTTGGCAACCCTACCAGGGCAACTTGAGGTGCCACAGTTATTTAATTTGTTTGCATATGGTTTTGGGCCTGGACTTGGGTCATACAGAAGGACCCAGAGAGAGTCTATTTCTGAGGGCCCGTGAGGGCTTTCAGTGGCCAGGGCAATAGTCTGACTCCACTGCTTGAAAAGGCTGAGATGATGTTTGTTCTTCTGATATGTTAAATATTAGTTCTAAAAAATTATCTGACAATATGCTACTGCAATTGAAAATTATGTCTCAGCAACAGCAGGGTATGAATGATAGCAGGCTGTGCACTGAATGGCTCCTTAGTGTTCCTGTGCATGCATCCGTAAGTCTTGAGGAAAAAGGTGCTCAGCCTCTCAATCAGAAATGTGACTTCTTGGAGACCCTGGGAAGTAGGGTTGCCAGGTCCCACTTTGCCACTGGCAGGAGGTTTTTGGGGTGGAGCCTGAGGAGGGCAGGGGTGGGGAGGGACTTCAATGCTATAGAGTCCAACTGCCAAAGCGTTCGTTTTCTCAAGGTGAACTGATCTCTATAGCAGGGGATCTGCAGCTAGTACCTGGAGGTTGGCAACTGTATTAGCAAAGGAGCTTTGAAAAGTACCAGAAGAGACAAAAAAAAAGACAATAAGATGAGTGACATCTCTTTCCTTTAGTGCACTAGATAGCACCAGGTAAGTGAATAGGGTTGCCAGGTCCCCCCTCATCACTGGGTTGCCAACTGCCAGGTAGTAGCAAGAGATTTCCTGCTAATTCAACTGATCTCCAGCCGATAGAGATCAGTTCACCTGGAGAAAAATGGCCGCTTTGGCCATTGGACTCTATGGCATTGAAGTCCCTCCCCTCCCCAAACCCCGCCCTCCTCAGGCTCTGCCCCCAAAATCTCCTGCCGGTTGAGAAGAGGGACCTGGCATCCTTATCACTGGCGGGAGCTTCATTGTGGTGCAGCTGGGGGGGGGGGTTATTGGTGCAATAACGTCACTTCCGGGGTAAACCTGGAAGTCATGGTGATGCTCCAGGACATTCCTCCACAATTCAATGGTTTTTACAGAGTTTTTGGAGGCATGTGCTAGGGTGTCGCTGTCACTTCCGGGTTTACCCCAGTAGTGACGTTAATCTCCCCCTTCTGCTGGGTTGCCAATATCCAGGCGGTGGCTGGAGATCCCCTGCTATTACAACTTATCTCCAAGTGGCAGGGATCAGTTCACTGGGAGTAAATGGCTGCTTTGGAAGGTGGATGTTATGGCATTATACCCCATTGAAGTCCCTCCTGTCCCTCCTCTCCCTCTCCCATAATACTAGAACGCGGGGTCATCTGCTGAAGCTGGAGGGTGAGACATTCAAAACAGATAAAATGAAGTATTTTTTCACACAATGCATAGTTAAATTGTGGAACTCCCTGCCCCAGGATGTGGTGATGGCTGCCAGCGTGGAGGGCTTCAAGAGGGGAGTGGACATATTCATGGAGGAAAGGGGTATTCATGGCTATTTGTTAGAATGGATACTAGTCATGCTGCATACCTATTCTCTCTAGTATCAGAGGAGCATGCCTATTATATTGGGTGCGGTGGAACACAGGCAGGATGGTGCTGCTGCAGTCATCTTGTTTGTGGTTTCCTAGAGGCCCCTGGTTGGCCACTGTGTGAACAGTCTGCTGGACTTGATGGGCTTTGGTCTGATCCAGCAAGGCCTTTCTTATCTTCTTATGTTTTTATGTTCTTATGAATATTATTTCAATGGATCCGCATGGGTAAAACAGGTTGAGAAACGCTGCTTTAGCCACAATACTAGACTAGCTGTATTAACTGAGGATGCAACTATTATCTCCTTCAAGAAATCGGAGGTTTTGCAGAGGGATGTTGACTGCAAATGCTACGTTGACTCATGCAAGCATTTCTTGTTTGGTTTTTTTGGGGGGAAGAGGGGGGAGAGCAATCTGGATACCGGAATGACTCCGGTTGGGGAGGGATGATATACTGTTGGAGCATATATCATGGTATATACATTATTCTATCAGAGCGAGGATAAACTTCTTCAAGGCTCAGAATTCTATTCTCTAACAATGCACTCATTTCCCGCAAGCTGCAAAACAACAATCAAATCTCTCTCTTCTTAAGGTAGCATTGATTAGCAGATTCCACTCTAATCCAAAGTATTTTCATTGCCGTCTCTCCTCTGCAATTTTTGCCTTCCTTTCTCCCCTCCAGTTCTATGATGGTTTGATATGATGTGTATTTTTGACAATCCCTCACTGCCGCACTCCCTGCATCACACCAACAGCAGCCATAATCAATGGTTTTAAATACAGGTGGAACAATTAGACAGAAATGACAATTGTATCCTCTGTGTACAATGGTCTCTTTAAACGGCCTTTGTTCACGTAATGATCACTATTCAGTAGGGGACAAAAGAGAACAAGCACACATTTTTCCCCCAACTACATCTCCCACTTTCTCTTTTATGCCACCAGCTTGAATAGAAAATTAACCACACCAAGACTTAGAGGACAGATGGACTACGCAGGACTGAAGAGACGCCAGCAAAGTAGTTTGCGTGATGGGAATGAGCGCTGATTATGGAAGAACAGGCACTCTAGGGATTGTTCTGGGTGCACCTCGATTCTGTATTCTGTTTCCCCACCTCTACACATGAAGCCAGCTGTGTGACCTTGGGCTAGTCACAGCTCTCTTTGAACTCTCTCAGTCTCGCCTACCTCTCAAGATGTCTGTTTTGGAGAGAGGAAGAGAAGGAGATCGTAAGCCGCTTTCAGACTCCTTGAAAGAGGTAGAGAAAACTAGCATATAAAAACCAAGTTTTTGTCATTTTCTTCCAGAATAAATTAACCATTTCCACTGATTTACTCTTTCCAGTGCAGACCTTCCCATGTCATTCTTTAGGGTCCCATATCCCCCCAGATCAGCATTGGTGGAGATCCTTGAACTGCAGTCTGGATCTAAGCCATCTAAGCCATGGTCTTTTTATAGTACAATCCTGAACAGTTACGCCCTTCTAACTCAGCTTACAATCACATTGGGGTTGACTCATTTCAAGTAGCGGTTTAACCCATGAAACCCCGGCCACTTGACTGCTGGACCGCTCATGTGTCCAAAACTCTGGCGAGCTGAATAGGAGAAAGAAAGATGCGTACGTGCTCTGCCTGCTCAGGCTTTGGTATATTTGCAATCCGTCTCAACTCATGTAACAATCCACACACACACATGGTTCTCTAAGCCATGGTTCACACATGAGTCCATGTTGCGATGTGAAGTCTCCGCTTGGCGGCCGTGGTGCCCCTCTTGTTTCAATCTGCTGCTTTAAGTCCAAGAAGAATCCAGGCGCAGCTGGAGAAAGGTTGAGCAAGTGGGAGGTGGCAGTGGTGGCACCGGGAGACCGTTGGCAGCGGGCTCTCCGCAGATGGCTGCAGCAACTGTCAGAGCTTTGAGCTGCTACAGTCACTTTGGAGCCTCATTCACGGAGTCCTAGATGAACCAGGGCTCATTTTTGTAATATTGTTAGGCAAGGAAGGGGGGAACCGGCTCAGAGAACACATTTGCCTATCTGCTGCTAAGGAAAACACTTTAGTCAATCCCAGAAAAAAGCTGGCATAAACCACTTGCTCAGCTGAGATTCCTCTTCCCTCCAAACATATGGCTGCAATCCAAAATTCTGCAAGCTACAATCCTCACTCACAATCAGCACCAAACCCTACCCATACCACAATGAAACTTGCTGTAGAAGAGCTAAGGCATACTGGAAGAAAGTGATCCAAATTATATCTAACAGTCTCGAAATAAATATTCCAGCAAATCCTGAAACCATTTTACTCAATTATATACCAGATATACAAAAAGATCTACAAGACATATTGCTTCATATGATAACAACAGCTAGAATTAACTTTGCAAGATATTGGAAAGGAAACAAATTCCTGGATTTAGATAAATGGATAGATAAGGTTAAACAAATTTATGTATTAATTAAGTTGATTTATTATAAAAATGGTAAAGATATGGAAGATCTCGATGCTGTCTGGATCCCAATAATCTCCAGAATGGGGGAAAAAAACTTTTAAAAATCGAGAACGTGGATAGGAAGATAATGTTTTTGCTAGCTTTAATATGTGTAGCTGAGTTTTTTAATCTTTTATTATTATTATTACTTTTATCTGTAATGGTATGTAATTTTGATTGATATTTTTTGTTTCTTTTTCTTTCCCCCAATTTTATGTATGAATGTAATATTATGTATGTAATACAGTTTTGATTAAAGAAAAAATAAACTTGCTGTAGCTGATATTTGATGTCAACGCTAGCTATGTGACCTGCTGCTCAAAACGTTGTTGCTGTGGGGTCTGGGTGAGCCAGGAAATAATTTTGTTATGGTGGATAGTTTAGCTGGATCCTTGGTCCTAACATACAGTGGGGGGAAAGGGTAAGATCTATGAATCCCCTTTCAGATAAGCATCTACTTTACTGTAATCTACAGTAAAGGGGAAGCCAGCACTGTGTAGTGGTAGGCTTGCCAGTTCTCCCCTCTCTATCAGTGGGAGGTTTTGAAGGTGGGAGCTGGGGCAAACGCACGCATGCACAGCCGCGAGTGTGTGCGATCCCTGCTCTGAAGCAGCCCGGTGGATTGGCAGGGAATTGCCTGCCGAAACCACCCACCTGGCAACCCAATGTAGTGATTAAGAGTGGCGGACTCGAATTTGGAGCACAGGGTTTGATTCCCCACTCTTCCACATGAAGCCTGTTGGGTGTCCTTGGGCTAGTCATCGTTCTCTCCGAACTCTCTCAGCCCCACCTACCTCACAAGGTGCCTGTTGTGAGTGTGTGTGTGTGGGGGGGGGAGGTGATTGTAAGCTGCTTTGAGACAACTTACAGTACAGAAAAACAGGGTATAAAAACCAACTCTCCTTTAACTCTTCTTCTTCATATTCGGACAGCCAGCCGGATACGATTGTCCCCGCCAGTCAAGCTCTCAACTTTCTTTATCTTCCTCATCCCCGAGAAGATGGCAGTTTTGATGCCATCCGCCGACAGCTGTTCTCATTTGTTAACAGATTGTTCCACATGCTGGTTGGAATTGTTCACCAAACTGTTATCCTTGTCGCTTGCATGTATCCGGCATCGTCAAATAGAGTGACACAAACCCTCACCTCTTATAATATCCATGCGATAGAACTGTAGGCGCAATGCCAGCCACCGTTAAATCGCTAGGTGTTCCCATTATTGGATAAATCTGTCAGAATCCTAATGGAAATGCTTTGCAGACAATATTTGCAGGTAATTTCCCCACTGCGATTCTAAACAGGAAGGGGGGTACGGAAGAGGGACCACTCAAGATTCCAGCGGCAAGAGGTAATTATTCTGACATGCAACTTTAATTACAGTGCCGAAATGCAAAGTGTGCTATAATCCCTTGCTGAAAGAGAGGGGGAGAAAATAATAATAAAAAAAAACCTCCAGTCCTTATGTCCGTGTCGGTACAAATTGACTTTGCAATGCACTCTGGGAAATGCTGATTCTATTCCGTCCCCTTTCTGTTGTGCTTATGATGCTGGTACACTGGTAAGCAGGTTAGCAACACAATCTCCTCTCTTTTCTTTGGAGTGTTGTTTAGTTGAAATGTTTGGAAATCTCTTAAAGGGAGGCAGCTGCACTTTGATGGACATAAGCCGGCACTCAGAAAGATTAGCAAGAGGCATGTTATGAGGATCCAGGAAATAGAGAAAATGGGTAATCAGCTGGATCTAGCAGGTAAGCAATTTCCCCCCCTAAATCACATATGGGGAAAAAAAAGATGTTTACAGAATAAACATTTGATGTGGCCGTTCCGCTGATTTCCATGAGACTGAAGCACACAAAGGATTGCAGCTAAAGTCATTTCTTAGTATTTTGCTGCTTCTTTGCAATTACATTATGGCAAAGTATGCTGTGAATACTGAAATGTGAACATTGTGGTTCTTTGGAAATCTGTAGTCTACCATTTTCAAGAGTGGGAGGAACCCCAAAAATGCCAGGAAAGGAATTTCTGTGCAGGGCTGCCAAGAGGGAATGAGAGGGGATACAACATTCTAGGGGCTTGTTTTGCCCTGGGGGCTCAAGGAGCTAGGCAACATGTTGCTAGGGCATGATTATTATCAGGGCATAACCGCAGCATACTGGTTCTATCTGAGCATCTAGAGCGCACGCACAATATGAAGGAGGAACCTAAAGAGAATTTTTGCTTGTGCGGCATCAGTATTGCTTGGCAGACCTGTGGCAGAAAAGGGGTTGGAAATCAGACCTCTAATGCTGCTGTGTCTAAGTTAGCCTGCAGGTAAGTGCTAGAAAAATGCATGCCAAGCTCCATCCCACGTGACCCAGAGAAACCATGCAAGTCAGTTGCAGTTTTGTACTAAAACGACACCTCTTTTAAGGGGTAGGTTGAACCATGTCTAAGCAGCAGAGTCCATGCTCTGTATGGTAAGATCCCAGGTTCTTTCTTTTGACATCTGCAGTTCAAAGATCTCAGGCTGCAGGACTACAAAAGGTTTGGGACTGGAAAGCTGCTGACAGATGAAGGAGAGAGTACTGGGCTAGTTGGACTAACAGAAGAAGAAGAAGAAGAAGAAGAAGAAGAAGAAGAAGAAGAAGAAGAAGAAGAAGAAGAAGAAGAAGAGTTGGTTTTTATATGCTGACTTTCTCTCCCACTTAAGGAAGAATCAAACCAGCTTACAATCACCTTCCTCTCCCCACAACAGACACCTTGTGACTCAGGACAAGGGATACATGCCTCAGGACACGGCGTACATGCATATAAAGCTTGGGACTTGTGCAGAATTACAGAAAGGGGAACAAATTTGGAAACCCCACCCTAGACAGATTCATGGAGCATAGGTCTATCAGTGGCTACTGGCCATGATGACTAAAGGGAACCTCTACGTACAGAGGCAGTCAACCTCTGAATATCAGTGCCAGAAGGCAACATCAGGGGAAGGCCTTGACCTCTGTGTCCTTTGTATCACATGTGCACCTGGAGTTTTGGGACTTTGAAGCACATGAGCACCTGTTTTGTGACAGTCACCAGCTCTCTTCTGTTTGAGACCACAGCACACAGGGAGAAGATGTTGTAACACCCCCCTCCTCCCAGATCTGGTGTTGTGTCCTCAAACTGCCCCCATGAGCAACCATTGACTCTGATGTAAAACTTTTTCTTTTTGCCGTCAAGTCACATTTGATTGGCAATAGCTCCTGCCAATCAACCCAAGAGGGTGGGGCAAATGTCAGGGACACAGGAAAAAGAAGGGGGTGGGTATACCACAGGGAGTCTTCCTCATAAGGGCCAGGGACTCCCGCCTGGGAGGACAGGTTAGCCCTCCTGCTAGCTAACTTCTACAGGGCAGGGGAGTAGAAAAAGAGGAGGAAGACTTAGGGTGCTGTTAACCCCTTCCTGTCTCTAATCTGAGGCCTGTGAAGGCCTCCCAGAGGGACTCCGGAGGGTGTGTCGACCCCACCCAGCCCTGATGGTGTGGCAGAAACTCAAAAGTGTGCTCTTTTTAGTTTGCTGTAGGGTGTTGAGAGCCAGCATGGTGTAGTGGTTAAGAGCGGTGGTTTGGAGCAGTGGAGTCTGATCTGAAGAATCGGGTTTGATTCCCCACTCCACCATATGAGCAGTGGAGGTTAATCTGGTGAACTGGATTTGTTTCCCCACTCCTGCACATGAAGCCAGCTGGGTGACCTTGGGCAAGTCACAATCTCTCAGCTCCACCTACCTCACAGGGTGTCTGTTGTGGAGAGGGGAAGGGAAGGCAATTGTAAGCCGGTTTGATTCTTCCTTAAGCAGTAGAGAAAGTCGGCATATAAAAACCAACTCTTCTTCTTCTTCTTCTTCTCCTCCTCTTTATTTCTTTTGTAAGCTAACCAAAGATTTTTCTGCATATCTGGGATCTACCAAGTAGGCAGAGACCCCACTTTGTTTGTGAGTGGCCCCCTTTTTTTACTTTTGTCAGGCAGTGTATTAGATTTAGGGAAGCGTTATTAATCTATCGATAAATGCATTGTATAGGTTTCAAGAATACAAGAAGGGCTTCTAACACCTCCCCTCTTTCCATCTCCACCATGCTTACAGCTCACATCTAACCTGGAGCCATCTGTTTCTCCAGACGTTGGTAGTTAAAATAGCCCAAGATGTTCATCTGCAGATGTGTTACTGTTTTGAACTCCTGTCAGCTTTCCGGCTGCTCATGCACAGGTGGCTTTTTGTCACTTGCTAAAGATTGCCGAGTTATCTTTGGATTGGTTGTTATATATTAACTAGCCCATTTCTTCTTTTTAGGGAACAAAAAGCCGCAAAAGTCTAGGGAAATTTATCTAACACCTCTGCTTGAGAATTAGGGCAGTTAGGTGCTACCATGGTAGAGCCAGCTTGGTGCAGCAGTAAAGAGCGGCAGACTCTAATCTGGAGAACCGGTTTGATTCCCCACCCCTCCACATGAAGCCCGCTGGGTGACCTTGGGCTAGTCACAGTTCTCTATGAACTCTCTCAGCCCCACCTACCTTACAAGGTTTCTGTTGTGGGGAGGAGAAGGGAAGGTGAATGTAAGCTGCTCTGAAACTCCTTTAAGGTAGAGAAAAGCGGGGTATCAAAACCAACTCTTCTTCTTGCCCGTGTCTTCTATAAATAGGGTTGCCACCTCTGGGTTGGAAGATATCTGGAGATTTTGGGGGTGGAGCCTGAGGAGAGTGGAGTTTGGGGAGGGGAGGGACTTCAGTGCCAGAGAGTCCAATTGCCAAAGCTGCCATTTTCTCCAGGTGAACTGATCTCTTTCAGCTGGAGATCAGTTGTAACAGCAGGAGATCTCCAACTAGTACCTGGAGGTTGGCAACCCTAGGGGAGGGACTTCAATGCAATAAGTCCAATTGCAGGACTATGAAGAGCAGCATAGAAATACCCTAAATAATAATAATAATAAGAGTTGGTTTTGATTCCCCACTTTTCTCTACTGAAAGGAGTCTCAAGGCAGCTTACAATCGCCTTTCCTCCCCTCCCGCCTCACAACAGGTAGGTGGGGCTGAGAGAGTTCTGAGAGAACTGTGACTGGCCCAAGGTCACCCAGCAGGCTTCATGTGGAGGAGTGGGGAATCGAACCCGGTTCTCCAGATTAGAGTCCGCCGCTCTTAACCACGACACCACACTGTAGTGGTTAATGACTGCCCATCATGCTATTCAAAGCAAAAAGAAGCCCTTGCAAGAGAAATTTATTTGCTTCCTTTAGAGGACAATCTCCTTCCCCCCTTCTCTCTCTCTCTCTCTCTCTCTCTCTCTCTCTCTCTCACACACACACACACACACACACACACACACACACACACACACACACACAGAGAGAGAGAGAGAGAGAGAGAGATGGGGGAGGGAGGATTTGGCTGCATAAAGTCAATGCAAAAAAAGAAACATCTCATAATTATCACCACTTGCTTTTAACTAAAGGGAAGGGATGAGTCAGCATCTGGGATGCTGCCGAGTCCTCCGACTAAAGGGAGCGACGCTTTAAACCACCTCCGCAGAGCGGGCTGCTTCCCTTTCAGGCAGCCTTGTGCTGTCTGCTGCTGGTTCCCCGGGTGATATTTTATTTATCAAAGGACAGGCCATCACAGAAGTTGCTGCAGGGCATGGCACTTAGTTTTGAATGGCTGGCTGCATGTTTAGCTGGAAAGGTACAGCAGGTAGCAGAGGGTGACTAGTAACTACCTCTGCAGTTGTTCCCAGGAAAAATCTCCAGGAATGGGAACTCGTGGAGGCAAATTAATCCCATGGCAGTGGCTGTTGTTCTGAAAAGGCCAGGTTCTGAGGGGCTGCCAAGGAGGTTCCTTGTTTTGAAAGGCAGTCTTTTCCCCCAAAAGCCACAGGTTTGTCGAGCATCATGGATGATCTGCCTTGTTTAAGACAGGGTCAAGCAATTTCAGCTCAGTTTTGTTCAGTGCTATGCCAGCGCGTTGTAGTGGATACGGTGTTGGACTGGGATCTGGGGGACCCAGGTTCGAATCTTCACCCTGCCATGGAAACTTGCTTGGGGACCTTGGGCCAGTTACACACTCTCAGCCTCGACCCAGGAAGTATTTGGATGGGAAACTGCCAAAGAATACCAAGGGTGTGATGCAGAGGCTGGCAATGGCAAGCTGTGCGTGTGTGTGTGTCTATGTGTGTGTTAAGTGCCATCAAGTCGCTTCCGATTCATGGCGACCCTATGAATCAATGTCCTCCAAAATGTCCTATTTTTAACAGCCTTGCTCAGGTAGTGCAAATTGAGGGCCATGGCTTCCTTTATAGAGTCAATCCATCTCTTGTTGGGTCTTCCTCTTTTTTTGCTGCCTTCAACTTTTCCTAGCATGATGGTCTTTTCCAGTGATTTTTGTCTTCTCATGATGTGACCAAAGTACAACAGCCTCAGTTTAGTCATTTTAGCTTCTAGTGTCAGTTCAGGCTTGATTTGTTCTATAACCCACTTGTTTGGGGGTTTTTTGGGGAGGGGGGGCAATCCATGGTATCCGGAACACTCTCCTCCAACACCACATTTCAAAGGAATCTACTTTCTTCCTATCAGCTTTCTTCATTGTCCAGCTCTCACACCCATACATAGTAATAGGGAATACGATGGCATGAATTAACCTGATCTTGGTTGCCAGTGACACATCCGTACTCTTAAGAATATTTTCTAGCTCCATCATGGCTGCCCTTCCCAGTCTCAATTGCCTTCTGATTTCTTGGCTGCCGTCTCCCTTCCAGTTGATGATGGAGCCAAGGAATAGTCTTGAATGATTTCAGTTTCCTCGTTGTCAACCTTAAACTAGAGTAATTCTCCTGTAGTCATTACTTTTGTCTTCTTGATGTTCAGCTGTAGACCAGCTTTGGCACTTTCTCCTTTAACTTTCAGCATTAGTCATTTCAAGTCTTCGCTATTTTCTGCCAGTAATGTAGTATCATCGGCATATCTCAAATTGTTAATGTTCCTTCCCCCACAAGCTACCCCTGCACATCTCTTGTCTTGAAAACCCTAAAAGGGTCGTCATAAGTCAACTATGACTTGACAGCAAAAAAAGTTTCACTCAGGCTGTGGCTCAGGGTAGGGGTGGGGAGCAGGGGATGCTGCAGCCCCCATTACTGAAATCCTCTGAAGGAAGAGGGGAAAATGGTAACTCTACTGGCAAGCCATCAGGAGATGGCGACGGAGCTGCCAGGACCACAGTGGAAGCACCATGCAGATATGCAGCTAGTGAGTTAGCTAGTGGAACCCAGTGCTAGCCAGTGTGGTGGAGTGGTTAAAAGTGGTAGACTCTAATCTGGTGAACCGGGTTGGTTTCCCCACTCCTACACATGAAACCTGCTGGGTGACCTTGGGCCAGTCACAGTACTCTCCGAACCCTCTCAGCCTCACCTACCTCACAAGGTATCTGTTAAGGGGAGAGGAAGGGAAGGAGATTGTAAGCCAGTTTGATTCTCCTTAAAAGCGAGATAAACTCGGCATATAAAAACCAATTATTATTCTTCAAGCAAGGGCCATCTTCAGAGCAGTGGAGAAATCCTACTGGATGGGTTCCTCTTCAGAAAGAAGGCCAGTGAATTCAGAGTGTCATCATTCAAGGAACTTTGGAGAAGCAGAACCTCAGAAGCATCTCTTCTCTAAGAGTGCCCCCCAACTCCACAAAAGAGAAGAAAACAAAACCAGGCAATAAACTGAGGATTCTCTTTAGAGAGGCCAGTTACCAAACTATAGTAAGCAGCAATAGTGGTAAGCCATCCAACAAGCATTTTTGGAATGGGAAATAGGACTGGACTTAGCAGGCTTTTTCTTTGATCCTTTCAGCTGTGATATTCTGAAAGGAGAAACATTTGTAAACCAGGAAACATATGGCCAAAGATTAGGCTGGTGTTTCAAATTAATATGAATTTTAGCCTTTGTGGGTTCTGCAAGTCTCCTCTCTGTCCATTCATTTGGACAGTTTCAATATTCCTCTTGCCATTTTTGTCTTCCCTGTATCCTATTGGATCACTCTCAGTTCTTCTTTCTTAGACCCCACTGATTCCTTCTTTAGCTCCTGCCAGTTCCTGTTCTAGGTCCATCTGTTTAATCTTCAGACTCTGCTTCCCTACGTGATTTTCCCCATTTTGACCCACTCTCCTGTGGATTCTTTTGGCAGCTCAGCCATTCCACTATTACAAGATACTTCTTAACTGTGCATCCCCGACACCCATTCGTTTCCATGGGAGAAGCGGATAAGGAGAAAGAGGGACATCCTTTGGATTCTAGAATCAGGAACAACTCTATCAAATATGGAATGGCTATTTAAACTCATCAATGTGTCCAGATATCTCTACCCAGCACAGACTTTCTGTTCCTAGTCCAAGGATGAAAGTACCTTACATGTCTTACTAGTACTGTCTCTCTTGGGTGACTTGAAGTGGAAGGTTCAGACCAGTTCAGTCACTTTCTTATCAGTGCTCCATACCAGCTTACTTACCTCTATGCCAGACAAGGAAGACATGATGTCAGTAAGGCAGTGCCAATTTTTTGAAAGGGGGTTTATCATGAACCCTTTTGTTCCCCATGAATAACATCCCCGTTTTGGCAATTTTGAAGGGTGTACTATGAATGGGGCCAAACATTGTGGCTTATTCGGAGTGAGGGCATAAATCATTGCCCTCATTTGTAACTGGCTTCATGATGTTCCATAGCCAAATCTGATAATGCCGTGGCCTCATCACACTGATTAAGTAGACTAAATTGAGAAAGGAGAACAGCAGCAGGTGGGGAA
Organism: Euleptes europaea; assembly: GCF_029931775.1. NCBI lineage: Eukaryota > Metazoa > Chordata > Lepidosauria > Squamata > Sphaerodactylidae > Euleptes > Euleptes europaea. Next base: position 13,989,501 of record NC_079325.1, on the reverse strand, counting down.
AAAAGCACCAAAGAAGAAGAAGAAGCTACAAACAGCTTTGAAGAAAAAGAAGCTGGTTTTGATACCCCACTTTTCTCTACCTTAAAGGAGACTCAAAGTGACTTACAATCACCTTCCCTTCCCCTCCCCACAACAGACACCCTGTGAGGAAAGTGGGGCTGAGAGAGCTCTAAGAGAGCTGTGACTAGCTCAAAGTCACCCAGCTGACTTCATGTGTAGGAGTGGGGAAACCAACCCAGTTCACCAGATTAGCATCTGCTGCTTATGTGGAGGAGTGGGGAATCAAACCCGGTTCTCCAGATTACAGTCCACTGCTCCAAACCATTACTCTTAACCACTACACCACGCTGTGAAATTATAATGAAGGGGTTCGGGTGAAACATTTCAAATCCTGTGCAAGTTCTCCTTCTGCCCCCAAATATTTGTGGGTGAATAAATGTCTGGTTCCACTCTTGTAAGTGCTAATAGATTTTCTCCTGGCAGTTGTGGAACGTTATTGCTGTATGTATTCAAAATATATTGCTGTATGTATTCAAAATATAACAGCTGTTTCATTCATTCCCTGGTGTGTCAGGGAGAGGACCGGGGAGACATGCTAGCCACTGTTGGAATCCTTAATGCCATCTTCATTGAGAAAATAATGATCTGCCTCTCCGATTGGTCCACTTTTGAATGGCATGAGAACCACTGCACCTTCTCTCAGACATCCCACCTAACAACAGGTGGATGCAAATGCTCGCTAGCCTCTCTACTTCAAGCATCCCCAGGCAGCTGAAGTGTTTATTAATCTTTGTTAAAGGGCATTCTGGGAGCAAGATCGGCCGTGGGTGGGATTAAGACTGGATTACTGCGCTGTCTGGCCGTGACTGCATTACATTATTGCTGCCGGAACAGGATGTTAAAATAGTGATTAATTCGTCTTAGTGGATCTTCTAATCTTTCAGATGCAGTTTAATTGATGTTGTGGGCACACCACTTTCAGAGGGTTGCTTTGTTGGTCTGCAGCAGAATGGCTAGATTCAAGTCCAGTCGCCCCTTAGAGACCAGCAATCGTTGCGACCAGAATTGAAGGCAAACCAACTATTGTCTCTGTTAAGGAGCTTTTCTGCCTCTTTGAAAGAGGATGCTGGAGAGGGAAAAGAAGGGATAGTTATCAAGGACACCAGTAGACTGTAGTTCAGGTGGCAGATGACCGTCTGTGGGATCGTCTCTCCTGGTACGCCCCCCAGAGAGCGTTGCGCTCTGCTAATAATAACCTGTTGGTGGTCCCTCACCCAAAGAGTGTCCAGCTGTCCTCAATTTGGGCGAGGACTTTTTCAGCCCTGGCCCCAGTCTAGTAAATCATAGAATCATAGAGTTGGAAGGTACCACCAGGGTCATCTAGTCCAACCCCCTGCACAATGCAGGAAATTCACAACTGCCTCCCCCCCCCACACCCCCAGTGACCCCTACTCCATGCCCAGAAGATGGCCAAGATGCCCTCCCTCTCATGGTCTGCCTAAGGTCGTAGAATCAGCATTGCTGACAGATGGCCATCTAGCCTCTGCTTAAAAACCTCCAGGGAAAGAGAGCTTACCACTTCCCGAGGAAGCCTGTTCCACTGAGGAACCGCTCTAACTGTTAGAAAATTCTTCCTAAGAGGATGACTGCTTCAGTTCTAACAAAGCAGTGACTAGCCAACAGGCCACACTTTTATGCACATATCTGAAAATGTTAGTTTTGTATAGCACTGCTGGTATGAAAAGAAATGTAATATTCTCCTTGCCCAAGCGGCCATTTTCTCCACGAGAATTGATCTCTGTCAGCTGGAGATCGCTTGTAATAACAGGAGATCTCCAGCCACCACCTGGAGGTTGGCAACCTGGAACGTGTCTTCAAATGTGAGTTGGGAGAATGTGGGAGGACTTTATGGGCATCCTGAAGCCCTGATGTCAAAGCTTCAGTGTACCCTCTCACCCTGGCTTCTCAGAGCCCGTTAATACCATGGGGTCAAGTGAAGACACAACCATCTTTTGTAGGACTTGATTGATGGCTGATGATCAGTGAGGGTCATTGGTGTTTCTCGAGCTCGTTGAAGACGCATAATCAGTGACTCTTAATAGCTAGCTAGGAAAAGCTTCCTGATGGTTGGTGGCTACTGAGATGGGACCCACTCCACAGGTTCAGGTAGGAGCTGGCAAAACACTTTGTTGATACAAGGTAGTGAGTCAACAACAAAAATCAACCAGTCTGACTGAGCAATCCAATGCACTTGCATCCTTTAAAACCCATTGCAGATCTAGAACGGTGTGACTCTGCTTAGGACCATACTTAAAGTTATGAAGCTGAACTGAAGGAGGGGCTCCCAGGGGAAGATATTTAGACTTGGTAGAAGTGGTATTTATTTGGCTTTAAAAACTTAAATACCCAGTGCTTGTCCTAAACGTAGGGCTGTCAAAAAAAAAAAAATTCGGTACAGTTCGGATTCGGCCGAATTTGGCCCTTGTGGGTTCGGTACGTGCCGAAGTCCGAACTCCCCCACTTCGGATCCGTTCAATTCGGCGGAAATTCAAAGTTCGGGGAAAAAAATTCGGCCGAATAAAGCCATTAAAAACACAACCGCGCCTTTCCGCGGCTCTGGGGGGGGGCATTTTTGGGCTTAGAGGTCCCAAACTTTCAGCAGAGCTTCAAAGGACGTATATTGAAAGACTCCCCAAGTTTCGTAAAGATTGGGTCAGGGGGGGCTGAGATATGGGCCCTGAAAGGGGTCCCCCCCACCCTTAATGTGGATCTCTCTGCAGAGCTTGCCACCCACGCACAAAGCTCCCGGCCGACAAACAGCTGATGAGAGCAAGGGCGGGGCAGGTGCTAAGAACTTTGCAAAGCAACACAACTGCAGAGCAACCCCTTTGCAAATATGCAAAGGGCGGGGCAGGTGTGAAGAATTTTGCAAAACAATACAACTGCAAAGCAACACAAGCACGCAATGCAAAACCTTTGCAACAGTGCATAGCAACACCTGACACCTGGGAGTTTGCATACCATGGAAAGGGACAGAGGCAGCTAGCTATGCATAATGAGCAGGAGGGGGTGGAATGTCTCCTTTTGCATTGGACTTGGGACCAGGCAGATGCATTCTTTAAGTCACCATTTGAAAACCAGTTTTGAGCAAGCATCAATAACCTAACTGATCTTATGAATGAGGAAAAACCTGAAGAATATAAATGAAGCCCCCCCTCAAACCAGGGAGAGAGAGACTGGAGGGGGAACACACACCCCAGGCAGAACCGGCAAAAGCCCCCTTTGGCTTCCCCCCCCCCCACCCACAGAAACTGCTCCCTCCCCACACACACACACAGACTCTGCTTTCCCCCCCACACACACACAGAAAAGAAAAAATATAGATTAAAGCCCCCAAAGGGGTCTTACTGTGGCTGTCTTCTGTTCCAGCAGGAGGGGCTGGGAGGCTGGGTAATCCAATATGATTCCATTTGTATCCAATATAAGATCCATATGTATGCATCTCTCGAGGGTGATCCATTCATCCCAATAGGGGAAAGGGGAAAGCCCATATCTCGGGGGGCCCTGACCCAATGTTTACAAAACTTGGGTGGTCTCTTAAAAAGCCTTGACTGAAGCTCCGCCGAAAGTCTGGGATCGGCACACCCAAAAATGCGCCCCCTGCAGCCATGGAAAGAGAAAAGGGGGGGAGCCAATATTTCAGCCCCCACTGAACCCATCTTTACAAAACTTGGGTGGTCTCTTAAGAGGGATTCTCTGAAGCTATGACAAAAGGTGGGGGCTGAACCCCCCAAAAAGCACCCCCTGCAGCCACGAAAATGGAAAAGGGGGGAGAGGAAAAAGGGGTGGAGCCCATATCTCGGGGGCCCCTGACCCAATGTTTACAAAACTTGGGGGGTATCTTAAGAAGCCTAGTCTGATGCTCCGCTGAAAGTTTGGGGTCGGCACACCCAAAAATGCGCCCTCTGCAGCCATGGAAAGAAAAAAGGGGGGGAGCCCATATCTCGGGACCCACTGACCCAATGTTTACAAAACTTGGGTGGTCTCTTAAAAAAACCTGTCTGAATATCCCCTGAAAGTTTGCGGTCGGTACCCCAAAAAATGCGCCCCCTGCAGCCACGGAAAGGAGTGAATGTGCACAAGCACCCCCTCACACACACATGAGGATTTCCCTCTCTCTCTCTCTCTTTCCCCGGCCGGCCGCACATCAGCTGATTCCTCCAGCACTCAATCCTGACTGATTGGCCAGAAGAAGACCCAGCTTGGCCACCGATTGGCCAGGGGAGGAGAATGCTGCTTACTGACGGTTATGCTGCTTACTGACCGCCGAATTGGCCGAATTTATTCGCCGAACTCCTGAACTCGCTGAATTCGGCCCCCCCCGGTTGCCCGCCAGTTTTGAGTTCGGATCCGTCAGAACTAAAAACCGCCGAATCAAGGGAAATTCGGCTGATTTTCAGTTCGGGCCGAACCGAATTGACAGCCCTACCTAAACGCCCATGCTCAAAATGCTTCTCAATAAGGAGATAGCACAGATCATGTGTCTCTGGTATTCTTTCACAAAGACATTGCTTCTGTAAATAGCTGGCACTGAAATTTCTTACTTTGGGGAAAGCGATAGGAATGCTGAAGAGCAGATCTGGTTAGCATCATGTGGGTATTTCATATGAATAAAAGGGACATGCATGGTTAAGATTCTCAAAGCAGGCAGAATGGCTCAGGTTCAGTGGGATGACCCTCAGTGAAGGTTGATGTTTCTTTCATGGGCTGTGTTTAATGAGGCCACCAAATGCATTTGGATAAGAAGATTATACTCTGAAAACCAAAATAAAATGAGCCAACTTACTGAAGGTAGCTTTAGAGGCGTGTCTGTAATTTTAAGAGGTTCTAAGAAATAAAATTGTGCTAGCTCATAGTCAATGATCAGAATTAAAATGACAGAAAACAAACGTGGCGTGCAATCTTTTTTTAAAAAATCAGAGATTAAATAAGTAAACAAGAGGCATTTGGGGTTTTATGAGTCCAAATTACATGTGATGCTGGAGATCCATTACTGGATCCCTTGATTTGTAATTTAGCTGCAAAGCAACCAGGGGTTGGGTGATATGAATCTGTTACCCACATAAAAATTGAGACCATGGTTGATTCTCCTCCCTCACACCATTTCCTTGATCAAAGTAGTCCCCAGGCTACTTAAGTCCCCACAGGAAAAAAAGAAAAGACAAGTACCACTGGCTCAGTGGTAGAGCATTTGCTTCTCATGCAGAAGATCAAAAGTTCAATTTTGTATCTCCAGGTAAGAGGATAAGAAAGTAGGTGGTGTGAAAGACCTTAGTGTTAGACTCTGCACAGCTGCTGCCAGTCTGAGGATAAGGAGGAGGAGGAGGAGGAGAGTTGGTTTTTATATGCCAACATGTTTCTGGTGCAAAGAATGTTATGTCTCTGGATGTGTTGTAGCATCAACAAGTAGGGTTGCCTGGTCCCTCTTTGCCACTGGCAGGAGGTTTTTTGGGCGGAGCCTGAGGAGGGCGGGGTTTGGGGAGGGGAGGGACTTCAATGCCATAGAGTCCAATTGCCAAAGCAGACATTTTCTCCAGGGATACTGATCTCTATCGGCTGGAGATCAGTTGTAATAGCAGGAGATCTCCAGCTAGTACCTGGAGGTTGGCAACCCTATCAACAAGTGACAAAATCTATTGTGATTTTATATGTAGCCTGCAGTCCAGGCCCAGTGTTTTTATCCATTTTATTGTGTACACCTAACAAATATATAAATATATTACTTTTTTACGAATTTTTAGTTCTCAGCGCAGCCCTTAGGTTTTCTAATGGCCATCAGCCAACTCTTTAATGTTACATTAGATTCCTAACCTGCTCTGTGCTGCTTATTTAAGAACCTGGGGGAGCAATTAGGACTTTGGGATTTTATCTTCAGTTCAAGGTGAGCAATATAAAATACCTCTCTTTCACTGATGTTTTGTTTTTTTAATTTTATTATTTTTGTAATAATAATAAAAGCAGAAAATATACAAACCATAATAAAAGCTGAGATTACAACAAATGATATAGAAGGAATCAAGCCACAGTCTCCTTTACAAATAAAACAGTAAACATACTTATGCATAAGAAAAGGAAAACTATCTCACTAATAAATATAAGCAATATGTTATAAGATAATATGGAGCGTTAATTAATGATTTGTTTAATAATTTTTTTCTAAAATCTTAAAATTCTTTAATTAACCACAATATTTATATTCTTCCGCATATTAAAATGTCTTCTAACGTAATATGACTAAATAGACATGATGGTATAGCCTCTGATACTCATCTAAGAAAATTATTATACTTACGCCTTTTTGTATACATTGTTGATTTGTACCCATATGTGTACTCATGTTACATTATGCGTTAATGTGTGTGTGTAAAGTGCCTTAATAATGTACATTTAATTAGAACTTTTTGTTACTATGCTCTTTCATACCACATGTTATATATGAAGCTAATATATAACATATAAAGTGTTTATTTATATTCTAATAGCCTACAACTGTGTTTTTGAATACAACCTCCAGGCAATAGCAGATCTCCTGCTATTACAACTGATCTCCAGCCAACAGAGATCAGTTTCCCTGGAAAAAATGGCTGCTTTGGCAATTGGACTCTATGGCATTGAAGTCCCTCCCCAAACCCCGCCCTCCTCAGGCTCCACTCTCAAAATCTCCCTCCGATGGCAAAGAGGGACCTGGCAACCCTAGCCATGTGTACCATAAAATGTAATGCAGATTGCTTGCTCTTGGTATAATATAGGCTGTCTGCCTCCGGGTGGGGCCTGGGGATCTCCAAGAATTACAACAGATCTTCAGACTCAGATCTACAGAGATTAGTTCCCCCGGAGAAAGTGGTTGCTTTGAAGGGCAGACTGTATGGTATTATACTTCGCTGAGGTCCTCCCCCAAACCCCACCCTCCCCAGGCTCCACCCCCAAATCTCCAGGAATTTCCACACCCAGAGTTGGCAGCTCTAGTACTAAAATTAGGAGCATGAGACGAGGCAAATCCTAATGCTGTGTTTGACAGATAACACTAATGCATTTGGGAGGGGGCATATGCAGGGGAGAACTGGAGAGGATGCTTAACACTTTCCTTGCCCACCAGTTTCCCTCTGCCAGCTTTCCTCCCCCCACATGCTGGCTATTTTGAAATCCCAAATTTCTTCACCTCTAGAGGGGGAGCTGGTTATGTAAGGCCATTTGGAGCTAAGACTTAGTGGATTCAAGAAGCATTAACTACAGATGCTCTCCAGTTCTCCCTCTGCTTCCCCCCTGCATTCATGTTACTTTGGCAAGGTGACCTTGGCACATTCAGGAACATGATTTTGCTAAGATAACATGTCACTTTGCCCTAGGTTTTTGAAAGAACCCGTTGTGAACACCTTCTGTGAACATGTCATGGTATACTGGATGTCTCAGTGCATACTCTTGTGCATTGAAAACCTAATTGGGGCAACACAGACTGTGTTACATGCCTGTGCATGTAACATTTTTGCCCCAGAAAGGTACATGGCTGCAAAACTGAACCTCTGCATTGTGCTTGTTAACACTGTCATGTTTGCAAAGGTCATGCCGTTAGCAGCACTTGTTTATTGCTCACATTTGCAGTGTGAATACTTAGCAGAAGGTGAGAATGTCTCTGGATGGCCTCCAGAACAGGTCCCTGGTTCAGTCAGACTGTATTCCCCTATCTCATTATGGCTTAGCAGCCACTCTTGCATGGATCAAGGTGTAAAACATATTAAAGGATGGGAAAATGTCCATGTCCCACTCATTTTACAGCAAGTTAGGCCCCTTGTCCTATAAAGAGTCCTGTGGGATCAGATCACCGACCCACTGTCTTCTTTCCAATGGGAGCTGATGAAATGCCTTTGAGAACAAACGCATAGGGCATGAAGACAATAGCCCTTTCCTGTCAGCATTGCTGACAGATGGCCATCTAGCCTCTGCTTAAAAACCTCCAGGGAAAGGGAGTTTACCACCTCCCAAGGAAGCCTGTTCTACTGAGGAACCATTCTGTTAGCAAATTCTTCCTAATATCTAGATGGAAACTCTTTTGATTTAATTTCAACCTGTTGGTTCTAGTCCAACCGTCTGGGGCAACAGAAAACAATTCGGCACCATCCTCTATATGACAGCCCTTCAAGTACTTGAAGATAGTTATCATATCCTCTCTCAGTCTTCTCCTCTTCAGGCTAAACATACCCAGCTCCTTCAACCTTTCCTCATAGGACTTGGTCTCCAGACCCATCACCATCTTTGTTGCCCTCCTCTGGACACATTCCAGCTTGTCTACATCCTTCTTAAATTGTGCTGCCCAAAACTGAACACAATATTCCAGGTAAGGTCTAACCAAAGCTTTTGACCTCTTCCAGATTCCATAACACTGAAAGAAGCAGAAGGACTAGTTGACAAAAGAAGACAAAGTGAAAAGAAGACGGGGAGGGGGGGTTCACCTCTAGCACACAATTGTTTTAACTTAGCCATTTAGGTCAGCTCCAACTAGGTCACCCGAATGTGGTGTGCCTTCATAAGAAAGCCTTTAATCGGCTGATGGATATGAAAAAATAAATTACAGTGGCAAAATGTAATAAACATTAAAGGAAAAATGATGAGGGTAATATAAGTACATTGATTTAACGAGGATGATATAGAGGAATTGTCTGTTTTATAGGTTTCTAGATGTCTATTAGGAGCTCTGTATTAAGGGATACGGCTGTTCTCTTGATATACTTAAGAGCTGTCAGTAATTCCCATTTCACAGTCCGCTGCTTCAATTCAGAAACCATGTTCCAGCCTCACCGACCCCATCCCGAGTTTGCTGGAGGGTGACCACCTGCCAAAGTCGCGCTTTCAGGGGTCTGTCAGGGGAAACAGCAATATTCTTCACAATTGGGCAGTGGTTAAGGTGAGCGGATGATTGCTGCCCCCCTTTTTTCTCCTCACCCTCTCCTCGACACCCTGCTCTGGGATTGCAGTGTCATTTGTTTCAATAACTCCTGTCTCCTCGTGCTTGGTGATGTCTTGATCGTCTCCTCTAGTGGTCCGCCTCCCTTCCCGGTCGGTGCAGGAAGCAGAAAGCCATGCTTCTGAAGGTTAAGCTCTTACAATGTTTCCAGAAACATAAATATGCCAACACAAGTCACATGTGACGTTCAAATGCAAATATCGCCATATGCAACCACTTAGGGCATGTTCACACAGAAAAGAAACTGTTCCATGTGGTAAGAGGTAAGTATCCAGTATCCAGTTATTTAACACATTATAAGTACATGTCCATGTCTAATATATTCTTCATGCTCCCTAACAGGTTTCCGGTAGAAATTATCCTGTTTCAAGAATTTGTCTTCATGAGAAGATTCACATGGACGTTGTACCAAACTAAACTTGTTTGACTGAGCACTGTTCCTTCATGGCACAGCCATGGAAAACCATGCTTCCTAATGTGATGCATATGTGTTGGTGTATTTATGTTTGTAAAGAGCCCCATGGCACAGAGTGGTAAGCTGCAGTACTGAGGCCAAGCTCTGCTCACGATCTGACTTCGATCCCAACGGAAGTCGGTTTCAGGTAGCCGGCTCAAGGTTGACTCAGCCTTCCATCCTTCCGAGGTGGGTAAAATGAGTACCTAGCTTGCTGGGGGTAAAGGGGAGATGACTGGGGAAGGCACTGGCAAACCACCCCGCAAACAAAGTCTTCCTAGAAAACGTCGGGCTGTGACGTCACCCCATGGGTCAGGAATGACCTGGTGCTTGCACAGAGGACCTTTACCTTTTTAAAAATTTATGTTTGTGGAAACATTGCAAGAGCTTAATGAATTTATCTTTATGAAAGTGTAGTTACTGTTGTAATTGCCTGAGTTGCTTTGTTTTTGTTGATTTCATATACCAAGCAGCTGGAGTTCCACCCTTTTAGGTTGTTATGCTTCTGAAGGTGCCAGAGGAAAATCAAGGTGATACTGAGTCTGAAATACTGGACGCTTTGTGAGCTTTTAGCCTACCTGGATCTAATACCAATGGTCAGAGTTGCCAGCTTCGGGTTGGAAAATACCTAGAGATTTTGAAGGCAGAGCCTGAGGAGGGTGCGGTTTAGGGGAGGGGAGGGACTTTAGTGCCATAAAGTCCAATTGCCACAGCAGCCATTTTCGACAGGTGAACTGATCTCTATCAGCTGGAGATCAGTTGTAATAGCAGATCTCCAGCTAATACCTGGAGGTTGGCAACCCTACCAATGGTGGTGGCGGACAGTGCCCTCAAGTCACAACCGACTTATGGCGACCCCATAAGGTTTTCAAGGCAAGAGACGTTCGGAGATGGTTTGCCATTGACTGCCTCTGCGTGAGCTGAGAGAGTTCGAAGAGAACTGTGACTGGCCCAAGGTCACCCAGCAGGCTTCATGTGGAGGAGTGGGGGTATTGAACCCAGTTCACTAAATCAAAGTCTGAAGCTCTTAACCACTACACCACTCTGGCTTCCAATACCAATAGGCTTGAAAATCGGGTATCCAGCCTCCAGGAGGGGCCTGGAGTTCTCCCACAGTTACAACTGACCTCTGTTCCCCTGGAGGAAATAGGAACTCTGGAGGGTGGAGTGTATGAAATCACATCCCTACTCTCAGCCCTCCCCAGGATCTGCCCTCAAATGTCCAGGGATTTTCCCACCTGGAGATGGCAACCCTACTCGAAAACAAGGCTCTTTAGGTTAGGACGGCCACTCTGCCATCTGGAAAAGTCAACCTTCCATAAATGTTCATGCATCAGAACCGTGAATTCTCTACCACTGCCATGATAACATCAGGGCTCTTAACATGTGCTCTATGAAGGATGCACTGTTTGCATTAGCTGCCTGTGTTTGATGGTCGCTGTTTATTAAACCTTGTTCTTTCTTCGAAGCGTTTCTAGAAGCTCATGTGTGGGACTTAGGGGAGGGGTGTTTGTCTTCTACCCAAGCATATTTCATTTGCGGAGCCAAGCCTGCTTCATCTGAAGGTTGGGGCTGTGGCTCAGTGGTAGAGAATCCACTTAGCATACCAAAGGTCCCGGGTTCAATCCCCAGCATCTTCAGTTAAATCGATAAGGTCAGAGGTGATATCAAAAATCCTGGAGACCCACTGCCAGTCAGAGTAGACAACGCTGACCTTGAAAGACCAGCAGTCTGACTCAGTATAAGGCCGCTTCATGTTCTCCAATAATGAAAAACAAATAGCTTTAATAATAACATTTAAAACAAATGGGGGGGGGAATGTGAATACCCCTTGTGGCAGAATAGTCCCACCCTAACTTGCAAGCCCTATTCCAGTGTGCCCTCTGAGATATCTGGGCACCTGTGGCTGCTAGGGTTGCCAACCTCCAGGTAATAGCTGGCGATCTCCTGCTATTACAAATGATCTCCAGCTGACAGAGATCAGTTCCCCTGGAGAAAATGGCCGCTTTGGCAATTGGACTCTGTGGCATTGAAGTCCCTCCCCTCCCCAAACTCTGCCCTCCTCAGGCTCCACCCCAAAAACCTCCTGCCGGTGGCGAAGAGGGACCTGGCAACCCTAGTAGCTGCCCAAGGTCTCTGCCTGGCACATGCCATACACCTGGCTTTCCCAACACCTGGGGGGGGGGGGCTTTTCTCTCCCTCTCTCAGTTTGACTGCAGCCACCACATGGCCATTGTAGGAACAGCCCACTGAAAGGACCAGAGCTCCCAGCAGAGAGTACACATAGCAAGCTGATATGTTCCTAAAAGCTTCTATGACTGAGACATGTGGAATGTAACATGTCGCTGGGCCTCTAGTTCCTGTGCTTGAATTAGCCTGCACATTGGCTCTTCACAAACAAGCAAAAGTCTACCGGCGGCTCATTTTTTGGTTGCAAGTACATTAAGGCAACTCCTGGACACCAACAAATATCTTCATTTGCACTGACCCCGCAGGCTAAGCCCCAGGCATGGATAAGCAGCAATTCCACGTACCTTTTTGCCAACATTCAACTAACAAGCACAGAAAACCTGAAGGATAGTTTGATTTTGCTTTGCTGCCTGGCCTGCACAGCAAGAGGCCCTTAAAGTGTGAACTGGTAGGCAGAGTAGAGGAAGTGAGGGGCCAGGATGGGGCAGGGAAGGTTGGCGGGGGAAGGCTTCAGTTCGAGACAAAAAGGGCAGCATCTTTCGCTCATTCCTGCTGATGCAGAAGGAGCTCACATTTGAGTTCCCGTTGGATATATATCTTTTTTTTCTTTTGCCAGGAGCTGGTTTCCCTGATCCGTCTTGGGTGGTGGAAAGAAAAAGCAAGTCGGATGGGGGGGGGGCGAGGCAGAGTCGAGAGGAGAGCTGACAGCCCATCGAAAGAACGAGCGCTTTAAAGTAAGCCTGTGGCGGAGAATCTGAACGCTTCACTGCTACCCTTCCCCTGCAGCGTCTGAATTTAGACTTCTTTCTCTTGCTGGAAACTTTGGGGGCACAGCCGGATTCTCCAGCTCAGCTCCTTGAGTGCATAGTGGGGAGAAGCAGGGATTAGCTGGAGATGTGACTCAGGGATGCTGAGCAAAGACCCACATTCTCTATGTAGGTAACTGCAGGGCCAACTATGCTCACATACAGCCCCCTCCCCAAACACAGATAGGGTTGCCAGCTCTGGGTTGGAAAATACCTGGAGATTTTTGGGGCAGAACCTGAGAAGGGCGGGGTTTGGCGAGGGGAGGGACTTCAATGCCATAGAGTCCAATGACCAAAGTGGCCATTTTCTTCAGGTGAACTGATCTCTATCAGCTGGAGATCAGTTGTAATAGCAGGAGATCTCTAGCTAGTACCTGGAGGTTGGCAACCCTACTGTCACCTGGAGATCAGTTGTAGTAGTGGTAAGTACCCCCTAATGTATGTACAAGTCCTGATCATCATCGTACTTTGTAGCTCACAGATAAATGTCTAACTGATTGCATTAAAAAGTATTGTATTTTCAAGGTACAAAGGATACAGTGCTTGTGGTATTTCAACTCTAATGATTATTTCACCACTAATCTTGATAAAAGCAGCTTAAAGGGCACAATGAAACAATTTCGAGAAGGGCAGTCAATAAACGATTTAGCACACAAGAAATGAGGTCACAAATGAGATGCACTCTTAGCAACGTACCCAGGAAACCAAAATGTGGCACCTAAATCTTAAAAGACTAGGCACCAGGCAAATCGATGTGGGGAGGGTGTTCCCCAGCTGTGGCACCACTGCAGAAAAGTCCCTGTCTCCGGTGTACTTCTGAAAGTAGGATTGCACAAAGTGGTATGTCAGATCCTAATCTTCACTGGAGGTCAGGTTCATATGGCAGAGACTGGTTCTTCAAATACCCTCAGGCTTTAGGATGACATAACAACAATAACAACAATAACACCAATAACAATAATGATGTTTTTTAATGGGGGGACTCTAGGGTTGCCAACTCTGTCTGGAGAAATTCATAGAGATTTGGGGGGCTGTGCCTTAGGAAGGTGGAGTTTGGGGAGGGGCAGAAATGTAGGAGGGATGTGATGTCACTCTAGGACTTCCATTTCTCGTAGACTCCATGGTATAACATCAAGTCCAACCTCCAGAGTTGCCATTTTCTCCATGGGAATGGATCTCTGTGGTCTGTTAATCCTGGTGAACCCTGGTTCAAGACCTACCTGTTTCTTGAGAGGTAATATTATCCCACATCCTCTCCCTGGAGCTGCCGGCCACCCATATGCCTTTTTGTTTGCGGGCGACCTCCAGATTTCACTGTGACCTTGTTCACTCCCCTGACAGTTCTATCCAAGGAAAGCATTCAAATTGGTTACCAAATCTTAGTGTTATGTCTGCTGCTGATAGTAAATTCTGGAAATTAGCTTGCTTCTCTCGGGGGAAATTGCAAACAAAGGGAGAAAAAGAGCTCCATTAGCAAGGAAGGGGAGGAATGCCGACAGCTCCTCTGAAGCCTTCCTATATTGGCACATTTCTCAGCGCACTGATAATTCTTGATTGGAGCTTCAGAAAAAAGTTGGCTGCAGACAGTTCTCGCCTGCCTCTCTGCTCCCATTTCTCACGCAGCTTTCCTGGATGAACGAAATGCTTCTCCAAAATAATGCATTAATGATTGATTGCATCTTTTTTCTTCCTTTGTACAGCCAAACACACAAACAGTAAAATCACGTAAAGAACGGGAATAACACAGTCCATTTTTCACTAGAGGGTGAGAATATGAGAAGGAGGACAGCAATTGAATCAAGACAAAGCAAAGCATCTAAACTAATTTAAATCGAGAAAGCATTGTCTACGAAAAGTGAATAAACTACTATCAGTTTCATACTAAGTTTTTTTCTTTGTTTCCTGCATTCGCAGATTGGGTCGGTTTGGAGACAGTTGCTAATGATACCAAACTTGTCAGGACTGAGAATCTGTTATCCTATAGGAGTGCATCTTTGCCTTCATCAGTGGTCAACTTCTATATTAGTAAATAAAGCAAACATTACACAAAGTGCCAGAAGATTCCAGCGGTTCTCTCTTCTAAAGGGAAGCAAATTGGGTAGTGTTGCTCCTAAAACATCTATTACCGAAAGCCTGTAATAGTACAATCAAGTTTTGAATGCCCAAGTCATCATTTTGCAGGACATTAAGAAAGGGATGGTTAGCTTTAGTAACTTCTGCCCTGTGTCACCAGCACCAACCAGGACGCTGCAAGAGAACACATACCATGCCATGAGAAATAGGGTGTTCCAGGTCCCTCTTCACTACCGGCGGGAGGTTTTAGGGCCAGAGCCTGAGCAGGGCGGGGTTTGTGTAGGGGAGGGACTTCAATGCCACAGAGTCCAATTGCGAAAGCGGCCATTTTCTCCAGGTGAACTGATCTCTATAGGCTGGAGATCAGTTGTAAGAGCAGGAGATCTCCAGCCACCACCTGGAGGTTAAGAAATCAAAAGTCTGCACTTGTATAAAGCTCAATAAAACACATACAAAGCACTTTGCAAGCAGTTATATTGTGAGGTGGAGCCTCACCAAAACAATATCCCAAGGATATAAATACAGAGCAAGAACTTGTTATAATGCGATAAATTTACATCAGGTAAGTGTATATACACAACAAAATCAGGTGCACAAAAATTGACAATCCAGAATGGTAATGTCCAAATGAAGCACGGAACAGATTTCAAACGCAATGGGCTTCCGGTAAAATCCCCATTTCGGAGCTTTCGTTAAGCTTCAAGGAGTACCACGTGCAAGTATCACCAAAGTTTGGAAAGACATCTGTTCTGCCATTCTGTTTAAGAGACTCTCAGCTAGCCTCTTAAACAGAATGGCAGAATAAATGTCTCTCCAAACTTTGGTGATACTTGCACGTGGTACTCCTTGAAGCTTGACGAAAGCTCCGAAATGGGGATTTTACCGGAAGCCCATTGCGTTTGAAATCTGTTCCGTGCTTCATTTGGACATTACCATTCTGGATTGTCAATTTTTGTGCACCCGATTTTGTTGTGTATATACACTTACCTGATGTAAATTTATCGCATTATAACAAGTTCTTGCTCTGTATTTATATCCTTGGGATATTGTTTTGGTGAGGCTCCACCTCACAATATAACTGCTTGCAAAGTGTTTTGTATGTGCTTTATTGAGCTTTATACAAGTGCAGACTTTTGATTTCCTACTCTCCTATTTTGTACTTGTAGCCAGTGTTTGATTACTAACCACCTGGAGGTTGGCAACCCTAATGAGAAATACAGACTCGGATTTGCCCACCGTACCAGTCCATAAAGGAAGATGGCACCCCCTTGTGGCATTTATTTCATAGAATCATAGAGCTGGAAGGGACCACCAGGGTCATCTAGTACAACCCCCTGCACAATGCAGGAAATTCACATCTGCCTCCCTCACACCCCCCCCACAGCGACCCCTACTCCATGCTCAGAAGATGGCCAAGATGCCCTCCCTCTCATGAACTGCCTAAGGTCATAGAATCAGCATTGCCGACAGATGGAAATCTAGCCTCTGATTAAAAACCTCCAGGGAAGGAGCACTTACCACCTACCGAGGAAGCCTGTTCCACTGCGGAACCGCTCTAACGGTTAGAAAAATTTATTTGTGTTTTCCTGGCTTAGTTTGAATGAGGACCCCTGTGGCGCAGAGTGGTAAGCTGCAGTAGTGCAGTCCAAGCTCTGCTCACGACCTGAGTTTGATCCCAACGGAAGTTGGTTTCAGGTAGCTGGCTCAAGGTTGACTCAGCCTTCCATCCTTCCGAGGTCGGTAAAATGAGTACCCAGCTTGCTGGGGGTAAAGGGAAGATGAATGGGGAAGGCACTGGCAACCCCCACCGCCCCCGCAAACAAAGTCTGCCTAGTAAACGCCAGGATGTGATGTCACCCCATGGGTCAGGAATGACGCGGTGCTTGCACAGGGGACCTTTACCTTAGTTTGAATAAAAAAAAATGAAACAAAAATGTGGGGAAACGGTGTGTGTCCCTAATCTCTGCAGAGTCCACTGTTCTGGCCATATGCTCAAACTGGGGAGGGGGAGGGTATTGTGCCGTAGTGTTGCGTAAGGTACGACAGCAGCATTCAATCTCTCCCGATAGAAAGAGGCAGTAGAGTTATCGACCCTCAGAGGAGGCTTCCTGTTGTGTCACTGGCTCTGGGTTCTCCTCCTTCCCATCAGGGAGTGCCCTCAGAACAGTAACTCATGCGGAAATAAAGGCTGTGAGCTCCTCGGAGATAATTTTATTGAAGGCATTCATTTACCTTTTTTTTTCTGCGCTCGAAGCTGCACAGAAGCAGGAAGACATCTTTCAAATCAAGATAAAACCATTCAAACAATGCATTTAAAACAATAAACTAAGCAATTAAGCTTTCTTTTTTTTAACTCTTCCATAGTTTAAAAATAAACCTTTGGGGGTGACAGAGCAAAATGCGCTTCCAATTAATTCAGACAGGGAGGTATTTCAGCTATCAAATGTATGGGGGGGGGGAAACATGGCATGAACGCCTTTTCTAAATATTATGGCTCAGAGATCTACACCCTCAAAACAAGTATGAGCAGATTTCCTCTCTGCATTTATTGTTAGACAATTTATCTCGGTGCCATTGTTCCTCTCATCCTTAATTCCACTGGAGCTAGTAGTGGTGTAGTGGTTAAGAGTGGTGGTTTGGAGCGGTGGACTCTAATATGGAGAACTGGGTTTGATTCCCCACTCCTCCACATGAGCAGCGGACTCTAATCTGGTGAGTTGCAGAAGTCGATATGATCGCTGAGTGGAGAATTCAGCCCTCTGAATAGTCTCTGCACAAACAATGTATGTGAATGGACCCATAATGTGGCTCCCATGCGTAATATTCCACTTGCCTTTCATGCATTCCACTTATTCCTCAAAAGTCCATTGTGAGGAGTTCCAGTTAGCATTCTGCCTGCCTTATTTTGAACCTGTCGTTTAAAGTATATTATACCTTCTAAGTCTATTGAAGTCACAAACACATTCAGCTATCTTGCACCTAATGGGACTATTGACTCAGACTGGCAATGACTCTCCTGGGTCTCAGGTAGGGGTCTTTCACATCACTTCTTACTTGACCCTTTTTAACTAGGAATGCCGGGGATTGAACCTGGGACCTTCTGCATGCAAAACAGGTGCTCGCCCACAGAGCCATGACCCCTTCCCAAAGCTGAAGCTTCTGGACCATCTTCAAAGACAGCCCCACATGAAGCAGGTTGCAGTCATTTTCTCACGGAATGGCTGGCTGGCATCCATTATCTTGCTATCCTAATGGGATAAAGTCAACCAAAGTTAACGTGATAGGTTCTAAGTACACATGGCATATGTGTCAAAACACTTTGAAATGTTGCTCCCATTCTGATTTTTTATAATACAAAATGGCCAAGATGTAACCAGATGTTGCATTAAGAAAATTCACAGTCAGTGACAATAGCTGTTGCTACTAGCGTTGCCAAGTACCTCTTCACTACCGACTAGGGTTGCCAGGTCCCTCTCTGCCACCAGTGGGAGATTTTTGGGGCAGAGCCTAAGGAGGGCAGGGTTTGGGGAGGGGCTTCAATGCTATAGTGTCCAATTGCTAAAGCTGCCATTTTCTCCAGGTGAACTGATCTCTATTGGCTGGAGATCAGTTGTAATAGCAGGAGATCTCCAGCTAATACCTGGCAGTTGGCAACCCTAGTTGCTACCTGAAGTCTATTGAGTGCCAAAAATCAGAGAGGAGACATTTTACCTTCCAGTCAGCAATCTGGACTTAGTTACCTTGGGAACTGGATATATCACATCCCTCTTGCATACTTAACACAGTACATCATGATGAGAGCACTTTTAATAACCAATTGAAGCAGAATTGAATTATAAATTATGCATCTCTAGTCCTGCTATACCTCATCTTGTGAGTTATGGAGTGGCTCTCCAGCTCCTTCCCCGGAAATGCTGGCATCAGGCACCAGGATTCAGACTTTAAAAGGGGTAGCTTTGGTTTAGGAATGTTCGTTTCTGCAATAGGAATGGATACTGATTTTCAGCTTACCCAAACACTCTAAATCAGGGGTGTCAAACATAAGGCCCACGGGTCAGATCCATCCCATTGAGAGCTCTTATCCAGCCTGTGGGCCAGCCGAAGCAGCTCCCTCATCCACTCTCGATCTGGGCTGGCAAGGCATGGACCTATAAAGAAAGGACAGAGGGATTGTGGCTCAGTGTTAGAGCATCTGCTTGACATGCAGAAGGTCCCAAGTTCAATCCCCGGCATCTCCAGTTCAAGGGACTAGGCAAGTAGGTGATGTGAAAGACCTCTGCCTGAGATCCTGGAAAGCTGCTGCCATTCTGAGTAGACAATACTGACTTTGATGGACCAAGGGTCTGATTCAGTATATGTGTGTTCATGTGTGCAAGAGGTGATGTGTTCCTATCACAGTTTATGTATTGTATGTTCTCATGGTAAGTTGTCACCTCTCTCCATATTCTATAGAAGGGGGTGGAGGAAAAGCACTGCTGCTGGGCTACTGACTTCCAGGTGGGGCCTGGTGATCTCCCAGTATTTCAACTGATCTCCAGGCTACTGGGATCAGTTCCTTGGGATACAATGGTGGTTTTGGAGGGTGGCCTCTTTGGCAGGGGTGCCAACCATGCAGCCTGTGGGCTGGATCCGCCCCCTTGAGAGCTCTTATCTGGCCTGTGAGCCAGCCAGCCAAGGCAGCCACCCCCTCAGTCCCAATCTGGGCTAGCAAGGTATGGCCCAGTCCGACCCAGTGACATTTACATCACATCCGGCCCTCATAGCAATTGAGTTCAATGCCCCTGCTCTAAATGTAAGTATGCCCATAATAACGGTGTGTGTGTGTGGGGGGGGGAAGACCAGGGAACCACAATCTTGTCATTCATGAAGGGAGGACCAGCACTGTTATTTCCTTGTTAAAATTTTGGTCACATTCAGGGACATTTGTTAGCTCTGAGTTTTCCTGGAGGACCACTTGGAGAAAGAGGTGATGAGCCAATGCCTAAATTTCTGCCCTGCAAAGTGGCAGGTCTGAGGGCCAGAGGCGTGAGGCATGGTCAGGAGTGGTCCAGGTCGAATGCCGGGTTGTTATCAGGTTCCAATTGCAGTACCAAGAGCATAATCCAAACTAGGGGTTAGGGTCCAGTCCAGGGTCAGAGTCACACGGTCTCATAAACAGCCAGAGTTAACAGTCAACACAGTGTGTTAGCAACAAGTTGTTCCTACAATGATTCAGCCACAGTGGCCTGCTTAGATAGCCCTGAAGTGGATCAGCTGCTGTGCTTTACCCTGACTCAGTATTCTCTGCCTGCTGAAGCTTGTTAGCCTCATTACAGTCATCTGGGGGTGTCCTTCAATGAGCTTGTAGTCTTGCACTTCTTCTCCAATCATGTAGCTGTGCCCTGAGTCTTTTGCACCTCTGCTGCTGTGGATTTGGAGTGCTTTCTGGTGGCACCGCATGAAGCTGAACTTCTGGCACAGGTAAGTCCCCTGCACTGGGCGGCTGTAGACATGGGGAGGCGCCTTGTACCTGTGGTTATTCAGCCTGCTGCAGCTGCTCTGTTCCACTGCCTTCCGGTGTTTCAGGGTCCTCTTCATCGGTGGAAGCCTCAGCAGGCTTACGCATGATAATCCCATTCCTTAAAGTGCCTGCCAGAATGTTCTCTTGCCACAAATGCCAGACCTCTTTTGCATTTAGGCTGGCAACTGGGGGAGTAGTCAACATTCGTCAATTGGCAAAACTTGGTCCCAGAGCCTCAAATTACTGGCCCCTGTTTTAGAGTCCCTGAATAATGGTGAATTTCAGACATCAACCTCCATCACTCAATGGTACATCATCATGCCCCTTATATATTCTCTTGACTTTTGTAAGGGTAGAAGTATTACAGAAGACATGAGGCTGCCTTCAAAAATGGCATCCTGGTGTACAGTTCTCTCCTCCATAATGTCTAGTGCATATTGTGATATCATCAAACTTTGAAGTCTCCCCTTCTGCTCCATATCACTATCTAATGCTGGTTTGGGATGAGGAAAACGCAAAATACCATGATGTCATGTGGCACAATGAGTCTCAATTCATTGAATTCAAAGGAGAATTCAACACAGGGGTACCATTTTCAGGAGCAGCCCCATGGCTTCTACAATGTTCAGGTCCACTCTAACAATGCCTACATTCCATAAACATACCTTCAGTTTTTATGAATGACTTAACATTTTTGCTAATCCAAAAAGTGTATCATTCTCTTTCCAATAGAGGTCAACCAAAGGCCTGTGGGAAAGACAGCAGGGACACAAATCCCTGTTCTCAAAGGGATACTGCCTTCTAAAACAGGGACCATTAATAGTCATTGACAGCCCTATCTTCCATGGATTTAGCAGTGGAAGGTCAGACTGCTGACACCAAGTGGATTTTAAAGCCTGTTAGCAACTCACTGTTCACAAGCTGATCTCCCTACTACATCTTTACCCTCTAGTCCCCTGCATCTTGTGAGTCTAGTCATTTAGAATTGTAAACCTGAGAGCACTAGCTGTTGGTTTATCTATGTGCACCACCTTGTCACTGTCGCCTGGGGATAGGCAAGTGGCAGCATGACTAGGATTTTAATCCAGCCTCCAGGGATTTTTCATCTAGATCTAGATCTCCCAATGGGAAAGGCGTTAGGCATTTTTAGCCACTTTGACACAAAGGCAAAGATGTCTTTATTCTCCCTTATCTGCAAACCATAAAAGAGGCTCTGTCAGATTATTTTATTTTAGGTAGCTCCACTGCTGATTCTCACGTTGGTGAGGACACATGTAAAGGGAGCCAGATTGCTAACCTGTATCTTGGCTCCCGTGAGCATGGGTAAAAGCAATTTCTCCTTGAGTTTCCTCTTTCCCTCCCCTGGAAGCATCCATAGCTTCTAGCTTTCCCCTATCTGTACATGACTCCAATCTTTTGATTATTTGATCCACAGACTGGGGTCAAGTTCAGAATTAGATACAGGGTTATTCTTTAATTTGACCAGTCTCTAAGCTATTAGCCGTCAAATCTCATTCTAGTGAATCCCATAATTTAATAATTCATTGTGTGTACAGGTTATTCTCATCCCTGCCCTTTGGACCCAAAACTCCCATTTCCTCTTCTCCTTAGTGTGATCTGCTGACTCCCTATTGTCATACCATTTTCAGTTTCCTCACACCAATTTTTTCCTATTAAATGTGTCCATAAACCAGCACTGTAAACTATACATATATTATATCCATAAATGGCATACACTGTTGTCAAGTCACTGGGGCCAGAAGCAGCTTTTCCACTGGCTTTTCCATCATTTGCTAGCCTTTCAAATGGCAGGCAGACATAGGGTTGCCAATCTCCAGGTGCTAGCTAGAGATCTCTCTTTGGTACCGGTGGCAGGTTTTTTGGGTGGAGCCTGAGGAGGGACTTCAATGCCATAGAGTCCAATTGCCAAAGCGGCCATTTTCTCCAGGTGAACTGGTCTCTACTGGCTGGAGATCAGTTGTAATAGCAGGAGATCTCCAGCTATTACCTGTCTGTTGGAAACCCCATCTAAACTTGAGTAGGCTTTTATTCCTGATGTATCCTTTTCCCTCCAGGGGGTTAGTACTGGCAGTCACTGCCCCTGCCTGCCCTTTAGTTGTTCAAAAAGCCCAATTCTTCCCTCTTGGTATCTAAAGTACAGACACTCCTGGGGCTCTTCTTGGGCACTGCTGCTTCACACCCTGACCCAGCATATATGGGGTATGGCAACTGTACCTATAAATGCCATACAAGCTGCATACAGAAGCTATGCAGCATGTTGATGTGATACAAGCAAACTTTCAGAAGAAACAAAAATGGTGGCAGAAATATAAATGAATGTGAAAAAAGAGCTGTCAGTCATTCCTAGTTGTACAACTGAGAAATTATTTTGAACTGAACCTTTAGCCTATGAGATGAATCTTTACATATGCGTGAGCCATCAAGTTGAGAATTACCTGGAGATTTGGGAGGTGGAGCCTGAGGAGAGCGGGGTTTGGGGAGGGGAGGGACTGCAAGATATAATGCCATAGAGCCCACCTTCCAAAACGGCTATTTTCTCCAGTTGAATTGATCTCTGTTGTAATAGCGGGAGATTTCCAGCCACCTGGAGGTTGGCAACCCGATAGTGACCCCACCACAGGGCTTTCAAGGCAATTGAGAAGCAGAGGTGAGTCGCCATTGCCTTCCTCTGCAGGGTCATCCTTGGTGGTCTCACATCTACGTACAAACCCTGCTTAGCTGTCAAGATCTGACAAGATCAGGCTCTATACCATTATGCCTTGCCTTATGAGATGGGTCTTTATTGCCTCTTTATGCATCTAAGAGAGCAATCTTCAACAGGTCTGCTTAGACATAAGTCCCATATTAGTCAATGTGCTTACTCTCAGGAAAAGGTTTTCAGGATTACAGGCTAATGCCTTACCCAAAAGCTACATAGCAAGTGAACCAAAGTCTCTTTGAGTCTAGCTTAACCTCCCATTTACTGGACCTGTCTGGTTCCCCAAGCCATAAATTAGACTTTTAAATTCATTCTGCTTAAAATATTCATCTAGCATGTTATTAATAACACAGGCAAGGAATCTATATTTCAAAAGATGGTTTTCATCATCCTTACGCCCCTTTAATTTGCAGTTTGTCCTTTCTCCAAAAAGGAAACTGCTCTCTGAATGGATTCGGAGAATCTTTCAAAATGCATAACCTTAAAATGCCACTTGCTATTAAAAGACTGTTAAAATATCATGCTTTGATAAACCATTATCTGATTTTCATGCCCCCATGTCATATTAAAGAAAACACACACACAAGTGCAGCGCCGATTGAAATGGAATTGCAATGGAATTGCAATGGATTGCTGCTGAAATCACAGCCATTTAGACACAAATGTTGCTCGAGCACAAACCTAATTACAAAATGTAGCAGCTGCAGCATCCAGGCCTGGTCTGCTATGTGCCAATAAGAAACTTCCAGTCTTCCCCTCACACTAGGGCTGTTGAAAATAAAAAAAATTCGGTATAGTTCGGATTCGGCCGAATTCGGCCCATCTGGATTCGGTACACGCCGAAGTCCGAACTCCCCCGATTCGGATCCGTTAAATTCGGCGAGAAATTAAAGTTCGGCAAAATATTCGGACAAATATTGCCATTTAAATTTTAAACAATCACTCTTAGTCTCCCGCGGCTGCGGGGGGGGGTTAGAGCTGGACGTTCAAAACTTTCATCATTGCTTCTTGTGACCCTTATTGAAAGGACCGCCAATTTTGGTGACGATGGGGTCCTAGGGAGGCGAGATATGGATCCCGGAAGCCCTCCCCTAATTGCCCATTGCAAAGCATAGACCGTCCGTGACTCGGCTCGGCTGCATTTGCACATTCAAGCAAATGATGCAATGCAATGCAATACATTGGACTGAGAGAGCGGGATGGGAATGCGGGAGCCCCGGCGGCGAGAGGGTCCTCCTCGCACCTCCGCACGGAGACCGCTCGCCCTTCTCAAGCCAACCTGGGGGGGAGGCTAGGCCGGACCGTGGAACCCCAAGCAAAGCAACCACCTGCACAACACAAACACCATAAGACAACCAAAAGCCAAAAGCGCTGGATGAACTCAAGTGGCACCCAAGCACCGGGGGGTGGGGGGTGGGATGGGAACGCGGGAGCCCCGGCAGCGAGAGGGTCCTCCTCGCACCTCCGCACGGAGACCGCTCGCCCTTCTCAAGCCAACCTGGGGGGGGAGGCTAGGCCGGACCGTGGAACCCCAAGCAAAGCAACCACCCGCACAACACAAACACCACAAGACAACCAAAAGCGCTGGATGAACTCAAGTGGCACCCAAGCACCGGGGGGTGGGGGGTGGGATGGGAACGCGGGAGCCCCGGCGGCGAGAGGGTCCTCCTCGCACCTCCGCACGGAGACCGCTCGCCCTTCTCAAGCCAACCTGGGGGGGAGGCTAGGTCGGACCGTGGAACCCCAAGCAAAGCAACCACCCGCACAACACAAACACCACAAAACACCCTCAAACCAGTTCCAACTGATGAACTCGGGTGGATCTCTCAACCGCACCAATTCTGCTGGCTGGAATCGCTGGATCTCTCGCCACCAAAATGGAAGACAGTGGGGAAGGGAGGGATGGGTGGGCGTTTTAAACTTTCTCTTGGCCAGTTCAAAACTTCAAATCAATGCTCTGATTGGCCACGAGAAGAATCTGCTGGGCTACCATTGGCTGCGGGAGAAAGCAGATTGCCAACGGGCGGATCAGCTCCTGCGCATGCGTCTCCGCCGAACCACCGAATTTGCCGAATTTACTCGCCGAACATGAAGAGTTCGGCCTCCCGGATTTCTCCCATTTTGGAGTTCGGATCCGTCCGAACAGAAAAGCGCCGAATCGAGGAAAATTCGGTTGATTTTCAGTTCGGGCCGAACCAAATCGACAGCCCTACCTCCCACTACTACAGATAGAATGCTTTTCATTGCAGCATTGGTTAGGGTTGCCAGGTCCCTCTTCACGACCGGCTAGGGTTGCCAGGTCCCTCTTTGTCACCAGTGGGAGATTTTGGGGGCGGAGCCTAAGGAGGGCAGGGTTTGGGGAGGGGCTTCAATGCCACAGAGTCCAATTGCGGAAGCTGCCATTTTCTCCAGGGGAACTGATCTCTATTGGCTGGAGGTCAGTTGTAGCAGCGGGTGATCTCCAGCTAGTACCCGGAGGTTGGCAACTCTACCCATGGTGCTGGCTCCGGCATCATGTTACTTCTAGTAAAAAAAGAACAAGGGTCTCACTTGGGAACCTTTATATATACCAGGGTCATCTAGTCCAACCCCCTGTGCAATGCAGGAATTTCACAACTACCTCCCCCATGCACCCCAGCGACCCCTATTCCATGCCCAGAAGATGGCCAAGATGCCCTCCCTCTCATGAACTGCCTAAGGTCATAGAATCAGCATGAAGACAGTGCTGGATCTGCCAGAATGGTGGTGGAATGGCTAGAAAGATCATCTCATACCACCATTACTTAGCCCCTTGAGAGGTTTCAAGAATGGTCTTGGTTATCAGCCTCACTTTTTGCAGTGTTTTCTGATGCTCATTGTTTGCTTTCAGATCTCGAGAGGGAAGCGTCGAGTGACTCCATCTACGCCGCGTACATTTCCTGGCTTTACAGTTGGGCACCTGTGAAAACAGGCCTCTTCTCAAATGCTACACTTGACAGCTTTGTTAAATATCAAAATATATTTGGTGCAAAGCCAAGCAGCAACAAGGGTAAATGCAGCTGATGTTGAAGGGAGCTTATAAAATGTGTCAGTTCCTCAGGAGTGGGAAATGACAGGATTACATTGTATTGGGTTTTATTTTAGGGGTGTTTCCCTTCCCCCCGGTTGGTCTGCAGTATTTTTTTTCCCCGAGCAAGTACATTTCCTTGAGTCGCTGCCACAGCAAATGCCCACACGGCAGCTGTTTCTCGGGCTTAGTAGGCAAGAGTTCACATCTGGAAGACGAGCAATCTCTCAGAAGTGATTGGCTGCTGGTTATCAGGTTGACACACACCAGATGCCTGCTGGTCAGACCATTGCTGGCTCCGCATTGCTAGGTGGTTTTCTACCAGTCTGCATGAAGCTGCCTGATACGGAGTCAGATCCTTAGTCTGTTGGGCTCAGCAATGGCTGCTATGATTGCCAGTAGCCCTCCAGAAGCAAAGCAGTGTCTTTCACACCACTTTCTGCCGGAGAAGGATTGAATGGGAACTAGGGTTGCTAACCTCCAGGTACTTTCAAATAACAGCAGCACGACGGCTCACAATAAGAAACTCATTTACTGACACACAATTTCTGCAATTTGCTAACATATGATTTCTACAGATACGTCAACAAAAATATATATACAAACGTATTCAAAAGGATAACGAAACTTAATTAGTCCCCCAAAGGAACTGTAAGTCCAGTCCAAGGTAAGTGGAAACCGTAGCGAGGAAGTCCAATTTCCTTTCTGTTTCCCCGTGTAGAAATTGTTGGGTTGCGTCACCCAACAGTTAGTTTCCAAAGAAACCACTGGAGATATTGCAGAAATAAATCAACAACAACAAGACGACACCTCTAGATCGGTAATCATTTCGCATAAATGTTGATTCTTTAGTTAATCTTCTTATTCGGTACTGTATTCTGTTTCTAGGGCAATTTGCCTCTGAAAAAATATGTGCATACACTTAGAACTATTAAACATCATCCTAAACGAAGAGACTGACAATGAGGAGAATTTTTTTTCTTACCACTGCTGTATCATTAGACCCAAAAAGGTTCTTAGACCCAAAGGTTCTCCTTTCCTTCTGAGAGGTTGAAGCATTGCAGTTTGCTAACTGGAGAGCTAAGCTAATTAATACATGTCAGAGTCAGCTGTATGTAATTACATGGAACCAATAGAGATCTCCTGCTATCACAACTGATCCCCAGCCGATAGAGATCAGTTCACCTGGAGAAAATGGCTGCTTGGGCCATTGGACTCTATGGCATTGAAATCCCTCCCCTCCCCAAACCCCACCCTCTTCAGGCTCTGCTCCAAAAACCTCCCACTGGTGGCAAAGAGGGACCTGGCAACCCTAAGCTTTCAAGGCCGGTGAGCAGTAGACCCTGCTTAGCTTTTAAGATTTGACAAGATCAGGCTACACCATGCCCCATTCCCTCCCCAAGATACCCGGGAAGGGAGAATTAAGCATCCGTTAACATAGAGAGCTGCTAAGGATGCCAGCCTCCAGGCAGGGGAAACCTCCCATTTCCCCTTTGATCAAATCTGGGCTGAGTGCTGAGAAAGTGCAACCGAAGAAAGTGTCTGGATGTCCTGCAAAGGATGACTAACAACAGCATGTTGACAAAAAAGAGAGCCTGGGACAGCCTCAAGTGAGCGTGTCATTCAGAGCTCTGCCGTCTCGCCTTCTCGTCCCTGCTCACAATCATTCTTTGCTTGTCAGCCGTCAACCTATTCTTCATCGACAAGCTAACTGGGATGTGAACAGTTTCAGTCCTTCCCTGTGCTGCTTTGCTAGTTTGTCAAACCAATGGGAAGTCTTCACTTCTTAACAGCCCAGCTGAGCTGGAAGCAAGAAATATGCACCAAGCACCAACTTACCACTCTGCCACTCTGCTGATTGGATGGAAGTTGTAAGAATAATGGGATCTATTCCTGGAGTGGAGAGAGGAGATGCAAGCAGGAAGCGCCATATTCATGGTACACTGTCCAGATTATTTTTTCTCAACCTTTCCCAGTGTGGTGTAGCGGTTAAGAGCGGTGGTTTGGAGTGGTGGACTCTGATCTGGAGAACCGGGTTTGATTCCCCACTCTTCCACATGAGCAGTGGAGGCTAATCTGGTGAACCGGGTTGGTTTCCCCACTCCTACACATGAAGCCAGCTGGGTGACCTTGGGCTACTCACAGTTCTATTAAGAGCTCTCTCAGCCCCACCTACCTCACAGGGTGTCTGTTGTGGGAGGGGAAGGGAAGGTGATTGTAAGCCGGTTTGATTCTGCCTTAAATGTAGAGAAAGTTGGCATATAAAAACCAATTCCAACTCATCCTCTTCCTCCTCCTCCTTCTTCTTCTTACCAGGCCTGAGATGGACCACAGTTCACTGTAAAATTATGTCATTGTAGGGTTCTAAATTCCAAATTTGCCCCTATGAAGAAGATGCAGTGGGGCTTGAAAAGGATTAATTCTGGGGAAAGGAAGTCAACGTCACCCCAGTGCTATTCTGCTGGTTCTCCAGTACCATGACTCTAATTCAAAAGTCTTCAGCATTTTCTTTAATGAGAGCTATTTCTGATTAATGAAGTTAATTGTGAAGGAATAAGATGGAGCACATCTTTGGCAGCTGTGCAACATCTGTGCTGAGGATTGCTTTCCCACTTCCTGTCTTGGGTATTTTGTAATGCTTTGGCCAAAGGGCAAGAGGCAAAGGGCTCTTGGCCCTTTGGCTCTCAGCCTGATGTCAGTTGAGCCAGCCAATGATTACAGGACTAGCCTGAAATACTCTTGTTCTGCTTTTTTAGTTTGTTTATTTTGCTTCATTGCTGTGCTCTGGTTTATTTTGTGTACTTTTCTTGTTGTAAGCCGCTTTGGGTCCTTTCTGGAGCAAAGCAAGATATAAATGTTTTCATAAGTGAATGAATGAATACAAATATACCAACTTAAGTACTCCCCTGCCTCTGCATGTTAATAAGCTTTGTTCTTGCATAGAAACAGAACATAGACAAAGAAGAGCACCATAAATGAAGCTATCAGCTAAGCAACACAGAGAAACATCCTAAGAAATGACAGAGTTTTTTTTAAAGCCTACAGCAGATCTTTTGTTTTTCTTTCTATTTTCTTGCTAGTTCTAGGGAATGCATGAGCTAATCTGCATCAGCCAATGATCGAATGGTAACTCACAGGCTTCCTCTTGGAGACCCAGGCTCTAACTGTTACCTTCCTCACAGACAAACAATACATCTGGAATAATCAATCACCAAACTCCAGCATCGCATGTCATTTGGCCCATGAGGAGCTAAACTGTTTTTCGCTCCAAGACTTGGTACTGGGACATTTGAACGAGTTATACAAAAGGCAGCAATCTTAAACATGTGCAAAGGGTTTTCCATTCTCCACTGACTAACCGTACCCCACCCACCCCCATCTCCTCAGGAGAACATAGGGCATGATGTTTAGCATTGTTCTGCCTGACTTTTAACAAATAACCACTGCATCATTTTTTATTTTTTTTACGTTCAGCTTCAATGGTAAATCATTCCACTGACTATGATGATAAAGTTGTTTTTTTTTTAATCTATCATGACAGTTATAACTTTCTGGTAGCCAGGGATGCTAATATACCTTGGATTTATGAATGAGAATAAATTGAGGCTTACTTCTGAGTTAACATAGATAAGATGGCACTGAACATGAGACAATTGTCAAAAAGGCATTCCACGGTAGTGTTTATACTTAAGCAACGTCTGATATTTTTGGTACCTAATCTTCCTTCATATTTCAATGTATTGCAGAGTTTTGTGGATATTATGTGAAGACTCTGGACCTGATTGGTTGACCTGTCTTTATGTCACAGAAGGATATGTCAGACGGTGTGGTCTTTGGCTGCAATTAGCTGAATTGTTGAGATTCTAGAGAGTTGCCAAGCCAGTGGAAAGGGCTAGGAAAGGACGGTGATAAAAACAGGTTTACCGCAGTAACAGAACTAGAGAAGCATCAAGGATGTTGGGGGAACTTCTTACAAGAGGGCTGGAAGTGGGAGAGCTTCCGAAGAAATGAAGGAGAGAAGAGAAAGCCAGGAAAGGAAAGCTGAGAGAATATATAACCAGGAGCTACGGACGCAAAGAAAGCAAACTCACTTATTGATCTGAAATTGCTTTCAAATCTGTGGTTGGAGGCCTCTAATTAGTCTTGCATTTGGCTCTTACAAAGAAAAGCTCCTGCCTGCGGGAGATGGGGGGGATATCCCCATTGTCCAAGTGAGTGTTAAACTAGGGCACATTGAATACCTCTTCCAGATCAGAAGCCACAGATTTTTCTCTCCTGGCCACATGGGACCCTACTCTTTAAGGTCATGGCACTCCATCCACAAGTTTTGCTAAGATAACTGCATGCATGCATACTCTAACATGCGGGATTGTGCTAGAGGTGTTTGCCAAAGGTCCAGGTAAAGGCAGGATCAGTCAGAGATTCCAGGCATACGGCAATCCCATTTGTCCCCACTCCCTACACACCATTTACCCATAGGGTTGCCAGGTCCCTCTTCGCCACAGGCGGGAGGTTTTGGGGGCAGAGCCTGAGGAGGGCGGGGTTTGGAGAGGGGAGGAACTTCAATGCCATAGAGTCCAATTGCCAACACGGCCATTTTCTCCAGGGGAACTCATCTCTATCAGCTGGAGATCAGTAGTAATAGCAGGAGATCTCCAGCTAGTACAGTGAAACACTATTTTTGGAAAATTGACATTGAATATATGGTACTCTTGCATTTTGATTCCCATTATATATTGGGCAAATTTCATGTTAGTGATTTTCTGGGTGTTTTTGGGTTAAACTAATTAGTACACAGAAGTGTCTATTTTGATAGTACCTAGAGGCTGGCAACCCAGTGTTTACCCAGCATGGTTGCTTTGGCCATTGGACTATGGCAATGAAGTCCCTCCTCTCCCCAAATCCTGCCCTCCTCAGACTCCACCCCAAAGATCTCCAGGTATTTCCCAACCCAGAGTTGCCAACCCTACCCTTCAGGTCCCTAATGGGGAGACATGTGAGTAATAAATAAATAAATGTTGGAGCAAAAGCAGGAGACTATGGATAGGGTTGCCAACCTTCAGGTGGGGCCTGGAGCTCCCCAAGTGGTGCCTGAATTACAACTGATCTCCAGACTACAGAGATCAGTTCCCCTGGAGAAAACGGTTGCTTTGGAGGGTGGACTTCACAGCATTCTGCCCAGCTGAGATCCCTCCCCTCACCAAATCTTGTCCTTCCTTCCCCAAATCTCCAGGAATTTCCCAACCCAGAGCTGGCAACCTAGTCGATGAAAATGTCCTTTCTTGTCTTTCTGTTTTTGTACACCGTCATCATAAGCCTTTTAATTTCCCCCATGTTTTTGGCTGATGTTCCTGACTCATTTTCTTGTGCCATATGCAATCAAATAATAGTGTTAAAAATTGCACCATGTTAGAGAGAAGGAAACAGAAAATGGGAGTGCAAATAAAAAAATGTGGCTCTTTAGTCTGTATTATGGATGGAAGTTTTCCACTTTTGCATTTAGACTGTCCAGAAATGTTTCCTTGTGGAGACTGCGAGGTTAGATATGGTAGTATCTATGACCAATGTCGTCGTTTTCCAGCAGGCAAAATATGTCCCCTTACCTTGGGAATAAGATACCATCGTCTCTTATCATTCAGCTTAGGGTTGCCAATCTCCAGGTAGTAGCTGGAGATCTCCTGCTATTACAACTGATCTCCAGCCGATAGAGATCAGTTCACCTGGAGAAAATGGCCACTTTGGCAATTGGACTCTATGGTATTGAAGTCCCTCCCCAAACACTGCCCTCCTTAGGCTCCACCCCAAAAATCTCCTACCGGTGGTGAAGTAGGACCTGGCAACCCTACTGGCAACCCTAGTTCAGCTGTCTCCGTTCTTTCTGCCGCTCTAGAATCCAAATGCAGTAGCCTGCTGACAGCAACATGCGAGAATGTTTCCTCCGTTAAGATTTAAGTGGATACTGTTCTTTTTGTTCATACTTTAAAAAAGAAAGGAAAACTGCCCTGCAATCTTTCAGCCCAGACTATCTTTGACAATGTGCCTCGAAATCGATTATTTTAAGCAAAAGGCTGGGACTGCTAGAATGACATTCTCACTGCCTGCGCCTTTGTTCTATTTTTAAGGGCCCTTGCTGACACTAATTTTACAACCAGCCGGTCCTTCACACCGTCCCCTGATTGTGGAGCACCGATTCATGGTTTGATGCCGATTCCCTGGGTGCAAGGCCGTGTAAAAGCAACCTGGACTGTAATCACCTTTCTGCTTTCCCAGTGAGAGGCCTGTAGCCGGAACAAGCTGCCAGCATGGTGGTGTGGTTAAGAGCCATGGTTTGGAGTGATGGACTCTGATCTGGCAAACCGGGTTTGATTCCCCGCTCCTCCACATGAGTGGCAGAGGCTAAGCTGGTGAACTGGATTTGTTTCCTCACTCCTACACATGAAGCCAGCTGGGAACCTTGGGCTAGTAACACTCTCTCAGCCCCACCTACCTCACAGGGTGTCTGTTGTGGGGAGGGGAAGGGAAAGTGATTGTAAGCCGGTTTGAGTCTCCCTTAAGTGGTAAAGAAAGTCGGAATATAAAAACCAATTCTTCTTCTTCTTCTTCTTCTTCTTCTTCTTCTTCTTCTTCTTCTTCTTCTTCTTCTTCTTCTTCTTCTTCTTCTGCATTTAACCTCAAGGATCAGGGAAGGGAAATGCTAGTGCCTCCTTCTGCAAATTCTAACTTGCTTAGGGAGATGTCTCCTACAGTTCTCCCTGATAAGGACTGACTCTCATCTTGCTGCAGATTTCTTAGCTGGAATGTTGCTGGATGGTCAGCTAAACTTACTGATCCTGATATACAGTTAGTGCCTCCTTCTTTGGCAGAAGTCAGCAATCCTGTCCTAATTCCCTGGAATATCTGCTGATTCGTCTGTCTTTTTGAGCTCCGCGTCTTTATCCAGGACACTCCTTCCCACCTGCTGGCACCTGCCTCTGCCATTTCCTCCACAAAGCTTCTTCCTCTCCCGTGCCCTTCTATTCATTGCAGCTTCAAATAATACTCACATCAATGGAGTTATTCCTGAAGATCTATCAGAAATCCATTTCTTCTGGTGGAGGGAGGGCTCATGACACACGACGGGAACAATAATTTTTAATTAAACTTGCTGCAAGAGGCTCTTTATCGCTGGCATCAGACAATCATCCCTGGGGCTTTCTATCTTCCTTGCCCTCTTTAAAAAAGAGAGAGAGACTCGTCGTCAATAAAATCTTTATCAGATGAGCTGTGCAGCGGCAATCGCTTTGATGGCCGATCAGCAGGAGTGGAACAAAGTCTTATGGATCGGTATCATTCATAGGGCTTTGAGGGAATATGTTAGAGCCCCCTAGTGAACTAGCACAGCGAGATCACTAACAGATCATTCCAGCTACATCTGCATTTTTTGCTAAAAAAAAAAAAGAGAGAGAAATGTACATCTAACCCTCACTAGTAAGAACTAGTGTGGCATCATGGACAGTGGGGGCTACAGTAAGAGCCACATAGGGTTGCCAGCCTCCACATGGTGGCTGGAGATCTTCCACTATTACAACTGATCTCCAGGCAATAGAGATCAGTTCACCCAGAGAAAATGGCCACTTTGGCAATTGGACTCCCCAAACCCCACTCTCCTCAGGCTTCGCCCCCAAAATCTCCAGGTATTTCCCAACCCGGAGCTGGCAACCTTAGAGCCAAAGTAGATGTAGATGTGATGGCAAACAACCCCCTGAGGGTAGGCTAGGCTGAGAGACTGTGACGGGCCTACAGTCACCTGGCAGGCTTCTATGGCCGAGTGACGGATTCGAACCCAGTCACCCCAGGTCCTGGTATGATGGTCTAACCATTACACCATAGCAGCCTTCAAAAATGGTGTGGGAGGGGA
Source organism: Euleptes europaea (assembly GCF_029931775.1). Taxonomy (NCBI): domain Eukaryota; kingdom Metazoa; phylum Chordata; class Lepidosauria; order Squamata; family Sphaerodactylidae; genus Euleptes; species Euleptes europaea. Next base: position 13,955,797 of record NC_079325.1, on the reverse strand, counting down.
GTATTCAATGCTTTCCAGTGGAGTCATTCACCCGGAATGGTAAAAAGTCAAGTGACAGATCTGCATACTGGAACCAGCCTGGAGAATTTCCAGGGCACTGCCAGGAATGAGCAGTGCCGGCAATGACACTCTTCTGCCAAGTCACAAAACCCTCTGACGGTCAGTGCGTTCTTCTGCATCTTTACCCACCTTGTATGCTCCGGTTTCCATTAATCTCTTCAGTACATTTTTATCCTGCTCTTCCCCCAAGGAGCTCTGGGCAGAGTGCATCATTTCCTCCTCCTCCTCCATTTTATCCTCACAGCAACCCGTGAATTGGGCTAGGCTAAGAGACAGTGATGGATTGAAGGTCACCCAGTGAACTTCATGGCAGAGTGGGGATTTGAACCTGGGTCTTCAGATTCTAATCTGGCACTTTAACTGCTGCAATGCACGTTCACACTATTGCACCACACTGGGGTGGTGGTAGGGTTGCCAGGTCTTTCTTTGCCGCCGGCGGGAGGTTTTTGGGACAGAGCCTAAGGAAGGCGGGGTTTGGGGAGGAACTTCAATGCCATAGAGTACAATTGCCAAAGCAGTAGGGCTGTTGAATTTAAAAAAATTCGGTATAGTTCGGATTCGGCCGAATTCGGCCCATTTAGATTCGGGATATGCCGAAGTCCGAACTCCCCCACTTCGGATCCGTTCAATTCGGCGGGAATTCAAAGTTCGGAAAAAAAATTTGGCCGAATAAAGCCATTAAAAACACAATCGCGCCTTTCCGCGGCTCTGGGGGGAACATTTTTGGGGTTAGAGGTCCCAAACTTTTAGCAGAGCTTCAAAGGACGTTTATTGAAAGACTCCCCAAGTTTTGTAAAGATTGGGTCAGGGGGGGCTGAGATATGGGCCCTGAAAGGGGTCCCCCCACCCTTAATGTGCATCTCTCAGCAGAGCTTGCCGCCCACACACAAAGCTCCCAGCCCCGACAACAGTTTGCAAAGCAACACAACCTTGTAGGGCTGTCAAAAAAAAAAAAATTCGGTACAGTTCGGATTCGGCCGAATTTGGCCCTTGTGGGTTCGGTACGTGCCGAAGTCCGAACTCCCCCACTTCGGATCCGTTCAATTCGGCGGGAATTCAAAGTTCGGGAAAAAAATTCGGCCGAATAAAGCCATTAAAAACACAACCGCGCCTTTCCGCGGCTCTGGGGGGGGCATTTTTGGGCTTAGAGGTCCCAAACTTTCAGCAGAGCTTCAAAGGACGTATATTGAAAGACTCCCCAAGTTTTGTAAAGATTGGGTCAGGGGGGGCTGAGATATGGGCCCTGAAAGGGGTCCCCCCCACCCTTAATGTGGATCTCTCCGCAGAGCTTGCCGCCCACGCACAAAGCTCCCGGCCCGACAAACAGCTGATGAGAGCAAGGGCGGGGCAGGTGCTAAGAACTTTGCAAAGCAACACAACTGCAGAGCAACCCCTTTGCAAATATGCAAAGGGCGGGGCAGGTGTGAAGAATTTTGCAAAACAATACAACTGCAAAGCAACACAAGCACGCAATGCAAAACCTTTGCAACAGTGCATAGCAACACCTGACACCTGGGAGTTTGCATACCATGGAAAGGGACAGAGGCAGCTAGCTATGCATAATGAGCAGGAGGGGGTGGAATGTCTCCTTTTGCATTGGACTTGGGACCAGGCAGATGCATTCTTTAAGTCACCATTTGAAAACCAGTTTTGAGCAAGCATCAATAACCTAACTGATCTTATGAATGAGGAAAAACCTGAAGAATAAAAATGAAGCCCCCCCTCAAACTAGGGAGAGACTGGAGGGGGAACACACACCCCAGGCAGAACCGGCAAAAGCCCCCTTTGGCTTCCCCCCCCACAGAAACTGCTCCCTCCCCACACACACACACAGACTCTGCTTTCCCCCCACACACACACACACAGAAAAGAAAAAATATAGATTAAAGCCCCCAAAGGGGTCTTACTGTGGCTGTCTTCTGTTCCAGCAGGAGGGGCTGGGAGGCTGGGTAATCCAATATGATTCCATTTGTATCCAATAGAAGATCCATATGTATGCATCTCTCGAGGGTGATCCATTCATCCCAATAGGGGAAAGGGGAAAGCCCATATCTCGGGGGGCCCTGACCCAATGTTTACAAAACTTGGGTGGTCTCTTAAAAAGCCTTGACTGAAGCTCCGCCGAAAGTCTGGGATCGGCACACCCAAAAATGCGCCCCCTGCAGCCATGGAAAGAGAAAAGGGGGGGAGCCAATATTTCAGCCCCCACTGAACCCATCTTTACAAAACTTGGGTGGTCTCTTAAGAGGGATTCTCTGAAGCTATGACAAAAGTTTGGGGCTGAACCCCCCAAAAAGCGCCCCCTGCAGCCACGAAAATGGAAAAGGGGGGAGAGGAAAAAGGGGTGGAGCCCATATCTCGGGGGGCCCTGACCCAATGTTTACAAAACTTGGGGGGTATCTTAAGAAGCCTAGTCTGATGCTCCGCTGAAAGTTTGGGGTCGGCACACCCAAAAATGCGCCCTCTGCAGCCATGGAAAGAAAAAGGGGGGGAGCCCATATCTCGGGACCCCCTGACCCAATGTTTACAAAACTTGGGTGGTCTCTTAAAAAAACCTGTCTGAATATCCCCTGAAAGTTTGGGGTCGGTACCCCAAAAAATGCGCTCCCTGCAGCCACGGAAAGGAGCGAATGTGCACAAGCACCCCCTCACACACACATGAGGATTTCCCTCTCTCTCTCTCTTTCCCCGGCCGGCCGCACATCAGCTGATTCCTCCAGCACTCAATCCTGACTGATTGGCCAGAAGAAGACCCAGCTTGGCCACCGATTGGCCGGGGGAGGAGAATGCTGCTTACTGACGGTTATGCTGCTTACTGACGGCCGAATTGGCCGAATTTATTCGCCGAACTCCCGAACTCGCTGAATTCGCCCCCCCCGGTTGCCCGCCAGTTTTGAGTTCGGATCCGTCCGAACTAAAAACCGCCGAATCAAGGGAAATTCGGCTGATTTTCAGTTCGGGCCGAACCGAATTGACAGCCCTACAACCTTGTAAAACAACACCTTTGCAACAGGGAAAACCAGAAGACACACAACTGAAACCTCCCCCCTCAAACCAGGGAGCGAGAGACTCGAGGGGGAACACACACCCCAGGCAGAACCGACGAAAGCCCCCTTTGGCTTCCCCCCCACCCACAGAAACTGTTCCCTCCCCACACACACAGAGACTCTGCTTCCCCCCCCCCCACACACACATACACAGGAGAAAAATTATAGATTATAGCCCCCAAAGGTGTCTTACTGTGGCTGTCTTCTGTTCCATCAGGAGCGGCTGGGGAGCACTTGTAATCCAAGATGATTCCAATTAGGCACGGGACGTTTTGCTCTGGAGATGCACAGGATCGGCTGATCCATTCATCCCAATAGGGAAAAGGGGAAAGGGGAAAGCCCATATCTCGGGACCCCCTGACCCAATGTTCACAAAACTTGGGTGGTCTCTTAAGAACACTGGTCTGAAATTCCGCTCAAAGTTTGGGATCTGCACCCCCAAAAATGCGCCCCCTGCAGCCACAAAAAGAGAAAAGGGGGGAGGCGATATTTTTGCCCCCACTGAACCCATCTTTGCAAAACTTGAGTGGTATCTTAAGAATAATTGTCTGAAGCTATGCTAAACGTTTGGGGGCTATATCCCCAAAAAAGCGCCCCCTGCAGCCACATAAATGGAAAAAGGGGGAGAGAAAAGGGGGAGAGCCCATATCTCGAGACCTCCTGACCCAATGTTTACAAAACTTGGGGGGTATCTTAAGAAGCTTCATCTGAAGCTCCACTGAAAGTTTGGGGTCTGTACCCCCAAAAATGCGCCCCCTGCAGCCATGGAAAGAAAAAGGGGGGAGCCCATATCTCGGGACCCCCTGACCCAATGTTTACAAAACTTGGGGGGTATCTTAAGAAGCTTCATCTGAAGCTCCACTGAAAGTTTTGTGTCTGTACCCCAAAAAATACGCCCCTGCAGCCACAGAAAGGAGCGAATGTGCACAAGCACCCCACACACACACACGAGGATTTCGCTCTCTCTCTCTCTCTCCCTGGCCGGGCCGCACATCAGCTGATTCCTCCAGAACTCAATCCTGACTGATTGGCCAGAAGAAGACCCAGCTTGGCCACCGATTGGCCAGGGGAGGAGAATGCTGCTTACTGACGGTTATGCTGCTTACTGACGGCCCCGAATTTGCCGAATTTATTCGTGAACTCCCGAACTCGCTGAATTCGGCCCCCCCGGTTGCCCGCCAGTTTTGAGTTCGGTTCCTCCCGAACTAAAAACCACCTAATCAAGGGAAATTCGGCTGATTTTCAGTTCGGGCCGAACCGAATCAACAGCCCTACAAAGCAGCCATTTTCTCCATATGAAGGGATCTCTATTGGCTGGAGATCAGTTGTAATAGCAGGAGATCTGCAGCTACTACCTGGAAGTTGGCAACCCTAGTCAGGATGCATATCCATTCTCTCTTGTATTAGAGGAGCATGCCTATTATATTAGGTCCTGTGGAACACAGGCAGGATGCTGCTGCAGTCTTGTTTGTGGGCTTCCTAGAGGCACCTGGTTGGCTATTGTGTGAACAGACTGCTGGACTTGATGGGCCTTTGTCTGATCCAGCATGGCTTTTCTTATGTTCTTATGTTCTTATCTATCCAAGCTGTTGTCAAGTGCCTTGAGAAGAACAACCAGGTGGCAACAATGGTTAGGTGGGCATCCCTTGCAAGGTCAGAGCTAGGACAGATGATGATTCAATTTGTCCTAGGACAGGCAGGACCTTGCAACATTTTTCCCTTCCCCTTCCTGTTCACAGCAACTGAGTTCAACTGGTTGACTTGGATTGCATTTGCCTCAATAGTGTTCTGTTCATCTCTGCTTAAAACCAGCATGAGGAGTTTCCCTCCAGTCAAATTTCCATGAACAAACAATGAGACTCCTAAGGCCACGTTACGGTGGTGGAATAATTTAGACAACTCCCTGGCTGTTCCTTTTCCACCCTGTCTTTGGGTTTCTTTTGATTCTAGCAAAATTCAGGGAGCAGATCAATAAACCTGAGCTTTCAGCATTCTATCGATTGGCTGGTTCCTTCTCTCCTTCTTCTTTTATAGAATTTGATGCCAAAGAATAAATTGGAAATAGGTCATTAGAGAGGAAAGGCTGGTTATTTTTCTCTGCTCTTCTGGTTATCAAAGCAGGACGGAAGGGGGTTAACTGAACTGGAAGATGGGACTGCTGTGCCCAAGAGCATTGAGGCTTTAGTACTGCCTAAGACACACGCACAAAAGATTTTGTTTCCTTGGAGCCTGGCAGGTCTGAATCAAGGTTTCACTCAGAGGTAAATATGATATAAGGCAAGGCAGTTTACTTGGTCCGAAAGATAAAACATTTCAAACAGAGAAATCTGAAAATTCTCAGCATATGAAATATTTGAAGGATTTAATGTGTGCTAAATTTTGTTCCAGGCCTGTTTGAAACATTTGGTGCTAGTGATGCTAGTGAAAACCCTCTGTTTTGCAATTCAGAGCAAAAGTGCAAGGATTTTGAGACAAGATGAATGAATTTTGATAAGATTAGCAATATCTAATCTTAGAAGAGCTGCTCCTCTAGAATCAGGAGCTAACTTTTATGTTTTTGCCCTCAAGTCACAGCTGACTTATGGTTAGGGTTGCCAGCTCCAGGTTGGGAAATACCTGGAGATTTTGGGGGTGGAGACTGAGGAGGGCAGGCCCAGGGTTTGAGGAGGGGAGGGACTTCAATGCCATAGAGTTCAATGGCCAATGCAGCCATTTTCTCCAGGGGAACTGATCTCTATTGGCTGGAGATCAGTTGTAATAGCAAGAGATCTCCAGCTAGTATCTGGAGGTTGGCAACCTTACTTATGGTGACCCCCAAGGGTTTTCAAAGCAAGAGCCTTTGGGAGGTGGCTTGCTATTGCCTGCCTCTGTGTCATGACTCTGATATTTGTTGAGGTCTCCCTTCCAAATACAAGACAAGGACTCCGAGGGGGAGGGAAGGACTATTTAGGGTTGCCTGGCCACCGGTGAGGAATGGGGGGGGGGGGATGGGGAGGCAAGGTTGCCAGATCCAGGTTGGGAAACTCCTGAAGATTTGGGGATAGGGCTTGGGGAGGAGTGGGATTTCAGTGGGTCACAATGGCATAGAGTCCTCGCTCCAAAGCATCCATTTTCTCCAGGGGCACTGATCTCTGTAGGCTGGAGATGAGTTGTAATTCCGGAAGATCTCCTAATCCTACCTAGGCATTCCTAGGACTATTCCTCCAGGTGAGAGAGGCATCCCTGTCTTCTGGGGCTTTTAATGTTCTTCTGTGGGGCAATATCTGGTACCTTTGTGACTGCTATCTGGGGTTACTTCCTGGATCCAGGATCCTCCACATCTGAGTCTGTGCGTCCCCTGCTGATATGGAAGGCCCAGGCTCCTTGTCCACAATCTGTGGTCTGTTCACACAGTGGCCAACCAGGTGCCTCTAGGAAGCCCACAAACAAGACGACTGCAGCAGCATTGTCCTGCCTGTGTTCCAAAGCATCTAATACAATAGGCATGCTCCTCTGATCCTGGAGAGAATAGGCATGCATCATGACTAGTATCCATTTTGACTAGTAGCCATGAATAGCCCTCTCCTCCATGGACATGTCCACTCTCCTCTTAAAGCCTTCCAAGTTGGCAGCCATCACCACATCCTGGGGCATGGAGTTCCATAATTCCACTATGTTCTGTGTGAAGAAGTACCTCTTTTTCAATCAGTGGAGTTGAAGCATACATAAAAACTCTGTGCTGGAATGTGCCCCACAATTAGAAACCAGCACAAATTATCTTCTTCAAGAAAAATATTTTCTACTTTTTTTTTTAGAAAAGATCCAGAGTTTTTCTTCCTTTTTTCTAGCCACCCCAATTTGCCATTTATTCAAAGCAAAATGTTGCTATTTTTTTTTTTTTTTAATAGCCAGGAGACTCTACTCTGACGGGGACTGGAGATAATTTGGGTAACAGAAAAGAACGGAAAAGAATGCAGACCTCAAAATTTCGGTTTATTTCCTCTTTGAAAAATATGGAGAAACAACTTTGAAATGATACTTGATGGCTGCATTATGTCTCTCTCACTTCAAAATGTCCCTTTGTTCACACTGAGAGAGAGAGAAAGAGAGAACAATCTTTACGAATGAGGAGGAATTATAGGGGAAATGGTCATATCAGTATATACTTGTTCAATCTTAAAGGGCTACTGCTTTGGACAGGAGATGCAGATTCTAAGTGGGTATACTGAAGAGGGAAGTCTTCATGGGAGGGACTGTGTCTCAGTGGTAGAGCATCTGCTTGGCATGTAGAAGGTCCCCGATTCAATCCCAGGCATCTCCAGTTAAAGGGACTAGGCAAGTAGGTGATGTGAAAGACCTCGACCTGAGACCCTGGAGAGCCACTGCCAGTCTGAGTAGACAATACTGACTTTGATGAACCAAGGGTCTGATACAGTATAAGGCAGCTTCATGTATTCATGTATTCATGCCCCAAAGTGAAGAAGCCAGCATATTAAAACCATATCTCACTTCTCTTTTCTACGCACACACACAAAACCTATGGATGCTGCCCATCAGTCCCATCACCATGAACCAGGCATCCCCAACCTTTTCAAGCACCTTTGGAATTCTGACACAGCCTGGTGGATGCAGCCACAAAATGGCTGCCACAAGTTGGCTGCCGGAGGAGGTGGAGCCCGCTACAAAATGCTTGCCACAGCTTATCTTCAGTCACTTGGTGAAGATCCTCATCCTATGGTGGCATCTGCTGCCACCGCAACATTTTTTTAAATCTGCACCACCAATCATATCTCCAGTGACCAACCAGAAGCCTTGCTGGGCAAAAGCCCCACCTGGCCCTACCTTTCTAAAAACACTTGGTGGGCACTTGGGAAATTGTTGATGGGAACGATGACACCCATGGACACCACATTGGGGGGCCCTGCCCTACAGTGATCTGTGGAAGCACTCAGGTGATCATACCTGCACCTAGGAAGTCTCCTGGGACTAGTCAGCCATAAGCAGCTGGTCTCCTATTCTCAGATGCTTCAGGGTGCTTGCCGATCAGTGTTCAATGCAACACAGCGAATCCACACGAATCTTGCTAACCCTGCGAAAGGTCTCTCTGATCTACTAGACCTGGCTTGTTTAAATGACACACCCAATTAGAACTTAGCACAGCAGACAACACCAATAGAGTTGCCACATCCCTCTACACCACCAGTGGGAGGTTTTTGGGGCGAAGCCTGAGGAGGATGGGGTTTGGGGAGGGGAGGGACTTCAAGGCCATAGAGTCCAATGGCCAAAGCGGCCATTTTCTCCAGGGGAACTGATCTCTATCGGCTGGAGATAAGCTGTAATAGCAGGAGATCTCCAGATAGTACCTGGTGGTTGGCAACCCTAACCACAACCCCCCCCCCCGCAAAAGGTCCTCCTCCCAAACAATTTGCGAAGAACCTGTTTTCAAATAATTTATGAAAGGAAATTCCAAGCTGCTGTTTGGCAATCTGTTTCTGGTCATTGCTATAGGGAGAAGAGCTGGACTCCAGCATTTATCCCACTGCCTGGAATAGGGTCACCAACCTCCAGCTACTAGCTGGAGACCTCCTACTGTTACAACTGACCGCCAGCCAATAGAGATCGGTTCACCTGGAGAAAATGGCCACTATGGCAATTGGACTCTATGGCATCGAAGTCCCTCCCCTCTCTAAACCCTTCCCTCCTCAGGCTCTGCCCCCAGAATCTCCAGGTATTTCCCAACCCGGAGCTGGCAACCCTAGTCTGGAAGGTTTTTTAGACTGCTTTGGAATGCATCCAGTGAGCTGATTTATTTATGCTTTTATTTCAGCTTTCCCTTTTTGGATTTTATATGAATTCCAGTTGGGTCTGTAATTTTCCCACCCACCTCCTCCTTCCTACCTTTTTCTTTGTATGCCAAAAAACGTTGCTTGCTTTTACTTGGACTATGTCGTTGCTACATTTTTGAGCTCTCAGAATCTTCCCCCCAAAAAACCCTAAGCACTGCTACCTTAAGGAACCAAGGAAGGGGTTAACCATATATTCCAATTTGTATTCCTTCTTTTCCTTCCCTAACCTGAGCTCACCTGGACTGCTGAATGAGCTTTGGATACATTGTCAAAAAGCATTTCACAGCTGGTGGTAGCAGTATCTCCCTTTCCCCTGTCTGGGGTGGGGTCTACTTACTTACATAAGAACATAAGAAAGGCCATGTTGGATCAGACCAAAATGCATCAAGTCCAGCAGTCTGTTCACACAGTGGCCAACCAGGTGCTTCTAGGAAGCCCACAAACAAGACAACTGCAGCAGCATTGTCCTGCCTGTATTCCAAAGCACCTAATATAATAGGCTCCTCTGATCCTGGAGAGAATAGGGATGCATCATGACTACTATCCATTTTTACTAGTAGCCATGAATCCCCCTCTCCTCCATGAACATGTCCACTCCCCTCTTAAAGCCTTCCAAGTTGGCAGCCATCACCACATCCTGGGGCAGGGAGTTCCACAATTTAACTATGCACTGTGTGAACTTACTTCAGTTATACACAATCATTCTCCAATATTCAGACCCAAAGTGGCTTATGTCAGTCTCCTCTCCTTCATTTTCTCCTCACAACAACACTGTGAGTGTGTGGCTTTAGTCTCTAATGCGCACCCAAGGGGGCTTATATCATTCTACTCTCCTTAGGGTTGCCAGTCTCCAAGTATTAACAGGAGATCTCCTGCTATTACAACTGATCTTCAGCCGACAGAGATCAGTTCACCTGGAGAAAATGGCCGCTTTGGCAATTGGACTCTATGGCATTGAAGTCCCTCCTGTCCCCAAACCACGCCCTCCTCAGGCTCTTTCCCCAAAACCTCCCACCGATGGCAAAGAGGGACCTGGCAACCCTAACTCTCCTCCATTTTCTCTTCAGAACAATCCTGTGAGGTAGTTTAGATTGAGGGTGTATGACTGACCCATGGTCACCCAACAAGCTTTCATGACAGAGTGGGTCTCCCAGATTCTAGTCTGACACTCTAACCACTATACTACACTGTATCTCACTCACCCTTCAATGACCTACACCAAACCCCCTCCTTAAGGTCACCACAGCACATAAGCTCAATTTAGCCATTCAGATTGATGTATTGAGGTCAGATCAGTAGGTTCAATCCTGCTTCCTCCTCAACCCATTGATTTTCCTGAGCAGGGCAAGATGGCCCATTATTTAGTTCAGCATTATATTTTTATCGCCATTGGATTTTCTCAGGCAGCAAATTATCTCAGGCCACCTCTGCTTGACCAATGACACTGGGTAGAAATAGGACATCTCCCCAAATGCAGTAGAGTGGGAGAAAGGAAGGAACGTGAGGATAGAATGAAGTGGGAGGCAAGAGAGACCGAGCTGAGGGTCTCACTTAAGACACTCTGGATGAGCCAGAACAGAGATGAAATTAAAGGGAATTGAGTTTAAAGTAAATACCTTGTAAAACATGGGAAAAAAACATGAGGGCCAGACCTGGAAGGTAAACCTGCTGACCAATTAGGGATGCCAGCCTCCAGGTGAGACCTGGGTATCCCCTGGAATTACAGCTCATCTCCAGACTGCAGAGATCAGTTCCCCTGGAGAAAATGGATGCTTTGGAGGGTGGACTCTATGGCATTGAACCCCACTGAGGTCCCTGACCTCCCCAGGCTCCATCCCCAAATTGCCAGGAGTTTCCCAACCTGGATCTGGCAACCCTACCCCCACATCCCTTGCCAGTGGCCTGGGGGGACCTGGCCACCTATGAACAATCAAGGCTTGGGCCATACTTTGTCCTTCCAAAGCTATCCTGTGTAGGCAATTAAGAAAGACACGAAACTGACATCCTGACACCTGTGGATCTGACCATTATTATGGTTAATTTGTAGGGTTGTCAACCTTCAGGTACTCGCTGGAAATCTCCTGCTATTACAACTGATCTCCAGCCGATAGAGATCAGCTCACCTGGAGAAAATGGCCACTTTGGCAATTGGGATCTATGGCATTGAGGTCTCTCCCTTCCCCCAAACCCTGCCCTCCTCAGGCTCCGCCCCAAAAATCTCCAGGTATTTCCCAACCTGGAGCTGGCAACCCTATTAATCTGTAAAACCACTTCAGGGGAAATAGTCCTGGGGGACTGAAAACCCCGTAGATTGAAGAGCTGATCTGATGGAGATTTTTTTCTTATTTATTTAATCAGGATCTAGGAGATTTGGAGAACAATCCTAAGCAGTTCTACTCAGAATCTGCAATCGGGCTAACTCCCAGGAAAGAGTTCTTGGGATTGCGCCCTTGATCCCCAGTCTGCCTAGTTCTGCTGTGAATCCATCTTTCTGACCTCACCACATTTCACACACCTTCTAGCCCTCACTCACTATATTCTGCCAGATCCTAACCTTTGCCCATTGGTTTACTAGAGATCTCCTGCTATTACAGCTGATCTCCAGATGACCAGGATCAGTTTCCCTGGAGCAAATGGCTGCTTTGGAGGATAGACTCTATGGCATGATACCCAGCTGATGTCTCTGCCCAGACACCATCCCTCAAAATCTCCAGGTATTACCCAACCCACAGCTGGTACCCCTAGCCAGCATTCAGCCATAACTACAAGAAGATTTCATGGTAGCTGCATCCTCTGGTCAAAGAGGGGCTGTGGCTCAGTGGTAGAGCATCTGCTTGGCATGCAGAAGGTTCCCGGTTCAATCGATGGTATCTCCAGTTAAAGGGACTAGGCAAATAGGTGATGTGAAAGACCTCTGCCTGAGAACCTGGAAAGCTGCTGCCGGTCTGAGTAGACAATACTGACTTTGATGGACCGAGGGTCTGATTCAGTATAAGGCAGCTTCATGTGTTCACAAAGTTTCTTGCATCCTAACAATTTTGGTATAAGAATTCAATCTCATTCAGCAAGAATTAGCTCATAAGGTTGCGGGGGGTGGGGGAGGGTAACTGTTTATTTTTGTGAGTAAAAGGCTAGTGAGTTATGAAAGGATTAATTAGTTAATGTCTGCAAAACACCATACAGGCTGCCAAGTATTATTAATATTATCCCATTCAAAAGAGAGCGTGTGTGTGCTTTACTTGTGATTAATTATTATTATTACAAGCACTTTGGCAACGACGGGGGAAAATCAAGGGTTTATTTAGAAATTAAGTACTTCCCCTCCCTCCGGAGCCTTTTGGAGAAATGGATCATACCATTTGCATAGCATGAGGATGCAGCTACGCAGTGATAAAGAGCACTTTGGGAAAGTGGGGAGAGGGGTGGGGGTCCCGTCTGGGGACGGGGAGAGAAACTTTCCGGCCTCAGCAAACGGAATGGAGGTGGATAACGTATATTTTGCATTGGGGATGAATTCAAACTTCTTCTCCCTGTTGATTCTAGTACTGCCATCTCTAGTTTGGGAAATTCCTGGAGATTTGGGGGGCACTGCTTGAGGAGGGTGGGATTTGGAAAGAACCTCAGCAACGATGTGATGCCATAGCTGAGGTTCTTTCCAAATCAGGGGAACTGATCTCTGTAGACTAAAGATCTATCGTAATTTTGGGAGCTCCACTATTTTAAAGTTGGTAATCCTGTTTTTCACTCACACACGCACACTCCAAATCCCTGGTTTAATTTACTTTCTCCCTTGTGTGAGTCAGACCTGCCTAGGGTTGCTAACCTCCAGGTACTAGCTGGAGATCTCCTGCTATTAATACTGATCTCCAGCCGATAGAGATAAGTTCACCTGGAGAAAATGGCTGCTTTGGCAATTGGACTCTATGGCACTGAAGTCCCTCAATTGGACTCTATGGCATGGAAGTCCCTTCCCTCCCCAAACCCTTTCCTCCTCAGGCTCCACCCTAAAAACCTCCCGCTGGTAGCAAAGAGGGACCTGGCAACCCTAAACCAGCAGTTCTTTTTTCATGCCATTATCTGTTTCTTCATATGGAATCTTCCTAGGGTTGTTAGCCTTCAGGTGAGACCTGGGGTTCTCTCAGAATTACAGCTGATCTGCAGACTACAGAGATGAGTGCCCCTAGAGAAAATGGATGTTTTGGAGCATGGTCTCTATGACATTGTACTCAGGTCCCTGTCCTCCCCAGGTTCCATCCCCAAATCTCCAGGAGTTTCTGAACCTGGATCTGGCAACCATCTCCCCCATCCCCCGCCGGTGACCAGAGGGGACCTGGCGACCCTAAATGTTCCCCATAAAATGTATGCATTTTTTCCAGTGTTACCTGTCCATTGATAAATGCTGCTGCTGCTTAGAGCAGGGCTTTTTCTGTGGTGACCCCTATGTTTATGAACACCTTTCTGTGTACGACTTGCTTGCTTTATACACTTGAACTCTTCAAATGCAGGACAGGTTTGCCAACTCCATGCAAGGAAATTCCTGGAGATCTGGGAGCAGAGCCTGGGGAGAGACCTTAGCTGGGCATAGTGCCATAAAGTCCACCATCAAAAGCTGCCATTTTCTAAAGGAAAACTGATCTCGGTAGTCTGAAGGTGAGTTCCAATTCTGGGAGCTCTCCTGTCCCCACCTGAAGACTGGTAACGTTAATGCAGGCTAAGGCCTGTGTAGTCCACCAAGCACTTGTGGAGTGAGAGGTTCAGGGTGACATCTGATTCATCTAGAATTTTAGAGGACTTTTTTTCCCCTACACAATGTCTGAACTGTGTGCTGTTTCCAGGCACCTAATGGTGACAGAATATTTCACGTCTGCTCTGTTGCTTTTCAGGCTACGCTGCGTTCCCTGCATCGCGAAATCCACGCTCGACTGTACCTTGTTATCAATGCAAAACAAGCAAAGCAAACAACCCAATAAAACGCCAGCCACTGAGTTGGATTTACCTACTGGCCTGGGGAAATTTAAACCCACATATTCTCCTGGGGTACCGAAGCACACATTTGCAGCTTAGCTGGACAAATCCCTTCTCCTAGGAATACCCGACAGCTTTCATGCTCCCGTTTCCTATCTCCGTATCTCACAGCGTGTTAAATTATTCAGATAACTTTAAAAGCTGATGGGGAAGTTAACGCAGGCAATTAGCAAGACAGGCATGTTCCTAAATGAGCTCCGAGAGAAGGTGGGGGGGAGAGTCTACAGCAGATATAATGGAACCACCCAGGCCTAATGCCAACCATGCTGCCTGCGTCACAACTGTTTGCCCAAATCCAATGCCATTTCAAACATCCCCAGGACCACATACAGGGAAACAGGATTCAATCTGGCTCATGTCTTTAAGAACTGGCACAAATTCCATGCCTGAGTGCCAAAAACTATTCTTGGCTGCTTTTTCAGAAGAGGATCTCCGACCGCTTTCGTATTCTTTTGGAAGAAGGAAGCTGCAAACATTCTTATGGTTTGATGAAACGCCAGTTTCGCTGATCAGCCAAATCAATGGCATGATTGTTTTCCTGGCCAGTACAACTCCGGGCTGCAGGCACGAGGTTGCTCATTAGTAGGGTTGCCAACCTCCAGGTACTAGCGGGAGATCTCCTGCTATTACAACTGATCTCCAGCCGATAGAGATCAGTTCACCTGGAGAAAATGGCCACTTTGGCCGTTGGACTCTATGGCATTGAAGTCCCTCCCCTCCCCAAACCCTGCCCTCCTCAGGCTCTACCCCAAAAACCTCCCACCGGCTGCAAAGAGGGACCTAGCAACCCTACTCAAACAAGTCTCTGAAGAAGCAGCACAAAAATTATCTAAAATAAATAAATGACATTACACAACCCATTAATCTCAGTCTCTGTCTTCAGTCTGGGAACTATAGTAAAGGTAAAGGTCCCCTGTGCAAGCACCAGGTTATTCCTGACACATGGGGCGATGTCACATCCCGACGTTTTCTAGGCAGACTTTGTTTGCGGGGTGGTTTGCCAGTGCCTTCCCCAGTCATCTTCCCTTTACCCCCAGCGAGCTGGGTACTCATTTTACCGACCTCGGAAGGATGGAAGGCTGAGTCAACCTTGAGCCGGCTACCTGAAACCAACTTCTGTTGGGATCGAACTCAGGTCATGAGCAGAGCTTCGACTGCAGTACTGCAGCTTTACCACTCTGTGCCACGGGGCTCCTAGGAACTATACTACTGACCTGTTTTACAGGTCAGTTGTAAGAACGACTGAGATAATGTATCACAAACATCTTGGAACATTTAAAATATGTTCTGTGACTGCAAATGTGAAGAATATTATTTATAGAATAAAGAGCTGAAATCTTCATGACTTATTTAGTTCAAGTTCTTGTGGCAAGTTTCCCCTGGACTTAAATTATCCCTGACATGCAAATACAGCCTCATTTATTTAAGAATTTCGACTGAACAACAACTCACAGCTTCTCAGGGCAAATAATGCATTCCCTTTACATTTGAGAAAACTGGATGGATATCTATCTGGTAGGGGTGGTGTATTTTGAGGAGTAGGGTTGCCAGGTCCCTCTTCGCCACCGGCCTTTTAGGGCAGGGATTATGCTAGTTTAAGCTGATGCTTTTCTGAGGTTTGAGGTGGCTGTTATAACTCTTCCACTGACCTGGATGGTCCAGGCTAGCTTGATCTCATCAGATCTCAGATGTTAAGCAGGGTTACCCTGAGTAGTAGTAGTAGCAGTAGCAGTAGCAGTAGCAGTAGTAGTAGTAGTAGAAGAAGTAGTAGTAGTAGTAGTAGAAGAAGAAGAAGAAGAAGAAGAAGAAGAAGAAGAAGAAGAAGAAGAAGAGGAGGAGGAGGAGGAGGAGGAGGAGGAGGAGGAGGAGGAGGAGGAGGAGGAGGAGGAGGAGAATGTTTTTAAGGAGAATCAAACTGGCTTAAAATCGCCTTCCCTTCCTCTCCCCACAACAGACACCTTGTGAGATAGGTGGGGCTGAGAGAGTTCTGAGAGAACTGTGACTGGCCCAAGGTCACCCAGCAGGCTTCATGTGGAGGAGTGGGGAATCAAACCCGGTTCTCCAGATTAGAGTCCACCACTCTTAACTGCTACACCATGCTGGCTCATGGATGGGAGACCACCAAGGACATCCAGGATTGTTCCTTAGGGGCAGGCAATGACAAACCACCTGTTTGTCTATTGCCTTGAAAACCCAATGGGGTCAACATAAATTGGCTGTGATTTTCCACCATTGTAACTGCTAGGGATGTGCCACAAACACAACTTTGTTTTTTTTTCCCCTTTCAGGTTTAAAATTAAATGTTTCAGTGTTGTTTAATTGAACACATGAAGCTGCCTTATACTGAATCAGTCCTTTGGTCCATCAAAGTCAGTATTGTCTACTCAGACCGGCAGTGACTCTCCAAGGTCTCGGGCAGGGATCTTTCACATCACCTACCTGCCTAGTCCCTTTACCTGGTGATACCACGGATTGAACCTGGGACCTTCTGCATGCCAAGTAGATGCTCTACCAATGAGCCACGGCCCCTCCCCATGGTGCTAAATGTTGGTGCTAAAGCTATTTTAGCTTTGCTAAAGCTATTCATTTCTATTATTTATTTGGTTTTCTTTTACATAGATTTCCATTGGGAATACATTTCTGGCTGTAACTCCCAAACCCCATTCAACTGTGATGAAACTCTCCAGGATTACACCCCACCCCAGGCATCCTCCCAGACAGACAGATGGTAGCATCCCCTTTGTATAAGTATTTACATTTCTCACTTGTTAAAGGGATACAGCCCTTCAAAACATGTGTGTATGTAAAGTGCTGTCAAGTCACAGCCAACGTATGGTGACCCCATAAGTAGCTTGCCATTGCCTGGCTCTGCACACCAATCTTGGATTTCCCTAGTGGTCTCTCATTCAAGTACTAACCAGACTGACCATGCTTAGCTTTTGAGCTAGCCTGGGGCATCCTGGTCAAAGCAGGTAGTTTAGCAGAATGGGCACAAAATAAATAAATAACAAGGTACCATCAGACAGATGCCACCATCATGTCACACCATGACAGATCGATTTGTTTCCTGGCACCAACTTCCTTCTTCTCAAAGAATCTTTCCCCCAGAGCCAGTTGCCAGTCCTGGATTTTGCCCTCATCATTGAAACAGGAAGTGCTTCAGAAGAACCCAGGAGGAATCACACTTTGCCTTGGCGGACAGACCCCATCAGAAGCATCTGCCTCCATCGTAGAAGACCAGCAAGCATGGATCCTTCCACCATTATGTGGTTTGTCTAGGGTTGCCAGCTCTGGGTTGGGAAATACCTGGGTTTTTTTGGGAGGAGCCTGAGGAGGGTGGGGTTTGGAGAGAGGAGGGGCTTCAGTGCCATAGAGTCCAATTGCCAAAGCGGCCATTTTCTCCAGGGGAATGCATCTCTATCAGCTGGAGATCAGTCTGAGCCATTTTGTGATTGGCTGTGCCACCTCACCTTGGCACCCACACTGTGGTGGCATCCCCTACTGGTTCTCAAAATCCAAAAGTGCCCACGGATCAACAAGTTTGGGGACTGCTGAATTAAGCATGTGGGCCATGTGGCAGCAAGGCCCCAAAAGCATGGAATCAGAGTAGACTGCAGTTTGTGGAACCATCTTCCAACCAACCCTTGCCTGTTCGGTCATCCTACTGTGTCAATTTTTCCCGTGTTCAATATTCTTAAGGTCAGCAATACATGCACAGGTAGTTTCATGCCGCTTTGATATCAAGGTGTTTTGTTTTTCTGAATGGAGCCGTGCCTCCTGGAGCCTTATATTGTCTCTGGGTGTTACTGGTTGCAGTGAAAACACATAATTGAAAGAAGGTAGCAGATGTTGACTGAGGAGGGTGTAACATTTGTCTGCGTCCCCTCCCATTATGGTACTCAGAATGATGTTTGTTTTATTTGTTGTAGAAGATCAAGACAAAAATAACGAAAAAACAACAGAAATTAGCTTTCCAGTACTACACCATGCCAGTTCTTGTCGGACATAGGTCTGTCAATGGCTATTTGTTATGAGAACTAAAAGAAATATCCTTGTTCAGGGGAATTATACCTCTGAGAAATCCACATCGTCACGGGCCATAATTAGAGATGGTAGAATAAGTGTAAGTGCCAGAGTATAAACAGGCCAATTGAACACCCTGAAGAACCGAAGGAAAAAGGTCTATTAATAAACCAGCCCATTATAGGATTGTGCAACTAGGTGGATTGGGGAGGGGACTCCTTTGGGGCTAAGCAGCATCAGTCAAGCCCAGGAACAGCATCTGGTGAAGGACAGATGAGGCTTAACACCTTTCTGCACCATTTTATGTGCAGGTGAATAAAAATTAAGTCAGCTGGAATGCTGTCCAAGTTTGGAGCCAGGGTTTGCCTAAAACACTGGTAGCCATGATTAGGAGGCTTGTTAGCTAGCAATGCATGTTCAGAGCTAGGACAGTCTTTTGTTGATATAGATCAGTAGGGTTGCCAACCTCCAGGTAGTAGCTGGAGATCTCCTGCTATTACAACTGATCTCCAGCCAATAGAGATCTGTTCACTTGGAGAAAATGGCCTCTTTGGCATTTGGACTCTGTGGCATTGAAGTTCCCAAACCCCATCCTCCTCAGACTCCACCCCAAAAATCTCCAGGTATTTCCCAACCTGGAGCTGGCAACCCTATAAAGATCAGCCATTAATAAAACCAAGTATGACCTATATATTGGTGTCTTGTATATTCATTGAGGGGCGGGGGGTTTACAAAGCATTATAGCATTTCATGTCATCCTGTGTGCCTTATGCACAAGCCCTATTGACTTGGAGGCCATGGCTCAGTGGTAGAGCACATGTTTTGCACAAAGAAGGTTCCCAGGTTGAGTCCTGGCATCTCCAAATAAAGAAACTCGGGTAATAGGTGTTGGGCCTTTTCTCTGCCTGAAGAGTGATGGCCAGTCAAAGCAGACAATATTGAACTAGATGGATTAATGGTCTGACATGGTGGTATAAGGCAGTCAGTTTCCTATATGTTCAAGAGAACTTTCTTCTGGGTGAACCTATAATGAATTGGATGTAATTTAGAGGATAGTATTTGTTGAAAGTGAAACGTTTGACAATTCAGCTTAGAGTGAAATGCATTTGGCCTTTCTTTGTTAAGAGGTTTGTTTGATGTAAGTTAGCATGACACAAGGTAGCGTTATCCCCCCCCCCCAATGATCTGTGATTGGATTATTTAGGTAGCTAAGCAACTGCAGCCCAAATTGCAAATTTGATAATCAAGTATACCTCTTGCACATCATTTTTGTTGAATATTTTACAAGCTGAGTGTGGGGGGGGGGAACTGCACTTTTCATCAGTATTCATGACACTGAGGCACAGGCATTCAAATGTTCATGGGAAACAAACACAAAGGGGCTGAGAACGTGTCCAAACTCGTGCTGGCTATTCAATAAAACAAATGTCTGCTCGTTTTGCTTTTCTCTGTTTGCCGCTTACCCGTAATTAGCAAGTGACCCAGACCTAAGCAAAAGTCACCTGCTTAAGGAGAACACAGACTCCCGGTTGTCCACGGTCCGTGAACCTCATCTCTCTGGAAGATGTGCGTACGAAAAGCACACCCCCAGGCATGCTGTGTTTTATTTTTAACGAAGTTCTGATTCAACTCTCTCTTCGGTGTTTTTTTTTCTTCCTGCTCCACAGAAATCTGCCTCAGATTGCTTATAATGAGCCAGTCCCCGAGTTTGTTCAGAGGAGCTACGCAAAACTTTAGGATGAATATAGCCATGTATGGCCACTCATCACAGGTACCACAAGTTTGGCTACAGGCCATGGCTTGGTGGTGCCATGCATATATTGCAAGAAGGTCCTGATTTTAACCCCTGGCATTTCCACCTTAAGGATCTCAGGTAGCAGATCCTGGAAAGACCTTTGTCTGCCTGAACCCCCAGAGAAGGGCACCCAAACAGAGGACATGATACGTAGTTAAATCAGTTTCTGATCTGGACTTGGTATAAGGAAGCTTCCTAAATTCATATTCCCATTAGGTTACAATATTGTAGCATAATGGTTGCAGAGATTGTTAAAGTTGCTCTAACAAATGAGGTCCTCTGTTTCGATTCAAATAGTAGCCCTTTTCAGTGGCCACATTTCATCACACGTGCTACACGTGATCCTCCCAATCCATGTGGTCAACCATTTTGTTTGAAAGGGGCAACACATGTGTTTTCAGCCTTGGCATGCACGAATCACATCCCTGGAAACTTGAGAATGCTCTTGAATGGTATGTGGTGCATTAAGCATGATTTTAGACTAGGTGGCCTACTAGGGTTGCCAATCTCCAGGTACTAGCTAGAGATCTTCTGCTGAACTGATCTCTGGCTGATAGAGATCAGAGAACATAGCCACTTTGGATATTGGACTCTCTGGCATTGAAGTCCCTCCCCTCCCCAAACCTCACCCACCTCAAGCTCCACCCCCAAAATATCCAGGTACTTCCCAAACCGGAGCTGGCAATCCTATGGGCTACAAGACCCTTTCAACTTCTAAGACTCTAAAAACACAATAGTTAGAAATGTTGACCTCACCAGGCATCAACATTTGTCACTGTACACAACTCACCTGAAGATTTAGTCTTCAAGTATTGGAGTGATTAGGTGAAGGCATGCATGAACAAACAAGCCCTCCAGATTTTGGAAGGACAACAGCTCATGTGTCCTAGTGCTGAAAACAAGACCACAGGAATATAACAAGTCCATGTCATCTTTCAGCAGTCTTCACATCAATCAATTTGCTTATTGACAGTACTATCAGCTCTCCCATATTTTCCTTCAGGATGTAATCTATGGATAGGGTTGCCAGCTCCAGGTTGAGAAATACCTGGAGATTTTGGGGGTGGAGTCTGGGGAGGGTGGGGTTCTCAGTGTAATGTTTAGCTTAGCATCCTTTTGCGTTTCACATGAACCCTTGGAGGTCTTACATGAATTCGGCTTCAGGTAGGCACGGGTTTCCATGATGCTAAGTTATGCTTTATTAATTTATAATGTGAATTTTGGATTTACTTGTATCCGTAGTCAAGACTGGTGCCCAGCTATGTTTTGTGTTATATTTAGAAGTGGTTTACGCTGTGATGGAAACATTTTGAAAATGTCCTAAAGACACAGGAGTGCTTTTTCACACTTTGAAGATTGGCAAGCTGAAGAAGCACACGGAACGTGTAATGATCTAGACTGCACGTTCTTGCTGTTTTCATTATCTACATTCATCTTCGCTATGCATTGATCCAGCGGATTCTTTGAGGATTCTCTTTCCATTTGGAACCAGTCCTCGTGTTGGACAGTTTTGCATGCACCAGGCACCTCTTCTTGTCTTTCGCGTATCACCAATTACCTGCTGTTCTATGAATACCTTCTAGGTTACCATGGTATTTCAGGACTGATTATTTTTGTGGACTCTGAGTTTGTGGATTACATAGTGTATAGTAGATTTTTCTGTTATTGTACTTGTGTTTTTTGAGTGTATTTGCGAGTAATTGTTCTTTATTTAGGCTATTAGTAAATGTATATGGAATAGTTGTTTTGTTCTTGAGCCTTCGTGCTGTATCTTTAATTAACCTCCTGGAGGTTGGCAACCCTATCTATGGAGCCCACCAGCTGGTGTGGCCTCTGTGTGTTTTGCAAGAGGGCATTTCGATCTTTTCCGAAAGGGAAGAGCTGTTAGCAGGATATTCTTGTTTTGGAGATTCCTGACCAAGCCCAACAAGGCCAGCAATGCACTAGGAAACAGGGAGACCATAGTGGCTTTTCACGTCCAGGCAAATTGCCTTCACCATCAATAGATTCCACCCTAATGTTTGTAAAGTAAAGTGCCTCAGGAATTTTTCTGATGCATTACTTAGAAAGGCTCTTGTTATATCCTCAAGTGTTATTGACAGCAATACATGGTGCTCTCTTTCCCGCTTGGAAAAGGATTTTTTCTTACAGTAGACGGCAGATGTAAGTTGAGTCAACACTTACTGGAACTGCAGGTTATGAATTTTTCATATAAACAAGGAAATCTGAGACCTGGTTTGGTTGTTTTATTAAACATACAAGCTGGGAACCTTCAGGGAAGACATTCCATGCAATTATGGAGTTGTGATTGGCACTATGGATAACACAGCTGTACAGATGTTAATGCCTAATTTGCTGCAGTGATTTCCGCCAGAGAGATCTTACAAGGGGGAAAGGCACTCTGCTTTAAGAAGCAGGGCTTGATTGGGACAGGACCCAGTTGGACATGGGAACGAAACGCTCGCCATGCTGTTGTTTTTCTCCAGAGGGGAAAAAATAATCTTTGCAAAGACCAGCAGGGAATCTTATGAAAGATTGCCTAATAATTCAAGCAATTTAGCCCAGTGAACATAATTAGTATAAGTGTTGCTGTTTCCATTTAATTGATATCTCCCCATATGTTTGGATTCAAAGCTGTATTTTATTAAAAGCAATAAATGAATGAATGAATGAATGAATATTAAACTGAATGTTCAGGTTCAGAATAAACTGTGTGCTTTTCAATTTCAATTTTATTTTCCTTTCTACAACCTTCCCCATTCTGCAAAATTCTGTCAGATGAGTTTGATTGGCTTGTGAAACACATGAGCCCATGAAGCTGCCTTCTACTGAATCGGACCATCAAACTCAGTATTGTCTACTCAGACCAGCAGCGGCTCTCCAGGGTCAGGCTGAGCTCTTTCACATCACCTACTTGCCTAGTCCCTATAACTGGAGAAGCCGGGGATTGAACCTAGGACCTTCTCTGCATGCCAAGCAGATGCTCTACCACTGCAAGTACCTAAAGAAGCCATATATAGTTTTCTTGTTTTTTACTAGCACTACGTGTACTAGGGAAGTACCATTCAAATTGCAGTCCAAGCTCCATCAGCTGCCCCTGAAGCAAATAAAAATATGTGAGGGGAAATGCTGAAGGCCAGAGGATTTGTTTGCTTGTTTGCAATTTCCACCCCATGCTGAAGAGACAACCCATGCTTTCGTTGGTTAGAATGCGGATGGAAAGAGGCTTGGCTTTTTAGCCAGGAAAGTACCTGCAATGGAAAGCAGAGAAAAGCTAGGCAGAATTTTACAATATTACAAAGATGACTCAAGGAAGCAGGCAGTGCCTAGTCTGTTACCAGCCCAAGTACATTGGGCATAGGGTGATCACTTAAGTTGGTAGCATACCAGAAAATGTTGTGCTATACTGTGACTCAGAAATGTAACAGACAAACAAAAATAAACCTGCAGGTTTTTTTAAAGGGTGTGCTGCTGTTTACATCTACTGATATCACTACCATACTGGGGGCACTATTTATGCTATGCCTGTGCCCCCAGGGCTGGATCTTGGAGGAGTCTGGCAGGGACACTATGCTACCCATAGCTTTGTGTAGGCCCCTTGTAAGTATTCATGGGAAACTGGTTTATTGGTTTATTTTTATTTGAATTATTTATAGTCCAATGACTTCCTCAGATCACTAAAGATGGTGTAGAATCATGTATAGCCACCGTTTATTTATCTCTGGGCTACAGGTGAATTTGGCATTCCCCCCCCCCTCTCTCTCTTCCACCTATACTTTAAGTTATTTATCACTGTAGTGCTTAAAATCTCAATCCAGCAGGGAATTGGAGACACATTAGAACAGGTAATGCTCATAAGCAAAAAGCCTGAGCTACCATTAAGTATTCGGGTTTCCCATTTTTGCTGCTGTTCTTCAGGATCCTCTTCTATTGAGATGGCGAGAGGATGAGGAATATAATAAGATATCTGATCTCTCCCTCTCTCTTTTCTTTCCAGAAAGGCAAACTGCTTGCAATCTTCTGTAAGGTGCCTTCAGGAAACAGAAAGGTCATAAAGGAAGTTTCCTGCATTTAGTTATCCTAGCGGTCCCTGCTGTTCTACTTTCTGTTCTCTTTGCACCTATTGATATTACGATCACTCCAATGTATTAAGCACAGATGGATTCACACATGTATGCATATCACTTGATAACGGTATGCTAAACTCTTGGCAGACAGTCAAAATGAAATTAGTGATGTTAAGAATGTGCTTTTTTTTTTTTTTTTAATTGTCATGTATCATTGAGAAGATGATTTTCATCCCACATATTTTCTTGGGGAAATTTGCTACTTCCACTTGGCTCCTTATGCCATTTTTGTGCATTCTATCGGCAATTGACGCAAAAAAAAAATAGCTGCTGATTTGAAGGGCAATATTTATACTAAATCCCATTAATGTGATTGGTTAAAGAAGCCCAATTTCTACCTGAGTATGACTAAGCTGCTTTGAGGTGGATGGCCCAGGCTAGTTCGGTCTTGTCAGATCTCAGAAACTAAGTAGGGTTGGCCTTGTTAGTATTTGGATGGAGAACTACCAAGGAAATCCAAGTTTGATACACGGAGGCAACGTCAAACCACAACGTCAAACGTCAAAACGTCATCTCTTGCCGTGTAAAGCCTACAGGGTCACCATAAGTTGGCTGCAACTTAATTATAGATTAAAGCCCCCAAAGGGGTCTTACTGTGGCTGTCTTCTGTTCCATCAGGAGGGGCTGGGGAGGACTTGTAATCCAAGACAATTCCAATTAGGCATGGGACATTTTGCTCTGGAGATGCATACACGATCAGCTGATCCATTCATCCCAATAGGGAAAAGGGGAAAGGGGAAAGCCCATATCTCGGGACCCCCTGACCCAATGTTTACAAAACATGGGTGGTCTCTTAAGAAGGCTTGTCTGAAGCTCCGTTCAAAGTTTGGGATCTGCAACCCAAAAAATGCGCCCCCTGCAGCCACAGAAAGAGAAAAAGGGGGAGACAATATTTCTGCCCCCACTGAACCCATCTTTACAATGGTGGTATCTTAAGAAGGCTTGTCTGAAGCTATGCTGAAAGTTTGGGGTCTGTACCCCAAAAAATGCGCCCCCTGCAACCATGGAAAGAAAAAAGGGGGAGCCCATATCTCGGGACCCCCTGACCCAATGTTTACAAAACTTGGGTGGTCTCTTAAGAAGGCTTGTCTGAATCTCTGCTGATAGTTTGGGGTCTGTACCCCCAAAAATATGCCCCCTGCAGCCACAGAAAGGAGCGAATGTGCACAAGCATCCCCCCACACACACACAAGGATTTCCCCCCCCCTCTCTCTCCCCGGCTGGGCCGCACATCAGCTGATTCCTCCAGTACTCAATCCTGACTGACTGGCCAGAAGAAGACCCAGCTTGGCCACCGATTGGCCAGGGAAGGAGAATGCTGCTTACTGACGGTTATGCTGCTTACTGCCGCCCCGAATTGGCTGGATTTATTCGTGAACTCCCGAACTCGCTGAATTCGGCTCCCCCGGTTGCCCTCCATTTTTGAGTTTGGTTCGTCCCGAACTAAAAACCACCGAATCAGGGGAAATTCGGCTGTTTTTCAGTTCGGGCCGAACCGAATCAACAGCCCTAATCAAAATAGACCTAACTGATCTTATGAATGAGGGAAAACCTGAGGACACACAACTGAAGCCCCCCCTCAAACCAGGGAGAGACTCGAGGGGGCACACACACCCCAGGCAGAATGGGTGAAAGCCCCCTTTGGCTCCCCCCCCACCCACAGAAACTGCTCCCTCCCCCCACACACACAGACTTTGCTTTCCCCCCCCATACACACACACAGGAGAAAATTATAGATTAAAGCCCCCAAAGGGGTCTTACTGTGGCTGTCTTCTAGGGCTGTTGATTTGGTTCAGTCCGAACCGAAAAACAGCTGAATTTCCCGCAATTCAGTGGTTTTTCGGTTCGGACAAACCGAACTCAAAAAGGGGGGGAAACCGGGGAGCCGAATTGCCGAGTTCAGGGTGTTCCTGAATAAATTCGGCAAATTTGGCCCCTTTAAACAGCTGGAAGGCGCAGATCTGTTCCCCCCCCCCCCCGCGCATTTCCAGGGAGCTTCCCTGGAGGCGCGCGGCAGGCCCTTTAAATAGATGTGTGCCTCCCGGCTGGGAGGCACAAATCTATTTAAAGCCCGCCCACCCAGCCCTGCCGGGACTCCCGGCAGGGCTGGCGGGGGGCTGGCAAGCCCCTCTGCACTGCCTGCACAGACAGCGCAGAGGGGCTTGTTTAAAGGGCCCCCTGCGCGCCTTCAGGGGGCTTCCCTGAAGGCACGTGGGGGGCCCCTTAAACAGATCTGCGCCTTTCAGCTGGGAGGCGCAGATCTGTTTAAAGGGCCCCCCGCATGCCTTCAGGGAATCCCCCTGAAGGCGCGCGGGGGGGGGCGAATTTCCCCCCGAACTCCGGATCCCCCCGAATTTCCAGGGATCCGAAGTGGGGGAGTTCGGACTTCGGCACGGCCTGAATAAAAACGGGCTGAATTTTGCCGAAGCTGAACTATACTGATTTTTTTTTTCAACAGCCCTACTGTCTTCTGTTCCATCAGGAGGGGCTGGGAGGACTGGGTAATCCAATATGATTCTATTTAAGCACGGGAGGTTATGCCTTGGATTTGCCGCTCTGGAGATGCATACAGGATCGAGTGATCCATTCATCCCAATAGGGAAAAGGGGAAAGCCCATATCTCGGGACCCCCTGACCCAATGTTTACAAAACTTGGGGGGTCTCTTAAGAAGGCTCATCTGAAGCTATGCTGAAAGTTTGGGGGCTGCATCCTCAAAAAAGCGCCCCCTGCAGCCACGGAAATGGAAAAGGGGAGGGAAAAGGGGTGGAGCCCATATCTTGGGACCCCCTGACCCAATGTTTACAAAACTTGGGGGGTCTCTTAAGAAGGCTCGTCTGAAGTTATGCTGAATGTTTGGGGGCTGCACCCCCAAAAATGTGCCCCCTGCAGCCACAGAGAGAGAAAAGGGGGGAGCCCATATTTCTGCCCCCACTGAACCCATCTTTACAAAAATTGGGGAGTCTCTTAAGAAGGCTCATCTGAAGCTCCGCTGAAAGTTTGGGGTCTCTACCCCCAAAAATGTGCCCCCTGCAGCCACGGAAAGGAGCGAATGTGCACACGCACCCCCCCACGAGGATTTCTCTCTCTTTCTCTCCCCGGCCGGGCAGCGCAGCAGCTGATTCCTCCAGTACTCAATATTGGCCAGAAGAAGACCCAGCTTGGCCACCGATTGGCCGGGGGAGAATGCTGCTTACTGACGGTTATGCTGCTGTGCCCTGAATTTGCCGAATTTATTCATGAACTCCCGAACTCCCTGAATTTGGCTCCCCCCTTTTCCCGCCATCTTTGAGTTTGGTTCTTCCTGAACTAAAAATCGCCGAATCAGGGGAAATTTGGCTGTTTTTCGGTTCGGGACGAACCGAATCGACAGCCCTAACAGGCAGGACAATGCTGCTGCGGTCGTCTTGTTTGGGGGCTTCCTAGAGGCACCCAGTTTGGCCACTGTGTGAACAGACTGTTGGACATGATGGGCCTTGGTCTGATCCAGCATGGCTTTTCTTATGTTCTTAACTCTACTTCTTCTTGGTTCCTTCTTTGTGCAGGCTCCACAGATTGACTCGTATCCAAGGCTGCCCCCCAAATTTGGAGCTAGCTCTGGTTGTAAGTTACCCTTCATGGAAACTGATCAGCATAAAACCACTGCATGAAATATGCATGGCCTTGATTCATGGCCGTGCTGTCTGCCCACTGGCAAGCTCTGTCGGTTCTGAAAAGCAGCCGCCTGTGAGTTCACTTATGACTGTCAATCAAGTCTTGCTGTCAGTTTTGCTGCCCAAGCCTTCAAGAATTATTCTGCCAGTGCTTACCAAATTCCTATGCCAAACACAGCTCCCCTGAGAGCTCAAAAGAAGACTGTGA
Organism: Euleptes europaea; assembly: GCF_029931775.1. Classification (NCBI taxonomy): domain Eukaryota; kingdom Metazoa; phylum Chordata; class Lepidosauria; order Squamata; family Sphaerodactylidae; genus Euleptes; species Euleptes europaea. The sequence goes on along the minus strand of NC_079325.1, from coordinate 13,928,036 downwards.
TCATTGCATTGCTACAGCAAGCTAGTTTGTCTGTTATTGCTCAACTGAAACCCTCTCTCCTGTTTTGGAAATATTCTTCCTGCAAAAACATACAAACAAGCAAACAAAACTAAGGCCCCAACGATGAAGAAGAAGAAGAAAAAGAGTTGGTTTTTATATGCCGACTTTCTCTACCACTTAAGGGAGACTCAAACCGGCTTACAATCACCTTCCCTTTCCCCTCCCCACAACATACATAAGAGAGCTGTGACTAGCCCAAGGTTACCCAGCTGGCTTTGTGTGGAAGAGTGGGGAAACCAACCCAGTTCACCAGTTTAGCCTCCGCTGCTCATGTGGAGGAGTGGGGAATCAAACCCGGTTCTCCAGATTCCACCACTCCAAACCACCACTCTTAACCACTACACCACGCTGGCTCTCAACACCACAATGACTAAAATGATCTTTTAATAACATTTATAAACCATACTTTCCAATTAGAGTTGTTTGAAGTATTTGCCAATATATAAATAAATATATATTATCAAAAGTAAATACAAAATATTTATGTCTACACAAAATACCAAGACAAATCAGAGATGCATGACCAACAAAATATCTCTGTATACATAAACCAAATCAGAAATGCATGACCATATGTGTTTTGGCCATGTCTTCTTCAGTGATCATCAAATATACACAACATATCACAATGAAGCATTTCTAGGATACAAGAAATATGCACTGAGTAAAGAGACCTGTTACTTGTATCCTAGTAATTAGGGCTGTCAATTCGGTTCGGCCCGAACTGAAAATCAGCCGAATTTCCCTTGATTCGGCGGTTTTTAGTTCGGACGGATCCGAACTCAAAACTGGCGGGCAACCGGGGGGGCCGAATTCAGCGAGTTCGGGAGTTCGGCGAATAAATTCGGCCAATTCGGCCGTCAGTAAGCAGCATAACCGTCAGTAAGCAGCATTCTCCTCCCCCGGCCAATCGGTGGCCAAGCTGGGTCTTCTTCTGGCCAATCAGTCAGGATTGAGTGCTGGAGGAATCAGCTGATGTGCGGCCGGCCGGGGAAAGAGAGAGAGAGAGGGAAATCCTCATGTGTGTGTGAGGGGGTGCTTATGCACATTCGCTCCTTTCCGTGGCTGCAGGGGGCGCATTTTTTGGGGTACCGACCCCAAACTTTCAGGGGATATTCAGACAGGTTTTTTTAAGAGACCACCCAAGTTTTGTAAACATTGGGTCAGGGGGTCCCGAGATATGGGCTCCCCCCCTTTTTTCTTTCCATGGCTGCAGAGGGCGCATTTTTGGGTGTGCCGACCCCAAACTTTCAGCGGAGCATCAGACTAGGCTTCTTAAGATACCCCCCAAGTTTTGTAAACATTGGGTCAGGGCCCCCCGAGATATGGGCTCCACCCCTTTTTCCTCTCCCCCCTTTTCCATTTTCGTGGCTGCAGGGGGCGCTTTTTTGGGGGTTCAGCCCCCAAACTTTTGTCATAGCTTCAGAGAATCCCTCTTAAGAGACCACCCAAGTTTTGTAAAGATGGGTTCAGTGGGGGCTGAAATATTGGCTCCCCCCCTTTTCTCTTTCCATGGCTGCAGGGGGCGCATTTTTGGGTGTGCCGATCCCAGACTTTCGGCGGAGCTTCAGTCAAGGCTTTTTAAGAGACCACCCAAGTTTTGTAAACATTGGGTCAGGGCCCCCCGAGATATGGGCTTTCCCCTTTCCCCTATTGGGATGAATGGATCACCCTCGAGAGATGCATACATATGGATCTTATATTGGATACAAATGGAATCATATTGGATTACCCAGCCTCCCAGCCCCTCCTGCTGGAACAGAAGACAGCCACAGTAAGACCCCTTTGGGGGCTTTAATCTATATTTTTTCTTTTCTGTGTGTGGGGGGGGGGAAAGCAGAGTCTGTGTGTGTGTGTGGGGAGGGAGCAGTTTCTGTGGGTGGGTGGGGGGGAAGCCAAAGGGGGCTTTTGCCGGTTCTGCCTGGGGTGTGTGTTCCCCCTCCAGTCTCTCTCTCCCTGGTTTGAGGGGGGGCTTCATTTTTATTCTTCAGGTTTTTCCTCATTCATAAGATCAGTTAGGTTATTGATGCTTGCTCAAAACTGGTTTTCAAATGGTGACTTAAAGAATGCATCTGCCTGGTCCTAAGTCCAATGCAAAAGGAGACATTCCACCCCCTCCTGCTCATTATGCATAGCTAGCTGCCTCTGTCCCTTTCCATGGTATGCAAACTCCCAGGTGTCAGGTGTTGCTATGCACTGTTGCAAAGGTTTTGCATTGCGTGCTTGTGTTGCTTTGCAGTTGTATTGTTTTGCAAAATTCTTCACACCTGCCCCGCCCTTTGCATATTTGCAAAGGGGTTGCTCTGCAGTTGTGTTGCTTTGCAAAGTTCTTAGCACCTGCCCCGCCCTTGCTCTCATCAGCTGTTTGTCGGGCCGGGAGCTTTGTGCGTGGGCGGCAAGCTCTGCGGAGAGATCCACATTAAGGGTGGGGGGGACCCCTTTCAGGGCCCATATCTCAGCCCCCCCCTGACCCAATCTTTACAAAACTTGGGGAGTCTTTCAATATACGTCCTTTGAAGCTCTGCTGAAAGTTTGGGACCTCTAAGCCCAAAAATGCCCCCCCCAGAGCCGCGGAAAGGCGCGGTTGTGTTTTTAATGGCTTTATTCGGCCGAATTTTTTTCCGGAACTTTGAATTCCCGCCGAATTGAACGGATCCGAAGTGGGGGAGTTCGGACTTCGGCACGTACCGAACCCACAAGGGCCAAATTCGGCCGAATCCGAACTGTACCGAATTTTTTTTTTTTTGACAGCCCTACTAGTAATGTTTCATTCCTTCTTGGCCCTGAAGCAACCAGCTAATCCCACAGCATTGCCTAGGGAGGGGTGGGTGGGAAAGCTCCAAACCAAAGGTGAAGTAATGAAGATGAGTGAGTGAGTGAGTGAGTGAGTGAGAGTGAGAGAGAGAGAGAGAGCACCTCTCTTCCTGGCCAGGAAATTAATGTCCAGTTCACATCCCACCCCATGTGCCAGTTTGTTTTGCATCCCTCCAGTTGGACTTTGGCAAATTCATCCCCCATGCCCAGCAATGGTTGAATGAACACATGAACACATGAAGCTGCTTTATGCTGAATCAGACCCCTTGGTCCATTAAAGTCAGTATTGTCTACTCAGACCGGCAGCGTCTCTCCAGGATCTCAGGAAGAGGCCTTTCACATCACCTACCTACCTAGTCCCATTAACTGGAGATGCCGAGGATTGAACCTGGGACCTTCTGCATGCCAAGCAGATGCTCTACCACTGAGCCACGGCCCCTCCCCCAATGTGCTCACCTTTATAACAACTGTAAAGTAGGTAGTGAAAGAATAACGGGCCCAGGGACACCCAAGAGGCTCAATAGCAAGCCAGATTTGAACTCTGGTCTCTGGTTCTATATAGACTTACCTCATTATATCCTTTTTTGCCCCCTGTATGATGGTCCTAGGGCTAAATTCTTAGCAGGAATATTATCTGTTATTATGGTACATTCAGATGAGGATAAAATTAAATTTTTGCTGTCTGATATAGATGCTTACGTAACACATATGGTTTCTTTGTTTTCTCTAGCAGCATAGAAAATAACATCTAAGGTTTCTGAAGGAGTTATTAATTAAGTTTAAAATAGTGAATTAGTACATTTTGGTATCTGTTATATTTTAATCGCTGATTGGTTTTATTTATATTGCTGTATTACTATGTTTTAGCTAATTGTATGTATGTACTTCTGTTTTTTGGGGTGTTTTTGTTGTTGTTGTAAGCTGCAGTACTGCAGTCCATGCTCTGCTCACGACCTGAGTTCGATTCCGATGGAAGTCTGTTTCAGGTAGCCAGCTCAAGGTTGACTCAGCCTTCCATCCTTCTGAGGTCGGTCAAATGAGTACCCAGCTTGCTGGGGGTAAAGGGAAGATAACTGGGGAAGGCATTGGCAAACCACCCCGTAAACTAAGTTTGCCTAGGAAACGTCGGGATGTGATGTCATCCCATGGGTCAGGAATAACCTGGTGCTTGCACAGGGGACCTTTACCTTAATTACTATGTTTTAGCTATTTGTGATGGCCAACAGCCATATGCAATACAATTTCTGGTTCTGGTTCTGGTTCTCTGGTTCTGTTTGAACACTCTAACCACTATACCACACACATGAACCCAGCAACACTGGAAAGTCAAACAATTTTACAAGGGCCATGTAATTCAATTTTTCAAGAATTCAGCCCAAGCTTTAGAGTAAACATGACCTGAAAGTTATAAAACAGCACAATGCAATAACAACAACTATATGGTCTTTCTACTATAATTCCACCCCCTCCCAATTTCTTAAGGTGGGAAGACAATGAAGTCCCAGAAACACATCATGGTTGCTATCGAAACCTAACGGTCCAGTTAATAGCTAGTAAAACCAGTCTTTCTCGCGGCTGCAGCATCTTGGAGAAATCTGATCTATTCATTTGGCAACGAACAAAAAGATTTGTTAGCTTCCCAAGAAGGTGCAAAAAGCTTTGCGCATCTTTTATATTCGTGTACAAAGGCATGATGCTATATCCAATAAAAAGTGCATTAGGTGTCAACCGCACGTGGTGGGAAGAGAATACATGACTTCCTTGCCCATGCTATTGTGGTTTTGTGTTTAGAGAATGTTGCCCATCGGCTGACCTTTATTGATAGGTTGTGCATTGTGCAAACATATAAATTTTGCAGTTTATTTTTGAGTTTGTTTCATGAGCAACACAACTTAGCAAAGTGTGCTGGAAGATACCATGAAAACAATCTTTAAATTAACATATGTAAGTGGTAGATTTTTCATTGAACACCTGAAGATGCTGTATACTGATTCAGATCCTTGGTCCATCAAAGTCAGTATTGTCTACTCAGACTGGCAGAAGCTCTCCCGGGTCTCAGGCAGAGGCCTTTCCCTTCACCGACTTGCCTAATCCCTTTAGCTGGAGATGCCAGGGATTGAACCTGGGACCTTCTGCATACCAAGCAGATGCTCTACCACTGAGCCATGGCCCCTTCCCAACAGCTCTGGAGAGCCAGTGTGGTGTAGTCATTACAGTGTCGGACTAAGATCTGGGAGACCCTAGTTCGAATCCCCACACTTGCTGGGTGACCTTGGGCCAGTCACATGCTCTCATCTTAACATACCTCACAGGGTTGTTGTAAAGATAAAATGAGGGAGTAGAGGAGGATGCAAGTTGCTTTGAGTCCCTGTTGGAGAGAAAACTGGGGTATAAATGAAGTAAATAAATAAACGAAGTAAATAAATAATTTATTTACTTCATTTGTACCCCACCTTTCTTCCCAATGGGGACTCAAAGCAGCTTACATCCTCCTCTTCTCCTCTATTTTATCCTCATAACAACCCTGTGGGGTAGGTTAGGCTAAGAGAACGTGACTGGCCCAAGCCAGCAAGCTTCTGTGGTACAAGTGGGGATTCGAACCTGGGTCTCCCAGATAGTAGTCCAACACTCTTAACCACTACACCACATTGTACAAATAGGTTATTTTTTAGGGGTTTTTTGTCATTGTTATATGCCCTTGTTGTACCATTTATTCACTATTTAAACATGATGCAAAAACAGCCATCAGAATAATTCTACAAATTTTGTTGATATGTTCTGGGGGGAAAACAAATGGTTGCAGTTACCTCCCTAGTGGGGAAAGCCCATGTGAGAAACTGGGAATCAGAGTTCATGGAATTCATTAACATTCCTATACAGCAGTTAGACTTATTTGATCAAACTACTGTAATCTAATTGGCAACTATTTACTCTGTGGGCTACTAATGAACATCTAGTGTGGCAAAGCGTTCAAATGTCTATTGAATGATGAAACACACTCAATTATTTTGGACATGTGGTTCATGCAAACAGAAGAGGTGAGTGGATTCCTAGAGTTCCATGACGTCACTCCTGGGCACGACCGGAAGTGATGTCACGACATCGCATGTTATCACGCAACGTTGCTCCCCACATCCCAAAGACTCCTACTGGTTGCCGGCATTCAGCAGGTAACTATATAGGGTTGCCAACCTCCAGGTACTAGCTGGAGATCTCCTGCTATTACAACTGATCCCCAGCCGATAGACATCACTTCCCCTGGAGAAAATGCCCCCTTTAGCAATTGGACTCTATGGTATTGAAGTCCCTTCCCTCCCCAAACCCCGCCCTCATAGAATCATAGAGTTGGAAGGGACCACCAGGGTCATCTAGTTCAACCCCCTGCACAATGCAGGAAATTCACAACTACCTCCCCCACACACACCCAGTGACCCCACTCCATGCCCAGAAGATGGCCAAGATGCCCTCCCTCTCATCATCTGCTTAAGGTTACAGAATCAGCATTGCTGACAGATGGATATCTAACCTCTTCTTAAAAACCTCCAGGGAAGGAGAACTCACCACCTCCTGAGGAAGCCTGTTCCACTGAGGAACCGCTCTGTAAGAAAATTCTTCCTAATGTCTAGATGGAAACCCTCCTCAGGCTCTTCCCCAAAAACCTCCTGCCGGTGGCGAAGAGGAACCTGGCAACCCTATAACCATACTATAAAGCCTTGGCTTGCAGAGAGCTCTGCAGTCTAGCTGACTTTTCAAGCTGTGGACAGACCTAACGGAGCTCTCCTTTTTGCCCCTCTCCGCTCTCCCTTTTGCCTCCCTGGATACTGGATTTTGCCTGCCTGTGGTTCTGATAAATGATTTAAAATAGCCTGCAATGGAGGAGAAAGTGAGAGGCCAGGCAAGTTAATAGTTAGCACCATGCCTCCTGGCTGAGTTAATGAGACACCCGTGGAGTTAACTGAGGTGGACCATCTTAACTAAATGCTGATTAGAGAATCGCAGGCTGGCACGAAGGTCCATTTGTGGCTCTGCAAGGAGAATTCCCGTCCAATAAATAGCGATGTTAATAGTCTGAAAATGGCTTTGGGATTAATACTCTGGTAATAGGGAAGACCGGGTGGTTTATGCATGGCGAGACACTGGTCCCTTAAGCAAAGCGTTAATGAAACATGTATTTCTGTGTTGTGTCTATATCCATCAGAGCCTGGGCCCTTTCCCAACCAGGGAAAGGTTACAATAATAATCTAAACTATATAAATATGAAATATAGTCCCATTTGCAAATGAAATGAGGAAGGAGCGTAGTTCACTCCAGTGACGCAACAGTTCCTAGTGCTATGCAGTCCTCTTGAGGTCATTCGGCTGACCAAAAATCCATTATTTCTTAGGTAATTGTGGCTTCAGTACTCTTGACTTTACAACTGTCCATTTATGAATGTGAATTGACTCATACTTCACCATAAAAATGTACGCAAAAATCTAATGTTAAAGAAGAATGCATTCATCAACCTATTTTCCCATTTTAAGCTGGAGTCACATTTCAAATTTATGCCTGAAAAGGTTTTCTTTGAGAGTGTGAAAGAGTTAATCAGCCAGAGACAAACCTACCTATTGTGTTATTGCCTGATTCACAGTTCTATGCTTGACCCCTCCTTAGAGGAGGCAAGGCCAGACTGGTAGTGACTCATGCAGAGATACAACAGACAGTCTCCCTCTTCTTCTTTTTTCCTCCCTGAGTGCTGGGAATTCATTTTTTGTATTGGGATTGATTAGGGAGGAGACACAATTCTCCTACTCTGAGAAAAAGCTAACCGAAAAGAGGCATGACCAGATCAGTAAACCATGCTGATATTCAGCAGGCAGCCTCATCAGTGGAAGGATGCTTTGCGCTCCCACGAGTTTCTAACACAAATTAATTTCTTGTGGACCAATAGTAGTTTTTTAATGGAAGTGTTCCTAACCTGTAATCCACTACCGCCACAAGTACACAACAGTATAATTGTCCCTGCCTACCCCCATCCCGCAAGACAAACAAAAAGTTATGACAAATCAGTATTATTGATATACTTATAATACCTGCGTACAATACATAGATTTGTATGTATCTGTCTTACTCTGAGTCAGACCTCTGATATATCAAGGTCGGTATGTCTGGCAGAGGTACTCTGGGGTCTCATTGTTCTTAAGTTTTACATCATCTACTATGTATGAGAAGAAGAAGAAGAAGAAGAAGAAGAAGAAGAAGAAGAAGAAGAAGAAGAAGAAGAAGAAGAAGAGTTCGTTTATATATGCCATCTTTTTCTACCACTTAAGGGAGAATCAAACCGGCTTACAATCATGATCCCTTCCCCTCCCCACAACAGACACCTCACGAGGTAGGTGGGGTTGAGAGAGCTCTAAGAGAGCTGTGATTAGCCCAAGGTCACCCAGCTGGCTTCATGTGTAGGAGTGGGGAAACCAATCCAGTTCACCAGCTGAGTGTCCGCCATTCATGTGGAGGAGTGGGGAATTAAACCCGGTTCTCCAGATTCGAGTCCACCGCCCCAAACCTCCGCTCTTAACCACTACACCACGCAGGCTCTCTGAAGCCATTGGAAGTGGAGAAAAGAGGCACCTAAGTGCTCAAAGGCCCTCCATTTCCTCCCTGAAAGGATGCACAGCCACAAAGATTGGTAGCTCATATGACTGACATTATGAATCACTATTTTGTGCCATAACTGTGTGCCACTTCACTTAAGGTTGCTCTCAAATTTTGAAACCTTGCACCAATTGTTTCCAGTCACATTTATGTTATTCTTTAAAAAAATTTGGCCATCCATCGCATATATATGGCATCGTATATGGTGCAAAAATGGCACAAGATAAATAGGTTGGGAACACCATTGACAAACAAGGATGAAACAAAATGGCTCGCAATGAGAACGTCCGGAATTTTTTAAAAAATGAGCACCTCTACCCTTTGCACTGCCTAAGAGATACCACACTCTTCTTTGTGCCTCTGTCAATTCATTGGGAAATGCAGAGCACTAAATAGCTCGTGGATAGGGAGAAAAACTGAAGAACACTATAGGAGGGAATCAAAACAACCTCTTGTTCAGCGACGGTCACTGAACATCCATCCCATTTAGATTCAACACGGCAAATATTGAGCATCTAGGAAATAAGTGATTATTAAATCTCTGCAAATAGGCATGCAGCGGGATGCGCTCCAATCATGCCGCTGTAATAAATATCTTTGGGGGTGTTTTATTTAATATCTATCTGCCCACACACATTAAAATGATGCATATTTCGGGGCCTTGATGTAAAACAGAACCTAAGCCGCATAGCCATCAATCAGATGCTAAGATGTACTTAATAGCCTTCCCTACAGGCAAACTGCAGGCAAATAGTTATGAATTTGGCAATGGAGCCTTTATTCAGCCATACCGGAGAGCTCATTCCGCTTTCTTCTTCGGGGAGACAAATGGGCAGTTTTGACAAGCAGAAGGAGGTAAGGAGTCTGCAAACCAAAAAGGATCCTTGCTCCAAATTCCAGAAGAAATCCTTCCCCTTGTCCTATTTAACAGATATTTTTTGATGCAGATAAAAATCCACAGGAAGCTGAAGATGGTTGACAAGAGGAATGGTTGTGCCCATTGCTTCGTTTTTGAATCTCTGAAAGATTCACCTTGTTTTTTTCCGTCTGGCTTCTTGAAATCAAGTCAAATACCGCCTAGGTTTTTGGATGTGTTCCTCCTCCATGTATCTGGCATGTTGCCCACCTTAAAAAAGAAAGAAAGAAAACTAAGAGAGCCAGCATGGTGTAGTAGTTAAGAGCGGTGGTTTGGAGCAGTTGACTCTGATCTGGAGTACCGCTCCTCCACATGAGCGGCGGAGGCTAATCTGGTGAACTGGATTTGTTTCCCCACTCCTACAAATGAAGCCAGCTGGGTGACCTTGGGCTAGTCACACTCTCTCAGCCCCACCTACCTCACAGGGTGTCAGTTGTGCGGGGGGGAAGTAAGGTGATTGTAGGCCAGTTTGATTCTTTCTTAAGTGGTAGAGAAAGTCAGCATATAAAAACCAACAACAACAATAATAATACTGTTTGCAGGTTTATCTGATTTCACATTTTCTGGGCATGTTATTTTCTTCAAGCAAGTCCCGGGAACTTAGAAACTGTTTGTGGGGCCAGGTGGATTTTTCGTTTCAAAAAATTTTGCCCATTCAGTTCAGTGGACCGAGCATACAGAACTAGTTTCCCCTAAAAAGAACCCTGAGAGGTTTGTACATGCAAATGAAAGGGAGTGAATGGGCCTTTACACTGGCACCACTGCCCAAATATATGCACATTCGGATCCAGGATGGTTTTAAAATTTTCATCCCATTTCATTCCAGTATTCCCAATTTCAATTTTGCTTTTCTTCTGTGACTCACACCTGCAATTCTTTTGAAAAAAACAAAATGCCATTTTCTATTTCCTTGCATGGAATTTTTCTGTAAAACTGACATCTTCTCAGTGTGATTTGTGCATTAATAAATCAGCAATATACATTACTAATAGGGTTGCCAACCTCCAGGTGGCACCTGGAGATCTCCGGCTATTACAATGGATCTCCAGACACCAGTGATCAGTTCCCTTGGAGAAAACGATTGCTTTCTAGGGTGGTCTGTATGGCATTATACCCTGCTGAGGTCCCTCTCTTCCCCAAACCCTGCCCTCCCCAAGCTCCACCCCCATAATTTCCAGGCATTTCCTAATCCAGAGCTGGTGACCCTAATCACTAGGAATGCTTAAACACCTGCCAGGTGTGCATCCTATTTGTTAGTTGTGAACCGGAACTTTTTTTATTATTATTATCAGTTTGATAGTACATTGATCTATTTGTCAGTGTTCAACAGGCTGCCTCACTTTATTCCTTGGAAACCCGGGTTTCCCTCCCTATGCTGTTGCAAAAGAAAATGCCCTGGACAACTTGGGGCCAATGACTCCATCTTAGCGAAACCTCAGTCACAGGGTTTATATGTGGATAAAAATGGCTACCAGAGAACATATACGCTGCTTGGAGCTCCCTGAAGGAAATGTACTTGAATGTACTTGAGCGACCATTCCAAATCGGTGCTCACGAACTCAATACTGTCAGGTATGAAATACCACAGCACGGCAGCCGTCAAATAGTGTCTGGTATTAAATATCATCACTCACCATCTATCAAATCTTGAAATCATAGCCGGTTAAATACAGATATCAAATATTCAGGATTTGTGGCTTATTATGGAATCAGTGGGTTACATATTTCACTAGAACTTCAGTAATATGATCTACTTTCAAGCGCAGTGATTAATGATTTTACTTTGTTTAATAACTGATTGCTCCTTCTCAGTCGAAGCACCGGCTGGTGTGCAGATGGTGCGTTGCACATGCTTTTGCCTAAACAGAAGTCCTCTCCGTATGGTAAAGTTGTCAGGTGTGAGCTAGGAATCAGCAGATTTCGCTTGTTCCATTCCGTTATTAAGGTAGGAGGTTGTTCAGCTCTGAATTTTACCTCTCCTTAATTGCCATCGAACCAGGAAATTTTCTAATATTTCTAATATTAATTCCAGAACTGGAACATATGCAGCTCGCTATAACTTTCAGGGATTGGGTTTGCTTATGTCTTTCCCCATGCTACTGATACATTGATAAAACCCTGCCCCTCCTCCAAAAAAAGCAATCTTGATGCCTTGGGGACCCTATTTGGCTGGAAAGGTGGCTTATAAATGTTTTAAATAAATAAATATATACGAATGCATGTGACATTTTTCTGATGTTAGCCAATATTCCTGTTCTTTGGTAAAACACTGCACAAAAAAAATCTCGATACAACTGTATGTACAGTATAGTTCAAGAATGTTCTTTTGCAGTGTTTTCTCAGTGTGTGCATGTGCAGTGGTAACGTAGAAAGGGGGAAAGATGCGTAAGTGGGAAAAGTAAATGGAAGTTGTAGCAAACTGTTCATATGAAGTGCTTTGTACAAAATTTATATATTTTTTAAAAAAAGGAAAATGTCCAATCCACTAGTTTCACTTCCAGGAGAGAGCCCCAATATGACTCCAAAATGTGGGGAGATATTCAGATGAGAAGTTCAGAAGTATGGACAGGCCTTCAGGAAAAGGGTTTGGACTGCCCGTAAAGAGAATGAAAAACAGTCAGAAAATGGGGGTCATATTGGAGCTCTCTTACATTCTTCCAAACTTGCCATTCGTTTATTATTTATTTAGTTGACTAATTTAAAATATTTATATCCCACCTTCCCTCTTCGAAACTTGGCCAAGGAAGCTTAATAAAGTATATAAAAGGTCAAATCAGCAACCAAGTCCCGACTACCAAAAAGTTCTTTGAAACAGTATTTTTTGCAACCGTCTTCCAAAAGTCAGCGGGGAGTAGGGTTGCCAACCTCCAGGTACTCGCTGGAGATCTCCTGCTATTACAATTGCTCTCCAGCCAATAGGGATCAGTTCACCTGGAGAAACTGGCCGCTTTGGCCATTGGACTCTATGGCATTGAGTCCTCTCCTCCCCAAACCCCACTCTCCTCAGGCTCCGCCCCAAAACCTCCCACTAGTCGTAACTCCAATTGGGAAGCAGCTCCAGTGGGGAGGATGCTCACCATACCTTCTCTGGTAGTTCATCAAAAGAAATGGAACACCAACCAAGAAAAAAGTGTGACTGGGCCTCAATAAATGTACCAGTTCTCATTGCTTGTGGTGATACCTCAACAGTACTTTGAGATGGTACCACATGCAATGAGGAGGAGGAGGAGGAGGAGGGAGGAAGTTGGCATGTGGCTACCTATCAGGAGAGATGGCCCTTCATGCCTTAGGAAGACATGTTCTACTTCCCAAGTATTTCTGTGATGCTCCAAGTACTCCTGTGGTAGAGCAAGCATTGTTTTGTTCACATAGAGAACTTTTTTTCTTTGCTGTCAAGTCGCAGCTGACGTATGGTGACCCCTCATGTAGTTTTCAAGGCGAGAGGCATTCAGAGGTGGTTTGTCATTGCCTGCCTCTGTGTAGCAACCCTGGATGTCCCTGGTGGTCTCCCATCCAAATATTGACCAGGACCAACCCTGCTTAGCTTCCGAGATCTGACGAGATTGCACTAGTCAGGACTATCCATGTCAGGGCAGAAAACTTATAATGAAACACAATGGGAAAAGGCAGGCGTGAAAGCATTTCAGGGAAATCAGATCAGCGGTTACCAGGTTGGAGAAACTCTCGAGGGCCAGTGCCATTACACTGAACATCTGTATGTTGTACATAAAGTGTGAATACAAAACCCCTGAAGAAAAAAAAACCCTCCACATTGAAATAACCATAGGAATTCGGTCAGCAAGGAAGTTCCTCCCAAGCTCAAAATACTGGTGCAACTAAATCAAAAGGGAGAAGAAAACAATTACAGCACCTAATCCATAAAGCCCTATAAATGCATGGTGATTGCCTGTCTTGTTTTCTCTCTTTTTTTTTCTGTCTTAAGAGGGATCAATCGCAATCAATCGTAAACTCATTATTATCAGTTCCTCTCCAATAACCTGTCTGAAGAGATGGAATTTCAAGGAAAGAGGGCACAACAATGATGAGTCAAAGGTGGAGAGAGACAGACCTGGGGGCCTGATGTGGGACTGGCTATCTCTGGGTAAATTTTAAAATAAGTGTTCAGTGCGCGTGGGGGATGCTCTTCCAAGGGAAAAAAAAGAAACCCCCTGTGCATACACACAAGTCCTTGCATGTGTATAAATGGTCTCACTGTTTCCATGGTATCTCCAATCAAGGAATTCATAGGGGAATTGTGGTAAAAAGAGATATGACATGATATCAATCTCCCCATGCATATTATTTCTCCTTGGGTCTTGAGGTGCTTAAGACAAAAGCAGGCATATAAATGATTTCAATAATTTGTAAATAAATAAATAAATACAATTAAACTTTACAATTATGGATCCAGGCAGAGGAGCCCTGATCTAGCTGGCCCAGACTGGCCTGATCATGTCAGATCACAGTAGCTAAGCAGGAACAGCCCTGGTTAGTACTTCAATGGGAGTCCACAAAGGAAGTTCATGGTGGTAATTCTTGTTTATGCCTTTATAATACAGTGATGTTTGTGAAACGATTTGTATGAGGAGAGATTTGATGATAGGGTTGCCAACCTCCAGGTACTAGCTGTAGATCTGCTATTACAACTGATCTCCAGCTGATAGAGATCAGTTCACCTGGAGAAAAGGGCCGCTTTGGCAATTGGACTCTATGGCATTGAAGCCCCTCCCTTCCCCTAACCCCACCCTCTTCAGGCTCTGCCCCAAAAACCTCCCGCCGGTGGCAAAGAGGGACCTGGCAACCCTACTTGACTAAGACGCATGAAACGAGAAGATGGTGCCTTCCGCGTTAGTCTGTCTGCAGTAGTCGAAAAGGGCAAGAGTCCAGTATCACCTTAAAGACTAACAAAAATATTTTCTGGTAGGGTATGAGCTTTCGTGAGCCACAGCTCACTTCTTCAGATACAGCTAGAACCGTGTTGGCGAACCTATGGCACGCGTGCCGGACTTGGCACGCCGAGCCCTCTCTGCTGGCACGTGCGGGTAAGTTGAGCAGCTGGGCGGCGGGGGCTTTGAACCGCTCCCCCCCTTCCCTGAACCTTCCCTGAGCAGTTCAAAGCCCCCCCCCCCATCCTGCTTCGGGAGGCCAGGGCATCCGAGCTGGTAGACCTGGCCCCTGGGAAAAGCCATCCACTGGAGGAGGCAGGGAGGGAAGGAGGGAGGGGGAGAGAGAGAGATAAAGAGTTTTTTCTAAACTAAAACCTCAGTATTCAGGTTAAATTGCAGTGTTGGCACTTGGTGATAAATAAGTAGGTTTGGGGTTGCAGTTTGGGCACTCGGTCTCTAAAAGGTTCGCCATCACTGAGCTAGAATGTCACATTCTAGCGGTATCTGAAGAAGTGAGCTGTGGCTCACAAAAGCTCATACCCTACCAGAAAATATTTTTGTTAGTCTTTAAGGTGCTACTGGACTCTTGCCCTTTTCTACATTCAAATTGAGAAACACTCACGTTTATCATAAACATTGTAACTCCTGGCTTCAGCTGTATTTGTCATAACACTTTGTATGTTTGTGTATCGGGGGAAACCTGTTATTCATGTAACTTGCCCTGAAGTTTCAAGAAATATACCTTTGATGTATTTGCTTCATTAAAAATACAATAATACATTTTATCATCCTCTGGCAATTTATTTTGTTGCACCCATTACACAGTTGGTTGTTGATACTTTGTTCATGACACGGAGGCAGGCAGTGGCTAACCACCTCTTTTTGCCTTGAAAACCCTAGGGGGTCTCCATAAGTCAGCTGCATCTTGCCAGTACTTACCTAACATTACTGTTAGGGTTCTTTTCTTTCTTTGCACCTTGCAATAACTCTAGCAATGTTATCAACACAGGGCAGATATCTCCCACCTCCTTTATTTTTAGGAAGTGGAAGTATGTATCCCATTGGCCCATTTAACTACCTGTAGCAATAACTATTCAGAGAGCCACAGCCACAGAGGATTCCCGGCCGCAAAACAAAAATTAAAAATGGGGGCAATAGGAAATTGCATAAAACCCCCCATGGACTTTAACTAGGCTACGCCACCAAAAAAGGTGACATGGCAACACCGCAGCAAGAAGGGGCATTCCTGGGTCCAAAGGGGCTTGGCAGCTGACTGTCAGCTCCGCCCCTTGTAACACCCCAAGAACGCCCCCCTCACGCCGTCGTGGGCTCCCACTTCCAGGATTTCCCTGCCAGAGCAGCTCCACAGCTTCCAGGCATGGATACTACCCATGATGGCAAAAGTGCCCCTTATCCCAGGTAAAATGGCCACTTACTCTGCCGCAGAGTCCCACTGGCTCCTATGGAATTTTGTTCCCCCCTCCCTCAGGATTGCAGCCAGACTGTAGTGTAGAACTAGTGAAGTGCCAGAAAGATCCATGCAATAATATGAACAGGCTTCCTTTTAGCAGAGTAAAGTATGGCAGTCAACCATCGGGGTGGGTGGGGGGTGTTGATGAATGTGTTGTCAAAGTCCTGGCAAGCCACAATGCAAGGCAGGGGCCCTATGGTTGACTTGGTAAGTCAGACGGGATACAATGTAGTGCATGTAAATGAGTTGTAGGCTTTAGTTCCCATTGAATCTTGGATCTCCTTTTCGTATTTAGGATTCTGAAAACTTTGCTGCCTTGATGGCCATGATGGGGGCAGAAATCCCCAGGAAATTCCCTATCTGGAATTGATAACCCTACTAGTGGCAAGGATTATTTCATTCACATAATGCAGCTGGAGCTGGTCAAGATATATCACCTTTGTCTTCATGTTAAACTTTCTATACTGGTACAATTACTGGATCAAACTGAAGTCTGAATGAATTTCTCTGGACAAGCAGAGTTGGGGAAACCCAGATAGACTACAGGAGAGCCGCCCAGAGTGCAAATGAAGAGATCTTCCCCATCTCTTCTCAATTTGACTCTACTTTGGGTTTAACACCATTATCTTTCTCCTTTATGTGAAATAAAAATTTAACAAGGACAGGATAATCTCCAAATGAGGATATTTTCATGGTGTTTGAAGGTCCGTAATGAGAACAGGAAATAATGCATAATTGAACAGAGAGGGAGAACAAGACAAGCCGTCAGGGTAACAAACTGAAACATGCCACCTGTGAAGCACCAAAACCCGATTTATTTTGTATAAATTTGAGAGAGGTTACTTTGAACTGCTGGCAGAATTTATTTTTCATTATCATCAGGGCTGCTTCTCAGGGTTAACAGACTGCCTAGTACCATTTAATGAAGCAAAAGGGAGTTGGAGGCACACAGGCATAAGCGGGAAGGACGGCCTTGAAGGGAAGATGCTGCACCGCGCCCTCAAGAGTTTTAAAAGCGAAGGTGAGTGCTTTTATGTCCCTAAATGAGGACACCAACCTTAGCTCCTGAAAATGGGTGTTGCTAGTGAGGAATTCAGTGTGCATGCTCAGTGTGGATGGTTAGTTTCGACAGGGCCATGGCTCAGTGGTAGAGCCTCTGCTTGGCATGCAGAAGAACATAAGAACATAAGAAAGGCCCTGCTGGATCAGACCAAGGCCCATCAAGTCCAGCAGTCTGTTCACACTGTGGCCAACCAGCTGCCTTTAGGAAGCCACAAACAAGACAACTGCAACAGCACCATCCTGCCTGTGTTCCACCACACCCAAAATAATAGGCATTAGGCATGCTCCTCTGATACTAGAGAGAATAGGTATGCAGCATGACCAGTATCCATTCTAACTAATTGCCATGAATACCCCTCTCCTCCATGAATATGTCCACTCCCCTCTTAAAGCCCTCCAAGCTGGCAGCCATCACCACATCCTGGGGCAGGGAGTTCCACAATTTAACTATGCATTGTGTGAAAAAATATTTCCTTTTATCTGTTTTGAATCTCTCGCTCTCCAGCTTTCAAGGTCCCAGGTTCAATCCCTGGCATCTCCAGTTAAAGGGACTAGTCAAGTAGGTGATGTGAAAGACCTCCGCCTGAGACCCCGAAGAACCGCTGCTGGCCTGTGTAGACAATACTGACTTTGATGGACCAACGGTCTGATTCAGTATCAGGCAGCTTCATGTGTTCATGTGTTCAGCTACCAAAGAGGTTGCCAACGGGCCTGGAGAAAAAAACCAAGGTAAACAAAGAGGTTCAAAACAGAAGAAAAACTTTGTATGTAGAAATATCAAGGTCATTTTCAAAAAAGCTAGTTATGTAGAATCACAGAATCTTTAATCCAATTGTAAATATTAAAAACTGGGCATAAAAACTAATCAACTTTAGTGTAAAGCAAACAAACAAAAACTTTTTTGTTTGAGAGCCAGGGGATGTCACACATGTGCAAGCATCTTTCTTGTGACCAGGTACAGTTATTAATATCATAAAATACATGTACACCATGTATTTTACATGCATAGGTACCTATATAGGTACCTATATATATATAGTTATACCTAATTATAGTTGATGGATTTTATATACATTATTAAATATTTACAATTTGATTAAAGATTCTGTGATTCTATATAATTTAAGGGTGTGTGTGTGTGTTTTTTTTGTATTGACCTAGACATACAAGGCTTTTTTTCTGTTTTCTGCCTGTATGATTGCCTGGTTTGTTCTGGGTTGAAATCCCCACCACCACCATGTTCATTTTCAGAGGAGAAAAAATGTCCTGTCAATCTAAAAGAAGCTTGATGTATGGAAATGGGCAGCTGAAGCTTTCCATGGCATGGAGGTACATATCATCCCATTAAGCCTTGTAAGGGAAGGGACAATTTTTTTTCCTCCAGGTAGTTGGCAACCCTATTATCAAAGCTGACAGGGCTTACCAGCATTCTATTAAGGTCAAGTTCAAAGCATTGGTTCTCACCTTTAAATAGGGTTGCCAGTTCTGGGTTGGGAAATACCTGGAGATTTTGGGGGTGGACCCTGGGGAGGGTGGGGTTTGAGGCAGGGAGGGACCTCAGCATGCTATAATGCCATAGATTCCATCCCCCAAAGCAGCCATTTTCTCCAGGGAAACTGATCTTGGTTGTCTGGAGATCAACTGAAATAGAAGAAGAAGAAGAAGAAGAGTTGGTTTTTATATGCCGACTTTCTTTACCATTTAAGGAAGACTCAAACTGGCTTACAATCATCTTTCCTTTCCCCTCACAACAGACACCTTGTGAGGTAGGTGAGGCTGAGGGAATTCTGAGAGAATTGTGACTAGCCCAAGGTCACTCAGCAGGCTGCATGTGGACTGGAAAATCTAATCTGGTTCTCCAGATGAGAGTCGCCAGTCATGTGGATAGGGTTGCCAACCTCCAGGTACTAGCTGGAGATCTACTGCTGTTACAAGTGATATCCAGCCAATAGAGATCAATTCACCTGGAGAAAATGGCTGCTTTGGCAATTGGATTCTATGGCATTGAAGTCCCACCCTTCCCCAAACCCTGTTCTCCTCAGTCTCTGCCCAAAACATCTCCAGGTGTTTCCCAACCCAGAGCTGGCAACCCTACATGTGGAGGAGCGGAGAATCAAACCCAGTCCTCCAGACTAGAGCTCACTGCGCTTAACCACTTCACCATGCTGGCTCTCAATAGCAAGAGATTTTCAGGTGCCTTTTGGAGATTGGCAACCATACCTGGAAACCCTTGATGGCTTGGGGCCCATATAGGGTTGCCAGGTCCCTCTTTGCAACCGGCAGGAGATTTTGGGAGTGGAGCCTGAAGAGGGCGGGGTTTGGGGAGGGGAGGGACTTCAATGCCATAGAATTCAATTGCCAAAGTGGCCATTTTTCTCCAGGTGCCCTGATCTCTATCGGCTGGAGATCAGTTGAACTAGCAGGAGATCTACTGCTACTACCTGGCAGTTGGCAACCCTAGGTCCACATATTTGAAGGACTGCCTCTCTATGCATGTTCTCATATGGCAGCTTTGCTCTTTCCAACAGGACCTATTGTCTATGTCCCCTGTGTCTAGGGTGCTTTCTGCAATGCCCTGAACGTAGGCTTTCTCACTGGCTGCCCCATGTTTGTTGAAGAACTTTCCGGAAGAGGTTCAGGGAGTTTTCTATCCTGCTGGCTCTCCAGCATGGCTGTACAAGAGAATTGTTCCATGGAGCATTCAGGAAAGTATAAATTTGGGCCAAAGGGTATGTTTTCTACCAGTGCACAAGGTGCTGTTTAGAGCAGTGATTTTAATGTAGTTTTAATATCTTTTACTGCTTCAATATATGCAATTATGCAATGTTATACAATTTTATTGTATTTTATATTACTGTTTCTTTCCTGGGGTCCTGACTTGGTCAGGAAAAAGGCAGGTATATAAATTCCGTTAAAATGAAAATAAATTAGAACAAATTTAGAAACCTTGTTTGGAATGCCATCTGAAGGAATACGAGAGAGAGAGAGAGAGAGAGAGAGAGATCCTTAGCATGTGCCAAATGCATATGTCTGACCACTGTGTAACCACAACTTCTATGGGGCCCCAATGAACCATACAGAATGTTGACTGGGATGGCTAGAACTGAAATGCCAGTTCTAAACCACCAAGGAGACTTTGAACTTGTATTTCTCATATAAGAACATAAGAAAAGCCATGCTGGATCAAACCAAGGTCCATCAAGTCCAGCAGTCTGTTCACACTGTGGCCAACCAGCTGCCTCTAGGCAGCCCATAAACAAGACAACTGCTGCAGCATCCTGCCTGTGTTCCACAGCACTTAATATAATAGGCATGCTCCTCTGATACTAAAGAGAATAGGTGTGCATCATGACTAGTATTCATTTTGCGTAGTATCCAGGGGTAGCCCTATCCTCTATGAACATGTCCACTCCCCTCTTAAAGCCTTCCAAGTTGGCAGCCATCACCACATCCTGGGGCAGGGAGTTCTACAAGTTAACTATGCATGATGTGAAGAAATACTTCATTTTATCAGTTTTGAATCTCTCACCCTCCAGCTTCAGCAGATGCATTATGAAAGAGGGAGAAAAGCTTCCCCTCCTCCCAATATAGCTTAGCAAATGCCTTGGAAATTGAGGAGACTGTCCAGTCTGTTTGTGATATGGCCATTAAGGGGGAGAGGATTTTTTTAAAGTGAAAAAAACAACAGGATATCCTCAGGTCCCTTGGCATATCTACAGGAGCTCCCCGTCATGGGTTTTATATTTATTTCATAAAGATACCCAACTGCTTTGAATAAAATTAGATCTTGTTTCAAGGAACCCGTTACATAAGTGCCTTCAAGTGGCAACCGATTTATGCTGACCCCAGCAAAGGGTTTTCAAGGCAAGTGAGAAGCAGAGCCGTTGCCTTTGGAATCTTCTTTGGTGGTTTCCCATCCAAGTACTGATGCTGCTTAGCTTCTGAGATCCAACAAGATAATGGTTCAGTCCAGTTCAGTTTATTTACAGTCATTTGACCAACAAAAATGAGATAAGAGTATATCACACCACCTTTTTTTCCCGAGGACCCAGTTAGCACATGGCAATTATTTGATGGGGAAGTACAGTTGACCTCTGATTATTATCTAGCAGTTTTGCCAGATTGTTTGTTGTCCCTCCCTCTCCCAAAATGGGTGTCACGCACCTCTAGTCCAACCTGAGGACAGTAAATTTACTAGAATACTGTAGCTCTATGGCATCTCACTGCACGAGTGGAGGATGAGTCCAAAAGAGAAGCTGCATTTTCTCTTCCTCCTTTATCTCTTTTGATGTGCCTCTCCTGTCAGAGATCAACAAACGTTATTCATAAAAGATTGCCCGTGTTCTATCATTTCGGAGGTGCTGCTGCCCAAACGGTGATCGTGCTTTTAAAGCGGAGGTTATACCGTTTTGATCAAAGATATTTTTCAGGATTATCTCTTTTGGCAATCCGTCCCACTCCCCATCCTGAGAGCGAGAAATCTGTAAATGACGGTGGTGCGGGTTGTGGGGGAGGGGGGGTTAGTAAATCACCACCTGAGTGTCACTTTCTGAAAAGATAATAGTTTTCATTCAGAGATATTTATTTCCTCACACTATGATCTGACAGACAAATCGCATCATTCCAGTCTTTCTCCTGAGACCTTTGGAATTGATAACATATCCTCCCCTAGCTTAGATTTATTTATGAACCACAGCATTTTTGGTGAGGCTCTGTAGAGAGACCCTTTTTCTGAGTCTCTGTCAAAATGGGACTCTCTTTTCAATCTAGTTTTCGTGTCATGTGATGACCCACTGGACTGGGGGCCATAACCAGCCATATCCAAATCTGGTTCTTCCAGCTCAGGTTCCCCTAGGTCAGTGCCATGAACGTTTTTCCAGACAACCTCCCACCCCTGTTCAGCCAGCCTCTTTCTTGCCCAATAAGAGATGTTTTGCTCTTTCCAGTGCAAAGTCCCTTCTAAATAGGGTTGCAAGCTCCAGGTTGGGAAATACCTGGAGATTTTTGGGGCAGAGCCCTGAGGAGGGAGGGGTTTGAGGAGGGATGGGACTTCAATGCCATAGAGCCCAATTGCTAAAGCAGCCATTTTCTCCAGGTGAACTGATCTCTATCGGCTGAAGATCAGTTGTAATAGCGGGAGATCTCCAGCTAATACCTGTAGCTTGGCAACCGTACTTCCAATCAAATGGTAAGAATGATTAGGAACTTGGGAAAGTTAACCACTGTAAATCAGGAAATAGGATTGAAGGAAAAATGTGGATTAATCTTGGATCCATCTATTTTTTTTCTCTTTAATTTTTGGAAAGTCTTTGCTAAAATTTGCTCGGACGGCATCAAATCATTTTACTCATAGACATTTTCAGTCTTCAGTTAGTAAATAATTCAGATTCTGCTGATTGTTTCAATGGACAGAGTAAGGGTTGAATCCATAACCCCATTTGGATAACTTAGCCAGGCAATGCATTGAAATCAACACTTCTTTGACTTAAAGCCCAGGGGGAACTCTGTGTTTACTGCTTCTACCTTCCAAGTCAATCATTTGGAATTTGTGTTACCCTTTGTGAATCAACTTTATGTCGTCGTTAGATCTCACTTTTCTTTTTCCCCTCAAGATTAGAGCCAGGTCATAGAGGGGCATCAGGCCCATAAGAAGGTTTCGCCTGACCTTAAGGGATGGGCCTAGAGCAGCGGTTCCCAAGCTGTGCTCCATGGAGCACTTGGAGCTCCGCGAAACATCTCCTAGTGCTCCGTGAAGAGATTGGGAAGAAAAATACTACAGTCATTCGGTTTTGAGTATAGGTGCTAAATGAAAATTAGTGCTCTGTGATGAATTTCTCTCCTGAAAAGTGCTCCATGACTCAAAAGGTTTGGGAACTGCTGTCCTAGAGGATCAAACTTACATTCTCCTTCTTGCCATCTTGTGTCATTGGAAGAAAAGCTTCTGTTAGATGACTTTGCAGGGGCAAACCACATAGAGAGGGACCATGAATGATCATGCTGGTCCCATCTTTTCCTCTATACATTTGCACAAACATGAGCACAACATGTGCACATGTACAAGCTGTGTATGCATTAGTTCCATCCCCATGATTGGGAACATTCATCTCCTATTGCTCCCAGTCTTGGGAAAGGAGCCAATTCATGCATAGCTTGGCTTGGATCCTGTTGAAGATAATTCCATCATTGGAATGAGACATTCTTTCCCACTGCAGCCCCCAAATTCTCCCAGAAATGCAGCTCTTGGAGGAAGGGACTCCCTGTAGGGACAGCAGAAGAAGCAAATTGGAGGTTCAGTAAGAGGGAGGAAATTATGACAGTGGACATTTTCTGTTAGTGGAAATTTGCCATGGAATCTGAGCCCTTGTACACATGTAGACCTTGTGCCCACAAATGAGTGAACATGTGTGTGGGGGGGGGGGGACCAGTCCACTTGATTGGGAGTGGGAGGAAGCAGGGCCAGGGCACTAATTCCTGCTCCACCTCTGGGTGGGATAGTCCTCTTCACAGATATGTCATCTGTGGCTAGGGTTGCCAACCTCCAGGTCCTAGCTGGAAATCTCCCACTATTGCAACTAATCTTCAGCCAATAGAGATCAGTTCCTCTGGAGAAAATGGCCGCTTTGGCAATTAGACTCTATGGCATCGAAGTCCCTCCCCTCCCCAAATCCCACCCTCCTCAGCCTCCGCCCAAAAAACCTCCCACCGGTGGTGAATGGGGACCTGGCAACCATATCTGGGGCTGCTGAAGGGTATCTGGATGCAGCTGGCAAAACTACCAAGACCTGGGATCAAACAGACCATGAAAGTTTGCCTAAATAACATATGGAGGCAGATGTGGAGATTTCAGTTTAGGGAAAAGAATGAAGGCATTTGGAGGCAAACCAACAAACTTTTGACGAGTGAAATTTCTGAAGGTGGTTCCATAAACTGATAATTAATATGTTCTGGGTTGTTATTTTTTTCTTTGCATTCCAAGTGTTGCTTCTAACAAAACAAAAATAGCATTTCCACCAGCTTCCAGTTAACACTAGCATACCGCTTAAAGAAGACTAGAAAGTTCATAAGCCTAGCAAAAAAGGAAGGAGAGACGGCACATGTGACTGAGAATGGGAAGGGGAGAGAAAAAATGTGCCCGTTCCTATAAAAAGCAATTAGGTCTGAAGCTTTGATCTTCCTCCTTCAGTTTCTTGCATGCAAAAGTACAAATTCCCCACCAACTCACTGATGGACAGATCGCATGTGGGGGCTACTGACACTTTTGGTACCCAAGTTTCATTTATCTGTCACCTTTGTTTACTCTCATTTGTGTACTTAACTAATTTGACTTGACACAATAAGGGCATGGCCACCCGAAGCAAAAGACATTGTTTAAATATTTTATACAATGCTTGAAAAAAAAGAGAGAGAGAGACGTGCCGTCTTCTGTCCTGCTCATTTTTATTAGGGGGAAAAAGGCATTTAGGCACACAAAAGAGTGGGCATCATTATAACCAGACTATGCATGAATTCATAATAAACTCCTCAAGATATGTGGGATACCAGTGCACTTGCTAATGGGAATTGATTCTGAATTTTATTCATTTTTAACTAGGTTTAATGAACTTTCCTTGTACGCTGCTCCCCGTTGCTCATTATTCCTTTAAGTGCCATTTAATTGAGGAGACGTGTGTTGAAGATAACAGCTCGTGAAAGGTTTTGTCTCGCAAACCGCTTGCTGGCTGTCAACCTGCTTGACAGGAAGTGGCCAACCCCCCCCCTTCAACATGGCGACCATCATCTGCCACCTCTTCCACCATCTCATGAAAGATGGATGAGACCAGCTGGGAGTCAACTGGCCCTGTTGGATGTAGTTGTAGCAGATTTCCACATCTCCGATGAAACAAGGATAAGGCATGCCACCCCTTATTTATGGTGGCAATAATCGGCAATGGGTTTGAGCGCTCCAAGCAGCAGTTCAAACTGTAGCTCAACAAATCTGGATAAAGTGTGGCCATCAGTTCAGATTTCCTTCCTTGTAAAACACCTGTGTTTTGCAATCATGTTAAGAATGCAAATATATTGATGGGTCTACAATGCCAGATGTTGGCTAAGCTTCAGTATTGAATGTGACATGGGTACGGAGTGAGTGGGGTATGGAGCGAAGCCCTGGGTAGAGGAGATAACAGATCAAAGGAAGTATTTTTCACACAATGCATAGTTAAATTGAAGAAGAAGAAGAAGAGTTGGTTGCATAGTTAAATTGTGGAACTCCCTGCCCCAGTATGTGGTGATGGCTGTGGTGATGGAAGGCTTTAAGAAGCATTGGAGTCCCTCCCATCCCCAAACCCCACCCTCCTCAGGCTTCCCCCAAAAAACCTCGCATTGGTGGCAAAGAGGGACCAGGCAACCCTAATCATAACTAGGACTCATTTTGACTAGTATTCATGGACAGCCCTATCCTCCATGAACATGTCCACTCCCCTTTTAAAGCCTTCCATCACCACAGTCATCACCAAATCCTGGGGCAGTGAGTTCCACAATTTAACTATGCAACCAACTCTTCTTCTTCTTCTATCTTCTACCTTGTGCTGAACTCTGAAAAATTCATTGGATCTGGCAGATGTTGTAGATGGCCACCTCTGAAGTGACATCCCCATAGTTGCCAGCATCTAACTCAGATGAAACTAGTGTGGGTGTACAGTCAGGCTCCAAATTTCACTCAGCTTCATTAGAGTAACTAAGTTAATGAGAACTACTTAGCAAGGGTAATGTTCAGTCATATTCTACTTGTCAGAACAGTGTGCTTAGATGTGAAGAGGCCTGAGATGAACTTTTGTAAGTTTTGGTGATTAAAAGGAAATTTCAGGGGGCCTGATATGTTATTCAAAAGATTTCCCAATGCCTTGATTGGATGTGGTTTTTCTCTATTTTGTTCCCATTTGCAGTTGCTCTTATCAGCTTCTTTAGTCTAATTTAAAAAAAAAAAGTGCTTTCCCCCCTTTCCGGTTATTTGAGCCAGTCAGTCTGCGATAACAAAGCCAGTATGATAACCAATAATGATGGACTATGTAATAATATCACAAAGCCAAACCGGTATGGATACAATGCTTTCTGTCCTCCCACTCCTGCACCATTTTGCAGCTTCTTCAAATTATTTGGGGAAAAATATTGATGGAGAGTAGGTCTATTAATGGCTATTAGCCACAGCGACAAAAGTGATCCAGCGTAATGTAGTGGTTAAGAGCGGTGGTTTGGGGCGGTGGACTCGAATCTGGAGAACCAGGTTTGATTCCCCTCTCCTCCACATGAGTGTTGGACGCTAGTCTGATGAACCGGGTTGGTTTCCCCATTCCTCCCCATGAAGTCAGCTGGGTGACCTTGGGGAAGTCAGAGCTCTCTTAGAGCTCTCTCAGCCCCACCTGTGAGGACAGGGTGTCTGTTGTGGGGAGGGGAAGGGAAGGTGATTGTAAGCTGGTTTGGTTCTTCCTTAAGTGGTAGAGAAAGTTGGCATATAAAAACAAATTCGTTGTCGTCGTCATCGTCGTCGTCGTCGTCGTCGTCGTCCTCCTCCTCCTCCTCCTCCTCCTCTTCTTCTTCTTCTTCTTCTTCTTCTTCTTCTTCTTCTTCTTCTTCTTCTTCTTCTTCTTCTTCTTCTCATATTCAGAGACAGTAAGCCTCTGAATATCAGTGCTAGGATGTAGCATCAGGAAGGCCTTAGCCTCTATGCCCTGTTTATTGGCCTTCCTGGGAAATTGTTCAGCTGCTGTGTGGAACAGGCTGCTGGACTAGATGAACCACTGGTCTGAGCCAGCAGGGCTTTTCTTATGTTCTTAACTAAAAATGGAAGATATGGTTCACAGAGGGCTATTTTTTGGGGTTGGCAACCTCTATGTGGCACCTGGAGATCTCCCACTAATATAGTTGATCCCCAAACAACCAAGATCAGTTCCCCTGGAGAAAATGGATTCTTTGGAGGGTGGACTCTATGGACTCTTATACCTTGCTGAGGTCCCCCTCCCCAAACCCCACCTTTCTCAGGCTCCACCCCCTAAATCTCCAGGTATTTCCAAACCCAGAGCTTTCAACCCTATTTTATTATTTACTTAATATATCCCCCCAACACACATCCTTTCTCCAAAGCGTTCAGGGAGAAGGGTGTAAGTGGCATCCCTCTCGTTCTAATGATCATCCCCAAATCTCCAGGAGTTTCCTAACCTGGATATGGTAACCGTATGCCCCAACCCGCTAATGATTTCTGTTGTTGGCAGCATTAACCAGCTTTCAGAAGCCCCAAGAAAACCGGTGTTGCATCTCTCACAACAAATTAATTGCCAAGAACCACAATGGAGCCTAGCCACACCCCCAGCATGCCACTGTTTTTGTGTACCAGAGACCTGTTGGACTAAAGTCAACTGAACATAATGTTAACTAAAGGCCTTTAGAAAGGCAAACAATGATTCCCTCTATTCTAAAAGCGTTGTATATGCACCCCTTTCTAACCTGCTGGCAGAAGAATGTTACAGTGTTTTGTTGGAGACTGGCTGGTAATTACTGCGAACGGAGGGACCAAACTGTTTCTGTAAAGCTTGTATTTCTTAGAGAAGAAGAGGTTCATGATGGGTTGAATTGGCAGTGGCCTTTTTCCCAAGATGCGGGATCATTCTTAGAAAGACTTAGCCCTGTATGTGATCTTCACTCAAGTGGGCATCTGGTTACATCTGATATTTCTGCAGCCCTCTGGAAGGAAGCTGAGCCAGATGCTGACATGCCTGAGTGAACAGGAAACAGAAAAAAACCAATGAATCATGTATATTATCACCTCTCTCCGATTCATTTCAATCCATGAACTTCAGGACTTGAACTAGAAACATTAGCATTGTAAGGCCCACATTCCTCTGTGAATCTACCATGGGCCCTATAAAACTTGATGTGCTCTGGGAGTTCTGTGTCTGGAAATCCCAGTAATGTTTTTAACTCAGTTTTAAGGGTTACAGAGACCTAGCTCAGAGTAGAATCACAGCACATGGGGGGCGGGGTGTTTAAACCTGCCTCTCCATTCAATTTTCCAGGCCTGAAATTGCCCTGGGAAGTCTGTGTGTCCTAGTAGGGAGATCTGGGGTTATACGTGTACTGAGATGGTGGCTTATTCTCAAAATGGCTGTCCTATATGTGTAGGGTTGCCAACCTCCAGGTAGTAGCTGGAGGTCTCCTGCTATTCCAACTGATCTCCAGCTGATAGAGATCAGTTCCCTTGGAGAAAATGGCTGCTTTGGCAATTGGACTCTATGGCATAGAAGTCCCTCCCCTCCCCAAACCACACCCTCCTCAGGCTCTGCCCCAAAAACCTCCCACCGGTGGTGAAGAGGGACCTGGTAACCCTAATTATGTGATCTGCACATAGGGTTGCCAGCCTCCCGGTGGCTGGAGATCTCCCGCTATTACAACTGATCTCCAGCCGATAGAGATCAGTTCACCTGGAGAAAATGGCCACTTTGGCAATTGGACTCTATGGAATTGAATTCCTCCCATATCCAAACCCCGCCCTCCTCTGACCCTGCCCCCAAAATCTCCAGGTATTTCCCAACCCAGACCTGGCAGCCCTATTTGCACATTACGATTCTGCAATGGGGCACACATTGACTCTCCAGGGCCATCTCAGGTTGGGAGAACAGCCGGGAGGGGGAGCATAAGCCACCTCCACCCATGAATCAGGCCTATACTCACATCACAGCTGAGACTGAAAAACAATTCTGGGAGCTCCGAACACAGAACTCCTAGCACACCTGGTTTTACAGGATCCATGATGAGAGCCAGCATGGTGTAGTGCTTAAGGTGTTGGACTAGGATCTGGGAAACCCAGGTTCAAATCCCCACTCACAGCATGGAAGATTTCTGGGTGACCTTGGGCCAGTCACACACTCTCAGCCTCGACCCTGGCAAGTATTTGGATGGGACTCCTCCAAGGAATACCAGGGGAGGGACGTGGAGACAGGCAATGGCAAACCACCTCTGAATGTCTCTTGCCTTGAAAACCCTAAGGGTTTGCAATAAGTCAGCTGTGACTTGACGGCAAATAAATGATAATAAATAGGATGGATCTATTGATGTACCCAGGGACAATGTACCATATCATTAAGCCCTTAGGCTGAGACCAAAGCTGGTGAGTTAAGACTGCATGCAGGCAAGTAGGCAGAGCCCTCTTCAGGTACAGAAAAGATTTGGAAAGTATAGGTATGCCAACCTCCAGGTACTAGCTGGAGATCTCCTGCTATTACAACTGATCTCCAGCCAATAAAGTTCAGTTCCCTTGGAGAAAATGGCTGCTTTGGCAATTGGACTTTGTGGCATTGAAGTCCCTCCCCTCCCCAAACCCCATCTTCCTCAAGCTCCGCCCCAAAAACCTCCCACCAGTGGCAAAAAGGGACCTGGCAACCCTAGGAATGTATAACATTGGCCTCTGTAACTGGTGAACAATAGGAAGTAGCCCGGTTCATCCAGACCACATATAAATGTTAGGTGGCTGGACATCTACCTGATCTGTGAGCAAACATACTGGTCTAGAAGATTTAGAAAGGAGACCAGGGTGCCACTGGGAGCTTTGGTTTTCCAGATTTGGATGAGTAAAAAATAAAGTTGTTGCAATTGGAAAGCAAACAAGCAATGCGCTTCCAAAATTATAACCCCAGGCTGGCAATCATTACGCTGCATTTTGCTTTATGACCAATTAGTACATATAGTCAGTGTGTTTACAAGCGGATCCACGCACACATATGGAATGGCAGCTTGTTTCTTTCAGAATGAAAGACTGGGAACTAAGGAGTCTACGATAAACCTTTGGGCAGACAGATTTGTGCAAAAGTCTACAACCTTCTGAAAGTGAATTAGATACGGACCCCTTTTGATGAAAAAAGAATGGGTGGAGGTAACTGGGATGTTGTAGAGAAAGTGCATAATGGATTTTTGTATATTATCTAGAGATATCATTTCTTTGAACCATGTCCAGCTTATAATATGGGTCATCTCTTGCAAACACATCTCATAGTATGTCAGATGACTGGACCACCTACCTCGATAGCTATATATCTAGTGCATTTTTATCCTACCTTTCCTCCAAAGCACCCCAGGCAGTGTACATAGTTCTTCCTTCTCCGTTTGGCTCTTACAACAACTCTTTGAGATAGCTTGAACTCATGAAAAGAAGAAGAGTTGGTTTTATACCCCACTTTTCTCTACCTTAAGGTGTTTCAAAGCAGCTTACAATCACAATCTTTTCCTCTCCCCATAACAGGCTGGTGGGGCTGAAAGACTTCTGAGTGAACTGTGACTGACCCAAGGTCACCCAGCAGGCTTCTCTACCTTAGGAGAACCAGTGTGGTGTAGTGGTTTGGAGCTGTGGACTCTGATCTGAAGAATCGTGTGTGATTCCCCACTCGTCCACATGAGTGGCAGAGACTAATCTGGTGAATTGGATTTGTTTCCCCACTCCTACACATGAAGCCAGCTGGGTGACCTTGGGCTAGTCACACTCTCTCAGCCCCACCTACCTCACAGGGTGTCTGTTGTGGGGAGGGGAAAGGAAGGTGATTGTAAGCCAGTTTGATTCTTCCTTAAGTGGTAGAGAAAGTCGGCATATAAAAACCAACTCTTCTTCTTCGTGTGGAGGAGTGGGGAATCAAACCTGGTTCTCCAGATTAGAGACCACCGCTCTTAACCACTACACCATGCAGGTGCTAAGTAATGTGACTGGCCCAAGGTCACCCAACAAGTTCATGGTAGAACAGAGATTTTAACCCAGGTCTCCCAGATCCTAGTCTAGTCACTATGTACTCTGAAAGTGGCTCTCCAAGGTTTTAGGCAGAAAAGTCGTCCCCAATATATGCTACATGAGATCCCTTGAAAAGGGATCCCAACAACGTGCAATCCCCACACCAGAATATAATCTCAGGAATCCTGGTAGAAGAAAAATCTCTATTTGATTTCTGAAACGAAGCAAACAGAGTAGACCTTCTCATGAGAATGGGCTTGCAGCCTGGGCATGGAACCCTGGAAATCTGGGCTCCAGCAAAGTCTTCCTATCCTCACCTATCGCTTCGAACCAAATTTCCAGTTTAGTGGGGGGAGCAGTAATTCCAATCAAGGAACTGCCGGTCCCATCACTATGATGTAGATCTCTGAGCATTTCTAAGAGTTACAGTCTATGGTCATTTATGCATGGGAGGTTTTGCCTTGGATTTACCGCTTTGTAGATGCACATTTTCCCCATCCGAATTCTCAAAAATAAGCCCCCATGCAGAGTTTAGAGAATTCAGATGGGAAAAATGTGCATCTACAGAGAGGCAAAACCTCCCATGAATAAATGGCCTATAAGTACTTTAAGCAAGTAAATAAAATCAACAAGACTGGGGCTTGGGCTGGAAAACCCTGCAATGGAACAGAGTAGGATTTGGGCTGCACTGGCTTCCATTTGTACATCTTTGTACGTGTTTCCAGATATGTTTTCTTGCAGGCCAATTAGACAGCAAGGTTTAAAGGCACAGGAATGGAGAAGAAGCTGTGTTGTGCATGCATAAAACACAATGATTTCTAAGCCATTCTTTGGGGGAACAATGTTGACAACCCAATGTTGACAACTTCAACTTCAGCTGCACACATTTTGATGGATTAACAGCAACCACCAATGATGGACGACTCGGAAAAGATGAGCGTCTCTCCAAGGGACTCAGATCACTGGCGTGGATGTGATGGAGTCGGCATGCCTGAACATCCCCCCTCCTTCTTATTGCTACAGCCTTGGCTTTTTTTGAAAGAAGGAAAAAGTTATTTAGGAGGGAAATGCATTAAAAAGAATCACTTCTGCTTCTTAAGTAACGAAGACAGTGTGAATCTAGCTCATCACTTCAAACTGCTGACTCATTTACCACTTGAAATGAATTGAGGGCTGTTAAAGGTTTTATAGAAGATTTCATTAAATATGTATTGAGCCGGCTTAAGATGGAAATTGTTATAAAAACTGGCAACGGTTCAAACAGCCAAACGTTTTCGGGTTTATTACAGAGATATTTTACTCCCGCCTGCAATCGGCCTTCCATTAGCCCATTGAAATGCGCAAGGCCAAAATAATCTGTATTGCGGGGCGGTAATTGCTGTCACTACACGTGCAGCTGCCTCTGGAGCCGAGTAAAACATTGCCCAGCCCTTTCTCCTGAGCACCATTGCGCACGGCAGGCGCCATACATTTCAACCTGAAACCTGGCAGCCTGTTCCAAAACTGCGCAGCTTGTTCCTGGCCAAGGGTAATGCTCTGACATGGAACTATGGCTAAGAAGTAATTGCAGAGAAGAAAGGCAGATGGTTCGATGCAATGCATCTGAGCTGGAGTCAGGCTGCCGAGTTTGGAATCTCAGCATTCTGGTACTCAGGTGGGACTAGGACCTGAATCAGGTTTTGGTGTCTTATTGCAGTTGTTTTCCAGCCATAGTATTTATTTAGTTAGTTAGTTTTATACCCTGCCCTCACTCCCTGGCCAAGGCTGGGCTCAGGGCGGCTCACCAAATGACAATTTTTTGAGCTTTGGAGCGGTGGACTCTAATCTGGAGAACCGGGTTTGATTCCCCACTCCTTCACTTGAGCAGCATACGTTAATCTGGTTTACCGGGTTGGTTTTTCCACTCCTCCACATGAAGCCAGCTGGGTGACCTTGGGCTACTCACAGTTTTCTTTGAGCTCTCTCAGCCCCACCTACTTCACAGGGTGTCTGTTGTAGGGAGGGGAAGGTAAGGTTATGGTAAGCCAGTTTGATTCTCCCTTAAGTGGTAGAGAATGTCAGCATGTAATGTCTTCTTCTTCTTCTTCTTCTTCTTCTTCTTCTTCTTCTTCTTCTTCTTCTTCTTCTTCTATCAATACCATAAATACAATAAAACAGCATAAAATCACAGAATAAAACAATATATAATGAATAGCTTCAGGCCCCTTACAATGCACATTTTATCAAATAACAATTGGTGCTCAGTTGCAGTATAAGGCCGCAGTAAGATCTGCAGACAGCCAAGCCCCTACATGTCAGTAGTAAAAGTGGGGGAAGTAGAGTTTTAAGGCAGAATCTTTAATGTCGTAATGGGTAACTTCAAACAGCATTATACGGCAGCTTTCCAACTTTGTGATTCAGCGAAATCCGGCATAAGAAATGGCAGTGTGGCATGGTGGTTAGAATGTCAGGCTATGATCTGGGAGATCCAAATTCAAATCCCTAGAATGGAATTGTTTGCAAAAATTGGAAATAGTTCACACATGATGTAATCTAAAAACACGTGGAATCTAAACACATTCCCGGAGCAATTGCTGTGCAATTATTGGTGGAAATGGAAACACTGTGTGCAAAAACACCAATCGGGATCATCCTGCTTAGTGGGAACACTGGCAAACTGGTTGGATGATGTCCCTGCCAAGCAGAAATATTCTGAGTTACTCTCTCCAATCTCTGCTGCACCTGCTGTCTGGAAACTGAAACCAGAGAGTAAGACACAAAAAATACCTGCCCAATCAGAAGGTCTATTCACAAATGTTGGCAGTAATTGTTGCTTCAGGGCTAATTTGTGGAGGAACCCCCCCCCCATGCCCACAAGTAGAAACAGAAACACAAACTCTTAATAAACTCGAAACATTTATTGGAATAAATTTGGCCACAACTTATTATTTGGCAACAGCTGTGCGCTCATTGGCACAGCATGGAACTGGATCAGGAGCATGGCCGACCCCAATGCGGCATAATGTTAGAATCCTACTCCAGCGAGCCTGCTGGGAGTAGCAGGGATGGCAGTGCAGGGAATTAACCTGGGCATGAGCCACTAGGTGTTCCCCTGCCACCTGAGAGAAGGCCCCTGACAGCCCCACCCCCGGCATGTCCTACCATCCGTCCTCTCCCAGAATCCCTTAATGGGATCCCCCATATGAGGGGAAAGGGGCATGCAGGCCACTTTCCCCCCAAACGGCTCCCCGTACTGTACCACCCTAAGTTGTGACAAGGATAATACTAAATAATTCACACTTAACATATAACATAATAATGGGGGAGGTGGGTGGGCAAAGGTTCCGGGAACCTTACTTTATGTTCAGATCCTGAACATTTACATAATAGCCATTGTTCATGTTGGATTTTGATTAGCAACGTTCCAGTGGCATATTCCCCTTAAAATGTAAATAAGGTATCTGAGGCAGGTACCTTTTCTCTTATGAAACACATTGATTCTACTGCATAATATTTAAAGGGAGGGAGGCAATAAATCATGAAAAACACCTTGTGTCATTATCTGGAACATTACGATCCTTGGGCCAAATGTCCTCTAATCTGGTGAACCGGGTTGATTTCCCCACTCCTACACATGAAGCCAGCTGGGTGACCTTGGACTAGTCACAGCTCTCTTAGAGCTCTCTCAGCCCCACCTACCTCACAGGGTGTCTGTTGTGGGGAGGGGAAGGTGATTGTAAGCCGGTTTGATTCTCCCTTAAGCGGTAGAGAAAGTTGGCATATAAAAACCAACTCCTCCTCCTCCTCCTCCTCCTCTTCTTCTTCTTCTTCTGCTTCTTCTGCTTCTTCTTCCTGTGAAGACTACCTAGGGTGCTTCGACAGAGGCAAGTTGAGGAAGAAACAAACTTCTCAGAAACCTGCCATCGTTAGAGTGAAATAGTTATTATCTACCCATCTCCAGCCTATTAACCCCAGAGACTGGCCAATGTGCACACGCATGCATGCAGAGCTTTAACTCAGAGCCAAGGAGCCATTTATAAATCACCCAAGCCAGGCTTTCGGGCTTCGTGACTTCAGCAGAGCTGCAAGGGTGAGTTACAGCCAAGGCACCGGGCAGCCGCCATCTATTTTTACCTTGTACAGTATGATCTCTGCTCAAGGACAAGCAGCATTGTTCATAAACTATGCATGGGTCATGATAGCTCTTAATGGGGAAACAGGCATCGGTTAACAGAACATTAAATGCGTAGGCCATTAGTGTAAACGTCATGTGATTTTTTTTTTTTAAGAGACAGATGTCTAATGAGAAACGTTGTCATTGTGGGCTGCCTCTTCCAAAGGAAACGCTTGCAGTAATTAATTATTTTGATCGTAGCAGATCCCTTGTCTTGTTGGGAGCTGGAAGGAGACAACAATGTGGAGAATGGGTGGCCGTTGCCGGAAGCAGTGGTGTAGTGGTTAAGAGCGGTGGACTCTGATCTGGAGAACTGGGTTTGTGTCGGGCCCGTTTCTTCATCTTGGCCTGACTTTGCTCCAGGCCTGTCTGACAAGGCCCTGGTCACGTGCCTTTGGGTTCTCATGCTTTGTACAGTATATCTCTCTGCCTACTGCTGTGGTATGTGTGCCCATCCTGTTTACCACAGTTGCACTCTTGTTATGCCTTGTTATGCCTTCTCTACCCTGAGAACGCTTATCATAGATTCTACTGGCCTGCCTGACACTATGCAATGTATTTTAACCCTGTATTCTAACCATATTCTCCATTAGTAGCCTCCTTCTGCTGGAGTATCAGTCAACTTCTGACTTTGTCCAATCTTGCCCCCAAATAAAGCCTAACCTGTTTCAGAGTCTTGCCTGAGCGAGTTGTGCTGGAGGGACACTGAGGACAAAACCCTGAGTCTGACAGTTTGATTCCCCACTCCTCCACATGAGTGGTGGACTCTAATCTGGTGAACCGGGTTGGTTTTCCCACTCCTAAACATGAAGACTGCTGGGTGACCTTGGGATAGTCACAGTTCTCTCTGAACTCTATCAGCCCCGCCTACCTCACAAGATGTCTGTTGTGGGGCGAGGAAGGGAAGGAGATTGAAAGCGGTTTCATTCTCCTTGAAAAGGTAGAGAAAATCAGCGTATAAAAATCAACTCTTCTTCTTATGACTCCTCCCCCTTTTATTTGGGGAGGGACTGTGGCTCAGTGGAAGAGCATCTGCTTGGCATGCAGAAGGTCCCAGGTTCAATCCCCGGCATCTCCAGTTAAAGGGATTAGGCAGGTAGGTGATGTGAAAGACCCTGAGACCCTGGAGAGTCACTGCCGGTCTGAATAGACAATACTGACTTTGATGGACCAAGGGTCTGGTTCAGTATAAGGCAGCTTCATGTGTTCATGTGTTCTCTCCTAGTAATACTGAATAAAAGAAGATCCTTGAGGTGACACCATCCTGGCAAGCGACAGACCACGAAGTAGACACTCCCAGGACACCTCTATAATGAGGGAACCCATGCTGGTCCCCTCAGGCAGCAGTTTGGTTGGGGGGGGCAGCCAACTCCTATCCTGGTCACTGCCAGCCACCCTACTGCCCATCTACCCAGCAGCTACCTGACCACTGCCACTGCTTGTGAGCCAAAGGTGATAGTTCTCCTTATCTCCCTACTCCCTCGAGCTTCTGTAAAAGCGACAGAGCAGGTAATACATGTTGACTGTTCAAGAATCCTTCTTTTTTCCAGCTTTGCAAAGCTTTTGAGATATAGTGACCAGAACCCCCCAACATGGAGTTTGCTTTCGTACCACAGCTGCACTGAGTCAGCATTTTCATTGAGCTGTCCACTGTAACTCCAAGATCTCTTTCAGTCTTGATCTCAGAATGTTTCATATAGAGCCAGGACCTTGTGCAGTTCTCTTTTTGGTGCATGACCTGTGCCAGACCTAAGTCTGTTCCAGGGGAATGCATCACTCATTACTGGGAATGCTGAACAGCCGAGAATATCAGGGATAAAATAAATTCACATTGCTTTTGAATGTGAGTTTTGAGTCAAAATATGAGCTTTC
This sequence comes from Euleptes europaea, assembly GCF_029931775.1. Classification (NCBI taxonomy): domain Eukaryota; kingdom Metazoa; phylum Chordata; class Lepidosauria; order Squamata; family Sphaerodactylidae; genus Euleptes; species Euleptes europaea. The sequence continues at coordinate 13,891,424 of NC_079325.1, read as the reverse complement.
ATAAAAGAAGACACTTTTGTCAAAACATGTTTCTGAAAAAGAATGACATCTTAGATTCAGGGGAGGCTATCAAGGGAATATTTCCCCTCTTTCACTGCTGCTGCTACACAAAACTGTAGAAAAAGGCCAAGATGCACATCACATTGGAGTTCTGGTACAGGGACTCAGAGTGTATAATTTGGCATAAATAAGTTGCTATGAGGATGGCGGGAAGAGTTATGGAGTGGGGCACTGACACCAGGGAAGAGGAGTGACCAGAAATACCCCTCCCCATCCTGGGGGGGAGACATACTACAATATGATTCCTCCTAGGGACTTGCAGCAGTCAATAAGAGGTGGTATATTTCCAATAAGGGAATGAGAGGAGAGTGAAACCCCAGCTTCTCTAGACGTGCCACCAACAGTGCACAGTTGGGTCATTCCATTGCCAAGTTGATAGCACACAATATAGGAGACACTAGCCATATTGTGCCACTTTTTTACCGCTGGGTGGGGAGCCAGTCCTGTCCAGCAAACAGATCAAACCGAGAGCAGTGGACTTCCCAGATCAAATTAGAAACCGGGGTGTGTGATATTGTCCTGTTTTAACACCAAGCTGGCCTGCCATTACTGTTCAGGCATTACTATTGAGATTGATCCAGGAAGGACAGGAGTAAAGGAAGAAGAAGAGGAAGAAGAGGAGAAGAAGAAGGAGGAGGAGGTGGAGGAGGTGGAGAAGGAGTTTGTTTTTATATGTCAAAAGTACCAGGTTCAATCCCTGGCATCTTCAGTTAAGAAATCTGGCATTAGGTGACATAAAAGACCTCTGCCTGAGACCCTGGAGAGCCACTGCCGGTCTGAGTAGGCCATACTGACCTTGATAGACCGGTGGTCTGATTCAGAGTAAGACCGCTTCATATGCTCATGTGTTCAACATAGCAATTATTGTAATTTTGATTAACAGAGTTATTTCCTCATCTGGCACCATATTTCAATTGCTACACTTAAAAAAATGGCCCATTTGATTTGGGGTGTACATTCTCCCCAGCAAGAAGAAGGGTAACTAGCTGTTCTATTGAATGGACTGGTGCCTTACTCAGAAGTGGAGCAAAATCTATCACCCCTAACCCATGAATTTCAGTAGATGGCCTATGATAACGAGACATCCCCCCCATCCCTTAGGTATTTTTGCTTTCTAACCTTTCTTTTTCTGCTATCCAATACTTGCCTGCCTCTTCCCAGCCTCCACCTGGTGATAGATGTTGCTGCACATTTTATGTGGGTAGGCAGATAATGTATTATTAGCAGTGAGGTGTCACATTCTGGGCATGCAGTTTAAAAAGAAAAACCAAGAACGAAAAAGACTAGACAGGCAGTTCTGTATCTTTGCACAAACAAACCTTCATCTGCATATGCAAGACCCATTTCCAAAGCAAGATGAAAATAGTTTTGTGATGTATTAAGGTGCATGAATAATGCACGTGCAAAATGCCTCAGCAGCGCATTAGAGCATGTTCCATCCCATCAACATGATAAATGTGGGTACAGTTGTTTTAATTGTACCGACCGTGTTGTAATGGAAACACAGTGGCGCTTAGCCGGAGGGAACGTTAAATGTTGTCCCAATCTAGACAAACTGGCACATCTTAGCAGGGCCGCTAATGCGCCAGTCGTGGGAACTGTACAGTGTGGTTTCTTATGTTTCTTGTTAATTTTCTTCAAACTGCAGAACAGACCAATTAATAAGGGATGAGCTGAAAACACTGAGCCAAATATGGCATCGATATTCATCTAGGTATTTCCCCTAAAGCTGACTGACCTGTGTTTGACTTCGATGAGCAAAAAATTGGACTCTGTGGAACCCTTAAAAAGGGGGGATTTTCATGCCTCTTTCTAGATATTCCCTTCACATACAAGTATTCTTGCCAAGCACTTTCCCTGACATGCTGATTTTCTATGTGTTTGCATTATAACATGTTAACCAAACATTTGGTTAAGTTATTCCAGATATCAAATGGAGACCAAGTGGAGCATTTCTACATGTGTAGGCCCTGGGTACTGGTTCCCAGGAAACCTTATAGTCTTTGTACATAAAGACATAACAAGACCAGAGAAGAAGATGGAAATTCTAGGTAGTTCACTGCTAAAATACAGCAGCATTTTACTAAAATAGTGTGGTCCTTGCATATGGCTAGTCCAGAGAAAAACTGCACGGGGAGTATAGAAAGTGTGCCCGGGGTATCCCTGAAGGGACCAAAAAAATGCAGAGGATAGGTGTGAGAGGAAGGTAGAAGAGGGAAGGAAATCCTATAATAAGACAAAGAAGAATGGGGAGGCAATGGACAGCCAGAGAATGGTAAGGCCAGTGGGTGGAAGGTAGGGTAGGATGTCAGAGTGAGGGAAGGTATGATGTGAAAGTAAAAGGTAAAAAGAGGGAAGTTAGGTCATAATCTTTCTATCCTGAAAAAAGGATCCTGTAGTCTCATTCAGTAGTGGGAAAGTTCATTTCCTTCCAAGTGCAGAACAGGCCAATTAATAAGTGATGAGCTGAAAACACTGGGACAAATGCAGCATCAATATCCATCAATGTACTTCCCTTGAAGCTGACTGACCTGTGTTTGACTTCGACGAGCAGAAAATTGGACCCTGTGGAACCCTTAAAAAGGGGGGGGGGTTCAGGCCTCTTTCTAAAACTGCCCTTCACATACAAGTTTTCTTACCAAACCTTTTCCCTGATATGCTGCTTTTCTATGTGTGGGGTTTGTTTGCTTTGGTTGAACATTCAGTTACGTGAGCCCTGTTACCAAATGAAGACCCATGTCATGGTATGGATGTATGAGCATACCCACATGTGATCTTGAACTGATGGGGAGCAATCAGAATTTTAGAGAGCAGATGGGGAACATTCCGAGTTTTAGGCAGCCCCTTGTCACTTGCAATGGCTTCTGAGGGTCTGTGGCTCAGTTTTTAGAGTATCTGCTTGATATGCAGAAGATTCCAGGTTCAATCCCTGACATTTCCAGTTACAAAAACCAGGTAGCAGATATGAAAGACCTCTGCCTGACACCATGGAGAACCACTGCCAGTGTGAGTAGACAATACCACCTTTGGTGGACCGAAGCTCTGATTCAGTATAAAGCAGCTTCAGGTGGCCATGTGACTACCAGTGGAGAAAAGTAGTTTTATGCTGTTCATGCTGTGCTGAGGATGAAGTCCCAGATCTTAGATTTCTCCAACAGGCCTTTGAGAAAATGGCACACAGCCAACTGGAATCAAACCAAACCTAAAGAAGTTGGCTAACAGCCGTCAGCCCTGACCTGGATGGCCCAGGCTAGCCTGATCTCATCAGATCTCAGAAGCTAAGCAGGGTCAGCCCTGGTTAGTATTTGGATGGGAGACCACCAAGGAATACCAGGGTTGCTGTGCAGAGGAAGGCACTGGCAAACCACCTCTGGGTTTGTAGGATTGCAGTCAATTATAATGTTGCATACTCAGTGAGCAGTAGTGGATTAAGAAGAAGAAAACCATTGGCCTAGATTCTAATCCCTTATATCGGATCTGAGCTCTTATAAATTAATGATAATCAGTTTGACCAGGTGCAAAGAAATAAGCCAGGGTTCTGTTCTTTGAGTAGTTGACTAGAAGAAGAAATTTCACAAGGTGCAGCTCTGATTTCACTCATACAGATGATTGAACTCTCCTCGGTTCAGTTTAGAATTGCCTTGATATTTATAAGTTATTTTTCAGCAAAGGTTTAGGAAAAATCCCTTCTGTTTTCTCTCCTGGATAATACCATTATATGAGTGCTGGTAGTGCAACATGGGCATGCCTTATTCCTTGTCCCCTGAGTACTGTCGTCCCCAGCACAACCCGTGGAAGAGAGGGGCTTGGAAATTCAAGTCCCCCCTCCCTAAACAAACAATCCAGGAACAAGACATGACTTTACATCTGGATGTGAGTCAATGACCACATACATAATGCTTGAGAGAAGCAATCAAGAAAACTGACCTAATAGGAAAAGCATTTCAAAAGGATAGTCTGATCACAAAATGCAAACCAATCAACAACTGTTTGTTTCTTGAAGAGTACACTCTAAAACTGCTGCACATGCATGCACATACAGAGTGGGAGAAGAAATTTGGGGAGGAAATGATGCTTGGTTTCTTATATAGCCAAGAAAGACAAGCTGGACAAATTCATATTCTGAATCGGGTAATTATAATCTCAGCAACAACTCTAATAACAAGGTGTTCCTGCCAAATTCCCCTCTTCTGCACTGTTATTACAGGTTAAATGCCTCCTTCGCATCTGGTTACATAAATGCAATCTCCTTTTCAAGCCACACTCAGTAGCTCAATTTGTAACAAAAAAAGGATTTTAAATACTCTCTGAGTTTGGCTCTACCTCAGTTTTAACTCATATGTATTTCCCCTCTGATCTTTTACCTCCAGTATCTTTCCGGGCTATTCGTGTTAACTTCCCTTGACCCCCATTTTTATGGAGATCATCATTTTCAAAACTTCTGCCAGCTTGTGCCTTTCACTGGATTCTTTCCATTGTCTCTATAGACTGTAAACTATATTCAATAAGTTCAGCTCAATCCATTAATATTAAAGCAATAACAATAATCTAATGTTGCTGACCTCCGGAAGCTGACGGGCAAATTTCTGATGACTGCAAGCCACAGAGGGCTAATTTCCCTGCCAAATAAGTCTAGAGATACAGACATCCTTTGCAAACATCATCTAAAGGAGACTTACCTCTTTTTCCGAACTGTTTTCATCCTAGCCAGATTATTAGCCATCATTCTAGAGACTATGTCAAGCATTTTAAGCCAGGGCTTAGTAAATATGTACCATGATTTAATTTAGCTTGCAAATTACATATTTATTGCTTAAGGTACATTTTATCATGCAGGATACAAAGGGTTACCAAACAATCTGAAGTCTTCAAAGTTGTGGGCTGCTGAAATCTTGCTAGATCATGGGGTTCTCATTATCTTCCTTCAAGGTAGAGAATCCTGCTACTCCACTGTAGAAAAGTCTGGAGAAAGGAGAGGCTGTGCAAATGACATTTAATACCGTTTACAGCCACAGAGGAAACAACACTAGTGATAAAAATCATCCATAGGGACAGGTAAGATTTTATATCCACACAAACACATGGCATGCTAGCCCTTCTCCAACTCAATGAACCAGAGATAGTGGGCTATGAACTTTAACATCAATCACGCAGAAGCAGGTGGTTGGTACTGTGTATACCACCGAACAGGATCCGACTCTGCAGAACCTTGGAGAGTTCCCAAGGAAGGCAGATGTTGATCTGACCAAGCTCAACTAGATTTTTATACCTAAAGCAGGGAGTGATCACTTTTAAGAGTTCCCCCCTCAAATGAAATAGCATGGAATCAAAAGAGATGGTGCTGAATGAGAAGAAAGGGTGGCCTTGGACTGTGCCCTTTGTCTTCTCTAAAAGGGAATTCAGGGAAGGTAAAGCGAGGGAAGTATAGAGCCAGAGTGGTCTAGTGGTTAAGAGCAGTGGATTCTAATGTGGAGAACCGGGTTTGTTTCCCCACTCTTCCACGTGAGTGGCGGAGGATAATCTGGTGAACTGGATTTGTTTCCCCACTCCTACACATGAAGCCAGCTGGGCGACCTTGAGCTAGTCACAGCTCTCTCTCAGCCCCACCTACCTCACAGGGTGTCTGTTGCGGGGAGAGGAAGGGAAGGTGATTGTAAGCTGGTTTGATTCGTCCTTAAGTGGTAGAGAAAGTCAGCATATAAAAAACAACTCTCCTCCTCCTCCTCCTCTTGTGGAGGAGTGGGGAATCAAATCGGTTCTCCAGATTAGAGTCCACCACTCTTAACCACTACACCACTCTGGCTCTAGCTAAGAACTGAATGAACAGCCCTGTATGCAAAGAGACTGTACCCTTGCACTGGAGTGACTGTAATGAAGCATCAGGATTGTGATGGTGGCTGATTTATAAGCCAACTTCCTTTTTAAAGTATTATTTTCAATTTAGAAGATGGCCCTTTGGTTCCCTAGGAGACAGAGGGTAAGAGTGGGGGAGGAACCGCCAACTGCAAAAGCCCCCCCCCCCACACACACACATACATACACCATCTTGCTGCGGAATCTCCACCTTGATGGGCATGGATCAGCTTGGAGAGAAGGAATAGAGGAGCTAACCTTCATTAATCCGGTGCCCTTTGTGCTGAACCTCGCAACGGAGGTGGCATAAGTGTTAATTGTCTTATTGTTCCTTTGAAGACTCTGGTTTAGATTGATTAACTATAAAAATAGGCTTTCTTTGAGTTATTAGCTATTTTAAAGCAGAAATGGCTCTTCTGTTGATTGCTTCCAACTCAAAAGATTTCTATAATTAACACTGACCAGGCCTCCTACACATTGAATCCAGTGTAAATGTCAAATAAGAGATGAAAATATCTACCATTTAGTACCAGTTAAATTCCAACATCTTTGATTTTGGGGGGAGAAGGGAGGTCAATATACTGCAGGAAACTCTGGTGAAAGGGATTCAACACACTTCAGCATGAGCTATTCACAGAAACAGGGTGTGAGATCATTGAGAGTTAGGGTTGCCAGGTCCCTTTTCTCCACTGGCACGAGGTTTTTGGGGTGGAGCCTGAGGAAGGCAGGTTTTGGGGAGGGGAGGGATTTCAATGCCATAGAGACCAATTACCAAAGCAGCCATTTTCTCCAGGGGAACTGATCTCTATCGGCTGAAGATCAGTCATAATAGCAGGAGATCTTCTGCTACTACCTGGAGGTTGGCAAACCTATTGAGAGTGAATTAGTGAAGGCTGGGAAGAAAGCTTATTTCCCTGACAGTGGTGTTCTCAAAGGCACCACTCTCCCCCTATACCAGTCATCCCCAACAGGGGATGATCAAGCCCACACAGGGTGCCCATGGATCAAGCCCATATGGCAGACTTTATGTGGATGGTTGTGTCTCACAACAGCCATTTTGTGGTGGTGCCCACTACCTGCTCTCAAAATCACAACAGTATCCATAACCCCAACAAGGTTGGTGACCCTTGGCCAATAGGAATGAATAGCAGACATTCACTTGTACAAGGGTGTACTAGTTGACACCATTTGTGTGTGTGTGTGTGTGTGTGTGTGTAAAGTGCTGTCAAGTCGCAGCTGACATATGGCAACCCAGTAGGGTTTTCAAGGCAAGAAACTAACAGTGACTTCCTCTGCAAAACAACCCGGGTATTCCTTGCTGGTCTCCCATCCAAGTACTAACCAGGGCCGACCCTGCTTAGCTTCTGAGATCTGACAAGATCAGACTAGCCTGGGCCATCCAGGTCAGGTATGATACTATTTGACAAGCAACTAAATCTGCCTGGTAACAGATGGGACTACACCACCCCAGAGAAGCGGCTTCTTACCTGAGTGGTGGCCTAGAAAACTCCAGGGAGAGGATGGGTAGGTGGGAGAGAGAAATCAGAAGGAAAGGGCAAACCAAGAGGAAGCATCCAGGAAATGAGCAAATGGAAGAGCCACATAAAGAGGAAAGGGCAGGTTGAGGCGAAGAGCTAAATAGGGCAGGCCAAGGGGAGGAACCCAATGGGAAACAGTGGATAAAAGACTATTTTCCTCAGTGCCCAGACCAACCTCCAAGAACCTAAAAGGGCAAAACTAGACAAGACAGTGTACTCATGGCCAACACAGGGACACTGCTGTCATTTTTAAATCATTTTAAAATGCCACTGGCTCAGGATCTCTATAGCAACAGTGGTTAGGGTTTCCAGGTCCCTCTTCACCACTGGCAGGAGGTTTTTGGGGTGGGGCCTGAGGAGGGAGGGTTTTGGGGAGGGGGATTTCAATGACATAGAGTCCAATTGCCAAAGTGGCCATTTGCTCCAGGTGAACTGATCTCTATTGGCTGGAGATCAGTTGTAATAGCAGGAGATCTCCCGCTAGTACCTGGAGGTTGAGGCAAAAAAGGGGGCTCAGTGCTGTAGCAAGGTAGGCAGAAAAAACAGCACTCAAATAACAATATTAAATATATGCACATGTAATTACAAAATACTAAATATATACAATACCAGCAAGACACTCAAGAAACAAAACAATGTGAAGTACAAACAAACACCTACGATGAATACAACGGGGAAACACACTGCGGTGAAACCAGTACTTTGAACCTGTGGTAATATATACAATGTATCCAGTCAATAAACAACTTTCAACAATCAATGAGCAACTTCTCGACAGTCAAATATATAGCGCAAAATGCTGCTGTACTGTGGACTGTTGTGCAAAATGAATCAGAAATTCTCCATGTTCGAAGACAGAAGAATTCCGGTAAGTCTAAATCGTTTTGGACACGTTTCGCGGTGGGCTTCTTCCCCTATGCCATCAGCTCAGGAATGGTCTGTGCGTTTACGGAGTGGCTTGCCATTGCCTTCCCCAATTATCTACACTTCACCCCCAGCAAGCTGGGTACTCATTTTACTGACCTCGGAAGGATGGAAGGCGGAGTCAACCTTGAGCCGGCTACCTGAAACCGACTTCTGCCGGGATCGAACCCAGGTTGGCAGCAGAGCTTCTGACTGCAGTACTGCAGTTTACCACTCTGTGCCACAGGCTTTACATAGGAATTAAACAGCAGAGGGGATAAGACTGAGCCTTGTGGAACCTCACAGGATGAACCCCACACTGGTGACAACTGGCCTCCAGTAGCAAACCTCTGAGTCCAGTCCCTAAGGACAGGTATAAACCAATCCAATCCCCTGTGACCTACTGCTGCCTCCAAACATCTTGATAAGATGGCATGGCCGTAGATCAATCCAATGAGACCAACAAGAAGGCATAGTCCTTATCTACATTCAAATGGAGATCATTATCCACCAAGCAGCCTTTCGGAAGCATTCTCCTACCCCTGAGACTCACTGTATCACCTCTGGGAGAGGCACACAACCACACATCTCCTGCTCCCTGCTTTCCAGCTATGCAGACTGAAGCCCATTACTTTTGAAGCATCCATCCATGGAAGCCATTGCATTATATGCAAAGAAGTGAATGACCTATAATCTGTGACTCAGCTGGGAGAAACAAATGCAGCTCTTCTACAGGGGAAGCAGGTTCTGCCTTTGCCAACAAAATCTCAGATTATCACCTGCTTTGTGAACTGAACTGGACTTAATTTCCATACTTCTTCCCCCTTAGCAACTCCCTGGTGTCTGTTTATTGTTCACACATATACTATTCATTAAAGATCTCCTAGAAGGACAATACCGTATTTTAATCAACGGTTTGAAACATACCTCTGTAGCTGCCGCATGTGAAACGGCAGGCTTTGCACGGCGTGGTGCCTTTATGTTCATGCGCATGCATTTACATGGATGTGCACTAGAGGCAAGAGATGTTCATTCTCTTCTCAGAGATTTAGCTTCTGGAAAACCTGGGGAGGAAACTAAACCCTAAATAATGACATTCCCAGCGAATCACACCAGCAGTATTCAAAACGTAGGGTCAAAATAGAAGCGATATTTAACAATGGCGAGCCCCAGGAAAGAAGTAAAAAGAGATAGATGGAGTGGCTCAGCAGGTTGTAGTGCACCAGGTTATGTGCTGGCCCAACCCCCAGGGTTCTAGTTTGAATAATATTAGTTCAAGGCCTGGAGCTGGTGACTGTTTCCTCATAATTCTTTTGGTGGTTTCTATTTATACTAAGCAGAAATTGAGTAGATTTCTGTCACCCGGGCATTTGCTCTTGAATCTGGCCCTCAGCGGCTACCCAATGAATAGAGTTGCCAGGTCCCTCTTCGCCACCGGCGGGAGATTTTTGGGGTGGAGCCTGAGGAGGGCGGGGCTTGGGGAAGGGAGGGACTTCAATGCCATAGAGTTAGGGTTGCCAGGTCCCTCTTTGCCACTGGCGGGAGATTTTTGGGGCAGAGCCTGAGGAGGGGAGGGGAGGGACTTCAATGGCATAGAGTCCAATTACCAAAGTGGCCATTTTTCTCCAGGTGATCTGATCTCTATCGGCTGGAGATCAGTTGAATTAGCAGGAGATCTCCAGCTACTACCTGGCGGTTGGCAACCCTACCAATGAGGAAGCATCCTGGTTATATATTGTCGAAGGCTTTCACGGTCAGAGTTCATTGGTTCTCGTAGGTTATCCGGGCTGTGTAACCGTGGTCTTGGTATTTTCTTTCCTGACGTTTCGCCCGCAGCTGTGGCAGGCATCTTCAGAGGAGTGACACTGAAGGACAGTGTCTCTCAGTGTCAAGTGTGTAGGAAGAGTAATATATAGTCAGAAAGGGGTTGGGTTTGAGCTGAATCATTGTCCTGCAAAAAGTAACAAAGGTAATGTGCTAACCATTGTCCTGTAAGTATCAAGATAATGTGCTAATGAGGGTGTGGTATGTTAATATGGAACCATTGTATCCTGAAGTGATCTGTTAATGTGTGAAATCCAAAACTAATCTGAATGGCTATTGTTGACTGTAGTATTGTTGACTATTGTTGACTACAGTCAACAACAGCCATGCAGATTAGTTTTGGATTTCACACATTAACAGATCACTTCAGGATACAATGGTTCCATATTAACATACCACACCCTCATTAGCACATTATCTTGATACTTACAGGACAATGGCTAGCACATTACCTTTGTTACTTTTTGCAGGACAATGATTCAGCTCAAATCCAACCCCTTTCTGACTATATATTACTCTTCCTACACACTTGACACTGAGAGACACTGTCCTTCAGTGTTACTCCTCTGAAGATGCCGGCCACAGCTGCTGGCAAAACGTCAGGAAAGAAAATACCAAGACCACGGTTACACAGCCCGGATAACCTACGAGAACCAATCCATGGTTATAGTATTTCCCTTCAAACTCTGTCCTCTCAGCATCGTAAAGAGTATATCCTGTTCCCCGGACTCTCCAAGTGAAGTCTGAGAATGCTCAATTGGCAAGATTTCTTTTTCGCTATCAAGCACACTTGGATATTGCCGCAGTTCTGGAAATAAAATGCATTTGGCAGGTGGAGCAGAGACTTGCAATAGCTGGAGAACAACTGGTATCCATCTGCTCCTTTGCCCAAGTTTGTGTTGTTTAATTGTGTCTTCAGGAAAAAGAGACGGTACCCAAGACCCATTAGAGAACTATTTGAATAAAGTGTTGCATTCTTGAACACATCTCTCTCTTCAGTCCTGACACAAAGGGCTTTGTGGGTCCTGTTTAAAGTAATAAATATGAGGGGGAGGTTCCTGTGGTAGGTTTTTTGTTGTGGGGTTTTGTTTTGTTTTTGTTTTTTTGGTTAGGCATATGGTACCCCTAGAGATCAATACATCTGCATTTATTTTTATATCCCATTTTTCTTCCCAGTTGGGACTAAAGGCAGCTTAGTACATCATTTTCCCTTCTTCCATTTTCTCACAACAACCCTTTAAGATAGGCCAGGCTGAAAGTTTGTGATAGGTCCAATGCCACCCAGCAAGCTTCCATGGTAGAAGTGAGGATTTGAACCCATGACACCCAGGGTCCTAATCTGCCACGCTATCCACTACACCATACTGGCTCTAGGTTAGTTTGAGGCATGACAGGTTCAAATCCTGATAACACGTATGCTTTATTCTACCCTAAGGAAGGGAATACAGGAAAAGAACAATAGGAAGTAAAAAAAAAAACTGGAAGTTCGAATTCCTCTCAAGGGCCAACTACAGATGGAGATATTTTTCTCAAAGGGGTTGACGAATTGTAGAAATCTGCTTGACACATTTACGTAAAAAATATGCCACAGAAGCAGGAAGGGGGGTTGTCTACTGCAATTTTCCCTTAACTCTTTGACTGTGGTGATGTGAACAGGTGGTATTTGGCCTGCAGCACGCATGCCACACTATGCTGGGTTGAAAATAACTTAAGTCTGAATTCAGACGACATGCAATATGCCGAGCAATTTAATGAGAAATGGTTACCATGGTACACCTATATGCCTTTAAATATTTAGACCAACTCTATTCCTTTCTTTTTCATGTGAGCAGATGTTCTTTAAATGTATAAATACATTTGATTTACCTTAATAATGACCAATCTTTAGAGAAACTGAAACTATGGTATTGTCAGGCTGCTATCTCGGTTTCGTTATTGCCTCTGTCTCTGTACTGTATTGTCTGCCCCCCAAGGTCGCATGCCTAAGCCTGGGAACTCAGCTCCTGGGAAACTGTATTCCTGCGTGTAATCTCCCGCCTTTCCTGCCTTATAATATCTCCCAGCTAGTGAGCCTTTCATAGCTGTCATTTTATTCGTTTGCACTGTATGCCTATTTGATCAGTAAAAGCCATCTGTTTGGACTCTATATGACTTTGTGGTGATTTCTGGTTCTGTGGGCCAAGGGCTGACATTATGACAGCTAACTCATCTTCACCGTTCTCCTAGCCAGGCTGGAGCCCAGGGGGGTTCGCCTGCCACTTGGATGGGAGCTGTGCAGCTCTCCAGGTGATCTACTACCCTGGAGCCCTTCTCAGAGGACCCTACTCTGTTACAGGACTTAATCGCTGAACTTTTCCGGACGAACCGAGAGGTTTGCCGCTTGAGGGGACTGGTACACGCGCAGTGGCAATCTCTTACAGGACGTCTCTGGATGTTAACATCGGAGGATACTGATGCTCGTTTAGATCTTCAGGACTTGGATCAATTACTGGACGATGCCCGATTGGCGACTGAGGATTTACAAATATTAACTGGACTTTTGGATAATCTTATTTCTCGACAAACTCTTTCTACCATGGCGGGAGCCCCGCCGGAGGGTTTTTCCCTGATCCCGGATGCGGCCAGCTGCCAGGCTGAGGCCAAGCGAGTCGCTATTAGCACCGCTCTTCTCCTTGTGGAATGTACAAAGGACACCCCGGTAGCCACCTTGGCTCAAGTTTTGACCCCGACGTTTGGAGCCGAGGCTTCCGCACTGGCGGTTCGAGTACAACCTCTGCTGGGCGGGGAACCTGACCCCATACTCTTGCTCCTCGAGACAGAACTTTTGCCGCGCATTACGGCAGAGGCTGCCCTAAGACTTGAGAACGCCAAAGTTCTTGCGGATCAGCAAGCCGCCGAAGCGGCTAGGGTCGCAAGAGAGAGAGAGGCGGCGGAAGCAGCCAGGGCGGCTGCAGCAAGGAATCAGGCGAACGTGGACACGCGCCCCAAGGACTATGTACTGGGACTATCAGGTCTAACTTTTTCCCCGGCGTTTGTCCCGTCGCGTGCGACCCAACGCGCACGCCGTTTGGCTGACCGACGTCGAGACTCAGATGAGTCTGAAGACGAGGATTTATATGGGGATAGCTCTCAATGGGCCACGAGCTTCCGAACCAGTAAGCCTCATCTTACTGGTGGCCCAAGTGAGGAGGTTCATCTTTTACGAGCCCAGAATCGGGAGCTCTCCGACCGTGTTGATCAACTCCAAGAAGTAATGGAACTTATGCTTCACGAGAACAGGCAATTACAACAAACCCTGATAGCTCAGAGACAGCCCGTTCCGATACCGGGTCAGGGGGTACCCGTACAACCACCCGCTAATGTGCCTGCTCCACCCTTACCTCCTGGAGCTCCTGTTGCTCCTCCGCCCGGACCACCCGTGCAACCACCTGCTAATGTGCCTGCTCCACCCTTGCCTCCTGGAGCTCCTGTTGCTCCTCCGCCCGGACCACCCGTGCAACCGGGTCAGCCCGCGCCCGGCCCTTGGAAGCAACTCAAATTGAGGACTACGTATGACGGATCTCTTGAGACTTTGCCTTGTTTCTTGCATCAAGTGGACAGTTATATGCGAGAACAAGGTCAACTTTTCCCCACGGAAGATAGCCGGGTGCGATACGTAGCTTCCCTCCTGACAGGCAAAGCGGCTGACTGGATGGTCCTCCAGTTTGACACCCGCTCTCGTGCGATTCGTTCCCTCAACAACTTCATGACTGCCCTGAGAAGGAGGTTTGAGGACCCCTTCCTGGGAGAAAGAGCCAAAACGGAACTCTTACAATTAAAACAAGGCTCTGCTACAGTTCGGGAATTTGCCGATGAATTTCAGCGACTGGCAAGTAAAATTGTAGGTTGGCCCGAGACCACCCTAATCCATCATTTCAGGGAAGCCTTGCATCCTGACATTCTGAACTGGTCTTACATGCGGGGCGATCCCGATACCCTCGAAGGCTGGATCCTATTAGCCGAGGAAGTGGAAAGCCGCCGCCGCTTTATTTCTCTCGTCCGTCAAAAGCACAAGGAGAAGGGCACCCCAAAGCCTCAACCCAAGGCACCACTGCTCGTCCCACGAAATCCCCCACGTCCGCTCCAGGAACGTGAAGCCCGATTTCAGAGGGGTGCCTGTCTTACATGCGGAGAAATGGGCCACTTTGCAGCCGTTTGCCCACGCCGCCAGGAATTATTTCGTCCCAGCACGACAACCCGCGCCCGAGGTCGTCCACCACGCAGAGGCACCGCGGCCACCCGCAGCGCAGCTCCGGGAAGGCCCACACCCTCTGCACTCCATGCCGGGGACCCAGCCTCCCTGCCTGCTTCCAACGACCCCGCCGGGTCTCGGATTACAAGTGCCCCATTGGGGGACAGCTTTCCCTCTTCGGATGAGGAAAACCCTTGGATTTCTCCAGCCTTAAACCTGGAATCTCCCCTCGACTTGTCAAAAAACGGCTCCGGTCTGTGGTGAATGGAGCATCTCCACAGACCTCTCAGGATCTTCCTATCAAACCGAATGCTCCTACCAAAATCAAAGAAGTGGACTCCACCGTCTACGTAGATGCAGTTTTACAACAACTTAACGGAGGTCCACAAATCCCCGTCAAAGCACTAATTGACTCCGGTTGCTGTCGCACTCTCATAAGCGAAGCCACGTTTGCTGCACTCAGAGCCGACTCAGAGGCTTTACCCGCCCCCGTCCAATTTGCTCAAATGGACGGGAGCCAATTCCAGGGGGGTCCAGTTGATCATCGCACCATAGGGGTGGCAATGGGAATTGGTTCCCACTGGGAACAAATAGACTTCACTATAGCCCCTATCCGATTTGAAGTGGTCTTGGGAATTAACTGGATTAAAGGACATAGTCCCAGTATTGATTGGGAAACAAACACTATCTCTTTCGCTAGTCCCACCTGCGACCAACATCGGCAAAACTTTGCTCTGCCATTTCCGCCCGTTCCAGCATTAACCTCTACTGCCCCAGTACCACCGGCTCTACCCGCTGTGTACCGGGACTTTGAAGATGTCTTCGACCTTAGGGAATGTGATGCCTTACCCCCCCACCGGGCCTCAGACTGTGCGATTGAAGTAGTAAAGGACTGCACATTAACCAAAAGTAAGATTTACCCTATGAGCGCTTCCGAGCGCACTGTCCTCCGGGACTTTTTGGACAAAAACCTCGCCAGAGGGCTCATTCGCCCTTCGAATGCCCCAAACTCGGCCCCCGCGTTTTTCGTCCGGAAAAAAGAGGGCGACCTTCGCCTGTGCATTGACTTCAGAAAGCTCAATGCGGTTACCCAGACCAACGCCTATCCTATCCCATTAATATCGGATATTTTGGGACAATTACAGGAAGGCCGTGTGTTCTCTAAATTAGACTTGGTGGAAGCCTACTACCGAGTCCGTATCCGCGAAGGAGATGAGCACCTCACTGCCTTCTCTAGCTGTTTCGGAATGTATGAATTCCTTGTAATGCCGTTCGGATTAAAAGGGGCCCCGGGGGTCTTCATGCAACTCATCAATGAAATCCTACATGACCTTCTATATCGTGGGGTGGTGGTCTACTTAGATGACATTCTCATTTATTCGAAAACTATGGACGAGCATGTGACTCTGGTCAGGGAAGTTCTACAACGCCTGCGTAACAATCAACTGTTCGCTAAACTAGCTAAGTGTGAATTTCACCAAAGCAAACTCACGTTTTTGGGATACATCATCTCCCACCAAGGTCTTCGCATGGACCCCGCCAAAGTCCAAGCCGTCCTCGATTGGACTCCCCCCACCAACCGCAAGCAAGTACAGCAATTTCTGGGATTTGCAAACTTCTATCGGGGATTCATCCCTAACTTCGCCCAAGTGGCTCTACCCATTACGGACCTGCTGAAAACTAAGGGAAAAGTAAGCTCGGCTGCCTTGCCCTCCGCAAAAATCCTATGGACTGAGCAATGCCAAGCCGCCTTTCTGGCCCTCAAACGCCTTTTCACTTCGGAGCCGGTGCTACGGCACCCAGACCCAAATCAAATGTTCATTGTGCAAGTCGATGCTTCCGATGTAGCCATGGGAGGGGCTCTCCTCCAACAAGGACCGGACGGTCTTCTTCACCCTTGCGCTTACTTTTCAAAAAAATTTGCGCACGCTCAATTAAACTGGCCCATCTGGGAGAAAGAGGCCTCTGCAGTTCATCATGCACTGACTTTATGGCGGCAATTCTTGGAAGGGTCTAAAGTACCCTTTGAAGTTTGGACCGATCACAAAAATCTAGCTGCCCTCACGGGGTCCCATAAGCTATCGGCGAAACAACAACGGTGGGCGGAATTCTTTGCTCAGTTCCGTTTCACCCTGAAGCACGTCCCTGGGAAGCAGAACGTTCTCGCGGATGCCCTCTCCCGTTTACCACAATATCCGGTAAAACTCGAAAGACCTACCAACTCTCTGTTCACCCCTATGCAACGTGGGGCCCTACCTATGCTGGCTGTGCAAACCCGATCCCAGCATCAACACACCTTCCCTAACTCGCAAGCTCCACCAGCCCATCCGGCTGCCCAGCCGCCACCGCAACAGACCGGAGTTCCCGCCCCTCCTACCCCTCCGACCGCTCAGCCGCCTGCAGTCTGCGCGCCGCCGCACGTAAGCACTAACCCTATAACTATTTCTCAGATCTCCAGGACCGACGGGGGGGCTCCCTCCAAAATCCCCATCTCCGAATCCTTTTTAACTGTCCTTCGGGACCAGTGCCTTTTAGAACGTTCCGCTCATACCCTACCTCCTGGTGTTTTGGAACAAGGGGGGTCCTGGTACAAAGACTCAAAATTGTATGTACCCAAAGCTCTCCGGAAGGACGTTTTACATTTAGCTCATGGAGCCAAAACAGCTGGGCACTTTGGGTTTCTGAAGACCCTTCACTTATTGCGCAGACAGTTCTGGTGGGGGGGAATGCGTTCCGACATTGACTCCTTCATCCGCAGCTGTCCCGTTTGTGCCGCTGCGAAACGATCGCAGGGCAAACCCCCGGGACTGCTACAACCTCTTGAAACGCCCAACAGACCTTGGGAAGTGATTGCTATGGACTTCATGACTGATCTCCCTCTCAGTGGGGGTAAAACTGTGTTGTGGGTTGTTACTGATTTGTTTTCTAAGCAAATACATTTGATTCCATGTGCAGGGATCCCTTCTGCGCAGAAACTGGCCCGCCTCTTCGTGACGCATATATTTCGTTTACATTCGTTTCCGCGTAAAATAATTTGTGACCGCGGAAGTGGTTTCGTTTCTAAGTTTTGGAAAGCTTTCCTCAAGTTGGTGGGGGTGGAACAGGGATTGTCTAGCGCATACCATCCTCAAACTGATGGTCAAACTGAACGTGTCAATGCTGTACTTGAATGTTATTTGCGTTGTTATGTTAACTACCACCAGGATAACTGGGTGGACCTGTTACCTTTAGCAGAATATGCCTACAATAATGCCATGCATCAATCCACAGGTTTTAGCCCGTTTTTTGCTGTGTATGGACAAGATTTCAGTCCCATCGTTCCTACAGATGATGTAGAGGGGGAGGGGAACCCCGACATTGCCTCCTGGGCACACGCCCTCCGTACCACTTGGCCCTGGCTCGTTAGCAACCTCGACCGGGCCAAACGTAAATACAAAGCGCAAGCTGACAAACATCGCTCCCCCGGGGGTGATCTGCAAGTGGGTGCTTTGGTTTACCTTTCCACCAAAAACCTCCGTTCCACCCAACCGTGCCATAAACTCAGCGCCAAATTCATTGGCCCTTTCCCCATTACTCGGGTCATAAACCCTGTCCCAGTGGAACTGGCTCTCCCCAAATCCTTGAGGCGTGTGCATCCTGTTTTCCACATAAGCCTCCTCAAGCCCCATGTTGCTTCTCCACGGTGGCATCCGGACCCACCGCCTGCGCAACCCATCATGGTGGGGGGAGAAGAACACTTCGAAGTCTCCAAGATCCTTGACTCCCGTATTCACCATGGCACTCTCCAATATCTAATTCGTTGGAAACATTTCCCCCCTGCCTATGACGAATGGGTGCGCGCACGGGATGTCTCCGCCCCCGACCTCGTCGACGCCTTTCACATTGCTTACCCGGACAGGCCAGCCCCCTTGCGAACTGGGAGGGGGCCTTGAGGGGAGCAGAATGTCAGGCTGCTATCTCGGTTTCGTTATTGCCTCTGTCTCTGTACTGTATTGTCTGCCCCCCAAGGTCGCATGCCTAAGCCTGGGAACTCAGCTCCTGGGAAACTGTATTCCTGCGTGTAATCTCCCGCCTTTCCTGCCTTATAATATCTCCCAGCTAGTGAGCCTTTCATAGCTGTCATTTTATTCGTTTGCACTGTATGCCTATTTGATCAGTAAAAGCCATCTGTTTGGACTCTATATGACTTTGTGGTGATTTCTGGTTCTGTGGGCCAAGGGCTGACAGGTATATCTATAACGTTATTTTATTTTTTATGTTTTTCTCCCATGTTAGCGGCTGTCTAATATGTTTAAGAATATATTTGATTTATCTATTTTACTTTTTATAACTTCTTAACCGAGTAAGACCAGGATAGAAACCAATATATTGCATCCGTTGTAACAAGCATAATCTCTGTTTAATGAGTGTACAATATCGATTGAGACAATACTGGCTATTGCAAACAGAAGCGAAACTTCCCTCCTTCCCCTTTTTTCCTTCTGAACCCTATAAAAATACAATAAAAACTTTAAAAAAAGAAAAAAATAACTTAAGTATCATACACAATGTGTACACATTGAACATATGAATGAACGACTGATTAGTGGAAAAGAGCATATAGCAAAGGCCTAGGCTATCTATGCTTGCTCGACCAGTTTGACAGCCAGCATGACATAGTGTCAACAATCGTGGAGATCCAAGTTCAAATCCCTGTTCTGCCATAGAAATGCATGGGGTGAATCTGGGCTAGTCACTCTCTCAGTCTAACCTATCAGGGGGTTGTCTTGAGGATAAAACGGAAGAGGAGAGAATGATGTTGTAAGCCATTTTGGGTCCCCCTGGAAGAAAAAAGCATGATATAAGTATTCTATAGAACAGTCTACCAAGTAACATTAGGGTCCTGCGGGACCTAAATGAGTTCCACAGGGCCTGCAAAACAGAACTGTTCTGTTGGGCCTTCACCTGAGCCTCCCCATCCTTCCCCCAATCTGGCCTGGGGGCCCATTTCAGACTGGACCTTCCTAGTAGCTACAATTTAAAAGGAAATGCCATCTCGTTTAATTATAATATCAAGTATGGAATTTTAAAGTATGTTTTAATGTATGTTTTAATTGATGTTGTACTACTACGTTGTGACCTGCTCTGAGCCCGGCTTGCTGGGAATGAGGGTGGGATATAAATGCAATAAATAAATAAACAAAACAAACAAACAAAGGACCGGTTACCCCATCAGAGTTGTCTCTAATCTACTGCTGACCCCTTGCTATGGTACCTTCCCAGTGTCAATGTGCCAAGCTGGGACAGTGTGACCCTCGTCCCAAAAGTGACCATGGATATTTAAACAGAAAATTGCTATAGGGCATCTGAAAATAGCAAGGGCCCCCTGTTCAATCTGTCGAGTGGGTGGGAGGAAAAGGCGAATACTGTTGAATCAAGCATTGACCATCCTTGACAACTCTGTGCAGCAACAAATAGGTTAACTGTTCCGGTTGGATGGTGTCCCTTTCAGGCACATATCTGCTCATTCAGTCTCTCCCCTCAATGGCCTGTAAAAATGACAATTACAGTAAAAGTAGTTCAGCAGTGGAATCGGCTGCCTAGGGAGGTGGTGAGCTCCCCCTCACCGGCAATCTTCAAGCAGCAGCTGGACAAACACTCGTCCGGGTTGCTTTACGCTGCTCTTGCAATGAGCAGGTGATTGGACTAGATGGCCTGTATGGCCCCTTCCAAAGCTATCATTCTATGATTCCGTTACCACCAACTGCCTTTGCAGAAGCAAGTAAAATGAGTTGAAGATTTGGGAACTTTGGGAACTTGATAACTCTCCTGTGTGTATTGACTTATGGCAACCCTATAGAACCCTATGGTTTTTCCATAAGTCAACTGTGACTTGATGGCACTTTACACACACACAGGCAAGAGAAGTTCAGAGGTGGTTTGCCATTTCCTGCCTCTGCATCACAACCTTGGCCTTCTTTGGAAGTTTCTTATCCAAATACTTGCCAGGGACGAGGCTGAGAGTGTATGACTGGGCCAAGGTCACCCAGCAAGTTTCCATTGCAGAGTACGAATTCGAACCTGGGTTCCTCAGATCCTAGTCCGACACCTTAACCACTACACCACACTGGCTCTCCTAATGATGTGTTATGAACAATTGGAAATGCATTAACAACACTCTGATTCTGAGGCAAGCTGAGAGCAGGAGGGTTGGTCATCTCCATCCTTAACATCAGACTCTGAGACTAACAAGTAGTATGGGGTATCTGGGTTGGGTGCAGCTGGTATGAATGCTAGTTGCTCACTTCCCCCTCCCCCCAGGATTGCCAGCCTCCAGATACTAGCTGGAGATCTCCTGCTATTACAACTGATCTCCAGCTGATAGAGATCAGTTCCCCTGGAGAAAATGGCTGTTTTGGCAATTGGACTCTATGGCATTGAATTGCCTCCCCTCCCCAAACCCCACCCTCCTCAGGCTTCGCCCCCAAAATCCTCCCGCTGGTGGCAAAGAGGGACCTGGCAATCCTACCCCCCCCCCCAATAATACCTTCTGAACTAGAGAACAGTTACCTCCATGCCCCTGGAGTGTCTGCTTCACTCTTGCCCAGATATGAAGCTTGCAATGTAGCCCATATTGTAACCCTTGTTGCTGAACCAGTCAACAGAAAGAATGTGGAGAATTAACAGAAAAAACGAGCCATTGTTTCTCTGTCTATGAAGTGCCACTTTCTGCTGAATTCTTAAAACCAGCTACATGCCAAACGTCAAAAGAACCAGAGAAAGGGCATTTGAGATAAACCCGGTTCAAAGGAGAAGCATGAAATTTGGATGAATGCAGATCCAGCAAGTCCAGCCCCGACTGACAATAGAAAATGAATTTAATATAGATTTAATTTAGATTTAAGGGGACACTTATGGGTCATACTCATTCTGTGTTTCATAAATCTCTCTTGATTGTTAATTCTGTCCCCTTTTTTGTTGTTTTTGCTTGCATGTCTTTAAATAAAGCCAATTTAGATGTGGCCAAGTCTGAGCCACCGTATCTCTAAGGACTGCTGGGCTTTAGGGCACGTGACCAGGGAGAAACTCCTTCATTTGTCTTATGCCATTGAGACCTGGCCCCAAAAGGAATATTTGTCTAAATCCTTGGCCGCATTTGAGACAGGACACATCAGGAACTGGATCAAATCGATTCGCCGAGAAGCCAGAAATGGCTGACTCATTAAATGGCAAGAGAGTGTTGCTAGTACCTGGAGGTTGGCAACCCTGGGGAGGAAGTGAGCAACTACAGCAGAGGTAGCCATGTGTCAGAATCAGACACACAGAGAACTGGAGGTTCTGTTTGATCCAAAAGGACATCTTCTTGGCTGGTCTACCAGACATCCAACCACCTCTTTCTGTTAGTGCCCCCGTGTACCTCCACAGTAGCAGAAGGGAAGTTGAAGAAGGGATGAGGAGAAGGAAGGGGTTTATTTATTTTCTCATTTATCTCTATATCTAATTCCCAAGCATGCTTCCAATATGCGGAGGCAGCTCATGTTATTCGCCACTGCTCCAAGTGGTGGTGTTGGGGGGGGGGGAACCTCACTCGCATTGCAACCATGATGGTATGTGACTTCTAGAGAAAAGCTGGAAGTGATGGTGGTAGCTCTAGGAAATGCCAGAAATAGGGTTGCCAGGTCCCTCTTCGCCACTGGCAGGAGGTTTTTGGGGTGAAGCCTGAGGAGGGCAGGGTTTGGGGAGGGGAGGGACTTCAGTGCCATAGAGTCTTAATGGTATCCTGAGAAGGAACCTGTTGTAAGACTGTTAAGAAATAAAATTGTTGGTGTCCTGAGAAGGAACCTTATGAAGGATTCTTGGATATGGATTCTTTACTATGAAATAAGAGACAGGATATATAAGGTTGGTGAAGTGGAACTGATGAAGAACCGAAATGGCCATCTTCCTCTTCACTTTTGATCCCCTGCTTTGGGACCAAGTAATACTTACCTGGAATGCACACCTGAAAGAAGAAGAAAACCTTTAATTGGTACCTGTTGGACTTTTTGTCTGTCTTTTCTTTTGGAAACCTTGGAGTATTGTGACTTTGATTCTTTATGCTTAAGAAATAGGACTTTTTGTATGTGCTTGTCAATATTATTGTATAATACAGTCTGTTGTTTAGCTATACTTTGTATGGTTGATCTGTGTTAGATTTGGAGTAACTACATTTATACACAGAGGTGTCCATTTTGGCTTATTACCTGGAGGTTGGCAACCCTAGCCAGAAAAGAGCTACTACCATTGCTTCTGGGTTTTCCACAGAAGTGACATCATCACGCTTGCAGTACCACCCCATCCCCATGTTCCTGTCCTAGGTTTGTCAGGCATGGCCTGGCAATCGGCAAGAGATGGGAGGGCAGCGATCCTCATCAATGCACAGTGGCATCACTTCCAGTGCAACCTGGAAGTGGTGGCAGCACACCAGGGCAACCCTTTAGCCCTAGCCCCCAAACCCTGGCGTTTTTGAGAGAGTACTACAATGTCAACCCGGCACGATGGCAGTGCTTCCAGGTCATGCCAGAAGAAGTGGCATCATCAAACGAAGGGGACAACTGCTGCCCCCAATTTGTCTGGCTTGTTTCCCCCACTGATAGGGCTGTCAACCTCCAGGTGGTGGCTGGAGATCTCCCGCTATTACAATTGATCTCTGGCCAATAGAGATCAGTATGGCTGCTTTGGCAATTGGACTCTGTGGCATTGATGTCCCTCCCCTCTCCAAACCCTGCCCTCCTCAGGCTCTGCCCCAAAATCTCCATGTATTTCCCAACCTGGAGCTAGCAACCCTACCCACTGACCAGCTGAGTGTTGGTGGGCATTAGCCACAACTGCCT
This sequence comes from Euleptes europaea, assembly GCF_029931775.1. Classification (NCBI taxonomy): domain Eukaryota; kingdom Metazoa; phylum Chordata; class Lepidosauria; order Squamata; family Sphaerodactylidae; genus Euleptes; species Euleptes europaea. The sequence continues at coordinate 13,868,163 of NC_079325.1, read as the reverse complement.
GGTGTTTGCCTACCATCAGCGAGGACCTGGAAAGCCTACCCCACCCCCAGCCTTCCTACCCCCAACCTTATTTCTACTCTCTCGGCACCCTTACAAATCTATGCTTGCAAGAGTTCCTTGACGAAGCCCAGTAATGTGAGAAAGCAGATCCATAGGGTTGCCAGGTTCCTCTTCGCCACCGGCGGGAGCGGAGGTTTTGGGGGCAGAGCCTGAGGAGGACGGGGTTTGGGGAAGGGAGGGACTTCAATGCCACAGAGTCCCATGTCAAAGTGGCCATTTTCTCCAGGTGAACTGATCTCTATTGGCTGGAGATCAGTCGTAACAGCAGGAGATTTCCCACCACCACCTGGAAGTTGGCAACCCTACAGATCCAGGTCTGTAATACACATCAGGCCGATTTAGCCATAGAAATGAAAAGTGCAGCAATTTTCTCCTCTCAGCTCCTGCCACAAAAATAAATGGTACAGAGATGCATGACAAAATCGTTTTCAATTAAAGAGAGTTGAAATGGGCTCTTATTTGAAAGGGGGCTCTCACTTTGCTAAAACAAAAGACCCCTTCTTCCACTGTGATCCCATCATTACATTTCTCCCACTGCACTTGAAAGTTCTAACATGGCCAAGAAAAATGTAGGAGCTATGTTTGCCCCCCCTCCCATCTTCCTATCCTCCTGCCCTTACAGGTTAGACGTGGCAGAAGGCAAGAAATATAAATAAATGCAAATCCCCTTGAGAGTGCATCTCCAGTGGTTTCACTACTGCTGAGCTCCAGGAGTTCAAAGTTTAATGCAAAAGTATGAAGCGCACACAATGCATTCTAAATTGCTTCACTTGATCCTGCGACCCAGGAGAATTATCACTCCAGAAGAGCCCAGATCTGTAGCAGTCAAAGTCAAATGCGCAGAACTAAGCAGTAGCAGGAGGTGGTGGTGTCTTTTCTTTCCCTGTCTTCTCACTCTCTTGGAGACATCGCCCTGGGCTTCAGTATGACACAGCGACAAAAAAACCTATTGCGATCTTGGGGTGTATCAACAGAGATATGGCATCCAAATCGCAAGATGTCTTATTGAGGGCAAGTGAAACAGCCATGCATAAAAGACCATTACTACATCCCAATAGTTCTTTCAACTGACCAGTATCTGAACTTCAGAACTCTACCTCTCTATCTGTCTGCATTTTTATCCCACCCAAGAAGTTCATGTTGGCCTGTATAATTGTCCTCTCCTGGAAAAGCTTTAAACTGCATGCACTTTTCCTCTCTGGACATTCTCATTTCCAGTTTGCCTTCTCCTTTCAGGAGACCCCATCCAGTCTTGGTCCTCCTGCTCTTGGCTCCTCTGAACACCTCCCCCCTTTTCTAAGTACCCAGCTGGCTCCCTTCTCAAGCCCCTGCTTTCTCTGTCTTGAGGCCCTTATGCCTGTTCATCTCCATGCAGGAGCACAACATCAGCAAGCCCCAAACCTTCCTCCTTCCCTTCCCTTCTGTGATGCTGGGGCAACCCAGCCAGATGTTGCTGCAGCTTTCACCACCACCAAATCCATTTATGCATTTCAGGAAAAACAATGTCCTTCTCTCAGTAGCCTCCCAAGGGATCCGTGGTTGAGGTTTTGTTAATGTTCAGATATATTGACACTGAATTGATGGGGAGCCAGTTGATTAATCATCTCAAAAGGCCATTGTGAAAATCGCCTTTGTCTTAATCGGAGGGCTGGCACTCCGCGGCACTGACAGATGCTGGTTTGGCTCCCTTTTCCAGCCCAGCATCTGCACGCGTCATTTTTGCTGATTATGTCCCGTTCCACATAAAAGTCATTAACAATCCCATTTCAGAGAAGTAACGAATGCAAATGAGGTAATTACGAGCTCCACTTACCTTTCTCACCCTTGTACATTACATCTGCATTAATATCTTGTGGTGTGATCTGAACGAGAAACATTGGAGGCATTGGTGTGAAAAAAAATCTATGTGTAAAGACAATTGTGGCTTATGTGAGCTGTGGGGAAGGTGATTTGGGGATGGAGAGTAGGAAGCACACTGACTTTCATTTACCACTGCGAATCACGTGCCAAGGTTTTGCTCATTAGGCAGCCCCTGGATGCTCAGCTTATGGAAAATCTGGGGGATTGGGGTCTAATAATATCTTGCATTCATGTGTCCCAAAGTGCTGTGGCTCCTGCATAACAACATGAAGCAATTGTGCCACACATGAAGCATCGACTGAAAGCAGAGAATACATTAGTAGTGGTTTGAGTCTGATGGATGTCCGTGGGAAGAAGAAGAAGAAGAAGAGTGGCGTTTTATATGCTGACTTTCTCTACCACTTAAGGGAGACTCAAAGCGGCTTACAATCACCTTCCCTTCCCCTCCCCACAATGGACACCCTGTGAGGTAGGTGAGGCTGAGAGAGTTCTGAAACAACTGTGACTAGCCCAAGGTCACTCAGCTGGCTTCATGTGTAGGAGCAGGGAAACCAAACCAGTTCACCAGATTAGCCTCCGCTGCTCATGTGGAGGAGTGGGGAATCAAACCTGGTTCTCCAGATCAGAGTCCACTGCTCCAAACTACCGCTCTTAACCACTACACCATGCTGGCTCTCATGCCTTCTTGAATGTGGCAAATGAAGGTGCCTGCCACACATTCCAGAGAATTGGATGATGATGATGGTGATGATGATGATGATGATGATGAAGAAGAGTTGGTTTTTATATGCCAACTTTCTCTACCCTTTAAGGAGTCTCAAACTGGCTTACAATCACCTTCCCCACAACAGACACTCTGTGAGAAAGGTGGGGCTGAGAGAGTGTGACTAGCCCAAGTTCACCCAGCTAGCTTCATGCTGAGGAGTCGGGAAACCAACCTGGTTCACCAGATTAGCCTCCACTGCTGATGTGGAGGAGTGGGAAATCACATCCAGTTCTCCAGATCAGAGTCCACGACTCCAAACCACCACTCTTAACCACTACACCACGCTGGTTAAAAAGAATATGGGTTGGTTGGCCTCCAGGTCTAGGTGCCTGGATTTTACCTAGGGTTGCCAACTCTGGTGTGGGAAATTCCTGGAGATCCGAAGCGTTGCTTGATGAGGGAGAGTTTGGGGAGGGGAAGGAGCTTCATGGGTTTGTGTTGCCTCGGAGCTCGAAGCTGCTGGGTCCTTTCGGAGAATTGATCCCTGCGGTCTGGAGATCAGTTGTAATTCCAGGAGAACGGCAGGCCTCACCTGGAGGTTGGTCTGACTTGTGAACATGAATGGCCAAGGACAAAGCCAGTGCTCTTGCAAGGAGAAAAGACCATTCACATCTCATTGTGCTTGCTGGTATTTTGCAGGCCTGGCACGAGACCTCGGAAAACGGCTGTCATTTAAGACTGCAGAAGTTCTATAAAATAGTTCCATTATAAAGCATCGTCAAATATTTACTGTTGACATTAGGGCATGGGTAGAAATGTGAGGATCAATCACCTTCCTTTACTGAACATAGAACTTTTATTGTAAAACGGTGTTCACGTGTATAAATACATAGCTAGGAAGAACCTATTAATGCAATCCACCACCCTCTTTCCCCCCCTCCAGGATAGAAAGACTGAGTGAATCCGTGCACAGGAAAATACAGGCATGATTAGTGATGGATGAGCTCTGCTGGAATAGCAGTTGGATCACACACTGCAAGAGGCATCTTCATACTGTCAGAAAGAACGGGAACTTCTTCCTGAGTGCTCTAAATTGGACTGCAAATATTTTGGTTCCACACATTCTTATGCTGCATCTCAGGGAGGATGCTTTGTGTGCCATTCAGAAGGAAGCAGCGTAACTGCCTCCCTCCGACGCCTTGAGAAAACCCTAAGAACAATAAAAACTGACAAAAGAGGAGCTTTGCTCCTTTAAGGTGGTTGCTTGCCTTGCCCATTTTGTCTGTCTGAGTCCTGGCACCTGATGGATGTTGGGATGCTGCAAACTTCACTTCAAACATATTCAGTAAGCTATATCAGGCCTTTATCAGGGGAGCTAGCATGGTGTGGTGGTTAAGAGTGGTGGTTTGGACCGGTGGACTCTGATCTGGAGAACCGGGTTTGATTCCCCACCCCTCCACATGAGCGGCGGAGGCTAATCTGGTGAACTTGATTTGTTTCCCTACTCCTACACATGAAGCCTGCTGGGTGACCTTTGGCTAGTCACAGCTCTCCGCTAGCTCTCTCAGTCCCACCTACCTCACAGGGTGCCTGTTGTGGGGAGGGGAAGGGAAGGTGATTGTAAGCCGGTTTGGTTCTTCCTTAAGTGGCAGAAAAAGCCAGCATATAAAAACCAACTCTTCCTCTTCCTCTTCTTCTATGGTTGCCTGTGCTGCATATACTTTGCCCTATTTCCTAAGGGCACTCCCTAATTTCTACAACCGGTTCACGGTAAAACACTTTTTTCCTCCTTATTTTCAGAGATGTTCGGAAGTTCTTCAAATGTTGTTTGTGGGCCTACACAAATGAAAGAATTCTTCAAGTTTCAGCCTTCTCACGAAGGTTTCAGATTTGTCTTGACACTGGTACATTCATGTAAATGCACGTGGATGCCAAATTGACAGAATGGGGCGGATGAAGAGGAGAGCGACAAGGATGATCATGGGCCTGGAGACCAAGCCCTACAAGGAAAGGATGAGGGACTTGGGAATGTTCATTCTGGAGAAGAGGAGGTTGAGGGGGGGCATTATTTTTCTCTTTAAGTATTTGAAAAGCTGTCACTTAGAGTTGGGAGGTGTTTCTGTTGGCAGCAGAGGATAGGACCCACAATAATGGGTTTAACTTATGGGAGGAAAGGTACCAGATGGAGATTTAGGAAAGAAATTTTTACAGTAAGAGTAGTTCAGCAGTGGAATTGGCTGCCTAGGAAGGTGGTGAGCTCCCCCTCACTGGCAGTCTTCAAGCAGAGACTGGACAAACACTTGTCAGGGATGCTCTAGGCTGATCTTGCATTGAGCAGTGGGTTGGACTAGATGGCATGTATGACCTCTTCCAACTCTATGATTCTATAATTCCTCCACCACCCTTAACTACCAATACAGAGAGTAAATGCCATGTATATTTAAGCTGCAGTTATTCTGTAATAAGTATTATCAGATCCTTTATGCACTTAAACATTCTTACGAGGCTGTTTTGAAAGGAAAAGTCAGCTTTCTAAGACATGCCCCTGCAAAAGTCAGCACAGGATAAGGTATTGCAGAGTAAATGAATACAATTTACAGCCGACTGAAAAGGAGGCAGATGGGGATAAAGGTGGGCTCAGGACAAATTTTCGCTTGTTAAATGTTGTCGGGTATAGTGCAGCCCATTATATCCCCATCACGCTCCACATAATTCAGTCATTTTCCCAGGCCAACAAACCACAAGCAGCAAGCTAACATGCTTATGAGAAAATCCACTGCTGAAATGGCTTCAGCTTACCATTTAAATGCCTCATGCTCTCAGGGAAAGCTTACAGCAAGTCAGTGTGGAGATAGGCAGATGTCAGAAGTGGGGAGGGGCCATGGCTCAGTGGCAGAGAAACTGCTTGGCATGCAGAAAGTCCCAGGTTCAATCCCTGGCACCTCCAGTTAAAGGGACTGGCAGTAGGTGAGAACTTGGAAAGCCACTACCTGTTTTCATAGACAATACTGAGGAGACAATACTGACTTTGATGGAGCGAGGGTCTGATTCAGTATAAACAGTTTCATGTGTTTCAAGTGGACTGCAGATCCTATATTTCCTTCTGCCCTAGCAGGTTTTCCCTTCTGGGAAGGAATCCAGGAAGCACAGCCCTTGCTGTAGTACCATGAGAATTGGGCCTGTGCCATATGTTCTCTCTCTGTAAAAGACATCAGCCACTAATAGAGATGTAGAATCAAGTCCAGTAGCACCTGGAAGACCAACAAGATTCCCAAGGTATAAGCTTTCAAGAGTTAAGGCTCCCTTTTTACATACCAAATGATAGAGGTCTGGAATTATATTCCCTTGTCTTGGGATTTACAGGTAACCACTTTATTTATTTATTTATTTATGAGTCTGTTTATACTGAACCGGACCCTTGGTCCATCAAAGTCAGTATTATCTACTCAGGCCGGCAGCAGCTCTCCAGGGTCTCAGGCAGAGGTCTTTCACATTGCCTACTTGCCTAGTCCCTTTAACTGGAGATGCTGGGGATTGAACCTGAGACCTTCTGCATGCCAAGCAGATGCTCTACCCCTGAACCACATCCCCTCCCGGTTTGCTTCCTCCAGGTTTCCTGCTCCAGGTATTATGGCAGAGAATCTTTGCATGCTCTGGTTTAAGCTTTTCTCAGGGAGAGAGTCCATCACGATGGCTCTTCCAAATCTGTCCACCTTCTTCCCCCACACTTCCCTTCCTTTTCAAGAGGTCTATTTGAAAAGCCCATTATCTGCATGCACCATAACAAAGCTCCCTCCTGATTGGCTGCAGCTCAGCTGGACTCCCAAAAAGCTCTGCCTCCTAGATACACCCTGCTCCTTTCCCATTTTCTCTACCCTCAGGGGAGTCATGACAAGGAGCCAAGCTAATGATTTACTTACCTATGTACTTCATAGGCCACCTTTCTCATAGAGATTCATGGTGAATTATGAAAATAGTACTATTTACTGAATTACTGAAAATAGCACTAAATACCATCATAGCCATTGGTGGGTGGTGGGCTTCAGGAAGAGGATATCGGGGAATTGCTATTTCTCCGATCTGGGTTGGGAAATACCTGGATATTTTGGGGTTGGAGCCTGAGGAGGGCAGGGTTTGGAGAGGGGAGGGACTTCAATGCCATAGAGTCCAATTGCCAAAGTGGCCATTTTCTCCAGGGGAACTGATCTCTTTCTCCTGGAGGTCAGTTGTAATAATGGGAGATCTCCAGCCACCACCTGGTGAAGCTGATAGTTTTGATGAAAAATTATGGATGATGTGATCGAGCATTTGCTGGATCCCAATATGACCAGCCAACAAATTAGGGTTCCCAACTCCAGGTTGGGAAATTCCTGGAGATTTGGGGGGCAGAGCCTGGGGAGGGCAGGGTTTGGGAAGGGACCTCAGCAAAGTATAATGCCATGGAGTCCATTCTCCAAAGCAGCCATTTTTTCCAGGGGAACTCATCTATGTCATCTGATGATCTGTGGTAACTCTGGGAGATCCCCAGGTCCCACCTGGAGGTTGGTAACCATGCCCTTGCTGCATACAGAGGTGCTTCTACATTACTCCTTCCCGTTTTCATGTTCATGGGTGAATCCAGAGAGGCAACTCGGCTGGTGTGACTGGCAGTAGATGAATTTGCGGAAGGATTGCTGAGCTTCTCTCAACAGTAACTGAACTTGTGTTGGCAATAGCTGAACCTGTGTTGGTGGTAGCTGAACCCGTGCCAGCAGCCTCAGTGGAAGACGTTATGAAAGTGAAGAGCGAGCAAGGAATTCCCATAAAAGACAAGAAGCTCGTCTCTGGCTCGAGGTGCACACCAGGTTCCTTGAGAACCATGTGAAATTTCATGTGAGACAAGGAGAAAACAACCCCAGATTGACGGAGCAATTTATGAGACATGAATTTATGAAACTTTGTGGCCTTGCTAATGCAAAATACGTAGGCTGAGTTGCACAATACTTAGGCTTTAATTGAGTGGCTGCTGAGTTTTAATTAAAGTCTCTCCAAAGCTGTTTTGAAAGCTCAACCTCCGTGTCAATATGAAGACAATGGATGTTGTTCTTGAAGATCTATTTCTGCCATCGCTGAAGTATCCTATAGACAGCGTGATTTTACTCTGCAGTGGTCTGGGTAGGCGTAAATAACAGAGAAATACGGCTCATCGAGTTGACATAGTAAAATTATTGCTGTAGGCAGGAGGCAGATGAATCCTAGACATTTTTTTTTCAGACATAGGTAATGTCACACACACACACAAATACACAAATGAAAACTTTCTTGACATTTGGCATGCAATTATTTTGCTTCGAAGAGGATTATTTCCTATAAAGCTACTTAAGTGGGAGAAGCTGCTGAACATTTTGTTAGGTGGCATTATAGTTTCAAATTAATGCAATTATGCAAATGCAAATTATGCTCAGGCTCAAGAATCCTGCCCCTGGTTGCAAAATTCTTAGCAGTCCCTCTTTATAAATTTATATTTGGTAAATTACAAGGTGGGGAGGGAGAAAGCCCACATATTATGGGGGGGGGAACGGACAACACAATTTGTTTTTGTGTACATGTGTGTATTTTCTCACCAGGTAGTCTTTTTTTTGTCTCTTCAAGGGAATCATTAAAGGAACAGTGTTGGCCTTAGTAACCACATTCAGGTCTTCCTTTGAATTGCTATATATAATCTCTGTCCCTGGCTAGGCTCTTCAGTCCTAGTGGCTTATCTGTAGTGGATGGACATGTGTGGCTATGAACTTCCTTGGTCCCTCACAGCAAAAGGAATTCTAGGAGCACATGGTCTCTTCCCCCTAAGGTTCCCACCACCTTCACCTCATCTACCATCTCTAGCCTGTTGGTCAATATTAAGTCAAGTATGGCTGAGCCCCTCATAGCTACCTCCACCATTTGATGAAGGAAGTTGTCGGCCAGGCAGGTGAGGAGCTTGCATGACTGTGGTCACTTTGTGGAGTTTGTCTCCCAGCACACATCAGGGAAGTTGAATTCACCCATAACTACCAGGTCTTGTTGTGTGGATACCCTGTCAAGCTGCTCAAGGAGGGCAGCATCCACCCCCTCACTCTGGTCAGAGGTCTGTAGCAGACCCCAGCCACAATACTGTTTGTCCTTCCTTCCCTTATCCTCACCCAGAAGGAACTAGCTTTGCTCATGACTTGACCCTTGCCTGATTATAACCCTGCCTCTAACCCCCTGAATTTATTATCTGCTGTACTGGATACTCTACTTTCCTACAACTACCTCTCCAGCCTCACTGTTCCTGATTACATTCCCATCAGGATGGTTTAGACCAGGGGTGTCGAACTCATTTCTTACGAGGGCCGGATATGACATAAATGTCACTTGGTTGGGCCGGGCCACGCCTCGCCAGCCCAGATTGGGACTGGAGGGAGTGGCTGCCTCGGCTGGCTCGCAGGCCAGATAAGAGCACTCAAGGAGCCGGAGTCAGACCACGGGCCTTATGTTTGACACCCCGGTTCAGATTGACCCTGACAGTGTTACAGGGTAGACCCCCGCCAGGTTAAAGAATACGTTTAGTGAATTTTTTAAACAGATTTTGCCTGCATTTTAGCCCATTTTCTTGTGGACACTAGAGTTGTCAATGCCAGGTTGGGAAATTCCTGGAAATTTTGGGGTGGAGCCCAGGGAGGGCGGGGTTTAGGGAGGGAAGAGACCTCAATAAAAGGCTCCTATTCCGGAGCCAGTAACTGCAAACCGGCTCTCAAATAGCTTCAGAACAGCCAGCTCATCGGTCCGAGGTTTTCACAGCACAGAGTATGCTCATGCTGACCATCAGTGCTTTTTGGCCCTGTAGCATAATGGCTTTTAAATGTTTAATAGACTATTAACAGACCTCACGAACATGCCACCAGACATTATTGCATGTATAAAAGTGGTGTCAGTGTTTTTAGATCAACCTATCGAGCCGCCGGACGTTTTAACCAGCTATAAAAATCCATTCTCTCCTTGCGGAGCCTTGGAATCCCAAGCAGGATATGACGTTGTTGCCCTGATACTCCGAGGGAAGGCGTTTTGAAGTTTAATCGCTTCCCTGGTGTTCCTTTGTGTGTATCTTCCCGTCAACAGTTGTAAAGCCAGGTTTCAAATGCTACTCTCCTTGCCGCTGGTTGTCAAAGCCAAGATTATAAATTGCAAGCTTAAGCGAACAAAAATCATTTTAATTTGAGGACGTTAAGCAGCAGCAATACACACACGCGTGGTAACAGGAGGTATGTAATTAACAGATTACCGCAGGTTTGTCGTTTTTCCTCCGTATATCTTCTGCCCAGACATTTTCATTGTTGTTCTTTGTGCTCCAAAAGTGCCACTGTCGTCTGTAGGTGTTCTGCCAGATGCATTTCGCAGTTTCGAAATTGTGCTGTTTCCATTCCACATCTCTCAACTCCCAGCAAATAGCTCTGTGGCATCGGGGGGGGGGGGAAATGCCTTCAGCACAGCAGTAGGCAAGTGGCAGACTACGTGGTAAATCCGGTCCACAGAAGACATGGGTTCACCTACTACACATCTCTCTCTGCCACTAAAACGAGTGTTTGCCCTAGGCAAATTCCCAATAATCATTGGCTTCAGTAGAGAGAGGAAACAGCAAGAAACTCAACGACTATCAGCCATTCTTATGGATTATATTTCAAGGTATCTATCCATCCATCTTAAATTTCGGGGACCAGGGGAAGTAAAATCGCACATATAAGCAAGTTTCAATGTTGCATGCATTAATATTATTTTTTTAAAGAAACCCCCTTTATTGTTTATGTATTTATTTATCTTTGTGGGACTCCTTTTTTTCAGGAAGGATGATGATTTGACGGGCACCATGCAAAGTTTCCCCTGCTCTTCCAGGGGGGGAAAAGATACTGCAAAATGACTCCCCACCCCCCAAGAAAAAATACTTGCTAAGAGAAGAAGCTGCTATTGTGGTAGAGGGGTGGCTATGTTTTGTTTTTGTTTTTTTGAGGGGGGAGGCCTGCCCTTTACTGAGTTTGCAGTAAAGCACAAACCTCCATTACACAAAGATGAACAACACATGCATACTAGATTAGTGAAGGGGGAGTCAGCATACACCTGGTGTCTGTCACCTGGACCTGACACCTGTCAGAAACAGGATCAATCAGAATTATGGATGAGGAAGGTACAAGCCATTTTAGGCTCACATTGTTACACAGACCTGGGGAAAGGGAGGTATGGATACTTCCATACATAGACCTACGTTCAAGGGGTGAAGTATGACTGGCTGAAATCCAGAATGATTTTGGCTTTCCAGTCCATCCCTGCTCCCTTCCCTCCTGCCCTAGAGAGAGGATTTATTGAGGCCGGGCATAGCAACAACCACTGGGCAACTTGCTACAAAGCAATTTGTGAAACTCACCCTGGTGTGATGTTGGCTACCAACCAACTTCATGTCACACAATTCACCTGGGCCCACTGGCAGCCTCCACACCACTTGTGTGACTTGGCCAGACATTGCAGTAGTGAACGCATAACTCACCTGAGCAACTTGCTACCACATGTAGGGTTGACAGGTCCCTCTTCGCCACTGGAGGGAGGCTTTTGGGGTGGAGGGGAAGGACTTAGAGTCCTTAACCACACGTCTTTTGCAGTTTGGCCAGACTTTTCCCAGTAAGAGGCTGCCAGGGGGAGAGGGGGAGGGACGGAGGGATGGAAATCTGAAAACCTGTATGGTGTAGGGGTTAGAGTGTCAGACTAGGATCAGGGAAAGCCAGGTTCAAATCCCTGCTCTGCCATGGAAGCTTGCTGAGTGACCTTGGGTCAGTTATACACTCTCAGCCTGACGTAGAAGAAGGAGAACAGAAGGACAAGAAGAGAATGATCTAACCCACTTTGGGTCCCTATTTAGGAGAACAGTTGGGTATAAATGAAGTAAATAAAATAAAATACGTATTATAAGGTGCAAGATTTAGCCGCAAAAGGCATCCTTCACCTCTGCAGTTTAATTTTGAATGAAAATATCCTTAAAGTATTTATCAGTTTGATTAACTCCTTCTCAATCTCTTTGCCCCCCCCCCTAGAAATCCAAAATGGTACTTTCACCCACAATAGAGTATTTCTTGATTGACAATTTGATTAAGACTACACTCTTGAATTTCATAACCTTTGTGTTTTGACTTGAACATCCTTTTCAGTGTTGTTTAATTGAACATGCAACCCTTTATTTGAGTGACATTTCCTGTTTCCTTGTGTTGGTTTTTACTGTTAAAATTAACTCATTGTCAATGTTATTTTTTTGTATTGTTTTAGCAATACCAGCAGATAACATAAATGGCGCGCGCACACACAAAAAAGACATACAGCAGTATTAAAATGCCATAAGAGAAGCCAATGAACTGGTCATAAAAATAGACAAAACAAAAAGGGCTCACAACAGCATAAAGAATTCTAAAAGAAACCAAAAAAAAGTGCATATCAATACATCTGTATAATTAAATACCGAAGAATGGCAAATGACCACCAGAACCACAGGAAAATTCCTTTAAAATGAAGATGAGAGTTCGCATCTCTATTCAGCATAGATTCATCCTTTCATGGAAACATCCTATTGTTTATCACACATATGGGATCATGGGAATCAACACTTTTTGCTTCTTGTTCCACAGCGCTACCTGCTGGGCAGCCTGTTAATCCAACTGATAAATTCTCTTTCATTCTCACTCCTACTTTGAGGCCTCCCTTGAGGTGGAAATGATAGTCACAGGTCTTCAATACCAACTACAAAATTCAACGGGAGACCTATGACTGGCTTGCCTGAAACATTTTTTTAACCTCGGGTGTTAACTATGAATATGCGGGTGAGTTAGATCGAAGCTATGGTCTGGTGAGAAAGGGATGTATAACCGTACCGTTTTCTCATAAGAAATCCCCCTCCCTCCAAAAAATAAATGCATTTAGGCTGAAGAAAAGAAAGGTACAACATGGGGACCTTTTTTTAATCTACCTGGGAAATCCCTTCAGGGAAGTGGCTACTTCCCCCTTCCTTTCAAAGAAGGAACACATGAAGCTGCCCTATACTGAAACAAGCCATTAGACCATCAAAGTCAGCATTGCCTTCTCCAATTGGCAGCAGCTCTCTGGGATCTCTGGCAGAGGTCTTCCATATCATTGTTGTAACTGGACATGCCAGGGGGTTGAACCTGGGACCCTCTGCATGCCAAGTAGATGCTCTACCACTGAGCCAGGACCCCCTTCCCTTCACACAATGGACCTCATCAAAATAATAGCAACTTCCACCCTGACACATGCTTTTTTAAGTTTACAAAATATGGTAGGTAATCTGGTCTTGGATGTTCAAGCTAACGTACAATTTGGACCTTAGAAATTAATCATAAGAATGTGACATTCCTGGGCTGTGGCTCAGTGGTAGAGCATCTGCTTGGCATGTAGAAGATCCCAGGTTCAATCTCCAATTAAAGGGACTAGACAAGTAGGTGATGCGAAGGACTTCTGCCTGAAACCCTAGAGACCCGCTGCTAGTCTGAGTAGACAATACTGACTTTGATGGCAGCTTCATGAGTTCATGTGTGACGTGGAATCCCCATGTATTCTCCCTCTGCTATTTTTGGCTCTGCCTTTCCTTTCCCCTCCCTCCTCTCCTCTGCCCTCCTCTCTTACCTTCCTCTCTTATTAAAAAAAAAAGCTCTCGGGAGTTTGGGAACACCTTGTGAGCTGAAGGTGGGAGTTAACTAATAACTACGTCAATAACGGGACCAAACAAGTACCTCGTACGTTGTCTGCCTGCCCCAGTCTATGGTTCTAATTGGAACTTTAAAAAGAGACTCTGAAGTAAATGTTAAGACAAATCGGTAGCAAACTTTAATTACTGGGTTGGTTTTCCATCTGCAGGAGGGAAGTGATTTGAAGAAACAGCTGGTGTCCCAGAATGTTTTAAGGTGAAGTTGATGGAGGGAAAGATATTACACCAATGCTCTTTGGAGTCTTTATCTAATTAGATTTCGACAAGAGTATCTGATAAAGAAACATATTTTCTTCCACTACCTTGGAAATAAGGGCAATGGAGAATTCAGCAACATGCACTGTTTATAGACCATTATGGACCGATAGAGATTAGTGTGAATGGCTAAATGATATCCTGGCCCAATAATAAGGTTATTTCTATTCCCCGTACAGTATTTAAATGCCTTAGATGATGAAATCAACAGCAGGATTGGTATCTTAATTTGCTAATAACAAGAAAAAGGGAGCAGAGGATCAACCTGTCTCAGTGACATTGGTAGGATTCAGCAGGATTTAGGCAGATTAGAAATCGCAGCCACCGCGTAGCAGATGGCATTTTTCGACACGCAGCATCAAAATGCAAAGTTAGTTAATGAATTTCTGACATGGAATGTCTCTGAAATGCTATTCCCAGTAAGGCTGGGGTGAAACAGAGCAGAAAAACACAAATATAGAAAAGCCGAGATGGATCAAGATCTACTAATCCTCACACCCCCTTGCAAATTTATTGCTTGAGAGAAAGAAACAGCTGCTGGATTCTGCTAGAGATAGGAGAGGCTCATATGGTACCCGTGTAAAATACCACCTTTTTATGCAGTACTGGCAAGATGCCTGCTTGGCAATAAGATGGGTATGGAGGATGGGTCCGTATGTTTCTAATAGGACAAGGTATGAGGGGGTAAGCTAGGGTTACCAACCTCAAGGTGGGACCCAGAGTTCTCCCTGGATGACAGCTTATCTCCAGACCACAGAGAACAGTACCCCTGGAGGAAATGCCAGCTTCAGAAGGAGGACTCCATGGCATCTCCTCCACCCTGAGCTCTTTTCCGTCTCCAGACGTTGGACTCTGCAGGCACCCCACCCCCCATTTCCAGGACTTTCACAAGATGGAGTTGGCAAACCTAGGTGGGCTAGGCAAGGCACTAGAGGATGGGACATACAGAGAATTCTCTCACATTGCTTCGAAGCACAGCTGTGCAAACACTCCTCACTCAATGTGATAGCAAGCGGCAGCCTCAAACACTTTTTTTGTTTTACTTGAGTAGATTCCAAGCTTGCTTGAACACATGAACACATGAAGCTGCCTTATACTGAATCAGACGCTTGGTCCATCAAAGTCAGTATTGTCTACTCAGACCAGCAGCGGCTCTCCAGGGTCTCAGGCGGAGGTCTTTCACATCACTTATCTGCCTAGTCCCTTTAACTAGAGATGCCGGGATTGAACCTAGGACCTTCTGCATGCCAAGCAGATGCTCTACCACTGAGCCACAGCCTCTCCTTATAAGCCCCTGCTTATTGTGCTTGTCTGACTCAGAAAGCCGAGTATGTTTATCAGCTGTTCTAAATGGGCTTCCAGATTCTCTGTGCATTATTGCACTGCCCCTTTGAAACTGTAAATTGATCCAGTAGGAAGAAGAAGAAAAATAAGAGTTGGTTTTTATATGCTGATTTTCTCTGCCACTTAAGGAAGAATCAAACCGGCTTATAATCACCTTCCCTTCCCCTCCCCACAACAGACACCATGTGAGGTAGGTGGGGCCGAGAGGGCTCTAAGAGAGCTATGACTAGCCCAAGGTCACCCAGCTGGCTTCATGTGGAGGAGTGGGGAAACCAACCCAGTTCACCAGATTAGCATCCACCACTCATATGGAGGTGTGGGGAATCAAGCCTGGTTCTCTAGATTAGAGTCCACTGCTCTTAAACACCTCTCTTAACCACTACACCATGCTGGCTCTCAGCAAATAAGTTCTCAGCAGGCGCCAAACATGATGAAGGTCACTGGCTGATGAGTACTACCATCTGCGCATGCAGAAGAGCAGCACATACCCTTAAAATGTAGATGATTTGACGTGATGTGTGGCCTTCTCATGATGTCTTCAGAGCAAAGGTAAGCCCAGCAATCTAATAAAAGAACAGCTAGCCAGTCAACCACCCTGGGCCATCCCAACTATATAGGCAAACTAGGTGGCCATCAAGGGTGCCAAGCTTTCACAGGCATCCAATGGCATGAAAATGAAGTTCTATATTTATTTATGCATTATTCCTTTGGAATGCCAACTAAATAAAGGTCAAAGTTCATCCTAATTTTTCTCTCTAATAAAAGTGGTGGGTGGGCGGGGGACCAAACTCTTAGGCCATTTATACTTGGTAATTAGCAGAACGTTCCAGGCTGAAGTGCCCCACATATTTTTTTGAAGTAGTAGAAAAGAGCAAGAGTCCAGTAGCACCTTAAAGACTAACAAGAATATTTTCTGGCAGGGTATAAGCTTTCGTGAGCCGCAGCTCACTTCTTCAGATCTGAAGAAGAGCTGTGGCTCACGAAAGCTCATACCCTTCCAGAAAATATTCTTGTTAGTCTTTAAGGTGCTACTGGACTCTTGCTCTTTTCTACTACTGCAGACAGACTAACACGGCTACCCACTGTGAAATATTTTTTTGAGTTTTTCACGCTGAACCATCATTCAGGAAGGGACTGGGAAGCAGGTGCGTACCTGCTTTGCATTTCTTAAGAGCCCCCTTTTGCATTTGCTCCGCCCCTGCATCACAGCATTTACTGAAGGAACTATGAAAAATCACAAACGCGGCTTAGCTATGCAAACGACCATTTCCAACGCCTATGCAAACTAAGGAGAAGGTGAGCGGGGGTGGGGGGAGTGGAATTTCTCCTTTTGCATTGGGACTGTGAATAGGCATTTTAAAGATTGCCTTTAAAAAAAGTTTTGAGCGAGCATCAAAATTGACCTTGCATAAATGGGCATAGTTTGCCTAGGGCACCATAAATCTTGCTGCGATCAACCTGTTGATTGTAACCAAGTGTTATGCAACCTCGCTTGAAATATTGGTCATTTTCAGCTGAGAAGAAATCATCACTCCATCACTTGGAGTTCTCAGTTTGAGAGGAACTAACATTATAAGCTCGATAAGTTCAGTTTTCCAAGGTGTTATTTGTGAAAACTGAAGTCTCTCTACCTTGCAACTTAAAAAAAAAATGCTTTGGGCCAAGTGTGATGGTGATGTTGCTGGGGAGAGAGCTTTTGCCTTTTTTAGCCTTTTGCAGATGTTCAGTAGGGGTTTTTGATGGCGTAATGTACCTCGGCACCCTCTATGTGCAGAGAAACATGAACACATGAAGCTGCCTTAGATGGAATCACACTCTGTCTACTCAGAGTGGCAGCAGCTCTCCAGGGTTTGAGGTAAAAGTCTTTCAGATCACCTACCACATGATCTTCTGAACTGGAGATGGCATGGATTGAACCAGGGACCTTCTGCATTAGGGCTATCAAAAAAAAAATTCGGTACAGTTCGGATTCGGCCGAATTTGGCCCTTGTGGGTTCGGTACCTGCCGAAGTCCGAACTCCCCCACTTCGGATCCGTTCAATTCGGCGGGAATTCAAAGTTCGGAAAAAAAAATTCGGCTGAATAAAGCCATTAAAAACACAATCGCGCCTTTCCGCGGCTCTGGGGGGGGGCATTTTTGGGGTTAGAGGTCCCAAACTTTCGGCAGAGCTTCAAAGGACGTTTATTGAAAGACTCCCCAAGTTTTGTAAAGATTGGGTCGGGGGGGACTGAGATATGGGCCCTGAAAGGGGTCCCCCCACCCTTAATGTGCATCTCTCAGCAGAGCTTGCCGCCCACGCACAAAGCTCCCAGCCCCGACAACAGCTGAGAAATTTGCAAAACAACTGCAAAACAACACAACCTTGTTAAACAACACCTTTGCAACACACAACTGAAACCTCCCCCCTCAAACCAGGGAGCGAGAGACTCGAGGGGGAACACACACCCCAGGCAGAACCGACGAAAGCCCCCTTTGGCTCCCCACCCACCCACAGAAACTGCTCCCTCTCCACACACACACAGACTCTGCTTTCCCACACACACACACACGTACACAGGAGAAAAATTATAGATTAAAGCCCCCAAAGGGGTCTTACTATGGCTGTCTTCTGTTCCATCAAGAAGGGCTGAAGAGGACTTGTAATCCAAGATGATTCCAATTAGGCACGGGACGTTTTGCTCTGGGGTGGAGATGCACACAGGATCGGCTGATCCATTCATCCCAATAGGGAAAAGGGGAAAGGGGAAAGGGGAAAGCCCATATCTCAGGACCCCCTGACCCAATGTTCACAAAACTTGGGGGGTATCTTAAGAACACTGGTCTGAAACTCCGCTCAAAGTTTGGGATCTGCACCCCCAAAAATGCGTCCCCTTCAGCCATGGAAAGAGAAAAGGGGGGAGGTGATATTTCTGCCCCCACTGAACCCATCTTTACAAAACTTGGGTAGTATCTTAAGAATAATTGTCTGAAGCTATGCTAAAAGTTTGGGGGCTATATCCCCAAAAAAGCGCCCCCTGCAGCCACATAAATGGAAAAAGGGGGGAGGGAAAAGGGGGAGAGCCCATATCTCGAGACCCCCTGACCCAATGTTTACAAAACTTGGGGGGTATCTTAAGAAGCTTCATCTGAAGCTCCACTGAAAGTTTGGGGTCTGTACACCCAAAAATGCGCCCCCTGCAGCCATGGAAAGAAAAAGGGGGAGCCCATATCTCGGGACCCCCTGACCCAATGTTTACAAAACTTGGGGGGTATCTTAAGAAGCTTCATCTGAAGCTCTAGTGAAAGTTTTGTGTCTGTACCCCAAAAAAATACACCCCCTGCAGCCACAGAAAGGAGCGAATGTGCACAAGCACCCCCACACACACACACAAGGATTTCGCTCTCTCTCTCTCTCTCTCCCTGGCCGGGCCGCACATCAGCTGATTCCTCCAGTACTTAATCCTGACTGATTGGCCAGAAGAAGACCCAGCTTGCCCACCGATTGGCCAGGGGAGGAGAATGCTGCTTACTGACGGTTATGCTGCTTACTGACGGCTGAATTTGCCGAATTTATTTGAGAACTCCCGAACTCACTGAATTCGTCCCCCCCGGTTGCCCGCCAGTTTTGAGTTCGGATCCGTCCGAACAGAAAAGCACCGAATCAGGGGAAATTCGGTTGATTTTCAGTTCGGGCCGAACCGAATTGACAGCCCTATTCTGCATGCCAAGAAGATGCTCTATCACTGAGCCACCACCCCTCCCCTGACATCTTCCCAAGGGGCTCATTGCCATGCTTACAATTCCCCACAATTCACCTCCATGGGGGACTCCTCTCTATGGCAAGTCTAAGCCCATTGAGTTGTGCCCATGGGCTTCCCCCACGGACATGAATGTTTGAATGTTAGTGCACACACCTTGCATGCAGAAGAACCCAGGCCCCATCTCCATCATCTATGGATAAAGAATGGTAGGAATTAGATGTTAAGGTCTCTGTCTACCAGAGGCAGCGTGGTGTAGTAGTTAAGAGCAGTAGACTCTAATTTAGAGAACTGGGTTTGATTCCCCACTCTTGCACATGAGTAGCAGACTCTAATCTGGTGAACCAGGTTGGTTTCCCCACTCCTACAATAAAGCCAGCTGGGTGACTTTGGGCTAGTCACAGTTCTCTTCGAGCTCTCTCAGCCTCACCTACCTCACAAGGTGTCTGTTGTGGGGAGAAGATGGGAAGGTGACTGTAAGACGGTTTGAGTCTCTTTAAAGGTAGAGAAAATCAGGGTATGAAAACCAACTCTTCTTCTTCTGCCTGAGACTTTAGAGAGCTGAGAGGAAACAGTCTTGTGCCAATGGTCTGACTCAGTATAAGGCCGCTTCATGTGTTTGTGGCCCTTGGCCCAAAGGATCCCAGTGTGGTAAGGTGCACATTTTCCTTCTCACCTGTGACTTTTTACACAGTAGCCAGCTCATTTGGTGCTATCAAATGTAATGATCCTGTAAAACTTAATGAGAGCCTGGGAGAGCTGAAGTAAATGAAGGGGGCCAGTCAACATTTAAAGCAACATGACTGTTAAGAAAGGTGACTGGCTATGTCAGAAATGTACTTTTGAAGTGAATATTGTAAACAAAGAATATTCGATGCAGTCTTAATTAATAGTTAGGATTCCTAACCTCCTGGTAGAGCCTAGAAATCTCCCTGAATTACAACTGATCACTGGATCGCAAAAATCACTTGGCTTGGAGAAAATGCTGTTTTGGAGGGTGAAATTTATTACATCATACCCCACGGAGGTCCCTCCCCTTTCCAAGCCCCACCCTTCCCAGGCTCTACCCCTCAAATCTCTGGGAATTTCCTAACCTGGAGTTGGCAACCCTAAAAACAGCATACTTTCCCCTCAGAACTAAGTCTTAATGAACAAACCTATGCCCCATGTGTAAACCTAAACAAATGTAGATCATAATGAATGTGCATTAAGGGGAATGACTGGCGCACCATCCAGACTGCTCAGTCAGAATGTGTTCACAACTGTCACTGCCTTCTTGAACATCTTTATTATTCCGAACTCCCACACAATGTTTGGAATCAAATATACACACTCTACCCCTCTTGTTGGCAGAAGGTATCATAATAGGATGCTTAATTAATAGGATTTTTCCTGTTCTCCTGATTTGAATTTATATGACATATCTATTATGAAGCAAACAAATGAGAGAGAGAGAGAGAGAGACTTGAACTCAGGGATGAAAACCAAGGAAGCAAATGTATTTATTTTTATTTATTTATTGAAAGCCTTTCTACATCATTAATAATTGTGCCTTGGTCCATTTCCAGTAATCAATAAAACAATGCAGTAAACCATCGCTAGATCTGAGCCCAAACAAGAATGACACAAATTGGTTCTGGCCAAGAAAACACTACAAACTGGATATTGTCGAAGGCTTTCACGGTCAGAGTTCATTGGTTCTTGTAGGTTATCCGGGCTGTGTAGGTTAACCAAGACCACGGTTACACAGCCCGGATAACCTACAAGAACCAACTACAAACTGGAGCCAATATCTTCTACAGAAAGCCATAGCTGTCAAAGTCAGATGTTGGAATAAAACTGCTTTCCACCATGGCTGTGTAATCAGGGTTTTGAAGATGGAGGTCAGCTGTTGGTATCCCCAAAACTGATCATCACTACGGGGGGATTTGTAAAGCAATGGTGCTATTGGAGCATGGAGGGAACAGTCACCTTGCATGGAAAGGTAGAGGACTTCCTCTAGTTATGAATTTGGGTAACTATGAAAAGGAAACTCCATGGCAACAAGAGCATCTTAGAGATGTTGGTGAGTGCGAAGAATTAAAAAAAAAATCTCCAAAAAATGTAGCATCATGAGCAACAATAACACGGGCTTCTTCAATAATAAGTGTGGTGGGAGGTCTTGAGGTGTGATCCCAAAGTTTAATGAAAGGCTGGAAGAAAGAGGTTATGAAAAAGGCTGATCAATAAAGTCTGCACAACATATATTAAAGCTGAAAACAAATACATAAACAAGACACTTGAACTTTTTATGACATGCTCAGCCGCACGGCACTCAACATTATTTCCAAGACGGGCCTCTGTGTTTCAAAATAGTTCTTCTGAGCTGAAGACCATGAAATGCATTTAAAAATTGAACTTCCTCGGCTTTTCCAACTTCTTCAGAGATGTGATCGATGTCTCCACTCTCTCTTGTACCAGTAGCAGCCAGGAACGATGTGAGGTGGTGAGATTAGAGAAGGATGATGCTTAATGATGCCTTTGTAACATTAGGAAGAGGAAGGAAGGAGTTGGTTTTTATATGCC
Source organism: Euleptes europaea (assembly GCF_029931775.1). Taxonomy (NCBI): domain Eukaryota; kingdom Metazoa; phylum Chordata; class Lepidosauria; order Squamata; family Sphaerodactylidae; genus Euleptes; species Euleptes europaea. The sequence continues at coordinate 13,846,879 of NC_079325.1, read as the reverse complement.
CCCTTTCTCTCCCACTTAAGGAAGATTCCAACTGGCTTACAATCACCTTCATTTCCCCTCCCCACCACAGACACCCTGTGAGGTAGGTGAGGCTGAGGGAGCTCGAAGAGAGCTGTAACTAGCCCAAGGTCACCCAGCTGTCCTCAAGTGCAGGAGTGGGGAAACCAATCCAGTTCACCAGATTAGCGTCTGTGGCTCATGTGGAGGAGCGGGGATTTGGGGAATCAAACCCAGTTCTCTGGATCAGAGTCCACCATTCCAAACCACTGTTCTTAACCACTACACCATGCTGGCTCCCTTGGAAGACATCACATTCTGTTCCATTCATATGAACCAGGAAACTGTCAGCTGTACGTATCAGGAGTGTGATCTGTGTGGTCACTATCTGATGTGTATTGGGCAAATGTGGATTTCCCATGCAGGTACAGCTCCCATTCACTCATACCCTGGTTTTCAGATTCAGCAAACCCGGATTTGCCCCTGAAACTCCACGTGTTGACCAATTATCATGCGATGATGACCGCACAGATCAAGTGTACTGTCAGCACTTGTGCGCTTCTGGTGCATGTAGCTGGCAGACTTCCAGTTCATCAGAATGGAACAGAAGGTCTGCAGAGGACTTAGAAAGTCTTGGGAAGGCTGCTTAGTAAGAAAGATACAAAGGGGGGGAATCAGCAGCCCATTCCTGAGCCTTGCGGCGGGCGGGGACAGCGTAGCTGTCCAAAGAGGTTCCACGGCTGCTGCAAAGCTTTAAAAAGCCTTTAAAAATGGAAAACGGAGGAAATAGCCCCATAGAAAAACAAGGCTACACCAGCAAAAACCTGGAGCAGCACCGCTAAGGCGTGATAGGGCATTCCCGGCCTGAAAGGGGACAGGAAGCTGCCTAATGGCAGCTCTGCCCCCCAGAATGCCCTGGGAACACACCCTGGAACAACAGGACACAGACTTGTGCCAGCAGGACGCCGGCGGGAGGCTGAGCCGGCGTCCCAGGGCAGTGCTGCCACAGCAGCGCAGGAAGACTGGTGTGAGCCCCTCAATGCCAGCGTCTGTGCCACTCTCAATGGCGCAAGTGGCCCGGGCGCTGGCACAAGCGGCCAGGATGCCGGCACAGGCCCTTGTGCACCTCCTGAGGACTTTCACTCTCCCAGCTCAGGAATAGGCTGTTAGAGCACAATCCTGAAGGCGGGGGTAGATCTGTGGAGGGGGGGGGGAAGCATTTTTAAAAATTAAAGAAGGAAAAAAAGGGGAACATGCACAATTGAAAACAGCGAGGCAGCGCCACCAAAATAGGTAGCGCAGCCCCGCCGCTGCTCAAGGGGACGTTCCTGGGGCAAAATGGTTGTGGAACGCCCCCTCCCCCATGCCAGCGTGGGCTTTCCCTTGCAGGAAAAGCCCTGCTGGTGTGGCTGCACTGGTGGCAGGGGCCAGCAGCACCTGGATACCATCGTGTTTGCCCCCGTGCCGTTGTAGTTGCCACCTTATTGCTTGATAAGGTGGGACCTATGCTGGCACAGGGTCACACCAGCTCCAATGGAGTCCCCCCCCCTTTCAGGAATGTGCTGCCCTCAAGCAATTTGTGCAGGCTGTTTGCAGTCAGTTTCTTGTGCTGTTTCAAGATTATGAATACCTGAACATTTTAGTTGTTATATGTGTCACAGGCACATGTTGTGTCGATGCTAAAATTGTAAAATTTGGAGTACCAGTACATGCATATTTTAAAAACTTTTTTGTTCTTTTTTGAAATAAAGTTTTATTTTTGAACATAAACAAACATACAAACACTGAAACATAAACAATCATAATATTCCAATAAATGTGGAGGGTACTATTTTAAATTACATTTCAGTTATTAACTTCTTTGAACTATTTTTCAAAAAAATACAGTTCAATTATTAACTTCTTTGAATTACATTACTCTTTGTTCTCAATATATTCTTCATATCTAATAACATATTTATTATTAAACATATATTTCCTAAATCTTTCTTATTCTGTTTTATTTTAATTTGATTCTCTTCTTAATTCTCAGCTATTCAATTTTTTTTAAAAAGTTCCATTTTTCCTGAAATTCTGAGATTGATCTATTATGTATGAGGGATGTTAGTTTTTCCATAGTTGCATACTCTGAGTGCAATTTTGAAGTGGGGGTGGATTCGCGGTGGACAGGAGCAGTTTAGCTATGCCAAATCTTCTGAGGTTTTCCGGAGGCAAACCCCCTTTTTTTAACCATTTAAATTTTTAAAAGGGGGGAAATGCCCCATAGCGATCAGCGAGGCTATGCCACAGAAAAATGTGGCACAGCCCTGCCGCCACTCAAGGGGGTGTTCCCGGGAGGAAAGGGCTGTGGAAGCTGCCTAAAGGCAGCTACACACCCAGGAATGCCCCCCATGCCAGCATGGGCTCTCCCTTTCCGTGATAAGGTGGCACCTACACAGGCGTGGGGTCACACAGGCTCTGAAGGAACTTCACCCTTCTCTTCAGGAATGGGGTGTCCATTAGTTTATTCATCCATCCAATCAAATCTGGGTATTTCTTCTTTCCATTTCCATTTTTTTCTCTAAAAACTTGTCCTATGGAGTGAATGCCCAGGGAGGCGGGTGGGCACACAGAGCCGGCTCGAGTCGTTCCAGCGCGCCAGGCCGGCTCTGTGCTCCCCCCCCTTCCCAGCTGGGAGGCGGGCAGGAGGGTGCACAGATCGGGCTGGGAGGCAGGCGGGCGCGCCAAGCGCTCAGAGTGGGCTGGGAGGCGGGCGGGCGGGCACGCCAAGCGCTCAGAGCGGGCTGGGAGGCAGGCAGGCGCGCCAAGCACTCAGAGCAGGCTGGGAGGCGGGCAGGCGGGTGGGCACGCCAAGCGCTCAGAGCGGGCTGGGAGGCGGGCGGGCGTGCCAAGCACTCAGAGCAGGCTGGGAAGTGGGCGGGCGGGTGGGCACGCCAAGTGCTCAGAGCGGACTGGGAGGCGGGCGGGCGTGCCAAGCACTCAGAGCAGGCTGGGAAGCGGGCGGGCGCGCCAAGCGCTCAGAGCGGGCTGGGAGGCAGGTGGGAGGGCACACCAAGCACTTAGAGCGGGCTGGGGGGCGGGAGGGCGCGCCAAGCCACCCCCCCTCCGCTTCCCAGCTGGGAGGCGGGCAGGCGCACAGAGCGGGCTGGGCGGGCGCACAGAGCGGGCTGGGCGCGCTGGACAGGCACGAGGCGGCTTTCTCCGGCCACCTCCCAGCGCGCCCAGCCGGCTCTGTGAGCGCATTCGCTTTATAAGACGCACCCACATTTCCCCTCACTTTTGAGGAGGAAAAAAAGTGTGTCTTATGGAGCGAAAAATACGGTAAATAGTTTGTTAGTGTTTAATGTATTATTACTTGGCAAGATATTTAATAATATAATTTTGGATCTAACACAAACTTAAATTTTAATATCTTTTGCATTTCATCATGTATCATTATCCAATATTTTCTTGCTTTTTTACATGTCTACCACATATGATAAAACTTTGCATCTATATTATGACATTTCCAACATTTCCCATTAAAATCTCTGTTGGCTTTTGCTATATCTTTAGGTGTGATGTACCATCTCATAAAAATTTTATACCAATTCTCTCTTAATGTTCGACATTCTGTATATTTGGTTTCTTTAGTCCAAATGTTCTCCCACTGACTCATATGTATACTTCCTCCAAAGTTTTGCATTCATTTTATCATACTGTCTTTGAATTGCTCTCTTTCAGCATCATATTGTAATAACAATTTGAAAATTTCCCTAATAAATGTCTTAAGTCTCCAGGAATCAGTTGCCCAAAAGTCGTCTTCTTTCTTAAGTATCCACCTTCATTTGTTATCAGTTCTCTCAATTTTGAGGCCCTTTGATGATTTTAAAAACTTTTTTTACAGGCAAATAATCCCCCCAGTGCCATTTTGGGTCAGAAAAATAGCATGGCATGGGGAAGGGGAGGCAGGATACTCTACTCTCCCAGCATGGTATAGGGGTTAAGAGCAGTGGACTCTAATCTGGACCTCTGGGTTTGATTCCTCACTCCTACACATGAAGTCTGCTGGGTAACCTTGGGCTAGTCAACACTTCTCTCAGCCCCATCTACCTCACAAGGTTTCTGTTGTGGGGAGGGGAAGTGAAGATGATTGTAAGTCACTTTGAGACTCCTTGAAGGTAGAGAAAAATGGGGTATAAAAACCAACTCTTCTTCTTCTTCTTCTCTTCCTCTTCCTCGTGGTCCCATCCAGAATGTATCCCTGCAGCACAATTTGAAAGACTCCCTCTTCCTTTTCCTCTTCTTCTCAATGGTGGTCCCATCCAGAATGTATCCCTGCAGCACAATTTAAAAGACTCCCTAGGTGGGAACTCACTCTTTAAAACTGTGGTGTGTCTCAAGGGTGAACTTGGGTTCTCCTGTCTTGTCTAGTTTGGCCCTGAGGAAGTTCAAAAGAGATATGTTCACCTGCCAAGTGTGTTCTTTGTGACATTTCCAGAACACTTAGGATATACACTTCTTCTTTATCCTTTTCAAACTCTCCTCCGTCCCTGGAAAATGACAGAGTTGGAATGATAGCCCGGAATGACCCAATCTATGTTCAAATGGCCAGCCTCTTCCAAAAGCCACAGGGCCTGCTTTGCCCAAAACAAACCCATTACATGGAGTTGGATATGAAGCACAAACAAATTAACTTTGTCTGCTCGTATGTCAGCACCATGCCAGATCGCACAGCATGCAAATGGCCTTTCCAAAGTTGTTTGATTTGTGCTTTCAAATAACAGGATAAATAAAAAAAAAACATCAGGGTTCCCAGCTGAGCAGAATTTATTTTCTGCCCTACCCTTGATTCACTGCAAAGCATTGGCTAGATCAGGGCTTCTTAAACTTTTTCCACTCGTGACCCCTTTTTGCTCGAGATTTTTTTATGCAACCCTGGGGATATATAGGGTTGCCAGGGCCCTCTTTGCCACCAATGGGAGGTTTTTGGGGCGGAGCCTGAGGAGGGCAGAGTTTGGGGAGGGGAGGGACTTCAATGCCATCGATTCCAATGGCCAAAGCGGACATTTTCTCCAGGGGAACTGATCTCTATTGGCTGGAGATCAGTTGTAATAGCAGGAGATCTCCAGCTGGTACCTGGAGGCTGGCAACCTTAGGTATATAGGTACCGGTATATAAAATAGGTATACAAATCAAACATTTACTGATCATAAATCATAAAGAAACCTTTTACTGTTGCCAAATTTTTCATGACCCCCACATTCAGTTACATGACCCCATATGGGATCGCGACCCACAGTTTAAGAAGCTTCCGGATAGATGACCACATCTGGTGCCATGCAGAAGTTATGGGCGTAAGTGTGTAGTGACAAGTCCTTGCCCCAAATATCATCCGAGACAGGCTGAAGCAAGAGGAGAATTAAAGGCTGCTATTGCAAACTTTGGAGTTTAAAAAATGACAGGTCTGCACATCGGTGTATGATTTGCTTGGAAACGTTTTCCAGTTAAATCCTGTCCTTTCCAAGAAAAGGGGCTCAGGGGGGCAGGAAATCCACTGTCAGTCAAAGTAATCAATACTGAGCTAGAGAAAACCAATCAGAGTTGACAGTATTGAGAGAGATGAACCATTGATTGGTCATGAGAGAAGGCAGCTTTTTATGTTCAGCCCCAACGGCATTGCCTTAAAAAAAAATCTCAAATAACAATATATAAATCAACACATGACATCATTGATTGTAGATGTGCCTAATGTATACTGGACAATGCACATAAAATGCACAGGTCCCTGTTCTCAAGTTCGCAATCCTAATTAAAAACATAAGAGAAAAAGAGAAGGATCCGGTGGAAGTTAGAAAACTTTTCACTTGCTGGCTGGGGCTAAAAGGGATTGAAGAGAATTAGAGGGAAATGTATGCAATAATTAACAAGGAGAAAGGAATCAAAAGAGAACCTCATCAAAGGAGGGATGCAAAGGAAAAGAGGTGAGTTTTTAGTAGTTTCTTAAAAGCAAAGAAGAGGCTGACAGATATCAAAAGAGGGCAATTTCTACCTATCTCAGTGCACATAACAACATGTGAAGGTACAGATCTGTCTTAGAAAGAATCAGGCCACTGCAGTACAATCCCAAAACCACTAACCTGGAAGTATGCCCCGAAGAGTAGATGTGTAGAATTCTGAATAGATCTGCTTGCCAGTTGCTCTATCAAGGTCAGTGTTGTCAGCATGGTCTACTCTGACTGGCAGCAGCTCTCCATAGTCTCAGGTGAAGATTTTTCACACACTGCTGACCTGATCCTTGTAACGGGACATGCCGGGGATTGAACCGGGAACCTTCTGCATGCAAAGTAAATGCTCTCTCACTGAGTAACAACCCATCCCTATAATCTATGTATTAAAAAAAAATCAGCTTTTTTGCATCCTGGCGGATAAAGCAGAACATCCACTCTCAAACTGCTACAGAATATATTTTTTCCCCACAGAAGTATATGTGGTCACTTGTGAGAAGAACTCCTTTGACCTCAGTGCTGAGGAAGAGGAGAAAAGAGTGAATCTCGATCAGCAGTAGGGTTGCCAGGTCTCTCTTCGCTGCCGGTGGGAGGTTTTTGGGGTGGAGCCTGAGGAGGGTGGGGTTTGAGGAGGGAAGAGACTTCAATGCCATAGAGTCCAATTGCCAGAGCAGCCAGGGGAACTGATCTCTATCAACTGGAGATCAGTTGTAATAGCGGGAGATCTCCAGCCACCACCTGGAGGTTGGCAACCCTAATCAACACTGGAATGGCATTCAACATCAGAGAGAGAGAGAGAACAGGGCCAGGCTAGACGATAACATGTGTATGAGCCCACCATGGGGACTTGTCGCCATTTTGGAGGTGTGGAGCTCCTGGTGGGAACACTTTTAACACTGCTGCAGGATCCCACAGAAAGGGAGCGAACAGAAGCGGCCTGCAAAATTCCCTATCTTCCCAATACTCAGTAAGAGATACACAGGGTAGCCTTGTGTAACTTTCCCCGTCTTGCTTCCTGACAAGAGGCCCTATGTACCACTGTCCCTACCCTTGTCATCTCTGTGTATTTCCCATCCTCTGCTCCACGTTCCTGGCTGCAGCCTGCAGAATGAGGCAAGGCAAGAGCATGCCAATGCTATGACATCAACACAATTGTACTTTATGTTAATGAGCAGGCAGGGCAATAAGAGGACTACAGCGTGTTGTAGTGGTAAAGAGCGGTGGTTTGGAGCGGTGGCATCTGATCTGGAGAACCGGGTTTGATTCCCCACTCCTCCACATGAGGGGTGGAAGCTAATCTGGTGAACTGGATTGGTTTTCCCACCCCTACACACAAAACCAGCTGGGTGACATTGAGCAAGTCACACTCTATCAGCCCACCTACCTCCCAGGGTGTCTGTTGTGGGGAGGGGAAGGGAAGGTGATTGTAAGCCGGTTTGAGTCTCCCTTGAGTGGTAGAGAAAATTGGCATGTACAAAAAAAAAAAAACCTTCTTGACATATGGCTGCCAGTTTTGATGGCAGCCTTGCGTGGCAAGGGAACGGCATACTCTAAGCCCCATTGCGATGCTTACCACTCTTTCACGCCTTCCAGAGCTTGCATTCAGAACAGCCTCTGGGTCTCAGCTCTCAGACGTTCAGACTGAAATGAAAATGGTGATGAAAGCTCTCATGCATCTTGACTGTCGATGACCTTGTGTATTCTTTCAGCACTCCACCCCCCTCCCCCTCCCCGTGCCTCTAAAGTGAGCTACTGCTGTTGAAACGGTACAGTTTGGATTAATCTGAAATTAGTCTTCAGCTCAAAGTTAGCAGCAGGATTTAGAAATGCAAAAGACAACAAATCCTTATCTTTATGCATTAATTTTGTTGGTGGCAGAGAACGGTTCCTTCCTCTAGGGAAGTGGCTCATATGAGCTTATTGCAATAAATAAAATAAAAAGGGTTTTAGGGAATGTCCTTGTTTGATTAATTTTGCTGCAAGAAACTTCTCAAGGGGTGGGGATATATTTAGCTTTATCCTTTAGACTCCCCCCCCCCGCCCTTGTTGACTTCTCTCTTGGAAAGTGTGGCACTAGATACTAACATTTGCTGCTTTTGAACCAGAACCAGTGAAGTATAGCAGTTAAAGCATTGGATTAGGACTTGGGAGACTTGGGTTCGAATCCCCACTCTGCCATGAATCTCACTGAGTAACCTTGGGCATTCTCTTTTTAACTAGCCTGCTAAGCCTGGGGGTCCCCAATGTGGTGACCATGGGCAGCATGGAACCCACCCACACTTTCTTGGCACCCATCAAGTGTTTTTAGAAGGTGGGTGGGGCCAGGTTTCTATCGTCTGGAGATCAGTTGTAATAACAGGAGATCTCCAGCCACCAACTGGAGGTTGGCAACCCTACTAGAAAGTGAGGAGAAGATGGGATCTTGAGCGCTTGATCTTGCTGGCAAGAGATGAGGGTGGAGAATGTTGCCTCTTCATTTGAAAGGGCCCTCCAGCAAAACGAGTTGCCAAACCAGCCAGCCTGCATGCACATCCAAGGTCAAGTGGAAATTAGACATCAGTCGAAGATGCTCCTTGCATTTTGTCCGCTGCATTAACTATAATGTAGAGGCCCTTGGTGAATAAAACACACTGAAAGTGACAGCAATCTGACAAAAAATTTTGTAAAAAGGAGGCAGAATAAAGCACAGGCCCATTTATCGTCTGAATTTAAGAGTTTTTTGCCAGTGCTCGAATTACATTATTTAGTATCAATTATCGTCCCACTGAAGCCTCGGAGAGGTGGAGAGGCAAAGTGTTTTTATCTCATTAGCATGTCTTTCCTGTTAACCATTTGCTATATTAGCTCACTTTGATCCTGCCTTTGATTCCATTGTGTGACACGAGGCCACGTAATCTGCTATTATGTCCATTAATACTATGACAGCCCTTTCTCTTTGACAAGCCCATTTGTTACCATCATATCATTTTTGCAGATTGGACCCAGGGGGCTGACACCCTTCCGCCCGCCCAGCCTGGGGGGAAAAATGACAGCCGTTGATTTGAGTTAGCTTGAGATTGAAGAGACTTCACGTCTGTGGCTGAATAAATGTCACACAATGAATGTGTAATCGCAAGAGAGGCAGAGATGGGTGGCTTGGATTGTAGGGTCGTAAAACAATTTCCCACGTAATGGTGTCACTGTCCAAACTCAGAGAACCAGAGTGGTTTTTTGTTGCTGTAGGTCTCCATCGATTTATACACTTTTAAATATTTTCATGTTGCAAGCGGTTGGAGAACTCCATAAGAACGGCCATGCTGGCTCAGACTAAGGCCCATCAAGTCCAGCAGTCTGTTCACACAGTGGCCAACCAGGTGTCTCCAGGGAGCCCCCAAACAAGACAACTGCATCAGCATTATCCTGCCTGTGTTCTATGGCACCTAATATCATAAGCATGCTCCCCTGATCCTGGAGAGAATAGCTATGCTTCATGATTAGTAGCCATTTTTACTAGTAACTCCAGAAGTCTTCCATTGTCACCTAAATGCTGTGCCACCCACCATCTCACCCCACCAACTCATTGTCTATGACTCACATGTGCCAGACTGCACTGCATATGCAGATTGTTTTGTTGTTGTTGTTGTTTTGACATCAAGTCTCTGCTATGGCTGTGGCTCAATAGTAAAGCATCTGTTTGGCATGCAGAAAGTCCCAGGTTCAATCCGTGGCATCTCCAGTTTAAGGGACTAGGCAGGTAGGTGATGTGAAAGACCTCCGCCAGAGACCCTGGAGAGCTGCTGCTGGTCTGAGTAGACAATACTGACTTTGATGGACCAAGGGTCTGATTCAGTATAAGGCAGCTTCATGTGTTCAACTTATGACAACCCTGTAGGGTTTTCAAGGCAAGAGACGTTCAGAGGTGGTTTGACATTGCCTGCCTCCACAGCATGCCTTTGGTTATTCCTTGGTGATTGTCCATCCAAATACTTACCAGGGTCTAGGCTGAGAGTGTGTAACTGGCCCAACATCACTCAGCAAGTTTTCATGGCAGACTGGGGATTTGAATCTGGGTTTTCCAAATCCTAGTCCAACTCCTTTACCCCTACACCATGCTGGCTCTCCGCAGATTGCTATGTATGTGTGTAAAGTGCAGTCAAGTCACAGCCAACTTATGGCGACCCCTTATGGGGTCTTCAAGGCAAGAGACTAACAGAGGTGGTTTGGCAGTGCCTTCCTCTGCATAGCAACCCTGGTATTCCTTGGTGGTGTTGCAGTCGTCTTGTTTGTGGCTTCCTAGAGGCACCTGGTTGACCACTGTGTGAACAGACTGCTGGACTTGATGAGCCTTGGTCTGATCCAGCAGGACCTTTCTTATGTTCTTATGGTCTTCCATCCCAGTACTAACCAGGGCTGACCCTGCTCAGCTCATGCTGCCTTCCCTCCCACAGATTGTTATAGGTATACACAAAATTCCTTTGTTTTAATAGATATTTTGGTCAGTCTTTACGCTGACATTACACAAGAGTCACATTCATCTACAAACTCAGAGGTGTGATTTTCACAAATCATTGTTGCCTTTCTTATGAGTATCATCATCTCCAACTGTGTGTCACAGATCTGGCAAGGAATTTTGGGGAGCAACTGCTGGTTTTGATTGACAAAATTATGGAGGACACCACTGCAGGCCAGAACCACAGTTGGACTGGTTTCATAAATACCTAAAAATGTTGAACAAAGAATAAAGGGGCCCCAGGTTAGCATAGATTTGGAACTGAACAAAGGAGGTTCAGATTATTATAGGTTTGGGGTCCTTTAGAGATATGTCAGTGTTTTTTGTTTTGTTTTTTGCCATCAAGTCACAGCTGATTTATGGCAACCCCTGGTAAGGTTTTCAATGAAGAAATGTTCAGAGGTGGTTTGCCATTGCCAGCCTCCATGTCACACTGCTGGTCTCCCATACAAATACTAGCCAGGCTCAGGGCTGAGAGTGTGTGACTGGCCCAAGGTCACCCAGCAAGTTTCCATGGCAGAGTGGGGACTTGAATCTGGGTTTCCCAGATCCTAGTCCAACACCTTAACCACTGCACCACGCTGGCTCTTCCAATCTATGTTAGGCCTAGGTAAATGGAGTGTCTGAGAATGGTGAGAATGTCCTGTTAAGGGTGAAAGGGAAGATATTCAAAGATACACGGTGTATTAGTTACTGGACAGCAGGTAATTATATGTTTGTGAAATTTTTAATACTCATTCCTGATATTCATTGTTGTGATTAAAAGTAGCAAGAGTGTGATAACAAAGCATACACATAACATCAGTGGAGATAGGAGTATAGATCATTTTTATTGGGTGTTTGGCAGCTAACTAAGATAGTTAGTTTGCCAATCAAGCAGAATAGTTAGGAACTGAAAGAGATTATTCTGAAAGCACATAAACAAGAGAGCCCTGAACTGGAATTAGCTTTGTTATTGAAGCTCCTTGCTTGGTGTGCCTACTTAATGCTGGTAAGAAGTATATTAGACTCAGGAAAAAGCTCTTTTCATTCCATGATAACTTATGTAGAATTAACTGCTGACATTGTGTTAGTCCATGTTAAAGGCATTATAGATTAAAGGATGAAAATAAAGCAAATAAAACCTCTAAATACACCCTGACTGTTGTTTTTCTAGGCTAGAATATTTACTCTCAAAGTTACAGCATTCTATCAGTCATCCATTACCTTGAGTAGTAAGTCTCACATCAAAAATCTTGTTTACAAACATTGGTGGAGGTGGCAATAGTGGCAGATAGGTAGTGGGGTCACAGCAGTAAGGAAGGAATATAAGCATGCAAAAATTGACAATCTGAATTTGATCAGATACATCCAGTAGAGCAGGATGTGAGATAAACCAGCGGATGGGTGTGCTCAAGTAGGCCTACTCAGCAGGCAGAGCAACAGTCGAACACCTCTAAGTCATGACATATTACAGCTGGGGTAACAGCTCAGAAAACAAATATTTCTTGGGTTGCAACTGGGCTGGTGTATAACCATTCGCCTGGCTCTCTGGCAGTAAGAATCTTCTCCAGATGATGAGGCAGGAGACCTTTCTGAAATGAGCTAGCAACATCTGTGTTTTTGCAAGGCTGGTAGATATTAAGATATGGTAGATATCCAGTCAGACTGCCTTGGAGAAAACCAAAAGAATAGCAATGAAAATACCATCCCCGGTGAGAGACAAAGAGTGACAGCAGCCCAGGTTGTATGGAAATCTGAATGGAGGGATTCTATTAGATACCCATTGTTCTCCAGCGCTGAAAACCAGTGGGGTAGCTATAAAACCTGGAGCCGTCTTTGAAGCATGAAAAAGGTGCCCAGTGTGAAACACTTATCTCCCCTGCTCCATGCAGTGGCTGCAGGGGGAAAATTATATCTTGCCATTAAAGAGTGTACAAAAGCACTGAGCCACCTGTGCTGCTTAATGAAGCTCTCTCTATCTCTCTTTAAACCAAGACAGGTCTTGAAACTTGCAGAGGATTGGTTTGAGGGTTTGGACTTGGGATGACCTGTAACAGCATAGCAGGAAATTGCTGCAAGCTGTTGTGGGACTGTGGTAGTTTACCCCGAAACAAACTGCCAAGAACAACAGCTCTCTGGACACTGTGCTGTGCTCCCCAAGAAGCCAACCAGAGTGGAGTACAGGGGAATTGATGCTACTTTGCCTGATCTAGACATGATGCTTCAGTTAAATGCATTATTTTTTTAGCTCCAGCATCACACTGCTGGCTTCTATTTCTGATCAATGAAGACACCTAGATCCTTTTCAGACATACTGCTGCAAAGCCAGGTCTTTCTCTATCTTGTATTTGTTCTTCTTATTTTTTTTTGGGGGGGGGGTACCTAAATGCAATACTTGATATTTATCCCTGGTGAAATTTCATTTTGTTGGTCTTAGGCCAGTGTTCCAACTTGTCAAGATCGTTTTGAATCTTGACTGTCTTCCTCAGTGTTAACTATGCCTCCCAGCGTCGTGTCATCTGGAAATGTGATAAGCATCCCCTCTCTGCCCTCATCCGTATCATTTATAAAAATGTTGAACAGCACCGGGCATAGCCCGCAGCCCTGCGGCGCTCCTCTTAAGACCTGCCTCCAGAGTGATACGAAAGCATTAGTAAGCACTCATTGGATATGGTTTTCCATCAGCTATAAATCCATTCACCGGTAGTATCGTTCGACTCATATTGAACTATCTTGTCCACACGGCTTTGCCAAACACTGCTGAAATCAAAATGCACAACGTCCATGGCATTCCTATAGTCTACTAAACTAGCCAATTTATCCAAAAAGTAGATAAGCTTGCTCAGGCATATTGTTACTAAACACAGGTAGGGCTGTCAAAAAAAAAAAATCGGTACAGTTCGGATTCGGCCGAATTTGGCCCTTGTGGGTTCGGTACGTGCCGAAGTCCGAACTCCCCCACTTCGGATCCGTTCAATTCGGTGGGAATTCAAAGTTCGGGAAAAAAAAAACCACAGGCAATTCACAACTACCTCCCTTGACACATACCCAGTGACCCATACTCTATGCCCAGAGGAGGCCAACATGCCCTTCTTCTTATGATCTGCTTAAGGTCATAGAATCAGCATTGCTGACATATGGCCATCTAGCCTCTGCTTAAAAACCTCCAGTGAAGGAGAGGTGGTTTGCCATTGCCTGCCTCTGCATCACTCCCCTGGTATTTCTTGGAGGTCTCCCATCCAAATACTTGCCAGGGTTGAGGCTGAGAGTGTATGACTGGCCCAAGGTCACCCAGCAAGTTTCCATAGCAGAGTGGGGATTTGAACCTGGGTTTCCCAGATCCTAGTCCAATACTTAACCACTGCACCATGCTGGCTCTCTCAGTCTGATCCTGCTTCTATGGAATTTGTACTCCAGACATGACCTCTGCTGTCTACCATTGACCAACTACAGCATGGTTGTTGCCATGCTGGTTTAGCAACCTGTGGATCCATATCCTGGCTTGTGCAAGATGTAGGAGTTGGGGTGTTAGACTAGGATCTGGGCAACTCTGGTACAAATCCTGACTCTGCCATGGAGCTTGCTGGAGGATTTGGGGCCTGCCACTTTCTCGCAGCCTACCCTACCGTACAGGGTTGTTGTGAGGATAGAATGCAACACAGAATTATGCACATACCTGAGCTCCTTGGAGGAAGGGTGGGATTAAATTGTAATAATTAATGGGTAAAGTACTCACTAGGAGCCCCGTGGCGCAGAGTGGTAAGCCGCAGTACTGCAGTCCAAGCTCTGCTCATGGCCTGAGTTCGATCCTGACGGAAGTCGGTTTCAGGTAGCCGGCTCAAGGTTGACTCTTCCTTCCATCCTTCCGAGGTCGGTAAAATGAGTACCCAGCTTGCTGGGGGTAGAGGGAAGATGACTGGGGAAGGCACTGGTAAACCACCCCATAAACAAAGTCTGCCTAGTAAACGTCGGGATGTGACGTCACCCCATGGGTCAGGATTGACCCGGTGCTTGCAAAGGGGACCTTTACCTTTAAAGTACTCAGTAAATTAATCAAAAGAACTGGGAGCTCATAATCTGGTCTCAGAAGATGTTGAAAAGATATATTGCTGACCCTCTCATGTAGAACCACTGGACAGTGTGAGCCCCTCTTCCCTGTGTGCTAATTGAGTATATTGTCCAACAAAGCTCTGAAGAACCTAATCTATAGTCGATGTGAGGAAAAATTGAGCAGGCTTCCTGTATCGAAATGCTTCAGTAGCACTAGTCCAAATTATGCCTGCGGAAGCAGAAACTCACCGGGAACCAATCAGCAGCAATATTTTACTTTCCTGAGCTTAACTTTTAAGACTCACTTTAACCTTACAGTGTAGAGGGCTGTTTGTACGGTTTCTGCCCGATAACAGCACAATTAGCATTCATTAAGCACAGCCATAAATCTTCCTTTTCTGAAACATCCCTACCAAAGTCTTCCAGCCATCTGAACAAATGCCACGCTTAATCTTCCTCCTCTCCCAACTTGTCCGGTGTTCTCGGCAAGTTGCTAGACACGCTCAATGGGGGATGAACGTTTATCATTGTTTCAGATAAACCTTGGGAGTTCAAAAAAACAAAGCTCTTGACTTTGCCAAGAAAGCTCTTTTATAAAGCTAATTTTTACCTGTAGATCAACGAAATGCTTATCATGACCACTCTACTAATTTAGGAATTTCCCACCAACAGTTTCCAAAGACTGTATAAGAAATTCTGTTAAACAGAAAATAAGCAGAATTCCTTTGCATAACTGACACTAAGCCAGCAACTCTTTTATACCTCGATTGTAGGTATTTAAATTTCACAATTATTCCTATCTATGTGTAAGAATGGAGGGCAGGTGGCAGGATATAGCCCTATCTTGTCAGATCGTGGAAGCTAAGCAAGGTCAGTACTTGGAAGGGAGACCTCCAAGTAAGGCTCTATGGAGGAAGGCAATAGCAAACTCTGCTTCTCACTTGCCTTGAAAGCCCTTTGCTGGGGTCGACATAAGTCGGCTGCGACTTAACAGCACTTTACACACACATTTGTAAGAACAATTGACCACTGCTTCAAGCGACAGAAATCTCTGCCAGGATGCACCTGCATGAGTCATGACTGAAGGAAATAGTGGGCCGTTCCACACTATACATTGGAACCCAGCGTGGTGTCATGGTTAAGTGCAGTCAGTGGTTTGGAGCAGCAGACTCTGATCTGGAGAACTGGGTTTGATTCCCCACTCCTCCACATGAGCGGCAGAGGCTAATCTGGTGAACTGGATCAGTTTCCCCGCTCCTACACACGAAACCAGCTGGGTGACCTTGGACAAGTCACATTCTCTCAGCCCCACCCACCTCCCAGGGTGTCTGTTGTGGGGAGGGGAAGGGAAGATGATTGTAAGCCGGTTTGATTCTGCCTTAAGTGGTAGAGAAAGTCAGCATATAAAAACCAACTCTTCTTCTTCTTCTTCTTCTTCTCTGTTATAGTTCCAAACCAAATAACTATAGGGTTTGTAATTCTATGAAGAAGGAAGCCATGTCCTTACAGCTAGGTGTGCTGCTATGCACTTTGATATGAACCCGATCACCAACTAAATTTTTCTTGCTCAACTCCCTCAGTTAGATACAAGGTAGAGTTGATGTTTGTGTCAAAAAATTCTGCACCTGTTCAAGAGCCATTTATTCTGCAGGGCTAGCATGAAAAAGAACTGTGATCAGTGACCTAATACATACCACTATTCAATCAACATGGCCATATATCTCTGGGATCAGATCAGTCTGCACAGCCAAGTTTTATTCATTGTAACTTACAGATGTGAGAAGACAAGAGTCACTAGAAAAGACAGTCATGCTAGGAAAAGTTGAGGGCAGCAGAAAAAGAGGAAGAGCCAACAAGAGATGGATTGACTCTATAAAGGAAGCCATGGCCCTCAATTTGCAAGACCTGAGTAAGGCTGTTAAGGATAGGACACTTTGGAGGACATTGCTTCATAGGGTCGCCATGAGTCAGAAGCAACTTGACGGCACTTACACACACACACAATTTACAAATGATAAAATCCATTTTCCAGATTTTCCCTTCCCACTTCTTACCCTCCCACCCTGTATAAAAATGTCATCTGCGCATATCAGCATTGGAGGATATTGGCAGCATCGATTATATTCTTACAGGAACAACACTTGGTGGACTTTTAAAAACTTTAAATTTTTACAGCCTGTATGCATTTAGTGAAGATTTGAATCAATTCAACATATCTTTTTTCATCGAACTTCTATTTTCTTTCATTTACTTTCCTGTTGGATATCATATTTGTTATATGTAACAAATCTATAAGGATACTGATGTTTTGAAAGTTAAGCATTTTCAATCTCAGGGATCTAAGAGAGAGAGTTGAGAACACATTTAAATACCTGTGAACTGAAATCAATGGGGCTTAAAAAATGCTTTACTTTGGCCGGGTCGTGCCCGTAGTCTGCACCACTGATTATGCCAAAGCAACACAGAATTCAGTGCAGAATTTGCAATGGCAAGAAATGCAGACATTTTCCAGCACAGTGTAGTGGTTAAGAGCGGTGGCCTCTAATCAGGAGAACCGGGTTTGATTCCCCACTCCTCCACATGAGCGGCGGACTCTAATCTGATGAACCCGGTTGGTTTCCCCATTCCTACCCATTAAGCCAGCTGGGGGACCTTGGGCTAGTCACAGTTCTGTCTGAACTCTCTCAGCCTCGCCTACCTCACATGGTGTCTGTTGTGGGGAGAGGAAGGGAAGGAGATTGCAAGCCGGTTTTGTTCTCTTTAAAAAGGTAGAGAAAGTCAGCATGTAAAAACCAGCTCTTCTTATTATTCTTCCCTACATGATCACCTGGAGGAGATACTTACTCAACAAGGGAGAAGGCTGTTTACAAACCTGCCAAGAATAAAAACACAGGCAATCAATGGTGCTATTAGTAACTATGGGATCTGTGTGTTCATGCATATTTGCACAATTGCAAGCTGCCTAAAATCTA
Source organism: Euleptes europaea (assembly GCF_029931775.1). NCBI lineage: Eukaryota > Metazoa > Chordata > Lepidosauria > Squamata > Sphaerodactylidae > Euleptes > Euleptes europaea. Next base: position 13,829,402 of record NC_079325.1, on the reverse strand, counting down.
ATTTTAATGAGCTGACAAAAGAGTCATAAATGCTGTTCTTGCGTTCAAAAATACAAATCCATTTTGCTTGGTTTCTGTCTATTATTTCCTTGAGAATCTATTTATAAATATTCTACTGGAGACGGAGGGTATTTTTTTTAACCAAAATAATAGCACTTTTCTCTTTTGCTGGGCAGGGTTTAGCACATGCCTGTTCAATGCTGTAAAAGATAAAAAAGGCAAAAGGGGGGAAAGCTATTTTGTCTTCACCAAGGAGGCACTTCATAATTATTTCATTATCTACGCATTATTTTTATCACCAACTTATAAGCCTTAGTTTTATTATCCAAAACCCTTATGAGTGTACATAATAGGTATATTGGCAAGCTGGGGTGGGGTGGGGGTAAAGCTAAAAACAGCTTCCAGAATGAATTAAAAATAAATCCATGTGAATTTATCAACCTATATCATCTCCAGCAAGGTAGTTCTGCCTAGGATATTAACCCCTCAAGTGCCAGTGATAGTGGAAAAATACGCTGTTTCAGAGGGCAGCCGTGTTTTTTTCTGTAGCAGAACAGCTAGATTTGAGTCCAGTAGCACCTTAGAGACCAATAAGATTTTCAGGGTAGGAGCTTCCAAGGGTCAAACTCCCTTTGTCAGATACTCTGACAGAGGGAGCTTTGATTTGAAAGCTTATACTCCGAAAAATGTGTCTGCCTCTAAGTAGGGTTGCCAGGTCCCACTTCGCCACCGGCGGGAGGTTTTTGGGGCAGAGCCTGTGGAGGGCAGGGTTTGGGGAGGGGAGGAACTTCAATCCCATAGAGTCCAATTGTCAAGGTGGCCATTTTATCCAGGTGAACTGATCTCTATTGGCTGGAGATCAGTTGTAATAGCAGGAGACCTCCAGCTTGTACCTGGAGGTTGGCAACTCTACTTCTAAGGTGCTACTGTACTGAAATCTAGCTGAGAAAATAGGTTGCATCCAAGAAGCTGCCAACAGAAGGAGCAGCCTGACATGGATTTTCTTTGTGCTCCCAAGAACCCCTTTAGATCTCTGGAAAGAGGAGGAGGAGGAGAAGAAGAAGAAGAGTTATTTTTATATGCCAACTTTCTCTACCACTTAAGGAAGAATCAAACCAGCTTACAATTCCCTTCCCCTCCCCACAACAGACACCCAGTGAGGTGGGTGGGGCTGAGAGAATGTGACTTGCCCAAGGTCACTCAGCTGGCTTCGTATGTAGGAGTGGGGAAACAAATTCAGTTCACCCGATTAGTGTCCGCCGCTCATGTGGAGGAGTGGGGAATCAAACCCGGTTCTCCAGAACTGAGTCCGCTGCTCCAAACCACTGGTCTTAACCACTACACAACACTAGCTCCTTGAAGATCAAGATCCATATGGAGGAAGATCCACAGAGGTTGAAGGACTACAGGGAGGAAGGAGAATCAGGTGACATTGCCCCTTTTCCTTCTTCAACCAATGGAGCACCACAAGAGAAAGAGAAAGGAGGGAGCAATTTAGAAAGGGCCTGTGGCTCAGTGGCACAGCATCTGCTTTATATGCAGTCGGTCTCAAGTTCAATCCCTGGCATCTCCAATGAAAAGGTACAGTAAGTGAAGTGAAATCTCACCCTGAAATCCTGGAGAGCCTCTGCCAGTCAAAGTAATCAAGAATGACCTTGGTCTGACTCTGTCTAAAGCAGTCTTGTGTGTGTTCCATTCCTCTACATCTCTGCAGCCTCTGACCCATATGGCTTTTTATCTCTGCAATTCAGTGACTCCCAGCAACATCTTTTTAGGGTATCAAAAGGAACTCCTGGGGAAATGGGAACATGGGTGAAATCTGTGCACATTGCATGGCCATATGTTTGGATATATCCCAAATTCTTTTTTTCTAGAGATGAATGCATGCTTCATCCCCCTCCCCAATTTCGCACCTAGTGCCAGACCTTAATTGTCTTCCAGTTTTGCAAAGAGTAATTAATGTGTACACTTGCAAAGGTCTTGCAAAGATCTCAGCTTTGCTCTGGAATCTTATTTTGCAAGGGTTGCTTGATGTGCCTTGGAGAGTAGCTGTCTTGCAAAATGTTTTGAAATGGTAAACTGGGATGCTGGAATATTCACCTTTCTTCAGTTTAAGCCCAAAGCTATAGCTTTATGCATTAATGAGGAAATAGTCATTTTTGCAAAGGTAATAGACATTATTCAAAAGTGATAAGAAGGAATATTGTCATAAAATAGCAACAACAACCAAAAAACTTTTTCGATACCTTAAAGGCTCACACTTTTATTGGGGCAAAGAAGAAGAAGAGTCGGTTTTTATATGCCGATTTTCTCTTAAGGAGAATCAAACAGGCTTACAAACTCTTTCTCTTCCCCTCCGTACAACAGATACCTTGTGAGGTAGGGGGGGCTGAGAGAGCTCTAAGAGAGCTGTGACTAGCCCAAGGTCACCCAGCTGGCTTCGTGTGTAGGAGTGGGAAAACAAACCCAGTTCACCAGATTAGCCTCCGCCGCTCATGTGGAGGAGTGGGGAATCAAACCCGGTTCTTCAGATCAGAGCCCACCACTCCAAACCACCGCTTTTAACTACTACACCACATTGGCTCTCACACCACACAGGAATACAATGAAACAACCTGTGGAACAGCAATGAATAGGTTGAACCAATCATTTAGAGAGCCAGCATGGTGTAGTGGTTAAGAGCAGTGGTTTGGAGCGATGGACTCTGATCTGGAGAACCGGGTTTGATTCCCCACTCCTCCACATAAGGGGCGGAGGCTAAGCTGGTGAACTGGATTTGTTTCCCCACTCCTGCACACGAAGCCGACTGGGTGACCTTGGGCTAGTCACAGCTCTGTTAGAACTCGCTCAACCCCACCTACCTCACAGGGTGCCTGTTGTGGGGAGGGGAAGGGAAGGTGATTGTAAGCAGGTATGAGTCTCCCTTAAATGGTAGAGAAAGTTGGCATATAAAAAACAACTTTTCTTCTTCTAAAAAAATGGTCTCCATGTTCTCAACCGGAAAGCAGGACGGGAGCTGAACCAGTGTGTGAACTTTAGTATCCCTAACTAGTGCCACGTTGCCAAGCCTGGTAACTGCAATCCCCTCTCTTTTTGCCTAACTAGAGAACTTTGCCTATGTCTCTGCTGAATTGCATTTGGCTACCTCCCATTGCTCAAGTATACCAGCTGTCAGTGGAGGAACTTCACACACTTTATTGGTGAGTAACTGAAGGAAAGCATATGGAGTCACATGTGTGCATGTATATCTCAGCCTTTAGACTCGCCAAACACCTCTTCAGCAAAGCTCCCCACCCCCAAATCACAGCAGGTTTTTCTCTTTGTCTGAGCCTTCTCTGCTCTGTCTCTGCCTGACCTTTACCTCGGTCTCCGTCTTGTATATCTAATGTAATCTGTGGATGGAGAACTTATGTTGCATTTTGTCTAAACGACTGAGGCTGAGCTTCAGACCTTCTCTCTGCTTTGAAATCACTTAGTTAAGCCACTGTCTCTCAGTCTCACTTCCCCTTCTATGCTATGGGAATAATAATGCTGCTATGGGAATAATAATGCTGAACCTACCCTGCAGGACCATTGTAAGGATTACTGAGCTAATGTGTTTTGAGCACTCCAAATGCTAAGGTTTAGAGTCTGTGAACCTTTCCTCTGGGGTCAATTTAAGAAGAAGAAGTAGAGTTGGTTTTTATATGCCGACTTTCTCTACCACTTAAGGGAGAATCAAACCGACTTACAATCACCTTCCCTTCCCCTTGCCACAACAGACACCCTGTGAGGTAGGTGGGGCTGAGAGAGCTCTAAGAGAGCTGTGACTATCCCAAGGTCACCCAACTGGCTTCATGTGTAGGAGTGGAGAAACCAACCCAGTTCACCAGATTAGAGTCTGCCACTCATGTGGAGGAATGGGGAATCAAACCCAGTTCTCCAGATTAGAGTCCATTGCTCTTAACCACTAGAAGAAGAAAAGTTAGTTTTTACATTCTGACTTTCTCTCCCTTTTAAGGAGAATGACCATTCCCAAGCCCTGCCACCTGAGAGCTTTTACCTGGAGATGCCTGGGCGTGAACCTGGGACCTTGTGAATGTAAACCAGGTTCTCTGTCTCCGAGCCACAGCCTCTCCCATCCTTTCCTCTCCCATTCCTCTTTGACGACCTTGTGTTCTGTCCTTGTCCAGTGAGGTTCACAAAATAACACTGTGCTGGAATCTTCCTTTAAAAGAAAATAAGCTGCTGAATCTGAACCTTGGGAGAAAGTTTGTATTGGTTGACCCTTGATACAGGACTCCTTGTTGACTCCTGAGGAACGCAGTACCGGCACTTTTTAACATACCTCTCTCATGACAAGTGCAAAAGACATTACCCAGAAACCCACAGAACCATTAATCTTTCATGACTGCCTCTATCGCAGTTCAAGGGAAGGCAGCCCTGTATTGTCTGGCCATAAGGGGCCGACGAAGGTGGGGAGGAGGAAGAAGACAAAAAGCAAAACAAAAAGAGAGAAAGAGAGAGAGACTATATGGCTGAAATACAAAAGAAGGCTCTTTCTCTAGTGGTGCTTAAGGCAGAGGGTCGTAGCCATCCCATTGACAGTTAAAGGGATTCATGCTCATGCCTCTGTCCATTGTTCTGAAAACATTTGTCAAGGCGCCACATTTGCAATGATCTATGCCAGAGGTTTTAGAACACCCCTGCCCCCCATTTACTGCTGACCAGAATGCTTTATGGCTCCCCTTCTCCTCGCTGATGGCTTTTTCAATGTGCTCTGCGAGATGCTGATATAGAACACCTGCTATTGAGAGGCACATGGCACTGATTTGTTTGGGGGCCCTGGGCAGCCTAAGGATCCTACCGGGGATGAGCGATTTGACGCTCTGTGCCTTTGTGCAAAGCAGATGCTGTTTCCCAGCTTGCCTCCCTTTGCCAGCAAAAATGCATACAGGAAGCAATAAAAGTTTGAACGCTGAGGTGGGATAGTCTAGGCGCTGGGATGTCGGGCTTGGATCTTGGGGGAAAGGGTCCATGTTCCCATTTAGCCGTGGATTTAGTGAATCTGGATTGTCACACTCATTTCCAGTGTGGAAAAAGCCAGCGTGGTGTAGTGGTTAAGAGCGGTGGTTCGGAGCAGTGGACTCTGATCTGGAGAACCGGATTTGATTCCCCACTCCTCCACATGATGGGTGGAGGCTAATCTGGTGAACTGGATTTGTTCCCCCACTCCTGCACATGAAGCTAGCCAGGTGACCTTGGGCTAGTCACAGCTCTGATAGAGCTCGCTCAGCCCCACCTACCTCACAGGGTGTCTGTTGTGGGGAGGGGAAGGGAAGGTGATTCTGCCTTAAGTGGTAGAGAAAGGTTAAAGTGGTAGAGAAAGGTTAAGTGGTAGAGAAGGTTTGATTCTGCCTTAAGTGGTAGAGAAAGCTGGCATATAAAAACCAACTCTTCTTCTTCTTGTTCTTCTTCTTCATCATCACAAGTTGACTTCTGGGGAGGGGGGTTACCATGTAATTGCCTGTGAAATTTTTCACCATCTTTCTTTTCTTCCCCCTTTATACTGCATTATTTACTGGATCTACTATACCGGCTGTACTTCAGCATTCTCTAATTGTGAAATCCAGTTTATTTGACACGTTATTCTTTTTCAGTTTCACCGTTCTTTCATTTGTGCAATCTATTTCTGTTGCATTGTATGTCTTTTGCATTGTCTTTTATATCTCTGGAATCCGCCTTGATTGTCAACGAGAAAGGCAGATGATTAACAATACCTTACATGTGTCCATAATTATTTCTCTTACATCTCCATTTTGATAGATGAGAAATTCTCCACATCTGGTGAAACCAAATGAAAGGAAGCTGTAATATTGTAGTGCATGCTAGATGTTTGCATTACAGGGAGGTGCATTGCAGGAAATTCTCAGAGCATGAACAAAGAGGCCCTGAACCTCTTCATGACGTCATTCCCATATCAGAACAGTAACACAAGAATGACATTGAAACCTAAGAACTGCCTTGCTGGACCAGATTCAAAATGCATCTCCTCTTGCGTCTTTTCTCCATCAGTACATAGCAACTTGCTTCTTGGAACCTCCGATAGAAGACATGATGGTGGTAGATATCCCCTGCCAGATTTACCCTACATCAGAGGTAAACTGTCTCTGAACATGGAGGATTTGCTTTGTTTTTGTGGCTTGATGTCTCGCTTCCAGAATTTATATCAACTGGAGAGGTAGGGGAAAGATTCTCATCTAAGCTCATAGCCATCCCCATATACTGTGACAATTAACACCATGCATTAATTAAGCACTGTGTGAAGAAGGCCTTCCTTTTGCCGCCCCTGAGCTTATTAGCAGTCTATTTCATCCATAGACAAGTTGTTATCCTTCTGCTTCATAAATAAGAAAAAATAACGAATGGTCTCACACCCTGATTTGATAGGTATGCGCTACTGCGAAGTGACACATGCAGACATGTGCTAATGTGGCTGTTTGAACATGCTGTGCTGGGCAAGAAAAGGGCTTCTGCTCAACCACCTGCCAGTTATAATTTCAATGTAAAAGCAGGCTACTAAACACTAGGTACAAAAAGAACTTGGAAGAGTAACGTTAAGGGGAGGGCCCATGGCTCAGCAGTAGAACTCCAGCTTTGTGTGCAGAACATGCTAAGTTCAGTTCCTGGCAGCTTCAGTTTAAAGGATCAAGTAATAGGTGATGTGAAAGACCTTCACCTGAGACTCTCGAGAGCAGCTGCCAGTCAGAGCAGACAACACTGACTGCGATTGATCAGTGGCTTAACTCCGTAAAAGACAGCTTTATATGTTCATTGCTCCTGATTGCACTGCCTGGGTCAGACTGCTGGGAAAGAGGCTATTAACCCAGTTTTCACCTTGGTTCTGCACAGCTGCAGCCAGTAACAAAACAGTCAAGATTAGGGCTTTCAGGACAACGGCTTCCAGGGCAAAAATGTAGACCCCTACACCTCTCGTTTCAGATATTTATTGCCTAAATCCCACATAAATGAATTACCAAATGTTTTCTTCTTTTACTGAGAGAGTCAGTATGGTGTAGTGGTTAAGAACAGTGGTTTGGAGCAGTGGAGTCTGATCTGGAGAATCAGTTTGGTTTCCCCACTCCTCTACATGAGCGGTGCATGCTACTGTTGAACTGGATTTGTTTCCCCACTCCTACACATGAAGCCAGCTGGGTGACCTTGGACTAGTCACACTCTCTCAGCCCTACCCACCTCACAGGGTGTCTGTTGTGGGGAGGGGAAGGAAAGGTGACTGTAAGCCAGTTTGATTCTTCCATAAGTGGTAGAGAAAGTCGGCATATAAAAACCAACTCTTCTTCTTCTTAATAGGATGCAGCTACGGGGGCGGGGGGTCTGTTATAAGTGATAAAATCATACTGGGGTGTGCAGCTGACCCCACTCTAGCCCGTGGCCTGGATCCTGCTATTATTAAACATTAATTACATTAGCATTAAATAAATAAATTACTACTGTTTTCCAAAAGGTTTTCCAGAAGCAGAGGACTTTCCTGCTCTCCTTTTCTGCTACTGCCCCGAATGCCCCCCCCCCACAAATGCCACTCTTGGGGGATGGGGATCCCCCAAGAAACAACATCAGGGAAGTGGGATGTTTGCAATGGGGGGGGGATCGGCAAAAATCATCCCACCCTCCCCCATCCCTAGAAATCCTCTGCAGGTAGGGTTGCCAACTCCAGGTGGTAGCCGGAAATCTCCTGGAATTACAACTAGTCTCCAGACTATAGAGATCAGTTCCCCTGGAGAAAATGGCTGCTTTGGAAGGTAGACTCTACGGCATTATATCCTGCTGATGTCTCTCCCCTCCCCAAATCCCACCCTCCCCAGTAGAGTTGCCAGCTCCAAGTTGGGAAATACTCGGACATTTTAGGGTGGAGCCTGAGTAGGGTGGGGGTTGTTGAGGGGAGGGACTTCAATGGGGCATAATGCCATAGAGTCCACCTTCCAAAGCAGCCATTTTCTCCAGGAGAACTGATCTCTATTGGCTGCAGATGAGTTGTAATAGCAGAAGATCTCCAGCCACACCCTGGAGGTTGGCAACCCTACCCCCTGGCTCCAGGTATTTCCTGATCCAAAGCTGGCAACCCTATCTGCAGCACTCATCCCCATGAATGCAGTTGGCATTTATTTATTTCCCTTGGACTCATGGCGGCAAACAAAACAGCAAGCCACGCCGCAACCTCAGCACTGCCAGATCTCTCAAAAACAGATCGTGTTTCATGTGATGAAAAATAAAGTTTTCTGTGTCTTAATTTATCCAACTTAATACATCTTTTTTTTAAAAAAAAGCAACTGAGAAAAACATGGACATTTTCCTGGAACGTCAAATTCACAAAGCTGTTTTTAACATGAAACATTTGGCTAGGTAGTATTCTTTCTCTTAGCCCTCGGCATTCACCAGGATTGGACATTACATTATGAAAGTTATTTTTGGACCCTCGGCAGTGTGCAAGTTTGCTCCGTGGTCTCGACAGATGTTGAAGGGAACTTTGGGAAAGTCGGCAGGACTTCACAAGCCTGTACCCAGCTTCAGAGAAAGGAGGCTCTTCATGGGACAATAATAATATGCCTAATGAATTTTTTTTAACTCTTCTAGCACACAGCCTCCATGATAATTCTGTCTACCCTTACTGTACAGAGAGTAAAAACGTTGTCTCCAACTTAGTGATAAAACTTAGACAACTATGCCATTTTTCCATATCGGTCTATATTCTTCCAAATGACCCCTGACCCCATGCTGAAGCCTGGCATTTGCTGAACATTTCTCCTCCACTGAAAAGGGACATCTTGAAACATAAGCTTGAGAGTGTGAATGTCCAGCTCAGCTCTCATTGTAAGGGCACAGGGGGCCACACAAGCTAACAAGGAGGGGGACCTCTTACATTGTGAGTAGCATAGAATGATAGAGTTGGAAGGGGCCATACAGGCCATCTAGCCCATCCCCTGGCTCAATGCAGGATCAGCCTAGAGCATCCCTGGCAAGTGCTTGTCCAGCCTCTGCTTAAAGACTGACAGTGATAGGGAGCTCATCTCCTCCCTAGGTAGCTGAGTCCACTGCTGAACAAGTCTTACTGTAAAAAAATTCCCCCCTAATATCCAGCCAGTACCTTTCTGCCTGCAATTTAAACCCATTATTGCGAGTCCTATCCTCTGCTGCCTACTGGAACAGCTCCCTGCCCTCCTCTAAGTGACAGCCCTTAATGCTTAAAGAGAGCAATCATGCCCCTCCTCAACCTCCTCTTCTCCAGACTAAACATCCCCAACTCCCTCAGACTTTCCTCATAGGGCTTGGTCTCCAGGCCCCTGATCATCCTCATTGCTCTCTGCATAAGATGCAGAGTTACACCGTTCAAAGTCCATTGAAGTCTATAGGCTTAGAAGGGTGTAATTCTGCTTAGGATAGCATTGTAAATTATCCCCCCCTTTAAAAAAAAACACACATTCCGGCTCTATTGTGTGCACTGCTGCCCCCTCTTGGCTACAAAGTGCCAGTTTTTCATCTGTGCCCGTGTTCCCAGATACATGAATTGGGGGTTGCAGTCTAAATGCCAAGCATTCATTAACCACCAAGGTTTGGGTGTTTTGTTTCTAAATCTTCCTGATTGGTGTCTAGATGAGTGAAGCTGGTGCTATTAGAATAACTCATCTCTGTTCAAATAAATAACAAATGGAGCAGCGCTGGGTCCCCTTGTGAGCAATTGAGCCCATCCGGTAATTTACTATTAGTTCTGGCTGCCAATTTATCCATCACCGCTTTCCCCTGTGTGTCTTCAGGGGTGGGTTCCTCCCCAGCTTTTGGTCTTCAGCCAATTAATTTCTCCTACCTTCAACTCCTCCATTACCCAAAGGGATAATACAGCCAATTTCAAAAAAACATTAATATATATAAATAAATTGGGCTTTCTATCTTCTGCCTATTTATTCATCTCCTTCCTAAGCAGTTTTTCCCTCCCAATCTGTCCTCAAATTGAACTTAGCTATAACATGCCTTCACAGTTTCCCCACTTCCGGCTAGAATCAATACCAAATACTGATCACACTGTTTTCGTCACTTTTTCCCCAAGTGAATATAAGAGCTGATCTATACCTAAGCACAACTTCTCTTGTAGTGTAGTAGTTAGTTCAGACTGTGGGAGGTGGGGACTCATGTTTGAATGCTTTTCCGTGAAAGAAAGAACAAAAATCCATGCACGTAGAAAGCTGGATTGTCAAGAAAAAAAACTCGTAGCAGCTAGCTTTCTGCTTGACATACTAGTGTTCTCTCTGTGAGTGGATTGGGGAGTAAATCAACATTCAAACATGACATTTTCTACCTGCAATTTGAAGAATAGTGCCCGGAGCTGATTGTACCATGTGATTCAAATGTACATGGAGCCAGCGTGGTGTTGTGGCCGCGCCATGCAAACCAGAAGTATGGGTAGATTTTTATCTGGTGAGTTTTATCTAGTGAGTTTGCATTCAGTAATTCCATTTTGCATTGAAAAATATGGAATTGTGTTCAGAAAACAGCATACTGAGCAACTCAGATTTCATTTTTTAAATCTACCAAATTTCTAGACTTTAAGATTATGAAAACAGGTGTGGTCAATAGTACGGTAAATTGAAAATGGTGGAGGAAAAGGGTAGTTTTTCTAGTAGTCAAAAACGACGTCTTGTTCAAGATCCTGCTAATTTTTTTGTTTCGTTTTTGCTATTTCTCGTTACTATAGAAAGCAGAATCAATTATACAGAAAATAAGTATGATGCATTCTTAATGTGCCAAATTCACATAACTCACCCCCATTCAAGTTTCTTTGCTGTAGAATTTGGGTTACCATGGTGCAAACTTTTTATGTTTTAAGTGGTGTCTGTGTGAGAGAGGGGGGGAGAGAAAGAGAGAGATGTCTTCTGCTATCAATTTTGTGCTTATAAAGAAGAATCTGAGGGATATACTTTGAAAAAGTCTCGCACAGAAAAGAAAGCACATATTCCCTTCACTTTGGAATTTGAATTTAACATGCGTGGAGTTTATGGCAGAAGTCTGGCTGATGCTTGCTTGAGATATCAACTGCCAGTAGGGTTGCCAGCCCCGAACTGGGAAGTAGCGGGAGATTTGGGGGTGGAGCCTGAAGAGGGTGGGGTTTGGGAAGGGGAGGGACCTCAGCGTGGTATATTGCCATAGAGTCCACCTTCCAAAGCAGCCATTTTCTCCAGGTGAACTGATCTCTGTCACCTGGAGATCAGTTTTAATAGCAGGAGAGCTCCAGCCACCACTTGGAGGTTGGCAACCCTGACTGCCAGGGCCAGTACGATGCTAGTGGACCAGCATTTGCAACCCATTATTTAAATAAGTAAATAATAAGAAGAGGAGAAGAAGAGTTGGTTTTTATACCCCAATTTTATCTACCTTTAAGGAGTCTCAAACCAGCTTACAATCACCTTCTCTTCCTCTCCCCACAACAGACACTTTGTGAGGTAGGTGGGGCTGAGAGAATTTGGAGAGAACTGTGACTAGCCCCAAGTCGCATAGCAGGCTTCATGTGGAGGAGCAGGGAATCATACCCGCCGGTTCTCCAGATTAGAGCCCATCGCTCTTAACCACTACGCCACTATATTGCAAGCAATTCAGGGAAGCTTCTAAAATTTGCTTTTGAATATCTTCCCAGATATGGGAGTTCCAAATGGCTAAGTCTGAAGCAGAATGGATGCTCTAAAGTAAAATTCCCACTGCTGTGTTTATTTTTATTTTTTGTAAATGATGAATTTTGTTTTGAGCACTATGCATTCAAAAGCCCAAACAGCAACACGCTGCAGCTCTAAATTAGTGTTCTGCATCACAGGTACAATTGACTTAACTGTGAGATCACTGGCACACCCAGTCTGTGTGTAAGGGTGCATGTGACCTCCGTTATAATACCCTCAAACCTTCAGTCTGTTTGGGAACCTGACCTGCAAGGGCAAGGATGCAATTTTTCACCGGGAGCAGAAAATCGGGAATATTCATGGCAGAGTTGCATGCAAGACAAGAAAATTCAAAGCCGGGAGAATTTCCCTTGAATTAGGCCTACCAGCTCAGCCGGTAGCCAAGACGTTCATTTGAAGGCGGTGAGATGACTCACTCTTTAGCATCCTCGCTGCCTGCCGGAATGTTTCTGCATCGCCTTCTCCATCCTGCAAATGCTTTTGCCGTTGTCATTTCCATCCCGGGGAACATCTTGTCTCGAGAACTGATCACCAGCCATGAGGCAAAACAACCGAGAGCCCTGGAAATGTGCATTCAGATGTCCCGGAGTCACTATATTAAGAGTTATCCTAATGCATTGCAGGCAAGCGAGCGCGCACACACACAAAAATTAATCACAGCGTCCCGTTTTAGCGTGGCTGGCAGCGATGGGGTCACAGCAGCTTCACAGAATTGATTAAGTACTTATTAAACAAGAACAGCAGTGACGGAGCTTTAAAAATATCCAATTGAGGCTGGAGGAGCTTCCAGCAAACAAAGAGGACAAAAGACAAATGCACATTCATGTGTGCTTCGCTTCTAATGTGGCAAAAAAACCACAGGAGGTTACTCAAGTGTCAGTATTCGATTTCTCTGCTGTACCAAGTTGCACCTCGGGCCTGAACACCTTTCAGAACCACCAGAAGATTGTCCCTTCTTTTTTTTAATGTACCAGTCTTAATTATTACTCATATTTATTGTTGCTATTATTGCTGTTATTATTATTGTCCTCCTCCTGTTATTATTCTCCTTGTTTAGGGTTGCCAACCTCCAGGTGGTGGCTGGAGATCTCCTGGGATTACAACTGATCTCCAGGCAACAGAGATCAGATCCCCTGGAGTAAATGGCCACTTTGGAAGGTGGAGTGTATGGCATTATACCCCACTGAAGTCCATTCCCTCCCCAAACCACACCCACCTCAGGCTCCACCCCCCCAAAAAAATCTCCAGGTATTTCCCAACCTGGATTTGGCAACCCTATTGTTGTTGCGGTCAGCAAAATGCCCATCATGTGGCAGGAGGGTATTTGGAAATGAGGGCAGAAAGACGGGCTGTAACTCTGTAGGTGTTCTCTATAAAACAGGTTCTTCTCTGTTGTCCCTGAAGGGCAGCTGGTTGGTAGGGTTGCCAGGTCCCTCTTTGCCACCTGTGGGAGGTTTTTGGGGCAGAGCCTGAGGAAGGTGGGGTTTGGGGAGAGGAGGGACTTCAATGCCATAGAGTCCAATTGCCAAAGCGGCCATTTTCTCCAGGTGATCTCATCTCTATTGGCTGGAGATCAGTGTTAATAGCAGGAGAGCTCCTGCTAGTACCTGCAGGTTGGCAACCCTACTGGTTGGACACTAAATGAAACGGGATGCTGGAGTAGTCCAACCACCATTCCAACCCAGCAGGGCTGTGGCTCGGTGGTAGAGCATCTGCTTGGCATGCAGAAGGTCCCAGGTTCAATCCCAGGCATCTCCAATTAAAGGGACAAGGCAAGTAGATGATGTGAAAGACCTCAGCCTGGAGAGCCGCTGCTGGTCTGAGTAGACAATACTGACTTTGATGAACAAAGGGTCTGATTCAGCATAAGGCAGCTTCATGTGTTCATGTGGTTTTGACCAAGACCTGAAGGCAAGGCTGCTCTTTCCCTTTGCGTTGTGAGCTGGGCTTTGCTCCCCACCCCACCTCAGCATGCCTATATTAATGCCAGCCTTGTTAAACATAACTAGTCTTGGCCTCTCTGTTCCCAGGTCTCCAAAACAGTCTGAGCTGATGGTCTGCAATTGCATTTTGAAAATGATCACAATTTTCCTTTTGAAATATGTGGGGCCCTTAAAAAATGAAACTCAGTTTTACGACTTGTGTTCAACTTTTTAATACAATAATGTTCAATATCAATTGCCCCATACTGAAAAACTTCTCACCCACTAAAATCCATAAAATCTCTGACTTCCCACCCACTAATATTTTTAAATCCACAAGTTCTGCGAATTCCACTTCACCTACAAATCCCTATAGGAAAATGTAAGGAATGAGGACCTTAAATTCAAGGGTTTTGTTTGTTTGTTTGTTTGTTTTGGGGCTTTTTGCAAGCTATTCTGAGTGAAGAGAAAGCATTTGAGAATTTATGTTGCAATTGTGTTATTTGCAGTGCATGTTTTCAGCAGTGCATTTGATGTAGGGATGATTTTGAATTTCACATCCCTCCTGTTTGACCTGAGAATCCCTATTTGAGTTTTACTTCTTCCTCTTGCAAAACAAACCCCTGATTCTTTATTGACATCTCATTTTCAGTTTACTAGCACTAATTTTTCCCTATAAAATGTATACATTTTACCGTTACATGTACAGCAATAAATCAGTATTATATGCATAATTGGTGCATATAACATAGATCAATACCATATGAATTACACATAAAACCCCTACAGTGTGTGTATGCAGTACAAACAAATCTACAAAACCCACAAGGAAAAGTAGAGAACCAAAATGGTGGGCAAAATAAATAAGCAATTAAAAAAAGAAACGGGGAACGTTCACTCTTCTCTAGATAAAAGTCAAGGTTTATCTTCTTGGTAGAAGAAGAGTTTGTTTTTATATGCCGACTTCACCACTTATGGAAGAATCAAACCGGCTTACAATCACCTTCCCTTCCCCTCCTAGGGTTGCCAGGTCTTTCTTTGCCACTGGCAGGAAGATGGAGCCTGAGGAGATGGAGCCTGAGGAGGGCGGGGTTTGGAGAGGGGAGGGACATCGATGCCATAGAGTCCAATAGCCAAAGCGGCCGTTTTCTCCAGGTGATCTGATCTCTATCGTCTGGAGATCAGTTGCAATAGCAGGAGATCTCTCCACCTTGCTGCAAGTGGCCCCTTTCTACTGGTCAGCAGTTCTTGGCCTGTGAGAAGCTACAGGAGTCCAGCACCATCTCCACCTGTTTTGCAAGCCACTCCCACATCTGCCTAGTGTGTCCACAAACTGTTAGTCAGTGGCAGTGCCACTACTGAGTGTTAATTAGGGTTGCCAGCCTCCAGGTGGTGGTTGGAGGTCTCCCTCTATTACAACAAATCTCCTGGTGACAAAGATCAGTTCGCCCAGAGAAAATGGCCACTTTGGAGGGTGGACTCGATGGCATTGTACCCTTCTGAGGTCCCTCCCCTCCCAAATCCGACACCCCTCAGGATCCACCCCCAAAATCTCCAAAGATTTCCCAACCTGGAGCTGGTAACCCTGGTGTTGATTTCAGAGAGGAGAGACAGTAGGACTTCCGTTGAGGGGTGGCACGGAAGTGTCAAGCTCTCCCAGTTGCAGTGGACAGTACAGAGTTGCGGCTTAACAAATAGGTCACCAATCTTCAGGTGACGCCTGGAAATCTTCCAGAATTGCAACTGGTCTCCAGATAGGGTTGCCAACCTCCAGATGGTGGCTGGAGATCACCTGGCATTACAACTGATCTCCAGAAGACAGAGATCCGTTCACCTGGAGAAAATGGCCACTTTGGAAGGTGGACTCTGTGGTATTATACCCCATTGAAGTCCCTCCCCTCCCCAAACCCCTCCCTCCTCAGGCTTCACCCCCAAAATCTCCTGATATTTTCCAACCCAGAGCTGGCAACCCTATCTCCAGGCTATAGAGATCAGTTCCCATAGAGAAAGCGACAGCTTTGGAGTGGGGACTCCATGGCTTTATATCAGGCAGAGGTGCCTCCCTTCCCCACAACGCCACCTTCCCCACCACCAAATCTCCAGGAATTTCCCAACCTGGAGTTGGCAACCCTATTAACGAACAGGGTCAGGGGCTTTGCAGGTAGCATAACAGCCCATGGAGGGCTGCTTGCCACTGGTGGGCCGAATCAGCTGGTGTTGGAGCATCTCTTGTTGGAGCAGACAGAAAGTGTGAGCAAGAAGCAGCCTGAAGGAGGTGTGAAATCCTGGCATTGCAAGTACCCTGCTGGGAGCCCAGACATCTCACACCTCCAATAATCTCCCACTCCAGCCATGCTTTGATACTAATTGGTCCGACCTTGGGTGCATCTGCCTCTCCCTGTCCCTCCCTGACGTCCCTCCGCTATGAAGATGAATTAGTTATTTAGGTAGCAATCAGCTTGCCTGGTTTAGCCAAAGTGCATCCATTTCTCTTCAGGCCTATTAAGCTCCAGCTAAACTTTCACCGAATGCACACTGCAAATACACACGCTCTCTGGGAATGTCAGACCCTTAAATATTTCGTTATTTGTTAATGAAAACATTCTTCTCAGAGAAGGAGAGAAAGAAGGGGGAGGCACGGGGGGGAAGGAGGGAGAGAAGGGGGGAAATCAATAAAGAACCCGACTTCCAATTAAAAGTGTTTAGGGAGCTGTCTGCTTTTATCACGGTCTGGCTTTGACTTACGCCTCTGAGGTCAGCCTGTGGCCACAGGTAGGAGCTGCGAATGGAGCTCCAACACCGTCAGCGTCGTGCTCCTGCGGAAGGACAAGCCCTCTAATGGATGCTAAAGGCAGGGGAGATAACAAGCCATTAGCTTCGCCAGACGACTCTCAGCTTTCCCTATCTGTGCTCGTATTTTTGAGCACTGGGGGAATTAATGTGCTGCTCACCTGAGGTTGTTCCTCCCCCTCTTCCCTGCCCACATGATAGATCAGAACAACAGCTGAAAGAGGAGGGTAGAGGTGACACTCAATGCTTTTTTTTTCTCCCGCACAGCTTTGAACGCAAATAGAAGAAACTGTTGTCTAACTGCAACAATGCTGGGCTCCTCAAGCAACAAATTCGAGGGCTGCCACATGACTAAATAAACTTGCCAATTGGTCAAAGGAGTACTGGCCAAGGAATTAATTGATTAAATCTACATGTTTGCATATGCAGAAAGTAATAGTTTTGAAAGGGGGAATCTCTATTTTTAGGTAACGTAAGCTTGCTGGGGGTAAAGTGTAGATGACTGGGGAAGGCACTGGCAAACCACCCCATAAACACAGTCTGCCTAGTGAACGTCAGGATGTGACGCCACCCCATGGGTCAGGAATGACCTGGTGCTTGCACGGGACTACCTTTACCTTTACATGTGCCAAAGCAGCCATCTTAGAAGAGGAATTCCCCATTTGTCTGAAAAGTGTATGATGTCACCCTCCTTGGCAGCTTTTTCGAGTACTTGCATTAAAATCAACATCAAAAAATATGATACGTCATGAATTAGGGCATCTTTTTGGTTCATCAAAAGGCTCCCCCCCCCATTGATTAATCATTATGAATACTGCAACCCTGGTGGAATGTGTAGAATCCATGTTTAAGTTGTTTCTCATCTGATCTCACATGAACACAAACAATGCATGGTGCATATCTGCATAGAAATCATAGAAACATAGAGTTGGAAAGGACCTCCAGGGTCATCTAGTCCAATCCCCTGCACAATGCAGGATTTCACAACTACCTCCCCCACCCCCCCGCACACAAACACCCAGTGATCCCTGCTCCATGCCCAGAATATGGCAAAAAACAACAACAACAAAAAACCCTCCAGTATCTCTGGCTAATCTGGCTTGGGGGAAATTGCTTCCTGACCCCAAAAGGGCCATCGGCATTGCCCTGGGCATGTAGAGGAGGGCCACAAGAGACAAGCACTGATGCAACCCTTCCTCCCCACCCCCCAAGCATGGTTTATCATGAAATACTACATGTAGAGATACATCACTGGGGGTGCTGCAAATTTCATCACGTATGCATTTAACATTTGCACTTACTGTGTAGTTTCAGGTGTGTAACTGTGTTAGCCTGTAGCAGCATAACACAATTTGAGTCCAGCAGCACCTCAAAAACCTACAACACAAGTCAAAACTCACTTCATCAGATCTGAAAAAGGGAGCTTGCTTTCACAAAAGATTATACCCTGGAAAATGTTATTGGTCTTTAAAGTGCTACTGGACTCTAATTGTGTTCAAAGATGTTGATCAGATCACTATGCCTGACAATACCTGCCAAACAGGTGTGCATTAATGTGCATCAGTTTTTGTTTTTTTGCAAAATTGCACATGTGCAAAGATGCTTCTGATTTAAACCGATCAGCAGCCATTAGCATCATTAGGTACGGTTTTTCCATCAAAGCTGGCCTCCCTGCCCCTTCCCCTACAGTATTCTACCATGAACTTCAATCATATGGGGGCCTTGACTGCTTGAAAGCTGCAGCAGCTCTTTTATTCATGAGCGCCTGTTGATCTTTTATAGAAGTTATTTACAGTTATTTACCTGTTGATCTTTTATAGAATTTATTTATGACGATTTTGTTGTATTTAATAGACATCTTTGTATGGACTGTATGCTATTAGCCGCCCTAAGCCTTGCTTTGGCTGGGGATTGAGGGTGGGGTACAAAATTAATAAATAATAATAACAATAGATGAACACCAAAGAGCAGGATTTTATTAAAGCCAATATTTGTTATGACTGACTGATATGATTTGTGGCTGGTTTAATTGTGTACTTAAATAATTGCCTGATGAGCGAAGGAGTTGCGGAGCAAAGACGGGGAGTGGTACACATGAACACATGAAGCTGCCTTATACTGAATCAGACCCTTGGTCCATCAAAGTCAGTATTGTGACTCTGACGGGCCGAGGCTCTCCAGGGTCTCAGGCTGAGGTCTTTCACATCACCTACTTGCCTAGTCCCTTTAACTGGAGGTGCCGGGGATTGAACCTGGGACCTTCTGCATGCCAAGCAGATGCTCTACCACTGAGCCACAGTCCCTCACTAGTGCTGTACGAGAATGTGCATGGGTGCAAAGGCATTTGTGATGTACTGCGCAAGGAATACAGTGAAGCAACCTGCCGAACTGTCACAAACTCTCGACAAACAGGCAAACCGGTCCTCGAAAAATCAGCTCCCTTCTCACAAACAGCAAAAAAAGATGTGAGTCAAACTGGCAGGTGTTTGAGTATCCCTCAAAAGATACCTGGTACACTTATTCTGGCTGCGTGCCATTGGCGCCTAGCAGAGTGGGCAAGTATTGATTAGCAATGTCTCTGAAGTTCATACCGGGTTCATTTTATGAACTTTGCGAGCTTATAATGCTTCTCTCTGAAGTGAGCTTTATGGCTTCAAAATGATTTGAGCCAGCTTGGTGTAGTGGTGAGATTGTTGGCAGATGACACAGGTCCAAATCCCCACTTAGCCAAGAAGCCGGCTGGGTGAATTTGCACACTGCCTTTCTCAGCCTAACCTATCTCAAAGGGTTGTTGTGAGGGCGAAATGGAGGAGGGTGGAATCATGTTCACCGTCCTGAGTTCCTTGGTGGAAGGGGGGTGATAAAAATGCATTGGGAGTTCTTCTCTGGCCTGAAACATGCTCCTGGCTGGAGACAATCTCTTTACTGCAGGGGCATCGAACTCAGTTTCTACAAGGGCTGGCTATGACATAAACGTCACTTGTTTGGGCTTCGTCAGCCCAGATCGGGACCTGGGGTGGGGGGCGGGCTGCTTCGGCTGGGTCATGGGCTGGATAAGAACTCTCAAGGGGGCGGATCCAGCCCACAGGCCTTATGGTTGACACCCCTGCTTTATTGTTTCCCTCCCATCTTACTTGGCTGGGCATGCAACAGCAGCAGAAAGGGTGGGATAGCCATGAATTGCTGGCCTGAAATGAGACTGGCACAACACCATGGGAAATGTGTGTGTGTGTAAAGTGCCCTCAAAAGGGTTGCCAGGTCCCCTTTTGCCACCAGCGGGAGGTTTTGGGGGCGGAGCCTGAGGAGGGCAGGGTTTGAGAAGGGGAGGGACTTCAATGCCAGAGAATGCAGTTGCCATGGCAGGCATTTTCTCCAGGTGAACTGATCTCTATTGGCTGGAGAACAATTGTAATAGCAGGAGATCTCCAGCTACTACCTGGAGGTTGGCAACCCTAGCCCTCAAGTCCTAGCCCACTGTGTGATCATTATATTTTTGATGCTCTTACCTTGCAACCTAAGAGAGCAACCCACAACCCTCCCAATATGTGCAATCATCATTTTGTTGGAGGCCAAAGCTTAGGGTTGCCAGGTCCCTCTTCACCACCGGTGGGAGGTTTTTGGGGTGGAGCTTGAAGAGGGTGGGGTTTGGGGGGAGGGACTTCAATGCCATAGAGTCCAATTGCCAAAGCGGCCATTTTCTCCAGGCGAACTGATTTCTATCGGCTGAAGATCAGTTGTAATAGCAGGAGATCTCCAGCTAGTACCTGGGGGTTGGCAACCCTAGCAAAGCTTCGATATGCACAACCACACACTCTTAACAAAACCAAGCATCCAATTGTATGTACCAAATCTGGGGAAATACATTTGCTACCCTAATTGCACAAAACGACATCGATGCATATGGAAAGAATCAGTGCATTTTCCATCGTACATAGTGCTTTTTAACCAATACATGAGGTAGCATCAAGCAAAGAGGCGCAAATTTCCCTGCATTATAATTATAATTGGATCTCTGTTTTATGGAGGGGGTGTTACTTGCTGTGTGGTTTTAAAGAAAGGACTGATGACCTGCATCGGATTCAGGATGTGTTGAAATATAAATCTGAGCATGAAGGGAAACGTTCATTGAAAAAGCTCCAACACAAGGCCATGGCGAGGAAAACACGGCGCTCAAGGTGACTTTTGCCTATCATCAATGGCAGTGTGAATTCAATTGCCTTGTGCTATGCAATAGTTCCTTCTGCCCAATGGTGATCCTGCAAAAAAAAAAGAAAGAAAGAAAGACCTGAGCGTTGGTGACCCCGAGGTTGTGTAGGATGAGGAGTGTGGAATTGACACTTAGCCTCTAGGCAGGAGGATCCAGCCAAGCCAGATAAACAGTGTCTCCTCTTAGCTATTCAGTGAAATGACAGGACTCCAGATGGTTGCTTCGGCCTTCTGGCTGAAATTTCTCTTCTGTAGCAACTGATTAGAAAGGAAGAAAGTGCGGGGTTAAAGAGCGTAAGGAGGAGGAAGCGGAGAATCAAAAGTGCAATTGAAGGCCTGAAAAACTTATTTAGCCTAGGCCTAGAGAGCAACACTGTTATCGCTTACCAAAATGAGGTCAGCCAGCTCTAGGGTTGCCAGGTCCCTCTTCGCCACCAGTGGGAGGTTTTGGAGGCAGAGCCTGAGGAGGGCAGGGTTTAGGGAGGGGAGGGACTTCAATGCCATATAGTCCAATTGTCAAACCGGCCATGTTCTCCAGGCTGAACTGATCTCTATTGGCTGGAGATCAGATGTAATAGCAGGAGATCTCCAGCTACTACCTGGAGGTTGGCAACCCTAGCCACCTCACATCTAGCAGACAAACATGTTGTAAGTTTCTTACCTCAGTTACAGATATTTTCGAATTCCTCAGGCTGCAATTAGGGTTGCCAAGATCCAGGTGGGGCCTGGAAATCGCCTGCTATTACAACTGATCCCCAGACAATAGAGATCCATTACCTTGAGAAAATGGCAGCTTTTATCTTTTTGACATTTTCTGTTTCCCCACACTAAAATTTCCTTGTAAAGCATACTCATTTCAATATTATTTGTGTGTCAAAAATCAGCAACATGCACAGTTGGTTGGGGGGGATAAACCACTAGTGGACCAGTGGAGGCGAATGACAGGGGTCCTGCATCTTGGGAGTTCAGATCGGCTTAAAGGCCACATGCCATCCCGATGGTTGCACGTTGGTCTCCCTTGAAGTTATCTTCCATCACTTTGATTTTTAAAGATCTTGAAAACAAAAACTAGTCCTCGAAGGCTAAATCCATCATCCACTTGGGATTTCAAGACTGAATCGCATGTTGGGATTCACAGAAAGGAAGCAGCTTTCATAACACAACCGTGACATTCTGAAACTCGACTGCAAAATGGAAAAAAATGATTACAAGGGGAAATTTCATTGTCATGCTCTTATGGTGAAACATTCTTGTGACAGTGTCCGTCTATTGCTTTGGCACGTTTACATTTATCCAATCCACATTTCCTTTGCAGTTGGATCTTTGCTTTGTTGTTGTTGTTGTTGTTGTAAGTTGCTTTTCTGTGATCTTAAATGAAGGACTGAACACAAAGAACCAAGGTATTTGAAGAAGAAGAGTTGGTTTTTATATGCCGACTTTCTCTACCACTTAAGGGAGACTCAAACCGGCTTACAATCACCTTCCCTTCCCCTCCCACAACAGAAACCCTGTGAAGTAGGCCAGGCTGAGAGACTGTGACTTGCCCAAGGTCACCCAGCTGACTTCGTGGGTAGGAGTGGGGAAACCAATCCAGTTCACCAGATTAGCCTCCGCCGCTCATGTGGAGGAGTGGGGAATCAAACCCGGTTCTCCAGATCAGAGTCCACCGCTCCACACCACCTCTCTTAACCACTACAGCACGCTGGCTCTCCATGCTGGCTTTGTGGGGAAATTATGGTTCTTAACGGCTGCTCCCTGCACAAAAATCATGCCTCCTAGACTGTTCAGAAGCCTCTGTTACGTCACTGAAGTGGAGAACAGCCAGGATTGGTCCATTGCTTTGGTGAAGTCATGCTTTGAGGAAGAAGAAAGTGGGTTCCAGGTACCATGTTGGTGGGAACTCCAGTGCCCATAGGTGCCATGTTGGGCAGTACTGGATTACCTTCCCCCCCCCCCAGTCCTTTGGAAGGCTCTCCTTCACATTATTCATTTATTTATTAAAGCAATTATTTCCACACGGTTCAAGGCAGCTTCCATTAATTATTAAAAACATTTTCAGTTAAAACCAAAAATAATATAGCTAACCCCACATCTCTCCCCATCCCCCACTTATCTCTCCTCCTTCCTTCCTTCCTTCCTTCCTTCCTTCCTTCCTTCCTTCCTTCCTTCCTTCCTTCCTTCCTTCCCAGGAAAACCCAGAATTGATGTCATGTCTGACTAGGAATTCCTGGAAACACTACAGTAAAACCATAAACTTCCCAGTGATTCCTAGAGAGAACTAGAGTCACTTTCCATAGAAGTGACATCACACCATCGGCCCAACAGTAATTTTTGTTTATTTTGTTGGTTTGTATGTTTTCTCCAACTGCTGCTCTGAGTGGTGAAAAAATGAGGGTTGTATTCCACCACAGCAGGGGACCTGCCTCTCTGTGGTCCTACACAGTCTCTGCTGGTTAAGGTCATTCTTTGTGGCCAACATGGAGTAGTGGTTAAGAGCGGTGGTTTGGAGCTGTGTAGTCTGATCTGGAGAACCGGGTTTGATTCCCCACTCCTCCACATGAGCAGCAGAGGGTAAACTGGTGAACTGGATTTGTTTACCCACTCCTGCACACAAAGCCAGCTGGGTGACCTTGGGCTAATCAGAGCTCTCTCTCATGTACTTCACAGGGTGTCTGTTGTAAGGAGGGGAAGGGAAGGTGATTGTAAGATGGTTTGATTCTTCCTTAAGTGGTAAAGTCGGCATATAAAAACCAACTCTTCTACTTCTTCGTCTTCTTCGTCTTCGTCTTCTTCTTCTGTGTGATGAGAAATGAAGTATTCAACAAGATTCTGTCACAACCAGAACTGTCCCATCACTTTATTTGAGCAGGCACTGGAAAATCAGAAACCAAAGTATGCCCCTCACTGGCTCCTGGTGGACTTGCACAATACCTATTTGTTTAAAGCTTTCCCATGCCAAATCACTATTTGGAATTCATCCATTCAGCTGGAATCAGGAACAGATTCTTTTTTACATGGAGACTCCCCACCCCCCATTCTCTTCCCACACTGCTGAGGCAAGTAGGACATTCTACGTGCCTTGGTGGCATAATTGTGACTGATCTCAACAGCCCTTGTTTAATTTCAGCTGGGAGTGATGCCGGGGTTTTGATGGTGTGTGTCAAGACCCATTGAAGCAAAAACAGTGCGGCATCACAGTCTTTAAAACAAAGGCTCCAAGGGAGTGTTAAAAAATTTTCACGTCTTTCTGGACCATAAACCAGGAGAAGAAGTTCTCAGACGGGCTCCCAAGGCACTGAGTCTGAGGGCTCTCGTTTTATGTCAATCTGAAATGAATAATTCTGTTAAACTCAATGGAATTCTGGTAGGTGTGTTGAATTCTGAGCTGGGTGTAAAGTATCTCTCTCCCTCTTCTTCTGTTTGTGTGAGTGTGTGTGTGAGTGTGTGTGTGTGTGTGTGTGTGTGAGAGAGAGAGAGAGAGAGAGAGAGAGATTATTTAGTGCATAAACAGCAGAAACACAATAACTAACTTTGACAATGGAGGAAAAAAGTGTGGTCTGTAGGATCCATTATCAGATTAGCTATGGCCTTTCAATGGAAGGAACGCCTGTGCCATTTATCAGCGAATTTACAGCAGCGGCACAAAGCAGAGATGGTTAAAAAAAAGAGAGAGAGAGAGAGAGAGAGTCAATTTTCTATTAAGAGCAGTAGAAGTTTTGGAAGGAGAAAGAGTCAGGCTGCAAACTGACTCTCACACCCCGGCCATCAGCACTTCACAAATCCACCCAAAAAGAAATGGTTCTGACAAGAACAAAAAATTAAAGAAATGTTGGGTACTGTTAAAGCTTCACATTCGAAATATTTTGTTTTGGTCCTCCAATTGTTTTGCTCTGCAGGTTTCAGGATCACCAACTTGATCCAGCATGGATCAAGCCAGCATGGTGTAGTGGTCAAGCGGACTCTAATCTGGGGAACCGGGTTTGATTCCCCAATCTTCCACATGAGCGGCGGACTTTAATCTCACCTACCTCACAAGGTGTCTGTTGTGGGGAGAGGAAGGGAAGGAGATTGTAAGTCACTTTGATTCTGCTTAAAAGGTACATAAAATTGGCATATAAAAACCAACTCCTTCTTCCTCCTGGGAACATTGCGTGGTCAGAGAGCTTTGACGTCTCACAGAAGCCTTGCCTCTGACCGTGAGGCTAAGAGTTGGCCTGTCATCAGAAACATGTGACCCAGGGGGCTTACCATTGGATCACAGAAGGAAGTTTTCTTAGATTTCTACTTATTTGCTATTAGGGAACTGCCCAGTGCCCACTGCTTGTCCCAGGGATTTGGATAAAACGGAGAGGAAATGTTGCACTATATCAGTTGAACAAAACATTGCCATGCTGCAGTAGGATTGCCAGCTCCGGGTTGGAAAATACCTGGAGATTTTGGGGACAGAGTCCAAGGAGGGCAGGGTTTGGGGAGGGGCATCAATGAGGTATGATGCCATAGAGTCCACCTTCCAGATTGGCCATTTTCTCCAGGGGAACTGATCTCTGTCTGAGATCAGTTGTAATAGCAGGTGATCTCCAGCCACCACCTGGAGGTTGGCACCCCTTTGCTGCAAATGTCGATGAAAGCATGATTCACAGCTGACGTTACCTTGCTTGACCTCCCTCAGTTGCATGTGCCTTGCTGTTCTTTGAGGAAGTTTGACTTGAGCATAGCCCATGCTGTGAAGGTCTGTACCTACGAAGTAGCCTCTTGAGCTACAGGATCAGGCAATTACAGAGCATGGCTGCTTTTTCCCAGTCCAAATATTAAATCACCTCAATTACTGGAGAAAGGTCATGTGTCCCCTGTGGTCAAGGTTGGGTAACTATATTGACCAATTTCTATCAAGAATTGCTTGTCAATCATCCCCTCTTCAGCATCCTTTAAAAGCACAGCATTGGAGAGCTTGCACTGCACACTTTTTGTATCATGCAGTCAGTTTGAGAAATGATTGCAAGAACAGATTGCTGGATTGCCGTTGGTTCGTGAGTCCACACCAAATACACACAGAAGTAGATCTGAGTAGTAAGTCTTAACATTAAAAAAAATGTTTGTGTGTGTTAATTGCCGTCAAGTCGCTTCCGACTCCTGGTGACCCTATGAATCAATGTCCTCCAAAATGTCCTATCTTTGACAGCCTTGCTCAGGTCTTGCAAATTGAGGGCTGTGGCTTCCTTTATTGATTCAATCCATCTCTTGTTGGGTCTTCCTCTTTTCCTGCTGCCCTCAACTTTTCCTAGCATGACTGTCTTTTCCAGTGTCTTCTCATAATGTGACAAAATACGACAGCCTCAGTTTAGTCATTTTAGCTTCTAGGGTCAGTTCAGGCTTGATTTGATCTAAAACCCACTGATTTGGGTTTTTTTTGGCGGTCCACGGTATCCGTAACACTCTCCTCCAACACCACATTTCAAAGGAATCTACTTTCTTCCTATCAGCTTTCTTCAATGTCCAGCTTTCACACCCATACATAGTAATAGGAAATACGATGGCATGAATTAACTTGATCTTGGTGGCCAGTGACACATCCTTACACTTCAGAATCTTTTCTAGTTCCTTCATGGCTGCCCTTCCCAGTCTCAATCTCCTTCTGATTTCTTGGCTGCAGTCTCCCTTTTGGTTGATGATGGAGCCATGTTTGCAAGACACTTATCCTTACCCTCTTCCTCTAATGTGAAATAAAATGAAAATTCGGATACTGCTGAGTCATATCATGGCTGGCGGGGAGGGTCTCCACCTCTAATGGAATATAGGTAGGATTGCAAGTCACAACCATTCCCTTCCGGGGGTTTTTTAGCGTGAACAAGAAAATCCAGGAGGTGAATGATTACAATGGGTTGGATTTGAGCAATGTGTAAGCAGACAGGAAAATGTACTTAGCATAGTTCCGCTTGCACAAGTAGTAGCACAACAGATGGCAGCAACACATAGCATTTTAATATAATTGTAATGAAATAACAATGTAGATATGGAGTGATAGAATGTACAACAGATAATTCCTATGCTTTCATTTATTTGGTTCAGGAATTACAGCAGAACAATTGCCTTGTGCTATGTCTTGCGCATGCGGGGGAAAATAGTGGAGATATAATTGCTTCCACTTAGTGCAAGCAGACAGCAGGGAATAATTTCCCTGCTTTGGCTTGCACTGTTGCACATGTTGAAATCTTTCATGGGATCCAGCCCATTAGTGAAATAACCAACGATGTGTGGATCCAGTCAATTTACATTTACATTCTGGTCTTAATATCCTTAGTGTTTTAGGAGTCAGACTTCTTGAGCCCTCTGTTCATGACCCCTGCATTGACTGAATGCATGTGAGAGGGTCAGCGGGCATGAGCACGTTCACCCTGCCTCTTGCGTGATTGCCAGCTTGTGAGAATGGTGCCTATATGAGGAGGAAGTAACAGCCCATAGTAACAGCCAGCGTGGTGTAGTGGTTAGAAGCAGTGGACTCTAATCTGGTGAACCGGGTTTGATTCCTCACTTCTCTACATGAGCGGTGGACTCTGATGAAACGGGTTGGTTTCCCTACTCCTACACATACAGCCTGCTGGGTGACCTTGGGCTAGTCACACTCTCTCAGCTGCACCTACCTCACAAGATGTCTGTTGTGGGAAGAGGAAGGGAAGGCAATTATAAGCCAGTTTGAGTCATCTTAAAGGTAGAGAAAATTGGGGTATAAAAAACCCAACTCTTCTTCTTCTTCTTCTTCATATACTCCCTCCATATTATCAATGACCCTGCTTTCCAAACATTACTGGTCCCAGAAAGGGAGCATACATGAGGATACTTGCTAACAGGTAGGCACCATGCTCACAAGCCAGAACTTGTGCACATGTGGCAGGATGGGACCTGCGTACTCATGCCCGCTGTCCCTCCCTGCATGTTTAGTCAACACATTGAGGACTCCCTGCTTTTGTGATCAGGCATACAGTGGATTCTAGGCCAGAGGCTCCCGTGCCAAGGAGAGGCGCCAGTTGCAGCTGTAGCCAGTGTGTTATCAGATGGCACCAAGATGGGTGCAGAAATTGAACAACTGGCAGTGGCAGCAGGCAGGGAGGAAATGAATAGTCACTTTAGGACGAGACAAAAAAAGCTGCCAGCCTACATATGTGCCATCCAGTTTCCCTGCTCTCCCGCGTGTTGTCTGTGCCAGACCTGTCCTAGCAAGCTGCCTAGGGAGGTGTCCATTGGGATTCTCCATCTTCCCATCAGCAGTCTGTTGTCACTTGGCATATTTTCATCCTATTAGCAGGGCACGTGATCAGCCTAGTGGCAAATAGGACTTCTTGAACACAAGAATCCCAAACTTGGTGGATCGATGTTATTTACTGTATAAAAAACTGTTCCTCTGCAGCCATTAAGTTGTCAAGATTCTTCTCCTCTTGTTGTTCATCTGCAGATGTGGCCGCCACTTCAAGAAAGCTCTAACTTTCTTTTTTATTCCATTTGAAAGTAATGAGATATAATCTGTTTAATTCTAGTCTTTGAGCTCATTTAACAGCCCACATTTTTTACTCCTTCCTTCGATTTATTCTTTTTCCTCCATCTGAAAACGACAGTTCTGTGGATGGGTAAAAAGATTCACTAATCGCTGGCTCTAATTACAAAGCTGAGCAAATTACTATTTTTTTAAAAGAAATATAAAATGGTTTTAAACATATGGAAGAATAATGAAAGAATGAATGGGCAGCTGTGGATTTGTTTCTACTCGATATAGGTCAGGCCACAAGAGAGTAGATTGTGGCAGAGATTAGCAACCAGCTATGGAGATTTTTATGATGGGGAGAGAGGACTGCTAGAAGAATCCAGAGTGTGCCGAAAAGCAGAGAAAGATTGGATGATATGGTGGCAATGTGGACATCATCTGCCAGAGGGCTAGACAGGCATGTATTAGACAGCTCCCATACTTAGATTCTCTTATTGGATCAGGAGGACCCATGCTCTCAGACTGCACAAAGATTCTGTCTCTCTATGTCACAGGCCACTGTGACACAGGAAGACAACTGGATGGAGGAACTAATCAAGGGGTGTAGCTGTACAAGTATTGGCGCAGGGCTATATTTTAGCTCCAATATGACCGCCATGAATTAGTACTACGGGAAAAAGTAAATGGGCCACGCTTCGCCAGACTGTTGGAGGAAGGGCATAACCTTGACCTCATGGTAAAAAAGGTAAAGGTAGTCTTTGCAAGCACCAGGTCATTATTGACACATGGGGTGATGTCGCATCAAGTTTCCTAGGCAGACTATGTTTACGGGGTGGTTTGCCATTGCCTTCCCCAGTCGTCTACACTTTACTCCCAGCAAGCTGGGTCCTCATTTTACTGACCTCGGAAGGATGGAAGGCTGAGTCAACCTTGAGCCGGCTACCTGAAACCAACTTTCGTTGGGATCAAACTCATGACCTCATGAGAGGACTCATATAGAAAACTGATGAATGTATGGGAGCACTATATCATCTGAGCATGGCCTAGTGAACAGGCCACACTTCAGAAAGGAAAGATGAACAGTGGCCTGAACCCAAGAGTTCTCTGTTGTGGTGCCAACATGGTGGAATGGCCTGCTTGATGAAGTCAGGAAGGCTTCCACACTTCTTTTGTTCCATGGAATGTGTAAAGAATTGTTCAGGAGGGCACTTTTATGAAGGGGTTTTTAATGTGTGCAGTTTTAATGCTTTTGGAAATGTTTTACATGCGTAAGTGCCATCAAGTGGCAACTGACTTATGGTGACCCCAGCAAGGGGCTTTCAAGGCAGATGTGAAGCAGATGTGCCTTCCTTTGCAGAACCTTCCTTGGTGGTCTCCCATCCAAGGTCGTCCCCTGTGCAAGCACCAGGTCATTCTTAACCCATGGGGTGACGTCACATCCCAACGTTTACTAGGCAGACTGTTTACGGGGTGGCTTGCCATCTAATTTTTGTAATCATTCTTGAGACTCTGCAAGAAATGCAGAGTACAAATGAAGTAAATACATAAATAAGTTACATGGCAAGTAAATCCTGCCCTCTTACCCCTTCTTGGGTGGTCCAGCTATGTATAGTGGAGGTACCCAGTCTGCCTCTCATAACAGAGAACTTTGCTACAGTTTCATGCTTTGTGCAACAAAGACCTGTGTATTACCTGGCACTTCCATCCTGAGGGAAATGGGCTACATTTAAAGGGCCGCTACCCGTAAGCAAATTAATTTAATGCACTCTGTTCTGCCGAATATCAGCGAGGTTCTAAAATACAGCCAAATAAACTCAGAGACAGGGTTGTATAGGTTTATTACATGCCTTGATAGTTTCATAGGGTTCATAAATCATTCCATTTCGCGGGTGTCAGGGCCCCTTTGGAGCAGGTAAGTGATCGTGATTGTGTCCTTGCGAAGGATCATGCGACCCAATTAAATTTCATGTCCCCCCTTTTCACCGGCGATATGATTCTACAATTCATTTGCTTAGCAAAGTCTAAAAGGGAGTTCAGGTAGAATCCTCATCTCCTCTGCTCTCCTCCGATTCATTCCATGAGTTTAAGGTCCTCATTCTCTTGTTTGATTTCTAAGTGGAAATAATGTGAGCAGATCCTGCTGAGTCGACAGCTCAGCAAGAATATCGAGTCATGTATCACCTACCTAGAAAAGTCTAAAATTGGGGCCAGTTCTATAATGAGGCAAGGTGACATGAAGGCCTCAGGTGGCACTTTGTGTGTGTGTGTGTGGGGGGGGGGCAACAGCTCTGCCACCAACAACACCACCCTGGCATGCACCCCACCCCAGCCTTTACTGCCATCCCTGCCAGGACCAATAATGGTCCTTCCCTTTTTGATCTCCTAGGTGTCTTTAAAGACAATGCAACAATCCTCACATGCTAATGGTTTTTACTGAACTCTTGCAAGATTGTGAGAGTTTGGGAAGCTCTATTGGAAATCAGCAGTTTTGCTAGGGTTGCCAACCTCCAGGTGGTGGGCGGAGATCTCCCGCTATTACAACTCATTTCCAACCATTAGAGATCAGTCCACCTGGAGAAAATGGCCGCTTTGAGGAAGAAGAAGAGTTGTTTTTTATATGCCAACTTTCTCTACCACTAGGAAGAATCAACCTGGCTTGCAATCACCTTCCCCTCCCCACAACAGTCGCCCTGTGAGATAGGTGGGGCTGAGAGTGTGTGACTAGCTCAAGGTCAGTCAGCTGGCTTCATGTGTAGGAGCGAGGAAACAAATCCAGTTCACCAGATTAGCGTCCACCGCTCACGTGGTAGAGGGAGGAATCAAACCCGGTTCCCAGATCAGAGTCCACCACTCCAAACTACCGCTCTTAACCACTACACCATGCTGGCTTTGGCAATTGGACTCTATGCATTGCAGTCCCTCCCCTCCCCAAACCCCACCCTCCTCAGGCTCTGCCCCTAAAACCTCCCATTGGTGGTGAAGAGGGACCCGTCAACTTGCGCGCTGTTTATAAAAACACCTGGATGACTGAGAAGGGAAGGAGCATTAAGTGGTTCAGGGGGAGGCAATGGGCAGTGATGGCAAGGAGGACGGTAGAGGATAATTATGGAGGGCAGTGACAGCCTCGGGTGGCTGAAGAACTTGGTGAGCTGCCACTGATACAAATTAATCTTTAAGAGCCACATTAGTAGGGTTGCCAGGTCCCTCTTCACCACTGGCAGGATGTTTTTAGGGCAAAGCCTGTGGAGGGCAGAGTTTGGGGAGGGGAGGGACATCAATGCCATAGAATCTAATTGCCAAAGTGGCCATTTTCTCCAGCTGAACTGATCTTTATCAGCTGGAGATCAGTTGTAACAGCAAGAGATCTCCAGCTAGTACCTGGAGGTTGGCAACCCTACACATGGGTATTTTTTTTGCTGCAACGGACTTTCCAGGAAAAAAGCAGGATAAACATTTAACACACTCAGAGACACAGATTTTTTTGTCTTCCTGACTTTCTCTGCCTCTCTCTCCCATTTAATCTCTCATTGTTCCCCCCCACTCCCCTCCAAAAAAGGATTGTCTAATGTTGTATTTGGCAAAGGCCAATGCCACTTGCGAGTGAGCAGATGCTGCAGTTTTACCATTGTGATACCTCTGGTCCTTTCCCATGATTCTCAGCTTTTGTTTACAGAGAGGATTAGGCACGCCACATCTTCTGCATCATGCATTGAGCCATCTCTCCTGCTCTCTATTTCCTGATAGCCAAGATTACTTCGGGGTTGCCCTGCCAAGGCCTAGTTTGGCCAGCAGGCCTCCAACGGACCTTTCATGTTGTAAATAAAACCACATCAAGGCTGGCAGCAGAGTGGAATCTCATGACAAGCCTTTGAAACACACAGATTAATTAATGGAAAGAGGAAAGAGATTTCATTGGGCAAATGTCACAAGCAGCCTTCCTCAAGTGGCCACTTTTTATTTTATTTTATTTTATTTTTTAAATTCTGTTTTATGGGGGGGGGGATCAGAAATGCCCTTGCAGAAATTAGGTTTTCTTGCAAGCTAATTTAGGAGCAGGGAGAAGGAAGGTGGAATGGTAGAACTCAATCTCATCAGATCTCAGAAGCTTAGCAGGGTTAGTACTTGGAAGGGAGACCTCCAAGGAAGGCTGTGCAGAGGAAGGTAATGGCAAACCATCTCTGCTTCTCCCTTGGCTTGAAAGCCCCTTGCTAGGGTCGTCAAAAGTCAGCTGTGACTTGATGGCACTTTACACACATGATTTAGGAAGGTTGGTGATGCATAGAGGTCAGAAGGTCAGCAGGGAGATCCAAGTTCAGATCCTCATTCATGGATAGGGTTGCCAGGTCCCTCTTCTTAAATGACTTATAACATGGCCAGCATGTTATAAGAATAGACCATCTTTGTGTGCATTAAAGTTCTTTTGATCTTTACAATTGTAAGGGAACATTATGTTTTAATATTAAATAAGGAATTGTTCTTTGCAGTTCTCTTATCCTGCCTGATCTGATTGCAGCCTGCCAGGTTTGAATACTTCTGCCACTTCTCTGGGCTTTATATCCCCTGTTGTTTTCTGCCTTTCCCAGTGCCGCTCGTAGTCACCATGCTATACCAGGCTTCAGAAGGAATGGTCTTGAGTCTCAATCCATGGGTCTCAGCCTGTTCCCATGGAAAAATGTGTGGACAACATTACTTCGCAATACGTAAAATGTATAGCACATGGGAAGGGAAGCTGTATAGACAGGAATCAGTCATCTTCCTTGTGCAGATTTTTCATTTGGAAGCAACAATTTCCATCCTTGCCTATTCCTCCTTGGAAAAGGTAAAAAAGAAAAAAGAAAACTTTCACTTGAATCAACTCTCCTTTGAAGGATGTCGAAAATTACTTTAAAATATGAGGACAATCAAGACTTCTCTTCCCGCTTCGTGGTTCCGCCACCCTCGGCCTCTGTAATTGCAGGGGGAAAGCTTTTCATTTTCATGGTCAGTTTTTGATCGAAATTAAATGTAACAATTAAAGAGGCCTGAGTCAGGGTTACCATGGAAACAGGGTTTGTTTTTAGCAGTTGTCTGGGTCTTCGGCGGTCTTGGCTGGCCCTTCTGGCTTTCTCAGCTGCCACTTCCAGCTCTGGATAAACCCTTGGATTGTCGCAGGAGGGGAGGAAGAATTGCACAGTTCAATTATGTAGCTGAAGTGAAGGTTGGCGCAAGGGCATGGAAGACAGGGAAATGAACTGGGGGTAGGGTTGCTAAGTCCAGGTTGGGAAACTCCAAAAGATGTGGGGCTAGAGCCTGGAGAGGACAGGGACCTCAGTGGGGTACAATGCCATAGAGCCCACCATCCAAAATATTCATTTTCTCCAGGAAAACTGATCTCTGTCATCTAGAGATGATCTGTAATTCCAGGGGATCCCCGGGTCCCGCCTGGAGGCTGGCATCCCTAACTGGGGGGAGGGGTTGGCTAAAAAGGAGGGTGCCAATTTGAAAAAGGGGAAAGAAAGTCCAGGCAGTCGAGGGTAGATTAACGGTAGAGCTCCTGGTTTGCATGCAGATGGTATTGGGTTCCATCCCGAGCCTCGCCAGTCAAAAGAGATCAGGTAGCTTGATCCAATCAGATCTTGGAAGCTAAGCAGGGTCAGCCCTGGTTAGTATTTGAATGGAGGACTACCAAAGAAGTCCAGGGTTGCTATGCAGAGGCAGGCAATGGCAAACCACCTCTGTTTGTTTCTTGTTTTGAAAACCCTATGGGGTCACTATAAATCTGCTGTGACTTCATAGCACTTTCCATCACCAACACAAAATAATGGCTCTGTAAGTCTACCGCTCTCTTTCTTTGGGAAACGCTCCAGGAAAAGGCTGTTCCACCACAAATTTTCTACCACAACGGGGCCAGAAAGACTGTAATGTGACCATGAATGCCACGAGTTGCTTATGCATTGCTTTTGCTGATCAGTGTCATTGGAATTAACCAGAGCATTAAGTGTTTTGAATAGATCATTGTGATTAGATCTGGGGCTCAAAATAGATCCAGCAGAGTCAACGACATTTCTGGGCCAGTTCCAGGAACACGAGTATATTTCAATAACGTCAAGCACTCACTTTCAATGTATGTTTGTTGATTTTTTTAAAAAATGCGGGAACAAAATCTATATTTCTGAAAATATTTTGTTGGCAACGTTGGGTTCGACAAAGCAAATGGTAACAAAAGCAGAAAGCTTTTAGCCTGTTGACAACTGAAGAAGTGGCTATGTTGTTGCTCCAGCAAAGTTTCTATGGAAATTAGAAAACTGAAGGGGAAAGAAACCATTTTAAGCTGTGCAAAATGATCTCAGGCTTTTGGCTTTTATGCAAATTGGTTTATAAAGGATGTATCATAAAAATATTAAATCATAGCAAGAACGGCTTTGTTACCATTTCCAAATGTAATCTTGAACGTGTTTGCATAGAGATACCTTCGATGCATCTATTACCATGGCAGCGTGAGGGCTGCTACAGGGTGGGTGGTCCCACACATCAGCATAACTGTAACAGCAAGATTTAGCAACAGGGATCACAGGATAAGCTCCAGCGTGATTGCCTTCCTGAGCACATGAAGGTGGTCTACTCTCTGCCTCCCCAAGTAGGACTGTCAAAAAAAAATAATTCGGTACAGTTCGGATTTGGCCGAATTTGACCCTTGTGGGGTCGGTACGTGCCGAAGTCTGAACTCCCCCGCTTCGGATCCCCGGTAATTCGGGGGGATCCGGAGTTCGGGGGAAAATTCGGCCGAAGCGCGCCTTCAGGGATTCCCTGAAGGCGCGCGGGGGCCCTTTAAACTGATCTCAGCCTCCCAGCTGGGAGGCGCAGATCAGTTTAAAGGGCAGCCCGCCCCCCTTCAGCGGGCTCCGCTGAAGGGGAGCGGGCTGCCCTTTAAACTCATCTGCGCCTCCCGACCGGGAGGCGCAGATGAGTTTAAATGACAGCCCGCCTCCCTTCAGCGGGCTCCCCTGAAGGGGGGCGGGCTGTCATTTAAACTCATCTGCGCCTCCCGGCCGGGAGGCACAGATGAGTTTAAATGACAGCCAGCCTCCCTTCAGCGGGCTCCCGTGAAGGGGGGGGGCTGTCATTTAAACTCATCTGTGCCTCCCGGCCGGGAGGCACAGATGAGTTTAAATGACAGCCCGCCTCCCTTCAGGGGAGCCCACTGAAGGGAGGCGGGCTGCCCTTTAAACTGATCTGAGCCTCCCAGCTGGGAGGCGCAGATCAGTTTAAAGGGCAGCCCGCGCCTTTCAGCGGGCTCCCCTGAAGGGGGGGGCGAATTGGCCGAATTTATTCGCGAACTCCCGAACTCGCTGAATTCGGCCCCCCCCCGTTGCCCGCCAGATTTGAGTTCGGATCCGTCCGAACTGAAAATCACCGAATCAGGGGAAATTCGGTTGATTTTCAGTTCGGACCGAACCGAATTGACAGCCCTATCCCCAAGACACATGGGAAACTCCAAGTGGGACTGTCCCAAGTTTACTCACTCAGTTTCATGGGAAAGGGAGAATTTGAATCCACATGTCCCAGTTGGACACTCTATCCATTATATTGTCGAAGGCTTTCACGGTCAGAGTTCATTGGTTCTTGTAGGTTATCCGGGCTGTGTAACCGTGGTCTTGGTATTTTCTTTCCTGACGTTTCGCCAGCAGCTGTGGCAGGCATCTTCAGAGGAGTAACACTGAAGGACATGTCTCTCAGTGTCAAGTGTGTAGGAAGAGTAATATATAGTCAGAAAGGTGTTGGGTTTGAGTTGAATCATGTTCTGCAAAAAGTAACAAAGGTAATGTGCTAACCATTGTCCTGTAAGTATCAAGATAATGTGCTAATGAGGGTGTGGTATGTTAATATGGAACCATTGTATCCTGAAGTGATCTGTTAATGTGTGAAATCCATGCAGATTAGCTTTGGATTTGGTTATCCTCACGATAACCCTGTGACGTAGGTTAGGCTGAGAGAAGCCTCCCAGGGAGTCAGCATGGTGTGGAGGTTAAGAATGGCAGACTCTAATCTGGAGAACTGGGTTGTATTACCCACTCCTCCACATGAAGCCTGCTGGGTGACCTTGGTCACAGTTCTCTCTGAACTCTCTCAGCCGGACCTACTTCACAAGGTGTCTGCTGTGGGGAGCAGAAGGGAAAGTGATTGTAAACCACTTTGAGACTCCTTAAAGGTCAAGAAAAGCAGGGTATAAAAACCGACTCTTCTTTGTCTTCCGAGCACAGTGAGAATTTGAACCTGTCCCCCAGTTCTATTCTAACCACTGTCTTAAGCCTCTAAGTTAGCATTTCACTGGCTGTCTTGAAAATATGCTCAACTATTCCATACTGAAAAGGAAATATTCCATAATGTGGCAGGTCTTTGATGCTCCACCTTGCATCCCAGTTCAATCTGTGCCTAAAGCAGGTACCCCACCGCACCCTTGTACCTAAAGTAATGCCTGGGTGGTATCTATACTTAAGGAGCAAGGAGAACTCTTTGGTCAAATGAGTAGAAGCAGTTCCACAACACAACACAGCCAATATTTCAACCAACATAATATATGCAAAATTCTACTCTGTTTGCATGGATTATTTTGAAATCAGGATTAGGTACGTCTGGGTACATAATTCAGATTTTTTCCCCCAAGGCAAAATTGGAGGCTTGCTGGCATAAACAAGTAGCAGTATTAGCCGGAGCAAATCTGAAAGCCGGTGGTTTGGCTCTGATAAATAGGGACGGCGTGTGTGGCCAAGAAACATGAAGTCTCCATCGATACAACTTGCAATATTAAGGGAAGTCATTCTGGAAATAAGATTTCAAAGCGGTATAATACACATCAAGATTTTTCAGTACCTAATCAGCAATGTAGTCATGTGAAGTAATGGCAAAGGTAATTCTGCAAGAGAGAGAGACAAGGCTGTGGGTTTAAACAAATAGTGTTTGAATGGCGATAATTCATTACATTAATCAATGGCTGGCAGCTTGTTGCTTTCCCCTGTCTCCTCTCATCCAGTCTCATGCTTTTGCTCTGCATCCATCACCGTAGATGAGGGGGAAACCCTGAGCTAACCAAACAAACCAACAAAAATATCTTACTTAAATATACAATGGAGCCCTGCAGGCAGTCGAGTGCCTGTTAATAATAGTGCTATCTAACTTGTACAGTAGCGAAGGCTATCGATTCTGCATCATAACTTGGAGGCTGATGGTTGTGGACCTCCATGGTTCATAGAGGAGACCTATGAATGGCCCAAAGATGCTAAGCGGAACGATTGTGTTCCAAAACAGAAGGTTTCTTGGATCGGTGGACAGATTACAGGGGATTACCACCATGCCGTATTTTATGAGCTTCCATAAGAGCATAAGAGATGCCCAACTGGATCAGACTAGTGGTCTATCTAGTCCAGCATCCAGGTTCTCAGTATGGCCAACCAGCTGCCCTGTGTGGGGCCAACAAGCAGGGCATGGAGACCATTCCCCAAAATTGATCCCAGCTCTGATATTCAGAGATTGCCACTGGATGTGGAGGTTTCCTTTACTCACCACGACTAGTAACTGTTGATTGAGAGCCAGAGTGGTATAGTGGTTAAGAGAGGTGGTTTGGAGCGGTGGACTCTGATCTGGAGAACCAGTTTTGATTCCCCACTCCTCCACATGAGCGGTGGAGGCTAATCTGGTGAACTGGGTTGGTTTCCCCACTCCTACTCCCGAAGCCAGCTGGGTGACCTTGGGCTAGTCACAGCTCTGTTAGAGCTCTCTCAGCCCCACCTACCTCACAAGGTGTCTGTTGTGGGGAGGGGAGGGGAAGGTGATTGTAAGCCAGTTTGAGTCTCCCTTAAGTGGTAGAGAAAGTCGGCATATAAAAACCAACTCTTCTTCTTCCTCCGTGTATCTGCCTAACCCCCTTTTATTGCCATATATGCTAATAGCTATTGTTACATTCTGCAATTTAATTACTCACCTGCCTTGTTGCACTTGGAAACTGGACTAGGTGGCCCTTTGGTCTAATCCAGCATGGCAGTTCCTTTTGGCTTCATATTCTTAGGGTGGAAAGGGGATAAATGCTGAGGAAACTATCATGGCAGTTTCATTAATGAATTAAAACATTGCACTTGCTAAGAAGCCACCTGGGGCTTGTGGAGTAGCTGTGCAAACTGATAGAGACTATCTGTTGATTAAAAATAAGTAACAAAAATGTAGGCAAAGGAGAAGCCTCTGGTTCAGAACTCATCTAAATAATGGTTCTGTCTACAGCACATGAGATGCCAGGAAAGGCAGGTCGCTCGCTGTGACTCACCTGCAAAGACTCTGATGCATATGGAATAAAATAATCTAGTCTGAAGTGACAGGGGTTCTGAGAGATGGTGTACTGGGTTAGAGTGTCGGGTGAGAGTCTGGGAGACCCAGGTTTGAATGCCTGCTCTGCCACACAAGCTCGCTGCGTGGCCAATGGCTCTCTTTCAAGCTAACCTACTTCACAGGGTTGTGGTTGTGAGTTTCCTACAGAAGAGGGGAGAACAATGATGTGAGCTGATATGGGCTACCAGTTGGGCAAAAAGCAGGGGATGGATAGATGGCTATGGTCTGATCCTCAAGCAGAGTCTTTTATGGATTAGAAGGTGACCAACGATTCCCAATGCTGCAGAACCTGGAAAATCCATTGCAGATTCTGGCTTACGAACACATGGGGTGGGTTCAGGCACTCAAAACCCAAGCAGCAGGTTCTTTAAAAACTTACCAAGATATTTGAATGAGTTGCATTGTTTAATTGAGATACTCAGAATGTTCCAGGGAGATAGTTTTGCCCTTTTCCTAAAAACCGTTACTTTTGTTTGTTTTTTCATAATTGATATTAAGAGCCTCTTCCTTGCAGAATAGACCTAATCGGTGCAATAGTCTCCTCATACCTATCTTGGTCAAATAAATTAGGGCCATGTCATCCACATATAACAAAACTGGGACTTTTTGTGGTCCCAAACTAGGCGGGGCAAATTGGGGACCAGATAGACTCTCAACTGTGTTGTTTATGTGCAGATTGAGTAGTAACACATCCCTGTTTCACACCCTTACAGGTTGGGATTTTATCAGTTAGGGAACAGATAAAACTTACCAGGTACAACTTCTACTGCATGGGGAAAGGCAGCTCTGGGCAGACTCTGGCCTCGGGGTTAAGCCAAGCAATTTCTTGCTTTCTCCTTAATGACCGGAGCGCATGGCTAAGCCAGCTGATCTGCCTCCATAAGGACAAGCTTCCTACCTCTGAAGTATCTGTGTTCTGGTTGTTGGCTAAGAGATTCTTATG
Source organism: Euleptes europaea (assembly GCF_029931775.1). Taxonomy (NCBI): domain Eukaryota; kingdom Metazoa; phylum Chordata; class Lepidosauria; order Squamata; family Sphaerodactylidae; genus Euleptes; species Euleptes europaea. The sequence goes on along the minus strand of NC_079325.1, from coordinate 13,789,994 downwards.
CACACGGAGCCCTGCAGCCATTTGGGATCCTTCGCACTCGAGAGTAATGAAGATGTAACTTGCAATATTTCAAAGCAGCTACATTCCTTTTAAGTCCGAGTGCAGGTGCATTTGACATGGTGCTGATGTTCATTTAATGTGTGTGCCTATAATTAGGTTGATTTAATGAGGAAGAAGGGCAGCAAATTGCTTTGGGAAAAGTTATCACATTGTTGTTATTAAATTCCTCCTTGGTATCTGTTTCCTTTCAGGGCCTCCAGGAGGGAAAGACGTGGGGCTTAGCTCAGCATCGGATGGTTCAACGTGATTGCTTTATGTGAGAGATTCAAAACTGATAAAAGGAAGTATTTCTTCACACAATGCATAGTTAAATGGTGGAACTCCCTGCCCCAGGATATGGTGATGGCTGCCAACTTGGAAGGTTTTAAGAGGGGAGTGGACATCTTCATGCAGGAGAGGGGGATTCATGGCTACTAGTAAAAATGGATACTAGGATGTGGTGATGGCTGCCAATTTGGAAGGCTTTAAGAGGGGAGTGGACATGTTCATGGAGGAGAGGGTATTCATGGCTACTAGTCATGATGGATACTAGTCATGATGCATACTTATTCTCTCCAGGATTAGAGAAGTGTGCCTAATATATTAGGTGCTGTGGAACACAGGCAGGATAATGCTGCAGCATTCATCTTGTCTGTGTGCTTCCTAGAGGAACCTGGTTGGCCACTGTGTGAACAGACTGGTGGACTTGATGGACCTTGGTCTGATCCAGCATGGCTTTTCTTATGTTCAGTAGACATAACAATATTATCTGTTGCATATGATCTATTAATGTATATAGAATGTATGTTATGCTATGTGTGTTTAAAGTGCCATTAAGTCACAGCCAACTTATGGCAACCCAGTAGGGTTTTTGAGGCAAGAGACTTTCAGAAGTGGTTTGCCATCACCTTCCTCTGCATAGCCACCCTGGTATTCCTAGGTGGTCTCCCATGCAGGTGCTAGCCAGGGCTGACCCTGCTTAACATCTGAGATCTGATGAGATCAGGCTAGTTTTGGCCATCCAGGTCAGGACATGTTATGTTATTCCTGAGGATATTTAGGTGCCACATCTGAGATGAAAGTAGGGTTTAAAAAATTAGGATTCACAATATAGTCCACAATACTACCAGTACACCTGAACATTTCTTGTTGAATTATGTTGTCTCCATTCTGAATAACCTTTGGGTGTTCTCCTTATATGTAATCACAACTGCTCGATTAATATTTGACAGACTTTGAAAACAAAGGAAAATTCCAACAAGGCCATCTTTTTTAGGATGAAATTAAAGATGCTTACTTATACATGAAACTGTCAGCTTTTTAAAAAAGAAAAGAAATGAAGACTTTACAAGAACAAATTTAATTTGAAAACAAGCCCTAAGCCGTATGGAGTGAACAATTTGATCTCTCTCTCTCTCCCCCCCCCCATTTTTCTGATGAGGTAACTATATTCCTTTTGATAAGGTAACTATATTTTGTAAACTATTATTCTTTAGCTGCTCTCTGAATATTTATGGATCATTTCCCCATCTTTCCAATGACTGAATTGTGTAAATTATAATTTAAAACAATATTAAAAAAAAACAGGATGCAAATTTATTCATTCTTTGTCTGCGAGAAACTCACGCAGAAGTAGGGTATGATTCAAAAGTGGGATGTATCAAAGGGAAAGTGTGGGTTTTGCAGTCTATACTTTAAAAACAAAATCCCAAAGCATTTCTGTACTGGATTAGGCTTTCTATCCTACAGGATAGGAGAAAAAGAATCCCAGTTATTTAGAGAATTCTGATCAGTTGGCAACCTGGTTTCTGTGAAGGCTTCTTTGTTCATTTTTATTTAACCAGCCTGGTTGGCTTCTTATGTCTTAATTATAATTCATAATTTAGGGTTGTCCTTCTAATGTGCATGTGTGTAAAGAGCCATCGAGTCACAGCCAACTTATGGCAACTCAAGGCAAAAGATATTCAGAGGTGGTTTGCCATTGCCTTCCTCTGCATAGCGACCCTGGTATTCCTTTGTGGTCTCCCCTCCAAGTACTAACCAGGGCCAACCCTGCTTAGCTTCAGTGGTGGAGCATCTGCTTGGCATGCAGAAGGTCCCAGGTTCAATCCCCGACATCCCCAGTTAAAGGAACTAGGCGAGTAGGTGATGTGAAAGGCCTCTACCTGAGACCCTGGAGAGCTGCTGCCAGTCTGAGTAGGCAATACTGACTTTGATGGACCAAGGGACTGATTCAGTATAAGTTAGCTTCATGTGTCCATCATTGCATATTTCACTTTCCCCAGAATATTATGAGAAGTAGCTGCAGACCTGAGATATGTTAGAATGCTCAAGGAATGTACTGGGTGAATGTTGTGAATGTTCACCCTTCCCATCAAGTGCCCATCCGAATAATGTGAAACTCCGGATGCTGTGCTGCTGACATCTTACACCAACACACACTCTTTGTCTTTCCCCCAGCAAATCTCTTGTCAAAACTCTCAGGCTCATGCATAATTCAAGCCGACACGGTGCTTGGTTTGCATTAGTTTGGAAGCAACGCCAAATCCTCCGGAATGGGCAAGCGTAGGTGGTACTCACAGATGTGTGAATTCCCCCCTCCTCCTTCCTTTAGTATTCAAGACTCAAAAGATTTCTCTTTCCCTCCCTTGCAGCTGTCCTTCGCTGTAATCCAATATCACCCTTCATTTTGTGTTAGAAACGGACAGCCATTGACCAACAGATTATGAGGTTTCCCCCCTCTGTTTTCCCTTTGCTGGCTCCAAAATGAGCAAACCGAGACAGGATGTTAATGCAAAGCGCTACGGGTTTTATTGCACACACTTATGCTGCTTTTGTACAAACAGGCATCTCCCTTCATGACATAATTTTTCCCCAGGTAGTCAATTGGGCAGTGGTAAGCTATGGGGTGGATTTTTTTTTGAGAGGCACGTGTTTTATTGAAGATTCAGAAAATAAAAGTTCTGTGGGCTTCTTGTCACAAACCTGGTAGACCATGGCATGAGCCTGAAGGGGGCAGGGTTTGGGGAGGGGAGGGACTTCAGTTCAATGCCATAGAGCCCAACTGCCAAAGCGGCTATTTTCTCCAGGCGAACTGATCTCTATCAGCCGGAGATCAGTTGTAATAGCAGGAGATCTCCAGCTAGTACCTGGAGGTTGGCAGCCCTACTTCCAAAGTGGCCATTTCCCCTAGTTGAAATGATCTCTGTTGTCTGGAGATCTCCAACCACCACCTAGAGATTAGCAGCCCTATTTGCTACTGGGAAGAATGGTCCCAAGTGTTGTCTTTACTGACCCTGCGCCCAAGGCCTCTTAATTCCCCTTTCTTTTTTGAGGTGGGGGAATAATATATGGAAAATCCAAACAAAATGTCTGAGGCTCAGTAGGAGTCCACAAAACAACGATTTGGAGACTGAGGCCTTGACTTTGTTCTGTTTGTTGCCCATCCACGACTTGGGTAGGTTTGCCAGGTCCCTTTCCCCCCACTGGCAGGGAAAAGGGGCCGAGCTGGGGGCAGCCACTGCCATGCGATTATGTCACTTTTGGGTTTACCCTGGAAGCACCACATTGTGTGGGATGCTCTAGCACTCTCATCCCTCAAAACTCTATGGAAACCATAGCGTTTTTGGAGGGTGTTAGAGTGTCCCCATCACAATGAGGTGCTTCCAGGTTAAACTCGAAAGTGGTGTAATTGTGTTGCCGTGGCTGCAGGCGGGCTGGATAGCCAGAAAGAAGACTTCCCTGTTTGGCCTGGTTAACTAGTTAATTACTGGGCATTTGGTAAGCCTAGACTGGGGTGAAATGCACAGTGGTGATGGAAAGTGCTGTCAAGTCACAGCTGACTTATGGCAAACCCCCCCTTAGGGTTTTCAAGGCAAGAGATGTTCAGAGGTGGTTTTCCATTGCTTGCCTTCGCATGGGCTGAGAGAGTTTTGCAAGAACTTTGGGACTGGGGAATCAAACTCCGTTCTCCAGATTAGAGCCTGCCATTCTTAACCACTATACCATGCTGGCTCCATGAAATACACAGTGCATGTTTTAAAAAGAAAAATCATTTTTATGATGGGGCATTTAGAGGGGAAAGCTGCTGAAGGCTTCCCCTACATCCTATTTCTTTACTCCCAACAACCTCCTCAAGCTATTGGAGGGAGGGATGATAGAGCACCTATTATGCATGAAGCACCTGTCAGTTACAGAACATCTGTTAAGCATGAACAAGCTCCCAGCAGGCATCTCCAACCCAAAAACTCAGGTAGAAGGTGTTGGAAAAGACTAGGCAAATTTCACCACTAAATTATCCAGTTGTTGAATTTACTGTGTTTGTAGGTAGTGATCTGATGTGAACTAATCATTCACTTTGTTTGGTTCATGTCGAGCAGCTGCAAATGCCTGCCAAAAGATTTTGCATTGGGTTCTCCTAACAACGCATGCGCAAAGGCATTGCTGAGTGAAACTGATTGGCAGCCATTAGCATTGCTAAGGACTACTTAAACAAACACCGACGGGCAAAAAGCCAATCGCGTTGTACTATGTGGTTAGTGAAGAACACAATGAAACACCTTGTCGAACACCCACAAACAGATCAATGAACTATCAAACCGATCGTTGAAAAATAAGGTCTCCGATCACAATCGGTGAATAGAAAGTGACCTGAACTGGCAGGTGTTCGAGCATCCCTAGAAAAGATGCTTCTCTGCCTGGAAGCCTGCAGAGCTGATGTCAGTCAGCAGACAATACTACTGAGCTAGATGGACCAGTGATCCAGCTTTGTATAACTGCTCATAGGAACGGGTTGTTGATTTTTAAAATGGCTTCTGATGTTAGACGTGTTTGCTGATAATGTGAAGATAACCTTAGAGGATTCCAGGCATTTGTAATCCCTCTTTTCTCCCCAACTGGGACCCAAAGTGGCTTACCAATACACCAATTTAGGCCATGTAAATAAACAAAGTAGGTCAACAAGCAACATGCGAAAGTACACTAAGGGAGCTTTCACAGCTGCCAAATAATGCACTTTCAATCCACTTTCAATGCACTTTGCAGCTGGATTTTACTGTGTGAAATGGCCAGATCCACTTGCAAAGGATCGATAAATGGAATGAAAGTGCATTATCCGGCATGTGTGAAAGCACCCTAAACTTCCCAGATTTTTCTGGGATCCACAGACTTTAAGCCATGGGCCGAGAGCCCTTTGGCGGCACCTAGATTTGAAGTACCTGCAACAGTAAGGAAACAAAAGCTCAGGCTGGATCTTGCACAGTTGGCAGCTACCTTCTCAGAAACCTCCTCCCTTTCTGGGGAGTCTCTAACATTGACCAAGTGGGGATTTTTCACCCTTCCCTCCCCCGGACCATTTGCCAGATTTTTCCCTGCCCTATTTCTACTGGCACCCTGACCTGGATGTCCCTGGCAGGCCTGATCTCATCAAATCTCAAAAGCTAAGCAGGGTCAACCCTGGCAAATATTTGGATGGGAGACCTCCAAGGAATTCCAGGGTCGTGATGCAGAGGCAGGCAATGGCAAACCACCTCTGAATGTCTCTTGCCTTGAAAACCCCACCAGGAGTCGCCCTAAGTCAGATGTGATTTGATGGTGAAAAAATATGTCTACTGCCTTCATCAATTTACTTAAATGTTTCTCCATCCAATTCCTCCATGAACAACCAAAGAATACAATTTCCCTACCTTTTCATCAATCCTTCCCTGTTCCATGGCCATTACAGCCTGGAGGAAAAATTCACAACAGGTTTCCTTCCCCTTGAAGGTTTCCATCTTATGGGGGAAAAGTTAGGCTAATGGTGACATTTTCCCCCACTTTCCACTGAGGTTCCCAAGCTCATCTTTAGAAGCAAAGACAGCCAGAAGGGTAAGAAGATGAAGCTTAATGAGACAAGTTTTAAAGGTTACCCTGCGTAATAAACCTGCACAATTTACTATTAAAACTTTTGAGGCATTTAAAACTTAAGGACCATCCGGAGATGGGTTGTGTTGGAGCCAATCTGATCCACCAAGTGCAGCTAAATGTTTTGCCCCGAGCCTCATTTGGCTTCACAAATTGAAAAGAAAGATGGTGGGGATTTTTCATCATTGGAGAATGTCCCCTCCTTTTGATTTATTTATAGTTTTGACAACAGATTCCATTTTGCAGGAAATGCGAGGAAATAGAAATGCCACAGACATAAAGAGATGGGTTTGATTTGCGCCAAGGGAAGAGACAAAATCCAAAAGGGCTTCCGGGGGTCACCACAGCAGTACCAAAAAGTTTGTAGTCCTCACAGTCAGACTCTTTGTGAGTGAAACATCAGGTTTGCTACATGAAGGAAAGGGTGCATCTTCATCTCTGACCCGTGGAGGTAACAATTCTACATCAGACAATATTGCCACATCTTATACAGCCATTACAAATTGGCTGCTTCGAATTTTGTGAGCTGTTTTTTCAGAAAGTAGTTGGCAGAAAGAGAAGAGGAATCTGGAGAAGATTTCTGTTTAGTTTGTATTCATTCTTACCATTGACTCCAACTTTTGGGATGACACTCAGGAAATCTGGCCGCATAACTGGCCCAAGATAAGGGGAACTGCATGGTGGTAAGCATCTTCATTCCTGCACTGATGACGTGGGGGCCAGGCCTCAGTTCGATGCTGGTAAGTTCTGCCACCCCCCTCCCTGGCAACCCTACTTTCACTAACCAACCTCATTGAATTACTGTGTGGATAAAATGGGGAACAGGGAGAACCATACATGTTACGCAGAGGAAGAGTAGATAGAACGTGATTGAAAAGAGAGGATGCTTCTTCTAATCTGTAACTGATTTAGGCTGATTAAAAATATGCCCCTGATTATCTTGGTCACTTGCCTCTTTTAAAATGTTAATTGTTTTAATGTAAACACTTGCAATCCTGTGGGTGGCAGGCACCTATATAGAGGAGGCATTATGTAAGACATAATAATGCCTCTTTTGAGATGGGGCCCACTGTGACCTATCCATACACCATCTTACAAAGAACTATTCAATTCAGAACTAGTGCTTTATTCATGTAAATTTAACATTTAATTAAGCATATGCAAACTAATGGATTAAATAATTGACCAAAACATGTATAATTGTCTTTCATTGACCCATGGGCGTAGGGTGATTACTGAAGTTGATATTCCACAAGAACGCTGCCTGGTGTATTGCATCTCCAAACAAAGCAACATGGGATATGTAGTTTCTTCAGAGGAGGTGTCTGTGTCCTTGCCTACTGATTTGCCTACCAGCAATGAAAAATAGGTCTAAGGGCCAAGTTTGGATGCAAAGCATGGGCATAAGCATAGAGAGAGAAATTCTGGAGTAACAGCACTCCCCCTTGGCTTCCAGTTTGATCCCAGAAATCCATACGTTTCTGTTTGAGATCAATCCTGTTCCCATCATCAAATAAATACATGCATACATACACCAGTGTGGTGTAGTGGTTAAGAGCAGCGGACTCTAATCTGGAGAACCGGGTTGGTTTCTGGGTGACCTTGGGCTAGTCACAGTTCTCTCAGAACTCTCTCAGTCCCACCCACCTCACAAGGTATCTGTTGTGAGGAGGGGAAGGGAAGGTGATTGTAAGCCACTTTGAGACACCTTAAAGGTAGAGAAAAAGCAGGATATAAAAACCAATCTTCTTCTTCTGCATAGATACATAGATACATAGATACATAGATACATACATACATACATACATACATACATACATACATACATACACAAATGGTGGGTGGGATCAGCCATGACTGAGGATACATGCTTTAAATTTGGTAGGGCTGGTAGAGTTGCAAATTGTGTTGCCAACTGGGCTGGTGTAAAATGTCCTGTCCCCTTAGTATAGGCTCTGTATATGGAAATAGGCAGCTGAAGCTTTCATAGCATGGAGGTAAGTAGTAACATCACCTTGCAAATAACATCCCATTAAGCTTCATGTAAAGGGAGATGACATGTTTCTCCAGGCTAGTTGGCTACCATATATAAAGGTGTTCTTATGCCTTAATCAGATAACAGCCCTATATTTTTATCTTTATGTAGGGCTATTTTGGTAGTTGTATTTGGTCCCTTTTAAAGTACTGACTTCTATTAATTGACAGTTTAAAGTACTGACTTCTAATTAATTGTTGCTATTCTGATCTCTCTTTTTTAGTGTCTTGACAAAATGAATGCTCAGTGAATCAACTGGCTCAATAGCAGATCCTTCTAGGGTTGCCAATTCCGAGTTGTGAAAGAGCTTTTTGGGGGTACAGCTTGGGGGGGGGCTTGGAGAGGGGAGAGAAATGATCAGGGTATGAAGCCATAGGGCCCACCCTCCAAAGGAGCCATTTTCTCCCAGGGAACTGATCTCTGTTATTCTGAAGGCCTCTGAAAGCTCTTATGAAGTTCCCTGTGTTTCAGCACAGCTCTGAAGCAGATACAGAGAGAAACAACATATAACACCTGTACCGAACTTTCCAGTTCAGCTGTCAGTCACATTAAAAAGTGATACATGTACATTGTTTGGAGAGTAGGCTGCAAGGAAAATGAATTTAAGATACTGGGAATGGATCTCCAAAATTATCCCCGCACCCCTTTTCGGCAATCTATGGAATAACAGTGTGCAGACTGAAGTGAGAATGATATTGTCTCATTGGTGTCTGGCAATGTTGAAACAATGCAGAATAATGCATTCTTTCATCATTCAGGCGTCTCGGGAAGTTCCTTAGATGACCCAAGTAACTGTGTTATTTAGAGAGCCTGTGTGGTGTCGTGGCTAAGAGCGGTGGTTTGGAGTGGTGGACTCTGATCTGGAGAACCGGGTTTGATTCCCCACTCCTTCACATGAGCGGCGGAAGCTAATCTGGTGAACTGGGTTGGTTTCCCCACTCCTACTCATGAAGCCAGCTGGGTGACCTTGGGCTAGACACAGCTCTGTTAGAGCTCTCTCAGCCCCACCTCCCTCATAGGGTGTCTGTTGTGGGGAGGGGAAGGTAATTGTAAGCCGGTTTGATTCTTCCTTAAGTGGTAGAGATAGTCGGCATTTAAAAACCAACTCTTCTTCTTCTTAGTCAATTCTAAGTAATGGCAGAGAGGTCCATACTTTTTAGAAAAGGTGAACCTACTACCTGATGTTTTTAACTGGAGAAGCCGGGGATTGAACCTGCTGCATGTACTATCTCTGGGTGGCTAGCATCATGACCCTCTTCTTCTACAGCCTCCTAGCTTCCTTGGCCTGGTTCTGCATGAACAGTGGGGGTGGCTCCAGTTTTCAGCCTCCATACTCTGGGCCTTTCTCTTTACGCCATGCTTCTTTTTTTGCTGGTATCAACCCATATGATTTTGACACGCTTACCCATAAGAGGACCTCATCATATTGTGTATTTCCCCATTCCATCCTCTTTTCATCTGCTGGAGCTGCTCAGGGAGAGCAACACAGGACAGCAACGTGTGCGCCTGAATATTTCTGGGAGAGGGGGGAGAACTCAATCCATGTCGAACTCTGCATCATGTGTACTGTTGTCCCTACAAGAAGAAATTATGTCATCAAAATATTTGAGTTATTTAATAAATATCTGTATCAAAATTCTTTCCAGCTCATTATTTCAGTGAGGACAGTAATTGGAGGGCCAGTGTTTTGTATATGCTTTATTTTGATGCTTGTAAAGCCAGGGAGAGGAAGAAGGTTTAGTAGTGGCCTTTCTTCTGGCTGCTTTTATTGGTGATGATATGAGGACATTTGCAGGAGCTTATGGCTTTTGCAAGTGACGGACAGTCTCCCTGGCGACCAGAGACTTTTGGAGCTTATCTGTGATCCCAGCCGGACACCAGGAGCAGAAGACTTCCAAAATACACCCGCTCAGACAGAAGAACACTGCGTCACACAGTTGTAAATGTTTGTGGTATGAACAACAATTTTCCCTTGGAAGCGCTTTAAGTCCATTCGGAACCTCCACGGACCTGACTTTCATTTGGCACCGTATTATAATTACTGTGTCCATTTGTATAAATTGTAGAGCCAGTAAGACTGTGCTTAAAATGATCAGGTTTGATTCACAGTTGCACAAGGCTTGCTTTCGTGTAGCAGCCGTTGCAAAGCCATTTGTCTTATGCAGATATTCAATTTACCCTTTGGATGTGTGCATTTAACAGGTGCAGTACTTATGCTCCACTCCACCACACAGGGAAATTAGTTTAATAGCTGTTTAGCATTCCCAGTGAACCCTGGGAAGTGTAGTTCCGTTTGTCGGAAGGTTTCTAACAGTGAATTCTCAGTATCTCTACAACTGTGTGGAAGCCATGATCATTTGGGATCAGGAAACTCAAATGGTGACCTTCTCCCACGGTGCCTGCCCATAGGGGATGTACTCTGCTGTTGCCCACTCATGGAATTTCTCAAGCACATCCAACCCTGAGGATAGGGTTGCTAACCTCCAGGTGGTGGCTGGAGATCTCCTGCTACTACAACTGATCTCCAGGTGATAGAAATCAGTTCCCCTGGAGAAAATGGTCGCTTTGGCAATTGAACTCTATGGTATTGAAGTCCCTCCCCTCTCCCGCCCTTCGCAGACTCCACCTCCAAAATATCCAGGTATTTCTCAACCCTGTGCTGGCAACCCTACCTGAGGAACACTCTCCCAAAAGAAATTAGGAAGGCCCAGCCAGTTTTGTCATCCCATAAGCAGGGCTTGCAGGTCTCTCACTATAGCAGTTTTACTACAGAGTTTCCAGTGAATCCTGGCTATGCACTGATGTCACTTCCAGGTTCACCCCAGAAGTGACATCACAGCATTGACTTCATATCACCCCATGCCCTCAACTCTTCCAGATCTTGTCACGTACCAGTCACCAGCTGGCAACACTATGCCATATGGGCAGTTGAGTGAAAGTTTAAAGTGGTGTCTGTGGGTACTTGGGGCAGGGGTCTCTTAAGGGTGATATCTATTAGCTTCCTGCTTGCTGTTTTAAAGTTTTTACATTTTAAACTTTCTGCAATTTACCCATTTTTCAGACTGTTACCTACTTTGGGTCCCAGTTGTCTGGGAGAAAGGCAGTCAGATCAGTGTTTTAAATAAACAAATATCATTTGCCACGTTTGCATTTGGATTTATTTTCAAGAACAGTTCCCAGGGATATTATACATTGTTTTATTATATGAATTTTATATTACAGATGTCAAGCAATCTCAGTTGTTTGTTTTCAAGATGTTTGGCTGATGACGGAATGCTGTTTCAGCTGGGAGAACCCAGGGAGCCCCTACTGAGATGCTGCTGTTGCAAAGAGCAACTTTCTGCAAGCATATTTTGATTTGTAGGGTTCTTTGCAGGGCAGCCTGAATAGCTGAAAACTAAGCAGGGTCAGCCATGGTTAGAACTTGGAGGGGAGACCACAAAGGATAGTGGAATGGGCCATTGTGGCCCATTGCTCTCAGTGGTGGGAAAGTTTGCCAAGCTCCTTCATAGAGAAGTATAGCGAAGTTCGCAATAGAGAATCAGACCGTGGCCACTTCACTATTTCTTCTCTATGGCAGAGGATGTGGGTGACCCCTTCCAGACCCCATAAAACCAGACCCCCAAAGCCAATCTTCACCAAACTTGGGGGTTCATGCAAGGAGAGTCGCTTGCAGAAACGCTGCAAATTTGGGGGCTCTACCTCAAAAAATGCCCCCCCCCGGAGCTTCGCAAAGCCTGAGGAAAGCCAAACCCGAAAAAGCCGAATAAAAACCCATTATTTTCGGGAATGGCCAATTCAGCTTTGGCTTTTCCCCCAGGTTTTGGCATTTGGTAAACCCAAACCCAAAATTTACCGAAATGGCTTTTTCTGGTTTATTTTTGGTAACGGGTTTATCAATATGCACAATCCTAGCTCTAACCCAGGAGGCTCCAATCTTGTGGAGCCAGTGGGCATTTTTGGAATTTAGAGAACAGGTAGTGGGTACCCCTGAAAAATGGATGTCATGGGGGCAATCACAAAATGTTGGGATGCGCCATACCCAGTGTCCTATGATGGAGGCAGCTTTTTTTCTCATGGGTGTTCCTATATAGGATGTTGCCTTATCGGCTCTTCTGAAGCACTTTCGGCTCCCATGAGAAGGAAGAAAGCCAGGATTGGCTCTTTGCTTTGGGGGAGAACGATGTGGCCACTAGGAAATACACTGCTGCCCACATTGGAGATCTTAGCTCTAATTCCTAATGCCAATTTAAAATCGTACTGGTAACCTGACACATGGCTTGCTATGTCCTACCCTGGCCAGCATCTTTATCTCTTTGTCTTCCTCAAAGGCTGTTTTGATTTGTCCAAGACAGTCTTGTGCCCATGAGCTGTACTAGTAACTAATTTTTTTCAAGTTGTTTTTTAATTACAGTTCAGGAGTTTCTTTCATCCCTGGAAGCGGAATTGATCCTTAATTGCTCAGTGCGAAATGTAATTAGTGTTTTGCAGTCTGACGTATATAGGGCAAATATAACAAGCAACATGAACTCCATCTCTGTGCTGCACTTTTTTTTTCATTTTGAAGAGGAAACGAAGTGTTTATGAGTTGAAATCCAGCAAGGGGCTTAGTTTACAAACTCTGCATCACTTTTGTTAAGGCCAAACTGCAAACAATATGGGGGTGGAGGTGAGATGAGAGTTGCTTCACATTGTGTGTGAGTTAAGTGCTGTCAAGTCGCTTCTGACTCATGGCGACCCTCTGAATCAAAGTGCTCCAAAATGTCCTATTTTTGACAGCCTTGCTCAGGTCTTGCAAACTGAGGGCTGTGGCTTCCTTGATTGAGTCCATCCATCTCTTGTTGGGTCTTCCTCTTTTCCTACTTGCTGCCCTCAACTTTTCCTAGCATGACTGTCTTTTCCAGTGTCTTCTCATAATGTGACCAAAATACGACAGCCTCAGTTTAGTCATTTTAGCTTCTAGGATCAGTTCAGGCTTCCATGGCATTAATTTCTCACACAAGTAAAGTGATGCTTCACATTATAAAAGGTAAAACTGGGTGTCCATTCACACCTGCCATATTCCTCTCTTGCTGAGTTGAGCATCAAGTGATGAGGTGTGTGTGCGAACAAACAATTGGAAGATGAATCCACATCAGCAGAAGTGTCCCGTCCTCTCACAACGGTGAAATAGCGTGTGTGTTTTTCCAGTGGAACCAGTTCACACATTCAACTGTGAGTGCTGAGGAAGGAAATGATGAGAGACAGGCATGCACACATGAACCAGCTTCTTGAATAACCACACCTTAAAAGAACAGAATTCTTTCACTCCATTAATGCCTATGAGGATGTTGAGAAGGATCCAAATAAAACAGATGCCCGGCGCCACCTGGCTCGGTTGTAGAGTATCTGCTTGGCATGCAGAAGGTCCCAGGTTCAATCCCTGGCATCTCCACTAAGGATTAGGTTGTAGGTGATGCAAAGGACCCTAGCCTGAGACCCTGGAGGCTGGGAAGAGAGCAGGTTACAAATCTAATAAAATAAAAAATAAAATAAAACGTGACAGCCCACCCCAGTCAGCCAGCGAAAGAGGACCCTCGGGAACAGCTAAGCAGGGATCTGCAAGGAAGGGGGAACTGGCGGAAATTGGAGCAACCTTATATATGAGTACTGGCACCTTTTTTAAAAAAAAAACCTCCCGCCAGTGGCGATTCGAAGAGGGACCTGGCAACCCTACTCTCAACCGAGACTACCTCAGAGGGAAGTTGCAAGGATAAAATTGGGTGGGGAGAATCATACATACTGCCATGAACTCCTTGGAAGAAGTCTAGGATTAAAATGGAACTGATGGTTACAAAAGCCAGGAGGCATTGAAGCATGGCATGTGCAAAAAACATTTAAGGCCTTTAATTAATGCAGCGATCAATAGCATTATACAAGGCAGAGTGCAACCCAAAACAAATTACCACTTGACTGGTGGATTTCACTGCTCAGGACTGGGGAAATGGAAATAACAGAATTCCCTCTAGTGGCTTTTGCAGGCAACGAGGAAATAATCGCTTACTAATAACTCCCAGACTGAAATAGTACTTAATCACAGATCTTTCACATCCAGTCCCAGATACAAACTTCATCAAGTATTTTGTGAATCATGAGCATTCAAACAAAAGATAAGTGGCCTATATTCTGATTCTTGAGGGAGGGGAAATGGTGTGCTTCATGGTATGATGCTAGCATGTTCACAAGCTATGGTGTATACATGAACACCGAGAACCCAGGCGTCCAGCCTCCTGGCCCTGTGCCCGCTGGGCTAGGCTGGGCCCTCTTCCTTGGCCACAGCTACTGTCTAAGAGGGCGGACTTCTATTGCCATGGCAACCTGTGTAATTGGGGGAAAGAACTGGCGGGTCTGGGTTGCTAAAGGGATCCTCCTTGGGCTGTTGCCATTCCATACAGCAGCCTGTGTTCTTGGAGGAGACTCCCTATTGAGAGCTTTGACTCTCGAAAGCTTATACACCGGAAATCTTGCTGGTCTTTAAGGTAATGTTGGACTCAAATCTTACTCATAAGGAGGTGGTCTCAGTGTCCACACCTACTGGTTTCACCATGAGAGACATCTTGGAGATTCAAGGCAGGACTTTGAGGCAGAGTGCTGGAATGAGCATAGAGATAGACATGTGAGAGTGGCATGTGCCCCTTGGATATCGATGTGATCTGGGGAATCCATCAGCCTTTGGTTGATCTTCCTACTGGGTAGGGCAATCGTGGAAGAAGAAGAAGAAGAAGAAGAAGAAGAAGAAGAAGAAGAAGAAGAAGAAGAAGAAGAAGAAGAAGAAGAAGAAGACAGCACCAAGTGATGGGTGGAGTTGAACATGATTGGTAGTAGACACCATAAACCTGGCGGTGCAAGGGTGTAACTATTCATGTTGCACTTAGAAAAAAATGCTAAACTGTGATTCAACAAAACAAATTCACTGAGGGAACACCCCTAGCTTACATTGAGTATATAAGGTATAATTGGGAGATTCACTTTTAATTGGGTGGAATTATGACTATACCTGCCACACAGCAGCATGATTGCGACTGCTGTTTTACCTTGGGGGATAATCAGAGCATGGGCTGTGGACATACTTCTTTGCAGGAGTTAATATCACAGGTAGCATAACATCAAATTACTTAATCAGTTCCCCTAAAAGTCTTAATAAGAGAGCAATCATAATCAATTGCCCCCTTTTGCTGTCATAGAAGTAAAAATTTCTGCAATATCTTTTTTTTTTAACTTGTGGCTAATTAATGTTCTAAAATAATTTTTGTACCTAAGTTTTGTAAACTGCTGTCCAGGCTAATTAGTTGTTCTATCATGCCTAACAAAATTAGGAATATCTCTTCCCAATTACCCTCATAAAGAGAAGCAGGGGTAGCCATATCTAATCTAGTGATATGGGGTATCCATCAATTTCTCATTGATCTTCCTACTAGGTAGGGCAATCATGCTAGAAAAAGAAGAACAAAAAGAAAGAAAAATACAACCCCGAGTGATGGGTGGCACTGAACATGATTGCTGATTCACATGTTGCTTTCAAATGCATCAGTGGTTTGCATTCCGTTTTATCCATTCTTAAGTACAGTTTCCATTCAGCAACAGCCACCAATAAGAGGTGGAAGTATAAAACCCATCGTAACATATTTGTTATGGGTGTTGCTTTGGATCACCTGTGATTGTGCTTCTTAAAACATCCTGCTGATCTGATCTTCGTTTATCTGACAAATTCCCACTTCTGTTATGGTTGAGTTAGGGATGCAAATAGCCAAAGTCTTGGAAAGAACTACCCGCATACTCTTTCTGAACACCTTCCATTGGTGTGGTTTGGGTTTGGGGTATACGTGCATTAGAATATACCTTTGGATACATATTCACATATGGAAGAATGTGTCTGTAGCCACCCTAGCAATCTCTTGTTGGCAGCTGACATCTTCGCAGGCTTACCTGGGATAGATGGACAGGCATAGGTGAGCAGTGAGGAGGGGCATGGTCCAGGTGGCTGCACCTGCCACTAGCAGTCCTCTGGCTTGCTTGGATTTATTGGAACCTGCGTCGGTTGGCAGAAAACTGTTCTCTGAGCAGGAGACTCTCAAAATCTTATTCATGAGGGTCGGCCAAAGAACTATTGTATCTGTAGCTAAGTTTCTGTTCTCTGTAATGAAAATATGGGCCAAGGTGTATGTGTAGTTTCTCAGATTCTAACCTTTAAACTGTTAGAAATATGAGGCTGAATGATGTATGTAGAAATTTTATGTAGAAAATTAATTTAAGGATCTTTTTCTGCTTCTGTATGGTTTGGGGGCCATAATAAAGGCTCACTAACTGACCAACAGCTTGAGCAACCATAACCATGGGCCAATATTGCATCTGTGCAATGAAAGAAGAGCTGACAGCAGTAACCCCCTATCTGGTGATTCTGTATTGGGGAGTTCCACATGCCTCTGCCCTTGGGGTACAGTGACTCAGATGCATATCATGATGCACACTCTACCAAATGTCACTGACACATGAGCAATAAGGCGCGTTCCACACTAAAGCCATTCTCTGCAATCCAGTAATGTTCCAGCATTCACCATAAGCAGCATTACAACAGAAGATCTGACAGTCATTGGATATTATGCTTCTGAAATAATTCACCTCCCAGGTTTTCCCATCCATCCAGGGGTTCTGGTTCACTGTGATCCTGAATCTGCTTCCCACTCTGTTTATTGACATTGGAAGACATAGACCTCCATATTTTCCCCCTCCATTTGAGCCAATTAGCACTGTGGTATCCTGACACCAAGAGTACTAACTAACAATAGAAATAGAAATGGTGTCCATTCACAACAGAGTACTGATGCATTATGGCCAATTGTATTATAGCCAACTGCAATCACCATTAAAATGTGTGTACAAAGGATGGTAAATCCTGTATTTGATTCATGGGCATGTGTGTAAAGTGCACCTGACTTATGGTGACCCCAGCCAAGGAGCTTTCAAGGAAAGTGAGAAGCACAGGTGGTTTGCCATTGCCTTCCTCTGCAGGGTCTTCCTTGGAGGTCTCCCTTCCCAGTACCGGGCCTGCTTAGCTGCTGAAGTATGATGAGATCAGGCCATACCATGCTGCCTTCCCTCCCCATTTGATTCATATCCAGCCCAATTTTTTCTTTAGTTAATTAGTTCATTTATACCCTGCCTTTCTCCCAATGGGGACCCATAGCTGCTTATGTCATTCTTTCATTTTACCCCCACAACAACCCTGTGGGGTAGGCCAGACTGACAGTGTGTGACCAGCCCAAGGTCACCCAACAAGTTTCCATAGCAGAGTGGGGATTTGAACCTAACCATTACAGCACGCTGTCACTACACCCTAAGAAACATCAATCTCAATGGAAGGGCTTTGCTGGCCACTGCTTATCTCCAGCTTCCGTGATCAGGCTGGATGGTAGTGTTCCTACCCCATTGCTCCCTCTCTTCTTGCTGGGGAGAAGTGGAGATCAATGGCGCAGGAGCCAATTGATCTTGTTTAGAGTTTGGACGAGCCAGGCAACTGTCAGATCCTATCACAGAAATCCTTCTCCTTTTTCAAAACTGAAGGCTTGAAAGATTATGCGGTCCTTGGGAAATAAATATGTTAGCATTTCCATGTGCTTGTGCTCTGAATAAGCACCCTGCCTATTTTTTTTAATACTAATAAATAAGGTTGCCAGGTCCCTCTTTGCAACCAGTGGGAGATTTTGGGGGCAGAGCCTGAGGAGGGCAGGGTTTGGGTAAGGGAGGGACTTCAATGCCGTAGAGTCCAACTGCCAAAGTGGCCATTTTCTCCAAATGAACTGATCTCTATCGGCTGGAGATCAGTTGTAAACGCAGGAGATCTCCAGCTAGTACCTGGAGGTTGGCAACCCTACTAATAAACCCTCCACTTAAGACAAGCGGCCCTTTTCTTCTTTCAAAAAAAAATCTCGGGGGTGGGGAGGGGGAATGTTTGTAACATTTCATCCGAAGAGGAGTGCATGATCAGAGTACATATTTCTTGTTGGTGAGTTTTTTTAAAAAATTAAATTTTCACCAAGTTGATCTGACTAAAGCTATTGTTTCTTCCAAGCGACTGTTTGCCCATCGTACCATGACTGAGAATGGTAATGGCACCCTAAGCTACCTTCCCACAAACAATAGTCACATTGCATTATTCATTTGGTGTGTCTTTGCACCTCTTTTCAACAGCCTCCACTGCAATCACACAAGTTGCCTTCTGACACAACAAGTAAGAGCCATCTGTTCACACAAACATTCACCCCCTCCCCTTAAGTTGGTTAAGCAAAATCATTCAAACTTCACTTCTGACCCCCGCCAATGCAAGGGAAGTGCAGGCAAGTGACTGGGGGGGATCCAAGCCAGTGCTTGGATTCAGTTGCCAATATCCATTGTGTGCTAAATGGGGGAGCGCTTTCCCAGACAAGTGAATTGTTTTTGCTGTCAGAGGACAACATTTCTTGCTTGAGTGTTGATGAACCAAAGGCTGTACAAAAGAAGCAGTCAAAATAGAAATGCGACTTCTCTGGACTTTAGTTCTGATATGAAATGTACACATTCCATAGCATATGGGCCTGGTTTCTCCAGTCCAGTCCAAACTAATACTTGGGTTGCCAACCTCCAGGTACTAGCTGGAGATCTCCTGCTATTACAACTGATCTCCAGTCGATAGAGATCAGATCACCTGGAGAAAATGGCCGCTTTGGCAATTGGACTCTATGGCATTGAAGTCCCTTCCCCAAACCCCGCCCTCCCCAGGCTTTGCCCCCCAAACCTCCCACCAGTGGCAAAGAGGGACCTAGCAACCCTAATTACAACTGAGCTCCAGCTGATAGAGATCAGTTCACTTGGAGAAAATGGCCACTTTGGCAATTGGGCTCTACGGCATTGAAGTCCCTCCCCTCTCTAAACCCTGCCCTCCTCAGGCTCCACCCCAAAAATCTCCAGGTATTTCCCAACCAGCAGGAAAAGAGGAAGACCCAACAAGAGATGGATTGACTCAATAAAAGAAGCCACAGCCTTCAATTTGCAAGATCTGAGCAAGGCTGTCAAAGACAGGATATTTTGGAGGACTTTCAGTCATAGGGTCGCCATGAGTCGGAAGCAACTTGACGGCACTTAACACACACATTTCCCAACCCGGAACTGACAACCCTACTAATACTGGGAGATCCATGATTGATCTCCTTGCTTGAAGTCAAGGGAAGAGGGTTGTTCACTTGATCAGTGAAGTGGCATAGAGAGAGGACCCTTCCCCATTGTTTTCCTGTTGTATCCTGCTGCTACTTGGTCCATGGCAGGTGGGTATTCTTTTTAAATGCTCATGGACAAAGCATTAAGCACACTTTCCTCTCCCAGTCACATGAACCTGCCATATCAAGGCAGGCCATTGATCTTGTCTATTCTGACCGGC
Source organism: Euleptes europaea (assembly GCF_029931775.1). Taxonomy (NCBI): domain Eukaryota; kingdom Metazoa; phylum Chordata; class Lepidosauria; order Squamata; family Sphaerodactylidae; genus Euleptes; species Euleptes europaea. The sequence goes on along the minus strand of NC_079325.1, from coordinate 13,770,570 downwards.
AGTGGCTTTCCAGGGGTTCAGGTAGAGGTCTTTCACACCATCTTTTCATATCTTCTACTTTTAAAGTTACTATTGTTATATAACCAGCCAAACTTTAAGATACAAGGGTGAAAACAGCACATATTCAGATTTGCTTAAAAGGGGTACTTCACCATCCAGGACCTTACTACAGTGGCTACATTGAAAAACGTTGCCACTTTTCCAGTAATGTGTACATTCACCCAGGTTAGTAGAAGGGTAACATGACCTACTACTGGATTTTTTTAAACTGGAGTTGGTGGGCATCGAACTTGGGACCTTCTGCACGCCAAGCAAATGCTCTACTACTGAGCTTCAGGCCCTCTTCCAAAGGTCATGCATAGCTCTGATTGGATTGATGATGTATTTTCCAAGATTCCATCTACTTTGACTCTAAATTTGCATGAATGGTGTTACTGAATTTGCATGAATGATGTTACTGAATTTGCATGAATGATATTTGTAAACCACATGGGAGGGGGGAGTGTCTTTTAAGACTGAAATCTTAAACATTAAAGAGCCCCGTGGCACAGAGTGGTAAGCTGCAGTACTGCAGTCAAAAGCTTTTCTCATGACTGTGGTTCGATCCTGACAGCAGTCGGTTTCAGGCAGCCGGCTCAAGGTTAACTCAACCTTCCATCCTTCCGAGGTCGGTAAAATGAGAGCCCAGCTAGCTGGGGGTAAAGAGAAGATGACTGGGGAAGGCACTGGAAAACCACCCCGTAAACAAAGTCTGCCTAGTAAACGTCGGGATGTGACGTCACCCCATGGGTCAGGAATGACCCGGTGCTTGCACAGGGGACCTTTACCTTTTAAGGTTTAATTGAGGCTCCAGTTAAGCCTCTTTTTGATGTCAAGTTCAGCAATGATCTACAGACTCGGCAGCCAGGCAAACCTCTTCAGTTATCTGTGCCTGGAGATGGAAGAGCTCATCTCCTGCTTTTTCTTTGCACTGAAGTTGGAAATAGTTTTTCAACTTTAGGAACGATATCAGCAGCAGCACCTGTTGCTATGGAAACAATGTGCTAAAATAGGCGCTCTGTTTGACATGTGCCACACTGTGCACTTTCTCAATACGATGGGACCCATCTCCCCTCGCCACCAACCCACCCTCCAGGCAGGGGGACAAGACAGAAGCATCCACTTGGAGGTGCATGCATAAAACAGAGACTTCCTGCAGAAGGAGGAATGGAAAGAGCAGAAAACATTGGAGAGAATCATCTGGGAGTGCTGAACCAAACTTTTAGTACAGCTAACTGACAGTGTTAAATCAAACCTGTTGTTGAACTGGAAACAAAAAAAAAAACCTCCCTAAAAGCTCCCTTTAACCAATTGTGTGCCAAAAGGGCAGAAGGATCGAAGACTTGATCCTTCGACAAGGAATTGTTGAATTATTCATTATATGTCTGTGTTTCCAAAGAGCCCAAAGAAGCATGCGAGAGGCTTCCCCTAGTTTAAGCTCAGGGAGTGGAATGGTATAGTATAGCCTGATCTCGTGAGATCTCGGAAGCCAAGCAGTGTTGATACTCGAATGGAGGACCACCAAGAAAGGCTCTGCAGAAGAAGGCAAGGGCAAAAACCACCTCTGCTTCTTACTAGCCTTGAAAGCCCCTCTCTGGGGTCAACATCAGTTGGATGTGACTTGATGGCACATCCATACATAGTTTTATCTCAACCAACTGCCTTTTGAAGTAAGTAAAGCTGAGATATAGCAGCTGGCCCGAGATCACCCAGTCAGTTCCACAGCATAATGTGGATTTGCTCTACTAGATCTGAGTCACCAACCTATCCACCACACTAGCTTTTAAGGAGGGTATGAGTACTATAAAGCTAGAAGTGAGGTGAGCTGCAGACCCAACATAACGTCAAGACCACCTTTTAGTCTCTAGAGCCAGCGTAGTGTAGTGGTTAAGAGTGGTGGTTTGTAGCGGTGGACTCTGAACTGGAGAACCGGGTTTGATTCCCCACTCCTCCACATGAGCGGCGGAGGCTGACCTGGTGAACTGGATTTGTTTCCCCACTCCTGCACATGAAGCCAGCTGGGTGACCTTGGGCTAGTCAAATTTCTCTCTGAACACTCTCAGCCACACCTACCTCACAAGAAGTCTATTGTGGGGAGAGGAAGGGAAGCAGATTGTAAGCCAGTTTGGTTCTCCTATTTAAAAAGATAAAGTCAGGACAAAACCAACTCTTCTTCTTCCCCTTGCTTCCCCCCCCCCACTTGCTTCAGATCCCTTGCAACAACCTTTTCAGTGACAAGAGTGATCTTAAAGTGCCAGCCCCTGCAAACAAATCCAACAACCAAAAATTAAAGAAGCCCCAGCTATGTCTTGAATTCTAAAAAGTCTATCTTCAGGCTGCTCATTCTTAGACCATTCTTAGCCTTGCCCAGTTCCCCTAAACTTGTGAAGGATCAGCTCCCAGACCTGCCCATCTCCCTTAATCATGGATAAAGTGGGAGTCCTCCCACTGTCCTTTAAAAAAAAAAAAACTCGAATGGAGCACACCACTGTATTTTCTTCCCATAAAAAGGTAGCATCTGTTCAGTCAGACTTATACAACTATGACAAATTCACTGCAGAGGCATTTGGCGCCTGTTTTAATGGGTGCTAAATTCAATTTCCGCAAAACTGTCCAATACTGGCAGCCACCCGTAGTTGGGAAACATTCCATTCGCCGGCTCCAGCGTAGGAGATAATGCCACCCTAGCGCACTATACCATAGTATTAATGGCCCTTCCCACATACTCATGCATTGGGGAGCTATTGCTTGGAGTCTATCAGGCCAAAGAGCATGCATCCACGGCACAGAGAAGAGGCAGGGAGGAATGCAACTTGGATTCTCTGCCCCACAAAACGTACAGGCCCATCATACATAGGGTTGCCAGGTTCCTCTTTGCCACTGGCAAGAGGTTTTGGGGCAGAGCCTGAGAAGGGCGGGGTTTGGGGAGGGGACTTCAACGCCATAGAGTCCAATTGCCAAAACGGCCATTTTCTCCAGGAACTGGAGATCAGTTGTAATAGCAGGAGATCTGCACCTAAAACCTGGAGGTTGGTAACCCTAATCATACCTGAAGCAGGGCATGCTGAGAAGTCCGGATTGCTATGCCATGCTGGCTGCCCCGACAGTGGAATTGTTCTTCCTCTGGTCAGTATTATAGCAAGGTTTTTTTTGAAAGGAAAGACTATAAAGCCAGCACTTATTTTAGAAAATTACGCGTGATATGGAGAAGCCCTTTCTCCCTCTCCCATAACACAAGCACTCAGAAGCAACGCCATGAAATTTTGTTTCAGTTCTCACAAAGGGAGGGACTTCTTCACACAGCACGTCATTGATCCATGAAGTTTAAATAAATAAATAACATAACATAATGTGAGGAGGGGGCCTGGCCAGAAACGTCTTAGACCTGACTCTGCCTTCACCTCCCGTCTGAGTGGAGTTTCCTCAGCCTCAGACCAGTGGGAGGAAGAATCCGAACTATCTTCTCCCTCCAGGGTTGCCAGCCCAGCCCAGCCCAGCCTCACTCTGTCTTGTCCTCGGCCTCTGCTCACTGGACGTCTTATACAGCTTGGGCCCTCCTGACCAGGGCTGTCAACCTCCAGATACGTACTAGCTAAAGATCCCCTGCTATTACAAGAAAGGGAGGTACTCCTTCATACAGCACATCATTGATACATGGAGTTAAATAAATAAATAACATAACATAATAATTCCACCAGCATCTTGATAAAAACAACACAGTGGACATCAAAAGGAATAACTGTGGAGTCCTATCCTCTCTCAAATGCCCTCCTAAATATATTCCAGAAAAGGAGGTGGAGGAGGAGAGGAAGAAGGAGGAGGAGGAGGAGTTGGTTTCTATATGCCAACTTTCTCTAACACTTAAGGAAGAATCAAACCAGCTTACAGTCACCTTCCCTTCCACTCCCCACAACAGAACAGACACCCTGTGAGGCGGGTGGGCTAAGAGAGCTCTAAGAGACCTGTGACTAGCCCAAGGTCACCCAGCTGGCTTCATATGTAGGAGTGGGGAAACCAATCCAGTTGACCAGATTAGCCTCCGCCGCTCATGCGGAGGAGTGGGGAATCAAAACCGGTTCTCCAGATCAGAGTCCACCGCTCCAAACCACCACCCTTAACCACTACACCACGCTGGCTCTCACTCCAGTTGCTGGCTCAGCACTGCAGTTTGGAAGGCCATCCCATACAGATTGTGAGACAAGAGGGATTTTGTGTGGGAACCAACGTGGCTCTTCTTACTTTCTTAATAGACTTGTGTCTGTTTTACACATTCAAGAGCACGCTGCCTCCTGCCAGGGACTGCCCCATTTCAGAGACCAAGCAAGGATTGCATGAACAAATAGTCTTCAACTTGAAATCATTCCTCACATACAGAACCTGGCTGTTGTCAGGGAGAAAGGAGATAAGCAAGAGCAGGGAGATGCTGCTCACACTGTACAATCAGTCCATACCCATCCAACCTGCAGATTCTCCCATTCCAGAATATATATATTTTTTGCTTTTCTCGAATTCAGCATTCAACAACATAGAGGAAGCTGAAGGGAAGGTCACACTGGATAAATATACTCCCTCCCATTATGATCCCTGGGTTTCATTAGATGCGCAGATAAAAGTGCATAGCAGAGCAGCCGAGGCTTACTTTATGAGCCTAGGTGAACATATAAAATTCAGAAAGCTTCCCGGAAACTCCTTATGCTCTTGGGCTGAGAGCTCTGGGAATAGAGGGGGGGTCGGAAAAAACCTAACAATGGAGAATGGTACAGTGTTGAGCTGCAGTAACCAAGTGGCAAAATATGCCTGAAGCTACCTATGCACGGCTCAGCTAAGTGCTTTTTAAGGGGACATCCTCCTTGTAGAAGCGAGTCAATCGTTGTAGTAAAGTCTCCAAAAGCTGACTTTTCCTCTACGAACGTTTGCTGCTGGTTGCAGCCCCATGGATCTAGTACTCACTACATCTTGGAGACCCATCATCAATTAAAGCGGAAATTCAAGCCATCTTCTAATGAAGACAAACCAAGCAAACATTGATCTAAAATACAACTTGCTGAAATGGTTCGATGGAACCTCCATATTCAGAAGCAGTCTGTCCCTGAGTGCCAATTGCTGCAGTTCTGGAACTTTTGCCCTGCTAATGCAGTGCTTGAGCTCTTATAACTGTGACTAGACAGAGGTACTGCAGCTCATAAACTCAACGGTTGTCAGGTGACACAAAGGACCAGTGGGGTTTGAGCTGGCCCTATACATTCTCAGACTCTAGCCTGCCTTCTCAACTTGAGTAATTTGGCTCCTGGGTAAGGTTGCCATCCTCCAGGTGGGGCCTGGAGACCTCCTGGAATGACAACTGATCTCCAAATGAGAGAGATCAGTTCCCCTCAACCAAACGGCAGCTTCAGAAGGTAGACTTCCAGCTCTACTGCATGGTCAACCTTCTGCTTATCTGAATTTATAGTATTTATTCCAGCCCATGCCTTGATTAAGGCGTGGAAGCATCAAGGGGAGCATTGAGAAGATGAGATCAGATCCAGTACTGAGATAAAGCATAGCAAGGGAACACATACTTTATTTTCTGGGCGTTCTTTAATTTCTTCCAAGAATCTTGGGAACTGCTAATCACAAAATAGGGGCTCTGTGGGTGGAGCTACTCAGAAAACAGTGAGCCACAAATATTAGTAATTCATCGCCCGCCCCAAATCCCAGCAACAAGGATGTATTTTTTTTAAGTTTGGTACATAACTAAGATTAATTTTTAATCGATGTAAGCCACCAGGGCTCCCAGCGATCAGGAGCAAAACAGGATATACATATTTTAAATAAATAAAAAATAAAGTAGAATATCTAAACTCGCCCAAAAGCTGAAGACTGCCAAAAAAACAAAAAAAACCCCATAAAAACCACATTGGAAATAGATGGCAAACCTTTTCTGAATTTCTGAAAGTCTAATATTGATTTCAGCACTTATGATAGTTTTGGAACTTTGCAACATTGTTTATCCCTTTTGTGTCTCCTTATGCAAACAGAGAGAAATGTTCACACTGAATTTTTAGTAGCGCTGTATGCATTGATAAAAAAGGTTTTTTAATGCCTTTTTTTTTAAAAGCAAGACTTGGGTTTTCCCAGAACCCTTCCAATAAACATATGATTTCCGGGAAAGCCACACAAAAACCAAATGTTCAGATGGAACAAATAGCGTAGAGCTAGGGTTGCCAACCTCCAGGTTCTAGCTGGAGATCTCCTGCTATCACAACTGATCTCCAGCCGATAGAGATCAGTTCACTTGGAGAAAAGGGCCGCTTTCGCCATTGGACTCTATTGCATTTAAGTCCTTCCCTCCCCTCCCCAAACCCCGCCCTCCTCAGGCTCCGCCCCAAAAATCTCCCGCCGGTGGCGAAGACAGACCTGGCAACCCTATGTAGAACCCAGTGTAAAGTTACAGATTTCCTTGAGTTTCATCTGATTTCCTTCTCTCTTATTTGTTTGTTTGCTTGCTTGTTGCAAGAAGGGAATCAAAGCCAAAGTAGAAGAGCAGACAAACTCTGCTGGACCCCAACCAAAGTGAATATTTGCACATCCCCCTGAGAAGGAAAATTGCTGAGCTCTGCCTGGCTCTAATGGCTTGTAATTTGCTAACACGCCTCGAGGCTTGCAAAAGGCACGGCATACATCATGTCATAATAATAGCACCTGTCGATGTGAAATATACAACCGCCGCTCCTTTTGGAATCCTTGACACAGAGCCTAGTTAGAAGGGGGTCGAATTTATTTTCTTTGGAAATTGCGCTTCACCCCCCCCCCCATCAGCCTCTCCCTCCTCCTCCTTGCCTTCCTTATTTCTCCCCAAAGAACCATTAACAAAAGCTGGCACCTCGTGAGATTGCCCAGGCTGCTTTTTGAGCTGGGTGTGTGTGTGTGTGTGCATGTGCCAGTCATGCAAATTGGAGCTGGAAATGTAATGTGCTCCCAAGACTAGACACTGCTTTAGATTAAGTTCGGCTCGACTTAGCTCCATCCCTATTCATGGGGAAGCATTATGTTGAATTAATGTTGTTCTAGAATTAGGCCCGTAAGAGGCTTGGAGATGTCGGTTTTCCCTTAAGTTGCTATTATTTGCATGTCACTTTGCATGGTGAACATACTCCACAGTGGCTGGTCCATTCTATTCGATTGCAAAGAAATGTGGGGCGGAGGGGGGGAGGGGAAAAAAACCTCCCTCCCTTTCCCTTCCACTAGTTTTGGGGAACTTAACTCTGAGTTGCTTAAAGATGGGGGGGGGACATTCTCAGAACTAGGAATCTTTGCTTTGTGAACACATGAACACGTGAAGCTGCCTTATACTGAATCAGACCCTTGGTCCATCAAAGTCAGTATTGTCTACTCAGACCGGCAGCGGCTCTCCAGGGTGTCAGGCAGAGGTCTTTCACATCACCTACTTGCCTAGTCCCTTTATATGGAGATGCCAGGGATTGAACCTGGGACCTTCTGCATGCCAAGCAGATGCTCTACCATTGAGCCACAACCCCTCCCTTGCTTATGTTTTCTGCTGTATATGTGTCAGCTTTTAGAGTCTTCAAAATCTGTCTTAATAAGACCCAGAAAGGTGAACTGGGATACTCCTCTAAAGAAGCCTGGTTTCCTCGTCTGAGACCAAGACTGAACCAAAGGAAAGCCATCTGTTCCCTTCCTGTTTCTATCACATTTTTTTCCTTTGGCCAAGGGTGGTGTAAAACCTTGTCCACACCTCTAGTTCATCACCACAACCCTGTGAGGCAGGTTGAGATGGGTGACTGACCAATGGCAAGTGAGCTTCCTGAGCGGGATATGAACATGCCCTCTTTTCTGTCCTAGTCTGATTCTCTAACCGTGAGAACTATGAACAGAAGGCTGCTTCCTGTATTCAAGGTTCAAAGTTCAAATTTTTTTTTGCATATGGTCAAAGGCTGTTACAAAATTTACAGTAAAAACTCCACAAATCTAGGTAACAAACTTTGGCAACAACAAACAATGTGTTTCTCTAACCTGCTGAAACATATCAAAATACTGAACATAAAAACATTATTAAAAATTAACATGCAGAGTTATCTAAAATTCAAATGACTAATTCAAATGAACTGACTTACAATAACCAGCAGAACCACTCACAACTGGGCTTTGTGTTAAAGGAAACCCCAGTAATAGGGTTGCCAGGTCCCTCTTCATCACGGGCGAGAGGTTTTTGGGTCAGAGCCTGAGGAGGACGGGGTTTGGGAAGGGGAGGGACTTCAATGCCATAGAGTCTAATATTGTTGATTTCCATTCCTTCTTGCCAAACAAATCAGATCCAGGTTCCATTAACCCAGAACCACATCATGGATTTTCTCCAAGACTGGAATTGATGGGTCTTTGTATTCATCGGCTGTTGGCGCACTAATTAATGAGATTTGCAGAGTTCACCACTGGGAGGTCTAAAATCTAGGAGCAAATGGCAAAACCATGAGATTTGATGAAATTACAGTAGGTTGCCTGATATGAAAAGGCTATCACAAAATGCTGACATTGTGAGTATACATAACTTACTTGGAGGTAAGTATGAATTCAGAAGAATATTTCTTTGTCCCAGAGGCACAAGTAGGCCATTTATGCAGGGGTATTTAGTTCGCAGTCCCTGCTGGACTGCTTCGAGGCTTCCTTTGCATTATTCATGATTTTACTGACCTTCAGACGTAACTTCGCTCTGGCCTCGTTCTTCCCCCGCAGTTCTAGGATCCTGTTTTAGAATGAATTTAAATACTGCTTTGAGGCAAGAGCAACAGAAATTCTCCCAAATTCCATGCATAGCTCTTAAGTTCGGGTTTCTCTCCCCACGCCCATTTGGCTTCTCCCTCCCACATGTCTGTCCCCTCCCATCCAACCCCTTCCCTCAAAGCAAAGCACAAAAGAGGGAGTTAAACCTTCATGAAATGTGCAGGAAGACATTGAAGAAGGCTGCAAAGGTTGGAAGAAAGGTGGGGAGGAATACCCAGCAAAAGATGGTGGCTATATAGTTTGCAGGGGTTCACAACAGGTTCATTGTATGTTCTGGTAGAAACTAGTATGGGGTGAGGCATCCTGCAGATCTGGACTGCAAGAAAGATGACATTCTGGTACCAAGCCCTCAATTTGAGACTTTCTGGATATGCTTCAAAAATGTCCTGGGAATGGCTGTGTTTCTATTGTGGATAAACAACTGTTCTATATCACAGTTGACCAAAGCACCCGACACTTCCTGGAAACATTTATGGCTGATAATAACATTTGTAGCTAAACAAGCCTGTGATAAGGACAATCAGGCTAATCCTTGAGGGCATGAACTCATTACTGAAAGGGTCAAAAAGCCACTTCTCTTCTCTGTACAGCACTATACAATTGACTAGGTACATTATAATGATTTCCTTTGTCATTGTCTTTGATACTCGGCACTGAAGGCAAGGAATAAGAACTAATCTGATTCTGACTCTACGTAGGCTCATGTCAATATGGAGGATCTTTACATTTGAGTATTATCAGGTAAAGCCTTACTGCTAAATTACATCACACACAAGATTAAGAGCAAAAATTGTGTTTATATTATTGCGGAAATGTGTCCCCAAATTGCACCAGGTGGGTGGAAGGTTCACCAAAAATACACATGGCTTTTGTTTCATCTGCCAAATGGTTATTTGGCAAGTGCTCTACTGTTTAGAAAATCTAAAGACTACCAAATCCATGATGCAATGGCAATTTTAATAATTTGCATAAATGCAATGTAGCGTTCATGAAGCCTTGAGTTAATATAAAATCCTTCTGATAAAATGTAAGTCAGCATGCACAAAAACATCCAAACTAATTTAGCAAAGCAAGACAGACAATGACCTGCAGGAAATTACAAACCCAAACCAGGATCTGAATTCAATCCACTGAATTTTGCATTCAGTTAGGTTATACCATTCTTTCCCAAGGTACTTCTCCTAAACATATTGCGTAAGGTTCCTTCTGGAACAAAAGCACAGACATGTATTTTTATGATACTGACAGTGGGTAGGGTAGATTTTATTGACATTTGTGGAAGAACTGTAAATCTTTCCAGATGCCTTACTTCAGCTGTGATGATTTTTGGAGTGCTTAGCAAAAATGGTTGAAAATCTTTGAGCAAAACAAAAATGTATCACCCTAATTCATTCACTGAATGATTGCCATGTCCCAAAGCAAGCAATAAAGCAAAAATCAGCAAAACTGAGTAACATTTATTTTGAAATGATTTAATTTCATTACCCTTTCCTGGCCCTGATCTGGATGGCCCATGCTAACCTGATCTCATCGAATTTCAGAAGCTAAGCAGGGTCAGTCCTAGCTAGCACCTGCATGGGAGACCACCAAGGAAGTCCAGGGTTGCTATGCAGAGGCAGGCAATGGCAAACCACCCCTGTAGATCTCTTGACTTGAAAACTCCATGAGGAGTCATCATAGTTCAGGTGTGACTTGCTGGCACTTTTTACCACCACCCTGTCCTGACTTAACTGTGAGCACCAAAGAAAGACCCAAACAGGTAAGATGTACAGTTTTTTTAAAAGGCGCTCACTCTGGTGAATTTGTCATGGGATGAAATTCAATGAGTATGGAGCAACCTTTGAGAATACTTCAATTAAAATTCTTGCAGACCGAATCTAATTCAAATATAGTGTCATTAAGAAGGTATAGTCAGGGTAACTCAGAAATCTGTAAAGGAACTCAAGGGAGATAGAGATGGAAATGGGGGTTTCTTCTTCCTAATATTTATTTCAGAGGCTAAATATGATATTCCCTTCGTTATGCAAGAGCAAAGTTTGGTATCAGTAAGAAAAGTGCTCTGAGAAAGTAATGAGACAACTGCTTCTGAGATTTTCTAAGACATTCAATGTTGCTCTTAAAGGTTTGCCCAATAGGTTTAATTTCATTTCAGTGATCTCCCCCATCACCATGCCTTATTGGTTGATTCATTTGTGCGAAATTAAAAGGATAAGTTTATTCATTTATATTTTGCCAGATAGTGTCTGGTTCCTAAATTCTTTCCACATGGTTAACCCAGTGCTGCTGTTCTACATTTTCTAAATTACCTTATATGTACATTGGAAACCCATCCCTAAAGGCAGAGAAGGGGGGCATGCAATTCAGTTAGGTCAAATTTTTGCAGGAGGGATCTGGGGGTTTCTTCCCATGAAGCAAGATTGATGAGATAGAAGAATGGATTGTGAGCAGTGCAAATTCTTACTCCCTAGATGAATCAGATTATTAAAGTGAAGTAAATAAGGACGTAAGAAAGGCCATGCTGGATCAGACCAAGGTCCATCAAGTCCAGCAGTCTGTTCACACAGTGGCCAACCAGAAGAAGAAGAAAAAGAGTTGGTTTTATACGCTGACTTTCTCTACCACTTAAGGCAGAATCAAGCCGGCTTACAATCACTTTCCCTCCCCCTCCCCACAACAGACACCCTGTGAGGTAGGTGAGGCCGAGAGAACATGACTTGTCCAAGGTCACCCAGCTGGCTTCGTGTGTAGGAGTGGGGAAACAAATCCAGTTCACCAGATTAGCCTCCACCACTCATGTGGAGGAGTGGGGAACCAAACCCGGTTCTCCAGATCAGACTCCACCGCTCCAAACCACTGCTCTTAACCACTACACCACGCTGGCTCCCTTCAGGTGCCTCTAGAAAGCCCACAAACAAGATGATCACAGCAGCATAATCCTGCCTGTATTCCAAAGCACCTAATATAATAGGCACGTTCCTCTGATCCATGAAAGAATAGGTATGCATCATGACTAGTATCCATGAATACCCTCTCCTCCATGAACATGTCCACTCCCCTCTTAAAGCCTTTGAAATTGGCAGCCATCACCACATCCTGGGGCAGGGAGTTCCACAGTTTAAGTTGGTCTGGATAATGAAGTTCCACATTAATGACGTTCCACCCTTATCTAACTAGTTCAGTTTTACTAGCAAAATTGTAGATGGACTGGGACATTAGTATTGCCATGCTGGGAGAGACCAATAGTCATGGACCTTAGTAACCTGTACTAGTGATGACCAGACAGAGTGGGTTACAAGCAGACCATGACAGTTGCACACCTGTCTTGTTATTGAGACCCAAGAGCTTGGTGTAGAGCTTGGAGGGGCTGTGGCTTGGTGGTACAGCCCCTGCTTGGCATGCAGAAGGTCCCAAGTTCAATCCCCAGTGAAAGTGGAAGAAAGGACCTAGGGCAGCAGGTATTGTCTGAGACCTTCGAGAACTGCTGCTTGTCTGAGTAAACACTAAGCTGGATAGACTGTTGGACTAACTCAGTATAAAACTACTTCATATGATCCTCAGATGGGTCGCATTTTCAGCTAGGATAGGAAATAACAAGACACTCAGAACATTTAGAAAGTCACTGATCCTAGTTGCCACCTCAGTATCTTGGGATAGAGAGATTGTCAGTTGACTTTTGAATTACACAGCCTGTTATCCCAGATTAGCCTGATCTTGTCAAAGCTTGGAAGCTAAGTAAGGTTGACCATAGTCAATACTTGGATGGGAGACCATCAAGGAAGACTGGAGCTGCTATGAGAAGAAAGGAAGAAGAAGAAGAGTTGGTGTTTATACCCCACTTTTCTCCACCTTTAAGGAGTCTCGTTGCGGCTTACAATCACCTTCCCTTCCCCTTCCCACAACATACACCCTGAGAGGTAGGTGAGGCTGAGAGAGTTCAGAGAGTACAGTGACTAGCCCAAGGCCACCCAGCAGGCTTCATGTGTAGGAGTGGGGAATCAAATCCGGTTCTCCAGATTAGAGTCCGCTGATCTAAAGGCAAACCATCTCCGTTAATCTCTCACTTCATGAAACTTCATGGGGTGAAACTTCATGGGGTTGGCATGAGTTGGCTGAGACTTGATGGCACACACTTTATTTTTTTCTGCCTTAAGTTGGATGCCTATAATTTTCAATTGATGGCCGGCAATTTATGCACTTTAAGAAGTGAATAGCATTTTCCTCATCTCCCCATTTTTACCATAGAACATGGTACATCACAGGGGTGAAAAGGGATTGGCCTTGGGTTGAAGAAAGACCTGAGCTCAAGAGCATACCCGCAGGTCTCAGTTTGGATGCAGTTGCCAACAGCTCCAACCTGGCCTGACAGATTGTATCTCCTCCTAACAAAGTCTTCCTTTGCTCCAAAACAAATCATCTTTTAACCATTGGTTATGGGCTTGCAAGTTGCAGGTAACTTGAAATAAATGAAACAGCTTCCTCTTGGTCAAAATACCATACAGTAGATATGAAAGGTAATGAATGTGTAAGGTCCCTGTGAAGAATTGTGATGAAGTCTGAGCATTCTTGTTGCTCGGAAGTACTTGAGAAGTTCAGTTTTTAAAACACAAAGAAGGAATCCAAAGAAAAGGGAGAATAGCTGCACTGAGGGACGGGTGAATCTTCTACTTGGCAAATGACTTTTCCAAGGTGGCAGAATGTAGACTTTCTGGAATGTCCCACAGTATTACCCCAAACGATGTAACTGTAGTAACTGTTGCTATTTCTAGGTGTTGATAAATTTTCATATGGATCAATATCTTTCTGTCGAATCTATCCTATCGAATCTATCCTATCGAATCTATCTATCTATCTATCTATCTATCTATCTATCTATCTATCTATCTATCTATCTATCTATCATATCCTATCTATCTGTCTGTCTGTCTGTCTGTCTGTCTGTTTAACTATCTAATATATTCTATCTATCATCTATCATCTGTACTGTCTGTCTGTCTGGTACTGCTCATACAGCTATAGCCTTGAGCAGAAAATAAAGGAATAAAAATGTCATACTTAGTGTGATTCTTTTGGTATGGACCAGTATGAGTGCTGCTTTTGACAGTATCCAAAACCACAATGACTCTAGATGCATATTAAAAAAAAAGGTAAAGGTAGACGCTGTGCAAGCATTGGGTCATTACTGACCCATGAGGTGATGTCGCATCCCAATGTTTATTAGGCAGACTTTGTTTACGGGGTGGTTTGCCATTGCCTTCCCCAGTCATCTACACTTTACCCCCAGCAAGCCAGGTACTCATTTTACCGATCTCAGAAGGATGGAAGGCTGAGTCAACCTTCAGCTTCTGTCAGGATCGAACTCAAGTTGTGAGCAGATCTTTGACTGCAGTACTGCAGCTTACTACTCTGTGACACGGGGCTCATGCACATAAAACCCCACTGAAAAATCATGCGCATATCCACAAAAACAGAGACAGCATCATCAGGCTTCCCTCTGATGTTACCCAGGCAGAAAACATACTCTTTCTATCCCAATCCTTAAATAACACTGTGTGGGACCTAATAAGGTGTCACCATGACCTGCTTATTGAGGGGAAACTAAAGAAAACATAGTGATTAAAAGTACTGATTTTCATGAAGAAAAGCCGGGGTGGCATCTTTGGGAAGGATGCCTGAGATCTGAATTGTATGTGGCCAAAGGTCATTACAAAGTTAGTCTAAGTAAAACATGAATTACAGAAGATGACCAGTAAAAACTCTTGCTGGTTTTGAATGCTTAGAATTATTTATCCACGCTGGTTTCACGTTCTCAGATTTTAAAAGTATGACTATATATATATATATACACACATATATTAGAATAGTTCCAGAATTCAGCTTCAGTATCTATAGCATAATTGTCACACACATAAACAAACCGACACCCAAAAGGTCAGTGCTGTAGACAATTAGAATATAATCTACCCCAAAGCAGTGTTCGTGTTTAATGTAGATGGCAATACTGAGAATTTATAGTAGCTCATGGACAATAAGAACATTTAAGAGAGAGTCTGATGAGGCACTACGGATCCACATTATGCAAATTTATTGCATGGTTAATGGAATTCCAATGGTACGCTCTGGCCCCTTAAAAAGAAGTTACAATCCACTCAGAAAGCAGAATCATGTGACCGTGGCACTGGCATTCTGAAAATGCCAAGCCTATGAACAATTTAAAAATGGAATGTTACGAAAAACAAAGAGAAAGAGAGAGCTGTGGGATGAATGGGGCAAAAAGAAATCTAAATGCCAAATTGAAAGGTGTTTCACGCAAGTGAATGGAGAGAAGCTCATGTTGGGTCAGGATCAGATCAGATGAAGAAGAAGAAGAAGAAGAAGAAGAACTAGAACTGGTTCAGGGTACCTTACAGGCAGTAGAGAGTGGCTCCCTGATTTCTGCAGGGCTCCAATGCTAGTGCCACAAGTGGCACTACCCACTACCCACAGCTACCCACTCAGCTGGGATCAGGTGATGCTAGGGATCAGTGGAGTTTCAGATGACCTTATAAAAATGGTGCCTCTGGATCAGGGTTACCAGTTGTCCCTCGACACAGTCTGTAGGGTTGTCAACTCTAAGTTGGGAAATACCTGGAGATTTTGGAGGTGGAGCCTGAGAAGGGTGGGGTTTGGGGATGGAAGGGACTTCAGTTAGGTATAATGCCATACTGTCCACCTTCCAAAGCAGCCGTTTTCTCCCTCTGAACTGATCTTCTTCGCTTGAAGATCAGTTGTAGTCCCAGGAGATGTCCAGTCACCATCTGGAAGTTGGCATCCCTATTAGTCTGCCTTTCCTTGTCTCCAAACTCTTAGCCCTGGGAGTTATGCTAGAGAATAGTTTATTGGGTAAAACATCCCCCCCCCCATACAAGAAATCTAGTTTTTTGTCCATGATAACTTTAGGTGCAGTGGCCTCAAAGAGTAAGCCATGAAATAGGTAGTATCATTTCACTGGGACAGTTTTGATTGACAAGCACATATTTGTAGGTTATGCATCTCTAAGCAACAAACTAGAGATGTATCCAGTTGGGGAATTAGGGTTCAATTGAAAGAGCTCCTTACCTACTGGCCCGATGGGAATTTTGAATTACAGCGTCAAAACAGTCCGTGACATTCAGTGATTTCAGAGAAGGCAGCTATCAAATTTTTAAATTCCACTGGTTTGATATTCCGTAAACAAGTCCCCAAGCAAAAAATAAGAAATTTGACTATAAGCCAGAAACCAAAAACAACATACTTCTATCTCATCTCATAGATTCTTTGTAACATAAGGAAATCCAGCCTGGTTTCTGAGCAACCTTTCCTCTCAATAAACTGTCAACATGACAGAAGATTGAGTAATATCTTCCCAAGCATAATGGAGACTGCACATAACAAAATTGAGCACAATCTCTATGCAAGCGCAACACAGATTGTTCACCGAGCTATGTTGAAACCTAGGCAGCTAGAAGGCGAGCAGCCCTCTCAATCGGCACACCTGTGTTTCCGTCACAGATTTAGTTCTGATGGTGAGCAATTTAGTACCAAATGAGGGTTAATTGAGGAATATTTTAATTGCTTTAGGTATGTCTCTCATGAGAACATTGTTGTGACTGAAACCCGCACATTCAATAAAAGATTAGTTGATTGGAATCATGTGAAGGGCTACGTGTTGCAGCCTCTGGTAGAGGCATAACAATGAAGATATTGTGGTCTATGTAAAACCATTTGGTTTAGGGTTGGCAGGCCTGCACTCGGCCAGCCCAGGAGATTTTGGGAGGCTGGACTTGGGGAGAAGGAGTATTGCAGATGCTGTAATGTCACTTCTGGCTGGGTGATAGGGTGTCAAGACCCCCGTCCCCTGCCCACTGGTGGGGGATGGTGAACCCATGAAGCTGCCTTATACTGAATCAGACCCTTGGTCCATCAAAGTCAGTATTGTCTACCCAGACCAGCAGTGGCTCTCCAGGGTCTCAGGCAGAGGTCTTTCACATCACCTAGTCCCTTGAACTGGAGATGCTGGGGATTGAACCTGGGACCTTCTGCATGCCAAGCAGATGCTTTACCATTGAGCCAGATCCAGGTTGCCAGATCCAGATCCAGGAGATCTGGGGATGGAACCTGCAGAGGACAGGGTACAATGGCATAGAATCCACCCTCCAAAGCATCCATTTTCTCCCGGGGAACTGATCTCTGTTATTCCAAGAGAGCGACAAGTTCCACCTGGAGGCTGGCATTCCTACTGGGTGATCATCTAGAAATGACATCACAATCCCCTGCTCTAGGAATTGCCCCAAACTCTCAGTTAAAAACCATAGAGATTGGGGAGCATTGCAAGGGAGATGTGATATCACTCTACGAATGTTTCTCCTCCTGCTTCATTGCTCAAATGTGGGTCAGGTGGGGATGGGAACTTGCCTGCCATAGCCAGGCAAAAGTTAAACCTAAATTCAGTTCTATTGTTATTGGCCTTAGACTGTTTCAATTCCTAAGGGCCTAACCCCAGCCTTGAATCTGCTGATAGATTAAGTGGAGTTTTCACCCATCTGACCCAGTGTAGTCCACTCTAGCAGGCCGTAGCTCTCCAGGTTCTAAGGTCTCTTCCAAGAATTCTTGAAATTCTTCTAACTAGGCTTGCCAGGTCCTTCTTTGCCACTGGTGGGAGGTTTTTGGGATGCAGCCTGAGGAGGGCAGGGTTTGGGGAGGGGAGGGACTTCAATGCCATAGAGTCCGATTGCCAATGCAGCCATTTTCTCCAGGGGAACTGATCTTGATCGGCTGGAGATCAGTTGTAATAGAAGGAGATTTCCAGCAAATACCTGGAGGTCGGCATCCCTACCCATCTCAGCAGCCCAAACCCACCAATCTCTCCCTTAATTGCTTTCAAATGAAATGCAAACCATGGAGAGAACTCAGATTGTCCTCCAATGATCTCTCTTGGCTCCTCCACTTTGGCCATGAGTCAGTCTGTCAGGGAGGGATGTGTGCGCACATTGGAGGAAGACAGCAGGCAGATGCTATCTCCCTCTTGTGGGCAGGGAGAAGCACAGCATTTGCCAGATTCAGCCCCCTTCCATCTGCAGCAGTGCCTCTCTATGCCAGCATAGGCAAGCAAGACTTTGCCTCCATCTGGTGAGCAACAGAACTGTCTGTCTCCAGGGTGTGCATGCAAGCAGAGTACAGCCTGTGCCCCTGAAATGAAGATGTGGCAGTCTTTTGAATGGGTTAAAGTGGGACTTTATTTAAATGGGGGCTTTATTATTTACAGTTGATCTGCAGCACAGCAAATGCTTCCTTCCCAAATAGTGTGGGATACTCTAACAAGTAGCCACTGTGAGTTACGAGTGTTTGGCCAACTCCTTAGTTGATACTTCAACAAAGTAGCAGTGATCGGTGTGTGCTTTTTTTTTTTTTGGCCTGGAGATCAGTTGTAATAGCTGAAGATCTCTAGTCACCATCTTAGGGTTGCCAGGTCCCTCTTCATCACCAGCGGGAGGTTTTTGGGATGGAGCCTGAGGAGGACGGGGTTTGGGGAGGGACTTCAATGCCATAGAGTCCAATTTCCAACGCAGCCATTTTCTCCAGGTGTAGGGTTGACAGCTCTGGGTTGGGAAATACCTGGAGATTTTTGGGGCAGAGCCTGAGGAGGGTGGGGTTTGGGGAGGGGAGGGACTTCAGTGCCATAGACTCCAATTGCCAAATGGCCATTTTCTCCAGGTGAATTGATCTCTATTGGCTGGAGATCATTTGCAGTAGCAGGAGATCTCCAGCTAGTACCTGGAGGTTGGTAACCCTAACTACCATTGAAGTTGGGGTTGGCTTTGGGACTCTTGTTTTTGGACTGGGAGTGAAAGAGGTGAAAGATAAAAGCACGCTTTCTTCTGTCTTGGGACCCTTTCTGCAAATGGTCTGCCATTCCGAGCTGCTGATCATGACATCCAGGGAAAGTACGAACTGTGGGCCTATTCCAGAGATAATGAGCAATTAGCTAACATTTGTAAAGGGCTTTGAAGATGATAAGTGCTGTGTTAAATTGTTAAGCATTGTTATTATCAGGGAGGATTATTTGCCATAACATTAGAGCAGTGTCAAAAGGGCTCTGCAGACCCGCCTAAGCATCTTACGCAAACATACCGGAAAGCCTTTAACTGCCAAAGGCCTCAAGGGGAAAACTCAACTGTGTGAATATGCACTGCTGGATAGAAAGAAAATCTTGTTTAGAGTCACTTCTAAAAAAAAAAGTTGAGGAGCTTTGCTACTGGGCCTCTAATTCTCAGGGATTCCACCTTAAGATTGTCAGGCCCTGCCTGGCAACTGGCAGTACTGTTGCCAATCTCCAGGTGGTAGCTGGAGATCTCCCTCTATTATATCTGATATCCAGGCAGCAGAGAAATGGCCGCTTTGGAAGGTGAACTCTATGGCATCATACCTAGGGTTGCCAGGTGGATGGTTTTGGTGGGCAATTGCCCACCAATCCACCCAGCTGCTCCTGAGCGGCGATCGTGTGTGCGCGCAGCCGTGCACGCGCTATGGCGTCACTTCCCGGCTTACCCCTGGATGCGCTGCATTGCCACAGCTGCTATATCACTCAAACCCCTAGCTCTGCCCCCTAAAACCTCCCACCGATCGAGAGGGGGGGGGGGACCTGGCAGCCCTAATTACATCTCATTGAAATCTCTCCCCTTCCCAAACCATGCCTCTTCAGGGCCCACTCCCACCCCAAATCTCCAGGTATTTACCAACCCAGAGTTGGAAACCCTAACTGACGGGAGGCTTGGGGGCAAGGACATGGGGGGGGGGGTGTCCTGTGCATCACTGTGTCACTTCCAGGGATAATCATAGAGTTTCTGGTGATTCCTAGAGCTACCCAGTGTTTCCCCCCGGAAATCACATAGCAGTGCAGACAACGGTGGTGTTTTATTTTATTTTTCTCTTGCCACTACTCAGAGAAGCAGCAGGACCAGAAGGAGCCCCCCACACACACACCTTCTGTTGTTGACCCCCATACTGGCCAGGGCATTCTCTGACCTGCGAAAGCACTATAGTGGGAGAGAGACTTGGGAAAGTTGGCTTCCCCCAGCATGACTCCTTTCATGCAGCTTAGAAGCTGGTCCCAGCCACTATGTTTGTCCTCTGTAGGAATGAATGGAAACTCTATGGGTTTGCCATAGAGTTTCCAGCAATTCCTATAGAGGCGTGACAACACTTCTGAGTTTTCTCCAGAAGAGACAACCCACATTCACCAACTGTGCCCCCCCATGTCCCTTCTCCCCCATCTACCAATGGAAATCCTATGCTAACACCCCACTGCTAAACCAGTGTGTTTCTGCCTTCACCAAGAACATGCAATGTGCCCTGTTGCTAGTAGCTGTCAGCAAATGAAGTGCCGCCAAAGGTTATCGAAACCAGCATCTTCTAACCATCACTGCCCATTAGGGAAACATCATTAGAGGTTAGCTACACAAAAGCCCATAGAAAAGCTCATCTCTTTACTCCACACAGCGGTAACAAGACCATTTCTCGGAGAGCCAAAGTTGAAAAGTATCTTTTAAAAAAAGGGAACACCAACTGGCACTGTTAAGCTAAGAATTCATAGGCAAGGGAGAGGGCACACACGGTTTAATCGGTTCAGCTCCCGGAATCCTTGCCGGCTAACGGGAATCCAGCGGGGCTAAGAAAGGTCGGCTGACCTGCAGCAGCATAAATCCAAAATGAGAAGAACTGGGAAAGGGAATGCCCTGAGGAAAGCTGACCTTGGAAGAAGTTTTTTTGAAGAAGGAGCACAGGTGTGCGCTTTGAAAGGGTCATCTTGTTTGGAAATAACCCAGCAAGACCTGGTGAGATAACAGGGGGAGGATAATAAACTGGGGTATGGTGGGGATGAAAGTTCAGCATTGTCTCTCACCCAACTGTGGAAACCTCCAGCTCTAGTCCATTGCTGGGGAGCTAAGCAATTGGCCAATTTGGCTGCAGGAGGAAGTGAGTCTTATCTTGATATTTGATTTCTTTTGATAGGAAATACATGCATCCCTTCCTCTGCAAAATCATGAAGTTGCCTGCCTGCCTCTATCTCTTGCTTCTCTCCTTCAGAACGCGCTATCCGAAGTCCATCCAATTAGATCACACTAAGAGGCAGCATGTTGTAGTGGTTAGAGTGTCAGATTAGGATCTGGGAAACCCAGGTTCGAATCTCCAAACTGCCATTGAAGCTTGCTGGGTGACCTTGGGCCAGTCACACACTCTCAGCCGAACTTGTTTTTCAGGGTTGTGATAATTAAATGGAGGGGGGGTAATGTTCTAAGCTACTTTGGGTCCCCTTTGAAGAGAAAAGTGGAGTTTAGATGAAGTAAGAAACAGAAGTAAAAGCCACAAGGGCAATCAGGGGATACTTTAGGTGCCAGGCCGAAACATTTCTTTTTACTCTGGCTTTGGAGTGGCTAAAGTGTTGGACCAGAATGTGAAAGGCCTGGGTTCAAATACTGACTGTCATAGAAGCTTGTTGGGGGATCTTGGGCCTGTCACTCACTCAGCCTAGCCTACTTTACAAGGCTGATGTGAGAATATTATGGAAGAGAGGAGAATGATGCATTAGGGAGAAAAGCAAGGTACAAATATCTTAAATAGGTTAAGTTGTTTTATAGTCTGCTTCTAGTCTGAGAAGTGTTTCACAAATATCATTTTAAGTCTAGATCATTTTAAGATGGATTCGAGTCCAGTAGCAAGAGTAAACTCTCGAAAGCTTAAAGCCTGAAAATCTTGTTGGTCTGTAACTCAAATCTAACTGTTCTACTGCAGATCAACTCGGCTACCCTCTATCTTCATTTTAAGCTATCGTTTTCCTGGCTAGTTTACTGGTGATCATTTTATGCTGTTTCCTGTATGATTTTATTGTAGTGTTTTTACTTTTTGAACCTACTCAAGTCAGTCTCTGGAGAGGTGGCATATAAATGTACTGAATAAATATCCTGTAGAGACCCTGGCGAGAGCTTGTTTTTCTGTGTTGCTGTTTAGGCCAGCTGGGATGAAACCAAAGCCCTATCCTGTCTATTGGATTTTCTGACAAAGATCATTTGCCAACAGTAAAACCAAAGCATATGTTCGTTCATCCCTTAAGCATCAAAACTGCATGGAAGGAGTAAACAGCCCAAGGATGCAAACAGACACTGACCTCTTTCTTGTTTTCCTTCGGTTTTGGCATCTGACACTGCCTTATACACTATCAGGCCAATGGTCCATCATGTTCAGTATTGTCTACTCAGACTGGCAGTGGCTGTCCAGGATTTCAGGCAGAGGTCTCTCCCATCACCTACTACCTGATCCTTTCAACTGGAGGTGCTGGGAATTGAACCTGGGACCTTCTGCATGCAAAACAGAGGCTCTGTAGTGGTTAAGAACAGTGGTGTAGTGGTTAAGAATGGTGGTTTGGAGCGGTGGAGTCTGATCTGGAGAGCCAGGTTTGATTCCCCACTCCTCCACAGGAGCAGCGGAGGCTAATCTGGTCAACTGGATTTGTTTCCCCACTCATACACACTAAGCCAACTGGGTGGCCTTGGGCAAGTCACAGCTCTGTTAGAGCTCTCTCAGCCCCCCCCCCCACCTCCCAGGGTGTCTGTTGTGGGGAGGGGAACGGAAGGTGATTGTAAGCCTGTTTGAGTCTCCCTTAAGTGGCAGAGAAACCAACTCTTCTTCTTCTTCCACTGAGCCACAGCCCTTGGGAAGACCTGCTTATGGATTTCCCCATGTCTCAGCTGGTTTGACCACAAGATCCAAGAGAGCTGTTGCCAGCCAGAGGAGACCATGCGGGGTTAGACAAACCCATGGTTGACTCAAGCTGGTGGTGGAAACTGTCATGATGTCGCTGCTGAATTATGATGGCCCCATATGGTTTTCAAGGCAAGACAAACAGTGGTGGTTTGCTATTAGAGACGTGCATTCAGTAAAGCTGAACTGAAAAAAAAATGACTGTTCAAATTCTAGCCAGCAATCCCAATTCTGAAAAAAATCAGCTTTTAAAAATATTTTCAGGATTGCCAGATACAACCTGGAAGAAGGGGGCGGGGGGGGGGCTGCAAAAATAAAACAAATCACTTTGGCACATTCACATTGAGTTGTAGGGTTTTAAAGTTTAACATCCTCCTTCAGCTCCATCATAGCCTATGGGAAATCTTTCCAGGGCTTGTGGGGAGCTCTTTTTTAAGATAGAGGAACCAAAATGTCAGCATAACGTTTGGTGACTCCTTGGAAGAAATCCCAAGATTGGAAAAGATTAGGTCTGGGGGTCCAATTTTATGGGCCCCCAAAGAGGGTGCCCCCATCCATCCTCCATTAGAAAAAATGGAGGGAAAATGGGGACTCATAAAATAGGACACCTTGACCCAATATTTACCAAACTTGGAGGTTCTTTCAAGAAGAGTCACCAGATATTATGCAGAAATCTTGGTGCCTCTACCCTAAAATACACTACCCCTCTGAACCCCAGAAAGATTCCCCATAGGCTATAACGGGGTTAAATTTTTTCAGATTCCCAAACTGCCCCCCCCCAAAAAAAAACCACCAGTATGGGAATTCAGGAATATTCCAGAATCCCCAAAAAAATCAGGTTCAATATATCTAAACTGAAATTTTATCATTTTTTTTTTGCACAGCCCTCTTTGCCATTGTCTATCTCTGTGTAGCAACCCTGCTATTCCTTGGTGGTCTTCCATTCAAGTACTAGCCAGGGTTGACCCTGCTTAGCTTCTGAGATCTGACAAGATTGCACTAACCTGGGCCATCCAGGTTAGGGAGCGACTCAAGGTATATGTTTAATGGGTAGAGGTTCTTTTCTTATATGCCATTTGAAGTGTTACCACCCACATACCAGAGCCAATGGTCTTGATGACTGGCAAATCGACCCTGTGGGTCCTGAAGGAACCCGTACTTTTCTTCAAACCTTTCACTCTCTCTACAAGCTTTCAAAATCCATGTCAAGGAGAAATCTTACTTAACTGGTTTTGCGCATCAAAAAAGAAATTGCTGCATGTCAAAATTGGGCATGTTTACATCTTAACATTTTCTACAGAATGCAAATGTCACTGCAACTCTCAAGATTTCTGCTTTCTTTTTTAAGGTTTCTGAGGTACCCCCCGCCCCACCCACACACCCCCTCTAATTTCTTCCCACAAGTGGAATAATTAATTAAACTTATTTAGACTTATTTTTGTATTTAATTAGACTTATTTTTGTTTTTTTCCCTTACAGCTGTATCAGGATGAGTCAAAAGGCCAAGATCATTAAAAACAAAAACGTACACACAGATTATGATACAGGAGGAAGTAAGAGATTTTGAATGCCTGTGCAATGGATTGGAGCAGGTTGCTGTGCTACCAAAGTTGCAACATGAAGTAGAAGAAAACAGATATATTTCTAGGGGTTGCCAACCTTCAGGTACTAGCTGGAGATCTCCTGCTATTACAACTGATCTTCAGCCGATAGAGATCAGTTCATCTGGAGAAAATGGGCGCTTTGGCAATTAGACTCTATGGCATTGAAGTCCCTCCCCTCCCCAAACCCCACCCTCCACAGGCTCCACCCCAAAAACCTCCTGCTGGTGGCAAAGAGGGACCTGGCAACCCTATATATTTCTCTTATGTTACACAGGGCTGCCAACCCCAGCTTGGAAAATTCCTGGAATATTTGGGAGTGGTACCTAAGGTGGGCAAGCCTGGGGAGAGCTCAGCTGAGATGTGATGCCATAGAGTCCACCCTCCAAAGCTGTCATTTCCTCCAGGGGAACTGATCTCAGCAGTCTGAAGATCTGATGTAATTCTGGGAGAATTTAGGGATGGCAGCTCATCTCCAGTTTACAGAGTTTGGTTCCCCTGGAGAAAAGGGATGCTTTGGAGGGTGGACTTTATGGCGTTGAACCCCACTGAGGTCCCTGTCCTCCCCAGGCTTCACCCCTAAATCTTAAGGAGTTTCCCAACCTGGAGTTGGTTACCCAACCCCTCCCCACTTCAAGCTGATGGCTGAGGTGTGGCTTTGGAAACAGTAGGAGAACTCCAGGCCTAGGGTTGCAAACCTCCAGGTACTAGCTGGACATCTCCCACTATTAAAACTGATCTCCAGCCGATAGAGATCAGTTCATCTAGAGAAAATGGCTGCTTGACCATTGGACTCTATGGCATTGAAGTCCCTCCCCTCCCCAAACCCCATCCTCCTCAGGCTCCGGACCAAAAATCTCCAGGTGTTTCTCAACCCTAAGCTGGCGACCCTATCCAGGCCCCACCTGGAGGCTGGTAACCCTAGGTATGAAAAGATTCAGCTCATGAAAGCAGGAGGGAGACTATCTGATAACCAGGGGTGGAATGGGGAGGCCCAAATGACCCAGGAAAGGGCCCTTCTCATCCGACATGCCCCCTGATGAAGGGAGGCTAGGGTTGGGGTTCCACTCCTCCATTAGCCTGGTTGCAGGAGACTCCTGCAGAACCCCACAAGCATTCAGAATTGAGGAGGGGTCTCTGGCATTTTGCACCCTTCCTTTCTGCTGGTCCTCTTTAGCATAGCCTGGGAAGAGAAGCCGGGCATCTCCTTTTCAGTCCACCTTCCAGGCCACTGGGAAGACCCAATGTCTCCTGCCAACCTACTGTAAGAAGTTAGGAGCCACCCTGGACCCTGATCCAGCCCTGCCTGGCTTCCGCCTCCCCTGGAGTTGAGCCAGGCCCTTGCCAAAGCTCTTTGAAAGAGGGCTCCTCCATGGTGGTCACTCGGTAGACAAAGACCTTCTTTCCAGCATCCTCCAAAGGTCCAGGGACTTCCCCATCCCCAATCCCATACAGAATTCTAAATAATAGACAGTACAAGATGAGGCAAGCCAAATAAGACACCGACTACCCATGGGGTTTTGATAGCACATTTCGCCAATGAAAGTCTGAAAAGGTGATATCAAAATACACATTACTCTTCATTCTAGATATCTCATGTTTTTTACGGCTATAGTACACCCCAGTTCTTAAATATGAAACGATGTAGAATTGCAAAATTTAGTACATACTAGCAAAGCTGTCAAATCCTGTTTTGTAAGAAGAATGGCTCGGGGTAAATTTGGAAAGGCAAGTTCCGAGCATCTGCTTTTATACTTCCTGGGAGGCATCCAAAGGGAAAAGCCATGAATCTCTCATGCAGTGATAACAAATGAAGTCATGGTGGGTTGAGTGTAGCTCCCATATCTTGTGGTGAAGATGAATAACTCCCTCCATCAGACATGACTTCAGAGTGAGTCAATCAAGCATTTTCCTCTCTTGGGATAACAGCAAAAGTAAGTTCAAGGATCTAACTGCAAGCAGATTTGAGGGTGAAGCAGGGCTACCAATGGCTGCTATGGACCTCCAGACAGAGATTCCCTGTGGACCCCCTCATAACGTCCTCACCAAACACAAACATTATGCGAAAACAAATTACCTGACTTGCCCAGGTTCTTGCCCCCCCCCAAAAAAAATGTTCCCCTCAGTTCTCCCCTCTCATCAACTTTGATCTTGAAGCCCCAAGTAGGGTTGCCAGGTCTCCCCTTTCCACCTGTGGGGATGGAGGGTAGTGTTGCCAGATCCAGTTTGGGAAACTTCTGGAGAATTGGGGATGGAGCCTGGGGAGGACAGGGATCTCAGTGGGGTACAATCTTGTAGAGTTCACCCACCAAAGCATCCATATTCTCCAGGGGAGCTGATCTCTGTAGTTTGGAGATGAATTATGGGAAACATACATATGTCAGTGCTGTCAAGTCATAACCATTTTATGGCAATCCCAACAAGGGGCTTTCAAGGCAAGTGAGAAACAGGGGTGGTTTTCCATGGCCTTCCTCTGCAGAGCCTTCCTTGGTGGTCTCCCATCCAAGCACCAAGCCTGCTTAGCTTCTGAGATCTGATGAGACCAAGCTATACCACACCACCTTCCCACCCTCAAGATGGAAAGAAGGGGATTAAATTTATCCTTCCCTTGTTCCTTCCAGCATGGTGTAGTGGTTAAGAGTGGTGGTTTGGAGTGGTGGAATCTAATCTGGAGAACCGGGTGTCCACATGAGTGGTGGACACTAATCAGATGAACCAGGTTGGTTTCCCACACTCCTCCACATGAAACCAGCTGGGTGACCTTGGGCTAGTCACAGCTCTCTTAGAGCTCTCTCAGCCTCACCTACCTCACAGGGTGTCTGTTGTGGGGAGGGGAAGGGAAGGTGATTGTAAACCGGTTTGAGTCTTTCTTATGCGGTAGAGAAAGTCAGCATATAAAAACTAACTCTTCTTCTTCTTCTTCCCCAAGCATTGAATAGATACTATCACAGATAAATTTAATCTGATCAGGATTATGTGCATACGTTCTGGCTGTTGTGTACATGTTTGGTAGGTATCAAAACTGTGGTCACTGGGTAGGGTTGTAGACCTACAGGTGGGGCCTGGAGATCCCCCTCTTTTACAGCTGGTCTCCAGACTACAGAGATCGGTTCCCCTGGAGAAAATGGCTGCTTTGGAGGGTCGAGAGAATCTATGGCATTGGAGTCTATGGCATTGTACCATGCTGAGGTCCCTCCCCTCCCCAAGCACCACCCTCTCCAGGCCTCACTTCCCAAAATCTCCAGCCAATTCCCAACCCAATGCTGGCAACCCTAGCCCTGGGCAAAACTGTTTGCATGAAGGCCTTTTCTCCTTCCGAGTGCTATGTGATGGGATTCTGTGAGACAGAGGTCGCCATGATCTTCCAAACAGTTGCCATAGTCTTCTGGATTCTAATTATCTCCTCTATGATCCTGGGAGGCTCTGACTGAATCCACTGGCCCAGACACAACCTTCAGTTGTCGACCGAAGCAGCCCGATGGTGGAGACTGCATACTTTGTTCATGTGTGTGACATGAGGGCCCTCTCCGCCCTCCAGCAGTCCCTCTGGCCACAGTCACTGTTTCAAGTGGAGTCTAACAAGCCAGATCCATGTGCTTCGTCTCAGACATCAACACCCAATTAAAGGCAACTCAGCAAGTGGCTTTCTCTGTCTGTCTGTCTGCCTCTCTCTCTCTCTCTCTCTCTCGCGGTGTTTCCAGCCCCCAGTCTTTATCATGTGCAGATGAATTTAAAAGAAAATCTAAGCCGAACTGCAATACTGTCGGAGCACAATGGTCAAAACTAATAAGCAGACAGAAGGATCAGCAGGGTTCAGGGGAACAGAGGGCTCTTGCTCAGACGTGAAGGAAGCAATGCAGATGTAAAGGGAGTGGAATAATAATGATGGAGCAAACTGAAAACTAAATATGGGATTGGCTCCTTTTTTGCATATGTTAAAAAAAGCCCTTTATTTCATTCACATTGTGAGACCTGCTCCTGATCTTTCCATTTCCTGAGTCATTGGCCTAAGGAAGACAATCTTCACATCTAAAGAAGCAAGGATGCCGTGAATTTTGTATAAAACTAGGCGTGCCACATGCCCACCTGTGGTGAGTAAAGCCTCACCCTCGGTCCCAATCCCCATCCTCAACAAGTTGACATGTGTGTGTGTGTGGGGGGGGGGGGAAACGGCTAGAAAATATCCTCCATAGTGACACTCTAGGCATTTCCCCCATGTCTCTATGGTCTTTACCATAGAGAATAGGAGAATTTCCTAGAGCAGGGGTCCCTAACATGGTGCCCACTAACACCTTTGCTGGTGCCCGCCAAGTGTTTTATGAAAGTGGAAGGGGCCAAGTGGGGGGTTTTCCCAGCAAGGCTTCTGATTAGTCATTGGAGATTTGATTGGCTGTAAAGATTTTTAAAAACATTGCTTTGGCAGCAGCTGCCATCACAGAACAAGGTTCTTCGCTGTGTGACTGAAGGTAAGCTGCGGCAGCCATTTTGTGGCTGGCTATGCCTCCTGTGGCAGCCATTTTGGGGTTGCACCCACCATGCTATGCCAAAATTCAAAAGGTGCTTGCAGGCTCAAAAAAGTTGGGGACCCCTGTCCTTGAGTGTCACCTAGGAATGGTGTCCCATCTTCCCAAACTCCGCCGTCTCTCCCTAACCCCATCAAAATCTCCCAGCCCTTGCCAAGGCTGTGCTGGCAACCCTAGAATCAGAGTTGAAAGGGACCACCAGGGTCATCCAGTCCAACCCCCTGCGCAATGCAAGAAATTCACAACTACCTCCCCCCCACACCCCCAGTGACCCATGCTCCATGCCCAGAAGATGGCACAGGTGCCCTCCCTCTCATGATCTGCCTAAGGACATAGAATCAACATTGCTGGCAGATGGCCATCTAGCCTCTTCTTAAAACCCTCCAGGGAAGGAGAGCTTACCACCTCCCAAGGAAGCCTGTTCCACTGAGGAACCGCTCTGTTAGAAAATTCTGCCTATGCAGACCATGTTCAACAGTCAGACTTATCTTTGTTTGACTGTGATTATGAGATATAAATGAATCATTGGACCAGTTCGGTTCACCACCAAATAACTCAAATATCTGCCATAACTGCACATGCATGATCCAAAGAGATTTGTACCATTAACATTCCTAAAGGCTACTGAGATGAACAATGAATGGTAGGGGCTTTCTTAACCACAGCATTTGTTTCTGGCTGATTTATGTGGTTTGTGACTTATTGTACAATCAATTTAAACAATTGCCTACTGAGGAGAGCTGCAGGGACTAGAACTGAATTCCAGCTTTGAGAGAATCTGTATGCATGAAAGGATGATTGCACTATACTGCACTGGGCGAAATTGGGTAGAGCAGTGTGCTGAACAGCCACAAATGGGTCAATGAACAAACATACCATTGAAAAATCAGCACCCTGCTCATGACTAGTCAGTAGGGTTGCCAGCTCCGGGTTGAGAAATACCTGGACATTTTGGAGGTGGAGCCTGAGGAGGGCGGGGTTTGGAGAGGGGAGGGACTTCAATGCCATAGAATCCAATTGCCAAAGCGGCCATTTTCTCCAGGGTGGGACTGATCTCTGTCATCTGGAGGTCAGTTGTAATAGCAGGAGATCTCCAGCTAGTACCTGGAGGCTGGCAACCTTATTGGTAAGCAAGTCTATCATGGAGAAAACCATCTTCATTTACAAAATACCGGTCGAGAAGGGAATTACAGATCAAAGGCTTGACCTTTGCAAAACCCCGTTTTCAGGATTCCAGTTGTACTTGGTAAAGAAGAAGAAGAAGAAGAAGAAGAAGAAGAAGAAGAAGAAGAAGAAGAAGAAGAAGAAGAAGAAGAAGAAGAAGAAGGAGTTGGTTTTTATACGCTGACTTTCTTTACCACTCTTAAGGGAGAATCAAACCGGCTTACAATCACCTTCCCTTCCCTTCCCCACAATAGACACCCAGTGAAGTAGGTGGGGCTGAGAGAGTTCTGAAAGAACTGTGACTAGCCCAAGGTCACTCAGATGGCTTCATGTGTAGGAGTGGGGAAACCAACCCGGTTCAACAGATTAGCGTCCACCACTCTTGTGGAGGAGTGGGGAATCGAACCTGGTTCTCCAGATTAGAGTCCACCGCTCCAAACCACTGCTCTTAGCCAATACACCAAGTTGACCAGATCACAGATTGTTTAGGGCTATTAGGAAAGGCCATACCTTGGTAGTGCAGCACACATTCTCTGCATAAATATGGTCCCAGGATCACATTCTGGTACCTTCAGGTATTGGGAGAGCCACTGTCAGGCAGACTGAGCTAGATCAACCAACAGTCTGACTCTTGATAAGGCAGCTTCAAATGTTTCCGATTTCGGCTGCTTCTCTTCATATGCAGGGAAGAGGTCACAATTTGCTTCAAACGCATGACCTTGCCATGAATCCTTCAAACAACCCTGTAAGGAACGGTCAGCATAATATTTACATTTGAGATGGGAACTGAGAAGAGTTGCTTGTAGGAGCGACTGGGGACAAGATTGGAACCAGTGACTTCCTGACTCGTAGTTCATGATGCAATCCTATGCATTTATTCCTATCTAAGCCCATTGGAATCCATGTTTAGGATTGCACTGTTAGCCACTACACTTATACCAGAAGGGAGACTTGGACACAGGGAGGATATTTGAAGGATGAGAATGAAGCCATCTGGATAGGCAATCCATCTTTGTCATTATAGGGCACGTTCTCCGTCTGAT
This sequence comes from Euleptes europaea, assembly GCF_029931775.1. Taxonomy (NCBI): domain Eukaryota; kingdom Metazoa; phylum Chordata; class Lepidosauria; order Squamata; family Sphaerodactylidae; genus Euleptes; species Euleptes europaea. The sequence goes on along the minus strand of NC_079325.1, from coordinate 13,739,649 downwards.
CCCAAGGTTGCCATTTCTGCTGACCATCCTTTCTGGTACAATGTTCTGGTTCATTTTACCTTTTAAATTATTCACATCTGCTACTATTCTCCCTCTGATAAAGCACTTCAACCTGTGGGGTAAAAAACGAGAGAGAGAGAGAGAGAGTTCTGTGTGACACTTCAAATGAGATTATGGATAAATTCAGCCCAAAGGATTTCTTTTTTATTCAATTATTATTATTTTTCAAATCAAAGAAGGTATAAATTATAATCTAGAAGTCCTGCAGAGACAAATTTCAGTCTGATATATCTCTGTTCAAGTTGGGCTTTGATCTATCAATGTAAGCGTTCTGCGGAGATCATCTGTGCCAAACTCTATCAATTGCATACTGAAACCTTTGCAAGAATTTCCTGGAACCGGCCAGACCTCCTTGGGAGTTGCATTGCATGTAGCTCTGGAGGATATCATTTAGCTGGAGCCAAGTGAAAGGGGGAGCCGAGTACCTGTGCTTTAAATAGAACAAGTAGAACTGAGAATTTATGCTGGGCTGGGTGGCACATTCCAAGATGGTGTCCTTCACGCTATAAATCTCTCCTGTTTTTAATTCCACTCTAACCACTGCACAATTCTACACCACTATTAAGGATGCAGAGACACAAGACTGAGGTCAGCATCACTGAACAGCTACTGAGGGTCTGCCATTATGAACCAATTGGGATTACAACCTGGTGTTTCTCTGGCTGGCGGTATTGTCCCCTAATCCTGTTGCCACTCTATCTTACTTTGATCCCTCATAGCACTTCTGCCAAGGATCTTCATTTTTCAGTTATATCTTCACAACATCCCTTTGAGGTAGGTTAGGCTGACACAGAGAGAAACTAGACCAAGGTCGCCCTGTATCTCCTTAGCCCCAAGACATCCACTGCATGCTACTGGTTCTGTTCTTCCCTCTTCCTTCCCTTGAGACTCATACTGCCCAAACAGGGAGAGAAGCAGGGACTCCTCTTCTTCCTCCTCTTCTGCTGGACAGTTAGATAGCAAGCAGCAATGACTGCTTCATACCACCATTCACTCACAAGTAGGGTTGCCAAATTCCAGGTGGTAGCTGGAGATCTCCTGCTATTACAACCGATCTCCAGGCGATAGGGAGCTGGAGAAAATGGCCACTTTGGAAGCTGGACTGTATGGCATTGAACCCCTTTGAAGTCCCTCCCCTCTCCCCTCCCATGCATAAATGGCCACAGAGGGCACTTTCACACATGCCAAATAATGCACTTTCAATCAATTTTCGATGCACTTTGCAGTTGGATTTTACTTTGTGAAATGTCAAAATCCACTTGCAAGTGATCATTAAAGTGCATTGAAAGTGGATTGAAAGTGCATTATATGGCTTGTGTGAAAGTGCCCAGAGAGAGAGAGAGAGACTGAAAGGCCTGCTTTAACAACCCGTGGTTCCTTGTATGGAAAGAAATCCCTGACAAAAGAAGCAACCCCATAGCAGCGAAAATGAAGCCAGTCCCTACAGCAAACATGGAGCAGAGGAGAACTATGATATTATGGGTCCATAATCTCTTCTGCTTCGAGATAGATGCTTGGAAGAAGAAGGGGAGAGAAGGTGGGGAGGAAAGATTATGAACAGAACTGACCTGCTGTTAAATGTTGGCCAGGCACTGATGTGAACATGACCTCTACAAGCCAGACATGCCGCTCGTATTAACAGAGTCTTAAAGTAACAAAGGCTGAAGTGTTGCAGGCAGCAGCCGGAGCTGCATCGCTCTGATAAGGCCTCCCAGTAGCCCCTCCACACAATGCCTGGGTTAAGCCTGTACTTACAGTCCCTTTCTGTACTTGAGGGACAGCTTAGCAGGCAGGGCTATGAGGCATTGGCTGAGAAAGGCCAGCATCTGCATTCCTTTTAGTGACTTACTGGAGCTTGGGAACTGGGATGAATGGGTTTTCCCATTCCTTGACTCGCAAATAAAGATGCAGGCCCATAACTGTGATTGCCAACCTCCAGGTGGCACCTGGAGATCTCCTGCTATTGCCATTGATCTCCAGGCGACCAAGGTCTGTTCCCTTGGAGAAGAATGGCAACTTTGGAGGATGGAATTCTACGGCATTTTACCCTGCTGAGGTCCTCCCATCCCCAACCCTCCCCAGGCTCCTTCCCCGAAATCTCCAGGTATTTCCCCACCTAGATCTGGCAGCCCTACTCATAACATGGGTTAAACTGGGGTTTATTTTTAAACAGTTGATCTGCACCCTTCTTACCTCCTCTCCCCTTAATGAAGGTTACTGTATCCACTGGGCTGCCCAGGACTTTCAAGAATTATGGGCAAGCCCACCCTGGCTCAAAGGGTCTCCTATCCATGTGACTACACTTTGCCTCACTTTGACTGGACTCCCAATGGTACACCAAGAGGAAGAAGAGGAAGAGTTGGTTTCTATATGCCGACTTTCTCTACCACTTAAGGGAGACTCAAACCGGCTTACAATCACCTTCCCTTCCCCTCCCCACAACAGACACCCTGTGAGGTAGGTGAGGCTGAGAGAGTCCTAAGTGAGCTGTGACTAGCCCAAGGTCACCCAGCTGGCTTCATGTGTAGGAGTGGGGAAACTGTCCCGGGGCGGGGTCCTCCCAGAGCCGCCCGGGCCGAACCCAGCTTTCTCTAACCCCCGCGGAGGGGGCAACACTCACCCTCGGCGAAAAGGGGGACGCGGGCAGGGAGGTCCACCCCGACGACGGCAGACAAGGTACCCGCACCTCAGCTCCGTTTTCTCCCCTAGGCAACCCCGAAGATGCCACGGACGAGCGCCCAGCCGCCGCGCCAGCCGCGGCAGAAGCGGAGTGCACACCTACGCCCCGGCCCGCTCAACAGCTGACCGGCAGACGGGCGCGGGCGGGGCAGGAGCGAGCGGGCCGTCGGCTGCTTGGGCAGCCATGTGACCCACTTTCGGCCCTTATGTGGGCATATCCGGGGCGGGGCTTGGGGAGGAAGGGGCGGGAACTCTCTGGCCTGGAGGGAATATAAGGCCAGAGAGGAGCCCGGGCCAGGGAGGAGTGGTGGCGCGTGGTTGTAGGGGCTGAGCTGACCCGTAGCAACCTGGCTGCCTCCGAGGGGGAGACAAGCTCCGATTCCCCCTTGGATTGGTCTGAGGCCGAGGAGGCTCCTCCGGCCAGACCTTCCTCCAGGGCAGAGACCCCAAAAGCGACGGGGGCGTCAGGGGAGCGCGACAGAAACAAAATCCAGTTCACCAGATTAACCTCTGCCGCTCATGTGGAGGAGTGGGGAATCAAACCTGGTTCTCCAGATCAGACTCCACCGCTCCAAACCACCACTCTTAACCACTACACCACAATGGCTCTCTGAACTGAGCCTCCATTACCCACCCCACATGCTGGACAGCATTAAGGGTCAACCAGTCGGGGAAACCCAGGTCTAAATCCCCACTCTGCCATGGTAGCTTGATGGGTGACCTTGGGCCAGATAAATACTCTCAGTGACGACCATGGCAAATATTTGGATGACAGACCTCCAAGGAATACCAGGGCTGTGACGCGGAGGCAGGCAATGGCAAACCACCTCTGAACGTCTCTTGTCTTGAAAACCCTAAGGGATCACCATAAGTCAGCTGTTACTTGATAGCAAAAAAGTGGAGGTCCAGCCCCTCCCCAGACCCCCCTCCCATAGCTCTTCCCTTAAAGTTTGGATCGGGAAACCTCCCCACATCCTTAGATGGCTCAAGATACTCACCAGATTTCTGTACCTCATAGCAAATAACCCAAGCTCTTTTTGCACACTTCCCATTAGGGCCTAATGACCAGGTCTAATCAATAACTCCACTCCCCTGGCAAGGGAGGGGCAGGGATAGTACTCCTTCCAGCCAACCTGAGAAGGCCCTAAAAAATTCTTACTCCACCCCAACAAATCCCAAAATGTTTTTTTAAGGATGTATAGATCAGTAGCTCTGAATAGCTAATGCCTGCATGGAGGAAGAAAAGCACACTTAACTACATGGAGAGCCAGCATGGTGTAGTGGTCAAGAGCGGTGGGCATAAAAATGGAAGAGAATGCTCTCAGGTTTAGATATAAAACCAAGTTCCCATGCCAGAGGTGAGAGCAAATTTCTGAATTGCTGCATACTGTTCTCTCCAATATGATATAGTGGTTAAGAGCGGTGGACTCTAATCTGGAGAATCGAGTTGGTTTCACCACTCCTCCACATGCAGCCAGCTGGGTGACCTTGGGCTAGTCACAGTTGTCTTCGAGCTCTCTCAGACTCACCTACCTCACAAGGTGTCCATTGTGGGGAGAAGAAGGGAAGAAGATTGTAAGCCGATTTGATTCTCCTTAAAAGGTAGAGAAAGTCGGCATACAAAAACCAACTCTCCTCCTCCTCCTTCTCCTCCCTATTGGCCTGAGTACATAAAAGTCTCATCCAGGCTCCTGCCCAAATCCCGAGCATCTTTCTTTTCTGGAAGGAGAGGCAGGTCAAAATGGTCCCCACACTACTTGAGTGCATGAACTGAGCAATTACCTCTCAAAATGTAGTTCATATACACTTTCACATATGCTGATGAACCGTTATTTCAAAGACGGAAAAGCTGTATGGGAGCCATTCCACCCATGGGATGGATCTCAGGTTTATACAGTCACAGCAGTAGGGTTGTATATAGATAGAAAGAATGCAAATCCAAGGAGAATCAGCAAGGCAATGAAAAGGCCAGTGAAAGTCTGTCCCTGTCACTGACAAATCCCTTATTTAAAGTGAGGGCTTGTGTTTCTTGGGCAGAACAGCCTTTCAACAAGATTTTAATCTGCTGTTTTCTTCCCCGCCCACCCTCTTCCTCCCCTCCAGCCTGGCCCCCAGTTGTAATTTCAATGAGGACAAAATGCAAAGTCTGCTTCCCTCTTGGTTTGCTTTCACTGTACACTTTGTTTTTGGAGAGCGAAGTCTCCTACTTGAGATGCCTGCGAACTTTGGAAGGGTGATGCTGATGAACCGTTATTTCAAAGACGGAAAAGCTGTATGGGAGCCATTCCACCCATGGGATGGATCTCAGGTTTATACAGTCACAGCAGTAGGGTTGTATATAGATAGAAAGAATGCAAATCCAAGGAGAATCAGCAAGGCAATGAAAAGGCCAGTGAAAGTCTGTCCCTGTCACTGACAAATCCCTTATTTAAAGTGAGGGCTTGTGTTTCTTGGGCAGAACAGCCTTTCAACAAGATTTTAATCTGCTGTTTTCTTCCCCGCCCACCCTCTTCCTCCCCTCCAGCCTGGCCCCCAGTTGTAATTTCAATGAGGACAAAATGCAAAGTCTGCTTCCCTCTTGGTTTGCTTTCACTGTACACTTTGTTTTTGGAGAGCGAAGTCTCCTACTTGAGATGCCTGCGAACTTTGGAAGGGTGGGTGTCAGTTTTCCACTTTCAGGATAACTATATCCTCTGCTTCGTAACTAATTCTGGTCCTCAAGTGCAGATATATCACCTGGAACCTCGACGGCTGTCCACTAAACAGGGGGACTGCCTCCCTTGGGAAAGGATGCATTTGAGGTGGCTCTGATTGATAGATATGAACACATGAAACTGCCTTCTATTGAATCAGTCCCTTGGTCCACCAAGGTCAGTATTGTCTACACAGACTGGCGGCAGCTCTCTAGGGTCCCAGGTAGGGGTCTTACACGTTCCCTATTAACTGATCTTTTCAGCTGGAGATGCCAGAGATTGAACTTGGGACCTTCTGCATGCCAAGCCGATGTTCTGCCTCTGAGCTATGGCTAGGGTTGCCAACCTCCAGGTACTAGCTAGAGATCTCCCACTATTACAACTGATCTCCAGCCAATAGACATCAGTTCACCTGGAGAAAAGGGCTGCTTTGGCTGCTGGACTCTATGGCAATGAAGTCCCTCTCCTCCCCAAACCCCACCCACCTCAGGCTCCACCCAAAAAATCTCCAGGTAGTTCCCAACCTGGAGCTGGCAGCCTAGGGTTGCCAGGTCCCTCTTCGCCACCAGCGGGAGGTTTTTGGGGCGGAGTCTGAGGAGGGTGGGGTTAGGGGAGGGGATGGACTTCAATGCCATAGAGTCCAATTGCCAAAGTGGCCATTTGCTCCAGGTGAACTGATCTCTGTCGGCTGGACAACAGTTGTAATAGCAGGAGATCTCCAGCTGGTACCTGGAGGTTGGCAACCCTATGGCATCCCTAGCTATGGCTCCTCCCCAAGCCATCTGTCTTGTCTAATCACAATTTCCCATGGTCGATTGTCACGCTATGTGGTTCCATTCTTATGGGATCAACATAAAAAAGTGGTTCCGTTTTTATGGGATCAAAATCCATATTGCATCTGTTTGAGTTCATAGACGGTCCTGGCCCTCTCTTTGTTTTCTTACCCCTTGCATAATTTCAGCGTGCGTCAATACCATTCAGCGGGCAACTTTACATTTGCATCAATTTCCATGAATCGGCATCAGCAAATGAACAGCAGCTCATGCTGTTAGTGTCTGCATCTCCCCTTTCTTCCAATTTCTGTGCTGTGCAGAGCAGATCAGCAAAAAAAAAGCCTGATTACCTGGGCTCCCTGCCTAAAACAGGGACGGCTGTCAAAGCCACCCCACAAAATACACTGGTTTGACAGGTGCTCCGCATGGCAGCCGGTCTCTCTCTTGCTGCCATCAGAGTGAAGCAGTTGTCATTGGCCTGCTGGGAGCTCACTCTCTTCCTCCGTCCTGCCTCCTCCTCCTTCCCGTCCCTCAAATAGGTTCGCCTTTCTTCATCATAGGCATCATATCAAGCATTCTTGCGCTTGTAGCCCTGGGACACACCTTGTATTTTGCTCTCTGCCATCTAATTAGCAGCAGGTTGCACAACCCATGTCATAAGACTACACAGACTTCAGGATTAGCTCCTTTGTTGCAAATCAATAGAACCTAGTTTGGCTTTTGACACTTTAATGTTCAGTTATCCTTCTCTCGTTCCCTCCCCCGCATTTCCACTGCCTTTCCTTGTTCTCTGATCACCTGGCAAAGACTGTGCGAGTGTTTCTGCTTGCACAAAATAACATCCTAAGCAGAAGGAAACCAATAGGCAGAAGAGGCAGATTGTACTCAATATCTTTCCAGAAGCAGGGCCTACCTCTTTTATTAATTACCATTTACAAAGGGGAAAGGCTGTGGCTCAGTGGTAGAGCACCAGCTTTGTATGCAGAAGGTCCCAAGTTCAGTCCCCAGCACCTCCCATTGCAAGGAACAGGTAGTAGGTGAGATGAAAGGCCTCCACCTAAGGCCCTGGAAAGTACAAGTAGACAAGACTGACCTTGATAGGTGGTCTGATTCAGTGTAAATCAACTTCATGTGTGTTCATGGTATTCTCAAAATAGATTCTATGTGTCCCAGTTCCCAGGTTTGATCTCCTGGCATCTCCAAAGAAAAGGAACAGGTAGCAGGTGATGTGAGAGACTTCCGCCTAGGGTTGCCAGCTCTGGGTTGGGAAATACCTGGAGATTTTGGTAGTGGGTGGGGCCTGAGGAGGGTGGGGTTTGGAGAGGGGAAGGACTTCAATGCCATAGAGTCCAATTGCCAAAGCGGCCATTTTCTCCAGGCGAACTGAATAGTGGGAGATCTTCAGCCACCACTTGGAGGCTGGCAACCCTACCTCCACCTGAGACCCTGGGAAAACTACTGCAAGTCAGAGTAGACAGGACCAACCTTGGTAGACCAACGGCCTGATTTGGTATAAGACAGCTTCATGTGTGTTCCTAGTATTTTCCAATTAGATTTCATGTGCCTCAGTTCCCTGCAGGTACATCCCTACAACACGGGGGGGGGGGGAACTGTCATAGGAATCATCCCTGACTGCAGTGGTCTTCTCTGCTTCACTATTACAACATCCCTGTCCCCATCCTAAAAAAGGATATTGCAGAGCTTAAGAAAGTGCAGAAAAGAGCAACCAAAATGATCAGGGGACTAGAGCAACTGCCCATGAGGAGCGGTTAAAATGCTTAGGGCTGTTTAGCCTGGAAAGAAGGTGGTTAAGGGGAGACATGATATAGGTCTATAAAATTATGCATGGTATGAAGAGAGTGGACAGGGAGAAGCTTTTCCCCTTTCTCATAATACTAGAATGCAGGGTCATCTGCTGAAGCTGGAGGGTGAGAGATTCAAAACTGATAAAAGGAAGTATTTCTTCACACAACACATAGTTAAATTGTGGAACTCCCTGCCCCAGGATGTGGTGATCGCTGCCAACTTGGAAGGCTTTAAGAGGGGAGTGGACATGTTCATGGAAGAGAGGAGTATTCATGGCTACTAATCAGAATGGATATTAGTCATGATGCATACCTATTCTCTCCAGGATCAGAGGAGCATGCCAAATATATTAGGTGCTGTGGAACACAGGCAGGGCAATGCTGCTGCAGTAGTCTTGTTTGTGGGCTTCCTGGAGGCACCTGGTTGGCCACTGTGTGAAAAGACTGCTGGACTTGATGGGCCTTGGTCTGATCCAGCAGGGCTTTTCTTATGTTCTTATGTACAATGCTTCCACATCCTTGATGAGGAAAAGGGGCTTTTACTAATTGGATAAACTGAGCCAGGACAGCTGTTGGAATGCTGCTGTGCTAACATCTGCTGAGGCTCGGGCCTGTCCTGCTGAGCTAGGAGGGAACTGCCTGCCTCGCGGATATGAGGGGAAGGAGACGGACACCAAGCTGCGAGGATCCGTGTACCCAGCAAGAGGTTAGTATGCTGAGCTAAGGGGGGAGTCAGACAGCTCAAAGGCTGCCTCTAAATATCTGACGCAAAGCCAGAAACGATTATTGATTTATTTGCAGCAGTGGCCAGACAGGGGAGAAAAAATCCTGCCAAATTGCTTCCTTGATGCTTTCCCAGAATGGGGGGGGGGGGAGAGAGAGAGAGAGAGAAAACCTGAAAACCTCAGTGCCCTGAACCGGATGTGTGGTTGAAGCTCAAACAGAGAAGTTGCTATGTAGGATTAGGCATGCCACTGCAAGCCAGAAACGTAGCCGGATGCACAGCTTCAGGTGCGGCTTATCCTTTTGCAGAAGAGCGGCTACACAGGTGCAAAATGTAAAAAACAAAACAAAAACCCAGCTTGTAGTCTGGAGAACACCTGTGCTGCTGGATGAGGGGAGCAGATAGGTGCACATGCAATTTGGTTTCCCTGCCGTTCTTCAGAAATCCTCTTTGAGCCTCCTGACAGTTCTTCGACCGCAGAGCTTGCATAGAGTGATAGATGGTAACTGTCAGGCTGGGGGATGGGGGGAGGGAATCAGGATGTTTTCCTCTATTGTGTAGTGGTTGCGGTGGTTTGGAGCAGTGGACTCTAACCTGGACAACCGGGTTTGATTCCCCACTCCTCCACATGAGCGGCAGAGGCTAATCTGGCGAACTGGATTTGTTTCCCCACTCCTACGCATAAAGCCAGCTGGGTGACCTTGGGCTAGTCACACTCTCTCGGCCCCACCTACCTCACAGGGTGTCTGTTGTGGGGAGGAGAAGGGAGGGAAGGTGATTGTAATCCGGTTTGAGTCTTCCTTAAGTGATAGAGTAAGTCAGCATATAAAGCCCAACTCTTCTCCTTCTCCTTTTCCTTTTCCTCTTCCGCCTCCTTCTTCTGTGAACTATCCAGCCTTCAAAGGGTAGGGTAGAGAGAAGAAGCTAGGAAATGGCTCAGTGAATTGTGGCTTATGAATTTGCAGCTCCTGAAAAGAACCCACACCCCATCCCACCCCTCCTTAATCTTGGGAAGTCTAGACAGCATAGCTCTCTGTGTAGAAAATAGCACCAAACTGGGATGACATTTGGCATGTGTTGGGGTGACATTTGGCGTTCTGTAAACATTTTACATAAATCAATGTCAAAAAGGGAAGACTCCCGCCTCCTTTCAACGACGGATGGGGACGGGAAAAGCTGGATCCACACACACACTCAAACTCCTCTCTTTTACCTCAAGAGTTGGCATCTGTTGCCTGGGGATTTATTTTGCAAATAAATCAGGGTGGAGGGACTTTATTGCCAAATGGAGTTTTGTTTATTCTGTCACCTGCTCAACCGGTGATGCTCATGCTGCCTCCGGATAACACAGATCAGCCTGGTATTCCTTCAGTAGTTGCACTGCCTGATGGGTTCAGGAGGTAAGGCAAAGGAACCCCGGCACGTTACAACACCTATGAATAGCCTTTTCCTCCATCCGGTCACCCTACACCAGACAGCCCTGGATGAATTAGATCAGGGCATCAAACATAAGACCCAAGGGGTGGATCTGGCCCCTTGAGAGCTCTTACCAGCCAAGGCAGCCACCCCCCACCACACACACACACACACTCTCTCAATCTGGGTTGGCGAGGCACGGCCCAGCCCGACGAAGTGACATTTATGTCCTATGCGGGCCCCGTAACCATTGAGTTTGGCACCATTGAATTAGATATTCCTTCTCTGGCCTCTTTTGATTCTGATTTTTTCTGATATGCCTAGGGTTGCCAACCTCCAGGTACTACCTAAATACCAAAGGGGAAAAAATCAGGTTACTATTGAAAGAAACAGCACGTAAGCTCAATGTTTTCAATGATCCTATTATTGTTTCATATTAAAGATATAATCCACAATATCACAACAAATTACAACACTTATGCATATACTATATTCCTAAGTAGCTATAAATTGAACAGTCCATATTCAACGGAGACAAAACAAGCCGATATATATGTGGATTATATGTTTAATATGAAACAATAATAGAATCATTGAAAAAAATTGAGTTTACGTGCTGTTTCTTTCAATAGTAACCTCCAGGTACTAGCTGGCAATCTCCTGCTATTACAACTGATCTCCAGCCAATAGAGATCAGTTCACCTGGAGAAAATGGCCGCTTTGGCAATTGGACTCTATGGCATGAAAGTCCCTCCCCTCCCCAAACCCCACCCTCCTCAGGCTCCACCCCAAAAACCTCCCCCCCCCCGGTGGCAAAGAGGGACCTGGCAACCCTAGCTATGCCTCTTAAGACCTTTATCTTCAGGCACACGTGAGAAGCCCTGACCTGGATAGCCCAGGCTAGCCCGGCCTCATCAGATCTCGGATGCTAAGCAGGGTTGGTCCTGGTGAGTGCTGGGATGAGAGACCCCCCAAAGAAGTCCAGGGTTGCTCTGCCATGGCAGGCAATGGCAAACCACTTCTGAAAATCTCTTGCCCTGAAAATCCCACCAGGGGTTGCCATAAGTTGGTTGTGACTTGAGGGCAGAAAAAAGAAACCCACTAAATCCATTAGTATCCTTATTTAGGAGTGCTGAACAAAGATCCCATGAGATGTATATGCATTCATATGTTTGCAAACTAGTTCAGGAGAAGAGAGCAGGTCAGTATTCCCCTCTCAAACATTCAGTTCCTCTTTTCTGTTCATCACGATGAAATAGACATGGGTCTAACAAAAAGCGGGGTGGGGGGAGAGAGCTGCCAAGAAAAGACAGAATTGTTTGTGTGTGGGAGAGAAAATGAGAGAACAAAAATGAAAAAAAAAGCAGGAAGAAAGAACTCTTTTATACTAGATAAATTTAGCAATAGAGGTTCAGAGCTCCCCTTTTTCCTTCTAGCAGATAATGGCCTATCAAAATGCAGATGGCACGGACTGGAGGCATGTTTCCCCACATGGTGTAGAAGCCTTTCCCCCATTTCTCTACAAAAGCTGTATCCTGCAGGGCTGACTTTGAAGAAGCCTCTCGCAGGACAGGAGAGCTGCCACTTGGCTGTCCTTATAGTTGCAAAGCAGCCGTGTCGGGAAAATGGGTGAAAATCTAGACGGGAGCCATGAGGTCTGCAGAGAAAACCACTGGGGGGTGGGCTGTCTTCCCCACTGTGAGGCAGATGAAAGCTTCCCTGAAACCTGGAACAGGGAGGAAATAATGGGACAGGACAAATAGGAAAGGGCATACGAATGAAGTATGATATTGTAACCTTGGAGATGAAGGTGAACTACAGCCGTGCATTGAAGCAGTTTGGCATTTATTTATGATGCCACCCTTGCACACTCTCTAGATAACCCAGAGCAGCTACAAACACTTGTCAGGGATGCTCTGGGCTGATACTGCATTGAGCAGGGGGTTGGACTAGATGGCCTTTACGTAGGGTGGCCAGGTCCCTCTTCACCACTGGTGGGAGGTTTTTGGGGCGGAGCCCGAGAAGGGCGGAATTTGGGGAGGGGAGGGACTTCAATGCCTTAGAGTCCAATAGCCAGAGCAGCCATTTTCTCCAGGTGAACTGATCTCTATCGGCTGGAGATCAGTTGTAATAGCAGGAGATCTCCAGCTGGTACCTGGAGGTTGGCAACCCTACCTGTACGGCTCCTTCTAACTCTATGATCCTAGGACTCCTATGTCCTTTTACAGAACACCAGGTGAGCAAGTAATGACCATTCTCTTGGCTTTTGAAGGTTTAAAGGTTGAAATTTTAACTCTGGTTGACTTTGGGCAGGATTTGCGGGGAGATGCTCCCAAATTTTGTACGTGTGTCAAGATAAATCCAGCTGTTGGCAGAAAACATCAGGGTCATTTGATGACCTTGTGGGATGAGCCAAGTTTAATGGTAGAATGCATGTGATATATGTAAAAGGTCCCTGTTTCAGTCCCTGGCAAAGGTTCAAGGTAACAATGTTGGGAAAGGCTTCTGCCTAAACTACTCACTGCTAGAAAACCCAGCTAAATTAGAAGGACTGTTGTGTGACTTGCTACAAGGCGGCTTCCTGTGTTCATATGGCATCTGCAGAGTTCACACACACACACACACACACACACACACACCTCCCCAATTTGCACAGCACCTGCACAAACCTTGTGTGTGTGTAAAGTCCTGTCAAGTCGCAGATCACTTATGACAGCCCAGTAGGGTTTTCAAGGCAAGAGACTAATAACTGAGGTGGTTTGTCACTGTCTTCCTCTGCATAACAACTCTGGTATTGGTTCTTGTATTCCTTGGTGGTCTCCCATCCAAGAATTAGCCAGGACTGACCCTGTTTAGCATCTGAGATCTGAGATCTGAGATCTGTTTAGCATCTGAGATCTGAGATCTGAGATCTGAGATCTGAGATCTGAGATCTGAGATCTGATAAGATCATGCTAGCCTGGGCCATCCAGGTCAGGGTGTAACAAACCTTAGCTCTTCCTTTATTTATCTTACCTCTCTTCTTCACGGCACAAAGATGCTTATAGGAATTTTTAAAGCTCAACTTATTTCAACGAAAACTAAAAAAAAAAAAAACATGTCAAATTTGTACATAGCATCCATCTCAGGTACTGATACCAGCCACACTGACAACTCTCTGTTCTCACAGAAGCTGGACTGTGAACATTTTTGCTCCCAACAGCCTCCTTTTGTGAGCAATTGCAACACTTATGGGCATTCTGTAACAGCTTAGGCAATTAGCGTCAGAAGCTTCATTGCCACAACTGTAATGCTATTGAGATGTCAGAGCTGGGCCTAACTACCAGCCATTAGCAGTCATACTTCTGTTGATAAGCATATTACAATCCGAGAAAAACACCTAATAACTATGAGCGAGTAGCTACTTTTAGGCTCGCAGTGTCCCAGCGTGCTTGAACTGAAGCAAATTGCTTGCCATATTTCCCTTACGTTTCATGTTTAGATGAGTTGAGCTTAGCAAATGCAGAAACAAAATTGCCCTTCAACTTAGACCATTTCCAATTATTACTGAAACATATCAAATCTAGAAACAAAGCCATCTTTGGAGAAGATGGGGAGGGGTAATGCTATTGTTCATTCCTAGCATGAGTAATATCAGAGAATCTTTCCTATTCCATGATGACAACTTCCAGAGAAGAGCTGGCAATAAATATATTTCATTAGCGGAAGGGGGGAGAAGCGACTTCCCCTTCCCTTTCCTGCTGTGTTTGTCTGTTTGTAAATATTTTAAACTTGGCAATTTCTAAACCAAATTATGTGCTGCTCAGAGCAACCATCCTCGGTGCCTTTCATGTCAAGGCAGCGATGCCAGGCACAGTCGGGTTTTTTTAATTGTGACATCGGCACGCAGAATTGCTGAACATGCCGCCTCCGGGGAAATGACAGTGCTACAATATTCCCTTTCCAGGTGGGGCTTGCTTCATCGTCGACAGCGGGGCCATCCCATTCATTATCCACACCTAGGCCGTCACCTGGGTGCCAGAGGTAGAGGAGCACCAGAGTGTTCCAGCCGCTAACAGACTGGCTGGCCATTCTTTGTCAGGCCAGGCCAGCCCTCCCATGGTGATGGGGGGAGGGGGGGAGAAGAAGAAGAGGAAGAGGAAGAGTTGGTTTTTATATGTCGACTTTCTCTACCACTGGAGAGCCAGCGTGGTGTAGTGGTTAAGAGTGGTGGTTTGGAGTGGTAGATTCTGATCTAGAGAACCGCTCTTCCACATGAGCAGTGGAGGCTAATCTGGGGAACTGGATTTGTTTCCCCACTCCTACACATGAAGCCAGCTGGGTGACCTTGGGATAGTCACACTCTCTCTGCCCCACCTACCTCACAGGGTGTCTGTTGTGTCTGTTGTGGGGAGGGGAGGGGAAGGTGATTGTAAGCCGGTTTGATTCTCCCTTAAGAATGGTAGAGAAAGTAAGCATATAAAAACCCACTCTTCTTCTTCTTCTTCATTCTCCTCTCTGCCATTTTACCCCCAAAGCAACACCTGTGAGGTAGGTTAGTTGAAAGACGATGACTGGGGAAACAAATCCAGTTCACCAGATTAGTGTCTGCCACTCATATGAAGGAGTGGGTCCTCCAGATCCACCACTCCAAACCACTGCTCTTAACCACTACACTACACTGGGTGGTGAGGGACAGAGAACAACAGCGGCTAAGAAAAGAGGTGGTGGTGCTTGCTGCTAATATCTGCAGTTTGCGCCTGCCCTTTATGGAGAGGCAGTCTGTAGAGTCACCCAACAGCCCATCAGTCAACCTTGCTGATGGTCTCTAAAACTTAGACCCTTCTCTTACAGAGGTCCCAGGGGGTCCCAGGGAATGCCTGGAGAAATGGGGGGGGCAGTGCATACACAGAGGCAGTGTTTCTAAGGGCTACCATTTCCCCACTGGGGGCAGGGCATCCAAGCTTTGCTCAGCCCAGCAGAAATTACTGTTGCATGCTGAGTTCCTTCTTAACCTGAGCAGGGAGTGTCGGTAATCTTGGTTTGCCAGAAGGATGCAAGGAGATTTGGCAGTATCTTCTTTGACCCCCTTTTTTATATGGATATAATGAAGAGATTTCCCCCCCCTAATTGTGCTTTAATCCATTGTGTCATTAAACTAATGAGCATTAAAGAGGTTTCTGAATCACTGTCTGGAACCGAGAGGAGACTGGAAGCAACACAACGAAAGTCAGGGGAAAGTTATTCAGTTGGAGCTGCCTGGAAGGGAAGCCTTAGCCCTTGGGACTGACTACTGCAATCTACTCTGTGTTGAACTGTGTTTGAAGACAATGCCAAAACCAAACCAAACTTAAAAACAACAGAGAGAACCAGAGGTAGTGTAACGGTTATTGTGCTGATGTAGGACTTTGAGACCCAGGTTCAAATCCACAGTATGCCATGGAGCTCTGGCTGACCCAGTCTCTCTTAGCCTTACCTACCTCAGAGGATTGTTGTAAGGATAAATGGAAGTGAAGGGGGCCACACGACCATCTTGTGTTCCAGGGAGGCAGCATGGTGTTGTGGTTAAGAGTGGCGGACTCTAATCTGGTGAACCTGGTTGGTTTCCCCACTCATCCACTCGCAGCCTGCTCGCAACCTAAGGCTAGTTACAGTTCTCTCTGAACTCTCTCAGCCCCACCTACCTCACAAGGTGTCTGTTGTGGGGAGGGGAAGGGATGGTGATTGTAAGCCGGTTTGAGACTCCTTAAAAGGTAGAGAAAATTGGGGTATAAAAACCAACTCTTCTTCATCATCATCATTATCATCAGCCTGCATGTGTAAAAAGAAATGTGGGGAGAAGGGGAAAAAGATGTGTTAGGCCATGATGGTCTGTTGCACCAGCCGGGCATAGCCATCCAGCTGCACACATGTTCGGGGCTGGATTCTACACCTGGTTCCTGTTACCTCCACCTTGCAGGGATGAAATGAGGACACACTGGCTAAGAACTCACCCCCTCCCATGTGCACATTCTGGCCCTGCCTCCTTTAACCCCTTTATTGTCGCCACTTCCGCCCCCAGCCCTCTTGAAGTACAGATGGAATATGTTTCTCCATGGCCCGGGTGGGAAAGAGTTAACACCGTTTCTTGGGTGGTCTTAGCCGTTCCATAGCTTACGACTCTTCTGCAAGGGGGGAAAAGGTTCCTTTTCTCGGCAAAACAAACTCACGTCTGCCTTGAAGAGAGGCTATTCCTGTCCGCGAAAGGGGGCGGATTGCCAGTCTTAGATCCTTCTGAGCTAGAGATCTGTCAGGACCCTCGAAGGGCCAGACCAAATGATTTCATGGGGCTTAAATGGCCCCTGGGACTGATGTTCCCCACCCCTGCCATAAAGGTAGAGAAAAGGTGGGGTATAAAAACCAACTCTTCTTCTATTAGAAACTACAGCTGTCAAATATGGGGAGGAGAGATTGTTCACACTATGTACTTTGGGAGTTGTACTGATTTCTGGTGGGAGAAAGGCTCTCTGTGCATACTTGCACCCATTCTTCTTTATCTACCTAGTTCTCTTGTATTCTACCCATCCCCCCAAAAAAATTCAAGATGGCCCGCTTGATTCTCCATTTCTCATTTTATATTCACATCCACCCTGTGAGGTAGGTTTGACTGAGAGAGAATGACTGGCTCAAGGTCATCTTGGCAAAGGAGGAGATTTGAACCCAGGTCTTCCAGATCCTACTCCTACACACACTGGCTCTTTGTTGCCCTCCCCAGCTTGGTGCTTGTGGTTTCCATGGTGCCTGCCAGTTCTTCCCTTGGCACACACCAAGCTTTTTCTGAAAGTGGGTGGGGCCATTGTAAGACAGGGCTTGTTATTGGCTGCCCTCATTCTAATGAAAGGGGTTTCCATTGGAGCATGATGAGGACTGGTAAACATCTGGGTCTTCCTTAATCTGTGGGTGGTTACATTCCCCCTTCAAGATTTCCTATTTGCCAGGAGGTGTGAGGAGGGAGGTATTCCATTCGTGGGGCTATGGCTCAGTGGTAGAGCCTCTGCTTGGCATGCAGAAAGTCCCAGGTTCAATCCCTGGCATCTCCAGTTAAAGGGACGAGGCGAGTAGGTGATGTGAAAGACCTCTGCCTAAGACCCTGGAGAGCCGCTGCCGGTCTGAGTAGACAATACTGACTTTGATGGACCAAGGGGTCTGATTCAGCATAAGGCAGCTTCATGTATTCATTTGGCTCCGTCTCCTAAGGCAGCCATTTTGAGTTCAGCACCACTTCCTGTAGCAGCCATTTTGGGGTGAGGCTCACCACAACCTCTCAACATTACAAAGGTGCCTACAGGCTTAAAAAGGTTGGGGATCCCAGCTTTACAGCTTTGAGAATTGTCTCCTGTCACTGGAAAAGGTATCGTGGGTGCCTGCGGCCAGTTCCAAACTGGACAACTGGAATTTTGTCATAGTCCCCCCTCCCGCATTCTGCCAGTCTCTGATCATAAAAAGAAACACCCCCCCCTTCCCATTAAAACCAAGGGATGGGTTTCTAGTGCATTCTTTGCACTGTTTTGCATAGCCTCGTTGATTTTTTTTTCTTACTCAAGCATCCACAAACGGAGGGTTAATTCAGAGAGGAGCATTCCCCTAATGCTCCTTTTCATGTTGAATATTTACCGACATCTCCGAATCCTCCGGCACCACCATTTGCAATTTGTCCATAAAAGCGTAGAAATAAATATGGAATACCTTTTAATATGATTACCTGAACTGACACTCTGCATTTAAAGAGGGTAAAATCAATGCGGCATCGAGAGATCTCTCAGCTCAATTGGCAACCCTGCCTGGTGATTTTTTTCCCCTCTTGAACTAGCAGAATAAAAAACTAAAAGCTGCATTAGTTTTTAATTAAGACTCCGGCATTATCAGGCTTTACAAGACAGTGCCAATGCACAGATGAATTACCATTTAATTAAGCTTTCCAAGAAACTTTTGAAGACTTCAGATTAAATATGGACTCTGATTTCTTGCAGCTCTTCTTTTTTCCCCCGTTGCTTTTGAAAAAAACACACTTCTAATTGTTTTTGGCATGCTTGCAAAATAATAAGGAAAAGTTGTTATCCAGGAGATGATGGGAGGGGATATGCTCTTCCTACATATGAGTAGGAATCAGAAAGTTCATACTGAGCCATACGCCTATCGTTGAATGTCTCAGATTCCTAAAGAAGCTAGATTACAGGGTTAACAGCTTGGATATTCCATGACCCAGGAACCCAACCCATCATTTTCAGAGTACGGATCTGATGACATGGAGGGTGAGGCAGATGGCAGCTACAGATGTGGGAGAGCCACTATGTGCAGTGGTTAGAGTGTCTGACCAGGATCTGGGAGACCCAGGTTTGAATCCCCACTCACTGGCTGACTTTGGGCCAGTCACACATTCCCAGTCTTAAAAAAGAAGAAGAAGAAGAGTTGGTTTTTTATGCCGACTTTCTCCACCACTCTTAAAGGAGAATCAAACCGGCTTACAATCACCTTCCCTTCCCCTCCCCACAACAGATACCCTGTGAGGTAGGTGGGGCTGAGAGAGTGTGACTAGCCCAAGGTCACCCAGCTGGCTTCATGTGTAGGAGTGGGGAAACAAATCCAGTTCCCCATATTAGCCTCCACCGCTTATGTGGAGGAGTGGGGAATCAGAGCAGTTCTCTAGATCAGAATCCACCACTCCAAACCACCACTCTTAACCTCTACACCACGCTGGCTCTCCAGTGGTAGAGAAAGTCAACATATAAAAAACTTCTTCTTCTTCTTTGCTGGCTCTCAAATGGTTCTTATGGGGATAAAATGGAGAAGGGTAGAACGATATAAGCTGCTTTGGGTCCACATTGTGGAGAAAGGTGGGGGAGATAAATGAAGTAAATAAATACATGTAGCTACCCTACCCATGCAGTATAATGGTTAGTCAAGGCATGGGAAGATCTAGAGTCTAAACCCCTCTCAGCTGTAAAGCTCCCAAGTCACTCTCAGAAAATCCTCCCTAACAAGGATGTTGTGAGAATAAAACAGAGGAGCAGGCTATGAATGCTTGTGTGATCTCCTCAGAGAAAGAATGGGATGCAAATGAGACTGAAGGATGTTCCCATCCTCAACCCATGTGGAGGAACCCCAGCCCTCATTCTCTAATGTCCGGGCCTCCTCCGCAGCACCATCTACAGCTCAGGAAAGCCATTTCCCATGACACCACCCAAACCCAGAAGCAACTGGAGATATTACATCCCCACTGGAGCACACACATCTGGAATCCAGTGGGGCCAGCTTATTAGTGAGGAATTCCTTCCAGGGTCATGGAGGGTGAAATCACAAATCCCGTCTGTCAATTTTTAGTCCACCCTAGATGGCACCAAGGAACCAGTGTGGTGTAGTGGTTAAGAACACATTAAGGTTCTAATCTGGAGAACCAGGTTCAATTCCCCACTCCTCCCCATGAAGCCTGCTGGGTGACCTTGGGCCAGTCACAGTTCTCTCCTAACTCTCTCAGCACACGTGGAGACAAGCAATGGCAAACCACCTCCTGTCACTTGCCTTGAAAACCCTACAGGGTCGCGATGAGTCAGCTGTGACTTGATAGCACACACACAGAGAGAGAGACAGAGACAGAGACTGACTAGAGACAGAGAGCACCAAATCAACATTCAAAGCTTTCTGCTGAACAGTTTGGTTTTGTATGTAGCTAATCACTCTTTTGGCGCTCTCCGTGGTCCTGATCTGATCCATGGTCTTGGCTAATCATCTTGTCCTGAAACACTTTTCCAGAATGCTCCTATGAACTTTCCCTAATCTGGATGGCTCAGGCTAGCCCAATCTCATCAGATCTCAGAAGCATAACATGATATGTCCTGGTTAGTACTTGGAGTGGAGACCACCAAGGAAATGCAGGGCTGCTATACAGAGGCAAACAATGGCAAACCACGTCTCCTGCCTGGAAAATCCTATGGGATCGCCATAAGGCGGCTGCAACTTGATGGCACTTTCCACCACCACCCATGTACTAGAACTAGAGAGGTGACAGAGATGCAGTGGTGTTTCACACATTTCAGAACAACAGCGTTTACCACTGATGGTAAGCTCATTGGGAGCTGCAAGTAATCATAATGTGCTTGTCACATTCTTGCTTTACATGAGGGATGGGACAGGTCTTTGCCCCAATTAGAATTCTACCCATTGGTCTTTCTTGGATTAAAAAGTATCTCCAGAACGGGCCCAGCACCTACTGCTTTTGGATGGGTTCCAGGCCTCTCCCAGATCAGGCATGGTAGGGGGTCAGAGCACTGTCAAGACATCCCCAGGGTGTGCCCTGTTTACCTCTGACACCTCCAAAAGGACAGTGAGGATGCACTTGTTCAGTGCTCCGGAGGGGATTCACAGCACACTATGGTGGGCATGGGTCTCTTGGTTCATGCTTCAAGGATTAGCATAGTCTTTTGCATGTCAGTTGTCTGTTCCAGGTCTTCACAGAGGAATGTCATAAGAAAGTCCCCCTTTATGGAGAGAGTATTGATTCTGAAACAGCTCCAAAGCAGGAACATAGGCCAGATGATGCAGCCATCTTGCTTAAAATAGGCCTCTCAAAAGGCTGGATGGAAGACCTCCTGGGAATGCCATGGAGTCTGTATTGAGTTCCATGATGGAAGAAAAGGTGGATCTAAATAAAGAGGAGGGAAAGGGCAGGTGAACTTAGTTTGGATAGCTGAGGGTGGTAAAACTGAGGGAGCAAATGTCATAGGCAGAGTTGTATCACAATATGAAAGCAGAAAGATAAGGAGGTCAGCATGGAAAGCCAATGTGGTATAGTGGTTAGAGTGTTAGAAGAAGAAGAAGAAGAAGTTGCAACCAACTCTTGATGACCCTTTCCACTGGATGTTTCAGGCATGAGATGAGCAAATGTGGTTACCATTCCCTACCCCTGCCTAGCAACTCCAGTCTTCCTTGGTGACCTCTCATCTGAGTACTGCAAGTACTGAGCAGGATTGACCCTGCTTAGTTCCCATGCCCTGATGAGTTCTGGCCAAACTGGGCTAATCAGGCTGCTGGATCTGGAAGATCAAGATTCGAATCCCCCATTTTGCCATGGAATCCCACCGTGTGCCCATGGGCCAGTCACTCTCTCTAAGCCTAACATATCTCACTGGGTTGTAGTTGGGAGGATAAAATGGAGAAAGGGAAGAAATGCAGGGTGTAAATAAGTAGGTAGTTGAGGCCACAAAGAGCTTTCAGGATGGGAAGTTTTGGCTGGGACTGGGAATGGACAGAAAGCCCCTAACAAGATGCCAGGAGGGGCACCTCATGCACTAAGCAACAAAGGAGGCAAATGAGTTGCAGCAGAATTCTAGCCTGCGGTAAACGGACTGAGTTGCGATGGGGAAAAGGCTATACTGGAAACTACAGGCGAGGTGAGAGGAACAAAAGAACAGTCTAAGACGAAGAGAAAGTTGGAAAGCCCCCAGAAATAGAGCAGCTGCAATATCCGTCACACCCTACCCAGATGCAAAGGCTCAAGATGGGATTTGGAAAGAGAAATCCCTGCATATTGCTTGCATTTAATGTCTTTCTTATACCTGCCTTGCACTTCCATCTCGTTTGCATTGGGATTCAGCATGGGACAAAAAAGAAGCTCGGATAGAATTACATTAGCTTTCCCCTGGCATAAAGCAGTGTGTGGTAAACCTCCAAGATATTGAATGGATAGCATAGTGCTCACTGTGCAGTGTATAAAATCTTCTGTCCCTCAGGCAGTCCCCTGGTGTGGCTTTTTGGATGCCAAGATTTTTTTCCCCGGTCCCTCCATCTTGGTGCTTTCATATAAATGTCTTCTACATTTTTTTTGTTGCTTTCGCTTTATTTATTTTTTAAAGCAGGATTTCTTTTTCATCCTGGTGGTAAAATCCTTTAAAAATGCATTATTAGTAAATGAAAAGGTATTTGATCTGCCAAATGCAAAATGAAAGAGTGGAGAAGCAAGAAAATGGATTCTGTTCACCATGCTGGGTCACTCCTTCCTTTATATGTTCCGTGACCTCTGGTGAGGCATCCGGATCCAAATTATGTGCTCTGCCTCAACTGCCTGTTGTCCTGGTTTTCTAGCCACTAGGTATATTTTGAGTAAGCAGCAAGGAATGTGGATGAAATGCTATTCAAAAAACCCGAAAAGCCTTAAAACAACTTTTAATAAAAACCGACGGTAACGATATGAAACACTGTGCAAGCTACAGAGTTCTCCAGAATTCTTCAGAAGTCCAGAAGAGAGCCAATGTGGTGTAGTGGTTAAGAGTGGTGTACTCTAACCTGTAGACCTGGGTTGGTTTCCCGATTCCTCCGCACGAAGGCAGCTGGGTGACCTTGGGCTAGTCACAGTTCTCTCCAAACTCTCTCAGCCCCACCTACCTCACAGGGTGTCTGTTGTGGGGAGAGGAAGGGAAAGTGATTGTAAGCCGGTTTGAGACTCCTTAAAGGTAGAGAAAATCGGGGTATAAAACCCAACTCTTCTTCATCATCATTATCATCAGCCTGCATGTGTAAAAAGAAACAGGGGAGAAAGGGGGAAGGATCATTTAGGCCATGACCTTAAGGCCTCTTGTCTGCATCCTAGGTAGAATGTCAGGCAGGTTTGAATAAATATTGGTGCTCATGGGAAAATATCAGATTGCCCCTTTGGGGATACGTGGGAGGGACAGAACATATGTAAGTGCTGTCATGTTGCGACTGACTTATGGCAACATCCGAAAGGGGTTGTTAAGGCAGGTTAAGAGCCAGAGGTGGTTTGCCATTGCCTTCTTCTGGAGAGTATCCCTTGGTGGTCTCCAATCCAAGTACCAACCCTGCTTAGCTTCTGAGATCTGACAAGATCAGGCTATCCCATGTTGCCTTCCCTTTAGGGGGAACAGTGTCACTTCCAGGTTCAAAGGTTTTTTAAAAGTGGTTAATCAAATGTCTCTGTGACACCAAACAGAAGAAGCAAGTCCTTTGAAAGGCTATGGGCAGAGGGAAAACATGGCAGTCATTATAACAACAGTACCGGCAACCGATTTTAGAAGATGCAGTAGGTAATGGAAGCCATGCTGGAAATTGGAAGGGAGAGCAACTCCATCGGTTAGGTTCAGTTAGTCACATTTTGGGGAGCCGAGTCACATGTTGTGGGCCTGCCATCCCAAAGACCACGGCTACAAACTGCCTACAAGGAGCCATATATGCATTAAGTCAAACGGTTTTATATGCATGTTCAAGAACACTACAAAAATCAGTTCCAGTCGCTCCTACAAATGGACCTTGTTCTTGTTTGGAGGTTCTAGCAGGGGAACGCAGTTATAGTATACCCTTGACCAAAGAACGGTATACTCCTTCTATCTGGGATGGTCGTCCTCTTCCACCGAGAGTGCAGCTTTGGGAGGGACACACATGGAGCAGTGAGGGAGGTAGGGGACACCCACCTAGCCAGCCAGATCAGCCGAATCAACCATGGCGATCAATGGGGTGACAGATGTCGCAGCCAGATCACCCTCACATCCAGTTCCAGTCGCTCGTTCAAAACCTGTACACGTACCCATGTCAGGTTCCCTGCAGATGTTTATATGCAATGGTAACCAAGTGCAGGGCCCCTGGGAATAATCCCCTATTTGGGATTATAAACCCCTGTTTACAAGTTATAGGGATGATTCCGTGCAGTTGATTTTACATGCATTGAACAATTATCATGTTATATTCAGCCCATAGGCAGCTGAGTGTGTGATACAAACCTCACCTTTATCCAGGTACTGGACCTGTTTCATTTGTAAAGTGAGCATGCCTTGGCTCTTTCTTATAAACAGATGTACACACCTACATGCACATGTATTCATTGTAACACGCCAACAGGGCAAGACTGCACATGATTTGAACTACCTGGACAGGGTTACTGTGGAGTCACTTCATGATGTTCTGCTAGTACTTTACACAAAGCTCTTCTCGGTCACCTGCACTGCAGTTAGTAATACACAATTCTAGCATGTAGGATTTGTTCATCAGGTACATGACATTTCCTCAAGCAGGGAACAGAGGATGTGGCATTTCTAAAAATGGTTTTATAAGCAAAGATGCACACAAAGTTCTGGCACCCGTACATCTTTAGACTCCCTTTTTTTTTTTATTCCACCTTGTTCGGCATTCATTCCCTCCCACCCAGAACATAATGACTTGTGGTTGTTTGTGCATGAGTAGATTAAAAAAAACAGCCCACTAAATGATGGTGCGTGCATGCTCAGTAGCTCACACTGCAATCCGAGTTGCGGTATCAGGACCATTTCACAGCCACGTGATGCAGAGAATGTGAGCTGAGGAGGTGTCCACTTACTTTCACTGTGCCACCATAAAGCAGTTGGAATGGGCTGAGGGGTGGTACCCATAAATGTGAAGAAGCTGCAAATTGTGCATGAGATGCAGCAAACAGGTGGTCACTTCAGTACTAGGGTCAAGCACAATTTTGCCTGGGCCAGTATTCTTCCTGTCTCTCTTTGACTGCGTATATTGGCTTAATTGGCTATATCCATCCTTTCCATATGTATGTGTTTAGTCACAGACATGATGAACCCTTTTCCTTCAGCTTTAAATAAGAAGCAACTTCTGGGTGCATTTACTGCCATCCATCCATGGTACAAATGCCTTCGGAGTATCACCAAGACATTCATCTCTTCATTTTGCTTTGCACTTCTAGGACAATGCAGGACATGGAGCCTTCTGGCTTAATGGGAGGGTGGAGAATCATTGCCTGTGATTCCACTGGGGATGAATAGATTTTCCCAATGCTCTGTCCCTTTGTGCTATCTTCTACTACTTCTTAATTTTAAATGAATTGATTTTAGTTTAACTGGGTGAATTTCTAAAATGGATTAAAAAAATTGGATCGTGCACACTTTGCTGTTGCACTGAGTACCTTCTTCTGAGCATTTTATCTGCTTTCCCCGCTGCATTAGCAATGGGTATGTTGGGGGAGGAAACACTACAGAAAAGCAACCATGATGTGCATGGCTGCATCCAGGTTCTTTTTGTGTAGTGTTTTACCTGATATGCTCCTGTACTGAAGCAGTTTGGTCCAATGAGGGCCAGAGCATGCTGACTAGGGAATCTGGGGGGAGAGAGAAATTCAGATAAGGAGTGTTTTGGAAGTATCCTTATAAATATATAGATAAATAAATATATTATTTCCTTTCTGTTAGTTTTAATCTTAGTGTGACACTGTTCAGAGCCGAATTGGCTGCATGAGCAGTATTATTAAAGAAAGTAAGTAATATAGCTCTCTATCCAGTGGAAATTCAAACTCCAATGAATTAAAAGAAGGAATCCTGAGCAACGGCTGCTTCAGCGAACCCCTAAGGGTCTTGACTGAGCTGCTGAAGAAGTCTTTTCTGTTGTGTCAAAAAAAAAAAAAAAGCAAACCCAATAAATATGGAACTTGTCCACCATGCTGGAGTACCTATTCAACCCTCCTGGGGGACCATGTATTAGCTTCTCCCCTTTCCCAACAGTTGCCCCTTCTCAGCTTCTGGCTTGGAGATGAATTGCAACCGCCTTGCCTAATGAATGCAATTTACCTGCTCCTTCCTCCTCTAGCTCCAGAGAATGGCACAGCCGGACTCCTGGGGCCAATTTCCCTCCATTACATTCAGCCGAGCTGAGAGCTGCCTCTGCCGAGACTAGATAAACACTAGCAGGCCCCTTTTCATATTGTGTTTTTCGAATGAGTGAGAAATAAATTGAGTCCTAACCACGCCAAATGAACAACGAGGCGGTGCTTTGGTTTATCATAATATAGAAACCCTCTCTCTCGTTCAAGGGAACGTCGCAGCCCCTCCGCACGGCAGGATTTCCCGAGCCAGCGCGGAGTCTGAGCATATTAAAAGGGGCGCCGAGCGTTGAGAGCAGGCAGCGGCCTCCCTCCCTTGCCGAGGCTTGTTAACATATTTCTGCTGCTTCATTGTCACCGGCTCTTTGATTGCACAAGAAGTCCCTTGGCTTGCCGATTCATTATTGGAATAATAAAAAAAGAATACCCAAAAATGAACATCATCAGTTTAGCGAGGGAAGCTGTCTGTGGAATTAAAATGCAGCATGGCTTAAAATATCAAAAATCCAAAGCAGGGCCGGCGTTGCATAGATTTTGTTGCTCAAAGCAAAACACGCAATTGTTTGTCCCTTGCAACTAACTCAGTTGGGGTTTTTCAGCCTCAAGATGTTCCTGCCATTCAGTTGACCCCCTCTGTGACTTTGTGATTTCGCGGGGGAGTTCCAAAGGGCTCTCGCCCTTTGTTGAGTTCCTGCGTCTTGCATTCCTCACGCTCGGCTTCTTGGGGTATCACACTTCCTTTGAGGCCCTTTGAACATCACAGCAAGGGGTGGACTGAGAAGCAGAAGAAGCAATATGATCTGGAGTGTTCGGAGGGCAATGAAACAATTTTAATTTTGTCATCTACATTTTGGAATAGCTTACCAAACTAATTAAGATTGAGAGCTGTGACTTAGAAAGGTCCCAGTTCAAATCCCTCCTCAGTCCCACAAATTCATCCTGTGGCCTGAGAATATAAGAACCCTGAATAGGGTTGCCAGATCCTGGTTGGCAAATACATGGCAATTTTGGGGCGGACCCTGAGGGAGGCAGGGTTTGGGGAAGGGAGGGACTTCAGTGAGGTATAGTGCCATAGAAATCACCTTCCAAAGTGTCCATTTTCTCCAGGTGAACTGATATCTATCACTTGGACATCAGTTGTCATAGTGGGAAATCTCCAGCTGCTAGCTGGAGGTTGGCAACCCTACTGATGGACTGGACCAGTGGTCCATCAAGTCCAGCAACTTGTTTCACACTGTGGGCAACCAGTTGCCCTGTTGGGCTAGCAAACAGGGCATAAGGTCATGGTTTTCCTGATGTTGCCTGATGGCACCGGTATTCCACGGTTTACTGCCTCTGAATAGGAAGGCTCCCTTTAGTCACCATAGATAGTAGCCATCGATAGACCTATCCTCCATGAATCTATCTAACCTGGTCCCTCAGCTTTTTCCCCCATATGCAAGGTGGGAACAAGGATGTTGCCATTCCAGTTAAATACATGCAGGGCCTAGTTGCCCCTGTCTACCTGGGAAATGGAACATGAGGTTCTGGGAGTGCAGATCTGGGTCAGAGGGCCTATGTACCCTAGCCAATCAAAGGAACAAGAAGAGTTGGTTTTGATATGCTGACTTTCTCTACCTTTTAAGGAGAATCAAAGCAGCTTACAATCGCCTTCCCTTCCTCTCCGCACAACAGACACCTTGTGAGGTAGGTGGGGCTGAGAGTGTTAGGGGAGGTCATCCAGAAGGCTTCATGTGGAGGAGTGGGGAATCAAACCCGGTTCTCCAGATTAGAGTCCACTGCTCTTAACCACTACACCATGCTGGATCAGGACAGACTACTTGAGTTTGCCCACTTGAGTTGAGGACATATGACTTGAGTTATCCAGTGACTAGGCTTTTTGCGGCTACTGCCCCACCCATCCACCCTAATTTGAATTCTGCAAGATTACCTGGCTGCATTTTGGGGACCAGCAGGCATTTGGGGGCATCATTCAAACTGACACGTAGAGATATTTTCACCTGCTCCATGTTATTGGTATGTTATTGGTAGGTATGGGTTACAGGACAGAGGCCTGGATAGGGATGCTCAAACTCCCACAGGATCAGTTGGTATCCTGATTACATGAACACACAAGAAAGTCCTTGATACTGAATCAGACTGTTGGTTAGTATTGTCAGTGTCCATACTGTCTACTCAGACAGGCAGCAGCTCTCCAGGGTCTCAGTCAGAGGTCTTTCACATCAGCCACTACCTGATGCATTGAACAGGAGATGTCGGGGATTGAACCTGGGACCTTCTGCATGCCAAGCAGAGGCTCTTCTACTGAGCCAAAGCCCCTCCCCGGTCTTAATTATGCTACTTATATATCAGAGATTGCATCAGCTATTCACTGACCTCTTCATGGCTGCACACCTAGCACACTAGCACATGTGCACAATCGGCTGTCTGGTGAGTGTATTGTCTCACAATGCCCAATAGTACTGTCATCTCTGCTGCACAAAAATACTTCTTTGCTCAGCAACCAAATCACAGATTTAAATCTATCACAAGTTTTAATGTGCTGGAAAATGAATGTGTTTTTAAAGGGAATTTACCTTTCACATCGCCCTCTAATGAGTTTCAATTATTGTTGCCAATATGTACTGTTCAGCTAGGTTTTCATGTGTGCAAAGATTTGCTTGCAGAAGTTCTCAGGTTCAATCCCTGGCATCTTCCATTACACAAGGACTAGGCAGGAGGTGATATGACAGATCTCTGCCTGAGACCCTGGAGAGCCGCTCCCCATTTGAGTAGACAATACTGACCTTGATGGACCCAGGATCTGATTCAGTATAAGGCAGCTTCATGTACATGTGTTCTTATATGCCGAATCCATCTGTTAATAATAATAATAATAATAATAATAATAATAATAATAATAATAATAATAATAATAATAATAATAATATCACTTGGAAACAGAAAAGTTGTGTGCAGATAGTTGGATATCTACAAGTATTAGAGTATAGAGGGTTGACGAAGACTTTCTCTGACACTGATTGATTGGGGCAGATGTAACACCAAAAGGATGGTCATGTCATCCTGACAGCAGTTAACCCTACAGCCATCTGTTTTACCCCTTAGCCTGGAAAGTACAATAGAAAGACCACCAGAAATTATCTATGTTTTGGTTGGAGACTCGGGTTGCTTATGAAACAGCACATGGATTGCATGCAGAAGGTGCCAGTTCAGTCCCTCCCATAGCAGGATAACTGGTAGTAGAATAACTGCTTGAAGTTTTGGGCAGCTTCTGCCAATCACAGCAGGAAATAACCATGCTAGATGGGCTGATGGACTGACAGAGAGTCACACATTACATTGAACACATGTACAACTTGTGTATGTATCTGTAAATCTGGGTAACAGCCAGCGTGGTGTAGTGGCTAGTTGGACTAGGATCTGGGAGACCCAAGTTAGAATCCTCACTCTGCTGTGGATGCTTGATGGGTGACATAAGAACACAAGAAAGGCCCTGCTGGATCAGACCAAGGTCCATCAAGTTCAGCAGTCTGTTCACACAGTGGCCAACCAGGTGCCTCTAGGAAACCCACTAACAAGACGACTGCAGCAGCATTGTCCTGCCTGTGTTCCACAACACCTCATATAATAGGAATGCTCCATTGATCCTGGAGAGAATAGGTATGCATCATGACTGGCATTCATTTTGACTAGGAGCCATGAATAGCCCTCTCCTCCAAGAACATGAAAGCCTTCCAAGTTGGTAGCCATCACCACATCCTGGGGCAGGGAGTTCCACAATTTGACTTCAGGCCAGACGCTGTCACTCAAAGGGTTATTGTGAGGGTAAAATGGAGTAGAGGAGAATGATGAAAGCTGCTTTGGGTCCCCATTGGGGAGAAAGGTGGGATGTAAATGAAGTAAAGAAAAAGAAAAAGGAAAGGGGGGGGGGAAGAAAAGAAAATGCCAACTTGTATTTACTACAAATGAAACCAGGGACAAGTATTTGGATAAATGGGTGGTTTCAATCACACATTGCAGAATTACTCAATATACTTATGAAGAAAAACTCAATTGTACATGAGTTCTCTAAAACTTGTGCACAGGGCTTGTATAAGGCATATTTCAGGGATCGAGAACTGAACAGGCACTCAAATTCAGGGAATTGCCCTTCTCTGAATGGACACCCATATAAGGACTTCAGAGTCCCTCTTTTAGGGCAAAAAAATCCAGCCCCAGAACTGAGGGAGAACCACAGCTGATGGAGTGAGTCTCCTTGCTTTGTGCACAGAACAACGGCAGAAGGACAGTAATTTGAACACCTGCAAGATGCTATATAAATGCTAAGTATTACTCCAGCCAACACAAGCAGCCTTTTCTTGACTTTGCAAGATTTTGCTGCATTGAAATGTGAAGGTTTCTATCGCTGCCGACGCTAAACAAATTATCTGGACTGTCACCAAGGAGTCTGCTTACACCTCGGAGACCAAAGCCCCATAGGTTTGCAAACAATGGTAACCAGATAATGGGCCGTGGAGGTTACATTTCAGGACTACACTTGCTCCATTTGAGGTCACCCTTCGCTTGGCAGGAGATAAATCAACCTCCAGTCCAAACGACCCTGAGCTTTCAAGCCTGGCAGGCGGCTCAGCAAGCCAAGGTGAATCCTTCAGGCTTGGCCAGCTGAGCTTGGGCCGGCCACTCTATCAAATACTTGGAAGCAAATCAGCAGGTGAAGAGGCCTTTGGTGTAATTTGTAAGAGAGCAGGTGGTGGGGATGACCCATTACCTGCACTGCTCAACAGTAGGCTTCCTCTGCCCGTCTCACCTAGCTTTGTCTGTCTGTCTGTCATTTATACTTCATCCTATTTTGTCTGCCCTATCTGGCTCTCAAATAGTCTACGGTAGGGTTGCCAACCTCCAGGTACTAGCTGGAGATCTCCTGCTATTACAACTGATCTCCAGCTGATAGAAATCAGTTCACCTGGAGAAAATGGCCGCTTTGGCAATTGGACTCTATGGCATTGAAGTCCCTCCCCAAACCCCCCCTCCTCAGGCTCCACCCCCAAAACCTCCTGCCGGTGGTGAAGAGGGACCTGGCAACCCTATAAATAGCCCACAGTGACTTTAAAATCCAATCAATGTAAGGAGAAGAGGGCCCATCTGAGTAGCCCAGGAAAGCCCGATCTCATCAGAACTCGGAAGCTAAGCAGGGCCGCTCCTGGTTAGTATTTGGTTGGGATTCCACCAAGGAATACCAGGGTCACTATGCAGAGGCAGGCAATGGCAAACCACCTCTGAACATCTCTTGCCTTGCACACTCCATCAGGGGTCACCATAAAGTCAGCTGTGACTTGGCAGCAAAAAATGTTTAGAAAGGAGAAGGGGTTAGGGTAGCCAGCTCCAGATTGGGAAATACCTGGAGATTTTGGGGGTGAAGGCTGAGGCGGGGACGGTTTGGGAGGGGGAGGGACTTCAATGGGGTAGTCAACCTTCCAAAGTGGTCATTTTCTCCAGGTCGACTGATCTCTGTCACCTGGAGATCAGTTGGGATAGCAGGAGATCTCCAGCCACTGCCTGGAGGCTGGCAACCCTAGAAGGGGACCCTAACCTAGATGGCCCAGGCTAGCCCGATCGCATCATATCTTGGAAGTTAAGCAGGGTTGGCTCTGGTTAGTACTTGGATGGGAGACCATCAAGGAAGTCCAAGGTTGCTATACAGAGGCAGACAATGGCAAACCACCTGTTCATCTCTTGCCTTGAAAACCCTAAAGGGGTTGCCATAAGTGATTTGATGGCACTTTCCACCAAGGAGAAGGGATTCTCATCTTAACTGGGTTCAGGTGCAGGCAGAGGTGTGCCTGGCCATTTCCTGCCCTTCTTCTGATGGTCCTATCATTGGAAGTTGGAAGGTGAAAGCATCATTTCTCTTGCTCCATTGCAAAACTGTTACATGGAATCCTCTGCACAATGCCACCCCATACATACTATCGCGAGTTGAAAAACTAAAATGTTTAATTTCTGAAATGTTCTGCATTTACCATATCATTGTAAGGGGCTTGCAACCCAGGCTGATCCATCGGACTCCTGGAAAGTGTTTTGATCCTGGGAGGGGTGCTTGCAGCTGGAGTGTGGCCCACTCAGTCTGGAGAAATGCCTGGCTGTCTCCTCCCCTCCCTTTGACCGTCTTGTCATTCACACTTGGAAAAAGGACAGAACTCTCAGCTGGAATCAGGTCTACATTTGATTCCTTTGCTGCTTTGTTTGAGGGTAGACAACCAGGCTTTTCTATATACGGGGCCAGTGAGGCAGGAATAAGTGAATTCCAAAGCAGCCAAGTCATTTGCAGTGCTAGCATCCTGCTGTATAGGCTAAGACCCCCACCAGCGTTTCCCGGGGAGCCCGATGATGGGAAACATGGGTTGCAATCTCAGGTTATGAAAGCTAAGCAGGGGCGGCCTGAGACGAGAAAACCTAAACGCCCAAGTGGTAAGAGGAATCCGAATTGCTGATCGGAGGAACTATTGGTTCTTGTATGTTATCCAGGCTGTGTGGCCGTGGTCTTGGTATTTTCTTTCCTGACATTTCGCCAGCAGCTGTGGCAGGCAGCTTCAGAGGAGTAACACTGAAGGACAGTGTTTCTTTTTTTTAAGAGCCAGAGTGGAGTAGTGCTTAAGAGCAGTGGAGTCTGATCTGGAGAACCAGTTTTGATTCCCCCACTCCTCCACATGAGTGGCGGACTCTAATCTGGTGAACAGGGTTGAATTCCCCACTCCTCCACATGAAGCCAGCTGGGAGACCTTGGCCTAGTCACAGCTCTTTTAGAGCTCTCTCAGCCTCACCTACCTCACAGGGTGTCTATTGTGGGGAGGGAAAGGGAAGGTGATTGTAAGCCGGTTTGAGACTCCTTAAAGGTAGAGAAAAGTGGGGTACAAAAACCAAAGTTGCTTCTTCTTCTTCTTCTCCTTCTCCTTCTCCTTCTCCTTCCTTCCTTCCTTCCTTCTTTGGGGTGCATGTCGCCACAGCCTTTCATTGGGTTGCAAGCTCTGGGTTCACATTCCAAAGTGGTCATTTTCTCCAGGTGAACTGATCTCTGTTGCCTGGAGATCAGTTGTAATAGCAAGAGATCTCTAGCCACCACCTGGAGGTTGGCAACCCTACCCTTTCATCACAATTCGAGAGAAATTTCGAGGGGCTTTGCTCATGCCTTGCTCTGAGGAGGCATTTTATGGAAAGCTGAAAAGTGTTCCAACATGAGAGCAAACCTTTCTTGGAGAGGGCTGGGGGGGGGGTTCATCCAACCCAAACAGCTCCAGTTTGGGGAGTCCTGCAACAGCCCCTCAGTGGGGGAGGGGACGAGAACACATGAACACATGAAGCTCCCTTATGCTGAATCAGAATCTTGGTCCATCAAAGTCAGTTTCAGCTACTCAGATCGGCAGCAGCTCTCCAAGGTCTCAGGCAGAGGTCTTTCACATTGCCTACTTGCCTAGCCCCTTTAACTGGAGATGCCGGGGATTGAACCTGGGACCTTCTGCATGCCAAGCAGATGCTCTACCACTGAGCCACGGCCCCTCCCTGTGGTGCCGAAGCCTGGCTGGAAGTGCCATTGAGCCATCATGCTGACACCAGTCAGGCTGTGGGTTGCTGATAGCATCTTGCGCTCAAGCCCCGGCCCCAGCTGCCTCGCAAACCTCTCCAGCGTGTAAACACTTCTTATTATCGCTTCTGCCAAGCCGCCCGTCATGTCTGTCACTCTGATCCCCTGCCCACACTACCGCCTTCAATCCTGCCAGGCGCTGACTCTTTATTCTGGCAAGAGGATTTTTCTCCCCCCCCCTTTTGCCGTTCTTGCCCACGACACCTCAGAGTTGCAAGATGGGTGTTATAAAGCAGCTGTCCTTTGCATCCACAAGGCCGGGTCTCCAAGGGGGGGAAAAAACAACTACAAGACCACAGGAGGCTTCTTAGGGTTGCTGTCGTCTTTTTTAACTGGCCCTCCCCACGTCTTTAATGTGCCGGTGTGGCACTTTTCCTGGCGCAGGAGTTTGGGGGTCTGTCAAAAGGAAGGGAGGGGGCACAAACTTGAAAGGTAGGGTTGCCAACTTCCAAGTACTAGCTGGAGATCTCCTGCTATTGCAACTGATCTCTCGCCGACAGAGATCAGTTCACCTGGAGAAAATGGCTGCTTTGGCCATTGGACTATATTGCATTGAAGTCCCTCCCCTCCTCAAACCCCAAAAACCTCCTGCCGGTGGCAAAGAGGGATCTGCCAACCCTATTGAAAGGCCTCATCTTGGAATTAAAAATCTCATAAAAAACCAGCATTTTGCTGCATTTTCTTATTCTGGTTAGTTGTAATGCTTTTTAGCTATTTATTTACATTATTATATATCAATGACAGGCAATGTGGTTTAGTGCTTAAGGTGCCAGACTAGGATGTGGGAAACCCAGGTTCGAATCCCCACTCATGCCATGGAAGCTTGCTGGGTGACCTTGGGCCAGCCACACACACTGACCCTGGGTAGCAAGGAATACCAGGGTCATAATGCAGAGGTCCTCTGCTCATTGAATTAGGGGAGGTGGGCATTTAACTCTACAGTGTTGTCACAGAAGTCTTTTAGCAACAGGAAGGGCACAGAGGATCAGTAAGTCTCCAGGAAAAGGAGGAGGAGGAAGAGGAACCTTTTAAGGAAAATCAAACCAACTTCCAATCACCTTCCCTTCCTCTCCTCACAACAACAATTAATTTTAAAAGTATACAAGCATCCTCAAAGATTAATGAATCTTTTAATACAAAATGGATTCAGGTAATTGCTTCCTCCCCAAAAGAACAAACAACTGGACAAGCCCAAAGCAAATGCTTAAGAGACGCTTCTTGTAAGCAAGGGATTCTGGGGCTTGGGTATCTCCCATTTTCTACGGCCATGTTTCACCCAAAATCCCTTTCTCTCTCTCTTTCTCCACACACACATACACATATGCACTGAAGAAGTGAGCTGTGTATAGTACATACTATCTGTTGCTGTGTTATCCTCTACTATGTAATTTCTGCACTGTTTAGCATGGCATGTTAATACTTATGCTTTGGTTCAGATTTCTGCAATCCCAGTCCTATTACATTACTAACTGGATGTTTCATCCTGTAGACTACATTAATTTACACTGGATAATCAACCTTGAGTCTCAAGTGAGAAAGGAAGATGTAACATAAATAATGTAAATAAAATAGGTGGCATCCCTCTTTCTTACAGTGCCATCCTAAACAGAAAGCTCATACCCTGCCAGAATTTTTTTGTCTTTAAGGTGCTACTGGACGCTTGCTCTTTTCTACTACATATACACTTGTATGCTTATTTGCAGGCAGACAGTGCAGAGGTTTTGACCCCAGGACCAAAATGTTGCCTGCCCTGGCACCGGCTAATGCCAATGCTTTTGAAATGCGATTCCGAAAGCTCTGCTGTCGTACATTTCTCTTCTGGCAAAGCTGGGGCAGCACGGAGGCCAAAGACTTCCTTCCTTCCCCTTTTGGTGCAAATCGATTTCGTGCAACTCTGAGGACGTGGCGAGGATGCTCCATAAAGACATCTGACTGTCCGCTCCTATCTCTCTTCGGACTTTTATCAGGCTGTGATGCTTTCACTCCTGCCTCGCTGCTCCGAGCCCAGCTGGCCTCCTTATCTGATCCGCAACCCTTTCCCCAAGAAAATTAAACTGACTTCGCCTGTTAACCTTACATTCTCGGCAGGAGCATGCAAGAGTCGGTGTGATCCTCAGTGAGCAGCACTGGCTGGACAGGTGAGCTCCCTGAGCCGCACAGTTTGTTTGCGTGTAATTCTACTGCCATCTGGTGGTAGGTTGTTGAACGGGTACTTTGGCGGTCTGGGTGAAAGAGCCACACACAATTTCAAGAATAACCATGGCAGGTTCTTGACCTGCAGGTTCATCATGGTTTCAGAACAGAATGGGGCTTAGTAGATGGAGGCATTTGCCACAAGAAAAACCCCACCCATGAAAGAGCTTCATTTATTCCAAGCTCTATGCTGAGCTTGAAATGTTTGCATCAAAACCCAGCATTTATGTGGTCTGAGGCTACGTTAGGAAAGAGAAGGAAAGAAGTTGCCAATTGTCCTGGGAAGACAGAAGGAGAAGGAGAGGAGAAGGAGAAGAATTGGTTTTTATATGCCGAATTTCTCTACCACTTAAGGGAGAATCAAACTGGCTTACAATCCCCTTTCCCTCCCCACAACAGAAACCCTGTGAGGTAGGTGGGGTTGAGAGAGAGTGACTTGCCCAAGGTCACTCAGCTGGCTTCGTGTGTAGGAGTGGGGAAACAAATCCAGTTCACCAGATTAGCCTCCGCCGCTCATGTAGAGGAGTGGGGAATCAAACCCAGTTCTCCAGATCAGAGTCCACTGCTCCAAACCAGCGCTCTTAACCACTACAACATGCTGGCTCACCAAAGGTAGGCCAAAGGTAGAGGAGGTGTCCCTAAGTAATAGCAGGAAAGGTGGCTTTCCTAAATAAACCTTTTTGTTAGCCTTAACACAGTGATAGGCAGCTTTCTTTGCCCCAATAAACCCGAAACCAACATTTGCCAAAATATATATTTTTTTGCATGTCCGTAGTCTTCACCTGCTAGCAGAACACAATGGCGGCTATAGCATTACATCTTGAACCTTTCCCCCCTACCCACCTACCCCTTCATCCTCCTCCCATTTCCCTTTGTCCCCTTTTCCCTCCTTTTTTCCTGGTTGTGTTTTCCTGTTCCTATGTCTGTCCATCTCCATTTTTTCTTTCCCCCTACAGATTGGAATGACATCAACATAGGCACTGATATACAGCTGTCTTTTATGACATCCTTCCAAGGTGGAGTGCTTAAGTGCCCTCGTGGTGTAGTGGTTAAGATGGGAGGACTCTAATCTGGGAAACCGGGTTTGATTCCCCACTCCTCAACATGAGTGCCAGACTCTAATCTGGTGAACTGGGTTCAGTTCCCTGCTACTCCACATGAAGCCTGCTATGTGACTTGGGGCTAGTCACAGTTCTCTCCAAATTCTCTCAGCCCCACCTACCTCACAAGGTGTCTGATGTGGGGAGTGAAAAGGAAGGTGATTGTAAGCCACTTTGAGACTCCTTAAAGGTAGAGAAAAAGCAGGGTGTAAAAACTAAGTCTTCTTCTTCTTCTTCTTCTTCTTCTTGGATTTATTATTAGTGTTGCTTTAGATTGCTTAGATTGTTTTAACTTGTATCAATATGTATATTTACATGTTGTTAGCTGCCCAGAGCCTGGTCTGCTGGGGGAGGGCGGGGTTAGAGTTGCCAACTTCCAGGTACTAGCTGGAGCTCTACTGCTATTACAACTGGTCTCCAGCCAATAGAGATCAGTTCACCTGGAGAAAATGGCTGCTTTGGCAATTGGACTCTATGGCATTGAAGTCCCTCCCCTCCCCAAACCCTGCCCTCCTCAGGCTCTGCCCCAAAAACCTCCCCATAAATCTCCAGGTATTTCTCAACCCGGAGATGGCAACCCTAGGCGGGGTATAAATATTTTAAATTATTAATATTTATAGTGATAGAAGGGAAGAGACAAATCTCTCTGTGGAGGGAGTTCCAAAATAAACCGCCTTATCCCAAGTCAGATCATTGGTGTCTAGCTCGGCCAGCATCTACTTTGACTGGGGGCAGCTTTCCCAAGATCTTGGGTTGAAGACATTTCCCTCATCTCTACTTATGATCTTTTTTAAGTCAGAGATGGAATCTGCAGCCTTTTGCATGCAAAGCAGGTTTGAGGCTCCTGAGCTACGGTCTCTCTTTGGCATTTCTTGTCTAGGATTACTTATGGCCCATCTGTTCCTAATAACTTGAGATGGAAGAGAGGGACCCAGTTCCAGCTAGTCGTACTGCAAGGTCCACAAATCACACTTCTCCCACTCATAAGCCGCCCATACATCCAAACTGATGATTTGTTCACAATTCAAAATGAACGGTCTCTTTACTACGTGTGTATCTGCACAGTTGGAGGCATTTCGCCCAGCAGAGGGCTAAGTAAGTGCTAACTGGAGAATGTTCACAATGAACTGGATTGCTGGGATTTATGTATTGGATTGTCAGGTCCCTCTTCGTCACCAGCAAAAAAAAAAAAAAATCAGTAAATTTCGGGATAGCTCTCCTTTAAACACAACAAGGGCCACAAATGAGACTTCACAGAAGCTGAATAGCGAAACCCCAAAAAAGCCGAATATCTAAATCAGCCTCTATTCGGCTTTTCGGGAATCGTTTATTCGGCTTTGGGTAGGTTCCCAGTTTTTGGTATTTGGTCAACCCGAAACCCAAATATTGCCAAAACGGCTAACCTCAGGTTTATTTTCAGTTAGGGTATATCAATATGCACAACCAGTATGCCAATAAAGGTTAATGAAATGAAATGAAAATATGCACAACCCTACAGGCAACTCCTTCAGTATTATCCCAGCCAGTGCAGGAGGCTCTAATGGGATTTCTCTCTCCCTCTTTCTCTGGTCCAGTAAAAGAGCTAAACAAGCTAAAAGAAGGCATTGTATGACTGTTACTTTAACTATCAGCAGGTGGCGCTATTTGTTTTTACTTTTATAAGCAAAGATAAAACCGCAGTGTGCACTTCAAACTAGTTTAGAGCTCTCAAACTTACTCCAGGGCACTGAAGAGAATCCAAGGGTGTTGGTGTGCTTTTGTTTTGTTTGTTTGCTTTTGCTGCCAAGGAATGAGGTGCAGCAACCACTAATGATGTATAGCTGAGGTTAGGAAAGCTGCCACTCTCCTGGCTTTCCGCAAACTATACAAAACTGAATTATTTAGCAAGGTCTTTTTACACCACTTATAGGGCTGTAGTGTAATGAAATGGGTCAGAAAGATGCTTTGGAAAGGGAGAGGGACGGGGGGACTATACTGCTTTGTTCTGTCTGCTGCTGCATGTGTGATCCTACTACGTAATTTCTGAATCAGTTTGCAAGTCATGTGCATGCTTACATTTTGTTTCAGCTCAGTTTCAGATTTCTGCTTGGTTTCGGATTTCTGCTATGCAAATCCTATTGCACTGTTTATTGGATGTCCCATCTTGTTGAGAGTATCGACTTATGCTCAGTGATCTGCCTTAATTCTCAGTGAGAAAAGGGGACTGTAAATAACGTAAGTAAATAAAAATTACCATTGCCTACCTTGTCATACTTCCCCTCCTCGTACTACAGGTTGAAGGTACCTGTTCTGAGAGCCAAGCAGCTGGTAAAATCAGCCTAAAAACAGTCAATGGTTAGGAACAGGCAGCACAGGCAGGATGGTGCTGCTGCACTCGTCTTGTTTGTGGCTTCCTAGAGGCACCTGGTTGGCCACTGTGTGACCAGACTGCTGGACTTGATGGGCCTTGGTCTGATCCAGCGTGGCTTTTCTTACGTTCTAACCTCCACTGTTGTAACTTTGTAACATTGATAGTTTGACAAGTCTGTCTTAACTGAGAATATTGCAGAGAAGATCCTGGTTCGCTTAGTAAATAATAATAATAATAACAATAACAATAGATCATCTGTTCAAGAGCATGTGTCCCATTGTTTCATAACTCTTCCTCTTCATTATTTCATAAATCTTCCACTTGAGGGCAGTCGAGTTCTTCCAAATAGTATCCCTTTTCTGCAGCAGTGTGAAGCTCCAAGGCTGGTATTTAAAAGTTTCATTTTCTTTTAGCTAGACTGTTTAATCCTACGACATGGATTTTGTCACAGTGCTTGTGAGATATTGTGGCCTGCATCCCGCCCCTCTTAAAGTACTGCTCCTAGGGGATGGATTGTTGCAGTCACTACTGCAAAACAAACCACAGCGAGGAGACATTAATCTGGCACTAGCAGTGCATACATTGGCAAAAAGTTCCAGTCATAACACAAACCTAAGCAAAGTTACACCCTTCTGAGTCCATTAAAGCCAGTGGCTCTCTTTAATATTGTACTGCTAAACTTTGAAATGCCCTGACCTGGATGGCCCAGGCTAGCCTGATCTCGTCACATCTCAGAAGCTAAGCAGGGTCAGCCCTGGTTAGTATTTGGATGGGAGACCACCAAGGAATACCAGGGTTGCTTTGCAGAGGAAGGCACTGGCAAACCACCTCTGTTAATCTCTTGCCATGAAAACCCCAAAAAGGGGTCACCATAAGTCGGCTGCGACTTGACAGCACTTTACACACACACAAACTTTGAAACACATTTGCACCATGGATGCGCAAATGCTTCCTGTTCTGTTTCTTTTTGCATATCCATTTATCCTTCTGCCAACCACTTGGGTTCCTGGCATTTTTAATATTATTTTTAAAGGGTGGGTTGCAAAAGCATGTTGTAAAGGTGAGTGTTAATGCACAATGTGGCATTTATATGAACAGTATGCACAAATATGCAAAGTGAATTACCATGCACAAACAGCTGATTAATTGTTACACAAGTAATACGAGAAATGCAGAAATTTTGGGGGGACAGCGTAGTATGAAAATAGAGAAAATGATACCAAAATGAAAAATCATGGATTCTCTTTCTGCAAGAGAGAAGCCAGATTTTTTTTTGGGGGGGGGGGGAATCAAAATGATTTTTGGAAAATCATTCCCAAATGGAACAGAGACAACAGCAGAGAGGTCTGGATAAAATGTAGGATCCCCTCCCTTGAAGAACACAGTTCTTCACCTCTGTGAAACATCCACCTTTTTAAAATTCTGCAATGAAAGAGAAAAGAAACGTGTGTGTGTGTGTGTGTGTGTGTGTGTGTGGTTGTACACACATGTGAAATAACTGAAAAAAGTGGGGAGAAGAAACTTAACCTGGGAGTCAAAGGAAACAGAAGAGGATGAACTAGATACTACATAAAATATAAACAAATACTTCTATTTTGATTATATTGTGCACAAATGTATGTTAAAAAACTGGGACTACAATATAGGATACCTAAAAAGCATGTTGTTAATATTTGTCCATGCTTTTTGGGTAGCCTACATTGTAGGCCCAGTGTTTTTAACATATATTTGTGCACAATATAATCAAAATAGATTTAGTTGTTTATATTTTATGTAGTATCTAGCTCAACCTCTTTGGTTTCCTTGTACACACGTGTGCTCTTGGCCCAGAATTTACGGGCACACCTGCTTTCTACCCACTCCATCTTCCCGGTGCTTTTTTGCTCTTTCTTTGCTTTTATTCTTCTGGGTCTGATTTGCGCCTTCTCCTTTCTTTCCCAATGCATTAATCACAGGCCGATTAGAAGGCGGAAGAGCAGCTGGGAACCCGGGTAACGTTTCAGCATGCAGGCCCCGGCACTCCAGAGCAGGTGGGCGCTGTTTGCTTCCAACCCCATGTTTCCAGGGGCCATTTCAATGGCCAGCAGATGGTCTCCTATGTGAGATCAGGAGGAGTTGGAAGCACACAACCGAAGCTGCATTCTCTAATGCTAGGCAAGGGGCTATGGCTCAGTGGTAGAGCCAGTGCCGTGTAGTAGTTATGAGTGACAGACTCTGATCTTGAGAACTGGGTTCAAGTCCCCACTCCTCCACATGAAACCTGCTGGGTGACCTTGGGCTAGTTGCAGTTCTCTCAGAACTCTCTCAGCCTCACCTTACAAGGTGCCTGTTGTGGAGCGGGAAGGGAAGGTGATTGTAAGCCGCTTTGAGATTCCTTTCAGTGGAGAAAAGTGGAATATAAAAACCAACTCCTACTCCTCCTACTCCTTTTCTTCTCCTTCTCCTTCAGCATCTGCTTTGCATGCAGGTCACTGGTTCAATCCCTGGCACTGCCAGCTAAAAGAACCAGGGAATAGATGGTGTGAAAAATGCCTATTGGAGAGCCACCACCAGTCAGAGTTGGCAATACTGACCTTGATAGTATCTGACTCAGTATATGGCAACTTGATGTATCAAAAGCCATTAAAGCCTTTGATGGATTGGTTTGCTTCAGGCAGTATATTCTCAATGCATCCGATTATTGGTTGCTTAGATCCATATGTGGAGGCAGCCAATGGCAAACCACCTCTGAACATCTCTTGCCTTGATGGACTGATGGTCTGATTCAGTAGAAGTTTGGTGCATCTGTGTGTGGTGTGTGTGTTTATGCCACTCTGGGTTGCTGAGAGGAACGGCAGGATAACAACATACTAGATTCGAAGACCTCAGCCAGTGCAGAAGGGAATCAGCGTGTGTAACATAAAAACCCTGCAGAATTCTGGATGAGGTATGGTATGGTATAAGTAAATCCCAGAAGACGGTTTCAGAAGGTAGCTATGTTGCTCTGCAGTAGAATAGCTAGATTTGAGTCCAGGTAGCGCCTTAGAGAGAAAGTAGGTTTTCGGGGGTATACACTTTCGAAAGTCAAAGCTCGTTTTGTGAGATACAAATTGGACTATTGCCACTTATATTTGATGAAGGGGGTTTTGATTCTTGAAAGCTTATACACCCAAAAATCTTGTCACTCTCTAAGGTGCTACTGGATTCAAATCTAGCTGAAAATCCCAGAGATTGCCATTATCCCTTTACCTGGTCAATGCAGACTACTCAGTACTTTGGGCTCCCAGTTAAGCTACTCATGAATCTGAGCTGCCTGGGAGCTACTCCTCATGGTCACAGCAAAAACAACCCAAAATTTCACCAGTGCTTAGGGTTGCCAACCTCCAGGTACTAGCTGCAGATCTCCTGCTATTACAACTGATCTCCAGCCAATAGAGATCAGTTCCCCTGGAGAAAATGGCCACTTTGGCCATTGGACTCTATGGCATCAAAGTTCCTCCCCTCCCCAAACCCCGCCCTCCTCAAGCTCCACCCCAAAAACCTCCCGCCAATGGTGAAAAGGGACCTGGCAACCCTACCAGTACTGAAGTGCAGAGAACTGCTGGCGAGTTGAACAATGACTGAGACCTATAGAAGGCTTATAACAACCTGGGAAACAGAGCGAAGTTCAC
The DNA here is from genome assembly GCF_029931775.1 of Euleptes europaea. Taxonomy (NCBI): domain Eukaryota; kingdom Metazoa; phylum Chordata; class Lepidosauria; order Squamata; family Sphaerodactylidae; genus Euleptes; species Euleptes europaea. The sequence goes on along the minus strand of NC_079325.1, from coordinate 13,696,960 downwards.
GGGTTGGGATGGCAGTTGTCAAACCCTGCCTTCTAAATGCAGCTGACAGTGTCAGGCATAAAGTGGAAAGAAACTAGACTGCCTTTGATCTGTCACCAGAAAGCCAGGAACGAGGTCAGTCTGTTCAATCGAGGCCCCAGCGATGTGGCGATGCCCTTTTCTGGTTTAAAAGGCCATCTCTTTAGGATCTGACCTGTTGAACAAACAGAAATTGGATATGTTGACAATTTGCTGCTGAAAACCAATGCTGGATTCTGAGAGGTCTCCTATGTCTTTAAGGACAGCATAGAAAGGAATTTTTAAGTGGGCGTGGCTTCTCCAAGAACTTGCCCGAGAGTAGGGTTGCCAGCTCCAGGTTGGGAAATACCTGGAGGTTTTGGGGGTGGAGCCTGAGGAGGGCAGGGTTTGGAGAAGGGAGGGACTTCAATGCCATAGAGTCCAATTGCCAAAGCGGCCATTTTCTCCAGGTGAACTGATCTCTGTCAGTTGGAGATCAGTTGAAATAGCAGGAGATCTCTAGCTAGTACCTGGAGGTTGGCAACCCTATCCCCATTGCATCCATAATTGTCTGCATTGCATGGGTAGGCCTCATCATATTTTGAGTACTTTTCACATCAGTGGGTAGTCATGATGGAGGGGGGCACACCGTTATGGGACTCACCCATGTAATTTGACCTGCCCATGAGACTAAACAGCCAGCTACAAGGCAGTGGCTTTGCAGAATCAATCTCCCCGCCCCCCGCCCCCCGCATGTATGAACTCATGATCATCTGTTCTATTTATGGAAAGCAAAGAGAATATGTGGAATAGATAAAGGAAATCATTGTTTGGATTAGGCTTGTGCATATCAATAAACCCAAACCAAAAATAAACCTGAAATTAGTCATTAGGTAAATTTCCACTTCAGGTTTACCAAATGCACAAACCTGGGGAGAAAGCTAAAGCCAAATAGGCAATTCCGGAAAAAGCAGAAAAATTATTCAGCTTTTTCGGGTAGAGCTTCCAAATTATTTGGCATTTTTTAAGGTAGAGCCACCAAATTCACAGCATAGCTTGAAGGGACTCTCCTTCCACGAATTCCAAAGTTTGGTGAAGATTAGGTCAGGGGGTCCAATTTTATGGGGTTCGGAAGGGGTTGCCCCCTTCTCCATAGAGAAACACTGCGAAGACAGCATGGTCTTTTATGCATGGCAATTTCACGCCCCATCACCCCTCCAATAGGGTTGCCAACCTCCAGGTACTGGCTGGAGCTCTCCTGCTATTACAACTGATCTCCAGCCAATAGAGATCAGTTCACCTGGAGAAAATGGCCGCTTTGGCCATTGGACTCTATGGCATAGAAGTCCCTCCACTCCCCAAACCCCGCCCTCCTCAGGTTCCACCCGAAAATCTCCCGCCCGTAGCAAAGAGGGACCTGGCAACCCTACCCTCAGCCTAACATTCCTCAGAGGGTGGTTGTTATGAGGATAAAATGGGGGAGAACAGTGTTTTAAGCCTGTTGGGGTCCCCATCACTGTGAAAATGTACAAATATCTAAGTAAATCAAATGTCTCCAGGTGTGGCTTTTCTCCATTACAGGGCTTCAATGGCACACGAAGAAGACCCTTGATGGGATTCTCTACTCTGAAAGGAACCTTCTTGTGGTCTGTAATTTGGCCCATACTGGCATTTTCCATGCAAAAAACGTTGTTTGCTTGCTTGCTTCCTTAAGGGAAGAGCAGAGCCATTCCTGAATGGAACACACACCGGGACAAAATAGTTTCCATCTGCATTTCGGCTTGTTGTTATTGGAGTGGGAAACGTGTCATGCTCTTAGTGAAAACATTTAGCTGAGTAACAAGCCCTAGTGTGCATTAATCTCCCCCCCTCCGTTGCCACTTCCATTCCCCCATCTGAAAATATTATTAACTGCCAACCATTGCATCTCTTTCTGTGAATGTCATTTTCCACACCATGTTATTTCCCCCCTTCTTTTCCCCCCCACTCTTCACTTCTGCACTGGGAAAGAGGGAATTTGCTTGACTTTATTAAAACAAATAAGTCCCCTTCCTTATACAACTTCCGACTCAAATACCTTTCGCTTCCTGAAACACTGTAAGTGAGTACCGTGACCCCCCCAACAACACTTCTCAGGCCTGTTCCCCAAGAATAGCCCCCCCCAAGTTTCCTCCTTTCATTAAAGTTTTATCTTATTTATTTTATATATTTATATTTTTTATTCTTAAAAATGTCAATGCCACTGAAAATACAATATCTTTATTCTCATCGTCTAGGAGACAGGATATGGGGAGGGTGTTAAGTGTCAACAATGTCAGGTTTCACTTCCTGCCCCGTAATCAATCCAACATGGGCTTCGAAGTCCCAGGTAGGGTGAGGCCGCGCCGCCAAGCCCCTGAAGCTGACCCGTTCTGCCCCCCCTAACTTCAGTTGCCCGGAGACTTTGGAGAACGGAACAATGGCAGGTAGTATTCCCCGGCCCGATCGCCCGTCTCCAGAGTTACGAACGTGAAGGAAATTTGTCGTGATTTGCTCAAACAGCTCGGGGATTGTTTGCTGGATGATTTCATAGTCTGGCTATTAGCGGCTCCGAAATCTAACGCCGGTCCTTGGGTGTGACTCTTGGGGAGGCTGGAACGAAGGAATGGACATGAGATGAAAGGCTGGAGGTGTGTGTGTGGGGGGGAAATCTCAAGGGATATTTGGTCTTCTGGGAACATTGACAATTAGGGGGAGTTCTTGCACAGTTTATGTGATTAGAAATGAGCATAAATTATTCTAACGCTGCCTTGGTATATCAGTTTTAAGGTCTAGAGACACTCCATTGCACCCAATTAAATTAGGGTTGCCAGGTCCCTCTTCGCCATCGGCAGGAGGTTTTGGAGGCGGGGCCTGAGGAGGGAGGGGTTTGGAGAGGGGAGGGATTTCAATGCCATAGGGTCCAATTGCCAAAGGGGCCATTTTCTCTAGGTGAACTGATCTCTATCGGCTGGAAATCAGTTGTAATAGCAGGAGATCTCCAGCTGGTACCTGCAGGTTGGTAACCCTAAATTAAATGTTAGCTGGAAACATTTTTTAAGACTTGTTCTGAGGGTTGCCAGCCTCCAGGTGGTGGCTGGAGATCTTGCACCATTACAACTGATATCCAGGTGACGGAGATCAGTTCACCTGGAGAAAATGACCACTTTGGAATGTGAACTCCATGGCATCATACCCCATTGAGGCTTGCCAACCTCCAGGTGGGGCCTGGACATCTCCCAGAATTACAACTGGTCTCCAGACTACAGAGATCATTTCCCCTCAAGAAAAATATTAAAAAAAGAAAAAAAAAAGAAAATGGTTGCTTTGGAGGGGAAAATCTATGGCATTATACCACACAGAGGACCCTCCCCTTCCCAAACACCACCCTCTCCGGGCTCGACCCCCAAATCTCCAAGAATTGCCCAATTTAAAGTTGGCAACCCTAGAAAGATCCGTTGCTAACATTTCCTTGATATCATCATTCCTTTATAGGCATAAAAACCCAATTCAAAAGGTTACAAAAGGAATGGAAATGTTGACAGGTGCCCTTTACAATATGGTTATAAGGCGGTTACATCGAGAAATGCAGTTTGTTGATACTGCCATCCAATTAGCTGTTTGGCGGGCTTTTAAAACAAACTTTGAAAACTGTGCCACCGTCTCCAATATTTGGGGCGAACGATTGTTCAATAAATAAAGAAACTTAAAAGAATTGTGCAGGGGGTTGGACTTGATGACCCTGGTGGTCCCTTCCAACTCTATGATTCTATGAATCTAAGACATTCAGTCAATTTACCAACAGGGGCTTAGTCATTCATGATGAGATTTTGTGTAGAAACTGCAATAAAATAACATGTTTCTATACAATTATTGTCACAAGGGCAGAGCCTGTCAGGCAGAGGAATTTTCCAAAATCTGCCTTCAGGTAGTGCAGATGGCAAAACATTAAATCTGGCCAGAGAGACTGCTCTACGTTGAGATGGATCACACAGGTGAGATAAGTATGGAGAGGGCTGGTAAACGTCAAAGTGTACCCCTAAATTTAATGGGGAGCATGTTTTATTAGCAGCACTATTTAGATCTTGAAGTCCTGTATCTAATAGTCTGCATTTTATCCTTTGGAAAGCTTCTTCCTCAGTAAGCATAAGCAAGGAGTCGAAATTAAGGCCGATAGATTTAATTTTGCTCTCAATTGAAGTGGTTGAAACCACTTAAAAGCAGCTAACGTTTCCTTTTTTTTTTCCCCACCTCTGTGCCACTAAGGCTGCTTGAGAAACCAGCAGTAAGAAAATTTGCTTCCTGGTATACAGCAATATTTATATCCCCAGCATGAATGTAGCTGGCTACAGGCGTATAATAAGGCAGAATATTTACCGGGCTGTTTTCCCAGCCATAAATATCGCCCTCATTAGCACAGGGGTTTGGAGGTCTGAAGAAGGGAAGAAGGTGTAGAACGGGTTACTGTAGTGGGAGGGAGGAGGGAGCAAGCCCTAGCAGGGGAGGGTCAGAGCAGGTCAGAAGCCAGGTCCTTGTTAAATGTATCAGTGTGTTCGCACAAGAGATGGAGCTGCCCATGTCAGGGCATAAAAGGGGAGTCGAATTTCACGATGGGTGGAGAAATGCTGGAGAAGGTGGGCCAGCTCTCTCTGGCCATGAGAAAACGGTGATGTCATGAGAGCGGCATGATGTGTTGCCCTCTCTCGGGAGTTTGAGCAAACAACGTGTGCAACTGGACCGCCACCTCTTCTTTGCATTCTGCGTCCTGCCGACAGCACGCTCCTTCAGGATCAATTCCCTGACTTCCATTTCTCTGCATGCGGGATTTAATTTGAGCCAGGCCTGTGTTTGAATGCTAGGATTCAGCAGTGGAATTTTCTTGTTGTTTAGGGTTGCCAACCTCCAGGTACTAGCTGGAGATCTCCTGATATTACAACTGATCTCCAGCCGATAGAGATCAGTTCACCTGGAGAAAATGGTCTCTTTGGCCATTGGACTCTATGGCATTGAAGTCCCTCCCCTCCCCAAGCTCCACCCTCCTCAGGCTCTGCCCCAAAAACCTCCTGGCGGTTGCGAAGAGGGACCTGGCAACCCTATTGTTGTTGTTTTTTAAGAGTGTGGTGATGAACAGTGCTTCACACTTGCATGTCTTCCACTTGGTTTCTTTATAGTCAATTGATTTATTTGCTTGGTTTAGAGTCAGCGTTGCATAGTGTTTAGAGCAGGAGTCCCTACCTTTTTGATCCTACATGGTGGGTGCAGTAGGGTTGCCAGGTCCCTCTTCTCCTCCGGCAAGAGGTTTTTCCGTGTAAGCGCATGTGTGCGTCGGTGTGTGCGCGTGCGCCGATGCACACGCATCACTTCCGGTTTAGAACTGGAAGTGCTGCCTCGCAAGGGGCCTTATACCTCTTAATTTGAGTGGTAAAGCGGCCTTTTACCACTCAAACTAAGAGGTATAAGGCCCCTCGCGAGGCGGAACTTCCGGTTCTAAACCAGAAGTGACACGCTCGTGCATGTTTGCCCGCCATAGCTTAACTTCAGTAACACAGTAACACAGTGTAGATCTGTGTGCTGTGCAGCAGCTGCTGCCAAAGCAACATTAAAAAAAAATCTTCACAGCTAATCAAATCTCCAAGAGTCAATCAAAAGCCTTACTTGGCAAAAGCCCTACTTGGCCCCACTCCCTTCCTAGTAAGGGTTGCCAGGTCCCTCTTCACCACTGGTGGGAGGTTTTTGGGGTGGAACCTGAGGAGGGCGGGGTTTGGGGAGGGGAGGGACTTCAATGCCATAGAGTCCAATGGCCAAAGCAGCCATTTTCTCCAGGGGAACTGATCTCTGTCAGCTGGAGATCAGTTGTAATAGCAGGAGATCTCCAGCTAGTACCTGGAGGTTGGCAACCCTAAGGAGAGGAGAACCACGTAAGCTGCTTGGCTGCTCGTTGGGGAGAAAGGCAAGGTTAAATAAATAAATAAAATTTGTACCCCACCTTTCTCCCCAAGGGGGACCTCAAGAGGCTCATGTGCCATTTTCTCCTGTGGAACTGATCTCTGTATTCTGGAGATCAATTATGGAGCCTGGAGAGGACGGGCTTTGGGGAGGGAAGGAACCCCAGCCATAGAGTCCACCCTCCAAAGCAGCCATTTTCTCCAGGGGAACGAATCTCTTTCGTCTGTAATTCCAGGAGATCTCCAGGACCCACCTGGAGGTTGGCAACCCTATGCGTGAACGTGAGACTCAGCAGGCCTGCTTAAGGTTCCTTTCCCAGAATTCTCTGCGACAGGCAAGGGTTCCACTGCAGATCAGGGAAGGGTTCTCTGAAGGTAGCAACCCACAGCCCTAAGCTATCACAATCCCACCAGGACGATCAAATGCAAATAATAAAAGCATCACATCTGATAAACTATTTGAAGGATATAATTCTGGTTAAAAAAAAAAAAAAAACACCCAGCAAATAATCCAGTAGGTTCCACTTCTGATCATGTTTACATGGAGGCTTAACAGGAAATAACTAGTAGTTGTGTGAATGGGCGCACACCTGATATGGGGATAATTAGCCTTTGATTACAAGCCCGCAGGAGACTGACTTCACTCGGCCGCCACAGCAACATTGGTTCATTTCTGTTGAGCGTGCTTACTCTAGTGTGAAATGACTTTCCTCCTGTTCCTGTGGTCCACCCGAAGGCAAAAGGTTAGACATACAGAGAGTAATGGAGCAATCGGGACGAGGAGTGAAACCAGCCACCCGCAGCCCGAGTAATGCGATGGGCAGTTTCTCTCTTCATGCTCCATCGAAAGAAGGTGTTGCTGAGATCCGGTTAGGAATGCTAACCTCCAGGTGGGGCCAGGAGATCCCCGGGAATTACGGCTGATCCCCAGATGACAGAGATGCCCCACTGAGGTTCCTCCCCTCCCCAAATCCCACCCTCCCCAGGTGCCACCCCCAAATCTCCAGGCCTTTCCCAACCCACAGTTGGCAACCCTAGATTGGAAAACAAGGAAAACTCCATTAAGGCTATCCTCAGGTACAGCCTCAGTAACAGTGTTTAACTTCCCCCAAATTGTAGGGAACCACAAGATATGTTTGTGCGGAATGGCCCTTACTATTTGGCCAGTTAAACCGCATTATTATAAGTTCAACTCATACGGAGTGCCAGCCCCAAAAGTAGCAAGACATGGGTCTTTTATGCATGGCTGTTTCACTCACCGTCACCCCTCCGACAACTTTGTGTCTTTGTTTGGATTATGCATGAGGTTTCTGACCGTCAGGGGTCGCCTCGCTCTCCCCCTGCATTTCCCCGCATTTTCAGAGGCCTGTTTTATAGCAATTTTAAAACGTGGGCAAAATACGGGAAAACGCAGGGGGAGAACGAGGCAACCGCTGACGGTCAGAAATGGCATGCCTAATCCAAACAAAGGCTCAAAGTCATCGTAGGGTAGGGTTGCCAGGTCCCTCTTTGCCATTGACAGTTTTTGGGGCAGAGCCTGAGGAGGGCAGGGAAGGGACTTCAGTGCCATAGAGTCCAATTGCCAAAGCGGCCATTTTCTCCAGATGAACTGATCTCTACCGGCTGGAGATCAGTTGTAATAGCAAGAGATCTCCAGCTAGTACCTGGAGGTTGGCAACCCTATCGGAGGGGTGATGGGGCGTGAAATAGCCATTCATAAAAGACCCTGCTGTTAAGACTCTGGGGTTGTCCCTAAAGATATCCAAGGGTTCATTCATACCATGGAAGTGTAAGCCTATATCTGTGGGGGAAAGTCCAGACTCTGCTTGTGGCTCACATGACACTCTGCTTGGGAGGTCTGATCATTCATGAGCTCAGAAGAAACTCTGGATAGTAGCTCGCATTAGCTCATATTCACAGTCTAGCCGATAAAACGTTATATGTGCATCCAAGGGCCAGAACAATACCTTTAAAGGGTGTTATTTCCATCCAGAAAGGTTTTGAATGATTGACTGGTCTCTCTTGGCCTTCGAAACCAAAACAGGCTGTAGCCTGGTAAGAAAGAGAAAACCAGTAGGGATTTTTACAGTGCCCAGACGAAGGAAGATGGACGGCAGTTTTTCATTGGCCGACTTTGGCACCTCAAAGCTCTGGTTTCTGAACCGCCATTCTGAGGAAACCTGGAGTTCTTTCCAAGCTTACACTATCAGTCTGATTTTGTAATGCACAGTTCCATGTGTGTGTGTGTGTGTGGGGAGCTACTACATTCCCGGGTGTGCCTGCTCTGCAATATGGGCCAGCCTGTGCTCTGTTTGTTTGTATGTGTTACTGAAAGCAGAGCTGAGTCTGTGCACAGCAGAAGTCTATAGTTTGGCTGCTTGAGGAATAGGTTTACACTCAGGCTTATTACTTTAGAAAAGAAATACAAGTTCTTTATTGTAGGTGAACTCCATACTGGATAGAAAAAGACAGAGCAAAGGCTTCTCACTAACTAACTAAGCTAAGATGGAAAGAGATTGAAGAGCACATGTCCAGGCCTTATGGTGGACAAAAGGGAGAGAGAAGGAAGGAACTGGCGACAGAGCAGTCCTAAACAGAGGACTCTAAGTGCATTGGAGTCAATGGGCTTAGAAGAGTGTAACTTTGTTTAGGATTGCATTGTGAGAGCTGCTTGGTAGACAGGGTTGGGGAGGGGAGGGACTTCAGTGGGGTATAATGCCATAGAGTCCACCTTCCAAAGAGGCCATTTTCTCCAGGTGAATTGATCTCTGTCACCTGGAGATCAGTTGTAATCCCAGGACATCTCCAGCCACCATCTGGATCCCTGTTCGCAACCCTATAGGTAGAGCTGGTTTCAAGTTGCAGCTCAGCCCTCTGGGGAAAAGAGGGGGAAATGGAAGGCTCCATCTGAGAATATAAAAACCAGCAGTTTCCCCAATGTCTCTCCAGCACCAAATGGAAGGCACAGAGCTCGTAAAAGGCTGAGAGCAGAGGGAAACATGACGGGCCTTATATTAGTGAGAGATTCGTTTAGGCATTCGGTAAAGAGTCAGTGGAGCAAACTGGATAATCCACATGTGTCAGTTAAAGTCCTTTTCAACTAGTCTCCTGATGTTGCAGTGCATGTCTTGGGGGGGGGAAGGAAAATAAGTTTTAAATATGCTTGCGTCGGGTTTCTGAATTGATGGGTGGATGCAGGAAAATCGGTTGACAGGCAGCAGGAAAAGAGGAAGACCCAACAAGAGATGGATGGACCCAATAAAGGAAGCCACGGCCCTCAGTTTGCAAGATCTGAGCTAGGTTGTCAAAGATAGGACATTTTGGAGGACGTTGATTCATAGGGTCGCCATGAGTCAGAAGCGACTTGACAGCACTTAACACACACAGTTGCAACTCAAAATTCCTGTTCTTTAAAATGCACCTGAGATTTAGGAAGACTTTGTGTTGTCAAACTGATACAGGAGGACATCACTTTGCCTTGGGGAACCAACACACTCCCCCCCCCCCTTTAAAAAGGGAATCATCACACTCATTGGAATAGCTTGGGTTCTGTTCACAATGGATGCCAACTTCACCGTGGGATAGGAATCTGTTTTCCCATCCAGGCCACAACAATTTCATGCTAGTTCCCACTAAAATCATTTTCATATGAGGCATTTTACTTCGATCTGGAAATGTCGAAATGCTCCATGGTTCTATGAGAATGCCACCATAAAAATGAGACATTTTTGTAAAGTAACAAGGAACAATTTATTTATAAACCTACTTGACAGATCCAGGCCTGAAACATAGGTTGGGCAATCCCAAAATTTACAACAGAAAAAAAATACCCAAGGAATAAAGGAACTCCCTGCATATATTTGTATTGATTTATTTCATTTATACCCTGCCTATCTTTGTAATGGGGATCCAAACTGACTTACAACATTCTCCCTGTGAGGTTAAGCTAGGGTTGCCAGGTCCCTCTTCTCCACTGGCGGGAGGTTTTTGGGGTGCTCCTCCTCTTGGGGTTCTCCTCCTCTTCCTCTTCCTCCTCCTCCTCCTCCTCCTCCTCCTCCTTCTTCTTCTTCAACACTAATGAATGAATGCATGCATGCATGGACGAATGACGGAATGAAGGAATGAATGCCTTATGATTTCATAGTTCACAATTCATAGGTCTGTGTAGGCTGGGATAGCGCTTGCAGCGTCTTTTATTTTTATTATTTTGGGAAAAGCCAATCATATGGAAGCAATTAGTCAAAGCATTGTTAAGCAAAAAAACAAAACAAAAAAATTAGGTGCTTGCAGCATTAAACCTCAAGTGATCTGCAAACTGGGACCGTAATTCACTGACAATTAATGGCATTTTCCCTGCAGATGTGCTTTTTATACAGAAATATCAGCTTACCGCTTTGAAAAAATCCGCCCTCTGAAAGCTGTCAACTCGGAGCATGCTCTGGAGAATGTTAGATGTTGCCTGGGCAACAATCTTACTCTAAAAGGCTGGAAGGGGTGGAAATGGTTTACCACGCTGCCTCATGCGGTAGTATAGTAGGGCATTTGAATCCGGAAGGCCTTCAGCATTTCAAAACCACGAGCAAAACATGAAAGGGTACGTTCATTTTTATTTTTCTCCGGCTTCTCCTCCAATGGAGATCCGAAGCAGCTTACAACATTGTTCTCTCCTCTTCCATTTTATGCTCACAACAACCCTGTGAGGTAGGTTGGGCTGAGAGAGTGACAGGCCCAGGTTCATCCAGCAAGCTTACATGGCAGAGTGGTGAATTTGAACCTAGTCTGACATTCTAACCACTACACCATCCTACACCTAGCTCTCTGTGTTACCATGTCTACTGCAGCCAGCTGCCATGTTTGATCACAGTGGAGCTTTTTGGCTCAGCCACCTCCCCTTTCACTCCTCAGCTATTGGTAATTCTATTGATAATCCTCAGTAATTCTTTGGGAGTGTTGCGGTCTGTTGTATACACAGATCCCTTTCTAGCACAACACCCTTAGAAAGACAAGACAGACTGAGAGCGAATATCTCAAATATGAAAATCTTTATCCCCCTGACAAGATACCAAACTAGAAAAATGAAATGCAAAATCATAAAAGCTTAAATCTTAGCAATGCTTCTCTTGGTGGTTATTTAAGCATGAAGAAAATGGTGGGGGTTAAGGGGGAAGTAAAGGAAGAAAACTATTGGAAACATGTGTCTGCCAGACTCCGCTATGCTTCCCTTCCAGGGGACACACCGTATACAACTCCCCTGGGTCAGCATAAACCTTTGACTAGTAAGGAATGCCTACCAGCCAAGCTACCTGACAATCTCTGGTTCATTGGGGATGGGGTGTTGGGACACCAAGTCGTTTGGGGCAAAGACCAATCCAAGGTTTCTCTTTCAATGGCTTTTAGCTATGGTGTCCAGAATGCTGGCTGCAGCCAGTGTAGAGGTAATTTGTTATTTATCCATTGTGGCCTTTCTTCATCAAGAGCTTAGATCATGATATTGTCTTGCAAATCTCTTTGAAGAACAATAACAGAGGCAAAAAAAATATTCCTCTTTTTGAAAGGGGGACAACTGTAATCTTATCAGGAACAGGCAGCTCAAAAAAACAGGAAACGGCAGGGAGGCCTGGAATCCGAGGGGAGAGGGAGAGGAAGAGCAAAGGGGGACTCCGAGAGAAGCTTCAAATAGTCCCAGAGAGACATCTCTAACCAGAAGCTGACGGCTGAGTTGGCACATCGCAGTCTGATTGAAAAGTAGAGGGGGGAAAACAGAGGAAAGACAATTGTGTGCCGACAGATTGGAAGCAACAAGGAAAGGAGACCAAAAAACCCTGAAGGTTGCTTTGCCCATTAGCCTTTGCAGAAGTGTTAGGCCTCCCATGAACGACACAGTCCATGGGAAGTAGGGTCGCCAACCTCCAGATGGTGGCAGGAGATCTCCTGCTATTACAACTGATCTCCATATGACAAAGATCAGTTCCCCTGGAGAAAATGGCCGCTTTGGCAATTGGACTCTATGGCATTGAAGTCCCTCCCCAAACACTGCCCTCTTCAGGCTTTGCCCCCAAAACCTCTGGCCGGTGGTGAAGAGGGACCTGCCAACCCTAGGCCTGTGGGGCAGCAGGGAAACTGGTTGTGTACAAATGCACATGGCAAAGTCCCTCCCCTCTCCAAACCCGGCCCTCCTCAGGCTCTACCTCCAAAATCTCCAAGTATTTCCCAACTCGGAGCTGGCAACACTAATGGAAAGTAATTCCCAAGCATTTATGACCGAGGCTTCCTAAAAGTGTATTCAGGGTTGTTGGGCTGGGCTGCTGAGAGCCACTACTTTTAGGGTTGCCAACTCTGGGTTGAGAAATTCCTGGAGATTTGGGTAGGGAAGGGACTGTGATAGAGCATCTGCTTGACATGCAGAAGGTCCCAGGTTCAATCCCTGGCATTTCCAGTTAAAGGATCAGGCATTAAAAAAAGGAAGAGTTATTTTTTATATGCCGACTTTCTCTACCACTTAAGGAAGAATCAAACCAGCTTACAATCACCTTCCCTTCCCCACAACAGACACCCTGTGCGGTAGGTGGGGCTGAGAGAATTCAGAGAGAACTGTGACTAGCCTGAGGTTACCCAGCTGGCTTCATGTGCAGGAGGGGGAAAACAAATCCAGTTCACCAGCTTAATGTCCACCACTCACATGGAGGAGTAGGGAATCAAACCCGATTCTCCAGATTAGAGTCTACTGCTTCAAATCACCGCTCTTAACCTCTACACCATGCTGGCTTTCTTAAGTGACGTGAAAGACCTCTGACTGAGACCCTGGAGAGCTGCTGCCAGTCTGACTTTGATGGACCAAGGGACTGATTCAGTATATGGGAGCTTCATGTGTTCAGGGATGCCAGCCTCCAGGTGAGACCTGGGGATCTCCCATTACCCCAACTCATCTCCAGACTATGGAGATCAGTTTCCCTGGAGAAAATGGATGCTCAAGAGGATGGCATTGTAATCCAGGGTTGGCAGCTCTAGACATTGGATAACATCCCTCACTTTGAGACAAGCAAAAAGGAAGAAAGCCAGAGCTGCCTTTTTGCAAAGATAATACTTTCAAAAGAGGGGGCATTTCAGTGGAAAAATTCCACTTCTTCCTAGCTGTGTTGCAAAGTTAGCATCTTCTGCACCTTTCTCTTATTTGCCACAGTACTGAGAGAGTGAGTGAGAGAGAGAGAGCAATCTATTTCCGCCTTGTGTTGGGGCTTAGGAGGCTACGTTCTTACAAGGTGATGATCCCGCAACACTTTTGGGCCGCCATGTTTGATGTTCTAAGCGTAGTTTCCTAATCTGAGCAAGGGCGAAAGTGTCAAGGCTAATGAAGTCTTGTTGATCCAGTCTGGATCCGAAATGTTTTGCAGGTGTTCTGTTTTTTCTTCACAGATGAGGCTAGATAATGAATAAAACATGTCTGCTCCTTTCGTCAGCAGGAAATGGGGCAGGCTCAAACCCGACGACTCGGGGAATGATGTGAAATATGAGTTTGAGCTCATCCGAAAAAGCCCTTAACTCGTCCAAGATGTTGCGCTGTGCATTACCGCTTATGGGGGTTATTGGCTGGAACGGTTTTATAAGGAACCGGGGGGGAATGGGGTGGGAAAGAGATTGAGAAGGAGGGGAGGGGTACGCAATGATCTTTTAAAAGACAGCAGGATGTGATCTTTGAACAAAGATGATATAAGGCCAGCTATAAAAAGCCAAGCTGCTCTTTGCCCCCTTCTCTGCAACATGGACTTAACCTTGGAGTCGAGAGCAAACCAACAACAAGGGGGGAGATGCCTTTATTTAACAGTGAGTCTCATACAAAACAAGGGTTGCCAATTCAAGATTGGGAAATTCCTGGAGATTTGGGAGTGGCGCCTAGGGAGGGTGGAGTTTGGGGAGGGGAGGGGCCTATGGCATTATACCCTCCATGGGGTACAATGTCATAGAATCCCCCCCCTAAAGCAACCATTTTCTCCAGGGGAACTGATCTCTGTCATCTGGAAATCAGTTGTAATTCTGGGAGATCTCCAGGCCCCACCTGGTGGTTGAAAACTCTATGCAAAATGCACACATACACACAAAGCAGGGCCTCTTTCAAAGTTGATTTTGTTTACAGAAGGGATGGGCAGCTTACGTATTCTATATAGGGTTGCCAAGTGCCAGGTGGTGGTGGGCAAACCCCCACCAAGCCATCTGGCTGCCCGCCGACCAGCTGAGGATTGATGGGCAACGCGTGCACGCGCGCCTACCCATGGTGTCATGTCACTTCCGGTTTACACCCGGAAGCACCCCATCGCAAGGGGCCATTTATCACTCAAACTCCCAGTAAAGGCCCCTTGTGATGTGTCACTTCAAAGTGTAAACTGGAAGTGACGCAATCGCGTCGGTGCGGCTGCACGTGCACACAATCATACCTCACCACTGCCCCAAAAACCTCCCACCGGAGGAGAGGAAGGACCTGGTAAGCCTAATTCTATGGGAATTCTATCCTCCAGGCAGTCATCCGCAGACTGAAAGCATATTTTTGCTGCCATCCTGATGTCTTATGCGTGGCCAGGCTCTGTAACAGGGCCGTGCAAAAGCTTTACACTTACAGAGCACATGTGCTTAACCTTGGCCAGAGCCTTGCTCAAACATAACCCCAAAAGAGAAGTGGTGTTGGGAAGTGTGGAATACATCTAACACACTCAGTGTAGGGCAACACATTCCTTTCTTTTATGAGCAAAACTGCAAACAGAACTTTCTCATAACTTAATTGCAGTCTGGAAAGGCCATTGATAAAACTGCAGGGCAGGCAGCAACCCAGATGTGATCTGTGCTCTTTTCCAAGCTGGTGTGGGGGTGGGTGGGTGGGGGATCCCATGTTGTTTTATTTCATGTTCATTTCATGTTCCATGTTCATTTGTTGGGTTGCCAGTCATGGCCAGCAGGAACTTCGGGGGAGGGGACATGAGAAGGCACAATGTCATGTGGGCTGTGATGTCACTTCCAGGGAAAACATGGATGTGATGTAGGGTAGCTCTAGGAATCACCCAAAACTCTATGGTATGACATCACAAGGCACACAAGGCTGATTTTTACATTTTTCTTCTGCCACTACTCAGAGTGGAGGAGGGCAATGAGGGCTGCTGGCAGGAGGCATCCCACAATAGCAGGAGGCCTGGCAGCCCTATTCATTTGCTGTCATGGGGGAAGAAAGGGACAAGAAGCCTGAATGGACAAATGCAAGTCATGCATTTGTTGCCACTCTGCTCATGTCCCTCGTCCCACCATGCATCTTGTGCCGACAACAACTATGGAATCTGCGCTCAGCCAGATAATATGTCAGTTGCCCTGAGAACTACATTTCCCAGGGTGCCTCAAGTAGGATTGCCAACTTCCAGGTGGTCTCAGAGAACAAGATACCTATGCTGAAAAAGACTATAAGTTAAAGAACAACAGCATGTGGCTCCAAAATAGGTAATTTATAATAGATTCACATTCAAACAGACTCGGTACTCAGACCTAAATTCAAAATCATATGCAATTCAATTACACTTGATACAACCAAAGCAATAAATTTCAAAGGGATTCAAAGGAATTACAATTCATTCCTCAAACACAATTCATTCCCAAACCATGGGTATAAGAGTTCAAATCAAATAAGGTCACTCCAGACCGTCACAGTACGTTCCTCCTTTGGTGGTGATTACCCCACTTCTCTCCGGGGAAGAGGCAACAAAGTTCCAACTCACAAAGTGATGATGTTCCAAATCATAAGAAGACGTTCAAAATCATAAAAAAGACGACACTTCTAGATAAGTTGTCGTTTCGCCAACCCGGCTTCTTCAGTTGTACTTAAAAATTAATTCTTTTATGCAATTCGGGCACTCCGCCTCTATAAAAAATGCATTTAATAGGCAATGGTATTATAACGTCATTTTTCAAAACATTAAATTGATATGAAACATATTAAATTCCATGTATTGCAATCTTACCCCAATAGTGATAGACCAGACACGGCTCAAGACCCAAACAGGCTCCTAGTTCCTACTGAGAGGTTGTGAAAGCTAAGGGGAATAATACTCAGAGTTATAGATGGGAGTCAGCTGTGCATCCAATACAAACTCCTAACCTGCTTAAAGGAAACTTGACAAGTCAAATTCATGATTGAGTCCCGCAGGAAACATCGTTTTAAAAAGAAAAATGAGTTTCATTTCCTGTCTATGCAGGATAGTGGTAATATCCTGTTGGTGATAGGAACGAGGTGTATACTTCCAGAGGGCAAAAAATAAAATATCATTTTCGGAATGTCCTTTGTCGAGGTAATGCTGCGTGAGTGGAGCATCTAATACCTTTGCCCGCAAGCGCGCCCTGTGCTCCCCAATCCTAAGCTTAAGTTGTCTGGTACAGGAGCCAATGTAAAGAAGAGAGCAGGGGCAAGAAATTGCGTACACAGTATTCCTTGATGAACAATTAGTAAAATGCCTCAGTTGATATTTGAAATTGAACGCAGAGGAGCTCACTTCTTTCACTGGTAAACTGAGCGAACAGACTGAGCAGGTTCCACACTTGTAGTGGCCAGAAATCATAGGTCTGGGTTTAGGATCAGAAAAGTCAGTTTTAACCATGTAATTCTTCAGTGACTGGGTTTTCCTCAGGCCAAATAGGGGAGGTTGCTGACATCCAGGTATATTCTGCAAAATGTGCCAGTGACGATTGATTATTTTCTTAATATCATATGTCAAATGATTAAACTCCAAAGAGCCATAGATTCTGGGGGCAGTCTCACACTTACGACCTTCACTGCGTAAAAGGGAATTCCTTTCAGCTAGATCAGCCCGATGCTGAGCTTTCCTAATGCTATCTTCTGCATAGCCCCTACAGCGTAACTTTTTTGTTAGTTCTGAGGCTGCCTTGTTATAATCATGGTTAAAGGTGGAATTGCGTTTTAGTCTTAATAACTGGCTGTATGGTAAATTGAGTTTGAGATGGAGGGGGTGATGTGAATGAAAGTGCAAACCTGCCCCTAAGTCCGTAGGTTTGTGGAAAGGTTTCACTGCAATGGTGTTTTGCTGGGTCCTAAAGACCGTCACGTCTAGAAAGGAAATGGATTGCTCACTGAAAGAGCCCGAGAATCGTAAGTGCTCATCTAGAGAATTGATCCATGTGTAAAATGAGGAGAAACTGTCTGATGAATTCAAAATAAGAAACAAATCATCAATAAATCTAAAATAACATTTAACATGTGCCAAAAAAGGATCACTATTATACAAAAGCCGTTGCTCAAAAGATATCATATACAGATTGGCAATCGATGGGGCGCACGCTGCGCCCATAGCAACTCCCTGGGTTTGAATGAAAAACTGGTCCTTGTATCTAAAAAAATTGTTCTCAAATAAAATATCAATCAAACTTAATAGAAAATGTGTGGGTGGCAATAGATTCTCCCGATGATTCAGTCTCTCTTCCAGGATGCTTCTAGCACTCTCCAATGGAATGTTTGTATAGAGTGCTGAGACGTCCAGAGTAACAAATACAGCTTCTGGAGATATTTCCATGTGTTCAATTTTAGTAATAAAATCCCTGGTGTCTTTGATGTAAGAGGGAGTGTCCTTCACCATGGGTTGAAGAAAGGATTCTATGTATTTTGAAACAGGCTCCAAAAGACTGCCGGTTGCTGATATAATAGGTCTTCCAGGAGGATTTTCTAAAGTCTTATGGATTTTAGGCAAAGAATAAAAAATCGGAACTCGAGGGTATTTCACAAACAAAAAGTCAGCCGTAGGTTTTTCTATGTAGTTAAGAGCCAAGCCTTCATAGAGAACTGTTTTGACCACATTCGAGATCCTATCAGTAGGATCCCTGGAAATACGTTTGTAGAACCTAGTATCCTGCAGTTGTCTCATATTTTCATTGTTATAATTTTGGGAATCCAAGATCACGATGGCCCCTCCTTTATCGGCTGGCCGGCAAACAATAGATCTGTCTTCAGACAGTGATTTCAAAACGGACATTTCCTCAGAGCTTATATTAGATGGGGTGTGATTCTTCCAAGCCTTGCGTTTCTCCAGTTTCTCCACATCACGGAGAACAATGGATTGGAAAGTGGAGATGTGATGACTAACGTTTTTTGGAATGAAAGTGGACTTTGGTTGGAAAGTGCGAATTGGTGAGGATTGCCCCCTGAAAAATTCCTTCAACTTAATAATTCTGAAGAATTTATAAAGGTCCACCCTTGTTTTAAAAGCCGAATAGCGTGGAGTGGGTACAAATCCTAAACCTAAATTGATAACTTTCTCTTCTTCTGGGGTAAGAGTTCTGGAAGATAAATTCACAATGAGGTTATTGGTCTCTAATGGCAATTCTGATTGCTATGAGGGTTGCGCTTGTTTTTTACGGGGAGCCCTGGGGGGACCCCGTTGAGGTTTGGAGGTATAAGAAAATTCTCTACGGCCCGAGCGCAGTTGGTAGGAGGAGCCGTACGACCCACCACTTGAGATGCTAGAATTGCCTAGCTCAGAGGAGGAGGCTTCTGAGTCGGAACCTCTGGCCCCACCCATTCTGCCTCGGTAATTACGCTGTTGTCCCTGCCCATGCCAAAAATATACCCTATTATTGGCGTAATCGTCCTGATCCCGCTGAAATTTCCGGTTTTTATACACCTCAATATCAGTTGCATATTTCTCCAAATCCTTCTCTAGTTGGTTTAACTGAGATTCATACGCCTCTTCAGTGATAGAATCTTTTAACTCTGCTTTCAAGCTGTCAGCTTCTTCCTTGGATGTTTCTGATTCCCTGAGAGATCTCTCAATAACTAACATCATGAGGTCCACTGAGCATTTGTTTAATATGGCCATCCATTTCTCATTGAATTCTTTATCTGTTCTGTATAAAGCTGGTGATTTCTGAATTCTTAGCCCTCTGGGGATAATGTCGTTCTCAATATATTCTGATAAGGTTAATGCATGTGACTCCGCTCTAACACTCCGTTTTAAAGTATTCCAAACTTTAGACATATCCCTACTTGGTGTTTTGCTAACTGTTGGTTTCTTGGGTAATAATTTGAATATCCTATCTTTATCAGAGCTCGAATAGCTAAATAAAGTAAGCTTGTGAGCCATAGTTTTAGATTATCTCAGAGAACAAGATACCTATGCTGAAAAAGACTATAAGTTAAAGAACAACAGCATGTGGCTCCAAAATAGGTAATTTATAATAGATTCACATTCAAACAGACTCGGTACTCAGACCTAAATTCAAAATCATATGCAATTCAATTACACTTGATACAACCAAAGCAATAAATTTCAAAGGGATTCAAAGGAATTACAATTCATTCCTCAAACACAATTCATTCCCAAACCATGGGTATAAGAGTTCAAATCAAATAAGGTCACTCCAGACCGTCACAGTACGTTCCTCCTTTGGTGGTGATTACCCCACTTCTCTCCGGGGAAGAGGCAACAAAGTTCCAACTCACAAAGTGATGATGTTCCAAATCATAAGAAGACGTTCAAAATCATAAAAAAGACGACACTTCTAGATAAGTTGTCGTTTCGCCAACCCGGCTTCTTCAGTTGTACTTAAAAATTAATTCTTTTATGCAATTCGGGCACTCCGCCTCTATAAAAAATGCATTTAATAGGCAATGGTATTATAACGTCATTTTTCAAAACATTAAATTGATATGAAACATATTAAATTCCATGTATTGCAATCTTACCCCAATAGTGATAGACCAGACACGGCTCAAGACCCAAACAGGCTCCTAGTTCCTACTGAGAGGTTGTGAAAGCTAAGGGGAATAATACTCAGAGTTATAGATGGGAGTCAGCTGTGCATCCAATACAAACTCCTAACCTGCTTAAAGGAAACTTGACAAGTCAAATTCATGATTGAGTCCCGCAGGAAACATCGTTTTAAAAAGAAAAATGAGTTTCATTTCCTGTCTATGCAGGATAGTGGTAATATCCTGTTGGTGATAGGAACGAGGTGTATACTTCCAGAGGGCAAAAAATAAAATATCATTTTCGGAATGTCCTTTGTCGAGGTAATGCTGCGTGAGTGGAGCATCTAATACCTTTGCCCGCAAGCGCGCCCTGTGCTCCCCAATCCTAAGCTTAAGTTGTCTGGTACAGGAGCCAATGTAAAGAAGAAAGCAGGGGCAAGAAATTGCGTACACAGTATTCCTTGATGAACAATTAGTAAAATGCCTCAGTTGATATTTGAAATTGAACGCAGAGGAGCTCACTTCTTTCACTGGTAAACTGAGCGAACAGACTGAGCAGGTTCCACACTTGTAGTGGCCAGAAATCATAGGTCTGGGTTTAGGATCAGAAAAGTCAGTTTTAACCATGTAATTCTTCAGTGACTGGGTTTTCCTCAGGCCAAATAGGGGAGGTTGCTGACATCCAGGTATATTCTGCAAAATGTGCCAGTGACGATTGATTATTTTCTTAATATCATATGTCAAATGATTAAACTCCAAAGAGCCATAGATTCTGGGGGCAGTCTCACACTTACGACCTTCACTGCGTAAAAGGGAATTCCTTTCAGCTAGATCAGCCCGATGCTGAGCTTTCCTAATGCTATCTTCTGCATAGCCCCTACAGCGTAACTTTTTTGTTAGTTCTGAGGCTGCCTTGTTATAATCATGGTTAAAGGTGGAATTGCGTTTTAGTCTTAATAACTGGCTGTATGGTAAATTGAGTTTGAGATGGAGGGGGTGATGTGAATGAAAGTGCAAACCTGCCCCTAAGTCCGTAGGTTTGTGGAAAGGTTTCACTGCAATGGTGTTTTGCTGGGTCCTAAAGACCGTCACGTCTAGAAAGGAAATGGATTGCTCACTGAAAGAGCCCGAGAATCGTAAGTGCTCATCTAGAGAATTGATCCATGTGTAAAATGAGGAGAAACTGTCTGATGAATTCAAAATAAGAAACAAATCATCAATAAATGATCTCCCATCCAAGTACTAACTCGGCTTCGCTTCCAAGATCTGAGGAGACTGGGCTATACTATGCCCCCTCTCCTCCCAAAATATTATTGGAACATGAGAAAAGATACACAGGTCATCAATAGCTCTTTTATTTGTGAATTTCATCAGAGGCAGATCATGTAATGAAGTTGGCCACACTTTGATGTGGTGGGAAGTGCCATCAACTCACGGCTGACTTATGGCGACCCCGTAGGGTTTTCAAGGCAAGAAATGTTTGGAGGTGGTTTGCCATTGCCTGCCTCTGTGTGGGCTGAGAGGGTTCTGAGAGGACTGTGACTGGCCCAAGGTCACCCAGCAGGCTTCATGGGGAGGAGTGGGGAATCAAATCCAGTTCTCCAGAGTAGAGTCTGCCGCTCTTAACCACTACACCACGCTGGCTCTCTGATACCTGTTTTCAAACATGAGTTTTGTCACAATCACACTTTTGACTGAGCAGTGTCTGAAAATAAATTCAGAAAAAGACACTCACAAACATCTGTGAAGAGATCCTCTGTCTAGCTTCGCTTGGGGATGGGGCTCAGTGGGAGAGCATCTGCTTGGCATGCAGAAGGTCCCAGGTTCAATCCCAGGCATCTTCAGTTAAAGGGACTAGGCAAGTAGGTGATGGGAAAGACCTCTGCCTGAGACCCTGGAGAGCCGCTGCCAGTCTGAGTAGACAATACTGGCTTTGATGGACAAAGGGTCTGATTCAGTATAAGGCAGCTTCATGTGTTCATGTGAAAGGTCATCTCAATGCCAGCCAAATGATATCTTCCAAACTTAGTTCAGACTTCCATCGTGACTCTTTCTGTGGAGTTCAAGCAGCGATTCCCCTGCAGCGAGCAGCTCGTTCCTGAACAAGCCATTTTGGATGCTCTTTGCTCTTCAGGAACCATGCACAGATGCACCTGCACAATGCCGGTGGGTCCCTTGCGGTTTGGACAATGTGGTTTGATCAGTGAGAGGATGGCCCTCTTCTCTCATGGCAAGAAGCTGATATTATCTAGTCCTTTGGTCCTTTCCAACTTCATTCCCTCATCCTCCAGTGATGAGATCCAGAAATAAGATCCCTGATGGAGAGCGCTCTGCTTCCTGGCTTCATTTTGAGCATGCCGGAGACAAAACTCTGCTGACCCGGAGAGACGCAGAAAGGAGGGCTCAAATAAATCCAGGTCTGACTACAACTAATAAGGCCTTTCTATGCTCCCAGCCAGAGCCATATGAATCATGCACGAGTCAAGAACTTTTAAGCACCATGTCAGTCTAATTCCCCCTCCCCTGAGCACAGCTGACTTATTCAAGATTCTTCCCCATAACCTGTGCATTTGTTTACCTTCCCTATGGGCAAATCCCCCAGCCTTCAGACATGCCTGTAACAGTCCAAAATAGAAAGTGGAAGGAAGTGACCTCCAGACACACATGCACACACATGCTTTCCCACCACAAACTGTGCATGAAACTTGGCACAGCTTCCTTGCCTCTAATTGATTCCAAGTGGCTTAGGTCGGCCGTTAGAAAAATTTCCTGCTCGCAGCTGAAGAGAAAAAAACGGAGAGCTGGAGATGGCAGGGGCCTCCTGCCTCCCATTCCCAGCCTTCAAATGTGTTCCTCATTTACCCCTGATCACATCTTGTTAGGTTTTGCGAGGAAGGGGAAAGGTTTTATGTCTGCTGATACCTTGTGACTAGTAGCCAAGATGAAGGCTACCTTACTGTGGTGCATGTCCAGCCCCCCTGACATCCTGTTGTTAGTTGTGGCAATACCTGGAGACCTAGAAGAGTGGTTTCTACCACCAGGGAAACTTACCTGTTCAGGAACACCCGTTTGCCTGCCATGAAAATAGGGTTGCCATCCTCCAGGTACTATCTGGAGATCTCCTGCTATTACAACTGATCTCCAGCCATTAGTGATCAGTTCACCTGGAGAAAATGGTCGCTTTGGATATTGGACTCTATGGCATTGAAGGTAGAGAAAAATGAGGTATAAAAACCAACTCTTCTCCTCCTCTTATTATTTATTTATTTAAATAATGAGTTAAGAATGCTGGTCCACTAGCATCGTACTGGCCCTGGCAGTCAGGGTTGCCAACCTCCAGGTGGTGGCTGGAGATCTCCTGCTATTAAAATTGATCTACAGGTGACAGAGATCAGTTCACCTGGAGAAAATGGCTGCTTTGGAAGGTGGACTCTATGGCACTATACCACGCTGAGGTCCCTCCCCTCCCCAAACGCCACCCTCCTCAGACTCTGCCCCAAAAATCTCCAGCACGGTAGGAATGGAGCCAGTGGACAACTGAGCATCCCTGCATGGGGCACAATATAGCAACGCAACTCAATGTATTGCATATTCTTTCTGGTACTGAAGATTATCTGAGCAGACTGGTAACAGTAAAGTGAAACTCAACTACATTTCCCAGAAGGCCACGCTACTTATCCATCATTAGGTACTTTCATTATGTAAATATTTGCTCACAGCTGCTCTGGGGGGAAGAAAGGAAACGCTTGTCATAAAGAAGTCAGATCAGAGAGGCTGTTTCAAACATTCAAAAAATAATAATCAATGGAGCTTGTTACAGCCAAAGGGGAAGAAAGCCATTGTTCAGAATCCCAGGAGAGCTCTGAAGAGTAATCTAAAATATTGCACCAAAATAACATTTGATTGTGTTGCCAGAATTTGGACTCAGAGAATCTAGAATGTCAGCAAAGGAAGCAAAATAAACAGAGAAAAGGAGCCAATGAAAGCAAAAGCTTAGGAATGTGGGATATGACTTTAAATAGCAGTGCATAGACAATGCAGGCTGGAACTGGCTGAATGGTGTTTCTTTCTCTGCTAGGGATTCTTTGCATCTCTTGTCCTCTGTGGGGGTCTCAGGGAAAATTCTTACCAACTTCACTGAGCTCCAGTTCCAAAGACTGTATAAAACTGATATGAATCTGTAGTGAAAATGTGTCCTAAGGAGGCTTATTCAATGTATTTTTGGCCCAACATGCATGAGTAGGGTTGCCAGCTCCAGGCTGGAGATTTTGGGGGCAGGGCCTGAGGAGGGCGGGGTTTGGAGAGAGGAGGGACTTCAACGCCATAGAGTCCAATTGCCAAAGTGGCCATTTTTTCCAGGGGAACTGATCTCTATCGGCTGGAGAGCAGTTGTAATAGCAGGAGATCTCCAGCCACCACCTAGAGGTTGGCAACCCTATGCATGAGGTTATACACTAGTGAAGAAGGGCAACATGTCATCCACCGGTAGGGTTTCCAGCTACAGGCTGGGAAATACCTGGAGATTTTGGGGGCGGGGACTGAGGAGGGCAGGGTTTGGAGAGGGGAGGGACTTCAATGCCATAGAGTCCAATTGCCAAAGCAGCCAGTTTCTCCAGGTATTTTCTCCCTACCTCCTGTTCACGCGACATGACTGGGGAGCTGATTTTTCGTTGGTCATTTGGATGTTTGCAAGTTGTTGGAGCCAGTTTATTGAGTTACTTTTGGCATATTTAAACATTATGGTACAGTGCAATTGCCATGCACATTTGTACTCAACCAGTTTCCCTGCTGCCCCACAGGCCTAGGGTTGCCACTTGCCAGGTCATTTTTCACCACCAGCAGGATGTTTTTGGTGTGGAGGAGGGCAGGGTTTGGAGAGGGGAGGGACTTCAATGCCATAGAGTCCAATTGCCAAAACGGCCATATTCTCCAGGTGAACTGATCTCTATCAGCTGGAGATCAGTTGTAATAGCAGGAGTGGTGAAGAGGGACCTGGCAATCCTATTTGGGGCAGGTATTCAGTGAATGAAGAGTTCTCTGGGGAACATACCAAGAGAGGCAGTCCCGAAGATATGAAGATCTCAGAATAATAACAATAACAATAATAATAATTCAGTTGGCTAAAAAAAGGAGCAGATAAAAAGCAGAGGAGCAAGACGAGAAAGGAAGGGGTATTAAGAAGAAGAAAACCCTCTTCCCCACGGGCCTTCGTCTCAACTCAGAAGATGTGGCCACCTACAGGCTGCTGAGGCTCCAGGAAGTCAAAAGGTCAGAAAGAACAAAATTAACCCAACCATTCTGAATAAGTAAGGAAGGTGCTGATAGATACCATTAAAGACCAAACAGGTTAAAAGTGTGTCAGGGCATGAAGGGGCTCTTCTAGTAATAAGTGCATCTGGCCTGTATTGCTGGGTAGATCATATATCTGACAATATCCTCCCTGTAATGCTTTGCAGACCAAGGGTATATTATCATACCCCATGCATGAACTCTACAGGGAAATCGTGTCAAGGAATAACGGAGGAAGTTTGCTCATAAAAAAAGAAAAGAAAAGAATGGAGAGTAGCTCCGACCGGCATTTGCGGTGGGCTGCAAGTCTTGTTGGGGACCAAGAGGTGGCGCTCGTAGACTGACTGATGCTCTCACTGGAGTTTTTGCTGGCACCTAAGGTGGAGATGGTTGTACTGTGCGTTTCCGCATATGTATGCACAGCACAACCTGCAGCACCCTTGAGCTTTTGTCTCTGTGCACTCAAACTGGACTTTGTCTTCCCATACCGGATGAGGTTTTCGATTAGGGTTGCCAACCTCCAGGTACTAGCTGGAGATCTCCTGGCATTACAACTGATCTCCAGCCGATATAGATCAATTCGCCTGGAGAAAATGGCTGCTTTGGCAATTGGACTCTGTGGCATTGAATTCCTCCCCCTCCCCAAACCCCACCTTCCTCAGGCTCTGCCCCAAAAACCTCCGGTCGGTGGCAAAGAGGGACTTGGCAAGTGCAACCCTATTCTCGACTGTTGTTTCTATAGCACAAGGCGACAACCAATCCCCCAAAGCAACAGAAATATCTTGCATAACATGGCAGCGGATGACATATAACTTTTAATTCTATCTGCCTTATGATGGGGTATCACTAATTCAATCATTGCAAAATCAGAGTAACCCTTGTTTTTCCAGTTAAAGGCATTATCACTGTAACTTTATACAAACCTGAAGAATTGTAGCATAGGGGGTTCAGAGTTTTGATTTGGTTGCAGTTCCCCTAATGGAAAAGGATGGGTCTGGGATCCAATATGTTCTTTAGGTTGACATTGTTCTTACTGAAGAAAGTGTGAAATTAATCAGAAGGACAAGATTCCATCCCCACCCCAAGAAAGGAAATAAGGTCAAAAGATAGTGGGGGTTTCCTTAGATTATGCAGATGGTCCAGGTGCCACTTTAGAATGTAAAATAAGCATTCCTTAAGGGAATCTTCACAGCTGAAAGGAAAAGAAATGATCCTCAGTAGGGGGTTAGAGATTCTCCAATAGCCATTTAATTTAATCTGTGATCAGATTTCCTGATCTTTTAAGATTAAAAAGCAATTGGGGAGGAAGGGAGTCTGATTTAGAAAGGGGCTGTAGAATTGCGAGAGGGGGTGAATTCCCTTCCCCAAGTTATTAGTATTAATTGCAATTTTAAAAAAACCCAGGCTATGGTTATTGTACAGGGTACCCTGTCTTTTTCTTTACTGGGACAGGTGGGGGGGGGGCGGTATTTCTATCAGGAAAGAGTGTGGGGCGAGTTAACCCATCCTCCTGCAATGCTGCAGCCCAATCCTAACTGGTTCCTCACAAGTGCAGGATACAATCACAGGATGCAGGCATAGATCACCTTGTCATGCCTGATTTGGCCCTGAAAATCAGTGTTTCCAGAGTATTGGGTTTCAATATGGGAAACCCACAATATGAGTTATCAAATACTGTTAAGTAGCTATTGTAAGGAGAAGGAAGACGGCATGGTGTAGCCCTTTGCTGGGTTCGCCAGAAGTCAATTGCAACTTGATGGCATTTACATGCATATCAGTTATTAGATGAAACTGTCAAAAATTCAGCAGCTCTTGGCCAAACATTCACATGTTCAGAGCATATCTGATGAATGTTTAGGGGAAATTTGGGTGCTGTTTTGTCACACTTCCCATTTCAAGCTCGTTGACTTTGCTTCTTCGATTTCCTCCAAATAACGTCTTGCAGCCTGTCTGGAGCTGCCCTGAACAGGAAGAAGTGAATTTGTCCCTGTCATTCTTTCCTTTAGACACACTTTTAAGGAAAAGATGGATGCTTCCCTCCTGGCCTCCTGCTTTTCATAGCTCTTATGTGCAATCCAGACTCTGCTTCCTTGCATGGTGCACAACTTGTGTTTAAACTCCCTCACGGCATGCCACATCTCATGGAACCATCGCACGGCAGTCTGCCGATTGACCTCTTTGTCCTGAAGTCTATAAATAATGAAACACAAAAAGGTTCTGCATGCTTTTTCAACTAGCAAGCTTTAAACTTGACACAGGGAATATGCCAAGCGAAGATGAGAAGAAAGGAAAGGAAGGATTTAAGACAGGTTAATGGGACTCTACGAATTTCCTTCCTTCCTTCCTTCCTTCCTTCCTTCCTTCCTTCCTTCCTTCCTTCCTTCCTTCCTTCCTTCCTTCCTTCCTTCCTTCCTTCCTTCCTTCCTTCCTTCCTTCCTTCCTCTATCTATCTATCTATCTATCTATCTATCTATCTATCTATCTATCTATCACATTTTATCCAGGTATTCCTCCAAGGACCTAATGGTGGCGTGCATGATTCCCCCCTTGTCCATGTTATCCTCACAACAACCCTGTGGAGTGGGTTAGGCTTTGATTTGTCTCTCTCATCAGACAGAGACCAAGAGAAACTGGCCAGAGAATCCATCATGAATCCCAACAGATTCTCTAGTCATAAGCTATGGAGGCTTCTGACTTCCTCTTCATTCGGATTTCTCCCCAGCGTTCCAGATCCCTGGTCTTGCTTCCAAAGGGAAACTGAAGCATTAGGAATTCTCCACCATTCTGTTTTTGTGCTCAGAACGCTTTGTATGTGCAATTTTCCATAGCTTTCCGTGACTTCCGTTCATTTGAAACCTTTCTCCCACACCACATTGCTGATGTATATTGATAAAACACTGTAAAAGAAAAAGAAACTTTGATACATACAGTTGCATCAAGATTCTTCTTGTGCAGCTTTTCACTAACTCAATGGAACTCTGATGCATAACAGCAAAAGAAAAATGTCAATACCATCATAGTGCTATGCATGTTCCATTTGTCAGAAGGGTTCCCTTTGGGAGAAGAAAGGAGACTTCTCTTAAAGGATTTGGCTCATTCATAAATATCCAGATAGAACACGGTCGGCAGAGTAATTAAGACAGCAAAGGAGAACAACCTGATTAAAGTGTAGACAAAGGTTTATTCAGGAACAAACGTACTTGATAGTGAAGAGGAGAGACAGAGATAGTGTCCTAACTGCATAGCTAACTGAGAGAGAGAGAGAGAGAGAGAGGATCTTCTAAGAAGAAGGAGGATATTGCCTGTCTGTCTGTCTGTCTGTCAGGAGACAGACAAGGAGTGACACTTAACAGGAGGGAAGGTGCCGAAATCTCCATCCTATCTAATTGCCCTCTTGCTGCCCCATGCTGGGTCTTCTTCTCTTCTTCTTTGTACACCAGACATTGCCTATTCCAACAAACACAGGCAAAGAAGCCTTCCAGCTGGGCAGCAGATGGACTACCCCCCATCAGATCTCGAGAGGGAGGGATCCTACACCCTCCAGGTGCTGCCGCCAATTTTGGCAGCATTGGTCTTCTTCTCTGCCTGCCTCTTCCAGCATCAAATGTTCACCTTCTTTTTTTCATCTGCATCCACTCACACACCTGCCTACTTCTTTCAGCCAAGGGGGGGTTCACCTCCCCCAACCCCTGATGGATGCTTGACTGAAGCTGTTATGGTCCACTGCAAGGATATGTCCATAATTGTTAAGAAGTATTTTGTCGTGTAGGATAGACTGAGTCATGGCAATCATAGCCCAAGCCTGTTATCACAGCAAAGTTGGTTTTATTTGTAGTGTTTTATCCAACAGAGTGCATTCAGATATTTCCCAACTGAAATAGTGCCACAAATTCCCTGCTTTTAGGGTTTCCGACTCCCAGGTGAGGCCTGGAGATCTCCTGGAATTAGAACTGATCTCCAAGCAACAGAGGTCAGTTCCCCTGCAGAAAATGGATGCTTTGGAGAGTGGAATCGATGGCATTATAACCCACTGAGGTCCCTCCTCTCCCCAAACCGCTCCCTCCCCAGGCTCCACCCCCCACATCTCCAGGTATTTCCTGGTTTGTTTCAGATCAGAAATACCCAATCCAAAACTAAATGGGGAATTTTTGTCACCTTTTCCCTTCAGAAATATCCAAATGCATACTCCTAGTTTTACCTCTATCTTTCTAGTATATTTTTAATCCCACCTTTATTCTAAGAAGCTTGGAGCAGTGTGCCTAATTATCTGTTCCTTGTTTTATCCTCACAGTAACCCTGTGAGGAAGTAGGCTAGTCTTAGACAATAACTAGCCCAAGATCACTCCGTGAGCTTGGTACTGGAGCAGGGGTTCAAGCCCATGTCTCCTAGCCCCAAAGCGCAATGATAAGTATGTGAAGGGCTGTCACTTAGAGGAGGGCAGGAAGCTGTTGGCAGCAGAGGATAGCACACACAATAATGGGTTTAAATTGCGGGAGGAAAGGTAACAGCTGGATATTAGGAAAAAGTTTTTTACAGTAAGAGTTGTTTGACAGCAGAATCAGCTACCTGGGAAGGTGGTGAGCTCCCCCTCACTGGCAGTCTTTAAGCAGAGGCTGGACAAGCACTTGTCAGGGATTCTCTAGGCTGATCCTGCATTGAGCAGGGGGTTGGACTGGATCAGTGGTTCTCAAAGTGGGTAGCACCACCCCATGGAGGGCGGTGGGATTACCTAGGGGTCACTAAGAGGCAAGGGGGCAGCAGGGGGTGCTAGAGGTGGGCCCCTTCAACTGTGTTGTTGGATAGGGTAGGGGGGGCTGAGGTTGAGTTTGTGGAACCAAAGGGGCGGTGGCCCAAAAAGTTTGGGAACCACTAGACTAGATGGTCTGTTTGGCCCCTTCCAACTCTATGATTCTATGATTCTATTCTATGATTCTATAACAAACACAGTGGTAACTAACACAAAAATGAACTAAGTAAACATGGAGGCGGGAGGGACACAACTGAACACAACTGAAAACTGCTACAAAATATGAACGACCCAATTCCAGAATTCTCCTAGTTAGACTGGACTTGAGGGAAAGTGGAACCCAACACCGAGAGAAATTCTGGAACAATAAATGGACGGAAGGGAGGAAATCTGCTCTTCACTGTCTCCAGCAGCTGTGAGATGGTCAGTGGGGAACTGGCCCATGACATCCTCATAGCATGTCAACAGGGGGTAGAGTTTATGGCCACATGTGGCTGGGAAGGAACCTTTTTTTAGCTGTGGACAGGGGTTCCTGACCTCAGAGCAAAGGAACTCCACAGAGAGCACCTGGGGAGCCCCCTTTCAATTGAGTTGAGGTGGCCCTCCCCTGCGCCGGCTGTGACAACCCATGCTTTTCTGGCTGAAACGTCCCATAAAAGGTCTTTAAAATGTCTCCCGAACCACAATTCTCTGTGGTAGGTAAATTCTTTGACTTACTACTTACTACTGAACTTCAATGGCTTCCTTTGAATAGCAGCCCAAGATCAACAGTGTGTTTCTATTTGGGAATCAATTATAAAAATAAATAAATCCATATTTCTTCATTATTGGGCTAGAGTTAAATGACTTGCATGTGCTAATTCAGATGCATAGTGATGAAAAGCTCTGTCTTTATAGCTTTTGCTTTATCTCCCCTCTCATTCCCTTTGAAGAGGCAGCCAAACATTTGCGGAGTTAAGAACAGAAGAACAGAAGAAAAAGCCCTGCTGGATCAGACCAAGGCCCATCAAGTCCAGCAGTCTGTTCACACAGCGGCCAACCGGGTGCCTCTAGGAAGCCTCCAAACAAGACGAGTGCAGCAGCACCATCCTGCCTGTGTTCCACAGCACCCAAGATAATAGGCATGCTCCTCTGATCCTGGAGAGAATAGGTATGCATCATGACTAGTAGCCATGAATACCCCTCTCCTCCATGAACATGTCCACTCCCCTCTTAAAGCCTTCCACGTTGGTAGCCATCACCACATCCTGGGGCAGGGAGTTCCACAATTTAACCATGCACAATTTAACTATGCACGTGTGAACCATACATCCACAAAGTGCACCACCAAAATCGCAAGACACGCTCATGCACACGCGAGCCAACCCGGACCCCAGGTCGACGAGAGACGCCCAAACCCGGGTCCGCCTCCGCGTAATGTGCGAAGCGGCCGCTCCCAAACCCAGGCACGCCAAGGCTGCGGGGACTTGCCTGAGGCTCAGCGACTTCATCTCACCCTGCGCGTCCTCGTCGTCCTCCAGCCCCGGTGCCTCCTCATCTCCCCCCAGCCGGGGCATCGTGTTCGGGGGGCCCTCCGCCCCGCACAGCGGACCACGTCCACTTGGCACACTGCAGTTATTTAGATATGAACTTTGATGCCTGTTGGGGATTTCCCCCCTTTTTAAAATCATTGGCCCAGGTCCGGCTATAGTTATGGGCAGCTAGTCACATGTGACCATTGGTAGCCCAGATGTTGATGCACATTCTGGTAACACATGCAGCTGTTTCAGCAAAATGTTGTAGGGCAGGTAACAATGTGATCTCAAATTTGTATAGGCCACATGAACAGAAGGTGCCTTAAACTTGTGGATTGCTTTTTTTAATAGTCATCCTGACATTCAACACTCTTGTCACAGATGCAGCTGCCTTATACTGAATCATCACCTTGGTCCATCAAAGTCAGTATTGTCTACCCAGACCGGCAGCGGCTCTCCAGGGTCTCAGGCTGAGGTCTTTCACATCACCTACTTGCCTAGTCCCTTTAACTGGAGATGCTGGGGATTGAACCTGGGACCTTCTGCATGCCAAGCAGATGCTCTACAAACTGAGCCACAGCCACTCTCAGGCTGAGTTCTTTCACATAACCTATTGGTGGTGGAAAGCACAGTCAAGTCACTGCCAAATTATAGCGACCCCATATGGTTTTCAAGGCAAGAGGTGGTTTGCAATTGCCTGCCTCTGCATAGCAACCCTGGACTTCCTTGGTGGACTGCCATCTAAGTACTAACCAGTGCCGACCCTGTTTAGCTTCTAAGTTCTGATGAGAGCAGGCTAGTCTGGGCCATCACCTATCACCAGATCCTTTTAGCTGCAGATGCTGGGAATTGAATCTGGGACCTTTGGCATGCCAAGCAGATGCTCTACCACTGAGCCATGTCCCTTACCCATGATTTTACCATGAGCCAGTCATGACCTGGCTGCTGCTTCTCCTCTCTCTGATGTCCTTATTGATACCAGTTGGAAGCTAGAGGAAAGGGGAAGTAGGAGTTGTTAGCAGTGGTGCCATCAGGGTTGGATTTTGAAGTTTCGAGCCTTAACTCCTGGGCACAAAAGGATGGCCACAAAGATAGACTGTAGCTTTGCATTTGAACACAGAAACACATAAAGCTGTCTTCTGCTGAGTCAACCATTGTTCTATCATAATCAGTACTGTCTAGGGTTGTGCATATTGATAAACCCGACTGCAAGATAAACCTGAAATTAGGCATTTCGGCAATACTTGGGTTTTGGTTTTAGCAAATATCAAAACCTGGAAATAAAGACGAAGCCGGATAGCCAATGGCTGAATCACCCGAATAGGTATTCTACTTTTTTCACCTTTGGCTTTCCCCAGGCTTTTCCCCATGGGATTTTTTAAATGAGCTTTGGGGGAGAGATTTTTGGAGGTAGAGTTCCTAGTTTTTCAGAGAAGCTTCAAGGGACTCTCCTTGCATGACCCCTGAAGTTTGGTGAAAATTGGTGCAGGGGGTCCGATTTCATGGGATCCAGAAGGGGTAACCTCCCTCTTCCGTAGAGAAGCATTGTAAACTACCATACTTCTCTATGGAGGAGGGGTGACCCATTACAAACCCCATAAAATCAGACCCCCATCCCAAACTTTACCAAACTCTGGGGTTCATGCAAGGAGACCCTCATGAAGCTATGCTGCGAATTTGGTGACTCTACCTCAAAAATGCCCCCCCCCCGGGATAATTTGAAATCTACTTACTTTTCACAGTCAGTAATGGCCGCACTATACCCAAGAATCATGGGGAAACTAAGTTTCCCATGAATGTTTGCAATGGGCCTGCACAATTTTTAATTCAGGTAGTTTGATATACATAAGTACAATATTTTTTTTCAATATATTGTACTTTGAGAATTGTTGTCAATGTTGTGGAGAGTGTGGGATGTGAATTTCCAAAATAAATATCAAATTCTTAATAAACCTACCCTGAGACTTCAAGGATAGAACAGAATAAATTTCTCGGTCTGTCTGTCTAACGCTGACAGAACTTTCTCCCACAATACTGTTTCTTCAAGCAACATTCCTGGGTATGTATAATAGGCAAGAAATAGACTCAGAATTTTGTCTGGCTATATTTGGTGGCCTCCATAGCAGACAGAGCATTTCACTGTCTGTGTGTGACACTGTTGGCTGCCACAGAAAATGTCACACGAGGGGACGGCTGAAACACTCTGATATTTTGGGATCTCCCTCTTTGGTGTCTGAGTAATGTCTTGCCCTCTGGTGCTGCGATAAGACCCGAACAGCAGAAACGATGACAGAGAGTAATTGATAAAATGCCCAGTGACTCTGGAACCTTGCCAAAGACAATTCTGAGAGTCACATACCTTAACTCCATTCATTAGCTAAGCAATTCTTAAAGAATGATATAATTTCCTCTCTTCAGAGGGACTTGTGTGCATCAGGACTTGGAGATAAGTGAAGTTTCTATCTTGGAACTACCAAGGATTTGTGGGAGAGAGTAAGACAAGAAGGCCTCTTAGCCGCAGCTGGCCTAGCTGACTTTCTCAATGCAGCAAGGTTCTTCTGTCTCTTCTTGGCAAAGGGCTCTTGAGATCTGCTGCATCAATCGCCACATACGAGTAGAGTTGGCAATCTCCAGGTGGTGGCTGGCGATCTCCCGCTATTACAACTGATCTCCAGGCACTAGTAGGACTGTCGATTTGGTTCTTCCCGACGCGAAAAACCGCTGAATTTCCCCCGATTCGGCGGTTTCCGGTTCGGATGGAACCGAACTCAAAAAAAGGCGGGAATTCAGCGAGTTCAGGCGAACGCCGAATAAATTCAGCCAGTTCGGCGTTCCCCGAACCTGCCTTTTCCCTCCTTTAAAGACCGCCCTGGCCGGTTTCCTGGGAGTCCCAGGAAACTGGGTGGGGTGGTCTTTAAAGTGCTCTGCACTGCCTGCCCAGGCAGCGCTGAGCACTTTCCCCCCCCCCGCTCAGCTGTTCGGCGGGTCCCCGCCCAACATCTGAGATTCGGACCGGAAGGGGGGGAAAGTGTTCCGCGCTGCCTGGGCAGGCAGCACAGAGCAGTTCAAAGACCCACCGTCCCCCTTCCCGGGACTCCCGGGGGCAGTGGGTGTTTAAAGTGCTCTGCGCTGCCTGGGCAGGCAGTGCACAGCACTTCCCCCCCAGCTCAGCTGTTGGGAGGGTCCCCGCCCCCCACCCAACAGCTGAGCATCAGACCGGGAAGGGGGGAAATGCTAAACCCCCACTGCCCCCCTTCCCAGGACTCCAGGGAAAGCGGGCGGTGGGTCTTTAAACTGCAAGCACCCGCTTTTATTCGGCTGAATTGATTCGGGAATTCGGCCGAATTCCCCGGATCCGAATCTGGGGAGTTCAAACTTCGGCATTTCCTGAATCAAAACGAGCCGAATTTTGCCAAATCCGAATTTTCCCGAATTTTTTTTCCCAACAGCCCAAGTTGTTAGAGATCAGTTCATAGGGTTGCCAAGTCGTTCTTCACCACCGGCGGGAGGTTGTTGGGGCGGAGCCTGAAGAGGGCAGGGTTTGGGGAGGGGAGGGACTTCAATGCCATAGAGTCCAATTGCCAAAGTGGCCATTTTCTCCAGGTGAACTGATCTCTATCGGCTGGAGATCTGTTGTAATAGCAGGAGATCTCCAGCTAGTATGTGGAGACTGGCAACCCTACATGCTCACCATAAAACACACAGTTTGATGACAAACCTGCAAGGGAGGATCTTTATTGTTCCTATTTTACAGATGAGAGAAACTGCCTAAGAGCTGATGACTTATCCAAGGCCACGCCATACATTTTCTTGGCAGAGATGGGATCTGAATTCATTCCAGTACTTCATTCTTGGGACTACCCCTCCTCCATTCAGAAACAACTCCAGGAAACTATCCAAGCTTAACCTTATCTGGCATGCAAACCAATTGTACATGTGTTAAATTGTTCAGTGAGACATACATTCAAGTAAGAATACAGCCTAAATGATATCTCCCCCTAGGGAAGAAGGGAGACCACTGCCAGAAGTTGCCCGTTGCTTTGTTTACATGCCTTCGCTATCTCTTTCTTGTGGTGGCTGGAAAATCTCTGGGAATAAACTTTTTAAGTCATTTGGGAAAACATTTTGTCAATGAAATATATACAGAGGATCAGGAGCCCCATGAGATACAGCATTTAAATATCTACAGACTTTGCAAAATCGGGTTAGCATTGCATTCTGGTGAAACTGTTGTCATTATTATTTGCAAGTCATGCTAACAGATGGCTCATAGAGCTCCCTAGCTGGAGATTTGGATTAACAGAAGAATTTGCCTCTTTTTTAAAATAAAAAAATAGATAGAATCACAGCTATGCAACTGTGTCTAGCAGCCTTCTGGACTGTTGCTGAAAAGATGCACAAGGTGACATTTCAGAATCTGGCTTTTTAGAGCCGGTTTATATACTCATTGACATATGTGTGTACAAGGTCAAAACGTGGCGGGGGGGGGGGGGGCAAGCCAGCACACATGGGAGCCAGTGTGGAGTAGTGGTTAGGCTGTCAGGCTAAGATCTAGGAGACGCAGGTTGGAGGGAGGAGCTGTGGCTCAGTGGCAGAGCATCTGTTTGGCATGCAGAAGGCCCCAGGTTCAATCCCTGGCATCTCTTGTTAAAAGGACCAGGTAGTACATGATGTGAACGACCTCTGCCTGAGACCCTGGAGAGCTGCTGCCAGTCTGAGTTGACAACAGTGGCCTTGATGGACTGATTGTCTAATGCAGCTTCAGGTGTGCATGTGAATCCCCACCCTGCAATGGAAGCTTGCTAGATGACCTGCTAGATGATCTGGTCCCTGAGCCAGCCAAGGCAGCCACCCCACCCCACCCACTCCCATTCCAATCTGGGCTGGTGAGTCCCCTATGGGCTCACCAGCTGGGGCAGCTACCCCTCCCCACCTCACCCCACTCTTGAGGTGCCAATTATCAAAGACTGTTAAATAAAAGAAAATACAGGCTTTGCCTGTGTCTTCTGTAAAGTTTGTATCTGCAGTACCTGGCATTAAATTTTATGGTACACATGCCAAACTCTTTCTCCTCCCCAAACTCTGCCCTCTCTAGACACTACTCCTAAAACTCCAGGAATTTCCCAACCCAGAGTTGGCAACCCAACCTCAAGTGCATGTCTTATCCTTCAATGTGCTTTCATTGCAATACAAAATACAGAATGCATGCTAATAACATCCTTTGCTGGGCTATAAATAGCGTGTCCAACCTCCAGGTACTAGCTGGAGATCTCCTGCTATTACAACTGATCTCCAGTCGATAGAGATCAGTTCACCTGGAGAAAAGGGCTGCTTTGGCAATTGGACTCTATGGCATTGAAGTCCCTCCCCTCCCCAAACCCCGCCTTCCTCAGGCTCTGCCCCAAAAACCTCCCGCAGGTGGCAAAGAAGGACCTGGCAACCCTATACCTTGGGCATTTTTAGCTCATAACCAGGATAAAAATACTTCAATAAACAGTTCAGGGGTTTTTTAACTAAGAAGAACTGGATCTGAAATTCCCACTGCTTAGAATTAATGATCTGCCTAACGGGGGTGGTTTGACGATGAATGGGAATGTTTGTGCAATGCCTAATAGCTGGAGATCTCCTGCTATTACAACTGATCTCCAGCCGATAGAGATCAGTTCACCTGGAGAAAAGGGCTGCTTTGGCAATTGGACTCTATGGCCTTGAAGTCCCTCCCCTCCCCAAACCTCGCCCTCCTCAGGTTCCACTCAAAAAACCTCCTGCCAGAGGCCAAGAGGGACCTGGCAACCCTAGCTATAAAGAAAAGCATGTCACTAATATATAATACAACCACCCAAGGGGGAGGTTTGTTGCTTCAGCCAATATTCTTGCGTGTATTTACTACAGAAGGAACCTTCTGTGAATTGTCACCACCACTTGGGCCGAATTCATTAGCTGATGCATTCCACCAGAGACAGATAAATGCTGAACCTCGGTTTCTGTACCCAGCTGGAATAAATTTTGGCTCCTGTCTATTGGAGTGGGAGGGAAGGAAGTGCGGAGAAATGCAGCACACTCCACAGACCTTCGGGCTGGAACCATTTATTTGTGCTTGAGCTATACGTGTGTTTCACAGTCTTGGCGACGTAAGAGGAGAGGGCCTGCCAACCGCGACCCGGTAATGCTGCACTCCGGCATCAAATGAAATGGACGAGCGAGAGGGTTGTTTCACAAGGCTCTGGAAACTCGACACACCAGCATCCAGCGATCTCTTTGATTCCCCAAATACTCGGCCCCCTACACAATCTGGCTACCAGCCCCTGAGATGTACAGAAGTGATAAAACCACTTGCCAAGCCTTCGTTGTCGTCTGACTCCAGCTGGGAATGCAGGCCTCATGCGCCTCCCGGATTCAGACTCACCTCTTCCAAAAAGCCCAGCTGCTGGAGCCTAGTTAAGTACTGTTTGCGTCTTCATACCACAGCAAGGCCACAGGCTGCTTTAGAGGTGACATATTCCGGGGTCTGCAATGGCCAGGGTTCGGGTTAAATACATATAGGGAGAGCTGGATATAAATCCTACTGAAGTTGACAGAAACCTGAGTGATGAGTAGGGTCAGACGGGGCCAAAGGGAATTAGGGAGTTTTGTAGCTGGGTGGACACAGTTGGACCTGAGCCACGATGGAGGGGTACTTTTTGTGGAAAATGTGACTTCTGTCCTGTTTTGGTGGTAGTCGAAGCAATCGTAGGAAATGGGGCGGAAATGTTTGCCCATTGAGAGAGAAAGATAGGGTTCCCAGGTCCCTCTTCGCCACTGGCGGGAGGTTTTGGGGGTGAGGCCTGAGGAGGGCAGGGTTTGGGGAGGGGAGGGACTTCAAGGTCATAGAGTCCAATTGCCAAAGCAGCCATTTTCTCCAGGGGAACTGATCTCTATCGGCTGGAGAGCAGTTGTAATAGCAGGAGATCTCCAGCTAGTACCTGAAGATTGACAGCCCTAGTGAGAGAAGGATGCTGTTAAGTCCGCGTGGGGAGGACACGTGAGGTCGAGACGGAGTTCCAACAACGCTTTATTGTAGTACAGAACAGAACTGAGAACTGTGTAAAACGGCCCTGCTTATATTCCCCCCTGGCTACTTGCGGCCACTCCCCCCCCGATCCGTGATAGGGGGAATAACCCCCGGGTTGCCAATGGCGTGACCCGGCTTAGGGCCAATGGGATGCGCTGGCTCAGGCCAATCGCGCGAGCAGGGCTTAGGAGCCTTCGCCCGGGACTCAAGCTCCTAGGTTTGCCCCTGCTTACTATCCTAACTATGTACATACATAACAGATGCCCTGTCCTTTCCTGGACTTGGTGGCATGACATCATCATGTAGGGTTGCCAGCCTCCAGGTTAGGGTTGCCAGGTCCCTCTTCGCCATCGGTGGGAGGTTTTTGGGGCGGAGCCTGAGGAGGGTGGGCTTTGGGGAGGGGAGGGTCTTCAATGCCTTAGAGTTCAATTGCCAAAGAGGCCATTTTCTCCAGGTGAACTGATCTCTATCGGCTGGTGATTAGTTGTAATAGCAGGAGATCTCCAGCTAGCACCTGGAGGTTGGCAACCCTACATGTGGGGCCTGGAGTTCTCCAGGAATTACAGCTGATCTCCTGACTACAGAGATCAGTTCCCTTGGAGGAAGGGGCAGCTTCAGAGGGTGGACTCTGTGGAATTGCATCCCTGTTGAGCTCCCCTTCTGTACCAAAGTCTGCCCTCTCCAGGCACTGCCTCCAAATCTCCACAAGGGGCCCTGTCTGTCCTGCCGTGAGACACCATGTGCTGAAGCCCCACCAGCCAATGCAGCATTTCCAAGCCAAAATCAGACCCCCGAGTATTTGGGAACTTTACTTCCCTGATATTATGTGGGATGGCGAGTCGGGTCACGGGAGCCCAGACCTGACTCGTGTCACATGCTTCGACTAGTTGATTCCTGAGTTGGAGACCACTCACCATCTGAAGGTATCTGAAGAAGTGAGCTGTGACGAAAGCTCATACCCTGCCAGAAATTGTGTTAGTCTTTAGAAGAAGAAAAGAAGAGTTGGTTTTTTATATGCCGACTTTCTCTACCACTTAAGGGAGACTCAAACCAGCTTACAATCACCTTCCCTTCCCCTCCCCACAACAGACACCCTGCGAGGTAGGTGGGGCTGAGAGAGCCCTTAATAGAACTGTAACTTGCCCAAGGCCACCCAGCTGGCTACGTGTGTAGGAGTGGGAAAACAAATCTGGTTCACCAGATTAGCCTCCGCCACTCATGTGGAGGAGTGGGGAATCAAACCCAGTTCTCTAAATCAGAGTCCACCGCTCCAAACCACCGCTCTTAACCACTACACCATGCTGGCTCCCCACTGGCTCCACGCTGGCTCCATGCTGGCACCACGCTGGCTCTCCAAACCACCGCTCTTAACCGCTACACCATGCTGGCTCTCCACGCTGGCTCACCACTACACCACGCTGGCTCTTTAAGGCGTTACTGGACTCTTGCTCTTTTCTACTGCTACAGACAGACTAATAGGGCTACCCATCGTGATCTATCTCAGTGGTCTTAGTGTCCCTTTCATTTGAACACTGGACCCCAAGATCGTGGAT
Organism: Euleptes europaea; assembly: GCF_029931775.1. Taxonomy (NCBI): domain Eukaryota; kingdom Metazoa; phylum Chordata; class Lepidosauria; order Squamata; family Sphaerodactylidae; genus Euleptes; species Euleptes europaea. The sequence continues at coordinate 13,657,119 of NC_079325.1, read as the reverse complement.
ACCCTCCAAACCTCAAGGTCTGCCCTTATTTCTGTGCAACATGCTGAGAATTTCATCTTTCATTTGGGGGGGGGGGGATATTCCTAAACACTTCTGTAGTGTAAATTTACAAAAAAAAAAAAAAGAGAGAGAGTAAATTTCAGTCTAAATAGATTTTTCAGTGGGAAAGGAACAAAGTTTTAGCATCTCATGATGCTTCTTGTCTTTCCCATGACGAGGGGCTTTGCGAAATGAGCCAAACCTTTTCAAATGTGCTCGATTTACATAATCTGTCTATGCTACATACTTTTGCAAGAAATTGAGCATAGTGCTCACAGTCTTGGTTTTATATTTCCTGAAAGGGCAGGACAAGGAAGCAGAAAAATGCAGACCTTGGCAAATAAACAGAGATGCTCAGATCACAGGGTTCCTTACTTGACTGTGTTCTCAGTACACGTGCAGTAACAAGTCTCTGGACAACATGTGAGTGGGTGAATCTGGCTTCAGCTAATCCCAGATGGAACCTGAGATTGTCCTCATCACAACATCATCTTGCACAGTTTGACACATGAAGAAACCCAGAAATGTTTCTACAAACCTTTGTCACACCCCACCCACTGCTGCTAACATTGCTGTTGTTGGCCGATGAAGAAATTGACCAATATGTAGAAGAAGAAGAAGAAGAGTTGGTTTTTATATGCAGAGTTGCCGACTTTCTCTACCACTTAAGGGAGAATCGAACTGGCTTACAATCACCTTCCCTTGCCCTCCCCACCACAGGCACCCTGTGAGGTGGGTGGGGCTGAGAGAGTTCAGAGAGAATTGTGACTAGCCCAAGGTCACCCAGCTGCCTTCATGTGGAGGGGTGGGGAAACCAATCCAGTCCACCAGAGTAGCCTCCGCCTCTTATGTGGAGGAGTGGGGAATCAAACCCAGTTCTCCAGATCGGATTCCACCACTCCAAACCACTGCTCTTAACCACTACACCACTACACCACACATAGGGTTGGGCCTCTTGATAACCATGATAGCAGAAGACAAAAATGATTTTCTTGCTTAATTCCTCTGTGTGTGTGTGTGTGTGTGTGTGTGTGTGTGTGTGTGGGCGCGCGCATGCGCGCGCGCAAGTAGCCCCATATATCCTGATGAGCCAGTTCAATCAGTAGTGCGGTTAAGTAAGCTCATCTTCTCTTCTCCAGGCTAAACAGACCCAGTTCCTTCAGCCGTTCCACACAGAATCTGTCTTCCAGACCCATGCCCATCTCCATGGCTTTCCCCTCGAACCATTCCAGTTTGTCTCCTTCTTTCTTAAAGTGGGGCACCCAGAACTGGATGTAGTACTCCAGATGAAGTTTGACTAGTGCAGAGTAGAGGGGAACTATTACTTCTCATAACTCAGATTCTATGTATCTGTTAATGTAGCCTACCATTTCTTTTGCCTTTTTTGCTGCCGCATCACACTCCTGGCTCAGGTTCAGCTTGTAACCGACTGCGAACTTGAGTTGTCATAGGTGCTACTGCTAGGCCAATTTGCGTGTTTGATTCTCTTTGCCTATTGCAGACCTTTGCCTTTGTCTCTGTTGGATTATGTATTCCTTCACTGTATTACCTCCTAACAATCCAGTATGGCCCAACTGAGTCCTACTACCCCTCCCCTTACTTCACAACTACTCCACTCAGCAAGCAATTGTTTAAGAGAGCCAGTGTGGTGTAGTGGTTAAGAGCCATGGTTTGGAGTGTCGGACTCTAATCTGGAGAAGGAGGTTTGATTCCCCATGAAGCCAGCTGGATGACCTTGGGCGAGTCACAGCTTTCTTAGAGCTCTCTCAGCCCCCCTCCCTCCCCCCCACCTCACAGTGTGTCTGTTGAGGGAAGGGGAAGGGAAGGTGATTGTTAGGCAGTTTATTCTTTTTTAAGTGGTAGAGAAAGTTGACATATAAAAACCAACTCTTCTTCTTCATCATCATCTTCTTCTTCTGCCTTCCCTCATGCTTAAGTGGTAGCTTTCTCCATTCCTGAAGAGGCAAACTGTTCTCCCTTTCTATGCTGAAAAGGAGTTTGCCTCTTCAGCAAAAAGCTATGAAACATCTTCAGCTTTATTTTTAACATTTGCTCATGGGCCGCCTACGAGTGTACCACAGACCACTGGAGGTTCCCAAACCATGCTGTAAGAACCCTTGACCTACTAAGTTTCACAATGAGACTGAGCCCCATAAACTGTCAGGATTCTTCCCACATCCCCAAGGGAACATTTGAAATAAGTAGTCTCAGCCGGGTGGTATTTTCACCAGCTCGTAAGATTTTAGAGAAAGGGAAGTTATTTTTTCCCCTCTGCAAATAACAGAAGGTAATTCTCAGGAAGATTCACTAAGCTTTTGGCTGTGAGTCAGAAAGCATTAAAACATATAAAAAAAACATTTATTTTATCCAATTTCTCTCCAGAGCTTTGTTCAACATTAATATGAATGGGAAGGCTTATTGTTAGGCTTGCTCTGTACAGATGTATGGCTCTCATAACTATACTTAGTTCTAAAATTACTTGACCTATTTTGTATTAAACTGCCTTAAAAGCCAGGGAAATATTTGGGCTTTCGAGGAGCTGTGATCTATTAACAATTTGGAGGCAGCTTTCAGACAAACTCATACTCCAGCTCATGTGCACAAATTGGCACACGTTGGAATCTTGTTTGTAGCACAGAGGCATGTAGTAAAACCATGATATAAATACTAGTGCTTATTTCATGCTCTCAGATTAAAACATTTGAGAACTGAACTTACCTTGCTCACAACATATTCCCTATGATTGCAGTGAAGAAACTGAGTAGTGATCATACACCAGCAGTAGCTGCCCCAACCAGCCATCCTATTGAAGGCCACTAACTGCACCCACTGCCTTTTGGATTGCACTGTAGATGATCTTAGGCAAGCTGTTATGTCTCCAACTCAGCCCCTCGACTCCAATGAGGATAACAACATTGCCTTACTACTATTTAGGGTTGCAAGGTCCCTCTTCACCACCGTTTTTTGGGGCGGAGTCTGAGGAAGGCGGGGTTTGGGGAGGGGAGGGACTTCAGTGCCATAGAATCCAATGGCCTAAGTGGCCATTTTCCCCAGGTGAATTGATCTCTATCGGCTGGAGATCAGTTGAAATAGCAGGAGATCTCCAGCTAGTACCTGGAGGTTGGCAACCCTACTACTATTACTACTAATATCTACTACTAAATAATAATAGTAATGGTGGTAGAGCTGTCAAGCTGCAGCCAACGTATGGCAACCCCATAGGGTTTTCAAGGCAAGACCTATTCAGAGGTGATTTGCCATTGCCTGCCTCTGCGTAGCAACCCTGGACTTGCTTGGAGGTCTCCCATCCACTAACCAGAGCTGAGTCTGCTTAGCTTCATGAGGTCTTATGGGGGTCAGGCTAGTCTGACCTGGGCTATCCAGGTCAGGGCAAAAATAGTAATGTGTGTGTGTAAAGTACCATCAAGTTGCAGCAGGCATATGGCGACCCCAGCGAGGGGCTTTCAAGCCAAGTGACAAGCACAGGTGGTTTGCCATTGCCTTTCTCTGCAGAGTCTTCTTTGGTGGCCTCCCATGCAAGCGCCAACCCTGCTTAGCTTCTGAGATCTGCTGAGATCTGGTATACCATGCCACCTTCCTGAGCAATAACGGTAATACCTGAATACATCCATTGGTTTTTGCAGGCATTTGTTTTGTAAACTGCCTCGATCTTCCCAGAAAGGTGCCACACACATGCCCATTTCATCAGTAACATCAGTGGCAACACTCCTATTGAACCCCCATTTTCATATTTATAATTCTAAATAAGCATGACCATGTGCTAAATTAATGGTCAAGAATCTGTTGGTAAGTTTTGTGTTTTAATTTTTTAAAATTCCAAAAAAAGCCAAGCCTTCACTGTTGGTCCCAGGCCAGAAGAAACCGCGAAAGCAGTAAATCAAGGATGAGAATCCTGGAAAAAGAGGTCTGTCATGAAATTGTTGCTGCAACCAGCAAGGAAATCAGTCACTTGGTGAGAGAAAGCGATTTAGAATGACGATTGGATCCAGGCATTTGTCTGGATATTCAAGCTTCTGTTTCGGAGCATTTAGCCTCAGCACACTGTGTTCAAGATCATTTCAGGAACGAGAACGCTGATAAATTATCTGGGGATTTCGCATGTTAATTCCATTCACCCCTTCCATCATGACCCCCACTCTTCCTCTTTAAGAGGCTTCTTGGTCTGTCAGGATAAGACTTCAGATTGGTTCCCTCTGACTCAGAGGCCATGTGGACTTTCTCAGAAGTTCTAACCGGGTTGAGAAGCTTGTAGTGTAGCATGTTTATTTATAATATCCCCACTGGCTGTTAGTCTTGGCTTCGGTCTCTGTTTTGGAAAGAATGTTGGTTTCCAGAGATGAGACCAAACCACCAGCCTGGATCCCAGAATCCCTAGACTTGTTTTGAGGGGAGGAGAATGCCTCAAGATATCTATCTGTACAGTTTTCTCCTGCCTTTCCTCCAAGGAACTCGGGGTGGCATACTCTTCTCCCCATTTTGTTCTCCCAAGAACCCTGTGAGGTAGGCTAGGCTAAGAGAAAGTAGTGGTCCCACAAGGGGTACATATGTTCACTGTAACAAGTAAATAGGGCTTCTGATTGGCCCAAGATGAGCCAGAGAGCTTCATGGCAGAGCAAGGATTGGGACCCTGTCTCCCCATTCCAACCACTACTCCACACTGGCTCTCCTAAATTCCACTGTGTGTTACCTATCAAATCATGTAAAATTCAAAATAGTGTTACACAAGCCTTGAATGTGTGAATTGTTCTGTCCTACTGACTTGGTATAAAGTGGCAAGTGTTGGAGGAACCAGAGCTTATAACAACAGAATGGTAATGTTCCTTAAGAATTGCGGATATCCCCTAAGCAGGCCTTAAATGGACCTTTGAGGCAATATCTGGAGAATATTGGTCATGATCATTTACAAAAGAACTTGTGAGATCCACATTCAGTTCTGCTATACTTGAAAGGGAATGCAAAAAATGCTCCTTTGCTGAAACCTGGCAACCGGTAAGGAAACCCAAAATTGATTTCCACCTGGACTTCTGGACCAAATGTAAGGAATGACATGTGAGTCTTGGACATCCGTTCCATTGGTGCTGCTTGTCAGTCAAACCTTTAGAAACTGCTTATACCACAGGCCAGCCTTTTTCATCATAGAATAATAAATCTGGGAAAGAAAAAGGAGAGTGAGATTATCCAAGAGCGCTCCATCTGTGACATTGTTAATGATTTCCAAATGTCTAGTGGCCCGGCTAGAACTGCTATCAATCATGGGACTAGGGAGGCTGTGTAACAGATACTGCACAAACACTGCCTTTTTCTGGGTCACCAGGATGCTAATACTTCCATAAACATTGGGTTATGACATGTTCGACTTCATCTCCATCAACACATGACACGGTGAATCCAACCAGGGTGGGAAGAATATGAGGTTGTTGCTCCTTGGCTGAGGAGTGAGCCAAAGGTCCGTGGAATTTAGAACACAACAACCATGGAATTTCCCAGGTCAACAGTCAGTCCAATATCTGCTGGAAATAGCAGCTTCCATGATCAAACTCGGGCAGTAATTCCCAAACCTTGTGCTAGAACACACTACTGGGCTACAAGGGACTTAACTGGTGTGCAACAAGAAAAATAATTAACATTTTAAGATTCCTAGGAACTTTACAAAGGTGGCATTGGTGGAAGATCTTTCGAAGAGTGCTGCCCATGTTTTTGCCAAAAACCAGCCATACCCATTGAGTTTCACATGCCATTAAGACACTACAGGGGAAGGTTGCCGTGGCCCCCTGGCAACCCATCCCTCGCCAACAGTGGGAAGCAGTGGAACAGGAGTTGGCCAAGATGCTAGATCTAGGGATGATTGAACCATCTACAAGTGCCTGGAGAAGCCTGATCATGCTGGTGCCAAAGTCTGACAGCAGTATCCATTTTTGCATCGATTACAGGTACCTTTTGTAAGGTCTAGCACCGAAAGGTACCTTTTGTAAGGTCTAGCACCAACTGCGCGGATCCCAGTTGGTCTATCAGGAGGTCAGCCCACAGCATAGGATATGCATCGAACTGTGCCAGCTTATTGACCTCCCAGAGGATCTTTCATAGACAATGTCAGTGCCATTTCAGGTAACCTCAGTTAGTCTTGAGGGCTCACTTTAAGGTGTAATATACATTTGTTCCTTTTTTTAATCCTTCCATTTCAGTCCACCTCATTTTTGTCATTGTTGTCAATTATTCCTTTTTTAACACCACATTCAAAACTTTTCTATCTAATTTAATTGATACACAACTTTGGAAAAACATTTACCTTTGTAACAGAAAATTTAGGGTAAGGAAATAAATCAGTGTAGATATGAAATATCATGGGTAGGAGAACCAGTGTGGGGAAATTGGTTCACGTTTCAGACTATGATCTGGAAGACCTGGTTTCCAATCCCTTCACTACTCTGAACACAGTGAATGACCTTAGGCCAAGCACTCTCTTTCAGCCTAACCTACCTAACAGGATGGTTGTGAAAATAAAGTGAGGAAAGGAGAGCCATGAATGCCAGCTGCTCTGAGCTCCTTGGAAGCAGGGAAGAAGCAGAAGCAGAACAAGAAGGTTGGTTTTTATATGCTGACTTTCTCTACCACTTAAGGAAGAGTCACACTGGTTTACAATAACCTTCCTCTCCCCACAACAGACATCCTATAAGGTTGGTGGGGCTGAGAAAGCTCTAAGAGAGCTGTGACTAGCCCAAAGTCACCCAGCAGGTTTCATGTGTAGGAGTGGGGAAACCAACCCAGTTCACCAGATTAGCATCCGCCGCTCATGTGGAGGAAAGGGGGATCAAACACGGTTTTCCAGATTAGAGTCCACCACTCCAAACCACCGCTCTTAACCACTACACCATGCTGTCTCTCTACACCACACTGGCAGGATTTTAAAATTGGAGACACCAACAGATTTATACACAACACTGCAATGAGGACTTACGAGACAAAACTGGGATTTTGGGGGTTCCAAACCAGCAGGGATTCAAACTGAATTCAAAATTCATTCTGTTTGAGTGATGGAAAACATGATGTCTGAATCAGTCCTGGGTTCCCACATCTAATAACAATCAGCTTTCTCAAATACCAGAAAGCTTCAGGCAAAAGGGCCCCGTCCAGCATGACAATGAGGTAACACAATTAGTTTATGAAAGAATCCTTGAAAACTGATACTGGTTTATTAGCAGATGACCTCAGGCCATTTTTCAGTTTAATTGGCGCCTACTCAGAAAGCCAATTTATTGTATTTATTTAAAACATCTAGAGAGTCAAATAAAACCCTAGGCAGAGAAAAGCTGATCTCAGGTGCCATGTATGTAAATAACACAGAGGTGATCAAACAATTCTCAGAAAGTCAAGTTCCTTTTGTCCACCTTTGTGTGCGGATAGTTTCCCATGGATGGAGGCCAGAAACATCTGCAAGGGTTGGTTCTTGGGAGTACAGAAGGTTTTGTGATTTTTGTGGGTGGCTAAGATCTGTTATGAAAACGGGATGATAATTAATCGCACATTTTCACTATAACATCCTTTGGGATTAAACCCATCCTTTGCCAGGGTAGTGATTTGCTGATTATAAGAACCAACTAGAAGAAGCTGGAGTCTTAAAGTGACCTCTAGAAAGTGAAACACATTCTGTTCAGACCTACATGAAACTATTTTGACTTCATCCTCATTGAGGGGATCTTTCTAGTGTGCCAGATGGACAATTATCTACTTCTGATAAACTTGTACAATATCTGGACTCTTGGAAGAATTCCAAATAGCATTTTTTGCCTTTACTTTTCAAAATCTGAAGTTGTTTTGTCCCAAACCTCACCTTTATTTCTTTTGGAGGGGGGTTTAAGCCCCTGCCTTTCTTACATGGTGCCCCTGCCACTTGGGCATATTAGCAGGCTCTTGGTTTTGACATCAGCCAATTCTCCAAGGCCTATTCTTTTGGCAGGCAAAGCTGTCAATCATGGTTCCCCCCACACACACACACTAAACAATAGTCCTGTTTCTACAGATGGATCCTAGGCCACCCAAGCGTTGCCTTTTGCAGGGTTACGTTTGAATCGCTGAATCTGTCATTCACACACAACAAAAACTCAAGACTCAAACATACCCACAAACCACCTGGGGGGCTACCGCTGTCACTCTGTCGAGCCGCAAAACACCAAGATTAGAATCAGGCTTGTTTTAATCCTAGGGTCCTCCAAGACCTCACAATGTAAGTGGCCTTGATCCTTTCAAAATAAATATGATTTGGTAGAGTTTCTATTTCCTGCCACTGTCTGGCACCATTCCTACCATAGCTGTAAGGTTTAAGATTTTTTAGCATGACATTCACCCAAAACTCTATGCTGCGACCATAAGGTTTTGGATGAATACTACAACATCGCCCAGCAAGATGACATTACATCTGGGTAGTGCCAGAAGTGACATTATCATGCAGAGGACACCGATTGCTAGGGTTGCCAACCTCCACGTACTAGCTGGAGTGTGTGTGTTAAGTGCCGTCAAGTCGCTTCCGACTCATGGCGACCCTATGAATGAAAGTCCTCCAAAATGTCCTACCTTTGACAGCCTTGCCCAGATCTTGCAGATTGAAGGCTGTGGCTTCCTTTATTGAGTCAATCCATCTCTTGTTGGGTCTTCCTCTTTTCCTGCTGCCCTCAACTTTTCCTAGCATGACTGTCTTTTCCAGTGACTCTTGTCGTCTCATGACGTGACCAAAATACGATAGCCTCAGTTTAGTCATTCTAGCTTCTAGGGTCAGTTTAGGCTTGATTTGATCTATAACCCACTGATTTGTTTTTTTGGCAATCCACGGAATCTGTAACACTCTCCTCCAACACCACATTTCAAAGGAATCTATTTTCTTCCTATCAGCTTTCTTCAGTCCAGCTTTCACACCCATACTAACTGGAGAGCTCCTGCTAATACAACTGATCTGCAGCCGATAGAGATCAGTTCACCTGGAGAAAATGGCCGCTTTGGCAAATGGACTCTATGGCATTGAAGTCCCTCCCCAAACCCCGTCCTCCTCAGACTCCACCTCAAAAACTTCCCACCAGTGGCAAAGAGGGTCCTGGCAACCCTATCAATTGCGCACCCTGCATCTCACCTGGCTATTTCCTTACACCACCCAGCTGAGCAGTGGCGGGCAACAAGAGCTAGTAAATCTCCTGCCCCCAGCAGGAAGCTGGCAACCCTAATCATGGATGGTTATTTTGAATTTGTAAACCTCCTTTCGCTTATTGGTTAGGAATCATTTTGAATTCCTCATCCTTGCTGATTTGACACATAAGTCCACATTTCGAACTCTGGTGTGTAAATCAAACCCACAAGTCTATATTTTTGTGCCACTTTCTGATTCTTTGCAACAAATTCTTCCTTTAAAATACATATATATTTCCAATGTTATTTGTATTTAAATATATCTGCGTTTTATGTTTATTACATGTACAAATCATATTTTTTCCCTCCAGGTCAGATTGGCCCAGGGATCCTGGAGGTTTTTTGCCTTCCTCTGGGCATACAGCAGGGGTCACTGGAGGAGTATGAGAAAGTAGCTGTGTATTTTTCTGCATTATGCAGGGGGTTGGTCTAAATGACCCTTGGGATCCCTTCCAGCTCTATGTTTCCAGGTTTCTATATTCATTGTACAAATGCGTCATATATGAAAACCATGCAATATGCATAAAAATGTAAGATGATCTAGAGTGACAGTGGAGCACCAAAACCACATAAAATATAAATTAATTTTGCTTCAGGTGCCACCCGGAAGGGACATCATCTCACTGGATGGTGCTGCAGTCTTCATCCAAAATTTTGTGAGCCACCTTGGTAGGATTGCCAACCTCCAGGTACTAGCTGGAGATCTCCTGCTATTACAACTGATCTCCACCCGATAGAGATCAGTTCACCTGAAGAAAATGGCTGCTTTGGCAGTTGGACTCTATGACATTGAAGTCCCTCCCCTCCCCCAAACCCCGCCTTCCTGAGGCTCTGCCCCAAAAACCTCCCGCAGGTGGCAAAGAGGGACCTGGCAACCCTATACCTTGGGCATTTTTAGCTCATAACTAGGATAAAAATACTTCAATAAACAGTTCAGGGTTTTTTTTAACTAAGAAGAACCGGATCTGAAATTCCCACTGCTTAGAATTAATGATCTGCCTAACGGGGGTGGTTTGGGGATGAATGGGAATGTTTGTGCAATGGCTAATATTTTAAATAATAATTATGTTCCTCTTCTGCAAGCATCTTAGACGTGACTTCAGGAATTTCATCTCTTTCCCTTCAGTTGTTTTTCAAGAATTGGATAAGATCTTCCCTTGGATGGCGAGGAGAATATTTTTAAAAATCTTCTCGTGATTAAACCTGACACTCAACAAATTCCCATGCTGCATGCATATGAAAATTCTCTAGATCATTGGCAGGTCAAGGCAAGCCACACAAAGAGCATTCAGTGTAAAAGCTCCCTTTCAGATGGTTCACCTGGAATTCAATCCTCCAAACTGGAGGAGATTGCAATCTTTATTTTCTTTTGGAATCTCCTCAAAGAACTCCTCGCCTAAAGAGTGTTAACCCTCCCAGCTCAGGCATAATACAAACTCCGTATTTCCATTCAGGAAGATACAGTCAAGGTTTTATAGGGATGTGTATACTGCTATTAACAAATGGGAAAATAAAAATGTCATGCCATTCTTGTGGTTATTATAATGAAAACATATTTGAAAACTAATTGCAGTTGATATCAGCTAATAGATGAGTCCAGTAGCGCCTTATAGACCAACATAATTTTCGGACCATAAGCTTTCGAGAGTCAACGCTCCCTTCATCGGATACCTTCATCAAATAGCTTCATCAGAGATGCATCTGAGAAAGGGAGCTTTGACTCTAGAAAGCTTATACCCCAAAAATCTCGTTGGTCTCTAAGGTGCTATTGGACTTGAATCTAGCTGTTCTACTGCAGACCAACATGACTACCCCCTTAAACCAGCTAATATTTATTATTCTGGAGCCTGGTTGCCTGGTTTAGAGTTCCAGAAGGCCTCCGAAAGGTGAGAGAGTTCTTCCACTTCCTCAACACCATGAGCACCATGTGGGCTGGGGCTAGGGTTGCCAACCTCCAGGTACTAGCTGGGGATCTCCTGTTATTACTACTGATCTCCAGCTGATAGAGATCAATTCACCTGGAGAAAATGGCCGCTTTGGTAGGCTTACCAGGTCCCTCCTCTCCTCCGGCGGGAGGTTTTTTGGGCAGTGGTGAGGTGTGACGCGATCACATCACTTCCGGTTTACACCCAGAAGTGCCGCATCACAAGGGGCCTTTACCACTCAAACTGGGTGTTTGAGTGGTAAACGGCCCCTTGCGATGCGTCACTTCCAGGTGTAAACCAGAAGAGATGCGGTGCCATGGGTAGGCGCACATGCACACGTTGCCCGCCGACCTTCAGCTGGTCGGTGGGCAGCCTGGTGGATTGGCAGGAGTTGCCCGCCACCACCTGGCACTTGGCAACCCTATTCTTTGGCAATTGGATTCTATGACATTGAAGTCCCTCCCCTCCCCAAGCCCCGTCCTCCTCAGGCTATGCCCCAAAAACCTCCCGCCGGTGGCGAAGAGGGACCTGGCAATCCTACTACTTTGGCATGCAGGTGTAGCAATTGACAATTTGAATGTTTCTCCTCTTTGCAGACACAGTTGCCAACTTCCCAGATAAAAAAATGTCCTGTCCTTTTTTAGAGGCTTAATGGGGCATTATTTACCAAGTGATGTGATTTGCCTACATGCATTAAAAAGTTTCAGCTGCCCATTTCGTTACATTAAGTCTCTAATAAAGGGACAGGACATTTTGCCCCAGGCCTGTTGGCAACCCCACTTGTGTAAAAAACACCAGTGCCTTCTAGGGGAAAAACCTGGCATGGGGCAACAGATGGATTTATGAAAATACCAATAATTTATTATGAGTTTATGGTATTGTTCTTACTTGTAAGCTGCCTCATACAGATAGGGTTGCAGGTCGCTTAGATTGCTCCCCAATTCAGCGCCTGGATTGGAAGCACGCAGCCACGCCGACGCAATTGCATCACTTCCAGTTTACACCCAAAAGCACCACATCGCAACAGGCATTTTACCATTCAGCTCCACTTCAAAAACTGCCTGTCAGAGCTGAGGGGGGACCTGGACCCTACAAACAGGACTCTGGACAGACAGCATAGAAATATTCTAAATAAATAAATACGGACAGACTTGCAGGTTCATGTTTCACAAGGAAGATGTCAAATCAAAGTGGGGAATATTCAAATCCACCCAGAAAACTGACAAAAGTTACTAACATCCACTAATTTTTAACCAAAATGTTCAATTTTTCTCCTCTCGAGAATGAACGGGACTGTGTCCACTACCACCCTCCACCTGACGAAACAGCACTGTTCCTCACCAGACAGAACGGCCTCCCATCACCCACCCGCTCCCGCGGTCTCTCCGAAATGGACTTGATCTCCAGACGTCGGCTGGTCTGTCTGGGCTAGAGGGAGTGCCAAGCAGGCCCGATAAGAGGACCGGAAACCCATCAGAGACACCCGGCTCTCGCCCGCTGCGCCTTGTCAAAATTACCTGCCAGAGGAGGCTCCATCCTAGGCCTGCACCTTGTCAGGCTTTACGGGTAATAGGAAACAGCTGCTTGTGGGGGGGGGGGGAAGTCTGAAAACATCAGTGGAAAGTGTGTGGGGGGAGGAAGGGGGTGAGGGGAGAAGGCCATTCATAACTTGAGCTCATTACCAAGCCTGTTCTGGATGGGATGGGGCATTTTAAAAGGACGGGGAAGCTATCAAAGGCTCAGGCGCTGCAGAGCTAGATCTGGCTGTTGTTAGTTCAGCCTGGGATAGTTTTTAATTAGGCAATTCATTTCTTTCTTTTTTTCTTTTCTTTCTTTTTTACTGTGGGCTTTAGGCTGCTAACTCGGAGACAGCTGCTTCCTTTTGCCTGACACGTCACAAATCGGTGCGTGTAAAGTGCCGTCAAGTCACAGCCGACTTAGGGCAGCCCAGTAAGGTTTTCAAGGCAAGAGATTAACAGGGGTGCTGTGCCATTGCCTTCCTCTTAGGGTTGCCAACCTCCAGGTACTAGCTGGAGATCAGCTATTACAACTGATCTCCAGCTGATCGAGTCCAATTGCCAAAGCGGCCATTTTCTCCAGGTGAACTGATCTCAGTTCACCTGGAGAAAATGGCCGCTTTGGCAATTGGACTCGATGGCATTGAAATCCCTCCATTCCCCAAACCCCGCCCTCCTCAGGCTCTGCCCCAAAATCTCCCACCGGTGTAGGGTTGCCGGGTCCCTCTTCACTTTTTTAGAAGTGGCAGGAGGTTTTTGGAGCAGACCTTAAGGAGGGTGGGGGTTGGGGAGGGGAGGGACTTCAGTGCCATAGAGTTCAATTACCAAAGTGGCCATTTTCTCCAGGTGAACTAATCTCTATCTGCTGGAGAGCAATTGTAATAGCAGGAGATCTCCAGCTAGTACCTGGAGCTTGGCAACCCTACAAAGGTGGCAAAGAGGGACCTGGCAACTCTACGTCCTCTGCATAGTGACCCTGGCATCCCTTGGTGGTCTCCCATCCAAATTCTAATCATAGCCAACCCTGCTTAGCTTCTGAAATCTGCTGAGATCGGGCTAGCCTGTACCGGCACCTAAGTCTGACTAGGGAGTCTGAGATATAATGTCTAGTTTGGCCTTCTGAGTAATGTGATGGCTACCAGTTGAACTGGAAATTTTATTAACCTTCTGTAGAACCTTCTCTCCAGTATCTTGAAAAAATGGCTAGATTCTCCGATTAGGTGCCTGCCCCCTGCCACTGTACAGCAGAGAGTATTTTCCTGATGCTCAGACCAAATAATTACTCTGCACTGTCTGGTTTATTTCTTGAGATATGACAATGGGGGTGTCAAGACTGATGATGCTGCTGTTACTCAGTTTCCGACAACACTCATCTGCTTTTCAGGCTCTACAGCTTTCCAGAAATGATGTTCTTAAGTCCTCTCTTGGGCATGATATTGGATGGATTGCTTCCCAGCCAAGTTTTCAATACATCTTGAAGGTTTTAATTTTGAAAAGAACCGGACTGTGGATTTTGAATCCAGGGATGTAGTTGAAATCTGAAGTTTCTTTGCTCTTCTAACTCCCCTAGTACCAGTTCTCTGAATGTCCGTGTTGTTGTGATTTGAGGATTTGTGATCCATGCCAGATCTTTAAAAAAGAAAAGAAACTCGGATGTTCATTGGCTTCTATTCAATCAGTTGTGTGTTATGTCATTTTGGGTAATAGAGACTCATTCAGTTTTCCCCTTACTTTGATTATGGGGTGTTCATAGTTCTAGGAAATGGGTCATCAGCTGCAAAATGCTTGACTCACAATAGTATTGAGGCTTGGATCCAACCATCTTTTCTGCTGATGAAAAAGGGAGGTGGGGGGGACCTTTGACAAAACCTACTGAATATATTTACCAGAGAAAGTGTGTGTTTGTGGTGGGGGGTGAATTGTGCATGATGAGAAGCAATTCCTCTTCCAATATTTCATGAACATTCTGGGGGAGAAAACCTATATAGCTCCAGTCATGGATAGGACTATCCATGGATACTAGTCAAAACGAATATTAGTCATGATACACACCTATTCTCTCCAGTATCAGAGGAGCATGCCTATTATATTAGGTACCATGGAACACAGGCAGGATAATGCTGCTGCAGTCGTCTTGTTTGTGGGCTTCTCAGCGGCACCTGGTGTAGTGGTTAAGAGTGGTGGTTTGGAGCAGTGGACCCTGATCTGGAGAACCGGGTTTGATTCCCCCCTCCTCCACATGAGCAGTGGAGCTAACCTGGCGAACTGGATTTGTTTCCCCACTCCTACATATGAAGCCAGCTGGGTGACCTTGGGCTCGTCACAGTTCTCTTAGAGCTCTTTCAGCCCCACCTACCTCACAGAATGTCGATTGTGTGGAGGGGAGGGGAAGGTGATTGTAAGCCAGTTTGATTCTCCCTTAAGTGGTAGATAAAGTCGGCATATAAGAACCAACTCTTCTTCTTCTTCTGGTTGGCCACTGTGTGAACAGACTGCTGGACCTGATGGGACTTGGTCTGATCCAGCATGGCCTTTCTTATTTTCTTCTGAGGCTTCCACCCACCCCACAAGCTTCTATCCCATTGAAGTACACTGCCACCTGGATGGGGGTGGGGATTTTTTTAAAAACTGAGAATATAAAGCAATTTTATTTGCACAGCGAACCAAACAGTTTTTTTTTAAGCATGCAAATGTGTATCAAATAATAGCTTGGCATTAAAAAATATATCCTGCAGTACCCCAATCCAAACACAACACTGAACGACAACTAGCTGTGTGGCTTTAAAGAGCCCATGCTGCCCTTCCAATTTGACCCAACATCATTCAAAAGAGAAAGCCAGCGTGCTATAGTGGTTAAGGTGTTGGACTAGGCTCTGAGAAACCCAGGTTCAAATCCCCACTCCTGCTGTGGAAGCTTGCTGGGTGACCTTGGGCCAGTCACAAACTCTCAGTTCTGACCCTGGCTAGTATTTGGATGGGAGACCTCCAGGGAATACCAGGGTCGTGAGTGACATGGAGTCAGACAATAGCAAACCACCTTTGAGGGTCTGTTGCCTTGAAAACCCTATGAGGTGGCCATAAGTCAGATGTGACTTGATGGCAAAACAAAGAACACATCAATTAAAAGCAGATGTGCATGGCAGCATTTATTGTCCTGGGGTGGGGGCACAGACGATAGGTTAGAATGATAGAGAGGGCTGGATATAATGTCACCTGGGCCAAATGGTGCCTAGACACGCGGAGGGGAGAGCCTGAACTTAAAACAACATGAACTTACTCTTTGGAGAATCAGCTCTTAACAGAAAACAGATTGGAGCTGGAGGTGACTTGATGAGAGAGAGGGGAAACCACAGAGAGCGTCTGAGTGAAATGCGTTAAAAAAAAAATTCTGTTCGTTGTCTACCAAAAAGAGGAGTTTGGAGAGGAAGAAAGCATCAGGGGAAGAGAAAGGTTATTCAGAAGCTGCACATAATACACCAATCCCACCCCCACCCCTCCCGAAAATAGATATCTCTACAGGCTGACTTCTGATTTAACATAGTGATTATCCGCCGCAGACAAAAAGCTGTTTATCATACAAAGGGGTTTTCAGCTATTTCAAAGTCTGGAGAAAAAAACCCCAACACAATGCTATCCATGTTGACTCAGGAGTAATTCCACTGAATAAAATCGGGCTTAACTCTCATGTGCCTTTTGTTTAAGTAGGGTTTTTAAAAAAAATCATTTTCAGAGATTACTTGGCCAACAATTCTCATAGAGAATCACAGAAGCTTCCTCCCCTTCAAATGGAGCACTCCTGGGGTAATTTGCTTTTTATTACTAATTGATTCTGCTGATATACCACTCTTTAAAAGCCTCAGGGTAGCCTGCACAGGATTTGGAATTGAATTATAGACAAGTAATGGGGAAGGAGGGATGGACTGACGGCTGTATGGACCTGCCCATACCCTTAACAGTTGCTTCAGAGGTTCTCAACTGTGTACTCTATTCTCAGAAATACCACCTTAAGTGGTAGAGAAAATTGGCATATAAAAAACAACTCTTCTTCTTCTATTTATTCAAGCACCACGTTAAACACTTTTTTATTCCCCAAAGTTTGTTGTAGTTCACTTTCCTTCTGTTCTGCTTTGAGTCTTTTTTTTTACTGCTTCAGTTTTTCTTGCTATTTGTTCTTTTAATATTGTCAGTTAACTTGTTTCATTTTTTTATTTGGACTTTGTATATTAATATTTTTACTCGTGAGCCATGTTGGAAACATTCAGAGCAATCCTGAAGAGACTTACACTTGTCTAAATCCGTTTTTTTGTCTTTGGCTGTCAAGTCATATCTAACTTATGGTGACCACATAGGATTTTCAAGGCAAGAGACGTCCAGAGGTGGTTTGCCATTGCCTGCCTCTGCGTCACAGCCCTGTTATTCCTTGGTGGGCTCCCATCCAAATACCTGCCATGGTCAAGGCTGAGAGTGTGTGACTGGCCCAAGGTCACCCAGCAAGTTTCCATGGCATCTGGGGTGGCCAGCTCCAGGTTGGGAAATACCAGGAGATTAGGGGGGCCTGTGGAGGATGGATTTGGGTGAGGGACTTCATTTGGGTATAATGCCATAGAGTCCACCTTCCAAAGCAGCCGTTTTCTCTAGGTGAGCTGATTTCTATCACCTGGTGATCAGTTGTAATCCCAGGAGATATCCAGCCGCCACCTGGGGGTTGGCAACCTTATCTATTCAATGGCATTTACGGTACTCCCAGGAAAGTGTTCTTAGGATTGCACTGTAAATGTGTTGGGAAGAAGTCTGCTGCATCGAAAGTGCAATACCCTGCGAAAGGTCTTCTTATCATCTGATGGTACATCTGGTCTCTGATTTCAGTTTTCTCCTACAGAAGCCCCAAAGGGTCAATTATAATGGAATAAGGCTTTCATTAGTACAAGACTGTCTGTCTTAAGGTGCCATGGCTGAGTATGCCAAGTTATGCTCGCCCCAGGGGAGGAGCTGGTAGTAGAGCCGACAGTCTAGGCAATAATAACTCCTAAGGCTTGTCCACTCTGAGAACCAGCGTTAATCCATTTTTATTTCTCAGATACAGGCTTATCAGGAGCTTGACTATTCCCAGGTCTGCCCTAGCGCCAGCTCCCACACATCCCTGCTCTCTTTCCAAGCACCAGACTGTGATTTTTGCTCTGAGCAGTGCCCTTTTCAGAAGGCGATACACGGATACAGCACTGGATTTCAGGACTCAGCGCAGAGTCCCAGCCAAATAAATACAACTGTTCATTTGTTTGTTTGTTTGTTTGCTGCTAGTTCCTCCTTCACATGTTTAACATTCACTTATTGTGAATTTGGTTGGCAAAAGTAACAATAAGAATTTCGTAGGCCTGGGGTACACAAAACATACCTTCCGATATTTTGCAGGCAAAAATGGGAATACGTTTGGTGGTGGAAAGTGCTGTGAAGTTGCAGGTGATTGACATTTACCCCATAGAGTTGCAAGGCAAGAGACTAATAGAGGTGGTTTGCCATTGTCTGACTCTGTTGCAAGGAGCTGCCTTTTAAACAGCTGCGAAGGCCCGATTCTGCTTGGGACTGTGGTGTGGGGAGGGGCTGTTGCCTTCCCCACACACATCATTTTCCTGAGCCTAATAGCCCCCAGAGAGCCAGAGTGGTGTAGTGGTTAAGGTGTCGGACTAGGATCTGGGAAACCCAGGTTCAAATCCACCCTCTGCCATGGAAACTTGTTAGGTGACCTTGCTCCGGTCACATACTGTCAGCCTCGACCCCCGGCAAGTATTTGGATGGGAGACCACCGAGGAATACCAGGGGCGTGACAGAAAGGCAGGCAATGGCAAACCACCTCCCAAAGTCTCTTGTCTTGAAAACCCTATGGGGTCGCCATAAGTCAGCTGTGACTTGATGGCACTTACCACCACCACCACTACGTGCATGGGAAAGATTTTGGGGAGAAAAAGTATTGAATAAAGTAACATCTTCCATTTGCAGACTGAGGCAGCGCGGCCCAGAAGAAGCTGCACTATTTGGAGCTGCTGATGGCATAAACTGGCTTTCAGATCATAAGTGCTTAATGTTCTTGCATCTGTAGGCAATTTAGGGAAGGGCCATGGCTTGGTGGTAGAGCCTCTGCTTGGCGTGCAGAAGGTCCCAGGTTCAATCCCCAGCATCTCCAGTTAAAGGGACTAGGCAAGTAGGTGATGTGAAAGACCTCTGCCTGGGACCCTGGAGAGCTGCTGCCGGTCTGAGTAGACAATACTGACTTTGATGGACCAAGGTGATGATTCAATATAAGGCAGCTTCATGTGTAAATGGCAACTCAGAAAGCAGATGGCAGGATTCAGGCAAGTAAAATTATCAGATTTCTTTTTTCAGTTATATTTGCACTCAACACTGCCTTTAGATTATGGTTCAATGGTGTATATTCATTAACGCTACAGATCTTTTCCAAGCAGATCTTGCAGAGAGAGAAAGAGAGAGAGAGAGAGAGAGAGAGAGAGAGAGAGAGAGAGAGAGAGAGAGAGAAATCCGTGGATTAGCCAAAGTAATCAGTTGACTATCTGAGGTACCTAATTTGTCTTTCTTTTAAGGCTGGGTAGGGGAGACCAAAGTGGGATTAACTGCAATGATAAACTAGGGGGGAAAGTTCCAGGCTGTGGAGAGATTTGTAGATTTTCCCCTGCCATGAACTTTAGAGGGTCCGATTCCACATTTGTTTCTCATTTGTGAATCCTTCCAGTCATTAAGGTTATCAATTTTTCCCCTTAACCATTCTCTTGAATAACAAATTTGCCAGCTTGTGTTTTTTTTTTCCGGAAAAGAATGATTAAAAGTTTTCCTTACAGAAAATTGTGTAGGGTCACATTTAGGTGAGGAGCAAATGCTACATATTCTCATGGTTTTATGCCAGTAGTTTTCAAATTGTTCACAGGACCTCCCCCCTCCTCCCGTTCCTTGGGCATTTATCAGGAGTTGTTTGATCAGATAATCAATCATAGCAGACAAACTTCCCTAAAAGAAAACTGGCCCATGGTGACCAGTGTTCTTCTGAAATGCATGACCACTGTGGTGAGTTGAATATGTAGGGTTGCCAACCTCCAGGTACTAGCTGGAGATCGCCTGCTATTACAACTGATCTCCAACTGATAGAGATCAGTTCACCTGGAGAAAATGGCCATTTTGGCAATTCCACTCATTGGCACTGAAGTCCCTCCCCTTCCCAAATCCCACCGTTCTCAGGCTCTGCCCCAGAAACCTCCCACCGATAGCAAAGAGGGACCTGGCAACCTTACGAATATGTCCCAGGGCACCTACTTAGTTCAGGACAGGACACCCATGAGGCCTAAGAGGCTCTGCCATTACCTTGCATGACCAGTGTGCTCCCTAGAACATGCCCCAGAATCCTTTGCAAAGCACAAGCAGAGCTGGCATCAAGGATTCGCCTGGTTGGACATCTATGTGTCCATATGAACGTGGCTTATCCTGAGTCAGACCAATGATCCATCAGTAGGGTTGCCAACTCCAGGTGTTGGCTGGAGATCTCCTGGGATTACAACTGATCTCCAGGCAATAAAGATCGGTTCACCTGGAGAAAATGGCTGCTTTGGAAGGTGGACTCTATGGCTTTATGCCCCACTGAAGTCCCTCCCCTCCCCAAGCCCCACCCTCCTCAAGCTCTACTCCCAAAATATCCTGGTATTTCCTCACCTGGAGCTGCAACCCTATCCATGAGGGTCAGTTTTGTCTATTCTGTAAGTTTTGTCTATTCTGGATCTCAACAGCTCTCCAGGGTCTCAAGCAGAGTCTTTCCCATCACCCACTACCCAATCCTTTTATCTGGAGATACCAGGAATTTGAGATTTAATCCACCACTGGTGTCAATACCCCACACTTGAATCACATGTCTTCTGTAGGGTTCCCAAGTCCGGCTTGGGAAATTCCTGGAAATTTGGGAGAGGAGCCTTGGGAGGGTGGTGCTTGGGGTGGGGATGGAACTTGGTGGAAATGGGAGGCCATAGATCTGCCCTCTGCAGCTGCTATTTCCTCCAGGGGAACTCGTCAGTATGAATATCAGTTACAATTCTGGGAGAACTCATTCCGGGAGAATGGCCTGCAGGTACGGTTGCCAGCTCCGGGTTGGGAAATACCTGAAGGTTTTTAGGGCAGAGCCTGAGGAGGGCAGGGTTTGGGGAGGAGAGGAACTTCAATGCCATAGAGTCCAATTGCCAAAGCATCCCTCTCATTGGGGAGAGGCTGTGGCTCAGTGGTAGAGCATCTGCTTGGCATGCAGAAGGTCCCAGGTTCAGTCTCCAGCATCTCTAGTTAAAGGGACTAGGCAAGTAAGGTGATGTGAAAGACCTCTGCCTGAGACCCTGGAGAGCCACTGCCAGTCAGAGTAGACAATACTGACTTTGATGGCCCAAGGGTCTGACTCAGGATAAGGCAGCTTCATGTGTTCAATGTGTTCAATGAGATCTACAGCTAGTACCTGGAGGTTGGCAGCCCTACCTGTGGGATTAATAAAGAATGAACTGAACTGAACTGAAACTCTACTTCTTATTTGTTACTGGCTTACTACAGAATTCAGAAACATCATACACACAGCTAGTAGCAAACCAGAAAAGTATCCTCCCTTAAGTGCCAACAGGCAAAAGTGCTGGTATGGAGACGGAAGCCAAATCCTGCTGGGTATTTTCCCCTCCCCTGGACTAAACACTGCGCTCAGGATCTCACAGGAAGCTCTTGGAGATTTGGCATATATGGTAAGAAGAACGTTTCCACAGGTGTGATTATATTGAACCCATATTTCACTTTAATAGAGGAGGAGGGGGAGGAAGAGAACCCTCGCTTTGCTCCAATAAAAGGGCACTTAGCAAAGCAGGCTCATTAGAAATAGATTATCTCTGCCAACTTCCTTTCCAGGGAGCTGCTGAAACTGAAGCAGCCCAGGCCAAGGAAAGACCTTTCCGAAGCACAGACTCTGGCCTGTTTAGTCTCACTGGTAATGTCAAGGCATTGCAGGCGGCCTTCCCTCTCTGTAGAGCAGCTATGGCCGGCCATTAACTGGAAAATCACCAACGCCCTGGACTGCTGCCTGCTAATCACTGGGCTAGAAAGTAGGGTTGCCAGCTCCAGTTTGGAAAATACCTGAGCATTTTTGGGGTGGAGCCTGAGGAGGGCAGGGTTCAAGGGGGAGAGACTTCAATGCCATAGAGTCCGATTGCCAAAGCGGTCATTTTCTCCAGGTGAACTGATCTCTGTTGATTGGAGATCAGTTGTAATAGCAGGGGATCTCCGGCTAGCACCTGGAGGTTGGCAACTCTACTAGAAAGTGGATTCTGTTCTTAGGAGACAGTGTGGCCTTGTTCCTGAGGTGACTGTATGCTAGGGTTGCCAACCTCTAGGTGCTAGCCGGAGATCCCCTGCTATTACAACTGATCTCCAATCAACAGAGATCAGTTCACCTGGAGAAAATGGCCGCTTTGGCAATCGGGCTCTATGGCATTGAAGCCCCTCCCCTCTCCAAACCCCGCCCTCCTCAGGCTCCACTCCCAAAATCTCCAGGTATTTGCCAGCTGCAGGTTGGGAACTTCCAGGTGGTGGCTGGAGATCTCCAGACAACAGAAATTGGTTCACCTGGAAAAAATGGCCTCTTTGGAAGGTGGACTCTATGGCAGTGTATACCCCACTGAAGTCCCTTCTCTCCCCAAACCGTGCCCTCCTCAGACTCCTCTCCCAAAATCTCCAAGTATTTCCCAACCTGGAGCTGGCAACCTTACCCGGAAGTGACATCACTAGGGTTGCCAACCTCCAGGTGGTAGCTGGAAATCTCCCACAATTAACAGCATAAGAACATAAGAAAAGCCATGCTGGATCAGGCCAAGGCCACTCAAGTCCAGCAGTTTGTTCACACAGTGACCAACCAGGTGCCTCTAGGAAGCCAACAAACAAGACTACTGCAGCAGCATTATCTGGGCTGTGCTCTACAGCACCCAACATAATAGGCATGCTTTTCTGATCCTGGAGAGAATAGGTATGCATCATAACTAGTATCCATTTTTACTGGTAGCCATGGATAGCCCTCTCCTCCATGAATATGTCCATAAACATGTCCAAGGTTGCTGTACGCTCTGGGTTGCCAGCTAACCAGTTTTCAGCCTTTACCCTATACCAAAGCTTCTTAAACTGGGGATCATGACCCCATATGGGGTTGCATACTGAATGTGGAGGTCGCGAAAAATTTGGCAACAGTAAAAGGTTTCTTTATGATTTATTATCAGTAAATGTTTGATTTGTATACCTGTTTTATATACCTATATACCCAGGGTTGTGTAAAAATTTCTTGGGCGAAAAGGCGTCATGAGTGGAAAAAGTTTAAGAAGCCCTGCCCTATCCAATAGTGTTGTGATAAATAATCAGGACCAACATCTGAGACTCCAGCAGAGTTCAGAGCTGACCTACCAAACTGTGATCCTAACTTGCGTGGGCCCACCTTTGGCTACCCAGGTTCTGAACCTTGGCTTTCACCCTTGACTTGCTGGCCTGCTCCTTGGCCTCCCCACCCCCCATGCCCTTGGCCAGGAGACTGGTCCTCTTTTAATTTTTTTTTTAAGTCAGCCTTAGAGGCAGCCAACAGGTCTGATTTAGGGTTTTGTTTTGTTTTTAGGGTGAAGGTTAGGGTTTTGTTTTGTTTCTAACTGCAAAATTTTGTGTGGCAGCCTGCCCTTCGCACCCTGAAGCTATCTGAAGCAACATCTTGAGAATAATATAGATACTATCTGATGTACCAGGCACAGTTGTGCACACTCCACTATTTTTTAAAAAATATCTTTTTCTTTTGTTTGGGGGGGGGGGTTCAGATCTGAGTCTGTTGCGGAGTGGTGTAAAAGGATCAATTAAAGCTTAGGGCAAAAACGCATGGTTGTTTTAGCCTCCTTTATTCCCTGTTTCAGCCAGGGTTCAGCCAGGATCGAACGCATGCATTTTCGCCGAACATGTAATCGATCTTGGCTGAATCCTGGCTGAAACCGAATAAAGGAGGCTAAAGCGACATCAGGTGAGAATACGGTTGCCAGGTCCCTCTTCGCCACCAGTGGGAGGTTTTTGGGGCAGAGCCTGAGGAGGGCAGGGTTTGAAGAGGGGAGGGACTTCAATGCCATAGGGTCCAGTTGCCAAAGCGGCCATTTTCTCCAGGTGAATTGGGTATTCTCTATCGGCTGGGAATTAGTTGTAATAGCGGGAGGTTGGCACCCCTAGTTGTCATTAATGTTTGGCTCAGCTTGCCTTTGCTGTTTGGAGCCTTACTTGAGCACCAGCGAAACAGCTTTCAGGCTGTGCAGTGGCAGTTTCCTTCTGCTTTCTAGCTGCTTTTGCACCTGTGCAGTCAATGAAATCAATTTCCCCCCCAGGGACACGAATGTTTGGTTTGGGAAATTAAATGGTGCTGGGTTTTTTTTTTTACTGGGGGGGGGGACTACAACATCCAAGAGGCCGTGTGAAAATGTGCATATGCAAGATCCAAACAGATCAGTAGCCATGAATGTTGATCAGACACAAACAAGGGAAGGTGATTGTAAGCCAGTTTGAAACTCCTTAAAAGGTAGAGAAAATCGGGGTATAAAAATCAACTCTTCTTCTAATTGTAAGATTTAAAAAAAATTAGGAAGTAGGGACATGCAATGAAGCTCAGCAAGGAAAATATTAATGGGAGAGTTAATGCATGCTGTGTATGTACATACTGCTGCAGTAGGGTTGCCAGCCTCCAGGTACTAGCTGGAGATCTCCTGCTATTACAGCTGATCTCCAGCCGATAGAGATCAGCGTACCTGGAAAAAATGGCCACTTTGGCAATTGGACTCTATGGCATTGAAGTCCCTCCCCTCCCCAAACCCTGACCTCTTCAGGCTCTGCTCCAAAAACCTCCTGCTGGTGGTGAAGAATGACCTGGCAACCTTATGCTGCAGTCATCTTGTTTGTGGGCTTCCTAGAGGCATCTGGTTGGCCACTGTGTAAACAGACTGCTGGACTTGATGGGCCTTGGTCTGATCCAGCATGGCTTTTCTTATGTTCTTATATGAAGCTACCTTAT
The DNA here is from genome assembly GCF_029931775.1 of Euleptes europaea. Classification (NCBI taxonomy): domain Eukaryota; kingdom Metazoa; phylum Chordata; class Lepidosauria; order Squamata; family Sphaerodactylidae; genus Euleptes; species Euleptes europaea. The sequence goes on along the minus strand of NC_079325.1, from coordinate 13,632,355 downwards.
ACTGAATCAGACTCTTGGCCCATCAGGGTCAGTATTGTCTACTGAGACTGGGAGCAGGTCTTCAGGGTCTCTGATAGAGGTCTTTCACTTCACCTGCTGCCTGGTCCTTTCTAACTGGAGATGCCCAGGACTGAACCTGGGACCTTCTGCATGTCAAGCAGATGTTCTACCGCTGAACCATGGCTGCTTTTTATGTGCAGAACGTAACCCAGCAAACATGCTCAAGGTGCTCATGAGCAACCCTCATGTCATGATGAGTAATTGACTCCCAGCTCATGATGGATGGATACAATATGAGCTGAAACTGTGTGCATTCAAGCATCCATACCTGGCCTGACGTAATATTGCCAGTGTCAAATCTGTCCTCCCCAACCCTGATCCTACCAAACAGTGCTCATGCCACACAACTCCTAGATCAGTTCATTAAACTTATTGCAGTGCAATCCTAAGCAAAGTGACACCCTTCTAAGCCCACTGACTTCAGTGGACTTATAAGGGTGCAACTGTACTTAGGATTTCACTGTTTACCTAGTAGTGTTATGCCCCTGCCTTTTTTAAAGGGAAATCCTTATGAGAAAGGACTTATTGGCCATTAATGCATGGCCGTTTTATCCTGCGATTCTCGCTCAAATATAGCGAATCACCCAAATCAAAATGCATTGTTGTGAGCTGCATGCTATTTCAACCCCCCTTGTCCCGAATCTTACCAAGGTTTTCCAGTTCCTGCCTTGTGCCAAATTAAAAGAAAATTTCGCTGCAACCACAAGTTCTCAATGGTGTGTTTGCGCTCCCAGGTCGACTCTGCCTGACCACCCTTGCCTTGCCTGGCGCTGCTGCCACCGTCAAGGGAGCCGCTGGGCTGCTCCGGGTGGGAATTGGCGGTGGGGCCCTTTTTTCCTTATCTTTTTGGAGAGGGGTGTGTCGGGGTTTGTCATTGCTTCTTCCTCACCTCTTTCAGCTGGCGGGGAACGCAGACATTTTCTCCCTCCTATTTTTTTAATCGTGGATATTTTAGTGAACAGTCTTCCGGATTCATGCGTTTGGGTTTTGGCTCCCAGAATATGAAAGCGTGAGACATGAGAGGGATAACTGCAGGATGAAACGGCCATGCGTTAACGGCCATTGATTCCAAAAGCCCCTTCTATCTACAATATAATGGAGGTCCTGAATTTCAAAAACACTGCAGTAAAGTACATTTGCAGTTTGAGCTGTCTGGAGTGACCCCAGTTTTGCAAAGTGTTGCATCTGGCAATCATATTGTCTAATTTTAAAGCTCACAAGTCCTGGAAGCCTGCCCTGTTCCTCGAAGTTATTTACTGACGGACGAGCATCTGTTAACTGTGAGTCCGTTATTGCAAGATCAAGAGATTCTCTTGGAAAGAGGGCAGGAGAGGAGGAATGTGTGAATATACAAAACCTTTTTAAAAATTCTGCAACACTTGTGAATATTGATTTTTTGCCGCATCCTCTTTCGTTTTTCCAAAACCCCGAAGCACCTACATTGGCTTCAGCTTTTTGGAAGAAGGCCCTTTAAAGGGATCCAAGCTTTATTTGGAAACCTGATTTAAATTTGGATTGATTCAACCTTAGACTGAGGGGTGGGAGTAGCAGGAAAAAAGTCAAATTGGCATTCCCTGTCCCCTGCTGCTCTTGTTGTAAGCGACACAGAGACAGCGTGTCGGTAAGAGTCATGACTCAGTAGTACAGCGCATGCTTCGCATGCTGAAAATTGCTGCTTCAGTATCTCCAATTTAGGCAATTTGGGGGTTTAGCAGGGCTGGGGAAACTTCTTTAAACAGGTGCTTCCAGTGAGAATACACCAGGGGTCCCCAACATGGTGCCACTTCCCTCCGCCTTGTCTTCCGTGGAGATTCACTGATGGAAGAAATTCTCTTTTGCGTCTCAACTCCACAAGAGGGAGTCTGACCTCATGAAATAGGTGTGTGTGTGTGGGGGGGGGATATTAGCTCTCTGTGTTTGAAAAAAAAGACATTCTGGTGTAGAAATACTTGCAGACATGCAACTTGCAAAGCCCTCTGGGACGTGAATTTGCAGATGTGTGTGCGTGGTGTAAGCATCTGAGTACTTGCAGTTCCTTTTTTCTCACAATACTGCTCTTTAATGAACCCTTGAGGTCTACTGTTCGCGACCCCACCCAATACACAGAGGAAAAAAGGTGTGGGAAAGCATTTTTTGAATGCAAGGAAATACTGCACCCTTTAAGAGCGCACGTGGCCAAATATACACCAGAGTTGGAAGTGTTATTTTTTTTCTTTTTCTGTGTAACACTTCATGCATCCAAAATAGGCATCAATGGATAAAATGAGCAACAACAGGAGACTGATCGAGGAATTTACCTGATCCTTCTGTGGTTAAGAACGGTGGTTTGGAGCGGTGGGCTTTAATCTGGAGAACCGGGTTTGATTCCCCACTCCTCCACATGAGCGGCGGACACTAATCCAGTGAACTGGGTTGGTTTCCCCACTCCTACACACGAAGCCAGCTGGGTGACCTTGAGCTAGTCACAGCTCTCTTAGAGCTCTCTCAACCCCACGTACCTCACAGGGTCTGTTGTGGGGAGGGGAAGGGAAGGCGATTGTAGGCCGGTTTAATTCTCCCTTAAGTGGTAGAGAAAGTCAGCATATAAAAAACCAACTCTCCTTCTCTTTTCTTTAATGCAATGAGGAAGTCTATGAGTTTTGGCCCCATCGTTTTTTTAGGCTTGTTTCGATTCGTTTATTGGTTTTACTGGGATCCTAAATTTTATTGTGGTTCTATATACTTATAAATTAATTGTTGAACTTTGTATTATTTTATGGTGTGAGCAACCCTGAGTGCTGCCTTGGCAGTAGGGTTGCCAACCTCCAGGTAGTAGCTGGAGATCTCCTGCTATTACAACTGATCTCCAGCTGATAGAGATGAGTTCCCCTGGACAAAATGGCCGCTTTGGCAATTGGACTCAATGGCGTTGAAGTCCCTCCTTTCCCCAAACCCCAACCTCCTCAAGCTCCGCCCCGAAAACTTCTCACCTGTAGCGAAGAGGGACCTGGCAACCCTACTTGGCAGGGTGGGACATGATATAAGCATGAGAAACATATAAATATGAGGGAAATACCGTGTTTCATTTTTTTGTTACTTTTTAATGACTTTTGTGAGAAGTCTGAAGAATCCACACACACACACACACACACGAGATTTCAACACAATCGTTTTAACGGGCGCTCCATCCCAGAATCCTTTGCACTGCAGGCTGCCATATCTGGGTTGAGGCCCTTAGGAAAAGCAGCTAACTTGGGCTTTGCCTTGAGACACGGCAGCTCTCACCCCATTAAGGATTCCTCTGATGGTGAACATAGATCCGCCTCCCTCTGGTGCCTCAGCTCCTGTCTTTTCCCCTCCGCGTCTCCATCCTTGGGAACCAGCTGCAGCGTGTAGGATGAAAACGACCCTGTCACAGCTGTCTCTGGTGTGTTATTGTTAGCATTACATTACAAATCCCATTTCCATACCCAGGTCTCGTGGGGGTCATAAACAGGAGAGGTCACGGCCTTGCCAATAAACAGAACCCCCAGTCCCTAGCGCAGCCGCTCTGCATTTGACTTGAGCAAGACAAATATAAAACGCTGATGTGACTGGAGTACCACATTTCCTCTGTGTTCTGCTCTCCCCAGTGGGGAGGGGTCGCTTGGACACTGTGGATGTGAACACGGGAGACACAATAGCCAAACTTGCTTCCCAGTGGCCTCAGCCAGTGCGTCTATGGCCTGTTTCACCCACACATTGTTGACGTGGGGAGATTAGTCAGTGATATGTCTTCTCGGTGCAGCATAGATCAGCGGTTCTCAAACTTTAGCAACCTAAGAAACAACATTTTGAGGGAAACAATTATGCTAGTTTTGCTGAGCCTTCTCCTCCTTTCTTGCCAGCACATACCACACACAGGACAATCCATTTTAAATTACATGCCCCAAACTACATATGGGCCTTGGAGGCTTCTGGCCTCTAATATCCTCAGAACAATATAGTGAATAGCACGTTCTACGGGGCCCTGACTGAAAAGGCCTTGACTTAAGTCAATCTCATCCTTTGATTGGAAAGCACTTCACATAGGGTTGCCAACTTCCAGGTACTAGCTGTAGATCTTGAAGTTTCTATTATTTTATGATGTAAGCAACCCTGAGTGCTGCCTTGGAAGTAGGGTTGCCAATCTCCAGGTACTTGAAGTCAAGCAACGACAGCACAAGACCAAAAGGCCAAACTATCTGGCACATAAACTCCAACACTAGGTAGTAATAAACTATATTGTCAGAGAATAACAAAGTACAACTGCAGTTGACATGAAACAAGAGCATAAGCATATGTCAAGGTCAGAAACAAACAGATTTCATAGAACGCAAAAGCGTTTAACGTGTCAAAGTTAGAAGCAACGGAATACATAAGACGCAATGGGCTTCCAGTAGATATTTCCATTTCATTATGGCTTTGTCAAGCTTCAGATTCTTCCATGTGCTTGGAAGTTCATTTTTAGGACAAAGGTGTATACCTTCCTTGTAACAGCAGACGGCTAGCTGAGACATACTAGCTGGAGATCTCCTGCTATTACAACTGATCTCCAGCCGATAGAGATCAGTTCCCCTGGAGAAAATGGCCACTTTGGCCATTGTACTCTATGACATTGAAGTCCCTCCCCTCCCCAAATCCCACCCTCCTCAGGCTCCACCCCAAAATCCTCCCACCAATGGCAAAGAGGGACCTGGCAACCCTATCTTCACATCAGCAAGAAATGTCTTCATTGGTTAACAAGTGGCCAGCTGAACGGGAGTAGGAAAGAGCATGGAAAAACTTTCAAAGCTGCTAATAGAACTAATTTGAACTTCTAATGTTCAGTTGAAAATGGTTGCTAAGGAATAGGCTCTTGAGATTTTATAATCTCCTCTTGGGAGTCTGTACCCCCACCTCACCCCAGGGGTCAGTCCTGGTCTTACTTCAAGACAAAAAAAATCATCTTGCCTTTTGGCTTTCCAAGTCCTGTCTCTTTAGGTGTGACATTCTAGCAAGGTGTGAGATGATAAACCTTTGGTTCTTACTTTGGTCAGATCCATTTGCATCTGTGAGCACTAAAATATTCTGTGCTTGGAGTTTGATTAGTCATCTGCCGGCACCTTTCCTTTCAGCCAGCTACAAGCTTGCCACTGGTTTCTAACTCAGAGTGTGGTCCCAATGGCTAAATTACTGGGGTGAATTCTAGGGTGGATGGCATTTATCCACACCTCCATTTTCAAGTTATCTGGGCAGTTGCAAGAAGGTCTTGCCTTCTGTACTTACAAAAGACACACAAACCCTCTGGAGTACCTTCATGGACCCCCTCATTAATCCTCAAACCACTTTTCGATAAATGTTGGTACAGAAGAATAGCCTTGGCCATTTCCCAAGTAAAAAGAAGAAGAGTTGGTTTTTATATGTCGAGTTTCTCTACCTTTTAAGGAGAATCAAACGGGCTTACAATCTCATTCTGGATCCACACCATGAAGATTCATCAGTGTACCTTGAGGTATATGGCAACAAATGAACAATCTCCTTTCCTTCCTCTCCCCACAACAGACTCCTTGTGAGGTAAGTGAAGCTGAGAGAGCTCGAAGAGAACTGTGACTAGCCCAAGGTCACCCAGCTGGCTTATTGTGTAGGAGTGGGGAAACCAACCCGGTTCACTCATCTTCTAAGTCCTGAATGAACTGCCCTGCCTCTGCACATGGTGGTTCCAACATTCTCCATGACTCTATCTCACCATTTTGGGGAGGAGGGGAGGCCTCAAAGCTCATGCCCATCACAGTTGTGATGGAGAGTTCCATAAGTGCATTATGCACAGCAGGAAGAAGTCTTTCCTTTTTGTCTGTCTCCAAATAAAGGCCAATTTGTTTTCATGGCCTGGAATTCTAGTATAGCGAGGGAGGGTAGAGTAATTCTTTCTATCAAGCCTGTCCACATCATCCATAGTATGTACCACAGCAATCCTGAGCAGTGGGTGCGGTGTTGCGTTTTGCTTTGAGTCATCTGGAGCTATTGCTCTGTAGGCAGCTCGCAATGTGCACCTGTTCTTGTTTTTGTGGTTTGGACTTTGCAGGCAGATCGTTATGGGGCTAGTGGGTGGGTGGATGATACTGTGTTTTAGAAGCTCCATGGGAGGGGGTTGGACTAGACGGTAATTTGGCCTCTATCAGTGCTACAATAGCACATCCCATTGCAAGGAAGCAATTTAAAATAGTCCAACCATCTTTAGTCCATCTAACTCACTACTTCGCTGACACTAAGGAATTTCATTTCCTATTGCACACCAGCTGAAATGGTCCAGCCTACCTCTAAAGGAACCCTCTGAGGATAACATGTCATCGTTCCTGGAGAATTGCTTCCCAAGAGGAGTGATGCAAAACAGGTCAATTCAGAAGTAACCCCCATTTTAGTCAATGAGGCTCACTCCCAGGAAAGAGTTCTTAAGGCTGTAGCCAATAGCACTCCAATCCAATATCCTTCTCTGCCCATTGACTTCAATGGACTTAAAAGGATGTAAACTCTGATTAGGACTGCATAGTAAGAATCCTTGTTGTTTTAGGCAGTGATACTAGGGTGGCCAGGTCTGTGCTGGGAAATACCTGGAGATCTTGGGGGCAGAGCCTGAGGAGGGCAGGGTTTGGAGAGGGGAGGGACTTCAATGCCATAGAGTCCAATTTCCAAAGCGGCCATTTTCTCCAGGTGAACTGATCTCTATTGGCTGGAGATCAGTTGTAATTGCGGGAGATCTCCAGCCACCACCTGGAGGTTGGCAACCCTGAGTGATCCTCAGTGGTGTGTGTGAGTCCCATGTGGCTCTGTCTTTACATGCCACCACTGGTTCTTCTGAGCACCATTCCACATTGTGGCACCTGCCCCATGTTTCAGGAAAGAGGGCAAGGCAATTGGCTCCTGAAGGAACAGGCAACCTGCAAACTTCCTTGGAATGAAGGCCTCCTCCCACAGATGGGAGTCAATGTGGCCCTTTTGGCTGATGGCAACTGTGAATGTGGATCTCTGCAAGCCACAGAGTAAGTAGCATCAATTTTTATCAGACTGTGTAACACAAGCCCAGGCATGTTTACTGAGGAGTAAGTCCCACTCTGTTCAGAATGCCTCTGAGGTCACATCCACCCTATAGAGTTGTAAATGGTTTGTGCAATCCAATTTTCCCATAGAGACATGAGAAATTGAGTTCAAATACTGCCAAACTGTGGTTGGAATTATATCTGAATCAAGCCAACTAGGGGGAAAAAATGTGCCAATTTTTGGTTGAAATGCTAATGAGAATTGAGATATGCAAATCCACAAAACTTTCCCACAAATGATTATCCACTGTGCTCACATTAAAACAGTTCCTTAAATGAGAAGCACAGGAAGTAACGCTTTCTGATGTAGAAACCTTTCCCCTAATCTTATGTTTATACAAATGTGGTTATTGAAACCCTATTTTCACTGCAGTCGGTCTTACACCAACGTCAATGATTGCACTAGAGAAACCTAGAAATGGTAGTTTTGTGAGGGTGCTAAGATTTCTCTGCTAGACGTTCCCAGTCCCGTCCTCAGAGAAAGCATGCGGCCATAGACTTACCAGGGCCACCCATTGTGCGGCTTTGCCCCAAAACGGAGCCATAGAGTCTAATTGCCAAAGAGGCCATTTTTCTCCAGGTGAGCTGATCTCCATCGGCTGAAAATCAGTTGGAATAGCAGGAGATCTCCAGCTGGTACCAGGAGGTTGGCAACCCTAAGTTAAAGGCATAATTTTAAAAATACATTTTTAAATGGTGTTTTTAAAACTCTCATATTAACAAAGCTGCCACCATTCCATATTGTCACCATTTTTTATATTCTTCCTTTGCTCTCTCTCTCTCGCATACACACACACACTTCACTCTCTCTGCCTGTCTTTAAGAAATAGATGTTCTAGCTATAATTCTCAGAACCCAATATAAATGGAGCTATTAGTTGGTGGAAACAAGCTTGCGGACATGGGAACTGACAGTGTGAAGTGTTTTAGACTAAATATTGGTTTAGAACCAAGTCCCACAGCAATTAATCCACACACTCTTTTTATAAACAGTGTCTCTCTTTCCCAAGTTTCGACCTCTGCCAGCCTACTGTATGAGTGGGAAACATTCTTCCACTTCTGGCCTGTTGAAAAAGCACTGTTGTAATTTCTTAATTGTTCAGGTCTAGTAAATGAAAGTACCCTGCATTTAAAAATAGTCACCTTTATGGTCCATTGGCTAGACGCCAGTTCCCGAAGAAAGCGAGAGAACTCAAGCAGGCAGGCGTTTCTGCTGTTATGTTAAATCCTTGGACCAGCCATGTAAGGGGTTGGGAAAAAAAGATACTTCATAGTTGACAGAATCTCATAGAATAGAATCATAGAGGAGGATGGGACCCCCAGGGTCATCTAGTCCAACCCCCTGCACAATGCAGGAAATTCACAACTACCTCCCCCCCCCCACACTCCCAGTGACCCCCTACTCCATGCCCAGAAGATGGTCAAAACGCCCTCCCTCTCATGAACTGCTTAAGGTCATAGAATCAGCATTGCTGACAGAAGGCCATCTAGCCTCTGCTTAAAAACCTCCAGCGAAGGAGAGCTCACCACCTCCCGAGGAAGCCTGTTCCACTGAGGAACCGCTCTTTCAGAAAAGCTGATGGGAAACAACTGAGGCTACGTGCTTAAGTTGTAGGAAATGATCATCAATGACAGTATCAATTTGCTACTACGTTTTCTCCAGGGAATACGGATGCAACATTTTTGAGCTTTTAAATGAGAATGAGGACCTCTTATCTTAGGGGCTGATCTTCATCCTATAGAGTTAGTAGTTGGGCTTGGATACAAGTATGCTACAAACAGGGAGAGAATGAAGTGCATTGCGCTAGACTTAAAAAAAACAGCAAAACACATGGGGGTGGTTTTACACTTAGGGAAGTTTTTTAAGCAAAATATTGTGGACACCAGTTCTGGTATCCTTATTCAGGCTGTTAAGTAAAAGTAGCCACTTCTGAATGGTGTACTGGTGGTGTTGTTGTTTTTAAATGAGCATGGATCATGTCCAAAAAACTGTCATCCTGTTAGCTTCATTGATGTGGTTGCACATATTGCCTTTTGAAATGTTGTACATTTTCGTTTATTATGAACTCGAGGATTGGATGTTATGGTTTCCCAAGTTTCTCTGGATCCGCTGAGCATGAGTGAACGTATGAGACTTCACATGGACATCCCAGCTTCCTGGGATCCAGTTGATCGATTCTATAAGTGATCTGAGAACCACAACAAGGTCAACCTCTTTACATGTGTGTGCATGTCCCTTCTTATACCTTAGCTTCTGAGAGCCCTGAGGTTTGGCTAGGTTTTCATATGCCAACTCGAGAGAGTTATGTAATGAGTCCACTCCATCTACAAGAGAAGTAGCTTTTTCTGTTGTTGGTTCTTCCCAGGGTACATGGATAAAATCTAGTGGCAAGGCTGTCTTCTGACACAATGGATCAACAATAGTTCATGGTTTTGTATTAAACTGTCTCATCCACAGATGTGCTAAAGTTGGGAAATAATTTACTTTTGTTGCCTCCCATGTTGAAATGTTCATCAGACCCTATATTTGTCAGGATTGCTCACAGCAAAATGTGGGGATCGTGAACATAGATTAAACAATTTCCACCTGTAATTAGAAAACAGCGGTGTTGGTGTGGATTCTGATGATCAAGTTACTGGTCCTCTTGGAAAGGACAGGGTACTTCTGGCTGCTTGTTCATGGGGAGGGGCTGTGGCTTAGTGGTAGAGCAACTGCTCGGCATGCAAAAGGTCCCAGGTTCAATCCCCGGCATCTCCAGGTAAAGGGACTAGGCGAGTAGGTGATGTGAAAGACCTCTGCCTGAGGCCCTGGAGAGCCGCTGCCGGTCAGAGTAGGCAATATTGACTTCGATGAACCAGGGCAGCTGAATGTGTTCATTCAGTGTTTATATGATGTGGTTTCTGCACTGAAGGCAGTCTATCTCCAGCTAAAATTAAGGGTGATAAATCTGCTTTACACACATGATGTGATTTTATTGGCCCAGACTCAACTTGAGATAGGTTTAAAATATGAATGATTATTGCTTGGCAGCTTACCTTGCCATTATGTCTTTGAACATGAATTCCCCCTTGTGACTGGATGCTAGGTGACCAGTCAGTCAGTCAGATAAACTGATTTCAGTTATGGGGCATTTAATTGAATTTCCTGCATTGTGTAGGGGGCTGGACTAGATGAGCCTTGGGAATCCCTTCCAGCTTTATGTTTCTACTCTTCTAATTCCCCATCAATCAAAACAGGAAACCATGTGGAAAGTATATTAAAGAATGTCCCCAGCTCCAAAGTAAGGTTTAAAGCACATGCATCCCTCCAACTCGCACATGATGTCCAGTTCAAAAGGAATTTAAAGGATCACTTCTTTTTATGCCAGGCTACAGACCAACTGCTCCATTACATTTGGAAACCAATAGTTATTCTCCGTCAACTATAATTGTGTTTATTATGATAAATTATTGGGTGAAATTGCAGTTAATGGACAATTCCAGGCTCCTCAAATTGTGTTCAGAAAAGCTGGTCTCCCGTGATTATCTTTATAATCTTTCTTAGTTGGCTCAGAGTCACAAATTGCAGTGTTCAGAGGGTTTCTTTTTAGGTACCTGTTTAACACAAATTTTCTAGATATTGGTCCACATGAGAACCTAGCATGGCATCAAGTTTCCAGGATTTTCCTATGATTTTTCTCTTGGAAGACTTCTTCTTTGAAGCAAGTAAATTACCTGTTTGGAATGAATTCCTCTTAGCTTAAAGCAAGAATTCCTTCATTTGGCTGTCATTTGATGGAGTTTATAATGAAATGGGGATGTTTTGATAATGGACAATATTTCAAAAGGCAGTCCATGTGGTCTTCAGGCAGTGGAACACATGTCAAACCCAGGAAGCTGCCTTATATGCAGTTAGCCATTGGTCTACTAAGATCAGGATTGTTTGCTCTGACCGTTGGAAGCAGCTTTCCAGGATATCATATAGAGGTGTTTCATATTACCTATCACCTGATCCTTTTACCTGAAGGTGCTGAGGATGGAACCTGGGACCTTCTACATGCAAACTAGGTGTTCTGCCACTGAGCCATGATTTTTCCCCAAATATAAGACATACATACTTCTACATGGTTCCTTCCATAACATCTCTAGAAGGGAGGTGTTAGGCCCTTTCTTTGGCAGAACATGGGTTAATTTTGTTGTATCAAATCAGGATGCAAGGCAAAATTATGGTGGAAAGAGCTGTCAAGTCGCAGCTGACTTATGACGACCCCATAGGGTTTTCAAGGCAAGAGACATTCGAAGGTGGTTTCCCATTGCCTGCCTCCACGTGGGCTGAGAGAGTTCTGAGAGAACTGTGACTGGCCCAGGGTTACCCAACAGGCTTCATGTGGAGGAGTGGGGAATTGAACCCAGCTCTCCAGATTAGAGCCCACCACTCTTAACCAACATAACAGCGCTGGCTCTTAAGGCATGATTAGGAAAAGGTTTTGCAGTTTGCCACTGGTTAAATTGAAAAGCCAGTGAATTAGTTTCCTTTGGCCTGAGCCAGATTATTTATATTAGCATTTGGGTTGTTACATGCTTTTGACTGTGTGCTACTAATATTTTAACAGCTTAGGTCATATGATGAAACTTGACTGACTGGCTACAATGTTATGAGTCTTGACCCTGCACCAGTGCGAATTTGTGGGGATTTTACAAAGGACCTTACATGACCTTAGGCTGTGGGTCATATTATTTTTGCAAAAAAGGAAGGGCACATGAGAACTTGAGTTTCAAATATAGATTTGCATGGTGGCCTGCAGGTGGAGAACCATCACCTCAACGTGGAATAAAAATTGCCCCGAGTTATTCAAATCTCCTCGGTATTGAAACAGTTGTTTACAAAGTGCTGGGTCCATGATTTGGGTTGTTCAGTGTTCTTTTTCAAGAATGTCAAAAGCGCTTTCAATCTTCAGTCATTGGCAGCGACTCGTGAACATGTTTGCTTCTGAGCTGTTCTTCCCAGACGGTTTTTCTCTGTCTTCTTGTCTCTTACAGGCCTCAGATTGATTTGATTTGGGGTCAACGACATCACAGCGCTATGGAGACATCGCGGATGCTTGTCAACAAAATCTTTTGAGTTGCCACTGTTGATCACGTTAAAGCACAGAGTGGCCGAACGAGGTAGAGAACTGTCAGAGCAAAGAAGGAAAGTGACATTGAGAACAAGCAGAAAAGAGAAGGACCAACAGGGCTGATTGGCAGTGACACGATCTTCAGCAAGGTATTCGTTTTTCCAGCAATCTTTTCAGATGCATTTAGGGATGCTCATACACCGGGCAATTCAGGCCAATTCTTTTCGCCAGTTGTGAACAGGGAGTTGATTTTTCAGTGCAGTTTGGCTGTTTGTGGGTAGTTTAAGCCCATTCAGTAAATTACTCTCAGCATAGTCAACTAAGAGCATTTTGCTCATGCATGTTCTCACACAGCTCGATGGGTGCCCTAGGCTCCTCCCACCCAGATCTGTCAATACTGCACACCTGGAGCCGGCAACCCCACCTCCACAGTAACTTATGTTTTTATGTGCCCAATAGACAAATTAGTTTGCTCCTGCCAATAGGGCTGTTGAATTAAAAAAAATTCGGTATAGTTCGGATTCGGCCGAATTCAGCCCATTTAGATTCGGGATATGCCGAAGTCCGAACTCCCCCACTTCGGATCCGTTCAATTCGGCGGGAATTCAAAGTTCAGAAAAAAATTCAGCCGAATAAAGCCATTAAAAACACAATCGCGCCTTTCCGCGGCTCTGGGGGGGCATTTTTGGGGTTAGAGGTCCCAAACTTCGGCAGAGCTTCAAAGGATGTTTATTGAAAGACTCCCCAAGTTTTGTAAAGATTGGGTCAGGGGGGGCTGAGATATGGGCCCTGAAAGGGGTCCCCCCCACCCTTAATGTGCATCTCTCAGCAGAGCTTGCCGCCCACGCACAAAGCTCCCAGCCCCGACAACAGCTGAGAAATTTGCAAAACAACTGCAAAACAACACAACCTTGTTAAACAACACCTTTGCAACACACAACTGAAACCTCCCCCCTCAAACCAGGGAGCGAGAGACTCGAGGGGGAACACACACCCCAGGCAGAATCGACAAAAGCCCCCTTTGGCTTCCCCCCCACCCACAGAAACTGCTCCCTCCCCACACACACACAGACTCTGCTTTCCCCCACACACACACACATACACAGGAGAAAAATTATAGATTAAAGCCCCCAAAGGGGTCTTACTGTGGCTGTCTTCTGTTCCATCAAGAGGGGCTGAAGAGGACTTGTAATCCAAGATGATTCCAATTAGGCACGGGACGTTTTGCTCTGGAGAAGATGCACAGGATCGGCTGATCCATTCATCCCAATAGGGAAAAGGGGAAAGGGGAAAGGGGAAAGGGGAAAGCCCATATCTCGGGACCCCCTGACCCAATGTTCACAAAACTTGGGGGGTATCTTAAGAACACTGGTCTGAAACTCCGCTCAAAGTTTGGGATCTGCACCCCCAAAAATGCGCCCCCTGCAGCCATGGAAAGAGAAAAGGGGGGAGGCTATATTTCTGCCCCCACTGAACCCATCTTTACAAAACTTGGGTAGTATCTTAAGAATAATTGTCTGAAGCTATGCTAAAAGTTTGGGGGCTATATCCCCAAAAAAGCGCCCCCTGCAGCCACATAAATGGAAAAAGGGGGGAGGGAAAAGGGGGAGAGCCCATATCTCGAGACCCCCTGACCCAATGTTTACAAAACTTGGGGGGTATCTTAAGAACACTGGTCTGAAACTCCGCTCAAAGTTTGGGGTCTGTACCCCCAAAAATGCGCCCCCTGCAGCCATGGAAAGAAAAAGGGGGGAGCCCATATCTCGGGACCCCCTGACCCAATGTTTACAAAACTTGGGGGGTATCTTAAGAAGCTTCATCTGAAAGTGAAAGTTTTGTGTCTGTACCCCAAAAAATATGCCCCCTGCAGCCACAGAAAGGAGCGAATGTGCACAAGCACCCACACACACACACACACGAGGATTTCGCTCTCTCTCTCTCTCTCCCTGGCCGGGCCGCACATCAGCTGATTCCTCCAGTACTCAATCCTGACTGATTGGCCAGAAGAAGACCCAGCTTGGCCACCGATTGGCCGGGGGAGGAGAATGCTGCTTACTGACGGTTATGCTGCTTACTGACGGCCCTGAATTTGCCGAATTTATTCGCGAACTCCCGAACTCGCTGAATTCGCCCCCCCCCCCGGTTGCCCGCCAGTTTTGAGTTCGGTTCCTCCCGAACTAAAAACCACCGAATCAGGGGAAATTCGGCTGATTTTCAGTTCGGGCCGAACCGAATCAACAGCCCTACCTGCCAATGGAAAGAGAAAGGATGTCTTCTGGTAGATTTCCTTGGGCAGGGCATTCCAAGAATGATTACCACCACAGACTGGGTGGGGGCTGGGGAGGAGGCCTGCTTTATGCCTAGGGTTGTCAACTTCCAGGTACTAGCTGGAGATCTCCTGCTATTACAACTGATCTCCAGTCGATAGAGATCAGTTCCCCTGGAGAAAATGGCCGCTTTGGCCATTGTACTCTATGACATTGAAGTCCCTCCCCTCCCCAAACCCCACCCTCCTCAGGCTCCACCCCAAAAACCTCCCACCAGTGGCGAAGAGGAACCTGGCAACCCTAATTTTTCTACATGCAAAGAGTGCACACTAACACTGAGCCTTAGAGCTATGGGAACATCTCTTATCTTTGTCTATGGAGAATGTTAGAGTACTGAATTTAGCCTACATGACCATAATCTATGTCAAGTCTTTGCTATTGGCCTGCTCTTTACCAAATCTGCTTCCTTTCCCCCCCCCTAAACCTCTACTTACAGTCCTTGTAATTGGCTTTCCTTTTGAGAAATTCAGTAATCATGATATCAAGGAGGTCATGGCCTTTCATTTCTCCTTTTTTATTGCTCCCAAGGGAACAGAGATTTTTCCATACAGGCGGGATTTGTAACATAATCCAAAAATAACAGTGTCCAGCAAACACTGAGTGTCCCTCGGTACATTCTGCACTGTGTTGCTCCAAATGTTGCAGCCCGTAAAAGATGATCTGTGAAATCAAAGATATGTCAGCTCCTGAGAATTACGTACCAGATCTTTGATCAGACAATGATGATGACACAAATGAGTTGAAACCATAAGAAAGTTATTTAGTAATAATATGATGGTGTGGGGGGACAACACTTTGAGGTCTTGGCTTTTAAAATGCATACGCACACCTGAAGCTGCCTTATACTGAATCAGACCATTGGTTTGTCAAGTTCAGTATTCTCTACACAGACTTGCAGTGGCTCCTGGGGTCTCTGCTAGAGATTTCTCTGATTCTAAGAGCCAATTCCTGAAAGGGGGGCCAGGCTCCTTAGGAGCCAGCGTGGGGGGGGGGCAGACAAGCCAATATTTGGGAACCACCATCCCACACCACTAACACAGCCATGCCAACAGGGCTTTCCCAGAAGGGAAGGGAAGGTGATTGTAAACTGTTTTGAGACTCCTTAAAGGCAGAGAAAGTTTGCATATAAAGCCCAACTCCTGCTCCTACTCCTCTTCCTCCTCCTCCAGAAGGGAAAGCCTGCACTGGTATGGGGGGGACGTTCCTGGGGGAGGAGCTGTCATTAGGAGGAGGAGGAGGAGGAGGAGTTGGGTTTTATATGCCAACTTTCTCTACCTTTAAGGAGCCTCAAAGCAGCTTACAATCACCTTCCCTTTCTCTCCCCACAACAGGCACCTTGTGAGGTAGGTGGGGCTGAGGGAGAGTTCAGGGAGACTGTGACTAGCCCAAGGTCACCCAGCAGGCTTCATGTGTAGAAGTGGGGAAACCAACCCGGTTCTCCAGATTAGAGTCCACCTCTCATGTGGAGGAATGGGGAATCAAACCCATTTCTCCAGATTAGAGTCCGCTGCTCTTAAGCGCTACACCATGCTGACTAGGGTCGTGCAAAAAAAAAAAAAAACTGGTGAATTTTGGGTTTATTGGGCCCAATTTTTTTGGGTAAACCTGGAATAAGCTGAATACCAATACCAGTAAATATGGCTATTTGGCTTATTTCCAGGTTTGTGTGTGTGTGTTAAGTGCCGTCAAGTCGCTTCCGACTCATGGCGACCCTATGAATGAAAGTCCTCCAAAATGTCCTATCTTTGACAGCCTTGCTCAGATCTTGCAAATTGAAGGCTGTGGCTTCCTTTATTGAGTCAATCCACCCCATAGTCTATGGGGATTTTTTCAAAGGTCCTGTGGGGGCATTTTTGGAGGTAGAGTCACCAAATTTGCAGCGTGGCTGCAAGGGACTCTCCATAGATGGTCACCAATATTAGGTGAACTTTGGGACAGGAGGTCCAATTTTATGGGCCAACAAAGGGGTCGCCCCCATCCTTCAGGCATTTGCAAGCCTAACCACTACACTACGCTGGCTCTCCACGCTGACTGACCACTGCTGGACATCTCTTGCCTTGAAAACCATTTGGGGTCTCCATAAGTTGGCTGCGACTAGATGGCAAAAAACAACAACATTAAGCCACCTTGACTTCAGTGAGATGTCTAACTTTTCTGAATCAGGGTTTCTCACAATACCAGGATACTTGAACACACATGAACACGTGAAGCTGCCTTATACTGAATCAGACCCTTGGCCCATCAAAGTCAGTATTGTCAACTCAGACTGGCAGCAGTTCTCCAGGGTCTCAGGCAGAGGTCTTTAACATCACCTACTTGCCTAGTCCCTTTAACTGGAGATGCCGCAGATTGAACCTGGGACCTTCTCCATGCCAAGCAGAGGCTCTACCACTGAGCCACAGCTCCTCCCCTTACTTAGTCCTTCCTGTATAACCATTCCTTTGCACCTCCCCTAATAGCAATAATTTCTGAACTGTAGCAAAGTATTATTCCAGGCACAAACAGCGCCCTTTCAGACTTGTCATAACTAATTGATGTGTCTCCCCACATGGCAATGCGGTCTTACCTCCAGAACTCTAATGTCCTCTGGAAAATTAACCTCATCACACAACCTAATTCTTCAAAGGTGAGAGGCATTTACGGCAGGCAGGCTGGTCGCCAGGGACACCATTAAGCAAATGTGATAGGAAATGCAATATTTAATAGGGGTAGTAATGAGATAGGACCTTTGTAGAAGAAGGGCAATGGGATGGGAACGTCTATAGTTTTGCACAGATCTCTCCCTCTCTCCTCCTCCACCCCCATACTGCTTTTGGGGGAAAATATATCCCCTGTGCACTCTACATGTGAAATTTCAAGCTCCAAGGAGCTGCTGTGGGAGCTGTGAAGAACCACAGCCACTGGGGAAAGCGCTGGTAATGTTTCAAAGCCTTGGGAAAGTATGATTTAGGAGCTTCCCACACACAAAATTCATTTGGCCATTGGAATCCTTTGAGCCTCAATCTCCAAAAGAGCCAGCAGCCAGCCAGAGCACCAGAAACAAAGATTCCATGATCCACAAGACAGTGAAACTGGAGAACAGCAGTGTGGGCACAAAATGCCATAGGAAGCCAGGCAAAAACCCCAAAAGTTTTCCTTCTGAATGAGATCGAGGCAGGTCTGGTTTTCCAGAGCTGTACTAGCTGCATTTTGGATTGAGCTGGAGGGGGGATGTCCTGCCCCAGTCCTTCCCTGTCAATTTCACTCCTGCACAGATGCATTTTAAGGAGGTTTTTGGTATTGGATATCTGACAATTCATCAGCAGCAATCAGTATCGGGAACATAGTGTTTGACAGCACCAATAGATAACTTGCAATAGAATTTAGTAAAATCCATGTCCGCTCCATACATTTATTTAACAAATCAGATTATCCAGGCTTTGAACTTTCGTGTCATATTTTGACTTTGAAATATAATTGGCAAATTTTGCAAAATTTCATCACAACCGTAATTCACTCCATTTGGTGGAAGAGCACATGATTTTGATCTTACAAAAAGGGTAATAAGCTATTTTTTTTCTGGACACTTTCCTGCCCACACACTCATAAAAAGTGCCCAAGCAACATTAATTCATAGTGTTCCCCAAAAATAAGTGGGCTGGGAAACCACTTTATTTACTTACTTCAGTCGTATCCCATCTTTCTTCCCAATGAGGGAAAAAAGTAGCTTACAATATCCTCTCTTTCTCCATTTTGTTCTCACAACAACCTTGCAAGGTTGGTTAGGCTGAAAGCATGTGACTGGCCATAGATGATGCCATAGATGGCAGAGTGGGGATTCGAATCTGGGTCTCTCAGATTCTAGTTTGACATTCTGACAACCACACCATGCTGGGAACACAGTATAGAAAGAGAAGTGTCAATGGAGAAAGTTGTTCCTGGTTCCTGGATATTTATACCATGGGAAGTATTACTTTATTCTCATGGTCAATGTAACAAACTCATGTTAGACTGTAAGCTCCTTCTGACAGGGACCAGCCTTTATGGCAATTATTTTTTCATGCACCAGTGGATATTGATGAATGAAATAAAACCTAGCAGGTTGATATCAGTAGAACTATTCATACAGAAAGTCTAGGTAAATTGGAATTCTGATCCTGTAAGGGAGAAAACGCCCTGACTTCAATATTACAGACTAGTCCGATCTCATTGGGTCTCAGAAGCTAAGCAGGGTCAGCCCTGGTTAGTACTGGGATGGGAGACCTCCAAGAATGTCCAAGGTCGCTACACTGAGGCAGTCAATGGCAAACCAGTATGGTGTAGTGCTTAAGGGCGGTTGACTCTAATCGGGAGACTGGGTTTGATTCCCCACTCCTCCACATGAGTGGCAGATTCTAATCTGGTGAACCAGGTTGGTTTCCCCATTCCTGCGCATGAAGCCTGCTGGCTGACCTTGGGCTAGTCACAGTTCTCTCTGAACTCTCTCTCAGCCTCACCTACCTCACAAGGTGTCTGTTGTGGGGAAAGGAAGGGAAGGTGATTGTAAGCGGGTTTGAGTCTCCTTAAAACGGTAGAGAAAATCAGGGTATAAAAACCAACTCTTCTTCTTCTACACTGAGGCAGGCAGTGGCAAACCACCTCTGAATGTCTCTTGCCTCGAAAACTCTATGGGGTCACCACTAGTCAGCTGAGACTTGTCAGCCCACTCACACACACAAGGGAGAAGACAAAAGATGTGTGGATGGGGATTAGGGTTGCCAATCTCCAGGTACTAGCTGGAGATCTCCTGCTATTACGACTGATCTCCAGCCAATAGAGATCAGTTCCCCTGGAGAAAATGGCTAATTTGGCAATTGGACTCTAGGGCATTGAAGTCCCTCCCTTCCACCAAACCCTGCCCTCCTCAGGCTCCACCCCCAAAACCTCCCGCCGGTTGCGAAGAGGGGCCTGGAAACCCTAACGGGGATACAACTAGTAACTGGGGAGGGGGGGAAATCAAACTTTGGGTTTTGTATATGGAGTGAATCTTAGAAAACTCAACTACAGGAATGGCCCAAGCCTGCCACCACAACAGTTCTGCTGGGAGTAGGGCTGAAATGAGCACTGGCTCCAGGCCAGACATTGTGATTGTCTTCTGGAGGACCTTTCCCCCAAGTAAACAAGCCTTCGAGGTTCCTGTTGTCAACTGCAAAAAAAAAAAAAATGCTTACAAATCAAATCCGTTCCTCAGGAACAATGCTGACAGGGAAGGGGATTTCTTCAAGTGCCTTTAAGGACTCTGACACCCATTTGTCTTGGAATTGTATTCTCCAAAAACTTTGCAGGAAGAGGTCACCTTCCACCTCCCCCCCGCCCCCTCCCCCCAGGGCTTCTTCTTGAAACCACTCCTTCAAGGAGTCACGAACTGATGAAGAGGTTTCCTGCCATTCTTCACCGGAGGGTGCCTGCCTTAACCTTATTGCTGATAGTGAGCGGCCTGCTGTCAAAATGCCCCTTGCGATTTGCAAGCAACGTTTTCTGACCTGCTACGTACAAATCATGCTTATGAAGTCTAGGTAGCAGAATAATTGTTCCCTTCCTGTTCTATCTCTTCAAGGCATGTTGGTTTCCTTTGACGTCATTGAAAGGGTGTTTCTAGGGTTGTGAAATCTGCTAAATTTTAATATTTGCCCGATTAGGTGACACGTTATTTAACTAACTGCAGATTCAGTGAAAGTTTCTTTATTTTTTATTTTAAATTTCTGACCTTCCACATTCTGAGTTGGATAACAGCTATTTGAAAATGCAGTGCTATAGAACCTGGAGATAACATTCCCAGCTGTGAATATATAATATTTTTAATGTCAGAACATTAACATTGTCTTTCATTTGCTGCAGCTTCCAAGTGGTAAGACATGCACTGTTGCACACAGTGCAAGCATAGACTGCTTCAGAAGGGGGTTTCACTGGATTAGATCAGAGACGGTTTCATCCCGTCTGCTTGCTTACAATAATGGCCAGCAAGTTGCCCCTAGCATTTGATAATACTAAGAGGTCTACTAGACAGCATGGAACCACAGCACATAGAATCATAGAGTTGGAAGGGACCACCAGGGTCCTCTAGTCCAACCCACTGCACGATTCAGGAAATTCACAACTACCCCCCCCCATATCCCTAGTGACCCCTAATCCATGCCCAGAAGATGGCAAAAAGACTCCCAGGATCCCTGGACAATCTAGCCTGGAGTAAAGTTGCTTCCTGACCTCCAACTGGCGATCAGCATTATCCTGGGCATGTAAGAAAGGGCCACTGACTGACGCAACCCTTCCTGCCCTCCCTCTCAAGATCTGCCTAAATTCACAGGATCAGCATTGCTGACAGATGGCCATCTCACTTCTGCTTAACAACCTCCAAAGAAGGAGAGCCCACCACATTATAAGATACATGTATTAAGAAGAAGGGAGAAACAGAGATTGGCAGCAGTATCATTTGTTTTTTTGTTTTTTAGAAATGTCTAGGTCAGCCCAAAGACATGGCTTTGAGCAGGTGATTCCTTTCTTCTGAATGTCATGCCATAATAAATTTCCTCAGCTTGCACTTCTATGCACACTGTGCACAAACATGCATGTCGTACCACTTGGAGACTGCAACAGGTGTTAATTGGTGTGGATGGAAGGAGCTATCCCAGTAGACTCCTGCCTTAAGCTTATGCGACAATGAATGTTTCGGGCTTTAAGATCCTATTGCTTATTCTTCCAAATATATATATACCCAGCACCAGATTTCCTGGACATTATCCAGATCAGAGAAATGCTTTCTCTGATCTGAATAATGTCCAGGAAATCTGGTGCTGGGTTCAACAGAAAGGATTCTGTGAGCATAGATCTCAATGACTGAGAATCTAGAATTGGTTCAAGAAGGGAGAAACAGTTTGATTCATTGGCCTCTCTCCCCATCCTGTTGACTGTCCACAGAATCACAACTAGGTGAAATATGTCCCCCCAGTCCTATGGTTCTTCCCTGCCGTTCTTGCAACTGTCAAATTGATCAGATTGTCCGTCCTTGCACCCGCCACCCTTCTTTCCCCTATTGTTCACCAAGGCCCATCCCTGACCCCGATGTATTTATAAACGCCATTTTCCGCTGTGTTATTGTGTGCTTTTCAGTCACAACGTGTGCTCCGCTTCCTGCTGGGCAGCACCCTCTGGATCCATCTGGGCTCGATGCCTCACTTCCTCTGTTTCCTGTTTACAGAGCTCTGGGAGGGGCCTGTGGCAGCCACTCCTCAGATGGTTCCAGAAGGACCTTCCAAACTGGAACAAAGGAATTGCCGTTGACTGCTTTTAACACACTTGAATACATATCATTCTTTAGAGTTCTTGTATGAACTCTTGGAGTTGTGTTCTTTAGTTCGGATTTCATTTTGAAGATCTGTTACACTGAAAGGTAGTCAAATATTTAGGTGTTTCTTGCAAAGTTGCTGTGAAGTCAGGGGCATCCAGTGTCCACTACCCAAAGCAGGAGAAGAAGCAAGCGAGGAGGAGGAGGAGGAGGAGCAAGAGGAGGAGGAGGAGGAGGAGAGTTGGTTTTTATATGCCGAATTTCTCTACCACTTAAGGAAGACTCAAACCGGCTTACAACAGACACCCTTTGAGGTAGGTGGGGCTGAGAGAGCTCTAAGAGAGCTGTGACTAGCCCAAGGTCACCCAGCTGGCTTTTGTGTGGAGGAGTGGGGAAACCAACCCAGTTCACCAGATTAGCATCTGCCATTCATGTGGAGGAGTGGGGAATCAAACCCAGTTCCCCAGATTATAGTCCACTGCTCCAAACCACTACATCACCGTTCTTAACCACTACACCACTCCAAACCACCGCTCTTAACCACTACACCATGCAGGAGTAGGGGGTTCTAGGGGTTGGCAGTGGGGCTACTGCTGGGACCTGGGCCTTGGCAGGAGCCCAATTAGGGTTGCCAGCTCCAGTTTAGGAAATCCCTATAGATTCAGGGGTGGATCCTGGGGAGGGTGGGGAGTAGAGTTGCCAGCTCCAGATTGGGAAATACCTGGAGATTTTGGGTGATGTGTCTGAGGAGGGTAGGGTTTGGAGAGGAGATGGATTTCAATGCCATAGAGTCCAATTTCCAAAGCTGCCATTTTCTCCAGGGGAACTGAACTCTATCACCTGGAGATGATAGATCTCTATCACCTGGAGTTGTAATCCCAGGAGTTTTACAGCCACCACCTGGAGGTTGGCAAATCTAGTTGTAGCTGTGCAGTTTAAGCAGCTGCAACAGCAATGGGGAAACTACACAAGCCTGTCCTATGTGGAAGACCCCTGATGCATAACATTGGGTGAAAACGCATGGTCGCTTTATCCTCTTTTAATCCCTGTTTTAGCCAGGATCAAACGCACATTAGGCGAAACACATGTGTTCGATCCTGGCTGAATCCTGGCTGAAACAGGGATTAAAGGAGGATAAAGCGACCGTGCGTTTTTGCCCATTGTTTCACACTGAGCAGATTCTACATGCAGATATCAACAAAATGGCGTACCATGATAGAGAGCCTATTGGCATGTATCCTACATTAGGCTGGAAGTCTATCCAGCCTAAGAAGCCTTCCCGCAACTTCCTGAGAAACTCATCCATTGGAGGAAAAACCACTTACACTGGAGGAAGTCTTCTTTGGCTGGAGGAGAGCTTCAAACTTTGCTCAGTGGGGGAGGGAGGATGGCTCCGTGTCACTGAAAGCTACTTCGAATGCTGCCCTGGCGGATGGTGCATGACGTCTGCTGTTTGTCTTGGCCAAGAACCCTTCCTTTGATTCACCTGCTAGCTAATGCGCTCTCTCTCTCTCTCTCTCTTGCTACTCCATCTCTCAACAAACTGTACTGTCACATTTCCTGTAAGCTGCACTTTCTTGAACAGAATGGATTTGATCTGGATTGTCTCAAGGCCTTGTCCTCCAGTTTCCTCTCCTTTCCTCTCCTCTTAACCACTACACCAGCGTGGTGTAGTGGTTAAGAATGGTGGTTTGGAGCAGTGGACTCTGATCTGGAGAACCGGGTTTGGTTCCCCACTCCTCCACATGAGCAGCTGGAGGCTAATCTGGTGAACTGGGTTGGTTTCCCCACTCCTACACATGAAGCCAGCTGGGTGACCTTGGGCAAGTTACACTTCTATTAAGAGCTGTTTCAGCCCCACCTACCTCACAGGTTGTCTGTTGTGGGGAGGGGAAGGGAAGGTGATTGTAAGCCGATTTGAGTCTCCCTTAAGAAAGTCGGCATATAAAAACCAACTCTTTTTATTTTTTTATTTTTGCTTCTTCAGCCAGCTCTGTTCCTCCCAGAGAGTTGCTGAGCCAGGATCAGTGCAGCTGGTGACAGAGGAACAGGTGTCAACCTCAACCCGCAAGTTAGAGATCTGGAAGTAGTCTCCTTTCACTTGCTCCTACCAAGGAAGGCGAGATATCATTAGATCTTTGATGACTATCGAGAGTATGTGAAACATATGGCTTTAGAGTAGGCTTGCCAACCTCCAGGTACCAGCTGGAGATCTCCTGCTATTACAACTGATCTCCAGTCTATAGAGATTAGTTCACCTGGAGAAAATGGCCTCTTTGGCCATTGGACTCTATGGCATTGAAGTCCCTCCTCTCCCCAAACCCCACCCTCCTCAGGCTCTGCCACAAAAACTTCCCGCGGGTGGCAAAGAGGGACCTGGGAACCCTACTTTAGGGTTGCCAGTCTCCAGGTGGGGCCTGGAGATCTCCCAGAATTAAAATTCATCTCCAGACTGTAGAGATCAGTTTCCCTGGAGAAAATGGTTGCTGGAGGGGGGCAGTATATCCCACTGAGGTCCCTCCCCAGGTTCCATCCCCAAATCTCCAGGAATTTTCCAACCCAGAATTGGCAGCACAATTGAGGACAGCTTTTGAAGCGGTTCCCAGACAATTCAAGGTGGTTGTGTGTGGAATTTGCTAAGTATCGTTTTCTCCAAGAAATTAAATGTCATTCTGACATCTCCGTTCACACATGCAAATACATCCTTATATTTCTTGACACATGACTGCTGAAGACAGGTTGCTGAATAGCCAGATATGCTAATCCAAAGCTTTGCTTTTGAGGGTATTAAGCCAGTATATAGTGGGCTGTGAACAAGGTGGCCTTAGAAGACGTGAGCTAGCCCAAGAGCACATTACCCATCCTGTTACGTTCCTGGGACATAACAATAGGGCTTGCTTCATAGGGTTGCCAGGTCTGGGTTTGGAACTACCTGGAGATTTTGGGGGTGGAGCCTGAGGAGGCAGAGTTTGGGGAGGGGAGGGACTTCAGCAGGGTATAATGCCATAGAGTCCACCTTCAAAAGTGGCCATTTTCTTCAGGTCAACTGACATCTGTTGCCTGGAGGCCAGTTGTAATAGCAGGAGATCTCCAGCTACCACCTTCAGGTTGGCAACCCTATTGACTCATCAGAAGCAGGACAGGCAGTCTGGGTGAGCAAGAAATGTTCTTACTCACACCTCCTCTTCCCACTGCATTCTTCAGTACGATCTCCTAGTAATGTGCCACTTAAACAGGCAAAGCTGCAATGCTGATCTTACCAAGGAGAAAATTGTCCAAATTACACAGAAAACTCATGGCCATCTTTGTTGCACTTTTATTTGACCTTTCATCCAAGGAGCACACTTCTTTCCTTCACAGCATACCTGTTCAGCTGTGAGCATGTAACAGGCCCAAACGTCATGGCTGAGTGGTTATTTGAACCCTGGTTACCTATTCCAAGTCTAAAAATGTTAGGACAGTAGATGACATGGGGAAGAATTCACCAAACAGGTTCCATGTAGTAGGTAGCTCTTATAAAAAGGCTCCACAGTATTTGCTGGAAGAGACACTATCTATCTCTTGTCTTTATTATGCCTTTCTTCCAACTAGAGTTACCAACCTCTAGGGGCCTGGAGATCATCTGGAATTACAGCTGATCTCCAGATGACAGAAATTGATGCCCCTACAGCTTTGGAGGGTGGACACTATGGCATTATACCCCACAGAGATTCTTCTCTTCCCCAAACCCTGCCCTGCCCAGGTTCCAATCTCAAATCTCCAGGAATTTCCCAACAAGGAGTTGGCAATCCTACCTCCAAGTAGTTCAGCCCCTCCCTCAATGACTTACAGTGGAATTCTATGCAGAGTTATTCCAGAGTTATTCCAGTCTAAATCCATTGAAGACAATGTACTTAACTCCACATTGGACAACACTGGTAATGAGTCCCCCCAGTCGGCTCAGTGAGCTTCATGGCACATATGGTTCTCCACTCCTGTTTATTCTCACAACAACCTTGAGAGGTAGGATAGGCACAGTGAGACTGGCTGGCCCAGGGTCACCCAGCAAACTTCATGGGGGGGGGGAGGAGGAGGAGGAGAAGAAGAAGAATAAGAGTTTGTTTTTATATGCCAACTTTCTCTACCACTTAAGGAAGAATCAAACTGACTTAGAATCACCTTCTTTTCCCCTCCCCACAACAGACACCCTATGGGGTAGGAGGGGCTGAGAGAGTGTGACTAGCCCAAGGTCATCCAGCTGGCCTCATGTGTAGGAGTGGGGAAACCAATGTGGTTCACCAGATTAGAGTCCGCCGCTCATGTGGAGGAGCAGGGAATCAAACCTGGTTCTCCAGATCAGAGTCCACCGCTCCAAACCGCCATTCTTAACCACTACACCATGCTGGCTCTCTGGGCCACCTTTGTTTTAGTCCTGCCCTCTAACCACTACACTACACTGGCTTGGGGACCTGCACGCCCGTTCAAAAGAGGGAAATAAAATCCAAAACGGAGACTAATATAAGGGACATCTGTATGCATTCAAAACTTAAACCCTGCCTGCGACCTTTTCCCAGCACACCCTTGGTGCAGCAGTCATTTGGACGATGGCAGGAAGCCTCCCATTCAAAGCCATTCATTAGTCAAACGCCATATAAATAATCCTCTTTGTTGTTGGGTAGAACTCCTCCAGAATGCAGCCCAGGTGGGGACGTCCATTGTGGCATGCGGTCATCATGATAGGAACATAATAATCCCCCGGCCAACCCTCCAGACATGAAAACATCAGTGCAACGAACAATAGCATTACGTCAAACGCGAGCCAGATGGGAGAGGCCACCGGCCCCCCTGGTGACTTACAGTCCCCAATGTTTGTTTTTTCCCCAAAAAAACTGCTGATAGAAAGTCATAAGCCGAAACTCCACCTGCAGTCACGGTTGGGCCTTCAGATGTTTTAAGGACTATGGCCTCTCGGGTTGTCAGTTGACACGTATTCTTTATCTTGCTATGACAGCCGAAGCAAATGCATTTCCAGATGTTTCCTAATCCATATTACGCTTTTTGAGGCCGACGGTATAAATAGAGCACCGGGGAGGGGGAGGGAATGTGGGGGAGAAGAAGCGGAGCTCTATTTCTGCTGAGTCTGGTAAGAAAAAAAGAAAGAAATTTGCCGACTGATTCGAACAACAATTCCACAGTTTCAGTGTCACGGGATCACAACGCTTCACTCAAGACAGAAAATTAAAAGCAGAAAAATTGAAACCGAACGTCGAAGAGAGATGAAAAGTTCCTCTCAAGGGTTGTTAGACGAGTGAAAACATGTTTCACATGGGACCCAGTATACAATAAATAGGTCCAGGGGTGGGTGGACTAGAAATCTGCAGCTTCTGAACCTTAATAGTAATAATTAGGGATTTTTTTTTTAAAAAAATGGCCCCAGTATCCAAAGGTTACTGCAGCCAAGTCCCTTAAGGGAGCAAGCCTTAGGAGATCTACTCACAAGTAAGTTCCATTTTATTCAATGGGACTTACTCCCAGGAAAGCGCTTCAACAACTCCAGACTTAAACCAGTATCGCTCACAAGCCCTCCTTTTGTCAGGGACATACATGTTTGTGCATTTCTTGTCAGTTGTCTTGGCCTCAGATATCATGAGTCAGGTTCTCAGAAAGGATGAGGCCAGTTGGTTTTTGTTGCTTGTTTATAAAAAGCTGAGTAACGGGTTAAATACTCAACAAATTGCTTTTAATGTTTTTTCTAGGTTATACTGAGGTCGTGTTTTCAGATGCCTCTCAATTACAAGGAGAGCTGGAAACCGAACTTTTAAAATAAACCAAGAACTAAGATTCTCAGGGGGAGTTTAGCTTTTAACTGGAAGGGTCACCCTCTTCACTATAAACCTATGCAAAGTCCCAATGGCCTTTTATGCAGGGACATTTCCCCACAGTCACCCCAACAGACTAGGGTTGCCAACCTCCATGTACTAGCTGGAGATCTCCTGCTATGACAATCAATCATTTATTTTACGGTCATTTGACCAAAAAAATAACAGATCTAATCAGAAGTAACAGAAATTTACAATAAAAAACAGTTGTTATTACAACTGATCTCCAGCCAATAGCGATCAGTTCACCAGGAGAAAATGGTCGCCTTGGCAATTGGACTCTATGGCAGTTGTCCCTCCCCTCCCAACCCCCACCCTCCTCTGGCTCTGCCCAAAAAACCTCTCGCCGGTGGCAAAGAGTGACCTGGCAGCCCTACCACCGACTGCTTCGGGGTTTCCTTTTGATTATGCATACCTTTCCCGCCCATCAGAGGTCACCTCGCTCTCCCTGGGCATTTTGCTTGTGTTTTCTGGATGCTTTTTTAGCCAGAATCTGGAAAATGTAGGCAAAACATGTGGGAAGAGCGAGGCGACCTCTGACGATCAGGAAAGACATGCATAATCAAAAGGAGGCTCTGAAGCAGTCGGCGACTGTGGGAAAACATCCCTGTATAAAAGGCCAACAGGTAAGCTGTTTTTTATCACAGCCAATTAGGGTTGCCAGCTCCAGGTTGGGAAATACCTGGAAATTTTGGGGGTGAAGCCTGAGGAGGGAAGGGTTTGGAGAGGGAAGGGATTTCAATGCCATAGAGTCCAATTACCAAAGCGGCCATTTTCTCCAGGGGAACTGATCTCTGTCTCCTAGAGATAGGATTGCCAGGTCCCTCTTCACCACTGGCAGGAGGTTTTTGGGGCGGAGCCTGAGGAGGTTGAAGTTTGGGGAGGGGAGAGACTTCAATGCCATAGAGTCCAATGGCCAAAGTGGCCATTTTCTCCAGGGGAACTGGTCTCTATTGGCTGGAGATCAGTTGTAATAGCAGGAGATCTCCAGCCACAACCTGGAGGTTGGCAGCCCTTCAGCCAATGAACTTAGAAACAACGATGGCACATCACCTTTCTAAACCTGAAGCCATTTTGTCGTCCTGATTTAGGAAACTGAGTTCTGGGCGGAAGATAGAAATCTCTCAACAGATTCACGACAGCCTAGGTATGTACCAATATTCCCTGCTTCATTTCTTTTTAAAAAAATATTTTGTATGTCATCATTATAACACATTTTTGTTTCCCCCGTTTTCATTGTGGATGCTTCCCAGCTTGTTTGTTTTGAAGCTGTTCCCACCCTTGTATGCTATCTTTGAGAGCCATGTATTTTTTCTGCTTGTAATGTTTGTTGTTTGTTCACTGGGCACTTTTTCACTGTACTAAACTTAGGTTGCATATACGTTGTGTTGGTACTTATTTTCTCCCAATTCCATTAGTACCAAGTGCCTCTTTTCTCCAGTACTACCTGGAGGTTGGCAACCCTACCGTGATGGCACCAGGTGATCTTGTTCCACCCCCTGACCCTTTTCATGTTCCAAAACAGACTAGGGTTGTCAGGGTGATTGCCATGTTCATTCAGCCAAACACATGAAATGTTTCGTTGAAAAGTGGTGCAAAATATATAGGGTTGTCAGGTCCCTCTTTGCCACCGGTGGGAGATTTTGGGGGTGGAGCCTGAGGAGGGCAGGGTTTGGGGAGGGGGGAGACTTCAATGCCATAGAGTCCAATGGCCAAAGAGGCCATTTTTTCCAGGTGAAATGATTTATATCGGAGATCAGTTGTAATAGCAGGAGATCTCCAGCTAGAAACTGAAGGTTGGCAACCCTAAAAATATACATTCAAATGCTTACGTGGGAGTGAAATGCTGAATTAAGAACAATTAAGAGGCAGAAGGCCTGAGGCGTGGAATTCTTCTGTCTGGATAATTGGGGGAATTATGGTGGTACAGGCTAATTTACCCATTCCTACCTCCTCCCTTGAGAAGGCCCAGTTATTTCCCACGTTGCTGCTTAAGGTACATAAAATCCTTCCTGTTCAGAAAAAAACCCTCTTTTTACCACATTCTGCTTCCTAATTAGTTCATATGTTGTGTTATCTAAACGGGGTTTCGCTGTTTTTAAAAATGTTTGGTATGCTTTTGATATTTTGTCTTGATGTACACCCCCTGGGGCCAAGCCTCCTTGCCTTAAAAAAGACAGCACATAAGGATGGTAAAGACATGAGTGTAAATAAAATATAAATATGTGCTCTGAAGTCTGCTGATCTACCCTAAAAGAGTACCGCAGGCACAAAAATCTGTCACGTTACACCTCTCGACTGCAAAAAAAAAACCTCTGGGTGAGGTTGAGACGGAGCAGCCGCCCACACTTGATTCTCCTCAGGAGCCTGTTTTGCAGTTCTGGGCCCGGAAACCAAAGACTCGCAGCAAAACGTGCCAGAAGGCATGGCCATGTCTGAAAACCCAGCCGCTTCTTTCGCAGAATGCAGGTCTCGGCACATTAAGAGAACTGCTCTTTTGTGACCAAAAAAAAAAAAAAAAGAATCAAAACGTTTTCAAGTTCTACAATGATATCTCAGAGAGAAACAGTAGGAAGGGCTGTTTTTCTCACCTCCTTCAGTGGTGTTTTGATGGCATTCAAGCCGCAGAAGTTTTATCAGTTTGCAAAGCATGAACAAAACCGTCCGAAACTACTGAAGGTAAAGAAAACCGCAGAGAACGTTTGAATGACGTTTCGGGTGAGGTTTGGACCAAGGGTAGAATTTTAGGTTTCGGTAGGTGAGGAGGAATATCTTTCAAGAGGGAGTAAAAAATTCACAGCAAGGGTCAGAGGCCTAATCTTTAATACATTTAAGATGAAATTTCAGAAAGCAGTGAAAAGATGAAAGACCCAACATGAGATGGATTGATTCAAGCAAGGATGCCACGGCCCTCAGTTTGAATGACCTGAGGAAGGCTGTTAGTGATAGGATGTTTTGGAGGTCATTAATACATAGGGTTTAGATTTTTAGGTCCCCCTGGGCCACCGGCAGTAGATAGAGTCATAGAGTTGGAAGGGGCCATACAGGCCACCTAGTCCAATCCCCTGCTCAGTGCAGGATCAGCCTAGAGCATCGTTTGTCCTGCCTCTGCTTAAAAATCACCAGTGAGGGGGAGCTCACCACCTCCCTGGGTAGCGGATTCCACGGTTGAACAACTTATTTTTTACAATAAGAGTTGTTTGCCAGTGGAATTTGCTACCTAGGAAGGTGGTGAGCTCCCCCTCACTGGCCATCTTTAAGCAGAGGCTGGACAAATGATGCTCTAGTCTAGGCTGATCCTGCACTGAGCAGGGGGTTGGACTAGATGGCCTGTTTGGCCCCTTCCAACTCTATGATTGTATGATTCTATGACCCATTCTCCTTATTTGTTCCCATTGGAGATGAGGACCAAGTTAAAGCCACAGGCTTCATGAAAGAAGTGAGCTTTGAGCTGAAAGAAGACAGAAGTGACACCGCATTCTTGTTATGGTAAGCAGTTCCCAGCATAGGAGGAACCGACGGAGACTGGACAGATTCTTTAAGAGACCTGCAGATTTTAACAAGGCGGAGGGGTTGGATGACTGAAAGTCACAGGCAGGGATGTGCTAGACGATTAAAAAAAAAGTTAATATTGCTATTGTGATTGAGCCCTGATCTGGATGGCCCAGGCTAGCTCAATCTCATCAGATCTTGGAAGATAAGCAGGGTCAGCCCTTGCAAGTATTTGGATGGGAGACCTCTAAGGAATATAAGGGTCATGACGCAGAGGCAGGCAATGGCACCCCAAATGTCTCTTGCCTTGAAAACCCCACCAGGGGTTGGCATAGGTCAGCTGTGACTTGACAGCCCTTTTCCCCACCACACTGTCATTAAGGCTATGGACTTACAATTAAGGTCTGA
Organism: Euleptes europaea; assembly: GCF_029931775.1. Taxonomy (NCBI): domain Eukaryota; kingdom Metazoa; phylum Chordata; class Lepidosauria; order Squamata; family Sphaerodactylidae; genus Euleptes; species Euleptes europaea. The sequence goes on along the minus strand of NC_079325.1, from coordinate 13,600,742 downwards.
ACATTTGTATTACAATTCTTTGAGGAAAGGCCGATTATTTTGTAGTGCTTTGATGTTTTAAGAGATACAAGTACTAATGCCTTGTCCAATTTTCCATCCAGGTAGCTGCTGAATATTTTTTTTAATCAAGTTTGGAACTTTCCCTTATTCTCCCATAGGCTATTTGGAAAAGAAACAGGCAAATAATTTATCTTCAGCCAAAGGAACCCAAATACAGCTGTGAGACATCAGACCTGTCAATGCCAATAAGTGATTAATAACAGTGAATAATGACCAGGGGAATAAAAGGTTATCAGCTCTTCTTTTTCTTTATGTAGCCTCTTTCCAGTGTCTTTTATTGATGCCAGATTGCCTGGGCAAAGAACAGAAGCATTTCTCTCTGTGTCTGTCTCTTTTTTCAGCTGGCTCTATATCTAAGAGCTTTCCTTTTTATAATTCCTGCTCTTGAAACCTTTATAAATATTTAAGGGACTGGAAAGCATGAATGGGAGCATGTGGGTCTATGGAAGCCCATCAAAGCGGTATAGAGTTTCTATATATAGATAGCAAAGAGGGAGCAGAGCAAGAAAAACAGTCTACATTGGGGGGGGGGGAGAAAGCTTCAAAGCAAAGAGGAAGCCGGTCTGAATAAGGTGCATCCTTAACTTTTCCCTATCCTCTCTGTTCTCTCTCACAGCTGTTTCTCTTTTTAACTGGATTACTGTCCCCGAACATTCAGGTGTTTCTCCCGCAGATAAGTGATGTATAGAGCCAATCTATCACATTTGATCTTGGTGACTCTTGGATAACTTCCTAAGGAATGCACAATGGAATGGATATAGGCTTTGCCAACCGAGGGGTAGCAGAACCCATGGTCTATTGCCATTGAGAGCAGATGGGCAATCTCAAGGATTTTTAGGCTGGAGACTTTTCTGGGTCATCTTTGAGAATCCACAGCATTCTGTCTTTAGGATTCTTCCTAAAGCGTGGTGTAGTGGTTAAGAGCAGTGGTTTGGAGCAGTGGAGTCTGATCTGGAGAACCGGGTTTGATTCCCCACTCCTCCACATGAGTGGCGGAGGCTAATCTGATGAATTGGATTCATTTCCCCACATGAAGCCAGCTGGGTGACCTTGAGCAAGTCACATTCTCCCAGCTTCACCCACCTCACAGGGTGTCTGTTGTGGGGAGGGGAAGGGAAGATGATTGTAAGCTGGTTTAAGTCTCCCTTACGTGGTCAAGAAAGTTGGCATATAAAAACCAACTCTTCTTTTTCCTTCAGGATGACAATGAACCGGGCTTTCGACAATGTAAAAGAAAGTAGGAATAGAGAGAAATTAATACCTCGACAATTTATCATTGTAGAAGACATGAAGCTCTGACTTTATGGCATGACTTTTGTTGTTCCACTAGACAATCTGTGTTGCCCTCATGGTGTTCCTGTGTAATATATCTCACCTGTAAGATTTATCACTAGTGTCCTTTGCAAAATAGGTTTCTGGGCATTCCGATGGTGAAGAATCATCAAAGCCCACTGGATTTCAAGCACCATGGACAGTTCCCCTCTACTCCTCCATTTCCCTTTCTTCTTCAGCTGTGCTACTAAATTCCTTTGATTATAACTGTGGCCATTTTGATCCTGGTTGTCAAGAGGGTCAGGTTTTGCGAATGAAGAGGATACACTGCCTTTTGGCAGACAAAAAAGAGGCAGCCATTGGAGGATATTTGTTAATTCTTGAATATCACTATCACTTGCTCAGCTTCTAAGCCCACTCAACATTTATTTGTTTGTTTTATTGAGATGATTCCTGGATTGCTCCAGGCATCTCACATTTAAAGATGAAAGCCACGGGACATAGAAGAAGTAGAGTTGGTTTTTATATGCTGACTTTCTCTACCTTTTAAGGAGAATCAAACCGGCTTACAATCTCCTTTCCTTCCTCTCCCCACAACAGACACCTTGTGAGGTAGGTGGAGCTGAGAGAGTTCAGAGAGAACTGTGACTAGCCCAAGGTCATCCAGCTGACTTCATGTGTAGGAGTGGGGATGCAAACCCAGCTAGCTAGATTAGAGACCACTGCTCATGTGGAGGAGTGGGGAAATAAACCCGGTTCTCCAGATTAGAGTCCACCACTCTTAACCACTACACCACACTGGCTCTTAGAACTGAGAATAAGCACACACACAATAAACAAATATTGTTACTTCAGCAGCAGAATGGACTTCACAAAATTGTAACCAACACACCCATACATTAGAAGACTTCTTAAAGTCCAAATGCCTTTCAGAACAAGTGGACATAGCATGATCACCAATGGTCAAGGAGGATGGTGCACCAGACAGACTTCATTTCATAATCCTAGGTCTGCCATTGAAAAAGCCACCGTTTGTCTTCATTTGAGAAATTAAGGTAAATCAGAGATGGCCCTGAGGATGATCTAGGCCATGGGTGTTAAACATCAGGCCCAGTGGCCAGATCCAGCCCCTTGAGGGCTGTTATGCAGCCCATGAGCAAGCCAAGGCAGCCAACCCCCCTTTCTCAACTCGGGCTTAATAGCAGCAACATGGGAAGGAGAATAATTCAGATCAGGGTCGTGGCATGGGGGGAGGGGGGTCAACCTCTTCCCCAGATGCCAATTTTGTGCAAATCACACACACACACACACAGAGAGAGAGAGGGCTGGTATCTGCACTATGAGAAACACATACAGACACTACATAGTTATCAGTATGTTTTCCTGCGCATTACAAACATCAGCCGGGGGGGGCATTGAGTTGGGGAAAATAGCATGATTTTACAGACACCCCTCCTCCCAAGGCATGACCACTATCCAGATTGAGCTGCTCACAGCTGCTGTTAAGCCTTTAGAGGTCAAGGGAGATCCATTCATAGAACTCCAGGTGTCCCATGTAACTTGGTCCTCCAGTGGAAATCTACTCACTCCAGATGTGCTAGGTACTGACTAAGCATCTGCTGGACCACATCACTTTTCAACAAGCTCATTGCCAGAAACAATATTTACAAGCATTTGCCCTTTGAATCCTCGGAGCTTTACGAAGGATTCACATCATTCTGCTCCATATATGAGCAAACCGAAACAAAATGGTGCATCTAACTAAGTAGAGCAGGAGATGAGGTTTGAGAACGTCATCTTCTCCTAGGCCTGCTGTTTCGAAACTGGTGCTCACATGCTACTTTTTCCAGTTTTATATCCCAGTTTGAAAGATCCTGCTGATAAGCCCTGCAGAGGCGAGGCAGGTGGCAACCAGAGACAGGTTTTTCAGTGGTGGGCACCTTGTCTGTGGAATGCCCTCCTCCTTGTGGCTCACCTGGCTCCTACCCTTCCCTCTTTTAGGCATGCGTCTGCCAGCCCGTTTACCAGTTGGGTCCTGGAGATAGCTCAGAATTACAACCAATCTCCAGACTGCAGAGATCAGTTTGCTTTGGGGGAAAAATGGCTGCTATGGTTTTTACCATGGAGATATGGAAGATCCCTAGAGCATCACCCAGAAGTGATGTCCCTTCCGGGTTCAGCCATAATCCCTCCTCCACCACAAACATGCGGTCTCGCGCCATGATGATCAACAGGCCTGAATAGGGTTGCCAGCTCTGGGCTGGGAAATACCTGGAGATTTTGGGGGTGGAGCTTGAGGGGGCAAGGTTTGGGAAGGGGAGGGACTTCAATGGGGTATAATGTCATAGAGTTCACCTTCCCAAGTGGCCATTTTCTGCAGGTGAGCTGATCTCTGTCGCCTGGAGATCAGATGTAATAGTGGGAGATCTCCAGCCATACCCTGGAGGTTGGATACCCTACCTGGCAGCATTGTTCCCTGGAGAGGTGCTGTATTAATTTTCAAAATGTGTAAGTCAGGATATGATACTGCCAGGTCTTGAGCCTGGGATCTAACTGTATTCAATGCCTGTGCCCAGACTCAGCTTCACATGAACACATGTACACTTGTACTTAATTAGACCTTTGGTCCATCAAAGTCAGTATTGCCTACTCAGACTGGCAGTGGTTCTCCAAGGCCTCAGGCAGAGGTCTTTCCCACCACCTACTTGCCTAGTCCCTTTAACTGGAGATGCCGGGGATTGAACCTGGGACCTTCTGCGTGCCAAGCAGATGCTCTACCACTGAGCCATGGCCAAATAAGTTATGAGCCAAATAAGATGCTGCAGCTCCACAACCCCTCTGAACACCAACAGGCCAGAGCAAGTCAGGTGATTCTTTTTAGAAAGACATCTGAATCACATTTGCTTAGTCGGAGCAATTAGGAAACTCTGCTCTTGCAGCAACTTGCTAGCTACAGGCTGCCTGGGCCTTTCTGCCCTCCTCGCTCGACCCTCAATTCAGCAGAAACCATTGCTGCCAAGTTAATATTATTTCTAAAGATAAAGGTCCCCTGTGCAAGCACCGGGTCATTCCTAACCCATGGGGTGACGTCACATCCCGACGTTTACTAGGCAGACTTTGTTTACGGGGTGGTTTGCCAGTGCCTTCCCCAGTCATCTTCTTTTTACCCCCAGCAAGCTGGGTACTCATTTGACCGACCTCGAAAGGGTGGAAGGCTGAGTCAACCATGAGCCGGCTACCTGAAACCGACTTCCGTTGGGATCGAACTTAGGTCGTGAGCAGAGCTTGGACTGCAGTATGCAGCTTACAACTCTGTGCCACAGGGCTCCTAATATTATTTCTAAGTACCATTTATAAATTGGCAATCCTTCATCAACAGTTTATTCAACTCCTTACCATCCTTGGCTTAGAAGGAAGACAAAGAGTGACGGACTTAAAAATCCGTTTTTCATCCGTATTCACCTCTGCTTGTCTGCCCAATCAAAAAGCTATGAAACAAATGCTCGTGAGATCTTGGAAATGTAAAGTCCTCTGAGAAGCTCTCCTAAGCTATTGCAGCAAACTGCTTTTTCACGGATTCTTGGAAAAGCAATTCCTTGATTTTGCAGGTTGTAAACTGTACTACGTATGGGGAAAACAAACACTAGTAGCCAGTGAGATTTCCGCCTCCTCCCGCCCATTGTGGCTTCCAGGAATGTCTCTGGAAGCAGAATGCAATCTCTGGAGGGACATTTTCACAACCCATTCTGCATATTCATTTGAATCAGAAGCCTTCTCATCTCCTGGATCAATGGCTAACCACTTTCCTCGATGGCCGCACCATCTGAGGCTCCTTTTTAAGTGGCACTCCTAGCAGGGTTAATTGGAGCCATTCCCAGAAGCTTAACCTTGGCTTTTTAATAATTTTGTCCCCATTAAGCTCTCAGTGTATCCCTTCCTTGCTTTGATAAGGTTAGGAAATGATGGTGTGTCCTCCTGGCAATTCAGAAGCAGCTCTGGCAGACCTACGGAGCCCTACACTGGAGCACTGATCACTTTAAAATACTTGTACACCACCTTTGTTATCTCTATGTACACTCCAGGACAATGAACAATTAAACAGCAATAAAACCAGAATGTTCAAAAACAATCATGAATTAAACTGCAGCAGCGGCAGCATTTTAAGACATGGTTCCAAGGGCAGCATGGCTTACATAGTATCAAGAAACCAGAGACAGAAGAACAAATACTTCAAACAGGGCAGAGTCTATTCGATGCCTGTAAGATGGTAAAGGCCCTGTGGCCCAAGCTAGCCTGATCTCGTCTGATCCCAGAAGCTAAGCAAGGTCAGCCTCACTTAGTACTTGGATGGGAGACCACCAAGGAATGCCAGGGTTGTTGTGCAGAGGAAGGCAATGGCAAGCCACCTAGGTTAGTCTCTTGCCTTGAAAATCCTACTGGGGCGCCCTAAGTCTGCTGTGACTTGACAGCACGTTACACACACACACACACACACACACACATACACAAGATAGTAAAGATGGAGTCTGGCCAAGAGCCCTCAGAAGGAATAAACTGGGAGTACCTTTGGGAAGAGGACACCCATTTCACTCCCGAAGACTGGGACAACTAAAGAAGGGCTTTGAATGGGGGGCGGGGAGGAGGAGGAGGAGGAGGAGAAGAAGAAGATTGATTTTTATATGCCAACTTTCTCTACCACTTAAGGATGAATCAAACCGGCTTACCATCACCTTCCCCTCCCCACAACAGACACGCTGTGAGGTGGGGGGGGGCTGAGAGAGTTCTAAAAGAGCTGTGACTAGCCCAAGGTTGCCAGCTGGCTTCAAGTGTTGGAGTGGGGAAATCAACCCGGTTCACCAGATTAGCCTCCGCCACTCATGTGGAGGAGTGGGGAATCAAACCTGGCTCTCCAGATCAGAGTCCACCACTCCAAACCACCGCTCTTAACCACTACACCATGCTAGCTCTCTCAGCACAGGGAATCTCAGTACGGACAGGTCTGTAGGGGAGAAGGTGGTCTGGAGCAATACAGTAGCAAAGGGAATGACCTATAATCCTTCGTAGCAGAGTTATTCAGGAAACAAACATGTGCAGGCCTCTAGAGAAAGCAACACTTCTCTCCATCCCATGCAAGTAAAGTGACCAGGTATCCTCCGGCCACTGGCAGGGAATGGGAGAGCTGGGTTTGGGTTGCCAGATCAAGGTTGGGAAATTCCTGGAGATTTGGGGATGGAGCCTGGGGAAGGCAGGAACCTCAGTGGAGTATAATGTCATAGAGTCCACTCTCCAAAACATCAATTTCTCCCCGGGGAACTGATCTCTGTAGTCAGGAGATGAGCTGTAATATCTGGGGATCCCCAGGTGCCACCTGGAGGCTGGCATCCCTACTTCCAAGCAGAATGAAATGGTAGAATGATAAGCAAACTCCTCAGACAGTGAGGTTCTGGTTCCCAACTGCTGTATTGAAGGGGGTGTCTTCTTGAGGACATATTTTGCCATCTGGCTGGAAAGCCCAGGCATGGCTTAGTGGCAGAGCATCTACTTTGCATCCAGAAGGTCCCAAGTTTAGTCCTGGTATCTTCAGTTAAAAGGGTCAGGAAGTGATGTGAAATAGCTTTTCTGAGACCCTGGAGAGCTGCTGCCAGTCAGAGCAGACAATGCTGACCTTGATAGGTCAATGGTCTGATTCAGTACTTCATGTGTTCATGTGAAATGGACTGAAATTGCTCAGGTCCTCCCAGAAACCTCTCAAGATGGCCTCTTCTCTGGGTTATTTCCTCTCAAACAAAAAAAAAGATACTATAAAGCCCATGTGGAACACGAAGAGATTGTTCATCCTTCTTGGGCTAACAAAAACCTGGACTGAAGTCCTTCTGATTCTGAATTAGTAATGTAATAATCTAATCTCCTCAGGCCAGGAAAAGAGAGTTGGAGACATCAAACAGCAAAAGAATCAGGCCTGGCACACAGAACCAGGGGGGCTTATTTCCAGCACTGCAGACAGTGAAATCCCAAAATGAATCTCCAGTTTGAACCGAAGAGGTTAATGTATCCATTTATAGATCAAGTTGTGCGATTAAGCATGTTGAAAGGGGGAGGGTGAAGCTTTTGATCATACTTTGGCACTCCCCAAAATCCACCACATGCCCAACACCTGATAAATGCTATACATAAGCCATGCGTGGAAGAGACGTGGAGGTCATAAATCTTCCTTTTCTCTCTTTTTTGCTTAATGGAACTAAAAGAAAAAATTAAAACCATGCCCCCCGATTTGAACGTGATGCTTCATCTCCCTGACAAACCCCCTTCAGCGGGCTCAGTGAACTTCAGGGCATTGTCAGTCCTGAAAGATGTCCCGTGCACATATGATTTTTCAGCTACCAAATGCAAAGGGATTGAACATCATTTTTTAAAAAAAAAACTTGTCTGGTTTGAGTTTTCCACTTGCTTTATTCTGGAGCTTGAAGGGTGCAGGTCATGCAATCTATGAAGATTGTAAAGAGGCTGGTTTATTGATGGCATCTTAAAAGCAATGGGCCGCTAAGCCCATGGATATTGAGACTTGCAATTCCAGGAGATCTCCAGGCCCCACCTGGAGGTTGCCAAGCCTAGTCAGAAACAGAATGCTGGACTAGGTGGCTTGATCCGGCAGGGGTCTTCTGTAGGGTTGTCAGGTCCCTCTTTAAACTGGCGGGAGGTTTTTGGGGCAGACCCCGAGGAGGTGGGGGTTGGGGAGGGGAAGGACTTCAACGCCATAGAGTCCAATTGACAAAGCAGCCACTTTCTCTAGGGGAACGTATCTCTATCGGCTGGAGATCAGTTGTGATAGCAGGAGATCTCCAGCAAGTACCTGGAGGTTATGGAAAATAAGTAATCAGCCTGCTGTAATGTTAGTTGCAAACTTATAAACACAGCAGCATAAGACAACAAAACACATAAATCATACTATGCAAAGAGTGCTATATTCTATGTGCAGTTGGCAACCCTAGTCTTCTCACATTCCTAGGCATACATGGGACGACCGTTCAGACCCCATCTATATGCCTGGAGGTTCGGCAGGAGTAGAGTTTGACAGATTCGTCCTTCAGCCAATTAGTTAATCGATCATTTATTTCAATGGAAACGCACTAGGGAGGGTGTCCTTTGTTCCCCCAAACTGGGTCCTTTTTTTCCCCTCTCCCTCCGGAGGCTTGTTTGACATTGTAGGGGTCAAAGGTCAGCGTGAGTCAAACGTGAGCGGCAGGAACGACCTCTCGGCGGTGTATGGGGAGGGCGGCTTGAAAGAAGTCTGGGCGCCAGGCCTCCGTGTGTGAAAGGAGCCTGGGAAGGGAGGGGAAGCTACGGCCTGTTTGAGGGCAGCCAATACATGGGGCGGGGAGGGGGGTTTCTTTCCCCTGACCTTCGGGAGGGAGGGGAGGTGAAAGGGGAGAGGGCTGGGCTGAATCAATGACCCATGAGGCCGGAGCACAAGTGATAACAGATGTTGAACAGAAGCTCTGTGTGTTGTGGTGGCCAGCAGGAGTCAGCCCTGAAGGAAATGACCCTGCGTGAGAGGCATTGTCAGGGAGGGACCTTAAGCAAGGTGGTGGCAGCTCTCTGATTAGGATGGACTGACAGCAGGGCAGCGACTAAGAAGAGCCGAAGGCACCATGTTGGCAAAATCCATTTGGGTTCACAGATGGGGGTTGGGGGACCAAATAGATTCTGCCTGTCTTCAGTAGGGTTGCCAGACCCCTCTTCACCACTGGCGGGAGGTTTTGGGGGGCAGAACCTGAGGAGGGCGGGGTTTGGAGAGGGGAGGGACTTCAATGCCATAGAGTCCAATTGCCAAAGCGGCCCTTTTCTCCAGGTGACCTGATCTCTATCGGCTGGAGATCAGTTGTCAATGCAGGAGGTCTCCAGCTTCTACCTGGAGGTTGGCAATCCTAGTATGATGCACCCCCCTTTTCAACCACTTCAATATCCCACTCACTCAGCCCGGCTGTATATGCCGAGGGAAAAGCGTTGGCCGGAGTCTATTTGTGGGGAGATTATTTTCCTTCTCCTCCAGTCCCACACCAGTATTTACCTCAGAGAGAAATATGACACGAGGCTTTTTAACTTAAACAGACAGAACAGGGAAGTTTATTGAACAGAACTCACAGAGATTGGTTTTCAAGGAAAAGGCAGAATTTGGAGGGAAAACTCAGAGTCAGATTTATATACGCAAGAGTACTTCAGAGAAATAGCTTAGATGTTTTCTTCACTCAAGTTCCTTTCGTTCTCAGTTTCAAGCTTAGTTCTGTCCCTCAGAACTGTTATTCAGATTCAGACTCTCAGGGCAAAAACGCAGGGTCACTATGGGTGAAAACGCATGGTCGCTTTATCCTCCTTTAATCCCTGTTTCAGCCAGGATTCAGCCAGGATCAAACGCATGCGTTTCGCCTAATGTGAGTTCAATCCTGGCTAAAACAGGGATTAAAGGAGGATAAAGCGATCATGCGTTTTCGCTATTTATCTTCCTTTAATCCCTGTTCCAGCCAGGATTCAGCCAGGATCGAACACATGCGTTTCACCTAATGTACGTTCGATCCTGGCTAAAACAGGGATTAAAGGAGGATAAAGCGACCATGCGTTTTCACCCATATAATGACCCTGCGTTTTTGCCCTGAGAGTCTGAATGCATTTTCACCCTCAGTCTCTGTCCCAAGCCTAGCTCTCTCTGACTACCCCACCTCAGTGGCTGTAATCACCCACACCTCCCTGCTACCGGAATAGCTCTACCTCAAAGACTAATTCCCCTTTGTGACCTAAGAATGGGCCCTGTCTCTAACCCAATTCTCACTCCTGTCAATCCCACAGGTTGTGTGTGTTTCAATAGCTTTGGCTTTAACAGAACCCCTCAGGTTCACAGAGTACAGTCTGGCTTCCGCTCAGTCTCGCTACCGAGCTTCCAATCTATCACAGCCTTCTCTGGCTGGTCCCAACGCTTCGACTCCTTTCACAGCCTTCTATCCAGGCTGGGTCCCAAGCTTTGAATGCTTTCTGTCTCTCAGAGCTCAGAGTGTCAGCTCTCTGGCTTTGCCCACTCTTGGTCTGTGTTCTGCCAAGGCAGAGGTTCTTTAAGATTTGGAGGCAATGAAAATACTAGTAGGTGGAGAAAAGGCAATGCTTTACTTATAAAGTAACACAACAAAAGTAACACAACACAACATTCAGTTTATCAGCTTATAATCCACAATACAAAGTAACACAAAGTAATAACACTTTACATGAGTCTCTCTCTCCTCCTTGGCTGCAGAGGGCTCCGTGTGCAGCATCCAGAGAGATCCCAGGGTCAACAGTCCGGTCACACAGCATCCAGCCTGATCTGTGTAGAAGCCCATCGTTTGTCTCCTTTCTTGGGTTTTTCACTTAGGCCAGGTACTTTGGGTTGATTCAGGGCACCTGGCCCACAGCCCTGCCTTCCTGATCATGCACACCAGCTGCTGCATGAGTCGGCATAGACTGCCTAATCAACTAGTGAGTACATCTGGCAACCCAACACTCCCCTAAAAGTAACACTACAGAAACGAACTAAACCAGCATTCACATTCATTACAGAAAACTATACTTTCATATAGGCAATATGGAGGGATATGTGACATGTCAACGTAAAACTCCTCGTACAATATTCTTCCGCATATTGCCACTACAGCTCTTGCTGCAGATTAACCCCTTATCCATCACACCTAGTCTTCAGGAGGACTCCTTTCAGAGCCCAAGAGGCAGTGGGACCTGTACCAAAAAGGGGAACAAAGACAGCCATCCTTGGCATACTGGCATGGAAGTAAGCCCCATCGTTAGGGGTTTTCCACGGCTTGCTGAACAGCTCCTACTTACTCTCTGCCCCTCCACCCTTCTACCATGAAGCTACTAGTAGCTGGGTAGCTTTTTTTATTCTCACTATTGTCACAAAGAGGGAAGGGGAGATGAGCATGGGAGAAGTTGGCAAGGAGGAAAGAAAGAGGAAGATGCCAAGAGCAGGAGTTGCCATTAGGGTGGGCTGACCTGCAACTCACTTTTGGAGGCATCGTGACCCACTGTTGGGTCTCGACCCACAGGTTGGGAAACACTGGGCTAACAAGAACAGGAGAAAGCACTTGAAACCAGTTTAATAAGACAGTCAGCATGGTTAAGAAGTTCCAGTTTGCGAGTGGGATAGAAAGTAAATTCCCTTTTGTTCCCTCTCCCTCTGTTTCACTATAGTACTACAAACTAAGGGTCACCTGGCAAAAATCTGGTGCCCTTATATTTGGGACAGTGGTTTCCAATTTCTCAGCATGCTGTAGTGATTAAGAGTGGTGATTTGGAGCAGCAAGACGCTAATCTGGTGAACCGGGTTTGATTCCCCACTCCTACACATAGAGCCAGCTGGGTGACCTTGGGCTAGTCACAGTCCTCTCTGAACTCTCTCAGCCTCATCTACCTCACAGGATGTCTGTTGTGGGGAGGGGAAGGGAAGGTGATTGTAAGCCAGTTTGATTCTTCCTTAAGTGGTAAGAGAACGTCGGCATATAAAAACCAACTCTCCTCCTCCTCCTCCTCCTCTGTGGTTTCAGCCAGAAAATCCTTATTGCTCTTTGCTTCTCTCTTGTTTGAATCAAAAGCCATGCTTTTTTAAAAAAAATTTCATGAAGATTTCAATAACCTTGCCCTGAGATTTTCCCCTAAATTGCATGGTGCTTTTCAATGTTATTTGTGGGTCAATAAACCAGCTTGATTTTCACCCAGAAAATCCCTATTGCTCTTTGCTTCTCTCTTGTTTGAATCAAAAGCCATGCTTTTTTTTTTAATTTTCATGAAGATTTCAATAACCTTGCCCTGAGATTTTCCCCTAAATTGCATTGTGCTTTTCAATGTTATTTGTGGGTCAATAAACCAGCTTGATATATAATAGACACCCACCCACACACATAATTGACAAGCATCTTAGATATGTATGACAAGCATCTTATGCATACATTCCATAGCGTATGAAAAACGTACATGGCGCAAATTCAAATAAAGCTACATAGCCAACAGCAAAATGTAGAGGACTGAAGAAACCACTGACCGGAAAAATGAACAAATACGAAAGAGAAATGAAGCAGGGAACATTTGCTTCTCTTTAACAGATAGAATGGTGTGCTGCTTCACATAAAGCATATAATTCTTAACGTGTGTGATTTACTGCCACGAAAGTGCATAACAGAAGAGATGACTGTTGGAAAGCATTAGACATATTTGTGGATGAAAGGAGTGTCAACGGCTATTAACAATGATATTGAATGGAAACCCCCATCATTTAAGGTACTTCTGAGGACCAGGAGGTGGGAACAAACGCATGGTTAAATTATGGAATTCCCTGCCCCAGGATGTGGTGATGGCTGCCAACTTGGAAGGCTTTAAGAGGGGAGTGGATATGTTCGTGGAGAAGAGGGCTATCCATGGCAAAATGAGTACTAGTCATGATGCATCCCTGTTCTCTCCAGGATCAGAGGAGCACGCCTATTATATTAAGTGCTTTGTAATAATTAATTAAGTAATAATTAATATTAAGTGCTTTGTAATCAGAAGGAGATTGAGACTGGGAAGGGCAGCCATGAAGGAGCTAGAAAAGATTTTGAAGTGTAAGGATGTGTCATTGGCTACCAAGACTAGATTAATTCATGCCATCGTATTCCCTATTACTATGTATGGGTGTGAAAGCTGGACAGCAAAGAAAGCTGATAGGAAGAGAATAGATTCCTTTGAAATGTGGTGTTGGAGGAGAGTGTTACAGATTCCGTGGACTGCCAAAAAAACAAATCAGTGGGTTATAGATCAAATCAAGCCTGAACTGACCCTAGAAGCTAAAATGACTAAACTGAGGCTGTCGTATTTTGGTCACATTATGAGAAGACAAGAGTCATTGGAAAAGACAGTCATGCTAGGAAAAGTTGAGGGCAGCAGGAAAAGAGGAAGACCCAACAAGAGATGGATTGACCCAATAAAGAAAGCCACAGCCTTCAATTTGCAAGATCTGAGCAAGGCTGTCAAAGATAGGACATTTTGGAGGACTTTCATTCATAGGGTCACCATGAGTCGGAAGCGACTTGATGGCACTTAACACACACACAATACTTGTGGTGTATGTACTACCATCTTGCCAATTATTCTATTCTATGTTTATCTCACTGACGTCTGCATGTGTTCCCATGTTTATTCTCATATCTGGTTAAATTCTTGTGGTATCTATTTGATTGGATACTGTGCTGTTTCTTTCTTCTTTTTTGCTTAGCTTCCTTCAGCACGATATTTACTGTTTCAGTACCTGGAGGTTGGCAACCCTATGGGGAACCCTGGGGGGAACAAGAGGCTGCAGCTTGGCCAAGCCCCTCCCGACTGTTTACTGCTTTCTGCAGGCATTTTAGCACTGCAACAAAAAAAACCAAACCAAACCAAAAAACCACCTCTTTCTGCATGATGGTTTTTCATCCCTCCTTGCAGGAATTGTTTGTGCGTTTGTTTAAATTATCCACACTTGCTCTCACTTCTTTGCACTTACTCCAAGTGACATCATGACCCCACCCAGTCTGATTGGTTACTTGGACTGTAACATTGTCTCACTCACGAGGTGTAGGCAGGATTGCTCACGTCCTTGTCGAGGAAGTAGAAAACAGAAACGACAGCCAAGAGAAACAAGGGGAGGGGCTGTGGCTCAGTGGCAGAGCATCTGCTTGGCATACAGAAGGTCCCAGGTTCAATCCCCGGCATCTCCAGTTCAAGGGACTAGGCAAGTAGGTGATGTGTAAGACCTCTACTTGAGACCCTGGAGAGCCGCTGCTGGTCTGAGTACACAATACTGACTTTGATGGACCAAGGGTCTGATTCAGTAGAAGGCAGCTTCATGTGTCTTCAATAGATCTCAATGGAACTGGAAACAAAATGAGCATTCGGACACCCCTAATTGTCTTGGGGGAGAAGCCCCACCACAACCACTTTGGGTTCAAAAACTGGAAGTGGAGAATATTTAGCGCAGCCCTGGCCTGACATCTTTCACTTACTAAAGATGAAGGTGGACTCTGGGTCCTCAGGAGGGCTGTGAGGTAGCCATGCAGTTATTTGTGAATCACAGGAGGATAAGCCATTTGATAGCTGGATGGATGTTATCAGAACTTCTCTTGTTATTCTGGTAATATGTTGAGTTGGAAGAGAAGGGGGAGTGGACAACTGAGTGATCTGGGCAAGCGGTGAATTTTTCCAGCTTCCCCTTCATTGAAAAACAAAAGAGAGGTGGAGAAAGAACGCGATTAGCACCGTGTTATTGCCAAAGCATTTCCGTTTGGGTTGGAACCGACGGTTTTGCAGGCTGTCAAAAATGACAGAGAAAAATGACTCCTTTCGCAGGGGGACCTGGCATCTGGCTGCTTTGAGAAGAGCTGGAAGAGCGAGGCAGGGGCTGGAGAAGCCTCTCTGTGAAAAGCAAAAACTGGAAAGTCTGGAGAGCAGCTGAAATCCCACAGCAACCAATTTAATTTGTGTGAAAGTGTCCGAGGCAGGAATGTGGGGATGGCTGTGATATACATCCCTGGCAGCTGATGGGGTGTGTGTGTCTCCATTCAGGATTATTCTTCATCTCCCATCCCTGCAGACTTGAGCCCCCCCCCTCTGCCGCCGCCCAATTCAATTTGCTTCTCCACTGCACAAATTAAACTCGGGAGTCATTATTTTTGCACCTTTTTCTCCCTATGCATCAGCTCTTCCCCAACCATTGGCCTTGATTTTTGCATCAACAACATATAAATGGTACATATAAATTAAGTACTTTGCGCATATGCATGCTCCTTAAATTGCATATAAAAACTATGCATGCACAAAACAGAGATAAATTTATAAAACCAATAGTAAAAAACCCAGAACCAAAGCCACTGACAACAATATAACTGAGAAGAAAAAAAGAGATGAAATAGGGAATCATTGTGTATGTGTGTAAAGTGCCGTCCAGTCACAGCCGACTTATGGCAACCCAGTAGGGTTTTCAAGGCAAGAGACGAACAGAGGTGGTTTGCCATTGCCTTCCTCTGCACAACAACCCTGGCATTCCTTGGTGGTCTCCCATCCAAGTACTGAGCAGGGCTGACCTTGCTTAGCTTCTGAGATCTGATGAGATCAGGCTAGCCTGGGCCATCCAGGTCAGGGCAAGAAATCATTGCTCAGCCCCAATTCCCCAGTCTGTGTGATGGCTAACAGGCTGCATTGGGCAGGAGACAAGGGCAAGGTATAAGCCCTTTTGCTAAGCCCTTCTTATGCATGCAGCTTTGTGTACAGAAGGAGCGAGAGAAGCAAATCATACCTTTAGTTTTCTTTGTGCTGTGGAAGAATCAGTAGCTTCTTCTATGCCCCTACCTAGGGTTACTGTCTGATTAAACTGATTTTTATATTTTCAATCTTCCTTAGAGGGAGGGAAGGCAGCATGGTATAGCCCGATCTTGTCAGATCTCGGAAGCTAAGCAGGCTCAAGACTTGGAAGAGAGACCTCCAAGGAAGGCTCTGTAGAGGAAGGCAATCACAAACCACCTCTGCTTCTTGCTTGCCTTGAAATCCCCTTGCTGGGGTTACCATAAGTCAGCTGCGACTTCATAGAGTCATAGAGTTGGAAGGGACCACCAGGGTCATCTAGTCCAACCCCCTGCACAATGCAGGAAATTCACAACTACCTTCTCCCCACACCCCCAGTGACCCCTACTCCATGCCCAGAAGATGGCCAAGATGCCCTCCCTCTCATCATCTGCTTAAGATCATCAAATCAGCATTGCTGACAGATGGCCATCTAGCCTCTGCTTAAAAACCTCCAGTGAAGGAGCGTTTACCACCTCCTGAGGAAACTGATTTGATAGCACTTTACTCACATACAATCTGCCTTTAGTCTCAGTAACAAATGTGAACAATAGATGAATGTGATGATGATATCTCCCAATTCAGGAAGGAGGAGCGGGCCCACTACGGAACTGTTTAAATAACCTGATAGGACAGAGACTGCCGATTCAAGATGGTCCAGGATTGAATGAAGCTGAGCTTCTGACACAACCTCCCCTGCTGAGTAAAACCTGCCTCCACCCTCATCGGCTATAATCTTCTATCTCCATTCACAAAAAAAGTTTCCTATGAGAAGAGGGGGAAAAACAATCATTCTTAGCCTTGCCTATTGGCAGCAGCCCAAGAGTAGAGGCCATGATGGGAAAGAGGGGGAGAGTCATTCTCATGGAAAACCTTGGCCTTTCCCCTCCTGATTATTATTTCCAGGAGGTTAATTCCCAGCTCTTTCGTGTCACATTACCCTAGCGGCATTGGCAGCGTTCAAACATCACAGGGCCGAGGACATAATGTGGTGCTTGGGCCCCATTAACAGATAAGGCTCTAGCACATGAAACCCTATCCATAGCTATCTAAGCTTTGGGTTTCAAATTTTACACTTACAGCGGTGTGGCTGCCGAGGGAGATAGCTTCCTGCAGTGGTGCAAGAAAGGGGTACCTCAGTTGCATCTAGACTATGTTGCTAATCGGTTTTCAGTTTGGAGGTCTCCTTCGTTGTCTGGTTTCTAAGTTTGCTATGGTTGTTCTACGAATGTTCTTTTGCCTCCAGATGAGGTGGAGTCTGATCTGGAGAACCGGGTTTGATTCCTCACTCCTCCACATGAGCAGCAGAGGTAGGGTTGCCAGGTGCCACTTCGCCACCGGCAGAAGGTTTTGGGGGTGGGGTTTGGGGCGGGGAAGGACTTCAATGCCATAGAGTCCAATTGCAGTTCTTTTGAATGGTAAACCACCTTGAAGGCAATGCAGAAAGGCAATATATAAATGAATCGAATAAACAATAAAGCATTCCCTCCAATATATTGTGTTGCTGAAAATGGGGGTGGTGCTTGCTTGAGACAGGATCTGGCCATTTTAGCGGTAGAGGCAGAAAACTCAAATGGCATCCCTTTCTCGCTAATTAAACTTGGAGCATAATCTACCACATGAGCATCTTTGAACAAACCAGAGCTGAGCAAACTGGAATTGACTTCTTGCTTGAGTTCCCAGCTCCAGGTTGGGAAATACCTGGAGATTTGGGGGATGGAACCTGGGAAGGGTGGGGTTTGGAGAAAGAGGGAGATCAGCAGGGTATACTGCCATAGAGTCCATCCTCCACATGATCCATTTTTCCCAAGGGAGCACATCTCTGTTGTCTGGAGTTCAGTTGTAATTCTGGGAGATCTCCAAGGCCCACCTGGAGGTTGGCAACCCTAGTTCTTACAGTGCTCAAAAGTGGGTGGGGCTCCTCGAGTCAGATGTGGTTGCACATCCCTGTGATGCTGCGAGAATCTCCCGGTGCTTCTGCCTAATGTGGCCACTTCACCTTTTCCAAAGGGAGACTCGCCTCTAGGTCAAAATCACCCAAAGCAGTGAGACATTTGAGAACCAAAGAGATACATTGCAGGATGGGCCCTAGGGAAATGCTGTGAACTTCTCTCCTGGGGCAGAAACATTCAGGGATGGTTTGGAAAAGCTGTAGAATGGAAGAGCACTCCTGGGGAAACCGTGTGTCTGGACAGAAGGCTGGGATTGTCATAAGATTTTTGACATTTTTATAATGCTTCAACTCTTCATTTGATGGGAAAATCCTTTTTGTTTGTGTGGGTGTGTGAGAAAAATGTCCCCCTCTCTCGGTTGACTTTGTATATATCTCTCCACTTCTGTTGCATTATGTGTTTTGAAATTGTCCATGCTTTATTTATTTTTTTATGGGAAAGATTTGCATGATTTATTGCAGCACCGTTGGCTTTCTATAGTTTTTAGACCGGAACTATGTATTACCAGGAAACACAGGGGCTATCTGGAGTAGTGTCCTGTTTCCAAGAGTTTCCAGATGCCTCTGGGAACCTCACATGCAGAGCATGAAGACAACAGCCCTCTCCTATTCAGAGACATACTGCAAACCTTAGATGGCTCAGTCCTTATGCAGAGACTGCACCGCCTCCGGTTTTGCACAGGGAATTGTTTGCATAGCCATTGGTATGTGCATAGCTAACGCGCCTCTGTTGTTTTGCATGGTTCCTTGAGGGGGATTCTTCGGGGCAAACACCAAGGTTGCGTTAAATGGGCTCTTTAGTAATGCGAAGCAGGTATGCGCCGGCTTCGCAGTCACTTTCGGAATGATGGTTCAGCGTGCAAAATTCAAAAAAATATGTGGGGCAATTCAGCCTGGAACACGCTGCCAATTACCATGCAAAAATGGCCTTAGTTTTAGCCTTTGAATAACTAACTGAATATGTCCCTTCTTTGTTTTTCTTGAAGCATGTTTTCTCTCTTTTTTATGTTTTTTTCCAGTTTAACCCCCCCCCCTCAAAACACACACACACCCTCTTTCAAAGGAGCCTGCCTGGAATTTCTTTCATGCCCCATTCCCTATGTGTATATTTTCTGATGTGTGTGTATGTTGTGTTACTTTTTTTTTTTTTAAGTTGCATTGACTCAGCGGGGATCAGAGCCAGCTCTGGTTTCTATTACTGATGATGAATGCCAGGGGCTGTGTTTGCGCTCTCAGAGTTTACATGCCGGTTAGGGACCGAGGGAATTCGGGTACCCACTCTGACAAAAAACGGTTTCGGACCTGGGAGGGAGGCGAGGGCACAAGGTTCAAATTACAGGGCAGGGGGTTTGAAGTCCACGCACCGGGAGGGTGGGAGAGAAACTTGTCAGGGGGGGGGGAATGTCATGAAACGAAGCTGTGTCGGTCCCTTGCAGTAAACAGCTGCTGTTGCCCTTTCTTCTATTCTCGACTCTTACAGTCCGCATTTGCTCCGCCCCTCTTAGAGTTTAGTGGCAAATCCTGCTGAGTCTTCTAACCTGAAATTTTGGTAGAATAAGCAGAGGAGACGTGGGCCTTTATGCTGAAAAGATAATCTCAGGAACAATAAACAGAACGGGATAAGAATGTTTTCTCACCCCACTGCTGACATCAGCGTGGTGTGTGGTCCAGTGGCTGGAAAATCGGGCATTGTAGTGACTTGATCTAAGATCCCGGTAGCCCTGGAGGGAAATGATGCACCTCAGCCTCAGTTGTCTATGAAATGAGATCTTAATATTCCAAGAGAATGTTAGAGATATGTATTCTTTTATAAACTACTGGAGGGAAATACCCATGAAATGAACGAAGTCCCATTTAATGTTAGCATTATTATAACCAAAATGAATAGGAGAACTCAAAACTAGTCATTTCATATATGTTATTCTGGTGCCTGGCTGTCTGGTTTAAGATGAGTTCAGATTCACAGCCAGGGGGAGATTTGAGTCCAGCAGCACCTTAACGACCAATAAGGTGTCCAGGATATAAGCTTTTGAGAGTCAAAGCTCCCTTCATCACATAAAGAAAGGGGGAGAGAATCAAGAAATAATGAAACTGACAGTGAACCTTTCCAGTCACCACCGTCAACAAGATCTTACAACAAAAGATTTTTTTTTTCCTGATAGGTCTTTCTTTCCACCATATTTCCATCAATTATCAGTGGTTTGGGAAGAGTTTTTTTGTGTGTGTGAATATACTCATGTTTGCCTGGGTTACAGTGCAATCCTGAGAACACGTCCTGGGAGTAAGCCCTGTTGAATAGACTTGAACAGGATTCTAAGTGGACCTGCTTAGGACTGTTGTCTTACTCTGCTGTCTGGTACTTTGCTGTTTAGATAAACTGAGATCCCTCCCCCAAGTTCTCTTGGGCAGAGATGTTAGTATTCCTTTCCTTTCCTTTTATCCCTTAGAAGCTCCTTGATCAATTGATCTTGAGCAGCATATATCTAGTGTTGGAGGGATATAAGGACTGAAACAAATCTTGCCACTGACAATGTAGCCTTGGGGTCCCTATCGCTTAGTAAAAAAGGCATTATGTCAGTCACAGAGGCATTGGATTTGTATATTAAAAGGGGGGAAATATAGTGCGATCGAAGTTCCTCGTAAAAGCGGCCTTCCAAAAGGGCATGGGCTAATGAGTCAATAGAGCCAGAAGAGCAAGGGCAGATCCTGTCTGAGTATGGTATATTCAGAATTCTGCCCTGCATCACCATAGAAGGGTTAGCATTCAATCTAGCCAAGCAAAAAGCTCTACAGAGACGAGGAGTTGTTAGATAATATGTATAGGCAGGCAGACCACGTGGAGGGGGTATTCCGAAGAACTGGGATGAACAGACACGACGAGCACGAAAAGTCGTGCTGTTATAATCGAGCTCTTTAATGCGCTTTTTAATTTTGGCAAAAGCTTCAGTTTTCCCAAGATCTGATAACATATCCTGCGAGAAGCCCAACAATGCCAGTTTCTCATCTAAGATTTTTTGCCATGAGGATTTAAAAGGGTCATGCTTCAGAGAAGCTAGGAACCCCTCAGTGCTAAAGCACAGTTTAAGGTGTAGTTTAAAGGCGGCCAACCACGCCCTAGCTTCAAAGATGTTAGTATTAGGTTAAGTGGCCACTATAGAGCAGGTCCTGGAAGACAATGTTTTATTTGCACCTCCTGGAAGCTGAAGGGAATGGGGATGGCTGTGCCCAGCAAGCAGATCACACAGAGACCAATGGTTTTCCCAAATCAAGGAAGTTGTTACTCTAGTATTTCTGTAGCTATGTTCATTCCCACACTATAGCCAAATGCTTCTACAAACCTCAAAGCCAGCTCTCATTGGTGGTAGCCAAGTCAGTAGACATGGACACCTGCACCTACTCCTTAGGGCAGGGGTCGGCAAACTCACTAGTCAAAAGAGCCAAATATCAACAGTACAACGATTGAGATTTCTTTTGAGAGCCAAATTTCTTAAACTTAAACTATATAGGTAGGTACACTGTTTATTAACTTAATAAACTTTAATTAAAGTTTTAAGTCTTAATTAAACTATAGGTACACTGAATAAAACTTGATATCATACTTAATAGTGATCTTATTTATTGATAAAAATTAAATTGTAAGTCCCTGCCATTTCCCCCTCCCCATCCGGAGTCCTTGTCTGAAGGCCTGGTCTACCGCCATAAAAGCCTATTGGTCCCATTGGGAGGCCAGGTCTACCCATTGGCTTTCTTGGCAGTAGACCTGGCCTCCGGAGGCCCATAAAAGCCAATTGGTAGACCTGGCCTCTGAAGGGGGACTTTTTCCCCTCCTCGGAATCCAGGTCTACCACCAAGAAAGCCAGTGGGTAGACATGGCCTCCCAATGGGACTCAGCCGGAGGCCAGGTCTACCAAAGGAAGCCCGCCCTGCCCAACAGCTGATAGGCGGGGGGGCAGGAACCGCCAAGCCGCCCGCCCAGCAATCACGAGGCTAGAGGGGAGGGGAGGCTTTAGCCTCCCAACCATTGAGGGCAAGGGAAAGGGGGACCCAGCCATTCTCCATGGCGGGGGGGGGAGACAGCGCACCCGCTCTCTCTCTCTCTCAGGTGCGCCGGCTCCGCAGCCCGGCTCCCGGCGCGAGCGGGCGCAAGAGCAGGGGCTCCAAACCAAGTTCGGAGAGCCGCCCTCAACGGGCCAAAGACCCGCATGCGGCTCGGGAGCCGCAGTTTGCAGACCCCTGCCTTAGGGGATGCACATTATATGAAGATGATGGAGTTAGCCATAGTGCAGCACAAAATTCTCCAGTGAACCATCAACTTAAGCAATCATTTTATGCCCAAGATTCTTATTACTATGCCTAAAGATCAGTTTAGAGTACCCTCTTTCATTTGCTACCCCACGTGAACATAGGGCTACAAATGCACTGTGACTTGCTGTCCCCTAGGGAGATTTTCTCCCTCTCCCATAAAACTAGAACTCAAAGGAACCCAATGAAATTGTTGGAGCCTGAGGAGGGCAGGGTTTGGGGAGGGGAGGGACTTCAATGCCATAGAGTCCAATTGCCAAAGCGGCCATTTTCTCCAGGGGAGCTGATCTCTATCGGCTGGAGATCAGTTGTAATAGCAGGAGATCTCCAGATAGTACTTGGAGGTTGGCAACCCTACTCCCAGGAGATCTCCAGCCACCAACTGGAGGTTGGCAACCCTCCTCAGTGGTGAGGAGAAGGCACTTTGCTGATGGCTGATGTCGTCTTTCTCATTTGCCCCTCCAGTGCCTCAGGGATGAGTTCTGGCAACATAAAAAAGTTCCAATACCAAGCATGGTCTTAAACGAAGCCCCGATGGAGATCTATCTCTAGATCTGGGAAAGAAACCGAGGCTAAGATTAATCGGGGGCTGTGGTGGATTTGATAAGAGGGGAACCAACCAGAGCAACACGAGGAACCTATCTTCTTGTGACACCAGTGAATTATAGCCTCCTCCCTCACACCTTGCCATTGGGCTGAAGAGTCTCCAGTTCTCACGATAAATAGCACTGATTTTTCCACTGCCTCATTTTTTCCCAACGTTCGCAGCCCAGATGGGTGGAATGTTTTATCTCACTGTCTAACCGGCTCAGAGTCTCGGGCTTTCTGGGCCCAGCTTTGGAGATGCTTTGTGACACAAGACGCTTCTCATCTGCTGTTCCCCCAGCATGGTTAATCCCGCCATTTCCTTCAACAGCTCTGCTCTCAGCCAGCCAACTGCATGATCTGCATGAAGGTTTTCCGAGGCAAGTCATGAATCAACATGCTTTTTCCAGACTTTTTTTGGGATTCCCTATTAATCAGCGGATAACCAAAGAGATACCTCAGCTCATTATTCCTTCAATTAAATTTCCCCCCATGGTGGGGCCGTCAGCATAGCTGATCCTCTTGAAGAAAATGTGGGAGTTGTGTAAACAATACGCATCCAAGATGTATGCCTGTTGAAAAACCCTGGTATATTATTGTGAGGGTGGGGGCCTGAAGTGGAATGCCTCAGGAACCAGAGCTTATGACAAAAGAAAGAAGGCTTGGAAAAAACGACACACACAACCCCCACACAGCTGAAGAAAGGAGGCAGATTTGTGCATGGAGGAGCAGGAACACAGAGAGAAGCATGCAGACACTGGCTGGAACACCTTGATGGTGCAGGAGTTCTCTTCTCTCTGGGGCTCTGGTGGAGAGGAGCAGATCTGGGGCCTCATAGGAGGGACCTTTGCCTTATGGTTGCCAGCTCCAGGTTGGGAAACACCTGGAGATTTTGAGGATGGAGCCTGAGGAGGGCGGGGTTTGGGGAGGGGAGGGACTTCATTGCCATAGAGTCCAATTGCCAAAGTGGCCATTTTCTCCAGGCGAACTGATCTCTATCGGCTGGAGTTCTGTTGTACTGGCAGGAGATCTCCAGTTAGTACCTGGAGGCTGGCAACCCTACCTCACAGGGTGTCTGTTGTGGGGAGGGGAAAGGAAGGTGATTGTAAGCCGGTTTGATTCTTCCTTAAGTGGTAGAGAACATCGGCATATGAAAACCAACTCCTCTTCTTCTAATTACAATTGATCTCCAGACAACAGATATCAGTCTCCCTGAAGGCAATGGCTGATTTTGAGGGGACGCTATGGCATTATATCCTGATGAGGCTCCTCCTGACCCTCAACCCCACCCTCATGAGGCTCACCCCCAAATCTCCAAGAATTTCCCAACACAGAGTTGGCAATTCTAGGAGAATCCAGAACAAGACATGCTTTCACGGCCGCCGTTTTGTAGGGCCGCAAAAGAGAAAAACAGCGGCATTTTTGTGCAGCATTTTGTTTTCAACGACAGCCTTCGGTCACTCCCGTCAGGGCGGGTGTGTTTGTGTGTAGGTGGAAGAAACTTCCCATTGACATTTTAAGTATCATTTTGTTCTGTTGAACTAGTCTCATAAATCATTCCAGGCAATTCTCGGAACAGGGCAAGGGGACCTCTGCGAATCACCAGCGACTCAAACAGCAGGCAAGCATGTGGGGCGGTCATGGAAGGGACAGACAAAAACTAGTCTGGAGCCCAGGAGTGGAGTAATAATTTTCCTTCATACAAATGGAGTTATTTTTGGCAGACATCTCCCCTGATTTGCCAGTGGAAGGGACCTCCCATGATGCCTGGTGGAATTCTGGAAAGTTCAGAAAAGGGAAGGAGGCACCGGGGAGGGGCAGCGTTTGGTCGTTGCTTTATTATGATGGTTGAGATAAATGAGTAAGCAGAGTTCTCATGTTCAGAATTGCTTCGAGTACCAAAAGCAGAAAAGGAACTTTGCTGAGTAAGGAAGACGCCGACACAGGCAGGCTGCCACAAAAGGGTATTGGTTTCTCAGGAGGGGAAGAAACGCTGACTCTGTTTTCCAGTCTGAAAAACACTGTCCTGCAATGCGACTGGTGGCTTGTTCAAGGTGAAGCCCAGCCACAGATCAAGGCTTCCATGTCCAGCATCCAAAAGATGCTGAATGAAATCTGTAGAGGTTTATACAGTGATGAACAGGATTGAGAAAATATTTAGAAAGAAAAAGAAGACGAAGGGTTGGTTTTTATATGCTGACTTTCTCTACCTTTTAAGGAGAATCAGACCGGCTTACAATCACCTTCCCTTCCTCTCAATACAAACAGGCTCCTTGTGAGGTAGGTGGGGCTGAGTGAGTTCTGAGAGAACTGTGACTGGCCCAAGGTCAGCCAGCTGGCTTCATGTGGAAGAGCAGGGAAACAAACGCAGTTAACCAGATTAGAGTCCGCTGCTCATGTGGAGGAGTGGGGAATCAAACCCAGTTCTCCAGATCAGAGTCCACCACTCTTAACCACTATACCACACTGGAGTTCCATCCCACATCGTTCTCTCCCTACCCAGATAACGTATGGTAAAAGTTACCCAAGGTTGTGATGTCATCATACTGTGAAAATCCCTGCCTCCCAAGCCACACCACTAGCTGCTCAGAGAGGAATACATAATTATATCACAATATAGGAGAAGTTTTTAAAGAAATGATGAAGGGATACTGGAAAACGTGGAACAGGAATGCCATTAAGCACATAAGAAAAGCCATGCTGGATCAGACCAAGGCCCATCATGTCCAGCAGTCTATTTACACAGTGGCCAACCAGGTGGCTCTAGGAAGCCCACAAACAAGATAACTGCAGCAGCGTTATCCTGCCTGTGTTCCACAGCACCTAATATAATAGGCATGCTCCTCTGGTCCTGGAGAGAATAGGTATGCATTGTGACTAGTATGCATTTTAAATAGTAGCCATGAATACTTCTGTCCTCCATGAACATGTCCACTTCCCTCTTAAAGCCTTCCAAGTTGGCAGCCATTTTGGCATCAAACATGAGTTTTGTGTAATGTGTAGTTCTCCTTCTATTGTAAGAAATAGCTATCAAGAAAGCACTATCTCCACTGTGCTATGAAGCGCACTGGGTAACTGGGCAAGCCAATTTTTAGCATTCTACCATACCTCACAGGGTTATTGTGAAGATAAACTGTGCAGGAGAACCATTTATGCCACCCTGATCTTCTTGAATGAAGGGTGGGATAGGAATGTAAAAAAACATAATTGAATTAGTGGCTGGTTTTACTACAGTGGTCAAGAGAATCAGTATGCATTTTAAGTTATTTTGCTCAGTTAATTGTGATACAGAGTTTATGAACACACAGAGATCTGCCTTATACTGAATCAGACCATTGGTCCATTGAAGTCAACATTGTCTATACAGACTGGCAGCAGCTCTCCAGGGTCTCGGGTTAAGGTCTTTCACCTTCTATCTGGGTCTTTGAACTGGAGATGCCAGGGATTGAACCTGGCACCTTCTGCATGCCAAGCAGACTCACTACAGCTGAGCCACAGCTCCTCCCCTTTAAGCATCACATTAAATTGCCATTTTATTTACATATCTGCTGCTGAAATGTTGAACTATGGATTATACCACACCTGGAGCTCATCTTTAACTCCTCTCTGTTGAAACATGTGGATTTCAACCATGCTCTTTAGCCTTTCTCTCCCTTTTGTGCCTCCCAATTTATTTCACCCACCTGTTAGACCTTATGTCAATGTAAGCAAATGGTGGTTGTATTTACCTGCCATTGCAGGTATAGGTGATGCCAGCAATGGTGCTCTGTTTATGGTAGAAGTATTCCAACAGGTGTGTTTAGGTTTGCCTTTCATAGTGTATTCACTAAAGACACATCGTGTTTTATTAGGGTGACAATCTATATGGGCCACGCAAAGGGGGACCAAATGCTCAAAAAGAGGAGAAGAGGGAACGAGCTTTCCACCAAATCTGCATATGCTAATTTATATTAATCTATGTAAACATACTGGGAGGGAAGGCAGCATGGTTCAGCCCGATCTCGTCAGATCTCGGAAGCTAAGCAGGGTCAGCCCTGGTTAGTATTTGGATGGGAGACCACCAAGGAATACCAGGGCTGCTAAGCAGAGGAAGGCATTGGCAAACCACCTCTGTTAGTCTCTTCCCTTGAAAACCCCATAAGGGGTCGCCATAAGTCAGCTGCAACTTGACGGCACTTTACACACACACATGTAAATGTACACATAATTCACATAATTTTAAAAAATACAACTCACCATAGTGCCAGAAGTATCTGCTATTCATGTGCTAACTGTGGATGGGAAAATTTCAAGACCCCTGCTCTGCCTTCTGGTGGCTCATCTCAGACTACAGAGATCAGTCCCCCTGGAGAAAATGGATGCTTTGGAGGGTTTACTCTATGGCATTGTACCCCACCAAAGTCCCTGTCCTCCCCAGGCACTATCCCCAAATCTCCAAGAGTTTCTCAACCTGGATTTGGCAAGCCTACCCCCATCGCACACCAGTGGCCAGGGGGACCTGGTAACCCTAAGCAAGAACCCTGACATTTCCAATTCAGAAGGTCCATTACTTCAGCTGTTTTAAACAGGGATGGCATGTTGCTACCTGGAGAATAGGACCTTGACTTTAAACATGCCAGTAAACTGGGAGATGACGGTCTCTCCTCACCACCAGTGGGATATTTTGGGGGAGGAGCCTAAGGAGGGTGGGGTTTGGTGAGGGGAGGGACTTCAATGCCATAGAGTCCAATTGCCAAAGTGGCCATTTTCTCCAGGAGAACTGATGTCTCTCAGCTGGAGATCAGTGGTAATAGCAGGAGATCTCCCGCTAGTACCTGGAAGTTGGCAACCTTACTCTTCCATCAATTTCCGTTGATAAAATGGACTCTTTGGAGGGTGGACTCTATGGCATTGTACCCTACTGAGGTCCCTGTCCTTCCAGGCTCCACTCCCAAATTTCTAGCAGTTTTCCAAGCTGGAGACAGCAACCCTACACCCCCCCCCCCCACACACACACACCTTGCTGCTGGCCAGGGGGGACCTGGCAACCCTACTCCCCTATCAGGTAGGAGAAGCAGTTGTTAGTGGATTCCAATTTCCTCCCCTTTCTGCCTGAATTTCCTCCTATATTCCTGAGTGAGCCCGCATTGCCCAGTGCCTATTTTTGTCAGCAACGATTGAACTTGAGATCAAAACAGCCTGGCCGGGCCTCTCAGGCATAACAAGACCCCCCCACACACAGACACACCAAGGGAAGGGAGGGCAAGCTTGCAATGCCAACGATATTTATCATGGCAAAAGAAAGCATTGGCCTAAGCAGAAATGGGCCATGCCAGGCTAGCTGACCTAGGCGCTTTCCCAGAGACCCGGGGGCAGCTGTGCTTCTTGCTGAGTCCAGCAGTTTCCCTCCTGCCCTCTGTTTGCTTTCGAAGCCTTTGGATGAAAAATGAGCCTCCAGCGATGCAGGGCGCTGCAGCGTTCCCAGTGATTTACCGAGAACTTTGCTCTGACAAAGTCTTTCCGCTTACCCAGACCAGGAGGAGGGGGAAGCGAGAGAACTGTAAACTGGCAGGAGGATTGGAACCATATGTTCCCAACGTTTGCTCGGAGGGCCAAGCTGAGCTGTCCTGCCAATGCCTGCACAACGGTGGTGCAGGGGAGGGTTAGCTTTGGCTAGGCGTCAGATTGGCTACCTGCGAGACTCGGACGTTTTCCACTCGCATGATCCACTCTCTCATGCAGGGGCAGACTGGCCTTTGCATGTACAGGGAAAGTTCCCAGCGGGGCACTGCCCTTGGGGACTGCTGGTCACCAGGAACGTGTCCCGAGGAGGGCAAGAAAGATGGTGAGGGCTCTGGAGACCAAGACCTATGAGGAAAGGTTGAAGGGTATGTTTAGCCTGAAGAGGAGAAGACTGAGAGGGGATATGATAACCATCTTCAAGTACTTGAAGGGCTATCATGTAGAGGATGGTGCCGAGTTGTTTTCTGTGGCCCCAGAAGGTCAGTCCAGAACCATTAGGTTGAAATTAAATCAAGAGTTTCCATCTAGACATTAGGAAGAATTTTCTTTTCTTCTTCTTTTTTTAATAATTTTTAATTCAGTTTTTAGGGTACAGAATTAAAAAGGGGAGAGGGGACGAGAATGGGGGGCAAAAATTGGTTTCTGTGTCCAAGTTACCAATTTATCATATTGTGCACCCATAAAAACTAAGGTATTCCATCTAATCACCGCTTAAACTAATACACACATTAACAGGTCAGACCAGAACCAATGGGTTGAAATTAAATGAAAAGAGTTTCCATCTAGACATTAGGAAGAATTTTCTAACAGTTAGAGTGGTTCCTCAGTGGAACAGACTTCCTCGGGAGGTGGTAAGTGCTCCTTCCCTGGAGGTTTTTAAGCAGAGGCTAGATGGCCATCTGTCAGCAATGCTGATTGTATGACCTTAGGGAGATCATGAGAGGGAGGGCATCTTGGCCATCTTCTGGGCATGGAGTAGGGGTCACTGGGGGTGTGTGGGGGAGGTAGTTGTGAGTTTCCTGCATTGTGGAGGGGGTTGGACTAGATGACCCTGGTGGTCCCTTCCAACTTTATGATTCTATGATTCTAGGAACGAGCACAGCCAAGCTCCAGTATCTCTGCCACATGGGCCACTTGGCATGGGTCCTTAACCCTAGCACTGATGATCGGGGAGGGGCAATGACTCAGTGGTAAAGCACCTGCTTGTCATGCAGAAGGTCTCGGGTTAAATCTCCAGCATCTCCAGTTAAGAAGAAGAAGAAAAAAAGAGCTGGTTTTTTATATGCCAATTTTCTCTACCTTTTTAAGGAGAATCAAACTGGCTTAGAATCGGCCTTTCCTTCCTCTCCCCACAGCAGACACCCTGTGAGGTAGGTGGGGCTGAGGGAGTTCGGATCAAATTGTGACTAGCCCAAGGTCACCCAGCAGGCTTCATGGGGAAACCAACCCGATTCACCAGATTAGAGTCCGCTGCTCACGTGGAGGAGTGGGGACTGAAACCTGGTTCTCCAGATTAGAGTCCTCCGCTCCTAACCACTACGCCACGCTGGTTCTCAGGTAGTACGTGATGTGAAAGACCTCAACTGAAAACCCTGGAGAGCTGCTGCCTGTCTGAGCAGACAATAGAGACCTTGATAGCTCAATGGCCTGATTCAGTATAAGGCAGCTTCATGTGCGTTCATGTGCGATGCCAGTGAACCAATTGCGTCCTCCTGATCTCCTGACAATTTGTGGAAGGAAGGAAGGAAGGAAGGAAGGAAGAAAGGAAGAAAGGAAGGAAGAAAGAAAGAAAGAAAGAAAGAAAGAAAGAAAGAAAGAAAGAAAGAAAGAAAGAAAGAAAGAAAGAAAGAAAGAAAGAAAGAAAGAAAGAAAGAAAGAAAGAAAGAAAGAAAGAAAGGGTGAACTGTTGTCCCTTGTTTGCACAGGCCTGTGGCACTTGCTTGTACCCACTCAGCTAATCATACTCCATGGTCATTTTAAATTCCTAGTCTGCTCCTGCTCTTATTAGGGTTGTGAGGTCCCTCTTTGCCACTGGTGGGAGGTTTTTAGGGTGGATCCTGAGGAAGGGGGATTTGGGGAGGGGGGGACTTCAATGCCATAGAGACCAATTGCCAAAGTGGCCATTTTCTCCAGTGAACTGATCAGCTGTAATAGCAGGAGATCTCCAGCTACTACCTGGAGGTTGGCAACTCTACTCAAAATCCTGTTGTCTGCAGCTGCTGTGCCTGACCTGGAAAGGCACTGATAGGACTATCTGTTCTCAAGAAAGGTTTTTTTTTTCAGTCCCTTCATTAGAGCGTTGTGCCCTGGAACCGAAAGCTGCTCTCCGAAGCGCCTGCTTGTTATACTTTTAAATAATAATAATAATATTTGCACTTCTGTCTTCAGGCTCCTGTTTTCGCCCGGCAGTTCAAAAACGTTGGCGTGTGAAAAGCCAAGCCCGCTTCCACTAATTTCTCATTACCAGGAGAGATTGAAGCCAACTAGAGGAGTTTGAGAGCTACATAAATAATGAGTTGGCTAAAGGGATTGATTAGAATGGAGCTGCCGGCTCAGAGTTCAGCAATGATTAAAGAAGGGCCTGGGAAGACCTTATGAACATTCTCTAGAGCAAAAACACTCCCGCTTTCTTTTTGCATGGTAATTCACAGTGCGTTCCAGGCTGAATTGCCCCCCATGTTTTGTTTTGTTTTTTTCACACTGAACCATCATTCCAGAAGTGACTGCAAAGCCGGCGCATACCTGCTTCGCATTACTAAAGGGCCCATTTAACGCAGCCTTTGCTGTTTGCCATGAAGAATTCCCCTCAAGGAACCATGCAAAACAATAGCGGCACATTAGCTACGCATATGCTAATGGCTATGCAAACAGGAATGAAGGAGCAGGCAAGTGGGGGGTGGAATTACTCCTTTTGCACTGGGACTGTGAATAGGCATTTTAAAAGCTGCATTTTAAAAAAGAGCTGTGAGTGAGCATCAAAACTGACCATGCAAAAATGGCCCATGAGTTTGGCGGGGGGGGGGGGGCGGATTTAACATGATGGCTGGCTTTATAAGGTCCCTTCACCCAAGCTAGGAATATTATTATTGACAAATTTGTAGGGGATGGGTCTACCAACAGCTGTTAGTAGGGTTACCAGGTCGCAGCCTGCACATCTCAGGAGCAATTGGAGGGGGGCACCATATGAGCGTGCCTACGTCACTTCTGGTTTAAACTGGAAGTAACACAGGGGGATGTTCTAGCATTTCACAAACCAGGCCTCACCTCCAATTTCTTCCGGGGGTTGTAGGCTGTGGTCTAGTAACTCTAGCTGTTGGCCCTGTCAATAGGGTTGCCAGCTCTGGGCTGGGGAAATACCCAGAGATTTTGGAGGCGGAGCCCGAGGGAAACGGGATTTGGAGAGGGGAGGGACTTCAATGCCATAGTTCAATTGCCAAGGCGGCCATTTTCTCCAGGTGAACTGATCTCTGTCTCCTGGAGATCAGTTGTACTAGCAGGAGATCTCCAGCCACCACTTGGAAGCTGGCAACCCTACCTGTCAAGGAACCTCATATGCAAAGGCAGTGTACCTTTAAATAACCAGCTGCTGGGATCAACCACCAAGATGGATTGCCCTGCAAGCCCCAAGGACAATTCTGTATCTGCTTAGCAAGAACTCTGTGTGCTTCCCAGAGGCATCTGGATGTCTGTTTCTGGAAACAGGGCAAAACTAATCAGCCTTTCTTGGGCTGTATTTGACAACTTCTTGAATTTTCGCTAGTTGTTCGTTAGCTGTGGTCCCTAGGTGAATGCTATCATATTTGAATAGGATTCCTTTTTGGTGTGCTTACAAGGAGATCCCTGTACATTCAAACAAACTTCTTAACCATCCTTAGGTGCATAATTAGTGTTGCCAGGTCCTTCTTCGCCATCGGCGGGAGGATTTTGGGGCGGAGCCTGAGGAGGGCAGGGTTTGGGGAGGGGAGGGACTTCAGTGCCATAGCATCCAATGGCCAAAGCGGCCATTTACTCCAGGGGAACTGATCTCTATCGGCTGGAGATCAGTTGTAATAGCAGGAGATCTCCAGCTAGTACCTGGAGGTTGGCAAGCCTATGCATAATTGAAATCAAGTTAAATTAGCAGCATTTATTCCAATTCTGAAAGTGGGAAGATCAAAGCAAAGGACAGGGGAACAGGGATTAGCTTTAAGAACCCTGAGAATGGAATGTGTAACAAAGGGTAGGAGGGTGGGGATTGTTTTATAAGCTTCTGTTATCAACGAGCAAGGATACTGATGGTGGGCTCACGCAACCCCCACCTTTGATTATTGGGAGAGACAGGTTGTGGACCAACAGAGATCAATTGACCTGGAGAAAATGGCCACTTTGGCATTTGGACTCTATGGCATTGAAGTCCCTCTCCTCTCCAAACCCCACCCTTCTCAGGCTCCACCCCCAAAACCTCCCACCAGTGGCAAAGAGAGACCTGGCAACCCTATTGATAACCCTAGAAACTCTAGAAGGAAACAACAGGCCTAGCTCAGCATGTCACTGAATGAGATTCTACAGAGATGGCAGAGCAGAGAGGTTTGCCAGTTCGGACTGTGGGGGAATGAGCACATATTTCAAAATTCCTCCAGGGTCATAATTCCCTCTAAGTGGAAAAGAACCACACCACACAGGAGAATTGAAGCTCTTTGAATTTGAGTTTTGTGTGTGTGTGTTTTACACAGAAGAGCATTATATGTGGGACCCCCCTCCCTATCACCCACACTCTGAAGCAGTACAGTCTATTATATTGCCTCAGAAATCTACCATCTCTACCATTCAGAAGGGCTGACAGGTAGTAGCTTGAGGTCTCCTGGGATTACAACTGGTCTCCAGGTGACAGAGATCACTTCACCTAGCTAAAATGGCCGCTTTGGAAGGCTGACTCTGTGGCATTATACCCCATTGAAGTCGCTCCCCTCTCCAAACCCCATCCTCCTCAGACTCCTCCCCCAAAATCTCCAGGTATTTCCCAACCCAGAGCTGGCAACCCTAAATATAAGCCTTCGCATCACCATGAGTCAGAACTCCTGTGATGACTCTTCAGGCACGCAAGTTATCAATGATGATCAACCTCAGCAAATGCTCCTTTTTTCCTTTTCCTCTTGGATTCATCCAGGAACAGGCCTTTCACACTCTGTGGGTTTTCTTTTGCTCTACACATTCCCTCCCCCCAACCTTTTCAGTATCCATTGCAGAGATTCCTCAAGAAGGTAATACTTTGATTGGTGGTCTTTTACACCTTGAAATAATGGGCACTGGTTTCCCTTTTGGCTCCTGAATCCACTCATTTCCTTTCTTCCTGACTCATTTTATACAGTTCTTCCGTGAGACTCACCAACTTTTAAACAAACCCGTTCATTCTCCGCCCCCCTTTTTTTCTGCATTCCAATTTATGAATGAAAAGGTTGCCTGGCCTGTGCCTTAGGAAAAGGGAGGAGGGTATATCAGAAAGCACCACAATGCAAGCCATGTGGCTTTATTTTTCAGCCGGGGGGGGGGGGGAGAGAAAGTCTGGCAGACTGCGAAGAGAGTGAGCAAGATCAGATGCCGATCCCACACATACCAGCACCCCCTCATCTCCCGTACATCCTGGGAATCGAGGCACGGTTTGAGTCCAGCAGGCCTTACTCATGAGTAAGTGCAACTAGGGTCATTGCCTTGACCATGTGGTTTGGTAGTTCCCAGTATTCCATGCAGCTACGGGAGATGGGGGCTCAGCCATCCCATCACATGAATCATGGTTTCCGTGACGTTTTTCGATTTGCGTACTGGTGTTCGTCCCACTCAGCTGCCCTGGGGGCACGAAGCAGCTGTCCCTGGATGCTCTTGTGTGAGACTCTTTCTCATCACCTGCCCGGGATTTAGTGGAAAAATCTTTATGGCTGAAAAATTGGGAGGGATGGCCCCATTCCAAGTTCTGTGGTCTGGTCCCGAGGATGACAGAGCTTGTATCAAGAATTTAAACATGCTGAAATTGGCTTGGTGCCTGAAGAAAAGTGCTTTGGCCAGAATCTTTTGTGGCTCCGGGCAATTCTACAGCTTATCATGAGCCTGTCACTGTGTAAAAGTGTAAGAAGGTCAGTTATTGATTAGCCTTGATCCTCTGAGCATAGAGCTCTGTTATTTGGGACTTTTAAAAATAGATGGGATCATTACATTTATTTGTGCACTGATGCATTTTTAATTTTCTCTTTGCCCCATTTTACAGATAGTCAAACTGAGGCATAGAAGCTCACCAGGACACACTTAGAATCATAGAAGTCTTAATTAAAATATCCCTAGATATCCAGATCCAATCTAATGACCTGACTATTGCTAATGAAAGTTGTTGCGGGTGACTTGAGTGACTCTGACGGGAAAGTGTACAAAAGGACAAACTCCTTTTGAGAAACCGTGTGTCTAAAATGCCGTCAAGTCATAGCCGACCTATGGTGACCACATAGGGTTTTCAAGGCAAATGGTTAACAAAGGTGGTTTGCCATTGCCTGCCTCTGTCTGCATAGCGACCCTGGACTTCCTTGGTGGTCTCCCATCCAAGTATTAACCAGGGTTGGCCCTGCTTAACTTTCAAGATCTGATGAGATTGGACTAACGGTAAAAATGGAGGGGGTCATCCAAGCCAAGGTCCTGAAAAATTAATTCCTGACAATTGAGTTATGGGATCCAGCAGATGGATACTGACATAGATGGCTTTTTAAAAAGTTTATATAAATTTATGGACAAGTCTATCAATAACTATTAGCCATGATAGCTAAAGAGAACCTGTATCAGTCAGTAGCAGTGTACCTCTGAATAAACAAGAGTGCTACCATCTTAATGCTACTGTTGAAAATAGAATTCTGGACTATATAGTTTGGTCCGATGGGACAAATCTCTTTTCGTCTTTATCAAAATACTTCTAGGTTCCCTTGACATTTTTGAGATTTTTTGCTTGGACATGAACCTCCACGTTTCTAGGCAAAATGGTTGCAACTTTCATTGTAACTTACATTAATTGGTAATTTCACTGTTGCTACTCGAAGTCCCCCCGCCCCCGCATTCCTCTCTTGAGATAGCTGAACATCCCTTCAAATTGCTGGGAAGACTGTCAAACCTAACAAAGTTCTAACCTCTGATGTAGTTACTGCCCCGATGTTAAACAACCATTATTTTGAACCACTAGTTGATAGATAAGGAATGACTTCATACAAGGATCCATCTAAACAAAGCATTTGCAGAGGGTGTTCTGGACTCATCCAAGTCAGGGCTTTAATTGGTTGCTTTAGAAAATTAAATGATTAGCCGGTGCTACCCGAGTCTCCTGGGTCTTTGGTCAAGGCTTAATTTGAGCCAGAGGTCACAGGGCCTGCATCCCCAGTAACTCAACCTGTCCCCAGAAGCTGTTTTCAATGCCAGAGCTAAGCCTGGGAACGTGTGAAAAAAGAAAGGACGGAGTCTAGATAATGGCACAAAAATAGTCTATTATTTATCCATTACCCTTGCTTAAGTTGTAGGGCCACTAGGATAGATATCTTTAAGAAGGGATTAGACAGGTTTCATTTTACTAGCCAAGTTGACCAAAGGGTAGGGTTGCCAGGCCCCTCTTTGTCATCGGCAGGAGGTTTTTGGGGGCACAGCCTGAGGAGGGCAGGTTTGGGGAGGAGAGGGACTTCAATGCCATAGAGTCCAATTGCCAAAGCGGCCATTTTCTCCAGGTGAACTGGTCTCTATCGGCTGAAGATCAGTTGTAATAGCGGGAGATCTCCAGCTACTACCTGGAGGTTGGCAACCCTACTGAAGGGAACCTCCATGTACTGAGGGATGGTCTTTGCGTACCAGTGCTGGGAGACAAGAGTGGGAGAAGCCATCTTTCTGCTCTGTTTATTGGTCCTCCAGGGCAATTTTTGACCTGTGTACGAAACAGGATACTAAACTAGATGGACCCCTGGTCTGATCCAGCAGGGCTCTTCTTCTGTTTTTAGTAGGGTTGTCAAACCCCAGCCGTTAGTGGGGGATGACCCACTTTGGTGCCCCACCCTCAGCGCCATTCAGCCAGCCAGAGGGGGAACTTACTGGCCGTAAACTTACGCCAAGTCCTCTGGTGTCTGCAATGCGAAAATGATGTCATTGTGTCGCTGATGACCATAGGGACGCTCTAGTATTTGGGCAAAACTCTATGGTAAAACTCTATCCCCTGATGGTGGCCAGGGAGGACTTGGCAACCCTATCCCTGACCCCACCCTCCCTAGGATTCACCCTAGGGTTGCCAGGTCACTCTTTATGATGATTTTGCCACAGAGTTTCCAGTGATTCCTAGAAGTGACTTCACACTGTAGGCAATGCCAGTGCCCTCCATGTCCCTGGTTTCCATCTTCTGCTGGTAGTCAGGCATTGCCTGGGAACCCTACTCCACCCCCCAATATCTCCAGGAATTTCCAAAGCCAGAAGTGACATAATCGTGTCACACGCGATCGCCCCAGCTAGGGTTGCCAATCTCCAGGTACTAGCTAGAGACCTCCTGCTATTACAACTGATCTCCAGCCGATAAGAGATCAGTTCACCTGGAGAAAATGCCACTTTGGCCATTGGACTCTATGGCATTGAAGTCCCTCCCCCCCAAAATCCGCCGTCCTCAGGCTCCACCCCCAAAATCTCCAGATATTTCCCAATCCGGAGCTGGCAACCCTAGCCCCAGCCCCTCCCCCCAAAACCTCCTGCCGATGGAAAAAGAAGAAGAGCTGGTTTTTATATGCCGACTTTCTCTACCACTTAAGGGAGACTCAAACTGGCTTACAATCACCTTCCCTTCCCCTCCCCACAACAGACACCCTGGGAGGTAGGTGGGGCTGAGAGAGCTCTAAGAGAGCTGTGAATAGCCCAAGGTCACCCGCAGGCTTCATGTGGAGGAGTGGGGAAACAAATCCAGTTCACCAGGTTAGTGTCCGCCGCTCCTGTGGAGGAGTGGGGAATCAAACCTGGTTCTCAAGATCAGAGTCCATCGCTCCAAACCACCGCTCTTAACCACTTCACCACGCATCTGGCAACCCTACACTCAAGTCATATCACCACACTTTTGCAGAGGATTGCCCTTCCCTCAATCCTCTATGAGAAACTGATCCCCCCACACATCTCTTCTCCGTGGCAATGCATTGGAGCGCCGTCCCAAAGAGGAGCTTGGCTTGAAGGCCTCTGTCGGTCCCCAGACAGAAATTCTCCTTGAACCATACCCCCCCCCCAAAAAAAAGCCTCTTTGTTCATTCCGAAAGAGACGCTTGGCACAATAACCCATTGTGCGGGAGGCTTTAATGGAGGGCCAGTTTCTTTGCAACGTGTAGGCCGGAGCAAAGGAGATGAAGGCGAAAAGGGGGCTGGAAAGTTTCTGTTGGATGCTGTTCAGAAGCCTTCGCCCAGCAGGAGAAAACCCAGCATGGAAAGAAAACAGTGCGAGGCCTGGAAAGTGCTGACTCTGAAAGCCAACATTGGCATGAGCAGGCAGCCGGTCACTGGAGCCACCTTGCAGCTGTAACAGCAAGCGGGCTCCTCTCCGCGGGCCAGGCCCTGGGCAGGCCTCTCCCTCCTCCCGGCTGACGCACGGAGCGCAGCACAACTTTCGCCTCAGCGAGGAAGTTTCCATAGTAACAGGGATCAGTGAAGGCACTGCAGAATTCCTCTCTGGGTTGCAGTTCCCCTGGAGAAAATGGCCGCGTTGGCAATTGGACTCTATGGCATTGAAGTCCCTCCCCTCCCCAAACCCCGCCCTCCTCAGGCTCCACCTCAAAAACCTCCCGCCAGTGGCAAAGAGGGACATGGCAACCCTAGGGTCTGAGGAGGACACACTTTCCATGAACTGGCCAAATTAATTGAGCAAAGCAAAATGAGTATTTACAATACTCTTTATTTCATTTAGATGTTTATACCCAGTTTTTCTCCATGCTGGGGTCCCAGAGTGGCTTAAAATCCCAACACTGGTAACCAGCGGGAGCTTTTGGGGAGCAGGGACATGTAAATCGGCATTGTTCTGATGCTGCAACGTCACTAGCGCAATCCCAGAAGTGTTGTCATTGTGTCAGGATGACGCTCTAGTAGGGTTGCCAGATCCCTCTTTGCCACTGGTGGGAGGTTTTTGGGGCGGAGCCTGAGGAGGGCAGGGTTTGGGGAGGGGAGGGACTTCAATGCCATAGAGTCCAATTGCCAAAGCAGCCATTTTCTCCAGGTAAACTGATCTCTATCAGCTGGAGATCAGTTGTAATAGTAGGAGATCTCCAGCTAGTACCTGGAGGTAGGCAGCTGGATATCTGTGGCATGCATTGCCTCATCTGGATATCTGTGGCATGCATTGCATTCAGTCTTGACTGGGCATATTCAGTTGAGCTATGTTTAATTGATTGCCAGAGAGCCATGGAATGAAACCTCCTGCCATTGATCTTCAAATAAGTCTAACTCACATTTGGCCCCACACCCGCCCTGTCACGGGGTGGGGGTGGGGGTATCACTGCAGTGCTTCATGGCAGGAAGCAAACATAAACCAGATCTTGAAGTATCTCCCTTGACTGAGGCCTTTGAGTAGCCGCTGAAAGGCTGCTAACCCCTAACTATCTTATCAGATGAAGTCTCCCTGTTTGAACGGCTTCAAGAGCTCAGGCTGCATGTTGGAAATTTGTTAACATGCTCAAAGGAGAGATAAAGTCATGACTGGCATCAAGATCAAGATTCAAGGTAAGACCTCTGGGGTGGCAATGCTTCTTTTGTTGTTGTTGTTGTTGTGCCATCAAGTCACAGCTGACATATGGTGACCCCGTAGGGCTTTCAATGCAAGAGATGTTCGGAGGTGGTTTGCCATTGCCTGCCTCCATGTCATGACCCTTGGGTTCCTTGGAGGTCACCCATCCAAACACTCACCAGGGCTGACCCTGCTTAGCTTCTGAGATCTGATGAGATCAGGATGGGTTTGTTTGTGTGTGTCAATATTATGTCCAGCACCAGCTTAACTTAACCTGATCCAGAATTAGAATGTGTTGTGTCCTTTTGACTATGTTCCATATACACATTGTGTGTGTGTGTGTGTGTGTGTGTGTGTGTGTGTGTGTGTGTGTGTGAAGTGCCATCAAGTTGCAGCCAACTTATGGCAACCCCAGCAAGGAGCTTTCAAGGCAAGTGAGAAGCAGAGGCAGTTTGCCATTGCCTTCTTCTACAGAGTCTTCCTTGGTGGTATCCCATCCAAGTACCGATCCTGCTTAGCTTCCACAATCTGACAACATTGGGCTATGTCATGCCACCTTCACTCCCATACAGAGTAGATCTCAATAATGATGAATGCATTTTGGACATCCTCCTTATGCTATCTGTTATCTTCAGGGCAGAGGCTAGGAAGGAGTGTGCTTCAGTGGCTACCAAATCAAATTATCTGGGTGAAGTGTAACGATTGGGTTAGGGCTGCAAAAAATATTGGGAAGAGAGCAATGGAGGGTGTTGTTCTCCATGGGGTCCACAACCTTATTGACCTCATAGGCACTTTCTGAATTCTGAGATCGTTGAGTGGGTGCTATTACCAAATGGCTGCCGTGGGGGCTGGGTCCAATCACCCAGTATTGGAAGGTTCCAAGCCAAGTGTCCTTGTATGATGAAAATAACTGTTTCTGTTTGGGTGCTCCCTGCAGAAGGAATGTGATGCCTCCCAGACTCTTCAGAAGTACCTACTGCTCCAGTGAGTGGAGGAAAGTCAGTATTAGCTTTCTGCTTTGGAGAAAATGAGTTTTTGGAAAGAAGGAAATCAGAACCAGAAAACACACTGGTGGACATCATCACACCCACAGGCACCATGTGGGAAGTCACTGCAGTAAAGATTGTGATGGGAGAGAAGGGGATCTGGAAGGTGTGCACATATGAAGCTGCCTTACACTGTCAAGTGATTGTTCCATCCATCCCAGTACTTTCTACTATGGCTGGCAGCAATGTTTTAAGGTATTGGGCATAGGTCTTTCCCAACCATGCAACCTGAGATCCAGTTTATAGAATCATAGAGTTGGAAGGGACCACCAGAGTCACCAGTTGCCATAAACTGAAGTTGGGACATTGGGCATGCAACCCAATTCCTCTTACTAAGCTACATCCCTCTTTGAAGAAGGTACTCCAGTCACTTTCCATTGGAACCAAGGATTGCACTGTTAAGAGTTCAGTTGTGTCTAGATGTCAGTGCTATAGGATGTTAGCACACTAGTGCTAGCATGCTGCTGATGGCCCATCTCCTTCAGGAGGCATGCCGCTGCACTTTGTAAGTTGGATCGAACTGACTTCCATTGGTCAAAAAGGAAGGACAGGTTCTCTTTTGACCACCAAAAGGCTCTCCTGGGGATCATTGGATCGACATGAACAAGAGTGGGACAGGAGCTGTAGTAAGGAAGAAAACTGGGTGTGATTGGGTGAAAAGGTTGGCTGGATTCAACCCATAGTACCTGCAAAAATATCTGACAGTCTTCAGGTCTTGAGGATACAAAGAAATAAAATATGATTATTAGGTTCAAGAATCTGTAGTCTTCTGCTAAGCAACTCAGCTATTCCAAGAAGACACATCACTCTTGAGTGTGACGTTATTTCCAATGTAGTCCTTAGGCAATGCTTCAAGTACCAATAATGAAGACAGTGTGGTTGTTTCAGTTGGGCAACGGTGACTCAACCTAATGATTTCCATGCCTGAATAAACAAGAAAGAGCTGAGCTTAAGGAGCTGAAGTCTCTGATTTGAGTCATGGAGGCATGCCAGTGTTTTACAGGAGCCGGCCTATAAAATTTCGCAACCAATTTTGTTTACAAGGCCCTGTTCCCGTTTTTGGAGAGGTCGGTCCTTTTGCAAACTCCTCAGCACTGACAACCAACAAAACAACGCTTGTAAAATAGTGACAGAAGAAGGCTGCTTTGTTCCCACAATTGGATCACGGAACTTAACAAGTGATTTCAAAAACATAATGGACATAATAGAGACGAACCATACTTCACAAGGCAAGCACGGGATTCCTAACCACATGGCTGCCATGTAATGCTAATAGGGTTGCCAGCTCCAAGTTGGGAAATTCCTGGAGAATTGGGGTGGAACCTGGGGGACAACTTTTGTGGAGCAGAGGAAGCTCATCAGGGATGTGATTCCAATGGAATCCATCCTCTGAAGCTATCATTTCCTTCACCAGAATTGATCTCTATAGTCTGTAGATCAGTTGTAATTCCAGGAGAACTCCAGGCCCCCCATGGAGGTTGGCAACCCTAAATGCTAAGGTGGGTAGGGATAGTTGCAAAGGAGATGCAATGAATGAAGGCCATGTTTAACCCTTTCCCCATTCACGCTAGAGAGCCAGTGGGCTGTAGTGGTTAAGAGCGGTGGACTCTAATCTGGAGAACCAGGTTTGATTCCCCACTCCCCTACATGAGCGGCAGACTCTAATCTGGTGAACCAAGTTGGTTTCTCCACTACCACACATGAAGCCTGCTGGGTGACCTTGGGCTAGTCACAGATCTCTCCGAACGCTCTCAGCCCCACCTGCCTCACAAGGAGTTTGCTGTGCGGAGAGGAAGGGAAAGAGATTGTAAGCCAGGTTTGATTCTCCTTAAAAGGTAGAGAAAGTCGGCATATAAAAAACAACTCTTCTTCCTTGAATCTCCTTCTCCTGGCTAGTCCCCACCCCCAGACAAAACTGGACATTATGGCAGGTATATGGCTTTCACCAAATGCGAGAACACATGAAGCTGCCTCATACTGAATCAGACTCTTGGTCCATCAAAGTCAGTATTGTCTACTCAGACTGGCAGTGGCTCTCCAGGGTCTCAGGCAGAGGTATTTCACATCACCTACTTGCCTAGTCCCTTTAACTGGAGATGCCAGGGATTGAACCTGGGACCTTCTGCATGCCAAGCAGATGCTCTACCACTGAGCCACGTCCCCTTCCTGACTGTGTCCCCTCCTCTCCTCTCTCTCCTCCTATACCACTAATGCAAAATATGCAACTGTGCATCTTCATCCTCTGACGTGCTTACTCCGTTTCATTGGCTTATGGAATTCCATAGTACGATGACACCATGGGACATGTTTTCTATTGTGTTACCGGAAAGAGGGAGGGAATGAAGCACATCAC
Source organism: Euleptes europaea (assembly GCF_029931775.1). Classification (NCBI taxonomy): domain Eukaryota; kingdom Metazoa; phylum Chordata; class Lepidosauria; order Squamata; family Sphaerodactylidae; genus Euleptes; species Euleptes europaea. The sequence goes on along the minus strand of NC_079325.1, from coordinate 13,558,563 downwards.
AGTGTGTTTCTTTGGCAGCCTTGCTTCTGTCAGAACATCTGGTCCTCGCTTGATATGGTCTAGTTCCTGCCTTCAGTGCAACAGAGGGCCAAGAAAAACAGACACGGCGTGTCTTTGTGAGGTTTTTTTTTAATTTCAAAAGGTTTAAAATACAATATGAATAAGGCTACAGTATATAAAAAAACTCTCCAGAAGAATGATGTTCCAGCATCAGCAAGTAAGAGGAACCCAACTCCGCTCCCTAATAAGTCTTCAGTGTGGGAGGGATTGTTTTGAAGGTTTTTCTTTTTTTTTAAAACACACAGACAAAAGACATCGCTACATCTCTAAGCTACCTCAGTTGAGTTTGGTTTCTTCTTTTTTTCCCTAAAAAGCACCTGCTTTTTTCTTCTTCTTCTTTAAAAAAAAAATCTTGCTTTTTAAGTTTTGTTTTTCACTTCTATAAAATATAAATTATATGAAAATACAAGTTGGAAAATAGTTCAACAGCATAATATAACAATCTTTTTTCTTCTTCTTCTAAAATTATCAGCTTAAAAAAACAGGTATAAAAACAAAGTCAAAAAAAGAAACACACCAACATTGTTGTTGTTGTTTTTTTAAAGGAAAAAAACTTGTTTCACTGAGGCAGTTAATTCCTGGAGATATTTCTGTAGTAACATATATGTATACATCAGTTATCTATTCAAATGTCTTTGGAATGTAGACAATAGTTCAATGGATCTGTATAGGCCCCATCAGAAACAGAATGGAGGATAGGTTGGCAGTTTCTGTATTAAAAGGTACATTACCCCAATGAGATACATTCCATACAGAGCACACATTGCATTTTTAGGTATACACACAAAATTTCTGAAGAGTACTTCTAAAAATGTTACTCGCAAATTTGGTAACATGTATTGTACAGTACACTCATCAGAGATTCCAAATTGGCTGCAATTCTGTGGCAAGCATACACTCAGTTGTGTTTGCCGCTACATAATTTGTAGGAATTGCTCGTCCATACATTTTCTACAACAGTGTCATTCAAAAGAGGCAAAAATGTACGAAGGTATCTTTATATTTCAGACAATAATTAGAAATAATCTTTTACAAAGATATCTCTAGTGCCCCACCCCCCACCCCGTATTTTCTTGTTGACCTGAGTGATCATGGAATAGAAGATTACAATATAATTATAGTCCTATACTGCCTAAATCTAATGCTAAGAATTGCTTGAATTTTTGATAAAGGTATATAACCACATGGTAGTTAGATTTCTATTTGATGCATTCCTAATTATCTTTGATGCTGGAGTAAAGCATTCACTTTCGAACTCTGTAAATCTCAAAGGCCATTTATGCATGGCTGTTTCCATGTTGTCACCCCACTATTTCGGAGCTTTGCTTTGATTATTTCGCCTCGCTCTTTCCGCACATTTCCGTGCGTTTTCTGGATCTGTTTTTAGCCAGCATCCAGAAAACGCATGGAAAACGTGCAGGCAGAGCAAGGTGACCTCGGACAGTGGGAAAATGCAAGCATAATCAAAGCAAAGTCCCAAAGTAGTGGGCGGGGTAACCACGAGGGAACAGCCATGCTTAAATGGCCAAAGTCTCACAAATGGCAAAGTAAATCTTAAGAACTAAGAATGAAGGCTAAAGAAACAAAAGTGTTTTCTTTTCCATTTTTTAAAAAACATACAGTAAAACACACTAAGTCTAGCCAAGCAATAACTTTTCCTGCATTAACCCCATTGGAATGAACGGCACGAGTTATGGTCACACAAATATGAGAAGTTTCTTATCAAATTAAACCTATGTCACAAAAGCTTGTGGATGCAAATAGCAATTATCTTTACATTTTCTTTCATGAACTCAATTTAAAACAACACCAAAAAAATGCATCCACTTTACAAATCTCCAGTTTATGAAGTGCTCACGTGAATTTATGTCCATTTCTAATTGGAGGAGGAGGAGGAGACAGCGGGGGGGGGGGAATACTGTAGGCTGAGCAGAACACATGGCTAAGGCAATATGCCTGCATTTAAATTCATAAACACTGATAAGGGATTAATGCCACAGATGCTTCTATGCACCACTGATGGCATTTGGTTGCCCTTCAGGATCCCTGAGAATGCATCTCCCGATTGTGAATGCTAAATGACCTGGACATCATTTTTTTAATCATAAAGTTAAAAGGGGACTGTATGGGTCACCAGCTCCCTACTTCAAGGGGCAAGAATTTGTGCAACAAAAACACACGGCTACAACCACATATTCCAGACCACAGCATGCCACAAGGAGAGAGCAAATGATCACGGAAAGGAAAGCTGACAGCTCTAGATAACTGGGACAAAATAAGCCTGTTTGCAAAATCAACCTTGAAAATGCCCGTACAAGTAGACAGTCCACAAAAATTTTAATAGTCCACTTATCCACTCATATTGATGTGCCATGTTGAAGATCTAAGATTGAAGGTTTTCCCCCCAATTTTTTTTAAAACGTTTCCTTGACTGGTCACCATCAATGGTTAGGAGACTGGCCTGTGGAAAGTAGCCAAAGTGAAAACAGATTGGATTTTTCTTTTCATTTTAGCTTGTTAGAAATTGAAACTAGAACGATTGGTGGACTAGAAACGGATGTTTGTTCCACACTTCCCTAACAAAATGTTATGGTTTTTAAGGAAGGCACCCAAATGAGAAGGCTCTGGTTTATTAAAAAAATAGCAGATGCATGCTGGATACTTTTGCACCAAGTAAATAAATACAATAAAGTTTAAGGGAATTGTAGGAATTTCTATCTTAAGACTAGATTCAAGGGTATCCTTCAACTCACAGTACTCTTTCTGTGAGTGGAAGGTTATTATTCGATAAAACTCTACAGATGGGCCCAACCCAATGTATTTGTCTTAAGTTAATGAAGACTTATATACAGACTGCCCTACACTGACATAAAATTTGAGTGTGAAAAGGATCTAGTGGACTTTTTTTTTCTAGGACCACCAGGGTGAAACTTTCCACACCATGGGAACCTTATTGAGTAAAGTTTCCAGCTTGATGTGTCTGTGTGTATTAAGTGCCGTAAAGTCGCTTCCGACACATGGCAACCCTATGAATCAATGTCCTCCAAAATGTCCTATCTTTGACAGCCTTGCTCAGGTCTTGCAAATTGAGGGCTGTGGCTTCCTTTTGATGTGTCTAGAAGCTCTGAAATCAATTGCCGGTCACCAAGTCAGTGTTAGTCCTTCTCAAATACTCCAGCCTCTGCACTTCAAAGGATGTGCCTAGCTTAGGGTTGCCAACCTCCAGGTGGTAGCTGGAGATCTCCTGCTACTACAACTGATTGCCAGGTAACAGAGATCAGTTTCCCTGGAGAAAATGGCTGCTTTGGAAGGTGGACTCTATGGCAATATACCCCATTGAAGTCCTTCCCCTCCCCAAATGGCTCTTTTTTCAGGATCCAACCCCCAAATCTCCAAGTATTTGATTTCCCAGCCCGGAGCTGGCAACCCTGTCCTCTAGTGACACTTCAGAAGCTGATCGTGTGAACTGCCCACCTGAATTTGTTCTTGCTGCCCATTTTCAGGACCAATGAGATGGCACTGGCTTTGTTGAGTTGTGGGAATAGGAAAGTCTATGGTAGCACCAGAAAATATCAGTTTCACTTTGTTTCCTCAAACTCAACAATAGCAGGCTGTCTGATTTTGCCTCTGTTTCGTTCCCTGGATGGGGTGGCACGTGGACACAGTCCTTTACCTCCTCTTTGCTTAAGGCTAAAACCACCAAATGCTACAGATGCTAAAGCCCTTTGGCTTTAGGGATACATTCTCTTCCACCTCCACGAACCTGTCTTTCTTTCTTCCCCATCCTTCCCACACTCTTCTTTGTCTTTGCTGGAATTAAACCCAGCTGAGCCATAGATACTGGTATCTTGAAGTCTCCTCCAAGAACATCCACCACTGAGGGTTCTTGGCTCAAAAGTCTTCCTTCTGCATCATCCCAAAAATACTGAGCTTCTCCCCACCAATCAAAGCCAATGTTTCCAGCAAGCCCTGCCTAAAACGATAGCAGCGATTAATTGTTCACGGCCAAACGGTCTGATAGGTTAGCTACCATACGCCCATATTAAAAACTCTGAGGACAGATACATCTTTTGCCAAACATAATTGGACCTAAGAGCCATGCTTCTTTCCCAGGGAGCTCACAGGTTGGAACCAGGGATCACTGACAACACTTTCAGCACTGTCAATGAACTACAATTCCCAGGATTTCTTGGGCACGTTAGTTACAATGGCATAAAACAGATACATAGATACGCTCCAGCAGGCTGTGTAAACCTTTGGAACAGGAAGAAAAATGATCAAGCACAATGCCATATGTCTTCTTTGTTACCATCAATGGTTCTCAACGGAGAGAACAGATTCATAACCTCGCTGGCCCGCTGCAATTCAGCAAAGCTGCAGAAACCTTCTTGCTTTGCAACACAGCCATGCCTTCTGACAAACCCACTTAAGAGTTGCAACTTCAGATTGTCTCATTAGTTGTGACAGACAGCAATGTCTTTCGTCCTGTTTCTGAAAAGGTAAACCTGTTTTGAATGGCACCACCACAAATCAAAAGAGGAAACATTCTTCTGTCCTGCCACCCTCCTCCCCCCAAAAAAAGTTTCCCACATGTAAAAAAAATCTGAAATTCATGGACAGATCAAGGCTAGACCCATTTTTCCTGACACTGAGCTCTCTATGGGTATGTGTGTTGGAAAAAGCAGCATACCACTACGTGAGCTCCCACATGTAGACATGAGGCACATGATCCAGACTTTGTTTTTAGAGCTGCCATGATAGGGGAGGGGCTGTGGCTCAGTGGTAGAGCATCTGCTTGGCATGCAGAAGGTCCCAGGTTCAATCCCCAGCATCTCCAGTTAAAGGGACTAGGCAAGTAGGTGATGGGAAAGGCCTCTGCCTGAGACCCTGGAGAGCCGCTGCTGGTCAGAGTAGACAATACCGACCTTGATGGACCAAGGGTCTGATTCAGTATAAGGCAGCTTCATGTGTTCATGTGTTCCTCTATGATGAAAATATGGGGTTGGATCCAATCAGCTTTTTCAACTGTGAAAAAAGGAGGAGGGAGTCCCTTTCACCCCACTATGGGACCTGCATGGAAAAAAGCCATGTGGACCAGAGGCTGCAGTAAGACAGGGAATTGGGTGAGATTCTGTGAAATAGCTGTCTAGAGCCAGCGTGGTATAGTGGTTAAGAGCAGCGTTCTTCCTGTGAGTTGGTGAACCAAAGACCAATAATACGCAAACACAAAAGATACATGATGGACGCTGCAGTCTTATGCAAAGTTACGCCCTTCTAAGTCAATTAAAGTCAATGGACTTAGAAGGGTGTAACTCTGCTTAGGACTGCACTGAGAATTAGCTCACAGGTAAGGAATGAAACAACCTTAAATTTCAATACTAGAATTTTTTTTTAAAAAAAACCTTTGCTCTTAACTGTCTTGGGAAGGACTGAGAAATGCACAGAGAAACTCAATAAAATTTGTTGAACGAAACAGAAGGACAAAGGAAGCTGCTTTATCCTTCAATGGACGATAGGGCCTTCTTGCCCGATATAACCTGTGCAGACAGGCAGTGCCTTGCCAGTGTCTCAGGCAATGGTCTTTCCCAAACCAACATCCTGAGACCCTCTTTTGAAACCAAGAGGTTGAATCCAGGACGGTATGCAAGCAAAGTCTGTGTTTTATCACTGAACTATGGACCCTTTCTCCTAATCCAAGATCCACTGGCTCTAGTGACGGGAAAATACAGTAAAGTGCAGAAGGCTCCAATGTTAAAGTGAAACATCCATTTTATCCCCTGGTTGGATCTTGATTTTCTATCAAAGCCGTTATGTCTGTCTGTTTCTGGTGGGGTCTACATCAACTCTGTTATCCTTTCCTCAATGCAGATAAAATTTGCAGCTGTCGTAACAAAAACAAACAACACACAATATTGCAATGCTGAGACCATCTTAGAGCTTAAGACTATTTTTTTTAAAAAAATACTGGCACAAAAATTAATAAAATATTTTTTTTTTTTACAAATAAAAAAAAAAGGATTTGGTCCCTCCTGATGAAAATCTGCCTTTTTGAAATGCAAAATTAGCTAGGACCACAGTTATTGGCTATTCCAATGTGTTTCCCCTGCAATATAGAACATTCTGTGCCCTTAGACTATCCCCCTCACTCTCCCAAAAATCTTTCCTTGGGAGACTTTCAACCTTGTGGATTGTCAGCTTATGACCCCAGGTCATAGATGGTCGATAAATGCATTAAATAATTCTAACAGGATGGTTTTAAAAACAAACAAAACCTTTAAGCTCTTTCCCCCCGATTTTTAAAATTTCAACCTCCAATAAAACTCATCAAGAACTTTTCTGTCTCCTGCCAACTAAAACTATGTCACAGTTTTGTCCAAAAGCTTAGTCTATTCCTTCCCATCCCATCCCTGTGCCACCAAGGTAAATGCTGAGTTTCTTTTCAAAGGAAAATCATGGCAGTGAAAAAAGGAAGTAGAAAGTCCACTAGGATTTCTAGATGGAGGCATGGAATCTTCTCCAAGGTTTTCGTTCCAGTCTCAGTCTTTCATTCATTCGTCGGCATCGGGTTTGACATCCAACATGGCATGGAGTTCCTCAGGCGTGTATCCCAGCAAGCTCTGCAGATCGCACACAAAACGGTAAACGTACCGTTTTCCTGCAGTCTTGTGGATTATGTTCTTGTCGTAGTAATAGCGCAATCCACGGCTCAGCTTCTCGTAGTTCATTTTTGGCTTGTTTTTCCTCTTGCCCCATCTTCTGGCAACCTGGAAATGGGGAGCCCACCATCCCAAAATTAATATAAGTTATTTTCATAGGGGAGGCAGAGCGTGGTGTGTTACTTACTGTCAGGTTGCTTCTGACTTATGGTGACCCTATGAATTAATGACCTCTAAAACAACCTATTCTTTACAGCCTTGCTCAGGTCTTGCAAACTGAAGGCCGTGGCTTCCTTTATTGAGTTAAACCATCTCATGTTGAGATCACACTGAAAATTCTATGCTTTTCCAAATGGGTTTAGGATCAATGGATTGGGAGAGAAAAAAACTGGACATTTTTTAGAAGAAATGGTGCTAACTAACATAATTTATGTAGCACCATCAATACATATGGCAGAATAACATCAGCAAAGAAAACAGGCCCTGGCACCAAGGAACATACAGTATTCATTTCGTAAAGGCAGAAGACAACAGAAGAGGGAGGAAATAGCAAACTAAGGATAACAGAGGAGCTGAAATGTGAAGTTCAATGACCTGTACTTAGGACCCTCTGCAATGGCATGAGGGGGAAATTGGGGGGGGGGATTACACTGTTAGATGGAAATTTAGTCTGGATCCAACCCCATGAGGATAGTAGGATTGTAGGAATGAGAGTCATGGTCAGAGACGTGCCATGTGAGAAGGACAAAAAAGACAAGGTGGACAGTGCCTGTGGAGAACTTCAGAAGTGCAGGCAACAAATTTGTGCTCATGAAGAGGGAAGACAGCAAGGTGCATAATATGACATAATTTTGATTCTTCTTTTTTTAAAGGGGAGTTATTTTCCTTTTTACCCCCATTAATCCAGAGCACATACAAGCCCAAACCACCCACACGTCCTCCCATACCTCATCAGGATCGGAGAGCTTGAATTCCCAACCATCCCCTGTCCAGCTGATAAAGGACTGGCAGGACTTGTCCGTGAGAAGCTCCAGCAAGAATTGCCACAGTTGAATGGGTCCACTACCTAGGGAAAGGAAAGGAGCACAGGTAAACAAGGGAAATGCTAGGAAGGAGATCTGCGAGGAGGCAAATTGACTTAAAGGATCAATAAAATACAACTTGTTAGGTAACTCAGAATGATCTGTGGAACGGATCCTGCCCTTCTTCCAAGGAGGTTAAGGCGGCATACATTGTTCTCCCCAATTCCACTTTCTCCTCACAACAACGCCGTGAGGAAGTTTAGACTAAGAGAGTGTCTGGCCCAGGATGCTTCATGGCTGAAGGTGATTTCAACCCAAGCATCCCCAAACCTACTCCAATATGCTAACTACTATATCACATTGGCTTTCCACAGACAGTGTTTCAGAAACATAAGACCTTTGCTATCACTTACCATTTCTATAGGCTTCAGAAATTCAAATTACCATTTTAAAGTATACTTGGAAAGGGAGGTGCAGACTAAGATTATGGACTAAACATCATTTGGAAGAGCTAGTCCAGGACTTACACGAGCAACCTCATGGGCTACACAGCTTAGATGTGGCCCACAATGCCGCAGTGTATTTGGGCTACAAATGAGACATAGGCCCATGAGCCAGCGATGATGATGATGATGGTGGTGAAGCAGCAGCAGCAGCAGCAGCAGCAGCAGCAGCAGCAGCAGCAGAAGAAGAAGAAGAAGAAGAAGAAGAAGAAGAAGAAGAAGAAGAAGAAGAAGAGGGGGTTTATACGCCAACTCTCTCTACCTTTTTAGCAGACTCAAACCGGCTTACTATCTCCTTCCCTTCCTCTCCCCACAACAGACACCTTGTGAGGTAGGTGGGGCTGAGAGTTCAGAGAGTACTGTGACTAGCCCAAAGTCACCCAGCAGGCTTCATTGTGTAGGAGTGGGGAATCAAATCCGGTTCTCCAGATTACAGTTCACCGCTCTTAACCACTACACCACACTGGCTCTCTGTATAAAGTTATCTATGTATAGTGATACATTACTTGTGTGTGCAATATATGGGTTTTTATTTAACCACGGATGAAGGCCTGTTAGCCAAAACGTGTATGGCGTGTGGTTATAGTCTATCAACCTTATGAGTTGCCATTGTGCCTTGTTTTATCATTTTTAATGTTTTTAACCTTGATATAAGCACCTTAAAAACATTTCCCTGTTATATCATTTTACCTTCTCCACCCAACCTTGGGTACTCAACCAAACCTACAAATCAACCCATGATGTGATGACACTTCACTGTAGAGGTGATGGGAGGTTGGGTGTGGCAACGTGCAATGATGTCACATCACATCACACACAGTGTGTAGACCAGATCTGTGTCATTAGTGGAAGCCAATGGGATGTTTCACTAGCAATTATTCACCTCTAGTCCTCGGTTACATAAACAGGATTCTGTTTCCGGCACTCCTGCAAAGAGGACGCATGCTCTAGACATGAGAGCACCGTTCCCTCCCGCCTGCCAGAAAGCTCTTGGCCACAGCCTGACCTCAAGCACCCTCCTGCCCCCACGTCTTGCTGGCAGCCTCCCCTGACCTTGACTCTTTGTTCCCTGGCTGTTTACTGAGATGTGATAAAGAAGCAGGTAGGTATGAAAACCATTTGGCCTCTTTCCAGGGGCGTGTTGCTGCAGGAACAAGCTACCAAAGCTCGCAGAGAACGAAACCTCGGAGCCAGTGAGTCAGCTCGGTGGCTATTAATGTATGTGGAGGCCGAGCTCAGGTTCGTGTGGGCGGCCAGAAGCGGGACCAAGACTTGCAGGCCCTCACCTCAGTTTAACTTCTTTAGCATGTATCACCACACCCTGACTTAAGGTCAGCGTCGCCCACCTTTTTTCAGTCCTTTATTTCCACGCTCAGGCCAATAGCCTGCAGTTTCAAAAATCATCTTCATGTGCTTTAGTTCTCTGTGCTGGGCCGGTACCCCTTTCTGTGTGTGTGTGTGCTTCTGTTGGCCCTTAAAATAGACCTGTGAGGCCTTTTGACATTTTATAACTTAAAAAAAAAATCTGAAATGGTTTCCTCTTCAAGTTGTCAGATCGTGTGTTCTTTGCCCCTCGTTTCCACTGTAAAGGCACCCCCACACACATACCCATGCATTTATTGAATGTAAATCTCTCAAGAAGATCTTGCCAATGTTCATTCCCTTCAGTCAGGTTTCTCAAGGCGATGTGGGCCACATCTTAACAAGCAGGATTAAAATGGTCAGAATAATGACCAGGGATTCATCAGCTTCGGTCTTGAGATGCTGAAGAAGTTAACTGAGGAAGAGGCTGTGGATTAGAGATATAGCATCTGCTTGGTTTACAGACGGTCCTCTGTGGGATTGCTTCTCCACTTAAAAGAATCAGGTGGTAGGTGATGTGATAGACCTCTGCCTGAGAATATGGAGAGCTGCTTCCCCTCAGAGTAGACAATACTGACCTTGACAGACCATAAGAGCTTCATGTGTTTAATTGTAAATTTGTATGTGCTCAGTAATTTAAAAAAAATGCCAATGTTGGTTTTAATGGAAATTCTCAGTGTGTGTGCATGTGCGTGTCATCGAGTCACAGCTGACTTATGGCAATCCTACAAGGTTTTCATGGCAAGAGATGTTTGGAGGTGGTTTGCCATTGCCTGCCTCCACGAGGGCTGAGAGTGCATTCTGAGAGAACTGTGACTGGCCCAAGGTCACCCAGCAGGCTTCATGTGGAGGAGTGGGGAATCGAACCCAGTTCTCCAGATTAGAGTCCGCCGCTCTTAACCACTACACCATGCTGGCTCTCAATGGAACTTCAGGCACCTACATAATTTTGATTTCTGAGCCAGACTGTCACACTTCATGCATGGATTTTATTAGGAGGATATTGTATGCTTGGCACAATGATACCTTCTAATGGTTCCAACCCTTATGAGAGTACAAGTGATGACTAGGCTTTTTTGGAAGCTGCTCCAGTATTATAGAACACTTTTTCCCCAGACAGGGTTGCCAGGTCCCTCTTCACCACCGGCGGGAGGTTTTCGGGGCAGAGCCTGGGGCGGGGGGTTGGAGAGGGACTTCAATGCCATAGTGTCCAATTGCCAAAGCAGCCATTTTCTCTAGGGGAACTGATCTCTATTGGCTAGAGATCAGTTGTAATAGCAGGAGATCTTCAGCTCTTACCTGGAGGTTGGCAACCCTACCCCCAGATGACATCAGAAGAAACTTTTAGAAAGGCTTTTGGCTCATCTGAGATGTTTTTTAATACTCAGGCTTTGAAAGGAAACTGGTAGCGGCAAGTGCCGACAAGTCACAGCTGATTTATGGAGACCCACAGGGTTTTCAAGGCAAGAGTCATTCCGAGGTGGTTTGCCATTGCCTGGCTGCTGGACTTCCTTGGAGGTCTCCAATCCAAATACTAACCAGGGCTGACCCTGCTTAGCTTCCAAGATTGGACTAAATTGGGCAATCCTTGGCCATCCTGCTTGGGCTCTGTTTTGAATGTGTTGTTTAATGGCTACTTTTTGATGTTTATAAAATGTATTGGTGTTCTTGTTATTGCCCAACCCTGGCCCCAGTTTTCTGAGGAAGTGGTGGATTCTGTAAATGTTTTAGATAAACAAATCATAAACTCTTAGCTGCAGTTCCTCAAAATCACTATCTGCCTGCCAACCTCTAATGAGATAAGATTTGCATAAGGCAATGGGCAGATCAAAAGAAATTAATAGGGCTAATATAACTTTCTATTCCTTGACTCCATCATCAACCAAAAGGGAGACTGCAGCCTAGAAAGCAGGAGATTGAGACTGGGAAGGGCAGCCATGAAGGAGCTAGAAAAGATTCTGAAGTGTAAGGATGTGTCACTGGCCACCAAGATTAAGTTAATTCATGCCATCGTATTCCCTTTTACTATGTATGGGTGTAAAAGCTGGACAGCGAAGAAAGCTGATAGGAAGAAAGTAGATTTCTTTGAAATGTGGTGTTGGAGGAGCATTTTACAGATACCATGTATCTCCAAAAAGACATATCAGGGGGTTATAGATCAAATCAAGCCTGAAGTGACCCTAGAAGCTAAAAGGACTAAACTGAGGCTATCGTATTTTGGTCATATTATGAGAAGACAAGAGTCACTGGAAAAGACAGTCATGCTAGGAAAAGTTGAGGGCGGTAGGAAAAGAGGGAGACCCAACAACGGATGGATTCACTCAATAAAGGAAGCCACGGCCCTCAGTTTGCAAGATCTGAGCAAGGCTGTCAAAAATAGGACGTTTTGGAGGACACTGATTCATAGGGTCACCATGAATCAGAAGCGACTTGACAGCATTTAACACACACAATATAACATCGGCACCACCAACAATAAGCATCCCCAATATGCCAGCAAACACCCTCAAAAGGAATTCAAAGGAGATCTAATTCAAATGCAATGTATGTGCATATTTTGTGGGAGGCCAAAAAACTGCAAAATGCTTTGGTATTCTACAATCTAATTAAAACTGAGCACACACTTTTAAACTGGAGCCTCAAGAGACCTTTGCTGAAAAGGTCACACGCTTATGACTTCAGTTCTCCAGCAGGTTTGAAGACGCGGTGGTTAATACTCTCTCCTCTGCATCTTTCAGACCAGCGTGGTGTTGTTCAGTGTTCCTTATCATAAGATTGTGGATTTCCCTACATTGCGGTCAAAGTTAGAGGAGAGGCGCATGTGATGCATTTTCTCTCAGTTTGTTCACTTTTGTGCCAAAATATGCTGTAACGGGAGCCAAAAACCTGCCAGATTAGTTGAGGCTGAACGGGACCACACCTGTCTTCTGCTCGGGGCAAATCTTTCCAGAAAGCTAGCGACAAATACAAGGCAGTGAACAATTAAAATAGCACCAGAGAAAGCCATACCGAAAAGGGGACTGAGACCATCACTGTGTGCACCAGAACATACAAGATTGTGTTCTCTTCTTTCAAAAGCACTCTATTACCCTAATAGCGGACAAACAGACCTCAGCTGAGACACAGATTAAAAAACCAACACTAGGATGCATTTAACAATTGCTGCAATTTAAATTTTTCAAGACCTGAGATTATTATTTTACAAGACAGGGATGCAACCACACAAGAATGGGATCTGGGGGCTCTAATGACCCCAACATTCATTCCTGTAGGGACCCACCAACCTGCTGATTTCTTGCTCATACATTTTTTTAAATGCTTTTGGAAAGAGATTCCGTATACTGCAAGATAAGTAAAGAAGAGAACCCTCTTACAGTACATTCCTGGGCACAGATAACAAATTGCTTTTTGTGATGACACCCTTGGAGCCGATGGCCCTTCCAAACAAATCTGGAGGCGTTCAATCTAAGTAGAACCCACAAAGTTTCGGACCCAGCAACATCTCCGCCCACCAGGGAAAGAAAGCAAGTTCCGGGCTCCCCTTGAGCACAGTCTGCTGACCTTTGCCCCAGGGAGGTGGGGGGAGGTACTAAGAATAGAGCCAGTCAGAGGGGACTCACATGCTAAATGCGATTCACAATGAACCCCCTTGTCTCGCCTTCATAGTAGTGAAGAGAGCCCTTCAGCAAAAGCCGTTGCAGAGTGTCACACGTTAGGAATCCTCAAGCATCCCTAGGAAAATATGACTCTTACACAAACTATATTGTGACTACAGTGGGAACCCTGTTCTAGGAAAGCCCCTTTTAGGGTGTGTGCAGAGAACACACACATAACAGAGACATATTTCCATAGTTATATTACCCATCTCATAGACTGCTTTCCAACCCCCCACTGCACTGGTCTGACCAGTAAAAACACAGATGTCCCTTCTTCCAGATACAGACTCTATTTTCTGTCCCTTGTGAATTGCATGTGTGTGAGTGTGGGGGGGGGGTCCTTGATAACATTTTATTTATTTATCTTGTATCTAGGGTTGCCAACATCCAGGTGGTGGCTGGAGATCTCCCACTATTACAATGGATCTCCAGGCGACAGAGATCAGATCACCAGGAGAAAATGGCCGCTTTGGCAACTGCACTGAAGTCCCTCCCATCCCCAAAAAACTCTGCCCTCCGCACACTCCACCCCCAAAATCTCCAGGTATTTCCCAACCTGGAACTGGAAACCCTACTTGTATCCCACTCTCCCCACATGCCCTACAACTCTCATCTTTCTTTCCCAAAATCAGCTCTGTGCTTTTAAGTAAGCAAAGAGCCAGCCACTGCAGAGTAAATGGATACTGCAGGTGAACAACACTCTTTCGGAATGTGCAGCAGCGTTGGGTGGGGAAGGATTGGACTGTGAGCCCCGGTATAAGGAAGCAGGTGTTACAAGCATGTCTCTACATTCACCCACGAAATGTTGGAGGGTACAAAAAGTGGGTTCTTTCAAGCAACCAATATGACAAAGGCAGTCGATTCCAGATTCTCCCAAGTCCCACTCTTGACTCAGGAGATTCGGGCCTGGCTCCAGCCACGATTCGGCAGATTCCTCCATGTTCCACCCCTAACCTGCCAAAATCGGGCCTTTGCCCCTCTTGTTTCTAATCAAACGCTGCCAACCCAAGACCAACATCGAAGTCAACACAAGGGGCATCCGGACACTCTCAAGCACACCGCACAAATGGCTTTGAGGCTCCAGGGTTATTCTGTGCCTAAAAATGCATTTCTCCCCTGCATCTGGTTCGAGGGATCGCATTTTGTTTGTTTGGGGTTGATTTGGCTCCAGCCTGCTTTTCACACTCTTGAGCGATGACTGTTCTGCAAAGTGCACGCTGTAAATGTGTCAGTAGCAGCCAACTTTTTCTTCGCACACTATGATTTGTGGTTCCAACGTGACAGAACGCCAGGATGTAGATAGCAAAGGGACTGCCACATGTTAAACTGCCGGCACGATGGGGAGTGGCCAAGGGAGCTGAAGTTATTAGATCATATAAAGATGTTATTACCCTACTAACCTTGACATACTTGTTAGTAATTTGCATGCCCACAAACAAGACGACTGCAGCAGCATCCTGTCTGTGTTCCACAGTACCTAATATAATAGGCATGCTCCTCTAATCCTGGAGAGAATAGGTATGCATCATGACTAGTATCCATTTGGACTAATATACACTCCCCTCTTAAAGACTTCCAAGTTGGCAGCAATCACCACCCTGGGGCAGGGAGTTCCACAGTTTAACTATGCGTTGTGTGAAGAAATGCTTCCTTTTATCTGTCCTGAATCTCCCACCCTCCAAAGATCTGCCAAAGATCTGCTCTCAGAGGGCACATTTGGTAATATGATTCTGTTTACAGCTTTCTCAGATAAACCAAGGCCATTAAAAAAAAAAGAAACCCAATAAACTGCAACACTGGCCAACCATGAATGCGAAGAGCTAATTCTGTTCTAATTTGCAAGTGTCTGGCAGGTGGCTGAAGTCACTGATGCAGCTCAGAGACCTGCTTCTTGGCTGTCTCTGCCACCTAAAGAGTTCAGTGAGAACTGATTTATAATGCACATGGGTTTCAGTGCCAAATTCTTGTATGGGAAACGGCGATCCTGCGTTAAGCTTCAAGGGCTGTCTTGCATTGCATAAAAAAAAAACAGATTATAATAAATCGAAGAGATGGTAATTGCAGCTCATGTGTGTGTTAAGTGTGTTAAAGGGATATGATAACCATCTTCAGGTACTTGAAGGGCTGTCATATGGAGGATGGTGCCGAGTTGTTTTCTGTGGCCCCAGAAGGTCGGACCAGAACCAACGGGATGAAATTAAATCAAAAGAGTTTCCATCTAGACATTAGGAAGGAATTTTTAACAGTTAGAGTGGTTCCTCAGTGGAACAGACTTCCTCGAGAGGTGGTAAGCTCTCCTTCCCTGGAGTTTTTTAAGCAGAGGCTAGATGGCCATCTGTCAGCAATGCTGATTCTATGACTGTAAGCAGTTCATGAGAGGGAGAGCATTTTGGCCATCTTCTGAGCATGGAGTAAGGGTCACTGGGGATGTGTGGGGGAGGTAGTTGTGAATTTCCTGATGTAGGGGGTTGGACTAGATGACCCTGGTGGTACCTTCCAACTCTGTGATTCTATGATTCTAAGTGCCGTCGCTTCTGACTCATGGTGACCCTATGAATCCATGTCCTCCAAAATGTCTTATTGTTAACAGCCTTGCTCAGAACTTGCAAACTGAGGGCTTATGCTTCCTTATAGAGTCAATCCATCTCATGTTGGGTCTCCCTCTTTTCCTGCTGCCTTGAACTTTTCCTAGCTTTTTTGTGATCAAAGTACGATAGCTCCAGTTTAGTCATTTTAGCTTTTAGGAACAGTTCTGGCTTGATTTGATCTAGAACCCACTGATTGCCTTTTCCATGGTATCTGTAACACTCTCCACCAACACCACAATTCAAAGGAATCTACTTCCTTCCTGTCAGCTTTCTTCATTGTCCAACTTTCACACTCATACATAGTAATGGGGAATACTATGGCATGAATTATCTGCATCTCACAGACTGCTGGAAAACTCAGTAGAACCAAGGTTGGTCTAGATGTGATCTCGTCATGTGTCTAGGTTTTCAAACAACGGATACTGTGCTAAAAAACAACAACTAGTGATATAGCTTGGGTGGAGGCCCTGGTCTTAGTCTAAACCACACAAATATTA
The DNA here is from genome assembly GCF_029931775.1 of Euleptes europaea. Classification (NCBI taxonomy): domain Eukaryota; kingdom Metazoa; phylum Chordata; class Lepidosauria; order Squamata; family Sphaerodactylidae; genus Euleptes; species Euleptes europaea. The sequence goes on along the minus strand of NC_079325.1, from coordinate 13,542,219 downwards.
CACTAGCATGCTAGTTTCTGAGTTACCCTGTGACCCTGTGTTATCCTTGTGTCCCCCACATGTTTGTAGGGGAAGATAATTAAATCCCAAGATAGTTGGGATTCCTAAAGTCTGCCACTTTCAGTTAATTTTTACTGTCCTCCAGCTCATAAGGATCACACCAGGAAGGTTCACTGGACTTGTTTATTGTGCCCAACTTCATCTCACTGTCTGGGTAGGATGCAGCTTTAATGGGATGAGAGAGACAATAGCAATCACCTGAAAAGCTTCACTTTCTTTCCTGGTGCTATTGTTTTCCTCTTAAATGGACGGATCTCTTGCTGTGACTACCAACGACATGGCATGAGCTGGTTGCAACTCAGAGGTGAAAAAAGAACTTGTTGACCTCAAACAGGAGTCTGGCGTTTGCCCTGACGGTTTTTTCTGGTGGGCAAAAGGGTGAGCCACTAACTGATAAATGAATTAATAGAAATACTTTAGAAGACGATCTGAGCAGGGTGAGGACATTTAATGTAAACGCCTACTCAGTCCTAGCTAGGCAGCATTTGAAAAAAAAAACCTGTATGTGAACAATCCTGACCTGGATAGCCCAGGCTAGCCCGATCTCATCAGACCTCAGAAGCTAAGCAGGGTCAGCTCTGATTATTACTTGGATGGAAGTACACCAAGGAAGTCCAAGGTTGCGACACAGAGGCAGCAATAGCAAATACCACCTCTGCTCATCTCTTTCCTTGAAAACCCTGCAGAGTCACCAAAAGTCAGCTGCAACTTGACAGCACTTTCCACCACTGTTCCTTTTGAATGCTCAATGAAGAAGAAGAAGAGGAAGAGTTGGTTTTTATATGCCGAATTTCTCTACCACTTAAGGGAAACTCAAACCAGCTTACAATCACCTTCCCTTCCCCTCCCCACAGACACCCTGTGAGGTAGGTGGGGCTGAGAGAGCTCTAAGAGAACTGTGACTAGCCCAAGGTCACCCAGCTGGCTTCATGTGTAGGAGTGGGGAAACAAATCCGGTTCACCAGATTAGCCTCCACCGCTCATGTGGAGGAGTGGGGAATTAAACCCGGTTTCCAGGTCAGACTCCACCGCTCCAAACCACCACTCTTAACCACTACACCATGCTGGCTGGTCATGTTGAAGTCATGTTGAAACTAATGAGGAAATCTGGTGATAGACCTGACTTGGATGGTCCAGGCTAGCCTGAGGTCATTGGATCACGGGAGCTAAGCAGGGTCAGGCCTGGTTAGTACTTGGATGGGAGACCACCAAGGAAGTCCAGGATTGCTACACAGAGGCAGGCAATGGCAAACCACCTCTGTTCATCTCTTGCCTTGAAAATTTTAGGGGGTCCACCATCCATTGGCTGTGACTTGATGGCAAGGGGGGGGAGTGAACAAAGCAAATGTAGCCCCTCCTTTATCTCCACCTCCCCACCTCCCTAACTGAATAAAACATCAGACAAGTTGCTTTTCAGCTGCTGAAAGTTGCCTGAGCTGTTAAGACTGCCCCGACTGTGGAAATCAGTTAGAAGCTGTGAAGACTTGTGCAGTTAACATTCTTGCTCCGCAGATAAGACCAAAAAAAAAAGTTGAATCAACCTTTCTGAGCAACCATGGCAACTTATTAAATTAGGTCAAGATGCGGGGGCAGATAAGACAGCTTGAAAAGCCGCTTGTTTGCCACCAAGTGAGGGAGACATCAAAAGCCAAGCTGGTGAAATGCATCACCTTTTTTTTTTTTTCAGCTAGTTGCTAGATACCATCAGAAAGCTGGGCCTGGCTGGGGATTTGAAAAACACCCCCTCTGCCAGCCAAAACCATCAGCTGGGGCAAAACAGTGTTGTTTTCTCTCCATTTAGTGCCCCGGGATTAACACAGTGCGTGTTTCAGGCGTCCTGAATCAGAGGATCTTTAAATGAGAAGTACAAGCGAGCCAAGCCGTACAGGGTGAGAGGAGACCGCTGTCTCCATGGAGCATTTTGAACCTGCCCCAGTCCCAAAGGCTTGGAGAGAAGGAAGGGAAATACAATCACTTTACATCATATTGAAGGTCACTGCCAATTTCTACATAGCCAATTTCACCATGAGCCAGGGCTGGTGTCAAGAGAGGATATCTACTGAGACTTCCGTTCCAGCAGAATGTCCACCCCTGGACCACAGAAGCATGGTCCATCACACCAGGAAATGGGAGAGTGTCCCAGAAATTCCTAAAATGTTGCAATTGCTCATTTCCCCGATGGGAAGGGCTGCGCCCAGGAAGGCATGTCAGCACTGCTCTTCCATGCAAGAATTATGCCCTGCTCCCTCCAGATCTGGGATATGGTTTTTTCCCTATCCTTGGGGCAAAGTAGATCTGGGAAATGGCTTTTTCCCTATTCTTGGGGCAAAGTAGAAGAATAAGAAGAGTTGTTTTCTTATATGTCGACTTGCTCTACCACTTAAGGAGGAATCAAACCGGATTACAATCACCTTCCCTTTCCCTCCCCACAACAGACACCCTGTGAGGTAGGTGGGGCAGAGAGAGTGTGACTAGCCCAAAGTCAACCAGCTGGCTTTATGTGTAGGAGTGGGGAAACAAATCCGGTTCACCAGATTAGCGCCCGCCACTCATGTGGAGGAGTGGGGAATCAAACCCGGCTCTCCAGTTCAGAGTCCACAGCTCCAAACCACTGCTCTTAACCACTACACCACGCTAGCTCTCTGGGCTCCATGCCAGTAGACCCAGGCTCCACTGCTGAGGAAATGGCAGAACACAGCTCTCTCACATGAGACTCTGCCAGAGGTCACTACTAGGGCAATCTAGTCAGAGAGACGGAAGGAACTGAATTAAGAGACTTTTAACCTGCCTTTCTCTAAGGAAGAGTCCAAGAAGCGCAGACTCCATGGTGGCAAAACTTGGGTTTGTGTCTGCATGGGCCGGGAGGGAACAGAGCACAAAAGGATTTTGGGAAGGCCCGGGCATGCCTGAATACAGACAAAGCCAGGGGGAGCAAGGAGGGTCCTCTGCCCCTGGGCTCCCTAATTTTCCCCCTCACCTCTGCCACACTATGCCAGCAGATGAATCCGGCACCTTGTGATGCAGGATAAGCTGAGAGAGACCAACTGACCCATGGGGGTCATGCCTATACAGCCCTTCCCCGCACTATCAATTCTGCACACCCCGTATAAACCTGTCATATACTTTCCCATCCCGTCTAATCTCCTGAAAGTCAAACTAGACAAAAGAGTGGAGTCCTTCATGACTAGGAACAGACTAGACATTTGCTTTTTTTAAGAGTTGGGTTTCGCGTAACTGCACAGCCGCTGAAGAGAATGGCTATTTAAAAATAAAGTGGAGTGCATTTAGGCTCACAACAGGGCTGGGGGGAGAGGAAGGGATACAAGCTTTCAAGTTCTGCAGAACTCTTCACAAGGCTGGATGCTAAAAAAAATAAAATAAAGGGTGTGAGAGAGAAAAAAGATATTTCAGGCTCTCTCTCTCCCAACACGTTTTTGGTTCTTTGACATCCAACGCAATGAAGAGCTCTGCAAAACTCAACAGCTTGCGTGCTGTGTTATTTTAGCAGATCCTGACAGAAGGTAGTGTATGGCTTAATTCTGGATATTTTTTCCCCTTTGGATTTTATTGATTTGTTTTTCAAAATTTACACCCCGCCTTTCTGCCCTCACAAGGGCCACCGAGGCGGTTAACCATTTTAAACGTACACAATAAAACCCACATTAAAAAAAAATCCAACAAAAACATTAAAACAATTAAAACCAGAGCTAAAATACATACAAAACATGGCAATTAAAAACACTGGGCAGGAAGGAGGGAATGCCGAATGCAGAAAACATACAAAAGCAATTTTCCTCCAGGCCAGATTGGCCAGGGATCCTGGAGGGGTTTTTTCCCCATCTTCTGGGCATGGAGTAGGGGTCACTGGGGGTGAGGTGGGGAGAGGTAGTTGTGAATTCCCGCCATTGGTCAAGGGGTTGGACTAGATGACCCTGGTGGTACCTTCCAATTCTATGATTCTATAAACAAACAAACAAACCCAGAGACGTGCAATTCTAAGATCTCATATATATATATGTGAACAATATCAATGGTATTATTAATGCTAAGTGTGCATCCATTCCAACTAGACTCGATTTCCATTGCCCAATTTCTCCCAGCAATTTACCTGTGTAACCAGCCAGGGCAGCAGCGGGGATGACCGGTTTGTCCTTGTTCATGTCCGCTCGGTCTCGCACATAGTCCTTAAAGGTGCCTTTGGGCTTGTGGTTGGGCAGGGAGACTGGGTAGTCCTCCGAATCAAAGCTGTCATAAGAAGGGACGCGTTGGAGACTCTGGAAGGACGACTGGCTGCTCCACGACTGTGTCAGCCGGTCACAGCTGTCATAGCTCTCTATGCTCTCGAAGGAATCCTGGCCACCGAGTTTACCTGCAAGATGAGAAGGAAGGAGTTGGCATCCCTGGTTTCCATGAAAACGACGGGGGACATTTTAATCTGAACTCCACTGCTTGGGTTTGCAACGGTGACGATGCTTCTCATCCCTGTTGTTTAGTTTTCATGATCAGCATGAAATTGCATTTGCTATCCACCCACTAACGCAAATGGATGACTCTTTTGTTGGCCTTAAGGACTGTCCTTAATCTAGGATTGCCTTCAGTCTACATGAAAGAACCTCCATCACTGACTGGACAGCTCCATAGAGATTTACAGGTTTTCTACCAGCTAAAGATTGAGAGTGGTGTAGTGGTTAAGAACACAGGTCTCTAATCTGGAGAACCGGGTTTGATTCCCCACTCTTCCACATGAAGCCTGCTGGGTGACCTTGGGCCAGTCACAGTTCTCTCAGAACTCTCTCAACCCATGCAGAGGCAGGCAATGGCAAACCACCTGCAAATGTCTTTTGCCTTGAAAACCCTACGGAGTTACCATAAGTCAGCTGCAACTAGATGGCACTTTACACAATCACACACACATAAAGATTGGGAGGGGCCATGGCTCAGTGGTAGAGCATCTGCTTGGCATGCAAAAAGTCCTAGGTTCAGTCTCAGGCATCTCTAGTTAAAAGGTTCGGGCAATGTGAAAGACCTCTGCCTGGGGCCTTGAAGAGCCACTGCCCGTCTCAACAGAAAATACTGACCTTAATGGACCAAGGGTCTGATTCAGTTTGTGTTCATCTGCACTCCCTCTTTAAGCATAGAGTTTCAAACAGGATTAAAAAAAAATACTTGCATTGCACTCTCCAAAATTCCTCAGTCAGGCTGTTGCTCAATGATTTGCTTCTTTACTGACAACTTAAGAGCGTAATAGGATCATTCAAGTTCACTAATTTCCCAAGCTGGGCTGTAAACAGCTGCTGGGATTGTGTAAGACCTCCTAGAGAAATTTCCACTGGCAGAGATGCTGGCAGCCCAAACCCAGAGAGCTCATCTCCAAAAGGGAACGGGAGGGGAGTTCAACTGGCACATTTGCTGTGTTCGGATTTAACAGCTCCCTTGAGAATACAGGTGGGGGTGGGACAGCATGCCGGAAAAAGCATCTTCACAGGCTACAGAGCTGGATTTTTAAGCCTTGTTCATTCCAGACAACACAGTCCCGGGAATGTAAAGGGGAGGGCCCACGTTGCTGTGGAGGAACACACGTTTTGCATATGGGAAGTCCCAGCTTCAATCCATGGCAACTCCCGTAAAAGGATCTCACATTTAGCAGATCTGGGAAAGGCCTCATTCTGCCTGAGACCTGGAAGGACATCAGATGAGTTGATGCTGGGTTAAACTGGCTAATGGCGTAACAGCGTCCTGGAGGACATGCCTGAATGCTTTGATCCCTTAATTGACTGACGTCCCGAGAGACCTTTTTTTTCAAAGCCCTCATTGTTCCTCCGGAGCCTCACCCTAAAAACAAATAGCCACTTTCCCAAGGCTTAACAGCTTTAAAAGGGGATGACCCCAAGCCTGCCTGGCAGTACATTTTATTACCCTGAAAACCTGCTTCCTAATTTCAGAGATGTAGCGTACAAGGTTGCTAATCTGCTATTTTAAATGGCAAGTCAGTATAGAGTCAGTCTTTATAGAGTCAGTCCTTCTCATGTTGGGTCTTCCTCTTTTCCTGCTGCCTTTGACTTTTCCTAGCATTATTGCCTTTTCCAGTGACTCTTGTTAGATGGGTTTAAGCATGCTGGAAGACAGGATGGTGGTGTCAAATGCTTAGCAATGATGATCTAGGTTATGTAGCAAAATGTCTCTTGATCGACTCGAAAGAAATACCGAAGGAGGAGGAGGAGAGTTGGTTTTTATATGCCAACTTTCTCTACCACTTAAGGAAGAATCAAACCGGCTTACAATCACTTTCTCTTCCCCTCTCCACAACAGACACCCTGCGAGGTGGGTGGGGCTGAGAGAGCTCTAAGAGAACTGTGACTAGCCCAAGTCACCCAGCTGGCTTCATGCATAGGAGTGGGGAAACCAACCCGGTTCACCAGATTAGCCTCTGCCGCTCATGTGGAGGAGTGGGGGAATCAAACCCGGTTCTCCAGATCAGGGTCCACTGCTCCAACCACCGCTCTTAACCACTACAGCACGCTGGTAAAATACCTGATGGTTTGAAAGCCTAGTGGGGGGATTTCTCTAGATAGTGGGACAGGTAGGCAGCCTCTGTACCCCCTCAAAGGAAGAAACAATGACTTGGCTAAGCCCTAGTTCAAATGGCTCCTTCCTTCCTTTTGCCTGCTTGTACCAATGCTAGCCCTGACCTGGATGGCCCAGGCTACCCAGATCTCAGAAGCAAAGTGCCGCCACAGGATGGCCGGAAGCATACAACTATGGGCAGCACATAAATGGGAGATGCAGAGACATGGTATGTTTTTAAGGATTACCTCGGCTGGCGCGCCCCATGCACATGTTGTCTGATGTTACAACTTCCTGCTTTATTGTGAAGTAGTCTGTCTGCAAGGCATCCATCTGCACTGGGTCTCGGAGCAGGACGGACGGGTAGTCGTTCTCGTATTTGAGGGACAGGAGCTCTTCCGAGCTGATTGGGTGGAGGGTCTGGTAAGACTCGGTGATGAAGCTGGGCTCTGAGAACTCTGAGGGAGGAACACACTGAGCATGCTCAATACCATAACCTGCAAGCAGAACGAACGGCACAAATTAAAGGAACAAACCAAGAAAGGACCAAAAATGGGGGAGAAGAAAACAGTTACTGAGGAGAAGGCTCCTCTACGTAAGTACTCTGAAAGGGCAGGGCAGCTGACTCCATGCGATCCTTGTCTGAGGAAAGATTATTATGACTAGAAGGAGCAATACTGTGCTGGTCAATGGGCCAAGGTGCAAACCCTAACTGCGATCTCTGTGTAGAATTTTGCATGGGCTCATGCAAAACAGAGAAAGTGGAGACAACAGAACATGTCCTGCTGCAATGTCCCTTCTACAAAGGCATAAGATTGCAGTACATTCTCCCCATATTGTCATCCTTTCCTGGGAGATCGGAAGAAGCTAAAGTTCCCCTTCTCTTGGCAGACTCCTCTCGGGAGATAACCATTCAAGTAGCCAAATTTTGCCTCCGGTCTAGTGGGATTCGTAAACGGCTAATTGAAAACCCTTCCCCATAGAAGATCTTTTCTCCTCCTCTTCAAATCATCCTTCCCAGAATCATCAACTTTTATTATTTTAAACCTAACTTTAATTTTATTCAGAGCTGATATTGTATCGAAATAAAACTTGATTGATTGATTGGTGTAGAATTTTGACGATAACAACAACAAAAAAATCATGACAAACCCAAAATATCCCACTGAGCCCCTGACATCTGACCATTCCAAAAGAACTTCAGCTTCGATAGACATCTCCCTATTCTTTATTTATTGTCCCATGTTAAGCATTTGATAGTTTCATCCCTTTTCATCCTAAAGTAATTCCATGAAGGAAAATGGTTTGAGCCACCTTGTTTAATAAAAGTTTTAGTCAACTACAGTGGTGCCTTCTAGCTAATGGGTAATTCATTTATTTATTGGATATTTATGTCCCACATTTCCCCCCTGCCTGTTCAAGGAGGTTCAAGTTAATTATTTTTAACACCAACATTTTAAAACAACTATCAACAACAGGATGGTGTGGTGGCTACAGTGTTGGATTGGAATCCTGGGAGACATGGGTTCAAATCCGCACTCCTATTATGGAAGCTCACTGGGTGATCTTGGGCCCCTTCACAAACTCTCACTCTAGCCTACCTCACTGGATTGTTGTTGTGAGAAAATGGAGGAGGGGAGAACAATGTTCTAAGACACTCAAATCCCAATTGGGGAGAAAAACAGGATATAAATACATTAAGGCACTGAAATGCCTCTTAGAAGTGGCATTTCCATTCTTCAATAGGAAATTAATGCCCCTTCCAAGGTGGTGCCATTTCAATGCATAAATGCACCATCTAAGGCTATGTCTTTGTCTTCAAAACAACTGTTTTATTGAATCTGCAAACATTTGCATAGAAATCAAGTTGTCAACTAAAACTCATACAATGTGATCAATTATGATGCCTTTAGTTGGGTGGGTGACAATCCTGAAAATGGCTTGTTCTCTTTGTACCAGAGGGTGAGAGCTTGCTAAAGGCATTCAGGAATTCATGGCCGATGGCCAGTTCCCAAGTTATGGCTGACCCCCGTGGGTCACGTAGCCACTTACAAATTTCAAGTGGGAGGCCTGCTATTAATGTGGAGACTCCGCAACGCTGCTACAAATACTTCCTGACCGTGAGTATGTTTTCCCTGAATGGGAGTCAAGATTTCAGATCATGCTCGGAGCCAAGCTTCAGAAGCCCCGAGTTCACATTCCAACATTCGGCCCCAACGGACAGACCACGTGGCTCTTTATTCCCAATGTTCTGCCTAGCATGCAAAGCAAACCTTGCCTTCAAATGGCTGGGCATTAAACTCTGCTTACAGGTCTAAAGGAAAACAAACACAGACTTACTAATGAAGTAATCCGACGTGTAGCAGGATTCTGGATAAGTGGGGTTCATGCCGTTCGTTGGGTATGGCTTTGCCTCTTCTGCACCAAGGGAAGAAAAAGTGGAAGGGTCTGTTAAGTTATACTTGTAGTATTTTTCAGAGTACAAAAGACTTCATCATTTTCCTCCTTTATCCTCAGAACAATTCCTAGAGGCAGGGAGGATGAGAGACTGTTGCATACAACCGGTCAGGACACAAAACGAGTGGATTCCTAGCATAAGTATGTTTCAAAAAACTACACATGGATTATCATGACAGGCACCAATCAATCTGCATTGTATTTCCTGTGCTGAACTGCTTTCAATGCAGAGAATGTGTTGTGATTAAAGCTCAACACTCGGATGAGAAATTCAGTAGCATCCCTAGTTTAAAGTTATTTGAATTGAAATTTCTCACCTGAAACTCAGCCTCACTGTTTATGGGCCCCATGCCGCATATACTAAATGTCAAGTCTCTAGAGGAATGCCCCATTGTCAAATCTAATAACTTGAAGACCTTAAATTTTATTAAGAGTCCCATTCTATTCCCATAATAAAGATTCTGCGTGATCACTCACTCACTGAGTGACTAACAGCGCCATCCTAAGCAGAGTTATACCTTTCTAAGCCCACTGGCTTCCTGCTTAGGAAGGCTCTGTCAATTGTGGGATTATAGGTGAATTTAAAAGAGGATTAGACTGGTTCATGGAGAACAGGTCTATCAGTGGCTACTAAGCATGATGACTAATGAGAACCTCCATAGTCAGAGGCAGCAAATCTCTGAAGTGCTCAAAGGCAACATCATGGGAAGCTCTTAACCTCTGTACCTGTGAAACAGGATTCTGGACTATATGGGCTACTAAACTAATTCGGTGGTGGGGGGGGGGAAGTGACATCAAGTCACAGCCAATTTATGGCAATCCCATAAAGTTGTCAAGGCATGAGACAAACACAGGGGGGTTCCCACTGACTGCCTCTGCATAGGAACTCTTGACTTCCTTGGTGGCCTTCTATCCAAGTACAAACCAGGGCCGATCCTGCTTAGCTTCCAAGGTCTGACAAGATTGGGCTAGCCTGGCCCATCCAGGTCAGGGTAATTCAGTAGGGCTCTCATCTTCTCATTTTCAAAGTTTGTCACAGTGACCCCTGAAATGTGTGTGTGTGTAAAGTGCCGTCAAGTTGCAGCCAACTTATGGCAACCCCTTTTGGGGGTTTCATGGCAAGAGACTAACAGAGGTGGTTTGCCAGTGCCTTCCTCTGCACAGCAACCCTGGTATTCCTTGGTGGTCTCCCATCCAAATACTAACCAGGGCTGACCCTGCTTAGCTCCTGAAATCTGACAAGATCAGGCTAGCCTGGGACATCCAGGTCAGGGCGACCCCTGAAATGTGTGTGTGTGTGTGTGTTAAGTGCCGTCAAGTCGCTTCCGACTCATGGCGATCCTATGAATGAAAGTCCTCCAAAATGTCCTATCTCTGACAGCCTTGCTCAGATCTTGCAAATTGAAGGCTGTGGCTTCCTTTATTGAGTCAATCCATCTCTTGTTGGGTCTTCCTCTTTTCCTGCTGCCCTCAACTTTTCCTAGCATGACTGTCTTTTCCAGTGACCCCTGAAATACGCTTGGTCAAATTCAACAGGAAGGACTTTTCAGTAGTGTAGGTGCCATTTTGTGCAGAAACCAAAAGCACAGCAGTATAGTTTCACCCCTGTCCCTTTTAGCTATTGCAAAACATTTCAGTCAGAAGTGACTCAACCTACCACAGGCTATATAACAGGGACAAAAATGGCAGCAGACCAGGGGGGGGGGGGCTCCTTATCTCCATATATCTGGCTATTTTCAACTTTTCTTCTTAAAACCTCTTCCTAAAATAAACCCCGCTTCTCGGCAGTCAGCAATGCCCTCCATTTGACTACAAACCTTAGTGGATAGCTGCCGGCTGCAACCTGATTCCACCCCTTCCCTGTGGTCATCCACTCTACACTCTGGCAGACCTCATGATGCAGGGGGAGGGAAACGGGCCACCAAGGTTCCAGCTCTCTCAGTTCACACACAATTTGGCTTTATGGATGTGTGTGTGTGTTTCCCTTTCTGTAATCCCTGGGAGAAGCCAAAATTTAGGTACTTTGAACGAACCTGATTTCAGCAGAAATAAAAGTTACAGGCATTTTCCTTCCAACTGACCTCTGTGAGAAGAAGTAGTATAGGAAGGAAAGCTGCAAGAGAAGAGGCTTCCACTGAAACCAGGGAATGGCATCTCCATGACAGACTTCTAAGAGCATTCCAGTGGCTCTATAGATAGGGCCTACCTTAATAGTTAAATTATGGAACTCCCTGCCCCAGGATGTGGTGATGGTCTGCCAACTTGGAAGGCTTTAAGAGGGGAGCGGATATGTTCATGGAGGAGAGGGCTATTCATGGCTACTAGTCAAAATGGATGCTAGTCATGATGCATACTTATTATCTCCAGGATCAGAGGAGCATGCCTATTAGATTAGGTGATGTGGAACACAGGCAGGATGCTGCTGCTGCAATTGTCTTGTTCGTGGGCTTCTTAGAGGCCCCTGGTTGGCCACTGTGTGAACAGACTGCGGGACTTGATGGGCCTTGGTCTGATCCAGCATGGCTTTTCTTATGTTCTTACCTTGCATCTTACAACTCTGCCAGGTACATGACCACACAGCCCCAGGCAGGCAACAAAAGTGGTTGATTTATTGACTTTCTGGTGGCTGGTGAGGTCATACACGATGCAGGCTGGGTCAGGATCTTGGGATTGTGTACAAAATGATACCCAGCCTACTGATTAAGAGTACACACTGAACTTCCGTGAGGAAGCCTTCGAAGGATGCATAACTCGTGCCAACAGTGCATGCTAAAGTCACCATGGAGGTGCCATTGGAAGACGGCTTCCCCATGTCAAGTGATCTCAGTCGCAGAGTTTGAATGAACATCTCAGGTGACTGTTCAGGTGCTCAAGGAAGCACAGTCCCCATGTCCTAAGCGTATCTTATTCCCTTTACTAAAAAAAAAAAAAGAACTCATTCCCCAATACCAATGAGAAAGAAACATCTGAAACACCCAAAATATACCACGGCCAACTGAGCAGAAGGAAAAGACAGCTGCAGTTCCCACAGTTGAACGTGTTTACCTTCAGAAAGCCACAGGTGGCAATATGCCTGTCAGTGGCTTTCTGGGAAGAAACAAAATGACTCCCTCCCCTTCCTGCCCCTCAAAACAGCATAATAAGGCTCTGTCTTCATATACTATAGTAGCTTACAAAATGGTTGGCAAACACCTTAGTGGGCAGACTGTTTACAGTTGGTTTGGCTCATTTTACCTTTATTGTACGGGCATGAGGTTGGCTGTGTTTCTCAAAACTCGTCAGTGTGAACCAGGAATAGCTGAAGTCTTCCCATCCCCCCTTTTCCCTCTTTGTGTGAAAGGAAGCTCAAGTAATGTCCACATTCTCACACACCAAAATGTTTCAAGCGCATCTACACAAAATGTGTGCAAAGTACTGTCAAGGCGCAGCTGACTTATGGTGACCCAGTAGTGTTTTCAAGGCAAGAGATGTTCCGAGGTGGTTTGCCAGTGCCTGCCTCTGCACAGTGACCCTGGATTTCCTTGGTGGTCTCCCATACAAGTACTAACCAAGGCTGAGCCTGCTTAGCTTCTGAGGTATGATGAGATTAGGCTAGGCTAAGCCATCTATTTTCTAACAGTCAGAGCGGTTCCTCGGTGGAACAGGCTTCCTCGGGAGGTGGTAAGTGCTTCTTCCCTGGAAGTCCAGTGAACTTCTTCCCTAGTAAGCTCTCCTTCCTTGGAGGTTTTTAAGCAGAGGCTAGATGGCCATCTGTCAGCAATGCTGATTCTATGACCTTAGGCAGTTAGTGAGAGGGAGGGCATCTTGGTCATCTTCTGGGCATGGAGTAAGAGTCACTGGGGGTTTGTGGGGGGGGGAAGGCAGTTGTGAATTTCCTGCATTGTGCAGGGGGTTGGACTAGATGACCCTGGTGATCCCTTCAAACTCTGTGATTCTATAGGGCCCTCGCAAAATAGCAGTTTCTAAAACTGGTACCATACATGCTTGTGTTCCATCAACCCAGAATATTATCATATTTAGGTCTTTCGACTGATGCTGCTTAGTCCTCATTGTGACTTCTACTTTTAACTTCGATAATCTCAGGGGGAGGAGTTATACACACACCCTTCCCCATCACCACGGTCCTGATCCATATCGCCCTTTTTGCAGCTAAATGAAAGGCTGCAGAATCCACCATGGATCCCACAGCCCTCGGTTAATTGCCATGAAATTTGCAAGGGAGCCGTGTGGAGCTGAACTCCGACTCCCAGAAATTCAAACAACCGTTGGTTCTCAAAATGCAGGAACTTCTTATAAAAACATGAATAATGCCAGGGAAGGTACAAACTGCCCCATGATCCCTTCCAATGTTTCTTGCCTATGCCAAGTACCTAAGGTAAAGGTCCCCTTGCAAGCACCGGGTCATTCCTGACCCATGGGGTGACGTCACATCCCGACGTTTACGGGGTGGTTTGCCAGTGCCTTCCCCAGTCATCTTCCCTTTACTCCCAGCAAGCTGAGTACCTAAGCTACTCCTTCCAAAACAGATCAGTACTGGATATAGATTGTCCCATTCTGTGTTGACTGTCGATGCTAGAAATCCACAGGACAGCATTCTATTTTCCCATAGGCTTTTTGCATCCTAAATGCTCCATTCAAATAACCTTTGAAGAATCCTGTTTGCCAGTGGGACTCTTTTCTGCATCTCTTCTGAGCTGAGAACAGACATGAACACCGCCAGGCAAAATTAGGGTGTTGCAGAGGCCAGAGCATTTAGTTTTGGATTTGGGATTCCAGAGTATCTCAGTAGTGTCGCACAGGACTCTGCCACGGCCCTAACCAAGCGTTCCAGATCTTTATTCGGGACCCTTTTTTCTGTAGCCTAACCATTCGTGAATTACCTTTCTGCAGGATCTCCAGATGTTCCCAGAGAATATCTCCTACAAAGTCTGGCGCCAGTTCGATGAAGCAGTCCTTGCCCAGACCGCACAAGGCAGCTCCATTCATACAGAACTTCTGGAAGTCCACGCCCTTCAGGCTGAACTCGTTCACTGCCCACATCACCCAGTCCCGTACGTGGGTCTCTGTCCATTGCTGAGGATCTGCACCAAGGAATCACAGAACACAGCATTTAAAAGGTAGCTGTGGTCTTTCCCACTGTATTGCACAACATCCCACTTGACAAGGCTGGACTAAAAGTTATGTTACCCTCTTACGTGCATTTTACAGAGCAGAAGAACACCCCCTCCAAGCAGAGATTACTAAAGTGGCACTAACACTGGCGCAGGGGCACTTAGGCTTAATCTTAATCTGGTGAACCCCACTCCAACACATGAAGCCAGCTGGGTGACCTTGGGCTAGTCACAGTTCTCTTAGAGCTTTCTCAGCCCCCCCCCCACCTCAGAGGGTGCCTGTTGTGGGGAGAGGAAGGGAAGGTAGTTGTAAGCCGGTTTGATTCTCCCTTAAGTGGTAGAGAAAGTCGGCACATAAAAACCAACTCTTCTTCTTCTCCGGGGAGCCACACAGCAGTGCGAGCCTAGGGTACCAGGGCAGCCTCATGGAAAAATTTTTCCGGTGCAGAGGCTTGCGCCGGTGTCAAAGGGGGCGTCCCCAAGCCCTTTCGGCCCGGGAACACCCCTTTTTGGAGGCGCCAAATTACACCTGCAAAAAGGCAGGTGCAGCCCCTTGGAACTGCGCTACCCCCGGGTCCGGGGTAAGTACCCCACCCTTTAGGATTGTGCTTTTATGGCAATATCCTGTTTCTTCTCGGAAGTTCCATGCTTAGTCTCTCTCTCTCAGCTAGTGATGTAGCTAGGACACTATCTCTGTCTCTCCTCTTCACTATCAAGTATGTTAGTTCCTGAATAAAGCCTTATCTACACTTTAATCAGGTTGTGCACCTTCACTGTGTTCATTACTCTGCCAACGCTGAAGAGCGCCCATGTTAAATTAAACTCAGAGGTCCCCCATCTTTCTCGCCTGTAAATCATTCTCTCTCCCCTGCCAACATTTACAAAGAGAAGATGTGACCGCAGGTACAGACACCCACACTCCCCATACCTGTAGACCACACCTCAGCTTTAATCCTGCAACTTACTAGCAATTTGATACACTTCATGGTCTGTTGTCAGGTATGAGCCATGGTTGCTAGAAGTAGAGCTGCCATGTTCACAGGGATGCTGGTACCATCACCAAGGGCTATCACCATTTTGTCATCCATCCCCCCTTAGAACATCTGACTAACCACTCTTGGAGACTGATTACTGGGTTAATCAGGCCTTTGGCACAATACTGTGAGGTAACACCTGCATTCTTACCCGTTGTTCTTCTGTTCATATTTACCAACACCTTCTTAACAATATAGGCCATGAATCATATTGAAAAGTACACAGAAGGGCTTTCTTGATGGCTGTTCTATGGGCAGTGAAAATTTGCCAAAGTGCAATCCAGAACAGGTATTTTTGAAGCACTGGAGCATCCACTACTACTGTGACTGGCTTTTGACAACTGCCCTTGAATTTGCGTTGTTAGTCAAGGTAGGGTGTAGTCTAATAGGTGAGATGGAACCTAAGAGATCTTTTCTTTATAACAGGAAGTGCTCTCTAGATAAATGGCCTTATTAGTGTTGTGTTTAGATATCTTTGCTCTCTATAAGTCAAGTTCTGTAGCTGAACATATGACATTCACTTACATCAAATGACACAATCGGTCCATCTAGTTATTGCCTACTGTGACTGGTGACGTCTCTCCAAAGTCTCAGATAGAGTAGGACTTTTCTGATACCTTCTACCTGAGATCAGTTTAATTGGTGTTGTTAGGGACTGAATCTTTCCGCATGCAAAATAAGCACTCTCCCACTGAGCTATCGCTTCCCCCCATGATAACAGCCATTTCACAAATGCGGCACACAAAGTTATTGAAGAGACATTTTGAGATTGCTCAAACACAGTCAATCAAAGATCCAATTTGTAGCTCCTCTGTATAGAGCTGTACAGTTCATTGGTGTGTAAAATACCTTTGGGAATTCCCAAACGTTGCTGTTCTTTCGTGAAGCCGCTGAAGGTGGCTTTTAACGCCTGTGACATCATTTCCTTGCTGCTTGGAGTTAACAAAGGCACATCTGCGCACTCCATATCTGAAAGAGGTAAGAACAGACACATATATAGGCAGTGTTGACCCAGATGGTGAATGGATCAAATAATTTAGAAAACCAGGATGATGGCAGGGCTGGTGACTAGTATTATACATGACTAGTATTCATTTTGACTAGTAGCCATGGATAGCCCTATCCTCCATGAACATTTCCCCTACCATTTTAAAGCCTTCCAAGTTGGCAGCCTTCACCAGATCCTGGGGCAGGGAGTTCCACAATTTAACCACTGAACCCTTCTGAAGTCCCACCCCTCCCCATACACTACCCATCCAGGCTCCACCACCAAATCTCCAGGAATTTCCCAAGCAAGAGTTGGCAATCCTCGCCTCCATCCACAAAGGCATTCAGGTCTAGACCTGACAAGCCTCTTAAGGTTGGATAGGAATGCCATTGTTTCAAGTTTCAGTAGAGAAGGAGATGAAGAAGTGTGCAGGGGTGCAATGTTGAACATATCAGTATTCAAGATTCAGTTGCAAGAAGTGCATTTGTTACTAATCCCCCCCATTATAACCAGAAATTGGGGTGAGGTGAGAGAGGGCAGGCAACTTCCCTGCTGCCTCCCTAAAAGATATTTCTCAGCTTGGTCTCCCGTTTCAGTGTGCCATTTCAACCTAATTTAGTCAAATGTTAATTAAATAAATATTCAACTGCTCTACATAGGTATTGAGAGAATCTAAGCTTTCTAAAGGAACAATCAAACAACCCACATGTGTATATACGTGTGCTAACTAATCCATCACAGAGGTTGGCAGGATACATTCTTAATTTGAATATTCAGTATTGGCAATATTGAAGTATTTATTATAACAGGCTACATTAAAATAAACAGGAATATTGCGGCACTTTAAAGAATAACAAGATTATATTCCAGCATAAACCTTTGTGGACTAGAGCCCACCTACCTGTAACGAAGTAGAATCTGGGCCACAAAAATCTATGCTGGAATAAAATGTTGTTAATCTTTAAAGTGCTGCAAAACTCCAGTTTATTTTTGCTACGTCAGAACAACACAGTTCCCCCTCTAGAATTATTAAAGCTGCACAAAAATAACGGTCAGGCCTTACTTATACATATTCAGTAACATGCTAAAAAGTTTGGTTGTCTTTCTTCTCTTTTCCCAGAGAGGATCAGGAGGAGTTTGGAAACTGCATAGGGAAAAAGAGAGCGGGCTATTGGAGAATAAGTAACAGACTCCAAACACAATTTAAAGAACAGTCATTTGGATAGTTGGAAAGTTTTATTTGCAGGGCTTTGGAGAAATAAACAGACCCCCGGGCTATCTCGGCAATCCCTCATCCCTTTTGAGATAACACCCAGAGAAAGTGGGCAGCTACACCTTTCCCCTACCTCAAGCAGCTGGCTGTGTTTTGTAACTTCAGTGAGCTTGGAAGTTACAAGAGACCACCCAGAAATCGCTCAATCACTTCGACAATCCGGTTAGAGGGCAACTGGGTGGCTCACTGGCTTTGGGAGAGGGATTCGAGTGATTTGGATGCAGCACAGGAGGGGAAAGAATACCAATCTAGCCACTGTTCCCCCATTTAGCCATCCTGAAGCACAGATGTACATGTGCAAAACAGACCTTAAGCAAAGCACACATTTACTATTTATTCGTGTCTGTGGTAGGGATGCCAGCCTCCGGGTGGGATTTGGGAATCCCCCCAAATTACAGCTCATCTCCAAAGTACAGAGATCAGTTCCCCTGGAGAAAACGGCTGCTTTGGGGGGATGGACTCTATGGCTAGGGTTGCCAGGTCCCCCCTCCCAATCAGCGGGAGGTTTTAGGGGGTGGAGGTGGGGTGTGTGCAGGTGCATGCAACCGATGACGGCACCGCATCGCTGCAGCAGATTTAACACCAGTTTGAGTGTTAAAGCAGCCACGGTGATGTGGTGCTTTCGGAAGTAAAACCAAAAGTGCCATCATCATGTTCGCACAACCGCGGACCCAAGTGGACACCGCTCCAGAGCAGCTGGGTGGACTGGTGGGCAATTGTCCGCCAATATCACCCATCTGGCAACCCTATCTATGGCACTGTACCCCACTGAAGTCCCTGTCCTCCCCAGACTGCACCCCCAAATCTCCAGGAGTTTCCCAACCTGGATCTGGCAACCCTACCCCCACATCCCCTGCCAGTGGCCAGAGGGGACCTGGCAACCCTAGTCTATGGACATTTACCCAGGAGAACATCCCACTGAGTTCAGTAAGACTCCCCGGCAAATGCACATGAGGGATTACAACCTGAGAAACAAGACTGTAACCGCAAGAGGACAACATTAAGATCTTCACTGGTTGCTTTTGCCTAGATTGCCACTGTTAACAGGCTACAGCGTTATCTATCTGCTGTGAGCATTTGAATCCTCTCTGCCTGGATGCGGTTTTTTCCTTCCTGCTCTGTTTCATCCCCAGCGCTATCAGCATGTATTACTTTTTAGGTTTTGCAACCGATAAAGGAGAAGCAAGACTGCACTTGCAAAGTTCTGTTTAGCCAAAAGAGCTTTTTTGTAGGTGCGCAGTTTTTCTGCATAACCTAGTAAATCTACGGAAATGGAAACATATAGATTTCACAGAAGGAGATGGGGGAGGAGTCACGCAGCACCATCCTATGCATGTCTAATGAGGTTTACCGAGTAAACAAGCAGATTGGGGCCCTCTGCCCTGCAGCAGCCTAGAGTCTTGCAACCTGATCCCAACCACGTTTTCTTAGAAAGAAACCCTATTGATTTCAGTGGGATTTACTTCCAAGTTGGTAAATATAGGACTATAATGCTAAGTGGTGGGAGGGAATTTAATCTGAAGGGATGCAATCTTAAAACATCTCTGCTAGTTTTACTCGACTGCTTACAACACCCAATCCTTGGAAAGCACAAATTCAGCTATGCACGAATAATCCTGCATTTTACAAAAATCCACTTGGCAATCCAGCAGATGCAGATTTTAAATATCCAGGAATCGCTATTTCGAACCCAGGATGCGTCTAAAGGTTTTCAGGATAGATATTCAAAGTATTACCCTTTGGCTCCATTATAACCTATGGGAAACTGCAACTTGATCCAGGTAATGTTCCCTAGTTTCATTTGTTCACTTGCAATGCCAGGGTTGAAATCCTACGAACCCTTTCCTGGGAGTAAACCCCACTGAATAAAATGTGGAGTGTACTTCTGAGTACACTTGCTTAGTACAGCTTCCTAAGGTCTGTTTCACACATGATAGACATTGTTGTTAGTAGAACAAGCAAGCTATCATTGGAAACGATATTACTGGGATGAACGCATTTGTCCTGATTCATCCCCACTTCCTTCTCCTTCCTAGGTTTGCCAACCTCCAGATGGGGTCTGGAGATCTCCAAGAATTGCAACTGATCTCTGGACGACAACAACCAGTTCCCCTGGAGAAAATGGCTGTTTTGGAGGGTGGACTCCATGTTATTTCACCCTGCTGAAGGCCCTCCCTCAGCCAGGCTCTACCCACAAATCTCCAGGAATTCCCTAACTTGGTGATCGCCGTCCTGCTCCTTCCCTTGATGTCTCTATTGTTTGCAAGTTTTACATTATAAACTCCTTAAGACAGAGATCTGTCTTCTTTTGATCTGTAAAATATCATGCAAATTATTGGTATAATAAAGATGAACACATGAAGCTGCCTTATACTGAATCAGACCCTTGGTCCATCAAAGTCAGTACTGTTCACTCAGGCTGGCAACAGCTCTCCAGGGTCTCAGGCAGAGGTCTTTCACATCACCTACTTACCTAGTCCCTTTAACTGGAGATGCCAGGGATTGAACCTGGGACCTTCTGCACAACAAGCAGATGCTCTACCACTGAGCCACAGCCCCTCCCACTGGTAGATTTTTTTAAAATCAAATTTTGGAATTCTCATTTATGAGGATATTGGGAGTGGGGTGTGTGAAAGGAAAATATAATTGGCAGAGGGAAGCAAGCATGCATTGCCACAGAATATTTCCTTTGGTGGGATTGTATATTTAAACTGTTTAAGCAAATAAGAACCTTTACAAACATCAAGGAATTTGATCCTAAAAAATGATATTGGCCTTGGTAGGAACCACGGTTACAGATCTGTTTATTTAAGCAAATGAAATTATAATTAACACAAACAGAGATGTTAGAATGGAAAGAGGGGAAAGAACCCTCACCCCCCCCCCCCATCTATGTTTCCATAAAAATTCAGTGCAATAGCCATTGTTGCTGTTGGCGATAAAAGTTCGGAGCCACATTTTCGTCAGCAGAAGTTCCAGGGCGCCTTTTCTCATTTACCCGCCACCTGCACAGTAGCGAGGCCAAACCTGATGTCCTGACTGGTCATAGCAGGAGGACACTGACCTGTCGGCCCTGCCTGCTTCCCCTCCTGTCTTGGGATCTGATGGATGGACAGTAAGGTCAGAGACCAAGCTCACTGTTGTCTTCAGCAGGAGAAAGATGTCATCCTCTCCTCCCCCAACCCCTATCACCACCACCCAAGCTCCCAGGCTGCTCAGGAAGGCTTGGTGTATTGTTATCATGAGGGCTAGAAACAAAGCCACCTGGTTTGGTGGTGGAAAGCACCATCAAGTCCCCATCTGGTTTACAGACCTTTAAAAGATGCAAGAAGGGGAGCGAGAAGCACCCCATCCCAAGGGCATTTTGCAACAATGGTTCATTAACTTATTACAGGGGAGACCCATACACAAGCAGTAGGAAATGCTTAAAATTTCTCAACATAAGAACTGGCTACCTGGAATTACCAGCAATCATTCAAAGGTATGCTTCTATCATGGCCAACAACCATTGGCCAATCTATCTTTCATGTATTCATTCAATCCTTTTTTAAAAGCCATCTAAGCAAACGGCTATCATCAGTTTTCATGGTAGTGAATGCTTTAACTTGGTTATATATTGAAGGGGGGGAGAGACATTTTTTCAGTCCTATGCCAACTGATGCTCAAATTCCTAGCATTCCCCCCACCCCACCCCGAAAAATCTCTAGGAATTTCCCAGTCTGCAAGTAGCGTGCCTACTAGGGTTGTCAGGTCCCTCTTCACCACCGGCAGGAGGTTTTTGGGGTGGAGCCTGAGGAGGGCAGGGTTTGGGGAGGGGAGGGACTTCAATGCCATAGAGTCCATTTTCCAAAGCGGCCATTTTCTCCAGGTGAACTGATCACTGTCGGCTGGAGATCAGTTGTAAAAGCAGGATATCTCCTGCTATTACCTGGAGGTTGGCAACCCTAGTGCCTACTGTTACCTCATAAACAGGGGGAGGAGGGGATCTCAAGCTCTAAGCAGGTTGCCCTGGGGGACAGGTAGATGGCGTTTGGCTTGAATCATCCCCAGATGATCGTATCAGTTGCCAGACAAACAAATGAGGGGCATTTCACACCACAAAGAAAAAGTAGACAAGTGGTGTGTTTCAATTCAGCTCAGGCCTGCAGATGAGGGATGCCGAGGGGACCCAGAGAAGGGGAAATAAAATCGGGGGGGGGGGGCTGTCATTAGAGAGCATTTCAAAGTTGGGCTCCTTTTCAGGGAACGGGGATTCGAACAGAAACAGCCTTGACCCAGCCCTCCTGGTGGGAACCGGTTGACTTATTGTCGTCTTCTTTTTTCCCCTATGTGGGGGGATTTGCAATATTCATGGCCTCCAACCTGAGGCAACTTGGCCGGCCCATGAAACAGGCGTGAGAAGGAGGTGACTTTTCCAGGTGGCAGGCTGGGGGTGGGGGGGGGGGAGACCGTTTGAGCAAATAAACCCAGCTGAGCCCCCAATTTATTTAGGCAGGATTAGCTAAAATTTGTCTGCACTTTTGAACTGTTTTCACAGAGGCCTGCCTCTCACTCCCACGCAGGAAGCAGGAGCCAAGACAGGCTTGTTCCAATTAGGACTCCCAGCATTTTGCACATTTGGACTGGGTTGGGGGAAAGAAGGAATATCCAGATGTTGGTTTTTTCAAAAAAAAGGGGAGGCTGCCCCTTATTTCACTGGTGCAGAAGTGCTAACAGCTGCATTTTCACTAGCCCTCAGTCTGGGTTTGCTGCATCTTTTACTAAACTTGTTCTTGTGCCTTTGGCAGTCAGTCTAAAGTGCGCACGCGCACACAAATATAGCAGGCGGAGATTTTCCTGAAAGGAGGAGACTGCTAGTAATACCATTTCTGCAGAGCCTGAGACTATTAAAAGCACTTTGCATCCCTTGTAAAGCCAGCGTGGTGTAGTGGTTAAGAGTGGTGGACTCTAATCTGGAGAACGGGGTTTGATTTCCCAATCCTACCCATGAGCGGCGGACTCTAATCTGGAGAACCGGGGTTGGTTTCCCCACTCCGACACCTGAAGCCAGCTAGGTGACCTTGGGCTAGTCCCAGTTCTCTTACAGCTCTCTCTGTCCCACCTGCATCACAGGGTGTCTGTTGTGGGGAGGGGAAGGAAAGGAGATTGTAAGCCGGTTTGAGTCTCCCTTAAGTGGTAGAGAAAATCGGCATATAAAAACAACAACAACAACTCTTCTTCTCCTCCTCGTCGTCTTTCTTAAAGCCCTGCAAGTTAGGCTATTATTTTTCCTGTTCCCCAGAAGGAATCTGAGACTGAGAGATGATAGCTTGCATAAGGGCCGCCTTCCCGAGTTTGTGACAGAGGGAAGATTTGCACCGGGAGACCATTCAGTTCACTGCTCTGATGCTATACTAGCCAAGTGGTAAGAAAGAAAAAGAAACCACTGGCTGCTAAATTTCCATGCAAGGCCAGTAGGATTGCCAGGTATCCACAAGGGGGATACCTGCTTTGGGGGCCCTCCCCTGGGGCCGATCAGCTGGCCGACGAGGAACTTACTGGCAGCAGAAGATGGCCGAGGCCTGTGTCACTGACAATGGGGCGACGTCACTTCTAGCGCGCACTAGAAGTGATATCATCACGTCGCCAGCAATGGAGGGACACTCTGATATCTGGGCAAAATCACTTATGGTAAAAATCACTTCTACCAAAAGTGATTTTGCCCAGATATCAGAGCGTCCCCACATCACCGTCGACGTGATGACATCACAGGTGATGCCTGCCTTGGCCTCTCTTTGCGCCCAGTAACTCCCCCCTCACCCTGAAGGCCAGCAAGAAAAGGTGAAAATCCTAATTGCCGAGTTTGGCAGGTCTCCCACCGGCAGCTCCCCAACCCTCACCACCACTCAGCGGGCTGGTAGGGGGCAAATGCAGGAAAAAAATCCATCACCTCAACAGAATTATGTCATTTCCGGGGTGAACCCCAAAGTGACATCACACCACTCTAGGATTCAGCAGAAACTCTATGGTAAAACCATATGGTTAAATCCCACCAGATTACACCCTCCAGTTGGCAACCCCATGTTGCTCTAGAGTAAGAGAGGTACTTATGGCCCCTCACCAATGCTGGTTGTAAATGCATTTCATTGTATTTTACAGTATTGTTGCTCCACTTCCTCCTCAATGGGAATCCAAAGCGGCTTACAACACAATTCTCTCTTCCTTCATTTTACTCTCACAACAACCCTGTGAGGCAGATTAGGCTGAAAGTGACTGGCGCAAGGACACCAAGCAAGCTTCCCTGGAAGAGTGGGGTTTTGAACCTGGCTCTCCCGTATGCTAGTTCAACTACGTGCACCCTCAGAGCAGAAAAGGGGCCTTTTACACCTCATCCTGTGATCCACTTAAGAGGCTCAAAAAATTCAGAAAATAAATGAATTCAGACCCAACTAACTGAATCCTAAGAAAGGCTGGTTTATGTTTCAATGTCTATATAGGATGTAACAGAAGAGAACAGTATTCAGTAATTCACAAATGTGGTCCCACCTCTGGCATGGGAACCTGGCTTGATATCTCAACCTAGGAGCATTCTCTTCCATTTTTATAGCCAGGACCATCCTCATCCTTTCCTCGAACCTCAGTTTCTGCTTTGCAAGGAGGCCACTGCCATTGACCACCATGACAATTTAGTCATCTTGAATGCTCTGAGGTTTTCAAATGAGCTGTGGTCAAACCATGGTGGGTGAAGTATTGACACACAGTGCCAGCTTCCTGTGTCACTGAAAGCTCTTCAGATGCTACTGCAGCACCTTGATCTACAGGACAGATAGTACGGGGCTGGAAAGGAGCTAAGAAGATGAAACTACTAAACCAGGA
This sequence comes from Euleptes europaea, assembly GCF_029931775.1. Lineage (NCBI taxonomy): Eukaryota > Metazoa > Chordata > Lepidosauria > Squamata > Sphaerodactylidae > Euleptes > Euleptes europaea. The sequence goes on along the minus strand of NC_079325.1, from coordinate 13,517,877 downwards.
GGAAGTCAAGTAAAAAACAGGGTGTGTTTTTGGTGCATAAGGCCACATAGCAGAACTAGAGTGATTTATCTTCATGCAATCTTTGCATGCCACTAATAGAATTTGCACAACAGGTTCGTGGATGGGGGCTGGTGTTTGATTTCTCAAGAAGGACAAATAGACCGCCCCGTACTCAGAGGCAGGTGCAGGTACACAACATCTGGATCATTTCCAGAGCTATTTGGTTAGTCACTGTAGGATCAAAATGCTAGAATCACAGTCTTGTTTGGAGGTTCTAGCAGGGGAGCACAGCTATCGTATACCCTTGACCGAAGAATGGTATACTCCTTCTATCTGGGATGGTCGTCCTCTTCCACCGAGTGCGCAGCTTCGGGAGGGACGCACATGGAGTGGTGAGGGAGGATGGGGACACCCACCTAGCCAGCCAGATCAGCCGAACCAACCCTGGCGATCAATGGGGTGACAGATGTTGCAGCCAGATCGCCCTCACATCCAAAATAACAGTCTTCTAATATAATTCAGTAGGGCACTTTTTGTTCTTACAAGTCATATCTGAGCATACCACTTTCCCTAGGGTTGCCACCTCCAGGTTGGGAAATACCTGGAGATTTTTGGGGCAGAGCCTGAGGAGGGTGGGGTGTGAAGAGGGGAGGGACTTCAATGCCATTGAGTCCAATTGTGAAAGCGACCATTTTCTCCAGGCGAACTGATCTCTTATTGGCTCAAGATCACTTGTAATAGCAGATCTCCAGCTAGTACCTGGAGGTTAGCAACCTCAGCTTTCCCCCCAGAGTATGGTTAAAACATGTATGGTTAAAAAAGGACTCTACACATGCTCAGAGGGGCATGCTCTTCATACATCCTGTGTAATTAAAAATAGGTTTCAAGTCCTATGGAACTCCTCAAATTAAACCCCACTCATGATGGGTATTAAAGCGTAGTTGATCACCACATTTATTTTTCTTCTTTTAAAATGAGTATTTGTTATGGCCCTGAATTCTTGACAAGCAGACTTAGAAATCATAAAGATCTGAAAAGCAATGGACTTTTTCTGTTTCCCTGTTTCCAATACCACTTTTTAAAACCTTGTGGGATAGAAGCTTTAAAAAAAATCAACAGATTTCTTAAAAACACTGGGCCTAAAATAGTCTACATATAAAACCACCAGTATAAACTATATAAACTATTACAAAGATGTCCAGCACAGTTGATACACGTATTATAAATGACCAATACAAGACCACAGATTTTGTCATTGGTTGATGTTACACACATCCAGAAACATTGATAATTTTCATACCAGATGTGTGAGCAAGTTACTATGCTGAAAGACCCATGGTTGGCATTATTAGTTTACATCTGGCCACAGAAGATATAAGGTGCTAATTTCAGATATAATACCTTGTAAGGTGTATTTCCGGTTGTGTTTTCAATAATCATGTTTTGTATATCTGACCACTGAGGAAGGCCCAAGAGGTCAAAACGTGTATGGTCTTGTATTGGTCATTTATAAGTGTATCATCAACTGTGTTTGATATCTTTGTAACAGTTTATACTGGTGGTTTTATACGTAGCCTGCATTCCAGGCCCAGTGTTTTTAAGAAATCTACAGTATACACTATATAATAAACATAATTATTTGATAAGATTTTACAGTTTCAAGCTCAACCTTTGAGACCCCCTGTACTTTTCTGGTTAAGTTCTTTCCCCCTTTTTTGTTGTCTATTTTTTTTTAAAATCAACATCATAAACAGATTAGGCACTTTCAGTCTTTCAGAATCCCACAAGAATGATGTGAATAAAGCCACAGGCAAAGGGGGATGATCAGGATCGATGCCAAACTAACCAAATAAAGTTAATGGCTGATCCTCCGCTGAAAAAAACCACACTGAGGGTGTGCTCAGAATTGCCTCTCATGATTTGACTTCTGTTGAAAGCCAGCAAAACAAGCCGCCAGCAACTGGAAAAGATGATCTGAAAAATGTTTCATCCACTGCATTTCCATACACCACAGACAAACCAATGGCCTCATTCTCACAAGCAGCAGAAAAAGTTGCAAACTTGTGTCTACAAGGGTGTCTGCATGACTGAAGACTCCTCAACCCAGGAAGAAACCCTATATAAAAATAAATTAACAGGTTGCAGAAAGGACTACGCTAGAACCGTTCTCCCAGATGCGTAACATTTCTATACTTTTTATCATGCTTAGCCACAGTTAGCAAAGACATGATTTGTTACATTAATTAACCCAAATTAAGAAATCTAGATTCTGAAACCATGATAATATATGATTTCTAAATGCTTGCAACTTAAAGAATTAAGCAGCCTTCATCTAATTACCATCTGTAGGGATACATAAAAGTCAAGGATTAGAGAATTTATGTTTTATTCCCATTTCTTTTCATCCTTCCTCAGTTTGTTGGGGTTTTTGTTGTTGTTTTTGCAAATGCAGTGTGTACTTTTTATTTTCTTATTAAACGTTTCATTTTGAATGCAGCCAGGCTGATCTCTGTGACTCACGTTAAGCACCTGCTCAGTCCACACATACAAAGAGCAGAAAGGGGAGGAGGCAGGAATTAAACCCTGCTCCCCTCGGGTACTCAGTTAAGATGCTGATCCCCTTGGTAGTGAGTGCAAAAGGAGACGGAGACACAAACACAAATGGCAAAGTGATGGGGCTGGAGCTCAAACAATGATGAAGTATGCCACCTCGATGGTGGAAACAAACCACGGTTTGTTATGTCTATGCAGGAACAGTGAAACAGCAGAAATGGAGAGCTTTAAAATCGAACATGAGAATTAGCGATCAATACTGAACGCAGAAGAAGACACAAAACCCCTACTCCTGATGATACTTACCCAGACTGTTCTGCTTTCTACGCCTAGACTGCCTATACCACTCTGAGCTATGCTCTTGAAGTACACAGCCGTCTAATCTGTGGAGCACTTTGAAGCTGTTACATGACTTAACAGAACAAGCTGCGTTGGAGTGCCCAAGAAAGAAAACCCAACAGCATGTTAAGATTTCAGAATGGAACAGAGTTCCAAACTTCTTCGTGTCTGGAGAGGTTTGCTTGGAATCCCTTGTAATGGCGCATCAAGTCATTTCCCTCTGTAAAAAAACTTAAAAGCCCTCGTCCTTTTACTTTTTTTCAGCGGCCAGCCTCCCCTGGGATAATCGGCTCTAATCCCTACTAACCCCTTTGCTAAATAGCTCTAATCCTTCTCGAAAGGATACACTGAAGAGGACAAGGGGGAAAGGGTCAGCTGAGCTTGTAATTGACTCCAAGGCTAGGAATGAAGGGAGGAGGTCAGGAGGGAGAAGGGGTATTGATTGGGGTCGAGTATGCGCAAGGGCCAGCAGTCCTTGGAAGGAAATGACGTCAGGGTCCCCAACCTTTTTGAACCTGTGGGCACTTTTGGAGTTCTGACATAGTATGGTGGGTGCAGCCCCAAAAGGGCTGGCACCGGAGGTGGAGCCAGCTACAAAACGGCCACCACAACTTACCTTCAGTCACACAGTGAAGATCCTTATGTTGTGATGGCAGCTGCTGCCAATGCAACATTTTTTTAAAAAAATCTGCACAGCCAATCAACTCTCCAGTGGCAAAATCCCCACCTGGCCCCGTCCACTTTCTAAGAACACTTGACGGGCACCAGCAAAGACGTTGGTGGCCCACAGGCATCACACTAGGGGCCTCTGAACCACAGCATGATGCCAGTTGGTGTGGTTGCCATAAACCCCTGAAGTGATTTAGTGATAGGATTCCTAGGACTCCTTACAAAAAAGTTGAACTGTTTTCTTCGGGAACTGAACAGCTCATCACAGAAGTGGTGCCTTCCAGCTGGCTAGACTAACAGGGAAGGCACTGAAAGCTTGGAATCCAGAGTCCTCCAAATTGGACCACTGCGTGGTTAGAAATCCCATAAGCTTGGGAATGCCAAAACACCGGCTTCTCTGGCATCTGCGGCTTTGTGGTTTAGCAAAAAGCAGGAGATCCAGCACTCTGGTGTCCAATACACACAGGACTGAAGGCAGCCAAGCAGGAGAAGGAAGTCGCCGACAAGCAACGAAAGTGCGGCATTAACACTCGTACTCCTACGAAGGCGGGCCTCTCTGCATTTTGTAACCTGAAATTCATGCCTACCATCTTTTGGTTCTTCTTAATGAAACTGTATGGGAAGAGCTCGGAGCATTTGAAAAGTACTTTAGAAATGCTATTCATACTTTTTTTTTTTTTTTTTTACAATTCATGTAGCTAATAAAGTAAACTTTCACCTGCCACATGAACACATGAAGCTGCGTTATACTGAATCAGACCCTCGGTCCATCGAAATCAGTATTGTCTACTCAGACCGGCAGCAGCTCTCCAGGGTCTCAGGCAGAGGACTTTCACATCACCTACTTGCCTAGTCCCTTTAACCGGAGATGCTGAGGATTGAACCTGGGACCTTCTGCAGGCTAAGCAGATGCTCTACCACCGAGCCACAGCCCCTCCTCAAACTCTTATGCCACAATACAGTTAGAATTAGAATCAGAATCTACAAGTGGTCACCAAGTTCTGGGTGTTTTTGGTGAGGTTACTGTTACTGAAAACAGTAGTTACCTGCCAGAGGATAAAACAAAATATAATTTAATGGCTTGAATTTTTCAGCCTCCCATCTTGATCCTTCACAAATGGCAATTTACCTGACAATTTCTAATCACTCAGCTCCAACTCCCTGAACTCCTTCCAGTCACAGCAGCTAGAATCCATTGCTAACTTGTCTGTATCCATGACTAACTTGACAGTATACAGTCAATGTGATGGAGCTGCTGTTAGAGTATTGGACAAGGATCTTGGAAATCTAGGTTCAAATCCCCAGTCTGCGACAAAGCTCACAGGTTGTTGGAGAATAAACTGAGGAAGGGAGAACCACTTATGATACTCTGAACTCCTCTGAAGAAGGGTGAGATTTTTTTAAAATGTACTAGATACATTGTCTGGGTGAGATAAAAAGGCACTAGATTACATTATTTCAGAAGGTAGCCATGTTGGGCTGCAGGGGAACAGATTTGAGTCTGAGACCAACAAGAGTTTCTGGGTATAAGCTCTCGAGGGACAAAGTTCCCTTCGTCAGGCATGAGTAGAGTAGAAAACTAAATTACATCACTGTTACTCAGTTCCAGCTCTGCATCTCTGGAAGTGAACGGATTGCAAAACCACAAGCCTTAAAGGCAGCCATCCAAGGAAGCGAGGGAAAGTCCGGTCTACCATAAAGGCAGAATTCTCCTTTTCCCACTGAGCCTCACAATAACCCTGTGAGGCAGGGCAGGCAACCCTCCAAGTGGGGGAAAGGCCACATGGTCACCATCTGAGAAAGTGATGGAAAGACTCCCAGTGGTCCCAGACAACACAGCAACAAGCTCAGACCTCGAAAGCATGGTAAGGGGCAGAATTCGCTGCATGGGTCGTCATTATAGACCAGCGGCCCCCCCATACTGATCCAGCCATAATTGAGCGTCATCATAAACGGTCACCTAAAATCAACAAACCTGAGTTGTTGGTGACCCGCAGTGGCATGGAAGCTGCTTCCTGCAGCTTTTCCTTATACCCACTCCAGTAGCATTTGAATCCAGGATCTTCCTGTGTGGTCCCAATGATCTGGCTCCTTATCTCCTGAACACTGCCTTCCTAGATATACGGTGGACAAACTCCAGGCGGGGCCTGGAGTTCTCCCGTAATTACAACTGACCTCCAGACTACAGCGATCAGAGAAATGGGTATTCCATAAATTCTAGGTGAAATCCCTCCCCAAATTTCCCCCTCCACAACCACTGCCCCCAAAACTCCAGGAATTTCCCAGGCTGGAGATGGCAACCCTATAAAATGAAAGACACCTGAAGAGTAACAAACTGGACCATTGAATCCCCCTCATATGTTTCCTGGACCCACACACTACTGGGATACTGGGTGGGGGGAGCCGTAACAGAGCTGAAAACACAGGAATTGGCCTCAGAAATGATGTTTTGAAGCATTCAAGGCATCCATCACTGTGAAGCTCTCCTTTCCCCCATTGAACCTCACAATAACACTGTGAGGTGGGTTAGGCTGAGTGTTTGCGACTAGCCCCAGCGAGCTTCAGGACAATAACCCTGTGGGCTAGGTTAGCCCCAGTGAGCTTCAGGACAGTTTCAAGCTTGGCCTCCCAGTTGATGTCTGATACTCAAGCTGCTAGACTGCACCGCCTCTCGCTAATTCTTACTCATCCTCCCCCAAAGCTAATCAGATTGCTTCTCTTTCCCTCTTTCACCCATACACGCACAGCTATCAATCCATCCATTCACCCATCCGAGCATGGAAATTCCCAGCATCAGGCTGAGTAAAAGCCAAGATATGTTTTTTTTTATTGCCCCCGATTGAAGTGACTCGCCTCTGGCGAAGTCAGTAGTGGCGTAACGCTAGACACATGGAAACCGCATGGCGGGCACCGGACTAAGATGACATCGATCCCAGGCATTCTCTGGCATCCTTTTTGTCTGCAGATGGCAGTTCAGAAGAACACAATCGGCATTCACTGGTGGCAGTCCCTTGGCTCAAGCTGCCATGTCTAGAAATGCGAGGCTTGTTGCGAAGGGGTGATGTTTGGCGGGAAGCGCAGTTCAAATTGCCGGGCTGCTGTTTTGACACTGTAAGTACTATAGCCTTACAAAACCCCGTATGTTAAATGAGATACACAACAGGGAGAAGGGCAGGATAAAGCATATATATACATTTATTTAATAACTAATGATATATAGTGAACAGATCAGAGGCAAAGGAATAATCACAGGTGGCCTGAAGATAGGGTTGCCAACCTCCAGGTGGTGGCTGGAGATCCCCCGCTATTACAACAGATCTCCAGGAAACCGAGATCAGATGGCTGCTTTGAAAGGCGAACTCTATGGCATTATACCCCACTGAAGTCCCTCTCCTAGGTTTCTGGCCTAAACACTTGTCCTAGTGCTGAGAAATTAGTATTTTTGTTAAAAGACACCGATGGGTTTGTTTCTTATAGGACTTCCCTGCATGCTCTGGCAGCAAAGAAAATAAGGTCCAATATGGTTGCTAAGAGAGCTGAACCTTCGGGTTGATTTTAATGGTTGCTAGGTCCCATTGGCTGATTGGGACACCACCACAATTTTTACTTATTATTTCTCTGAATGCATCGAGTTTAGCATAGTTTTATGTATATTTTAGCATAGTTTTTTATATTTATTATCAATCCAGAATTTTATTAACTTTATATTTCCTTTATTATGTATCTGTGGTATCCTTGACATGTTTGTAATGGCCTATGGCTAAATGCAAATAAAACCATTCCTTCAGAAGTCCCTCCCCTCCCTAAATCCCACCCTTCTCAGGCTCCACCCCGCAAAATCTCCAGGTATTTCCCAACCCACAGCTAGCAACCCTATCTAAAGCGCGGGATAGGAGCCGAAGCTCCTTCATGAGGGCCAGTTTCTTTGGCTTGCAAAAACTGCTTTTGTCTTCCTAAGGCTGAGCAAGGTAACAAAGGAGTATACCCCTCTGCCAATCTGGATCGCAGGCCCTCGGACATTCAATCTGCAGCCTCAATTCTGCCAAGCTGCGGAGGCTGCTGAGAATTTCTGCAGCAGCCTCCGTTGGCTTTGGTCTCCCGACGGCTGAGAAATCCAGAGTCTCGTAAAGGCTCTGACGAAGGCAAAAATGCAAGGGGGGGGGAAGACTTCTCGACCACAAGGAAGGCTCTTTCCCAACAAACTTTTTCCAAGACGTGTGGTGAGATTTCTCTGGCCCCACCTTCCTGCGAGTTTGCTCGGCTCGGGCTCCCGCGGGCTGATGTGAGATGATTCAAGAGAGGGCAACAGGGCTGCACCCTCCCAGTGAGTAACTAAACTGACACGGGGAGTGGAGCTCAAGAAAGAAGGGGGCAGATGAAAGGGAAGGGGAGGGCGAGCGCGGCGGAATGACTCCGCATGCCTTGCGCATGGAGTCAGAGGAGGAGACAGCATCGATTTGGCAACGTCCCGGCCGTGGCTGCGTAACACGCCGCATTAGTCACTGGATTAGCAAAGTGCATTTTCACACATGCTGGCTCGCATCCCCACCTGTGTGACTGCAGGCTCAACTCCCCATCTCTCCACCCCTCTGGCTAAGATAAGTTATGGTTTTAAAAGTTAGGCTAGCGATTGGTAGCCCCAGGAATGAAATTCAAGACAGCCAGAGGATGTTATCCTAGTGCACAAGAGCCCTTAGTCAGGTGTTTGATGAAGTGTGTATGTGTGTGTGAGGTTGATTTTGTACGCTCTGTGCTACTCCCAGCCATTTGTACAGAACACAAGAACACAGCTGCTTGGTATACACAGTCTCTGTTCAGACCATCCACTAAAACCCCACAAATGCTGGGTTTTGTTCCCATGGGGGGGGGGACAGGCACAGGATGGATTGTTTTTTTCCTCTGCGGGGGCTAAATTTTATGTCACTGAAACACTGGTTGGATCCAGACTTAACTTTTTTTCCCTGTCACTGAAACAATGGGTTGGGTTTAGACTTAACATTTCCATGGGCGCAAGGATTTCTGCTCACAGTGTGATTGTCTCCCTTCCCTCACGTAGCAGCCTCAAATGCTACCCCAAATCTTGTCCCTGGAGGCTCCCCTCTATTCCAAGAATAGGAATTTGGGTGGCATATTCGGCTGCAGCGGAAGGAAGGAAGGAAGGAAGGAAGGAAGGAAGGAAGGAAGGAAGGAAGGAAGGAAGGAAGGAAGGAAGGAAGGAAGGAAGGAAGGAAGGAAGGAGGGAAATTGCACCCAACAGAAATTTGTTGGGCCTGTGGAAATGTCTTGTTTGGATCCAAGCCATTGTATGAAGAAGAGATTTAAAAAATAAGCTTCCCCAGTGCTATATCCCCAATCCAGATCACATACACAGTCCAAAGACACGCTGGGAGAAGCAGTCATAGAATTCCAACGTCAAGTGTTGGTTGACTCTAAGGAACAGACAACTAAAAGAAACAACTGGTATTTTAGAGGAGCTCTAGAAACTCCAGTTGAGCAGTCAAGAGCAGTACAAAAACATAAGCAAATATGACAGGTGGGGATTTGCGCAGGATTATCTGTCATGTGAATCGGGGGCAGGGATGAGCATCAAAGGCTGCATCCTTCGAGGCATTTGTTTGTCAGTGTAATTGGAGGAGGTTTTGTTGAAACAAATAAAAGGACTCCAGGGTTTGCAGTCCAATTTCCCCCAGACTCTGGCTGCATCTTTGTAAAGGTTATTTATTATCAGGAAGCCCATGGGCAGACCATGAAGGCAAAAACCCATCCCGTCAATGGATGGTACTCTACTTCTAGGGTTGCCAGCTCCACGTTGGCAAATACCTGGAGATTTTGGGGGCAGAGCTTGAGGAGGGCGGGGTTTGGAGAGGGGAGGGACTTCAATGCTATAGAATCCAATTGCCAAAGCGGCTGTTTTCTTCAGGTGAACTGATCTCTATCGGCTGGAGATCAGTTGTAATGGCAGGAGATCGCCAGCCACCACCTGGAGGTTGGCAACCCTATCTAACATGGAGGCTCCATTTAGCAGTAATGGTAGCAGGAGGAAACGTCTGCCCGATCTAAGTGCCTGCTAACCAGGGAGCGTAACTATGATGGGAAAAAGAGTCTGGCTTCTGCCACTAGAAAGAATTCCAAGGATCACTGGGTGGCACCCCCTCACGCCCAGCAGAGATCCTAAGGAGAAAAATTATCTTCCTCCTCTACCTTTCTATTCCCACCCTTCTTTCTCCCTGTGTGTCTTTTTATCTTGAAAATCAGGGGAAAGCTATCTATTTTTATCAGCGTGAGTCACTTGGGAAATCTGTGGTGTCTAAAAAGAGGGAATATAACAACCCTGCTCAGCATAACCTACCTCACAGGGTGGTTGTGAAGGGGAAAAAATATAAATTCTCAAGCACTTTAGGCTGTAAAAAGGGAAATGATTAATTAAAGACACACACATATACATCATAGGTCAATGCATATTGACTGAATTATCACATTTTAGTTTCACTGTTCCTCCAAAAACCTCTAGTTGGCCAACTTGGGAGGGGTATCCTATTTTTATCTTTACAGCCTTGCGAGGTAGGTCAAGTATGAATTTGAACACACATCTCCAAGTCTTACTGGCTCATACCCCAGAATTGCCCATTTTTCATGAATTATTCATATTTTGAAAAGCTTGTAAAAAACTATTAGGGACAGTGTCTTGTTTAAATTTCTTGAATCCATGTTGCCTTCCATTTAAAAAAAATATTGAGGAGGAATGGCTTCAAGGGGGTCCTCATGTATGCCTTACTCTGCTTAGTTTAATTTGTTTCATGGAAATATAATACTTTGTTACATCCATGCAGAAAACAAACACAGCTTTGTAAAATAATGGGGTTCATTCTAACGAACTTTAGTTATTCATTTGCATTTCTGCCCCACTTTCCTGCCCAGCCGACCTACACAGTGGCTTATGAAAGCAAAACTAACATATTTCAACTGTAAAAAGATTGAAGTACAAGACACGACTTCCATTGACAAGCACAGAAAACGCCGGGGAGAAGATGTTCCCTCAAAGGGCCAGTTCAGTTTTGTAAGCCTTTGGACATATATGAAGACATCCATCCTCTGTTTAACCAGCCTTGTACTTAATACCTAAAATGATGTGTCTCGATATCCCTGATTTTATTGCCGCTGTACTAAGCCACAATGCACCACTGAGGAAGTGAACTTTGGAACAGCCTGTCGCTTGCCCGTTGAAAGATGGCAGGCGTTCACTGGTATGACCTACCGGTACACAGTAAAGTGTATCATGCTGGGAGTTGGCCGCTGTGCACAGAAAAAAAAAAAGATTTCTTTTCGCTCAAGGATAAAAATAACTCTACCAGAAAAAAAGCTATGTGATTAGATGTGAGATATTCTTCGTCTCCTCCCGTCAAGAGTGCAGATAAAGCAGGCTGCCTTTACCACAACCTTGCAATAAGAGACCCAAGCAAACCTACAGTGTGACAAAATGGCTGCTTTTCTGTCCTCGGAGCTTGTAAACCAACCATTTTGAACTATTTTTGCTGATTTGCGGTGTTCAGTGCAGACACAAACCTGAAGGCCAGTCCTACAAGTTCTTATAATGGCACGTTGGTGTCAAAAAAAACCCAAACCCCCCCCCACACACACACACACATACACACAATTTACTGCAGCCTTTTTCAGCCTTCACAGACCTCCCTTAAGCAGGGGACCATTTAGGGTTGCCAGCTCTGGGGTGGGAAATACCTGGAGATTTTGGGGGGTGGACCCTGAAAACGGTGGGATTTGGGGAGGGGAGGAACTTCAGTGGGGTATAATGCCATAATGTCCACCTTCCAAAACAGCCATTTTCTCCAGGTAGACTGGTCTCTGTCGGCTGGAGATCAGTTGTAATCCCAGGAGAACTCCAGCCATCATTTGGAGGTTAAGCTAACCAAACCGCAGAAGATGTTGCAAACAGCAAGGCTATTATAGAATTTTTGTATTTTGAGCCTTGGTGCTGCCTATTTTTTGTAACCATTTGGAGGTTGGCAACCCTAGGACCATCTCTCTCAGCCTACCCTAGGGTTGCAAGGTCCCTCTTCACCACCGGCGGGAGATTTTTTTTGGGGGGGGGGCAAAGCCTGAGGAGGGTGAAACGGATGCTGTAAAGGATGCTTTAAGCTACCCAATCTGCAGGGAATGGGATACAAGGAATGTATGTACAAGCTCAGAAATTGATACACACTCTAATTTATGTTGGGGGGGTTGCTATCTAGTCACAGCTGACTTATGGCAACCCCGTAGGGTTTTCAAGGCAAGAGACAAACAGAGGTTTGGGCCTCTGTTTGTCTCAGACCTGCCTCTGCATAGCAACCCTGGACTTCCTTGGTGGTCTCCCATCTAAGTACTAACCAGGGTCAACCTTGCTTAGCTTCCAAGTAGGGATGCCAGCCTCCAGGTGGGACCTGGGGATCCCCTGGAATTACTGCTCATCTCCAGACCACAGAAATCCGTTCCCCTGGAGAAAATGGATGCTTTGGAGGGTGGACTCTATGGCATTGAACCCCACTGACGCCCCTGACCTCCCCCAGCTCCATCCCCAAATCTCCCAGTGTTTCCCAATGTGGATTTGGCAACCTTACCTTTCCCCATCCCCAGTCAGTGGCCAGGGGGGACCTGGCAATCCTACTTCCAAGATCTGATGGGATTCGGCTATCCTGAGCTATCCAGGTCAGGGATATGTAAGTTTACTCAAAAAGAAGTCTTGCTGGTGTATGGAAGCAGTGTCCATTCAATTTGCAGCAACTGAGCATTATGTCTCTTATGCATCAGTTAGGGTTGCCAGCTGGCTAGTAAAAAACTGGCCTGGCTGACTCCCCAGGACTTTAAGAGCAGTTTGGTCTGCAGAAATCAGATGGGAGAGAAACTTTTCAGAGGATGCAGATTAGTTTGATCACCTGCTAATATCTACAGATCAACATGAAAGACACAGAAGCCGGAGCTGGTTTTGAAACAACAGCATCAACTTGGCCACCCTGGCTGGAAGATGCTAAAAACATCCCTCAAAAGGACAAGAAGTCAACTTTCTGGAACTTCCTCTAATATTGCAAAAAAAATAAAAAAATAAAAAGCCAAACTAAATCTCCAGGAAGTTCTATGTTCAATCATCCGCAAAGCCAAAAATTAGAGGAGCAAGATAAAATCCTGACCGGCTTGGACGTCCATACTGCAGCCTAACTGGAACCCGGCACAGATCGCCCCTTGCCGCCAAAGGTTTTCGCGCACCTGGGAAAAATGCGAGCAAACTCTGGGATCAATAAATATTTATTACGTTGTCCACAATATTTGGACTGCGAATGTAAGCATGGCCGAACGCCAGCAAAGTGAGAAATCTTTTGGCCTGACTAGCAGACAAATTGAACTCGATATCTGCCTGCAAAGCTAAACAATGAAATAAAGAAAAAGAAGAAGCAAAAGCCAGCACGAAGCAGAGTTGTTTCCAGAAAAAGAGTCCGGGAGCAAAAGCACAATGTGACTCTGTCTGGTACTGAAATTGAGTCTTAACAGCTTTGCTGGTGCGATCTAAACTGTGACCAAGCATGGGTGTGAAAGAGCATGGAAATGACATTTAAATGTTGGAATGAGCTTTCTGCTTCTCACAGAGGTTCCCTCCTCCGCCCTCCACTCCTCACATGGTAGGAGTCGATTAGAAATGTCCATTTTAGCGCAAACCACCGTTTTTGTTGTTCCATCTAAACTGGAAAACTGCGGCTCACGTTTGCCCTTCAAACAAAGACAGGAAATTTATTTATTGCTTGATATTTATATCCCGCCTCGCTCACCGTAAACAGCAGCTTACAAAAGTGGCCAAAAGCAGTGCCAAAACATTCAAATCAAGCTAGAAAGCGTGACACAGGCATAAGCTGGCTCCATATCCTCCCCAAACATGCCGTCGCATGAACACATGAAGCTGCCTTCTACTGAATCAGACCCTTGTTCCATGAAAGTCAGTATTGTCTACTCTCCCGGGTCTCAGGCTCTCCAGAGTCTCAGGCGGAGGTCTTTCACATCACCTACTTGCCTAGTCCCTTTAACTGGAGATGCTGAGGATTGAACCTGGGACCTTCTGCATGCCGAGCAGATGCTCTACCACTGAGCCACGGCCCCTCCCATCCAGCCTAGAATCTATCAAAGACTCATCTAAAAAAAAAGGAAGGCCTTATGGTGCTTGCAGGATTGGGCTAACGTGGGGCCTTTCAACAATTCCAGAGCGCCAGAGCCACCAGTGTGTGGAAATGAACATGGGCGGGTGGCCAAAGGAATAACTCGGAGAGACTGCGAGGTGGATCACAGGTTCAAATGGACGCTGAAACACAGCCTGCTGTCCCGAAGGCAAGCCAACTGTATTCAGTCAGTTCAGCCGTAACAGCAAAATGGTTCATGATAAATAAGAAGCCAACCGTTGGAAGATGGAGGGTTCGGTGGTGGGGTATGCTCTCAGGGCAATGCTTGCTGACGTCACACCACACCACTATGTTACATCTGACTCTCCTATTCTTCAAAAAGACCTTTAGAGAGGAAGCCACCACATCTTTACGGAACTTGGCTGCTTCATCGTAGTATGAAAGTTGCAGCATATCATAATCTAACAATTATTTAGACAATGGTTTAAAGTATGCCATGCACGTTATCTGTGAAAACCTCACAACAGCCCTTTAAGGCAGGCTAGTGTTATTATTCTATTATCTACTGTTACAAAGGGAGAAGCTGAGGCTGAGAGAGTTCGGCAGTTTGAAAGCATTGTGCAGTTTCCATCTGTTGCTAAATTTATTTTGCTTTCGCTGCTCAGGGCAAATAAGAAGAAACCCTTGATAAGACAAAAGGTCTGTCAGCAATGCTGATTCTATGACCTTAGGCAGATCATGAGAGGGAGGGCATCTTGGCCATCTTCTGGGCATGGAGTAGGGGTCACTGAAGTGTGTGTGGGGGGGAGGTAGTTGAGAATTTCCTGCATTGTGCAGGGGGTTGGACTAGATGACCCTGCTGGTTCCTTCCAGCTCTATGATTCCATGATTCTGCCTAGTCCAGCATCTTGTTTCCCCAAGTACCCGGCCAGATGCCTCTAGGCAGCCCTCAAGCAGAGCAAAAGAAGGGCAGGAGCTCTCCTCTGCTGTCGCCTGCCCACTGATCCCTGCTTCAGAGGTTTACTGCCCAGGGGACCATTTAGCTACCACCGCTGCTGATAGACCTCTCCTCTGTGAATTCGTCTAATCCCTTTGCAAAGCCGACAAAGGTGGTAGCCAGTACCCCATTGTCTGGCAGTGAATTGCACAGATTGTGAAGTGTGAAGAAGGGCCTTCCTTCATCTCTCCTGTTATCTGATGCCAATCAATTGGTGACCAACAGTTCCAGTATTATGGGGCAGGGAGAAAAAAAGTTCTCTCTGTCCACTTCCTCCACCCAAATCTGGCTATCTCACCATCCGAGTTCCAATACAGCCTCTCGGGGAGATCTCAGTGTCCCTTTATTCTACTATCCTCTTTCACTACTTTGTGTGTACGTGTGTGTGTAAAGTGCTGTCAAGCCACAGCCGACTTATGGCAACCCCTTATGGGGTTTTCAAGGCAAGAGACTAACTGAGGTGGTTTGCCGTTGTCCTTCTCTACACAGCAACACTGCTGTTCCTTTGTGGTCTCTCATCCAAGTACTAAGCAGGGCTGACCCTACATAGCTTCCGAGATCTGATGAGATCAGGCTAGCCTGGGCCATCCAGGACACTACTTTACCGATACATAAAAGAACACATCTATCTAACTCTTGACTTCTAAGTCAAACTCAGCAGCCTTTGGTGAGAGATGATGTCAATCACCTTTGGGGTTAGATCACAGTGGGTAGGCAGCCCTGTCAGTCTGTCTGTAGCAGTAAAAACAGCAAGAGTCCAGTAGCACCTTAAAGACTAACAAAATTTCTGGTAGGGTATGAGCTTTCGTGAGTCACAGCTCACTTCTTCAGATCCTTTTGGGGGTGTCCAAGTGTACAGCGCCTACCAGATCTCCTCTATTCACATGCTTGTTGCCCATCTCAAAGAATGTCCAAAGGTTTCCAGAAGCCGAGTCATGTATTTTGCAGGGGGCTAGGAGATTAGCAGCCCTGACCTGGATGGCCCAGGCTAGCCTGATCTCATCAGATCTCAGAAGCTAAGCAGGGTCAGCCCTGGTTAGTATTTGGATGGGAGACCCCCAAGGAATACCAGGGTTGCTGTGCAGAGGAAGGCACTGCAAACCACCTCTGTTAGTCTCTTGCCATGAAAACCCCAAAAAGGGGTCGCCATAAGTCGGCTGCGACTTGACGGCACTTTACACACACACACAGGAGATTAGCATGTTTTGCCTCTGAGTTCTTTAAGAAGTCTTGTGTGCATGACACCTGAACCCAGGGATGTGTTCATTTTGTGATGTATCAGTTAGGCCCTAGACTGTCATCTCCCCCTAAGTTCTTCAGACTCCCACCTTGTACAGGAACTATGCAAAGCAATGAAGCCCATTTCCTTCCCACTGAAACCCTACTCAGCCTCCCGTATTCTCCCCCTTTGTCTTTTGAGAAAGCAGCCGCACTTCTTCATGCACCTTTGAGGTTTTAATGACTAAAAACTTGCCGAGTTCCTTGCTCAGTATCAACGTTTGCACACATTCAGCTCTCTGTCCCTGGTTTGCTTACTTTTTTTTTTGTTTAGACATTTATACCCCACTTTTCCTCCCAACGAGGACCCAAAGTGCCTTACAACACTGTTCTCATCCATTTTATCCTCAACAGCAACAACCCTGTGAGGTAGGTTAAGCTGAGAGACAGTGACTGGGCCAAGGTGAGCCAACGAGATGACCCTGGTGGTCCCTTCCAACTCTGTGATTCTATAAATGCATCGTGCATTAATGGTAAACTCCAGGAGGATAGCGGGCAGCTCCCGTCAAAGCAAAGCCCCAAACATTCTGCCCTGGCAAACCGCAGTCCGTGGCAAATCAGGGGATGATCTGTGTGACTGCACCACAATTGCGTAGTTATTCCACAGTTAATGGAGTCCTGGGATACCAACCCCAGCAACAGAGATCTGCGATACAATGAAACACCTAGAGCAACAGCAAACAGATGTTCCCGCTCCTTGAAGCTGGAACCGATCTTACGAGGGCTGCCTCTCGATTTACAGTAACCAGATCCCACAGAAGGAAGCGCGCCAGCTCTTTTCACGGGCTGGTGCAAGACAAAGCGTTAAGATAAGGGCCCTTTATCACGTGCTAGAGGCTGCCAGTGGGGGCTCAGTAAGGGTTGCTAGATGAGGCTGTCCCCCCACAGTGGCAACACAACCTCCACCACCTCTGCCCAGAGCTGCTAAAACTCATTCCACCTTCCTTCCCCAGACAGCTTTAAGCATAGTGTAGGAAGTCATGCATGCCTAATAAGAGTGTCCTGAACCCAAGCAATAAGTATCTGAAGAAGTGAGCTCAAGGAAGTTCATACCTTGCCAGAAATTTTGTTAGAAGAAGAGTTGGATTTTATATGCCGACTTTCTCTACCATTTAAGGAAGACTCAAACAGGCTTACAAGCGCCTTCCCTTCCCCTCCCCACAACAGACACCCTGTGACGTAGGTGGGGCTGAGAGAGCTCTGAGAGAGCTGTGACTGGCCCAAGGTCATCCAGCTGGCTTCATGTGGAGGAGTGGGGAAACCAACCCAGTTCCCCAGATTAGAGTCTGCCACTCATGTAGAGGAGTGGAGAATGAAACCTGGTTCTCCACATTAGAGTCCACCACTCCAAACCACTGCTCTTAACCACTATACCATGCTGGCTCTCCATGTTAGACTTTAAGGTGCTACTGGACTCTTGCTCTTTTCTCCAGCAATAGTGTGAGTGGGAAAGAAGAGGGCAGGGGCGAAGAGTGCCGGCAATGAGGTGGGAGAGAAAAGGTGATAAACCAGGGGAGATGGTAGATTTCGGTGGGTGGCAGCCTCTGCTGCTGTCTCCCCATCGAATCTGTGTTCTCCTATGTGATGAAAAGCTACCTCTGCTGAAATTTTCTCTCTAAAAAAAATATTAAGAGCATAAGAAGAGCCCTGCTGGATCAGAGCCTGTGGTCCATCCACTCCAGCGCCCTGTCTCACACACTGGCCAACCAAACCACTCTGGAGGGCCAACAGGGCATAGAGGCTAAGGCCTTCCCCTGAAACAATAAATGTTACTTCCTCGTACTGGGATTCAGAGGTAGACTGCCTCTGGATGTAGAGGTTCCCTTTAATCACTGTACCTAGTAGCTGCTGACAGGCCTATCCTCCATGAAATCTATCTAATCCTCTTTTAAAGCTGTCTAAAGTGGCCCCATGGCACAGAATGGTAAGCTGCAGTACTGCAGTCAAAAGCTCTGCTCACGACCTGAGTTCGATCCCGATGGGAGTCAGTTTCAGGTAGCCGGTTCAAGGTGAACTCAGCCTTCCATCCTTCCGAGGTCGGTAAAATGAGTACCCAGCTTGCTGGGGGTAAAGGGAAAATGACTGGGGAAGGCACTGGCAAACCACCCTGTAAACATAGTCTGCCTAGTAAACGTCGGAATGGGACATCACCCCATGGGTCGGTAATGACCCAGTGCTTGCACAGGGGACTACCTTTGCCTTTATGCCTGTGGCAATCACTACATCCTCTGGCAGCAAATTCCACATTTTAATCACTCGCTGTGTGAAGAAGTATTTCCTTTTGTTTATCTTGAATCTACTCTCCATCAACTTAATTGGATCCCCCCCCCCGAGTTCTAGTATTTTGCTAAGGGGAGAAAAATTCTCTGTGTATTACCCAAATTTCAAAGCAGACCTCATCTATCTGCAACTTGCTCTGGTCACCAACCAGCCGCGCACTGAAGCCTATCAGGAGTTAGACAACCTGCCTGTTGAAGCATCAGACAAAATGCATTGAACTCCTGGGGGACAACCTTACAGGACTAGGATCTACATAAGAACAGCCCGGCTGGGTTAGATTAAAGCCCCATCTACTCCAGAATTCTGAGGTCAACCAGATACTTGCGGGAAGTCCACAAGCAGCAACTGATATGCAGAGATATATTACCTCTAAACATGGAGGTTTTATTTAGCCGTCATGGCTAACAGCAATAAGATACTTATCTTCCATGTATCTGCCCACTTTCACAGCTATATTCAGCTTGGTGGGTCCTTAGGATTGCCAACTGACCGGGGGGGGGGGAACTCACCAGCTTTCCTTCAACAGCAGTTGCAGAAAACAGCAGGAAACACTTTTCGTAGCATGGGGAGATAAGCAAAGACACCTGCTAACATTTGCAGAGCAAGTTGTGGTTAAAGATACAGGCACATATGCCAGGGTTTTTTTGTTTTTTTTTTTAAATGGCCACCCAACTTGTGTCAAGACTGGCTTAGAGTAATCGAGGCCTCTGTGCATCTAACAGCCTTCCTCAAAGTCCCAAGAGGAACGTGCTTAAACCACAACTACAAATGTGAGTCTTGCCCTGCCTGTGAAACTGTTATTTAAATTACACATATAGCTGGATTTGTTTGTTGAGTCAAGAGCAGATGTTGCATACAGTTCCAAGAGTTTAGTTGTGAAGTCCAGAAACCCGTTCTCTTAAAATGAAAGCAGACGTTATCAAGATGACCAAAGAGTCACAAGAATCCACTCAGGTGGGGTGGGGTGGAGAGTACCTTTTTCTTCCCCTAGTAGACACTCTACACCTTTAACAGCATGATGGTTCTCAAATTGATAGGTCCACCTTTTCTGGGCCTGGAGATGCAGGGAGGGAAAATGCTACTGCTATTTGAATTTCCAACTCTCAAAGGTCCAGGAACTCTGCCAGGAGAAAAAGGCAGCAATGGTATTCAAAAGGCCCTTGGCAGAGAACCAGTAACATTTCAGGAATGCGTACCATACGTAACACATCTCAGAGCCACATGGCTTAAAATGTTTATGCTCCACCTTATCGCCCCTGTCCGATCCTCAAGGCAGCTGTGAAACATGCCTTAAAATCATGCATCATGAAGTTACACAAGGGAGTCAACCCAACCAATGAAAGACATGATCTGTCAAATGAAGCACAGAGTCTTCAAACACAATTGCTGCCCAGTTCTTCAAAGCAGAAGGCCGCCCAAAACAAAAATGTCTCGCCTTCCCTCTGGGACATCTAAAATGATGGAGCCCCATGAATCTCCCTCAGCAGGGCATTCCACAGAGTTGGTGCCCCCCACTCAAAAGACCCTGTCCTGTGTCTCGAGACCACCAATTTTCAGAACAAGGGCTTTGAAGGTGACATAGTGTACAGGGAGTATTGTAGGAGAGGAAGTGGTCCTTATGGTATCCTGATTCCAGGTACCCCATCCTGATCCTAACTGATCAGAATAACTTAGGCATGGGCAAAATATGGGATAGATCCTCTTACATAAGAACATAAGAAAGGCCATCCTGGATCAGACCAAGGTCCATCAAGTCCAGCAATCTGTTCACACAATGGCCAACCGGGTGCCTCCAGGAAGCCCACAAATAATATGACTGCAGCAGCATTATCCTGCCAATGTTCCACAGCACCTAATATAATAGGCATGCCCATCCGATCCTGGAAACAATAGGTATGCATCATGAGTACTAGTATCCATTTTTACTAGCAGCCATGAATAGCCCTCTCCTCCATGAACATGTCCACTCCCTTCTTAAAGCCTTCCAAGTTGGCAGCTATCACCACATCCTGGGGCAGGGAGTTCCACAATTTAACTATGCGTTGTGTCAAGAAATACTTCCTTTTATCTGTTTTGAATCTCTCACCCTCCAGCTTCAGCAGATGACCCCATGTTCTAGTATTATGAGAGAGGGAGAAAAGCAGGAGGGTGGCTGGCTCAGGGGAAGAGTTCCTACTTTGCATGCAGATGGTCCCAAGTTCAATCCCTGCCACCTCCAGTTAAAGAATCTCAAGTCATGGGTGTTGAGAAAATACCTTCCTCAGCCTGAGATCTTGGAGAGCCACTAGCAGTCTGAATACTGGACTATATGGACCAATAATCTAACCGGCTGTAAGGCAGCATCATGTCTTCAGTCCCTCTTTGAGAGATACCCAGGGATTCCCATAGTAATTCTGCAGATTATAGTGGCCCCGCTATAAATACAGGGTTGCAAATTGTACAACCTGTGATCAATCCAAGCTGGGCACATGTTCCTGGGGGAAATGATAGCTCTACTACCCAGAGCTTCCTGAGCAGACATTTCTTATTGGATGTTTTGAGTACAAGCTCTTAAAATTCTTCCCTTTATATGGATTTGGGAGGGGGGGTGTCTTTAGAGATGCAAAGTGAGTTTGCAATTGCTGAGGGCTTCTCCTTTACTTGCAAATGCCCTGAACGATTTGGCTAGGATGTTAGATTGCTTTCACACTAAAGGACAGAGATCCCAGTGGAAGGAAATGACCTGGCCAGCGAGATGGTGAGAGTTAATTAATGACACACATAGAAACCAGTAAAGATCTTCATCTATTGTCACAGCTCACCATATAAGGTTTGATTTTTTTTTTTTGTTCTTTGGGACGATCACATGATTTTACAACATGATTGGGGGTTACTCCCCAACCTTTCGAAAACATAGGGTTGTCAACAAATGGCATATCTTTGTTACAAAGAAAACGACATGTCTGGGTGCAGTCCGGACTTTATCTTATTTATTTACTTTATTTATATCCCGCCTTGCACCCCAATGGGGACCCAAAGTGGCTTACATCTTCCTCCTTTCCTGTATTTTATCCTCACAACAACCCTGTGAAGTAGGTTAGGCTGTGTGTGTGTGACTGGTAAGAAGTCCACATTCAGAAGGATGGCCATGTTAGGCCATCACACTCCGGCTATTCTGAGCCATCCAGGTCAAAGCATGGAATTTGTGTTCTATGCCATGGTGGTGGAAAGTACCAACAAGTCGCAGTCAGCCGACTTATGGCAACCCTGTAGGGTTTCCAAACCAAGGGACGGACAGTGGTGGTTTGCCATTGCCTGCCTCTGGGTAGCAACCCTGGGCTTCCTTGGTGGTCTCCCATCCAAGTACTAATCCAGCTGACCCTGTTTATCTTCCAAGATCTTCCTTGGTGGTCTCCCATCCAAGTACTAACCTGGGCCAACCCTGCTTATCTATCAAGATCTGATTAGAACAGGCTAGCTTGGGCAATCATGGTCAAAGCAAGGAGTTTGTGCTCTATATGGTGGTGGTGGAAAGTGCTAATAATAAGGCAAACAAGGGATGGATTTATATGTGCTAGAAAACTGGGACTGTCCCTGGTAAACCGGGGCCATGTGGAGCATGTCCATAAGATCTCAAACCACTGGTCCATCTATTCCAGTCGTTGTCTACTCAGACTATCTGAAACACTCCATGATCTTGGGTAGAGATCTTGCCGAGCACTGAACTTCAGAGCATTTTCAACTGAAGAAGCTAAGAATGGAACCTGGACCTTTCACGTGAAGCTGCCTTATACTGAACCAGACCCTTGGTCCATCAAAGTCAGTATTGGGTACTCAGACAGGCAGTGGCTTCCCAGGGTCTCAGGCAGGGTTTTTTCACATCACCTACCTGCCTAGTCCCTTTAACTGGAGATTCCAGGGATTGAACCTGGGACCTTCTGCATGCCAAGCAGATGCTCTACCAATGAGCCACGGCCCTTCCCCTATCGAACACACACCCTCTTCCAGTGAGCTGTGGACGCTGCCTCATTGAGAAGCCTGACAAGATTGGATTTCAGGTTTGGTTTCCCCTCCTGTCTTCTCCTGACAGTAGGGGGGAAAGAAAGATCCAGCTCTGTGGTCATATTTCCTTCTTTATTTACAAGCAGCCCCGTGTGGGATTTTAACTCTCTAGGCAGCAGTGTTTAGGGCAAGAGTACAGCTTCCACCACCCAAGTGAGGACTGGTAGGCTCCAGACCATCCCGTCCCACTTCGTAAATGTTACGTTGTGTTTCCCTTGCTTGTTTTCCCTGTGGGAAGCCCCAGTGACATCAAGCCACACTTGTGAGAAATTTCTCTCCCAGAGGCTCCAAGTCCCAGTGACACATCACTAAAGCGGCCTCAGCCAAAGCCCTCGTTTTTTTGTGCAACCGCAGAGACCGGCCTGACCCTGGCAGAAAAGAAACAGATGGGCTGAGTTTGGGGAACACAGTTTTACACACGCTCCAACTGTCTCTATTTATTTGGGACAGTCATTTTTTAAAAAAAAAACAGGAGAAACCTTGTTCCTCTGCCGCAGATAAAATGAGCCTTGCGGCACAGTGAAAACTGGGGGGGGGGAGTATTGTGGCAGAAGCTTTTGTGAGCCAACGCCCGCTTTGCCACAGGTATGCCCACACACGCTTGTGTACGTATGTGTAAAGCGCCGTCAAGTCACAGCCGTCTTATGGCAACCCCATAGGGTTTTCAAGGCAAGAGACTAACACAGTTGTTCTGCCAGAGCCTTCCTCTGCATAGCAACCCTGGGATTCTTTGGTGGTCTCCCATTAGGGTTGCCAGGTCCCCTCTTCACCACCAGCGGGAGATTTGGGGGGCAAGCCTGAGGAGGGCGGGGTTTGGGGAGGGACTTCAATGCCAAAGAGTCCAAAGGCCAAAGCGGCCATTTTCTCCGGGTGAACTGATCTCTATAGGTTGGAGATCAGTTGAAATAGCAGGAGATCTCCAGCTACTACCTGGAGGTTGGCAACCCTATCTCCCATCCAAATACCAACCAGGGCTGAACCTGCTTAGCTTCCCCGATCTGGTGAGATTGGCTTAGCCTGACCCATCCAGATCAGGGCTCACACACATACATCTACAAATGTGCAAAGAGAAGAATGCTGGGGGAAGGGAGGCCAGAAAGCCCAGCATCCCAGAACACAGGGGTGTTATATTGCATAGGAGCACACAGAAAAACCAGAGACACCAGGATTAGGGTTGCCAGCTCCAGGTTGGGAAATAACTGGAGATTTGGAGGGGAGGGCCTGGGGAGGGCGGGGTTTGGAGAGGGGAGGGACTTCAATGGGGTATAATGCCACAGAGTCCACCTTCAATGGTGTATAATGCCATAGAGTCCACCTTCCAAAGTGGCCATGTTCTCCAGGGAAACTGATCTCTGTCACCTGGAGGTCAGTGGTAATTCCAGATCTTCAGCCACCACCTGGAAGTTGGCAACCCTACCAGGATTCAACCCCCCCTCTGCCATGAACCACCCCAGATGGCTAGTCACGCTTTCTCAGCCTAACCTTCCTCACAGAGTTGTTGTACAGTTTAATATGTATGTCATTATAAAGGAGGAGAGTCACTTAGGCTGCCTGGAAACTCCTTGAAGGGTGGCAGATAAATTATTTGTTAGCCTTCTTCCTCTGGGTTAGAACTTTTCCCCCCCATTCACCTAGGCTTTTAAGTCATTTTATTGAACATCAGCCATTTGCACAGATTTGTATTTATACAGTTATTTGGTGTCAGGAGACAATCTTTCTAGGATCAAATACCAGCCTAAGATTTTTGCCATCACATTCCTGTCAATGGGCCTTAAGAACAGATCACAGATATGAAGTAATGTTCATATCGAGGGGCAGTGTGGTGCAGAAGTGAGAGCTGCAGACAAGGGTCTGGGAGACCCCAGTCTGAATCTCTGCCCTGCCACTGAAGCTCACCTGGGTGACCTGGAGCCAGTTCCTCTCTCTCAGCCCGACCTACTACACAGGATTAATATTGGGAAGACTTAACAGAAGCGAGATGAATGATGTTGTTTCGGTTTGGGTTCCCATTCGAGAGAAAAGAAGGGTATAAATTCCTATATAAAAATACTCTGCGGGGACCAAAGACTTGCCAGTGGACATGGCTTTTGCCCCTCTGGGGTGTGACCAGACCCAGAGCGTGCCGGCGATGAATCTCCATAAGATGCACAGTAGCGCCTGTGAAACCATTAAAGCGTTCTTTCCAAAGTGAACTGGAGGGGAAGGGGCATGAAGCCCCATAATTGACAATATCGACCTCTCAATCTGGCAACATGATTTCATCCACCCAAAACAGAAGCCGCTGGGACTAAGGCCGATAGGAAATCATCTCTTTTTTTTGTTGGTTTTGAGAGCTCTTTCAGTCACAGCCTGAACTTTCGGTCAACTTAAAAAATGCCCCCAGTCTTCCAAGGCACAGGAAGAATCAGATTTAAACTTTAATGGCCTTGTTAACTTGTCTGAGAGAAAACAGATCTTAAGAAAACGGGGAGAAAAGGCCCTCTCTCACAACCCCAAGGAGTCTCTTTCTGATTCACACCCTTTGAGTCCCCAGAACCCGCGTGAACAAAAAGACTCTTCTTGAGCGCCCTCTCTTCAAGCTCTGTGGAAGACTCTGCAGCTAAGGTCTGCTTTGGGAAGTTAAAGTTTAAACAGATACTCTGGCATGGTCTGATGGACAAATCAAATCTCCACAAGTTCAACCTCCCCATCAAAAAATAATAATCCATGTGCTGGTTCCTATTGTTCTCTCAAGGTTCATCTGGAAGAACATGCATGAAGCTGCCTTATTCTGAATTAGACCCTTGGTTCATCAAAGTCAGAATTGTCTACTCATATCGGCAGCAGCTCTCCGGGGTCTCAGGAAGAGGTCTTTCACATCACCTTACTTGCCTGGTTTCTTTAACTGGAGATACTAGGAATTGAACCTGGGACCTTCTGCATGCCAAGCAGATGCTCTACCAGTGAGCCACAGCATCATCACATCCCAAAAACAGGTATAACATTCCAGTTGAACTCCTGCTTGCTGGAAGCAGTTGCTATTCAGTATGGCATTGTGATGCTTTAGACTTTTAAAAAATAGTCACTTGTCTCCTATGGTGACTAAAAGTGCCTCCCGTACAAAGTTACTCCTGTCTAAGCCCAGTCATTTCAGTGGTTTTACTGCAGTAACTCTGCATACAGCTATAACGTAAAAATCCTTACCAGATGAGCAAAGACAGCAACTTACTGTGAACTAGAAAAGTTGCATTTTTCCCCTTTGAGGTTTACTTACTTTACTTTATTACCGTCATAGACCAGCATAACAGTGATAAAAACAAATGATAAATAAAATCAAAATACAATACATAGTTAAATGACATTAAATAACATTAAATTGTCATTCTAAAAATCGGAGGTCTATCTAAAATCAAGATTAGTATTCATCCTTCATCTGTTGCTGTAACCATAGCATGTCTTATCCTGGTTGCCATAAAACAAAATTTTGCAACAAGTGTAAGGATTTTAAGATCTTTATCTGAGAGGAGATACCTAACATAAAATTCCTCTGAGCAACCAGGTAGCTTTCTGTTCCTTTGAGGCTAATGATTAGGGTTGCCACCTCCAGGTTGTAAAATACCTGGAGATATTGGGGGTGGAGCCTGAGGAGGGCGGGGTTTGGGGGAGGGAGGGACTTCAGTGGGGTACAAAGCCTTAGAGTCCACCCTCCAAAGTGGCCATTTTCCCCAGGGGAACTGATCTCTGTCACCTAGAGATCAGTTGTAATAGTGGGAGATGCTTTAGGCTGATCTTGCACTGAGCAGGAGGTTGGACTAGAAAGCCTGTATAGCCCTTTCTATCTCTATGATTCTATCTTGCTTGTACATGGGCATATCTGTTTGTAGGAAACAGCCAACACTCATTTACTTTACAAATAAAACTGGGGATCAGTTCATGGGGGGGTTACATCATATATTTAGCCTGTACATGTGTTGAATGTAACATTCAGAATTACTCAGTGCACACACAAAGAAAAATCAGGGGTACTTGGATTGTATGTGTGTTCCCTGTAACTTGTGAACTGGCCTCTTACGGCAGCACTTCGTTGCAAATGACAGGAATTGCCAGAGGAATTACGAGAAAAGGCTGGGACGTTTTCTTCCGGAATATCCTGTACAGGCAGTGGGAAATCCCTACCCTGCGGCCTGTTCCCAAAGAGTTATCCCTCTCAGCCAAGAGGCCAAGAGTGGCATAAGCGTGGCTTAAACCCAGGATGCGAGAACGCTGTGGGGATTGCATGCGCCGCTGAGCATATCTTATCTCCCAATCAATGCATGTGCGGACGTGCCTCATAGTACGCTGTTTTTTGTTTTTTTTAACTTATGAAGCTCGCCCTTCCATGTAGATATCCGAAGCTGCCAGTGATTAATGATTTCAATGCAAAAAGGAAAGCCAAGGCACACAGGAGCATCAAGAAAAAATAACGGCAAGAAACAGTTCCGTTTGAAAGAGCCAAAACGGCATTAAAAAGGAGTCCATCCACTGAAGGATGAAATGAAAGCTCGTCACTTAACAGAAGTCGACCGGCTGCGCGCCAGATCTGTGCGCCCGTTGTGACCCATCAAGATTAAAACGGCCTCATGCTGCGGCTTGCTCAGCCACCATCACCCCATCTGTGCAGTATGCAGTCTCCAGCGACACCAGGAAATATCTTGAGACCCTGGGGGCAGCAATCCCCAATGTGGCACCCGTGGTGCCTTCTTCCCTCCCCGCCCCCCAAAGCAAAGAGCCAATCCTGGCTTTTCTCCACAGTCGAAATAGCAGATGGTTCAGATGAGCCCAGGAGGTATCATTTTTGGGTCTGTGGGAAGGAGGACCCCTTCAGAATTAGCTGCCTCCAACAGAGGGGGTTGCTTAGTTTCGAACCCACCATTGTTTTGCATCTGGCCTCGTTCCCCGTGACAGTCATTCTGGGGTTGTGCCCACAGCGGTTCTTCGAAATCCCAAAGAGCCCACAAGCTCAGCCAGTTTGGAGACAAGGAGAGGAACTGTAGCTCGGTTAGTGGTAGAGCATCTGCTTGGCATACAAAAGGTCTCAGGTTCAATCCCTGGCAGCTCCAACAGCCAGCGTGGTGTAGTGGTTAAGAGCGGTGGACTCTAATCTGGAGAACCAGGTTCCATTCGCCACTCATCCACATGAAGTCTGCTGGGTGACCTTGGGCTAGTCACAGTTCTCTCCGAACTATCTCAGCCCCACCTACCTCACAAGGTGCCTGTTATGGGGGGGGGGAGGTGATTTTAAGCCATTTTGAGACTCCTTAAAGACAGAGAAAAGCGGGGTATAAAAAAACCAATTCTTCTTATTCAGTTTAAGGATTTGGAGCAGGTGATTTGAAAGACCTCTGCTTGAGACCCTGGAAAGCCACTACCAGTCTGAGTAGACAATACTGAATTTGATGGACCCAGGGTCTGATTCAGTATAAAGCAGCTTCATGAAACCCCTCCCTTGTGTGAGTGTTGTGCAGTCAAGTCGCTTCCAACTCATGGCTATGAATCAATGTCCTCCAAAACGTCCTATCGTTAACAAGCCCTTCCTTGAGGGTCTACATACAAGGCTGGTAATTTGCATTAATCCTGATATATCACAAAGTTTGCAGAGGTGTTCTCTTCCCAGGTAATTCCCTTTATACCAGAGTTACAGGGCCTGCGAGGTACCCCGGTAGATTTTAGGGTTTTAAAAAATAAATTATGGTCTTATGATTTTATCATGCTTTTCTGTTGCTCTTGTTCTGCTGGGTTGTTGGTTTTTAATGGCAGCTGGGTTGAGCCTTTTTAAAAACTAAATGGGCCAGATTTAATTTGAATTTTTAATTGCTGTACTTGCCTTACGTTGTAATTCACTTTGATCAGTTTCTCTGAAGAGGCAGCACATACATTTCCTAAAGAAATAAATGAGCCATATAAAGAGGGCAGGGCTTCGCTGGACAATCTCTAGGGACAAACAGAACAAGAACCATTGTCCCCAAGTTATGCTGGACACAGGCCTCCTAAGGCTTTCAAGGAAAGCAATGACACGTCAAATGGAGCAGAGATGTTTACTGGAAGCCAAGACATCTGATCCAAGGTCAGTGGGACAGTCAAGTGAGATCTCTCTCCTGAGACAACATTCAAATCAGAAGCGTGCAAACCTGCAAAGCTCACATATCTCTTCCTCAGACCCAAATTCAGATGGTTCCACAATAGCGACAAATCACATGAGTTGGAGCGTGCCTGTAACATTTAGATAATCCAGACACCGCTTTACACAGACCTGCATACTGGCACAGATTCACATGTGGAACAAACAAATGACCAAAACTGACCATGACTAGATTTAGGATCTGGGTATCTCTCCCTAGACTTCTTTGTCTTGCAAATGCCTCTAGTGTTGTGTACTTTGGGCATGTAAAAAGCCTTTTGTTTACTCTGGAATGTTAAAAATTGCCTTTGGGAACTAGAATTATTTTTCTCCCCCTTCCAAGCTGTTGCTATCCCTGTAAAGGAGGAATCCTTTTTGTGACTGTCGTGGATTTATTTACAAGGCCCATTACTGTCAGGATTTAGTTTTTCTATAGCACTGTACGGTGGTTACTGCTCTCCGCATATATTGCCTCAGACATCTTTACAACAACCCTGTACGGTAGGTTCAGAAAGGGAGAGGCTGAATTAAAGAACAACAGCTTGCCTATCAGCTCCCTAGTCAGTTCCTGAGCTCATTTTGTGTAGTCCTTCTGTATGTTAGATAGTCTAGCCTGGATGAAGTAGGTATCTCTGAAGAGTCTGGAGCAGGCCCTGTCTTGGCACCTGCTTTTAGTTTCACGATCCCTTTCAAAACAATTTGTACAGAGCTTGGGGGAACTAAAGACTCTTAGTACAGTCTGTGCTGGGTGTGTGTATCTTTTCTGACTGGTCTTGATGTCCTTTAGGAGGCCAACGGCAGGACTTGACTTTTAGTGATCACTTTTTGGAGCTGCGGCTTTCCCTTCCCCTGTAGTGGCCCTAATAGCCCAGATTAGCCCCATCTCATCAGAACTCAGAAGCTAAGCAGGGTCAAACACGGTTGGTACTTGGATGGAAGACCACCAAGGAAAATGAGGACTGCTGTACAGAGGAAGGCAACGCCAAACCACCTCTGCTCATCTCTTGCCTTGAAAACCCCATAAGCTGGAATTTCACGGGGGTTGCCATGAGTCGGCTGCAGACTTTCGGCACTCTTCATCTTCCCTTCCCTACGTGCCACTTAAAATCACACCAGCTGTCACAAGAAGCCCGGAGTCACTTTCCAAGACGTTTGAGAGCCAAATCAGAAACATGAAAAGCCACTCCTATGTCAAAAAGCGGGCTCCATAATAATTATTTATTTCCTTTATTTATATCCCTCCTTTCCCCCCCCAACCGGGACCCAAAGCAGCTTATACAGTTATCCTCTCCCCACAACAACCCTGTGAGATAGTTGGATCTGAGTCCAGTAGCACCTTAGAAACCAACTAGATTTTCATGGCATGAGCTTTCATCAGACGCTGTGTCTGACGAAGGGAGTGTTGACTCTTGGAAGCCTACACCCTGGAACTCTTAGCGGTCTCTAAGGTGCTATTGAACTCAAGTCTAACTGTTCTACTGCAGTCCAGCATAGCTAACCACAGAAACTGCCTGTGAAATAGGTTAGGCTGAGAGCGTGTGACCGGCCTAAGGTCGCCCAGCAAGCTTCCGTGGCTGAGTGGGGATTCGAACCAGTTTGGTGTAGTGGTTAAGAGCGGTGGTTTGGGGTGGTGGACTCTAATCTGGAGAACCGGGTTTGATTCCCCACTCCTCCACATGAACAGCAGAAGCTCATCTGGTGAACCGGGTTGGTTTCCGCACTCCTACCAGCTGGGTGACCTTGGGCTAGTCTCTTAGAGCTCCCTCAGCTCCACCTACCTCACAGGGGTCTGTTGTGGGGAGGGGAAGGCGATTGTAAGCTGGTTGGATTCTTCCTTAAGTGGTAGAGAAAGTTGGCATATAAAAGCCAACTCTTCTTCTCCCAGATCCTAGTCCGACACATGAACACATGAAGCTGCCTTATACTGAACCAGACCCTTGGTCCATCAAAGTCAGTACTGTCTACTCAGACCAGCAGTGGCTCTCCAGGGTCTGAGAGGTCTTTCACATCACCTACTTGCCTAGTCCCTTTAACTGGAGATGCCAAGGATTGAACTTGGGACCTTCTGCATGCCAAGCAGCTGCTCAACCACTACACCACGCTGCCGCTCCATAAAAGCATAAACTAGAATAAAAATGAGTTTAAGGCACCACAAGGTCTCCTGTTTGTTGTTATGAGCAAACAGACGCACTAGGACACCAGGCCGGGAAGAGTAAGAAGGTGCTGAATTTTACCCACTCTACAGGCCGTTGCAAGACCAAGAGCATCACAACCCCCACCCTCCCTTCCCCAGAAGGCTGAAGGGTTCGCCTTTGAGGGCCGGCTCTCGAGTCATCTGAGGTTAGAACGTCTGCAGAGATGGACCGGGCTTCCTGTTAACCACAGACCAGAACAGCGAGAAGTTAATGATGGCAACGGTAACGTAGCAACGCGTCACCGAAACCATCTCTCCAGATAACATCAGACACCCGCCTCCCCCTCCCCTTCATCATACAATTTTCCCAGCCCTTGGGTGTGTGTGTGTGGGGGGGTGGAGAACAGCTTAGCAACAGCACTGGAGAGTCTTGATAAAAATCTTTGACGAGATATTTAAAACTTTACACAAAGTCTTGAGGGATGCCGAGCTGATGGTAGCACGTTCTTAAAGAGGAAAATCACCCCCCCTTTTCCCACCCACAAAAACACCCCCACAAAGGATATTCTTTTTATTGGTTGAATACACAGACCCTTCTGGACAGGAGAAAACAGGCCTGGGTTTTTTTCCCCTCTCTCTAAAGTCTCTTTTTCAAGTAAGAATGCATTTTCCGTTAGGCGACGAAATTAAGAATTTCATCTCCCTCAAATCTCTTGGAAGTTCATATCTGGATTCTCTCCAAGCGTTGATTCACTCGGCGTCCCTCCTCCCCCTGCCCCAGCTCCCAGGAGCTTAGGATGGTACCCGCCGGGAGACTTTATCCTCACAACAACCCTGCGAGGTAGGTCAGCGCTAAGAGTGAGCGACTGGCCACAGAGTTTCCTGGCAGGGCAGGAACCCGAGCCCGGCCGAAGCAGCCGCCCCAGTCTGAGCCTGTCCATGGCACCGTGAAAGCAAACCGGAGACCAGAGAGTTAAGCCAAAGGCGCCCATGCGAGTTTCCAAACGAACCAACTTAAAGAGAAACCAGGCGAAGGTCTAATGAGGCGATCTTGGATGCAAAAGGGTTTATTCTCACTTCCCCCCCCCCACAAGCCAATTTTCTCTAAATTTGTTCCTTGGCATCCACAGAATGTGCTGCTTTCAGCAAATCCCAACTACCATAAAAAAAAAACTGGATGTAATTTGGGCGCAGGGGAGGGAGGCATGTGAAGATTTCAGCCCACACAACCTCCCTGCTTTTCTCTCCCACACTCCTGGAGTACAGTACAGCTGTGCGCAGGGGCAAAAAGAGCAGACCCAAAGAGGGGGGCGGGAGACTTTCCCTTCCAACTCTATGATTCTATTAGAGCCGTTCCTCAGTGGAACAGGCTTCCTCGGGAGGTGGTGAGCTCTCCTTCCCTGGAGGTTTTTAAGAAGAGGCTGGATGGCCATCTGTCAGCAATGCTGATTCTATGACCTTAGGCAGATGATGAGAGGGAGGGCATCTTGGCCATCTTCTGGGCATGGAGTAGGGGTCACTGGGGGTGGGGTGGGGGAGGTAGTTGTGAAATCCCTGCACTGTGCAGGGGGTTGGACTAGATGACCCTGGCGGTCCCTCCCAACTCTACGAATCGACGATCCCCTGGACTTTCCTAGGGCCAGGGGTTCCAGACTGGGGTCCCCAAAGCCCTTGAGATCGCCCTAGGTTGGCCCCGCCACCACGATCTCCCCAGCCTCGGTTCTGAACGCGGTAGGGTGGGAAACGGAGGGGTGGGGTGGGGTGCGACAGGGCGCGCAAACCCCACTAAGGTTTCAGCCCCCCCACCCCCGACAGAGCCAAAAACGCACACCAACGCAGCGGTGCCATCCGATCTCCCCTGGGCAAGGAGGGAGGAGAGCGCCCCGCCGGCGGATCAAACGAAACCAGCCGCCGCCCCGTCGAGGGGTCACCCAGCAGTCACGGGGACGGGCGGGGAGGGGAGCCGTTCCGGGCGCGCCTCTCCCGGGAAGCGGGGCGGCCAAAAAGGCTCGGGGGGGGGGGTTGGCCCGGGATCCGCCGCTCTGGGGATGCGCATTTCCCCCCATCTGAATTTTAAAAAAAAGGGGGGGGGGATTAGCCCCGTTCGCAAAAGTTGATACGATTTATTTTTAGATGGAAGGGGGAGGGGGGGGAGTCCACGTAGGGTTCATTTAGAAATTTTAAGCGTGGGGGTTTTTTTTAGTATTATTAGTATTGGATGTTGTTTTATAAATAGGTCCAATTGAGAAAATTAAAAAAAAATTATTATTGAAAAAAATTGATATGACTTCGCAAAATTCTGCCTGGGGGGGCTGATGGTAGAGTTTGGAGAATTTGGCTGGGGGGGGACGCGCATTTAGGGAGCGGCGGATCCAAAACGCACGGCCGCTTGAGCCTCCTGCCTTCCCTGTTCCAGCCGGGATCCAGCCAGGATCGAACGCACGGCCGTGCGTTCGATCCTGGCTGGATCCCGGCTGGAACAGGGGAGGAAGGAGGCTCAAGCGGCCGTGCGTTTTCGCCCCAAGGCAAAACCTCCGAGAAGCCCCCCCCCCCCCGCCGCCCCCAGTCCCTCGAGCAACGGACCCCACTCACCGGGAGAAGGGAAGGGCTCCGCGTCGACTTTCTCCGTCTTGATGAGGGTCAGGGTGGG
This sequence comes from Euleptes europaea, assembly GCF_029931775.1. Lineage (NCBI taxonomy): Eukaryota > Metazoa > Chordata > Lepidosauria > Squamata > Sphaerodactylidae > Euleptes > Euleptes europaea. The sequence continues at coordinate 13,484,643 of NC_079325.1, read as the reverse complement.
CTTCAGGTCCACCGCCGCCTTCATGGCGAGGGACGGGGGTGGGGGGGCTGCTGCCCGGGACGGCTCCTGGGGGGGGGACCCCCGGCTGGGACGCCTCCCCGCCCCCCGCCTGGCTGCTGCGGGCCGCCTCTCCTCCTCCTCCGGCGCGGCCCGACGGGCTCGGGGGTCTCTCGCCTTGGGGGCGTTTGTGGCGCGGCTCCGGCCTCCCCTCTTGCCCGTTCCCCAGCCGAGGAGCTCGCCGGGCGGCGGCGGAGGGGAGGAGGGAGGCCGGGGGGCCGGCCCCTGCGCCGTGACAGCCGGCCGGGGGAGGGACGCGCCGCCCCTCCGCCCCCGCGGCCCGCTTCAAAAGCCCGGCCGCCCGGCGGCTGCCTCCGGGGCCGGCGCGCCGGGGATGGATGGATGGAGGGGGGGGGGGGAGAGAAGGAAGGCGCCTCCGCGGCCCTCCGCGTCGAATCGGCTCTGCCCCCGGCTCCGGGAAGGGGGGGTCTCCACTAGCACCAAAAAAAACCTGCTTTTTACCCCGCATTAATTGATCCGGAGTAAGAACCACGGAGTTGTCACGCCCGCGATCAAACAGCTGGGGGTGGGGGAGAAGGGAGGCCGGAAGGAGAAGGAGCAGCCCTTTAGCCGTCCGGATTTGAGGTCTGAAAAAGTGTATTCATCTCCAAGGGAATGACGCTCCCTAATACTATCAACCTGGATGGCCCAGGCTAACCTGATCTGTTAGATCTCAGAAGCTAAGCACGGGAGGCCCTGGTTAGTACTTGGGCAGGAAAGTCTAGGAGAAGGGAGGCCGGAAGGAGAAGGAGCAGCTCTTTAGCCGTCCGGATTTGAGGTCTGAAAAAGTGTATTCATCTCCAAGGGAATGACGCTCCCTAATACTACCCACCTGGATGGCCCAGGCTAACCTGATCTGTTAGATCTCAGAAGCTAAGCACGGGAGGCCCTGGTTAGTACTTGGGCAGGAATGTCTAGGAGAAGGGAGGCCGGAAGGAGAAGGAGCAGCCCTTTAGCCATCCGGATTTGAGGTCTGAAAAAGTGTATTCATCTCCAGTGGAATGACGCTCCCTAATACTATTACGGATCCCGTGGACTGCCCAAAAAACAAATCAGTGGGTTCTAGATCAAATCAAGCCTGAACTGACCCTAGAAGCTCAAATGAATAAACTGAGGCTGTCGTATTTTGGCCACGTCATGAGACGACAAGAGTCACTGGAAAAGACAGTCATGCAAGGAAAAGTTGAGGGCAGCAGGAAAAGAGGAAGACCCAACAAGAGATGGATTGACTCAATAAAGGGAAACACGGCCTTCAATTTGCAGGATCTGAGCAGGGCTGTCAAAGATAGGACATTTTGGAGGACTTTCATTCATAGGGTCACCATGAGTCGGATGCGACTTGACGGCACTTAACACACATACACAATACTATTAACCTGGATGGCCCAGGCTAACCTGATCTGTTAGATCTCAGAAGCTAAGCACGGTAGGCCCTGGTTAGTACTTGGACAGGAGACCACCAAGAAAGTCTAGGATGAGCAGGAGGACACCTTGGCCATCTTCTGGCTATAGAGTATAGGTCACTGGGGGTGTGGGGGGAGGACTAGATGACCCTCGTGGTCCCTTCCAACTCTAGGATTCTGTGATCACTATACAGAGGAAGGCAATGGCAAACCACCTTTTTTAGTCTCTTGCCTTGAGACCCCTACTGGGTCGCCATAAATCAGCTGCAACTTGATAGCACTTTACACACAATATTATTAACCAGTCCCTCCCAATTATTATTCCTTATGTGCCCCTGGTCTGTATGGAGGAAGCTCCCAGAGCCTCTTGAAGACATGAATCTGCTTTCTACTGAATCAGACCCTTGGTCCATCAAAGTCAGTATTGTCTACTCAGACCGGCAGTGGCTCTCCAGGGTGTCAGGCAGAGGTCTTTCACATCACCTACCTGCCTAGTCCCTTTATCGGACATGCCGGGATTGAACCTGGGACTTTCTGCCCTGATTTGAGGTCTGAAGAAGTGTATTAACCTCAAACGGAATGATGCTCCCTAATACTGTTAACCTGGATGGCCCAGGCTAGCCTGATTGGTCCGATCTCAGAAGCCAAGCAGGGTCGGCCCTGGCTAGTAGTTGGACCGGAGACCACCAAGGAATACAATAGCCATGCAGATTAGCTTTGGATTTCACACATTAACAGATCACTTCAGGATACAATGGTTCCATATTAACATACCACACCCTCATTAGCACATTATCTTGATACTTACAGGACAATGGTTAGCACATTACCTTTGTTACTTTTTGCAGGACAATGATTCAGGTCAAACCCAACCCCTTTCTGACTATATATTACTCTTCCTACACACTTGACACTGAGAGACACTGTCCTTCAGTGTTACTCCTCTGAAGATGCCGGCCACAGCTGCTGGCGAAACATCAGGAAAGAAAATACCAAGACCACAGTTACACAGCCCGGATAACCTACAAGAACCAATGAACTCTGACCATGAAAGCCTTCAACAATATTTTGACCACCAAGGAAGTTTAGGATCACTATGCAGAGGAAGACAATGGCAAACCACCTCTGTTAGTCCCCTGCCTTGAAACACATACTGGATCGCCATAAGTCAGCTGCGACTTGACGGCACTTTACACACAATATTATTAACCAGTCCCTCCCAATTATTATTCCTTATGTGCCCCAGGTCTGTATGGAGGAAGGTCCTGGGGCCTCTTGAACTCATGAAGCTGCCTTCTCCTGATTCAGACCCTTGGTCCATCAAAGTCAGTATTGTCTACTCCAGTCATGTCCAAAGTCCGGCCCAGGGGCCAATTGCGGCCCCTGGGCCAGTTTAATACGGCCCCCCAGCCTGTTTTGCAGAGAGAGAAAAGGGGACGCGTGGGGGTTGCGCCTGTGCTTTGCATCCCCAACCAAGGGGGAACATTTCTAGTGACATTTTTGTATCCAAATCCCCACCATCTTTTAGCCCAAAAGGAAAAAGGTGGGTTCCCCCACACCCCTCCCATCTTAATTTACAATATCCATAAGAACATAAGAAAGGCCCTGCTGGATCAGATCAAGGTCCATCAAGTCCAGCAGTCTGTTCACACAGTGGCCAACCAAGTGCCTCTGGGAAGCCCACAAACAAGACAACTACAGCAGCAACATCCTGTCTGTGTTCCAAAGCACTTATAACAGGCATGCTCCTCCTCTGATCCTGGAGAGAAGAGGTACGCATCATGACTAGTATCCATTTTTACTAGTAGCCATGAATAGCCCTCTCCTGCATGAACATGTCCACTCCCCTCTTAAAGCCTTCCAGGTTGGCAGCCATCACCACATCTTGGGGCAGGGAGTTCCACAATTTAACTATGCTTTGTGTGAAGAAATACTTTTGTCCGTTTTGAATCTCCCACCCTCCAGCTTCAGCAGATGACCCCGCATTTTAGCCAGAGCAGTCTTGATCAGGGAAATGGCATGGGAACAAAACGTGAATCCCTCATCTCCATGGCATAGCCTCTAATCCATATTAGGCCCATCCTCGGCTGCTGTTCGAAGTTAAGGAGCTTTGGCAATTTCTCAACCTAACCCACCTCACAGGGTTGTTGTGCCATGTATGCCATTTCCAGCCATTCATGTCTCCCTGAAGTCCTTAAAGGAAGGGTAGGATTAACACGTGCTAAAAATTATAAGTGTGCCCACTGTAAAAGGAAAAGCCCTATTCCATCACTCCAATTATGGGTTTCAGAGGCTGGTTAAAAACATAATTGTACACACAGTTTGCAATGAGGGTAGTGAAATGGGAAGAAGACTATCCTCCTGCTATTCCAAAAATATTTTGCATGTCGCAATACTTGCTTATAACAGGACTGGGGGGGGGGAGTATTAATAACAGGTATTGCACTATTGCCCTTACCTGGATGGCCCAGGCTAGCCTGATCTCGTCAGAAGCTAAGCAGGGTCAGCCCTGGTTAGTATTTGGATGGGAGACCACCAAGGAATACCAGGGTTGCTGTGCAGAGGAAGGCACTGGCAAACCACCTCTGTTAGTCTCTTGCCATGAAAACCCCAAAAGGGGTCACCATAAGTCGGCTGCAACTTGAAGGCCCTTTACACACAGATATTGCACAACTGCCCTGACCTGCCTAGCCCCAGGCTAGCCTGATCTCATCAGATCTCAGAAGCTAAACAGGGTCAGCCCTGGTTAGAATTTGGATGGGAGGCCTCCAAAGAATACCGGGGCATGATACAGAGTCAGGCGATGGCAAACTACCTCTGAACCTCTCTTGCCTTGAAAACCCTATGGGGTCGCCATAAGTCAGCTGTGACTTGAGAGCACACACACTCACACACACACACATTGCACAACTGTTTGCTTTTTCAGATGGGCCAGCTTGGCTGCGTTCAACTTCTGACTACTTTGGAAACAACCCAGAGGTACTACTGGAGAATGCATGAAAAAGAAGTACATGGAAAAGAGTCAGTCTATTTCCTGTTGTTACAAAACAAAACAGAAACAGAAATAACAACCCTACAAGCCTCTATTTTATCATCTTTCCAGTTTGATTTCTTGCCTCGGGGACCGTGCGCTATTAAACGCTTTGGAAGATTTCTTATCTTTACGTGGATATTCCCCCCCCCAAAAAAAAAGTCACAGCTGATTTATGGCAACCCCATAGGGTTTTCAAGGCAAGAGACAGGTTTGCCATTGCCTGCCTCCACCGTCAAGGTCCTGGTATTCCTTGGAGGCCTGCCATCAAAATATTTGCAGGGTCGAGGCTGAGAATGTGTGACTGGCCCAAGGTCACCCAGCAAGTCTTCATGGCAGAGGATTCTCTGGGGATTCGAACCTGGGTTTCCCAGATCCTAGTCTGACACTTTAACCACTACACCACACTGACTCTCTTATGTGGACTGGGAAAACATTAATGAGGGAATTGTTATGGTATACACTATGAAATTACCCTTTTCTTCCTTCAAGCATTTCATTCTGGGTTGTATTCCAGCATCACCACCACTTGCTAAGGCAACATCATTGTGCTCTATCTGTCCATCACATTTTTACCCTGCCCTTCTTCCAAGGAGATCAGGGTGGCGTCCACAGTTTATCCTTCCTAATTTTCATCCTCACAACAACCCTGTGAGGTAGGTCAAGCTGAGAGAGAGACTGGCTCAAGCTCACTCTGAAAGCTCCGTGGAAGTGTAGGGGTTTGAACCCAGGTCTCTCCAGGGTCCAAGTCCAACCATTCATGGCCAAGCACATAAATCACTGTATTGTTAGTCTACTTTCGTGGGCTGAAGACTTCCTATGATCTAGCCAATAAGGAGAGCATTACTTACAACAGATGAAGTCACTCAGAGAAATTTAATTCCATATGGAAACTACATTACCAATTATTGAAATTTTGTGGATCCTTATTTTCTACTGACTTAGAAGAAACCCTCCTCCCTTCAGTCTCTTTCTTTACTGTGTTCAAGATTGGAGGGACAGAAAACTGTGGCAGGAAAGGGGCTATGAAGGACATCTATGTATGAGATCACAGGCCAACACAAATCCACTTAAGATGATCAAAGGGGGGCAATATGGGGGCTTAAGAATTATGCACAGGATGGAGAAAGTTGTAAGAGAGAACTTCTCCCCTCCTCTCTCATCATACTAGAACTTCCAGACACTCAACAAAGTTGATGGGAAGTAGTCTAGACGAAAAAGGAAAAACTTCTTCACATGATGCATAATTGACATGTGGAACTCACTGCCACAAGATACAGCAGCTGTGATTTGCTTAGATGACTTTAAAAAGGGATTACACAAATTCATGGAGGACAGGTCTTTGTCAACAACAACTATCCATGATGGCTCAGTAGATGGCTGCCACGTTCAGAGGCAGTCTAGCTTCAAATTCCAGTCACTGGGGAGCAATAATAAAGGAAGGCGTCAGCCTCCATGCTTGCAGGCCTTCTGGGGACACCTGATTAGCCACAGAGGGAAACAGGATGCTCCATTAAATGGACCATTGATCTGCTCCAGTAAGCATTTCTCAGTTCCTATGTTCTTGTTAGTTATGCCTTCTCTTTGCAACATCCATGGCGAGGGAGTGTGCCTTTGGGTGGCAGTCTCAGACCGATGGATTGGCTGCATGGCACCTTAGCAACCTGGTTTTTGTCCAGCCTGGAAAATATCCCTCTGTTGGAAGGCTTTCTCCAACCAATTTGCTGGCATTAATTGCTAGCCGGTTTTAGTGGGCATTTGGATATTCTTTTTTGTTGTTGCTGAATGTCGTGAGATTGACCTTCCGAGTTTTTTTTTTTAAAATGTCTTGCTGATTGCAAGCCACTTTGTACTTCAGATAAGGTAAATGCACATGAACTCATGAAGTTGCCTAATACCGAATCGGACCCTTGGTCCATCAAATTCAGTATTGTCAACTCAAATTGGCAGCAGCTCTCTAGGGACTCAAGCAGAGGTCTTTCACGTCACCTGTTCCCTTTAACAGGAGATGTCAGGGATATAATTTTTTTAAAGAAATATGTTTTTTTGTGGAAATCCCATACATGGTACTATTTGTTCTACATCTGCATTTTGGTGGAGAAAGGGAAAAAAACCAACACCCTTTGAATAACAACCAAAACATTAATGACACTAAAGAGATATGGCGCAAAGGTATTACAGAGGGCATAATCTAGAGAAGGGTATGAGATGCTTATTCCAAATGAATCAAATGGTAGCAACTGGTTTTTTTGTCCTTTGGAAGGGGTGTTGAGTGTTGAGTGTGCAGTGCCAAACGCAATCCCCAGTTTGTGAGTCTGTCACAAAATATGTGAGATCTGCCTCACACCTGCACTTTACAAATATCATTTCAGGGGGAAAGTCTTGGGTTGCACATCAAATATTTTATTGTTACTGAGACCACAAACGGCAAAACACAGATAGGAACATCTGACTCACAAAAGCATCAATTACTGGCAACAATGTAAAAAAAAAATAACAACCTGGTGGTTTTTTTCCTTTTCTTCTTCTTGTGGTTCTCTCACCGAGAGTACCTTACCTTCTCATTTTGTACAAGCAGGCTGGTTTTGCTTAGTTAATAAACAGCCTTTATGTATGAAACTAAGTTTTGCTATCACATTTTATTATAAAATCCCATTCTGCAGTTTTATACAGGAGAATTGTCTGTCTGTCTAACAAAAAGAAGAAGAGTTGGTTTTTATACCCCACTTTTTCCTCTACCTTTAAGGAGTCCCTTCTCCTCCCCACAACAGACACCTTGTGGGGTTTGGTGGAGCTGAGAGAGTTTGGCGAGAACTGTGACTAGCCCAAGGTCACCCAGCCGGCTTCATGTGTAGGAGAGGGGAAACAAACCTGGTTCACCAGATTAGAGTCCGCCGCTCATGTGGAGGAGTGCGGGATCAAACTCGGTCCTCCAGATTAGAGTCCACCGCTCTTAACCACCACACCATCATAGCTGTTATTTGCCACCCTATCTTGAGTATGTCACATGATCTCTTTCCAGGCCTCCAGTTCCCCGCAGAAAATGCTTATGAAAGGCCTCGAGGTTTGCAGGTGAAAGGGAGAAGTGATTCTGTTTCATGGGAAATGAAATTTGGAATGGAAAAAGGATAACTCCAATAAGGTCAGTGACGGAGTCAGTGGCAATATGTGGGATTTGTTTGTATCTCTTTTTCATGCTCATTCATTTTTTTTATAACGATGGTGTGGCAAATACCTAATAAAGGTGATGATGATGTTCATTCATTGGATTTTTTTTTTTAATAATTTTGTTCCGCTGCCTCCCTCTTCCACCAGTCAGGTTTTGGTGAAGCTGGCAGATGGAAGGGATACCTGCCTGGAAGCCAAGAGATTGCAAAGGAAAAGATGGGCACAGAGCTGCCAACTTTTTTAATTGCATATGCTTCTGTGCCTTCAACAACATCTGGACCTACTGCCCTTACTGGAGCATCATGCTTCTCTCCAGGCCTTGAACAAGCTCTGTTGGTCTGTGCAAATCGAGACGCCATTTAGAGACCCCGGAGCAGGCCGGCCTCCTTTCTTTCTAGTCGCTTGGCAGCCTTGCGTGTGTGTGTAGAAGAAATCATTCCCCACTGAAAGTCAAAGAAACAGCTGCCTTTAGGCACGACTCATTACACTGCAGGCTTGGGAGGAGAAAGCATGATGCAATTTCCACAAGTCTTCTGGAATGTTGTAACTTCCAGGGCTATGAATGAGCACTTACGCAAACGCATGCACGGTCCTTCCCCTCGCAGTGGGGAATGGTCTGTTGCGATGACCAGAGAGGAGGGAGGAAGAGGTGGGCCCTGTTGCGTAGCCACCTGCAGCCTCTATACGAGAGCGACGATGCAGTCCAAGAGCATCTGTGGTCCCAGGGGCAGGAACAAAGCCCCATGCCTCATGTTCAGTGGTGTTCGGCGCCCCAGAATGAGCACCTTCCCCCCACAGCCAACAACAGTGCTTGGAGCAAAAGACAAAGCCAGGGCCTCGGGAACCCTGCCTGTCGAACAGCTGAGTGGTCGGCCTGGGCTGTCAGCGGCACCCCCCTGGAGGAGGTTCTCACGGAAACAACTGCCAGCAAGCACAGGCGGAGAGTCCAATGGGAGGGCGCAAGAAGCCGGAGTGGCAGGAAGGTGCAAAGATCAGTGCTGGAGAGCCGGAATTCCACATCTTTCTGTGCTACTCGAGGGAGAAAGTTTAGGGTGTGTGGAAAAAGGATCTCCTCCGGCTCCTGAGCTGGAACACACATCCAGGTCTCCATCTTTTCAATGGCCCTGCTGCTTCTCCTGAGACTGTAGCAGGCTGTAATGTAACACCAGAAACTTTTTCTGCCATTAAGCTTCAGGCGTGGGGGGGGGGGGAGAGCCTTGCTAAATTGTTGCATGCCAAGTTGTAAAGATGCAGGAGCAGAGGGAGAAAGGAAGGAAGGAAGGAGAAGAAGAAGAGTTGGTTTTTATATATCGACTTTCTCTACCACTTAAGGAAGAATCAAAACAGCTTACAATCACCTTCCCTTCCCCTCCCCACAACAGACACCCTGTGAGGTAGGTGGGCTGAGAGAGCTGTGACTAGCCCAAGGTCACCCAGCTGGCTTAATGTGTAGGAGCGGAGAAACAAATCCAGTTCATCAGATTAGCATCCGCTGCTCATGTGGAGGAGGGGGGAATCAAACCTGGGCTACTCATAGCTCTCTTTGAGCTCGTTCAGCCTCACTTACCTCAGAGGGTGTCTGTTGTGGGGAGGGGAAGGTGATTGTAAGCCGCTTTGAGACGCCTTAAAAGTATAGAAAAGCGGGATATAAAACCCAACTCTTCTTCTTCCTCTTCTTCTTCCTTCCCTGCAGTACCTTTCTAGCACACTTATCATTGCCTAGATTTCATCTTAACTAGAAGCCCTTTCCATAAATGCCAAAGTCAGGTCTCTCCCGTTGCCCAAACTATATCCCAGATTAAAATCAGGACCACTGATGTTATTCCAGGAGAAAGAGCCAAACTGAAGGGCTTGGTCAAGACTTGGTCATCGATGGAAAGAACTGAGGGGAATGAGCCATGCAATGGAAAAAGCTTTGTGGTGACTGGCAGGTGTGGATCCTCAAAGGCAATGTAAGGAAAAAAGTAAATGGATGTGGCTATACCCTGGGGAGATACCTTTCCAGGGATGTGAAATCATATGGGAAAGTTTCAGATAAATTATATACCAAAGAGCTGGAAGCCATCTTGACCCTGCAGAATGCAAGTCAAAGGGCAGGAGGACACGCTGAGCAATATCAGCCCTTGTGTCAAACATTCGCAGCATGAAACAGTCTTGCTAGATCAGACCAAATTTTCATCAACTCCAATAATGGCCAAACAGTTGAAAATGTAAGAAAAAACTCTGCTGGATCAAACCAAGTCCACCATCCTGTTTCATTCAGTCCCTTGTGAATGTCACTCCGCATGGTTTAGTGGTTAAGAGTGGTGGACTCTAACCTGGTGAACCGGGTTCGATTCCCCACTCCTCCACATGAAGCCAGCTGGGTGACCTTGGGACAGTCACAGTTCTTTCAGAACTCTCTCAGCCCCACCTACCTTGCAAGGTGTCTGTAATGGGAAGAGGAAGGGAAGGTGATTGTAAGCTGGTTTGAGACTCCTTTCAGTAGAGAAAAACGGGGTATAAAAACCAACTCTTCTTCTCCTTTTTCTTATCCTCATCCAGAACCCCTGGCATGGTTTTATGGGTCCTTGGGCCTAGGGTATCCATGCCCATGACCCCCCCAAAGCTTGCTCTCCCCCTTCCTCAATTGCAGGTACACTCTCTTTAGCCCCAACGGTGTCAGTTGGGGGCTCTGTGCCTACTTTTAACCAGGCAATGGAAGATGTTGTCAGGGGATTCCAGGGTCAGTTTCCCATTTCATGATGGGAAGAGGCAATAGACAGTACGATTCTTTCATGTTTTCCTTTCTCTGTGGTGGCCAGTCACTAGAGGACTAACGGTGCCAGCCTCTGATGCCAACCATGCACCCACAGCCCCTCAGCATTCACACCCCTTCTCTCTGCTCCTTCTGTTTCCTCCTCACTCCAGACTTCTCTTTCTCTTCTTGTTCCTCTGTATTATTCCCTTTATTTAGCTCGATACCTTCTCCTGGTCTTATTCCTACTCTCCTGGGATTCTGCTTCTTTCACCTGTCCTTTCCTTTCAACTGCCCTGCTCTTCTCTAGGTTCAAAGTTACATTGTGGAACTCCCTGCCCCAGGACGTGGTGATGGCTGCCAACTTGGAAGGCTTTAAGAGGGAGCATACATGTTCATGGAGGGCTATTCGCGGCTACTGGTAAAAATGGATACTAGTCTTGATGCTAGTCGTAAGAAACTATTCTCCCCAGGATCAGATAATAGAATCATAGAATCATAGAGTTGGAAGGGACCACCAGGGTCATCTAGTCCAACCCCCTACACAATGCAGGAATTTCACAACTACCTCCCCCACACACACCCAGTGACCCCTACTCCATGCCCTGAAGATGGCCAAGATGCCCTCCCTCTCATGAACTGCCTAAGGTCATAGAATCAGCATTGCTGACATATGGCAACCTAGCCTCTGCTTAAAACCCTCCAGGGAAGGAGCACTTACCACTGCCTGAGGAAGTCTGTTATATTAGGTGCTGTGGAACACAGGCCGGATAATGCTGCTGCAGTGGTCTTGTTTGTGGGCTTTTTAGGCACCTGTTTGGCCACTGTGTGAACAAATTGCTGGACTTGATGGGCCTTGGTCTGATACAGCAGGGCCTTTCTTATGTTCTTATGTAAAGTAGGTGAGGCTGAGAGAGCTGTGACTAGCCCAAGGTCACCCAGCTGGCTTCATGTGTAGGAGTGGGGAAACAAATCCAGTTCACCAGATTAGCCTCCGCCACTCATGCGGAGGGGTGAGGAATCAGACCTGGTTCTCCGGATCAGAGTCCACCACTCCAAACCACTGCTTTGACTCTCAAAATCGTATACCCCGAAAATCGTGTTGGTCTCTAAGGTGCTACTGGGCTCGAATCGAGTTCTTTCACTCGATAGATCTTTGCTCTGTGTGTTCCATTTTGCTTCCATTCATCCTTTGGCCTCGTCTGACTGCCTCCGCTTGGCAGTTCAGCTTTTCAAGGCTCAAGCAAGACTCGCCTCGACATGCGTTTGGATTTCTTGGGGTGGTTTTCTTGGACGGCAGTCCTGGCTGCCCAACAATGCCGCTCCTGTTCAGCTTGTTATGCCGCAGAGCCGCCCTGAATAGAATCCATCTAAAATTATAAGCAGGGGCAGCCCCCTAGGCTCAGCGAGATCACAGACCCCATGCCGGGCCTGAACAAAGATCCTGCTATTTCCTAACAATTAGTCCTGGCTAAAAGGACATCTATCTCCTTCCATTAGGAGCACCACGTGCCTCCCAGCCAGGGCATTGTGCGGCTAATTAAATAACACGCCTCTCTCCCCATGCTGGTCTCCTGATTAGCTTTTCTCCATCCTGATTCTTTGTCACGGCAAATGGGAGGGAGCCAACCAGCCAGTCAGCTGCAGTTTCCAAGTCCAGCTGAAGCGTTCCCAATGGTTCCTCTGTTTTGGTTGCCAGGTATTTTCACATCTCTAATAGCTGGTTGTTGTTTTTTTATAATGTGCTGAGTGACGATCCATGTCCTTAAAAAACACACACACACACATAGCACTAGAAGGGTATTCCACTCTCCCATCAGGACTGACCTCAACCCCAAATAAATAAAATTCAGTGAAAATGCAGCAGAGAAAGGAAAGGATCGATTGTTAGATAAGCTGCTCCAGTTTGGTACACCAACCATATGGAATATCTCAATAGCCTTCAAGTTGAATTTTTTAAAATCTTGCTGGGTATTCTGTGATGTATCTCCTCCTCCGCTATACAGTTAGAACTGGGGCTCCCAAACTTATCATCTATTATATACCAATCTGTCACTAAATGTCAGTACTTCCTCTTTGAGCCATCAACAGCTCCTGATATGTTTCGGTTGTTAATCTCAGATATCTCTGGGTCCACCTGGACTAGTAGGTTAGACAAAAGATTTTGCCTTCCAGTAAAGAGACCGAAAGCTGCAAGGAATAGTACTTGGAAAGCAAGCTGTAAACAATTGCAAAATAAGACCTTAAATGAGGATTGGTCCTTAGTGTTTAAGGATGCAAATCGTAAATGTTCACCTCGCTTCTTCCAGATACCCTTCAAAAGAACTTTCTCCTTGCCAGACTATTTCCGCTGGTTAGAAATTCATAAATTCAGATGAGCTTTCTTATTGGTGAGACGTAATGCCCTAGACTCAGAATCAGATTTATTAATACGACAAAGCCATTAAAATATTTGTATCAATTACAAAGTGGGATTAAAAGTTACAGTATCTAAAGGTATGGGATATAGCATACCTTTAATAAATTAGCTAAAAACCTCAGATTAATATAACATTCTCCATTTTAGGTTAAATTGCCAAGCCCCCTCTTTGTCTGATGAATCTTGTATATTGTAGCACAGAATTTAGCTACCGTACTTGTTTCATCGTCTGGGAATGCCCTAAACTCAGCTGAGACACAAGGGCAATACAATAAAATTATTACAGAAGAACGAAAATACCCATTTTGTCTGGATCAAATAGACTCCCTAGCCCACATTGTTTTAGCATGTCCATAAAATAATATTGCACAAAATAAATATATCACTCCCTAGATAAAACAGCTAAAACACTCTTTCTGAGAAGCAGATACTGCGTTGTCTGCTGTCAAATAGATCGGTCAATTGTGTGAGAGATGTGGCAACTTTTCTCTTTATAACATCAAGGAAAAATTCAGTTTTGTCTCCCCTTTTTAAAGTGTGAAGTGGTTGATGGATAGCCAGTGGCTGGTAAATCTAGGGAAAGGAAAGGATCCACGCTCCCAGGGACGATCCCGCTGAAAACGGTGAACACTGACAAAGAGAAATTTCTCCAGCAACAGAACTTGAGAGGACTCTAGTCTTCACAAGGAAAGCGATGATCAGTTGCAAATGTTAGGGAAGAAACAAATACTCCTAAACTTAGATATAATGTAATTTTCTAGCTCTGGCCCAATACTTCTATGGGGATGAATGCTGCAGTTGAGCCCGTCACAGAAACAAAACCAAAGATTTGGTCTGGTCTAAGGTCAGAAGCCATCAGCTGCTGACCACGTTAACAGTTTAGTCTGCTCCTTCCTCCAAAGTTTCAGCTGTGACCTATGGCCCCGGTGGCCTTTACGATTGTTTCTCCTGGGCCTCTGTCTTGCCCAAGAGCTTAGGTTGTATATTCACCTCCAAGAGTGTACAATCTAGTTAGCCAAGTGTAAGATTCTGCAGGCACTGAGGAATACGCTGAGGGTCTCTTATTCAGAAGGAACCAAGAAAAGAACACGAGGCCTAACAGAGTCCTTCATATCCGTCCTCCGGAGAGCCAGCATTGTGTAGTGGTTAAGAGCAGTGGTTTGGAGTGGTGGACTCTGATCTGGAGAACCAGGTTCGATTCCCCGCTCCTCCACATGAGTGGCGGATACTAATCTAGTGAGCCGGGTTGGTTTCCCCACCCCTCCACATGAAGCCAGCTGGGTGACCTTGGGCTAATCACAGCTCTTAGAGCTCTCTCAGCCCCACCTACCTCACAGGGGGTCTTTTGTGGGGAGGGGAAGGAAAGGTGATTGTAAGCCAGTTTGAGTCTTCCTTAAGTGGCAGAGAAAGTCGGCATAGAAAAACCAATTCTTCTTCTTTTTCTTACCCACCCATGAGGAAAACCTCTAGATTTTAGTATCCTGAAACTAATGTAAAATATGAAACTGGCTACTGAACCACCGAGGGACATTAAGCGAACCCCCCCCCCCAAAGTATAAAACATGTAGAGAGAAGCCTAAAACCCGGAGTGTCAAACATAAGGCCCGTGGGCCAGATCGGGCCCCTTAAGAGCTCTTATCCGCCCCCCGACCCAGCCAAGGTAGCCACCCTCCCCTCAGTCTGGGCTGGCGAGGCACGGCAAGGCCCGACCAAGTCACATTTATGTCATATCTGGCCCTTGTAACAATTGAGTTCGACACCCCTGCCTAAAACCATGGAAAGCTGTGGCTTAGAACACAGATGCTAAAGTAGTGTAATATAATAGTAATAAGCATTGAACTCAGATTTGGAAGATTCGGGTTCAAATCTCCACTCAGCCAGCCATGGAGCACACTGGGAGGCCTTGGACTAGACACTCTGAAAATTAACCTATCCCACAGGGTTGTTGTGACGATAAAATGCAGGTAAAGAAAACTATGTACTGACAGAATCCTCTAAAAAGAGCTCGCAGGGCAGTTTGAATGGACTCTGGCTTAACTGTTTTAATAACCCGTTTTAGTTATGCTTTTACTGACACATTTTAATTAATTCCATATTAATATGTTTGTATTTTATTTTATTTATTATTTGTCACCTACCTTGGGTCTTCTCTGTGTTGGGAGAAAAGCAGGTTATACACATGCCCTAAATATTAATGCCTTCCTCAGCTTGTTAGAGGAGGGATGTGATAAAAGCGTAAAGGCTAGATAGCTGTTATTTTTTTAAAAAAAAATTAGGTTAGGTTTTACTTTATTGCGGTACGTAACCAGCATAAATCAAGTGAGACCATTATAGCCCACACACAAAATACACAGCCATCAATACAAAACAATACTTTGCACTATATACCTAAAAAATAACCCCTATAAGACAGAATGCATAATAGATAGATGTTATTTATTTTAAATAAATAAAATAAATATAACATTTGTTACACTCTTAATGGGATTACAGTTGTTGGAACAAATGAATTCATAATCCATCACTAAATCACACGGCCTCTAGTGGTCAAGGCTTGGAATTTTTCTTCTGTTACAAAACACATATAGAGACAGGTTGAATTGATGCATTCTAAGAACTACAACAAATGAAGGCTGAAGGGTTTTGGCTCCTCAAATCCTCCAGATATAAGGCCCTTCCTAGGGTTGCCTACCTCCAGCTGGGTCCTGGAGTTGGGGAGGGGCTGTGGCTCAGTGGAAGAGCATCTGCTTGGCATGCAGAAGGTCCCAAGTTCAATCCCCGGCATCTCCAGTTGAAAGGGACTAGGCGAGTAGGTGATGTGAAAGACCTCTGCCTCTCAGGAGAGCTGCTGCCAGTCTGAGTAGACAATACTGACCTTGATGGACTGAGGGTCTGATTCAGTATGAGGCAGCTTTGTGTGTTCATGTGAGTTCTTACAGAATTATAACTGATCTCCAGACAGGAGAGACTAAAAATGGCATCTGGAGAGGGTGGGCTATATAGCATCACATCCCTGCTGAGCCCCTTCCCCGCCCCGGGCTCTATCCCCAAATCTTCGGGAATTTCCTAATCCAGAGTTTGCAACCATAGCCCTTCTCTATTTTTTAAAGCATTCCATTCCTTTCATTTACAGAGTTATAAGGCAGTGTACACTGGCAGTTTTACACCTAGCAATAAAAATAAACCTGATCCCGCCTTCCAAGGTTCTGGCCAACGAGCACAAAGATATTAAGATGGCTACTACATTACCTGCATTAATTTATGTCTTCTGCCAATGTGTACCAATAGGTGTAGTGGCTAGCTATAATGTTGGATGAGGATCTGGCTGCCCTGACCTGGATGGCCCAGGCTAGCCCAACCACGGCTAATCTCAGAAGCTAAGCAGGGTCAGTCCTGGTTAGTATTTGGATGGGAGACCACCAAGCAAGTCCAGGGTTGCTAAGCAGAGGAAGGTAATGGCAAACCACCTTTGAACATCTCTTGCCTCAAAAACCCTACGGGCTCACCATAAATTGACTGCGAGTTACAACGCTTTCCACCACCAGAATCTGGGATTCCCAGGTTTGAATCCCTACACTGCCATGGGAGCTTGTTGGTTGACCATGGCCAACCAACACAAGTCACTCTCTCTCGGCCTAACCAACCTCACAAGGTCATTGTTGAAAAGGGTAGGAGTCCAGTAGCACCATAAAGACTAACAAAATTTCTGGCAGGGTAGGAGTTTTCCTGAGCCACAGCTCACTTCTTCAGATACATCAAGAATGTGATTCCATCTATCCTTAAGTAGAGAGGAGTGAATTAGACAAACAATGGCAATGTAAATGTAAAAAGCAAGTAAATGACATTAGCAGGTGTAATTGGATTAGGAATGATATGCAGAGGGGTATTAGGCGTGGAGAAATCAGCACTGGTAACGAGACAGGAATCTCAGATCTCTATTAAGTCCTGGAGAATGCATAGTCTTGAGCTTGTTGTAAGGATAAAGTGGCGGATGGCAGAAGGAACATGTAAGCTGCTTCCCATCCTCACTGGGGAGAAAAGCAGGGTAGAAATAAACATAAACAGTAACCAACACACCATGCCCACTAGCGAGATCCCATGCACCATGAAGACATTTCACTTTCAAAGACCCCAACTCAATGTCCAAATCGCAGGAGAATAAAACCATCTAAAGAATGCAGATCCTGACTGGAGCTCTTCATGCTGTGTGTTTTCACCCGAAACGTAGAGGAAAATGAAGACACCCTTCAGGAAGATCCCAGCATCCTCTTCAGAATTCCTCCTTACCAAACCAACATACTTTATCCTGAGACAGTTATGGGAGCCAGTAGAATAACAGAAGCAGAAAGAGTGGGGAAAAGACCAAAGTTTATACAGGTCTCCTTTTTCTAAACTTCCTAAGTGCTTTTTAGAGTGGCTGCCTTGGAGACTCAAACTGGAAACTAACCAGGCCGCCTCTTTCATTTACAAACATTTGAAACATTAATGACCTGAGGAGCCGAGTCCGGACCAGGCTGTAAAACCTCTGCTGCGAGTCTTCATAGATACGGCATCAGTTTTCAAATTTTGTACCTTGAGGGGATGGTTCCCACATCGACTCATCTGCTGAGGTCCACCTAAGCATCTGACTCAGGACTCCGTGTGCTTTGGAGAGGATTCTGAGGACATGTCCAATGCCCTCAGTTAAAACTGGCCCAGTTACGTGTGCCCCCACATTCTGAGATAACCAGATAGGAGGACTTTTCAGTAGTGGTGCATCAACTGAACAATATGTTCCCGACAGCGGTTTATACACCAGGTGAAAACCTCTGTATGTGCACAGGTTTTGGTTAATGCCCTGACCTGGATGGCCCAGGCTAGCCCGATCTCAGAAGCTAAGAAGGGTCCGCCCTGGTTAGTATTTGAATGGGAGACCACCAAGAAAGTCCAGGGTCCTACACAGAGGCAGGCAATGGCAAACTGCCTCTGTTCACCTCTTCCTTTGAAAACCCTACAGGGTTGCCATAGGTTGGCTGCGACTTGAGGGCACTCTATACACACACATTTGGTTTAAATTGCGGGTGGAAAGCTACCGGCTGGATATTAGGGAAACATTTTTTTACAATATGAGTTATTCAACTGTGGAGTCAGCTACCTAGGGAGGGGGTGAGAGCCCCCTCACTGGCAGTCTTTAAGCAGAGGCTGGGCAAATACTTGTCAGGGATGCTCTAGGCTGATCCTGCATTAAGCAGGGGGTTGGATTAGATGGCCCGTATGGCCCCTTCCAGCTCTTATGATTCTATGGTTAACTAAGGCTGCTTTACAATTTCGTGCCCTTATTTTTCAGTGTTTTTTAAATTGCTGATTTAATCAATGTTATAAGCCACCTCAAACACCTTTATGCATTTATTAGATTAATGAATCTATCTTGTACACTTTTATCCCACCCTTTTTCCAAGGAGCTCAGAGCAACACATATGGATCTCCCTTTCCTGCTGTAGCCTCATAACAACCCTGAGAGGCGGATAGGGAGTGACTGGGGATTTGAATCCAGGTTTCTCAGATCCTAGTCTGGCCCTCCAACCACTACAGCACATGGACTTTCCGAGTGCCGAGGGAGCAGTCGGTTAATGGAGGGCAGCGACCATGCGCTTATCAGGACTCCCAGACTCCCTTACAGCCGCACACTGCAGGCAAGACTGGTAGGTGGGGAAGCTGGGGGAGCTGTCTTTCAGGTGGGGCTGTTGTCAGAGGTAGCCAATGCTGGGCACCCTCTCATGCCCCCACAGGCATAACCGTCTGCGGCTGTTGCGTTTCTCCTGTCTGTTGTTGCTGCCTGTCTGCCCTCTTTTAAAGAATGAACTGTGAGTCCACCACTCATATGAGAGGGGCTGTGGCTGTGGAAGGGGCTGTGGCTCAGTGGAAGAGCATCTGCTTGGCATGCAGAAGGTCCCAGGTTCAATCTCCGGCATCTCCAGTTAAAGGGACTGTTTATTTATTTTTTTATTTTTCATACTTCTAGCCCACCCTCACCTGGCCAAGGCCAGGCTCAGGGTGGGTGATGTGAAAAACCTCTACCTGAGACCCTGAAGAGCCGCTGCCACTCTGGGTAGACGATACTGACTTTGATGGACCAAGGGTCTGATTCAATATAAGGCAGCTTCATATATATACGAGGGGGAATCAAACCCAGTTCTCCAGATTAGAGTTCACCACTCTTAACCACTACACCACATTGGTTCACTTCTTCTCATTGTGGATCACGTGGCAAACTTTTAGGGAACCAGGGGGAACTCTGGAGTAGTTCGCAAACCACTGAAATCTACCGAGAACCTGTAGTAAACCTCTGTTCTTTTACATTTGCAGCTTCCAAACCATTCTCAAGCCTCCAATGAATGATTCCTGTAACAAACAGAGCCCATTTGATGGCTCCACTGTGCCTTGCAAAGAAAGAATCCCTCTTCCCAAGGGTTCAGACACAATCCCAGTTTCTCAGCCTACTGGAGCAGGATACACTCCTCGCTCCCATCATCATAAACAGCTGCAAGGTCAGAAAAGTTCACTGACTAATACATCACAATTGATCCAGTATTGGGGGGGGGGGGAGGCAATCATCACTGTGTGCATGCACGAAGGTTTATTGCTGCACATCTCAATATGCCCTCATACTTTTTTCTTCTTTGTTGGCCATTCGTTTCCAGTCCTGTTGAGTATGGCAGGTTTGTACCCTTTCCTTAGTGGGAGATGTGTTTGGTTGCTGGTCATGCA
This sequence comes from Euleptes europaea, assembly GCF_029931775.1. NCBI lineage: Eukaryota > Metazoa > Chordata > Lepidosauria > Squamata > Sphaerodactylidae > Euleptes > Euleptes europaea. The sequence continues at coordinate 13,465,081 of NC_079325.1, read as the reverse complement.
AATAGGTGTGAGATGAGGGCAGGGATTGGTATACTGACTGCTGATGTCATGTAGAAGGGATGGCTCCTGAAAGCAAGATGGAGCATGTGCTGTTCCTAGGGGGCAGAGGCATGCACAGCACTGCGAAATCCCGTTTACACCTCCCTCTCAAATTGTCGTAACAGGTTTGTTCTTACGTTTGCTTATGCAGAGGTAAAGTCTTATTGCATTCAGTGTTGCTTACTTGGGAGTAAGCGTGCACAGGATTGCAGCCCTGTTCAAAGCCCTTAATCTCTCACCCTCAACACAAATCTCCAAAAAAATAAATAAATCTGACCCTACCTTACAGGTTTCTTGTAAAGCCAATTTAATTTGAATACACCCCTTTACATAAGAACATAAGAAAGGCACTCCTGGATCAGACCAAGGCCCTTCAAGTCCAGCAGTCTGTTCACAGTGGCCAACCAGGTGCCTTTAGGAAGCCACAAACAAGATGAGTGCAGCAACACCATCCTGCCTGTGTTCCACCGCACCCAAAATAATAGGCATGCTCCTCTGATACTAGAGAGAATAGGTATGCAGCATGACCAGTATCCATTCTAACTAATAACCATGAATACCCCTCTCCTCCATGAACAGGTCCACTCCCCTCTTAAAGCTCTCCAAGCTGGCAGCCATCACCACATCCTGGGGCAGGGAGTTCCACAATTTAACTATGCGTTGTGTGAAAAAAATATTTCCTTTTATCTGTTTTGAATCTCTCGCTCTCCAGCTTTAGCAGATGAACCCGTGTCTAGTATTATGGGAGAGGGAGAAAATGTAACTCTAAATGTAACTAAAGATTTTCATCTATCAGCCATTTCATTCATTGATCAGGCCTTTTTTGAGGCCTTGTGCTACTTAGCTTGCTCTTAATGCCATTTGGACTCCTGGTTTCACAGGCCCGAATAATTCAAATAGTTCAGATAAGTTTTAGATAAAGGTCTAATCTGCTATCTGATGGTAAAGCAACTTTAGACCTTTCTCCGTTGCCCCTTGCATGTGCTTGCAGTCGCCATGCAATCAGCATCCAGGTTGCAACATTTTTTCCCCCTCTCGAAACAGCAGTTAGTTAACAGAGGCTCACTTAAGCTACAGGCTTGAGACATCCAAGTGTGTGAGTGTGAGTGTGTGTGTGTGTGGGGGGGGGAGGTTGCTGAGCTCAAGCATTGCGCAACATTAGAAGGGAATGACTTGTGGGGCAAACCAACTCTCCCGGTCCATAGAAGCCACTGGAAAAAGCCAGCCTGTGCTAGATTCCTGCCGCATCAGCATATGGGGGGACGTTCATAAGGAATCACCTGTGTGTTGCCAACATGCGCGGGATCCAATGTTTATTGATTTATTTAATTCATTTATAACCTGCCTTTTTCCCCAAAGGGAACTCAGAGCGGCTCACATCATTCTCCTCTCCTTCATTATATCCTCACGACGACCCTGTGAGGTAGGTTAGGCTGAGTGTGTGTGACTGGCCCAAGGTCACCCAGCGACCTTCCATGTCACAAGTGGGGATTCGAACCTGGGTCTCCCAGGGACACACCCGACACTCTTAACCACACCACCACACTGGCTCCCATGAGGTAGCAACGGCAGTGAAATGAGAGCGGAGCTTTGATGGGTGATACCAGAGGTCCCTGACCTTTTTGAGCCCATGGGCACATTTGGAATTTAGAGAGGGGGTTCTGCAGGAGGTAGAGCCAAATGCAATACCTCCCTCCTCACACCTCCTGGGAAGAAGGAAAGCCTGAAGAGGAAATAGAACTGCACACTGACTAAGGAAAACCCCGGCGCTTACTAGTCCTCCTGATCCTCCAGTAGAAAACCCTTCCATTTGAATGAGGACAGCCATTAACCAGCCCTGCCTTACACTTTCTGAAAGGCTCAGCAGGCACTGATGGAAGTACTGGCAGGTGCACAGTGCCCACGGACACCACGCTGGGGAAACCTTGGGTCAGACCATTACCTGATCCATCAGCAGCCAGCCAGATCTCTTTGTCATGAAAGTAGGCGGCAGCTTTTGCTGTGTCAAGAAGTTCAATACTATCTCTCCTCCAGGTTTGAGCAAGGATTTGGATCTTCTCACTCACTCACTCAAGGTGCTAATAGCTCAGCATGACCCAGCCTTTGCAGATGTTAATTGGTTCTGCTTACGGGTCACTCACACCGCATCTTCCTTGGAGACAGATCATGATGGGTAGACGTGTTAATCTGTCAATAGCAATAGAAAAGAGCAAGAGTCCGGTAGCACCTTAAAGACTAACATTCCCACCTTTTGGTTATTTCTGAATATAAATATATCTCCTATGGAGAGCACTCCAATGCATCTGATGAAGTGAGCTCTGACTCAAAAGCTTTTGCCGGAATAAATTCTGTCAAAGGTGCCACTGGGCTTCTGTTTAATTATACTCATATAATGTATTTGGAGGGAAGGCGGCATGGTGTGGCCCGATCTTATCAGATCTTGGAAGCTAAGCAGGGTCAGTACTTGGTAGGGAGACCATCAAGGAAAGCTTGGTGGAAGGCAATGGCAAACTACCTTTGCTTCTCACTTGCCTTGAAAGCCCCTTGCTGGGGTGTAACTTGATGGCACTTATGTACATATGTAGTATATTTAGAGTCCTTCAGATATAGCTTTGTGATTCTGGACTCGGGTAGAACTTGTTTGGTCACTTTGTAACCTGTGTTCATTGTGTATTTGCTATCAGTTCAGGTGCTATTAGTCTTCACCTTACTATATTGTGAATATTCTGTGCATTATTATTGTGTATTCTTAGTGTGTCTGTGCATGTCACATAGTTTGGTTTGTTATTACATTTTTTACATTGAGCCATCGTGCTGTTTTTTGGTTGTTATCTTTATCATATGCAGCATAGGTTTTTTGTGTTGTTTTTCATTTGGTGGAAGGCAATGGCAAACCACCTTTGCTTCTCACTTGCCTTGAAAGCCCCTTGCTGGGGTGTGACTTGACGGCACTTATGTAACATATGTAGTATATTTATTATGTCAATATTCAGTGTACTGAAATTAGTAGTGTTAATCTACAGACAGTATTGGGTGGGGGGGAGTGCAGTGCAGACTTGAGACCCTTCAAGACTATTTGTCCCAGGCTCCAGGTTACCTCTCTGCAGCCCTATGTGCCGGACGGTTTTCATAAATATGGCTTATATGGCTGGACGTCTATACCACAGGCTGGCTTCTTCCTACAGCCGCTGCCGTCTGTGACAATAGTTTCTAAAAGCTCAAGAAAGGAGCAAGAGGAACTTTTCTCAGCCAACAGCCAGTGTAAAACAGAAGTAACAAGAATGTGGGCAAAATTAATTATCTTGCAAATTCTCGTCTTTCATTTGCTGCAAGAGAGTGGGGTTGGAAAGACCACAGTGGTTTTTACAGACCGAGTTTCTTTTGGGAGGGAGGGAGGGGTTTGCAGCTGCAAACTAACAGCCGGCCAATCAACAGGAGAAGCTTTCTGTACCACCATGCCAGAACTGGCCGCCTGTTAACACAGGCTTTGAACTCTCTCTCTCACACACACGGGGGGGGGGGAAAGGGGGGAGAGAGAGAGAGAGAGAAAGAGAGCCTCTGCCCATACAAAGTGGGCAAGATTTGTTTCGGGCAGGGTCGGACCCAGAGGATGTTCATGCACAAAGGAATGAACAGCCCTTCGTTGGCCGGCTTTGTTGGCGTCCCCAGGGTTAACCGTGGAGGAGTCCTGTAAAGCAATGATTTCTGGTTTATTTCAGGAAGGGAAGTGTGCGCCTGCCCGATTAGGCTGATGATTTCCTCTTTTCCCATAACCTCCAGACCCCCGCTGCCCGAATGTTTACTTTCCGAAATAAAAAATCTGCTTGTGTTTTTCTCCTCCCCAACCTTCTCTCTCTCTCTTTGTGCATGTATTTTTGGAGGGCTTCGTAGGGGGGAGCGGGTGTGGTGGAGAGATTAGTTGAATGAGACTGGGAGGGGGGTTACACACACCTCTCCTCTACCCCCCCCCAGCCCGGCTCCCACCCACCCCCCACACACACCAGCCTTTTTCCAGCTGCAGTCTCCGAGCAGAGATCTCTAGCTTCAGGTTAAGAAAGAGAGAGAGATTAATGAGAGAGTTTGGTCTCCTGCTCCAGCAGCTATAAACACAATGAACATCTGGCGAGAGAACTGTTCTGTGCTGCCAAAAAAGAAGGGGAGAGTGAACCCGGCTATGCTCAGGGTCTCAGCCCCCCACATTCTCACTCCACCCCCTTTTTTTGCTCGTTTGGCACATAACAGACTGATCAAACTATTTCCACTTAAAGATAAATCAAAGAGGAAGTCTGTGCAAACCCAGGATAAACTGGCATGTGGGCGCCATTACTGAAGCTGCAATTGTGGGCGTCCCTTACAACCACCGAGCAACTGCTTCTCGCACTGACTCCTGCTGATATACGGGGAGCCATCATGTGCAGGTCATTGGTGTGTGCAAAGCTCAGTATGCCCTGATGTGCAGCATGCACCTGGAAAGTTGCTAGAAAAGCTCACCCATGGCAGCGTGCAAAAAGCTGGTGCTGCTCGCCAAGATCGGCCTGCACCCAACTGCAGCCGTGCGCACCACAAAAGGGCTGAAACCAAGCAAGCAGCAGCTGCGAGCATCTCATTTTAGTTTATCCTTGCTCTTAACGTCTATAATTGAAGAGGATCCTTCAAAGTTTGGAGCCTGAAAGTTTGCAACTTTGTCCTTTTATGCAGTGACGTTTCCCCGCTGTAACCCCCGCCGACTGCTTCGGAGCTTCTTTTTGATTATGCATTAATTTTCCAACCATCAGAGGTCACCTTACTCTCCCCGCGCGTTTTGCAGATTCTGGCTAAAACAGCATCTGGAAAACACGGGCAAAAGACGTGGGGAGAGCGAGGCGACCTCTGACGGGCGGAAAAGGCACACAATCAAAAAGAAGCCCCGAAGCAGTCGACGGGGGTTAGCACGGGGAAACGTCCCTGCATAAAAGGCCTTTTACACACCAGGTTGGCCCAGGAGACCATGCTGTTGTCATTTGGGTTGCTTTTCTCACTGGACTCTGCTCTTCAACAGGTACCCACAGTGAACAGCATCCCTTGTTCATGAGAGGGCAGGGCTAAGATGCTGAAGGAGAGAATTCTGACTGCAGAGGAGCATCCATACTGAAGTCAGGGCTCAACAAAGGCCTCTTGCTGTTCATGCTGGGGAAGAAGGGGTTAAAGAGCCCTTTGCTCATTGAGTGGTTTGTGCAATAAACAGTTTGATGTTTGCATAGCTCAAAAGAGGGCTCTTATGGAAATATTGCAGGGATGAGTGAAAGTTCCCTATTGAGTATATTTGGACAACATTTTCTATTTGCCAACTGTTTTCTTTTAATCCCAACCTTCCCCCAAGAAGCTCAGGGCAGCATACATGATTCTCCCCTCCTTCATGTTTTCTCACAACAACCCTGAGAGCCAGCGTGGTATAGTGGTTAAAAGTGGTAGTTTGGAGCAGTCGACTCTAATCTGGAGAACCGGGTTTGATTCCCCACTCCTCCACATGAATGGCGGAGGCTAATCAGGTGAAATGGGTTGGTTTCCCCACTCCTCCACATGAAGCCAGTTGGGGGACCTGGGGCTAGTCACAGTTCTCTCAGAACTTTCTCAGCCCCACCTACCTCACAAGGTGTCTGTTGTAGGGAGGGGAAGGGAAGGTAACTGTAAGTTGGTTTGATTCTCCCTTAAGTGGTAGAGAAAGTCAGCATATAAAAAAACAACTCTTCTTCTTCTATAAGGCAGGTTAAGCTGAGACAATTGGCCCAAGGTGACCCAGAAAGGATTCAAACAGATTTCCCCTATCCTAGTTCAATATGCCAACCATCTTATAGAATCACAGAGTTGGAAGGTACCACTAGGGTCATCTAGTCCAACCCCCTGCACAATGCAGGAAATTCCAAACTACCTCCCCCCCCCACAACCCCAGTGACCCATGCTCCATGCCCAGAAGATGGCCAAGAAGATCTTCTCGGTATTCTGTGCTTTTTATCACTGATTCTGAAGGCTGTGTTGGTTTTGAAAATCTGTCAGTCGTGTGGTTTTTACACACATCGAATGCTGTGCAAATATTCTCTTGTATATAATAGGTATAATATAATATGACGTATATAATATGTACAATATTAATTTATTGGTGCACTGCATACAGTTGACAATTCTGCACACTTTATGGAAAAGACGCAGTGCAAGGCAACAAATTGGTTTCAATAATAAAGACTCGGAGGTCCGATTTGTACAAAGGAGAAATGTCAAAATTGGCGGGGTGGGGGTGGCGAGAGGTGTTTCCAAACAACAGAAGCGAGAAATTCAAAATTCGCCTGCACCATGAAGTGACTGTCTGGAAGCTGCCTCGTAACGGGGAAAGGGTTGTGCAAACCATCATCCAGATTTCCATCCAAGAGAAGAGACAGGAAGCCGAAAAAGAGGGAGACTGCGCCGAACCAGACTCCTCAACGGTGGCTTTTGTGAGGGGCCGCATTGAGTCACGGCCAAAGGATGATGCGTGGGGCCAAAGCAGAATGGATGTATTCATTCATTCATCTGCTCCCGGGCATCAGCCTGACGGGCTCCTGCCAAGGAGGCCAGGCTGCCGGGCACGGGGTGGTCGGAAGGAGAAAAGACGGCAGGAGAGGAACGGAAGGGACGAGTCCGCGATTCGGCAAAGGAACGGGCAGCTGCGCGGTGGATTCTATGCAAATGCACTTCCGCTGTTACCCTGCCAGTTGGCCGCCATGTTGGAATCCATGCTTGTTTGTTTGCTTCCTCTCTCTCCGTTTTCCTTTATTCCACCTCGGCCTTTTCCAATTTCTACGTTTCTATTCTCCCCCCACCCACCCCAGCGCACCGTTCCATCTCACCGCTACCCTCCCCCTTACATCCCCCCTTAGCTTTTCTCATACTCTCTTCCCCTTTCTGGAAATATTTCACGAGTGACGGAGAAGGGGGGGACGAGAATGCCCCGAGCGTGCCCACAGCAACCTCTCGCCAACCCACACACACCCCTCCCCAATCTCTTGGGTCCCCTATGTCTCAAGCAGATGTGTTTTCTGTGAGAAAAGAAGCCCCATTCATCTCCTCTGAAGCAGTGCGGGGGAGGCTGCTCTCAAGGGGGGGGGAGTAGGGGCTGAGAAAGGAAAAGAGGCTGCAGTTAAAAATAGGATAAAAGAATGCAGTGGGGAAAATGCCGAGCATTCTCTTTTAAGCGTGGTTCTGGAAAAAAAAATCGGCTGCAGCTGGGGAAGCCATTGGCCCGATCCACGTTGGCTTTCTCAAATACACACGCACACACACACACAGTTTTTCCTCCAAGAAAGGATCTGGACTTGGGCCCAGGAGCTGGACACAAAGGGAGCTTTCCTCCCGGAAACTCCGTCAGGGATCAAGCATGAATGGGGAAATACAGTTGTTTAAAGACCAACCCCAGGACAAGGCGGGGGGACGACAGGAGAGCCGAGATTACAAACATGGGAAAGAGGAAAGTTCTGTTCCGCTCCCTCCCTCCCCGTGAGCCAAAGCCAGACGAAAGCAGCTTTGGACCTTCATCTCAGAACCGGGAAACCCATCCTCGGCTTATCCTGAACAAGAAAGAAACTTAACGGGACCCTTTTATTTCGTAGGACAAGGAATACGTGTCCTTGGCTTCTACACCCTCTCTTGAACAGCAGTGTTACTAGAGGTGAGCCTGCAGGGCACCTGCCTTGGTCACAGCCTGTAAAAGGCTAAGATAATGCCTCCAGTGGAGGTCTGGCGGGGCCACCGTACAACTATCCTCCCTGTATTAAAATCTGGATGATCCGGAAGGGATGTCAAACTGCTGACAGCGCAACCCATCCACCAGGAAGGGGGCCACACTCGATGGCCAAGTTTGTCATACACACCCCAGGTTGAGTCCATGAGCCAGGGACTTCTGCTCCAAAGTCCAGCCCTGATGGCACCACCAGACAGTGCGTGAAAACCAGTCCAGGCACAAAAGTGACACTACTACTCCCAGATGGTTTTAGCTCAAACCGACTAGACAAATTCACGGAGGGATCGGTCTCCTCGCCAAGAGAGTGAAATGGAGCCTCCATGTTCAGAGGCAGTCTACCTCGGAATATCAGCTGTTGAGATCAACCGCAGGGGAGGGTTGTTCCTTTCTTGCCTGGTCTGTGAGCTCCCCAAAGGTGCCTGCTGAGACAAGGCCAAGGTTGGTTCCCAGTTCCTTATTTGCTGCTTCACGTTCCCTATTAAATACCAGCATGTGTGTGTGTAAAGTGCCTTCAAGTCACAGCCGACTTATGGTGACCCCTGGTGGGGTTTTCATGGCAAGAGACTAACAGAGGTGGTTTGCCAGTGCCTTCCTCTGCACAGCAACCCCTGTCTTCCTTGGCGGTCTCCCATCCAAATACTAACCAGGGCTGGCCCTGCTTAGCTTCTGAGATCTGATGAGATCAGGCTAGCCTGGGCCATCCAGGTCAGGGCAAAAAATACCAGCATAAGGACCTGGATTTCAAATATATCCCCCCCCCCCGATCCTGTACCTCCTTAAAGGGTGACTGTCTCTGTGCTCCTGTAAGTACTCTGTGTGTCTACTTATCTATCTACCTACGGTACACTTCCATTTACCTCGTTGTGTATCAAATGCTACTGCTAGACTGGAGGCAGGACTGGTGTGGGTGGAGGCAAGGGTTTATACTGCTCCCATTATTCTTTGGCTTAAATTAAATCTTATCCCTCAAGGACTGCTGCCCCTGCTTCTACAGGATAAGTTTCAGTCAACATGGCTAAAATCAGTCCTTAATAAAATGGCCTGCCTGGGCCTTTCTCCACCTACCCTGTTAGCTATGGGCATAGACCAAGCTTCAAGTCTCTTGAAGTAAAGGGTGGAAGACATTGAACGCCAGACAGACCTTGAAAAATCACAATTTTTTCTAGTACCTGATAAATCTAGATACTTAGTCTCACCTGCAGCTTATTTTTATCATCTTGAGTCTATTAATTATAGGAAGGCCTTCACCCTTGCCAGATGCCAGGCCCTACCATTGGCTGTTTTAGAAGGGAAATATAAGAAGATCCCTGGATCAGAGAGGTTATGTCCGTGTGGGACAGGGGATACTGAAACCATCGAACATGCACTGATATGTTGCCCATTCTACCACGAAGTTAGATCAAAGCTTATTTTCCCCCTGCTTGGTAAATTCCCTGAAGAGTCAGTTGAGCTTTTGGGAAAGAAGCTCCTATTCGGAGAAGACCCTCAGCTTACGCTCCAAACTGCCAAGTTCTGTGCCGTTGCTATTCAAATACGCAGAACTTTATTAGAAAATGATTGTTAGAATATTTTACAATTTTAAGATGATAATTTTAACCAGAGATTGCTTTTATTGATCTTATACCTTTATATGTACGGGCAGTCTGTGATTCTGCGGTGCAAAACTATTGAGTCTGGAATTTTTGATGTGTTGGCGATTGATTGGTCGGTTGACCGTATCAATAAATTTGAATTTGAATTCCTATGGTACACCTTTTTTTAAAAAGCAATCTGTCCTGACCATACCTGAGAAAACTTTACATAATAAATCCCCAACCCTGCCTATTCATAACCTGACTACTCCAGATCGGAGCTCTTTAAGCAGAAGTTCGGTGGAAAGAAGAACCCTTTTCTGATAAGTAGAGGCTTAGCCACAGGTTGCAAAACACGCTATGTTGTCAGCTGCAGTGTTTTTGCAACATACCCCAGGCTGCTTTCAAGCACTTCGGTATCAGAAAGGAAAGTTTTTGATTGCTTCAGGCGTTGCAGAGAGATACGAAACCCCAAAAGTACAATTTGTACGCGAAGGAGATTATGGGTGAGGTCTTGAGGTCTGAAGGGACTTTCATGCTAGGTGAACTCAGCCAGGGTCATGGAAATCTCGTCTGCAAGGTGACACGCAAGAACCTCTGCGAGCTGTTCATGGTTACTTCAAAGGACATGTTGCTGTCTGTATTGGCACACTGTCTACTGTGCAGTCCTGAGCAACCAACACGGAGCAGGTCCAGAATTGCTTTCTGGGGAATTGTGTTTTCATATAGCCCATCTCCGTTTTTTCTTGCAATATCAGATTAACCAAAACAGAAAGATTTGGAGCAGAGAGGGAATGTGGTTAGACTGTAAAAAGTGGGGCTGGATCAAGTCAATGGAGGGCTTCCGCTGCCATCTGGAATGCAAGATCACCCTGAAGTGCAAAAGGGACTTGCGGCCATATTAATCGGAATGCTTACGATATTGAATGCCCCCTGAGTTCTTGCCACCAAAACAAGGACCTATGTTGCAAGATTTTGCAAATGGACAGGATTCTTGCATGCCGATGCCTGTTTTGCACAGTGTGAAACAGGATTACAGTGGGAAAGCGGGCCACAGAACTTGCAGTAGCCAGAAGGGGTCTACTAGTTCCCAGAATGTTTAACACATGAACACATGAAGCTGCCTTATACTGAATCAGACCCAAGGTTCCAGCATACTGCTGAGTCGCTTCAGCTATAAGGAAGGAAAGGGAGAGAAGATTATAGCACTTCCATTTTAGAAAATGATCCCAACTGTTTAATTGCACAAGTGAATGGGAAGATCATAGATTAGCAGCTGATGTAGTTTTATGAATGTGAAAAGGGACACCATTAACATGGAGACCCCCTTTTAGACACACGGTGGTTTCCAAGACATTTCAGGAACATCTAGGTAATGAAAGTCCTTCATATCTACCATCTCTTGTGCTTTGGACAGTTCCTTAAATGAACCAAAGGAGGACACATTAGTATGATGGAATTTAGTTGCTACTTAACTATAACATCCTATTTTGATGTTCTTTCCAAAAATGTGAATACAGCTAGATCAATAAAACAATGGAAGGTTCTAGAAGCAAAACTTACTTGAACACAGAGAACTCTTTAGAGATGGATCTAGCATACTCCCAATCAAGTTAGTATTGTTTTCAGAGAAGGGAGGGAAGGATGGGGAGAGGAACCCCGAGGCTGGCTGGGATAGGAATTTAGCCCTGATCTCCACCTAACTTCCTAATGGACTCCATGGCTCATAATGATCATACTACTACTTCAGAAAGATCCACATCAGGATGCTTCTTCCTGCCGGTGGCCTCAAAAACTGTCCCCATAGGCATCTAACCAGGCAAATTGGCTGATGGAACCAAAAGAAAAAACTGGATGCCTGCAAGGGGTGGGGGGGAATCAAGAAAGCCATACTGAAAAATAAAGTATTTTGGTTGCATCACAGTTCATCAGAAAACAGCAAGGCAACTCAGAGACAAAAAATATAGACATTCTCAAGACGGCTGAATGTAAACCCAAAGATTCTTCAGCAAGATTAGAAAACAAGAACACACCGGCTCCGCGGTGTTCTTTGAGAACACACCGGCTCCGCCGTGTTCTTTTCAGCTCTAAACATATTTGTGTGCAGGGCTGTTTGTGACAGTTACAAAAGTTATCCGGCCTTGAATGCAAAATCCCAAGAACGTCAAGTGAATACATAAACTTTTAGAGATGTGGGGCCATTGTAGAAATGGCCTTCCCATGTTCAGTTCACACATATGCATTTCTCACCACAGTTGAGCACTGAAAATATAAATGATCCCTCAAGCAGAAAACAGCTGCACATGGTGCTGACTGGCTAGTTTCCATAATTACAAGAAACTCTCCAATCCTTAAGAGTGGTTTACAGCTTTTAAAAACTTTCCTTTTAGAAATTAAAAAGAACTGAACGAATGTGTAAATGTATACGAAGCCCAGAGCAAAATTTCTGGATGGGATACTGAAAGGCGTAAACTTCTGTTCCGAAACCAAGAAATTGATTTTTCTACTATCCGACTCTGATGCACACGTGACTTATAGAATGTCTCAATTTGGCCAAGCTGCTAAGAAGATAAGAGCCCTTGAGGCACAATGAAGGAAATTGTTTAGGTATAGCAAGTGAGAACATTTTTAGTTTTCATGGATTTTCCCCTTTATTGTATGACAACAGATTTGTGATTGTGTGATAACTATTGTTTTACTTTTTATCCTGTAACTAGTTTTTAATCCATTTTCTTAGAATGTTGTAAATATTTTAGAATACCTTGCTACAGCCTGTGGCTATACAAATAAACTCACTTGACTAATTCACCCGTCTACTTACGGATAGATGGAATCACATTCTAGCTGTATCTGAAGAAATGAGCTGTAGCTCCCGAAAGCTCATACCCTGCAAGAAATTTTGTTGGCCTTTAAAGTGCTACTGGACTCCTACTCTTTTCTATCACTTGACTAGAATGTATAAATGCATTATTGTACATGCAACCCTTTTAAAAGCAGAAAAGGTCAACAGCCTACCTGAAGCACTGGGGGAGAGAAAAACTCATGGCAGAGTTTGGTATAATGATTATAGTGTCAGATTAGGATCTGAGAGACTCATGTTCAAATCCCCACTCTGCCATAGAAGCTTGCTGGACACTCAGCCTAACCTACCTCACAGGGTTGTTGTGGGGATAAAATGGAGAAGAGAACAATATAAGCTGCTTTGGGTTCCCACCATTGGTGAGTAAAGTGGGGCATAAATTAAGTAAACAAATCATTCAATTTGTGGATATGAACATTTACCATTTCAGTTGCAAGTGTGAAAGGAAATCTTGCTTACACCAAATCGTGAAAATTCACTGTGAACCACTTCCACATGACATCTTTCTATCTCTGTCAGGTTTCTAGTCCTTAGGGTTGAGGAAATAATATACAAACCTGCTGGAATGTTGAAAGCCTGAAGGTGAACATGCTGGACTTCCATGGGTAAGGAGTGGATTCCATTCCTTACCCGTCCCCCAGGTCTGGGACGAGCAAAATAAATTGTGCAGAATGAGAAAATAGGCAAATTATTTGATTTGCATCACTCACAATTTGAGTTACTTGGCACAAATCTGTTTTGCCCCCCCCTTTTTGGTGCAAAGCACATGGTCCTTCGGGCATGCTGTCTCCACTACCAACCCTCAACATCCCAGCTGTGTCAGCTGTTCTTAATTTCGCCTCTCCCCAAAAGATCAAAGCAGTGGTGATAAACTGCAATACCTCAGGCATGTGTGCAAATCTCTATTCCTCAGTTTTTCAAGACAGGCCTTTATCTTTAAGTTTTGCAGCCATAGATCATATACCTCTCTTTGCTGCCACTGAAGCTCAGCATTCTCTAGCAGTGGTGGCAAAATTACACCTTTTCAGAAGTATCTTTGGAACTCCAGGACAATGATAATAATCTAATGCAAATGGTTGTATTTAAACCATCTTTCTTCCACAAAGGGCCCGATGCCAGAGTTTTACAACCCTGGGAAGGTCTACGGTATCCTTTCCTTGGTTCACATTGTTGCACAATCTTATCTGACATGAAAATAATCTTACTTTCAGCATCAAAGGCCGAGATGGTTCTGGAAATGCAAGCACTGCCCCCAAAAGTGAAGTAACATTTTGATTTTCAGTTACAAAAAGTTTTTTTAAAAAACAACGTTGAAACTATCCTTTGTGGCTAATGTTTATGATAGTCACAGTCAAATGCTGGCTTTCTAAAAAGGAAAATTAGACAGGGTCTTCGTGAGCTATGCACATGTGTGTAGCTAGAGCAGAACTGAAAGCAGGTACCTAGAGGCATATACAAATGTGGGGTTTCTTTCCATTTAAAATAGAAACTGAGCCCCACGTGAAATCAAAGAAGAGTGAAAAGACTCAAGTCAAATTCTGCAGAAAAAAAAGAGAGGGAACAGAGAGGGAAAATTCCTTGCAGGTCACTCGAGATCTGGCCATGGAAATCAGCTTCCGCATGCTTTAAGCAACAGCACTGATCTTGTTTAGTGATTAGTGAGCTATGCGCCCAAAAGTCCCTGATTCAAATCTCACTATGAATTCAGCGAGAGGACTTAAATAACTGCTCCCTCTCAATTTCAGGTTTCCCCGCTCCACAGGATCTGAAATGTGGGATAATAATCAGGGGTGCCAACTCTGGAATAGAATAGAAATTTGATTACAGTCAATGACCAGCACAAGAGCCAACTCTGGAGATTTGTGGTGGAGCCTGGGGAAGGGCAGAGTTTGGGGTGGGGAGGGACCTCAGTGGGGAATGATGCCACAGAGTCCACCCTCCAAAGCAGCCTTTTTCTCCAGGGGAACTGAACTCTGTAGTCTGGAGATCAGTTGTAATTCCAGGACATCTCCAGCCCCCCGCCCGCGACGTTGGCAACCTCATATGATACTGATCTACTTTAAAGAGCTGTTGTAAAGAAGAGTGGTTCATTTCTGTGACACAATTTAATCTTTTATGTAAGTGCTTATTTATTCAATCAATGTTCTGAGTTTTTGATTTTATACAGTTCTTCTCTTTTTATAACAGTTGATTGTAATTTGTATATATGCTGGTCTTTGACTGTAACAATAAAGATTGATTGATTGATTGATTGCACAACTGGTTTGCATACTTTGGAAATCAGGTAGGCTGGTTGTGGGAAACTGCAACAGGGAAACCCTATCCAGTGTGATCCTTCCGCATACGCACGCACGGGTGCGCATGCCTGCAGCACATTGCAAGCCGTGTTGACAAAGCAGCTATGAACAGAGGACATTTCGTACAGCAAACTATAGTTATTGTATATTGCAGGACAGGCACCATGGAAGATGACTTTTTACCTAATAAATTCCATGTTAAGAACAAAGGAACATAAGAAGGAGTCATGCAAGGCCACATAATAGGTCCATCCAGACCAGTATCCTGGCCAGACAGATTCCTCTGGGAAGTCAACAAGCCACAGTTTCCCCCCTGTTATTTATTACTACAATCTCTTACTCAGAAATCGTCTGTGTTTTAGTTAACACAGAGAGGTGCCTAATCTACCTCTAAGCCATTTAGGTTAGTGGTCGTCGCCATATCTTGTGGTAGTGAGTTCCACAAGGCATTTATGCATTTAGAATATTCCTCTGCCGCCTCTCTCCAGAACCTGTTCGAGGTGGCTTACAAGTAAAACATGATAAAAACAACAGACGCAGTTAGACTCTGAACATTGAACAGATGATTAAAAACCTGCATTAGCAAGAGCATAACACTGTTTAAAAAGAGACTCAAAACAGGCTAAGGCAGACTGTGTTGTTGTTGTTGTTTTTTAAATGATCAACCCCTGAGCAAAAAGAAATGTTTTAGCCTGGAGAGTTCAGTTGGTGCTAGGCGAGCCTTAGGGGAGAGGGCATTTAATAGACGGGGTGCCACCACTGAAAAAGACCCAGCATGTACGCACAGTTTACTGAATAACTTCGTTTTGCCCATTTTGAATCTACTGCCCTTCAACGTCAGCGTGCTTCTAGTATTGTGGGAGAGGGACAGAAAATTCTGTGTACTTTCTCTGTACCGTTCCTGAATTTACTGACGACTATCAGGTCTCCCTTTTTTGTGTTTCTGTTTCACCAGAGAACCAAGGAGTATACTGCATTTCAAGAAGAAAACATGAAAAGTGTGTGTGTGTGTGTGTGTGTGTGTGTGTGTGTGTTGGATCCTACCAGCTTGTCTGCTGGTACAAAAGGCAGAAGACTGCCCTTTTGCCTCCCTTGAAGTCTATGCCAAACATCGTGGGACCACCTCGTCTTTAAAAAAAGGTCATGCAATAAGCAGGGGAATTTGGTAAAATCACCCTTCCTCCCTTGACATAAGCAGAAAAGCTGGTTAGGATCCAACCAGGTCATAATAAACATAGAATGCCCCTTTTCAAAGTAAGTAGCCATATTAAACCTATTGGGTTAACCTAATAGGAACTAGGATTAACCCATATTGTGGCATAAACTATCACAAGGGGCCCAGGACTTGTGAATCTGTCATGAAAATCTATGGCCTAATACAGTTACCAATTTTTATAAGGAGCCAAAAGATTAAAAAAAAAAAAAAAACCCACTTCTGTATACTGTTCTATAATGTATATAGCGCACAACAGCATTCAAATGCTTCACATATGCTACCTTGTTGAAATGCTATACAACATTCATGCAGAGTAGGACAGCATTAATGCGAGGACGAAACACCTAGTGAATTAATGACAGAGATGGGAATCGAACAGGGAAGGTTTCCTTCTTCCCAACTCAGCCTGTTAGCCACTATGCTATGCCAGCAAACGTACTTTCTAAGGGAAACCGGAAATACCTCCCCCACTTACAAAAGCAAGGGGGGGAAACGCCCTACCTGCATTGTGATATTCCAGCCCCGTGGGCACTTCTTGAATGGCCGTCTCATCCCAGAGTGGGTAGAATGCCCTCTGCTGGTAGCAGGTGGACTGGAAACCACAGGTCATCCAAGGATCTTCATAAGGAACGGCATCTCCCTGCCTCTGCGTGCAAAAGAGAAATGCCAGATTACAAACACAAGATTCGCTTTGGCGCAGAAGGCTTTGCTGAACATGGGAATTTCAAACCAAACACAGGCAGGTTCCAGTGACAATGTCATCAGACAGAGTGTGCCTTTCCAACAAGCTGAGGAATCAGAGTCATTGCTTTGGTCCATCCAGGACTTTTATGCACGGGTTGTTTCCGTCGCAATCACACACACACCCCGACTACTTAGGGGCTTCGTTGTCATTATGCATGTCTTTTCCGACCTTTAGAAGTCCCTTCACTCTCTCCCCACATTTTCCTCATTTTTTTTGCATGCCGCCAGGAACAGTGTCCAGAAAACAAGGGGGAAACGCGGGGAGAGAGCGAAGTGGCTTCTAAAGGTCAGAAAAGACGTGCATAATGAAAACGAAGCCCGACGAAGTCGGAGGGGGGCGAGCGCAATGGAAACAACCCGTGCGTAAAGGGCCCCAATCACGGCAGGACACAAGCAAGCACCTGGCACATTTGACCCTACTAACGGGCACAATTGTTGCTGGTATTGGCTGTGATACCCATACAATCTTATGATCTCTTCAGAGTGATGAAGTAAATACATCAATCTTATATCACACCCAGAGATAATTGCATTCTGTGCTTATTTGTTTTTAAACCATATGGCAGAGTAACCAAACCTTTGTGTGTGTGTGTGTGTGTGTGTGTGTGTGTGTGTGTGTGTGTGTTAAATACCATCAAGTTGCAGCCAACTCATAGTGACCCCAGCAAGGGGCTTTCAAGGCAAGTAAGAAGCAGAGGTAGTTTACCATTGCCTGCCTCTGCAGATTCTTCCCTGGTGGTCTCCCAACCAAGTGTGGACCCTGCTTAGCTTCCAACGTATGACGACCCCAGCAAGGGGCTTTCAAGGCAAGTGGGAAGAAGAGGTGGTTTGCCACTGCCTTCCTCTGCAGAGCTATCCTTGGTGGTTTCCCAACCCTGCTTAGCTTCCGAGATCTGATGAGATCAGGCTATACCAATCCCCCTTCCCTCCAACCAAACCTTTATACCTTGAATGAATTATGAAAATTTAGCTAAGCATTGCTTATTTTTTTCCTCCACTCAATACTCTGTGCCTTCTAGCCACAGAGGCAAACATAATTCCCTTTGCTATGGGGTTAATTCTGAACGAGGTCTCCTTGTTCTCATTAGGTTTCAGGTCTCTTGCTGCCCACTACATCACACTCATGCACGGCCACTGTCCTGGAACAATTTTTAAGTGCCCACAATGAGCTAGTATTTTAAAACTTCATTTATTAAAAAAAAAAAAAACACAGAGAGAGAAAGATGAACTCTGTCCCAACGGCTGCCACAGCCTGGCTTTTTGCCTCAAGAGCTCCTGTTTTCAAAATGGAGGATGGCTTTCTGCGGTGCCTTCTCCACCACACCCACATCCTCCCACAATAATAGCGACACCATCCCACGTACACCGTCTTTCACACTCAAAAGAGCAAAGAAGGGCTTAGAGACAATGGGAAATGACAGGAAGGCAAAAATAATTTTAGGTGCACATACAGACGACACCAGGAACAATTGTTTTTTTAAAAAACCAATGATGCTGGTTTAAATATAGAAAAGTCTCTTGCGACCCTACAAGATAAGCTCTGGAAAACAAGACAAGCGATCTCTATACAGTTTCACAAAGCAGAGGTTTGTTTATCAGAGATGCATATACTCTCCCAATTGTTAAATGATGTTTTAGCAACCCCGGAGCCCATACTAGTTGCCAACCTCCAGGTACTGGATAGGCTGGTAATAATGAACAACCAACAATAGCGTAACAAGGTATATATAGTGCACAAATTAACATCTAAGCATGACAGACTATTCCCAACGGGTAGTTATCCCGTTGGGAATAGTCAAATTGTTAAAACCGTCTGTACGACTGAGTATTGACAATGTTGCATCCTGTATTGGAACCTTTAAATTAATATTTTACACAGTTGGTTTCCTCATCTCCATGAGAGACTGGATTGAATTTGGATACTTGTATGTGCATATATAGGAACTTTAACTAAATGGAACTGATGAAGAAACAAACGATCATCTTCCTAGCAACTTCTACATGAAGAATACCTTTCGGTTTTACTCTGAAACCAGATTTTTGTACCTTTTTGGACTAGAAAAGAGTTTTGTATATAGTTTTGTGTCTGTCACGCTTAGATGTTAATTTGTGCACTATATACACCTTGTTACACTATTGTTGGTTGTTCATTATTACCAGCCTATCCTGCACTTTCTTCTTTACCTTTGGTAATAGTGCCATGGTGTGCATTTTGGTTGCTCAACCTCCAGGTACTAGCTGGAGATCTCCCGCTATTACAATTGATCTCCAGCCGATAGAGATCAGCTCACCTGGAGAAAATGGCCGCTTTGGCAATTGGACTCTATGGCACTGAAGTCCCTCCCCTCTCCAAACCCCGCCCTGCTCTGGCTGCACCCCCAAAATCTCCAGGTATTTCCCAACATGGAGCTGGCAACCCCAGTTATATGTATCATGTATTTTATGGTCATCACTGTGTTTTAATTCATTTTATATATTGTTTATATTGATGTACACTGCCTCGAGCTCGACTTGTTGGGGAGAGGCAGGATATAAATTCAATAATAAATGAAATAAAATAATTTTCAAAGGAAAGACAGATGGACTGATGGATGGAAGTAGGATTGCCAACCTCCAGGTAGAGCCTGGGGAACCTCCTGGAATTAAAACTCAATTCCCTGTAACAGAGATTATTATTATTAGTTGGCAACCCTAGAAAGGAGGAGTGATATACTTATCGAAGACCCATAGTGCTTAGGTGAGGAGGCAAAAAGAGCAATCTCTCCCCGTTATATGACTTTTAAGCTCGTGGGAGAAACGTGAAGGGAGGGGCAGCAGAGTTGGGGCTGCCCCACCACACATTCATTTTATCCCACTGTCAGATATGTGGATACCCTATAATCCTTTGATATACGTATGGCTTGGTTCATATATATTTCAGAGTGAGGAACTTTAAATGCCAGCAATTTCTATCAGCCTTATGTCAACAGAAACACCCAGAGTGTTCTCTGGGCACAGCATGCCAAGAATTATTAATCTACCTCTGACTAATGCTTATAGAAGAGTTTCCACGCAGGCTCAGCTTCCATCGATTTCAGAAGCTATTAGGATCAAACATTATAAATACAATATGCGAAACCCTAGCTCTGTCGAATTGACCACAATATTCCAGGGGGGGAATAATGTTGAGTGTCTACATCTCATCATACAGCCAGAATCCTCAACAAAATTGCCAGAAGTGGAATTAAGTTTGGATATCGTTCTCCCACCATGAAATGCAACGACTCGTCTGGATGTTATCACAAGCTTATTGCGTTGGGGCCCTCTTGAATATCTTGTAGAAAGGATGCAAGAAAAATGGGAAGATTTATGGACACACGTAAATCTATGACTTCGTCAGGGATGGCACGGACCCTTTGATAAGTGGCCCAAATTGGCCGGTTTGGTTTTCAGATCTGACGCTTGTTGAAATAGGGTAGAACTATAAGAAATAATCGGTAATAAAGAAACCATTTTACACAGCTGGCCAAAAACAACAAGTTCATCCCAAAAGCTTGAAAGAAAAAAAGAGGTTTAAAATTTAAGAAAAAGATTAACGTGTGTGTATGTGTGTGTATTTCATGTTAATGTTTGCTTATTCTGTTGATCAAATTTTTTAAAGTGAGAAACCCAGTCCTAACTGGATTTTCAATTGTCCATGGCACCCCCCCCCCAAAAAAAATACACCACTGAATTTGAATAGAAATGAGGACTTCAGAGAAGGTGAGAGAGAGAGAGAGAGAGAGAGAGAGAGAGAGAGAGAGAGAGAGAGAGAGAGAGAGAGAGAGAGAGCAGAGCAGAAACCATAGGCCCAACCCCGACTTTTAAACCCAGCCCTATTAAACTGCCATTATGAAAGATAAGAATTAAGAAAGCCAGACCTGTTTACACAATTAGCTTTTAATCTGGCTGCAAGTGGGTGGGCTGCCGTGAAACCGTGTTACTAGAGAACTTTGATCTCCTGACATGGAATTTTATGTCTCTTTGTTGTGCGGAAGGTGCTTGAACAAACTCGCTATTCCCTTTGCAATTACATCAGGGCTCGTATTACAACAAATCACCTTTAGAAGCACAGCTCACTCCTTCTAAGATCTGGCTCCTACCTACATCTTCAGTTGGCTATGAATGCTGAATGCTTCTCACCTAGATGTGTGGACTGGCTCCACGGATAGGAATGAGGCCATAGCCAGCCTTGCTTTAACCCTGGGCTTGGCCCTCTCAGCCTAACCTACTTCACAGAGTTCTTGAGGCAAAATCATGTATGCTGCTCTGAGCGGGTGGGATGAACACATGAAGCTGCCTTATACTGAATCAGGCCCTTGGTCCATCAAGGTCAGTACTGTCTACTCAGACTGGCAGCAGCTCTCCAGGGTCTCAGGCAGAGGTCTTTCACATCACCTACTTGCCTAGTCCCTTCAACTGGAGATACCAGGGATGGAACCCTTGAACTGGAGATGCCGGGGATCGAACCTGGGACCTTCTGCATGCCAAGCAGATGCTCTACAACTGAGCTACAGCTCAAGTGTCTGAGTAGAACTTAGTGTTTATTGATAATTAGCATCAGAAAGGTACACATTGAATCAGACCAATCATTTTTAAGTTAGTTACCAGTAGGCTTGCCAACCTCCAGGTGGGGCCTGGAGATCACCCAGATTTGCAACTGATCTCCAGACTACAGAGATCACTTCCCCTGGAGAATCTGGGTGCTTTGGAGGGTGCTGAGCTCCCTCCCTCTGCAAACCCTGCCCTCCTCAAGCTCCACCTCCAAAAGCTCCAGGTATTTCACAGTTGAGAGTTGGCAGCCCAAGGGGGCCTCGTCTTTCCATAATAACTTCAAGTTGCCACCTAAGAGCACTTTGGAGCGCTCACAATCATAGTAGCAAAAGGAAAACCACCAACGGTTTAAGTCTGATAATCAATCTAGGGGGGTTACCGCACTCTGTATTCCCAGCGATGTATTAAGAGTTTGAAAATGTTATAAAAAAACATTGCTTTAAAAGGGTTTTTGGATACCACGGCTTATAAATGGTTGGAAGACGTCTTCGCAGCTAAAGGGGCCAAACAACGTGCGAACAGTCTTTTTTATAACGTTTTCAAACTCTTAATACATCCCTGGGAATACAAGTGCGGTAACCCCCTAGATTGCAGGGGGAAGGTCTGATTTCCCGTCGAATCACCATGGCAACCGCAGCAGACCTCCACCCACAGCAAAGCCAGGCCTTCCAGCTCCCAACTGCGAGGAGGTATTTGCAGGCCCTGTGTGAATGTTCTCCTGCCAAAAGGAATGTGGGAGCGTCAATGAACAGCGTACAAAGAGTACAAAGCCGGACCATTGGCAGAAGGTCTGCTGAGCCTGCAATAAGTTTAGGATAACAGGAAAAAAGTGCTTCCTTCCCTTGAACTCGGCTGCCTCCAGACCTGGCCCCAGCCGTGCAATTGTAGTGCATTAGCTCCCCCCTCCCCAGCCCCGGCTGTATCTCATCCCATCCCAAGCTGTTTCCTTCTTGCCGCCATTCCCTAGATGGCCAACATCTCCGTTCCGGTTGTCCCATATTATTTCTAAAAGCAGGGTAAAACCTTCAGGGTGAGGCTGGCTTTGAATGGGCAAGGGTTAAGAATTAAGTTTTTTTTAAAAAAAAATATTATTTTTCAAACTAGTTCACATTCTATTGTATCATTCCATTCATATAGTATATACTATAAACAATTTCTATCTTATCATTAAACAAATATATATAGTTGACTTCCCCTCTCCCCCCTCTGTCCATTTGATATTCTTGTTTCTCTCTTTATATTTAGTATCTAATTCATTGTAATATACCACCTTTATCGTTATCTTAAACTCTACTTTTTAACATTAGTATCTTAATTACTTCAAAAAATTTGAATTAGATCAAAACATATCCCTTAATGTTTCCCGATTTAAGGTCATTTACACAGTATGTTATCCATGCCTCCCATTCTTCGACAAATTCAGCATTTTCTTTTTGGTTTATTAATGCGGTAAGTTTTGCCATTTCAGCCAGTTCCATCATTTTATCTATCCAAGCAGTCTTATCTGGTATTTCAGATGTTTTCCATTTCATTGCATAGACCAGTCTTGCAGCAATAGTGGCATGTATCAAAAATGATCTGAGTCACTACAGAATCCGGTATTATACTTAACAACATCATTTCAGGTGTTTTAGGGATATTTTGTTGTACTATCAACCTTAGTTCATTGTAAATCATATCCCAGAAATTTTTTGCCTGGTTACGAATTAAGTTTTAATTCCATTCCCCTCCCTCCTAGTGGACTGGATATTCTGATCGTTCCCTTATTGATATTTTCTTTTCTCGGTGTTGTGCGTGTTTAAGTGGTGTTGCTGACGAAACAGAGATGATAAACTCTGGGCACAAAAAATTCTGGTAGTCAGATGGAGTCTGTGGAAAGAGGTAGGGATGCCAGCCTCCGGGTGGGACCTGGAGATCCCCTGGAATTACAGCTCATCTCTAGACTGCAGAGATCAGTTTCCCTGGAGAAAATGGATGCTACGGAGGGTGGACTCGTACCCCGCTGAGGTCCCTGACCTCCCCAGGCTCCATCCCCAAATCTCCAGGTGTCTCCCAACCTGGATCTTGCAACCCTGCCCTCTTCCAGTGGCCTGGGGAGACCTGGGAATCCTAGAAAGAGGCCTAAGCAGCCAGCTTGTGGAACCAAAGGGCAGGGCTAGGGTTGCCAACTCCAGGATGGGAAATTCATGGGTAGTTAGGGGTACATTTTTTAAAAAAAAATCTGTAACCTCTATGCATTTTCCATAAGCTTCTTCAGGGGAATCTTTCTCCACTGCTGCGTCCCAGAATTTATTAAAATATAATTCCCTTGCACCAATTATTGTGTTTTGAGGGGGATGTTTGCCTTCATTTTGTTTTGGTGCGGCTCCATTTTTTTTCTTATTTAGGGTACAGCCTAGAGAGGGCAGGGTTTGGGAGGGCAAGGACCTCAGTGGGGTTCAATGCCATAAAGTCCACCCTCCAAAGCAGCCATTTTTCTCCAGAGGCACTGATGTTGGTCATCTGGAGATCAGTTGTGACTCGGGGAAATCTACAGGCACTACCTGGAAGTTGGCAACCCTACCATGTCCAAGACAAGAGATCACAATTTGGGGTGCATCTGGGCACAACAACCCAGTGATTTGGGGAAGACTGGAGGCAGAACACAGATGCCTGGAATGGTATGATGTGGCCCCAATAGTTTTGGGGATTTCTGTGGGGCAGAGGCAGCAGTTTTGGATTGGACCCTGGGGACAGAGCGGGCAGGTTCTAGTGGGCCTGCAGACAGATCCAGTAGCCAGCGGTTTCCAGCTGGTTTGGGCCCCTGGAGGTGGAGCCAGCAGTATTCATGGGGCCTAGGGACAAATCCCGCAGTCTGGAGTAAGACAGCACAGATAGCGGTTTTCAATGGGTCTGGGGACAAAGCCCAGAACAAAAGCCATCTATTCACATAAGGTGTATAACTTTTTCCGTTTACAAGAAAAAGTTAAGCCTTACCCCTTGCTTTACCCAAAAGCAAGGAAACCAGACGAACTGGTTTCTTTTTCTTGTTCATGGGAAACCCCTAGCACGAAACTGCCACCCCAGGTCAAATGCCACAGAAATGTCCTATTACTCAAGATCACTCTTCAGTGTAGAAAATTCACACTTTCAGTTGTGAGTCATCAGGCAAGGTAGTTGTGCTGGGGATTTGGAGAGAGCTTTGGACTCACCTGTTGAACATATGAACACATGAAGCTGCCTTCTACTGAATCAGACCCCTGGTCCATCAAAATCAGTATTGTCTACTCAGACCGGCAGCAGCTCTCCAGGGTTTCAAGCAGAGGTCTTTCACATCACCTACTTGCCTAATCCCTTGAATTGGAGATGCCGGGGATTGAACCTGGGACCTTCTGCATGCCGAGCAGATGCTCTACCACTGAGCCACAGCCCCTCACCCACAACCCACATTACCTTGAATATAAATGAGACCCACGTATGGGGACCCTTAGAGCATAAATGTGGAAGGGGGAATTATATTACATGTGGAGCAAGTGTGAATTGGCAGTCTTAAGGGAAAGACCAAAAACCCAAAAGCTGGGTGGTGGGAGGGGAGGAATGGTTTGATAAAATTCACGTACCGATTTGGACAAACTAGCCCTTTTGGCAGCAGGCGTCTAGTACAATCTAGATTCTCTAACCCCGGCCTCCCCCCTAACATTTAGACTCTCTAAAAGACTTCCTTTTGCTTCGCTGTCTTCTGGCTTTTTGCTCTGATGCTTATCCAAATCAAAGCACTCTCAACGCCCGTGTTGATTTCATTTTGGCAAAACATTTAAGAAAGAAGTCAGTAATAAAGACATCAAGTTGGAAAAAAAAGAAAGAATTTGCAGCCTCCACATATGAGCGTTTACTGAAAACGTTTCAGAGGGTGGCTGTGTTTGTCTGCAGTAGAGTAGTGAGATTTTTTTACCAGAGTGGTGTGGGGTTAAAGTGTTGGACTAGGATCTGGGAAATCGAGGTTCAAATCCCCTCTGCCACAGAAGCTTGCTGGGTGACCTTGGGCCAGTCACACACTCTCAGCCTAATCTACCTCACAGTATTGTGGTGAGGATAAAACAGACGAAAGGAGAATGATGTAAGCTCCTCTGGGCCCCCACTGGGGTGAAAGGCGGGATATAAAGTAAATAAGTAAAATAAAACACCCCTCCCACCCTCTGACTGAGATAAAAAAAGACTCAGAGAGCTCCATTCCTACTCATATCTGGCAAAGGGAGCTTTGACTCTCAAAAGCTTGTACTCTGAAACTCTGAACATAAGAACAGCCATGCTGGATCAGACCAAGGTCCATCACGTCCAGCAGTCTGTTCACACAGTGGCCAACCAGGTGCCTCTAGGAAGCCCACAAACAAGACAACTGCAGCAGCTTTATCCTGCCTGTGTTCCCAAGTACCTAATATAATAGGCATGCTCCTCTGATCCTGGAGAGGATAGGTCTCTAAGGTGCTACTGGACTCGAATCTAACTGTTTTACTGAAAAAAAAACAAGATCTAGTGAGTTCAAGGGGAATAACTCCCTAAGAGTTCATAGGACTACATCCTACATTAAAAATAAAATAAAAACCCGCAATACTAATTGATCTGATATCAGCTAAAATAGGGTTATCCATCACTCCATGGTGGTCTGATGAGTGACCCAACGAAGTAATTTCAGGTTTAGCTCTCCTTACCAGGACTACAGGACGGGGGAGAGGATAGGGAGCCGGATTTTCAACAGCTGTGTCCACGTAGTAACTCATCATCTCTGAGAGGCCTGCAGAAACGGAAAAAGAGTCATAAGTATCTTCCCGACACTATAGGTAAGAGCCCCGTGGTGCAGAGTGGTAAGCAGCAGTCCTGCAGTCAAAGCTCTGCTCACAACCTGAGTTCGATCCCAACAGAAGTAGGTTTCAGGTGGGTTTCAACTCGGTAAAATGAGTACCCAGCTTGCTGGGGATAAAGTGTAGATGACTGGGGAATGCAATGGCAAACCACCCTGTAAAACATAGTCTGCCTAGTAAACATTGTGATGTGACATCACCCCATGGGTCAGTAATGATCAGGTGCTTGCACAGGGGACTACCTTTACCTTTTACCGACACTATAGAGAATACGCTCAATTCCAAGTACACTGGTCCTGCACCTTTATGTAAGTTTCGACCTCGGACAACAGGGTGCGGCTCAACATGCTTCACAAACAGAAGGCCTCAGAGTCAGTCTTTAGCATTTCAAAGGATCTCGTAAGCAGATACCTGGGAAGTCCTGAGACCCTGGAAGTTGCTGTAAGTCAGAGTGGACAATAATACAGTGCTAGATTGACCAGGAGTCTGACTCTGGATGAGGTGGCTTAATGGGCTTTGGATACATTCTTATGATCCAAAACACACTGCTCATAATCCCTTAATCAAAGTAAAAAATAATCGTTGTACATGTGGTTGGAGGGAAGGCAGCATGGTACAGCCCGATCTCATCAGATCTCAGAAGCTAAGCAGGGTCAGCCCTGGTTAGTATTTGGATGGGAGACCACCAAGGAAGTCCAGGGTTGCTGTGCAGAGGAAGGCACTGGCAAACCACCTCTGTTAGTCTCTTGCCATGAAAACCCCAAAAGGGGTCACCGTTAAGTCAGCTGCGACTTGACAGCACTTTACACTTTACCTTAGGCAATTCATGAGAGGGAGGGCATCTTGGCCATCTTCTGGGCATGGAGTAGAGGTCACGGGGGTGTGATGGTGGGAGGTAGCTGTGAAATTCCTGCATTATGCAGGGGGTTGGACTAGATGACCCTGGTGGTCCCTTCCAACTCTATGATTCTATGATACCCACATATGTGGTTACTCTGTGGTCTGTCTCAGTATCAGACATACAAGCATAAGAACAGGCCAGTGGTCCAGCAT
Source organism: Euleptes europaea (assembly GCF_029931775.1). Taxonomy (NCBI): domain Eukaryota; kingdom Metazoa; phylum Chordata; class Lepidosauria; order Squamata; family Sphaerodactylidae; genus Euleptes; species Euleptes europaea. The sequence goes on along the minus strand of NC_079325.1, from coordinate 13,438,141 downwards.
CTGTTTCACACAGTGGCCAGTAAGATGTCACAAGGGAAGTCCACGAGCAAGTCCACGGGCAACAGCCCTGTCCTGCTGGGCAGGAACAGAATGTTTGGGCTTTTAAAAAATAAAAATTAATGACCAGCTGGGAACTTCTCATCATCTCTGTTCCCTCATTCATCCTACCTCCTTCTGTAATATCCAAGACCTTTTGCTTAGAAGGAAACCGGGGAGTTGTTTCCATGGAAAGAGCTCAAGGGTGAAATGGATTGCCATTTATTATTATTATGAATTTTTAAACAAATCCTTCTGGCTGATTGCAACATAAAACAGCTGGCAGTGCCAAAGGCAGAAAATGCCCCTTCTAAGAAACTGGCAGCTCTGTTCCTTTCTCTGGAACAAAAAAAAAAAAAAAACAGTCTCGGTTAAGTGTCCAGGACTCCTCTGTGATTGATTTGATCCTTTCGGTTTAGGAAGCAATAAAGAAAACTAGAATATGCCATGACATGAAGCCAGACACATTTTGTAAGGGGTGCATATTTGAAGTGGAGTGTTTACTGAAGTATCCAAAATCCCAGATTAAGTTAAAAAGCAAATGGGCACAGCGGTTTTAGCTCCAAAATACAGTAGATTTCTCTTTGCCCAACTAACTAATCCTCAATTAAACAAAACCAACACCTTGTTCAGGTTCACTGTATCTAGTATATTTCTGGGACATACATCTTAGTTAATTATAGTCAAACTCCCCCACATTCAACCTGAACCTGCAAGCATTTTTTTTCCAAGCATCCCTGCAGAAATTTGAAAATGTCTGATAGGCATTTGTTAGTGTCCACTGGGATTCTCACAAAACATATCCATGCATGCATACAACCTTGTTCCCTTCCCATCCGACCTCACCTTAGAGAATATATCCCAACCAAGACTATCCTTCCTGTAAACCACTCTTCCCCAGTATAATCTTTTGCCCAATTGAATCAGAAGACCAACCGTGCATTCCTGAGTGGAATGCCTGCGCCGCTGTTTGGAGGCAAAGCAGCGGCACTGCCTCCAAAGGAGGTTTTGGCCCCACCAAAACCTCTTCATGGCTCCAAAAATCCGGTGCCTAAAAAGTGGTGTATCTCAGCCAGAAAAGGGGGCATTCCCAAGCCATAATAGTGGTCCTGCCCCCAGGCAGGCGCCGCGTCACCCTGGGAACGCCTCCGGGACGACGATGCAGCCTTTGCCAGCATCCGGACTATAAGCCGGTTTGATTCTTCCTTAAGTAGTAGCGAAAAATCTGCATATAAAAACCAACTCCTCTTCTTCTTGTATCAAGGTAGACCATTATTGTCTGCTTTGGTTAAGAACTGCTCTCTGGAGTCTTAGGCCAAGAATGGTCTTTCCGAAGCCCATCTACCTGAAATCCTTTAACTAGATTCTGGTGGTAAACTAAAGTAAAATGATCTGAAAAAGAGCGTTATATAATCTATTCCCATGTTCCTAAAAGGCAAGCTGCGTATTAGCAGGAACAGCAAATGCCAAAGAGAAGGTGATGGTTTTCGAATGAGATGCTTCGCGAACTCTCATTTTCTCTTGAACTGTTTGCTCTCTTCTTTTCTGAGAATCATTTGCACTATTTTTGTTGCACTGCCTTTGAACCTCTTGGCAATGCACAAAAATATCTGTTGATCGCAACAGTACAAAGTGACCCATTCACTAGCTCTGAGTGTGTGTGTGTGCTGAACCAACTCTCGACACACAAGGGAAGAAAACAGTACTGGCAATGACAGCCAATGCATCAGTTATCGTGCGCATCATACTGGTTGATGATACATTTCACATAGAAAGGGAAAATGTCATTTCAAAGCAGGCACATTTTGAAATCTTAAATGCTGCTATCCAAAATTGCTTGTACATTTGGCAAATGAAAGTCTTTGGCTGCCCCTCACCAGCCTGTCTGCCCGGACTCAATTATATTTTCAGTGTCACAGTTTAAAGAAAGTGAATATTTACAAATGTTGAATTGAGCAATTAATCTTCCAGTGTGAAATCGAGACAGAATTTTACTCTTTTCAGGGTGGTCATTGTGGTGTAGAGGTCAGAACATCAAAATAAAACTGTGCCATTAGGATTGCTAACCTCCAGGTACTAGCTGGAGATCTCCTGCTATTACAACTGATCTTCAGCCGATAGTGATCAGTTACCCTGGAGAAAATGGCTGCTTTGGCAATTGGACTCTATGGATTGAAGTATCCCTTACTTGTGTGGGTGTGTTCAGTGCCGTCAAGTCGCTTCCGACTCATGGCGACCCTATGAATGAAAGTCCTCCAAAATGTCCTATCTTTGAAAGCCTTGCTCAGATCTTGCAAATTGAGGGCTGTGGCTTCCTTCATTGGGTCATCCAATATCTGGACTGACCCAAAAACTGGTCCTTTTGAGCCGGCATGCAGGCATTACTCACACACCCTCAGCAGCATGCCAATTTGCTTTCTGATGGTTCAATGTACACAAAATTATTTTAAAATATTGTTTAAAATTACATTCAGCCGATGTGTATAAAGTGTATATAAAACCTATAAAGTGTATATAAAACCTATATAAAACATAAATGAATTTCATGCTTAGACTTGGGTCCCCTCCCCAAGATATCTCATTATGTATATGCAAATATTCCAAAATATTGAAAGATCCGAAATAAAGACCACTGCTGGTCCCAAGCAGTCTGTATAAGGGATATTCAACCTGTACCCTGAGCTCCTTGGAGGATGAACAAGATTAAAAAATGTGATTGAATCCGAAGTAAAATAATCATAACTGGACTAACAGATCACATTGTTTATTTATTTACTTTATTTATAGCCCGCCTTTCCCTATGAGACTCAAGGCGGATTTCAAAATATAAAACTATACAACCATCAATGCATAAAACAGCCTATAAACAATGCAAAAGGGCTAGGCTCAGAAAGGAGAAAACAATGGAACACACACAAAGAAATTGACATACATACAATGCAAAAAAACAGAATCACAACATTAGAAGACAATGCAGTAAGAGCAAGATAATAGAAGACAATGCAGTAAGAGCAAGATAATACATACAAACAACAGAACAGACTTTGTTAAAGTATCTATCTGAAATATGCAATGTTCCCTCCAATGAATCTCAACTGCTCTGAGAATTCTGTGAGTACTAAAGTATTCTCAGTCATCCTCACTGGGGGAAAAAGAACCATTATCTTTAGGCTAATTCACAGAATTATTTTTCTGCTCGTCTAGGGAATTCTCTAGATGGTTGACCGGGTATTGCTGTTTTCATGACTGGCATGGGTCATCCGCATTACTACGAAATACAATATTACAGATTTCTGCAGGACTGGAGGGGCAGAGAAAAGGGTTGCCAAGCTCCAGGTGGCACCTGGAGTGGCACCTGGAGTTCTCCCAGAACAACAACTGATCTCCAGACTACAGAGATCAGTTTTCCCTGAAGAAAACAGCTGCTTTGGAGGATGGGCTCCATGGTATTATATCCCCCCTGAGGTCCCGCCCCTCCACAAACCTCATCTTCCTTAAGCTCTACTCCCAAATCTCCAGGAATTTCCCAACACGGAGTTGGCAGCCCTAACAGAGAGGCTTGCCCCATCTACCCTGTTGAGATGTGGGCAAATGAGAGATTTGAACCAAACATTTCCTGCTTCCCTGACTAGTCTCACAGGGTGCTAGCTACTAGGCCCGGGGTGTATGTGTACCGTCAAGTCGCAGCTGACTTATGGTTCCCTTTATGGGGTTTACAAAGCAAGAGACTAACAGAGGTGGTCTGCCAGTGCCTTCCTCTGCATAATTCCTCGGTGGTCTCCCATCCAAATACTAACCAGGGCTGACCCGGCTTAGCTTCCGAGATCTGACGGGATTGGGCTATACCATGCTGCCTTCCCTCCCCTGCCCAGTGGATGCTTCTAAAAACCTGCACAGTACCATCAGTTACAAAAAAACTTGGTGTCACTTTCTGCATTCAGCATCTCTAACAACCAACCCATCATTCTGTCCCACAGTCATTTCAGTATGAATTTCAGATACGTTCCACCTTGGATCAGGCTCACCAAATTGTCCCGATCTCTCTCTCTCTTTTTCCCCCCCAGCTCAGAAGGGGGCAAAGCCTTCCTGCCTATGAAATCTCATATCCTGCCTTCATTAGCTTTTGATAGCATTATAGGGAGGGTGTATGAATGCATAATTAGACATGGCTAGCATCACAATCGAAGGCATGGAAGAGCCTGTTGGTAAATTGACAGACGGGCGGGAGGTCAAACAAAGGGCGTTTTAGTGCTAACCTCAGAGGCTGCCGGTTCGGGAGGGAGCAATAAGGCCACGGCGGGCTGTTCTGCTTCACATCTCAGAGCGTAGCCACAATTTATAATTAAAGGAAGATGTGAGGGGAAGGGAAGGAAGTAATAGGTGGAGGGCTGTCCAGCAACTAAGGATTTTTTAACCGATTAATCATTGACATTCGATCAGATAGTTGAAATGAACATGCATACTGCCAAAAGCTCGCTATAGGTGCCTTTCTGAGATATTCAAGAAAGCATATTTAATTTTGTTGTTTTTTTAAAAAAAACTAATTCTCTTATCATTTATCTAGATATCTGTTTATATACAGATATATAGTTCCTTTTTAATTTTGATCCTACAGTGACATTGATCAGGGCCGAACTATCATTAAAGTAAAGCAGTAATCATTTAAGCAACCGTTTGTGTCACGTAGTAGCTAAGTGAAGGAGCTGTGACCAAAGAACCTGCTGGTTCAAATCTCATTTTAGGCATAAAACTGCTAGGTAGCTTTAATGAAGCTGTTCGTTCTCAGTTCACTTATCCTAAGTATGGGGAATAACAACACCTTACGGCAAGGGTGTGGGACATAAGGCTCGTGGACCGGATCTGGCCCCTTGAGAGCTCTTATCTGGCCCGCGAGCCAGCCGAGGCAGCCACCCCATGCCACTCTTGATCTGGGCTGGCGAGGCATAGCTCCACCCCCACCATTTATGTCATATCCGGCCCTCGTAACAATTGAGTTCGACACCCCTGCCTTACTGGGTTCTTGTGAGTGTTACTGTGATTATATGTAAAATGCTTTGAAAATGGATGCATGATATAAATGCTAAGCATTCAGAATAATATTTATTTACTTTATTTATATCCTGCTTCCCCCCCCCCAATGGAGTCCCAAAGCAGCTGACATTGTTCTCCTCTCTTCCATTTTGTCACCACAACAACCCTGTGAGGTAGGGTAGGCCAAGAGTGTGTGACTGGCCCAAAGTCACCCAGCAAGCTTCCATGGCAGAGTGGGGATTCGAACCTGGCTCTCCTAGATCCTAGTCCAACACTTTAACCACTACACCATGCTGGCTCTCCACGGTGCTGGAAGAAACCTCCAATACCTTATTTTTTATCCTTGTAATATAATAATGCACAGGAGCCAAGAGAGACCCAAGCAGGCCCTGAATGCACTCACCAATTAATCAAGTTAGATTAATCAACTATCAATTAAAAAGATTCAGCCTGCAGCCCAGATTAAATAAAGGAGGAAAACACAGGGTTTACATCCAAAATGGCAACCCTAGGGCAAGTCCCACTTCCTTGTCCAGAAGTGACTTCTTGCTATGGAATCACGGGTTGTGATGTCATCATGCCATACATTACCCTACCCCTGTTCTTCTCTACTGGCTGCCACAGAAAGGAAGAATACACATCATGATGATGTCATATCCTATGCTTCCTTGACTATGTTATTCATAGAAGCAGGGAAACAATCCAGGGTTGCTGTTTTCTATAAACTCCCTTGGTTTGGAATCACATTTAGTCAGTGTAGCGCAAAAGTTTGAATACTAGTCTAGGACCTTGGAGACCCAAATTCAAATCACTAGCCGGCCATGAAGTTCACTGGGTGAACCTGGGTCAGCCATTTTCTCTCAGCCTAACCTACCTCATAGGTAAGGATGCCAACCCCCAGGTGGAGCCCGGAGTTCTCCTGGAATAATAATTGATTTCCAGCCTGCAGGAATCAACTTCCTGGGGGAAACGGCAGCTTCAGAGGGGAAGCTCTATCATATACCATAGATTCTAGGTGAAATCCCTCCACAGATTCCCCCTCCTCCAGGCACTGTCCCAGGTCTCCAGGAATTATCCAGGCCAGAGTTGGCAACCCTACATAGAGTTGTTGTGTTGGGTAAAATGAAGGAGGGGAGAACCATGAATAGTACCCTGAGCCCCTTCAAGAAACAGCAGCATTAAGAAGGGGGGTAATTAATTCTGTTGAACTGAAAAATAATGATTGATTCTATATCCTCAGGAGGCATGAGTCAGTACAAATCTCTGCTTGAGTCAAAGGGGTTAGGCCTTTGAACATCTGCAGAGAGATTAGGTTCATTCATATACCCGGCTGATGATCTGATCTGCTACAATCCCTGCCTGCTTCCTCAGTTTAATTACCCACAAGCAATCTGTCTGCAGACACCTATAAGATGAAAGTGGCAGAGTTCAGAGGCATCAGTAGCTTGAGAACCACTAAGTATGAACAGATTCCATTCTAGCATGGACCTCCGATTTTACCAATGCTTGCGAATACTTTCAGTGGAAATGAATGGAACACACATAGTCTCAATGCCTATCAAAACCTTCAACCCGGCCGTCAAAAATGCTGACAAGGAACCACAACAACACCAACGTAGACTTCCTAAGTCCTTCCGCTCATTGAGAATTGAGCTGTGTCCTTTGTTAACACAGTTAATACAACTGCCATCCATCTTTGGTAGGAAACACAAATGCTTTGGTAGGAAATACAAGAGGAAATACTTTTTTACTCAACAAATAATCAAACTGAAAACCTCCAGTGGAAATAGTGCTGACCGTGAATTCACATGGCTTTAAATGAGATCCATGGCAGGTAAAAGGAAAAGCTCCCCTTTGCAAGCACTGGGTCATTCCTGACCCATGGGGTGACGTCACATCCCAATGTTTACTAAGCAGACTGTTTATGGGGTGGTTTTTGCCATTGACTTCCCCAGCAAGGTGGGATCGAACTCAAGTCGTGAGCAGAGCTTGGACTGCAGTACTGCAGCTCACCACTCTGTGCCACGGGGCTGGTATATTCATGGCAGAGAGGTCCATTAATGGCTACTAGTCATGGTGACTAAAGAGAACCTTCATATTTAGAGGCAGCAAACCTCTGCATACCAGTGCTGGGAGGTGGCAGCAGGGGAGGGCCTCAGCCTCTCTGCCCTGTTAGTTTGGCCCTCCCAGGCAACCGGTTGGCTAAGTTGTGAAACAGTATGCTGCTAGACTAGATGGACCATTGGTCTGATCCAGCAGGCTCTACTTATATTTTTATAGTAATCACTCATTGGACCAGAATTACAAAGCACAACCTTATCCTCAGCATTCAGTACTAGCAAGAAGCTGGGCTGAAGGAAATATTGAGGACTAGCCACATGAAATCCACCCAGCTATGAAAAGTGGAAACTGGTTTGAACATGTGTCTCAAACCCCCCATAAAAGTGCCAAATCGTTTCTTACTTGGCTGCACATATGATGCGGTGAGACGGCAATATAAAAAAGCCCACAAAGATAAAAGGCCGAGATATGGTTCCGTTTCTCCTACAGATAATGAAGTCTAACATACTTTTGGTTCTTCGCTCCAGTTTCGATTTCCCAATACAGAGGTTCTGGCTTTTTAAATCAACCCTGGTGGAATGGGTGGGGTTTAAGCAGGGGCTTTCTCTAAACCAGTATTGTTGCAAGAGAGCCACAGAACATCCCATTAGCTGCCAACCCTAACAATGCATTAAGTACAACTCCTACTAACCAATCGCCCCACACAAGCCAATCTGCTGTGTATTCTGCCCTGCCTACCCCCTGAACAAGTCAGCAGAGGTTATGAATTGCATCCCATTTGGCTCAGAAAGACGAACAGCAAAGACGGCACCCCTTGAACTAGATCCCACCGCCCCACCCACCCCAACAAACCCTATTCAATACCTGCATTAAATACAAGAGTCCAGTAGCACCTTAAAGACTAACAAACATATTTTCTGGCAGGGTACGAGCTTTCTTGAGCCACAGCTCACTTCTTCAGATAGCTCATACCCTCATACACTTCTTCAGAAAGCTCATACCCTACCAGAAAATATTTGTGTTAGTCTTTAAGGTGCTACTGGACTCTTGCTCTTTTCTACTACTGCAGTCAGACTGACACGGCGACCCACTGGGCATTAAATACAGGCATTCAAAGAATTGCCTTTCTCCGAATGACAACCCAACAACGTGATCTGCAACGCTGCAGCCCAACCTTGGAGAGCCAGGAGGCAAAAGTTAGCCCCCCGCGTCTGCGATCCCAGGTCCCGGACCCAGAAAGAAGGCGGCCCGACCCAGGGCCCCCGTTTCCCCCTCGAAGCCAGGGGGCTTTCGGTCTGACTTGCCTGGAAAGACAGGAGAGAAAGGGCCGCGCGCGTCTCGGGGAGCTTTCCGTTCCGCGCCTGGGTCTTTCCAGCTACCTGGCCGATCCCTCTTGGCTGGAGCTAAAGAGGATGGAAGTACCATAATGTGAATAGTAGAGGCGCCTCCGCAAATCGGGAGAGGGGTGTGGTCAAGCCGGCAGTCAAGGGGCAGCCGGAGGGTGGGGGGAAGGAAGGGCCGCCGCTCATGCGAGCCGGCTGCAGCGCAATTCCGTCCCTGAGCAACTCATTCACATCCAACTCTCTTGTGAAACCGTATCGCGCCAACATCTGCCCGGGTCAGTCGCTGGCATTGATTGGCAGCTGCCGATCTGGGGCTCTGTCGTTGTTCTCCGGCGGAGCCTCGACGGCAGGGTGGCCAACCTCCAGGTGGTAAATCAAAAACAAGGGCACCTCCGGGCCTAGGCCATAAGGTTTGGAAATTAGCACGGGAGGAATGGTACAAAAACAAAGCACGTAGACGGGATGCGAAGCAGCAATATATAATAGGTGACAATAATAGAAAAGACAAAGATAAGTATACAACAGATAATCTTAACTACTAAGTTGCTAAATATATACAAAGATACAAGGTAAGTATGAAGTAATTTTTGGTGTGACTCAAGAGGCAAAGGTCCTCTTCTGGATTTCAATGATAACCAGTTCCTTTGGGATATCCAATTGCAGGTATACACCAAAAATTACTTCATACTTACCTTGTATGTATTGTATTATATATTGCTACTTTGTATCCCGTCTATGTACCATTCCTCCCGTGCTAACCTCCAGGGGGTGGCTGGACTCTGGGGATCTTCCGCTATTACAACTGATCTCCAGCCGACAGAGATCAGTTCACCTGGAGAAAATGGCCGCTTTGGCCGTTGGACTCTATGGCCTTGAAGTCCCTCCCCTCTCCAAAACCCACAATCTCCAGGTATTTTCCCAACACGGAGCTGGCCACCCTACTCAACATGCAATGCAAAACTCTCTGCGAAATGAATTTCCCTTCCAAGAGTTCGGATGCTTCGTTGGCAAGCTCCGAGGCCAACGTGTGCATGATCCAACAATCAAGTTCAACCATCAGTCCTCTGGCCTGGCGCAAACGTGCCAATGCTCAACCCCATCTTACAGTTACAATTTCATGGGGGGGGGGGGTAGAATAAACACTATTTATTTTGGAATTGAAATAAATAGGCCACATTATGGTTAAGAGCTTGCAGCCTAGGCCAGCCAGCCCTCCCCTCGCTCCTGCTAAAGTGCATCCTCCCCTCACATTGGCAAATGTACTGGGGACATCAGATGTTTTAGGTATGGTTGCCAACTGTGGGTTGGAAAATTCCTGGAGGTTTTAGGGTCTGATCCTGGGGACGGTGGGGTTTGAGGAGAGGAGGGATCTTAGAGAGGTATAATGCCATAGATAACACATCCAAAGCATAACTGCTCTTTGTTGTCTGGACACCAGTTGTAATCCCAGGAGATCTCCACATGGAGGTTGGCAACCCTAGGTTAGGGTGGGATTCAATGGGGACAGGCTGACAGGGTGATGATAACTGCAAATGTGGCAATCTGCAAGCTGCAGAGTTCTTATTGCAGAGCTATATAGAATCATATGGGGAGGGGCTGTGGCTCTGTGGTAGAGCCTCTGCTTGGCATGCAGAAGTTCCCAGGTTCAACCCCTGGCATCTCCAGTTAAAGAGACTAGGCGAGTAGGTGATGTGAAAGACCTCTGCCTGAGACCCTGGAGAGACAATACTGACTTTGATGGACCAAGGGTCTGATTCAATATAAGGCAGCCTCATGTGTTCATAGAGTTGGAAGGGGCCATACGGACCATCTAATTCAACCCCCTGCTCAATGAAGGATCAGCCTAAAGCATCCCTGACTAGTCTAAGCAGAGACAGAGCAATGGCAAACCACCACTGAATGTTTGGATAGGAGACCTCCAAGGAATACTAGAGTGACGAGGAGGTAGGCAATGGCAGACCACCTCTGAGCGTTTCTTGCCTTGAAAACCCCACAGCAGGGGTGTAAAACATAAGGCCCATGGGCCAAATTTGGTCCCTTGAGAGCTTTTATACAACCTGCAAGCCAGCTGAGGCAGCCCCCCTCTCTTGATCTGGGCTGGCAAGGCATGGCCCGTCCGGACCAAGTGACATTTATGTCATATCCAGCTCTTGTAACAATTGAGTTGGATATCCCTGCCCTACAGAGTCACTATAAGTCAAGTGCGACTTGATTGTGCAAAAAAAAAAAAAAAACCAATGCAAAGATGGGATCAATCTACTTTCCCAGCTTAAGCCCATAGACATAACATATGCATGATCCTCATGGCTATTTTCATTCAGGAAATTATTCACAGGATTGTCTGTCCTTTGATGCAAATCTGAACACCATAAGAATGGAATTTATCCAACATTTAGTATCTAATCTGGACTTCTCTTTCTCATTTCTGCAAGCTCACCCTGCTGGCAGCTGGTAGGAAAATGCTTTGGAGGTGTTTTGTGGTTGCTTCTCTAATATATGGGCCTTTGTCTTGACAGCTTTTGATAATCTCCTTTTTAATTACAGTCCCCAATCCTACACCCACTTGTTCCTGAGTAAATCTTAATTAAACAGACAGGGCTTCCTTTTGAATGAGTGTGTTAGAGATCACAGGCGATATTGTTTTAAAGATGAGGGTTGTACTGGAAGTCATGCCAAAATGTAATTGAACCTGCTAAGAATTCAAGCTCGTTATTTTCAGTAAATCCTTAGGATGTCATCATTTATTTTTATTTTCATTCTAATACCATGAAACTCTACAGCCATTTCTCATCAAAATCCCCATCAAAATCCAAATGGAGTTTCACCTGCACATTATTTAACAGGCTTTTTTATGCCTGTGATCATGATTCAAGCAGACAATGTTGTTGGGGGACTCTGGGGGTTGAGCTGGGAACCTCATAGACTCACTGGCCTGCTGAACTATAGGGTCCCTATGACCCACTCTAATCAACATTCTTGCCACAGCATCCTGTACCAATTGTAGTTTCTGGACACTCTTCAAGGGCAGCCCCATGTAGAGCACATTGCAGTAATCTATTCTCAATGTTACAAGGACATGCACCACAGTGGCCAGATCATTGCCACCTGCTCATCCAACAGGAGGCATGGGTCTAGCAGCCCCCCTCCAAGGTATAATCCTGCTCTTTCAGAAGGAGTTCAACCCCATTAGGGTTGCCAGGTCCCTGTTTGCAACTGGCGGAAGGTTTTTGGGGCGAAGCCTGAGGAGGGCGGGGTTTGGGGAGGGGAGGGACTTCAATGCCATAGAGTCCAATTGCCAAAGCGGCCATTTTCTCTAGGTGAACTGATCTCTATCGGCTGGAGATCAGTTGTAATAGCAGTAGATCTCCAGCCAGTATTGATGTATATATTGCATTGGATTCTTTGATGTGAATATATTTCTTGGCAATAGTTGTTAGCCTGAATTGCTGTTATTTTTACAAAAGTACCTGGAGGTTGGCAACCCTAAACCCCATGTAGGTCAGTAGGTAAGCCCTCCTCCTCATCCCGAAATTGTCTCCAGGGACTGATTCGAGGTTTCCACGGTCTCTCTGATATCTGCTTGAAGCGCAAGATAGAGCTGAGCGTCATCTGCATATTGGTGGCAGCCCCGCCCAAATCTCCCAGCAGAGGGACAAGATGGATCCTTGCCAGACCCCATAGGCCAGTGGCCAGAGGCAGTCCCCCAGCACCCTCCTCTGAAACCTACTTTCAGGGTAAAGCCAAAACCACTGCAAAACGGTGCCTCCTTGTCCCAAACCCTGACAGGCTGGTGATACCTACATTCAGTGTTATGGAGAATGTACATTACGGTTGCCAATGCCAGGTCCAAAAATTCCTGGAGATTTGGGGTGGGGGGTGGAAACTGGGAAGGGCAGAGTTTGGGGAGGGACTTTAAAATGGTGTAATGCCAAAAAGTCCACCGTCCAAACCTGTCACTTTTTCCAGGGGAGCTGATCTCTGTAGTCTGGAGATGAATTGTAATTCTGGAAGATCTCCAGGCCCCACCTAGAGGTTGGCAACTCTAATGTACATCCAGGCCCAATATGTTTTATAAATATTACATGACTTATGTTTACACACTATGAAAATGTTAAATGCAAAAGGTACAAAAGACACACAGTGGAAGAGGAAATTTTCTAATGAAACAGTGAATATCGTTCCCCCCCCCCCAGTATTCTTGATTGAATTTTAGCAGGTCTGTCAAAGCTCTGGTTTATTTATTCTGTCTATATCCCATGCTTACTCCCCAATGGGGACCCAAAGCAGCTCACATCATTCCCCTCTCCTCCATTTTTTTCTTACAACAACCCTGTGGGGTAGGTTAGGATGGAGAGTGTATGACTGGGCCAAAGTCACCCAGCAATCTTCCATGGCAGAGTGGGGATTCAAACCTGGGTCTCCCAGATCCTAGTCCAACACTTTAACCACTACATTGCACTGGCTCTCTGACTGCAATGCTCTGGGGACAAATCCTGGCCACTGGCCACCAGTTCGCAATGGTTTGATCACAACCAGGGATGGGACCAAGCAGAGGGCTGAGCTCTGGAAGGCTTTGCACATCTTGCTGAACTGCAGCTGCACCCGACTGTCTATTGCCGAGGAAGCCAGCCCCAGAAGCAGATTAAAGAGTTCAGTGCCAGGGGAGGAATGTCAGCGGAGCAGATTTCCTTGTGGTCTTATATGGACTTTAATAGATCCTTCTTCCTATCTCTTTTGGAATCAAAGGCTATTGGCATGTGGCGCATGGCACACATGTTCATCCTCTGTGATGCTGGGCCACATCTGGATTACAGGTGCTCGAACATCGCCGTTTGCCAGTAGCCCCAAGAAAGAAGTTGGAGTATGTGGCGACATGGCTTCCCTTTCTTCCCCCTCCCACCCACTGGAATCAAAGAGATAGTGATTCCCTTCTCTCATGGTAAGAGCTGTTTCCCCAGAGGGGCGCTGCAGAGTCAGGACAGGATTAATTCCCACCCTGTTCAACAGGAGTCACTCAAGTTCTGCTGCAAAAGTGAAGAGTTCTGGAGTTCTTTTGGCAAACAACTATGGCTGATCTGTGTGCCAAGGCATGTAAGAGTGTTGCAAGAGAACAGTTAACATGCCAATAAGAATGAATGAAATACTGAAAGGCTTCAAGTGGCCGTTCAGGACTCATCCAGGGAGGAGGGTGCCTGCTACCGCTCTGCATGAGTCACTGTTCTGGTCTTGCTTTCTTCCAATATGTCTCCATTGGGAATAAGTTGTCTGCCTTTCTGTCTAGGTTGATTGGATCATGTAATTGCTGCTGATGTGGAGAGGCAGCAGAATTACCCCCACCGCAGAACACTGTGTGTTGTATTTCTGCATGAGGTAAACAAAATAAATTATTGTACAGTGCACTTAAATACAAATTGAAAACACAGGCCTTGGATTTAGCCTCTAGATAGAAACCTCCAGATGACGTAGTCCTCAATGTACATTAAATAATACAAATAAATATCTGCAGGTCTATGACATACAAATAAGACCACAATCACAGTAAACAGGACAAAATGCATTTCAGCCCAATGGGCGTTCTTCAGTGGTCACTGGTACATAGATACACATACACACCAAGAGCAGTTGTTGGTATAGTAAGCCAAAACAGATGTTGAATGATTCTTGCACATTTTATAGTGTGGGGCCAAATGGTGCCTTTGTTAGGTCAGATTGCTGGTTGATGTATACATACACACCATGAGGGAATGTATTGCCAAAATTAGATTTAATTTACAACCATATCTTGCAATTATAAAATATTGCAAAAAACATAGAACTTCCAGAACAAACTTGTTCAGTGGTGAATCTCTTGAACATTTAATGTCAAAAGACCAAGCACGTCAGAGATTTCTCAATCATATCTGAGTTAGTTATTCTATCTCTGACGACCTTTTAGACGCTTCTTCGGACAATTCTCTCCTTGGAGACTGGGTGTTCAGGATGGTTGCATCAATCAATAGAGCATTGATCTGGGAATCGAAATTTTCACCTTGGTTTAAACAAGATCACTTCAGATCTTCAGATCTGGTCAACCTCACAGTTCAGAGTCTCCGAGTGGTCTTTACTGCTTTATGATTTCAGACCGTGCCTTCGGCCTTTTTGTTAGATTGGTATAGTAAAACACCAAAGGAACAACGTATATGCATCTGTGGAATCCCATCTCCAGAGGACATATTTCATTATGTCTTATTAAGCCCTTTGTATAGGGAGCCCAGAGCAAAATTTCTGGATGGCATATTGAAAGGCGTAAACTTCTGTTCTGAAACCGAAAAATTGATTTGTCTACTATCAGACTCTGATGTACAGGTGACATAGACCATTTATGCAGGGTCAATTTTGATACTCGCTCAAAGCTCCTTCTTTAAATCCAACCTTTAAAATGCCTATTCACAGTCCCGATGCAAGAGGAGAAAGTCAAACAAATTCCACCCCTCCACTCGCCTGCTCCTTCGTTTGCATAGCCATTAGCAATTGTCATTTGCATAGCTAAGCCGTGGCTGTGGTTCTTCATGCTTCCTTGAGTGGATGCTTTGAAGTGGGGACAGAGCAAATAAAAAAGGTTGTGTTAAAGGGGCTCGTAAGAAATGCGAAGCAGGTATGTGCCGGCTTTGCAGTGACTTCTGGAATGGCGGCTCAGCATGAAGAACTCAAAAAAATATGTGGGGCACTTCAGCCTGGAACGTGCTGCTAATTACCAAGCATAAACGGCCTTATAGAATGTCTCAATTATCCCTGGCTGCTAAGAAGATAAGAACCTTTGAGGCCGCAAAGAAGGAAATTGTTTAGGTACAGCAATTGAGAGCGGTTTTAGTTTTAATGGATTTTTCCCCTTTATTGGATGACACTAGATCTGTGATTGTGTGATAACTATTGTTTTACTTTTTATCCTGTAACTAATTTTTAATCAGTTTTCTTAGGATTTTGTAAATATTGCATGATACTTTTTAACGGCCTATGGCTATACAAATAAACTCACTGGACTTGATTACAACCATACATTTTTACGTGTGAGCATGGAAATCATGGAACAAGATCTATGAGCCTAATAAGGGCACCATTTGGCCACCCAGTATCAGAATTGAGAAGCTAAGCAGGATCAGCCACAATTAGGACTTGGCTGGGAGATCACCACAGAAGACTGGAGTCACTATGCAGAGGAAGACCATGACAAACTGCCTCTGCTCATCTCTTGTTTGAAAACCCCATGAGGTGGAACGAAATGGGGTTGCCATGAGTTGCTTGCAACTCCACGGGAACACTTTATCTTTAAGTCTGTGGGCATTGCCACCTCTAGGCGGCATCCCATTGTAAGATTCCCCACCCTCACCAGCCAGTGGAGTGGAGTGTGGATAATGGGTAAAATAAAAAACGATGCCCTCTATCCACACTGTGAGTTCTCCTGGATATCTCAGTGGGAAAGGGGAGGGATTGCCAGTGTGGTGTGGTGGTTAAGAGCAGTGGTTTGGAGCAGTGGACTCTGATCTGGAGAACCAGGTTCAATTCCCACTCCTCCACATGAGTGACAGACGCTAATCTGGTGAACTGGATTTGTTTCCCCACTCCTACACATGAAGCCAGCTGGGTGACCTTGGGCTATTCACAGGTCTCTTAGAGCTCTCTCAGCCCACCCACCCCACAGGGTGTCTGTTGTGGGGAGGGGGAGGGAAGGTGATTGTAAGCCCGTTTAATTCGCCCTTCAGTGGTAGAGAAAGTCGGCAAATAAAAAAACAACTCTCCTCCTCCTCTTCCTCTTCTTCTGCTTCTGCTGCTTCTTTTTCAGAAGGGCTTTTTGTGTAGCTGGGCAAACATAATACTGCATGTAACAAAGGAGGAGAGGGAGACATGCTTTTACTGGAAGGCCAGAGACCTTCCGGAGTCCTATAACAGCCACTAATAATGGCAATACCTTAATCACAGCTTGCATTATTAATCCGGAGACCTACACTTAAAGTGGGAAGGGGAAATGTGTGGGTGAAGGGAGGGGGAAGAAGGGACTGGTGTTGCCGCTCGCCATCTCCAAATGTGCAATCAGGATTCCACCCGGAGAAGGTTTGCATTAATGTGGTGCTGATTCGCTGGTTCTCCCACATCCCCAGAGACTCTTTATCCCAGTGGCCACTTAGCCTCATCTGTGCTCTGGAACTCCATGCATTATTCAGTGAAAGGGCACTCATGCTCTAACCTATGCTCATGCAGATGATCCCTTGGAAACTGCCTCCTCCTGTGCTGGCTGCTGGGGAGAAACGGGGAAGATGTGCTACCTTCAAAGCCCCAGCGTGGGTGTCACGTCTGATATAGGAAAGACATTCCATCAGAGATCTGACAGTGCAATCCTTAATAGATGTAAAGGTAAAAGGTAAAGGTCCCCTGTGCAAGCACCGGGTCATTCCTGACCCATGGGGTGATGTCACATCCCGCCATTTACTAGGCAGACTTTGTTTACGGGGGGGGTTTGCCTGTGCCTTCCCCAGTTGTTTACGCTTTACCCGCAGCAAGCTGGGTCCTCATTTTACCCGCCTCGGAAGGATGGAAAGGCTGAGTCGACCTTGAGCCGGCTACCTGAAACCGACTTCCGTTGGGATTGAACTCAGGTCGTGAGCAGAGCTTTGGATTGCAGTTTACCACTCTGCGCCACGGGGCTCTTATAGATGTACACCCTTATAATGTAGGGTTGGCATCCTCCAGGTGGGATTAGCAGATATCCTGGAAGCACAACTAATCTCCGAGTTACAGAGATCAGTTCCCCTGGAGAAAATGGCTGCTTTGAAAAAATTAGGCATTTAAAAATGCTGCACCAGGCGATCTTATTCCTTCCCCATGCTTTTTCAAGTGGCCAAATGGCCATGCTGTTTTGCCATTTGAAAGGGGAGGGGAGGGGGGACACCATCTTCTGGTATTGCAGTAGGGTTGCCAACCCCCAGGTACTAGCTGGAGTTCTCTTGCTATTACAACTGATCTCAAGCCGATAGAGATCAATTCCTCTGGAGAAAAATGGCTGCTTTGGCAATTGGACTCTATGGCATTGAAGTCCCTCCCCACCCCAAACCCCACCCTCCAGAGGCTCTGCCCCAAAACCTCCCACTGGTGGTGAAGAGGGGCCTGGCAACCCTATCCCACGGTGTAGCATTATTAAAGGGCCCATCGGCAGCCAGGGGTCAGACCCGTGGCTGCCACAAGGTGTAGTTTTGCTCTCAGAACAAAGCCAACCATTCCCTAGCAAATGGATGTTCCCAAACTCATGTTTCCCATGATAACATCACTCCTCCTGAGGAACCTGTGAGACCTCGGATGCCCATCGCAAAGTCCGGCCCCGACTGTACCATTTGCTGCTGGAGGGTGGGAGAAAAAGCAAAGAGTTTGTGACTGCCCGACAGCAACGAAAGGTTGCCCCTCCCCAATCCTCGAAACGTTTCTCTCCTCCCCAATTGCATCAGGCAGTGTCGGGGAGCTCCTGCTAAAGCCACATCCAAATCTTTGTGATGCTTTCATGCCCTCCAAATCAATGGGAGACACATTATACCCGCTCTAGCTTATAGACGAGGAATTTGGGGGGGGGGGGAGAGAGAAGGGTCATTCTTGGGTTAGATGATGAAATGCAAAACACTGTCTGGTAACACCGGGTCGCCTGCACCCCCAAGATGGAGAACTCCCAAAGAAAGGGGTCACAGAGCTGCTTGTGAATCAGAGCCTTTATTCTGCAGTCTTCGAGGTGGGGGGGTTCCTCTTTTTTTTTAACTCTGTCATTCTAAAGCAGGCTATTTAAAAGCTGTCTGACTTAGGAGAACAATCCTCTATTCGGAATTAAACAAGTCCCTTGGCTCAAGATTGTTCCATTCTCTTTGGTGGAGCCCTGGGCAATAAATAAGACATTAATGTTTGGGGGGGGTGATTTAGGAACAAAAGCAAAGAATTTTCCTCCTAATGGTGTCAAGTGGCACAGCCTAGGCTACCCTAGCTATCAACTGGCAGGATTAATTACACCACGGACTTCAGCGTATCTCAAGGAATCAAAGACTCACCAATCCGCAACTTGACTCTTAAGGCTGATTTGCACATATATTGGCAGCCACAATTTTGCATTGCATGGCCCAGGCTAGCCTGATCTCGTCAGATCTCAGACGCTAAGCAGGGTCAGTCCTGGTTAGTATTTGGATGGGAGACCACCAAGGAATACCAGGGTTGCTGTGCAGAGGAAGGAACTGGCAAACCACCTCTGTTAGTCTCTTGCCATGAAAACCCCAAAAGGGGTCGCCATAAGTCGGCTGTGACTTGACGGCACTTTACACACACAATTACCCATCATTTGGGACTGGTGTGCACAAATATGTCCTTTACTGGATTGCTCAACTCTTGATTCCTGCACCCCCAATGTGCAGGACTGGCAAGTTACATCTGTGGCACACCAGAGAATAAGGTTGCCAACCCCCAGGTACTAGCTGGAGATCTGCTATTACAACTGATCTCCAGCCGATAGAGATTCGTTGACTTGGAGAAAATGGCCACTTTGACAATTGGACTCTATGGCATTGAAGTCCCTCCCCTCCCCAAACCCTGCCCTACTCAGGCTCTGCCCAAAAAACCACCCGCTGGTGGCGAAGAGGGACCTGGCAACCCTACCAGAGAAGTTTCTGTATTGTGGTTCAAAATAAATAAAATGGGGTGTATAGTAGGATGTGCCCACAGACTTGGCTACTACCATTGAGGGATGGCTTGTGGGTTCATGGTTGGGTTTAGATACAGAGGGTGGGAACCATCACACAGGGGGAAATGCTAGCATAACACACACCCTTTGGTTTCCGTGTTGATTTGGAGAATCCTCTGTCTGATCTACCTGCTGGCTCCCAGCAAAAAAAAAAAGTGCCCCAATATGGTGAGTGGGAATGTTCACAGCTGGCCATGCAGAAGCCCTGAACATGCTCTACTGAAGCTACACCTTTGAGCTGAACATGTGAAAAACCGTGAGATCTAAAAGTTCTATCTTCAGCTTTCGACCTGAGAGAACCTTTTCACACATGCAAGTCATTGCAGGATGCTGCTGTCAACATCTGATGAACGCACATGTGTGAGCCAGCTCTCAATGATGTCGGGATGCGTCCACCAAGAGTAGCATAGCCAAAAGAACTTTACAGCGCAAGCCTGGGCATTACTATTCAGATGTACATCTCAGGATCTTCAATGGAGCTTAATCTCAGGGAAGTGTGCATTCAATTGCAACCTTAGAGTCTTCGGTGGAGTTTCTAGTGCGCCATTATTAACCATTGTTATTGTTCATGTGATGTGATGTGTATTGAATTTTCACCTCTGGTGCTTGATAGGAACATGAACATATGAAGCTGCCTTGTTCTTTATCAGACCACTGGTTCATCAAAGTCAGTATTGTCTCCTCAGACTGGTTGTGGCTGTCTAGGGTCCCATGTAGTTAGGGTTGCCAGCTCTGGGTTGGGAAATACCTGGAGATTTTGGGGGTCGAGCCTGAGGAGGGTGGGGTTTGGACTTCAATGCCATAGAGTCCAATTGCCAAAGTGGCCATTTTCTCCAGGAGAACTGATCTCTGATGTCTGGAGATCAATTGGACATGTAGTTAGTCTTTCACATCACTTACCATGATCTTTTAAACAGGAGATGCTGGAGATTGAACCTGAGATCTTCTGTGTGCCATGCAGGTATTTGACCATGGAGCCATGTGTCTTTCTTTCCTGTGCAGCATTTGAAAACCACCTTTCACACACTTGGTAGCTGATGGTCAACTTCTAGCATCATGTTCCATAGAAAAACCACACCTGCAGTTCTCAAAGAAAAGGTCCCAGCAGAGTATGGAAATACCCGTTCACAGCTTGATTCAGAGCAGATTTGAGCTACTGGGTGTTGAGCTTCCAGGAAGGGCTGATTAAGGGTAACCTGGAAAAGTATAATGGTACACGTATCTCCATGGCTGATTGTTTTCCCAGGCATGATATTCATCAACTCTACTAGGAAATGCCTTTGCAAGCAGGCTGGCATTTGTGATAACACAGTCACATAGGGTATGCCAGCTGGGCAGGCCTTTAAAAACGAGCCGCTTTCCACGTCTGCCCATATCAATGACCCTGTGTCATCATTCTAAGGGCTTGGACTTCCCTTATCGTTCCATAGGCAATTTTAATATCTCTCGTGAGCTCTGAGAAACGTCAAAGGTTTTGTTTGTTGCAATGTTCCCATTGGCTTTGCATAGCAATGCCTTGCGTCAGTTGGCTATGGTTTCTCACCCAAGCCCATCTCCACAATGCAGAAGGGAATTGTTTTTCTACCCGATCTTCTCAGCATCTGTGAAATTGTGCATCACCGGTTAATGGCTCAACAATTTCCAAGTCCTCCCCTAGGAATATGCCTCATTACCTCGTGCCATCAAAAGAAGTCCAGTTTTTCAAGGTATCAGCAAAGGGGGGGGGGGAAATGTAGAGAAAAACAAATACTACCATCCAAATGTTGAATTCCCTTGCCACTCTCTTGCCGGCACAAACCTTCAATCGGAGGAAACGTTGGTCTAAATATAGAACTTCCAACTCAAACGCCAGACACTTCCCCCCCTCCCAGAAGTTCATACTACAAAACATCTGCTGAACAGTTTCCTATAACTGTTTTTGGACAGTGAATCAAAGAAAGGCGAAACAATGCCCCATTTTTGAGGGGGGGGGATAAGTAGGCCTTCCTCTGAGAACAGGAAGAGAAAGATGGAAATAGAAAGGAGAAGCACCAAAACATCTTGAGGCCAGACGGGGGAGCCTGCAGGTTCAGGTATCTTGGCTTCACCTGGACACTTCCTCCATTCATATACCTCAACATTTGAAAGGGGGCAAAGAAAGGACAGAGCACAATGGAAGCCTCTCTGTGAAGAAAAGCGCATGTCAGCTTTGGATGTTTGGAATAGGTTAAGTGCATGAAGTTGATTTGAAAGACAAAGTTCAGCCACAGCTGAACTCTGGACATCCGAGGGAACTCAACTAATATTGACCAAAGGTAGGGTTGCCAACCACCAGGTACTAGCTGGAGATCTCCTGCTATTACAGCCAATCTCCAGCCAACAGAGATCAATTCACCTGGAGAAAATGGCCGCTTTGGCAATTAGACTCTATGGCATTGAAGTCCCTCTCCTCCCCAAACCCTGCCCTCCTCAGGCTCTGCCCCAAAAACCTCCCACCGATAGCAAAGAAGGACCCTAACCGAAGGGTTGATGTCAGTAGGGGCTGTTTTAAAATAAGTGATGGGTTGAACACACACACACACACACACAACCCCAATGCATCTCAATTTTCAGCACAATCCTAAGGAGAGTTACTCCAGTCTAAACCCATTTGTTTCAAAGGTGTTTTTCTTTTCTTTTTTGCCATCAAGTCACATCACAGCTGACTTATTGTGACCCCCTAGTATTTTCAAGGCAAGAGATGTTTGGAGGTGGTTTGCCATTTCCTGTCTCCACATCATGTCCCTGGTATTCTTTGGAGGTCTCCCATCCAAATACTAGTCAGGTAGGGTTCCCAGGACCGTCTTTGCCACTGGCAGGAGGTTTTTGGGGTGGAGCCTAAGTAGGGCGGGGTTTGGAGAGGGGAGGGACTTCATTGCCATAGAGTCCAATTGCCAAACCGGCCATTTTCTCCAGGTGAACTGATCTCTGTTGGCTGGAGATCAGTTGTAATAGCAAGAGATCGCCAGCTACCACCTGGAGGTTGGCAACCCTATAGCCAGGGTCAGGGCTGAGAGTGTGTGACTGGCCCAAGGTCACCCAGCAAGCTTCCAAGGCACGAGTGGGGATTCGAATCTGGATTTCCCAGGT
The DNA here is from genome assembly GCF_029931775.1 of Euleptes europaea. Lineage (NCBI taxonomy): Eukaryota > Metazoa > Chordata > Lepidosauria > Squamata > Sphaerodactylidae > Euleptes > Euleptes europaea. The sequence continues at coordinate 13,415,821 of NC_079325.1, read as the reverse complement.
CTTAGTCCGACACCTTACCCACTACACCACACTGGCTCTCTACCTTCTCTCTATCTATGAAAGCAGGTGCAAAGAATATTGGGAAAAACATGTCTTCAGGACTCTTGAACCCATTCTCTATGTCAGGGGTGTTGAACTAAATTGTTACAAGGGCCAGATATGACATAGAATCATAGAGTTGGAAGGGACCACCAGGGTCACTTGGTCAGCCCAGGCCAGCCCTTGCCAGCCCTGATCAGGACAGGAGGGGGTGGCTGCCTCAGCTGGCTCACGGGCCGGATAAGAACTGTCAAGGGGCCAGATCCGGCCTGCGGGCCTAGGGTTGCCAGGTTTGGGGGTGGAGCCTGAGGAGGGCGGGTTTGGGGAGGGGAGAGTCCAATAGAGGCCAATTGCCAACACCATAGAGTCCATAGAGTCCAATTGCCAAAGTGGCCATTTTCTCCTGGTGAACTGATCTCTGTTGGCTGGAGATCAGTTGTAATAGCAGGAGATCTCCAGCTAGTACCTAGAGGTTTTTACTAAGCTAGTATCCCACTTGGGAACCTGTGGACATTGCTGTGGCTTAATAGTGTACCTTTGTGGACTTTGTTATATTCTGGAATTACCATTACATGGATGAGATAATATGGGGCTGAAGAAACCAAGCTGAAACGGCCGTCCCCCATCTTTGGATTTATATTCACTGGATTTATACCAGATGAACATACTATACAATTGGAACCAACCAACTTTGATAGACTTAAGAAGAGGACTTTTTTGCCTGGTTATTCTATAATCCATGTATATATTGTACATTGTGTAGTCACTGCTGTTAATGTACATTGTGTAGTCACTGCTGTTAGGTCTATTTGTCTCACACTGCTGTCTTTGATGTTTTGCACTTATTAACATTTGCATTTTTGCTACTTGGCTCTGTGCATTTGTGTACCTTTTACCCGTGCTAATTTCCAAACCATATGGTATAGGCACGGGAGTGCTTTTGTTTTGTTTATATAGTACCTAGAGGTTGGCAACCCTACGCGGGCCTTATGTTTGACACCCCTGCTCTATGGCATTATACCCCATGAAGTCCCTCCTCTCCCCAAATCCCACCCTTCTCAGGCATCCCCACCCCCAAAAAAAAATCTCCAGGTATTTCCAACCCAGAGCTGGCAACCCTAGTTGGCTCCGACACCGCTAGTCTGATCCACACATCTGTGGAGCTCCAGAAACAGCCCATCTGGCACCCTCCCTTATTCCATTCCAAGGCACCTACGCTTGTGAACCACAAAGATTATTTTAATGCGGCTGCTTTCTGCCAGCATTTTTAGGGAAACAATCGGGCCCTTGACTTTAATTTTGGCACAGCCTTGCCTTAGCTCCGGTCTACTCCTGTGGTGGTGGGTGGGTAGCGTTCGTTTCAGAGGGCTCCAGCCTCTCCTCGGAATGATGCTGTGGTCACACCTCTTTGGCTTCTTGGAAGCCGAGCTTCTCCCCATCGCTGTTTCCTGCCAAGTCACAGGATGAAGTGACGGTGTGGCTGGGAAGGACTTCAAATGGCAACGGAGACAATCAAAGATTGTCTGCCGAGCAAATTCTAAAAATGGCTCTTTGGATTAACACCGGCCTCTCCCCTGGGGCCTTTGTCATGAGAGTTGGGTTCAGAATCTGTGACGGGGAGCGATCTAATCTCACTTCCCGTGCGTCAGGGGGATCGCATTTATCCCAAACCCACTGACCCCTGGAAGTCTCGGGAGTTCTAGCTTTCTTAGGACCAAAACTCGTACCAAAAGATTGGAGTGGTTTGCTGGCAAAGACACAACCCAAGGATAACAGGCTGTGCTAAAGCAGAGGCAGGGGTGGTACCCTGAAACGTCTTGAAAGTGGAAAGTGGGCACATGGGATAGAAATAATTCAATACATATCAATTTTAAAAATAACTTTCCAAGTCCCTTAAAAAACTGTCATGAGGATCAGCAACCTTTGTGTGTGTGTGTGTGTGTGTGTGTGCGTGTGTGTGTGTGTGTGTGTGTGTTTTGGTCACAGACAGATTGATAATATTCACTGCAGTTCTGGGACCTTTTCTCCCAGTCTGCAGACACATGTGGTACAGTCCTGACACAAGTTTCATGCCTCTTCTGTAGTTTAGGAGATAATTCATTCAATAGTACTTACTCAAGTGATGTACAGAATTGCCCCTTTTCATATGGGTAAAAGTGACATACATTTCTCACCGATGTTGTCTCTCTCAGGGTGCTTGAAGCAGAAGATGGGAGGTCCAATTTGACCACTTTTGTACAGATATTCTGTACCAGCATACATTCTCCTCAAGCCTTTTCATTTCTTTTTTGTTTGTCAGCACTGTAAACCTTGCATTTTGCTCATTTTCATTGCCAGTGTGGTGTAGTGGTTAAAGTGTCGGACTAGGATCTGGGAAATCCAGGTTTGAATCCCTACTCGGGCCATGGAAACTTGTTGGTCTGATACCGTAACCTCTACGCCATGCTGGCTTTCTGATGTTGAGCCCCCCAAAAAACTTGACAGAAATGTTTGAATCATCTCAGTATCGATTTTACCTTGAGCAAGGGTTGCCAGCTTCAGGTTGGGAAATACCTGGAGATTTTGGGGGCGGAGCCTGAGGAAGGTGGGGTTTGCAGAGGGGAGGGACTTCAATGCCATAGAGTCCAGTTGCCAAAGCAGCCATTTTCTCCAGGTGAACTGATTTCTATCAGCTGGAGATCAGTTGTAATAAAGGGAGATCTCCAGTTACTACCTGGAGGTTGGCAATCCTCCCTTGGGCAGACTGCAAATCCTTTGCTAATTTAGTATAATTAGCATCACCCACATCTGAACTTGGTGCTCCTTTGAGATATTCTCCCCCCACCCCCCATGCAAGTCTCTTTGGATCACTTCGACGCTGCATCACATTGCACCGAAACAGAAACAGAAATATTTTCCCCAAGAAACTATTTGAGAACTGGGGAGTGACGGCAGCTGCCCCGATTCTCCTTCGCCCCACCCGCAGGATTCTCCCAAAGAAGTCTGGAATGAAAGCCAGGAGGACGGAAGTGGGAGGCGCAGGGCTGTGTCGAATCAGTCTGATCCCGTAACGAAGAGGTAATAATTGAAACAAGGCCTCTCCACGTGCCCAGGGAAAGGATGAGCGCAGAGAAAGCTGCCTCCTCTTCAGCCTTTCCTCCCAAAGGGGGAATAGATCATCTAGTCCTCGGCCTTAGAACTGTTGCTATCAAGTGCAGGGTCACTATTACAGGGTGGGAGGGTGCAGACAGAAAGACGGTGGCATCTGTTAGAAAGGCAGGCCATGTGTAGTTGTAGCAGGCTTGGCCACAGCTAAGGTTGCCAGATCCCTCTTTGCCACTGGTGGGAGGTTTTTGGGCTGGAGCCTGAGGAGGGCAGGGTTTGGGGAGGGTATGGTCTTCAATGCCATAGAGTCCAATTGCCAAAGCGGCCATTTTCTCCAGGTGAACTGTCAGCTGGAGATCAGTTGGAATAGTAGAAGATCTCCAGCTAGTACCTGGAGTAGGGTTGCCAGGTCCCTCTTCGCCACCAGAGGGAGGTTTTTGGGGCGAAGCCTGAGGAGGGGAGGGTTTGGGGAGGGGAGGGACTTCAATGCCATAGAGTCCAATTGCCAAAGCAACCATTTTCTCCAGGTGAACTGATCTCTATCGGCTGGAGATCAGTTGTAACAGCAGGAGATCTCCAGCTGGTGCCCGGAAGTTGGCAACCCTAACCTGGAGGATGGCTACCCTATTTGTAATTCTAGGAGATCTCCAGGTCCCACCTGGAGCTTGGCAATTGTAGTACTCACTGAGCATGCAAAGGCATAAATTCAAGGCAGCCTACATTAATTTCTGGTTACCTGTTCGCACTCCCACCCCCCCTTCAGTCTATCCTTCCTGTCTCTCTGCATGGCTTCATTATCTTTCTCTGGCACACATGTGCAAATGCAGGCAACTAGGCCTGCTCTCATTCAGGCTGGTTCTTTCCTTCCTTAGTGACTGCGGTAGATTCAGTCATTCATTCATTCCTTTCACTTCCCCGCAGATCTTTCTTTCCTAGCGCTGGCTGTATTTTTAGCCGCTTGAGCATTCTGAAGATACCAGCATTATTATTATCCTCAAGTCATGACTTGGTAAGGAAACAGGCAGACACATCTCTCATTACTGCTCGTAAAGGGTCTTATCATCCCCGAGTCAGACTCTCAGGGAGGGGGGCTTTATCTTCAACTTCCTTTTCTGAATTTCTACCTTTCTTGCGGGCTGCGCCGTTCACTACTTCTTCCCCCATGCTGGTTCTCAGCTTCCTGCTCCTAAGGCAGGCAGAGGATGAACCCATGAACTGAAGGCTTTGCTGTCTTATATTTCACAGGAGGCTAGGGTTGCCAGGTCCCTCTTTGCCACCAGCAGGAGGTTTTTGAGGCAGAGCCTGAGGACAGAAGAGTTTGGGGAGGGGAGGGACTTCAATGCCATAGAGTCCAATTGCCAAAGCAGCCATTTTCTGCAGGTGAACTGATCTCTGTTAGCTGGAGATCAGTTGTAATAGCAGGAGATCTCCCGCTAATACCTGCAGGTTGGCAACCCTAAGGTGAACTGATCTTTATCGGTTGGAGGTCAGTTGTAATAGCAGATCTCCAGCTAGTACCTGGAGGTTGGCAACCCTACAGGAGGTGTGTGCAATGTGTGGAACCCACAGGGGAAAACCAGTCCAACTTGAGGAAGGTGGGGTTTGGTGTGGGGAGGAAATTCAGTGGGGTTGCGCAGCACAACCACAATTTATTGTGACTCCTAAAGGCAGCCTCAGTGGCAAACCTGTGTTTGTTTCTGTGGAATGGCTCTTATTCTGTAGCAGTCCCTAGGGTTGCCAGATCCAGGTTGAGAAACTTCTGGAGATTTAGGAATGGAGCTTGGTGTGGGCAGAAACCTCAGTGGGATACAATGCCTTCAAAGCATCCATTGTCTCCAGAAGAACTGATCTCTGTGGTCTGGAGATGAGCTATAATTCCAGGTAGGGCTGCCAGCTCTGGGTTGGGAAATTCCTGGAGATTGTGGGGTGGAGCCTAGGGAGGGTGGGGTTTGTGGACTGGGGGGACCTCAGCAGGGTGCAATGCTATCAAGTCTACCCTCCAAAGCTGGCATTTTATCTGGGGGAACTGATCCCGGTAGTCAGGACATCTACTGAAATTTCAGGAGATCCCCAGGCCTCACCTGGAGGTTGGCACCCCTAGCAGCCCCTGAGCTGGCCTCCCTTTCTCTCCTAGGATTGCCAGCTCTGGGGTGGGAACACCTGGAGATTTGGGGTTGGGGCCTGGGGAGGGTGGGGTTTGAGGATGGGAGGGACCTCTGCAGGATATAATACCATAGAGCCCACCCTCCCAAGCAGCCATTTTCTCCAGGGGGACTGATCTTGGCCATCTTGAAATCAACTGTAATAGTGGGAGATCTCCCGGTGCCATCCGGAGACTGGCAAGCCTACTCTCTCCCCAGTGTTGTGATCCGCCACATATAAAAGTGTCTGAATCCAATGTTTGTAAAAGAGGGAGGGGTCCTTCAATAGATGGGGTTTGTCCAAGAAATCAGGCAGTTTACAATTGCAGAGTCAAAACACTCAGAGAGTGGAAGCCAAGATTTCCGGGGCTGTTCTCAGTTGCTAAAATAAAAGACAAAGGAAAGAGTGATTGGATGCCATTAATTGTCGTGAGCGGCCCAGGCCATTTTCTGCCAGCGCTCTTCTCCAAACGGATGCAATCCCAGAGTTACCCAGCCAAGCTGCAATAACACTTGTCTGCAGATCGTGTTTGTTTTAAACTCAGCCGTGCCCCCTCGCCCATCCTACTTCTTTCCTCCTTCTCTTCAACCTCCCCTCCCAGTCTCCTTTGTCTTCCACAAATTGCCCAGGTGGGATTAAAACTATTAGCAGTGAAGCCTGATGTGGAAATCTGTAAGAGCCAGAGCCAGGCAAATGATCAGGGTGATTCCTCGGGTTGCCAACCTCCAGATGGGGCCTGGAGATCTCCTGGAATTACAACTGATCTTCAGACTATATGAATTGCTTTTTAAAATGTGTTTGTTTGTTTAATATACTTATTTCACTTTTTCTGGAGAAAATGGCTGTTTGGGAAGGTGGGCTGCATGGCATTATACCCAACCGAGGTCTCTCTTCTCCCTAAACCCCACTTACCTGCACTCCATCCTCAGAACTCCAGGTCCTCTTATGCGTGGCTGTATCCCTAGTGGTCATGCCTCTGATGACTTCGAGTCTTTGTGTTGATTATGCATGCCGTTTCTGACCATCAGTGGTCACCTCGCTCTTCCCCTGCGTTTCCCGTGTTTTGCCCGTGTTTTTAAATTTGAGATAAAACATGTCCCTGAAAACGGGGGCAAAACGTGGAGAAACGCAGGGGGAGAGCAAGGTGACCTCTGACGGTCGGAAATGACCACGAGGGAAACATAGGTTTGCCAGGTCCTTCTTAGCCGCCAGCAGGAGGTTTTTGGGGCAGAGCCTGAGGAGGGCGGGGTTTGGGGAGGGGAGGGACTTCAATGGCATAGAGTCCAATTGCCAAAGTGGCCATTTTCTCCAGGTGAACTGATCTCTATCGGCTGGAGATCAGTTGTAATATCAGGAGATCTCCAGCTAGCACCTGGAGGTTGTGTAACCCTAAGGAAATAATCTCAGTACACAGCCACCAATTCGTTCACTTTTAAATATATTCTTTCTCAAGTGTTTTCTTAATTTTAAACTTTTAACTTATCATAACTACATGTACAACAACGAAGTTTTTGTACTTCGTTGATGCAGCCGTATTGTGCTACCAACCCCAGACTGTAGAAGATGTTTCTGTGCATTCAACGTCCCGAGCCTTTGTAGGTCACCTTTGAAGCTCCCCACCCCTTTACTGTGACAAGCAGCGGCTTCCCAGAAAGCAACATCTCCTGCAGAGAAGACGGTGTATTCAAAAGATGTTTCTTTTTGTGCGATAAACGCAAAAGGCGCTTCTTCTGCAGGCAGCTCAACTCTGCCCCCTAGAGGAAGCCTTGCATGGAACTGGACCAGAGGCGAAGGGCTTATCCAGCAGGCTGGACGCCAGCAGTAACGTTTAATCAGCATGCCTTGTGTGATAACCAGGCTGCCGGCAGCTGGGACAAACTTCTGAGATGCGTTTGGAAGGCCTGGCTTTGCCTGTTAGCTCCTGCCGAAGTCCTCCGGGGTTATGACACTGGCGCAGTGTCAGACAATGTCATGTTCCACATTTTTAATTTTTTTTTTACTGTGTTTATAGTCTGCAGGGTTGGAAAATTCCTGGAGATTTGCAGGCGGAGCCTAGGGAGGGTGGGGTTTGGGGAGGGGAGGCTCCTCAGCAGGGTATAATGAGACAGGAAGGCCTGCAGGCCATCCACCCACGTTTTCTTCCAAGGTGCCCTGAAACCCTTGCTCTGAAATTAAACTTTTATTTCATTTGATCTCACAACCATCCTGTGAAGCAGTCCTCTGTCTTTCCCATTACAGGCATACCTCATTTTATTTCACTTCACTTTATTGCACTTGGCAGATATTGCATTTTCGAGCAAGTCTATTGGTGACGTTTTCCCAACAGCATGCAGTCACCTTGTGTCTCTGTGTCACATTTTGATAATTCTCACAATATTTCCAACATTTTCATTATTATTACAGTACATTTTTTAGACATAATGCTATTGCACACTTTTTAAAGACATAATGCTATTGCACACTTAATAGACTACAGTGTGGTATAAACAAAACTTTGTAAACCAACATGTAAACCAGAAAATTCATGTGATTCGCTGTATTGTGATATTTGCTCCATGGCAGTGGCCTGGAACCGAACCCGCAATATCTCTGAGGAATGCTTGTATAGAGACGATATCGACATGCATGCAATGTGTTCTTGTCAGATGGGGACAGGAATGCAAGTCTGTCAGATGCAAGAGCAAGCATCGGTGGGCTGAACTCGCTGTTCTCTGTCCTATTGCACTGCTCACTGTAGAAAACAATTCAAAAGTAGGGTTTCCAGGTTGCAGGCCAGAGATTTGCATTTCTGGTTAAACATTGTGCAGTTGTGGGAGATGATGAGTCAATAGCAGACCATTTCCAGAGGGGTAGTTCGTTGCAGAAAACAAAAAAGAGTTTGGGGATGCCTTAAAGACAGATTCACAGCCCAATTCCTCCAATGCAGAGTGGACCCTGGAACCCTGACCCCGCTCCCGGCACACACTCACTTCCCCCCATATGCCCCCACCATCTTCACCATTCCCTGTGCACCATTCAACACATTTAGAATAATTTTGATTGAGTTTCTTTCCCACTATACTAACCCCATGGCTGAAAAACGATAACCGTGTTTTACAAATATTCATTACTTTCAAACTCGTTCCCTCTTGCAAAACGTGTATTGTAAAGCGTGACAGAGAGCCCTCTGATGGCCAATGTCTGCTATTTCAACATCTGGATAGTGCAGTGGAACAAAACTTTTTTTTTTTTTTTAGCAAAGTTGAATGGTTCTCAGTCAAGCGTGGCCAAAGATCCCCCCCAAAGATCAAAGTTTTTGATAGGTGTGCACAGACTTCTAGCTTGAAAAAGAGAGAGAGCACGCTGCCTGATTTCTCCCATTTTCACTATTTGCTTATGCAATGTACAATAACAGTTTCACGCAACACAGCTGTTTGAGATTATAGTGCTAACTTAGTTCCATTTCTGATAAAACCCTGATAAAATTGGATTGTCCATTAGGGTTAAACTACACATTATATGGGAGATCCATGATCACACACACAATGCTGCTTTCTACTAAGTCAGTAGGGTTGCCAGCTCCAGGTTGGGAAATACCAGGAGATTTGGGGGCAGAGCCTAAGGAGGGTGGGATCTGAAGAGGGGAGGGACTTCAATGAAATATTTCAATGAAATAGAGTCCAGTTGCCAAAACGGCCATTTTCTCCAGTTGAACTGGTCTCTATTGGCTGGAGATTAGTTGAAATAGCAGGAGATCGCCAGCCACCACCTGGAGGTTATAAAAAATACACAGCCACCACCTGGAGGTTGGCAGCCCTATAAGTCAGACCAATGGTTTGTCAAGGTCAGTATGGTCTACTCTGACAGGCATCGACACTCCAGGGTCTCAGGCAGAAGTCCTTCACATCACCTACCACCTAATCCTAGCATGATTCCCAAGTGGATTTTGGAAGAGCATTTTGGGAGACTGAAGACAGAACTGGCCAGAGGTGGATTTATGCACAAGCTAACAAACAGCAGTCTAAGGCCTCAAGTTGCGTATTTATGTGCGTGCCGTCAAGTCATGACTGACTTATGGTGGCCCCAGCAAGGGGTTTCAAGGCAAGTGAGAAGCAGAGGCGGTCTGCCATTATCTTCCTCTGCACAGTCTTCCTTGGGGGTCTCCCTTTCAAGTACTGACCCTGATCACGTGATCTGACAAGATTGGGCTACACCATACTACCTTCCCTTCTCTGAAGTTATGAGGAGCCTCTAAATTAAAAAAAAAATATTAAATTACTATTTTTGGAACAATAATGCTTTCGGGTCTGTTAAACTTGACATAGTTTAGATCAGGGGTGTCAAACATAAGGCCCGCAGGCCAAATCTGCCCCCTTGAGAACTCTTATGCGGCCCACGAGCCAGCCGAGGCTGCCACCACCACCACTACCACCACCCATTCTCAATCTGGGCTGGCGAGGCATGGCCCGGCCCGACCAAGTGACATTTATGTCATATCCAGCCCGTGTAACAATTGTGTTCAGCACCCCTGGTTTAGGGCCTCGGCATGTCTTTATCTGGCCCAAAGGCTGGTTTTGCAGTTGCTGTCCAGAAGTTGCCCCAAACAGGGGTGATTCGCTATCTAGCTCCCTCCCCCTGGCAACAGCAAAATGGGAAAGAGAGAGATGCCTCCCTTGGGTTAAAGTTTACCTTCTTGCCTGCTCTTCATATGAGATGTAGAGCAAACATTGAGATTTTGAGGCTCTCTTATGAGGATTTCAATAAGTTGAGGAAACCTCTCTGTGTGTGTGTGTGTGTGTGTGTGTGTGTGTGTGTGTATTCTTATCTCCCTTTTCAGCCAAAAACTTTTCTTATCCCTCTTTGCATCTTCTAAAACACAGGAGAGGAAACTGTGAAAGATAATTACATTTCAATACACAACCTTCCTCAAGAGAGGAAGAACTCTTAGCCGAAACTGGATCCAGGCATGATGGAGGGGTGGCGGCGTCTTCCCGCCTGCCCCCATTGGGCCCATCTAAGGCAGTCTCTATAAATCACATTCAGTATGAATCAGTCTCAAAGTCTTTATCGGGCTCAAGCCAGGTTTTCAGTCCCTCCTGAATGCTCTTTTGAACCGGGATTGCTGTTTCTCGGTTTTATGTTGTTGTATAGAATTAGTTCAGTCAGTCCTGTGTGAAATCTGTCCTGATATTTGGCTAAGTTTATCCTCATGAAAGAAAAATAACATTGGGAGGTTTCAGAGAGGGAACTGAGTTCAGTGGTTGCAGAAAAACAGCTGAGAATCTTGGGGGATGTTAAAGCTTCATACCCTAGCTGTGGGTAACTGTTTTTCCTGTGGGCAGCAGGGTCAAACATAAGACCTGCAGGCTTTATAAGGCCCAGGGCACCTTTGCAAAACAACAGACTGATTATTGAACCATTTTCAGGAAAAGGAAGCCATTGCATATGGTATCTCAAAGTCTGTGTGGTGCTGTGGTTAGAGTGTCAGACTAGCATCTAGAACACTGGTTCCCAACCAGGGGTCCATGGACCTCCAGGGGTCCATGGACCTCCAGGGGTCCGCGAGAACTAAATTAAGGTCCGCGAAACAAAGTTATAAACCCATAATAAATTAATATTTTCAATTAAAAGTTCTCTATTATAAAATATATATATTCAAATATAATTCTAAGTTTAATGTTTAACTAACAGTTATGATTAAAGTTTACTTTCAAATTCCCGGAATTTTTATTCTGAACCTTGGGGTCCCTGCACCGAACAAAAACGTCCTAGTGGTCCCTGGTCAAAAAAAGGTTGGGAACCACTGATCTAGAAGAGCCAGGTTCGAATCCCCACTCAGCCATGGAAGCTTGCTGGGTGACCCTGGGCCAGACACACACTCTCAGCCTGACCTACCTCTAAGGGTTGTTGTGAAGAAAAAATGGAGCACCGGAAAATTATGTAAGCCACTCTGTGCCCCTTTCAGTGAAAAGGTAAAGTATAAATTAAGTACATAAATAAATAAAATGAATATTCTGTACATTTTGGCAAGCAGATTCCATGGTATGAATGTTTAAGGACAGGAAACTTACCAAAGCTGCAGGAACTATTTCTAACTCCCTGAAATATTAGTGTCTGAGTTTAAATGGCTAGCTCTGGAGTATTCAGATGGAATTAACTTTTCAAGGTGAAAAAGATGTGGGTGTGTAAAATGCCATCAAGTCACAGCTGACTTATGGCGACCCGGTAGGGTTTTCAAGGCAAGAGGCGTTCAGAGGTGGTTTCTAATAGCAGATCTCCAGCTAGTACCTGGAGGTTGACAAGAATTAGCTGCAGAAAAATGCCCCACTATATATAGTACAAAAGTGTGCTGTATTCAAACAATAAGTGAATAAACATATAAACAATAAAAAACCCTATATTCGGCCACAATTCCAAAGCAAAATTAAATGTTCAACATCACTCCTTTGACTTTTCTTATAACAACAGTGTCCTTGTTCAAAGCATAGGTTAGTCAGGAGTAGTAAATTTCTTGTGTGGTGCATATGTGAACAGTGTCCTGGTTGATGCACAATCGTCCTTAGATGGAGCACGGGTCTCACCAATCTACAGGGGTCCAGGTGTCGCCTGTTTCGACCCTTTGTCTTTATCAGGAATTACAGCAAGGCAGTTAATATGTCTGCTTTTGCAATGAGAGGAAGGCCATGTTCCTCTCATTGCAGGAGCAGACATATTAACTGCTCCTAATTCTTGTCAGTGCACGTTGCAGCAGGCTGACTGTTTGTGTTGCCAGTACCTGGAGGTTGGCAACCTTAGTGGAGCTCCCTCCCTAGCCTCCGCCCTCCCCAGGCACTACCCCCCAAATCTCCAGAAATTTTCAAAGCTGGAGTTGGCAATCCTAAACTGTTCTATAACAGTCCGTCCCAACTGGATTGTGTCACCCTCACAGGTAGGGTTGCCAACCTCCAGGTACTAAATCAAAACAATGAGGCACCGCCGTGCTGCTACTAAATGGTTAGAAAAAACTGCACTGGAGACTATACGTACAAAGATAGCAAAATTCTTATTTTTATTTAAGCACAAATAAGAATTTTGCTATCTTTGTACGTATAGTCTCCAGTGCAGTTTTTTCTAACCTCCAGGTACTAGCTGGAGATCTCCCGGTATTACAACTGCTCTCCAGCCGACAGAGATCAGTTCACCTGGAGAAAATGGCTGCTTTGGCCATTGGCATTGAAGTCCCTCCCCTCCCCATACCCCATCCTCCTCAGGCTCCACCCCAAAAACCTCCCACCAATGGCAAAGAGGGACCTGGCAACCCTACTCACAGGACAATCCAATTTTGAATGAGTGAGATTTCAGATGATGCTGCAATAGCCAATTATGTGTGGATTGTCCAGAGGGCCATTTAAATGGTTGCTTTTTCACATAACCCTGAAATATGCATTGATGGGTGCATTGTCCACAAGACCATCCAGTGGCGAGTGATTGCTATTGCTCATTGATTATTGCAATATCTAATGATGTGTGGTGAAGACAAGCCAGTTGTGAACAACAGATACTGCGTAACGATATTGCAATATCCAAGCCAGTTATGAATTATTGCTGTTGGGCAACATTTGCCCAGTATCCCACAGTCTGTGGATGTAGCCACCATCAGCGGCTTCATATGTTCTGCTAGGGAGAAGTCTGAGTTCCCTTTTTAGATTTTACACTAGAAACTTGTAAAGCAGACACATTGCTTGATCATAATGGGTGAAGCCAGGCTGACCTAGCTTTTAATGCGGGTTACGTCCAACTGCTTTTTCATTTTGACATTCTTCGTGTGTTTTTTAAAAAAAGAAGCTTTCTAAATCTTGACAGCTGTAATTGATGCAATAAAAAAGCTTCTTCCTGCCCTTCATTTCATTTCTGTGTTATGTTTCAGAACCTTTTCTTGAGACAGATGAAAGTAAAATATACTGCATTAACTAGGTGGAAAGATCACTCGATGCCACCACACTGACCTACCAAGACAATTTTACAACTAGAATTCTTTCATCTTTCTTTTGATTTAGAAGAGAGAAGCACTTCACAAACGAATTTATACAATCAGAGCTGAATCAAGAGATAATGCTTTTCCTGGATAACACCACTTTGGGCTGCTGGAGAAATCACTCTGGGTTGGAGAAATCACTTTGAATGTCCTACAAAAAAAACAAAATCTCCCTGCCCATAGAAAGACAGAGTGTCAAGGAGAAGATGAATTTCGACTTTTTCTCCTGGCATGCTAGGGGTGTGTTGTGTATGGGCATTCAGATATGCAGCTCCCCGCCTGGTGTATTGGAACAACAAGTATTGATTTTGCTGATTGCATAAAGTCGTTCAGTTCCTGTTGTACTAATGTGGCAGGAAGCAGATGGGATCTTTGCAAAATACTTCAGAGCCTTGAAAACAGCGGTGGCAGGCAACAGCTCTCTTGCATGCAAATACACCCTAAAAATAAAGTGCAATTGGGTTAAAATGCAGAAAGCTTTACCTGGTTTAGCTTTAGTCTGCAGCAGAGTAACACAGAAATATAGAAACAGAGTGGGAAGGGACCTCAGGGGTCATCTAGTCTAACCCCCTGTAAATGTAAAGGTCCCCTGTGCAAGCACTGGGTCATTCCTGACCGATGGGGTGACGTCACATCCCGACGTTTCCTAGGCAGACTTTGTTTACGGGGTGGTTTGCCAGTGCCTTCCCCAGTCATCTTCCCTTTACCCCCAGCAAGCTGGGTACTCATTTTAACGACCTCGGAAGGATGGAAGGCTGAGTCAGCCTTGAGCCGGCTACCTGAAACCAACTTCTGTTGGGATTGAACTCTGTTCTGTTGTGAGCAGAGCTTTTGACTGCAGTACTGCAGCTTACCACTCTGCGCCACGGGGCTCCTTCTAACCCCCTGTACCACGCAGGAAATTCACAACTACTTCCCCCCTACTCCCCAGTGACTCCTGCTGTATACCCAGAGGAAGGCAAAAAGTAGTTATGTATTGGTACAGAACCTTCATTGTAGACATCTTAACCCTTCTTTAAACTTAGTGGCTTGTTGCTGTTGTGGAACATCTTTGGTTGGGAGCATTATTTCTGGCCATTTTGAACAACTTTTGGATCTCACCCTTGCACTGAATGGAGATTTCCTCTTTTGTAAGTTGGTAATGGCTGCTAATTGATTCGCCACCCAAATCTCCCTAGTGGTGGTACTGTTTCATAATATAGCATTCTTGAAAGTTTTCCCTCCTGTGGCAAATAGTTGCTCTGTTTGGGTGACTTAGATTGGGCAAAGGATTCAGCAGCGAAAGGGTTAAATTCTTTGCACCAACACCAGGGCCCCAATCCAAACCCCTCCCCCACAGGTTGCTTTTTGTAGGTGTGTTCTTTATTTTTAAAAGAGTAGGCACTACCTATAGAGTTGCCAGCTCGGGGGTAGGAAATACCTGGAGATTTTGGGGGTGGAGCCTGAGGAAGGCGAGGTTTGGAGAGGAAAGGGACTTCAATGCCATAGAGTCCAATTGCAAAAGTGGCTATTTTTTCCAGGGGAACTGATCTCTATCACCTGTAGATCAGTTGTAATAGTGGGAGATCTCCATCCACCACCTGGAGGCTGGTAACCCCAACCACCTACCCTCCAACATTTCACAGCTTGAAACAGAGGCAGGCTTCAGGAAGCAAACCTAAGCAGGTCTACTCAGAAGTAAGTTCCATTCTTTTCAGTAGGACTTACTCCCAGGAAAGCGTTCTTAGAAGTGCATCCTTAGTGTTTCTCTTCTCATACCAGGAAACATCTGGCCAGATGCCTTCCCTTGACTCTGTTACTTTCCCACACTCTCAGCTCTGCATGCTGTATTCAGTTGAACACATGAAGCTGCCTTATACTGCCTTATACCCCTGGTCCGTCAAAGTCAGTATTGTCTACTCAGACCGGCAGCAGCTCTCCAGGGTCTCAGGAAGAGGTCTTTCACATCACCTATTTGCCTAGTCCCTTTAACTGGAGATGCTGGGGATTGAACCTCAGGCCTTCTGCATGCCAAGCAGATGCTCTACCACTGAGCCACGCCCCCCCCCCATTAGTTACTGAATAGGCTGTCCTCCTTTGGTTTAAAACTCACATGTTATTTTGTTAACCCTTTATAAGAAAAAAATGCCTATCTAATAATGTGGTGTCTCCACTGAGGCATACTGGATGCAGGATGTGCATTGAATGGTGCCTTAAACCCAACGACCCCCACTGCACCTTGACTAAATGCTTGTGTGTGGGGGGGACTGTGGGGCATGGTCACAAGCACACTGATCCAACCCCAACTGAGCGATCACATGGGGGCAGGACGGTGGCACTGGTGGCTGCTTCCCTCCGCCCAATACATTCAGTCAACTTGTGGGGGTGGTTATGTTCCAGGCATTAATGTTTACATATATATGTATTTAGTGTTCACGCAGATGCATTTTACTACATATGCATTAGAGGCAAAATGCATCCACCCACCTGCTCAGAGGCTGAAACTTCTAGAGACGCAGGAGAGGGAAGTAGGCAAAAACAATTCTAGCAGTTCACAGTAACAAACTCTTAACTCGGCATTCCCCAAAGACTATTTAAATCAGATTTCTCTCCCTGTTCTAACAGAGCAATCTCATGCTGAATTATTCCAGTCTAAACTCAGTAGCTTTAGGCTGGAATAACTATGCATAGGGCCGTGCTGTGAATCTAGCTACCTTTAAAAAAAAAAAATCACAATTTTTTAAAAGGTGGTTTTAAAAAACATTCTGGGTGGATAGTACACTCTCAAGCCCAGAGCCTGAGGATTCTGAACCAAAGGAAAGATTGCAAAGCCAATTGGCAGACGGGTCAGGGAATTCTTAGACAATGAAACTAATTTGGCTTAAGTCTGATAAGCATTTCATCGCGAAGCATATTCCACGGCCAGCATTACTGTCTGCAATCTGGGTAGACAATGAATTTGTGAATCTGGGCAGATGGACTCAGTCACCATCAGCCAAAGGAGGGTGAAGAGAAGACACCCAACTCTGCTTTCCATTTTGCTTACGTCTAAATCATTTTACTTGCTCAGCAGCCAACCAAGATACGATCTGGGATGAATTCCAGCTGGACTCAGTCCAACACAGGCAAGCCAGAGGTACCGCTGGAAGAGACAGCATTTCTCAGAGCTTCACAAGGAGCTTGAATTATTCTGACTAACGGCCCAATCCTTAGGGTTGTCAGGTCCCTCTTTGTTACTGGCGAGAGGTTTTGGGGGCAGAGCCTGAGGAAGGTGGAGTTTGGGGAGGGGAGGGACTTCAATGCCATAGAGTCCAATTGCCAAAGTGGCCATTTTCTCCAGGTGAACTGACCTCTGTTGGCTGGAGAGCCATTATAATTGCAGGAGATCTCCAGCTACTACCTGGAGGTTGGCAACCCTACAAATCCTATGCATTTCCCTTGAGGAAGTGAATTTCTCAGCATTCCTTTTCATGTAGCAATGCATTTATTTTATCCTACTGACTTCATTTTTACCCCATCTTTCTTACCCAATGTGGACCTAAAGCATCATTGTCTGCTCTATTTTATCCTCACTACAGCCCTGTGAGGTCGGCTAGGCTGAGTGTGTGTGACTGGGCCAAGGTCACCCAACAAGCTTTCATGGCAGAGTAGAGATTCGAACATGTGTCTCCCAGATCCTAGCCTCACTCTCTAACCACTATACCACACTGGATGTCATTCTGTGTCAAACAAATCTTCTGTAAGTGAATAACTATTGTCAACAGATTACTCTGATTTTTTCCAATGTATGCACCACTTTTCCACTCTGCAAAGCAGGGGATATCTTGATTTAGGATATATCTGTAATACAACATATTCTCTGGCAATTTACCAAGGATGATCCATATTTTCTGGTATTCATAACTCACTGTTTTATCCTGCTTTTTGCCGTTTGGGGAGTGCATTTCTACGGGTGCATTTCTAAAACTTTGTTAGCAAGAATTGCTAGAATTGCCATAACTACAAATGTGTAGTACCATAGCAATTTTTCTGTATATCTTTTCCCTTTTAAAAAGCCTCTTGGATTTTTCAAGCAGGGCAGAACAGAAAGGTTGCCAATTCTGAGTTGGGAAACTCGTGGAGATTTTGGAGAGGGGAGGGAGTTCAGAAGGGATGTGATGCCAAAGAGTCCACCTTCCAAAGCTGCCATTGTCTCCAGGGGAACAGATCTTGAGATCCTTTGGAGATCAGTTGTAATTCTGGGAGAACTCTAGCCCCCACATGGAGGCAGGCAACTCTACAGGATGGACTTGTGAAAGAAAGTAACACACAGTGAACAGAACGGACTCTTTATCAGTGGGAATTAGGCATTAAATCTTGGGTTGAGATTCAGAGAGCTACAGGGATGTTTTCATTTGTGAAATGTAGCATAATGATGTTTAGAGGGTTGGTTTTATTTGATCGACTGTTTGATGGTATGCCAATAAAGGTATTGAAATTGAAATGTAGCATACTTTCCTACAAGCTTATGCCAAAGAAATGCCAGTTCAACCCAAAGAATCCCGGTTCCTGCAGTTTGACTGGGGTGCTGAAAATTCTCAGTTGGAAGATCCTTAGTTCTTTCACCTCTCATAAATTCCATTTCCAGAGTTCCAGAGCATTATTTTTAATCCTTTTCTAGGCTGCAGGGTAGATATACCAGTAATATTCTGAATAGTACGCTATTGTGTTTCTCGGTTAACACAAGGGGGCAGTGTCTCAGAACACTGCAGTATATAACTCAAGCAATGGATGGATATATACCTGGGTTGTTGTTGTTGTTTGCAAATACTTCTTCCTCACTGGCCTCTTTGCTAGCTACATGCAAACAGCAACACTTAACCTTAGTTTTGGGGTGATGCTGAGAACAAGAAAATGTTGAGGGTCGCAAAAAACTGTAATGAAACGGGGGGTTTTTCCCTCCAGAAAGAAAAGGGGGGAAAAGAATATTTCCTAAACTCCAAGTTTTTTAAATCAAAATTATTTCAATTAACATTTCAAACGTTGTCCCAATTCAGAGTCCATAACAAAAATCTTAATTATGTCCTTGGGATAAGGTTGCCAACCTCCAGGTGGCGGCTGGCGATCTCCTGCTATTACAACTAATCTCCAGCAGATATAGATCAGTTCACCTGGAGAAAACAGCCACTTTGGCCATTGGACTCTATGGGCATTTTCACACAGGCTGAATAATGCACTTTCGATCCACTTTCAATGCACTTTAATGGTCATTTGCAAGTGGATTTTGCTGTTTCATACAGTAAAATACAGCTTCAAAGTGCATCGAAAGTGGATTGAAAGTGCATTATTTGGCATGTGTGAAAGTGCCCTAAATCACTGAAGTCCCTCCCCTCCCCAAACCCCACCCTCCACAGGCTCCACCCCCAAAGCCTCCCACCGGTGGCGAAGAGGGACCTGGCAACCCTACCTTGGGAGTAAGTCCTACAGAATTGAAGGAGTAAGTCCTACTGAGCTGAAGGAGTCAAACTTCTGTGGTGGGGAGAATTAAATTCTGAGTAAGTATTCTTATGAATGCAGCTTTATAGTTTGCCTGTAAATACAACTGCTTGAAGACTCTGCTGTGTAAGATTGCCACAGGATACTGTCTACATTGGAAGCTGTAATGGTAATTTCTACACACAAGAGCCTTTTGTTTGGGTCTTCTGTAAGGGGTAAAGAAATCCTAGACTTACAGTAACCAACTCCCGGTTGGGAAATTCCTGGAGATCTGGAGGTGGAGCCTGGGGAGGGTGGGGTTTGGGGAGGGGAGGGACCTTAGCAGGGTATAATGTCATAGAGTCCACCCTCCAAAGCAGCCATTTTTCCCCAGGGGGACTGATCACTGTTGTCGGAGGGTCCACTGTAATGCTGGAAGATCTCCAGGTCCCGCCTGGAGGTTGGCAACCCCACCTAGAGTTCTCTGACATTAAGTTCCTTCTAGAGCCGTGTTGGCGAACCTATGGCACGGGTGCCACTTCCGGCACGCGTAGCCCTTTCTGCCGGCACTCACGGTTCCTCCAAGCCGCTGGCCTTTCCGGCTCTGCCCCACCCCGGATGGGGGAGGCTGTAGCCCAGGGGTGGGGAACCTCCGACATCATTGGCGGTGGCCCCCGGACTCTCCCACAGAAGCTGCCGCCATTGCTGCCGCTGGAGCGTGCGCGGCCAGCCAGGCGGGTGGGAGAGCGGGGAACAGAAGCCGAGCGCCCACACTCGGCATGGCTGGCGGCTTCTCCGGCGCCCTCTGGGCCTGTGCGGGCGGAGGGGCATGGCTGGTCGGTGGGTGCAAAGGAGGCACCCTCTGCCCCACCCTGCTCGCCTCTCACAAGCCTGTCGCCGCGCCCCACCGAGTGGCAAATCCAAGGCAAAACCTCCCATGCATAAATGGCCTCTTTCTTTTTCTGTCTCCCTCTGTCCTTTTCTTTCTCTCCCTTGCTCCATTTCTTTCTCCCTTTCTCTCTCTTTTTCTTTCTTTCTTTCTCTCCCTCCCTTCCTTCCCTTTCCCCCTCCCTTCCCTTCTTTCCTTCCTTCCTTCTTTCCCTCCAGCGGCTTCTCCAGCACCCTCTGGGTCTGTGCGGGCGGAGGGGCGTGCAGTCCTATTCCACCTTTGAAGTGCCCACAAGCTATCCTCCAAACACCTTTCCATTTGTCTTGATATGTAGAGAGAAAACACTAAGGAACTAGTTTCCAATCTCCAGGTACTAGCTGGAGATCTGCTATTACAGGTGATCTCCAACCAATAGAGATCAGTTCCCCTGGAAAAAATTGCCACTTTGGCAATTGGACTCTATGGCACTGAAGTCCTTCCCCAAACCCTGCCCTCCTCAGGCGCCACCCCAAAAACCTCCCACTCATGGCGAAGAGGAACTTGGCAACCCTAGCCTCTCCCTCTGGGCCCCCTCTGGGGGTGGTATTCAGGTTAAATTGCCGCATTGGCACTCAGCAATAAATAAGTGGGTTTTTGGTTGCAGTTTGGGCACTCGGTCTCTAAAAGGTTCGCCATCACTGATATAGCATGTTGAAGTTTAGTATAATGAAAAAAATGTAAGCTACTGCTGGTTTGTAAAAAAAAGTAAATAAAGCAATGGCGAGAAGGAGCATGGATCATGGTTTTGCTAAGAATGAACACAGGTCACACCAGTGGTAGGCAAAATGGTAAAACTGGTCTTGGGATCGAGTTGCTAGTCCCCCAATAATAACAAAATAAGAGTGTTAATTTTATGCTTGTGAGCAGCTGTTTTCAGCTTTGAATTATATCAAATCTGACACCAGAAACAGGCTAACAGATGACCTGAGTGCTGCATGTGTTGCTCTCAAACTTACAAAGTATGAGCCATGGGTAGAGAAATTATCAGCATACACACAACAGCAAAAATCACATTAATTGTTCAAAAAATTTGACGATGTCCTCAAAGATGTCACAAAAATGGTGAATTACATCATGGCTCATGCTCTGAATTGTCAACAGTTTCAAGCACTTCTTGAGGAGGTCCAGGCACAGTATAATTGTTTACTTATGTACAATAATGTCCGGTGGCTGAGCAGAGGACAAGTCCTGGAGAGATGCAGGCCAAATGCAAACTTTTACCTTTCAATAAAAAGTTGTTTGTATCATTGAAAGCTCTGTTATTGTGTTTTTCTTTTAACGCAAAGTATGTGAATGTATGAGATGTTTTTTCTAAAGTAAAACCTCAGTATTCAGGTTAAATTGCCGTATTGGCACTTGGCGATAAATAAGTGGGTTTTGGGTTGCAGTTTGGGCACTCGGTCTCTAAAAGGTTCGCCATCACTGTTCTAGAGTTTCTGCTGGGTGTGGAGAATGACTACAACTTATACTGGACCCTTAAGGGCTACTCATTGCCACTGCTTTATACATTTGGGCTTTCTAGAAGTAGGGGTTGATTACCAACAAAAATTACTAAAAACACATTCCTAATCCTACAACCAGCAGTGTAATCCTAGTCTGCCATCCCTACATATGGATGTCAAGCCTGGTAATTCCTCTAAACTCCAAATAGTTCCCCGATCTTCAGATAGGGTCTAATTGGTGAGAGGCAGAATCCACAGGAGTCCCTCCTGGGATGTTAGGATTAACCATTTGATTCACGACTGCTGCTTTGACCCTCTCCCAGATCAGCCCAGATCTGTGCCCTTAACCCTTTAACAGCTTGTCTGAGGAGGCAGATGAGCCCCAAGATTTGCACTTGGCCTTGTTATCTGAAATCCTCTCGGGATCAAAAGAGGGCATGATAAATCCAGCCAGGGTGTGATTCCTTGGCTCCTTTTCTTCAAAAAGATCACAAGTCTCCTTTTCAGACATTGTCTCTGAACCTCCTTGTTGTAGAGTAGGGAATCGATGTTCTTAGCGATACGGAGCACAGAACTCTTGGTTTGTAGTGGTGTATCTTAACCTTTTACAGGCATACAGACAAAAGCTGAAGTATGTGGAGAAGTAATTCAGGATTCAAAAGGTACATAAGAACATAAGAAAGGCCATGCTGGATCAGACCAAGGTCCATCAAGTCCAGCAGTCAGTTCACACAGTGGCCAACCAGGTGCCTCTAGGAAGCCCCCAAAGAAGACAACTGCAGCAGCATTATCCTGCCTGTGTTCCACAGCACCTAATATATTCGGCATGCTCCTTTGATCCTGGAGAGAATAGGTATGCATCATGATTAGTATCCATTTTGACTAGTAGCCATGGACAGCCCTCTCCTCCATGAACATGTCCACTCCCCTCTTAAAGCCTTCCAAGTTGGCAGCCATCCCCACATCCAGGGGCAGGTACTCTGCTCTGGTAAGACCTCACCTAGAGTATTGTGTTCAGTTTTGGGCACCACAATTTCAGAAAGGTGAAAGTGAAAGTCTCTTTGGTCCTCTTTCTAGCCAGAGAAAGAGCTCAAATGTTATGCTAAGGCAGGGGTACCCAATGTGGCATCCATGGGCACCTTATAGGGTGGTCAATCTCCAGGTGGTGGCTGGAGATCTTTTGCTATTACAACTGATCTCCAGCCAATAGAGATTAGTTCCCCTGGAGAAAATGGCCGCTTTGGCAATTGGACTCTATAGCATCGAAGTCCCTCCCCTCCCCAAACCCCACCCTCCTCAGGCTTCACCCTCAAATCTCATCAGGCTCCGCTCCCAAATCACCAGATATTTCCCAACCCAGAGATGGCAACCCTAACACCATAGTGCCTGCTGAGACCTTTCCTAGTAGCCACCAAGTGTTTTTAGAAGTGGGGGGGGGGCGACTTGGGGCTCTTGCCTAGCAGGGTTTCTCATTGACCTCTAGAGATCACATTGGCTGTGCTGATTAAAATAATAATAGCAGCAGCTAGCTCCTCTTTCCCAGGGTATTTTTTTTTAACTAAAAGAAAAGTTGGCTTTTATATGCTGACTTTCTCTACCACTTAAGGTAGAATCAAACCAGCTTACAATCCCCTCCCCTCCCCTCTCCCCTCCCCCCTCCCCTCCCCACAACAAGGTGAGGCTGAGAGAGTGTGACTAGCCCAAGTTCACCCTGCTGGCTTCATGTGTAGGAGTGGGGAAACAAATCCGGCTCACCAGATTAGCCTCTGCCACTCATGTGGAGGAGTGGGGAATGAAACCCGGTTCTCCAGATCAGATTCCACCACTTCAAACCACCGCTCTTAACCACTACACCATGCTGGCTCCCTCCATTGGTGGGAGGTTTTAGGGGGCAGTGCAATTGCATCCTACCCTGCAGTTGGGCTTCCAGTATATGCATGGCTCTGCCTCTGGCTGCAGCCGTTTTGTGGTGGCACCCACCACTCTGTGTCAGAACTCCAACGGCACCCACAGGCTCAAAAAGGTTGGAGACCCCTGTGCTAAGGCACGGAGTCTGCTGATTCCCAGCCTTTCCTCGCTACTGGAATCGCCAAAAGCTCCTGATTCCATTACAGGGTGCGTTTGTGTCTCAAAAGCTGGCACAGCGGTGGGTTATTTATAATTTCATCCCTTCAGCCAGCAGGAATGAATCATCTGGGTTTGAGGTGGGGCTCTCTGCCGGTGACAGGCGCTGGACTTGAAAGACGATTCCCTGTTGGAGGCCTCAAAGCCAAGGCACAATTTTTTTTTTAAAAAAAGGAGGGATATTATATGGCCGTTTCATAACGGAGAGCATAATGGGTCTCAGGTGGGCCGTCCCAGGGGCCAAGGAGCCGTCAGTCTAGCCGCTGCAATCCGGGCAGGCCAGAATTACCTCGGCAGGCCCCTGAAAGAAACAACCCGCGCGGCGTTCCAAGTTAAATAAAATGGGCACTCCGCTTGGCTGCCTCCGCCACCTGCTGAAGTTCATTTGGGGGATCGGTGTGGGGAGGGTTCTGCATTAAAAGTATGTTGCTAGAGACTTCTCCATTCCTTCCTCTGCCAAAGAAGCGCTGCCAAAGGGAGGGACGGTGGGTGGGTCGGTTTTGGCCAAATGGGGTGTGCTCCTGGGGACTGCAGGCATGAATTGGGGTGGTCTCCTTTCCTCTCCATCCCCACTGAGGTGTAATTAGTAGGAGAGGAGAAAGCTGGCGACTTGGTAGTTACAAGGCAGGAGTAAAGGGCCAAAGCACATTTACAGTATTTTATTACCACATTTATGTGCTTATGGCATTTTAAAAAAATTGAGCCATCATATCTATCAATCTCTTTAGCCTTGTGAAGGGTGTGTGTGTGTGTTGGTTATTCGCCTGACTGGCTCATTATATTTCTGATGTTATATTGTTGTTACTATATACTTATGAGTAATTTTGAGCATTTTGATACACATCACGGTATAAATTTATGCTGACCCTAGATATAGTTTTGTTTAGATTCTTTATTCATGAATACTATTTTTTATAGCTTGTACGCATTATGATACAACAATCTTACATAACTGTGTTGTGATATTATTATACAGACATTAGTCGTGTTATAGTAACCATTTCGCCATTTAGCGCCGCTGTTTTTTCTACAACCTCCAGGTGGTGGCTGGAGATCTCCCTCTATTACAACTGATCTCCAAGCGACAGAGATCAGGTCACCTGGAGAAAATAGCCGCTTTGGAAGGTAGACTTCCCTCCACTCCCCAAACCCTGCCCTCTCTCAGCCCCACCTACCTCACAGGGTGTCTGTTGTGGGGAGGGGGAGGGAAGGTGATTGTAAGCCTGTTTGAGTCTTCCTTTAGTGGTAGAGAAAGTCGGCATATAAAAACCAACTCTTCTTCTTCTATCCAGATCAGAGCATAGGAGTGTTCATACTTGCAATATTTTTTCTTTCTTTCTTTCGTTCCCGCTTCTCCCATTTGCTACCAATGTGGTGTTTCATTCATTTCAGTGTTGTTTCCCCTCCCCCTGTTTTGGTTTTGGAATTCTATACGCATTTTATACATTAGCTATACACATTTGGGACAAATGTGTATAGCTAACCATAAGAAATTGTTACAACAGACGTGAAAAAAATCATTTAAAGATGTGTATTTTCTGATGAACAGATGAAAACACGATTTTTGCCACGCGCGTTCCTCTTTGGTGCTGTGCGGTAATGGAAAGTGGTGTTTGAATTGCAGCCAATGAGAAATTGAAAAGTATCCTATCGGTAGAAAAAGAGATAATGGACTGTTTAGTAAACAGAAGCTGTTGTTCATGTCTGAAGAGCTTTGGGGTTGAGCAAAGGCATCCTTTTGATCAGGCACCAATATAAGCCTTCTTGAGTCAGGACAAACAAAAGAAACAACTTCTTCACTTGCCAAGGAATTAAACTGTGGAATTCACTGCAGTTGGATGGATTGATGACCCATTTGCTAGTGGATCCAGAGCTTCCCCAGACAATTTGATCCAGGCTGTGGCTGAAGAGCATGGAGGAGGGGCTGTGGCTCAGCGGTAGAGCATCTGCTTGGCATGCAGAAGGTCTCAGGTTCAATCCTGGCATCTCCAGTTAAAGGGACTAGGCAAGTCGGTGATGTGAAAGACCTCTGCCTGAGAACCTCGAGAGCCACTGCCAGTCAGAGTAGACAATGCTGACTTTGATGGACCAAGGGTCTGATTCAGTATAAGGCAGCCTCATGTGTGTTCATGTAGTATTAGCTTTGCTGAAGTCAAGCCAATCTGGATCTAGCCAGTGCCTGGCTGGAAGACTCTGCAAATCACATGTCTGGTGCCTTGAATTCCATTGCTGAGTGACCTTGGGCCAGTCACTCTCTCTCAGCCTAGCTTACCTTATAGGGTTGCTGAGAGGATAAACATGGAGGAAAGAATAATAATGTATGTTGCCCTGAGCTCCTTGGAGGAAGGGTTTGGGGTTTGGTAGATCTTAAAGACTAAGCAGGGTCAGTACTGGGAAGG
This sequence comes from Euleptes europaea, assembly GCF_029931775.1. Taxonomy (NCBI): domain Eukaryota; kingdom Metazoa; phylum Chordata; class Lepidosauria; order Squamata; family Sphaerodactylidae; genus Euleptes; species Euleptes europaea. Next base: position 13,390,237 of record NC_079325.1, on the reverse strand, counting down.
GAGGCCTCCAAGGAAGACTCTGCAGAGGAAGGCAATGGCAAACCTCCTCTACTTCTCACTTGCCTTGAAAGCCCCTTGGCTGGGGTCACCATAAGTTGGCTGCAATTAACTTGACAGCACTTTACACACAGAGAAATAAGTACATTGGAGTGTAATCCTATGCACTTGTTGAAATCAATAAACCAAAGTAACTCAGCATACACCTGCATTATTTAGCACCTTACTAGGCTCATAATGGGTAAAGGGGAATCTGGAGACCAAGTCCTGTGAGGAAAGGTTGAAGGAGCTGGGTATGTTTAGCATGAAGAGGAGAAGACTGAGAGGGGATATGATAACCATGTTCAAGTACTTGAGGGGCTGTCATATTGAGGATGGTGCCGAGTTGTTTTCTGTTGCCAAAGAAGGTTGGACCAGAACCAATGGGTTGAAATTAAATCAAAAGAGTTTCTGTCTAGACATTAGGAAGAATTTTCTAACAGTTAGAGCGGTTCCTCAGTGGAACAGGCTTCCTCAGGAGGTGGTAAGTTCTCCTTCCCTGGAGGTTTTTAAGAAGAGGCTAGATGGTCATCTGTCAGCAATGCTGATTCTGTGACCTTAGCAGATGATGAGAGGGAGGGCATCATGGCCATCTTCTGGTCACTAGGGGTGGGGGGGGGGAAGGTAGTTTTGAATTTCCTGCATTGTGCAGGGGGTTGGACTTGATGACCCTGGTGGTCCCTTCCAACTCTATGATTCTATGGTTCTCTTTTCAATCTGACTTCTTCCCTGCTTTAAAAACAAGCTCCTATTCTTTCAATGGAAGTTGCCAATGCCATGAATGAAAAGTGTATAATCTTCTTGTAAATTTCTTTTAAAGGGACTGGGGGTGGGGAGACGATAAACAACAATGTTCCAGATATAAAACATACCAGGAGACACTGCCTTCCCACTCTGGTTCTCAGTGTTGTCTCTGCTCAACTATTGCCCAGGAAGGTAATGGAATCCCATTTGGAATGGCTAACATTTTTTCTGAGCGTTGTACTCATTTTATGTATGAGTTGGGGGGGGGGGAGGCAGCAAATAAGATCAACCCCTTCCTTTACCATTTGGATGGCCATGGTACGTGCAAGCAATTAACTGAACCCAGCGTTTGAGATCAGTTTGGACAATAACGAGGGGGGAAAAAATGATCCGAGGCTTAAAAGGAATGATTCTTATCTCTAGCTCTCTTTCCAGGGAAGGATGCTTAGCACTGCTCCATTTCCCTAGGAGGTCACGGCTGGCTGGTCCATACAGGGACAGGAAATCGAGTCCAGCGCTGGAGAGCTGGGAAGTAAACAGTGTCATTATAAATTGGATGCAGGACATGAAGATAGACCCCCCCCCCCATGTGGCTTGGCACCTGAGGAGGCTAATGTTTGTGATTGTTCCTTTTACCATTTATGCTAAGAAGGGATGAATGTGTCCTATCCAAGTGTTTTGCTGCCTTTTAAGGGTACGAAGCCGTTTGACTCGATCAAAAGATTAGTTTGTCCTGCTCTGTCCACTCAGGCTGGCAGCAGCTCTCCAAGGTCTCAGGAAGAGAAAGGTATTTCTCTGAGATCTTTCTAACTGGGGGAGCCAGCAATCGAACCTATGCATTAAAACTTATAGGATTACTAAGTCCATGTGTTAGTTAAATTGTGCCCCAAGATGATGTGATGGCTGCCAACCTGGAAGGCTTTAAGAGGGGAGTGGACATGTTCATGGAGGAGAGGGCTGTCCATGGCTACTAGTCAAAATGAATACTAGTCCTGATGCATACCTATTCTCTCCCGGATCAGAGGAGCATGCCTATTATCTTAGGTGCTGTGGAACACAGGCAGGATGGTGCTGCTGCAGTCATGTTGTTTGTGGGCTTCCTAGAGGCACCTGTGTGAACAGGCTGCTGGACGTAATGGTCCTTGGTCTGATCCAGCATGGCTTTTCTTATGTTCTTATGCTCTTATGTGGCAGCCCCAAGGACTTTGAGTCAGATGTGCACCTGGAGTTCAATACTGGGGACTCAGTTCCCAGGTACATAACAGGCCTGATTTGGACCAGGACCACAGTGTGCAAGGAGAAAGTCCTTCAGCCTTCTCTCCTGCAAGGTTTTCCCACCCTGAAATGGCTGAGGGAACCATGGCTCCAGGGAGTTGCCCCATTTGGGAAGCTCAAGTGTAGCCATCAAAAAGTTTCGCCCATTGCAGTTTGTATCAACGTTTTTGATTGTTTGCCCCCTTGGGAATCTACAGTTGGGTGGAAAGGCAGCATCAAAATAAATAAAATAAAACAGACTTACTGTGCCATCCTAGATTTGAGTCCAGGAGCACCTTAGAAACGAACAAGATTTGACTCCTGAAAGCTCGTACTCTGAATATCTTGCTGGTCTCTCAGGTGCTACTGGACTCGAATCTTGCCCTTCTACTGCAGACCAACATGGCTGCCCTCTCAAACTATCTGCATGTGCCATCCTAAGCAGAATTATACCCTTCTGATGGTCACTGAAGTCAATGGGCTTAGAAGGGTGTACCTTTGTTTAGGATTGCACTGCAGGAAATTTTGCAGGGCTTGTTTTACAATAGGCTGTTGGCCTTGCGATCTTGCATCCTCCCTCGGCCTCCTTTTCCTCCTTTTTATACTTCCTTGTTTATTCTGCGGCACATCCTCTCCTTCCTTCCGTGATTGTCCCAACAAAACACATTCACTTTCTTTTCCTGAAGAGTTTCAAGCTTGGAGAGCTGATTCCTTGTAGCAGGAAAAAAAATGTTGGGAAAATGTAACACTGTTCAGCTGCTTATCTCTAGGTATCTCTAGGTATCTCCCGGGGCTGGTGCTTACAAGAAGCTGTGAACCTGGGAGACAGATTTTCGAGGTTCCTTAGCCTGCAGGAGAGAGAGAGTGTCGGCAAGAAAGGGAAATCTGCTAGGTGAGATAAGTTGAGGAAACCAAGCTACCGACTGGGACAGAGTCAACAAATCAGCTGAGCTATCAGACTGGCCGGATCCCCAAGAATGGGTGACTCATGGTCACGACAAAATTCCAGTGGGGCAACCGTGTCAAAGGCTGCCGCAGCCAAAAGAACAAAGAGTTTTGGCACCTCAAAGACTAATGAATTCATTGTGGCAGAGGCTTTTATGAGCCAGGGCCCACTGCTCGCCAGAGATGCTGCCACAGTAAATCCAAGACAGCTGCATCGCAGCAAGACCTGTTCTTGGATTGTCACGACACCAGTTCTTGCACGAGGAGACATATCCAATTCGTTGCTGAATTCATCATCAAAAGATTACGCGTAGAAAAAGGGACCTATGTTTAAAAAAAACACTACCAGCTTAGAGGTCAGCAACCTTTTAGTATCAAAGAGCCAAACAATATCAAAATTCAGAACAAGAAATCAACAGAGGCCAGTATAAGAAAGTTTATTTACATAACTGAAAACATACGGTTTAACCTGTTGATTAATAGTCTATAGGGAGCCAGCATGGTGTAGTGGTTAAGAGCGGTGGTTTGGAATGGTAGACTCTGATCTGGAGAACCGGTTTTGATTCCCCACTCCTCCACATGAGCGGTGGAGGCTAATCTGGTGAACTGGATTTGTTTCCCTACTCCTACACATGAAGCCAGTTGGGTGACCTTGGGCTAGTCATAGCTCTCTCAGCCCCACCTACCTCACAGGGTGTCTGTTGTTGGGAGGAGAAGGGAAGGTGATTGTAAGCCAGTTTGATTCTTCCTTAAGTGGTGGAGAAAGCCGGCATATAAAAACCAACTCTTCTTCTTCTTAAGTTTCTGCAGCCCAAATGCTGGCTGTTGCAAGTCCTTTATTACCAATGGCACACATGGCACCTCACAAATAAGGAATAAATACACACAGGAGCACCCTGTGCAAATGTTTTAATGTGCAGATAGAAATCCGTGCATGGTTCACACTTGGATAAAAGGCAGCTGTTCACCTCTATCATTCCCCTTTCCAAAGAGCATGTCTCAAAGGGCCTTTAGTCTTACATGAATTAGATTATATTTAGCATTTATTAAAAGACTCTGAAGTGTTTAAAGCGGTACACAAATATCTTGTTGTAATCCATATGGCAACTCTGTAAGATTAGGGCAGTAGAATTATCTCTAATATTTAAGGTCACTGACTAAGTTAACAGCAGAGGTGCCATTTCAACCTGGGACTCTCAGATTCCTACATCACTCTCTTAGGGAACAATCCTAAACAGGTCTATTCAGAAGTCAGTCCCATTTCAGTCAACGTGGCTTTTTCCTTGGGCAAGTGTTCTTTAGACTGCAACCTTACTGACTTTTCGGGAAGGCAACCCTATGGAATAAAATAGAACTGACTTCTGAGTAGACCCGCTTAGAGATTTGCAGCACTTGTATCTCTGGAGGAAGAAGTAGAGAGAGGTCTCCATTCCAATCACACGGCATGGGAGGTTGCAGTCTTCCTACCTGTGAGTAGATCTGCCTAAGGGTTAGTGTTCTGGAGAAAAGAAATGCCTTTTCAGTTAGGGTATCTCTCACGTGCACACATACAAATTTCTCATAATGGAACCCTAATGAGAGATCTGAATTGAAGCAGATATTTTCCAGCATTGACCCTTAGATCATAAGGATTTGTCTCTTTTTACTCAACTCCATATCCTGGTGAATTTTTAAAACACCATAAACAATCTGTCTGGCATCCAGAAAGCAGAGCTTGATGTTGGCATTTATAACCCTCGCTCAATCCATAAACTGCTAATTTTATATTGACCTGTTTGGGCTATAATTCATCCTAGAACAACCCCAGGGTTGGTGTATCGAGTAACCCCCCCCCCCTGCCTTAAGCCCCTCTTGTGATGGCTTTAATCAAACGCAGCTGCCTACTCCTCGAAGCTCCCGTGATTCTTTTAATGCTTTGCTTTTCTCCGTCTGGGGTTCCCTCCAGTCTGTCCTGTCTCAAAGCATCTCAGAAATGCGAGGCATATTTTTCATGACTTGGAGCTGATCCGTTTGTTTTAATAATTCTTCACCATGATACCGTGGATATTCTGACCACTGGCAACACCAGGTCTCTAGCTTACTGAAAAGAAACATTATCTGGGTTTCTTTGTTTTTAAGGTCCGCTCACCTCAAAAGAGGCATATGTTCAGGTGGTTAGACAGATCAATAACTGCTAGCCATGATAGCTAAAAAAAACCTGCCACGTTCAGAGGCACTGTATCTCTGAGTACCAGTACTATTCTGCCATGGAAGCTTGCTTCCAGTCACTCTCTTACAGATTTACTGACATGTCAGTTTGCAAATTCCTAGTTGGTAAATTCCTGGAAATTTGGGAGGGGTGGAGTCTGGGGAGAGTGGGGTTTGGGACGGGAGGGACCTCAGCAGAGTCTAATGCCATAGAGACCACCCTCCAAAGTGGCCATTTTCTCCAGGGGAGCTGATCTCAATAGTATGGAAATCACTCGTAATTCTGGGAAATCTCCTGCCTGAATGTTGGCAATAGGGTTGCCAACCTCCAGGTAAGAGCAGAAGATCTCCTGCTATTACAACTGATCTCCAGCCGATAGAGATCAGTCCACCTGGAGAAAACAGCCGCTTTGGCAATTGGACTCTAAGGCATTGAATTCCCTCCCCCCCACAAACCCCAAAAACCTTCAGCCGATGGCAAAGAGGGACCTGGCAACCGTAGTTGGCAACCCTGGTTATTATGATAAAATGGTGGTGAGTAAGAATATGCTTTGGGTCTCCACGGTGTGATGTAGTGGTTAAGAGTGGCGGACTCTAATACGGAGAACTGGGTTTGATTCCCCACTCCTCCACATGAAGCCTGCTGGATGACCTTGAGCTAGTCACAGTTCTCTCAGAACTCTCTCAGCCTCACCTACCTCACAAGGTACCTGTTGTGGGGGGGGGAAGGTGATTGTAAGCTGCTTTGAGACTCCTTTCAGTAGAGAAAAGTGGGGTATAAAAACCAACTCTTCTTCTTCTTGGGGAGAAAAGTTGTGTATACACTACATGCCTAAACTAATGAAGGAATTTAAACCCCTAAAGTTTTTTCGGGACGTACCACAATGAACCTTCTAATTCGCCACCAGAACTCAGCATCTGTCCTGTGCAAGGTGTGGAAGCATGTCTCGTGAGTTTCAGTGGAATTTGCTTCCTAAGAAGTGTATGATGCTCTTTGCTTAAGATTCGGTAATCGTTCTTAAGTGCTATCTGGTGATGGGATTGTTGAAATATTGCTTGCATACAAATCACAAAGTTTGCCAGTGAACTCTTGAGAAGGCAGGTTGAACTGGGAACCCTTTGTCTCTGTGCAAAAAGCTTCTGTTAACTTTTTCTGCTTGGGGTGATTTTCCCCCCTCTTTGTTTTGTTTCTGGAACTTCAGCTGTTTCCAATTTGCCTGCAATTTTCTTCTGGGCTAGTAAAGCCCTGGAGATGGCTTAAACTAGTCACATGGGCATCTGGACTCTACCAGAAGAGTTGGTTATAAAGACAGGGGAACAGACTTTGGGAGACTTCAAAAAGTAGGTCTATTTTCTATTTTATGAAAAACAGAACTTTCATCAGCTCCTTACACCTTCCTTCCCAACAAACGGTGACATTCATATACTTTGCGGAGTGTTGCCTTTTCAGCTCTGTTTAAAACGCCCCTAATGTAGGAGCCGGTCGTGAGACCAGGGCACAGTTTGTAAAAAAGAAAACTACTAAAAGGCCTATGGGACAATTTAATTCCCCTCCCCCATTGCTTCTTAGGAAAGGTGAACATTTTGTGTTTCAGATCTGGGCATTAAAGGTTTGCTCCTAAATTTTGTAACTTCTGTGCAACACTGGGTTAAGCATGAAGGAGCCCCACTAGGGTTGCCAACCTCCAGGTGGTGGCAGGAGATCTCCTGCTATTACAATTGCTCTCCAGCCGATAGAGCTCAGTCCCCCTGGAGAAAATGGCCACTTTACCAATTGGACTCTATGGCATTGAAGTCCCTCCCCTCTCCAAACCCTGCCCTTCTTAGGCTCCGTCCCAAAAACTTCCTGCCGGTGGCAAAGAGGGACCTGGCAACTCTAGAGCCCACTGATTTCAGTGGCCCTAAGCAAAGTCTGGTCTTTTAAGACCACTGATATAAATGGGTTTACAGTTGCAATCCTAAAAACACTTTCCTGGGAGTAAGCCCCCATCTACTAACATAGGGCACATTCTCTATAAACCTGTTTAGGAATACTCCTTAGTACTGCAGTCATACACAGGTCTACTCAGTGGGGCTTACTCCCAGGAAAGTGTTCTTAGGGTTGCACTGGAAGCATGCCAAACTCATTGTTGGATGGGGTTTATGTTTAGGATGGTGTGCCAGTAGGGTTGCCAACCTCCAGGTACTAGCTGGAGATCTCCTGCTATTACACTTGATCTCCAGCCAATAGAGATCAGTTCCCCTGGAGAAAATGGCTGCTTTGGCAATTGGACTCTATGGCATTGAAGTCCCTTCCCCTCCCCAAAATTCGCCCTCCTCAGGCTCCACCCCAAAAACCTCCCGCCGGTGGCAAAGAGGGACTTGGCAACCCTATGTGCCAGCAGGGTTACCAATATCAGGTTATGAAATTCCAGGAGATTTGGGGGTGGAGCCTGAGGAAGGCAGGGCTTGGTGGAAGAGATCTCAGTGGGGAAGAAGAAGAGTTGGTTTTTATATCCTGACTTTCTCCACCACTTAAGGAAGACTCAAACTGGCTTACAATCATCCTCCCTTTCCCCCCCCCCCAACACAACAGACACCCTGTGAGGTGGGTGGGGCTGAGAGAGTGACTGGCCCAAGGCCACCCAGCTGGCTTCATGTGTAGGAGTGGGAAAACAAATCCAGTTCACCAGATTAGCCTCAACCACTCATGTGGAGGAGTGGGGAATCAAACCAGGTTCTCCAAACCGCCGCTGTTAACCACTACACCATGCTGACCATAGAATCCACCTCCCCCCCAAAGCAGCTGTTTTATCCAGGGGAACTGATCTGTACAGTCTGGAGATCAACTGTAATTGCAGGAGATCTCCATCTCCCACCTGGAGGTTGGCAACCATGTGGGCCAGTATCAATATGGTAGCCAAAAATTTCCTTTGATTAAAGTGCACTTTATGCAGAACACAAAATGAAAACGTTTGGCATCCACAAGTGGCATGTTTGAATGGAACTCCTTTAGAGTAAATGTGTTGTGGAGTGCAGCCTTAATTCGATGTAATCATATGGATGTCTGTGTACACACACACACACACACTTAAGTTATCATAAGTATTGGTAAGCTATGAAAATATAGTTTGCCTGACCTCTTCCAGTGTATACATTCAAAATGGGAGTTCAGCAAGGCTTATTCTCAAATAAATATGCATAATATATATTGCAGGCTTAGTTTACCAAACTGCAAAGGAAATATTGGACCGTGCAGTCACTTTGCTTACAAAATGGGTTTTCATGACAATCGCCCTCAGAGGGAGGGGGAAAAAAAATCCCAAGAATGCCGACATTCAAAAATGTTTTTGCTAACTCCAGAATATACATCTCAGCTGTGTTGTTTTCTTTAGGAATTGTCAGGAATTCTGTCTGGTGGAGAGTAAATTGTATATAGGCACGACTCCTGAGCTGCCCTTTCACCCCGTCACTTTATACACTCCCCTTATTAAGGAGGAAAATGTTTCAATATGTTAGACTTCAGGGGTAAACCTGAGAGAGGAGGGGAAGTGTTAGGAGAGAATATTACAAATGCTTGGAGCGGGGGGTGGGGGGTTCCTTTGCATTAAAACTGCTGCCATGCTAGATTCTCATTTTATTCTATCTATAGAAATGAGCATTAATTTTTTACAAGATATCTCTTCTGGGACAGATACATTTAAACATGCCAAGGGACAATCCCATATTGTCTGGATGGGAGAGATTAGGCTATGCTGTAGAGTTGCCAGGTCCCTCTTTGCAACCAGCGGGAGGTTTTTAGGGTGGAGCCTGAGGAGAGTGGGGTTTGGGGAGGGGAGGGACTTCAATGCCATAGAGTCCAATCTCCAAAGCGGCAATTATTCTCCAGGGGAGCTGATCTCTATTGGCTGGAGAGCAGTTGTAATAGCAGGAGATCTCCAGCTAGTACCTGGAGGATGGCAACCCTACTATGCTGTTTTGCACTCCTTGGATGATGGTTGCCAACCTCAAGATAGGGCCTGGAGATCTTTACAGAATTACAAGTGACCTCCAGACTGTAGAGAGCAGTTCCCCTGGAGAAAATGGCTACTGTACTTTGAAGAGCAGACTCTATGGCACTATACTAGGGTTGCCAGCTCTGGGTTGGGAAATGCCTGGAGAATTTGGGGGTGGAGCCTGAGGAAGGTGGGGTTTGGGGAGGAGAGGGACTTCAATGGGGTGTAATGCCATAGAGTCCAACTTCCAAAGTGGCCATTTTCTCCTGGGTAACTGATCTCTGTCACCTGGAGATCAGTTGTAATAGTGGGAGATCTCCAGCCACCACCTGGAGACTGGCAACCCTACATTAAACCCAGCTGAGATCCCTCTCCTCCCCAAACCATACCATTCCAAGGCTCCACTCCCAAATCTCCAGGAACTTCCCAACCCAGAGATGGCAACCCTAATCCCCACCCCTCCCCAGGCCACTCCATCTAATTAGGATGAAATTATTGAAATTCTAACCTTTCTCCTAGGAATCCTCTCCCGGTCTGATTTGGGGCAGATAGGAGGAAGGGTCCAGCGTGGTGTAGTGGTTAAGAGCGGTGGTTTCGAGAGGTGGACTCTGCTCTGGAGAACCGGGTTTGATTCCCCACTCCTCCACATGAAGCCTGCTGGGTGACCTTGGGCTAGTCACAGCCCTCTTACAACTCTCTCAGCCTCGCCTACCTCACAGGGTGTCTGTTGTTGGCTCACAGGGTGTCTGTTGTTGGGTGGGGAAAGGGAAGGTGATTGTAAGCCGGTTTGAGTCTCCATTAAGTGGTAGAGAAAGTCGGCATATAAAAACCAACTCTTCTTCTTGTCGTTGCTAGTATCTTGCTAGATCTCTAGTCTTCATCACAGATTACTGACATCATGGTTTGGCCCTTTGCCTCTTGTGTTATTGACTGTAATAAACACACTCAGAGAAAGATGGCATGGTAGAAACAGCTGAGCATCCCAGGGGGGGGTTCTCTGTATTCCCCTCTGATCTGCAGCACCTGCCTGCTTGTATGCCAGCAAAATATTTGCCTCTGCATGTCTACCCAGCTTCAGCATTGACAGCCACTGGGTCAGAGGGAGGGTTGCCAGGTCCCTCTTTGCCAGCAGTGGGAGGTTTTTGGGGTGGAGCCTGAGGAGGGTGGGGTTTGGGGAGGGGAAGGACTTCAATGCCATAGAGTCCATTGGCCAAAGCGGCCATTTTCTCCAGGGGAACTGATCTCTATCGGCTGGAGATCAGTTGTAATAGCAGATCTCCAGCTAGTACCCTTTTGCTAGTATGTGCAAACAGACTATTTTACCTCTGCATAAACAGACACAGCATCAAAGAGCAAGCAGAAGAGACCTAGGGCTTATAGGGCAGGGGTCTCCAGCATGGTGCCTGTAGGCACCATGGCACTAGCCAGCACCTTTTATGGCACCCGCCAAGTGTTTTTAGGAAATGGGTGGGGCCAGATAGGGCTTTTGCTCAGCAAGGCTTCTGATTGACTGTTGACGATTTGATTGGCTGCGCAGATTTTTTTTAATGTTGCTTTGGCAGCAGCCACGACAGCGCAAGGACCTACACTGTGTTACTAAAGTTAGGCTGTGGCAATCTTTGTGGCCGGCTCCACCTGCTGCAGCAGCCATTCTCTTGCTGCGCCCACCATGCCTATGTCGGAATTCCAAATTTGCCTGCAGATGCAAAAACGTTGGGGACCCCTGTTTCAGGGAATGTGATCACAGCCGTCACCAAGCAACTATACAGGCAACATAATTTATGTAAGCAACATTTTGGAAGGACAAACCTATCAATGCAATCCTCTTTGGTGGCAAGATCTGTGTGTAACTGCTGACTGGTAAATGTCCCTGTCAGTTACATCTCCCTCTGACCTTCTGAAACTCCATGCCAGATGTTCACTTGCTAGAATAGCAACCTGATCCAATCATTTCTGAATACTATTACTATTTTTTCAGTTTGGGTTATTTAGAATAGGTAAATTAGGGAACAGGGCAGTTTCAGCTTCAGCTAGTTAATACTTGAATTCATGTCCTGAGTTCCTACATGCATGTGCTTCACTTGATTGTTCATCTCCTGGACAGTTCACTGCTGAATGTGTGAGTTGAATCCATTTCGAAGCATTAACCCTGTTCAGTTGTTAAAACTTTGGTAGTCCAACCACTGTGCATGATCTTGTCAATAAGTGTGGCCGCCATTTTGCATGAATAGGTATATTGTCAAGCTTTGGCATATGAGATCAGAAATTCAGTTTTTTGAGCGTATTCTTTTCTGCATACCAAGGCTGGAGAATACACACATTGCCCTAGCCACACAAAATGGTGACTGCGGGCTTTGAGAAGTGTGCTCTCTCATTATGCAAGGCCGATGCGCCAGAATCATAATGACTGGATCGTTTGAGATAATGTGACACTTTTGATCAGTCGTTTTGATTGGCTCATTCCCATATGCCGGTTAATCGTGCTGCAGTTATGGGATACAGTTATTTATATACAAACCAGTTCCCACTGTGGGAAACAGTTCCATTGGAAGAGAGAAAAATGTGTTTCGGGGTGGTGATGGGTGGTGAATAATTCATCAGTGGGAAGTTTGGGAAGGGGCTGTGGCTCAGTGGTAGAGCATCTGCTTGGCATGCAGAAAGTCCCAGGTTCAATCCCTGGCATCTCCAGTTAAAGGGACTAGGCAAGAAGCTGATGGGAAAAACCCCTGCCTGAGACCCTGGAGAGCCACTGCCAGTCTGAGTAGACAATACTGACTTTGATGGACCAAGGGTCTGATTCAGTATACAGCATCTTCAGGTGTTCAGGTGTTCAAGTCATCACTTGATGATGCCAGCCATCAACTGATGAGCCATGATGGTGTGGTGGTTAGAGTGCCAGGCTAGGATGGGGAAACCAGGGTTTAGTATCTCTCCTCAGGCATGAAGCTCTCACTGGGTGACCTCAGCTCACTCTCTCTCAGCCCAACCTGCCTAGCAAGATTGTTGTAAGGAGGAAATGGGAGAGGCAAGATTAGGCTGTGCTGCTTTGAACTCCTTGGATGATGGCAGGATAAAAATGTGATTGATTTGGTGGAGCGTACACGTGTGAGTGACAGAACCATCCCTGCATCCCAGACACTGGTTTCCGTATAAGGATTCTAACAGGTCTACTCAGCACTGTTACAATGCAATCCTATAAAAGCTGTGACTTGACGGCACCCCCCAAAAAACCTTGTACCTGTTTTAGGACTATAGTGTTAACAGGTCAAGCCTAAGCATGTATATTCACAAGTAAATGTCATTGAGTTTGAAGGGACTTACTCCCTAGTAACTGTTCTTAGGATTAGCAGTGACCCTGGAGGCCCCCAGTTCAAATTTTACCAAGCCACACAGAGGAGATGGCCTCAGGTGAGCCATTCTCCCTCAGAATCCATGTCCATTGCCAGTATGGGGATTAATAATCTGGGTCTCCTTTACAAGGCTGTTGCCAGTGATTATAGCGAGTATGAAACATTTTGATTCCTCAAAAGCTCTGTCTGTCTCCTAAGTCCTCTTTTTATGTGTGGAGTGCCTTTACCTCACCGTTCAGTAACTAACAAGCAGCCTTCTCACATCTGGAATCAGAGGGAAATGCTTTCTGGTCAAAGATTGTGAGTTATAGGGCGGCTTAAAGTCCCAACACCTCTCATTTTGGAAATGAAGTGCAGCCCTTCCTTGAAACAGCAGTCTAGACTGAGGAGCGATGAATTAAAAGCAGAGATTTAAAGCATCTTTCTATCAAACCCGGGGCTTAAAGCAGGACTTGAGCTCCACTCCGTGTCTCTTTGGGGGCTGGCTTCTCCACACTGTTCCCCCACCCGCCTTCCCCACCAAAAAGTTGTTTATTGTTGTACTTTTATAGGTTTCTAGAAGATGAAAGCTGTTCCAGGGGAAAAGCAGAGTCATCAAGCAGAGGGAGCAGAGGCGAAGATGCCATTTTAGGGTGATTTATCAAAGGAGCGGTTGAAATATTGATAAGGGTGGGGGGGAGAGAAAGGAAATTGACTGAAAAGAGGAAAGGAGAGAGACTGGTGGAAGGAAGGGGGGGTTGCAAGCAGGCCGTTGGATGGAGAGCACTGCAGATACCCCCCTGAGGATACGCGAGAGCTGATGCCGTCTGTCTGGGACGAAAGAGAAAACTTTTCCTCGTTTTGGCCGGCTCGAATGCAACGGCCAGGTTAATCTCCCTATTGCAGACTTCGCGGAGGGCAGCCAAAGAGAGTCATGTTGTAACACCAAATTGCTGGGGCCTTTCTTTGGTTTCCTCGCCATCCTGGATCTTTACAGCTTGGTCTTCCAACTGGTTAAGGAGCGAGAGCGTGTGTGTGCATCAAAAGGTGAGGGTGTTTGTGTTTTTTTTACACATTATCAGCACTAACAAAGAGTTAAAGAATTTTTTTCAAATGACTTGGAGCTGCAAGGGTATTTGTGGTGTTTGTAATGATCGTGACACGATCCACCACAGTTCCTTTGAAAGGGTTGTTCAATTTATTCCAGTGCTTTATAAAGAAATGGAAATGTCCCAGGGTGTGTGTGAGGAATGATAATATTGAAGCCTATCCTGACCTTAAAAACTTTGTTTCTCAAATCCAAGAGGTGTTTCCCCCTCTTTTGTCGAAAGTTCAGAAGTTACAGCGGCATGTGTCAGAAGGAGAAAACTAAGGATAAGCTAGAGCCAGAGTTTTATAATTGATTGCCCTTTCAGGCCAGTTGGCTGGATATTATTTTTTTAAGGTAATAAAAATCAGTAAGATGCAAATAAAATATGCTTTATTTGCAGGATTTAAAAAAAAGCAGCAGATGTTTGTAGGGAAAAGTTAAGTTTCAAAGACTTTGGAAAAACATAGGAAAGTTTTTGTTGTTGTTGTTGCGTCAGAAATAGGGGCAGTGTATAAAAACTCTGGATGTGGTTTTGAAGAACGGGGACGGAGGCCTGGGACATAATCCAGCCAGAATTTCTCTGCTAAAATGGATGAGAGAGGTTGAACAGTTCCCATGAATAAGGCTGTGGTCTCATTAGCTCCTCTGACTTTCATTGGGGTTTGCACGGGACACTGGCAGCAACCACTTTCCTGGGAGTAAGCCCCACTGAAATAACATGAGACTCCCAAGTATACATGCTTAGAATTGCTCTCAGTGTCCTAAAGCTAAAAAGGAAGCTGGTGGCATGAAGTCTCAACATAAATTGCTGGTTTGGACGTTCAACTTTATTATTTCAAAGATGGATCTTACTTTGTCTAACTGTGCTGGGATTGGTGGGTGGGGGGAACACAAAAGGGTAATAATGACTTTTCCTGAAGAGAGCCCAACACATTGGGTGTGTTTATTACAGTCGCGCATCCATCTCAGTGCAAATCTATGTTTGGATTAGTTACCAAAAGTGAATATTGTGTGTATTTCCAAACATCTAAAATTGGGACAAAGACCCTTTAAGTCTTCAGGAATCAGAGAATTCTCAATAGCTGTGGTAGAAGAACTCTTGCTTCAGTAATTGAAAAGTATGAGAGAACAAAGTTACCCCACGGTTTCTGAAGCACTTTGTAAACTCTTCTAGTTTAGGACTATAACATATGCATGAGGTGGCTCATTCTAATAATAAATAATCAGATAACAGCATTTCCAACCTATTCATTTCTGCCCAAGGAAGTTTCCCAAGACAACACCCCAGTTGTAAAGAAATTGCTTAGAAGTACTATTAAAACCAGGCGGTTTTAATAAAATTAAAAAATGCACCATGGTTAAAAATTATCAAATCCATTTTGTGTCATTATCCATTTCAATTGAGCATCAATATATTATTCTGCCTTTTCCCTATGCTCCTTCTGCCTCTGGCAGTCCAACTCACTTACTCAAAAGTAAGCCCTACTAAGTTCACTGGGATCTCTGCCCGAATCAGTGTGCACATGGTTGCGGCTTGAAACCTAGTCATGGTGAAGTTAAGAGTGACATACAGGTTTTAGAGATTGCAGCTTTCTCCAAACGGTCATTATTTTGGCAGCAGTGGTAATGCTAGCAGGGTTACTTCCAGCGTTGATAGGGCTCACCCAGAAGTGTTTATGTGATGGAACTCAACAGTAGCCACAACTTCTGGGGAGCATTTCCATGACTACGGGGTCATGGAAAGCCCGATGAAGACTTCTGATGAACTTTCAAGCTTCCACAATGTTTTGCGTCATTTGGGTTGGCCCCAACAAAAGGTGTTACCAGGATTGTGTTGTTTTCTCAATTTGGCATGAGCCAATGTGGTTGTTTACAACTTTTTTTCTCTACAAATTGGAAGAGCCTCATACTATGCTCATCTGGGTGCTGGTTGTCCTGTCTCCCTGACACACGTACCTTAGACGGTTTTAGTCAACCAGTGGAGAGAGAACCCCGCTAATGCCTTCCTCTGAAATGTTGTGTATCTATAAGCAGCAAGGAGTCAGAGATGGCTGAGATAAAGCATTGTGGTGGTTAATTTCTGATGTCTGCTTACAGTAGTTACCATTTGCACACCCACAGTCGGTAAGTATCACCAGGGGGCATGATCCAGACCAAAGTAAACATGGTCATTCCCCTTGATTTTTAATGGGCAAGAGTTAACGCACGTATTTTACTAACTGAAATGAATGGGCTTTTGAATGTGCTCCGTTTGGACTGGCTGTCGGCCAAAATGTTGACATTTATTGATAATGGCTTTGTGTGCATGCATGCATGTGTACTTGATCAGTGAGCAAGTAACTGAGAGCAAGCCCCCTCATCTCTGTTTGGATGTGTACATACATACTTCCTATGCTCTGTTTCACTATTCTCTTGTGGTGTTTTCTCTCTCTTACTTATGTGGTCTTCTCTGTTCATTAAAACTGAATGATGGGATTGTAATTTCATAAAGTTGCCTCCAGAGAAAGTGTGTGAGTGTGAGGGAGAGAAGGCTTACCAATGAGGCTACCCCCAAAAAAGAGCTCACATTGGAGTTCTTTGTTCTTTTCACCTATTGTTGCTGCAATCTCTATATAATCTATGTCATATTTTCATATCATATCAATCATAGCAAGGACAGCAATGAGCAGAATGGGTTTTTTAAAATAACAGAATTGAATACAATCAAGTTCAGTTTTACTAAGTAAATCCTGAATGCAAATGTTAAAGTTAACCTGTCTTATCTTAAAGAAGTGGATATTTTTCATTATTAACTGTAAATGTAGAAGTACAGTTTATCGTATATGAAATACAAATTATTTTGTTTCTTAGTCAATCACCCTCAATCCACCCTCTTTCCCATTCTTGCAGCAAAGCTTAGAAGTCACAAAACAATAAGAATTATTATTTCCATTATTTTGTTTACAGGATGCCCTCTTACCCTAACATTTTCTTAAAGGCAAGTTGTTCTTGTGATTGTTTGAAAATGTTTGCCTGTTTTTATTATTTAAAAAAAAAACACTTTTAGGGGATGGACGTTTTTTTCAATCTTGTAAATTACTCTTCCAGGCCGATTTTGGGGCTTTTAAAAACATCTGTTTCTGAATAAGGATGTTTCAGACGGTACCAGATACTTCGTCTTACGTCAAGGTAAGACTTGACAGCATCTTTAAACAGGTAATGTCAAACATTTACAATCCTCCCATCTTCAAAAACTCTATATTGTCTGTTTAAAGATGTGACTTGATGCTCAGAGGCATAAACTGAGTTGTGTGTGGGGATGTCTTTAAGGGAATCATCAGCCGGCTACTGCTGCAGTTATCATGTTTTGTGTATGTAACTGCTGAATTAAATGAAACTGTAGGGGTTCTCCTGTAAATTTGATATGTACATCATGTTGCTTCTAATTCTAACCAGGAGCTCAATATCAATAATGTGAGCTTTTCTGCTCATTGCTCACAATTGTTGAGGGAATCATGCAGCACTATGCACCAGTAGTATCCTTATCTGATGAATGTGTGCATGCTTTCCTAAGCAGCATCTAATCTGAAATTGACATAGGTTTGAATTTCTGTTTCCTCTCATTTTGCTGATTCCCTCTTACCTTCCTAATTGGTATAGCGATAACCGGTTTTCTTGTTGCCTGTGTCCCCCCCCCCCACTTTTGCTAGTAAAATGCTCATGATTATGACCCCTGCAAGGCCAACAACTTCTACAAGAGGCAGAGCATTTCTATGCTCTCTGCTTACAGATAGACACTGTAACACACACACACCCAAGTCAGTGAGAGCCCGGCCACCTATATCCCAGCTCCTTATTTGGAGCATCTTCCCAATATAATCATAGAGGCTTTCTGGTGGTAGAAAGTACCATCAAGTCACAGCTGACTTATGGTGACCCCACAGGGTTTTCAGGGCAAGAGACATTTGGAGGTGGTTTGCCATTGCCTGCCTCCACGTAGGCTGAAAGAGTTCAGAGAGAACTGTGACTGTCACTGGCCCAAGATCACCCAGCAGAGGAGCACGGAATTGAACCCAGTTCTCCAGATTAGAAGAAGAAGAAGAGTTGGTTTTTATACCCCGATTTTCTCTACCTTACAATCGCCTTCCCTTAGTCTCCCCACAACAGACACCTTGTGAGGTAGGTAGGGCTGAGAGAGTTCTGAGAGAACTGCAACTGGCCCAAGGTCACCCAGCAGGCTTCATGTGGAGGAGAGGGGAATCAAGCCCAGTTCTCCAGATTAGATTCCTCTGCTCTTAACCACTATACCATGCTGGCTCTAGAGGCTTCCTGGACACCCCAGACAGAAGCTGTTGGTGCCAGAACCAAAGTTTGGATCGGGTATCAGTGTGTGTCCCCTTATAGGTCACAGTTCCCAGAGTGTGTGTATGGGGGAGGGGGTTGGATGAGATCCAAACTTATTTTGGAGCACAACTATGTCCCCGGTTTCTTAATCTGTGTTTCTTCTGGGAGCACCCAATAGCAGCATTTAGCACAAATATTAGACTTTGGACCCAGGAATAGCGTAGGATCTCTTGTAGGGCAGAGTCACCTGGATGCAAGGGTGTGTGGTTTGTGGTAATCCAGTGCCTATCTTTGGATGCTGAGCTTTTTCAGTATCATCATTATTTGTGGTTGGATATGTGAATAAGGAACTAGGCCATGCGAATAATGAACTGGGAACCAACTTCAGCCTTGTGTGGTGACGACAGTGGTTTTATCCTTACTGTAACATCCTTTGGAGTTGGAGGAGTGTGTTGGAGGAGAGTGTTACGGATACCATGGACTGCCAAAAAAACAAACAAACAAATCAGTGGGTTATAGATCAAATCAAGCCTGAACTGACCCTAGAAGTGAAAATGACTAAACTGAGGCTATCGTACTTTGGTCACATTATGAGAAGACAAGAGTCACTGGAAAAGACAATCATGCTAGGAAAAGTTGAGGGCAGCAGGAAAAGAGGAAGACCCAAGAATAGATGGATTGACTCAATAAAGGAAGCCACGGCCCTCAATTTGCAAGATCTGAGCAAGGCTGTCAAGGATAGGACATTTTGGAGGACTTTCATTCATAGGGTCGCCATGAGTCGGAAGCGACTTGACAGCACTTAACACACACACACAACGTCCTTTAACCCCTAAGGTAAGATTAAGTGGCTGCCACTCGCTTATTTGGGAGAAAGCAAAAGGACACCATTGATAGGGTTGCCAGCTCTGGATTAGGAAAGACCTGGAGATTTTTGGGGTGGAGCCTGAGGAGGGCAGGATTTGAGGGAGGGGGATGGACTTCAAGTAGGGTAGAAGGGGATGGGGCCTTGAGAAAGCAAAGGACACCATGATAGGGTTGCAGCTCTGATTAGAAGCTGGAGATTTTGGGTGGATCTGAGGGGCAGGATTTGAGGGGGGGTAAGGGTAATACATGGCTGTTTCCCTTGAGGTCACCCCTCTGATGACTTCGGGATTTTTTAAAAATTATGCACACTGTTTCCAACCATCAGAGGTCACCTCGCTCTCCCCCTGCATTTCCCCACATTTTGCCCATGTTTTCAGGGACCTGTTTTATCTCAAATTTGAAAACGCGGGCAAAACACGGGGAAACGCAGGGAGAGAGCGAGGCAGCCTCTGATGGTTGGAAATGGTATGCATAATCAAAACAAAGACCTGAAGCCATCAGAGGGGTGACCACGAGGGAAACAGCTAGGCATAAAAGGCCATAGAATCCACCTTCCAAAGTGGCCATGTTCTCCAGGTGAACTGATCTCTTTCACCTGGAGATCAGTTGTAATCCCAGGTCATCTTCAGCCACCACCTGAAAGCTAGAAAAAAGAGTATGACAAAGCCATAGCACTGTGGCTAAATGAAATGCTTTGAAACACAATTCAATAGCTTATGGTACAACGATTACAATTATTTCAATAATAATTATTACAAATGAGAGAATCCACAAGCGATAATGTTTAGCATATGTCAAATTCTTTATACACTTAAACCACAAACCAGTGGTTTTTGGCATCAAAATCCCCCCCTCCCCAAACCCCACCCTCCTCAGACTCCACCCCTAAAACCTCCCGCCGGTGGTGAAGAGGGACCTGGCAACCCTAAGTCCAATTGCCAAAGCAGCCATTTTCTCCAAGTGAACTCTTTCAGCTGGAGATCAGCTGTAATGGCAGGAGATCTCCAGCTAGTACCTGGAGGTTGGCAAATCTATATGAATGGCTAAGACCAGCATCTCACTAATGCCGTCCATGTGCCATGTTCAAATGGCAAAGGACTCACAGAGAGGTCTTCTTAATGGATCCCTGGCATGTTTGGCTTTGCTCCCCTGCAACATTTGCTGAGGCCTCAACCAGAATATTTTCCAGCCATAGTGTAAGCCTTTTCTGTTTTCCTTGGCAACCTGTGTCTGACATGTAGACTGTTTTTGTTTTTAGATTTCCCCACGTTTTGAGCTCCGTCAACTTAAAGAGTGTTTTGCAGCGTAATGAAAGTAAAAAGAGGGGACTTTGCTCCGAGGAGTTTATATCTAAGGGCCTAACAGTACCATCCTAAGCACAGCTCCACTCTTCTAAGCCCATTGACTTCAATGGATTTTGAATAGTGTAACTATGCTTAGGATGTCATTGTCAGCAAATGATACACAATCCTGAGATTGAGTCTGGGCCTGCCATGGGGACTGTCAGTCAGACATTGTGCTTGCTATTACAACTGATCGCCAGTCAATAGAGATCAGTTCACCTGGAGAAAATGGCAGCTTTGGCATTGGATTCTATGGCATTGAAGTCCCGCCCATCCCCAAACCCTGCCCTCCTTAGGCTCCACCCCAAAAACTTCCTGCTGGTGGCAAAGAGGGACCTGGCAACCCTACACAAGGACCAAACTTAATACTCACAGTGGAATTGCAGATCTGTGTTCTTTTTAAAGATTATCATGTATGTATGTTTCACACACACACACACACATATATATATATATGGAGGGTTTCCCCCCCTTCTCCACAATAGTTCTCAAGAATGTAAACAAACCAGGCCCAAGACATCTGGGTTACACATTGAAATCGGGCTTGAGTACTTAAGAGAATTTAAAACACAGGCAGCTGCTACTTTCTTCGTCTCTCTAAGCAAATAAGGGTGTGATCCAGCCATGCACTGTGTGAAATTTGTCCCTTTCCTCTTTGTCGGGATGTGTTGGGATTGTTTGTGAAAGATAATAAAGTCAAAAGTCAGACCCGCTGAGTTAGACCGGTTCTGTCATCAGCGTAATCCAATCCTATGCATTTTTTTTAAAAAAACTGGCGAGTCCAACAGTCAGCGTCAAAGCACATGCTTTGCATATGGAAGAACCCAAGTTCAATCCCTGGTCTGTCTGCTTTAAAAAAAAAAATCCCTGGCAGCAAGTCTGGGAAGGGCTCCTAGTTGAGAATACTACTGTTGAACTAGATCAGGGGCTCCCAACCTTATAAAGCCTGTGGGCAGTTCTGGAAATCTGAGGACCAGTTGTGGGTAGGGTTGCCAACCACCAGGTACTAGCTGGAGATATCCTGCTATTACACTTATCTCCAGCCGATAGAGATCAGTTCCCCTGGAGAAAATGGCCGCTTTGGCAATTTGACTCTATGGAATTGAAGCCCCTCCCCTCCCCAAACCCCACCCTCCTCAGGCTCCGCCCCAAAAACGTACTGCCAGTGGTGAAGAGGGACCTGGCAACCATAGTTGTGGGTGCCACCACCAAATGGCTGCTGTGTGGGAACTGGGGCCAAATCCAAACACTGGGAGAAGCCAAGTGAAGCATCTTCCTATGGTGAAGGCATCTGGTGTTCCATGCAGACACAAAGGTGATGCCTCCTGGGTTCTTTTGAAGCCATTTTGGCTTTAAAAACAAAACCAGGATTGCTTTGGGAAAGAAGGAAAAGGGAACCAGAAAATAATAATAACAAGAGTTCATACATGTACTCCATCTTGCTCAGAAGGGTCTCACATACAACGATATAACTAAAACATGGCTTTCAAATTAAAACTCTTCCGTTTAAACGCTGTAATAATACATTCTTCCGGACAACAGATAAGAACCACAGCTAACACCAACTAACACCAGCGCCCTTTTATTTATTGGTACCCAGTATCTATAAATTGACTCAGTTGGTTTATTTATTGCCTTATCCTCTTGGTATTTTTATTTTTAATAACAATTGTCAGAAATTCTGCCACATGTTTGGAAACACCCAAAACAAAATTACTCCTAGTTGTGCTGAAATAGTTCAATACAAATTACAACAATAGGCTCAATATTAAGCAAACAGTATCAAGTGTATTCAAAGTGCAAAGCAACAATATGCAAACAAGGACTGTACACATAAACAATGGTGCTGAACAACAAAAGTGAACTATATACAGTATTTACAACAAATAGTCACCACCATTTACTGGTCACCACCATTTGTGTATTGTTGCTTTGCACTTTGAATACACTTGATACTGTTTGCTTAATATTGAGCCTATTGTTGTAATTTGTATTGAACATGTTTGGAAACAACAGGTGTCGTGTCCACTAATAAAAATGTGATGCTATCATATGCTGGATTTTTTGAGGGCACATGGCCAGCTAGGGCTGCTGCCAACCTCCAAGTAAGGCCCGGAATCACCGCTTCAGAGATCAGTTCCTCTGTAGAAAATAGCTGCTTCAGAAGGTGGATTTCATGACAGTTATTCTGAACTCTCTCAGCCCCACCTACCTCACAAGGTGCCTGTTGTGAGAAGAGGAAGGGGACTGTAAGCCGGTTTGATTCTCCTTTAAAGGTAGAGAACATCGGCATATAAAACCAACTCTTCTTCTTCTTTTTCTCCAGTGGATGACCCATTGAAGTTAAAGGGAATTATACAATACCTGTTCTTGTCGCAGATAGGGTGAAAGCTTGTACTATAACTACACACTTGATCTTAGCCAAAAGGCCGAGAAAGCTTGTACAGAAGTCGATGGACGCAGTTTGTCCCCTGAAACTATATTTACACCTGCTTTCTGCAATATATGATGAAGCTCTTTAAACACTTTTTGGAACCTGAGATTTTGGAACCTGAGGAGGGAACTCAAAAAGTTTCCCTCTGCAATAGCAAAACAACACTTTGGTATTCTTTAATGGCTCTGGAAAGTTGTCACCTGAAATGGTTGCCTTACCTTATCTCACTGTAAAATGGTACAGCCCCATTTTATCTCTTTACATATTACTAGGCTGACAATCAGCCCCGATGGATTTGTTTTTATCCCTCCTATTCACTAAAGCCCTGACCTGGATGGCCCAGGCTAGCCTGATCTCGTCAGATCTCAGAAGCTATGCAGGGTCAGCCCTGGTTCCTGTGCAGAGGAAAGCACTGGCAAACCACCTCTGTTAGTCTCTTGCCATGAAACCCCCAAAAGGGGTCGCCATAAGTCAGCTGCGACTTGACGGCACTTTACACACACACACATTCACTAAACAGCTCAGGGAAGACCTTGTGGTCTCTTTCCTCCATTTTATCCTCCTGACCAACCTGGAGTTAGTAGACTTAGACTGAGTGGCTGGCCCAAGGACTCCCAACAAACAATATAGCAGAGTCAGGATTTGAACCCAGGTGATATTCTGATACTCTAACGACTATACTACATTGGTTCTCAAGGGATGCACTGCAGATTTTGGATAATAGTTGGATAAATGTGACCCCAAGGATAATGCGGGTTCCTCAAGCTGATCTTTCCTTGTTTCTCTTTTGATCCCAATCTCGCTTGCGTCCCCTGAAGTCAGTGGCAATAAAAGGCAAAAGCCCAACCTACTGAATTCAATTACAGTATGAATGAGTCCCTCTCATTTGTAATGAGATAGTTAACTGCATCTGATGGGCTGTGTTCCAAAACACAGGGCCTGCAAACTTTCTCTGTGTAATGCTCTATAATCAATAGGGGTTTTTCTTTTCTCTCCCCCTTGTTTGTTTGCTTCGTGAGGAGGTCTTTTTAAGATTGGGCCTGTTTTCACTGTTTCAGTAGTCTAACGCTAAATGACTCATGTAATGATGAACACACACCCGTAGACACACACATTCTGTGCCCTTGATAAAAATCAAGTCTGAATAAAGTAAATCTACAGCATTAGTCGTGGGTCTGTAACAGTTTACCAAATGTAAAAGGAGAATACGATACAGAGATAATCTAAAAAAATTATCCCTATATTTTCTTTTATTATCTCACATGCAACAGTATACAAACTGGGCGGGTGGGAGCGGTTTAGACAATTTAAGCAGCTTTGTCCCTGTGTGGGTGGCAGACGGGCTCGATCTCTCCCATTGCCCCACAGATAACATCTTGTGTGAGGCGCTTACTTTGCACAGTTTGTTTCCCTGATGATTGGGAGTTTATGCCAAGGGCTTCTCTCCAGTATGGCCAAGGATGGCCTGCAACTGGCTGGAGATGGGGGAGATGGGTACTTCCTGTTTTTTTTTGGGGGGGGGGCAAGTGGCATCCCTAGTATAATGATATCACTTCTGGTATGACCTGGAAGAGATGTCACCATGCTGGGGTGAAGCTGTAGCATTTGCTATAAACTTTAGGGTTAGGGTTTAAACGTAGCATTTTGGGGCAAATGCTAGAGAGTCAGCCAGTATGATGATGTCATGTCTGGGTTGGGTTTCTGCCACCAGCAGGTAATTGGCTACACTAACAGTACAATCCTAAACAGAGTTACTCCCGTCTAAGCCTCTTGCTTTTTCCCTCTCCTGTCAGGACAGTTTTGTGTTCTGCATAGGTGCCTCATGCTAATGGCCACACACCTCTTGAGCATCATTGTGTGAACATGTGATTGTCTCATGGGTCACCTTCAGTCATTGCAACAAACCTGCTTTTCCATGAATAGCACAAATGCCGTTCGATCTCATCTCATGCTGGTGTGCTCTCCTTCTCTTGTGTGTTGAAAGCTTTCTAATTTGGGAAGCCGGCGATGAAATCCTGTTCCACCTTGATGTCTAACAGCAGTCCCGTGGGCCAATCAGACTTTGTTTTCACCCCACCAACTGGATTTCTACACGGGATTTAACTGAGGTTGAGAATCCTGGTTTGTGGGGAGGAAGCAAAGTCTGATTTGTCCAGATTTCCACATTCTGATATCGTGGTAAACTGGAGTTTGAGGCAAGGTTTTGCAAACCAAGGAACCTCAAATCATACTTTGGGCAAAG
Organism: Euleptes europaea; assembly: GCF_029931775.1. NCBI lineage: Eukaryota > Metazoa > Chordata > Lepidosauria > Squamata > Sphaerodactylidae > Euleptes > Euleptes europaea. The sequence continues at coordinate 13,365,469 of NC_079325.1, read as the reverse complement.
GAGCAAGCTGCCTGTGTGCCCATCATGAACAAACCTCTGTTTGTTGTGATGTCTGAATGCAGCGCATGTGTTCTAGAAAACTAGTACAGAACTGTGGTTTAAAAAACTAATTAGGTAATTTGGAAACCTCCAATTGAGCTCTAGTGTTGTCTTTACCATGATCTCTGTAGCTACTTGTGAAAGGTTGCCAGTGCAGTGTAATGGTTCAAGACTAGAGCTGTTACCGCACTAGGTATTCCCAGTGATGTATTAAGAGTTTGAAACTGTTATAAAAAATACTGTTCGCATTCTCTATGTATTCCCACCGATGTATTAAGAGTTTGAAACCGTTATAAAAAATATTGTTCGCACTTTGTTTGGCCCCTTCAGCTGTGAAGACTTCTTCCAACCATTTTTTAGCCGTGGCATCCAAAAACCCTTTTAAAACCATATTTTTTATAACATTTCCAGACTCTTAATACATTGCTGGGAATACATAATGCGGTAACCCCGTAGGATTTGGGAAGACCCAGGTGCAAATACCCACTCTACTATGGAAGCTGGATGACCTTGGTCAAGACACTGTCTCTCAGCCTAACCTTCCTCACAGGGTGGTTGTGGTTGTTAGGATAAAATGGAGAGGGGAGAATGATGATCTAACCTGCTTTGGGGAATCATTGAGGAGAAAAGTGGGGTATAAATATCAATGGGGGGAAGTGGGGGTACAAATATCCTCAGCCCTATCCTGTGGATACTGGAATATATTATGGAATTGTAGAGATTGCTGAGACAATATAATTCTATCATATGTTGCCTTTTGTGCAGTGTCCCATGAGAATCCTTGGCTCCATTTTGGTCAAATCATCTTGGTATATGGATTTTAATGTTTGTTATTGGCTGCTATAATACTTGATATCTGTTTGCATATTTGAGTTCTTTATTAAAATGAAGCAGCAGAGTTCCGACTTACCTGTTTCATAACTAACCCAACAGACTCAGGAATAAACTCTTCAGAGAATGACCAGGAGGAGCCAGGGATAGGGTTGCCAGCTCTAGGTTGGAAAATAGCAGGAGATTTTGTGGGTAGAGGCTCGGGAGGGTGGGGTTTGGGGAAGGGAGAGACCTCATCAGGGTACAAAACATCCATTTTCTCCAGGGGATCTCTGTAGTCCAGAGATCATTTGTAATACCAGGGGATCTCCAGGCCCCACCCGGAGACTGGCAACCTTAGCTAGGGATTGCCCTGGAGGAAGATCAGGGGGTTCAAGTGATGCCCATACACAGAACCACTGGACTCTGAGATCTCAACTCAGGAGGAAGGTGCCAGCTCACCAAACCCTGCCACAGCTGCCCCTCTTGCCTGTAGGGCTAGAGCCCAGAACACCAGCCCTCCATGTTCTCCCCCCAGCTAGCGAGCCAACCAGAGGCAGTGAGCGGCAAAGTGTGAGGCTTGCAGCCCAAGCTCCTGCATCAGACCCTGATCATGGCTGTTGTGTGTAGTTCCTGGCACCGCTGGGTCTCAATCGAGCCCTAACTGGCTGAAGTGCAGGTGAATCCTAGATTCAATGCTGTGATATCACTTCTGGTTACACAGCTGGATGTGATGTCACAACTTCACAGGGCGCTGTTTCGGATCCTGTAGTTTTCTCCATGCTGCTTGCTGGAGCAAGGGTGGGCAATGGAATGCAGGGGCAGGAGTTCCCTTACTAGGGTTGCCAGCCTACAGGTACTCCGTCCCTGGAGATCTCCTGCTATTACAACTGATCTCCAGCCAATAGAGATCAGTTCATCTGGAGAAAATGGCCACTTTGGCCATTGAACTCTGTGGCATTGAAGTCCCTCCCCTTCCCAAACCCCACCTCCTCAGGCTCTGCCCCAAAAACTTTCCGCCGGTGGTGGAGAGGGACCTTGCAACCCGACAGCCTAGCCAAACCCAGACGGTGGCCTGGACCTTAGTGCTGCTGTCTGAAAGTCAGACCCCAGCCTCCAGCTACTGGATGGATCCTTGCTCTCTCTGGCGGAGGCCTCAGCCAACTGCAGGACCTGTCTGCTAAGTTGTGGCTACTTGCTTTTGAAACTGTTTTTGCACATGCTGGATAACTGTAGTAGTAGTAGTTGTTGTTTTTTAACGGTAAGCCGCATCGAGAGGAACTCTGAAGAGGCGTCATAGAAATATTCTGAACAAATAATGTACTTTTGATACATTTTAGCAATAGTTTGCTAGTGGATTTTCCTGTTTCACACTAGGCAAGATTTTGAGTGCTGATAAATAGCTTTTTTTCTTCCCTGCAAACACACATTGGTCTCCATTTGAATCCCACTTTGAGCTACAAGTAATCTATTGCTTAATGGTTAAAATGCGAGGGGGGGCTGAATCCCTCCAAGATGAGCACCCTTATATTGCAACCATGGTTCCTGATTTTGGCTATGGTTTCTTTTAGGCTAGTGAAATATACTCTGTGCGTGCTCAGAGGCAGTGATTCCAATCCCAGTTCAGTTGAGGAGGAAGAGAGATCCTAGAGGGGACTTTGTTTCCATGCTGGCAGCCCGGTTTTGGAATACAGAACAGTGTGGTTCAAATTCTGATTCATTTAGACTCCTCCCATTTGACTTGGGCAAATTACTGGAGCTCGGCTACACTTCTGTGCCTGTAAAAAGGAAACAGCTGTGAGATTATTCTTTGAGGGTTTGCTGTGAATAAAAACAAAAAAAAATACTGATAAATACAAAAATCTGTTATCTTAGATTTCAGCATTTCCCACTTCTGAAAATTACTCCAACCGGATTCTTTAGTAGGGAGTTTTAAGTCCACTGAGCTTGAAAAGGGACCTATTCTCTGCCCAAATGAAATGAGAAGAAAGAAATCATAGTTTGTTACATGATTTCTTGCTTTTTTAAAATGGATTTTCATACTGCCATAATGTTTTTGGTATGGCACAAAGAAGCATATTCATGGAAGGAAAGCAACTGGGGAAGAGGGAAACAATATTTGACTTGTTCTTAGCATTGCCCTGTCTGGAAGTTTTGAGAAGAGGGTTTTTTCCCCCAGAGGAGGGGAATTGTTAATAGCCAGAAATGTTGACTTATGCACCAGAAGGGAAAATATTAAAGCCACTGACATGTCCTGACACTTCCAGGCTATTGGTTTTGAGCTTCATAGCATGATGAACTCCTAGCAAAATGACAAATGAGAGGTCAATGGAGTGATAATTATGACAAGTGATTTCTGTAGCACTTCAAATGGTACAACACTTACTTATTGGGGTGGGGGGGGGGAAGAACCTTTTTATTGTGCTATGCCAGCATTGTGTAGTGGTTAGTGTCATACTAGGATCTGGGAGACCGAAGTTTGAATTTCCCTGCTGCTACGGAAGCTCGCCGAAACAGAAGGCAAGATACTGCCTCCACAATACAATCAATCTACTCTACTAGATTAATGTCAAAACCGCCATCCAAAACTTTTATAAAAAATCAGCAGATGCCCTAAATCAACTTTTTTTGTGTGCACCATCAAGCCACTGCTGACTTAACTGTGGTGTAGTGGTTAAGAGTGGTGGTTTGGAGCAGTGGGCTCCGATCTGGAGAACCGAGGTTGATTCCCCACTCCTCCACATGAGCTGCGGAGGCTAATCTGGTGAACTGGATTTGTTTCCCCATTCCTACAAATGAAGCCAGCTGGGTGACCTTGGGCTAGTCACTCTCTCTCAGCCCCACCTCCCTCATAGGGTGTCTGTTGTGGGGAGGGGAAGGGAAGGTGATTGTAAGCCGGTTTGAGTCTCCCTTAAGTGGTAGAGAAAGTCGGCATATAAAAACCAACTCCTCCTCCTCCTCCTTCTTATAACGAGCCCATAAGTAGACTATAATTAAACAGAATTATAGTATGTGCTATGCAAAGAACTCTCTTTTAATCCCTTCCATCATGATAGAACACTGTGCTCTATAGAGGCATTTAGCATCTTGCTAATCATATATAATGTTGGAGAGGAAAGGCAGCTGGTATAGCCCCATCTTGTCAGATCTTGGAAACTGAGCAGGGTCAGTACTTGGAAGGTGGACCACCAAGGAAGACTCTGCAGAGGAAGGCAATGGCAAACCACCTTTGCTTCTCACTTGTCTTGGAAGCCCCTTGCTGGGGTCTCTATACTTCAGCTGTGACTTAACAGCTCTTACATACTGAGAAGAAGAAGAGGAGTTGGTTCATATACCCCACTTTTCTCTCCCTTGAATGAGTCTCAAAGTGGCTTACAATAATCTTATTTATTTGTTTTATTAAGCTTCTACCCTGCCCTCCCCTTCCCCTCCCCACAACAGACACCTTGTGAGGTAGGTGGGGCTGAGAGAGTTCAGAGAGAACTGTTACTAGCCCAAGGTCACCCAGCAGGCTTTATGTAGAGGAGTGGGGAAACAAACCTGGTTCACCAGATTAAAGTCACCACTTATGTGGAGGAATGGAGAATCAAACCCAGATCACCAGATTAGAGTCCACTGTTAACCACTACTCCGGGCTGGCTCTCTAACAATGTTGTGTATGTTTGTGTATTGTGTGTGTTTTATGTGGGTGTGTAAGTCAATTGCAAGGGTCTGTCTCTCTGTCACTCTGTTCTGACCAGCTATTAGAACCCAGGAGTTACACAAGGGAAAGAAGGTCAACTCTCAATGTTTCCTATTGAATTCTATAGGACTATCATCAAATTTGCACACAAAGAAGCATTGCCCGCTTGCCCCCCTCCCAAAAACCTGATCCACCCAAGGTGAATTTAGCCCCACCACAGTGGTGCTCTTATATGTTCCAGTACCCACTGTAAATTTGCAATTTAGGAGAGCAGAGAGCCCCCCAAAAAATAGATGGAAAGTCCATCTTCATGTGATCTTTTAGCCAATGTGACTTCTGTCCATTTTTCTCTGAAGATCAAGGCTGCTTAGTATCAGAACCATATTCTATCAGTTTTTTACATACGAAAATAGAAGCTTTACACCAAAGCTTCTAGTTGTCTGCAGAAAAGCTGAAATCCCAATATTTTAAGAAACCCAAACGATAATCACAGAAGGCCCCCTTAAATATACAATTTTTGCCTAAGCTTTTATTTTTCCTCATGAAGCTTGGCCTTAAGCAGGCCTCCTACAATCAAGAGTTCTATAGGACTGGAGCCACCACTGAGGAGGCTCTGCTACAATTACACCAATTTGACTTGCTACAGCGGAGAGAACAGAAAAGATGTGAAAATGGGGAGCCGAGACTTCAATGGGGGGGGGGTCTTCCCAGATGGCCCTAAGGGATTGTGATGGAGTGCTCCAACAACTCTTCAGTGCTGCTGGTGATGATGTAAACCTGTTTGATGGCAGAACAGTCAGGAGGGGTGAGGGGGCACAGAATTCTTTCTGGGTCCAGCATTTCCCTGCTATAAATTGCGCCCACTCCAGAAGCCTTTCCCTTGCAAGATTTCAGATGCATGCTCGTGAAGGCAAATGTGCCTATGAAACCCAGGGTGGAAGATTGGTGGGGAGTGGGGAGGGTGCTGGAACAAGGGTCCTGCTCCACTGGAAATCACTGTTCCACTTTTTCCCCCAAGCCATCAGACTAGAGTTTCACACATAAGGTCAAGTTTGGCTCTACAGGACAATGAGGAAAAGGTGGCTATGTGGATCTGCTCTGATTCAAGTACACCATTTCTGAATCGTTCAGGTTTCCTTTTAGGGCAGTAAAAGTACCAGGCAGTTTGCTAAGAAAATCTTAAAACTGTCTAACGTGGAAGCCATCAGCTTTCCTGAGTCAGCAGTGCGGATTAACATGTGATCTTTACCGTGTAAATATGTCTGCCTGTTTATACCTAATCTTTCTTATTTTTGTTTGTTTGTTTTGTCCAGACAAGCAGTTTTAGAAAACTCCGGTTAAAAGAAAAAAAGGTTTCTCGTCCTTATCCAGTCTGTGTCTTCTTCTGAGAGCTCTAGTGAATGCTTTCTTGATCTGTCTTTTAAGATATAAAGAACAGGCTTATTTGTCCTGGAAAATGCAACATAATGAAGCTGTTAAAAGAAAACAGTTTAAAAAGAGAGAGAGAGGCACAAGGGGTGAGGTTTAACACGGCAAGTCTCCTGCTTTTCCAGACACCAGAACGCAAGTAACCAAATCCCTGTCAGTAATTCACTAACTCAGCTGACCTTCTAAAGGTTCCATTATTGGAGAGAGTTAGAGAAAAGTACACCTTTAAGAAAACACGCAGTAGTTTCTAATAGTCTTGTCTGCTGTACCGCTACTCTCCCCCCCCTCTGCCGGGGAGGTGGATACTGGGGGGGGGGGGCAAGCTTTAAATCTTTCCTTCAAATCTCCAAATATATGAAGTCTGAGGAATAAATTCAAAGCAGGCACGGATGCCTGAAGAGAAGTTAGAGAGAAATATTCCATTTCATTCAAGCGCATCAAGGGTCTAGCTGGAGTCTTGTTTGGCTAAGGCCAGACGAGACTGGGTTCTCCAATAAAAACAAATCTCAAATTAATTATGGCCTCAAGCGAGGGGCCAGACATTTGGAGCTGGTGCATTGCAGTCTGGTTTTCTGGGCTTCCATTTTTTCCCCTTTCTCTGCCCCCCGCCCCCTCCACTTTAGCTTTTCAGCAATTGTGGGGTGGTTGAGCAAAATAGCGAAGGAAGAATTGGATCCGTTGGTAAGGATTGTAGCCAGATCCCCAATCTGTTCGCAAAAGCAACTTGGGGTGGCAACAAAGTGCAGTTTGACATAAGACCCAGAAGAGAATATGTGAAATAATAACGGTGAGGCAGTGCCTCAGAACATGTGTGAATTGCTTTTTTGCTAAGTAACTACAGCTAAGGTTAACACAGCGATCAGACAAACTTCCCAGTCCAAGGAATGATCGGGGCCTTCATTTGGGGGGGGGGGAACCCTGTGGCAAGATGGTGGTGCATCATTATCCAAGCACCCACGTACTAGCTTGGCATCAGTACTGGGAAACTTGCGCCACCAGAGAAGAGCAAATGTACCCTAAGGAATGGGTCCTTAGAATGTCAGTCCATTAAGAGGAAAACAGGACGTCTTTTCTGTGTTTAATACCAGAATGACAGAAATTTTGCAGTGATGCTCTTATTGATGTTCTGCAGAAATCTCCTCTGTTGGAAAGACAGTGTTGTGTGGTGGCTAGATTGTTAGGCTAAGATCTAGGAGACCCAGGTTCGGATCCCCACTCTGCCTTGGAAGCTTTCTGGGTGATCTGGGGCCAGTTACACATTTTCAGCCTAACCTTCCTCACAGGGTTGTTGTGAGGATAAACTGGAGAAGAAAAATGTAGAAGAAGGAGGAGGAGAAAGAAGAAGAGTTGGTTTTTAGATGCCGACTTTCTCTACCACTTAAGGAAGAATCAAACCGGCTTACAATCACCTTCTTTTCTCCTCCCCACAACAGACAACCTGTGAGGTAGGTGGGGCTGAGAGAGCTCTAAGAGAGCCGTGTCTAGCCTAAGGTCACCCAGCTGGCTTCATGTGAAGGAGTGGGGAAACCAACCCAGTTTGCCAGATTAGCATCCACCGCTCATGTGGAAGTGTGGGGAATCAAACTCAGTTCTCCACTGCTCCAAACCACCTCTCTTAACCACTACTCCACACTAGCTCTCTGTGGGTCCCCATTTGGCAGAAAGGCAGTGTATAGATTAAGTTGATTACTTAATTAATTGTACCTGACCAGTCTCTGACATTCGCTTATGTATTCACTTATGAGGCTGAAGACTGAGCTCGAGCGGCACTGAACAGTTAAATCCTTGTTTGTTTGTCATATTACAAGGTTGCTTTTATGACTGATGTTCATTGCTTGTACAATATATGAGTGTGTGTTTAAAACAAACAAAACAGTGGGGAATACATCTCTGTGGTTGTAGTCCTGTGCCTAATGACCTGGGAGCACGTCCCACGGAACACAGTGAGACTTACTTCTGAGTAGACATGCGTAGCCTGGTGATGTGAAGAAAAAAACAACAGGATCTCACCTGCTGCTTTTATTTCACAGACCCACACTAACTCAAAACCAGTCCTGTTCCTATGTTCTTAGCCCTGGATCCTAAATACACGAAGGCTGAATGCTTCCAACAGAAGTTAATTTCTACCTAATGTGTTTAGGATGGCGGCATAAGTAATGAATGGCCCATTTTGCTGCCAGAAATACGATTTAACACAGTTAATGTACAGTGCTTGGATTTTAACCCTGCCCCCCTCATTCCCAGTCTTTTTAAAGGAACCTAACCTATTTGCATGCACTATTCCCTTCTTCTTCTCCCTTGGCCACTTTCCTACTGTAATTTCCTTGCATGCAGAGAGCCTTTTTGCTTCTGACATGGCAAAGTGGCCTGTATATTCATGGCATAAAGATAACAACAATAAACGCCTCTGGACTTCCCAGCTTGTTTTAAATCCAGGTATCTCAAGGCAGCTTCACCAGACGCACTACCCAATCCTGTGTATGTTTTAGTTAAAAGCAAGTCTCATTTTCTTCAAAGTGAATTACTTCCAAGTAAATGAGCGTGTGATGATTGCAGCCTCCATGTTCCTCTGTGTGACTCTCTATATATGGCAATCAATGCAAAGGTCTGGAGTGGCATTTTAATTTTCATTCATTCAGTTCATTTATACCCCCCCATTTTCTCCCCAATGGAGACCCTAGGCAACTTACCTCATTCTCATCTCCTCCATTTTATCCTCACAACAACCCTGTGAGGTAGGTTAGGTGGAGAGTGTGCCACTGGCCCAAGGTCACCCTGTGAGCTTCCGTGGCAGGAGTCGAGATTGGAACCTGGGTCTCAACAGATACTAGTCCAACACTCTTTACTATATAATAAATAATAGCACACAATTATAATGATGTAGGGCTCTCACCCTAAGAATCATTGCTGAACAGTAAATATTGGCTGCAGTCACTGGAACTTATTTCCAGATAAATGTAGTCACAGGCTGATCTTGTGCAGGTTTGCGCAGGAGTGTTCTGTAGGACTTGCTTGGAAGTAAATTTCATCTGCACACACACAGAATGCCCCATGTTCTCATGTAAAGAGGGACCAGTGGGGGAGAAAGACCATCTCGTGGCAATTATCTCCTTTAGAAAAGGCCAAAATTTCAGCCATAAAGTCAAACAATTTCTTCCTGAATCAAATGTCAATCCTCCTGCAGCCTAAAGAATTAACCCCTTTTGTGCTGGAAGGGAAGAGGCAGGATAAAAAGAACCCATTGTGAATTATTAGGATCTTAGCGATCCCATACAGTTAGGCACACCGCTGCCCCGCCCTTCCCAATGAATGGTGTATTTAACTCTGCATCAGAATCCAGCTTGTGTGTTATGAAGAAAGCAACAGGCCCAGAAAATTACCTTAAAAAACAAAAAGCTAGGCACAGAAGTTTCCTTCTAGGTGATTTGACTAATTACTTGCTATTCCTTCCAATGTATCTTGCGTTGGGACGAACAACCCCCCAAAGACCATTCCTACCCCCAGTGTGTGTGTGTGTGTGTGTGGGGGGTGTTAACCCTATTCAGTCGAACATTGGACTATCCAGCTGCTCCAACAACAATCGGTAAACGAAAGTCATCAATGCTAATTTGCAAATCGAGAACCACCCCAAAACTGCTCCTGGACGGCCATAGGTAACACCCCCGAGTCCATATCGGCAGGGTTTGCGTTCTGAAGCCCACCCAGTCAACAATCTTCCAGTGCGTCGATTATACCCAACAATTTAACCACCGGACCCAGCATCTGGAATTCAGAATTCTGCCCCTTTTGATACGCTTTATTCAGTTTTTCACCAGACTGGTTAAGCGTTTCGAGAGGCATCTGAGCAGGCGGGCCCACAAGGGCGCTCCAAGTTTGCAATCGATTGACAGGGCTACCCAACTGGGATTCGTTCCAATCTGTAATAATTTCTCTATTTCGTTTTGGTGGCGATCCTGTCCTCTGCCGGGCACGTGGATCTCGTTGATTTCAGGGTGGAGAAAGAAAGAAGCAGGCATTGTGCGTAACCGATTGATCTAGACACACCGAAAACCGGACAGACTAAGTGGTATTCGCCCGCCCCATTTTACTAGGGTAATGTAGCCCGCCCCCCACAAAAAATGGGGAGATAGAAAAGCCCTACAAGGAAGCCCTGTGTTCCAATCTCATTCTTTTCTGTTATCTCCCATCTTTTTAACTAATTGTGGTGGGAAGAATCTTTCTCTCTGCTTCACCTGTCCATGCTCACGTTTAAGGGTTAGGCTTCCAAAGGAAATTGGTGAAGGTTTCTGGTTCTAAAATAAAATGCAGAACCAAAATCTTGAAAACCAGCAACAAAATTTTATTTTTTTTCAGATGTGGCCATCCCCCTCCCCTTGAGTTCCTTGTCAATTTCAAAACGTCCCCCTCCCCTTCCCGCCCACCTCTCCCCTTCCCGCCCACCTCTCCCCTTCCTTACATAAACCCTGTCCATTTCAGACCTTGGAATTCACCAGCGACTTTTAATGGCCCCCAACTCTTAGGTCGCCCAGGGGTCAATCATACCTTTCCCAGACCCCGCCCTCTCTTGAAGTGACCCGGGTAGCTCGGAGCTGACCTTTGTCGTCGTCCTATTTATTAAACTTTATGTCTTGTGAGTCTCTGGTTCAAACGCCACACAGACGCCCCCGCCCCCCCCCCCCGTCTTTTATAGCTCAGTGGTTAAGGCTCTAAAGCATCTTCTCGACTTGAGAGTAGAGCCCACCGCTGGATCGAGGGGGTCGGGTTGCAAGACGTTAGGAAAGCAGTTTGGGATTTTGGAAAAAGAGCGACTCCTGGCCTTGGAGACGCTCCTTGTGGTTCTAACGTGGGGGGGGGGGAGTCTGGGCAAGGAAAGGCGGAGGGCAGCGAAGGGTTAACCGCTATTCCTTTTAATTGAATGCCAATTCCAGTGGCCCCAGGCAGAGGGGGACCTGACCCCGCTAGCAGCATCCAGATGTGCAGATCTCCGGGGACGCCGCTGCAGACCCAGGGCTGGATTGTAAAGTAGACAAGAAGGGGGGGGGGCGCGTAGGAGAGAGGGGAGGGGAGGCGGACGCTCTGTCCCCAAACCCACACCCCCCCTCCTAATCTCCCGGTTTGGAGACAACCTCAATCGCTTGCAAGCCGCGAGCCCACGACTCCAGGTCTAGTCACGTTTCGCCCGGCGTCTGAAGGGGGGCTGGGCAGGTTGAAGCTGAATTGATGAGGGCTCCTTTTGGAGGGGAGGGACTGGGGGGCGGCTGTAAGCCGGTGTCTCTGCTGCCTCTTGGATAGCTGGAATCGCTGGCCAGCATCTATTCCCTGCTGCCGCCGAATCAAAACCCAACTCCGCTTATTAGGGAAGGGGAGCAAGGAGGGGGGAGGGACTCTGGCCTCTTCTTGTAGGTCACATGAACGCATGAAGCTGCCTTATACTGGGACCCTTGGTCCATCAAAGTCAGTATTGTCTACTCAGACCGGCAGCGGCTCTCTAGGGTCTCAGGCAGAGGTCTTTCACATCTCTTACTTGCCTGGTTCCTTTAACTGGAGATGCCCGGGATTGAAACTGGGACTTTCTGTATATCAAGCAAATGCTCTACCACTGAGCCACAGCCCCTCCCCTCCCAGGTCACCCTGGCTGGACCCACAATCCAGAAAAGGGGGGGGGGCGAGTCTGGACTTGCAAAAGGTAACCCGTCTCTGAGAGTGGAGGGAGATCCTGGAAAGGAAAAGCGAGCGACATTTTGTACCATGTACATTTACCATGTACACAATTACCCCCCCCCCCCATCCATAGCGCGACAGCGATTGATCTGTTGCGTGTTGTGGCGGACTTCGGGCTGGGGAGGGGGAAGGAGCGCTTTGGTTTGTCTGCTGGAAAAAGTTTATAGTGTTTGGGGAGTTTGTCCAGATCTTTAAAGGGTGGGGGTGGGGGGGGGGAAATCCCGGCAAGAAATAAATGTCACTTTGGGGTCGGAGCAGGCGCTGCCTTTTGAAAGGCTCCCCGGGCTGGCCAGATGTACCTTCCGCAGCAAAGAGGGTGTTTGGTGGCAGGTCCGCAGGAGTAAACGGGCTTTTTAACCATCCTGAGAACTTCTGGAATAACGGGTGGGACGGGGGGGGGAAGGAAATCTTCGTTCCCCCACCCCAGGCATTACGGGATCGCCTCGGGCACGCTTACTTGGAAGTAGGTCCCCTGGGGCAACCACCTCCGTTTGGCACAGAGAGTTTTACTTCCGAGTAAACGTGGCCAGGCTCCGCGCGGCGCTGAGTTCAGCGGCCGGGCTGAGGTCTTACGCACAGTTCAATGGGCTGATCGGTCGCAGTCGGTTGGACTTTCTTCCCAGAAAGCGTGCATAGGATCGGCCTTCGTTACATGCCCCGTTTCTTCAGCGCGCTGCCTGCCCGCCCTGAGCCATAGACTAAGCGAGGGCTACTTGTTGTCACCACACACACACAAAATCTAAAGCAAGCAGGCGGAAATAAAACCTCAATGAAAGAAGCATCTGGAACTTTCGTTTACCACTGACTGGCTCAGAGATCTGGAGTTTATTTCAGCATAGCCGCCCCGTGAAACGCAGCCAGACTGGCATTTCGGCGGGGTCGCCTTTGCAAAGTTGCAGGACCCCTGCATGAACCCATAGAGCTGCCTTCTACTGAATCAGACCCTTGGGCCATCAAAGTCAGTATTGTCTGCTCAGACCGGCAGCGGCTCTCCAGGGTCTCAGGCAGAGGTCTTTCCCATCACCTACTTGCCTAGTCCCTTTAACTGGAGATGCTGGGGATTGAACCTGGGAACCTTCTGCACGCCAAGCACTTTCCGCAACTCTTTGAAAGGGAGTGAGCCCTACTCACTTGCAGTTGTCAGACCCCACATTCGGGAGAATTTATTTCCTGGGGAGTCAGCAAGCGTCACTATCTTTCGGAGTATCTTTTGCTCCGAGGCTAGCTTTGAGGCTTATCGCACCCAGTCTGGGAAACGTCTCTCAAACCCTTTAAAAACGTTACATTCTTTCCCCCACGCACCACAGACCTCCCGTTTCAGCTTGGAAATGCTTTGGAAGCGCCAGACATCTGTTTTTCCCCGAAAACGCCTATACCACGATGTATTTCCTTATGTCGTTTCAAAACCTGCAACGGGATGGTAGAAAAAGCCAAACCCCGGTACTTGTGAGTGGTAGTACTGTAACTGGGGTTGCGTTGCTCTTTTTGTCTTAAGGGGGGGAGGGGTTCTGTTTCTATATAGGAACCATTTCCTATGACTTTTTTTTTTAAAGCGTATGCAGTTGTGCCCAGTTACTTGAGAGTAAGCCCCCTTGAGCTGAAATGGACGTGTTTCCGGATAAACATCCCTAAAGCTTTCATAATCTTTGGTGGGGGCGGGAGGACACCGTTTCCCAAAACCTATTGAACATGCTATATTCATGGCTATGGTGTTTGCTAAAAAAAACAAAACAACCGTTCATCTGCACAGAGAGGTACGCCCCTAAATAAAACAGCTGCTTCGTCTCTCCCCCCCCCCCCCTTACCTTAGCTGCTCTTTTTCTGGCAAACAGTTGAGAGAGAAAAATTAGATGCCAAAAACAGGCTGTTGAGTGGCGGTTTTCTAATTTCAAAGCTTAATATCGACATCTTCCCCCCCCCCCAACTACAAGAAGCTGGACCGAGTTATACAGACGCCTCCCCGAAATGTGCGCGACTGGAAAAAGCATTAGCTTTTCAAAAAAAGAAAGAAAAGAAAAAAGTGTGGGAAGAAACGGAAATTTCAGGCTGCGGCTGTAAGCCAGCCTGACTAGGGAGCGGCGAGCGCAGTGGACTTCCTTGCGAGTAGCCCCGCTCAGGATCGCGCCGCCTGGCGCCTCGGGCTTGGACTCCCCTCCCCCTGGACGCCACCTTTTCGAGATGCCCCATAGCGGAGAGAAATATTAGTAATTTTTGCTGCTTTGCCTCTCGGCCGGCCGGTTCAGCTGCGGCGCGGCAGACCGCGGCGCAGAGCCGCTATTGTTCCGCTTCTTATCTAACGGGAGCAAATATCCTGTCTGGCTTTTTGTCCCCCTCGCCCCGGTCCTTTCCCCGATCGCCTTTTTTTTTTTATTTTTTATTTTTTTGGGACCGAGGAGGCAGGAGCCCTTCGTCAGGCCCGAAGTTTCCTCCTCGAGTGACTTCACTTCCCAAAATTAGCAGGGGGAAAAAAGTTCATCCGGTTAACTGTTGTCTCTCTTTCGTTTTGCTGCGAGGAGAACCGCGAGCCCGGGGCAGAGAGCGGCGGTCGCCGGCCCGAAGGGGGGTGGGTGGGAAAGTCGGGGGCTTGGAGGGGGGCTGCCTTCGGTCGCGAACCTAAGCCGGGTCAATGTGTGGACTAGCGGGGCCGTCGGCTGGGAATCCTAAATGGACGGCACTATTAAGGTAAGCGGCGGCGGGGACCAGGCGAGACGGGAGGGTGGAGACGCGTGGGGCGCCGGGGGAGGGCTTTTTTGGGAGGGGGGAGACCCGTTTGCGCACTTTGGGGATGCGCGCGGGGCTTGACTCCTTGCAGGCGAGAAGATGCGCGGCCTTTCTCTTCCCTCCATCATCTCTCTTCTCCCCCCCCCCTCCGGTCCCGTCCCCCTCCCTCGGCTTGTGCCACCGCCGAGCTACTTGCAAACCGCTTTTTGCAAAAGGGCCCCGTGGGTGGGGCAGAGCGCGACCCTCCCCGCTGGGCGCCGCCGCCTTTTGCAGCTGGCCCCGCCGGCCTCCCCGAGGGCTTTGCGATTCTGCTGGGGTCCCGTTAGCGATTCTTGGGGTGTGGGGGGGAGTCCTGGCGCATCCCACCCCCTCGTGAACCGGCAGATCGGGACTGCCGGGGGTGGGGAGGGAGACAGAACACGCTGGAGGAGCTTTCGGTGAGGGACAGGGCGAAAGGCTTGGGAAACGATGGGCTGGGGCGCCTTTTCGCCTTTTTCTTTTGTAGCGTTCGGGACTGGATCGAAACCGGGGGTGTGGTGGGGTTAAGGAGCACGGAGAGGGGCTCGCGTTGGTGTGAACGACGGGAGGGAGACGGCGAGCGTGTCTGCGGAGACTGCCTGCGTGGGT
Organism: Euleptes europaea; assembly: GCF_029931775.1. Classification (NCBI taxonomy): domain Eukaryota; kingdom Metazoa; phylum Chordata; class Lepidosauria; order Squamata; family Sphaerodactylidae; genus Euleptes; species Euleptes europaea. The sequence continues at coordinate 13,350,441 of NC_079325.1, read as the reverse complement.
TGGCCGGCCAGAAGTTCAGGAGCGGCTCCGGTCCTCTCCTGACCTTTCTCGCCGGTCTCGGAGACTGAAGCCCGGGGCTCGGCCCGGTGGCTTCGTTTGGCGTGGGAAGGGAGCGCCGCGATGCGATGCGGAACGGAGCAACTCTGCCTAGGGTGGCCCTGGAAGATGCCCCGATCTCGCCGCGGGTCCCGCCGCGTCCAGACGACTCCCCGTTCGCGCGTTCAGTTCGCGGTCGCGACCGTCTGATAGCCACCCGCCGTCGGGAGCCGGTTGCTGATTAAAAGAATTGCCCCCCCCCCCGCACCCCAATCACCGCCCCAATCCTACAGCCATTTGGGGCCACTGGCAGCTGTTTAGAGGGGAGGGGGACACTTGTTTCCCTGGGGGGTCACCCGGATTGCCCGGGATCTGGCCCAGGGGAGAAAGTGTGCGCCTTTGGTGTTTTGGCATCCCTCGCTCGGCCGCAGCCCCGAACTGAAACCGAGGAGGGCGAAGCCGGGCAGGGGAGACGCCGGGCGCGTTTCGGGTTTGGAGGATCGGGGGGAGGGGAGATTTGTATTGCATGGGCGGGGTGTCAGCAGCTTCTCCCCCCCCACCACCACCACCACCATTGATCTGTGCAGAATCTCAACTTGCCCGGGGGGGGGGGCTGAGGGGGCTTGATCCGAGAGCTCTGCCTGATTTCCCCTCGACGGCAACAAGTGCACGAGTTCCACCCTGGAGGGAGGGCGGGCGAGGAACGTGCGGCGGATGGTGACCTGGCAGCGGGCTGGCTGTTACGAAGGCTCCAGCTATTCGTCTGCTAACCACCGTTTGCTGGAGGGCGGCCCAGTTCCCTAGTCAGCCTCCTGGTCTCTAACCGCATTCGTTTTCTCCCAATTCCCTTTTTTACACATGTCTGACCGGCCTCCTGGTCAGGGAAGGGTAAACTGGAGCGGGTTTGCATGCCAAAGGGAGCCTGTGGAATTTGCCGGACCGGTTATGATAAATGATGACTTTTCCCAATGTATATATTTATTTGCTGGCAAGTTGCAACCGGTTCCTGGCGACCCCGCAGGGCTTTTGAGGCGAGAGGCCTTCAGACGTGGCTTGCCCATTGCCTGCTCTCTGCCTAGAGACCCTGGACTTTAGTGGTGGTCTCCCATCCAAATGCTGACCAGGGCTGCCCCAGCTTCGCTTCTGAGATCTGACAAGATCAGGCTAGCCTGGGCCATCCAGAGGCATGGAGGAAAATGTCCTGCCCCTTTAATAGAGGTTTAATACATGAAAATAGGCAGTTGAAGCTTTTCGTGGCATGGAGGTGAATAATATCCCATTAAGCCTCTACTAAAAGGGCAGGAGATTTTTTCCCCACACCTGTTGGCAACTCTAGCTATTCAGGTCAGGGTAAATGGTAATTACAAAGAAGTAAGTCTTAGGAAAAACTGAGTGCAATTGATGTCTGAAATAGTTATGTCCCATTCACACATCCACATGTGTAGTAGCAAACTCCTGTTTGCCATGGAGATTGTGCCCCAAAGGGATCCCAGCTCCTGGAATATAGACATGCTTGTATATATGTCTTTCTGTGCTCACATTATTACATTAAAGAAGCCTTAGCTATACACCTAGAAAAGGTGTGATGTGACACATGATCAGATTTTTTGTCATGTAAACTGTCAGAGATGTGTTCCACGCACATAGATGCAGTTCTGATTGTTGAAAAATCTGTGCATTGCATAAATATGCTGATGCCTGTAACATCAAGAAAAAATTGTATTCTTGGTTGTTGTTGTTGGGTTGTTGTTGTTGTTTGATGCTAAATGGGATTCATAGCATGGTAATGTACAAGAGACTTGGCCTGGGGAGGCTATGCTATGCAGATAAAGTTTATGCTAAGATGCTGTGATAAGGATTGAGTGTTTTCATTGCTTTGATGACCTCAGAGAAGAGGAAGGGAAGCTGGCGAAGTTGAGGTTCCTCAGTACAACAACCTTAGGGTTTTGCTGTTTTTTGTAGGGAGGACTGCTGGTCACTGGTGCTATAGGATCAGCACAGTGCTCTCTTCCCTTCTGCACAGAGATGCTATAGAAATGCCCATTAGATGTGAGGATCCCGATGCAAACCTCAACATAAAGATGAGCTGAACAGTTTGGTTGCTCATCCCAGATGCTTCTATTCAACTAACGACCCTTTGCTTCCAGGCCTGTGAAGCATGGCCATTGTTGTTCCTTGATAGGATGCTAAGCATGGGAACCATGAGAGGGAGGGTATCTTGGCCATCTTCTGGGCATGGAGTAGGGGTCACTGGGTGTGTGTGGGGGAGGTAGTTGTGAATTTCCTGCATTGTGCAGGAGGTTGGACTAGATGACCCTGATGGTCCCTTCCAACCCTATGATTCTTTGAATAAGTCACCAAGATGGCTGGAAGTTGGTGTAATGGTTGCTGATGTCACAGAAGCCCTGAGGTCTTTTTAATAACAGTGATCATTTCCCCCCCTGTGCCAGTAGGGCATATCCCGGCCCAACCAAGTGACATTTATGTCATATCCGTCCCTTATAACAAATGAGTTTGACACCCCTGGTGTACAGTATCTCTGACAAGTGTTTGTCCAGCTGCTGCTTGAAAACTGCAAGGCAACCAAATTCAACACAGAAGGACTTGCAAAAAATTCACAGCAAATGTACATTACAATTCACATCAACCTGTAGACATCAAAATTCACTTCACATCAAAGAATCACTTCAATACTTATTTCGATTTATCCAGTGATGAATTCAAGTATAGTTCCTTATAACACAGGGAGTATGCCAATAACAACAAGCAGAGTCAATAGTTCTGTTCTTTTTTCCATAGGATCACACCGATGCTTGTGGAAGCATGTGTACTTGAATTCATCACTGGATAAATAGAAATAAGTATTGTAGTGATTCTTTGATGTGAAGTGAATTTTGATGTTGAAGTGAATTGTAATGTACATTTGTTGTGAATCTTTACCTGTGTTGTTGTGATTTTTTGTAAGCCCTTCTGTGTTGAATTTGGTTGCTACCCATTGTGTAACACAGAGGTGCCATACTTCTGGCTGAAAACTGCGAGGGGCAGCTCACCACCTCCCTAGGCAGCCGATCCCACTGCTGAACTACTCTCATTATAAAAAATATTTTTCCTAATGTCCAGTGGGTACCTTTACGCCCATAATTAACACCCATTATTGCAAGTCCTATCCTCTGCAGATTTGTGTATGTGCAGGTTATTATGGCGTGGATTTTGTTGAAATTTAGTGCAGGTGGTAAGATGTCGGGGATGCTAGGCTGATCCTGCATTGAGCAGGAGGTTGGACTAGATGGTCTGAATGGCCTTTTCCAACTCTGTGATTCTATGTTTACCCATGAAGCATGGCTTCCTTGCTTCTCCCCGCCCACTGCACCCTGAAATGCTTCTCCTGGGGGACAGCCCCCCCCCTGGAACTGCATGAAGAGGGAGCTGCATTGGGAAATTCACAAAAAATTGCTCCCCATTTTGCACCTGCAGATCAGGGAGGGGCTGTGGCACAGTGGCAGAGACTCTACTTGGCACAAAGAAGGTCCCAGGTTCAATCCCCGGCATCTCCAGTTAAAGGGAGCAGGCAAGTAGATGATGTGAAAGACCTCTGCCTGAGACCCTGGAGAGCTGCTGCTGGTCTGAGTAGACAATACTGACTTTGATGGACCTTGATGGTCTGATTCATTATAAAGCAACTTCATGTGTTCATCTGTCCAGGATCCAACCTCAATCAACCATTTTGCACCTGTCAGTGAGGGACTGGCAGACAATATCTTGTCTGCCAGCTTGGAGGGCTTTAAGAGGGGAGTGGACATGTTCATGGAGGAAAGGGGTATTCATAGCTATTAGTTGGAATGGATGCTGGTCATGCTGCATACCTGTTCTCTCTAGTATCAGAGGAGCATGCCTATTATTTTGGGTGCTGTGGAACACGGGCAGGATGGTGCTGCTGCAGCCGTCTTGTTTGTGGCTTCCTAGAGGCACCTGGTTGGCCACTGTGTGAACAGACTGCTGGGCGTTATGGGCCTTGGTCTGATCCAGCAGGGCCTTTCTTATGTTCTTAATATCTTCACGAAATGAAACTCTTCTCTACAAATCGTCCGATCCCTGCGCTTACCCTATCCAGATAAGGGTTTTTTAGCCCTTCGGCAAACATCTGTGACTTAAAAAAAAAGTACTGATATATTTAGAAAAGCAGCTCAGATTGTTTGCCAGCAGCTTACGCTGGTGGTTGCAGTGGTGAGAAACGTCCTCAAGTGCAATAACAGCTTCTGTACGGCCTCACTGTTAAAAGGCCTCGGGAGATAGGCCGTAGGCTGTGAGTCACGTTGCTGGCCCCTGCCAAACAGGAGCCTCCTTTGGATGCACCTGGCAAAGTCCTAACGGTAACGGGCACTTGGCTGCAGCTGGCAGCTCCTCTCCGGTGCAAAGTTGGTTCGCCGCAATATAACGGATGGAGGAGGGAAGATCATTCAAAGGGCAGGCAGGGAACGGTTTGCACTGTCCCGAAGGGAGAAGAGCAGCTATCCACACACCTTGCCTTTCCGTTCATTCTTGGTCCAGCCTCAAAGTCCATTCTGCATCTGTCCTGTGGTCTGGAGCCTGTTTCTGCCATCCGAACCGTATCCTTACAAATTCTAAACAGCTGGGAATTGCTCAGACAGCTTTATAAAAGGAGTTAACAAGAATTAAAATCAAAGCTGTGGGAGAGCCTCAGAACGGTGTTGCTGGCCTGTCTGCCATCTTGCCTCCATCCTCTGAACCGTATCCCTGACCTGTGCTGTCTTGTCCACACCTCATTTAGAGAGGGAGTTTTGTGCAGTTGACTTAAATCAAGCTTTGCTCCCTGCGATCCACTGATGGCACTTTTACATTTAAAGAGCAAGAGGACAGTGGCCTAACTAATATGCTTTAAGCGGCCCTATGTTTCCACTGTTGCTTAAGGATGGAGTAAATTCCCTTTGGAGGGGACGTGTGTGCATTCTAACATGTGTACACCAGTTATTTATTTATGCGCTGCTTTTTCCACCAGTGGCTTACAGTGTTCTCCCTGTCTCCATCCTCAAAACAACCCTGTGTGGTAGGTTAAACTGAGAGTATGTGACCTGCCCGAGGTCACCCAGCAAGCTTCCATGGCAGAGTAGGGACTCGAACCTGGGGCTCCCAGGTTCTGATACTCTGATACATGGTCTGATACTCTCTCACCATGCTGGCTCTTTCTCTTGTTCCCTTCCTCTGTCCCTCATGCAGCAATTGATTTAAGCAATTGATGCAGCCTCCTGATTTAAGAAGTCTCCAAGTGAATGCTGGCCAAACAGTACAGACACACAATTAATACCTAGTGAGCATGGCTGATTGGTTTCCACCGCTATGCATGTGGCACAACGGAGGGAAACTGATGTTGGATGTCGAATTCAGTAGCCTGAGAAGATCAGCTTCCTCTTATGAAAGCAGTTTGTGAAGTCTGTGTAGGGCAGGTAATCTTGATGGTATGAGAGAAACAATTGGTGAGCTTTCCAAAACCAGCAGGTGACTAAGTGGGTTTTTCAGTGATGTGGCATAGCAATTCGGAGTTCCCAAATAATGTTGAAGAATGCAGCCTTAGGCACCCCTCAATAGCTCAAAGATCATGGGAATCTGAGCTTTTTTTTAAAAAAAGGGAAGCCTTAAGTTATGGTGGCAATTATGTTCTAAGGCACTGATGATTGGAATATTAGTATCATATCCCCACATAACACAAGATTTTAAATCTGATTGCATGATTCTTTTCGGGCTTCTCTAAAAATGTTTTGCATTTGAAGGGCTTTTTTCTTCCTGCAAACAGTATGTTTAGATTCTTAGGCCATTTTTGCATGTTCAATTTTGATGCTCGCTCAAGGCTCTTTTTTAAAATGCGACTTTAAAAATGCCTATTCACGGTCCCGACGCGAAAGGAGCAATTCCACCCCCCACTCGCCTGCTCCTTTGTTCCTGTTTGCATAGACGTTAGCATATGCATAGCTAACACACCTCTGTTGTTTTGCATGGTTCCTTGAGGGGGATTCTTCGAGGCAAACTCCAAAGGTTGCGTTAAATGGGCTTTTTAGTAATGTGAAGCAGGTATCGCCGGTTTCACAGTCACTTCCGGAATGACAGTTCAGCGTGCAAAATTCAAAAAAATATGTGGGGCAATTTAGCCTGGAATGCGCTGCTAATTACCATGCAAAAATGGCCTTAGACAAATCAACAGAATATGTGTTTTGTTGGCGTCGAAATGTTGATAAAGCAAGAGATGAAAATCCAACAGGAGCAGAAGACGCATTTGTGAAAGACAAGTCCTCACCTTGAGTGGTTAGCTCTTCATTGGGGGGAAACCGAAAGAGAATTGATTGGTGATCCTTTGCATGAGAAGTAACTGCTCAAAATGTTTTGGGACTTCAGAAATTATACATCTGTATCATTCCCCTGCTGAATGTTAATCTTTTCCTGTTTTGTGTACATATATGTACATATGAAGGTTGCTTATACTGAATCAGATCAGTGTTCCAGGCTGAGGTCTTTCACCATCATCTATTGGTGGTAGAAAGTACAGTCAAGTTGCAGCCAATTTATGACAACCACATAGGGTTTTCAATGGAAGAGACATTCAGAGGTGTCTTTGCTTCAGCTGTGATGGGATGACAACCCCCACCCCCTGCATAGCAACCTTAGACTTGCTTGGTCGTCCCCCATCCAAGTAGTAACCAGGGATGACCCTGTTTAGCTTCCAACTTCTGACGAGATCAGGCTAGCCTGGGCCATCCAGGTCAGGGCACATCCTTTTAGCTGCAGATGCCAGGGATTGAACCTGGGACCTTCTGCATGCTAAGCAGATGCTCTACCACTGAGCCACAGCCCCACCCCATGGGATGCTGCCCCTGTGAAGTGTGAAAAGAATATTGACTCTTTCCCCCCTTTAAGTGCAAATAAAGAATCTGGATATGGGCTTATATCTCATTGGGATTTATTCTCTAGCAGGTTCATGAATCTAGCAATCATACATGTGTGGGCCCTCCAATGAATGCACTGTATTAGAAGAAGAAGAGTTGGTTTTTATATGCCGACTTTCTCTACCACTTAAGGGAGACTCAAACCAGCTTACAATCACCTTCCCTTCCCCTCCCCACAACAGACACCCTGTGAGGTAGGTGGGGCTGAGAGAGCTCTAACAGAGCTGTAACTTGCCCAAGGTCACCCAGCTGGCTTCGTGTGTAGGAGTGGGGAAGCAAATCCAGTTCAACAGGTTAGCCTCCACTGCTTAGGTGAAGGAGTAGGGAATGAAACCTGGTTCTCCAGATCAGACTCCATCACTCCAAACCACTGCTCTTAACCACTACACCACACTGGCTCCATATCTTCTCCATCTGGGAATGGGGTGGTCTGAATTCTGTGCCTCAAAGGAAGGCACTCCCAGTCAGAGCTACCTTCGCTGCTGAAATTAGTGGGAAACCCAAATGCAACAAACTTGGACCATTGAGACAGGGCGATGAGAGCCCCGATTCTCACTGCAGCGGGGAGCGTGATGTGTTCCCATTTATAATTTCCGATTGCTTATTTACAGCACAAACTCACTCTTGCTGTTAAACAAAGAGAGGGGATGGAAACGCACGTCTGTTTTGAAAACCCATTTGGTCATGTGAAACTCATTGGCCCGGGCGTTCCTCTCCATATGTTTCTGGTCAAAAACAAGGCCTGTGATACAGCAGTTTTCAGATGCCGCTCATCTGCCGTACCTCACAAGCATCGTTTCCGTATACTTGTTCAGAGTAACATTTGGTGATGGCCATGATTACCAGGCTGCGTGCTGTCCCTGGAGTCTGAATCCTTTTTGTATTCATTTGTACGTTAGCTCCGTTGTTCTAAACCAAACTCATTTCCAAGAAAATTTGTTTAGGAATCTAATCCCCAGGCGTCAGTCATATGCTCATTTATTTTATATTATTGTCCTTGAACTTTCAAATAACCAGGCATATAAATGGCTTGGAAGGCTGCAGCAATCCTAAACATGCTTCCTAAGGCACTCGGTGGGAAAAACTGACTTCTGAGCAGAGGGTTTTGAACTGTCAAATCCTCAGAATCATAGAGTTGGAAGGGACCACCAGGGTCATCTAGTCCAATCCCCTGCACAATGCAGGAAACTCACAACTACCTCAAAGTGTTTCACTCATGATTGTCTGCCCTTGTGCCTCCTGGATGGAGCTGGTATTAGTACAAGAGTCTGAGAATTGCAATCTTACAAATAGACACGAACCGGTGTTCTCAACCATAATCCTATTGATATTAATAGGAATTTCTTTCAAGGGCATCTGAACCTTAAAGGATGGCTGTGTGGCCTCAAGATCATGGAGGTTTCAATTTCCAGAGTACCTGGTTGGTTGGATTTTTTCCCCCAGAACTGAGTTTGATTTCTAGTCCTCATGAGGAGATTGGACAAAAAATTGAATGGACTAAAGCCCCAGTATAGGAAGATCAGATTACTCAATTTCCCACCCACCCCCCATAGTCAGAATCTCTTGTCTTATTTGGTTTTTGAGAATTTGACTGCAGGGATTTCACATTTGCAGCTGATCACTCCAGCATAAGAATTCCCCAGAATATGTGCCAAAATGATTCCTTGCATCGACTCAGCATCCACAGTGCATTATTTAAAATATATTTTATCAAATATATAAGAAAAGACAATGCAAAAACACAATATCAGACATAAAACCATACATACAGTATATCCAACCTTCTAAAGAGTGCCATTTAACTGCTATGTTGTATGATATCAGCTAAGTTACTGGAAAGGGCTAAATCAAAAAACCATAAGTCAAAAACAACAATATCCCTCAGTTTAAAAATCGTATACCTCTTAATAATTTTTAAAACACATATTTCTTCTTATTATATTACTCCTTCAAACCTGGTCTAAGATTTCATTAGACTGACCTCCTATTAGTCTAGACAAAATGGTTAACATGTTGGCGGTACAAAAATTTACAGACAGTGCATTTTTGTACATTGGACAGAATGTAGTTAGTGGCACATCCGTCAAATGTAGGGACCAAACTTAAGTTCACAATCCATTTTAGATATGACTCCCCCCCCACACCCGCAGAATAAATTACGGCCCCAGCCTTGCACAGGAGTGAACAAAGGAACATTGAATTAAGCAGATGAAATCTGCAAGCCTTCATCTTTTGGATTCTTAGTGCTGCCGTCTGTCTTTGGTCAAACACAACTTTGTTTGATTTCTTCTCCCCACCCCCTAAATTGACGGCCAAACAAAATAAGTGTCTGAAAAACTCCAGGACATGACGATCCTGAGTTATAATGTTTAAACAAAATTTGCATCCGTGCTCCTGGTCCACTGTTAGTTGTGCGGCTCTACTGTTTTGAGCAGGACTGGCCCAGTACGTCTGTCACCGCCATGTCTGCCATAGTCTTATTTTACAAAGATAATAGTCATCCAGAAAGGGGCCAGATGTGGCCCAGGGGTTACCAGTTGTGGATCCCTAATTTATACTGAGTGGAGCAGGAAGAAGCTACTCTAGAATCACCTTCCTGCTCTTTTCCCAAGGAGCTCATATGCAGTTCTCCTATGTTCACTTTATCTTCACAACAGCCCTGTGAGGTAGGTTAGGCCAAACAAGAGGCTGGCTGAAGGTCATCCAGTGAGTTTTGTGGCTGAGGGGAGACGCCTAGGTGTAGCTCCATAAACATCCAAGCTGTTGAGTGGCCATTACCTTTAGGGTGAAGTAGTTGCATACAATAATGCTTTATCCCTTTACACTTGTGTAGGGTAGACAGGGGGGCTTGTTTCACAAGATTTAGGTTTCACACGTGGCTCATATGATCTGCTTGACCCCAAGGAAAGCAAGCCCCCTATAGGATGGATGCATTTTAAGAGCAGAAGTGAAGTTGGCACTGGATGTGTTTCCAGCAACATTAAGGGGCAGAGAGAGGAATCATTGCATGAAGGAAAGACAGCAGGGACTTCAGGGAAGCCTTTGACTTGTCTCCTGAGAATCTTTGCATTCTGCCACAGAATCTCTGCATTTTGCAGCAGAGTTGACCATTTGTTCTCGTGTGCAATTTGAGTTTGCCCAGGGCAATGGCCAGGTCTGTTGGGGGTCACACTTCCTTGGGTATCCTAAAGCATGTTGAGCAGCTGCTCATTGCCAGGGAAGAGAAGAAATAATGGGAAATCCGTCTTTCAGGACAGCTAGTGTGCCATTCCTGATCTTCTAGCTGAAGGGCCCCCTTGTAACTTACAAAGAATGCCAGGGTCTTAGAGACGCAGTCTGGAAAGCAGACCCACACAACAACATGCAATATTTAAGCAATAAAGAGAGGCCGGATTTTAACCTTCTGCTCTGTCCTAGGCTTGCTGGCTAAGTGGGTTCATCTTATGAAGAGAATTAATTCATGTTTTACTGGCCGCTTAACTTGCCAAAAGCACCAACCAAGAGCGTGTGTGAATGCTAAAACTGCTCACCTTGATTCCTCTTCACTACTAGTGTGGTGTAGAGGTTAGAGTCTCGGATCAGGATCTGGGAGAGACCCAGGTTCAAATCCCCATTTCGCCATGGAAACTTCCTAGGTGACCTTGGGCGAGTCATGTATTCCCAGCCTAAGCTAGGGTTGTCAACTGCCAAGTACTAGCTGGAGATCTCCTGCTATTACAACTGATCTCCAGCCAATAGAGATCCGTTCACCTGAAGAAAATGGCCGCTTTGGCAATTGGACTCTATGGCATTGAAGTCCCTCCCCTCCCCAAACCCCACCCTTCTCAGCCCCCACCCCAAAAACCTCCCACCAGTGGTGAAGAGGGACCTGTCAACTCTAGCCTAAGCCTACCTCACAGGGTTGTTGTGAGGATGAAATGGAGGAAAGGAGAAGAAAGTAAGCCACTTTTGGGTCCTCACTGGGGAGAAAGGCAGGGTATACAATAAACAAATATACATTTAAAATACAGTCAAAGTAGGGGAGCCAGGTTTCATATCCTCCAGCTACTTCATAGAAATAAGACAGCATACTGAGTAGAGGGTGTGAAAGCTGGACAATGAAGAAAGCTGATAGGAAGAAAATAGATTCCTTTGAAATGTGGTGTTGGAGGAGAGTGTTACGGATACCGTGGACTGCCAAAAAAACAAATCAGTGGGTTATAGATCAAATCAAGCCTGAACTGACCCTAGAAGCTAAAATGACTAAACTGAGGCTGTCGTATTTTGGTCACGTCATGAGACGACAAGAGTCACTGGAAAAGACCGTCATGATAGGAAAAGTTGAGGGCAGCAGGAAAAGAGGAAGACCCAACAAGAGATGGATTGACTCAATAAAGGAAGCCTCAGCCTTCAATTTGCAAGATCTGAGCAAGGCTGTCAAAGATAGGACATTTTGGAGGACTTTCATTCATAGGGTCGCCATGAGTCGGAAGCGACTTGACGGCACTTAACACACACACACTGAGTAGAAGGTGCACATAGCAGAGCAGACCCATAATAACTCTGTCTCTGAAAACCTATGTTTACCTTGCCCATCTATGAGCTATTACTAATGGCGGCTAGCCCCAGTTTCCTTGCCCTTATAAGATGCTTCTCTCCTTCTCTTCCTCCTTTTAAAATTAGGAACACTAAGTACAAAAAGGTTTCCCCCCCTCCCCAAACGTGCAGCAATTCCAACTGTACCTCGCTGCATGCAAATAACGTAAGTACTCTGCATAATTCATTCTAATAGTAGACTTTCTGCTGACTGTAAAACTTAGGCTTTGAGAAAAATTGGTTGGAAATTTCTGCTCAAAAAAAGCCTCCTTGCAAATGGGTATGTGCTGATTTGATTTCTTGTCTTAATATGCAGGCTGGTCCTTCTTGATATCCAGTTGCAATGCACTACAACATCTGACAGAGTTATTTGGTTTGGAGATTTCTGTTGCTGGGCATGGTGGTGGCAATTTGAAGGCATCACTTCTGCAGTTCTGGATAGAGTAGGAGGTGCTGCTTACAGAGTCCAAATACTAATTCCTGTTATGAAGCAGAAGAACAGTTAAAAGCAAATTAATGGCTTGCTTTTAACCCTATTTCACTTTTTAAAATATTTTGCCTTATAGACACAGTTCACAATTATGCAGCAGAATTATCCCTTTAGCAGAGGCTGAGTGGAATGATCTGAGCAGTGACTCATACATAGATGCAGCAGGCAGTCTCTTCTGAGGATAGTTTTCTTCTGCATCTTTGGGCAAAAGATTTATATGATCTGAAAAGAAACCAGAGTATCTGCTGCATCTTTGTAGCGAGTGTGTCTGAGGTGCATCAGAATTGCCTGACCTAACAAGCGGACTGAAGGGAAAGGAGGCCCAAATCAGTAACTCATGCAGAGATGCAGCAGGCAGTTTCTTCTGGGGACAGTTAATTCACTGCATCTCTGTAGTGGGTGTGTTTGAGGTGCATCAGAATTGTCTGCCGACTCTGCCCTACCAGAGGCTGACTGAAGGGAAAGGAGGCCCAAATCAGTAACTCATGCAGAGATGCAGCAGCAGCCTCCTCTGTTGGTACTTTGGTTTCACAAGGAACCTCCGCAGCACACTAGAATTTGAGAATTCCCTTTTCTGCACCAAGGTAAATGGAATGCAAAGGCAGCTGATGACCACACTGACTGGATTGTGATCTCTCCTTTCCTTGCTTCGCTAAAAATACAGATTTGTAAGTGCCGGCCAGAGAAAGATGTGTTGTAACACCTGCAAGCTATCTCATCTTGTCGGAAACTGTCTTTGCCTGTATCATCTCTGCCATCCCCCATTTCTTTTGGGTGTGTCATAAATCACGTTTTCCTTAAGAAGGAAAGGAAAATGCAGTAAAGAAATGGTCCACCGCCTTTCATGGATTGAAAGCTTCTCCTCAATTGTTTCCGGACTTCCCCCTTTTCAAAAGCACTTCAGAAAATTGGTTAAATATGTGACACGCAGCGCAAAGTCAGATAAATGGCTGGCACATGTAATTCCTGAATGTGCTTTGCCCATGTATTGTTGAGTTCAGAGGAGTCTCAGAAGAAGAAGAAAGGACATTAAAAATACTGCAGAGAGGCATGCCCACAAGGTGATGAGGGCAGATGTAGACATTGAAAGCTTGGCATCTGGAACCTAGTGACAGTAGTAGCTGTAGTGGCCAAAGAAGAGAGCAGTTGAGTAACCATCTCTTCCTGGCTGCCATTGCTACTAGTTGTTGGTCAGCCCTTTCAGGATCTGGATTTGTAAAAAGTACGAATGGGCCAGCTAACAGCCAACCAGGAGTCTCACATCCCATGAAGGCCAGAGCACCCCGTAGTTGTTCTCAGCACTGGTATTCAAAGGTACGCTGCCTCTAATCATGGAGGTTCTATCATGGCTAATACCTGCTGCTGGACCTCTCCCCTGTGAATGTGTCTCATCCTCTTTTAAAGCCAACTAAACTAGTGTCTGTCATACATCCAGTAGGTCTAATTTTGTAATTTATATTAGTTTTGCAGTTTTATTGAGTCAGATAATTTTATGTATTAACTTTTGGCTGGTCAAACAGACCATATCAATATGTATATATCAATATATATCAATATATATCAATATATATATCAATATATATCAATATATATCAATATATATCAATATATATATCAATATATATATCAATATATATATCAATATATATATATATATATATATATATCAATATATATATTAGTCTTTGAGGAAAGACGTACTTTTCCCTGTCCTTCCAAATTACCCTTTTGGTTCACTGTCGGACCTGCCTTAAACCGTAGTTCCCTATGGGATTGAAGGGGCCCAACTAACAGGTTTTTGCATGGCTGAAGGTAGATATGGATCAGGAATGGAAGGTAGATATGAATCCTGAATAAAGGCATTCTATTGGTAGCCAACTTCCAGGTTGGCCCTGGAGATCTCCTAGAATTACAACTTATTTCCAGTCTGCAAACATCAGTTCCTCTGGAGAAAATGACTGCTCTGGAGGGTCGGCTCTGTGGCATTATACCCCGCTGAGGTCTCTCCATCCCCAAATCTCTGGGAATTTCCCAGCCTAGAGCTGGCAACCCTACCAATTGGTGTGGAGCTAAACTCTGGGCAGGAGGCATGAAGGTGGCAAAGGGACTGGAATGGGAAGCAGATTGCTTTGGCCTGCATGCTTTCATTTTGAAACCTCCAAATAGACACCTCTGGCTCCCGTTCTTGCATCAACCGATTTGGAGGAGAACTTGGGATTTGTCAGCTTTAGCCATCGGGAGCCTTCTCCGTTTGTGAAGGAAATAACTGAAGGCTGTTGGGGTGTAGCTGAGATGAGGCGGAAGAAAGTCGTCTTGTTTTAGGCTCAGTGAAGGTCAGGGCAATGAAACAGGCAGGCAGGAAGGTATAAGCAGCTGATAGCTTGCGTTCACATCTCAGAGGAGGAATAGGGAGTCTCTGGTTGTTCCGTTGCATACCCGCAGCCAACCACTTCATGTGGGGGGAGAAGCAGGAGCATGACCCCCACTTAGGAAAACACATGCATGCCTGAAGGATCGATTCATACCACCATTTCCCCTTCAAATTAGGCAGTGCCTAAATCAAGGTTAGCATGGGGCCAGAGTTCAGCTGCTGGTTCACCATGAATGAGCATGAAGCTGACTTCTACTGAGTCAGGCGACCATGGTTCCCTCAAGGCCTGTATTGTCTACTCAACTGGCAGTGGCTCTCCAGACGTCTTACTCATCATCTCTTACCTGATCCTTTGAACTCGAGATGCTGGGATGTGAACCCTGGGAGCTTCTGCGTGCAAAACTGGCTCCCAACCCCTCTCTTTGCATGCAAGAAATATCTGGTTCATTCTTCCATGAAAAAGGGTGTCCGCTCCATGTTGCAAAGGAAATATGGATGTAGGACCCAGAGCTTGCTAGATAATATAAGTGTGACTCCACATCTAAGTCAACGCACATTGAGTTGGGCTGTGCTTTCACTATAGTGAATAGCTTTGTGGCTCCCTGTGCAATTCTAAGTATTTTTAAAGCTTTATAATTGCTTCTGAATACCACTCCTTATTCTTCCAAGTTTGATTGACTTATAACTGCATCCCACCCCACCGCGCATGAGCTCTTTTTATCAAGCCAAGGGAGATTTCCTGTGCTCCGCAACCTGGCTTCCTGATGTGTTTCCTTTTCCCTTTTAACAGAACAAAGGAAGCTATAACTCCTCAGCTGCTCCTGTTCCAACTCTCCGGGGGAACCTGACATAATGTTTGCATTGAATGTTAAGACCCCCCCTTCTCTCTCTCTTTTTTAAAACAGGAATTGTCTGAATGCTGGCCAACATGTTTTTCATTTCTAATAATGTTTTTAACAGTAGAAGAAAACCACAGGCAGGAATTGTTATGCTAGTGCACTACACACCAAGCCTAAAAGGGGGAACACCGGCTAGAAAACTCCTTCTGAGAGTCTTACCTGGGGTCAGCGCAAGGAGCGCGGTCTTCCAGGTGAGAGATTCCAGCGGGAGGTAGCCATATTAGGCTGCAATCCAACGCATGTGTACTTGGGAGTAGGCCCCATTGAATGCAATTCCAGATGGGCAGGCCACCTTCTTAGTGTGTAGCAACAAAATGCAACAGGAGGCCAGGGACAATGTATGCAGTGTATTGTGGCACAAGGTTTAGTGAGCAAGCACACACTTCATCAGATGCATGAAGGTTACATCCAACGGGCAGATGCATTTGTTCTAAAAGCTGCAATACCGAAAGGGGAGGGTGTTACAAAGGGAGGCCAGTTTAAATAAACAGGCATCCAATCCAAAGAGGAGAGTGGTCCTCGTGGACTCTGAGTGAAGTGATTGTGGTGTAGTGGTAAAGAGCGGTGGATTCTAATCTGGAGAACCGGGTTTGATTCCCCGCTCCTCCCCATGAAGCCTGCTGGGTGACCTTGGGCCAGTCACAGTTCTCTCCGAACTCTCTAAGCCCCACCTACCTCACAAGGTGTCTGTGGGTTGGGGAGGGGAAGGGAAGGTGATTGTAAGCCAGTTTGATTCTCCTTAAAAGATAGAGAAAGTCAGAGTATAAAAACCAACTCTTCTTCCATTGGATCTTTGTTTGAAATTGGCATCTTTTGACAATTTCCCCTTTCCTTTCTGTTCTTTGCAGCTTTAACTATAAACACACCTGACAGACAATACGCTTTGTGCCTCTGATGAAGTGACGCACAAAAGCTTGTGCTGGAATGAATTTTATTAGCTGTTGAGGCGCAACTGGACTCTTGTGGAACTTACTTCTGAGTAGACATGAAAAAGGTTGTGCTGTAAAAACCATGATCAAAAGACGAGTCCTCTGGCATTTTAAAGCCAGAACACATTTTTTTGTGCCATAAGAAACCCTTCTTTTCAGAAACAAGATGGTGACTTTGGCCAGCTTGAGCTCCACCTCTGCTAGGGTTGCCAACCTCCAGGTACTAGATGATTTCCAGCCGACAGAGATCAGTTCCCCTGGAGAAAATGGCCACTTTGGCAATTGGACTCTATGGCATTGAAGTCTCTCCCCTCCCCAAACCCCGCCCTGCTCAGTCTCCACCCCAAAAATCTCCAAGTCTTTCCCAACCTGGAGCTGGCAACCCTAACCTCTGTGCGCTCTCTCCTTTTAGACCACTAAATACTGCAGGCATCATATGTGTGAAAACACACACTCAGCCTTGGTCAACCGAAGAGCATCTTGACGCTTCATACCCTCTCTGTCCCACAGATAAAGACAGGTGTCCCAGTGGGGATTCATCTGTCCCATAACATCTGAAGCAGCTTTTACTCAGATGAATGAGCTCACAGATGGCATTGGAGTGAACCACTGATAAAATTTAGATAGTTGCTTCGATACGCAGCATGCAATTTCCTTAATAGGACCTGTAGGAAAGCACGGGGAGTGGATACACATGAACACATGAAGCTGCCTTATACTGAATCAGACCCTTGGTCCATCAAATTCAGTATTGTCTACTCTGACCGGCACAGCTCTCCAGGGTCTCAGGCAGGGTCTTTCACATCACCCACTGCTTTAAGGTTGACAATGAGCAGGACTGTCAAGATAGGACATTTTGGAGGACTTTCATTCATAGGGTCGCCATGAGTCGGAAGCAACTTAACACACACACACACACACACACACTGCCTAGGCCCTTTAACTGGAGATGCCGGGGATTGAACCTGGGACCTTCTGCATGCCAAGCAGATGCTCTACCGTACCGCTCAGCCACTGCCCCTCGCCCAGTTTTTTTAATGGTTTTGCTGAATCCCATCACTTCTTTTTCTTTAGCCTCTTTCTCTTTCTGCAACCTTTGTGTTTCCTTCTTAAAGCTGTCCATAACTTCTTTTAGCTTTGCCTCTGCCTTTTCCTTTCCTTTGTCTAGAACTTCACTCTTAGTTGTTGCTTCTCTGATGGTTGCCTCACTAGAGAATGAGAGAACAAGCAAACCTGGATGGGTTGAAACTCGGCAGGTCTGCCCAACTAGAGAGTGACCAAGCCAAATGTAACCCCCCCTTCTGTTACTGGCAGCACTCCAGAAATTAAACATAATTATTGGTTTTGCTAGCCGCTTAGGTCTGCAAAAATGTGCGTGTATGTTAGTAATCGGGCAGGTGGCATGGTATAGTTCGATCTTGTCAGATCTCAGAAGCTAAGCAGGATCAGTACTTGGAAGGGAGACCTCCAAGGAAGGCTCTGCAGAGGAAAGCAATGGCAAACCATCTCTGGTCCTCACTTTCCTTGAAAGCTCTTGCTAGAGTTGCCATGAGTCAACTACGACTTGACCGCATTTGACACACACATGTTAGGGATGGATTCATGAATATTGAGCTTTGTCAGTCACAATGGCTGCAACAGGGATTCGGTTAGTCTCCCACATCTAACTGGTCTTGTCTGTTTTTGTGGCTTCTTCCTTTTGTGCATACGTACTATAACCTTGCAGTCTTCTGGTGTAACCTGTGATTTTTCTGTTCCTTCTGATTTGCACAGCTCTGCCAGGCAGTAATGTGGCCTGCTGAGATCCTTTTCTAAGCTATACATTGCAGAAAGTCCTGGTCCAAGCATTATAAGTACACCCTCAGATTTTTATTTTGCAGTTTACCTCTAGCCAAGCATATCTTGCTTGTTTGTTTTGGTAGCGATGCTCTAGTTTCACTAGCGGCACAGACCTTGGAAACGTTATTTTGCTTGAATTTATTGATGGGAACTTCAATGAAGAAATAGGCCTTTTCTGTTATTAGTTGAAACAGATTAAGCAGTGGTTCATAAGATTAAAAATGAGGTTGATTTCTCTCGGTTTTGATGCACTGCCCAAAGAAGCAGAGAAAGCAGGTGTGTGGTGGAAGACTCAAGGCTTAACCAGTAGTTAATGGACCAATGATTGAATGTGCATCAGCATGTTTATTTCATTTCATTTCATTTACTTCATTTATAACCCATCTTTCCCCCAATGGTGACCCAAGCAGCTTCGTTTTCTCTCCATTTATGCTCAAAACAACCCTGTGATGTTGGTTAGTCTGAGAGTGTGTGACTGGTCAAGGTCACTTAGCAAGCTTCCATGGCCAAGTGGAGAGCTAAATCTGGTTCTTCCAGAGTCTGGTCCGACACTTTAAGTGGTATACCGTACCGGCTCTCAGGATGATGGGAGTTATTCCTTTAGATCCTCCTACCTGCAAGGTAGGAGAGGCTTAGAGAAAAGGCCTGTTTAGATAGTAAAAAATGTCGAAACAGATGCATAAAAGATAGGTAAAAAAGGAAATTTATTTGTAGAAAAATAAATATGTATATAAGTGAATGGAATGCCAAATGAAAGTGCATATTTGATTACTAACTACAAATGAATTAGTCCTTACCTACTGGGAGATCCTCAGCATGTAACCTTGCTTTGTAAATTTAAAACACATTGTAAATTTTACTTAAAAAAAATAGACAGTATATAAGTGAAGTCAAACCACCTCTATCAAAAGGACCAGTGCAGACATTACCCTGTTTAACATAACCTTGATTAGGAGCTGGGAGTGCCCTGTGAACTCACCTGCTCCTTCATTTCTTTCGCTTCCCCTCTCTTACGTGAATTGTTTCTTTCCTTTCCGGAGCTAACCATGGCTAGTGTTACATGTTCTCCCAGCTTTCCAACAACTCTGATTAGAGCCAGACTTGCAAACTCTGGTTTGAGCTAACAATAATTAGCACAGAGATAAGTTCACGCACAATCATAACCATAGATAGCATATATAACAAAAGGGAGGAGGACTGCAGAGATGAGTCTTTTAACCATTCCCCATCTCCTAACCGTGGTTTGCAGTCTAGGTGGTGCTGCAACAGTACCAGCTTAAAATGGGTTGAATGGTGACAGGGTGCACAGGCGTTGACTTTTCCTGAGCCTATTAGCATCCAAGCAGATGAAAATGTCACCGCTGAAAGAAGAAAAGCAGCCAGCCATGTGCCGAAGGGTCGTGTGAACTGGCCCCAGATGAGAACTAATTAGCCTTTCTTTTATTATCTATTTGTGTAATTTTTCCCCCTTCGTGCAAATGATGTTTGCGGATTGGAATTGTCTTCCATACACAGCTTCTGAATGCCAATCGGGCACCTGGATTAGCACCTGCCAAAACATGATGCAAATAAGCCCTGCAAAGCTGGGCTTGATCAGTCTTGGCATAATAGAGACAAGAGGGTCCCTGAATGGGCCATGCTAGGATACAGACCCAACTGCATTCATTAACAGTTTTCAGAAAGGCTGCAGTGCTCCTGTGCAAAAACAGCAGAGACAAACAAAGAACTTCTCAATGCTTTTTTGTCACCGTTTATATTTTTGTGCACGTATAATAAGGCAGCAACTTTCATTACCTCTGCAAATGACATGCTGGGGGAGCTCTGCTGTATTCCACAGATAGAAAGAATGTGAAATTCTATTGCCAAACACTGAAATAACTGGGAAATAATTACTGCTCTTTCATAGTTATAGCAGGCCCAGCGATCATAGGACTGATTTTTTCCCCAGACGGCTACTTTAAATCAGCATTTATGGGAGTGTGCAGGGCATTCAGTGACTCAGAAGAGCCATTTGGATGACCTTTGCAAAGTCTGAAATAGCACCGTCAAAATTATGGACTAATATCTAAAATCCAGGTATGACAGTCGTTTTCAAACATGCCTTCCCTGCGCCTTTATGGTATCTTACTTTGCTGCGGTGGCCGATGACTGTCCATGTGCAAGTTCTGCCTTTTGGTATTGCCAAACTATTACACGGGTTTTCCCCTTGCGGTTCCCTTTCTCTTCAGTTCTCCTCACTGTATTTAGAAATGCTGACTGGTGTTAGTGGGATATTTTGTTCTCTTCAGTCCTGGTCTTTGGTTGAACTTATAAACTTCAGAAGAACTGTGTGCTGCTAAAGCTTTTCCTCGGCTGTTCTAGATGAGTGCAGGTGGGGAATTGCATGTTTGCATTTGGGGAAAAAATGTTTTTAATTGGGGGGGGGGAAACCTTCTCTGAGCAGAACCTCCTGCCCCAGGTTGGAAAGCAGAAATTTAGTCTGAACGTTTTTCCTTGACATGATGACTTTCCATGTATGGGGAATTTTTTAAACTGGATTAGATTCATATGTGACATTCCCTGCCCTGTTGCAGTCCAAAGTGGTCAGTACACAACAAACTTTTATGACTTGTTTCTGCTGCATGTATACAATGACTGTGCTGAAACGACAGATGGGAAGGGATACATTTGTACCCAGAATTTATTAGAGCTCTGAGTTATGCTTGGCCTCTGTCTGTTCAACTGCTGCTTTCCGCCTCCAATTCTGTAATTTTCTATGAAAAGGAGGGAAATGCTTTTCTTTCTTCCCTTTGTACCTGAAGAAGTGAGCTCTGATTCGCAAATAGTCATTCTTGAATAAAGGTTGTTAGTATTTATGGGGAGGGGCTGTGGCTCAGTGGTAGAGCATCTTCTTGACATGCAGAAGGTCCCAGGTGATGCAGAAGGTCCCAGGTTCAATCCCCAGCATCTCCAGTTAAAATTATCTGGTAGCAAGTGATGTGAAAGACCTCTAACTGAAACACTGGAGACCTGCTGCCAGTCTGAGTTGTCAGCACTGACTTAGATGGGCCAGTTCTATGATTCAGCATAAGGCAGCTTCATGTGTTCATGTGTGCCTGTTGAAATCCAAGGAGTAGGGAGTGCATCTCCGCAGGTTGCGGGTGGAGCTTTATTGCCCAGCATGGCTTCCTATCCTTCTGACCAGCCGGAAGCAGAATCATGTGTGCCAAATAGCATCTTTAAAATTGCCCAAATAAACCCCGAAAGGGGTCCAAATTGCTTGGTGCATGCTATTTATTCATTACAATAGTTTGGTTATTTATTTATTTTATTCTATCAGATCTATTCAGCCCTGTTTACAAACCTTACTGGATAGGGACACTTGCCAAATTTCTTCAGTGTTTTCAGAGCTACTTTGAGGAGCTGCTTTTAACAACTTGTGTGTAATGTGTTAAGAGTGATGGATTCTAATCTGGTGAACCGGGTTGGTTTTCCCACTCCTACGCCTGAAGCCTGCTGGATGACCTTGGGCCAGTCACAGTTCTCTCCAAACTCTCTCAGCCCTACCTACCTCACAAGATATCTCTTTTGGATAGAGGAAGGGAAAGTGATTGCAAGTTGGTTTGAGACTTCTTAAGAGGTAGAGAAAAGTGGGGTATAAAAACCAACTCTTCTTCTACTATATAGCCAAATGTGTGATTCAAACCCCCCACATTTATCTTGATACTTGCCCCAGTTTTATTTTCAAAGTGCTTTGGATTTTTTTTCTTTCTAACAGATATATGTATGCATGTTCACTGTGACTCATATATGTGTCTGTGTGTAAAGTGCCATCAAGTCGCAGCTGACTTATGGTGACCCCTTTTGGGGTTTTCATGGCAAGAGACTACAGAGGTGGTTTGCCAGTGCCTTCCTCTGCACAGCAACCCTGGTATTCCTTGGTGATCTCCCATCCAAATACTAACCAGGACTGACCCTGCTTAGCTTCTGAGATCTGACGAGATCAGGCTAGCCTGGGCCATCCAGGTCAGGGCGACTCATACATAGGGCTTGTATATAAGGGGGTAGAGGTCTCTCACAGAGAATGATTACCACATACATCAAACTGCAGCTTCTGGGATTTGGGGAAGGGGTTAAGCAATGGTAGTTATCCAGAACTGAAATAAATCTGTACAATACACATATCTTCACTCTCTTTCCCACATCTTCCACGTGAACCCATGAAGCTGCCTTATACTGCCTATGGTCCAACAAAGTCAGTATTGTCTACTCAGACTGGCAGCAGCTCTCCAGAGTCTCAGGCAGAGGTCTTTCACATCACCTACTTGCCTAGTCCCTTTAACTGGAGATGCTGGTAATTGAACCTGGGACCTTCTACATGCCAAGCAGGTGCTCTACCACTGAGCCAAAGCCCCTCTGCTGTGACACATTCACTAACCATCCCCTCTGCTTCTTGTGCCCTTTCCTAAGCGAGGGTGGTGGTGGAAAGTGCTTTCAAGTCACAGACGACCTATGGTGACCCCGGATGGTTTTCAAGGCCAGAGATGTTCAGAGGTGGTTTGCCTGCCTCTCCATAGCAACCCTAGACTTACTTAGTGGTCTCTCATCCAAATTATAACCAGAGCTGACCCTGCTTAACTTCCAAGATCTGATGAGATCAGGCTAGCCTGGGCTATCCAGGTCCAGAGCCATGGCTTAATGGCAAAAGGCATGCTCTGAATGTAGAATGTCCCAAATCCAATCTCTGGGAGCTCCAGTGACTGTTCCAGCAAGACGGAACAGTGGCTTGGCTCAGCATAAGGCAACATCTCTTTTGAACGCCAATGTTCTGATGGAATTGGAGAGCTGCACCTGACCTCCCGGTCCTTTGCCACTGGCCAGTGCGATAGCATCAGTTGCCACCAATGTATTTTTCTTCCTTTACCCCACCTCCATTTTTTTTTCAAACCATTCATCGCAGTCACTTCAGAATGTCACATCAGGATAAACACAATAACTCTATAAATACTCGGGGCTGTTTCCTGTTGTTCTTCCTTTCTTTGAGTCTGGGCGAGGGTGTGACTGTAATCCACGCTGTGACACATTCGCTAACCATCTCCTCTGCTTCTTGTGCCCTTTGGCCATGTGGCCTGAAATATTTTCTGCTGCTCCCCCCTTTCCAGGTTTTCTTGCCATATGAGTAAGTCATTTGACAAAACATACTATGTATATTTAAGAAACAGATGCAGCCGCCTATGGGAGATTCTTTGGTGTGCTATAGGTTTTTTGTTAGGGAAGCACACTTGCAGACAGCTTGGCTACAAGACATGAGTGGTGTGGGTCTGGTCGCCGGTCCCCTGATCCGTGGTCACATGTAGCATTTGGGGGACCCACTTTAGAAAGTGGTCTGTTGTGTAGCTTGGCAGCACAGCAGAAGAGGGAGGGGTATTTTTACCTTCCCTCCCTCACTGGTTGTTTATACATGGGAGTTTTACCTGAGGTCCGTTGCTTGCTGGACCCACACTTTCCTGTTGGGAATCTATGCACCAGCAGTCTCCAAGCTCAGATCAAGTCCCTGCCTCTTTAAATGGTGTTTTGTAATTGGCTTACTTTGTAGAGTTTACTATGAGAGAAAGCCCCCCACACAAAAAAAACCCAATTGCTGCATAAAAAAGCATTTTAAGAACAAAAGAAAAAACCAGAGCAATCTGGAAGGGGGGGAGTAGAAATACAAGCCTCAGTTTTAAAAAGCCTTTCTTCTGCTCAGAAAGAGCTCCCAGGAAGCAGGAAGCACTTGAATCCCCGCCTCTTTACATGCTGCTTTGTAATTTGCTGTGAGAGAAACCAAGCTTGTGTGTCCCACGCTTTGCCTAATGAGTGGGGATTTCAACCGGGCTGAGCTCAGGGGAGAGGGAAGAAACAGGTTAACAGAGGAATGGGAAGTCCCGGGATTTGTGAGGGCTGGCAGCGAGGTCATCTCTAATGGACAGAAAACTCATGCATAACTCCAAGGAACAACCGAGACAGACCAGGGGCAAACATGCATAAACACCCATAGTTTTCCAGAGCAACAACAATCATGGGAGCAAAGTCCCCTGTCCCCTTATGCAGTGCTGCTGAGCCACATTGAGTATTGCGCTACTTTCCAAGGTATATTCCCTGACAGTACATGTGACTGTGAGTTAGAGACCCCCAACCCAACTAATGACACATGTGCAGATGAGCCCACATTTATGGGGTGGGGGAGTAGAATTACATGTAAGTTCCCCGTTGACTAGAATAGTTGATAGCTAATAGAAGCCCAGCTAAAGAAGGACACTTGAATGTGCTTTGTTATCTATTTCGGCAGTAGGCAACCAATGGTAGCATGCCAGACCATTGTGTTTGGTGCACAGGATTAGTTCTCCCCCAAATTTATTTATATATTTAGAACATTTTCCTGCCACCTCTCCAGGAACCTGCTTGAGGTTGCTTACGGGGACATGACAAGCCCCAGAGGAGCCCATGGATCCCAGCTTAGTTCCAGTGTGTCTGGCCAAGCATGACCCTCCTTTTCCCCATGCCTATGTTGATGCACTGGCAAAATATCTTCACAGGTAGACATTACAGGAGGATTGGCACTTAGATCAGCATTTTGCCTCCTCCCTATTGTATTGCTCTTTTGGTGCAGAAGCCTCTGATGCAGATTGGCTGAACTGGCATGACATCACAGAATGTTCGGTTGCTCAAGGAGGGAGTGAAGCTGTTTATAGTCTAGCTTCTGTGAGGGAAGGGTAGATTGTCAGGTGGGCTGTTATGAGAACCTGTGAGAGGCGAGGAGATTGGCAAGAGGTTCCAGGACACAGGGAAGTCAAAAGAGAGAGAGAGACTCTGGGCCAAGAAGCCTGAAGGAAATCTTCAGAACATACAAATGAAGAGTCTGAGGGAAGTGTGGGTGGAAGATGAAGCTCAGGGAGGGATTGTGATGTTGGCAGTAAATGTGCTGCAGCTGAAGTGCTATTTTGCTGGCACAGTCCAGGCTACTTTAAATAATATCTTTTTTCTTAGACATGGGAATGATACTTGAGTACTAAATACATGCTGTGAACATCATAGTTCATCCTGTTATCCCTATTTTTTTTAAAAATGAAAGAGGGTACCATATCTCTATCCCATTGCTGCTTGTATCTATTTTAAGGAGGTTAACCGCTAAAAATGCTTTGCTTGCTCAGTGCAAATTCAATATGTGAATTTTATACTTGGCTATCATGCTCGAGTGACCCTCCCCACAATTTGAAGGCAGTTCATAGTCTTAGTTCTGGCATTAAATCATCTGTCCAGTCCAAGTATGCCAGCTCGGCTGGAGTGTTTGTGAGTTTGTACCTTCAGACTTAGAACTGAACTTGGCTTTGCTTAGCATACAATAATGGCCTAGACACAACTTATAACAAATGCCAGGCCTGAAATAGGCTGAAAAGGTTGTAGTGAGGGAGCCCAAGGGTATATCAGTGTGTGGAAATCAGAACAGAAATGCCAGGACTTAAATGCAGGCGGTGTTATATAAGTTGTATTAAATAAGTTATATTATATAAGTTGTATTAAATAGAAACCTGAAATGCAAATTTATTTGTTTGTTTATTTCATCATTCTTATAGCCTGCCCTCTTAGCGCCAGTGTGGTATAGTGGTTAAGAGTGATGGTTTGGAGCGATGGACTCTGATCTGGAGAACCAGGTTTGATTCCCCACTCCTCCACATGAGCGGCGGATGCTAGTCTGGTGAACTGGATTTGTTTCCCCACTCCTGCACATGAAGCCAGCTGGGTGACCTTGGGCTTGTCACAGCTCTGTTAGAGCTCTCTCAGCCCCATCCATCTCACAGGGTTTATGTTGTGGGGAGGAAAAGGGAAGGCAATTGTAAGCCGGTTTGAGTCTCCCTTAAGTGGTAGAGAAAGTCGGCATATAAAAACCAACTCTTCTTCTTCCTTCACCCAGCAAGGCCAGCCTCAGATGCATCTGTTCTCCTACTTTACGCTTATTGGCCAGAATGCTGGAAGGCAGGTGTAGGGTTTAATTCTTGTGAACAATAGGACAGAACACTGCCTTGCAGGTTTTCCCTTAAAATGTCTGTTACGTGAGTGGTGTTAGGATGGGATTTACTTGGTTGGGGCTAGTGTAGTATAGTGGTGAGTGTGTGGACTAGGATCTAGGTGGTCCAGGTTCAAATCCCTACTCTGCCATGGCGGTTTTGAAGGGTGAACTCTATGTCATTATACCCTGCTGAGATCCCTCCCTTTGGCAAACCCCACCATCCCTAAGCTCCACTCCCAAAATCTCTAGGAAGTCCCCCATCCAAAGTTGGAAACCCTGCATAAGAGGGAGAATTTTGGGTTAGATTTAGCTTCAGTCTGACCCAGCATGTCTGTCTGTCTGTCTGTCTCTTTCTTTCTTTCTTTCTTTCTTTCTTTCTTTCTTTCTTTCTTTCTTTCTTTCTTTCTTTCTTTCTTTCTTTCTTTCTTTCGAACAGTGGTCTGGAGCAGTGGAGTCTGATCTGGAGAACCGAGTTTGATTCCCCACTCCTCCACATGAGCGGCGGAGACTAATCTAGTGAACTGGATTTGTTTCCCCACTCCTACACACAAAGCCAGCTGGGTGACCTTGGGCAACTCACATCCTCTTAGCCCCACCTGCCTCACAGGGTGTCTGTTGTGGGGAGGGGAAGGGAAGGTGATTGTAAACCGGTTTAAGTCTCCCTTAAGTGGTAGAGAAAGTCAGCATATAAAAACCAACTCTTCTCCTTCTCCTTCATCTGCTTCTCCTCCTCCTCCTCCTTCCTCTTCTTCTTCTTCTTCTTCCTTCCTTCCTTCCTTCCTTCCTTCCTTCCTTCCTTCCTTCCTTCCTTCCTTCCTTCCTTCCTTCTTTTCTCTCTCTCTCTTTCTCTCTCTCTCTTTCTTTCTTTCTTTCTTTCTTTCTTTCTTTCTTTCTTTCTTTCTTTCTTTCTCTCACTTTCTCTCTTTCTCCAGTCAGATTGTGAAATATGTCTTTTTGTACTGGGCCAGTGAAACCAGTTGACTTGAGGGGGGGGAGAAAGGGGCTTAGCTTCCAGCAAAGACTTTTTCCACACAAACACACACACACCCTCATGCAAAGTTAGTTTTGTGCACCCACACGTGGCCCAAGTTGCCTGCGCCATGAATAGACGCCTTTGTTCCCCAACGGCATCGGCAAGACGGGCTGTTTAGTTCATGTCTGTGCCTCGGCAGAGGAGGAGAAGCAGGCCTGCGAGACAGATGTGGCCTTTAATTGCGTGGAAAGGTTAGCGGATTGTTAAAGCCCTTTTTGACGGGGGTTCCTGAAAGCAGCAAACTGCGGGGGCGGCAGCAGTCCCATTCTGCCCGATTGCCCCACAGTGTTTGTGTTCTACACGCCGATACCCACGATACACAAAAGTTAAGGTTTTTGCTAAACCCTGCCTTTTAACTTCCTTTTGCTGCTCACTTTGTCAGTAGAAAGGATCCTGTCAACACCTCCTGCCAAGGTGTGCAAACAAAGCAAAGGAATCCATTCTCTGTTAAGTGTGGCCGCATAATGAAATCTCCTTTTAGCAAAGGAACCCGCTGCAGTCATTTGCACAACTATCTAACAAAGAATTCCTTCCACTGGTACCAAACCAGCCTTTCAAATAAGACCAGAAAAAAGTACTAGTCCATTTTATTTTATTTTATTTTATTTTATTTTATTTTATTTTATTGACTATCCAGTTTAACCATATACATCTATATTGGTAGTCTGTGGCCACTGGAGCCAGTGCGGTGTAGTGGTTAGAGCAGGGGTGTCAAACATAAGGCCCATGGACCGGATCCGGCCCCTTGAGACCTCTTATCCGGCCCCCGAGCCAGCTGAAGCAGCTACACACACCCACTCTTGATCTGGGCTGGTGAGGCATGGACTAGCCCTACCAAGTGGCATTTATGTCATATCCGGCCCTCATAACAATTGAGCTTGACAACTCTGGGTTAGAGTGTGGGGCTAGGATCTGGGAGACCCAGGTTCTAAATCCCCACTCTGCCATGAAGCTCTGTGGGTGAACTGTGGCCTGTCACCCTCTGCCAGCCTGACCTACCTCACAGGGCTCTTGTGAGGATAGAACAGGGAAGCAAGAATCACATCCATCGCCTTGAACTCCTTTGATAAAGCAGGATAAAAATCTCCTGGGGAACTCTTTAAGGTGCTGTCAGTCTCATTTCATTTTGCTCCAGTAGACTAACTCAGCTATGCTTCTAGAATCATTGCTCTCTAGGCAATACAGTGCATCTCAATGGCCACTCGAGCTCCTGCTCTACCTCTCCCAGTAGTGCCCCTGTTTTTTCAGATCACTGAGACATTAGTATTATTTTGTATCCTGAGATCCCTGCAGGATCCCAGAGTGGTCACTAGAAAAGAAACCTGTTGATTACTTTCCCCTGTGTGTTACCCTGTTTGGGACCGATTGGCACAATGCTATGTTACCCTTGGGTGTGAGCCCACTGTTTGCCGTGTGCCAGGAGCCCATGGCTGCAACCCACGGAGCCTCGCGGACACCTCCCCTTCATCTTTCAGAGACTGAATCTCATTTTTTTTTTTTTTGCAGAGAAATGAGGTCAGTTAAACCACCCCGGAGAAGTTTTGGTTGTGAAAGAGTGGATTTTCTATCCCCATGGTGCAAATGTGACAGACAAAGAAAATATCTTGATGTAATCCCATTGAGATGTTTTGGTTGGAATGCCACAAGAAGACGCGTTTGCAAAAAGAAAAATCTATCCATTCCCCCCCCCCCCACCATAGGCATGTGCAGAGGCAAACTGCTGTGGAGCCGAAGGCTGGGCTGGGTGTGTCAAGAAAACACAGATGCTTGCCAGCCAAGTGGGGGCAGTGCTTTTGGGCTCTGTTGCCAAAGGAGGGGACCACTTAGGGGCAAAGGAGTACCGCAGTTCAAGGGGAGGGTACTCTTGAGGTGGCTTACAGTTGCATTTCTGGAAAATCCTAATCGGCAGCGCTGGCAATGTCCAGAACCATCTCTGAGCATGGCTAGGGACAGTCAATAGTTGTTGCTGTTTTTCAAATTATTCCGAGAGTTGGAAGTACCATGAAATCGACTTGGTGCATGATCTTAAGAAGAAGAGTTGGTTTTTATATGCTGACTTTCTCTACCACTTAAGGAAGACTCAAACCAGCTTATAATCACCTTCCCTTCCCCTCCCCACAACAGACACCTTGTGAGGGAGGTGGGGCTGAGACAGTTCTAAGAGAGCTGTGACTAGCCCAAGGTCACCCAGCTGGCTTCATGTGTAGGAGTGGGGTAACCAACCCAGTTCACCAGATTAGCCTCAGTCACTCATGTGGAGGAGGGGGGAATCAAACCTGGTTCTCCAGATCAGAGTCCACAGCTCCAAGCCACAGCTCTTAACCACTACACCACACTGGCTCTCACTGGCTCTTAAGCAGAGTTACGCCCTTCTAAGTCCATTGAAGTCAATAGCTTAGAAGGGTGTAACTCTGCTTACTTTATTTTATTTTACTTAAAACAATTGTAACCTGCCTTTCTGCCCAGTTAGGGCTCTTAAGGCAGCAAACAACAATTTAAAAAGACGTTTAAAATCAACTTTAAACAGTAGATATATAAAACCGACATTAAAAACCAAACAAGAAGGCTACGGAGTTTTAAAAGATATTTAAAATCAACATTAATAACAGTTCACCCACCCACCCACACATAACCAGCATTTAAAAACAAACAAGAAGTTTATAGAGTTTATAAAGTTGATTTTTAATGTCTTTTAAATTGGTTTTTTGCTGCCTTAAGGGCCATAATCAGGCAGGCAGCCTAGTTACAAACATTTTAAATAAAATAAATGAAATGGCAGACAAAATAGAAAAGTCTTCACCAGCCAGTGGAAGACAGTGATTGAGGGGGGTAGACTAATTTCCCTCGGGAGGGAATTCCATGATTTTGGTGCCATGACCAAGAAGGCCCTTGGATTGCTGCTCGTGTAACCTCAGATGACAAAGCCACCCCAAAAAAAGTCCTCTGAAGATTGTAACACTTAGGATTGCACTGCCAATTGCTCATAGTGTGTATGCTTATCAGATAAGAGTGTTTTAGTCCCTCTTTGTAAACAGATCTTTACAGTCCTTTGGAAATCTATATAACCCTGAACCAAAGCTTGTGAAGTGACATAGGCCCTCTAGGCATGTTGGAGCCATAGAGTCCAATTGCCAAAGCGGCCATTTTCTCCAGGTGAACTGATCTCTATCGGCTCGATATCAGTTGTAATAGCAGGAGATCTCCATCTGCTACCTGGGGGTTGGCAACTCCAATTGCATGTTTGATACAAAGTTGTTGTTCCCCAACAAACGTGTATGTATGAAGTGCTGTCACATCTCAGCCAACACATGGTGACCCCCCCATGGGGTTTTCAAGGTAAGAGATGAACAGAGGTGGTTTGCCATTGCCTGCCTCTGTGTAGCGACCCTGGACTTCCTAGGCAGTCTCCCATCCAAACACAAACCAAGTCTGGTCCTACTTAGTTTCCAACACCTGATGGACATTGGGCTAGCTTGGGTCATCCAGGTCAGGGCAGTACCATTAGTAAGTCAGTATTAA
Organism: Euleptes europaea; assembly: GCF_029931775.1. Classification (NCBI taxonomy): domain Eukaryota; kingdom Metazoa; phylum Chordata; class Lepidosauria; order Squamata; family Sphaerodactylidae; genus Euleptes; species Euleptes europaea. The sequence continues at coordinate 13,319,771 of NC_079325.1, read as the reverse complement.
TATTTGGTCCCCTATTGCAAGAGGTCTGAAGGTAAGGGGTGGATTGTGTAAGGCCATCTAGTAAACTCATGTCAGAGGCCAAATCTGAACCAGGGACTTCCTGCCTGTAGCTCAGTTTCTCCATCTCTGCTCTAATCTGTATAGTTAATTTTATCCTGCTTCCTCCATGGAGTTCAGGATGATGGATGTGATTCTGTCATCCCTATTTTATCCTAGTTTAGGGGCCGTCCAGATTAACCAATATGGGGGCTTTGTAGTGTATAGATGGATCCTAAGTGGCTACCTAGCAGGTGGGAGATGTCTTTTTGAAGTGAGGTCTTCCTGTCAGTCTTGATGGAAGGAACATACAAGTCTGAAGATGGAGGTTGAGTGCATTCTAGAACGTGAACCTGAAGTACTCTGCATGCATTTAGACTTCAGCCCAATACTAAGGAAAACTCATGTTGCATTTTCTCTGCTGGTGGGGATTTTCTTTGATTGTTTTTCCTTTGTATTTCTGCCCCCCTTCCTTAAGTCATCTCATGCTGGAAGTGAATGTTTTGGTCTCTATCAGACACTCCATCAGCACCTTGTGAATGTTTCCTACTGGGCTTCCGCTAATTGTTCTGGGAACGCTGTTGGGGTAACAAAACAGGATGTATTCACACAATGCTGATGATTGTAGATGGAAGAACAGTGTCGTGCGGTAGGCAAAATTAAAATGAATGGACGTTAGTTCTGGGTGCTGGGTCACCATTCCAATATACAAAAGCATCTGAACATTGGTTCTTGTAGGTTATCCGGGCTGTGTAACCTTGGTCTTGGAATTTTCTTTCCTGACGTTTCGCCAGCAGCTGTGGCAGGCATCTTCAGAGGAGTAACACTGAAGGACAGTGTCTGACACTGTCCTTCAGTGTTACTACTCTGAAGATGCCTGCCACAGTTGCTGGCAAAACATCAGGAAAGAAAATTCCAAGACCAAGGTTACACAGCCCGGATAACCTACAAGAACCAATGAACTCTGACCATGAAAGCCTTCGACAACATCTGAACATTCTTTGACTTCTTGGAATGAGTGGCATAATTCAAGGGCTTTCAAACTGTTCCAGGATTTCATGCTGAGAAGATGAGTAATGGCAGACAATTGTCCCTGAAAGACATTGCCATTAGGTGTGGTGTGTGTGCATGTGTTTATAGTATATAGGGTTGCCAACTCTGGATCGAGAAATTCTTGGAGATTTGGTAGGGTCACCAGCCTCCACGTGGTGGCAGGAGACCTCCTGCTATTACAACTGATCTCCAGCAGATAGAGATCAGTTCACCTGGAGAAAATAGCCGCTTTGGCAATGGACTCTATGGCATTGAAGTCCCTCCCTTCCCCAAACCCAGCCCCCTTAGGATCCGCCCCCAAAATCTCTGGTGGCGAAGAGGGACCTGGCAACCCTAAGATTTGGGGATGGAGCGTGGGGAGGGCAGGTATCTCAGCTGGTATAATGCCATAGAGACTACCCTCCAACATACGGTAGCCATTTCCTCTAGGGGAATTGATCTGTGTAGCATGGAGATTCACTGTAATTCCAGGAGATCTCCAGGTCCCAAGTGCAGGCTGGCAACCCTAATAGTATAATATATTATTATGTTGTACCATATATTAACATACCACTCTTGTACTGGTATAAAGGTAAGGTAAAGGTTCCCTGTTCAAGCACCGGGTCATTCCTGACCCATGGGGTGACATCACATCCTGACGTTTACTAAGCAGACTTTGTTTACGGGGTGGTTTGCCTGTGCCTTCCCCAGTCATCTTCCCTTTACCCCCAGAAAGCTGGGTACTCATTTTACCGACCTCGGAAGGATGGAAGGCTGAGTCAACCTTGAGCCAGCTACCTGGAACCAACTTCGGTTGGGATCGAACTCAGGTCGTGAGCAGAGCTTTTGACTGCAGTACTGCAGCTTAACACTCTGCGCCACGGGGCTCCTTGTGCTGGTATACTGGTTGCAAATACAGTTTCCATTTGCTTGTTTTCTATATTACATTTGTTTTTCTCCCGCCCTGCTTCCAAGAAGCTCAGGGCAGCTTGCATGGTTTCTTCCCCTTATTATCCTCGCAATCACAACCCACGGTGGTAGCAGCACACCCACAAGTTAGGTTAAACTGGGGGAGCACAGCTAGGCCTAGGCTCAACCGGTGAGCATCGTGGTTCAGTGTGGATTTTAACTCGCGTCTCTCACATATTATTCTGACATTTGATGCACTACCCTCAGCTCTGTAACAAGCAGCTACAGGTAAGTGCTGAATATATTCTCAGGCGCACAATGAAGGTGTTGACAACACACACATGAATTTATTCCTCTTTCTGCCCTTTCATTTGTGAAGAGAATGATAGCAGAGCGGGGACTTCTCATTGGTGGCTCTCACACTTTGGTGCTTGGTGCCCTGGCAAGGTTTGTTTAGCTTCTCCACTTTTGGCCTACCAGAGATGTGTCCAGAGGGCATTTGGTGATAGGGTGAGGTGAGACCGACTCCCTGACATGTTGATTTAATTTTTTTAATTGCCATTTGATGGCTTTTTACTGTTTTGCTTCATGTGTTTTCTTTCCCCCAAAATTTATTTGTTTACAATCAATCATGGTTTTAGCTGCTGCTGCTTGCTTATTTTTTCTGCGTTTCGGTTTTTTTGCACAGTGGGTTTTAAATATGTTGTTCTGTGGTGAGGCAGGATAAGAAATAATTTTCTCATTAACATGTTAGCATGTGAGGAGAGCCAAACCTTGCTCCCTCTCCATTTGTATTTCTGTGCTGCGATACCTGCAACATTTTACTCCCCGCCAGGATTTGCGATTGGAAGTGAGCCAGGCTGTGAGATCATTGCTGCCAACAAGCGAGTGCAGTGAAGAATAGGGTTGCCAGCCTCCAGGTAATAGCTGGAGATCTCCTGCTATTACTACTGATCTCCAGCCGATAGAGATCAGTTCACCTGGAGAGAATGGCCGCTTTGGCAATTGGACTGGATGGCATTGAAGTCCCTCCCCTCCCCAAACCCCACTCTCCTCAGGCTCCGCCCCAAAAACCTCCTACCTGTGGCAAAGAGGGACCTGGCAACCCTAGTGAAGAAAGGCAAGAGAGAGGAAGGGAAGTGACAGGGTTTAGCTGCCCTCGCCCGCACAGTATTTTGTATATTTTTAAAAATACCCAAACAGCCCTTCTTTCCATGTATAAATACATATCTAATTCGGCCCTTGGTTCCCAGGTAGGGTTGGCAGCTCCTGGTTGGGAAATACCTGGAGGTTTTGGGGCGGAGCCTGAGGAGGGTGGAGTTTGGAGAGGGAAGGGACTTCAGTGCCAAAAAGTCCAATTGCCAAAGCAGCCATTTCCTCAAGGTGGACTGATCTATGTCACCTGGAGATCAGTTGTAATAGCAGGAGATCTCCAGCCACCACCTGGAGGTTGGCAAACCTATTCACAGGGTCGGCTAGGGAGGTCCCATAGGCCTGGATGGTGCCCTACGTGAACAGAGAAAACATGCTCCTTATTGTAACCTCTGTGAGACACAGAGTTTCCTTGGCAAATGGTTCAGTAGAGAAATCAACTCACCAAGGATCTTCTGAAGCTAGGAAGTATGAACAAAAACACCACTGGCTTATTTTTGTCAAAGGGACATTGGATTTACATTGCAGTTTTGCATTGCTTTCTGATGTAACATGTTTCAGAGAGGCAGATAACGCTCTGCCAGAAAGGTTGTCCTTTTATAGTTTCCTATATTTATTTATCCTTTCTTAATAGGGAAACCGAGAGGCAGGGGACAGCAGACAGATAGACCCTTTGTTGTCCTGGGCTGGTTTCAAACAGTACCGTAGTAACTTGACCTTTCCTGGGCCAGAAATTATAGAAGTTTCAAGAAAAGGAAAAAACCGGGAGGTGGGGGGGAAGAGAATGAAAATTAAAGGTACTTTTGCTGGGGCCAGTTCCTGTCTTTCAGCCTAGCCTACCTTGCAGGGTTGTGGTGAGGATAAAATGGAGAAAGAGAGAATAACGTATCCCTCCCCCCCTGAGTGCCTTGGTGAAAAGGCTGAATATAAAAGTTTGATTGATAGATGCTACCCATCGCAACAAGGCTGTTAGTGGCTCAGAAATGAAAGTCTTATTCATTAAAATTCTTCCTTTCCCACTTTATCCTGACTACAACCTTGTAATTAGGTTGAGAGGGTAACTCAGGGTTGCCCTTCCTCCTAAAGAGGGGATTTGAATACTGGCCTGCATCTACACATCCTTAGGTATTGTGTGATTGCTGCGCTACAGTAATAACTCGTGTGGACAAGCCAATCTAGTTGCTAGTGATTGCTATCATGTAATGAAAGCACGATATCCAATGATGTGCAAGTATATTTTAGGCCGCCCTGGTCCTACTTCATTACTCTAACCACTACACCACACTGTCTCTCAAATGATAAATAAATAAAACGGGGAGGGGCCGTGGCTGAGTGGTAAAGCATCTGCTTGGCATGCAGAAGGTCCCAGGTTCAATCTCCAGCACCTCCAGCTAAAGGGACTAGGCAAGTAAGGTGATGTGAGTGAAAGACCTCTGCCTGAGACCCTGGAGAGCTGCTGCCAGTCTGAGTAGACAATACTGACCTTGATGGACCAAGGGTCTGATTCAGTATAAGGCAGCTTCATGTGTTCATGTGTTTTTTGGCAGCACCTTAAAGATTAACATAATATATTCCAGCATAAGCTCCAATGAGTCAGAGCTCACTTCATCCGATGTATTGAAATAAATTCAGTTTGATCCCTTGATCCAATTTCTTCTGAAAAGCTCAACACTATAACCAAAGTATCTCTGGGAACTATAATCGCTTCCAGTTCTTTCCAGCAAAAGAAACCGTTTAAAACGTCGGCTGTAAACAAGACAAAATAAAGCACATTGCCGGTTTTTGCTACGCAACGTGCTTCATATATTTATTCATCGGGGAAGAGGTTTGGTTTGCAATGCAGCCAGTTCTCGAAACCATCTTCTCCCTGGCCCCCGAGCATCTCCAGCTGAAAAGACCATAAAACCTGCTAAAACAATATTTACAACTGTGCCTGCAATATGCGACTGTGTATTTATAGCCCTGGGTCAATGCTGACAAATAGAGATGCCTAATTATTTCCCAGGAAAATGAAGGAAACAACGGGGGAGGGCAAGGGTGGGGGGGATCGAATTGGTGCATACAAGCTTCTAGAGAGAACATGTTTCCCCAGGCGTGGTCTGTGGGCAATTGAGCAGCACTGTAAATTGTTATGTACATACCAGATGTAAGCAAGCGTTCAGGGGAACATGGGGCGTCTTTAGTGAAGGAGGCAAGACTCGAATCTTGAACTGATTTGCCAGCTCGGATCAAGCCGTTCGGGCCAGATGGTTCTTGTTGGGATTAGCTTGACAAGTTCAGCCACCCTGCCAAATCAGCTGCAGCCTCGTCGGCTGGCACAGCTCAGTTCAGACAGAGAAGCCTTCCTGCATTCCCTCTTCCTTCTTTTCCCATCATGATGCATATATAGGGTTGCCAACCTCCAGGTACTAGCGTTCGATCTCCCGCTATTACAACTGATCTCCAGCCAATACAGATCAGTTCGCCTGGAGAAAATGACCACTTTGGCAATTGGACTCTATGGCACTGAAGCCCCTCCCCTAATCCCACCCTCCTCAGGCTCTGCCCCAAAAACCTCCCGCCAGTGGCGAAGAGGGACCTAGCAACCCTATGCATATAGCATCTGGAAGAGGATTGACCAGCAAAGAGTAGGGTTGCCAGGTCCCTCTTCACAACCAGCGGGAGGTTTTTGGGGCAGAGCCTGAGGAGGGTGGGGTTTGGGGAGAGGAGGGACTTCAATGCCATGGAGTCCAATTGCCAAAACAGCCATTTTCTCCAGGGGAACTGATCTCTATCGGCTGGAGATCAGTTGTAATAGCAGGAGATCTCCAGCTAGTACCTGGAGGTTGGGAACCCTAGCAAAGAGGGATTCTGAAAGCCCCCCCTCCCCAAGTCACAGCTGACTTAGAGCAACTCCATAAGGTTTTCAAGGCAAGAGACATTCAGAGGTGGTTTGCCATTGCCTGCCTCTGTGTAGCAATGCTGGACGTCCTTGGTGGTCTCCCATCCAAACACTAGACAGGTCTGCCCCTGCTTAGCTTCTGAGATCTGACAAGATCAAGCTATCCTGGGATATCCTGGTCAGGGTCAGAAAGCCTTTTCGGGGGGGGGAATGGCACCATTGCAAGAGAGGAAGGGGGTTCAGAACAAAAGTTGAAGATGGGAAGGGACTGTGGCTCAGTGGTAGATAGGGTTGCCAGGTCCCTCTTCGCCACCGGCGGGAGATTTTTGGGGCGGAGCCTGAGGAGGGCATAGTTTGGGGAGGGGCTTCAGTGCCATAGAGTTCAATTGCCAAAGCGGTCATTTTTCTCCAGGTAACCTGATCTCTATCGGCTGGAGATCAGTTGAATTAGCAGATCTCCTGCTACTACCTGGAAGGTGGCAGCCCTAGTGGTAGAGCCTCTGCTTGGCATGCAGAATGTCCCAGGTTCAATCCCTGGCATCTCCAGTTAAGAGACTAGGCAAGTAGGTAATGTGAAAGACCCCTGCCTGAGACCCTGGAGAGCAGCTGCCAGTCTGAGTAGACAGTACTGACTTGGATTGACCCAGGGTCTGATTCAGTATAAGGCAACTTCATGTGTTCATGGCTTCCATTGCAGTAAGATCTGTATACTCCTGGATCAGGCCTTCCATGCTGAATTCAGCCCTCCATGTGTGCTAGATTGCCAAATGCTTGACAGTTCTGTTGTTCTGTACCCCCCCTCCCCAAGAGGCAACAAACGAAGAAGAATTTGGCTCTTTGGTAGAGCACATGATTCGCTTGCAGAGGGTCCCATTTTGATCCTTGGCATTCCGATTCCAAGTCTTGGGAAAGGAAAGCTTCTTTTGGCTGGAGATTGTCAAGAGCCGCTGTCAGTCACAGTTGAGGCGATTGAACTAGGTGGTTGTACATGTTCAGACGTGGTAGAAAAGCTGCTTCGTGTGTTCATATTAACCCCTAGTGGGCTGACTGGGTACCTTGGCTTGATGGATTATGAGTTTGACTGGCCTCGTTTGGATTCACGAAGAAGCAAACGAAAACCAGATTGTGTACAAAAAGAAGCAGACTTCCCAGCTGTTTTTTTCTTAAAAAAAAAAAAAACAGGCTCTCTTCCAGTGCCTTTAGCTCAAACCTGATGCAGGAGGATTTAGCAGGTGAACCTTTACAGGACAGAGAGAAGAGACTGGCAAAACTTTACGTCTGGTGTTAGAAAGGTGCAGGATCAGGCAAATGAGGCTGCTTCCCCACGGTAATCCCCCCCCCACACTCACACACGGAAAGAAAGAAGTCCCAGGGCTTTCCCCTGGGTAGACTCTGAAGCTGCCATTTCCTCCAGAAGAAGTAGGGTTGCCAATCTCCAGGTAGTAGCTGGCGATCTCACGTTATTACAACCGATCTCCACCTGATAGAGATTAGTTCACCTGGAGAGAATGGCCGCTTTGGCAATTGGACTCTAGGGCATTGAAGTTCCTCCCCTCCCCAAACCCCATATATATGTTTTACTGAGCCACAGTGAGAGTTGGAAGGTAGCGAAGGAAAAGGCTTCTCATTGTAGATGACAAGGACATTGATGGCTTATTACTACGTCTGACTCAGCTGGATTTTGCAAACAAGCCAAAGGAGAGGGAGGATGAAACACCCCAGATCAGAAAATACTAGAGCCATCAGAATAGGGATTGTGAATACATAAAAGAAAGACCATCCAAATACATGAGACAATAATTTCAAATGCAAAAATGTTATGCAGGATCTTAATCATGCAATTTAAAAAAAAAAAATCCATTGTTCTCACTGACAAACTTTCCCAACTTGTGGAGAAAGGTTGGACCACTGACCTGTTTCTGTCCAGAATCTTCTTTATGGAGATGCTACTTGTAATTTAGAAGAATTTGTTAATGGGTTTTTGAGATCGATACTGTGTTTAGAACCAAGTAATTGTGAGATTCTCTGATTCAAATCAGGAGATCGAACAATCCTAGGAATAGGGTCTGGTATTCCTTCTGGGGGTAGTCTATGTGTCCCACCAAAACTAATATTAAGTAACAAGGGCAAGTGATCACTCAGGGTCAAAGTACCTATTTCAAAGTTAATAATATTTGAGCATAAAAAGGGGGAGATTCAAATGTAATCAATTACACTACAACCTATTGGAGAAATAAAGGTGAATTCCCCACAGTTGGTATATTTCATTAAGCCATTTAACCAACATTTATGAAATTGTAATCAAGTCTGAATCATTTCCAACCCAGCAAAATTACAAGTCAAATCTTTACAAGATCTTGGGAAGGGGGAAAGTAATGGAAGAAAAGAATCTTGGCACAAGACAAGGTTATTAAGTAGAGTAATTAAATCATTACCAACCCTAGCGTTAAAATCACCTGCAATAATTAACTCAACTGCAGGGTATTGGTGTTCTATAGACTCTAAATATAGGGTCAAAGTTCTTCAATGGGAGAGATGCTACTTGGTACGCACCAGTGTGAATATCCCATTCAAAATGGTTCGTTGGGACAGCCTGCTACTGGACTTGGGAAAGATTAGTATTTAAAGTATGGTATTTAAATTGCATATGATGTTGAGGATCTGTGATCACATCTCATGATCCATAATATATCTGTTACAAGTAACTGTAGGGAAGGTTGATGTGGACCAGGGTCACAGAGCTGAGAAAGAATAATAGAATCCTAGAGTTGGAAGGGGCCATACAGGCCATCAAGTCCAACCCCTGCTCAATGCAGGATAAGCCTAGAGCATCCCGGACACATCTTTCTCCAGCCTCTGCATGAAGACTGCCAGAGAGGGGGAGCTCACCACCTCTGTAGGCAGCCGATTCCACTGTCAAACAACTCTTACTGTAAATTTCCCCCCCTAATATCCAGCTGGCACCTTTCCGCCTGCAATTTAAACCCATTATTGCGAGTCCTATCCTCTGCTGCCAACAGGAACAGCTCCCTGCCCTCCTCTAAGTGAAAGCTCTTCAAATACTTAAAGAGAGCAATCATGTCCCCCCTTAACCTCCTCTTCTCCAGACTAAACATTCCCAAGTCTTTCCTCATAGGGCATGGCAAACTGTCCATCCTATACTATTTCTCCAATCATAAATGCCCCTGCTTTGGGTTTCTTTAAGCCTTGGCACCCATACTGCCCCTTTCTTTTCTATCCATCAGGTATAAAATCAGCCTGGGGGAGTAATTTTTATAGGTCAGTGTCATGAAGGGGAGAGTTAACCTACCCATCCCTGGAGTCCATATCCCCCCTCCTTTGTGGATGCTTTTTGCAACAACATGCGGAATTGGATCACAGATTCCCCCCCCCCCCGCCCGGTCATGTCATTTGGTCGTAAGACTACCCTGTCTCTAAGTTTCATGAATCTGGGCTTAGTTAGGCATAATTGCATTTTAAGCAATTCAATTTCGAATGACTGTGGTGTCTTTTTACGGTGTTTCTGGTTGTTTCATTTGGCCACTTAGGAAGATTTAGTAAAGTTGCATTGATTGCATTTTACCGCGTGCAGTTGTTGGCCTTACATTACCATACATAGTTGGATGGACTGGCTGTCTATCCAAACATTGGATGCTGTTTATCAGTTTGCCTGTTTCATCCTCTGCTTTGGGTGGGTGTATGTCATTGGCCAAGCTTCGGAAAGGGAATTTGCAATCTGGGGACACAGATTGAAGAAGCGGCCGACCACAGTTCAAAAGGGCTCAGTAGCTTTGCCAACAGAGGGCTCCTTCTGCCCTATCAGGGATCCAGAGGTTATTAACTCCCAGTTGTTATCTTGAAATAACAACCCCTGATTGCCTGGACCAGCTGGACCAGCCACGCCCTTCCGTCGTTTACAATGGCTCCTTCACAGGGCACTTGTCTTTCTCCAGGGAACGCGTCGCTCCACCCGCCTCTGTGCACAACAGATAATAACTCGCTGCTGTTCATATGGTTGCTTAGCCAAAGATGACAGTGACATGAACCAAAAGCCCCTGATCTTTACCCGCTGGGTGTTCCTTTCATCTGGGCTACCCTTCGTATATTTGCTGCCTTCAGTGTGTAATTGGATGACTTCACTGGAACATTTTCCAAAGCAGTGGTATCATCAGGGTGGGACTTTGAGGGTGGAAGTCCAGGGCCCTGGCTCTCAGGCTCAGACTCGCAAACTTGTATGTAGGGTTGCCAACTTGGGGTTGGGAAATTCCTGGAGATTTGGGGGTGAAGCCTGGGGAAGGTGGGATTTGGGGAGGAGGAGGAGAAGAAGATGAAGAGGAGTAGGAGTTGGTTTTTATATGCAGACTTTCTCTACCACTTAAGGGAGACTCAAACCGGCTTACAATCACCTTCCCTTCCCCTCCCTACAACAGACACCCTGTGAAGTAGGTGAGGTTGAGAGAGTGTGTGACTTGCCCAAGGTCTCCCAGCTGGCTTCATGTTTACCAGATTATCCTTGGCCGCCCATGTGGATGAGTGGGGAATCAACCCCTGTTCTCCAGATCAGACTCCACCGCTCCAAACCACCGCTTTTAACCACTACACCACGCTGGCTCTCCCATGCTGGGAGGGGAGGGAGGGAGAGAGGGAGGACCATAGAGCCCACCCTCTAAAGTTGCTATTTCTTCCAGGGTAACAGATGTTCGTAGTTTGGAGATTCGTTGTAATTCCAAGAGTTTTCCAGCCCCACCTGGAGGTTGGCAACCCTAAACCGTAGCTTTATATTTAAATTATACATTGCTATCTAATGTGAGGCTTTCAGAAGACCCTTCAGAGTATAAAATTACCTGACTTCTCTGTTGTTCCTAAGCAAAGATGGCTGGAATTACAGTCTTGCCCATTATCACCAGCATTCGGTTTTACCCCAGGGACAGTTTTAAGAGGCTCGGGTTGTTTCACAGTTATGTAAAAGTGCAAAGAGTCTGCTTTCATTTTTTCTTCTTCTAAAAAAGCAAGTTTCTTGCTCTGCTAATTGTGAAGAAGTGCTCGCAAGAAGGGTCATGTGTGCCAAAAGAAGCCAGACAGGAAAGAGGGGGCAGAGATGAATAAGATTTCCAGCAGTCAGGGGTGGGGCTTCAGTGCCCCAAATAACTCTTGGCCCTGCCCCATCACTATAAAAAATAGAATAAATTTTATAAAATATAGCAGTGTTTAGCTTTTCTTGGTGCTGGATCGTAATCTTTGTTTGACATTAACTCTCTGTCGTACTGTGAGCCTAGCGGCAAGGCCGGTTAGTTTGACAACAATAATTAGACTTTTTGTTAAAATTCAGAGACCTATAAGAACATTTCAAGATATCAGAGCAGTTTCTTAGAAGCGATCAGGCAATTGATCACTGCTCTTGGGATTTAAACTCTCCTCCCCCACCCCAGCAATCTATATAAAGTTTTCCTGCATCCAGATGTATAGTACAATGTGAGATTTAACATTGGGCTTTTATGTTAAATGGATTTTCTCTAGCTCTTATTGGCTGGCTTGTGGTCTGATTTGATTATTCCACCTCAGTTGGCATAACCCAAGTATATAACTTTGAAAATGGAATTTTTAATCTTCAGTATGGCTTTGGGTCCTCTGAATGGATGTTACTGTGATGGGCCCAAGCCTTGAAAATTACACTTGGTCTGCACAAAAGCTGAATTCCCCACAAATAGGGTTACCAGGTCCCTCTTTGCCAACTGGCGGGAGGTTTTTGGGGTGGAGCCAGAGGAGGGTGGGGTTAGGGGAAGGGAGGGACTTCAATGCCATAGAGTCCAATTGCCAAAGCGGCCATTTTCTCCATGGGAACTGATCTCTGTTGGCTGGAGATCAGTTATAATAGCAGGAGATCTCCGGCTAGTACCTGGAGGTTGGCAACCCTACCCACAAGTAATGTTGCTAACCTTCAGGTAGGGCCTGAAGATCTCTTGGAATTACAACTGATCTCTAAACTACAGAGATCGGTACCGGTGGGAGGTTTTGGGGCAAGGCCTGAGGAGGGGGGTTGGGGAGGGGACTTTCATTCCATACAGTGCAATTGCCTATCCCACTGGTTGCCAGTCCTGGCAACCCTATGTATAGGGTTGCCATCCTCCAGGTACTGGCTGGAGATCTCCCGCTATTACAACTGATCTCCAGCCGATAGAGATAAGTTCACCGGGAGAAAATGGCTGCTCTGGCAATTGGACTCTATGGCATTGAAGTCCCTCCCCTCCCCAAATCCCACCCTCCTCAGGTTCCACCCCCAAAACCTCCTGCCGGTGGTGAAGAGGGACCTGGCAACCCTCCCTATGTAGGAAGAGCAAGTAGACTTCACCCAGCCTTCCTGTAGAGATGCTCTGTAGGGTTCTGGCTTGAAGAAGGCGGAAAGGCAGCATAAAGTCCAAAGCCAGGAACGTGCTTTGGAAGAGGTTTGGGGACTTTAGGTCCCAAACCCACATCCTGTCCCCTTGCTGCTTCACTTTAGAAACATGCTCTGGTTTCTCACTTCAGGAATCGAAACTGTTCTTTCTCAGAATTGTCTCCATACTCCTTCTAGTTCTTGAGGTGTTTTTCCTAACCATGCCCTGCAATCATTTTAGAAGCAGCAGCCATCAAAGCCTGCCTTCACGATCCGGCTGCACATCTGGCTCAAGAAGGCAGCGGCTGTTTTCTGTCGACAGTCGCAAGAACCTGGTCTGGGCTCAACTCTGCCACAGACGGAGCCCACAGCGATATGCCAGGAATGTGGCTTAAAATTGGAGAAAGCTGGGGCTGACCCTTTCCTAAAGACCATACCGTGTGAGATATAAACACAAGGCTTCTGTCTCAGTCTAGCCAGCTTTGACAAAGATCAGGGCAGGCAATTGCGTGGAGTGGAAAGAACTCCCATTAGCCAGTGGCGGTAGGGATTTGCCACTGTACTACATGTAATCAAAGCCTGCAGAGGAAACCCGTCTTGAAAATGACAGGTTTGGGGGATACCTGGGCATTGCATGGTGGCTGTGTTTACCCATTCTTTCTTCCATATGTGTGTATATATATCTGTGAATATATGTGTATGTGTATATGCATATATATATGTTAAAGTGAAAGTGCAGCATTTAATGACTGCTGACATTCACATGTGATGGGCCAGCAATCCCAATGAATATGTCCTTTTAAAGTTTCCTTTTATTTTCACATGTTGCTGTTGTTGTGAGCCTTTGTTTCGCCCATTGCGGGTGTTTCCATTTATTTATTTACTTAAAACATTTATTAGCCACCTTTTTTCCTTGAGGAAGGTGGCTTGTGTTTGTGCAAAAGGCCATCAAGTCACAGCTGACTTATGGGCCTTTTATAGAAACGTTTTCCCATGGTCAAGATTCTGGCTAAAGCAGCTTATGGAAAATGCGGGCAAAACACAGGGGGGGAAAGCGAGGCGACCTCTGACGGCCGCAAAACACATGCATAATCAAAAGGAAGCCCTGAAACAGTCGGTGGGTGACCGCTGGAAAATGTCCCTGCATAAAAGGCCACGTTGATCCCAGGAAGAGGCTTTCAAGATAAGTGAGAAGCGAAGGTGGTTTGCCTTCCTTTGCAGAGTCTTCCTTGGTGGTCTTCCTTCCAAGTACCAATGCTGCTTAGCTTCTGAGATTTGACGAGATCTGGCTATACCATGCCATTTTCCCTGACTAGGGTTGCCAGGTCCCTCTTCGCCACCGGCAGGAGGTTTTTGGGGCAGAGCCTGAGGAGCATGGAGTTTGGGGAGGGGGAGGGACTTCAATGCCATAGAGTCCAATGGCCAAAGACAGCCATTTTCTCCAGGTGAACTGATCTCTATCGGCTGGAGATTAGTTGTAATAGCAGGAGATCTCCTGCTACTACCTGGAGATTGGCAACCCTATCCCTCACTAAGCCTGTTTACAATATAAGTAAAACACTACAAAACACAATAAAACCATTATAAAAACTCATTAAAAGTCACAATTTAAAAACTCCAATGAGGACTGCGAATAAGAAAAGTTAAATCAATCACATGCAGTCGTAACTAAAAGTGTCTTCAACTGCCTCCTGAAGATCGACACTGAGGGGGCCAGGCACTGCTCCCTGGGGAGGAAGTTCAATAATGCTGGGTGGCCGCGGAAAAGACCCTCTCTTGAGTGCCCACCAAACAAGCATCTTTCATTGGTGGAACAGTCAGGAGGGCATCTCCTTGTGATTTTTAATACCATTTTTGCACCGTTTATACTTCTCATTCCATTTATATATATTTGTATTGTATATGGGGGTGATTGGGAGTGATGAAACCAAAAATGTCTTGAAAACAAAGGTTTGTAGCTTTGGTTCGCGGTAGAGAGAAACGTAATTGGATTTTTGAGCCAAAAGGGTGGGGCTGTGAAATTCAGTACCATCTGTACTTTCTCTCCTGCATTTTCAGCATTAACTGTCTAAGGTGGCCTACAGGACTTAAAACCAAATAGCTTTATTTTTAAAGTTCACCCAATGTTTAAGAGACACGGTTGTTGTTGTTGTTTAGATCAAGGATACTTACTTTCCCACTTTTTATGAAAGGCAGTAAATTAGAAACTACAATTAGTAATAGCAGTCAAACACACAAACATCAATAATATGGACCAAAAAAATCAAGGTAAAACTGTACAAAAAAACACAAGAAACCTGAATAATCTTCACTGGGGATTTCAGTTGTATCAGTGTTGATGCCTGGTGAACACCCTCGGTAGAATATTCCAAAACCTCTTGCAGAGAAAATCATAGAATCATAGAGTTGTTATGGGCCATACAAGCCATCTAGTCCAACAATGATCAATTTTGTGAACAAGTGGAAATGGATATGACTTTTAACAGTGTTTACCCTACAACATAGGCTCCCAGAACAATAGCCACAAGAAAAATACAGCCCCAAAAATCAATATTTATTTCCCTTGCATTTCAGACATACATGAAGGGGTGACAATTACTGTTGGATAGCAGAACCTTAGAACGTTCACCATTGCCCGAGACTGTCACCCTGTGAATGTCAATTGCCACCAAAGATTGGACATTGAATGTAATGAATACACTGTATGGGCCACTTAACATATTATGGTTTTACAGGATGGAAATGTGACAAGGTTCGAAGTTGTGGTAGGACTTTTCTCCTTCTGGTGGGTCAATCCAAACAAAATGCTTCATCCCATATATCTACCTATTGTATTTTTATCCCACCCTTTCATAACATTTCTAGGCTATCTTTCTCCCAAAATAGGACTCAAGCTCTCCCTGCTTAATCTTCACGACAACCCTATGTGGCTGAGAGCATGTGACTTGGCCAAGGCTACCTAGAGAGCTTCATGGCAGAATGGAGATTTGAATTCAGGTCTCCCCAACCCTGTTCTAATACTCTAACCACAATGCTGTGCTGGCTGTCCATGTATATTTGCCATGGGAATCCTGTATGGTCAAAAAGTAGAGAAAGGCAGAAAACGTAAATAAAGAACAGTGACTGTTAAAAGTTGGGTGAACTTGAAAAATAAGTCCATGTTTCCACGGCACCCTAAGATGTTCTCCCAATTTTTGTCTTTGGATTGGTACAGCTTTTGGACTATTTACATGAATCATCCCTTTAGCTATTCTGAATTTAGCAACCAGCCCAAATAGGCAACACCATTTTCTTTTTGTGCTCTTCTGTTCCTGACTTCAGCCAATTATGTTGACAAAACCCAGGAGTATTTGCCTGGTAGCGGAAAGATGCAGTCTGCAAGTCTGTGGCAAATGCCAGTTTGCCAGCACAAAGGCTATCTTGTTATGACGAGGAAATTAATTCTCCCTTCCTCCCTTCTCTTTGATATCTAGGAGGCTCTCTCGGTGGTGAGTGAAGACCAGTCACTTTTTGATTCCACCTACGGAGCTGCCGCTCACCTCCCCAAAGCAGAGATGACGGCCTCAGGGAACCCCGATTATGGCCAACCGCACAAAATCAACCCTTTACCTCCTCAGCAGGAGTGGATCAATCAGCCAGTCCGGGTGAACGTGAAGAGGGAATATGATCATATGAATGGATCCAGGTGAGAACGGACAAAGTGTCCTGGAGGTGTGTGAATGTTGGAGAAAGGTTTCCAGGTTTTGTATTGATGTATTAATTAGTATTAAAATGTTTATATATGGCTTTCCCATCCAAAAGTGAACCCCCAGGAGATTTATGCTATGCATTAACCACTCTTAAAATAATAAAAACAGGTGCACGTGCAGTAAGAGTTCCATTGCTGCTGCAAATTGGCAACTCCAGTTTTACACAAATGCAACCTCAGAGGAGGGCGAACAAAGGAATCAGAGGAAGTTCAGAGCAGGGGATTATGTAGTACTTTTAAGGATACATGCAGCATCTCCATGTTGCAAACTGGTGCACAACACTGCAGTATGAAAAGAATTCCCCCCTTAAGATTTGTCTTGCCTTTATGATTAAAGCTTTTGCCTGGTACCTCTTGGCGATGTTGCAGGAATGAGGCAAGTGCTCAGTTGGGAGTATGCGTTCTCTTGATATTTTTTTCCCTAGGAGTGATTTCTAAAGATGGACGGAGTCATTATACATACTTTTTTTTTTTGCACTTAAGACCTTTTCATTCTGGTCAGTTAATGGATAGTTTCTTTCTTGTCCTCTCATGTGATTTTGCTGCTTCTGACGGAATTCCATCTGTTTTGCTTGATATGCGAAAATTCAGAAGCAGAGCCTACAGGCAGATAAAAGAAGAATAACTAGCATGTTCAAAGGAATCTTGTCCTCCAAAAGAAAATGGGGACAATATGTAAGGCTCTGCAAGCCAAGCCATTTAAGAATTGTCCTTCTAGCAAGGAACCAGATAAATATTTTTGAGTGGTTGTGTCTGTGCCGGATTAGCGACTGTTATTGTTTCAGAAATATGTCCTCAAGGAGCGCAGTTTAGTAGAAAGAATGTCTGACTTTCCTTTTAAGGCTGGTCTGTGGGTGTGAGATGGTAAAGATGGATATTTCAAGCCTGGTATCTGATAACTTACAATGTCAACTATGGTTGTGGGAGGATAAATTAAATATTGATTTACTGATCTACGCTGAAGTATCTAAATTTAAAGCCAATCCTGTCCCCAGAGCTGTTATGGAACCAATTAAATCTCATTTTCATAACTCATTTTTGTCCCTCTTATGAGTCTTGTGTACGAGCTTTCATGTTCCTGTCTAGGGATTCCAAGTGTTTGGAAAAGGACATCTCTTATTAGGACTATGGTGTGGAAATGGCTTGGGGGTGGCTGCAGTATTTATACTGACCAGATGCACATACAGCAGCTCTATGGGGCAAAGAACATCTCCCCCACCTCGGGGCTGTTTCGGCTTTGGAAAACAGCATGGGAGGAGTCAGTAACCCCCTTCCATGCTACGGTCTTAGTTGTGTAGAGGCTGCCAGTCCCCAGTTGCAGCTCATGTAAAACATAACATGAACTATGGCCCTTGGTGCCAGAGCAGCCGCTTTACATGCAGGAGGACACAGGTTCATTCCCCAGTATCTCCAATTAAAAGTAGGTAGTGTGAAAGGTCTCAGCCTGAGACACCTGGAGAGCAGTTGCCAGTCAGAGCAAACACTGACCTTGAGAGATCAGTTTCACAGGGTAGCCGTGTTGATCTGTGGTAGATCACCTAGCTTTGAGTCCAGTAGCACCTTAGAGGCCAACAAGATTTTTGGGGTATAAGCTTGCAACAGTCAAAGCTCCCTTTGCCAGATTGGTATCTGAGGAAGGACCCTTTGACTCTCCAATGTATATACCCAGAAAATCTTGTTGGTCCCTAAGACGCTTCAGGACTTGAATCTAACTTGGTAGACCATTGGTCTAACTCCGTAAAAAAAAGCAGTTTCATATGGGACTGTTAGGAGCCAATGCTTAGCCCTTCAGCCCTTGCCTGGGACAAAACGTTTCCCCGGATCAAATTCGGGTGTTGACCAGAGCATTTGGGTGCTTGTTAAATTACAATTGTTACTTTATGTGTGGATGCTTCTGTAAAGCATGTTGCTTTTGGAAGGTGCTCAAAAACACTGCCGTAGGAAAGGAGGTACTAATGGGCACAGGACTAGAAAGGAAGAGACCATTAGCTGGCAGGAAGTATATGGGTTCTGGGAGAAAAGGAATAAAGTTGAGAAAGGCAGTGCAGTCCAGTGTGCTCAGAAGAAGGAAGGGTAAGTGATACCAGGGTATGGTAGATAAGGACCAAACTACCTGTGACCTGGGAGACCCTTAAACGGGAACTCCCACAGGTTAAGAGACTAGCAGCATCGTCAGAATGGCACAGTTCATATTAGGACCTTGGCACTGGGGGAGGAGGAGAAGAAGAAGAGTTGGTTTTTATACCCCGATTTTCTGTATCTTTAAGGAGTCTCAAACTGGCTTACAATTTCCTTCCCTTCCTCTCCCCACAACAGAGACCTTGTGAGGTAGGTGGGGCTGAGAGAATTCAGAGAGAACTGTGACTAGCCCAAGGCCACCCAGCAGGCTTCATGTGTTGGGGTGAAGAAACCAACCCGGTTCACCAGATTAGAGTCTGCCACTCATGTGGAGGAGTGGGGAATCAAACCCGGTTCTCCAGATTAGAGTCCACCGCTCTTAACCACTGCACCACACTACACCATCTTCAAAACGCAAGAACAAATAATTGCAAGGGTTGGTGTTCCAATCCCAATGCATTTGGATTATTTCAAGGGAAATCCTCTCAAATAGACAAATCTCAAGGTTTTGGAAGCCTCTTCAGCAAGCCTTTCTGACAGAGATTATGCCTCATTTTGAATTTTTCTCCTGGCTCCCCCCCCCCATTTCCTCCATCCTTCCCTTCCATAATGCTTATCTATCCCCCACCCCCTTACTTAATATATTAACAATGCCAAAGCAATCCTAGGAGAAACCCTTGTCATTAACTTATTAGTTGCTGCGGTGACTCTTTGTTTCCTTGCTTATTATTTTCCATCCTCTAGTCTCCTGGAGACGGAGGCTCCTTGAAAAGCCACGCAAATTTTCTCAATCTCAGTGAGAGAGAAAGGCCACCTGGATTATTGTAAGCGTTCCATGTTTTGCCACTGCGAGGAAGAGTCAGTTTCAAGACATGATAACCTGTTAGCCTGAGTGCCATAATCAGCAAATTAACCGGGATGCTCAGCTTTGTCTTGTGCGGAAAGGCTGCCCCTGCTTCCTACAAACAACAGAGAGGCATGAGCCTTTTTGTGGTCCATTGTCACTTCTCCAACCCATCCTCGTTCACCTGTTTTGTGTGCCCATCAGCTGCCTGGCGAAGTTGCAGCTCTTTGAGTGGTCTCAGCACACCCTGCCCTTTGGAATGAATAGTCAGTTCCACCTCTTTTTCCTCATTTCTCTTTCTCTCCCCCTCCCCCCACCAAGAGTTTCCTCTTTATGGGCAGCTGCCTCCTTAGAAAACAGCCTTTATTCCCCCATGTTATGTGTGCTATAAGTCCCAACGTGGTCACTTGTATGCTAGGTTGCTTGTATGCTCAAGGGGGGGGGGAAGGGATGCTTTTTTCTCAAATGGGCTGGTGCAGAGGTAATGCAGTAGTCATCAGATCACAAGCCTGTCTAGGGCAACAGCTAGATTTGAGTCCACAATGAACTTAGAGACCAGCAAGCTTTCGAGAGTCAGTTTTTCTCCCACTAGCCAATGGAGCTGCAGCAGGAAGTGGGGTTGTCAACGGGAAGTCACCTGCAAATAGTGGGAGACCTGGCAACTCTACTTTCCATTAGAATTGCCAGGTCCCTCTTTGCCACCGGTGGGAGGCTTTTGGGGCAGAGCCTGAGAAGGGTGGGGTTTGGGGAGGGGAGGGACTTCAATGCCATAGAGTCCAATTGCCAAAGCAGCCATTTTCTCCAGGTGAACTGATCTCTATCAGCTGGAGATCAGTTGTAATAGCAGGAGATCTCCAGCTACTACCTGGAGGTTGGCAACCCTACCTTCCACCCCTGTTGGTGCTTGAACAGCAGTAAGGGAAGAGGAAGGAAAAATCTGCTCCAGAGAGACTGGTGTGCAAATAAGTGAGCATCCCCTAGAGCAGGGGTGTCAAACTCATTTGTTACGAGGGCTGGATATGAGCCCGGCTTTTGTCGGAGAGGGTGGGCTATAAATCTAATAAAATACATAAATGTCACTTGGTTGGGCTGGGCCATGCCTTGCCAGCCCAAATCAGTACTGGAGGAGGGTGGCTTCCTTGGCTGGCTCATGAACTGGCTAAGAACTTTAAAGGGGCCGAATCTGGCCCCGGGGTCGTATGTTTGACATCCCTGCCCTAGAGAGTTTCAGAAGGTAGCCAGGTTGGACTTCAGGAGAACAGCAAGATTCGAATCCAGTAGCAGAGACCAACAAGATTTCCAGGGTATAAACATTTGAGAGTCACTCATTGCTAGGGCTGCCAACCTCCAGGTAGCATCTGGAGATCTCCTGCTATTACAACTGATCTCCAGCCGATAGAGATCAGTTCCCCTGGAGAAAATGGCCACTTCGGCAACTGGACTCTAAGGCACTGAAGTCCCCGCCCATCTCTAAACCCCGCCCTCCTCAGGCTCTGCCCAAAAAACCTCTTGCCGGTGGTGAAGAGGGACCTGGCAACCCTACTCATTGCTAGAGACACTGGCCTAGGCCTAGTCTTCCAGTCTGCAAGTCCCCTGCTGGCCAGCTGATTGGTGCCAGGGAGAGGGGCTCTAAAGTGGGGGTTACCCTTGCCCCCAGTAGGGGGCTGGCAACCCTAATCTGTACATATGGACCTTCTCCTGGGGCATCCAGCACCCCTCCAGGGCTATTTCAGGTCCTAGAAACCATGCAGGGTGGAAAGCAGAGGCCCCTTTCCTTCTCCCCCATCCCATGGCCTTGAATTGAATGGGGTGGGGAGAGAGAGAGAATGCTTATACAACTGGGCTCCCAGCTAGGAGCTTGCCGATGAAATCTAACTAAAACTCCCCCTTGGGGATAAGTGTAAAACGTATTGTGTAGGTAGGCTGTATGTACATTCACAACGGGTGCTTTATGTGCAAGTTTTAGATTGGCCTCCTGCCAGGTGATTTCTCTGCCCCGTGATATTTGCATGGACTTCTCATGTTCTGCATCTGCCCTGGTTTATAAAGTGCTAATGACCTCTTAAAAATTCCTTG
This sequence comes from Euleptes europaea, assembly GCF_029931775.1. NCBI lineage: Eukaryota > Metazoa > Chordata > Lepidosauria > Squamata > Sphaerodactylidae > Euleptes > Euleptes europaea. The sequence continues at coordinate 13,298,602 of NC_079325.1, read as the reverse complement.
CGTTTTCCCAACCAGAACACAAGTGGCAGACTTGGGTGATGTCTTGTTGTCTTCAGATGATATAGTTTCAGTTACTCACCTATGACATAAGTGCACATGCCTAAGTGTGAATGTGACAAACTAAGTGGGCATCAAAGCGAATTGCTGGGAGACCTCCTGCTATAGCAGGTATAATGCCATAGAGTCTACCTTCCAAAGCAGCCATTTTCCCCAGGGGAACTGATCCCTGTAGTTGATATCAGTTGTAATTCTGGGGGATCGCCAGGCTCCACCTGGAGGTTGGCAACCATACATGTCAGGTACCAGACAGTTTGTGGATCTCGGCAACTGTGCTTATGTAAACCAGCAGTCTGCTGCTTCATGCACCGGCGCTCCTTTTAGGCCTGTTGGCAACCAAGAACGGTGCTTTGGAGAGCAACTTAATTCCTCAGGATAAAACTCCGCAGAGTGCCAGACGTCTTGTACTCCAAGTACTTGCAGCTTTTAACACCTGACACTGAGAATTTCTGCCGCGAGTGGAAAAAAAAAATCTCTCTCCCCCTCTGTCTGCAAGGCCCGCCTGCCCTGTAGTCGCTCAACCCCTTCTCTGATTGCCACGGGGACATTAAAACTTCAGCAATTCGCCTCTCCAAAGGCCGCCTTTGGTTCCATGCCTGGAAAAACAGTAGGCAAAATAATACAACCTTAAATTCTAACATATGTAAGTTGAACGTCTTATTTCCATTTCCCAGCCACGTTCCCCCCAGAAAGACATGAGGAAAAAATTACCATCTGCCTCAGAATATCTCAGCAGAGCGTTTATCTCCCAGCCATGATAACTACGCTGGAGTAATTCTGCCTTCACAAACAAATTTAACGTTCTCAATTGGAAAATCCTAGAGCCTTGTTCAGCAGACGGTCTTTCCCCCCCAGGTTCTTTCAAAGCTGTGAAGTCGCTTTTTTCATGCGTGTTGTTGAAAAAAATTGTATGGCGGGTTGGGGGGGCTGTTCTGGGAGGGGTGTGAAGCATTAGGATCGTAGTTATTGAATAACTGAATTCAGTTTTATACCACTTTGCAGCCATATGTTTTTTGGGGTTTTTTAGATGGTTACACAAAGAGTTGGGAGAGCCAGCGCGGTGAAGTGGTTTAGAGCAGCAGATTCTAATCTGGAGAACCGAGTTCGATTCACCACTCCTCCACATGAAGCCTTCTGGGTGACCTTGGGCCAGTCACAGTTCTCTCAGAACTCTCTCAGCCCGCATGGAGGCAGGGAATGGCAACCATTCTGAATATCTCTTGCCTTGAAAATCCTATGGGGTTGCCATAAGTCAGCGTGACTTGATGCAGCATGCGCACACACGCACACGATTTAAATCACAAACCATAAAATCCAAGAGAACCATCATTAAAATAAAACAGCAGCAAGTCATATCTTAAAACTTCAAAACAGCAGCAGATTAAAAACTAGCTGATGTTTAAAAACAATATATCTAAAAAGACTGGTCTCCACAGCAATAAAATAAAGCAGTAAACCCACAATTATTATTTTTTAAATTACCCAACCTGAGGCAGGCACCTCATTCAACAGAACTAAAGTTGTACAGGCAAAGAGACCAAGAACAGTTTTACTTGGCATCTCAAACCCAAAAACTGGCATATTGTGTTGGGGAGGGAACTCTGTCAATAAAGGACCACCACAGAAAAGGACCTGCCTTTCCATCATGGCCACCTGTCTTATTTTAGTAACTGACACATTCAGCAGGGCTTCAGATTACAATCTTAATGTTCAGGCAAGTTCATATGAAAGAGAGCTGTTGGTAAGCTATGATTCGTCTGACAATTGTGAATTGGGATTCCCGAGTACCCTAAACTAACATTGTCATCCAGTACAATTGCATTCAAGATACTCTGACATTCAGACATGCAGCTCATTTCTGCTAATGTCTTAATAGCAGGGTTTTATCATTAATATAAGCCCTGACCTGGAGGGCCCAGGCTAGCCTGATCTCGTCACATCTCAGAAGCTAAGCAGGACGGCCCTGGTTAGTACTTGAATGGAGACCACCAAGGAATACCAGGGATGCTATGCAGAGGAAGGCAATGGCAAACCCCATCTGTAAGTCTCAGACCTTGAAAACCCTACCGGGTCTCCATAAGTCGGCTGCAATTTGGCAGCACTTTACACACACATTATTAATATAAAGCCATAAATATGTTGTCGATTCAATAGAAACCAATTTCTGCCATGATACTGCCAACGGACGGAACACCTATGGTCCTCATGTACTAAAAATTCATTGATGTGTCCTATAGGTTTTAACTGGGGTGCAGGAAGCACAGGGAGAACTATCATGTCTAAACCAAAGTGGAAGACTGAATTGTTTATCAAACTGTGTTTTTTTATTGCAGGGAATCTCCAGTGGATTGCAGCGTTAGCAAATGCAACAAGTTGGTCGGTGCAGGGACCGAGTCCAACCCCTTGAACTATGGCACCTACATGGATGAGAAGAACGGTCCTCCTCCCCCCAACATGACAACCAATGAAAGGAGAGTCATTGTCCCAGCAGGTAGGCTGCTGCTGGGTTTGATGCCAAACTTAGCCAGATGTGCTGACTGCGTGACATTTGGTCTCGAACCTAAACTAGATGGAATGACAAAACAACGTTTTGTTATTTTACTTATAAACCATGACCACGAGCCACTGTTTAATCTTGTTTTGGAATCTGGTTTATAAGCAGAAGAACAAACTAGACTTTGTTGCTTTGACCAGTTTGGACATCATGACCATTTGTGATCTCTTGCAAAGCGGAAGTCCTAAATCTCTGCACTGTGGTTGAGGGAGCTCACTAGAAAAGACAATAAAGCTAGGAAAAGCTGAAGGCAGTAGGAAAAGAGGAAGACCCAGTATGAGATGGAGTGATGGAATGTTCCCTTTTGGACTTGGTAATGAATTCAGACATATTCTAAAACCTGAAGATAACAACATTAAAAACACTTTGCTGGATGAAGGTTTATATGATGAAGGTTCACCTAGGTCATTTATGCATGGGTCCTTTCACTCACGTTCGCCCCCGGTCTGAATTGGTTGTTCCTTGGAGTTATGCGTGAAATTTCCATCCATTAGAGATGACCTTGTGCCCAGCCCTTGCAATGTCCGGGTCTTCCCATTCCTCTGTTAACCCGACTCTTCCATCTTCCCTGAGCAAAGTCAGGGTGAAATCCCCATGCATAAGGCAAAGTGTGGGACATGTAAGCTTGGTTGCGTTTTGTCCATGTTTTCCAAATGCTGTTTTAGCCAGGATCTGGAAAATGCGGGCAAAACATGCGGGGAGTGCGAGGCGACCTCTGATGGGCGGGAAAAGCATGCATAATCAAAAGGAAGCCCTGAAGCAGTTGGTGGGGGTGACCCCAGGGAGACATCCCTGCATAAAAGCCCAAAGCATCTTGGAGGAGGAGGAGGATAGCAAATAATACTAGATAAATAAATAACATGGTAAAGATTTGGTACAGAGCTTTCTCTTGCTTTGTAGCAAGCAAATGCTCTAAAACAAGTGTCTAGTCCTCATGTTTAAAAGAGAATTGAACAGTCCTTTCTGTGGCCAGAAGATGTTCCTACTACTATGATCTCTCTGCCCCTACTGATTCCACACCCATACCCACACTCTGTTTCCTCACCCTGAACCAAGAATCTCTGTTTTGCAATGAGAAAGAACTTGGTAAAGGAAGAATTGTTCAAACGGCAACGATTATACAGAGGGCAGATACTGCTGGAGCATATGAGTAAGATGGAAGTTAGCTGTTGATAATGTTTCTTGCGTGTGTGTTTTGATAGAGTGGCTTGCATTTTTAGATAAGAGTCATTACAGGAAGCAGCTAAAAATTCAGATATTCTGTGATAAATCGAGCTGTAAAAATAGCAACCTACCCTAAGGGTGGAAATAACAGAAATTTATAAAATTGTAAATTACGTATAAATACATTTTCTCCCTTTCGTGACATACTAGGGCATGGAGCCACCCATAGACTTGCATATTAGGGAACCCTCAAGGTCTTGTGGGGAGCGAACATCACTTTCTGCTGTATCCCCCTCCCCACAGTTCTCCTTTCTCTCCTCCTGGCAACCCCCATATCCTGTCCCCTTTTTCTGCCTCATTCTCTCCTTTTCAGCCACTCACCAACCTACCTTTTATCTGCCTCCTATCTTCAGCAACATTTATTGTTTATTCATTTATCCCCTGCCTTTCTCCATAATGGAGAGCATCAATCTCCTCTCCTCCTTTTAATCCTCACAGTAACCCTGTGATGTAGGTTAGGCTGAAAGTATATGAATGGCACATTGCTTAGTGAGCATCCAGTTTGATTCAAACATGGGTCTCCCAGACACTGAAGGTCTAATTGCTACACCACACTGACTTTCATAGGGTGGCTGCTGTTGAACAGCAGCAAGCAGCCAGGCCTACTTGAGTCATGCAAGTTGGGTGGTATCAAGTCATCCCGAGGTAGCTTCAAGGCCAAGGGTTGCCAACTCCAGGTGGGACCTGGAGATCTCCCAGAATTACAACAGAGGTCTGTCCCCCTAGAAAAAAATGCTGCCTTAGAGGATGGCCTCTATGGTTTTATATTTGGCTGAGGGCTTTCCCCTCCCCAATTCCTGCCCTCCTCAGACTCCACCACAAAATCTCCAGGAATTTCCCAACCTGGAGCTGGCATCCCTAATCAGGCCTGGCCCCAATGAGTCCTCCCTCAATGGCCAAAATAGGCCTGGAAAAGACCCTGCCCTCTCCCCCTGCCTTTTTACTCACAGAAACCCAGCCTGGAAAGCTGTGTTTGCTTAGGAACAGCCACTGAGAGAATCAGTTTGTTAAAGCTGTAGGTGCTCCTTTTATAATTTGGGTTCTTTTTTAATACCCAATATACTTTTTTTTTTTTTTTTTTTTTTAAGATTTCACATTTTTCTGCAATCTTGGAGCCCTTTTCAGGTTTGTCAAAGATCGGTCTTGCCTGTTCACAGCTCCAGTCACCGGATTAAAGTATTCTCAGATTTGGCCAACTTGGCTATTAGTATATAGATGATGATAAGTAGAACCTGCTGGATCAGACTAGTCCAGCATACTGTTTCAAGTCAGGAAAATGGTATGGGCATGAGGAAAGGCTGAAACCCTTCTCCACACACACCATTGTCAGAATCCTAATCAGCACAACATACATGTGACTGTTTTGCAGGACGCAGGGTAGGGCCCCAGACCCAACCTGTGTCATGTGTGAACCTGTCTGCTTCAGTACCTCACAGCCCCTGACCTCAATCAGTCAGGGCGGCATTTCTTTCTCACCTGCTACAGTGCAGAAACACCTGGGGCAGCCTCTAGGGAAAAATCAGCGTAGTTCTTCTCGTGACCACCCTTCACAGAAACCCTGGAGCTGGCTCTTCATTTGACAGTAGGAGCGGTAGGAGGCAGTTGTGGCCTCTCTCCTCCCTCTCTGTGTTGATCTGGCGTGGCCAGCATTGCAAAGGGGTTGGGTGAGTGGGAGTAAAAAGTTTGTTTTGTCAGTATGGTCTGGAACTATGAGTCAGACACATAAAGCAAAGTTGTCTGAGCGAGGAGAGGTCATTGAATAGAATTTACTACTTTCTGGAGCACAGTCGTAAACAGCCCTCCAAAAAGTTTAATAACCATCTGTACAAAATTTGTCACGGGCCAGATTGTTGGAACTGAAAAATGGAAATAGAGAGAACGAATAAGGAATTGGGCAAGGTTGCTAGGCTAATGTAATCCATTGGCAGGAGACAGCAAAGCCAGTTTTGTTCATTTCTTACTCTGCCACAGACTCACTGTTTGTCCTTGGGTGAATTGCTTTCCCCATCCCTGCAATCTTTGTAAATCAAATGCACACTGCAGAAGATCATGTTGGTAATGAATAGGAGTCCGGAGACATGGGAAATTATCCTTCCTTCCTTGACCATATAAAGCTCCCTTGAGAGCCAGGATGGTGTAGTGGTTAAGAGCGATGGGCTCTGGAGAACCATGTTGGTTTCCCCACTCCTTCACATGGAGCCAGCTGGGTGACCTTGGGCAGGTGGAATGCAAGAGGCTGTGATTCTAATTAAGTTAATATTATTAGGGGGAAACCCTTCTATTTATTTTTTGTCCTGTAGCAAAAAATGGAATATTCCTCTTTTCTCCCCTATTAGATCCCACATTATGGACCCAGGAGCATGTCCACCAATGGCTGGAATGGGCCATAAAAGAATATGGTTTGATGGAGATTGACACCAACCTTTTCCAGAACATGGATGGCAAGGAATTGTGCAAGATGAACAAGGATGATTTCCTACGGACCACCTCTCTCTACAACACGGAAGTCCTGCTGTCTCACCTCAGTTACCTCAGGGAAAGTAAGCAGTTCCTTCAGTCTGTTTACTAACTGTTTGCCTGGCCTGTTCAATGAAAGAAATGTTTCTTCATTTGTAGAGGTGAATGACTGAGGTAGTGAAGCAGCTAAGAGAGAGAAAAAGGGTGGGGGGAATGAAAGGGAGAAAACAAACTGAGAAGATTGTTAGAAAGCCCAGCAGCATAAAAATCAACAGGAGAGATGACACAGTTATTAAAAGCCACCATCAGAAAAACTTTAAAGAGCACCAGCATTCTGATTAAAACGATTAGTAAATGATGATAAAGGCCAACACAGAGAAAACAATAGCTTAGTTTAAAAAGTTTTTAAAAACCCAGAAAAAAAATGAGGTAGAGAGGTAAAACAAAGCTTTTGCTGGGCTTCTTCAAGATAACAATTTATGTTCCTGGCCCATATTGACACAGGGGTGGTTTCCTGCACTGGTGTAAGTCCTTTTTGCACCAGATCCTGGCATCTTTTCCCCTTGCGGAGAGGCCAGGAAGTTAAGGCGGCTGCCTTTTGCAAGGCCGGTGCGACGTGACCGTTTCCCTACCAGCATCTTTGGCCAGGATTGGGGATGCCGTGACGAAGATACAAAAAACATCATCCTCATTAAAGCCAGCTCCTGCCTGCTCATGGGCCAAGCAGGCCAGCTACTGGAGACAATTCCTTTTCCAAGCAGCTGTTCTATAGCAGCCTAATGACACCCTGTTTTCTGGATAACTCCCTTGCGGCTCAACTCCTTTGAAGGGAATTTATAGTTTTTTTCCAGACTTAATTTCCAAGGGGAAGTTTGGTGCTGAGTTTCTCAACTGCAAAATAAAAAAAAAAAGCACTTTGAGAGATGCCTTAGAGGTTTGGGGACCCTTTCATCTAACTGGAATACCAGAGCTGCACTTTGAAACTGGGGCATGGAGCAGGTACCAAAACCTGCCTGCTTGTATGGAAATCTACCGCTTCCTGTCTTTGATATACAAGTGCTACTTCTAGGATTGCCAACCTCTTGGTGGGTCAATCTCCAGACTAAAGAGGTCAGTTCCCCTGGAGAAAATGGCAGCTTTGGAGTGTGGGCTGTATGGACTTATACCCCACTGAAGATCCTCCCCTCCGCAAATCCTACCCTCTCCTACACCCACAAATCTCCAGGAACTTTCCATCCTAGAGTTGGCAACCCTAATACCGTCTGCCTGGCAAGTCCATTTTCTGACTTTGCAAACAGTTAAACCATTGAGAGTTAAGACTGAGACATATTTATGTTTTGCACTGATTGATTTAAGAAGAAAATCTACAGAGGTTTGTTGGGGGGTGGAGGGGAGGTCCAAGTACCAAACAGTGCATGCTTTCCTTGGATCTAGCAATGGAGCCAGCAATTTATCTCTGGTTACTAAAGGACTTTGTACATAAACAATAGTTATTTGGTATTAAATTAGTGCTGGATGATCTAGCAGCTGCCTCTGATTCCTCTGGGGTGCTTGGAAACCACCATCAAAAGGAAGGAAGGAAATGACCAGGTACCCCTGCATTATGGTTGCCAACCTCTAGGTAGTAGCTGGAGATCTCCTGCTATTACAACTGAAAGGCAGTGAGAGCTGTTAAAAGGGTGAATAGGTATGTCCTCTTGAGTGGAAATGTTTGGGTAGAGAGCACTTTTGAAAGATGTAATCCACTATCCTCTATGGGAGCTATGGGATAGCTGCTACTTTCTTTCTCAGTCTTGGTGGGGGACTCAGCAGAAAGCAAAAAAAAAAAAAAGATTTTCAATCAGTCTTCTAGCCTAATATATTATAATCCCGTCATACTTTCAAGGAACTTGGGGCAGAGCTCATAGTTCTTTCTTCCTCTGTTTCATCCTCACAACCATCCTGCAAGGTAGGCTTGGTGGGAGAGTGAGTGACAGACCCAAGGTCACCCAGTGAGCTTCATAGCAAAGTAGGGAATGTTTACTCCACACTGAAGTCAGTGTGTGAACATTACAAAATTGAGATACTTCTTGATCGACATTCCAGCTGAGATCAGTATTTTTGCTTGGAAAAGTTAGCGCAAAAGCACTGAAGAGCATGAAGACCAATTCACATGTTACCCTTTTGATGCAAGATTTAGGTATAACACTTAATCACAGGTGAGCAGAGGCAGGTACAGAGCGCCAGTAACTGTCTTTCTTTCTTTCTTTCTTTCTTTCTTTCTTTCTTTCTTTCTTTCTTTCTTTCTTTCTTTCTTTCTTTCTTTCTTTCTTTCTTTCTTTCTTTCTTTCTTTCTTTCTTCCTTTCTTCCTTTCTTCCTTTCTTCCATCCATCCATCCATCCATCCATCCATCCATCTATATGCTGCCTTTCTCCTCAGTGGGGACCCAAAATGACATACATCATTCTCCCCTCCTCCATTTTCTCCTCACAACAACCCTTTGAAGTAGGTTAGGCTGAGAGAGACTTGACTGGCCCAAGAAAGCCCAGCAAGCTTCCATGGCAGAGTGGGGATTCGAATCTGGTGTCTCCAAGATCCTAGTTTGACACTCTTACCACTATACCAAACTGGCTTTCAGGTAGCAGGTGATAGGGAAGACCTCTACCTGAAACCTCGGAAAGCCACTGCCGATCAGAGTAGACAAGTCCTTGGTAGACAAACCAATGGTCCAGTTCAGTAAAAGGCAGCTTTATATGCTCTATGTGAAGGCGTTCATAGTTTCAGTAAAGAAGAAACAGATATGTAGAAGCAATTTCTGTGGCACACATGATGGGATGCAAGTGTGGTGTAGTGGTTATGGTGTGGGACTAGGATCATGGGAGCCTGCATTCAGATCGCCCACTCCACCACAAGTGACCTTAGGATGGTCGTGGGTTCTCAACCTCACCTACCTCTCAGGGCTGTTGTGAAGATAAAATAAGGGAAGGAGGCACATTCATGTCACCCTGTGATCCGTGGAGGAAGGGTGGAATAAGAAACAAAAGGACTCAATAAATGGATAGCCCCAGGAGCTGGGTACCAAAGATGATCTCAACAGAGCAACAGGTTCATATGAGAGACAGGTGATTATTTAGATACAGGAGTCCTTTCCCTTTATAGCAAGGATTACATAAGCAGAATATAAATGGAGCTAGGACACGGTCCTGGGATCTGCATTCTGGGTTAAGACTCGGATTTGGGGGACAGCAAGACAAGAGCACTTCCTTGAGCATGTACAGTGCTTTCCCCCTAAGTCTCATGGGCCCACACCTGGAATTTAAGTCAGTAGCTTCCCAGGCTGTGCCCCTCTTTTAGATATTAAGCCTGGGGATTCTGGCTTTCCTTTCCTTCTCCTGCCCTGTAAACTCTTGCCGTCTCTGGTTCACTTTCGCTTTTCTTCCCCTCCCTTTTTCATTTAAAGCTGTTAATAGGAAACACATTTTTTCTCCCTTTTCTGGTGTCCCCCCACCCCACAGAAACCTCAGGCTGTCAAAGGTGAGAAACTTCTAGCAATAAACTGGGGCTGAGGCGCTCCCTTTTGGCTTACCCAGCCTGTGCTGTTCAGTGCACAACGGCCCAAGCTTTATCTGACAAGGCCATTTAATGGTAATTCTCTCCCCTCCCCTTCAGACTCATTCACTGCACCAGTCTGCACCTTAGTGGGCATAAGCAGGCTGTTTAATCTCTGGGAGCCTCATCTCTTGGCACTTACTGGGCTGGCAGGTGCTGGGTGTGCTGAGCTGGAAAATCAGGACCCCTTTCAGCATGGTGTAGATGTGGTTAAGAGCGGTGGTTTGGAGCAGCGGACGCTGATCTGGAGAACCGAGTTGGATTCCCCACTCCTCCACATGAGCGGCGGAGGTTCATCTGGAGAACTGGGTTTGATTCCCTGCTCCTCCACATGAACCCAGCTCTCTTCGAGCTCTCTCAGCCCCACCTACCTCACAGGGTGTCTGTTGTGGGAAGGGAAGGTGATTGTAAGCTGTTTTGATTCTCCCTTAAGTGGTAGAGAAAGTTAGCATATAAAAACAACTTCTTCTTTGTCTTCGTCTTCTTCATCTTCTTTGTCTTTCTTCTTCATCTTCTTTCCAATCAGCCTGAAAATATGTCAAGGCACATATTATTCCCCTCTTGGGTATTTGCAAAAAGCACGCTCCCCCTCAAAAAAAAAACCTCAGTTGTGAATATATTACCCCTCAGGCAGTCTTCATACAGCCAGCGATGGAGTAGCGGTTACAATTTTAGTCTAGGATCTGAGTGGTCCAGGTTCGAATCCCTCTTCCACTGCGGAAGTTTACTGGATGACCTTGGGCCAGTTATTCTCTTGGCCTGACCTGTCTCAGAGGGTGGTTGTGAAGATAAAATGAAGGGAAGAACAATATTGTAAGATGCTTTTTGTCTCCACTAGGGTGAAAAGGGTGTGTGTGTAAAGTGCCGTCAAGTTGAAGCGACTCCTGGTGGGGTTGTCAAGGCAAATGATTAAGCAGAGGTGGTTTGCCATTGCCTTCCTCTGCAGAGTCTTCCTTGGAGGTCTCCCTTCCAAGTACCAACCCTACTTAGGTTCCCGAGATCTGATGAGATCGAACTGCAACATGCTGCCTTCCCTCCCAGAAAAGCAGGGAATAAATAAATAAATAAATCCCCAGGTTCACTCCCTGGTAGTTAATCCTCAGGTGCTTGGAATAAGATTCTCAATTTTCAGGTGGGATCTGGAGTTCTCTCAAAATCTATATATCTAATTCCGAAGTGTACCCTCTGCCTGTGGATACTTAAATCCACAGGTAGGGGACACACTTCCCCCAACAGGTTTTTCTGCAGACTCAAGTGACCCCCTAGGTCTGCAGAAAAATCCAAAAAGTTTTAAAAAATAAACGGGGGGAGTTAATCCCCCCAAAAAACCATTCTCTGTATATATTGTTCCCTTAGAAACCTCAGTCACGTCCTTTTCTCCCAAGCTCAGTGAAGCAACATGTGAAGGACTGGTCCTTCCTTTATTGCATTTGCACCCATGAAAACATTGAGCCTTTCTTGCACCTCAGAGATCCATTCTAAAACAGAATGCATGTTCTAGCCAGCACTGGTTTCCACGTTGGCATTACAGATGCAAGAAAAGATTGTTGTGACGGGTGTGACAACGCTAATCTCCTGCACAGTCAAAGGTTTTCGGGATGCAGGTGTACACACTTACACACTTCACTGTTTTCTGGCAAAGGAGACCACAATCCCTTTTTGAAGGTTTCAGAATTGTTCAGCTGTTTTTTTGTTTTGTTTTTTCCAAAAGCATTGTACTGTGTGATTCTGAGGTTAGGCTACTGTTGTGTTCCCAGCAGTTGAATCTGAAAAGTATTAGCCCTCTTGGTACGGAATCAGAACCTAACATGGTGTATCAGGTAAAATGAAACATGAGGGAATGTGGTAGGTTAGTATCTGAAACCGGATTGAATCAGGGTTTGGGTTAGAGCTTGGAAGTATCTGGCAGGTCACAGGAGAAGCTTGGCAAAATGTTTACGGTAAAGGGTGCAAGGTTTAGTTAATTAATCATTAATATCAGTTAGTTAAAAAAAGGGGGCTCTCGAGAAATTGGGCAGCGCACTTAAAAGTGAATTTATTTTTTTAATGTGTAAAACTAGGGGGTGTCATAATTAACTAATGAAAATCTAAACTCAGTGCCCTCTGTTCTTTAACGTACGACATCTGACTGCTGAAAAGAGTAACGCCATCGATCTTCAGAAACGACTGTCATTCTGTTGCCTTAATGTCTCATTTTCACAAATGTATGAGCCAAGGGCAGTGGGAGGGACCGCAGAGGGCAGCCAGTGGTTCAGCAGTTTATCTAACTGAAAGGAGAACTTCCCAACCAGAAGAGTTAGCAGATGCACCTGCCCCCAAAGTGCTAACGGTAACGGGGGTGGTTACTGCTAAGGATATGGCAAAGAGGGAAGCATGCTGCTCCAGCAACACACTCATATCAAAATAATCCTTCCTTTCTTATTGTGGCTTAATTAGATAGGGAGTCCAATTATAGAACGTGTAGTTTGACCCTGAGATAAGAGATGCCACCCCAAAAGGAAACGCCTTCTCATGCTTAGTCAGGAAACCTTTCTTTCCTGTTTCCTTCTTCTGCTTGCAGCCCAACTCCCTTTGAAGCCCAATACTCCATTGTGGGTAGCGATAATGTTACAACCCCCCTCCCCAAATCTTTGCAGTGTTTTCTGTATCCGTTGCAAAATGCACTGTTTGTTTGTGACTAAATTCCTTTCTTTTTTTTCTTTGCCCCCTCCCAGGTAGCTCATTGCTGTCTTACAACACACCAGCCCACACAGAGCCTTCCTCGCGACTCAGTACCAAAGAAGGTGAGTTCCTTTCACTTTGTCATTTCACATCTGATGAATCATTGCACTAGGGCTGAAGCTCAGTTTTGAAATTGGCAGACTTCTTCCTTATAGTTTGTACCTCCAGAAAGGCCAACTAAACCTAAATGCTCTGACAGCCCCATCCTAAGCATGTTTACTCCCATGTTGACTTGGAAGTAAACATGTCTTTCCAAACACACATAAATAGTCTGTGTCTTACAAATAAGGTTGCCAGCCCAGGTCTGGCATCGAATGAATTTTATTTATTTGTGGTCAAAGACCAATAGTAGTTGTGAATTTCCTGCATTGTGCAGGGGGCTGGACTAGATGACCCTGGTGGTCCCTTCCAACTCTATGATTCTATGAATAAATATACACTATATGTTGCAATCCTACAGCATTTCAAGTAAAATAGGATATAAAAACTTATCAAAATTAAAATCAAATTGCCACGTAGAACTTTAACTATTATCTCTTTCCTATGAACAAAACAGCCATCAGGTTTCTCCACTTTTGAAATCCAGTAGTTTAAGTTCAACCTTATCTGCATCTTTGCTTTTTAATTTACTACGTACTTTAATCTCCGCAACGCAAAATTTGACAGCCTGTCTTGTGATCGAAGGGTTTTCGTCCGCTGGTAGTTTTCCAAGTTTATATTTGTTAATTATATGAGTGATCTGGCATCTATTGGAAGATTATAGGCAGGGTGGGGACCTGTCAGCTCGATGTCATGTCAACACAGTAAAGTCACTTCCAGTGCACACCAGAAGCAATATCAATGTGTCAGCCTGACTTAACCATACAGTTTGGGGTGTATCCTAGAGTGATGCAATGTTGTCACTTCCAGTTCACGCCAGAAGTGACATCGTGGCATTGGCACAATGCCAAGTCACCCATTTTTTCCCTCCACCTCCCTGTCAGGCAGTGGCAGAGATCTGGAGGAGGACCAGGGCAGGATTTGTCCTGTGTGGACTTGGGAAAGGCAACATTGCTTATGGACCAAGGGAAAAAAACAGATGAGAGATCATCTAAAATCTGTCTGGCGGCATCCCATGGATTTCTGCTTGCCTAGAGAATCCATGTCATTCACTGGGTGAAATATGCTTCCCTTTTCAGGCAGAATACACCATCCTTGCCTGCTCTCTTCCGACAAGGGAGTTTTGGGCTTTAGCAAAGTCATGCCTTTGAGACGACGTATTCCAGCATGAGGCACATGTTTTATTTAAAATAAATTCTGCAAAAGGTTATGTCTCGTCATACTGCCTGATTCCCACATCCTGCAGCAGCTGACTCCATTTCCCCTAGCAATCAATTAATCTAAATCTCAGCTTCACCCTGGGTTTATAAGCCTAACCCTCTCCACCTACAGACAAGGCAGTGGAGTCTGTTTCAGTTTAAGGTTTGCCAGTCCTGAGTGTACACTGCAAACTGATGAGTTTGGCTTAAGAAACATGCTTGGAAGTTCACTCAAAGATCTGGCCTTTTTCCTCCCCAAAATTTTCTAAATCAGTGTTTTTTAAAAAAAAAATAGTAAAAAAGGTGTTTCTTTCCTTTATAAATGCCCCTTGTGTGGAAATATAAGCTTGTAATGTGCAAGCTTGTTGAACGTTTGGTTTAAAAACAAAAAAACAAAAAAACCCAAAGGACAGCATTTAAACAGCCTTGCTATGCAAAATACTGATTATGAAAACCCTGCTTCAACCTTTCTATACCTTGGGCAGATTTCTATTCCTTAGGCAGATCATGAGAGGGAGGGCATCTTGACCACCTTCTGGGCATAGAGTAGGGGTCACTGGGGTGTGTGGGGGAGGTAGTTGTGAATTTCCTGCATTGTGCAGGGGGTTGGACTAGATGACCCTGGTGGTCCTTTTCAACTCTGTGATTCTATACCTGGCCATCAAAGCAGAATTGCACCTCCAGTAAGTGCTCATGCTTAGGCTTTAGAAGATCCTCAAGGAAAAGAAGTTCCATAATTGTGAGGGTGTAATTCTTTTGTCCTGTCTAAGCTGTACGTTCTACGGTTCCTGCAAAGAGCCTCAGTATGGGAGCTGGTTGTGCAGTTCCTTTTTTCCTGTTTCGATGCACTAAACCCCTATGAATGAAAGGGGAACCCTATCCTTGTTTGCAAGGTAGTAGGTTTGGGGTAGCACATTTTAATCACTCTGATACATGCACATAAAAACAAGTATGTCTGGATGAAATTTTATTGAAGGGCTGTACTTCTGAGCACAATTCATAGTGCTAGTGCTTTCATTTAAGGCCCTAGGTGGCTTGTGGTCAGGTTATTTGGGAGGCTGCCTTCACCCGCATTGCCTGACCCACCAATTAAAATCCTCTTCTGAAGCCCTGCTCTATGCATCGCCTAGAGATGGGTGTCAGCCAGAGGAAGGGCCTTTTCAGTGGTGGCACCTCACCTTGGGAGTGCCCTCCTGTCTGAAGCTCACCTGGCACTTTTGTTACTTTCTTTTAGGAGCCAGGCCAAAACATTTCTGTTTACCCAATCTTTTACCTAAGAAGCTGGATCTAGTTGTTTTATGGTCTGCGTCTGGCTGTTTTATCTATGATGTTTTAGGCTGTCTGGAGTGTATTTTTTGCTATTGTTGTAATTATATTGGATGACTTTGTTTTGTACACATTCGTTGTTGTAGTATTTATGTTGCTGCACAGTTATTATGAATGTGTGTGTGTGTATATATATATATATATAAGCTCTGTATAACTATATGTATTAACTACTATGAAATTTTATATATTCATATGTAACTATACAAAGATACACAAGCACATAGGCCTTTTCCACATGAGTTGATTATAACACAGGTTTTTGGGGCAGAGCCTGAGGAGGGTTGGGTTTGGGGAGGGGAGGGACGTCAATGCCATAGAGTCCAATTGGCAAAGCGGCCATTTTCTCCAGGGGAACTGATCTCTATTGGCTGGAGATTAGTTGTAATAGCAGGAGATCTCCAGCTAGTACCTGGTGGTTGGCAACCCTATGGTGCCTGCTCCTGTGGGTTTTTTTGCTTCCCTTTTGTGGAGGTTGAGAGACATTGCATTGGTGCTTCAGTGTAACTGCGCAGTAACACTAGGGCGCCTGTGCAAAAAAGGAGAAAAAGGGGGAGGGTTGTTCTTCTGCGTCATGGATGACATCCCACCACCATCAGGAATAATACGTTCTCAGCAGTAGCGTGTGGAATTAATGCAACTGAAGAGATGGGGGGGACCCCAAAACAACTAGGGGAAAGGAGGTGTGTGGAATGATTTCACAGAAAGCATTTCCAAGACATGAGATTTGACCACTGGGAAAATCTGTGGTAAGCTGTGCATGCGGAAAAGGCCATAGTTACTCATGTTGTGGTTTCCTGCCTTCTGTTTAGAGGCACTTATTTGTTTCTTTTTCCCCTTGGTTGGAAGACTTCTTCCCTCTGTTTGGTTGTTGAGATTTGATCTTGGCCATGATTCTGGGTGAGTGAGCGTTTAACCCTTTCCCTGGTACCATATTCCAAATAGAAATCCCCCCCCACCCAATCTGTTACCCCCCAGGAAGGGGAAAGGGTATTATATCAATAGTTTTTCTTAACTTGGTGTGTAAGGGGGATTGATTTCATAGATTCATAGAGTTAGAAGGGACCACCAGGGTCATCTAGTCCATGGTAAAAGGGCAGGATAAAAAATTAGATCGGGGAACTGTCTTTGTGCAGTTTTGCCAACCAAGGAAGACATTCTGTGATTCTACGGCTGTGCCTTTCACCTCAACCATCTGCCTTGGAGACAGAAAGAAGTGTGCACCCTCGCCCACCCAATGCACCATGGATTAATGCTGCACTTTGCAGGTGCTCCTTTTGTCTAGGAAGCAGCCGTCCACTTCAGCTGCCCGTTTCCAGGCCCTTGCCCCCACTGCTCAGCCCTCCAGCCCTCCAAACAGAAATCACGTTTGCAAAGGTAGCAACGAGGGTCCTTGCTCTTCCCGTCTGGCTCCCTTTCAAGCTGAGCAGTTTATCTATTTAAAATTAATAATAATACAAAGCTTGCACAGACAAAGCAAACACCTGAGCCCAGTGCCTCCGTCTGCCAAGCAGCCCGCACAAACCCATGAACCTCGCCCGGGCGCTAGGCGCTCTTCTGGTGGTGCGACAGGTGCGGCTGCCACTGTAAACACAGGCAGGGGAGCAAAGAGAGAGCCAGACTGTGAAAATGACACTTTTGCCATTTCGATTGTTTGCCACTTCGGTCACTCTCATGTGCTCCATTTGCATGAACCAAAGTGAATGGTGTTAGATGTTTCTGGGCAGCATATTCGGAGGGGTGCGTTGAATTTGTGTACTTGGGGTGGCTTTCCCCATTTTTTTTTCCCTTGCTGCGCGAAAGCGGATCATGAACAATGGAATGAATTGCCCACAAAAGCGTCAGGAGCGATAGAGAGAGACAGAGAAGGGAAAAAAGCTGATATCCAGAAAGCCCTTTATTCAAGACCCTGATCCAGGACATCTGTTGAGAAACCCATTCAGGAAAATGCGGTCTCCTGTCCCCTTCATATAGAGCATTAAATGAAAACCAGACTTATTTATAATTGCAGTAATTAAAAAAAAACTCGGCTGACAGTTTTTGCAATTAGGCTCAGAGAACTTATCAAATGGATCCCATATTGGAGTTCAGAGCCACCAAAGTAATTTGGATTTTCGTGAATTCACTTCGTTCCTTGAACTACCTTATTCACCATCCAAACAATTCTCATTTACTGCAGATATCTAGATTTATACAGCCGCCATCTTGCAACGGTTGATTGGTCACTAATTTTCCAGTAAATCCAGGATACTGAATCTTGTTAAATAACTCCATAAACATATTGCTGTATGCTACCTGCTTCCATAAACAGTAGGAGATCCCAATAATATCCTCTGCTGTGTGAGTTTTCCTGTGAGTTACTTGAAATTTGCAATATTGGTTTGTTTGGAAATAAACATGTTGATAAGCAGGAAGTAGTGCATCAATTGTGATTTTTAAAGCAGCATTCGGAGCAAACACAAGCACACTCTCCCCCTCAAACTGTACCTTGCCAACAAGTTGAAAAAACTTAAACATAATTCCCATTTACTAGCCACAATCAAAATTGCCCCCCCCTTTCCTGCAACACAGGATAATAGGGGTTATCGCACTTTGTATTCCCAGCGATGTATTAAGAGTTTGAAAGCGTTATAAAAAATACTGTTCGCACTTTGTTTGGCGCCTTTAGCTGTGAAGACATCTTCCATCCATTTATTAGCCGTGGTATCCAAAAACCCTTTTAAAGCGATGTTTTTTATAACATTTTCAAACTCTTAATACATCGCTGGGAATACAAAGTGCGGTAACCCCCTATAGTTTCATTAAAACTGTAAACTGGTTCTCGAACAGTTAATGGTCAGAGCCCTTCTCTCATGAGAAGGGACTTATGCAGCCCCCAGATGGGGCAAATAGCACTGGAAAACACACATACACACACACACACACGACACACAAAGCTGCCTTATATTTAGGGTTGCCAACCTCCAGGTAGTAACTGGAGTTCTTCCGCTATTTCAACTGATCTCCAGCAGATAGAGATCAGTTCCCCTGGATATAGGGTTGCCAACTGCCAGGTAGTAGCAGGAGATCTCCTGCTAATACAACTGATCTCCAGCCAATAGAGATCAGATCACCTGGAGAAAAATGGCTGCTTTGGCAATTGAACTCTATGGCACTGAAGTCCCTCACCTCCCCAAACCCCGCCCTGTTCAGGCTCTGCCCCAAAAATCTCCCACCGGTGGCAAAGAGTGACCTGGCAACTCTTTGGCAATTGGACTCTATGACATTGAAGTCCCTCCCCTCCCCAAACCCCGCCCTCCTCAGGCTCCACCCCCAAATTCTCCAAGTATTTCCTAACCCGGATCTGGCACCCTACTTATACTGAATCAGACCATTGGTCCATCAAGGTCAGTATTGTCTACTCAGACTGGCAGCAGCTCTCCAGGGTCTCTGGCGGAGGTCTTTCACATTGCCTACTACCTCATCTTTTAAACTGGTGATGCCAGGGATTGAACCTGGGATCTTCTGCATGACAAGCAAAGGCTCTACCACTGAGCCATGGGTTGGGGGGGGCTGAAGCCCCTTTTCCCCACTATCGGGAATGGTGCTTTGCACCAGAAGAAGGTGCTGCCATTAACGGAACAGATCCACTGGGTCCAATCCTTGAACTTGAAAAACCTTTAATGGCATAAGGGGTCCAATCCATTGGATGTGTTCCGTTTGGAGGGCCAGGTCTCCTGCTATAATGATTACAACCATTTTCCAGCAATGCTTCAGTAGCCTTCAGGGGGAAAGGGGGGGCACTAGCATGCATGATGTTACCAGGATGAATCTTAGAGCATTGCCCCAATATGATGATGTGACTTCTGGTTTTTCGCCAGAAGTGATCTGATCTAGCACGGCACTGGCATGCCTGCTCCCACCCCCAGTTCCTCACTATTTGCATTTCTGTGTACAGTGCAGAGATGGCCAACGTGATGTAGTGGTTACTGTGTCACACCAGGACCTGGGAAACCCAGGTTCTAATCCCCACTCGTGCCATGGAAGCTTGCTGGGTGTCCTTGGGCCAATCACAAACTCTCAGCCCTGACCCTGCCTGGTATTTGGATGGGAGACCTCCAAGGAATACCAAGGTTGTGATACGGAGGCAGACAATGGCAAACCACCTCCAGAGAGCCAGCGTGGTGTAGTGGTTAAGAGCGGTGGTTTGGAGCAGTGGACTCGAATTTGGAGACCCAGGTTTGATTCCCCACTCCTCCACATGAGCAGCGGAAGCTAATCTGGTGGACTGGGTTGGTTTCCCCACTCTTACACATAAGGCCAACTGGGTGACCTTGGGCTAGTCACAGCTCTGTTAGAGCTCTCTCAGCCCCACCCACGTCTCAAGGTGTCTGTTGTGGGGAGAAGAAGGGAAGGTGTTTGTAAGCCCGGTTGATTCTTTCTTAACTGGTAGAGACAGTCGGCATATAAAAAGCGACTCTTCCTCTCCTCCTCCTCCTCCTCCTCCTCCTCCTCCAACATCTCTTGCCTTGAAAACTCTATAAGGTTGCCGTAAGTCAGCTGTGACTTGACGGCAAAAAAATTGAGTGCAGAGAGGAAGAGGGAATTGCTTTTCTCCGAGATGTTTTTCTCCGAACTCACTGTCCTGTAGAACAACAGTCTCTGCTACCATAGAATTAAACTTGAATATTTTCTCTCAGACAAGAATCATCAAACAACTTGGCTGGTTGCTCAATTTTGTACCCACGTTTGTAATTTTAGAAAAAGTAAAAAGGGCCTTTTGACATAAAGAATGATAGAGTTTTAAAGTTTCTGGGTAGGATTTAAATTTTTAGTATTTGTCAAGGAGAATTTAAAATTGTAAATGTGTTTATAGATTTATAGGTTATGTTTATCCTGCAGTTTGTGTTTGGTATATACCATGTTTGTTGGCAGTTGCTACATAAGTTTGGTTGTATACTGATCTTATTCCTTTTGTTTATTCCCTGTACCTGTTTTTGTGCTGGTCGTGGACCGAAATAAAGTTTTAATGTAAAGTCTCTGCTACCACCCAGGCAGGTAGTAATCATGTGTAGTCTTAGCTGACCTTCACTGGCCGTTGGTCAGCGTTCAGCGCAAGTTGCCAAGCCACTAAAGGGGTCAGCACATGGCTCATAACCTGTGCAGATGTGGAACTGCTCAGGAACACATTTAGGTAGTATTTGGCCCCATCAACACCGGTCTATCTCGTGGTTCTTGTGGCAGGTTCTTTGGGATCAAACCCAAACTCTTCAGAACGTTGGCTTCAATTCCACTTTAGCAAGCATCCTCAACTCTCCAACGCACGGGGTTTACCGTTCTTAGTACAAATTGTCTTCAGCTGCCTTGGAGACCAAAATTGGGCTAATGAGAATCATCAGGCTTTCCTGGCCAAGGAGCAATTTCCTTGTAAATGAAATGAGGCTGCTCTCGTCGCTAAGTAGAATGATTTGGGGCTATCTGCTTATTTTGTTTTAATGGGAAAGAGTCCGTTTCAATTTTCATGACTTGGGGGCTTGCTTAATACGTTGCAGCCATTCAAGCTGCATGAGGAAAATGGGAGACGTCGCTCAAAGGGTCTGATAATTCGGCAAGGGGCGTCGTAAAGCACACTCGTGTTCTGCCGGGCCCAGGTTTCAATAAGGGAGTGAAAAACTGCATGTATTAAGCAAATGTGTCAGCCCTGCAAAGCTCCATCCTCTTTGATCCAGGGTGGCTTTCTTTCTGTCAAATTCAGGACAGCCCTAAGGACTTTTGGCACTCTAGGCAAATGACTTTGCCACCTCTACTCTTTATGTGTTGTGGGAAAGCTGCCACTGTCACCCCCCCACCCCCACCCCCACCCCACACACATGCTGCCCTCGCTGGGGCCGGGGCGGGGCTTGCCACAGTACCACATAGGTTTGCCATTTACCAGTTGGGTTGCCAGAACCTCTTTGCCACCGGAGTTTTTTGGGGCCGAGTCTGAGGAGAGCAGGGTTTGGGGAGGGGAGGGATTTCAATGCCATAGAGTCCAATTGCCAAAGGTGGCCATTTTCTCCAGGTTAACTGATCTCTATCGGCTGGAGATCACTTGTAATTAGGGTTGCCAACCTCCAGGTGGTGGCTGGAGATCTCCTGCTATTACAACTGATCTCCAGCTGATAGAGATCAGTTCACCTGGAGAAAATGGCCACCTTGGCAATTGGACCCTATGGCATTGAAGTCCCTCCCCTCCCCAAGCCCCGCCCTCCCCAGGCTCCACCCCAAAAACCTCCCGCCAGTGGCGAAGAGGGACCTAGCAATCCTAGCTGTAATAGCAGGAGATCTCCAGCTAGTATTTTCCTTCAGTATCTGGAGATTGGCAACCCTATTTACCAAGTGGGTGTGGGGAAACTCCTGCCCCCACCCCCCATTTCCTACCCTCACTCCAGTGAGTGGCGGGGAGAAACGTGAGGGCCAGAACAGTGTTTCATGATGTCATTTCAGGCTGCATAACCAGAAGAACCTAGGGTTGCCAACACTGGGTCAGGAAATACCTGGAGATTTGGGGAGTGGAGCCAGGGGGAGAGGTTTAGGGAGGGGCAGGACCTCAGTGGGATATAACACCATAGAGTCCACCTTCCAAAACAGCCATTTTCCCCAGGGGAACTAATCTCCATTGCCTGGAGATCAGTTCTAATTCTGGAAGATCTCCAGGCCCCACCTGGAGGTTGGCTAGGGTTGCCAGGTCCCTCTTCACCACCGGCGGGAGATCTCCAGCTAGTACCTGGAGGTTGGCAACCCTGAGCTTTGACTGCAGTGCTGCAGCTTACTACGCTTTGCCACGGGGTAGCAACCTCCTAGTCACATGGAAAAGCTGTGCAGGCACATTTATTTCATTCATGTGCTTCATTTATTGGCTGCCTTTCTTGTTGACTCAAGGCAGATTACAAGTTACAAAACAATGCACTCAAGACCAGTAAAATACATACAATAAACAATGAAGTAAAACTGGTTATGCGGTTAGAGAAGCAACAAAATAAAATCAGTAGAATATAGCCAATAAACAATGCAAATGAGGAGAGAAAGAAAGGGAAGGGCAGAGTTGCTGGCCTCCTTGTGGGGCCTGGAGCTCTCCTGGAATCGCCACTGATCTCCAGACTACAGAGATCAGTTCCCCTGGAGAAAATGGCAGCTTTGGAAGGTGGACTCTATGGCATCACATCCCTGCTGAGCTTCCGCCCCTCCTTACTCTCACATGAACACATGAAGCTGCCTTATACTGAATCAGACCCTCGGTCCATCAAAGTCAGTATTGTCTACTCAGACCGGCAGCGGCTCTCCAGGGTCTCAGGCTGAGGTCTTTCACATCACCTACCTGCCTGGTTCCTTTAACTGGAGATGCCGGGGATTGAACCTGGGACCATATGCATGCAAAACAGATGCTCTACCACTGAGCCACGGCCCCTCCCCACCCTCCTTGGCCCTGCCTTCAAATCTCCAGGAATTTTCCAGCCCAGAGCAGGCAACCCTATGGGGGAACATGCCTGCAATTGTACCCAAACAATTAATTTATCCGACTTATGAGTAGTGACGACAGCAAGTGCCTCCGGCTCATCTTACAATGAACCGGGGTTTTCCAGGCTTTCTCGGAGAATTTGGGAGGCAATCGTAGATCTTTCCAAGCTTTTTCTAAGAATCTTCAGAAAAATCAAGCTGAGGATAGCCAGCTCTCCCCATCCCCTCAAGAAACCACATTCTTGTAAATAGGGTTGTCAGTCTCCAAGTGGAGCCTAGAGATCTCCTGAAATTACAACTAGGGTTGCCAGCTCTGGGTTGGGAAACACCTGGATATGTTGGGGGTGGAACCTGAGAAGAGCGGGGTTTGGGGAGGGGAGGGACTTCAATGCCATAGAGTCCAATTGCCAAAGCGGCCATTTTCTCCAGGTGAACTGATCTCTATCGGCTGGAGATCAATTGTAATAGCAGGAGATCTCCAGCCAGTACCTGGAGGTTGGCAACCCTAGGGCAGGATAAGGACTTCAGTGAGGTATAATGATTTTATGGCCAGACCTTTTCCTTTTTTAAAGAGTCCCCCGAAGCTCCAGTGCTTAGTAACACTACAGTAGACCATCCTATCATGAAAGCTTTCCACTAGTGATTTGGAATTGCCGTTCTCCGCCTTTGAATTACTTCTCCCTGCGAGTTGCGACAACACTTTTCATTAGGCTTATTCTTTTCATGACAACATAGCCAGCATCCATTTTAGCACCGCTGCAGCCCAAAGGCGCCTTGGGCTTGGGGGGTGGCTGTTGTTTTTATTATGATTTTGTGGTTCAAAAGCCCAGATTTATGATTCCAGGAGAGACAGTAGCTCACTCTTTTGGGTTTTTTAAAAAACTGTTTTCCTTTGAAATTCCAGAGCTGGTGTTGTGTCTGCTTTCCTCCTGCCCCTCTTTGGAGGCAGCCGTGTGTTTAAAAAAAAAACAACCCAAAAAAAGCCCCAAACCCTAACCACCCTTCTGGAAACAAAGGTCTGTTGTCTGTAAGCCGAAGCGAGCAGGAAACCCTACTCACAGGGGATCACGGCAGGCCAGTACTGTCCCAGCGCTAGACTCCAGTTCTCTGAATTCAACCTGACAGCTTGTCTGGAACACTTTCTAAGTAACCATTATCCTTCCTCTCCCCCCCCCCCCAAATATACGTGGAGTCTCGCCTCCCCCTTTGCCTTGGGGGCGCGGTATGTAGTGTTAGTGCACATGTGTGTAGGTTACGAGCTGGCTGGCTTGCGTTTGCTCCTTTCAAAAAGATCTTAGGAAAAGCAGTGCCGTTTCCTAAAACGAAGTAGATTTGGTTCCCGGTGGCTTGTCTCTGCGTAACTGCAGGGCATGCTTCTCTCCTGGCTGCATTATGTGTGTGTGTCCCTGTTGTGTACTGCTGGTGTCCGTCTGTTGTACTAGACTAGAGAGTCTCTTGGGAGTGGACTGTGTGTGATTTCTCCAGCGTGTTCTTCCTGCAAATATGAAACTTGCCATCTAAAGCGAAATTCAGCATCTGTTTGTAGCCGTAGGATTTCATGCTTGGTTCGTTATTTATTTTAGTTAAGTTTTTATATTCCACCTTTCCAGTTCAAGAAATGCCCAAAGGTGACATACAATTGCAAATAATTGCAATTGTAAAGCTGTAAAGATCCACAGTTTCAGACCCGGGCAGGGATTATTAGTTTTAAAGGGCTGTCTGGAATTTTTTAAAAAATGTGTTCATCTGTATTTGGAAGGTCTGCAGTGGAGGTGAGATGCAGTTCATGGAGTTGAGACTTTCAGATTTGTTCAGTATGTATCCTGAATCACAGCTGTCATTTTTTTTAAAAAAAAGTGGTCTCTAGTCCTCATGGATAAAGTTGCCAGCTCCAATTTGGGAAATACCTGGAGATTTTGGGGGTGGAGCCTGAGGAGGGTGGGGTTTGGGGAGGGGCGGGACTTCAATGCCATAGAGTTCAATTGCCAAAGCGGCCATTTTCTCCAGGGGAACTGATCTCTTATTGGCTGGAGATCAGTTGTAATAGCAGGAGATCTCCAGCTAGTACCTGGCGGTTGGCAACCCTAACAGAAACAAAAGTGAGGGTGAAATGGGGTTGCCAACTCTGGGTTGGGAAATTCCTGGAGATTTAGGGTGGTCGAGCTTGGGGAAGGGAAGGACCTCATTTGGGGTCTAATGCCCAAGAGTCCACCCTCCAAAGCAGCCATTTTCTCCAGGGGAACATCTCCATTGTCTGGAGATCAATCCTGTAAGATCTCCAGGCCCCACCTCAACATTCGCCACCTTAGCATGAAAAGGATTCTCCTGCCCCCTGGGGGGAACAAACATTTAGCCACTGTCCAATTGTATAAAAATAATTCATTTTAAATTCTGGCCCTTTGAAAATGGCTTTTTTTATGCCTAGTGTTGAGGGTGAGCTTTGAAAGGCCTGGCCAGGTGAGGGGAGAAACAAAAGCAAAATGTAGCCCAGAAAGATCCCCTTCCCTGAGGTTGGTTTGAAACTGGCCAGGTGGCAGCCTGAAAAAGAGCAGAGAAAGGCACAACCCTCGGCTCCGTGCCCATTCCCCCTCAATAACATTATTAGAAGAGCAAGCATCGTGGTCGGATTTGGTTTAGCTGAACGGTGCTGCTGAGGAAACAAAATGGAATAAAAGCCTGTCAGCACTCAGCGAACAGGTCGGGACGCCGGGATCCTGCGATGCCTCTTGTTCGGTTCTGTAAAACGCCTACCTCTTGTGGCTCGCAGCATCAGGAAAAAAACTACGGCTTTTCAAAAAGCGCCTTTTCTTTTCCTGCCAGGAGTTGGTTTCTAATAAGAAACGTCCTTAACAGCCGCTTCATTATGTCTCCCGCGCCTCGGTTGCCAGGAGGAGGTGGGTGGAGGATCAAGCCCATTGCCAAACATTTGGTGGTGGTGGTGGTGGGGAAATAGGATGGGGTTGGCCACTGGCAGGCCCTAGCAAAATCCTTAATGTGAGTCACCAACGCTTAATTTATGAAATCATCCTAATAGATCTTTTAAACGTTATTTAATAACATTTAAAGTATGAAGTGCGGCATGACCACCGAGGTGGGAACAGGTTTATTGCCCGCTGACAAATCCGAGGAGAATATAGTTTTCCCCTCCTACCTCTGTGAGGAAAAGGGGCGAGGAGACTGGAATATCCATGAAGAAGCCTGGCCTGGCAGGTTCCCTCGCTGTTAAGGTTGCCAGCTCCAGGTCAGGAAATACCTGGAGATGCTTGGGGTGGAGCCTGAGGAGGGCGGGCTTGGGGAGGGGAGGGACTTCAATGCCATAGAGTCCAATTGCCACAGTGGCCATTTTCTCCAGGTGAATTGATCTCTGTCGGCTGGAGATCAGTTGTAATTGTAGGAGAGCTCCAGCTAATACCTGGGATTGGCAACCCTACTCCCTGTTCCCCCACAGCAATGGCATCCATTTTTCTTTCCCCCCGCCCCTGTTCTTAGACTGAGGTCTAAAAGCATTATGGCATCCATTACGGGGAATCAAAATTGGCATGTATCAAATCCAGCCCAGTCCTTGGACTATGTAATAAAAGAATTCATACCGGTAAATAAAAATTCAGAAAGCTGCTTCACATGAAAGAGCCATTCTTGTGAAGGCTGCTTGCACGTGGATCTCTTTCGGCTAGAAAGCTGCTTGCCTGGGGAACCTCACGGTGTCAGGCTCTTTAACAGGGCTGGCGTCGGGGATCGACATGGCTGGGGACCTGCCAAGGCACACTGCCCAGGAGAAATAGTACCCTGGACTAAAATCATTTGGTCAATCTCCCATTCCCCTGTGGGAGAAGTGCCTGGTGGAATTATAGGGAACGGAAAGCAAAAAGAGAATCGTGTGTTCTTCTGTTGCCTCCAGCACCCTTTCCAGTCAGGATTTTCTAGGCAATCTCCTATTTCCCACTGGAGGGACCCCAATAGAACTTCTCTCATCTTCCTTTTAGATTTCCTGGCTTCAAGGTTGCCTCTTAAGACTTGTAGTAGAAAAGAGCAAGAGTCCAGTAGCACCTTAAAGACTAACAAAAATATTTTCTGGCAGGGTATGATCGTTCGTGAGCCACAGCTCACTTCTGAAGACGTATCTGAAGAAGTGAGCTGTGGCTCATGAAAGCTCATACCCTGCCAGAAAATATTTTTGTTAGTCTTTAAGGTGCTACTGGACTCTTGCTCTTTTCTACTACTGCAGACAGACTAACACGGCTACCAACTGTGAATTATCTTAAGACTTGTGAAATTCCAGCAGATTTGGGAGTGGTGCTTGGGGAGCACAGAATGTGGGGAATGGAGGAAGGCCAGCATGGATATGATCTCACTCTAGGATTTCTGTTTCTCCTAGACTTTATGGTATACTATAGAGTGCACTTTCCAAAGTTGCCATTTCCTCCAAGGGAACTGATCTCTGTAGTCTGGAGATCAGTTGGAATTCTGGGAGAACTCCAAGTCCTACCTGGAGGCTGATAACTCTACCTGGATTCTTGGACAGTCCAGTATTCCACCCAGGTTGCCCCAGAAGACCTCATGACATCACCAGGGACTTCTGGGGCAACTTCCAATTTCCTGGTGAGAGGAGCATGGGAAGGAGCAGAGCAGTGACTCTCTCCTTCTCTCAGCAGCCTCCTCGGACCAGGGGAGAGTCACAATCTGGGGGGGGGGGATTCACCTGGAGAAATGGCCACTTTGGCAATTGGACTCTATGGCATTGAAGCCCCTCCCTTCCCCAAACCCCGCCCTCCTCAGGCTCCGCCCCCAAAACCTCCAACCGGTGGCAAAGAGGGACCTGGCAACCCTAGCTACAGAGACCACCCTCCAAAACTGAACTTTGACATCTGGAGGTCTGTTGTAATGCCAGGTATTTCCAGGCTCCACCTGGATGTTGACGACCATGCTTATATAGCACCTTCAGTGGAGATAGATCATGATGGGTAGCCGTGTTAGTAGGGTTTCCAGGTCCCTCTTTGCCACCAGTGGGAGGATTTTGGGGTGGAGCCTGAGGAGGGCGGGGTTTGGGGAGGGGAGGGAGTTCAATGCCATAGAGTCCAATTGCCAAAGCAGCCATTTTCTCCAGGTGAACTCATCTCTATCGGCTGGAGATCAGTTGTAATAGCAGGAGATCTCCAGCTAGTACCTGGAAGTTGGCAACCCTACGTGTTAGTCTGTCGGTAGCAGTAGAAAAGAGCAAAAGTCTAGTAGCACCCTAAAGACTAACAACCCTGCCAGAAATTTTGATGGTCTTTAAGGTGCTGCTAGACTCTTGCTCTTTTCAATAGCACCTTCAAGTACGTGACATTTTACAAAGTGATACAAATAAAAAGTCCCCTGCCCCAGAGAATGGACAATCTGAACTTGAACACAGGGGAAGGCCAACTGGGAAAAAAATGGAAAACAGGGAGGAAAGGGATGCAGTGTGGGTAGTATGGGATGATTCATACTTTTAGCACTCCCTGCAGGAAACACCAGTGTAAATGCAGCAAACACGCCCGTCCCCATAAAGTATGAATGAGTCCTAAATGATTTACAAAAACAGGCAGCTAAATTAGACGTGCCACTGGGAGATCTGTGAATGGAGCTCTCTAGTGCTTTCGAAAGGGAAACAGCGGCTGAGTGGGACACGAATTCAAAATGGAGCAAAAATACAGAGTTAGAGAAAGGGGTTGACCTTCCTTCCCATGCAGTTTTGACAATTGAAATCACTGCCACCTTGGGCTGCTGTTAGCCATGGAATCCTGGGGTGGGGAAAGACAGGGAATGCGCTTTGCCTTTTTATTTTTTCTTCCTTCTTTCCAAGGCTAATAACCCTGGTCAATTTTAATCAGAACAGCGTGGGGGAGGGGAGATTTGAGCCTGGTGCACCTATTTCCCACTAAAAATGCTGGGAAGATATGTTCACAGTGTCCCTATTTGGTTTGCTCCTAAGAGTTCTTTGGATGAAAAAGCCCATAAAGCTGTAAACATTGCTAATACCCTTTTACCTGGACTGTAATAGAGTCTGCATTCGTTCAAGAGACTTTCTGGACATAAAGCAGACAGCTGCCGAATGACCTATCTTGAAAGCCCCGTATGATTTATCTTGAGCTTTCATTTTATTTGGAATTGAAACACGCCTTCGCCGGAGGAGCTGTGGTTTCAAACGCGACCCTGCCGAAGTTGGTGGAACTGTGACACTTGACACCCAAGGGTGGATCTTTTCTTAATAACTTTCAATATAAACTTCATCGCTCAGTGTAGCAGGGTGTTGTGTGTGTGTGTGTGTTTTAAAAAAAGTCCAGGCAACTTCTGACAACTTTGTTTAACTCAACGGGACTGGATGAAGTTCTGCAAGAGCTCTTTGAGCCACTGAATAACAGGTCATGAGAATGGTATTTCTTTTTTAAGTCTCTGGATGGCGTCCCTGGCTCAAGCTAGCCCATTGTGTTTCAAACACATTTAGCAAAAGAATCTTGGATTGTCAGGGCTGCCGCAGTACACACTGCTTTCATTTTTGGCAGGGGGATTGTGGGGAGGGAGAACCCAGATCGTGTTGGCTCCTCTGAGCAACTGTTGTGGGTGTTTTGGAAAGATGTGGAAATTTGCACCAGCGAAGCCCGGTTTCCAGATGTCCCTTATTTCAAACTCTTAATTCAGACTGCAACATCTTAGCTCGTGTCACCACACAGCAATAATTCAGTTGATTAAACTGTCATATCTTCTCCACTTGAAGAACCCTCTGAATTGTAACGAGAGGGGACATAATTTAATGGTAGAGTACACACTTTGCATACAGAATGTCCTGGATTCAACTAAAAACAACTTTATTTATATATATGTCTTTCTCACCATTGGGGATCCAAAGCAAATTAAAACACCATTCTTCCCTCCTCCATTTTATCCTCACAACAACAACCCTGTGGGGTTGGTTAGGCTGAAAGGGAGTGACTGGCCCAGTGTCACCCAGTGAGCTTCCATAGCAGAGAGAGGATTTGAACCTGGCTCTCCCTGTAGGGTTGCCAACCTCCAGATAGTAGCTGGAGATAAGTCCTTATCCTACTCTGTGGGAGAAAATAAGGCAACCATGCATGACACCGATCTCACTTTGAATATTTTAAGCCAAATGGATGTATCTGTACTGTTGAGGTGGGTTGCAGGTCTCTTAGGACAAACTTGGTCTCCTGTACATGCATGGAATTGTAATTTTGCAAGAAACGAGGGTCCCTAGCCCAGAGACTGATATTACATATCAACAGATGCTTGTCCAATCTTCTCTTAAAAACCTCAAAAAAATAGGAGATTGTGTGACTTAACTGCCCCTGCTGCCGCAAAAGGCAAGCCATAAAATGTGTGCATGCACACACATTGCCCAAGGCTCCTTGCTATCTGTCTGTCTGTCTGGAACTGGTCTTGCTATCTGTCTATCTGTCACTAAACAGCAGGGTCAAATAAATCATGAAATACAGTAAGTACAAGGTGAGAAGTGATTTTGTAATGAACGTAATGACGAAAAGTAAAGAAACCAGCTGTAACAGTAGTAATTGGTGACAATGCAGTTTCCCTAGTTTTGCTAAAGTGATTAATAGCTGCAGTGGCTATGGAATCCTAGATCCAGGGCTGCCAGCTCCAGGTTGGGAAATTCCTAGAGATTTGTGGGTGGGACCTGGGGAGGGCAGAGTTTGAATCAGAGGGGGGAGCTCAGGGGGGATGTGGTACCATACTTTCTGCACTCCAGAGCAGCCATTTTTCTCCAGAGAAAATGATCTAAGTTGTCAGGAGATCAATAGTAATTCCGAGCCCCACCTGGAGGCTGGCAACCTTAGGATCTTTCTTAAGTTCCTCTAACTTCCTGACGAATTCTCAGTGTGTGTGTGTGTGTATGTGTGTTTTGTTTGTTTGTTTGCTGGACAATGGTAACTTTCTCGGTTTCTGTGGGGTTGTTTTTAATATTATGAAGCTAAAGCAGTTTGGCACGGGCATGAAGATGCGTTAATATATTTTTAACAAATCACCTTAATGCTGATTGTCAAAAAGGTGCCATTGAAAACAGCCCCTCTGGTATTGTTTCTGTTGAACATTTGCAAAGGAAACTCCATGTATGTTAGTGCTTAAAGTTGGCATTCTCTCACTTCATGTTACAAGCCAGTTGGGTTGCTTCTCATCAGTCTCCTGGCGTTTAAAGTACGGTATGTGAAAGCTCCCAAGCTATGGCTGGTTGTTCACCTATTCTAGACAAAAAAGTGTTTGCTGGAGAACATTGCATTAGAATATAAAAGGGCATTTTCACAGTACGCGTGTAATCCATTGTCTTGCTTTTCTGCCTCCCACATTCAATGTCATGACCTCTGCCTGTCTCTCTTATTGCTTCCTTTTACTAGATGTCTCTTATGATGCTGTCAGGAGATCGGGATGGGGCAATAACATAAATTCCAGCCACAACAAAAGTGAGTTGATGCGATATCCCTTTTGCCTAGATGGGCTGTCAATTAAGTTTTAACATGAGCAATGTTTTAAGAGAGCAAAGAGACAACGTGGGCTCCACCCCCTGATTCATACCCACATTAGCTGAGATGTGGGCAAAGGGCTCATAAACCACCACCTCCCAGTGTGAACAGCAGCGGAGGTTTGGGACATTAGCTGAGATGTGGGCAAAGGGCTCTTAAACCACCACCACCTTTCAGTGTGAACAGCAGTGGAGGCTTTGGCAAGTGTCTTCCTTTACGCACTTCCCCTGTTCAGTACTGCTTGTATCTGGGTTTATTCATGGGAGCAATTAGCCGAGGTGCACAAGGGGAGTAACAGAGCCATTGTTTGTACTGGGGAGGAGTGGGGTTAAGGAGTCCTTTGACTGCATTTCAGTGTGGAAGAAAATAGCAGGTTGATGCAATAGGATCTGTGTATTATGCTGAAGTCTGGCTGGAGGTTATATTTCCCCCCCCTCCCCATATGTTTGCCTTCCCCACAGGCTTTCAGTTGCATACCCCCATCTTAGAACTTATGCATAACACAGTTTGTTCTTCCAGAAGAGGGGGAAATGCTGTGGCTCAATGATAGAGCATCTGCTTGGCATGTAGAAGGTCCCGGGTTGAATCCTTGGAAGCCTCAGTTAAAAGGACCAGATAGTAGATGCTGTGAAAGACCTCTGCCAGAAATCCTGGAGAGCTGCTGCCAGTCTAAGTGGACAATACTGATCTTGATGGACCAATGGTCTGACTCAGTATCAGGCAGGTTCATGTGTTCACAAAGAACTGCATTGGCAGATGTTGCTTTAAAAAGTGGTCTCCATCAGGCACCGTTCAGCCCCTAAAGAGACCACCTAAGGGTTTAGGAGAGAACTTCCACCAACTCTGATAGATGCTACAGAGAGAGAGAGAAGGAGAGCTCGGGCGGTTTTAAGAACAGCAGCCTGAAAGAGAAGTCCCATCATCATCTCTCTTGCTGAGACCATCTATAATGGGTGTCAAACATACAGCCCGCAGGCCGGATCTGGCCCCTTGAGAGCTCTTCTCTGGCCCGTGAGCCAACCGAGGCAGCCACCACCACCACCACCACCACCCCACTTTCTGTCTGAGCTGGCGAGGCATGGCCCGGCCCGACCAAGTGGCATTTATGTCATATCCGGCCCTCGTAACAATTGAGTTCAACACTCCGATTTATAACAGAAAGAGTCAGGTTGGGTGACAACTCCTGCCCCCGATACTCCCCAAGCCCTTCCAGCAGTACTGCAAAGATTAAGATTTATATATATATATATATATATTTTTATATATATATATATATATATTTTTATATATATATATATATATATATATATATATATATATATATATATATATATATATATATATATATATATATATATATATATTTCCTTGCTTTTGACTTTTTAAAGCATTGCAAGCCCCTTCCCCCAGGAACTGATATGGCCAGAAAACCAGTGGCTAACAGCTCCCAATAAAGAAATATGAAGTGTCCCGGTTAAATTGCTGTTCCGAGTGCATGGTTTATCCTTTCCTCCCCTTGTGCCTTCAGCTGACTTCAAAACATTTCCCTTTTCTCTGTTATTCTTAGGTCCACCGTTGGCAGGGACACAAAATGTGAGCAAAAATCCAGAGCAGCAGCGGCCCCAGCCAGGTAAGAGCGCTGAATGGTCAGGCGGACACGGTGGTGACTGCGCTGGAAACAGCATGAAACAGATGTATGTGTCTGTAACCCCACTGTGGGATACGTGTTGGCAACTAGCTAAGTAGGAACCACCAGATTTGACCCCAGTTGATCAGCCAGGGACAGGAAGGAAGCTAGGACCCAGGGAAGCCTAAGCTGACTTTTGACCCTGAGACTATAGTGTTGTATATAAAGCCTTCTGCAGATAGGGTTGTCAGCTTCCAGGTACTAGCTGGAGATCTCCTGCTATTACAACTGATCTCCAGCTGATAGAAATCAGATCACCTGGACTAGGTGGGCTAGTCACAGTTCTCTCTGAACTTTCTCAGAAGGTGTCTGGTGTGGAAGGAGGAAGGAGATTGTAAGCCGCTTTGATTCTCCTTAAAAAGGTAGAGAAAATCGGCATATAAAAACCAACTCCTCCTCTTCTTCTTCCTCTGTTTGTGGTTTTAGATACGAGAAAGATCGGTAACCTTCATGCTCTGCACTCACGGTAACCTTCATGCTCTGCACTCACTGTACTTACGATTCAAGTGCACATTAATTTCTGAATTGTGCTTTTAAAGAACTGGATACTTTAAGAAGTATTAATCTGTATATCGGGGCCTGTTCTTCAGACTAGGGTCAGATAGAAATGTCTTAAACATTTGATGCAAGTGGCAAGAGGAACATCCAACTGAGGCTTTAAAAGGATTAAACACTTGGATTATCCTGTCTCTTGTGCCAGAAGTCTTAATAATGTCTCATTTTCCTTTTCTTTTGGCCCTTCTTATATAGATCCTTACCAGATTTTAGGACCAACCAGCAGCCGTTTAGCTAACCCAGGTGAGTTAACGTGGGTCAGCAGGCCACCAGCCTGTGGGGTAGCTTTGTCTTTGGGAAGAGTGAATGTTCTCTATTTAGTTTCTTTTTATATTGGTTTGTATCTTTGGCGACGGTTTTTGTTCTCTCTTCAATGCATGTTATATGCATAACGCTGATTTATTGATGCACAAATAACATTACAAATATTTAAATTATATGGGGGAAATTGGCTGCAGGGAAACTCAAACCATGGAAGTAAAGATTTACAATTTCAAATTCCACAATGGAGAAATGTAACCATAATGGGGATTTTTGGGTTTGAACTATGAGAAATTAAAAATCATTCACACTATTATCTTCCACTTCTTAGGGCTCAAACAGATGTATTGAAGAAGACGTGTCTTCATCTGCCTATAAAATACCAATTGCGGGCTTTTGAAGCCTCAATTTGCCTTGGAGCCATTGGGTGGGGGACAGGTTTAACCCTTCAACTTCAGTTTGGGTTCAATACTGTAATCAGAATTGGCTCTCCCACTCTGCTGTTAGCATTTTAAAAGGGAAAATGTGTGTCCTTTAAAAAGACATATTTTCCCCTTTGAAATGTGAATCATAAGTGAGGAGCCTGGTTTTGATTAGCGACCCAACCTTTTCTCTTCCCAGCATGACCCTGAGGCAAACTGAGGCTGTAGTTTCCATTTTATATATGAATGGAGATACATGATCTTCATCCCATCTTATTTGAGCTGTGAGACGTTATAATTCTTGTACTATCTGGAGTTATAGCTATGTCTTCCTTCAATGAAATAAAAATACGATAATCATATGTTATATTCTGAATGCAGAGTTTCGTATGGGGGGGCACACCTGTTAGCTGAAACCTACTTGAACTCACCAGATCAAGCTGTGCTTGGTCTATAGATTTATATCCCACCTCACCCGATGTGCTTGAAGTAGCTCTCTGTAATGCTAAGCTTTTATTTAGTGCTTTTGAGGTATTTAAAGCACTTCACATACAGTTTCTTATTGCAATACGTACAACAACCTTGTAGGGCAATGTTACGATCCGTGTAACTGCAGAGGGAGTCTCAGAGACAAATGAGGCTGAGAGCCAAACCAGATGTACTCTGTCCAGAAATCCCATGTCTAGAACTTCCAGCAATTTGGAAAAGTCAATTCTCAGGGATGAGGAAGCATGATTCAGACTGGAACCACGGTGTGAGGCATTACCTTGGGAGCCTGCACGTTGAATATTGTAGGGTATAAGAAGTCCATCTGTCAAGTATCTGCACAAGTACCATACTAAGTTACCACATTCCTCCATTCTCTAGAAAAAGATGGCCATTTATGCATGGCTGTTTCCTCTTGGTCACCCCGCCAACTACTTCGGGGCTTTGCCTTGATTATACATGCATTTTCCAATGGTCACAGGTCACCTCACTCTCCCTGCAAGTTTCCGCAAGTTTTGCGTGCATTTTCTGGATGCTGGCTAAACACAAATCCAGAAAACGCAGACAAAATGTGGGGAAACACGAGAGGAGAGGAAGGCGACCTCTGACCATCAGAAAATGCATGCATATTCAAGGCAAAGCCCTGAAGTAGTCAGCGGGGTGACCAAAAGGAAACAGCCATGCATAAATAGCCAATATCTTCATGCCATGAACCCAGCAGGGTATTTGTGGACACAGATCATTTTCAATAGCATGGCATTGCTCTTGGCTAACAATGCAAAAAAGATTAATGTTTGTTTGCCCCAGACAAATGACAAGTTTTTTCCTGGTTTTGGGGAAGCGAAAGGAAGGTCCAAATACTGTCTGGAGAGGACCTGGTTTGGAGGGTCCAACTGGTATTTGTGGACACAGCTCATTTTCAATAGCATGACATTGCTCTCAGCTAACAGCGCAAAACCTCATAGAATGTCACTGCCATTTCTCTGTGTCCCCTTGCAGGGAGCGGACAGATCCAGCTATGGCAGTTTCTACTGGAGTTGCTGTCGGACAGCTCCAACGCCAGCTGCATCACCTGGGAAGGAACTAATGGGGAATTCAAGATGACGGACCCCGACGAGGTGGCCCGGCGTTGGGGGGAGCGCAAGAGCAAGCCCAACATGAATTACGACAAGCTCAGCCGAGCCCTCCGATACTACTATGACAAGAACATCATGACCAAAGTACACGGCAAAAGGTATGCCTACAAATTTGACTTTCACGGCATCGCCCAAGCCCTTCAGCCCCACCCGACTGAATCGTCGATGTACAAATACCCGTCAGATCTGTCCTACATGCCTTCGTATCACGCGCACCAGCAGAAAGTGAACTTTGTGCCTCCGCATGCTTCCTCTATGCCTGTCACTTCCGCAAGCTTCTTTGGAGCGGCGTCACCATATTGGACTTCTCCCACGGGAAGCATATACCCAAACCCCAACGTACCACGCCATCCAAACTCCCATATGCCTTCACACTTAGGCAGCTACTACTAGATGCTTTTTCACCTTCTGTGGCCTTTCTCAGTTCAATTGGATGTTCTCTTCCCCTCTTGGATAACTATGGACTTTTTGGTGGACTTTCATCTTTTTGTCGGGGAGAAAAGCTGAAAAACTGGATATTATTATTATTTTTATTATTTTTATTATTATTATTGGAGTAAACCTTTTTTATTTTTGTGATTCTGCTTCTTTGGTCTCAAATGGGCAGATGGATTTTCCGATGGGCCAGTATTATAATTATATATTTTTTTTCTATTTTGGTTCCAAGCCTTATATCCTCTATTGGACCAAGTCGAGTTTTTTTTACAAATCAGTGGTGGTTAACATCACTCTAGCTCGTAACAAATGTTGGAAAGCATAGTCAAAGTCGAGGAAAAAAAGAAGACCCGTGGGTCTTAGAAGAGTAATGTTTGTTTGCCCCAGACAAATGACAAGTTTTTTTCTGGTTTTGGGGAAGCGGAAGCAAGATCCAAACACTGTCTGGAGAGGACCTGGTTTGGAGGATCCAACTGGAAGCTAAGCTTTAAAGCCGACGAAGTCTCGTCTTTCACCCAACTGGAAAAAAAAGAAAGAAATACCTATATATAAAAATATATATTCATATAAATAAATATGTATATTTTAAGACTGTCAAGGGCATTGAAGGGACCTGTCAAGAGCATTGTGTTATGTTGTGTGTGTTTTTAAAGAAAACTCCAGGAGCATCCAAGACTGGGGAGGCGGGGGCTCACAATGCATCAAGGGCAGATATTGTTATGAATGCAGAATGGGACTAATATAAATGACAGCGGCTCCCAATGCTTGGCTTCTGGGCCAGGAGTTGCAAAAAACACAACCGATTCACAAACGCTGTGCGTTTGTCAGACAGCCACTCAGAGGGTCAACCAAACCAGAAGGCAATTTACTGTATAAATTATGCAGAGTTATGTTTTTACCTAATATCTCACAGTGTTAACAAAGAGATTAAAAAAATGAAACGAGTTGACCTCGGTCACAAATGCAAGTTGTTTGGTTTTTGTTTTGTTTTTTAAACTATCAGATCCATTGTTGGTTTTTTGAAATGTAATTTGTACATCTTTTCTATCTGTATATTTGGGTTTCAGCTTTGTAATTTTTTTTTTTTTTGCTAAAAAAAAATAAAGTTTAAAAAAAGGAAAAATGTATGTAATGTCTCATTTGGTGGGAAAATAACATGCCCCGGTTCTACAAGGAGCAATGCATCTATTCTAAAAGTGAAAGACATAAATACACAACAAATGTATACTGGTTTTATAATAGCTTAAACCAGAGATCCCCAACATGGCACCTGCTGACACCTTCCTTGGCACCTACAAGAGTTTTAATGAAGTGGGTAGGAGCAGGTGGTGCTGGAGAGCAAGCGTGGTGTAGTGGTTAAGAGAGGTGGTTTGGAGCGGTGGACTCTGATCTGGAGAACCGGGTTTGAGTCCCCTCCACATGAGCAGCAGAGGCTAATCTAGTGAGCCGGTTTGGTTTCCCCACTCCTACACTCGAAGCCAGCTGGGTGACCTTGGGCTAGTCACAGCTCTCTCAGCCCTACCTACCTCACAGGGTGCCTGTTGTGGGGAGGAGAAGGGAAGGTGATTGTAAGCCGGTTTGATTCTTCTTTAAGTGGTAGAGAAAGTCGGCATAAAAAAACCAACTCCTTCTCCTCCTCCTCCTCCTCCTCCTCCTCCTCCTCCTCCTCCTCCTCCTCCTCCTCTTCTTCTTCTTCTTCTTCTTCTTCTTCTTCTTCTTCTTCTTCTCCCCCCCCAGCAGGGCAGTCTCAGCGGCAACTGCCCCCATAGGGTTGCTTTTATTCTCTCTCCACTTTCCAAGTGTATCTTTTAAACCACCCCCCTTCTCCCCTGCACTTGGGCTTCTTTGTGTTTGGGGCTCCTCCTCCTGAGGCAGCCGTTTTGTGGTTGCGCCCACCACCCTGTGTCGGAACTCCAAAGGCGCCCACAGGCTCAAAGAGGTGGGTGGGGGGCTGTCTTAAACCGTTGTCTTTTCCCCACAAAGAAACCTAGGATTTGTAAATTGACCTGAGAGGTCTCTATTAGAATCTCTTGCTCTACTCACAGAACGACAGTGCCCAGGGAGAGAGAGGTTAAATGTTAAACCAGTTTAAGTTTGTATCACAGATATGCCCTAAAATTCTCTGGGAGACTGGCAGTGCAATCCAAAGCAAAGTTACACCCTTCTAAGCACAATACTTTGGATTACACTACAAAACATGTGTTGGTTCCTCTTTTAAGTTGATTCCTGATTCATTTATTTTACCTAATATTTATGCAAAAAAAAAACCCACCCCAGTTATGATTAACTGGAGTAGGATCCCAATACGAAGGGATCTGTATTCTCTTTCTGCAGGCATTAAGACTTTACTGACCAAAGCTGTGAGCTGACAATGAGTCGGATCCAAAGGTGTCCTTCTGCTCATGGCTTGGATCCTTCCTTTCACAGAAATTCTTCCATGCGTGGAAGTACATCTTTAGAGACATTCCCAGTGTTTGGATCCAACCCCATGGCTCCAAGGCTCATGCTACCAATTTGATAGAAAAACAAACAATTAGTGGGCTGTAATTTCCTTAAAATGGAAACTTCATCCAGCAGCTCTGGTTGCCGTCCAAATGCGCAGTTCTTTTTTGTCAAACATTTCTTCCAAAACACTAGGGTAAAACCACAAATGTTTGTCATCAGAAAGGAGCATCTATAGTTTGCAAACTAACATTTGCTCTCTTCTGAACCCGTTCAAATTAATCAGGGGTTGGTTTGATTCAGGCCTTCTGTGCAGGGATGACATTGCAGAGAAAGGCGGGGGTACAAATGAAATGGACAAAATAAAAAGAAATGTTCCATGGCAGATGTGTATGGAATCCTTCAGCAGAAAAGTCACGTGAGAAAGGTTGTCTGAAGCTTGAACGCATGATAACCACAGCCTCCCCAACCTGGAAGAGATTCCCCACTCCTCCACATGAAGCCTACTGGGTGACCTTGGGCCAGTCACAGTACTCTCCGAACTCTCTCAGCCCCACCTACCTCACAAGGTGTCTTGTGGGGGAGGCAAGGTGATTGTAGGCCGTTTTGATACTCCTTGTGGTAGAGAAAAGCAGGGTATAAAAACCAACTCTTCTTTAGATTCGAGTCCAGTAGCACCTTAAAAAAAAGGTAAAGGTCCCCTGTGCGAGCACCGGGTCATTCCTGACCCATGGGGTGATGCCACATGCCAACGTTTTCGAGGCAGACTTTGTTTGCGGGGTGGTTTGCCAGTGCCTTCCCCAGTCGTCTTCCCTTTACCCCCAGCAAGCTGAGTTCTCATTTGACCAACCTCGGAAGGATGGAAGGCTGAGTCAACCTTGAGCCGGCTACCTGAAACCAACTTCCGTTGGGATCGAACTCAGGTCACGAGCAGAGCTTGGACTGCAGTACTGCAGCTTATCACTCTGCGCCACGGGGATCTTAGTAGCACCATAGATGCCAACAAAAATTTGAGGACCTATGGTTTTTGAGGATCAAAGCTCCCTTCGTCAGATACCTTTTCCAGCCAGTTGACTATGGACACAAATGGCTTATTTCACAGCGACCACACTAGACGATCAGGTGAATATGCCCTTAATAATACATAATCCCCCACCGCCCCAGACCTCTAGCGTTAGTCACAATCAGAACCGACATATGAGACTCGGTGGACTCATAGTCGAATATTTATACACTGAAGGATTGCTTTTTTCCAGGCCTGACAACGAACTTCCTGGCAACTGCGGTCTTTTTAAAATGTAAAGGCTTTTCCTGTCTTAACGCCTTCTTGCTTTCACATTAGTAAAGGGGAGAAAGGGGAGGAAATATTAAATGTATATTGTACCCTTAACCAGTTTAAACAATTCCTTCAGATCTGATGCCACTAAGAGTGGAATGCTTGCTAGCTGGGATAACAGCCAGATCCGACTTCCTTTAGCACAAGCTTTGCTTCTGTTGTTAGCTGGGAGGTTTGAAATATTTTCCGCCATTATGATGGGGAAGGAAATGACCGTCTACCTCATGTAAATATTATTTTTTACTCAGAAATTCACATCTTTTGTTTCTGGGCAAAGCAGCCAAATTCATCAGAGAGAGAGAGAGGGAGAGAGAGAATATGCCTTCACCAGAAGCTTTAATCTTTTTTAAAATTGGGATCCAATTTGGTGGTGGAAAGTGGCGTCAAGTTGCTACTGACTTATGGGACTCCTCGTAGGGTTTTGTAGGCAAGAGACGTTCAGAGGTGGTTTTCCATTGCCTGCTTCTGTGTTGGAAGCCTGGACTTCCTCGGTGGCCTCCCATCCATGTACTAACCAGGGCTGGCCCTGCTTAGCTTTTGTGATCTGATGAGATCAGGCTACCCTGGGCAATTTAGGTCAAGGGTATCTCCAAAAGGTGGTTGTGTCTTCATGGCCCATTTCGTAGAAAGCTAAATCTACACAAGTAGGCCATTTTTACAGCTTGTTGTTCCCTACAAAGCTCAACCCTCTTCTTGGAACAACCGGACACACTTTTTAGGGACAGGTTTTTTTTCAGTGACCTGCTTAGAAACAAACTGAACTTTATGTTAATCTGTGACCAGGGAGTGAGTCTAAGTAGGTCTACTCAGAAGTAGATCCTCTTTTAGTCATTGGGGCTTTCTCCCAGGAAACTGGTCTTTGGATTGCAGCCTGGATCTCCCCACACATGCTGCAAGATGGGAGGAGAAGCAGCAACAACTCACCCACACACACATAGGCAATTTATGCAGGGTCGATTTTGATGCTCGCTCAAAGCTCCTTTTTTAAATCCAACCTTTAAAATGACTATTCATGGTCCCAATGCAAGAGGAGAAATTCCACCACCCCCACTCGCCTGCTCATTCATTCCTTCGTTTGCATAGCCATTAGCAATCATCATTTGCATAGCTAACCCAGAGCTGTGATTCTTCATGCTACCTTGAGTGAATGCTTCGAGGCAGGGGCGGAGCAAATAAAAAGGTTGCATTAAAGGGGCTTTTAAGAAATGTGAAGCAGGTATGCGCCAGCTTCCCTGTGACTCCTGAAATGAAGGTTCAGCGCCCATTTTGAGCGAAGAACTCAAAAAAATATGCAGGGCAATCCAGCCTGGAACATGCCGCTAATTAACAAGCATAAACAGCCATACTTTCCCCCCAGACAGGAATGGACAACTTGGGGTGCTTTTAGCCCAAGTAAAGAAAAATCGCAGGCATAATCCCAGTCCTTTCCCTGCTGTGTGTGTGTGTGTGTTAAGTGCCGTCACATCACTTCTGATTTATGGCAACCCTATGAATTAATAGAAAAGGGCAAGAGTCCAGAAGCACCTTAAAGACTAACAAAAATATTTTCTGGTAGGGTATGAGCTTTTGGGAGCTACAGCTGTGGCTCACGAAAGATCATACCCTACCAGAAAATATTTTTGTTAAGTCTTTAAGGTGCTACTGGACTCTTGCCCTTTTCTACTACTGCAGACAGACTAACACGGCTACCCACTGTGAATTACCTATGAATTAATGACCTCCAAAATGTCCTATCCTTAACAGCCTTGCTCAGGTCTTGCAAACTGAGGACCATGGCTTCCTTTTACTGAGTCAATCCATCTCATGTTGGGTCTTCTCTTGGCCTGCCACCAGGGCTAAAATCTGCCCAGCTCCCTCTCTCCCTAAACAGAGTTAAACCCTTCTAAATCCACTGAAGTCACTGGGAGTAGAAAGCTGTAACTCTGTTTATAATTGATTGTTGATGGCTCTCTCTCTGACACATACAGCAAAGATGCTTGTGCAAATCATGCGACACACAAATGGAAATGCAGTTGTGGAATTCCCAAATCACAGGCTGTTTGGCTTGTAAACAGCTTGCCCGACCATCTGTTCAGCTGCTGTATAAAAAAGATGGATTGTCTTTCCATGATGGAAAAGAGGACAGGGAATCTGCATCTTCTAATGAGTTTGTGGAACATCCGCAAGTGGAGTTTTTTCTCAGTCCTGATGACAAGCTACATGCACCCTAACAAATGGGAAAGCTACAGTTCTGGAAAGGAACTGGACAAAAATGTTTGCCTAATTCCATTCTCTCACAGGGCTGCTCAATTTCTTGGCCTTACTGGCTATATGCCCTTAATCTCTACACACCTTTCTCTATCCTCCCCCTTCACAGCCAAACCAACGTTGGATGCCTTGACCAATTGATCCTGGTGCATGGAAATAAAAATTGTTTGGATTATTTATTTTCTGGCTGAATGCAGTTTCGCCTTGGAAAGTTCCTTGAGTTACGTAGGCTCTTTTACTTCCTTAACAGGTAGCAATTGGTGCTTTGCCAAAGAAGCTGTGGGTAGGTCTCACTCCACGTACAGAAAGAGTTGCTGCTTCTCTTTCCAGCGAGGGCTGGTGGTTGCAACCAAAAAATGCAAACTCTTCCAGGATGCTACCTTGTATCTTGACAGAGGCACTGCATGGGGACAGACAGACATGCAACAGGTGTGGCTCCCCACACCACTACAGGTCTCTGCTGGAAGCATCTGTATCACATTTCTGCCTGTCATGCAAACATTAAAGACACAGAGCCTCTGTGGGAGGACTTGACTCATCAGCAGGTATGGTCATGCCAGCAAATGGCTGCCCAGCATAAAGGTGGAAACTCAAGTGCATTAAGTAGCATGCATGTCTAAGGCAGCATGCAGTAGCAAGAACAAAAAGCAGATATTTCTCCCCTCCCAAACTGATGATCTTAAGCATGTTTACCCCAGTTATAGGCCTCACCTTCTTAAAAGGAGTGTAAAGGCCAAACTTCCAGCTGCAGGCAATGAGGCAAGATCAGGACTCCAGGATATAAAGATAGCAGCTTTAGCTCCTTGGAAGGGCCTAATGGGAGCTAGAAAGCAGACCTGGGACAGCTGAGAAAAATATCTGTGCTAGAGGCTTACTGCAGGGATGCTTTGCTAAGGTGGTCCTATATGCCCTGACCGGGATGGCCCAGGCTAGCCTGATCACGTCAGAGCTCAGAAGCTAAGCAGGGTCGGCCCTGGTTAGTAGTACTTCAATGGGAGACCACCAAGAAATACCAGAGGAAGGCAATGGCAAACCACCTCTGAACATCTCTTGCCTTGAAAACCCTACTGGGTCACCATAAGTTGGCTGCGACTTGATAGCACTTTACACACATGCCATAATACTCTGACCCAGATAGCACAGGCTAGCCCAGTCTCATCAGATCTCAGAAGTGTTTAGCACTTGGATGTGAGACCACCAAGGAAGTCCAGGGCTGTGACATGGTGGCAGGCAATGGCAAACCACCTCTGCACGACTCTTGCCTTGAAAACCCCACTGGGTTGCTGTAAGTCAGCGGTGACTTGCTGGAATGGCCATAATACTACAGCTTTGTACAAGGATGATGCTGGGAATGAGAGGGAACGGGCTATTTATGAAAACAAGAACTGCAGGAAGTTTGTGGTGCAGCGGTTGGCGTAAGAAACTGTTGGCCAGATGCTGCGTTGAATTCGTTGCACCCGCTAGGAACTTGCAATGTCATTGCAGCCCAATAATAGAGGTCTGCCATGCAGTGAAGGCCTGATAGGAAAAGGGAGCATTCCTGCAGGATTCAGATGCTGTTTCTTTATGATGATTGAAGAAGAAGAGTAGAAGAAGAGTAGGTTTTTATACGCCACTTTTCTCTACCTTAAGGAGTCTCAAAGCATACAATCACAGTCCCTTCTTCTCCCCACAACAGGCACCTTGTGAAGTAGGTGGGGCTGA
Source organism: Euleptes europaea (assembly GCF_029931775.1). NCBI lineage: Eukaryota > Metazoa > Chordata > Lepidosauria > Squamata > Sphaerodactylidae > Euleptes > Euleptes europaea. The sequence goes on along the minus strand of NC_079325.1, from coordinate 13,254,682 downwards.
GACAGTTCCGAGAGAACTGTGACTGGCCCAAGGTCAGCCAGCAGACCTCATGTGGAGGAGTGGGGAATTGACCTCGGTTCTCCAGATTAGCGTCCACCTCTCTTAACCACTTTACTGCACTGCAACATGGAATGGACAACTATGGGTTGGGAAATTCAAGGAGATTTGGGGAGGGGGGGAACTGGAAGGGGGTTGAAGAGGGCAAGGACCTCAGTGGAGTCTAATGTCATAGAGTCCACCCTCCAATAGCAGCCATTTTCTCCAGGAGAACTGACCTCTGTTGTCTGGGGATCAGTTGTAATCCCAGGCGATCTCCAGGCCCCACCTGGAGGTTGGTAACTCTAAATGGAAGTCACAGGGGGCAGTCTAGTAAAGCAGGGGCTGAATTTCCAGAAAAAGAGAGCCTAGATCTATATGAAAGGGCCACCTTTTACTCTGGAAGCTACTTCTTCTTATTTTGGGGTGACTTTATGGTGGCCTCCTTCCAAGTTGAACCTGGAGTTCTTCTGGAATTACAACTGTTGTCCAAACTACAAAGTTCCTCTGGGGGCGAAATGGCAGTTCAAAGTGTAGACTCTATTTAGAACCTGGTTCACCAGATTAGAGTCTGCAGCCATGTTGATTCAAAGCAAAATCCCAAACCACGAGCCATCTCAACAACTGAATGCCTGTAGACGGTGAGAAATGCCCCATCTCTTTTTATGTTCTGGTTCATGTACTTAGACCTCTTCATCCATTTGGATCCAACAGTTTGATCCTGCAGTGCTTTCACTTGTGATATACAGACCGTGGTGCTGAAATGGTGCAACGCATTCCAGAAGTGACAAACAGATTTCCCCTCCTCCTTTGTTTCTTTCATACAGCTCTGTACCTTTTCGATGACCTGGATGGCTCAAGCTAGCCTGATCTCATCAGCTTTTAGAAGCTAACCGGGGTTGGCCCTGGTTAGTATTTGGATGGGAGGGAGACCACGAAGGAAGTCCAGGGTTGTTGTGCAGAGGAAAGCAGTAGCCAAGCACCTCTGAATGTTTCTTGCCTTGAACCCCCCCCCCCTCCAAGAGGGGTCATCATATCTTGTCTGTGAATTGACAGCACTTTAAACACACACACACACACAGAAAGAGCTTTAGCTAACTTTCTACTTGTCTCTGAAAAGGGTACAGATGTGCCCCCTGGCGGCCATCTTTTTGTAAAAATGTGGTCATTCACTCACTTCATTCAATCCTGTAGCACCCCTTTGTGGTCCTTCTTGCTCACTGCCTCTCTGCCTTGGATCCCTGCTCCCAAGGAAAACAGAACTGCTTGCAGAGCTCTAGAATTCCTGTAAAGACTGTGCTTGTCATGATGGGTCAGACCCAAGATCCATTCTGCAATCCAACATCCACCTTAACTTAGGATAAGAGAATATGCTCGCATTCCGGGTTCATTACTCAACATTATTGCATTGGAGAAAAAATTCTCAGAGTCAGTTAAAGTTTCTGACTAGGAGCTGGGATAGCTAGGATTAGGGTTGCCAACCTCCAGGTGGTGGCTGGCGATCTCCCACTATTATAATGATCTCTGGCCAACCGAGATCAGTTTCCCTGGAGAAAATGGCTGCTTTGGCAAATGGACTCTATGGCATTGAAGTCCTTCCCCTCTCCAAACCCCGCCCTCCTCAGGCTCCACCCCCAAAATCTCCAGGTATTTCCCCACCTGGAGCTGGCAGCCCTATCTGCTTCACAGGGCTGTTGTTCTTTTGGGCCCTAAAAACATTGCAACAAGCAAGGTGAAAAAATAAGGAGCAATTCTAGCTAGCCTGCAACACAATGCCCTGCTGGAACCAATCCAAACTGAAAAGAAAAATCATTTTAATTTAAAAAAGCACACTTTCTGATTCCAGGACCACCAAAAAGTCTTAGACAATCTTGCTTTCTGCTTGTAAGCTGGGAGCGGGAGGGGGGACCAGCTTATGCCTTGTAAAACATTGCTTTCCAATTGTCCCAGCACACACAACAGCCAAGATAACAAGTTCGATGCTAGGAAAGGATCGAGCAATTGTTCACTGCTGCAAGGTGTCATTAGGCCTTACCCTGCTGTGCCTGCTCTAGAAGATTACATTTATTTTCATTCTCCCAACTGAACTTTCTCTTAATGGCTGTGAGATGACAGGCACCGAAATAGATTTCCTACAGGATCTCTCCTTGGTGGACGCTGCCTTCCCCTGATAACCTTTCTTCCTTGACCGGGGACTTTTATCTGGCTGCTAACAAAGGCCCGAGCTGGAGCAAGAGGAAATTCCACTCATTATTCACTAGCTGTTGGGCTCTGTCTGGAAGGCTCTATCGCCTCCCTCCTGATCTGCCACCGTCACACTGGGATTGTCAGGCATTTCCTGTTGCGGCAATCAGCAGGAACCCCATGGGCTGGATTCGTCCCTAGAGTCCTAGTTAGCCATCCCTGTATTTTCTTTCCAGCTCACAACAGCACTACTAGGCTAGCTAGAATTGCTCCTTCTTATTTTGCACCACTTGTTGCAATGTTTTTAGGGTGCAAAAGTACAACAGCCCTGTGAAGCAGCATGGTGTAGTGATTAAGAATGGTGGACTGTAATCTGAAGGACCGGGTTAGATTCCCCACTCCTCCACATGAGCGGCGGACTCTAATCTGGTGAAACGGGTTGGTTTCAACTCTCCTTCACATGAAGCCTGCTGGGTGACCCTGGGCTAGTCACAGTTCTCTCCGAACTAGGGTTGCCAACCTCCAGGTACTTGCTGGAGATCTCCTGCTATTGCAACTGATCTCCAGCCGATAGAGATCAGTTCCCCTGGAGAAAATGGCCGCTTTGGCCATTGGACTCTATGGCATTGAAGTCCCTCCCCTCCCCAAACCCCACCCTCCTCAGGCTCCACCCAGAAAACCTCCCACCAGTGGTGAAGAGGGACCTGGCGACCCTACTCCGAACTCTCCTAGCCCCACCTACCTCACAAGGTGTCTGTTGTGTGGAGAGGAAGGGAAGGTGATTGTAAGTTGGAAAAGGCATGCATAATCAAAACGAAACACCAAAGCAGTCGGTGCGAGTGACCGCGGGGGAACAGCCCTGCATAAATGGCCTGTGCAAACTAGGCTTAAGCTCCAGCTCACCCAAGCGACCCACTCCCTCAAAAGATGTACTTACATAACACTGGTGCATTGGGGGGGGGTTGGGACAAGATAGCAGCCCCTTCCTCCATCAGGAGAATCTCCTGTTTCCCTTACACAAAATGAGACTGGCAACCTTGCACAACTCTTCCTATCTGATATCAAAAGATACGGACCAGAGGGCAAGCTGAAGCCAGTCACGGATAGGGTCGCCAGGTCCTTCTTCACCACCGGTGGGAGGTTTTTGGGGCGAAGCCTGAGAAGACTGTGGTTTTGGGGAGGGGAGGGATTTCAATGTCATAGAATCCAGTTGCCAAAGTGGCCATTTTCTCCAGGGGAACTGATCTCTATCGGCCGGAGATAAGTTGTAATAGCAGGCGATCCCCAGCTAGTTAGTACCTAGTTAGTTATGGGGTAGGGTTGCCAACTCAGGGTTGGTAAATTCCTGAGGAAGGCATACAGGCCAAAGCCATGCTGTTACCTTCAGAAGTTTACTTCCAGTTCCTCTGGATATGGAGGTCCCTTTAGTCATCATGGCCAGTATTGATACTTGCACTGCTCCCAACCAGCAGAGGCGGAGGCAGAGGCAACCGATGAACTGACACCAATTGTCTTTGCTACTGAAGAGTCTGGAATACTGGAGCATGGTCCTGCTTGCTCTTGGATGCCAGCTTGCTCCAGGGCGGCAGCAGGGACATTCACTTTACGTCAAACGGTCAGGCTCGCATGCGGACAGCAATGGAGAAGGCACAGCATTGCGAGCAGTTTTATTAATGTGAAAACTGCTATAGGAGGTGCTTTCTGCATTTGACCTCTAGGGAGAGCTGTAATGCTTGCTATCTACTGTTCAGAGCTTATTGAAAGCTTCCTTTGATTTTTATGGGGGGGGGGGTTGTGTCTGGAGTTCTGCTTCTTCTCTGCCTGGAAGCTGGACCTGTCCCAAAAGTGTTTGTCTAGTGCACTGGTTCCCAACCAGGGGTCCATGGACCCCCAGGGGTCCGCGAGAACTAAATTAAGGTCCGCGAAACAAAGTTATAAACCCATAATAAATTAATATTTTCAATTAAACGTTCTCTATTTAAAAATATATTCAAATATTATTCTAAGTTTAATGTTTAACTAACAGTTATGGTTAAAGTTTATTTTCAAATTCTAGGAATTTTTATTTTGAACCTTGGGGTCCCTGCAACAAAGAAAAAAGTCTTAGTGGTCCCTGGTCAAAAAAAGGTTGGGAACCACTGGTCTAGTGGAAGGCCACAGGTAGTGAGTGCTTCTTGCAATCCCCTGCTGTTTGGGCAAACTTTGCCAACTGCTTGTCTACACCTCGAGTTGGTTTTTCTTTCCCCGGCTCTGCTAACAGACAGGTCTCCGGTGGCATGGTTGATGGGTAGGGTTGCCAGGTCTCTCTTTTCCACCGGTGGGAGGTTTCTGGGGTGGAGCCTGAGGAGGGCGGGGTTTGGGGAGGGGAGGGACTTCAATGCCATAGAGTCCAATTGCCAAAGTGGTCATTTTCTCCAGGTGAACTGATCTCTATCAGCTGGAGATCAGTTGTAATAGCTGGAGATCTCCAGCTAGTACCTGGAGGTTGACAACACTATTGATGGAGAGGGCAGAGAAGGGGGAAGGTTGTCTCATGATGCCGCAACATCATTGCCAGCTGGAAACCTGGAAGGGACGTCACTGCATCACACAATGCTCTAGGAATCCTCTAGATCTCTATGGTAAAACCATTTCCGCCGTCTTGCCCCACTGAGTGCTGGCAGGGGTATGCTGGTTGGGTTCCTCTACCCATGGAGGGAAAATAGGGTTGCCAGGTCCCCCTTCACCACCGGCGGGAGGTTTTTGGGGCTGAGCCTGAGGAGGGCAGGGTTTGGGGAGGGGAGGGACTTCAATGCTATAGAGTCCAATTGCCAAGCAGCCATTTTCTCCAGGTGAACTGATCTATATTGGTTGGAAATCAGTTGTAATAGTAGGAGATCTCCAGCTAGTACCTGGAGGTTGGCCATCCTAGGGGAAAATGGTAACCCTAGACAAGCCACCAAATGCGAACGTTGTCCTCTCATTGGATCTGTTTCAGCTAATTATAGCTTTTTCATTGCTGCTTCATTTGTGGGGGAAAGACTCTCTTTCGACTGACGTATAACTGCAACTGGCATAGACTTCCCTTCCAATGGGGGAAAAGGGATTGGGAAAAGGATAAAAAGAGACCGTGAGGCAATTGTATGATACAGTGGGTTCCTCCTTAAGCGTAGGGTGCTTTTTAAAAACTTTCAAAGAGTTCTACTGGGATTTACTAATCTAATTGGTGTGGTCACGATAAACACCCATGGCAGGTAAGGAAGGAACCCTGCCTTTCCGGCGCTATGTGTGTGAAATAGATTAAATACGCAAAACTCGAGTCAGCGGTATTGATCGAATTTCAGCACCGTGGCTCTTCCCTTCCTGTCGGACCATGCGGCCATTTGCATCCCTGCCCCTTTCCCCACACATTTTGAATATGGCTCCCTCTGTTTTAATTCTGTTTTAATTCTCAACATCCTGACAGAATCCTCCGTTTGTACATACTTAGAAAAAACGTTTTGCTTGCTGGCTTTGCTGGAGGGAACACATCAGAGCAGGGCTCTAAAGGCAGGAATCCCAAGGAAGGAAGACGATTCAGCGCTCTTCGTAGGGTTGTCAGCTCTAGGTTGGAGATTTTGGGAGTGGAGTCTAAGGAGGGCAGGGTTTGGAGAGGGAGGGAAGTCCGACTGCCGAAGCAGCCATTTTCTCCCGGTGAACTGATCTCTATCGCCTGGAGATCTGTTGTAATAGCAGGAGATCTCCAGCCACCACCTGGAAGTTGGCAACCCTAGCTCTTCATCCTATTTGTCATGATGAACACCTCTAGAGCTGCCATTTTTGCTGGTTTTTGGAAGGATCTGCTGCTACTGTGCATACCAAGAGCACCAGCTCCATGTCTCCTGACTCTTTGCATAATGGCTAAGAGCAGCAGCAGCGGAAAGGGTACCATTTTAGCACAGGTGAGTTTAGAGCCTCCTCCTTCCTGTCACATGACTGTGACTTCCTGCTGGGCACTTACAGCCCACTTGGTGCCATACTGCCACCTGGGATTAATGTTGGGTCCCCGTATAGTTGCCAGCCTCCAGGTACTAGCTGGGGATCTCCTGCTATTACGACTGATCTCCAGCCGATAGAGATCAGTTCACCTGGAGAAAAATGGCCGCTTTGGCAATTGGACTCTATGGCATTGAAGTCCCTCCCCTCCCCAAACCCCACCCTCCTCGGGCTCCGCCCCAAAAACCTACCACCAGTGGCAAAGAGGGATCTGACAACCCTAGGTCCCCGGTATGGTTGCCAGCTGGAGAAAAATCCCCTGTCCCTTGAATAGAAGTTGGATGTGTGGAAAGGGGCAGGCGAAGCTTTTCATGCCATGCAGGGAAGTAACATTACCTGGTAAATAATATCCTAGCAGGCCTCTATTAAAGGGACAGGACTCATTTTTCCCTTCTGTCTAGTTGGCAGTCCTAGCCCCCGTTCTGCAAAGGTGGAAGACCATCTAAACACAAAGGTGCCTTCCCGTTACCTGCGCAAATCCCAATAGAATTGCAGTTTTGCTTAGTCTGGAGTGTGATCATTTTTCGTTAGCACTGAAACTCAACCTCAGCTAGCTATTTGGAAAGATATATGTTTCCCCCATGCCATTCATAATTTTACAAACCCGTATCATGCTCTGCCTTGTATATTAAAAACCTCAACACTCAAAAACCAGTGGGAGAACATTTTAATCTTCCAGGTCATTCCATTTGCTGACCTGAAGAGCAGCAGTCCTCAAAGAAAGAAATATCAAGGGGAAATTACAATGGCAAGACTGCTGAACCTGAGTTAATTCACAAATTGAGAACCATGGGGCCCCCAGGGCTGAATAGGGACATAGGATTCCTATCTCACTGCATCTGCTGATGTTCTTCCCCCAAGCATTTCCCCTCTAATCAGGCTGAAGACAATATGCCCTGTTCCTTTGCATCCTTTACATTCTTTGCCAATACTCCTCCCACCTTCTGACTACTAGGATAAAAGGACTCAGATCTCCATTTCTACTCTACTCCTGTCTGACAAAGGGAGCGTTGACTCTCAAAAGCTCATACCCTGAAACCCGTGTTGGTGGGATTGCCAACCCCCAGGTATTAGCTGGAGATCTCCTGCTATTACAACTGATTTCCAGCCAATAGAGATCAGTTCCCCTGGAGAAAATGGCTGCTTTGGCAATTGGGCTCTATGGCACTGAAGTCCCTCCCCTCCCCAAAACCTGCCCTCCTCAGGCTCCGCCCCAAAAATCTTCCGCCGGTGATGAAGAGGGACCTGGCAACTATACTTGTTGGTCTCTAAGGTGCTACTGGACAATTAGATTTGCCTTATCTATTTTTTTCTGAACTAAAAGGCCTCAAAATGTGCTCCAGCTCTTTGATATAGTCCTTTTCCGGGTTCCATGATGTCTTTTTCTCTGTTACAGGGAAAGGGGAGAAGATATAGGAGTTGCCAGGAGGAGGGAAAGGGGAAATAATGTGAGGAAGGGGATAAAGGGGAAAGTGACATGCCCCCGCACAAGTCCTTGAGGGTTCCCTGTCATGCAAGAAGGCCTAGCCCAGCAGCAGGGACTGCACTAGCGGGCCATATTTTTTCTAGGTAGAGGCTGCTGGGGGGAGAGCTGAAGACAGAGGGGAAGATAAAGGTAGGTTGGCTGTTGGGAAGGAAGGAGAGAAGGAAGCACAAAAAGGGAAGAGGCTATGGGGGCTTTCGGGGAAGGGAAAGAGGAAATGGTGGGGAGGGGGAAATGAAATGCCCCCTGGAAGTCCTTGCAGGTTCCCACTTGTAGTTCCTAATACTGAATTTTCCTTTTTCATTACCGCTGCATACAGTTTCTTGTTGGCTAGCATATTATCAAAACTAGTTCCTATATCTCTGGATTTTTCATTTTTTTTAAAAAAATGTATTCTGTATATCAGTCAACTGATTTAAGTAACAGTTCCACAAATATATATATAAAAAATACATTCTGTGAAAATAAACACAATGTAGTTCAGAAACATCCAGAAAAATGGCTGCTGTATATCCTGTTTTCATTAGATTTGGAGAACTGCTTTGGTACCCAAAACAACCCCGTTCTTTGTTCGACTCATCATGTTAATTTCAGCATGGCACCCTAGCTATATCCAGTCCCACCAACACCCAAAGTTACATTTTTGTGTCAGTGGTTTCATTGACCTCTTGAAGTTGGAAGCCAAGGTTGTCATATCCCATTTTGACTTTGGCATCTTTCTCATTGTAGAGACAAAAGGCACAGTGCGGAGTTTCCACTTCCACCGTTTTGCCGAAATTATGGAAATCTACTCTGTACTTCCCTTCTTTGGTCTTGGAGACGATAGGTGCAAAACGGTAGCCCCACAGTACCTCCTCGGCTAAGTAGGACGTCCTGACTTGACAGGTGGCACTAGTAGATTCCACAGTCCCATCTAGGAACACCACCAACTCAAAGTCCTGTTGAAGGATTGTGTCTGCTGCCATATGAAAGAAGGGGCTGTTCTTGTCGATAACATGGTAGATTGTCAAGGGAGAGATGAAGAATAAGTTCTCATTGCCAGCATCAACTATAAAGTCCACGCTGACTTGATCTAAGATGATCGTCTCTCCTTCTGGTGTGACAGTGGTCTTCAGCAACTTACCGTAGATATGGCTGCCAATCAAAAGGCTCTTCCTGAGGTTGGCCACCCTGATGAGAAGGCACAGTTTGCCGCCTCGCTTGCTGATAACAGCATTCTTACTGAAAGTGATGGTTTTTGCTCTCTTTTTGGGCCTGGAGATCTTGGCCAAGATAGCGCCACACATGAAAGAGTTTATGATGACTCCTAAAATAGATTGGAAGATCAGTAGGAAAATCGCCATGCCGCACTGTTCTGTAACACACCTGAAGCCATAGCCAATAGTGACTTGGGTCTCCAGGGAGAACAGAAAAGCAGAAGTCAAGCCGTTGATGTTTTCAACACATGGGGTGTGATTTACAGAGGGGCTGAACTCTGGCAAATCTTGATGTACATATGCCACTATGTACCACAGTAGGCCAAAAAGGAACCAGCTGCCTAAGAAGGCTGAAATAAAGATGGTCATCTGGTACCTCCACCTGAGGTCCAGGATGGTGGTCCAGATGTCAACCAAGAAAACAAACCGCGACTGTTCTTCAACGTTCCCAAACTCAATGTTACATCTTCCATCTTTAGACACCAACCGTGACCTTTGTCTTTTGCATTCTGTTAAGTGACTGATGAAATGGTTCCGGAAGTATTTAAACATTCTCACCAGCCGCTCTGAGAGAACAAAACAAAAGTACATGGAATAAACATTAGGGCTGCTAATAGTTTTTTGTTCTTCTCTTTGCTTAAATCTCATTCCCTTTGGAAGGGATTCCAGTGGATGCATGAAGAAATAAAGGGGCACCTGCCTAAGGGAGAATTCCATAGTGGTACTTAACTTTGTTCAGTATGAAAAATGTGGCCTCATGACTGTCCCGGAGAGTCACTAAGTATGAATGATTTATCTGCCACTCGAGTGCAGAAGAAAATAAAAGTCATTAAAAGGTCACATGAGGTTTACAGATCTGGCAATGGGCAGAACTCTAGACTTGATTACCACACTTACAATGGAGGGAGTTGATTTGGGATTCAGCTAACATGGTCTTGAAACTGAGCTAGAACAGATTAAAGAAGATCAGTGACTGCATTGTGCATGTTGGTTTGTTTTTCCCCCTCCCCTGCCTCCTGAAATAGGTATTCGTCACTTAGCGGGTAATACAGGTAACATGCATGTATAGGGCTGCCAACCTCCAGGTCGTAGCTGGAGATCTCCTGCTATTACAACTGATCTCCAGCCAATAGAGATCATCTGGATAAAACAGCTGCTTTGGCAATTGGACTCTATGGCACTGAAGTCCCTCCCCTCCCCAAACCCCACCCTCCTCAGGCTCCACCTCAAAAACCTCCTGCCGGTGGTGAAAAGGGACCTGGCAACCCTATGCATGTATGACTTCCGCTAGGGTTGCCAGGTCCCTCTTCAACACCAGCGGGAGTTTTTTGGGTGGAGCCTGAGGAGGGCGGGGTTTGGGGAGGGGAGGGACTTCAATGCCATAGAGTCCAATTGCCAAAGTGGACATTTTCTCCAGGTGAACTGATTTCTAATGGCTTGGAATTTATTAAACTTTTGCTGCATTCTTCATCATTAGAGAAAATGGGACAACCTTCTTTCATACAAAATTCTATTCATATTTCAGATATACTCCATGCTGCATTGGTAGGGTTGCCAGCTCTGGGTTGGGAAATACCAGGAGATTTTGGGGGTGGAGCCTGGGGAGGGTGGGGTTTTGAGAGGGGAGGGACCTCAGCAGGTAGATCCCACCCTCCAAGCAGCCGTTTTCTCCAGAGGAATGGATCTTGTTTGTCTGGAGATCAGTTGTAATAGTGGGAGATCTCCAGGTGCCACCTGGAGGTTGGCAACTCTATGCATTAGGACGCTGGTGTGAGCTGTAAAGAATGTTGTCTTTAAAAGGGAACCCTCACACACACACAAAAATCCTAAGCTTTAAAACACACTTATTAGAAGCTCACAGGGCTTCTAATATTTTCTTTCATGTTCTGAGAATTGCAACAGAAGGAAAACCTCAAATATAGGACTGATTAGGAGAGAAGAAAATGACCAAGAATTTATTATTTTGCAACATATGGGAATAGCAAACCTCCAGCTGGGCTGGCCCTCGCGTTTCCATTCAACCAAGAAAGGCCCTACGGTCATTCTTGTTCTGACTTTAGACTGCTCTTCTGAGGCAGGGGGGTTCCAGTTAAACTTTAAGCAGGTGCATGAACAGAGGAACAGGAACAAGGTCATTCTTCCAAGTAGCCCACGAGTTTTATTTCCTCACCTTCATTTCATGTGTTCGTGTTCAAACTCATGTTGGAACAAAAAAGAAAACATTCCCCATGCAACATACCTTTCCCAGTAATTTTCCAGAATTTACACAAACATAGGAATGCACACACATACACAAAGGGTTGCCACCCTCCAGGTGGAACCTGGAGATCTCCCATAATTACAACGGATCTCCAGAAGACAGACATCAGCTCCCCTGTAGAAAACGGCTGATTTGGAGGGTGGAATCTATGGCACTGTTTTTGCCATCAAGTCACAGCTGAATTATGGCAACCCCGTAGGGTTTTCAAGGCAAGAGATGTTCAGAGGTGGCTTACCATTGCCTGCCTCGGCATCACGCCCCTGGTATTCCTTGGAGGTCTCCCATCCAAATACTTGCCAGGGTCAAGGCTGAGAGTATGTGACTGGCCCAAAGTTTCTATGGCAGAGTTGGGATTCGAACCTGTGGTTCCCAGATCCTAGTCCGACACCTTAACCTCAACACCACGCTGGCTCTCTATGGCATTATACCCCACTGAAATCCCTCCCCTCCAAATGCTGTCCTCCCCAGGCTCCACCCCCAAATCTCCAGGAATTTCCCAACCCAAAGTTTGCGACCCTAACACACCACACACAGATTCCAAAGGTATTTTGTAGCAGCAAACTTAGCCAGGTGTTCTGCAGTATTGGAAAGACTAGGAATTAGGGTTGCCAACCTCCAGGTGGTGGCTGGAGATCCGCTATTGCAACTGATCTCCAGGTGACAGAGATCAGTTCCCCTGGAGAAAATGGCTGCTTTGGCAATTGGACTCTATGGCATTGAAGTCCCTCCCCTCTCCAAACCCTGCCCTCCTCAGGCTCCGCTCCAAAAACCTCCAGGTATTTCCCAACCTGGAGTTGGCAACCCTACTAGGAATGTTTTATTCTAATATAAGCTCTGGAATCTTCATGGGCTGCAGCTTACTTCATTTCCGCATCTGATGAAGCCTCTGCTGTCTCCTCCACAAAAGTTTATATTAACCTAAATGTAGCCTTGAATAGGCTTCACAACTGTTCTGTTGTCACATACAAATCCTTCTCTTTGTGCCATCTTGAAGTTTCTGTGCTTTCTTGAAAGTCTTTGGAATAATTTTTCTTACAATATTATGTTTGTTTATAGACATTCTAGGAGCTCATCAATTAATAGTGGCGTTCCGTAAGGTTGCCATTTTCTCATAAGCCAGGATGTTCTTAGAACATTTTGTGCTATGCTGTAGAAGGGGAGGGGAGAGACTTTAAAGAAGACTTTAAAATACCCAGATTTGGACATCACAACACTTTGCAGCTAGAGCAAAGACTTCCTAACCCAAGAAGTCCTCAGTTTCTGCTCAATGCATGAGGAGTGGGGGAGAGATCGCACGGCCCGGCCAAAAATGTGGCTCATGTGCATCATGGTTTGTTTGTGATGTCTGTTTCCCCCAGCATAATACGTGTTTCCCAACCTGGCTATGTCATAAGGATAGATGACAAAATTGATTTAGTTGTGTGCTGACTCAAGCAAGTCTCTGGAGAGGCAGCATATAAATATTCTAAAGAAATAAACTTTCGCTTCCCAACCTGGCTATGTCATAAGGAAAGAAGACAAAATCGGGTATTTTAATATTCCTTTCCAAACATCAAAGGGGCCAGTGTGAGCATAGTGGTTAGACTAGGATCTGGAAGATCCAGGTTCAAATCTCCACTCAACCTTGGATGGTCTCTGGGCAACTTTGGGCCAGTCACTCTCAGCCTAAACCTACCTCATAGGGTGGTTGTTGCGAGGATAAAATGCAGGAGGAGAGATTGATGTTGTGAGCTGCTTTGGACTGCCATTAGGGAGAAGAAAGGGGTATAAATATAATAAATAAGAAAATCCTTTGGGTCACAAACATAAAATCACTTGATTGCTTCCATGGGGCACAGGTTAAAGTCATTTAAGTGGATCGGAAGAGAAACCCTATTCACTGCCTGCTCACTATATTCCCATAACCCTCCCACTTCAAAACCTACTGGGAAAAGGTAACAGGAATATAACACATTCAGTTTTATTTCTGGGCACACAGAAGAGCAGCAGCTAGTCTGTCAACATTTGAAAACTTTTAAAAAAAATTCTGCTACTTGTGTGTAGGGAAGAGGGAAGGATGAATCTATCATGGCCTTTTTGAAGCCACAGGGGAAAAAGTAAATGTTTGATTTAGCAGAACTGGATAATGTGCATATGCATGTTTGTGCAGGGAAAAATTATTGCAGTAAACTAATAAAAGGTTATAGGTTTGTTCCAGTGGTAGAGCTATTAGATTAAAAATCTGGAAAGGATAAGCAGATGCTTCATATTTGGAGGAAGCAATCCATGTTTCTCAAAGGTGGCTGTTTTCTGAATTAAAATTGGTGGCCTATTTTCCCACCAAAGGCTTAACTTTTAGAGCATATCAAACAGCAAGAAATCTCTCCAGCAGAAGGGCCAGTTTATACTCTGTGTTTCAGAATGAGTCACTGATCTGGGCACTGCCTTCTGGTTGGAAAGAAGCAAAGCTAGAGCAGTGGTTCATTCTGAGATGCAACAGAGCCTCCTCCTCCAAGATTGGGTAAATGCTGGGATTTCTTAGCATTGGGACTGATTGAGTGGATCCAGTCCTAATCCATGCAGAATTGAAACAGAATCACTCACAGGTGGAGGCTGATTGACAGGCGGCAAGGCCAGGACAGTACAGCATGCAGAGCCCCAACAGGCAGACCTCTCTGTGGATGAGTCTTTTGGACTTGCATGGAACCTTTAATCATTTGATTTAGGCACACCTTTTGGAAATTATTGATCGAAATATTAACAGGGGTTGAACAACTTTATCTTTTGAAGGCACCAGGCAATGAACCACGTTATATAAACACTTCCAAACTTCTTGGAACAAGAAAACATCACGTTTCACTGACTAAAATCAACAAGGAATCTACTTGCAAACAACACCGACAGCAAGAATGTGTGTGTCCTTCCCAAGCAATTAGTACACCTTGGCAAATTAGATAAGACAAGCTTGAGTTACTGTTTGCTGATTTAAACCACACTATCCTTTATAAACATCCTGGATTATACAACACTCATTAGATAACCTTTTTCTGAAAAGGAGACCAAAGGCCTATATGCACATCATCCTTCCATTGTAACGCTATCCACAGTCAGGCTTGAATTAATACTTGCAGGCTGAAACTAAACTGTTTTGGTGACCACGGTGTATTACCCAAGATGTATGCTTTGTTCTGAAAAAGTTATACTTTGCTGAAAACAAAAACCAAGCATCGTGTTTCACATTATGCTTCCATTGAAGTACTAATCACAGACAGAACCAGAAGACCCAGATTTGTGTAAAGGACAAATCAGTTAGGACAATTCAGCCATGAAGTTTTGTGACGAACCTAAAGCCAGCCATGAAACTTGGCTGAATAAGGATCGGAATTTAGGTTTCTCAAGCCCAAGCAGAATATGTTATGCCTACCCCAAACTGGCTCTCAGAATTACAATAGCTAGATCTGTTTCCCTTCACTTGAGACCTGGGATGGAGCCTAAATGCTTAAGGGTGGAGCCTGTCCGAGAAGGGGAGGAGCCTGAAATACTTGGCAGGATTTAAAAAGAGATCTCAACCTTCTTCAGTGGAGAATTATTGCACTCTTTCTGACATGTTTTCACGTATTATGCTGGTATTGATGCCTACTTGTCAGAGAGAGGGGAAGGTCTTCTCCCGAATGGCACTCCAAAGCAGCTCACAACATCATTCTCGTGCATTTTATCCTCACAACCACCACCCTATGAGGCAGGTTTAGGCTGAGAGTGACTGGCCCAAAGTTGCCCAGAGACCATCCAAGGATGAGTGGGGTTTCGAACCTGGATTTTCCAGATCCTAGTCTAACCACTATACTCATACCTGATTTTGTCATCTGTCCTTATGACACAGCCAAGTTGGGAAGCGGCAGTTTATTAGAATATTTATATGCTGCCTCTCCAGAGACTTGCTTGAGTCAGCACACAACTAAATCAATACCCACAAAACAAACAAACAAGCCAAGGCTTTAAAACAGCATAAAAGAAACACTGAGCAGACTCAAATGATATTCTTAAAAGAGTCCGCAGACTAGACTCATACCATCAAATTTTCTTCATGGTTTGGATTGATCAAAGGAGATCAAAAGCTAGGGTTGCCAAATGCCAGGTGCATCTGGAATTACAGCTGATCTCTAGACTACAGAGATCAGTTCCCATGAAGGAAAGGACAGCTTTGGAGGTTGGACTTTATGGCTTACCATACAGACTAGGAAAAACAGAAGTCCTAGAATGACATCACATTCCCCCCCCCCAAGCTTCTTCCTCTTCCCAAACACTGCCCCCAAATCTCCAGGAATTTCTCGAGTCAGAGTTGGCTACCTTAAACAGACCCTCTTACCTTTCCTATATTACCATCCATAAAACAGAATCACCTTCACAGCCATCCGCTTTCAGACAGTGCCAGCAGCCAAGTTAACAAGCTGTTATGCCTGAAAACCTGTTGGCCAGATCCTCTGTCCCTGTGGTAGTTGCCATCTTCAAGGTGGGCCCTGGAGATCTCCCAGAATTACAACTATTCTCCAGATGACCAAAATCAGTTTCCCTGGAAGGTGTGAACTCTATGGCATTATACCCTGCTGAGGTCCCTCCTTTTCCCGAACTCTGCCTCCTCAGGCACCGCACTCAAATCTCCAGCAATTTTCCAATCCGGAGTTGGCATAGGAGCACCTTCCTCACTATGTTTTGTCCTGCCTTCTCTATCTGAAGCTTAGATCTAAATTTATTGTGGCAATTTTAGGCAGCCTTGACCGGGGTACAGTGGCAGGGAAAATTATTTTTCTTCTAGCTGATATAGACCTGCACGTTACCCACATAAGTCTCATTGTTTGTGTTGGCTGCTATGAAAACCAGAGCCGAAACCATGTGCCAGGCCTAATCAGAAGTGGTTTGATTTGTGTTTTCGGGCCAGGATAACTTCATTTTGTTCCCTATTAATTTTTATCTAATCTGTGTTTATTGTTGTGGGGGGTTTTCTCTCTCTTCTTTGTTCACCTTTGGATTATGCGTATTCGTAATTTAACTTAAGATTGTAATGGCCTTTGGCCATATGCAATAAAATTTTATTTGGACTAGCTGGAAGCCAGGCCTACAGCCGAAACCGAAGACTGCGGCAGAATCTTTAGATGGTAGAGAGGCCTGTGGCCCTTTTAGGGTTGCCAGCTCCAGGTTGGGAAATTTCTGGAGATTTGGGGGTGGAGTCTGGGTGAGGAGGGCAGGTAGGGTTTCCAACGTCCAGGTACATTGTGAAACTGACACAATTGTTGACACAGTTGCTGTTATTTGTATGATTTATTTAGTTTAGTTAGACATTAGGGTGCAAGAGCCCCGTGGCGCAGAGTGGTAAGCTGCAATACTGCAGTCCAAGCTCTGCTCACGACCTGAGTTCAATCCCGATGGAAGTTGGTTTCAAATAGCCGGCTCAAGGTTGACTCATCCTTACATCCTTCTGAGGTCAGTAAAATGAGTACCCAGCTTGCTGGGGGTAAAGGGAAGATGACTGGGGAAGGCACTGGCAAACCACCCCGTATACAACGTCTGCCTAGAAAACGTCGGGATGTGACATCACCCCATGGGTCAGGAATAACCTGGTGGTTGCACAGGGGACCTTTACCTTACCTTTTAGACATTAGAGTACACATGAACACATGAAGCTGCCTCATACTGAATCAGACCCTTGGTCCATCAGTATTGCCTACTCAGACAGGCAGCGGCTCTCCAGGGTCTCAGGCTGAGGTCTTTCACATCACCTACCTGCCTAGTCCCTGTAACTGGAGATGCCGGGGATTGAACCTGGGACCTTCTGCATGCCAAGCAGATGCGCTACCACTGAGCCACGGCCCCTCCCCAATATATTGTTACATGCCAATATATTGTTACATGTGTTGACTACATGCTGCGGAATACATGTTTATGGACACATAACCTAGAGCCTGTTGTCATTATGTGTGATGTATAAGTTATAGTGTAAAAATGGGGTTATATAAGAAATTTAGGCCATAGTGTGGGATGTGTAAGATTTTAATTAATTTAATTTTAGCATATTAGAAAAATGTTATTTTTCTATTATATTTGTAAGCTGTGGTTATTTATATAAGTCAGTAGAAAATAGTCCTGTCTAACTTAAACTGAACAAAGCAGGTGATTTTTCGTATCTGGAACAGGATATCACCAAATAACAGATGAAATCATATACATGTGACCACAAAGATGAGATCAGAGTTAGGGTGGATTTGAGAGGAGGAGATATTCAAATCCTCTTGGAACAAAGAACTCTGGAAAAGTATAAAAGATTAAGAAATAGGAGGAGCTTGTTAGAGGAAAAGTTTCATTTTGTGGCCTTCGGCTAACATCTTTCCTCTCATTATTTTTTGCTGCAGAAAATAATTAAAAATCTCTTGCTTCCAATCCTGAGGTTGAGTTTCTTTTTATTCAGAATTTAAATCTGTTTAAAAAAATAAATCTTTTTATTTCCAACAATAGTGGCTATGATTTTTGCATACATATACCTCCAGGTAATGGCAGGAGATCTCCTGCTATTACAACTGATCTCCAGCCGATAGAGATCAGTTCACCTGGAGAAAATAGCTGCTTTGGCAATTGGAGTCTATGGCATTGAAGTCCTTCCCCTCTCCAAACCCCGCCCTTCTCAGGCTCCACCCCAAAAACCTCCCGCCAGTAGCGAAAAGGGACCTGGCAACCCTAAGGGCAGGGTTAGGGTAGGCAAAGGACCTCAGCAGGATATAATCCCATAAAACAGCCATTTTCTCCAGGGGAATTGATCTCTGTACTCGGAAGATCAGTTGCCATTACCCTGGAATATTTTGTATTTGTCTTCAAGGTTGTACTGGACTCTGCTTTTATTCTAATTCCTTCCAAAATTCCCTTTTATTAAGGAGGGGGAAAGAGTCAATCAATGGGATTCAAAAACAAATTGGATACATTACTGCCCACCTGCTCCTTTTATTAGGCAATAAATAAAGCAATAGCTTAAAGTCCCTGAAGGGCACCATCTGTTTTCTCTTGGCAGACAGTTCCAGGAACGCTTGGGACTTTGTTTGCAGGAGCAGGGTAGCCACCGCTTCACACCCATATGGGCATTGCCACCCACACCAAGCTAGTTCTTGAGATCATTAATTTCTCTGGCACCGATGGCTGCCAGCAAATTGGAGCTAATTGTTCCAGAAAATTAAGAAAGAGGTAATTAACACCTAAAAGGGTTTCATTAACAACGGATGTTCTGAGGATCCTCTAGGAGTTTATCAAGCTGTAGCCTGCGGGCAGAATCAGCCTCTGCCCTATGCCCATCCTTACCAGCTGTTTCCACACTTAGTTTTTGATCCTCCCCATATTATGACTCGTACCGCTCCCTGAATCCCAACCAGGTCTCCTGCTATAGCAGGACATCTCCCGCCCCTGCGCTCCAGGCTCCTGCTGCTGCTTCGTGGAGCAAAATGAAGAGAAAAGCAGCATCTAGCAATGCCGTGACATAATTTCCAGTTAGGTACCTGGAAAGTAGCATCACGAAATCAAGGTGACATCTAGGAATTACCCAGATCTCTACAGTGACGTCGCTTTCACAGATGTAATGGGAAGTGATGTCGCAACACTGTGTGTATGAACATCACCCTATTAGAGATAGTAAAAGCTTTGATCTAGCAGTGGGGCAGATCGGTATCCCTTTTGTGGAACATACTGAATTCCTTCCTGACCTAAGTCCCTGTGCTAAGATACTTACAGGCCTAAAGCAACAAAGAGAGTCAACAAAGGGTGGTGGAAGAAGAATGTGTGATTCTGGATTGGTCATCTCCCTAATTTTCTTCTCGATCTCCAGATGACACTTTTGAGTTCTAGTCAAATGAACAGCGGGACATCCCCAGTACCCTTTGGGCCTGGTATTGCCTCTCATAGCATTTGGGGGGAGGGGTCATTCTTTAGGACTCTAACCCTCTCTCCAATGGCCACGCTGATATTCAGTTTCCAAATGCTTGATCAAAAGTCTTCTCCGAAACTCTTCTTTTCTCTCTCTGGCTACCTTCAGACAGGGGTGCGGAAACAGGCCACAACAGCAGCTGCAGCAAGCAGCATCGGAGCATGGGAAGCCGATGTACACTCCACCACCCCATTCCTGCACTGCTCCCTGGTGCTGCCCTCAGCCGCTGCTCTTCCTTTCCCCCCATTGCACCTCTGCAAAAGCACAACCATGAGGGCCATGTGCATGACAGTGTGCATGACCCCACCCCCCGTTTCCCTTCACCTTTACTTTTCCTGCTGAGTCACGTGGTAAAGGCTCAGCAGGTAACATGAGAAAAAGCCCTTTATAGGACTAAAAAGGAGGGGTGGCACATGATAGGGTTGCCAGCTCTGGGTTGGGAAATACCCGGAGATATTGGGGGTGGAGCCTGAGGAGGGTGGGGTTTGGGGAGGGGAGGGACTTCAAAGGGGTATAATGCCTGAAGTCTGCCTTCCAAAGTGGCCATTTTCACCAGGTAAACTGATCTCTGTCGCCTAGAGATCAGTTGTAATACCTGGAGATCTCCAGCCACTCCATGCTGTTTTCAAAGGGGAGCTTAGCTATGTTTCTGCAGTCACTCCGAAGATTTACCTTTAAATGACAGAAAAACAAGCTTGGTTTTTCTCCAGATGAAAGTGAGAATGCCGCAAGTTGCGCTAAGAACCAGTGCAACATCATGTGAATCTGGGGGCTTCCTGCTTTCCGTACAGGGAGAAAAAAAAATCCCCATCTGGAAGCAACCTCTCTTCCTTTACGTCCCTTTGTTCCAGAAATCTGATCTGTTTGCAAATTAAATCCCTGTTTAAATTTGATGCTACAGTACCTTTGATTTAAGGTTTACATGGGTTTTTATTTGTGTGGGGGAGGGGCAAGGCACAATGGTCTTGCAAAATCAAGGGCTCACCTTTTGCAACATGCTTGGGCTGTACTGGCTATGGAGTTCTGGTTGTGCTCCGGCCTCAGCGAGTAAACTGCTCACCATCAAAGTGCCAAAATGGATTTGCTCATAAAGAAACACTTTAAACTAAATGAGTAAATGCCTTCTGCAAGGCTGAAAAGGCTGACTCGTGGCATGGGGATTGGATAATATTTAAATATTTTCAGTGTTCCAAGCATTTACAGCACGTATGAACATGAGAAGCTACCTTATACTGAATCAGACCCTCGCTGCACCAAGGCTGGTCTTTTATGCATGGCTGTTTCCCTCGTGGTCACCCCTCTGACAAGTTCGGGTCTTAGTTTGGATTATATGCAAGACGTTTCCCACTGTCAGAAGTTGCCTCCCTCTTCCCCTGCATTTCCCTACGTTTTGCCCGGATTTTCAGGGAGAGAGCAAGGTGACCGATGATGGTCAGAAATGGCACAAAGACCCAAAGTTGTAGGAGGGGTGACAGTGAGGGAAAGACCATTGTCTATTCAGACTGGCAGTGGCTCTCCAGGGTCTCAGTCTGAGGTCGTTCACATCACCTACTACCTCAGGGGTGTTGAACTCATTTCTTACGAGGGCCAGATATGACATAAATGTCACTTGGCCAGGCCTGGCCAGGCCTCGGTAGCCCAGACAGAGAGTGGAACTAGCTTGTTTTCTGTTGCTTCAGAGACTAGGACATGGAGTAATGGATTTAAACTAAGAGAAAAACCATTCCACCTAAATATTAGGAAGAACTTTCTGATGGTGAGGGCGCTTCGATGGTGGAATGCGCTGCCTGGGGGGGGGTGGAGTCCCCATTTTTGGAGGTCTTTGGGCAGAGGTTGGATGACCATCTGTTGGGAGTGCTTTGATTGTGGGATCCTGCATGGCACAGGGTTGGACTGGATGGCCCTTGTGGTCTCTTCCAACCTTGTGTGATTTTGTGATTTGTGATTTGTGGAGGGGGTGGCTGCCTTGGCACGCTTGTGGGCCGGATAAGAGCTCTCAAGGGGCTGGATCTGGCCCCCGCGCCGTATGTTTGACACCCCTGTACTACCTGGTCTTCTTTAATTAGAGATGCTGGGGATTGAACCTGGGACCTTCTGCCTGCCAAGCAGATGCTCTAACACTGAGCCACAGCCCCTCCCTAATATCTTGCTGTAATCCTTACTGCATGCATACCCATCGTGGTGCCCATTAACGCCATGGTTTCCTGTAGTGTTGCCAGGTTCCTCTTCACCACCAGCGGGAGGTTTTTGGGGCTGAGCTTGAAGAAGGCAGGGTTCGGGGAGGGGAGGGACTTCAATGCCAGTCACAGTTCTCTCAGAACTCTCCCAGGCCACATGGAGGCTGGAAATGGCAAACTACCTTTGAACATCTTTTGCCTTGAAAACCCTACGGGGTCACCATAAGTCAGCTGTGACTTGATGGCACTTTATACACACACTGCTTCATAGTAAAACCCACCTTGCAGGATTATTGCGAGGAGTAACATGGGGAAAGGAAAAACATTCCTTGGTGGAGAGGTCAAATAAAAACGTAACAGAGAAAAAGACATCATGGCACCCGGAAAAGGACTACATCAAAGAGCTGGAGCACATTTTGAGGCCTTTTAGTTCGGGAAAAAAGTAGATAAGGCAATTAGATTTGAGTCCAGTGGCACCTTAGAGATCAACAAGTAGAGTTGCCAGGTCCCTCTTCACCACCAGCAGAAGATATTTGGGGCGGAGCCTGAGGAGGGCAGGGTTTGGGGAAGGGAGGGACTTCAATGCCATAGAGTCCAATTGGCAAAGCGGCCATTTTCTCCAGGTGAACTGATCTCTATTGGCTGGAGATCAGTTGTAATAGCAGGAGATCTCCAGCTAGTACCTGGAGTTTTTGTAATCAAATAAAACCTCGTGCTAAGATATGGTTATAAAAAAGCAAAACAAACACTGATGGCTAACTAATAATCTTATTGAATCATGAAATTTACAAAGCACAATAAGGCAACAGTATTTGCACATGCAAAGATGACTAAGGTCCCAAATGATTACAATCGCTCAAAGTTCTTAATTTCCAACAAAAGCACTGAAGCAATGTCAGCCAATTGTGTGCTTTGGGTGCAGGGATGTCTACCTGGGCGAAATCTTCTTAGGCAGAGACAGCCATTCTTGCAGTGAAGAAAAATGAGGGCGCCAATATTCAGAAGACTGTCAGTCCCCGAGATGGGAGCCCGGGGCAGAGCCCATTTCGCAGAAGCCTTTTCTATCAGGAATTCTTGATTCAATTGATAAACATCATATTGTTCAGTATAGCTTCACAAACACTTCAGCAGGATGGCTAGTAGGATCTGGAGGTTGGCAACCCTAATTTCCTGACACCTTTTTGCTTCTGTCTCAAAACATTTATTCCCCCAAGCAGACAGCCACTTCTAGCTTGCCTCCAAATCACTGGAGCAGGAGGTGCTTCGGAAGAACAAAGGGGGCATCAGCAAGCAGCCATTCGGGAACAGCTGCCTTCATGAACAGAAGGATTCTTGGCTGCCAAGTTCTATGGTTGGGAAAGTCCTGGAGATATGGGGGTAGAGCCTGGGGGTGGTGGGGTTTGGGGAGGGGAGGGACCTTGGTGGGGTTTAACGCCACAGAGTTCAACCTCCAAAGCAGCCGTCTTCTCCAGGGGAAGAGATCTATGAAGTTTGGAGATTAGTTATAATTCTGGAAGATCTCCAGATCCCACCTGATGGTTGGCAACACTACTCGCAAACTCCCAACATTTTGTAGTTGCCCTGCATGGCAGCCCATTTGTGATGGTGCCCACTTGCCATTCTCAAAATTCCAGAAATGCCCATATATACTCAATAAGATTGGGAGCTCAGAGTGGCATATGGGACCCCATATTCCAGGTCAGGAGGGGTGTTAGTAGGATTGGGAGATACCTGCAGATTTGGGGGGTGTAGCCTGGGAAAAGTGGGGTTTGGGGAGCAGAGGGACTTCAATAGGGTATAATACCATAGAGGCCATATTCTCCAGGTGAACTGCTATGTGTCTCCTGGAGATCAGTTGTAATTTTTTCCTGTTTTTTTTTCCCTCCTGGGAAAAAAAAAATACATGCAATACTTGCTGTTCTATCAAACCTAAACTAATTTTACTCCTTTAATGATATAAAATGCACAATTTATAACTTAGCATATAAAATTGCAATATTTGAAATATTTGTGGAATCTAAAAATTATAAATGCTCTAGTTTTTTACAAGCAAAGCTGCAAATATACCCAGTACTTAAGAGAAAACCACAAGCTGACGTACCTTGCTGTCGCCGTGCCTGCTGACCACGTATTCCAGATGCTGCCTAAAAGCATCTGGAAAATGTGGGCAAAACGCTTAGGGGGAGTGAGGCGACCTCTGACGGGCAGAAAAGGCATGAATAATCAAAAGGAAGCCCCAAAGCAGTCAGAGGGGGTGACCACGGGGAAATGTCCCTGCATAAAAGGCCTTAATCACTACAGAAATCAGCTAGGTTGTGATACAGATGCAAAGGCTTATATATGAAGTATATTTATTCATATGTGTGTGTGTGTGTGTGTGTGTAAACATAAGAGATGCTCTCTTTACGTCCGACAAACAGCAAGCTTTTAGGCTATTGAAACAAAGAATACTAGACATAGAGAGGCAAACTATGTTCTCATCAGCGCTCAGGATCTGCTTCCCGCTGGAACTGGGTATTTACCCTACTTTCGGAGTTTTACAGCCCATTCCTGAGCTGGCGGTGGCCAGGACGGCAGGGAGGAGGCGCCTCCACGCCGGTGCCACCTCCTAAGCTGTTCCATGGCCACCGAAAGACCCCAAAAAAGCCTTTTAGAGGCTTTTTTTTTGTCAAACAGGGCCTTTTCGCCCTATAATGTATGTATATAGTTGGCCGACATACAAGAGGAACCTTAGGAGCTTGAGTCCAGGACGAAGGATCCTAACTCCTGCACGCACCATTGGCTCAAGCCGGCACACACCATTGGCCCTAAGCCGGCTCGTGCCATTGGTGACCCAGGGTTATTCCTCCCCTATCCCGGATCAGGGGGGGAGTGGCCGCAGGCGGCCAGGGGGGCATATAAGCAGGTTTGTTTCACTGTGTTCCCTAGTTCTGTTCCTGTTCTCAATAAACGTGGTTGCTGTTTGAACTCCTTCTCCGACCTCGTGTGTCCTCCCCACGCGGACTTAACACGCCCCATTGAGAAAAGTGAGGCTGTAGAAAATGGCCGCTTTGGCAATAGGACTTTTTGGCATTGAAGTCCCTCCCCTCCCCAAACCCCGCTCTTCTCAGGCTCCGCCTCCAAAACCTCCTGCCAGGGGCAAAGAGGGACCTGGCATCTCTATCTTACCCGGATATTGGCAACCCTAGCTTTCCCCTTTTTACCCCTGTCCGATAAGCACACCAAAAGACACGTATGGGAGGGGAGTAGAGAAAAGAAGAGGGAGTTTTTGTTCAGCTGCATATCAAATGGTTATGGTCTGAAAAGTGCAGAACAAATTTAGATTCATAGGCACCATCTCTCTCTCCCCTTCCCTTCCCCCTGTTACCTTTTCTTGAAGAATCTCAGAGTAAACTATTAACTCAGAATTGGTTCCTGCACAACCAAATAGTCACGCCTCGGTTTCGAAGGGAATTAAAAAAAGAAACCTGAAAGAAACCTGATGATTCATGCAACGACTCGTGTGACGGCTTCCAGATTGCATTCTCCCACCTGGGCTAGAAGATTTGCTAATAAGGAAAAGAATTGGATTGCCCAGAATCCAGTATACAATAACCTTAACGCTCAGAGTGCTTAGGTCCCCGGGTGAGAATTTAGTTTTCTAGTGAGTCTCAGAATAGGGAACATTAAGCCCCAGGGCCCCATCTAGGCCTATTTCCTATTCAGCTTTGAATATACGAAGCCACTTTATGGAGGATAAGACCATTGGTCCGTCTAGCTCAGTATTGTCTCCACTGACTAGCAGCAGACCTCCGGGGGTATCTGGCCCAGCAGGTTCTTCACTATCGTCAGCTACCAGAGATTCCTGTGACAGGATGGTATCGCTTTACTCTGCTCTGGTTAGATCTCACCTAGAGTACTGAGTTCAATATTGGGCACCGCAATTTAAGAAAAATGTAGAAGAGCTGGAACGTCTCCAGAGGAGGGCAACAAAGATGGTGAGGGGTCTGGAGACCAACTCCTATGAGGAAAGGTTGAAGGAGCTGGGTACGTTTAGCCTGAAGAAGAGAAGACTGAGAGAGAGGGGATATGATAACCATCTTCAAGTACTTGAGGGGCTGTCATATAGAGGAGGGTGCCGAGTTGTTTTCTGTTGCCCAAGAAGGTCGGACCAGAACCAGCAGGTTGAAATTAAATCAAAAGAGTTTCCGTCTAGACATTTTCTAACAGAGTGGTTCCTCAGTGGATCAGGCTTCCTCGGGAAGTTTTTAAGAAGAGGTTAGATGGCCATCTGTCAGCAATGCTGATTCTGTGACCTTAGGCAGATGATGAGAGGGAGGGCATCTTGGCCATCTTCTGGTCACTGGGGGTGGGGGGGGGAGGTAGTTGTGAATTTCCTGCATTGTGCAAGGGGTTGGACTAGACGACCCTGGTGGTCCCTTCCAACTCTATGATTCTATGATTCTAGGTTTTGTCGGAAATTGAACCCAGAACCTTCTGCACTCAAAGCTTCCATGCCACTACTGAGCTGTGAGGTGCATTCAAGTAGCAAGACCCACCTGTGGTACACTGGCGTTCACACCTGAAGGAGAGCCAGCATGGTGTAGTGGTTAAGAGCGGCGGTTTGGAGCAGTGAACTCTAATCTGGAGAACCGGGTTCGATTCCCCACTCTTCCACATGAGCAGTGGAGGCTAATCTGGTAAACCAGGTTGGTTTCCCCACTCTTACACATGAAGCCAGCTGGGTGACCTTGGGCTAGTCACAGATCTCTTAGAGCTCTCCCAGCCCCACCTACCTTACAGGGTGTCTGTTGTGGGGAGGGGAAGGGAAGGTGATCATAAGCCGGTTTGATTCTCCCTTAACTGGTAGAGAAAGTTGGCATATAAAAACCAGCTCTTCTTCATCATCATCACCATCATCAACATCTTCATCATCATAGCAGGATTCACTGAGGACAAGATGAAACATGCACCAATCCAACATGGCATAGCATGCCTTGACGCTTGTCATATTCTGTTAGGATTGCTTGGGAAATTCCTGGAGATTTGGGGGGGTACCCGAGGAGGGACTTCCATTCCTTTTAGACTCAATGGTAGGCCATAGTCTGCCCTCTAAAGATGCCATTTTCTTCAGGGGAACTGATCTTGACCTCAATCATAATTCCAGGAGAACTCCAGGCCTCACTTGGAGGCTGGTAACATTCAATGCATGTCACTTAGCTTCTTCCTGCTGGCTAGGTAACAGAGCTTGTAGAGAAACAAGTCACCACCAATCCATTGAAGAAAACAGGGAAAGCATGCAGTTTGCATCTTTACATGCCTGTAATTTTCTGACCCTCAGCCATATAAATTCATTGATTAACGTAATTTATACCATGCAAATCTGTCATCAAGTGTTTGTCCCTAAACCCATTGTAGGGCTGCCAAGCTCCAGGTACTAGCTGGAGATCTCCTGGCATTACAACTGATCTCCAGCCAACAGAGATCAGTTCCCCTGGAGAAAATGGCCACTTTGGCAGTTGGACTCTATGGCATTGAAGTCCCTCCCCAAACCCCACCCTCCTCAGGCTCCGCTCCAAAAACCTCCCGCCGGTGGTGAAGAGGGACCTGGCAACCCTAACCCATTGACACATTTCCCCCTGTGACGGACACGGGGTTAATCGGCAGCAAGCTCACAGAAACCAAGAGTGGGCAGAGCCAGAAAGCTGACACTGAGCTCTGAGAGAGAGAAAGCATTCTGAGCTGGGGAGCGAGACTGAGCAGAAGCGTGACTGTATGTTGTGAACCAAAGGGGTTCTGTAAAACCTAAACTAGTAGAACACACAACCTGTGGAGTGACAGGACTGAAAATTGGGTGGAAAAGGGTCCTTTCTCAGGTCACAAAGGGGAATTAGTCTCTGGCACAGAGTTTTATTCTGGTTGCGGGGAGGTGTGGAGGATCACTGCCACTGGTGTGAGGTAGTCAGTAAAAACAGGGATTTTGGATATTTCCCCAAACTTGGATATTTCCCCATAAGCTCTCTGAGGAGTGAGAGAATTCAAAGTCTCTTCATTCCTGTGAGCTAGGCTGGGAACAGAGAATCTGAGTTCTGAGGAACAATTCTGAGGAACAGAACTAAGCTTGTAACCAAAGTACTGAAGAAACCTAACTTGTGAAACATCTAAGCTGAAGACAACTTGAGTAACACCTAAGCTAAGCTCTCTCTCTGAAGAAATATTGTGTATATATACGTGGTTTTGTGTTTCCCTCCAATTCTGCCTTTTCATCTAAAAATCCATCTTGTGAATGAACTGCATCATGGATCGATAATGTGGGAGGTCTTGCCTTGGCGCCAAGGCAAGATCTCCCACATTATCGATCCATGATGCAGTTCATTCACAAGATGGTCAGAGAGAGAGATTCAGCACCTTTTGATCTTGCCATTCCAAACCAGAGTTTCCTGGGGTCTAGAGCAGTGATTCCCACACAATATGAACTAGGGTTCTACTAGTGGGCCTGAATGATAGTCTTGAGCGAGGGTCATCTAGCTTTCTGGAAGTGGATGCAGGGAAAAGGTGTCATAAAAATGGGATGACATATGGATGGATTATAGTCTTGAGGGAGGGCCATCTAGCTGTCTGGAAGTGGATGCAGGGAAAAATGTCATAAAAATGGGATGACATATAGATGGATGATAGACTTGAGCGAGGGTCATCTAGCTTTCTGGAAGTGGATGCAGGAAAAAATGGGTCATAGAAATGGGATGACATATAGATGGATGGGTCATCTAGCGAGGGTCATCTAGCTTTCTGGAAGTGGATGCAGGAAAAAAATGTATCATAAAAATGGGATGACATATAGATGGATGGACCAGCCCACAGCCATATGAACAAACAGAAGTTCTTGTTAGGTGACAGTTGGTGTTTGGGGTTGCGTGTATGGAGAGAGTGAGGTGTTTAGGAAAGTTTTTGTCCTGCTTGCTGTTCTAGGATCTCAAGGTGCTGTTACAGTTGAGTTATGTGGGTAGGGCCCATGGTAGCCTGATCTCGTCAGATCTTGGAAGCTAAGCAGGATCAGCCCTGGTTAGTACTTGGATGGGAGACCACCAAGGAAGTCCAGGGCTGCTACTCAGAGGCAGGCAATGGCAAACCAACTTGAAAACCCTGCAGGGTTACCATAAGTTGGCTGCGACTTGACGGCACTCTCCACAATCACCAGGATGGGGAAAATATCATTACTGTATAAATATTGTCTATGAAACCTTCCACAGTGTGGCCTCTTATAAGGCCAGTTAATTATTTTCTGAAGAACTTCTGAAGACCTTCATAGTTCTTGAGGAAAACTCCTTGACAGTAAAAGGGACAACCACAGCATGATTAACAAAACTTTCTTTAACTGGGCTCTTTATTGTTATTTATCTCATTAAAAAAACCTTTTAATTATTTTTCTGTAAGTATATAATTGTCTTTGCAAAATGTTGCTGGTTTTCAAGCTACATTGAGTGAGGTATCGACCCATCAAATCGGTCGCTGATGGAAAAAGGCAGTTAAGCAAAAGAGATGCAAAGAGCCACTTTGCATTTGCGTTCACAAGGGCAACCATTAATCACTTTTTGCCACATGGTGAACTAAGAGCCTTCACTATTTTAACTGACATGCATTTGGCCAAATTCAACCTTGGTGGAACTTTGGTAGAACTCTACAGAGGCTTCATCCTGATGACTCTTGGCCCTCCTAAGAGTCCAAGAACACTTACCTGTACAGAGAAAAACTGCTAAAAGCCTCAAGGTCAGTATTGGTGGCTCTTGTTTATATACAGGGGACTTAAAATATCCATTAGCAATTCAATAAAACACTATAACACCAGGAAAGTGCAAGACAATGCATTCTCCTGGACTGAACAGAGATCTGGGATTCCTTTCTCATTACCAATGCTAATTTCTCCATGCCTACTACTCTTCTGCATATCACACCTAATCTAATATTGCCTGCTAATGTCATTTACTTGCTTTTGACATTTGCATTGCCGTTGTGTGTCTAATTCACTCTTCTCTACTTATGGATAGATGGAATCACATTCTAGCTGTATCTGAAGAAGTGAGCGGTGGCCCAGGAAAGCTCATACCCTGCCAGAATTTTTGTTAGTCTTTAAGGTGCTAATGGACTCTTGCTCTTTTCTACCAGGAAGATGATCAAAGATGCATATTTTCCAACACAACTTGGCTCTTGGACACCCCATAAAAGACTGAAACGAGAAAAATGGATGTAGTGGTTAGAGTGTCAGACTAGGATACTGGAGACCCAGGTTCGATTCTCCTCTCTGCCATGAAGCTTGTAGGGTGGCGTTGGGCCAGTCACACACTCTCTCTGCCTAACCTACCTGGTGTGATGGTGGTGAAGATAAAATGGAGGAGGGGGATGAAGGTGGAAGCCATTTTGGGTTCGCATTGAAGGGAAATAGCAAGGTGACTCCCACCTGGTGGAATGGCCTGCCTGAGGACACCAGGGGGACTTCCACATTTCTATCATTCCACCAAATGTAGAAAACAGAATTGTTCAAGGGGGCATTTCTATAAAGGAAATAGGGTTGTAGTGAAATGGAATATCTCAGGAGGGAGTTTTTTAGGGTTGCCCAGTCCCTCCGGCCACTGACGGGGGATAAGGGGGTAGGGTTGCCAGATCCAGGTTGGAAAACTCCTGGAGATTTGGAGAGGGAGCCTGGAGAAGACAGAGACCTCAGTGGAATTCAATGCCATAGAGTCCACTCTCCATAGCATCCATTTTTTTCAGGGAAACTGACCTCTGTAGTCTGGAGATGAGCTGTAATTCTGGGGAATCCCCAGGTCCCACCTGGAGGCTGGCATTCATAGCAATTTGTAAATGGCGTAGGGTTGTCTTTTATCGTATTGTTATCTTGTGTTGCATTCTCTGCTTTCGTAATCCAGTTTTTACATGGTTTATGGTATGTTGTACTGGTTTTTTTTAATTGAATTGTTTGCAGGGGAGAGGGCCGTGGCTCAGCGGTAGAGCATCTGCTTGGTATGCAGAAGGTCCCAGGTTCAACCCCCAGCATTTCCAGTTAAAGGGACTAGGCAAGTAGGTGATGTGAAAGACCTCAGCCTGAGACCCTGGAGAGTTGCTGCTGGTCTGAGTAGACAATACTGACTTTGATGGACCAAGGGGCTGATTCAGTACAAGACAGTTTCATGTGTTCGGGTATTAATGTGAAGATGGCCCTCTCCGAAGAATGCACGAGAGCAGCTTAACCTTGCAGTTTTACCCCGCCTGTCTCTAAGGCTAGCAGGGCAGCATTTATGGGAACCAACCAATTTTATCCTAGCAACAGGCTTTCAAGGTAGGTTAGGTTGAGAGAGAGTAAGCAGCCCCAGCTCACCCAGAATATAGATTTCTGATCCTAGCCTGGTGCTCTGAGATCTATTCCAAATGACCTCTTGATTTAGGCTATGAGACAAGGAGTGGCCTATGATCGCCTTGTGAGTTAGATGGATCAACAAGGATTCAAACCCACGCCTGAGTCCAGTATTATCTTACACTGCCTCTCCACCTTTCTCTCTGTCTGGCAGATCCATAAAGAACTTGAAGCAAGGCACCGCATGGAAAACACAGTACAATATACAGCCATACCGCTGGAAATCGCCTGCAAGAAACAAATCCTCTATCAAGAAGGTCACATGGAGTTTTCTCTTACCTTCCTTGCTAAGTAGTAAGAAATGCTGTAGAGTGGGGGGAAGAAGAAAGCGGCCGGCCACCTTGACCCAGGGATTAGCCTTTGGGACCCCGGAGGCTGCGAAATCCTTTGCTACTGCGGTCCCCTGCCTGCTGCAGCCAAAGAAAAGGAACCCGAGACTTCCTTTGGTATTTATGTATCCATGCATTAGATCAGACTAGTTACCAGCTCATCTATATGCAATGGCACAATTAGGACTGTGGTTTACTTTATAACTTTCCTGGAAGGAGAGAGGTGTGGCCGCTTAAAAGGTTTAGATAGAGCACAGGTGTCAAACTTCCAACGCTGTTTTTTCTAAAGCTCTGACATTATGATTTTACAGATTTTTCATAATTTTTGCTGTCTTAACCTTAACTTCTGCGTCTGTCAACTTTCTGCCATCTCAGGACCACTTTTAAAGGCAAGGAGCTTATATGCATTGCCCAGTATCTTGGGGAATGCTTTTAGGGTACACATCCTGTCAATGCAGGTCTGATCAATGCAGGTCTGATCAATTGTGTGGTGTGGTAGATAGAGCACCGAGAGCCAGTGTGGTAGAGTGGTGGGCTACGACTTGGGGCAACCCCGGTTGGAATCCCATTCCCCACTCCTACCATGGACACTTGCTGGATGACTTTGGGCTGGGCAAAAACTCTCAGCCTGGCCTACATCTCAGGGTTGTTATTGTGAGAGATTGGAGGAGAGGAGAAGGATGTTCTAAGCTGCTTTGCATCCCAACTGGGGAGAAAAGGGGGATATGAATAAATGCAAATGCATGCATAAACGCAATGCAATTGGTGCCCCACTATTACTCTATATGAGTGAAGTTTGCTCTGGAACACCCTAGGGACATGCCAATGCATGTTTGGTAAGGATCCAACATGAAAATATAGTAAATGTTCTAGAGTTTAACAAAATTGTTTCCAACATTTGGAAACCATCAGTTTCCAAAGTCTGATCTGACTTTGGTATCTCACTGTTGTGTTTCCTGGGTAATGGGAGGCAGAAGAGGGAGTGATAGGAAAGAGTGATTTAGCAGATATGTGCCTGACAGGGGCATTGTCCTACCACAACAGCTGAACTTCCTGCCAAGCTGTGATCGTTCTAACTGGTGTTCCTGAGTACAGCCAGTGTTTTGTAGTGATCAAGAGTGTCAGACTAGTATCTGGGAGAGTTGGGTTTGAATCTCCACTCGTGCCTGTAAGCTTGCTAGGTGACCTTGGGCCAGTCACTCTCTCAGCCTAAGGTTACCAGGTCCCACTTCATCACCGGCGGGAGGTTTTGGGTGGAGCCTGGGGAGGGTGGGGTTTGGGGAGGGGAGGGACTTCAATGCCATAGAGTCCAATTGCCAAAGTGGTCACTTTCTCCAGGTGAACTGATCTCTATCGGCTGGAGATCAGTTGTAATAGCAGCAGATCTCCAGCTAGTACCTGGAGGTTGGCAACCCTAAGTCTGGAATATGCATGAGTTGTTTTATTCTTTAGGGCCGTGCTCACCTTGTTCGAGGTAAAAGGCAAACCTTTGACTTGCACAAACTGTAAGGCAGGAGAGGGGTTGCTACCTCTGCATTGGGAAATACCTAGAGATTTTAAGGGTGGAGGCTGAGGAGGGTGAGGCTTGGTGAGGCAAAGGACCTCAGTGTGGTATAATGCCATGGAGTCCACCCTTCAAAGCTCCCATTTTCTGCAAGGGGATTGCTCTCTGTCACCTGGAGACCGGTTGTAATTCCAGAAGATCTCCAGCCACCACCTGGAGGTTGGCAACCCTAGGCAGGAAAGAGAGGAGGAGCAAGGTGGGGGCTCAGCCTATGTTAACACCCCCACACACACACAATTGATAGGAAACCCACCTGCACCAGGGGAAAAGTCCAAGGCTTTGCTTGCACAGATTGATTGGCAGGCCGAAAACTCTGGGGAAAGACACTCGGTTTATGACCAGCTGGCAGTCGAAAGACTAGTAGCCCAGTAGATTAGGAGGGGGAATAGACAGGGTTGCCAACCTCTAGGTGGGGCCTGGAGATCTGCTGCTATTACAAATGATCTCCAGGCAATAGAGATCATTTCCCCCTGGAGAAAATGGCTGCTTTGGAGGGTGGACTCTACGGCATTGTACCCTGCTGAGGTCCCTCCACTCTGCAAACCCCTTCCTCCCTAGACTCCACCCTCAAAATCTCCAGGTATTTCCCAACCTAGCACTGGCAACCCTAGGAATAGTTGCCTAAGGCTTCCCCCATCACAATACTGCAGAGCTCAGGCGCACACATACTTGGGAAATGCAAAGTGGCAAATGGTTATGAAGGATCAGATTATGGCAAGACAGAACTACTGATTCAGTATCTGAGACCTATCCAATGTCTCTGTTTTAAATAAATAAATAGATTTTATTTGCGGCTAGTGTGCCAGATAAAACAGGTAATGTCTCAGTTGTACTTAAAAGCATTGCAACGGCACGAGAAGTTATATGCATGAGTCTGACCATTAGGGATGCCAGCCTCCATGTGGGACCTGGGGATCCCCCTGAATTACAGCTCATGTCCAGACTACAGAGATCTGTTCCCCTGGAGAAAATGGATGTTTTGGAGGGTGAACTCTATGGCATTTTACCCCACTGAGTCTCCGGTCCTCCCCAGGCTTCATCCAGGGGTCTCCCAACCTGTATCTGTCACCCCTAACCCCCATCCCCCACCAGTGGCCGGGGGGGCGGCAACCCTACTGACCACTCACAGGTGAAATGTGTGTGTGTGTGGGGAGTCTATTTTAAAACCAAATAGATAGTGCGGTTAGGGAACTAACCCTGCCACCACCAACCAACTTATCTCACTTCACCCTGACACCCCCACATTAGGGTTGCCAGCCTCCAGGTGGTGGCTGGAGATCTGCTCATACAACTGATCTCCAGGTGACAGAGATCAGTTCCCCTGGAGAAAATGGTCACTTTGGCAGTTGGACTCTATGGCATTGAAGTCCCTCCCCTCTCCAAACCACACCCTCCTCAGGCTCCACCCCAAATCTCCAGGTATTTCCCAACCTGGAGCTGGCAACCATACCCCACATAAGGTTGCCAGCCCTCCCACAATGGTACCAGGCCTCCTGCCAATCACTGCCATTGCCTGCTGCCACTTAGAGCAGCGGCAGAAGAAGAAGAAATTAGTAAGTGGCCAATGGCCTCTCCACTGGTACGTCCCTTCTCAGTACATCCCAGCAGTGACAATGGGTAGCTCTAGGAATTGTTGGAAACTCTATGGTAAAACCATAGAGTCTCCAGCAATTCCTACAGCTACCCACTGTCCCTTCCGGGTTGTAGCCGGATTCTGAATTTTGGACCAGTGGCGCTGAGTATCCTAGTGCTGCTCCCATTTCAGTCAGTAGCACTGAGCCCAGGTAAATCCCAGCTTATAGGGGATTGCCAAATCATCCCTTTTTGTAGTTAGTTCTGCTCCAAAACTTTCACTGCAAACATGAAACAACTGAATCCTTGTTCTCTGGCTTCCCATAGACTCCCATTCTTCTCCTTGCTAGGGATTCCATGTTTCCAAACTCCCTCCCCCTCCCGACCTTTGTATTTTTACATTCCTTTTGAGGTAACCCCTGCACCTAGGGTTGTCAGCTCTGGGTTGGAAAATACCTGGAGGTTTTGGGGAGGGGAAGGACCTCAGAAGGGCATAATGCCATAAAGTCCACCCTCCAAAGCAGCCATTTTTCTCCAGGGGAACTGATCTTGGTCATCCGGAGACCAATTGTAATAGCAGGATATCTCCAGGTGCCACCTGGAGGTTGGCAATGCTACCTGCATCTTTCTCGTCCCTCTGGGAGGACTGTTTATTTGCAAGAGTCATGAAGAAGAAATGGATTTTTGAGCTGAGTGAACTGTAATTGGAGACCAGTCTAGGATTTTGCAAAGTGAACAGTTTATTGCCTGGCCACGAGGCAATTGCTGCTGTATTTTATGGCTGAACAGTTCAGTTTCAGTTTCTTACATCACTATCATTTCACTTTTCTTTACTATTCTGTAACTTGGCTAGGACAATAAAGTTACTCTCTGTTTACATACTTCTTTCTTCCCCTCTTATTCCCTCACCCCCAGGCAGGAACTTTAAACTATAGCCCGGAGCTGTCTGGTTAATACATGTAAAAAATCCGCTAGAAGGAGCTGGCACACGTGAGAACAGTCATGTATACAAAATCTGACTCATGGTCCATTCGGGTTAACAGCACCACTGTGTGATGTGTCTTTTTCCCCATGTTCACTAAACATTCACATTCATCCTTGCCAAAAGGGCTGTGTGGATCAATACCTAATCAGGAGGAAATGTAAGCTATGACCTTAATTTCCTATTCGCCAGCAATACAATCTGAAAACAAATTTCAACAGGATAGGGCAAGCATAAAAAGCCTATTTCTTTAAATATATACATTTGTTTCTATTACGGCATTTATAGTCTGTCTTTCTCACTAAGACCTGAGGCTGATTGCAAAATATAGAAAACAGTTCTATCAGACAATATAAAATATCCAACGAATGATGCACTGGAACTAGGGTTACAGAACTGGACAACAGTGGAAACAAACAGAACTGTCTAATACATGACATACCATAATACAGAAAAAAATGCTACAAAGCTCATGCAGTAAAAGAAAATGAAGAAGAGTTGGGTTTTAGACCCCAATTTTCTCTACCATTTCAGGAGAATCAAACCAGCTTACAATCTCCTTCCCTTCCTCTCCCCACAACAGACAACTTGTGAGGTAGGTGAGGCTGAGAGAGCATTAAGAGAACTGTGACTAGCTCAAGGTCACCCGGCTGGCTACATGTGGAGGAGTGGGGAAACCAACCCGGTTCACCAAATTAGAGTCTGCCGCTCATGTGGAGGAGTGGGGAATCAAACCCGGTTCACCAGATTAGAATCCGCTGCTCTTAACCAAGACACCACGCTGGCTCTCAAGCAAGGGGATATATGCAATAAACATTGCAATGAACTACCGTCCTATGCCCTTGTAAAACTGACCTCCTAAACTATTCCACTGCACTACAGTTCAAATTCCTTTATAGAAATGCCCTTCTGAACACCTATCATGTACAATACCCCAGTGTCATTCAGCGCCATGTAAAAATCAACTTCATGCTAGATTACAGACAACCACACACTCTTCACTCTCCCTGTGTGTTTTGTTAGAATATCACAAAGAACACCTCGCTGTTGACTCACGAGTATCCATGAGAGTTCGCCACAGCGCAAGGGGCCACGTCTCCGTGAGTTCTTTGCCGGATGTCCCTGATTGGGGCTCCAGAGAGGAGCAGCTATAAATATGTCTTGAAACCCTACCCAGTTGCACCTGCACGTAATGACCTGTGTCATATGGACAGCCAGGATGCCACATTTGCCTACAAGCCACAAGGAAATTCCATCCCCCAGATATCCAGGGGGCAGACACTGCTTTTATGGATCTCTGAGCGTTTCCAGGCACCGTGCTTCGCCCAGCTGTCTTCAAAGCGACTACATCGTGTCTCCCCTCCAAGCTTCCCATTCTGATGAGATCACTCCTTACCTCCCTGCTGACCAGGAATCCAAATGCCCCGGCCAGCATGAATGCTCAGGTTCCTGTGCTATGTTAAAAGGAATTGTATTAATATTGCAGGCAGCTATTGGTCAGTGCCTGTGAAGTATGTCACCCAGTCCTTCCACTCCCTTGCACCATTTTCAGAGACCACCAGTGAATTTTGTCTTGAGGGTATGGGAAGTGTTAACAGTGACCCAGCACTTTGGACACGAAAGGTCCCTCTTTCAGTCTTCATCACCTATAAGGGACTGAGAAAGCTCTGTTCTTTTCTGAGACCTTGAAGAGCAGTAGTTGGTCGGAATAAACAGCACAGGGCCCGAGGGACCATCAGACTCTGCCTGAGGCAGGAATATGCATTTATGTCGAGTGCCAAACTTCTCTAGTTCCTGAATGCACACCTCAAGTTTCTCTCAAGGTGCAGCAAGGCAAATCTACCTCCCTTCTTATAGGGGGTTGGGGTAGCCCAGCAATGGAAAACTGCTTTTACTCCTCTGAGTCGCCACGGTGGTGTGACTGGATATCACAAACCCTCCAATTATGTGATTTAGATTAGTGGTTCTCAACAGGTGGGATACTACCAGTGGGATGCAGAAGTAGCCTAGGTGTGTGACAGCGTTTTCATAACACTTACTAAAAATTCACTCTCCCTCAGTCCCTATGTCTACCTGCAAGTGTAACGTACCGTCTCCACAATTCATCTGTGACCTTTGGGCATGTTAGTAGTAATAAGAGGGTGCCTACACACATATAAATGGCGTTCTTGGGGAAAGTGGGATTTTTGTTTCTATCGTGGTGTGGCCCAGTTTGATTCTTCCTTAAGTGGTAGAGAAAGTCAGTATATAAAAACCAACTCTTCTTCTTCCTCCTCTACAGAGCCTTCTTTGGTGGTCTCCCATCCAAGTACTGATGCTGCTTAGCTTCTGAGAGCTAACAAGATTGGTCTGTACCATGCTGCCTTCTCTCCTCCAGCTTCAAATTCATTTCCCCCCTCCATTCATGTATCAACCCAGCACTAAACTGGTGGTTTGTTGACGGATGTTAAGTTTAAAAGCTGCCCCACAGGCAGAAGCTTGTGGGCATTTTGCTTATTGTTTCCATGGGGGAGAGCTTTTGGCAGGAAAGACTTATCATAATCATCTGGAGGTTATAAGCATTCCAGCATTCCCACTTGGGCTTGCATTCTCTTCTGTCCATATCAGGAAGGAAATCTTTCTCTTTTCCCTGCTAGGCAGGTAAGGAAGAGGAATTTCACAATGGCAAAGATCAGTTTGGCGGTGAAGGGGGTGGGTGTTGGCTCTCTGATCTTTGATTTTAGAAAATGGCCCCTGTTGTTTATTAGCAACTGATGTTTTCACATGTCAGGAGAAACGTTTGCATTTTATGAAATTTGGCTGTATCTAAATCCCAAATTTGAAACGATGCACCTGTTAATCACGGGGAGAGCACCGTTTTGAATTGGATGTACAGGTGTTGAAGGCTGGTACCATGCATTCAAAACACAGCATGGTCCCTCATCACCAAAGACAAGAATGTTTCAGGGCGTGTATTCATTGGAACAATGAACAGAGATTTTTCCCCTCCACAAAAGGGGGGCAGTAAAATACTGCATGGATAATTATTTTTCTGAGACATGGAACAGATGGGGGGGCTACTTATAGGAATCCATTTGCAAGGCAGAAAAAACATGATAAGCAAAACACTATCGACACCCCACACTGTCATTTTCTGATGGGTTAGACTGAAAATTGCCCATGAATTTGGATCTTTCTCATTCCCAACTGGGAAGCAATTCAGAAACAATAGGAAACTAGTCCTCAGTGTATCCTTCCCATTTTCCTCAAGTTCTAAACCCTCTTTGCAAGGTAGGATTCTGGATAAGATGAGTAGTGGATATTTGTGGTGCTTTTGGCAATAAATGATTTATCTTCCATTTAAATCTGTAATGTCCTTATAACTCTCCACTGCCCTCTGCTGGCACATCACAGTATCACAAAAGGTTATAACAAAGATTATTAAGTAGCTGTGTTGGTCTGTTAGGAAAAAAATTCTGCACAACAGCCTTTTAATTCAGAGGAAACATTGCTACCCAAGCTACCGTGCTGTCCAGAATTCTTTGTCACACTGGATGTTTAGTACAAAAAAGGAAGAAGATGAGACCGCAGGGCATGATGGAAAAGCTTAAGTATGCAGTTTATAGCCTTTGTAACATAAATACCAGAAGGTGCTGCAGAGTTAATTAGATTGGATGTGGTAGATGCAAAACAGGTTTCAAGACGTATTGGGATTCTTGGGATTAGAGAAGCCATAAATGGCCACTTCTACCTTGGACAATATAAAAACTAGCATTTAATCGGATCTCTTCCCCTGCACTGCTCAGGGGTCCCATTCAAGCCAAGGAGCAGAAGAGAAATGCGGTATTCTGATATTAGCAGATGGAGATTGATTGTGGGTGATTCACTAGGTGCAGAGTCAACAGCAGCCAAACTTGGTAGTATTACCAAGTAGCCAGAGGTCTCAGTAAAGAATCAATAAGAAGACAGTATGTTAAACTTTTTATAGATCAGGCACTATAAAATGCACGAACAAACATTTCTAAATGTTTTGTTAAATCTAGAAACGAGAGGCTTTCCTTGCAGTTTCCTCAGCTAAAACAAATCAAATACTAAGTAGAGATGGGCATTCACACATTGATCCAGAAAAAGAACCAAAATGTGTTATATTTTAATGTCGATATTGTAATAACTAACCCAAGCTTTAAAATAACCTTCAGAAATAGACAGAAAATATATTTATGCCTTGGTAACTGCTGGTGTTTACTTTCTGATAGCTTGACAAAGACAATGGGCAGGGAAGAAGATGAGAGAGAGTGAGGTGGCAGATAATGTAAGTGACATGGACATTATCCTCCCAGTAGTGTGTCAGTCTTGTCACCAAACAGGAATGTGTTGCTGGGTTTCTTAGCACAGTGTGTCGCAGTTCGTGCTCTTGAAATGACTAGACCAGGGGTCGGCAAACTCATTAGTCAAAAGAGCCAAATATCAACAGTACAACGATTGAGATTTTTTTGAGAGCCAAATTTCTTAAACTTAAACTATATAGGTAGGTACACTGTTTATTAACTTAATAAACTTTAATTAAAGTTTTAATTAAACTATAGGTACACTGAATAAAACTTGATATCATACTTAACAGTGATCTTATTTATTGATAAAAATTAAATTGTAAGTCCCTGCCATTTCCCCCTCCCCATCTGGAGTCCTCGTCTGGAGGCCTGGTCTACGCCATAAAAGCCTATTGGTAGACCTGGCCTCCGGCTGAGTCCCATTGGGAGCCCAGGTCTACCCACTGGCTTTCTTGGCAGTAGACCTGGCCTCTGAAGGGGGACTTTTTCCCCTCCTCGGAGTCTAGGTCTACCGCCAAGGAAGCCAGTGGGTAGACATGGCTTCCCAATGGGACTCAGCCGGAGGCCAGG
This sequence comes from Euleptes europaea, assembly GCF_029931775.1. NCBI lineage: Eukaryota > Metazoa > Chordata > Lepidosauria > Squamata > Sphaerodactylidae > Euleptes > Euleptes europaea. The sequence continues at coordinate 13,214,681 of NC_079325.1, read as the reverse complement.
TCTACCAAAGGAAGCCCGCCCCGCCCAACAGCTGATAGGCAGGCGGGGGGGCAGGAACCGCTGAGCCGCCCGCCCAGCAATCGCGCGGTTAGAGGGGAGGGGAGGCTTTAGCCTCCCAACCCTTGAGGGCAAGGGAAAGGGGGACCCGGCCGTTCTTCATGGTGGGGGGGGGAGAGACAGCATGCCCGCTCACCTGCTCTCTCGCGCTCGCTCGCTCTTTCTCTCAGGCGCGCCAGTTCAGGTTCTCGCGAGCGTGAGAGCAGGGGCTCCGAACCATTTGGAGAGCTGCACTCAACGGGCCAAAGAGCTGCATGCGGCTCGGGAGCTGCAGTTTGCTGACCCCTGGACTAGACTCTTAGAAAGGACCACTTCCTGAGAAGTGATATGTTATCATATTTAGCCAGTCACCCAGTAAGCAGGAATCAACATTTCTTACTTAACGTAAGCTTTTTCTTGAGATGCTCCAATAAATTTATGAAAAGTAGGTATCATTAATAAAAACATATTTATTCACAACATATAATATATGCTTGTAGGTACAAAGTCTTAAAATATTATATAAGGTTAAACATCATTAGTCTATGTTTCTGTTGCAAGTAATCATTCACAATCCCTATGCCTCTATAAAAGAGTATCTTATCTTAACACTGTAATGATATTTCATTTTAGAATATAACTCAGTTACAGAAATCTTGTAAAATATGGTTAGTACAATGCACATTCATTCAGAATATAACGTTACAGAAATCCTGTCAAAATATGGTTAATACTATGGAAAAAGTGTTTTTGTTGTGTCAATCTTTGCACCTTCTCAGTGACCTGGGGTAGGCTTTTGGAAATATATGACACCGCTGTCATTTTCTTTTGCCCTGCAAGTAGTTTCTTAATAAGAAGCTGTTTTTCTGTCACTTGTATTGTTGTGGTCATTATTACTTTTTGACTAAGCCCTGTGAGAAAGAGTATGTGACTTGCTACAGTGGGCATAAAAGTGTTTCTGGTGTTTATGGGTCCCCTTTCTCATTCCCCATTTCCTTGGCTGGTTTTGCTAGTGTCTCTATCCTACCACACCACTTAGCATAGTTTGAAGCCTTCTTCCAGTCAAAGGAGGCATCTTCCAACCTCCAGCAGAAGAACCATTAAGTTGGAGGCAGGAGGAAGGCTCCGAACTTTGCTGAGCAGAGCGGCAGCATCACACCACTGTCTGGATAGTCAAGAGATTGGGAGAAGTGCCTAACACCAAGGCCGGTGAGATAGCCCCTTCAGTCTGGTACAACAAGGAGGCTTCATTTGCAAAAGATCCATGTTTTTTGGGGGAGGGGGGCAGCAAAAGTCTCCCAAGAGCCCTACTGCTTATCACTTAGAGGCCCTGTAATCAAATAATAAGCACTGTGCTTTTGTCCTGAATACCTGAACTGTGAGCAATTTTCATAAACCCAGCTTTTCTTCAACAGTTGATGTGCTTACATGTGAATTTGTCCTTATTCACTTTCAAGACACGCTTAATTGATTCTCATTTCATTTAGAAAATTTCTAACTCACCTAGGATCCGCGAGACCCACACTCAAATCCCCACTGTGCTATGGAAGCTTGGGCCAGTCACACACTCGCACCCCATAAACTACCTCACAGGGTTGTTGTGAGGATAAAATGGAGGAGAGGAGGAGGATATAAGCCACTTTGGGTCCCTATTGGACAGAAAAGCAAAATATAAATGAAGTGAATAAATTGAGCAGAGAGAGAGGCACAAAATTCTGAGCACGACCATCAAACATACACATTTCTGCATCAGATGGATGCCAATTCTCTCTTGAACAAAGCAGTTATCAAGGTCAGATCTGACTCTGCCAAGAAGGAGATGTACAGATGTGCCAAGATTTGAAATACCTGGCTCTGCAAACTCGCCTGGATGGCTGCCAAGACAAGAGACAATGAAGATACAGCTGGTTTAAAATATGTCTCTCAAGAGCTAGAATACAATGCTGCATCCTCAAAAGAATAACTTTTTTTAAAAATGCCACCCACTTTGGGGGGAATGGAATCCAGGCTTCTAAGCAGGAATCTAATTTTCTGGGATTATGAAAAACAATCAGCATCCCAGATCAATAGTTTGGTCACAGCACAGAGATTGACCACCACCACCACCCCCAGGGAAAAAAAAACTTCTGGATTTTTCTAGAATATTTCCATGCTCTTTTTGCTGTCTTTTGCCTTCTGTGCATCATCTGTCTGTTTCAGAAGCGGAGAGGAACATGCTGTAAGAGTCTATTCTTGGAAAATGTATAACCATCAAAACGAGGGACATATCTGAGATCTTGGACCAGAAATTAGCTCTGACACAGTGTCCAGCCAGATTTTTTCCCCCGCCCTTCCTGCATACTCAAGAAATTCAGACAAAGGAGAGAGGAGGCGGTCTGGTTTTTGAAGTCATCTGTGACCCTGAAATCTGTGTGGCAGAGTGGCAGCATTCTAGAAGGAGTAACGTGGCTCAAATTAAAGATGGACTCCAGAAGCATAGGCGGTGTGGAAGGAGTGCAAAATTTCATTTCTTGCAATGTGTTTGTGGCCCTGGAGATTGTGCAGGGCCATCTCTGCTAGAGTATGGTTGGAGGACGCATGATACAGCCACCTTGGTAAAACTAGGGACACAGCTTGAACCTGGAAGGGAGACTTCCTGAGGATATAACATATGCTCCTTTGAATTCCAGAGAGCCCCATGGCACAGAGTGGTAAACTGCAGTGCTGCAGTCAAAAGCTCTGCTCACAACCTGAGTTTGATCCCGATGGAAGCCAGTTTCAGGTAGTCCTCTCTAGGTCAACTCAGCCTTCCAGCCATCCGAGGTTGGTAAAATGAATGCCCAGCTTGCTGGGGGTAAAGTGTGGATGACTGGGGAAGACACTGACAAACTACCCTGTAAACATGGTCTGCCTAGTAAATGTCAGGATGTGACGTCACCCCATGGGTCAATAATGATCCAATGCTTGAACAGGAGACTACCTTTACTTTTACCTTACCTTTGAGTTCCATGTTGGGAGACAAGTGGGATATAAATGTAGTGAACAGGAATCAAAAGAAACAACATGTTGGCTAAAGAAGAGGCTGTCCAATAATCTTTCAGAGGGGGCTGATCCAATTTGGGGAGGGGTGCCAGCTGCTGGCACTCATTTAAAGGCTACCTGGTTTACCTTTTATAGAGAACCTCATCGGTGGGTGTGGAATCCCAGTTTTGAAAGAATGTCCCAGTCTTCATAGACCTGCCTTGAGTCCCATTTCTTGGGGTACAGATCATTCCAGATGGACAGCAGTGCTTTGGAATAGTTTTGGGAGAAAGTGAGGGAAATTCCTTAACTTGTAGCAGGAAATTCTGCAGAGCAGAATTTTGACAGCCAGCGTGGTGTAGTGGTTAAGAGCTGTGGTTTGGAGTGGTGGACTCTGATCTGGAGAACAAGGTCACCCAGCTGACTTCATGTGGAGGAGTGGAGAAACCAACCCTGTTCCCCAGATTAGTGTCTGCCGCTCATGTGGAGGAGTGGGGAATCAAACCTGGTTCTCAGATCAGACTCCACCGCTCCAAACCACCGCTCTTAACCACTACACCACGCTGGCTCTCTCTCTCTATAAAACATAAATGAATTTTGTGTTTAGACTTGGGTTCCATCCCCAAGATATCTCATTATGTATATGCAAATATTCCAAAATATGGAAAGATCTGAAATACGGACCACTTCTGGTCCCAAGCAATTTGGATAAGGGACACTCAACTTGCATTATCAAAACTGGAGAGGTTCCTGCCTTGGGGAACTTATCGTTCTAAAGTATGGCTCTGAATTAGGGTTGCCAGGTCCCTCTTTGCTACCGGCGGTAGGTTTTTGGGGTGGAGCCTGAGAAGGGCGGGGTTTGGGGAGGGACTTCAATGCCATAGAGTCCAATTGCCAAGGCGGCCCTTTTCTCCAGGTAAACAGTTCTCTATCAGCTGGAGATCAGTTGTAATAGCAGGAGATCTCCAGCTAGTACCTGGAGGTTGGCAACCCTACTCTGAATAGGAAAAAGAATGAGGGCAATAGTAAAGATTATATGGAATGGGTGTATTGCATCAGTGATATTAAATTGCCCTACCAATTGCCAAGGTTACAAAAGAAACATTCTAGTCTGGTTTTGTTCTTTTTTTCCTCTTCTCTAGTCATCCTAAATAAGGTCAAGGGAACAGAATATGGTAATGAAAACTTGGACGTGCTCCTTTTTCAAAGGAGCATCAGAGGAGAGAAAGCTGTTGCCAGCCACCAAAGGCCAAGGAGGTGGTCTTTTGCTTTCATATGCTTCCTGTCTTTAGGGAGATGGCTTCTTGCGGAGGTCTCCATCTTGGCTCCCATTTAACTCTGCTGGTAGTGTTTGTGTGTAATTGAGGGCACGGTCTTTGCAGAACCAGGTCCCTCCTGCACCAGCAGAAATGTCAACATAGATTTGCCACCGGCAGCAAAAGGTCATGAAATGGCACCATTAAAATTGCTTGCAAAAAAGCTCAGTGCGTAGAATGACCCCTCAATTTCTCGCTTCTTCTCTACTTGTTTTTTTCTATTTCATGCTCAGGGCTACCAACACATCCATGCACTTCATTGACACCAATGCGTACCTAAGTGCTGTCAAGTCACAACCAACTTATGGTGACCCCAGCATGGGGTTGTCAAGGCAAGTGAGAAGCAGAAGTGGTTTTCCATTGCCTTCCTCTGCAGAGTCTTCCTTGATGGTCTTCGATCCAAGGACCGCCCCTGCTTAACTTCTGAGATCTGACAAGATCGAGCTGTACCATTGGTCTTTTATGCACGGATGTTTCACTCGCCATCACCCCTCCGATGACTTCGGGCCTTTGTATGGATTAGGTATGCCATTTACGACCATCAGGGGTCGTCTCTCTCCCCCCCTGCATTTCCCCGCATTTTGTCTGCATTTTCAAATTCAAGATAAAACAGGTCACTTAAAGCACGGGCAAAATGCGGGGAAATGCAGGGAGAAAGTGAGGCGACCTCTGAGGGTCGGAAACAGCATGCGTAATCAATACAAAGACCCGAAGTTGTCAGTGGGGTGATGGCGAGTGAAACAGCCATGCATAAAAGACCGCCTCTTGGTAGCAACCCTATGGAACTGCACATTCCATTTGTTGTTGTTGTTGTTGTTGAACCCCAGTGTAGACAAAAGATTTCTGGTGCACTGGCAACTTAACCGGCAACTTAACCAGCCACCTTATGCCGTCCTTTGTACCTTGATGCACATGGGACACCACCTCTATACCTTCATCTTTTCCAAATTATTTTTTTTTACAGAAAAGTTGAGGGGAGAAGTACAAATATTAAATTACAGAAAACGTACAGCAAGGAGGCTGACTCAGTATTCACTTTGTCAAACCAGAAATACCCATAAAAACAACTTGTCCACAAATGGTACTTCACACCAATCAAACCACCATACATATTCCATATTCTTCAACAACACTATCTCCATCTGGTTAGTTTTCAAGAGAGGATCTCTCCCTAATATCCCAGAGGCAAGAGTCTTCATCTCCAAGCCTGGTTTCCCTTGCTTCCACACAATGTATCGATGGCTACTAGGTAAGACGGCTTTTAAAAAAGGAGTGAGCAAAGTCATGGTGGAGGGCCTTATCAAGGACTATTAGCCAGGAAGCTCTGACATGCATAACCCGGACTAGTCCAATTTCATCAGTTATCAGAAGCTAAGCAGGGTCAGCCCTGGTTAGCACTTGGACGGGAGACCACCAAGGAAGTCCAGGATTACTACACAGAGGTAGGCAATGGCAAACCACCTCTGAATGTCTCCTGTGCTGAAAAACTTATGGGATTACCATAAATCGGCTGCAACTTGATAGCCAGAAACAAACAAAAAATCACCTAGATGGTTAAATTAGCTTCCATGTCCACAGTTAATGCTGCATCCTGGGGACAAATCAGAAAGGGAAGGCTCACATCTTCACTTCCTTCTCATGTGTTCTCAAAAAGCTTCTAGCTGCCCACTGTTGAAAACAGAATGTTGCACTAGATGGACTTTTGGTCTAATCCATCCTGTTCTTATCTCATGTTCTTTTCCTCCCTTCAGGGAAAATGAAGAAATTTGCCAATTAGCAGGAATCGCTGATGTCCACTAGGAGTTCAGTGGAAACCAACCCACTCATTTGAACAGATTTCATCCCTCTGTAGGCTGGCCTGGATTCCTGTTAGGCAGACACTTCCTTATACCCTTAAGGAGAATGTCTTTCATTTCCTCCCATCTTGGCATTAACATATCAAAGGTTTGGAAATTGCAACTCCCCCATTATTTTGTTAGCAGCAGTGGGTTGAAATACTGAGAGTTTTAGTTAACAAGGTTTGTTGCATAAATCTTCTTCCTGACAGAGACTTCTCTACCCTTGCACATCTGCTTGTGGAAACGAGAAGATTGATAGAGCGACAGTAAAACACTTGCTAAAACTGGGCCAAATGGTTGAATTAGATTGTGTCTAAATTCTCTGGAGGGTCACTTGAATTCTCAATCCAGGTTTGCATTGGCTCGTCAAGGAGAATAAGGGTGGACAAATATGATCTCAGAAGTCTTCCTCGGTGCAGATTCCCATGATTGCTTTGTTCCCCCCCCCGCTCGTGACAAACAGGAAGTGACATCCCTCATCCTGGCGACCAGCTTGCAAACCAAATTAAAACATCGCCCGGAGTCACTGTCTTTGACTTTTATCTTGTATTGGAAGCTAAGACTCAAGACAGTTGTAGCTGACTCAGAAGAACCTATGAGATGTCACTGGTGGCACCCGCAAAGAGATGAACTGAATCTTGTTTTTCTGCTCCAAGACAGCCTGTTCTTCTCAAGATGGATGGTTTATATCTTAGATCTAATTCTGAAATTGGCCTCCAGCATGTGAACTAAAAAATCTGCACAATGGGGCCAGGTAAGAAAACTGAGGGAACTCCCAGGTTGGCAGAAAATTTTGAAAACAATTTTTTTTAAGTGGGAGTTAACCATTCCAAAATGGAGAATGCTAACCAAAATTTTGCAAAACCCTATGAGATCACAGTTGGCATTGGGGGGTTGCCTAACCACCCCAGTACCACGTGTGGGGAAGGGCAATAAAAGGCAATGGGGTCTAGAAAGGAGAGCAAGCCGCAGTTGGAGAAGCAATGAAAGGGGAAGAAAGTGATGACTGGGGACCATTGAAGAGATAAAATTGTGATGGGGGGTAAAGAATGGAGAAACTAGACCCGGCAGTGGGCTGAGGCATTTCCCTCTTTTGTAAGCGTTGTGAGTCCCCCTTTATGTATGTATATATGTATGCGTGTGTAAGGTTGATGACCCTTGAAACACTATAAGAAGCAAGTCAGAATATATGGGCTTTAAGCAGGGTTAGCCAACTGGCAGTCTAAGGGACGGATCTGGCCCACAAAGCAATTTGCTCTTCCCCGAGCTGTGCAATGTGTGCGTGTGTTAAATGCCATCAAGTTGCATTTGACTTTTGGCAACCCTAGGAATGAATGACTTCCGAAACATCCTATTGTTAACAGTCTTGCTCGGGTCTTATAAAATTGAGGGCTGTGGCTTCTTTGGTTGAGTCGGTCCATCTCATATTGGGTCTTCCTCTTTTCCTGTTGCCTTCAAACTTTTCCTAGCATTGTCTTTTCCAGTGAGTCTTGTCTTCTCAAAATGTGACCAAATTATGTTAGCTTCAATGCGGTTATTTTAGCTTCTAGGGAGAGTTCAGGCTTGGTTTGATTTACAACCTACTTATTTGTGTGGGTGTTCTTGGCAGTCCATGGTATCTGTAAAACTCTCCTCCAGCACCACATTTCAAATGAATCAACTTTTGTGCAATGTATTCACAAGGAAATAGCTACTTTTTTTTGCATGGACATTTTGCCCCCTAGTTGGAAAAATTCATCACCATACACCCTCCAAAAATGGATGATAAACTGTCCAGAACAAAGGCGTATCAAGGACTATTTGCCCCTCATGTGAACCTGCCCAGTGACTAGTTAAGGTCTGCTCCTTCTCAGAGTAATCATATAACTTCAGAAGTCAGGCAGGCAAGCTTCAGACAGAGGGTCTTTTCTGTTGTGGCACCCTATCAGGGGATCACACTCGTTGGTCAAGTTCCCTGGGCATCTACATCAACTTCTTCTAAGTATGAGTTGAACCACATAGGGATTACATTTCCTACTGCTTGTATCATCCAGCTGTATGTGTAAGGATGTGTCTGCATGTGTTAGTTTAATTGCTTGATTCTCATCTCTATTTTACCTAGGAATATTAGTTTAGTCTGGCTGTTTATTATTCTTTAACTTAGTTTTTGTTTTAGTTGTTTGCCGCCCTGAGTGTCTTTACAATTCAAAGGTGAGCTAGAAATGTCATAAATGAAATTAGATAATAAATTAAATGTGCCTTGAAAAGTAATAAGGACCAATTCACAAGTAATAACCACAAATGCTGCAGGACAGCTCAGTTTAGGAAAATGGCTTTCACAGATCAGCTATTCAGAAGAAAAGCCTGGAGCTTACTTGTCATTTGCCTACAGGGCCTGTACTCGTGCAGGTAATGTTACCAAGCGATAAGCTTATCGTTTTGAAAACTACAGTCTCTACTGTTCATATTAAGCAGCCCTTGGAGTTCTAATTTTCTGGCCTCTCGGAGATGTGTTCAGCCTCATCAAAGCATATTTGGCAGCGTAGCCTGATTTGCGCATCATTCAGTGAATGAACTGATGGAAGCATATGGGGTCTCTTCCAAAATCTGCTTGAACTGCAAAGAGATCTACCTTTCCCCCTACCATTTGTGATGTCTTCCTTCAGCTGCAGTTTATAGAAAGCAAATTCAAGACAGGGGCTTCCCAATCACAACTGATCTATTGTGAGAATGGAAGTGAACAAGGTGAGAGCTCATGAAGAGTTTCAGGGAGGGAAAGCCAATGTGGAACTTTCCTCCACACCGTACTCCAATTCTGTAGGATCTCCCTCACCCACAAGGATGTCCCATTATTTGACCACTTAACAAATGGAGCCTGGCAACTAGATCTCTACATCCAGAGGCAGAAAACCTCTGAATACCTGTGCTGGGAGGCAACGTCAGGGGAACTCCTCTGCCTCTGTGCCAAATTCATTTGGCCTCCTATGAGAAAAGATTTTGATGGACCACTGGTCTAATACAGCAGGGCTCTTCTTGTGCTCCTATGACAGGTCTGGTCCCTACCCTGTTAGCCATGGGCATAGACCGAGCATCAAGTTGCTTGAAGCAAAGGGTGGGAGACATTGAACGCCAGACAGACCTTGGAAAATCACAATTTTTCCTAGTACCTGATAAGTCTAGATACTTAGTCTCACCTGCGGCTTATTTTTCTCATCTTGAGCCTATTAATTATAGGAAGGCCTTTACCCTTGCCAGATGCCAGGCCCTACCATCGGCTGTTTTAGAAGGGAAATATAAGAAGATCCCTGGATCAGAGAGGTTTTGTCTGTGTGGGACAGGGGACATTGAAACCATCGAACACGCACTGCTATGTTGCCCGTTCTACTGCAAAGTTAGATCAAAGCTTATTTTTCCCCATGCTTGGTAAATTCCCTGAAGTCAGTTGGGCTTTTGGCAAAGAAGCTCCCATTAGGTGAAGATCCTCAGTTTACACTCCAAACGGCCAAGTTCTGTGCTGTTGCTATTAAAATACGCAGAACTTTATTAGAGAATTATTATTAGAATATTTTATAATTTTATCAATTTTAAGGTGATAATTTTAATCAGGTGTTGTTTTTATTGATCTTACACCTTTATTTGTACGGGCAGTCTGTGATTCTGTGATGCAAAACTATTGAGTCTGGAAATTTTGATGTGTTGGCATGTGATTGGTCAGATGACCATATTAATACATTTGATTTGACAGGTCTGGTGAGCCACCTAACTGAAAAGTTATGTTTCAACTAGGGTTGCCCACTCCACCTTGGAAATTCTTGGAGATTTGGGGGTGGAGCCTTAGGAGCGTGGGGTTTGGGGAAGGAAGGACCTCAGCAGGGTATAATGCCATAGAGCCCACTCTCCTGTGCTGCTGGTTGATCCAGGGGAGCTGATTGCTGTAGTCTGGAGATCAGTTGTAATTCTGGAAGATCTTCAGGCCCCATCTGGAGGCTGGCAATCCTATGAAAGAAAAAAGGGCATTTCCACCAAAGTAAATTCAATTGTTGAGCACAAAATTTGCAGTTGTAATCCCAGGAAAGCACCAGGTTCTACCTGGAGGTTAGCAACCCTAGTTCCAACTGATATTAGATGACAGAAAAGATCTACTTGGGAGCTTTGTGCTATGGTACATTTTTGGTGTTAGTTGCATGCCCATAGTTGGACTACATTGGCTCTTTCACACATGCAGATGTTATTAAGTGATGTGTGAATTCATCAGGAAAAAAAGGGGACGGATCATTGCTTGGAAGAAGACTTTTCACTGATGTTCAAAACAGGAGAACTGTGAGAGTCAATTAATGTTCCTCGCTGGATCTGATAATTGATTTTCCAATCTGCAAATATCTTTTGTCCTTGACCTATTTGTAGATATTGGAATAATACTGGGCAGTGCATGGGTGCGAATATTCTATTTGTCAGTTTAGACAAAAGCTGATTTTGGTGCTGTTGATCTCCATCATTTGGCAGCGACACAATTCCAAATCCAGAGCTTAACCTTTCAACCCTCCTTCCCAGCCTTTTATTTCACCATTTATTTTCTTTCTGCCATGCAATTAACCCTGGATCAGGCTCAGGTTCAAAAGAAACTTAAGGAAATCTCCACATTGCGGGCAAATATTTGCATGGGCAATGAAACGGAGAGAAAAACATCCTGCACCCCAGCAGATGGCAGTACATGGCAATCAGTAGAAGACCGGCAAGGTTTTCTTACAAAACCTGGATGAGCTTTTGAAAAGTATGCTTTATTGACCTGCTTTCAAACAAACCAAAACACGAAGCTGTGACTTCAGACATATGTTGTTAGTAAATTTCATTGACCTTTGTATTTTCATCTTTATAGACCACTAACCCCAGAAGCCACTGAAAAGTCCACTGAAGCCATTGGGGTGTGGGATTAGGACCAGACAGGCCAAGATTCAGATGCTTTCCCTTCCATTAGTCTCACTGAGTGATTTTGGACCATTCATTCTCTCCCTTTCTCCCCTCCCCCCCCTTACTGACAAGAGAGGAAGGCTGAACCATGTCTGTGTGCTGAGCTTGTTTAAAAGGATGGGCTAAAAACGTATAAGTCATGAACACACACATGAAGCTGCCTTATACTGAATCAGGCCCTTGGTCCATCAAAGTCAGAACTGTCTACTCAGACCAGCAGTGGCTCTCCGGGGTCTCAGGCAGAGATCTTTCACATCACCTACTTGCCTTGTCCCTTAGATGGAGATGCCGGGGACTGAACCTGGGACCTTCTGCATGCCATGTAGATGCTCTACCACTGAGCCCCTCCCCTGTACAATGCTATTGGGATGAAACTAAGTTATGACACACTCTTGACAATATATGTGTGGGCCTTTCCTCTGTTGTTGTTTTTAATCTGTTGTAACACTCAATTGCTGGAGATGTGGAGAGAGGCTGTAGTTCAGAGGTAGAGCATCTGTTTGGCATGGAGAAGGTCCCAGGTTCAATCCCCGGCATCTCCAGTTAAAGGGATCAGGTTGTAGGTGATGTAAAAGACCTCTGCCTAAGACCCCGGAGAGCTGCTGCCAGTCTGACTTAACAGGACTGACCTTGGTGGACTGATTCAGTATAAGCCAGCTTCATGTGTTCATGTTTGATAATCTGATACTACCCTGACTCACATGTACTAGAATTTCAAACTTGTCTGTGATGAACAATCAACCAAAGTCTATGAACTGTTTTTGAATTTTTGCTTGTTTGTTTAATAATTGGTTATCTGGGCCTTAAACAAGGGGCCAGAGGCCTGGGTGAGATTCGCAGCCACGTAGGAATGAGGGGCTGTGCCTCCCACCCACCCCCCCACAACCCTGTTTAGTATATATTTAAGATGGCCAGTGTAGTGTATTGGTTAGAATGTTGGACTAGGATCTAAGAGACTTGGGTTCAAATCCTCACTCTGCCATGAAGCTTGCTGGGTGGTCTTGGGCTAGTCATTCTCACTCCACCCAGTCTACCTCACAGGGTTATTGTGTGGATAAAATGTGATAAAGAAGACGTTCATGCTGCTTGGAGCTCCTTGGAGGAAGGGTGGGATTAAAATGTAGTGGGCAGATAATCTTGTCAATGGTTTCGGTTTTCGGTTTTTCTCCACAGTTTTGTGGTTTCTTTTCGTTTTGCTGTCAAATCACAGCTGAGTTTTCAAGGCAAGAGATGTACAGAGGCAGTTTGCCATTGCCTGCTTCTGCGTCACAACCCTGCTTAGCTTCTGAGATCTGACAAGATCTGGCTAGCCTGGGCTCTCCAAGTAAGGGCTCATTTGTATTAGGGTAGGTAAATTGTGTGGTTTTCAGACACATTTTATTTCATACAATGATGCCATTTATATTTATTTATTTACACTTTTTATAGTCCCACTTTCTCATCAAGAGTCAAGGCAGATTACATAATGTAAGTCAGTGCAATCAATAGAATAAGACATCAGATAAGTGAAGTAATAGGACTACATTCGTACTGTCAGGTTGCAACCAGAGGCTGTGGCTCAGTGGTAGAGCATCTGCTTGGTATGCAGAAGGTCCCAGGTTCAATCCCTGGCATCTTCAGTTAAAGGGACTAGATGTGAAAGACCTCTGCCTGAGGCCCTGGAGAGCCACTGCCTGTCTGAGCAGACAATACTGACTGTGATGGACCAAGGGTCTGATTCAGTATAAGGCAGCTTCATGTGTGTTCAACCAATATATGGCGACTCAGCAAGGGGCTTTCAAGGCAAGAGAAAAGCAGAGGTGGTTTGTGATTGCCTTCCTCTGTAGTGTCTTTCTTGGTGATCTCCCATCCAAGTGCAGACCCTGCTTATCTTCTAAGATCTGTTAAGTACCAGCTATTTTGTGCTGCCTTCCCTCCAATAATGAGTCTAGGATGACAGAAATCTGAATTCTGTGTAATATATGTATAAAGGTGATTTATGGACACACGGCTAAGATGAAAAATGCATACATTTAGCAGGGGAAAATGTGGTTCCAAGAATGGATGCCGAAATAAAGAACCACAGGAAGCATTTGCACTAGGGGAAAGCGATACTGTATTGAGGCTTGGGGACTTGAAACTGCAGAAATTCAGAATAATCAGTTCTGTGAGGCCTTTTATAGGCAGACCTGGCCCTGACCTGGAAAGCCCAGGTTAGCCTGTTCTCGTCAGATCTCAGAAGCTAAGCAGGGTTGATCCTGGCTAGTATTTGGATGGGAGACTTCCAAGGAATACCAGGGTCGTGACGTGGAAGCAGGCAATGGCAAATCACTTCTGAACTTCTCTTGCCTTGAAACATTATGGGGTCACCATAAGTCAGCTGTGACTTGACGGCCAAAACTAAAAAACAATAGGCAAAGAAGAGATTATGAGAAATCACTACGAAGCTACATTGACATTTGAATAAAAGGCTCCTGCCATTCCATTGTACTTTATTATTTTAGTGGTATGCTAGGAGGCATTGTGAGAACATTTCACTTGGGAGTAGGATACACCGTTTGGCAAAGTTTGAGATGGCTGTTGCGTTATTCTGTTCTTCCGAGTTTTTTGTTCCCTACTCTTGCTCCCCCTAAAACACAAATACCTATTCTGTACGATGCTACCAATACACCCGCGACGCTAAAAATAATTTCAAATCTTATTATAAAGGTTTCATTTACGGGCAAGAGAACATGGTGTCCTTGTGAAGGTGTCGCTGTCTGTAGGGTTAGAGAAATTACATCCAGTTTTCAAAGAGGACTGCCTAATTTTCAGCACTTGCCAACAGTCCAGCAATAGAAGGAAATCATCCCACAGGACAAAAGAAGGAATGATTTGAAAAATGATTTGCTTTGTCTTAAATAAGCAATTTTTGTTATGAAACTGACCTCTCTTATCGGAGGGAAGACAGAGAGGGGGAAGAGAAAACAGAAGCTGATGGAGGGACTTATTTCTAAGATAGCAAATTAAAATTCGACTGATATTGACCTACAAATCTCTTCCTGGTTCATTGGTTCAATTCACACATGCCGTTTGTGCAATGATGTTCAAGAATAAATATGCCAATGAACACAGGAAAGGATATACTTGACAGGTTCTGTTCTATAGGGTGTGGTATTGTAGTTAGAGTGTGTTACTAGGCTCTGGGAGACCCAGGTTCAGATTCCTACTTTGCCATGGCAGCTTGCTTGGGTGGCCTTGGGCCAGTCATACTCTCTCGGCCTAACCTGCCTCACAAGGTTGTTGTGAGGATACAATGGAGGACAGGAGAACGATATAAGCCACTTTGGGTCCCCGTTGGAGAGAAAATTGGGGGTATAGATGAAGCAAATAAAAAAAATTATAAGCAATATGTCTTTTCTTGTGTACAAGAGTTCTTCTTTTTGTAGTTAAGAAATAAATTCTAGCCTCTGATTTGGCCCATGTTCTATAAGGGCTCATTTTGACTCTGGCCTTTGCCAGAGCAACATCTACCCATGGAGCTGTCCTTGGTACTGCAGATTTTGCCAGTGATCATAGTATCTTCTACTCAGCCATTATGTTGCTTCTCTTCCTGTTGCTGCCTCAACACAGCTATCCACTACTGTTCCTGCTGTTTCATTCCATTTATTGTCCCTGACCCATCTAGTCCCAGCCTGGTATCTATGAGGTCCTGCTTGGCTTAAAAAAATGGCAATTGCATAGCATAATGAGACATGGAAATCTTTTTACACCTACATAGAGGCTCATGATTAGTAACCAGATAGTGAAAGATAAGGTTTCAACTAGACATATTATAATGTAATTTCAATTTTATCCATTGAAAGTTACTAGGTTTGTTAATGTATTAAATAGTTACAGACAATTATTATTTTCTCAATATGTTATGAATAGCCCAAGCGATGAAGATTTTGGTAAAGTTATTTGCTTGTTTTGCATTAGAATATTTCCTATTAACCTTTTGCTAAAATCATATGCCGGATATCTATATTTTTCCCCTTTCCCTGTTTTCCTTCTGTATCCTTTATTTTATATAATAAAGAAATTATTGAGGGGGAAATGGCAATAGCATGATCACAATCTTGCAACCAGCATGAGAAAAAAAAGGTTGCCTAGCTGTCCCACTTTACCATTCACTTTATGCGTGGTGGTTTTGTGGGAGGGGCAGTGTCTCTGTGGTAAAACAACTGCTCTGCATCCAGAAGGTCCTAGCTTCAATCCCCAGCAACTTCAGTTATAAGGATCAGCTTGTGGTTGATGTAAAAGACCGCTGCCTGAGTCCCTGGAGAGCCACTGCCAGTCAGAGTACACAGTGCTGACCCTGATAGACCAAAGGCCTGATTTACTATAAGGCAGCTTAATATGTTCAAATACAGTACAGATAGAGTGAAGAACGCCTTGAGGTTTAATCCAGGGGGGGAAGACTGTGCCCCAGCTATCAAATGTTCAGGAAATTCCGCACTGCCCTGACAAAATAAACTGGGATTTTAAAAAATGCAATAACCCCCATTATTAACTTGGCACCGAGATTTACTGTTCATGTTCATGATCTGATATGGTCAAGTCAGCACAAAGTCACTTTTTCACTCTTGCTATAGTGCTGTTAGGCTTGTTAGAAGATCTGGGAACTGCCTCATGAAGACACATGTGACAGTGGAAAGATCTGTGTGAGTGAAGTGCCCATCAAAGATGGAATTCTAGCCCAGAGGCAGCCAACTTTGGAATCCTTAGAAGCCGCTCTTATCTCTGCTGTATTGGGTGGCAGCTCAAGCATTATATCTACCTCGAGGAGGAGGAGAGTTGGTTTTTAAATTCCGGCCTTCTCTAACTCTTAAGGAAGAATCAAACTGGCTTATAATCACCTTCCCTTCCCCTCCCCACAACAGACACCCTGTGAGGTAGTAGGGGCCAAAAGAGTTCTAAGAGAACTGTGACTAGCCCAAGGTCACCCAGCTGCCTTCATGTGGAGGAGTGGGGAATCAAACCCGTTTCTCCAGATTAGAGTTTGCCACTCCAAACTACCGCTCTTAACCACTACACACATAAGTCAGCTGCGACTTGACGGCACTTTACTCACATGCATACAAAGTCTGACCACTAGTCCATCCAACTCATCATTATCTACTCTGGTTGACAGCAGCTCTCCAGGGTCTGAGGCAAAGGAACACGTGTCTACTGGGGATCCTTTTGCTAGAGATGCTGGGGACCGAAATTGGAACCTTCTCAATGCAAAGCAGGTGTTCTACCACTGCCCCACGGTCCCTACAGCAAGGCTTTCTTTCTTGCACCTGGGTCCATACCCTTCCCGATGGCAACACAATCATACACTCAAATAGCACCTATAGCTAGAGGACACATATTTTTGTTTCTGTTGCCAGAAAAGGTTTGGCAGAATGTAAGGTTGGAGGAGGTAGGCAACACAAGGGAAAACTGAGAAAGAAGAGGAAAAGCCAAATGTCTGGCATCTGAGCCCAGCTGGCGGAATCTAACAAATGGTGCAGAGAGCTGAATAATTTGTGAAACAGGAAAAAAAAAAGATTTTCCTCTCAGACCCGGATAATTTTCCCCTCACAGAAATGAAAGGCATGTAAGATGAATTCATTGTTTCTTTGTGGGTGCATCTTGACCTCACGTTTCCTCTAGGGAGGGCAGGACAGTGTACCACATGGGGTTTTCCCTTCCTCCATTTCATCCTCACAATGATGCTGTGAGGTTGGTTCAGCTGAAGAGAACTGACTGGCCCAGGGTCATTCAGTAAGCTCCATGGGGTGCAGATATTCGAACCTGGGTCTCTCCATCACACTCCAACCAGTACACAGCAGTGAGGCTGCCATCCCATGCATGGAAGCCAGTCCCACAATTGCTGAATAAAGAGGCAAATGTTTGAGGCTGCATATGTCAGAATATTTGCAGATTTTGTGGGACATCCTTGGTTTTTAAATTTAAATACCCCAATTTTGTGTGGAGTTCTTCAAAATAATGGTTTTTAGAATTGCCTGCATTTAGATCGATAGGGTAGATTTCTGGAAGAACTCATTTCTAGTTTTAGTGGATCAAATGAACATGAAGAGGATGTAAAAAAACAAGAAGATCCCATATAGCACTCCATGAAAATCAGATCATATGGCGAGATCTCTGTGGGAAGGGGTGCATATATAATGATCTTAGGATAATATCCAGTGAGGAGTGCATTCACCCTGATCCAGCAAGAATCATAGATTTGGAAGGGACCACCAGGGTCATCTAGTCCAAACCCCTGCACAATGCAGGTAATTCACAACTGCCTCCCCCCCCCACACACACACACACAACCAGTGACCCCCTACTCCATGCCCAAAAGAGGGCCAAAAACCTCTTCTAGGATCCCTGGCCAATCTGGCTTTGAGGAAAATTGTTTCCTGGCCCCAAAGTGGCAATTGGCATTACCCTGGGCATGTAAGAAAGGGCTAGGAGAGCCAAACACTGATTCACCCGTAATCTTTTATTTGGAGGCCTCGTTTACCCTTTGATTTGGGTTCATGCAAAGCAAGAGAAATATGTAGACAATTCAACCTCACCTTTTAATCTTATTTAAATAAATTATGCATGTGCACCCACAGAGAGGTTTGGATCCTTAGACCTTTTCTGCTGATGGGAGAGATTCCCTTGCTCCTATTTTCTCTGCAGCCAGAAATGCCCCCCTACTACTCTTCGGGGACAGCCCCTCCCCCAATAGCATGAGGAGGGTGTCGGGGGTCTGCAGTGTGTGTGTGGGGAGGAAGGGGGAATCAGCAACACTCACACACACCCCTTCCTGCAGGAAAATATTTCACGGGATCCGTACCTAATACACCCCTTCCATTGGATTGCAGATCTATTGCCTCAGCACAGGGTTCTGTTCAGTAGCACGATTCTCTAGGCTGTTATAGTAAATGAATCGTGGAGGGGAGGTTTTCCCTTCTTCTGCAGCGATGCTGGGGGGGAGGGGGGCAGCGTGGCTTTCTAACACGACTCCCCTTCCAGTCTTAAACGAGAGAGAAGGAGAGAGAGAGAGAGAGAGGCGCCCCGCTGCTTTTCTTCCCTTTCCTCTTCTTTCCATAGAGCCACCTTCCTTGGTTTCTCGACAGCAAACCGAGGGGCACCTAAACGCGGGGAGAGAGAGCTGCACATTTCGAAATCGCCTGCAGTTTCCACCTCCAACCTCCCCCCCCCACCACCCCCCACCGCGAGCCAAGCTTGCCTGGAAAGAAAAGAAAGAGAGCAGGGATCTCTCTCCCCCCCCCCCCGTCCCCTTAAAGGAGCAGGGCTCCTGGTAGACTCTTGCATGCGCTGGCAATGCCAGCTCCGGAGCCAGCAGCCGGGAAGGTCTGGGGAGGGAAAGGACGGGCATCTGGGTCTTCTCCAGGGCACTGAGGCTGAATCTCCCCCTCCCCCCTCCTCTCTGGGGAGCCCCAAAGGCAAAGCCCGGGCACGACCCCTCCCCCCTCCCTTTCTTCCCCTCCACCTTTCCTTCCCTTTCCCCTCCTGTTCATTCAGAACAGATGATGCTCGCATCACATGGGCCCGTCTGCCCCCCCTCTCCCCTCCCCTCCGGCCCCTTTAAATAGCCAGCTTACACCGAGCGTTCATTTGTACTACGCGCGCACACCCAGGCACGCTGCCGGGAAGGTGGTGGCAGCAGCAGCAGCAGCAGGAGGGGGCAGAGCGCGGGCCAGTTGACCGGTCCGAAGTGGCATCCCGGGGCTTGGGGATGGGGGCCGGCCGCGGCCTGGAGGGGATCGCCGAGGGTGCGGGGGGCTGAGCCGGGGGGGGGGGCGTGCGCAGGGCCCGGGGCGTGGGGGGGGCGTGGGGGGGGCCCCGAGCCAGGCGGAGCTGTGCCCCCTTCTTCGGAGGATGGCATGGGGCCGGGTCTCCCCGCAGCAGCCGCGCCGCCTTCCTCCAGCGCCGGTGCCGCCGAATGGCCCCCGGGGGTCTCCCGAAGCCTCGCCGTCGGCAAGTAAGCTGCCTTCCATTCTCGCTTGGGGGGGGGGTCCTGATCCCCTTTCTCCCCCTTTTGGGGGGCTGCTTGAGGGTCTGGGGTTTGAGGAAGCCGGGAGTCCGAAGATCGGCCGCGGAGGGACCCAGGATATTCTGGTCGGGTGGCGCCTCGCCGCTTGCAGGAGGAGGGACGCCCGAAGAAACCAGGGCCATCGATGCATGGGAGGTTTGACTTTGGGTTGGCCGCTCTCTGGATGCACCTTTCCCCCATCCCAATTCTCAAAACTCAGCAATAAGCCCCCGTTCAGAGTTTTGAGAATTGGGATGGGGGAAAGGTGCATCTAGAGAGTGGCAATTCCAAGGCAAAACCTCCCGTGCAGAAATGAGGGAAGGTGCCTCCCGTGGAAATGTTTAGGGAGGTTTGCCTTGGATTTGCCGCTCCCAAGAAACAAAACTCTGGATGGGGGCTTATTTTTGAGTTTTGAGGATTTGGATGGGGGAAACGTGCATCAAGAGAGCGGCAAATCCAAGGCAAAACCTCCCTTGCATGAATGGCCGAAGCATTACTTAATTGGGAATTCTCGCTGGGAACTGAAGTTTAGTATCAGAAATGTGATTTTTTTTTTTCATTGCTGGGGGTAGCAGGAATTTATTGCCCCATGATATGGTGATGGCTTTTTTTTAAAAGCATTAGGGAAAAAATTGCATGGAGTTAAATGGAACCTCCAAGTATAGAGGCAATATACCTCAGATGCTGGGGTCATAGAACTACTTAGTTGGAAATTTCCAATGGAAACTGAAGTTTAGTATCAGAAATGTGATTTTTTTAAAAACAAATTGCTAAGGGAATTTGTTGCCACATGATATGGTGATGGCTTTTTTAAAGGGATTAGACAAAGTGTATGGAGTTAAATGGAACCACCAGGTACAGAGGCTGTATAGCTCAGATGCTTCTTAGGTGGAAATTCTTCCTGGTAACTGAAGTTAATCATCACACATACATTTTGTTTTTTATCGCAAACTGTACTAAGGGATCGTGGGAATTCGGCGCCACGTGATATGATGATGGCTTTTTAAAATGATTAGACAAATGTTTGGTGTTAAATGGAATCTCCAGGTGCAGAGGCAGTATACCTCAGATGCTGGGAACATAGAAGAGGAAAGAGCCATATTAAGCCTTGTTTGGGCTCACAGGTTTGGGCTGAAACCGGACGCTGGACAAGATGGACCTTTAGCCTGATCAAAGATGGCTCTTCTGGTGTTTGTAGCCTGCACTTTGGAAAATAATGAGTGTAACCTGCCATGAGATCTTTTAGACAACAGCCAAACTGAACACCTGGATAGACAAGGCTTGTACATTCGCTACATAGCTGTGAGGTTGCAGTTCAACTGGTGGGTGGGTGTGGCTGAATCAATGGGAGAGGCTGTGATCTAACCAGGCAGCAGAATTTGATCCTGTGGTGGCTGGACCTCGATCTCTCCAGCTATTGATCCGCGGGGGGGGGGGGGCTGTGACCTCCCTCTCAAGGTTATTGTTAGCACTGCACAGGCATTCTTAGAGGGAGTTTCCTAGGTTGTTTTAGATCCCCTCCTCTAAATTCACCTGCTACACATGAAGCTGCCTTAAACTGAATCAGTATAAGATCCATCAATGTCAGTACTGTCTACTCAGACTGGCACCGGCTCTCCAGGGTCTCAGGGAGAGGTCTTTCACATCACTTACTTCACATCACATCAGCTGGGCATGGACTAGGGGTCACTGAGAGCCAACGTGGTGTAGTAGTCAAGAGCGGTAGTTTGGAGCAGTGGGTTCTGATCTGGAGAACCGGGTTTGATTCCCCACTCCTCCACATGAGCAGCGAACAGTAATCTGGGGAACCGGGTTGGTTTCCCCACTCCTCCACCTGAAGCCAGGGGGGTGACCTTGGGCTAGTCACACTCTCTCAGCCCCACCTACCTCACAGGGAGGGGAAGGGAAGGTGATTGAAATCCAGTTTGATTCTCCCTTAAGTGGTAGAGAAAGTCGGCATATAAAAACCAACTTCTTCTACTGGGGTGTGTGGCGGGGAGGTAGTTGTGAATTTCCTGTATTGTGCAGGGGGTTGGACTAGATGACCCTGGTGGTTCCTTCCAACTCTGATTCTACTTGTCTAGTCCCTTTAACTGGAGATGCCAGGGATTGAACCTGGGACCTTCTGCATGCCAAGCAGATGCTCGACCACTGAGCCACAGCCCCTCCCCTAGTCTTTGGCTTTACCCTTCAGTTGGTTACTGCCAATTGCAACGAAGTGAAAGTGCATGTAAATGAATTGGCTCATCACCTTACCACCTTTCCCCGTCTCTTCTTCCTCTGTCATCTCAACTGCAAGGGGGTTAAGCATTATTTTTAAAGCAAAAGCAGGGATACGTCTGAGAGAAACTGAACTTTCTTTGTGCCCCACCAGCTGCATCCCCACATCCTTTCTCTCCCAGTGGAATTCACACGAGGAAACAAATGCCTGGGAGGGTGTTGTGCTGTGTGGAAGTGTAAGGATTGAAGCAGGCATATCTTGAGACGGACAAGAGGTCTACTGAGGTCAGTATTGTTTACTCTGACTGGCAGCAGCTCTCCAGGGTCTCAGGTGGAGGTCTTTCATGTCACCTACTACCTGCTCCTATTAGCTGGAGATGCCGGGGATTGAACCTGGGACCTTCTACATGCCAAGCAGATGCTCTGCCGACGAGCCACGGCCCCTCCCTATTCATAGCCACACAGTACAATCCTGAAGAGAGTTGCTCCAGTCTAAGCCCATTCATTTCAATGGGCTTAGACTGGAGAAACTGCATAGGATTGTGCTGATAGTCATCAGGTTCTAAATATTGGGGATCCTACACTCACACTTTTGATGTATTGGGGTAGAGCTAGACTGATTTAATTCATTAGTTGCCACCATGTCTAATTTGGTCCTGTCCAAATTTAGATGGTAAAGACCTTGGGGCAGAGACTTTGTGAAGTGCCATGTATTTTGGGTGGTTATCCTGTCTGGAGCTGTTGTAGCATAGTGGCTAAAAGACTTCCAATGTGATCCTTTTTTATTGTTTAGAGTTATTTCAGTCTAGGCCCTTAGAAATCAAAAGGTCTGGAATAAGTCTGCCGAGGATTGTAACATAAGCTACAAATCACAATGTTCTGTGTGTGAGTCTTGCCTCTGCCCTGAATGTACGATGTGTCCTGAAGCATGTCTCAGTCTCCCTGCATTTGCCACATTGGGATAATAATACTGATCTACATTACAGGGTTGTTGTAAAGACTGCAGCCAGCTAACATGTGAAAACGCTTAGAACTCTAGAATGATCATCGTAATATAATTATTAATCATGATAACAAATCCTAAACAGCCCTACATACCCAAAGGTAATTAGCATTATTCCAGAAAGCAAACTTTCAAACTTGATTATTCATGAAATCTTAAATGCGCAGGAAGAAATGAGTCCTGCAAACTGATCATGAAGTTTTGTATCATTCAAGGTCCTTTTCCAAATTGGCACAAACACTAAGCCGTGGACACTGGTCTGACCTTAATGTGGCTGGCATCCAGTGCTAATTAACGATCCAAGGTCTGGCCTGGATTTTCTTTGCAATTGCAGCTGCTGATCCTTCTCACCTTCAAGATTGTGCCAACGTACACAACAGTTTGCCAGTTTGTCAGCCCTCTTTCGGTTGAGGGTAAGGTAGTTGATTTGAATCCAGTCCCACCGGGCCATTCTTCTGGGCAAGTCCTTCTGAAACGAATAGTAGCCATGATTAAAGACAGTTTGTGTTCATTCTAGTGGAGGTAATCTGAGTCACTGGATTGCACCGGGTTGCCAACTGGCTGGAGGAAATTATCTTTTTAAATAGAAGCTTAATGGAGTGTTATTTACCAGGTGATGTTATTTGCCTCCATGCCATGAAAAGCTTCACCACCCCATTTCCACATATTAAACTCTAACCAAGGGACAGGACATTTTTCTCCAGGCCATCTGGCAAGATCGCTTTAGACCAGGGGTGTGAAACATAAGCCCCGAGGGCCTGATCCAGCCCCTTGAGAGCTCTCATCCAGCTTGCGAGCCAGCCACCCCCTCCAATCCCAATCTGGGCTGGCGAGGCATGGCCCGGCCCAACCAAGTGACATTTATATCATATCCGGCCCTCGTAACAAATGAGTTCTACACCCCTGCTGTAGACCTTTCCTTTTTTGCTGGCAGACTCTGATTAGCAGCTACATTCCACTGAGGCTGTGAAGTTGTGTCTCTCTGGAAAGTTGCAGGACTTGGAGGGAGGTCATTGCTACAGGATGTGAATAGACCGCATTGAGTGTAGCTTAAATGGTTGCTAATCTTGCGAAGGGGAAGAATTAGCCAAGACAAAGGAACTTATTAATGCCGTGAAAAGCTATCTGGAGCCTTGTGACACCTTAAAGACTCGCGGCATATTATTCTAGCATAAGCTTTCATGGACGAACAAACAAACAGAAGGATCAAGGGGCCACAACAGTGCTGGAAGGACAAAGTGAAATGTAATTATGTAAAATGCAGATCAAATCAAGAAAAGCCCAGAGACCATTCATTAGTTATGCTCAGAGAGTTGACACCTGGGGTGTCCCAGATTTAGCACAGAGAGTTGACACCTGTAATTAGGAAGAAATCCCTGGCGTTAGATTTGAATTTTACTTAACAGCATTTTGCCACGAGCAGTCGGAATTTCATGGTCCCTTGACCCTGCTGTTAGTTTGGGATTTTTTTTCATACCCTTATGTAAAATGCAGAATGTCGCAGCTCGGCTATTATCGGGAACTAGATGGAGCATGCATATTACTTCCATTTTTCAGTCACTCTGCTGACTGCCCATCAGTTACCAGGCTCAGTTTGAAGTGCAGGGCTATCCCATAGAAAACCCATCATGGTCTTGGACCTTCATATCTTTAAGACCGTGTCTCCCCTTATTAGGGTTGCCAACTTCCAGGTAATTGAAGAAAAGAGCAGCACCAAGGCTCACAACTCAATACAATATTTATATGGACCTCAATAAACAAAAATAAAAAGATATAACTCAGGCAAGTACTTAGCTTGCTTAGGTATTCAAATAAATTACAAAGATACAATGTTCCAGTGCCCGGTTGCCCAACCTACAGCTTCTAATATTGTATCCAGTTCCACAATCCAGTCAAGTCCGTTCATGAAAGTCCATTCATAAAAGTCCAATTTCTAAAGCAAGTCCAAAGGCTCCTTTGGAATTAGCTCAGAACCTTGAGGGTCGGCTGGTCACTGTGGAGGTCGTTGTACCCTATACAAAACGTAAATATAGAGACGGAGAACCAAGAGGAGATATTAATCAACTGAAGAAGCAACCGGATTGCGAAACGCACACGAATCCGGAAGTGTCGTTTTGATTTTGATTGAATTTGATGTTTGGAGTTGATTTTTGGAATTCATTTACTTTTGGAAACACTGGACCTCCAGTTCACCTGGAGAAAATGGCCGCTTTGATCATTGGACTCTATGGCATTGAAGTCCCACCCCAAACCACACCCTAATCAGGCTCCGCCCCCAAAACCTCCTGCCGATGGCAAAGAGGGACCTGGCAACCCTACCCCTTATGCTCCACCATGACAGCTTTGCTCATCCGAGCAAGGCTGTCTACAGGTGCCATCCTGCAAATGGGCAAAATCAGCAACAACTAGGGTTGCCAAGTCCCTCTTCACCACTGGTGGGAGGTTTTTGGGGTGGAGCTAGAGGAGGGCAGGGTTCGGGGAGGGACTTCAATACCATAGAGTCCAGTTGCCAACGTGACTGTTTTCTCCAGGGGAACTGATCTCTACCGGTTGGAGATCAGTCGTAATAGCAGGAGATCTCCAGCTAGTACCTGGAGGTTGGCAACCCTAACAGCCCGTACTCATGCCTTCTCTGTTGAGCCCTCCTCTTTGTGGAACAGCCTGCCTGAGGGGGTCAGGAAAGCTCCCACTCTCCTGGCTTTCTTCAAACAATGGAAAACTGGATTATTCAAGAGGGCTTTTCTACACAGGCAATAGGATAGACATGTATAAACAGCATCACAAACATACTTGGATAATTTGTTGGAGGCTGTGGTCTGAACTACAGTCTAGTTTGCTGTGGGTTGGATCCTGTTGTGTTGTTTTACATCATTTAATGTGTTGCATTAACACTTACCACCTTGCTTCAGTGCTGTTTTTAGATTTCTGGTCGGTTCTGCATCCTAGATCCTATTTCATCGTTTGTTGAATACCCCGTCTTGTTGATTGTATTGACTCACTCTGTGTAATCCTCCTTGAGTCCCAGTGAGAAAGTGGACCATAAATAGCATAAAATAAAATGTCTGTATAGTTGCATCTGAAGAAGTGGGCGTTAGTCCCCATGGGTTGGATCCAGACTAAAATGTCTGCTCATGCGAGGCCCTTAACATCAGTGAAACAGACCTTTCTTGTCTCCTAGGGTTGCCAGCCTCCAGGTACTAGCTGGAGATCTCCTGCTATTACAACAGATCTCCAGCCGATAGAGATCAGTTCACCTGGAGAAAATGGCCGCTTTGGCAATTGGACTCTATGGCATTGAACTCCCTCCCCAAACCCCACCCTCCTCAGGCTCCGCCCGCAAAAACTCCCACCGGTGGTGAAGAGGCACCTGGCAACCCTACTGTCTCCACTTCTCCCGCTGCAGCCCACTGATCTTCCAAAACTCCTGTACTGGGGGAAAACACATTTTTTTGTGGTTGGTAGTGGTGGTTCTAAATGGTTTTAAAATGTGATTTTATTATGAATGTTTTGATTTGTTATTCACCTTGGTGGCCCTCGTGGGGTCAGCAAGGTGGGATATAAATCTTGCAAATGAATATGAGGGGCAAGTTGAAGCTCTGCAGCAGG
The DNA here is from genome assembly GCF_029931775.1 of Euleptes europaea. Lineage (NCBI taxonomy): Eukaryota > Metazoa > Chordata > Lepidosauria > Squamata > Sphaerodactylidae > Euleptes > Euleptes europaea. The sequence goes on along the minus strand of NC_079325.1, from coordinate 13,188,692 downwards.
CAGTGGAAATTGGCAGAAATTACCCTTTTTCCCTATAGAAGGAGCAAATTGTGCAAATAATGCCCTGCGCCTTGTTAGAGGAACAAAATACCTATCTTCTCAAAATAAATGGATTTGTTCTCTTTTGATTTCCCCCTTTTGACCGTTGCCGGCCATTATAAATCATCTGAGAGGTCTCGCTGTCACAAGACTGATAACCCAGGAAGACTGATGAACTCAAGAGATGCAGCTTGAATCTCAGATGCTGATCTAGGCAGAATGTTACAAAGTGTCCCGAGGAACTCCCTGTTAGAACAACGTAACGTAAGACCTTTGGTGTTGAGCTGCCGATGTGAATCTTTGGGCCAATTAACCATGGGCTCCATACCCTTGCACAAGCTTCCCATTCAGTCGGCACCTTGGAGCATATCGGTTGATCTTCTCTGTGTTTCAGAACCATGTGGTCATGTACTATGGGTTGAAAATGCACATGGTTTCAATAGAGACATCAATGCTCACCCGTCTAGTTTTCTACTTTTTCCTTACTATAAATGGACCATGGCTGCCTGTGAGGCTGCAAAGTGCTAGGAACCCAAAGCTGATACCAGCAACTAGAAGACCCATATGAAGATGCAGAAAGCCAGTGTAGAGACAATATGTGGTCTGATCCAGACATGAAACCCCAAATCTTAAGTAACTGTAAGCAGGGGGCATGTGAGGATGGGGGGGGGGGGTGTATAATGAAATTCCCTAGCTGAAGTTATACATGGAAATCACTGGTTCAGGATGGTACAGTGATTTCTTGTAATGGTGGTACAAATCCAGGGTTGTTAGTATAATGACCCCGCTCCCTGAGCAATCTATGTTTTGTTTTCCAAGTTCAGGTGCTTACCAGCAACATAGCATGTGCTCATATTTTTCTTTGATTCCACTGATTTCTTGGGAAATGGCATTTTCCCCTTCCAATCAGATCCTTGCAAGAGGGGATTACAGAGCACTCCCAGCCAATCACCTTTGGAGAGAAGCTGCAGATTGCTGCCATTCTCCTTTGCTCCTCCTTTATGGGAGCAGAGCCCTTTCATTCTCTGAAAGTAGAATGCCTAGGGGACCTTGTTCAGGGCCTTGTAGAATTGTACCTCTTGGTCCAATTTGCTTGAAACTTGGGTGGTCTTTAGTGGACAGTCCACACTCACTTCATAGTAATTTTGATGTTATTTGTTTGAAAAACAACCACTCCAGGCCCCCCCCCTGAAAAAGGCCCTTATAGGGAATAATGGAAGAGTTGCCATTCTCCTTCCTCACTTTATGAAACAAACAAATAACCACAACAAGGAAGCACGGGAAATGCAGAGTTTTTAGCAGAAAGGGGTGTGGGTATATTGTTAGTCACTGTAAGGGTAGAAATATGAAATGAATGCAGATGGGGTTTTAGTTTTTTGAATGCTGGTGGCCAGAGCCATTTCCCCCCCCCCCCATAAGAATCAGTGGAGAGAACTGTGCCTGTATCGAAAGGCCTCTACCTCGGAGGTCTGTAAAATCAAACCCTTTAGTCCAATTCACTCAAAGCTTTGGGGAGGGAGTCTTTAGATTAGAGGGAGGTCTATGTTCTGTGCAAATTTTATGCCATTATCTTTATAAACAGCTGTCCGAGACCCTCCAATAGATCCCCCATTCAAAGTAACGGTTCTTGAAAAACCACACGGATTTGAATTCCAAACTGGCAATGACCTATATGAACATAAGCAATTACAAAAAAAACCTCCCCCCACCCCGAACTCCAGGTACAAAAGTATAATGAATGTTTTCTTGGTGCACACCCCTAATGAGGATTCATAGGGGAAAGGAAAAGAATTTAAAATGCTGGCTGAAACCCATATTTCCACATCCCCTCTTAGTTCCTTTAAGTTCTAGATGCTTGTGCAGGTCAGTTTCGAGATCTCCCTTTTCTTTTTCCTTCTTGAACTGACTCTTAGATCCCATCAGACCATTGGGGGGGCTTTTACAAACTAATGTTTTCCCACATACATGGGGAGTCCTTTGAGTATGTAGAAACCCCTTACTTGTTTGTGGCTCTCCTGACGTAGCTGTTTTTGCAGTTGCTGCAAACCACAACCATATTAACTGTTGACTGATGAATGGGGTTGCTAGGTCTTATCACCTGCAGTGTTTATCATCTACCTTATCATCTTCAATGTTTGTTCTTGGAAAGAGGGAAGTCAGGAAAGATGGTGGCCATCTGTCACAGGAACTACTAAGAATTCTGGGGGCGGGGTAGAGTGAAAGAATCAATTTGTGTCCGGTTCTTATCAGACTAAGGGCCAATTCACATCTACAAAATCCTTCTGGCTTCCATTAGGACTTTGTGTCAGATGTGTGATGGGAATTTTGTGCCTCACAAGTGGACAGGGGTCCAGCTCTGATTGCAGCCTTGGTGCATATGGAGAACGGGCTTGAACCTTCCCCTCTGTGCGGTTGTCGCATCCTGAAACCACCCCAAGAGCTGCTGTTTGTTTGTTGCGAAAAATACATGTGATGGATGCCTGTTTCGAATGTTCCTTTGCTTAACAAAAAATAATAACCTGCCCTCCATGTATGTGATGGATTCCAGTTTTGAATGTTCTTTTGCTTTTTTTAAAAAAAAACCCTGCCCTCCGTGTAAATAGAAAACTAACAAAGTAGGGAGAAAGGGTCTACCTGCTTCCTTTCTCCCTACTTTGTTAGTTTTCTATTTACACTGAGGGCAGGTTTTCTTTTTTGCAGGGAGCTTTTGACATAAGGGGAACATTCCAAAATCTCACCCTCCACCTGCAGTTGGGGCAGTATATTCTTCTGTCACAGGTAGGGTTGTCAGCTCTGGTTCGGGAAATACCTGGAGATTTGGGGGCTGGAGCCAGAGGAGTGAGCAGTTTGGTGAAGGGAGGGACTTCAGTGAGGTATAATGCCATAGAGCCCAGCCCACCTTCCAAAGTGGCCATTTTCTCCAGGTGAACTGATCTCTGAACCCGCTCCTAATCTGATTCAAAAGATTAGGATTGAGTGCTGTTCACTTGAGTGGAGTTCTGGCCTCTTGTTACATTTCTCCCTTTCGGTTATATTTCTTCCTGGTCTATAATTTTTTATTTTAATTATACCCCTCACAGGTAAACAGTGATTTGGCACTGGGCCCCAAAATACATTGTAAAGCCAAGGGCAGGGGGTTGGATCCCGACTCATTTGGTGGAGTGGGGGTCAGAATCTGGGGAGGGGCCATGGCTCAGTGGTAGAGCCTCTGCTTGGCATGCAGAAGGTCCCAAGTTCAATCCCCGGCATCTCCAGTTTAGGGGACTAGGCAAGTAGGTGATGTGAAAGACCTCTGCCTGATACCCTGGAGAGCTGCTGCCGGTCGGAGTAGACAATACTGACTTTGATGGACCAAGGGTCTGATTTAGTATAAGGCAGCTTCATGTGTTTCATGTCTCCTAGTTCCTAGTATGATACTCTAACCACTACACCATACTGACGCTGAACATGGAGAAACCATGTATGTTGCCCTGAAGTCCTTGGAGGTATTGCTTAAAAATACCACACTTTAAGGGCTAAGGTTTATCATTAATGCCTATATAACCTTCAGAATAGATTGCTGTAGCACATTCTACATGAAGTTATGCATCAAGGTTTTAGCCACAGAAACATGTGCCATTTCTCCACCCCATCAGGCGCACATCAGTGAAAGCACATAAAGTCATGATCAGTTTCCTGGTACTGGCCTGGTACCTGTGCTGGCTTCATACTGCTTCTGGGACACAACCAAAGATTGCTAGTTTAAACAGATAGCCCCTTATATTATTTTCCTAAAGATCTTTAAGATCAAGAACAACACTATCTTGACTGTACTGTACTGTTCATGCCACAGAAAAACAAAGTTTTCTTGGTGATTGCTGTATAGTTGACTGTAGAACTCCCTTCTGCTAGAAGTTCCTCAAACTCTAAAGCCAAATTCACCTAAAAGCACTTGTAAGCCCCTCTCTGTCTATTGGTGAATGCATATGAAACCAGACGGGCAGTTCTAAATATGCAAGTATCAGGTTTCTCTGATATGTGAAAAGCCTTTTTTTTTAAAGGTGTCACATTTCTGAATCCATTGATGGCCACACAGGAAGGTGAATTTACAATCCTATTTCAACCTTCCTGCACTTCTCAAAGCATCCGTGATTTCATTCTAACCTTTTCACAAGAGCCTTTTTAACAGACAGGAGTGAGCAGGGAAATTTTAATCAGTTTTGACATCCTACCCCCCCCCCACCAAGTTACTCCATTTTTATTATGTCGTGTGTGTTACCGGTAAATAAATTCTTCTTACCCACCCAGAGCCTTACGGAAACCACAGCACAGAAAATGAAATACGTAAATGGAGGAAAGCAATTAGGATCTCAGCTTAATTGAACTGACTTTCTTTAAAATGTGCAGTTTGTCATTTCTGCTCTCATCAAAGATCCATTTGGTGTCTGTGTGTTTGCGGGGTGGGGGGAATCCACCCATTCCTTTGAAAAGGCTGAATTTCAGCCAAAGCTTCCTCTCCCTTTGTCTTTTTCTCCAAAAGGGATGGTGAAAAGAAATCCCTTTATATGCTCCTCTTTGCCCCTTCTGCATTATTGGTACAGTGTTTCTGAAGCTAATGTATTTCAAAGAGACCAGCAGTCAGCAGGTGGGTTCTATTATAACAGGCAGTGAAGCTATCTTTCTGCTTTGGTAAGTAACTATCGCAGATCATACCCCTTTGTACTTCTGCCGGCAGGTATCGCAGGCAGTCCTTGAGGGATACCATTGTAAGTGGCATTAATTTCCCTCTCTGCTGTTAGAAGGTGTTTCTTCCAAGGGAGCAAAACCCGAAAAGATGAAAACGCAAGCAATTTCCATTACTTCTAGGCTGAACTGAGATTACATTTTGAATAGGAATTATGTGGGAAAGGTGGGACGAATTCACTTTCTGAGGTTGGTGTGGAGTGCACTTGATTGCTTGGGTAAGCTTTTTTGGGGGGCACACATATTTATTTTGTAATAACATTATTATTATTATTATTATTATTATTAATAATAACTTCTAAGAGCTTAGACGATAGTCCAGGGCCTATCAGGAGGGCAGCGATATGGGGCCACCCATAGACAAGGGAGGGGTTTCTGCACCTTTGGGGGGCTCCCCCTAATAATAGTTCATTAATTTAAAAACAACCCTCCCTTTAAATAAAAAGACTAACATTGAGCACTCTCATTACCCTCTGAGAGCCACTGAATGTTGAGGGCAGTCGCCAGTTTGAAGGGAGAAAGGAAGGAAATGGAGAAGGGAGGATAAATTGCCCAGTTAGATTATTTAATAAATTATAGTATCTTGCAGGGAGAAATTAGGAACGGAGGTTGTGCAGCTCTAACAAACAAGCCCCAGCCACAGCAAGTTACTGTAAGTTGTGAAGGAGGCACAGTTGCTAGCAGCTTTTCCAATCCTGGAATGGAGTATGGGCAAGAGCAGATTAAGAGACCAAAATGGCGCTGTGCAAAGGGACACGTCCATTCCTATGGCCCATCTCACTCCTCAGATGGGGGGCCAAAGAGCTGGCCACACTGTAGGGCAGGGGCTTTGGGACAGGATCCCTCTGAGGCAGTAGTCCACCAATCCCCTTCAGGGTGTGTGGGGGCCCCAAAATTAATTCTGGGATCCTTTGAGGTGAGCATTTCCTAATTCTCCCCCCAATCATGACATACAACATGGGGAGAAAGAGGGTGAAAACCCCCTACAATGCATTGTACTGTTCGGTTTCAATTCTGTATATCTCAACAGTCAAACCAATGACGTTCAGGAATATGGTATGGATCCAACCAGCTTTTCCACTAGCAAAAGAGGAAGGTGCCACAACATTATTAAACTATTGCAAGGGGGGATTTCCCAATCCTATTCCCTGCTTGGCAGTTTCTCATGGTCCCCCAATTTGCAGTCATCGTATTTTATAACAAGCCAAGCTGATGCAACAGTGTTGTGTTTTTCAAACTGGGAATCCTCCAGTGCTCATCAGGGATTCTTCAACGTAAAGATTAGTAATGTTGGATGAGATTCCTCTGCTGATGCTGCCCCCACAGACACAGGGAATGTAAAATGGTGGCTACATATATGAATGGTGGAGCAATGGCATAGTGCAAAGGGCCTGACCAGTATGACTTCTGCCCGTGTGGGCTCTGTTGATCTAAATTACGAGTTAATATTCTAAAGGCCAACAAGTTTGATCAAAATTGTGTTTAAGTTCAGACCCTCCACCCTCCCACTGCACATGCTCTGAGGCACTCGCCATTTTATAGCTACTTTCTGCCAGAGGGGAAAGACTCTCTGCACATGCTCACAAGGGCTTTGCCCTTTTAAAGTCCTTGACGAAAGAAACCAGGATTCTGTTTAGAGAGAAGGCTGCGGGCGCTTGGTGTGAGGGGCCACTACTTTTGAGCCTCGGCTCAACAGAGTATGTTCACCTTCTGAAAGAACCTCTTCTTAATGTAACTCCCCAGCCAGCCAGCTAGCCATCTTTGGCATGTGAAGAGAAGCCATGCGATAGGGAAATGCCTTTTTGTGCCGCTGATAAGAGAGTGATGCATGACGTCTCCTCTTCAGCAACGCTTTTCATCAGCATGTCCTAAAGGAGCAAATGGCTTTATACCGAAGTGACATATTTATACGCCTTAGCCTTGTTTAACCAAGGATGGTGAGCAGCTTGAACACAGGGCGGTCCAAGAGATTGACAGTTAGTGGCCCTGGTAGACTGTGGCCCGCTGGGAAGAGGAAGCGATAGCGTTACTCTCCAGCCTCTGATTCTCATGCTGATGCCTGCACAGCTCTGCTATTAAGTACATCGGGGTCAGTGTTGAGGGTACTTAAAATGCAGGTAATGCAGATGGGGGGGAGGAATCCAAGACCCTGAATCTGTCCACTCTGCTGGGCATTATTCTTGCGATGGAACAAGCTGGAAACTTCAGTCTTCTGTCAAAATAAAAAATGACACTGCAAATTTAAAAATTGCTTTCTGCCTTCCATCTAAGTGTTGCAGATTATGTTGCATGTGGGCGGGGGGCGGGGAGAGACAGGCATGATCTGTTTAGAGGATGGTCTTGTTGGTCTGCTTCCTGGGCGTAAAGGGAAGACGACTGGGGAAGGCACTGGCAAACCACCCCATAAACAAAGTCTGCCTAGAAACTGTTGTGATGTGACATCACCCAATGGTCAAGAATGACCCTGTGCTTGCACAGGGGACCTTTACCTTGTTGGTCTGCAGTAGAACAGCTAGATTTGAGTCCAGTAGCTTAGAGACCAGTAAGATTTTTGAAGTATAAGCTTTAAAGAGTCAAAGCTCCCTTCATCAGATACTGGTAGCTTTGATTCTCAAAAGCTTAGATCTCGTTAATCTTGTTGGTCTCAAAGGTGCTGCTGGATTCAAATTGGGCATAATCTAGGAAGTGTGCCTTTGCCTTATTAAGCATACCTTTTGTTTCAAATACAACTTCTGAGAGACAGTCTGAAGAGGAGAAGACTGAGAGGCAATATGATAACCATCTTCAAGTACTTGCTTCAGTCTGCACCTTTCTTGGTAGAGGCATTCCTCTGCTATGCATTCCTTTCCTCTGGCACTAGGAACTTTATGACTCATTGGAACATGCTGGTCTTGCATCAGTGGACGCTAGAGGAAGGTGCTCTGCAGCAGACAGCAACAACAACAAAAGGGTGCTGCAAGGCACAAGATGCAAACCAGAGTCTTGTGATACTTCTATGCAAATCTCAGATGTCTGCAGGAAAGAGAGCAGTGACCATTCACAGAAGCAGTAACAGATGAGAGCTCATTCTTCCTGGTGGCTGAAAGAGCTATCAAGGTGGCAGCTGATTTATGGTGACCCCATTCAATTTTCAAGGCAAGAGACATTCAGAAGTGGGTTGCCATTGCCTGCCTCTGTGAAGCGACCTTGGATTTCCTTGATGGTCTCCCATCCAAGTGCTGCCAGGGCTGATGCTGCTTAGTTTCCAAGCTCTGATGAGATCAAGCTAGCCTGGACCATCCAGATCAAGGATCTGGATGATAGCAAACTTCCTAGGTTTGCTAAGTAATTTAACACACGTCATGTGAAAGGAAACCACTATCATAATCGAGCCCTAACTGGATTGCTTTAAACTTCCTGATTCTAATTCTAATTCAGCGGCTCTATGTAGGTTTCTTCATTGAATCATAGCAGTGTTATAGTGTTGGGCACAGCAGTTGCATTCATGTACTTGTACGGTTAATTATGCACCTCTGGATACAGAAGAGCAGACTCTGGGCCCCCTTGACAGGGAGGTTTTCTTGCATGAGGTCCACTGAAAATCAACGGGGAGTTATGCATGAGCAGCTCATCTGCAAGGACGATTTTAGTTTGCGAAAGTAACCTTTTAAATTTGAATGGGTGGTAGGGTTTGTGGAAGGAGGGCTGGGGATAGGAATATTGGGAGGGGGCTACAACATTGGCAGTGGTGTCACATCACTTCCAATAAAAAAAAAAAACAGAAGTGACATATAAGTAGCTCTAGGAACTGCTGGAAACGCTATGGTAAAACATAGAGTTTCTGACAATTCCTAGAGCTACCCATTGTCACTACTAGTTTTTTACCAGAAGTAAGGGGATGCTGCAGCCAGCATTGTTTTTGTTTTTTTTAAATTTCCCTTCCATCACTCAGAGTTGTGGCAGGCAATGGAAACAGGGAATGGGGGGTGCCCCACCCCGAATGGGGGCTTGGTAGCTCTGATGTGCGGTTACAACTTCTTTGATTAGCTGTTATTTGACTATAGGATAATGGGAGACCTGTTCCCCTTCATTCTCATACTGAATAATATTAACTTTAGTAGTAGCATAGCTGTGTTCATTAACTATATATTGTCTCTTTTTATTGTCTCTATTTTGTAGAGATGAATGCGTGCCTTTTTCCTCTGAAGAAATGTCATGGGAGATTTGGAATACATTGGGAACGGCCTGCTTCATACTCCTTTATATAATAAAATAAATACACACGAGGCATGTGGGGAGTAACTTATTTTAATTTTGCCATCTTCTGACCTAATTTTCAAGCAAATGTAGCACGGCAAATCCTGGTTCCCAGGAATGAAGTGACTTAACAGTGAAATCCTAAGAACACTTTCCTGAGAGTAAGCCCCATTGAATAGACCTGAGTGGGATTATGAATTGACCAGTTTAGGATGACAATGTACATTTTTTACCAGTACTCTCTCTCTTGGAGGGCTCGCAGCGGAAGGGGGCAGGTACGACTGGCCAGTTTCTTATCAGTACTCCATGTAGCAACTTGCTTTCACCTCTGCTTTAAGTCAACAGCAGTGTCAGGATTTTAAGCATGGATGGTAGAGCATCTGCTTGGCATGCAGAAGGTCCCAAGTTCAATCCCCAGCATCTTCAGTTAAAGGGACTAGACAAGTAGGTGATGTGAAAGACCGCTGTCTGAGACCCTGGAGAGCCACTGCCGGTTTAAGTAGACAGTACTGCCTTTGATGGACCAAAGGTCTGATTCAATATAAGGCAGCTTCATGTGTTCAAGTCTAATGTACATGACCATAAGTTTTGTGTTCCCCTTCCTCTGTGCCAACAACTTTGCTTTGATTTCCAAAAGAAAGTAAAAAAACCCCTACTCCTTGTAGTTGCAAGGATAAGTCTGAATCTTTTATATCAGATTATTTCCGATGTGGTTCTTGATGTAAGGTTAAGGTTGTTAGGTTTTCTTGCCACTGCTCCTTCAGGTAGCAGGTCCAGTTAGTGTATTGCAACAAGTTGCCAAGATCACATGCAACATGACAACACTTCCAGGGAAAACCCAGAAGTGATGTCATGTCGCTCTAGGAATTGCCTGAAACTCTATGGTAAAATGAGAGTTTTCAGCGATTTCAAGTGTGACGTGACATCACTTCTGGTTTTTTGTAGAAGTGACATCACACCACACATAACACCCGGCTCCCATGTCTCCCCCATCTCCTCTTGGTTGCCAGCTATTGGTTGGCAACCATATGGCATAAATTATCTTCCCTTGAAACTGTCCAAAGTAGACCAAAAGTGCTCGGTTCAGTCCGCCATCCCCTAGGTGTGAATGGAAGTTGTGTCTCAAAAATATGATACATGGATGCACATTTGCACCCAGATTTAGGAAAACAAAACTCCCTGCCCCAGGATGTGGTGATGGCTGCCAACTTGGAGGGCTTTAAGAGGGGAGTGGACATGTTCATGGAGGAGAGGGGTATTCATGGCTACTAGTCAAAATGGATACTAGTTGTGATGCATACCAATTCTCTTCAGGATCAGAGGAGCATGCCTATTATGTTAGGTGCTGTGTAACACAGGCAGGACAATGCTGCTGCAGTTATCTTGTTTGTGGGCCTCCTAGAGGTAACTGGTTGGTCACTGTGTGAACAGACGGCTGTTGGTCACTGTGTGAACAGACGACTTGATGGACCTTGGTCTGATCCAGCATGGCTTTTCTTATGTTCTTATATGGCTGAAAGCAAAAGCGGATAGTGCTGTGCTCCTCCTCGCCTGATTCCCAGTGGTTTCCCATGGTTTCAGTGCAAGTCTATGCAGAGGGCCAATCTCTGTAATGACCTTTTTTTTTTTAAACTTCTGGGCAGAGATTATAATCAGACATCTTACTAGGCAATTTTGTTTGATTGCAGCCAGGCAAAAATTGGAAACGTTCAGAGTCCACTTCTAAGAAAGGCCAGCTTTGTTAAAATTGGGTACTTGATGGAGACTGATAAAATAACTGAAGCGTTTTGGGGAAAATGGATAGGAAAAGATTATTCTCCCTCTTTCATAAGAGTGGAAATTAGAGTCACCCAATGAAGTCAGTCCAATGAAAAGAACAGACGAAAGAAAGTTTTATAAATGATTACGGTCTGGCAATGTGTAAAGGCATGATCCTTGACTCCATTTCTGCTGCTAAGCTGTTGATAGCCAATGATACAAGTATGTAGGGGGTATGAGTATCAAAGGTTGGGTATATTAATCATGGCCAGGGTCTCCAGTTATAGGTTGGGAAATACCTGGTGGTTTTGAGAGTGGAGCCCAGGGAGGGTGGGGTTTGAGGAGGGGAGGGACCTCAGCAGGGCATAATGCCACAGAGTCCACCTTCCAAAGCAGCCATTTTCTCCAGTGAACTGATCTCTGTAGTCTGGAGATTAGTTGTAACAGAACTAGATCTCCAGGAGGTTGGCAACGCTAACAATGGCTGATAACCCAAATGGCAAAAAAGTGAGATCAAGGGATGGTTATTTTGAAGGGGGGGGGGGGAAAGCTTCCTCCTTTAAAGGTTAGAAACCTTGTTTTAATTTCTGGAGTATGGAGCGGCATCTGTCAACTGATGTTTATAACTTACAGTCCCACAATTCGTAGTGACATCCATTAGCTTAGATGGCTTTAAAAGGGAGCTAGACACGTTTGTGGAGGAGGGGTCCATCAGCAGCTATGAGTTATGTTAGCTAAATGGAGCCTCCATGTTCAGAGTTACTGTACCTCTGAATATCAATTTCTGGGGTGGGCAATGGTGAAAGAGGCCTATCTGTCAGGGGGCTTCTTAGGATCATCTGGTTGGCCACTATAGGAAAAAGGATGCTGTGGATTAGATGGTTTGATCCTGCGGGACTCACTTTATGTTCTTAAGAAAACCTATGGGTGGAGGGTATGAAGGTTGGGGTTTTAAATGGTGTTTAAGAAGAGGTAGTGTGCTGTGTAATTTGACCAGAGTGGTCTCAACCCCAACCTTCTACTGACAGGCTGAACCACAGTGGCCTTCTATATGCAGTTATTTCATCCGAGACATGGATTTTAAAAAGCCAATAAGTTTGAATAACTATCAGGGATTGGGGTAAATAAGGATATTCAGTAAAGCTTGGGAATCTCACAATGTAAATGTGAGCTCCTTCAAGAAACTATAAATCTGTAGCCAGGTTCCCTCAGAACACTGGCTCTGAGACAACTACAGTCTCTTCCTAAAGCATTCATGATGGTAGCCTGCTTTCTCACAAAACTATGAGACTATGAATGTGTAATGAACTGCCTATAGTAATGCAAACAGTCCTTTGGCGACATTCCTCCTGTCTTTGCAATCCACTCTTGTTCCCATTTTGCAGCCAAGGAGCTGGGCGTGAAGGGGAAATGGCTGAACTGAGGTTACCAAGAACATTCATAACTAAAATGGGATTTGAACTCAGGACTGCCATGATGAAAGCCAATGCCTTATGTATTGGACTACGCTGGCTCTCACACTGAGGTAAGGGCTCTGGCATGCACATTTACACTTCCTTGGGGGTCTCCCATAAAACCGTGATTTACTTGGAGGACATCAAGCTGGTACTGTTTCCAGACACCTCTACGTTTTCAGCACAATCAGTGCATTTTTTTTACCAGTCCATTGAGCACATTCTAGACTTCTTCCTATAGAAGGGGCTGTGACTAAATGGAGAGCCAGAGTGGTGTAGTGGTTAAGAGCCGTGGTTTGGAGTGGTGGAGTCTGATCTGGATAACCGGGTTTGATTCCCCACTCCTCCACATGAGCGGCGGAGGCTAATCTGCTGGACTAGATTTGTTTCCCCACTCCTCCACACGTAGCCAGCTGGGTGACCTTGCGCAAGTTACAGTTCTATTAAGAGCTCTCTCAGCCCCACCTACCTCACAGGGTTTCTGTTGTGGGGAGGGGAAGGGAAGGTGATTATAAGCCAGTTTGAGTCTCCGTTAAGTGGTAGAGAAAGTTGACATATAAAAACCAACTCTTCTTCTTCAGTGCAGGAGAACCCAGATTCAACCCACTCCATCTGGGAGTACCTTTTATTAAGATTTATATATCATTTAGTACATCTTCCTCCAAAAAAGCTCAGGGTGGTATACATCATTCGCTCCTCCATTTTATTCTCACAACACCCCTGTGACTAAGGTTGCCAACTCTGGGCTGGGAATTACCTGGAGATTTGGAGGGTACAGCCTGAGGAGGGGCCCCAGTGGGATATAATGCCATAGAGCCCACCCCGCAAAGCAGGCCATTTTCTTTAAGGGGACTGATCTCAGTTTCCTGAAGATCAGTTCTAATTCCAGGAGATCTTCAGACTCTACCTAGAGGTTGGCAACCCTATGTAAATTAGCCATAGAGAAGGTGACAGGCCAAAGTCACCCAGCAAGCCCCATGACAAGAACTGGGTTTTGAACCTGAGTCTTCCAGACCGTAGGCTACCACTCTAACCACTACCCTGCACGGGCTCTCGCTCTTGGATCCAGCAGGGTTGAACAGTGCTTTAGAACAATAACGTTTGATTAACCCCTTTCTTGGCTTTAGTTCATCCAGCTATGTCGATCGACACTCCTGTAACCTCGAGGCTAGATTACTGTAATCTGTTTTATGTAGGACTGTTTTGAAAGACTTCCTAAGAATTTCAATGAGCGCAAAGAACAGCAGTTCGACTTCAGACTAAGGGGGTTACCGCATTATGTATTCCCAGCGATGTATTAAGAGTTTGAAAATGTTATTAAAAAACATCGCTTTAAAAGGGTTTTTGGATGCCACGGCTAAAAATGATTGGAAGATGTCTTCACAGCTAAAGGGGCCAAACAAAGTGCGAACAGTACTTTTTATAACATTTTCAGACTCTTAATACATCGCTGGGAATACATAATGTGGTAATCCCCTAAGACCTATCATTTTCCCCCATCATGCAACAGCTTCACGCTGCCAATAAGCTTCTGGGCTCAATTTAAGATTCTGGTTTTTAATCTTTAAAGTTCTTCACTGCCTGGGGCCCACATACCTGAAAGACTGCTTTACCCAGTGGTAAGATGCTGCAGTCACTCAGGAGTATGCTGAGGGGTGTTTATTGTTCTGAATAAAGTTATACTCTGTTTACCTAACAGAGTATAACTTTATTCAGAACAATAAACTATATGAAACAATGAGGCCAGCCAGAGGCCTTGGAAACAGCTTGCCTAGCTGTAGCCGATAGAGATAGGGCTGCCAACCTCCAGGTAATAGCTGGAGATCTCCTGCTATTATAACTGATCGCCAGCCGATAAGTGATCAGTTCCCCTGGAAAAAATGACTGCTTTGGCAATTGGACTCTATGGCATTGAAGTCCCTCCCCAAACCCCGTTCTCCTTGGCTCTGCCCCTAAAACCTCCCACCAGTGGCAAAGAGGGACCTGGCAACCCTAGAGAGGACCATAAGTAAAACGCAGTTTTGAGCTTCTGCAGATTCTGGCACCCTTGAAACTATAATAAAACCTAGAATGGACCTACTAATATTAGCCCTGTATACTCCCAGGCTTCAGTTTCACTCACCTTCTCAAGCTCTCCTCACTGTTCTTTCCAATAAGGAGATCTGCGTGGCCATTCTGGCTTTTTCTGGTGGCTGCCAGGTGAGAGCTATTCCTCTTTACTTGCTTTTATTTTGATATTTTTTACTTATTTTTGTTCTGAAGAACGTTTGTTTAAATTTGGATTCCTCGAAGTTGGGTTTATACTGTTGACTCTGTTTAAATATTACATATAGAATGTAGTTTGAATGGTAAGGTATGGTTATGCTCTTACTGTAAACTGTCTTCAGTCCGCGTTTGATGGGGAAAGCAAATCTATCAGTCCAAATTCTCACCATGGTTTACACAGTTTAAAAGGGATCAAGTCAGAGATTCATACTTGGTCAATTTCCCCTTCCACAATCTCAGAATAGTTTTTACCTCACTCCGGTTTCAAACTATGCCAATGGCTTTGTTAACTCGATGTTACTCCAAACACCATGGGCCTCTCTCATCTATATATTTGTGGAGCTGCCGTTCCAGAGGACCTAATGCATTACACTTTATTCTGTCCTCTTTATACAGAGCCCAGATCTAAATTTCCCACAGCGTTTCTAAAGGGCCTAAATCTTTTTTCAGATCCAGAGAAGCTGCTCTTTCTCTTCTCAGACACCGATCCAGTTGTTTCCAGTTGTGTCACTCTTTGCCTTGGCAGCCCAGAAAATCCGGGCTAAAGCTGCTTTTAATCAGTGTGTTTAATGCATTTAGTTACTAGCTTTTTTTGGTCAGACCGTTTTAATGTTATTATTTATGACTGGGTTTTGTATGACAGATTGTGACGGCCTTTGGCCAATACAATAAACTTTTATTGTATCATATCGTCTAAAAATATCAGACATTTTCTTTTTGAAGGCTTCCAGGAAGCAAATGCTAGAAGGACCAGAACCCCTGGAGAGTGGCTGCCAGTCAAAATAGATAATACTGAGCTGGTTCAGCACACGGCAGCTTCCTGTATTCCATTCAGGTGTCTGCTCTGTTGCAGGCATTTAACATTTTCTCAGCACTGGATTTCACCCGTTTGATGGTGGTGGAAAGCGCTGTTAAGACTCAGCCATCATATGGCAACCCCATAGGGCTTTGAAGGCAAAAGACAAGCAAAGGTAATTTGCTGTTCCTTGCCTTTGCACAGCAACCCTGAACTTCCTCAGTGGTCTCCCATCCAAGTCCTGACCAGGGTCAACCCTGCTTAGCTTTTGGGATCTGATGAGATCGGGCTAGCCTGTGCTCTGCCGGTCATCTTTGGAAATATGCAGTTCTGCCTCCCAATTTGATTGGTTTTGCTGGCTATGCACTGCCACCATCCTGCTGTACAAAACCAGTGCTCTGGAGTTCATCCAGGCCCATTTCCAACGAAAGTTTCAGAGAGAAGCACACTACCTTCCTTCCATGCAAAAAACAATGCTTCCTCCCTCTTATTTTCCAGCAAAATTTCCCCTGATCCAGTACATGATAATGTGGATATAGTGCTAGGAATGGGATCTCTTTTTGGTATCAAGATGCGGAGTATCACCTGCAAAGACCCTAAAAAAAAAAAAAACAATAGGTGAACCCCCATTCCCACTCAATGCCAGTATAATCCATGGAAGCAGGAAGTGAATTCTGTCTTTTCTCTCTCTTCCTCACTCTTCTGCCCTTAGAGTCATCCAGAAGTTTTTGCTTTCCTCAAGGCGCATCTCTCTAGTTGTTTTGTTTGCTCCTACCCCATTTACAAAGGCCTGAGAAGATCAAAGTGAGAGCATTAACAAACTTGGTCAGATTTCTAATAGGGCTTGTGATAGATGTACATCTCGGAGCATGCGGCTTCCTTCTTGCTTTGATGTACTGAAGAGGCTGCTTTCCTTAGGAGATTCCTTCTTTGTCCCTGGATTAATGATAAGATTCCTGGTGGGTTCGTTCTTTCTTTCTTCTCCCCAGTGGAACAAAGAGATTCCATTAACAGGCACATTACCTCTTCAAGATGTGTCAAAATTGCCCTGGTTTGCTGAAGATGATATTTGAGATTTGACAAATCCATTTCCACCTTTCTTCTCTAATCTAATCTAATTTGTCTAAGCAAATTGTGTCCAAGCAAACTGATTGTTTGTTTTTTTCCTCCAAGGGGCTAAGGGTGACCTGCATCGTGTTCTCCAGTTTTCATTCTATCCTCCAGCATGGTGTAGTGGTTAAGAGCGGTGGTTTGGAGCAGTGGGCTCAGATCTGGAGAACCGGATTTGATTCCCAGCTCCTCCATATGAGCGGCAGATGCTAATCTGGTGAACTGGATTTGTTTCCCCACTCCTACACATGAAGCCAGCTGGGTGACCTTGGGCAAGTTACAGCTCTGTTAGACAGTCTGATTCTAGCACAAAAGGGGGAATATAGCACTCCCAGTGTCCAGGCATGCTGAATTATCTTTACTCCAAAACTCCTGTCCTGCTGACTATGGCCCTGATGTAAATCAGGACCCCCATTTGGCTATTTCTTTAAAAATGTTGGGGAGATCCATGATATTGGGTGTAGTTCATAATAATATCCATAACAATAATATCCATAATATTTAGTTTAGATCCTAGTCTGACTCTTGAGCCGTTACACTGCCCCTGCTGTGTAGGCTGACTATACAATGGGAAAACTTGTAAGAGACTAGACGTTTTTTGGAGAGGAGCACTGTGCATTGTTTGCAGGCGTATAAATCTTCAGTATATGCAAACCAAACACTGGATTTTCCAGGGTCCTGGTTCTCATTTACCAAAGTTAAGTGAACTTGCAAAATATGTGTAGTGTCTCTCTTCAGAAAACATCATGACTGTGTGTATTATAAGGAGCACACTCTTGCTGTGTGGCCGCTGGCCTCCCGCACATGCAGACATAACATCTGGAAAAGGTTCCTACAAAATCAAAGGGTTCTACGTGGGACTGAACATTATCATTTCACAAACATATCACTGATCTATATTTCATGCGTTTTTCTGGGCTTCTGATTTTTTTTTTCTGTAATTGTATAGAGAATTCATTTTTTGCATTTGTTTTATTATAGATAACAATAGCTATAAGCAGGAATTACAGATTTATCTGAATTGTGATATTCTTTTGCTAAAGCAGCCTGGATTGCTCAGGAAGTTATGTTTATTGTTTTCCTCTAGGCCAACCATGGCTGGAGATTCTAGAATCTTCATGAACCAGGACATGGAAATTGCCGTCACTCCAAGAGAGCTCAAGAAGATTCCCAAACAAGCCCGAGATGACATCCCGATTGCCACTGATCGGACACGCCTTTTGGCTGCAGAAATCAAGAAACCGCGACAGCGCTACATGCAAAAAAGTGGCAAGTGCAACGTCCATCATGGAAATGTCCACGAAACCTACCGCTATCTTAGTGACCTTTTTACTACACTGGTGGACCTCAAATGGCGTTTCAACCTTCTTGTATTCACCATGGTTTACACTATCACTTGGTTGTTTTTTGGCTTCATTTGGTGGCTCATTGCTTACATTCGAGGAGATCTGGACCATGTAGGAGAAAAGGATTGGATCCCTTGCGTTGACAACCTCAGCGGGTTTGTCTCAGCATTTCTGTTTTCCATTGAGACTGAAACCACCATTGGGTATGGCCATAGGGTTATCACTGAAAAATGCCCTGAAGGCATCATCTTGCTTTTGGTTCAGGCCATACTGGGATCCATAGTCAATGCATTCATGGTAGGGTGCATGTTTGTGAAGATCAGCCAACCAAAGAAGAGAGCAGAGACCCTCATGTTTTCCAACAATGCTGTGATTTCCATGAGGGATGAGAAGTTGTGTCTTATGTTTCGGGTTGGGGACTTGCGGAATTCCCACATTGTTGAGGCTTCCATTAGGGCCAAGCTGATCAAATCCAAACAGACCAAAGAAGGGGAATTCATCCCCTTGAACCAAACAGACATCAATGTGGGCTTTGACACTGGGGATGACCGCCTGTTTCTGGTGTCGCCGCTCATCATCTCTCATGAAATCAACGAGAAGAGTCCCTTCTGGGAGATGTCCCGTGCCCAGCTGGAGAAAGAAGAGTTTGAAATCGTGGTGATTTTGGAGGGGATGGTGGAAGCAACTGGTAAGACCTTCCTGCAATGTCAATATAACTCCAGTTGGCACTTGGTTTACGTTAATTTTTGAGCATGGTTCAGAAAACCCTTTTCTTTGTCCAATTTCCCGTCTTCCTTTGTTTTCTTTCACAATTTTTAATGCAGTTTCCTACTATTTATAAAGAAACAGGCACCAGTTTTAAGGGTAATTGGTTGGCTCCGAAGTACTGTTAGTGGTAAGCAAAGAACACAGAAGAAGAAGAGTTGATTTTTATATGCTGACTTTCTCTACCACTTAAGGAAGATTCAAACTGGCTTACAATCACCTTCCCTTCTCCTCCCCACAACAGACACCCTGTGAGGTAGGTGGGGCTGAGAGAGTGTGACTAGCCCAAGGTCATCAAGCTGGCTTCATGTGTAGGAGTGGGGAAACAAATCCAGTTCACCAGATTAGTTTCCGCCGCTCATGTGGAGGAGTGGGGAATCAAACCCAATTCTCTAGATCCGAGTCCGTCGCTCCAAACCACCACTCTTAACCACCACACCGGCATTCCTCCAACTGAATTTGGGGTCACTGACCTCAGCTGGTCAAACATCTCAAGTGTGGAGAAACCATAATAAAAACTGATCTTTATGAACTGAATCAGAGTTGTAACAAAATTTGTTATAATTCTGACACACACACACATATATATACACACACACACACACACACATGGCCTTAAGCAGTTTCTTCATCTCTCTGTCTTGTTTACCTGAGAATGCATGCATTATAACTCACAACACAAAGGGCAGAACAAGACTGCCTACACGGATCGTATTCTGCATAATGTTTTCTACTTCCAGGATCCACACTGAATAAATATTGAGCCCAGAGAAGGAGAACATGTGAAAAGGCTTTTAGGGTTCAGGCCTAAGGGAGGGAAATGATGGCCATGGTACAGGCAAGAATTAAATGTCTGAAAGCTCACACTAATTTCCTAGTTTATTTTTGAGTTCTAAGGACAATAACTTGTTTGTTTTTCCCCCTAATGAAACTTGGGGTTTAGGGGGTGGGATTGACACCGACATCAAACGCCAAATTCTATGTTTGCAGTATAATCCCCAAAAACTCAAGGCTGTCATAGAGTGGGGGTTTACAAAGACAACTTCTTGCTCTGGAGTCTGGCGTTGCTTCTGAATGGAGGTGGAATTGCAGAGAGCAGTTCTTACCACAAAGGAACACACATTTCTCCAGAGCAAATAAATTGCTCAGCACAACACAGTGGTGGTTCTGGAGGAAGGGAAAGCTTCCCCCCACCCCCATTGCAACTTCTATTACCTCTCTCTTGGAGTCTGTGCAGCTTCCTAGGTGACCTTCAAGATCTGATGGTTGCCATGGAAGCCCATTGCCAAGCAAATAAAATGGACAAAGAAAGTGCATTAAAAAAAAATCCCCACAGCAAGCTCCCTTGGAAATGAATGGAATCTTGTCTATATTCGAAACTTCCCAGGCTCACAAGTTTTAAAAAATGTGAGATGTTAAGGACAGCAGCATTATACAAAGAAATAGTGACATTTGTAGCCAGCGTGGTGTAGTGGTTAAGAGCAGTGGTTTGGAGCGGTGGAGTCTGATCTGGAGAACCGCGTTTAATTCCCAGCTCCTCCACATGAGTGGTGGACGCTAATCTGGTGAACCGGGTTGGTTTCCCCACTCCTGCACGTGAAGCAAGCTGGGTGATCTTGGGCTGGTCCCAGCTCTTTTAGAGCTCTCTCAGCCCCACCTACCTCAAAGGGTGTCTGTTGTGAGGGAAGGTGATTTTAAGCTGGTATGATTCTTCCTTAAGTGGTAGAGAAAACCAACTCTTCTTCTTCTTCTAGCTGTGACGTTTGTAACTAGTTTGCACAATCCAATTTTTGCCCATGCAGACAACTTTGGAGACATGGGAAAAAATGCCACTGAAATCCTTTCAATTGTTGGTCACTTCACCTATGATTTTCCAATTTGTATGGTTAAGCTGCATGTATACTGACAGTCAGCTTAACGTTCTTTCATGGACAAAAAATGTATTGTGTGAACTGGGGTGTGACAGACAATTTCTCAACTTAATCTAAAGGTCCAACTACATGTTATACTTTTTTTTAGCAAACTGGGTTCATTGTTCCGGGTTCCTCGGACCCAACTCACTTTCCCTGCAACCACACAGCAGGGGCCAGGATTAAAAAGTTGCCAACGCTGGACCGCCATGAGTCAGAAATGACTTGACGGCACTTAACACACACACAACTCTGGATTGGGAAATCCCTGGTGATTTGGGGGTGAAGCCTGGGGAGGGCGAGGTTTGGGGAAGGGAAGGACCTCAGTAGGGTACAATGCCACAGAGTCTACCCTCCAAAGCAGCCATAGTCTCCAGTTCCAAGGATACTGATCTGTCATCTGTAAGCCAGGTGTAATTCTGGGGGATTTCCAGGCCTCATCTGGAGGTTGGCAACCCTAGTGGGGAGTGCCATTTTAAACCCTGCAGGGAACCCAGTTTGACATGAGACCACCTGAGAGCAAGCATGACGTGATGGTTAAGAGCGGTGGATTCTAATCTGGAGAACCGGGTTTGATTACTCCTCCACATGCAGCCTGCTGGGTGACCTTGGGCCAGTCACATTTCTCTCAGAACTCTCTCAGCCCCACCTACCTCACAGGGTGCCTGTTGTGGGGAGAGGAAAGGAAAGTGATTGTAAGCCTCTTTGAGACTCCCTTCAGTAGAAAAAAGCAGGATATAAAAAACAACTCTTCTTCTTCGTGCCATTAAGGAAGGAGGAACACTTACCTTCCCCTGTTCACCATATTTCCATGCCAAAATGGCCCCGTGCTGGTTTATTTGCATAACATTGGAACTGCACATGGAGTATGCTGGGAACCTGTACTCAGCTCATTAAAAAAAATGTAGCATGCAGTTTTGCCCTAATTCTTTGCGTGGTTGTGAAGATAAAACAGGACAATCCCCCTGTCTGTCATCCTGTGATGCTTAGAGGGGAAAAATAAGATACAAATATGAATAATGATCGTTCCAAACTGCTGTGACGTGATTGCTTTCAATACATTCTTGTGGCCCACTTTACCGTGTCTAAAGAGAATCTCTCTAGCCGCCCCGGAGGCCCAGATCTGTCATGAGCTTGCATGCCTATTAATACCAGATTTAGTTTGAAGAACCAATTGTAAGAAGATTAAATCTGTATTATGGGAACAAATTTACATTAAAAAATAACAATAATGGGTGGTGGTGGAAAGTGCCGTCAAGTCACAGCCAACTTATGATGACCCCAGAGGGTTTTCAAGGCAAGAGACGGACAGAGGTAGAGTACCATTGCGTTCCTCTGCATTGCAACCCTGGACTTCCTTGGTGGTCTCCAGTGCTGGATTTACACATAAGCTAAACAAGCTATAGCTTAGGGCCCCACTCTCTTGGGGCCCCCAAAAAAATTTAAAGGAAAAAAAACTGCATGTACATTTCACTATTAATATACTTCTTAATTGTATTTCAGTTCAACAATTACTTTGATAAAATATTTTGTTATGTACAAATGGCTTTAGATACCTATTAGGTCCATAAATTACCATATAGCATATGTGTGTGTGTAAAGTGCCGTCAAGTCGCAGCCGACTTATGGTGACCCCCTTTTGGGGTTTTCATGGCAAGAGACTAACAGAGGTGGTTTGCCAGTGCCTTCCTCTTATAGCATATATTCAACACAAAAAACAGCGACAATTTGTTGTTGACAAAGGACAGCTGGACATATAAAGGGCCCCATTACCTTCAATAGCTTAGGGCCTCATCAAACCTAAATCAGGCCCTGATGGTCTCCCATCCCAGTACTAACTAGGACTGACCCTGCTTAGTTTCTACACTCTGACAAGATCAGGCCTTCCAATTAGTTACCATAAAAACAATCAAGCACATGACCAGCTACATCTTTGCATAGGCTATCCACACCACAAAGGTGAAAGAAGCATTATTTTTAACAATACCCAGAATGTGGCATCTGTTAGTGGTGTGCGGGGGGGGGGGGGAATAGAACTTTCTGGTTTGTTTCACATGTAGGGGTCTTTCTTGTTCTTTTCTGCTGGTTCCATCAATTTATATTACTATTGTTCTGAGGGTTTTTTTTTTTAAATTTCCAAACACATTCCGTGACATAGTTTATATATCAAAATTATGTTTAAAACGTGAGCACATAAACCCATGAAGCTGCCTTCTACTGAATCAGACCCCTGGTCCATCAAAGTCAATATTGTCAACTCAGACCGGCAGCAGCTCTCCAGGGTCTCAGGCAGAGGTCTTTCCCATCACCTACTTGCCTAGTCCTTTTAACTAGAGATGCTGGGGATTGAACCTGGGGCCCTTTTGCATGCCAAGCAGAGGCTCTACCACTAAACCACAGCCCCTCCCCAAAGTCCATGGGGAAAACGCGATATGAGGAAACAGAAAAAATGAAGTCTTGTGGGTTCAGTTCACACAAGGAAGAAACAAAATGGGGATTTTAAAGTTGAATGAGGAAGGATGAAAACATCAAAAGCACCCCTAGTTTCCAAGGGATGTGTTGTTCTTAGTGCCTTTCCAAAGGATGCTTGTAACTCAGTGCTTCTCAAAGGCTGCCTGAAAAGGAGTCAAGGCCCTAGAATTTTGCAGAGGTTAATGTTGTGTCCAAATCAGTTTTACTCTGTTGGCATTTTGAAATGTTAGGAGAACCTTTCTGGCCAGTGGTGACATTTAATTGTGGCTTGTATTTTTGAGTTGTCTTTGACCTGAGCGGTTTTCAGATTAATTCAGGTGCTCTGAATTGTTAGCGTTGTTATTAAGATGAGCATCGTTCTTAATTTCTGGAAAGGACTTTTCCCTTCTGTGGCAATATTTTAATCTTGGTGGTGTTATCAGTCCTTTATAACGGCTCGCATCATGGATATGGCGCAGGCACAAAGGACAGCGCAATATCACAACACACTATAAAGAAACACACACACTCATGACTGAGTGGCAGGAGGGAGCCGGTTTGATTCCCCACTCCTCCACATGCAGCCTGCTGGGTGACCTTGGGCTAGTCACAGTTCTCTTAGAGCTCTCTCAGCCTCACCTACCTCACAAGGTGTCTGTTGTGGGGAGAGGAAGGGAAGGAGATTGTAAGATGGGTTGATTCTTCTTAAAAGGTAGAGAAAATTGGCATATAAAAAACAACTTTTCGTTTTCTTCTTGTCCATCCTGTAACTATTGCTCATGAACTTAATTGGGTGTCCCTGAGTTCTAGAATTATGGGAGGGGGAGACAAAGCTCCCTCAATCATTTTTCTCCACCCATGCATAATTCTATAAACCCAAACCATGTCCCCCCCCCAGCCTTCTTTTTTCTAAACTAAAAAGACCCAGACCCTTCAGCCTTTACTCATAGGTAGGGTTACCAACTCTGGGTTAGGAAATACATGGAGATTCGGGGGGGGGGGGGGGTCCAAGGGAGGGACCTCAGCAGGGTATAATGCTATAGTGTCCACTTGCCAAAGCAGCCATTTTTTCCAGGTGAACTGATCTCTGTTACATAAGAAAGGTCCTGCTAGATCAGACCAAGGCCCATCAAGTCCAGCAGTCTGTTCACCCAGAGGCCAACCAGGTGCCACTAGGAAGCCACAAACAAGATGACTGCAGCAGCACCATCCTGCCTGTGTTCCACAGCACCTAATATAATAAGCATGCTCTTCTGATACTAGAGAGAATAGGTATGAAGCATGACTAGTATCCATTTTAACTAATAGCCATGAATACCCCCTTCCGCCATGAATATGTCCACTCCCCTCTTAAAACCTTCCAAGTTGGCAGCCATCACCACATCCTGGGGCAGGGAGTTCCACAATTTAACTATGCGTTGTGTGAAAAAATACTTCCTTTTATCTGTTTTGAATCTGTCACCCTCCAGCTTCAACAGATGACCTTGTGTTCTAGTATTATGGGAGCGGGAGACAAACATCTCCCTGTCCACTCTCTCCAAACTATGCATAATTTTATAGACCTCTATGTCTCCCCTTAGCCGCCTTCTTTCAAATATAGCAACTCACAGTAAAATTGTTGTCTGGAGATCAGTTGTAATATCAGGAGATTTCCAGCTACCTGGAGGATGGCAACCCTACTCATAGGAAAGGTGTTTCCCACCTCTTGATCATCCTGGTTGTCTATTCTGTACTTTCCCCAGCTCCAAACCTTCCCTCTGTGGTTGATCTTCTACAAATCTTGATAATGGAGCAGAACCTGGAAAATTAACAAATATACCAACTCACAGTAAAATTGTAATAAGACATCACTTGAAGGCAAAATAACAAGGGCAAATTATGAACAGTGACTGACCAGCGATGGGCAATCAAAAATAAGGTGTGCCCCTGGTAAATAGGGAGTATATTACCAGGTCTGGTGAGAACTGATTCTGTGCTTGGCTACAGACAGTGATTCTTCATCCAGCAGCTCAGTCATGGCTAATGATTTGCAAAAGGAAGTCATTATCAATAACAACCTTGGAATTAAAAGCATGACAAAAGCATATTGCTTTACAAATAGGCTCTTCCACCCAAGGGAACACACAGACCAGTGCCTAATAGCATTAAGGAGCTTGAATCTGTGGCAATTCCATTATTCCGCTCCCCAAACAGCGTGCTGCATCTGGTGTGCAGGCAAGAACATGGGATTGGCACGCTTCTGAAATTCTCCGGATCCAAATCCCTCCCCAGAATTTGGAGCTCTAAAGTGAAACCAGCATATCCTCGGTATTTCTGGGTTGGGAAATACCTGGAAATGTTGGGGGTGGAGCCTGAGGAGGGAGGGGTTTGGAGAGGGGCGGGACTTCAATGCCATAGAGTCCAATTGCCAAAGCAGCCATTTTCTCCAGGTGAACTGATCTCTGTCAGCAGCTGGAGATCAGTTGTAATAGCAGGAGGTCTCCAGCTAGTACCTGGAGGTTGGCAACCCTAGCCTAAGCACCTTGAAATGCATGGATTTAGACTGGAGTAACTCTCCTGGAGTTACTCCTAGACTGGAGTAACTCAATCGTATGGCGTACTCCCGACATTGCAAGCTTCTCCTCCCTTCCCTCTGGTAACCTCAGGGCCTTGTTGCTTAGAGCTGAAGTGGCATTTCTGTGCCCCCCCCCACCATAATTCTTTCTCAAGAGTAGCAGCACCCAGACGGTGCTTAAGAGTCAGTGCTCAGACAGCCAATTAAGAGTGGTGCTTGGAACGAGCGCCGTAGCTGCAATATGCTCTCCTGTCTCCAGGATTAAGAGCTCTCATATTTGCCACAATCGCGCCGGCTAATGAAGGATATTTATTCTTTAAAAATTTATACTCTGCATGTGGATAACCTTCTCTCCCTCCTCCCCTCCCCCCACCAACAGCTTATAGTTTGGGGGAAATCACACCCAACCATTCAGATACAAGCTAAGAGGCAGAACCCTCCAAGCAGACAACAGATAAAACCAAAGGACAACCCAGAGTGCAATAAAGTAGGGTTGCCAGGTCCCTCTTCACCACCGGCAGGAGATTTTTGGGGCGGAGCCTGAGGAGGGCGGGGTTTGGGGAGGGGAGGGACTTCAATGCCATAGAGTTCAATTGCCAAAGTGGCCATTTTTCTCCAAGTGATCAGATCTCTATCGACTGGAGATCAGTTGAATTAGCAGGAGATCTCCTGCTACTACCTGGCAGTTGGCAACCCTAATAAGAAACCACAATCCAGAGTCCGCACAAACCAAAATCAGTCATCTGGCAAATACTCATATCAGAGTTGGTTTGAAGTGATTTTCAGCTCTATATTTTGCCTTTGTGTCCCCTCTCCCTAAAACACACACATTCACATAATATACAAAATACATGGGGCACCTGTGTGGTGTAAATGTTTACATTGTCAGATAAGGAACTGGGAGACATGGGTTCAAATCACCATTTTGCTGTGAAGCTCATTGAGTGACCTGGAACCAGGCACACCTCTCTCAGCCTAACCTACCTCACATGGTAAGATAAAAATGGGGAAAGGATAATGATGTCTGCAGTCCTGAGCTGCTTCTAGGAAGGGTTGGGGGAAAGTAGGGTTGCCAGGTCCTTCTTTGCCACCAGCGGGAGGTTTTGAAGGCAGAGCCTGAGGAGGGCGGGGTTTGGAGAGGGGAGGGACTTCAATGCCATAGAGTCCAGTTGCCAAAGCAGGCATTTTCTCCAGGTGAACTGATCTCTCGGCTGAAGATCAGTAGTACTAGCGGAAGATCTCCAGCTAGTACCTGGAGGTTGGCAACCCTATAGATGCAGTAATGGTCCAATTTGGTATAAGGCAGGTTCATACGTAAGCAAATTTTATACTCACCCCACTGAAGAGAAGTTGGTTGAGGGAATACTATTCATCCACACCATTGCAAAGCCAATCCTAAGAACTTACATTTATCACAATGAGGGTCTGTGAATGTGTGAACGCACATACTTGTAGATGTGCAGGCATAAGCACTATGCAGTTGTAACAAATGTATGCAGGAGACAGAATACCAGTGTGCAACCAGGTGAAAGGCATGTGTGTGAGAGAGGGAAGAATGCCTCAGCAAGAAATAGATTTTGCAACATATTTCCGAGGGGAATAAGTTGAAAAATGTCGCCGTGATCTAATAAATAATTGCCATATCCCTCTGTCTGCCCCTGTAATTTAATCTAGACATTACCTTCCCTGACTTGTTTCTCAGATTCAATCAGTCCCCAAGGCAGTAAGTTTTATTTACAGCTGGAGTCTATGTATGTTTGCTTGCACATAAATCCCATGGAATTCAATGGGACTTTCTCATAAGTAAGCACGCACTGAAGTGCTGCCTTTATAACATCCAGCAGAGGCTGGTGGGAGGTTTTTTTTTACAGCCCTGAATTCATTATTGCGCGTGAAGATTAATTACAGAGAGAGGAGGGCAAGAGTCAGAAGTGTTTCACCAACCGAGGCTGCTTTATGAAAACTGCCCAAGTTCTTCTGCCTCTCGCTTAATGATATTGTGCCCACCAATTACTCAGGCCACGAATCCTCTTTTGCCTTCGTTTAAAGGGAATCTCATCAGACAGCACTGATTTAAGTTCAGACATATTAAATGACAGCAACAGTGTTACAAGAGGGGGGTGGGAAAGCACACTGGCTGGCAAAATGCGTGTCGCTTTAACAAAACGTCCTTGCAAATGACAGCCGGCATTCTCTCTGCTCAGCAGAACTGCCTTGGCCGATTTCTGGCCCCATCTCCAAAACGATGCTTCAATGTCACAGAAAGAAAAATGGTCAAACAATTCCTATTTGATGAGTACTCAAACGCTGCTATTCAGACTAGGGTTGCCAGCCCCCCCCCCCCCCGCTACCAGCGGGGGAGGGGTGGGGATAGGTTTGCCTGATCCAGATTGGGAAACTCCTGGAGATTTGGGGATGGAGCCTGGGGAGGACAGGGACCTCAGTGGGGTACTATGCCATAGAGCCCACCCCCCAAAGCAGCCATTTTCTCCAGGGGAAATGATCTCTCTAGTCTGTAGATGAACTGTAATTCTGGGGAATCCCCAGTCGTACCTGGAGGCTGGCATCCCTAATTCAGACTCAGGTGATTCTCTAAAATTCCCCCAATAAATTCTGGCATGTGAATTTTGGTGCAGAAATTAGGCATGGAAATTCAGTTAAGAGTGGTGGACTGTAAGATGGTGAACCAGGTTTGATTCCCCGCTTCTACATCTAAAGCCTGCTGGGTGACCTTGCGCTAGTCACTGTTCTCTCAAAACTCTCTCAGTCCCACCTACCTCACAAGGTGTCTGTTATGGGGAGAGGAAGGGAAGGCGATTGTAAGCCAGTTTGAGACTCCTTAAAGGCAGAGAAAATCGTGGTGTAAAAACCAACTCTACTCCTCCTCCTCTTCCTCCTCCTGCTGCTCTTTTGGGGGGGGGGGTTTCTTCCACATTTTAAAGACGTGTTTTAGGACTTTAAAAAAATGAAGTACCAAGTTTAGTAAATACTGTGGCAGTTCATCTGACAGATACCAGCAAACACTGATTACTGCACATCTAATGTTTCCATTCTCCTATGACATCTGTCAAAGATGATAAAATACTGACTGCTACTGAAAAACTCCTTTTCTGTCAAAAGCTGGTATTGAATATCCAATGTTTATTCACCCATCTGAATATGTTAGCTGCTTCCCCATAGAATATGACCAGATTATTTTATGACAATGTAAAACATAAAAACTTAAAAACCACATTATCAGCAAAGGAAATCGATACACTCGATGAAACAAATAGGAATGGGGGTCACGGAGTAGGGGTCACTGGGGTGTGGGGGGAGGTAGTTGTGAATTTCCTGCATTGTACAGGGGGTTGGACTA
This sequence comes from Euleptes europaea, assembly GCF_029931775.1. Lineage (NCBI taxonomy): Eukaryota > Metazoa > Chordata > Lepidosauria > Squamata > Sphaerodactylidae > Euleptes > Euleptes europaea. The sequence continues at coordinate 13,159,928 of NC_079325.1, read as the reverse complement.
GATGACCTGGTGGACCCTTCCAACTCTATGATTCTATGAAATAACAGCAGCATAAAAGCACATTGAAACAATTTCAACAAGCAAATCGAAAGGATAAAATAGCAGCAAAAAAATCCCAGTGGGAACTTAAAAAGCACAATAAAATTTTACTTTCTTTATACCTCACATTTCTTCCCAAAGGGGACCCAAATTGAGTGATATCATTCTCCTCTCCTGCATTTTATCCTGACAACAAACCTGTGAGGTAGATTAGGCTGAAAGTGTGTGAGTGGCCAAGGGACATCTAGCAAGCTTCCATGGCAAAGTAGGGATTTGAACCTGAATCTCCCAGTGACTAGTCCAACCCTCTAACCACTACACACACAGCTCACTTGATAATAGCAGGGCTGTCCAGACAAACCCAAATTGCAAACATCTCAAATACCTGACGTTCCACTAAACATTTGCACATTCCAGAGGATACCTGAAAACTGTTTTGCAGTCAAAAAATTTCAGAGGGAAATTTGGTGAGATCAGTTCTCAGGGTGCCTTGTGGTAGTAAAATGGACTTAAAACCAGTTAAAATTCTAAGGGAATGAGCCTGCGCTGGTCTACTCAGGAGGGGTCCCATTATTTAGCGGGGCTTGCTCCCAAGAACCTGTCTTTAGGCTTGCAGCCGCAGTGGTTGAGTGCTTGCACGTCGGATTTTCAGTGACAGCCACTCCTTTCTATCCAGATGAAAGAGGTCTCTTTGCTCAACAGGGGGAGAAAGGTGACAATAAAAACCCAATAAAGTGACAATAAAATCCAAACAGCCTTAAGAAGCAAGCAACTGGCTGCTGACCCCCTGCACATGCTCAGTTTTGTCTGAGTTATTTGATGAATGACTTGGTTGATTCAGTTAGAGAACATTCAAGAATACAATTTTTTCACCCTTGAGCCGTCAGCCTGCATGACAAAGAGTCTGCACATCCCCAAGACTTTGTAGCAGATATCCGTTGCCTGCCAGCCCTCCTACTCTACCTGTATCATGTTGACAATGGACCCCCCCCCTCCCGTTTATTACTGTTGTTGTCAGTACCAAATAGTAAAATTCCATCTGTTGTTCCTGGCTAGATAAGATACTGGGAGATGAGGATGAAGAAGGGACTGGTTATTCACGACTACCCAGAAGGTGGGGAGGGGCTATGGCTCAGGGGTAGAGCCTCTGCTTGGCACGCAGAAGGTCCCAGGTTCAATCCCCAGCATCTCCAGGTAAAGGGACTAGGCAGGTAGGTGATGTGAAAGACCCCTGCCTGAGACCCTGGAGAGCCGCTGCCGGTCTGAGTAGACAGTACTGACTTTGATGGATCAAGGGTCTGATTCAGTATAAGACAGCTTCATGTGTTCATGTGCCACACGCTTCTTCTCTGATCTACCCATCAGCAAATCCCTGGTTAAAAATTTCTCTTTTTCTATGAAGATGGGGACCCTGGTGGTCCTTTCCAACTCTATGATTCTATGAAGGTAGCCTTGAGCAAGTGGTTGTCTCTCACCCATCCTCCTGAACACATGAAGCTGCCTTATACTGAATCAGACCACAAGTCCATCAAGGTAAGTATTGTTTATTCAGATGGACAACAGCTCTCTGGGGTCTCAGGCTGAGGTCTTTCATATCACCTACTGCCTGGTCCTTTTAGCTGGAGATGCCGGGGTTTGAACCTGGGACCTTCTGGATGCAAAGCAGAGGCTCTTCCGTTGAGCCACGGCCTCTCCTCACCTTCTGGTTGTCTTCAAAGGGTTGCCATAAGGGTTCTTGAGCTTATGAATGAGAAGTATTTTGAAATCTTTCAAGTGTGACAGAATTTCTGGCAGAGTATGGGATTTTGTGAGTCACAGCTCACTTCTTCCTTGCGTGCAAATGCCTTCAGATTCTATCAGTGAACAAAGACTCAGAGAGTGAAGTTTTATGGAATGCTTAAGTTTCTATGAAAAGAAAGGAGTGCATTACACTGAGACAGCATCCGATTCCTGTGTTCTTTTCATATTCCTTTTGGTTCCTTTCATATTCCTTTTGGTTCCTTTGTCCTTGGGCTTGGTAAGTTCTGAGTTGAAAGCAAAAAGAAATTAAACCTTCTGGCACAGAAATATACACCTTTTTGTTACAAGATGTGCCATGGGATAATGCTGTCACCATGGCCCTCTCTGTCTCTGGCATAATTAAGAAGAAGAGGAGTTGGTTTTTATATGCCGACTTTCTCTACCACTTAAGGAAGACTCAAACTGGCTTACAATCACCTTCCCTTCTCCCTACAACAGACACCCTGTGAGGTAGGAGGGGCTGAGCGTGTGACTATCCCAAGGTCACCCAGCTGGCTTCATGTGGAGGAGTGGGGAAACAAATCCCGTTCATCAGATTCGCCTCAGCCGCTCATGTGGAGGAGTGAGGAATCAAACCCAGTTCTCCAGATCAGAGTCCACCACTCCAAACCACCGCTCTTAACCACTACACCGCATTGGTGTAGTGGTTAAGCAAGGTTCCTCTTCCTCTTCCTTTAGCATGTGCTGTAAATCAGCATTTCTCTTTCTATTCTTGCCTTCTTTTGAATTTCCGAATCCCAGGGCCATTTACAAACCCATGGAGCATTCAGAAAAAGAGAATCCAGAAATCTCCCTCCAGCATGGAAATCAAAGTGAACTGAGTGCGGACAAGCTCTCCTCTGGATGTAATGCACAGAACAAATTGGGAACTGAGCCCAAACTACATTTGAACTTGCTTCTGACGAGGAATGGTATTCAATTTTTCAGAGGCTGACGTTTTTGTGGGATTAATTAGTGCAAATAGGGTACTAATTTTTACAACCATTTAAAATCATACTTTGGTGCTGTTGAAGGCTTTCACGGTCAGAGTTCATTGGTTCTTGTGGGTTATCTGGGCTGTGTAACCGTGGTCTTGGTATTTTCTTTCCTGACCTTTCGTCCTTCAGTGAAGATGCCTGCCACAGCTGCTGGTGAAACATCAGGAAAGAAAATACCAAGACCACGGTTACACAGCCCGGATAACCCACAAGAACCAATATTTTGGTGGCTTTGATGTTGATGATGAACACACTCAACCTAATTAGAGAAATGATACTTGGAAGATTTATGACCTTTCCTTTCTCACCCTGACTAGATGGCAGTGACAATTTCCCCACTTGGAATACTGCATACAGTTCTGGTCCCCACACCTAAAAAGGGATATTGCAGAGCTTGAGAAGGTGCAGAAAAGAGCAACCAAAATGATCGGGACTAGAGCAACTGCCCTATGAGGAGTGGTTAAAATGCTCAGGGCTGTTTAGCTTGGAAAGAAGGCAGTTAAGGGGAGACATGATAGAGGTCTATAAAATTATGCATGGTATGGAGAGAGTGGACAGGGAGAAGCTTTTCTCCCTCTCTCATAATACTAGAACGCAGGGTCATCTGCTGAAGCTGGAGGGTGACAGATTCAAAACAGATAAAAGGAAGTATTTCATTACACAACACATAGTTAAAGTGTGCAACTCCCTGTCCCAGGATGTGGTGAACTATCCTTAGAGTTATGCCTTAATAATTTTATTTATCTGCATTTTCCTTAAAGGGTATCAGAGTTCTATGCACTGCCACCTCTCCATACAGCAGCAGGAGCAAAAATGGGGGGGTCACACAATGCTGTGATGTCACTTATTGCAGGGAACCCAGAAAAGATGTCATTGTGTTGCATGACACTCTAGGAATTTTCCTGATCTCTATGGTTTTCACCATAGAGATTGGGGAAAATTCTAGAGGATCATGCCACACAATGACATCACTTCTGGGTTCCCAGCCAGATGTGACATTGTAGCATTGCACAATGCCATTTTGCTCCCTAAATGCTCCCACTGCTGTATGGAGCTGGGCTGGCAACACTAATGTCTTCCAGCCCAAATCTATGCACATACAGTGAGAATTATATGGGTTTCCTTAAAGGAAAGATGTGATAAAAATATAATAGGAAGTAAACCACATTTTGGTCCATGGGATCTACTCCAAAGGAAGTACCTATAGGACTGCAGCCATGGTCAATTTTCTGGGCAGATATATATAACATGACATAAAAAATGCAATCTAGCATGAGTATACACCCGATAGTAAACAATCTAAAAGAAGATAGCAGAATAAACACACTCCAAATCCTTCCTCAACAGATCAGGGCTCTCTGAAATGAAAATGTCTTGATGGTAGAAAGAGACAGACATGTCCTATCTTTGGAAGCACATTTCACAGGGGCCATTCTATGGTTAACCAATAAGCTCCATGGCTGAGCAGATATTTGGACCAATGCTGCCCTCTACTGAGTCATACCACTGGTCAGTCAAGGTCTGTATTGTCTACTCTGGCTGGCAGCAGCTTTCCGGGGTCTCCGGTCTTTTATATCACTCACTGAGCAATTTAAATGGAGATGCTAGGGATTGGACCTGGGACCATATGCATGCCAATCAAATGCTCTACCGTTGCACCACCCTCATTCTGCAAAGGGTTGCTGGAAAGATGCATGTGCACAAAGCCTTTTTGAGCACCAAACCTGTTAGATAAATGTCAAGTATTGTTATTGAGTTAAGCTCCTTGTGGACTTTCCAAGTGTCTGACTCTTCACTCTTGATTTCCATATGACTTCTTAACTTTGGATGAAACGTCAATATAATAAACTTACGTGCTGCATCTCAGAGCATTGGTTTCCCATGCGCTGCTGCAGAGGAAAAGTACCCATCTGAATTGACCCTGACGGTCTCTTGTCTACCGCTGATTAGATTTTGAAAAAATGCCAAACATGGAGGTCACCCTGCCTTCCAGCAACGTAGCAGCAGCCTGCGTCTGCATTTAATGAAGCTCATCTCTTCTGCCTTAACACCTTTTTGTTGACTTCGTTGGCGCAGAGGAATAATTAACAAGGAAAATGGGGGAAATGCTTTAATAAGCATGGGCTGGAGAGAAGAAGCATCCTCCAAGATTAACCCTTAATGGGATTTCGAGGCAAGGACAAGGCCGCATTCCTTTCCAAGGATGTCAGGGTTGCCAGGTGTTGCATCCCGGTATCACTAATGCAGATGTTTATGCGCTTAAGAGGAATCTCTGATTGGCATTATGGCACAATTACAAGTTGCTTCAGTTGAGCTGGCTCTGTGTGCCCCTGTAAATAATAATAAAAAGCAACTGCTGCAGAATATGTAGGGTTGCCAAGCTCCAGGTGGGGCCTGGAGATCTCCTGCTTTCACAGCTGATCTCCAGATTACAGAAATCAGTTCCTCTGGAGAAAATTGTGACTTTGGGTTGGGAAATACCTGGAGATTTAGGGGGTGCAGGCAGGAGAGGGTGGGGTTTGGAGGGAGGGAAAGGACCTCAGCATGGGGTGTGTGTGTGTGTGTGTGTGTGTGTGTGTGTGTGTGTGTCTGTAAAGTGCATTCAAGTCACAGCGGACTAATGGCGACCCCTTTTGGGGTTTTCATGGCAAGAGACTAACAGAGGTGGTTTGCCAGTGCCTTCCTCTGTACAGCAACCCTGGTATTCCTTGGTGGTCTCCCATCCAAATACTAACCAGGGCTGACCCTGCTTAGCTTCTGAGATCTGATGAGATCAGGCTAGCCTGGGCCATCCAGGTCAGGGCCCTCAGCATGGTACAATCACCTAAAGTTCACGCTCCAGAGGTGGCAACCCTAAGAATAAAGCATATGGTTGGTGAAGGTTTTCCATTGTTCCACACGATACTTATAGGAAGAGAGAATTGCATCTGGAGGAGTTCCAAATCAGCACAAGGTACCAGAGGCGGGGTTTGGTGAGGGGAGGGGCTTCAATGCCATAGAGTCCAGTTTCTCCAGGTGAACTGATCTCTATTGGCTGGAGATCAGTTGTAATAGCAGGAGATCCCCAGCTAGTACCTGGAGGTTGGCAACCTTACTGTGGAGGAATGAATGAATGAAGGGAGCTCCTTTCTGTTATCTGAGATTTTATCACAAGCCCAGGTAGCCATGCTAAGGGTCGTTAGATTTCTAGCAGGGAGCTTCAGGTATGGAAGATACAATTGAAAACCATTGCCTGGAGCCAAGTGTCAAAGCTGACTCCCTCCAAACAACCCTCATAGAAAGACAAGAGATGGAGGGAAGAAAATGGGGGCCTTCCTGGAATTAGCCGGTCAACGCTTCTGTTTCTTGCTACTTCATGAAAAGACCAGCCCTGCCTTTGCCTATCGCTGATCAGTGAGGAGGATTAATATTAATACCTGTCAAAATACCCATTTTGACAGTCTGTGAATGAAAGGAGGGATTTGGTGTAGCCAGGAGCCTGGCATGATATGGCTTTGTGCTTCAGCCAAAGAGGAATTGCATCTCCTTGCCCCCCATGAGAGGCCGTGGCTCAGATGGCCTGTATGGCCCCTTCCAATTCTATTATTCAATTATTGTACATGACACTACTTTATACTGGATCAGACCACAGGTCCATTAATGTCAGTACTGTCTATTCAGACTAGGGTTGCCAACCTCCAGGTACTAGCTGGAGATCTCCTGCTATTACAACTGGGGTTGCTAGGTCCCTCTTTGCCACCGGCAGTAGGTTTTTGGCAATTGAACTCTATGGCATTGAAGTCCCTCCCCTCCCCAAACCCCACCCTCCTCAGGCTACGCCCCAAAAACCTCCCGCTGGTGGAGAAGAGGGACCTGGCAACCCTACCATCAGGACCTCGGGCACTGGTGGGAGGAAATGGAGCAGGGAAAGGAACGCATGCCAGCATTGTGCCAACGCACTAGGCCCCACCCCCGTTTCTTCCTTGGCAACCTACCTGGCAACCCTATTCAGACTGCAGTGACCTAGCAAAGAAGATGGCGTTCTTACAGCCCCTCCAAAATCAGGATTCTTTCTGACCTACTGATTCCAAGCCAGGCCTACCACTTCCTCAGCAAGGCCCACTCACCCAGTTCAGAACAACGTGCCTTCGCTTTCCTCCTCCGGTACAATATTGTTCACAGCAGCCTCTGCACTTCCTAGTTCCTGCATTTGCTGAAAGCCAAAATGCCATGACTAACACTGTTCTTGTTTCTGTCTGCCCAGAAGCCTCCAATAACAGAAGTCTTCTCTTGACAGCCAGCTGGAGAGATTTCTAGCCCAGTTTCAACTGCAAAAAAAAAATTCATTTATTTTTGTTCCTTTCCAGTAATCATCTTGAGAAGGTTTAAAAGCTTGGTGTGGTACAATATTAAAGAAGGAGGCGTTGTGAAATTTCATTTTTTGCTGGGCCTTCACATGTAGAAGAAGAAGAGTTGGTTTTTATATGCCGACTTTCTCTACCACTTAAGGAAGAATCAAACCAGCTTACAATCACCTTCCCTTCCCCTCCCCACAACATACACCCTATGAGGTAGGTGGGGCTGAGAGAGCTCTAAGAGAACTGTAACTTGCCCAAAGTCACCCAGCTGGCTTCATGTGGAGGAGTGGGGAAACAAACCCAGTTCACCAGATTAGCCTCCGCCGCTCATGTGGAGGAGTGGGGAATCAAACCCGGTTCTCCAGATCAGAGTCCACCGCTCCAAACCACCCCTCTTAACCACTATAACACACTGGCTCCGTTGCTGACAGCTGCTCCTTCCTTGTAGCAAAAACATTCATGCCCCATTCATGCATTCATTTGATCACTCGTCATTGACTTATTTATTTATTTCATTGAGAGTTCACCTTTCTCACCATGACTCAAGGCAGGTCACACAATTAGAACAATTGCAATAAGAACTGCCGAAAAATACATACTGTAAGAGTGTAGAGCGGCCTGAATAGCCTGGATTAGCCCAAACTTGTCAAAGCTGAGAAGGATTGGCCAAGGTAAGTTTGAAGGGGACATCGTCAAAAAGATAGGGGTTGCTGTCAGGATTGCCAGCTTTGAATTTGGAAATATCTGGAGGTTTTGGGGATGGATCCTGAAGAGGGTAGGTTTTGGGGAGGGGAGGGACTTAACTGGGGTATAATGCCATAGAGTTCATCTTCCAAAGTGGCCATTTTCTCCAGGTGAACTGGAGATCAGTTCTAATCCCAGGAGACCTCCAGTTACCACCTGGAGGTTGTCAACCCTAATGACAACCCCAAACTCTTCAACAGATAAAGGTCACCTAGCAAGGAAGGAGAGATGGAGGAACATCAATGCACATATGAAACAACCTTTGGAGTTGCAGTTATCAAGTTGGCATTTTAACAATGTCACCAATATGAGAGAGTTTCTTCAGGTGGGAGCCAATACAGGTGGGAGCCAATACCCTCTCATTTCTGGGCCATCAAGAAATTATTATTGTCAGCAAGGGACTGCAGGGGAATGCTTCCATTACCTTTTATAGGGTAGCATGGTGAATTGTAACAGGCTGTTCCTCTCTTTAGAAAGTAATAACTTTACCTTACCAATCTTTACATTTTACTCATTCTGCCAGCCTATCCAAAATATGTGGCCATTTCCACAATCCTGAGATCTGGATCCAGTGTGAAACCAAGACCAATGCATACTTCTTGCCTAACACTTTTAAAGGTGGTGTCCTTGTGTTCACACCAAATGCAATAAAGAACATGTCGGGAGGAGGATAGGTAACATGCTTCCTGAGTCAAATCCTGCCCTAGGGCAGCTCCATCCTATTCGTGCAATCCTAAGCAGTACAATCTTCAACTAAGCCCATATAAAGCTGAATAGTCTTAGACATGGGAGTGGTCTTAGAGTCAGTGGTAGAGCACCTGCTTGGCGTGCAGAAGGTCCCAGGTTCAATCCCTGGCATCTCCAGTTAAAGGGACCAGGTAAGTAGGTGATGTGAAGGACCTCTACCTGAGACCCCGGAGAGCCACTGCCGGTCTGAGTAGACAGTACTGACTTTGATGGACCAGGGGTCTGGTTCAGTATAAGGCAGCTTCATGTGTTCAAGCCACTGTTCAGTATGTGAAACAGAAAGCCCGAGCATTCCTAAGAAATGTCTGTACAGTCTCAGCTTGTGTTATATTTCTTGCACATTTTGGAAAGAGAAAGAATGACTTCTGTTTTGCCTCTTAAGTGTTCTTTCAGAAAATGCATTCGTTCCTCAATAAGCCCTCACGCCATATCCTGAGAATGACTATAGGCTATATGATCCTGTGCTCTGTTATCTGTGCTCTGCTTCTACTACTTGATGCCGAATCAACCTTATGGGTGACAGTGTACCTACCTCAAGGACCTACATGCTTACACCAAAAAGAACTTTATGGAAGTCCTAGGTTTGGGCCTCCAGAGAAGGTTCCGTGTAGTGACTAGGAATAAAATCCATACCATGCTACCTGACAGTTTGTTAGCTTTTATGGAGCTCCTGCCCAGTCTTTACATCCCTACCATGCCCCAAACTAGTCTCTAGAAAAGAGGGTGATGCAGCAATATAATGATCCAGAGGGGTGTAATGATATATATACATAATATATACTGACCTGGATGGCCCAGGCTAGCCTGATGTTGTCAGATCTCAGAAGCTAAGTGAGGCTGGCCATGGTTAGTACTTGGATGGGAGACTCCCAAGGAAGTCCAGGGTTGCTATGCAGACGCAGGCAAGGCAAACCTCCTCTGTTAGTCTCTTGCCTACGGGGTTGCCGTGCATTAGCTGTGAATTGATGGCCCTTTCCACTACTTATTAAACTGGCAGGAATGTAAGAATAAATCCTGACATTCAGTACCAAAAGTGCACAGGAAGAGGGAACATTTGCAATTTAAACCCTTTGCCCAAACCACTGTTTACTATTAAAGCTTCCCTTTTATGTATTCCAAAAGGCATGCTCATTTCCATGGATATTTTGTGCTTTTTGCTTAAACATAAGATCCCTTTTTATAAAACTTGTTAGGCAAAGAATTTTTCCGTGTCCTGAAGCAATTGGGCATGGAAGCTACACTGAAGTGCTTTTAAGCAAAAACGGGAGACAGAACGTGTGCATTGAGGCTGACTTTCCACGTTGTGTCTCCTCCATTGCATCTCCCAACCCAAATAATCTTCTTCCATTCCTTCTCTTAACCCAGGAATGACTTGCCAGGCACGGAGTTCCTACATGGACACAGAAGTGCTTTGGGGCCACCGTTTCACCCCCGTTCTCACCCTGGAGAAGGACTTCTACGAAGTTGACTACAACAGCTTCCACAGCACCTATGAAACCAACACCCCTGCGTGCTGTGCCAAAGAACTGGCCGAATCTTTCCAGGAGGGACGTCTCCTCAGCCACCTCTCCAGTGTCAACCTTCTGAGCGTAGGGGAAGCAGATAAGGCCAAAGAGGAAGATGGAGGCGATCAGGAAGAAGAGAAGGAGGAGACTAAAGGTGAAGGCCAAGAGCTGGCGGAGTTGAATGGATCCAACGGGACAGTGGGAGAGGTGAAAGAGAGGGTGTCCTTATAACACAGAAGCGAGCCAAACTATAGACAATTCAAGTGCACAAAACCTGCAGGAGGCACAAGGGAGAGTGGGAAACCAAAGGCATAGAAGATGATGCTTTTGTTGCCAACTTATTACTGGACACAAAGAGGTCCTTCCCATTATCTGGGGCTTCTTCCCTGCCAACTGCAAAATAGGGGTAACTACAGGGACTTAACTCACCATTTTGAGATCCATGGACAAAAACGAAAAAGTGCTCGATGATGAATGTTGATATTTCACTGTCGGTTTATTTTCAGGTGGTGGGAGGGTGTGTCTTTTAAAAGGAATGTAGCTAGAACATTTCCCCCGTGCTTAACACGGTGGTACATTATGGACAATGTCGTTGCTGAATTAAAGGAGAGGAGGGGAGGGAGATGGGATGGGCACCTTCTATACCCAGCCAAGCATGTCTTGAATTTCCCATGGGCCACTACATTGGGTGGTGTTTTGCCTTGTGGATCGTATCCACTGTGACTCCAATCCAGAGGCACCTGGAATACCCTGGAATGGTAGACTGGATCTCAGTGCTGGAGATAAATAGATGCATCAGATCCTCCGTTATTTTATGGCTTCTATAACAGAACCCAACGAGTTCAGCCTTCAGCTGGATGAGGAATTGCTCCCAAATGGATGGGTGTGATTTTATCCAAGAACTTCCCCACATATTATGCTGCTATGTCTGCTAGCAAGTATACCTTCAGCAGGGAGCTGCAGCCAAGAAATCTGGATTTTGATACTAAAGCTATTAGGATAAAAACCCTCCTCCGCCCCGTTTATATAGTACATTTAATACACCGTAAAGGACTTTACTGTCTTTCTATTGCATTGATCAACAACGTCTCTGTGGAGATATGTCGTTCTTCTTGCCATTTTGCAGGGGGGTAACTGAGGCAGGGGGAGATGTTATGGAAGGCTGTTGAATAAAAATAGTGGTTGAGCAGGAATTTGAACACAGCTCTCCACTGGATAACGCTATCACTTGATCCACAGACCCACTTAACTAGGGGATGCATTTGTATATAACATCTCTCAACCTCACACGTACCTCAGCATTCACACAATTTTCAAAGAACACCGACCAAACACATTAGTTCACCAAACTCCATTCCATTCAAAACATAAAGGCATTCATAGTGCAATCTTAAACAGAGTTATAGCTTTCTGAGACCAGTGAATTCCAAAGGCTTAGAAGTAGGGTTGCCAACTTCCAGGTGATGGTTGGAGATCTTTCGGAGTTACAATCTCCAGGCTATAGAGATCAGTTCCCCTGGAGAAAATGGCCTCTTTGGAAGGTGGATTCTATGGCATTATACCTTACTATGGTCCCTCCCTTTCTCAAACCCCACTCCAGGCTCCACCCCCAACATCTCCAAGAATTTCTCACCCAGAGTTGGCAACCCTGCTTAGAAGGGTATAACTCTTACTTGGAAAGGCACTGCCAGACACCCAATGTAACATTGTTAGGATTACAGTTTGGCTTTTTCCGTGTGCAAAGTGAACATTTCATGCCATTTACAGTTCCCTTGAAGTAACTTTTTCCCCATCAAAATTAACACGTTTTCCAGCATTTTTGGATCAACTGGTTATAAATGAAATATAACATAAATGAAACAATGAACTAGAAACACCAGAAATGAACATGGAGAGGGCACTGGGGCTCATGACAACATAACAAGCAAAAATAATTTAGGAAAGATTAAGTCATTTCTACAGAGAGGGCCTGCCAACTCTGAGTTTGGAAATTCCTGGAGATATGGGGGTGGGGTTTATGGAGGGGAGGGGCCTCAGCAGAGTATAATACCACAGAGTCCACCATCCAAAGCTGCCATTTTCTCCAGGGGAGCTGATCTCTGTAGCCTAGAGATAGGGTTACCAACCTCCAGGTGGGGCCTGGCGATCTCCCCAAATTGCAACTAATATCCAGATGACAGAGATCAGTTCCTCTGTACAAAATGGCTGCTCTGCAGGATGGACTCTATGGCATTATACCCTGCTGGGGCCTCTCCCCTCCCCAAATCCTGCCCACCCCAGGCTCCATGTCTAAATCTCTAGGAATTTCTCAATCCAGAGTTGGTAACTCTCTCTGCAGAGCATACAGAATTCAAAAGTGCCCCCTCGCTTAGTGCAGGGGTCCCCTGTCTTCTTGAGCCTGTGGGTGCATCTAGAATTTTAAAGATGCAGTGTGGGAACCTCCACAAAATGGGTGCCGAGGGGGCAAACCCAAAATGGCTTCCATGGAGACGAGGGCCTAACAGAAAAGGTTAAGTGGTTGCAAGCCAAGAATCCTCCTATGATGGAGGCTGTTGTTTCTCAATGGGTGTTCTCTGCAAACACAAAGGGGATGTATCTTGGGTTCTGATGCACGTCCTGCCTCACTGAGGTGGAGGAAACCCAGAATTTGCTCTTTGCTTTGAGGAAGAAGAGATGAAGAAGAAGCGTTGGTTTTTATACCCCAATTTTCTCTACCTTTAAGGAGTCTCAAACCAGCTTACAATCTCCTTCCCTTCCTCTCCCCACAACACACATCTTGTGAGTAGGGTTGCCAACCTCCAGGTACTAGCTGGAGATCTCCTGCTATTATAACTGATCTCCAGCCGATAGAGATCAGTTCACTTGGAGAAAATGGCATTGAAGTCCCTCCCCTCCCCAAACTTCGCCCTCCTCAGGCTCCACCCCAAAAACCTCCTGCCGGTGGCAACGAGGGACCTGGCAACCCTACTTGTGAGGTAGGTGGGGCTGAGAGAGTTCGGATAGAACTGTGACTGGACCAAGGTCACCCAGCCGGCTTCATGTGTACTCTCGGTTCTGCAGATTAGAGTCCACCGCTCTTAACCACTACATCACACTGGCTCCTTGGTAGAGCATGTGCCATGCAAGCAGAAAGCCGTAGGTTCAATCCCTGACATCTCCACGGAGATCCACTGCCAGACAGTGTAGGTAACACTGCAATGTTTCATACATTGAAGATTAGTGGCTATACTGTACCATCCCTAGCATCAAAGAATTCCCATTTCTGATGGATTCCCATTCCCACAACACATTTGCACTTCAAACAACTGAAAAGATGAACCTCCAATGGCAAATAATTTCCAGTGTGTGAACAAGCCCAATGTAAGTAAGTCAGAATTACAACTGCCAGTCCTTTGGGTGTTGCCAATATTTTAAAAAAAATAGATGCAGGGGGCAAGGAGGGACATTTTGTGGGAATTCATGCTCTTATGAATGGAAATGTCCTCACTGGAGAAACGTGACTACGTTGGTTCTGTTTTAAAAGAACACCTGAACTGCTGCAAGAATTGGAGTACAAAGGTAACAGTTGGAGTGTTTCATCAGGGTGAGGAAATCTGATGTTCATAAGCAGGTGGAGTCTGATCTGGAGAACCGGGTTTGACTTCTCTCTCCTCCACATGAGCGGCGGAGGCTAATCTGGTGAACCGGATTGGTTTCCCCACTCCTCCACATGAAGCCAGCTGGGTGACTTTGGGCAAGTCACAGTTCTCTTAGAGCTCTCTCAGCCCCACCTACCTCACAGGGTGTCCGTTGTGGGGAGAGGAAGGGAAGGTGATCATAAGCCAGTTTGAGTCTCCCTTAAGTGGTAGAGAAAGTCAGCATATAAAAACCAACTTCTTCTTCATCATCATCATCATCTATAGATGATGCAGAATGTGGCTAGTGCTGGCCCGAGAGGCAGTGGAGGGGTTTGTCTTTTATGGCAACAGGCACAAAATCCAAAGTTAGTTTTAAAAAAATATATGGAGATGAGACTCCAGACAAACCAAAGGGAAATCTGCCTGTATCTTCTGATACCATATTCTAGGACAAGTCTTTTGAGGGGTCCGCAACTTTATTGCCCTAACCTGGATGGCCTATGCTGGCCCAATCTCGCTAGATTTCAGAAGCTAAGCAGGGTCAGCCCTGGTTAGTACTTGGTCGGGGGACCACCAAAGAAGTCCAGCATTGCTGCACTGAGGCAGGCAATGATAAATCGCCTCTGAGCATCTCTTGCCTTGAAAACCCTATGTGTGTGTGTACGTAAAGTTCTGTCAAGTCGCAGCTGACGTATGGTGACCCCTTATGGGGTTTTCAAGGCAAGAGACTAACAGAGGTGGTTTGCCAGTGCCTTCCTCTTCACAGCAACCCTGGTATTCCTTGGTGGTCTCCCATCCAAATACTAACCAGTGCTGACCCTGTTTAGCTCCCGAGCTCTGAAGAGATCGGGCTATACCATGGTGCCTTCCCTCCCCGAAAACCCTATGAGGTTCATAGAATCATAGAGTTGGAAGGGACCAGCAGTCCAACCCCATGCACAATGCAGGAAATTCACAACTACCTCCCCCACACACACACCCCAGTGACCCCTCCTCCATTCCCAGAAGATGCCCTCAGTCTGCCTAAGGTTATAGAATCATTGCTGACAGATGGCCATCTAACCTCTTCTTAAAAACCTCCAGGGAAGGAGAGCTCGCTACCTCCAGAAGTTGCCAGAAGTTGCTTGAGATTGACAGCACTTTGCACATGCACACACACACAATTGCCACACACCCCAGAGAAATAGCGGCTGGTGGAATGCCATGTCAGCAAACCCAAAAAGGGGAAAAGATGCAAGGCAACTAGTGACAGCTTGGTTGACATGTGTACGGCCCCTACGCAGTTCGCTATTTAAGCTTCATGGGTGGGGGGGGAGAGAAACAACTGCCAGTCTGTGCGAGGCAGAGGCGATTTCTGACCCTGGAAAGGCACAATTAAGCTCTACCACAAAAGAGCAGGGGATGACTTTTCCAGCACAGTTCAGTCCCTGAGTGGTTGGAAGAGAGGGGATAACCTGGGTTTCCAATGCAATTACCGTAGAAACAGCTTCAGAGATTGCGCCAGGTTTGAAATGGGCAGATTGACATGCGCATCAGCTAATTTAATTGTCCTTATTTCCTGCCTGAGAAATGCTGTTCGACATCCAACCAACATGGACTGCTCAATGCTTTACCCGTACTATTGCTATCTTAAAAAAAAAAAAAAATGCACAAAATTCAGCCAAGCTCTGCAGCAAAAATTGCTGGGGTCCCGTGACCTGTTTTCAGTTATGGAAATTGAGCAGAAATGCATTGTTTCCTTTATTTTGCATAACTGAGTCTGCAGTTTCAAAATGATTTCGCTGCTGCTCTTTGCTTTTGCTAGACTTGAGGAAGGAGCAAGGATCTCTTCAGGTCTGGAAGGGTCCTGTGACTTCCACACAATGAATTAAATAACTCCCCCTGGCTGGTGACTGCTGAAATTTCACCAGACATTGCCAAACAGACACCATATTTTGGGCTAGAGAAGCTTGCTTTAAAAAAGAAAGAATGCCGGGGTAAGTTTCGCACCTCATGCTGTACCTAACGCTTTGTCTGCCCTCAGGCAGAACTGTGAGATACACACAGTGCACTCCTAAGCGCAGTCACACCCTTCTAAATCCATGGAATTCAGGATTTTGGTAAAAAATATCTAAAATAATTCATAGGCTATCAATCAATTAAAAACTAAGCCCTGGCCTAGGACTTGCCAAAAATGCTGCTTCCCCCCTAGTTCCACCAGCATATCTGCTCTATATTTCAGATTCCATGGTTTTTGATTAAAAAAAGAAGAGTTGGTTTTTATATGCCGACTTTACCACTTAAGGAAGAATCAAACCGGCTTACAATCACCTTCCCCTCCCCAGACACCCTGTGAGGTAGGTGGGGCTGAGAGAGTGTGACTAGCCCAAGGTCACCCAGCTGGCTTCATGTGGAGGAGTGGGGAAACAAATCCAGTTCACCAGATTAGCATCTGCCGCTCATGTGGAGGAGTGGGGAATCAAACCCGGTTCTCCAGATCAGAGTCCACCGCTCCAAGCCACCGCTCTTAACCACTTCACCTACTTAGGTGCACTCAGATCATTAGAATCAATTCATGCTAACCTTTTCTCCCCCACTTCATGTCATTGGCTTTCTTTTTCTTTCTGTTGCCTGTAACAGCTTCCTACACATGGAGAATTCATAAAAAGCCAACCGAGAGGTCAGCCTCAAACCAGTGTCCTGAAACCATTTATTATTTATTAAAAGGCTTTGGGTGGGGGGGAGTCCTCTTGCTTTCTTTCACTAACCTTTCCCATGAGTAACTGCTGCCCTCAGTCTCCTGAACAAGAAACTTGGGTGTGCCAGGTGGAATCATAGAAGGGGTCAAACAGTCCATCTAGTCCAACCCCCTGCTTAATGCAGGATCAGCCTAAAGCATTGCTGACAAGCCTCTGTCTTCTCCTTTATGTGTGTCCTAAACCTCTGTCTTCTCCTTTAGGTGTGTCCTAAACCTCTGTCTTCTCCTTTAGGTGTCTCCTAAACCTCTGCATTTTCCTTTAGGTATCACCTTTAGGTGTGTCCTAAACCTCTGTCTTCTCCTTTGGGTGTCTCCTAAACCTCTGTCTTCTCCTTTAGGTGTCTCCTAAACCAAACACCCCAGTTGGACCAGTAATAAAGTTTTCATTTGCTACTTAAAATGGTGCAGGCGGCCAAAGGAGGCCGCTTCTGTGCTCAGTGCTCTATTTCTAGCGTGGAGTGTTTAGGCTGCAGCTGCACATGGAAGTGACGTATTTATTGCTTCCTGGCTGCTTTTGCCATGCTGTTCCATTGGTCTGATGTATTCGCAGCTGCCAGTCATCATCAGCTCAAGCAACAGAGGAAGCACACACATGCGGTCTCTGGTGCCACCCTGGGAAGAGGTTGCTGAGTTGGCTTTTCAGCAACTTGGCTCCTTACTGTTCATGCGTGGGTTATATGATTCATACACACTCATTAAGTGAAAATAATTCTACTGAGGTTACCGGGGAGAAAAAATCAAGCCACCAGCCTCAAATTCCACACACGAAGCTCTGGCAACTAGCCCAGAGATGGCAAATTCAGCCAGTCTCAGAAATACCCATTGAAAAAGAAAGTTAAGAACATAAGAAAGGCCATGCTGGATCAGACCAAGGCACATCAAGCTCAGCAGTCTTTTCACACAGTGGCCAACCAGGTGCCTCCAGGAAGGCCACAAACAAGATGACTGCAGCAGAATTATCCTGCCCATGTTCCAAAGCACCTAATATAATAGGCGCCGTGCTCTTCTGATCCTGGAGAGAATAGGTATGCATCATGACTAGTATCCATTATAACTAGTTGCTAGCTATATATCAGGAGTCTCCAATGTGCCAGCTGAGGGTGCCAATGACACCTACTGACACCTTTCCTGGTGCCCACCATGTGTTTTTAGGAAGTGGGTGGGGCCAGATAAGGCATTTGCTCAGCAGGACTTCTGATTGGCCATTGGAGATCTGATTGGCAACACAGAGCTTTAAAAATGTTGCTTTGGCGGCAGCTGCCACCCTAGCACAAGGATGATGAAGAATAAGAGTTGGGTTTTATATGCCAACTTTCTCTACCACTTAAGGGAGACTCAAACCGGCTTACAATCACCTTCCCTTCCCCTCCCCACAACAGACACCCTGTGAGGTAGGTGGGGCTGAGAGAGCTCTTAATAGAACTGTGACTAGCCCAAGGTCACCCAGATGGCTTCATGTGTAGGAGTGGGGGGGGGAATCCAGTTCACCAGATTAGCTCCTGCCGCTCATGTGGAGGAGTGGGGAATCAAACCCCGTTCTCCAGATTAGAGTTCGCCACTCTTAACTGCTACATCATGCTGGCTCCCTGGGAAGAGGAGAGAGCCAGAAATAGAAGGGGTCCATGCCCCCCCCCACGTGACAAAGTTCTAACCTGCACACTTGGACCCCTTCAACACAAATGCTGCCTTTCATTTCCCCAGCCCTTATTTCTCCTCTTCTCTTATCTCTCATGTATTACTAAACGTTCATCACCATCAGAAACACAGAACCACACAGCGGAGCTTACAGTGAATGTTATTTGTGGCGAAGTAATTAATATCCTTGGATAAGCTGCCTCCATTGTCAGTCATATCTGAAGCAATATGTGGCAGGAAGCCAGGCTGCCAGAACGGATTTCATGACAGTCAGGCAGACGGTAGAGAGGTGAACTTAATTAAGGTGCCGAGACACTTGACAGGCGTTCAGTCTATTTATAACGGGGTCTCTGGTTTTTCCCCCGTTTTTGAGGCCATGTGAAGGACAATCGATGGGTGAAGGTCAGATTCCATTTGGCACCACACACCGGTGTAACTCAAAATCAAGGTGACTGATGTTAAAGCAGAGGTGTAGGAATGAATGGGAGTTAATCTGTGGAACAAGCAAATTGCATGGCGGCAAAACAGTCTCTGGACATTCCACTTTAGATGGCAGGCAGAGAGGATTCACATGATTGAATGTTCCCTTATATAACAAATCTCCCTGCACATAGAAATGTTTACACACAAAGCTGCCTTATACTGAGTCAGACCATTGGTCTATCCAGGTCAGTATTGTCTTCTCTGACTGGCAGCAGCTCTCCGGGGTCTCAGGTAGAGGTCTTTCACATCACCTACTGCCTGGTCCTTTAAACTGAAGGTGCCAGGGATTGATCCTGGGACCTGCTGTATGCCAAGCTGTACCACTGAGCCATGACCATTGAGCGACATGACCCCAAGGTACTAGAAAGTTCAAAATGCATTTGTGTGGGAGTTTAAGATGTATTTAGAAAGAGATGCATCCTAAACTAAAGGGGAGGGGGGCAAGAAAAATCATTTTGACAAGACAAGCCACTATATTTTAAAACTACACCACAGAGGGTTGCCAGGTCCCTCTTCGCCACCGGCAGGAGATTTTTGGGGCGGAGCCTGAGGAGGGGGGTTTGGGGAGGGGAGGGACTTCAATGCCATCGAGTTCAATTGCCAAGGCGGCCATTTTTCTCCAGGTGATCTGATCTCTATTGGCTGGAGATCAGTTGAATTAGCAGGAGATCTCCTGCTACTACCTGGCAGTTAAACAATAAAAACGTATGCTGAATAACCACAGTTAAATCAATCAACAGCACCAGCTCACTATGCACTTTCAATAGTAGTTCAGTATAAAAAATTCTCCATTGAAATGTGAAGCAGAACTCTCTTGTATTAAAGAAACTATACAGTATAACATAAATTATAAAGGGTACATCACCATGAATCTCCGTGTAAAACAATATAGGGTGCAATCGCCCTTATTTAATGCAAACTCAAAAGAGTCCAAAAAAGTCCTATAAAGACACATGAATCATAGAAAGTCCAAGAGTCCACCGTTGCAATAGTTCAAGTTCCAGTGGTTCAATAATTCAAACAAAAAAAGTTCATTCATGAATTCAAGAATTCAAAACGCCACCTCCGGATTTGTGTACGTTTCGCCAGAAATGCTTCTTCAGTTGGTGTTCCTTCTTTGAAGCGGGTCCATAGACCTCTAGAAAAAGTAAATAACACACCACATACCTAGAGAATAATCTTATACATGATAATCATGTACATCCCATAATCAGATTAGTTCCATACCTACCAATGACCAGCTGACCAAATGGTTCTGTCTCTCTGAGGGCTGGTAACTGCTCTGCTAGATGCAGGAAAGAAATATGCTAGCTACAGCTGAGACCAATTAACAGCTAGGGGAGCCTTGCTGAAAAAACTTAAAGAAAGCTGGAAAGATCAAACTCATTGTTCAAGCCCATGGGAGCCATTGTTTTGAACAAAAAAATGAGCTGCATTTCGCGTCTATGCAAAATTTTTGAAACATCTTCCATCTGATATTTTCGATGTTTATATTGCCACAAAGCAAAAAAAAGACAAATCTGAGTCGGAGTGCCCCTTCTCCAAGAAATGGCTCGTGAGTGGTGCCTCCAGGGTCCTAGAGCGTATCCACGCTTTGTGCCCGCCAATTCTTAATTTTAATTGGCGGCTTGTGGACCCGATGTACATCAAAAGGCACGGACAAATAATCGCGTAGACCACGTTCTTAGACGCACAGTTGGTAAATTGTTTAAGAGTGTACTTAAAATTGGAACTTGAGGAACTGACTTCCTTAATAGAAAGGCTAGACGGGCAAAAGGCGCATGCGCCACATTTAAAGTGCCCGGATGGTAGATTACCCTGTGGTTCGGCTAATCTGTCAGTCTTAACCAACATATTGCGAAAAGATTTTGTCCTTCTAAGTCCGATGATAGGTGGTATTGAGCACCCTGGTATGCTATCTATGATGTGCCAATGTTTACGAATGATCTTCTGTATTTCAAATGAGAGATGATTAAATTCTAAAGAAGCCTGTATTCTAGGCTGCTTAGTAATATCCCTCTTATAGGGACGAAGTAGGGAATCCCGATCCTTAAGAGCCACTTTTCTGAGAGACTCTGTAATGATGGATTGCTTATAACCCCTCTCTAAAAAATTCCTGGCCCCAGTTGAGGACAGCCAGACACTCTTTGGACAGGAGGCCACTAGCAAATTGTAATCAGCAGAGCGTAATGCTCTCGGGGGGGGGGGTATACCAGGAGAAACGACCCCACAGAACGTCTCTCTTTATGTTGTGCTTGTGCTTTTTTATGTAAATGACTCATGATCAATACATGTTTTTTAAACGAGAAACAATGGGAGATTTTGCCTTGGATTTGCCGCTCTCTAGATGTACATTAAGGATTGCCTGCTCCCATTCATTCCAATGGGCGGATGGAGGGGACCCCTTCCAGACCCCATAACTCTGGACCCCCTAACCCAATCTTCACCAAATGTGGGCGTTCTTGCAAGTAGGGTCCCTCCAAGCTATCCTGAAAGTTTGGGACCTCTATCTCCAAAAATGCCCCCCCCCCCCCGGAGCTGCAGAAAGCCGCAAATGTCCTTTAAATGATTTTATTCGGCTGAATTTATTCGGGAATGCCGAATTTCATGCCGAATTCTATGGATCCAAATAGGGGGAGCTTGGACTTCACCATTTCCCTAATAAAAAGGGGCCAAATTTGCCGATTTCGAATTTTACCAAAAACATTTTTCTGCAGCCCTATACCAAATAGCTGTTCAAGGCAAATATGCCATAGCACATAGTGAGTTTGCCTTTTTGGACCCTCCGATGCTACTAAGTGCGTATGAGCATTGGCAAAGCTTTGCACAATAAAAGCAACCATGTTGTGATCAATTGCAACTACAGAGGTATCAGGGTCCCTTTTGCATTGACACAGCCCTAAAAGACCAAGCAGAAGCTGCGGATGTTGTCCATTTTGATTTTAAGGAGGAAGCTGCAAGTCACGCATTTGCTCTCTGCCCAACAAACCTCTCAGACAGCCTGATTCACGTCAGATCCGAGCTCACACAGCTTTTGGGAGGATCTGGCTGCTTTCTGTTGAGAAAGAGGCCCCTGGCCTGTAGAACAAAACCAATTGTTTCATTTCTATTCCACTTGTTCATTTGCAATGCCAAATGAGACGCCGTAACATTCACTGGCAACAATGCCTGGCCACTAATTAAACTGCCCTTTGTTGCTGACCCTGGCTTAGACCTCACTGTCTTTGGAGGGGCTGCGATACTGCTTAATTAAGCGAGCTCCAAAGCTAACTATGGAAAAATAAAAAGGCCCTTTCCTTTGGCTTGATGCTTTTTATCGGTTGTTCGGCTGAGCAACTCGTCCGTCCTCTCTTTTCCTCTCTGCTTATTAATTCCCGTGTTTGCCTACCACCGATTTAAAAGGTCAGCATTCAGCCGCAGGGTGCTGCACCTGCTTCCACTTCATATTTGCATCAAACCTGGCTTATTGTATAATTAGAGTTAGACAGAACCAAGGTTCTCCTGCGAAGGGCTCCGTTAAAGTGGTGGGGATCCACAGAAGAAGAGGAGTTGGTTTTTATATCCTGATTTTCTCTACCTTTAAGGAGTCTCAAGCCAGCATGGTGTAGTGGTTAAGAGCGGTGGTTTGGAGTGGTGGACTCTGATCTGGAGAACCGGGTTTGATTCCCCACTCCTTCATATGAGCGGTGGACGCTAATCAGGTGAACTGGATTTGTTTCCCCACTCCTACATACGAAGCCAACTGGGTGACCTTGGGCTACTCACACTCTCTCAGCCTCACCTACCTCACAGGGTGTCTGTTGTGGGGAGGGGAAGGGAAGGTGATTGTAAGACGGTTTAATTCGTAAGTTGTAGAGAAACTTAGCATATTAAAACCAACTCTTCTTCTTTAAACCAGCTTACAATCACCTTCCCTCCCTCTCACCACAACAGACACCTTGTGAGGTAGGTGGGGCTGGGAGAGTTTGGAGAGAACTGTGACTAGCCCATGGTCACACAGCAGGCTTCATGTGTAAGAGTGGGGAATCAAACCCGGTTCTCCAGATTTAGAGTCCACCGCTCATGTGGAGGAGTGGGGAATCAAACCTGGTTGTCCAGATTAGAGTCTGCCGCTCTTAACCACTACACCATGCTGGCTCTCAACTTGTCAGCACCAACCACTTGTTTGCAGATGTGGTAGATGGTTCCGGAAGGCCAGGCCACATGGTTAATTACAGCTAACAATTGCCATGTATAGACCACCTTCATTTGCTGGGGAAAAATAGCACGGGAGTTTGAACAACAAACACCCCACTTAAATACGCCTCCGAACAGCTAATGGTACACTACACATTTTATTTAGTTGAAAAATTTGTGTCTTACCTGCCATCAAGTTGCTTCCTTTTTTAAAAAAGAGATTTTTATTTCCTTTCAATAAAAACACAAACAAAAATACAAAATAGAAATTGAAAAAAATACATAGAAAAATAGAAAACAATAGCATACATATACCAATGAAAGAAACAAAGAAATAAGATCTGGGTGACCATATATAAATTTGTTAACATTACAGTAATTTTCCTTAATAATAAACTATTCTAGTATCTTAATAATAGGTGCTCTTGATATTACTTCTTCCGACCATAATCAATTATGTTTATACAACATTTTATGAAACCTCCAACTATTCTGTCATCTTAATAATAAAGTACTCTTAATTGTTGCTTGCTCATTAGTTCACTATAATATTGATACTTTAGCAGTTACATAATAAAGCTTGCCCTTACTGAATATTCAACTAATTTTAACATTGCTTCCAACTTCCAACTTATGTCGACCCTATGAATGAATGAATGAATGAATGAATGCCAAAATGTCCTATCATTAACCGCCCTGCTCAGTTCTTGCAGTCTGGGGCTGGGGCTTCCTTTATTGAGTGAATCCATCTCATGCCGGTTCTTTCTCTTTTCCTACAGCCTTCAGCTTTATTTCGTTTGAATCAAGGCAGCTAGTGGAGCTACCACAAGTTGCGAGGGCACTGAAAGAGCATAACAGACCATCCACAAGACAAAACAATGCATAGGTTAAAAACACAAAATTGGATCATCCCAGGTCACCATCCGCTGAACGCCCTTGGGAAAGAAACTGTCTGACATGCCTTCCTCGATGCAGAAAGTGAAGCAGGTACTAAAGTGGCAGTCATTGAGTAGTGACCAACAATGAGTGGACATCTCCAGTCCAATTCCTTGCGTTGCATGTTTGTCAAGGTCCGGTCTTATGACTGCTGTGGAAGAACTGTTGCTTTCCCCCCACAAAAAAAAGTCACCAAAATGTTTAAAAGATAAACAACACATCACATTGTAACCCTGTAAGATTTAAGTGGTATACAAAGCATTCACTTTTTCAAAGGGAATGATTTGCATACCACTTATACATATACCTCCCCCCCACACACACACATATTGTATTAAATTGTTAGACTGAATTCATCCCTCACATGGTTGCGCATGAGAAGTAATTCAAACTGTGAATGGTGAACATTTGAATTCAAACTGTGAACATTCAGTGAGATGCATCCAACCAACAGTGGGCTTTGCATACCAGGACTTTCTGGCTCCCCCCAGCTGCTGCAGCTCAGTAGGTCCCCCCCTCAGTTTTGTTCTGGGGGGGGTCAATGGACCCTCAGGAACAGTAGAAGGGGCACAGTGAGCATCTGAAGTTGGTGGGGGAATTGGTACAAATTGCCCCCCCTCTTCTGATGACTTAAGTGCCATTAAAGGCTTCTGGAGGGTGTGAATGGAGATATGCCACCATTACTATCTTTGTTGTGGATTTTTGGTAAACTGTTGATCATTAACTATTGTCACACTATTTAGAGACATTCTTGCTCTGATGGGTTTGCCTGAGTCTTGCAGTATTTAGTGTATGCTAAGAGCATGGTGTATGAGCACCAGCATGGTATAGTGGTTAAGGTGTCAGACTAGAATCTGGGAAAGCCAGGATCGAATCCCCACTCTGGCATGGAAACTTGCTGGGTGACTTTGGGTCAGTCACATACTCCCTGCCTCGACCCTGGCAAGTGTATG
Organism: Euleptes europaea; assembly: GCF_029931775.1. NCBI lineage: Eukaryota > Metazoa > Chordata > Lepidosauria > Squamata > Sphaerodactylidae > Euleptes > Euleptes europaea. The sequence continues at coordinate 13,135,242 of NC_079325.1, read as the reverse complement.
GATGGGAGACCTTCAAAGAATAACAGGGGCATGAAGCGGAGGCAGGCGATGGCAAACCACCTCTGAACATCTCTTGCCTTGAAAACCCCATGGGCGAGCCAGATGTAAGCTGTGACTTAAGAGCAAACACACACAAAAAAAAACCCAAAACTGGAATGACTATCAAATATAACACTGCATCATGGTCTTTCTCAACAGTTCTGTATTTAAATAACTCATTTATATAAGGGATATAAGGGAGAGCTGGATATTTAACTCATCTGAAAGAACATTTTCATCCATTAAAAAAAACACCACATCCTTATTAACACCATCGTCTATAGAGGAAATCAGCAAGAACCTGATGTTTTGCTATTTTCTGCAGGGTCAAATGCCATTTTAAGACAATTTCTCATAATAGTTGAACTGACTGAGGATAATGACCATTTTGCAGCACTGATTTCAATCAGCTCTGAGACTCATGGCCTGAGGTTACAGAGGTCCAGGGTGCTGTGGAGGTGTAGCTTTGTATCAGATGGCACTTAAACATATATAAAATAAGTATTCCCATGCAATCATGGATAGTCTAGTTATTAACATTATTTTTGGGTTGTACAAATCAATAGATTTCTTTTTTAAAGGTTAAGTAATATTAACTGAATAATTTCTTGCTTTTTTGTATTCAGGGGATTATTTCTGTAGCCATGGAAACTTTGACAATAGCAGTATTTGCATGATGTATCAGTTCCTAATATGGAACAGCTTGCTGTTTCCAGGAAATGCCTGCATAAGAGATCTTTAGGCTGTTCTTCCTAAGAATCCTTATAATTACCATTGCAGCTGATCTGGTAGAGTTCGCAGTGGTTTCCTGAAAAGTGAAACATTAATAGAAATAAAGAGATGCATTTCTAAAACACAGTGAACCCAACTGGCTCACAGTGTCAACATTTATTCATTTCTTCTTCCTTCTCTTTTCTCAGAGCCATCAGCCCCTTTTCAGCACCAAGGACAGGGCTTGCAGCCTGCCCATAGGCTGCATGAAATGAATTTTAGTCAAGCTATTGCAATTTAGGATGATACAGTGTCAGTTTTATTTAATGTGAAGATAATTAATGTGCACTGATATGTATTTCCTAAATTAAAACGTTTGACATCTGTAAGTCCCTAGGGATAGAGAGAGAAAGAGAGGCCTTGACCTGGATAGCCCAGGCAAGCCTGATCTTGTCAGATCTCACAAGCTAAACAGGGTCAACCCTGGCTAGTATTTGGATGGGAGACCTCCAAGGAATACCAGGGTCATGACATGGAGGCATGGAATGGCAAACCATCTCTAAATGTCTCTTGCCTTGAAAACCCTTTAGGGTAGCTATAAGTCAGATGCGACTTGACGACAAAAAGAAGAAGAGTTGGCTTTTATATGCCAACTTTCTCTACCACTTAAGGAAGAATCAAACTGGCTTACAACCACCTTCCCTTTGCCTCCCCACAACAGACACCCTGTGAGGTAGGTGGGGCTGAGAGACCTCTAACAGACCTGTGTCTAGCCCAAGGTCACCCAGCTGGCTTCATGTGTAGGAGTGGGGGGGGGAATCCAGTTCACCAGATTAGCCTCTGCTGCTCATGTGGAAGAGTGGGGAATCAAACCTGGATCTCCAGATCAGAGTCCACCACTCCAAACCACCGCTCTTAACCACTACACCACGCTGGCTCCCAAACCAAGAGACAGCTTGGTTTTGTTTTGTTTTGCTTAGAAACTTCATTCATTTTCATTACATTCACTATCCTCCCATTCAGTTTCATTGTTTTTATTTCCCAATATTTCCAGTCAGAAATATTTCTGGCTGCAACATCTCTGTTTTTCACACTGTTTCAATGACATTTGTGTGCACAGGATGCTCTTGACCAGACTTCAGAGCTATAGAAATATTCTAATTGTATAGGAAATTAGAGGAAAGACACAGGACAATGAACAAAAGAAATGGCATTCATTCATTCATTCATTCATTCATTCATTCATTCATTCATTCATAATGATTTGTTTCTATTTCATTCATTTGCTTACGTTTTTCTTTAATTTTATAAATGAATGTGTATGCTACAAAGAATAGGCATGGCACATAACGATGGTGAATTTCAGATGTCTCCAAACATTTATAACATAATAAAAGCCATGCTGGATCAGACCAAGGTCCATCAGGTCCAGCAGTCTGTTCACACAGTGGCCAACCAGGTGCCTCGAGAAGCCCACGAACAAGATGACTGCAACAGCACCATCCTGCCTGTGTTTCACAGCACCTAATATAATGGGCATGTTCTTCTGATACTGTAGAGAATAGGTCTGCATCATGACTAGTATTCATTTTGACTAGTAGCCATGGATAGCCCTGTCCTCCACGAACGTGCCCACTCTTCTTCTTTTTAGCCTCACAACAACCCTTGGAAGGTAGGTTAGGCTGAGACTGCATGGCTTGCCCAAGGTCACCCAGAAAGCTTCCACATCTGGGTGAGGATTTGAACCTGGGCCTCCCATATTCTAGAGTCTGTTGTGAGTAACTGACGCTTGAACCCCTACATCACACTGGCCTTCAGGAGGTTGGTGACTGCACTGAGATTTGATCCAGAGAGCTTTGGTCCCACCACTCATTCTTCGATTAAATCCTCACAACCTCATGCCAAAGATGCAACTCTCATCCCCTTCTTCCTTTGCATCTCTCTTACCTTCACAGTGTTATGGTGAAATGGCTGCATTATCAGAATCAAAGCTGAGGGGATAGTTCAGTGCCCTGTAATTTAACAGGGCACTCTGAATCTGAATGACATCCTTCTAAGCCCATTGTCTTTAAAGGTTCTTATAAGAGTGGCACTCTATCTAGGATCGCACTCTAAAGTCATCAGCTTTGGATTGGCACCAATGGAATCAAGGTTCACAGCTGCCATCAGATTACATTAGTCATCTTAATTCCCCAAAACTCTCAAATTGGCAACAGGCCATCAGTATATTTTCCCCCTTTTATATGCCAATTTAGCACTTCTTCTAATTAAGCATTGCTTTTCAGGCTTCGTTATGACTTTTCCTGACCTTTTCTAATCATCAAATGTATAATTGATTCCACATCTTTGGCATTTCTTCACATCTGCTTCTGCTCTTAATTCTGGAATTTGGTTGAATTGTCAGAGGGCCATTTCCTCTGTTTTCCTCAGTAGTTGTCACATTTCTATCCAAGATGTAGATTTTTATCTCCCTGTTTTAAAGATGCACCTTTAGAGGTGCTTTCTATTCTAGTGAGGCAGCAGTATTTGTGGACTATTCCTCATATATCGGACCTCTTATTGCATGAATCAAAGTGGAAATTCTAGCCCAGGGACAGCCAACTTTTTGTCAGGCTTCAGCAAATGCATGGCATTTCAGGCAATAGAACTCAAATCCAGACAGAGCAGCGATTCAAGGATTTATTCTGAAAGTCAGTGATTTCAGTAGAGAGACGAGCAAGGCTGGAATACATGACTGGGGGAGTATGGATACATATATAGGGCTTATACAATAGGGTTCCAAGAACAAAGAGACAATGTAGTCGTTTCCTGCCGGTAACGACTTAAGTAAAACTGAAACAGAAATAATTGTGAGCAATCAGTGGAGGAGATGGCCGGGCTCTCAGCATTGTGCGGGGGACCCGATATCAGATCAGAGATTTACACGGGCGGATCCCAATACAATTGTAAATCCCTGGCCGGAGCTCGTGTGCAAAACGGGGGGGGGGGAGGAGTGCATGGAGAACTCCATCTTGTTCGCAGGGAAACCATCTTATTTGGGGATGGAGCTGTCAGAAGTCCTATCTGACACTTTTGAATCCTTAGAAGCCACTCTTATCTATGTTGTATTGGGTGGCAGTGCAAGCATGCTTATTATATCTATCTAGAAGAAGAAGAAGAAGAAGAAGAAGAAGAAGAAGAAGAAGAAGAAGAAGAAGAAGAAGAGGAGGAGGAGGAGGAGGAGGAGGAAGAGGAAGAGGAAGAGGAAGAGGAGGAAGAGTTGGTTTTTATATGCTGACTTTCTCTACCTTTTAACGAGGATCAAACTGGCTTATAATCTCCTTCCCTTCCTCTCCCCACAACAGACACCATGTATAGGGATGGGGCTTCTGAGATCTGATGAGATCAGGCAATACCATGCCGTCTTCCCTCCCTAAGCATGAGATTAGGATCCTCAAAGAGTTGTATTCAAATCCCTCAACAAGGTGTCCTCAGCAGCCCCCAGCCTCAGTTCCCCATCCACAACAGAGAGAGAGAGAGAGAGAGAGAGAGAGAGGAGAATGACCATCTAATGCATGAGGTTACTGTAAGGATTAATGTGATCAGGACCATGAGGCTCTTTTGACAAATAAATTGCTACACATATAATACTGCTATTGCAAATGTCGGTGATTTATAATGGATGAATCACTGTGTTTCCTCAAAACACGATGCCCTCAAAAACACTTCCAACAAAGCAAATGCTGCTGTCAAAAAGCAATTCCCTTTCCTTTAATTGAAAAAATGAGGTTTTGAATGCTGGCTTCATGTAAACAGGAGTGCAGCCCACACCAGCAGCTGTGTCTGCATCAATAAATCTCAATTCTCGCATCCAGCATGTTCATCTCTGCAATTAATGCTTTTCTCTACAAATTATCCGCCTAAAACGTTGCTTGCTCCAAATTTCTGCAGCTGAGGTTTCCATTCCAAACAGCAGAGATGCCAAATATCAGCACCATTGAAAGGAAAGCTTGCAGTCAGATTATCCAAACACGGGACCATATCGATGGGTGCTGGTTATTTGGGATGCAATTTAAGGGCCAGATGATGTCCGCATTTTGTATCTGATTTTTCACTAGACAAGAAGGAGGAGGAGGAGTAGTAGTTGGTTTTTATATGCCGACTTCCTCTACCACTTAAGGCAGAATCAAACCAGCTTACAATCGCCTTCCCTTCCCCTCCCCACAACAGACACCCTGTGAGGTAGGTGGGGCTGAGAGAGCTGTTACTAGCCCAAGTTCACCCAGCTGGCTTCATGTGTAGGAGTGGGGACACTAACCCGGTTCACCAAATTAGCCTCCACCGCTCATGTGGAGGAGTGGGGAATCAAACCCGATTCTCCAGATCAGAGTCCACCGCTCCAAACCACCGCTCTTAACCACTGCACCACGCTGGCTCTCCACAAGCATTTGCTTACTTAACTGTTGTTTGAAGAGTGTGAGTTACTTAGAGAAATACTGATTAGGATGGAGAGGAAGAAAGAACTGTATTTCTGCCATGGATCACTGGGCATTAGACCACCATCTTTTTTTTTCAGTACCAGAACTGAACCATGGAAGATATGAAGCATGCATTTGTTTTGATTACTTATTAGTTTCATTTCCCATTACAAATATGCCCAGAGCGGTTTACAAAAAAAGATGAAAAGAAAACAACACCAATATAGGCACTAAAATTGATAAACAAGCATTACAATCTAGGGAGCACACATAAGAGCAGGACAAAAACCATAGCCTAAAGAAATATAGTCAAACAACTTCAACAAGGGTGGTTAATAAGCAATATCAACAAAGGCAATCCGAGAACCAATTAAATGAAAGCAAAACATTAATTGCATTCCCCAGTTAGCAGAATGACTGGGCCAATAGAATTAAGAACAGTTGATTCAGGACATGCCGTCCTTTAAACATCTGCCCTGTCCTAGATGGCCCAGGCTAGCCAGATTTTGTCAGTTCTCAGAAGCTAAGCAGGATTGGCCTTGGTTAGTACTTGGATGGGAGACCACCAAGAGAGTTCAAGGTTGCTACACAGAGGCAGGCAATTGCAAACCACCTCTGAACATCTCTTGCCTTACACTGGCTTTGCAAGTATGCTGATATGCTCAGACATAATAGATAAAAGGGACTTTTAAAAAAGTATTGGTTAAGCATAAAGGTAATTCCAAAAGGGTAGCCGTGTTAGCCTTTTTTAGCAAAGAGAAACAGAAATCAATAACAAGCTTTTGTGAGTCAGAGCTCACTTCATCAGATGCATATGGTGTGGAAAATCAGTTTTAAGGGGAATTTTTATAACCAAAATTACATACGTTGGGGGAGAGGAAGAATTGCAGCAGAGAAAGACCAGTTGTGAGTCATCCAGGTGTAAGTCCCTGTGTAAGGAACTGGAACAGATGTGGTTCTGACTTATACAACTATGTGTGTGTTAAGTGCCGTCAAGTCGCTTCCAACTCATGGCAACCCTATGAATCAACGTCCTCCAAAATGTCCTATCTTTGACAGCCTTGCTCAGGTCTTGCAAATTGAGGGCTGTGGCTTCCTTTATAGAGTCAATCCATCTCTTGTTGGGTCTTCCTTTTTTCCTGCTGCCCTCAACTTTTCCTAGCATGACTGTCTCTTTTCCAGTGACTCTTGCCTTCTCATAATGTGACCAAAATATTATAGCCTCAGTTTAGTTTACAACTATATGCTGGAATAAATTTTGTTTCTCTTTCAGGTGCCACCAGACTTCTGTTTTATTTTGCTGCAGCAGACTGACCAGGCTATCCCTCTGGGGGAAAAAATACGGTGAGTCTCATGGCTCATGACCCTTGAGGTGAGGTTTGACCTACCAGAGGTTTATGGCACATGGTTTGCCTCACAGCGCTCTAGCAAGATGGGAGTCTTAGGAACTGGCTCTTCTTTGTGCAAATACCATCAACATAGATCCCGAACAATCTCTTTTTAAAAAATAAATGAAAGCTGCATAGCACTACTGCTCTGCAGATTGTGCCCTGAATAAACCAGACATGTCTTAAATCTGTTTTTTAGGGTAGGGTGGGAGACCGAAATGTAGGCATTCTGTCTTCTGACTCCATGCTTTCCTTCCTTATTTTTGCTGAGAAAACCGAGGGTAGTTTTCAGGCAATATATCTGCACGTATTTAATTTTCAAGTAGGAGTCTGAACATAATAGGCTTCTGGCTTGCTCATAATATCATTATTATTGTTTTCATGGCTTTCAGAGACAGCGCCTGAATTATCTTGCTTAAGGCTGGTGCCAGAGGTTGCATGTGTAATATAATATACTCTGTATGCTCAAAAATCTTGGCTAGTCCCTCAGATGAGGAGTACCGGAGGAGGAGGAAGAGAAGGAGAAGGAGAAGGAGAAGACGGAGAAGGAGGAGGAGGAGGAGGAGGAGGAGGAGGAGGAGGAGGAGAAGAAGAAGAAGAAGAAGAAGAAGAAGAGTTGGTTTTTATATGCTGACTTTCTCTCAGGAGACTCAAACCTGCTTATAATCACTTTCCCTTCCCCTCCCCACAACATACACCCTGTGAGGTAGGCGAGGCTGAGAGAGCTGTGATTAGCCCAAGGTCTCCCAGCTAGCTTCATGTGGAGGAGTGGGGAGACAAATCCAGTTCACCAGATTAGCCTCCGCTGAACAAGTGGAGGAGTGGGGAATCAAACCAGGTTCTCCAGATCAGAGTCCACCGCTCCAACCCACGGCTCTTAACCACAAAACTACGCTGGCTCTCATAGAAGCCTCCATTTGCTTCTGACATCCGACAAATCTGATCCGTTGGAGAAAGAAGTGGCCTGCATTCCCCTACCTTTTCCCCACCTGCATGGAGTTTATTCATTAAAAGAGGAGAGCATTAAAAATAAAGTCCCAAACCAGTTCCCCTGGGAGGGTTCTGAATTAGACTTGGTGACATTAGTAGCACAAAGGCCAGAGATTTCTGGCAACCTGCTGTTTTTATTTGCAACATCTGGCACTGAGGAAGACCAGATCTGTGCACAGGGATGCCATTTCCTGTGAGGTGGGAGTAAAGAATTTATTTATTTATTTTAGAAGAAAAAGAAGAAGTTGGTTTTTATATGCCAACTTTCTTTACCTTTTAAGGAGAATCAAACCGGTTTACAATCTCCTTCCCTTTCTCTCCCCACAACAGACACCTTACAAGGTAGATGGGGCTGAGAGAGTTCGGAAAGAACTGTGACTAGTCCAAGGTCACCCAGCTGGCTTCATGCGGAGGAGCGGGGAAACCAACCCAGGTCCCCAGATTAGAGTCTGCGGCTCATGTGGAGGAGTAGGGAATCAAATCCGGGTATCCAGATTAGAGTCCACCACTCTTAACCACTACACCCCTACTATAGATTTGTATCTCTCCCTTTCCAGACCACAGTCAGGTTCAGGGCAGCTACCAACCAGGATAAAAATGAATTTAAAATACACGCTATACATTTTAAAACCTCATAAACCTTATGCATTATAAAATTCAATAGGCGCCATATCAGTAAATACAACGCAGTGACGGGAATAGCCAACAAGAAGGAGCAGAGAAGATGAGGGAAAGCAGAAACCAAAGTTAGCTGAAGAAACAAAGGGAAGTAAATTGGGAGAAACATCAAAGGAGGGCATGATTCACAGCAAGTTTCAAAGGCAGGTTCTTGCATATATCCAAGATCAAATGGTAGGACATAGCCTCCTTTTAATGTAATAATTTGAATCACCAGAAATGCTCGCATATAGTCTGAAACACACTGTTGGAGTAGAGGTGGGGAAGAGTCCATCTTGGCCTCCCTTCATGACACCACTGTTTGTTCAAAAATACTCCCCCCCCCCGGTAGTGTTATTTGTTAATTTTTTCATGCCATCAAGTCACAGCCTATTTATGGCGACCCCGTAGGGTTTTCAAGGCAAGAGAGGCTCCGAGATGATTTCACATTGACTACCTCTACAAAGCTACGCTAGGCTTCTTTAGTGGTCTCTCATCCAAGTACTAACCAGGGCTGACCCTGCTTAGCTTCTGAGATCTGACAAGATCGGGCTAGCCTGGGCTATCCAAGTCAGGGCGTTTGTCAAATTATTCATTGGTATGTCATATGCATTCACATATCATGCTTGCTGTTAGTCTCATAGTTGCTGTGGACTATGGCATAAATGTCTAAGCTGAGCTGCTTTGAAGCCTTTTTGTTGCTGACATGTTAAGAGCTGGCCTACCCACGAGGCATGGGGAAGCCAAGTTTCTATCTCAAGCTTCAAATGTAAGGAAGTGCAGACAACTCCTCAAGGTAAATCCTGCTTTTAAAATCTGTCCTGGCTGCTTTGAGATGCCACCCTGGAGATTCCGCCCTGAACTGCACAACGAGAGGAAGACCGGGGGGGGGGGGAGTTGCTTATGGCTGCCAATGACTGGGGATTGTAGCTCGTGGGGCCAGAGAACAGAGGAAAACGGGGGAGGAATTGCTGAAAGGGGGCCTGGTGCTCCAATTAGTACAGGAGACGGGCCCGAATGACTGCTGGTTTTTATATTTTCAAAGGGAAAGTTGCCAAGTGCCTTTGTCCCCATTGCCTTTGGTGCAGCAAGTGATCTTGTCTGCATTTCATATGATCTAATATAATTAGCAGTGCCATCTAAAGCAGAGTTACACTATTCCAAACCTGTTGACATCAATAGATTTAGAAGAGTGTAATTCAGTTTGGGATGGTGCTGTAAATCTTCATCCCATCCCTTCTGTCATCACCCCCAGTGGCCATTTTGACGCCCTCACCAGTCATTCAATCTGAGACCAAATGAAGGCTACAAACCTTCCTAAAGATATTATTGTACTGAACTAGTAATTAACAATACAGGCAGAAGTTATATAGCTAGTGGAGCATACATTGGCTTAGATCCAAACTAGCATTTCTACAGATGCAAGGACTTCTGCCCACTCCTGTTAACAAACTAAAACGCTCCCCAGGTCCTGTCCCTATGGTTGTCCCCTCTTCCCCAGACTCAGGGTTTCTGGGGGCATTTTGGGCTCCCACAAGGACATCACACTCCATGGGCGGAAGTCCTTGCTACTCTGGATCCAACTCATACTAGCTAAGAGTTATGGCAAGCAATTTTCTGTAGCCTCAATTCTCCCTCCCTTTGCAATAATAAGTGTTGTCAAGTCACAATCACCTTATGGCAACCCTCATGAGGTTTTCAAGGAAAGAGAGAAGCAGAGGTGGTTGCCATTGCCTGCCTCTGCATAGCAACCCTGGTCTTCCTTGGTAGTCTCCCATCCATGGCCAACCATACTTAGCTTCCCCCCACTTTTGAGCTCAGGCTAATCTGGGCTATTCAGTCTGCTCCATTTATAATATGGGAACAGTAATGTTGGACCTGCCTCTGTATCACACCCCTAATATTCTCCCATCCAAATCCTTGGCAGGATGGAGGCTGAGGCTGTGTGACTGGCCCAAGGTCACCCAGCAAGTTTCCATGGCAGACTGGGGATTCGAACTTGGGTTTCCCAGATCCTACTCTGACAGTCAGCTGTGACCTGACTGTAAAAAAAAAATGTTGGACCTTCCTTATTGGATTGTTGTAAGAATTTCACTAAGATCTTGTATGCGGAGCACGATAGAACATTCAAAGTAGGGTTGTGCATATTGATTTACCCGAACAGAAAAATAAACCAGAAATTAGCTGTTTTGGCAATATTTGGGTTTCAGGTAGACAAAATACCAAAATCTAGGAATCTGCCTGAAGCTGGGGCGATTCTTGAAAAAGTCAAATAGATATTTGGCTTTTTCAGGTTTCAGCTATTTGCCTTTGCTCAGATGCGCAGTTCTGTGCTTTCTCCCCTATTTGTACCTTTAACAGGCTTTGTTCGGGCCCCATAATTGGGGCTCTTTTGAGGTAGGGGTCGTGTAATCAGAGCCAACTTGGTATGACCAAACTATCCATCAGCATTCAGTGGAGTGATCTGGATCAGGATAGTCTGGAGGCAGAAGGGTCATTTAAAAAACGGGGCTCACCCAGTCCCATCTGGAGGGATATACCATCCAGAAAGATGTATGCCCGACTCTAATTTGAAGTGCTGTTATTAGAACATGAGCTATTAGCTGAAACTCCCCAGTCAAAATCTCAGCTGAGTTGAACTCAACGGGCATGATCCTCCACCCGCCCTCCTCTCCCCATCTGCTCTAATGTGTAAAGCAGCTCCAGGTCCCTGTGGGAAAGAGAACAACCCAGGAATGTTTTGACAATCTGCTGTGGTTTTTCCTGTCCTCTCCATCTCTGCTTCTCTGATTCCAGGCTCTGCCTGTGCTCCTTTCAATCTACCCAAGCTTAACGTACGCATTACCAGATCTTTAAAATGAACGATCAGAATAAAAGCCCATGAAAACTTGAAGCCCAGCTGGAAATATTCAGTGTAAAATAACCTCTCTGAAAGGTGTTCCCTGCATTCCCACGCAATTGCACATTTACCAACAATTAAAGAAATAAATCACGAACAACAGTACAAGCATTTTGGCTTAATGCTGCTCTGCATGAGGTAATTGTGAAATCTGAATGCAGAAGTGTTTATGTGAAGGTGGCTTGTTCATGACTGCCAAAGTGCTCTGATGGTTGGAGCTATTAAAATAAAAGCAAGACTTGAAAACAAAGTCTATCAAATGACCTTAGAGTCTGGTAGCAATTTTGGGGAAAGATGTTCCATCATTAAAGGTGGCTCACCTGGTATTGAGAGCCCTGTGGCGTAGAGTGGTAAGCTGCAGTCCTGCAGTCCGAGCTCTGCTCACAACCTGAGTTCGATCCCGACGGAAGTCGGTTTCAGGTAGCCGGCTCAAGGTTGACTTAGCCTTCCATCCTTCCGAGGTCGGTAAAATGAGGACCCAGCTTGCTGGGGGTAAAGATGACTGGGGAAGGCACTGGCAAACCACCCCACAAACAAAGTCTGCCTAGTAAACGTTGGGATGTGACATCACTTCATGGGTTGGGAATGACCCGGTGCTTGCACAGGGGACCTTTACCTTTACCCCTGGCATTGACAAGGGCCTGTGCTTTTTCTACGGTTGATCCCACTTTATGGAATGGGTTTAGGTGAGGGGAGGTACAGCCCGGTCTCATCAGATCTCAGAAGCTAAACAGGGTTGGTACTTGGATGGGAGACCACCAAGGAAGGCTCTGCAGAGGAAGGCAATGGTGAATCACACCTGCTTCACACTTGCCTTGAAAACCCCTTGCTGTGGTAGCCTTAAGTTGGTTGTGACTTAATGGCATATCTGTACATACGTTAGGTGAGAACACCTTCCTTGGGTGTTGGAATAGGCAGTAACTGGTGTACAAAGAAGAGAAGAAGGCTCCACAGGAGGCAGCAAGAGGGCAGTTAGATAGGATAGTGAGGTCAGCACCTTCACTTCTATTAAGTTCAGCCTCCACCCTTCTGTGTACTCAAAACTTTGAAGCACACCCAAAATTCTGAGAGGTAAATTTTCACTGCTGCCCACACAGTTTGAGAGTCTGGGAGTGTTTGGGGGAAGGAAAGGGAAGGTGATTGTAAGCTGCTTTGAGACTCCTTAGAGGTAGAGAAAAGCAGGGTAACAACAACAATTATTTATTTATGGCTATTTGCCAGATGAAACAGAAACAAGTCTTACAAAGAAAAGCAGGGTATAAAAACCAACTCTTCTTCTTCTATTACATGGATTGCATTGTTGGCTTTTCTGATTTAATGCTGGACTGCCACAACTGTAAACAATGTCACTGTCTTCTTTTTTTAACAGGTGCAAATCCATTTTCCCCACCACTACCACCACCAAACATACACATTAGGTGAGAGGGAATAATTCACAAAGTGGAAGGGAGATCTATCTGTGGAATGGCTCATAACACCATCTCTTGACAACAGCTGTTGGCGTCCTCCGGATTCTATAGGGTTAACAGGGTCCCTGTTTCCTGTTTGCTTCACCCCTCCATATCAGCTTTCCTAAATTGGGAAGCCCATTCACAGCTATCGTGGGAGCCGCTAAGAGGTGTTAAGAGCAAATTAGGTGTGAACAAGAGGGCGCACACCAAACCAGCCTGAAGTTTTAATCACTTGCTCAATAAAAATAGAAGGTGGTGGAAGACCAGAAAGGCAAGAGACAGCAAAGAAAAACCAGGGACTTCAGACTCCTGTTTAACAGGCTGAACCAGCCCCTTAGCTTAGCAGGAAAGTGCCCAGGGGGGTACTGCTCAGATGCTTCCTTATAAATAAATGGAGGCAGGTACATGCATAGGGTTGCCAGGTTTCTCTTTGCCACTGGCGGGAGGTTTTTGGGGCAAAGCCTGAGGAGGGCAGGGTTTGGAGACTTCAATGCCATAGAGTCCAATTGCCAAAGAGGCCATTTTCTCCAGGTGAACTGATCTCTTTTGGCTGGAGATCAGTTGTAATAGCAGGAGAGCTCCAGCTAGTACCTGGAGGTTGGCAACCCTATACATGCAGGATAAATGGGTGTGAACAGTGCTAATGAGAAACACCCCTTTCACAGTGACATAAATTTTAACTCCTGCCTTCCCAAGTTCCTGTGCTTTTAGTATAACATTGCTCAGCTGTTCAGTAAGAGCTACTGAACTTTGTGTGTGTGTGTGTGTGTGTGTGTGTGTGTGTGTGTGTGTGTGTGTGTGTGTAAAGTGCCGTCAAGTCGGAGCCGACTTGTGGCGACCCAGTAGGGTTTCCAAGGCAAGAGATGTTCAGAGGTGGTTTGCCATTGCCTGTCTCTGCAAAGTGACCCTGGTATTCCTTGGTGGTCACCCATCCAAGGACTAACCAGGGCTGACCCTGCTTAGCTACCGAGATCTGAAGAGATCAGGCTAGCCTGGTCCATCCAGGTCAGGGAAAGTGAACTTTAGGTTTGGCTTATGCAGCACAGTGCTTGCTGTCAACCCTTGGCTGTGAAAAGGGTACTCTGGAAGCAGAGAGGACCCTTTCCTGGGAATACTAACAATGACGGTCTTGTATGAGTGATCTACAGTGCAAATATTTGACTTTGCCTTCTGTTAGCCAGCTAGAATTGATTTGGGTTCTCCTTCATGACTGGTAATTATCACCCTCCCCTATAAGTTATTCAACCTCCTCCCTTTTTTCCAGTTAGCTCTTGTGTGCTTTGCATGTGTGTATTCATTGTTTGCAATATTTTTAATTTAAAAAAAATATTTTTCTTCTTTAATAAAACCCCTTTCTGTTCCAACAATTGCCTGCTTATTTAAGAGTTCTCACCCAGGACAATCCTGGTATACTCAGGTTATCAATCCCAGTTACCCCTCTTGCTCTGTCTCCAGCTAATTCCCCCAACTTAAGGGGATGCTGCCTGCCAAGGATAACAGAACCCGGGGTATTTGCACTTCCATTTAGCTACTGCCCTTCCTGGTTTTCTCCAGGATCTCTTTCCTTAAAACCCCTTTCCTGGTTACCAGAACCACAGAATCAAAATAGCTTTCAAAAACAGAGTGTGCCATTAACTCTTTGCTGACCCTAATAAAATTTGTCAATTAAAACTAGGTCCTGGCAGTTCATTAATTCAGCTTTTAATGGATTCATCTGCCCCCACTTTAAAAAAAAAAAAAAGCCATGCAAACAAAGCTCGCCTCCCTAGTGACATGGAGAAGATTCCTGCAAGACCAGGCAGGAGGTTATTTGGAAAGTGACAATTAAACGGATGAAGGTCTGCAGCCTGAATTTTAGGCCTCCTACTAATGTACACATCTGAATGCCTATTACACTCCCTGCTGCTTTAATGGATTTGCACAGCACACATCTCTCTCACCCCAGCCTTTTATTTCGCTGTCTCAAAGCTTGTGCTAGATCTGCAAGCATGCATCTCCCCCCCCCCCCTCACAACACTCGTGGAGAAAAATGCAGGCTGGTGTATCTTGGCTTTACGCATGACACATTATTTTGAATGAGCAACAATAGAATGGGCAGGGGAGCCATGATTCAGACACTGGGCCAAAATACCGTTCCGTTGGAAGTTTGTGGGCATTTTGCTCAGATTTCAATGGGATCCATCTTTGAATTGGGGAGAGCAAAGATTGAGGAGAGAATTTCAGACACCCTCTAATCTAGAGATGCATTTAACAGGGTTTTTTTTTTTTAAGTATTAGTGGAGCTTCTAAATTTAGAACGTGTTTCCCTTTCATTAAAATATGCTATTTATATAACAAAAAATCCACGTTTGGCTTCCTTGTCCCCTGCTCCAGCTGACTACTTCCTCCCTGTGCAAGCACCGGGTCATTACTGAGCCATGGAGTGACATCACATTCCCAACGTTTTCTAGGCAGACTATGTTTACGCCATGTTTTGCCGGTGCCTTCCCCAGTCATCGACACTTTACCCCTAACAAGCTGGGTACTCATTTTACCGACCTTGGAAGGATGGAAGGCTGAGTCAACCTTGAGCCGGCTACTTGAAACCAACTTCTGTCGGGATCGAACTTAGGTCCCGACAGCCTTCACAAATGCACAGACTCTCTAGTTTATCTCATTTTCTAGGGTCCGTGAATAGAATGGGAATGGAACCAGAATGAAAATAATGAACAAAATGCAAACTTCATGGCATGACTTTCCCCTAACCTTATAACCCACTCTCAATTATGGGGACAACAGTTGAAAGTATTTAATCTATGGAAAGTATTTAATCTGCTGATCAGTTAAAACAATAAGTTGGGAAGATTTATTCAACACACACATACAAAAGAGCATGGATAAAGCCTCCATTTGCAATTGTGTACTCACCTTAAAAATCTGGTGTAGGCCACAAGTGATTGAGCTTGGATTTAGAAAGAGTTAAATTGCGTTTTACTCAGTGATTGCTACTTGCACACAAGAAGTAACACTTTAGAAAGGTCCCCCACCCTCAGAGTCAGTTCACACATTTGGTTGCAAGTCACCAAGGGCAAATAATTCAATTGGTGTATATGTATGTATGAACCAGTTCCCAGATGCAGCTATTTCAGTGAGTTTAAGCACACTATCTCTCTTTACTTAATGTTAGGTGATGTAGACTTAGGCAGCTACACACACCTGGCACCTCTGGAAGCTTTGGGAGGGGGCATGGGGAGCATCACATACTGCATCAACAGATCTTCTGGGTGAAGTGATATCACTGCATTGATTGGTGTTCTAAGAAGGCCCCCCATTTCTATGGTAAATACCATAAAGATTGGGAGAATTCCTAGAGAGTTGCTTGATGCAGTGACATCACTTGTGGGTTCTTACCCAGAAATGGTATTGATGCATCATGCAGAGTTGTTAGCATTTCCCATCTCCCCCCCTCCCCTGCTGCTTCACTGAGTGAACTCAGGGGATGAGGACTGTTGACAGAAGTTTGCCAGTCAAAACCAGGCAACTGGTAAATTTCACTGAAATTGGTAGAATTTACTTCTGAGTAAGTAGTCATGAGATAAGGCTGTGACACACATCTAAAAACACATGGCCTTGGTGTCTTACAGGGGTCATTATTCTTTTTAAAAAGTTTTCAGAAGATGTTAAAAGCATTATCGATGCATTCAGCCAGGACTTTTTAACATTGCCCAACCTGTCCCAACCATTCTTCTTTCCCATTCATCCACCACCCTTCCCAAACTCCAGTTCCCTTGTTAATAACAAATTCATTATTCCACCCACCCCCAGTTCTTCCCTCCACTCCAGCTGAAGGAAAATTATGGTTTTGAAGTGACAGTGAAGGGACAAAACACATGTCAGTAAGCAAGGAAAATGGAACACTTTTCCTGAGGAAAAATCAGGTTTACTCTACTAGATGACTAAGGAATCCCAAGTCTCCCACTACAACCACCACCACTAAACAAAGACATGAGATTCTTTAGTCACCTTAGGTATTAGTCTATCTCAGTAAACCTGGGATTCCTCCTGTGTGAAATAGTTGGTGTTTTAACTATTAGAGCAGGTGTTACAGGTGTTAACACATTAAACTAGGAAGATGGTCAATTACTGCTGTGAATGGCCTATGTTTCCCAGAACACATCTGAATTTTACATTATTCCATCTCACCCTGTATTTCTTGCCTTTTGGGCCCTTTCACTCTGTTGGCAACTTTATTCATAGTATCACAGAGTTGGAAGGGACCACCAGGGTCATCTAGTCCAACCCCCTGCCCAATGCAGGAATTTAACAACTACCTCCCCCCCACACCCCCAGTGACCCCTACTCCATGCCCAGAAGATGGCCAAGATGCCCTCCCTCTCATCATCTGCCTAAGGTCATAGAATCAGCATTGCTGACAGAGGGCCATCTAGCCTCTGCTTAAAAACCTCCAGGGATGGAGAGCTCACCACCTCCCGAGGAAGCCTGTTCCACTGAGGAACCACTCTAAT
The DNA here is from genome assembly GCF_029931775.1 of Euleptes europaea. Classification (NCBI taxonomy): domain Eukaryota; kingdom Metazoa; phylum Chordata; class Lepidosauria; order Squamata; family Sphaerodactylidae; genus Euleptes; species Euleptes europaea. The sequence continues at coordinate 13,118,145 of NC_079325.1, read as the reverse complement.
TGTTAGAAAATTCTTCCTAATGTCTAGACGGAAACTCTTTTGATTTAATTTTAACCCGTTTGTTCTGGTCTGACCTTCTGGGGCAACAGAAAATAACTCTCTATTCTCCATCACCTCATACTTAAAAGGCGGCTAGTGAACATTTGCCCTGACCTGGATGGCCCAGGAGAGCCCGATCTTGTCAGATCTCAGAAGCTAAGCAAGGTTGAGAGAGGCAATGACAGACCCCCCCTTTGCTCATCTCTTGCCTTGAAAATGGCATGGGGTCACCAATAGTGGGCTCTGACTTAATGGCACTTTCCATCACCAATGAACATGATGCACCGTAAAAGTTGGCTGTAGTTCATATGGTGGAATGCAACCTTGTTACACTTTAAAGTGCCAAAACTCTCTTGATGTTTTACTGGATTTTCAGGCACTAATTACTGGACATAACATGGTTTTTACTGGTAAGACCCAGGCAGGAAGAGAAGAAGTAGAGTTGGCTTTTATGTGCCGACTTTCTCTACCACTTAAGGAAGACTCAAACAGGCTTACAATCACCTTCCCTCCCCCTCCCCACAACAGACACCCTGTGAGGGAGGTGGGGCTGAGAGAGCTCTAAGAGAGCTGTAACTAGCCCAAGGTCACCCAGCTGGCTTCATGTGCAGGAGTGGGGAATCAAACCCTGTTCTCCAGATCAGAGTCCACCGCTCCAAACCACTGCTCTTAACCACTACACCATGCTGGCACTCCCTCTGACAGAGGGACTCTGACTGTCAAGTAACCCGGATTTTCCTGTAGGAAGCATCTAACTTGGTGGTCTTCATTAATAGATCTTCATGGGATAGATATTTCAGTCTTAACTGCCTGCCTGGCAAATCTTTTCTCACCTTCAGCACCACTGTTGAGGGCCAGTGACCTGGGGGGGGGACTTCTTTTTGGCTTCACTCCGTGTTTCCCCTGAAAATGAGTTAGTTAGCAAACCACACAGAGACATCCACGCCCACCACACACGCACAACACACATTTGGAGGCAGACAAACTGAGACTCTTGGAAAGCACAGCCTGGAGTATATTCAACTATAAGGAAGAACAGCCTTCAGGTCCTCCGGCAAAGCAGAGCACTCTAGTTTTGGGGGAGTCGAGCAAAGAACAACTCATTAGCTCAAAGGGCTCTCTCCCTCTCTCAGGCCCTCGAGAGCCATTGCCTGGGACTGCAGAGAGGTTTTTCACCTCCTAACTCTTTATGAGGCACTCTATTTCCACAGTAATTGTGGCTGCAGGAAAGGAAGGCAGCAGGAGAGAAAATTCTTGCGCACTACCTGAGGCGCCTTTACTGGCTCTTCTGCTGAGCAAATTGGGGCAAACCAAAAAGGGAGACATTCTTGTTTCAGGTGGTTCAGTTTGGGATGGTTCTGAAGACCCCCCTGCCCCTTCGAGAGCGTAGCTTTTGAATATCAGACAACCACCTAAGAGGATTGTCTCCCTCTGGATAACCAGGGCAGACCCTCTGTGTTAGATCACTGGGGCTAGGCAGATTTCCCAATGCAACATGGACTTACCTTGGGTATTTTTGCACTGTCTCTCCATACATTTGAGCTGGTGCATCTAGATTTGTGAGAAACAAACGGCTTTCTCACCTACTGAACGTGGCTGAACTCTGGCCAGAGGAAAACTTATAGGGTCCCTGTGGCTGAGCTGGCTCAGCAAGGGTGGTCAAGGTGAGGCAAGCGGGGCCGCCTCTGGAGCAGAATGCCTTATTTATTTATTTACTACATTTATATCCTGCCTTTCTGCCCAGGGGAGACTCAATGTGGCTTACATCAGTCCCCTCTCCTCCATTTTCCTTCATAATAATCCTATGAGGTAGATTAGACTGTTTTTGTGACTGTATTGAGAACCAGCGTGGTATAGTGGTTAAGCCGAGTGGACTCTAACCTGGAGAACTGAGTTTGATTCCCCACCCCTCCACATGAGTGGCAGACTCTAATCTGGTGAATTGGATTTGTTTCCCCACTCCTCCACATGAAGCCAGCTGAGTGACCTTGGGCTAGTCATACTCTCTCAGCCCCACCTACCCCACAGGGTGTCTGTTGTTGGGAGGGGAGGGGAAGGGGATTGTAAGCCACTTTGAGACTCCTTTCAGTTGAAAATCAGGGTATCAAAACTAGGGCTGTTGAAAAAAAATTCGGTAAAATTCGGACTTGGTAAAGTTCGGCCTGTTTTTATTCAGGAAATGCCAAAGTCCGAACTCCCCCAATTCGGATCCGTGGAATTCGGCACTAAGTTCGGAGTTCACGAATGAATTCGGCCATTTAAAGCCATTAAAAACACATTTGTGCCTTTCCGTGGTTCCGGGGGGGGGGTTTTGGGAGGTAGAGGTCCCAAACTTTCAGTGTAGCTTGAGGGGACCCTTCTTGCAAGAACTCCCACGTTTTGTGAAGATTGGGTCAGTGGGTCCCGAGTTATGGGGCCCAGAAGGCCCCCCCATCTGCCCATAGCAATAAAGCCATTACAAACACATTTGTGGGTTTCTGTGGCTCGGGGGGGGGGGCATTTTTGAAGGTTGAGGTCCCACCTTAAGGTTAGAAAAAAACCTTGGGCATGAATGCCGGCTGGGGAAAAAACTTTGCGCACTTTAAAAGCTAAGGACAGTCCGAGAGGGTGGGAGTGATTTTGCATAATGTTGCAAGGCATGATGGTAATAGTACAATGGCGCAGAAAACATAAAAAGCAGAACGCAACCTCCCGCAGAGGTGAGCGGGCACAAACACAAACACACGGCAGAACTGGCAAACCCCTCCCCCTCAAACCAGTACAGTTCGGCTCAACCCCAAATAAAGGCCAGCGGGCACCAAATCCCCCCCTCATGCCAGTACGGCTCAGCTCAACCACCTACAAACAACTCAAGGAGGAGACAGGGCGGTTGGCGAGCGGAGGGATAGACTCACATGCACACACCGCCGCATGGACTCAACTCCAGATGAGGGTGGCCAGGTCATGGGCAGAAAAAAAGCAGAATGTAAACTCCCACAGAGGCAAGCGGGCACAAACACATGGCAGAACAAGCAACCCCCCCTTTGGCTTCCCCCCACCCACAGAAACTGCTCCCCCACACACAGAGAGAGAATCTGCTTTCCCCCCCCACACACAACACACACACAGGAGAAAAGGTATAGAGGAAAACCCCAAAAATCAAACTGCATGAATGTCTTCCAGCAGGAGCAGGGACGAGAAGTAAATCCAATCCAGTCCTAGTCCAGTAAGCAGGAATCGGGATCTCTCAGAGTCAGGAGCAGCACCACCAAAATGGAAGGAAATGAGTTCCAGACTCAGGACAGCACGGGAGGACGGGAGTTTTTATACTCTTCTCCTGGCCAATTCAAAAGGGAGAATCCCTATTCTGATTGGCCAGGAGAAGACCCAGCTTGGCCACCATTGGCCGCGGGAGAATGCTGCTACTTGCTTACTAACTGACGATTATGCTGCTGATTCGGAGCCCCCCGAATTTGCCGAATTTATTCAGCGATCGGCCAAACTCGCCAAATTCGGCTCATCGTTTTCCCGCCTTTTTTTTAATTCAGTTCCATCTGAACTGAAAACCACCGAATCGGGGAAAATTCAGCTGTTTTTCAGTTCAGATGGAACCGAATTGACAGCCCTAATCAAAACCAACTCTTTTTCCTCTTTATGCCATGAAGGAACACTCACCTTCCCCTGTTCACCATATTCCCCTGCAAAAATGGACCCAGTGGTGGTTTGAGACTCCTTAAGGTTAGGGCTGTCAATTCGGTTTGGTCTGAACTGAAAATCAACCGAATTTCCCCTGATTCGGTGATTTTCTGTTCGGACGGATCCGAACTCAAAACTGGCGGGCAACCGGGGGGGGGGGTGAATTCAGCGAGTTCGGGAGTTCGCGAATAAATTCAGCAAATTCGGCCCCCCTTCAGGGGAGCCCGCTGAAAGGCGCGGGCTGCCCTTTAAACTGATCTGAGCCTCCCAGCTGGGAGGCGCAGGTCAGTTTAAAGGGCAGCCCGTCCCCCTTCAGCGGGCTCCGCTGGAGAGGCGCGGGCTGCCCTTTAAACTGATCTGTGCCTCCCGGCCGGGAGGCGCAGGTCAGTTTAAAGGGCAGCCCGCCCCCCTTCAGCGGGCTCCGCTGAAGGGGGACGGGCTGCCCTTTAAACTCCCAGCTGGGAGGCGCAGATGAGTTTAAAGGGCAGCCCGCCCCCCCTTCAGCGGGCTCCGCTGGAGAGGCTCGGGCTGTCATTTAAACTGATCTGTGCCTCCCGGCCGGGAGGCACAGATCAGTTTAAAGGGCAGCCCGCCCCCCTTCAGTGTACCGAACCCACAAGGGTCAAATTCGGCCAAATCCGAACTGTACCGAATTATTTTTTTTGACAGCCCTACTTAAGGTAGAGAAAAGCGGAATATAAAAACCTGCTCTTCTTCTGTATTTGCACTCTATTTACATTTGAAATTTCAAGGAGCCAGAATGGCGTAGTGGTTAAGAGCAGTGGTTTTGAGCGGGGGACTCACCACTCCTCCACATGAGCAGCGGACACTAATCTGGTGAACTGGGTTGGTTTCCCCACTCCTACACGAAGCCAGCTGGGTGACCTTGAGCTAGTCACAGCTCTCTTAGAGCTCTCTCAGCCTCGCCTGCTTCACGGGGTGTCTGTTGTGGGGAGGGGGAGGGAAGGTGATTGTGAACTGGTTTGATTCTTCCTTAAGTGACAGAGAAAGTCGGCATATAAAAACCAACTCTTCTTCTTCAAATCTGTGATGTAAAAGGGAACTTTAAGCTAGCACTTAACCATACGTATTCAGCCCATCTTTTCGACCACTGTTCAGTATACAGTCACCACTTGACAAGCCTCTTGGTAGCCTTACATAATTCTTGCATTGTGTAATTCTAGAGAATGGCCAGCGTTTCTCCAATGAAAGTACTGATACGAGCTGGACAGGGTGCTCATTTGTGATATGAAGGTAGGATTGAGCTAGAAGGGATGCCGATGTGCAACAGACAATGGCAGGAGAGGCTTCTAATGAGTCTCAAGGGTCTAGCCGAGGAGATCAGCAGTTCCTGAGTTGACAGAGCAGCTCATTGCAAAGGCAAATGTAGCTGGCGTCACTAAAAAAAAAAAAAAAAAAAGACCAGGAAATTGCTGATGAAAATGTAAGAGAAGCCCTAACTTGAATGTATGATGCCTCAGCTCTCCGGGAGCATTGGAGCATGTAAATCTGTCAAGATGCATGTGTGCTGTGGGGGAGACAGGTTAGATTCGTTCAGCATTTAAAGATGTATCCTAGCTAAGTGATGAACTTGCATCTTTAGGTTTACTGTTGCCAGGGATCTAGATTTCTTCAGTGAAACAAACCAAATGCAGATACCCAAAGCCACCAGACCTCACAGCCAGAGAAAGGGAAACCAAGGTAAAACGAAGCAAACAATTTGCACAAATTTGATTAATTTGCATCGAGCTGCAGGGAGAACTAAAGATCGGTGATGCCAACCACTAGTAAATGTGTGTGTGTGTAAAGTGTCATCAAGTTGCAGCCGACTTATGGCAACCCCAGCCAAGGGGCTTTCCAAGCAAGTGAGAAGCAGAGGTAGTTTGCCATTGCATAGTTTGCCAGCATGGTGTGGTGGTTAAGAGCAGAGGACTCTAATCTGGATAACCAGGTTTGATCCCCCACTCCTCCACATGAGCGGCAGAGGCTAATCTGGTGAACTGGGTTGGTTTCCCCACTCCTACACACGAAGCCAGCTGTATGACCTTGGGCTAGTCACAGCTCTCTCAGAACTCTCTCAGCCTCACCTTCCTCACAAGGTGTCTGTTGTGGGGAGAGGAAGGGAAGGAGATTGTAAGCTGGTTTGATTCTCCTTAAAAGGTAGAGGAAATTGGCAGATAAAAACCAACTCTTCTTCTTCTCTTTTGCAAAGGGCCTGGTCTTAATTTTGGTTAATTATAGAGGGTGATGAGTATTTTTTTTGTTTAGGGGTGGTGACTTTTTTCAGGACAGTGATTGCGGTTATCCAGGTTGGAGGGATTTGTGGGTCTCCCCCCCCCCCAATAGGAATTGTTTTCATATATGGTTCTTTTGTTTCCTTTGTAGTTAGGTCTGTGAGCCCTTCGGAGGTAGGCAGGTTGTAAATGTTTTAAAATAAAATAAATAATACAATGGAAAAGCTGAGAAGTGCTCTGATATTCCACCTCCTTGCTAGTTTCTGAGGCTTCGGTAGAGGCTATCCATTTATTTACAAAGCTATCCCCAGCTTATGAGCTTCGCAAACCACCTACAAAGCACAGTGCTCAGGCTTCTGAAGATACTATTAGAGAAGCTTGCACTGGATTGCTGTCAAATTCTTCATTTCTTGACTCAAGGACCCTTGCCTGCTATGCGCACATGGAGACATCCAGGCAAGAGATGCTCCAGGCCATGGAGCATATCTGTAGCTGAATCGGTCCTTGAACTCTGAGCCACGTCCAACTCACCACCGGCCACCCGTTTGACTTTGGACTGCTGCATCTAATTGTATCATGTATCAAATTGGCACTAGATGCCAATATTATCTCTTGGCAGAGCTGCTGGGAACTGGAGCTGGGCTGCACATAGCCCACGTCTGATGCCTGTTGGGGACTTCTAAGTGGTAGCAGTGACTTAGTCATTATCAGTATCACTTCCCTTCCCTGCTGTTGGTGACTCGATGCCCGACGTCTGGTATTTTATAGTGTACATTGTTGGAGGAAAGGAAGTGTACATTAGAGAAATGCTTAGGGCTGTTAGCTTGGAAAGAAGGCAGTTAAGGGGAGACATGATAGAGGTCTATACAATTATGCATGGTATAGAGAAAGTGGACAGGGAGAAGCTTTTCTCCCTCTCTCATAATAGCAGAATGCGGGGTCATCTGCTGAAGCTGCAGGGTGAAAGATTCAAAACAGATAAAAGGAAGTATTTATTCACACAACACATAGTTAAATTGTGGAACTCCCTGCCCCAGGATGTGGTGATCGCTGCCAACTTGGAAGGCTTTAAGAGGGGAGTGGACGTGTTCATGGAGGAGAGGGCTATCCATGGGCACTAGTAAAAATGGATACTAGTCATGATGGATACCTATTCTCTCCAGGATCAGATGAGCATGCCTATTGTATTAGGTGCTTTGGAACACAGGCAGGACAATGCTGCTGCAATTGTCTTGTTCCTAGAGTCACCTTATTGGCCACTGTGTGACTTGATGGACCTTGGTCTGATTCAGCATGGCTGTTCTTTTGACCTTATGTTCTTAAGTACTAATCATGGTATCTATTTTTGATAAAGGAGAAATATATGTTTGAGATAGGGAAACAAAGCCTTTGGTCACTAGGTCATAAAACATGGTCATTCTGGGCATCAGCTGTAGTTTTACAGAACCTCTTGAAAAAGATGCCATAGAATTCACTATTGCTATGTATGGGTGTGAAAGTTGGACAATGAAGAAAGCTGATAGGAAGAAAGTAGATTCCTTTGAAATGCAGTGTTGGGGGAGAGTTTTACAGATACCGTGGACCCCCAAAAAGATAAATCAGTGAGCTCTAGATCAAATGAAGCCTGATCTGTCCCTAGAAGCTCAAATGACTAAACTGAGGCTATCATACTTTGGTCACATTATGAGAAGACAAGACTCACTGGAAAAGGCAATAATGTTAAGAAAAGTCGAAGGCCGCAGGAAAAGAGGAAGACCCAACATGAGATGGATTGACTCTGTAAAGGAATCCACAGCCCTCAGTCTGCAAGACCTGAGCAAGGCTATTGATGATAGAACATTTTGGAGGACATTTTGGAGGACATTGTCGCCATGAGTAAGAGGCAACTTGACAGCACTTAACACACACACTTCAAAGAATATTTGTACTGAATCATGGGCAGACTTTGAAAAAAAAATGTTATAATTTTCGATCTGGGATTTCGGGGGGTGGGAGGACCTTAGCTGTGATTGCTGATTTTGGGGTTGGATAGTCCTGGTTTGGGATTCAAATCCATGTTTTCTGGGGGGGGGGTCCCAAATTTTGGGAGTAATATTTTCAATGGGGAATCAATTTGAGGGTCTAGGGCAGCTGATTTTAAAGATAACAGCACCAAATTTAATTATAACATAGTCCTCCCTCTAATCTAAAGGCTCCTCTGTTTCAAACAGAATGGACAAAGGGGGTTGATTTTAAAGACCCCTGACATAGGTGCCTCTTGGTGCAGGCGCACTTCACTTATTCCTGTGAGGGGAAAATGGTGGCAGCTCAGCAGGAGAATGTAATCTTACAGTGACTGATCGACAATGAAGATTTTTTTTTTTTACCTGTCCACAGTAATTCTGAATTTGCCATCATTCCTTGCCCTGGTTCATTGTTTCATTTTGCAAAGTAAGGAAGGCTTCCTTTGCAGAAAATCTCCTCTTCTCCCTGCAATCTTTGAAAATAGTCCAAAATTTTAAAACAAACAAACGAAAAAGTGCATGTGTTTGTATGTGATTGCACGTGATGAATTAATCATCCAGTTTTTTTTGAGATGCACGTCTTCATGCTGGGCATCCACTGTATGGGTATCTTAATTAGGACTGGTACTATTTAAGGAGTTCCTGGAGGAAGCGGCAGTGGCTGGAAACTTGGGCAGGGGAGTTTGAGGGCTACACTACAAGGTACACTTGTTTACGAGTTGTCTCTGGTTTTCTGCTTTGATCAGAGTTGCACGTCTGCTCCAAGAACGTCATTTTAAAAGCCATAGAAGTGATTCTGCTGACACAAGGAAGCATGGGTGGAGGAGGGGGCTCTTGCTTCCCCTCAGCCTTTTTCCTGATTCTAAAGAACTCCCACTGGGGGGCTATCACATAAATCTGGACCTTCATATGAAGTAGTTCAAGCACTCACAGTTCGATAGAGAATTGACTGGGAGCATTCTCCTGAACCCCTGCAAGGATCCTGTTGGAAAGGACAAATGCCACTGCCAGAGAATCAAAACTGGAGAATCAAAGAAAAACAAGACACCTGCTGTTGATGGTAAGCACCCCAACAAGAAAAACAGATTTTTCAGGGGCTGTTTTTTGTAATGTCTAAGAATCCCACATTGGTGTTACTATTCATAATGATCACATTGTTAAATTGTGGAATGCCCTGCGCCAGGATGTGGTGATGGCTGCCAACTTGGAAGGCTTTAAGAGGGGAGTGGATGTGTTTGTGGAGGAGAGGGCTATTCATGGCTACTAGTAAAAATGGATACTAGTGATGATGCACACCTATTCTCTCCAGGATCAGAGGAGCATGCCGGTTATATTAGGTGCTGTGGAACACAGGCAGGGCAATGCTGCTGCAGTTGTCTTGTTTGTGGGCTTCCTGGAGGCACCTGGTTGGCCACTGTGTGAACAGACTGCTGGACTTGATGGCCTTGGTTCGATCCAGCATGACTTTTCTTATGTTCTTAATCCAAAACAGATATTTTCATGTATATTTTCAGTTCAGGTATTTCAAAATGCACCCCCCCCCACACACACACACACACTGAAGGGAAGATATAAGAAGCGGCCCTGTTGTTAATGGTTAAGAAAATCATGCCAGAAACATCTTAAGGGGAATACATTGCTGCTAGCCAACAAACCACAAAGAAATAAATAACAGCATTACAACATTTTAAAATATTAACATTCTCAACACAGTTACTTTCCGATAACGACATACCCATTCTTTTAATTAAAAAAATATTCAGCAGAATGAATGCTGCTTTGAATTGGCTTCTTATTAGAACGAGGCTCATTTTTCACTTTGAACCTTTGGCGACCACCACTGGGGAAAAAACCTAGCAGTTGCGAGAACACTGGCGGAGCGGGAGTGTTCACATGCAGTTCTCGTTACCCCTCAGACCAATCCGGCATCAGGCCAGGAAGATGTTTGGGCGGCTGACGGAGAGAGAAAGCGAGCGAGCAACACAAAGGTACAAAGCAGAAGACCCCCGGGAGCCCTGGGGAGGTTGTGTATCCATTTGGGTTAGCTCGGCAGTCTGTTTATTTGCGGAAGGAGCAGCTGAGCTTTGATCCCAGGTGAACAGGGCTTGGGGAATTCATTTCTTTCTGGTTTCCTGGGATACTGAGTGAATGTGAAGGCTACAAAGAAGAAAACTTTTGTCTCATTTATAGGCAGGGAGCTGCACGGAATCATCTTGTGCAGAGCCTGCCGTATCTATGGGGCAGCCGGCTTGTATTGAACCCGATCAGTGATTCGTTTAGCCCGTACAGTCTGCAGTCCTCCAGGGCCTTTCTGGGTCTCTTTCCCAGACCTTCTGTCTGAGTCCCTTTAGCTGGAAATGTCAGGGATGCAGTCTGGCAGTGAATACATAAAAGTCACGCGTTTCGCACCTGACGTCTATTTTGCACAGCCTCTCTCTTTTTGCTAAAACCTCCATGGTCCACTGATGTGATTTTCGGTTAAGTAAGCATGCAGGCATGCTCAGGATGTCTTTAATTATAACTAACTTGTGTGCTGTGATTGTATGTTCTTGTAAGGTCATAAAAACGGGCCTTGCAAAATTAGACCAAAATCTTTTAAAAACACACGTTCTATCCTTTTAACACACTAATATAAGGGGGAGCTGGTAGGGGTGCCAACTCTGGCTTGGAAAAACCCTGGTGAATTGGGGGGTAGTACCTGTGGAGCAGGAATTTAGGGAGGGATTTTACCTACGATCCATGGTATGACACAGAGTTAGCTCTCTGAAGCTGCTACTATGTCCAGGCAAACTGATCTCTGAAGTCTGGAGATCAGCTGTCATTCTGGGAGAACGCCAGGCCCCACCTGGAGGTTGAGACCCCAAGAAGACAGTTCTGAATAGTGAAGCCAAGAGGTTGAAGGGTTCAACATCTTCTTTACTCCTCACCTAGCTACAAGGCAAACTGAGGCTGCACACACCTGTGATTTGCATATTAGGGACAGGAGATGATACATATGCCCCCTCTCTAGCCATACTCTTTGCAAGAATCCCAGCAGCCAAAAAGCATTAGGTTATCCAATGGAAAATGACCTATGGCTTGCCAGTAGGGTTGCCAGCTCTGGGCTGGGAAAGGCCTAGAGATTTTGGAGGCGAGGCCTGGGGAGGGCAAGGTTTGGGGAGGGGAGGGACTTCAGTGGAGTATAATGCCATAGAATCCACCTTCCAAAGCAGCCATTTCCTCCAGGTGAAGTGATCTCTATCACTTGGAGATCAGTTGTAATAGAAGGAGATCTCCACCCACCACCTGGAGGTTGGCAACCCTACTTGCCAGAGACTTTCTTCATCCCACCCTAGACAGAGCAAACCTCTCCAGAATAAAACAGAACCCAAAGGCTTACAAAGATGGGAAAGAGCAAACTTCTTAAAGAAAGAGTTGCGTACTTTTGGTTGTCCCTGCTGAGAGAGCCCAGCTCCATAGGGTAGCTGTATTTAAAACTTGCCAAAAGTTTGGAGGAGGAGGTTTGGTTGCACATCCTGATGTTAAACATTGGTGCTGTCAAGCATTAAACACTTGCTTATGTAGAAAATATTCAGATAGTATTCCCCCAAAAATTCGCAGAGGCAAACTTAGGAACAAAAAGGCATTTTTGGCTCTTGACAGGTTGTCCCAGCCTTTCCCTAACTCAATTCTTTTTCCCTGGAGCTAATCCCAGAACTTCATAATTTGAAGCGGCTGGACCCTTTGAAGGTGATCATGGGTATCTCCAGATCCTGTCTCTTACTCCTCGTCAATTATATTTCCCCTTCCCCATCTGTCTCCAACATTAAATGCAAGAATCTCTTTCAGACTGCAAAAATAGCCCACGCATCAGGGGGATTTCCAGCCTGGCTAAATCACTCTTATCTTTTTGCTTCCATGATATTTACAGAACTGTAAGATAGAAGTTTTTTTTTAAAGAAAAAAGAAAAAGAAAAGAGTAAGGGACACGTAGCCTCAGCATACGACAAACACACCTCTGGCTCATTACACAAGCCCCGTCTGCTAAATCTTACAGCAAGATCAAATCCTTCTCCTTAAGCTGAAGGAAATGACTTTAGACCCGGCTGTTAGTTACTATTTGTTTAAGGGTTTCTCGAAAATGTCTTAAAGCTATCATAATTCCACTCCAGAAAACAGAGTTCTTGGATTAGCACTTGGGGGAAGGTTAAGTCCATATTGGTGAGTTGCCATCCCTGTCAAAGACGAAAAGAAATCCAGTAGAAGAGCTGCAGAGGGGAAGAAGAGAGTGAAAAAAAGGGCAAGGTTTGGATGAGTTCCAAAGAGGCCGAGGCTAAGGAGGTGAATTCTTTGACCTTTGTCCCTGAGCCAAAGAAGAAGAATAAGAATTGGTTTTTATATGCCAACTTTCTCTACCACTTAAGGGAGAATCAAACCAGCTTACAACCACCTTCCCTTCTGCTCCCTATAACAGACACCTTGTGAGGTAGGTGGGGCTGAGAGAGTTCCGAGAGAAATGTGACTTGCCCAAGGTCACCCAGCTGGCTTCATGTGAAGGAGTGGGGAAACCAACCCGGTTCACCAGATTAGAGTCTGCCGCTCACGTGGAGGAGTGGGGAATCAAACCCAGTTCTCCAGATCAGAGTCCACCGCTCCAAACCACCACTCTTAACCACTACACCACGCTGGCATGCAGACAAACCGCTGGCATGCAGGCAAACCCTGTCCCTGGCATGGAAGTCAAGAGACTAATTTTTTCATCTGTGGTTGAAAACACTGGAGGACACATGAAAATGGCAGTCAGTACAAAAAGGCAACCCAAGGGGAAGAGCAACACGACATGCGCAGGCCCTCAATTCCTCTCCCAGACTTTTTAATGCAGCCATGGGGGGGGGGGGGAAGGGGTGCTTTTTAAAGGGAAAGCCCTGTGCAAAGAGAAGGGAGCTGTCTAAATTTTTTCCCCTTGCATCTTTTTCCTGTTGAAATTCACTATCTCCCTAAACTGTTTTTAATCCACAAGTGGGAAAATTTTACAAGTTTGGGGAGGGGCTTTCACGTGAAGCTGCCTTATACTGAATCAGACCTTTGGCCCATCAAAGTCAGTATTGTCTACTCAAACCAGCAGCAGCTCTCCAGGGTCTCAGGCTGAAGTCTTTCACATCACCTACTTGCCTAGTCCCTTTAACTGGAGATGCCGGGGACTTTCTGCGTGCTGAGCAGATGCTCTACCACTGAGCCACAGCCCCTCCCCTCGCATTAACAGGAGGTGAGAATAACCTTGCAAAGGTATAGATATTGACTGGTATGAAAGTAACAGCGGAGGTGCCTTTCAAGAGTGCATTTGCTTTACTCCCAAAGCAAACATTTTGGCAAACACTGCGATATTATCTGCCAGGGAAGTAGGTAGTCATTAAGGTGGACTCCATTCCTTATGCAGCAAGACGGCCGATCTGTGCCCGCCATCTGCAGGGTGAATATTAAATGCAAAAATATGTGCGCTCTGGGAATAAACATGCCACTGCAGGGAATGCCAAGAGGTCTATCTCAAGATGCCTAAACAAAGATACACGAGGAACTGAAAATGGCACAATCCTCGGAGGTAGCACCATGAAGCAAACCTGTTGCCCGTGAAAACGTATCTCTGGATTCAGTGGGATGAAATGGGTGCTCTACGGGTACGTTCCTAAAAGGGGATTGAAGGAGGGATTTCGGTTGCCATGAAAAGTCCATTATAGATTTTTGTGATTAGGGGTCGAGATATTAGTTAATGCAGACCTCAAGTATCTGTAACAAGGTCTGCGTATATGCAACGTTAACTGAAATTCTGCGTCTGAGTGAAAGTTGCTGAATTAGCTGACATGCATAAGTTATGCAAATTTAACAGATCTGTATGATTACCAGTGCAACACTAAACAGAGTTACACCCTTCTAAGCCCACTGATGTCAATGGATATAGAAGGGGGTAACTTTTCTTAGGATTGTACTGTTTTTAGTATTGTTTAGTAGATTTAATACCCACATTTTGAATATTGCATTCGGCCAACCCTTTGAAAGTTCAAAAAATGTCTGTATACTCATTCTTTTCTATCCAGAAGGCAAGAAACCTGTTTGCTTTTTAATGAAAATGTGTAGAGAAGCAGCTATTGTTACCAACTTTCACATTCTGTATTTGTTTTCAGAACTCCTGATTTGTATCCTGTGTAATATACATCTGCATGACCCAAAAATGGTGTGCAGGCAGGGTCACCCGTGACATAAAATGGTACAAATTGAAGAGAGACCCTCGTTCAACATACTGCAGCTATGAAACTAGTGAACCTAAAATTGGTGAATGAAATAGTCTGGCCAGATCAGAATTCAGGAGTTAATTGGGGGGTGGGCTTCCAACCCTGAGCTTCTGATCTGTGTTCTGATGTGCACTTGATCCTTCTAGCTGTGGGTTACCGCCATCCAGTTCAAGGAAGAAGGACTGTTCATACACTTCGTCATGTCCTGAGCCACTGCCTTCATTCAGAGGACTAGATGACTAAACAAACCCTGGTAGATGGAAGGGCTCCATGTGACAATGTGCCAACAACATCGTCAGATTCCATTAACCAATATCTTTGTGGAATGTGGTCTGAAAACTCGGCTGCTTCCAGAAAAAAAAAGATACCTTGGGCTTTTAAAGATGTTGATGGGTTTCTTGTTCTGTTAATTTAGCCATAGTTAAGTTATGAATTAATAATTTGCCACTGCTGGGATCGCCGTGGATCAAAATGACATTTTCTGAATGTCTCTCTCAATAATTCATAACACTAAATGAGCTGCTTCCCCTGGTCTATGCATACTTACCTGCTGAGACTACAAATATTCATCTAGTTTCATAGTGTAGTCGAATACATAGACCCATTACATTGGCAACTATTAAAAAACCATGTGGTGTCATCTAGGAGAAAGACTGCTGAAATTGCCCCGGGTTCCATTTTTGACACAAAACCTTCAGATGGACAAAGAAGTCCTCACCTCTCAGCCTTGGTTCCCCATATGCCAATAAGCCATTTATCTTGTGTGTGGGGTGGTGGTGGTTGTATCTCTTACCTCTCAGGGCAAAAGCAGAGGTGTGTATTGGGGTGGGCTAAGAAAATTTGAGTTGATAAATGGCTGTGATGGAATAATTTAAACACCTCCTCCCTCGCTCGCTCTCTGCCCCATTCCCCTCATGACCAACTTGATGGGAAGTCCCATCAAGTGACAGCTGACTTATGGTGACCCCATAGGGTTTTCAAGGCCAGACGGGAACAGAGGTGATTTGCCCTCTGCGTAGCAAACCTGGACTTCCTTGGAGGGGGGGGGGTCTCCCATCCAAATACTAACTAGAGCTGACCTTGCTTAGCTGCCAAGATCTGATGAGACTGGGCTAGTCTAGGCCGTCCAGGTAAGGTCCATGACTATATATAAACTTACTGGATATAAACTTATCGCGACCTCTGGTGGGGTTTTCAAGGCAAGTGATTAAGCAGAGGTGGCTTGCCATTGCTTTCCTCTCTCACATATAAGACCGACCTTAACACCTTGTTACTACATTAGCTTACATCTGTTTGAAACAAAACACTCCCCTGGGAGCAATTATGAAGTGCTATAAGATAACTAAGCCTATTCCCCACTTCTCCATATAAGCTGCAGACTCTAATCTGGTGAACTGGGTTGGTTTCTCCACTCCTACACATGAAGCCAGCTGTGTGACCTTGGGCTAGCTCTCTCAGCGCCACCTACCTCACAGGGTGTCTGTTGTGGAGAGGGGAAGAGTAGGTGATTGTAAGCTGGTTTGATTCTCCCTTAAGTGATATAGAAAGTGGGCATATAAAAACCAACTTATTATTATTATTATTCCTCTTCTTCTTATGATAGGTATATCAAATTATGGTTTGATTCTTTATGAAGAGTTGCATGGTCGATTTGTGTCTTAAAAACATTACCAAACAATTTGAACATTTGTCAGATTGTCCTAGTATGAGTGCGTCTTGGACACGCTGTCCCCATTTCCAATCCACAAGAGTCTCTCGGCGCATGGAGTTCCTGAAGCCTCCGATTACCTCTGAAGTTCACAAACCTTGATGCAGGTAAGATCTGAGAATCTTTGCTTCGGACATTAATTTAGAAGTGCTATTCACTTGCAATTCTGCAAGCCCCATATCTGATGGATGCTGGAATAAGTCGTTGCATTATGCATGAATGACATGGGCTCAGGGCCTGTGATTCAGCGAGGAAAAAACTGCCTGAAGACACAATTTTCTATCCAACATGCCCATCTAACGTTGTGTTTCATGGTGGTTTTGGTATTCCTTTAAATATCAATCAAAACCATATTGTTTAGCTACAGGCCGTGACAAATTTTAAATATACAAATGAACGTAAGAACAAAACCCACATTTCCCAGTTGTACTGTATCTGGGTTAATAAGAGTCCTTCTTCAATGCTCTATTGCCTTAAACGAGTGCAGGATTTTTTTCTCCAAGACTGACACTCCACAGTGTCTCTTGAGAGAACAGACCTACAATGTCAATGAATAGGAAGTTTATTAGAAATGAGAACAGCTTCTTCTTCTGTAGGAGTCCACAAACTGGAGAGTACATACATCTGTGACACATGAAATGGCTGAACAGAAAAGCCTGCCATAGATTAAAGAGGAGGTATGGCAAGTGAGAAGGAGGC
Organism: Euleptes europaea; assembly: GCF_029931775.1. Lineage (NCBI taxonomy): Eukaryota > Metazoa > Chordata > Lepidosauria > Squamata > Sphaerodactylidae > Euleptes > Euleptes europaea. Next base: position 13,101,521 of record NC_079325.1, on the reverse strand, counting down.
GTATGAGACTATATATACATATATATAAATAATTATTGTAGTCTCTTACAAAATAATCTCACAAACTTCATACTGTTTGTCCAGAAGCCTGAAAGTTATGCTGACATCCCAGGTATCCACCTAGCAAGATATCTCTTCCAATTTTTTGATTGTTGTGGGCACTCAGGTCTGGATACTTGTCCTCCATGGAATATTTCATATTCAAGAGGTTGTGGCTGATGGAGAATGGCATGGCAGGCACCTAACTGCAAGGAGCGGAAGCGTCGGAGAAACCACAAGACTAGCCCTTACTTTCCCCTCCCCTTCGCCTCTTCTAACCCCACCATGCTCCCAGAAAAACCTGCCTGGAGTGGAACCATTCAATAAAAAATGGCAACAGTTCATGCCATTAAAAGCTGCAGATGTTTTAATGCATGTGATTTTCTTCCCTTTCAGTCACACTGCATTATGTATTTTGTAGTCATAATGCTGCGCAAAAAGTTACTTGAGTATTTCACAAGTGAAAATGTAGATCATTTAGTCTGAAGAGATGGTTTGGCACACAAAAGTAAAATACTACAGAGCTGAAGGTCATCAAAAGAAGCACAGCCCTCATTCATACAAGTATGACTTGTAAGCATGACTTAACCAAAGCATGGTATGTATGGCAACAGCCACCAGAATTTCTGGATCCGGTTTCATGCAGCTGTCATATTCAACTTGAATGTCGCTGCTTTAACTACATCTCAGTGAAAAATCTAGTTAACATGTCCTTCTCCTATCCCCTTCCAAAGCATTTCATATTTGATGTTGAATCTCAACCTTGGCACATGTTGAATCATTGAAAAGTCAAGTTCAGCATGCACAAATTCATGGACATGTCCGTTTGGGTTTGACTGTGTCACAAACAGTAGTGCAAATTGGCCTTCATCCAAGCTCTTCCAGGGACTGGGCAACCTTGATGATGTCATTAATCATTACAGCTCGGAGAATCTTTGCATTTGAGAAATTACAAGAGGACTTGATAAGATTTCCGGAGAACAGTGACTGATGAAGCACTGCGTAAGTGACATAATGAATGTGACTGGATGTGTCAAAACACAGGACAACTTTCCTGTAATAAAAAGAGGCAGCTATCCTCTCCTTCCAACTAGGGAGGCTTCAGCTAGCCGAGGCAAAATCTGAAAAGCAGTTTAACGCAGACAAAACGTCGATGGAATTAAAAGCAGCAATTTAAAATTAACATTCCTTCAGCCACTGTGAAATGTACAGGAAGTTGGAATACATAAGTTGCCTAATGCTGAGTCAGACAGACCGCTGGTTGACCAATGCCAGACTTGTCTACTCTGACTGGCAGCAAATCTCCAGGATCTCTGGTAGAGGTCTTTCGCATATCCTGCTTCCTGATCAGTCGGACCAGACCCAATGGGTTGAAATTAAATCAAAAGAGTTTCTGCCTATAAATTAGGAAGAATTTTCTAACAGTTAGATCGGTTTCTCAGTGGAACAGGCTTCCTCGGGAAGTGGTGAGCACTCCTTCCCTGGAGGTTTTTAAGCAGAGGCTAGATGGCCATCTGTCAGCAATGCTGATTCTATGACCTTAGGCAGTTCATGAGAGGGAGGGCATCCAGGCCATCTTCTGGGCCTAAAGTAAGGGTCACTGGGGGTGTGTGGGGGAGGTAGTTGGGAATTTCCTGCATTTTGCAGGGGGTTGGACTAGATGACCCTGGTGGTCCCTTCCAACTCTATGATCCTATGATCCTTTTAACGGAGAGTGCCAGGGATTGAACCTGGGACCTCCTGGATGCTAAGCAGATGCTCTACGACTGAGCCATTTTGCTTATTGTAGTTGCCTAAAGGCCAATACAAAGGGACATTTTTTAAAAAGAAATGAGCCCAAAGCAAGGAAGGATGGCATCTCAGCAGTAAACAGGCAAGCTAGGATAACAAACGAGGTTGTTAAGGTAAATAGTATAAATGACTCTTTGCAATGGTGAGGCAGCTTCGTTATCTCTTAGGGCACGAACTTAACAAGAAGACGGACAAAGCCTGCAGCAGAACACTGGGTGCTGACTTTCTTCCTGGCCCTGGGATCGCTGCTCCTTTCTCCTTTCAACAAAAGCTATTTGTGTTGTTTACACTCCAGGCAAGTTAACATTCCCATTCTATTGAGCCAGGGCTTAGAAAAATGAATGTTTCGAAGCATATTAAAGAGTGAACAGTTCTCCTCATGCTACGCAGCTTTCAAAACAACTGTTAGCCCAGGATCCTGCTCTTAATTATTCCCAAAGTTCCTTGTAAAATTATCTCGATGCATGCTTTGGGTTTTTATTCGGTTTCTGTTCTGTTTTGCAATCAATGTTTGAAAGGCTTTGTTCTCATCGGAGAAGTCTCAGGTTCCTATTATAGGCTGCTGAATCAGTTTTCAGTTGGTTCTTATGCTGCTGGCTGGCTTTGGATGTAGTTTTGTGCCTTCTCTTTATTGAATTGTTGCCTTTTTATTATTTTATTGTGCATCACTGAGTCCTTTTAATAGAAAAGCAGATTATAAACAAAAAAAAAGATGAACAGCTTGTTTCTGGAAAATATTTAAAGAGGACACCATTAGAAGTTCTGACCCTAAGTTTTAAAGCTGAGGCTCTATCAAAGGGACAGAGCAAGCAGCCACATAGCATAGTAGAGTTTTAAATTATCCCCCACATTGGGATGTTCCTACAGAGAGAAGTGATGGATTAGCAACAGCTATTTGCTCTTTAAAAAACCCCACAGGAGATCTATTCATGAAGCTCTTTACATAACATCCACATTTCCTCAGAGCAATACAGCACAAACTTCATGGAAGATGTTAAGCCTAAGTAGACAGTTTTAGTTGTACTAGTTGTGGTTAAAAAAAAAAAAAGGTATCGTGTTCTACCATGGGGGGATGTGGCCTTTAGTCAGATAGACATGGTCCCAAGCCACTAGTCTCTAAGGAGGAAGACAGATCTCCAGATTTATTTCACCTGCCCCTATAGGATTATTTTTGATGCCCCTTACAAAATATGAATTAGAGATATATCTAGTTCTCTGGACTTAGACACTCTCCATTTTTGTCTTTTAAAAGACTCTTCTTCCATTTAAGAGCCCCTGGCCATCCTAGTGTGGTACCTGAAGACCAAGATAGCAAAAGGTAAGTGCCGCATAGAGTCCAAGGCAACAAATTATAGCATACACTGTAACTGGATTAGTTATCTGAATAGGAAAGAGTTAGTGATATCCCAACAAAAGTTGCATTTTACTCATAATCATTACCCCAAAGGAAGATAAAAGCAGAAATGAGAGATGCATTAATAACTGATGATTAAGGGGCTAGAAAATCTCTAAGAATTAGTCCCATTGCTTACAGAGGTCCATTTAAAAAAAATTAAATAAATTTTATTAACAGAAATAAATACAATCACAGTTCACAAACACAAGAACACATAAATACATAAAGCAAACAAAACAACAACAAAACAAAAAAAAAGCACTAATGGTCGAGGGCTTTTGTTATAAATTCTTATATATAAATAAATATATACAGACATACATATATACATATACATACACACACATACACACACACACACACATACATACATACTTTTTCCTTTTCCTTTTGATTACAGGCACAAAAAGAAGTACAGCATAGGTGGTTAATACATTTGTTTGCAATAGTATCAGGGCTTCTTACAAAGGAGTAGTGAATGGTTTTAGACTGGATCACACATTCCTGTCCATCATTTCATATTTCAAAATTTGATGCCTGGTAGCTGACTTGGATTCAAGAAAAAGCATGTGCCATATCATTTGAGGTAATGCTGAGAAATTCTTTGCATGGCGATCGAACTCTGGTGGTTGCATTAAATGAGACAGCCTTCTAAGTCTAGGATCCCTTTCCTCAGTGTGGGTAAAAGCAGTTTGGGGGAAGGAGGCAATTTTTGCAAGACAACTGTATGCGGGGAAAGGGTTAAACAACTCCTCTTCCCTCTGAACCTTTATTGCCCTTAAGATCACAGCCCTAGCCGCTGAATTCTGTTAAGGCACAAAGTTGGAAAGAATAACCCCCAAAACTACACACAACAAAAAGTTCCACTCTTAGTGCAAAAAAGGGTGTGGCTGCTGTCCGTGGTGCTGAAAGGCCAGGGCACATTTTATGCTGTTGTCCCTCTTCTCAAATAATAAAAAGGTTCACAAAGTAGCTCACATCAATTTAAAAGTTACATTACTGGTAGCAAGCACTACACCAAAATGAGAATAAGACACATGCTAAGAGACAAAACACCCTGACCTGGACGGCCCAGGCTAGCCTGATCTCGTCAGATCTCAGGAGCTAAGCGGGGTCGGCCCTGGTTTGTACTAGGATGGGAGACCACCAAGGAATAGCAGGGTCATTATGCAATGGCAAACCATTTCTGTTAGTCTCTTGCCTTGAAACCCCTCCTGGGTTGCCCTAGGTTGGCTACAACTTGACGGCACTCTACACACACACAAGGGACAAAACACAGAAGGGAAGGGGAGGGTGGCACTAGGAGAGGGAGATGGTGCTGTGGGACACAGGCAGGATGCTGCTGCAGTCATCTTGTTTATGGGCTTCCAAGAGTCATCTGGTTGGCCACTGTGTGAACAGACTGCTGGACTTGATGGACCTTGGTCTGATCCTGCATGGTTTTTTTATGTTCTTATGGGTTTGACAACGCCTGGACAAAGCGTTGAGTTTAAAAGATGCTTTTAACCCCCCCTTCTAACATATACAGTCCTCAAGGCTGTACTGCCCAGCCTGCCCATTAAGATCTGCCTCCCAAGCCTGGAAGTTACAACTTGCAAGAAGGGTGGAGTCCTTGGCTCAAGCTGGATCCAGAAAGGTGACTGGAAGCTTGAACATGCACGAATCTGCCTTATATTGAGTCAGCATATTGGTCTATCATGTTTAGCCTTTGTCTGTTTTAGTGACAGCAGCTCTCAGGCAGAAATCTTTCCCATCACTTACTACCTGATCCATTTTAGCTGGAGCTACTGGGAACTGGGACTTTCTGCATACAAAGTAGATACTTTAAAACTGAGCCATGGTGTAGAAGCTCATACTCAGTATAAGGTACCTTCGTGTGTACATAAGCTTCCTCGCTGCTGTGAGCACTGAACTTCATACCTTGCTCCAGTCTGCTGCAATCCTATATTGATTGCATGGACTTGCACTGTGTAATCCTCCTGGAGTCTCAGTGAGAAACATACATAAGTGCCATCAAGGGGCTTTCAAAACAAGTGAGAAGCAGAGGTGGTTTGCCATTGCCTTTCTTAAGTGGTAGAACATCTGCTTGGCTTGTAGAAGGTCCCAGGTTCAATCCCCAGCATCTCCAGTTAAAGGGACTAGGCAAATAGGTGATGTGAGAGACCTGTACCTGAGACCTGGAGAGCCACTGCCAGTCTGAGTAGACAATACTTACGTTGATGGGCCAAGGGTCTGATTCAGTATAAGGCAGCTTCATGGGTTCCTCTGCAGAGTCTTCCTTGGTGGTCTCCCATCCAAGTACCAACCCTGCTTAGCTTCTGAGATCTGGTGAGATCGGGCTATACCATGCCACCTCCCCTCTCCTCAGTGAGAAAAGTGGGCTATAAAGTAAATAAAATAAAGAAAACTGAGTGTGAAGGCCAAATGGGATAGAGGTACAACTCACGATCTTCAATTGGCATTTGAGAAGGTAAGAACAGGAAGAAACAGAGCCCGGGAATCCTTCTACATGAGGTCACAGATTCCACACAGAGAAGGACTACACCCAGTGGGTTGTAACTGGTGCAAAGTCTTGGCTGAGAATTACTCATCCAAGACTTTTGTCTGGTTTTGTCTGGTTGCCCCATGAACAATCCCAACACTGTTCCAAGGAAATCATCCTCTGCAGAACACAATGTTTCTACCCAAAATCTGGACCAGCCACAAAGACTCCACTCAGACAATGGCTCAACTCAGTTCTTGCCTCTGGTATGTAGAGATATAAATTTTCTTTGACTTGCAAAAGAGATGTTCCTGTAAAAGGATATTTATTTCCCCTGTTTCCAAATCCAGCTCTTCGCCAAAACTGGGCTTTTAAAGAGGGGACAAAAAGGGAAAACCATGTCATTACTTTCTTTGCATGGAGAATGCAAATTTCATTCTAACTTATCCTGGCAGGGAAAAATCGATTTGCACGAACTGGTACAGAAGAGGAACTCAGGGATTTCTTTTAAGGCTGAGAGTTGTGATATGACAGAACAGGAGAGTATAAACCAGGAACGCCATTCACTGCATACAGCTGCTCCTTTTGCAAACTCGGCTGCTTTGTCTGACCCAAAAGCACTGTCTAAAAATATCTTCTGCATGAATATTTTCTGAAATTATATCTGGTCCAATTGATAGTTTTCCTTCTGTGAAATGGCAAACACTGCAAAAATTCATTCAAATGACAAAAGATAAGTTGATGTATTTTTACCATAGTGAATCAGGTAGGCAGAGGGTCAAAGGAAGCCACCATGGTATTGGAACGCTTGATGTCCAAAATAGAATACAGAGATGTTGAATCAACTAAATAGACATTCAAGGAGCATTTTCCAGCAATGAAGCATTTCAGGTGAGCCTCCCTGAGATGCTTAGAAAGCAAGAGAGTTTGCAATGGACTTTAAGGGCCTGGTGGCCAAGATCCATCAGCTCCTGTGTGGAGAAACAACAAGTTCCAGAAAAAAGTAATGGGGGGGGGGGGCACACAGCATTGTGAAGTGGTTAAGAGTGGTGGACTCTAATCTGGAGAACCGGGTTTGAGTCCCCACTCCTCCACATGAGCGGCAGATGCTAATCTGGTGAACCGGGTTGGTTTCCCCACTTGTACACATGAAGCCAGCTTGGTAACCTTGGGCTAGTCACAGCTCTCTTAGAGCTCTCTCAGCCCTACCGAATTCACAAGGGGAGAGGAAGGGAAGAAGATTGTAAGCCAGTTTGATTCTCCTTAAAAGGCAGAGAAAATCTGCATATAAAAACCTCCTCCTCCTCCAGTTCGACACGTTTAACTCTTTGTTGAGAGCCAGCACGGTGTAGTGGTTGGGAGTGGTGGACTCTAATCTGGAGAACCGGATTTGATTCCCCACTCCTCCACATGAGTGGCGGGCTCTAATCTGGTGAACTGGGTTGGTTTCCCCACTCCTACACGGGAAGCCTGCTGGGTGACCTTGGGCTAGTCACAGTTCTCTCCGAACTCTCCTCCTCCTCCTCCTCTTCCTTTTCTTCTTCTCCTCCTCCTCCTCCTCTTTCTTCTTCTTCTTCTCAAGGATACAAGGGGAACACAACCACAGACTTGCCCCCAGTCAAGGGATAGCTTGCTATGAATTTTAAACAGCCAGATGCCTATTTGTTTATTTTACCTCACCTTTCTGCCCTCAAGGCGGCTAACAAATTCAAACATACAAATTGAAATTTCATCTTAAATGCCGATAAAAACCAACACAAAAAATCCAGCATTGAAACCATTTACAACCAAAGTTAAAATAAATACAAAAGTTAAAAACAACAGTTAAAACCCTGGGGAGGGAGGGAGGGAGGATCACTGCAGGAATGCCAAGTGAAACAAACAAACAAAAAACTCTTCACTTTGGAAAGAGTTTCAGAGCTCTGGTGCCACAACCAAGAAGGCCCTCTCCTGGTGGCCACCCACCTAATCTCAGAAGGTGGGGGCACCTGAAGGAGGACCTCTAAAGATTACCATAGTGATCAGATAGGTTCATAAGGGAGTAGCCAGTCCTACCACAATCTTGCTACTAGATTTTACAGCGCCAATTATTTTGGTTTAGCTATGTATGCCTCACCTCTTTGCCCAAAGGAGATCTAAATCACAACAGACTTGTGAGGTAGGTTAGGCTGAGAGAGCGTATGAGACAGGGAGCTGGAACCAAAGAAGACTGCAAAGACAGGAAATAAATTCTGTAGAGCTACTACCTGAAGCACTAAAGTGAGAAGGAAACCCTTACAGAGTCTTAAAGACAATGCTGGGTCTTGCTACTGACCAGGCAAATTGGAAATCGGAACAAGAGGTATTGTTCCCCTGGTTTCTACACCATTCCTTCTGCTCGATGCTCTAGTTTTGCATTCAAGGATGTGTACCAGTGGCAAGTAGAAGAAGAAGAAGAAGAAGAGGTGGTTTTTATAAGCCAACTTTCTCTACCACTCAAGGAAGAATCAAACCGAATTACAATCATCTTCCCCTCCCCACAACAGACACCCTGTGAGGTAGGTGGGGCTGAGAGAGTGTGTCTAGCTCAAGGTCACCCAGCTGGCTTCGTGTGTAGGAGTGGGGAAACCAACTCAGTTCACCAGATTAGAGTCCACTGCTCTTAACCACTACACCCTGCTGGCTCTCAAGTATGCCTCTTTTATATCTTCAACATTTGTAAAATGACCTGCACCAGCCCAGATGCATCTTAAACTGAATGTACATCTCCCTGTGCTACTTTGATTCAGCAGAACTCAGAGCGCAGCAGGGCGGGAATCACAGGGTGGGTGTATCTCTGCGCAAGAAAGAAATCTTGAAACACATCCGCCTCAGCTATCCTGGTCCTTGGTGTCAAGTGAGCTGGGACTTTGCCATCACAATGTTCAAGCCCACACATGTTGCTAAGCTCCAGCTGACACGGGGCCCAGCTGACGTGGGAGGGATGTGTCGTTATTGCCGTGAAGGAGCCCTCTGGGGCAGAAGAGTGTTCTGAAAACCTTTATCATCATGCTGAGTCAAGTCCTAACGTCTAAGTCCAGAAGGAGTAACATGGGTGTGAAACCAGGAGATCAAACAGATGACTCCTGCTGCCCCGTTGGGGCCATTGTGATCCAAACCCGGCCTACGTGGTGCTTGGTTCTTCAGCTCTGCCTGCTCACCTTTGTTTCTCTCATTGAGAAAATCCTGTTCCTCCTCGCCCCCCCATGTATTGTTCTAGCATTCGTAACAAGGTGAAATCCACTTCCTCCCAGCGCCTACTCGTTTCCTTGGTTACCGATTTCCAGTTACTTACTTGTGCTCTCCCGGTCCATGCGTGAAGCTTTGTTTGCACGCACACACATACAGCATCTGGGTGTCAGTAGACAGTGTTCTTTTTTTTTTTTTAATGCTCTTAAATGAGAAAGCCAGAGAAAGAGAAATTCAAGCACATGAAGCAACTCATATGTCACATACGAAATCATTAGGTTAAGTTCTGGAGAGAAAGAGGGCCTGAAACAGGATGGTCTTCCTTACCGAACTCTTCTTTTGCAACTGAAAGCCTTGTCAGACAGAAGCAATGCCAACAGTCAACATTAACAGACCCAGGGATTTTCCGAACGGGCTTTTTTCAGATGAGAATTTTTCTTATCTGTCTTCACTGTTGAAGATATAGGGCAGATACATTTTCCTGAACATATGTTTTGAGGAGAGGGGGATGAGAAGCTGAGGCAAATAGTGGTAACAAGGAAGGCAGGAAGTTCTAAAACATACAGACAAACTGCATACTAACAATTCACCGGGACCAGACGATATCCATCCTAGAGTTCTTCAAGAACTCAAATGGGAAACTGCTTAACTTCTAATGATGATATGTAACATGTCCCTTAGATCAGCCTCTGTGCCAGAGGACTGGAAAATGGCCAATGTAACACCCATTTATAGAAAGAATTCCAGTGGGATCCAGGAAATTACAGGCCAATTAGCTTAATATTTGTTCCAGGTAAATTGATGGATAGCACTATTAAAAATAGAATTGTCAAGAATATAGAAGGGCAAGCCCTGCTGAGCAAAAAACCAACATGTCTTGTGCAAAGGTAGGTCCTGTCTCACTACCCTTTCAGATTTTTTTGAAAGTGTCAGTAAGCATGTGGACATGAATGAGCCTGTGGACATTGTGTATTTGGATTTCCAAAAGGCTTTTAACAACGTCCCCCACCAAAGAGTGCTAAGCAAACTTCATAGTCATGGGATAAGAGGACAAGTCTTCTTATGAATTGAAAGCTAGCTAAAAAACAGGAAGGAGAAAGTAGGAATAAATGGTCAGTTCTCATAATGGAGGGATGTGAGCAGCAGGGTCCCTCAGGGATCTGTGTTGGCACCAGTGCTTTTCAACCTGTTCATCAATGACCTGGATTTGGGGTTGAACAGCGAAGCAGCCAGGTTGACACCAAATTATTTAGGGTGGTTAAAACAAAATCAGACTGTGAAGAGCTCCAAAAGGATCTCTACAAACTGGAAGAATGGGCATTAAAATGGCAAATGAGATTAAATATGAGCAAGTGCAAAGTGGCGCATATTGGGGCAAAAAAAAAAAATCCCAACCTCACATATACACTGATGGGATTTGCGCTGGCAGCGACAGACCAAGAGAGGGATCTGGGGGTGGTAGTGGTGTCAATAAGCACCATGGTATCCATGGGCATCACACTGGGGACCCCTGCCCTAGACCATGAAGGGCTTTAAAGGTAAAGAGCCAGCACTTTGAATTGGGCCCAGAAGTAAATGGTAACCAGTGCAGTTGGCACAGCACTGGAGTCACGTGAACTAAGCAGTTGACTTCAGAGGAGATACTGGCTGCCACGTTTGGTGGAGCTTCTGAGCAGTCTTCAACGGCAGCCCCACATAGAGTGTGTTACAGTAGTCACTGTGACCAATATGACTACCTCTAATAGACGCCCAGGAAAACAGTCCAAAATACTTAGCACTTTCTCACAGAAAAATTACAACCAAAGATGTCATCATTAAGATACTGCACAGATCAAGCTGTCTTACTTTTAAGAGCCAGCATGGTGTAGTGGTTAAGAGCAGTGGTTTTGAATGGTGGACTCTGATCTGGAGAACCGGGTTTGATTCCCCACTCCTCCACATGAGCAGTGGAGGCTACTCTGGTGAACTGGATTTGTTTCCCCACTCCTACACATAAAGCCAGCTGGGTGACCTTGGGCTAGTCATAGCTCTTAGAGCTCTCTCAGTCCCACCTACCTCACAGGGTGTCTGCTGTGGGGAGGGGAAGGGAAGGTGATTGTAAGCCAGTTTGATTATTCCTTAAGTTATAGAGAAAGTTGGCATATAAAAACCAATAATAATTCTAATACTAACACTACTAATAACAATCCTTCTCCATCTCCTCCTCCTTCTTTCTTCTTCTTCTCCTCCTCCTCCTCCTCCTCTTCCTTTCAGTCTGCCATCTCCTTAAACAGCATCAAGGAGGCAAGGGCAGCAGCTTGAATTTTCAAAGTGCCTTGGTAGAATCTTCATCTTACTAATGCACCTTAATTTCTTTCGTTGATTTTTATAATGAAGAAGGAATCTCAAGGCTTTGTGGAGACATTGGTTCATGCAATTGGAAGTAGCAAAGATTTAATCGCACGGACCAAGGCATCAACGGGGACCATAGATTCCTTTCTCATTATAAAGCTGGATGGAAGAATTTATGGTCCATCAGTAAGATGAAGATTCTGCCATGGTGTTACGCCATTGGAATGAAAATCACTGCCCTGGCTGCTGTTCAGTCCCTTTCAGAATCTCAGGAAGTGGATGCAGCCTACGGAAGCTCTTAATGTGTTTGAAAAGTGGGGCGAGGGCTGCTGTAGCATCTTAAAATAAACAATCACTGGCTCATTGGGCTCTGAACTCGCACTTTCTTTTAATGAAATTCTTCTGCCAACAGATTTGCAACACTTCCGTAAATCAACAACTTCATAACTTTTTTTTTTTTAATGAAATCACAGAGGCTTGAGCTATGCCAGGCGTAACCTTACAACTGGTGGGTGGGTGGATGGGGGAAAACCTGGCTCCCTTTCCAAGGAGCTTAAATGATGGAATGCCTTCTGCCATGTGCCAAGGATCCAGCTGCCAACCCCGTTACAACCGAAGAAGGCCTTGGCAGGAGCTAGGCAAGAGCATATTTTTGGCTCCTGCTAATGGCAGTGTGTCCACCAGAAACCTGATTAAAAGGGGTTTTTGTCCATTCAGGCATCTAATTCAAGACAACGCTTTGATATTTGCTAAAAATGCATTGAAATGGATGGAAGACTGAACTCGTCTGGGGGTGGCCTTGGGTAATCAAGAGCCGGATCTCTGCGTCACAATTGCATAACGGTGTGATGAGCGGCGCGCATGGCGTCTCGACCATTGATTCACTGCGTTACCCTCGTAATCCCCCATATGGAAACACCAGAATATCACCCTTCCCTGAGCTCTCTATACTCCGTAGTAGGTCAATGCAGCCAAGAGTAGAGGGAGACCTCTTGAATCAAATCAAAGAAATCAAAGGCAATCTGATTCCATATCATTATGAGACAATCAGGACTCTGTGAGAAACTGTCACTCCCCTTAATCAAGAGCTTGCTTTTTTCTGGCACGTTAGAAATGAAGAAGAAACATTTATAGATCTCAAAATCTGTTTGGCCTAGCATATATTCCCATATACAGGCATACCTTTACATTTAACTTTAATAGCTGAATTGCCCTTGGCAAGATATTTAGCACCCCAATCAGTGTGGGCAGCTTAAGACGCTACCCAGTGGCTTTATTATGATTATTATTTATTACATTTCTACCCCACTCTCCCCAACCCAAAGGTTGGGCTCAGAGCGGCTTACACAGTTTAAAAACACAATCAAACAATAACCCATTAAAATAGTTTAAAATAATTTAAAGTAGCCCAATTGTCTGTGGATGGGCAATCCCACCCTGGTATCAAGTGCAGAGCGACAGCCGATCCCTTCTTCGCTTATCCTTTTCCGCACACCAAAGTTGTGCTGAAAGATGCTGTCCATCGAAACCATTCTCCTATCCTGGACAGCGTGAATATTAGGGTTGCCAACCTCCAGGCAGTAGATGGAGAGCTTCCGCTATTACAACTGATCTCCAGCCAATAGAGATCAGTTCACCTGGAGAAAATGGTCGCTTTGGCAATTGGACTCTATGGCACTAAAGTCCCTCCCCTCCCCAAACCCCCCTCCTCAGGCTCTGCCCCCAAAATCTCCAGGTATTTTTCAACCTGGAACTGGCAACCTTAGTGAACATTCAGGCATTGATGACCGGGACCAAGAGAGTGACTTCCTTCCCAGGCACATTGTGTTTTGTTTTTTCCCCAGGCACTTTGATTGGACACACCAAATTGTCCAATATGGTTGCCTCTCCCTTTTGCAAGATATCTCAGGGCATTTACTGATTAAGCTAACTTACCCACCAGATCACACTCAATCTGCCACCATTTTGGGGACTTTACCAGTCTAACCTATTTAAATAAGGCTCTCCTTCCTCCTAGCCTTGCAACCTTCCCCTGGTGCCCTTTTCACCTTTCTTCCTTTCCAGCATCTCTCCTACATTTACCCATAAATCTCCTTTTCATCCCCTTTTCTTTCCTTCTGCTTTACTCTTGTGGACCCCATACGCCCATATCAGTAGGTGGACTCCATTTGGACAAGCTGTGGGTGACTACATTTAGCTTAATGGGCTAGGAAGGTTTTAATTGTTTCTTGATTACTCATTTCCTAATTTGTGTGAGCAACTTGCTTTCTGATATAGTCCCTGATTTTGGTGTTTTATTGCACAGGGTTTTTAATCTGCTTTCTGCTCTTGCTTCTTCCTCCTGTTTATCTGTGTTCAATAAAGCTCAAACTCAGTTCAGTTAAAAATTGCCTCTCTAAGCCATCGTATTTTCTCCAAAAATATTGAACACTTTAGAAATCATTTCATGGCCAGGACAAGCATATGAAAACAGCACGCACATGTATCCCTTCTCTGGTAACACCTCTGTACCCAGACAGACCATCTTACTAGCAGGGGCTGCCAACTTATCCGATGCTAATGGCATATCCCACTCCTCTGTCACAGCAGCAAACAGCAACAAATGCTTGCATGAGCAATTCACGCTGCCTAGATTCCACAGGTCTAGTAAACAGAAAATCGTCCAAATAATGAGCTACAGTGGCCAACTGGGAAAAAGCCTGATCCTGCCCATTCAAGAACAAAACTGCATTTTTTGAACTGCAGACAAGAAATGGAGCACCTCATGAGTAGGCCTGTGTCCATGTAAAATCTTCTTTGAAAAGTGCATTCTAATGACTAAACTGAAGCTGTCATACTTTGGTCATATTTTGAGAAGACAAGAGCCACTGGAAAAAACAATAATGCTAGGAAAAGTTGAAGGCAGCAGGAAAAGAGGAAGACCCAACATGAGATGGATTGACTCTACAAAGGAATCTACGGCCCTCAGTTTGCAAGACCTGAGCCAGGCTGTTAACGATAGGATGTTTTGGAAGTCATTAATTCATAGGGCCACCATAGGTTGGAAGTAACTTGATGGCACTTAATACACAAACAATAAGTTAAAGTCTCATTGGTGAATGGGCAACAGCCAAATAGCAGAATTCACTTGCCCATCAATGCCCCCTTTTCTGTAAGGATGGTGGTGTCAAAAGATTTGTACTTAACTTAATTCCACAGGAATGCAGCTCCAGGGTATGCAAGCTGATCAATCAAATGGAATTCTGCCAAATATTGTTTTGGGCATCATAGCAAGAGGGGAGATGTTTAATCGGTAGGATGTCAAATGGACCTGCAGCCAGATCATAAACACATGAAGCTGCATTATACTGAATCAGACCCTTGGTCCATCAAAGTCAGTATTGTCTATTCAGACCGGCAGCGGCTCTCCAGGATCTCAGGCAGTGGTCTTTTACTTCACCTACTTGCCTAGTCCCTTCAACTGGAGATGCTGGGGATGGAACCTGGAACCTTCGGCATGCCAAGCAGATGCTCTACCACTAAACCACAGCCCTTCCCTCCAATTGTGCTACTCATTCCGAGCATGCGGGTAAATTATAAACCTGGGGTAACTGAGAAGGGCCTTTTGCCACTGGAACTGCTGCATTACGGAAGAGCACCTCTAACATGAAATGGGACAGACTACAGCTGGGATCATGGGGAATATATTGCTTCTCTGTATGCCTGAAAGTATTAATATACTGGGCTAGGGGGGAATAAATCAGAGTTTCATTTTTACTGAACAGGACAGCACTACTCCAACAGACTATGGTTTACGTGGACTGAATGGTACCCTGTATGCTTTTCCCAAAGAGATTTTTTTAAAAAAACTAGTGCTGGAAACTTGCCAGCGAACTCACAAGTGCCTGCAGAAAAGCACTAATTTTGTACATCACAAGCACATTTAGTGTTTATATACTCTTAAGCTACATTCCATTTGAAGAAGTCCCTCATCTCCTTGTCAATCTTTGGCTGACATACCTCCCATACCTAAAACTGACTTCAAATGATGCACCATGCTATGCATCCAACGTCCTTCAGTCGGAATCCTAAAACTGAACCAAAGCCTTAATTTTTTTTAAAAAGTGCATCCAAATCATGAAGATAACTAGCAGGTGACAGAGCTTAGGCAATTGACTTGAGCACTGCATCCTTTGATGAGATATTTTCCCCGTCCCCTCCTTTCTGACCCCCTTCCCTTTCCCTGACAGCTTGGAGTTGTCCCTGCATTTGAACTCTGTCCCAGCATGCTTTGGTGCATCGCTTGAAAGGATCGTCCCCATAGTGCCGTTTGACGCACAGCCAAGCCTGCTCGTCCCTGCCAAATTGGACTTCAGGCTTCCACCTGTGCCGGCCCTTGGGAGAGCACCAGGGGACTGCTTCGTCCATGTGCCCCCCCAGTGGAGCCAAGGTTGGCTACACAAAGTGCACAGGCCAGCCATATGGCATGGCTGAGTGCCCAAATGCCCCACCTGGTGTGCGTCAGCAGGGTTGGCCTCCTCCCTGAATGGGCCAAGATGCTCTCCGTCACCTTGAATTTTCACTGCATCCAAGTGCTATGTAGAAACAGAACTGGCAACCCTAATCATACCTCACTGAGGTCCCTGACCTCTCCAACCTCTACCCTCAAGTCACCAGGAGTTTCCCAACCTGCAGCTCGCAACCCTACCCCATCCCCCACTAGTGGCCAGTGCTACCTAAAACCAAGTAATATACACAATGTGGGAACCGGTTTTAGGAGCCTGGCTTATACATTCACCTTGAGCTAATTCTGGGTTTAAAGCTAATTTTTTATTTTATTGCCCTAGAAATGGCCCTAAGTGTTTGAGGTCACCTTCTTCGCCACTGGCGGGAGGTTTTTGGGGTGGAGCCTGAGGAGGGCGGGGTTTGAGGAGGGGAGGGACTTCATTGCCATACAGTCCAATTGCCAAAGCGGCCATTTTCTCCAGGCGAACTGATCTCTATCGGTTGAAGATCAGCTGTAATAGCAGGAGATCTCCAGCTAGTACCTGGAGGGTGGCAACCCTAATCATGAACATACCTCCAATCCGTGGTCGCAGGGGACAATGTGCTAAGAAATATATGTTCCCTGCATACAGCACCAAGACCTGGGATCCACCTTTTAAATGGAGACACCAGCTGTGGCAAGCGCCCGCATAGGTTAGCGATTTGCCCGGGGGCTTGCATCTCCTTTACATCAGCTCCTACCCAAGCCTCAGGATCCACTTCCTGAACAACCTTGGAGTAAACACACCAAATATTTGCATTTGAGATTTGTGAGTCCCAGACTGACAAGCCTCGCATAATTGATTGCTCATGAGCAATTAGTCAAGAGCAAGTCAGCAAGCCGTCTGCAAACATCTCTCGTCATGAACGAGAGGAGGAAAACTGCAAGATGCCCTCGAGCTGAAAGGAGTCAGAACTGCTGAACGCATTACTTCGGGGTGTTTCGGGGCTTGGAAGCACACAACTCTCTTAACTGCCCACAGATCTTGGTTTTGTGGGTCACCAAATTTGCGCTGGCTCTGCTCATTCAAGCGGCAGCCGGCAGTGATTTTATGACATAGGGTAGCAGTCAAATATTTAAACAGGTTTATAACTCATCATATGTTGAGGACACCATGGGGGGAGCCAGAAATCTTATTACACCAGCCATCTTAAACCAGCAAAATACACATTCAATTAGCAAATCCACATTCCCAAATCCAGTTTGTCAGGGCAGCACAGTTGCTGGGGTGGAAGCACCCCTGTAGGTGGTAGAATTGCTAAAATCCCTTTGCATAGGATTCTGCCCTTCAACCACCCCCCCAACCTATTTCCTCTCCCTCAACTAGGGTTACCAACCTTCAGGGTGGATCTGGAGATCTGGAAATACAGCTGATCTCCAGACTACAGAAGAAAAAGAGTTGGTTTTTATATGCCGATTTTCTCTACCTTTTAAGGAGAATCAAACCGGCTTATAATCTCCTTCCTCTCCCCACAACAGACACCTTGTGAGATAGGTGGGGCTGAGAGAGCTCTAAGAGAGCTGTGACTAGCCCAAGGTCATCCAGCTGGCTTCATGTTTAGGAAGGGGAAAACCAACTGGTTCACCAGATTAGAGTCTGCCGCTCATGTGGAGGAGAGGAGAATCAAATCCGGTTCTCCAGATTAGAGTCCACTGCTCTTAACCACTGCACCACGCTGGCGGTCCATTCCCCTTAGGGCTGCCAAGCCCCCAGTGGGGGCAAGGGAGCCCCTATGCTGAGCTCCCAATAGCTAGCACAAGCTTTTTGTTCAAGGCGCTTTCCACACACAAACGCTTTTCAGATATCAGCCAGTAGCTCCATCCAGACTCAAGCCCTGCAGTATTAATGACCCTGTTCCAGCAGCTCACACCCTCTTACAAGGTTTCCCAGGCAGCCTTCCCAAGAGAAGTGGAAGCTGAAAGAAGAGGTCTTTTTGAAGCCTTGATTTTGGCCTGCTTAACCAAATGGAAGGATGAAATCAGACTAGTTTTCCATCTTGTTGAGAGCAAATGTTCATTTGGCCTTATTCTACAGCAAATTTGGGGACAATTATTTCACTAAGCATCTCTTTGTGCTGCTGTTTCCAGCTCAGAGGATGAGAGAAATGGATTCCCACCACCACCTTGATGAGTAGGGTTGCCAACCTCCAGGTACTAGCTGGAGATCTCCTGCTATTACAACTGACCTCCAGCCCATAGAAATCAGTTGACCTGGAGAAAATGGCCACTTTGGCAATAGGATTCTATGGCATTGATGTCCCTCCCCTTCCCAAACCCCGCCCTCCTCAGGTTCCACCCCAAAAACCTCCCACCAGTTGTGAAGAGGGACCTGGCAACCCTACTGATGAGTGCATGGGAAACAAATCTTCGCATTTCTACAAGTCTGATTTGGCATTGGGCTTGTTCTAACCATACATGTTCTATTTCGTCTTGTGGGTTGAGTGAAGTAAGGGTAGGGCTGGCAACCCCAAGTGCTGCCAAGAGATCTCCTGGAATTGCAACTGCTCTGCAGATGACAGAGATCAGTTCCCATGGAGAAAATGGCTGCTTTGGAGAGTGGGCTCTATGGCATTATACCCTACTGAGGTCCCTTTCTTCCCAAACCCACCCTCCCCAGGCTCCATGCCCAACTCTCCAGGAAGTTTCCAACCCAGAGTGTGCAACTCTAAGCGAGACTAAAGGGAACCTCCGCATTCAGAGGCAGTCAACCTCTGAATACCAGTGTCAGGAGGTAGCATCAGGGGAAGGTCTCAGCCTCTATGCCCTGTTGTTGGACCTCCAGGGGAACTGGTTGGCCACCGCGTGAGGCAGGATGCTGGACGAGATGGACCACTGGTCTGATCCAGCAGGATTCTTCTTATGATCTTAACTTAAAATGCTTGCCAAAGAGGTTTGGCACCAGGTTTTTCCAAAGCTTCACATGTGCAAAAGCAGTGCCAACCCACACAATCAGCCAGCCTTTCCTATTGCACCTTACACAGCCACCAGCAAGATCTCAGGATTTCAGTCTTCTTGAATAACTTGATTGAATTGCAAGATCTGACTTAGTTTGTCCAAGGACTGAAGCATTAGAAAAAGGCTGAAATGTTTTTCCCTACACCAGCTACAATTTGTATTATACATATTGCACTTTTTTGGGTATGCCAGACTTCAAGTTCCACTAGCAAAAATTATAGGTACTAAGAGCACCTTCCTTTAAATTCAAAAGAGGAATGCACAATACCTTTCTTAGACTTTAAGAAAGTATTTTTCCAGGCATTTACTGAAGGAGATAATAGTGGGTGCCATCTCCTTAGAAAAAAATTGCATTCTCCCTCTGGTACAATATCCACTGGGATTTCCTTTCCTATTGCTAAGGACAAATGCCAAATGGCAAGGGTCTCATAGAATCACAGAGTTGGAAGGTACCTCCAGAGTCATCTAGTCCAACCCCCTGCACAATGCAGGAAGCTCACAACTACCTCTCATACACACCCCAGTGGCCCCTGCTCCATGCCAAGAAGATGGCAAAAATCCCTCCAGGATCCCTGGCCAAACCGGCCTGGAGGAAAATTGTTTCCTGTCTTTTTTGTTTTTTGTTTTTAAAGCATTTATTTGTGACTGGTTTATGTGCTTGGTGATGGGTTAAACAACTGCCTGCTGAGTGGAGCAGCCGGGCAGCGAGGGGGAAGATGGAGAACCCCACTGGACTGTGTGGGAACACGCATGGGCGAAAAAGCCAACCGCACTGTGAGGAAGGAATAAATGAAGCAAGAGCCGCAGATGGGTTGATGAAAAGACAGAGAGGCCATTGAAAAATCAGCTGCCTCTGTGGTTTCCATGGTCAACAGCATCTTGTAGAGTTTGGAGAGCAAGTGATCTTGGGATTTGAAGACCAGTAACACTAATAATGACGATAACATTAAAAGAAGGCATGTAGACGGAATCTGGAGGGCACGGACACAAAATGAATTGCAATGTTTTCCCCCAATTTGCCTATTCCCTTTCTTTTTCTCTTCCTGTATCCCTTTTAAAAATGAATAAAATTACTATAAAGAAAAATCAGCCGCCTGATAACGAATGGAGAAGACGTGAGTCAAAGCAACAGCTCTTTGATCATCCCTCAGTGCCCCCCCTTCAGTCGCCCAGTTCTTTCCCAATCATGATCTCTTCAATCAGTCCGTCTCGCATAGGAAAAGGATGCAAAGAGTTGTTCTTTCAGCTACGGTTTCCATCAGCTCTGGCCTCCCTACCCCTCACCCTTTTTTCTACTGTTGTCCACTAACTGCTTAAGCGAAATGTGGGGGCCCTGACTGCTTCCAGGCCTTACAGCGGTCTTCACTCCCTAAAACGAGTGCCATCTGTGGTATCATTCTGCTTTATGTTTTGAGGGATTGTCAAAGTGTTTACTTATATTGTGATTTTATAGTGTTTTGCAGAGTGGTAAGCTGCAGTACTGCAGTCAAAAGCTCTGCTCACAACCTGAATTCGATCCCGACGGGAGTCAGTTTCAGGTAGCTGGCTCAAGGTTGACTCGGCCGTCCATCCTTCTGATGTCAGTAAAATGAGCACCCAGCTTGCAGGGGGTCAAGTGTCATATAGAGGAGGGTGCCAAGTTGTTTTCTGTTGCCCCAGAAGGTTGGACCAGAACCAACTGGTTGAAATTAATTCAAAAGAGTTTTTGTCTAGACATTAGAAAGAATTTTCTAACAGTTTGAGCGGTTCCTCAGTGGAACAGGCTTCCTCGGGAGGTGGTGAGCTCTTCTTCCCTGGAGGTTTTTAAGAAGAGGTTGGATGGCCATCTGTCAGCAATGCTGATTCTATGACCTTAGGCAGACCATTAGAGGGAAGGCATCTTGGACATCTTCTGGGCATGGAGTAGGGGTCACTGGGGGTGTGGGGGCGGAGGTAGTTGTGGATTTTCTGCATTGTGCAGGGGGTTGGACTAGATGACCCTGGTGGTCCCTTCCAATTCTATGATTCTATGATCTAAACAAACAAATAAATAAAGCAAATGTGGCTTTCATTTGGCTTTCCATTTGGCTTTCTTCCTTCAGCTTCCTAAACTTTACTTTCCTTTTTCTTTTCTTTTTTGACAGCAAAACAATCCTACTTGCCAACACGGCAAACATCTGTGACTTTCCTAAAGTCTACAATATCTAAAACCAACAGAGACAAGAGCATCTGCCGCTCTCCCCCTTCCCCCCTCATTCGGAGAGCCACAATCCTACTTTGTAAATCTCCTTGAAAAGGCAGTCGAGGCCACAGGAAGATGCTGTCAGCACAAGACGCAGCAGGATAACTTGGGATAAGGGAAGAAGACAACGACGAGCATCTTTTCCCCAAAAGCAGATGAGATTCAGACATAATTATGCACCGGAGGATAAAAGGAAACGGGAGGCTACAGCCATTTGTAAATCAGAGATCCCCATAGGAGCAACATGTGACCACTGAGCACAGCCTACACATTCAGCCACAACATGTCGAGTCGTTGTTAGCCTCCAAAATGAAAAGGATTCTAGCCATGTTTAGGGAAGGACAGCTACGGGAGAAATGTCAGAGAACAGATGGAACTGGAGCAAATGCTTTTGAGTGATTTTGGCCACCGGTTCATTTTTCACCATGGTTACCATTCACAGAACTCCCCATCCTGAAGCTCGCCTTCAAAAAGGGGGCGGAATAGACCTGGCTATTTTCTTAGTAGGCCAAGACAAATCCTTTGGCTTCCTGCACCCCAGTAACCAGCTCTATGTGAGCAATTTTGCAAATATCTGCCTAAATTTCTGCAAACTGTATCGTGGCTACTGCCTTGCCATAAGGTGAGAACAAACTTGCCCTGACCTGGATGGCTCAGGCTAGCCTGATCTCACCAGATCTCGGAAGCTAAGCAGGGTTTTGCCTGGTCAGTACTTGTATGGGAGACCACCAAGGAAGTCCAGGGTTGCTATGCAGAGGCAGGCACTGGCAAACCACCTCTGTTAGTCTCTTGCCTTGAAAACTCTATGGGGTTGCTGTAAGTCTGCTTTGACTTGACGGCAAATTCTACCACCAAGAACACACTTGGGCCACTTGGAAAGACACTAAATATTGGGATTTGGAAAAGTGCTACTTCTAAGTAGTAAGAGACAGGTTCCAAGTGGTCCATGATTCAATAGTTTACTTTTAAAAAGGTTAATCCAACATGGAAAATAAAACATAGGACACAAAATGGGTGTAATTCCAGAGGGGCCGTGGTAGGCTATTGTAACACAAATAATTCAGATAGTAACTTTCTGAATTGCTATACTGATAAGGAGACAGCTTCCCGCTCTCTGCCTCTGGGGTCCCACTGCTTTTCAGTGGAGCAGTAGGAGAAAAATGGGAGGGCTGACGTTGGGCAATGCCATGACATCACCTCTGGGTACATAACAGGAAGTGACAGCATGGCACTAGGCAACGTTCTGGGTTTTTACCATAGCGATTTGGGAAATTCCTAGAATGTCGCACGATGCCATGATATCACTTCCCGGTACGTACACTGGAGCGCCACCCAATGTCAGTTGTCTGTGGCAACTGGTTGGCCACTGTGGATGCTTGCTGGACTACATGGATCACCACTCTGAGCCAGTAGGGCTCTTCTTATGAGTCTTGTGGCACCTTAAAAATGCACAGAGTTTTATTCTAGCATATGCTGTGGGAGACTGGAGCCCACTTCAAATGCATGTAGTGGGCCCGTACTGTACAGTTGTTTCACGTAGGGCAGTGAAAGCAAACAGCAGAGTCAAGGGGCCATGAAATGCAGGAAGAAAAGAGTGAAAGGAAAGGGAGAGCCAGCGTGGTGTGGTGGTTAAGAATGGTGGACTCTAATCTGGAGAACCGGGTTTGATTCCCCACTCCTCCACATGAAGCCTGCTGTGTGACCTTGGGCTAGTCACAGTTTTCTCTGAACTCTCTCAGCCCCACCTACCTCACAAGGTGCCGGTTGTGGGGAAGGAGAGGGAATGTGATTGTAAGCTGCTCTGGGACTCCTTAAAGGTTGAGACTGCTGGCCCAAATCCATATACAACAGCTCTGTCCTTGGTGGTGCTGTCTCAGTTGTGAGTTGGTGGGAGGGCGGGGGAGGGCGTGATGCTGTGCATTTAAGAGCCAGCATGGTGTAGTGGTTAAGAGTGGCAGACTCTAATCGGGAGAACTGGGTTCGATTCCCCATTCCTCCACATGAAGCCTGCTGGCTAGTCACAGTTCTCTCTGAACTCAGTCCCACCTACCTCACAAGGTGTCTGTGGTGGGGAGAGGAAGGGAAGGTGATTGTAAGCCAGTTTGAGACTCCTTTAAAGGTAGAGAAAATGGGGGTCCAACCAACTCTTCCTCCTCCTCCTTCTGTGAAAACCCAAATCAAACTGCAGAAGAGGAGTGAATATCACAGTCATTCAACTGATATGAGTACTCTTCCGCTTTAACAAAGGAGCCAAAGCGGACAATTCTCCAGTTTCTTCCACCGGTCTAAAAATACTCCCCGAATCTCAGTGGTATTTTGCAGTTCTGATAAGAAAAGAGCAGCAGCATTCCTTGGCCCCCATCCATTGTGTTTAAATCTAACAGAGAAAATTCCTTTCCTATATACTCCGGGGGCTGGTTTAATGACACATAGAAGATGCCAAATAGCTTGCAAAAGTGTTATCCTTTTCTCAAGGAAGGGGGCGGGTGGCTTCCTCTGTGCTCGCAACATGTGTTAATGCCACACTCCCCTGGAGCTCAGCAATTTTCAGATCTGAGTAATCGGGAGTTCTGTACTAAAAGGAGGAAAAGATGAAATTCTGAAAGGGAAACAGGTCTGTCAAATGACGTCGGCATAACACTATGTCATACTTGTTTTTCTTTATACACACACTTAATTTGCCTTCGGTATTTAATCCTGTGGTATTGGAGAAGAGTGTAACGGATACTGTGGACTGCACCCCCCCCCCAAAAAAAAACAGTGGGTTATAGATCAAATCAAGCCTGAAGTGACCCTAGAAGCTAAAATGACTAAATTGAGGCTATCATACTTTGGTCACATTATGAGAAGACAAGAGTCACTGGAAAAGACAATCATGCTAGGAAAAGTTGAAGGCAGCAGGAAAAGAGGAAGACCTAACAAGAAATGGATTGACTCAACAAAGGAAGCCATGGCCCTCAATTTGCAAGACCTGAGCAAGGCTGTTAAAGATAGGATGTTTTGGAGGACATTGATACATAGGGTTTCCATGAGTCGGAAGCGACTTGACTGCACTTAACACACACACACATTTAATCCTGATAAAAATTGCAGGATTTGGAAAGGAAGGCTGGAGGGTGGGGCCAATCCTCACAGTTTGAACACCATTAGTGCCTCAAACCAAAAGCAGTCTCCAGAATGTCCCCGCACAGTGTGTGATGGCAATTTAACCACACCCTGAGCAAATTCCAGCTTTCAGAGAATTTAAAGACACTGCTCCATCACAGCAAGATGGAGATAATGGAATTAATCTAAAATGGTCTTGGTGGATAGGGCCACTCGCACCCAAGCTCCTGTTTCAAAGCAATAAGCAGAAGCTGCACATTGGTTTATCAGTCCAGTGCATTTTTATCCTGCCTTTCTTCCAAGGAGCTCAGGGCAGGGTACAAGGCCCATACCTTACCTATATTTATTTCATTACACTTTTACCCCGCCCTCCCAGCGTGGTGTAGTGGTTAAGAGCAGTGGTTTGGAGCGGTGGACTCTGATCTGGGTTTGATTCCCCACTCCTCCACATGAGTGGCGGAAGCTAATCTGGTGAACTGGATTTGTTTCCCCACTCCTCCACATGAAGCCAGCTGGGTGACCTGGGGCTAGTCACAGCTCTCTCTGAGCTCTCTCAACCCCCTGTCTCCCCACCTCACAAGGTGTCTGTTGTGGGGAGAGGAAGGTGATTCATTTCAATGGGCTTAGACTGGAGTAACTCTGCACAAGATTGCAGTGATTGTCATGAGAACGAGCACCTTCCTTGTTTTGAAAATGGAGCGTTAAAAAGGCCATTATTCCCATATGAAGGAAGCCCACTGCACTCCCCACTTTAACAGGCACAGGAGAGCACTGGGACCGGCTGGAGCCCCCCAAAGGTACCATACCTTCTGTCTGTTGTTAGCCCAACAACTTTCCTCCATTCACAGCTGAACTGAGAAGGAAAAGGGGAAATCAACAGACTGCAAAGGGCAGAAAACATGGGAAGAAGGTAGGGGTGCCAATCCTGGGATGTGAAATTCCTGGAGATTTGGGGGATGGAACCTGAGGAGGGTGAGGTTTGGGGAGGAAGAGAACCTCAGTGGGGTATAATGCCTTAGAGTCCACCTTCCAAAGACGCCATTTTATCCAGGGGAAAACAGATCTCTTCAGTCTGGAGATCAGTTCTAATTCTGGGAGATCTCCAGGATCCACCTGGAGAATGGCCACCCTAGGAGAAGTGTCCAGCACCCATCTCCCATGCCTTCCTTTTCATGCTAAATGAAGCCCACCCATCCACCTACCCACCCAGAGTGGTGTAGTGGTTAAGAGCGGTGGACTCTTAATCTGGAGAATGGGGTTTGATTCCCCACTCCTCTACATGAGTGGTGGATTCTAATCTGGTGAACGGGGTTGGTTTTCCCACTCCTACACATGAAGCCAGCTGGGTGACCTTGGGCCAGTCACAGTTCTCTTAGAGCTCTCGTAGCCCCATCCACCTCACAAGATGCCTATTGTGGGGAGAGGAAGGGAAGGAGATTGTAAGCCGGTTTGATTCTCCTTAAAAGGTAGAGAAAGTCAGCATATAAAAAACAACTTCTTCTATCTTGCTTTATATGGGACCAGGATCCCTTGAGAACCACCTGCTCCCATATGGATCTCCCCACCTGTTGAGACCCTTGTATATAGGGCATACTGAGGATACCTTTCCATTGTGGAAGCGAGATGAGTAAGTACCAGATAGGAGCTTTCTGCCCTGGTGCCTCATTTATTATTCATTTATTTAAAAGATTGATGTCCCGTGCTCTCCAAGTCTACTCGAGGCAGATACTCCTTCCCTGCAGCTGTTCTCTTGGGCCTTACTGCATTAAACTTCAGGCACAAAGAAGGTTTTTTAAAAATTCCTAGGCTTTTGCAGTTATTCTGTTTTTGGATCTGGTCCCTTCATTTTGCTGCTATTGCTTTTATTTCTGCTGCAGCCATTCCTTTTTAAAACAAACAAACAAACAAATCAAATCTGGATTGGGTCAATATTTGCAGTGCCATCCCAAGCAGAGTTATACTTGTTAAGCCCATTGACGTCAATGAACTTAGAAGAGGGTAACTACTTAAGAAGGGTTGGTTTTCATATGCCGACTTTCTCTACCACTTAAGGCAGAATCAAACCAGCTTACAATCACCTTCCCTCCCCACGACAGATACCCTGTGAGGTAGGTGGGGCTAAGAGAGCTCTGTGACTAGCCCAAGTCACCCAGCTGGCTTCTTGTGTAGGAGTGGAGAAACAAATCCAGTTCACCAGATTAGCGTCCGCCGCTCACATGGAGGAGTGGGGAATCAAACCCCGTTCTCCAGATCAAAGTCCATCGCTCCAAACCACCGCTCTTAACCACACCACACTGGCTCTCCACTTAGGACCACACTGATTCATTGCATTTAAACACATCCTGCTGACTTTTACCGTATATACCCGTGTATAAGCCGACCCGCGTATAAGCCGAGGTGCCTAATTTCTCCCCAAAAATGGGGAAAAATTAGGCACCCGCGTATAAGCCGAGGGTCGGCTTATAACCCCTCCCCCCCCCAAGACTTACCTTCTGGGCTCCTGGCGGCGGGAAGCGGCGGATCCGGCGGGGGCGGCGGAGCGCCCTCCCCGCGGCCGCAGCAGGCCTCTGAAGGCCGCTCCCAGCCGGGAGAAGGCGGCGGGGGCGGCGGAGCGCCCTCCCCGCGGCCGCAGAGGGCCTCTGGAAGCCTCTCCCGGCCCGGGAGAAGGCGGCGGGGGCGGCGAAGCGTCCTCCCCGCGGCCGCAGCAGGCCTCTGTAAGCCGCTCCCGGCCGGGAGAAGGCGGCGGGGGTGGCGGAGCGCCCTCCCTGTGGCCGCAGGGGGGCTCTGGAGGCCGCTCCCGGCCTGGAAAAGATGCCGGTGGTAAGTTCCCCCCTCCCTCCTCCCTCCTCCTTCCCCCCTCTACTGTATTGACCCGCGTATAAGCCGAGGCCGGCTTTTTCAGCCCTTTTTTTGGGCTGAAAAACTCGGCTTATACGCGAGTATATACGGTATTCATTATTGCATAATGGTTAAGAGAGGTGGACTCCAATCTGGAGAACCGGGTCTGATTCCCCACTCCTCCATGTAAGTGGTGGACTCTAATCTGGAGAAACAGGTTAGATTCCCCACTCCGCCTCATGCAGCTGGGTGATCTTGGGCCAGTCACAATTCTCTCTGAACTGTCTCAGCCCCACCTACCTCACAAGGTGTCTGTTGTGGGGAGAGGAAGGGAAGATTTTAAGCAGGTTTGAGTCTCCTTAAAGGAAGAGAAAATTGGCATATAAAAACCAACTCTTCTTCTATAACAGATTGAGAGTCCTTTCTAAGGCAGGATGTCAATAACTTAAATACACTAAACTCTGAATGGCAAGACATGCCTGCCATCTCTGCATCTAGTCGGCTGCATTGGGGTGGGCCGCATATCATGTGACAACTGACTCGTCCAAATGTATTTGGGCGCTGCCATTTTGGTTCTCTTAATTTATCTGTGGGAGGAACAGAGAGAGACTGCTAGGGCTGGATACACCATGGAAAGAGAAAGAGAACAGGACTTCTGCATCTCACCACATCATCATCATCATCAACAACATATATTGTCACATGAACACATGAAGCTGCCTTATACTGAACCAGACCCTTGGTCCATCAGTCAGTATTGTCTACTCAGACTGGCAGCGGCTCTCCGGGGTCTCAGGTCTTTCACATCACCTACTTGCCTAGTCCCTTTAACTGGAGATGCCGGGGATTGAACCTGGGACCTTCTGCGTGCCAAGCAGATGCTCTACCACTGAGCCACAGCCTTGTCAAGTTGCAATTGACTCATGGCGACCCCTCATGGGGTTTTCAAGGCAAAAGATAAACAGAGGTGGTTTGCTGTTGCCTTACTCTGCAAGGCAACCCTGGTCTTCTCTGATGGTCTCCCATCTAGCCCCTTTCAATATGTTTTCACCTTCTGGTCAAAAGTGCTGTCTGTAGCGGCCTCTGAATTCCTCTTTAAGCTCCCAGGGCAAATTATACTTGCCTTTCCAAACAGCAGACGATTTGATGTCTCAAGCTAGGCAGGAGCTACGCCAAACCAAGCTGCTCCTCTAAGAAGGCCTGTTACTCTGGGACCTAAGCAAGTGGGATTTGAGTTAGGAAAAGAATAAATGATGTAAAAAAAATTGGGGGTGGGGGGAGAAAGAAGCAGCCAGCTCCTTGGCTTTCCCTTTATCGACTCAAATGCTAGCACTCTGGGAAATATCTATAATTTATTTTGCAGTACAGAAAACATTTGCTGCCAACTTCACCCTTGAAAGAGCAGAGTAGATAATGTAATTGAACCAGCAAATCATTTCATGTACAGTCCAGTATTTAGAGTGGGGGTGGGAGGGGGAGAACGGAGCAAGGACTCCCAGGGATCTGTTCCCGAATCTCTTGGAGGCTCTCAATCAATTTCCCCCCCCCCCTTCCATGTTCATTTGCTCCTCACAGGCAAATGTTTGGCTGGGCTGAACACTTGAAAGACACACAGCTGCCATTTTGATGCAGATGGCCCTGTCCTTGCTGAGCCGTCAGCAAATCTGAAGCAGGCGATGTAACTTTGCAGGAAAGAAGAGTTGGCTTTTATATGCCCACTTTCTCTACCATTTAAGGAAGAATCAAACAGGCTTACAATCACCTTCCCTTCCCCTCCCCACAACAGACACCCTGTGAGGTAGGTGGGGCTGAGAGAGCTCTAAGAGCTGTGACTAGCCCAAGGTCACCCAGCAGGCTGCATGTGTAGGAGTGGGGAAACAAATCCAGATGGGTTTGGCTTGACCCCATGAGTTCAAACAAGGCACAAGGCTCATCGGGCATTCAATGGATCCACCCAAGGCGGAGGCACAGCTTGTGAGCATGCCTTCTAACTGTGCCCTCCTCATCCAGGCTTTTGCTGCTGGCTGCTGACCGACCCGCCCTCCCTTTCAGACATCACAGGATTAGCTGGTTGACATTTGGGACTGAGATGGAATTTTTTGGGTTTCCCTGGATTGGCTATAGGGAGGGGGTGCTTTCTCACCTGCTGTTAATGGCATAGGGGAGGTTGGTTAAATAGACCTAAGTCTGACTGTTTAGGCCATAAGTATTTTGGCAGGGATAAGGCATGCCGATCATGATGACTGGCAAACACCCTGATGGTGTGTCCGGAACAGCACATCACTGGCGGTGCAGCGGAGTGCCTTTGGGGGTGAAGCAACATCTTTCCAAACCTGGTAGTGCTTGTGCACATTGTGTGTAAGCTACAATAAACAAGTCCCGTGGAAGACTCTGGCCAATTTTAGAGTGTGTGTGTGTGTGTGGGGGGGGGGTCGTCTGCCCAGCTAAGGCAGCCATGTTCAGGCTGCCCAGCACAGCCTGCCCATTTAAATATGTTAGCATATTTATCAGCATGACATAGATCAGTTTATTTAATTAAGCCATTTAACATAACAACATAAGAAAAGCCATGTGTATTCCCCTTCCAATGTTTCTGGCATGATTTTATCAACCATTAACAGCAGGGCTGCTTCTAACATCTTCCCTTCAGAGTAGGGGGTGTTCGTTCCGAAATACCTTAACTGAAAATATACCTAAAAGTATCTGTTTTAGATTAAGAACATAAGAAAAGCCATGCTGGATCAGACCAACGCCCATTAAATCCAGCAGTCTGTTCACACAATGTTCAACCAGGTGCCTCTAGGAAGCCCACAGACAAGACAACTGCAGCAGCATTGTCCTGCCTGTGTTCCACAGCACCTAATCGAAATCCTCCAACTCCAAGCTGTTGTCTCGTGTCTTCATTTGTGGGTTTCTTGGGGAAAATGAGCACAACCCAAATCGTGTTAGACTTATACAGTGTGGGGTAGTGGTTAAGAACTGTGGACTCTAATCTGGAGAACTGAGTTTGATTCCCCACTCCTCCACGTGCATGGCGGGCTCGAATCTGGGCTTGATTCCCCACGCCTCCAAATGAGTGGTGGACGCTAATCTGGTGAACTGGGTTGGTTTCCCCACTTCTACACATGAAGCCAGCTGGGTATAAAAACCAACTCTTCTTCTTTTCTTCTAGTACTTGGATGAAAGACCACCAAGGAAGACTCTGCAGAGGAAAATAACAACAAACCACCTTGGCTTCCCATTTGCCTTGAAAGCCCATTGGGTGGGGTCGTCATAAGTTGGTTGCGACTTGATAGCACTTACATGTGTAGACAGATGAAATTAAAGCCCTGGGGTGCTTAATGGCGAGCAGTAATTTCGGCTTCCAGTCTGGTCCCGTAGGATTGAGTTGTAAAACCACTTCGGAAGAAACATCCTTCTCCATGTGACAGAGAAGCTGCCCCTATCTCTGACACCAAATGCCTCTTTGCAAGCCGCGATGTCACACTCATCGTCTTCAACAAAGTTGCACCACCTCAGCTGTGAGATGCTTATTAATAGCAAGAACAAGTCTGCATTTTGACAGCACCTTTCAGCGCAGCATCCGAAAAGTGACACCCTCGTCCACAGACTTGACATGCCGGTTGGTTGGCCCTGCCTTCGAAACTCCTCTCCTTTCCAAATGTATCCTGCACATCATCACTACATTGAGAAGAACATGGCTTTAAATAATGCCTGGCAAAGACATGCGACCCTACATGGCAGAGATTACGTTTCCCCACATCAAAATAACTGACAGCATTTTTGGGGGGCAGGGGGTGACCAACAGGCCTGCTGACACTTTTATTGCAAGGAGCTTCCAGATCCAGGCTCATGGGACCACTGGGAAGGATGTGCAATTCTTAAACAAAGTAAAGTTTGTGGCCGACACTCATACATAAGGTTGCACCAATTTCCACCAATTCTCCTCTCAGGACATGGGAGAGTTCCCCCCAAAAGATGCCGATACTCAGTACCGATGAGTATCGCCACAAATAAAGTTCCGAGTATAAACATACTTTCATGTAGCTAAGTATATCTGCTATGTGTAGACCTCATATATTGTGTACACCTTATATATTTGAAGCGACTCATGCTAATGTTATGTGTTTTCCTGGAGAAGCTGCACTGAATGGATAGAAAATAAGGATGGTATCTTCTACAGGGAGACTAATTTTAGGGGGTGATGACTTTCAATCAGATTATATTTCTTTTGGAAACCGATTTAAGGATTGCTTACTCTGCCACCTTGAAAAGGAAAACAGCAATACCATTAACATCCTACTGCTCACAGCTGTATTCCCTATCGATCAATGGATATAGCTGTAAACAATATTCAATAGCTTTGTTGGGAACAGAACATTTTTCAAAGCATACAAGGGCCACTTTTTAAAATGGGGTTCCTGCAGTATTTCGAGAATGGCCTCGCCTGGCCTGAGAACCAATTTCTCCACGGGGAAAAAAAAAAAGCACTTCCCAATGAAGTCCTGTGCTTTTAGTAGTCTTTTGCATAGCAGAACATAGGGACTGCACACAGCTCATTGCTGAGATCTTGGGAGAGTGCACAATGAAAACGGGATGCTCTTAACTCATCCAAGGGGTATTTTGCTGCTTCAAGGAGGCTCGGGTGCTTTCCACCTCTGTTCTCTTAGGAGCCATTTGAACACCAAAGCAGATTTTTTTTGCTCACAGTTTGCACCAGCTATCTTGGATTCAAGTGAGCAATGCATTTGAGGGGGAGATCAATCTTAGGGTAGAGGGGCAAGAGAGAACATTTAAAAATACCTGTTCAAGTTTTGTTTTAAAAAGGTATGTTTTAAATTTACCTTTGGGGGGATATGGAGTGGATAAACTATCCATAACTTCCTTGTTTCAAAACAGGCCTATACAACACAAAGCTAGTGACACACATTATTAGCAACTTTCTCCCATCCTTGAACATCTAATACCTGCTCAAATCCAACAAGAACAAAGATTAGATGTGTGTCTACATCAGTACATCTGCATGCCCCTCCTTTCCCCTGAAACTCCTTCCTTGGTGCAAACTGCTGATCAAGGGTGAACACTTTGTTTCCTGCTGCAGTTGGGAAGTAATAAAAATGTACGGCAGTGTGTGTGTGTGTATGCACAAGTGGGCAAGAACTGAAGAATAAGCATCCCTTACCTGGGACAATCTGTACACATTTTGTATCGCATTTCAAGTTTCTAAAATCAAATATAATAATCGTATCTTGCCTAGAAGGGAGTGATTTGGTTTGCACAAATGTTTCCCGAATTTCTAACGGAGCAATTGCACCCTCCAGTGGCCACACTGGATAATGCTACACTGCAACATTCATGAATATTGCAGGTTTTCCTTTCCTATAGCAACGATCTGATTTCATGGGCCACCTGAAAAAAACCCACAGTGCCAGAAAAGGGTTTACGCTACCCAACTTCAGTGGCATTCCATTTACTTCTTTGCCATTGCCAAATGCTTTTATATCAGACACCCAAGTGAACATCCGCTTACTAATAAG
The DNA here is from genome assembly GCF_029931775.1 of Euleptes europaea. NCBI lineage: Eukaryota > Metazoa > Chordata > Lepidosauria > Squamata > Sphaerodactylidae > Euleptes > Euleptes europaea. The sequence goes on along the minus strand of NC_079325.1, from coordinate 13,069,094 downwards.
TGAATCCCTAAGAAACACATTGCGCAACTTGTGCAACTGATGGAATTCATGGTGGATTTGATGTCCTAGCAATGCAAGTAACTGAGATTTGTGGCAAGATACATCTTGAGAGTGCATGATGTATGGATTGGCTTACTCACCTGCTTTGGCTGGGAGAAGGACTCCCCCCCCCCATTGCTCTACTTTCCCGTTTTATTTATTTTGTATTTTAGCCCCACCTTCCTCCAAGCAGCTCTGGCCGGCGTCCATGGTTTCCCTCTTCTCCATTTTGTCTTTGCAATAACTCTGTGAGGTAGGCTAGGCTGAGAGCGACTGGCCGAACGTCCCACTGTTTCACACAAAGCCATGGTTTTTAGCACCGATGCCCGACAAGGATCTCACTCTCTAAGGATACTTCATTCTAACGACAGAGCAGGCAAAATGTTTCTATGAAAGCTTCCTTAAGTGGTTTGAAAACTCACAAAACTAGGAATAAAACTCAGTTTGAAAGAGGAACTCTTTCAACTCTTGTAGGAAAAATTTCATTGTATCAAAGTAAAAAAGGGGAGGGAAATCATGCTTTGGGCCACCTCTTCCCTCATACATGCACACACACCGTCAAGTGGCAGCCCCCCCCCCATGCGATCTCACATCGCTGGGTAACCTCAACTGGTTCCCGAGTGTCCATCGGAGGCGGCAGGAGCCCACACCATCAGACTCCGCCTACGGTGGAAGCACCTGTGTCTGCAGCAAGCGCCCATGGAGCCAACAACAGTACACCCATGTTTGAGAGCCAGCGTGATGTAGTGGTTAAGAGCGGTGGACTCTAATCTGGAGAACCAGGTTTATTTCCCCACTCCTACTCTTGACACCAACTGAGTGACCTTACCTTGGGCCAATCACAGTTCTCTCCAAACTCTCTCAGATTCACCTACCTCACAATTTCGTGGTGAAAAGGGAAGGGGGTTTTAAGCCCGTTTGAGACTCCTTAAAGGTAGAGAAAATTGGCTTATAAAAACTAACTCTTCTTCTTCTTTGGCACTTCTAATGAACATAAGAGCCAGGAGCTGCCAGTCCATTTCTAGTGGAACAGGGCTCACTCGCCAATAAGCCATTAAACTGGAAGGCTATACAGAGGGACAAGATACTCTGTTGGGGGGCACTGGTTCTCTTCTATGTTCTTAATCCCTTAGACAATCTGCCTGGTTATGATCTGGAACGGCAATCTATGTCCTCCAGGCTGTTCATTGGGTTATCATACCTCATTAAGACAGTGGAATTTTAGTGCCTTAAGATATGTTGGACAACTATGCACGCTTTCTGCTCAGTGAGGGGGAATTCTAAAACAGATTGCGCAGGTGTTCACATCTTCCCCTGCACACCAAGTAAAAGTGATATCGCATCATAGATTCTTACTGATAAGGCTGGAACATGGTATTTGTACACCTGCTGGAAATTAGTAGACTATACGTACCTTGTACCACTAAACCAGAACTGGAGGTAAAACTTGTTTTCATTCCAGCGGTGTACAATGTATCAGTTCAGATCCCAAATATGAAGGACAACTCTTAGTACATCTTTATAATATTTCTATGTTGCCCCTGCAGAGTCCTGCTTTAACAACTTGTAGCCCAGGAAGAGAGCCAGCGTCATGTAGTAGTTAAGAGAAGTGGACTCTAGTCTGGAGAACCAGGTTCAATTCCTGGTTCCACATGAAGCCTACTGGGTGACCTTGGGCCAGTCACAGTTCTCTCAGAACTCTCTCAGCCCACACAGAGGCAGGCATTGGCAAACCACCTCTGACTATCTGTTGCCTGAGCTCTTCTAATAATTAGAACTGAAGACTGAACTTTGTGCTGAATTACCTAAGATTAAAAACATATTTCCCACACTTGTCCAACCTACAGCTTTGTACTTTGCACAGTAATTTGAATTAAGTGATAAAATGTATGTTTCATTGGATGGGGTTGGTGTTTAGCTTTTTTCTCAGAGAGCATAAGCCAGTGGTTCCCAAACTGTGCTCTGTGGAGCACTTGGTGCTCCATGAAACAACTCCTAGTGCTCCATGAAGAGATTGGAAAGAAAAATACTACTGTCATTCAGTTTAGTATATAGGTGCTAGGTGAAAAGTAGTGCTCTGTGATGAATTTCTCTCCTGAAAAGTGATCCATGACTCAAAAAGTTTGGGAACCACTGACATAGGCTAACAAAGAGGCTGAGAATCTAACATCCATCTTGAATTATCTTGTGACAAACATGAGCAACGATGTGCCTACCTCCAACGGCAGGGCTCCCAAACCAAATCCCAACACACACCAATGCAGAGGAACACACACACACAGATTCATTTTTAACCTGGCTTCATTCATCGTTGAGTTGTACATCTGAGTTTTGTGGGATGTTAGTTCTTTTTTTTCCGTTAATAGCACAAGACACCTCAAGTCTGATCATAGCATTACAGTACAAATTAAAAAATAATAATAATAAAACCAAACACCTGCATTGTACACAGTGTGAAGAAAATGAGAATTCTAAATATTTACAAGGGGCGGGTAGGAGCAGGGATGCCACAAAAATATTTACACAAAAGAACATGAGTTCGTCGGCATATACATTTTACACCAGTTCTCACACACAAAGTTTTTTTTTTAAAAAAAATAAGACACTATATAAATTAAAGTGAACACCTGGAGATCACCCAAGTCTTTCTGGGATGCTTCTCTCATGTGGCTCATTGCAGAAGACGACTCAAGTTTTCCACAGCAGGAAAAAAAATAAAACTGCACAACTACCATTTCTCTTGTTCGTTTTGCATTGGAACAAAACAATATAAAACTTACTGGAGACACTAAAAGATACATGAGCTCATGTTCTTCTGTACCATGCGTACTGCATTGGTTTTCGTAGCACAAGATCCTGGAGAAAATGTCATGCCGAAGCCATCTTTAAAAAGTAAATAAAATTTTAAAAATCGCCATACGTCTACAATGTAGTTCCCTAACACACAACGTCACACCACAGGCAATTGACGCTTTTGTCATCAATGCGCCCGAAGAGATGAATGGAAAAAGAGCACATACGAAGGTCCAAAATTCTTGCTAGCTGAAAAGGAACCAAGCTGGATTCCAAGATGATTTTGGTTTTTGTGTGGCAACTTCTGCCACAACTGTGCAATTCTTCTTGTGACCCCTCCCATGTCATAGGTCCCCTCCCTCCCCAATTATGTCTGTGAAGACATAGGCACAATTATTTTCACTATCATCTGCATAAAATTTTTAACCTGATTAAAAATACTTTTTTAAAAGTTAAGATCAGCTATACTTGCTATGTCTACTTAACATATCAACAAAAGGGGCCCAAATTTTGCTCTGAGCAGCCATGCAAACCTGGATTTGGATGTATTTACGGTTAAGTGGAACTGCTATTGAATATGGACGTCTAATGCTGAAAAGGAGAAAAATTGGAATTAAGACCAAGGCAGCGAGCAAGAACAGGTGTGAGTGGTGGTTCTGCATTCTCACCAAACTTATGCTTTGACCATTGATCAGGGCCAATAAGGACTTGAACTTATGGCTGATAAGTGAAATTCCTCTTCCCTTGCCTTCCCTTGCCAGGGCCTCTTCACTCATTATACTGTGCCACTTCATTCCCAGCAAACAACATACTGTCTAATAATCATGGGACCAGTGGAAGAATTGCCATTCTTTCTATTGTTGGATTTGTGGTTGGGTGTAACAAAACAAAACAAAAGCTATCCCTCTTCTTGTTCACAAGGAAGGGTGTTTTAGAGTTCCAAAATTAGCTATAGACATGAGCAGGGGGTGCATAGTTAATTTTATGGCTTTCTCAGGTGGGGAAAAGTTTTCTCTACCGGTACAGTGGCAACATGTACAGAAAATGGCAATTGTCACTGTTCTTCAAACGCAAGCAGCTCCTTTGAATAACACTGCTGCCTTTTATACTCAAGGTTGTACTGCCATGTCGATTATCTTGGATCACCCCTCCTCCCAAATTTATATTAACATGAATGTTGGTGGTCAGCAAGAAAGGGGCATATATCAAGACAGGGAAGATTGAATGCAAGGTCTTGCTTTGAAACCGCAAAGTACTCTGTCTAGAGGGGGCTGTTTTTACTGAGGTGTACATTGCTTTGGTGGGACTTTATGGTTTAGGGGACTCAAAAGTATGTAAGTTCAAGGCTTGCTATGGAAATAAGAAAGTGATGAGCATCCAAAACCTAAGTGCACCCCTACCATCCTTTAGACAGACAGATTCGTGAGCTGAGGAAAATGTCAGATTTTGTTTAAGCACGGCCCCTAGAAGTTACAAATTTACAGGAAGTTGGCTTGGTTCTGATATCTCACCTGGAGGTTAGGTAACTTAAGGCCAATATATGGAGAGGATAACAAAGAAAATTAAGGCTTTCATGAAGAGAGAGGTTTGCGCTGCAGTCCTCGCTACCTGAACCTCAGACGTCCGAAACACAATGGGGTTTCCCTGCCTTAACTCCCAAAGGAACTCAGAGAAAGAGAGTTGAGGTGCAAAGCAGCTCTAACAGCATGAAGAACTTCAAATCGCTAGGTCCAAAACCGCTGGATCCAACTGGGCATTGGTGAAAGCTTGGATGAGTCACAAAGTGCCCCTCAAAATACTGGTTCACTTAGCTTTCATTTGTAACACAACGAACACCAGTTCGTTTAACTTTCTTGAGCAGCAAGATCTGCTTGCTTCACACAGTGGAAGCTTCATACGGTAGTGATCTCGCCTCTCTATTTCTCTTCCAATGGGAGAAAAAAATGCTTATGGAAGTTCCTCAAAGGGGGGGAGGGAGGCTGAGGTAAACCTGGTTCACAGTGAATCTTCTGGCCACTACATTTACACCTAGCACGCTTGAGGAACAATACAACCAAAACCTTAAAATAACGCATCATACAGAACAAAAGGAGATGGTCTGCTCTTTTCTGTAACAAAGACAAAGCACGGATGGGGAACTGAGAGAACCGAAAGTGGTGTCTTTTTTTAGAAGTGCTTTCCACCCCTGTAAAATCCAGTATTTTAAAATTATTACTACCATTGTTACTAAAAAAAAGCACAAAGTGGAAAAATCTTTCACTCCAGGAGGATCCTGATGCGAGTTCCCTCAAACCCTTTCCCCCACATAACCTATTGGCAAGGGACTAAGATAGACAGAGAGAGAAAAACTTGAGAAGCTTCATTTTGGACTTAAACCCAGCAATGTAGTTTCCGCCATCTGGTAGCCTTTGCTGTTTTGGATTCTGCCATTAACAGGGGAGAGCGAGGAGGCCTCTTTTTGCCACCAATCCAGCAAGCGCACCACTTTCAAAAGCACTGAAGGTTCACATATTCAACAAAGAAGCAAGCCAATATGTTGTTTCCAGAGGCACCTAAGCAAGAAACCATGTGTCATAGTGTGCACTAGGACGCACCGGTCTACACTTACAGCAAGCAGCTCGCCTTACCCACAAGAGTGAAGGAGGTGTATGTGCTATTACACACCGGCCTTTGGTAAAGCCAGCTGGCCTTTCCTAGGACTTGGTCCTCTGTATTCAGAGCTATGCATTCATCATTGCCAGCAGATAATCAGCACCCACTAGAAAGTCAGCCATTGCCACAGAACTACTTTGTGAATAAATGACTAAATTTCCATCAGTGACTCAGAATGCACCATGACCCTTTTCCCACAAAAGCATTTTTAAAGTTCTGCCATTCCAAGTCAGTCCATGAAGGATGCACGGCAGAAGGACCTCTGGATGATCCACCTGTACAGAGCGCTACATACAAAATGAATTTGCTGTAAAATGTCTCTAAGAGGTGTTTCTCTTAGAACCGTCAGAAATACAAGTCTCATTTGCCAGGTTTAGCAAAGCAAAGCTCCATTTACAACATTTGAGGTTCTCTCTTTAAAAAACAAAACAAAAACAAAACGTCTTAATGTTTGATGATGCAGCTTCTTAAATTATTTTGTCTTAATGTTTGATGATGCAGCTTCTTAAATTATTTTTTCTTAACAGCAATCTGTAATTGGATAATGCCTCTTGATCCTCACTTGGCCACTCTTGTATCCCACTCTTATTGATCTCAACGGACAATTTTCAGATGGAATTAGGAGCTTTAAGACCACTTAAAGTAGTTTTATGGAAGGTGACCATTGGATTAAACATTTTAAAAATAATCTAGAAACGTAGAAGGAACAAATAATGTGAAACCATTTATCTCTTCCCCCCCCCCCCCCACAAGTTTGGTACATTAAGCTTGAAAGGACCAAGTTAAAGTATTTACTTTTTAAAAAGCTTGCCATTCCATAAATCTCTGTCTAGTGATCACATACAAAGGACGAGATGAAATGTCTGCATTAAACCATCTACACATTATGTCATGCACGGATCTCCAAAGGCTATGGGAAATGCCATCATTTCAAACTAAGGAACAAAAGAACCATTCATGGGCACAACTCTTCCCGCCTTCAAGTTTTAAGAAAAGCCTGCACAATTGCTCCAACCTACCTTTAGACAACGCGAGAGAAAACTATACATTTACTATATAAAAACCTGGAAGCGGTGGAGAACTGGGGCGGTGGAGAAGGGGGGGGAAGCTGAGTGGGCACAAGACGAGTGGGGGGTTAATGGTGGGAGTCGTTCTGATGGGGGGGTTGTGTATCACTGAAAAAATAAAACAGTCCGCTGTCCAGCAGAGGCTGCTCACACTCTATCCCTCCCGCCCCCTTGAGCCTCACTCCGCATGGATCTCAGTCTCAGGCCTCTGCAGGCAGAGCTCGGAGGGAAGGAAGGCCCCCTGGCCCAAGGCCGTGGCATAGGTCCTGCTGTGCGGATGCGAAAAGGGGGGGACGAACCCCCCTCCTCCAGCATAGCCCCCTCTTTGGTGCTGAGGCATGGTATGGTAGTCATCCAAATTATCGTACTGCGACACCACAGTCATGGTGCTTTGGCGCTTGCCGAGGGTTTGGTACGGGTAAAGGAGGCCGGGGTCCCGCTCTACACTCTCGGGGTGCTGGAGCCGGAGGCTGTGGCTCCGCTCTGGTTTCGGGGGCGGTGCCGCGGGCTGCCCATAGTGCTCGCCCTCTTTGTAGCAGTCTCTGGTGTGCTTTTCAGCAGCAGCAGCGGCCTGCCTGGCTCGAGGCCGCTCTGCTTCGGGCCTGTCCTCTGGCAGCTTCAGCTCTTTATGATTCAGTCTCAAGGCATCGTGGCTGGCTGGAACGTATTTCCCGCCACCAGAGTGCTGGTAGGCCATCGATTCCAGTGGCTCCTGGTGCCCCTTTGGTCGGTAATCAGCATACAGGGGCCCGTTTTTAGATTCCAGGGGCTGCCTATGGCTCACGTCGTGCTGAAGATGCGTTCTGTGCTCGGTCGAATTACAACCCGCCTCGTGTGGTTTCCTGTTCCTGATGCTGCTTTGCTTTTGAGGGAGGGAAGGTTTCTCAGACTGCCCATTCCCATAGTTTCCATGGTAATGGGATCTGTCTAAGTCGGTGTCCGGATGTGGCACATAGTAGCGTTCGTCCCCCTCAGGGGTCCCAACCTTGCAAGGATACCTTCCTTCTTTCCCATCAGCAACAGTGAGAAGGCCAGTTTTCCCAGGATCAGATTTACTGCGCAAGTGAACAACATCGACCGTTCGCAACTCGTCCTGCAGCAAGGGGGCTACGTTGTCATACTGGGACATGACAGGCCCTTTCACTTTCTGGCGTGCACGGCTTTCCCTGCGGATGGACTGCATACGATACTTTTCCATGTCCTCCAGATCCCAGGAGACATACATGGGTTTGACATCCGGAGCGGGCGGCACGTCCCGGCTGATGAAGCTGTGCTCTTTGCCAGTCAGGTGGCTGGCGAGGCCACCCCGGGGGTACAGCGGCAGGCCAGGATAGCGGCACAAGCCTTTGCCCTGCAGCCTGGAGTAAGATGCAAAATCTCGACCAGAGAGAGGATGGCACTGCCTCAGTCGCACTGTTCCGTACGGATCCAGATCATAAAACCCACCGTCGGCAGCGGTGTAGCAGGAAGAACTGGAGGAGCTTGAGTAGGGGCTATACCGATAATGAACACGGCCATTCTCAAAGTAAGGCTGCAGCTGGGTGACGTGATAGTCCGCATGGGGCTGATATGGCTTAAATTGGTAGAGAGGCCTTGGGCAGTAGAGCGGCTCATCATCAGGAGGCACCTCCGTACGGGATATGGGAACTGATCGGATGGTGGACGGAGTAGCAACGTGCAGCGAGTGCACGCGCCGAATGGAGGGGTAGGGCGGCGTCTCCTCTACGTAACTGGTGCTCCTCATCGTAGGGCTCATGGAGGACATGTACTCCACCCGGCTGCGAGGCTTGGAGTGGTGGACAGAGGCGCTCTTCCCTTGTGAGGCGTACACATTGTACCTGGGAACCGCAGACGTGGGGGTTTCCGCCAGAGAAGGACAGCCGGGATGTTGCTCGGACTTGCTGTGATACAGGTGCGGCGGGATGCTTTCGGCCCTGTACTGGTGGATGGATGTAGGCTTGTGATGCACACAGTTGTCCAATGCTGGGGGCTCCGGGGTGTTCTCGGACTTGGAATGTGAGAAATATGAAGACTGAAGAGAGGCGTGTTTGGGTGGGGGAGGCGGCGGCAGAGCGTCCTCCACTGATGACGGCAGAGAAGAAGCAGCAAGAAAGGAATGGTAACTGGAGGGATTAATAGGATCTGCACTGTTTGAATGCATGGCTGCAGCAATTTTACTCTCTATTGTCCTCACAGGCGGGACTGGAGGTGTAAATCCATAGGAGTGAGCCGGGACAGATTCAGAACGCAAGTGCAAAGTGGGAGCTCTGGCGTTCTCACGGGGCTTTTCCAAGTGGCCTTGATGGAGCGTGGCTACAGGGATGGCCGTCGTACACTGGATAGTAGCACTGCCCTCGGGGATGAAAACGAGAGCTGGCTCAGCTGACCGTGGCTCAGGCAGTTTCTCTGGAGTCGCCTCTTCTTGTGCCTGCTGCGACAAAGCAAACCAAAGATTAGTTGTGACCTCAGCCCCTCAGCACAGTCATATACTTCAGTGTCCTCTGGGGTACAGCCTCCTTGAGAATCATAGAGTTGGAAGGGGACCACCAGGGTCATCTAGTCCAACCCCCTGCACAATGCAGGAAATTCACAACTAGACATCCCCAGACACCTCCAGTGACCCCTACTCCATGCCCAGAAGATGGCCAAGATGCCCTCCCTCTCATCATCTGCCTAAGGTCATAGAATCAGCACTGCTGACAGATGGCCATCTAGCCTCAGCTTAAAAACCTACATACAGCCCCTACATGAGCACCTCCAGTTCTTCCTGCTACACCGCTGCTGATGGTGGAAGTAGTTCAATATCCCATCCAAAAGAATAGCTAGGAGTGACTGACAGCTGTACTAGAAGGTGTAGCATTCTTTACCCTTCAACAGGAAAGCGGTTAAAATTGGAACTTTAAGCAAACCTTATTGATCCGTCACTAACCAAGGTTTTTAATACAGCCGCAGCGCCAGCAGGACATGAAGGGAAGTGGGGCAAACTATCAGTGGAAAAGGTCTATTCCCCAAGCATATAAACATCAAGAAACCAAAGAATACTTGACTAAATAAAGGAAGCCATGGCCTTCAGTTTGCAAGACCAGAGCAATGCTATTAATGACATAATGTTTTGGGGGTCATTAATTCATAAGGTTACCATAAGACAGAAGACCCTTGATGGCACATAACACACACAAAGTATGCTTAACAGGCACTTCAATTTGCCTATTAGAAGGAGAAAGGCATAAACACTTCTAGGAGCCTCCATCAACTATGAAACTTAATCAATGGGAGGTATGATGATACAACTTACTGCTAAGTTGCTTTCCACCACACTTTCCATTGTGATAACTCCACACTTCAACCAATTCTGGATGTAATTCTCAATGCATAATCAATCAGCTGACTTTTCCTGAAAAGTCTTAGGAAGAGTTGCCAAGCTGTTTCTAGGAATGATATTTGCAAATATTCAATTTCCTTCTAGGAACAGCTTGGCCAAATTGTGTCTTCTCCAAGTGCCAGGAGGAAAATATTTATGGAAAGTATGTATTAAAAAGAAATAGGTACATAAGAACGTAAGAAAAGCTATGCTGGATCAGACCAGGGCCCATCAAGTCCAGCAGTCTGTTCACACAGTGGCCAACCAGGTGCCTCTAGGAAGCCCACAACACAAGACGACTGCAGCAGCATTATCCTGCCTGTGTTTCACAGTACCTAATATAATAGGCATGCTCCTCTGATCCTGGAGAGAATAGGTGTGCATCATGACTAGTAGTCATTTTGACTAGTAGCCATGGATAGTCCTATCCATGAACATGTCCACTTCCCTCTTAAAGCCTTCCAAATTGGCAGGCATCACCACATCCTGGGGTAGGGAGTTCCACAATTTAACTAAATTGGCAGGTGGGGAATGGCAAAGAAGTGTTTATCCCTAAGATATTTTTTTATCACCAAACAAGCTGCAAGTGTGCAAGATTTATAAGGCTTTGCCTTAGGGTTGGGCAGAGGGACTTTTACCTGGCCCAGGCCACTGGGAGGTTTGACGGCTGTCACCGGCGCTTGTCCCACAGCGGGCTGATGCTCTCCCGGTCTCTGCGCTGGGGCTGCATGGCTGGCGGCAAGAGCGTGCTGAGCAGTCATGAGCGCAACATCTCCCCATGTGCCATTGGGAGTTGCCGCGGCAGGATGGATGGGACCGTGCTGGCCGGATGCTACAGGTTCCGTTTCGGTTGCTGTCACCGGAACCGTCGTCATGTATGCAGCAACCGTTGTGGCTGTTTTCTCCCCAATGGTTGCAGGAAGAAACTGATACATATTTTCTGCGGTGCAGACAGGAAAGTGAAGCTTGTTGGTCTGGATTTGGTTCTTATCCATAGGGAGGCTGCCGTGGAGGTGAGAGTTTTGTGCAGGTGCTTCTGCGGTGGGTGGCTCTGGCTCCACCGCTCCCCGAGCGCAAAGGTGAGGGTGGTTCTGACCCTCGGACAGAACAGAGTGAGCGAGGTGGTGAGTCTCCCCCGACCCACGAGGATGGAAGTGGGAGTGGTCCCAGCCCATATCTGTGCCACTTTGCAGCTCTCCAGGAATGTCAGTAGGGAGAAGGGAGTGGTCCCGATTTCCGGGTGTGCCAACGTGAGAATGGCTGCTGCCCTCGGGCATGCCACTGTCAGGAAAGCCCTGGTCTACAGGTAGTCCACTTCTGTGGTGGTCTCCAGGAGTGGCAGCCTGAAAACTGAGCTGAAAACTGAGCTGATTCTCTGGCAGAGCAGCATAGAGTTGAAGCTTCTCTGGAGTGACACCAGAATATGGATGGAACATTTCTACAGTTCCTCCGCTCTCCACCTCTGCATAGGTGATACAGTCTGAAAGAGCATCTGGTTTCCTGTTGGACTGAACAGAGGCTTGCTGGGCAGACTCTGCTAGGGCCAAGGCTAGCATGCGTGCTGCATTTTTCGGTGGAGGAGGAGGGACAACAGAGACAGAACTGACTGGCACGGGATCCTGGGGGGAGTCGAGGGCAACCACTCCTAGTGGGAGGAAGAGCAGAAAAAACAAAAGAGAAGAGAATGATTTACGTTATCCTGTAAGGAGAGCGAGCAATTCCTATAGACCATTACAAAAATAGATTCTTCCAACATTTCACAGTGGCAACTCCGTGGCGTGACAAAGTGCGTCTTCAGTTATACATGCAAACAGGACAGCGGTTCGGCGTGGAAAAAAAGCACAAGAGATTGTCTAAAAAAGGTTCCTGTAGCATTCCTAGATAGCTAGGCAGTAGGTAACGCAGAAAGAAAAAGTCAGATCCTGTGACGGGATCTGTTGCACAATTAATCACAGGTTACTTTTGGCCAAAAGGTCCCTTCTTCAAGTGTAGACAGATTTTATTTAACTCATTTATTTACTTAGTTTAAAACCAGAAGATTCTATCAGTTGGTATATTGGTTTGCAAGGGCCGCAAGAGATCGTTTTGTGTTATGAAAGAGTGAAAAGATACAGGGATATATAAAATATTCAAGCACTTTTTTTTGCGATGCAAAGAGGCCGCAGAGAAGCTTTGGGTTCCTTTAGCGCCCCCTACCGGGACCCGAGCAACCTCCACACGCTCTGGAAGACACACACTCTTGCTTTGTCATTAACCAGATCTGCTTCCCCCCTCTTTTAAAGGCACGCAGAGAAGTGAGAGAGCTGGTCCCATGCGAACTTAAAGAAAGAATGGAGGAAAACACACTGTACCTGGCTGCGTCTGTCCAGAAGGTACAGGCTTACTCTGGCTGCTGCTGGCCAGGGGCTGCTCCACCTCTTCTTGGAGTTCGGCTTTCCTAGTGTCTCCTTGGCTCTGGAGCTCTTGGCTGTGGTGTCCTTCACCTGGCCTCAGCTCAATGGCTTTCAAGGGTGATATTATCATCTCCGGTGGGGACCTGCTCAGGGCCTCGCTGGTGCTGGAGTTCCCTCTAGTCCACTCTGGCACACCGAAGCTCCCGGATAAGCCGCCAATGACATCTGGTACCCGGCTGGGTAGAGCGAAGGAGACGGGCTCTAATACATTTTGGGGCGGAGACTTCTGCGGCTTCCGTTCCATCTTGGGGGAAAAGGCGTGGCCTGCCTTCTCGGAGAACAACTGGGGCTTGGATGATTTGTCTTCCGTCGTACTCAAGTCTAGCGTGAAGAAGTGACTCATGGTCTTCTCTTGATAGGGGGAGACTGGTTCAGAGCTCGTGGCACTGCCCGGCGTCTGAGACTGGCTGCCGGAGTCCAGCTCCTTCTTAAAGGTGCTCTGTCTATCCTTATTAAAGTCTACAGACTCCAGCATGGAGGTGCTGCTGTCGAGACACTCGGACTCTGCTTTGGGAGGGCTGCACTGAAAAGACATGGGGTCAAAATCCAGGCTCGCCACACCGATCTCAGGCGGGCTCAGGTCAACGTCCTCGGCTGACCGCGGGGAGATGAGAGCGGGGACGTGGATGTGCCCTTCCTCCCCGTCGCTCTCCTGGTCATGGGGCAGGTTGTCGTAGGAATTGCAGCGGTTCATGTTCCCCAAGAGCTCCCCGTTAAAGGAGGTAGACAAGGCATCGCTACTGGACCGCGGTCTTCTGGGCCGGAACAATTTAGATTCACCTAGGAAGATAAGACAGAGAGCAAAACATTCACTGAAATAATGGCTGATCATACGAAATGGTGCTTTGCTCTTTACACTACAGATATATAAATTACAACCAGGACTTCTAGAATGGTCTTTGCTAGGCAGTGGAACCAAAAAACCTCCCCTTAGATACATGATTGGTTGTCAAAAATAAAAGAGGTGTAAATTTTAGTGAAGCTAACCGCTTACCAAAAAATAATAATGATATTCATAGTGTAGACCTGTTATGGACAAGAACCATTCAAAGAATGGAAATGTCCATTTTATAATAAGATATAGGGCATTTCCGCACTAAATGATGAAACATTTGTGAGACATTTAATGAAATGTCTTATGTTCTTCTGCCCGCACCATTTTCCCCATGTTGTCTCCAAAACATTTTCGAGTGAACTGTACAACATTGTATCAGAAAATTCTTATACAGCGATGCAAACAGTTAATCAGTTTCTAGGATGTCTTCTACTATGATGCAGACAAGTAGATAGTTTCAGTTAAGTGAGAAGTGGCTATGGATGCAGGGTTGTAAAGTATTTTATGTGACTTTATGAGATTATGTTTTTAGTTTAAGTATATATCTACTGTTGACTGTTCATTTTTATTAATAACACTTAAAAAAATTACAACCAGGACTTTATTTTCTTCCATCTGTGCTCAGAGTTTAGCTCTCTGTGATTTTGAGCCTCTGACAATCGCAAAACTCCTTTTCTACAAGTCATAGGCAGTGTTCCAAGTGTAGTATCTTACCATCTATGGCATGTAACGACGAGAGGGACTCTTCACTCTTGGCGGAGCGCAGGGTCCCACTGTCTCCTCGTCCTCCTGGACAGCCAAAACATAAAACAGTTGAATACATTCAACAAATGTGTGTGCGTACACATACCATTTCCCCTTTAAACTGAAATGCATTTTCTAGCCTCACAAATACAAGCAACTGGCAACTGTTCTTAAATCGGTTGGATACAGCATCTTCTAGCTTTATCCGATGAACATGATAGCCATGTTTAAATATTTGAAGGGATGTCATGTTGATGAGGGAACTAGCTTGTTCTCTGTTGCTCCAGAGACTAGGACACAGAGTAATGGATTTAAACTAATAGAAACGCGATTCCACCTAAACATTAGGAAGAACTTTCTGACGGTGAGGGCTGTTCGATGGTGGAATGTGCTGCCTTGGAGGGTGGTGGAGTCCCTGTTTTTGGAGGTTTTTAAGAAGGCTAGATGGCCATCTGTCGGGAGTGCTTTGATTGTGGAATCCTGCATGGCAGGGGGAGGGCTGGGGTCACTGGGGATGTGGGGGCAGGTAGTTGTTAATTTCCTGCACTGTGCAGGGGGTTGGACTAGATGACCCTGGTGATCCCTTCCAACTCTATGATTCTATGATTCTTTATAAAAGGTAAAGGTAGTCCCCTGTACAAGCACCGGGTCATTACTGACCCACGGGGTGACATCACATCCCGACGTTTACCAGGCAGACTATGTTTGATGGGATGGTTTGCAATTGCCTTCCCCAGTCGTCTACACTTTACCCCCAGCAAGCTGGGTACTCATTTTACCGGCCTCGGAAGGATGGAAGGCTGAGTCAACCTTGAACCATCTTGGAGATGGGACCCAAATTAATTTATCTTTTATATACACTTTAAACACATCACCTGAATATAATTTTAAACAATGCTTTTAATAATTTTGTGTACATTGAATCTTCAGAAAGCAAAGGTGTAACTATCTCACCAGAATACCTGTATCAGTTGTTAAACAAGAGCAACAACGAACTAACAACAGCAGGCTTTCAGTCTCCCTCTGCGATACAGTGTACACTGTATCAGTTGTTAAACAAGAGCAACAACGAACTAACTAACAACAGCAGGCTTTCAGTCTCCCTCTGCGATACAGTGTACACTGTATTTTATTTTTCAAGGTGAGGGGAGATATTGAAAGCAGGCAGCATGGATCTTTCTGCATGCCAGCTCGAAGGGTCCAGTTTTTGGATCAGTCCAGATATGAAATGTCTGGATAAGGGATACTCTACCTGTATAAGGTTAATAATGGCTTAGAGTCCTTGCTGTCATGCTAACCGACAAGCTTACCTGCCAGGGCTATGGCTTTCATTTCAGAAGGCTCACTCGGGTTGCGCTGTAATTTCCGCTTGGAGAGAGACGAGGATTTCCCTAGGTTAAAGAAGGAGCGCCAGCTTCCAACCGGAGATTTCTTCATCTTACTTGGCGGTCTCTTCCTGGAGTGAGGCAGCAGGAACGAGTCCACATTAAGAGGCTGGCAGAATGTGCTACGCTGTCCAAAGTAAACCCTACTGCCCCCATGAAAATTGGTAAAGTCGCAGAACATATTGTTTCATGCTCCTTGTCTCTAGTAGCATCAACATACACCACATAATATTTTTACTATTTAGAAAGAGGAAGGAACTGTATGTTCTAGAAAGGCTCACGATTTATCCTTTGGATGAGATGAGGAAGGTTATTAAAAGAATAATTAAACTTTAAATCTGTGCTTGGGGGGTTGAATCAAGGGTCACAAGGTCCATTAGTGCCAAGTCAAGTGTCGGAAGAATTCTCTTGCCTCCCATCTTACCCAAATATATGATTACCCCACACTTTACATTAATAAACTGTTTCCATGCTTCCCTGTCCCATTCTTCCCTTTGGCTTAGGCCTTTGGACAAAGCTGTCTACATTACACAAGCACAGTCATACATGACGCTGTCTTCTACTGAATCAGATCACTGGTCCATCAAGGTCAGTATTGCCTCCTCTGCCTAGCAGCAGCACTCCAGGGTCTTAGGGTGGAGGTCTTCCACATCATCTCCTACCTGATCCTGTTAGCTGGAGATGCCAGGGATTGAGCTTGGGACCTTCTGCATGCCAAGCAGATGCTCTATCGCTGAGCCAGTCTCTCCCCCTGTCACAGGCCTACCCACTGCAACTCCCAGAAATACTGCCAGAGGTCAAAGAAGAATAAAAGCTTTTTTCTGAGCAGCTACTGTCTTTTGGTAGAGGCATACGGGGAATTTGGAACTGATGGACTTAAATGACATGGGGGAGGGGACGTCAATCCTCAAGAGGAGTGGGAGCTACCTAGTCCAGGGCTTCAAACAGTAGAAACAGCAAAATGTGTCTTCTGGATTCTTTGAGCAATTAGTAGAGTGTGTGTCATTGGGGCAGGCAAACGTAAGGGCCGAAGCCGGCCTCCTAGCTCGAATGTGAGTGACAGGAAACCTCTGAAAGAGACTCTCTACCTTTCAGATGGAAAGTCTATGATAGTGTGGAATTTCCCCTGTAGAGCAGCGGGTCCTTCACCCACTTCGATGTACTTGCTGTCTGCCACGATGGGCGAATTTATCTGGGCTTGAGTCCTCGCTTGTGCTTCCTCCAGCGTGAGCAGTTTTGTTGAGGGAGAAGATACCAGCAGAGATTTAGGCCGTGACAAAGAGCTGTGGCCTGCAAGAGAACCCCAAGACAGGTAAAGATGAGCAGTGGGTGGGAAAGGGCATGGATCAGACATTGGGAGGCTAGAACAAGATGTTTTGAAGTGATTAAAATTCTAACAAATGAGAAAGGAAGTTGCCCTCTAGAGCACTGTAAAATGCAGCAATTATAAAACCACCCAATTCTATGCTCTGGTCATAGAAGGGGTCACGGGGGACTGGGGGAAGGTAGTTGTGAATTTCCTGCATTGTGCAGGGGGAGCTGGACTAGATGACCCTTGAGGTCCCTTCCAGCTCTATGTTTCTAAACCACATTATTTCAACTAAATCTGTATTAGAAATGACCGCTGGGCATTACAGTTTAAATATCCCTTATCTGGACTGCTTGGGACCAGAAGCAGTCCGAATTTCGGATCTTTCTGTATTTTGGAATTTTTGCATATACATAATGAGATATCTTGGAGATGGGACCCAAGTCTAAACACAAAATTAATTTATGTCTTAGATATACTTTATACACATAGCCTGAATATAACTCTAAATAATATTTTTAATAATTTTGTGTACATTGAACCATCAGTGGCACTGCTGAGGGCCTGTGAGTAATGCCTGCATGCCGGCTCCAAAGGTCCAGTTTTTGGATAAGTCTGGATATTGGATGTCTGGATAAGGGATACTCAACCTGTACTGAGCATTCCTCAGCCCATCTGGTAGGACCCCTCCCCAACCAGCTCTCCATTAAATCACCTGTACCGTCTCATATACCATCCTTCTTCCAAAGAGCTTGGATGGGGCCACACACATACACACGCCCATTGTGAACTTTTGACTGGCACAGTGGGAAGGAGAAAGCAGCACAGAGCATTTCTGTGAGCTAGCACCATTTATGGTTGGTTTGATCCAATTCATAGCTTTGAATTTTAAGAGGGGGGGGAAGAGGAAATAATGGAAAAAACACTTAATAAATAAATTGCCTTGAAATGTGAAAATATTCACCGTGAGTCTTTTTTTTTTTAGAAAGGTAATCTGTAAATACTGTAATAAATAAAAAAAATTGGTTTGAGGTTTGCAAATGAGTTAATTTTATTATTACTTTTCCTGCCTTTTAGATCATGTTTCAATAGGAAACAGGGTTGGTTAGTTTGATTCACAATTTGCTTTTTACTCCCCACCCCAGCAAATTGGATATTGGAATAAAGGTTGCTGTTCCCTGCAGGTGTTTTAAGGAAGGCAGCCTACATAACACAGAGAGATCTTTGCAAGTTGCCTAATGTTCCCTGACATGCCATTCAGCAAGCAAGCTCAAAAGTTTTATCCACAAATTAAATTTAAGCTGGTACACCAATTAAGACAATTACATGAATTACCCACGGCCCATTTTTAACTCTAATAAAGAGTCTGAACAATTTTCTAAGAGCAACGAGAATACTCGGAGGTGGCTCAGTTAAAAGCAAATCTTCCAGAATGGAACAGTACAGGTAGAGTTCAAACTAAGAATCAAAGGGGAAGGTGCAGCTCAGTTATTAACACTGACAAGCTTGAAGTGCCAAGATTAGGAAAAACCACATGGCAATTAACAGAGGTCACCTTCTGATATCAAACTGCAACTTCCACTTCTTACATTTAATAAGCACCATTAGCCTGAAGTGACATCAATAAAAGGAAGGATGATTACTGACAGCAGGAAATGTTAGGCTGCATTTCACATTTGGCTGTAATAAACTATGAAAATGGCATTCTTTGGTGTTGTACATGCTACCAGAACGCTCTGAATTTCAACTGGGTCTCGACCTGGGGAAACATACCTGCACTCTCTCGAATAACCGAGCTGAGTTTGGAGCTGAAAAGGACATCCACATGATTGAGAATGAACTCCACAACCACTGACTGGATTCGAACCTCCATGAAAGCAGCTGTCCCACTGAAACAGGCAGATTCTATCTGCTTTGATCTAAGCAGGAAAAGAAGATAATAAATATTAACAAAAGCAACAGAAAATGGATGAAATTCTATACAGGTGAAATTAATGCTGTGTCATTATACACAATAGCTTCACATTTAGCAGGGTGTTCTTCTGTCTTTCATAGGCAAAAAAAGTGCTGCTTCCCGTTTACAGCTGAGCAGTTCCCTTTTAATGCAAAAAAACTCATCTTCTAGTTGTTTTCTAGGCCAGTTCACTCTAGTTAACTATGCTCACCCTAGTGCTCCAAGTGGTTTCATAACAAGAAGCCTTAAGAACTTCAGATGAAGCGAGTTACTGGAAATGAAAACCTAACTTAATCTATCCTTACTTGCACAGCTGAGAGTCAGAAGATGCTCAGAGACTCAAGAATTCTGTAGCAGTTTTATATGCTGATTTTCTCTGCCTTTTAAGGAGAATCAAACTGGCTTACAAACTCCTTCCCTTCCACTCCCCACAACAGACACCTTGAGGTAGGTGGGGCTGAGAGAGTTAGAAGAGAACTATGACTAGCCCAAGGTCACCCAGCAGGCTTCATGTGTAGGAGTGGGGAAACCAACCCGGTTCACCAGATTAGAATCAGCTGCTCATGTGGAGGAGTGGGGAATCAAGCCCAGATTCGAGTCCATCGCGCACGTGGAGGAGTGGGGAATCAAACCCAGTTCTCCAGATTAGAGTCCACTGTTCTTAACCACTACCCCACGCTGTATAAGTCTAACACGCAATTCCAGCACACAGGATCTACATGTTAGGGATCACAGCAGTGAATATTTGACTCATATTCCTTCTCCCCAAAATCACAAAACCTAAAAATGTAGCAAAACAGCCTCCATGTCACTCTGCAACCACCTATTATGCCCACATAACACACCCAAGCAGGATGTTTCACTGATCTTTACCCTGCCAACTACCGCTGCCTTCTTACTGCTGCCAGCACTGAGATATTATCTTTAAACTGTAGTTCCGAACATGCTGCATCAGCGTTACTAAAGCTTTCGGTAAGGTCCTAGATTAGGGACAGACCACTTCCCGCCCCTTTCTTGTTAAGTGGATAATAGACATGATACGTTGTTAATATATTGTAAAAGCAATAAATTATTTAAAAAGAAATCATAATGGGAAAACACTGCCAATTCAGACTATTATCATTATTACAATTTTTGAGCAACATGAGCAAAGGTATTGATTGAGAAGTTAACATCCATATTTCTCTGCTGAGCTCAAACATCTGGATTAACTGCAACAGATCTTGATGCTCTAACGACTGCTAGACTGTTAACTGAAGCCATTTCTCTTTCTAACTTCCTAGACTTCATCATAATTGCTATTACCCAAAGGTCAGCTCCTCTTCCTCCCCTCTGGATATCAAAAAGTACCCTCCCTCACTGGGTTGCCAGGGCTTCAAATGCCACTGATCCTGTACCAGTTCTTTGTCAACCAAGAGACTCTTGTTTTGCAATTTCAATTAAAATAACTCGATACCTCTCCTAAATATACATATTAAAAACCTCACACACCTATTTAAAATGATATCGCTAAGGCATTTCATCACAGCATGTACGTTCCCATGGGAACAAATTAAGCTCCACTTGCAAACACCAGCGTGGTGTAGTGGTTAAGAGCGGTGGTTTGGAGCGGTGGAGTCTGATCTGGAGAACTGGGTTTGATTCCCCACTCCTCCACATGAGCGGCAGAGGCTAATCTGGTGAACCGGGTTGGTTTCCCCACTCCTATTCATGAGGCCAGCTGGGTGACCTTGGGCTAGTCACAGCTCTCTCAGCCCCACTTACCTCACAGAGTGTCTGTTGTGGGGAGGGGAAGGGAAAGTGATTGTAAGCTGGTTTGATTCTCCCTTAAGTGGTAGAGAAAGTCGGCATATAAAAACCAATTTCTTCTTCTTGTCCCTCATGAAAAAAGTATGGATAAATCATGTGAGCTAGGCTTACTCAGGTAGGCATTTTAGAAATGCCAACACAAAAGAAGCACCCAACTATGAAGGAAGACAAAATGAAAGCGGAGAGATGCCAAATAAAACCAACTGGCACCCACCAAATGAGAAAAAGTGAGATTCTAATGAAAAACGCAGAGAAAGAAAAAAAAATCACTGTACATTCAAAACCTTATTATTCATACAATGTATCAAGATGGGGAAAATACAACAAATGATATAAGCACAATGGCATCAGTAAACCTCTGCATTAGGACCATAAATAGAATGAATGGAATGGGTTTCATTGCTTTCATCATAAAGCCTTTTATTCGGGAATCTGTCTCTAAACTGGATAATCTGAGGGTTATTTTAGCAGGGGTGGATTTTAATATTACATTGGCAGTTGCCAAATTTCTTTCCCAGTCAATTAAGATTAAAAAATACTAATTTCCTTATGAGCTATTCAGATAGTTCCTTCCTCCCCCCCCTTTCTATTTTGATCTCAGTGTGACGTTGTTCAGGGCCAAATTGGCCGTGTGAACAATATAATTAAAGTAAGTATTGCTTTCATCAAGGGCTCAGACACAGTAACCACATCCCGCTCCCAAGTATCAAACACTTCATTTTAATATCAACAGTTTTTCAGATGGAAAACTTTCCATAGGAAACTTTCCCAGTTTCCTATGGAAACGAAATACAAAATCGTCCTGAATTCTGATGCAGAAAATAGTACCTCAGTAGGTTTGGTGCCCAGACGATTGCTAAGTTCTTTGTGTGCATATTGGTGATGGCACAGTAATCAGCCAGATGAGCCAAGTGTCTCATCAGGAACTCCAGCGTCCTAGAAAATGAGAGGCAGAGCGTGATCGTTAGTGGGAGAAAGCAAGCCCTCTGCATCAGGTAATGTTTATCACTCTGCAATTCACAAAACAGGGAAAAAATAATTAATATAAATTACTTTAGGAGCAGGAAGGAAACACTTCAGGGATGTTTCCAAACCGATATCAGCTTTCTGAAAAACAATTTACATCTTTCTGATCAGACTGTCAGCAAAGGCAGCAACACAGGCTCTTATTAAAGTGCCAGAATGCAACAGCAGGCAGGCGAAATGCAGGGTTGACCAATACACTGTGATACAGTTTTAATCAACAGGCTATCATATGACTACATATTTGGATGCTACTTGACTACGTTATAAGGCATGTGGACTGCATTGAGACATCACAATAAACTGTGGATTGTTTAAATGTTGGGTTGTGTGTAAAGTCTGACTTGATGTAGCAAATCCTGGTAGACCTCCTTGCCTTCTCTCTGCCCTCCATTAGGGATGATACTGTCCGAATACAGCTGTCTATATGGCCAGGCGGCTACAAAAAGGGTGGTTCTGCTCAGTGAAACAGGCATCCCGACAAATCACAATTAGTACAAACTTCCACCAGTACTGATTCATATATTCCTAGCCTGTGTCCCTCAACCAAAATGTCAACACACAATAGCAAATTCTGCACTCTTATGCACCTCCACACAACCTGCATTAACTAGATAAATGTAATCTTAGTTAATGTGCCCATGTACAATTCATAGCAGCAGCCTGAATAACTCACACTAGCCCAAGCTTGTCAGAGCTTGGAAGCTAAGTAGGGTCAGCCATGGTTAGTACTTGGATGGGAGACCACCAAGGAAGAGCAGGGTTGCTATGCAACGGGCAAACCACTTCTGCTCCTCTCTTGCCTTGAAAACCCCACGAGGGCTCACTGTAAATCTGTTAGATCACGATGGGTAGCTGTGTTAGAAAAAAGCAGTAGAAAAAAGCAAGAGTCCAGTAGCACCTTAAAGACTAAAAAAAATTCTGGCAGGGTATGAACTTTTGTGAACCACAGCACACTTCTTCAGGTATCTTAAGGTGCAACTGGATTCTTGCTCTTTTCTACTGTAAATCAGTTGTGACTCAATGGCACGTAATTTACTATTAATATCAGGCGCAGAATTAAGAGGTTACAATAACAGAGCCTGGTATGTTTTTACAGTGCAGAAATCCAGCCCTCTGGAAAGAACACATTCAAATAAAAAGGGGGGGGGGATCAATCCCAGCAGCCACCAAGAAAACTAGTAAAGCATCTTTGTTTTATGACAGCCACAAGAGGGAGCCTGTGCAGTATACATCTAACTGTTTGTTATATTAGAACTGGTCTATTTTTAAAATTTCCTGCGCTTTAAAAAATTAAGATTGATCTGTTTAAGTGGTGCCATAAAAATGAGAAAGCATTGCTCTGTGTTTAAACTGAAGTAGCTGTGAAATCCAACATTTTTTAAAAAAAAATTATCAGTGTTCACAAGCAAGTTTACATTAGCACACAGAAAGATGATCCTTTCAAGTAACTCCAGGAACTGGTCATCCTTTGAGAAGCCAAGCTACTAAAGATACCTTAGAACAGGGGTGTCAAACATAAGGCCAGATCCGGCCCCTTGAGAGCTCTTATCCAGCCCACGAGCCAGCCAAGGCAGCCACTCCACCCATTCTCAATCTGGGCTGACGAGGCATGGCTTGGCCTGAACAAGTGACATTTATGTCATATCCAACCTTTGTCACAATTGAGTTTGACACCCGACGTAAAATTTAAAACTTCTCTGTTTGCTCCCTAATTTGGGATTATATCCAGAAACAAGAGGGTTGGGATGCTTGGGGCTGCAAATCACTTCCACAGGGCCAGAGCATGATACATGGGTCTTATTACATCTTAACCAGAATTCAGAGCATAACTCAGAATGCAAAAGGATCCCTTTTACTTATTCTAAGACCTAGATAGCCAAGGCTAGCCCAATCTTGTCAGATCTCAAAAGCTAAGCAAGACCGGCCTTGGTCTGTATTTGGATGGGAGACCACCAAGGAAGGCCAGGGTTGTGACAGAGACAGGGAATAACAAACCACCCCTGAATGTCTCTTGCCTTGAAAACCCCACCAGGGGGTCATCATAAAATCATCAGCTGCGATTTGATGGCAAAAATAAATACATAATAATAACAGCCCAACAGGAATTTTGCAATGCTCCTCAAGGAAGCACAGAAGGTGCTGCCAAATGGTGATGGGAAATACAATGAACATAGATGAAGAGGAACTAAGTAAGAATTTGAAGGCCAATAATCTGCTAAATAATGTTTTGTGATTGCTGTGCCACGTTGTCAATGGATATCATTGCAGGCCATGAACAAGACAACATGTACACATGAACACATGAAGCTGCCTTATACTGAATCAGACCCTTGGTCCATCAAAGTCAGTATTGTCTACTCAGACCGGCAGCGGCTCTCCAGGGTCTCAGGCAGAGATCTTTCACATCACCTGCTTGCCTAGTCCCTTTAACTAGAGATGCCGGGGATTGAACTTGGGACCTTCTGCACGCCAAGCAGATGCTCTACCACTGAGCCACAGACCTACTGTTACTGATGAGGACACAATATGTGTTCTGAGTGCATGGAAGAGACTACACATTCTCTGTAGTCTGCTTTCTACCAGACTGTCGTAAGGCAAAGCAATAAATAAGCCTGGCCATATGAAATGAGCTAAAGGAACATTTAATAAAGTAGCAAGAAAATCACCAAGACTCTTGAGAGTCTTGAATCCACTGTTACCAAGACTAGAATCCACTGTTACCGATATTTTAAAAATGTCTAATTCATGGGGGGAAAGGTTAAGATGGCATTCTGTACAAACACCCAAATAACACGAATCCTTCTACTATGGAGAAGACATTTGTGATCTGGGATTCCCACACATTGATTCAGGACACCCACACATGTTAAAAAGAGCCAGCCTTCTATGCCTTCTCATTTTTACCAGCGCTCCCCCCTCCCCACTCTTTGTCCCTCACTGGAGTACTGCTGAAGCTCCGCTTAGCCAGCCTTTCTTAACATAAGAACATAAAAAAGGCCCTGCTGGATCAGACCAATGGCCCAACAAGTCCAGCAGTCTGTTCACACAGTGGCCAACCAGGTGCCTCTAGGACTAACAAGACGAGTGCAGCAGCACCATCCTGCCTGTGTTCCACCGCACCCAAAATAATAGGCATGCTCCTATTCTTCACTGCTAACAGTTATGTACATCTGCTGTCCCAGCTACAGCAAGGATATTTATGCTCACGTTAACATTTTGTACAGTTCACCTTAATTGACATAATCAAATTTGCCGGATGTTGCTTAAAAGGTAAGACAAGGGCCATACGCTTCCTGCAATTCCCCCCCCCCCCCATTTCACAACCTGGATTTTGCTATTTTATGTAGAATCCCTCTCCCCAACCTTCATTAACATACATTGCAGGACTCATGAATTCCCTTTTTCTTAACACAATGAGACAGTTCTGCTACGATGGGCCCCATTCTTCATCCCCTGCCCAGCACATTTTACATAACTTCAGCTAAGATTATGCACAGGGTATGTTGCCTGTCTTATTACCAATCTAATTAAAACAGAAGGCAACTTTATGCTGCTATAAATCCTTTAGCGTGCACTCAAGCATTTAATTTAATACGTGGAGGAATAATGCTGCCTCAAGTAAGCCATCTTAGGAGCTCAAAATTGGAAAGTAAACAGAATTGTCAACCATTCTTTTAAGAATGATTGTATAATTGCATACTGAATATGCAGAGCGGAAGACATCGACTCAGATCCCTCTCCCCCACCCAAAAAAAAAAAAAAAACATGACATGAATTGAGATAAGCATGAATGGCCTTAGTCTCATTCTGTGTCCCAGGACAGGGAGAGGTGTGTTGACACATCTGCAGGGGGAAAAGGCATTGTCTTACACCATTAAAGAAATTCAGGGCAATGAAATAAGACCTTGGACAAGAGGTTCAAGTCAAGATAAAAAGTCAGTGAGTTCTATAAATGTTCATTATGAAACAATATTAATCAAAATGCAATTTTTAAAAAACTGGTATGTTCTGTATCCTAACCTGTAGTGGGGCGGTGGCAATTGTTGAATGACATCGTGGATTTTAACTAATCGTTCTTCATCTGTAGCAGCAGACACAGCATCCTAGAAGAAAACAGAACTTCGTTAAACTGGTCAACAAACCTCAACACCATGTATTTGTAAAACGGAACTCAAACAACATCTTTAAGACTAACCAAGGTCTTTCCAGCATCAGCCTGCTCAAGCGCATCTGAAAAAGTGAAGCCTGACCCCTGAAACATTAGTCTGGAATGAACTCGGTTAGTCTTAAAAGACGTCGCTTGGTTTCTGTTTTGCTCTTGCTACAAAAGACTACTGCAGCTACCCTTTCGAAATTATCACAATGCATTTGCTGCAGGATGTCACGTGTCCTGATGGCTCCCTGTTGTCCTGTTGACAGCCAGCATAGAGGTCACTGCTCAATTATGCTGAGCAAGAACAAACACTTCCCGCATTCAACTTAGCAAGCATTGTGTTGCAAAGTACAGATTTACCCAGAGTCAGATGCAAGGATGTTATTTTATCATATTTAAAATGCACACTTCCTCATGGAGTTTAGGGCAGCATGCATGCCGTTTTACCCTCACAAGGCTACAGGGGATGGTGCCCTGTCCAAGTGCATTGGTGGGGTGGGATGGGTTTTGATCCCAAGTCTCAGTCCACTTGTGTGTGTGTGTGTAAAGTGCCTTCAAGTTGCAGCCGGCTTATGGCGACCCCTTTTTGGGGTTTTCATGGCAAGAGACTAACAGAGGTGGTTTGCCAGTGCCTTCCTCTGCACAGCAACCCTGGTTTTCCTTGGTGGTCTCCCATCCAAATACTAACCAGGGCTGACCCTGCTTAGCTTCTGAGATCTGACGAGATCAGGCTAGCCAGTCCACTTAGTAATACAATAACAGCCATGGCATTTTAACACGCTTCTTTGGGGGAATTCTAACCAAAACAGAGGATATGCAAGTTTAAGAGATTCTCAGATATCGTATGAACCTCCAGATGGCCCTAGAGACTTCCTTCCCTCATCTTGTTCCCAGAGCTACAGCAAGGGCAGAGAGCCATCTCACCTGTTATGGCAGGAGGACAATGAATAGATTCTCGTGAGAACATAGTGCAATGATATGTGTGGACAGTGCGCCAAATCTCTACATGTGATTTTGATCATGAACATTTATTAAGAACAAAAACAGGAGAAACCCTTCTGGAACCTATTTCATATTTAGACTGAAGCCACCTATACAGTAAAAAAATACGACCCATCCTGCACTTACTGAGAATTTCTCATACAGCTGATAGGTGAGCAGGGGATTTGGGAGTTCCCGAAAATACAGCTTGCACAGTGAACCCACGCAGTGTATATCTTGAATGTATACATCTTTCGTCAAGTCAGGGATTTGCTCGGAGTCAAACTCATGCCTGGAGATGAGAAAGGAAAATGGAAGAGGTGCAAAGAGAGAAAAAAACAGGAAAATATACCATCAAAAGCAAGCAAAAGCAAGCAAGGGTTTCATTTACAGGAAGAAATAAATGCTTCAAACCCCAAGCCACAAGAATCTTTGCTTTTAGAAGTTCACATTTTTCTGAGATGAAGTGGCTTCTTGGGAGGTGGTATTGGTAGGTTTAAACGCTGACTGGTTTGCTGTCTCCACAACCAGATTCCGTCTAATGCAGAAGACATTGCCCCAGAAATGATTTCAGGATATATATTCCATGTGTACTCAGCTAAAGCACAAGCAATTCCAGTGATTGTCAGTGACAGTTTCCTTCCTGGATGTAGTTCATAAGAACATAAGAAAGGCCCTGCTGGATCAGACCAAGGCCCATCAAGTCCAGCAGTCTGTTCACACAGTGGCCAACCAGGTGCCTCTAGGAAGCCACTAACAAGACGAGTGCAGCAGCACCATCCTGCCTGTGTTCCACCGCACCCAAAATAATAGGCATGCTCCTCTGATACTAGAGAGAATAGGTATGCAACATGACTAGTACCCATTCTAACTAACAGCCATGAATACCCCTCTCCTCCATGAATATGTCCACTCCCCTCTTAAAGCCCTCCAAGCTGGCAGCCATCACCACATCCTGGGGCAGGGAGTTCCACAATTTAACTATGCGTTGTGTGAAAAAATACTTCCTTTTATCTGTTTTGAATCTCTCACCCTCCAGCTTTAGCAGATGACCCCGTGTTCTAGTATTATGGGAGAGGGAGTGTCCACTCTCTCCAAACCATGCATAATTTTAGAGACCTCTATCATGTCTCCCCTCAGCCGCCTTCTTTCCAAGCTAAACAGCCCTAAGCGTCTTAACCGCTCTCCATAGGACAGTTGCTCTAGTCCCCTAATCATTTTGGTTGCTCTTTTCTGCACCTTCTCAAGCTCTGTAATATCTTTTTTTAGGTGTGGTGACCAGAACTGTACACAGTATTCCAAGTGTGGTCTCACCATAGATTTGTACAAGGGCAGTATGATATCAGCAGTTTTATTCTCTATTCCTCGTCTAATTATGGCCAGCATGGAATTTGCCTTTTTTACAGCAGCCACACACTGGGTTGACATCTTCATTGAGCTATCCACTACCACCCCAAGATCCCTTTCTTGGTCTGTTGCTGCCAGTACAGATCCCATCAGTGTATATGTGAAGTTGGGATTTTTTGTCCCAATATGCATCACTTTACACTTACTCATATTGAATCTCATTTGCCATTTTAATGCCCATTCGTCCAGTATGCAGAGATCCTTCTGGAGCTCTTCACAGTCCGATTTTGTTTTAACCACCCTAAATAATTTGGTGTCATCTGCAAACTTGGCTACTTCACTGTTTAACCCCAACTCCAGGTCATTGATGAACAGGTTGAAAAGCACCGGTCCCAACACAGATCCCTGAGGCACCCCACTGCTCACATCCCGCCATTGTGAGAACTGACCATTGATTCCTACTCTCTGCTTCCTATTTTTCAGCCAGCTCTCAATCCATAAGAGGACTTGTCCTCTTATCCCGTGACTATGAAGTTTGCTTAGCAGTCTTTGGTGGGGGACTTTGTCAAAAGCTTTTTGGAAATCCAAATACACAATATCCACAGGCTCATTCCTGTCCACATGCTTACTGACTCTTTCAAAAAACTCTAATAGGTTAGTGAGACAGGACCTACCCTTACAGAAGCCATGTTGGGTTTTGCCCAGCAGACCTTGCCCTTCTATATGCTTGACAAGTTCCCCTTGTGTCAAAATGGAAAACTGTGTATCAGACTGACGACCTAGAAACTACAATAGTGAACACAAAGAAGCATCTGAGGCCAACTGCAGTTTCAAGCGCCCCAATGATTGTGCCCAGTTATTCAGTAGCTGTGCAAGCTTCAGAAAAATTCACATGGATTATCCTCGGTCTTCCAGAGAGAATGGGGGGTGGGGGAGAAGGGTACCAAGATCCATAAAACAGAAGGGCTGTTTCTTGCGACAAACATGCTTGGAAATTGCTGTTTCAAATTTGCCAGGCTGAGACGAACAGAAACTACCATGGTGAGTCAGGCAACTGGGATCACAGACAACAGCTGTTTCTGAAGCTCATGTCCACATAAGCCACAATTCAAATGGCAAATCACTTACCAGTCCAGACACCACAATGCTCTATATTCTGAAATTATGGATAATGGCTGCAGAACAATAAAAAGGAGGCTTTCTGGTCGTACCCAATGATATATTTTTTGGATTGTAGAACATGTGGGAAGTGATTTGGGTCTAAAGGCTATGCCAGGGGGGGCCCAACGGGGCCCCCGTGGGTGCCACAGTGCCCAACACTGTTCTTTTTAAAGTAAGTGGATGGGGCCAAGTGGGGTTGAGAGATTTATTATTATGGCATTAGCCAGAAAAGATACAAACCTTGTCAATAAAACCCATTACATGATAAAATAATCTCTTTGTAAAAAATACAGATAAAATTATATCAATTAAAATTAACTTTATTAACACTAGTAACCTTTTCTGAGCTGATTTTAATTGCTGCAGAACAATATTTGGCTACCTGTAAATAACACTGAGAGTCTCCCTCCCATAAGAGGAATTTCCTTTTCTCTTCCTCCAGGCCAGGTGGGGCTTTTGCCCAGCAAGGCCACTGGAGGTTGGCCACAGCAAGGTTGGCCACTGGAGGTCTGATTGGCTTTGCAAATTGTTAAAAATGTTACTTTGGCAGCAGCTGCCACCACAAGTCAAGGATCTACACTGTGTGGTTGAAAGTAAGCTGCAGCAGCTGTTTTGTGGCTGGCTCTGCCTCCTGTGGCAGCCATTCTGTGGCTTCTGTTTTGTGGCTGCACATACCGCCCCTTGTCAGAAGTCCAAAGGTGGATGCAAGCTTAAAAAGGTTGGGAACCCCTTGGACTATGCTGTTCTTCAAAAAAAATCAACTCTTTTAGGAACTAGTTGGAAATTCATCCATATGTGTGCTGAAAAGGGGTGGCAGAAAAGATGCTGAAACTATGTTGAAGTTGGCATGTTCAGCACCTAAGAAATATAACACAAAACACACGTTCCTTCCTGTTCATGAGACCACCACCAAAGATACGCTTATCATTAAACTGACAACTACAGCAGAAAAGCATTCTCTCCTGCTGCTTCTAGGCTGGGGAACCTCCTTCCAATTACAATCCTCGATATTCAGAATTTAGTTGGTTTCCAGAAGGTGTTGAAAACCCATTAGTTTACACAGGCATTTGGCAGTTAATTGTGCATGTGGGCTGAACTACAGATCTGAATATAGACTGGATTTGATTGCACTTCTATTTCAGCAAGATATGTGCTGTTCTGCTTTATTATAAACTACTGTGTATTGTGCTATGCTGTTGATAATTATATCTCATCTATGAGAATGTTTTCCAGGGGAGAAAAAAAGAACAGGTCAGAAAATTCCCAAACACAGTAATTAAATAAATAAAACAAATGTACCGTAGCTTCTGGATATTGGAAGCAATCCCAGACAGACGGTATATTCCATCCACAATGCCATGTTTCTCGATGAATTCAGTGCAACTCTTGAGGACCTGGGGGACTTAAAGAGAAATAAACGGTTGACCATGAGATGGAGTCCTGAAACTCCAACTCTTCCCTATTATTTATTTCTGGCTAACTTTTCCGTAATTCCTATGCCAACTTGTATCTACTCTTCTGTTAAATGCCACCCCTTGTACAATTTGCTGTTAGACGAAGGAGGGTGCACAGGTCTTGGAGGCAACCAGGTGGATGGAGACAGCTGATATTCATCAGTAGCATCTGGCATTACTTGAAAATGGAACTGCCATGTATAACATAATGTATATCATAACATAAGCCATTGATTGACACACTCTGGACACAGCTAATCCTTTTAAAGACGTCTAAGCTAGTGGCCATCACCACAACCTGCTGCAATAAAATAACAAGTTAATTATGCACAAAGGAAGGCTATGATAATTTAATTGGATGATGCCTAGCCCTCATTTTTTGAGACAGAAAATCTCTCTGCTTGTAGAAACAACATACAGAAACAGGGCACACATTATGCACTCCTTAGTAATTAAACCTTACCAATAGGAGTCAAAATTATGAGAGCACATTTCATCATGTTTTAATTCTACCATAACCATGCTCCAAAAGCCTACATCCTCTATAATTTCTGAATACATCCAGTCTCAGAAGATCCTCCTCTCTTCAAGTTCAGTTGAAACCTCCTGAGTAATAGACTGCAGCATGATATGACGTATAACAGAATTCAGAAGGAAGAGGGATCACAAAAGCTTTTGCTGCCGTCCATCTGAGCATGCTTGTGGCAGATGTGCTGTTGGAAGTATTTTAAAATGAAGGAACAGTGTGGAGTTGTGTGACTGGTTTTAATGGGTACCACACAAATACATAAAAGCACACACGTTTACCTATTTATACTTCCACCACTCTCCTTTACAGGGAAGGTGGCACCTTGCACATGCACCAAAAGTCACATCACATGAATCCCCAAGTGTCTCTGGCATCGCCAGGAACACCTGCCTGGCCTGCCTAATTGAAGCACCGTGTCACAGAGAACAAGCTCGGCATGTTTCCATGGCTTTCGCCCCCTGGGGCTTTCTAGCCTTATAAACAAACAGCGCAGGCAAATGCCTTCTGTGTCATAATTAAATTTCAGGGGCACCCTACTGTGACATTTAGCATCAAGCCAAAGCAGAAAACAGAAAAGGGATGGGGATGCAGCGATTCCAATACATTCAACTCACCATCTCATTCGCAGTGTCAAAAGAATGGGGGATCAACAATGAACAGGCGATGCACACGGCAGCCCCTTCTGCCCTCTGGAGATTGCTGGGCTACCGTTAATTCTCTAGTCTGTCACACTGGATAAGAACTTCATCATCACTCAACTGTGCCAGAACATGGCTAACTTTAACACCCCTCCAAGCTACATAGATATGGATAAAACAGCCTTTAGGCTAAGTAGATTGTAGTGAGTATCCTGCCTGGGTGGCAACAGGCAATGTGGTTTAACAGCAATAATTTCTCCCCTTCATAAATATATATGGAGCCTTTGCATGTGAGCAGAGCGGTAATTTGCCACCCTTGCTCTATTTTTTCCTGTTTTTCCTGTCCTTATGGCAGATCGCCTCAGGCATTGTTTGAGTTTTAAGTTTGATGGCTTCTTGCATGATATATATGGCAAACACTATGGCAACTAAATGCAACACTGTATATCACAGAAGTTGGACAGAGTGAGAGGTTGGTCTTTCTTAGGGCGCCCTGCTTAGCAACAGTCAGAGGTGTGCTCTTTTACTCCCATTACTCCCCAGCATGGTGTGGTGGAGAACCCAGTTTGATTCCCCACTCCTCCACATGAGCAGTGCACTCTAATCTGGTGAACCAGGTTGGCTTTCCCACTCCTCCACATGAAGCCTGTTGGGTGACCTTGGGCCAGTCAAAGTTCTCTCCAAACTCTCTCAGCCCCACGTGCCTCACAAGGTGAACCAGATTGGCTTCCCCACTCCCCCACATGAATCAAACCCAGTTCTCTAGATTAAGAGTCCGCCACTCTTACCTACCACACCACGCTGACTCTAAGCCATGTGACCCCATTTAAAAAAAACAAAAAACCTCCAGGTCAAATGTATTTACGGGCTTGAAGCAGGATATTCTGATGTTGTGCGCCCTGTAATAAATCACCTTCAATTTCCCCCAACAACTCCACAACCTTCCTTAATGCTGATCCTATGGGAAGCATAAGCAGAATGAGAAGGTCTCAGCTGCATGTCCAACAACACTGGTGCGATCTTCACTCTAGCTTTGATCTTCAGAATTAAGAACATATTAATTGGATTCACCAATAGCCATTTTTGCTTCCTAGACCTCAACCAGAGTTTGGGGGAGGGGGGGAAGAGATCAAATTATTGTAGCTGCTGCCTAAAAAATGTTCTTGTGGCACCTCAGGGCAGGAAGCACATTGTCTGGAGGTTGTCGTCTAGTAGTGTTCATAAAGCCACAGTTTACTTTTGCCATACTGTCACTATGGGAAAGCTGTAGAGTTGGCAAATGGTTAACTTCATTATCAGAGAAACTGTGCATACTGCTGATGTCACTGAATATTTCACTTCAATGAAATCAGATTAGTCTTCCCTTCACCTACCCCAATGTGCTCTCTCGCATTACCAGTCCAGGGGGTCTTGGTTCATTACTGGAATCAGTATTACTTGCTTAGGCCGGGTGACCAAACCTCCCACCAAACCCCCCTGCAAGAGTGGCATTTTCACAATGTGTAAGCCAGGGCCATTTGGCTGGTTAATGTACCGTCATTTTGAGTGGCTCCCGCTCAGCTGAATTCCACACATCAATATAAAGTTAAATCACTTCTAGGACAGGAACAATGGATATAAAACAAACTATGGTACCTACATGCAGCATCTATCCTTACTCAAACTATGGCATAACGATGGATGTCGACGCCATTTATTATTCAAATAATTTACTATTAAATTGTAAGTGCTTGTAAGAGAAGAAAGTGCTTAAAGTGGAATTGTAATGTGACTTAGACTGTTCAACTTTGGTTGGACTGTGCATCATCGCATGACTTAGATGAATATTGTTAGTTTCTATGCTGTGTGGTCATATGATTCATCTGTGCGAGGACAGTAGATGGCCAGCCCTTGACAGGGGCTGCCTTAGGTGGCATTTCAAACTGTAATTCTTTGGTATGACTGTGTGTCCTGTTGGCTTCTCTGGCCAAGGCGGCACTGCTTTGCCTATTTGTGGCAGCAAACTGCCATTTACACAAGATATTACAGGGCAGCATGGACGGACCTACCCCCAAAGCCAGCTTGGTGTAGCTTAGCTCCTGGTTCTTCTCTTCCCACTTCCTTTTCAACCTTCCAGTAACAAGCATGAATGAAAAATCACTGCCAGAGGTTGGACACACACAGTGGTTTACCTAAAGGAGGAGACTGTTCTAATGGTTTGGCCCAGAGCTTTAACTCTTGTGTCCTAAGCCCATTTGTTCATTTCCCCTTGTATAAGCTTAATAATGTTATTCATTACCCTCTGATTCATTTTCTTGCCCCAAAATGAAGCTCCAAGGCATCAAAACCACAAGCTAAAAATTCATTAGGACGTTTCCAGATTAGCACAATTGTCATGTTGCCTTTCATTTAGTTCTCTCATCATTCTCCACACTCTAGAATACTGGCTGTACATTGGTGCTTCCTCCTGAAATATGGAGTCTTGCTGTTTGAAGTTTTGGCACAGCACCAAAGGACATCCCAACAAACGTCGGCCATGCCAGTTAAAATGCTGAAACAGTTTGTCAGGCAAAGAAGAATCGAAGTGCCAAACTCCTGCCATTCTACAGAGAACGCCCTGCCATTTAAGGTTCAGCAAAAACAACTTTGCTGATTTCAGCAGCCACTGTGGCTCAGGCTTTCATTCAATCTACCATTTAAAGCCCTTGCTGAAACACAAGCAGAGTCACAGCACAGACAGGATGAGTGCGTAGCACACCTTAAAGCTCCTTGGGCAATAAGATCACTAAGGAGCAATGAAGCATGCTAATTGCATAAGCACTGGCACAACAATGACTAATACTCAGGCCTCTGATGAAGACAACGTTTCAAGGGGTGACGTAAGCCCTAAGTAGGCTATTACACTGAACCAAATGCCTCTACAAGGAAGAAACAGCAAATACAAGACGAGGAGTATAAAACACGGTGCTGACTCACCTAAACTTCCTCCCCCAGGAAGTCAGAATGAGTGGACTTTTCACAGATTTGCGCATGTTCAAGAGATCTTGTGAATGAACATCTTGGCAAACAAGTTATATGTCCCAATTCAGATTATAAAAGGGTTATCCAGACTCAGGTTGAACTAAACACTATTTAGTTTATGTTATATAGATCCCTCAACACAGTCCTGAATTTATGAAAAAGCCATGGGCTACGTGCCTATTCTCCTGTAACGGGTGACCATCACTTGACAATGAACTGCTGAGTGGCAGATTCTTCCACAGTGCAACAGTTTGAATAAGATAATATTTTGGCCCTATCTAAGCCTTTTATTCTAGGCCTCCATATCTAGACTCCTTATGAATACTAGTGTTAACGTACAGCTACAGTGAACTCAAATTGGAGGCTACAACAATGATGTCATCCAGTTGCCCAGAATATTAAGCCTTTTGTCACAGTGGAAGAAGAAGAGTTGGCTTTTATATGCCGACTTTCTTTACCACTTAAGGGAGACTCAAACAGGCTTACAACCACCTTCCCTTCCCCTCCCCACAACAGACACCCTGTGAGGTAGGTGGGGCTGAGAGAGTTCTGAGAGAACTGTGACTAGCCCAAGGTCACCCAGCTGGCTTCATGTGTACGAGTGAGGAAACAAATCCAGTTCACCAGATTAGCTTACACCGCTCATATGGAGCAATAGGGAATCAAACCCAGTTCTCCAGATCAGACACCACGGCTCCAAACCACCACTCTTAACCACTACACCGCACTGGCTCTCTCACATGGAGACATGAAGAGAACAAAAAAAAGTAAATATATCAACTTGGCTACATTCTAGATTGCAGGCAAACTGGCTGGCCTAATTCTTTTTTCTAAATCACTGCCACATGGACCCGTAAGTAATAAAAGATTTAAAAAGAACCAGAAGCACGTGTTTGTATGAATTACTTCTGACAGAAGCATTCTTGGGTTCAGAAAATCAGTGAGACATCATCTCTCGCTACAGAAATGCTGAATATGAAGACGTAACACATTTATTTGGTTGATTTTTTGGAAAGCAGTGCTAGTTCAGTCCAATTAAATTTTTAGAATCTGATTTTGCGAAGCCTTTCCCAAAACCACAGCAATCAGAAGATTTCTCTCTTACCATCATGGCCAGAGTTGAGGAGATGCTCTCCAAGGTCGCAGCCGAACACCCTCTCCTTTAGGATCCCCCGCTGCTTCAGCTTCTGTTTGGTTGGCCGAGACTTCATGAATGTGCGAAGGAAAGTTATAAGCTTGCCGTGTTTTTTTGATACTGTCAGATTGAAACAAATGGATTACTTGGGTGGGCAAATTACCAAAACAGCAACATACGCAATACCTTATTTACCTGAAAGGAAGACTAGATTTTTTTTCTCCATGTGTACTGCCAAGGGAAAAAAAGGGGGGAGAGCTTCTTAAATTAGCATAGAAGTTACAGTTCTGTCCAGCTGTAACTAAAAACCCAAAACTTGGGGTATAACCTTTTTATAGGGGGATCACCTTACATTCAAGGTTGGCTTCCTCTTGGGTAAATATAGTTTATTCCACTGACCAC
Source organism: Euleptes europaea (assembly GCF_029931775.1). Taxonomy (NCBI): domain Eukaryota; kingdom Metazoa; phylum Chordata; class Lepidosauria; order Squamata; family Sphaerodactylidae; genus Euleptes; species Euleptes europaea. The sequence continues at coordinate 13,032,867 of NC_079325.1, read as the reverse complement.
CAATTCTAGTCGCCATCAGTCACTTACTAACACACATGTATCGTCTTTAGTTTCCCAACATATCCTCCTCACCCTTTCCCCACTCTCTATTCCGTGCCATTAAAAATAAATGATTCAGGGGAATCAAAATCTGTAAGGAAATGTTTTAAACAGAGTGTTTTTTTCTGTAAGACTTTAAGAAATAACTGCAAAGTCTCTGTACTCATAAAACAGTAGAGAAGCAGCCATCCAAAGGTAGCCATTTGTTGTGTCCCTCCCTCCTATACCAAGCATATATTTCAGTCTACTTGTATGACCTGTACAAAATGGATGGAGAACACAGCCTATATCTTTTCTCTCACAGCCTCCTTTCACCTTTGTAGAGGGTTGAGCATAAAACTCTTTCAGCGCCAATTACCACTGAACAGACTGATAGAGCTGTGATGGTAGGAATGAAAAGGGAAGAGAAGAGGTATTTTCCTAGAGGAAAGGGATTTGACTCTTCATCCCTTGCTTAGCTATAGAGCTTACTTTACCAGCCAGTCTAGTTCCTGCAACTGTTTAGCCATTGCTGTTATCCTATTCTTTCAAGAGCAACAAAATGCCACAACTCCTTGGGGAATATGGCAAGACTGGTGTGTTCTTCCATTGCGATCTTTAACCTTTGTTCAATGTTAAATTTAAAAACACTTCTGTTGAAATTGAATGCCATGTCCAATTGTTGTGTAGGAACTATATACCCCTGCAACAATTAGAAGAATATCTAGCTCAGGGATGTTAGACTCAATTGTTACAAGGGCTGGATATGACATAAGTGCTTCTCGGTCAGGCCGGGCCATGCCTCGCCAGCCCAGATCGAGAGTGGGGAGGGGGTGGCTGTCTCAGCTGGCTCACGGGCCAGATAAGAGCTCTCGAGGGGCCGGATCCAGCCCGCATGCCTTATGCTTGACACCCCCAATCTAGCTGTAGATGTTGTTATGCTTTACATGACTTCAAAGTAGATAAACTGTTATTTCACAGAAGGGGAAGAAACAGGTACTAATGGCCTTCTAGGCACAGGACACCATTTGGAACAGTAATTGTTGCACTTTGAATGCAACACTGGCAATATTAATTACCGTTAGACGGTAAAGGTAACAGAGCACACGGGAGAATGTTTCCAAGAGCAAGTGCTAAGACAGCAGCACGGAACATCAGATTGAAACTACTATTCTACGAGCAATGGACTAACTTCAGAACTACGAAGTATTCCTCTAGGGTTCACACACCAAATAACCTGAGATATGCAACTCCTGGCATGTGTGCTGAATGCATGCCATGCCATTCTGCTCAGCACAGCAGCTTCCTTGCTCCACACCAACAGTCGGGGTGCGGTCAAGTTGGGATAGGTTGGAGCACAGATCTAGGATTTTTTTTTTGACCCGGAGCAGTGATGCCATCAACTGGCCCTCCTTCTTCTGGCCCCACCTCCACTGAGTGCAAGCAGACACATGCCAAAGGTTGATGCTCTGCTGCTCAGGGAATTTATACTGTACAGAGGGTGTGGGAGGCTGTCAGTAGCACATGCAAGGCAGCCTCCTCTGAGGAACAACAGAAGCCATCGCTGACACATTCAGGTGGTCTCCGCAGTCTGCAGGGACGTGGGTTGCCTGGGGAGCCAGCAGAATGGAGCTCTGGTTGGACACAGCCTGAGACCAGAAGGTCACCTGTCTCCTTACGTTGCCCTCAAACCCTTCTGGCCCACTGCAGTGGCTGCAAACTCATTCAGCTACTTGGTGTGATTCAGCTGGAGAAAAGGTAGCCTCACTCCTTACCCAAAGGCAGAGGGGACTATGTGTATAGGCTCCCCACCCTCTTCCCCAGAAACGGAGGCTTGTGAGTAGGGTTGCCAGCTCCGGGTTGGGAAATACCTGGAGTTTTTGGGGGTGGAGCTTGATGAGGGTGGGGTTTGGAGAGGAGAGGGACTTCCGTGCTATAGAGTCCAATTGCCATTTTATCCAGGGAAACTGATCTCCATCGGCTGGAGATCAGTTATAATAGCGGGAGATCTCCAATCACTTCCTGGAGGTTGGCAACCCCACTTGAGAGAGATGTGGGGAGAAAGACACACGCAAGGTAAGGAATAGGTTGGGCCTGGAGGGTCCCCTTTCTATAGGCAGAATGACTTAAAATGAGAATTTGAAGTGTGCTGATTCGAAGATGGAAAGTTTGGGTGTAAACACTGCTGCCCTCGGACATACTCAGAAAAGCATGTTTTAAGGACCAGGGACTGTACTAGCTTTACTTTCATCCACTGTAATCACATTTCTAAGTATTTCCAACTGACTCTTCTAAAGCACCGTTATTTTAGTCCCTTGCTCCTGTGCAAAACACCCAAAGTGATCAATATACAAAATATGCATTATAGCTAACTTTGTAGTTGTTAGGGTTGCCAGCTCTGGGTTGGGAAATACCTGGAGATTTTTGGGGCAGAGCCTGAGGAGCGTGGGGTTTGGGGAGGGACTTCAATGCCATAGAGTCCAATTGCCAAGGTGGTCATTTTCTCTAGGTGAACTGTGTGAACAGACTGCTGGACTTGATGGACCTTGGTCTGATCCAGCAGGGCTTTTCTTATGTTCTTATGAACTGATCTCTATCGGCTGGAATTCAGTTGAAATAGCGGGAGATCCCCAGCTGCTACCTAGAGGCTGGCAACCCTAGTAGTTGTCGATCATAAGAACATTTTCACAGGTAGACACTGCAAGTATTTTAAAAAATACTCTGGCATGCCCAAAACTAAACCATGAACACCAATGTAGATATGTGGCTAGAGAATGATTAAACAGGGGAAAAAACCTGGAAAAGAACCCTAGCAGTTTTGATTTCCATAATCCCCCCCCCACACACACCCCAATGGAAAATGCTACTTTCTTGAACTGAAATTTAAACTAGACCATCAATTCTCAGTTATGTTAATATCTTGTAAGCTCCACTGAACTACAGATAATGCAACAGAGATTTCTACAAGCAGCAATTATGTACGGGAGGGAAATGACCTGATGTTAAGAGGGTAGATTCTACATAGAGGACAAAGCCATTCCATTACATTGTTTTCCTTTTTTTTAAAAAAGCAGTGAAAAAGAAAACTCACAAAGTGATCTACAAAAATGCCCTTGATTACCTAACTGAAGTCCTTTTGTTTGCCTAGTTTACAATCAATTCTGCTGAAACATTCTGCTCAAATAAAAGCCAGGAGAACATGAAAGTCAGGAAAGGATTTCCTTTGTACCCAAGTCTTTTCAGTACCAGGAAGTTATCAAGGCTCACAAAACAGCAGTATTAGCCATCCAGCTCCCTGTGCTTTTCGATCAGTAATGGCCAGGAGGAAGAACAAGTCAATATATCGCTAACACTAAACATGCATTAGTGCAGCAATCAAAGGCCCGACTGGTTAACATCTTTGTGAGGAAACAGCCATCATTTCTTCTTATTCAAAACGGTAAAAGCAGAGTTTTAGAGGCTGCCAGCACCTGGCAATAGACAGGGTTGCCAGGTCCCTCTTCGCCACCGGCGGGAGGTTTTTGGGGCGGAGCCTGAGGAGGACGGGTTTGGGGAGGGGAAGGACTTCAATGCCATAGAGTCCAATTGCCAAAGTGGCCATTTTCTCCAGGGGAACTGATCTCCATCAGCTGGACATCAGTCGTAATAGCAGGAGATCTCCAGCTAGTACTGAAGTGCCCTGGTTGTCTTATAGAGTCCAATGAAGACAACTAGGAGGAGGTTAAAAAGAGCAACAGTTCTTTATTTAGCTAAACACAAACCTGGGGGTGAAATAACCCACAAATAAGATGTGCAGAGTTACTCACCCGAGAAACAAAGGAAAATCAGTATCATTGGTTCTTGTAGGTTATCCGGGCTGTGTGACCGTGGTCTTGGTATTTTCTTTCCTGACGTTTCGCCAGCAGCTGTGGCAGGCATCTTCAGAGGAGTAACACTCTCTGTGTTACTCCTCTGAAGATGCCGGCCACAGCTGCTGGCGAAACGTCAGGAAAGAAAATACCAAGACCACGGTCACACAGCCCGGATAACCTACAAGAACCAATGAACTCTGACCGTGAAAGCCTTCGACAAAGTCAGTATCATTTATGCATTCGCATGGGGCAGGCCCATGGCTGCTGACAAGCAGACTGATACACAAAAGCGCCAATGCACATTGTCTACTTCACTCTAATTAGCATAACCTATAGATATTAGCCGAAGGCATCACTTAGTGAGTGCCTGATCTTGTGAGCTCGGTAACCAGAAACCACATTCCTGAAGATGAACGTAATTCAGAGCTCTCTACTGGTGAGAGGCCGTACCAGGCACAGAGAGCATGATTTGTTGGTTCATGGCTCCCGGATGCCAACTTCCCAAAGCTTCCATGTGTGTGCGTATGAATACATAGTGTTCTAAACCAGCCCTTATATCTGGGCATTACAGTACCCGGAGGTTGGCAACCCTACAACAGGGGAAATCTAAAGATCTTTAGCTTTTGGCATTCCAAAACACTGACGTTTTAGACCATGAGAAAATTTAATTTTAAGCAGTAAGATCCCGTAATATAACTGTCACAAATGAAGAAATCCTTGCTACAAAAAACTGAACTCTCCGGGTACTATTAAACACCCCCCCCCAAAAAAAAGTTTTCACACTTTCATCTGAGTGCATTAAAAAGTATCATTTCAAGTGCCTCTGAGGCTTTTATTTTTGGACTGGCAGAGCTACCTAACCTTTTTTTAAATCTAGCCCTGTCATCTCTCCCTCCAGGAGCTAATTTGCAGCCTAGCCAGGCCTGACATGCCACTTTTATGCGTCAGACTGATACCTGATGTATCTAGCAAGTGCGAGGGCAGAACCTCGACACTTTAAATAGCTGTAGGATCTCACTGGATGGTTACATGGGGAAATGGAGTTTGTGCAGTTAAATTTTATTTTATTTTATTTATACCCTGCCCTTTCCCAACCAAGTCGGGCTCAGGGCAGCTTCCAACAATCAATGTACATGATACAGTATAATGCAAGTTAAAACACACAGAATTAAAAACGTGAAAATGAAAACATTTTACAATCCAGCTAAAAGACAGCAGCCAAATTTCATACCTACTGTAAATACTAATTATTTTCTGATGGTGAGGTGGGCTCGTAAGGTCGTAAAGCAGAGGAGCAACACTAATTTAGATGCAAACAGCCCTTGGGGAGTGGGGACAAGAAAAGATCCAAGAAAAGGAGAGGAACCAAGAAGGGTGGGGGAGGAAAGGAGGAAGGGAAAGAAAAAGGGAGGAAATGTTGTTCACAACTATGCAGCTGCGCTAAAAGCGGCATAAGATGCTGCTATAGGACAAAAAATGAGTAAAGTGTGTGGGGATGGTAGTACTGAAAATGCCAATGGGACTGTAATGCTTAGCAGGGTTTGCACAAAGTTCAGAATAGTCTCTGCAGTTTTTTTTTCCTTGTGCTGTTAAGATTTTATAGCTGGAATTTACAGCATCTGGGTCCAAAGTACATCAGGCCGAGACTGCAATCAAGGTGTTCTTTGCTAGCTGGCTAACTGCAAACTTTACCTTTAGCCTAGAAGTTTTATGACTCTGACAAAGTAAGAATAAAGGGGAAAAACGGTGGGGGTGATCCACCCACCTTTTCAGAAAGAACTTCAAAGGTTTTTGTTTGTTTTTTAAATTCACAAATCCAAGATCCTGTTACTCATCTCAGTACCTCTGTTTCCTAGAATGGGCCACTGCATTTCCTGTTCTGAGTTTGAGGACAGCTGAACGCAAATACTTGGCGCTCCCGGCCAGTTAAGAAAGAAAATAAGGGGGCCACACCAAGGCAAAACGAATGCAAGGAAACAAATGGTGCAGAGGGAAATGAATTCTTTAATAATTTTTGCAACTCCTATGCGTTTCACAGGCAGTTTCATCAGGGGGAATCTATCAGATTTTTTGTAACACTGTAAAAATTATTAAAGAATTTGTTTCCCTCTGCCCCAATTATTTCCTTGCCTTCGTTACTCCTGGCCAGTTGTAAAAAGTGTGCAGGAGAAGTCAGCAGTTCTTCCCCTCCATATTGGTATATCCCATTCTCACAGTGTTCTTAAGTTTTGTGTATCTTTAGGGTTGCCAATCACCAGGGGGTGGCTGGAGATCTCCTGCTATTACAACTGATCTCCAGCCAATAGAGATCAGTTCACCTGGAGAAAAATGGCTGCTTTGGCAACTGGACTCTATGGCATTGAAGTCCCTCCCCTCCCCAAACCCCATCCTCCTCAGGCTCCGACCCAAAAACCTCCCACCAGTGGCGAAGAGGGACCTGGCTACTCTATATATCTTGACAGATTCAAATCCATCCTGAGGATACCAAGAAACCTGCTAGTAACCATAGCAAACTTCATCAATACAACAATTTAACCACAAAACTGGTTTGCCCTAAAAGGTGTTTTAAGTTTTAAATGTTATTATTTGCAATCAAGTTGCTACTGACCAATCTACATACTGAAAACAAAAGTGTGACCCCTCCTCTTACCACAGCAAATACAGACTATTGTTTAGAACGGTGTCGCTCTGTTTAGGACTACACTCTTAAAAACTTAACAAGTAAATACCGTGTTCATTGTTTAACGCGTCATGCTCTAATAATAATGCTTTGTTCAGGCAACAGCTGTTTAAAATTTCTGCAATTCCTAGTCCTATGACATTACTTAGCAGATGTATCATCCTACTGATTGCACTGATTTATATTGTGTAATTCACTTTGAGCCCATTCCTGAGTGGGGGGGATGGAGGTGGTTTTGTGGAGGCTGGAGGAGGTGTAGTAGCTCGGCCTCCAGAGCAGCTTTATTTAAAAAACCCTTTATTTCAAAAACCCGGTGGAACTTCTCACAGAATTCCACACGGTTGTGCCACGATTTTGCAGGCGTATCTCGCCACCTGCAAAGTAGCACTTTTGGGGGCTGGAAAGGGTTAGAACGCTGCCTAAAGGCAGCTCCTCCCCTAGGAATGCCCAGGAAAACCTCCCGGGACACCGGCACAAACACTCACGCCAGACAGACGCTGCCGGGCATGCAGCGCGGGCGCAGAAGGCTCGTTCCTATGTGGCTCTGCCACCCCCCAAGTCTCAGTGAAAAAGGTGGCCTATAAATAATGTAAATAAATAAATAGTTCATATGTAATATATCAACTGATATAAGCAATGTGCCGTGAAAAAAGGAACTCAACAGATGTGGCATACCGGATACATGGATTTAGAGATACACTAAGGGTGTTAAATGCTTGTGAAAATATCCACCTCTGCAGGAAGGAAACATAGCAACAGAAAGCTCTTTAAAGCACATGGGTGCAAGCATGCCTTCGCAATCCACTTACTGGGCTTTGTGACAATTTAGCAAGCATTCGCAGATGAATTAAAACCCCTCACATCATACAGTTGCCCAGCTGAAGCACTAATATAATTAAAAATGTGTCCTTTCCTAGTTGTAATAGCAGCAGGATTGCTAATACAGGATTAGCATCCTGGAAAAGAAAATCTTTCGACATACAGAATGACCCACATTTACAGCTCATGACCAGCATATTGGCTGCCTTTCTTATTAACAACAGTGATTTTACACTCAGCTGTCTCCTGCTGTGCAGAAAATGTTGTGCTAAGGTCAAAAAGTAGAACGTGTGCAATTGCATGGTTTTAAACTGATAACTACAGTATGGGAGCAAAATCAAAAGGAGAGAAAGCAAATGATTTAAAAAGTTACTTTATTCGACTAGCTTCTTGTCTTCAAAATGTAGAGGATGATTAAAGAGATAATGGGGCTAAGTGGCACTCTATAAGGAACAAATTTAAAACAGGAATGGTTGCATATTTAAAATTCTACATCAAAAATCACTGAGGCATTTTATTTCAGTTAAGCACACTCTTTTACATAATTTCATCTGCTAGTCATGGTGAGAACCAATACAAAATATGAATGCTCCAACCAGCTGCCCAAAGGCTATTTTTCAGTGTAGTTAAAAATGTCAGTCCTACTAACTCAATTCGAGCTTTGAAGAAGTCAACACATTCAAGTCAAGGGCTAGAAGCTTGGTCTTAAAACAAACTAACAAAGTGCAGATTCTCCAGATATTGGATTCTATGCGTCCTATGTTATATACATTCCCCGTCTTTACACAGAAATGTGGAATAAAACACAGTTCCGATTGTAAATGGAAGTGTGGGTGCTCATTGATATGTTTTCTGTTAACTGAACTGTAGAAAACTGGCAAAGATACCATGAAAGAGGGCCTGACTACACAATTTAATAGGCCTTGAAAATAACCAATGCAGGTTAAGGTCAGACACAATAAATAAAGTCAGACACAACCACCTTTCCATTCCTTTATTTGCAAAACAGAAATAATTTCCCCTTCCACAAAACACATTCTAAATTGACTTTAGAAGACCAAAAGCTTCCTTTCACGTTAGGCTTGTCCTTGGAAACATTACCCACATTGCCCCCGGTACAAGATTAAGTACCATGAGTTCAAGTTGCTAGTGTTAATTGATGTTTCAAAAATGGATACAAAATGGATATACACTGAAACTAGCTCCATACTATCTAGCATCTGAACAATTCAGAGTCCATCCTTTTAGATTTCCAAAAACCAAACAGCTAATCCCATGTCCCTGCAAGATTTAGATAACATTATATCAAGTTAATTAAAACTATACTCAGAAAAAAGAGCTAACTGTATCTATGAAGCAAAAAGAGCAGGTGATTAGACTAGAGATGTAAAAATTTCAGAAATCAGCTGTGGGATTTTTTTTAATGGAAATTCTAGGAAGAGCTGAAATGTGTGTAATACTTTCCTATCAACCCTGAGGCTTTAACAACATAAAATACATGATTTATAACATAGCACAGAAAATTGTACTAATTGGTCATATTTATGGAATTTAAAAATATAAATGCCTTAATTTTCTATAAAGTTTCAAATATAAATAGTAAGAGAGAGACAGCACACTCCAAGCTGACGCATCCTACACTACCTTAGCACACACATCTTGATTTTTTTGTCATCTGAGAGGTAGGTAAAAATAAAAGATGAAAGCAGAAAACAAATGATATAATAAGAAAAGAATGCGCATTATTTGGAACAGTCTTGTAAAGTCACAACAGGCAGGACTAAGAGTATTTGGATATCAAGTTAAACTTCATAACACTGGTTAAGACAGTCTTTACACATAAAGATTGAATTAGGTCATTATAACAAATTACCATTCTTATGTACAGTGTACATTCTCTAGTTATGCAATGGAATAGTCATGCGTATACACATTAATGTGTCACATATCAGGCATGTCTCAAACTGCACATGCTTACTAATGTGTTTAGCATTTAACATACAAACAAAATTAGTCATGGAATGCAGGCTGTTTCTATATCAGACTTTATTCTGTGTGAACTCCATACTGATAAACATGCACCTGTTAATGATGACTGATACACAAGAGCTGATACATTTAATATGCTATGCATAATTATATCTGTATTGCATAGACATGCTGACTCCATATTTAGTTGTTACAAACAAATAGTAATTGTTCATGACAACAGCAAGCCTGATATTCTCAAGCCTGTACACCTAAACCAGGCAATCTTCAATTCTGGCCACATGTGAAAAGGAGCATGTGCACTGGAGAATAAACCTGACTGATTCTTCTCATCACAAATAAACTCTAGTTTGCTGATCTCTGAAAGCAAAAGGCAAATTTTATTTAAAACATTTTAAGCCTCCTTTCTACCCAACTGAGGTTCCCCCAAGGCCTAAACATTAAAGCAAGATTTAAAACATGGGTACATTTATAAAAACAATTAAAACAGAACACCTAAATACATGCATGGGAGGAAGAGTCAATAAGAATCAGGGAGGAAACACCAGTCAAACAAAACTTGTTTGTGGAAGATGATGATAGATTGGGAGAGAGAATTCCATAATTTTGGAGCCATGACTGAGAAGGCCCTTTCCTGGGTTGCCAGCCATCAAGACTCAAATGTCAGACACCAGAAGCAGGGCATCCAAAGATGACTGTAGTGGTTGGGTAAGTTCATATGGAACTTGGCAGTTCCAGATATGCTGGCCCCAAGATACATAAAGCTTTAAGTAAAGTTTCTCCACAGTCCATTTGTTGTAATGTTTTATCAATAAAGTGCCAAGAAACGTTGTCAAAAGCTTTTTCTGCGTCTAAAAATATCATTGCTGTTTTTAATGATTTTGACTTTGCATATTTTATTGCACTAAGAACCAGTCTTAAAGTTTTTAACACGATATATACGGCGCAAAGAGCTCGTCTCTTGATCAACGGTCAGTTGTCAACAGAAATAAACATTACAAAAGGTACAAGACAAGGCTGTCCTCTTTCCCCATTTCTATTCGATTTATCAATGGAGGTCTTCTCAAATTATATAAGAAACGATTCAAAAATCAAAGGCTTAACAATAGAAAATGAAGAACACAAAATCAAAAGCTATGCAGATGACGTTGTCTTAATTTGTCAAAACCCTGAACAAAAACTCCCATATGTTTATAAACATCTCATCGAATATGCAAAATATTCCGGATATAAACTTAACAAAACAAAGACGAAAATTTTGACTTTTAATCTAACAGCAGATGAAGACAAGCATATTGAAGATATTATCGGATGTCGAATTACCAAAGAACCAGTGAAATATTTGGGTGTCAACATATCTTCACAAAACAATACACTTCTAAGGTCAAACTACTTGAAAATTTGGGGAGAAATAGAAAAAGATTTGAGTTTATGGTCAAAAATGAACATCTCATGGATAGGAAGGATATCGACGATAAAGATGAATGTTCTTCCTAGACTAAATTTTTTATTTCAATTTTTGCCGATTGACATCCCTGACAGGACACTAGAAAACTGGCAAAAACAACTTAATCGATTTGTTTGGAACGGGAAAAAACCGAGAGTCAGATTTAAAGTCCTTCAAGACGAAAAGAAAAGAGGAGGGCTGGCATTGCCTAATCTCAAATTATACTACCATGCTGCCTGCCTAACTTGGATAACTGAATGGATAAAACATCCCAAAAGCAGACATGTTATTTTAGAGCGGGCGGATCTGGGACAAGGTTTCCATAAAGCTTTGTGGGACTCCAAATCAAAAACTCAAAAAGATAAAGTATTAGAAGATTGCGATGTCAAAACAGTGTTACTGAAAGTCTGGAAAAGATACAAAAAGAGAATAAGTCCTTCTCCGCCACCTATAATGTCACCAACTGAAGCTTATCACGATAATGTTAAACTGAAACCGGGTGTTCACTTTACCTACAATGACATGATAGAGCCCACGGGAGAAATTAAGACCATGATTAAACTTCAAGAAAAATTTCAAAAGTTGAATTGGTTAACTTATTTACAACTGAGGTCCAATTTGCAAAAAGACTGTTTATATCCACAACCATTTCGCGAACTAACAGAATTTGAGCAGTTAATATCTAAAAATGACTCACACGTCTTAGGAAAAATATACAAGCTTCTCCTGAAATATGACACAGAAGAAGAACAAGTGAAAACAAATATGATAAAGTGGATGCAAAATTTCGGAGAAATGATTAATATGGACCTATGGGAAAAACTTTGTTCTTCTGAATTGAAATATACTGTCTGTCAAGAAGTGAAAGAAAATTGGTACAAAACCTTCTACAGATGGTATTTGACTCCTAATATGCTTTCCCAGATGACAACTCCAGGGAAAAAAGGTGCATGTTGGAAATGTCAAGAGTCAGACGGCTCTTACTTTCATGTTTGGTGGACGTGTTCAAAACTACAACTATATTGGAAAAGAATTCATCGAGAACTACAGATGATGTTAGATATGAAATTTACATTTGATCCAAAATTCTATTTACTCAGTATAGTGCCGTCAAGTTTACCTACGAAATCGCATGATGTCTTCAAATATGCTACAACAGCTGCTAGAACAATTTTAGCAAGAACCTGGAAACAAACCCACATACCTGAAATTGATGACTGGAAAGAAAAACTTCTGGAATATGCAACCATGGCTAAAATGACTTTTGAGTTAAATCCTAAACCCAGTGAATCTACTGAGCAATTTGAGGAGAAGTGGGCGTCTTTTTATACTTATATGAAACGCAGCTAATTTAAACTTTATAATAAATTCTGAATTATATTTTTTATCATAATTAACTGCCAAGTAGAATATGAATTTTTAAAATATCATAAATCAGCCTGATGCAAGTACAATAAATTAAAGAGATTTTGCAATTATGTTTTATTTAAAAATCATTTTATAATATTGTATTGTTTTTATAATGATAACGTTTACCCCTTTCCCTTTTTTCTTCCTGTACCCTCCAATTATATAAATAAATAAATAAATAAAAAGCTTTAAGGGTGCCCTGAATTGGGCCCAGTAGCAAATTGGGAGCCAGTGTGGGGAGAACAAGGCTAGACTAATATGGTCCCTATGATTTATCCCAACCACAATTCTGGCCACAGCATTCTGCACCAACTGTAGCTTCCACACACTTTTCATGAGCAGCCCCATGTATTGTGCATTGCAGTAGTCTAATCCAGATGTTACCAGGGCATGCACCACCTTGGCACTATCTTTTTTTGCCAAGGAAAGACTGCAACAGGCTCACCAGCCACAGCTGATAAAAGAAGTCCTAGCCACAGTTGCTACCGGTTTTTCTAGCAGGACGCTTAAGTCCAGATGCACCCCCCAAACTATGAATCTGCCCTTTTAGGTTGAATGCAACCCCATCCAGAACAGGAGATACCTCAGATCCTGGGGTCAATCCTTCCTCCCACCAGTAGCACTTGTGTTTCGTCGGGATTAAATTTCAGCCCATTATTATTCATCCCAAAACTTCCTCCAGGCCCTGGTTCATGGTTTTTACAGCCTTCCTGAGAAGTTCGGGGAGGACAATATATAGCTAAGTATCATCTGCATATTGGTAACGGCCCTCGCCCAAATATCTGGATGACCTCTCCCAGTGGCTTCACATAGATGTTGAAAAGCTGGGACTGTGTTGGACCCCCATAGGCCAGAGTCCAAGCAGCCTTCCCCTAGCTCCACCACCAGAAACCTACCTCCCAGGTAGAACCAAAGCCACCACAGAACAGTACGCAACCCAGTCCTAACCCTAAAAGGCAGTCCAGAAAAATACCATCATCAAGCTACTTCTAACTACTCTTTGAGAAAAGCCTTTTCTAGTGATGGTTTTGGGCAGGGAGATTCCATGAGGGGGACTCTAGAAACTGTTTGGTGGGATGGCTTCCATCCAACATTGCAATGGCCTGCCCCCCCCCCCCAGAAGCTATCCATCAATCTGCCCTGGATTTAAAGTTGATGTTAGAACATCAACCATTTTTAGTGCAGTTCTAGGAGTCCCAAAAAGGATTCTTGGTTTTGCTTGGTCATATTTATGGTGGCAGGTCTTTTCTATAGCAGCATTAGCTGGAGCTAAGCCCTGGATGTGCGCTGCTCTGTTCTCAGATCACTGGATGACCGTAGAACACGATGGCGATATAGGACACATAGAATTTAGAAGGAGAGAAAAAGCACGCAAGGGATCCTTCTTAAAGAACCTAAGCTGTAAATAGGGAAAGACTGAGGATGCAGGAAAGAGAAGCAATCAAGCACTAGTCGTTTTCAACTACAGGTTTTATTTTCAAGCTTGGTGATCTAATGTTTCTCCTCTGAAAGTGTGTGCCCATTAGCACCATCCATCAGTACTGATAGTGCCTGCCTATGATCAATGTTCACTTTGAAACTGTATCAATATCTAATGTGACATGCCCCAGCAAGCACACCACTAACATCCATTCCCCTCAGACAATGCTGGCTGGAGCTTTGGATCAAGGACAAAGTCGTCTTCATTACAACAAGCAACAACGAAGGGTCAATCAATACACAGATCAGCAAAGCATTGTAAGAGCTACGGAAGGTCATTAAAGTAGGCCTCTATTCTAGCACCTATCTAAAAGTTTGAAAAACCCATCCTGGCTTTAATCACTTCAAAACATACTGTCAGTCAGACTCGCCTGCAATGAATACAGGACTAAAAGGAGAGCTGAAAGTCATCGCAGTGACCCTGGTGAAGAATCTTCTCCACTGAACCAAACTTAACTGATTTTTACGATTAAAAAAAATTAAGAGCTTTATAACTTGCTTTTCTCAAGGCAGCTCATTATGAAAGCTAAAGACATTACCAATCACTGCCAGAGAAACACAACACAGCTAAGCAAGCACCCTCATAAAACAGGTCTGCCTTACTCTGTTACCTAAAATTTTAAAAGTGCATAGCATCCTAGCAAAATCAGAAAGGACAATCCACATTGTGTGTGTGTGTCATTATTATTATTATTATTTTTAAAAGCTCGAGGCGATCAAGCAGTTGCAGAGCCTGTGAGAAAGGATGGCCAGAAGGGTCTGACCAGAGGATCAGAGCTGCTGCCCAGGTTCTTTTTTGGGAGAGATGGTCCAAAAGATAAGGCCAAGGATCCACGTAGTCCTAGCTAGCCAGCTACTTCCACAAAGCCCACACGCATATCATGATCAAAGAAGAATAGTAGGTTTTTATACCCTGCTTTTCTCTACCTTAAGGAGTCTCAAAGCGGCTTACAATCGCCTTCCCTTCCTCTCCCCACAACAGGCACCTTGTGAGGTAGGTGGGGCTGAGAGAGGACACCCAGCAGGATTCATACGGAAGAGGAGTGGGGAATCAAATCCAGTTCTCCAGATTAGAGTCCACTGCTCTTAACCACTACACCATGCTGGCTTGCCAGCGGCCATCCCGATAACTTCTATCTTTTCAGTACATTTTCCTCCAAAGAGCTCAGGGAAGTGTACTGGGCCCTCCCCATTTTACCCTCACAACACAAACCTGTAAAATAGGTTAGGCTGTAAAAGTAATAGAGTGAGAAATCCTTGTGAAGCTTGATCAGCAGGAATCTGGATTTTTGGACAACATATGGGTGCAACTGTGGAAGGGCCAGCTACGCCTGGGTACCTTTGAGGCACTCCTATTAGCCTCAGCTTAGGAGAGGGGGGTTAGGATACACTCAGGATCTTCCTTCCACCTGGTCAACTCCACTCTCCCCTCTTGGCATCCGGGGAACTGACTGGGGAGCCCTCCTCAGGGGCTTAGATTCCTCGTTACAGCTCGCACAAGCTCCACCCCTGATCCTATGAGATGTCCCGGCCTGGCCCAAGCTGATTGAGGTTTAGAGCGCTCGCTTTGAATCTCCTGAGATGGCTCTGACCATCAGGTGGAAGGTGGTGGCACTGAGGATGAGGCTGCCGGCTGTGGCAGCCCCTCAGTCAGAGATGCTGTAGTTAAAAGGAGGGGCTGTACCTACGGAAAACTGATCTAAAGATAGAGAGGGTCCTCGTTCCTCCTGTGCCAAAGAACAACTGTGACCAGATATGTGGAACGACACGTGTTCTGGGGGCAGGCCTCCATCTCATCATGTTTCCATGACAACTTCTGGGTTATAACTGCCCTTGCTCGATGGTATAGTTATATGATTGGCGTAGACTGTATCCGTAACAGACACCATCTGTTTAATACGCAAACTGAATTATCTTTTTATATATGTTTTCTTTGTATGACTGAGTCTGCTCTCAGAAAGCGAACAGCAAGGGCAGGGGTTAAAGGAGTAAAGGAAGAGCACAAAGATAAGGAAAACTAACAAAGGAAAGGCAGATAGCTCAATTGTGATCTCCGGAAGGCATATTGCATCCACCATTGCCAGATATTGCCTGCACACATGTAATCAGCATGACATGAAGAAGAGATGCTGGCTTATTTTAAACACAGACATCTAGAAACACAGGATGCCAAAAAGCAAATTCTGATCTTACACCACAAAACCCAGGGAGCACCGCTACAGATGGCATTGACTGTTTCATCTCCAAAATGCTCCGGATCCATTGTTTTCACTTCTCAAGATCATGGAGGATCTGGCAAGTTGACCTGTAAATGTTGCACCCACCCGCGGGCATTCTGCCTAGGCTTTACTTGGTTTCTGAGGAAAACCACATAAAAGCACCAGTTAACAAACAGTTCCCCTATAATATAGCGAGGGCTGTGGGTGGCTAGCCTTTAGGCAACATAGCCCCAGGCTAACAGGGCGACACCCAAGTCAGCTAAGACAGCTAACAGGGCAACTTCCAAGTCAGGGGTAGACTTGGTAGGGCTCAAACAAAAACAGGTAGGGGTCAAACAAAAATAGAATTCTGTCTCCATATAAAATGCTGCAAAGCCACTGGAACCCATCTTTCATATATAGAACAGCACAAGGAGAAAGCAGAATTAATTAACATTACAAGAAAATTACTGAATACATATAAGGAAATCAGTTGTATTGCACTCCGCAAGGGAGAACCCTATAAAACAATATGAGACAGAGAGTGACAGAGAGAGAAAGAGAGGGGTGTCTTAATCACCAAACAATGCAACGAGGAGAAAAACTGCCCATCAGTCGTGGAGAGTATACACAAACCTCAACCATGGGATCATCCCAAGTGATTATTCCCCCCCCCATTTATATCCTGTTTTTATCTCCAATGTAGCCCAAAGCAGCTTAGCACATCATTCTGCCCCTCCTCTACACCCAACAACCACCACCCTGCGAAGGAGGTTAGGCTGAAAGACTGAGATGGGCCCAAGGTCACCTGAGCAGCTTCCTTGGCAGAACAAGGATTTGAACCTGGGTGTCTCAAATCCCATTCCCACACTCCAACAACACTGGCTCTCTGTAATCTACTGTAGGGCTCCCCAGGTTTGTTGGACCTTTGGGCTCTTGTGGGATTTTGAGAACAGACAATGGGCACCACAAGAAAACGAACGCACAACAGACACCTCCCAATGTAGTGCCTGCAGTTGTGTTATTTTAAGTTCTCAAGATGAGTTGCATTTTTTTCAGTTCTGTCTACAAGCGTGTCACAGGCACTAGCCATTTCAAATGGTTCAGAAATTCAGAAGACATCCCATACTCTAAGGGCATAATCCAACACAATTATGTGTATCTGATTTTAAGTACACTTGTTTTCTCATTATGCTCACCGGTAACCTGAGGTAGGTGATTTTATCACTAAAAACATCTGGTCATGACCATTATTTAAATAGAATGCTCTTTAAGCTCCTAGCTCTGCGGATGACTTTAATTGCTCCCATCCTCCAACACATTACCACTGCATTATCCCTGCGTGCATGCTCTCTACAAAGAGCTATTTGCAGTCTAGCTACCTACAGTGAGGTTGACACGCATGTAGTGGTTCACTGCAAGTGCAGTAGAAGGAAGAACCTACTTCTATTAAAACACCCCGTTTGGGGACAATGGCAAGTGGTCCAAAGATGCCACAGGAATCCCTCAGGTCAATGAAGATGTCTCTCTGCCCAATCTATATCTCTTGGAAAAGAACTACTGGTCTGAAGTAGAGACACTTCGCATTTAATCACTCATGGGTATAAGGATCAGAGGAGCATGTCTAATATATTAGGTGCTGTGGAACACAGGCAGGACAATGCTGCAGTAGTCATCTTGCTTGTGGGCTACCTAGTGGCACCTGGTTGGCCGCTGTGTGAATAGACTGCTGGACTTGATGGGCCTTGGTCGGATCCAGCAAGGCTTTTCTTAAAACTGCTGACTCAATAGGACAAAAGGAAACCCTGCGCAGAGGTTTCTATACCCACCCCCCATGATAGGCACAGTGAAGAATTGAGGAAGGCGTGTGAGAAGAAAACAGCAAGGGTGCTTTTGTTTGGGGTTCTTTTTCTGCAGCCCGAGCCTTGAAACACACTTCACAGGCATGTGTTAAAGCGGATTCCAGAATCCATCACCTCTCTTGTGGCTTGCTCTCAGCATCCATGAGCTCATGTCTACTTTAATAAAGCTTTGGTTTGCCACTAGGGAGTTAACAAGCCCAAACACTGCAAAAAACCAAGGCCAAAGGTTTATGAAAAGGCAAATGATTCCAACAAGCCCCCGTAATTAACACAGGGAAATGCGCTCCTAAAAAAGATTTTATTGGCTTAACAGGAACCCCCCCCCCCCGCAAGCTGGGCAAATGGTCCCAGAGCACAGATCCAACAAGTTTTACAGCTCTAAAAAACAAAACAAAAACTAGTTTGTCTAGATACAACAGTTATAGCCTCACACAAAGCATTATTCACCGTTCTTGAGTAACAGGTTTTCCCCCCCTTCATGTAGCAACAAGGGCTCCGTGATCGTGATCACTATGGGGAAAAGGTTGCTGCCCATAAAACAAACCTCTCCACTATGCCTTAATTTCTGGCTGAGCAGATTGTGTTGGCATAGTAGACTGTGCCCTTCGGAAGGTGTGTGTTTGCATGTCAAAAACACACACACCAAAAGCACTCTTTGCAAGCCTCTGAAGAAGGGAGCTTGCCTCTGGAAAGCTTACACGCTTGCTGGCCTTTCCGGTGCTCCTGGACTCAGATTTAACTCTTTTCACTCCCAAGTGCCCTGTAATCCTCTCCCCAGTCAGAGGTACTGATGGCCCTACTACTTCACAACTTGACAGACACAAGCAAGCGGGCTTAAGAAGCACTGCGTTGGCATAGTATAATGTGTCCTTCAGAAGGTGTGCATCTGTGTGTCAAAAAAACACACTCTTTACAAGGATCTGAGGAAGGGAGGTTTGACTCTGGAAAGCTTAAACCCTGAAACTCTTGCTGGTCCTTCCGGCGCTTCTTCACTCAGATCTTTTCACTCCCAAGTGCCCCATAATCCTTTCCCCAGACAGAGGTACTGATGGACCTACTCCTTCACGACATGACAGCCACACAAGCATGCGGGTTTTAAGATGCACTGACAAAAATCTGCCTTCCTCAAGAAGACCCAAAGCGCAACGAGGCAAAGCAAAAACAAACAAACAAACACTTCCTTACCTTTGCCGTCCTCTGCGGCCGACCAGAAATAACAGATCCGTTCCCCCTCCCCTGCCTGGCGCAACTAGAAATCTGCCACGCCGAGAAGAAAACTGCGAGCTTCCCTAATCGGATCGGATCGGCATTCCGGCCGCAGTGGGTTCGCACCCAGGGAGACTGAAAGGGCAGCGGCACGGAAACGCTCCCTCCCCCGCTTCGGCAGAGCTTCCGAGCGCTTCTTCCTCCGGCTAAAAGCTTCTTCTCCCCCCCCTCCTTCCCTCCCTGGCTCGCTCCACCTCCAGGTCAGCAAAGATGCCTCGTCCGGCAGGTCCAGCCGGGCTCCTCCTCGTGACTTCGCCTGCCGCAGCCGCCGAAGTCCCTCCCCCCAAAAAAGTCTCGCCCTCGTGGAAGAGAGCTACTACGCGGCTCAGTCTCTCTCTCTCTCTCTCTCTCTCCCCCCCCCCCCAGCCACGCCTCCCGCTCAGGTGATTCCCCGGGCTCCCAGCGGCCGGCGATCTGCTTGGCACGATTGCCAGACCGGCTTTCCGGGAAAAGCCCCGCGCGGACTGAAGTTTTGCCATCTCGGGGAAAACGTTCCTCGCCCCGCGGCCAAAAACGATTGAATCAACGCCGGGGGTGGGGGAGAGACTATTTAGAAGACGACGACTCACTGCATTCTGCAGTTTAGATGCATGGCAGGAGTTAAGGTTATTATAAACCCCTAGGGTTGCCAACCTCCAGGTAACAGCAGAAGATCTCCTGCTGTTACAACTGATCTCCAGCCGATAGAGATCAGTTCACCTGGAGAACATGGCCACTTTAGCAATTGGACTCTAAGGCATTGAAGTCCCTTCCTTCCCTAAACCCCACCCTCCTCAGGCTCCGCCCAAAAAAAACTCCTGCCGGTTGCAAAAACTCCTGCTGGCAACCTATAACCCCCTTCCCATCAAATCTGGGGGGTGGGATGAGGAATTATAGTAAAAGCAAATTGTTACTGCATTTGTCAATGCAAGTTTCTCAGCCATTCTCTGCATTCTGCAGTTCAAATGCAAGGCAGGAGTTAAGATTATTATACCCCCTATTGTCAAATCTGGGGGGTGGGATGAGGAATCTAGTAAAAGCAAATTGTTACTGCATTTTCCAATGCAAGTTCCTCAGCCATTCTCACTGCATTCTGCAGTTCAAATGCAAGGCAGATTATTATCCCCCCCCCAAATTGGGGGGGGGGTGAGGAATCTAGTAACTGCATTTCCCAATGCAGTTTGGGAAATTCTGAAATGCACTTTTTTTAAAAAAAGTCACTTGCCTCCCTTAATTACATCTCTCATTAAGCGACTTGGAAAATGAAACTAACAGGAATTAAGTAAGATTAACTAGATTTTCTGTGCCCACTAAATAGGCTTGGTACACGATTTCGAGCTGATCTGAAGTGCACTCAAAAGGATAGCTAAGAGTCTCAGGTTTTGATCTGCTCATTGTAAACATCGATGCCACCTGGCAGTTAACTTCTGGCTAAAATCTGGCTCTCTCCCTCCTCTCATGCAGCACTGAATAAATTTAGCAGGCAACTGCAGTTACTGAGGTTTGCCAAAATTTCCAGGTGGCCAAAGGAAGTGATAGGACCTTAGTAACCTACATCTGGAATAGTGCAGCCATTGATATTTAAAAATAAGTATCTGGATTAATGTAGTAATAATAACCTAAGTTGTCCTGACTGTACAATTGTCATTCCCCTAGTGCAAAACTGTATATAGTGCTAAATAGAGAGATCAAGAGGACATGAGTTTCAATCCCTGCTCAGCTCAGGATCAAATTACACTAGGAAGGTTGGCTGAGAAAACATTAAGCACACACACACCTTTTACTAAGATATCAAATTACACAGAGACATAATTGGGAAAGATTAAAGATCTTTTAAAAAAACATTTAATTATAAACAGTTTGAAGGCTCACGGGAGCATTTGATATTTCAGGCTAAAATCTACAAGAGTTTCTTTCATACTATGACAAATCCTTGTTCTGAATACCATTTACTCAGGAGTAACAACAGCGGTAGGCTTTGGTCCCTGTTTGTGGGATGTTTGGGGCACCTGGATGATGAACTCTGGAAAACAGGGTGT
Source organism: Euleptes europaea (assembly GCF_029931775.1). Classification (NCBI taxonomy): domain Eukaryota; kingdom Metazoa; phylum Chordata; class Lepidosauria; order Squamata; family Sphaerodactylidae; genus Euleptes; species Euleptes europaea. The sequence continues at coordinate 13,011,830 of NC_079325.1, read as the reverse complement.
GGGACTACTAGATATATAAGAAGAGTCCTGCTGGCTCAAATCAGTGGTCCATCCAGTCCAGCATCCTGTTCCATACAGCGACCAACCAGCTGCCCTGGAGGGGAAGTAAACAGGGCACAAAGGCCAAGGCCTTTCCCTGAGTCGCCTCCTACCTCTGGGCTTCAGAGGTCTACTGCTTTTGAATATAGAGGTTCCCTTTACTCACCCTGGCTAGTAGCCACTGATAGACTTAGCCTGTCTACGCCCTCCCCTTAAAGCCATCTGTGCTCTTGCCTAATATTATCTCCAGTGGCACTGAATTTCATGATTTAAGTTACCCGTTGAGTAAGGAAGGGTTTCCTTTTGTATGTCTTGTACCTATTGCCGTTCAACTTCACTGGGTGTTCCAAAGTTCTAGCATTATGGGAGAGGGAGAAAATGCTCCCTGTATCCACCGTCTGTACCCCATGCATAATTCTATATGCCTCTATACAACATTTGTTTCTCAGCAAGTGCACTTTTAATGTTTCATGATATGAATATTATCAAACTCTTCCTAATTTGCAGAGCGGGTATAATATTTGTTGTCCAGGTTAATCATCACTTTGAGTAATGATCACAGTGCTACGCAATGAAGTTTGTAACTTTTTCTCTTCATTGTTTAGGTATTACTATTAGTTAGGTGAGTTTTAAAGGGCAGGGGGAGCCAACCTTCAAGAAATGGGAGCAGTTATTTGTAAGGTCTGATTTTACCATACTGTAAAGAAGTATAAAGTTTAGTGAGCTGAGCACCTTTCTGGATAGGGCCGCTACACTACAAGATTACATAAATCTCAACATATTCTTTTATTTATACTATAAAAACACTCGCATATTACACATGGCCTGTGGGGGCACATAGATGTTTATATATTTGGGTGAGGATGAATGAGCACATGCATAGAGAGAGACATAATTTCGTGAGAAATCCATATAATCACTGCTTCTGTGGGTGGCATTTTCAGCTGGCCTCCAGCAGTTCCTTCTGCCCTTTTCCCTCTCCAGGGAACAGCCTGGAATCTGGACAATGTCCACTGCCAGAGGCTTAAAGAGAACTCCACACCCACCCAGACCTATTCCCTAACATCGCCTCTTGCATCTGTGTGCCTGATTTCACATTTTGTAAGCCAATTTGGTAATCTGTTTTGGCTAAAAAGTGGAGTATAATACAATAAGTTACAGTAATGGCTTGCCTTGCTCCAATACTCAGGATAAATAAAGTCAAAGAGAATCTAAAATAGTACACCCATTGCTAGTAGATATGTATAATAACACGAACAATAAAACAATGCACACATTCCATTCAGATGCCAATGTGTGCCCTCTTTGTAACATCTTTCACTGTCAACTTTCGCAAATCTGGACAATTCCTTTAAAGAACAAAAGCAGTAATATCATCTAGTGTTTCAGTACTTTGCCAAGATTTATATACTCAATGAGAACTTTAACCATTCAAGGTATTTTAGCCGGGAGAGAGAAGAAGATACCAATGCAGAAGTATCTCAATTCTAAACAACCATGCAAGACTTGAGGGTATCCCCTATATTGCTGCTCCTATAATGCTTCCCCCAAGCATTCTAGATAAGCCCTAGCAATAAAGATATCTTGATGTCAAAAAATATTGGAAGAGTGACAGTATTTAGTTTCACCCTTTGCAAATGAGGCCATAATGTGAAATATTCTGGAATAGGTGCAGGTTTTTATATAAAATTGAAAATCCTTTTCTACTGAACAAGGGGGCAGGGGAGCTGTTTGGAAGATATATGGCCACTGACTAATTAGGATGACTTATTAGCTTTCTTCTGAACTGAGCGAGCATATACCAAACACTGATGTTCAAACCCATAATTCCTAACATTATTATAGGCAAAGTGCAAAAGAAACTGAAAAGAAAAGAACTAAAATTGAACTTTTAAAAATTCTTCCCCCTTCATTCGCAGCTCTCTGAGTGGGAGGGGGGAGACTTCACAGGTATGAATTAGTTACACAAATGATCAACGTGTTTTACAGCTCCAAACATAAAATGCTGTCAGATCAAATTAACTGTAGTGCATACCCAATTTATATGCACTTTACTTTCATATAAATGAACATAAGAACAAATAAGGTCTAAGGAATTACTCTATGTGCCTGAACTGCCTTCTAAGCAGACATTCACAGTTCCATCAGCTAAGAAACTGGTCTGGGAGGAAAGAAAAATAGTCTGATTAAAACGGCAAACTGATGCATGTTACACACAAAGGCTATGGGGTCAGTGCATTATTTGTACAATTAAGCACCACTGATTTCAATAGGATCAGAATAAGGAAGAAAAAGGAAACAAAGAAAACCAACGGTCATACAAGCACACCAGTCAACCATATGCCTTCACTTTTAGAGCCATACTCGATACACTCTGAATGCCCTTTTAGAGCTCACAGAGTCAAGAGGGGATGGAGACCACAGCACAGAGGAAAATACCATCTTCCATTCATACTCTACAACTGGAAAAGTGCACACAATGGGGGTGCCATGCAGCAGAAAGAGGGTCCCATCCTCCTTTGACTTCCTCTCCGCCCTGTATCTATCCCCTTTTAAGGTTAAACCAATCTTTAAGCATGTTTTGGAGCCTGCAGATCATTTTTGCACTTTGACTGGAAATCACAAGGCTGATGATAACACTGCAAGCTACACCATGTTACTGTTATAGAATGGGGCTACCATTAACCGATTAGTTATTCATTTGTGGCCAGCGGTTGGAACAAGCACCCTGGTGACACCACAAGTAATCCAAATAGTTAAAGCTATGCTGTTCAGCACCAAAGGCATAAAATTGTAGCTGCTTTAAGGCACCTTCTTCTGTGGAGAGTCTTAAAGTGGCGGCAAGAGGGAAGATAAGGACATATAAAGTCTACTGCTTGTTAAATACCTTATATCTTCAAAACACTGTTAAGATAATTAATTAGCAAGTGTGGGAAAAGAAACAGATGCAAGTCTTGCAGGCAGTGCAGAATACAAGGAAGGTCTAAATGAGTGTCTGCCAGAGAGCTGGCGCGTGGGAACTGCTATTATATCATTAGTTATACTTAAAGAAATATATCCATAAGCAAGTACAGGTTCTGAGCAAAAAAGGGTTGTGTGTATGTACATTTTAGTGTTGTTTAAAAATAACTCATGTTTTTTCCATATCCGCATAAAAAACCGCAATGGATTCAAAAATTTTTTTTGCACTATCACTCTTGCAAGAAGTTGATCCTATGGAAAATTACATATTTGAAAACCCAGTGTGGTGTAGTGGTCAACAGTGTCAGACTAATATCTGGGAGACCTGGGCTCGAGTCCCGATGCCTGCCATGGAAGCCTGCTAGTCAACCTTGGGCCACTCACACTCTCTCAGCCTAATCTACCTCACAGGGCTGTTGTGAGGATAAAATGGGGAGAGGAGAATAATATAAGCCATTTCAGATCCCCATTGGAGAGAACGGAGGATATAAATTAATTAAATAAAATAAATAAATAAATTTAAGCCTACGGTTTATTTTATTGGTTATATAGGGTAATGTTCAAAATCATGCAGACAATACAGAGCATGAGAACCAGCCCAGTAAAGTGCAGTGCAGTTTAAACTTTGATGTCTGGATCTGGGTTCCACTCCCTGCTCAATTTATTTGTTTATTTATTATTTCCATTTATTACCCCGCTATCCCCGGCCAAAGCCGGGCTCAGAGCAGCTTACAAAATATAAAACATAATGGTCTCACTACATCAACCGAGTCATCTTCTTGCAGCTTTAGATCACCTTTTTAAAAACAGAAATACTGTAGACCTTGCCAGGGCCTTGCTACAAGGACTGAGCCAGTGTGGTGTAGTCACTGGATTGTTGGCCTAGGATCTGGGGGTCCTGGGTTCCAAACTCCACCACCACCACGTAACTCGCTGGGTGATCTTTGGTCAGTAACATTCTCTGGACTTAAATAAGATTACAGGCTTGTTGCAGACGAGGAGGAGGAAGAGGAAGGAAGAAGAAGGAGGAGCAGTAGCAACAGCAGCAGCAGCATTGGTTTTTATATGCCGACTTTCTCTACCACTTAAGGGAGACTCAAGCCGGCTTACAATCACCTCCCTTCCCCTCCCCACAACAGACACCCTGTGAGGTAGGTGGGGCTGAGAGAGCTCTAAGAGCGGTAACTTGCCCAAGATCACCCAGCTGGCTTTGTGTGTGGAAGCGGGGAAACAAATCCAGTTCACCAGATTAGCCTCCGCCGCTCATGTGGAGGAATGGGGAATCAAAGCCAGTTCTCCAGATCAGACTCCACCGCTCCAAACCACCGCTTTTAACCGCTACACCATAAAATTGAGGAAAGGAGCTTTTTGAAGAGAGGGTTAAAACTTAATAAACAGAGAGAACGCTCATAAGGCACACTGCAAATCAGAAGTGATTTGATGGAAGTATAATATGGCAGCCTCTATCTCTATGTAGAATTTCAGGCACATCTGATTCAAGCTGGCTAAAAGCAGTTCTGGTAGAGAAGGATTCTGCTGAACTTCTGATGAGTTACATTCTTTCCTTGCTCCTTACACATGGCCACCCTTAGCCAAAGTCTCCTTCCATCGCACGGCCAGGCCCTCGAGTCCTGAACACGCAAACCACGTACCGGTTGAGGACAGGGAGGGACGGGGGTAGGAAGTCTGAGTCACCAAACACTGTGTTGGGAAGAGCAGAAAGCGTTGACTTAATGTGCAGTGACCTGGCAGGCTGCTGTACTCCCAAGGATGACAGGCAAAAAAGAATGTAGGGCATAAGCACGGGAAGGAGGAGGGGGCAGCCCCTTACATCCAGCCTTCTGCAGGAAGCCGGCTAGACTCACGCTGTCCAACATTCATGCCTTTTTTATTTTACAAGAGGGTCATATTATGTTCAAATCAATGCTAGGCTTCATCTCCTGCTACAACTCCTCTGGGTCTTCCCTACAGCATTCCCACAGAACTTATAAACAAACTCTAAGTCACACACAAAAAAAGCGTTTCAGTGAATGATTTTAAATAACTGTTTAGCACAGGCAGATTATCCAGCACACATTAGTCACATAGCTGAGTTGTGGTTATTTTTATTCCAATGAATGTTCCTCCTCGCAAACTCTCGCTATGTAGTCATGACAACTACAGCACAGCAGTTTCTAGTTATAGCCTTGCAGCTGTGTACATAATATGGTCATTTGAGCTGCTGTTAAACTACAGGGTTTCAACAATATTTCTTCCCTTGTCTCCCCCACCCCAACAAAGCCCCATCCAAGCCAGAGTTCCCTGTGGTAGGCAACGTGTCTGTTTTGGTACAAAGACATATTTTTATGACCACAGTCAAAGCCCTGGAAAACAGCAGTTTATATATATTCAACAGTTCACACAAAAAAGGAAAGATCCACATTTGCAAGACATACATGGTCTACGAACCTGCCCCAGAAAAATCTTGGACATTAAGTTAGAGACTACAGTTCAAGCAAACACCAAACCTACATGATTAGTAGGTATTAATGCTATAATACAAGCTATTAAACTTCGGTTAGTACATTTAGAGACAAGCTGACTATAACATGTTCTACCTGAACTCAGCTGGGATTGGTTCAGGGTCTCTGAAACACATGCTGAACCTGGTTTTACACTATCCATCTCCAAATCTGCATGCAGTTGTGAAGAGGGGGAGAAATGAGGCGAGAAAAGGACAAACAAGATTAATGAAAATACAAAAACAAAAAAGGTAACACAATTCGCTAATACAGTATCGGCAGAGCAGCATTTCAAACCACTGTTTATCCTAGGCTCCACAAGGCATTCATTTACAATTCCAGTGCAGACCTGAGGGGGCAACACATGACGCGGAACAACTTTCCTACCCTTGGGTCATAGTCTACAGCCAATGGGGTGTAGTGGCTAGAGTGTCAGAATAAGAGCCAGGAGACCATGGTTCAAATCCTCACCCAGCCCAGTGAATGACCTTGGACCAGCAACTCTGTTATCAGCCTAACTCACGGAGTTGTGATTGGGACACCATGGGAGAGGGGAGAGAACTATGTATGCCCTCCTGAGCTCCTTGGAGGACAAGTGGGCTAAAACTGTGATCTTATTTATTTATTCATTATTTGTTTATTTAGAATATTTCTATGCCATCTCTTCAGAGTTCTGCTCCACGTGGCTTACAATTAAAAAATAATTTAACAATATATACAACAAGCCATTAAAAGGAAGGTATTGGGTATAAACAGTGTAAAAGTACTTGTAAAACAGATCTCAAACCAGAAGCAAACCATTTTTAAAAGCTGGTAAGACCTTAATACATAGTTAACAATAGTTGTGTGCCATCAAGTGACAACTGACTCATGGCGACCCCTCATTGGATTTTCAAGGCAAGAGAAGAGCAGAGTTGGTTTGCCATTGCCTTCCTCTTCATAACAACTCATGTCTTCCTTGGTGGTCTCCCATCCAAGTACTAACCAGGGCTGAACCTGAACCATTCCAAGGTCTGACGAGATCATGCTAGTCAGGGCTATAGGAAACTCTAAATGTGGAAAATGCTACCAAGATTATCAAAGGCGGCACTCATAGGATTTTCCTTAATGGGAAAAAAAAGTCTGGAGCCTTTTCTTAAAATTCAGATAGAAGAGAAGCTGCCTCTTCCCCTGATTTCTCCCCCTATTCAATCCCTTCCTTGGGGAAGGGCCGTAGCTCAGTGGTAGAGCATCTGCTTGGCATGCAGAAGGTCCCAGGTTCAATCCCCGGTATCTCCAGTTAAAGGGACTAGGCAGGTAGGCGATGTGAAAGACCTCTGCCTGAGACCCTGGAGAGCTGCTGCCAGTCTGAGTAGACAACGCTGACTTTGATGGATCAAAGGTCTGATTCAGTAGAAGGCAGCTTCATGTGTTCACTCAAGGCAGGTTGTGCTTAAAATGCATCAGTTGCTGTGGTATCCCTTCTCTGTATATGTGAACAATGCAGGGTGACGCGGTGGCTTTTCATTTAGGTCAGACTTTTAAAACGTATTTACTGTGCCAACACTTCCCACAGAACATCTGAAAAATTGTATGAATAAAGGAAATGCACAAATCTCAATAAATTATGAGATGCTCACAATATAGAATTATGAATCCAGATAAGTATACTTCCAACAGATGTTACTTACTTCACAAGGGAAACCATTAAAACACACACGTGTAAACCACTGAACAGTATACCATATTTAAATTAGCCTCTGAGCACTTTCTTCTTAAAACTGTGAATGCTGATTTTTCAGATTTGACTAAATAGCTCCAGATGCAACAAGACTGTAAGCCAAGTTGCCGAACCAAAACAAGGAAGCCATTTTAGTTTAAAGGCTCAGGCGTTTGCATTTTTTCCCATGACAAAAATCCTGCTGTATAAAGGGAGAGGTCAAATCTCATTCTCTTTGCTTTTCTTTTGCATAATTACAAAGCCCAGGAAAGGCCATGCACTGCTGGCTAAAAAAGCCACTTCGTACTCAATAGCATGCCATGTGTCAGGACCAGCTAGCGTGAGGCCAATCAACGACAGAAGGGGGTGGGGGAACAGGAGAGTCAGCTTTAAGCACAATTCCGTAAGATTTTATGGCAATATGGGTACTCCCTGTTCCTCTAGTCACCCTGCTCAAAATGCTAAGAACCAATTTTTAATTACAAATAATGCCAGAAGAAAAGCTCTCTCCTATTTCATAGTTCTATAGGAAACATAGATCAGCCAGTACCTATCTGTCTTGTGTGACGCCTTTGTGACTTTTACTTTTCTGTGGCAGAGACTATTGCTTTCCACTACTATTATAGCCTCTTGTGTGTGTAAAGTGCCGTCAAGTCGCAGCCGACTTATGGTGACCCCTTTTGGGGGTTTACATCGCAAGAGACTAACAGAGGTGGTTTGCCAGTGCCTTCCTCAGCACAGCAACCCTGGTATTCCTCGGTGGTCTCCCATCCAAATACTAACCAGGGCTGACCCTGCTTAGCTTCTGAGATCTGACGAGATCAGGCTACCCCTCAATAATGTAATTTATGGTATTAAGGCCTACTATAAAGCTAACCAATACTATTAAAGCTATTTTCCTACAGTATGTCACAAGAAATACACATTATGTGTATGAAATATGCTCATGATGAAAACACATTCCCTCTGAATGAAGAAATTACTTTGTGAAACAGGCATAGGCAACTCCTGTCTCTAATTTTTCATCAAACAAGCAACTGCTGCAATTTGTAAGCCTCCTTGAGCCATGAGAAAAGGTGAGATATCAATATTTTAATAAATAAGTTAAGTTCTGTGGAAAATGTTACCACTTCCCATTTTGAATATTAGAAAATGTAATTGCAGCCCAGTAACAAGAACACGGGCAGAAAAGCAAGAAATGATCCAGAGGTACCAGTTTTATATACACAGCCACAAAAAAGTATTGTGGCACCTTACAGATTTTTATTGTAGCCCTTGTGAAGAGTGCTCTAGCCCCCCCCCCAAAAAAAACAAATTCCACCATAAATCTGCCTGTCGTTTTTGTTTTTTCCACAGTAGATTACATAGGCCCCATCTGAAATTACAGCCAACAGTCAGTTCAAAAACCTATTCGACAATAAAGCTTTAAGATTCACCCTTTAACTGGAACAAGAATATTTAAGATTATCATTCCTGTCCCTCGACTCCTCTATTTTATGTTTCAAGACACACTGCGGAATTTTAAAAGTGCAATCAACTCCACTTCGACTTTCTTGCACATCTCCCCAAATTATTTTTAGATACTAACTCAGTTGAATGCAAAAGATGATGATATAGAAAGGGAATAAATGAAAACGTACAAGGGGGGAAGTAGCTCCAGGACGCTGGACGGGCTCCATGAGCAGGGGAGACTGAGAAAGTACAATTCAAAAGAAAAAAAATATTAAAATGAGCAGCCATTTTAGAGACATTTTCATTAAACACACAGGCGACATTCACAAATGGACATTTCTCTGCAATCCACTCTGGTGTTAAGGCAATGAACATGCATCTAAATTCTACATCTGTCGGGCATCGCTACAGTTTTGCTCAAGTTCCCCAAACGTCTTCTGAAATCAATGGCATTTATTCAGCATGACACTGACTGGCAGTAGGGGACGTGTCAGCAAACAGCATATCCTTCCAAAGCACTGAAATAATTAAGTTACGTGATGACTCAGACCTAGAAGGGACCAATATGTTAAGTGCAACAAAAGAGAAACAATGCAAAACTTTCTAAAAGATCCCAGCATTTATAAATAAATTCACTGTTTTGCCCATTTAGGTCTTTTCCTCACCAAACTCAGTTTCACAAAACTGAATCCAGTACAGCTGCTTGTATTTATTTCTGTTTGTGCGCTCCTGTCCTGCTTGAGACAACGCCCGCCCCCCCAAAAAAGTTTGCCTCTTAACATGCTGCCACGTAGCACGAGAGCCTATTAGGTAGGTGGTCCATTAATTGAGAAGGTGGATGCAAGTGCCCTGGATGGGGGGCTATGTTATCCCAACAGAACAGATTTGTGGTATAGGGACATTCCCAGATCTAGGCCTTCTCTAGAACCCTTTCTGTAAAACAACGAGGTTACTACCATTATGCATGTGCTGGAAGCGCCGCAATTATCTTACTTCAAGAGAAATGCTAACAGTTCAGAAAGCAGCAATATGACTTCTTTCTAGGCACACACCAAATGTACTCCATTCTTATCAGTACAACAAAAACTTCACTGGTTGCCCAGTAATTTCCAGGCCAAATTTTAGGTGCCAGTTTTGGGTTCAGGTCCCTGGATGGAATAACTTCTCCCTGAATGTTAAGAACATGAAATGAAGCCCTTGTACTGGTGGCTACTACCACCAAAAACTTGGCTACTACCAGTAGTAGTGGCCCTTGGACTTTGGCCACTAATAGTGGACATTTGCTAGAAGAGGTATGCCAGATCAATGCAACTCATTTTTAAAGAGGGCGAGGCCACACACATTTTCCATACAGGCTTTTAAGTGATAGCTTATGGGGACCTGCATAAAACGTAGTCTCTTACTTAGCTGGTTGTGAGTTAAATGTTTATGTGCTTTAATGTTTTATACTATAATACTATTTGAATGCAAGAAAAAAACATGCTACAATTAAAAAAATAAAAATAAAACCCATCAGACACCCCCAGCAAACCAGAAATAATTCTCTACAGGAGTATGCCATTTTAGATAACATTTAACCACCAGAAAAATGTCTCTTTTAAATCTTGTCAATATTATACAACTTCAGAGTGCTACCAATAATAGATGTACCCGAAGCATGTACAGTCTTTCAAAGACGCTGTCAGGAGTAAAAATATAATTGCGATTCATTTAGTACCTAAATCATATATCGGGAAAGGACAACAGGCGCCTTTGATTTTAATGTAGCTAAAAGTACAACAGCCCTCTGGCAAAGTGGACCAACATATTTGTTCCTATCAGTACACTTTCAGTTTCTTATGTAATGACTCCCCATATCCTCCCCTTTCCTCAATGGTAGGCAACCCTAGAAAGATAACTTGAGTTTTTCGTTCTAACCCCCTTCCTCCTCTCCAGCCATATAACAAAAGTGAGCTGTATAAAAAATATCTGCTAATTGGCCAATCTGACCATTTGGCTCAAGGGCCACGTGAAATGGATGCATGTGTCAGCTCCCAGCCCGTGGCTGGCCCTGTCATGCGCAGATGCTTCCATACACATAATTAAATGTTTTGCACACTACGGCCAACCTACAATTTGGGGCATTTTCAGCAGTGTGCCCTATACACAGTTGTATGTAACCAGGAAGTCACAGACAGTGAGCTAATGTGTGCAACCGAAGTGGCTGAAAAGCACCATTGTCTTATAATCATATTCCAGTATAAGCTGTCAATTTATCAGGAAATTATCATAAAGATGTTAAAAATAACAAGCATCTTCTAAGGTAGCTATCTAAGACTAATGTATTTAGTGAGCCACAAGCCTTTGAAGACAAAACTTAATTTTCTTCAACTGCAGACCTCTATTAAAATAAATCACATTACACAGGAAGAACTGTTTAGAGATAGTGGTAGCAACATTTTACAAAGCTAAGGATACAAAACTGAGTGAGGGATTCTCTTTTTCTAGGTTAGTAACTCCCAAGTGTATCTTGTGTTTGGTTAATACACTGTTTCTGGAATCTCCTGACTACAAACAGAGGAAATCATCAGGCAACATTTGACTATTCATACAGATGAAACTGCTCCCCAGACATCTGATATATCTGTAGAATGAGATGAAAAGCTGCACACTGAGTGCGGGATATTTAAGGAAGATATGCTCTTTGGAACACCTTGACCAGTGGGGTGGACGATCAAAAATATGACAGAGCAGAAACGGAAGAGATATACAAAAAGGAGATAATACGTGTTACTCCATCCAGTGGTAAACTGGCTGGCCCCTGTGTAGATGATGAAAACAACATAGCAGGGCCCAACCACAGATAAGGTAAGGGGTCTCTTCGTACTCAAAGGGCTCTTCACTACTCATGAAAAAGCTGACTTTATACTTTCACCAAAAGAGGGGGGAAATCAGCTGAACTAAAAAGAAAAACCTTAAAAAAAACCAGCCCAATGAGAACAGAAAATGCTCCAGAAGGGATATGGTAGATATGATCAGCCTTTTCAAGACCCTGACAGAGTAAAGAATCCTGGAGGGGTAGATGTTGGATGGGGTAGAATTTCCAAATTGTTCCCCATCCACGTAGTCTTCTCTTTGCTCCCAGGCACCTGAGCAGGTCAAACTTGTCTTCCCTTCAACCTTCTTTCCTCTTTAACTGATATTTAGATACACTGAAGCTCTGTCCCTGGTAAAATGCTTTCAGTCCTCATCAGAATATTTTGTAAAGGATTTTTCCGCTTTAAAAAAAAGTTAATTCCATTATTCTACATTCCAGGGGGGTCCCCAAAATATCTGCAGACCTCTGCCTTGTCTGTGAGTGGCCTGGTTTTGTGGCTTTTGTTATCCAAATAGGGGCCAGTCAGTTTCTATTGGACTGAATGACAGGTATCCCATCTTTTTATACGTCTCTCCTGCTCCTTTTCAATCATCGTTTTGGCCAGCTACCTCACTAGTACCATCCCATGACCTAGAAAAAGGAGCCTTGGCTTACCTGTGAGGGCTCCTTCTTCTCTGAGGGAAGAGGACATCTTATGAGTGGGTTTTTCCGTTCCTATGCTCAGGGATAGGCAGGTTCTTCAATCTTTTTAACTTCCTGTCCTGTACCGGAAACGCCCTCCCAGTTCGAGGACTTCCAAAGTAGAATAAGAGGACAGAAAAAACATATCAAACATATAAAACATAGAACAAGTAGTACAATCAACCAGTGCTGGACTAAGGCTGATCAACGATTGTACAACAAGAATCAACAAGTACAACATGAACTGTTATAAACTCGGGTAAGAACATCAGGTAAGGAGTAAATGGATTCAGTGGCGAGGAGTTCCAATTATTCATCTTGGTGCTTGACTGGCGCTCTAACTTCGCCCTGGGCGGGCAAGATGTCCTCTTCCCTCAGAGAAGAAGGAGCCCTCACAGGTAAGCCAAGGCTCCGTTCTCTCTCTGAGGATCAGAGGACATCTTATGAGCGGGATGTTCAAGAGCTGTAACTTCTGGGTGGGGTCAAGCATCATTCGCCACTTGCTGAAGCACTCTCCTTCCAAATGAGGCATCTGCGGAAGCGTAGGTATCAATTTTGTAATGCCTAACGAAGGTAGATGAGGTTGACCACGTCGCTGCCTTGCATATCTCCTCCACTGAAGCTTGGGTGTCAAAGGCCGCAGAGGTAGAAGCACTCCATACTGAATGAGCCGTTATTCCTTGAGGACAGGGAATGCCAGCGTGTTGATAGCAGAGTTGTATACACTGCTTGATACACCTGCTGATCGAAGGGTTTGACATTTTGAGACCCTTATTAGGAGGAGATATGGATATGAAAAGTGCCTCCGACCTCCTGAAGGATTTAGTGCGTTTTTGATAAATTCTCAATGCTCTTTTAACGTCCAAGGAATGCCAATTTTTCTCTTTGGGGTGACGCGGGTTAGGGCAGAAGGATGGTAACACCAGCTCCTGCTGTTTGTGAAAGCTGGTATTCACTTTTGGTATGAATGTTGGGTCTGGACAAAGAACGACTTTGTCAGCATGAAAGACACAAAGACTGTCTCTTGACGATAGGATCCTCAACTCCGAAACCCTTCTGGCAGAAGTCACCGCCACCAAGAAGAGTACCTTCATGCGTAGGTAGGACAAGGGCACGTCCCTTAACGGCTCAAAAGGTGAATGTGTCAAGGCTTTCAGAACCACATTCAGGCGCCATGTGGGAAATCTGTGTAATGTCGGGGGTGACAAATAAGAAACTCCCTTAAGGAAGGTGACAATGTGTGGATGTCGAGTCGTGACGTATCCGTCGAGGTGTGTAATTACTGTGGCTATAGCCGCCACTTGTCGACGTAGAGTGGATGCCTTCAAGTGTTGATTCAGGCCATCCTGTAGAAAATGAAGTAAACTCGCCGTTGAAATATTTAGTGGGTCCAGATGTTTTCTGTCACACCACCGGACGAAGGCTTTCCACGTGAAGTTGTAGATGCGTTTTGTAGACAATTTTCGGGCTTCCAACATAGTCGATACCACCTCCGTGGAATATCCCAGACTTAACATCCGTTGCCTTTCAAGTCCCAGGCGGTCAGTCTTAGCCACCCTGGGTCCGGATGTAAAATGGGACCTTGATGTAGAAGGTCCTCTGTCACTGGCAATTCCTATGGTTGTTGGATGGATAGTTCTTTTAGTGTCGGGAACCAAGGGCGCCTGGGCCAATGGGGCGCGAACAGCACGACGTGAGCCCTTTCCCTCCGAATCTTCCTGAGGACTTTGGGCAATATCGGAAGCGGTGGAAAGGCGTAGAGTTTCTCCTTCGGCCAAGAAGACTCCAGGGCGTCTACCCCTTCTGCCTCGGGATCCAAGAACCTGGAGAAAAACCTTTTTAGTTGTCTGTTTTTTGAAGAGGCGAAGAGATCCACTGTCGGATTCCCGAACCTCATGTGGACGATAAGAAAAATGTCCCTGTTCAGGGCCCACTCCCCTTCGTCCACCTGCTGCCTGCTCAGCCAGTCGGCTTGTTGATTCAGAACACCCTGGATGTGTTCGGCTTTTAGGGAGGCGAGGTGCTTTTACGCCCAATTGAGGATAGTCAAGGATTCCGCGTGGAGGGAGGAGGAACGAGACCCTCCTTGCCTGTTTATGTGGGCTTTGGTGGAAACGTCTGTTCTCACCAGAATATGCTGTCCTTCGACTATCGGTTGGAATTCGAGAAGGGCTTTGTGGACAGCCCTCAGCTCCAGCCTGTTGATATGCATGCGGGTTTCCGGCCGCGTCCACCGACCCTGGGCAAAATGGTTCTGAAGAGTGGCCCCCCCAACCCTGTCGACTCGCATCTGTGAATAACTGAATTGATGAGGCCGTAATGTAGGGTAGGCCCCTTGACAGGTTGGTCTTCTTGGTCCACCACAGGAGACTGTCCTTGACCTGTGATGTAAGTAGCAGATGTGGGTTCTTTTTCTGGATTATTTGAATTTGGAAGGGTTTGAGGAACCACTGAAGGGCCCTCATGTGTAGTCATGTCCAAGGGACCAAGTCTATACAAGCCACCATAAGGCCTTGAAGCCTGACCAAGGTTGAGAGGCCAGCTGATTTTGAACTTCTGGTAGTCTTGGCTAGCGTCTGTAAGGTAGTCATTTTGTACTTTGGGAGGAACAGCTTGTTCTGCACCATGTTTATGATTGCTCCCAGATGGTGAATCTTCTGTGAAGGTGTGGTAAGGCTCTTGGACAAGTTGACGATAAAGCCGTGTTGGGTCAGGATTGAAATGACCTTCTCCGTGTGTTGTCTCGAGGTCAACTCCGACGGAGCACTCACCAAGATGTCGTTGAGATAGGGAAAAATGTGGATCCCCTGCTCCCTCAGGATCGCCACAAGGTTGACGAGGACCTTGGAGAACACTCTCGGAGCTGATGTAAGTCCGAAGGGTAATGCCCGGAATTGAAGGTGTAGATGGCCATGAGTGAATCGAAGGTACCTGCGATGGGACGGATGTATCATGATATGCAGGTACGCTTCCTTCAAATCTAGTGACGTCAAGTACGCTTGTGGGCGAAGGGCTTCCACTATGGAGCGGAGAGTTTCCATTCTGAAATGCCTTTTGTAGACAAAACGATTGAGGAACTTTAAATCCAGAATGGCCCTCCAGTCGCCGTTCCTTTTTGGCAGGAGTAAACCCCGGTGTGCTGCTCTAATTTTGGAACATGTTCTATGGCGTGAATGTCCAACAAGTGTTGAATGGCCCTTTGCGTACGCAGCACCTTCTCCTGATTGTGCGACACTGGAGAATTCAGAAATCGATTTGGTGGAAGAGTTTGAAATTCTATCTTGTAGCCTTGGGAAATCAGTTGACGTGACCAATTGTCTGTTGTTGAGGAGATCCATACCTTGGCGAAGAATTGAAGCCGCCCCCCCACCGGAGCCAAGTCACTGTTTCCCTTGCTTATCTCCAAATCTTGCAGATTTGTCCACTCCCTGTCCACTAAACTGGCTGCCCTTGCCAAACCTGGATCCTTTTCTGAAGGATCCCCGTCCAGAGCTCCAGGAGGTTCTTCTTCCATCGGATCTGGGGCGTGCCATGAAGTGGGATGTTCTAAAGGGACGAAAGGAGTGCGAGAAGGATGGTTTTCCATCCTTCCTGATGTACTTGGGCAAGGCTTTCTTTTTGTCCTTGGTTTCAACAAAGATGTCGTCGAGCTTTGGCCCAAACAAACGACCACCTTCGAAGGGATAGCCCAGGAGTATAGCTTTTGAACCAGAGTCAGCTGACCATGATCTGATCCACGCAGCCCTCCTGACGGTGGAGGAAGCCGCCAAGGACCTAGCTGTGAAAGACAAAGAATCCAGCGTAGCATCTGCCATGAAATTGGAGGCTTTTAACAGACGCTTCAGGCCGTCCAAAATCCTTTTATTACCTGGTGGAAGCAATTCAATGATTTTTCTAATCCACATAATGCTGGCCCTTGCCACTAAGGCGGACGTGGTCGATGCCTGTATGGATAGGGCGGCCGCTTCGTGTGCTTTCTTGGCAGCGAAATCAATCTTCCTATCTAGGGGATCTTTTATACTGCCTGCTCCATCCTCAGAGATTAGGCCTGAGGACTGGAGGTCTGTGACAGGGGCTTCCACCAATGGCACCTTCAAGAGTGACATGCCTCTGGGCTCCAGAGTATATAATCGTTTAACAGAGGCTGGTATCTGTTTGCTGGACATAGGCTTTTGCCATTCCGATTTTACCAGGTCTTCAAAATACTCAGGGAAGGGCACTGAACATGACTTGGTTTGTAACCTAGTAAAGAATTCCTTGGAACCCCTGAATTTAGCCTTGTTCTTAATAGCATCCGTGTCTTCATCTTCGTGAAGATCAAGGGCTGACATTACTTTACATAAAAAGGCTTGATAATCCTCCCCCGCAAACAAGCGTGGATGAGGATCCTGACCTTGCTCTCCCCCTTCTCCAGATGAAAATTCTCCTTCTTCTTTTTCCTCCTCTTCCCCAGAGGAGGGGTCCTGAGAAATGGGCTTGGAAGGGTGAGTTGGTCTGGCCTTTCTGGCCGCCTTAGTTGGCCAGGCAGTGCTGGGACCTTGAACTGGAGGCTCTAGTTGAACTGAGCCCCTAGAGGGAGAGGAGGCCCGGGAACTGGAAGGGCCTCTTGAAGACATTTCGCCCAATAGGGCAAACTCCTCACGCAGAGCCCTGCGCATCAATTCTAGCATTCCCTGTTCACTCGCCCCCCCCCCCACCGTCAAAAGGGAAAGAGAGGATTGCATTGTACCCAATCCGACGTCCGTAGTAAGGCTTCCCGTGGGACCGACATTACGGACTGGTTGTTCCCCCTCGCCACCTTCCAGGGACAAACGGGGAGGTTTGGCGGCCATCTTTTCTGCGCGGGGATGTTTCGCACCATTTTTCTCTCCCTCAGTAGCCGCCTGCTTTCGCTTTTGCCGCTGCGCCGCCGCCGTGGCCGACGCTGTTCCTTGCTGCCGCCGCGTCTTCTTTTCGCTCGCCCCCGCTGAGTTATTTCGGCGGGAAGGCAGGAGCTCCGTCGATACCGCCTCATCCCCCGAGAGGAGCTCTTCTCCTGAAAACTCCTCGCTCGCCGCCATTTTCCTCCGTGCGGGGAACAAACGGACCGGCACAAGGGGGAAGGATCGGAACAAACGGAGACGGGACCAGACGAGGCAAAAGACAGACGAGGGTAGGAAGGGATTTTTGGGTTAGCAGGGAGGATAAGGATAAAGGTTGAAAGACTTGGATCTTGAGCGTAGCTGAGGAGCTCGCTAAAAAGTCTGCTCTTCCCTCTGAGGCAGGAATAGAACTGAGAGGGCGTTTCCGGTACAGGACAGGAAGTTAAAAAGATTGAAGAACCTGCCTATCCCTGAGCATAGGAACGGAAACACCCACTCATAAGATGTCCTCTGATCCTCAGAGAGAGAAGGACTCGTACACCAGAATGGAGTTAATGTAAGCATTTTTAAAAATCACAATATAGTAAAAGGTTTGTTATGTGGCCCACATGGTGAATAGGGGCTGCCAGTTAGAACATAAGAACATAAGAAAGGCCCTACTGGATCAGACCAAGGCCCATCAAGTCCAGCAGTCTGTTCACACAGTGGCCAACTAGGTGCCTCTAGGAAGCCCACAAACAAGATGACTGCAGCAGCATTATCCTGCCTGTGTTCCACAGCACCCAATATAATAGGCATGCTCCTCTGATACTAGAGAGAATAGGTATGCAGCATGACTAGTATCCATTTTAACTAATAGCCATGAATACCCCTTTCCTCCATGAATATGTCTACTCCCCTCTTAAAGCCTTCCAAGTTGGCAGCCATCACCACATCCTGGGGCAGGGAGTTCCACAATTTAACTATGCGTTGTGTGAAAAAATACTTCCTTTTATCTGTTTTGAATCTGTCACCCTCCAGCTTCAACAGATGACCTCGAATGTGCTGAATACTCAAGCTTATTGCTCTGCTCCTGCAGAGGAATCTGCAGAGACCAAACCCCACCCAATTGGGAACACCATGGCGACAGCTCCCATATTTGCTGGGACCCTTCCTCCCCACCCCCTTGAGCCATGGAACCATCCTAGACATCAACCATCCTAGAACAATAAAGGTAAAGATCCCTATGCAAGCACTGGATCATTACTTACCCATGGAGTGACAACACATCCTGACGTTTACTAGGCAGACTATGTTTTACAGGGTGGTTTGCCTTTGCCTTCCCCAGACATCTACACTTTACCCCCAGCAAACTGGGTATTCATTTTGCGACCTCAGAAGGATGGAAGGCTGAGTCAACCTTGAGCTGGCTACCTGAGACCGACTTCCATCAGGATCAAACTCAGGTTGTGAGCACAGCTTTTGACTGCAGTACTGAAGCTTACCACTCTGTGCCACGGGGCTCATTCTAGAACAATATCGACCCTTAACTGACGCCCACTTCAGTGGCAACCAAAGTGGAAACTACCATGGGGAAAATGAGGATGGTACAGTGACAGGTTTCATTCGAATGCCTTCCCTGTGCTTCCACACACAAAAGACATGTGGTGTGTGCATGCAAGTCTAGACTAACTCTGATGAAACTAACTCTGTTTCAGAACGGAATCATAAACGACAAATTTCAGTGACTCACAGGGAAGAGCGTTTGCCTACTGAATCACCATCTCCAATCCTGAAAGCACCTAGCTTTTACCTGAAGTCACATCCAGGTATGGAAAGAGCATGCCTCTGCTGAGCTATGTGCTCTCACTGAAAATTAAAAGGGCAGTGCAATAGTACCAAAAAGATATGGCACTGAGAACATAAAATTTGGCACCGAATGGTTTTTTTCTGGGTTCTTAACTGCATATCTTTACAAGGAACCAAAAACTCAGTCATTTTCAAACAACTCATTATAATTGCCAGAATTGGCATTAATGATTCATAATGAATATCTATATACCTAATATTGTGATTAAGTGAACCAGCTTTTATGCATAATCGGACCTGGGAAACTACTGGATTTTTATTTTTGGAAACAACATGTGATATACATACAGAGCACATCTGCTTTCCCCTCTTTAAATTTTGAGAGCATTTTAATAACTGCATAATATTCAGCTACAGCTGTGATACTTTAAGGCATTTATTCACTTCACATCCAGACTTCTTCATGTGCCAGAACATCCAATCCCAGATCTTCGGGTTGGCAGGTCTCCTGCAATAGCAGGAAACCTCCTGCCAATCTGGTTCATTGCCCTCTGGTCCTGAAGATCCGGCGTGATGACATAATGTCCAGGGAAAACTGGAAGTGATGCCATGGGATGCTCTAGGATTTGCAAAACCTGTATGGTTTAACCATAGAGCTTTTGCAAAACCCTAGAGCATCCCATGGCATCACTCCCCCGCCCCCCTCAATCTGGGCTGGCGAGGTGTGGCCCAGCTCGACCAACTGACATTTAGGCCCTCATAACAACTGAGTTCGACACCCTTGCACTAGAGCAATGACTGATTATAGAATTATGATGGCAAATAGGAATTACAGTGAAACAACACCTGGTGACACACTTGGCACAGTATCTTAGCTTGCTAATATGATCCCACAGTTAACACAATTAACTTCTGTATATATAGGGTTGTCAACCTCCAGGTGAGGCCTGGAGTTCTCCCACAATTATAACCGATCTCCAGGACTACAGAGATCAGTGTTTAAAAATACATTAAACCATGAAGAAATACTGCCAACAGATCATTTTAATTCAATATGGTTTCCAAAAAAGTAGAATGGGAAAAAGACCTTAATTTTTCATTTCTGCATTAAAGAAAAATTCTGCTGCTCTTCTAAGGTTACACTGAAGGGCAGACCAATTCTAATAATTTATATATATTTATAGATTAGATAGTACAATATTACAAAAATCCCTGGTTTTCATGTAGGGAGGGAATACCCAGCTATGACATGCAATCCCAAGCATTACCAGAAAGGGAAAACAAAACTACTGAAACTTGATCTCGTTTTACATCGTCCAACACCAAGAAATTTTAAAAGAAACACTGACATCCCACACTAAAAACTGCCTGAGACCCTGTGGAAAGGCAGGCTTAGAAAGAAAGAATATTTAAATAGCATCAACTGTACACTGAAATGCATTTGTTTAGTTGCATACGCAGAAATAGCTTTATATGGATTGCTGATATATACGAAACAAAAGATCAAAAGAAGTCAAGAACCGGCTGAAAAAAGTGGGAGAGTGTAGAAAGAAGGGTCTGAATCAACATTATGTCAGACTACATGTATTTGTTTAAAATGAACAGATACATACCTGGCTTTGGCACAGAATTGGTCACAGACTGAGGAACTTTGTCATTAATTAGTTCAACACATTCACTAGGAAAGAATCCAACCTGTGACAAAGACAAACAATAGTAGTTTAATGACTGCAGTATATTTATGACTGCATTTGATTAGAACAGCAAGTGGAACAACGTTCTGGCAGTTTTGCAGTAAAGAGTATTTTTGTACACCAACACAATATTTAAATGGTTGGGGATTAAGCAGGATGTTCTGATCTAAAGAGCAAGACTAAAACAGCCCAACCAACTTATATATATATATATATATATATCTTGGTACTACTAAAATGTCTTCGGTGCCTTAAAGATTGCAAATTTGGCACTACGGATACACATTTGGGTATAACCAAGCCGAAAATATATGGTATTTTTCTGTTATATTTTCGGCTTAGTTATACCCGAATGCAAATATTCGGCTCCCCAAAATATATCCAAGATTTTTCAGGATAACAAAATGGGTCCTGAAAACCCTCCAGAAATATTCACAATGAACCAGGAGCATTTGGAGCTGGCGTTTGCAGGCTCCCAGGACAGTTTTTACCTTTTTTCTTTTCTTCCTATGTTTCTGTGTCTCCTGGGGCTTGGTATTATTTTATTGACTAGTTTAAAATATTTTTAATAAACTTATATTTTTAATTCTGTGTTAATGTCTTGACGTTTTCACATTGAAATGTTTTGATGTTCACCGTCTTGGGGACCTATCTGGGTTTCCAAGCAGCATACATGTTTTGAATAAATAAATAACTATATTCTCCCAGTGACAGGGCCCAAGGCGCCCCGCGACAATAAGAACATAAGAAAAGCCATGCTGGATCAGACCAAAGCCCATCAAGTCCAGCAGTCTGTTCACACAGTGGCCAACCAGGTGCCTCTAGAAAGCCCACAAGCAAGATGACTGCAGCAGCATTATCCTGCCTGTGTTCCACAGCAACTAACATATTAGGCATGCTCCTCTGATCCTGGAGAGAATAGGTATGCATCATGACTAGTAACCGTTCTGACTAGTAGCCGTGAATACCCCTCCTCCATGAACATGTCTACTCCCCTCTTAAAGCCTTCCAAGTTAGCAGCCATCACCACATTCTGGGGCAGGGAGTTTCACAATTTAACTATGCATTGTGTGAAGAAACACTTTCTTTTATCAGTTTTGAATTTCTCACCCTCCAGCTTCAGCAGATGACCCCGCGTTCTAGTATTATGAAAGAGGGCAAAAAGCTTCTCCCTGTCCACTCTCTCCATACCATGCATAATTTTATAGGTCTCTATCATATCTCCCCTTAACTGCCTTCATAGACTGCTTTAGAAACTCATATTGGTTTTTGCAAAAAAAGGGGGGAGGGTTCTTTTGCGGCATGAGTGATGGCTGTTCAGGAAATGGGAGCCCAATTAGTTTGTGAAACAGGCTGCATTATTTTTTAGAAGCAGGCCATGCTATAAAAACCCTGACCAGTCTACAGTTTAAAAAGTGAAGCACTGGAAATAATCTGTAAGCAGTTGATGTAACTCCATCTCTGAAGATAAAGGATGGAGGCCAGGAGACTGACTACACTATGATGCTCTGAAGACCTCAAACCACTTCTTCAAACCCTATTTTTCTTCTCTTCTCTGCTTAGAATAAAGAAGCTCACACAGGTTTGTGGATGAAAGCTTTCCCCTCAATTTTATTCTGACGAAGACCTTCTGCTCCTAATTCCTAAGAAATTGCATAATGTGTAGCATTTCCCTCTTTTACGTGATGTCAGGTGTTCTATTTCATTTAAAGTTGTTCTCTGCAGAGCAAGAACAATGGTATACCTACATCTGTCAAAAATACAAAAGTAATAATTATTGCTAAAGGATGTCAATCCTTGTGGTAGTGTAAAAGTTCAAGTCCAGGAGGTGGGAAAGCTTAGAAATGTTTGGCAAGGAGCATAATAAAATATCATCTGATCTCTATATATAGGATACCTATATATAGGGTACCAGAGACTAACTTTCTGTAGTGGTATTTATTGGTGGCAGCAGGCAGAAAGAATTAAAGCCACTTCCGAACTGTAAAGCTATTAATTGCTTCTTTAGATCTATCCAAGAAGAAAGGATGTTATTTGAGATAGGAATTTTTTTAAAAAACAGGTTATGGTTTCTTCAGGAGCAGTACAATTCCATCTTGACTTTGCAACCAAGATTTCCCCCCGCCCCGGTACTTAAATAGATGAATAAGATTAGCTACAAAAGCACATTTGATGACCCACATCCCTTCATTTGGTTTGACTAATGAAATACCTTCCAATGTGATACGTTTTGGTACAAGTAACCTACAGCCAGAAAAAACGAGATGAAACATGTTTCTGAGGTAGTTGGAAACTAAATGAGAACTGAAAGCCTGGCTTTTAATTTCAATGCTTTAACCCCATCAGTTATCACAGATGTTCTAATGGATGTTTCAACAGAAAGAAGAGCAAAGAATACTCACTCTGGACTGGAAATCATGATTAAGTGACTCTTATGCAAACACAGCAAGGCAATGATACAGATCCTTCCAAACATTTTACAGACAAGCCATTACCACCATAGGTTTGTCAGCAAGTTCTTAAAAGTTTTTTAAGCATGACTATTCAGTTTGAGAAAACTTCAGCGAAGAAGGGCATAAGTAGGAAAGGGGGTTCAATCTTTAAAGTAAATTCTAGAGAAGAAATAAACAGCAGCAATTTCCACCAAAGGGCATTATTTCTTAATGCTCATTAAGGCTTGATCTGTCAGAACAGGGCAGAAACATTTCCAAATATGTTTTCAAGTCCTTATCAAGTTATTTTCCTTTTTACAAGTATGAATAGGTTTTTGTTTGCATGAATGTCTGGGAAATTGAAAATAATAAAAAAATGTGCTTGATCAAACTATACCTATAGTTTTTGCTGGAAAACTCACATTATCTAGGCAGATGAAACTACTTCTTCACAATATGTCAGCAGAAAATACTGAATAGAGTTTTCTGAAAGGTTGTTTCATACAGCCTTGGGTTCAGCTATATGACTATTGCTGGAACCAGTAACATTATTGCTAATAAATGGTACCAACAGAATAGAACATATAGTACCACTGGCAATTTCCTCTTCTTGCTTAAGGGAACACTTGCAAATAATTTTCTCCTTCTACAGACAGCAATCATGTGGCCATTAAAACAGTTATTATCAATGAAATTATGCACCCCAGATGTAAAGATCCTAGCTTAGTTAGTTCAGAATTGCCTCATTTTTTCCAAGCCACAACAAGAGAAGTATATTAATTTATAGGCTGAGAAGTAATAAGGCTACCAGGTGAACAGGAAAAACATGCTTGGAATAAGTGTTTTTCATTCTATTGTCTGGAAACTAATTTTTCCACAGAGGATTTAGGGAGCCAATAGCCTCATCAGCCTTAGGCTTAAAAGTCCTCCACAAAATTTCCTGCTTTGTCAAAATACATTTAAAAGAACAAACTTAAAAGCTGATTTAGAGAGCCAGCATGGTGTAGTGGTTAAGAGTGGTGGTTTGGAACAATGGACTCTGATCTGGAGAACCGGGTTTGATTCCCTACTCCTCCACATGAGCGGCAGGGGCTACTCTGGTGAACAGGGTTGGTTTCCCCACTCCTCCACATGAAGCCAGCTGGGTGATCTTGGGCTAGGCACACTCTCTCAGCCCCACCTACCTCACAGGGTGTCTGTTGTGGGGAGGGGAAGGGAAGGTGATTGTGAGCCGGTTTGATTCTTCCTTAAGTGGTAAAGAAAGTTGGCATATAAAAACCAACTCTTCTTCTTAAACAGCTTTTAAAACCCTGACTTTCAGACCAGGCCAAAACACCACAGACCCCCAAACAGAAGAACAGACAGTGAAAAAATTTGTATAAGATGTACAGGGGGGGATGTGTGTGGAGAGTTACAATTTTGTGCTACCAATTCTGCTTAAAATGGCCATGGAATCCAGATTCGTTCTCAGGGCTAGCAGCACAGAAATGAAAAATAACGAACTTGGAAAAATATTTATTATGGGCAACCTTCGATTACGTCTAAGTCTTTCTCCAATACATTTTATGTATTCTATGCAATTTCCACTCCTTAATTTTGGTTTCTATCTTGCTGAGGATGGCTTTTGTCCAAGTACGTACTATTTTAAGGTCTTTCCCCTTTCATATCTCTTCTAATTCCCCTTTCTGAGGGTCCTTAGGGCTGCTTGTCAACACCAATCATTTCTGCTGTTTTGCTTTCGAAGGCCTTAATCCCTGTCACTGCATATATCGTAGTTTCCCCCCAAAGCATTATGCCTATCCTGAACTCACACAGTATAAATTTTAATTATTTTCTTGCTATAAAAGGAGGAGCGCTAGAACACTGTAATTTTTGAAGGCTTATTTAAAATTAATGCAATACATTTGAAACAGAGAAATGGAAATGAAAACAAGAGAAACATCCATGAGAACAACACCAGTGCTAGCTCTGGCCAGCTTCAAGTACTGTTACATCATTGGAGTTAGACACGAGATTAATTTCTCCAGTCTTACTTCTAGTTTTCATTTTCAGCTTCTTTTTCCAGTACCAGATTTTCTCCCTTTGGAGGCACTGGGTTAGCCTGATCAGGAATAACCAGGCCCAGAAGATTAACTTGCCTCCATCCCCTGGATGGTCCTGCTTTGAAAAGGAAAATAAATCTCTCTACACCTAAACTGTTACCGTATATACTCGCGTATAAGCCGAGTTTTTCAGCCCAAAAAAAGGGCTGAAAAAGCCGAACTCGGCTTATACGCGGGTCAATACGGTAGGAGAGGGGAGGGGGGAGGAGGGAAGAGGGAGGAGGGAGGGGGGAACTTACCTCCATCACCGCCGCCGCCGGGCCCAGGCGCCTTCCTCCGGCCGGCAGGGGCCTTCCCGCCCAGGCAGGAGGCCCCCGCCGGCCGCGCCGCCGCCGGCCGCGCGCCTGGGTGCGTTCCTCCGGCTGGGGGGGGGCTTCCCGCCCAGGCAGGAGGCCCCCGCCGGCCACGCCGCCGCCGCCCGCGCGCCTGGGCGCGTTCCTCCGGCCGGGGGGGCCCTTCCCGCCCAGGCACGAGGCCCCCGCCGGCCACGCCGCCGCCGCCCGCGTGCCTGGGCGCGTTCCTCTGGCCGGGGGGGGGCCTTCCCGCCCAGGCAGGAGGCCCCCGCCGGCCACACCGCCGCCGCCCGCGCGCCTGGGCACGTTCCTCCAGCCGGGGGGGGCCTTCCCGCCCAGGCAGGAGGCCCCCGCCGGAAGGCCCCCCCCCGGCCACGCCGCCGCCGCCCGCGCGCCTGGGCGCGTTCCTCCGGCCGGGGGGGGGGGTCTCCTGCCAGCCCAGGAAAGCCGCGCCGCCGCCGCTGCCACCGCTTCGCCGCCTTTCCAGGTAAGGGGCTCTTTCCCCTCCCCCCTTGAATGGCACTGGGGGTGGGGTGGGGTGGGGCGGGAGGGCCTGGGAGGCCGGCGGGAGGGCGACCTGGGGCAGGGCCCTGCGCTCTAAAATGGCGGCCGCCATTTTAGAGCGCAGCATTGCCGGTAAAGGGAATTTCTTATTGACCCTCGGCTTATACGCGGGTCAATAAGATTCCCTTTTCTGGCCTCAAATTTTGGGGGGTCGGCTTATACTCGGGTCGGCTTATACCCGAGTATATACGGTAAGCTAGCAATGAATCGAAAGACAACAACCTCTAGCAGAAACAAAAAGAAGACAGAACAGCATGCAGATGAGATAACCCCCCCCCGCCATTCTCACAGGGCCACAGCAACAGGAAAGGGCTGTAGTCATATAATGCATCATTAAGGATGCCAAAATCCCTTGCAAGGAGACTCTCACACATTTAACTGCACCTAGCATTCTTCCACAATCTTCCCAATAAGGTAGTAACAGAAAATGTGTATGTTTATAAATTACCTTCCCTACCAAACTATTAAAATTCAGGAAGCCCTGCCTTAGCAACCCTGATTCCCAGATCCAAATCTTCTGACTGCTATGTTCGATTCAATCTAAATGACAGCATGAACTCACATGCAAGAATTATGTCAATCCTCTTCTGCAGGCTCTGTAAGGTAGGTTGACGTGTCACTTCTGGTTCTCTTTAAAATGATGACACATTTGCCTTCCTCAGTGCCAGAAGAAAAGTGGCCACTGTGGTTGTTACTTTTACTATGCAGCCTTTGAAGAACTAAAATGGCACTACACAGTTCTTGACACATCTTTGGTTTCTTAGTGATCAAGATTAAAAAAGAAGTTTTACAACAAAACCTCCCTAAAATACCGGAGATGATGCTGTTGAGTATAATACCGGATTCCATAGTGACTCAGAGATCTTTTTTGATACATGCCACTATGGCTGCTAGACTGGTGTATGCTAAGAAATGGAAAACGCCTAAGATACCAGATAAGACCAATTGGATAAATAAAATGATGGAACTAGCTGAAATGGCAAAACTTACAGCATTAATAAATCAAAACGAAGATATTGAATTTGTGGCAGAATGGGAGGCATGGACAAACTATTGTATGAATGAATTTAAATGTGATATTAAGGGATATATTTTGATCTAATTCGAATTTATTGAGATAATTGAGAGATGCAAATAGTTAATTATATTTACATGATAAAGATATGGATAATTTACTATAAAGAATTAGACAATAAATACAAAGAGAGTAATAATGATAACAAATGGATAGAGGAGGGGAAGGGGGAAGTCAAAGATATAGATGATAGTTAAATGACAAGAAAGAATTTGATACATTATATAATTTGTTAATGGATATTCGTAACTGAATATGAACTAATTTGGAAAAAATAAGAACTTTATTTTTAAAAAAAAATTACAAAAGAAGTTTCCAGGCCCTTAAATTTTCCCAGAATCATGGAAACAATATATTATGAATATACCAGAGAGAGGCCTATTAGCATCTGTTACAATTCTGCAGTATCTTCAGGATGGTAGCCATGTTGGTCTGCAGCAGAAGAACCAGATTTGAGTCCAGTAGCACCTTAAAGACCAACAAGATTTCTAGGGTATAAGCTCTCCTTGTCATGCATCTGATGAAGGGAGCTTTGACTCTTGAAAGCTTATACCCTGGAAATCTTGTGTGGTGTAGTGGTTAAGAGCAGTGGTTTGGAGAGGTGGACTCTAATCTGGAGAACGGGGTTTGATTCCCCACTCCTCCACATGAGCGGCAGACACTAATCTGGTGAACCGGGTTGGTTTCCTCACTCCTACACATGAAGCCAGCTGGGTGACCTTGGGCTAGTCACAGCTCTCTTAGAGCTCTCCCAGCCCCACCTACCTCATAGGGTGTCTGTTGTGGGGAGGGGAAGAGAAGGGGTGATTGTAAGCCGGTTTGATTCATCCTTAAGTGGTAGAGAAAGTCGGCATATAAAAACCAACTCTTCTTCTTCTTCTTCTTCTTGGCCTAACATGCTCCTGGTGTCAAATCCAGCAATTCTGCAGATATGCAGCTGCTACTGCAATGCTACCTTAACCTGATACTAGGGCATACCTGAAATCCATGTTTTCCCCTCCACCAGGTGGTCAACTCCTTTGGAGGCATATCGATAACAGATACAATATCTCCCACCTGGAAATAAAGAACATAAACCCTTTTCTCAATATTGTAAGAAAGGCACATCTCTAGACGAAACACACACACTCTCTCTCTCTCGCTCTACAGCACTGCAAAAAAATCAGCCACAATATCCTTGTGCGATCAGCACTCCTAAAATCTACCACCAAAGCATGAGTTAATGCATTATAAATTCTATACAATGTACATTTTAAACATATTCATAAAGATCTTTTATTTGAAAATTGCTAAAAGCTCTTCTAATTAAAACATGGAATGCAGGACTGAGCTAAATAAGCCCCGGAAGCGTGAAAACCTTTGGGAGGATGGTCTTCAACAAATTAACTCCTTTTTATCTTGTTCTCATTATCTTGCATTAGCCTCTGCTCCCTCTTCTTCCTATGAAAATAAGGATGACCTTACAAAGACAGCCTCCTCTCAGTTTGAATGCATTATGGAAATGCGATACTATATCAGCAGGACAGAAAGGTGAGAGAAGATGTTTAAAAACTCCTTTGAGACCACTTTTTCTAACATAAAACATTTAAAGTAGTTTGCACTAGTCGCTTAACGCTTGCAAATGACACCAGCAAAGCTCCATCTATGCATGTGAGGCTCTTAATGTTTGCCTTTGGAATCTTTCAAGCACTCTGCGCTTGCATTTTCAAGCTTACCTCTGCCACCAGGAGGTCTACAAATGTATTTTTCTACAACAAAAGCCAAGAATTTGAGGAATTTAATAGGAATTTGTGGGCCATATAAAGTGCTTTACAGAGAGATGCATCTTGATCACAAGCTGTATGGTACCCACACAAGGAGCTTGGAATTTGTCAAATATGCAGAAGCAGTAATTCAGACAACAGTGAACAGATGTCTAGGAGTCTTTACAAAAAAAGTTAGAAAAGGTACTAAGACATAGTTGTTGCAACAGGACCTGATAAATCAGCTATAGGTTTTGTCGAAGGCTTTCACGGTCAGAGTTCATTGGTTCTTGTAGGTTATCCGGGCTGTGTAACTGTGGTCTTGGAATTTTCTTTCCTGACGTTTCGCCAGCAACTGTGGCAGGCATCATCAGAGTAGTAACACTGAAGGACAGTGTCTCTGTCCTTCAGTATGGTACCCACACAAGGAGCTTGGAATCTGTCAAATATGCAGAAGCAGTAATTCAGACAACAGTGAACAGAGACACTGTCCTTCAGTGTTACTACTCTGAAGATGCCTGCCACAGTTGCTGGCGAAACGTCAGGAAAGAAAATTCCAAGACCACGGTTACACAGCCCGGATAACCTACAAGAACCAGCTATAGGTTTGTTTGTTTTTTGTCCAAGGTTTAATTTGCTATCTCTTGATACACATTCTAGGGTTCCATTTAACCATCCAGATAACAAATATAATGAGCAAAATGTTGTCATATGACTTGGGGTTGGAACAGATGTAATACCAGCAGTCTGTGGGATTACAAATTCTTTCCTCCCCAGATCCTAAGGCAGAATACATAATTCATATGGTTCCTGCCCTGCATGTCCTTCCCCATATGACCTGGTTAATCCTAATTGAGCATTACATCTGTAATAATGTTAATCATGATTAGTGACAGCCAGGGCTCCTCTGCAACCCAGATTTGAAATGAAGCTGACTTGCAAATCTTGACTCAGGGGAACTAGAGTTACCATTAACCACCACTACCACTGGTGCCAGAGTCAATTAGGGTTCAAGCCAGTAGGGACGAGCTAAAAAAATCATGCTGGAGAAGAAACGTGCAATTCCATTGTTCACTCCTGTTAAGAGGTGATCAGCTTTATATTTGCCTTGGACTTCAGTCTGAGAGGCAAATAAATGGAAATTGATGTTAGTGATACAGCATTTAATGTTCTGTTGAAGCATGAACTATTCTGTTAAGTAACATTGTGATTTAACAGAACAGAATTCTTACTCTAAACAATATTCACTCATACTCCCTTGGGATTTTGATGTCCCCAAATAAAAGGATGTGATTAGAAAAACTCCTTGGAGATGTATTTTTGCTTGTCTTATAGAAGAAGAAGAGTTAGTTTTTATATGCCGACTTTCTCTACCACTTAAGGATGAATCAAACCGGCTTACCATCACCTTCCCTTCCCCTCCCCACAATAGACACCCTGTGAGGTAGGTGGGGCTGAAAGAGTGTGACTAGCCCAAGGTCACCCAGCTGGCTTCATGTGTAGGAGTGGGGAAACAAATCCAGTTCACCAGATTAGCCTCCGCTGAACAAGTGGAGGAGTGGGGAATCAAACCCGGTTCTCCAGATTAGAGTCCACTACTCCAAACCACCGCTCCTAACCACCACATCACGCTGGCTCTCAACACCATATACTTCTCAACACCAGTGTCCAAAAGCACTACACAGAAGAGAACTAGAGAAAGAAACCAGAGCACCTAACAGGCATTAGAGAAGTGGGATCAAGATTTCAAAAGCAACCAGGAACAGATCTTCACTCAACTACTGTTAGCATGAGATTTGAACCCAGCTTTTAAAGAAGCTCAATACAGGGGGAAATTGAAAATCTGGTCTCTTTTACCATTTGGAATAGAAAGGAACAGAAATCTGAACTTATTGATCCATTTTCTGAGCAGATATACTTCTTAAGCATTGTATATAGAAGCACAAGCATGCTCAGAGAAAACATCTTCCTGATTATATCAAATATGCCAAGAGAACTGCTAAGGAACTTCAAATATTGCATGTTCAAAATAGCAACAAGACTGGTAATTACTAATTTAATTGCCAGATTTGGGGTCTAATATATTTAAAGGTCACCCATACAATCTTTTCCTGATTACACAATGCATTCATTCCTATTTCCAGACATTCAAAATGCCAAAAATCCATATTTAATATGTGCACATACAGCTCTAGGTATTTTTTCTCCCTTCTTCAATGCTTTCAATTATTTACCTCAAAGGACAATTCATCAGCAGCCTGAGCAATGTATCTTTTAATAACGTGGGCAGCTGCTATAGCAGGGACATTAATGGACGATTCTTCATGAACTAGCAGGTGATTCCCCTTGTTATCAATCTGTAACAAAAGACAAAGGAGATTGTGAGGCTACTGAGGACGGGCAGTTCAATCTTTTTCTGTTTTATTGGTGTTCATGTGTAGGAGGGACTTCATGAAAATTCAGAGATGGCAGAGGTTCGAGGGTTCTCAGTAAAAAAAAGGGGGAGTGAAAAAAATGCAGGGTAGGCACCATATACCTGAGAATGAGAAGGAATGATACAACACTAATTTCTAAATAACAGATTGCCTTTTCTTTGCTCCGACTGAGGAGTATATTTTGCTATACTGTGGTGTGCTTTCAAAAGCAGCTGTTAATCTCTATTACAAAGACAGTTCAATTCCACCTTGTCAGAACTTCTAGCAATATGGAAAGGTAATCTCTGAAAATGTTTGTAATTTATTATTATTTAGTTTTAACCTTTCCACTTAACTGTCCTCCTGACTGTCTGGATACAACAGTGCCAGTGGGTGAGCAAACTATACATGCCCACTCAGCATATGAGAGGAGGCATTGTTGATTATGTGGGACACAGCCATATTGAGCTTAGATATTTTTCAGCCTATTAAAATTCCATTTTAATTCTTAGTGCTGACGAACAGTCAGAGAGAACGCAATTCCTCTCTTGTAATTCATGGCCAATCCACAATTTTTATGCAGTTGCCAGCGTTTGGCAACAGCTCACTTAGAGCTCATCGGTTGGCAAACTGAGGTTCATTTCTATATAATGTGTGAAATGTACAGCTGAGCCAAAATGGCCATGGGATGTATTTTGCAAAGAACTTTGCCACTGCAAAATATAGCCTTTCTGTTCTGGTGATTCTTCCAGGGTCAAGGTGCTGCAGAAGAGTTTGCCCATGCAGACTGGAGTCAGTTAGCAATGATGACAATACTGTGATATCTTGCAGCCAAATATGAGCTGCTATGGATCAGGAAGTCCATTCGGAGGAAGGGAAATTCTTCTGCCCTCAGTCGGCTTTGTGTCAATATGATGCTATTATGTTGCCTTTGTGATTCCTGATTAGTTGAGATCAGCTCAAGAAAAGCTCATTTTTTTCTGAATGGCACCAGAGTCATAAACTGGAGAATGAAACAGCTCTGAATAGATAGCAAGTGGTAAGCAAAAGAAATACACAGGGGAGGGATATTACTGCCCTCTCTCTGGAAACTCCCATTTCTCCCCAAACATTTTATAGCAAAAATTAGAGGCCTAGTGAAATAGCCTTCAAGCACTGCTGAAGGAGGACATACACAGAACTGTTTCAACAACAAGTACTGGTAAAAGGAGATATTTGCTACTAGACACAGCTGTACCTTTTTAAAATAAAGGAAGCAACAAAAACAATCAAGGGCAAATTGTGTTTCCTAAGATAGCAATACTACCCTACTACCTGAGAGCAGAAGATGGAGAATGAATTCTGAAAGCTTTTCTGGAACCCATCTTTTTTTAGTACTTACTTTATTTACTGCGATGGCCAGAGTGTAATTTTTTTGGGAATACCAACATTCTGCAGTAGTAAATATCTTGAAGAGGATCCTATAGCTGTACTCTGCTGGTGCCATGGTGCGCCTCCTATGTGAGGAGTTTTCCAGTGCTGCAAAATGCTCTTAGAGTGTGCTGCATCATCAGAAGGCACCTCACACCGGAGGAATGCGCGACAGAGCAAAAGTACAGGATTCAGCAACTTAGACACTGTGAGCTATTTCAAGGAGGAGAATAAATTTACTTTATTTATTTCTCCTCGCTCTTTTAATCTAGCATGGCCCTTTTACAACAACACTAGAAGGGAATAAGCTATGTCAGCATCAATTTCTAACATGACACTCACTTTGCATTTACAACTTGCAAAGCTGCCAATGTGGGCTGTATTGCCAAACAATAAAAATGAAACTCAGGAACGCGGCACAGAGCTGTATATTCTACAGTACCTCCATCCATGTGAGAGCAGGACCACAGTTTATCTTGTTGCCAGCAATGGCTGAGAGACGTGACAAGTAAGCCATCAGCATCTGGGTGACAAGCTGCAAAGAGTAAAGAAAGATCAGTATAATTCTTCTGATGCGGAATACCAAACCTTTGAGATATGGTAGCTGTTGACAATTATTTGCTGTAGAAAGCATAAAAATATTTCTGTTCTGAACCAACTGTGAGAACCAGATAAATCAGCGATCAGTGTTATCTGGGCAGTTTTTTTATGTGAATGCATTCTGCTAGATATTTAAATCCTGATGTCCCCAGACTGTCAAGGCTTACAAAAGGTTATAGTTGCAGTCCTAACTGCAATTTTCCATAGGCAAATGCAGCATATTTCAGTGGAGTTTATGGGAAAGGTACCACTCTCATCTAGAGAAAAAGGAATGTTGTACCATGGCTATCCCAATGGAGCATGTCCCAAATACCAGTAATGCTCCAAGTTAAATTGAAATTGTACACAATGTACAAACACACTCATACATGTTATAGTGGCATTATAATTCAAATAACGTTGGAGAAGGAGTCCACATGAAATAATCCTAGGAATGGGAGTAAACTCCAACAATATTATATGCTGCAGATAAATCCAAAGCATTTTGAGATACACTGTTTTACAGAGGAAATTTCCTTGCTACGTACTACAGAAAGTGAATCAGATCTAACTGCTTTTTTGTACAGTCTCTTCTCAAAGATTCTAATTTTATGATAATTATTTGGAATATTAAAAACAAAAACAAACTGTGCAATCCATTTCCTGTAAATACAAAGTTATATGCTATAGATGTATTTGCTACTTCCAAGGAAAGGCTCTGAATATGTAGCCTACTCAAATAGTAAAACAACACTGCATGTGGGGTTTGTAATTAAAAATAAAATTTGCTTCCATTAAAGAACCAGATCACAGGTACAAATAAGCAAGGCACGGCACAATTTCAAATTAAGCTATGTATAATGCAACAATTTTTTTTTATCTAGTCATTAAGCTGAGATGAGAAACATTTAACAAAATCAAGTGTTTTCAATGTGCTGCTATTTACAGCTATGTCTAACACATCACAGTCCTTTTACTGCTCGTCTCCTGATAACAAACTGTTATGGAAACATCTGAAACGCTGAAAGTGAATTAAATTCTTTTGCAAACAATGGACTGCACAGCCCACTCCTTCTATCCTTTTATCACTCTTCATTTAGCAGAAGTGTACACTTGAATAATTTAATAGCAATGCATTATCTCCCTAACTTCAAGTAACATTTCTCCTATTCTAGTTCATACATTAGAACAATTCCTATGTTCAAAGACTAAGCAAAAAAAGCGGCAAACTCATGCCTGCTCACAGGTAGCTGTTTTCCTTCAAGTGGTAATTAACTTCATATTTTACCTCCGGGCTGTCTTTCAAGGCATCGGAACGGGGTAGCTCTGAGAGCTGGGAGAAGCGCCGGTCATAAATACATAGGTGAAGATGCTTATCAAGTACTCTGAAATCTTCATAACTCCGCTTCACAATCCAGCCCTTGCCCTGTAGAGTGGGGGGGGGGGGAGAGACAGCATTAGAGCGCCATGCATTTTCTCACAAGTCATGCTAGTCTGACCAGGAGCATAAAGCAGCAATTCTAGCAGAAAGACGGATCAGACAACTCTGCGGTGCTGTCATCTCTCCTAAAGCACATACCTTGCAAGTTTAAGCTGAGGGTCTCACTGTTAACTTAGAAACCACCTTATAAGTATATCACACAAATGTGCTATATTTATGGCACATGCATTTTGGCACTGAACAAATGAAGGTGCCTGATAGCACAAATTGGATGAGTGGACAATAATGTGGCGAAGTTCAGTGTTGGGAAGAGCAAGGTGATGCACACTGGGACAAAAAAAATCCAAAATGCAAGTGTAGGCTAATGGGGTCTGAAATTCCTTAGACTGGGAGGGGAAAAGATCCTGGGGCTTGATGAAAATGTCAACCCTGTGTGCTGCAGCAGTGAAAAAGGCACTCTATGGTAGGGATTATTAGGAAAGGGATTGACAGTAAAACAGCTGATATTATAATGTACCTGTATAGATCTATGGTGCAGCCTCATTTGGAATACAGTGTACAGTTCTGGTCACCATATCTCCAAAAGGTTATCACAGAGCTGGAAAAAGTACAGAAGAGGGCAACCAAGATGATTAGGGGGCTGGGGCACTTTCCCTATGAGGAAAGGACTTTTCAGTTTAGAAAAGGGGGAACATGATAGAGGTTCATAAAATTATACACAAGGTGGAAAGAGCTGACAAAGAGACCTTTTTCTGCCTTTCCCAAAATACTAGAACTCGGGGGAATCCAATGAAGCCAATGGGATCCAATGAAGCCAAGATGGACAAAAGGAAATACCTCTTTACACAGTGAGTGATTAAAATATAGAATTTGCTGCCAGAGGATGTAGTAATGGTCACAGGGATAGACAGCTTTAAAAGGAGATTAGACAGATTCAAGGAGGACAGGTCTATCAGTGGCTAATAGCCATGGTGACTAAAGGGAACCTTCATGTTCCCTCCCAATTCCTCTTGTCTCCCTTCTCGCTGCCACATTTTAGTCTAGTTAAAACTTCTAAACACTCTTCAAAAGCAGCCCCACAGGCAGCGTGTTTGCAGTAGTCTAACACAGAGATGAGCTTTGATAGATGTTACATAGTATAGAGGAACAAAATAGAACCTTGCAGGACACATATCTACCCTGTGTTTGTTTGGGTTTATTTATTTATTTTTATTTCTGACAGTGCTTTACCAGAATCAACTGTAGTGAAGAGAACTTTTCCCCTTAATTGAGAATCCTGTTCCAAATTTATTAAGCTATCTTATTGTATGCTATTGAAATCAGTAAGAGTAATGCACATCATGCAACAGAGGGATTCTCTTTGTTTCTAATGCCTTATTATTCTATTTTTAGCTGTTATTAATGCTCTTTTAAATCCATGTTCTATTTGCCAGGAAGTCCTCAGCATATCTTTAGTATCAGTTAATACCGAGGGGACGAGAGTAACGCAGTGAACTCAAAATGTAATTTGATCTAGAGGTGTCATGGCTTGCCAGCCATGAAGTACTATGCTTATTTATTATTACTCTCCTAGTTTGAGGGCTAATTTCACAGGGTGTGATTTTTATCTTTTAAAAAAAGGTTTCCTATCAGTGTGAATAAAGGTAACTTGAACAGGGGCTGTGGCTCAGTTTGTAGAGCATCTGCTTGGCATGCAGAAGGTCCCCGGTTCAATCCCCGGAATCTCCAGTTAAAGGGACTAGGCAAATAGGTGATGTGAAAGACCTCTGCCTGAGACCTTGGAGAGCCGCTGCCAGTCTGAGTAGATAGTACTGACTTTGATGGACTAAGGGTCTGATTCAGTATAAGGCAGCTTCATGTGTTAGGGAAGGGGCTGTGGCTCAGTGGTAGAGCATCTACTTGATATGCAGAAGGTTTCCAGGTTCAATCCCCGGCATCTCCATTTAAAGGGACTAGGCAGGTAGGTGATGTGAAAGACCCCTGCCTGAGACCCTGGAGAGCCGATGCCAGTCTGAGTAGACAGTACTGACTTTGATGGACCAAGGGTCTGATTTAGTATAAAGGCAGCTTCATGTGTTCA
This sequence comes from Euleptes europaea, assembly GCF_029931775.1. NCBI lineage: Eukaryota > Metazoa > Chordata > Lepidosauria > Squamata > Sphaerodactylidae > Euleptes > Euleptes europaea. Next base: position 12,975,164 of record NC_079325.1, on the reverse strand, counting down.
TGAGAGGAAACTGTAAATCCAGCCCTGTAAGCTCTTCTACAGCCAAAGTAGGTTTTCGGTTAATTTACATATTGGTTTCAGAGCTCTAAGCTATGAAGAACAGCACTGCATCCGCAACTGCCTCTTTTGTATTGACAATGGGAATAGATAGACAGACAGACAGACAGTCCTCAAAGAAAGGAGCATGAAGAGCTTTATTACTTTGCATTACTTCTATCTTTACTTTTGTGTGAAGCAGTGAGAAAAAACATTTTTACATTTATATTTTTGGGTTACATTATTCAGTGTTTTAAAAAGTTAACTGCTACTGCATTTACTGAAAAGGTAGACAACCTTGAATGTAAAATGTTCTTCCTAAAAAAAAGTTATATACACACAAAAAACAATTACTGGACATAACTATAACTTGTACGAGAATATAAGATGACCCACTCTTTCTTTCTTTTTTTGGAAAGGCATAGCTGGGGGAAAAAACATCTAGACTTCCATTTGAGTAAATACAGTATGTGGAGGACTGAGTAGCTGTCTCCCTTCCTTCCTGGTCTTTTTTCAGAGGACATTATATATAAAAAAATGACACAACATGGCACAACATGACATTCCTGATATGTTAACTATGATTAAGAGATGGCACAGGGCTACCTATGGTATGAGTACCCAGCTTGTTAGGGGTAAAGGGAAGATGACTGGGGAAGACACTGGCAAACCACCCCATAAACAAAGTCTGCCTAGAAAACATCAGGATGTGACGTCACCCCATGGGTCAGGAATGATCCGGTGCTCACACAGGGGACCTTTACCTTTTTTTATAGGGCTATAGGATCATTCATTCCCTTCACCCCACTCTTGCCATGCAATCCTGAAGGGGGGGGAAAATGCCCATAGGAGCCGGCGGGACCACTATGCCGCTGTCCATGCCATTGCGCTGTGCAAACTAGTAACTGGACATTCTCAATGTACTCTCCTGACTTCACTTACTGATTGTATAGGACTGAATACCTAGTTGTTTGACTGGCAGGGCACTGCATGACACTATTGCTAGAGAACCCTAAAGAAATTAAAGATTATTACTGTGATAACCATTTAAATAGCCAATGAACTTAAGATCAGATTTTTCCATTAGTGGACATAAGGTATTTAAAGCTCTTAAGATGGTACCAATGAAATAGGCCAAGCAGATTGAAAAAGAAGATTTAGGACCACAGCTTAAGACTCAACTTTCTTAAAAAAAAAAAAAAAAAAACGATGACATAAGGATGAAATGTAGATGCGGTTAAAAAAAAAAGATTGAATGCTCTCAGAAGCCTCATTCATTACCTGAGCCTTCTCTAAAGCAGAGTAGCACACTCCCTTTATTCTTTCAAGGTAAGAGCTCATCATGCATAAAAAAGAAGCCCTCATTTGTAAAATATTTTCACTCTATTATGCCATCTTGTAGCTATAACAAACAGTATTTTTTTAAAAAAATGGAACCGTGTTCCTATCCCATCTTTTCACACATTTGGATTTTTATCACCTGTACTTCATAGGCCTACTATGTACTTAATTTGCCTACTTATACAACCAATACAAACCCAAAGGGGCAAATAATGTACAAGATAAACTTAATGATTAAATATGTATATTGTTGCAGCATTAGTGATGGCCAGTGCTTGCTGGTCACCTGAGTCACCCACACCTAGGTGGGAAGATTATCTAACCACTGGCTGTGTTCATCAACAGTTTGTGTCTCTCCAGTTACAGACTGCCAGTTTCCTCCTTGAGTTGACTGTTCTACCTGATGATGCCAAGCACCAGCCTCCTTGTGTTACCTTACACAAGTGTTCCTAGGAACACTGTGGAATCTCTTCCCACTAGGCTGCCCCTTTCAGTCCTACCCAAAAAGAAGGTATCTGGTCTAAAGGTGGCTTCCCACCTTCAACTGCTTACAACATCTGTATCAACCTGGGCAGGAGGGTAAGAAAATGCTAGATCTCTCTAGGAGCTCCCCCCCCCCCACTTCCATATTATGTCTTTGCCTGTTTGTGTTAAGCTCTCCAGGTTTGATGCTGAGTTGTCTCTGCCATACTCATAGCGGCATCATGTCACTTCCAGTGCAGCTGTGTAAACATCTGGTTGGGCCAATGGGCAGCCTGTGGCATATTGTTTCCCAACATAGACACATGGCTTTCTTAGTTGACTTAATTAGTTGGCAAGTCAGTCATTTATTACTTATAACCATTGGCCATTACAATATAATTTATTCATACTAACAATATACATCTTGCATAAGTACTTCATATACATACATGCTAGGAAAGGTTGAGGGCAGCAGGAAAAGAGGAAGACCCAACAAGAGATGGATTGATTAAATAAAGGAAGCCACAGCCTTCAATTTGCAAGATCTGAGCAAGGCTGTCAAAGATAGGACATTTTGGAGGACTTTCATTCATAGGGTCGCCATGAGTCGGGCACTGGTGCTGCCTCCCCAGCAGCGCTTGACAAGCAGAAGTGCTCACACCAGTGTCCAGGGAGGAGTTCCCAGGGTGTTCTCGGGGCAGTGCTGCCTTTAGGCAGCTTTAGGCAGCTTCCCTTTCGGGCCAGGAATGCCTCATTTAGCTGGTGCGGAATTAGACCTCCTAAAAGGCAGGCTTGGGGGGAAATCTATTTTTAATTCCCAACTGCTCTGGAGGCAGTGTGGCTATGCTGTCCCCGAGCACAGTGTAAGTACCTCCCTTAGGATTGGGCTCCCCAGCTTGAAAATACCTGAGCAACATTTAAGGTTAAAAATGTAGCAGGCAACCATGATTTAGTTTTTGGGCCGTCAAGTCACATCTGACTTATGGCGACCCCTAGTGGGGTTTTCAAGGCAAGAGACATTCAGAGGTGGTTTGCCACTGCCTCCCTCCGCGTCATGCCCCGGTGTTCCTTGGAGATCTCCCATCCAAATACTTGCCATGGTTGACCCTGCTTAGCTTCTGAGTCAACAAATCCTGACAAATTAGCATATGCAGTACTGCCCAAGCCATCCAGAGCATCTTGCTGCTTTTATCACAAATCATATGTTAAGCTATGTCTATTCAGGGCCAGGATGGATAAAAATCTATGACCTCCCACCACATATGCACAGCATCAGGTAAACACGGTTAAACTACATGTGGGAGTCCACACCTAGTGTGAACATGCAGCCAAAATTTGCACATCATTTACATACTACTTTTTAATTAACAGAACAGATACTAAGCAGCGGATGTAATTAACTCATGGACTGCACCAAGAAATTCTCTGTATTGACAGAGGTGACTAGGGAAGTGAGTAAAAAGACTCCTGGTGTGTCTTTGTAATGGCTGGGGATGACACCACCATACATATTGTTCCACAAAGTACTTGTCTCCTTTGTATACCAGTTCTGATAATGTATGTTGCATCTTAATTTTTTTTAAAAAATGTTCCACAAATGGTCTCTTCAGTCCCCCACTGCGAGACCCTGATTTCCCCAAAGTTAAAAACCTTTCAAAGCAGCACTGGAGCTGGCATGAAGGGCTAGCAAGGGAAAGAAGTTTGTCAATGCCAGAAATGTCATAACAAATAAGTATAAAAATAACAGCTCATTCTGGTTCAGATGTTCACAATCATCCTGAATTGAAGATAAAAATAAAATATGAACAAGGCCATTGAAAGTGGGGATAGGAACTAAGACAAGTGCAAACCTGGGTCTTTTCTCAGGCATGTAGAAAAGATCTATCTTATCTGTTCCTGGCTCCAATCTCCAGATATAACTATCCACAGATACTTGTCCCCACTGAGAATTAGATATATTTAGATCCTTCTGATTTTACTGAATTTCTGGGAAACGCCCGTTTATACAACTGGAGGTTTAACTCTGGCATGAGTGTGGCTTCTACAGCTATCTGAATGTATGTTTTTCTGCACGTTTATGTAGCATGACCTTCAAATCCTTTCTTTTACAAGTCATGCTGGAAAATGACTTCAAATTTAAACAAAATATGAAAAAACAGGCCTGATAAAATCCCACTGAATATTATTCAGTGTGTTCTATCCACTGATTTTCAAGGTCTGAAGTCTCCTAAATCCAAAATATTGTGCCAGGAAGCATAAAACTATTTTAAAAAAATACATATCAGGGAATGGAATAAGAGGTTCATAAACTCAAATAATCAGTTCCTTGATTTAAGCAATATATGCATGAAACTTCCATCTTAGAGTTTGTGTTAGCCATAAAAGCAACTCACTGCATCAGCATTATTGTCCAAATTTTATACATTTTCTAGTTCAGTATTATAATTGACTACACAGTGCAATGTGTATGAAGAGCCATCAATTTCTAAGCCTCAGTGAGTAGATGTAATCAATCCATCAAGTTTTATTTCAACACAATATCAGCTCTGAATAAAAATAAAAGTTAGGTTAAAATAATAAAATAAAATAAAATAAAATAATAAAAGTTGATGATTATGGGAGGGGTGATTTGAAGAAGAGGAGGAAAGATCTTCTATGGCAGGGGTGGGGAACGTCAGGCCCGGGGGCCATTTAAGGCCCGCAGAATCATTTGGTCTGGCCCTTCGTGGGTCCTGGCAGATTTCTAGCTCAAAGTATCTAAGACTGGCGATCCACCCCCTCCCACGGACAGGAATAGCCTCTATTCAAGGTGGATGTGAGTTTGTTTTGCTGAGAAAAGGAACCTTTTTCCCCCCTTGCAGAAGAGTTGTTAGCAATGGAGCTGCTAGGACCACCCAAGACACTGTGTTAACCCTTTCCCACCCAGACCATGCAGAAACGTATTCCCTCTGTACTACAAGAGGGCTGGGGGTGGAAGTGGTGACAATGGAGGGGTTAAATTTTTATGTTGATAATTTTGTATGGCCCGCAAATGATGTTATAAATATCCAAATGGCCCTTGGCTGAAAAAAGGTTCCCCACCCCTGTTCTATGGGGAAAGGTTTTCAATTAGCCATGTACGAATCCCACTAGACCAGAGGCAAAAAGTGGCTACTTGAATGGTTATCTCCCGAGAGGAGTCTGCTAAGAGAAGGGAAACTTTAGCTTCTTCCAATCTCCCAGGAAAGGATAACAATATGGGGAAAATGTACTGCAATCTTATGTTGTTGTAGAAGGGACATTGTAGCAGAACATGTTCTATTGGTTCCACTTTCTCTGTTTTGCATGGGCATAGTCATTGATGAAAAGGAGTATGGAGATCCCTGCCTTCCAGGACAGCTGAAGGTAAGGCATTGAAACACGCAAGAGTAAAGGCCCTTCGATATTTGGATACTTCCAGGAATCCAAGGTAGTCTGCACGGTGGAAAAGTTTGATGTACTGCAAGATGGTTGAATATTTATGAGTCTGAGCCCTATCTGATAGAAGAGCATGGTCTAAGAGTCTCTATGTGATTGTTTCCTTGGCTTTTTGGTGTCCCAATGGCAATTTGGCTTGAGAAGAGAGGCCATGTTTCTGGAACATCTTCTCTATTGCACTTTGCCAAGTTGAGCAGTGATTATCAGCTAGAATCAGAGGGGTTAGACTAATAGGGTTGAATATGAGTTTTAGCCAATAGTTAAGTGCTCGGATCCACATACTGGACTCCAAAGAGATCACTCCAGTTTCTAATCGGAGAAGAGCATTCGGAACACATCTCGGAACTTCAAGTATCTTCCTCAGTAACTTTGATTGGATCGTTTCCTTCAGGCGAATATCTTTGTAAATGTAGATGTAACAGGAGTGAAAGAGCTGGTTGTAGGATCCCATCCTCGCTTCTGTCTTCAACCCAAATTCCTCCAGCCCACCTTAGCAACACTTGCATGTTATATTTGCAAAAATGGTTAAGGAAAATCAAGTTCCCCATTTTACCAGCTTTTCCTAACCAGTTTCAAATCTTGGTTAAGAATTCCTAGTTTATTTTGCAATATGATTACTCAACTGAGCATGGGATGAAATCTGACAGACATGCTTAAGGCACATATATTTAAAAGTTGAGTACCAGTGCTCAATTTTTGCACCTGTTTACAAATGGAGGGGGGAGGAAAAGGCACCCTACAATGCAATGTGATGTCTTCTTTGAGCACTGAGGCATTAAGAAAGACAGCATGAATAATCAGGTCAATATTCTACAGGCCAAAGACATATCCCTTGATGCAAGATTAAGTAATACAATATTTTCCTTGAAGACAACTATACTGGAATCAAAGTGGATATGAAAATTCATGATAATATTCTGTGCTGTTTGTTCAAGTACTGGCTCAACCTCCACATCCAGTGTGAAATAAATACAAGGAATATACATCCAGGACACCATCTTCCATTTCAGCTTCAAACCAGTTTTACTTCCACAGCCATGGGATGGGGGGGGGGGGATGGATGCAAAATAGATTATGACATGGCACGTGAAGCAAGGCCTCAAAAACACTGTGCTTTAAAATACCTATTACTCTTTACCCAAGTCTCTGTATACACAATGTCACTTGAATATTTAATACAAGAGCTCTTCAGGGTTTTTATATAAAGGAAAACTGTAAAAGATCTGATCGGTACAATGAAAGAAACATGGAGAGATGATAATCCCACTAATTCTGGAACAAGTACCTGAAGCTTTTCAAGAAGTGTTTGTTGAACATCCAAGCTCAAACCAGTTCTCCGTGATAGCACCACAAATTGTTGTGCATCAACAGTAAGTTTGCCCTTTCTCCCCACAACCCAATCTCTCAAAGCAATATTTGCCAAATATATCCATTCCTTAGATAAATATCGAATTGGAATTTTGTGAGGGAAATTGCTTTATGAAGCTAAAGAGGAACAAGAGCATATAAACAGGTAACAGAAGAATAATAAAGTGTTTCCAGCACCCAAAGCTGCAACACTCAACTGTTTTCCCTGATTAAATCTGTTTCTGAATGGCAGTCTGAAAAATATACAGCCTAAATCTCTTGCTATTTGAAAAGAGATTTGCTTCTCTCAACACTTTATTAGTTTCCGGTCTCTCTTTACAGCTTGAAATTTAAACAACTGGCTATCAGTCACATGCCATGTAAAATATATGGTAAGGGTAATAGGTCAGGGAAATGAGGGAGAAAAGAGGAAGGGGGTGAGGAGAAATTTGCGGGTAGCAAACTATTTCTAAATGTCAGAAAATTGAGTGCAATAACCTAACATAATCTTGTAGCATGCCGAGAGGTTTTAGCACCACTAACATTAAATGATGGAATATTTAAAAGCCCATCAACGAAAAGCACTAAGAGAGTAAATGAATAGCTATTTGTAGATAACTTTGCACCACCTACGGACATTAATCAATGCCTTCAGCCTATCCTCGGGAAAGAATCACATGCTTAAAAGTGTCACTTCAGCACCTTTCATGTAGACATCCTAAAATTATTTATAATGCATCAGTGCCAATAACTTTATTTTACTAACAGCATGGCTCAGTTTCAGAGTGGCAGACTGGATTGCTCAAGGTCATTGAAAAAGATGTCGTGACGGAGCTGAGAAAGAGCCTTCTGGATATGCAGGATCAACTTGTGGCTGGAACACACTGTACTAAGCATGGCAAGACATACTGTTTATTTCCTTCAAAAATTTGTATGCTGCCTTTCCGCTCAATTAGGGCCCTCAAGGTGGTGAACAATTTAAAGAGATAAAAGATAAAATAGTACACATATATACTAAATTAAAAACAAACAAGGAGAGTCAGTAAGGATATGACAGACGAAACAAAAACATCTTTATCTGCTGGCAGATAAAGGTCAAGAAGGAGGTCTCCAAATAAGAGGAAGTGAACAAAAATTACATTCTGATGACTTCTCTATTGCATCTGGTGACTTTAGCACCTTCCCTAAGCACCTCCACCCAAAGCCGGCTTCCATGGAGGCACTCTGAGATACCTGGTGAATATGTGAACAAATACCCAGGCTTCAACCCTACAGATCTCTTCTAAGCTGCCACCTTCATGGAGTGAATGATAATTCCAGAAGGTAAGATTTTGTTCACTATTTTATGAGCCAAAACAGTGGCAATCTTAAACTGTTTGCACAAAGCTGTCCTGTCTACAGAAGATGGTTCTGAAAGACTATCACACTAACTTGTGCATTTATACCACTTGGGCATTTTTTTTCCCAGTGCCATGGAAGACACACAAATAGGGTTTTCACTTTTGTTGCCAGCAAAAACATCACAACACAATGAAAACTTCCTAAAACTCGTTAAGTATTATGTTTACGTGCCATGTTTATGAACCGCAGGCAAAACTTACATTTTGTTTGTACTAGGAAAAACAGCCCAGCTAAACAAGTAGTAGAAATCTAGAAGCCATTTTCACCATCGCCGTGTTGCCAGCACCAAATCTGAATTTAGGCCTCTATCAGTCCCCTACCGCATGCCCAAATTGTCCACACCCCTTGGATAACAAGCAAATATTAAAAGAACGGCCATCTAGCCTAATAATGAAACAGTAGCAGAGCTCCCAAACACCGCTTGTTCAGTCTCATGCCTAATCAGAATCTGCTATACCCAACAGAATCTGCTGGGAGTGAGTGAGTGAGTGCGTGAGTGTGTGTGTGTGTGTGTGTGTGTGAAGTGCCGTTAAGTCGCAGCTGACTTATGGTTCCCCTTATTGGGTTTTCAAGGCAAGAGACTAACAGAGGTGGTTTACCATTGCCTGCCTCTGCATAGCGACCCTGGTATTTCTTAAAGGTTTCCCATCCAAGTAATAGCCAGGGCTGACCCTGCTTAGTTTCCGAGATCTGATGAGATCGGGCTATACCATGCTGCCTTTCTTCCAGGATCTGCTATAGCTAACTCTAAAAAGAAAGATAGCATCCAAACTGTGGCATTCCAAAGAGACAAGGAATTATTGAACTGTGTAATATACATGGGAAAAGGCATTAAAACAAAAACTCCCAGACTTTTGCAGAGACAAAGAGGCAAGAGTAAAGCCCCATTCATTTCATCTGGTCTGCCTCTGATCTGTGCAATGCTCTACATATTATTTTAAAACATTTCCTAACTTCTTTCTAGCTCTATACATAGCAAATTGTGTCGTTTTAGTTTTGCCGTATTAAAAGAAATTTTGTTCAGTTGCAGAACTAGGCTTTTTGGTGGCTATTAAAAATAGCACACTTCAACATTCGCCCCCCTCTTAGCAGCTCTGCCAGGCTTATTTTGTTTAGCTTCCAATTAGCTAATTTTGCACCAAGCCAGCTTTTACAGCACAGCAAACATTTCAGCAGACGCGCAGCCCTTCCAAGTCAGAGGAAAATTCCTATTAAGCTAGTCCACAGCGATTCAATCAGCGACGCTATTCTCCCCTTCTTTTTAGTTGTATATTAGCAATCTGGCATGCAAAAGACGTCAAGCCATTCTACCACAACCTCCCTGTGCTTATTCTGACAGTGCAATGTTTTTGTTTTCAGGGAGGGGGGGGGGAAATCACTGCTGAAATCTCAAAGGACAAGCTAGCAGTTGTGGTTTCTTTTAGTGAGTGACACAACTTGGCAGGGTTCCTGATTGTCATGTAGTCCTTTATGTAGCAAGGCTGAGTTCAACCACAGATTGAAGAGAACGGTTGTCTTTAACCAGGGAGCTGGCAGAGCCTAGCAGGGAAGCTATCATTAGGCACCCCCAGTTCAAATCTTGCTTCTGCCATGAACACATTAGGTGGGCCTCATATAAGCCGCACTTGAAGCCCCATCTGCAGTATGGACCATATTAGCCTATACAGTTGTCAAAGACTAGAAAAATATGAAGTAAAGTTATTTGAGCACTAACACGCTATATAAATTGCTGAGTACTGTAAATGATCTAAGCAGACATTGGTTTCAGCTGCTTAGCTAAACTAGTGCCAATTTATTGCATACGTTCTGTACAACTAAACTGACTAACATAGATCACAACGGGTAGCATCCGTAGCAGTAGAAAGCATATACCCTGCCAGAAATGTTGTTAGTCTTTAAGGTGCCACTAAACTGACTAAACGTTACAGCCCTAGAGATATACTGATGGAAGAACAAAAAGGGAGATATTTCACCCCTTTCCCTAACAACTGCACCAGTGGGAACTGGATCCATGCTTAATGGTGTCTATTTCCTAACTTTAAAATGTAATTTCTTCAGAGTCTTCAAGGATAGGGTAAGTAACATCATATATGCAAACAGAAGCTTTGCATAGCATTTATCTTTGGCTAGTCTACAGTAATACTTTTCAAAGTATACCTAATCTCAATTAGGAGATAAGTCTACTGCTCTATAGTCAAGTCAAGTTTTATTTCGATACAATATCAGCTCTAGGTAAAACTCAAAGTTAGGTTAAAATAATAAAATAAAATAAAATAATAAAAGTTGATGATTCTGAAAGGATGATTTGAAGAAGAGGAAAGATCTCCCGAGAGGAGTCTGCTAAGAGAAGGGAAACTTTAGCTTCTTCCATTCTCCCAGGAAAGGATGACAATATGGCGAAAATGTACTGTGTTCTTATGTTGTTGTAGAAGGGACACTGCAGCAGAACATGTTCTATTGGTTCCACTTTCTCTGTTTTGCATGGGCATAGTCGTTGATGAAAGGGAGTATGGAGATACCCTGCCTTCCAAGACAGCTGAAGGTAAGGCATTGAAACACGCAAGAGTAAAGGCCCTTCGATATTTGAATACTTCCAGGAATCCAAGGTAGTCTGCAGAGTGGAAAGGTTTGATGTATTGCAAGATGGTTGAATATTTATGAGCCTGAGCCCTATCTGATTGAAGGGCATGGTCCAAGAGTCTCTGTTTGATTGTTTCCTTGGCTTTTTGGTGTCCAAATGGCAATATGGCTTGAGAAGAGAGACCGTGTTTCTGGAACATCTTCTCTATTGCACTTTGCCAAGTTGACTACTGCTCTATAGTGGTCTCAAATACATTCTAAACCAGTGTTTCCCAACCTGTGGGTTGGTACCCAGAAGCCTCTGAAAGTGTGCCACAGGCCAGTCCTCCCTAATGGAAGCATCTGCCCTTTGCATCCTCCTCTTTCTCTCTTTTTCCCTGGTAGCTTCTCACATTCTCCCCTCCCCCCCCTCTTTGTGACAATAATGGGGAGGGGAGTCGTCTGGCAACTAGCAGCTGGACAGAAGGGAAAGAGGGGTGGAGAGTAGGTGGGAGCTGTTCAGTATGCCAAAAATCAGAGGAGGTGGAGAAAAAGAGATGTGTGCAAAACAACTGTTGAATTTTGTGACAGCCATTTTGTTGCTGCACCAACCAAGCCATGTCAGAATTCCAAATGTGCCTGCAGGCTCAAAAAGGTTGGGGTGTACTACACAGGGGATTTTATAAGAGATAGAGCCTTCCATCCTCAGAAATTTACTGTGTAATTCAAGCCAGATATTAGATGCAGCTGAATCAAAAATACGTGTTACGTGAAAGAGAAGGCACAGCTGGTGTTTTGCCCAAACTCTGCAAATTCATCTGTGAGTAAATGGAAATATGTGAGGCAAGCATATTAACAACAACTATTAGAAGGAGCCAACACAGCATAGATATCTGGCCAATTAATCACTGGTAGAATTCACCTATTAGATTCCAAAACTCATCTTATCAGAAACTGTCTTTTCACCCATGATATGCTGCAAACATTGATTCATCCGCAAAACTGGATTTCAATTCGGTCTGCCAATGCTCTATACTGACATCACTGTCTACCTGTGATTGCAGAGGTATCAGGAATAGGTTCATGCGCTTTTTCTCACTACGGAGAAAGTGAACAGTTGATGAGGGAGATCTTACATTTACTTGAGTGGAGGGGAATGCACCTGATCCAGCAACATAAAAACCATCATGGAGGGGAATCAAGCAAGTATCCCTCCTCTGGTAAAAACCTTAGGAAGGAAAAAACATGTTTGATCAAGCCAAGCAACTTTCCGATTACTTGTACAATAATACATTTAACAATTAAATAAAGGCTTCTCTTTAAAACTCATTGTGGAAAAATGACCCTTCCTTCTCCCCAAATAAGAGTTTCCAGACTATAAATTGTAATGGGCCTCTGCCCAGTAATACAGCAAATTGGCAATATTAAAAGGTGCAGTGTTTGAAATGTTTTGCCTGATTATCTGCCGTGGATTGAGTTGACAAACTTAAGTAGTTTCAGAGGGCTACTCAGAAAAGAGACTAACAGATTTTCCAGTTGAACAACTCATTTATTTTTCTTTTTACAATACTACCTTACAATACTACCTTCATTTGCCAAAAAAAAAAAGCACTTGAATATTAGAATCACTGAAAAGATATATGGATATAGGGCAAGCGGATGAAGCTAGGCTTCTAGACTAGAGTTAACAAAGTAATATTCTTCCACTGGCTTACTTTGTTACTAAGAGAGTTTCACACAATACTGCAGCAAGCCCAGTATCTATATCCATCTCAAGCTTATGCTTCTGCATTGAGTGTTTCCCCCCTACAGCTTTTCAACTTTTTTTAGTCTAAATGCAGATAGTTGCTTGAAGTATCTAAACAGCAGTTCCCCAGGATACCAAATTGAGAAAACAAAATATAGCTGGAAATCCAGACACCCAGCCAAAAAAGCATGCATGCAAAGTAGCTGCAGGAATCACTGAATATGTTCCAGTCCTCCACATAATCCTATCAAGCCACGTTGCCTGATCTGGGAGATCAACACAAGCCAAAACACCCTAGTATGTGCTCCTTGGAGTACAGCAGAGTTGCTCTTGAACCAGGAATGCAGATTCAGTTACTAGCTGCATTTCAAACGCAAGACAGAACTGGAGTTGCAGGCGTTTCATGACCGTTCTATTGCTGCTCTTGGGCACCGCTAAGTGCCAAACTGGATGATACGGTGTACAGCCAGCTCCACCCCTCGCCTCTGCTGCTGCCGGGTTCCTGTCCCGTCCCCCCCCCCCCCCGGGCTTAACTGGCTTCAGCGGGGAGATTGCTGACCCCCTGGCCCAGAAGAGAAGTGGTGCATTGTATGCTTGCTCCACCATGGTCCAGCCATCTGAAACTCCACAACTGAGTTGCAGGAAAGAATTTCTCCATTGCCTGCACTGCAGGATTGGGCCCCATGGTGTTCTTGAAAGGAGGAACTCTCAGTCTTAAAATAGCGGCTCATCCACTCAGCAGATTTTAGGACACCGTATTGTCTAGTCTGGCCCTGAGCTTAGATAATTTTCTAATTTCTCTCTCTCTAGTGAGCTGCTGTCTATCTCTCCATGACCCTCTTTGACTTTCTGTCCTCTTCTCTGTTGCTGTCTTGCCTGTAGTCTGTAGAAAATGTCCAGCTGACTATAAACCCACTACTGCTTTTGACAATACCTCCATGTTCCACCAGTGGGAACTGTGATAACTGCCTTCCATCACCCCAGTCCAGCTGTACCTTGGCTACCTGGCAGACATGAACTGTGGAGGCTGGATAGGTAGAAACAGTTCACATGATTTTTAAAAAATCTGAGCTGAATGCAGAGGGCACTCGTACATGGGTGTAGACTGTGAAGGCAACTCAGGAACTGACACAAGATTTTTACATTGGCTGCAAATCGGGTTTTATACTCTATACCAGGGATGTCGACCTCAATTGTTACGGGGGCGGGATACGACATAAATGTTTCTTGGTCGGCCTGGGCCATGCCTTGCCAGCCCAGATCGAGAGGGGAGGGTGGCTGCATCGGCTGGCTCATGGGCCAGATAAGAGCTCTCAAGGGGCCATATCTGGCCCCATGTTTGACACTCATGAGCTACACACTACAGAGAAACATCACAACTTTATACTATGAAAGCAGTTTACTTTCATAAAGTGAATTTTATAAAATAAGCAAATATGCATTTATTTGCATACTTAATATAATTCCTATTACACCTTTGCTTTCTTTTCTGCATAGCTTATGCTGCTGCTTCTAGTCACAGAGAAGTGAACAAGAAGGCATGCTGGAAACCAAAACCCAACCACCTAATCACTGTAAGTCATGGTACCTCCTGTGGCTTCTTATATTTCACAGAGTAAGTCCCCATATGCTTCCACAATCATTTAAGGGTAGGAATTTGCTTCTTTTTTTCTTTTTAAAGAAAGAAAGGGACAGAAAGTAGTTCTCAGAGCACTGAATCAAGAGCACATACTAAATTCCTTGCATAGCATGACTGTGGAATATGCAGCCATGATTAGAGAGCTGGAGGAATCTCAATTGATGTTTATATTCATATTCACTATAGCACTACATGCAAGTATGCATAAATGCCAGGCATGTTTATTAAGGGTACATTTTTAAAGGCCTCTAAAGCTATCAAATGTATATTCTCACATTGTTAAACATAGTTCCCTTGGCTAAAGCAGATACATGTGGACTCAATTAGTTTTGCAATCCTCCTCTGTTAACAACTGTAATGCTTTTAAAATTTAAACATCCAGTCTGCAGCTGAAAATCTTGATGCCCAAGAACACACATTAAAAAAAACACCTCTGTGTAATCATGAAATCATCTACCTCCCTCCCAAGCATATTTGTCTATCAAAGTTCATTTTTAAAAATAAGTTTCTGTCAGCATTTACAGACATATATAAATATGTAGTTTTAGCATATTTTACAACATTGAAAAGAAAATGCAAAATAAACTAAGTATGAGTTCAACAGGTCAAAACAGACAAGCAACAGAATCTGCTTTGTGGGAAGGCTTGCAATTTCTTTTGCTGTCTGCTTCAGAGACTGAACAAACATATGAGAGAAACTGCCTACATGTGTTGTTTCTTCCCCAATGTCTTATGACAATAAATGGCTAGTATTTCTACGTTTTGCATTTCGTTCCACAGACTTTTCAACAGAGGAGATAACCCAGACATACCACTGACTGCTATTTAAGTCAAGACTCTTTGCATAGATACTCTCTCTACATAGATAATCAGAATAATAATTTGTGCAGGTTTTAATGGGTGCAACATAGGTGTACTACACAAGGGATTTTATAAGAGATAGAGCTAAGCAAGAAAGAAAGAGTCTAAAGTGTTATCCACGTTTTGACTTTTATTCTTAAGGGTATTTTGCCAAGCACAGAAGCAATTTCTTTAACAGGGTAATCACTTGAACCAATGAAAGAATGTTGATGTCGCAAGTCTTGTCTATAGACCATGAGGCAATAAAAATGAACCTAAAATATCAATATCTCATTTCCATGTTAGAATCTACCATAAATGAAACCTTAAGGCTCACATTCAAAATGTATCAGTTGTTTCCAAGCATAAATTTTGGTTATCAGTGGATTCATCTGCATGTCTCAATCCCTGATTTAAAAAAAAAATTACACCCTATCTCAACCTTTTACCTTGCTTTGTTCAGTACCCACAGTTGAACATTTGTTAAACTTCCCATTAAGTTGCTAATTCCTGTATCACCATTTCATTGGGTGCTATAAGTATGCAGATTAAGCACACTACATAAACAATGAAGACAGACAGACAGACAGGTACAGAGTAATGTAAATCTGCACTTCCAAGGTACTTATTATTGCAATATAAGTTTTCCCCCCCCCATTAAAAACCACAGTACTTCTCCCATTCAAAAAAAGTGAGATATCAAAATATTGTGCATCTCATGCCATATTTTATAAATATCAAAACAGGAAGAGGGTAATGGCATTTACCTGACAAGAGATTTGTACAAGGTAGACAAGTTCCTTGGATTCACAGCCATTTCTTGTTACTTCATTCTGTTCCTCTGGGAGTGAAAGCTACGTCAAGGAAGCAACAGAGAAGGGGAGGAAAGAGGAGAAATACTCAGTCATTTAAACAGGAATACATCAGACACGCATAAAGCAATGCATGAAAACGCAGCTTGCTACAAGATACATTGTATATCAAGGGACCAAAGACTGTAACAGACTGAAAATATTTAGTAGAACACAAATATTTGTATATAAGCATCTATTTGACAGATTAGACAGTTATATAGTGTACCAGTAAAATCCCTGATACCAAAAAGCACAAAGCTAAAATATTAGAAAACTGGCATTCAAAAAAAATTCCCATAAATATTCATTTCAAACTTACCACTTTATTGTATTTTAAGATGACTAAGTAAGGCATTTACTAATAAACCATGTCTCTACATTTCAGTGTAATTGAACAAATTTACTATAATAGGATATTTTATAGCATCATTCATCAAATTAAAAAATCCTGACATTGCATAACATGCCTTCCTCAGGCAGACAAAGATTTTGCTATGTACTACCAATTTGTGTTTTTACCAGTTCTCACCTTGAAAAATCACCCCAAGAAAACTAGATTCTTTGTGACACAGCATTTTACTCTTCACAGAGCAACTTCTGACAAAGCAATGTCACCATTCAGAGCATCATTTCTGGAGTACAGAAATGCACAGGGTCATCACTATCTCTGAATTGTATATAACTGATGCAATTCACTTCCTAATGGACTAGTAGCCTGCGATTCAAATTTACGTTACAGAAAAATTCTCATTTTTCACACATTTAAACCTTCAGATCTGTAGCAAAGCAATCTCACAAGCATTAGAGCCAACAACAGGTACTCTGATTCTTCCTAAAGAGAAACTATTTATACATGATGAGGTAATCACAAAATAGGATGGATCATATGGAAGTGTTTTTACACAACGAGTGCATGGTCAATGCCAACACTACCAGGTCATGTGGTATCCTAAATGATAGGTGGTGAGTCATCACAGCAAGCATGCCAAGAAATCAGCTAAAAGCATGTTTAAATCTGTTTCACTGAAATCCATGGAATTTTAAAAATAATAATTTTAGCTGGACTGTGCTCATTAACTTTTAATAAGTCATAAGAAAGGCCATGCTGGATCAGACCAAGGCCCACCAAGTCCAGCAGTCTATTCACACAGTGGCCAACCATGTGCCTCTAGGAAGCCCACAAGCAAGATGACTGCAGCAGCACCATCCTGCCTGTGTTCCACAGTACCTAAGAAATAGGCATGCTCCTCTGATCCTGGAGAGAATAGATATGCATCCTGACTAGTAGCCATTTTGACTAGTAGCCATGAATAGCCCTCTCCTCCATGAACATGTCCACTCCCCTCTTAAAGCCTTCCAAATTGGCAGCCATCACCACATCCTGGGGCAGGGAGTTCCACAATTTAACTATGCTTTTTGTGAAGAAATATTTCCTTTTTATCTGTTTTGAATCTCTCACTCTTCAACTTCAGCAGATGACCCTGCATTCTAGTATTATGAGAAAGGGAGAAAAGCTTCTCCCTGTCCACGCTCTCCATACCATGCATAATTTTATAGACCGCTATCATGTCTCCCCTTAACCGCTTTCTGCAATAAACTGATTACTTGGAAATAATCTTCACTGAAATTTATTGGGAGAGGAGGAACTCTAGACAGTCAAATGGCTTGGATGTACCACTTCGAACAGGAGAGGACAGTAGTGGATGTCATCATATTCATTTATTATTTATTTGCTGTAATATTGTAGTACTATTATTCTTCATATATTATTTATTTATAACAAACTCCTTGTACATGAAAAACGTTTCTGGACTGACCCTCTTTTTGACAGACTCCATACAGACTTTCGGTGAACAGGGCTTTTCTTCTCCCTCTTCCAAACTCCCATAGGAGAGGTTGCAATCAAGTGCCGGGGGGGGGGGGCTGCTCTGCATCCCTGGTTCAGCCCCAGACAACTCCAGATTTCAAAGCAGGTGATGTCAAAGACCCTGAGGGTATTATGTGCAGTCAAGTCACTTCTGACTTATGGTGACCCTATGGGTTAACAGCCTCTAAAACATCCTATTGGCAACAGCCTCATTCTTGCACACTGAAAAATGTGGCTTCCTTTATTGAGTCAATCCATCTCATGTTGGGTCGTCCTCTTTTTTTGTTGCCTTCAGCTTTTCTTTGCATTACTGTGTTTTCCTGCAAGAAGACAGTGCTTACCCTGATAAACCATTGGACTGACTCCTTATAGGAAAGCTTATGTGTTCAAACTGTCTCCAAGAACTGTTTAACCACATGATGACATCTGGGTAGAAAGCATTTAAGTCAATGTCTTAAGGATTCGAGTGTAAAGAGACAAAGATGTATAGGGTTCTGTCACTGACCCTAGTCATTTCATTAGGAGTACCCTGACTGCAAGCTAGTCCATCTTGGATTTGAAATGGACTTCAAAAATTGTTGACATTCATGCAAATAATGTGTCCCAAGTCATAAATTTCTCCCCAAAAGTTGGCCAAGCGTCAAACCAGACTGTGACTTCTTTGCAAAGAAATACACAGTAACAACGCCAGGGTATTAGGAAAGATTTTTCCAAGTTTAACTTTCCTGTCAGTTACTTTTACATTAAGCAAGATACAGCACTTCAAAATCTCAGAAGAGCAAAGGGGGGAAAATCATCAAGCATGAGGGCAAGAAAATAATTTATAGTCTGCAATGTCTCCGTTTAAAGCAGAAAATAATACTTGGCTGTTTCCTTTCCTTCACTATTTCCAGCAATAATCTCTTTACATCTTTGTAGGGAGGTTAAGGACTTTTTATTTTATTCAGAAAATCACAAAATAAAAAGGAGAAGCTGCAGTCTCCCTTTACCAGACAGAATTTCCTGAATTTTAACTATTCCACTATTGGCTATATCAGTTTTCATTAGATAACAAAACATACTAGAAAACCACCTTTGATTTAGTACTATTTTTAATATGTATACTATAAGGAAGTTTGGCACCACTTGGCTTGGGTAGAAGGAATATTTTCTACTGGAAGCAAAAACATTTTATAATACATTTGAAACATATAGATGGTCTCCCAATTTATTCATGATAGTAAGGGGCTGGAAAACATACTGGAAAGCTTTACTACATAGAGCCTTAGTGAGCCAAAAATAGGCACCAAATGTGGCAAACATATGCCATAATATTGATTAGAAAAGATTTTGAATACACATTCCATAATACAAGATGTCTCTGTGATCGAAGATGAAGTTTAAAAAATACTCTACTCTTGGCACTGAATGTTTTTTCCGTTGTCAATCGTGCTGCATTAGGAAATTGGCATTGCATTTTTCTCCATTTTGAATCCACACTATTGCCACGTGCAATCATTCCTGACATGACAACTTGGCAGAAAGCAACACGATAATTTGGCAGAGAACTATGAACTAAATTAGGTTAGCCTAAAAATCAGAAAACTGACTGAAGAAGCATGAACCCTTTTCCCCCTTTCGACCAGTTGCCTTCTGTACACACCATCAATTGCAATTAGAAATATACAGGGAAATTGACGGAAGGAAAAGAACCACAGTCAACCAACCTTCAGAACTGTGTGGAAAGGATGATGGTTCACATGGCAATAAGTACAGTATTGTACCATGGAAACAAGAAGTGTTTTAAATTTTCCAGACTGGAGTTTAAGCTCCAAGCCAAGCAAAAGCATACAGCTGGCATTAAGGTTATCTATACTCAAAACAGCAGGTTTTATAACATTTGGAAATTATTGCTTTTCCTAACTTTTGCCAATATGCAGAAAAATATTATTTGGAAAATAATGCAAGCAAAAATCAACTAATATAATCCGCTTTATTAATATCCTGTTCAGTTTTACTCAACAGCATCCAGCTCCCTCCACTGATCAATTCTTCTTGCCAAGCTCTTATCTATTAGCAGGCTTACAAACCCATTCTGAAGCCTCTCCTCTGCTATGCATGCCTACACTGTACAAAGGAAAGCTAGCGTTAAACTAGGCTGTGGGCAAGTGCAGACACAGCTCTACTTGGTGATAGTGGCAGCCGGAACAAGTGTTGCTGAGACTGCAGGCAAAGCTGTTAGGTGTCACTGAGCAGATTCATTCACATTAAGATTTTCCCAGGACGTTGCAGAACCACTGCTGCATGTAAGTCAAGGGATCTGACTCCAAACTGCTTCCTAAAGGAAAACTGCTCAAAATCAGCTTGGGGGAGGGGTAAAACTTTTGGACAACTTATATCATATTGGCACCGATACAAGTCAGTATTTACCGTATTTTTCGCTCTATAAGACGCACTTTTTTCCTCCTCAAAAGTGAGGGGAAATGTCAGTGAGTCTTATGGAGCGAATGCAGCGGCAGCGGAGCCGGCTGGGACGCCGCCAGCCAGCTGGGGGCGGGAGGCCCCTCCCAGCCACGCAGCGCAGCGCAGAGCAGTTTAACCTTCCCCGGCGCTTCCTGGCGGGTCCCGCCCAACAGCTGAGCCTCGGGACCGGGAAGCGCTGGGGGGGGGGTGCTGAGGTTAAACTGCTCTTCGCTGCCTGGGCAGGCAGCACAGAGCAGTTCAAACCACCACCGCCCCCCTTCCCGGGAGTCCCGGGAAGGGGGGCTGTGGGTCAGCTGATCCTCGGGACCGGGAAGCGCGGGGAGGGGGGTGCGGAGGTTAAACTGCTCTGCGCTCTTCCCCTGCCGGTTTCCTTGCAAAGCCCTTCTCTCCCCCCCCCGTTTTCTTGCCCAATGCAAAACCCTTCTCTTCCCCCCCTCTCATTTTCCTTGCCTTCTGCAAAGCCCTTTTCTGCCCCCCCCCGTTTCCTTGCAAAACCCTTCTCTCTCCCCTCCTTTCCATGCGCCTTGCAAAGCCTTTCTTCTCTCCTCCCCCCCCCATTTCCTTGCTCTCTGCAAAGCCCTTCTTCGGCCAGGGGGGGTGTCCAGGTAGGGCGAGGGAGGCTGGCCTCGACGGGCTGTGGAGGTGCGTCCTTTGAGAAAGAGCCCCCCCCGGCAAATGGCTGAGGGAGAGGTGGGAGCGGCTGCACCTGTTGCAGGGGGGGTGGCAACGGGGTGCAAAGCCCAAAGACCACCTTGGTGGGCGGGGAAGGGAGGAAGAAGGGGGAGGCTGCAGGGCGAAGAGTCCGGGGGGGCATGCAAAGGAGGGAGCGCCCCCCCCCAAAGGAGTGCCCGGCTCTTTGCGGGCGGTTTGGGGGTCTGCTTGCAAATAAAGAAAAAGAGCTGCTTCTCCTCCTTCTCTCCACTGAAGAGATTTGCAAAGCAAAAAACCGGTGCCTTTTATTGGGAGGGGGGTGTTTATGCGCCCTTCCCCTCCCCCGCCGCAGGCAGAGCAGCCTCCTCTGCCAGCCGGCCTCCTTTTGTGTAAGGTGGGACCTCTCAATGAAATGGGGAGGGGGGCTAGAAGGAGGCGAGTGGACTGAAACCCCACGCCCTCTCCTCTTCCCCCCACCCCCAGTTTCCCAAGCTTGAGCCTAAAGACCCTTTCCTGGGAGTCAGCCCCATTGAAGGATGCGGGCCTGGCATCCGAGTAGACCCGCTTTGATGGCTGGCTTGGTTGAACCTTCTGCATTGCACGGTGTCTGGAGCAACCTT
The DNA here is from genome assembly GCF_029931775.1 of Euleptes europaea. Taxonomy (NCBI): domain Eukaryota; kingdom Metazoa; phylum Chordata; class Lepidosauria; order Squamata; family Sphaerodactylidae; genus Euleptes; species Euleptes europaea. Next base: position 12,953,881 of record NC_079325.1, on the reverse strand, counting down.
GGTCCTGGAAGGCCCCGATCCTTGGCCAAAAATAGGGGGAAGGCGGCTGGATCCCAAGCGAAAACAAAGGATTGCCCTGGTTCTGTTGGAAGACCTTAGCCTGGTTTGGCCCCTTGTCAGATATTTGCCATCCTTTGCCGCTTGCCCTTAATACTCCAAAGCAAAACCCTTAAGCCTGAGTCTCTAAGCTCAAGTAAAAGGGTTTTTTTGGGGGGAGAAGCAGTTGTGGGGGTGTCACCATAGTGGGAGGCGCTGGAGCTGTAAGGAAGGTTTTGCGTTGGATTTGCTGCTCTCTGGATGCACATTTTCCCCACCCAGATTCTCAAAAAATAAGACCTCAAGCAGAGACTTGAGAATTTGGGTGGGGAAAATGTGCATCCAGAGAGCAGCAAATCCAAGGCGAAACCTCCCGTGCATGAAATGTGCTTTCTCTCTCTTCCCCGCCCCCCAAGTTGGTATTGAAATAAACAGCCGGGGAAAGAAGGAGGGTGGGGGGAGATTTGGAACTGCAGAGCGGCAGGTGGCAAAGAACAAAGCCAACCCCGATGGAAGCCCCCCCCCCCCATGTAGTAGGTTTTCATGCCTTGGCTCCCGCAGGTGAGCACGCAACCCATAGGCAACACTGTCTGCTCCCCCCACCCCAACATTCTGGAAAAAATGGACTTCCCGAGGACCGAGTCATGCGCACACAGGTTTGGGCTGCTGAGCGCGCCCTGGCATCCAAAGGGAAAGGGGAGGGGTGCACTCCTCAAGAGAAGGTAAAAGGCCTTGACACCGTTCTCCATCCCAGATGGAGTGGCTCAGTGGTAGAGCATCTGTTTAGCATGCTGAAGGTCCCAGGTTCAATCCCCGGCATCTCCAGATAAAGGGACATGGCAAGTAGGTGATGTGAAAGACCTCTGCCTGAGACCCTGGAGAGCCGCTGCCGGTCTGAGTAGACAATACTGACTTTGATGAACCAAGGGTCTGATTCAGTATATGGCAGCTTGATGTGTGTTCATGTGTTCAAAGGTGTGGGGGGCTCCCCCTTCTTTCTTCCGGCCAGAATCCTCTCAGCCCCATCCTAATAAAAGAGACCTTTGCAGTTGCCTTTTTGTTACGGTTTGATGCAGAGTCAGCATATATCTGCTGCAACCGGGGTGTAGGTTGTCTGTGCATAGATGTGTTATACGTTAATTATTTCATCTTTGCTTTCCATAAAGGCTGTTTATTGGCGGTCGGGTGTTGGCATTCGTCACACCCTGATTTTCTTCATTTTAACAGCACGCTGTGCTCCCATCCCCTTAGGGTTGTTAACTCCTGGTTAGGAAATTCCTGGAGGTTTTGGGGGTGGAGCCTAGAGAGGCTGGGTTTGGGGGAGAGACCTCAGCAGGGTATAATGCCAGAGAGACCTCCCTCCAAAGCGGTCCTTTTTTCCAGGGGACCTGGTCTCTCTCATCTGGAGAGAGGGGCCGTGGCTCAGTGGCAGAGCATCTGCTTGGCATGCAGAAGGCCCCAGGTTCAATCCCCGGCATCTCCAGTTAAAGGGACCAGGCAAGTAGGTGACGTGAAAGACCTCTGCCTGAGACCCTGGAGAGCCGCTGCCGGTCTGAGTAGACAACACTAACTTTGATGGACAGATTCAGTATACGGCAGCTTCATGTGTTCATATGAGATCAGTTGTAATTTTGAGAGATCTCCACCTGGAGGCTGGGGAAAACAAAGCAGCACCATGACCAAATGATATCCAGAATACAATCCTATGCTATGAAAGGTTTTTATCTGTCATTTAACAACAACAACAATAATAGTAATAACAGACATGCATGAATAAATACACAGAAATTAGACAAAGCAGACTAACAGAAACTCACATATAGTCCTATGCTAAGGTCTAAGAGGTGTGTCTAACCAATCAAAAGTAAATGGCAACAGTCGAATGAAAGGCTTACCACAACAGCATGCCAGAAACCCAGCAAAATGAAAATATCTCTTAGCTATAACAGGCACACAGTCTTCCATAAATTAATGAATCTTGGGCTGCATCAACAGAAGTACAGTATCCAGATCATGTGAAGTGATGGTATCGCTTTACTCGGCTCTGGTTAGACCTCACCTAGAGTACTGTGTTCAGTTTTGGGCACCGCAATTTAAGAAAGATGTGGACAAGCTGGAATGTGTCCAGAGGAGGGCAACAAAGATAGTGAGGGGTCTGGAGACCAAGTCCTGTAAGGAAAGGTTAAAGGAGCTGGGTATGTTTAGCCTGGAGAGGAGAAGACAGAGAGGGGACATGATAACCATCTTCAAGTACTTGGAAGGTTGTCATATAGAGGATGGTGCCGAGTTGTTTTCTGTTGCCCCAGAAGGTCGGACTAGAACCAACGGGTTGAAATTAAATCAAAAGAGTTTCCATCTAGACAATAGGAAGAAATTTCTAACCGTTAGAGCGGTTCCTCAGCGGAACAGACTTCCTCGGGAGGTGGTGAGCTCTCCTTCCCTGGAGGTTTTGAAGCAGAGGCTAGATGGCCATCTGTCAGCAGTGCTGATTCTATGACCTTAAGCAGATGATGAGAGGGAGGGCATCTTGGGCATCTTTTGGGCATGGAGTAGGGGTCACTGGGGGTGTGGGGGGGAGTAGTTGTGAATTTCCTGCATTGTGCAGGGGGTTGGACTAGATGACCCTAGTGGTCCCTTCCAACTCTGTGATTCTATGTTTCTAATTAATAAGCGAGAAGGGCTTCCGGTAAAGTCCCGGGAAGCGCGCGTGTGTGTGTGCTGAGGTTAAACTTCTCTGAGGTTAAACTGCTCTTAAACTGAGGTTAAACTGCTCTGCGCTGCCTGCCCAGGCAGTGCAGAGCAGTTTAAACCACCACCGCCCCCCTTCCTGGGAGTCCCAGGAAGGGGGGGGGTGGGGAAAGAGAAGGAAAAAGAAGGAAAAAGGAGGAAAAAGAAGAATATATATATATATATATTAAAGACCCGGCGGGGGTCTTTAAACGCCTCCGCGCTGCCATCCCAGGCAGCACAGAGCACTTTCAAGACCCCCCCACCGCCCGGCTTCCAGGGAGTCCCTGGAAGCCGGGTCTTGAAAGTTCTCCACGCTGCCATCCCAGGCAGCACAGAGGAGTTTAAAGACCCCCACCGGGGTTCCAGGGACTCCCTGGAAGCCTGGCGGGGGGGGGGGCTTGAAAGTGCTCTGTGCTGCCTGAGATGGCAGCGCAGAGGAGTTTAAAGACCCCCGACGGGTCTTTTAAAAAATATATTTTTTCTTCTTTTTCCTCCTCTAAAAACTAGGTGCGTCTTATGGTCAGGTGTGTCTTATAGAGCGAAAAATACGGTAGTCTCATTCTGCATTGTATCTGATCTTAGTAATATTTATATGAAAGTAAACCCCACAGATTTCAGCTGAACTTCTTTCTACACAATCATCCTGTTCCCACAACAGCAGGCCCCATGCTGAAAGGTTTCTGTAGAAAACAACCAACCACTGTGATTTGGGACAGTGATGGACCTCATGCATTCTCACCCCTATGCAGGAGTCTGTTTAGAAAACAGTGGAGCTTGCACAGCCCATCTACTAGGCCTGCAAGCTACTGGATTAGAGCAAGGATGTTAGGGATGCAATATTAAACATCATTTCACAGCAGAATAGTCACCCTGAAGGCAATGACAGCCAGTCCACTCATTATATTTTGAGACATGCACCTTGAATGGCTTAAAGTTACACAAAAATGTAAACACAAATGCATGCATTATACAGATACTTCTCAGGAAACAACCTGTCAAGATATGTTTGGTGCCAAGACCAGGGTTGTCTCTGAATAATGTGTAAAATAGAATCAGGATTTACAGTTATTTCTCAGGAAGCAACTGCTCAAGATATGCTTGGTGCCAAGACCAGAGTTGTCTCTAAGTAATGTGTAAAATAGCATCAAGATTTACCAATGCCTGTAGAGGTCACTTTACAAGCGGCAAGGGAGAGGGGAGAAGAGAGAGGTTCACTACATCCACATGAACTGACAGCACACTGCGCATAAATCCTGGGAGCACACGGTCCCCATGAAGCACTCAATACACATGGTTATCATTTTAAGTGTATCGGGCAACAGGCGGATTTCCCATGTTTGTACAACATTCATACAGCTGCATGTGTATAGAAAATCCACAAGTTGACCAATTCATGCAAAACGATGAGTGTGCATATTGAGTGCGTTGCATGGATCATGCACTCCTAACACATGTAGTTGGTGGGCTGCCCATTTGTGTGGTCGTGATTGCCTGAAGAGGCTTAGGAATTTGCCTAGCCCAACCAAAACAGTGATTGCTTAAACCTATATTCTTGGCACTTCTTAGTAACGGTTTTTTTAAAAAAAACAAACAAACCTGTAAATACAAAATATTATTCATACTAAGGTAAAGCTATGACATATAGCAGAAAAAACATGCAGTTGCTTCTATTAAGAGGCAATATTATCCAGTTTAATGGCTTTGGTGAGTATTAGGGTAGAGGAATTCTAAACCTATTTAAACAAATTCTAAATTATCATTTACTACTGTAAGAAAAAGGCAGATAAACAGCCAATTCTGAATCAAGCTTCACGGGCAAGAGACAAGTTGCCCAAAGGCATATATCTGGTCTCCTGCTTCCAGCTAGCATTACTCACATTCAACCCAATTTCTGCTGTAGCAACATCGTAACTCTCAGCCCCTGGGTCTGTCACTCATTCAATGCCCCTACTACAGCTCACTAGATTACATAATCTCTTTCCATTCTGGAAATGGAACATTCCATTTCCACAAGAGGAGGGGTGGACATGACTGATTTATAATTCTCTATTTTACAAGAAACCATGCTACGTGCATGGCAGCTATAGAACAGAAGCATGGTTTCATGGATGCACATTGTCTGATAACAGGCATTATGGTCCACAGGGCAAAAAAGCAGAGAAATACCAGAAATGTAACTTTATTTCATCTTCAGTTGTTATTGATGAAATGGTATGTGATGAACAAAGCATAAGATACAGGAGATGTATAATAACTTATCCATAGGATGCTATTTAAAGAACACCAATACATTTTGGACACAGGGAACAGAAGGGACAGAAGTTTTAAACTTGCATCATGTATAATGTCGATGAAACTTATCATGAGTTAATTAATTTCCCACCAAATGCTTATAATTACAGAAGCTAAACTAAAAGAATTTTGTTGACACCTGTTGTTTATACCTTAATCCTAAATATATTTTCTTGGCAGCAAGTATCCAAGATTTCAATGGAATGTGTACCCAAATGTAGCATCACACAGCCTCAAAATTGTATCTGCGAGGCATCTCATTGCTTTATTACAATGTTTCTTTAGGCCACATGTAGAGCTCTCTCGCATTAATATTCAGAATACCCACAAATATTCATGTACTGGCAAACATCCAGTAGCAGTACAGCCAACTGAAGGCCAACCAAAAAGAGTACCAAAGTTGACTGAATGGTCCCTAGACAAGATCCTCAAGAATAAGGGCCTAACTCAGTGATGTTTCTCCTGGGTATAGTGGAGAGGCATGTTCTGAAGAGGTACACTTCCCAAGCGTGTACATGGCTAATCTGGATCAGAATTGAGCCTGAGGCACAAGGAGAGAGTAGGCTTAGACCTCCCCCCATGCCATTTTCCCCAATCTGAAATGGCCTGAGGCGGGCTATTCCATAATGGGACAAATAACTCCCCTCAGGGCCATTTCAGGTTAAGAAAATGAGGTTGGGAGAGGAGGTCTGAGCCACTCTCTTTGTATACCACAGTCCCAATACTTGGAAATGCAGAACCTCAGAACATGCCAAACCCAGGAATGTCCCTTGGGCAAACTTAACATGTAGTTAGACCCTAAAATTGCCAAAATGCCTCTTGCACTGATTCACATATGTGAGAAATATGCCGGTGGACACTCTGAATAAAATCTGGTGGAGAAACATTTTTCAGTAAGTGATAAAACTGATCAGAGAACACCATCTTTCCATTAGATTTCCCCCCGTCCATATCAATGTAAATAATCTCTCATTTTTCAGTCCATAGTGTTTGGGGCCCTGTTTATACATTCATTCAAAAGATCATAGAACACAAATAGAGAGGGATTTGAAACAAGTTCTACTCAGCAGTGACATACAAATATGGACTCTGGAGAGCCAGATTTACCTTCCCCCTCCACCAGCCATGATATTAGGCACATAAAAAATTATGTTTTATTGGCCCAGCCTACCAGGGGGAGGGGACTAGCTGCAGTTAAACTGTGTGCCTGCATTCATATGTCACAAGTAACAAGAGTTTCTTTTAAAGCGGGATTCCTTGGTCATGCTTCACATAAAAAGGGATGGAAGACTAGAGTAGCCACGTGCATGCAAGTCCCGCAACAAGCCAAGTTCATGCACAAAGCAGATTTTCTCATGTCAGTTTTTAAAGATATGCTATTCGTGTTCTTTCCCCTTTTCTTCCAGTTTCATTTCTTCAGAGCCTAACCATGCTTGTATCAAGATTTTTAAAAGTTTACTTTCAACAGACCACTGAGGGCAGCCCATGAGTGTATCACAGTTTTTGTGATGTGCTACCTCATTAAAAGGCAAGACTCACCAGGAAAGGCAATAATGCTTGGGAAGTTTGAAGGCAGCTGAAAAGAAGACCCAACATGAGATGGATTGACTCAACAAAGGAAGCCACAGCCTTTGTTTGAAAGACCTGAGCAGGGCTTGTTAACAATAGGACGTTTTGGAGGACATTAATTCATAAGATTGTCATAAGTCAGATGGCACACAACACACACTAGCAAGAGAAACAGTTTCATATGTACATGATCCGACTCCCATAACCAGCAGCAATACTGCCTTCGTACACATGTGAACTCTGATCGCAGGCAAAATACCATATTTTTCGCTCCATAGGACGCACCTGACCATAAGACGCACCTAGTTTTTAGAGGAGGAAAACAAGAAAAAATCTTGTTTTCCTTCTCTAAAAACTTGTCTTATGGAGTGAATGCCGGCTGGGCATGAGCTGGCGTTCCCCGCCCCGACGGCCAGCTGGGAGGCGGGCGGAGCACACAGAGCCGGCTCGCATCGTTCCAGTGCGCCCCCCCCCGCCTCCCAGCTGGCCGTCGGGGCGCACAGAGCAGCCTCGCGTCATTCCAGCACGCCCAGCCAGCTCTGTGCGCCCCCCCACCTCCCAGCTGGGAGGCGGGCGGGGTGCACAGAGCCGGCTCGCATTGTTTCAGCGCACCCAGCCGGCTCTGGCGTGCCCCCCCACCTCCCAGCTGGCCATCGGGGCGCACAGAGCTGGCTTGTGTCATTCCAGCGCGCCCAGCCGGCTCTGTGCACCCCCCCGCCTTGCACAGAGCCGGCTCGCGCTGTTCCAGCGCGCCCAGCTGGCTCTGTGCGCCCCCCCACCTCCCAGCTGGCCGTCGGGGCACACAGAGCCGGCTCGCGTCGTTCCAGCGCACCCAGCCGGCTCTGTGCGCCCCCCTGTCTCCCAGCGCCGGCTGGGCGCGCTGGAACAACGCGAGCTGGCTCTGTGCGCCCAGCTGGGAGGCGGGCGGGGCGCACAGAGCCAGCTGGGTGCGCTGGAACAGCGCAAGTCGGCTTTCCCCGCCCGCCTCCCAGCGCGCCCAGCCGGCTCTGTGCGCACATTCACTCCATAAGACGCACAAACATTTCCCCTCACTTTTGAGGAGGAAAAAAGTGCGTCTTATGGAGCAAAAAATACGGGTACATAGTAAATCCATTTTATGTCCATATGTACACACAAAATTAACAGCAACCAGTGAAACACATTTAAACATCAAGATGTTATTTTTTTTTCTGATTGGTCTCTAGTCGCTGTAGTTTCTTTGCAATGTAGGAATGATTAAAGCCATGCCAGAATATTGTCATTAAAATTATCCCCCCCCGTATTAAATAGCTTAGCTTAATAAATGAGAAAAGTCAGCCTGCAATAATTGTCAAGAAGGTTAAGATTAATTTTCAAAGTGAAAAAACCCTTGATAATTGTATCCCTCGTTTCTGCAGTCTGCAAAAGGTTTTCATTACAAAAGAGCCTTTCCAATGACATTTGAGAATTGCTCATATGGACATTCATAAAACACATTTATTTGCTTTAAAAAGTCCCCTTTAAAACATTACCACATTTAATATATTTCTCCAGCTGTTTGTTAAGTTACATCTTTACGTACTGTAAGATTTTTAAAAAGATGTCTTTAAAAGCTGCTTCTGCCAATCCAGACTACACTTACCCCTCCTACAGCGATTAGTTCTTTCCATGGCAAGAACCCCTAACCAAGGCCTAAGAGTTCCAAAGCTGTCCTTAGTTTTCCAGCGCTAATTGAAAAAGCCTTCTAGGCATCAGCTCCGAGATGCAGGAACTCCAGCATAGCAAAATCCAATTAAAATCCCCACATTCTGCTTGGTTGCCCCTCTTCCTGATTCTAATGTTCTTTCGGATGAACGTGCCTATGAATAGGGACGGAGATCTCCCTCGGTAGCCCGGTTAGCCTTTTCCACACTGCCCATTTCATGCTCAATTTGTGCTGTAGAGAAATCAGTCCTGTTCCTTTCGTTCGCGCTCTCTCTGGAAAGGTCCCACAAGACAAACCGTGGAGCTTAACAAGTGCCAAGAGAAACAAGGGAGGGAGGGAATGCATGCAGGGACAGCATTCAGGCTAGGCATTAGTCAGCTGCTACAACTGAAAGGAGGGGGGGAAGTGACAGCAAAGACACCATTTCACTCCATTTGGTTTCCAATTCCTCTCTTTTTTTTTCTATTGCTATTATCTTTCCTAATTTCACAAGCCAGTGAAACCCCCCTTGAAGTCACAAATGCTGAAGAGAGAGTGCAATTTGGGCCAATATCCAGCATCTAGCCCAAAAATCAAGCACAGCTACTGCATGCTTCAAAGATTACTTGGGAAAGAAACTAATAAAATGTGAAGGGCAAGTTTTTTCTGCTGCTGAAATCAAAATAGCTGCCAGAAACGGGACCGGTGCACAGAACGAGCAAACATTGCAGTGTCAGTCCAGGCAGAAGATTTGTGTTTGTACCAAAGAATCAGAATAGCGTAAATGTTCAGAAATAGTTTCAGGAAGACTTTAATTCACAAGCTTAATTCAACCCCCGCCCCAAATGCCAGCAACTTAATGGTAAGTCAAGAGCAGTTGTTCAAACAATTACTGTCTGAATGCAAAAGTACAACTAACTGAATTATGTATTCTTACATTTGTTAACCTGCTCTTCTCCTAAGAGGTTCAGTTAATATAACATGGGGTTATTCTATTATACCCTCACTGCCAGTCTGTGAAGTAGGCCAGGCTGGAAGACAGAGACTGACCAGGAACCTTGAGTGAGCTGCATGACAGAACAGCAATATTATTCCAGGACTTCACTGTACCACACTAGCAGGATCCTATTGCTATTCTCCTCCAACAAGAAACACTTAATTGGCTTTCTTCCTAATATTTCCTTTTACCTAGCAGCATTGCAGGCATCTTTACTGGAGGTATACAGAACATCAACTAATGAAAATATGTGCCAAGCTGGTGTTTTTTGTATGTTTGTTTTAGAATCGCACAAACCAGTTTTACACAGGACTGGTAAATGTTATATTTATCTGGCTTCGCTACTGGAAGCAAGTGTTTTAATAAAAATCAAGATACCATTTTTTCCTGAGCATCAGTGTAATAATTCTGAAGGAAGAGTTAAATCAGCTCTGAAGTGGTTGCTAGGTTACCACGTTTACTATATGAGCCTATAAGAATTTGTCCCAGTGAGATAATGCTCCTATCTTGTACATCATCAGCAAGCAGTCTGTTATTTTACACTTGTCAGGTTCCACTGGGATCAGGTCTAAATCCGGGGCTGAGTCCAGGGTTGATTTAGTTGGGCAAGTGTCCCAGGACAGAGCCTCAGAACAGAGCAAGAAGTTTTTCTCCACCCAATTTCCACACTCTGTACTGCCAATTACCTATTCTGCCAGGGAATGGATCTGGCTTTTCCTTCCTGTTTGCTCCTGAGCATGCTTTTTAAATGCTTCCCCAAGGGAGGGCCAGCCCTGGCCTCAGTCAGTCCTCCCTCCCCAACCCAGTCCTGGGGAGTGACAGGCCTCTGGGCCAATGGATCCTTAACTTGGATCAGTGAGCTCACTGGTCCTTCCCCCTGGACTTCTTTAAAGAGCTGGCTGCCCCACCAGACCTCCTCTAAGAAGGGCATGTGCTGCCTGCCCTCCCTGCCCCTTTGTCAAAACTCCCCTCAGTGCTAGGGTCATCTCTGGTAGGATCTCAGGTGGTTTGGCTTCTGCTGCTGAGCATGCTGCTGAGAGCCAGCTGGGCTCCTTCAAGCTGGCTGACTCCTGAGTAGACTTCAGCAAGGGCCCTGCCGCAACCTGACAGATGATTTCCCAAGCCTTGGGGCTTGCTGGTGCAGCACAAATTCAATGGGGCTTGGAGTCCTCTGGGGTAAGTGTGGGGGTGGAGGCGTCAACCCTGGACAGTACTATTATGGATGTAAGGCAAAATTAGCTAAAAAATAAAGGAAATCTTTTTAAAAAGAAGGCTACTCATAGCTTTACAATTAAAACTAATACAACATGGTACATTCAGCAGCTTTTTACCCAGAGGGTCACATGCTTTAGTCAATATACATAATTTAAGTATCCAGGCAATAAGGAAATCCCCCAAAATATCTACAACTGGTACTGTACTCTGGAACGTTTTGTGCTGCTTTTCTAAGTGAACATTCTTTTATTCCCCACTAAATTGGTGACTAAGAATTGCCATTTCAGCCCAAACCACATCAAACCTGACCAGAATATTTCAGAATATAACTTCAGAGAGAGAAACATAAGTCCCTTGTTCTTCCCACTTTAGTGCTAAAAGAGGCCAGAAGAGAAGTTATTTGCCACAATTAATGTAAACTATTATTTTTCTTCTGCCCACATAAAATGGCGATGGGCTGCAAACCTATCTATACATAGTTGTAAGCATGCAGCATTTGCTTCCAAAAACATGCATTTAAAATTGGTTTACAACTTACTTTTTAAAAAAAGTAACAGATTTTGTAGAACAATATAATCCTATGCATACTTACTGTAGTAAGTTCCACTGAATTCAGACTTACTTCCTAGTAGTCATGCATGGGATCAGGCTTCTCATTTGGTAAAACTTTTACTTTAGTGACTGATATTTAACACTCAGTGAATTCTCATTATGAATTTAAGAGAGTGCAGGTTTCTCGCAATTACAAAGACCTGGAAAATGTCACAGCATTCAAATATTTAAGCAGTTGGTGCCTTACCTCTCCCGCCCCGATATAGCCACAGTGATCTATGCGCCAGGCACCTCTAGGCTGGATTACTGTAACTTGCTCTACTGTAGGGCTGCCCTTGAGACTGATCTAGAAGCTCCAGCTGGTACAGAATGCCGCTGGTATAGAATGAGACTCCTTATGGGGACCACGCTGTGAGAACATATACAGCCAGTGCTTCGTCAACTGCACTGGCTCCAGCTGGAGTACTGGATCAGGTTCAAGGTGCTGGTTTTGACCTCGAAAGCCTTACATGATCTGGGACCCTTGTATCTTCGGGACTGCCTCTTCTGGTACACCCAAAAGAATGTGTGGCTGTCCTCGACAAGAGCCAGAGCCTTTTTGGTCCTGGCTCCAGTCTGGTGGAACACCATTCCCAGCAACATCAGAGCCCTGAGGGACCTCAAAGAGTTCCACAGGGCTTGTAGAACAGAACTGTTCCACCAGGCTTACAACTGAGGGCAGCCGTGGATGTAATATTTGCTGGCCTCCCTACCTCCCCCCCCCCCATTTTTAGCCAAGTTATGGTCTATGGGGGAATGTCTGGCTGCAAGATTCCTCAGAGGAAACTACTTTTATTGCACCATCTGTTGTTTTTTGCATGTTTTATTATTGTTTTTATTGTTTTAGTGGAATGAATCATTATTATGTCTGTACACTGATTTTAAATGTTACCCGCCTTGAGCCTGGCTTCGGCTGGGAAGGGCGGGATATATAAATCTAAGATAATAAATAAATAAATAAATAAATAAATAAATAAACTTTTCTTGTCCACAGACAGCCTCCTAACCTTAAACAACTTCTCACCCACAACAATGCCCTTCCTAACATGGACACGGACTCTAGGACCAGGGCTTGTGACAACTAAAGATGCCAACTCTGTCGCCATATCCACTCTGACAACACAATCACCAGACCTAACAACTAAGGATAAACCATCTTAGGTTCATTCACTTGTTCGTCTTCCAACATTATATATGCCATCAAATGTCAGTAACGCCCTTCCTCTTTGTATATCAAACAGGTCAGTCCCTACACAAAAGAATAAATGGGCCTAAACCCAACTAATCACAACAAAAACCAGAGGGAGAACCATTCCATCGTTGATCTAAGAGTGGCAGTCCTCAAAAACAGAAGCTTCAAGAGGAGATTACAATGTGAGATTGTTGGATTTTGAGTTCAGAACAAGAACAATGAACCCCCCACCCTGTGGCTGAATAGGGACATAGGATTCTTATCTCACTACAGATGCTAATTTTCTGCCCTTGGCTGAAGGCTAAATAGGGACACAGGATCCTTATCTCATTATAGATGCTAATTTTCTGCCTCCAAGCATTTCTCGTCTGCTCTAGTCATGCTGATTACTATGCACATTGTACCACTGCATCCTGAATTCCTTCTTTGCAACACCTCTCCCACCTTCTGACTGGGACAGAAGGACTCAGGGATCTCCATTCCTACCTATATCTGACAAAGGGAGCTTCAACTCTCAAAAGCTCATACCCCAAAAATCTTGTTGGTCTCAAAGGTGCTACTGCACTTGAATCTAACAATCCGCCTCGTGTCTCCGTGAGAAAGGGCTTTAAATGAAGTTATCAACAACAACAACAACAAACATTAGTAATAGGGGGATAGCAACATTCATACAGTGACTTATTCCTCCAGGATTTCTATGAATCAGTTAGCAATTCTAAAGGTTCACTTATCTCCCTCCAACATCTATCACCACCCAAGCCTCCATCTATTGACTAGCCTAACAGCACTGTATTTTTGTGCTCAATTTCCATGGTGACAGTGTGCATTAGAGACTTGGTGGCGGGGGGATCCACAGGCCTATTTTGTCGTGTTTTGACAGCTTTTCAGACACTGGCACCTCAATCCATTGCCATTTTAGAGGAAATGCTTCTTCTACCCCACCTCACGGAATAATTGGGAGGATAAAATGGAGACTGAAACAATGCTGTGCATCTCCCTGAACACTCCTTTAGAGGAAGAACGAGATAAAAATGAGATACACAAAAGATTCACCCAACATGCTCACTATGCTTATGTACTCTGTCACTGCTATGCAGCTAGACCAGATTCTTTGGGTAGGAAGGCCAGATTATTTGGGGACTATTTTTGCAAAGGACATTCTCCCCTCCCACATGGAAGTGTAGCACCAGTATTCATACTGAGAGAACTACACGGGTTTGGAGCTTGTTCCTCTAGCTAGCAACCGACTGACAATGTGGGGACACTAGCTTTTGTTTCCCACTAGCATATACAAGCTGTACCTTCATGGATTAATAAGCTCCGAAACCTTCTTCTAAACAAGCCAAATTTAGGCAACCACCGACAGTGACAGCAGTACTCAATCACAACGATCTAGCCAGGCTGACGCAAAAGCTTTATTGAGCCTCCTTTAGGTCAATTACCTTCCTCATCACCATGGAGACCATTCTCAAGCAGTGCCATCCAATTCAGCCCCATAGGGTACAAAATATGCCGAGATAACTTCATGATCAGAAATTGAATCAGCTTTTTGAACTACAGGAAAACATAGTGGATCTAAATGCATGTCTAAAGTGTAACCAAAAAGAAAATGATTGTTCAATGCCTTTATAAAGAAAGCCAACAGTGGTGACTTGTAATATGCAAATTTTAACTCTTCACAATAAAAAGGATAAAGCAACTCAATGAGGGGACAGAGCAGCCAACCTTCCATCTCTCCATCATCATCACTGGTCACTAGACAGTCAACCACAGTAGGCATAACACTCAAAATGGATTCACAGATTTATTTCTTAATGAAAGCACACATACAATTAAACTAGGGTTGCCAGGTCCCTCTTCACCACCAGCAGGAGGTTTTTGGGGTGGAGCCTGAGGGTGGGGTTTGGGGAGGGGAGGGACTTCAATGCCATAGAGTTCAATTGCCAAAGCGGCCATTTTCTCAAGGGGAACTGATCTCTATCAGCTGGAGGTCAGTTGTAATAGCAGGAAATCTCCAGCTACTATCTGGAGGTTGAAAGGAAAAAGGCACCACTGTGTGTGTACCAGAAGGGTTTGGAAATCAGCACAGGAGCGAATGAGTATAACAAAGTGCAAATGTTTATATAAATTGCTACAACATATAACATGAATTCACAACTATACACTTATAACAAACAACCTAAATAATCTATCCAATATGTACAATGTATATTACAACAATCAAGTTGAAACACCAGACTTGAAAATTCAAAGTAGAGGTATAGTCCTTAGGTTATATTCACAAGGAAGTCCATGGTTCCTCTTCAAATTTATAATGGTGTTTCTGACGTTACCATGAGATGATGCCAAAAATTGAAGAAGGGATACGGCCATTTCGAATTCTTTGGCTTTACATTTCTTCATCAGTCCCTCAAAGCTCAGTCATTATGTAATATCTCCAGCTTACATATTGCATATTAGCTAAGAATTCAAGCAGGATAAATTTTGACCAGTTCCCACGTAGGGTAACACAACTGTGTACCGGGAGGTTGGCAACCCTAAGTTATACCTTCCACCACCTAAAAGTCTCCCACTGCCAGTACTGAAGTATGGTCAGCTGTACATCTAAACTCTTGATTGCAAAAGTTCTCCTGGCCATGCACTTCCAGTTAAAAAACAAAAACGAAACTACACTGTAGCACAGCCAACCATGCTCAAGAAAAGTTAGATGTCAGTGTCTCAGCAGGTATTTCCCATTAAACAGGCCAACAGGTGATATTCCCCACATCCCAACAGCTTATACTAAGGGGAAAGCAGCTACTACCAGTCATGTATAACCTCAGCAAAAATGCTTAGTCTTCTCTTCCACAGGAGCAGAAGGCTCAGTTTGCAATGGATGCACAATGATGGTGCCCAAAGACTTTTTGCTAGGAATGAAAAGGAAATTGGCAAATGCCGGAAGCAAGCTTGGCAGCTGCCACCTATTAGAGCGCCAAAAGGGAGGGGACTGCTCTGGAATACAGTGTAAGAGGCAGGAGGGAAGTCTGGATTAATGTGCTCACTCATTAAAAGGTAAACATATAACTCTGAAGATTGGTATCAAAGTGAGCTTTTACTCATGAAAACGTATACCCTATAAAATTCTGTTGGTCTTTAAGGTGCTACTGAGTTCGTTCTATATACGTCTTGTTCTATGTACCGTATTTTTCGCTCCATAAGACGCACTTTTTTCCTCCGCAAAAGTGAGGGGAAATGTCTGTGCGTCTTATAGAGCGAATGTGCGCACAGAGCTGGTTGGGCGCGCTGGGAGGTAGCCGGGGAAAGCCACCTCGCGCCGTTCCAGAGCGCCCAGCTGGCTCTGTGCGCCCGCCCAGCCTGCTCTGTGCGCCTGCTCGCCTCCCAGCTGGGAAGCGGGGGGGGAGCACAGAGCCGGCTTGGCGCACTGTGCGCCCGCCCGCCTCTCAGCTGGGAAGCGGGGGGGGGAGCACAGAGCCGGCTTGGCGCGCTGGAACGACGCGAGCCAGCTCTGTGAGCCCGCCAGCCTCCCAGCTGGGAAGTGGGGGGGGGGAGCACAGAGCCGGCTTGGCGCGCTGGAACGATGCGAGCCGGCTCTGTGCGCCCGCCCCCCTCCTAGCTGGGAAGCGGGGGGGAGCACAGAGCCGGCTTGGCGAGGCGGGAGGGCGCACAGAGCTGGCTTGGTGTGCTGGAACGACGCAAGCCGGCTCTATGCGCCCGCCCACCTCCCTGCTGGGAAGCGGGGGGGGGAGCACAGAGCCGGCTTGGCGAGGCAGGCGGGCGCACAGAGCCGGCTGGGCGCGTGCGCCGGCTCACTCTGTGCGGCCCTGCCCGCCTCCCAGGGCATTCACTCCATAGGACAAGTTTTTAGAGGAGGAAAACAAGATTTTTTCTTGTTTTCCTCCTCTAAAAACTAGGTGCGTCTTATGGAAAGGTGCGTCCTATGGAGCGAAAAATAAGGTAACTCTCTCTTCTCCTATATTTGCTTATGACCAATTTGTCTGTGAGGAGCCCTGTGGCGCAGAGTGGTAAGCTGCAGTACTGCAGCCCAAGCTCTTTCTCATGACCTGAGTTCGATCCCAATGCAAGTTGGTTTCAGGTAGCCGGCTCAAGGTTAACTCAGCCTTCCATCCTTCCCAGGTCGGTAAAATGAGTACCCAGCTTGCTGGGGGTAAAGGGAAGATGACTGGGGAAGGCACTGGCAAACCACCCAGTAAACAAAGTCTGCCTAGTAAATGTCGGGATGTGATGTCACCCCATGTGTCAGGAATGACCCGGTGATTGCACAGGGGACCTTTACCTTTTTTTAATTTGTCTGTGAGCGTGAATAAAGAAGTGAGAGTAACTCTTTCTCTGTATGTTCTATATAACTCTCAGAACAAGGCATGTCAGAGTCTAAAGGATGTTACTGCCTTCAACTTTGCCTTTAAATAACTTAATATTAAAAACAAAATTTCTAATAAGATAGCCCTATGAAAGTCTGACTTCCTGTGAAGCCCCCAACCATTAACTGAAACTATGACCAACAATTAATTCTCTAGGTCTGGTACAAATGTAGTTTGGGCCCCCATGCCCATGTGGTCCCATCTCATACATACAAACTCAGGAGACAAGAAAGGAATGTTTGTATTTTGGAAAATGGCATAAAGAAACTATATCACAGTTTTGTTTTGCTGTTATTCTACCATTTGGTAGTAGGTTAGCTTTGCTGCTAAAATTAGAGGTGTGTAGTTTTTATCAGTGTTGAAATTGTATTGTAACTTATAGCTGTTTTAATTGTTTTAAATGGGTGTACGCCGCTCTGAGCCAGACGCCTAGTCTGGAAGAGCAGCCTAAAGATTCAATGAAATAAAATAAATAATAATAATAAATAAATAAAATTATAAGTGTTTCAACACTGGCAGGATCCCTTGGATACTGTAAAGGGGAACCTACTCGCCCTACATACACTTGGCTTCGATACTACAGAATACATTTCTGGCCTTTGGACAACCATATGAATAAATAAATGACAAAATTTGCTAAGCGTGAGCTATCGTTTTCAAGCAACACTTGATTTGGGCCACTTCATACACAGAACGGTTTGCCTTTGCCTCCTTTAAATCCTATATTAAAAAAACAAACATGTCAGAGCGGTCAACACTCACAATTTTCATATGAACCGTGCAATGTTAACCCGTGTTGCAGAAATTGTTATTACAGGAGAATGTAACAGGAAGAAAGAAAACAAAGGGTTGCAAACAAATGCTCCAGAAGTACATAATATAGTAGGGGCGCGTACTGCTGTGAAAACACTCAGCGTGTTTCTTTTTCTGCCAAAGTAAAATGCTTCAGTTCCCAAATATTTCATTCTTTTTGGGAGAAGGTGGCACAGCAGAACACTGTTTTTGTCTCAGTGGGAACAGTAAGGATTATCTGCTTCACAAATAAAATCTACCACCAATAGCAGGAGATTGTTGTGGCACTGAACACCAGGTGGCAGTATACTATAAAAAATATCAAGACCCTGAAATTTCTTGAGTAGAGATCTGAGAGAGTTCTTTTTGAAGGACTATAAAGCCATGTGCCATCATTTCTTACCTAAAATTGTGAGGAGCAAAACTGAATGTCAGCTTAATGAAAACTGAGACACCATATTGCAAGACTATAAACATCAATACAATGTCTATGAGGGGGGAGGGGAGTGAGCCCGTGCCTTTTCAAATATCAAAAATTGGAACTTCAATTCCTTTTCCAGGAAAATCAAATTAACAGATTTATCACATGAAGTTGCCTTATACTGTATCAGACCCTTGGTCCTTCAAAGTCAGTGTTGTCTTCTCAGACTGGCAGCAGCTCTCCAGGGTCTCAGGCAGAGGTCTTTCACATCACCTACCTACCTCGTCCCTTTAACAGGAGAAGCCGGGGATTGAACCTGGGACCTTCTGCATGCCAAGCAGATGCTCTACCACTGAGCTATGGCCCTTCCCCACCAATCACTGAGGATTTTCTTCTCATCCTACCCCAATCAATAATCCAATTGTAATCTTCCTTTTAAAACCCTCTCATTAAATTTATGAACTCACCCTACCACAAAATGATGCCCCTCTTTTTTTTTTCCTGGGGATGAAACTGGTTAGTGAAACAAATATTACACACATGACACTTCCATCGCACTCAGCAACGGTGCTAAGATGCCTCTCCTGCACAAATGATCGGTACCTCAAAGACCTCTGATGGTTCAATTCCAGACCTTTTCAGAGTCCCCAAGTGACCTTTCCTTTAGATGCCACTCATTTGCAAATACTACTGTGATACAGTGGGGAATGCAAGAAGCACAGACAGCCACGCTTTACACAGCAATCAAGTCTGGTGTTTCGTTTTGTGCCAATGTACTTACGTACACCAGGGAGACACAACCAGTCTTCCACACCAATGCCCAATGAAGATTTACCAACACTACAGTGTTCACTAGGAAGCATGGAGTGGCAAGTGGCCACCATGTTTCTCACGTGGACACCCTAGAGCAGCGGTTCTCAACCTGCAACTGCACTATAAATAGCAGGAAACAAGGGTTATACTATTCTCACACGCAAATATCCAGGAAGGTAGCACCTTTACATATGATAAAATGCATCAGAGCTATATTTGATGGTCAACTGACAAATACATAACATACATGAGCAAAGGGAATGCAAATGCCATCTGCATATTAGATTTTTTTTAATGAGCAACATTTTCCTATGACCCTAAGATGTGACAGTTTCTCTTCACATTTCTCTTCTCTTCCCCCCCCCCCCCTTGAGTGCTACAAAGAAAACCATTTTAGTCTCTACTCTGCTCTATACAATGTATAAGTAGCGGGGGAGAGAGAGATGCCTTCTGTATTCCATGTTCTATAAATAAATGACTAATAAAAATCAGATACCTGAATACAGAAAAACGCACACACACATCCACGACTTTCAGTTGTTATGGCTCTCTCTCAGCAACTGGGAGAACTATAAATTATAATTGGAATAGAAATTGGAAATATGGTTCAAGACAAGATGAAAGTACCTCTTCATTTTGAGCAATAAGAAAAGAGAGGCACTAGAAATATGGAAAAATTGCTTTCTGGGAAAGTGCCCCTTGGTCAGAAAATGAAGAGAAATTTCAGCATAGAAGGCATGTAAAGATGAACGAGCTCAACACAATTAAACTGTGTGGCTTTACTAAGCTTTTTCTGTACTCCATCATCCAGCATGGCTTCCTTTCTATCCCAGCTTTAACAGTGATTCCCTCTGTCTTACTACTGGACTGACACTGCGGTTTCTTTGATAGTCTATCATCTAACTTAACTGCAAATGAGAACCCAATTCTTTCCAGTAATGTGACATTGTTCATGAGGGTGGGTGATATATGCCTCTTTAACTGAGCTTCCTTAGCTTTCTAGAATTAAATCTGCTTAGAAACAAGTAAAAGAAGCTCAAAGAAATTATTTTCCCTTTGACAATCATTGCCTTGCATGAGATCTGTTACAACGGTAGGTAACTTTGTAGAAACCACTTTCCTTCTTCGGCCATTCCTTTGGCAATTATGCCTCTTAAACTTCCTAAACAGACGAATGGTGGCTTTAGTCCTGACTTTCCCATCACCCCACACCCGGAAACAGAAGTTCACTTGTTAAGTGCCAGAAAACCCTGAGGTCTGATCAACATGAAGAGCTTTATTGAAGAGACTCACACTTCATTCACAAGCATAAAGAAATTAGGTCAAGTGAAAAGATATAAAGCAGGATCAACACTCTTTTCCACAAACCTCTGGAGAGTACCGACAGCTCTGGTTTTGTTGCTGTTAGGCTAAGAGGGATCAACCAAACAACAAAATCAATCTTTGAAACACAAAATGCCCCTGCTCAAACATAATGTAATATTTATATTTAAAATCTCATTATTAAAAAGGATGTCAACAGAAACATTATTTTTCTAGTATTTCTTCAGCAGCTACTTCACCCAGAAATCTAATACACTGACACAGGAAATAGAGATATTCATAAATAAATAAGCTATATTTATTGGAATTTTACAAAATAATATATAAATGAGGACAGTATAATAAAAGGAAAAATGACCGAGTGTGATGTGGGGAATGGAAACCAAACCATTATGTTTACAGTATACAGTATGTAGAAATTCTGATCAGTTTAAATATGTATCAGGTGAGATACGATCATACTTAAAGAAGATGCTATCACTCAGTAATATGTGGAGACATCTTAAAACCTGCCTCCACAACAGATTATTGTCCTAAGATTTTGGGTGTGGCGGTGTTGCTGCTCCTCTTTGTCTTCCTGGCGGGTCAACCTGGTGTGTTGGCGGTTCCATCCTGTCGGAGGGGAAATGCTGGTACCCTTCTCTTTCCCTGAGAGATGGGGAAAGGTGGGAGGTGCCCTTCTGGGATCCCCCATCAGGCCTCAGAATAGGACAGGGGGGGTTAACTGCACTCCCCCACATGCCTTTTAGCTTTAGGTCAGTCCGTCTCTCTCTCGTGGACTGCCCATGCTGTGACTCCTCCCCAGCCTTTCTCTGCGTTCCCATTATATAGAGGAAGCCCCTCCCCTTCTCCACCACCCCTCCCCTTCCTGAGGGCATAAAAGGGCCAGCATTGTTACCTCCTAGTCTCCATCTGCTTCTCGGCCCCACTCCTTCAACCCTTCTATTTCTGGTGTATTCTGAGGCCAGTGGGTTTCTACGAAGGCTGACAGTCAGGCCGCCAGGCACCATCATGTCCTGTCTGGCCTCAGATGGCCTGCTTCTCGGCGGTGGGCTGGGGCATCTCAGCTCCTTCTCCCCATTGGATTGGCTGTCTCGCTCAGCGCTCTGGGTGAGTGGGGCATAGGTGGCTGCGGTGGTGCCCACATTGGGGCACCACCGTGTCCATCCTTCCCCCTCAGTCTGTGGTGGCTGGGGAACCGGAGTATGGGGGCCATTGGGAGCGGCAAACGCTGAGTCATGGGAGCCATCGGGCTCGGAGGGCAGTGCTGCGAGTCCTGAACTGGGCAGCATTGCGCCCATCTCGGGACACAGGGAAAAGACATGGGAGTTGTGTTCTCTACTTGAGGAATTCCAAGAGTAGCCTGGTGCCTCTTGAACTGTGATACCGAATACTGCATATTGGGTCAGACCAATGGAAAGGCCAATCTAAAACATCTAACCAATAATCCAAAATCCAGGATAATTTTTAACATGCTTTCAATGTAAATAAACAAGCAAACCACAAAAATGTTTGGACACTAGATTGTACAATGCCACTGAATTAGCGCTTGCTTATAAAACCAAACACATCCCACCCAAGTCAACAGAACTAAATATTTATGCTTACACAACAAACCCAAATACTTACAAAAATATATGTATATTCATTTGCCTTGGCAATTTGTTAAATAGTGGCTACAAGGCATAGAGGACTGTATAAACGCTTGGCTGAAAGATTTGTCAATTACTTTATTTAAAATCAATGCATAATATAAATAACATTTGGAGAACATGCCTATGCCAGCTGGTACACAGACTGATTCAGGAAATATCTTATGGATTCCCTATAAATCTAGCATGTATTGATTCACAGTTATCAAAGTACCCTCCAACAACCAAAAGGCTAACAAACAGAATGTGAATAATACAGTCAATACTGGAGAATACAATGTGTTACTACTAATTTAAGATATTATTCCTGATATTGAGTCCTAATAGATGCTACTGTGGTAAATTATCTGCTCAACCTGAAGACAGGGCATGTAACACCGACCTTTATGAAATGGGTGTTCAAATATTCTGAGCTAGCATAGCTCCTGGTAACATTTGAATTCATTTATTTAATATACTTACATGACTCTGGCTCACAGGCCCATTGTACAGCACCTAGCTCTGGAGGCACCTTATAAATAACAGCACAATCCTATGCAGTATTACTCCAGCCTAAGCCCATTGAATGAATGAGCTTAGACTGGAGATTAACTCTCCCTTAGGACTGTACTGAAAGTATTAAGTTCGTTCCAAAAATCAATTTCTGCCTTCTTCATTCATTAACAGTGATGGTTCCATTACCACAATTTCTCACCAACACTTTCTTCCCATTCCAGAAGGCATAGCAAGAATTTCAGGGATCAAATGGGGAGCAGGAGAGGATCTGAAGCCAAAGGAGGCACTGACTATTAATGCTTGAACAAGTTAGTTTGTAAATTGTCAAGGAACCCAGGGGATATGCAACATTAATCCTGTGGTAGACCACTCAGGTTCACAGCTAGATGAGTAGCTTCCTGCTCATCTAGACTTGAACTTTAAGTCAGTACAAGAGGGTATTCATGCTTTGCCACTAGATTATAGAGATTCAGGACTAGGTGGAAGCTAATCATCGAACCCAAGTCCTTGATAATTTTATATTATGGCACCAGGGGGAGGCAGGACAATTTCCCAATTATTTATCCTATTCCTCACCTTCTTCCCCCATTCACAGGCAATTCTTCAAAGGCTCCAAACATTTTTAATGATATTGTTATTCTGGGTGTTTTAACTATACTTAAGGTGAGTAGCCATGTTAGTCCGTAGAAGTAGAACAGAATCCCAGTCCAATACCACCTTGAAGACCAACAAAATTTTCCAGGGTTTAAGCTTTCAGGAGTAGATGCTCACGTCATTTTATACAGCCTCTGAATTCCTGGGTCAAAAGTTTGGCCTCCAAACAACCGGTCCTGACCTAGGGTTTAGAAATTCCATTATCAAATCAGTCGTGAAGGTGGCTGGATGATTTGGGGGCCAGTCATAAACCTCTTCCCAGAATTGTTGCACACATAAAATGGGGAGGGCATCATGGAGGAAGAGTTAGATAAAAAACAAAATATATGTGCTTTGTTCTACTCATATATGCAACATGATCAGTTCTGTTGAACAGCAGGTGTATCTAAATACATCAAGATAGAGCGCCAACCATTGTACTTTTGCACAACTTCAAATCTATCATACTCACACCATCTCCAGCCTTAAACTATATGCCTTTCGCCACTGACATTGTGACATATCTGGCCATTCCCTTCTGGGGAGTGCTTTTCTCACACACGAACATGAAGTAGCTCCACTCCTTTCCAAACCCCACTGCACAGGCCAACTGTGCTTCTTGCAGGGCTTTGAAAAGAAGCAGGGTTAGATGGTGGGGCTAGATTGTGGGGCTCGTTGAAGGTAAAGTTCCACAAAACGATTTTTAACAAGTCAAGTCCAGCTTCCCAACTTGCTTTCCCTGCAGGGACAAAGCAACTCTGGGGAATGGATTTTTAAAAGTCTGGGGGAGGGGGTCTGATTCAGCTCAAGATCACAGTGTTGGGGAGGAAGGGCTCCCATCCACCCCCATTTTCTTGAGCCAAAATGGCCCCAATAGTTATTGGCCCCATTTTGGAACTGCATGTACATGGAAGACTGCATGTGCAGGTCCAAAGCAGGGTAAATAATGCCTCCCCAGGCCATTTCGGCTCAGGAAAATGCCTCCCAAGCCAAATAAGGCCCCTGCAGACTTTTTTAAAAAGTCATTGCCCGCAGCTGCTGTGTGGCTCCAGGGAAAGCAAGTTAAAAATCATACTGTGTGGTCTGGCCCTCACAGCAACAAAGCCTTAGTCTGAGGAGGGGGCAGCAGACAAGAATCCAGGAAGTGGATGCAAGCACACTAAAAGACCATCACTGTTTCTCACTATCTAAAACTAGACATCTGCAACAACCACGAAGAACTATTACCATTATGCCTCAGCACACTGAAGCTGGTCATTGCCAGCTAAAATATGCTGATAAAAATTATTAGCTGGGTATCTCTTGTCAAAAGAGGAAGCCTCTCATTCATGTACTGACTGATTCCAATCCCACTTAGCCTGAATCATCTGACAAGATCAGAGCCCAAGGTGGAAAGGCTCTGAACGTAATTAGGTAAACAACTAATTAGCAGGCTTCAGATCTGGCTGTAGAGAAATGGCTGTTAGTTTTTTCACCCTCTCTGGGCTAGAATTCTAATTATGAATAATTATTATTTTGAAACTCTGCAAATTTCTAGTACCAAAAGCACAGAACAGGGAGGCCTCCTAGTAAGGCCCTGCTTCCTTTTAGCAACACCCTGGCCAGTAAGAATTTTTATGACTTCACCCGAATATTTTTAGTACAACACAACTTTACTCATATAATTTTAAAGGACCAGAGCAAAAGGGACAACTTTCATACTGAAAATATTGAACTGTTGTGAATTTCCTGCATTGTGCATTGTGCTGGGGGTTGGACTAGATGACCCTGGTGGTCCCTTCCAGCTCTATGATTCTATGAAGAGTTCAAAGAGTTACCACTGTAGCACATTAGCCACATATAAGTTTACTCCATTCCCAATTAGCCTTGGCTGATGAACTACTTAATCCTCACTAAGGTGAGGAAGGAGATGGGTGGGTTGTGGGGGGAAAAAATGTACATTCCCCATTTGTTAAATGAACATAACACAGGGGCCACGTTAACTCTGCTCTGGGCCCAAAGAGCACATATATATTTGCAAATATTCCCCAAAGGGTCATTACTACTAAGAATGCATTTTTTTAAAAAATGTTACAATTCTAGAAGCAAAAAAGCAGAGAAGAGTCTTGGCTGGGAATCTGAAGCTTGCAAAAGAATATTCTACATAAAAACAATGCTGAGATGAGGCAAAGGATTTCTGGCACAGTTTCATAACCCAGAAGAAATGGTTTTCAGCTTAAATAGTTCTTCTGCCATCAAGAAGATGCAAATACAATGTGCAGTGTCAGAGTTCACTGAATAATGGAATGGATCTTTCTTATGCAGTAACACAACCTCAACTTCAAATGTGTTCCGAAGTTGTATTTTTATGCTGCTCCACAATCATGCTTTCTTGCTCATACACAGACAGTTCTGCATGAAGGGCCAATTTATGTAAAATGAAAGATCACGTGTGGGAGGTGGATATTCATAACATTTAATTCCTTAGCCTGAACACAGAGAAACAAAATGGCCAAGCGCTGATTTACCAAAATGGTATTTGCATTCAATTGCAATACACACTTTACCAAATATTGTCATTAGCAGGACTGTAAATTTATTTGATTAATCAATGCAATGAATCTGTTATCCAAAACTTAATCACAGATTAAAACAGCACACCATATAAATCACTGTCCTTATGTTTCTGAAACATTTTTACTACTGTAAAAGATTACGTAGCTGTGAGAAAGGGAACTTTGTAATGCTCAGCTACATCAGTGTTTGCATAATCAGCTCTGTTGATATTGTGAACAACTCTACACATCACAACTATATAAGTGGTGAGACTGGAGCATATGTTTAAAAGAGATGGGGGAGAAAACAAGACATACGACCTCCATCACTTTACAGTTAATTTCTACTACCTGAGTTTGTCACCACTACTATTCAATTATCCATCATGATGATTGACAGGGCACATGTAGAGAAAGTATGTGGAGGGACTCTACTAAACCTGCTCCTGGCGACCCTCAGAGTGAAATACAACCTTCACTACTGTGGCCCCTATGGTGTGGGTCTCAATCACTCCCATGGAATTCTATGCATCTGCATATCTCTGGCATGGGTGCTTTTCTGGATCATAGTAAAGTAATGACTGACCATAAAAAGAGAACTCTCAACCTTCAGGGAGAGACATGATCAGACTCATAACATTTGTGCAAGCACACCTTTATACAGAGCCAGAACATCTCCCCAAAGATGGTGTTACATTGATTCTGACCCTGCTATAAAGCCATTATTGGTAGGCATACCAAGACATGTAAAAAACACTACTAATAAAGATAACAAAATGTTTAGCAACTATTCATTACAAAAGCTGTAAAGACAGAAACGATCACATTAAATTCTCACATGGCTTGATTATACACTGCAATGAGCAGTAGGCATTATTAAATAATAAAATAAAATCCAGCCAAGGTAAATTTTAAGCTACGCAAGAGACAGCCCCATCTGAACTCTAAGTCAGCACCCTACAATTGCTTTTCAAATAGATATGAATTGCCTGGAATAGATTTTCATCCTTATTCTCTTCTTACCACTACTCACAGATGCAGACACTCTCTAATCAATAAAAGAGAAGTAAAATTAATCATAAAAAGAATGACCTTTCAGCACACACTTCAAAAATGCACTAGCTCAGTCTTGAAAGATTAATACATCTAATTTAGGTTCTCAATACACTGGTGAATTCTTACTCAGCTGACAGCGGCAAAACACATGCTATTACTGAAGAGAAGATATCTCAATGAGTTCCACCATTTGTATAGCTAATTAACGTTTCTTAATATCCTGTGGTCTTGCAGAAATATCTGTGGAGTTTCATAAGGAAAGAACATTCATTGCAGAACATTATACTAAAACTGGGTTAATGTGTATTCTTCACATTACCAAAAAAAAGGAAGTTCCTCCATGCCAATCAAACACTGCTGCCTTCGGTTATTTGACATTTGAATCTAGGTTCACAATTTGAAGGCATTAATGAGTCTCAGCAAAATAAGCTTTGAAACGTCAATCACTGATGAAAGATGGAAAGTCAGAAAAATTAATCAGAAGTTTTTCTGCATTTCTGCACTGCAGCTGGACCAACCCATGCTGTCTTAAAGACCAATTAGAAACAGGACAGAAAGCTGAAGACAGTGGGGCAGATAAAGGTACCTTTGCTGGTGGGTGGGAATGACAAAAGGAAGCAGGACAAGAAGAGACGCTAGGGGATTTCTGGAAAGAGAAATAGCAAATAGTGGGGAAAGGGAAATGAGATGCCCCCCACAAGTCCTTGTGGGTGTCCCACTTGCATTAATATGAACAGCTAGACTATTTTATATTGAGGCCTATAAACTGACAAAAACTGTAATTGAGAGCATCCATCTACATGAAACTCACTTGTATATTGCCAAAGTCCACGTTTTCATAATGGAAGTGAGCACATTCAGCCATCTTTGGAAAGTGGCCCTTCGTGAAGGATAACCTGAAAGAGAAGTAATGCATTAGCTGTGGATCTAAAGTGACCACAGGTAAGTGTGTTAGCAAAATGCAGGTGATACCATTCTTACATAAGAAGAAGAGTTGGTTTTTATATGCCGACTTTCTCCACCACTTAAGGAAGAATCAAACCGACTTACAATCACCTTCCCTTCCTCTCTTCTTCCATAAAGCATTACCAGTAATCCCAAACCAAATTCTGTGATGAATGCAAACTATTGAGTGTTATGGTCATGAGCATTCAAAAGGAAGAGGGTATATTTCAGTACAATTCCAGTGTCTAAAGCAGTGGTTCCCAAACCTTTTGGGCCACCGCCCCCTTGGTTCCACAAACTCAACTCCAGCACCCCCTACCCTAGCCTATAAAAAGCATTATTCAAAATAGGGGTTTGCATGACTCACTAAAGAAGATAATAATAACATTTCAAAACAGTAACAATTCATTGCACATCTATTCAAAATCAAATTAAAACGTTTTAGCCGAAATTTATTCAGCAAAACAGATGAACTTGATTTAGTGGTACCAGCTCTTCAAAGTCTGGAAAAGAATTCTGATAAGTTTCTACCAAATTTGCCAGCATGGTACCATAGCTTGATCTACTATAAATTAATGAACATCACAGTTGAAGGGGGCCACATCTAGGACCCTCTGCTGCCCTCTTGCCTCTTTGTGCCCCCCTAGGTAATCCTAGGGGGTAGTACTGCCCACTTTGGGAACCACTGGTCTAAAGGCAAGGTATAAGGTAACTGAGGGGAAAAAGCAACATGAGCAACCTCACAAAAGCAGCACAAATGAAACCAGAATATTAACCTCTGGAAGGAATCACAGCCTATCAGACCTAGGTTGGTAGATCTGGGGGTACAGAACACATTGTTTTTAACTTCTGTGTTGTCTATATCTGGTAACCCAATTTCCAAGTCCTTAAACTGCAGAAGTTACTGCTAGAAAAAATGTGCTAAAGTTACTTCAGAATCCTGGGGCAGATATTTCTGGTTGTAAAATGAGGTGACTATGATCATCACTCATTCTTCCCATGAGAACATAAGAGAGAGATGGGATTTAAAAGCAGTCCTTGTCCCATCAGAAAATACGGCCAGCTTTTCTAGTAGAATCAGTGGATGATAGATGGCTACTCTGAATAAATACATCTCTGCCAGACAGCTTTCTGGACCTTAAATCAACATTCTAGCTAAAGATGGGGTAAAGTGCAAATCCACCTAGCATACTTTATGGGACTGCATTCTGCTGATGGAAGGGAGTGGGGGGAGAAGAGAGAGAGAGAATACAACACAGAAGAAAGCAGCACAATGAAAGGTATAATAAGAATGGCAGTTGGGGGAAAGACAACTCTTGCTCAAAGTCTGGTAGTGGAAGGCATACTTCATTCTTAGATCTGTAAGGTTTACTATTAGGGTCACTGCAGGTATCACCTCAACTCTTGTCATGGACTAGGGTATGGAATCCTTGTCTGGCAAGGAGACCAAAGACTCAGATGAGGAGGGTGATCACCCCATACCAGGAGGAGGAGGCTGAGACCCCTCCAGGACCCTCCTTTGATGCACAGGTATGAATCAATTCTCTCACCTTGGGATACAGCCCAACCTTTTGAGTTAGCCTCCTGAGCTCTCCACCACAGAATCCACTGCAGAACTGGTAGGGTACTTTATTATTCCCCGCTTCTCTCCCCAGTGGGGACCCAAAACAGCTTACAAGTCTCAATAAAACAAAGTATAAAAACCAACAAAATGTACAGAAACCATCCTGGGCTGGTACCCAGTGGCTTAGTCCACAAAGGACAAAGGGGTTGAGCTGCAAACAATGAGCCAAGGGCCTCTGGCTGCAGCAATAAAAGGATACCCTCTCATGGAGCCTCTTCCATCTTGCACATACAGAATACTTCAAAAACAGACTCTAGCACAGGGGTGGGGAACCTTTTTTCTGCCAAGGGCCGTTTCGATATTTGTAACATCATTCGGGGGCCGCACAAAATTACCAACTTAAAATTAGCCTGCTATAATTAATTAATTAATTAAACATTAATTAACTCACCCCTAACTCATCAAATCTCAAAAGCTAAGCAAGGTCAGCCCTGGTTAGTACTTGGATGGGAGAACAGCAAGGAATACCGGAGTCATTATGCAGAGAAGGGAACCTTGGGTACTTACCGTGAAGGTCCTTTCTTCTCTGAGGTAAGGAGAGCATCTTGCTAGCGATGGGTGATTCTCTTCCGGTTCCTTGGGACAGGCAGGATGTAAATAAACAGACTTCCTGTTTCCTGCTCCGGAATCGCCCTTTCCTCAGTTTCAATACTTTCCGAGCTAGGAGAAATTCAGGAAGAAGGAACTCACCGTGTTACTGCAGCAGATAATGAAGACGGAATCCAAGTAACTTGGAAGTTTTATTCAGATGCATTAACTAAGGTGTCCATCATATAACAATACAGAACAACGTACACTATCTTGTTTTGACTGACAGGGATCCCCCTGTCCTGAAAACAGCTGCCTAATGAATACATATTTATCGAGAGTGCTCCGTAGAAGCCCAGGGTGGGCCCAAGATGCTCTCCTTACCTCAGAGAAGAAAGGACCTTCACGGTAAGTACCCAAGGTTCCCTTCTCTCTCTGAGGGGGAGAGCATCTTGCTAGCGACGGGGTGTCCAAGAGCCGAGACGTTCTTAGGGTGGGTTAGCGCTCATCTACTACATGCTGGAGCACTCTACGACCGAATGCTGCATCAGCCGATGAGTAGGTGTTGAGGCGGTAGTGTCTCACGAAGGTCGATACGGAGGACCACGTGGCTGCCTTACAGATTTCCTCGACGGAGGCCTGCTTGTTGAAGGCCGCCAAAGTAGCCGCGCTCCGTATGGAATGTGCTGTGATGCCCTGCGGTATCGTGATGCCAGCTGCCCTGTATGCCTCCGCGATGCAGGAGCGTAGGGTGCGGCTGATGGTCGCTCTGGAGAGTTTCTTGCCTTTGCTAGCCCCTGACATCGAGATGAAGAGGGAGTCAGTTTGTCTGAATGGCGCTGTGCACTCCAGATATATGCGGATGGCGCGCACCATGTCTAGGGTGTGCCAGTCCTTCTCCCTGTCATGAGTAGGGTTTGGACAAAAGGACGGCAGATGGATCTCCTGTTGTCTGTGGAAGCTAGAACCCACCTTGGGTACGAAGGTCGGATCAGGCCTGAAGACCACCTTGTCACGGTGGAAAACGCAAAGTCCTTCCCTCATGGAGAGGGCCCCCAGCTCAGAGACTCTGCGTGCTGAAGTGACTGCTGTGAGGAACAGTGTCTTGAATCAGAGAAATCTGAGGGAGACTTCTGTCAGTGGTTCAAAGGGAGGTCTGGTCAAGGCCGACAAGACTACATGGAGGAGCCATGATGGGAAGAGGTGCCGGACTGGTGGTGCCTTCTGATCGACCCCCTTGAGGAAGGACCTAATGTGGGGATGCTTAGTAGTGCTGTGTCCCTCCGTGATGGGATTGACCGTGGCTATCGCGACCAGTTGTCTACGGAGGGTGGACGTCCTGCAGAAATCTCAGTAGTTCATCCGTGGATGGCGCCATGGGATTTGCGTCTTTACGACGGCATCATCTGACAAAAGCCTTCCAGGAGGAGTTATATATTCTCTGTGTAGATGGTCGTCTAGCCTCCAGTATGGTGTTGACGACGCCGGGTTGGTATCCATGGCTCAGAAGCCGTTGCCTTTCAATAGCCAGGTGGTCAGCTTGAACCAGCCCGAGTCCGGATGCCAAACCGGTTCCTGTTGTAGCATGTCCTGCGAAGTGGGCAGCCGCCAGGGTTCTTGTATGGACAGCTCCATCAGGGTGGAGTACCATGGTCTGCGTGGCCAGTCTGGGGCTATGAATAAGACGGTCGCCCTTTCCTGTCGGATCTTTCTCAGTGCCTTGGGAATGATTGGTAGAGGTGGAAAGGCGTAAAGAAGGTCCTGGGGCCAGGGTGAGAGCAGGGCATCCACTCGCTCCGCTTCTCTGTGGGTGTATCTGTGGGTGTATCTGGTGTCTTGTTGTTTGTCGGCGAGGCAAACAGGTCCACTGCCGGTGTCCCGTATCGTTGTGTGAGGAGATGAAACAGCCGGTCGTTCAGTGACCACTCGCCCTCGTCTAACGTCTGGCGGCTGAGCCAATCCGCCTGGGTGTTGAGTTTGCCCTGAACATGTTCCGCTCTGATTGACAGTAGATGTCCCTCGGCCCATGACAGGATCCTGGTCGCTTCCCTCTGTAACGAGGAGGATCTGGATCCCCCTTGCTTGTTCAGGTGGGCCTTGGCAGAGATGTTGTCTGTCCGTATCAGGACATGGCGACCCACGATGCTCGACTGGAACTGTAACAGTGCCCTGTGGATTGCTCGCATTTCCAGTTGGTTGATGTGCATGGTCCGTTCCCGAGTCGACCATGTGTTCTGGGCCACCTGATGGACTAGAGCGGCCCCCCACCCCTCTAGACTGGCATCCGTGAAGATCTGTACTATGGAATCGTGGATGTAGGGTTGGCCTTCCTGCAAGGTCGGGGCCTGCGACCACCAATGTAGACTCAGTTTGGTGGCCTCTGGGAGGGTCAGGCGAATGTTTTTCTTTTGAAGGATTTGCCGTTGATAGGGCTTGAGAAACCATTGCAGTGGACGTGCATGGAGTCTGGACCACGTGACTGTGGTAGCTGAACTAGTGATGATAGTCCGACTGACCTTGAGCTTGCCAGGTGTTTGGCGAGACGTGCCAGCTTGATAGCCTTGTCCTTTGGTAAGGTTAGAGTGTTGTCCCTGGTATTGATCAGAACGCCTAGATGTTGGATCCTTTGGGATGGAAGGATGTTGCTTTTGGTTCTGTTGATGATGAAGCCGTGACTGCTCAGCACCTGAATGACTCTGGAGGTGTGATGGGTGGCTGTGTCCTTTGTGGGTGTGCAGACCAAGCTGTCGTCGAGGTACGGGTAGACATGTATCCCTTCCCTTCTCAGGAGCGCTATCAGAGTGACGAGGACCTTGGAAAACACCCGAGGAGCTGGAGAAAGACCGAATGGGAGTGCCTTGAACTGGAAGTGAAGGAACCCAAAAGGCGAATCGGAGGAAGCGTCGATGGTTCACGTGTATGGGGATGTGCAGGTAGGCCTCTGTCAGGTCTATCGACGAGAGGAACATCCCCGGTCGCAGTGCTTCCACGATGGATCTCAGGGTCTCCATGCGGAAATGTTTGGCTTGGACAAACTCGTTCACGAACTGTAAATCCAGGATGGCCCTCCAGTCCCCGTTCTTCTTGGGAACGGTAAAAAAGACTGAGTAGACCCCTGAGAATTTCTCTGTTGTTGGTACAGGTTCGATGGCCTGTATTTGCATAAGATGACGAATGGCTGACATTGTCCTTGTGCGTTTGTCACGTTTTGTCGGAGTGGGGGATGGAATGAAGCGATCCGGTGGGAGGCGCCGAAACTCTATTTGATAGCCGTGTTGAATGACGTCTCGCACCCATCGATCCGGCTGTGCTTGCTCCCATTGGTGCATGAATAGCTTCAGCCATCCTCCCACCGGCGCGGAGTCGTCGTCATTGCTTCTTTTGCTTTAAGTTGTTATTTGGCTTGGCCTGCCGCTGGTTCTGGAAGTGGTTCGGTCTGCCGTATCGTTGGCCCCCTCTGTTGGCCCCTCGTGCGCCAGACCAGGAGGGGCGTCTTGGGTCCGTTCTAGGACGTGCGAGGGTGTGGTAGGAACGAAAGGAAGGCGAGGCGCGGAAGTCCCTTCTGAGGTTCCCCGGCATGGCCTTCTTCCTATCCTTAGTCTCCACTAAAATGTCTTTGAGCTTGTCCCGAAGAGCTTGCCGCCTTGGAAGGGGTAAGCCAGCAGCATGGATTTGGCCCCTTGGTGGGCCTGCCAAGCACGTAGCCAGAGTGCTCGCCTGGTCACAGCGGTAGTTGCCATGGCCCTTGCTGAAAGAGTCATAGAGTCCAAAGTGGCGTCCGCCAAAAAGGAGACTGCCTTCATCAGTCTATTGAGGCCCTCGTTCGCCTTGCGGTCTTCCAAGGGAATAAGAGTGGCTAGTTTCCTGGCCCACACTATAGCCGCCCTCGCAAAGAGGGTTGCTGTTGCCAAGACTTGGATGGATGTGGCTAACGCCTCGTGGGTCTTGCGGGAGGCTTGGTCGGCCTTCCTGTCCAAGGGGTCCCTTAGAGAGCCCATGCCATCTCCAGAGAGAAGGCCTGGTGACTGGAGCGCAGCCACCGGTCCCTCCACTAAGGGCATGCGAAGAAGCTCCATGGCATGAGGGGCCAGGGTGTAAAGCTTGGTTATGTTGCGGGGAAGAGGCCTATTGCTCAGGGGCTTTTCCCACTCTAGGTTGAGTCGGTGCTCAAAGTATTCTGGGAAGGGTACCACCTTGGTGGAGGACTGTGTTCGGGGAAAAAACTCTTTGGGACCCCTTGGTCTGCCCTTCCCCTCCCCCCCCCTCATCAGGCTCTGGCATCTCATTAAGGTCGAAGGCCATAATGGCTTTGCACAGGATGGACTGATAGTCCTCTCTGGAAAATAGTCTCATCTGCTGCTCTTCCGCTGGTTCCCCCTCCCCTTCAGAGGAGGAGAACTCGCCTTCCTCTTTCTCTCCCTCATCAGAGTCGTATTGGGATGGGGGAGGGGAGTCATCGTCCTGTCTTGTGTTGGGAGGATTCAGGGTTCTCCTTCCTGCCTTGATGGTATCAGGCTGAAGGGTCCCTGCAGCAGAGCTGGTGCTGGGTCCTTCCCCTCTCCCGTACTGGGTAGGGGGGTAGTGGGATTGAGCGATACCTGTGCCCCCTTGGGCCACATGTGAGGAAGCCGGCTGCGAGCCCCCTTGGGCCACTGTCTGTAGAAAGGGGAATTCTTCCCTGAGGACCTGTTGCATCAGGGCGATAAGGTCGCTCTGAGGGGCCCCAGGGAGTTGGGCTCCCGGTACCCCGATGGGTTGGGTAGGCTGCTGGCTGGTGGGCTGGGTGGACTGCTGGTCGGGGAGTAGTTGAAGCTCACCCATTAGATGTGTTGCTGGTTTGTCTCTGCACTCTGCGGCGGCCGCCATTTCCCGGGAGCCCTCGTTATTCCTGGGGCCTGGACACGCTGCGGCAGTGGGGGAGGCTCCCCGTCGCTTTTTCCTTCCTCCGCCAGACTGAGAGCCGGCTTGGTTGGCGGCAGCCAGGTCGGGCTTCCTTTTCTTGTCGTGGTCCTGTTTGGTCCCGGAGTCCTGCTGCTTCCGTTTGCCGGAGGTCGAGGAGGAAGCCTGGCGCTGCTGCCTCTCCGCGTTGCCGCCCTTGCGGCTGCCAGAGGGCCCTTGCGACGAGGGGGGGCGCCGGAACAAGCCCCTCCATCAGCTCCCCCGGAGCGAGGAAGTCGTCGGGCGCGTTAGCCGCGTGGCTCACCATGCGTCCTTTCCCCCCAGCTGATCGTCGGTGAGTCGGGGGCGGCTCGCGCCGGTTGCCGGTATGCCTGGGCGCTGCTGGGTGCAAGCGTGTCGGTCGCGCTATCGCGTGTTCGCCCAAAATGGCGGATTTCTGGTGGTGGGTTGCGGAGCAACCCCAGCTGTTGCCTTCCCACAGCGAGGCAGGAAGAAAAACTGAGGAAAGGGCGATTCCGGAGCAGGAAACAGGAAGTCTATTTATTTACATCCTGCCTGTCCCAAGGAACCGGAAGAGAATCACCCGTCGCTAGCAAGATGCTCTCCCCCTCAGAGAGAGAAAGGCAATGGCAAACTACCTCTGTTCGTTTCTTGCCTGTCCCAGAAATGCCATGGTTTGAATCTGGGACCTTCTGCATGCCAAGCAGATGCTCCACCACTGAGCCACAGCCCAAGCAGATGCTCTACCACTGAACCCGCAGGAGAAGTGGGTGCCACACAGCAAGGGTCCAGATAGGGAGTTGTATCCAGCTTCCCTCTGTCCCTCTCCCTGCCAATAAAAGCCCACTCCCCTTCACACCATTCAACAGCACTGGCCTTAAGAACAGAGAGATATTTCATCCAGCAATTCTGACAGCTGCTACTACCCCCCAAAAAATTAAAATAGATTGGAGCTGGTTGATGATTGAGCAGAAAGTGGCGATTTTGTCACTGGAATGTTTTCCTCCTTCTTGGCTCACATCCTTGACAGAGAAATCCTTGATTCTTGACAGGGAACTTTATGGCGTGGCTAGCACACGGGGGAGGGAATGGAAGCAGGCGCTTCGCCCCCCCAGGGAACTTTGCAAACGGGGGAGGGAATGGAGGCAGGAGCTTCCCCCCCCCCCGGAACTTTATGCCGCGGCGCGGCTAGCACAAGAGGGGGGAGAATGGAGGCGGGAGCTTCGCCCCCCCCAGAGAACTTTGCAAACGGGGGAGGGAATGGAGGCAGGAGCTTCGGCCCCCAGGGAACTTTGCAAACGGGGGAGGGAATGGAGGCAGGAGCTTCCCCCCCCCCTGGGAACTTTATGCCACGGCGCGGCTAGCACAAGAGGGGAGGGAATGGAGGCAGGAGCTTCACTCCCCCCCCCCAGGGAACTTTGCACACAGGGGAGGGAATGGAGGCAGCAGCTTCCCCCCCCCAGGGAACTTTGCACACGGTGGAGGGAATGGGGGCAGGAGCTTCCCCCCCAGGGAACTTTGCACATGGGGGAGGGAATGGGGGCAGGAGCTTCCCCCCCCCCAGGGAACTTTATGCCGCGGCGCGGCTAGCACAAGAGGGGGGGGGATGGAGGATGGAGCTTCGGCCGCCCCAGCAGCTTCAGGCCGTGGAATGGGGTTGCAGCTGGGGGAGCGCGAGGTGAGGGCCGCGTAGGGGCCCACCAAGCTGGTAGCATACCACCCACTCACCTGGAAAAAGCTGGTAGGTTGAAGGGGAAAGGGCCAGATGCACGTGTTTTCTCTCACGAGGAACAGAAAACAAGCAACAGGAAGCCGGAAGACTTGGGGGAAACGCCCCCAAAATCATCCAATCAGTCTTCAGTTTTTTTGTGCATGCGCTCTTGCTTCCCAGTAGTCAAAAAGGGCAAGAGTCCAGTAGCACCTTAAAGACTAACAAAAATATTTTCTGGTAGGGTATGAGCTTTCGTGAGCCACAGCTCATTTCTTCAGATAGAGCTAGAATGTGAATCCATCGGTCTTTAAGTAGAGGAACAGTATGTAAATGTAAATGTAGAGGAACATACTGTTCCTCTACTTAAAGACCGATGGATTCACATTCTAGCTGTATCTGAAGAAGTGAGCTGTGGCTCACGAAAGCTCATACCCTACCAGAAAATATTTTTGTTAGTCTTTAAGGTGCTACTGGACTCTTGCCCTTTTTGACTACTGCAAACAGACTAACACGGCTACCCACGGTGAATTATCTTGCTTCCCAGTGAAGCCTGAAATGCCAAGAGGAGGGCTTGGCTAGTGATAGCTAGCTCCGTGGAGCTCTCGGCCTCAGTGGGTGGGCTGTGGAGTTCCCGGCCCCGGCAAGTGGGCCAGGGGCCGGACAAAATGATCTCGCGGGCCGGATCCGGCCTGGGGGCCGGAGGTTCCCCACCCCTGCTCTAGCATAAAACCGCTGAATTAAAATAGGCAGGAAAAACGATGTTGCACTCACCTGTAACTGTTGTTCATCCAGTGATCCTCTGTGATCCTCACACAAGGGAACTGCTCATGAGCAGGCCAGCCCTTTTGACCCACAATTTACATTTCCCCCCTCTATGCCCATGTGTCTGCCAACTAAGAACACACTTCATGGGAACTCTAAACCACAAAAACATACACCATGATTAATCTGCCAGTCAGTGCCAAAGGATTTAACTTGTTTTTCATTGCTGATTTGCAGAAGTTGTAGAAGAAGAGCTGGTTTTTACACCCTGCTTTTCTCTACCAAAAGGAGCCTCAAAGCGGCTTACAATCACCTTCCCTTCCTCCCCCCACAACAGGCACCTTGTGATACAGGTGAGGCTGAGAGAGTTCTGAGAGAACTGTGCCTAGCCCAAGGTCACCCAGCTGGCTTCATGTGCAGGAACGGGGAATCAAATCTGGTTCTCCAGATTAGAGCACTCCACTCTTAACTACTATACCATGTTGGCTCTCAGATATACTCTGAAAATGTTTATCTATTTCCTGTTGTCTTTTGGCAACACTAGTTTACTTCAAGTATGTTGTTTTAAAGTGTACAGCGGTAAGACATCAGCCAACACATCATAGCCTACAGCACTGGCTGAGCACAAAAGGAGGTCATCGAAGCTAATAAGCACATAATGAAAAGTTAACTATGACAAGACAGAACAGCTTACTTTTTCACGTTCTTCACTTTCATGCTAGCTGTGCTGCCACATGTTCGCAATGGTAGCTCTCCTGAAATATCAGGGATGTCTGCTCCTCTCGCCTGCAGTAGGAAGAGAGAAACAAAGATAGGAAAGTTTAGTTTTTCTTTTTTTAAAAAGCAATTACTAAAACGTCAATTCTCAGCAATAGCTATGGCATGCACCATAAAGATTAGTATTATAGATTAAGGTGCTTTTAGGTACATTATAGGCTAAGGTCCTTTTAAAGACAAGTGCAATGTTAGGTTTCTAAATACAAGTCTGAAAAACTCCCTTTCCCCTCCCCAAAAGGAAAACAGTGTCAGTTTAGTCGTTTTAGCTTCAAGGGAAAGTTCAGACTTGATTTGATCTAGAACCCACTTATTTATCTTTTTGGCAGGCCACGGTATCCGAAAACACTGCTCCAACACCACATTTCAAATGAATCAACTTTCTTCCTGTCAGCTTTTTTTAATGTCCAACTTTCACATCTATACATAGTAATGAGGAATAAAGCTTATACCCCGAAAATCTTGCTGCTACCGGACTCAAATCTAATCGTCATGCTTATCATTATTAGAAGTAAATCCCATTTATTTCAAAGGAACCTGAAACGTATTCAGATTCACATACTAACGTAAATAGTAGTGCAAGTTATTAAATCATCAGCCAGATGAGCTATACGAGCTCCCCAAAAGGAAAAGAGCACCCTAAATTATCAAAAGGTTAAATATTAACCAAAACATTTTCCTTCACTTCTTACACTGATATACACCCCTGACATAGAGCAGAAAGGGGCAGTCAAGAGAGTGCTGCACCTGAACCAGGATGACCCAAGCTCAAATACCTACTAAGAATTAGAGCTCATTGGGTGATTCTGTGACAGTCTCACTGTTTCAGCCTTACTTATCAAGGACTGCTGTGAGAATGAATTATTCTGACCTTCTCAGAAGAAGGGGAAGACGGAAACATGATGGGAATAACAATTACTAACAAAAGAAAAAGGGGACAAACTCAACCAAAACTCAACTGCAAAACCCAAGAGGCTGAGCTAAAGACAACTAAATTAGAAGATAAAAATAAATTATTTATTCAGTGTGTCCCAATTAATTATAAAAACAAATGGCCTGAAAAATAGGCTTCATTAAAATAATGGCAGAGGTAAGTCTTGCTGAGACAAAAAAAACAACGTATCATATAAAGGTAATGGAACATGAACTACACAATAAACCAGAAAAGACCTGACATGTTTCAGCCACTTGAACCTTCTTCAATGGTCACCAATATATGAGCTTAAAACCCACATCCCAATAGTATCAGTTGCAGGCAAGACACAAATAGGTATAAGAATTTGCTCTGCTCTAATCAAATTACATGAATTTTAAAAGGTTCACAATAAGAAGCTTTTTCAAATGAAGCAAAACACTTTCCAAATGGACTTCAGTTACACTGACAAATGCAAAATATAATTCTCAAAGAATCATTTGAAAGCCCCCTTCCAGACTCAGGACTTATCACAGCCAGGAACAGGCATCAAGTGTAGATCCCCTAGCTGGATGTGGCAGATTATATGCTTCTTGATGCAGAATTAGAAATGATATGCAGAGACTAATAGACAATAGTTGACATCTAATACACACACACACCTGCAGGCAACCTAATCAACATGGTCTCCTATTTATACTGTATTCCTCTCACTGTTACCACATGCAAGCTATGAAGACATGCTACATACAGTTACCACCATATATGCTACAACTTCCTGTGCATGACTTTCTTAATTGAAGACCAAATAAAAAGGAATTTATGGAATCCTGGGTCCCACAAAAACCCAAGTTACTCCATGGTGTCTCAAAAAACAAATCTCTTTGGTTGATTGGGGATGGATTTTTAAAAGCCATGTTCTCCTTACATATTTATATCCCCACAGAATTGCAATCAACAAACACGAATTAAACACAGAGCCAATTTTATTCCAAAACCTGCTGGGGAGATCCTCACTTATGATTAGCCACCTCCCAAAATACAAAACAAAATCTGCTAAGAATTGCATTTGCCATTCTTTTGAATTTTTTGTAACAGTAATTTGATTTTCAGAAATTAGTTTGAAACAGCTGAATTATTTAAATCTAAATATTGGATGGAAAGCATGTGCAGTTGCTGCTTTCCACTTCTTATATTTTATGCATCAGCGTTCTGTAGAAAGCTAGTCATTGCATAACAATCTCCCTATGCAAATTATTTATTCCAATTTTCCTGCTTTAATGTTGCTACTATAGTTCTGAACTTTTCTGTTCCACTGGTAAACCAATTTGGGCATGATCAAAGCTTGGATGCTGGAGCAGAGCTGGATTCAACATCTCATGATCTTTGAGGAAATGAAGCATATGGAAGTTAGCCAAAAGCAGAAGGGAGAAAAAAACTTTTGCAAAAGTGTCCTGCATATACAGCTGCAAATACCATTGTCTTCTAGGACTCTGCAAATACTAAACGTCTCAGTAACGTTAAAAGACTGCTTATGGGGTTATGAACAGATGGTGCACATATACATCTAAAATGTTGAGAAATTTTACATCTCTACTTCTTAAGCAAAGGCGCAGAGTGGTAAGCTGCAGTACTGCAGTCCAAGCTCTGCTCACGACCTGAGTTCGATCCCAACGCAAGTTGGTTTCAGGTAGCCGGCTCAAGGTTGACTCAGCCTTCCATCCTTCCGAGGTCGGTAAAATGAGTGCCCAGCTTGCTGGGGGTAGAGGGAAGATGACTGGAGAAGGCACTGGCAAACCACCCCGTAAACCAAGTCTGCCTAGGAAACGTTGGGATGTGATGTCACCCCATGGGTCAGGAATGACCCGGTGCTTGCACAGGGGACCGTTACCTTTTTACCTCTTAAGCAGCATGTTTGATGGCACCTTTGTCATGGGACAGTCCACTGCAATTATTATCGTATGTTTCACAGTCTTTTATTGCACTGTCTTTACTTTGTACTCTATTTTCTGTATTATTTATAGTTTACCTGCTTTGGATAGTTTGTCATGTGCATTGTTGCCTAATTCTGTAAAGCTAGTCATGTTGCCATGTTCACTGGTTGTTTTATGTTGTCTGATTGCACTGGTTATACACTGTAATCTGCCTGGAGTATTAATAAAGTAAATAAAGGTTTTCAAAAATAAATTTTGATAGATAACATCTTGAAAGATTTGTAAAAGTAGTGCTGGTATCCTGCTAAAGGACTGGAGACATGACTTACATCCTTTGGTGGAGTGAGGCAGAAAGCATAAGGCAGCTGTGACATTTCTTTTCCTTGAAATACTTCTCTGCATAGAACTCTGGAAAAACACAAGGCACAGCTGCAATCCCCAGCTGGCACATGGTATATACGGCACATGATTCTCCTCTGCTGTTTAGCATCACTTGGGGTCTTGGCCCAAAAATCAAATTGCTGGAACTGTAAAGCCCACAGCATTTCATAATTATCACCATGTCTATGATCACAGTAAAGGCAAATAAGCTCTCAAGAATATGTAAATACCAAAATACAAAAACGTAAAAAAAAATTCTGAATTAGGTGCATGTAATATTAGCACAAACTGAAATCCCTCTTAGTTTACAGACGTAATTTCTTAATTTAGAAATGGTAAACATAGGTAGCCTTGTTGAGGAGACTACATTTCCGACTTAAAGTCCTGAACAGGACAAGCAGGCTTCTTCTCACACCACAGTGTGTGTATGTTTGTCATTGCCTGCTTCAATGAGTTCTATCAGTTAGATTCTACAGACAACTCTATTCAATAACCCTTTGTTTGTGCCACTCACAAGGGCTCATTATTAAGCAGTTGTTCAAGGAAGAAACCTGAATTCAGCTCCTTGACTAAGCACCAATGCAAAATTCACTAACTGGGGGGAGAGGGGCAAAACACCGGTTCCCAGTGCCAATGCCAAGGTTTCATGCACAAACTTCCCAACTGAGCAGTAAGAATAATCCAGTTCTCGAATCTAACAAGTGTGCCAGTTTCTAAAATGCACCTCATCACATAAAACATAGCTTAGTAGCTATGAATGCCTGAGCCAGGACAATACCTAGATGGAAACCTGCCTTGGAATCCCATTAATGCTGCTGAGCTGCTTGAGGGACATGTGGGATACAGTTGTAGCAAATATCATAAATGGTATGACTGACTTGGAAATCCTTCTTCATCTCTGCTTTTAAAAAAGGCAAGCCCTCACCTTCTCTGAAACATACGGATGGTCTCTCAGAGGTGCTGTTAAGGACACTCACATACATTACTTTCTGACAATCTCCAAGATATGGTATGTCTTCTGGATGAACTTATCTTCATCTTGATCTTCAAGATAATCAAGAGCCCCAGGATGCCTAGATGACATATATTTGCTATTGCCAGGAAGTGGGTGCTCTTATTATTGAGGGTATCAAGTAGCTGCCTCTAAAGGCCGCCTTTCTAATCCATTCTAAATCTCAGTCAAGGTGAAGAATTATTGTGGCTTAACCAAAGGCAAGAGGAGCCAACTGAAATCCTCCTCTTTTGTTGCCCTTAGTGATTGCTTTCTTGGTCAGAATGGGGAATTGCAGACTGATGCTGGCTCTCAGCTAAGTTTCTCCCAAGTGTCTTTTCCTGTTATTTTGATGTCACAAGTTTCCCCGAGTTTACAACGAACATAAAAGGAGGGTGAAAGAGTGTTGAGTGAGAAATGAGGCCACTAGAGCACAGCTGTTGCTTAACTCATGACAGCTAAGCAACCTCAGCCTACATTTTTTAACATCAAGCCACTGCAGTGACTAAAACAAACCACCTTTGCTGCCACATTACATTTGCAAAGCGCCAAATGTAGTTATTCAGCACGGTACACAGCCTTAGTTGGGTGGCCTCTAACCAAGGGCTTGCTGCGTTTTCTATGCCAGGACAAAATTGATATTTGGCAGATACAGTTGTCTTCATTCCATTTAACTTGAGGACTATAAGTTTGAGTACAGAATTAGACCTCAGGATATGGAGATGAGATGAAGAGGTACCCACTTGGTCCAGTTTATTCTGGTCAGCTTCAGTTTTGCAGCAAATATATTTGATGTAAAACTATTTGGAAAGGTACAGCCATTCTAATAGTCCTCAGTGGGTAGCAGTGTTAGTCTGTCTGCAGTAGTAGAAAAGGGCAAGAGTCCAGTAGCACCTTAAAGACTATCAAAAATATTTTCTGGTAGGGTATGAGCTTTCGTGAGCCACAGCTCACTTCTTCAGATACCTTCAGAAGGTATCTGAAGAAGTGAGCTGTGGCTCACGAAAGCTCATACCCTACCAGAAAATATTTTTGTTAGT
Organism: Euleptes europaea; assembly: GCF_029931775.1. Taxonomy (NCBI): domain Eukaryota; kingdom Metazoa; phylum Chordata; class Lepidosauria; order Squamata; family Sphaerodactylidae; genus Euleptes; species Euleptes europaea. The sequence goes on along the minus strand of NC_079325.1, from coordinate 12,910,996 downwards.
CTTTAAGGTGCTACTGGACTCTTGCCCTTTTCTACTCTAATAGTCCTGTTTGCTATAGGTTTTCCTAGTCCTTTTTATCCACTGATATCACCACATCTGTATTTATTTCACATAATGAACCTGATCAATAGGGGATATAACAACAATAATAATATTTACAAAATTTACATCCTGCCTTTCTACCCTCATAAGGGCTATCAAGGAAGTTAACAATTTGAAATATACATGACAAAATCACATTTTAAACCCATTAAAATCCACCCCTTCCCATACATACATCATTAAAATAAATCAAAAACAAAGTTAAAATACATTCAATTACATAAATATAGCACTTAAAACATTGATTAGGAAGGAGGGATCACTGAGGGAAGGCCAAATGAAACAAAAAAAGTCTTCTCCAGCTGGTGGAAGATGGCAACAGAAGAGGAGAGATTAATCTCCCTGAGGACAGAGTTCTAGAGCTTTGGTGCCATGACTAAGAAGACCCTCTCCCAGGTTGACACCCATCTAATCTCAGAAGGTGGGGGCACCCGAAGCAGGGCTCCCAAGATGACTGCAGCGGTCAGGTGGGTTCATTTGGGAGTAGGCAGTTGTTCAGGTTTGTTGGTCCCAGTCCGTACAGGGCTTTAAATGTCAAGACCAGCACCTTGAATTGTGCCTGGAAACAAATTGGGAGCCAGGGTAGATGGGCCAGTACTGGAGTGATATGGTCCCTATTTGTTTCTGTTTACTTTAAGCCCATTCTGTGGCTTGTTTCCTCTAGTTAGTTTATGGTTATTCACAAAGTAAAACAAATCATTCGGTTTTCCGCAATTCTGCACACCTGATATTCTCCCTATGATTTCAGCTGAGGAAGAACAGAGCTACCTTGCCTTATGCACCATTAGACTGTCAGTCCTGGAGGGTATGAAGTTGTTTGATTTTTCCTCTATATCAGGCGTCGTTAACAAAACCGTCCTGAAGATAACATTTCTTAGAAGCTTGGCAGGAGCAGTATACTGAAACACTATCATTTTTAAACATTAGCCATTCAATAACAGCACTAAATAAAGTCATTTGTTTTGAATGAACATGGTACACGTAAATGGGTCAGTAAATCATCACATAAATTACTAAAATGTCACTGGCAAAGCAATTCTATTACAACAGTTCTGTATTACCGGTTGACACTGGGTCAGAGAAAATATGTCTACTGTGAGCTTATGGGCAGTTTTAATATATAACTCCAAAGGTCACTCACCAAAGGCACATTTTACTGCTATTGGAGAAGCTGTGCTCTACAACAGGGGCTCAATTTTCAGTTTAAAAGAATAGGAACCTTCAAACAGAATGCCTTTGGCTACTTTAAAAAAAACTCACATTAAAATTAAATATTGAATTTTCATTACTCCTTTAATACTTTTAGGCGAGAACAAATTTGATTTTGAGAACTGCGCTTTTCCTTTAAGGGGATTACTATTTTATATATGTTACTGTTGATTGTTTTCAATAGATGCCTGCCCTGCTATGCTGATCAGACTGTAGATAATGGCTAAATCAACAAACTGTGAGGTTGCTACTGAATTCTCAGAGACATGTAGACTTCAAGCAAATAGTTCTGCAACCTTCAGACGGGCAACTCAGGCTCCAAATCAGAGATTGAGAAGATAAATTCAGCAAAGTCCGATTATTATTATTTATGCCATGTTATTCATTTATAGTACATTACAATGCAATATGAGGCAGGCCTTTGCAAACTTACAAGGTAAATTTCAACAGAGAAAACAACAAAGAAGGAGAAGGAAGGTGGGGCATGACAACCAGGGAAGAATGTGCAAAAATTCAGTTACACATGGATGGGATAGAGCTGAGGAGTTTATCCAAATAGTTAATAGAAGGTTAGATTTGACGAGTAATGATAAAAATAATAATATCAAGACCTTCTTCTATGCATTTATTTACTTGTTTTTCTCACCTTTTGATCTGATTTGCAATAAAGAGAATACAAGAATGATGCAAATATGAAAGCCACTATAAATTACACATAAAAACTGGACTAAAACAAATACTAGTGATCACCACCATTAAAACAGTGAAACCATTAACAATAAAAAAGTACATTGTGTGCATTCAGCATTCAAACAGATGCTCCCACCATGAGCCTAATCACCCCCAAAGAAACCTGGTGGACATCTGCATGGAAAGTGTTCTGAAGGATGCGTTCCTCCAGCGAAAAAGCTCTTCTCTTTGTAGCCACCACTCCTCACTCCTAATGGCCAGGAACAGAACAAAAATTAAGAATATGTTTGGGAGGGGAGGAGCTCATGTAGACAGTGGCCTAACCCCATACCACTTTAAAGGACAGGTATCTCATGCCTTGAATTGCTCACTGAAGTTAATAGGCAACCAGTGAAGTTCTTTTAACATTGGTAAAATGCTGGGTCCAGGAACACCTCTATGAACCTGTTCTTTCAGGAGGGTTATGTCCCTAAAAGAAGGAGCAACCTACCCGTTGCTTGTTCTTCAGCAAAGCCTCTCACCCTTCAGCAAGGCCTCTCTCCTCCTTGCCATCCTGCCTTGTGCATTGGAGATCGTCGGGCCTCAGAATTGGGGAAGGTAGGCCACCGACTGGGCACCACAGGTCCTTTCTCTCCTCGGTGGAGCAGCACTCAGCCTCACTGCCTGGCATTGTGCTGCCTCCTTCCTCCCCGGCCTGTCTGTGAAGCCCACCTTTTATTTCCCTCCTCATACTTCCTCTGTCCTTGAGGAACCAATCATCCACCCCTCCCCATTTACCCAATAGCCTCTACATCTGGCCCTCGCCCAGCCTCATCTGTTTCCCTGATCTGTTGCCAACCTCCAGGTAGTGGAAATCTCTTGCTATTACAACTGATCTCCAGCCGACAGAGATCAGTTCACCTGGAGAAAATGGCTGCTTTGGTAATTGGACTCAATGGCACTGAAGTCCCTTCCCTCCCCAAACCCCGCCCTCCTCAGGCTCCGCTCCAAAAATCTCCAGGTATTTCCCAACCAGGAGCTGGGAACCCTACTCCTCAGTCATCTGCTGGCTGGTTCCTGTAGAATCCCTTGTATGCCTTAGGCAGGTAGCCTGTTCCCTAGTGTCTTTCCCTCCCGCTGATGTCCAGATAAGTATCCCAGCTCTGGGGCCTGGGGGGGGGGGGAATTAGTCCAGGAACATGCTCACACCCAGATACTACCTATTCCTAGGCTAACTGGATCATCCATCTTCAACCACTTCCTCTTGAGTAGATTAAGCTTAGCCTTGTTCCTAATGATTACCAACTGCAGACTGATTCAGAGAATCTGCTCTTGTGTATCTGGTTAGAGATGCAACATTTCCAGAAATTTTGAAGCCATGGGGAGAAGCCTCCTCCCCCAAAGAAAAAAACTGAAATTGGGGGGAAATGTAAATATAGGTAATACTCACTTTCCTATCAAATCTAAACTTCTTTTACTGATTGGACAACATAAAATGCATCATTATAACTTAGAATGTAAAAACATACTATTTAGCTTACTTATGGAATTTAAAAGCATACATATTTTCATTTTCAATACGGAAAAATTGCAAATATACCCAGTACTTGAGAAACAGTTGCAAACCGCTGCATCCTAAGCTACCATCGCACATGAATCTTTAATTTCTGTCATCTGAGGGGTAGGAAAAATGTATTGGGGTGTGCTAAAATTAGAATGTCAAAAGTTAAGTTTCTTTGGGTTCCCTCTCCCTTAAATTTACACAATGTAAAAAACATGCTATAAAGTCATTAAATTATTTGCAGGTATTATTTCCATTAAAAGGATAACTTCCACACAAAGATTTGAATTTGACTGAATGTAACATTTAAACCATACTCAGTTTATTTTCCCCTAATCGAATAGTTCAGTTTAAGTATTTCTTCACATGTGGACATAAAATTAACATAGTTTTTTAAATTAAAAAAAAAGTTGTTTACTAAATGTGAAATTAAACATGATAAATCACTTTATTTAGGGCACTGGAAAACTTTCCAATTCATATCCCCCCCCCCCGAAAGCATGCGAATTTTCTTAGCAGAGCATCTGACAGCAAAAGCCACAAACAAGTACCTGCGGAATGTTACAACCTGCTTGGTTAAAAATAGCCTTCAGTGGCTGATAAGCCATTTCAATGTCTTTATTATGTACCTTACACAACCGATTTATAGGAAAGGGGCGAAGTCCTTTGGTCTGTAACCGTGAAACAAAATTGCTTTCTTGCAAAAAGGAAATAAAGTTACTGGGCTGAAGTCAACCAAGAACAAACAAAGCAGGCAAGCAGCTCTGTCACGAACCCCTTGGCCCTATTCAAAGATCTTATATTTTATTTGTATAAACGCACTAAGCAATGATCATGCTGTACTTAAATCTAAAGCCGCTTTACAGCACCTAAATAGTACTTGGTTCTCTTGTAAAGAGAATCGAAAAAGCGTTGTACCAATAAGTAGCCAGTTTGCACAATAATCGTTCAGAACACAGTTGTAACTGACATAATACAAAAGTGTCATCAAGTAGCAACCAACTTATGGCACACACCCCCAATTGGGATTTTCAAGGCAACAGATGAGCAGAGGTGGTTTGCCACTGCCTTCCTCTGCAGTCTTCGCTGGTAGGCTCCCATCGAAGTACTAACCAGCGTTGACCCTACTTAGCTTCCAAGCTCTGCCAAACTCGGGCTAGTCTGGGCTATCCAGGCTTAGTATAATCCTAATGCTGGTGCTGTGCATACAGAAAACCGATATAGCATGATCCTTCTTTTAGATATTGTGTGTGTTTTCAATAACCAAACAAAACAAGGAAATCGGAGATAAAGTGGTTATGGACTAACTGTGGATACTGAAAATATGAAGAGGACTCAGAGAGCACTGGATGCCAGTAGGGCAAGGTTAAAGTGGTTCAAGAAAAGCATTGTGAAAGCCAAGGGGCTGAATAAACAAGTGAATGGCCCAAGAAACAGGGAGCGAGATGACCAAGTACTCCTTAACTTCTGGGTTTATACATTACTGCAGGTTTACTAAAGGCAGATTGATCACTTATCCCGAGCGGATGACCATATCAATAATGAATACAATAGCTTAAGAAAACTAGCAATGGCACATTAACAATCTTGATATATTAGATTTCTCCAGTTCTTCAATCATTCTTGATTTCTAGTGCAAGGCCCTCATTTCTCTTCACAAGTACAAGCAAATGAAGACACATACGCACAAGAGAACTGAGAGAAAATTAAGTTTTTGCACAATCAATGCCTGCATCCAAAGTACCCAGAGTAAAAAATCATATCAAATCAATTTTAATGAAACTTGAAATCCAACACCAGACAGCTAACACCTTAATTCTTGGTATCTGATGAAGGAAGCTTTGATTCTCAAAAGCCTGTGTGTGTGTGTGTGTGTGTGTGTTAAGTGTTGTGAAATCACTTCCGACTTAATGGCGACCCTATGAATTAATGACTTCCAAAATATCCTATTGTTGCAAACTGAGGGCTGTGGCTTCCTTTACTGAATCAATCCATCTCATATTGGGTCTTCCCTGTTTTGCTGCTGTCTTCAACTTTTCCTAGCAGTATTGTCTTTTCCAGCAACTCTTGTCTTCTCATAATGTGACCAAAGTATGACAGCCTCAGTTTAGTGATTTTAGTTTCTAGGGGAAGTTTAGGCTTGATTTGATCTATAAACCACTGATTTGCTTTTTTGGCAGGCCACGGTATCCGTAACACTCTCCTCCAATACCACATTTCAAAGGAATCTACTTTCTTCCTGTCAGCTTTCTTCACTGTCCAACTTTCACACCCATACATAGTGATGAGGAATAAAGCTTATACTCCCAAAATCTTGCTGCTACTGGACTCAAATCTAATTGTCATGCTAAATGTATTCAGATTCACATCCTAACATGAATGGTAGTGCAAGTTATTAAATCATCAGCCAGATGAGCTATATTTTTAAGCATACCCTTTCCTAATGAACAATATATTTTCCTTTACCGCTGAACAATTCATGATGCATGAAGAATTTTGTACACTATAGCTTCCTTTCTGTGTCTACTCATGCACGTGTTCTAAAGAGGCTCTGAGATGTTCACTTCCCTTGCAAACCCGTTCCACAAATATATCCTCAAAAGATGAAACTGATATTATTCCCCATTAATGGATTCTAGATAACTACACCTTTCTGATCATATTTAAAGTCACTTAATCTTTAGCAACACTACCTATTTTAAAGGTTACCAGTCTCTACACTAACAGGATTTCTGCTGCCACAAACTTTTAAAAGGTCAGTCAAGAGTTTTGCTTGGCCTTCCAACTGACCTGAAGAAGAACGAAAGGATTGCTGAAGGTACTGGTAACCAATTAACAACCATTAGCAGGGAGATGCTGCTGTATGTGGAGAAGAGGGAGAGTGGACACAACACAGCCATTAGCAGCAAGGCAACCTTCACCAGTTCAGCTAAATGAGATACATCAAAAGATAAGTACCAGCTTTACATGAGTTGTGAGAAGATGTCAATTACAAGTCTCATTTTCTGTGGGAAATAAAAGCTCCCCACAAGCATGGTTTTATTTTTAGGCAGCCAAGTGATGGCAAAATTTGACAGCTGCTGTAGCTAGGTCTTAATTATCATGTACCAGCCCTGCTTTTTAAACTGCAACTTTTCTTATGCTATACCACTAAAAGGCAGATAAGAAAATTCAGTTCCCAATAGTCCTCCTACATTACTCACTATCCAGTTCCACTAAGAACACAACAATCTTTTAATCTTTCAGAATGGAAGAAGAACTATTGATCACAGTGTAAAACGGATGTTGATTAAGACGGGACCTTGGATACTTACCAAGAGGGTCCCTTCTCTCTGTTTGGGACAATAATGTTGTTAGAAGTATATTACTCAAATGCCCAGAAAAGGTTTTCCCGAAACTGCCCATTCTGACTAATCGGTCTCATGTGCTGCAAAGTGGTGCATCTAACTTATAAATTACCCCTTATAAATTCCCCTAACTCCACATCCCTAGCACTATTACAGGGTCTTTCACATCGCACGCCTAATACATTAAGTAGGATTGTGTTAAAATCATGTCTACTACAGCACTGTTACAACTGACTCAGCAGCCCATGAACCATAAAATTTCAGCAGAGCTGCTTTCATGCTGTAATTGCTCAGTCGCATCCTATAATTCTACCAGAACATTAACAGCACTTTGTTAAACTTAGGTTGAGTAATCACTATACATCTCCTGTCCTTCTGCCTGGCCCATATCTTGCCATTAAAATATTTCCTGAAGACAGATGTTCCCATTTGCTTTTCTCATTAGACCAAAGATTACTATAAATTGTCTGAGTTCCTTCTGAAGTGCCATATTCTGCACACGAGGACAATACAGGGGCATGTATGGAAGTAAACAGCCTCTCTAACAGAAATCCAGCTAATTCAATTTGAGTGCATTACAGAGGTGTGCTGTGTTTCAATTTCTGAATTTTTCATGAAACAGATTTCTCACCATAAAGGACACCTTCCTTGCTAAATGGTTAACATCTGCTGCTTTGTAAAAACAAAAACAGCTTTGAAAGACCACTACTGCCAAACTTCACTAGATAATATAGATTTGTTCTCCACGTAACAGTGTTGATTCTCTTCCAATGAAAATGAAAATGTTAGACATGGCCCAGGCTAAAGTAATTATTATGACATAACTGAATCTTTTTAACTGGCAAATCCAGATAGAAGCTAACATACCAATTATGTTATTGTCTTAAACCCACACTGGGAAAGTCTCGGTTGCCTTTCAGGGCACGTATTAGAACTAAGCAATACATTCTCTGCAGCTGTGGAGCAGGTAGATTTTTTTTCATGAAACTACAAAAATAACAAAACAAACTTAAAAGGCAGACAGCTTAAAATAAAGGCTTTGTGCTTCAAAGTACTCAGCTTGTTGTGATCAAAAGTTACCTTTTTTGTAAGGCCAGCAACACTCTGCATTAGCTTGTATCAAAAGAGTTCTAACATCCATCACTGAGTAAAGAACCCACAGCCTTAATCATATCGAGAATTAATTGCTCTGGCTGTCCATAGAATTATTAGGTCTGAACCTGGAAAATTGGCTTCCCCACTCCATTTTAAAATTGTTGTAGCGTCTATCTGATGAAGAGTTCTGCCTCTTAGAACTTGAAAGTTCCCATAATGTTTTATGCAAGTTGGGCTGGCCCCAATAAAAAAGTATTACATGGATATTGTCCATAGAACTGTGATTCTGTACATTTCACAAGGTACCTTGGGTATAAATGTGGAGAGTAATTGACGAAGAAAATAATTGCTGCCTTCTCTAACTCAAAGGTGATCTTCCCTTCAGATCATACTTGTCTTGAAACATAACAAGAGTGTACAAGTCACATGCCAAGTTAATATAGGCCCTATAATTTTTATGTGGAGTCAAAGATGTTCTTGATCTGACAGCTTCCATGATTAACCATCTCAGATTTATTTAGCTCTGGACTTTGATTTAATTGGGTTTGACCTTACCATAGAGACCAGGAACATCTGCCTTAATTCAGGAGAACAGACAACAGAGCAAGTGATAGCCTCAGACATTTTTTACACTATAGGAACATATTTGTTACTGCAAACACAACATCCAAATGTCACAGCAAACCGGGTATTATCACAGATAATAGTCTAGGCTATACCAAAATCAATTTCTAGAAAGCAGAGAGGTCCTATTCCTATGCTAGTATAATGGAAATTTAATCCACTTACTAGTTCAAAGTAGAATATTACTTGTATGCATTTCTCATCTACACTTCCATTTCTTGTCACCCCCTTCTGATTCCTATCCTATCTCTCTTTTCCACGTGGCCGCTTAATACCCTGTTTTATCCAGAATTGCCTTCATGTTCCTATGCAGGAGTTAAAGCACTTAAAGGCTACAAATCACAATTCCACCATTAATAAATCTGCTGTCTCTTAAAGGTTAGCCTGAACTATATTTTGGTGTTAAAATAAATGGCTGGTACATTCACTAACTAAAACTTAGCTGCAGAAAGGACCATCTTTGCATAAGATCTAAAATGCAACCACAAACCCAGCAAAAATGTCTGTGAACAGTGTCACATTTTATTTCTTTACTTGGTAAATACAGCTGTGAATGGTCTTGGCTCTCAAACAGCTATAAACAAGCCCCTCAGAGAGCAGAGATATCTGTACGTCTCCAGGATGAGTCTGCTGAAGCATGACATACATTCCGAACTTATTCATGGCAATGGTTAAATGTAACTAGAGCATTATGCATTCCATGCTCTAAGGATTCAGCTAGTCAAAAAGGAAAGAGTTGCATTAGGCTCACTAAACTAGCAGTAAGATATATGCCAAATGAACAAGACCCAAGGGTATAGTGCAGCAAGAAAGACAAATTGCTTCAAAAGACTTGGTTCCATTTCTTGTTTAATCCACATCAAGAAACATCACAGCAAATAATTTTTGCTGCCTTCTGTAAGTGCCAATGTATGGGTACTTCAAGGCAAGGTAAATTTATGTGGAATGCAGCTTTCCAGATGGGGAGAAATAGACTGCGTCTCTGCATCAGCCTCTACAAAACAGTTGCTAGGAATACAAGAATGCTATAACATGGATGACAGACAATAATGCAGCACAACAGGCCTGCAAAAATAGGAATGAAAATGTGTTAATTCTTCCAGGGTCACCTCTTTAATATAAGCATGAGAATGGGGTGTGTGGAGAATCCATGGTGGCCAGCCATAAAGTAAAGGCTAAAGGCCTCATAACAGAGATGGAGCCATGAGATTTTGCTGTATTGATGTTTAATATATAATATCCTTGATGGTGGAGATCCGTGGACACATAGTGTCATTGGCTTGGTTCCGTGAACTTCCTGATTTGCTCCACTCGGTTGGCCACATACACATAAAACCTCCGGCTTTGGTTATGAATGTAGCCCAGCACCACTTTGCTGTCTGTGTAGAAGGTGGCGGCTGTGAGCTCAAGACCTGTCTCTCTGGTTAGGAGCTCTGCCAGCTCTATGGCCAGCACGGCTCCGCACAATTCCAATCTGGGAATGGTGTGACCTTGTGGCGGTGCCAGCTTTGCCTTTCCCATGATGAAGCCCACATGGACATGACTCTCCTCGTTGGTGACTCTCAGATATGCATGGGGTTCTTTCCTTGTCCCATTTTATCTATGTTAAGGCTTGCTAGAAGAGATCTTCTCTTTCAGCATGCCTGAATAAGAATGATCCATTATCTCTGCTCAGCAACATGATACTTTGCACATTCTGTCTAGTGAAGCAGTTAACATGATGTAACCACTACTCATGCCCAAAGCTGAAGAAGCTACATGGTTTAATCTATGAACTAAACACAAATGAACTACGAATTAAATAAGCTTTGGACCTTACTTAAGTGATACATCTGGCCTCAGGCAGCATAGAATTTTTTGTATTCTCCATTGTCATCATCTGCCATTTTTTTTCACTTTGTACCATTTTAAAATGCCATATATAGGTTTGCCTGCTATAATAAATGACTTTTACTGTTTGAATAAGAAACTATACCTTTACCCTCTGCCTCACTTTAGGTTCACCTGCCAGGTTGTTAGTCTTTTAATACCAGGGATAGGGGAAGTTGTTTAATAAAGTATTGATCAGACATTTGCAATCTTTAATATCAGAGAGCTCAAGACTTTGGTGTCCTCAGACTCCTATTTACAATCTGGCTGACGGCAGCAATTTGTTCTTACAGCTTTTGTACCCCTGGCTAGGTACAGTAACAACAGTATGTCTTTAAGTGCAGGAAATTCCTGCTGAAGAGTACTCTGCTTGCTCCGCTGAACTAATGACTAGTACAATTCCGAACTACCATATTGACTTGCAAGCCAACTCAGTTTCTTCCCCAATATACTGAGCTCTCCTTTTTCAAAGCAAAAGGAAGTACAAACCAGAAAAGCTTATTTTTGCCATTCAGTGTTGCTAAGGATCTGCAAGCAGAGTCCAGCCATCAACATTTGGGATATAAATTCCTTTTGGATGTGAAGGCGATCTGGCTGCGACATGTCACCCCACTGATCGCCAGGGTTGATTCGGTTGATCTGGCTGGCTAGGAGGATGTCCCCTACCTCCCTCACTGCTTCATGTGCGTCCCTCCCGAAGCTGTGCGCTTGGTGGAAGAGGACGACCATCCCAGATAGAAGGAGTGTACCGTTCTTCGGTCAAGGGTATACGATAGCTGAACTCCCCTGCTAGAACCCCCAAACAAGAATATAAAGTCATTATACCGCAATGTCTGAAGGTAATGTGTGCCAATACTTATTTAATCAAACAAATGGAAAATTCAAGGAACAAATGCATTAAGCAAATTGTCCAAAATCTTTCAAGGTCAAATAAAACTTAAAACATAAATATACAGAAAATATGAAGACCCTCTTTACAGTCTCACTTTCATCCTTAAATGGCTTATATGAGATTCTCTTTTAGTTTCTATCTCAAACATGAATACGAATGAAAACTATTATTGATCTGTCTGATATAAGTATAACTAAGTAATATGTTGGTTCACTGGAATTGTATTAGCTCTATGGAACGAAGTCATGCTGAAAAGTGTGCCCCCTCCCCACAGAATCTCTCCTCCCCCTCAGTTTCTTGCTTTAAAATGTATTGTACAGAAAGCCTCACTTTTTACTTAAATCTACTGTAATAATGTGGGTGACCTTGAGAAACTGTGATGACATGGTTTAATTGCTAAACCTCAGAGAACACCACAAGACCACAATTTTCTCTGTTACACATAAGCTGATGAAGCATGGTTCGATTCCATGCCTCTCCAGTAATGCACATAACTAAGCATGAACACTGGCAGAATAGCATGGTTACTTCCCACTCGGCCACCATCCCACCTGGCAATGCTGGTGGAATAAATAATGTCATCTCACCTGTCCCCGTAAACTTCATTTACATGCCTGTCTGAGTGGGAAGAAGCACAGGATATACAGCAGCAATTTTGTTCCATTATATCCTTGACTTCCTCCAAGGAATTCAAGGTAGCATACACTGGAGATGGGGTCTAGTGCATCCTCATATCAGCCTTATAAAGTTAAGTTAGAGTGAAAAATATTACTTTGCCTTTGGCCAGTGAAATAAGAGCTTTGCTGATGAGCAAGCAGAAGCAGGGGTTGAACTCTTGTGTTCCTTGAATGAGTCAAAATACGCTACACTGAACACAATAACAGAAGTGAATGATAACAAAACAGAAAAGTCTGTGTGTTAATTCAGGGATACAAAACATCAGGCCAAGTCATATTCTCTCCCCTATTTCCTTCTGCTTCCATAAGGAGAACACTATTTAAATCGACACGGCACTCAGGCCAACTGAAGTTGCACTTTTCTTGGTACTATGGAATAAGGGGATACACATATGTGCGCATGCATGTGTTCACAAGTACCCCACCACCACCACCACTACTGGCAAAGGGATCTCTCTCTCTCTCTTTGTATATGCCTCTTTGTCTTTGTACATGCAGGCATGATTTAGGGGGAAAAGAAAGAACAGTGCTAAAATTCAGATTCAATGTCGATGGCTATACAAAGGATACATAAAAAGTTACAGAGCAGAAAAAGGAAAACTTTTGGCATTCATTATTCACAACAAATGCATGATCCGTATATATCTTGATGCACAGTAACCCATAGATGTGGAGCCTGCCCAAACCTGCATAAGTTGCAAAAATTATATTGCAATTACTATTGCCTATTGCTAGAAGCTCTGCCCTATCCTCGGCGATCCTAGAAGGCAGATTTAGGAGATTATCAAGATCAGAATGGAGATGTCCCTGCAAGTCAGGTGAAGTTGAATCTACTGCGCTTGTCTTTTTCAGGTCCTCTTTCTATCAGGAAATCCGATACAAGCTAATTTCCCCTGTCCTTAATCTAATAAAGGATAGCTCCAAGGAAGAGAGACTGAGGAGTCTCCTATGGGAAGGATCAGACCAGAGGGTGAAGCAAGTAGCTAAATTCTGTGCTGCAATCTATAAGATACGTCAGACAAAGCTGGGGCTTGGTAACTCAACTTAAAATGGAGAATGTATAATTTAAACAGACTTCGAATTAATAAAACAAACTGTCTATGAATCGTATATCCTATAGTTTTAGTTATTGTATATTCTCCAATTTTAATTCTGTAACTGATATGAATGTTTTAATGGCATTTGCCAAATTAATACATGAATATGAATCTACTATTGCCTACCCATGCATATGGATATGTCTACACTGTCCCAAATAATTCTAAAGGAATGGAGGAATGAGAGGGACACGGTTGTGCACTGCCTCTTCAAGAGGCTAACCCAGAAGGCCTTGGTACAAGCAGGGCAGACACTGTTTACTTCCTTGCTAGTAAACTGCACAACTGCTGGTACTACACAAACTGTCCGCAAATAGGCCAGGACAATCCCAGGCCTCATGGACACAGTACAGCTTTAGCTAAGTATTGTCGCATTCCTTTCTTTACAAGTCATCTGTCCTGAAGTTCGATGGTAAATAATAAACCATTAAGTTAAAGGAAAATTGGTGTTTTAGTGTTGCTCCAATATGCATTAGAAACATTAAGGATTAACATATTGTCGAAGGCTTTCACGGTCAGAGTTCATTGGTTCTTGTAGGTTATCCGGGCTGTGTAACCGTGGTCTTGGAATTTTCTTTCCTGACGTTTCGCCAGCAACTGTGGCAGGCATCTTCAGAGTAGTAACACTGAAGGACACTGTCCTTCAGTGTTACTACTCTGAAGATGCCTGCCACAGTTGCTGGCGAAACGTCAGGAAAGAAAATTCCAAGACCACGGTTACACAGCCCGGATAACCTACAAGAACCAATTAAGGATTAACGTTCAAAGTGAAGAAATAGCAGCCTTAAGACAAAGTTAGAGAGTGAACAAAAAAAAAACCTAAATGCTACTTACTACAGCTCAGGAAAGAAATGAAAGCAAACAAAGCCTACCGATTTGTAGGTGCTAATTGACATGGGTGCTAATTGACACAGGTAACAAGAAGATAATTTCCTTATCTCAGTATCTTAAAGATAAGCATAGTTAACTGTAGGGAGTTAGCCAGATTTATAAACAAAACCCATGTAATACCTTTATTAAGAGCAACCAAAATGACACAACACATTGTGCAAGCTTTCAAGTTCTCCAGAGCTCTTCATCAGGGTGAATGTTAAAGGGGATGGGGGCACCTCTTTCAGACCTTTGTCTGCAGCCTGTGCTAAGCTGACTTCAGAGGGCACAGGGTGTAGTTGGCTGGTGTCACCAAGACACGTCCGTCAGTGGAACAGAACATTCCTGCCTTCCTCCCTCCTGCTGCTGCAGCTCATTGATCTACCCAGAATGCTGCTCCTGAGGGACAGGGGCCCCTAAGGAACATCATGAGAGACAAATCGGGGCCTGCATCAGGAAGGGGGAAATGATCTCCACCCCTTCCATCAGTGGAAAAATTAGTCTGGATCTAACCCATTGTGGTCACAATGACCACAGATATAGATGTTAACATGTTTTGCTAACATGTTGAACATATTTTGTCAGGTCTTGTCCTGAGGGGTTTCATGCGGTGAGGGGTGAAAACAGTTATCTCTGAACTGCTGAAGGGGGGGTATCCCTTTGTCAGAACAAGGCAAATGGCAAACCCTTTTATCACCAAGTCAATAAAAATGCTAAGCTAGTTTCTGCTATGGAGAGCAAGTACAGCTGGGTATCCTTAAGGCTCGAACAGTTTTCATCTTCCCCACAGATACAATCGTGTAAAAAGGAATTGTGTTAAAAAGTAACCTTCATACTTCTGTTCTCTCCTTATCCATGTACTGCTTGCTAAATATGTAAGGAAGAAATTGCACCAACAGGTTGAAATTTAAGAGATTCAGTGTGTTGGTTGATGAGCTTTGAATGAGCCCTTTGAAAAGCTTTCAAAAATGCAAAGTGAGATCAAGACATTCAGGGGATTTTTGGTCTGCAGGTAAGAGTAATATTATGTTAATATTATTTGTTCTTTATTGTAGCTGTTAAACGACCCTGTTTCCACTAGAAATAAAATGATTTCTTGTACACTGATGGATTCTAGCTGAAAACCAGAAGTTAATGCAGACTTGAAATTATGGCAACATTTGGAGCATTTAAACAATCACAAGTCATGCTTCAGGGCATGGTACAATATCAAAAAGCATCATCATCTAATCCTTTTCTTCATTGGTAGCCCTGAATACCTTTCACCATTCTCATAATGTAATCCATGATATATTACATTAGACAGAAATGCATAAAAAATAATAAAGCTTTACCATTGCACTGAGAGTCTCTTCCCAATCTGGCCTTTCGCGGGGATGAATACTTCTCTGAAGCTCTGGCACAAAATCATCCTCTTCTGCATGTAAAGAAGACTTCATCATCCTAGACAGAATATACAGATATTCATTAGATGATTTACAATTTCTAGGTTTTGATTATTTTTAATATTCTAATGCTTTTAAGAGAATCCATTAATCCCTAAGGTGCTACCTCCTTCCCAAAGTACGAATACTTATCTATAATGGGTATCTATATTGCTACCCATACACTTATACTGACTCTAATTTCCACTGTAGAACTGTTAACTCTGTTTGCCGAATTTGATTTATAGTTAAAGTTGCACTTGCAAATATGCAGACCGCACGATAAAGCAGACAGAATAAATTAGAACCCAGTAACACTGCGATGAAAACCAAATTATGGTTGCTGTTAACACAAGACTGGGAATTTGATGGTTAGGAAATGTGGTTTCTAAACTGTGTTCTAGGAAACCACCAGGGTTCTTCAGTAGTTTATGAGCTGCTCCTCAATAGTAAGATCAGTAATACTGAATAAAGCTTCTAGGAAAGGCAAAGACTGCACACCATCATGCTGTGGGTGCCTTCTGAAGGTCATTCCATTGTTCTTGTGAAGTTAGCAGGGAGGTCCAATAAGCCTGGTTAGCATCCACCTCACATCTGACTTTCAACTGTTTGGGGTGGGGTTTGGCCGCCAAGTCTCAGCTGACATACGGCGACCACATAGGGTTTTCAAGGCAAGAAATGTTCAGAGGTGGTTTGGCTTACCCTGCCTCTGTGTAGTGACCCTGGACTTCCTTGGTGGTCTCCCGTTCATGTACTAACCAGGGCCTACATTGCTTAGCTTCCGAGATCTGACAAGACTGGGCTAGCCTGGGCTACCAAGTTAAGGACCTTCAAGGATCAGTATCAAGGCTGGTGCCATTCAAGTTGTTGATAAATATATCTGGAACTAGTGATGAACAGTGTAGTGGCCAGATTTGCAGATGACACAAAGATACAGGAGAGATACAGTTGGTAGGCCTAGGCTGGAACAGGCTTGCACAAAGAACAGGCCGAGGAGAAACAGGCTGGTGGAAAGCTGGAAAAGGGGGACCAAGGACTGGAGCAGAGAACTTTGGGGATTCCTGCTGTAGGACTGAAGTTCCAGGTAGAGACTTTATTGTTTGGACAATGTCAGGCGAGACCTGGGAAGAAGGGCCTGGAACCAGTGAACTCTTATTAGTTGACTGGCAAGCACTTCAAGGTCTTGCAGATCCCAGTACTATTTCCACCACCACCCCTTTGGATTTGCTTCTACATTCAAGAGCCTACTGTTAAGTGTTAGTGCAGTTGTTGGAACTCAGTGGGATTGGGAAGAGGTTGCCAGCCCTGAAGTGCCTTCAGTACTTGCCTCAAGTCTGAGTTGCACAGACATGCAACTGACTTGCACAATTATTACACAAAGATCCCAAGACTTGTGGAGTATTCTGCTCACAAGGTTGCACTTTCATTTTACTGCTTCACACTTAGCTACTTGTGCAGATCTATTCCACTCGAAACTATCTATTCATTTAACCTCTTGGAACTTAGCATTTAAGAGGTAAGGGGTTGATTCTGTGTATATAAATTTGCAAAGGTACAATGGGATTCAGGTTTTTTCCTCAACCCTATATATTTATTTTATAACATTTTTCCTGTGAAGAAAAGGCATGTTATCTCTGCAGACACAAATTCACACTTTTGAGAACTGCAAAAACAAGCATCTGTGATAATATCTTCTCGTTAAAAAACTACCCCAAATAATCTTACAGAAACCTCTGGAAGAGCATGACATTGTGAATGGATTAATGGAATTCATTTACCCCAAAATTTAAACATTGCATAAATATAAAGCCTCATGCTACATAATTAAAAACAAATCCTTATTTCTGGATGAATAGCCTTTGGACTATAATGTAACTTAAATAGAAAACTATCTTTAGAAAGATTTTTTCTCCAAAAGCATTTTATTTTAAAAAATCCAATTTAAATAAAAAAAATGCAATTTAAATAAAAAAATCCAATTTTAAATTGGTGGGCAATAATGTGACAAATGAAGTTTAATGTTGGTAAATGTAAGGTGATGCACAATGGGACAAAAAAAATCCCAATTTCAAGTATAGGTTAATGGGGTCTGAACTTGATGAGACTGAGAGGGTTAGACAGATCTGGGGGTTAGATAACACAATGAAAGTGTCGACCCAGTTTTCTGCAGCAGTGAAAAAAGCTAAACTCTATGTTGGGGATTATCAAGAAAGGGACTGAAAATAAAACAGCCAATATTATAATGTTTCTGTATACCGTATATACCCATGTATAAGCCGACCCGCGTATAAGCCGAGGTGCCTAATTTCTCCCCAAAAATAGGGAAAAATTAGGCACCCGTGTATAAGCCGAGGGTCGGCTTATAACCCCCCCCCCCGCAGGCTTACCTGACAGGGCTCCCGGCGAAGGCGGTGGCGGGCCCCCCGCAGGAGGCTTCCAGGGAAGGGGGAGGCAGGAGCGCTCCGCAGCCGGCTTCCCCGGCCCTTCCAGGGCGGGGGGAGGCAGGAGCGCTTGGCTGCCGGCTTCCCCGGCCCTTCCAGGGCGGGGGGAGGCAGGAGCGCTCGGCTGCCGGCTTCCCCCAGCCCTTCCAGGGCGGGGGGAGGCAGGAGCGCTCGGCTGCCGGCTTCCCCCGGCCCTTCCAGGGCAGGGGGAGGCAGGAGCGCTCGGCTGCCGGCTTCCCCCGGCCCTTCCAGGGCGGGGGGAGCCAGGTGCGCCCGGCGGCGGCCGCCGCGCGGCCTTGCAGCGGCCACAGGAGGCCCTCACAGGGCGCTCCTGGCCGGGGGAAGCCACATGGGCCGGCAGCGATGGCGGCGGTAAGTTGCTCCCTCCCTCCTCCCTCCCCCCCTACCCTACCGTATTGACCCGCGTATAAGCCGAGGCCGGCTTTTTCAGCCCTTTTTTTGGGCTGAAAAACTCGGCTTATACGCGAGTATATACGGTAGGTCTATGGGGAGGCCTCATTTTGAATACTGTGTACAGTTCTCAAAAAGGACATCGCAGAGATGGAAAAAGTACAGAAGAGGGCAACCCAATATTTGGTAAACTAGCTTCCTTCTATCAAAAAAATTCATGTCAGATAACCCATTCTTTGTGGGTTTTTTTTAAGGTATATTAAATGCTATAAATAACTAATATAGTCCCAAAAGGAGCTACCAGATATTTTAAACCAATTGCTCCATTTTCCTAGTAACTTGAAACTTTTGCCAATACATTTATTGACTCTTGTCAATAAATGACTTGTTTGTATGTATTATTTCTATAGTGCCATGTATGATTTTTCACTCAAATAGTAAGTCCAAATTGTCTCAAAATATAGTCAACCACAGACAAGCAAATTTTAACCACAGTCAACCACAGACAAGCACATTCCCTGATTCACTTTGATGCTGCAAGAAAAACAAACTAAAAAAAAAAAAAAAACCCACTGTAGCACTTTAATAGAAGGGGAAAGACTTCCCCGTTCTGCCGATGATGGGGAGGGGTAAAATTAGAATACGGACTTATCCAGATAGTCCCTGATGCATGCAAGTTTATCTCAAGAAATCCTAGCATGCATATGGTCTCTCTGATATATAGTACACATATAGCTTAATGACAAGAAAAAGGTAGAAAATGAAGAATTTATATCCTACTTGTGATTAAGTGCCATTGAAATCAATGGGACTTACTTTTGAGTGAACATGCAAAGGACTGGGCTGTATTTGTTATTTTGCTATGTACTTTATTAACTAATGTGATTAATACATTATACCTATACTTCTGCATAAATCACCTGTGTTATAATTACCATTCATAATTTTATATATTTGAAAAGGGTATTCATTAATGCAGTCAACATGAAAAAACAGAGGTGGAAGTGAAGGATGTTGGCAGAATTTGCGCAATTACACAGCCACCCATATGAAATGAACCAAACTACTTTCTAATCTTTGCACAATGGGCACACACTAGGAACAAATAAGAGAGAGAGAGAGAGAGTGAGAGAGAGAGAGAGAGAGAAAGAGAGAGAAGAGGCAGACACATTTTAATGCAACATTTTAAAAAGCTGGGACTGGAGAAGTATTCCTAAAGATGAGGATTTTTTTTTAATCACCTCTATTTGGAGATAAATTCAAACACTCTTAACTGGCAAACTCAGGGACATACCAATTGGCACTACCCCTCTGAATTATGTGAAGTAGAACCTTGGAACTGTCAGACCTGCATAAGATCTGGAGATGAGAACGACCTATAAGGTCATGTAATCCATCACTTTAGAGAAGGATGGTTATAGTTTTACTTACCCCAGATGCAGGAAGATAGGCAGAAAAGAAGAAAGCAAGTAAAAAATGGTATTTGCTATTTCAAACTATAAAGATCAGAATTTGCAGGGTTTGGAAAATTTTACATATATACACACCCTGAAAATTGCATGAATAATGCCTGCTTTAATTAAGTAGTTAGAAAAAAATTAGTATTAAGCTAAACAACAGATGACTTTCCCTATGAAAAATATGTTTTAACAGACTACAGTTGAAAATACCAAACTGGAAAATGCCCACTGAATAAGGATAATGATTTGTCTCCATTTTTGATAAAGCGGTTTAGAACCCTTAGGGAGAAACCATTAATCATTCTCATTAGTGCTATTATATATCAATATAATCATCATTTATTACTTATTCTGTACCTATCATTATACTAGGCACCAATCTTGCTTTTTAAAGAGATATAGCCCTACCCAAAGGCATATTTTCTAATAAAACAGAAAAAAAAGGGAACGGAGAAACAAAAGGGACAAATTTCAGTGTCTGGTACTAGTTGAATTTGCCAGCAAGTGCACTCTAAGTCAGAGAAAGCATCACCATATTTTCAGGAACTGTCCATCCACATAAGTGAATTCCAATATTCAATGGGCATTCTTATGAAAGGAGTGATGAATTCACCTTATCATCCAAAATCCACAGCTACTTTAGACAGATCTCAGATTTATTTTTTTTACTTCTTTCAACAGCAGCTCCTCATAGTAAACAAAAACTCACTTTCTCCTCAGTTTTAAAAGTGAGGTTGCCATGGAGCATGGTCAGCTGCTACTCAAAAACCACAACCCTAAATTCCCCACTTGGCACACAATACTAATTTTGGGATATTGATATTAATCATCATTCTGAAAAGGATGAACCTACTATCCTCCTATTTACTTTAGAAATTTCATATCTGGAGGGAAAATAAAACCCAGAATTTATTCTTCATTTTGGGGTGTATATCATAGTGTTTAATATTATATTCATGAGCTTATAAAATTCAGTGTTATCCATTAAATGTTGCATGGCAATGCCACCTCTTAATTTCTACTTTTCACCATCCACACAGGTTGAATCAGCTACCTTTGGTATCTCTTTAGTCCATAGGGAACTGCCTAAATTGTCTCTTTGAGTCAATGCGACTTATTCAAAAACGGTTTTAGATGGATTGGGCTCTGGGAATGCAACATATCCAGCTTAGTTAGAAATTCAGCCAATGCGTAAGTATTTAACTATTTGTCTACAGTGTCCCTAGTATGGATTCATATTGTAAGAGATGAACTTTCAGACTATGTTGCTCAACAGTCCGATAATTAAAGGATACTAGTTACAGTTTCCAGCGCTCACTGGCTTGCATTTATAACAAGTTTTGCTCAAGTTTCCAGATGTCACAGATTCACTTGCTTTGACAGCTATAGCAAACAGGTTTGAATGGCAGGGAACTTTTAAGCGAGGGATGGAGGGAAATTTGGGGTTTGTTATTTTATCCTGGTTTTAACTAGCTTTTTTAAACTATTACTGTAAACCAGCATAAACTATGAGAAAAAGGCAAGGTATAAGTGTTTGAATGAACGAACAAACAAACGAATGAATGAAAAATATAGCTTGCACACTCATGCATATTTCATGATCCTGGTTCTTTGTAACATTTCTAGAATCAAAACATTACAAAAGCAGATATCACAACATAGTCTTTCAGGTATAAACACCACCTGGAATAGCAATCAAGGTGACAAAAATTGCTTAGTCAGCTACAATAGTTTTGTTGGAGGGAATCTCTGAAACCACAAATCAACTCATATGAACTCCTCATGATTCAAAGGTTATTTTAAATCCATCAATAATGTGAAAATGTGCAACAAGCAGCCCATTCCTGAAGGGGCCCCCAAAACTCCTTTGCAGCTGGCATGTCCCAACACTGGCGTAGGTGCCACCTTATCACAGAATAAGGTGTCACCTATGCCAGCGCAGGGGCAAATACGCTGGTGTCCGGACACCACTGGGCACCTCTGGCCCCGTCCGCCAACACAGCAATGCAGGCAGGGCTTTCCCAGAAGGGAAAGCCTGCGCCAGCACAGGGGAGGGGCATTCACGGGGGTGGAGCTGCCTTTAGGCAGCTTCGACAGCCCTTTCGCCCCAGGAACACCCCCCCCCCGAGTGGCAGCAGGGCTGCGCCATCTTTTTGGTGGGGCAACCTCGCGTTTTTCAATGGGGCCTTTTTCCCCACTCAAATTTAACCAACTTTACATAAATAGCATCTGCAGCTTTATGAAAAAGGCAACAGAAAGGTCGGTATCACTGATCTAAAACCTAATTTGCATGTGTCAGTTTAATAACATCAAAACTCTGGCACAGATATCTCCACCTGAGAAGAAGTGCTTACGTTTCAAGATACCGTTCACTTTAATTAAGAACACAGCGCACAAGAACGCACACTTCCCTAATGCTCTGATAATGCAATCAACAAAAAAACCCTCTTTGTGGAAGCATAAGCCTATTTTATTTTTGTGCATGTGCACTCACTTCATATAGCCTCCTAATAACTAACGCTTTTTGATCCTGAATTGCTTACTGTATGCTATTGTCTTAAGTTCAACATTGCCTAATGTCCAATGTGCTGTTTTAGTAGTTTCTATGGACTCCCAGTAGGGAGAGCCAGATTTTTGTTGTGGTTCAAAGTGGTGGATTCTAATCTGGAGAACCAGGTTTGATTCCCCACTCCTCCACATGAAGCCTGCTGGGTGACCTTGGCCCAATCAAGTTCTCTAAGAACTCACTTAGGCCATGCAGAGGCAGGCGATGGCAAACCACCTCTGAATGTCTCTTGCCTTGAAAACCCTATGGGGTACCAGAATCAGCTGTGATGGCACGAGCGCGCACACACAGACTCCCAAACGGTGGCAGCCAAGACTAACTTAGCATTGTGGCCAAAACTTATGTCAATATGGATTACTAGATATGATTGAAATGACAAGTCTTTGTTGTACCCAATTTTTTTTTTAGGGTTTCTAGTGTGACGGGTTTAGGTAATTTTAATATATTTTTGCACCTCTTAATCATTCCTGGAACAAATTATGGGAAAAGAGATATATAGTATTGGAAGTGGGGGGAAACTGTGCATTCTAATGAGAGGAAAACATATTTGCTTGCAGGTCTACTTAATAGGAAGAATAAGAACGTTCTGTCATGAGCTCATCTATATGGTTATTAAAGGAACACTGCACTGACATACAGAGCAATTTGTAAACAAGGAAAGGCAATTTCAGGAGACCCACAAGTACACCTGTGCCAAGCAATTATCTCTTCTAAGCCTGAGGCTATATTCATTATATCATGGAGAAAAAGATAAAAGGACACTCCTACTGAAGGTCATTCAAAGTAGCATCCTGATACTGCTTCTTATACTGTCATGAGCCCAGGTGGGTAAGAATTTAATACTAATTACTGTATTTGTTTGAGAGGACACCAACCATTGTGAAAAAGGTACAAGTGTTTAACTACAAGGTGCTAAAGTGTTCCTAATTTCATTTATCAGATGGAGAAGGGGAAATGAAAAACATGTTACAGTTTCCTACCTCAATGATAAATCATTGGCTTAGTCTTGAAGCTGAGTAATATTTCCCTTATTTAGAGCAACCTACTTTCCCAAGGATTTGGCCATTAGCAAGTTGCTTAATGCAAGCTACTAACCTGATTGCCCACAAGAGCAGAACTGACACAAATGCAGAAGTACAAATTTCCCAAGCGGCCTTCCCACGCAAAGTAAATAACAAAAGAGAAAAGTGCTGTTTACTAAGAGAGAATTGGAAGGTCACTACCGAATGCATAAGTTAGTGCAATTTATTTTTTCTTCTAGCATTACAAATACCCCTTAGCATATTTTCACACAAGGCCTAGATGAGTTTGGTATATACCGGTTTGGAAATCTGTATTGGACCAAAATAACCAAATTATGCATTTGTGTTTTCCAAGTGGTGGTTCTGCTTTTCCATTTGTCCCAAACACCACGCAAATAGTGACAAAAGCTCAAAGACATACTTTCAATACAACATATGTCAATGCTATAAATTTCTTTGCTAGCAAAGGACCATGGGTGAAAACAAGGAGCTGTGGCTCAGTGGTAGAGCATCTGCTTGGCATGCAGAAGGTCACAGGTTCAATCCACAGCATCTCCAGTTAAAAGTGATGTGAAAGACCTCTGCCTGAGACCCTGGAGAGCCACTGCCAGTCTGAGTAGACAATACTGACTTTGATGGATCAAGGGTCTGATCCAGTATAAGGCAGCTTCATGTGTGTTCACATGATTATGGAGCAAGACAGACTATGCTGCAGCACAGCTAGCAGATAGGATAGAACGGTTGCCACTACGATCCCAATTACACTAATCTCCTTCTCTACTTCATACCACCTTGTCCAAAAGTAAGAAGTATTTCAATAAAACCTGTTTAATGTCTTGAACACACTGAGGGATAATGAAATGTTTTCATGAGAAAGAATAAAAAAAGCTTCAAAGACTTGGCACAGAATATTACAGTCCCAATTGAGATTTTTGGTTTGCTTTTCAAAATGCTAGGGTGTAAAATGGTCCATGGGCACTTAAATAATTTCACTTGAAAGGATGATATGATGCACAGAATAGTAACTTACTGTCGTGGTTGCTCATGTTTTCAGCTGTGGGGGGAAGAAATCTGCCTTATAACCCTTTAAAAAGTGCTGGAAGAACAATGACTAATTTAAGTTATGCAATACTAGTCAAGGAAACCAGGATAATGAAGTCACCCTGCTACTGAATGTCTTACACAAGAAATGGGGCACTACTGAAAGAAAGTTGATGCCACCTGCATTAATTAGAAAAAATCAAGAAAAACTGGCAGAACCAATTTGTTTGAAGCTCTACATTTTTTTATTTGCATCAAGAGAATCTGAAAAACCAGCAAAAACCTACTTGTTGTGCAAAATGAACAGCTAACAAGAAATGAAGCAAAATGTAATTAAACAATAGTAATTCGCACAGCCTTTCCCTAACCACTGTACATACTTGTCTGCAGTCCTTATAACTTCCCAGTAAGATAAGGCCAGTGTCAATGAAGAGTTTTCATGTGACTGTCGCTTTTCAAAAAAAGAGCCTTGGTTTCACTTACCGTGAAGGCTTCTTCTGCTCGTAGGTAAGAAGGGCGTCTTCAGTCTGGGTTATTTTCCTTTATTTGCTAGGGAAGGCAGGAATCAACAAAATTTGTAGGCCTTCCGGTTCTCTAGGGGAAATGACCCCCTCCCTTCGGAACTCAGTAGTTGAAAAGCTTAAAAATGCCAATAAGTAGTAATCCCTATAATTTAACAAACAATTCTTGCCCCTAATAGACGAGGAACACAGGGACGGAAAAAATAACTGGTAACGAGAAACAATCATTCAACTTTAACATGTAAAAAACACGTCTTACATAAGACACCCTCCCGTAGCAGTCGCTAACTTCTTCCCCTTTTTTTTTTTTTTTTTTTTTTACACTTATAACTAGGGAGGGGAAGACGCCCTTCTTACCTACGAGCAGAAGAAGCCTTCACGGTAAGTGAAACCAAGGCTCTTTCTCGCTCTAGGTAAGAAGGGCGTCTTCAGTCTGGGACTTACCAGAGCTATTTGTGAACTTGGGTGGGAATTAGGTCTCCTGTACAGTCTGAAGAACTCCCAGACCAAAGGCGCATGCCTCTCTGGAAAACGAGCCCACTTTGTAATGTCTGGTAAATGTTGACAAGGAAGACCAAGAAGCAGCATTACATATTTGTTCCAAAGACACCTTGTGTCTAAATGCCACCGTGGTGGCCGCACTCCTGACCGAGTGTGCGGTGATGCCAGGTGGAGTTCTCACTCCAGAAGTCTTATAGGCCTGGGCAATACAGGCCTTAATGGTGCTACTAATAGCTGCCCGAGACATGGCGCCTCCCTTATTGGGTGCCGTCAAGGTAATGAAGAGACGCTCTGACTTTCTAATATGCTGGGTTTTTCTGATGTAAATGCGCAAGGCCCTTTTAACATCTAGGGAGTGCCATTCTCTCTCCTTCTGATTAGAAGGATTCGGGAAGAAGGTAGGAAGAACCACCTCCTGTTCAAGGTGAAAGCGAGTCTGAATCTTTGGAATGAAAGAAGGATCAGTACGGAGAATCACTCTATTCTTGCGAAATATGCAAAGATCTGGCCTGACGGAGAGTGCTCCAAGTTCCGAAACCCTTCTGGCTGAAGTGACTGCGGTAAGAAACAAAGTTTTCATGCGGAGCCACTTAAGGTCAACTTTTCTAAGGGGTTCAAACGGTGGTTTGGTCAAGGCTAGCAGAACCGAACGCAGATTCCAAGAAGGGAATCTATGAACCACCGCAGGGGATGTCAATTTAACTCCTCTAAGGAAAGCACCGATGTGAGGATGCTTTGTTAGGGGGTACCGACCTATACGAGGTACCAGCGTGGCTATTGCGGCCAATTGTCGCCGTAATGTGGAGACTTTAAGACCGAGTTTATGTCCGTCTTTGAGGAAGGATAGGACGTCAGGTACCTTCGGTTTTAGTGGATTCTTGGAGTTGCGGAGACACCAAGTGGCGAACACCTTCCAGGTAGCTCCGTATATCCTTTGTGTGGCCGGTCTTCTGCTGGCTAAGATGGTATCTACGATGTCGGCACTGTACCCCTGATCTAAGAGGCCTCGCCTTTCAAGTGCCAAACGGTTAGACGATACCACCCTGGATCCGGGTGACAAATCGGTCCTTGGAGCAGAAGGTCCTGTCTGACTGGAAGTCGCCAGGGAGGCTGAATGGATAGCTGTTGTAATACCGGATACCAAGGTCTCCTTGGCCAGTCTGGAGCTATCAACAGTACTGTGGACCGAAGGCTCCGAATGCGCCGGAGCACTCTGGGAATGAGAGGAAGAGGTGGGAATGCGTAGAGCAGTCCGTTCGGCCACGGGGATAGGAGAGCATCTGTCCCTTCCGCTCCGGCCTGGTGGTATCTGGAATAGAACCTTTTGAGCTGGGAGTTGGCTGGAGTCGCGTAAAGGTCTACTTGTGGAAGGCCAAACCTGTTGACCATCTGATTGAATACCTCTGGGTGTAAGGCCCACTCGCCTTCGTCGAGGCGTTGTCTGCTGAGCCAATCGGCCTGGATGTTCTGCACCCCTCTGATGTGCTCTGCTGATATCGAGGCTAGATGGATCTCGGCCCATTCCAGTATCTTGGAGGCTTGCTTGTGGAGTGATGACGACCTGGATCCTCCCTGCTTGTTTATATGAGCCTTTGTGGCTATGTTGTCTGTTCTGATGAGGAGATGAGTCCCCTGCAACTGGGGACCGAAGTGTAGAAGGGCATTCCATACAGCAGTTATCTCTAGGAAGTTGATGCTCCTTTTCTGCTGATTGAGATTCCAGACTCCCTGCGCTGGTTGGTCTCGGAGAGTAGCTCCCCATCCCGTTAGGCTTGCGTCTGTGAACAACTGAGTAGGTGTTTCGTGGATGTAAGGGAGACCCCGAGATAGGTTGGATGGGAGCGTCCACCAAGTCAGGCTCGCTCGGGCAGCGTCCGAGAGAATCAGTAATTTGTTCCGTTTTTTGGCAATGTCCTTCTGGAACGGTTGAAGCAACCACTGTAAGGGCCTTGCCCTGAAACGAGCCCATGGTACCGACGGGATGCACGACACCATGTGTCCCTGGAGCTTGGCAAGTGTCATAAGACGAGATGTCTGGGTAGCAGCCACCTGTTTGGCTAATGACGAGATGGATTCCACCTTGTCCTTCATGAGGATGAGGGAGTTGGTTGTAGTGTCTATGACTACACCGAGATGAGTCAGCGTCTGAGAAGGAACCAGTTGACTTTTGTCCCAATTGATGAGGAAGCCATGGTCCTGTAGAATCTTGATCACGATGTTGGTGTGAATCCGACTGAGTTCTTGAGAGGGAGAACATATGAGGATGTCGTCCAGACTCCCTGTTTGCGAGCCTCTACCATGAGGGTCACCAATATCTTGGTGAAGACCCTTGGGGCGGAAGTTAGACCGAAAGGTAGGGCCCGAAACTGATAATGGTCCTCCTGGCAGGAGAAGCGAAGGTACTTCCTGTGTTTCGGATGGATGGGGACGTGGAGATACGCTTCGGTGAGGTCCACCGAGGTAAGGAAGGCTCGAGGTGTTAAGGTCTCCGAGATGGACTTCAGAGTTTCCATCCTGAATTTCCTGTAGATGACAAATTTGTTCACCCAATTGAGGTTCAGGATGGCTCTCCAGTCCCCATTTTTCTTTGGAACCGTGAAAAACACGGAATAGACTCCCAAGGAGCGCTCGGAGGACTCGACGGGCTCTATGGCCTGGATGTCTAGCAGATGTTGGATGGCTTCTCTTGTGCGGAGCAATTTTTCTTTGCCCAGATTTATTTTGGAGATGAATCTTGCTGGTGGGGTTCTGCGAAACTCGAGTAGATATCCTTGAGCGATGATGGAGGATACCCAATGATCCGCATGTGATGCCTGCCAAGTTTTCGCGAAGCGGGAGAGGCGGCCCCCCACCGGGTCGATCCTGGAGTCATTGTTTGGGTTGTTGAGGCCCATACCCAGACCTGTCAGGAGGATGGGAAGAGCGTGGGGATCTGGAGAAACGACCTCCCCTCCGAAAGGAACCCCTGGAGGAGGTCCAGGATCCCTTTCGTTGATCGCCCCTAAATCTCTGGAGTGTGTGGGAGGAACGAAAGGAACGCGAGAAGGGCCTTTGCTCCCTCTTGTAGCTCTTGGGAAGAGCCTTTTTCTTGTCTCTTGTTTCAACTAGAATAGGGTCTAGTTGATCGCCAAAGAGTTTGTTACCCTGATACGGGAATCCCATCAGGTCAGCCTTGGAATGGTGGTCCACCTGCCAAGGTCGAAGCCAGAGGGCTCTCCTAGTTGCTAACTGGGTGGCAATGGCTCTAGCAGAAAAGGAGAGGGTGTCTAAGGAAGAATCGGCCAGAAAGGTGACCGCTTTTAGGATTCTGGACACTCCCTCCTGGGCTTTCTTATTACCTTTAGGAATAATCTGTTGAAGTTTGCGTGTCCATACAATGGCCGCTCTGGACACTAAGGCTGAAGTGACCGAAGCGCTGACAGCTAGAGCAGAAGCCTCGTGTGTTCTCTTGAGAGAGATCTCAGCTTTTCTGTCTAGAGGATCTCTGATGGATCCCTTACCGTCTCTGGCCACAACGTCATTGGAGTGTAACGCACACACAGGTGCTTCCACTATCGGGGGTTGGAGTAATCGGGCCGTGTCAGGGGCTAAGTCATAGAACTTCTTAGCAATGGCAGGAGTCTGTCTGCCTGCTAAAGGCTTTTCCCATTCAGCAGTAATGAGAGAGGTGAAATAGTCTGGGACTGGTATGACCCGAGCAGGGTTGGCATGCCTATGGAAAAATTCCTTGGAACCCTTAAGCTTGTCTGAAGCTTGTGGGTCCTGTGGTTCTGATAAATCCAAGGCCTCTAGAGTCTTAATCAAGAGCGAGGGGAAATCCTCCTGAGGGAAAAGCCTGAGCTGTTTCTCCTCTGGCTTAGGCAGATCTTCCTCAGTGGATGAATCATCCCCTTCTTCATTCTCCGCATCCGAAGAGTCTGGAGAGGATTGGGCCTGCATTACTACCGACCCCCTGGGTTGGTGAGAGGATTTGCTGGAGACAGGCCTCTCACCAGTAGACACAGCTTGTCTATGCTGTGCACTAGAGCCCTCTAGAGGATCCTGATAGTCTTCAGGGTCTCTGATAGAGGGGGTGGGGGTCCGCTGGGCCGCTTGTAGGCCGTCTACAAAAAAGCTTCTTAGGAGCTCTGTGAGCTCTGCCCTTAAGGCAGCCATTCCCCCCGACTCTAAAACCCCCGCGAGCGCCTGTACCTTACCGGTAGATTGTGCTGCCGAAGAGGGGCCTGGAGTTCCATCGCCGCTTGGGGAAGCCTGGCTAGCAGCCGCGGCGGTAAGCAGGGGTCTCTCCTTGCCGAATGGGTCCGCGGAGCATTCAGCCGCCCGCGGGGTCCTCGGCGCCAGGCTAGCAGCCTCGGCAGGCGTCCGGCTAGCAGCCGCGCCTAACTTAACCCTCTCCGCCACCGATGTGGCGGCGGGTATCTGTGGCGGTTGGCTAGCAGCCTCGCCAGTCTTCTTACGTTTTCCTGAGGAGGGAAACTTTTTGTCCCCTTTTCCCTCAGGATTCAGCTTTCTTTTCCTTTTCGGATCGGGGCCTTTTTGGGACTGCGATGAGTCTCCGCGGCTGTGATCCGCCGCAACAAGGAGGCCCGGGTCCAAATCTATGGACGAAATGAATTCGTCCTGGTGGGCATCCGCCATTTTTTTTTTTTTTTTAGGCGGGAAAATCTAAACTGAAAAATCCCCCCCCCCGGGGCCCGCAAACAACAGACAAAGAGGGGGGAAAGACACGGAGGTAAGGGGGAAGGAAAAAGAAACGGGAAAGGAAAAGCTAGGGGAAGAAACTTTCACCCAAAATTTAGAAAAAACGGCGGAGAACCGGCGGCAACCTGCTTCCCTGACAAAGGCAGGAAACAAAACTGAGGCGTTCCGAAGGGAGGGGGTCATTTCCCCTAGAGAACCGGAAGGCCTACAAATTTTGTTGATTCCTGCCTTCCCTAGCAAATAAAGGAAAATAACCCAGACTGAAGACGCCCTTCTTACCTAGAGCGAGAAAGCATGTGTATCTTAATTTGATACAGAACAAGGTTAAACTCACATTAAAAACTGCTCTTGGCTTCACAGCCAGAACAAGCTGAACAAGCTTAGCCATACAAAGGATTTTGCTTTCTGCAGACTTCTGCTGAGTCACATTTATATTGGTGACAAGCAAATTTTTTGATGTTGTGTACATCAATCGCTTACCGAAGACAGGAGCAAAGGAAAACACGAATGTCAAGAAATTCAGTGGCTACTTTTCAAGGTACTGATCGGCAGGTCAAAGATCGAAGCACTACTCAAACCACATGCGAGCTATCCAGCTGTATACACACAGAACTAAGCAGTGTTGTGAAAGCAAACATCCATTCTCACATACATCTAGGCACAGAAGCAAGGCCACTTCAGTGGGCCTGGATGAGCATCACAATGGGGATGGCAACTTCTTAACATAATTTGCTTTGCTGAATGAGTCAACTGTCCTGGATTTCCATTCCCCTAATGCAAATCATTGCAGCCAGTGACTCAGCAGAACTATCAAAAGCCTTCTTTTAGAAGTACTTTGTTACAGCTTCCTGCTAAAAATAAGATGAATGAACAGCAGTTTACCTAATCTTTGAATTATCTCATGTTAATCAGATATTTACCCCACAGACTCTAAAAGTGAAGATTTGGGGGAGGAATTGCAGGAGATTTTTCAGAGCTAATTAAATGATGTGTGTATTTCTCAGGACAGCTGCCATTAATAAAAGTGAACATTCATAAAAGAAAATGTTTAGTATATGCTGTTAACTTAACCTCAGTTTGTACTTGATCTTTCACTCAAAGTATACATAATTTTCTTCTTAATTATGTGATTATATTTTAACATGTGTTCTGCTTATCCAAAGGGCTTAGACACCATTTCATTAGGGGGAGTTTCCAGCAAGAAAGGGGTTAGGAAGCTGCCTGAAGGCATCTCTGCTCCCCAGAATGCCCTGGGAATGCCTCCCAGAATGCCAGCGTGAGGACCCGCACTGGCGTCCGAGGGCCTCGCTGTAGCCACAATCCAGGAGGGCCAGCATAAGTTACCCAACACCGGCGTCTGAGCCAGTTTGCACGGCACAAGTGGCACAGACACTGACTCCTAAGAGCATTCCCCCCCATTCAGGAATGCACTGAAAAAACTTGCAGAGTTCTCTAGTTCTATCTAAAAACTCTTATTTAGGAAAATTTAAGTGACAAACTGGAGGGTTATGAAAGAAAATGACAAAAAAAGGGCGAATGAGCCCCATAAAGACATTGTTTTGTCTTATCTGACAGATTTTTAATTAAGAAAATTAAAAGCACACTCTTAGCTGCTTACGTACCATATTATTCACTCTTTAAACTACTTCTTTACACAGAGGTTGTTCACTTTAGATATAGTTTGCAGATTTTGTTGAAGAGTGGTAATATTTTGTTAAGTTTGTGGTTGATTTTAGATGTATTTTGTATCCTACTGAATGAGCTTTCAAGTGATACAGTATATAACTCGGAGGGTCATTTTGCACCATTGGCCTTGGCCTTATTTTTTATCTCCTGTTACTGGTACAGCCCTTTACTCTTTACTGAATGAAACAAAACATTAAGGAAGAATGGCACTTTGGTGGAATAAAACAGCACATTGTCAACACAATAGCAACCCTAGTCTTTGAACAAAACGCCCAGTACCAATTGATTCAAGAAAAAAACCTTCTGAGAAAAACCTGAAGAGCCAAAAGAAATATATTAAAAGGTACAAGGAAATATTAAAACGTCTTTTTTCAGACGTTTTGCCCTGACCTGGATGGCCCAGGCTAGCCTGATCTCGTCAGATCTCAGAAGCTAAGCAGGGTCAGCCCTGGTTAGTATTTGGATGGAAGACCACCAAGGAATACCAGGGTTGCTGTGCAGAGGAAGGCACTGGCAAACCACCTCTGTTAGTCTCTTGCCATGAAAACCCCAAAAAGGGGTCGCCATAAGTCGGCTACTACTTGATGGCACTTTACACACACACACACACATAGAATAATTAAGGCTGTATACCTGCCAGCAAAATTTGAGAGTACTTCCTAAAGTCAAATACAAAACAGGTATCAAGCTATAAGATATCACCCCAAAATATAGCTTTTATCAGGCTCCTAATACTTATTTTAAAGATATACACCTAAAACATCATACATTTTTACCAGAAAAAGACACAAATCGAACCAAACCTGCATGTTACAGAAATCCACTTACTGGAGAGCCATAATTGTGTGTAGATTACTATTGACAGTACAAAGCCCCCAGCAAATCTGGGCTCGCCTCTGTGGATAAAATTGCCTTAAATGTTCAGGACTGAACACTGCCGTAAAGCTTTCATTTGAATTTGACCTTCTCTTATGTGAACCTGTTGGCTCAAATTATCTTAATCTATCACTTAATTATCTTAATCTGTCTAGAGCCTGCATGGTGTAGTGGTTAAGAGTGGTGGAGACTCTAATGTGGAGAACCAGGTTTGATTCCCAACTCCTCCACATGAGCGACGGACTCTAATCTGGTGAACTGGGTTGGTTTCCCCACTCCTACACATGAAGCCTGCTGGGTGACCTTGGGCTAGTCACAGTTCTTTCCGAACTCTCTCAAGTGTATGTTGTGGGGAGGGGAAGGGAAGGTGCTTGTAAGCAGCTTTGAGACTCCTTAATGGTAGAGAAAAAGCAGGGTATAAAAACGAACTACTCTTCTTCTTCACTAAAACTGAAATGTTAGATTTGAGAAGTGGCTGCTTTCCAGCTGACACGTCCATCGATGCTTTACCACACATGGAAAGCAAGGTGACTCTATCTTCAACGTTTTATTATAAGGAGTTTCAGAATGTCCTTATAGCCTCTGCAATTTTGTATCATCTAAAAATAATGTGGAGAATCTGTAATTTTCTATCCTTCTAAACTTAGTGGAGAAAAACCTGTCAAAATTATTACTCAGAAAAGCTCCGATTCATAGTTTGATTCTTATTCAAACATATCACACTTATAGGGGAGAAAATAGACAAAAATTAACTGAGCTATGTGATGCTAGAATGCATTTTTATACTGCATTCCTGTCTCCACTATGATTTGTATTTGATTGCCTCAGTATACCTTCTGTAAAACAGCATCACTATTCATTCTCCCATCTTTTGCACCTCATCGACTCATATTTGCACACAGCACTGTTGTCATGTCAATACTGAGAAAGTAGATTGATAGTTTATGCTACCATTTGTGATCACACTAACGCTTGGGTAAGGCCTCACCAAACCAAAGTTTAAATAAACTAACTTTGGTTAGTTTGATCATCTAAGGCAGGCCACTGTGGTTTATTAAGCACAGTTGCTCTTAATAATGGTTCCATGTGAAATATGAACACAAGCACCCTGGCTTTAATCCTTGTTGGCTCCCCAGCACAGTCCTCACCACAATGCAGGCTGGGATACCAGCTAGGTCACTGCTGGAGGCAGGAAAAAAGACCAAAGGCAATGACACCAACATTCATTGAGATAAACCAAGAACTGACTGATTATCTGAAAGACAATTCCTGACTTCATGAATTAACCATAATTTAAAAAACAAATTGAGCCAAGCCAAAAGCTTTTTAGTCACATCTGCCTAAAACGTACACTTTTAGAAGCCCAATAGCTTATTCAGGCTCACCTACTACTGAATCAACTACTATACTCAGCCTGTTGCGTTTCTCCCTGTCTGAAATGTGCTGTCTAGATATGCCCTGTTAGATAGCCGGTGTTTCATTTAATTTGGAACATCTCAAAACACTGTATTTTAAATAGTTTTTTTAAAGTACATGAAAATGTAAACAATTTTTACCTTATAAAGTTTAACAAGGGAACCCTTATTATTTTCATATGGAATTAATAATTGCATTTCCATCATGAACCAGAACTTGGCCCCCAACTAGGCTGTAGGCAAATAAAACGCTTCTGTGTTAAATATAATGTTAGATCAATCACAGAGAAACATGGAGAGTGGGTGAAGAGTAAATGAAAGGGCAAACAAGTGGAAATGCCTTTCCCCATAAGTTTCTGCTGTCCCATTTTGAAATTGACCCTTGTCCTATGTTTATAGCAATTTTTGAACCTTTTGTTCCAAGTTAAGAGCTTTGGGAAGGAAGTATATATCCCAGCAAGTTCGATGAAAGACGACTAATTCATTTTATCTTGGAGTCTTACGTTCATTCCTCTGTCTTCAAATCATTTAAAGATAACGTCACATTATGTGTGGCTGTGAAGCTTAATTCTCTTCTAGAAGTCAAGCCAAGTGCCAGTGTTTTCACAAAAATATGTAAACCTCCGCTTCTTTTGGATTGAATTGGGTAGGTACATGCTGATTTTGTTTTATTTTCATTGTCCACACACACTCTTTGGGTAGGGCTGGGATAACAAGCAAACAAAAAAGCAAAAAGCAATTAATTGCTCTGAACCCAAACACCTGCAGGACTACTTCCACACATGCAAATGAGGTTTAGATCTGTGTTTTGCAAACAGCAGCCCCCTTCCACCACCTCCACCACTCTCAGGCACATTACAAACATTTGTAACTTGAGGGGTGTTTCATAAGTTTTATGATATGGCATGGGGACGTATACTATTCACAGGAAGAAGTAGACACTCCACTGGATTCGTGCCTAAAGTAGCTCTTTGGATCCCAGTCATTGGCTGCCGACATAAGAACATGAAAACCAAAGAACATTCCACAAATGAGCTTCAGAAATCCTTGTACTTCCTATCTTAGAAGTAACCAGAATTTGTTGCAGGGAGAAGAAGAGGCGGGATGCAGCATATGAGCCTAAGGACTACAGAATCTTGTTCTTGTTTAGTTGGTTCATAAGAGTTCAATGTAGCCATTGTCTTAAACATCACAAGACCATCTTTATAAACTACCCATTCAAGGATCTATTTAATCTTGGAAAATAGCTCTCTGAACTTTGTTGAAATGACTCTTTATCATATAATCATATATATTGTCATACATTAAATGGAATTGGTACTTTCTTCAGGCCCAACAACCATTAACAGAAAGCCATCTTTTGTTTAAGGCACTGAATCTTTTGGAGAATCAGAACTACCACCAAGGCTGGAAACAAGTATAACATTCTAGACAACTGGATAATGGGCTGGATCCTAACTCTCCATCCATTTGCATAGGATTTATGTTGATTCTCCATACCCACTGTACATCGCCTCATGCTATTCTTGAGAGCCCACCAACCTCCCTCTTTTCTGAAGATGCATTTCAGGATGAAGAGCTGGCTGCAGCTGAATGGGAACAGTGGGAAAGTTCTGTTCTGTGAGCAAAACTCTGCTTGCAGTGCCTAGGATCCAACCCAATATTTATCATGTAATTAACTTGCTTTGATTTACTAAATGAGCCTAACTATCTTTACAGGGAAAATATAGTGCTAGTGGCAATGTCAGTTCACTTTAAATCTAGGCCATTTTACTTCTCCAAATGCAAGTAAATATGTGACAAGTGTTAGTTCGGAAGACAGCCACTTTAAAAGCACAGTTCAAAAAAAGACAAACAGTTGTTTTATGACAGGGAGCTGCTGCAAGTATAGCATCCCATTTGTTACATGATTGTATTAAAGAAGATTTCTAATGCCAATGAAGAAACCTCTAGAAATTCCAAACAGCCATTTGGCTCTTCAGCAGAAGTGCCTATACAAAAATTAAGAAAAGTAAGACAGACAGATGCTTTAACGGGCTGCCTATATGCTACTGAGCCAAAATCATGCTGCTTGTTATGGGTTTTTAAGTGATAAACAGCAACTGCACCCAATATGAACTTATCCTTTCTTTATGAAATGTGGAGAAGGCCTTGCCACAGCCAGAATGCATGAAAGAAAATCAGGGAAGGGGGCACCAGCGCTAGCATGGCGCTCTCAGTAATTGCAGTGCAGAAGCAGTCACATTGCTAAACAATTAATTGCCTTCATACACAAATGGGCTCTCGTGTTTCAGCAATTCCTTGATGTTCTTACACTGCATTTTAATTGTTCAGTTACTTGATTTTAGCTAGAAAGCACATATTGCTTTGGGTACTTGCTGGAGGAAAGACGGCACTTGCTGGAGGAAAGACCGTGACCTTGGGCCAGCACTCTTTCACAGGCTGAGGAGGTGGGGAAGAAGGGGGGGGGAGAATGTTGTAAGCTGCATTGTATCCCCATTGGGGAGAAAAGCAGAGTGTAAATATCGAAGAAAGATCACCACCTCCTCTCCTGCTTGCCCATCTCATGCAGCAGGTCGCAGCAGCAGCTGTTCCTCCCACCCTATTCATCAGCCCATCCTCTTCCCCATCCCTCTGTCATCTCATCTGCCTGCCTCCCACCACTCTACCTGCTGTCCCCCTTCCCTTAACGATTTGTAGTGCCGCTGCCTCCACCACCAGGCAGCAGCTCCTCTGTTTTGGGGGGATTTAACTCCTCCATTCCTCCGCAGTGTTTTAGATTTTTCTGTACACCTGTGAGGGTTCCCCAAAGTTTGTAGACAAGTCTCCCTTGGCTCAACATGGTTCCAATCTGCAGATTTAAGTATCAGCAGTATCAACAACACATTCAAGCAATCAGCACAACAGTACTTTGTGTTGAGCTCAGAAACAAACCGACAGCCAACATACATGTTTCAAGATCACACTAATATAGCTGAATTTATTAGCCCCAGATAGCAACCAGGCAGATGCATTCTGTACTAACTGAAATTTCCAAATGGTCTTCAAAGCACAGTAATGTAGCCTTGAGTTCTGTTTAGTTTCAAACCAATGTGTTTAAATAGTAAAACAAACAATGATTACTAACCAAGAAATGGGTATTACAAAATGAGAAACTACATTTAAATCAATTATTTTGGATTAGTCTTTTTCTTTCTTGGCCATTTAAAATCAATTTATCCCAATAAGAAAATAATCAATTTCCCTGGTAACTTGGGAGCAGTCCCTCCCCCCCCACCACCACACAAACACAAATGAGCAATCTCACAGCCTCACCTTCTTCTGGAATTTTTCCCATCCTGTTCTCCTTTCCCATTATTCAATCCACACTATACCCTTACTTGACCTGCTCCGACATGTCTTGTCTTGTCTTGTCTGCTCTGCTCCGTAAGCTCTCTGTGGCAGGGAACATGTCCCACCTCTATTTTGCAAGTGTTCTCTGTTACAGAAATCATTAAATAATGATTAGAAATATTTAAATCAGATACCGATTCATCAAATACCCAACAACTCCACAATCACATGTCTGAGAACAAAAGAGAATTTGTTATCTACACATGTCTGAGAATAAAAGAGAATTTGATATCTACAATCAATAAGCCCACATACAGAATATTACAAACCGTACGTAATTCATGCCTGCAGGATATTATTAAAGCAAACAGGTTTTAAAGGCTTAGTGATAAAAGAATAGAAGATAGTCGGTGTATAGCAAGAAGAACATTACTGATAATCATTGTGGTTTTAAGGATGAGCATTTGTTTGGACAACAGTCAGAGCTCCCATGACCCTAAGTATTTTTTATAATGAGCATCTCTTAGCAATGCATATTCTGATCTGAGAGTCAGAGGTTCAAACCAGACTCCATTTTATAGAATGAGAACTGTAGAACTCTGTACTGCAGGCCTGTTGTGAACCTTAATGAGATAAAGATTATTTAACACTTGGCAGAGTGTTATAAACATGGTATAAAGATGCTTATATGTTAAAAGTTTACAAAACATAATGTAATATAATACCATGTATTCTAGCATCCATGCACAAAAGGCCTATGGAGTTTTCCAGTGTTCTTCTCCATTAATGTATTCTGATACCTGTTAAGAAAATTCCTTGGGGTAATAATAACCACGTTTCATAGTGCTGCAGGGAGCAGGGCCGGAAGAAGAGTTGGTTTTCATACCCCACTTTTCTTTACCTTTAAGGCATCTCAAAACAGCTAACAATCGCCTCCCCTTCCTCTCCCCACAACAGACACCTTGTGAGGTAGGTGGAGCTGAGAGAGTTAGGAGAGAACAGTGACTAGCCCAAGGTCACTCAGCAGGCTTCATGTGTAGGAGTGGGGAATCAGACCCAGTTCTCTAGATTAAAGGCTGATGCTCTTAACCACTACACCATCCCCTCCTTTCTTTTCCATCAATAGAGCTCCACTGGCACAGAAGGAGCAGTTTAACACACACCCCATCATCATTGTAGCCCCCTACAACTTTCATGGCTTTTCCTCTACACAAGTACCCCAGGAATGATGTCTCCATGGACTGGAAGGGGCTGCAGGAACTGGAAAATCAGTATTCCATGCACGCCTGCGCAGTCCCAATGTGGGACTGCATAGAAACCATTCAGATGAACTGGAAAATCAGTATTCCATGCACAAACGTAGAATGCAGGCCAATACTTTATGTTCATAGCAGCATTAACTAGGTTTCTGTCTCCCCAACCATGGCTTACTCACAGGGGTCCACTTCACAATAGTCCTTCTACACCCACTTTGTTTCAATAATTCTGCATGGGGAAGAGACCAAGGCAGATGATAAAACATCTCTGAGTTCAGAGCATGCTGTTGGCTCTTGCCATTAACAATGCAGTCATCAATTAATTGTGAAGAAATTAAAATCTGATTAATGCTTTAATCAGCTCAGCACTGATAATTGACTAAAGCGTGCAACCCTGTTAAAGAGTAAATCCTGTTTACTCATTCTTTTTTTTCTTTTCTTTTTTCTTTTTTTTACTCATTCTTGAACACTGCCTAGGATTTAAAAAGCTCAGGCCTCTGAAAAAAAGTTTTGTCTTGGCAACCCTCAAGGCACATGATGCCACCATATACTTCATGTTACTGCAGAAGTACAGAAGGCCAAATTAATAGAGGGAAGAGAAGAGGAGAGGACGTTTGGATAGACGCAGTACATTCTCCAAGACAAAAGAGTATGGGCTAACAACCCCATTCATGCACCAGTCAAGACTGCAATCCTCATTCTCTCATAATACTGCTATCAATTTCCATATACCAGGAAAACCATTCAGTGTACAAATTCCAGGTGGTTTACACTGATAAATGCCCTTCATTCATATATGCACAGTATTAAAGCATAGAGCTTTGTAATGCTGATGATTATTCAGAAGGTCAGGCACTTTAGTGCTTTGATAAAATGTTCTCATTCATACATTTTTTGCAACATCAGACAGGAAGCCATAACAGTGAATTTATACCAGACGTGGGTGTTTCATCCTTAGTGTTCTGGGCGAGGGAGGAAGGACAACTTACGGTATACCTACTGCGCAGTTAAAACAAATCACTCCTTTGTAGCCTACCTGTAGTTAGTTATCCACTAAATCCTTCAAGTGGGTGGAGTCCACGTCACAAGGTAACTGAACTTTGTGTATTTGCATATAAACTGAAATAAGAGAGGTCGAACCATTTACTTCCTGAAGCTTGGCTCATAAATAACTTTTGGTCTTGCAAAACAACCTCCCTTTAAAAATGAGGTAGGAGGTTGCAGTTGCTCCAGCCAAGGTAAGTTTTCAGTTTAACAGCCACTCCACCCTGCATGCTCCTTGCAAGAAAATATTTATGTTGAACTAGAACAACAATAGGCTTATTTCACATCAGCCACAGCATTAATCTAAGTCCAAGGTGAAGTGGGGGGGGGGGAATTACCCTGAAGATATCAGCAGTGCCTCTTTCCACAAGAATGTTAACTACACAACCACCAAAGCTTACACTACAGTTTCTAAAAACTACAGTGCTAAATTCAGTGGATGGAAGGAAAAACACAGAATGCAGATTCAAATACCAAACAGTACACTACAATTTAACATATGTAAGAATTTTGTATAATTCAATTTAAAACAATGTTTCATGTGCTGTATATTTAGACATGAATATTTCAGTATTAAGGTAATGCATTTGACACAGACTACAATGTGTTAAAGATCACCATCAATAAGTGGGGGGAGCCATAAGTACACCATGTCTAATTTTAGTAGGATTGTATAATTAAGTAAAAATAAAAGATAATGAAGGACATAAATTTTACCTTTGCTCTTTCTCCATATTTTTGATTTGTCTGAATGGTTTACATTTTTCCCTTTTCTCCTATGTGCCTTAAAAGGAATGATCATTAATGAAAAATTGTAGGCTATATTTTTATTACTTAATGATTGGCTCGATCACAGCATGAAAAATATCTTCCATAGAGACAAGTAACGTATCTGCTGGAGATATTTTATTTTATGAGAAGAGGGCTAAAAATGTCTGTCAAATATCCTTCTGTGGGTGATTTATTGATAGTACTGACCTTTCGGATTCATCAAGACTGCCTCCAGTTCTTATCGCCCCTGCAGTGGAAGCTGCTGAACAGATATTGGTAAAAGCAGCAGCAGTTCCTCTGGTCCCTCCTCCCTCCACGCCGCACACACATACACACACACTGCAGAAGCAGCTGGCTAGACACAGGGAGAAGAGGCGAATGCAGGAGAAGCCAAAGAAAAGGGCTAAGAAACAAAGTTGATCCTCCTTCCCCACCCCCAACCCCCCGCCCCCACTAATGATATGGCAGACAGGCAGCTTTCCACCTCTGGTAGACTGAAAAATGTCAGCAACGAGCAGAAACTCCTCAAACATTTGTGGTGAAAATCCTCAACGAGAACCATAAAAACAGCTTGCAACACCAGGTTCCCAGTCTTTCTTCATTCAGTGATTCACATTTTCTCTAGGCTGCTACGGGCATTTCAGTTGTAACCCTTTCCAGGCTGAAGCATGAGGGAGATTTGTTTCCTGTACTGTAAAATGACACAATGTAGCACATATCCAGGTGTGTGGGTGTATACACACACATATACACATACACACAGACGTGCACTATATATATATATATATATATATATATATATATATATATTCACCTGCTGTGGATCTTTTTTTGGGTGGATATGTTGTCTTTAATAGCTTTGCAGACAAAATCCAGTAAAAAAAAATTAGAACTGAATTTGCACAAATGTGAAACCTAACCTTGAGCAGGTCACTTAATCTCTTTGAAATTCAGCTCTTGCTGTTTTATGCAGGTTGCATTGGAAAGACTATTAATATTTATGATGCACTTTGATACCTTCGTATTTATGGCACTTTTTGAATTTGCTGTGGTATATAAACTAGTCCACAAGCTTTAACTGGTGAATCAACATATGTCACAGAAGGTGGGAGTCCTGAAGACAACACACGGGTCACAGACTGTTAAAATGTAGGTGCCCAATTGGAGACTAAACCTAGATTCACTCTTCCAAGTTAAGAAATGCACAGCCCCAGAGTTCAGCTGTTCTGTATTTGAAATTGGTCAGCGTGGATTGATGCTGCTGCAACATAGTGGCAAAGGAATTAGAAAGTGAAACTTTCCCCATCTCTGCCACACGTGGAGTAGAAACTGTAGCCCATTCAGAGTATCACAGCACTATGAGACATCAAGGGGGGAAATGGATGTAGAAATTAAACACACACAAAAGAGGTAAGTATATGATAGAATACTTAATCTATGTTTTTGATGGTGGAGTTTTGTTAATCTTTTTGTTATATTGCAACAGGGAGCCTTACAGCATCTTAGTCTTTAAGACTTATAGGGGAATCACCTTTTTGTGCACTAGGGTAGGACATGACCAATTTTATTTGGGTGCAGGAGCCAACCCAAAAAATTTAGGAGCCAGACTAGATTTTCAGCCTTCAGTGTTTTATATTTTAATGACCACATTTCTAATTATTGCTACCTGAAAACCTAATCTCATCTCTCGACACCGTTTTTTATCATTTTGAATCTATGATTAAAGTGTTCTTGTTTATAAAATATAAGGGTGACCATGGTTGTCATCACCAAATAAAAACATTAACTCTAACCTAACTTCTTTCCCCCCATTTCACATAATTTCTTTACGTGCATTTATTTTATTCTTACACAACAGAACATATTCTGATGCAGAACAAATGTGTTTCAACCTTTCACCTAAGATTGCTTGGACATGCTACAATAGAATGAAATACTGGTTGCTCTGATGAATTTTTAAAATGCCATGGCAACTTGCCACTCAGGATTTGTCAAGCCCTCTACTGGAGGCCACCTAGACTATAAAAGTCAGGGTCGAACGGCCTGCTGAGAATCACCATTTAATTATACTGAACTAGTATATTTCAATCAGTAAGGTACAAAACTCAAACACTGCACTGAGCAATCATTAACACGTTTAACGTGTATTATCCCTAAAACCAACCAATATACATTTTAAAAAAATAGTAAAATTGCCATGCTAGCCACTTGCCCATTCAGCTCATGTCCTTATTAAGTTAAAGTGGGGTGAAAGAAGGTCTTTGTATATGCATATGTCAGCATCTTCTCGGTTCACAGGAATACAACTATTATTTACAACTATTTATTTACACCGATAACTGGAAGGTAAAATATTTGGGCCCTACCTAGCACGGAACTATATCCTGAACTATAAAACAACACTTTTAATCACATCCCACACCCAAGTGGATTCATATTAAAAAGCCTCAAGAGTCATGTCACAAAGTCTAGACCATCACTCTCTGGCATAGAGTTGCAACCATTTGTTTTTGTTTTGTTTTTTCAGTCTTTTATGTAACAGAAAGGTTATATCTCAGGTTGCAATGGTGCTATAATCTATAATAGGCACAGGAAATCAAACCAGTTAGTTAGGAGAATCTGCATGTCACTGCCAGCCAAGTGTCCAATAGTTTTAAGGGTAGCAAACATTTACAGAAAGACAAGACAGATTCACCTGGCAGAAGTATGCAAAGTATCTACCACAGAATCAACACATCATGTATCCTTAGTTTGTCATAACCTGTTCAGAGATCAATCTGTATGGCGGATATGTGGATGCCTAGATATTTAGATACCAGAATTCAAAATACATGGGAAGAGATTATTATCTTGCAATAAAAGCCAACCCATTATATTAGCACAGTAACAGCTGTTACCGCACTTGTATTCCCAGCGATGTATTAAGAGTTTGAAAACGTTTTAAAAAATACTGTTCACACTTTCTATGTATTCCCACCGATGTATTAAGAGTATGAAAACGTTGTAAAAAATACTGTTCGCACTTTGTTTGGCCCCTTTAGCTGTGAAGACGTTTTCCAACGATTTATAAGCATATCTAAAAACCCTTTTAAAGTGGTGTTTTTTATAACATTTTCAAACTCTTAATACATCACTGGGAATACAAAGTGCAGTAACCCCCAACGTCATACTGTCATTATGGATTTCTAGACATTCTCAGGAGCCATTTCTAGGAATTTCCCAAAGGAACTTCCTCTCTTATTGTTTGAAGCAACTTTTGCAGAAGCCTCTTTTGCAGAAGCCTCAAAGTAGGTCAGGATTAGTTCTGCTTCCTAAATTTAAACAACCAACAAATTCTTCATGTTGACTGCAGATGAAGAAGGGAAGCTTTGAATGCTTATACCTGCTCAGAAACAGATAGCTGTACTTATTAGGGGAACTGAAAAGCCAAACAACATACATAAAATGTCTCCACTGCACTCAATTGCTCAATCATATATAAACAGATTCAAGAACAATAAACT
This sequence comes from Euleptes europaea, assembly GCF_029931775.1. Lineage (NCBI taxonomy): Eukaryota > Metazoa > Chordata > Lepidosauria > Squamata > Sphaerodactylidae > Euleptes > Euleptes europaea. The sequence continues at coordinate 12,867,012 of NC_079325.1, read as the reverse complement.
ACACTGTATTCTCCACGTCGAGCCCATGCAACAACATGCAGAAGCATATATCTAGCCAAGTGTGCATGCGCACAGACTCATTTCAAATCAGGGACCCACAAGGAAGGAAAAGGGGGGGGTTTAATCTTTTATTTCCTGTTTAGTTTCAGTAATTGAAACCAGGCTCCCCATGCTGTTATAATTTCATGGGACACATCTCTTTTTCCTTTAACAAGCTGATATCATCGCAGGGGGGGCCAGTTTCTCCACTGGGATCTTGTAGGAATGATGTCTTGTTTTAAATAGGTATCACAACTTGCTTTTAACAATACCCAATGGCCGTGCCAAGCCTTGAGTAACTGGCTTCCCTTGACTGCTTGGCTTTTTTGAAGATGAAGGCAAGCCAGATGAAGGCAAACCAGCATTTCCAAGACATTTTTGTCCTTTTACAGCAACTGAGAACCTTCACTGAAAAATCGAATGAATTATTTAACTATGTCATGGTTATGGGTAACAACTTGATAAAAAGAAATATTGGATGCATTTGATTGAACAGGACAGCTAAAGTTTACCAGCAATTTTAAAATGTTACTTTAATGGTATTGCATAAGAGATTTATTAAGGATACAAGATCCCTGTGTGTGTATATGCATATTTGCATATTTTTGGCATAGGAGTATATTTGAATGGTTACTTTGGGAGAAGGATCCCTAATGAAGATGTTGTCAAAATGTGGTTCGTCTTCCATTTTATTCTGATTCAAATAATGTTTTACACATCATATGTACTTTGTTATATTGTTTATTAACATTTATCTTATTGAGAGTAGATTTACTTATACACATTTTTCCCTCAACTTTTTTGGCTTTTAAAAAAAGTTTGAGTGGGTTGCAGGTCTATTCCTCCCCCATTTCCTGTGATCTTTATCATGTCTGTTTCTGTCTTCAGTTTTACCAGGGTCTAAGGCTTAACAGTCATATGTTTGGTTTATAGACAGGATGCTAATGCGAAGATAGATTTGATCAAAGCCATACATTTCTCCAGATGGTATGTGCCTCTTAAACAGGACGTTAGTTCTCTTACAAAGGGATTTCAAAGGGAGATTAGAAAGAGAAACTGCTGAATTACATCTAATAATGAAACTAAAGGTTATGTATTCTCTTGGATTGAACAGAGATCTGGGATTCCTGTCTCATTACCCATGCTCATTTCCCCACACCTGCTACCCCTCTGCATATGACACCTAATCCAGTCATACTTACTTGCTTTTGACATTGACATTGTGTGCCCAATTCACTCTTCTCTACTTAAGGATAGACGGACTCACATTCTAGCAGTATCTGAAGACGTTAGCTGCGGTCAGGAAAGCTCATACCCTGCCAGAAATTTTGTTAGTATTTAAGGTGCTACTAGAGATCATGAATTGTTAATATCGAAAATCAAGATAAAGCTTAAGAAAAACACCAAAACATTCATAACACCAAAATACAATCTAAGCAATATTCCGGAAGAGTTTAAAGACCATGTAAGGAACAGATTTGCATTACTGAGTTCAAGTGAATGTAAACCTGAAGAACTATGGGTGGAAACTAGAGATATTATCAAGGAAGAATGTGCAAAGACTATTCCTGTAGCCAAAAGAAATGAAAAACCTCAATGGATGTCTGAGGAAACTCTTAAAATTGCCAAAGATAGACAAGAAGCAAAAGTAGAAGGTGACAGAAGTAGAATAAAAAATCTAAGTGCAATGTTCCAGCGACTCGCACGTAGAGACAAAGAGACCTATTATAATAACCAGTGTAAAGAAATAGAAGATAACAACAAAAAAGGAAGAACAAGAGATCTGTTCTACAAGATCCAAGAAATCAAAGGGAAATTTAAAGCACAGTTAGGTATGCTGAAAGATCAGCATGGAAATACATTAACTGAACAGGACAAAATAAAGACAAGGTGGGAACAATACACTAAAGAACTAAAGAAGAGATGAATGGATAAAAGATTCTTTCCAAGAAGAATCTTTTGAAGAAGAACCTACAGTTTTAGAAAGTGAAGTGAAAGCTGCATTGAGAGCAATTGGGAAAAACAAATCACCAGGAGCAGATGGGATATCAATAGAGCTACTATTCCAAGCCACAGAAACAGAGTCCATCAAAATCTTGACAAGAATATGCCAACAGATATGGAAAACAAAACAATGGCCCACAGACTGGAAAAGATCCATTTACATTCCAATTCCCAAGAAAAGAGACATCAAAGATTGAAGCAACTATCGGACCATCGCATTAATTTCTCACGCAAGTAAAGTGATGCTCAAAATCTTACAGCAAAGGCTGTTACCATATATGGAACGAGAAATGCCTGATGTTCAAGCTGGTTTCAGAAAAGGAAGAGGCACTAGAGATCATATTGCAAATATACGCTGGTTAATGGAGCATATGAGAGAATTTCAGAAGAAAATCAGCTTGTGTTTCATAGATTACAGTAAAGCTTTTGACTGTGTGGATCATGAAAAGCTATGGCTGGTTTTAAGGAAAATGGGTGTGCCACTACATCTGATCGTTTTGATGCGCAACCTGTACTCTGGACAAGAGGCCACAGTTAGAACAGAATATGGAGAAACGGAATGGTTTCCAATTGGCAAAGGTGTCAGACAAGGATGTATTTTATCTCCCTGTCTCTTCAATCTATATGCAGAACATATAATTAGGAAAGCTGGATTAGATTTAGATGAAGGTGGAGTGAAAATTGGAGGGAGGAACATTAATAATTTGAGATATGCCAATGACATTACATTATTGGCAGAAAATAGTGAAGATTTGAAACGACTACTGCTGAAAGTTAAAAGAGAAAGTGCCAAAGCAGGACTACAGCTGAACATCAAGAAAACAAAAGTAATGACTACAGGAGAATTACACAACTTTAAGGTTGACAATGAGGAAATTGAAATTGTTCAAGACTTTCTGTTCCTTGGCTCCACCATCAACCAAAAGGGAGACTGCAGCCAAGAAATCAGAAGGAGATTGAGACTGGGAAGGGCAGCCATGAAGGAGCTAGAAAAGATTTTGAAGTGTAAGGATGTGTCACTGGCCACCAAGACTAGATTAATTCATCCCATCATATTCCCTATTACTATGTATGGGTGTGAAAGCTGGACAGTGAAGAAAGCTGATAGGAAGAAAATAGATTCTTTTGAAATGTGTTGTTGGAGGAGAGTGTTACGGATACCGTGGACTGCCAAAAAAAACAAATCAGTGGGTTATAGATCAAATCAAGCCTGAACTGACCCTAGAAGCGAAAATGACTAAACTGAGGCTATCGTATTTTGGTCATGTCATGAGACAACAAGAGTCACTGGAAAAGACGGTCATGCTAGGAAAGGTTGAGGGCAGCAGGAAAAGAGGAAGACCCAACAAGAGATGGATTGACTCAATAAAGGAAGCCACAGCCTTCAATTTGCAAGATCTAAGCAAGGCTGTCAAAGATAGGACATTTTGGAGGCCATGAGTCGGAAGCGACTTGACGGCACTTAACACACACACACAAGGTGCTACTGGTCTCCTGCTATTTTCTACTGCTTATAAGAAAAGCGAGGATTTGTTTATTTTAAAAAAATGTTAGCCACCTTTCTCCATTGAGGAACTCAAGGCAATTAATAGTACAAATAAAACATAATGAAATATGCAATAAGAACAACAATTATAAAACCAATAAAAGTCACAGTTTAAATTCCAACCCATTTTACAGACTGAGCAGTGGTAATGATTTCCAGGATCAATAAGTAGAGTATAAGGTAGTCTTAATTGAGAATTAGAAAAGATTGAAAGGTAATGTTAATTGATTGTATCGAATGTATGAAAAAACAATAAAAAAATTTATATAAAAAAATAAGTAGAGTATAAGGTTGTCAAATTCCCCCATCGCTCTGGATGCACAAGATTATTTTATGCTGTAGTTCAATTTCCTTGAATCTCTGACACATTTATAGACTTTTCCCCACCATTCAGTATATGTATAGGAGAGAAGCAGGAATTCTGATCGGTGTTTATGACTCTGTAACTAGTAATTCACAGTAGGTAGCCATGTTAGTCTGTCTGCAGTAGTAGTTGATATTCAAACTGAAGTCAATGCATTTACCTGGGCTGAATAAAGACCTTGCATTCATGGCTCATTACCAATGCTGATTTCTCCACACCCATCTCTCCCCTGGACATCACAGACTCTTCTGCATACCACACCTAATCCCATCACGCCTGCTATTCACATTTACATACTGTTAACATTTACATACTAATGCTTATCTGAATTCACTCTCCTCTACTTAAAGACAGATGGATTCACATTCCAGCTGTATCTGAAGAAGTGAGCTGTGGCTCACAAAAGCTCATACCCTACCAGAAAATATTTTTGTTAGTCTTTAAGGTGCTACTGGACTCTTGCCCTTTTCTGTAACTAATAGTCAGCATAGAAGTTGGAATGGCCAGTTGCTATGATGTATAGTACATGACAGGTAATAACCAACAATGTGTGATGGTATGCAAAGTGTAGGCTTTTAAACTCTGTCCGGCAGCATACAGATTGCTTAATATACGTCAAGAATTGGGGGAGGGGGCCCGGCAGGGGTTTTTATGTTAGCTAGGAGGTTTTAAAAAAAATTCTTGAGCTGGGCCCACAGAAGCATTCTCAGTATCTTCCATCTGGATTTCTTTCTCCAGACTACAAGAGCCTGAGCGTTTTTTCAGAAACAAAATGGACTGTACAAGTATTTAGAAATTATGGAAAGGTATTTCGTTCAATGGTAAGGTAACACATTTGATATTTTAAATACAGCTTTTAAAAATGTGTCCTTGAGAACTGGTAATTCAGGTGGGCGACAAATTCAAAGTGTACTAGAAGCTGCAGCAGGATGGGCATGGGAACATGTTTACTTATGTATTTTAATGCACTCGGCATCAGTGAATTAGGATTCCAGGAATAAAAAGAATTTTAAAAGCAATAAAAAATATCATGCATAAAAAGAGTAAGCAAAACACTTGACTGAAATGTAAGATACATCAATTATTTAGCTTCCAAGAGCCTTAATCTAAAAAGTAATATGCTTATATGAGAACTCCCAATAAAACAATGTAACATTTTGTTCAGGCCCTTAACAATTTTAAGTAAATTTTCTGACACCAAGAGTCATTACAGGTGCAATTCTGCTCCAGTAAAAGCAGTGTGAGGCTTGCCACAGACCAGTGGTGAAATTCGTGGTATGGATTTTAACTATATCAAGTTACAGTTACATAGTAATGTGTTTTACATGAGTACTTTTATGCAATATTTTATGAGAAGGGCAGCAACAAAATGGACACCTGATTGTTGGCATTTTAAACTGAGGTTTGTTTCTTTCCAAGTTATCAGCACTGTTAAAGAAAATGTAGTCCTGATTAAAAATCACAGTAGTGCACCAGGGAACAGAATTATACATGTAAGCTTCCCACCTGCAAGCACCTCTCTTGGTCCCTTGTTTGGGATCCCAAGTCTGTGTATACAACAAGGATGTACCTGGGTGATATTTATGAGAAACAAGTAAGCGGGGTGGGGGGGAGGCTTCTAATCAGAATCAATCTTATTAGGTATGACAGTAGTCCAAAAAAGCAAAAGGGACAAATTTAAAAAGGAAATACCAAAAGTCACAAGGCTCTAAACTGACATTCAAACCTGGGATTAAACCACCGTTTGGAAAATACAATTTGTCCAGGCATCTGCATTCAGATATCACAGCAAACTGTTTGTCTGACAGTTTACCAAACTGGAAAGCTTTCAGGTATGCACCACTCAGAGGGAAAAGGGAAGAAGGAGGCTAGGACAGCCAACCAGTCACATCCATGCCTGTCATGAACAAAAGTTTGCTATGACATATTAATGAAGCACTTAAGTGCTACATTTCTACAGTAACTAGACATCTGGATTCCAGATTTCCTGGAAGTCCTGGAAGTAATCAAACTTAAGAACTGTACTATGGTTACCATTTCTTAGCAGTAAAAGAAAAACACTGTAGCTGTTCCAACAGCACCCTTTTTCTTTTTCATATGTTCTCGTAATGAGCTCTAGCACCATAAACTGGTTAAAAGCTTAGGCCTTGATCAAAGTTTTATTTAGAGTATATTGGTGGCTTAGCTTTCAGTTTTCTATTTTAATTCTAAATGTTTAATAACTGTTATTTTGAATACTTTAGTTAACCAGGGATCATTCCTGTTTATAGAGGCACCACAGCTTTAGTTGTTGTTGTTTTGTTTTTTGCATACGACCTCTTGGGCACTGGTAATGTCAATAAGAAGATACCGAAGAGATTTAAAATAATTTTTCCAGTGCAACACATTTTATATCGTTTCACCTAATCTTCTGGCATACTGTCTTTCCCAGATGTCCATGCCTTAGCTCACACAAGAACCATTTGAGCTACTACTTACTCACTGCATTGGATGCTTGATTATTAATAAATTGTAAGTTCCCTTTCTCAATTATTTTAGTGGAACCCTTTGACTATGTTTAAGCCTCAAGTCAGACAACAGTGGGAATGGCTTAGCAAGTATAAGAGCAGTATTTTTAACCCACTTTCCAAGACCAAAGATGCACATTCAGGTTCTTCCATCCTGTAGCACAAGCAAAAAAATATACCTGGAGCATGACTCACAAAAAAAGGTTCGTATCATCAGACATGTCAGCAATTAATCACTTTTCATAAATTATTTATCGCCTTTACAATGTTTATGCTATTTTATGCTGGTGATAAAGAGTCACGTTTTCTTTAAAAGGGCAGAGGGGAAGAAATGCAGAAAATCAGCCCAGGAGTACTCAGGTGAGTGGGTAACTCCGAACGCCAACAAAACTTGCACAGCAAAACAGACAAGAACCTATAGGGCAGCTATTCATCTACAACCAAGCCGGTCATGTAAAAAAAAAAGAGAGAGAGAGAGCTCAAAGAGCTGAAAATGTCTAAGAATTAGAGATGAAAGCTTTAACTGGCTTATGCAATAATAATCAACCAACTTAAAGCACTGGCACCCTGTCCTACTTTGAAGTTTTCCTGAATAAGCTTTATTTGAAATTAACAGGATCCACTCAGCAGCATGATAGCACTGATTCAGGGGAGCACTGATTGCGGGGTGTGGGTGGGGTTTGAATGAAAGCACAGTGTTATAGGCACACTGATTTATCTTTGAGGCTATTTTAGTTGTGACATGTTCTGTAAACAGACATCAAAACAAAATGTTCAATATGATTATTCTTTCAAACAATAAATGGTAGCTTTTATTGAATCGTAAATTCTTATACTGCATTAAATATCTCAAAAAGGCATATTGAGCATTTGATTATACACTAGTTAATTTATTTCTGAGTCAGATGACTAGGGTTGACACCCCAATAAAATATATTTTAGTCCAAACAGCAAATCTCCAAAATAATTACAAACAAAAATTATGTGCACACAGGCTTCAAACTGTTCCCGAGAGAAGAAGTGTTGCTCATCTTAGGCTGGCATCCTAATTTCACTTTTACTTCACCACAAGGCCATCAGAGAAAGGAGACAGATTTTGTTACATTCTGCTATTAACATGCTATTCTTGCATATGTGGAAACGAATTGTGAAGTCGACACTAGCTAGATGACTAATTTCACTATTTCCATACTTTCCTTCAGATAAAACAGTCTGAACTGCTTGTCTTTCACGGCAAATGTATGTGCGTGCATATGTGTGTGCGCATGTGTGCCCATTCAACCTTCAAGTGCCCACAGCACCCTCCTGCTTCTTTCAAGCTACGCCAATGTCACTGCCCTCTGCCCTTTCACGAGGTAAATGCTGACATTCATGTTTGCATGTAATCTTCCCTCACAAAAGGAACAGAAACCAGCGTAAGCTTAAATGCCACTGTCAAACATAAAATGTCTTAACTTGACAATTATGGAGCATAAATAAAAATGCAACTTTATTTCAGCTCTAAAAGAACAAATGACTAACGCCATCACCCACAAAGGAACTGCTCAAAGGAGAGCCTTCTCCAGGTTCCCTTCCACCACCCAATTTCTCCATGCTGGGTACTTAAATGGCTGGAAAACCATAGTAACCAAATGCAATTGTTAACTATTTTCCTCCCCAATAAAACCACAGGAAAGCTGGCCAGTGTGACCAAAACAGCACACTTGCTTTTGGTTTTGTTGAAGGTTTCACTTTTTAGGGGAGGGGGCTCTGAAGACTCACTGGGAGAGGGGACATTCCATTCCCCCTCCCAGCTGACCTTCACTTCCCTCTCCCCCCAAGCTTTGCTCTCACTCTCTGCTTCCCAAACTTTGTCTTTTCTCCCTCCAGCCATCAAGTTTGGAGTGTTTTTCTGCTTCCAATTCTTCCTGTCAAGTCTTCATTCCTTCCATGCACACTTACTTACCTGCCTGCCCTTCCCTTTGGCTACAAATCCTAAGGACACTTTCCTGGAATAAGCCCCACTACATTAACACATGACTTACTCATAAGTAGACCTGCTTAGGATTGCTGCCTTCATCCCCTATTTGCTTGCCTGCTGCTCTTCCTTCCTCCAATGCAGTCTTTCCACACCATTTTCTTTCTTCTCTCCTTCAACTCTTCCCACCCGTCTGGTTCTCTCTCCTCCTCCTTCCATCTATCTTTCCAGTCCTGCCAAGCACAGTAAATAAGGAATGCAGAAGCAGTCTAAGGTTTGTGAGGGAGGCAGGCCTCAGCCTAGCCTGTTCTACCCTCCCCCCCTTTTGCCTACTTGAGGTAGCTACGTTTTCACTGAGCATCCTGGGTTGCTATAGCTGCCTGAACCCTTTGCAACAATGCTCAGAGATCACATTTGAAGAATAATACCCCAATTGTTTTTTGGGCCATCACAAATAGCTAGAACATAGTAATACAACAAATAGTAATACAACCAAATCTAGGGTTTCCCGAGTTTGCAGAAACATGCACCTTAGCCCTGGGTGACTCTCCTTTTGCAGATCCTTTGATCTGCACAATGGGGCTGCCCACCTCAACTGGAAATATAATGAAAATTATGGAGCAAAAGGTTCAAACACCAGCATTTCCCACAACATGACCAGGATGACAAAATTAGAAATGTCAAAAAAAGGATCAGACATGATAAGTCAAAAAAAGCAGAACATGGAATTACTGACAAAAAAACAGTAAAAGGATAGCACATACAATAAGCAGATAATACATACCAAAAAGTGGCATACACTACTGTCCTGATTCCTTTTAGAAAAGTGTTTTGCCGACTCATTCTGTTATACTATAGCCCTACTTGGATAAGTGATGCTAGAAGATGACAACTCCAAAGAGCTGCTAAGTGTAAAATGAGTTTAAAAAACCTATCAAACACAACAGGACAACAAGCAATACACCTTACAAGATAGATGAGCACAGAAGCCAAAATCATATTTATGGAGAACTCTCACACCCTTCCTTGATGCAACAGAAAAAGGATTCAGCACTGCACTTCAGTTTAATTACAACAGCTTAAGAACTCAGCAGTTTAAGAAGTCATCCAGGATTAATCATGAGTTTGGCACATCCATCCATTTGTTATGCAACAGTAGCAAGCGTATGGATGTTGACAGTCTCTGTGGATGCACCAATTTCTGAGGTTTACAGTATTGTACAGAGTCACTCGCAATTTAAATCCTTAGATATGTAGTCAACAGGAATCAGCAGTATGTGGTACTCAATAACCAGGTGGAAGGATGGCCAACTTATCTGAACAGGTATGACATACTCAGTAAAGGAAGCCACAGCCCTCAATTTGCAGGATCTGAGCAAGGCTGTCAAAGATAGGACATTTTGGAGGACTTTTATTCATAGGGTCGCCATGAATCGGGAGCCACTTGACGGCACTTAATACACATACATGACATACTTTCCATGTATGTTGCAATATTCTACGAAATAGGAGCCATAGTTCAAAAATATTCCCAACAAGTCTGCCTCCCCTTAATAAGGACAACTGCACCATTATCATAATAATCAGAATAGGAGTGTCAAAGGGGACTTCTTCAAAAGGGACTGAAGGAGATGCATCCCGAAACGAACCCTATTGCAACAGAAAAAGCTGTCCTATAGTACTACAGACTGTGTAAAGCTCTAAGGAAAAGAATCCAGGTTTTGAATAATTTGAGCCCTGCTGATGGGTAAGAAAGAAATCATACTTCAAGTGACATTCAGAGTCACTCCATCAAATTGAGTCAACTGAGGCATAAGAGTAAGCTGATGTTCAGGTTGAAATTGTAGCACGAAGAATGTTGAAGACTTTCCTCAGCCTATGATGAAACACCAGCACTTGAAGCCCAATTGTGCTGTCTTGGATGCCAGTATATAAAAGAGAAAGCATGGTGAATACCAGCTGTCTAGACAGAGGCAAGCCCTGAGGTCCTCATGGATGGTGCTATTCTCAATCTCTAGGTGGCTTCTTGTTGGGATATGCAAGCCTCAGCATCCAGTCATGTGAGAGTTAACTGCTTATTAGTTAGTAAACTGCTAGATTTGCATGTAGCCAATAGGGCGTTGAGTAAAGCAGTTGATTCTAAAAGAGGGAGTTTAACTGACGGTATGTAATATCTAGGTTCAGTTAGTTGATTTACCTTTTCCATAGAGTAGGAGTTATATCTAGTTTGTTACTTAAGAAATAAATCTTTTGTTTGTTACTTAAGAAATAAAACTTTAAGCGTCTGTTATTATTTACTCTACTAAATGTAATGTATAATAACCAACACTTCTCCTCCAGGACAACTTCACTACCTTGAGTGAGAGGTCCTCTTTTAGGGTTTAGTGTTCAAGAAGAAGTGGAACACAGCCAATGGTGACACAGGCTACTGAGTCTTCAGTGGTTTTGAAATTGCAATGGACAATGTTAATTTTTAACTTTAATAAACAGTTCAATCTTTATGCAAAAGAGGAAGTGCACACAAATCTAAAATTAAAAATCACAATATCTGGTGAGAGAGAATTTTAATCTTCCAGGACTTTATCGTGCTGATCTTAAAGTCACTATCCTCCAACAGAAAGACTAGAATCAAAGGGGAAATTGATGAAATAAAATTCATCGAGAAGCTTAATAGTATCTCTCAGCCAGGTATGAAAAGGAATCTGTCATTTCTTACTCTCCATGGGTGATAACAGCACATTTCAAGCTCCTGAAGATGTTAATTAGTTCTGCCATTCATGTTTTTGTTTGGATCTGCATATCACACACCTGCATATCATGGCTCAGCTTGTATTACACGTATTTTACATTAATCCTACTTTTCCGATCTAACAACTGTTGGGAGTGGATTGAGCACTCTTTTGATCAGATATGGTTGGATATTGGCCTCTGTTTTTAACGTCTCCCTCCCCCCCACCTATCCACCTGTCTGTTCTCTCCACTTTTGGTGAAAGAACATAAGCCTAACTGATGACTACTTCATGCATCTGAAGAAGTGAGCTCTGACACATAAAATCTTGAGCTGAAATAAATTTTATTAGTCTTACACATCCTGATACAGACCAGCAGTTACCCATCTGGTTTGGGTTTGGCTTCCTGCAGCAGCCATTTTGGGGTGACACTCACTACCCACTCTCAGAATTCTGAAGGTGCCCGTAGGATCAAAAAGGTTGGGGACCCTTGACATTATATAATTGGTCATAAGAACATAAGAAAAGCCATGCTGGATCAGACCAAGATCCATCAAGTCCAGCAATCTGTTCACACAGTGGCCAACCAGGGGCCTCTAGGAAGCCCACAATCAAGACAACTGCAGCAGCATCCTGCCTGTGTTTCACAGCACCTAATATACTAGGCATGCTCCTCTAATACTAGAGAGAATAGGTATGCATCATAAGTAGTAATCCATTTTGTCTAGTCAAGGGTTCAGTCTATATTATGGCAGGTATATTGAATTTAACCCATACCATGACCAATATCAAATAGTCGTGGTAGATAAAGGTTCACACCATATTATAAAGCTAGATACAGAGGTTTCACTCTGAGATATAGAGGCTCACAGTTGACCCTTGTTGGTACTAGAGGCCACAATATTGTTTGCCTGAAGGCTACACAGTAAGCAGAGCAATCTGGGTATCTCTCTCTTCCATGTCTGTGCACAGTCGCTTAGATCCGCCTGGCCACAAGTCAGCAACTTCTCTATGGCAATTCAGCCAAAACTGGAGGGGCAGATAGCAACACTGGCCGCATATGGGAAAACACAGGGCTGCAGTCAGTCATCAACATAAAGGGTCAGAACTGCACATGAGGTGGCACAAGAGACTGCTGATAGAGTATATATGAAATGAGATATGCAATTCCCTATATGATCAATTCTGCAAAGGTACCAGAGAGAATAAACAAACACCTACTTATTTCTAACATAGAAATATAGTGTAAGCTAAAAGTAGCGGGAAGGGGCTTAAATCTGCAGAAAATATTTCTACAGATAAAGTTGCAAAGGGAGTAATTACAGAACTACCTCTGGTCTTCCAATCCCACAACATCTAAATGCAAAAAATTCACCAAGAGAATAAAAGCAGGCCAAACGTCCACCTACTGCTAACACAGAAATGAAACCATGAACTAAAATTAGAAAAAAGGAGGCTAAAACTGAAGGAAAAAAATATTCATAAGGAGAACATTGTGAGGAAATTACTCACAGAGCTGTCTCTGGCTTCAAGTCCAGCCTTTTTTAAAGTATAGGGTTAAAATCATCCAAGGGAATAAAATAAGGACATTGGTTCTTGTAGGTTATCCGGGCTGTGTAACCGTGGTCTTGGTATTTTCTTTTCTGACGTTTCGCCAGCAGCTGTGGCAGGCATCTTCAAAGGAGTAACACTGAAGGACAGTGTCTCTCACTGACAGAGACACTGTCCTTCAGTGTTACTCCTCTGAAGATGCCTGCCACAGCTGCTGGCGAAACGTCAGAAAAGAAAATACCAAGACCACGGTTACACAGCCCGGATAACCTACAAGAACCAATGGACTCTGACCGTGAAAGCCTTCAACAAAATAAGGACAAATAACCACCTATTTGAAACCCAGAAATGAAAGCCTAAGCTAAGAATAGGAAAGAAAGGAGAAAGTTATGAGAACATCAAAAAGCTGTCCCAATGCTCTCCCTCAGGGCAGAGGGGAATATTTGAGCACTTGTTTGGACTAGAACTTCAGAACATTCTGAAGGTGATTCTGTGAAAGTGCAGAACCCATGTTGAATTACACAGAAGCCAGGGATGCTCCTGGCTGTTGATGCTCCTGGACCTCTTGGTGAGTTTCTATACCTGTGACCATGGTATCATTCTAGAACAGTGGTTCCCAACCTTTTTTTGACCAGGGACCACTAGGACTTTTTTGTTCAGTGCAGGGACCCCAAGGTTCAAAATAAAAATTGCGATAATTTGAAAATAAACTTTAATCATAACTGTTAGTTAAACATTAAACTTAGAATAATATTTGAATATATTTTTATAATAGAGAACTTTTGATTGAAAATATTAATTTATTATGGGTTTATAACTTTGTTTTGCGGACCTTAATTTAGTTCTCGCGGATCCCCGGTTGGGAACCAGTGTTCTAGAAAGACTAGCTGGTTTGGGAGCAGGGGGTACCATAGTATGGTAGTTCCGCTCTTACTGGACTGACCAGTTCCAGAAGGTGGTGCTAGGGGGCTGCTGCTTTTAACTACACAATTAAAACCAATTTTTTTAAAAAAATTGAGATTAAGAGATAATACAACTAATCAAATTAAAGCCTAAATTTGTCCATGTACCACCACACACCCAGGAGACATGCTAAATTGAAATGTTTAAACAAGTCTTATGTAATTTCTTTCTCCATACTATTTTGGGGTTTTATTTTGGGGGGGTTTAAGATCAACATTTACCTACTCTGATATGTGCACTATTGCACACTGGCCCCAGGACAACGGCAGTCCAAGGCAAGGGTGGTCTCTCATAGTAGAGAGTCATGATTACAGGTCTGCGGGTTGATCAAGCTGCTTTATCAGTGCAATGTCCCTCCTGGCTTCAGCAACTAGTACAAGCCCCAGAGAGCCAGTGTGGTGTAGTGGTTTGGAGCAATGGAGTCTGATCTGCAGAACCGGGTTGGTTTCCCCACTGCTACACATGAAGCCAGGTGAGTGACCTTGGGCTAGTCACACTCTCTCAGCTCCACCTACCTCACAGGGTTTCTGTTGTGGAAAGGGGAAGGGAAGGTGATTGTAAGCAGTTTGATTCTCCATTAAGTGGTAGAGAAAATCAACATATAAAAACCAACTCTTCTTCTTATACCAATCACTACGGGAGGTTGTGGGGGAGGGTTTGGCAAATGTATAGAAAATTCACCATTTCTCTCCATTTTCCCTTCAGCTGGCCTGTGAAGCAATGCCTGGGTTCCATGCGAGTTTGCACACGCTCCAAGTAGAAGTACTCTCTACTCAGGTCTACTCTGGAAAGTGCAGATAGCTATCCACTACCATTCCATTACCAGGTTTTAGTGTTTAGCCTCACCTACACTCAACACACACCCAGCTTACAATTCTAAAACATCCAAACAGCAGCACTGCAAATGAAGATCACCTTTTAAAAAAAATGCCGTTCTGATGATTAAATCTTGTCATCATACTCAGAATGAGCATCACTGTCTGTATGTTACTAACTCATAAGCAGTGTGACTAATGAGATACTGAATGTGCCAGCATACCACAGGGTAGGGCTAAATTTAACACAGCATGAAATTCATTATTGAAAAAGTGGTTTGGATAATGAGATTATGATGGCCAGGATGAAGAAGTTGGATGTCACATTTTGCCAAATAACTTCTCAAATATGACCCGTGAAAAGATGGCAGACAATAAAGAACATAAACTACCAGTGTCATACGCTAAACACTTATTCAAACCCAGTGAGTACACAGAAAATATAATGCCCTAGACTTATATCTTTTAAGCACAACTGACACTTTTTAAAACACTCCCCTTCTTTGTATATGTTGCCTAATTATCCAAACATACCCCTCTCCGTGACAATGATTCTGTGGGGTGCCAAACGTTTTTCTCTTATGCTTCTCAACAACAGAAAATCTGAAGTATCATTAGCACACAGAAGACACAGACACTTTTCTTTTCCTTTATTTCCTTCAAATTCCAGTGAAATAGTGGAGTCCTTGATCAGATTCCTGGAGCTTGGCTGTAAGAAATCCAACTGATAACCATCTAGGTATTAAATCTTGGAGGCTTACATGACAAGCCTTAACTCTTTAAATGGAATTTTGCTCAGCTGGGATTCTCACACAAAAAAACCTATGTTACTGCAGAAGAGGTAATACCTTTTCTGGTCTCATTTGGGAAAACTGGAATTTTACCAGTAAAGAGATGCTTCAACTGGAGGAAAGAGAAACTGACAAATTTCATTAGGCAATACCACCACAATTTGGCATTCACTCTTAATTTAGAGCATCTAGTAAAATTAATCTCCAGGATTGTTAATATAAGGACTACTAGATATTTTCCCTCTTTGTTCTCAGCCTTTTAAGGGATGTGTGTGTTTTCATTTGGCATCAGTGACTCACTTGATCAACTACTGATTGTTATATTTTTAGCTGAATAGCTTACCTGTTTTGCTTCTAGTTACCAGCATGCTAAAGGTATACCCTGTGCCCACTGAATTCACCAAAGCATTAAGATCATGGCCTTAAAAATATTTTTCTTCCATACCCTTTTTGTTTTTAACTTCAAGCTTGGTGAAGTTAATGGAGAACTCAAAAGCTTGCATATTGCATTGTATTTTGTTTGCTCTTAGTAAAAGGTATTTAATGACTTATTTTCGAACTAAATAAGGATTTCGTGGCTGTAAATCGGGCTAACCTTTCTCTATCCTTAGGTGTCTGGATAGGTGTGTGTTTGGTATTTTAAGATATACTGCAATTCAAGCGCAACCCCAATTGAATTGATAATTACTGAGCTTGGGATAAAAGGATTGCATTTATTTTTATATTTTCTACTGACTCACAAGGGATAACGTCTAGAATTTAAAACGACATAACAAGCTTGTATGTAATTTCCCCTCTTGTGCAGATAAAATATAAATCTTCCCAAGCATTATTAAAAACTGTAGCTAGCCACTTGAGACAAAGGGTTACATTTTTTAAATGTAATGGTTTCTCCATTTATTTCAGCATTTCATTTTGCTCAACACAGTATCTTTATGCCATACATTGGGAAATGACATTTTCTCCTAAATTCAGTTCACTGATTCTCCTGTGGCTTCACACAAGAGAATCTACTACTACCTGAACCTTATGTTAGTATAAATCAGGCAGTTTTCAGATTTTTATGAAATCAATTGGATATGGCCTGCCTTTGTATTCCATTAGCTCTATAACTGGGTAGTCTGAATGATAGGTGACCATACTCTACAAACAACATTCCCTATCCTATAAAAATTACCATACATTACAACAATTTATTGAAATATTTATGTCCCACCCTTCTCCGCTGCTCAAGGTAGCTTACAAATTGCAATTTAAAGCATAAAAAATAAAGCCCCAAATACCCCCATATAACATATCAGCAGTCTGTACCTAACCTTTTTGAGCCTGTGGATACCTTTGGAATACTGACACAGCATGGTGGGCACCGCCACAAAATGGCTGCCACTGGAGGAGGAGCCAGCCACAAAATGACTGCTGCAGCTTGACTTGAGTCACACAGTGAAGATCCTTGTGTTGTGATGGCAGCTGCTGCCAAAGTAACATTTTTTTTTAAAACAATCTACACAGCCAATCAAATTTCCAAGAGCCAACTGGAAGCCTTGCTGGGCAAAAGTCCCACCCGGCCCCAACCACTTTTTAAAAACTCTTTGCGGCCCTAGAAAAAGTATTGATGGGTGCCATGGCAGTCACGGGCACAACGCTGAGGATCCCTACTGCATAATATTGAAAACCCTGGCACATAAAAAATGGCCTTGCAATGCCACCTGAAAATTGTTAGCGATGGCACCCCCTCCTCATGGAGCCCATTCTATAGACCAGGGGGGCTCAAATGACAGCTGATGCCAGGCAGGCCACCTTGAGTGGGGAAACAACCAGTATGTGACAAACTAAAGACTGTACTTAGCACATGGGGACAATATGAGAAGAGAGAGGCTTATAGATATGTTAGAGTACCTGAGTTTATAACCGAGGAAGCAATGATAATTCAGAAAAAAATCTTGTTCCTCATCTAGAGATCAAATTGAATTTTTGACCACAGATCCCAACCTGGGAACTCAAGCTGCCTCCTAATAACCATAATAGTATGCTTTGGGAGGGATAAATACAGTGGATAAATGCCAAGCACTCTGAACCTTGCATATATGGCTGTTGTACTTTATATTTTCTTGGCTGCATTTTCATCCCACGGGATTCTTGGAACATATTTCGTCATCACATGGAAAAGTGACGGGGACGGGGCTGTAGTATTTTTGCAAATTGTAGCTACCTGCACCTCTTTTGCAGCTAATGGGTAGTGACCTTGGATTGCTAAGATAATGCCAGAAATCTAGTTTGGCCTCCAAAGACCAGTTCAACCAAAGGCAGGCACTGATAGGTTAAATTATCTTGTGAGAAGTATGGAATGTTTTTAATTATGATCCAAGAACAGTAGAGCTATTGGGCAAGACCGGAATATCTAAACCATAATTTTATACATAATGATACCAAGTTAGATTTAAAAAATCATATTCTACCAGGAAGCCTAAACCAAAGCGCTATTGTTCTACCAACTCTAAAAACCTACTGATGGGGCTAAATGGGTGCTCAGAAAAATTAACACTGAATTTTCAAGGCCGAGTTACATATTTTGCTGTGCTAATGAACTTTCAGTCAAGTGGATTTACATATTGCCATTCAATGAGACCTAGACTTATGTTAAGGATTTTTATTTATTTACTTACACACACCCTCTTTTCTCCCCAATGGGGACCCAAAGTGGCTTACAACATACTTCCCTCACCCATTTTATCCTCACAACCATTCTGTGCAGAAGTGTAAGCTAAGAATGTGTGACTGGCCCAAAGTCACCTAGCAAGCATCCATGGTAGAGGGAGGATTTGACCTTGGGTATTCTAGTTGGACGCTTTAACTATTATACCACGTTAGCTGGTGATACAACTCACCTAAGGACTTGAATTTAAGCATTATGAGATCAGTGTAGGGTTAGGGGATTACCGTACATATTCAGAGGCCAATTTACTATTTAACCGCACTCCCATCTGCTGGTGTATTAGGAAAATCAAGTTTACTTAATTCCACTGATAATGCCATCCCCTGAGTAAAGTCATTCCCTTCTAAGCCCACTGAAGTCTGCTTAGGATGCCACTATAAATTTAAAGTACTTGGGATTATTTAATAATTACACCAGATATCATTAGCAGCAATCTTTAAGACTTGTGACCCTGGTTTTATAAGGTGGCTTCACAGTTCGGGAAACATTTCCCCCTTCTTTGCAATAAGAATGTGGACTTATTCCACATTCTTAATTGTTCTATTTATAGATAAATGACTCACTCTAATGTATGCATCAAGCTGGCATTCTTAAAAACATGATAAAATGGAAATAACACTGCATCTTACCATTCATCTTAGTTCTTTCACGGGATGTTACAGTAGATAAAATGCAAATAAGATAAACATTATAAAACTACTATTATGTTTATGGGATTCTTTTTTTTTAATGAAAGAATATCATCACGACTGGCTTAAACTATACCTCCACGTGCTGCCCATGGGCATCCTGGCACCCACCAACACCTTTCCTGGTGCCCACCACGTGTTTTTAGAAAGTGGGTTGGGTCAGGTGTGGCTTTTGCCCAGCAAGGCTTTTGATTGGCTGCGTAGATTAAAATGACACTTTTTCAGCGGCAGCTGCCATCGCAGTGGTTGTTTTTTATTCTCTCACTCTTCTTTCCCAATGTTTTTCAAATGATCCCTCATCTTCCCTGCACTTCATATTCCTCTGTGTGTGGTTTTACCTCCTGCAGCAGCCATTTTGTGGTTGACTCTGTCTTCTGTGGCAGCCATTCCAAAGGTGCCCACAAGCTCATAAAGGTTGGGAGCCCCTGCTGTATCTCATAACCACTGCATTAAAAAAATTCTGTACACTCACTCAACACACCATGGAAAGCAAGAGTGAAAGTTCAAATATAATTGATCTTATCTCAAGAGAACATTCATTATGGTTCACAAGAACTCTACACATTTTGAGGAAATGACGAATAGCCTTTGAACAAACAACAGCTGAAAACACCTCAGAATAATCTTTTAAGACCAACCAAGCAAGCAAAATATTGTCTCAGTGTGCTTTATTTGATAAGACATGTGACCTACTTTAGGCTTCACTTTGATTTGATTATAATTAAGGGCAATTGTACAGATTCCAATTTAATACATGAATTAACTCATTGAAAAAAGAAAATTGGTTGATTTAAGCTTGTTTCATTTAGTTTTTAATTGTTCTTTATGTTTAAAATTAAAATCTAACAATGAAAAGCCAATCTATCAGGTTTATGTATTCTCCATTCTTGAAATCTTCAAGGTAACATAAATCAGAGTTATAACTTTATGTAGACTATTTAAAAGAGCATGCAGGTTTTGCAGCCTAAAGAGATCTATGTTTGCTTTAATGGATGTATTTCCTGATTTTCTTTGAAAAGTTTAATGAACTCTGTATTTTGATACTGGAGCACTGATGACACAGTACCCATTTTGCTTTCATTTCTCATTAATCCTGCTATGATGGATCATCGTATGTATGAAGATATACAATATACACAAAGTCATAACCAATATAACAATAAATTATTCTATTGTTTTATGAAGAAAATATATTTAATAATACATCAGCTGTTATTATTTCAACATGTGCTCAGCTTTGGAATTGTGCCTGTGTACCCTTGTCACTCTCAGGCTCGCTCAAGATGCTTTACCCTCTGGACTTTTTAAGGATTGTTCGCCAAACTGTTACCCCAATTCCCACATGGCACCCTTCCCAAGCAACCCATCCTGAGACTCTTAACCTTCAGAATGGTATAGATTCAAGGTCTGCCTGGTTCGTCAGACATGGAAAGACCATAAGCCACACCAGACAATATTCCAGTGATGAAAAAGAGAGGTCATATCTTCCTCCAACTTCCCTGTCTTTCTCCCCCTCTTCAATCCTGTTCTGTCTGAAACACTTGATAGTACACACTGTTCAGGTGCTGGAATTGCAAACAGGTATCTATGACATCCTTAGAATTGCTGTGTATTGTTAGATACTTACATATTACTCTGACTGAATAATTGTACATTGGTTTCTCTTTATAAATTCTCTCTGGTTTCTCTTTATAAATTCTCTCTGGTTACTCTATCAAATTGTCATATCTGTCTTAATTTCAGCATTGTACTGGTGTCACACCACTTTGTCAAAAGAATATGCAGAACAGAGTGCGGTGGCATAAGTCCAGTTTGGGGACATACTGCTTTGTATCCAGGAGTTAAAACCAAAATCAGATGCCCCTACTAGGGCACACAGTGAAAAATGGCAGAGGAGAGGGTTCCCTCCCATACTTGGCTGTTCTATGTGACTCCAAGTCCAGTTTGGAAAGTGGGCTCATTTACACAAAATGTCTAGCTGATAAAAGGTAAAGCTAGTCCCCTGTACAAGCACCGGGTCATTACTGACCCATGGGGTGACATCACATCACAACATTTACTAGGCAGACTATGTTTACAGGGTGGTTTGCCATGGCCTTCCCTAGTAATCTACCCTTTACCTCCAGCAAGCTGGGTACTCATTTTAACAACCGCAGAAGGATGGAAGGCTGAGTCAACCTTGAGTCAGTTACCTGAAACCAACATCCATCGGGATCAAACTCAGGTCATGAGAAGAGTTTTGACTGCAGTACTGCAGCTTACCACTCTTATTACAGCCAGTGTAGTGTAATGGTTAAGAGTGGTGGTTAGGAGCGGTGGACTCTAATCTGATGAACCGGGGTTGATTCCCCAATCCTCCATGTGAGCAGCGGACTCTAATCTGGAGAACTGGTTTTGATTCTCCCCTCCTACACAAGAAGCTAGCTGGGTGACCTTGGGCTAGTCACAGCACTCTTTAAGGCAGAGGTGGGGAACCTTTTTCTTGCCAAGGGCCATTTGCATATTTATAACATCGATCGGGGGCCATACCGGACATTGATCTCCCCGCGGGGGGGGGGGAGGCTAGGGTTGCCAAGTTCCTCTTCGCCATGAGTGGGAGGTTTTTTGGGTGACGGCTGAGGAGGACAGGGTTTGGGGAGGGACTTCAGTGCCATAGAGTCCAATTGACAAAGTGGCCATTTTATCCAGGGGAACTGATCTCTACTGGCTGGAGATCACTTGTAATAGCAGATCTCCAGTTAGTACCTGGAGATTGGCAACCCTAGTTCCTTACTGTTTTCTCTCTACATATCAAGACAAATGGAAAGGTGTTTGGAGGGTGGCTTGTGGGCAGTTCAAAGGTGGAATAGGACTGCATGCCCCTCCACCCGAGGGTGCTGGAGAAGCCACCGGAAAGAGGGAAAGAAGAGAGAGAGTGAGAGAGAGAGTGAAATAAAGAAATGGAGCAAGGGAGAAAAAGAAAGAAAAGTAGGGAAAGAAAAGGACGGAGGGAGACAGAAAGAGGCTGGGAGAGGGCAGCTGTCAGTGGTGCAGGACGCCAAGCCTCCGCGGGAAGGGAAGGGTCTCCTGGTGCCCCGTGCGCTGTGGGCTGTTTTGCGTGCGCGTGCCCCCACTTCTCTGCTGAGGGGGGAGGAGGCAGGGGGCTGTGTGTGTGTGTGTTTGGAAAAAGCAGGAAGGCTTTTTCTGTCTCTGGCCATTCATGCACGGGAGGTTTTGCCTTGGATTTGCCGCTCTCCAGATGCACATTTCCCCCCCTCCAAATTCTCAAAACTCTGCATGGCTTGCCCAGGCCCCTAAGCCCCCCGCCCAGGGGGGGATCTCCCACCGGCCGGCCTGACCTGAGGGGGGGCTCCTTCCTACCCACTTGCGAGGGGGGATGTGGCGGTGGGGCACAGCTTCAGGCTTGTGAGAGGCGAGCAGGGTGGGGCAGAGCCTCCTTCGCGCCCACCCGCCAGCCACGCCCCTCTGCTCACACAGGCCCTGAGGGCGCCGGAGAATCCGCCGGCCATGCCGAGTGTGGGCGCTTGGCTTCTGTTCCCCACTCGCCCGTCCATCTGCGCCCGCTCCAGCGGCGGCAATGGCGGTGGCTTTTGCGGGAGAGTCTGCGGGCCACCGCCAATGATGTCGCGGGCCGGATCCGGCCTGCGGGCCGGAGGTTTCCCACTCCTGCTTTAAGGTATTACACTTTTGATTAGGCTGACCTAAAATACAACCATATCTGAGTTTATGGGATGCAACTCAGATGTTCTGCTAGGAAATGTGAGAAAGTAATGAAATTCCACTTCAGCATTACTACTATGCAAATTGTTAGCATGCTTATTATTGTAACATGCAAAAGGTTTTAGTTAAAATCTTTCCCTTTTCTCAACAAGCCTGTGAATTGCTTTTGAGGTTCAAAGTACAATGTTACACTAGACTCTCATTTTCTGGTTCAAGAAAAGTTGTTTGCATTTGCAAAGTTACATAACTTTTTACAATATTTTGACTATAATAAAGTTAAATCAACAAACAATTGCCACATAAACAAAAGATTTGTTGTACCTGAAAATTCACCTTCCTCAAGCTATATCACATTAATGCTAGAAAAGCCACTACAGATTTTTCTGCTGCTTCTAAATGAACGGTTCCAAGGTCATCCATATACTCTACTTCATTCTGTTGAGTAAATCCTTTGCCGCACAGAATTAGAGGCAAAGTACACTCAGGAGCAATTCTAAACATACCTTTTTGAGAGTAAGCCCCATTGAACAGAGTGTGCTTCACTTCTACATAACCCTACTCGTGATCCCACTGTCAACCAGTCACATAATTCAGGCTAACTTCTTCAATTCAGCTACTCTACCACGAAATAAAGGCTCTCCCAGTCAAAAACCAGCAGCTCCGTATCACCCCAAGTAAATCCTACACTACCAGTTCCCTTTCCTTATTTGTCTTTCTCTAGCTTGTTTGGAGGCAGAGACTGTACCTCATCAAAATGGAAGATATTGGGTGAAGAGAGGGGGAGGAAGGGAGAAAAACAGTGCAGGGCCTAGCTGGCAAACAATGTATCACCAAGATCCCTCTAATATTTGGCAACCCCAGATTAAAAACAAAACAGTTTAAAAGCCTTTGCTATATAAAATGCATTGGTTACCTAAATGTACACAGTAAGTATTTTAAAGGTGAAGATGCAAAAGATAATGCAAAATCATGTCTTGGAACAATCTATTTAATTTCTTTGTGCTGTAAAAATCCTCAGTGTAATCCACAGGATTCATAGGGTCACCATGAGTCGGAAGAGACTTGACGGCACTTAACACACACACAATCAACAGGGTCAGCTTTTGACTTGGGAGAGAAGAGTCACAAGGTTAGCAACAAAAGAATCTTCTCTTACTGTCATAACATCAACCCTTCAATGCCAGTTTGGCAAGAATAATTCCATTCTTTATGCTTGTGGACCAACAAGTCATAAGCAAAACAAATTCAATATACTCCATAATACATAAATAACCATATGTACAAAAATATAATATCTAAACAGTACAGTTAAAAAGAGGTATCATTAAAAACCATAGATAAACATTTTGCCACAGCGAGGGTTACATTTGGGTCAGTGACAGCCAATAACTTTGCCACTATATCTTGCTTTAGGCCAGGTCCCCAGCTCTGAATGTATATTGTGATCCATTTGTCTCTGTCGAGATCATGCTATTTACAATCTACAAAAAAATGCCAATGTCCAAATTCCCTGATCCAGGCATGTGACCTATTGTGTGTGTGTGTTAAGTGCCGTCAAGTCGCTTCCGACTCATGGCGACCCTATGAATGAAAGTCCTCCAAAATGTCCTATCTTTGTGACAAACTAGGCAACAGGTATTTAAGAGCGGCTCAAACTACACAAACATTTTTTTCGAAAAAGCACAAGAGCTGCAGTGT
Organism: Euleptes europaea; assembly: GCF_029931775.1. Lineage (NCBI taxonomy): Eukaryota > Metazoa > Chordata > Lepidosauria > Squamata > Sphaerodactylidae > Euleptes > Euleptes europaea. The sequence continues at coordinate 12,842,926 of NC_079325.1, read as the reverse complement.
CTTCATTTGCCTTTCTCTCCCACACCTGATTTGTCACTTATGTATGCTGCCAGCATCTGAATATAATGAGGCGATTGTGCTCCAGAATAAATTTGTTCTTTTCTTTCATTTTTAAAGTCATCACAAAAGGATATGAAGGTCTAGCTCAAAAGAGCCGTTCCAAGGGAACATTTCTGAGGCAATGCATAACAAATTTCTCTGTTCTCTACACATTCCCAGCTGCGCTACTCATTCCAGTGTTATGCATCCATGTAAAGACTCCAGCTCATCTGAACTTGTGATGTCTACACTCCATATACACACAGCTGGGGAGGGGGTGCATAAAATTAGTAGTGATATTACACTATATGCATTAATTCAGGAAACGAATTAACTTATTACCTCTAGAAGATAAAGTTTCAATTCTTCAAACCTCTTGAATGGTAGTACTCTCTGTAAGAACTGTGCAAAGATGCAGGAACCAAGCTGCAAATTACAACACAGTCTTCAGAAAAAGGGGTGAAGAGTATGAAATCGCCATAGGCCTAGAACCTAAAGAAAGCAATTACTATCCCGATGTTCATATTGGCATAAAGAAGTCAGACTTTCCAATTTGGGGGCTCACAATGTCACAGGGTTTACAGCGGGTGCTTTAAAACTGGGCTGTGCTGGTCTTTCTAGAGGGTCTGTTTTGTATCGATTGTATGCCTTGAGCATGGGATAAGGCATAATACAAATCCTCTTAATTAAAAATAATAAAAATTCAATCATGGCATTGCCAGTTACAAGACATGTAGCAGATGTCAGGAAACATCCTTCTCAATCTGAGGCCAGGAGAATCACTGTCAGTCCGTCATAATGGACAAAACAGAAAAGCCAACAGTCTGACTTGGAACAAGGCAGCTTCATATGTTCATATATATTGTTTGGATTCCCTCACCCCAAAATAACATAGTTGTCTCTGCAACCAAGACACAGATTCAAAAAGTTCATTTGTAATCTCAAGAGAGTAAACGTTTGAAATGGTACAACCCTATGGCTAACAAGGAGCAATATATAGGACCACTGAACACTTACAAGGATATTTTGCAGCAATTTGGCTGCACTGGAAAAGCTGCTGCAATTGTCTGTAATCTTTCTTCATGTAAGGCTAATATAAAAATGATACTCAAGACTTTGGACAACAGACTGCAAGGGAGACATACCATGACAAGCCTTCAGAATGATAACTGTAAAAACGTTTCTGCAGCCATTAAGGCAGAAGACTATTGCATCAACTAACCAATTCGCCAGTGTAACAGGTTGCCCAGAAAAGCTAAAATCTCTAAAACAGGTTGCATAAGATATAGGTTGTAAAAAAACCATACACAAAAAAAATCTGCCAGCTAGCTTAGAATGATCAACATGGCTGCAATTTTATACAATATAGCTAAAACACTCATAAATGCTTTTAAGCTTTTACATCAGGTTTTAATTCTATTCTGGTCAAAAAAGTGTCAAACCTCCTGTCCCCCCCACCCTTGCAGATAAACCATGCACTCCTATCCTGATGAATGCAGTTTAAAAACCAGTTTACCACCAGCAATTTTTCTCTCCTAAAAGGCATTAATTAATTGAGTACAGAAAACAGCTCCAAGTATGCAGCTATTTATCAAAGAAAACACATATCTTGGGATCAGTGGGCTCCCACTGTGCCCTTTTGGACCACATTCCATATCAAAGTTCATTCTGTACACCTTTCAGTCTACAATGGATTATCTAACTAACTATCATAGGTTCTCAAATATATTTCAAATATATTATTGATATAACTTCATAATATTTAACTTTCCAAATTTTTTATTAAGAAATACACATAGATTGTTAGGTGTGATATCAGCACAAAATACCCTATCACGACATACAGTCCTAGATAACATCCCATTAACCATTCACATATTAAACTGGTAAATCAATGACCAATGAATAAAGGCATAACACCTTTATTCAGTATAAAACCCTGCAAATATTTACAGGAATGCTGAAAGCTAAGATTTTCTAAGGTCAGCACTAATCATAGAACAATTTCCTGTGTAACACTGAATATTTCATACAAGCATGGACTACATAATGTCTATAATTAAGTCAAAGTATAACATTTCAAACTTTAGACTCAAAATTTCCTCTATTTTCACAGGAGAAATACTGTTTGGTTTCCATTACTGATACACAAAAAAGCAGTGTTTTTTTCCAACATCCTAACCTGTTCAGGGATACAAATACAAGTGCGAGTCTACTATTTAAGATTCCTTTAATGGAGTGAATTGATTGAAGTAATCCAGTTCCCAGAAAACACCCACATATAAACCATGATTCACCACAACTCCCAATTATCAGCTAGAACTGCAGTTCTAGTTACCATGACAACGTCAATATCTCTGAGGTATATAGCTGTAAGGTAATCCATTCAAAATATATCAAGTGAACTAGAGAATCTGAGCAAAGAATTCAAAGGAAACTATTTATCATAGTCACTTGATGGAACAGTGACAATTGCTAAAAGTTATGACAATTCAATCATTCAACATTGCTATTTCTAGAAGCGAATACCACCCTGAATGTCTGTGTCATCTTAAAAAGCAATGTTTTATTCTATATACTGTTTAAAATCTGCACCTTTTAAAAAATGCATTGGATGCCACAGCTTGTTTGAACAAGTGCTGTCTGTTCCCTAAAACGACAAAGCAAGTCTCTATAAATCTTAGATATTAATCTTGCTATGGTTAAAGTAATGCCCTAGATATACAAGTTTTAGTTCTGCTGGACGGAGAGAAAAAATATGGAAATAAAATCAGACTGTTCAGTGGTGACTTATATAGCATTTTCATTTTACAAGATGAAGAGCATGTGCATTTAACACCATGACTTGTCTTCCCCCCTGCTCCCATTAACTGTTCCAACTAGGAGATAATTTCTTAAACCACAATTCTGTATTCGTAGACTAAAAATAATGTAACCAGGTTAGAGAACCTTGCAAAGATATATTAAAGTTTGCTGTTCATTCACTATGGGATGATCAATAAAAGTTCCAACAGGATGTTAAGATACACTTGATAGACATTTTTTGCAGAAATAAATCCAGGCTCAAAGAGCTAATCTAACAGTTGAAATGCACGGAGCATCTATGGGACTATTCTACAGTGATTGCACAGAATGAACTTTTCAATATTTAATGGCCCTTGAAAGCATTTCAGCTGCTGGCAAGCTGCAAGTGCCAGTAATTTGACTTTAAAACTGTGATTCAGAAAAAAGCATGTGCTTAACAGCACATTAGGAAGCCCCAGTGACTTTAGTTGGTGTAGTGTATTTATTAATACTTACTACACTTGTCTCTGTTATTAAATTCCTTCCATTCACTATGTGGAAGATACCACATACAACATGCCCATGCCCATGAACTGTGTATTATATTTTTCTTCATTATATGAAAACAAAGCTATTCAAAGAAACAAGAGGGTTCAAAAATGACTGAACAGCTATAAAATTGTCTGGGTTGTTATCAGAAATGGCATGCATCCATATCTGTGTACTCCTACTTTGCTATGGGTAACTCATTATTTTTCATCTTCAATATAGCAATAAAGTAGCGAAAGAAAGAGGTTACTTAAAAACACAGAAAGCCAGAACTGAATGCTTTTACCTTTGATATACCTAGCCCATTTAATATACACAAAAGGATACATGGGGGGATTTCCCCATTATGATTATATACTTGTTTATCTTTATTCTTAAAGGCTGCTTCTTCCATGTCACACAAATCTTACAGGATAACGTCTGAATACATTTGATCAACCTTCTTGAAAATATTGCATCCCACCCAAGCACAGAGCTTTTTTAAGAAAGGTTATTTTTCTTGTAGAATAGATACTGAAATAATGCCAGCCATAAAATTCTAGTTCCACTAGAAGCTTACTTCCCTCCACAGATTAAACAGAAATTGTCAGCCCAAAGCTCCTGCCCCAAACGCTACACTGCATATGTTAATTCATCTTAAAAAAAAAAAAAAAGATTGCTTAAAATGGTCTACTGACTAGTGGTCAGACAGAGCAAAAAAGCAGATCAGTGGCCAAGCAAAGCTTAATCACAGCTGACTGGGTTCATTTCAAAGCATGGACAAGTAGCAAAACACTGAGCCAAAAGTGATCAACAAAAGCAGCTTGGGATACGAGTGGTATACGAACGGAGAACCATAGGGTTCCTCAACAAGAAGATCAGTAATAAGCAGAAAAGCTCCATTTTAAAATAAGTGGCCCAGCAGTATTGATGTGTAACTGCAGGAGAATGGAGGAAGGGAGAACAATGTCCTAAAAGTTGTTCTGAGTCTGAACTGGGGAGAAAAGTGGGAAATAAATAAATAAATAAATCATTATAAATAAATGTCATACAAGTCCTTGCTGCTTTTCTTAGTCTGGAAACTCAGCAGAGCACCTAAGTGGTCACTGGAATACAGCAACACAGAGGCTAGAAGATCAGCACAGCGCCAAGGTGCCAATTCCGATGACACACTGCATGTTTCCTGAAATTACAAGGAAGTCCCAAATATGAGAGTATACAATTCAATAACCTGAGAAACGTAAAATCATTAAGAAAAGCCCTGCTCTATCAGGCCACTGGTCCATTCAGTCCAGCATCCTCTTTCACACAGTAGCCAGTTTCCTGGAATGGCCAATAAACAGGGCACAGAGGCCAAGGTCTTCTTTGATGCTGCCAACAAGCACTGGAATTCAGAGGATTGCTGCATCTGGATCTGGAGGTTCTCTTTATTCATCATGCTAGTAGCTACTGATGGACCTATCCATGAATATGTCTCATCCCCTTTTAAAGCTATCTATGCCACCACTAGATCCATTAGCAGTGAAATCCATTATTTAATTATTTGTCCATCCTGGATCTATTACCCACTGCCCCCCCCCCCAAGATCAAGTATTATGGGAGAGGAAGAATTTTTTCAGAGTGTACTATAGCATTGGAGAAGTGTGCAAGAGTATAAGAAGATGATTCGACACTAAAGCCAGGACAACTCCTTGCTCAAGTGTGCCACAAAGCCCTATGACATGTGTCTACTACAGCACTGGCTCTGCAGAGCCGTCATTCATAATGCAGAGTTGCAGACTATTCCCTAGCTCTCCTTCTTCTGCCCTGTGTTTCCACCTACATCCATACCATGTGACTCACATTTACCTCAAATACATGCATCAGAAAAATGAAGTGGCTTTACAACTCAGGGTCTAACCTCCAAAAAAAAAAAAAAAGATGAGAAAGCAAAGTACATTTCTGGGAAAGGTATTTGAAAACATGAAGCATCTTCATCAAGCCTAAACATCCAGCTTTACACAGGAACTGTGGTACTTGCTATTAACCAAGTATGTTATGCAAGAAATGTTCCATTCTGTTACAGATAATCTATCTGATTTAGTCAGACTGTTTTAAAACATGCTCGAACAAAAAATATTAAATTTACTGCCTTTCATTTTGCTTAATCACTGCAGATCTGAAAAAGCTGCTGCCATTTCTGTCTAAAGTTGTTCTCAGGTAAATGAAGATGATTCAGCATACAGACAGCAAGCAATTCTTGTACAGCAGCATTCAAAAATTGCTTCCCTACAGCTTTCCGTTTCCAGCGTTTAAGGTCAATGGCTGCAAGGAGCCAAAAATAACTTCCTATTCTCATACAAATAAGGGAGTTAGCAATATGCATGGTTTCCTACCCACATTTCAATGCATTTGCATATTTCTAAATTACTTATCATGTGTATTATCACAATTCCTTAGAAATATCAGAACAGCTTCCTTTCCTATACTATAATGATCAGAAATCCTTAAACACATAAACCACAGGCTCCAATGTAAACCAGGTACTTTAAAAAAAGGCATATTTCCTCATAACATAGAATAGGAGAAGTCAAAACCTTATCCACAAGTCAGGCGCACATCAATAATCCCACACACACACAAAAAAAAGAGGTGCAATGAAAACATTCAAGCCATGGCAATAACCAGCTTATACATTATTTTATCATTTGTATTCCAACAGATTTGGGTTACACTCAAATGAAGATAAAGGGCACTAGAATAAGGTGACTATCATCATCCTATTTATCCCGAAGGATTTGTTCCCAAACCAGGCAGGTGTTAGCAAATCTCTAATGGAATTCTTCCACATCTGCACTCATTAAAATGGTCTCTGAAAAGGAGAGCATTTTAAATGAAAAGCACACAAAAGATAATATTGCCTTCCTAGCTTCCTATGTTATTTTTAGCCTTATCCCTATCCTGCGGACAATCAACCAAAAGCATTTTCTAGCGCACAGAAAATGCAATGGGAACCAGAATCCATAACAAAACCTGCTGACACAGATTTAGATAACCACTGGTTCATTGCATATGATGATGAAACATTCTTAAAATGCGGACTTCTAGGAGCCATTAAGCTTCTGCTTCACTAACCTTACTGAAAATATTGTTTTAAGAGAGATCATTCCGAAATCAAGACATGGGGAATCTCATTCTTCCTCACACATCACCCCAAAGGTATGTCTGTACCCAGCTGTCAGAGGATAACTAACTGGAGCCTCCATGTATACCCCTGAGTACCAGTTACTGGGAAGAACTCAGAGCCAATAACAGCAGCAAGTGTCTTTGGCCTTTGTTTCCATGTTTATGGGACAAGACTTCTGGTTGGCCACTTTGGGAAACAACATGCTGAACTTGATGTATCATTCGTCTGATCCAGAAGGACAATTCTTACATTCAGTTTGAAAAACTGTACTTCATATTAAAGCATATTAATATGCTCAGAAATAATGTTATTGCTATTCATAAAATTAACAACACCTAAAAATGTAAAAGTACCCTTAAACATCAGAGATTTTGTTGTAGCTTGACTGCATTCTAAGCTGACAAGCATTTAATTAACTTTTTTCCTATTCATTTGACACTTTTCTGTGCTTTAAATCTACAGTTTTACCAGATTTGAACTCTCTCTTGGAAATAACCATATCATATACAAACCTTTCCTCTCTCTGACCTGGGGCATATGGGGAATACAAATAACCAAATATAACCTCGGTAAGGTAACTTTCCCATTGCCCCAAAGCAATGTTTGTTTATGTATACCATTAACATTCTGTTCCAAGTTCCTCAGATGACAGCTAGATTTGTTTGAAAATACCAGAATTTAACTATGAAATTGGACTCAAATATGTAATGGAATGAACACATCAGCTTTAAAAATGCTTGTTTCTGAATTTTAGTCCACACAGCCATGCTGTTCTAAACACCTGCATTGAGAGGAAAGGGAAGAACAGTTAAATGTACTAAGTTCTTACAAATCAAAATAGTTTTACCTACTCCAAGAATTACCACTTTTTAAGGTAGCCCAATTAAAGGTGGAAAGTGCTTCAGAAAAAAAAAGAAACTGTTCAATTGATACTAAGGGGGTTACCGCATTATATATTCCCAGCGATGTATTAAGAGTTTGAAAATGTTATTTAAAAAAATCCCTTTAAAAGGGTTTTTGGATGCTACGGCTAAAAAATGGTTCGAAGAAGTCTTCTCAGCTAAAGGGTCCAAACGAAGTGTGAACAGTATTTTTATAACATTTTCAAACTCTTAATACATCGTATTGTTGAAGGCTTTCACGGTCAGAGTTCATTGGTTCTTGTAGGTTGTCCAGGCTGTGTAACCGTGGTCTTGGTATTTTCTGTCCTTCACTGTTACTCCTCTGAAGATGCCTGCCACAGCTGCGGGCGAAATGTCAGGAAAGAAAATACCAAGACCACGGTTACACAGCCCGGACAACCTACAAGAACCAATCTTAATACATCGCTGGGAATACATAATGCAGTAACCCCCACAGGTAGGGCTGCCAAATCCTGATTGAAAAATTCCTGGAAATTTTGGAGGTGGAGTCTAGAGAGGATTGGGTTTATGGAGTTGTAATTTTCTCCAGGGGGATTGATCTCTCTGTTGCCTGGAGATCAGCTGTATCAGGTCCTACCTGGAGACTAGTTTTTCTTTCCTGAGTATAGATTTGTCAAACACTTTTCTTCTAGAGTTCTATTTAGCAAGCTACCCCCCCCCTTTTTATTTTACCTCATTCACAAGAGTCAGCATTAAAGTCCTTGGTGCAAACCCTGTACAATGCTGGATAAAAATGTGTTTCAAGTTTCTAGACCAAACATTGATGTAAGAACATAAGATAAGATGTGCTGGATCAAGCCAAAGGTCCATCTAGTCTAGCAACCTTGTTCCACACAACAGGCTAACCAGATGACCCCAAAAGGTTTACCAGCAGGTCAAACAGGCCAGAGGTATTAAAATTCTATCTTACTTATTACCTCTCAGGTCGCAAAATTTTGTACAACAGCAATGAAAATACATCGTCATCGAGTATTCTCTTAGCCCAAATGGTAGAGGTAATCTGGTTGATATTTTAAGTGAATTAAGACTTGGACTGTAAACTGTTGTCTGTAATTTTATCTTGCTAAGAGCCATCTGTAATTTTATCTGGCTAAGGGCCGTAAACAAACAATCTGAATCTATTTTACTAATTTAAGACTTTGCAAAATCTGCTTGATTCTTTTCCTGGATGTGCTTTTCTCTCCAGTCTCTGGTTAAAGTCAGTTATTTTTCAGGTTTTTTCCACAAAAACAGTATTACTCCCAACCAATAACTTGCTTGATGCATGGCTATGGTACTTTCCTAAATACCTGTATTTAAATTTAGCCAACCTCTAAGTCATAACCATGGGGCTCTAGCAAGAATATTGAGGAATTCTGGCTACAAAGGCTAAACAATAGACATAGGCTGTTGCCGCACTAGGTATTCCCAGCGATGTATCAAGAGTTTGGAAATGTTATAAAAAACATCGCTTTAAAAGGGTTTTTGGATGCCACGGTTAAAAAATGGCTGGAAAACGTCTTCACAGCTAAAGGAGCCAAACAAAGTGCGAACAGTATTTTTTATAACAGTTTCAAACTCTTAATACATCGGTGGGAATACATAGAAAGTGCAAACAGTATTTTTTATAACGTTTTCAAACTCTTAATACATCGCTGGGAATACCTAGTGCGGTAACAGCCATTGGTGAGCATTCATAGCACTTTCTTTCAGAAGCACCATGCCTGATGGTGGAAAGTAAACTGCCCAATTGTGGGGAAGGTATTTTTGCAGCCTATAAAAATGCATGTCCTCTGGGTTCAGTTATTTCAAGTAAATGAAAAACAGCTGTGCCTCAGGAAATACAATAATTAAGAATAAAAGATGCTTAGATCAGATTTGATGTTAATTTGGTTGCCTCAAAATGCAGTTTAATATTTGGATACCATATCATACAAAACATTTTGATTTGGGAAATCATCTACTTTAGATTACCTTTCTTGTCTATTACAGGCTACGGTTAACAGAAAGGAGATGTTGACTCCACTTGAAACATTAATCTTACCTAAACCCTCTTAAAAACCTTTTAAACTTAAAACAGTGTTGTGTAAAGTTTACAGCAGAGTAGGACCAAGGAACCCCCTCTCTCCCAGGACGTTCACTGGAAGACACTAAGCCAGTCACACTTTCTTAGCCTAATTTACCTCACAGAATAGCTAGGTGGATTAAGTTGCTTTGAGCTCCATGAAGGAAAGGCGGGATAAAAGAAATAAAATAATTTGGTCATAGGGTAAGAGTATACTGACCTGGGTCCCTTCCACTGGAAAAGAAAGCAGACTGCATTGTACATACAAGGGAGCCCTGTGCAGGAATTAAAAACTATGACTACCATGCAAGAGCAAAGGGGAATGTGCTCTATTAGGATCACAGCAGATATCCAACTGAATAACCAGATTTTAGAGGGATGACTTGCTTTATAAGTCATGTAAACCAAAAGATATAACACTAAGCAGCGAATCAACAAACCTTTAGTACTGAAGTGGCACTGGTCTGATCAGCATATGACCCCATAAAGCCCAAAAAGCCATTTGATTTTGCTACCTACTTAGGACAGCAATAAAGAGACAGGTAGTCAAGCACGCAGCAGACTGCCATGCATGGTTGTAAGGCTACATTTGGCTTAATGGGTCAAGTTAGAGAAAAAGCAAAATACGCTTCTGTATTCTCCTCCTGCAATGCCTATTGGCCATAACTTAAGACGGTGACGAATACAACTTATTTCTGAAACAGCAGGGTAAAGTGGGGAAGTTGTCACACCTCCTGAAACACCAAATATTAGAAAATGTTTTCTTCAAGTCATCCGGTAGTACTTTCATGCTACTGGTAGAGCTCTGTCATTATTAACGACATCTTACTAAAAGCACAAGTTTTAAAATATTGATATCTGCACATTATCAGAAATACAAACAGAAAACAGAGTTGCACTTACCTGTAACTGCTGTTCATTGAAGTCCTTCGGTGCAGACACACATATGGGACTGCGCCTGCACGCAGGCCTGCTGCCGGAGAAACTTTACTAGCCTTATGCCTCTAAGGGAGATGCCCCCTCCCCTCTGCGCATGCGCCCGGCTTCCCGCTGATCCGCTATGCGCTAGTGGAAGGGGCATCCCCCCCTCCCCAGTTCCTCGCCCGCCGCCAACCAATAGTTTCAACACCAATTACCTGGCTCTCTAGTCTATCCTTTTGTCTCTCTTGATTTGTTTTTTTGCAGGTCGACAGCGGGGTCGGAGGGAGGGATGTATGTCTGCACCGAAGGACTTCAATGAACAGCAGTTACAGGTAAGGGCATCATCTCCAGTCTTTGGTGCAGCCCCACATATGGGATTTTAGCAAGCTACTCACATTAGGAGGTGGTTGTCGAGTCACTGGAACAACGTCTGTAGGACCGCCTTTCCCACTTCTGCATCTTTCCTCATCTGTAGATCCAGAGCGTAGTGTCTGATGAACGTGTCTCCTGAGAACCACGTCGCCGCTTTGCAGATGTCCAGGAGTGGCACCCTCCTGTGAAACGCAGCTGACAAACCCTGAGCTCTGGTGGAATGTGCTTTAATATGCAGTGGACTTTCCTTCCCTGCCTCTCTATATGCCTGCCCTATTGTAGAGACCACCCATCTGGCAATGGACTGTGCCGAAGCCTGCTCCCCTTTCTTGGGGCCTTGATAACAAATAAAAAGGCTCTTGGACTTTCTAAAATGTCGTGTTCTGTGTAAGTAATATAGCAAGGCCCTCCTGACGTCCAGTGTGTGCAGGGCCTTTTCAGCTGTCGAGGTTGGACTCGGGAAAAACATCGGGAGTACTACCTCCTGGGACATGTGAAAACCTGACACTACTTTCGGTCTGAACTCCAAGCTAGGGTGAAGGACCACCTTTTCATTGAATATCTTGAGGAATGGATCATCCATCCTCAGCGCAGCCAGCTCCCCCACCCTTCTAGTGGACGTGACTGCTACTAAGAAAACCACCTTGACTGTCAACAGAGATAACTGGGTACAGGCCATCGGTTCAAATGGTGGAAGCATCAGTCTAACCAGTACTAAAGACAAGGACCACTGTGGGGTAATCCTAGGTCGTGGTGGGAACATGTTGTTAAGGCCCTTAAGAAACCTCTTTGACAGGGGATGTGAAAATATTGTATGCCACTCTATCGTGAAAGGCAGATAAAGCAGCCAGGTGCACCTTAATAGAGGAGACTGCCAGGCCACTCCTAGAAAGATCCCATAAGTAGTCCAAAATAGTGGGAAGTGAGCACTGGAACTGCGACACTCTCTTCTCCTCAGCCCAACGCTGGAATCTCTCCCACTTACAATCATAAGAATAACGCGTGGAAGGTCTCCTGGCCTGTAGAAGGACTTTCTTGACTGGAGTAGAGAGACCTACTCCGATTGTTCTATCCACCATGCTGGTAGATGCAACCTGTCCACCTTGTGGTGCAGAAGCGCCCCCCATCTCAGTAGATTTGGGACCTTCAGGAATTCTATGTAGTTCCCTCTCGCCAGTGATAACAGGTCCACAAACCATATCTGACGAGGCCACCTCGGGGCTATGAGGATGCAAGAGGTGTGATCTTTCTTGATCTTTCCCAATACCCTGGCCAACAGTGGGAAAGGGGGAAAAGCGTAAAACAGGGCGCCTGTCCAACGCAACTAAAAAGCATCGCCCAATGATTCTGGGTCATGCCCTGCTAGCAAGCAAATCTCCCTGACCTTTCTGTTCTCCCTTGAGGCGAAAAGGTCGATTTGAGGGACTCCCCAAACCTGAAAAATTGGCCGTAGGAATTCCTCCTGTATCTCCCACTCGTGGTTTGTATGAAAGTGTCTGCTTAGGCCGTCTGCCCAAGCATTGTGGGTCCCTGCAATGTGAATAGCTTTGAGACACATATCATTCTCTAAGGCCACTCTCCATACCCTCTGTGCCTCTCTGTATAGAGGTCAGGAGCCCATCCCCCCTTGTTTGTTGACATAATAGACTGCTGCTGTGTTGTCTGATTGCAGCAGAACACTGGCTCCCCGAAAGGTATCTGCAAATGAGGTTAGGGCATAACGAATGGCACGCAGTTCTAATATATTAATATGCAACGGACTCTCTGACGCACTCCATCTGCCCTGAATGGATGATGCGACACAGTGACCTCCCCATCCTTCCAGGGAGGCGTCCGTAGTCAAGGTGAATTGGGGGCTCCAAGAACCGAAAGGCATACCTCTGAGGAGATTAGAGTCAGACAACCACCATGACAGTGATTTTACTACTGCTCTGGGAATGGACAATCTACAAAATTGTGAGTGTCTCTCTGGGTTGAACATCCTGAGAAACCAAATTTGTAGGTCCCTCATCCACAATCTAGCGAATGGAGTCACTGCCGTTGTTGAGGCCATTAAACCCAACAACCTTTGGATAGCTATCACAGGTTGAAATCTGCATCGGGTGAACCGATTAACCAAGGCCTTAATGGCCGACACCCTTTCTGGGGGGGAGAAAGGCCCTTCCCATGCAGGATTTCACGATGGCTCCTATGAACTAAGCCTGTTGTGATGGGATTAATTTAGATTTCTTCCAATTGACTAGCAGACCCAAGGAAGTGCAAGTGGAAAGAACAAAATTCAAATGGCCCGTTAGGGTTCAGGGTTCTCTGCCGTGATCAGCCAGTCATCAAGATATGGGTATAAACAGCAGCCCTTGTCCCGCAAGTATGACATAACTACTGCACTGCACTAAGTGAACACCCGCGGGGCGGTAGCCAATCCTAACGGGAGTACTGTGTAGTGATATTCCTCCTTACCATAACGAAACATGAGGTATTTCCTATGATCAGGATGTATCGACACATGAAAATATGTGTCCTTTAAGTCCAGGACGACGAACCATGTCTTGGGGGCGAGGAGTTCCATGACAGCCAGTAAAGAAACCTTGAGAAATTTAGAAATCTTTAAATGTTTATTTAACTCTCTGAGATCCAATATAGGTCTGGAACCTCCATCTTTTTTCTCTATCATAAAAAGTCTAGAAAAAAACCCTGAAACGTCGGGTGAAACCTCTGTAGACGCTCTTGCAGTTGTGGGGCGAACTCAGGAAATGGATTGTCCCTCGCTAAGTTGGCGGGAACACAGGGGAAAACAACCTTAAACTCTAAACGATAACCCTGGGACACTATCTTGTACACCCAGTTATCAGAACCAATCTGGCGCCAAGCCTCAGAAAATCCCGCTAGCCTGTCAAGGAAGGGTAACTCTCCTTGGTCAGCTTCCTGTAGTGGTCAGAATCTCTGGGGATTCTGTCGTAGGTTATCCTTAGCTTGAGGGCTACTAGTGGGCCTCTGCCTATTATTGGGTCTACGCTTCCCTGGCTGACCCTGGTTATAATGCTGTTGGTATTGGAATGGCCTTTGCTGAGGATACGGATGGTACCTCTGGAACTTCTGGCCTCTATAAAAAGGGCTGGAGAAACCCTGTTGACAGGGCTGGAACCTCTCCCTCTGGTTACCCATTGGAGGTATCACGCCCAGGGATCTCACCGTCTGGCGGTCTTTCTTGATATTGGTGAGAAATTCTGTCGTGCTAACAGAATGTCACCCTCAAAAGGAAGGTCTTCCACCTTGGTTCTGGTGTCCAGTGGAAGAGCGTTGCTACGCAGCCAGGAGTGCCTTCTCAGAGTTACAGCTGTTGCCATGGACCGTGCTGCTGTCTCAGCCGCGTTTGCCCGTGCTTATCTCTTGTTTTGACAGGCGTACTGCTTCGGCCTGTATAAGACTCATGGCTGCCTTGCACTCTTGTGGTAGGAGATCTAAATGAGGAGTAGCTTTCTCCCACAGGAAGAGCTGGTACCTCCCCCCACCCATTATAGTCTGGTAATTTGCAATTCTGAAATTTAAAGCAGCAGATGTATATGCCTTCCTGCCTAAATAGTCCAATCTTTTGCTCTCCTTGTCCGCCGGGGCGGAGTGCTGGCCTTGTTGTTGCTTGACTTGCATCTCCCCAGTAACTATGGACGAGGGGGGGGATGTGTAGTCAGGAAGCTTGCCGTGTCTGGCTTGATTCTATAGAGATTCTCTATCTTTTTTGTAGACGCTGGGGTGGAGGCTGGGTTCTTCCAAACCATAGTAGTAATATCCAAGAGGCCCTCCAAGACAGGAAAAGCTGCAATCCCGGGTGAGTCAGGATGTAATCTGCTCAGGATCCTATCTCTGGGCTTGTTGTCAGTAGTTGTGACATTGATTTCTAAGGCCTCCGCCATCCTAATCATCTGCTCCGTTCTTAAGCGGAGATCCTCTGATGAAGCGGAGATCCTCTGATGAAGAGATAGTATCTGTGTCCACCACCTGATCATCAGGTGGTGGTTCTGATCTTCCCTCAGATCCTTCCATTGATCCCAATGGTTCAAAGTCTTCTGGGTCTGGATCCAGCAATTGTGCAGGCTGGATATACGAAGAAGAGGAGTATGTTGCAGGCTGGGAGGGGCCTGGGGCCAACTGCCTGGCTTGTAAGGATAGCTGCTTCAGCTTGCAGAATTCCTCCCATTCTTGCATTAGTGCAGGGGAGATAGTCTGCTGTGGTCTAGGGGCAATGCCTTGCTGCATCTCTGACCTCGGATCTGAGAGGATTGGGTCCGGTGGAAAAATCTCTGTTTGGAAGTCAAGTTCAGTGTCAGAGAACACCTGAAGAGGAGAGCCCGCGTGGAACGACGGGGTTCTAGGTGGAGCCATTATCGGATCTAGACTGCAAGTCCCTTGAACCGACGCTAGTTGAGCGGGTGTCGTAAGGGCTGACTTAGCTCGGGAAGGGTCACTGGACTTCTTCTTGTGTTTAGATTTGTCCTTGTGTTTTTTGGAGGGTTGCCCCGGGTCCGAGCCATTCCTCGGATCTGAAGGTCTCGGATCCGACGGTCTTGTATCTGCCTCGGATCCAGCCATCGCGGTGATCAGGGCTGAGCGTACCGAGTGATCTCTTTGCGAGGTCTCGGAGGGTGCCGAAGGGGATGGTGCAAGTAAGGCTTTTCTCCACAATTCAACATTAAGCCGATCCGTGCGAGCGTTTCGTGCTCTGGTCGAAAAGCTCTGACAAATTTTACACATTGAGGTATTGTGACCGTCTCCCAAACACAATAAGCACAACTCGTGTGCATCCGAGTGAGGGATTTTTGTAGAGCACTTGGGGCACAACTTGAATGGAGTCTTGGGTGCCATAGCGGCCCTCAGCTCAAGGCTGGGGGGACCGGAGGACAACACACGAGAAATCCCTCAGCCGAGGAGGGAAAAGGCTGGCCAGGTAGCCCTGGGCGGCAGCCCGAAAAGCTCACAGTTTGAATAAATCCTCTCGAAGGCAACTGTACTGATGCACTTGTGAAGCACTAAGGCAGAAAAAAACGTTCCGTCCTTGGTGGCGGCGAAAAAGGAACTGGGGAGGGGGGGATGCCACTCCCACTAGCACATAGCGGATCGGCGGGAAGCCGGGCACATGAGCAGAGGGGAGAGGGCGTCCCCCTTAGAGGCATAAGGCTAGTAAAGTTTCTCCGGCGGCAGGCCTGCACGCAGGCGCAGTCCCATATGTGGGGCTGCACCGAAGACTGAAGATGAACTACAGCTTTTTAAACAGAGACCAAACAGAGGGCATGGTACATTTAGCAGAAGCTTAAAAACAGATTAAGTACCATTTAAACAATTCAAGAAAGTATTCTGGAATGATGGATAAGGAAGGATAAAAACCAAGATTAATATTTAATTTTAAAATGTGAATATCAGCTTTAATTAACTTTTACTAGCAATATTTCAAAATAACCAAAGAGAAAAGAGAATGTTGCACTGGCAAATAAAAAAGGACTTGTCTTGGATTTTTAAACGTATGATGGCTGCTTATGAGAAAGATTGACAGAACTGGGGAACTTTCCTTTGACTGAGATAAGGGGGGCTGTAGAGTGTTTAGTGATGGAGGTGATTTCCATTTGATTTCCTGCCCAACGGTCACATGATGGAAGCGGGGAGTGCTCCCCCCTCTCAATTCTCCCTTCGCTGCCGTGGATCTTATGTACCAGGCCAAACTTGCCCACAGCAGTTCCCATGCAGGATGGTGCTGAAGACACAATGATGAACTCCATGTTTCTCTCATTCAGTCCAGAATCCACCTTTAATATACTCTATCAATACATACTGTAGATTTCAGCTCATTATTTGCTATGCACTGTTAAGAGCCAGCATGGTGTAGTGGTTAAGAGTGGTGGACTCTGATCTGGAGAACCGGGTTTGATTCCCCAGTCCTCCACATGAGCGGCGGAGGCTAATCTGGTGAACTGGATTTGTTTCCCTGCTCCTACACACAAAGCCAGCTGGGTGACCTTGGGCAGGTTACAGCTCTGTTAGAGATGTCTCAGCCCCACCTACCTCACAGGGTGTCTGTTGTGGGGAGGAGAGGGGAAGGTGATTGTAAGCAGGTTTGAGTCTCCCTTAAGTGGTAGAGAAAGTCGACATATAAAAACCAACTCTTCTTCTTCACTTAAATACTGCATCCTCATGTAGCATTCCTACTGAGTGCATACACATTGTCAGTCTGCACCTGGTTGTATGAACAGACTGCTGGACTTGACGGGCCTTGGTCTGATCCAGCATGACCTTTCTTATGTTCTTATGTGTTACCCACTGCAGTACACATAAATTTAAACTGATATCCACCAAGCACATACTGTCTGAACAATGCATGCCTCTGTGCCTATTCTTTCAGACTAATTCCTTTACTTGGGGCACCCAATGTACCCCTCTGCAAACCTGCCAAGTTCTTAAACTTTAATTTTAAATGTTCTGGTAACCAGTCCAAGCAAAATTAAGTATTGTTTTTTTAATTAAAGTACCCACATTTCGGTAATGATAGACTGAGGAGAGTACAGTAATTTAGCTCATAACCACAAAAACTGTTGTGCTGCTAGGTAAGTCTAAATCCTAGACACAAAAGCAACTGACTATAGCACTGAAGCCTGTTTAAGCACAATATTAATATACAAACTAACGCTGTACTGAATTCTTGCCACAGTTTGCTTGATCTCAGCAAAGTTCTTCATTAAAAACTTTGTCAGCCCTATAGAGACTTGAAATTGAAGATAATTTGGATGCAGAAGGGATACAAATTACACTTTTCAAACCCTTAAGGCAGGAGCAGAATGTCACCCAGCAATTTTATGGACAGTGCTTCAGGTACACCAGAACAGAGAGCCAGCATGGTGTAGTGGTTAAGAGCGGTGGACTCTAATCTGGAGAACCGGGTTCAATTCCCCACTCCTCCATATGAGCGGAGGACTCTAATCTGGTGAGCCTGGTTGGTTTCCCCACTCCTACACAAGCAGCCTGCTGCGTGACCTTGGGCCAGTCACAGTTCTCTCAGAACTCTCTCAGCCCCACCTACCTCACAAGGTTTCTGTTGTGGTGAGGGGATGGGAAGGTGATTGTAAGCCACTTTGAAATTCCTTAAAGGTAGAGAAAATGCAGGGTATAAAAACCAACTCTTCTTCTTCCTTGTAAGTCAGCAAAAGGAAATTCAACTGATGAATTAAGATTTAACAGTTATCCACATTTTAATTTCAAATAAAGACCAAGCGCTCGTTGATCATCCAAATACTTTTGTATTCAGAGGCCAGGATACTGAAAAAAGGAAGAGGTCTACTTAACTACTCGGAACAGTAATTGGGTAGAACACTGCCTATACCAGGGTTAAGCAACCTCTGGCATGCATACTCAACAGAAGACCACTATATTATTTTGTTCAGCACACTGGGCTGGTTATCTGCCCACGTAGCCACCTTGAGCATGTCTCTGGAGAAGTGGCATACATGTTACCTAAATAAATAAACTGGGGAGAGCTTGTAAGGTATTGGCAGAGCCGTTGAAGCCAACGATATGGGAGATGGATAGATAATTACTTATGTCCATAATGACTTTCCAGACACACACAGCTGCTAGCTTGGTCCAAGAAGAGCCCCTGAAATGCTGGCAGTAGGGCAATTGTTTGGCTTCCTCTAAATGTGTCTGGCCAACCACGGCCTTACCTCTCCCACCCTTTATTTGCTAGCACATCAACACCTTCACAGTAATACTGCACTCAAGCTAAAAGGACAGCCTAGTCCTGTCCTACACAGTCTTCTTTGCATCTCCCTAAGTAAAAGGACTAGAGACTCTTCTTATATAGGGAAGTTGAGGGAAAGGGTCCACCAAGAAGCTCTCCTTCTCCATCCCAACCCATCAAACTACAGCAAATTAGTTACAAACTGGGAACATGTATTTGGTTGCATCATGAAGGCTCTGGGTGTTACAAACAAAGTTTGTACTGCATTACAAACAAAGTTAAAACACACACCAGGTTAAAATAAACCCCTTATTCACAAAACATCAGTCATCAAATTTCACAACAAAGAAAAAAATGTTTTCTTCCAGAAGCAGCCTATGCTCAGAGTTTGATGCCTCTTCCTGGAAAACACTGCAACACAAGCCCAGATAGCATTGAAGCCAGTATTGAATCTCTTGCTATTCTGCATGAAGCTAAGAAAGCCTCTTATTTACAAGAGAAGCAGCTTTTCTTTAAGTAATGATAGCACTTTTCTTATTCCATACACTAAAATGTGATGGTACTACTGAGAGCATCTGTGCACAGCTGGGTTGTTAAAAGATCTGACATTTCCCAGGTTCCCTGTTAAAATGGGCTAAGTGACAAAATAATAAAGCCTCTACTCTTGCAGACTTACTGCTTGTATTGCCTTGTGTTTCTAAAAGACCATATTAATGCTGGATGTGACATCATCTCAAAGAAGAAGTGTTGGTTTTTATATGCCGACTTCTCTACTACTTAAGGGAGACTCAAACCGGCTTACAATCACCTTCCCTTCCCCTCCCCACAACAGACACCCTGTGAGGTAGTGAGGCTTGAGAGAGCTCTAAGAGAGCTGGCTTCGTGTGTAGGAGCGGGGAAACAAATCCAGTTCACCAGATTAGCCTCCGCCGCTCATGTGGAGGAGTGGGGAATCAAACCTGGTTCTCCAGATCAGAGTCCACCACTCCAAACCACCACTCTTAACCACTACACCATGCTGGCAATAGGCCCTGCCTTAGAGCATGTATACAATGGCTATTTCTTTCTTGGGATGTTGTATGTCACACCGGTGCCATTTTGGCAAATGCATACCTTGGATGGAGTGTTTTATTAATAATAAGAGCTTTCATAACCTACTTGACAAGATTTCAAAGGTCAAAGACTTGCCTCGCTAAACTGATTAAACTGTCGATAATGTCAACGGCTCTATATCTTTTGTAGCTTTTAAGAGGCAGAATGGTGTTCAGCCTCAAATTACAGAACCTCTCGGATACAACTATTAACATTTCAGCAATCTTTCCGTTCCTTCATTTCCAGCTCCAGCCTCCCCAAGTGTATTTGATTTTATGAGCAAATGGCCATTTATACAGCCCAATGCATTATTGATTCAATGGGGAAAGCTTATAGGCTCTTTGTTCTGAAGCATATTCATAGGGGAGTGCCAGGGATCAATGCTGAAAAGTCGTATGTGCAGCATCAACAATAAAAATAGAGGAAGGAGAGCCTAGAATGATGACCCCATCCATATAAACCAATATACGAGGTATTACTGGCAAGTTCTATTATAGGTTTAGGTTGATGATGCACTCAAGTTTTACTAGCAATACAGCAAAATACATATTTATGAAGTAGCAAGTTTATAAACAAGTGCATAGTATCTGCTGTTCTACATTCACCACAGTGGAATTAATGTTCTTATAGCAGTGTAGTGCCCCAGCTCTTTCACACTGTCCCACGCTGACAGACAGTATACAGTCAACATGCCTCTTAAATCATCATCATCTTCAAAATTCCCTCCACGGCAAATTATCCAAATGCTTGTTTTCAGATTAGAGCCATTTTTCCCTACATGCCTTCCCAATGCTTGAAAAGCTATGCACAAGTGAGAGATGAGTAAACTCAGAACAAGCTTCCAGGAGCTTTATCACACTTGTGTGAAAACACACCAATTAAAGCCCTCTTTTCAATGGTTCTCTTCATGTATTTTAAGAATGGGGGTAAAGAAGCAGTCCTCTTGTTAATTAACATTTTTTAATCACTGAATAGCTGATATTAATAAAATACTGATCCAAAAGATTATAACAATAGTCAAGTATTTTCAGTGGTATGACACAAATACTGAGCAACAATAACAATAACACAGAAGCCGAGGCGCCACTGTGGCACCTCCAAAGCTGTTTCACGGCCACCGAAAGACAAAAAAAAAAAAAAAGCCTTTTAGAGGACTTCTTTGTAAAAATGGGGCTTTTCGCCCCATAGAGAACAGTGATGCTGCACCTGCTAATAAGTAGTCGCAGCAACGCCATTCTCACCATCGACGTTCCATGCCAAATGGGGTTAGGGAGCTGCCTACAGGCAGCTCCTCCCCCCAGAACGCCCCGGGAATGCCCCCCGGAACGCCGGTGTCCAGGCCACCCCACCGGCATTGGGGCCACTCATGATGGCATAAGTAGCCCGGGCGCCGGCACAGGACCCCCCAGTGCCGGTGCAGTCCCTTCCTGGCCTCCTGAGGACTTTTGTCATCAGAAGTCAGGAATGGGCTGTGTCACAAAAATTAAGTAGGTTAGAATGATGACAAACAAATCCTACCAAGTCTAATAATGGTCAGGGAGTAGCTCACACCGGGGAACTCAAAATATGCAACTTGTTTGTGGGTGTATGTAAAGTGCCATTAAGTGGCAGCCAACTCATGGCTACCCCGTAATGTTTTCAAGGCAAGAGATATCCAGAGGTGGTTTTCCATTGCCTGCACATACTTGCACACAAGAAACACATTTCAGCCCACCCACTTCACTTCATCCTGTACATAAAAGGTACATGTTGCACCCTTGCTGTATCCTCAGGGAAAGCAAAGTCTATTGGGCTTTGTGAACATTATCAACTTTAGATAAGGACGGGGACAGCACTGAAACTGAAGTATGTCAGAAATGATAAAAACATCTGTCACAAAACTCTAGCAGCTTTCAGATAAATGATGAGTCCAAGTTGTTATTTTTGTTAAAGCAGAAAAGTCACAAGTACACCAAGCACTATTTTGCCTGTAGCAGCAACAAGTACAATATTCTGAGGTTGTAATCAAGTTCCATTTGTACTTGCCAAACGCATGGGGGCAGCTGACAACAGCATTACACATTGTATACCACTGTTCTCAAAAGACTTCAAAGAGACAAGTACACTTTTTTGCAATTCAATAAACCTTCTTTTCTCACGCTCAACTGGTGACCTCTTCTTAAATACACACAAGAAGATACAGCCAAAATCAGAGAATCTCAGGTCTCAATCTACAATTCAAAGCCCAGGAACAAACTGCATATGGGTCTTGAAATTTTAATATGCTTAGTGTTTAGATTTATTCACAAGGCTTAAGTTTTGATGCAAAAAAATGATCAAGAGAAAATTATGTGTCATTTATTAGCCATTTATTTTCTGCCTGTATGTTGCTGGAAAGAAGGAGGGGGTAGTGGGAAAAGGTAAAAAAAAATAATTATCCAGCCTCCTGGGCAAACAATCACAGAAAGTACAGCTGCCAAGTTTTTAAAAAGGGAAGCAGAGAAGAAAATCAATCAAAACGCTGAATGTGACAAAAGGAAACGTATTAGTGAATGCGGGAGTGGAAGGCCAAATGGACAGTGGAGTCAAGCAGACCCAGAATGGTAGTTTTCTTGTGGAAACCTATCAAGGGAAAAGGAAAGAAAAGAGTATCCATAAGGAAGGAAAATTACCTAGGACACATCCAAGGAACTGAAATGGGAGGCAAAGCTTCAACCAAGATTCCTGCAGTGAGGTTCGATAAGAAAAAGCATTCTTAAATTCCCATTTTTATTACTCATGTCTAAACTTAATTAAACTGACAATGCATGAATCTAGTCTGTATTCAGCTCTGTAGATGAAATTCAGTATCAGGTTGACAGAATCTTGGCCAGGAATTAAGGGAAACCACAAGTAGTTGGAGTAACACCTTCTCTGAAGATGCCTGCCACAGCTGCTGGCGAAATGTCAGGAAAGAAAATACCAAGACCACGGTCACACAGCCCGGATAACCTACAAGAACCAACGAACTCTGACCGTGAAAGCCTCCCACAAGTAGTATTTAGTTGACCAAAAACTGTAATAGTGCAAAGGGTTAAGAAGCCAAGAGAACCACAGAACTATCAGCCTTAAAAATAAATTCCTCTTGCAGTTCTTCACAGGAAAAAGCTCTACAAATCAATACAAGTTAAGGGTGAAGACTGCAATTCAGTGGCATGGTTAGGCTGCTTAAATTGCACTGCAGTCAATGGGATTTAAGTAACATAACTGCACACCCAAATGCACTTAAAATTTGTCCGAATAGACAGATTTTTCTGTAATTCACCTATTATTCTAAATTCTAACATGGAGGTGGGCATTCTCCAATCTAAACTGTATTTCCATTCAGAGTAACTGAGGGTAACATCACCTTTCTTTTTAAAATGTGCTTACCTGGATCCAGAGAACCACACAACCAAGGGGACAACCTCCACTCTCATAATATACGGTAGCGGAAATTGACATCAAGTTGCAGCCAATTTATGGTGGGTTTTCTAGGCAGCAGATGAACAGAGGTGTTTTTCCACAGCCTGCCTCTGCTTCCAACCCTGGACTTCCTTCGTAGTCTCCCATCCAACTACCGAGCAGGGCTGACCCTGTTTAGCTTCCAAGACTGGGCTAATCTGGGCCAACTGCTTTTAAGGGAGTTTCCAAAGCAAAATGAAGTATGCCACAAGGTTTGCTATTTAAGTTCAAAAAGCACACTGGGTGCACAGCCAAGCCCTTGGGTGGATCTGTAGCAGCACTCTAGACCCTAATCGCCTTTTTGAAGGTTGAACACATACATTTTCTGACAGACTTTTTGGTGGTAGAGCTGGAAACCTTGCCATATTCCCTGCTGCTGCTAGAATCACAGCTAGTACTCTTTCAAGTCACAAGCTGTTGCCATGGAACAAAGATGGGAAGATATCCTAAATAGGAAGGCTGGTTACAGCAAGCCCCTGCCTCCTAGCTGTTCTGTTCCATTTAACAACTATTGTTATTTTCCTTGAATGAATTGGAAGACATCACTTCTCACTTCAAGTTTTAATTCTTGATATCATACTCCTCATAAATTTATTCTATCACGATTATAACTGTTAAATTCAAAAGAGTAGAAGTCAAGATATTTTTATGAAACAGATCACATTCTAGGGCCTGTCAATATAACTTCTACATAACCCCTTTGAAAAAGACAATTAGAAAATGAGGGAAGACAAGCATTACGGATAGAGGCACTCCATACCTCCCAAACTGTGGGTCAAACTACCAGCTTGCTTGATGATTCTTACCATTTAAAAAGCATGCTGAATTTGAATCAAACAGCTATATGCTACTACGAATACCCTTGAGGTCTAATTATGGAATTTAATACTGCAATCGTAAACACACTAGCAAAGAACTCCCAAATAATTCAATGGGACTTACTTATTAGTAAACCTGCTTAGGATCCTGCTGCAGGTAACCTAATTTAGAATTGCAGCAGACACCTGTCTTCTCATTCATTGGTATTAATGAGGTCTAATTATTGAGAAATCAGCAATGCATTTATACAGTGTTTTGAAGCCGAGTCAGACCTTTGGCCAATGGCAGCAGCTCTTCAGAATCTCAGGCAGAGCAAGGTCATTCTTAGCAGGTCCCACCTAAGGTCTGTTGAGTAGAGATGCCAGGGACTGAACCTTGGCTTTTTGCATGTGCTCTACCCATGAGCCACAGGCATCTCCTAAGTGCTTCACATTTTAGAACAACTCTGTAAGAAAACTGTCCTCTTAATGAAGGGAAGGGGGTGGAGGATGAGACCCAATGGTCTGCCTAAAAATGAATTGTAGCCAAGGTAAGATTCCCACCAGGGACATGACTACTTGAAGCTTAGTCTTTTAGCCATACAAGCTCCCAAATTCCATGCCATGAAGTTGTGGTAAGACCCCCTGAGATCATTCAGAGATATTCATCCCTCACTGCATCTTTCCCTGGTTTGTAGAACACTTTTGAAAGGATCTGGCTGAGAATTGTTTCTGTTGCGTCTGCTGTTTTATACAATTTGTCTGCTTTAAAATACTTTTTTAGTATGTACCTCCTTTAGAGCTACGGAAAAGCAGCATTAAATGTTATAAATTAATAAATAAAATGCCTAATGAAATGGAGCCTTGTTTACTCACCGTGACGGCTCCTTCTGTTCTGGGTTGAAGGGCATCTTGTCAATCGCAGGTATTACCATCACGTGCCCAGGGAGGCAGGACTAAAAAAAAATTTCAGCTTCTTGTCTCCCTGGGCGGGAAACCCAGTTTTCGGACTCACTGACCTAAAGGAGACAGGTAAGTGCACACAAGCAGCAAACAACAACAATGCGCTTATAAAAAACTATGAACTCCTGCTAACAATAACACATATGAGACAAGAAGGAAAAGGTCCCTTAGAAGACGGCGGACATAGGGAGCACCTGTATCGCACTTGTATTTTAGATAGTTCCCGAACCCCTGAGCACTCTATTAAATGAAAAAGGGCTGTCTTGTATCTAAATGGGTGGGCAAGATGCCCTTCAACCCAGAACAGAAGGAGCCGTCACAGTGAGTAAACAAGGCTCCGTTCTTGGTTCCGGGTGGAAGGGCATCTTGTCAATCGTGGGATATCCAAGAGCTAGAATACTGGGTGGGAATTAGGACTCATCCAAGACCTGCTGCAGAACCCTTCTACCAAAGGCTGCGTTAGCAGAGGCCATGGAGTCGATCTTATAATGTTTGATGAATGTAGAGGCTGTAGAACAGGTGGCTGCCCTACATATCTCATCCAGCGAGGCTTGCCTATCAAAGGCCGCTGACGTGGCTGCACTGAGCACCAAGTGCGCGGTGATGCCCGCAGGAGGGGGAATTTTGCTGGCCCTGTAGGCTGCAGTAATGCATAGTCTAACTGAAGAACTGATAGCAGAACTAGACATTTTCTCCCCCTTAGACGGATTGGTTAAGGAGATGAACAGTGCGTCTGATTTTCTGATGGGAGCAGTGCGTTTGAGGTATACTTTTAATAACCTTCTCAAATCTAAATTGTGCCACTCTTTTTCCTTGGGATGAACGGGGTTAGAACAGAATGAAGGTAAGTGAATTTCCTGTGAGTGGTGAAAAATGGAATTCACTTTTGGAATGAAAGTGGGATCTGGCCTAAGCACCACCTTGTCTCTGTGAAATATACAGAGGCCTTCCCGTGCGGAAAGTGCCCTCAGCTCAGGGACTCGATGGGCAGAAGTCACTGCCGTGAGGAAGATGGCCTTCATCCTCAGCATCCTTAAGGGAATCTCTCTAATAGGTTCAAAAGGAGGTCGTGTCAATGCCGTAAGAACCTCATTGAGGTGCCAAGTAGGAAAGTGGTGGACTACTGGAGGCCTGGTTTGAACCACTCCCTTTAGAAAGGTTATGATGTGTGGATGCCTAGAAAGTGGCAGGCCTTCAGCAGAGGTCAATACAGTGGACATGGCCGCCACCTGTCTGCGTAAGGTGGAGGCTTTAAGACCCAGTTCTACACCCTTGTGAAGGAACTCTAGGACCATGGGAATCCCTGGGGAAAGAGGGTCAACGCACTTGCGCCTACACCACAGCACAAACACTCTCCATGAGGTGTTATAAATCCTTCTGATGAATGGTTTCCTGGCCTCAATCATGGTATCCACCACCGCTGCAGTATAACCCTCCTCTAGAAAGGACCTCCTTTCAATTTCCACATGGTTAAGCGCAGCCATTGAGGATCTGGATGAAACAGGGGGCCCTGATGAAGCAGCTCTGGGATGGTCGGGAGTTCCCAAGGTGTCTGAACCGATAGCTCCCGTAGACTGGGAAACCAAGGTCTCCTCGGCCATAGAGGAGCAATGAGGATAACCGTTGCCCCCTCCTTCCTGATCTTCCGTATCACCCTTGGAAGGATGGGAATGGGAGGGAACGCAAATAGGAGTTCTTTCGGCCACAGAGACATGAGGGTGTCCATGCCCTCCGCCCCCGGGTGGAAGTAGCGTGTGAGGAACCTGGGTAGAAGGTGGTTGCTCGCCGAAGCGAACAGATCCACCTTGGGTTGGCCAAACTTCTCCGCGATCTGTTTGAAGACCGACTTGTTGAGGGACCATTCGCCCTCGTCCAGCACCTGCCAACTCAACCAGTCGGCTTGTAGGTTGAGAACCCCGCTGACGCGTTCTGCGGAGAGTGATAGCAGATTTGATTCGGCCCAGAGTAGAATAATCTCCACTTCCTGGTGGAGTCTGGATGACCTCGACCCCCGCTGCTTGTTGAGATAGGCTTTGGCTGATATGTTGTCTGTTCAGACCAAAGTGTGTTTGTGTCGAAGGAGGTGTTTGAAGTGTTGTAGTGCTAATCGGATAGCTCTTAATTCTAGCAGGTTTATGTGCAGTTTCCTTTCCCGCATGGACCAAAGTCCCTGGGATATGAGGTTCTGACAAGTGGCTCCCCACCCTTCTAGGATGGCATCTGTATACACTTGTACCTGATCTTCTATGACAAAGTGCATCCCCTGGATGAGGTTGCTGCTCTTGCACCACCAGAGGAGGGAGCGGTGGAATGTTAGAGGGAGAGGAATTGTCCTGTCCCTGCTTTGTGTGATTAAGTCCTGATATGGCTGCAATAGCCTCTGAAGTGGCCTCGAGTGGAACCTGGCCCATGGCACTGAGCTGAGGCAGGCTATCATTTTCCCTAGTAGTTTGGCTAGGGTCATGATTCTGCCCTGATTGGAACTGATGGTGGATTGCACCATGGTCTGGATTTTGGCAACTTTGTCCTGGGGAAGAATCACTAGATTCCTGTGGGTGTCTAGAATCACTCCCAGGTGTTCCAATCTTTGTGGCGGGATCAGATGGATCTTCTCCATGTTCACGAGAAAGCCGTGAGTGGTAAGAATGTGGATCACCCTGGAGGTGTGAACTAACGCTTCCTCTCTGGATCTTGAGCAGATAAGAATGTCGTCCAGATAAAGAAATATCGTTATTCCCTCCTGACGCAGCAATGCCACCAGCGTCACCAAGATTTTGGTGACGACACAGGGAGCGGATGCCAATCTGAAGGGGAGTGCTCTGAACTGATAGTGTTTCTTGTCGTAGCAGAACCTGAGAAACCTCCAGTGTGCCTGGTGTATGGGGACATGGAGGTATGCTTCCTTCAGATCCAAGGAAGTCAGAAATTGGTCTAATTGGAGGGCCTCTAGAATGGAACGGAGTGTTTCCATGCGGAATTTCCTGTATCGGACTCTCCTGTTTAGGTGCTTTAGGTCTAAGAAAGCTCTCCAGTCCCCATTTTTCTTGGGGACTGTAAAGAAAATGGAATATACCCCGCTGCCCTGTTTGGATTGAGGGACTGGCTCTATGGCTTGTATTTGCTGTAGATGTAGTATGGCCTCTAGCGTCCTCTGGTGTTTTTCTTTCCGTAATGATCTTGGGGAATTTACAAATTTGTCCCCGGGAATGCTGGTGAATTCTATGAGATATCCCGAGTGTATGACTTGAGATACCCAGGCATCCATGTAGGACCTGTCCCACATTGAGTGGAACTGTAGAAGCCTGCCCCCTATCTCCGGAGACCTGATGTCACTGTTTTGGGGCCTTGGAGAACTTGTCCCCTCTGTTGTTTGAGAACTGCCGTTGTCCCTGGGGGGCACGAGAAAACCTGTTGCCCCCTCTACAAAAGGAGCCCCTGTTGTTATTACTCCAGGCACCCCGCCAATGGTCAGGCCTAAAAGGTGCGAGAGTGTGGGAAGATCTGAAATTGGGAAAGGAAGACGAGGATCTCCCATCCTTTTTGTAGGATCTAGGAAGAACCTTCTTTTTATCTTTGTTCTCGACTAGAATCTTTTCTAGTCTTTCCCCAAAAAGTTTTCCCCCGGTATAAGGGTATGACATTGTCAGGGTCTTAGTTTTGATTTCATTCTGCCAGGGGCAGATCCAAAGTGCCCTTCTGATGGCAATGTTGGAGGAGGTGGCCCTGGCCGCGAAAGACATAGCATCCAGGGAGGCGTCTGCCATGAAGGCAGAGGCCTTGAGGAGTCTGATAAGCCCCTCTGAGAGCTTGCGATTGTCCCCAGTGTATAACTGTATTATTTTCCTGAGCCACACTATGGAGGCTCTGGCCATGATTGAAGTCGCTGCGGAGGCTTGGATAGCCAGGGTAGAAGCCTCATGGACTTTTTGGGATAAGATTTCGGCTTTCCTATCTATCGGATCCCTGATTGTCCCCATTCCATCCTCAGAGGGTAGGTCCGGGGAGTGAACTGCTAAAATGGGAGCATCTATGAGGGGGAGTTGGAAAAGTGACATTGCCTGTGGAACCATGGTATAGAGCTTTTTTGTGTGGAAGGGAACTGCCTATTGGCAAGGGGCTTATCCAGCTCAGCTTGGATCTGGGTCTCAAAGAATTCTGGGAAGGGAATTTCCCAGATGCGTGGTTTGGTACTGGAAAAAAAATTCTTTGTCCCCTTCTTTCTGGGTTTGGGATCAGCTACGGGGTCTGGGTCCTCATTGAGGTCCAGAGCTATCAAGGCTTTATTTAATAAGCCTTGGAAGTCCTCTGCCAAGAAGAGGCGAGGATGTTGTTCCTCCAGCAGGACTGGGGTGTCCTCGTCGGAGTCAAACTCCCCTTCCTCGCTGCTCTCTGTACCAGAAGCTAATGATGAGCAGTCTTCTACAGTTTGAAGGGGTTGAGTGGGAGGTTGGGCTTTCAGCGCCAGTGTGAACTGGAACATCCCTCCTGGTCCCCCTGTCCCTGTTGCAGGGGGGGGGAATTAGGATGGGAGCGGGATGAATCATTACCCTGCATTATAGGAGCGATGGAGTCCCTAAAGGCATTCATCATCTGCGCGTGTTTGTCCAACACCCCATTAAATAAATCGGAGCCTTGATTCCTTACCGTGAAGGCTCCTTCTGTTCTGAGGCGACGGGCATCTTGAAGCTGTGGGTGTTTACTGATGCTCTCCGGGGAGGCAGGACCAAATCTTATTGGCTGTCTCCTCTAGGCGGGAAACAGCCCTGAGCTTCCCACTTTCCGTCCTGTCTGTGAGGGGAGAGCAGTGTCTCTGCACAGTTCGTTACTGACTGTTGTCTAATCTATTCTATTCTACTCTAAAATCTATTTTTTCTTACTTGCTGTAATTTCCTAGTGTCCTTCTGTCCTTTGCTTCCAGCCTTTTCTTCAACTCTGTCTGTTCCCGATATTCCCCCCCCCTCCTTCCTTCGGGTGTCGGGGTAAAATGGCGGACGGGAATCAGGCGAGGGAGGACGATCTCCTTTCTGTGGGAGATTGCGAGATTGGGCTGGTCCAATCCGCCCGGGTGACCGCGGAGGGGTTTAATGGCCGTCATCACGGTCCTTCGGACAGTAAAAGCCCGCAAGACCCCTGTAAGTCGGGCGAGGAGGCGGCGACGGTGCACGGCAAGGCGACAGCGGCCGGCAAGGTAAAAAAGGCGCGAAAGTCGGCGCAGTCACTGGGAGGCGCCAAAAAGAAAAAGTTGTCCTTTAAAACCGGCAGCAGTAAATCTAGCAGCAATAAGGGGAAGGTAAAGCGCGATCATTCCGCAGCCCCCTTATTCCCCCCGCAGCCTCCTTTGCCCATAATTTCGGCCCCTTCCCTAGGACTAGACTCGGCTTCTGGACCCAGCAGTAGTGCGATAAGGGAGGAGGCGGCCATTTTGAATCCACTCTCCCGTGCCAGTCGGGAGTTGGTAACCCTGCTACCCTGGAACAGGTTTCTGCCATGTTTAATATTGCTTTAGAAAGACAATGGCAGATGATGCAGGCTATGATACCCTCCTTCCAATACCCTAACACAGGGCAACAGGAGAGGTCTGTGGGCAGCCATTCCTCCACTCAGGCTTCCAGGAGGATTGAAGAGAGGGAACCTGAGTCTGTTCAGGGGGGTCCCAAGCCATGGCCCACAAAAGCAGCCATGAAAGCTCAACCCACTGTTGTTCAGGAACCACGGCCGGGACCCTCTTCATATCCTCTTGATTCTGACTACTCAGGATCAGAGAAGGGAGAGGTTGATTCCGAAGAATTTACTAAATTTAAATTTACTAAATAAATCCAGCATTTCCCTTCGTGTGACAGGAGCCTCAGGCTCAGACATAAATACATTACCCCCTGTTGAGGATTGGTTTTAGTCGAGGTGCCTTCTTTAAGCAGGCTCCTCGTGGTCAGGACTGCGTTGGGTACCGACTCGCGCGCTTCACTGCGATTCGCGCCATTTTGAGGCGGCTCTTCAGAGTGCGCCTTTTTAGATGCGGTCGGCTCCTTCGTGCCGCGTACCGCGGAACTGAAATTACGGCCACTGGTATGCTCCCTACGACGACACCCTGTTGAGGCAACGAGGGCTGTGTCGTGGTCTTCCTCGGACAGAAGGTCTGAGTCAGAATCTCTCCTGCCGTCCACCATCTTGCCCAGCGGGGCAAAGTAGGGGCGGAGAGGGAAGGCAAGGCAGGGAGGTTGAGGTGGGGGAAGACAAGGTGCGTCCACAGCCAAAATCGGCAAGCGGGAACGGAGGGAGAGAAGGTCTAACAAGACAGGGAATAGAGGTTAACACAAACGGAAACACACAGGGAATTTTTCTCTCAAAAGTCGGAGTTCTAAGACGAAGCTGCCACCCTATCCAAGGCAGGACAGAAACTGGGTTTCCCGCCCAGGGAGACAGGAAGCTGAAGAAAAAATGTTAGTCCTGCCTCCCTGGGCACGTGATGGTAATACCAGCGATTGACAAGATGCCCTTCCACTCAGAACCGAGAACAGTGAATTCTTTTCCATTACGTGCCTGACTTCAGCTGGGGACATTGTGAGACTCCAGAAAATGTGTCTATACACATGCACATAAGCTAAAAAGTGGGTTACACAAGTCAAACAATATTTTTAATTAGCATGTTGCTTATTCTTCACTTTGACAAGTCCTAACTCTGGTTAGGATTCACGAAACACAGTATTGATTAACATAATAAGTAGAGGAACAGTATGTAAATGTGAATAGCAGGCTTGATTGGATTAGGTGTGATATGAAGAGTCTGTGATGTCCAGGGAAAAGATGGGTGTGGAGAAATCAGCACTGGTAATGGGCCATGAATGCAAGGTCTTTATTCAGCCCAATATCCTACAATATCCTGCAGATATGGTGCGAAAGATGATTGAGAAGGCCAGAATGATACCCAGGCACAACTTACTACAAGATAAGCCCAGAGAGAATGACAACAGAACACCTCTGGTTGTCACTTATAGCTCCCAACTAAAACCAATCCAACGTATTAATAAGAACCTACAACCAATGCTGGATTGTGACACTTCCCTCGCTGAAGCACTGGGGGGATGTCCCTTTCTTGCTTACAGACAGCCGGCTAACCTAAAACAACTTCTCACCCATGATGATAAACTACTTAACAAGAACATGGACTCTGGCACCAAGGCCTGCAACAAACCAAGGTGCCAACTTTGCCCTCATATAGATTCTAGGAACACCATCTCTGGACCCACCAATGTCAGCCATACTATCTCAGGTTCATATTCCTGCTCATCTTCTAATGTGATTTATGCCATCACATGCCAGCAATGCCCTTCCACAATCTACATTGGACAAACAGGTCAGTCTCTTAGACAAAGATTAAATGGACATAAGTCTGACATCAGAAACCACAATATTCAAAAACCAGTGGGAGAACATTTCAACCTTCCAGGACATTCTGTTGCAGATTTAAGAGTAGCAGTTCTCTTACAAAGGAATTTTAAAGGGAGATTGGAAAGAGAAACTGCTGAATTACAGTTGATATTCAAACTAAAGTCAATGCATTTACCTGGGCTGAATAAAGACCTTGCATTCATGGCCCATTACCAATGCTGATTTCTCCACACCCATCTCTCCCCTGGACATCACAGACTCTTCTGCATATCACACCTAATCCCAATCAAGCCTGCTATTCACATTTACATACTGTTCCTCTACTTAAAGACCGATGGATTCACATTCTAGCTGTATCTGAAGAAGTGAGCTGTGGCTCACGAAAGCTCATACCCTACCAGAAAATATTTTTGTTAGTCTTTAAGGTGCTACTGGACTCTTGCCCTTTTTGACTACTATTGATCAGTGTAGATGAATGAGCTCAGTAACGCAAAAATCTGTAGAACTGGTAACTCCAGCAAGTCAAAAATGGTAACTATTTAAATGCTGAGCATGAAGCAAAAAATTTCATCTTTCAAGTGTTGCTGAAAATAAGTTCTCTTGAGGCTCAAATCCTCTCCATCCAACATCCTATATTTAGTTCTGGCAGTCTCAGATCCTGCAGAAAAATTCAGGATCCTAAAGGAGAAAACTCTTCCTGGTCCTCAGTATGCCTAGGCCATATATGAAGATTTAGAAGTATCATAAATATAACCTCCTCAGGTTTATGCAGCTATGCCTTCGATTCAGTGAAACCCACACAACTGTTCTAAAGGAGTAAATAAGTGCAGTTCTTAACATTTCCGATAATTTTAAATTCTCTCTTAATCTTCAAACTAAGTCAACAGCCTAGGTTCTTGTGCATTCATCCATCTCTGACCTCCCACCCAGCCCCCACTGACATTCCAGTCAATCTACAGTGTACTGTTCTAGAAGCAATTTAAAACATACCATAAAAATTCAACATTAGAGTGGCTTACCCAAAAATTTCCTAATTGAGTATTATAATTGCAAAAATGAACACACAATTCATATCCCTTTATTCTTGTTCTTCAGAAGTTACCTTTCTGCTCCCCTTCCCAAAAGTAAAATTCTAAGGTTTCAAACAAGAACAAAGGTCAGGTTTATGTATAAGCAAAGCCACAATATGAATTTTTAAAATCCTCATAGCTTTTAATTCTGCATTTTCTTCTTATGGTCATTACTGCATCAAAATGAAGTAGACTCCTTTTTAATCTGTTCAGCTATATACAAAATTCATATAAAGTTGTTCTCCTTTACTCACATTCCCGACTACATTTCTGCACTACAGTGTTGTATAGTGGTAAGCGTGTCAGACCTGGAAGACCCAGGTTTGAATCCCCACTCGGCCATGGAAATTTGCTGGTTGACTTTGACCAGTAACAAACTTTCAGCCTCACCTACCTCAGAGTTATTGTGAGGATAACATAGAGGAGAGGAAAATGTGGAAAGCCACTTTGGGTCCCCACTGGATAGAAAAGTAAGGTATACATTACTTAAATAAATTTTGTTTCAAAATAACCTTCAGGGTTATTTAAAAACCCAATTAGGGGTGTTTTAAAGTTATTTTGAAGAGATCTCCCTGCATCATACACCAAAGCAGGTTAAACCTTCAAAAGGTTGATGTTTCCTCCAGACCCTGGTTATCTAAAAAAAAAAAAAAATGAGTAATCAAACTTCATAAATGCAGATTCAGAGGGAATTATTACACGAATATGTAGAACTGGAAGGTGAAATGAACAGAAAGGAGGAAACATAGCACAGAATACACAAAAACAATACAATTCTATACTACGCAATTGACTTTTTATGGTCATTTTCACAACATAAGGTAAAAATCAAACCGTTATAACCATATATCTGTGTTCAACCAAGACAGATGTCAGGTTTTCAAAAAGAGAGAGGAGCATAAGCGGTATATCCTCTAAACTTTTCTGACAAACCACAAGGATTAGTGGTCACTACACCACCTAGTTTCACCATCTAACATCGCCGTGGACATAAAAAGCATACAAATCCTATTGTATCTGATTTATGAAAACATAAATCAAATACAATAAATAAAACCTAAACTAAAAGGGGGAGGCAGTATGGTGCAGTGGTTAAGGTGTCGGACTAGGATCTGGGAAACCCAGGTTCAAATCGCCACTTGCGCCATGGAAGCTTGCTGGGTGACCTTGGGCCAGTCACACACTCTCAGCCCCAACCCTGGCTAGTATTTAGATGGAAGACTTCCAAGGAATACCAGGGGAATGGTGCCGAGACAGGCAATGGCAAACCACCTCTGAACATCTCTTCCCTTGAAATCCCTACGGGGTTCACCATAAGTCAACTGTGACTTGATAGCAAAAAAAACCCAGAAAGGAATATACCTGGCTACTGGGAAGAAAGCCTCAACGTTAGGGTGAAATCCACCCAACAGTCACACAAGACAACTCCACACTTCAAAATGTGGTTGAAGTGACGCACGCAACATACAGCTTGTGCTAGGCTCTTATACAACATGATTATTACATCCTGCTAATTCACAGCAAGTGACTGTGGCATGCACATTATGCAGAACTCTACTTCAGTATGTAATTAAGTTGGGCGATCCCTACAAGGCAACAGTTTACTTTCCCATTTGGAAGCTGTTTAATCATCTCCCAAGAGGGTTACAGGCAGTAAATAAGAAAGTGCAACATGTACAATTAGAACTATTGTGGTATTTATTTTATTTAAGCATTTATAAGCCACATTCACTGTCAAAAACAGCAGCCAAAAGCAGATGAGTTCTAACTGATGCATCTTTTGAAAGGACAACAGTGATAAGCTAACAGTACTATATAAAAATGTAAACTTTACAGAGGACAAAGATGTGCTTTGGCAAACATGAACGAGTATAGAATAATGCATTAGGTAACAGTGCCCACTGCCATAAAAAAAACTCATTTAGGATTTACATTTGCATACACAGCAATTTATTTCATCCTGCTTACATATACTAGCCA
Source organism: Euleptes europaea (assembly GCF_029931775.1). Taxonomy (NCBI): domain Eukaryota; kingdom Metazoa; phylum Chordata; class Lepidosauria; order Squamata; family Sphaerodactylidae; genus Euleptes; species Euleptes europaea. The sequence goes on along the minus strand of NC_079325.1, from coordinate 12,807,682 downwards.
CCCCAAGAATGGTGTATGTGTAAAGGCTACAGAAATAGCCTAAAGCACCTTTCTGCTTTCAAGATTCCAAAAATTTACTGTCATGTTACTTTAATTAGATCCAAAGTTCAAGGTTGTAATTCTAAGAACCACGAACTAATTGCAAAGGGAGTTTGGTTGTATTTCTTGTTCACCATGGCACATAGAAAATACCTTGAAAATGAAGGAACCTTCAAAATCAGTTGGTAATATAGCTTGGGAACCTGTTAGTCAAGTAAAAAAAAAAAAACCCTCAGATCTCAAGTGCTCTTTCAATCCTGGTCCAAAACTTCAGACTTGAGTTGGACCTATGCTTAGTTGCAAAGCAGACTCAGCTAGACACTAGACTCCCCAGCTTCCTTGCACTGGGACAAGAGAGGCCACCCACCAACTCTGCTGAACAGGTATTTCATGGATAATCCATGTTTAAATGAGCTGCAATGAAACCCAAGAAGATTGACTACTCCCGCAGCACTTAAATACCTGAACAAAAATGTCACGCTGGCATTTAAATCAAGACACTGCAAGTAAGAGGGAATGGGGATAATTCAAACCTTTCAAGTGCAATTATAATGGCCATGACTCAGTTTATACCAAAGTCACAAAGCAGGAAGCACAACAAAGATGTCCATGATAACTGACACCCTAATATTATGATACAAAAATAGCAGCAATTCACAAGATTGAACACTAGAACCTTAGTACAGAACGAAAATGACACCATCACGTCTTACTCTAGTTCTGGGAAGTAGCCTTACCTCCTCATTATGGGATAGTAATATCCATCAGTGGTGACACACCACAGCTAAGTAAACCCCTACACATAATGCAATTGCAACACACAATAGACACTACTGGGGTAGGGTGGGCAAGTATAGGGAAGGGGATATTGGACCATCCATTCATCAAAAACAAATCCAACTTTCAGGTACATGCATATTATCAACCAAGAATCAGAAGTGGGGGGGGAGGGGAAACAAGTCTGCACATCTCAAACAAGGAAGACTTTGGTCTTCACGCAGCTGCTGCTACTAAGACCATCTCATGAATTATTTTTTTAAAAACTTCTAAATAATGTTGTTATGAAAAACGATCATGACCAAATTTATTAATATTTTAACTGCTAACGAAGCCACCATATCTCAAAACCTTGACACTGACGAAGCTAACTATAAGGAATCCTTAGAATAGAAGGATTTGACTTTGGCTCATGAGCTTGATTGCACAGTATACTTGAATTTCTAGATCAAATCCTCACAAAGATTTTTGTAAAAGATTTGTATACAATGGATTTCGGATTCTTTGGGAGCAATCCTAAACAAGCCTACTTGTAAGTAAGTATCATTTTATTCAATGGGATTTAATCTCAGAAAAGTGTTGCTGGGGTTGATGCCTTCTTGTGTGATCATGGGTCCTCCAAACAGCATCTTGTTGTTAACGCCACTCAAAGTTTCTTAATAAAAGCCAAATACTAAACTGCATTATTTATCAGTTTCACAGTAATCTCAATACAAGTATCCCATTAAATGTTTTATATACATGTGCTCATTTTCTCTATTGTTTCATGCTGTTTTTGTTATTTCATTTGGATTATGCAAGGGTATTGGTGTTTGCACTATGATCATCAAAAGACTGCATTTTGTTTGTACCCTGTTGACTAGAACCACTGCATTTTGTATCATAGCAATTAGAGGCATCAAAATCTTGTTTGCAGCAAAATGTGTGTGAAGGAAACATGCATGGACTCACCCACTTTGCCAGCAGACAAATTAACAAATATAATTACTATACTTGCTCCAGCCCTAAAGCCAGCTAATTTTGTTTTGGCAAGGTGTTTGGAGGCACTGCATCCTGAACTAAAGTGTGTTGAACTTACTTGGTGTGCTATTTTTCCACACAGAAAGGTTTTGACTCTAGCTTGGCAGAACTACAGGGGCAGAAAAGTAAATGACCCAAATATGTCAAAAGAAGAAAACATCTCCTTACCCTCCCAAAGACTACCCCCAAAGCATTTCAGCAATCCAAGAAGTAGCTTTTTATTGAAAATATGATCTTCGTCTCAGAAATAGTTCAAATTATTGAACAATTATTCAGCATTGTTAATAAAGGTGGCATAATTTTTGTTCTAGCATTGTATACCATTAACAGATTTTAATAAGGTCATTAAAGTCGGAATATGCAAAGGTATAGAAAAGAAGCTCTCGTCTCCTGGCAGTTTTTCCAATTCTTTAGACAATTTGTTCTTCATATGCAGTCACTAAGATTCAAAGGTCACTGGAGCTTTTGTATTCAGTTGTATGGCAGTTAACAAACAAACTTTTGTTCTCTTTCCTCAATGGAATATGTTACAGTCACTACAATAAGCTCTACATCTGAAGCTTGCATATGCATCACTTAACTGAAGGACTTGGAATCTCATTTGCTCTTACTCAATCTCCAACTTTATAAGCAAATATATTTTATTTCACATTCACATAAACAAAAAGAGGAATCCACTGCAGCATTTCTCTCACCTAAAAGTTGTATGTACCATATTACACAATGCTATCACAGTAATTTAAGTGCTGTGCGCAGTAAGAAAGCATAAAGCATTCAAAAGAACTGTCTCAAGAACGGTCTCAATTCTGTAAATAATGTAAACATTTTTTTAAAATATGAGGAAGTCGCATAACATGGCAACTATGCATAAAGTAATTACAACATACCGTACTTCATACAAGCCACCTACTGATAGAAAGTGCAGAAGATATTTATTGAATATGTATGGTAGAGAGCAATTAAAGACACCAAGCAGAAGACTGACCCAATTAGGACATCTCCTCTAATAGATTGGGCATGTTGAAAAACTATCTAGACAGTAAATCAGAGCTATATTGATTGATTACCAAGAAGTCAAAATGAAGACATTCAAAATTCAAAACAACTGAAATACCCCAATTCAGCTAATAAACCAGGGATGAGAAACATTCCTAGTTTCTTCAAAACAAATGGTAATTTGTGAACAAGCCATTAATATTAACACTAAACAAATGATTATGAAAGCTAGTAATTATAAGCCTGAACATACATAGCATTTTGCATTTTTTCAAGAAACTTCAAGTCCTGATAGGTCAGTATAATCACTGTGTTGCTGAGGCGAACAGGCTTGCCACCCCAAATAGTCATGCCAACATGAATGAGGGACTGCAGTTCACACTTTTAGCAACTACCTTATGTGAGCTCTGACAGCTCTGGCTTTAAGGAAAGAAAGACACACAAACTACATATAGTTCCAGACTTCTTCCCAATATCTCATACATTATTTACCCCTATCCTAAATACACAACCTGCATCACAACAGAATCAAGCAGTTCTACAACTATTGCCACTGTCTTATTTTCACACTGGCACCAAGACATCAGATTCTTTAACAGAATAAGTGAGCTTTTCAGAAACTAAACCCTGTGCTTTTACCCACTGAACCATGTTGCCTCTCAACTCCTATGATCACCACAGCATATAAAAAGTAACAGCTGTCCCTCTCGTGGGCATGCAGTGACTGCGTCCTCTCAACCTCTGTGATCTGCCAGCACAGCTTGCAAAGAAACAAGAGTCTTGGTGGAACAAGACTTGGTGACTGCAGTAATCTGAATTGCTGCCTGCACAGCCTATGCTGTACTACTAATACATGGATCATATCACAGCTGTCTCTGATTGGGAATTGGTGGATGGGAATCAACTGCCACCCTTTGCTCCCAACTGATCACAGGTGCCTTCAGAATGGGACTCAAACTGGAAGGGGGCTGAGGGGGTTGTGCAAGGCTTGCACAGGTATGCCTGGGGGAGGTGGAGGGTCCTCAGGTCCCACACTCCCCTAGATCACTGGAGGCATCTAATAATCCGTTCAGTCAACATGACACAGAGAAGGGAGGAATAGGGCACAACAGTTGCTGGGATTAATAAGAACAAGTAGCAGCATGGACCCCACTGATTACAGCAGAGGAATGGTGGATGTGGGAGCGTCAGTCAAAAGGCATGGCATGCGGGAAACCAGTCAGCATGCGTGGCCCATTTCATGTGATCATCTTTGTCAGGGCAAAACCTGAGGTGTGTCTGGATCTCCTTTCTGGGCTTTTTAACCATACCTAGGAATCCTGAGTATGTGTTGGCCATGCCATATCACTGTACTACAGCTTTCTCTATTATTCTCCGTGTTCTGGTGTTCTACCTGACTAGTGCCAACACCCAGGCTACTGGAAGATGCTCAATCCCTATGTTATGTTCTTGTCTGCCCAGTTGGATGAGTGATTGAAAGAGGAATGTTTCTCGGTGTCTGATGTATGGGTTCAGCCTCTCCCTGCAGCTTCACTGCTGGTCAGCCTGTGGTTGGAGTGGCCATGTTATACTTGTATCCACCAAGCAAAAGGGAACACAGCTGCAGGAGTGGGAGAAGCAGCCACTTCGTTTGGAGGAAGAACCACTAAGAGGATGGTTGGATCCACCCCACTAATTATTCCTTGCCTACCTATTGGACCACGGAGGCCTGACAAGGAAAAAGCTAAGGGCATGATGTTAACTGTATCACCACATGATGATTGCTGCCTTCCATGCATGACTAATGTGGGGGCAGCATCTATGTGCAACTTCATGATTGGTGAATGGAAGCAAAGTTCCCATGAATACTGTGGGAATATCACTGGTGCCACATTATCTCACCTCTAAAGCTAATCTTCCAATTTCTACTTTGCAGCTGGAAGGACTAATTTATAAAACAATAGTCCTGGTGTACAGGACAATATGAGCAGCTCATCAATTTCTTAACTAGCTTTATGGAACAGTTTGTGCTTAATTTGTACTTTACCTTTGAAGGTCAGTTGCTGGAATAAGAGACGCTTGTACAAGAAGACACAGTGGACATTCTTCTAAGATTACACACAAGCTCATGCAGAATGGAAACGTCAGGAGAAGCCACAAAGAAGATTATGCATTCCTAAAATAAAGGCTGTTTTCCTTTCTAAGGAACAAAGGGAGTGACATATCTTTACTACCACTATGACACTGGACCTGATACAGCAATTGCAGCTTGATAAAAGTATGACTGTAATGGAGGGAGAGGGACATACTCACTGCAGAGGAAAGGCCTTTTTCCCAAAAAATTTACCACCTCATATATAAATAGGGTTGCCGTGGCAGCAAATTAAGTTCAGAACTTTTAAAAAACAGTTGCTGTTATTTGTTTTAACTTCACTGCTTTAATTTTTGAACCGCAGGTTGACCCTCATACTCTTGGACAAAAAGCCTAACAGTAGAGCTATTATGGGAGTTGTTCACATGTAAAGAAACCTTAACTAACATTGTTAAAAATTATAATATGTTTTTACAGTTTTTCAAAAGTTATCATGAAAAAAATTAAATTATCAGTAGACTAGTTTGTTTTCATTATTGGTGTTAAGCATCAAACCTGCTAGTGATGAAGCATTTTTTTTAATAAAGTGAATTTAAAGATTGTCAACCATTAGTTGACAATATTTGATAAGTCAAATGCCCAGCCCTACATACAAGTAGCCCCAAGAAGTCAATGGATAGGATAATTTTATTTTGTTAGTTTATATTGCAAGTGACTTCACTCCTAGTCAGTTTCACTTCGGGGGGGGGGGGTTTAAAAACAGAAAGCATTTTTAAAAAGTGTTCTTCAATATCCAGGAGAGTGGTAGCATTCATCAGTCAATTAAGCAGCTGGCCACTTTATTTGCCCAGTCCATAAGAAAGATGGTGTTGCTCTTTTAAGAATCTATAGATGTATGCTGGCTTGGTTCAGACATTGTGAAAACATAGTTTGTTTCACCCATGGTTAGCTTGTGGAACTGGGATGCAACTAGCCAATTATGACTTAAAATCCTCATTTGCCTCAAAAAAATTATTAATTTTTAATTTACATCATTTCTACCCACCTTTCTTCTCAAAGACTTCTCAAAAGCAACTTACATTGTTCTCCTCTCCTCTATTTTATACTCACAACAACTCTGTAGGTTAAGCTGGGAATGTGTGACGGGCCCAAACTTCCATTGTAGAGTTGGAACATAAACATGTGTCTCCCAAACCCTAGTATAATGCTCTATCCACTACATCATACTGGTTTCATCACTTCTGTTCTGTAACCAGAGAGGGTGATGCTGGGGGAACAATTTAGGACTAAGTCAGAATGTCTGCATTCAGATATTACATGGAAACAGTTAAGACTAACTGTTGTTTTTAATAAACCATACCACTGTTTCAGATCCAGGCTTGACAGATACCAACTAACAATAGTTAGTTTAATTAAGCCATGGCTTTGCATGATATTAAATTTTCTTCTGTGAAGTATTAGCCAAACAACCAACAAGCACATAAGGTTTTCCCCCCTTAGCATTCACATTTTTGGGACTACTATCCAGCATGACCTGGAGATAAAGGATTCAGTAATAAAAAGCACATTACACAGCAAGCTCTTGAGATAACCAATGATACACAGAATGACAAACCTCTGTCATTGCTTGCAAAGGTTTTGAAATAAACCAACTGATCTCAAGGCACATCTGCAAATGAACTTAGAGCTGGAAGTGGAAACTTGAGTTATGTCCTTAAAAACAGGAATTATCTGGCATTAGAGAATCCCATGTTTACATTGCTCCTGTGAGAACCTCTACCCGCCTCCCGCCTCTACTCCCCACTAAGCCTACAAATGTAACAGACAGGGATCAGCATAGACTGCAGGAAAACACGGTGCAGACCATGAAGAATGGATTAAACATGAAACCTCTACACCGGCGTATGCTTTGCTAAGCAGACTTCCAATCAAAATTGCAGCACTGAATACCAGTTTGGCTAACCACTTTGCCCTGGAAAGAATGATATTTCAATATACCGTGTACACATATTTATACCATATTAAGAGTTTAAATTAGCTAACTGCCAAAACAAATAGACCTTTGAGTATGTTTGGAATGTTTTATAGTATGTTTAGGTATCTACATTCATTAAAGATACTTAAAATGGATTGATATTCCTTCATCCATATGGTTACAATATGCTCGAATATAAAATCAGGAGATATAAGCACTTCTTGGGAACATAGAGGTATAGTTCAAAATCTACTTATTCTCCAAGAATTAGATATATCACCTTCTAATCTCAATAACCTGCTTACACTCCATACACCAAAACCAATTTTACTACAAGAATACATTACTGTGGAAAGAATACTAACTACAGGGGGTGGAATACCACATGACTACTCAGGCGTATCTTTTATAGTCTCGGCCCCCATTAAAATCAATGTAATTTACATATGTTTTCTATGTACAGGATTGTGTACCCTGATTTTATAACCAAGCTGAAATTTACTTTCCACTTCTATTTTAAAGGACTATTAATTAGGACTTTACTGTAAAGGATATGAGAGGGATGCCGAAGAAAGACTGCAAGAAGGTAAGATTTGGATGATAATTTATTTCTGTTCCTGATTGCAAAAAGTATTGTAACATCTCCATAATTTCACCCAACATGTTCAACTATATTTCCAAACTATTAAACCTTATCAGAAAATTCTGGTAATATATCAATAGGTTCAGAACATAAAACAAAAAAGAAGACTTAAAGAACTCTGTACCAATGAACAGTGAAATATTCAATTCAATCTCAAATTACAAGCAAGCACAATATTTGCTTTTTGTCCTTTTTTTGCCACTAAATCACAGCTGACTTGTGGAGACCTCCATGGGGTTTTCAAGGCAAGAGATGTTCAGAGGCCGTTGCCTGCTTTTGCATCATGACCCTGGTATCCCTTGGTGGTCTCCCATCCAAATACTGACCAGGGCTGACCCTGTTTAGCTTCCAAGATCCAATGAGATCAGGCTGGCCTGGGCTATGCAGATGAGGGCAATAGTAGGGTACTAACTTGCAAGTCATATCAAACTCTAGATCTCTAGTCTATCTCAGATACAGCAGGCCACGAAAACTGGTTCAAAATTAAGAAGCAAAAAAAATCCTCAAAACAGAATAAAAAACCAATAGTCACCCACACAGAAAAATTGCATACTGTGATTACTCAATGAACTGATACTGAGTTGGATCCAGACTAAATTTTTGATCAGTGGAACAGAACTTTCCTGCCTCCCCCATCCCACCATAGCCTACTGATCTCCACAAAATGCTGTTCCTGGGAGAGAACCCCTGAGGAATGACATAAGGGGGTTCTGCAATGGGGCGTCAGTGGAAATTGCCCCTCCCCTTTCCATTAGCAGAAAGTTTACTGTGGACCCAATCCAATCTATGGAGTATTAAACTAAGACTGAAGAGAGCACAGTTCTAAACTCCAATCACATGAAGCTCACTGGATGACTAAGGGTCAACCACTGTGCCACAGCCTAACCTAACTCACAGGGCTGTTGTGAAAGGGGATGACCATGTACACAGCTTCAGCTCACTGGAGGAATGGGTGGTTAAAAATGTGATAAATGACTTAAACAAATTATGGTCACTCAATTCAGGGGGAATGACCAAAGGAAACCCATGTTGATCAATATTGTGCTGTTGCAATCATTTAGCTGCTGAATTCTATAGTAGCACAATATCCAATGATCTGGGGATCCAGTCAAAGAGAAACTAATGGTTAGGTATGTTGGACTCTCTGTATTTGTTTGAAACAACAAAGGAAATGTTGGCATAACCTAGAGTAAACAGAGGTGTGTAGGCTAAATACAAGGAGAAACAAAGCAGAAAGGAAGATTGTTTAGAAAGCAATGAAAATATTCATCATTTTATTAACAAAACATTGATTTACACTGAAGATTATGTTGGGAATGTAAGATCTCTTTATTCTCCGCTTCAAACGAACAAAGCCTATGGCAAGAATAATAGTCTCCAAGTTGGAACTGGTTCAGGGCATTTCATTCTGTGCACATAATTAGAGCACACAATGAGCAACAAGCACAGGGTAGGACACAGGCATAAAGTGTTATAGCCTTTCCCCACTGCAATAGCCACTGCCACATCATATATCTCACTTAAACAGACACACAAAGCTTACAGTGCACTGGGAAAAAAACACAGCAATGCAGAAATTCCTTCCCACCACAGTACAATCCAGAATAATAACATGTGTGCTTTATGATTGCAAATGTGTACTCTAAAATACCTCTTTCTCTCAATAATCCAGCCCTTTCCTGTTGTACTTTCAGCTACACCTCTGAACACTTGGCTATTCTTTTGATTTAGAGCAAATCTCCTAACTTTAGATCCCCCACCAAAGCTTTCCAGCGGCCTACAGAACACCCTATTAATATCGGCATAAAATGCTAATGCTACACCTGCATAGTAGCAAAAACACTATCCACAATCCAAAGATCATTCTCTGAATCCCACAGGACAAGCACACATATCCCCAAGTTTCTCTCGCCTCTGTGAGTCCACCTACTCTCACTTTTTACAAACCCATATAACAAACATCCTTGTTGTGCGTTATGAAGAACTCTGGGGAAGGGGGAAACCCTAACCCTATCTCACCACATTTCTATCAGGCAAGAAGCCACCTGGACCACAAAGAAGCCCACAGTAGAGACAGCCCTGTCCTCCCCCTGCTCCAAAGAGATCCCTGAAATAGACACAACCCAACCTAGGTATGTGTGAAAGAAGTGGCACCTTTGCAGCATCTCTGGAAGGTCAGAGGAAGGCTCAATATGTGGAGAGTATGATTTTGCCTCTTGACACAAATAACAAAGCTAACCCATCAAGAGTAAGCCCCAATAAACTGCAAAGGGATTTACACCAGTTGAGCTTGGTCTAAGGTTGCAATTCAATGCGTTGACATCAGCATGCCTTATTCCCAAGTAAAGTCCCAAAGGACGCTGCTGCTACATACACTAAACTTGGATGCGGACATTGAATTTGCTTTTGAGTAAGGATGCATTGGATTGAGGCTGAATCTTTTTCTGGAGGACCAACAGTCACAACTCTCAAGGCCATCAACCAACCCACCCCTATGGAAATAAATAAAAGTGGTCACTTTCTCCACTCCCCCTAGGAAGCATCACCAATTTGTGGGACAGACCCTAGCCCAATGATTCAGCCCTTACTAGAAACCTTCAGAACAAGGGCCTTGAAGGGGGCACATGCTTTCCGACACCCTCTTCCAGATGCACCAATGAGCCCTCTGCACCTTTACTCAGAATTAAGCCTTACTGCCTTCAACAAGGCTTACTCTCCAAGAAGCACACACAGGCTTGCAGCTCTGCAATTAAATCTTACGAAAGCATCTTTACACAGTCGTCCCTCTGCCTCCAATGGGATTACTCATAAGCGGAAGTGCCAAGGATTGCAACCAGATCCCACCAAAGCATGCTTACTCACAAGAAGCGGGGGCCCAGGTCTGCAACTCACAGATCCTGTTATGCGGGTTGCCCAGAGAAGTAAGCCCAAGACACCTAACAAGAGGGCTCTCTCCCAGGTATACAAGATTGCAGCCCAATCCCCTTGATGTCCGCCTCCTCCTCAGCCCCGCTTGCCTCCTTCTGGGACTCCCTCACAATTAAGCACATCCGGGATCGCAACCTTACAACCCGATCCCCTCTAGGTCTGCTTCCCCGGAAGCCCCGTGTGCCTGCCTCCACGGAAACAGGCATGGCTTTTGTCATAGCCCTGCAGCACAATCCTTTCCATGCAATCCTTCCTCAGAAGATCCCGGTTTGCCTGGTAAGCGTGTCCAGGATCGCAGCCTCCTGCAACACGAGCCTCTAGAATGCGCGCTTCCTTGGAAGCAACCTGCCCCGCGTTCCCTTTCATTGGCCATTTATGCATGGGAGGTTTTGTCTCGGATTTGTCACTACCTGGTTGGACATTTTCCCCATCCAAATTCTCAAAACTCAAAAAGGCCATTTTTGCATGGGAGGTTTTGCCTCGGATTTGCCGCTGTCTAGGTGCACATTTTCCCCATCCCAATTCTCAAAACTGCATGGGGACATTGGCCATTTATGCATGAGAGGTTTTGCCTTAGATTTGCCACTCTCTGGATGCACATTTTCCCCATCCAATTCTCAAAACTCTGCCTGGGGGCTCATTTTTGAGTTCTGAGAATTTGGATGGGGGGGTGCATCTAGAGAGTGGCAAATCCAAGGCAAAACCTCCCGTGCATAAATGGAGATTGTTGGGTTTGGAGAATTCGGAGGGGGAAAAAATGTGTATCTAGAGAGCAGCAAACCCAAGGCCAAACCTCCCAGGCATAAATGGCCATTTCATTGTCCCAGCTCGGCGCGCCCAGGACGGCAAGCTTGCAAGCCGAGCCTCCGTCCGGGGCGCACGCTTCCTCGCGAGCAAGCCCCCCTCGGAGGCAACACGAGGCGAGCCCCGGGAAGCGCACGCAGCCTCGCGGCTCTGCAACGGAACGGTGCCCGAGAGCCTCCCCCCGCCCACCCGCGTCACCCCTTCACACGGCCACCTCGCGTGCAGGCGCCCTCACCTCCGACTCCCTTGGGGGGCGGGAAGAGGGGGGCGGGGAAGGCGCCTCCCAGCCCCGCCGAGCCTGGCCTGGCAACGCGGCCGCCCCGCCGCAGCAGCAGATGCTCTTCCTCCCGCTTCTCGGCCGCTGCTCGGCCGCTGCTCCGCCGCTTCCTCCTCCTCTTCAGCGGCGCCGCGTCCTCAGGGCGGCCGCCCGCAGGCAGCCCTCGCCGGCTCGCCCCATCCTGGCGGGGCTGGGGGACCGGACGAACCAAAACAACGGAGAGGAAGAGCGAGGCGGCCCCACAACAAAAGCCCGGCGGGGAGAGGCGGAGGGAAAAAAGGCGGCGCCTCCTCCGGAGGGGGGGAGGGTTCCTCCTCCTCCGTCGTTTCCCGCCCGCACCTTTTTAATTCAATTCAGTTCAAAAAACCTTTATTGGCATAACAAATCGTACAAGTAGAAAAGGGCAAGCCTATACATATTATCTGACAACCCCTCGTCTCTGTGGAGCTTTTTGCTTGGCTAGATTGAATGCGAACCCTTCTATGGCAATGCAGGGCAGAATTCTGAATATACTTACTCAGACAGGATCTGCCCTTGCTCTTCTGGCTCTATTGACTCATTAGCCCATGCCCTTTTGGAAGGCCGCTTTTACGAGGAACTTCGATCGCACTATATTTCCCCCCTTTTAATATACAAATCCAATGTCTCTGTGACTGACATAATGCCTTTTTTACTAAGCGATAGGGACCCCAAAGCTACATTGTCAGTGGCAAGATTTGTTTCAGTCCTTATATCCCTCTAACACTAGATATATGCTGCTCAGGATCAATGGATCAAAGAGCTTCTAAGGGATAAAAGGGAAAGGAAAGGGCAAGAGTCCAGTAGCACCTTAAAGACGAACAAAATTTATTTTCTGGTAGGGGCATGAGCTTTCATGAGCCACAGCTCACTTCTTCAGATACGAAGTATAGTGTAGTGGTTAAGAGCACCTTAAAGAACAAAAATATTTTCTCGTAGGGGTATGAGCTTTCCTGAGCCACAGCTCACTTCTTCAGATACGAAGTATAGTGTAGTGGTTAAGAGCACCTTAAAGACGAACAAAAATATTTTCTCGTAGGGGCATGAGCTTTCATGAGCCACAGCTCACTTCTTCAGATACGAAGTATAGTGTAGTGGTTAAGAGCACCTTAAAGACAAACAAAAATATTTTCTGGTAGGGGCATGAGCTTTCGTGAGCCACAGCTCACTTCTTCAGATACGAAGTATAGTGTAGTGGTTAAGAGCACCTTAAAGACGAACAAAAATATTTTCTGGTACGGTATGAGCTTTCGTGAGACACAGCTCACTTCTTCAGATACGAAGTATAGTGTAGTGGTTAAGAGCACCTTAAAGACAAACAAAAATATTTTCTGGTACGGTATGAGCTTTCGTGAGACACAGCTCACTTCTTCAGATACGAAGTATATTGTAGTGGTTAAGAGCACCTTAAAGAAGAAAAAAAATATTTTCTGGTAGGGGCATGAGCTTTCGTGAGCCACAGCTCACTTCTTCAGATATGAAGTATAGTGTAGTGGTTAAGAGCACCTTAAAGACGAACAAAAATATTTTCTGGTACAGTATGAGCTTTCGTGAGCCACAGCTCACTTCTTCAGATACGAAGTATAGTGTAGTGGTTAAGAGCACCTTAAAGACAAACAAAAATATTTTCTGGTACAGTATGAGCTTTCGTGAGCCACAGCTCACTTCTTCAGATACGAAGTATAGTGTAGTGGTTAAGAGCACCTTAAAGATGAACAAAAATATTTTCTGGTAGGGGTATGAGCTTTCGTGAGCCACAGCTGAGCTGTGGCTCACGAAAGCTCATACCCTACCAGAAAATATTTTTGTTCGTCTTTAAGGTGCTACTGGACTCCTGCCCTTTTCTACTACTGCAAATCGTACAAGGCATTCCAGAATTTGACCAATGATAAAAAAACACCCATATCGAAATCTGTAGCAATAGATATGAATAAAACGAGGCACGCCGCAGTACAGTGAACATAAGGTCTATATAGAATACGAGCGTCTGTTATATACGAGCAGCTATTATATATTTCGTTTGATGTTTATCGTTCGAGCTTGCTTCCAAAACATGGCTATTTCTGTCGTTTCTGGATCACACCAGGCCAGGAAAAGTCTAAACAAAGAGTGTGTGGGGGGGGTGAGGGGGCAGAGTTCCTATCCAAAATTGAGGGCGTTAGAAATTTAGTACGTGGGCCCGCTGGCGTTTCACATGCCAATAAAATAGGATAAATGGGAGTCTTATATGATTCAAGCCACAGCCACAAATGTCTCTTTTTCCAAAGGGGCGCCGCTAAATGTCCGCACCTTTTTTACCTCACGCGGGGGATGGCGGGCAGAAGGCCCGGCGCGCTCCCCACAGGCCCCGCCTCGCCACTCCATCGCCGGCGGCCGTGGGGGGGGGAGGCCGCTGAGGCGCCGCCGCCTCCTCCTCCTCCTCCTTCTATCTTGGCGAGGGGCTTGTTTCTGGGGGGGGGTATGCGCCTGTGGGGGGAGGGGGCTCCTCTGCGCGCGCGCAGGATGCGCAGTTGGGTGGCTTTGGGAGGAGAAGCGGGCCTCGGGTCGCCCACACCGCTGGGAATGAAGTCGTTTGGGGTCTCCTGCTGTTCCAACCGACTTCCGGCCGGTAGAGATCAGACCCCCGGGAGGAAACGGCCGTTTTGGCCGTTGGACTCGAGGGCATTGAAGCCCCGCCCCTCCCTCCTCAAGCCCCGCCCAAAAAACCTCCCACCACTGGCGAAGAGGGGCCTGGCCACCCTAATCCCGCCCTTTCTCCAAGGAGCTCAGGGCGGGCCACGTCATTTCTCCCCCCCCCTTGAGAGATAGAGTGGTGTAGTGGTTAAGGGCCCTGGTTGAAGTGGTAGACTCTGATCTGGAGAACCGGGTTTGATTCCCCACTCTTCCACTGGAGTGGCGGAGGCTAATCTGGTGAACCGGGTTGGCTTCCCCACTGCTCCACATGAAGCTAGCTGGGTAGGGTTGCCAACCTCCAGGTGCTAGCTGGGGATCTCCTGCTATTACAACTGATCTCCAGCCGACAGAGATCAGTCCCCCAGGAGAAAATGGCCGCTTTGGCAATTGGACTCTATGGCATTAAAGTCCCTCCCCAAACCCCACCCTCCTCAGGCTCCACCCCAAAAACCTCTCACTGGTGGTGAAGAGGGACCTGGCAACCCTACAGCTGGGTGACCTTGGGCTAGTCACCGCTCTCTCAGCCCCACCTACCTCACAGCGTGTCTGTTGTGGGGAGGGGAAGGGAAGGAGATCGTAAGCCGGTTTGATTCTGCCTTAAGTGGTAGAGGAAGTCAGCGTATAAAAACCAACTCTTCTTCCATTTTATCTTCTCAACACACCTGGGAGGTAGGTTAGGCCACAACTGGGGGCGGCTGGCCCAAGGTCACCGTGACCTCATTCTTCTGCAGGTACAAACCATATTCACTCAGATTGACAGCCCAAGTTTCTATACAGGGTTTGGCTGTAATCACACGCATAATTTTTTTTAAAATCACTTCATTCATAACCCACCTTTTTCAGTGAAGCTCAAGGCAGATTGCAAAATATTTTTTTTAAAGTCAGACAGCATTAGACATTCAATAAGCAATGCAGAAGGACTAGAAGTACAAAACACAAAGGAAGCCTGTCTAAGGCACGACATACCATGATGCAGAAAACAGGTCACGAGGTAGAAGACCATGCAGTAAAAGCAAGGTGATGTATATAAAACGCACTACTGCAGTATACAATCGTATTCCCTTATAAAAGTGACCTGAGCTGTTCCACGGTGCAGCAGTTCTAATCCCTTTATTAAAAACGCCTTCCTGAACATTTCTGTTATGCACATTCTGTGAAATTATAGAAGTGTAGGGTCCTTCCTGACCTAAATTAAGTACCCAAAAGGTCAAGAAAATATAAATAAAAGTAAAAATCTAAGGCATAAGTTTATGCTTTCTAAAAATTATGTAACTACAAAATATAGCTTTAATTCAGGATAAAATCTAATACCACATATAATACATATAGGGCTTTGCAATAGCCTACCAAATTAACATACTCATATAACATAGTAAGTTATAAAATAACACAATTATACTCTGACCATACGCGTTTCGGCCATACAGCCTTCTTCAGTGGTCTAAGCAATCAACATTCCAGACTCAAAGATATACATAAATATATAAAAATCTTTTTGACTATGTGTGCGTTGTTATTGCAAAATAACATTTAAAATATAAAACTGCAACACTTCTTTCTTCGTTTTAGACTTCCATCCACAAGGAACACTAATCCTTGTGTATGTATCCCTGTTAAATGAGGGGATGTATTATTGCAGCCATAAATACAAAATCTCATAGTCCAGGAGGTATTCATGAAGTCTGGAACAGAATCAAGAAATAGGGTCCTTCCAGACCTAACCTCCTCAGGCAGGCTGTTCCAAAAGGTGGGAACTGCTACAGAGAAAGAACGTGAGCAGGCAGTTGCAAATCTTAAAGCAGCAGTTGAAATGCGATTGTAAATTAAGCTTCCTTGCCGAATTTACATTTTTAAAGTTATTTTCAGCCCTTCTCTGTCTCATGGTTATATCACCTTTACTCAAAGGAGCTTGGAGCATGGTTCTTCCCTACATTTTTTCATATAAATCCTGTGAGGTAGGTTAGGCTGAGAGAATAATTGGTCCAAAGTTTTCATGGCTGAGTAGGAATTAGAACCCAGATTTCCTGGGTCCTAGGCCTTTTCACTACACCAACTCTTGGCTGCTTTGTTATGCATGTGTGGAAAAACAAGGAAGTAATTTTAAATGTGGCTGTACTGGGTTTCAGAAGGGAATGAATGACTGTGCAATCACATTGCATTTTTACTGTGCTTTACAAACCATGTGCAATCTTGAGCCACATGACCATCAGTTGATTCAGAAACCTGGTACCAGCATATTTAGAACTGCCCTTCTGTTTTTCTTGCATGCGTACCAACAGTATGAGAATGGCCAAAAAGAAATGTAAGTGCTGTGTATTTTTTTCAGCTTTTGTTTCTTCTGATGGGGATGTAATGAACCCTAAGGTGGGTTCAGGTAAGTGAGTGTGAGGAGACTCCTGACATCTCCCACCTCTGCCTGCACCCTGCAGTCACATCACCTCTTCTAGCCTGGAGCAGTGAGCTGTGACTCACAAAAGCTCATGCCCTGCCAGAAATTTTTTTTGTCTTTAAGGTGCTACTGGACTCTTGCTCTTTTCTACTGCTATGGACACACTATCATGGCTACTCATTGTGATAGTATCTCCTTGCCTGGAACAGCTTACATTTCTCGTTTATCCCTCCCTAGATATCTAAACAGTTTGGCAAAACTTGCATGCCCAGTAGGGCTTCCTGACCTTAGGAGAAACTCTGGAAACTTTTGGAAATGCTCTGAGTATGCAGCGTTTTGCAGAGCTTTGTTCAAAGATGCATGAGGAAGAGAAGGGAAGTTAACTGCTTTGGGGCAAGGAAGGTGTGGCAGAGGAGGTGGCAACCTACTAAAATCCACTTCCAAGCCTGCTGCCTCTTCTTGTTATAAAGCATATCCTGAGAAACAAGTACAATTTGCAAGTTCACCGGTGACTGAAGATGAAAAGGAATTGTGGGAAGGTGCTGTATACCTTACTTAGAAGTAAACTCATTAACTCTGTAGGATTTGCTGCCTAGTAAATATGCATAGGAAACCACCTCTGTTAGTCTCTTGCCATGAAAACCCCAAAAAGGGGTCACCATAAGTCGGCTGCGACTTGACGGCACTTTACACACGCACACACACAAATATGCATAGGATGGAACTACACATTACACATGACAAGGCTCAATATTATTTATTGTTGAAAAAAAATTATATTGTTTTATTATTTTAAAAAGTTGTACACTCTCAACTAAAACGATGTAAAGAAATTCACAAAAAAACCCTTAAAAGCATTATAAAACATGAGCAGCAGTAAAATAATTAATACAGACTCCTGTTTAAAATAACAGCAGATAATAAAGCACAATCCCAAACTGTGAAACAGAGCTAAAGAATTAAACTTACAATAAGCCCTCACACTCGAGAATATAAAGTTGAAGCAGTCGGGCACAAGGAAGGACAGCTCATCAGAACCTTTGAGACAATAATTATTATTTGCTAAATCTTAATGATCTTGACAACAGACAAACCTCTGTATGGAGGCAATTGCAAAGCTGAGGCACCATCAGAGAAAAGAGATCCTATTTTTGGTTACCACCCATTGTACTTCTGAAGATGGTAGCACAGAAAGCAGAGTTGTATGTACACTCAAGTTATATGTACGTTCAGGTTGTATGGGTGTATGTCATCCCTCAGCGCCAAGCAGTATACATTCCCAATATGGCATCCATTCCACAAGCCCTTGCAGACGCCTTTGAATTGGCTTTCCTCCCTGCCCAAGTGTGGAAGCAAGAGGAGATGTCCCCTGAGAGCCAGCGTGGTGTCGTAGTTTAGAGTGGTGGCTTGGAGTGGTGGAGTCTGATCTGGAGAACCTGGTTTGATTTCCCACTCTTCCAAAGAAGCGGCAGAGGCTGATCTGGTGAACTGGATTTGTTTCCCCACTCCTACACATGAAGCCAGCTGGGTGACCTTGGGATAGTCACACTCTCTCAGCCCCACCTACCTCACAGGGTGTCAGTTGTGGGAAGGGAAGGCGAATGTAAGCCGGTTTGATTCTTCCTGAAGTGGTAGAGAAAGTTGGCATATAAAAACCATCTCTTCTTCTTCTTCACATGTTGCAGTTTGCGCTGCAAGGTCATGTGCCTGTTTAAATTCAGGTGAATATACACCTACATCCTTTGCAGATATCCCATTGCATAATTTGCCAGATTTATGCCTTGACTAGGGCCAGCCCAACTTTGCAGACAAACTAGGGAGCTGCCTGGGGTGTTAAAATGCAGGTACACCTGCTTTAACTAAGTCTTCTAGAGAGAGAAAGATGATGCCTACATTTCTGGCTCAGGGCCATAGACATAGCTCAAAAGAGGAGGAAGTAAAGGTGTGGCAGACATCAAAAGCAAAAAAAATGATATCCCGAAACTAGCATGAACTCTTGATCATTTATCATGCTGTTTAGTATACAATAAGATGAGGGAGGAGGTTTAATATACCTAGGGCAGCACAAGATTCTAACCCCTGTTAATGATAATGCAGTCTAGTTAGAACATGCCAGTTTTCTAAGCACAGATATATATTTTGTATGGAGATTCCATTGTGAATCACCACCTGCAATTTGAAGAAGTATAGCCCAAACACAGACTTGCCATCTCAATTAAAACTAGAACTGAGAATCGTTGTTAGAGTGAATGGGGAGAGGCAGCCATGAGATGATCATAGCATGTCCATAAGAAGTGTACATGGTTAGGCAGGGCTGAAGGAAGGTGTAATTCATGAGCCAGGTGAGCTGGGTGCATGGGCTGCCACAATCTCAAACCCTTTCTTCACGTGTTATTTCCTATTAAAATACTGGATTCAGAAGTTGTTTTCTAAAGGTTGTTATTCCAAACTGCATAACAAAAGTGTTCTGGCTTGTTCAATTAACTCCTTGGTGATTGGTTGGGACAGTAAAAGATCACGGAGTTTCTTTATGTAAATGGGGATTCATCCTCAACAATGTTGCTGCTGTTTATATGATCTTTTACCTTATAGAAGGATCGCCTGATCTTGCCAGACTCTAGCCTCCAATTCACCCCTTACGTATGTGAGTAAACCAGAAGTTAAAATAAAGGATTGCTAACTCTTCATAACTGATGGTGTAAAACAATGTTAAAGTTATTCAATTTGTTATAGGATTTTGTATTCATGATTGTACAGGGAACCAAGATGCTTCTCAGGCCTCTAAAGGATATCCTCTTACTATGAAGGAGGGAGACTATGCTCCGAGGAAGGAGGTTAATATACCTAGAACAGCGCAAGATTCTAACCCCTGTTATCTGAAAAAGTGAGTTGTGGCTCACAAAAACTCATACCCTGCCAGAAATGTTGTTAGTTTTTAAGGTGCTACTGGACTCCTACTCTTTTCTACTGCTAGTGACATTCTCCCATCTGCTATACTGCATGGGAGATTTAGTAAAGTCCCCTACACAGATAGGGTTTGTCCATGTGGGGAGGGTGAAACTGAATCAGTCTCCCATGTCCTATTCAACTGTCCACTGTATGCCAGAGGTCGGCTCCAATTACTAGACCCAATATTTGGGGACAGAGAATGGTTACCTGAAAGTATTAAGGCTTACCTCCTTATGAACGCACAGGATCCACTAATAATCGATGCGGTGGCAAGAGTCTTACAGAGGGCAATTAAAGTGCATGAAAGTTTGTGTAATTCACGAGGCGATCTTAGGGCTCTGAAGCAAGTAGACCACTTATTGCACTTAAAACTGTTTTAGTGTTAATTTTATGGAAGTGATCCTAAATTGTGTTTTATGTTTTTGTAGATGCTACTGTTTGTATTACTAATGCCAGTAAAGGCTTTGTATTCGTATTCGTTCGTATTCGTACTGCTAGTGACAGACTGACACTGCTACCCATCATGATCTATGCTCTGAGTGTTTAAAATAGGTCAACATAGTATTTTCCAAACACAGGGGTGTTGAGCATTTGAAAATCTTGTCAAGCATCCCTTTAAACCATTTCCTCTTTGTTTTTCTCAAAGATTGTTAGTGCTGTTCCCATGCTAAATTGGCTGAGAGAAAGTCTCAGTCTGTTCTCACAATGCCTCTAAATCAACTTGAACTCTACTTAGGTCAATGGCATTGCGTCACTGTGTGAAATCTGCCTCAGATCAATAAGTTGCTACTTGTGTCTTTCATGAATTATGGAGCTATTGATCTCTGGTAATTCAATAGTTTGTGTCGCAGTTGCAATTAAGCAATAATGTGTCAAAAAATCCCACATGCTTAGCAGTAAAATAATTCAATTCCCATGCAATCATAAAACTTTAATTTTAATACAAAGTTATTTTCTTTCCTCACACATTTTTCCATAAAGGGAAAAGCTGTTTCAATATATTGCAGCACCCAAAATGCCACCACAGAGACTAACCACGTCTTGCTGGTGCTTAACTAAGCCTATGCATTTAGCAAGAGGATATAACTGTTCTGGGAATAGCAGGAAGGAATCAAAATGGTTTTAGCTTCTTCAGTTTATTGAATCAACCGTTCTCAAACATGAGGCAATTTCCATATTGTACAGAATGCTTCTTTGAACAGGCGTAAGAAGGGAAAATCTGGGAAAACAAAATTCAAGGGGAAAATAGACAATTTAGGCCTCAGCAATCCTAAACATAAGAAGCAATTCCAATTTAAATCAATGGGGGGAAGAAGAAGAAGAGCTGGTTTTTATATGTCGACTTTCTCTACCAATTAAGGAATAATCAAACCGGCTTACAGTCACCTTCCCTTCCCCTCCCCACAACCGACACCCTGTGAGGTAGGTGGGACTGAGAGAGTGTGACTGGCCCAAGGTCACACAGTTTAGGATTGCTTAGGATCAAAATGTTGTTGCACTGAGCAGAAGAGTTGTACGAAGGACACTTGCCTTGTTTTCTGCTCACCCAAAGTTCAGTCCCTCGGCTGCTCTTCTGCAGACTCTACAAATAGGCCATCCATATTTCTGTGGAAGAAAGTACACAAGGGAGGCTTGTAATGTGAGCTTTAATCTATTTTTCACTATTTCAACAAACAGAAATGACAGCTACAATTCTAGAAAGCCTTTGTTACCAAGGAAGCACTATAAAAGTAGAGAAAGGTATAATTTCCTTTGTGATGATTCATTGTAAAAAATTTATGTAAAGGATGTTCAATTTACACTATTATAGAATCCATTTCCTTGACTCCAGGCTTCCTGATTAATGTCATTATGCCTTCTGGCTACACATTTCACACAGCCTGGGTCCCCGTTGCCAATGCAAGTCCCTGCGCTAGAAGGCAGCTGCTCGTGGTGAGAGACAATGAAATCACAGGCTTGACACTCATGACCTCTCTGCAACTTGACCTTTCCTGACCCGGAACACATTGGCCAGGATTGAAAAAGCAAACCCAAAAACTTTCCCTCCTTGCAGTGACGTTGCAGTTTCCATCCTGTTATTCTGTGATCAAAACTACAGGGACTCGAAGAGATTCAGATTCACCAAGAACTGCAAATTAGACACAAATTGCAACTTGAAGAATCTAGGTTCATATGTCCTTTCTGTAACGACTTAATACTGTGCAGTTATTCAGGAAGCAGAGCCCACAAAGCCACACTCTCTTTACCCCTGCCCTTTAAAAAAATATTTCTTATAGTCTCAGGTCATTTTCCCATGCACATTTTTACTGTTTGTGCATAAAATGTGAAGAGTTCAGATGGCATTAGCAACAAATGCACCAAGCTAGATCACAGAATGACCCAGGCTAAATCTGGGGAATGTGTCTGTCAATGCCTGAAAAATGTGATTTGGAAAATTAAAGCCATTCTGTAGCTGTTTGTAACAGGGACAGGCAACTTGTTCTGCACTGTTAGAACTCCATTATAGAAAGAAGGCCACCACTATCCTGCATCATTTGTTTATGACTTATAATAATTTGCATTAAAAAGTTTGAGAAACTAAAGCGATTGGTGTGTTCCAATCTGCTGTGGGCCAAGAAAACAATCTCCATCCATAAAAAATTAAAAGAGCTGGCATTTAAAATAGCAGGCTCCAGAGTTCTTTAATAAATCAGTGCATTCTTGGGACTACCCTGAGGACTAAAGAACAAAGATATCTATGTTTAAGAAAGTGAATATAAATTCTAACTTAACTTTAAGGTAAGGTAAGGTAATAGAACAAATATTTAAGGAAAACTTCTTCAAGATACAAAATAAGACTAGGAATATAGCATTTCAGGATGATAACATTTTGTGGAGACAATGGGGTTTGTAGACAAATGCAGTACACGGAAAGCAAGAAGAGAGTAATACAAAACATTAATTAGTCTAAACTTGAAATTCTTGATGAGTCAGAGATGCTTTGCTGTGGTGACTAAGGGGCTTGTTACCCTTTACAATCCAGAATAAAAGGTCATTCAGCTTTTCTCACTTCAATGTCACATTATCAGATGATGTCAAAGAGCTTTGTACCAGGGCAGAAAAGAGGAATTTGTCAATCCTGTTACTCTAAAAGGTCTGTATTTCTGAAAGCCCGTTATTACAGAGAGAAAAAAATCAAAATCAGTTTGAGGGTACCTTTGTTGGTCTGCAGTAGAACAGCTAGATTCGAGTCCAGCAGCACTTTAGAGACCAACAAGATTTTAGGGGTATAAGCTTTCGAGAGTCAAAGCTCCCTTCGTCGGGTATCTGACAGAGTTCTCTGAAAGGCTCTATGAATAGATCACAGGCATAGGATCCATAGTGCGCTACCAACTATTCTGCATAACACCTTGAACCTTGAGGAAAGGCAGGGAACCAATGTTTTAAAGGGATGGGGCTGTGGCTCAGTGATAGGGCATCTGCTTGGCATGCAGAAGGTCCCAGATTCAATCCCCGGCATCTCCAGGTAAAGGGACTAGGCAAGTAAATGATATGAAAGACCTCTGCCTGAGACCCTGGAGAGCCACTGCTGGTCTGAGTAGACAATACTGACTTTGATGGACCAAGGGTCTGATTCAATATAAGGCAGCTTCATGTGTTCATTAAATAAAATAATAAACAAATAAATGCACTACCAGCCATAGTTTGCCCTCTGCACTGTATTGCGCCACGTTTTTTTCCTGCTGGGGTTTCCCAAATTAAACTGGACATCAGGGAAACTGTTGCTGTAGTACTTCTATCTCTGTGCTAATTCCCACACTCTGCATCCAAACCTCAAAGTCATCTCTCATCAGTAATAGCCAAGTCAGTAGATCAGCAGAACCTCTTTCTATATGCATTTTTTTTGTTATTGCTTTTGAGACACAGTGTACCAGAAAGTTTTATGGTGCACCACCACTTTCCACCAAGGAGGTTGGGCGGAAGGAGGCGAGGGGATTTGTCATGAACTCATTGCTCCTGCCCATTTATTATTCTCCCCATAACTAGAGCGGCCTAGATATGCAAAGGAGAACGGGGTTTTTGTGCGTTTAATAACTCTAGAAGAGGAATTGCGGCAGGTGCAGCTCGTCACCCAGTAATGAGAAAAGCTGCATTTCCCGAATTTCACTTGTCAGGTGTCAAAGGGACTGGAGCTCTATCCCAAACAGAGACTCACATGAATGGATGCAGGAAAAGCAATATCTTCCATTTATACGTGTGGTCTTAGTTCAGCAGATAATTGGCACAAATTTGCTGAAAAGGGAATTTGCAGGTAGGCTGGTGGATCAGTTCCCAGTGTTATTTGATGCCTCCCTAAAACCTGATCCCCGTGAGGCTCCCTATTCACTGTTATATTATTCAGTGAAATTGATCTCTACTACAGAAGAAGAGGACAAGTTTTGCTTTCCAAGCTTTTGTTACGTTTCTTTATTATTCACAAACGGGCTGAGAAGCACAGAAGTGGGTGAATGGCCTCAAAGGAGTGGGGTAGTAACTGGAGAGGTATTTAAGCTGAAGAGTTTGGCTTCCTGGTAAAAATCTTTCCCAGAACTTGTGCTTAAAATCAACAGAACTACTCCATGCCCAGTTAACACCAGTATAACTGCAAAGAGAGTTTGCTGCATTGAATATATGGGGGTTACCACACTTGTATTCCCAGCAATGTATTAAGAGTTTGAAAATGTTATAAAAAATACTGTTCACACTTTGTTTGGCCCTTTTAGCTGTGAAGACTTCTTCCAACCATTTATAAGCAGTGGTATCCAAAAACCCTTTTAAAGCGATGTTTTTTATAACATTTTCAAACTCTTAATACATCGCTGGGAATACAAAGTGTGGTAAACCCCCTATGTCTCATAGCTGAAGGGCAGGAAGGGAGTGTCTCTCAAATGCAACCAGTAATTAATGCAGAAGACTTCTTACTAGAAGATGTTACTGCACCAGGCAAAAACTTATCAAAAGAGAAAATAAATTACATAATTATAGATAGCGGGTTGGAGTCTAAGGACGGCAAACAGAGCTCTCTACCGGAAACCAACTCACACAGATCGCTACTTACACAAAAACTCCAACCACCACCCCCGACAGAAAAGAGGAATAATCAAAACATTAATGGACCGTGCAAGACGGATCTGTGAACCACAGTTGCTCAAGGAAGAAACTAATCATCTAAATCACGCACTGCTAGCAAACGGCTACTCCAAGAATGATATCAGAAGGGCCATTAAACCAAACAAAAATCAGAAAACTCAAGAAAAACAGTCTCCCATAGGAAAGGTATTCTTGCCATTTATTAAAAGAGTCACTGATAGGATGGAGAAACTTTTGAAAAAACATAACCTACAAACAGTGTTTAAACCCACCAAGAAAATACAACAAATGCTACGATCAGCAAAAGACAAAAGAGACCCCCTCACCTCTGCAGGAGTATATCGTATACCTTGCAGCTGTGGAGAAGTTTACATCGGGACCACAAAACGCAGCATACAAACAAGGATAAAAGAACATGAAAGATACTGCAGACTTGGCCAACCTGAGAAATCAGCAGTGGCTGAACATGGACTGACACAAACAGGACACAGGGTCTTATTCCAAGACACTGAAAGACTGGACAATTCTACCAACTATTTTGTCAGATTGCACAGAGAAGCCATTGAAATTCATAAACATCAGCACAACTTTAACAGAAAAGAGGAGAGTTTAAGAATGAATAAGGCTTGGCTTCCTGCCCTGAAAAACCTCCAGACAAAGACAACATTCAACAATAGCCATACAGATTAGCTTTGGATTACACACATTAACAGATCACTTCAGGATACAATGGTTCCATATTAACATACCATACCCTCATTAGCACATTATCTTGATACTTACAGGACAATACTTTTGCAGGACAATACTCAGCTCAAACCCAACCCCTTTCTGACTATATATTACTCTTCCTACACCCTTGACACTGAGAGACACTGTCCTTCAGTGTTACTACTCTGAAGATGCCTGCCACAGTTGCTGGCGAAACGTCAGGAAAGAAAATTCCAAGACCACGGTTACACAGCCCGGATAACCTACAAGAACCAAAGAGCTCTCTTTCTTCCCCATTTCCCCCGTCCTGCTGTAACCTGTTATTCCCCCTAATGCTTCTCCTGTGAACCAGTATTCTTAAGAATACTGGGTCAAGGGTTTTTCCCTTCCCCCCGCAAAAATTGATTCCCATCTTTTACTAGCAGAGGTTTCCTTCCACTAGTGGGATCCAAGCTATGATCCTCAACACTTAATGATGCTTGTGCATGTCTTTTAAATAGCTTCCTTCAGTATGTATGGGAGGGAAGGCGGCATGGTATAGCCCAATCTCATCAGATCTCAAAAGCTAAGCAGGGCCAATTCATGGATGGGAGACCACCAAGGAAGGCTCTGCGGAGGAAGGCAATGGCAAACCATCTCTGCTTGGCATGCAGAAGGTCCCAGGTTCAAACCCTTGCATCTTCAGTTAAAGGGACTAGGCAAGTAGGTGATGTGAAAGACCTCTTCCAGAAACCCTGGAGAGCCACTGCAAGTCTAAGTAGACAATACTGACTTTGATGGACCAATGGTCTGATTCAGTATAAAGCAACTTCATGTGTTCATGTGTTGTTCACCTCCGCTTCTCACTTGCCTTGAAAGCCTCTTGCTGGGTCTGCCATAAGTCGGCTGTGATTCAACAGCACTTTACACATAGACAGTACGTACAGCGTCTACATTTTTCTTAGAAAGCCATTTTGTTATATATTGTCCAGTACAAGTTTCTTGCACTTTAGTAGCCTTGCTATTCTTATGCTATATTTGGCCTCATCCTACCACTTGGTACAGTGGCAATGGGGATTCAGTATCCCTGAATGCTGTCTGCAAATAAAGGTCAGTTTTTGCAGTGTTTTTATATTATACTTCAGGCAACTTAACAGGAAACGTGCAAAGACAGTGATAATTTTGCAGACAGTAATGCAAAGTAGCAACCCACACATTTCTCTATCTGCTTTCAAAATCATGGTGTGTTGTGCCTCAAACCACAGTGTGCTCAGGAAAATGCTTTACCACCAGCAACTGTCACTTACAAGTCACCTTCCAGTTTTGGAAAAACCTCTGGTATGATCCGGTTTAATAATTACTATTGAAGTTCCCTAGAAAATTGACTAAGATGGGTGTTCCATATCAGCATGCCAAGACCATTTTGCTTGGTACACAGGATGTGTTCTCCATCTTACCAACCAAGGTAGGTCACTGAGTTTATGGTTATCATCACCTCTTCGACCCTTGCAAATGCCACCTGAGTCTGAAGTAAGCCCTTGATAAAAACAACTCATGTGCTGTGAAATGTAAGTATGCTTTAATAAAATGGACCTTTGAGCTGAACAATTTTTATCGCAAATTTTCAATGCCATTTTATTTAGAACAGAAATTTGAACAGAACTAAAATGCCTACCAGCAATGTATAACTATGCACATCAGTTTGCTGAACCACATCAAACAATGTTTTGCACCAGGCTTCTTAATAATCCTGTGAACAGCGAAACCAAGTTAACAGTGTTCACTTTGAAGCATCATAGAAAAGTATGATGTGTTTGTATAAACTGTCAAGCCTTTTAAAACCTAAGCATGAGAACATATAAATCTCGAGTTTACAAAAGCTGAAGGTTTAGTGTTTATCCAAACAAAAAATAAAATAAGTTCATGAAGTGCTTTTATAAACTTTGAAATCTAGTAAAAGCTATTTCTGTATAGAGGGTGATTCTACACTCCTGCTAGAATTAATTGGGGGGGGGGGCTTTAGAAGGACTATATGTAAGTGATAAGACTATGTGTTAACTGCCATCAAATCGCTTCTGACTTACAGCAACCCTATGAATTAATGACCTCCAAAACATCCTATCATTAACAGCCTTGCTCAGGTCTTGTAAACTGAGGGTCTGGCTTTCTTTACTGAGTCAATCGATCTCATGTTGGGTCTTCCTCTTTTCCTGATGCCTTAAACTTTTCCTGGCATGATTGTCTTTTCCAGTGAGTCTCGTCTTCTCACAATGTGACCAAAGTACAATAGCCTCAGTTTAGTCATTTTAGCTTCTAGGGAGAGTTCAGGCTTGATTTGATCTATAACCCACTGATTTGTTTTTTGGTGGTCCATAGTATCTGTAAAACTCTCATCCAACAACACATTTCAAACAAATCAACTTTCTTCCTGTCAGCTTTCTTCATTGTCCAGCTTTCACACCCATACATAGCAATGGGGAATGCTATGTTATGAATTATCTTGATCTTAGTTGCCAGTGACACATCCTTACACTTAAGAATCTTTTCTAGCTCCTTCATGGCTGCCCTTCCCGGCCTCAATCTCCTTCTGATTTCTTGGTTGCAGTCTCCCTTCTGGTTGATGATGGGGCTGTAGGTAAAAATAAAAACGCCTTAAAACTGTCATTCTTAATACCAATTGAAGACTGAAGTTAGCAGAGATAGAAGGCTTAAGTTTGGCTACAAATGCTCTGGAGAAACCCAGTAGCTGGTGTTGCAAATGAGACCTAAAAAAAAAGGTTTGGTAGAAATATGTTCATTTACCCAGGACTGAAGAAGCACTCCATGGATTGACAGAAAAGTACATTGACAAGACAGTAGTGTAATGGGAAGGAAAACTACAATATTTTGAATATCAGGCCAAGAGGGAGCCTGGGGAAGAATGACAAGGGCAGCAACAGCAAGTTTCAGGTCGCATCTGCATTTGTATGTGCGTAGCATGTACTACTGTAACTATACAAGGATGGCTATACAACAAAATGTGTCAGATGCATGAAAGGACTGTTCTGCATGGTTAGAAGAAAGCTCCATCTTAGTGTGGGCAGGCAGATATCTCAGCTGAGTTATTATCATTAATTACACAAGGATGAACATACATAAGAGTATGAAGAGAAGACGTTTAAGAAAAAAAACAATTACTGGAAAAATTGAGAAGAAGCAGAATTGGATGCTCTACTGAATCGTTGCAACTTTATGGGCCAGTTCAGACAAAAAGGTTCCCTGCACATGTAAGGTTGCCAGGTCCCTCTTCGCCACCAGTGGGAGGTTTTGGGGGCGGAGCCTGAGGAGGGTGGGGTTTGAGGAGGGGAGGGACTTCAATGCCATAGAGTCCAACTGCCAAGGCGGCCATTTTCTCCAGGTGAACTGATCTCTATCGGCTGGAGATCTGTTGTAATAGCAGGAGATCTCCAGCTAGTACCTGGAGGTTGGCAACCCTATGCACACTTGGTGCATTGACATCAAGCAGAGCTAATTTATCTGAAGACTTTTGAATTCAGAATGGATTCCTGCTTGACCAATAAGTTTGGACTGTGGAATTCATATTTGACTTCTTTAGATGAAGAATTTACTTAAGATGAGCCCTGCTGGATCAGACCAGTGGTCCATCTAGTCCAGCATGCAGTGTCCTGGAGGGCCAACCAACAGAGTACAGAGGCCAAGACATTCCCCTGAAGTTGCCTCCAGCACTGACATTCAGATGTTTACTGTCTCTGAATGTGGAAGTTGTCTTTATCCACCAAGCATGGCTGAAAGCCACTAATGTTCCTATCCTCGATGAAGCTGTCTAATCCCCATTTAAAGCCATCCGTGCTTATGGCCATCTCTTCTGGCAGTAAACTTCATAATTTAATTAAACACTGAGTAAAGAAGTATTTATTTTTCTTCATCTTGAATCATCTTTCATTTAAACTGAAAAATTCAAGTTCCTCTTGAGAGCCACTGCATGATAACTGCTTTAGGGAAAAGGCTGTTTTAGTGTCTGCTCAAATCCTATCCACTTGTGCCCTATCTGTAGGGTTGCCAACCTCCAGGTGGTAGCTGGAGATCTCCCGCTATTACAACTGATCTCCAGGCGACAGAGATCAGTTCCCCTAGAGAAATTGGACTCTATGGCACTGAAGTCCCTCCCCTCTCCAAATACCACTCTCCTTACGCTTGACCCCCAAAATCCCCAGGTATTTCCCAACCTGGAGCTGGCAACTCTGCCTATCAAAGGGTAACCCACTGGCAAAGGCGGGCTTCTTCCTATGGGTTTCTTTGCTAGATGTGATCCATGCATGCAACAGGGACACGTTGCCATCTATTTTGTTTTGTTTCGTTGGCTCTGTTCCTCTCCTGTATTTAATTTCAGCCTGACACAAAGTGTCTGAATAGGTGAAACTTATTCAATACTACCCTCCAACATTCCAGTACTCCTTCTTTGAGTTTCCAGCTTTTATTTTAAAAATCCGAGTCCTTTTACCTATGAGGTGTAACGTGTGCGAGCCACATTCTATTCAATTTCAGCCGGTTCAGGGTGGAGCAATAGGGACACCTGCCCTAGGCATAACATGGAATAGGCATCAAAGATAATATAACATATTGGCTGATATTAACTTGATGTAATGTTTTTGAAGAAGAGGAAGAGGAAGAGGAGGAAGAAGAAGAGTTGGTTTTTATATGCCAACTTTATCACTTAAGGAAGAATCAAACTGGCTTACAGTCGCCTTCCCTTCCCTTCCCTTCCCTTCCCCCCAACAGACACCCTGTGAGGTAGGTGGGGCTGAGAGAGCTCTAAGAGAGCTGTAACTTGCCCAAGGTCACCCAGCTGGCCTCATGTGTAGGAATGGGGAAACAAATCCAGTTCACCAGATTAGCCTCCGCCACCCATGTGGAGGAGTGGGGAATCAACTCGGTCCTCCAGATCAGAGTCCACCACTCCAAACCACCACTCTTGACCACTACACCACGCTGATAACAAACGATGCTTTCCGGATTGCAGATTAAAAGCAGCTTGTTCAGTGGCTTAGTAAGGGCAGCAAGCCAGGCAGAGTGGCACCACTGTAGGCCTAAAAGAATAAAGCATCTTCAACCATTGAGCACTGCAGGTAGTGGGGAAAGAAGATTTGAGAGATGTGACAGATGTAGGCAGCAGCAGGTGTTTTGCACAATAGTGTATATAGTGAGCTCTTCTCATCACTGAGGATATCCTACAAGACAAAAGGAGGGATAATGTACTTAACTCTCATAGATCTCCTCAAAGGGCCTTGAATCAGGAAATTGTTATATTGAAGTGTCCATCAGGGCTGGGAAGAAGTGAGGTTCCCACTTATCTGGAGGGAGGGAGCTGGTGGGTATTTGTGAAAAGGAAACACAATTTCAAATGCTGAAAGGAACAGAGAGAAGCAGAGATCCACTGGCTGACCTTCAGCCCCTCCCGGCGTGGTATAGTGGTTAGGAGCGGTGGACTCTAATCTGGAGAACCTGGTTTGATTCCCCACTCCTCTACATGAGCGGCGTACTCTAATCTGGTGAACTGGGTTGGTTTCCCCACTCCTCCACGTGAAGCCTGCTGGGTGACCTTGGGCAAGTCACAGTTCTCTCTGAACTGTCTCAGCCTCACTTACCGCTCAAGGTGTCTGTTGTGGGGGGAGGAAGGGAAGGAGATTGTAAGCCGGTTTGAGTCTCCTTAAAGGTAGAGAAAATCAGGGTATAAAAACCAACTCCTCCTCCTCCTCCTCCTCCTCCCCTGTATAATTGTAAATAAAACAGATACTACAAAAACAAACAAACCATGTCTTCAGTGCTCTGTCCTCCAAAGGGAACCAGCTCAGGAAAGTGCTAGCCCACTGAACGTCCTGTCACCGGGAGAAATGGGACATACAGTACATAACAATAGTGCTGAGCCAGAGACGGCTATGGGCATATGGAAGTCCATTGGTTCATCTTACTCGGTATTTTCTACTTGAACTGCCAGTGGTCCTTCCAAATACCTGCTGCCAAGAGATTCTTGAACTTGGAAGGGTGGGTCATGGCTCAATTGTAGAGCAGCCGTTTTGCATGCCGACAACCCCAAGTTCAATCTCCAACACCTCCAGTTAAAGGGATCAGGTAGGAGGTGATTTGACAGTCCTGAGACCCTGGAGAGCTGCCGCCCAATCAGAGTAGACAGTACTGATCTTGATAGACCAGCAGTTGTGATTCAGTAGCCCTGTTTACATGTTACAGTGAACACACATACATTCTGCCTGTTCAGGGGTACATCTGTGTGTAAGAAAGAGCCAGCGCATATTCACGTTGCAATTGAAACCAGTACCGGGATAAATGTAGGGGGTTGTATCACATGTTCATCTGTACATGTGTTAAATGTAACATGCCAATTAACTCAATGCACACATTTTTAAAAATTGAGTGTATGCTGTACATGGATCGTATGTATGTTTGCTATAAGTTGTGAACAGGGCTAGTATAAGGCAGGTTCATGCGAACTGGACATGCCATGGATTGACCCTGGGATCTGCTGCATGCACAACATGTACTCTACCACTGAACCACATCCCCTCCTTATCTGTGCCATGAGAATTACAGCCTCATTATCCATATAGATTCACAGCCATTCCTTCATTCACTCCAGCGCTGGTTTGTGTGTGTGAGTGAGAGACAAAGAGAGATTATTGTGGTGGTAAGTACTGACAGAGGAGCCCCATGGCGCAGAGTGGTAAGCTGCAGTACTGCAGTCCAAGCTCTGCTCATGACCTGAGTTCGATCCTGACAGAAGTCGGTTTCAGGTAGCCGGCTCCTTCCATCCTTCCGAGGTCAGTAAAATGAGTACCCAGCTTGCTGGGGGTAAAGGGAAGATGACTGGGGAAGGCACTGGCAAACCACCCCGTAAACAAAGTCTGCCTAGTAAACATCGGGATGTGACATCACCCCAAGGGTCAGGAATTACCTGGCGCTTGCACAGGGAACCTTTACCTTTAAGTACTGACAGGTTGAAATCCTGGCCTGCAAAATTACTGGGATCCTTATCCTTTGAGACCAACAGGCAGAATCAGGCCTGTGGAGTGTTCTGTGCCTTCTATTCTGTGGGCGCAAGCAAGCACACTATTTTTTATTTTATTTTTGCTTAAGAACAATGTTATAATTGCTTGCTGTTATGCAGCCAGTGCTCTTACATGCTCAAACAGGTGCTGCAGCCAATATCACACAATGGCATTAGCAAATCACAACACACACACACCCCAAAAAACCTGCCTGATGAAGGAGTAAGCCAATACCGGGGGATCATTTTGTTAAAATGGAGATCAGCATCTGATTAAATGAATGCTCGGGGAGCCAGAACCTATGAATGTTCCATAAAGTATTCCATGGCCACGTACTTTGGGTAGGCAGTTTTTATAGCGAGACACAGAGCTAAAAATAAACCAAGCAGACTGAAAGCACGTCTCCCCCATTCTTTCACTGTCCTCATCCCCCTAAGTCCCCCAAGAATCTGGCAGTGGCCCCACTGCCTGGCAGTAAGATCTGGAATTTAGCTTGCTTTGCTGTTATGTGTTTCCTTGCTTTACTGTTAACACCCTGCAGATGACTATAGCAGCCCCACGGAATGGGGAAATATACGGCGTCCAAATTGCAAAAAGGATGCTGCTTACTAACCAAGTCATTCTTTATTATCACAGCAGGCAATAGATTTCGGAGCGAAATATGCAGCGAATGTTTATTAGATGGTGTGTCTGCCAGAGGTGGGTAATTTTGATCATCGGCCTATTATGGTGATGAATCACAGAATCTATTAATCATAGAACTGCAGGGGAGAGGAGCCATCTCTCTTCACTTGCAAGTTCTAGAAGAGGTTTTCCTTAATTTTCTCCCCTATTTTTAATATATTGCTTATTAACCGCTGTGAAAAGTAAAAAAATCTCTCTCGAGCAAGTGTAGCGATAGCATCTGCGTGGAAAGCAAAGAAAGCTTCCCTCGCTGCGACCGTACAAACCCTGTCTCTGCCTGCACCACCGCTGTGTCATTGTCAAGAAATCAGCAAGTCATGACGACTGAGATGCAAATATCATTGCTTCAGACTTTATGAGCAGGAGCAGATCGGGATGTTAAAGCAGCCCTGGGGCGAGATGAGCCAAGCGCAGGATCTGTCCGGTTCAGACTGAGATTGCAGCGATAGTAACAATGGTTGAACACTTCCCAGCTGGGTGAGCCTATGCCCGCTGTCTTTGTCTCTGTGGCTTGGGTCCAAGCCAAGTGGCACCGCCATCTCCTATGGGCTATGTGGCTGATTGTGCTTCTGGTTGCTAGTGGCCCTCCACTGGGCAAGGGCCCACCCAGAACATTTTTGGTGAGTTAAAGGGCCAGCTCGCTCCTGGTTTTGAGTGTAGCAGGTTGGTTGCTGAAAAGCCCATTGTGTGAGGTATGGGCTCCATACCATAGCCACAAAGCTTGTAAGTGGCAACCACGGCTATTAACTGTTCTGCATGATGCAATCTCATGCCAGCACCTCATTTCCCAGCTGGCATTGGTGTGAACTGTGAAGACATACCATGTGATCCATATGACTGCCAGTTACAAATGTGGTGTAGTGGTTAAGAGCGGAGGACTCTAATCTGGAGAACCGGGTTTGATTCCCCACTCCTACACATGAAGCCAGCTGGGTGACCTTGGGCTAGTCACAGTTCTCTCAGCCCAACCTCCCTCACAAGGTGTCTGTTGTGGGGAAGGGAAGAAGATTGTGAGCCGCTTTGATTCTCCTTAAAAGGTAGAGAAAGCCAGCATATAAAAACCAACTCTTCTTCTTGTTGTTGTGGCATGAAGTTGGCTTGTCTTGTCCAAGACCAGTGGTCTTAGGGTTGCCAATCGCCAGGTAGTAGCTGGAGATCTCCTGCTATTACAACTGATCTCCAGCCGAAAGAGATCAGTTCACCTGGAGAAAATGGCCGCTTTGGCAATCGGACTCTATGGCATTGAAGTCCCTCCCCTCCCCAAACCCTGCCCTCCTCAGGCTCCACCCCAAAAACCTCCCACCGGTGGCAAAGAGGGACCTGGCAACCCTAAGTAGTCTGTCCACCTGCCTGGCACTCCCCATTTAGCATGATTTATTCCACTCCCAACACCAGGAAGGTTTATTTTTAAAAGGTAGTAACTATATTTTATTCATAACATTTGAAGCCAGAAACTGAATGACGGCAGCATTTAAAAAGAAAGATTCAGGATAATGAGCTACAACAAGCAGCATTCAGCCATATTATGAATGCAGCCTGGTTTTCAACCCATTTATTAACCATCATGCTTAACCCACCAGGAAATGCTGGAACTTGTAGTTCCTAAGAAAGCTGGAGCTTCATAATAAAGCACTTTCATAAAACTATAATTAGTGGCAGTGGAGGGTCATTAACATACATTTTTAGGGCAAAGGAGACCAGGGTGCAACACTTATTATTTCATTCATGTGAACTTGACTTCTGAAACACAAATAGGGTTACCAGCCAGAGCTTCTGCTACTTTAAGGGCAGATGTAACACTCTTCTACTGAAGACAATGGCTTTAGAAGGTTGTAATTCTATTAAAGGGCTGCACTGATAATTGTTGTACCTTTGATATGCAGGAACCCTGATTAATTGTAGCTGTGGTAACATAGCCACAGCTATGGTGGGCAGGGCTGGCAAAGTAAGACTGTCTGCAGATTTGGGAGTTCATTTGAATGGGCTTTGTACCAAATGAGGCCATTGGTCCATGTAAATGAAGCCTAATTAGCAGTCAATCTACAGGATCTTAGGCACAGATAGGGTTGCCAACCTCCAGGTACTAGCTGGAGATCTCCTGCTATTACAACTGATCTCCAGCTGATAGAGATCAGTTCACTTGGAGGAAATGGCCGCTTTGGCAATTGGACTCTATGGCAATGAAGTCCCTTCCCTTCCCAACCCCCGCCCTCTTCAGGCTCTGCCCAAAAAAACATCCCGCCGATGGCGAAGAGGGACCTGGCAACCCTAGGCACAGAAAGGTCTTTCCTAACCCTGCATTGTAACAGTGTTTGAGAATGCAAAGCGACTGCCCTTTCCCTGTGAAAGCAGCATGCCTTGAACACATGCTTGCCAGGTTCCACTGACTGAAGGATACTGGGAACAGCTGAAGAACAGCCAGTTGTCAATTATTTTGTTATCCATGATGATTTCACATTAAGTGGGAGCAGTATTGTCTTTCACATCATCTAGTTTCCTGGTTCCTTTAACTGGAGATGCCGGGGATTGAACCTGGGACCTTCTGCATGCCAAGCAGATGCTCTGCCACTGAGCCACAGTTCCCTCAGTTCCACCACAAGGAAAAATATATACTTAGAGCTTGCACTGGGGCTGGTGGGAGGAATTGTAGCCTGCTCTGAAGACACTCGATGGACAGCAGTTACAGGAGAGTGCAACCCTGTTTTCCAACCGCCTGAACAGGAATAGTTTAAAGGAATAATAAACTGACATTGTTTGAAAATATGTTCTCCTTTTTATAGTTCCTAATTTGACTTAACGCCCAAAACTCTGTTGCTTTGTTTCTCAACAATATTGCTGCCATTTGTTTTAATAAACCTATGTAAAGCTATGTAAATGCCATGTAAAGCTATCCTTGCCCTGACCGGCCCTGGCTAGCCTGATCTCATCAGATCTCAGAAGCTAAGCAGGGTCAACCCTAGCAAGTATTTGGATGGGCAACCACCAAGGAATACCAGGGTTGCTGTGCAGAGGAAGGCACTGGCAAACCACCTCTGTTAGTCTCTTGCCATAAAAACCCCCAAAAGGGGTTGCCATAAGTTGTCTGTGACTTGACGGCACTTTACACACACAAAGCTATCCCTAGCGACTTGACAGCCCACAATGATGATGATGTCACACAGGTATGTTCCTCAGGGATTTGCCACCACACCCTGTTGAGTGTATGCTCTGTGGCAACATGTTTGCATTCATGTGTGAAAGGGCTCAAAGATGCTGTAACGCTTTGTACAAAATCAGAAATATCAGATTCACTAGAACTGATTGATTCACACAGTTTATTCTATGCAGATCTAGTGCCTTGGTGCATGATAAACTAACCTTCTGTTGTGCAGTCCCAGTGACTCCTTAGACTGCATCAGCCCGGGCATTATTATTCATTCTGTCCCTTTAAAGCTGCAATTCTAGACTCGCTTACTTGAGAGTATACATTCTAACATAACACTTTAGGTCTTACATCCCAGTAAGCGTACCTAAGATGAGGCTGTTATCTCCCTGCCTCAAGATGTATTTCATAATTGCTGCTCAGCGGAATGCAAGCCAGAAGACTGCACTGTTACATATTTTTAGGTCTAAAAATTGAAGGGATCAGTGCTACAAGGAAGCAGCAGGGCAAGGGATGCTCAGTTGTGGATGTGAGTGAGGAAGCAGGCTTAGCTCGCAATAGCAATCTAGCATATGTCTGGGTAGCATCCTAGGGTAACAATCAAAGTTCATGCCTTCAGACAGCACATAGACCTGAACTTTTCTGGCCAAATCCTCCCCTCCCACCATCATTTCAACCTTATTTCCCCTTTCCCAACATGAAGGAGGAGGGAAAGAAAATGAAAACAAA
Organism: Euleptes europaea; assembly: GCF_029931775.1. Classification (NCBI taxonomy): domain Eukaryota; kingdom Metazoa; phylum Chordata; class Lepidosauria; order Squamata; family Sphaerodactylidae; genus Euleptes; species Euleptes europaea. Next base: position 12,770,708 of record NC_079325.1, on the reverse strand, counting down.
AAGAAATAAAGCAGTGTTGATGATAAAGGGGAGGAAGGGGAAGAATGGAGGGGGAGCTGCTAATGGGCTTGTCTGAGATTCATCAAAAGCTCATAGGAATCCCATCTGTTCTCTGAAGCTTATGGGATACCTCTTCTTCTGAAGGCCAAGAAATTCTAAGGGTTATGGTAGCACAAAGCCAAGAAAACAACAGATGTGTGTTGCCACATGTTATGTCAAACAGATACGCTTGTTTCCTACTTTTTACCTCGTTGACTACTGATTCAGAATCACACAAATTTCCCATTAGAATTGCACCCATCTGATTTAGAGCTGCACATTTAGAGCTGTATTTCCTAACCCCTCTTGTACATGATGCATGAGGAATGCACATAGTAATGATGTCAGGACAGAGGGGACATTTAATTAGAAACTGTGGAAGGGGGCAGAATGGAATTATAGCTGCTGCTTTTGGTGGCAACTGGTGTTCTGTGTAACATGCAGTTCCACCCTGATTGACTAACTTGCAATACAGTTCTAAGCCAAGTCCTGCCCTTCTGCTTCTATAGACAGCCTGATCTCGTCAGATCTTGGAAGCTGAGCAGGGTCAGCCCTGGTTAGTTCTTGGAAGGTAGACCACCAAGGATGTATGTGTTATATGTATTTATCTATTGGGAATAGTTAGCATACACTATAGGCCCTGTGTTTTTAACTATACTGTGCACCATATTGTGTATGTGTAAAGTGCCGCCAAGTCGCAGCCAACTTATGGCGACCCCTTTTGGGGGTTTTCATGGCAAGAGACTAACAGAGGTGGTTTGCCAGTACCTTCCTCTGCACAGCAATCCTGGTATTCCTTGGTGGTCTCCCATCCAAATACTAACCAGGGCTGAACACTGCTTAGCTTCTGAGATCTGATGAGATCAGGCTAGCCTGGGCCATCCAGGTCAGGGTGTGCACCAGATTAAAACATATATATTTGTGGTTATTTTAGCATTGTTCAGCTCAACCCTATTGTTTGGTTGCCATAAGTCAGCCATGATTTGATGGCAAAAAAGAAAAAAGGAAAACACACACACAAAAACTCAATTCTGCTTAGGATTGCATTGTTAATATTAAGACAAGAAAGGTTATTTTTCCCCCCTGCAATCTAGTGGCCGTTGCCTCATTCACCAGGCTTGTTACTTTCCTACTTGATTAAAAAAATTACATTCTCCAAGGCCATTTCTTCAGATTGTTCCTTCTGGTTCACGAGTTTACATGAAGAATTCATCAAAAAAAAAAAAAAACCACACTTTGACAAATTCCAGGTGGATGGATACAAGCCAGCCACAGACTGCCTTAAGGGCAGTGGACAGCAAGAAGCAGACTTTTCATGTTAAGGTCTTCCAAGCTGTCTGTGCAGGGAATTATTCTGGCTTTGCCTGAAGATTTATCTTTCTTAGTTTGCATCTTCGTTTCTTAACTGGCGTTGCATCTCAAAGATGCAAAAGGAAATAAAAGCAAAACCGAGAAAGGAAAGAAAGGGCAAGAATCACATGAACACATGAAGCTGCCTTATACTGAATCAGACCCTCAGTCCATCAAGGTCAGTATTGTTTTTCAGACCGGCAGCAGATCTCCAGGGTCTCCTGCTTGCCTAGTCCCTTTAGCTGGAGATGCCAGGAATTGAACCAGGGACCTTCTGCATGACCACTGAGCCACAGTAGCAGCACCTTAAAGACTAACAAAATTTCTGACAAGGTATGAGAGAGGAAGGGGTATAGATTAAAAAGATCCATAGTCACACAAGTGCCAGAGTAGGTCAGGAGCGTGGCACTTTTAAAAAACAATTGTGATTATTTTTAAGAAAAAAAAACAGAAAAAGAAAATAGCGTTGACCCTGCCCAATTTGTCAAACAAGTTAGAGAACATTGAAGAATGTATAGCTCTCCCCTCATTCTGGGGTGGCCAGGGTGGTTTCACAGTTGCAGAATTTATTCATTAGGGAAAAGGGTCAAATGGGATGGATGAAATGAAGTACCGGTACTTCTTTGCACACCATGTGGATGTAGCGATTGATGGCTTAAATGGATACAAATGATCCAGAAAAAGGGTTGCACCAGTCATCAAGACAAAAATTGCTTTTTTAAAAAAGCCAATGGTACAGCAGTCAAGTAAGTAATTTATTGATAATATAGAACTCCATATGTGTTTTGTAAGGGGATCTGAAATTATACTTGGTTCCTATATTATCAATAAGAGCGCTAGTGTGGTGTAGTGGTTAAGAGCGGCAGACTCCAATCCAAAGAACCAAGTTCGATTCCCTACTCCTCCCCATGAAGCCTGTGGGGTGACCTTGGGCCAGTCACAGTTCTCTCAGAACTCTCTCAGCCCACGCAGAGGCAGGCATTGGCAAACCACCTTCAAAGGTCTATTGCCTTGAAAACCCTACAGGGTCACCATAAGTCAGCTGGGACTTGATGGCACTTTCCACCACATATTGTTTACTGTTCCAATGCGCCATTGGCCATTTTTGGGAGGGTGTGTGTGTCTTTTGTCTATAAAGGGGTATGAGATTCATGGGAAAATCCATCAGTGACAATTAGCTGTGTTGGCTAAATGGAACCTCCATGTTCAGATGCAGGGCATCACTAAATACTAGTTTCTGGGCTGCAATGAGGTGGAAGGGCTATTGCCTCATTACTTTGCTTGTGTGCTTCTAGGGCTATCTAGTTAGCCACTATGGGAAACAGGATGCTGAACAGATGGATATGGCCTAATTCATCTGAGTTTTTCTTATGTTCCTACATTTCTGTCTGCCTTTTTGATTATCATCACTGAGAATACAAACAGAGCTGTTGCTTCACCTATTTATTATTAATACTTTCTATATTATTTTAAGCACTCAAAGTGCTCCATGAAAGGCTTACGAAGGGGCCCATTCGTATTTATGTTTTGCCTGAGGGTATGGGTAGTCGGTGGGAAGACACTAAGAGAGGGCTGCTTTGCTGAGAGCCATTCTGAGTTCATGACCGGAGCAGGAGTTGAAATCCAGGCCTCTCAAGCCCGGGCCAAATGCATTATCAGTTGGGTCGCAGTGGCCATCTTCAACAGTTTGCGTCACGCAACGGCCTCTATGTATAGAACGGATCAGAGCTGTGTTTGTGCAAAATCCCTAGACAGAATTATTTTTGAGTGTGGGTGCCAATCTTGAGCTAGCAATGTCTATAGAAAAAAATCCATCCATAACTCCACAAACTCTTATACTTTTGCACATTTAGCTCGTGTGAATGAAATTCATTACAAAAAGATAGATGCATGGAAAGTCATTATGCGAAGACGTCTGTGTTTGTTCACTTGAACTGTGACTCATGTGGAAATAGAGCCCGATTTAAAGCCTTTCCGACAACTTTGCTCAGCTGGAGATTTCAGCATATACCTGTAAAGGCCAGATTATGCTCCTGTAATTTTAATTCAGTTGAGACAATTATACATATTTTGTTATATTGTGAATTTTATCAAGAGGTTTGAAATAAGTTGATTTTACCTGTGTCGACCAGAAGTTTTTAGGAATTTTAGCCATTCAGATGATTTTATTGTTAATTTTTTACTAGAAGATAAAGATGCTCTTATCTCTTATTCAGTGGCAAAGTTCTGCTATGTAGCCAGTAAGATACGGAGAGCCTCAGTTGCAGTTTTAAAAATGTAATTCTGAATTGATATTTGCTGGTCAAATGACTGTAAATAAACGGAAACTGAAACAGATGTGGTGATGCCAGTCAAGTGCCAAGGGAGCCTCAGAGGGCACAGCCCTGGCCCTGGACAAAAAGCCAGCACGACACCCAAGCTCCTCCTTAGAGGAGCGCACACTTATTTCAACGCTGGTTGGGCTTTGCTGTCCTCTCTGTCTTTGTCCTCTTCCTCTGTGGGCAGAGGTTGTTTGTCACACTTCCATTACATTACAGTTTCCCTATCTGACTTGCCCAGGGATGCTCACTGTTTGCGTGGCTTTAAAGCCGTACTCCCCTTCCTGATGTGAAAATGGAGGTAATCGGGGAATGAATGATTTTATTATTACGGCGATAGCCAGACAAACTACAAACCCTATCAGTTAAAATCGATTACATAATTAAATAATTAAATTAAAACCTCTCTATACAAAATACAGATAAAGTTATATCAATTAAAATCACCATATTCACAAGGCATATAACGATTAAAATCAATTAAAATCACTAATACCCTTCTCCGAACAAATTTTAATAGCTACAGAGCAATACTTGGCTACTTGCAAAGATCGCTGAGAGTCTCCCTCCCATAAGAGGAATTTAATTTTCTCTTCTTCTGAACTGGTCTCCATCATGTCAATAAGAGGTAGAATTAGTTTCTGATGAATTCCCTCATAAAAAATACATCTAAAAAGAGCATGACTGGTGCTTTCCATTTCATCTGATCCACAAGGACATGCCCACTCAGATCTTGCTAACTTCTTGTACTTTCCCTCCAAAATTGCTGAGGGCAAGGCCGAAAAATGGAGGTAATCAAGAATTGCTTTGCTCCACACCCCAGCTAACTCAATCTCGTCAGATCCTGGGAGCTAAGTAGGGTTGGTCCTGGTCAGTATTTGGATGGGGGATCACCAAGAAGAAGAAGAAGAGTTGGTTTTTATATGCCGACTTTCTCTACCACTTAAGGAAGAATCAAACTGGCTTACAATCACCTTCCCTTCCCTTCCCCTCCCCACAACAGACACCCCGTGAGATAGGTGGGGCTGAGAGATTGACTAGCCCAAGGTCACCCAGCTGGCTTCATGTGTAGGAGCGGAGGAAACAAACCCAGTTCACCAGATAAGCATCTGCCACTCATGTGGAGGAGTGGGGAATCAAACCCGGTTCTCCAGATCAGAGTCCACCACTCTTAACCAGTACACCGTCACGAGCTAGCCAGACTCCCTACATCACATTATCTTAGATTGTCATTTACATGAAGAACCCTGTAAAAAATTTATATTACCCTTATTCAGCAAACGGATGGCCCCTTATAGAACATCCACTTGCCAATTCTTGCTGAACGACATTACAACTGATGTTACGGTGAAGGTGGCAGAGTTTTTGGCAGAAGTTGTTAAGGTTAAGATTCATACTTAACTTAAACTAGATATGTATTATCTGTTTATCTCTGACCTTGTGACCATCAATATTATGCCAATAAAGGTTATCTGATCTGATCTGATCTGATCACTACACCATGCTGGCTCACCAAGGAAGTCCAGGGTTGCTATGTAGAGGAAGGCAATGGCAAACCACGTGTAAACATCTCTTGCCTTGAAAACCTACAGGGTTGGCTGCATTTTCCACCACCATCCCCCAGCAGGCAGAGCAAGCAACCTGAATTGTCTCTGCTGTTGTTTTGTACCTATATGGGTGCCTCTAACCAACACTCCTGCACTGAGTGATGATGTCACTGTGGGTGAATGCCAATACACTTCTGGTTGCCCCCACGGCTCTGACAGTTTTGCCAGGGCTCCAGCGGGCGATGTGCTACAAATGGATTAATCATAATGACGGATTTCATAAAGACAGTCAGAATTTTTGGATGAGGATTTGGCAATGACCGCACCACAGGATTTGATTAGCATTGTGTTTTGTGGTGACGGCTGGATCCAAACATTTCTTAGCGTTACCAAATGCCAGAAACGACCGCAGTAGAATTAGTTAAATTAACTGTATTAAAGAATGGGCATTATTCATGCTCAGTCTTGATTAGCTTTTACCCAAATGCCTATCCCTAACTCATACTCAAGGAATTTAGAATGCAGGCACTTATATTTCCCAACAGACTCTAGAAAGGTTGGGTACAAATAATCTAAATAAACAAATAAACATCCAGCAGGTTTCATCTGAGGATCCTCACTTGACCTGATGTCAGCAAGAGCTGCTACATACTCACCCCTTTTGATTTCTTATCCTGTACCTTATGTAGGTACTTAAATAAGTATTTACTGGCACTGAACTCTGTAAAACTCTGAGCTCAGCTTTAAAAAAAAAAAATCCAAATAGCCTTCCTTAATATGTCAAAAAATGAGTCTTGAACATATCAACCTGCTGACCTCCACTTCACTGTATCCCGCACACTCCCAGCTAGCTTAAACATTCGGCCCTTGTATACATGAGCGAACAACCCCTGTGATTTGACTGTGTAAACACCCCGGCATCATTATTTGTATTGGGTGAGTGATTTATACTGGTGGATTACTTTCACACTAACGAACTCCTTGTTTATTGTAGTCACACATTCGGTTTCCATGCTGAACATGGTTCAGAAATGGCTCTGCCAAAACGCAGACCCTACCTCCAAACACTTGGCAAAACCCAGTGTGGCCCCTCTCAAGGGAACGGGGGTGTTACAGGCACCCTCCATGGTGCCACAAACTCACTGCCAGGCAGAGAAGTCCATGCCAACACCTTTATTTGGTATTAGGTGTTGCCAACCTCCAGATAGTGGCTGGAGATCTCCCGCTAATTCCAGCTGATCTCCAGGCAACAGAAATCAGTTCACCAGCAGAAAATGGCTACTTTGTAGGCTTGCCAGCTCTGAGTTGAGAAATACCTGGAGATTTTTGGGCAGAGCCTGAGGAGGGCGGTGTTTGAGGAGGTGAGGAACTTCAATGCCATAGAGTCCAATTGCCAAAGCGGCCATTTTCTCCAGGGAAACTGATCTCTATTGGCTGGAGATCAGTTGTAATAGCAGGAGATCTTCAGCCACCACCTGGAGGATGAAAACCCTACTACTTTGAAAGGTGGACTCTATGGCATTATATCCCATCAAAGTCCTCTCCCCTCCCTAAAACCTGCCCCCCTCAGTCTCCACCCCCAAAATCTCCAGGCATTTCCCAACCCAGAGCTGGCAATCGTATTTGGTATACACTTAGATTTGCCATCCTTCTATTGAGGCATGGAGATCCTCTGGAGTTTCAACTCATCTCCAGACTACAGAGCATAGTTGCCCTTAAGAAACTGACTGTTTTGCAGGGCAGAGTAGATGGCGGTATACCCCACTGAGGCCCCTCCCCAAACCCCATCCTCTGCAGACACCACCCCTAAAATCTCCAGGAATTTCCCAACCCATTGCTGGCAACCCAGTCCTCTGGGTTCTGTTGTTCAGTGCTGTACTTTTGACTCTTTCCCCCGCTACTCCCTCTTTCTCCCCCCACTTCTTCCTGCTTCCTTCTTGCTCTGGCCCTCCTCCCCTTTTCCACTGCTTCACCTGCTAGTGGTCTCCTCCCACCTGGCCTGGTGCTGCTCTTGCAGGCAGCCCTGTACTTCTCAGGCTGCTTTCTCATTAGGGTTGCCAACCTCCAGGTACTAGCTGGAGATCTCCTGCTATTTCAACTGATCTCCAGCCAATAGGGATCAGCTCACCTGGAGAAAATGGCTGCTTTGGCAATTGGACTCTATGGCACTGAAGTCCCTCCCCTCCCCAAACCCCACCCTCCTCAGGCTCCTCCCCAAAAACCTCCCGCTGGTGGCGAAGAGGGACCTGGCAACCCCTAGGTGGGTGGGGCATGGCTGGGATGGGTACTTCCTTTCCCCAACCTCTGGCTTGTGGTGGTGGCAGATCATGCTTGCCCCTGAGATGGGGTGGCCCTGACATGAAATGTGGTTCTGGCTTGGGGTGCCCCCCCCAGACTCCAGTTGTCTTCATGGCCAATCTGATCCAGCAAATACTGACCAGAGGAGTTCTCCTGGTTAAACTGTGTGGGAGGGGAAAGGTTAACCCCCACCCCACCACTGTGGCCCTTGTCCAAATACCCAACTGCTGCTTTTAAAGGAAACACAAGATCCCGTTATCTCCAGCATCTCATCTGGTTTTGTACCCTGAACCCTGGCATTTTGTATCCTCTAACTATACCTTCTTGTTAGCCAAACCACCGCATTTCTTTAGAGGATGTGGGAGAAAGGAAATGCCTGTTTTATAAATGCCCTTGTAGCATCCAAAAGAAAGCATGCCAAAATGAATAGGGCGAAGCACTTAATTTCACTCTGTCCTCTATCCATGCTTCTTTTATACCTCATCCCTTTGACAAAGGCCTACTATACAAGACAAGGGTCTATGGATCTATTGCTGCTGCTCTGCATTAGAATTCGGCAGAGGTCCAAAGAGCTACTTCAGAAACATCCAAGGGCTTGGGCATGTTTAATGGGATTCAGACTTCTTTGTTCTTCAGGCAGCAGATTTTCCGTCTCCCAATTCTATGTCACATTACAAAGTGCTTTGGAAAGCCTCCTTAGGCTCAAAAGTGTTTTCCTGTGTAGCGGGAGATGCCGTTCTTCAGGAAACTCTAGTCCAAAGGCTTTGGGGCTTGCCCAATTAGTTATGCAATTAACTGGATCCCAGCCTCGCTATCAGATTTCATGTCTATTTTGATCCTGAAAAGGCCTAACTTATTTCAAAGATAGATACACACATTTTGCCTGTCACGTTCTCAGTGATAGATAAAAGTAGGGGTATTCCCCCTTTCTTGAAAAGATCTCAGAGTACGTACGTACCTGAAATTATCCCATATTATGCTTCTGACCACCGTATCATGGGTGAGCGGAGAGATCAGCCCAAGGACCACCCAGTGAGCAAAGCTGACATTTGTGCGAACCCACCGAGCTCAACATCCCACCTGCTGCACCACAATGACTCAGCATCAAACCACATGAAGTAGGAGATGATCCGGTCTTTTGATGCATTTCGAAACCTTTAAAAGTAGCTGTTGAGAACCCTGGTCTAAATCAGGGCTATAGAGTATAGTGATTGGGTTTTTTTCCTCCTGAACCTTTTCTTCATTAAAAATCTGCTCCCCAAACAAGTAGTAGCACCAGCTGGCCAAAATGTCAGGCACCCATATTTGTGTGTATGTTCCTCAGTGGAACAGGCTTCCTTAGGAGGTGGTAAGTGCTCCTTCCTTGGAGATTTTTAAGTAGAGGCTAGATGGCCATCTGTCAGCAATGCTGATTCTATGACAGGCAGTTCATGAGAGGGTGGGCATCTTGGCCATCTTCTGGACATGGAGTTGGGGTCACTGGGGGTATGTGTGTGGGAGGTAGTTGTGAATTTCCTTCATTGTGCAGGAGGTTGGACTAGATGACCCTTGTGGTCACTTCCAACTCTATGATTCTATGATTCTAAATGCCATCAAGTCACAACCAACTTATGGCTTACATGTCCAAGGTAATGCTGATCACCACTTTGGGGTCAGGAAGCAATTTTCCTCCAAGCCAGATTGGTAAGGGATCCTGGAGGGATTTTCCCCCTTCTTCTGGGCATGGAGGTGTGGGGTCAATGGGGGTGTTGGGGGGAGGTACTTGTGAATTTCCTGCCTTGTTCAGGGGGTTGGACTAGATTACCCTGGTGATTCCTTCCAACTCTATGATTCTATGGCAACCCCACAGGTAGGGTTGTCAGGTCCCTCTTTGCCATTGGCAGGAAATTTTCGGGGTGGAGCCTGAGGAGGGCAGGGTTTGGGGAGAGGAGGGACTTCAATGCCATAGAGTCCAATTGCAAAAGCAGCCATTTTCTCCAGGTGAACTGATCTCTATCGGCTGGAGATCAGTTGTAATAGCAGGAGATCTCCAGCTAGTACCTGGAGGTTGCCAGCTCTACCTACAGGGTTTTCAAGGCAAGAGTTGGTTTGCGATTGCCTGCCTCTGCGTGGCAACCCTGGATTTCCTTGATAGTTTCCCATCCAAGTACTGACCAGGGCTGAGCCTAATTAACTTCTGAAAGCTGACCAGATCAGGCTAGCTTGGGCCATCCAGGTTAGAGAGTGCCCATATTTACCTGTGTGTTTTTCCCTACTAGGGCTAAAAGAAGTTTGGCAGGAGAGAGGAGTTAGCCTCATCCCCCAGCATTGGAGTTCCCATCCTAACCACCCCCTGCTTTTTATTGTTAAGGAGAAGAAGAATTGGTTTTTATATGCCGACTTTCTCTACCACTTAAGGGAGACTCAAACCGGCTTACAATCACCTTCCCTTCCCCTCCCCACAACATACACCCTGTGAGGTAGGTGGGGCTGAGAGAGCTCTAACAGAGCTGTAACTTGCCCAAGGTCACCCAGCTGACTTCATGTGTAGGAATGGGGAAGCAAATCCAGTTCAACAGGTTAGCCTCCACCGCTTATGTGAACGAGTGGGGAATGAAACCTGGTTCTCCAGATCAGACTCCACCATTCCAAACCACTGCTCTTAACCACTACACCCACCAGAAGTTGCAGGCATGGATCTCCCACATATTACCCTGCATGTCATGTCCCTGACTCGCTACACACAAAAATGTATCCTGGCAAATGAGATCAGTTATTCCAAGACTTATGTACTCTGCAGCAAAAGCAACCGGGCTATGGTTTCTGTAACGTCACACCCTGGCTGAGAAACACTAACATCTTTTTGTCATCAGGTTGAGGTCCTCCGGTCCTTAGACAACGACTGAGATCTCTGAGCCTCTTGGCTCTGCTTTGCTGTATCAAGTGTTCCTTAACACTTGTGGAGTTGTCTGATAAATTTAAACAAGATGTGGACATCTCTAAACAGTGGCTTTGAGTGCTTGCTGAGTATCCCTCTAAGTAACTGAACAGTCTGGTCGGAAGCTGCCAGCCCTCCCCTCTCCCAAACCCCCCCTTTTTTTTTAAACTGCCAAGCCTGATAGAACTGCTGACTGAGGCTATTGACAAAACCGATAGGAGGCCGGGCACATTGCAGAGCTTTGATTGAAAACACACGTGATATGTTTGTTCATCACTGCCAGGTTGCTTAATATTCAAGAGGGGTTGGAAGTATGTCTGCATTTGCATAAAAGTTTGAAAAACACAGCCATCCTTTCCAGCTGGTAATTGCACAACCTTGATTATTCCTCGCCTTTCAAAGAAGAAGAGTTGGTTTTTATATGCCGACTTTCTTTACCACTTAAGGAGAGGCTTACCAGGTCCCTTTTCTCCTTTGGCGGGAGGTTTTTGGGGTGGAGGGGAGGAGGGGGGTTGCGTGTGCCCAGAAGTGCTGCATCACTTCTGATTTAAGCCTGGAAGCACCACATCACAAGGGGGCGTTTACCACTCAAACTCCCAGTTTGAGTGGTAAAAGGCTCCTTGTGATATGGTGCTTCCAGGTGTAAATCAGAAGTGACGTGCTGCTGCGGGCAGGTTTGCGTGCACGTGTTGCCCGCCAACCCTCAGCTGGTTGGCGGGTAGCCAGGTGGATTGGCGGGGGTTTGCCCGCCACTACCTGGCACTTGGCAACCCTACTTAAGAAAGAATCAAACTGGCTTAAAATCACCTTCCCTTCCCCTCCCCACAACAGACACCCTGTGAGGTAGATGGGGCTGAGAGATCAGTTCACCCGGAGAAAATGACAATTGGACTCCACGGCACTGAAGTCCCTCCCTTCCTCAGGCTCTGCCCCAAAAAACTCCCGCCGGTGGTGAAGAGGGACATGGCAACCCTAGTGTAAAGTGCCCTCAAGTCGCAGCTGACTTATGGTGACCCCAAGCAAGGGGCTTTCAAGGCAAGTGAGAAGCAGAGGTGATTTGCCTTCTTCTGCAGAGTCCTCCTTGGTGGTCTTCCTTCCAAGTACCAATCCTGCTTAGCTTCTGAGATCTGACGAGATTGGGCTATACCATGCTGTCTTCCCTCCCCAGAAGCACTATACAATAGCAAAATAAAAACACACTAATACAATATTAAAATAAAAATAAAACGCCGTAAAATGATGGGATAGTCACTACCTACCATTTTCATGTCACAACACTAGCATTTCCCAGTATTTCAGAAATTCAACAAGAATCCCTGTTGCTGGTTGGATGTCTCTTCCTGACATTAAAGGGAAAAGGAAGGACTTTTCCTCCATGCCCCAGTTTCCCCTCCAGCAAATGGGAACAAGTCTACTAACCTACAACACGGAGAAACTATGAAGTGGGAGAGGTTTTGCAATATTTGGATGATGAAAGGAAAGGTAACAGACTCAAGAGTTGTAGCATTATGCCTCCCCTTTTACAGTGTCAGAAACTGTTTTAATCTACACAGCTGCCTTCGGCTTTCAGAGCTGCCGAAATACCTTTAAAGGAACCAATTCTCTCTTTCTTTTCCATAGGCATGGAATAAAAGTGCCATAATTATAGGGGAGAGCCAGCCATCTTGTAACGCCGGAGAAGGTATAAAAAAGAAGAAGAAAAAATGCTGAGAAAGCAGCTAATGGAAGAGAAGAGTCGCGAGAGAGCTTTTTACACGAGGCAGTCACTTAGCAAAATCATCCAGACCTTCTGGAAAGATCTGGTTAATAAAGAATTCTACATCAAGAAGAAGAGTTGGTTTGGTTTTTATATGCCGACTTTCTCTACCCCTTAAGAGAGAATCAAACCAGCTTACAATCACCTTCCCTTCCTCTCCCCACAACAAACATCCTGTGAGGTAGGTGGGGCTGAGAGAGTGTGACTGGCCCAAGGTCACCCAGCTGGCTTCATGTGTAGGAGTGGGGAAACTAACCTGGTTCACCTGATTAGCATCCACCCCTCATGTGGAGGAGTGGAAAATCAAACATGGTTCTCCAGATTAGAGGCCACTGCTCCAAACCCACTCTTAACTACTACACCAGGTTGGTTGTAATGGAGAATAATGGCCGTAATGGGCAGTGAAGATGGGTGCTTTGGCCACCCTTTTCTCCTCTCCCCATGCAGCTTTACTTGAGAGGAAGAATTTGGTCACACTTTTTCTGAGCTCTGATCACATTCATGCTAGATTTCTTGAATGCGCTCTGTGTGGGGAAATCCTTGAAGACAGTCCAAGAAGCTTCAGTTAATATAAAGAGCAGCTGTGAGGCGCTTGCTTGATATCGAAACACATCTCGCCAGTTTTAAAAGAACGAAGCTGGCTGCCAGCTGGAGACGCAAGCAAATTTTACAGTTCTGCTCTTCTGGCTCGAAAATTCCTAATTCGTTTTTCCTTTTCCTTTGTGAATGCACTAGTCTTTATTGTCATGCTGTTCTGTGCTTCGTATGCCAAATTCTTTCCTAGTCAGTTTGTGAGGTTTAACATTATTTTTGTTTTGTATATGATCAGACCTCACTTGGAGTATTGTGTTCAGTTTTGGGTACCGCAGTTTTAGAAGGATGTAGACAAGCTGGAATGTGTCCATAGGAGGGCAATGAAGATGGTGAGGGATCTGGAGATAGGGTTGCTAACCTCCAGGTACTTCAGCAATGTAGACCACTATACAAAATAAGTGCAATGATATTTATATTAAATGAACATAGTCACAATGACCAAAGTTATTATTGTTTATTATTATTGTTTGTTATTCTAGATAAATAGACTGTGGTCATAAGAATCTGAAGAAGGTTTCAAAACAAGACATACCGAAGTCTTGTCAGAATTGTCATTCTGCTTTGAACTACATGTCAAGCATTTATTAATTTCCATCTACTTTCTTTTCTGTTGCCCTCTCATCGGCTACAGCGAGAGAGTGACATTGTGTGGCTAGCTTCTTGCAGCCTCAATGGATATTCACCCGGTGACGTCTTGGAACTCTGGTGGACACTAACCCGGTGAAGAAACTTTATTCTCCTCTCTTGTTTGCTTGTTGTTTGACTGTTACACACATTGTTTAGCTGTATTGTCAGGTTGTTGTTTAGTTGTTTAGTCAGGTTATAGCATTTATATGGTCCATTGTGTCTATGTTCATTTAATATAAATATAATTTCCTATTGTTAATGCCAATAAAGGTACTGTTTACTGTAAAAACATATAAATATAATTGAACTTATTTTGTATAGTGGTCTTTGTTGCTGAAGCACAATTTTTAGTTTGCTATTCTCTACCAGCATGTATTATTTTGCTTGAACCTCCAGGTACTAGCTGGAGATCTCCTGCTATTACAGCTGATCTCCAGCTGATAGAGATCGGTTCACCTGGAGAAAATGGCTGCTTTGGCAATTGGACTCTATGGCATTGATGTCCCACCTCTCCCCAAACCCTGCCCTCCTCAGGCTCTGCCCCCAAAACCTCCCACCAGTGGCAAAGAGGGACTTGGCAACCCTATCTGGAGACCAAGCCCTATGAGGAAAGGTTGAACGAGCTGGGTATGTTTAGTCTGGAGAGGAGATGACTGAGAGGTCGTATGATAGCCATCTTCAAGTATTTGAAGGGCTGTCATAGAAAGGATGGTGCAGAGTTGTTTTCTGTTGCCCCAGCAGGTCGGACCAGAACCAATGGGTTGAAATTAAATCAAAAGAGTTTTTGGCTAAACATTAGGAAGAACTTCTGGTCAATTAGAGCGGTGCCTCAATGGAACAGGTTTCCTCAGGAGGTGGTGGGCTCTCCTTCTTTGGAGGTTTTTAAGCAGAGGCTACATGGCCATCTGACAGCAAGGCTGATTATGTGAATTTAGGCAGATTATGAGAAGGAGGGCAGGAAGGGATGAGTCAATGCTCTGCTGTCAGGGCCCTTTATTAGACACTCAGGGTAATGCCAATTGCCACTTTGGGGTCAGGAAGGAATTCTTCTCCCAGCCAGATTGACCAGGGATCCTGGAGAGTTTTTGCCTTCCTCTGGGCATAGAACAGGAGTCACTGGAGGATTGTCCACCCATAACCACAATCCCTGTGGAATATCCACAAAAAACTAGGGTTGCCTACTCTGGGTTGTGAAATTCCTGGAGATTTTGGATCTGGAGTCTGGAGAGGGGTTTGGGGAGGGGAAGGACCTCAGCTGGGTATAAAGCCATGCAGCCTCACCCTCCAAAGTGGCCATTTTCCTCAGGGAAACTGAAGATCACTTGTAATTCCAGGAGATCTCCAGGACCCACCTGGAGGTTGGCATCCATAGGGAACAGACCAGAGGCTCTGCTTTTGCATTGGTGGGAAGCCACCTCTGCTACAGTAGCCCTCAGGATTGCACTGAAAAATGCTTAAGTGTATGTTCAGGCCAGCAATCCTATGCATACGTATGCTACAGAAACTCTCACTGATAGGGGTGCCAGCTCCAGGTTGGGAAATACCTGGAGATTTTTGGGGCGGAGCCTGAGGAGGGTGTGGTTTGAGGAAGGGAGGGAGGGACTTAAATGTCATGGAGTCCAATTGCCAAAGCAGCCATTTTCTCCAGGTGAACTGATCTCTTATCAGTTGGGGAGCAGTTGTAATAGCAGGAGATCTCCAGCTAGTACCTGGAAGTTGGTAACCCTACTCATTGAACACTACTGGACTTCCTTCTGAATAAAATTCCACTGTGTCTAATGAAACCGAGGCATGCCTCACTTTATATAGATCAGCAATGCAATGCATATCCATGAAGTAACGGATAACGTTACTGGAACATCACCAGGTGATTCACCATTGCTTTGCCGCAAGGTAAGCAAGATGCCTGAAAGCAGTCTGTGGAATATAATGAGCTCAGCAGCACACAATGAAGGTAAGTGCTGTAGTCAATGAGCAACGCAGTCCGGAAGAGCAGGCCGAGGCTGGTCTGCCTATCTATCCCCTTGCTTTAAAGCCAACCATAACATGGCTTCACAATCAAAAGTAAAGCCAAAGAAGGGGTGGAGGGAGGGTCACACTCGCTGGCCTTCTGTGCTTTCAGCTCCAACAGAACCAAATGCGTGTGCGGTAATGGAAAAACAGAGAGGAGTGAATCAAAGGTCGTGTTGCACGGCTAACCTTTATAGCAGCACGGGCTTTGATTCTTGCTGGCTGGCTGGGGTCCTTTTAATCTCGAGAGTTCAGAAGAATTATTGAGCTTTTCAGCACCTTCTCAACCCACGCATTGTCTTCATCCGGCTTTACTTGAAGTAACGACAAAGGTTCCCATGTCCCGAAGATATCTGTAAGGAAATAAGATTTATACACCGTGTTTCTTAGCAAGTACTTTAACAAAGAGGCCTAAAGATTGGACCAAGTGTTCCAAAAATGTATCTTACTTTGTTATCTCGTCGACCTTGCTTCCCTTCCCCTCTCTGATTTTCCCCTCCCACTTCCCTGTCCTCAAAACCGCTAGGTCATGGGACTAGTCCTGTGAAGAGCTTTTGGTATTTAAAAAGCTCTACTTCAATGCTAGGTATTATTTATACCTCTCTTGTGCTTTGCAGTATGTCGTGTTGCTGAAAACGGCATGCTCGTGGGAAAGGAGTCTTATTTGTTATTTATGCAAAAACTCATACGTGGCGCCCTGAATGAGTGCTCGTACTGACTTACAGTAATACAATCAAAATACAATTAAAAAACCCAAAGCCAAATCAAGTCATTGTGAACAATTTTAAGAACATAAGAAAAGCCCTGCTGGATCAGACCAAGGCCCACCAAGTCTAGCAGTTTGTTCACACAGTGGCCAACCAGGTGCCTCTAGGAAGCCCACAAACAAGACGACTGCAGCAGCATTGTCCTGCCTTTGTTCCACAGCACCTCATGTAATAGGCATGCTCCTCTGATCCTGGAGAGAATAGGGATGCATCATGACTAGTATTCATTTTGACTAGTAGCCATGGATAGCCTTATACTCCATGAACATGTCCACTCCTCTCTTAAAGCCCTCAGTTGGCAGCCATCACCACATCCTGGGGCAGGGAGTTCCACAATTTAACTAAACAACGCAGGAAACAGCCAAGGTATTTATTTACATATTTATTTGCTTCATTTATGTCTTTCTCCCCAATGCAGGATAGGGGAGGAACAGTAACCTTGGATATGTAGGTAATGTGGGCCCTTACCTGGATGACTCTGACTAGCCTGATCTCATGAGATCTCAGAAGCTAAGCAGGGTCAGCCTGGGTTAGTACTTGGATGGGAGACCACTGAGGAATACAAGGGTCACTATGCAGAGGCAGACAATGGCAAACCACCTCTGTTAGTCTTTTGCCTTGAAACCTTTTCTGGGTTGCCCTAAGTTGGCTGCAACTTGACTGCACTTTACACACCCATAGGTAATGTGGACCCAGTTTTGTAAAAATAACATATTTGCTTTGTATGTATGCAAAGGATGGCTAGGTAAGAATGTAAGTGGGGCTCAGCAATATACTTTTCGTAGGGTACAAAAATCCTATCTTTACTCTGAAGGTTAAAGGTAGAGAAACAGTTCCAGTGGTGCAAGCCAAGATGAAAAATATTTTTAAAAAAGAAAGTTTAAAAATGTGACAGAAGTCTTCTGTGTAGTTTATTGTTGTGATGCAACTCTTCAGTTACTAGAAATGTAGAAGTAGCCCTTGGAGCAATTCAGTTGGTGCATCCTGGCTTTATGTTCCCATTGGAGACCAATATAAGCATAAAACATTTTAAGCATCATGTAGGGAGATGCTCTTTCTACTGTTTCTAGTAACCAACAACCTGACTCTCAGATGCCGTCTTCAGATTTTTTAAATGAGTACAGAACCATCTTTTCAACGTCTATTCCATCATGCCATTTTCCCATCCATTCAAAAATGCTTCTACATAATATTTTGGATCCATTCTAGCAATAACTTGGAAGTTCTTGCCAGATTCCAGGGGATTCATTGGCTACACTAATTCCATCCAGATTTTTGTTTTGCTTTGTTTTTTGTTCTTTCGTTTCTTCGGTTTCTGCCTTGGCTCATGCCTTTGTTTAAATAGCAGTACAATAAATGCTGCATCTGGCAGACGATAATGTGCTTCTGGTAGGTTTCTTCATGCTGTCCTACAGGATCCAATACATTTCCCCAGATTTTCTAATCCAAAGAAACAGCAGGGTATTGGGGACTGTACTTCATTCTTCTATATGGGCAACTGGAGGTATTATTGGGATCGAATTAGGAGACTCCTGGTAGTGAGTCACTTGAGTCTGCAGAATTGGCCAAAACATCAATCTAGATAATGTAGGTATTGCGGGGACATCTGTCTTTTCATGTGATGTATTAATTCATTTGGAAAACTTGCCATGTGCATTGGCCGTCTCAGCCATCTACCATAAACCATTCCATAATGGTTTCCTATTATCTTTTTAGCCCATGGTAATTAGGACATTTGCACAATGCTCCAGAGAAAGGACGTTTTTAGGATTGGCTAACCATTGGGTGCACTGACCTGGATAGCCTAGGATAGCTCAATCTTGTCGAATCTCGGAAGCTAAGCAGGGTGGGCCCTGGTTAGTATTTATATGAGAGTCCACCAAGGAATACCAGGGTCGGTTTTCAGAGGCAAGCAATGGCAAAGCACCTCTGAACAACCTCACAAGGTTGTTGTGAAGAAAAGGGGGAGATGGGGGAGAATGATGCAAAAAGCTGCTGAGTTCCAATCAGAGAGAAAAGCAAGATATATATTTTGAAAAAATAAACAATAATAAGCATAACATTCAAAAGGACTAACTGTAATTGACTATGGTTTCAGATTCAGGTTTGATGGACTGCAACTAACCACAACGAGTGGAATTGTTCGTATTCAGTCACAGTAACCCTAGTTAGTTGAATTAAACAGTGGTTTCAAGGGATGTCCAAACTGAACCATTGCCTGATGGAAACTCATTGTGAAGGAGAGACTGAACCATGAAGAAGCCATGGAGACTGAACCATAGAGAAGCCATGGAGAAAGCTTCAGTTTTCTCCAGTGGGCCTGACTTCATGACCTTTAAGTAACATGGAACCCCTGTGGGAAAATTTAATGATCAGGACTGCTGCCTGAGGCAAATAAAAACTGGGCTACCATGAGCCCACAGACCAAAATTCCCCTCTCAGCCCCCTTCACACCACCCAGTTCAACTCAAACATCATATATTTTAAATCGCATGACTTGGCTGGATCCACGGATTTCCATGGTGACGAGGATCTCTGGAATTTTATTCCCCTTGTCTCCCTTCCCCTCAGCTGCCCAACTTGGATTCCCTTACATTGCCTGCACCTCTGTATCTCCATTGAGTTCCTGAAACTCAACTGCTATGCTGGAAACCACAGGATCTAATATTTCCAGTTGGAAACCACAAAACTGACTAGCTCGCCTTGTCCTAACATGAACCATTACGACGTTGTGGAGTTTGTTTCTTTAATTTTTTATGGCTCCATCCATTCTCCAGACTTTCTCTCTCCTTCCCTCCCTGACGCTTTTAGCAGTAGAAGCAATTACTGAAGTTATTGTGTGGGCCCAGGGCACATACCTTTCTCTGTTTCTCTACTCATCCCTTTGAAACATCTTAGGAGACAAGAACAAAGGCCCTTAAAAGTGCCTCGCTCAATGGTTTGGACGCTCTGTGCTTTCCGGCATGGTGGGTACCTGTCACTAATAATCCACAGCAGATCTGGACTTTGAACATAGCTTTGGCATCAAAGAGGAAAGAAGGATGGATCCTTCCCAAAAAAAGAAAGAAAGAAAGAAAGAAAGAAAGAAAGAAAGAAAGAAAGAAAGAAAGAAAGAAAGAAAGAAAGAAAGAAAGAAAAGGGAAAAGAAGGAAATACTTTCCTGTTGAATTTAGCCAGCAAGCCAACAAAATGTCAGAATCAATATACTGCTAATAGAACGGACCCTAGCCATTGCTAGGAAGGAATTCTTTGTACAGATAATGATACTGGCTCTGGGCAATATTGATCCACTAGATAGGTGGAGACAACTGGTGATTATAGCTCCTACGGCATCTCATTCCCAGAAAGACAGAAGGAGAAAATGGATCTTGATTGAAGAGGATGTTCATCCCACAGGGGAAGGGTTCACAAACAAAGGCCATCTCGCCACTGCCAGTTAAAGGAATTAGATCTGTGCGGACACTGTAGGCACAATTTCATAAAGAAGCGATGATATGAAGGTTATGTGGCCTAAAGCGAACACGTCAGTTTTATCGACTCTCCCCCCCCCCCCCCACAGAAGCCATTAAGACAAACGGCCCTGGGTGTAAGAGCCTGGAGAGGAAGAGTGGCAGGCGGAGACACTAAGGCTGTTACTGCACTAGGTATTCCCAGCGATGTATTAAGAGTTTGGAAATGTTATAAAAAATACTGTTCGCACTTTCTATGTATTCCCACCGATGTATTAAGAGTTTGAAACTGTTATAAAAAATACTGTTCACACTTTGTTTGCCCCTTTAGCTGTGAAGACGTCTTCCAACCATTTTTTAGCCGTGGCATCCAAAAGCCCTTTTAAAGCGATGGCTGTTACCGCACTAGGTATTCCCAGTGAGGTATCAAGAGTCTGAAAATGTTATAGAAAACATCGCTTTAAAATGGTTTTTGGATACCCCGGCTTATGAATGGTTGGAAGACGTCTTCACAGCTAAAGGGGCAAACAAAGTGTGAACAGTATTTTTTATAACGTTTTCAAACTCTTAATACATCACTGGGAATACAAGTGCGGTAACCCTAACATTTCCAAACTCTTGATACATTGATGGGAATACCTAGTGTGGAAAGTGGGAATACCTATGAAGGAAAGTTTTGATGCACCCTCTGTCCTTATATAGAGGCGGGTCTGCAACTGATATTATTTGCTGTCTTTCATCTCTAGAGTGGCTTGTTTTGCTTAATGGAAACAGGCAACTTAAAAAACAACAACGAAACAGTTGCTAATTGTATAGGCAATTCTCTGGTCTAATGTTTTATTGAGTAATTGTAAAGGTTAAATACTATAAATCAATTTGACTCAAGTAACTGGCCCAAAGTCATCTGGTGAGTTGCATGGCTGAATGGGGTCTCCCCAATGCTCGTTTGATACTCTGACCTCTATATAACAATAATTGTGTGCCATCAAGTCGCAACTGACTCTTGGCAACCCCAGGACCATGGGATTTTCAAGGTAAGAGACGAACAGAGGTGGTCTGCCATTGCCTGCCTCTCCAAGCAACCCCACTCTTCCTTGGTGGTCTCCAGCATGGAGAGTGAGAGCCAGCGAGGTGTAGTGGTTAAGAGTGGTGGTTTGGAGCAGTGGGCTCTGATCTGAAGAACTGAGTTTGATTCCCCACTCCTCCACATGAGTGGTGGAGGCTAATCTGGTGAACTCCTACCATGAAGCCCAGCTGGGTGACCTTGGGCAAGTTACAGATCTCTTAGAGCTCTCTCAGAGCTCTCTCAGCCCCACCTGCCTCACAGGGTGTCTGTTGTGGGGAGGGGAAGGGGAAGGTGATTGTAAACCGGTTTGAGTCTCTCTTAAATGGTAGAGAAAGCTGGCATATAAAAACCAACTCTTCTTCTGCTTCCTATCCATATACTAACTGTGGCCAACTCACTTAGCATCCCAGCTCTGGCAAGATCCGGTTAGCCTGGACTATCAGGCTCCCCTCTATATCACTCTATTAATTTGTATTACCAAACTGGAAGACATCATTCTCATTTCTACTCTTTGTCTCTTGCTGTACGTTCTGACTCCATCCTTCCTGCAGGCGAGATGATGAAACTAACCGTTCAGTTCCATTTGTGTTTCCAGCTAGTTTCTCTTTCCTTGTTCTTGTGCCCAGCGTGGACAGCATTGTTTGTAGTGCTGTGAAGTCGGTATACTGGAAGCGGGCAGGTGGCAACCGAGCACGTAGTCAAATTGGGAAACAGGTAGGCCAGTGGTTACCATTCAAGATTTTATCTCCAAGATTCAAGAAGGAGAAAAGCACCAGGAAACACAGTGGCAGGTATCAACCTGCCGTTGTGTTTCCTGGTGCTTGTCTCCTTCTTGAGTCCCGGAGATAAAAATCTTGAATGGGAACAAGAAAGCTTGGGGTTGCTCCCTACCAGCTGGCTGGTCAACAAAAGCACTGAGCTTATCCAGGGCAAACCCATCATAGCCACATGCCCTCAGCTTGGCCACAGACATGGGTTTTCTTATGTCTGGGCTGAGAAACCCCGCACAGACAGCAAATCCTTCCTTTTGTTTGGAAACTGACACCAAACAGTATATCGATCCTGGATCCCAGATTACAGGAGGCTTTTCAGAAGAACCCTGAAGGCATCATCTTTGTGACTGCAAAGAGTCACTGTTTAGAAACAGTTACTTCTGTCTTAGGAGGACATGGCTAGGGATATCCAGGTATTTTGTAATTGATTCCATCTTATCATGGACATACTACAGTGATCCCCGTTGGTGGTGGAAAGCACAGTGAAGTTGCAGCTGACTTATGGCAACTTCGTAGTGTTTTCAAGGCAAGAGACAGACAGAGGTGGTTTGTTGTGTCCCACCTCTGCATAGAAACCCTGGACTTAGGGTTGCCAACCTTCAGGTACTGGAACAAATCTTCATAGAAGAGTAGTAAGGGGGACGATCGTTTCTGTTCTTCCTTCAGGTACTTGCTGGAGATCTCCAGCCGATAGAGATCAGTTCACCTGGAGAAAATGGCAATTGGACTCTATGGCATTGAAGTCCCTCCCCAAACCCTGCCCTTCCTTGGCTCTGCCCCTAAAACCTCCTGCCAGTGGTGAAGAGGGACCTGGCAACGCTACCTAGACTTCAAGTACTAACCAGGGCTGACCCTGCTGGGCTTCCAAGATGTGACAAGAGTGGGCTATATGCCATTCCATGTTGTCAAAATTCCTACAATGCCAAGTTGATGCATCTGTTAAATATAAGACCCCGGGGGAATTGCAAAGAAAATGGGGAAGTTATTATGATTACGTAAAACAACTACGATGACAAAGTAGAATAGTGATATGGAGAACTCTATATTAAGATAGAAATGATATAGCTCCTTAGTAATATATTTATTATCATAAATCATAGAGTTGGAAGGGACCACCAGGGTAATCTAGTCCAACCCCCTGCACAATGCAGGAATTTCACAACTACCTCCCCCACACTCAGCGACCCTTACTCCATGCTCAGAAGATGGCCAAGATGCTCTCCCTCGCATGATCTGCCTAAGGTCATAGAATCATCGTATCGATGGAATAGATAATTCAAATATAGTAACTTTAATTACGATATACTTTTAACCGAAAAAGTTATTCTTATGAAGAGCATCTTTGGATTAGAAGCAGTAATAACCATGATCAATATAGCATTAAAGACTTGATATTATGATTTTATAATTAGTAACTAACAGGTTAATATTTTATAGCATAAGGAGCATTGACACACTTTGGAAGGGTGGAATGACGGTTTATATGTTGTGGTATGTATGTGGGATTTGTGTTGTTTTATTTTTGTAAAAATAATAAAACTTATTTTTTTAAAAAATTCCAACAGTGACTGTATTGGAACGGTGTTGGGGACCCCTGAAGTAGACAATTAAACAGGCATGTGGGGAAGCTGCGGGTCACTCGTCTGGAAGGAGCTACAAGTTGTTCAGAGCAGGGAGCCAAGAAGTACACTTCATAGGACCAACGAAATCCTGTTGGCCTCTTCAGTCACCCGATCCCTTCTTAGCTATCTACAGTGGCAGTGCTGAAGTATTTGCAGAGAGGGTGCAACCAGCGACCTCTTCTGACAAGCTGCCACTGTGGTTTAGAGCAGGGGTGTCGCTCAATTGTTATGAGGGCTGGGTATGACATAAATGTCACTTGGTCAGGCCAGGCCATGCCTTGCCAGCCCAGATTGAGAGGGGGGGAGTGGCTGCCTTGGCTGGCTCGCGGGCCGGATAAGAGCTCTCAAGGGGCTAGATCCGGCCCTCGGACACCCCTGGTTTAGAGAGTAAGGTGCCTGGGTCCCATGGACCCCAGTTTCTAGTCCAAGATCCCTGTTGTCAGGTGCATCGTTGGCCATATGCCCTATCCATGTGCTTGCGATGCCTTGGAGAAAGAATCAAGTGAACCAGCAGTTTGCAGGGAATGTTGTTGCCAGGATCTCCATGAATGCCGTCCTGTTTTTGATACCTCTGTAATGACAGAAATTGCTGGTAAAGTGTATCCAAGTACATCTGGTCCACTCTGTACTTTTTCCGTGGGCTCCCAAAGGAGCTCAAACACAGTCTGCATAGTGATAAAAGCTCCTGAGACTGTGTGAACAAGCCCATTAGTGCTTCCCTCCCTTGAAAAGCTATCGATTCGCTGGCAGTGGTCTCATGAAGAACAGTAAGAATTCCATGTGAAAACTACCTTGGGAACTTATGGTGTTCAGTACTTACCTGGAAGACTCTGGACAGTTCACAGAAATGCAGAAAAAAACAGAATCTATGAATGATTTGAAAAGAGCCCCATGGCGCAGAGTGGTTAATTGCAGTACTGCAGTCCAAGCTCTGCTTACAACCTGAGTTTGATCCCAATTGATGTTGGTTTCAGGTAGAATCATAGAATCATAGAGTTGGAAGGGACCACCAGGGTCATCTAGTCCAACCCCCTGCACAATGCAGCCGGCTCAAGATCGACTCAGCCTTCCGTCCTGCCGAGGTCCGTAAAATGAGTACCCAGCCTGCTGGGGGTAAAGTGTAGATGATTGGGGAAGGCAATGGCAAACCACCCTGTCTGCCTAGTAAATGTCAGGATGTGAGGTCACCCCATGGGTCAGTAATGACCTGGTGCTTGCCCAGGGGACTACCTTTACCTTTATGAATGATTTACAAATCTTCTTTCCATGCTTCTGGGTAATATTCAAAGGGTTGGTATTTGTTATTGTTATTTGTTAAGGTCTTAAAATACTATTTACTCCTATGCCATAAATACCATTATCAGGATAGCTTGCAAAGGGGCAAAGAAAACATTCACCATGTAGATACCTTTTGCTTTCAAAATGAACAGGTAGGATAACCAATACAAGAGTCAGTTCTGGGAAGGGAGGAGCCAGGTTTGTTCCAGCAGGAGACAGTTCTTTTGTTTGCAGAACAGATTTCCTGGTAATTTTTGAAGGCTTGGCTATCTTACATTTGAATGGTAACAGTGACCATTGCTCACTGGAGATGTTTATCGCTGCAGAAATTTGGCAGCATCATGTCCTACCCTTCAAAGAAGTGTAAGCAAACATAAGACATTCTCTTTTTTTAATGGAAGCTTTCTTGTGTCTAGGCCTCCCATTTACACGGCTGGGACAGGAAATTACCCCCCCCCCAGCCCCATTTTCCCACCCTAATGGAATAGAAGAGCAAGAGAAAAAAATAGTCTCCGCATAGTGATGTTGTAGGGATTTCTCCTACTTTCTAAGATAGAGACCATAGACTAGGAGAGGCAGCCTAGAGAGTCATCCCAAAGTGACATCACATGTTCCCCATGTGCCACCATCCCCTGGCACAACTCCCCCACCCCGCAATATCTCAGCATTAACTGAGGCAGTATTGTAATTAAAATATTTTTTTTTACTAAAAACTCCACAGAAGGAGGAGTATACTGTTGGCTATTATTACCCTCATGATGAAGATCATGTATGCTTGTATGCATGAGACTGAAATATATGATGCTAACACTGAAAGAGCCCCATGGCGCAGAGTGGTAAGCTACAGTACTGCAGTCCAAACTCTGCTCACAACCTGAGTTCGATCCCAACGGAAGTCGGTTTCAGGTACCTGGCTCAAGGTTGACTAAGACTTCCATCCTTCCAAGGTCGGTAAAATGAGTACCCAGCTTGCTAGGGGTAAAGGGAAGATGACTGGGGAAGGCACTGGCAAACCACCCCGTAAACCAAGCCTGCCTTGGAAACGTTGGGATGTGACATCACCCCATGGGTCAGGAATGACCCGGTGCTTGCACAGGGGACCTTTACCTTTTTTTAACACTGAAAGAGAGGGATGTAGCAACCCTTTGATGTAGTCCAGTGTCATTAAATGCATATTATGAAAAAGAATGTCTCTTGGGATTTGCTAATGGCCTGCCCTGCTAATGGTAGGTGGTACTGAGGGCCAAGATGGGTTCAAAAGTGCTTCTGCATTTTCCCCTTCTGTTGGTTTTTTTTTTCTCCCGTCAAGTCACAGCTGACTTATGGAGACCCCGTAGGGTTTTCAAAGCAAGAGACGTTTGGAAGTGGTTTGCCATTGCCTGCCTCCATGTCACCCTGGTATTCCTTGGATGTTTCCCATCGAAATACTAGCCAGGGTCAGGGGGCTAAGAGTGTACGGCAGGCCCAAGGTCACCCAGCAAACTTCCACGGTGCCAGTGGAGATTCGAACCTGGTTTTCCCAGGTTCTGGTTCTGCATTCTAGTGGGCTGAAGTGAGATTTTGAGTTGTTGCAACACATTGCACCGTTTTTTTTTTTATAAATTTTTATTGGTTTTTTAAAACTATAAATTCTTCATAATTTTAACAACAATGTAAAAATAATATCACAATCACAATTACATTAATTGTTGTCTTGATTACCATTAAACATAAAAAAATAAATCGACTTCCCCATCACCTCCATCTACCTCTTAATGAAGTGTTATTATCCTTTGTTAACATATTCTGATCCTAGTATTAATCTCATTCTAAAGTTTCATGTTATATAAAATTTTACATTCTGGATCAGAGTAAAAAGTAACCTTCCATTTTTCCCAGATCTTATACATTATCACAATGATTCCTTCAATTCTCCCCTTTCCCCTAGTTTCTCCAACTCCACCAGTTCTAACATTTAAATGATTTAATCCCTTTATTCTGAAACCTTTGTCCCTTTCCATTTGGCTGCATAAGATTGCAGCCAGTATAACATAAATTTAATCATACTAAACAACATCCTCCCCAATATTTTAGGGATATTTCCTGTTTAATCGATCTTATTTCAGTGTAAATCATATCCCAAATCCATATCATAAATCCACCCCTTATAAAAAAAGGAGAAAAAACCAATATCCTTAGTACATTCCATCATTTTCCTTAAAGTAATAATCACATATTCCAGTATACCTTTATATCAATTGATAGTCTATATAAGGAGGACTTGTTTACATAATCCCAAAATGATGTCTAAATCTTAATTCCACTACATCATTAATAGCCATGCCACCCATCCACACTGTCAAAGCCTTCCAATCCAGCAATCATATTTAAATCAGTCCTTTAACCATGGTCTAATACTTCCTTCTGCAACTGAAATAAGTCAGTCAGGTATGGGAACAGGATTTCTTTATTCTCTCTCATTTCCTCAGACAGGGTGCGTATCCAAAAATAATTCTTTCTGGGCTTCATTTCCATCATGGCTTCAATCTGTGTTCCTTGACCTGCTCTCTTCTTCCTTATATCCACACGTCCTTCCATGACTTTTTTAGATGAAAAGTCCATTTCTTGTATGTCTGATCTCTTTATCACCAACTGGTTACCTTCTTGGACTTCTGTCTTCTTCTTTGTATCCTTGTATTCTTCCATGACTTTTTGGACAGAAGAATCCATTACATGTATGTCTGTATTTGTGGCCATCATTTGAATTTTCATGACTTTTATGTCTTCTGTAACCAGATCCAACTTCTGATTACATACCTGTGATGATTGGTCAAGAGTCATCATCATTGAAATCAGTTGAGCCATCTGTGTTGATATCTGTTTTAATTGTTTAATTGTCGCCTCAGAATGTTTAGCAAGCATGTCCTGTACTTTTTTTTCCATGGTTAAATTCTGTAAAGTTTCCTTTAATTTCATAAGGGCAGGGCTATGAATTTAGCCAGATCAGGGAGAGGTTCCAGACATTTACATATGTAACTTAGTTAAAAAATTGATGGTCATCTAGCAGGAGTCCATTACATGTAGTTGATAGAGAATATTTCATTGACCAGCTTAATATCTTTTTCGGGTTGATGAAGTGAGTATTTAAGCTTAAAATAACTTTTTAAAGTTGAAAATACCAACGAGTTTTACCAGACGCTCTAGATCGGCAGAACCAGGAAGTATTCCAGGAGTTGCCTCATCGCGGACCTTCTATCGTCTCTTCTCTATGGTTGTTACCTTCAGGAATGGTTTTGGTGTAACACGAGTAAGACGAATTTCCGGTCCTACGACCTTCTTCCTGTTGATTTGCTTGTAGAACAATAGAGAGGGATATTGAATGAAGCACAGAGTCTTCCGGTCAAGAAATCCTCTTTGTTATAAAACGTGGCTGGAGGACGTTTTTTACCCCAAGCAAATTCTCAAAGGTTTCTCCCTCCCCTTCCTTTAAGAACGCGTCGGATTGGCAGATCTTACGTCAATCATTCAAGCTCGTTGTTTTAGTTTAAGTTGATCAGTTTGATAAGGCTCCTGCTGCTTTGTCTGATGGATCGCATGCAGCAAAATCATCCAGTTCAATTAAGGAAGGGAAACGGTTACCAGGAATGTTTTCTTCAACCCCCTGTTATTCGATAACGCCAGTGAAAAGCGAAGGATTCTTATCTACTCACTTGGGCGTCTGGAGGTGAGGTTTTAATCTTGATGTAGTCCTTATGATGTTTATAAGGTGCTGGAGGGTAGATTCTAAAGCCGAAGTTGCGCGCTGGCGATTTCAATCCCTTCGTGCCCACGGGATCAAGCGTCTGAAACTCTGGGGGACTTAATAAAGCTTCCTCGGAGTATTCAGGAGATCAAACAGAATATATGGCTGCAGGGAATTCCTGCTTCTCAGCCCACTTGCAAGGGCTGGATTGGGGTGCGGTAAAACACCCCAAATTACACGCAAACTTGGATTCTCCCCAGGAGCCCCTGGGAGGACGTGGCAATCAGCCCAGCGTCAGCACCGGAAGTCCCACATTGCACCGTTAACTCCTTTGCTGATCAATTGATTATGGTGTGCTTGAAGCCCTGTAAGAATGTTACAATTTGCAATCAACCCCTTCAGCAGTACGCGTGGCCAATAGGACCACCGAAGTATGGTGAGAGGCATAATTACATGAGTAATTCCTTTAATGGTACATGGAAGAGGCTAGGAACATCTTTTGCAGCTAAATGAAATCAGGGCAGAGCACCTGTCCTTCCTCTCTTACAGATATTTCCTGGCTGTGGCATGAGCAGAACGGCAGGCACTAAAGGGGAGTTGTACCTTAGACTGTGGCCCTGAGCAAGAGTCCAATCTTTGTTTTCTTGAACTGTATTTTTGAATTTATTTTGTAAGCTGCCTTGAGTCCACTGATATGAAAGCTGGTCCGTCCATTTAGTTCCTCAGCCAAACTAGAACGGACGAGAAAGAGAAGGGGAGGAGGAGGGAAATGCTGCACTGAATGGGGTTGGAACTTGGGTTTCATTTTGTATTGCAGACTGCAGTCCTAGGCTGTTTATGCTTGGTAATTAGCAGTGCGTTCCACGCTGAAGAGCCCCACATATTTTTTTTATTTCTTCACACTGAACCGTCATTCCAGACTGCGAAGACGGCGCATACCTGCTTCACATTTTTTAAGAGCCCCTTTAATGCAACCTTTTGTATTTGCTCCGCCCCCACATAGAAGCATTCACTGAAGGAAGCATGCAGAATCCCAGCCACGGCTTAGCTATGCAAACAACTATTGTTAATGGCTATGCAAACAAAGGAAGGAAAGAGCAGGTGAATGTGGGGGGAGGTGGAATTTGTGTGACTTTCTCCTCTTGCATTGGGACCGTAAATAGTCATTTTAAAGGTCGGATTTTTAAAAAATCAGCATTGAGCGAGGAGCAGAATCGACCTTGCATAAATGGCACTAGAGTTGGGAAGCTCTACCAAAAGTAAGCTCCTTTCAGCAAAGTGGATATGGCCCCTTAAGTAAACCTTCCCCACTCTTTGTGCTTTTAAACATTCATAAGTCTCTCTTTTGCATTTACACAGTCTTACTTCCTGCTTAAATTTTAATGGAGGACATCAGGTCCTTGAGTAGATATATACCATCTATATATGCACACAGGGAGAGCTCTGTGCCATTTTGTATTTTTTTCCCTCCCCGCTTGGACTAGAGCACCAGATTATCCCGATTTTGGCATCGATGCTGCCGACCGTCTTGTGCGACCAAATCCCTTTCTGCATGGTTGGCTGATGAATGAAAAGAACTTTCTCATCCCTCTTGCCTGCGGTGTGAACTTGTCTGCCGCGGGATTCTACTTGAATAGGTTAAAAGAATCCATATTCGCCACATAACGCCTCCAGACCGGAGCCACAAAAGGGTGACTTGAATGAGAGGCAGAGAAAGCCCAAGAGAAAGAAAGGGAAAAGAGAGAGAGAGGGAAAGAAAAAGCCCCCAACCTTCTTACTTTAGAATTCCTGAACATTTCCCGCCCTTTGGAAGGGCAAAACAAGCAAAGGACCTAGTTAGGCAGCGAGTGAAGCAATTAGCACATGGAATGGCGTGCTAATCATCTGCATTGTTGCAAACCCACAGTGTGTGATCACTTTGTACAATGTGGTTTTTCCCCACCGAAAGGGGCAAAGTCAACATGCAAAGGGATTGTTTTTCTACTGTGTAATGGAGGCGGCGGGGGGGGGGGGGAGACTCAGTAACTTTCCCACAGTCATACAATGCATCTGTACCACCTACATGCAAAGGATATTTACGCCTCAATCCAGCTAAGGCCATCCGCACACATGAACAGGCTCCTTGCTTGCATCACTGGTGAATCAGTAGCTGGGGTGCGACTCGAACTCTGGATCCCTTGTAGGTGTGCTAGTACATTCAGTAGGATGCCTATCTGAACCTGCCTTCAGCTGTGTGGCCCCATCCAGGTTCTGACACAGCTAGTCTGCCCCCCAAACCCCACCTTTGTAAAGTCTGACTATGGATGGATTGGAACATGTGCTGATGTGGCACAACCTGGCATATGTGAGCTGCACTGTGCTCTGAGTATAAATGACCAAAAACTGGGGTTGCCAGCTGTACATTGGGGAAGCCAGGCTGGTGTAGCGGTTAAGAGCAGTGGATTCTAATCTGGAGAACTGGGTTCAGTTCCTCATTCCTCCACATGAGCGGCGGACTCTACTCTGGTGAACCGGGTTGGTTTCCTCACTCCTACACATGAAGCCAGCTGGTGACCTTGGGCTAGTCACAGTTTTCTCAGCCCTACCTACCTCACAGTGTGTCTGTTGTGGGGAGAGGAAGGGAAGGTGATTGTAAGTCGGTTTGATTCTTCCTTAAGTGGTAGAGAAAGTTGGTATATAAAAACCAACTCTTCTTCTTTTTCTTTAAACCTTTACTTGAAAGATATACTTAGAAGTCTGCAGGCAAAGCCTGCTTGATATTCCAGAACCCAGAGAGAAGCATAAAGTATTTTTTTTTACTTTCTTTTTTCCACAAAGACAGAAAGCAAACACAAATGACTTCCTAGGGAAAAAGAACAATAATACAATTATTAAACTAAAAAAAAAAACGAGTGCAGGGAATACAATAACATATTATTGTCTGCATAACAAAGTCAATATAATAATAAATAACCATCACAATGTACCCAAAAAAGCAAGTCATTTTCTTAAAGCAATTAAGTTTAAACACAGGGATCTGTGCTGAGAGTGATTCTGGTGCTCTTCATGTTCTGCATAGCAATTTGCCCTTCCCAGTGGTGAGCTAAACTAGAATTATGCAAACTTGTAAAAACTTCAGAATAAATTATGCAAAATAAGAGAAATCATGCAAATGTGATCCCAGTTTGCATAATATATACAGATCGAAAAATCTGGCTTCTCTTGCTGCACAATTTAGATTGCTTATGTGCCTCATTTAGTGTTTAAGCTGGATCTACCCACCTCTGGATGAGCTGGAGGATGGGAAAAAGCAACTGAGAGATCAGAATTTCCCCAAGGGGAACTGATCTCTGTAGTCTGGAGATTAGCTGTAATTCCAGGAGATCCCCAGGTCCCACCTGGAGGCTGGCATCTCTATGCAGAATGGTGGGTGGAGACTCTTCAATGGCAACCTTACTCATGAATTGGAGCAGATTGTGGGGGTTCCAAGTACAGGGCTGAAAGGTTGGGCTGCGTGACTTTGGAGCATCAGAAGTCCAAGCAGCTCCAACCTTATGGGATAGAAGAAGAAGGGAATGCTCCTTTAAGAAATCTGCAGTTAGAGGTCCAGAGTTGAAGGAGGGCAAGACCGACAACATCAGGAGAAGCCGTTCAGAGAGCCACACCGGAAAAGGAGAGAGTGTGAGAGTGCAAAAACGCTGAGTTCCCGTCAAGGCTGCTGCTGCGGCAGAGAAGCAGATGGCTGCGCGTCCCAGAGAGACCCCTTTGGGAAAGGAAGTGAGGAGTGGAGTCCAGGTCAGTTCAACATTACGAGCCATTCCCAGTGGAAGGCCCAGAGGAAAGGCAGATTATGAGCTGCCTTCATGGACTCTGCACAGCTTGAGGCACCGAAAAGCGAGGCCTGAAAACACAGTCCTGTCTTTGTCAGCTGTTGTTGCCTTGCTCTCCCTACCCCTGACTTCAGCGCTCTCTTCCGCTACCGTTTCCATCGTGTATTGCCTTTGTTTATACATCTGCAATGGTTTTGTTTCTGTCTCCATCCATGCTGAAGCTTTCCATCCTCACGGTGTTTATTAACTTCTGCATTGGAAATTGGTGAGATTTTGCATTGCATCATATTCTGAGCAGTTTCACAGCTCCCTGAAAAGATCCAAGGCCCTAGAGCAGGGGTCGGCAAACTCATTAGTCAAAAGAGCCAAATATCAACAGTACAACGATTGAGATTACTTTTGAGAGCCAAATTTCTTAAACTTACACTATATAGGTAGGTACACTGTTTATTAACTTAATAAACTTTAATTAAAGTTTTAAGTCGTAATTAAACTATAGGTACACTGAATAAAACTTGATATCATACTTAATAGTGATCTTATTTATTGATAAAAATTAAATTGTAAGTCCCTGCCATTTCCCCCTCCCCGCCTGGAGTCCTCGTCTGGAGGCCTAGTCTACCGCCATAAAAGCCTGTTGGTAGACCTGGCCTCCGGCTGAGTCCCATTGGGAGGCCAGGTCTACCCATTGGCTTTCTTGGCAGTAGACCTGGCCTCCGGAGGCCCATAGAAGCCAATTGGTAGACCTGGCCTCTGAAGGGGGACTTTTTCCCCTTCTCAGAGTCCAGGTCTACCGCCAAGAAAGCCAGTGGGTAGACATGGCCTCTGAGGAGGGAAAAAAGTAAGTAAGGTATCCATAAAATTAAATCATGACAATGACTGACAAACACTTATTGTGAACAATGTAAGCAAACTTTTCTCTAGATTCACAGACGCAGTAAACACATGAGAACATAAGAAAGGCCGTGCTGGATCAGACCAAGGCCCTTCAAGTCCAGCAGTCAGTTCAGTCAGTGGCCAACCAGGTGTCTCCAGGAAGCCCACAAATAGGACCACTGCAGCATCATTGTCCTGCCTGCGTTCCATAGCACCTGATATAATAGGCCTGCTCCTCTGATCCTGGAGAGAATAGGCATGCATAATGACTAGTATCCATTTTGATTAGTAGCCATGGATAGCCCTCTCCTCCATGAACAGGTCCACTCCCCTCTTAAAGCCCTCCAAGTTGGCAGCCATCACCACCTCCTGGGGCAGGGAGTCCCACCATTTAACCACGCGTTGTGTGAAGAAATACTTCCTTTTTTCAGTTTTGAATCTCCCACCCTCCAGCTTCAGCAGACGACCCCGAGTTGTACCAATACGTGTGTCCCGGGTCGGAGGCCCCACCCCGCACCCCGGGGCTTTCCCGCCACCCTCCACTTACTTGACAAGCCCCTGCTGGCTCCAAAGTGTGCCTCTTCCCTACAGGGACCCGCCGGCCCAGAAGACGACGGGGGAACGGAGTCGGCGCCGCAGAAGACGGGGCACTGCGGCCCAGCTCTGCTGCCGGGGACTCACCGCCAAAGGAAACCCGCCCCGCCCAACAGCTGATAGGCGGGCGGGGCGGGCCAGGAACTGTCGAGCTGCCCACCCAGTAATCGCGGGGGTAGAGGGGACGGGAGGCTTTAGCCTCCCAACCATTGAGGGCAAGGGAAAGGGGGACCCGGCCATTCTCCATGGCGGCGGGGGGGGGGGAGAGACAGTGCGCCCGCTCGCCAGCTCTCTCTCTCTCTCTCTCTGTCTCTTAGGCGTGCCGGCTCCGCAGCCCGGCTGCAGGCGCGAGCAGGCCAAAAAACTGCATGCGGCTCACGAGCCGCGGTTTGCCGAACCCTGCCCTAGAGTATC
Source organism: Euleptes europaea (assembly GCF_029931775.1). Taxonomy (NCBI): domain Eukaryota; kingdom Metazoa; phylum Chordata; class Lepidosauria; order Squamata; family Sphaerodactylidae; genus Euleptes; species Euleptes europaea. The sequence continues at coordinate 12,736,883 of NC_079325.1, read as the reverse complement.
CAGCCCTCTGTTGTGTGAAATAACATTCATATGGCCTCCAGGTAGGGTTGCCAACCTCCAGGTAGTAGCTGGAGATCTCCTGCTATTACCACTGATCTCCAGCTGATAGAGATCAGTTCACCTGGAGAAAATGGCTGCTTTGGCAACTGGACTCTATGGCATTGAAGTCCCTCCCCTCCCCAAACCAGCGACGGTTTCTCTCTATAAATACTGGCCTCCCTAATCTCTTCCCTGCTGCTGAGGCCCCCCCCCACACACACACACACTTATACCATATTGGAAATGATTGCCTCAAATTGCCCAACTGCAGATGGTTATTTTTGATTCTAGCGCCATCGGGGGGGGGGGGGCATTATTGCCCTATCATTGAAATGGTTGGGGCTATTTTAAAATGTATTTTAAAATGTTATTGTTTTTAGTGTATTTCTGTTCGTGAGCAGCTTTGAACCTGTCCTTTGGGCTGGGGAGGGTGGGGTAAAAATTCAATCAATCAATCAATCAATCAATCTTGATCCAGAAGGGAAAAGCAGGGCAAACTTTATGGCATAAGGACTAGAATCTTGGTTTGTTTGTTTTTTAATAGGACAATTCCCATGACTAATACATACCTGGGGCTTTCCCCTGCACGGCACTGCAGCATTTGTCCATGTATTTGTTACCCCTGAGCTACTTGGGGAAAAGAAAACCCCTGGAAGACCTTTTTCTGCAAAATGAGGATATGTGACATCATGGGGACCATTTATATAGTGTAGGTGGGGAACTTGGAGTGAATGAGGTGAGTTTGGCAAACCTTAGGGTGGGTAGGAGAAGGAAGGGGGAACCTGTGTTTTTGGTCCGTGCCTTTTTAGGAGGCTGGGTGGTATTACTGCACACCTCCTAGGGTTACTGTTCATAATGTCGGGGTGCTGAGTGGATGAGGTGAGTCTGGGGGCGAGTTTGTGAGAAGACCTGTGAGGTTGTAGTTCTGCTTGCCGATCCCTGGTCCATCCTTGGGGGTTTGGGAGGGCTCTCGGGGTTACCTTGGCGTTGACCTTGACGGCCTGTAACACCAAGGCTGCTTCCACGAAGTCTCCATTTTGCCTGATCTCTTGGGGTCAGTCTGACCTGTTTGGATGATGGTGTCCTCTAGGAGTCTGTCTCCTTTAGCAAGGCTCCCAGCATAAACAGTGGACACCACTGATTGTGGGAACCTCGTGGTGGGAGCCGGGGCAGGCTGGGTATCCTCTTGATAGGGAGAGACTGTGGCTCAGTGGTAGAGCATCTGCTTGGCATGCAGACGACCTCAGGTTCAATCCCCGGCATCTCCAGTTAAAGGGACTAGGCAAGTAGGTGATGTGAAAGACCTCAGCCTGAGACCCTGGAGAGCTGCTGCCAGTCTGAGTGGACAATACTGACTTTGATGGACCAAGGGTCTGATTCAGTATAAGGCAGCTTCGTGTGATAGCTGGAGGAGAGACGAGCACTCTCCTCTGACTGCTCGGCATGCGGGAACGAGCTGGGTTCCGTTCGGCACAGAGTGAATGAACAAAGACAAATTTCCGATGGCAAAGGCCATCGCAGATGGACACAGCCTGATTAAATAATTGCGGTTTTCTCTAACCCTCTCTAACAGCTTCCAGATGCTGCTGCAAATAGTCTCAGATGTGTGCTTCGGCACCACAGACCGATCTGAGCATCTGTACTTCGGAGGGAAAAGAAAAACATGCTGGCATGTTCTCCTTCAGGTGACCCGCATCATTAGGGTCTCTCTGTGTTAGTGATGGTGTGCGTGGAAACAAATTTGTCTAATTTATGCAACATGGGGGGTTACCGCACTTGTATTCCCAGCGATGTATTGAGAGTTTGAAAACGTTATAAAAAAATACTGTTCGCACTTTGTTTGGTCCCTTTAGCTGTGAAGATGTCTTCCAACCATTTATAAGCCATGGTATCCAAAAACCCTTTTAAGGCATGTTTTTTATAACATTTTCAAACTCTTAATACATCGCTGGGAATACAAAGTGCGGTAACCCCCATGGTCTAGCAGGGCAAAATGTACACCGTAGCACCTAAAAGACTAACAGAGGTCTTTTATGCATGGCTGTTTCACTCGCCGTCACCCCTCCGACGACTTCGGGTCTTTGTGTTGGTTATGCGTGCCATTTCCGGCTGTCAGAGGTCTCCTTGCTCTCCCCCTGTGTTTCCTCATTCTCAGAGACCTGTTTTATCTTGAATTTGAAAACGTGGGCAAAAAGTGGGGAAATGCAGGGGGAGACTCTGATGGTCAGAAGAAGAAGAGTTGGTATTTATATGCTGATTTTCTCTACCACTTAAGGGAGAATCAAACCTGCTTACACTAACCCTCTCTTCCCCTCCCCACAACAGACACCCTGTGAGGTAGCTGTGACTAGCCCAAGGTCACCCAGCTGGCTTTGTGTGCAGGAGTGGGGAAACAAATCCAGTTCACCAGATTAGCCTCCGCCGCTCATGTGGAGGAGTGGGGAATCAAACCCGGTTCTCCAGATCAGAATGAATCCACCGCTTCAAACCACCGCTCTTAGCCACTACACAATGCTGGCAGGCATAATCACAACAAAGATCATCTGAAGTCTTTGGAGGGGTGACCGCGAGGGAAACAGCCATGCATAAAAGACCAGAATTTATTTTGGCCTGAGCTTTCAGGGGTCAGAGCTTGCTTGCTCATGTGTCATTTTGCTGCAGCACAGCTATCTCTGCGGAAATAACAAGGACGTTATCTGAGGGTGAGCTTAAATGAGCCTGTTAACATGAACAGTGTCGCTTGTGTGGAAATCCTGGCTTATTTGCGGTGAGCTTGGGTTGTTGGGGAGATTAAATCAAATGTGTGGTTTAAAAAAAAATTAAAACCATCCATCTCTATAACTCTGCAATGGCAGAACGCTTCATTCCGAAATTAAAGGGCATCTTGGAGATGCTTCTCCTCCCCAAGGTAGAGTAGCATCATTTCCGAAAGCTTAATTTGAGATAAGGCTCTTCAGGGCTTAGTTTTCAGTGCTGGGAACATGATCTGCACTGGGAAACATGAAATAATGAGAGGAAAGCTCTGAGGACACGTGGAATCATTTTCATTTCTGCTTATCACTGAGCAGCCAGCTCAAAAATGTTGAGGTTTCCCTATGCGTGTATAAAGCTGCCTCAAACTGGGTTCCCTATGAATGTATAAAGCTGCTTCAAACCTGCTTATACTTAGGGTTGCCAGGTCCCTCTTTGCCACTAGCAGGAGGTTTTTGGGGTGGAGCCTGAGGAGGGTGAGGTTTGGGGAGGGGAGGGACTTCAATTCCATAGAGTCCAATGGACAAAGTGGCCATTTTCTCCAGGTGAAACAATCTCTATCAGCTGGAGATCGGTTGTAATAGCAGGAGATCTCCAGCTAGTACCTGGAGGTTGGCAACCTTACTTATACTGCTTGTTTCTACAGGACCAGTTTTGCCCAGTCGGATTCGCCTTCATGCTGTAAGCCCACCCCTTCTGCCTATTTACTGGAATTTGCAGTGAGATCTTCTGCATGCAAGATCTCCTGCGTCTCCTTCCACTGCCCAGTTTTCAAATTCCAACCAGGAACAAGCCCTTAGTAATTCCCATTTTGGAAATTAAGCACTGGTAATGTGATAATTTTGTACCCAAGGCCCATTAGATAGGATTGCTTTGTGGTGTGTCACACTGTGTCGTGAGCTCTCCCAGCTCATCAGTAAAAGGCAAAGCGGTCACGTGGCTCACCCAGGTCACATGGGTACTTCTGACAGCAGCATCAGTGACACCAATGGAGGGGAGGCAGAGGACTGCCATCAATCGAGCAACCTAGGAGATCTGCGATTTAGCAGATGTGTCACGGGAAATGAACACAATGAAGTGCTTTTGTGTTAGCAACCATGTGGCAGAGGTGTTGTGTAAGCCTGGCCAGGGGAATGATAATGTGGGGGTGGGGGAGTAGAAATGAGCAGGACATCAGGCAGGACTGTAAGCAGGCTTAAACCAGGAGGGGTTATTAATCTAGGAAATGCATATGCCATCTCTCCAGAGCCCTGCTTCAGATGATAAAAAAACCATACATTATCAGCATAAAAACAAGCCTTTCAAAGCAAGCCGGGGACATAAAAACAGCATAAAGCAACCATTTGGCACCCTTAACATATCCAGAAAACAAAACCAGAAGGGGACCGTAAAACAACTAAAAATGACCAAACCCCTTTCAGAAATAATTTTTGTTTCCAGGACAAGTGAGATTGCATGCATGTTGGAGAATCAGGGAGGGAGGCTTATGTTACGAGTGTGTTCTGAGCCCAGAGAAATAATGTCCAGGCTCTGATTCTGACACTTTCTTGCATCCTCATCATACAGTATTTGAAGATGCTTTCATAATTCAGGTTTCTCAAATGAGTCTTCAGCAGTCCCTGGTGATTCATTTCTTCCTTCTTTTACCGGGCAGTCACACCAAGTTTCTCCCACTGCTACACTGCCACCTGGTGGCTGTTTTCAACCCTGAAATCCCACAATTTGCAATAGAAGGCGATGGATGCTCTTCAGAAGGATTCCTTATCTTGAACCTTCATTGAGAAAAGTAGGGTTGCCATCCTCCAGGTACTAGCTGGAGATCTCCGGCTATTCCAACTGATCTCCAGCCGATAGAAATCAGTTCACCTGGAGAAAATGGCCGCTTTGGCAATTGGAGTCTATGGCATTGAAGTCCCTCCCCTCCCCAAACCCCACCCTCCTCAGGCTCCTCTCCAAAAACCTCCCGCCAGTGTTGAAGAGGAATCTGGCAACCCTAGAGAAAAGTAGAAGTCAGGATAGTAGAAGCCAGGATAGCTTCTTGGCCAGTTTCCTCTCTGCTTATTTGTACAGGTATTCTCCCTTGGGGAGGGGCTGTGGCTTAGTGGAAGAGCATCTGCTTGGCATGCAGAAGGTCCTGTGTTCAATCCCTGGCATCCCCAGTTAAAAGAACGAAGCAGTAGTGGATGGGAAAGACCTCTGCCTGAGACCCTGGAGAGCCGCTGCCAGTCTGAGTAGACCATACTGACCTTGATGGACCGAGGGTCTGATTCAGGGTAAGGCAGCTATATGTTTATGTGTGTGTTCATGTGATGAGTTTTGAGAGGCACTGAAGAGAGATTCTGCAAGGGATGGGGCCGGGTGGGGTGGCACGGCCAACCAAAGGAGAATTTGGGAATGGAAAATCAGGATGTTGAGGCCAGTGGTTTGCATTCCCTGGGAGGTGTTATTAGTTAGTGCAAGGGAAAGCTGTGCTTCGTTTGTGGAGAAGAATTTCAGCTGCTACGGCTTTCTTATTGCCTGTGTAGTGAACTATACTTGCTCCTGAAATTCCCTTTTCTATCCAACTACTTAAAAGTACAGGATTCCCCATTCTCTTCTGAATCTGGAGACCAGCGTAGTGTCGTGGTTAATAGTGGAGATTTGGAGCAGTGGATTCTGATCTGGAGAACTGGGTTGGTTTCCACATTCCTACATATGAAGCCAGCTGGGTGACTTTGGGCAAGTCACAGTTTTCTCAGCCCCACTACCTCACAGTTTTCTCAGCCCCACCTACCTGTGGGGAGGGGAAGGGAAGGTGATGGTAAGCAGGTTTGATTCTTCCTTTAGTGGTAGAAAAAGTCTGCATATAAAAACGAACTCTTCTTCTTCTTCTTGGTACATCCTATCTTAGGGTTGCCAACCTCCAGGAAGGGCTTGGAGATCTGGAATTACAACTGATCTCTAGACAATAGAGATTGGTTTTCCCAGAGAAAAGGGCTGCTTTGGGGGGTGGGTGGGCTCTATGACATTAAACCCTGCTGAGCTCCTTCCCTTCCCCAAACCCTGCCTACTTCAGGTTCCCCTTTCAAAATCTCCCATCCCTAAATCTGACCATGCCTATCCATACAGAAAGCTCCTTTTCAGACAAGAGAGAAAACCATGAGGAAAAAGATTAGATGCAACTGTGCTATGACATCTGACATTGGTCTGAAGGAAAGAGAAGCATATACATTTAAGTAGAGTGTTGCCAACTTACCAGGAAAAAAACACACACTTGTCTAACCCAATCTTTTTAGCCAGTGTGGCGTAGTCGTTAAGAGTGTCAGTCTAGTATCTAATTCACAGTGGGTAGCCGTGTTAGTCTGTCTTCAGTAGTAGAAAAGGGCAAGAGTCCAGTAGCACCTTAAAGACTAACAAAAATATTTTCTGGTAGGGTATGAGCTTTCGTGAGCCAAGGCTTCTGAAGAAGTGAGCTGTGGCTCACGAAAGCTCATACCCTACCAGAAAACATTTTTGTTAGTCTTTGAAACTAGTATCTAGGAGACCTAGGTTTGAATCCCCACTTGTGCCATGGAAACTCCCTGGGTGACCTTGGGCCAGTCACACTTTCTCAGCCTAACCTACCTCACAGGGTTGTTGTGAAGATAAAATAGAGGAGAATGATGTAAACCACTCTTGGTCCCCATTGGGGAGAAAGTCGGGGTGTGAATGAAGTAAATAATAAATTTGCTTGTTTTCCAGAATCTGTCAATGGAACTTTGCACAACATAAAGATAAACCTTATCACATATCAATTTATTCCAAAACTGGGATTAAAGTTAGCTCTGTCACAGATGCCCTGCTTTACCCTGGATACTTTATCTTCCTGGAAAATGTTTCTCTGCTCTCAAAGTTTAATAGCCCCAAGTACAATGTGGCGAAGTGGTTAAACTCGTCTCCAGGGGATGCACATTCAATGTTTGACGGATGACCTTGAGCTAGTTACTTTCTCTTAGTGAAATCTACCTACAATCATAGAGTTGGAAGGGACCACCAGGGTCATCTAGTCCAACCCCCTGCACAATGCAGGAAATTAACAACTAACTCCCCCCGCACATCCCCAGTGATCCCAACCCTCCCCCCGCCATGCAGGATTCCACAATCAAAGCACTCCCGACAGATGGCCATCCAGCCTCTGCTTAAAGACCTCCAAAGACGGGGACTCCACCACCCTCCGAGGCAGCACATTCCACCGTGGAACAGCCCTCACTGTCAGAAAGTTCTTCCTAATGTTTAGGTGGAATCGCTTTTCTATTAGTTTAAATCCATTACTCCGTTCCTAGTCTCTGGAGCAACAGAGAACAAGCTAGTTCCCTTGTCAACATGGCATCCCTTCAAATAGTTAAACATGGCTGTCATGTCACCCCTTAACCTTCTCTTCTCCAAACTAAACAAACCCAACTCCCTAAGTCTCTCCTCATAGGGCATGGATTTCAGACCTCTGACCATTCTGGTCGCCCTCCTCTGGACACGCTCCAACTTGTCAACATCCTTCTGAAATTGTGGAGCCCAAAACTGGACACAGTATTCCAAGTGAGGTCTGACCAATGCAGAATACAGTGATAGTATTACTTCCCTTGATCTAGACACAATACTCCTATTGATGCAGCCCAGAATTGCATTGGCCTTCTTAGCCGCCATATCACCCTGTTGACTCATGTTCAGTTTGTGGTCCACTTAGACTCCCAGATCTCTTTCACATGTACTGTTGTCAAGCCAACTCTCTCCCATCCTGTACCTGTGCCTTATGTTGTGAGGATAAAGTAAGGAAGAGAGACATGCACCCACTGCCCTGAGCTCCTTAACGGGAAGAGTGGATAAAACATGGATAGACAGACGTAAAAGGCTCATAGCACGTTTGACAATCACGCTGTCTTTCTTTCCTGTGTATTTATAGTAAAGCAACAGCTCGAAACAGGGTGTTTGTGTTACAGTGACTCAGGGCCCACTGTGATCCAGTCCTCGCCTGGATCCAAGACTAGATGGAAAAGGGCACAGAAGGGGGTGTTCGTTTTCCAGACTGCTTTCGCCAAGACGTAAACGTCGTTTCTCAAGGAGGGATAGTATTGTAGTGAAAGCTACACCAGCAGAGGGCGCCGGCACTCCATTAGTGCTGCTGAAGGATATCCTGTTGAGACTCTCAGAAACATTTGTCCTGTGGAGCATTTTGGTGTGTATCCCTACTAGGGTTAGGGCGAGTCCTGTTGTTCCCTACAAGTGAGTCACTCTGGAGATCCAGCGTGGTGTAGTGGATAAGAGCAGTGGTTTGGAGCGGTGGACTCTAATCTTGAGAACCGGCTTTGATTCCCCACTCCTCCACGTGAGCGGCGAAGGCTAATCTGGCGAACTGGATTTGTTTCCCCACTCCTACACATGAAGCCAGCTGGGTGACCTTGGGCTAGTCACAGCTCTCTTAGCCCCGTCTACCTCACAGGGTGCCTGTTGCGAGGAGGGGAAGGGAAGGTGATTGTAAGCCGGTTTGATTCTTCCTTAAGTGGGAGAGAAAGTCGGCATATAAAAACCAAGTCTTCTCCTCCTCCTCCTCCTCCTCAAGCAGTGGCTGGACAAACACTTGTCAGGGATGCTTCAGGCTGAGCCTGCACTGAGAAGGGGGTTGCCCTCCTCAGGGTCCAACCCAAAAACCTCCCACCGGTGGTGAAGAGGGACCTGGCAACCGTAGTGTGGGATGCTTGTGTGTGTTGTGGCAGTCAGTGCTGTCAAGTGGCAGCTGACTCATGACGATCCCATACGGTTTTCAAGGCAAGCGGCAAACAGAGGTGGTTTGCCATTGCCTTCCTCTGAATAGCATTCGGGTGAGGGGCTCTGGCTCAGCAGTAGAGCACCTGCTTGGCATGCAGAAGGTCCCAGGTTCAGCACCTGGCATCTCTAGTTAAAGGGATTAGGCAAGTAGTTGACCCTGGAGAGCCGCTGCTGGTCTGATTAGACAATACTGCCTTCGATGGACCAAGGGTCTGGTTCAGTATACGGCAGCTTCACGTGTTCATTGAACACAGCCTCATAAGTGCGTTAGAAGAGCCCTGTAGGATGAGACCCTCTTGCCCAGCTTCAGCCTTTCCTCACAAGGAAGGTGCACCAACTTCTTGATGATGTGGTTTACCCTTTTTTCCTGCGCCTTCTCCATCACCACAGTCTCCTCCAGCCACAAAGCAAACTGCTGAGATCATGTCCCTCTCCCACACACCATTTGTAATTGTGGGAAAACAATAATTGCTGTGTTTACTTGCGAGCAGAATCTATAATCCGTTTTTACAGGTCTTCTGTCTTTGTGTGTAAGGTCAAGTCAAAGCTGACTTATGGTGACCCTGTAGGGTTTTCAAGGCAAGAGGCATTCGGAGGTGGTTTGCCATTGCCTGCCTCTGCGTGGGCTGAGAGAGTTCTGAGAGGGCTGTGACTGGCCCAAGGTCACCCAGCAGGCTTCATGGGGAGGAGTGGGGAATCGAACCCGGTTCTCCAGATTAGAGTCTGCCACTCTTAACCACCACACCACGCTGGCTCTCTCTTTAACAGCAGCCAAAACTCTTCCTGACTGGTATTTGGGATGTTGCATTGATATTGAATCTGATATTTTGCAGGATAGTACATCTTAACTTTCAGTCACATACATTTATTGAGAAATGTGTCTTCCTCCCTTTAGAAGCACTGCACTTGAGGTGAAGTGAAAGGGTATGAGAGTTCAGTGTATATTTTAATTTTGACTTGGTGTATGTTTAAAATGAGATATGTTACCCAACTTGAGAACCCATGTGGGTAAAAAAGCAGTATATAAGATTCTAAATAAATACATTCTTTTGCCTATTCAGACATGCAAGTGTTTTGATATTTCAGGCAACCAGCGATAAACATGCATGTGTGACCCATTCTAAAGTTAGTGTCCTGTATTCTACAATGCTGGTCGGCAAAGTAAGCTGCTTTATATGGAACCAGACCCTTGGTCCATCAAGATCAGCATTGTCTACTCAGACTGACAGTGGCTCTCCGGGGTCTCAGGCAGAGGTCTTTCATCATCATCTACAACCTGATCCTTTTAACTGGAGATGCCAGGGATTGAATGTGGGACCTTCTGCAAACCAAGCAGATGTTTGCTGTGTTATCATTTGCAGCTCATTTGAAACAGCCCTTGTTGGTACCATTTCTAAATCATTCTTTTGCATTTTCAGTGGCAAAGACAATGCCAGTTCTTCCATAACGGTGTGTTATGATATTGGTAGGGACTTCTGGTTAGTAGTGGAATAGCAGGATGGAGTTGAGAAAGTCTGGATGCATGAAGTGGCCTTAAACCGGGTCAAACCCTTGGTCTGTCAGGGTCAGTGTTGCCTACTTTGACAGGCAACAGCTCTCAGGCTTAGGTCTTTTCCCATCACCTACCTCCAGATCCTTTCTACTGGAGATTATAAGGATCAAACCTAGGATCTTCCAAATGCAAACCAGATGCTCTGCCACTGAGCCACAGTCTCCCACCCCAAGTTTGATCTTTTCTCCTCTGCCATTTCTTCAACCTCAAAAGTCCCCCTGGAGTTGCTGTTTTCCCCATTGGTAGCCATGTGGATCGACCCCTTAGGTTTTCCCCAAAAGGATAAATGGCAGCTCTGGAGGTCTATTTAAGGATGGGGAAATGGCTTTGGGGAAAAGGGTTAAACCTCTTCCCCACTGTGCAATGGCCCCAATGTATCTAGTCTAATTCAGTCTTTAAACCCCTCTCAAGTAAACCCTTTAGGCTGTAACAAAAAATGGTTTGCCTCCAGTTCACCCCATAAACAATAGCTGCCAGAATTGTAGGACACTTTGGACTGTGAGTCCAAAAAATAGTGTGAAGTATTAACTCTGTATGAGTTTACGCCCTTGATAGTTTTTTTCTTTCTTTCTCTGTCTCTATCCATTGGCGGTGAACTGATTCTCACCTTAAATGTAATGGAAATATTTACTAACGAACAAGCCCTCATTACAACTGTTGTAAGGAAATACATAATTCACAATAGGCACCAGATAACTGAGTTTAATTAATAAATCTGGGTGGCGTCTGCTAAACCACAGGAAGGGATTACAGGCGTCCAGGCATCCGTCTGACGGACTTTTATGGAAGAATTTTGCTGCCTGCCTTTGCACTTCACCCCAACGGGTGAGTCAATTGGTTAGAAAAACACAAGATGCCCTTCTGAAGGTCTGGACTTGGGCTGAATGGTGTAGAAAGGACCAGGGAGATTTCAATTCCCTGGCCTGTTTGAGCAGTGCTTGGATTTCTAGACATTCCCATCTAGATATATGCTTGCAGAATAGTCCAGGGTATTTGGGTACCTGAAAATTATTATTTATTTAAAAAGGTAAAGGTCACCTGTGCAAGCACCGGGTCATTCCTGACTCATGGGGTGATGTCACATCTCGACGTTTCCTAGGCAGACTTTGTTTACAGGGTGGTTTGCCAGTGCCTTCCCCAGTCATCTTCCCTTTACCCTCAGCAAGCTGGGTACTCGTTTGACCGACCTGGGAAGGATGGAAGGCGGAGTCAACCTTGAGCCGGCTACCTGAAACCGACTTCCGTCAGGATCGAATCCAGGTCGTGAGCAGAGCTTGGACTGCAGTACTGCAGCTTACCACTCTGTACCACGGGGCTCCTATAATTTACTTAGGGAACTTTTTATTTAGGGGATTTATATGCTGCCCCTCCAGCATCCTGCTTGAGGAGGCTTACAAGTAAAAACTATACCATTGAAACATCATAAATTATCAATATTTTTTTTTAAATCAAAACAATTAAAACTGTCTGGAGATGACCTGTAATTCCAGGGGATCCTCAGATCCCACCTGGAAGCTGGCATTCCTAACATGGATTTGAATTCTGAAATAGTAATGTCCTACCTTACAACAAGCAATCATGGTAAAAATTTCTCCACCCAAGCCAGGATCTGGAAGTATAATGAAAATTTTCTCGATGCACACCCCTATTTTCAAACTTAGTGCGGCTCATTGTGCTGTTTAATCAATCAGTTGTACAGCTGACCATCTTTACAGTCCTTTGGTATATATCTCTGTATTTCCAAGGCATACACATGAATTATCATTGTCTAATCTTATTGTTGCCCTGACTTGGATGGCCCAGGCTAGCCTGATCTCGTCAGATCTCAGAAGCTAAGGAAGGTCAGCCCTGGTTAGTATTTGGATGGGAGACCACCAAGGAATACCAGGGTTGCTGTGCAGAGGAAGGCACTGGCAAACCACCTCTGTTAGTCTCTTGTCATGAAAACCCCAAAAAGGGGTTGCCATAAGTCGGCTGCGACTTGACGGCACTTCACACACACACACAATCTTATTGTTAATCTTACTGTTTTAATACTATTGACATATTTTTAAATGATGTTACCCACCCTGAGTCTGACTTTGACTGGGGAGGGTGGGCTAGAAATCACAAAACAACAACAAACAAATAATGCCTTTGTTTGCCTTCACACTACACGTTTTAGGTAAGAACATCATGCATTGAAAAGCATTGCACTTATTCCAAAAGAGAAAATATTTCACTAGAGTTTTTCAAGAGCACTCCAAATTTTTGGTTATTCTATTGCAAAAAGTGAAAATAAAAAGTCCTTGGAGGGGAAATAGGCTTTTAAAATGATGTTTTCTGGGCTGTCACTTCTCTGCTTTTATTTAACATTCAGTCATGTGGCTTATTCTGTGGACAAACTCGTTCCTGCAGATGATACAAAAACCCCAGGTGCTAAAGCAGTTGAGAGATTTGCTGAGAGCAGATTTCAACCCGTTGAGAGTAATGCTAGCTATTTCTAGCTATTGTAGCCTCTTTAACCAAGATGGAGATAGAATCCCCTGGATTTCAGTACAGAGTAGGTTCATAGTATTGTAAAATGGTGAAAAATCAGCTTGCCTGAGCAATGTAACATTGGAAGACAGGACTTCCATAAAAAGTTATTTATTAATGATGTATTGAAGGTATTGGATGGCGGTTAAAAACACACACACACACACATTTCTTTGTTAGGAAGTGTTCCCTGGGAGCTCCAACTCTTGCTGAGAGGTATTGGCTGAAAACATTCTACCAGTATATATGCCATTGTGAATATAAAATCTAAAGTTGCCCTAGCTGCAGGAATCCAAGACAGACTGAGTAGTTATCCAGTTGCATAGCAACGCGGCCCTCGCAAGGGTAGCAAACAAAGCCATTTCTCATCACAATGATACTTCCTTAACAAGGCAAGAACTTCTCCCTCCCTCTCTCTCCTGGCAAAGGAATTATTGTGGTTCTGTACAGCAGTCCATTTGCATCCTTTGATTTCTCTGCTTTCCTAAAATGCAGAGTTGAAAACAGTGCCACGTACACTGCTGTAATTTCATTGCCCTCTTTCAGCAGGCAAACCCCAGCCAAACCACCTTTGTTACCCACCAGCACTTAATGGACTGGTAGGGAAAAAGAAGAAGAAGAGTTGGTTTTTATATGCCAACTTTCTCTACCATTTAAGGGAGAATCAAACTGGCTTACAATCACCTTCCCTTCCCTTCCCTTCCCCTCCCCACAACAGACACCCTGTGAGGAAGCTGGGACTGAGAGTGTGTGACTAACCCAAGGTCACCCAGCTGGCATCATGTGCAGGAGTGGGGAAACTAACCTGGTTAACCAGATTAGGATCCACCGCTCATGTGGAGGAGTGAAGAATCAAACCCAATTCTCCAAATCAGAGTCCACCGCTCCAAACCACCACTCTTAACCACTACACCACTACATAAGAAAGGCCATGCTGGATCAGACTAAAGTCTGTCAAGTCCAGCAGTCTGTTCACAGTGGCCAACAGGTGCCTCTAGGAAGCCCACAAACAAGACGACTGCAGCAGCATTGTCTTGCCTGTGTTCTGAAACACCTAATATAATAGGCATGCTCCTCTGATGTCTGTCTCTGCATTGCAACCCTGGACTTCCTCGGTGGTCTCCCATCCAAATACTAACCAGGGCCAACCCTGCTTAGCTTCCAAGATCTGACAAGATTGGGCTAGCCTGGCCTATCCAGGTCAGGGCATCATGAAGGTAGGTAGGTTGAAAACCACCAGTCATTTATTGTAAGTAGTCACCTCTACTGTCATGGAAGATATGACATTTCGGTGTGTTTTGGGAAGGAAAACATAGGGACAAGGAGAATGCCATGGTTACAGAAATGGGATGCACATTAAACAGTTGAATGAGAACAAAAGGGGAAGAGAGCAATTCTGAAGGATGCTCCTTAAACTCACGGGGGCTTAGACAGTTGTCGAGTATAATACTCCAAGGGTTAGTTCAGCATAATGCTGTAAAACTCCCCTGCTTAACCGATGGCACCAGAGCTCAAAGAAGAGCCTTACATCTACATCTGTTTTAATTTCCTAATTAAGCTCAGTGACAATTGAATTACATGTCTTCTTGCTGAGAATGAACATTCTTTCTCCAAAAGAGCCCAGAGGGACAGGGGGACAGTGGAAAGGACAAGGGGCAGCCATAACTTGGGATGAGAACATTCTTCATCGGAGAATACTTTCTGCGGAGGACAGACTAATTAACAGTAGAGACAACCCCTTTTTGCAGATTCTTGCAATAGCCTTTCATTTTAGGTGGCTCCTCTCAGCATGGAGATGTACTAGGGTGGCCAACTTCGGGTGGGGAAATTCCAGGAGAATTGGGGGTGGGGTCTGAGGTAGATGGGTTGGAGGAGGGGAGTGACCTCAGCAGGGCACAATTCTTAACCATGACACCACGTTGGCTCTCCAATGCTCAGATACTCTTTCGCATAGACACCAAAGGCACACCCTTCCCTGCACCCATAAGGGGAAGCTAAGCAAGCAAGGATCAGCTCTTTTCTGGGACAGACCCAAAAGTTATTGAACATAATAGCAGGACCAGACCAAGATCTATCTCATAATCACCATTCTATTTGCCAGCCCACATATCTCTGAAAGTTCAAAGCATGAACACATGAAGGGTTAGATTATATTGTATTTATATTTTAATCCATTGTTAGTTTTATGTATTTATATATTCATCGGATTTTAACGATATATGCTATATGTTGTTAGCCGCCCCGAGTCCGGCTGCGGCAAAGGAAGGATAGAAATCAAACAAGCAAGCAAATAAATAAATGTAAATTTTCTACATACTGAAATATTCAGGGGGTAAAAAAAATACAAATTTTGGAATAGAGGCAGGAATTGGATTCCATGCCAGGCCCGCTACAGGCAGAGCTGAGGCCTTTTATGAGCCCCGGGGCAGACTTGGAGGAGGCTTGGGACCAGCTTGTGATGGAGTTTGGATTTCCAAACCAGCAGAGTTCATATTCTGCACCCTTCCGTTCCAGACTTCATCACTAGAGCCATCTTTTTTCATTTTTGTCACTGCACCTTCTGGTTGCATTGGTGAGTCAAACTCAAATATGGCTTCCCTTCTGCACCCTTTCCCCTAGGCAATATACTTCATGATATCACTACGAGTTGGTTTAGCCATTTACAAACTAGATCTTTTTACACACACATACCCTTTAAACTAATTGTGTGTTGTCAAGTTGCAACCAACTCAATCAATAACTTTAATACGGTCCAAAACCAGCAGATGTTGCAACCAACTCATGGTGACCCTTGGACCATGGGGTTTTTACAGCAAGGGATTGTTTGCCATTGCCTGCTTCTGCATAGCAATCCCGGTCTTTCTTTGGGGGCGGGGGGTGTCTCCCATCCAAGTACTGACCATGGTGGTAGAAAGGGCCATCAAGTCACACCCGACTTAGGGTGACCCCATAGGGTTTTCAAGGCAAGAGATGTTCAGAGGTGATTTGTCATTGCCTGCCTCTGCATAGCAACCCTGGTTTTCCTTGGGGGGGTGTCTCTCATCCAAGTACTGACCATACTGGTGGAAAGGGCCATCAAGTCGCATCCAACTTAGGGTGACCCCGTAGGGTTTTCAAGGCAAGAGACGTTCAGAGGTGATTTGCCATTGCCTGCCTCTGTGTAGCAACCATGGTATGCCTTGGTGGTCCCCCATCCAAATACTAACCAGGGCCAACCCTGCTTAGCTTCCAAGTTCAGATCAGGCTAGCCTTGGCTTTGAGGCTACTACACACATTTTAGAAGAGGATTAATGGACTCTTGACTGTAAAGCAGAGTGAGATTCTTTCCAATGTGCAGTAAGTTGTACAGTTGCAAGGTGTTCATTACTGTAATTAGATCTCTTGGGTGATGTTTATTTATAGAGCTGCTGCTTGTTTCCATTTTTTGATGTGATAAGGAGTCAAACCTGTGTAGCAAGTGGCTGGCTTGGATCTCTCTCATGCACACCAACCCTAAACCGCTCATTGTGTGTGTAAAGTACCTTCCACAAAAATCTGGAACAATCTTGATTGGGGGTCAGAGCAGGACAATGTGCCAGAAACCCCGGTCAGCGGCTCTCACCACGAATCTCCAGTTTTGACAATCCAGTCAAAATGTGCCATTGGGCTATTTAAAGTCTGCCAGTGTCGCTGGGGAATTTTTTTTTTTAAAGGATAGTTCTCTACTGCTTTTCTGTCTTATTATTATTTACAACATTTGTATCCTACCTTTCTGCCCTTACAGAGGCTGCCAAAGCAGCTAACAATTTAGAACATACAAGATGAAATTCCATCATAAAACCATTGAAATCAACCCGCCTTTCAAACCTACATCACTAAAATAATTATCAAAAGAGTTAAAAACCTGTTAAAATATATACAAAACTTTAAAACTTTGGTTAGGAAGAAGGGATCATTGAGGGAATGCCAAATGAAGCACAAAAAAAAATTCTTCCCCTGCTGGTAGAAGACAGCAACAGAAGGGTCTGATTCAGATCAGGAGCATGGTGAGAAGGAGGGGACTTCAGGCGTCTTCCCTGTGCCATTTCCCCAAGTCAAAATAGCCCAGTGTAGGTCTTATTTGAGCCATTGGGGAGCTGCATGTGCAGTGAATGTGCAGTGAACCCACCCAGAGCAGTTCCCATGAGAAACATGCAGTTACAAACCCCATATGGTAGCCACGAGTTAGATGTAACTTCTGGGATATAAGAAATATACCGAATGTCAGGTGGGAAAAATACTGGTAAATTTAATAGTTTGTATATGTATTTGACTTTGACCTGGATGGCCCAGACTACCCTGATCTTGTCAGATATTAGAAGATAAGCAGGGTTGGCCCAGGTTAGTATTTGGATGGGAGACCACCAAGCCATGCCAGGGTTGCTACACCACCTCTGCTACACCACCAAGGCATACCATGGGTGCAATGGCAAACCACTTCTGAACATCTCTTGCCTTGAAAACCCTCCAGGGTCACCCTAAATCAGATGCGACTTGATGGCCCTTTCCATCACCACAATATTTGTGTGGTAGATTTATTTGCTGTATTTCTTTTTTTACTTATCATTGTTTTTAGATCTTCTTGTTTTGTAACATGACCAGGGGAACCTTTTTGTACCTTGCAGCTGCCTACAAGAGGAGGCCTGTCACCTCACAGTTCTAAGAAGTAGAAGAACATGCTGTCCATTCACAACCAACTCATGGCGACCCCTTCCTCAGGGCTTTCCGGGCAAGAGACCGGCAAAGGTGGTTCGCTATTGCTTCTCTTGGCATACTAACCCTAGTGGTCTCCCATCCAAGTACTAAATGAGGCTGACCCAGTTTAGCTGCTGAGATCTTCCAAGCTTGGGCTAGCCTGGCCTATTCAGGCTGCTTGCAGTTCTGACATGAAGAAATGGGTGTGTGTGTGTGTGAAAATCTGTACAAGCCAAAATCCCTTCTTCCAAACAGGGCTTCACTTGCTGCTGCTACTGCTGTTGTTGTTCAATCCTCCTTTTTATGGAATTGTTTGTACAAAAGACATGATATATTTCACTCCCTCACAAGATGTCCCTTAAGAATGCATACTGCTAGACAGTAACTGTAAACATTTGGTGCCGTACCAGGAAAATGTCACTTCTTTTCTCCTTGCTTACATTCACATGAACACATGAAGCTGCCTTATACTAAATCATCACCTTGGTCCATCAAAGTCAATATTGTCTACTCAGACCGGCAGTGGCTCTCCAGGGTCTCAGGCAGAGGTCTTTCACATCACCTACTTGCCTAGTCCCTTTAACAGGAGATGCCGGGGATTGAACCTGGGACCTTCTGCATGCCAAGCTGATGCTCTACCACTGAGCCACAGCCTCTCCCTCCCCTTGTGCTCTCATATTTTGCTGAAAGACAGAATCTCCCACTTCTATTAATGTTCCTGTCATTTATGAAATTTATTTACTTCATTCATGAAATTTATTTACTTCATTTATACCCCACCTTTCTCCCCAATGGGGACCCCAAGTGGCTTGCATTGTTCTCTGCTCCTCCCTTTAATCCTCACGACAACCCTGTGAGGTAGGTTAGGTTGAGAATGTATGACTGGCTCAAGGTCAGCCAGCAAGCTTCCATGGCAGAGTGGGGATTCGAAACTGGGTCTCCCACATCCTAGCCTGACACTCCAACCACTCATGACCACCATGTTTCCTACTCTTCTAACCCTCATATCATAATGATGCCTGTCGACAGCTATGGATTTTAGCTCCTTTTTGTTGTTGCAATTGAACACATGAAGCTGCCTTACACTGAATCAGACCCTGGTCCATCAATGGGGGTTACCGCACTTGTATTCCCAGCGATGTATTAAGAGTTTGAAAACGTTATAAAAAATACTGTTCGCACTTTCTTTGGCCCCTTTAGCTGTGAAGACGTCTACCAACCATTTAAAAGTCGTGGTATCCAAAAACCCTTTTAAAGCAATGTTTTTTACAACATTTTCAAACTCTTAATACATCGCTGGGAATACAAAGTGCGGTAACCCCCAAAGACAGTATTGTCTACTCAGACCAGCAGCGGCTCTCCAGGGTCTCAGGCAGGGGTCTTTCTCATCACCTGCTTGCCTAGTCCTTTTAACTGGAGATGCCAGGGATTGAACCTGGGACCTTCTGCATGCCAAGCAGATGTTCTACCACTGAGCCACAGCCTCTCCCTAATTCAAGAGTTCACCTGTGGACCCCACCTCAGCATTATTTGAGGTTCCCAGAAGCATGAGAAATTGGATAGACTAGAATTGCAAATGGGGCAAGCACATTGGCAAACCTGAAAAAAAAAATATTTAGAGAGATGTTGCTGGGGCGGTGCTCTCATTTTCCAGTGGGTGTTTCGGTCGTGCTGCTGCACATCCCTGACTCCCTGCCAAGAAAGGTCGTCTCTCTTTGGCAGGTGCAAATTAACATTTTTCTCACACCGTGGAGGAGGTGGCAAAGAGTCACAGCAAGCAGAGACAGAACAAGGAGACGAGCACTTCTATAGCGATCCCAGAATTAGAATGTACAAAGCGGATCCATTGTCAGAGAGAGACATAACTGCCACGTCAGCCCACGGAGTGCGTCGGGTTGAAAACCGCTTAGCTAAGAGAGGCGCTTGTGTGACCCATCTCATGTATGGCAGCCGCTCCTTTCTCCACCTCCCTTACAATGGCTCTTGCCACCATATTTAAGGCGTGAAAGTGGAGAGAACGAAGCAAACAGAGCTGTGGGTTTGGGGCAACGTTTGCGGTGTCTTTTGAGATGGCCACACCCATGCCACGTCCGTAGCTCTGAACTTTCAGACCACTAGCATCATCTCACGCTGACCACAAAGACAGGCAGGCAAAGTGAACAGCTATCCAAGCCATTTCTTCCCCTGCAGAGTGTACCTACCCATGCCTTTTGCATGTTGGTGGTGGAAAGTGGTGTTAAATCACAGCCAACTTATGGCAACTCCACAGGGTTTCCAAGGCAAGAGATGAACGGAGGTGGTTTGCCATTGCCTGCCTCTGCGTAGTGACCCTGGACTTCCTTGGTAGTCTCCCATCCATGTACTAACCAGGGCTGACCCTGCTTAGCTTGCGAGATCTCACGAGATCAGGTTAGCCTGGGCCAGTATGGACATACATTCCCAACTACCATTCTCCACCCATTGGATCAGCCTTGCTCTGCTCATTAGAAAATAAGCAGATTGTCCACTTTTCAAAACCCAGCACAAATACTTATGTGTTCCTTATCTACCTTACCAAAAATCCCAACTATTTACAGTACAGTTGTGATGCTGTTCTGGATATCAGGGTGGGAGGGGTTTGGTGATGCCATAGATACTGGCCAATAGGTGTTTTCCTTAGCCAGTTTTCCTAGTTGAGACGGATGAAACTGGAAATTTGCTGAGCTGGTTTTTTGCAGCCTATCCTGGAAGAGGGAAAGAAGCATTTGTATTCAATGAAAAAGCACTTTCAAACTCACCTCTGTTCTCAGAATGTTACATCTGTCTAAGCTTCTACAGTCAGATCTTGACAACCAACAACATTTAAATGCTATTTCTTCTAAGACATTTTGTTGTGGGGTGCAGATACTCAAGTACAATACATGTAATTAAGTTTTTAAATTTTATACCTTGCTTTTTTGGCCCTCTAGAGATTCTCCAAGTGGCTCATCCACTAACAAACTCAAACATATTTTGAAGTTCAATCCCAAATGCATTTAAAGCAAACCCAGATGAGGAGAAGGAGGAGGAGGAGGAGGAGGAGGAGGAGAAGCGTGTGTGTGAGAAAGAGATTTATATTCTGGCCTACTTCTCACTGGGGTAGCAAATTTGGTCCTGGGTTGTACTGCCTTAGACTGCTGGTAAGAGCACACATGTTCCTCCATTCAAAAAAAATCATATTGAAAACTACCATAGCAAAGGCTAGACTGGAGCCCTTCTCCTTGACACCTCATTTTCCCTTTAGATTTCCCCCCTATCATGAGAACCAAGAGCTGACCCCAGGCCACCAGAGAGAAATGGCCTCTGTTTTCCCCACCCCTTCCTAAGGAACGTATTTCCGTATCCTTCTCTTTCCCTGTCCCCATATCTCATGTTGCAGAAGAAATCCCGGGATCTGTTTTACCAGACAAGGAGGCCTCTTTGGTGGCCCCAACAGCTGTAAGAGGGTTTGAGACCACTTGGCAGATGTTTGCTGTTCAAGGCACTTCATTACCATTGGAAACAAACCCCCTGATTCTTCCCGACCAAAGAGGATTCGGTTTGACTGACAGCCAGTGTGTGTTTTATGCGACATACTGTATTATTGCACAGGCCATTTTTTGAAGAAAAAAATCTCATTATTGAAACATTTTTTAGACCCTTGTAGAAAACACTGGATCTCTTTTTGTGTGCGTCTGAAAAATCCCCATCTCCATTTCTAAAAGGCTGGCTGAAGAAAATTACAAACTGACTGTACCGATTGGTTCTTGTAGGTTATCCGGGCTGTGTAACCGTGGTCTTGGAATTTTCTTTCCTGACGTTTCGCCAGCAACTGTGGCAGGCATCTTCAGAGTAGTAACACTGAAGGACAGTGTCTCTCAGTGTCAAGGGTGTAGGAAGAGTAATATATAGTCAAATTTGACTATATATTACTCTTTGACTATATTTGACTATATATTACTCTTCCTACACCCTTGACACTGAGAGACACTGTCCTTCAGTGTTACTACTCTGAAGATGCCTGCCACAGTTGCTGGTGAAACGTCAGGAAAGAAAATTCCAAGACCACGGTTACACAGCCCGGATAACCTACAAGAACCAATGAACTCTGACCGTGAAAGCCTTCGACAATATTTTGACTGTACCGAGTTGAAATATTAAAATATTTGTTAGCTGTGGAACTCTTGGGAAAGTTCCATCAAGCCATCCCCTCTGGTAGTCCTAGCCAGATTCCAGAGGTGCAAGAGATTGTTGCCATTACTCTGAGGAACAAAAAGCAGCACAAAGCTCAAAATGTCGGGATGTGACGTCATCCCATGGGTCAGGAATGACCCGATGCTTGCACAGGGAACCTTTACCTTTACAGCTAAAAATCACCTTATATATTCACTATATTATCACTATAATTCATTCAGAGACAGAT
The DNA here is from genome assembly GCF_029931775.1 of Euleptes europaea. NCBI lineage: Eukaryota > Metazoa > Chordata > Lepidosauria > Squamata > Sphaerodactylidae > Euleptes > Euleptes europaea. The sequence continues at coordinate 12,715,113 of NC_079325.1, read as the reverse complement.
ACTGAATGTACAGGTACACAATGCATACAACCACATGAAAACACATGAAAAACATGGCCCATATCCCAGCGGCACTGATCCAGATTATAAAGCAAGACGTTTGCCTCACAAGCCAGAGTCTACTACTCTTTCATGGCAGTGACTGCTGATGTTTTTTTCCAGCGTGTCACAAAAGATACAGCTTGTTTGGAACAGCTATATAGTGTCTAAAGAACTTTTTGACCCGAACTCTATGGGAAGGGAAGGGTATTATTATTATCATTATAGGGTATTATTATTATAGAATTGTTGGCATTATAGGTTGTTGGTTGTATAGGTTTGTTGTATTTTTAATGTTTTCCATGTGGTTGTATGCATTGTGTACCTGTACATTCAGAATCTGTCTCTGTTTGAATTATAGAGATAATATAGTGAATATATAAGGTGATTTTGAGCTACGTGCTGTTTTTTGTTTTGAGTCACTCTCAGTACAGCATAGGGTATTGTTTTGGATTTCAGCCATTACTCTGAGGAAGGTGTGTGTTAAAATCTTATTATTCCTTTTCAGAATGCATGGCGGAGTTGCAGACCTGAATATAGAATCCAAGGCTAAAACCCTGTGCAAATATGTATTTGCTTCATTTATACCTGTCTTTCTCCCCAGGGGGGATCTAAATTAGCTTATATCATTCTCCTCTCCTCTATTGTATTACTACAATACTACTCACGATGCATACCTATTCTGTACAGGATCAGAGGAGGATGCCTATTATATTGGGTGCTGTGGAACACAGGCAGGATGGTGCTGCAGATCCCCTGAGATCCCTTCAAGGTGTCAAGGGGTTTGCATCTTTAGATACTTCCATTCACGAATGCAGGAGCTCATAAGTGCATGGTTAGGGTCTGTGAATGAACACTTCTTGGATATAAACTGAGTATTCTATGGAGGAAGCAAAGCTCAGGACTGGGATCTCAATTGTGTTTGGTTGCACATGAGTGTACTTTTATGGCAAAGCTTCAAGAGCAGTTGCAATTCACTGCTGAGAAATACCCTGGTAGGTCAGGATCTGTGAACTCTGCAGGACAGAGAATCTGAGATGACTAAAAAAAGTCTTCCGGTCCATTTTTGTACTCTTAATACTACAACATGGGGACATCTGCTGAAGCTGGAGGGTAAGAGATTCAAAACACATAAAAGGAAGCATTTCTTCACACAATGCATAGTTAAATTGTGGAACTCCCTGCCCCAGGATGTGGTGATGGCTGCCAACCTGGAAGGCTTTAAGAGGAGAGTGAAGATGTTCATGGAGGAGGGGGTTATTCATGGCTTCTAGTAAAAATGTATGCTAGTCATGATTCATACCTATTTTCTGCAGGATCAGAGGAGCTTGCCTATTATATGAGATGCTGTGGAACACAGGCAAAACAATGCTGCTGCTGCTGCAGTCGTCTTGTTTGTGGGCTTCTTAGAAGCACCTGGTTGGCCACCGTGTGAACAGACTGCTGGACTTGATGGGCCTTGGTCTGATCCAGCAGGGCTTTTAACCCTGAAAGGTAGATTAGAAAAAGCTATAGTGACTTGGTCAATATTACGCAGTGAGCTTAGATTAAGGCTGAGTGATGAAATTTTGAAAACCTAGCCTTGAAGATCCATGTCTAACACTATCATCAAGTCGTTCTCACTAATCACGTTTCAATTTCAACAAACCACATGCTGTAAGTAAACCAGTCCAAAGGCTGGTAATTACTGGACAGTGTTTTCTTACGACGTGGAAAAGAATGAAATTGCACAGTGTTTTGTCCATACTTAGCATGTAAAAATAAGATTTCACGGGCCATCGTTAAAACAATTAAAACAGAAGCATCAGAAAAATGCCCTTTTTATTAAGGCTAAAAGTTACAGCTAGATCATGAATTTCATTTTCAAAATTAATTTCCTCAGGATATCGTCACAGATCTGCAATTTAAAATTACCTCAAAATGAAATCTCAGATGTTGGCGATCCTAGAAGTACAATGTGTCAGCAAAACTCAGTATGTTTGTCTCCAGATCTTGGAGCTTCACCAAGTAGCACTGAGCCACCTAAGCTCTGTGTCAGCTTCTCACCATCAAAGGTATAAGCAGAGGGACCTGAATTCCTGGTCTTTACCAGCACAGACTAAACCTGCCAGATCCCAGGGTAGAACGACGGCCCCTGAGAGTAGCAGAAGTGTTCTGCAACTGGAAGGGCATGACCCAGAGTGGAATGACAGCCCCTGGATGTAGAAGTGTTTTGGGCCTAGAATGACAGCCCCTAAAGTGGAGTGATGACCTCTGGGAGCAGCAGAAGTGTTCTGGGACTAGAGTGATATGTTCCAGAGTGGAATGTCAGGCCCCTGTGAATGAAATCAGTGCTCTGCACCTGTAATCACAAACATTAGAGTGGAATGAAAGACCTTGCACTGACTCCAATCACACGGGTTGTCATTCCACTCTGGCAATTGTCATTCCAGGCACAGAACATATCTGCTACTCCCAAGAGCTGTATTTCCAGTCCCAGAGCATTTCTGTTACTCCCAGGGGCTGTCACTCTAGTCCCAGAACAGTCTGGACCCCGGAACTTTAATCCAAAATCCATTCTGCATTTTCATTGCACCTTCTTTTGTGCTGTAATGTATTTCAGTGGAGCCCATGTGAGTCAATTGGCATTCCTGGCTCCCATTATATCCAGTGGGCCTTCAAGACTCTCCCATTGCTCCCAATGGAGAAGAAGAACAAGAGTTGATTTTGATATGCCGACTTTCTCTACCACTTAAAGAAGAAACAAACTGGCTTTCAATCACCTTCCCTTCCCCTCCCCACAACAGACACCCTGTGAGGTAGGTGGGGCTGAGAGAGTGTGACTAGCCCAAGGTCACCCAGCTGGCTTCATGTGGAGGAGCGGGGAAACAAATCCAGTTCACCAGATTAGCCTCCGTCGCTCATGTGGAGGAATGGGAAATCAAACCCAGTTCTCCAGATCAGAGTTCACCGCTCTAAACCACTGCTCTTAACCACTCATTTTGATGCAATCCCTTCAGCTGTTCTTCTGGGTAGATTTCTAAATCAACCTAGAGAGATGAGAAAATGCACGTGTACAGCAAGAGCAGAGGAGTCCTTGTCACATATTCTATTATATTGTGAACTCTATGAGGAATTTAGAAGATCTATAATAGAGCCCTGGCTACAACAATATGGTTATTTGCATCAACCTATAATGGAAGAAAGTTTAATTATCCAATTTCTGCTTGAAGATAAAAACCATGCTATTTCTTATGATGTAGCTAAGTTTTGCTGGAAGGCCATTATTAAAAGGAATGATCAAAACAAAAAGGGTTATACTATTAGTGACATATCAGATGATGAGTGAAGGGTGAAGCCATGCACAATATATAATATACAATGTTAATCTGGTACCCTATCATGTTGGTGGTGTGTTTGATCAGTTTGTTTTTGGTTGTCGTGCTGTATTTTTGTTTCCCCTTTTTATTGTTGTTTTTACTGGTGTTGTATGGGTACTTGCACTGCTCTGTTGTTTTGTGCTGGCCAATGACCATAACAATAAATGTATGTATGCTCTTAACCACTAAACGATGCTGGCTCTCTTGTCCTTTGTTTTTTGTACATCCCACAGCTAATACACCAAATCCTTCCAAGCGCCAGGAGAAAATGTTGTGTGCAGGCCTCAGACTGTGAGAGGAAAGCTGGGGAGAGGGGAGGGAAGAGGGGTACAGTGGAACTGGGAAGGAGATTAAGAGCAGTGGACTCTTAGTGGTTAAGAGCAGTGGACTCTGATTTGGAGAACCAGGTATGATAATTCCCCACTCCTCCACATGAAGCCAGCTGAGTGATCTTGGGCTAGTCACAGCTCTCTTAGAGCTCTCTAAGCCCCACCTACCTCACAGGGTGTCTGCTGTGGGAAGGGGAAGGGAAGGTGATTGTAACCCGGTTTGATTCTGCCTTGTGGTAGAGAAAGTCGGCATACAAAAACCAAGTCTTCTTCTTATCTTTCCTATTCACATCATTGTGTACTCTGGTTGGCAGCTGTTCTCCAGAGTCTCAGATAGTGTCTTTCACATCACCTATTGCCAGATCCTTTAATTGGAGATGTCAGAGATTGAACCTGGCACCTTCTGGATGCAAAGCAGATGCTGTAACACTGAACCGCAGAAAGAAAGGAAGGAAGGTTCTTGTAGGTTATCCGGGCTGTGTGACCGTGGTCTTGGTATTTTCTTTCCTGACATTTCGCCAGCAGCTGTGGCAGGCATCTTCAGAGGAGTAACACTGAAGGACAGTGTCTCTCAGTGTCAAGTGTGTAGGAAGAGTAATATATAGTACTTCCAGACAGTAGCAAAAGAAAGAAAGAATCATAGAGTTGGAAGGGCCCACCAGGGTAATCTAGTCCAACCCCCTGCACAATGCAGGAAATTCACAACTACCCCCCCACCCTCCCCAGTGACCCCTGCTCCATGCCCAGAAGATGGCCAAGATGCCCTCCCTCTCGTGATCTGCCTAAGGTCATAGAATCAGCATTGCTGACAGATGGCCATCTAACCTCTGCTTAAAAACCTCCAGGGAAGGAGAGCTTACCACCTCCCGAGGAAGCCTGTTCCCCTGAGGAACCACTCTGTTAGAAAGACTCAATCCAGTCTGACATTCATCGCCACTGGATTCTGTTTTGGGTTTTGCGAGAAGGGAGATTCCTCCTCTGGAATCCTTCCTCTGGAATTTGGCTTCCGAGGCAATTGACAAGCCGGCAATTGAGGTTTGTCAGTTTCATGCGGAAGCTCCCAACTCCAGTGCTGTGGCAAAACAACGACAGATCCAAGCATCAAAATCCTTAGGAGATCGGAGCAAAAACTGCCATCTTTATCAGTTAGCCCACGCAGATGCGATCCTGGTGGTGCAAAGCGCCGTCAAGTCGCAGTCGATTTATGGCGATCCTATAGGGTTTTCTAGGCAAGAGACGTTTAAAGGTGGTTTTCCATTGGCTGCCTCTGCATAGCGGCCCTATAGATTTTCGTGGTGGTCTCCCATCCAAATACTAGTATTCCGAGATCTGACTATCCTGGGTCTCTCTTCCACCCCTTCTTTTTTCAATACGAATGTTATTGCTTTTTAAAGGAAACTTGGCGCAGAAGTGGCCATAACGCTTGGAGCAATTGTTTGATATTTGATTCCCACCCCCACATTCAAGAAAATGCATGTCATTTCTTGGGCATTTCACCTCCTTGGACTCCATCAGACTCCGCCAAAGTCAGCAAAATCTCTCCCTCTGGCGTTGGATCAGGCGGGAAAGTCCCAGGGAACGATTTGCAGGGAAGTTCTCTTGCGCACTCTCTTCCGGCCTGATGGGGACCCGCGCTGCAGAATATTTAAGATACCCCAGCGGAAAACGACCCCGTTCCCCGTGCATTGAGGACCGACGCCTATATTTGTTTCTTGATTTGTTTTTAATGTGAACCTGATTTAGATCATTCACTTCTCATTAACATTCCCATACGAACTTTAATTAGTCTTCGCCGCGGTTTCCCAGCTGGAAGGAGTTCCTTGATAAGAGATAGAGCCGCAGTCAGCACTTTGTACTTAAACTGGGCTGCTGGCTGCAACCACAAATCTGGTTTAATAAATCTGGTTTAAAAATTGCTTGTTTGCAAAGGAAATAAATCACAGAATCGGATGCGTATTTTACTCGGGTGAATTTTAACTTATATTCATTCGCTGGCTCTCTTTTCTTTTTTTAAAAAAGAGGTATTTACAGGAAACAATCAAAGAAACAAGGACAAGAATTTTAACGGGGAAGCTCTAGGATAGGAGAATTTTGCGAGTTTGTTCTCCGATCCTTACAGGTAATAGGTTGTACTGTAATGAAATAGTTCAGGAAGATGCTTTGGTAATCGACAGGGGCTGTGGACTATACTATTATGTATAGTACCTACTGTCTGTTGCCCAAAATAGAATCCTACTATGTAATTTCTGCATCGTTTAACCTGTTATGTTAATGGGTAGGCTCTTCCAGCTTTCTGCTTGGTTTCAGCTTTCTGCAATCCAAGCCCCATTGCACTGTTTATTGGATGTCCCATCCTATTAATCATTGTTAATTAAATATGTTGTTTATTTTTATATATGGGATACAGAAAGAAAAAAGGGAATAAGAAGGGAATCATTTTTGACTCTCACACTGTGTAATCCGCCTTGAGTCTCAGCGAGAAAGGCTGGTGATAAATAATGTAAATAAATACAGTATATAAACACGCTTTCCTCAGAACTTCCCTCCCAGCAAACAGGTCAGTTTGGCCAGGCTAAACGCGTCTACTCAGAAGTCAGTCTTGCTTCAGTTCAACACTACTTTCTCCCAAGTGAAGATGAGAAGCAGTTTCTAAGACGATTTCAAACTGGACTTTATTACAAGTTTTGTATGCATTATACTAGCCTTTCGCGTGATATTTGATAGCATCATCACAATGAAATTGTAGTTTTTAAAATATTAAGGAATGTAACATATTTTCCGGGATACCAAGGTGGTGGAGGTGAATTCAGAAAAAGGTTACGCCATAAAGTTTATTTGAAACCAGTGAGACTTATTCTGCATGGAAGGTTACAATCCCGTGTGCATTTATTCGGGAGTAAATCCCGTTTAAATGTAATGCTTTTAAAGATGCTTTTTGTCAGCTCATGTTTAGTATAGTACATATAATTTTCTGACTCCCTTTCGACATTATTTTCGGTAGAGAGGCTGTCTCGTGTTACTACTGTGTATTTTTAAAAGCTGGGGAAAATAATTAAAAATCAGAATGGTTTTGCATTGGAAGAAACAACAACTAAAAACCAGCAGAGTTTGAGTATTTTAGACTTGATTGCTCTTTCCCCCCATGGTTGTTTTTCTATGTGTGGATGGGGGGATCCCAGATAAGGAAGGGAGAAAGAGAGTAAGAAAGCTTCACGCGTTTATGAGAACTACTGGCTGAACTGGAAAAGGTTTTATGGAATTAGGAAATGTGTCATGAACAGAGATGTTTGTATAAGATAAGAATCTGTGAAGATCCAACCCCTGTAAACCACCAGCGAAGTAAATCCAGTATTAAATGGCTATTGAATCCACCCTCCCATGTAAAGTCAATGTGGATATTTTAAAACCACAACTTAGTATTTCTGTCTCTCCTTTTCGGAAACTTTTCTTCTTCTTTTTTTTACTACAGTATGCTCACCACCGGGGAAGGGAGGGGTTAACGCTAGCAATCCCGGTCCTTTGAGAGAGATTTATTATAATCGTTTCATTCAGTACTACACTGACGTCCTTATTTAATTAATGCATCTGCTTAATTAAGTTATCTTATTTCATTGACTTGCTGCGTCTCGAGAGCTCCGTGTTTTTTCTAGCGACCTCTGCTTCTGCTTGGGAACTTCCCAAGGAAGGCTACAAATCCCAGCGAGGTAGCATGCGGTTCCGACCCAGTCCTAGGCACAATGACTCCCGTCGGAGCCGGCTCAAGTCAACTGCGCCCTAAACCTGTTGGTTCCAAAAAGGACTCCTTAAAGGCTGACAGATTGGCACACTTACCCGGGAGTATGCCTCACCGAAAACAGCAGAATTTACTTCCGAGTAAACAGAGATAGGACCGGGCTGCTCCTGATCTCTCGCGTGTGATTTTTGGGAGCAAGCCCCCTGACAATATTGTAGGGGGCTTACTCCTACGTCAACGTGCAAAGGATTTAGGACCGTAACAGTACGATCCGAGAGTTACTCCAGTCTAAGCCCATTCATTTCAATGCGGATGTGTGTGTGTGTGTGTGTGTGTAAGTGCCGTCAAGTCGCTTCCGACTCATGGCGACCCTAAGAATGAAAGTCCTCCAAAATGTCCTATCTTTGACAGCCTTGCTCAGATCTTGCAAACTGAAGGCTGTGGCTTCCTTTATTGAGTCAATCCATCTCTTGTTGGGTCTTCCTCTTTTCCTGCTGCCCTCAACTTTTCCTATCATGACGGTCTTTTCCAGTGACTCTTGTCGTCTCATGACATGACCAAAATACGACAGCCTCAGTTTAGTCATTTTAGCTTCTAGGGTCAGTTCAGGCTTGATTTGATCTATAACTCACTGATTTGTTTTTTGGGCAGTCCACGGAATCTGTAACACTCTCCTCCAACACCACATTTCAAAGGAATCTATTTTCTTCCTATCAGCTTTCTTCATTGTCCAGCTTTCACACCCATACATAGTAATAGGGTATATGATGGCATGAATTAATCTAGTCTTGGTGGCCAGAGTCACATCCTTACACTTCAAAATCTTTTCTAGCTCCTTCATGGCTGCCCTTCCCAGTCTCAACCTCCTTCTAATTTCTTCGCTGCAGTCTCCCTTTTGGTTGATGGTGGAGCCAAGGAATAGAAAGTCTTGAACAATTTCAATTTCCTCATTGTCAACCTTAAAGTTGTGTAATTCTCCTGTAGTCATTACTTTTGTTTTCTTGATGTTCAGCTGCAGTCCTGCTTTGGCACTTTCTCTTTTAACTTTCAGCAGTAGTTTCAGCAGTAGTTTCAGTGCGGTTAGACTGGAGTTACTCTGCATAGGATTGCAGTGGTAAATCGAGGAGAAAAGAAAGCGAATGAACGAAGGATAATTTGTCAGAGACCTAGAAATTAAATGTGACGAAGGCGCTTCAGTCTCTCTCTCCCAAGGAAAGGTGGACAAGGACTTTAAACAAAAACTGTGCACAGGATGCGTTTAACGAATATTGTTTCGATTTGCACAGCCAATTCAATCTCTATCGGCATCATGCAGCAGAAACGGAGGTTAGAGATCGTTTCGGAATTAGCCAGAGATCGGGCGGGGCCGCTATTGGCAATGCAGAAATCGGAGGGAGAAAGTAACATCCCAGCCTCAGTGCGTGTGATACCTGCGAGCAGGAGGGGAAAGAATTTCGCCCACTAAAAGCGTTCTTCTCAGTGATTCTTTTTATTGGGGAGGGGGAGAATAAATCCATTACATAAGCAATTAAGGTTAAGAGTCGGGGCAGGACAAGGTGCGGTTCCCAAGGCCTTAAAAACCCTACAATAAAGCGGCAGCCCGGAGAATCTCTGTAGCTGCGGACAATATTTAAAACACACACAAGGCTATATGATCTGCAGAGGTTACTTGGAAGAAAGCCCCCCCCCCCCAAGCCGTCTGCGAGTTTTTTTTAAAAGGCCTATTATGCCTGGGAGGTTTTGCCTTGAATTTGCTGCTCTCTAGATGCACATTTCCCCCACCCAAATTCTTAAAACTCAAAAATAAGCCCCCGTGCAGAGTTTGGAGAATGCGAATGGTGAAAATGTGCACCTAGAGAGTGGCAAACCCTAAGGCAAAACCTCTCATGCATAAATGGCCAGTGCTACTGGGTGTGTAAAGAAACGCGCTCTTTCTTAAAACGATCCCAAAGGCTAAAGCAGGGCCCCGGAGGAAGAAAGAAACCCGGGAAGTTATTAAAAGCCTTTTAGAAAATAATTCCGCCGAAGCGCTCCAAGGAGGAAATTTGACGGCCTTTGGCCGCAGTTACAGAGTCGAATGAATTGCAGTTTTGCAACCTGTATGGCGCAGTCCCGAACAGATACACCCTTTTAGCCCCATTGACTTCGATGGATTTAGAAAGGCATAACTCTGTCTGGGATTGCGCTCGTTTGCGCGCCTTCTCGGAAGGCTAGGGAGAGTAAGCGCGGTTGGTTTGGTGCAACTGGGCATTCCTCTCGCCCGAATCGGCGCTCTGCTCGTTCAGACGATGCGCTGTCATCTAGCTGCCAGGTTGAAATGCGATTTGAAGAGACGGGTTTGGGTTCAAATTCTATATCCCACGGCTGATTTGGGGGAGGGGGGGGCTTTGGATCTGTTCACCCCCTTAAAAATCAGGGCAGAGGGCAGTTCTCTTTGGGGACTGCAATCGGTACCAACACCTAAACCCCACTGAAAGCGGAGTTGACTTCCGTGGAAAGATATTCCGCCAAGATCTGGCTGTTGGTTAATGTACCAGTCCATAGACGCGAAAGTTAACATCCCGGTCCTACCAGGGTCTACTCAGAAGGAAGCGCGGCAGAGTTCACTGGGACTTTCTTTCTTTCTTTCTTTCACACCAGGGTGCTAAAGACTGCAGCGAAATCCCCTAGATTTCAGCAGGAAACCAGCAGGAGAGAGCTACGTAGGCGTATAGGGCCGACACTGCGTTTTAGGAATGCACCCGGTGGGGCTTACTCCAGAGGAGACATACTTAGGAAGCGGACCGAGAGGCGCTCAACGGCGCTTCTCTTTGGCTGGGCCGCGGCCGCAATGATGGCTCTTTCGGATGAGAACTGGGATGAAGGAAGCGCTCCTTTCGGAACGAAACGCTCTCCTAGACGGTTGTCCTTTAGGGGGGGAAGCTCGGCTGTCCTAGAGAGGGGCTGATCGCAAGCCCCGGCACTTTTTGGGATCGTTGCTGCCCCCTGACTAGACAGAGCCACGTCTCCGGTTCCTCGTTTCCTTCCTGGGGAGACACCCGCTTCTCTTTCGGAGAATTCTTTCGGACGACTTCCTAACACGAGTTCTAGGAACCCCCCCCCCCGCCGCTCCCGGCCCCCTCCCCGTCTAGACAGACTCCCGAAGTTCTCCAGAACTTGCTGATGGAGCAGCTTTGCCGGAGCCTCGACGCTTCGGGGCTGAAGCCCGGGAAGGAGGGAGGGAGGGAGGGAGGGGGGACAGGCAGGAGGCGGGGAAGAGATTCGTTGGAGTGCCACTGGGCAGCACAGCCCCAGCCCCTGGCCGGCTTCCAGGCGCGGAGGGGAGGAAGCCAACCCGCGCCCCAGCGGCTGCAAATAGCGCTGGGGCTGGCTGGCTGGCTGCGCGGGCCCGCCGTCGACGATGGGCGCGGGCAGGAGGAGCGCGTGATTGACAGGCGCCGCGTCCTCAAAAGGGCCGGGCGCCGCGCCCACGGGCGGCTGAGCTGAGCCGGAGCGCAGCGCCGCGCACACGGGCAGGAGGGCCCGGAGTCCGGCGGGGGGGGGGGGTCCCTGGCGTTCCCCTGGGGGTCCCTGGCTTTCCCCTGGCCCGTCTCCCCCGGCTCGCCTCTCCCGCGCCGTCCAGCCTTGCTCCCGACCCGCTCCCCCTCCAGCCGCCCCTCTGCGGGGTGCCCAAGCCGCCCCCCACCCGCCGCCTCCACCCCTTCCTTCCTTCCTCCCTTCCTCCCTCGGCGCCCCTCCGCCCGCTGCAGCCATGCACTGCCAAGCCGAGCGCAGGCTGCCTTCCCCCGGGCAGCTCAAAGCAGCCAGGCGGCGCTACAAGACTTTCATGATCGACGAGATCCTGTCCAGGGAGACGTGCGATTACTTCGAGAAGCTCTCCCTCTACTCCGTCTGCCCGTCCCTCGTCGTCCGGCCCAAACCGCTCCACTCCTGTACCGGTAAGAGCTTCGGGGAGCAGGAGGGGGGGCGATCTCTCCCTTCCCCGGCCGCCCCCAGACGGAGGCTGGACTTGGAGCGAAGTTGTGCGTGTCTCTCTCTTCCCACCCACGAAGTTCTCGGAGGTCGATATTCCCCAGAACTCAAAGCTTTCCCCTTTGGGGCTACAGAAACCGATCTGTTCTGTGATTCGGGTTTCCAAGTGTGAAAAACAGAAGTTTGGCCTCTCCAAGGGATGGATGATGCCAGATTTGTAGAGATCACATGAACGCATGAAGCCACCTTATTCTGAATCAGACCCTTGGTCTGTCAAAGTCTGCATTGTGTACTCCTACTGGCAATGGATCTCCAGGGTCTCAGGCAGAGGTCTTTCACACCACCTACTTGCCTAGTCCCTTTAACTGGAGATGCCAGGAATTGAACCTGGGACCTTCGGCATGCCAAGCAGATGCTCTGCCACTGAGCTATGGCCCTTCCCCACGTCAGGGAAGAGATTAGGGATCAGTAGCTGGGGCCCCCAGGGCTGAATCCAGACCTGGGGAAAGTGCCCTTAAGCCCCCTTCTCAAGTCCCTGTCATCCCAGATGCAACGGAAGGTGCACTGACTCCAAGGTCGGCAAGGGGACCTGCTTTACAATCCAAAGAGCCTCTTCCTCAAAAATGGCCTTCCTGTAAAAATGGCTGCTGACCATGGTCGTAGAGCAATTGCATATTTCTGGCTGCCTTCGTTTCTTAGCACTTTAAGCAAATAATTGGTTGTAATAAATCAGTCCAGTAACGTTTGCCAGTTAGCACTAGATATCCCTCTGGAGGAAAAAAAAATCAGCTCCTGAGTAAGTTTCACAAAGAAGTGTTTGACGCTTCGGCTGAGTGGGTATCCCAAGAGAAGCAAGTGTCATTTCTCCCCAGCCTGTCTCTCGCTTCCTTCCTGACTCGCAATAGAAACAAAACAAGCATTTTGGGAATAAGACCTTTGCAAGTGGGAAAAGACACAACCCACGCTTAGGAAAGGAGGTGTTCAGAGATTCTTATTGATCCATCTCCCTTTTGGGGTCCCTAAGATGAGTGGTGGAAATTCTTCCCACACACATACATTTGCTGGACAACAACATGGGAGTTGATTCTGTTCTGCGCCGAGGATTGTAAATAGAGGGTAGAAATTATCATGGAGTCAAATGGTCTGATCAAATGGCGTGTGTGCATATATGTGGAGGGTTTAGCCCTGAGTGCAGTGGACTTTCCTCTGCGGAGGTAATTCTCAGCTGGGAAAAGCTGGTGAAGAAGGTCAAACCAAGGAGTTTAGTGAGGAGTATCGTGGCTTTGCCTTCTCAGGGTCATCTTCTAAGCCTTTTCTACTAAACATTTTTCTTTCCTGATCCTAAAAACTGGAGAATGATCTCTTCCCATTCTTGTGATGTGTATGTTGGTGTGGTATGGAATAAGGTCCATGACAGGAATTATCTGGCACAGGATGGACAGACAGTTTTTAACCTTGGTTCCAGAAATTCAGGTTCTTCCCATTCTAGTGGATTCTTAGTTTGGTGTAGTGTCCTGGAATGTTGCACTTGCTTTAGGAAACCCAGTCCGAAATTCCCACTGAGCTCACTTGTTGATCTTGAGGAACTCATTCTCTTACATCGTTGCTCTAAAGATAAAATGGGATAACCCCAACCATGCCTCTTGGACATCATCATTGGAAGAAAGACCTACAATAATAAAGTGCCCCTCAGGCTTTCATAGAACCCGAGAGAACTGTAACCTATTTCCTTGTTAGGAAAGAAGATCCCCTGAGATCCCTTCAAGGTGTCAAGGGGTTTGCATCTTTAGATCCTTCCATTCATGAATGCAGGAGTTAGGGTCCGTGAATGAACGCTTCTTGGATATAAACTGAGTATTCTATGAAAGCAGTGAAGCTCAGGACTGGGATCTCCATTGTGTTTGGTTGCATATGAATGTACTTTTAGGATGACGCTTCAAGGGCAGTTGTGATTCACTGTTGAGAAATATCCTGGCAGGTCAGGATCTGTGAACTCTGCAGGGCAGAGAATTTGAGATGACTGAAAAATCTTCCAGTCCGTTTTTGATGCACTAAAATATCATATGTAGAAATGTGTGTGTGAGTGTATACATATGTACTGATATAGATATAGCTCCAATTCTGATTAAATTAAAAAATGTTTTGTTAAAATGTTATGACATGATCAGAATTAAGGGCTGGGGAGTCCAGTGGGTGAGATATATGTGTCTTTAGAAGTTATTAACTTGGTTGGTTGATACCCACAGGGAGCTTTTGGTTTATAAATGAGATTCCCGTTCAAAATGTTACACAACACAGTCTGCAAATGTAGCTACTGCCACATCTGTTTTGTTGGGTATTATCTAGGATTTCTACTGAAGTAAAACAAAGGTGGTAGTAAATTGTAAAACAACAACCACAACCCATTGTCCATGGATTCTTCACCCGGTATCAGGTGTTATTCTCGTCCCACAGTCAGGACGGGCTGTAGATTAAATGTTACCTCGGTTAAGGAGAATGGTCTATCCCTTCGAGACCTTTTATTCATTCTATTTTTAAATTGCATTTATAGCCATTTTATGATTCTGATGGGTGATCTGCATGCATGATTTATCGCTGTCTCAGAGGACAATGAAGGAGCATTGTGTTAATGTGGGTTTGGTACTAATTTCAGGTTGTTTGCTTTTATGGTATCGATGATATCACAGTTGCTCAGCTGAGCTCCGTTTCTTGAATAGGCACCAATGTATCACACTCTGTGGAACCTTTTAATTTTAGATAAGGTATCTTCACAACTCAAAGTAATAAATTACTTACCTTACTCTACAAACTCTTTAAATAGATGGCTGTCTTTTCTAGAAAATGTGGAAAAGGGGGCATCACGAAGTAAACGATGCCCATGAAACTATCGTATGATTTGCATTTATTAAGTTCTGCTAAGGGAATACAACAAATGGTACAATTTCTGTAAAAAGTACTGATGGATAATATTGGAACCCAGTATTGACTGTACGATGTTTAACCTACTGTCGTATTTTTATTTTGTTGTTGTTATTATAAAATAAACTAAAAATAAAGAGATCAAAAAACACATCACAAACAATGGGATACTGGCCAAAGTCACCAACCGTAAAGTGAAGATGAACTGTTTTAGTTGTTGGGTTGGATGATTGAGTAGATAGGCCATGCCTGGCATTCTCCTGAGCTCCCCACCCCCACCCCTCGCCTGGCAGTTCCCAGCTTCTAAATTCAGCCTTCCTGTAGAAATTAGTAGCAAAACTCTTAATTGATTTGATTTAGTGAAACCTTTGCGACTTTTGTCCCAGTTTTATAAAGCGGACATTTTACTGCTTGGGACAACTGAATTTCCTGTCCACGGGTCATTTTTATAAATAGTTAAAAGGAGACAATTCAACAGAAAGCCATGTTGCCATTTCAGATCCTGTCATTGCAGGTTCTCGTAGGCCAATGTTTTTATTTATTTTTACAATTTAATTAAGGGGAAACAATCTGCAAAACTAATATATACTTGTGCAAATGTCCAGAAAAATGGCAATTAATTTGCATTAAAAGTCCCAATATTTTTAGATTCCTACTACATTTCTTTGGGGGGGAAAAGATTTCATTGTCTTATTAAGGGGCACCATTAAATCCGGTTTTGGCTTTACTGGAAATACATCTGTGCCTCTTCCTCTCTGCAAGATTTGCTTTCTTTGATTTTGCTAAGGTTCTGGTCAACTCATAGGGGCCAGAAAGGGCAAGGCACGTGCACATCAAAACTGAGGCCCATTAAAAGAAACCTTTCTGGAGTGTATTGATTTCATTTCCAAGCAGAAGCCCCAAACCTCCCAGCAAAATCTTCCTTACAACGTACAAAGAGAAATGCTCCCTTACAATGCAGTTTGGAGCAGAGTTACACCTTTCTAAGCCTATTGCCTGCAGTGGATTTAGAAGGGTGTCACCATTTTGGATTGCACTGCTATAGAGTAGGCGTTTGTTCTTTGTCCTCTTTCTATTCTGTGTGGAACACTTATTCCATGTAGAGAAGAAGATTCAAAGGGGATTAATGGCAACAATCTGATTTAACTCTGTCTAACCTGCTCCCACCCACCCACCCACTTATTCTGTATGAGCAATGCAAAAGATGATCCACAGAGGGGCAATAGAAATGCAGTCCTTATACTATCATTTTGGGCCTTTGGGCTGGGGAGTGCAGGGTAAAAGTGTAATAAAATAAAATAAAATTTTTCGGGGAGTGGGTGGATGGGCCCTTTAAATAAAAAGGAATATTTTAATGAGCTGTGTCAAATTCCACAAAGTTCTTTCATTATCATCTTACCCACATTAGTTTTGCAAGTGTGGGGTCATTTTGTAGTGAAATGAGATGATTCACTCACGGCTCATGGATGGTGCTATTACACTTATACGTTCTGTTTGCTCAAGCCCTAATTCTGTTGGTCCTTAAAAAACAATAAATCAGTGTTCCTCAGAAGTTGTTCTAGTAACCTCAGTTATTCTTCTCCCTAGGTTGCTCTGGCCGAATTGGCTGCAGATTGACAGCTGGTAGAATTTAATTCTTAGAGCTATCTATGAAACGGAAAACTGTGGATTTGCCACTGGGATCTAAAGTTCAACCATGCAGAGAAATTAGACAGGCATGGAAGGGTGGTGAAGTGTTAATGTGAGAAATAGTTACTGTTTCTTAAAACTTCATTGCACTTAAATGAGGGCTTTGCAAAAGGGCAGATTTTTTTTTAAAGTATGTATCGGAAGGTTTCAAAACAATATATAAACAAGAAAAACATGGTACAATCATAATAAATAGGAGAAGGAATAGGAGATACAAGGAAGGAGAATTAGGTTGGTGTCCATATATAGCATTACATCTTTCCTTGATATAAGATATAATAAGCCTTACTAATATCATAAAGATAGATCACCATGGATAGCCGTGTTAGTCTGTCACTAGCAGTAGAAAAGAGTAGGAGTCCAGTAGCAACCTAGAGACTAACAAAATTTCTGGCAGGGTATGAGCTTTCGTGAGCCACAACTCACTTCTTCAGATACCCTAAAGAAGTGAGCTGTGGCTCACAAAAGCTCATACCCTGCCATAAATTTAACTACATTCCTATAATGTTTTCCAGTTGTTTTAATGGTGTACGTTTGGGAGGGTTGTTGATTTTAATGGCCTTATAATGTGATATTATCATGTATGTTTTAAATCAGGGGTGTCAAACTCAATAGTTACGAGGGCTGTGTACGACATAAATGTCACTTGGTCAGGCCGG
Organism: Euleptes europaea; assembly: GCF_029931775.1. Lineage (NCBI taxonomy): Eukaryota > Metazoa > Chordata > Lepidosauria > Squamata > Sphaerodactylidae > Euleptes > Euleptes europaea. The sequence goes on along the minus strand of NC_079325.1, from coordinate 12,698,414 downwards.
GCCATGCCATGGCTCACCAGCCCAGATCGAGAGTCAGGGGAGGGTGGCTGCCTCGGCTGGCTCGCGGGCCAGATAAGAGCTTTCAAGGGGCCGGATCCAGCCCCCAGTCCTTATGTTTGACACCCCTGTTTTAAATTGTTCGTGGCTTTGGTGTCCCTTGTAAGGGCAGAAAGGCAGGATACAGATTTTGAAAATAAGAATAATATAATGGGATGGTGAAAGTGTGATTGGTAAAGCACCAGCCATAAAGACAAGCAAATAGATACCAAACGCCTGAAAAATACTAACCTGCCTTCACTTGACATATCTGAGGCATGGTTTTCTTCTGGAGAACTTAGTCCCAGATTCTAGGGTGGACTCAGAAGAGGTAATTGAAGGAGGGAGAGGACATGGGTTTTCGGGCAAGAGTTCCAGGTCAAAGGTGCAACTGGGCTATGTAGCCTTGTAGAAGAAGAAGAGTTGGTTTTTATATGCCGACTTTCTCTGCCACTTAAGGGAGAATCAAACTAGCTTACAATCACCTTCCCTTCCCCTCCCCACAACAGACACCCTGTGAGGTAGGTGCCTCACAGGGCCATTTCAAGAGAAAAGTTTTCCCGCAAGTGTAAGCTTTACAATTAAACCTTGATCCTTGCTTGTACCTTGATGTGAGACTGATCTATAAAGAGAGCGGAAATTAACAAGGCCCTTTTGTAATTAGAGCTGAATCCCCCAATGATCCTATGCTCCTAAGGAGGCGCTGAGAAATTCACAGCGGCTGTGCCAGAATTTAGCGTGGCATAAAATTAAATGTGAAAAAGCCTCCATATTTAACAACAGCAGAAAAAAAAAGTCAGCTTGCTTTCCTCACTTCTAGAACTTAAATTACCTCCTTTGATCTCCCCCCTCCCCGCCCCTGGTCACTGGAAGCTATGCGACAGGGGAAGAAGGCTCGCCATAACTCTGCCCGAGCGTGACCACCCTTAATTGAAACTGTGCAAAGTTTGCCCAGATATGACAGCAGAGGCCGCTTCGAAAGCGCTTGAAATAATAATCTTCATAATTAATCACTTCATCTTCGCAGCTGTGCAGTTAAGACAGCTCTTTCTTGCGTCGGGGACTAAAACCTCCTTGTATTTGTGTTGGCCCGAGTGGCGACCATCTTTTTGTTTCATCTTGGGAGTCTTAGTACTAGGGTCAGATGGACCTTTCTAATAGTCTCAGAGATCCCGTTGCAGCTGGATCGAGATAAGACGTCTATGGACTTATACCTAAACTGCACAGCAATCTAACACCGTCCCTTTATGAAAGAGTAGAAATGTTAAAAGGCATAGTCCGTTCAGAGTGCCGAGTCTCTGAACTTCATTTCACATCTTCCATGTTGTCACAAACTCCAAAGCATTTCCACACTAGTTTTACTGCCACAGTTCAACAGTCAAGTTCCTAGCCCTGAGGATTACACAACAAAACACGAGAATATGTCTTCAGAATTTTCAAAAGGATCAGGCTTCGGGAATCAAAAGGACAAGAAAGAAAGAAGTACCCCCAAAGTATCCCCAAAAGTGCATTAAAGTGGTCATATTCTGTCCAGTTATTGAAATGTCTGCCGGAATTAGATTTCTGTGCAGTTCGCAAACTTATGTGCACCTGATTGGGTTCTAAAACATACCAGCATTTTCCTCTGATTTCAGTGGATTGACTTCACAAGTGCATGTTCACATGACAATTGTAATGTGTGAACTAAGCAATTGTGGATGTGGCCAGCAGCCATTCTTTCAACTGTGTCAGTTGGGGGGGAAAGTCACAGGATTTTCTGCCAACCGTATCTTCTTACACAAAGATTGGAACTGTTTGGGTGCCAAAGAATCAGATGTATCAAATGTGTTTATCTTCACTCCCATGCAGGGATGGAATGGGAGGGCTGTTGACTTCATGCCCCTGTTCCAAATTTCCAAGAGGCATCTGGCTGGCCACTGTTAGAATCAAGATACCAGACTTTGGTCCAGCTAGGCTCCTCTTAAGTTCTTATCTACTATGGGAGTTTTCCTCCATTGATACCTTGGCCTCAAAAAGAATGGCAAGCTTTTGTGCGCATAGAACTTTAAGACCCTGAAACTCTCTGTTTACACCAATGGCTTAAGTCATTCTTGCACCCAGAAGTGGACTGAATCGAGGGACCCTTGCATCGCTGGCTTGTAGCACCACGGGGGAACTCAGCTTAACTAGTTCCAGGGCTATTTTTCACTTCCAGTCAGCATGGTGTAGTGGTTAAGAGTGGTGGACTCTAATCAGGAGAACCGTGTTTGATTCCCCACTCCTACACATGAGTGGCGGACGCTAATTTGGTGAACTGGGTTGGTTTCCCCACTCCAACACATTAAGCCTGCTGGGTGACCTTGAGCTGTTGCAGGGAGAGGAAGGGAAGGTGATTGTAAGCTGGTTTAATTCTCCTTAAACAATAAAGTCGACATATAAAAACCAACTCTCCTCCTTCTCCTCCTCCTCCTTAGTCTGCTGCTGCTTGCAAAGGATATATTAAGGCATAGGATGATTCTACTAAACATTAATGTTACTGAAATGAAGACGTTTCTGGTGGAGAATCCAAGTAAAACTGATTGACTCTAACATATAGGGATACATTTGTAATTTAAAATCAATGAAATAACATACGTTTAATTGCCTTTGTGATTTAGTTTTGAACGAGCAGAAGAAACGTTGCAACCTCACAGATCTACATATTACACATGGGAAGAAAACAGGGGCCAAACCAGGGATCAGCCCTCAATGCATGTAATCAAGCATGAGATTTAACTGTGCATAGATCCATATGCAATGAGGGTAGAAATTATCTTGTATATATTCTGTGCTAAGCCTCTAGAGGATTCTATTTTCTTTCTCTGAGTGCTAGCTCAGGCCAAGACAGAAGGATTCCTTGTTACCTCTCAGCTGCGGTTGTCTCCACAATCCATACAACACAACAGCAAATGTAAACGTATCTTCTTTTTCTATCATCTGCAAACAGTTACAACAGTTACCTTAGGGTTGCCAGGTCCCTCTTCGCCACTGGTGGGAGGTTTTTGGGGTGGAGCCTGAAGAGGGCAGGATTTGGGGAGGGGAGGGACTTCAATGCCATAGAGTCCAATTGCCAAAGCGGCCATTTTCTCCAGGTGAGCTGATCTCTATCGGCTGGAGATCAGTTGTAATAGCAGAAGATCTCCAGCTAGTACCTGGAGGTTGACAACCCTATGTTACCTATTCCAAGATCCTTATATAAATGTGTAGCTCCCCTTACCCCATGAAATCCTACGTACGTTCTGTTGCATGTGTGTTTCTCTGGATCAAACCCACTGAGCCATAATTCTTCAGGGGCATGTTGTACTGATGTCATTGGGGACTTATTTGCAGGTGAATAGGTATAGGATCCAGCTGCTGGTTTGTCAGATTCAGTCTTCTTGGCAGAAGGCTCATTTTATGAAAATACTTTTAGGAGGTCATCCACTTGTAATTTTACAATTGCTTAATAAGTCTCTTTGCGACCCTTACTTTTTGATCTCAATCATATTTTCTATATATATCTGAGTCTACTTTTGAAATCCATTTCCATCTGTGATGTCATCTCTGAAGTCATGTTTTTTAAAATAAGTTTTTATTGAAGAAAAAAGAATTATAACATGCATACTATCCATTCATCCAGTGTATTGAACCTTCCAAAGGATGTCAAATATTAGCTGCATATCAGTTAATTACTCTCATGAGAAAAAACAGCTGGTATTATTAAGAGCCAAAGTTCTTAACTACTTCTTACTATTTAGTATAATATATCATTGCTTACTTGTATTGAAAACTTGAGCTAGCATACATAATCATCAAATTATTCATTGCTAATTCCAGTTTCTATTGATTTGCCACTAGGCTCTGCCCTGCATAATATTACCTACTGTATCAGAATTAATATTCCAGTTCAATGTATTCCACTCTGAACAGTTAAACATTCAGTTGAGCATAGTCAAAGTAAAGCTTCCATTTTTCCTGGCGTTCTCCCATAGGTCTTCTATTTATCAGATGGGAGAGCTTTGCCATCTCCGCATATTCAGCCATTTTCTCTTTCCATCTTTCTGTTTCAGGGATTACGTCTTGTTTCCACATTACTGCTAACACCACTGTGATTAATAATAATATTTAGCATTTATATAGCGCTTAGGTGCTTTACATATGTTGTCGGTCTCCTTTCATATGCCCCTGTCCATCAACTATGGTAGTCAGGCAGCCATCCATTGGCTACCCCATCATCTGACATCGATCAGAGCCTGGGCCTTTTTCATTGTGGCTCCAGCTGTGTGAAATGGATTCCCTGAAGAGGTGAGGGGGGCCCTCCTTGGTGATCTTAAGGAGGTGCTAAAAGGCCTGCCTGTTTGCCAGTGTCTTAGAAGGGGCTTGAACGGCATGCATCTTTTTTTGTGGGGGTGGGGGAGAAATTTTGGGTTGGCTATTTTGTATTTGTTTTTAACTGAAAATGTTTTTAACTGTTATTATAAACTGCCTTGAACCACAAAGAAAGAAAGAAAGAAAGAAAGAAAGAAAGAAAGAAAGAAAGAAAGAAAGAAAGAAAGATCTTTTATGCATGGTTGTTTCATTCACCGTCACCCCTCCGACGAATTTGGGTCTCTGTGTTGATTATGCACACCGTTTCCCACCGTCAGAGGTCACCTCGCTCTCCTCCTGTGTTTCTCTGCGTTTTGCCCGTGTTTTCAGAGACCTGTTTTATCTCGAATTTGAAAATGTAGGAAAGGCAGGGGGAGAGCGAGGTGACTCCTGTTGGTCAGAAACGGAATGCATGATCAACACAAAGACCCGAAGTTATTGGAGGGGTGACAATGAGTGAAACAGTCATGCATAAAAGACTAAATAAATAAATTGCAAGTCATTCTAACAATAGCCTAATCAGCAGTACTACACCCATAGACATAGCATCAATAATGCATAACTACTGCCAATTTTTCACATGCACAGCCAATCACAGAGATCTCCACCCACCATATCTTTTTTTTTTGCTGCCAGGCTGACCCCACCTAGCAGACAGATAAGATCGAGATGGACAGATTTCTCGAATCAAACTCCTATATCTCTATGCTCGTTCCCACACTCTGCATCCAAACCTTGCTCTGAAACTCAAAACCATATGTCATCGGGGAAGCCTAGTCAGGCAGTGTGACTACTAGCACCTTTGTGTTCAATTTTTTGGGAATCATAACACAGCACAAAGTCCTCTGGTGCGCCACTAACATAAGCAGTCACCCTGTGAGCATGACCATATTATAGATGGCATTTTAAGGAGATAAGCTCACCTTGTGACTTCATAACAGAGATGAGATTAGAATTTGGGACCTCCTGGCTCACAGCTTAGCCTTTTTGCCACTGTGATGCAAATAGGTAGGGTTGCCAAACTCCAGGTGGTGGCTGGAGATCTCCTGGGATTACAACTGATCTCCAAGCGATAGAGATCAGTTCACCTGGAAGGTGAACTCTGTGGTATTATAGCCCATTGAAGTCCCTTCCCTCCCCAAATCCCACCTTCTCCAGGCTCCACCCCCCAAATCTCCAGGTATTTCCCAACCTGGAGCTGGCAACCCTACAAATTGGGGTCCATAAATGCATCAGTCTGTCGGGCAGCCTATTAGCAGGGCCTTGGATCTTGGTATCTGAAGTGAAAATTCAAAATGTTAACTTTTGATTATTAATTTGAAAAATGACACACTAAAAATGGGGTTTCGAGGCAGGGAAATAAATTGACATGCATAAATTGGTAAGGGTGGCCTAATTTATTAGTTATGTCGTATGTTATCTTTTGAAAAGGGAAAAGGGAAGAAGCATCCTCTTATCAGTGTCCTTTTTGTCCAGGGACCACAACAACTAATGCTTCCTAGACTGAACTGCAACAGCCTTTGAAAATGTAGAAGCTTATGAGAGGTTATTCGGTTATACAATAGAATTGAGAGCTTTGATACTCCCGAGCCTCAATCGGGCTTGTCAGCCCCGTGGAAAACAAGGAGAGGAAACTGATTTATGATATTGTAAAACTGTCCAGTTGTCATATCGGTGACCCCCAAAACACCACAAGGAATTCCGTGCTGGACAAGGACGAAAGAGTCCCAGCGTGGAATATCTAGCTCCGTTTTAAATTTGATCTGGGACGCACTTCAAAATCTGGGTGGAAACCATTTCTGCTGGGAAATATTTAGCCGGATCCTTTCCTCCTTTTAATTGAAGGGATACTGTTACGGCATTCCTGGGGGACGGCATGGAGCGGTGGGAAAGGGATTGGATAGAGCGAGTATCAAAGTCTGGAGGAATAGGAGATACCCTTCCGCCCATAGCTTATTATCTGAAAAGTAACAGCTGTATTAATCCAGTTATGTCAAATAAGCACAATATTGCAGGTAATACCTTTTAGTGGGCTAATTTACACCTGAGTCTGGGAAGGTGGTATCTTGCCAGTCACGTGTCGAATTGCTGTTGGATTGCTGGCCAGAAACGCAGTTCCCTGCACAAATTCTGCAAAGACTATTTGCTTGGAACAAAAATCAGAGGGCATTTCACATTTTTAAAATTGGAACTTAGGTGGAACGATACAGTGATCTCTCTGGAACAACACCAGTGGATTACTTATTTGTTTTTGTTTTTAATTTTAATTAATTTCACTAAAATGGGTTCTTACAGTCAACACACACATAATAAAATGTTTAGTAAATGGTAAATAATCTTTACTTACCAGTGGATTACTTATTGACAGGCATATTTCATAATGTTGTTTTTAAAAAAGTTGTTTTTAATATGTTCCTATTTATTTATTGTATATTTATTGTATACATTCTGATGCAAAGAAGAAAAGCACAAAGATTTTTAAGGAAGATATGGGGCTGCCGCCAAAAACAGTGTTCCTGTACCAGCTTCTCCTTTCTCTGCCACAACATCTTTGCATTTTCAGATAAGGGCTGACTTTTCCCTTCTGTTCTCAGCATAGGATCGCCAACCTCCCGGTAGTAGCTGGAGATCTCCCGCTATTACAACTGATCTCCAGCCAATAGAGATCAGTTCCCCTGGAGCAAATGGCCACTTTGGCAATTGGACTCTATGGCATTGAAGTCCCTCCCCTCCCCAAACCCTGCCCTCCTCAGGCTCCCCCCCAAAAAAAATCTCCCGCTGGTGGTGAAGAGGGACCTGGCAACCCTATCTTGGCATCAGTGGCTGCCACTTGTGGGGTGGTGGAAACCCACAGTGTGATGATGACATCATATCAGGCGTTGAGTATCTCTAGTTCACAGGGGGCAGAGTGGTGAATGAAATACAGAGCTGCCATTTTGCATAGCAGCTCTGTGGTCACACTTTCTGATTTTCCCATAAGCCCTTCTGGTACTAAACACAGTGCATTAGGCTGTTTGCTCCCATCTTGGGAGTCCCGTCCTGTTTTGCATTCCAGTTCCAGGTCTTGTGAGGCTAAATTTAGCATCTTAGTAAGTATGTACTTGTCTTAAATCCAAAACCCCCGAATAGATGCTACCCAGAGACAGAGGAATGTTTTGCAACTCCTTCCATCCTAGAAACCCCTCCTCTGTTTCTACCAAGATTTTAAATCTTCTTTGTTAGTTTCATTAACCCAGTTGTCCATATTTCCACCTACTTTCAGAAACGCTAAGAAGCCATCAGCTATGAGGATTACAGGTTATCTGTGAAATGGAATCGGGAGAAGAATACAAAATGGTTTATTAGCAACGAACCGATGGCATTAGGGTTGCCAACCTCCAGGTACTAGCTGGAGATCCCCTGCTATTATAACTGATCTCCAGCCGAGAGAGATCAGTTCCCCTGAAGAAAATGGCCGCTTTGGCAATTGAACTCAATGGCATTAAGGTCCCTCCCCTCCCCAAACCCTGCCCTACTCAGGCTCCACCTACAAAACCTCCCACCGGTGGCGAAAAGGGACCTGGCAACCCTAAATTAAGAAAATCTACATGCACCTAAGAGTTCTTAAGAAGGGGGTGTCATTTTTTGCTAACTCCCCTCTCCTTCTGCAGTACAGTCCCCCTACTGAATGTCTGATGACACTCCCCCCCCCACACACACACAATTTCAATTTCTAAGTGGGCTGCGGTGGGGAAGGAGGAATCTGTGTAATTTCTTACCTCCTCATAAGACAATTTAAGGGCACTTCAGTTTTCTTAACTGTGTGGTTGGATACAGGCCACTGTGTGGGAGGTGCATAACATAGTTTCTTCCTTTACGTTGTAAAAAACAACAAGAGATATTGCGGTTAGGACAATTGTAAGGAAAGGAAAACAGCATGAATGAATCATTCATAAGCTTATAAAAAGGTGTTGAGAGCTCTGGGTCACAGAATCATCTAATATGCGGGTTTTTAAAAAATTACCTGTCCAGTATTAAATACGCAGACAAATGTTGTGCATGTTTCCTGAAGTAAATCCCACTTAACTCTATAGACCTTGGTAAGAGTGAAGAGTGATAAGATTGCTGTTAATAATAACCAGTATTTATAAATGTATAAACAGCATGTCACAGAGATACACAGTAACACTTGTCAAAAAATAAAATGTACATAGATGTGTACAGCCATGCAAAATACTAGATACTGTAACTGTTTACATCATTTACACAGCAATCCTAAGCAAAGTTACACCCCTCTAAGTCTATTGAAGTCTATGGATTTAGAACAGCATTTGTTTATTATTTGTTTAAAACATTTTCATGTCACCTTTCCACCCAAGTAAGGTTCCTAAAGGGGCAAACATTAAAACATCAAGATAATAAAACAGCACTTAAAATATAACTGTATATAAAATTATAAAATGTGTGTGTAAAGTGGCATCAAGTTGCAGCCAACCTTTGGTGACTCCAGCAAGGGCCTTTTAAGGCATGTGAGAAGCAGAGGTGGTTTGCCATTGCCTTCCTCTGTAGAGTCTTCCAAGTACCGACCCTTCTTAGCTTCCGAGATCTGATGAGATCGAGCTATACCATGCCGCCTTCTCACCTAGAATAATTCAATGATTCAATAAAAGCGTATAAACACACAGAACAACACAAGCAGGGAGGAGGACCACTAATAATTAGTGATTGAATGCCAAGCAAAACAAAGCAAAAAGTCTTCCACCCGCTGGTGGAAGACAACAATAGAGGGAGACAGGCAAGTCTCTTTGGGAAGGGAGTTCCAAAGTTTCAGCATCACTGTTGAGAAAGACCTTTCTCGAGTTGCCACCCATTTAGCTTCAGATGGTGGGATCATGAAACAGGGCCTCCAAAAACTACTGGAGTGGTCACGTAGGTTCATATGGTTCATATGGGAGTAGGCAGCCCCCAACTCTGCTTAGGTTTAAAGATCTTAATTCCCAAACACAAAAAGATTTCTAATAAAATAATATTTCTGCTGTGTCAGTACCATCTCATAAGATAGTAAATGCAAGCTGTGGGATGTGATCCTAGTTACAGGGCAAAAACGCATGGTCGCTTTAGCCTCCTTTATTCCCTGTTTCAGCCAGGATTCAGCCAGGATCGAACACATGCGTTTTGTCAAACGTGCGTTTGATCCTGGCTGAATTCTGACTGCAACAGGGAATAAAGGAGGCTAAAGTGACCCTGCATTTTCGCCCACTGTTTCGCTGCGCCACAACTCCTTAATCAACTGTTGTACAATTTTAAAAGCGCTCGCAGAATGTTCTTTCCTTGCAGTATAGACTCAAGCAAGATGAACAATGGCTTAGTTGTCAATTTCGCTTCTTCCTTTATATCTTAGGTGGTTTGTTACCTTTTTTGTTTAAAAAAAGACGCATCCTTCCCCATACCAAATTAAAAAATCACAAAGTGTGATACTGCTGTGGGGTCTGTGACCTTTGTGGCAATGTCATAAGTACAAGCCAATTGTGACCTTCCCTAGATGCTTCTCCTTAGTCCATACACTGGAAACTCGCAGAACTGGTTCTTCAGAACTTGCCCCAGGAGAGAAAAGATGTATTTCACATTGCCCCCAATGTTCTGAATCTTACATCAATGTTCTGAATCTTACATCTGTCTGTACCCCTAAGCTAAGCTCAGGTGATCTCTAGGCAGGGCCTAGAGTACTTCCAGGATTACAACTGATCTCCAGACTATACACATCAGCTTCCTGGAGGAAATGGCAGCATTGGAGGGTAGAGTGTATGTAAGGTATCATCTCCCCATAAGAACTCTGCCCTTGCCAAACTCCATCCACTCTAGGCTTCACCCCCACCCCTGAATCTCTAGGGATTTCCCAACCTGGAATTTACAACCCTATATCCAGTAGCTTGCAAAGACAGGAACTTGCTAAGAACTTTCCTAGTAAATTAAAGGGCTGGTCCACTTGAATGTCAACCATAGTCTGGCCCAGATCAATCTTGAACAATAGACTGAGGTGGAGGGGTGTCAACTCGGTAGGCTTAGGAAAGTAGTGCAGGAATTTTAGGCTATAATTACTACAACACAAATGAGTGAAACATCAAAGTGTAATCAATGCATACAATAGTGGAAAGGGACAAACATACAACTATATACAATGGTATTTCAATAATCCACAAAGGTATGTATAAATGTGTTTTTTTCAATAGTCCATAAGGGTACATAGATCCAAGAAGATTCCAATAGTTGGTCACAAGACCTCAGCAGATGTGTAAAAGACTATTATGAAAGGAAGACGATCGTTTCATTCTTCATCAGTTCCATTCAATTCATGCAGTTCAATGTTTGTCCCTTTCCACTATTGTATGCATTGATTACACTTTGATGTTTCACTCATTTGTGTTGTAGTAATTATAGCCTAAAATTCCTGCACTACTTTCCTTATCCTTGATATTAGTGCAGAGGTGTTGATTTTGGTTAACTCGGTAGGCTTGGCAAACACATTCCCTCTGCTCCTGACGCCTACACCTTTGTAAAGTTTTCATACCCTTTTGTAAAGTGGTGTGGAAGAGCCCAAAAGGAGGGGAACGTTTGCGGAATGGATCTCTTTCCTTTTGGCTCAGATTGGTTCTGAAGAGAGAGAGAAAAGTGAAACAGCGCATGCGGTATCAATTTATTGGTGGTGGAAAGTGCCGTCAAGTCACAGCTTGACAATTATGGTGATCCCCATAGGGTTTCCAAGGCAAGAGACGTTCAGAGGTTGGTTGGCCTTTGCCTGCCTCTGTGTGGGCTGAGAGAGTTCCCAGAGAACTGTGTCTCACCCAAGGTCACCCAAATGGCCCTTCACCAAATCACAACTTGCCTCATTGTATGGCAATCAAAATCCAGTCCATTTGACTGCATTGCCTTGCTTGATTCCTCCTCTTGCATCAGTGACTCCTGGGATAATAACATTATGTGAAGCAGCACCAAAATAGAAACTGCTACCAAGATGGTGATCAGTTCAGTTTATGAGTCTGGAGAACCTGAATGGAATTTGTGGCTGATGCACAGTTACACACTAAGATTAGGTCCAAAGTGCATCACAGCCAGTGTGGGGTAGAGGTTAGGAGCTGCGGACTCTAATCTGGAGAACTGGGTTTGATTCCTCACTCCTCCACATGAAACCAGCTAGGTGACCTTGGGCCAGTCACAGTTCTCTGAGAACTCTCTCAGCCCCAACTACCTCACAAGTTGTCTGTTGTGGGGAGAGGAAGGCGATTGTAGGCCGCTTTGAGACTCTTCTTCTTCTTCTAGATGTCTCTAGGCTTGACCGAAGTCTATGAAAATGAGAAGTATCTTGCTAATTATTTACAGTGAGCTTCATTTAAGTCTCCCTGGTTTTTTAAATCAGGGATCACCTCCCTTTTCCACTTCAGACACATGACTTCACAAGTGAAGCTCAAGAAATACAGTTAGATTCGAGTCCAGTAGCAAGAATTGGCAGGGGGGACAGTTTCCCCATGCTCAAAAAAGTTTTAGTCCTCCAAGTGGAGAAAAGATGGGGAACGAGTTAGGGAAAGGGCCCTGTTTTCTTATAAACCTCTCTATCACCTGTGCTTGAACACCTGTAAGAAAGTAGGTTGTGTCTACTTTAAGGAAAACTATTTAGATGTAAAGATTAGATGAGGTCATTTATTGGTGTACTATATCAGTAATTTATCAGGGCAGTTCTGAAAATGATATTTTAATGTCTCAACAACCTGTTCATTTCATAATTAAATGATTAAATGAAAGATGATCTGCACGGAGACTGAAGCAGTCGAAACCATATTCCTTCTTTGAATTCTTTGATCACAAAAGGATCAAATCATTGAGATGGGGGGGGGCTTTATTTGCTTGTTTCTGGCTTGAAAGCTAGTGAAAAAACCTGTGTATGCACAATATGGTGGCATGAAAATGCATTTTGTATAATTAATTAAAAACCTCACCAAACCCTTCAGACACATTGGGATGGACCGTGTATATTTTGTGCCGAGAAGTGAGATTTCACAGCCTCTCATCTTCCACTGCAGTTCAAAATACCCCCTGAAATGCAGCTCTTGCAAGCCAGACCCCCCCCCCGCCACCCCCAAGAGGAGTAGCATGAAGGGGAAACTGGCAAAAATCACTCCACCCCCTTGCGCACAAAGAACTTTTCGAAGAGCTCCAACCCATTCTTTTTCAATGGTGGCAGTTGACGCGTACAGCTGTGAGTCCGCAGCTGCAAATTGTTGAAGGGACGATCCATTGATGGGAATCAATCCCTACTTTCCGATTCAGCTAGGTATGGCTTACTAAGTGATGAGCCTTCCTCTTTTCTACTCCCAGAATTAATGCCTGAATGCTCCTAGAGGTTTCTCACAAATGTTGAATGTAATCTGTCTGAAATGGAATTTAAACCATAATGGATATATGCCGGTCGACCTGTGTTGAGGAATACTTAGTGCAAGGTGCTTCAGAGCTCTGACAATCACTACCTTCTTTTGTGCAGGCACTGGGAATCCTAGCTCTCTTGTCCACACTTGGAGACACTGTTCCACATTGGATTTGGTGCTGGGTTTGAACAAGCAAGCCCAAACTCAAATCTTTGCACAGCTGGCCATCTTGCTACGGGTCCTTGTATGTGTTATTATCACTTAATGGTCCAACTTCCTTGTACTGCTGTGTTCAGGAGAATTATGGAACATAACAATGCATGGCATAAAAATATGAGCTAAATATGGAATGTATGAGTCAGACCACTGGTCCATTGGTTCCAGTGTTGTCTATTCTGCTTGGTAGGGGATTTCTAAAATCCCAGTCTGGGAAATAACTGAGATAAGTACTGTGAAGGACTTTGTATACTTGAAAAGTGCCACACAAATCATGTAATTTTTTTATGACAAAGATGCGATGAATTTGGGTGAAAAGCTGAGAAGCAAGAAAAAAACCTGGCCACATAAATAGCTTTCCAGAGAGTTTTCAAGCTCTCTTGTTAGGATGTGAATGTGTGTGACCTCTTTGGACTACATTGATCTGTAATTATCATGGACTTGTGAAACACAGTGAGTAAAACACATGATTTGCATGCTTAAGGTGCTAGATGCAATCTCTAGCACCTCCAGATAAAGGATCTCAGGTGACAGGAAAGACCTTTCTCTGTTTGTGATCCTGGATAACTACTACCAGTTGGAAAAGACTGAACAGAGCTAGATCACCCAATGGTTTGATTCCATAACTATCTCGTACATTTATGCTTTTTGCAGAGTCCTGTCCTTCTGTAATGACTCTCAACAAAGCACTTGATCGAGTAGTTCAGCCACAGTGACTTGCCCAAGATCATGCTGCAAGATCCAGGGCTGAGCCAAGATTTCAGGCAGCTCCATCAGTTGTTGAGTACGTGCTTTGACACATGTGTAATATCCAGTGTTGCAAGTGTTATTGATTGGACACTAAGTGGGTTATTCGGGTGTGTGTAAGAGTAACAGACTTTGATGAGTTGTGTTCCAGGTGATGACATGTTGACTCGATAGGATAATGTGAGTGTGCTCACTCACACACAAACACCATCCCTCAATATCAAGCATAGCTAGTCCCAATTTAATCACTGTGCATTCATGCAAATAGCATCGGTGGCCATGTGTGTCTGCTGAAGCGAGTGGTTGTATAAGAATGAACTTGCTTGCCCAGCTGACCCGACATGTACATTGCTGGAGAGCAATGGGGCACAGCTCGCAGTGAATAATAAAATAGCAGTCGGAAGGCTTTTTATGTCAAAGACAATTAGTGCACTTTGCAAAATGTCACGTAGACTAACCCTTCAGTATAGGGTACAGTGGTTGCATATTTGTAATGTTGCTCCATATCTACTGAGAGAATAGGGCTGTACAAAAAAAACCTGGTAAATTTAAGGTTTGGGTTTATTTTTTTTGGTAAACCCAGAATAAGCCGAATACCCATACCGGTAAATTTGTATTTCGGCTTTATTTCCGGGTTCACTGAAAAATTAGGGTCCATTGTAGTCTATGGGGATTTTTTGAAGCACCTGTGAAGGCATTTTTGGAGGTAGAGTTACCAAATTCGCAGCATAGCGTCAAGGGACTCTGCTTGCATGAACCCCAAAGTTTGGTAAAGTTTGGGACAGGGGCCAGATTTTATGGGGTCCGGAAGGGGTCGCCCCCTCCTCCATAGAGAAGTATGGTAAAGTTTACAATGCTTCTCTATGGAGGAGGGGGGATGACCCCTTCCGGACCCCATAAAATCAGACCCCCTGACCCAATCTTCACAAAGCTTTGGGGTTCATGCAAGGAGAGTCCCTTGAAACTACCCTGAAAATTTGGGAATTCTACCTCCAAAAATGCCCCCCCCCCAGAGCTCATAAAAAAAAATTCCCTTAGGGAAAAGCCTGGGGAAAGCCAATGCCGAAAAAAGCTGAATACCTATTTGGCTGATTCAGCGATCAGCTGTCCAGCTTCGGCTTTATTCCCAGGTTTTGATATTTGGTAAAACCGAAAACCGAATATTGCCAAAACAGTTAATTTCAGGTTTATTTTCGGTTCGGGTTTATCGATATTCACTGTTTTAAAAAATTCTTTTTTCATTGCATCGGAGGTCATTTTACATGTCCATACCTTTACAATTACAATTTACACTTTCCTTCTTCCAATACAAGGGTTTATCGATATTCACAACTCTATGAGAGTAGCAGTTAGAGCATCTGAATAGCGTCAGGGAGACCCAGGATCAAATCCCCAAAAGTGATCTAGCTTGGGGCAGTGGTTAGAGCATTGAATAGGGCTGTTGATTCGGTTCAGCCCGAACTGAAAAACAGCCGAATTTCCCCTGATTCTGTGGTTTTTAGTTTGGGACGAACCGAACTCAAAAATGGAGGGCAACCGGGCCCCCCGAATTCAGCGAGTTCAGGAGTTCACGAATAAATCCGGCAAATTCGGCCGTCAGTAAGCAGCATAACCGTCAGTAAGCAGCATTCTCCTCCCCCGGCCAATCAGTGGCCAAGCTGGGTCTTCTTCTGACCAATCAGTCAGGATTGAGTACTGGAGGAATCAGCTGATGTGCGGCCCGGCCGGGGAGAGAGAGAGAGAGAGGGAAATCCTCGTGTGTGTGTGTGTGTGTGGGGGGGGGGTGCTTGTGCACATTTGCTCCTTTCTGTGGCTGCAGGGAGCGTATTTTTTGGGGTACAGACACAAAACTTTCAGCAGAGATTCAGACAAGCCTTCTTAAGAGACCACCCAAGTTTTGTAAACATTGGGTCAGGGGGTCCCGAGATATGGCCCCCCTTTTTCTTTCCATGGCTGCAGGGGGCGCATTTTTTGGGGTACAGACCCCAAACTTTCAACGGAGCTTCAGATGAGCCTTCTTAAGAGACCCCCCAAGTTTTGTAAACATTGGGTCAGGGGGTCTCGAGATATGGGCTCCACCCCTTTTACCTCCCCCCCTTTTCCATTTCCGTGGCTGCAGGGGGCACTTTTTTGGGGATACAGCCCCAAAACTTTCAGCATAGCTTCAGACAATCCTTCTAAAGATACCGCCCAAGCTTTGTAAAGATGGGTTCAGTGGGGGCAGAAATATTGGCTCCCCCTTTTCTCTTTCCGTGGCTGCAGGGGGCGCATTTTTGGGGGTGCAGATCCCAAATTTTGAGCGGAGCTTCAGGCAAGCCTTCTTAAGAGACCACCCAAGTTTTGTAAACATTGGGTCAGGGGGTCCCGAGATATGGGCTTTCCCCTTTCCCCTTTTCCCTATTGGGATGAATGGGATCCTGTATGCATCTCCTCCAGAGCAAAACGTCCCGTGCCTAAATGGAAACGTCTTGGATTACCCAGTCCTCCCCAGCCCCTCCTGATGGAACAGAAGACAGCCACAGTAAGACCCCTTTGGGGGCTTTAATCTATAATTTTTCTCCTGTGTGTGTGTGTGGGGGGAAGCAGAGTCTGTGTGTGTGTGGGGAGGGAGCAGTTTCTGTGGGTGGGGGGGGGAAGCCAAAGGGGGCTTTTGCCGGTTCTGCCTGGGGTGTGTGTTCCCCCTCGAGTCTCTCTCTCCCTGGTTTGAGGGGGGGTTTCGGTTGTGTGTCTTCAGGTTTTCCCTCATTCATAAAAAACTTCTCAGCTGATTGTCGGGGCTGGGAGCTTTGTGCGTGGGTGGCAAGCTCTGCTCAGAGATGCACATTAAGGGTGGGGGGGACCCCTTTCGGGGCCCATATCTCAGCCCCCCCTGACCCAATCTTTACAAAGCTTGGGGGGTCTTTCAAGAAACGTCCTTTGAAGCTCTGCTGAAAGTTTGGGACCTCTACCCCCAAAAATGCCCCCCCAGAGCCGCGGAAAGGCGCGGTTGTGTTTTTAATGGCTTTATTCGGCTGAATTTTTTCCCCGAACTTTGAATTCCCGCCGAATTGCACGGACCCGAAGCAGGGGAGTTCGGACTTCGGCATATGCCGAATCTAAACGGGCCGAATTCAGCCGAATCCGAACTATACCGATTTTTTTTTAATTCAACAGCCGTAGCATTGAATCTGGGAGACCCAGGTTTGAATCCCCACTCAGCCTTGGAAGCTTGCTGGGTGACCTTGAGCCAGTCACACACTCACACCTAACTTACAGGATTGTTCTGAGGATAAAATGGAGGAGAGGAGAACAATGTAAGCGGCTTTGTGTCCCTGTTGGTGAGGTAGGCAGGGTATAAATGAAATAAGTAAATTAATAAATAGACTAGACCACCAAGCTAGCCAGCTGACTCTCTCTCGGCCTGACCTACCTCACAGGGCTGTTGTAAGGATAAAATGGGGAAGGGAGAACCATATATATCACCCTGAGCAGGAGAAAAGTATGAGAGAGAGAGGTTAAAATTGGATCTTCATACTTCAAGGCAGTTTATAGTTTGTGTATGTGTGTGCCTTCAAGTCACAGCTGACTTACTGCAATCCCGTAGGGTTTTCAAGGCAAGAGACGTTTGGAGATGGTTTGCCATTTTTTAAAAAATATTTTATTCTATTTATACCCCCATGCTCCCCTGGCCATTGCCTGCCTCTGCGTGGGCTGAGAGAGTTCTGAGAGAACTGTGACTGGCCCAAGGTCACTCAGCAGGCTTCCTGTGGAGGAGTGGGGAATCAAACCCGGTTCTCCAGATTAGAGTCTGCTGCTCTTTACCACTACACCATTCTGGCTCCTAGTTTATAGCTTAGAAAATCATTAATGATGGCATTCAAATGTTTCTCCTCCATCAATAATGTCAGCAGACATTCTTGGTATCTCTGGTTGGTGGAAGCAGCACGGAAAACCAAACCAGTTCATCAGATTAGAGTCTGCCAATCATGTAAAAGAGTGGGGAATCAGACCTGGTTCTCCAGATTTGAGTCCACCACTCTAAATCACTACACCACACTGGTTCTCTGGAGAATGTAGTGTCATACACCTCCATAGGTGACCTTCACCGAAATTCTTCCCATGAAAAGCACTGCCGGTCAGTTGAGAAGCAGTTGGGCAAGAGCTGGATGTCCACATCGCTCTATGAACAACATATGTAAGTGGCTCATAAAAAGATTTCCTAACCCAACCCCTATCAAAGGACAAAGGAGAATGCTCAGCAGCAAACTTCCCTGCAATTAGGGTTGCCAACCTCCAGGTACCAGCTGGAGATCTCCTGCTATTACAACTGATCTCCAGCCGATAGAGATCACTTCACCTGGAGAAAACGGCCGCTTTGGCAATTGGACTCTATGGCATTGAAGTCCCTCCCCTCCCCAAATCCCACCCTCCTCACCTCCACCCCAAAATCTCCAGGTATTTCCTAACCTGGAGCTGGCAACCCTATCTGCAATCTATGAATGGGAAACTGTTTGCAGAATGGCTGCTCCTTCCGATTCACCATTACCTTCCAAATTCAAATTCAATACCTTTATTGGCATACCATCAAGCAGTCGATCAAATTAAACCAACCCTCTAAACATCATTTAACCTAACCACCATTACCTTCCATTTTGGGAGTGTGGAGTTCTTTTTCTTCAGAGCCAGTGTTTTAGCTCTTATGACATCGGTGTGTGGGAAGCATCAGCCTCTTCATTACATACAGAGAGGAAACAAAGCCCAGGGCAATTGACAAAGCAAGGAATCTTAGTCACCCTGAACCGCAATTCAGTTTGAACGGATTATTTGGAGTGAAACAGATTTAGTCACACTGAAGTCAATAGGATTAAAACTGTCCTCTCTTAGGCAAGCCTTCTGCCTTAACTAGTTTTGGAGAAGGGGTTGTGTGTCTGTGAGCGGAGCTTTTCCACCAGGAGGAAATCCTTGGGTTCCCAACCAACATTTTTGTTCAATCTCACCCAATTTCCCCCCTTATTATAGCCCCCGCCCCCACACGGCTTTTGTCCACGCAGGCCCCATGATCACCAGCATAAACTTTTATGTGACCAAAAGGAACCTATTCACCCCACTTTCCACCAGTGGAAAAGCTGGTCAGATCCAACCAGTGGGATCTTCCCTTCCTTTCTCATCTTTTTATTTATTTTTGATTCTATTTTCACTTTGTTTATACCACGCCTGTCCAGTCCCTCCTTAAGCCATCTAAGCCAGCTTTCAACACATCCTGTGGAAGCGAGTTAAACTTCGAGGCCCAAATTAACATAGACGGAGCCAAGTTTGTGTCATGCGAGAAGGCATTTTGGAGCACAGAGGGCCACCACAGAAAAGGCACTGCTCCTAGTAGATGGCAGTCTACTTTTTATAACCATTAGATGGTGGAGTAAGTTGGGAAAGCATATCCTATCCCAGTTCACATTGGGCTCTAAAAGTTAAAATCAAAACCTTGAACAGACAAAACAGACTTCTAGCTTATGATGCTGGCAGACAAGAACACTCGAAGAAGACTCAAGCAATGCTTAAAATGAACCTTCAGGTGCTATACATGTAGTTTTAGCACACTAGAGACCCAGAGCCTGGGCAGTTGCACTGGTGTGCTAACCCACATGTAGCAGCATTACATGCACCCAGTTTAAACATGATTCTGGGTGCCTGCAAAATCTCTTGGGTAAGTTCTTCTTGGGATGGGGAATGCTATGACAGCCCCTAATCTCACTGGATCTTGGAAGCTAAGCAAAGCTGGGATGACTCTGCAGAGGAAGGCACTGGCAACAACCCATCTCTGCTTCTCGCTTGCCTTGAAAGCCCCTTGCTGGGTTTGCCATAAGTTGGTTGTGACATGATGGCACATACATAAGTAGGGTTTCCAACCTCCAGGTGGTGCCTGGAGATCTCCCGCTATTGTAACTGCTTTCCAGGCAACAGAGATCAGTTCACCGGTCCTAGAGAAAACGATTGCTTTGGAAGATGGGCTCTATAGCATTATACCCCTTTGAGGTCCCTCCTCTCTGCAAACCCCGCCTTTCTCAAGCTCCGCCCCCAAAATATCCTGGTATTTCCCCATCTGAAGCTGGCAACCCTAATACATAAGTTCTTCTTACCCTCCACTGCTATGTTTAAATCAGGTCTAACTTGCAGGAAAATAACAGGCAGACTAATCAGTCCAAGCATGAAATCTCTGGATAGGAGCTTAGAGACAGGTAGCTCCTAATAGAGCTGTGGGGCTTTTATCAGTAGCATGACATGTAAGAGCACTGACAGCCCCCATCAAGGCATACTCGTACCTAGAGATGCTGCACTGGTTGAATAGCTCCCTGTCCAAGTGTCCGATTGAGTTCTAAAAGACCAATAACATCCACGGGGTCGGGAAGGTTCGACAGACACACTAGATTCCCAGCTGTAGCTGAGATATAAACCAGAAGTTCCAAGAGGAGTCTGGTGATCAAGCTGCCTGCGTTCACTGGCTGAAAGCATTACAAAGTCTTTTCGCCCCACTGTCCTTGCCCTGGCTTTCCTGATCCCCTTTCTTAACTGGATCCAACAGGATTAGGGTTGCCAACCTCCTGGTACTAGCTGGAGAGCTCCTGCTATTACAACTGATCTCCAGCTGATAGAGATCAGTTCACCTAGAGAAAATGGCTGCTTTGGCAATTGGACTCTATGGCATTGAAGTCCCTCCCCTCCTCAAACCCGCCCTCCTCAGGCTCCACCCCAAAAACCTCCCGCCGGTGGCGAAGAGGGACCTGACAACCCTAAACAGGATACTGGTAAAGATGGCTACCCAAAGAGTGTCCAATCAAATTTGAAATTAGAGTGTTAAAAGATACGATTTGTAGTCTGGTTTTGCTGGAGCTGCAGCTTCTCTATGGCTTGCCGGTGAATATTCCAATCCCAACGAGATCTAAGCAGCCATCTGAATGAAAGAAGGTGAGGCCATGGAGAGTAAAAAAACAGAGCACGGAGGCCAAGGCCTTCCCCGATGCTTCCTCTTAACCACTGGTATTCAAAGGTTTGCTGCCTCTGAACATGGAGGTCCCCGATAGTGGCCATTGATGGTGTTATCCTCGGTGACAATTTAAGACTATAAATGCTACAAAACTGACACATCAGAAATGATCAAGCAGCAGTGCCCAGGGCTGACCTAGTGCCGGGGGTTGCAGATTCAGATGTTCACTGTGCACAGGAGCACTATCCACTCTGGTGTTCTCCTGCACGACAGGTGACCTGCTCATTCCAGGGAATGGGTCACCTTTGTCACCCTTCATGGTATTAGGTGAGCCTTTTTTTCATGTAAATATTAACATTTTATTCCTTACTATGTCAAAGTGTTAAGCAGGCTGAATAGCCTGAGCTCGTCAGAGCTTGAAAGCTAAGTGTGGTTGGCCATGTAGGGTTGCCAACCTCCAGGTGGTGGCTGGAGATCTCCTGCTATTACAACTGATTTCCAGCTAATAGAGATCAGTTCACCTGGAGAAAACAACTGCTTTGGCAATCGGACTCTATGGCATTGAAGTCCCTCCCCAAACCACACCCTCCTTAGGCTCCACCTCAAAAACCTCCCACCGGTGGTGAAGAGGGACCTGGCAACCCTATGGCCATGGTTAGTACTTGGATGGGAGACCACCAAAGATGACTGGGGTTGCTATCCAGAGGAAGCCAATGGCCAACCACCTCTTGACTTGAAAACCCCCATGGCCCTGAGGTTGCCATGGGTTGGTTGTGACTAGATGACACAAAGAGTTACCAATATGAAGGTTAATTAATCCATTAAAAGGAGATGATTAGTCAACTAAACTTTATTTCATTTGTTGTGAGCAATGTATCCAAGTAAGCACCAGGCTATTTAGGAAGGGGAGTGTTCCTTCCACCCATAGTTTGGAAGGGGAATGCATTCCCTTTTTATGATCTCTCTGATACTCTGGGCCCTTTGGCTACTGTTTATTATTAGCTCAGGGGTTTTTATCTTCCCAACAGCCCAATAAGCTAGGCTGGTGTTAGAGTAGTCAAAGAGCCCCGAGAGAACTTTATGGCAATTTGAACCAGAGTCTCCCCGGTAAGTCCAGTACTGCAGCCGCTGTGCGACGCTTGGCTCACCAAGCTCAGGGCTCAGTCACACAAGGCCTTTCCGTATGTCGTTCCCTCCTCATTACCAAGCCGCAGGAGATTTGTCTCCGCTAATTGACAAAAGCAAAGGTGGAGAAGGCGAGGCCAAATTCTCTCATGTGTCATTTGTGCTTCCTTCTAAATTGCATTGTTTGTGCAGCTGTCCCACAAAACCAGCCACAGCGTTTATTTTTGGCCCATTGAGGGGGATGGAGGGAAGAGAGGGGTGTTCTTTGTATTGTGGCAGGTCTGAGATCAAAGAATTAAAATAACGCGGCTCGGGACAAATCTTGGCAGAAGACCTTTGCGTTGGCAATTGGCATGATTATGTCTGTGCAGTCTTGGAGATTCAAGGAACTTTGGCCATGCAAATCTCATTGAAATGAATGGGGGGGGGCTTCATTGCAGG
Organism: Euleptes europaea; assembly: GCF_029931775.1. Lineage (NCBI taxonomy): Eukaryota > Metazoa > Chordata > Lepidosauria > Squamata > Sphaerodactylidae > Euleptes > Euleptes europaea. Next base: position 12,676,130 of record NC_079325.1, on the reverse strand, counting down.
ATCTGGACCAATGAGTATAATAGGGAGATTTTGAATTGAAACTTGTGGAGTCCAGCTGTAGCCAGATGTAAATAAGCACCTGTTAGTAGTATAGCTCTCATAGTGCAAGGACTGCAGAGTTAATCCAATCTAAAGACATTGATTTCAATAGGTGGGAGTTCCTCTGCAGAGGATCTCACTGCCACATTTTTGAATGAACCAGTTGCCATTATTTTCCTTGTTTTAAAAATGTTGTTCTTCAATGTTGTCCCTCCCCCACTGCACTGATCTAATTTGAGGCCCATCCTATGACTGCACTGATCTGATCATGGATCTCCCCATATAATGCACAGTTTGGTCTTTGGAATGGGGCGGGGTTGGATCCTTTGATTCCCTTTAGCTAAGTTGGATCTCTAGGGTTGCCAACCTCCAGGTACTAGCTTGAGATCTCCTGATATTACAATTGATCTCCAGCCAATAGAGATTACTTCCCCTGGAGAAAATGGCCTCTTTGGCAATTTGACTCTGTGGCATTGAAGTCCCTCCCCTCCCCAAACCTGGCTCCACCCAAAAACCTCCTGCCGGTGGCAAAGAGGGACCTGGCAACCCTATGGATCTCATACTTCCCTTCCTCCAGCTAGAGAGAGATTTCTTTCAGCACATATTTCTTTTCCACATCACACAAAGTAATTCACCCTTGAAGGAAGACTTAACAGAAGAGAGTCACAGGATCCAACTTAGATGAAGCGATGCTAGCTCTGAACTTCTTCTCAGAGAAACTGTGATTTATTAATGGCTGAGATTTGAGGACTCGCTTTTTTGTTGTGCTGAGTCAGGACACCAGCCTGCTGGAATCCCCAGACAGTAATTAATTCATGCAATTTATCTCAGGTTTGGAAAAGTGTAGAATGCCAAGTGAAAGGAGTTTTTCTGGATTTATGCAGCAATAGTGGAGAGCACAAGATGGTTTTGATGACAAGCCTCCTCTATGTGTGGTTCTGAGTGAGAGAAAGGAGAGAACTCCTCATTGCAACACCCACCTGGGGTGTTAGGCCTGCTCCCGACTTCAGCTACTAGCTGCTTGCTTTGCATGTGTAGATGCCATACACACAATTTAATCCTAAACTGAGTGTAGGATTTAAACCATGTGGGTTGAACCAGCAGGAGGGTTTGGGGAGGTGTAAAACCATAGAGTTTCCAGCGATTCGTAGAGCCACCCATTGTCATTTCCCGAGTTGTACTCGGAAGTGATGTACCAGTGAAGAGCACACCAGCAGGTTTAAAAAATGCCTTTCTTCCATTTCCTCTCGGGCAACAGAGATGATCGATGGGAGGCCTCCTGCTGTATGTAGCAAGAGGTCTGGCAACCCTAGGTAGAGTGACTGGTTAAATTGGTGGTGCATCATAAAGCTTTCTGCTGCATTGTGGTTCAAAAACAAACAACAACCCCCCTTGTGATGTGTAGTACCTTAAGAGGAGGTGCCAATGTCCACACCCACTGACTTGGTACCACCAGTATATAGGGTTGCCAGGACCCTCTTCACCACTGGTGGGAGGTTTTTGGGATGGAGCCTGAGGAAAGAAGGATTTGGGGAGGGGAGGGACTTCAATGCCATAGAGTCCAATTGCCAAAGCGGCCGTTTTCTCCAGGTGAAATGATGTCTACCGGCTGGAGATCAGTTGAAATAGCAGGAGATCTCCAGCTAGAGGTTGGCAACTCTATTAGTTTAAGAATTGGCTTTGCAGCTGGGGGCAGGTCTTGCATGCAGATGGTGAGAATGAGCATAGAGACTGAAATACTAGAACAACATGTACCTCTTGGTTTCTAGTGAGTATTGGGAGATCCATCGATCCCTACACAATCTCCTTGCTGGATAGGGCCAGGCCTGCTGCCAGCAGTGATAAAATAAAAGAGGCACAATATTATCCTCCAGGTACTAGCTGGAGATCTCCTGCTATTCCAACTATCGCCAGCCAGTAGAGATCAGTTCACCTTCAGAAAATGGCCACTATGGCATTGAGGACCCTCCCCTCCCCAAACCCCACCCTCCTCAGGCTCCGCCCAAAAAACCTCCCACCAGTGGTGAAGCGGGACCTGGCAACCCTACACAAAACACTGGGTGGGCCAGTCGTGGTCAGTGGTACATGCAATGAATTTGGTAATCCAAGGAAATTCTGATGATTTAAGGACACCATACCTATGCCCCACCATGTACAGGGCCAGCGACATCCAGTCCAAAGCAAGACGTGGGAAAGTGATTTTTACTTTTCACGCAATCAACTTCCTATTCACATGTCACTTTCAGATGCACAAGAATGTTAATTGCTTGGGGGGGGGAAGGAACGTATTGCCTGCAAGGTTTGCGTGGCCGGCGTTAAAGAGTTCTTGGTTTGCAAACAATTAATAGAATTTCACTTTCCTTCCTTACGTGTCACTCATCAAATCATTTTATGCGTCGGGAGAAGGAAAAGGCAGTGGCATTCATAGCAAGCATTTTCTTGGCACCACTCACAGGGGTGGGCTTGTGAAACCTGAAGAGTCCTTTGTGTACGTTGTGAGTCAGCGGTCCAGAATGCATGTTTGCTTATGGGTGTTGGGATAATTAAAAGAACAGGATGCCAATGACTGATTGATTTATGCATTCACACACATACACACGTTTTATTAAACCTTTGCAAAGCACCTTGTAAAATGCAGAGACAGATTTGCAGCGCAAACCCATGCACATCTATCTGGAAGCTCAGTCAACTACTCATGGGATTGAAGCTGGGCGTTGCAGTCCTAAATACATTCACTCGGAATTGGAAATATTCCTTATCAGTGTGCACTGGATTGCAGTCTGTTTTTCCCCCCCTTCCCTGAGTACAGTTCGAAGTTTATTTGGAACAAATATGGATGGCACCAAAATTGAGCAAGGGCGCAGAAAGAATATTTTGGTGGTGGAAAGTACCATCAAGTCGCAGCTGATTCATGTTGACCCCTAGGGTTGCCAGCTCCGGGTTAGGGAATACCTGGAGATTTTTGGAGTGGAGCCTGAGGAGAGCAGGGTTTGGGGAGGAGAGGGACTTCAATGCCATAGGGTCCAATTGCCATGGCGGCCATTTTCTCCAGGGGAACTGATCTTTGTTGGCTGGAGTTGTAATAGCGGGAGATCTCCAGCTAGTACCTGGAGGCTGGCAACCCTAGCGATCCCCATAGGGTTTTCTGAGAGAGATGGCAGAGGTGGCTTGCCATTGCCTGCCTCTGCATAGCAATCCTGGACTTCCTCAGTGGTCTCCCATCCAAGTACTAACCAAGGCTGACCTTGCTTGTCTAAGATCTGATGAGATCGGGCTTCCCTGGGCCATCCAGGTCAGAGCGAGAATATTTTAGCAACAGAACAGCTGTTATACAAGTTTACATGATATGAAAGGTGGATCCAACTCTTTTCCACTTAGTATCTTGATGGCAATGCTTCCTTTAAACATATAACACTTATTGTTCCTAGAAGTAATTGTCCTTGGATAAGTACACTACTTATTATTCCTTGATAAGAACACCATCATAGTAAAGGAGAAACAATTTATATTTTCATGAAAATTTTCAAGCAGCAGATACAGTCTTTTTATATTGGGGCACATTAAATGTAGATGAATTGAGTGGAATTAATATGATTGATATAAGGAAAAGTTATATCAATGTTCTTGTACAGAGAAGCTGGGTTTGGGGGAGTATTGGAGAACATTAGTAAGGGGTACCCTTAAACAGTGCTGGGTTTCTGAACTTTTCCTGAAGAACCTCAGGGTCACCTTGAAGATTTCCCTTGAATGGAGAGTTCAGTCTCACTTGCAGTTATCTTTGATATCCTGGAGTTGGAAGTACTTGACTCCATCTCCCAGCTTATTCCCACCTCCACCCCCATACCAACCTGTGTATGAAGTGTATGAAGTCTGCTAGCAGGCCAGAAAAATATGTATTTGATAGTCAAAAATCATTTGAACATATAAACCTGCTTCATACAAGTCTGACCAGTGGTCCATCTAGAAGAAAAAGAAGAGCTGGTTTACATACCCCACTTTTCTCTACCAAAAGGAGTCTCAAAGCAGCTTACAATCGCCTTCCCTCCCCTACACAACAGGCACCTTGTGAGCAGGGTTGGCAACCTCCTGGAGGTGGATGGAGATCTCCTGCTATTACAACTGATCTCCAGGTGACTGAGATCAGTTCCCCTGGAGATAATGGCTGCTTTGGCAATTGGACTCCATGGCATTGGAGTCCAGCTCTTAGATGTTCATTAGAGAACCACCACAAACAGAATGGAGAATGTCCTGGTCACATTCCCATTATGGTGTGCTTTGTATCAGAAAACGTTGCTGGGTCCCATGCAGCAGGAGGAGTTTGTAAAGTGAATTTTAAAATAAATTACTTTTAAATTACTTTTGCATCAAGGGGCTTATGTGCATTTCTTCAAGGAAGCCAGACTGCAGTTTACCAAACTGAATTCTCTTGCATTTCATTGGGTTACAGGTTGTCACATATTTTGGAGCTAATTAGCTACTGTCAGTTGTTCTTGAAGATGTAAATAGTAAAGTGTCTTCGTAAGTAAGTGTTAATTATCTTCCTGATTAGTTTTTGCTGAGGCCTCCAAAGGCCTTCCGGCAAGGGAGCTCGACAGTGCAGTCAAATATATTAATTACTATTATTATATCCAAATTATACCACAATGTTGAGTTGACAGGATCCTAATAAGGATAGGCTTTGTTACCACTTATGGTGGTGGAATTAAACCAAATGATACAGGTTTTTGTTTTTTTTTTAAAAATGGAAATAATGAACTGGAGAATGTGGTGGCTTGGTGTCGCATCTAGCAGACAAAAATGCAGACGGAGCTGGTCTCTCCTTTATTTATTCGCACTTACTTAATTAGTCCTGGTTAATTATTCCTGAAACAATTTGAAAATGTGTTCCATAATTGCTAGGTGTAATTATAATAATCATCACAGCTTATTTGGGTGATTAAAGTTCTGCTCCCTGCCCACAGATAACACAAATCAAGGGCCCAAAATATTTTTTTTCAAGTTGTTTGTTTCCTCTGCTAGGGGTAGACTGAAAGCATTTGAGGGCAAGGCTGGGCAATTTGTTTAGCTCAGGGGGCTATGTTTGAGGACTGCCGCTAGGAACTCCAGAGCTGCTTCCCATCCCATGTGTTCTTTTCAGTTGTAAGTCGATAACGAAATTTGCATCTGATAATGGGGGCACAAAGCCAACACATCATGGTTCCTTTGGTGATCTCCTTCTTCTAAAGCTCCCTGAAAAACAGCAAGAAGATAGACATGAATGGGCATGTGTAAAGTGCCGTCAAACCACAGCCAGTTTATGGCAACCCAGGAGGGTTTTCAAGGCTAGAGACTAACAGAGGTGGTTTGCCATTGCCTTCCTCTGCATAGCGACCCTTGGTGGTCTCCCATCCAAGTACTAGCCAAGACCAACCCTGCGTAGCTTCTGAGATCTGATAAGATCAGGCTGGCCTGGGTCATCCAAGTCAGGGCAGACATGAATTGGGGTTCCTTTTTTATTTGCTTTCTCATATTTGGATAATTGTTAGGATGACATCACATCATGCTGTGTACAGTAGCTTCGTGCTAATAAGCTTCCAGAAATTTGAGCTAAAATTTTACTTCGGTAGTCTATAGACCAGAACAATTTCCACCACTCTATAATATTCTGGATCCACTGTGTGTGCACAGAAAGCAGCAGAGGGAAGAACTCGCTGGAGATCCATTCCCCTTCCTGTGCCAAAACTGTATCACAGGTCAAACTGGAAAGGGGAAGAAACCTTCTTCGGTTTCCCCTTTTTGTTTTGACAGTCCCACGCCAGCAGATTTATGAGTCTTGTCACATCGCAAGCTCACTCATTTTCTTCTCTTATTTACTTTGCATGCTCGTTCGGTGTTCTCGGCAAAGATCTCATTCTGCCTCCAGCAGAGCCGAATGTGCCAAGAAGGAGCTGATCCATAAATCTTTCCTTCCTTTTTTCTTTTTATTCCAAAAGAGATTTAGCAAAATATATACATATATTTTTTGCCTGGGAGGAAGAACTGTCCTGCTGTTCTTGGCATCCAGACAGTGCAATTAATTAGAGCTTGCCCTGTTTTTTCCCCTTCTCGTCTCTGATTCCTCCTTGTTATAACATCTGCTGCATGGACCCGTGTTGAGCTCTGAGAAGTGGAGCAGGATTGGGGGGGGGGGGAGAAAAAGGATTTGTTTGAAGTATTTAATTTTAATTAAACAGCTGAAATGTGATCTGCTAGAAGGCTGTATGTATATTGCATCATGTCCAATAATCTTGAAGTGTTAAAAAAAAATACCCAACAGTTTTTATGGCTAATTTGTGCAGTGTAAAGCCGGCAGATAATTCAGTTTATCAACACATTGAGAAGTCTTCACCCATATTATCTGCGAAGCAGAGCCTGTTGCTATTCTGGATTGGACTACATGTGACTCAAGACTTTGCTTTGGGATTTTTTAAAAAAATGGATCGAAAATCAGATGAGCCAGTCTATGTTTTTGTTTATGCTTCCACTCTGAGTCATTTTGAAAGCATCATAATGGGAAACGTAGTATGTGAATGAGTTGTGGCAAACTAAGCAAAGCAATTTTTTTAAAAAAAATCCTACCCTCCCTTGAAGGACCGAACATAGTGGTCCCATTTTCTTCTTACAACTACCTTGGTGGTAAATTAGGCTGAAGGTCAATTCACACAAACACATGAAACTGCCTTATACTAAAACAGAGAGAGACAGTGTGGTGTAGTGGCTAGGAGCGGTGGACTCTAATCTGAAGAACCAGGTTTGATTCCCCACTCCTACACATGAAGCCAGCTGGGTGCTAGTCCTAGTTCCCTCAGAACTCTCTCAGCCCCACAGCCCCATTTAAGAACATAAGAACATTTATAGGGTTGCCAACTGCCAGGTAGTAGCAGGAGATCTCCTGCTAATTCAACTGATCTCCAGCTGACAGAGAGGAGATCACCTGGAGAAAAATGGCCGCTTTGGCAATTGAATTCTATGGCATTGAAGTCCCTCCCCTCCCCAAACCCCACCCTCCTCAGGCTCCACCCCCAAAATCTCCCACCGGTGGCAAACCTGGCAACCCTACCCATTTACCTCACAAGGTGTCTGTTGTGGGGAGAGGAAGGGAAGAAGATTCTCCTTAAAAAAAGGGGAGAAAGTTGGCATATGAAAACCAACTCTTCTTCTACCATCAACCAAAGTCAGGATTGTCTACTCAGGCTGACAATAACTGCTCTCCAGGATCTCAGATGGAGGTCTATCTCATCACCTACTACTTAAACCTTAATTGGAAATGTCAGGATTTAAACCTAGGACCTTTTGCATGCCAAACAGATGATCTACCACTAGTCTCCCCTTCCCTACAGCAAGTATGCTGGGAGTTCTGTACTCAGAAGATAATTTCCAGGCATGCAGGGTCATGAATTGGGTTGGGGCTATGGTATGCTTAGGGAATGGGCTTAAACCATCACCATGTATGGTTTTCCTGCCCTGAAATGGCCCCAGGGAGCTGCTACATGCCCTTTTGGGGAAACTTACCTATAGGATTGCCAGCTCTGGGTTCGGGAAATCCCTGGAGATTTGGGGGCAGAACCTGGGGAGGGGAGGGACCTCAGTGGGATATAATGTCATACAGTCCACCCAACAAATCTGCCATTTTTCTCCAGGGGAACTGATCCCTGTCATCTGGAAATCAGTTGTAATTCCAGATCTCCAGGCTCCACCTGGAGGTTGGCAACACTAGTGACAAGCAAGTTTCCCAATGGAGTAAAACAGCATTTGGGGGGTGGTCAGGACATGAGCACAGAACACCCAAAGCACATCTCTTGAGCAGATTTGTAGAGTACACAAGGCCCCGAGAAAGAGTGGGAGAGAGGGGGACAGATTAGCCCAAGACTGAGAGTGACTGGTCAAACGTTTCTTCAGTACAGACTGAGAATTTGAACTCAGGTCTCTCCAGCCCTAGTCTAACTCTTTAAACCTCTACACTACACTGGCTGTTACAGTGGAACTGAGACATTTTTAGATCAAACCTCATCTTAGCCTTGACTTTATTTGATGGTTTGGGGGAAACCCCTCCCCCCACAGCTCTTTGTCTGTTATGTGTGGATAAATAATATCGGCCTACTTACAAGCATGTTGTGAGAATTTCAGAGAACCACTGTTCGTGAAGCCCTTAGGGGAAGTGCTGTTGAAATCAATGGGGCTTGCTTCCAAGTAAATGTTTTAGGGCTGGGGGTGCCAATAAATGAAATGGAGATGGAGACGTAGAGTGACTTGCTAAAGGTCACAAAGTGAGTCAGAACTCAGAATAGAACTCAAGTCATTAGAGTTTCCGACCAATGACTTGTCCATCCGACTCAAACTCGGTTAATTGTTTCATTTTTTTTTGTAGCTATAACTTTTTGTTTAAATGTGAACTTGTAGTTTTTTTGAGAGGTGGTAGAAGAACCTTTTACTATGGCTAAATGGATAATGACTTCAGAGTATGAAAGTGCCATCATATTTATGTATATATGTGGATATATACAAATACAGTTCCATTTCCTTTTGGCCTGAATAGCCCAGGCTAGCCTGATCTCATCAGATCTCTGAAGCTAAGGAGGTTTGACCATGGTTAGCACTTGGATGGGGGACCACCAAAGGAAGTCCAGGGTTGCTACACAGAAGCAGGTGATGGGAAACCACCTCTGTTTGTCTCTTGCCTTGAAAACCCTATGGGGTTGCCATAAGTCAGCTGTGACATGATGGCAGTTCCCACCAGCATATATTGATGTTTCATGGCAGAGGCTCACCTGGAACAAGAAACCCATACCTTTAGCACTAGCAGTAGTGTAGAGCCAGCATGGTGTAGTGGTTAAGAGCGGTGGGCTCTAATCTGGAGAACTGGGTTTGATTCCCCATTCCTCCACATGAGGAGGCTAATCTGGTGAACTGGGTTGGTTTTCCCACTCCTACACATGAAGCCAGCTGGGTGACCTTGGGCTAGTCACAGCTCTCTTAGAGCTCTCTCAGCCCCACCTACCTCACAGGGTGTCCACTGTGGGGAGGGGAAGGGAAGGTGATTGTAAGTGGTATGATTCTTCCTTAAGTGGTAGAGAAAGTCGGCATATAAAAACCAACTCTTCTTCTTCTACTACTACTACTGCTACTAGTCACTAACCCTGGTTCAGCAGCACTGAGCACTCAGAGTGGATTGTAATCATCTTGAATTGGTTGTGAGTATTTTAAGAGGCCATGTTGGCGCCAGGGGTGGGGGTGAGGGGTGAGGCTTGGTTCATTTTTTAAAAGATGTTTTATAATATTTTACATTTACTCTTGGTGGCCCTGATTGGGAAGAAAGGCAGGATATAAATTTTGTAAATAAATAAGTAATGCTGAGAGCCCATCAACTGCACTTAACAGGAATGACCCACGATGCTCTCGATACATGCGGTCACCATATTGTATGAACAGGTGTGGCAGTGTTGTCACGGTGACAAAATGGGGCAGAACCACCGTGAACTCCTTGGAGAAGAATAGGATTTCATCTGGAGAAAATGGCCCCTTTGGCAATTGGACTCTATGGCATTGAAGTCCCTCCCCTCCCCAAACCCCATCCCCTCAGGCTCCACCCCCAAAGCCTCCCGCTGGTGGCGAAGAGGGTCCTGGCAACCCTATGGGGACCTCTGCTATAAGCAGTAGGAATTGAAAACAGACTGGAGGGGACTGGGTGAAGGGAATAAAGAATAGAAGTTTCTAATCAAATAATCTAACCATGCAGTTAACTTAGTGGTGCATCCCTACAATGAACCATTAAGTGATGGGTTTGTGGTGCATGGCTGTAAAGTGGCAGAGCGTGGAGTAGATGTCGAGGTCTTTAGCACCTACAGGTCTCTGTCTGCATTGAACCAAGGTTTGAACCTCAATGATGGAAACTCCAAACTTGCAGTATAACCTTTTTTCTTCTCTGGATTTTGCCTCCCAGGTTCTCCTTCTCTGAGGGCCTATCCTCTCATCTCCGTCATCACTAGGCAACCCTCCGGCATCTCCCACTTCATCCCCGCCGCAGGCGCTTCTCGAGTCCTGTCCCCCCACCCACCCTCAGGAAGCAACTGCTCAGAGACACACGCCAGCGAAACTCACGGGAGCAGTGAATCGGAGACGGAGCAGCCCACCCCACGCTTGAAAAAGCCTCGCCGCAGCCGGACCATTTTTACGGAACTGCAGCTCATGGGGCTGGAGAAGAAATTCCAGAAACAGAAATATCTGTCGACTCCAGACAGGTTGGTAGAGAGGATGGGGACAGCAAACTGACCAGGGATGATTACCAAGGAAGCAGCTCAAGGGCATAAGGTTGCCAGGTCCCTCTTCACCACAAGCGGGAGGTTTTTGAGGTGGAGCCTAAGGAGGCCAGGTTTGGGGAGGGGAGGGTCTTCAATGCCATAGAATCCAATTGCCAAAGCAGCCATTTTCTCCAGGTGAACTGATCTCTATTGGCTGGAGATCAGTTGTAATTAGGGTTGCTAGGTCCCTCTTCGCTACCGGCAGTAGTTGTGAATTTTCAAGACAAAAGATGGTTCAGAGGTGGATTGTCATTGCCTGCCTCAGTATAGCAACCCTGGACTTCCTTGGTAGTCTCCTATTTAAGCACTTACCAGGGCCAGCCCTGCTTAGCAGCCAAGATCTGACTAGATCAGGCTAGCCTGGACCATCAATTTTATCCAGTTGTGTTCTGCACATGAATTCACTTAGCTTGATGGGTCTAATCTTGGCATGGGGCTAGTTCAACAATCCTTGGGAGACCCAGTGGAGAGAGGAGGAGGGATGAAGAACATGCCTTATCTGCCCACCCATCCAGATAGGGTTGCCAACCTCCAGGTACTAGCTGGAGATCTCCTGTTATTACAACTGATCTCCAGCCAATAGAGATCAGTTCAGCTGGAGAAATTGGCTGCTTTGGCAATTAGACTCTATGGCATTGAAGTCCCTTCCCCTCCCCAAACCCTCCCCTCCTCAGGCTCCAGCCCAAAACCCTCCCACCAGTGGCAGAGAGGGTCCTGGCAACCCTACATCCAGAGCCCTAGAGCCCTGTTCACACGATGCAGGAAATGCATCTATATCCTACCTATACATGTGTACATCTCTTTACTGATGAAACTGGGCACCAGTATCTGGATAAACGTAAGGTTTGTATCACACGTTTCGCTGTGCATGCACTGACCGTGACATGAGAATGACTCAAAACACATGCAAAGAACAATGAAATACACGCAGCACGTGGATTGTACTTGTGTTTACTGTAACTTGTGAACACGACTCAGCCGTATCTCCTGTGCCGTAGGCAGTTCTTGTGTTGGTGTAATGTTTGAATGGTGCCAAATCTTACACATAGTTGGTGGATTCTTCTGGGGGAACAACCTGAGATCTGAACCTACATATTTAGGAGGTGGGCCCATCCAGACATTATGCCATTGTGTTATTTCAAATGTAGGAGGACATGCCAGTTTGGTAAGGAGGAAAGGTATTTCAGCACTCTCTCCCTTTCCCCACAATGGCAGAGTAGGGATTTGAATCTGGGTTTCCTAGATCATAGTCCAACACTCTAACCACTACACCATGCTGGTTCTCAGACCCCTTCATCATGCCAAAATACCCCAGAATGTTCAATATAGAAATAAGTTCACTACCTAAAATGTGCTTGTAGAAAATGACTATTGCTTATGGAGCTGCCTAGAAATCTGACTAGCTCTGCTTGTGCTGTTTAGGATTCAAGCCAATAACTTAATTGTTTTTGGAAGCATTCTTAAATGTGCTGATTGTTAAGAGACGGGGTATAAATATATGAAATAATAAATATTCAGCAGTACTGAACCTACTAGTGAGAAGAAGAAGAAGACGAGTTGGTTTTTATATGCCGACTTTCTCTACCACTTAAGGGACTTACTCTACCACTTAAGGGACCACTTAATTACCTTCCCTCCCCCTCCCAACAACTGACACCCTGTGAGGTGGGTGGGGCTGAGAGAGCTCTAAGAGAGCTGTGACTAGCCCAAGGTCACCCAGCTGGCTTCGTGTGCAGGAGTGGAGAAACAAATCCAGTTCACCAGATTAGCCTCCGTCGCTCATGTGGAGGAGTGGGGAATCAAACCCAGTTCTCCAGATCAGACTCCATCGCTCCAAACCACGGCTCTTAACCACTACACCATGCTGGAATATTGGTGGTAATCGATCAAGAGCATTTCCACAACTTGAGGAAATCACACCTCTAACTTTCTGTATTGGAAGAGATTTTTTCTTCCGGGAAGGTATATTCTTTTATAGGCGTAGGAAGCAAGGACCAATTCACATACAAAATGGAGCTAATGATTGCTCTCTCGTGCATTGGAGAAAGGACACATTGACTTTTCTGATTCTGAACACTTAACACTGCAATCTCATGAACACTTACCTGAGAGTAAGTCCCACTGACTTCAGTGGGCCCTACTTTCATGTCAATAAGTTCTGTAACCCTGTATTTTGCATAAGCTTAGAATAATAGAATCATAGAGTTGGAAGGGACTACCAGGGTCATCTAGTCCAACCTTCGGCACAATGCAGGAAATTCACAACTACCTCCCCCCGCCACACCCCCAGTGACCCCTACTCCATGCCCAGAAGATCCCCAATACGCCCTCCCTCTCATGAACTGCCTAAGGTCACAGAATCAGCATTGCTGACAGATGGCCATCTAGCCTCTTCTTAAAAACCTCCAGGGAAGGAGTCCTTACCACCTCCCAAGGAAGCCTGTTCTACTGAGGAACCGCTCTAACTGTTAGAAAATTCTTTTTCAGGGGGGTCTTTTTCTACTTCAGTGTCCCATGCAAGCTTGCGCAGGATGCTGAAGTAGAAAAAGATTCCCCCGAAGAAGCTTATGCGGAATAAGTTGGGGTTACAGAACTTATTAATGTATCATTTCCCTTGCACCAACGGTTTCTTTGCTTTTGTTTTGTTTTGGTGCCCCCTGCCCCCTCTTTTTCTTCCTTCTTTCATGTCAACGCATCATGGATTGGGCTATCTTCTTAAGGCTGGGAACTTCTCTAGGTTTCTGTCTTATTTTTTTAAAACGCGCTTCTTGCGGGATTCAGGCCAGGACAGAAGAGTGTTCCTGGAGCTGGGTTGGAGGATTGGGATCGCCTCCTCTCAGCCGCAGCGGAACGGTGACCTGGCAGGCTCACCCCACCTGTTAGGGTGCTGAGAGCTCGGTGATGGCTTCTGAGCATGTGAAGATGAGTGCGCTTTTGGTTGAGTGCTGGGGCACATGCTCAGATTAGATTTCAAAGCTGCCTTCCCCTAGAATCAAAGGCTACATGAATAGATTATATCAGTGGAAAATACGTTCCAGGCTTTGGGAGTGCTTGATACATGTTTATGCCAGCATGAGTTTATCTGGAGTGATATGGAATATGGAGAGTGTGTGTGCATGGGGGGGGGCATCTTTCCTTCTTCTTAACCTTTGCAAGGGTGACCTGAATATTTCCACTGGCTACTATGGAAAGGGAACTGATATGGGCAAGGAGCGGTGGAAAAGAAAGAATCGTGGTGGAGATCAGAAAATATCGAAGGGCAGGGCTACATTTTAGATGTGGTTTTGTGGTTTTTTCTCCAAATTTGCTTTTTAAATTTATGTAACTGTGGGGGCTGCAATCGACAGAGGATTAAGGCGGAGGAAAGAGTTTAATAGCCCCTGCTTTTTAAAATTGTAGTAGCATTCTGTTAAAAAAAAAAAAAAACCAAAATGACATTTGCCCAGGGAAATAACCAGAGAATTCAATCCTAGTATGGGTGAATGTGTTAGCATATCTGTTTATAATTAATAATAATTGTATGCCATCAAGTTGATGGCAGTCCAAGGACCATAGGGGTTTCGAGACAAGAGATAAGCGGAGGTGGTTTGAGATGCCTTTCTCCACATAGCAACCTCAGCCTTCCATGGTGGTCTCCCATCCAATTACTAATCAGCGCTACACTGCTTATCTTCCAGACTCTGATGAAATTAGGGTTTGTTAGTAACCTGGAGGAAAAGTGTTCTAGTCCCCCGCCCTTTGCAGTCAAGTTATACTTAACTTATGACGACCCTGTAGGGTTTTCAAGGCAAGAGACATTCAGAGGTGGTTTGCCATTGCCTGCCTCTGCTTCATGACCCTGGTATTCCTAGGAGGTCTTCCATCCACATACTTGCCAGGGTCGACCCTGCTTAGCTTCCGAGATCTGAGGAGATCAGGCTATCCAGGGCTATCCAGGTCCCTTTAGCAGAGGCTTAATGGGCACATGATGTTTACCAAGGGATTTTAATTACCTCCATGCAATTAATATAGAGCCCGCGTGGTGTAGTGATTTCCCTTGAAATCACTGAGATGTTTCCTCCAAGCACAAATTGGCCATGCAGTTTTGTTGCAGGCAAAACATAGTGGCGACTTTTAAACTGGCCCCTCTAGCTTCAATGTCATTTTGATCAGCAGCAACTACTAAGTGATGTTATTTACCTCCACGCCATGAAAAGCTTCAGTTGTCAACTTCGGGTTGGGACATTCCTGGAGATTTGGGGGAGGGGCAGAAGCTGGGGAGGGCAGGGTTGGGGAGAGGAAGGACACCAGTAGGGTAGAATGCCATAGAGTCCACTCTCCACAGCAGCCATTTTCTCCAGGAGGACTGATCTCTGTAGTCTGGAGATCAGTTGTAATTTCCAGATCAGCAACCCTATGCCTATTAAGACTCTGTTAAAGGGACAGGATATTTTTCTGCATGCCATTTGGAATCCTTAATGGCAACTCTAAGTCATATCAATTTATGGAGAATTTCCTCCTTTGCCCCAGGTTCCCAACTAGGGTTGCCAACCTCCAGGTACCAGCTGGAGAACGCCTGCTATTACAACTGATCTCCAGCCAATAGAGATCAGTTCAGCTGGAGAAAATGGCTGCTTTGGCAATTAGACTCTATGGCATTGAAGTCCCTCCCCTCCCCAAACCCCGCCCTCCCCATGCTCCACCCCTTAAACCTCCCGCCGGTGGCAAAGAGGGACCTGGCAACCCTATTCCCAACCGGACTTGTGGTGCCTGGGAGAAGGAAGAAACACCTACAACATAGCTTTACCCACAGTGGGCAAGATTTATTTTTAATGAGTCTCAGAAACTTTGCTGAGAAATGTTGCTCGTCTTACTGAAACTCTTGGAGGCATGCATCAAAATTCCTAGGATGCTTCTGCAGAGTGAATTGCCTTGACCTCTCTTTTTAGCTGAAATCCTCTGAGAGAGAAGGCTACTACTGGTATTTTCAGACTCTTTTCATAACACTTCCTTCCATGTGAATAAGAAGGTTAATGGAACAAATGGTATATACTAAAAATGTAAAATATAATAGTAGCAACAAGGGCAGATTCACAGTTAAGCACACCATCCTAGATTAAATGTCTTTTTGAGGTTAGAATAAATAGACATGGTGCTTACATGCATGTGTGTGAGAGAGAGGAAGAAAGTGAAGCAAAATTCATTTTGGAGCTTCCATACACTAACAGGAAGAGGAAAAATTAGTTATCTCAAAAATGGTAAAGCTAGATCTCTGCCTGATTGTTGTTTCCTGATTCAACATACATACCCCACCCACATACACACACACACTTCTAAAGAAAATTTCTTCTTCCCCATCTTCCAACTGAAATCCACTAAAACTGAGAGAAAATCCCCTCAGCCTACCAATGTAGCAGAAAAAGCCAGAAAACAACCTGGGCCCAGAACCTTTTATAGGCTTGAGGCATAATTAGGGTTGCCAACCTCCAGGTAATAGCTGGAGATGTCCTTCTATTACAACTGATCTCTAGGCAATAGAGATCAGTTCCCCTGGAGGAAATAGCCACTTTGGCAATTGGACTCTGGCATTGAAGTCCCTCCCCTCCCCAAACCCCGCCCTCCTCAGGCTCCGCCCCAAAAACCTCCCACCGGTGGCGAAGAGGGATCTGACAACCCTAGGCATAATCACATGACCTGCTCTGTCCTATTGCTGGTTTGTCAGTGTATTTCCTTTCTTTGACCATAGAGGTGGTAGCTAGGCTGAAAAGAGCCCTGTAGTGCAGAGTGGTAACCTGCAGTACTGCAGTCCCAGTTCATCTCACGACCTGAGTTCGATCCCAACGGAAGTCGGTTTCAGGTAGCCGGCTCAAGGTTGACTCAGCCTTCCATCCTTCCGAGGTTGGTAAAATGAGTACCCAGCTTGCTGGGGGTAAAGGGAAGATGACTGGAGAAGGCACTGGCAAACCACCCCGGAAACAAAGTCTGCCTAGTAAACGTTGGGATGTGATGTCACCCAATGGTGCTTGCACAGGGGACCTTTACCTTTAGATAGGCTGAATGCCTGCCGTCCTACCTGAAGAGGGCTCAAAAGCTGACACAAAACCCACCATGGACAGCAGGCTATCTTGTGCATTCCAGTGGTGCCCACTGAACTCAACATAGTTCACTCTTTGGCACACCACCGCAGGAAGGAGCTCTTTGTATAATTAACCTGGATGTCACAAATAGCATCTTTTGGGCCTGCTTGTTTAGCCCTCTATCCTTCTTCACTTTGCGTTCTGCAAAATCGGATGCCTCCCTTTTTTCTTTTTTTAACTCGAGCATGCATTTGCCAAAAGCACGTGGTCACGGCAGTTGCATTTCAAGTGCTTGGCACCCGTGATTGAAGCCAGAGATTCAACAGCACTCCAACGCATCCAGCGCCTGAAACTGTCAGATTTCCAGAAGCCCTGAGAGCTCGATACAAAGAAATTCTAGGTCCTTTAGAGAAGCATCCATATTCATGACAGTTCGCGCATTGGGGTGGTTAGCACCACATTACAAAGAACACCACACAATTGGTTGGGCTACGCCATCAATCATACACTTTGGCTGCTGCATTGATTTCTCGGGGTGAATATTCCTCAACGTAGTACGTGATTTAACCCGATGAGCAAGTGCGCTGCTCCTGGAACCCTTCTAGCCCCCACCCCTCTGTTTGTTGCTTTGGTTTCCTAGGAAGCGCAAGTTGTTTTTAACAGGCACAACCAACTGTAAGCGTTGCAGGTAATCTAGTTGTGACGAGGCACGCACTAGCTGGTGCAAGTAATCCAACCAGACACCGTTCCCGTGTGAATTTTGGGAAGTAGTAATGCACTTGCGCAGCGTTTTCTGGATTGAAACAGGATCATTTGGCACTCGGAAAGTTGCACGCAGATTCGATGTGCGCTAGTCAGTGTCATGTGCGCTAGGAAGTCTCTGCTGTGGAGCGCAGTTCCTCTTCTAAAACTCCCCTTTGTGCAAGATCAATGCTTTTCAATAGGTCTTTTATTTTTATTTATTTTATTAGATTTTTATCCTGCCCCTCCCCAGCCACAGCCAGGCTTGGGCAGCTCACAACCCATCCAACAATTAAAACATAAGTTACAGTTAAAATTTCTAAGACATAAATCTCTATTGGTGCCCTTAAATTATTACAATTATTACAATACATGGCCTGCAGACTTCCATAGGTTCTTCAGAAGCTCTTGTTGATTTTGGTGTGGTCTAAAACTGTGGCCTCAACCAGTGGTACGTATGTACCCCGGCAGGATGCAGAAGTAGTCTAAGTGGGACGCAGGGTATTTTTAAACAATTACAGAGGACCTACTCTCCCTCAATCCTTTTGTCCACCTGCCATGGATTATCCATCTGTGAACTTTTGGCATGCTAGTAGTAACCTTGGACACCCAGTGTTTCTCTGACTCCCTTGTTCTTCCTGCCCACCAGCAAGTGTCTGTGATGTGCTGCTTCCTGCCAACGCTACTCACTAGGGATTATTCATTGTGCTTCTGCTATTTTGTATGTCCTTAAAACTTAACCATAAATGATAAATGTAATAACAAAGTTCTTGTAAACATACTAAATGTCGGTTCTCGTAGGTTATCTGGGCTGTGTGACCGTGGTCTTGGTATTTTCTTTCTTGACCTTTCGCCAGCAGCTGTGGCAGGCATCTTCAGAGGAGTAACACTGAAGGACAGTGTCTCTCAGTGTCAAGTGTGTTGTAAGAGTAATATATATAGTCAGAAGGGGGTTGGGTTTGAGCTGAGTCATTGTCCTGCAAAAGTATCAAAAGTAATGTGCTAATCATTGTCCTGTAAGTATCAAGATAATGTGCTAATGAGGGTGTGTGACTCAGCTCAAACGAAACGTCAGGAAAGAAAATACCAAGACCACGGTCACACAGCCCGGATAACCTACAAGAACAGATGAACTCTGACCGTGAAAGCCTTTGACAATATTTTTATACTAAATGTCCTTCTTGGAAAAAGCAAGTTTTTGTTTCTATCATGGTGGGACCCAGGTTCTTTGACAGAATGATTGGTGGGATGTTAAGATATTAAAGTTTGAGAACCACTGATCTAAAAGAAGATGCATAGAGATTGCTGCTGAATCACAAAGCTAACCAAGTGCAAGAAGAAGGAAGATGGAGATAGGGTTGCCAGACCCCTCTTGCCACTGGAAGGAGGTTTTTGGGGCGGAGCCTGAGGAGGGCAAGGTTTGGGGAGGGACTTCAATGCCATAGGGTTCAATTGCCAAAGAGACCATTTTCTCCAAGTGAAATGATCTCTATTGGTTGGAGATCAGTTGTAATAGGAGATCTTCAGCTAATACCTGGAGGTTATTGGAATTCTCAGGCACTTATGGCAAAGAATGCAAACACATAAATATGCTGCTAACAATATATTGTACCGAGGCACAACACAAACAAATATAGGAATACAAATGATGCACTAAGATGCTAATACATGTGTAAGCTACATCTGAGCCTGCATCAATCATCCGTATAACTTTAAGTCCTGGAAGCTTGATAATACAAGTCAAACTTAAAGTCCTTGAAGCCGTGTGTTGGAAGCCAAAATAAGTCTCCGGTAAGTTCCTTATTTCGCATTAGCTTCTTCCAGTTGGCAATCCACGCTTACAATATCCTCAGAACTTTACCTGGAGAATACCTGGAGGTTGGCAACCCTAGCTGGAGATGATGGATTGTGTCCCTTTTAGGTTCAGCTCTGTTAATAAAGCTATTTAGCATTGCTACACCACATCAAAACATGGCCATATACAATCTCCTGGGCTAAGTGACAGTGACTTCCCTAAGACCACCTTGTTTATTTGTGTAGAAAGGCCGGCATGCCTGAAAAATACTTGCATGCAGTCTGAAACACAGAAGTGAGGGATTGGAAGTGTTTCTACCTGTCCTGTCTAAATTGTTATTCACTTGTTGGTGGATTCTCACTTATTATTAATGAACTCCCTGCAACCATAGCACGAAAGTAGGGTTGGAGTGAAAAGAATCATTTTACCTCCTGGACTTTATCTCTCGAAAACTTTTTGAATCCCTCCATTGTTCCAAGGAATGCTCCAGGTTCTCCTGTCTTCATTTTACCCTTGCCACAACTCTGTGAGGTTGAGAGACAGTGACTGGCTGAGGTCATTCAGCAAATTTCATGGCAGAGTGGGAATTTTCACCTGGGCCTCCCAGAACCTGTAGGCCAACCACTATACCGCAGTGGCTCTCCTTTTTAAAAATTTAAACATATCCCACCTGGTGACTGTGTGAGGAACTGGTTGTCTTATAACACATGCCAAAGCCCGACAAGTAGTTTAGGCTTTGAGATTCTGGACTGGCCCATGGACACTTTGTAAGCATCAAGGATGACCAAAGAATTAAAGAGAGGGACTTCAATGCCATAGAATCCAATTGCCAAAGTGGCCGTTTTCTCCAGGTGAACTGTTCTCTATCAGCTGGAGATCAGTTTTAATAGCAGGAAATCTCCAGCTAGTACCTGGAGGTTGGCAACCCTACATTTACACCTTTTGGCATCGCAACTAAAGGATCAAAACATCATGTGTACACAAACACTGCAACCCTCTTAGAGAAACAGATAGCAACTCACAGAGTGATTCAAAATCATTTACCGTGCAACTCGCGGTGTGGGTGCGACGTGCCAGAGTGCATCACATTTGGCTTATGATACCTTTGCGCCACTTGTGTTTCTGCTTCGCTGCTCCCGATCATGGCAAGGAAGAACTAAAATGTGTAAGTTTCATTCAGGTTTCTTTGTTTGGAGAGTTTCATTCATCTTCCACTCTTTTAACCTAGGAGCTTCCGTATCAAAAGGCATGTTATATAAAAACAGACCACTTAGATTTGGCCAAATCTTTCCCACATCTCTTCAGGGCCAAAAGCTGATTTGAATGAAATATAACTTTGAACCTGTAGCAAACTGGGGTCTCAACAACTAGGGTTCCCATTTGCCCAGTTATGGCGGGCAATTAAACCGGGCTGCCCACGCCCCTCAGCTGATCGATGGGTGGAAGCAGACCCACTGAAGGGGGGGGGAGCGATTCCAGCGCTGCATGATGATATCACTTCCGGGTTTACCTCGGAAGCACCGGCATCACGATGGGGACATACTAACATTCTCCCCGCAAAAGCTCCATGGTTTCCATAGAGTTTTTGGAGGACAGTGCTAGAGCATCCTGCACAATGCCAGTGCTGCTGGGGTAAACCTGGAAGTAACATCATTGCACTAGGCACATGGATTGCCACCCCCAGTCCCGCCTCCACAAAGCTCCTGCCGGAGGCTAGGAAGGACCTGGCAACCCTATCTACAGCTCCCAGTGCTTGTAAAACTGGATGAACCATTTCATGTCACACTACACTAGTTTATAATTAAAGAACTCTTACAAATGCCTTCATAAAGAAATTGGAGATGATACTGTACCCCTATCACAAATTTCCCTGTGACCTGGATGGCACAGGCTAGCCCAATCTTGTCAGATCTCAGAAGCTAAGCAGGGTTGGCCCTGGTAAGCCCTTGGATGGGAGACCATCAAGAAAGTCCAAGGTTGCTGTGCAGAGGCAAGCAATGGCAAATAATTTGTTTGTTTATCTCCTAAGGCGGGAGTCCCCAGTGTGGTGCCTGTGGGGCACCCTGGTGCCTACCAACACCTTTTCTTGTGCCTGCCAAGTGTTTTGAGAAAGTGGGCGGGGCCAAGTGGAGCTTTTGTCCAGCAAGAGTTCCGATTGGCTGTTGGAGTTTTGATTGGCTGGCTGAAGGTAAGCTGTGGTGGCCCTTTTGTGGCTGGATCAGCCTCCTGCAGCGGCCATTTTGTGGTTGCACCCACTACATTGTGGGTTCAACAAAATTCCAAAGGTGCCTGCAGGCTCAAAAAGGTTGGGGACCCCTGGCCTAAGGGGTCTGCACAGCCAATCAAATCTCCATTGACCAATCAGAAGCCTCGCTGGGCAAAAGCTCCACCTGGCCCCACCCATTTTTCTTAAAACACTTGGCAGGCACCAGGAAAGCCTGTGACTTGATGGCACTTTCCACCATCACAAACTTGGGAACATATTTGATAATGAAAAAGAGAACGGCCAGTTTTGAATTCAGACTCTAGTTTCTTAAAATATGGTTACTTAACTTGAATGATATGGTGGATACATTCTTGTTTTCTCTCCCTGGACGCCAATGTGGTCTTAAAGATGTACCTTTTTGGTTAAGGGTTACCATTTTTGCCTGCGATTGTGGCTTCTTTGTTACTAGAAAATGCTACAGGTAGTATTTTAACTACTATCTACAGGTAGTATTGCACAAAAATATTAACATTTGAGCATGCAGTATACATGACAGCACAGTATGCATGATAGCACAGTAGGAACTGTGCTATCCAACCCTATGTATGTTAACTCAGAGGTATCTTCCACATTATTAGATATGCTTAAGACTGTAGTTTTTGATGGTCTGGTTCTATATATGCTTAGTTGAAAATAATTTCCACTGAATTCAATGCAATTTATTTCCAATAAAGGATGCATGGGATTTCTGTCTTAAGGATCAGATATACCTTAATATCTCATTTGTGTTTACTTTAAATGACAGTATTTTTCCTTTGCAAATATAATACAAACACGGAAGAGATTGTAATGAGTCCTTAGTGCCTCCTGCACAAGCTTGTTAAGAGAATATTAGGTAGATGGTGACACTCAAATTAAGAATAGTTAATTATGCCAAAGAGAGATCAATTATTGTTTCTTCCACCAGGCTCATTTACTTCAGTTGTATCATTTGAACATTGTGTTCTGTCTTTGATCTTTATATCTCCTTGGAAGAGAAAATGGCAATTACAAGAAGCTGGTATTTGGCTTTCCTCGATTTTCCCCTCCAATGTATGAACAATTTGTTTGCTCTTGTACGACTCAGTGGGATCGGATCTTGTGGGCCCTGCGTCTTCTATTGTGCCGTTCATTTGGATCTCTTGTTTTCTAGGCTGGATCTTGCCCAGTCACTGGGCTTAACCCAGCTCCAAGTGAAGACTTGGTATCAGAATCGCAGGATGAAATGGAAGAAAATGGTAAGTGCCATGAATGAGTTTGTTTGGTCTTTTAAGTTCAAGACTCAGGAATGAGAAAAGATAAAAAAATAGCTTTAGTGCAATGACCGAACGCATCTAATTCGCGTACTTGCAATTGGTTCATTCCTTCATTTTCACCTTCGATCCTTCTCAGTTTCTATCTTTGTTGTATAGTAATGGCCATTTTCCAGTTTTTCCAGCAAGTGTGAATCTAGGGTTGCCAACCTCCAGGTACTAGCTAGAGATCTCCTGCTATCACAACTGATCTCGAGCCGATAGAGATCAGTTCACCTGTAGAAAATGGCTGCTTTGGCAATTGGACTCTATGGCATTGAAGTCCCTCCCCTTCCCAAACCCCACCCTCTTCAGGCTTTGCCACCGGCAGGAGGTTTTGGGGGCAAAGAGGAACCTGGCAACCCTAGTGTCTTCAGTCAAGTCCAAATTATATGATAGAGACACTCCAGTGCACACTGCAGTACATATATAGCTGTTCCTCAGGGCTGCCAACACCAGGTTGGGAAATTCCTGGGGATTTGGGGGTGGAGCCTGAGGAGGGCAGGGTTTGGGGAGGGGAGAGTCCTCAGTAGGGTATAATGTCATAGAATCCACCCTCCAAAGGTTGATTCTATGACATTATACCCTACTGAGGGCTCTCCCAAAACAGCATAAAAAGCACCCACACAAGGAACAATGTATTTTTTAAAAAACTGGAACATCCAAGGCAACACATGGACAAGTGGTCTTGATCCTCAGTTGCCACGAATCAGAATTATATTGATTGACATCAAAAGACCCTTCCCATTTTTATCTTAGTTGGAGAAACGGGTTGGATTCTTCCATGAAAAAGTTTCCCTCAGCAAGTCTGTGGATGATTTCAGCACAAGGGGACAGTTCAAGGTACTTTGTCTCTCCAAGTAAAGGTATACTCGTTGCCTCCTATGACTCAGCCACTGGCCAGGTGTCCAAATGGAGCCCTGAGGAACAGCTTGGACCTGGTTTAGGGTTGCCATCTCCAGGTTGGGAAATCCCTGAAGATTTGGGGGTGGAGACTGAGGAAGGTGGGGTTTGGAAAGGGAGGGACCTCAACTGGGTACAATGGTATAGAGTCCACTCTGCAAAACAGCCATTTTCTCCAGGGCAACCAATCACTGTAGTCTACAGATAAGTTGTAATTCCAGGAGATCTCCAGACCCCATCTGTAGCTTAGCAACCCTAAACTGGATAGCAGTGATGGAGGTCCAAGAGTCAATGCCTGCCACCTAGGGTTGCCCGTCTCCAGGTGGGACCTGGCCATCCCCTGGAATTACAGCTCTTTTCCAGACTACAGAGATCAGTTCCCCTGGATAAAATGGCTGCTTTGGAGGGTGGACTCTATGGCATTGTACCCCATTGAGGTCCCTGTACTCCCCAGGCTCCACCCGCAAATCTCCAGGAGTTTCCCAGCCTGGATCTGGCCTCCCTACCCGCCCCCCAATCCACAGCGGGTGGCCAGGGAAGGACCTGGCAACCCTACCCACCTCTTGCACTACCAGTGGCCAGGAGTGGGCTGAGTCCCTGCAATAGATTCCTGCTCTTTGCATTATGCTGCCCAAAGGTCTCTCTTGGGTGACTTGACTGGAGATCCGGCCTTGTCTACACATATGGTTGCCAGGTCCATTAGCTCCACTGGCGGCAGCTTTTCAGGAGTGCTACTGGGGCGCGCCATGCATGTGCACACCTGGCGTGATATGTGTGAGCACCCCACACTCTATGCCTACATCACTTCCAAGTTTACCTGGAAGCAATGCAGACACTCTAGCAATCTCCGCTGAAACTCTATGGTTTTCATAGAGTTTCATCGGAGGTTGCTAGAGTGTCCGAGTCACTTCCAGATAAACCCAGAAGTGACGTGGGCGCAGCAAGAGGGCATGTTTGCATGCGTTGCCCACCAACCCTCAGCTGGTTGGTGGGCAGCCGGGTGGATGGGCGGGATTTTGCCCTCCACCACTGGGCACTTGGCAACCGTATCTACACAACTTTTCAATTAGTCACGTACCAAATGGCAAAACAAAACAAATCAAAACCCAACCCTGTAGAATTTCAAAGTGATGTTAAATGCGTAATATGTTTTTCGTCCAGGTTCTGAAAGGTGGCCAGGAAGCTCCCACGAAGCCCAAGGGCCGCCCCAAGAAAAACTCCATTCCCACCTCAGAAGAGATTGAAGCCGAGGAGAAGATGAACAGCCAAGCTCAGAAGCAAGCCGTGGAGGATGGCCAGGTTGTGGAAGAGTCTGAATCGACCAAGGAGCAATTGGACACCCTCTCGGAGACAGAGGAGTCCCCTGAACACACACCAGAAACCTCCCCAGAGGAGACGACATCTAGTTAAGAGAGAGGGAAAAGGCCAGCTGGGGGAAAAAAAGAGAACAATGTATAAACCGGAAGCATGTACGTTTTGTGCCTTACAAAATCAGCCAAATGCAGTGGGTCGCCGTGGAGGAAAGTGACCCGTTGTAAACTGTGACAATTTCCCCCTTTCCTCATGTTGTGGGTACAACATCCCCACAGATATCATGGGGGAGGGGGGCTGAGCGCTCCTCCAAATGTGACTGCATGCTTAGAAAGTTGAGACTCTGGAAGCGCCTGAGAAGTGGAAACCTCCCTCAGTACTGTCTGAAGAGGCTCTTCTGTGACAGCACCGTTGCCTGAAAGATGGGTTCATTGTCTTGCCATTATTATCCGGACTTTCAAAATGGGTGCAGAACAGCAACTGCCAAGAGGCGAGGGCTTTCTCTTTTCCAACAGAGTTTTCTTTTGCAACCAGCACTTAATTGGGGAAGGGTCAAAGCAAAGCATTTGCAGGGGGTGTCTAAAATGTGCAGCGTTGATGCTTGACCATTCTAAAAAGCTATTTTTTGAGGGAGGGGAAGAAAAATGATAGGCTTACCAACTCCAGGTGGGGGAATTGCTAAAGATTTGGCGTGGAAGCTGGGGAGGGCAGGGTTTGGGGAGGAAAAGCACCTCAGCTGGGTAAACTGCCACAGAATCCTCCCTCCAAAGCAACCGTTTTCTCCAGGGGAACGGATCTCTGCCTTTTGGAGATCAGTGGTGTTTCTGGGAGACCTCTCGGCTCCACTTGGAGAGGGTTGCCAACTCTGGGTTGGGAAATTCTTGATCTGGGGGTGGAACCTAGGGAGGGAGGGGTTTGGGGATGGGAGGGACCTCAGTGGAGTATAATGCCATAAGAGCCCATCCTCCAAAGCAGCCATTTTCTCCAGGCAAACTGACCTTCGTCATCTAGAGATCAGTTGTAATTCCAGGAGATCGCTAGGCTCCACCTGGAGGTTGGCAACCCAAGAACAGGAAGATCTAGATCTAGAGCTGCTTCCATAGTTGTGGAGCTTAGTGAAAGGGGGAGGGAGACTTCCAGCAGAGCAAAGAACTGTGGTGGGCAGCAGGGCAGAGAGAAAATATCAGTGGAGCTACCCTATCCAGTGTGCTGGATCCATGGAGGGTGAACTAGTCAAGGTTGCAAGAAGGCTGGTGGGTGCAGTTTGTCTTTAGGTGCCCAGTGCTCTGTGGGCACCTAGCCCCAAACTGTTAGGTGGTGCCAGTGTGGTGTAGTGGTTAAGAGCGGTGGTTTGGAGCGGTGGGCTCTAATCTGGAGAACCGGGATTGATTCCCCACTCCTCCACATGAGTGGCGGAAAGTAATCTGGTGAACTGGGTTGGTTTCCCCACCCCTCCACATGAAGCCAGCTGGGTGTCCTTGGGCTAGTCACAGCTCTCTTAGGGCTCTCTCAGTCCCACCTACCTCACAGGGTGTCTGTTGTGGGGAGGGGAGCAGAAGGTGATTGTAAGCCAGTTTGATTCTCCCTGAAGTGATAGAGAAAGTCGGCATAAAAAAACCAATTCCTCCTCCTCCTCCTCCTCCTGTGGAACACATGCAGAGTTCCTTCTTCATGAAGTTCAGCCAGTCCATGCCCCAGAACATGCACATACAGAGCACGTACAGAGCACATACAGTGCCAGTGTGGACAACTGAGTGTCAGCACACGCCAGGAGCTTGTACATTGGAGTATTACAGCTGCAATAGGTAGAGGAAGAATGACAAAGGGTATACGGGAGGGCTGTCTTAGGATCACCTGCTCTTCAATACAGTGCCTGACACCTAACAATGAGCAGGGTCTAGGTCGGGTTTGGGGCTCACTGTAACGGAATGCATACCTAGTAAACTTCCCTCAAACTAGCCTTGCAAGGAATCAAGAACTCAGGTTTAGGGGTTGTTGTTTTTTCATAATTAAGTGACTGTTCATACTGATGTTGGGTACAAGTATCTGACTTGGTCTCAAAATGCACAGGTGGTGCTGTCACTTGTGAATGACGCATGGCGTTTTAATGCCTAGCACTGCCATCCCCAAATAGAGTTACACCCTTCTAATAAGTCGCTATGCTCAGAAGGGTGTAACTCTGCTTAGGATGGTGTCTGCAATATGCAAAGTCGGGGAAAGGGGAAAGGATTGTAACCCTTGCTCCAGAGAAGATTGCAGAAGATCCTGCCAAGTGAACACCAGTGCGCCATTCACATCAGACTGTGCCCGAGTGTGTTTTTTCTTACAGCTGCCACCCACTGAAAGAAATCTCACTGAACAAATTGTATGACATGGAAGTATGACATGCGTGTTTACTTGGAGTAAGTTCCCTGACCTAGATATCCAAGGCTAGCCCACCCTTGTCAGATCTTGGAAGCTAAGCAGAGTCAGCCCTGATTAGTACTTGGATGGGAGACCATCAAGGAAGCCCAGGGTTGCTACACAGAGGCAGGCAATGGCAAACCACCTCTGTATGTCTCTTGTTTTGAAAATCCTATGGGGTCTCCAGAAGTCAACTGTGACTTGACGGAACTTTCCACCACCACCAAGTACAGTCAGGATAACTTTCAAACTTGAATGAATCAATGAGATACACATATATTTGTATATGAATAAAAACAATAGTTTGGAATGGTTCTGAAGAAAAAAACAGACCTTTTAAGAAAACATTACTGTTTTAGAGTCATTTTTTTTAAAAAAAATAATATGAACACAGTGCTGCAACTTTTAGCCATCGTACAACCAGATTTTTTTTTTAAAGTGTGTTCACTATTGCAGGGTGTAAGGTTTTTTGTTGTTGTTTTGTTTGGAGGGGTTACGTCTGTTTTGCTGAGCTACCACTGGTAGGGTAAGGAATAACTCCCTCCCTCTTGCTGTTCACTTGAATATCGGGGGGGGGGGTAGAGATGGGGGCATTCACTGTATGGGGAAGAGTGGGTAAGTACTAAATCAACAAACCATTCGGCAAGTTGCTTCTCCAGTTAATCAGGACCTTCCTTTTCATCGATGAAAAGGTTTTTAAAATCCGTTCATCTAAACGACCAATCAGCTCAATGTTGCAGCACTTATTTGTTGTCATTTAAAATCCGAAATGCTTTGAACTTGGATTCACTAAGGTAGGCATGACTAGGCTTTGAGCCTGTTGAGTCCCACTGAGGCTTTTGACAGCCATCCTACAAAAACGTTGCGGCGCCTTCGCAACTCTTCCCGACTGGGCTGCGCTTCCCGACTTTGCAAGGTGCTTGTTTTAAGGACGTGGGAATATCTTTAGCATCTGGGGAGAGGGAGCGACAGAATTAAGGAGAAAATTTCACAGCAGAAACACTGCATTTCGTTTCCAGCCCTATGTGCCAAGATTAGATAAGCGCCGTGTTTCCGATACTTTTGTTGAAGGATGCATTTTCGCCCAAAGGCTGCAAACAGATGTATCGAGATAACCTTTATTTTTTAATTAAAAATAAAATATATAAATAAAGGAGTCAATGAAGCCTCTCTCGTCCAAAGTTTTAAGAACTGGATTTATTCTGTGCTCTGCTGAAGCCAGGCCAAAAATCCCAGAGGGGAAAAAAATTCAATACCCCAATACCTGTACTGGTAGTGTTGCCAACCTCCAGGTGGTAGATAAGAACAACAGCACGTGGCTCAATCACAATAAATACAACTAGAAAAATGTATGGTACAAAAACATTTGTTCATGTTCATATAATGACCAAAAAAATAGTAAACATCAAACCAAATACACCAAAGCAATATTTCAAAAGGAATTCAAGTTCATCCCCAGTTCATAGGAGAGTCCAATGTAAAGTTCATAAACCAAAAAGAGTCAAACCCGACTTCCATGAAGAAAAACTCCTATGAAACCCAACTTTCCCACGATGGCCGTGCTTCAGACTGACCGTCTCTCCGGGGAGACGGTCGGTCTGAAGCACGGCCATCGTGGGAAAGTTGGGTTTCATAGGAGTTTTTCTTTATGGAAGTCGGGTTTGACTCTTTTTGGTTTATGAACTTTACATTGGACTCTCCTATGAACTGGGAATGAACTTGAATTCCTTTTGAAATATTGCTTTGGTGTATTTGGTTTGATGTTTACTATTTTTTTGGTCATTATATGAACATGAACAAATGTTTTTGTACCATACATTTTTCTAGTTGTATTTATTGTGATTGAGCCACGTGCTGTTGTTCTTATCTACTCAGTTCTTGTCAGCATAGGTCTTGTGTTCTTTCTAGAACCTCCAGGTGGTGGCTAGACATCTCCCGCTATTACAATGTATCTCCAGCTGATAGAGATCAGTTCATCTGGAGAAAATGGATGGTTTGGCAATTGGACTCTATGGCGTTGAATTCCCTACCTTCTCCAACCCCTGCCCTCCTCAGGCTCTGCCTCCAAAATCTCCAGGTATTTACCAGCCCAGAGCTGGCAACCCTATCTATTGCCAATAAAAAGTCCAAACTACTGAGAAAGCATCAACTTCTAGTTTCATCCACCAACCAAATGAGATGTAATTCCAGGGGATACCCAGGCCCTGCCTGGAGGCTAGTATCCATACATGGGGATGAGGCATGCAGATGCTGCCCCCACCCACTTCTACCCCACACACTGCTGCTTCTACAATTGGGATGACTTTTCTGCTTGCCATGAGGAAGCAGCCCCTGTTACAATTATAAACTGGAATGCCCAATTCTCTCCTAACTCTGCCTTGTAGTTGGGAAGAAATCCATCTTTTTATCACTGTTATTTGCTAGTGAAGCCCCCATTTCCTGGCCATCCTTTGGTGCCTTTAAGAGAAGCATGAGATGCCAAAATTGGAAAAGAAAATGTGAAATTGCCTGTTGGGGGAAACCTATCCTGCCAAATTTCAGTTTGTCGTGCAGCTGTTAAAGGCCACTGGGATGCAGCCAGAAAAATAAAACAAAAGATGGCCCCTCTCTTACCAGCTCTTGAAAGGGGATAATCTCTCCTGTCACAGTGGTGAGTGTTGACATTGTGATGCATGACTCACAGGGCTTGTGGCTGGTGGCACAGAAGATTATTTGATCCAAATCAGAGGAAGGTTTGGGCAGAGTTGGGAACAGATCTGATAAACAATCATGTCAAACGTCTTCATCCTCATGCGTTAGCGTACGTGCTGAACTCTCGAAGACACTCTGTGTGAATCCAGTGAGCCTAGGAGGTATCCAGAAGAGGAATCATAGCCATGATGTACATTTAAATACGTGCAAACTTAGAGATCCTCATTGCCCAGTACAGAAGCAAAACCAATCCAAGGTGAAATGCAAAAATAGTCAATCGGCTAAGTTGCAGATACCCTTCAGACCCAACGTGGCATTATATGGTATTCTCATATGACATCTTGCTGTTTAGAAATTAAACATGGGTTATGAGACTGTGGGGGCATCTGCCAGCAGAAGGGAGTGACTGGCTCAGTGGAAGAGAATCTGCTTGGTATACAGAAGGTCCCAGGTTCAATCCCTGCCATCTCCAGTTAAAAGGATCAGGTAATAGCTGATGGGATACACCTCAGACCCTGGAAAACCACTGCCTGTCTGAAAATACTGACCTTGTTATACCAAGGCCTTTTATGCAGGGACGTTTCCCTGAAGTCAGCCCGCGCCGACTGCTTCAGGGCTTCCTTTTGATTATGCATGCCTTTTCTGCCCGTCAGAGGTTGCCTCGCTCTCCCTGTGTGTTTTTCCCCATTTTCCAGATTTTGGCTAAAACAGCATCTGGAAAACATGGGCAAAATGCGCAGGGAGAGGGAGGCGTCCTCTGATGGGTGGAAAAGGCATGCATAATAATTTTTTAAAAGCCCCGAAGCAGTCAGCAGGGGTGACCGTGGGGAAACATCCCTGCATAAAAGGCCCAAGAATCTGACTCAGTGTGAAGTAGCTTCATGTATTTCATCAAAAGAATGACAGTGCAATGCAATCCTATGCAGAGTTATTCTAGCCTAATGTAATTGATTTGGTTGCAATCTTGTGCACCCTTACTTATGAGAAAATCTGATTTGGACTTGTCTCCGAATAAAAGGGTACAGCATCAGAACACAAATGACAGTTTATTTTAATGTAGAGAATGGTTTTGTTACCCATCCTAGTCAACAGACCTAAGAGAAAGATCAGCTGGTTCACAGCAGATGACCACATTGTACTAAAAGCAGTTTAACTTGAAGATGGTCTTCTGCTGAATCACCCCCTCCAAGTCTAAACTTGATGGCGATCAGCAGGACAGCAAAATGGGTCACAGAGCAAAGATTGGGGTTTCTGTCTGCTAAGGGAACTTCCCAGGTATGTAGAAAAATATAACAGGAAATTGTATAAGGGCATCTCTTAAGTTGCCTGATGAGGACTGAGCATGTTTATAGCCCTCTTGGAGGAAGAGAATACCGAATACAGTTGAGAGTGAAATAAAATATTTAATTGGCCTGCAGAAGTCTCTAACGAACTTACATTACCCTCTCACTGTAGTGTTAGGGCATTGATTCTGAGCAGCTGAACCCAAACTACAACTCCCAAGAGACAATATAAGCACATAAGAAAAGCCGTGCTGGATCAGACCAAGGTCCATCAAGTCCAGCAGTCTGTTCACACAGTGGCCAAGCAGGTGCCTCTAGGAAGCCCCCAAACAAGACACCTGCAGCAGCATTGTCCTGCCTGTATTCCAAAGCACCTAATATAATAGGCATTATTTTCTGATAATAATGGCTTCATCAGTATTCCTGTACCATGTTATGAAGAGAATCTGATTTAAGGTTCCTTCTCGTTTCCTTTCAGCATTAATAGTTGGCTCAGGTACAGTTTCCCCAAAACATCTTGAGCTGAGACAATTCTGCAGGTGCAATCTTTGGCCCTAAAATATCATTTAGCCATGAAGGAAGCCGGCAACATTGTC
The DNA here is from genome assembly GCF_029931775.1 of Euleptes europaea. Classification (NCBI taxonomy): domain Eukaryota; kingdom Metazoa; phylum Chordata; class Lepidosauria; order Squamata; family Sphaerodactylidae; genus Euleptes; species Euleptes europaea. The sequence goes on along the minus strand of NC_079325.1, from coordinate 12,644,459 downwards.
ATCACATGGGAACTGCCAACAAGTCTACACAAGGATGTATTGGAAGGTTTACCTTCACCTGTGGAATTCCATGGTAGCAATACACTCTGTTGTTCAATTCTTCCAGCATTGCCCCCCTCCCCCCACCCCCTGGAGCTGTTCTGTACACCCAGCAGGATAGTATGCAAAATCCTTCCAGGTCTTCAGAACTGGAGGGAGAGGATGAATGTTTAGATGTTTATCCCACGAAAGTCTCCCTTTATACTATTTCATAGAAAAGGCTAAGATAAACAGTTCTTTTGAAACAGTAGTTGGGGTGGGGATATTTGTATGTAGACTATTAAGTATTCATTTCCCTCACCTGCATCCTAGAGTGGTACAGTCCAGGAACAGCTCTACTACTTGATCCTAATTGTACACACTGGTCCTTTTTGAACACTAATCATTACTTTTCCTCCTCATAGTGGTCCATTGCCATTTGTGAAAGCTGCAGAATAGACAGAGGAATCATTTCCACCATTTTCAAATGTCTTACATTTGTTTTCCCTTTGCAAACTTGGCTCATCTTTCCAGAGTAACCTTGTTATGTTCCGTAAATTGACTCATTCCTATATAACAAGTCTTTCAACTTCTTGGAACTTGGGGAGTAGGTAGGATAGGCTATTACCCAAAGGGGAATTTTTGTATTATTATGAAACACATGGGAAGCATGGGCTAGAGAAAAACCTTTTACAGATTTCGAAGTAGTGATCACTGAATCCCTTTGGCTTGATTTGGAATTGTCTGCATATTTATGAACTTTCTGGGTCAGGATTCAGAAAAAGCTCATGGTTTCTGAGCATCCCTTCACTGCTCATAATATGTTTCATGCATGATGATAGATATTGCCCCTTGGGAATTGTAGTTTTGCTACACCTGTCCTGAACCCACTGGTTTGTTCATGCTATTCACAGTAATCCATGGCAGTTTTATCAAGAATCAGCAGCTAATATGACAGAAGTTCTGCCCAAGTACTGGCTTTTTAAAGTTCCTATAATTTCCCAACAATAAATCAGAATTTATTTGAGAATAAGCGATTACCATTAAATAACTTCAGCATGTACCTCTATAAAGTATTTGAAAGCACATGTTCAGAATTTAATTTAACATTCTGAGCTGAACATCTTGGGAAAATAATGCTTGATTTGTAATACAGCCAGGAACTACAAGATGGACACTGTATGATGAATGCGTGTACCAAATTTAGTAGTGATGGAGTCTGGAAGCACAACTATTTCAGACTGATAAATAAGAGGTACCATTTCCTAAGGTAAGAATACCCAGATCTTTAGTATCACTGTAAAGTTTTGCAAGTCTTAGAAGCTCTGCAAAGCCATGTAAAAATGAGTGGACAGTGATGACATAGGGAAGAAGAAGAAGAACAAGAAGATTTTCTGTAACTTTTAAGAAGAATCAAACTGGGTCACAATCTCCTTCCTCTCCCTACAACAGACACCTTGTGAGGTAGGTGAAGCTGGGAGAGCTCAAAGAGGCTAGCCCAAGGTCACCCAGCTGGCTTCAGGTGGAGGAGTGGGGAAACCAACCCGGTTCACCAGATTAGAGTCCGCAGCTCATGTGGGAGTGGGGAATCAAACCCGGTTCTCCAGATTAGAGTCCACCGCTCTTAACCACCACTCTTAACCACGCTGGAAGAATATGTACATTACAGCCAATCCTCTTATACCATGGCCAACTGTGGGGGGAAATCTCCAGCCATGATCACTTTTCAGTAGAAGCACATGGCTGCTAACCAGGACTTTTCTCACATTATCATATTGAGGCAGCAGCACATTATCAGAGCATGGGATCATAACCAGGTCCAAATCCTGCCATAATCTCTAGCATACATATTTACAATGTAGGGGAATGGGAAATGTGGCATTCAAAATATCCATCCATCAACTGCACTTGGAAAGATTGTTGGTTAAATCCAAATTCAGGACCACTGAAGAGAATCCATAGAAGGAAATGACCAGTTAAGTTCATTTGCTCTGAATCTTCTCTTTATGATAACCAAAACCAGTCAAGGCTAACCTGAATGACAGAAATAATTACATTTCTACTCTGTAGCACTCAGAGTGAACCCAAACCTTCCTTGGCTGCTGGGATGTATGAATGCTGCCAAGAGGGAAAGGTGTGCTCCCAGGTTGTTGCCAGACAAACAAGGTGAGCTAACCCCTCTGGTCTGTTCTAACACGTCCATTACCCAGTGGAAACACTGAGGCTATTGTTTGCTTGAACAATCTAGGGCAGGATGAGGCCCCCGTTCTTTCACAGGCATTTGCAAGTTACTCCCAAGCTCAGGGGATATTATGGCAGACTTGAGGTTTTTCTTTGTCTTCTCCAATTTTGCAAGAAAACTCATTAGATGAAGGAGTTCCCCAGTACAGATGGTTAGTTATCATGTACTGGCACTCCCTGGATGAAATAAATATTTGCATAAAGCAGAAGAAACTAATCCATGGTAGACAAAATAGCAATTTCCCCTGTGTGCATTACACCACATATACTTGTAGACTATGAAAATCATGTAGGCACATTGCTTCTCTATGGAAGAGGGGGTGACCTCTTAGGGACCCCATAAAATTGGACCCCCTGACCCAATCTTCACCAAACTTTGGCATTCATGCAAGGAGAGTCCCTTGAAGCTACCCTGAAAATTTGGGAACCCTACCTCCAAAAATGCCTTCCCCAGATCTCATTTTTAAAATTCCCATAGGGAAAAGCCTGGGGAAAGCTGAAGCCGAAAAAAGCCGAATACCTATTTGGCTGATTCGGCGATCAGCTATCCAGCTTCGGCTTTATTCCCAGTTTTAATATTTGGCTTTCATTAAATCTGAAAGATGCCAAAAAGTCCTTTTTGCGGTTTATTTTCTCTTCAGGTTTATTGGTATACACAACCCTACTTACAAGCTTCTAGGCCCATTGACTTAAATGGTGTAAGAAATACTAATGGTATTGTAATATCTATCTACGGGAAGAATCTGTGTTTCTTTATTTGTACATATTAAAATAACATGATGCCATTTCTTAGAACATGTTAAGAACTAAAACATTTTCTTATCAAGGTGTGGCTGGTGCCTCCAAGACAGGCTCACCAGGGCAATGTCGCATTACAGGTGAAGAAGCCAGTTTTCACTTCCAAATCTTCAAGCATCACTTTGAGATATCTGCTGGATCTCCAGATTGCCCATAACTCTGAAATGCTTGTAATTCAGAAAACTTGATAGTGGAAAACTACTTCAGCCCAACCTTCTCCCAAAAGATTACTTCATCTAGCCTTTTGCATGATACCAACATGGTCAGAGTTATTAATCGTTCCAAGTATGTTCCCCAACGTAAGCTTAATAGCCTCTAAAAATCAGTTCTTCTGAATTCATGTCAACGCATGACTTGAATCCATGGAATCACTCATGAGTTCTGGTGGGTACTCAACAAATAATAAATCATGATTTCTCTGAATTATCACCAAAAGATAATTCCACCATTTCTCAAGGCAGGACTGCTCTGGTACCAGCATGAGAAGAATGGGTGAGACAGACGACACTTGTGGAAGAGGTCAAACTCTGGAAGGGTCTCTGACTGATCCATTCATGATGACAAGGGTTTAGGATGGGGTCAGCTAGATGGAGCCTGCTTTTGGCAGGAGATGTTTGGCAGAAAGATAGAGAGGCTGAATAAGAGTTACTTTCAGCATGCAGCAGAAGGAGAATAAAAGGAATGTAGAATTGTAGAAAGGAGCCGCGTAGCACAGAGTGGTAAGCTGCGGTACTGCAGTCAAAGCTCTGCCCCCAACCTGAGTTTGATCCTGATGGAAGTCGGTTTCAGGTAGGCAGCTCAAGGTTGACTCAGCCTTCCATCCTTCTGAGGTCGGCAAAATGAATACCCAGTTTGCTGGGGGTAAAGTGTAGATGACTGGAGAAGGAAATAGCAAACCACCCCGTAAACATAATCTGCCTAGTAAATGTCGTGATGTGATGTCACCCCATGGGTTGGTAATGACCCAGGTCTTGCGTAGGGGACTTTACATTTTAACCTTTAGAAGTGTAAAAACTATAGTGCAGAATGCTATGTCTTTCTTAATAGCCAGGAGTCAGGAGAAAGATAAAAAGTCTTAATGTAGTATTTAAGATATATTCTCATATATATCAAATTTTTATCCCACCTTTCCACTCAGGAGCTCAAGGTGATGTTCAGAGTTCTTTTGCCATTTTATCCTTAGAGCAACCCTGTCCCTCTGAGACACATTAGACTTGGAGATAGACAATGATTAACATAAAGAATTTCATAACTGAGGAGAGATGTGAACGCTAGATCTTTTGTCACTATACCATCCAGATTAATAAATTTTAAAAATCCCTGTAGCAATTCAACCTTGTCCCCTCGCTGAGCATCCCAAGTTCAGCCATGAAAGAAAGGAAACAGGAAGAATTCTGTCTTTCAGCGATAATTTCCCCTAATACCTGCCAGCAATTTTATTTTTAGCTTCCTCTCTCTTTTCATTTTCCCCCTCACCTGTTCCTCTCTGTTTATTTTGCTTGTGGGTTGATTGGGCTTGCAGTTAAAGTACGATTTTGCTTTGCTGAACTGTCATCACTAGCACAGTATTAACAGGATAATTCACTGACAAACTATTTAAACTGCAAAAGGAAGAAGGTGGGGAGGGGGGCTGAGGAGGAGAGAGAAGAATTTACCGCCTCAGGTCAACGAGCAGGCCAAGAACAACCGAAACTCAGCTGTGTGTACCTTCACAAATTCCATGAGGGCCATCACAGTTTCCTTTATAATTATCCTCACTTATCAGGCAGATTGTCACTTTGCCTGAGTTGATCTTTGGTACAGAGATTGTTTCTTTCTTTCTAGCTTGAAGCGAGTTTTAAAAAAAAACCAACAGAACCAAAAACCGAAAAGAAAGGGGTAATCATGCACCTGCTAATGAGGTATGTGCCTTATTCTGTGATCCATCATCTGAAGATGTTTGAAGGCCCCAGTAACACCTGACCCTCCTCCTAACAGCACGGAGCCACTTGAGGAAGGAAAGATGGTTTTCTGTTCAAAATATGGAGCCAAAACAAAAATGATCAGCAAAGGATCTTAAGGCGAGAACTGGTAGAAAAAATGGTAGCACAACTTGAGTCTTCCAAACCTTTCTGTAACATCTGGTGTTACTCGTTCCTCAGCCAGTGTGATGATAATGGTTAGGGTATCAACATAGGAGTGGGGAGACCATGCTGAAAGCCCCCACTTTTCCAGGAAACTCATTGGGTGCCTTTGGCTCTGTCACTTTGTCTCAGTCTAATTTACCACACTGGATTTAAAGTGAAAATAAAATGGAAGATGGGAGAACTATACATACTAATTTTCTTTAAGGAGGGATAGAATAATAGCTATTCTGAGGTATGTTTTATTGGAAAGGGAAGGGAAATATATATTGTGATGACCTCAGAGGACTGGTTAAGTTGAGCAAGGGGAGAACAAACCTGAACACAAGGCTTCCATTTTCAATAGCAGTCCACTGGCCCTGGGAATAGAGTTGCCTATCTCCAGGTAGTGGCTGGAGATCTCCTGGGATTACAACTGATATCCAGGTGATACAGGTTAATTCACCTGGAGAATATGACTACTATGGAAGGTAGACTATGGCATTATACCCCATTGGAGTCCCTCTCCTCCCCAAACCCCACCCTCAGGCTCCACCCCCCAAATTTCCAGATATTTCCCAACCCAGAGCTGGCAACCCTATTTGGGAACAAGCAGTTCTGCTCAGTCTGAGTTTACACATTAGGTTTTGGAGAAATCAAAAAAGCATTGCACTCTCAAGATGGAAAAACAAATCCTTGATCCTCCTTTTGGAAATGTCCTCTTTTATTCCCACCTAGTAATCTCATAAATCACGTGTTTTTGGAAGCCAATGAAAGCCACTTGGTTACATCTCAAACAAGAGCAAAGACTTGATTGAACATGAGGCACTCCCCTGCCAAAGTTAAACACATTTAAGTTACACTGATCACAGACAGAAAGATTTGTCCACATATTTAATTCTTCCCTTGAGATTAATGAAAGAGTTAAGAATTACACAAATTTGTCATGCAAAATTTTGCATTTGGAATTCAAATCTAAATTTTCTAAGGTGAGATTTCATTTCAGACTCTGACATTCAAGTATTTTAGGCTTGCTGGCATCTATTGATGGTTTTACTCTGGACTGCATCAAGTACAAAATTTTCAAATGCTAATAATATGAAATACTATTGGACATAAACAGTCTAATGCAGCCAGATATACTATTGTAGAGCAGAAGATACAAAATAAGTATTATGTGCCAAATCTCCAAATACTGAAATCCAGCTTCACTGGATGTCTTATGCAGATATAAAATTTTTGGAAAATCTTTAGCAAATATTTGCACATTTAGAGAACATCTGGAACATATCCAGCATTTGCAGAAGAAAATTTAGTGGAGAGTTGTGTGGAGCAAATCTGATCAGTCTCTGTTCGGACCCCCAAAGCTAACTATAATGTTTCAAGCATGTTTGTTTTTAATAGGAAATGGAAACTTATTTTTAAAGGCATTTGTCAGCACAGTGCGGCGGGTTGTAAGTCTCAATCCTACCTTGGCTGAGCTGGTCTTAGACTAGGTGCCCTTCATCCAACTTCTAGGATATTATGATCCTACAAATTCCACTGTTTTTTTCCCCAGTGAAAGTTTTCTCTTCACCTGATCCTGTGAATATTGCCAAGCTTACAACTCATTATACGTGGAGGATCAAGTTGTACTGTAAAGTTGACAAAAATGACAATTTCGTCTCGTTTCCCCCTCCCCCTTAAATTCCGAATCGCCGTGCAAAGCCCCTCGGCTAATCCGGCCAGATTTAAAGTTAATCCTTTGCCTGCATGGTATATTTGCGTGTAGGTATTTGAGAGATTTAAATGGACACCATTAACCTCCATGGGGCCTTGCTTCTTCACATACCTTCGAAATGCAATCCCATGGAGGAAGGTGAGACCCAAGTCTACTTTTCCACAGCAATGGCCTTTCATTCTGTTTTCCTAGCAGGGTTAAATCAAGGAAGGCAATTACCCTGAAACAAGCATCTTAATGCACCTCATAAAGAATCAGTTGTGATCAACTAGGAAATAAATAGAGCTACACCCTCTTAACAGAGCTGGTAACCAACAGATGCCAACAGATTGGGCTACAAAACAAGAAGTCCCTGATTCAAGTCTTGCCTTTGTGATGAACTCCCTAGGTGGTCCTCTGCATGCCTCTTCCTTTCGGTTTTAGCCCCCACCACCCATTTACAGTATGGCCTCCCTTACTGATGTTGTAAAGATTGCAACAAGATACTGTACGCGAAATACTTTGAATGCTATTATTACAGTTTGGAAAGGAGATGGCACAGAGAGGTGAAATGGCAGGCCGCAGCTACAGGAATGGCAGAGTGGGGGGGGAGCACAAAATGTAGAGCCTGCCAGATATAAAGTTGCCTTCTTTTTAACCAGACAGGGGAAGTCTTAGTAATTCTGAGGAAGAGTAAAGGATGCCTTCCCCAACACTTCCAGTGTGGTGTAGTGGTTAAGAGCAGTGGACTCTAATCTGGAGAACCGGGTTTGATTCCCCACTCCTCCACATGAAGCCCGTTGGGTGGTCTTAAGCTAATCACAGTTCTCTCAGAACTCTCTCAGCCTCACCTACCTCACAAGGTGTCTGTTGTGGGGAGAGAAAGGGAAGGAGACTATAAGCCAGTTTGAGTCTCCTTAAAAGGTAGAGAAAGTTGGCATATAAAATCCAACTCTTCTTCCTTTATTCCCACCCAACCTATTCTAAACTAGAATAAGGTGGCCAGTTTTTGAATGCATGTTGTTGGAGGTTTTCATTTTTGCTATATAAAAAAAAGTGAAATAGGTGAAAACACTTGAAATCTCCCATGGATGTGGTTGATTAGGAAGGCATCCAAACATCCCTCTCCCAGCTTCACCTGAAGTACCTAGCAGGGTTTCAGAAGAAGAAGAATAGGTTTTTATACCCTGCTTTTCTGTACCTCAAGGAGTCTCAAAGTGGCTTACAATCACAATCCCTTCCCCTCCCCACAACAGACACTTTGTGAGGTAGGTGGGGTGAGAGAGTTCTGAGAGAACTGTGACTGTCCCAAGGTCACCCAGCAGGCTTCATGTGGAGGAGGAATCAAGCCTGGATCTCCATATTAGAGTCCACCACTTTTAACCACTGCACCACATTGGTTCCTAGGGGGTGATGGATAGCAAAAATGGAAGAATGTGTTTGAGAGGACATAGGAAGGGCCAGCTGTAAGGAACTACAGCTGCCTTCTCGCCTTTTTTAACAGGAAGTGTAACATCTCATTTCTGGTCTCTGGGTGTCAACTGTAGCTAAATAAAGGGATCTGTTTTGAATGGAAGATTTTCATTTCTGTCCTAAACAGAGAATTTATTCATTCATTTTTGCTCCACCTTTCTCCCGCAAAGCAGGATCCAAAGTGGCATGGTGGTGGAAAATGCCGTGAAGTCACAGCCGACTCATGACGACTCAGTAGCGGTTTCGAGGCAAGAGTCTTAAGAGGTGGTTTGCCATCGTCTGTCTCTGTGTAGCAACCCCAGACTTCCTCAGTGGTCTCCCATCCAAGTACTAACCAGGGCTGTCCCTGCTTAGCTTCGAAGAGATATTGAGATTGAAATCCAGGGTCTTTTATGCATGGCTGTTTCACTCGCTGTCACTCTGACAATGACTTCAGGGCTTCATGTTGATTATGCATACCGTTCCGACTGTCAGAGGTTGCCTCGCTCTCCCCCTGCGTTTCCCCGTGTTTTGCTCGTGTTTTCAAACTTGAGATAAAATAGGTCTCTGAAAATGCAGGCAAAATGCGGGAAAACGCAGAAGAGAGAGGCAACCTCTGACGGCTGGAAACAGCATGCATAATCAACACAAAGACCTGAAGATGCCGGAGGGGTGACGGCGAGTGAAACAACCATGTGTAAAAGACCCAGTTCAGAGCAAAGTGGCTTACAATTAAAAAACGCATTAAACACACGATTCTATACAATCAACAGCACCAAAAATTTCATGTGACATGAATCAAGTGAGCCACAGTTAGGGCTGTGCATATTGATAAGCCCAAACCAAAAACATACCCCAAAAAGGCTTTTTCGGCTTCTTTTGGGTTTAATTTAACCCAAAAATAAAAACTGGGAATAAAGCTGAAGCCACGTAGCTGATTGCCAAATCAGCTGAATAGGTATTCAGCTTTTTTCGGTTCTGGCTTTCCCCAGGCTTTCCCCAAATTTTCAGGGTAGCTTCAATCGTGGGAAAACTCAATTTCCCATGAATGCTTGCAATGGGCCTGCACGATTCTTTGGTGAGGAAGCGGCCATTACAGACTACAAAAAGTACTTTTAAAATCCTCCTGGGGGGCATTTTTTGAGGTAGAGTCAACAAATTTGCAGTGTAGCTGCAAGGGACTCTCCTTGCATTAACCCCAAGTTTGGTAAAGTTTGGGTCAGGGGGTCCAATTTTATGGGGTCCTGAAGGGGTCGACCCCCTCCTCCAAAGAAGAGCATTGTAAACTTTACCATGCTTTTCTATGGAGGAAGGGGTCGACCCCTTCAGGACCCCATAAAATTGGACGCCCTGACCCAATCTTCACCAAACTTTGGGGTCCATGCAAAGAGAGTCCTTTGAAGCTACCCTGAAAATTTGGGAACTCTATCTCCAAAAATGCCCCCACAGGAGTTTAAAATAAATCTAAAACTAAAAAAGGCCCAATTTTTGGGGGGTAAACCCAGAAATAAAGCTGAATTCCCCTTTACCGCTATAGAAATTTGGCTTTTTCTGGGTTGACCGAAAGAAATTGGGCCCAATAAACCTGAAATTTACCAAAAAAAATTTTGGCACAGTCCTTACCCCCACACAAAAATTCTTTTCAGGGCCTCAGGCATAGAGGAGGACAAGGCTGAGAAATTCAACCTGAGCTGGAGCTGAAGTTCTCTGTCCCCTCTGGTAGCAGCAGGCTCCTGAAGGAAGGTGTTTCCATAGTGCCCCAGGCATGGGGGTCGTTGGGGTCGCTCAGTTCTCGGTGGAGCTCTCCACCCCTCCAATCCTTCTAAGTCTTAGACGACTCACAGTACAATCCTATGCTAAATCACTCCAGTCTAAGCCCTTTGATTTCAATGGATTTAGACTGGAATAACTGCATAGGTTTGCACCGGGTTGGGAAATGGATAGAGATTTGTGGTGGGGCCTAGGGAAGTTGAGGTGTGAGGAGGGGAGAGACTACAGTAGGGTACAAATACCCTCTACAGCAGCCATTTTGTCCAGGGCAAGAGATCTCTGGAGGTCAGTTGTAATTTTGGGAGATCTCCAGGCCCTACCTGGGGTTGGCAACCCTAGCAGACACAGTTGGTTTTTCAGATTGCTGCCCATCTGTTGTCCATGGATTGCAGCTCAACAATGCAGTTACTGAATACTGAAAAGTTCACCTGATCCCAGAGATTAAAACTATCTGGCCTTGCTTCAAAGGGTGTGAGCCAAACACAAGCAAGGCAACCTCTGTGGCAGGCAGGGCTCTGTTGTTCCCCATTTTAAGACTGCATTCATGCATCTGATGAAGTTGGCAGTGCTCATGCCATCATAAAAGTCAATAATTTTTAAGGAGCAACCAGACTTACGGTTGTTTTTCAGAGCTACTGACCTCAGTAGGCATGAAACAGCAGTGCCGGGAACAGCAGTGTGTTTAGTCTGGTCAGGTTTATTAATAAAGCCTCTATTTTAAGCTTGGCTTTTGTGTGAGAATGCTGGATAGTTTGGCATAACAACTGCCTGCCTTTATTAACGCATGTTGTTTGACAAGATGCTAATCGCCATGCTAACATCAGCCTTTTCAAATAAGGAAAGGAAGAGAGAGAGAGAGAATTTGCAGCCAATACAAATAGATTTTTTTCTGTTAGGCACATGGAACTTCTGTACAAGCCATGCAGATTCCCATGGATTATAAAATAATTTCTTCTTTAGAAGCCACTCAGGTTCTTAAAATTGTGTATAAGCTTCCAAGTTACATGAAGCTTTTCCTCAGGAAAATTACGAAGGGAGGGGGAAATGTTGTTTCTGACACTGGCACCTGTCTACATTTTTGTTTCTAATGAAGGGAAGCTGTTGCAGACTAATCCTACACAGAGTTACACCTTTCTAAACCAGTGGTCTTAGAAAAGGGTTGCCAGCTCTGCCTCAGAGAATTCCTGGAGATTTAGGGGCACTGCCTGGAGGCCAGCAACTCCAGCTTAGTGAGATGTAACTCAGTTTAGGATTGCACTGTAAATTAAGCAAGTTAGAAGAGTGCCTTCAGCCAAAGATATCAAGGAACCCAGAGACATGGTGTGTCATGCTGGGCCATCATTAGGGTTTCCAGCCTCCAGGTGGTGGCTGGAGATCTCCCGCTATTACAACTGATCTCCAGGCGATAGAGATCAGTTCCCCTGCAGAAAATGGCTACTTTGGCAATTGGACTCTATGGCATTGAAGTCCTTCCCCTCACCAAACCTGGCCCTCCTCAGGCTCCACCCCCAAAAATCTCCAGGTAATTTCCAACCTGGAGCTGGCAACCCTAGCCACCACGTTTCCCCTCAGGACTTGGGGGAGCCCTGAAAAAGGCTCTGAAAAAGCACCCTGAGAAAGGGTGCTGGTACTCAGTACCCGTGAGTAAAAAGGTAAAGGTCCCTTGTGCAAGCACCAGGTCATTCCTGACCCATGGGGTGACGTCGCATCCCGACGTTTCCTAGGCAGACTTTGTTATGGGGTAGTTTGCTAGTGCCTTCCCCAGTCATCTTCCCTTTACCCCCAGCAAGCTGGGTACTTATTTTACCGACCTCGGAAGGATGGAAGGCGGAGTCAACCTTGAGCCGGCTACCTGAAATTGACTTCCGTGGGGATCAAACTCAGGTCGTGAGCAGAGCTTTTGACTGCAGTACTGCAGCTTACCACTCTGCGCAACGGGGCTCCCTTGAGTACCATCACCCCCCCCCCCCAAAAAAAGCCCTGGATATTGGAGATGCCTTTTTGAATTATGTTGATGTGCACTCATGCGTAGGGTTTTTCCCCCAAATGAAACTTTTGGTGAGTTTACTCACACAAGCTGCTTTTAAGTCCATTGCACCATCAACAAACACCACATACAGCAGGTAGAGAACAGCTTTCAGCAAAATGTATAAAGGTGGGGATGGATTGTGGGAAAGAATCAGTTCAGACAGCAGTCCTTGGCGGGAGAAAAAAGAGTTTTAACAATGCATTTAAGATTGTTCCTTTATTTCCCGTGTGTAATGGTCGAGGTTGCCTCCACCAGAGAAGCTCGCGTAGTGGACTCTGCACATTAATAATAATCTTGCTGTTTTCCAAGAACTCTCCCTGTCTTTTTAGATTTCGGAAAGAGATGAAATGAGCATGGACTCGTTTACAAGAGACTCCAAATGCAAGATCAACCACAGCCAGGAGATTGCTTTACATGGTTTCCGGTGGCAGCTCTCTTCTCACAGCTGTTGTGTGAATCACAGGGGGAGAGAGAGCCAGGAAGAACATTGAGGGAACATTTACAGGTGGCACTCATCTCCAGCCACTTCAAGGGCAAGTGTGCGTTCTGGGTGGGCAGGACCCACCCTCTGGAGGCATTTGAGCAGAGCCAGATTATTGTACGTGATCCTCTAGGGTTTCTTGACCATAGCTGAAACATAGACCCCAGGCAATCAAGATAAAGGTGTTGTGTTTGCATCCAAAGGGAAACATGACAGGCTGCAAAATGAAATGCAATGCAAACTTATTTGCATCCACCCTATTAGAATTGGGCTATACCACAGCCACAATATAAACAAAATTTAGCTTTCTGATTGATTTCCATGGATGAGAGCTTTCAAGAAATCGTTGAGACTTCTATGCCTGTGCTCCAGTCTTTACAGTGATTGACAAGAAGAAGAAGAAGAAGAAGAAGAGTTGGTTTTTATATGCTGATTTTCTCTACCTTTTCTCTACCTTCTCTACCTGAGTTACAATCTCCTTCCCTTCCTCTCCCCACAACAGACACCTTGTGAAGTAGGTGGAGCTGAGAGAGTTTGGAGAGAAATGTGAATAGCCCCAAATCACCCAGCAGTCTTCATGTATAGGAGTGGGGAAACCAACCCAGCTCACCAGATTAGAGTCCACCACTCATGTGGAGGAGTGGGGAATCAAACCCACTTCTCCAGATTAGAGTCCGCTGCTCTTAACCCCTACACCATGCTGATCCAGGTCCAATTCAAGGTGGTTGAAGCATTGCAACCGGTTATTTGTTGCTGAAACCATTTCAAAGTACTAGTTTTAAAGCTCTTCACTGTCTAGGGTTCACACTCCTTGAGAACCGCATTTGCCAGAAGGAACCAGTGCCCCCATGGGTTCCTCTCAGTAAGGTGTCCTTGCCTTCCGGTCCTGGTGATCTATGTACCCTATATATCCCACTCTCAGGTATTTTCTGTGGCAGCTCCAGCTGTGTGCAACAGCCTGCCAGAGTCCATGCATTTCACTCCTCATCTCTATTTTTTTAATTAAATTTTTATTTCATAACTATAATACTACAAACATAAAATACATAACAAGAAGAAACACAGACAATACAATACATACTCAAAATCTAAAATATACAAAAACAAAACTTTAACTGGGTGAACATATACAGTTTTGATTCTCTCTTGCTAGCTTCCCTATTGTAACTTTACAACTTTGAATTTCCTAGATTTATTCAATCTTTCACTCTTGTGGTATGAGTACTTTTCATGTTTTCTTATAGTTTCAGGGTACCAGAAGCTGAAGGAGTTCCAGCACAGGTTTTACTTACAGCCAGGTCTGCCAATCCCCCAGTCTGGGCTGGTGATCCCCTGCCCTGAGCCCCATGAGCTCCAAGTGGCAATGAGGGGGGGGATTTTAAAAAACTCACCAGTGTCATGAGCATGATGATATAACATCTGGAGGAAACCCAGACATAATGGTGGTAACTCTAGGAATCGCTGAAAACTCTATGGTTTATGATAATATTTCCAGAATCCAGGAAATCTCCAGAAACTATGGTTTTACCATTGAATTACCAGTGATTCCTAGCTACTGCCATTGCTTCTGGGTTTATCTCAGAAGTGACATCATCCCTCTTGCAATGTTGGCTCCTCAACAGGTCCCCGCCCCCAACCCTCTGTTGGCCAGATTCATGCTGGCAACCCTACTTATGGCTCTGGGTAAGCAGGCTAGACTAGCTGCTCTGCAGGACTTTGATGGGCCTTGTGTTCCTTTCTTCATTTATTCCAATAAAAGTTATCTTTTGTTTACTCAAGAAGACCCTCAAGTATTGCTGAGTGATTGTGGCATCTCACACCACTCACAGGGCAATCCTAAACAGAACTACACCCTTCTAAATCAATGGAATTCAATCGATTTAGAAGGGTGTAACTCTCTTTAGGATTTCACTGTATGGCATGGTTTAAGTGGTTCTCCATACAGTCTGAAAGGATTAAAGATCCAAGTGTTCAAGGCATTGTTATGTCATTAGGGCGACTGCTTAGCTTAGCATGAGGATGGTAAGCAACATTAAGTCTAAATGAATCTTTAATCTGGAGGGCACAGAGCTCTGAATTTCTTTTATCTGAATTTGGGCATCAGTCAGAATGCTATTAGGGGCACAGTGAGGATTCAACGGCTGCATTAGAATTTGCCAACTTCACTCCCTGTTGCTCTTTCGAGAACTGGCTCACAGCGGGCACAAACGTTCTCAGCTGGCAGCGCCTGGTATCGCTGCAATGCAGTTAGCGCTAATCCTGCCTTGGCAGTCGTGTGCATGTCATTACCCAGCATGCTTTGCTAAGCAGTTTTGCTTTATAAATAGAGTTAGCAGAATGTAGAAATGGGATGGGAAAAGGGCATGGCGTTTTCTAGCATAACTTTATGCCACTTGGCGTAAGCCGCTGGCTTTCACTCCACCCCAAACTTAAAATGAAGTGGAATTTTTCAGCCACAGGCCCAAGAAAGGTCTCCCTCGCTCCCTTCCCCCACTCCCCAGTTCTGCTAGCCAATTTACTACAGTGACTTATGGAAACTTTTCTGACATTAGAGGCTGCATTATAGGGTTGCCAACCTCCAGGTACTAGCTGGATATCGCCTGCTATTACAACTGATCTCCAGCTGATAGAGATCAGTTCACCTGGAGAAAAGGGCCACTTTGGCCATTGGACTGTATGGCATTGAAGTCCCTCCCCTCCCCAAACCCCGCCCTCCTGGAGCTGGAGTTCTCCCAGAATTACAACTGCTGAGCTCCTTCCCCTCCCGAAACTCTGGAGTTACATCAGACAAAAAATCACATCCACTAGCAGAACATGTCTTCAGGATCCAACCCAATATCCCCAATATCTGTCATTAGATATAACTTACAGTAATTTGTCCAATCCTTTTTTTAAAAATAACCAACCTTCTAAGCTAACTCTCTTCTTCTTCTTCTTCTTCTTCTTCTTCTTCTTCTTCTTCTTCTTCTTCTTCTTCTTCTTCTTCTTCTTCTTCAGCTTACCTTCAATCATATAGTGAAGATCCTTATGCTGTGGTAGCAGCTGCTGCCAAAGCAACGTTTTTTTTAAAAAAAAAACCTGCACAGCCAATCAAATCTCCAATAACCAATCAGAAGCCCTGCCTGTTCCCACCCACTTTCTAAAAACATTTGGTGGGTGCCAGGCACCACATTGAGGACCGCTGCCATAGGGTGTCTACTGGTATGAAGAAGAAGAAGAAGAAGAAGAAGTAGTGTTGGTTTTTATATGCCAACTTTCTCTACCACTTCAGGGAGAATCAAATTGGCTTACAATCACCTTCCCTTCCCCTCCCCACAACAGACACCCTGTGAGGTAGGTGGGGATGAGAGAGTGTGAGTAGCCCAAGGTCACCCAGCTGGCTTAATGTGCAGGAGTGGGGAAACCAACCCAGCTCTGTAGATTAAAATCCACCGCTCCTAACCACCACTCTTAACCGGTACACCACATTGGTTTAGATTTTTTTTACTAGTACTATCGAAAAATCTTACATTTTTTAAAATTAGTGCTATATATGTCAGGGAACTTGAAACAGAACACAAAAAATGTTCCACTTTAATCACTTTTTTTACTGGTACACTGTACCAGTCCATTCCTGCTTGCTTTCAGACCTGCATCCACTCAACAGTTGAACAAAATAGTACAAACAGTTCCCCTTCCTGTTAAAGCTGGGCAACAACAACCTTCATGGCATAATGTTGCACTAATCGATTTCTTAATTTGTGAGGGAAAGCATATCAGTGTCGTTCAACGAATAGCATGCATGCAATTGTGGTATTATTGATACCATTATAATAACCAAGCATCATGAGATTAGGTAATTTGTGAGGGAAAGCATATCAGTGTCGTTCAATGAATAGCATGCATGCAATTGTGGTATTATTGATACCATTATAATAACCAAGCATCATGAGATTAGGTAATGACCAAGCCTAAACCTTCTGTATGGAAGGGATGTCCTGACCTGGACAGCCCAGGCTACCCTGATCTCATCAGATCTTAGAAGTTAAACAGGTTCAGCCTTGGTTAGTACTAGGATGGGAGACCACCAAGGAAGTCCAGGGTTGCTATGGAGAGGCAAGCAATGGCGAACCACCTCCATTCATCTCTTGCCTTGAAAACCCTACAGGGTCGCCATAACTTGTCTGCAACTTGATGGCACTTTCCACCACCATAACAGAACAAATACAGATTGTTGCGTCTTAGCATGCAATTTGCTACCATGTAAGTCAAAGTTGGGTCACACAGGCAAATTTTGCATCCTTATCATGAAATTTCCTACTGCTGCAATTAAAAATTGTCCAAAAGATGGAAGGGGCTTGCCCAAGGTATACCTTGCCTGGGGCGCCAGTTGGCCCAGGGCAGGCCTTATGTCTAAATCAGTGGCTATCATCCCATTCTTCTGGCAGATAATTCCACAAGATGATCCAATGATATTGTGACTGGAATTTGGCAGCATCCCGACACTAGATTTAAGCATTAATAAAAAGCCAGGAGGGGAAAGAGCTCTCCATTAGACCTGTTCACCTTGACAGTTTCTCTGAAACAAGTTAAGAGAAAAACATTCATATTGTCTGGCAGATAATGATAGTTTAGGGTGAAGATTTATGGCCTGGCTGTTAAGAGTTTTGCAGGTAGATGTGCAAAGCTCTTCAAATATAGCCAGGGGTGGAAATCTATAAACATGACAGAAAAGTCTTTATAGAAGAGAACACAAAAGATAGCTTGTTTTCCCCAAGATTATTCTCAGGTAGCAAACCTGACTGTTTTTATCTCCTCCTTTGTCCCTCTGTTTTGCCCCCCCCCTTCATTCCTTGGCACACAGACCTAGACACCCAATGAACCCTGCGCTTATGGTTGCCAACCTCCAGGTACTTAGGAAAATGAGCGGCACGGAGGCTACACACTATGTCACAGTGTCAACAAAATAAGCACTGTGTCAAACCAAACTTATATGTTTAATGAGCATTGATTTCATGCCCAAATCATAACAGAAAGTGTCCAACAAAAATTTCACATCCACATTCACATAACAAAAATTAAATAAATGTAAATACAAGGTCCTCAACCAGAGGTACACTTTTCATTCCAACCAACATACAAACTGTATGATAAAGCGAATTGCAATGTAACTGTGGTGCAATCGAAAGGCCGAGGACTAGCCTCAATGCGGTTGTGTGTAGCACCCGAAAGGACCCAACCAGATCCATAGATGGAAAATCACGGAGGAGCCGTGCAGGTAGGTGCAAAGAAGACCCCAGAGAGGATCCATTTCACAAAGAAATAATAGAAGAGGACGTGTGACTAGACACAGAGCTTATTTTTTTGACACTGTGACATAGTGTGGAGCCTCTGTGCCGCTCATTTTCCTAGGTATCCTATTTACGGCACAGGTTGTGTGTTTGCTTAAAACCTCCAGGTACTAGCTGAGGATCTCCCACTATTACAACTGATCTCCAGCCGACAGAGATCGGTTAACCTGGAGAAAAGAGCCATTGGACTGTATGGCACTGAAGTCCCTCCCCTCCCCAAACCCTGCCCTCCTCAGGCTCTGCCCCCCAAACCTCCTGCCGGTGGCGAAGAGGGACCTGGCAAGGCTGCGCTTCTGGACTTTTTAAAATGAACTGCTGCTTTATACTATGAGTAATTCTTGGAACTGGGGTCATCTCCCATTTGTAAACAGCCATTTGCTTGAGGTTCTTGGTTCTGAAGCAGCTGCAGATGTTTGAGGGGAAAGTGGATGGAGTGGAAGGGTTCTTCCTCTTGTTGCTCTCAGGAGGAAATGTCTCAGCTGCTCAGTACAAATGGGTTAGGTAGTTTGGAGAGAATGGACCTGTTGCCTAAGAAAACTACATTTCCCAAGGCTCCTTGCACCTGGAGTGTTGCCGTTGCAGCATTCTCTGTGCCCATTTGAAGGGGGAGAGAGAACGGGAGCAGCCTTGACGTTGTGGCTGCTATGTCTGGCCTTTTAAGCATGGCTGTTTCCCTCAAAGTCACCCCTCCGATGACTTCAGGTCTTTGTTTCGATTATGCATGCCGTTTCCGACCGTCAGAGGCTGCCTCGCTCTCCCCCTGCATTTCCTCGTGATTTGACCACGTTTTTAAATTCGAGATAAAACAGGTCCCTGGAAACGTGGGCAAAACGCGGGGAAATGCAGGGGGAGAGCGAGGCAGCCTCTGATAATCGGAAACGGCATGCCTAATCGAAACAAAGACATGAAGTCGTTGGAGGCTTAGGCTTCCTATGTATGTGTGGCTCCACATCTGGCAGCAGCCATTTTGTGTTGACTCCACCTCTTTCAGAAGCCATTTTGTAGTTGTGCCCAAAACCTTGTGCCCACAGGCTCAACCATTGGGGACCCCCTGATTTAGAAGAACAACCAATCTGCAAGTATGAGAACCTGCCAGGCCCTGAGAAACTCTCCATTCCTACCAGCTGGTTCAGACAGACTGCAAATGCGGGAGAGTAGTTGGTAGTGTTGAAGCACATGGCTGACTATAATATATAGCTAGAGCATTGTGCTTTGCCTGGAGCATTGTGCAAGCCTTCTGTAGGTCAATTGAGAGACCTGTGATTCAACATAAACACGAGATGGGGGAAGATTCCTTTCAAATGGCACCAGGCATACAGCTTAAAGACCTATCTTGAACGACTGTAGGTCACATTCATACTAGTGTAATGCACCCTATTTGTTTGTGCGTGTTTAGCTGATATCAGTCCTTCTCTCATAACAGCTTTGTCTGCTTTAGGGATATCAGCCTCCAGGTGGGACCTGGGGATACCCTGGAATTACAGCTCATTTCCAGACTACAGAGATCAGATCCCCTGGAGAAAATGAATGCTTCGAAGGGTGGACTCTATGGCCTTATATCCCATTGAAGTCCCTCCCCTTCCCAACCCCTGCCCTCTGCAGGCTCCACCCCCCAAATCTCCAAGTATTTTCCAACCTGGAGCTGGCAACCCTATGTGAAAAAGTAGCACCCCATTAGGGCAAATGGAATCTGAATCTTCCTTTCACTTACAAAAAGTCTCAGATGTTTCAGTTAGCACGTATGCAACTTGTCGATTGCCACTCTTGGTAAAAACACCTGGCAAACAAGGCACACCTGCGGAGTCCAGAATTTTTTTTTCTGGCACTTCTTGCGGTTGCCAGTCTCTGTCAATCCATTATATAACTGGAAACAGTTCTGTGCAGAGGAAACAAAGGCATTTTAGTGGCTGTTGTTAACATTGTACATGCTGTTGATTTAGCAAGGCTGAAATAACATGAGCCTAAGCCAGCAAGAAGACACTAAGCACAGTGAAGTTATTTGCTCCCCCCGCCCAAGTGTATGGCTGTGCGTCACACACTCGCATCGTCACTGCAATGGAAGTAATAGCAAAAGAAAAATTCTCCCATATACAAAATAAGGGATAGTATAGTCATATTAAAAGTGCATCATATAACTCAGGGGTCTCCAACCTTTTTGATAGGGTTGGCAACCTCTAGGTACTAGGTGAAGATCTCCTGCTATTACAACTGATCTCAAGCCAATAGAGATCAGTTCACCTGGAGTAAATGGCCACTTTGGCCATTGGACTCTATGCAAACTGGCAGCCTGGTTGATTGGCGGGCAATTGCTCACCACAACTGGGCAGTTGGCAACCCTACTGTTAAGTCCGTGTGGGGAGGACACACAAGGACAGAGACGGAGTTCCAACAACAACCACTTTATTCAGAACGAGAACAGAACTGGAGAGCTCAGTGAACCGGCACACGCTGAAGAACAGGGAGCGCTTCTTGACGGCATTGGTAACGCGGTCGGCGTAGCTTTCCCACTCGCTGGGGTGGGTCGTGTCGAAAGCTTCCATGGAGCCTTTGGTGGCCATGGTGTGAAGTGTTGCGTCTCCCACATGCGTCGAAGTGATTTCGCAAGGCGAGCCGGGCTGCCTACCGGCACTGAGAAATCAGCAGAGGCAAGAGTGATTTCAGCAAGGAGTCAGCAGGACAACCGGACTGCCTACCAGCCTTCGTCGCCACTGTTAAGTCCGCATGGGGAGGACACACAAGGACGGAGACGGAGTTCCAACAGCAACCGCTTTATTCAGAACGAGAACAGAACTGGAGAACTCAGTGAACCGGCCCCGCTAATATGCCCCCCTGGCCACCTGTGGCCACTCCCCCCCAATCCGTGATGGGGGGGGGACAGTCTCCAAGTAGCCAATGGCCTGTGTGGGTTTGGGAGCCTTCATTGAGACTCAAGCTCCCCAGGTTTCCCCTGCTTACTGGTACTAACGATATACATACACAACACCTACCCTCCTCCTCCTCCTCCTCCACTAGTTGCCAGGGGGTACCTGGCAACTCTAGTGGACTCTATTGTATCACTTCCCTTCAGAGCAACTTCACCTCTCCAAACTCAGTCTAGCAATGAATACAGGTAAAACATACCCTCAGCTTTATTGGAGGGAAAATTTAGGAAACTGCCAAGAGCACAGTGGGAGTGCCCGTGTGGCACGAAAGAAATGGAAAACACAAACCATGTGCTCCTGAGATGTGGTTATTACGAGGGTATTCGGCGGAACCTGATCCATCCACTTATTAACTTCAGTTTCAGTCACCATTAATGGCATGATACGCTTATTAATTTAATGGAACCAGAGGAAGAGGTAATGAAACTTCTTCTTTGGGACAGGGACTCTTTTTGTCTCTCTCAAGTTGCCAAATTTTGCTTCGCTGCAATTAAGGTCCGTACAGGAAAGGTAATCACTGGGACTAGCTAATTTTTATCTGGTAAATTATTGGTTTTAACTGTTTTTAAATTGTGATATTTTAAACAGGAGAGATCTTAATCTCTCACAGATTGTAGTTGGACTTTTATTCTGGCTTTTGCCGTGTTTGTGTAGGTAAAACAAAGTTTTATAGTGACATCATAAAGGGAAATAGGTACAGTCAGATACAATATAATCCAATATTTTTGGAAAGTTTAAAGCTTGTGACTTACGGCAGTTCGCTGATGAAACCTAAACCTACTTGCTTTCACCACTGACTCCCCTATCTCTTTTTGAGCATTAAGGGCACCTGACATATCCATCAATCGGTATATTCCCATATTAAGCTCTTCGTTCCATGTTTGAATTCATCAAATTCCTCGTTGGAACTTAAGCCAGGGCTGCTTGCCTTTAGGCATGGAAACCCTGAGCAGAAGGGATGTTTCTTGCCCAGTCTTGGATGCTAGATGAAATTAACAATATTTTTAATAAAAGATCTGTCAGTCAAATATTTCATGATAGTTAAAGAAGGGGGGGGGAATCCCTTGAGCCAAACAGGGTGATGCAAAAATAATTAGAGTAGGTGAAAGACCCCTAACTTTAAGATGAGAAATGAAAACCTTTTGGGAACTTATTTGCATTTTTAATTTCCAAAGGCTGTTATGATTCATACACCAATCACATCCTGTAGAAGTAACAGCAAGGCTTCTCGATTTGCAGTGGTACATTTCCATTCCTCCCTTTTCTTTGCACAATCCCCCCTCCTGTGCCCCCAATCTGATGTGGATTTGGGCTTTGGTGGTGGTGGAAAGTGCCATCAAGCCATAGTTGACATATGGCAATCCTATAGGGTTTCAGGGCATGAGACATGCAGAGGTGCTTTGTCATTGCCTGCCTCTGCATAGCAACCATGGACTTCCTTGGTGGTCTCCCATCTAATTGCTAATCAGAACCGACCCTACTTAGCTTCCAAAATCTGACAAGATCAGGCTAGCCTGGGACCCACTCTGCCATGGAAGCTTTCTGGGTGACCATGGGCCAGACACAAACCCTAAAGCTAACCTACCTCTCAGGATAAAATGGATAAAATGTAGAGTTGCCAAGCACCAGGTGGAGCCTGGAGATCTCCTGGAATTACAACTGATGATAGACAATAGAGATCTGTTCCCCTGGAGAAAATGGCTGCTTTGGAGAGAAGACTCTATGGTATTGTACCCTGCCCTCCTCTCCCCAAACCCCACCCTCCCTAGGCTTCACCCCCAAAATCTCCAGGTATTTCCCAACCTAGAGCTGGCAACCCATTGGTGAAGAAGAAGAAGAGTTGGTTTTTATATGCCAACTTTCTTTACCTTTTCAGGAGAATCAAACCAGTTTACAATCACCTTCCCTTCCTCTCTTCACAACATACACATTGTGAGGTAGGTGGGACTGAGAGAGTTCAGAGAGAACTGTGACTAGCCCAAGGTTACCCAGCTGGTTTCATGTGCAGGAGTTGTGAAACAAATTCAGTTCACCAGATTAGCCTCCAGTGCTCAAGTGGAGGAGTGGGGAATCAAACCCAGTTCTCCAGATCAGACTCCACCACTCCAAACCACCGCTCTTAACCACTACACCATGCTGACTCTCTCCAGCATGGGGGAATCAATGAACATAAGAACATAAGAAAAGCCATGCTGGACCAGACCAAGGTCCATCAAGTCCAGCAGTCTGTTCACACAGTGGCCAGCCATGTGCCTCTAGGTAGCCCACAAACAAGACAACTGCAGCAGCACCATCCTGCCTGTGTTCTACAGCACCTAAACTAATGAAATTAATTAGGGTTGCCAACTCCTGCATGGGAAATTCTTGGAGATTTGGGAGCAGTGCCTGGTGAATGTGGAGTTTGTGAAGGGGATAGAGCTCAGTAGGGGGTGTGAGTCAATCCTCTGAAGTTGCTGTTTTCTCCAGGGGAACTGATCTCTGCAGTCTGGCGATCCGTTGTAATTCTGGGGAAAAAATTCTCCAGGGCCCTCCTGGAGTTTGGTAATCCTATAACTAACGCCCTGGAACTTGCTTTGTGCATCTGACACCTTTGTGTCTCAGCATCAAGGTTTTTGCGCTGAGTTCTTTGTCATTCGCTTGGGAAAAGACTTACCTTGTGATGCAAAGAATAATCAGAGATTGTTTGACATCCATCTATTGCCATGAGACTGCAATTAATCAAGGTAGAGAACTACACGGGAACATTACTGGGTACTTGATGTGCCGTGGGCGCAATTCATTGTCACTCAATTTTTATCCAAACTCAAAAGCAGGGTGGGGCTTCCCTTTTCACCTCTTTGATTGTTCATCTGGAATCTCATGGGGCTTGAAATGAAACACATTAACTTGAGCAATGTTCTCCAGATAAGTAATTGAACACTGGGAAGGGACCCTGGGGCAGTTTCTACCAGGTGGAGAAAGAGGTTGTCTCTCAGCAAGGCTGGCCCTTGCTTAGACAAGCACACAGGACATATTTCAGTCATTTATTTATTTTTAATCTTATGATTTAATGCAATGTACAATATGCTCCACCTCCACAGTGTAGAGTGCTATACATTGATCCTGGTACAGCGGTGTTTCAGGCTGCATTCAGGCCTCAACCCATTCACACAAAATGTTTTTGTTTAGGTTTTACATATTGTGAAGCGCCCAGATAGCCCTCCAGGTACTAGCTTGAGATCTCCTGCTATTACAACTGATCTCACGAACTCACGAAGCTGCCTTACACTGAATCAGACCCTTGGTCCATCAAAGTCACTATTGTCTGCTCTGACCAGCAGTGGCTCTCCAGGGTCTCAGGCAAAGGTCTTTCACATCACCTCCTTGCCTAGTCTCTTTAACTGGAGATGCCAGGGATTGAACCTGGGATCTTCTGCAAGCCAAGCAGATACTCTACCACTGAGCCACAGCTCCTCCCTCTCAAGCCAATAGAGATCAGTTCACCTGGAGAAAATGGCTGCTTTGGCCATTGGACTCTCTGGCATTGAAGTCCCTCCCCTTCCCAAACCCCACCCTCCTCAGGCTCCACCCCAAAAACCTCCCACCAGTGGTGAAGAGGGACCTGGCAACCCTACCCCCAGAAGGTAGCTCCATATCCAATGGCATGAGGGTCTCCTGGCCCTTGGAGAGCAATTGTAATTCCAGGAGATCTCCAGGCAGTTTGGAAACTCTACAGGTGGGGTATAGTTGTCAATCTCCGGGTGGTGGCTGGATATCTCCTGAGATTACAACATCTCCAGGCAATATAGATCAGTTTACCTGGAGAAAATGGCCACTTTATATACATGGAAGCTGAATACATGGAAGCTGCCTTCTACTGAATCAGACCCTTGGTCCATCGAAGTCAGTATTGTCTACTCAGACGGGCAGCGCCTCTCCAGGGCCTCAGGCAGAGGTCCCTCACATCACCTACTTGCCTAGTTCCTTTAACTGGAAATGCCGGGGATTGAACCCGGGACCATTGAAGTCCCCCCCTCCAAACCTTTCCCTCCTCAATGGGTGTTACATTGGCCATTCTCCAGTCCTCTGGCACAGAGGCTGATCTAAGGGACATGTTGCATATCATTGTTCAAAGTTCAGCAATTTCCCGTTTGAGTTCTTGAAGAACTCTAGGATGAATACCATCTGGTTCTGGTGACTTGTTAGTTTGCAGTTTGCATATACATTCTAGAACTTCCTGCCTTGTTACCACTATTTGCCCCACCTCCTCATTCTCCCCTCCCCAAACTATCTCCCCCCCTCCCCAAAACATCCCATCCAGACAATATGGTAAATATGCTTGTATTGTAAGAAGGTTCTAATAAGGCAAATTTGTGAAAGAGCGTACTGAGGACAGAGAAAGGAAGAGAGTTTGACATTGTGCTGATGCACTTCGGATTGTAAGCCAATGTGGAGGTAAACCTTCGTATGGAAGGAGATCCTGAGGCACAGTAAACAGAATGCAAGCTCAGGATAGTGTGTATACATTCTTAGAATATGCCAGTGGTAAAAGTCACGATGTTAGGATGGACATCTTCATTCACACTGGATTGAGCACCACTTTTAGAATGTGCAGATATTTTAACAGTGCAATAATCGCTTACACACACGCAAAAAATTTCTTGATCTCTCTGGCTTGCTGTGTCTAATTGAAAGCTAGAGGGTTTGTTGTGTAGAGCCAGTTGCTATAAACATCCCAGCCATCTGCATAAGTATGTGACATTGTAAAGTTCCTGAAAGATTTTTATCAGGTTGTTTTTGGCTCCATGCCACAGATTCACACAGGATTGCCAGGCAGAAAGGCATTGTGTGTGTGTGTGTGTGTGTGTACATGTGAACATTTTCAAACTTCCTGAAGTCCACCAAAACACATAGTGCTTTAACCAAACAATCAGGGCAAAAGGAATTACACAACAATTTTTCTGCAGTGTACACTCTATGCAAAGCATACTAGTAAATCATTAGGATTGTCCACCACAGATAACCTATTGGAAGGTATTTGGGCTGGGGACAGGCGTGCCAGTATTGTAACCAGGTGCAACATCTCTTCCGGTGCAAAACTGGAAGTGGCGTCATTGTATCAGGGCAACACTCTGGTTTGAGCAAATCCTAGAGTGTCCCCCTGATGCAATGACATCACTTCCAGTTTTGCGCTGGAAGTGATTTTGCACTCTAGTATGATGCTAGCACCTCCCCATTTTCCCCACCGGCCTGTGAAGGACCACCAGAGACTGTGGGAAGTTGTTGGGAGGGAAGTTGTTCCCCCCCTAATAAATAATAAATACCTGAACTGATTTTTAATTAAATATGAATTCATATAAAGAGCAACTCAGGACCAGTTCTTACAGTCTGGGCATGTATGTGTGTGCGTTTGTGAAAGAAGCCTAACAAGGCTGAATGAGTAATTGAGTTTAGGAAGAATGAATGCAAAGTAATTGCCGGCTTATCTGCTATAATGTTACAGAATGTTTCATAAATATTCTAGCTGCTCTGAAATTGTCAGGTATACAGGGATGAGTACAGTTTCCACGAGGAAACTGAAAATTCATTTTGGATGAAAGGGGGAAAAGTGTTTCTAGGGGGAGGAGGGTACTGGGCACAAACGTTGAGAACTGAGAAAGTGGACAGGAGGGGACCAGAAAATAAGATTTGTAGGGGAGGCTAAAGAACCTAGGATGGGGTTGCCAGCTGGTAGGCTTTTGCAGAGGCGGATCTACTGTGAAACTAATGAAGCTTAAGCTTCAGGGTCCCCAATCCTGGAGGGGCCCCTGAAGCAACTTTTTTTTAATGAGTGAATTTCTCTATAAAATCGATGGAGTTTTTTAGTGATCGAATCATAAGCCAATGGGTTGAAGTACTTAATATTGACCTTAGAATGTGCTCTATACCCATTTCACATGGCCTCAAAATGTCCCTGTAATTGGTCACATTTCAAAATTTTCTTGGGGGCGTGCAGTGCTCAAACCCCCAGCTGTATGGGCTCACTGAGCTCACCAGAATCTGTTCATAGCTTACATTTTGGCAGCTGGATCCTCAAATCCTTCGTATCAGAAGCCCCGAGGCAGAGGAGAGGGAGGCCAGTAACGATGACAACCTGTGGTTGCCCTCACTTGTAGGCCTGCTGGAATAGCTCTGTTTTACAGGCCCTGCAGAACTTCTGAAGGTCCCATAGGGCCCTGATGTTACTTGGGAGAACATTCCATCAGGCTGGGGCCAGGGCCTTGTTGGATGTTGCCCTATCGTTGCTGGTTGCGAAGGGCCCCCCATAACAGTTCAAGCTTCAGGGCCCCAAAAATGTAGATCCACCACTGGGCTTTTGCCAGAAGGAGCATGATGTGTGTGGGGGTGGGGGAGAGACTGTGGAAATCATAGAGATTTGGGAAATTGCTAGATGTTGTGCAGATTCGAGTCCAGTACCACTCTAGAGACCAACAAGATTTTCAGGGTATAAACTTTCAGGAGTAAAGCTCCCTTTGACAGATACAAGTAGGAATGGAGACCCCCCCAAGTCCTTATATCTAGGGTTCCCAACCTACAGGTACTAGCTGGAGATCTCCCACTATTACAACTGCTCTCCAGCCGACAGAGATCAGTTCACCTGGAGCAAAATGGCCCCTTTGGACCTGCCAACCCTACCTATATCCCAGTCAGAAAGTGAGAGGGGAATTTCAAAGAAGGATGCCAAGGTACAAAGGAAAATGTAATCAGCTTGATAAGAGCAGACAAGAAAGGCTTTAGGGGCAGAAAATTTGCACCTGTAGTGAGATAAGAATCCTATGTTTCTATTCAGCCCTTGTTCTCAATTTGTGAATGAACTCAAGTTCAACAATCTCACATTGTAATCTTCCCTTGAAGCTTCTCTGTTTGAGGACTGCCACTCTTAGGTCAGTAATGGAATGTCCTGGAGGATTAAGGCAGATGCCTGACAAGCCTAGCCTGGGACATGGTGGTTGAAAGACAGAAAGCAGAACAGGGCTAAGAAACAGGGACTTGAGTAGGGATGCCAGGTCCCTCTTTGCCACCGGCGGGAGGTTTTGGGGGTGGAGCCTGAGGAGGGTGGGGTTTGGGGAAGGGAGGGACTTCAATGCCATAGAGTCCAATTGCCAAAACAGCCATTTTCTCCAGGTGAACTGATCTCTGTCGGCTGGAGATCAGTTGTAATGGCAGGAGATCTCCAGCTAGTACCTGGAGGTTGGCAACCCTACACTTGAGGAAAGAGGGTGAGAGAGGCAGAGGCCTAAAGTGCAGAAGGGGAAAAATGAAGGTTGAGAAAGAAAAAAAATGAGCATAGGAAAAAACCTAACATAGGACCTAAAGTCAGAAGACAATATGTGCTATTCAGAGTTAATAGGCGAAGGGATTTTGGGGGACTATTTACCTGGAAGTTTGGAGCTAAGGGTAAATTACACCCGAACTCCCCTGCCAAACCTTTTGGCCACAGGCCTTTAATTAATTATGAATCACCCAAGACCTACCAGGGTGAAATTATAAATCAGAATCGACAGATCATTAAATGTAGCAGGCATCAAGTATCGAGACTTTTAACGAATGAAAACTAATATTCAGGAATTAGCTACAGCGCACAAGCAAAGTTGATAGATTATAGCTAATAAAATTACTGACATACAACAGCACTGGTTGGTCATTGCAGGGTTGGTCAATGCAAGGTTGGTCGTTGCTGGCTCTGGAACCTGTTTTATCTTATCCTTGTTCAATAGGCTTGTAAGTAGTGATCTATTACACATTGTCTCTGTACAAGATGTGCAATAATGCAACAACAATAATAGGTGCAACAATAATGCAACAATAATAATAGGTGCATAATGTAACATTACTGACAAACTACTTTTGAAAGCAAACTAGATGCTTGAAAGGTCTCCTAACTGCCTCCTTAGATCTGATTGAAAGGAATATGTTTCACATTTTCCTGAAATTACAGATTTTGGATAACACTGATATGGCCTTGTTGGTCACTGCACAGCCACAATTCTGCTTGACACAAACTTTGACAAGTACCCATCAAGATGATTGGATCAGAAGCTCACCTTATGTGTAACTGAGGGCTTCAAGCAAGGTAAGAGATTCTGTTCGTGTTGAAATTTATAGCATGCCTGCCCCTGGTGGAAAGTGTAGCCAAGTCGCAATTGACTTATAAGGTTTTCGTGGCAAGAGAGGAACAGAAGTGGTGTGCCATTGCCTGCTTCTGTGTAGCAACCGTGGACCCCTTTAGTGGTCTCCCATCCAAGTGCTAACTGGAGCTGATCCTTCTTAGCTTCTGAGATCAGACAAGATCAGACTAGCCTGAGCCATTCAGGTCAAGGCAAAGAGTTTGTGCTGTATAATACAGTTGTGGTGGAAAGTGCCGTCAAGTTGCAGACAACATATGGTGACCCCATAGGGTTTTCAAGGCAAGCGATGTACAGAAGCTTCCAAGACTGGACGAGATTGGGCTAACATCAAGTCCGGGCTGCCTATTCCCTGGTGGTGACAGAAAGCGCTGCTACAAGTTATCTACCTAACCTCTTATTTCTTTGCATTGGATTATGCGTGGGACGCTTGGGGTTACCACATTATGTATTCCCAGCGATGTATTAAGAGTTTGAAAATGTTATAAAAAACGTCGCTTTAAAAGGGTTTTTGGATGCCACGGCTAAAAAATGGTTGGAAGACGTCTTCATAGCTAAAGGGGCCAAACAAAGTGCGAACAGTATTTTTTATAACATTTTCAAACTCTTAATACATCGCTGGGAATACATAATGCGGTAACACCCACTGTCTGCTCCATTGGTCTTCAGTACCTAATATGCTCTGAATGAGCGCCATTTTGTTATATGTTGTATTTGATATATTTTTAACTTATTGGTATTTTTAAGAATTTTAATGTAGAGATCTCAGAAGCTAAGCAGGGTCAGCCCTGGTTAGTATTTGGATGGGAGACCACCAAGGAATACCAGGGTTGCTGTGCAGAGGAAGGCACTGGCAAACCACCTCTGTTAGTCTCTTGCCATGAAAACCCCAAAAGGGGTCGCCGTCAGTTGGCTGCGACTTGACGGCACTTTACACACACACAATGTGTTTTTATGGTTTATTGTATATGTGTTATTAAATTCTGTTCTCGCCCTGAGCTTGGCCTTGGCTGGGGATTGAGAGTGGGATAGAAATTGAACAAACAAATAAATAAAAAACCCCATGGGGTTTTCAAGGCAAGAGATGTTCAGGGGTGGTTTGCTATTGCTTGCCTCTGCATAGTGTCCTTGGACTTCCAAATACTAATCAGGACTGACCCCGCTTCGCTTCTGAGATCTGATGAGACTGGGCTAGCCTGGGCCATCCTATCCCCTGCCAAAGACCAAGTTTCTGCCACAAAACACATACATAGAATTGCTTAAGAAGAAACATATGGCTGGCTGTCCTAAGCCACAAACCAAGTGCATAAGTCTGATTCATAAAGCATCTCTGGGTTGGCAGGGTAGTCAATGCTGCACACACCCTAAGTGGAGCGATCACTCAGCTACTCTAAAGTTTTCAGGGATTTTCTACAAGTTTGACCCATTGTGCAAAACTCCACCCAAGTCAACATGCCAACATGGGAACCTGCCAGCGTTGCCAAGAATGGTGAGTTATTTACGATCACCTTTTGAAATTGCAAAGCCGCAATGAATTTGTGACGTGCTCAAAAATACAAGGAAGTCTTTCAGAGCAGTATAAATTATTATTATTCCATCATCCCCCCCCCCATCAAAAGGGTGTTTTGTCTGTCAATCTACAGAGGTCTAACCACAGCGAGCGTTTGTTTTGACAGCGCATACAGATCGGACACGTACGTGTGTACGGTAATAGCATCAACATAATTCCCCTCACTCCCACCCTCACCACCCCGCTTTTCTTCTCCTTTCTGTCAAGTCGCTCTGCCGGTCCTCTTGCCGCAGGGACGGAGAAGAACAATTAAGCTTTGTGTGGTTTTTTGAAAACGACTCTCAGGCCCCTGTGGAATAAATATTATTTGACTGGAAGGGAAAATGATTCTGTGGTGTGGGGAAAGGCAAATAAATATTTTCTCCTCCACCTGTTAACGTCTCTGTTTCACTTCTTAATAGGTTGTACAGAGCGCGGCCTCTTGCCGGTGGTAGTTTAAACATTGGCCCTGCCTTGCCCCCTCCCTCACCTTGGATATTTTTTTCTGTTTCCAATATTATAGGTACTGGGTGAGAAAGAGGTGAACATTACACTGGGTTTTGATAAGTAGAAAGCTGTGGGCGGGGGGAGAGGAAGTGGAAATGAATGTTGTCTTTAAATGGTGTTTTTGACTTTGCTGCTTATTCCCCCTTCCCATTATAATTCTGGATAGGGTTGCCAACCTCCAGGTACTGAGGAATCAAAACTATGCACTTGTACAAAGCTTAATAAAGCACATACACTGCAACTGCAATCACAAATATATTGAGGAAAACCTCACAATAACACTATCCAAAGGATAAAAATCCAGAGCAAGGACGTGTTGTGCACAATTCAGCATACAAAATTGAGTGTATATACAAAGGTAACCAGGTACATTCACTTTCTATTATCCAAAATGGTAATGCATAAGTAGATAGTCCAAATGGTAATAATCCAATGCAAAACGGAATAATATTCAACCGCAATGGGCTTCCGGTAAAATCCCCATTTCAGAGCTTTCCTCAAGCTTCAGAAGTTTCCGTGTGTCAGTGTAACCAATATTTGGAAGAAGATGTCATTCTGGCCATACATCTGAAAGGCTTGGTGTGCGTCTAATTCTGGACTGGGGTTGCCAGGTCCATCTTCGCCACCAGTGGGAGATTTTTGGGGTGGAGCCTGAGGAGGGCGGGGTTTGTGGAGGGGAGGGACTTCCATAGAGTCCAATTGCCAAAGCGGCCATTTTCTCCAGGGGAACTGATCTCTATCTGCTGGAGATCAATTGTAATAGCAGGAGATCCCCAGCTAGTATCTGGAGGTTGGCAACCCTATTCTGGACATTAGCTCTGCCTCCGAAAGTTGTTCAATCTACTTTTTAACGTTCTTTCTCTGCTTGTGTTTTGTAGATAGCAACAGTAACCACCACAACAACATAGAACCATCATCAGTCTGCATGGCCAAACCCCAAAAAAGGGGAAGAAAAAACTTCAACTCAGAGAAACCAGGTAACCAAAAGAGGTTTTAAAAAAGTCTAATGACAGGATAAATTCTAATGGGTTGCAATATGTTAAATTAACAAAGCTTCAATACAATACAACTAATTAAAAAATCCCATTAAAACCAAATGCATTTTGGCCGCATGGCATAGCCTTCCTCAGTGGTACAAATTATTAAAATACATACCATA
Organism: Euleptes europaea; assembly: GCF_029931775.1. Classification (NCBI taxonomy): domain Eukaryota; kingdom Metazoa; phylum Chordata; class Lepidosauria; order Squamata; family Sphaerodactylidae; genus Euleptes; species Euleptes europaea. The sequence goes on along the minus strand of NC_079325.1, from coordinate 12,612,259 downwards.
AAGTAAAATTATTCCAAATACAACATCCCTGACCTAAGCTTTAAAATCTGAAAAAAGAAGAAATTAGTGGGGGGTGGGGGAGAGAAGAAGATTGTATGGATTAATTACTGTGTAAGTCCTTTATAAAATCTAAAAGTATAATTTCCAAAATTGTTAGTCTATTTTACTCACACGCACAAGAAGAAGGGCCAGGTAATTAATGGGACTGTCCAGTTAATGAACTGGCCCTACCTCTTGTGTGTGTGAGTAATATAGATTAACAATTTTGGAAATTAAACTTTTAAATTTTATAAATGATTTATACAATAATTAATCCGTATGATTTTTCTCTTCTCTCTTCCCCCCCCCCATTTTTTTCCCAGGTTGTAAAGCTTAGGTGGCCCTGACCTGGATGGCCCAGGCTAGCCTGATCTTGTCAGATCTCAGAAGCTAAGCAGGGTCAGCCCTGGTGAGTATTTGGATGGGAGACCACCAAGGAATACCAGGGTTACTGTGCATAGGAAAGCACTGGAAAACCACCTCTGTTAGTCCCTTGCCATGAAAACCCCAAAAGCAGTCGCCACAAGTCGGCTGCGACTTGAGGGCACTTTACACACACACAAAGCTTAGGTCAGAGATGTTGTATTTTGAATAATTTTACTTTATGGTGTGCATTTTAATCATTCGTACCACTGAGGAAGGCCGTGTGGCCAAAAACGTGTTTGGTTTTAATGGGATTTTTAAATTATTTGTATTGCATTAAATCTTTGTTAATTTAGCAAGATCTGAGCAAGGCAGTTAACTTCAGGATGTTTTGGAGGACATTGATTCATAAAGTTGCTGTGAGTCAGAAGCTACTTGACAGAATTAAACATACACACACAATTTAGCATATTGCAACCCATTGGAATTTATTCTGGGAGCCAGCGTGGTGTAGTGGTTAAGAGTGGTGGTTTGGCGCGGTGGACTCTGATATGAAAAACCGGGTTTGATTTCCCATTCCTCCACATGAGTGGCAGAGGCTAACTTGGTGAACCGGGTTAGTTTCCCCACTCCTACACATGAAGCCAGCTGAGTGACCTTGGGCAAGTCACAGCTCTCTTAGAGCTCTCTCAGCCCCACCTACCTCACAGGGTGTCTGTTGTGGGGAGGGGAGGGGAAGGTGACTGTAAGCTGGTTTGATTCTTCCTTAAGTGGTAGAGAAAGTCGGCATATAAAAACCAACTCTTCTTCTTCTTCTTCTTCTTCTACTACTACTACTACTACTATTACTACTACTACTACTACTACTACCAGGCTTTTTTCAACTTCTTTTGGCTACCTAACGCCCCCCACCAAGTCCCCCTTCGCCCAGAGGATACAGAAAGGATTCCTAGGTGGAGGATACAGAGAGGCCAATTTGGAAATCAGAACTTATTAGGGAGGAGAACAGAGTACAGCGATTGCTATCTCCCTTAGTTACGGTAACACTAAGGGAAACAATCAGAAGGTTTAACTACATAATAAATGTCCAGTTAAATATTCATATCACTTTTAAAATATTCAGTTCTTCAATAAATATTTTTTTATAATTGGTTCTTGTTCTACATTGGTCTCGATGTCTGACTATGTGTCACCTACTAGGAGTATTATTTACCAAGCTACCATGATAGAAATATTTTTAAAAAACTTTAAAGGCATATTTTGCCTTTAAGGGTAAATGGTGGCAGTAGAAAACAAGATTAACAGATAAATAATACATAAGGCCCATATTTCTCTTAGTGGTAGTGTGGCTGAGGAGGATACGAAAAGTGAAACTAATAAACTCTCCAAAAAGCACAGCTTTTCAAGTTTGTCCTAATGGAGATAGAGAGACAGTGCAAGCCGTGCCTCCTTTGCCAAGCTGTTCCATCATGGTGAAGGGTCAGCCTTCACCGAGACAAATCGTGATTTCCAGACTATTGGAAGCACCACCAGAAATGTATCTGCTGAGTTGAGACTGGCCAGCAGGTATATACAGGGAGAAGTGGTCACTCAAGTATGTAGGTTCCAGGCTATGAAGAGCTTTAAAAGTATGAACCAGCACCTTGAACATGTCTAAGGAGGATAGGGCTATCCATGGCTACTAGTCAAAATGAATACTAGTCATGATGCATACCTATTCTCTACAGTATCAAGAGGAGCATGCCCATTATATTAGGTGCTGGGAGACACAGGCAGGATGCTGCTAAAGCCATCTTGTTTGTGGCCTTCCTAGAGGCACCTTGTTGGCCACTGTGTGAACAGACTGCTGGACTTGATGGGCTGACCAGCATGGCTTTTTTAATGTTCTTATGAGCTTGGAAATGCAGAGGCAGCCAGTGAAGCTGAAGTAATATTGATATAATGTTCGTGCGGTGCACAACTTCTGTACCTGCTGAAGCTTCTAAAGATACCTTGAAAGACAGCAGCTCGTACAGTCTGTTGTAGTAATCCAGCTAAGAGGTTAGAGATCCATGGATGACAAGGTCAGCATAGTTTAAAAGAGGGAACAGTGTATGCATGGTATAAAGACAACAGAAGGTGCATCTTGCTCCCATCCTTACTTGCATCTTTGCCAACAAAGCTGGACCAAAAAGAAATCTTACCTTCTGAAAGCAGGCTTCAGATGAACAATTTCCAGTACAGACATACAGTCACACCCTTGAACTCTGGGTTAATTAATTTGGAGGAACTCCCAGTCACCCATAACAATATGCTGAAGTGGAGTTAGATATCTATCCTTCTGTCTGTCTTTAATCGTCCTGGAATTTTGGCTCAAACAACAGTAATAGCTGATTATAAGGTAAAACTGTCCCTGGACTCTGTTACTTAAGAATTCCTTCCCTATACAAAATTAGGTATCAGGTTGTAGTCCACAGTAATGGATTTTCTGAAAATGCCTTGCTTTAATCCATGGACACAACTTTACTGCTTAAGGTGGTGGTGCACCAGAAAACAGGCAGGTGGGAAAGAAAGAAAGAAAGAAAGAAAGAAAGAAAGAAAGAAAGAAAGAAAGAAAGAAAGAAAGAAAGAAAGAAAGAAAGAAAGAAAGAAAGAAAGAAAGAAAGAAAGAAAGAAAGAAAGAAAGAAAGAAAGAAAGAAAAAGAGTTTCTTAGAGAAGGTGATATGGTTATACATACTGATAGGCTACCCCCAGTGAGAGACATATTTGAGGTTTGTGGCTGGGTTTAGAAGCTGAGGATGGGAATGAGTATTGAGATGGAAATACTAGGGTAAAATAAATTTTTTTGTTTCCGGTTGATTTGGGGGCTTTTTTGTGGGGGGAAATCCATCTGATTTTTTTTGTTTGTTGTTTGGCCGTCAAGTCACAGCTGGCGTATGGCAACCCTATACGGCTCTAAAGGCAAGAGACGTTTGGAGGTGGTTGGCCATTGCCTGCCTCTGGTATTCCTTGGAGGTCTCCCATCCAAATACTAGCCAGGGTCAGGCCTGAGAGTGTGTGACTGGCCCAAGGTCACCCAACAAGCTTCCATGGCACGAGTGGAGATTTGAACCAGGGTTTCCTGGGTCCTAGTGCAACACCTTAGCTACTACACCACGCTGGCTCCCAGCAGAAATAAATAAATCCAATAGACAGTGGGGCAAGCCACTGTTGGCAGTGCATACCGTAAACCTTGTGGAGCAGTGGTGCTGCCATTCACTATGCCATTCATTCATTCATTTGTCTATTTATTTAAAACATTAATAAGATTGCCTTTCTCCCAGATGACTGGGACCCAAGGCAGGTCACATCTACAGAAATGGTACAAAACATTCTTAATTGTCAAAAGAACAAAAGTAAAACAGGCATCTGGGGGAAAAGACTTTATAAACCCAAGGCACCCACCCAATGCTGCAATAAGTATAGGAGAGTGGTGGATAAAGCCACCTTTTCAGGGGTAGGGTAGAAAAACGGCTTCCCACTTGGGGTAAGAAATGAAGTGTGGGGAGTGGGAAGCCGTTTTTCTACCCTACCCTACATGGGAGATTCAATGTATCCGACATTTGGAGCTTTTACCCTGTATGGGAATGCTTAAATATGACAAGATAGAAGTGGTCTTTGAAGGACTGTCTTTTTTGGAGCTCGAAACGATTGTCTCCTCGTTGCCAACTCCTCTTCGCCTTTTTGAACTCATCACAATTGGAGACTGACTTTCTTCAAAAATACTCACATGAGACTTTGAATTTCGACCTTTGCCAATTTTTGCAATTTTTGAAACATCATCCTCTTTGTGAGGTCACTTTGTATGTGTATTGTAATATTATTATTATATAAATACTGTTTTCACTTTTGCATATATTGTTGCTCCTGTACTGAGTACCTGGAGGTTGGCAACCCTACGAATCCTGCCGCATCTTCCTCCAATTTGTCTGCGTTTGCCTCTCAAATAAAGAAGAGATAAAGGGAAAAAGAAGAGGGACAAGGAGGAAATAATCAAGAAGATGAAAAATAAACAGTAGAAATGATAGTGCGTGTGTGCGTCTCCTCCCAGGTATGCTTGAACCAAGCTGAACTCCATCCGGATCACAGTGTAGATTTTATTGCCTTTATCGAGAATTAATTTTATGTTTCTTGTTTCTTTTTGGTGGCAATTGCTTCGAGCATTGCAGAGGCCGTGCTTCTGATAAGTAACTGTGAAACGCTCACTTGAAAAGCAAAGGTGCTCTTAAGGACACTTTTATTCTCCCCCCCCCTTCGTTGTGTTTGCGTCGCGTCGCCTAACGCACCTGACGGCTCCCCCTCGGCAAAGAGGTACCTCTCTAAAGTGCTGATTTGAGAACTGCTAAGTGAGGCGCACCCTTGTAGTTCAGTCATCCCTCAAAGGCAATCAAGATCGGGAAGAGCATTCTGGGTATTATTATAACCATGCAAATCCACCCACTAAACACCCTACTTTGCTTAAGAAAAACATTACAAGAGTGTAGTTGTGTAAGAGTATTTCTGGCTCATAATGAGATGCAAAGCAAAAACAAAAAAACAAAAACTTGCGGTGTTAATTTCTGTGCCAGTAATAATTTTTTTTAAAATGACTCTTTGCAATTTGAGTAGTGTCTCTCAGCCAGGCATCTCAAAAAGTGCTTTGCACACCACTAATTAATTCAAGCTCATGATATTCCTGAGATTGTGGAAGCAGGTGAATGTATTAATGAGGATGAGACTTGCGTCCAAATCATTTTAAAATCTGATAGGTGATGTCTCTAAACTCACCCGAGACAAGAAACACGGTGCAGAGAGACAGGGTAGACATATTACACATATTTATCTTCTTTATCTTGACCTCCCTGGGTTTTTTCTCAAAGGTACATTGTAAACAGCTCCAGTGTCCCTGAACATCTCCCCATCCGGTAGGAACTTAATTGCTTTTAATTGCTGTAATATAGATAAAGTGAAACATAATGTTGTTTCTGCAGTGTGGCAATAATCATATTTGCCTCACGCATGAATGGTCCCTGGATGGAAACCACACAGAAGCGGCCTTTTTATAGAATTCATTACCAAAACATGTGATAATGGCTGACAGTGGGCGTGAGCAGAAATACTGGTAGACGTAAGTCACAACGCACCAAATGGAATCACCATGATTTGAATGTCACAGAAGGGTAACTGTGTTATTTTGCAGCAAAACAAAGAGAACTAGTGGCACTGTAAACGTGAACAAGATTTAAGTTTTGGTTTACTAGAGCTCACTTTGTGGATGCATGCAGTGGGTCCTCCCAGCGTGTGTATAAAATGCTGTCAAGTCATTGCTGACCTATGGTGACCCTGTAGGGTTTTCAAGGCAAGAGACAAATAGAGGTGGGTTTGCCATTGTCTTCCTCTGCATAGCAACCCTAGACTTCCCTTGGTGGTCTCCCATCCAAGTACTAACCAGGGCCAACATTGCTTAGCTTGTGAGATTTGATGAGATTGGGCTAGCCTGGGCCATACAGGTGAGGGCAGGTCCTCCCTGGGTAGATTTTACTATATATGAGGAGGTAAGTCAGATCTGGGAAGCTAATCAGGGTCAGCCCTGATTAATATTTGGATGGGAGACCAGCAAAGAATGCCAGGGTTGCTATGCAGAGGCAGGCAATTGCAAGCCACCTCTGAACATCTCTTGGCTTGAAAACCCTACAGGGTCACCGTAGGTTGGCTGTGACTTGACGGCAAATAAAAATAAAAATTGAACAGCTGGAACAAGTACCGGTAGCCATGAAATGCGGGCAGTAAGGGGTGCCTACAGGCAACTGGCCATTCCTCTAGATTTGCTTAGCTAGTTAACACTTGAATGCCTGAGGAGTCTGAGCTTTTACTGAGATAGTTAACATCTCTAATGACTAATGAATCCCAAGTCCTTGTTCAGCCCACTTTCAGATGATGATGATGAAGAAGAGTTGGTTTTTATATGCTGACTTTCTCTACCACTTAAGGAATAATCAAACCTTCCCTTCCCCTCCCCATAACAGACACCCTGTGAGGTAGGTGGGACTGAGAGAGCTCTAAGAGCTGTGACTACCCAAGGTCACCCAGTTGGTTTCATGTGTAGGAGTGGGGAAACAAATCCAGTTCACCAGATTAACCTCCGCCGCTCATGTGGAGAAGTGGGGAATCAAACCTGGTTCTCCAGATCAGAGTCCACCGCTCCAAACCACTGCTGTTAACCACTACACCATGCTTGCACCACTACTGACTCCTGTTTCTTTTCCCGTGCTTCGAGGCAGTGTATGACTGATTGTTGGCTGGATGTTGGGCACAAGCAAGGTGCATCCCCTTCCTGTATGCTTCTGACAGTTGGGCACAGTTGAAAACTAGATGGACCCTTAGCCCAGTATTGCAAGGGGGTCTTTGTTCTCTTCTTTAAAGAAATGGTTGACAAAGTGTGACGTGAAAGTGGTTTATGGGTGAACTCAGTAGCAGCAAACTCAGTAGCAGCAAACAGAGTGGACATGTTCATGGAGGAAAGGGGTATCATGGCTATTAGTTGGAATGGATGCTGGTCATGCTGCATACCTGTTCTCTCTAGTATCAGAGGAGCATGCCTATCATTTTGGGTGTGGTGGAACACAGGCAGGATGGTGCTGCTGCAGTCGTCTTGTTTGTGGCTTCCTGAGGGCACCTGGTTGGCCGCTGTGTGAACAGACTGCTGGACTTGATGGGCCTTGGTCTGATCCAGCAGGGCCTTTCTTATGTTCTTATGAGAGAATGTAACTAAAATATACTATCTGTGTCCATGTTTTTACCATGTTTACAATCATGCATCAAGGTTTTGGATGTTCCCTGCTGATTAACAATGGTTGTATGTACTCCTGGCTTGAGCTTTCAATAAATCAAGTGAGACCTTCAACCACGTGTCAATTTTTTTTTATCCATCTGCAAACCACAGGCAAGTTGGAACTTCTAAAATTATGGGGGATATTATTTATGCTTTTGCATTTCAACGAAACAATGTGAAGGTGAGGCTGGCACTCGGCAGTTGTTCCTGTGAGTCACGTTTTTTTTGTTTTGTTGTTAGGGCCCTTCGCACCACTCTGAATAACACCATCAGAGGCAAAAAGAGACAAACAACACATGTTCTCACATGTGCACTGTGGACTGTTATTGCAGCTGTTATGGAATACCATTTGGAGATTGCGCAGGTATCTAGAACAGCAGCTGGGTCATATACTGGGACAGATCATAATGAATTGTAGCCGGGGTTAACATTTAAGCAGACAGCAAAAACTTGAATGGTGGACCAGGCAAACTCTTTCAACTGTGAATTTATGAGAACAGCAGTAAGAAACATGCTCATTTAAAAACACACACCATAATCTTGTGTGTAATCTCTCATCCATCCTAGAGAGAAGAATCTTTCTATGCTGATCCATGTATTAGTAGCTTCTAGACTTCACTACTCCAATGCACCCCACAAAGGACTGCCCATGGAGACAACTTGGAAGCTTTGGCTGGTCTATACAGCAACAATGTGCCTTTTTGTCTAGCGCTGATTGCCATGAACATGTTCATTTGGTTTTACAAGCAGCTTCCAATTTGCTTCTAGGCAAATGTCAAAGTGCAGGTATATTAGTAACCCTTATGGCTTGGGATCTACCACCAAGTGGACCACCTTTCTCCTTATAAGCCACACGTCCTTTAAGATCAAGCCAACACCCTTTCCTGACAGTTCTCTTTCTATCAATGATAGCCAAAGACAGAGTTTTGGAGTGGTGATGAGTTTCTTTTGGAAGCACCTCCCAGAAGAGATAAGGAATTCAGCTTCTTTCCTGAGCTTTCACAGAAGTTGCATAACCTTCCTTTTTAAATTGGCTTCTGGTTTATAATGATATGGTGTGTTATGGCAAACTGATGCTTTATTATGATGGGTAGCCATGTTAGTCTGTCAACAGCAGTAGAAAAGAGCAAGAGTCCAGTAGCAACTTAAAAGACTAACAAAATTTCTGGCAAGGTATGAGCTTTCGTGAGTCACACCTCACTCAGAAGAAGTGAGCATAGCTCATGGAAGCTCATACCCCACCAGAAATTTTGTTAGTCTTTAAGGTGCTACTGGACTCTTGCTCTTTTCTGATACTTTATTGTAATTGGTTTTTTAAATGGTTTTAAAATGGTTTTTAAAAAGGTTTTAAACATTCCTTATTTGAATTGCTACATTACGTTTACTGTTGGTGTTGCTATTAGATGGGTAATTGTTGATTAATGAGTTAGCAGCCTTTAATGCAGGAAAGGTGGAGTGCAAGACCCATAGTGCAGTCCCTCCCAGAAGCTATCTCAGTGCCAAATCACAGGGAAGACAATAGACCCATATGGCATTCCTGACTTCTAGGCACTTCCTGATTCACCCTTGAATTCTGTTTGCTTTGTTCATAAATGTCAGAAGGAAGACAAATTAGCCACTGTGCAGCTTCATCAGGAAGGCGGAAGGTGGAAACGCCCTGGAAGGAATGGCCAAGTAAGGAGTTCCTACCTCTCACTGAGGAATCAGTTACCCTGCCTCAAACCCCTGGAGAACGATTGGCCATCCAAGACAATAACACTGAGCAGAATGGGCCAATGGTCTGCCTTGACAGCTTAGAATCACAGAATCATAGAGTTGGAAGGGGCCATACAGGCCATCTAGTCCAACCCCCTGCTCAATGCAAGATCTGCCTAGAACATCCCTGACAAATGCTTGTCCAGCCTCTGCTTAAAGACTGCCAGTGAGGGGGAGCTCACCACATCCCTAGGTAGCTGATTCCACTGTCGAACAACTCTTACTGCAAAAAATGTTTTCCTAAGATCCAGCTGGTACCTTTCCACCTGCAATTTAAACTCATTATTGCGAGTTCTATCCTCTGCTATCAACACAGGAAGAGACCCCTGCCCTCCTCTAAGTGACAGCGCTTCAAATACTTAAAGAGAGCAATAGTGTTCCCCCTCAACCTCCTCCTCTCCAAACTAAACATTCCCAACTCCCTCAGCCTTTCCTCATAAGACTTGGTCTCCAGGCCCCTGATCATCCTCGTCACTCTCCTCTGCACCCGATCCACTCTGTCCACATCCTTTGTGAAGTGGGGCCTTCAGCTTCACACATGTTCCATCGGTTGCTGCATTGGTGCCAGTTCTTGTTTCAGGATCATCCTTCACTGACCTACTTGCACCATTTCTAAATTGTTTTGCAGCGCAATCTTACATGAACACATGGAGCTGCCTTATCCTGAATCAGACCTTTGGTCCATCAAAGTCAGTATTGTCTACTCAGACTGGCAGTGGATCTCCAGGGTCTCAGGCAGAGGTCTTTCACATCACCTACTTGCCTAGTCCCTTTAACTGGAGATGCTAGGGATTGAACCTGGGACCCTCTGCATGCCAAGCAGTGAGCCACAGCCCCTCCCCTTCTGTTCAATGCCACTCAGGCATCTGCTTATACTGTCATGTCCCAGATCGGGAGCACCAGAGGACTGGAGTTTGCAACTCTCCGGTTTGAATTTAGAATGCCTATTTCCTCCATCTAATTAGTCAGAGACAGAAAGGCTTTCTACCATGGAACAAGAGAAAAGAGCAAATGATAAGAGGCCGGGTTCAATAACAAGCCTAAGTGGATGGCAATCGGCAGCCCTTGCATAATTCCTGCCCACGAGGTGCCAGGCTCTACCCAGCCTTGCCCTTTCGTAAGCAACAGACTTGCCCAATTTTAAATAACAAAAGTAAGTAGATATATTTTAATGATCCGATGTCTGCAATTAAATAACACTGAAAGCCAGTTGTCTGCCTTTCTTGCATAACGCTGCCCATTACACGGATCCAAGCTGGTTATTAAAAGAAAACATTTAGCAGATGCAAAGAAAGATGTGCATCTGCTATTCCAGAATGATAAACGAGGCTCTGAAAGTCAAGTTGCTGTCCTCATTAAGGCCTGTGCCACATAGTGAGCTGATTGGAGCGATGTTTTCGAATGTAAAATGTTCCCTTGGTCTTCCCCCCCCTTCCCTCCTATGATCCTTCCACACATAATAAAATAAAAGAGACTTGAGGTGCTTTAACAAGAAGTGAGATGAGTCCTCTGGATTAGTTTGGATTAGTCTGTTGCTAGTGGCAGGGAAGTTTGGCTTCTGGCCACACATTCACCTAGAAAACACAGAGCTAATTGGAAAAGCACCTGTGATAAGGTGTAGCTCACCACCTGCACTTTGCTGAAATAAAATAAGCCTGTATAATTGAGTACATTATATATCAACATTGTGAAATCACCTCCAGGTATTCTTTACAATTATTATCATTTTAAAACCATTTTTTAAAGATCAGACTTGTACTTTTTGCACCTTGGGAAGCTGTGGGACAGAATCGTTTTATCAAAGGCTATGCTGTCCTCTGATATATCACACAAAGTAAGCCTTGAGTGGGATGAAAGTACGGTTGCCAACCTCCAGGTATGGCCTGGAGATCTCCCAGAATTACCACGAATCCCTAGACCATAGAAATTAGTTTCTCTTTGAGAAAATGGCTGGTTTGGAGGGTGGACTCTATGGCATTATACCCTGTGAAGATCCTTCCCCTCCTCAAACCGCACTCTTTCCAGGCTCCACCCCAAATCTCCAGGAATTTCCCAATTTAGAGTTGGCAATGCACATTCACCAATGATCTGCCAGTCACTCTGATCGACTGCACTGTGTCAAGGTGTCTGTCTCAGCTCTTTTTCCTGCTATACCAGAGGACTGGCCTGTCCATCGATATAAATCTGCCACTATTAAAACTTCCGGCTGAAGCGCCTAATGATATATTGAAGGAAGCAAAAAGGAGCTTATAATTAACAAACAGCAGCTCCCCGGAGGAAAACAGCTATCCTGAATATTGTCTGTTCCCTTTCTTATCACAGCCACAAATCAGAACCAAAATAACCTCAACAAATAAACAAGCATGCTGAACAGGCAATTATAATTTGCCCTCTCTTGATTAAATCTGTCCTGCATCAGCTAAAGTTTTCGTTGATTAAACCCGTTAAAGCTTGGAGTCCTACTCAGGACAAAACCAAGCATAAGGAACTAGGGATGCCAGCCTTCAGGTGGGACCTGGGGATCTCCCAGATTTAGAGCTCATCTCCAGAAAACAGATATCAGTACCCCTGGTGGAAATGAATGGAGGGTGGACTCTAAGTTGCCAACCTCCAGGTGGTGGCTGAAGATCTCCTGGGATTACAACTGATCTCCAGGTGACAGAGATCAGTTGACCTGGAGAAAATGGCTGCTTCTGAGGGTGGACTCTATGGCATTATACCCCACTGAGGTTCTTCCCCTCCCCAAACCCTGTTCTTCTCAGGCTTCATCCCCAAAATCTCCAGGTATTTCCCAACCTGGATCTGGCAACCATACCCCCACATCTCTCAGATCTGGCAACCCTAATTGTACCTCCTCAACCCTCTGCTCCCCAGGCTTTACCCCCATATCTCCAGGAGTTTTCCAACCTGGATTTGGCAACCTTATACCCACATTTCCCACTTGTGTAGGGTTGCCACCTCTGGGTTGGGAAATACCTGGAGATTTTGGGGGTGGAACCTGAGGAGGGTGGGGTTTGGAAAGGGGAGGGACTTCAGTGCCATAGAGTCCAATTGCCAAAGCAGCCATTTTCTCCAGGGGAACTAATCTCTGTCACCTGGAGATCAGTTGTAATACAGGAGATCTTCTGCCATCACCTGGAAGTTGGCAACCCTACACTGGTGGCCAAGGGGACCTGGCAACCCTACAAGGAACTGTTGTAAAACTCAGATGAGGTTGATCTGGTTTCTAATTGGAAATCCATCTTTGTGGTATCTGATTGCAATCAAAATGTCATCAGTTGGAAAGAGCTGAACCACGGGGAAGATGAAGTGTTCTACGCATGTATCTCCAGACTGGTTCCCCATTTTCACTTTAACCTGCTCAGTCAAGTCCTTGGCGGCTTGACTGGGCCTGCAGCTCTTACCTGAGTCAAACCTTTCTGTGCCAGCCACCTCTTGCAGTCTGTCTCAGGATTTGCCTGTCTCGGTTTTGCTGATATCAGAAAAGTCTCAAGACAGGCCCCTGAAATTAGGAGATTTCTTTAATTGTAATGGTTTGAAGAAATGTCTTTCAACCTTCAGGAAGCTTTTTTCCACATCAAGTTATCCTCTAAAGCCCCCTGAATGTTTTCCGTGGAATCTTTGAGGACAGCAGAGGATTCTGGGGATTGTGTGATGTCCACCTTTGCTTGCAAGTCAGAAACAGGGGAGTCACCACAGAGTGTTCTCTGGTACATAATGAGTTCAGGCATAGCAGCAGCCAAGGTCTCATCTTAGGGTTTCCAAACAACAGGTGGGGCCTGGAGATCTCCCAGAATACCAACTGAACACCCAACTATCAAGGTCAGTTCCCTTGGAGAATATGACTGCTTTGGAGGGTGGATTCTATGGCATTATTCCCCTTTGAGGTTCCTGCCCTCCCCAAACCCTACTCTCTCCAGGCTCCACCCCTAAATCTCCAGGAATTTCCCAACCCAGACTTGGCAACCCTACCTTATCTACTTACAGGACATTTTTACCATAGAGTTCCTCATGATTCCTAGAGAGCTATCCTTTGTCGCTTCCAGGTAGTTGTGGTGGGAATTGCCACGAATTCTGTGGTAAGAACTTCCTGTAAGTAAACAAGGCCTTACTAGTACCTGGAGGTTGGCAACCCTACCAATTTGGCCCTGAACAGTGTCACACTAAGATGAAAAATTAAAAAAGGAACTACACACAGAGAGAGAGAGATATCTAGATAAACAATAAGAGAATTCGTATTTTTTTATCTTGATTGACTGAGATAAAAACTTGGCAACTGTCAATGTTGTATTAAAATCCACCCCTGCTAAAAGAACCCTCAAATTTTTCAATTATAGGACTGCACTGTAAGCCACACAGTTCTGCTTTGGATTGATGGAGGAAGGATAAGAAGAAGAAGAAACCTCCTCAATCCTTCAAAAATAGAAGAACTGCCCAACTGTAACCGTCCTCTGGAACAGCCCTCTTGAAACCGCAACATCTCCCATCCGGCTCTTCTTCCAGTCCCATCAACATCAGCCCATCTTTTTCCACAGGAGCTTGTAAGACTCTTGCTTCGTCCCACAACCAGTGGGAAGGAGGACGGGAGATAGGATCTGAGGAGGCGCAGGGAGAGCAAGTTGCAGCTGCAACCTCTTTCTCAGTTGCAGGGTGGTACAAGACATAGGGCGGATCTCTGGGTTGCAACCCCAGCAACCACAGAAATACACACTGCTGTGCCAGGTCACTTTGTTGCTCCAGCGATGCCAAATCTTCATACTTCTCAAGTCCCCAGGTGGAAGGATTTAGAGGATTTAGAGGGAGAAGGCAACCTACTTAGGTAACAGTGGGTAGGCTGGTAATAACTGACATTGTGATTCCGATTTTTCCCAGGTGAACCACTTAACAACTTCACATTGACTGTCAGCCAAGAAACAGCCAGCCGACACATTGCTGTTGCGTGTCACTGCACACAGCTTCAACATCTAATGAAGGGGCCTCTGATTCTCAAAAGTTTGTACCCTGGAGTGAGTCGTGCTGCCGCCAAGATGCCCATGCTCATGATTAATACCAACGTTGGCCATGAGGCATTACCCGAGAGCCTGCCTGGGGAGTTGACCCAGCAACTGGCCAGCCCAGTATATCGCGATCCACATCGTGCCTGGCCAGCTAATGACCTTCGGGGGCTCAGCTGAGCCTTGTGCTTTGTGTAGCCTACACAGCATCGGCAAGATAAGTGGGCCGCAAAACAAGGCTTACTCCAAGTTGGTGTGTGATCTGCTTACTAAAAACCTGCAGATACCTGCCGTATCTACATCAACTATTATGATATGACCAAGTCCTATGAGGAAAGGTTGAAGAAGCTGGGTATGTTTAGCCTGAAGAGGAGAAGACTGAGATGGAATATGATAACCATCTTCGAGTACTTGAAGGGCTGTCATAGAAAGGATGGTGCCAAGTTATTTTCTGTTCCCCCAGAAGGTCGGACCAGAACCAACGGGTTGAAATTAAATCAAAAGAGTTTCCATCTAGACATTAGGAAGAATTTTCTAACAGTCAGAGGGGTTCCTCAGTGGGACAGGCTTCCTCGGGAGGTGGTGAGCTCTCCTTCCCTGGAGGTTTTTAAGCAGAGGCTAGATGGCCATCTGTCAGCAATGCTGATTCTATGACCTTAGGCTGTTTATGAGAGGGAAGGCATCTTGGCCATCTTCTGGGCATGGAGTAGGGGTCACTGGGGGTGTGTGGGGGAAGTAGTTATGAGTTTCCTGCATTGTGCAGGGGGTTGGACTAGATGACCCTGGTGGTCCCTTCCAACTCTATGATTCTATTATTCTATAAACGCTAGTAGTGTGGGCTGGAACGGATCCACGTTTGCATAAGGCTCTTTTTTGTGCACATTCCCTCTAAAAGCCTGTGGCCTCCTTTATGCACATCAACTACCACGGTCAAGCCCACCTCCCCACTGCAAGTTCCTTGCTGGTCTCTTGCATGCATCGTAGTTGTAACATTCCTCCATGCCAGTGGAAAAATAATAAAAACCTAGAAGAATTTTTTTTAAAAGCTTATACCCTGGAAATCTTGTTGATCTTTCATTTTTTTTATTCATTTTTTCCAACATATTATAAAACATACAACAACATACAACAAAAAACATACAAACCACACGACATAACAGTTCTGCCTGTCAATACATCTCTAGGACAAGTTACTGTTTGTGAATAACTGGAATAGGTTTATAATCGTTCTAACCTAGACTAATATAACACTATTAAATGCTTACATAACATAATATTGAATAGTTAAAACTACATTGACCTGCTATATATTTATCTATATATTTTACTTTACTAAAAGATCACACTTTCATATCAATGAATAGTGAATAGAATTAAACTCAAGTTGCTGATACCAAAAGTTAGCTTATATGATCTCAAATTGGGGATACTTAAAAGTTAGACTTTATGGATACATTATATAGCAAACTGATAAAGTAACTATTGTGAATTTAGTTAATTTAGTAATATAGAAATAAAAGTTAAAGTAGGCAAGTATGAATTATCTTTCCTAGATAACAGCAGTACATAATTTTTTATTAACAAATGTATTAAATTGATATTGAGGTTGATTAGCTCATTTTTATTATTCTTAATAATCTGGGGTCACAATGAATGTGGTGAGCTTGAGCACCATCAATATATATTCCATGTTCTTGTTCTTTTTTTGCTATTCCCTTTTCCGTTCTATTTCTGTACCCCTATAATGAAAAACAAATTTAATTTTTTTTCAAGAGTTAACATATAGAATTTAAAAAGCAGGTTTTAAAAAAATTAAAGATTAGGAAATGCTTTCATATATCATAACCTTATTTAGTTGTCCCTAAACAACGACAACTAGACAACAACTAGACAACAACAACTAAATAAGACAACAAAATCTTGTTGATCTTTACAGTACTCCTCCTGAACTCGAATCTTTAGGGTTGCCAGGCCCCTCTTCACTATCGGTGGGAGGTTTTGGGGGCGGAGCCTGAGGAGGGCGGGGTTTGGGGAGGGGAGGGACTTCAATGCCATAGAGTCCAATTGCCAAAGCGGCCATTTTCTCCAGGCGAACTGATCTCTTATCGGCTTGAGATCAGTTGTAATAGCTTGAGATCTGCCATTACCTGGAGGTTAGTACCGAAAACAGGCAATGCTATAACATTGAATGTTACTGTATATTTATACACTTATGTGTTATATGTATGTTTTTCATACTCAATACACTTTTGTTACATTGCTATAGCATTGCCTGTTTTCTGCACTTTCTTTCTAATCTGAGATATCAGTACAGAGGTGTTAATTTTTGATTGATTACCTGGAGGTTGGCAACCCTACGAATCTTGCTTTTGCAGTGCAGCAGAAGAGACTGCTGTGCTCCTAGAAGGGTCATGTGGAGAAACGAGACACCGAGATCTGAAGGTTCAAATAGCAGAAGGCATCAGAGCAGAAGCGCTCTTAATTGCGCCAATTAATGAGCAGCTTAGTTAAGTGCCGTCTGTCTGTTACTTTA
The DNA here is from genome assembly GCF_029931775.1 of Euleptes europaea. Lineage (NCBI taxonomy): Eukaryota > Metazoa > Chordata > Lepidosauria > Squamata > Sphaerodactylidae > Euleptes > Euleptes europaea. The sequence goes on along the minus strand of NC_079325.1, from coordinate 12,595,745 downwards.
GGGAAAGGAGGTGTTGGGAGCATCAGCCAAAAATAATCTCTCTGATGAGGTATTTATCACTTTACCTGTTGAAAGAACCTGGTAGACTATGACAACATAGTCCCCATGACCCCTCTGGGAAAGAGACAAAAAAAATTATTATTACTCCCATTTTAAAGGTGCTGACTGAAAGTGGAGTTTAAGTCTGCATGTACTGGAGCTGAAGAAAGACGGGGAAATGTGTAGACGGGAGGGTGTGCCAACCCCACAGATATGTATGGACAGCTTATCAAAATGCAATGTTGCAACTACATAGGGTTGCCAACCTCCAAGTACTAAGAAAAATTGAAAGGAATATAACAGCAGCACAAACCACAAACAACACTAGCTGGAGACTTCCTGCTATTACAACCAATCTCCAGCCAATAGAGATCAGTTCACCTGGAGAAAATGGCCGCTTAGCAATTGGACTCTATGACATTGAAGTCCCTCCCCTCCCCAAACCCCGCCCTCTTCAGATTCCACCCCAAAAACCTCTTGCTGGTGGCGAAGAGGGACCTGGCAACCCTACAGCTACGGGACAGTATATGCTATCAGTATTAGATTTTGTTTTACCCTGTACATTCTCCAAGGAACTCAGGACAGTGTACTTGATCCCTCCTCCATGTTATCCTCACAACAATCTTATGGGGCAGGTATGGCTGAGTATATGTGTATGGGCCTATGGTAGCCCAGTGGCCTTTGACCTTCACCACAGAATGCAAAAGACAAAAAAAGTCTTGAGTTGTTACTAGAAGGATAGCAGCACTAGAAGTTTGGGGAAACCGTTCAAGACAGAAGGATTGTTCCAAGCCTTGTGTTACTTTTTTTAACTAGGAGGCCACTTAAAGGGCCTAAAAAAACATCACACTTTCAACAAGTCTGCCCTGAGTCTCCACGATCAATTGAATATCACAACTTCTACACAGGGAACTTAATCCCAGGGACACATGGGCCTGTTTTGGGTCAGGACCAATGCATGCACAGAGAAGGCTTAAGTCCTTACCCCTCCATGCTGTTTCCACTAGGAAAAGCTACCCCACTGGTGCTTCTGGAGCCCCAGTGTGGAAAACACTAACCCCCCAGGACAATTTCAGGTTGGGAAAAAGGCACGGGGCGGGGAGGGGAATGAAGCCCCCTGTGTACTGTGATTCCGATCTGAATCAGGCTACATGCATGCCTGGCATAAATTTCCCAGTGCAGAACTCGCAATACATGTTTGATCAAGAGGACCTGGGGGAAAACATAACATGTACTTAATAATGTCATGGTGTTGTGTTACACCAGTATCTCAAATCACCACCCCTCTGAAGCTCCTGGGGTCTGGCAACCCAAGATGGGTCCTTCATCTGATCCTGCAAGACTCTTCTTGGGTTCAATATTGTTAACAGGCTTTGGTCTGCATATTAAGTGTGGAGTTTCAATCTGCTGACATTTCTCAAAATTTAGAAACCCGTCTATCAGCAGTGCAAAACTGACAATCCTTCACAGAGAAAGCAAGTTCTCTTTCAGCGATGCAAATCAACTGTTTCCTAACAGTAAGGCAAATGAACTTAGAAATTGTCCCTGCTGATAAGAAAACAGGACATCAGAGATTTGAGAGTCTGAGGACCAATGTGTTCAGCCTTTCACCTAGCATTTTTAAGACTTTCCCTGATTATATTTTAATTGGCCTTGGAGCCAGGAATGTTATCAAAGCGAGCGCTCAGATTACTGCTGGGATTATTACCTTGCCGCATACTAAGCGATACATTTTTAAATCCTTCCCCCCCTTGTGATTTTTTTTCCAGAGGCAGCAATTCAATAAATGATTAATGCTGTTTAATCCTTTTGCTATTTCCTCTCTGTTACAAAAAAAAAAAAAAAAATTAATCGGTCTTCAATCATCAATTTTGCTGCAAATTAACCCCTGCTTAAACATGCCCCTTCTAATCCTTCACTTGCCCCTGGTACAAACCTGGCGTACGAGTCAGTGAGCTTAAGTAGGAGCTATGCTTTCCACGTAGTCAGCAACACCGATCTATTTAGGAATAATGAGAATTCCCAGCCTCCAGCAAGAAAGGGCTGCATGCTTCTCCTTTCAGGAAGCTGCCGATGCCCTTCCAGAACCATTTTTTAAAAGTATCTCCCAACCAAGGCTGGATTAATGCTTACGGTAAATTAAGGTCACCAACTAGGGTTGCCATCTCCAGGTTAGGAAAGACTTGGAGATTTGGGGGGGTGGAGCCTGAGCAGGGCAGGGATTGGGGAGGGGTGGGGCTTCAATAGGGTATAATGCCATAGAGTCCACCTTCCAAAGCAGCCATTTTCTCCAGGTGAACTGATCTCTGTCACCTGGAGATCAGTTGTAATAGCAGGAGATCTCCAGCCACTACCTGCAGGTTGGCAACCCTAGCTGCAAGTATGTTAGGCACCCCCTCCCCTGTCAGGTCCTACTTGTCACTCGGCTGGCCTGGCCGGGGTGGGGGGGGGCATTGCCCCTCCGGAAGAAGTCCTGGTAGCCATAATGGTCAAACCGCCCTTCATGCCATCAATGTCATGTTTAGTTTGGGCCTGAGTGCATTACTGGCACCTGCTTACATTAATAAACAAAAAAGAAGAGAGAGAAAGAAAAACAATTGGTTAATTAATTAACTGACTGATTCGTGAAGAGAAGCCAGGCCCGGGAGAGTTAATGAGTGTTCAGGTCTGCCTAGGGGGAGCCAGCAAGTACAAGCATTTTCCTTAATGCAAAGCTTCATTTAATTAATGTCTGTCGAAGGCTGCAGCATGAGCCATTTCTGTATATTGTGTGTCTGGAACAAATTCTTTCCCTTTGATTCGTAATCTGCTACCATACCTAACGGGCAGTGCTGTTTTGCACAGTCAAATGGGGAAATGATGGTTTTGCTTGGCACAGCTGCAGTCGCAGCTCTTTGGGAACATTAGTAGAGCACTTGGTAGGGTTGCCAGGTCCTCCCTCTTCATTGGCGGGAGGTTTTTGGGGGTGGGGCGGGCGGTTGCACACATGCGCGGCCACGCATGACGTATTTACATCACTTCCAGGTTTAGTCCCAGAAGCACTGCATCGTGAAGAGGCCCTTTACCACGCAACTTTGAAGGCTTTAAGAGGGGAATAGACATGTTCATATAGGAGACAGGTATTCAGGCTACTAGTAAAAATGGATACTAGTCATGATGCATGCCTATTCTCTCCAGGATCAGAGGAGCATATCTATTATGTTAGTTGCTGTGGAGCACAGGCAGGATAACACTGCTGCAGTCGTCTTGTTTGTGAGCTTCCTAGAGGCACCTGGCTGGCCACTGTGTGAACAGACTGCTGGACTTGATGGGCCTTGGTCTGATCCAGCATGGCCTTTCTTACGTTCTTATGTTCTTATGTTTATGTTATGTAACCCCTGGGGTTTGAGGGCCCCTTCATGATATGGCATTTCTGGGACTCAACCTGGAAGTGCTGTAAACACATCACACGTGGCTGCAGTTCCAAGCAGGCTGCTGGATTGGCAGGCAATTGCCTGCCGGTTCCAGCAACCTGGCAACCCTAATACTTGGTTAAATAGAAGCCATCAGGTTCTACTTTTTTTTGCCAAGCATCAAGCTGAAACCCCTGTTTATATTTGGCTGTGGATGGGGTACTTGTAATAAGGAATTTCTCCTTTGCACCTTAGAGTCTCTTTTCATATGTGATACAGTCACCAAAGCAATCAGTTGTTCTCTTGGGCTCCCAAAGGACAGATGTGAACTGTCTTTTTCATTGGATACCTTATGTTGCCCCTACCAATTCATCACAACTGATGGAAAGTGCCTCAAGTCGCAGCTGACTGATGGCGACCCTGTAGGGTTTTCAAGCCAAGAGACAAGCAGAGGTGGTTTGCCATTGACTGCCTCTCTGTAGCAACCCTGGACTTCCTTAGTGGTCTCCCATCCAAATACTAACCAGGGCTGATCCTGCTTAGCTTCTGAGATCTGACAAGATCGAGCTCACCTGGGCTATTCACGTCAAGGCCATTACAACTAGGGATGCTCAACAGTTTGGTTCCCCATCTGCTCACTGGTTGTATATAGCTAGGGTTGCTATCCTCCAGGTGGTGGCTGAAGATCTCCCGCTATTACAACTGATCTCCAGGCAACAGAGATCAGTTCCCCTGGAGAAACTGGCCGTTTTGACAATTGGACTCTCCAAACTCCACCCTCCTTAGGCTCCAGCCCCAAAATCTCCAGGTATTTCCCAACCCAGAGGTGGCAACCCTATACAATATAGTGGATAGAGTTCAGGATCATTAGAGGACCCTGGGGGAGGGGTGAAGACCAGTCAGCTTTCTAGCTCTCTGCTGACAATTCTTGCCCTTGGCGGATGCCAGGAAAGGCATTGGCAACCACAGGCACCACACTGGTGACCCTTGATTTAGAGTGTCCCCCAGCAGGTGCCTCTGTGCATTACATTTTAAAGGGCCCTTATTTTCTGTGCATTTCATTTTCAATGGCCTCCCCATTTAGAATAATGGCCCTTTCAAGGTTCAAAAGCAGAGGCGTCACAAACCAGTTGGGAATTGCTCCCTGCCTCCTAGCCACTGCTGCCTCCCCAACAGGATTCCCAATTCTGATACTGGTGGGAGTGGTAACAGCAGATCTGGATGTCATGTCAGGAAGGTAGGAGCGGTGTCTGATATTGCCAAGCCAATCTGATACCTGAAATATCAGGCATCTTATTGGGTCAGCAATATCCGACTGCACACCTCTATCCTGAATCTACCACCAACCAATTTTATTGATAGACCCCAAGTGCTCGTATTATGGAAGAAGGAGAAACGAATATCTTTCAGCCTACTTTCATAAACCTCCATAGCTTGTCCCCTTAGCCCTCTTTATTTTCTCTAAGGCAGGAACACTTTGGCCTTTCCAAATTGTGAAACTGCTCCAAACCCCTTGATCCATTGGATTGCCTTTCTCAGAATCTGTTCCTTGATGCATAGGGTTGCCAACCTCCAGGCACTAGCTGGAGATCTCCTGATATTACAACTGAGCTCCAGCCAATAGAAATCAGTTCACTTGGAGAAAATGGCCGTGGTGGAAATTGGACTCTATGGCATTGAAGTCCCTCCCCTCCTCCAACCCCACCCTCCTCAGGCTCTGCCCCAAAAACCTCCTGGGACCTGGCAACTCTATTGATGCAGTCCACTTACGTTCTTGAGCTGTGTAAATTACACATCTAGATTAATTGATAGCTTTACTAGCTGAAGGTAAGCCCTGCTGAAATTATTACCATTGCTTTACTCAGGTTTTGTGGATTTGTGGATTTTTTTTTAATTGCCACATCAAACTTTCATCTTTTTTATTCCATTTTTCTGTCACTTTTGATATGATAAACCAGTCTGACAAACGTCACTTGTCCATGTGATCAGAGGGAAACACCTCAAGGTAAGGAACCTGTACAAGGACAATGAAAAGAGAACAGAGAAAATAAATTTGTTCATCTTTTTCTGTCTTTCTTAACACCAAAGGATTGTGAAACGCACAGAGAGAACACATTCCAAAAATCTGAAGAGCCCACAGGGCATCCAGCTTGATGGCTGAGTTCCCAAAAACATTATGTCATGTTTTTAAAAAGGGTTTTTTTAGTCCCTCAAAGTGTACTGAGGCACTTCTCCAATAATGATAAAAAGTCATTTGTGAGGAAAAATAATTTTTTGTTTAAAGAACAAGCTAATGATTGCAGTTGGCTCATTTAAAGCAGGGAATTTTTGCTGATAGCTATGTAACATTAATTTGGCATTAAGGAGGAACTAGAAACATTTCTTTCTGATAAGGATCGCACAAACTGTAACCCGGTGGCTTCAGCTCTAAAACATAATGTGACGCAGTCCTAATACCCTGGTCATCTGCAGCCTAAGAGGAAGTTTCCCTATTTTCTTCCTCACAACCCACTATGAGGGAGGTGGCCTAATAATTACATATTACCGAATATGTTTTATTTTTGACCAATTTTGTAATGGCCTTTGGCCATATGCAATAAATATTTACTACTACTACTACTGATGCCACTGCTGCTACTACTACTATATTAATATACACAGGTTGGGACCAGGGTCCTAATTTTGGGTCCCGTGTAACAGACAGAAGGAAATTGCGGGTTCCTACACATGTGGTGCCCAATTTGGCAGTTAATCCACTGAATGTTTCTTAATGAGCACACACCCTTTCAAGAATTACCTCATCCCTCGTGAAAGAGAGCCTGTAAGCACTGGTAGTATAGCCCATCATGAACATTAAAGCCCTATATAGCTTGTGGGCAGCATACCTTAAGGACCGCCTACCCCAGAGATTTGGGGTTTGCTATCTTAGACTGAAAATGTTTTTAAATATTGGAGGCCCCCTTGAATCATGTGTTTTCATAAATAGATTTCTTAATAAAATTATGAGCATGGAGGGGCCAAGAATTAAATTCATGGCACCATCTCTAAGGACAGCTATTGCTATTTTGCTCAACTTCGTTAAGAGATTATGGTGGTAGTGAGTCTCCCTGAAGCTGGCTGCATGGAATCAGGTCTATGGAAACCCACCTACCTCTGCTCGAGCCTGACACTGGAAGCAGACTTCTATTGAGTCAGAACTTTGCTCCATCTGTTGAGTTCCTTCATTGACAGTGGTTTCCCAGGGTCTCAGATCGAGGTGCTACACCTACTACCTGAAATCCTTTAACAGGAGATGTTGTTGATTGGCTTTGAGGCCTTCTGGAATACAATAATATGTTCAGCCACCAAGCCAGGCTTCCCTACCATATTGTACTGGCCTTGTACCCAGTTTAGACCATTAATCTATCTAGTTCAAGTCTTTCCCAACACATAAGATTCTTTAATTAAGACTGCAGTTGGGAACTTTTGAATGCAAAGTTTGTGCTTGACCACGGAGCGTTCTTCTTGGCCAAGAAGTTTTTCTGTTTGTCCCCAACTCCATGGAATGGGAAAGCACCGGGGGGTGGGGGCGGGGGTAAAGAGAAAGGTGAGCCAATAAGAAAGGGGAGGAACCTCCTCATTGTCCTACCTCTTTTATCCTCTGTGAAAACTTTATGGGCCCCCAATTGATATTTGTTCCAGAACTATGTTCTGCTTTGATTTCTGGTCTCTGGACATCTTGCACTGTAGATTTAACTTCTGCAGAGCTCCATGTAACTTTCGGTCTCACCAGAACATCCAGCAGTACCTTTGAACACATGAGCACATGAAGCTGCCTTATACTGGATCAGACCCTTGGTCCATCAAAGTCAGTATTGTCTACTCAGACTGGCAGCGGCTCTTCAAGGTATCAGGCAGGGGGCTTTCACATCACCCACTTGCCTAGTCCCTTTAACTGGAGATGCTGGGGATTGAACCTGGGACCTTCTGCATGCTAAGCAGATGCTCCACCACTGAGCCACAGCCCCTCCCTTTGGCAGAGATAAGGTTATTCCAGTGCAAATGTTATGCGATGGGAGGGAAATATGCCCCTAGGTAGATCTGATTCGTATTGGATTTGGCTACCAAGTAGTTGTTATGTCTGGTTTGGTTTCTGCTGACTTCATGTAAATGGAACAGTACGCCGGGTTGGACCTACCTGTGCCGTTAAAATTAATTACTTTGCTTGAAAGCAATCATTTGATTAGCAGTGATGATGGCAAAAAGTTACGACTAGGGCTCATCATGAATGATTGCAGCGTCTGGCGCTTGATATTCAAGGGGCAAAACTGTCAAGTCTGTCAAGGGGAGGGGTAACATCTCTTTGGAGTGATGAAAATGTGGGCACAATTATTTTATGGTGGGAGGCTCACAGAATAAGGGGAAGGTTAGGCATGGTGAGTACTGAGAAAAAGAGGCCAGTGTGATATCAGACATGCTCAGGTGTGCAGTAGACATAACCCCAAGCATTAATGCAACAGATCTGCAGACTCTGTCCTCACTGAGGTTATAAAATTTGTCATTTTCAGCAGGCGTGGACTAAAATGATTTGAGGGCTTTCATTGAACGGTATCTTAATGCTGCTGGATTTGGTGTATTTTAACTGATAATTTGATTGAGAACTGCCTTGAAAGACTTGGGGTGGAAGTGTAGCCAGCACATGAAGCAGTATGAATTGGTATAGTCATGACGTGAATGAGCAGACTGCCAGTTCAGCCGTGTTCTCAAGTGCTCCTCCATGTTAAAAAAAAAAAGCTTTTCTCAAATTTTTAAAAATACAATAGAGATTTTAGTGCAGTCTTCTCCCTCATGTACTAAATTTCTGACTGCAGATCTGTTTTATGAAGAGTAATGTTTTAAAAACGTGACCCCCCCTCCCTTCCAACTTATAACCTCAAACAAGGCAGGCCAGGTCTCCTGCTGTAAAGGGAGACTGCCTGCCACTTCTCCCCGTTTCTAACCAGAACTTCCAAAGATGGCAGGAGAAAAATGGAGGGAAAGGGGGAAAGGGTGTGTGAGCTGGTTTTGAGTGACTCCTAGAGCGTTGCTTCTTTTTGCCAGATGTGACACACACTGGCATGATGCCAGCACACCTGTCCCCGCTATCCCCATCCTCCCTCAAAACCCTGTAGAGGATTTCCTGCATTTCCCAGTAAGAACAGGTCTCTCAGGGCAGAAGCTTTGCCAGGTCCCTCTTTGCCACCAGCGGGAGGTTTTGGGGGGGGCGGAGTCTGAGGAGGGCAAGGTTTGTGGAGGGGAGGGACTTCGATGCCATAGAGTCCAATTGCCAACACGGCCATTTTCTCCAGGTGAACTGATCTCTATCGGCTGGAGATCAGTTCTAATAGCTGGAGATCTCCAGCTAGAACCTGGAGGTTGGCAACCCTACAGGGCAGGCTTGGGCCTTGAGAATATTCTGATTTAGAAAGTAGATGTGATACATCAACTATTGTGCAAAATTGGTTTCTTAGAACATACAAATCTGCCACAGGGAAAGTAGTCAGTCATATAAATGGGTACAGTTGTCTGTTCAACTCTGTACATGTATTGGTTACTTACGCACATACACAAGCATATTACTCACCTGCTATTAAGCATTACTCACAGGAATGCCAGGAAATGAATCTCTCTCTCTCTCTCTCTCTCCTAAATAGCCTCAACCCACAAAGTGTCTTTCATTTCAATCTAAATACAGCAATTATTGCTTGTTGAATTAATACCACAGAAATACTTAGCACATTAGCGCTGGTTAGGTAAGATACTTCCCATCCCAGTTACAAAGGAGTTAGTCATAGATAGGTGTAGAGAAATAATCATTTGTGGTCAGATTTGTAAAGGTGCATCTGCTAGACAATGCTTTCTATTTTTCTCAGGAGTGTTTACGCACAACATTGACTGCCAGCTGTCGTAAGAGAAGAGAGAATCTCACGGAAATGGAAGCACACGGCAAGCGAAGGGATTAAGTGTTACGGCCGAGGTCCTGGGGTTCATGATAGCCCAAGCAGGAAGTTTACAAAGTGTGACATGAACCCCCAGTGGAGGACATGCAGATTACAAGATCTCAAGGAATATCTCTAGCAGCGAATACAGTATACGATAGTTTTAAATGTATGTGACAAAAATAGCAGCTTCAAGAGGAGGATTTGAACCAGAAAAGTGGCACTGAGAGAGGTGCCTTTTCCCCACCTGCCACTTTCCAGACCCAAATCCCTTTCCCAATATTTTTGTTTGTTTTTTGCTGCATGCATAGGGTTGCCAGATCCCTCTTCACCACCGGCAGGAGGTTTTTGGGGCGGAGCCTGAGGAGGGTGGAGTTAGGGGAGGGGAGGGACTTTGATGCCATAGTGTCCAATTGCCAAAGCAGCCATTTTCTCCAGGTGAAGTGATCTCTATCAGCTGGAGATCAGTTGTAATAGTGGGAGATCTCCTGCTAGTACCTTGAGGTTGGCAACCCTATGCATGCATTTATTTGCATTGTGTAGTCCCATCTTTTAAAACAATAATTTTCAGGGTTGCCAACTCTGGCTTGGGAAATTCCTGGAGATTTAGGGGCAGTGCCTGGGGAAGACAGATTTGGGGGAGAGGAGGGAGTTCAGCAGGGCTGTGATGCCCTGGAATCTACCCTTCAAAGCTGCTGTTTTCTTCAGGGAAATGGATCTCTGTGGTCTGGAGATCAGTTGTCATCCTGGGAGAACTCCAGGCCCTACCTAGAGGTTGGCAACTGCACTTCCCTTCTTGACAGGTGTGATCTGGCCACTGTTATCCATGCACTGATCACACATGCTCTTTTCAGATGCTACAATGGCATGCTGGGAAGCCAGCACGTAGATCTTCCCAATATGCACCATCATTGTCTTTAAAAGAAAATACATGGATTTATTTAGAAGTGAACTAAGGTTCCAAGTAGTGTACAAGCATGCTTAAATTCCATTCATTAGCCCTTTTGGATCATATGCCAAATATATGCATATAGAAAGGATCACAGGGGAGAGAAGGTGGCATGGTATAGCCCGATCTCATCAGATCTTGGAAACTAAGCAGGGTTGGCACTTGGAAGGGAGACCACAAAAGAAGACTCTGCGGAGGAAGGCAGTGACAAACCACCTCTGCTTCTCACTTCCCTTGATAACCCCTTGCTGGGTCACCATAGGTTGGTTGTAACTTGATGGCACTTTACACACACACACAGGATCACAGGTAACTCGTGGTCCTGATATGCATGGTTGTCAGGCTCCCAGTATGCATGATTATAACATCTAAAAGGGTTATTTGGGTTTTATCACTGCACTGCACTGCACATGTATTGAAGCCTCAATTGGTGCAGAATATAACACAAGATGGCTGACTGGCATAAATTACAGGGAATTAATCTTGCCTGTGCCATGGCCTGGATGGCCCAGGCTAGCCTGATCTTGTCAGATCTCAGAAGCTAAGCAAGGTCAGCCCTGGTTAGTATTTGGAAGGCAAAGGAAGGCAATGGCAAACCACCTCTGTGCAGCTGTTGCCTTGAAAACCCTACAGGGTTGCTGTAAGTTGGCTGTGACTTGATGGCACTTTATACGCACAATCATGCCTGTGATAAAAGGAATGTACTGGGCTCCTAAATTGGGACAACTCAAAGTGCTTATTATTTGTAAAGTCCTACAGAGACTGGGAGGGAAGGTAGCATGGTATAGCCTGATTTTGTCAGATCCCAGAAGCTAAGCAGGGTCAGCCCTAGTTAGTATTTGGATGGGAGACCACCAAGGAAAACCAGGATTGCTATGCAGAGGAAGGCGCTGGCAAATCACCTCTGTTAGTCTCTTGCCTTTAAAACCCCAAAAGGGGTTGCCGTAAGTCAGCTGCGATTTGACAGCATTTTACACACACACAAAGAAACTGGGGATAGGATTCTCAGAAGACCACAAAGTCCCTAGAGAATGTTGCCATCAATTAACATAATCCACAGAGGCTCAGTTGTGCGTACCTTCCCTCTTTTGTTACACAGTGAGTAGCTACTATCCTTCTTTGGCACCTTGGTTCCCTGTGACCATCTCCTTGACAACAGTCTGTCTAAGTTTGTCTAAGGGAAAATGTGTGGGCATAAGTTTTTGGGTTTGTTTTTTTAAGATTTATTTTTTAATTAATATTGGTTGTTTTAACATTTGTCAGATTGACTTTACATTGTGACCCAGCCTGGGTCCTAAGATGCTCAAGAGAAAGGCAGGTATATAAATATTCAAAATAAATAAAATACTTCCCCCATCCCATCCCAGACAGTAAAGCACCTGGAAGGGTGGGGAAATGACCTGAGGGGAAAGGGTTAATCAATTCATCCCATTTATGTATACCATGGCTGAATTTCAGTAAAAAAAGGGGGGGGAATAACACATCTGCAGGAGACTATCATCATATATCCTTTCTCTTGCCTAGTTTGGCCCTCATGGTTTACAACTAGCATATGTTTGCAGCTGACTGGGGATATAATTTTTTGGTGAGGAATTTGGGGAGGGGGGAAATGCCCTCCCCCCAGCTCTAAATAACACCTTTAACATTCAGGTTTCAGGAACATTCCACTACATTAAGGCAAAACTACAAGATGTGCATATAGTCTCTGTATCAAATGCCATTGCTAATACAGGGGTTAAATAAGCTAAAATGTGTTTTGTTATTATCAAAGATATGTTTACAGATCTGATTTTGTTAGACAGTTTTAGTATGGGCATTCTCTCTCTCTCTCTCTCTCTCTCTCTCAGTGCAAGTCTGTCCTCCAGTTTTGCACTCTGTTAAGCCGTTTAAATCCCATTAAAATGAATCGGATTTGCGGAACCCCGGTGCCCAGGACTAGTGCAACTTTGGTTACTGGCTTGAACTATATCCCAAGTAGCTGATCATTGGATTTCATTCTAGGTGAATTCAAAACAAGATTCAAAAAGGGAGGTTTTTGTTCCGCTTCAGAATTTTGCTGGAAAACAGAACCGCTTGGTAATTGGTTTAGATCTGTTTGAAATTGTTCAGACATTTCATCCGATCAGTCCCACCAGTTTGGAAAACGCTGATTCGATATGGAATAAATCCAGCCTCAACTACTAAACTTGTTGAGACCAACTGCCTGAACCAATGAATTCCCATTCAGACTGATACAAACCAGCCAAAGCATGTTGAAATGGGTTCAAACCAATTGTTAAGTATGTTTTTTCTGTGTGTGTTTAAAGTGCCACCATTGTAGCTGACTTATGGCAAAAAAAACCCCATGGGGTTTTCAAGGCAAGAGATGAACAGAGACAGTTTGCCATTGCCTGCCTTTGCGTAGCAACCCTGGACTTCCTTGGTGGTCTCCCATCCAAGTACTAACCAGGGACGGCCCTGCTTAGCTTCCAAGATGTGATGAGTTCGGCATGGCATGGGCCATCCTAATCAATAATAATAACAATAAATAGTATTTGCACTTCTCATGTTCAGACAGGAGCTTCATTGCTGCTACAAATGAGAGGGAAACAAGAAATCATCCCTGGGTGAAAGAAGCCAGCATCAAGTTTTGAACTGGGGACATGACAGATCACATCCTATGCCAAACTTTTATTTAAAGGGGGAGATGAGAAGTGCTTAATTTTAACCTACTACATTAGGTGCTTCAAAACATTCCCTGTGTTTGATATACCTTCCTATCTGGAACCAAACAAAAGATACAGTTAGAATGAAAACCAGTTCCTTTAAATAAATAAATAAATAAACCTCTGATTCAGAACAATGATGAACCAAGAATGTCTGAACTTAAACTGAACTGAAGGAGGATTTCTGCCAGCTAATTCATTGTCAGATGCTTGATTTCCTGAGGATTTGCTTTATACGGCCCGATTTATTTTCTTGTACCGTCTTCCGTTGAAGGAGACACTTGCAGGTGTTTTAAGCTTTCTGTAGACTCCTGACATTCTGTTGACATTCGGTCTTCCCCATCTCAACTAGATTAAAGAACCAGAAAAACAGGAAGCTCCGTGGCAGATGTTAATGAATTTGTATGTTTTGAAAGGATTCTGAAAGTTCTTTTTCTTAGACTGGTCAGCAAATCCTTGTTTGCAATGCCAGTCTTTGTTGTTAAAAGCTCCAGCAATGATAATAGTTTGACTGACCCAAGAGAACTTGGCTGGGGAACGCAAAACTCACATGACATTAGGAATCCATGTGGCAGATCATGTGTTTTTGGCCCTCAGCTTAGATGGTATAACTCATGACCCATTGAGCCAATCACAGCCCATCTGAAGGAAACTCACTCTGTTTTTTGCTTAGCATTAAATCCCTTACTTCTGCACTGTGAACCCCAGGTATATGTGTAGCACAGGGATTTTACTGAGTGTAAAATAGCAGGACATGAGATGGATAGACTCAATAAAGGAGATCACGGCCTTCAGTTTGCAAGACCTGATGTTTTGGAGGTCATTAATTCATAGGGCCGCTGTAAGTCAGAAGCAACTTGATGGCACATGACACACCAACACAAAATAGTAGGATTTCAGGCCAATTTGCACACAGCATCCTTGACTCATATGTCAATGGCGGTAACAGATGAAAGGAGTAGATATGCATCTCCTGTAAAGGAAGCAGATCCACCACTAGGGAATGGAATCAGTGGCAGAATAATTTTATTTTTATTTGTTTTATTCTGTGAACTAGTATTCTATACTTAGAATCACAGAATCATGGAGTTGGAAGGGACGACCAGGGTCATCTAGTCCAACCCCCTGCACAAGGCAGGACATTCCAAACTACTTCCCACACCCAGTGACCCATACTCCATGCCCAGAAGATGGCCAAGGGGCCCTCCCTCTCATGATCTGCCTAAGGTCATAGATTCAGCATTGCTGACAGATGGCCATCTAGCCTCTGCTTAAAAAGCTCCAGGGAAGGAGAGCTTGCCACCTCCCGAGGAAGCCTGTTCCACTGAGGAACCACTCAGTTAGAAAATTCTTCCTAATGTCTAGACGGAAACTCTTTTGATTTAATTTCAACCCATTGGTTCTTGTCCGACCTTCTGGAGCAACAGAAAACAACTCAGCACCATCCTCTCTACGACAGCCCTTCAAGTACTTGAAGATGGTTATTATATCACCTCTCAGTCTTCTCCTGTTCAGGCTAAACATACCCAGCTCCTTCAACCTTTCCTCTTAGGACTTGGTCTACAGACCCCTCAACATCTTTGTTGCCCTCCTCTGGTCACGTTCCAGCTTGTCTACATCCACTCCTCCCCTCCCCGTGCCCCATTTGCAAGATGGAGATAATATAGACCTAACTGACAAGGGTATTGTCGGAATTACTGAGGTCAAGGGGAAAAAATCCTGCCTGTCTGATCCTATCATATTTTTGACCCGGTTACCAGCCTTACTGAAAGTTGAACTGAAACAAACAAAATGAAATGCAATAGAGACATGTACAAAGTTCTGCATTTAAGCAAAAAGAATCAAATACACAGATAGAGGTAAGGTAGGGAATACCTGGCTTGAAGGCAGAATGTGTAAAAAGGGTCTTGGAATCACAGCTCTGAACATGAATCGGCAGTGCGATGCAGCTGCAAGAATGGTGAATGTGATTTTAGACCGCATTCATGGAAACATAGTACCCATGTCACAAGAAGTAATAGGGTTGCCAACCTCCAGGTACTAGCTGGAGATCTCCTGTTGTTACAAAAGATCTCCAGCCAATAGAGATCAGTTTCACCTGAAGAAAATGTCCGCTTTGGCCATTGGCCATTTGACCATCCTAGTCACAGAACTTCCAGTGTCTAGTTTAGTCTGACTTCAAATGTTGCCCAATCCTTTAACAGGCACCATTATGTTTTATGCCTGTTAGATCCCATAGCCTTCCTTCTCATAGAATGTTTGCTGGCTGTTTTCCTTGCATTTAGCACCATGGTTAAAAATTAATGTAATAAAAGAATTGGGTGCCACCTTAAGTAGCAGAGACCTGAAGAAGCTTGCTGATCCGGCTATAAACCATATAGATTGAGTTATAAATTAAATCGTGACACATAATATATATATAAAAGCAATTTTAACACAGAATATATTAAGTCATTCAAATTCTCTGCAATTAATTCATCTGTCATCAACAGACTCATAAACTATTTGACTCTATGACAGCTTTGGAGGAGAGCGTGCCAACTTTTCCTGCAGGTGTGCATCTGGGCGGAAGAGAGGAACACTGTGCGTGCATGGACAAAAGGGGAGGAGGGAACTTTGTGTAGGGTTGCCAGGTCCCTCTTCGCCACCAGTGGGAGATTTTTGGGGTGGAGCCTGAGGAGGGCAGGGTTTGGGGAGGGGAGGGACTTCAATGCCATAGAGCCCAGTGGCCAAAGCGGCCATTTTTCTCCAGGTGATCTGATCTCTATCGGCTGGAGATCAGTTGTATTAGCAGGAGATCTCCAGCCACAACCTGGAGGTTGGCAACCCTAACTTTGCATGAAGTACATGGCGAAGAGGGGCTGTGAAGAGCTAATCATTAGCAAAAAAGGGGCTGGAATTTGGGGTTTCACATTTCTTATCTCTCCTCTTTCAAGTTGGAAAATCCCCATTTTTATTTGGTTTCTCCATTGTGTGACTTGGATCTGATTCTTTTTCTTTTTTTACTTATTTTCATTTTTCCTTGTACTGAATGTTAAGGGTTGCCAACCTCCAGGTACCAGCTGGAGATCTCCTGCTATTACAACTGATCTCCAGCCGATAGAGATCATTCCACTGGAGCAAATGGCTGCTTTGGCCATTGGACTCAATGGCATTGAAGTCCCTCCCCTCCCCAAACCCCGCCCTCCTCAGGCTCCGCCCATAAAACCTCCCACCGGTGGCAACAAGGGACCTGGCAACCCTATGAATGTTCCCTCCAAAATACATTCACATTGCACCAGCCAAAGTTGTGCCCTAGACCCTCCAAATAGTTTATGTAAGTAAAGAAGTCCTTGTTAAAGACAGAGGTGGCCCAGGGTGTGTTCCCACAATGCAACGCTTTCTGTCCTAAGTGCCGTCGAGTCGCTTTTGACTTATGGCGACCCTATGAATCAAAGTCCTCCAAAATGTCCTGTCTTCGACAGCCTTGCTCACATCTTGCAAATTGAGGGCTGCGACTTCCTTTATTGAGTCCATCCATCTCTTGTTGGGTCTTATTGGGTCCCCCTTTTGGATGCACACCTTAATGTGGTGAGGGGGTTTGTGTGCGTCAGGGTCGCTGACAGCAATACTGTAAAAGGTCTAGACTCTATCAAGAGACTAAACTCCTAGCAGAGTCACTCAAGATGGAATGGTCTCAGCTGAGACACCAGACAAAGATGCAGCCACCCCCTTAAGGGATCAATGGCCCCATCCGCAGAAGAGAACAGGCAGTTCCAGTGGTGATGGGGGCAAATGAATCCTTGAAGGTTAGCTACTGGGCAGCAGCAGTAGTGGAAGGTAACACTGGTGGAGGATCTTTCGTAAACAATGGTAGTGCCACTACAGCTAACCCTGGTTAGTACTGCTCAGAAGAAGGCACTGGTAAACCACTTCTGACCAACCTTTACCTTGAAAAACCCTATGATGAGACCCCCAAATAGCCAGGAATTTTCCAGCCCATTGTTGGCAACATGGATAAACTATGCTACACAACTGTAGAGAGAACACAACTGGGAGCTGCTATTTTCTGAAGCAACCCTTTAGTTTGTGCTGTAAGTAAATCTTTCCTCTGCTCGGGCCTTCTTCCTCATATATCAGTTTTGTATACCTAATTTTTAAAAAAAATATTTCTGAATTTGAAATTGGAACGCATTCACAACAACAGGCAGTTCGGAAATAAAGTAACAGAACCTATTTTACAGCTTTCGCCATGACATCACAAAGGAAAATGAGATGTTACAGTTGAGTGGTTGTCAACAGTACATTTGTTTTGTCAAACACATTTCAATACATTTTCAAACAAACATTTAATAAAGGTATCGTTTTGTTTGTCTTTCAGTGTGTATATGCTTTAAATTTAGATGGTCTCATACCAGATTCTTTCACTGGTTCTGCACACAAAATGAACGAGAACCACTGTTCCAAGATGTAGTTTTTGTTTTATTCCGTAATGCTGCCCCATTTGCAATCTCAGATGAGGCAGGGACATCTTTAACCCACCTGGTCTGCTTATGCTGATTTAGAACACAGGCAGATGTGCTGGATACAGTCCTTCTAAACAATTTCTGAAGAGTAGCTTGCTCTAATTCTAACTGCAATACCCATGCACACTCACTTGAGAGGAAGACCTATTGAACTCAATGGGACTTCCTCCCAAGCAAACATGCATCGGATTGCACCGCATGACATTTAAGGGTAAGATTAACTTGGAGCTCATGCTTGCCAAAAGTATGCAATCGTCCACAACCCTTTTGAGCCAAGCGGCATTCATAAGACTGACCTGGGGTCAAGTCTGCCTAATGACCGTGGGTGATCCGACCTCAACCTTTGGAATACTTGCAAAATGACCTGAGTGAAGAAAGATCTGCAAAATCCTGTTCAGGGTTGAAAGGGGTGTATGTAAAAGTCAGACTAAACCGCAAACAAAACACTGATCTCCTATTCTCTTGGGATCTTGGTACACATATCAAAATACTATGGTATTGGATGTTCCCTTAATAGCATTGTTTTTCATTGTTTCTGTTTCCATGGTTCAACCCTGTACTCTGCTGCAGCCATACAGTATCATTTTGTGAAAAACAGGAGATGCAGAAGCTGAGCTTTTCAAAACACGATGTACTCTAGGATCCTCTGTATGCCTGCAAAATTGCTGCCATGAGATTTTACTTATTAATAGTATTGTTATTCTGCTTTTCAATCATCATGTATCTCAAGGCCATTCATCATCATCTAAACAATTTTAAAAAACTAAAACTATCAATTTAAAATGACAGCCAACTTTTACACAAAAGGAAGTAGAATAAAAATTTTAAAGGAATAAATGCGGTGTCAAAGAGGCCTAAAAATTGACAGATAAGATCAAACAAGAAGAGGCACAATGAAGTCTTCACTCTTCTTTAAAAGGAAGGGTGTGCAAACCTGACCTCAAGGACAGCATTCAAGGGGCCAACTCCAAAAAGACCCTGGTAGTAGTGGACGACGTTTCCTTATTGGTGGGAAATGACCTGATATGAGTATTATATGGATATGCTGAAGCAAAAAAGGCACCATTCAACTGTAGCCGAAAAAGCTAAATCTGAAAAATAAAAAAAAATGATTTTTCGGCTACTGTTAAAGGGCAAAGTTTCCTCATAGAGTATAATGGAGGCATTTAAATTTGAAAACAATGGAGGATGGATGAGACACCCTCTTTGTGGCCCCCTAAAATTGGACCCCCTGATTCAGTCTCTACAAAACTCAGGAGTTCTTCTAAGGAGAGTCACCAGCACCTATGCTGCAAATTTGGTGCCTCTACCTTAAAAAAACTGCCCACCTCCAGAGACCTGCAGGCAACAGATGTCAGTTCACCTGGAGAAAATCGCCACTTTGACAATTGGCCTCTATGGCATTGAAGTCTCTCCTCTCTCCAAACCCCGCCCTCCTCAAGCTTCACCCCCAAAATCTCCAGGTATTTCCCAACCCAGAGCTGGCAACCCTATCACAGTCTCCTCTGCATTCTTCGTCAAGCTTCCTCCTTTCCATGTGCCATTTCTCTGTTCCAGTCAATTCACCAGCTGTAACCTCTATCGAGGTAACCTATCTCACAGAGTTGTTGCAAGGATAAAATGAGGGGAAACCATGTACCCTGCCCTAAGCTCCTTAGAAAAAGGCAGAATAGAATGTACTAGACACCGCTGCAGAGAGGGGTCAGACTCAGAGGACAACAGAAATTGTACTGCAAACATTTGTGACAGCTTTCCTTCCTGGTTTGTCGGAAACTTCATTAGGGCTGGTGTCGAATAGCTCTAGGAATCTCCGGAAACTCCATGGTAATACCATAGAGTTTCTGGTAATTCCTAGAGCTACCTGATGTCACTTCCGGACTTCCATATGCATTTTTGTGCCTTTCGTTTTCGCTTCACCCCAGGTTTTTTCTGGTTCTTTTGAGACTACTTTTACCCCAGTCTTTTTCTGGAAGCTGATTTGAGACCTTCCCACTCCCACCCACCTTCATCCCACTTTTCAATTATTGAACTGTGGTCAAACCACTCCTCCCCCCACCCTGTTGGTGAGTGGTTTCGTTTTCTTTTTTTGAACGATGGCACCCTGCCACAACCACTGTACAATACATATATTATTCATCCCCCACCAGTCACACCAGTAATCTAAGTAGCTATTTGCATGAAACACAGACTGATCACAGCAGAGATGATTCTAAATTAGTACTATAGAGATCCAGTGGTTGTTAACTAAAGAGTAAGCACATTTTAGATTCATTTAAAATATTGCAATGGGTTAGCTTAATTATTGTCCTGCTAATTTTCGTTATTAAATTTTAATTGTAAATTGTTTTGTGAATGGAAATTAATAAAGAGATAGTTTATTAAAAACACCCATGCAGTCCAATAACTAACAGCACCTCTAATGCTGCATTGCTTCCACCTTCATTGCTGAACTCTTGCCAAGTATCTATCTCATTTAATATATATTTATCTATTTATTTCATTCATTTATATTTCAATTTATACCCCGCCCTGAATCCCTGGCCCAGGCTGGGCTCAGGGCATCTAACATCAACGCACATACAATAATAAAACCATCAATATAAACTTAAGTTTTTTTAAAAAAAATTCCAATTCTATAGGGTTGCCAGGTCTCCCCTCCAGCAGGAGGTATTTGGGGTGGAGGTGAGGCAAAGATTGCACACGCACGCAGCCGCACCGACACGATTGTGTCACTTCCAGTTTACAACCGGAAGTGCCGCATCGCAAGGGGCCTTTTACCACTCAAACCGGGAGTTTAAGTGGTAAAAGGCTCATTGCGATGCAGCTCTTCTGGGTGTAAACCGGAAGTGACGTGGCGCGGCGGGCAGGCACATGTGCATGCATTGCCCGCTGACCCTCAGCTGGCCAGCAGGCAGCCAGGTGGATTGGCGGGGGTTTGCCCGCCACCACCTGGCACTTGGCAACCCTACAATTCTAATCAGTAGCTTAATTATGGCGCTCGTCGTAAATGTATAGGGCCGTAGTGGCCTGAAGAAGCAGTCAGGGCCCCCAGATGTAGATTAATAGCAACATAAACAGAAGGGGGGAGGGAATAGGGAGGCCAGCTCTGATGGTAAGCTGTTGCTGCCCTCAACTATAGGTAGGGTTGCCAGGTCGCACTTTGCCCCCGGCGGGAGATTTTTGGGGCGAAGCCTGAGGAGGGCAGGGTTTGGGGAGGGGAGGGACTTCAATGCCATGCAGTTCAATTGCCAAAGCAGCCATTTTTCTCCAGGTGAGCTGTTCTCTATCGGCTTGAGATCAGTTGAATTAGCAGGAGATCTCCTGCTACTACCTGGCAGTTGGCAACCCTAATTATAGGCCTGGCAGAACAACTCTGTCTTACAGGCCCTGCAGAAATCTTTAAGATCCCTCAGGGCCCTGGTCTCATTGAAAAGGGAGTTCCACCAGGCCGGGGGCAGGGCTAGGGTTGCCAGGTCCCTCTTCACCACCGAAGTGGGGAATCAAACCCAGTTCTCCAGATCAGAGTCCTCCACTCCAAACCACCACTCTTAACCACTACACCATGCTGGCTCTCAACAGGGGAAGGTTTTGGCCTCCATTGCCTGTTCATAGGCATCTCTTTGGCAACTGTGGGAAACATTTTCCTAGGCTAGATGCACCTTTGGTCTGACCTAGCAGGGCTCTTCTTATGTTCTTCTGTAAATAAAGGTTCTATTCGGTCAGGCCTCCCAATGTAACATCTTCACTTGCCCCAAGATGTCAGCAGCTGTCCAGGATTTGCTGCCCACACAACTCCCTCCTCCCCCCACTTCTAACTTTCCATTTTAAGCAACTCGGCTATCATCAGTTCCTGGGGGCCTTTTTCCAACCGCACAACTCAAATGCTTTGACCCTTTCAGGGCTCATTAAGTAACAGATGAAACCCTGTCCGAGCAAATTGCCCAAGACACGGCTTTCAGCCTGGCAGCCCACATTATCGGGGAAATATTTCAAAGCCAGCCTTGCTTAGAGGAAGCATTGCTTTGGTTCATGTAACCCAGCTGTTTCGATCCGAGATCAAGACAAAAGACCTCCAGTCAGGAGAGACAGGCTCAGCGGAATCATTTGTGAGATTCACATCCACATTGTCTGGGCTACAGTTTCCATCTCAGAAAGCCGGGGTCATTATCCAGACAGCATGCCTCTAAGAGCTCTTGCATAATCCCTGTTCTGTTCTGTTTATTTATTGTTCTTAGAGATGGTGGTGTTGGCAAAAGCACAGTCTTATTCCTTTTTAATTAGTCTCTTAAGGGCTTTATTACAGAGCTGTAAACTTAGCATCTGCATCCCCATAATATTTATCATTCTGATTTATACACAAAAGCAAGTCCCCAACATTCTGTCACGTGACCCGTTGACTGAACCCAGGATGGGGCTATAGTATGTAGGCAAGAGAGCATTGATAATGGTCAGGGTCACCAAGAAGAAGGGTCAAGTTGACCCACCCTCTCTATGATGTCCTCCAAGTGCACCTCAAAGGTTTATCCCAAGCAAGTGAAAGTCTCCCACTCTCCTTTATGGGCTTGTAAGTGGGGATACCGTTGTGAAGATAAACCTTTTATGCATGGCTGTTTCACTCGCCGTCACCCCTCCGACAACTTCGGATCTTTGTTTGGATTATGCATGCCATTTCTGACCGTCGGAGGTCACCTCGCCCTCCCCCTGCATTTCCCCCACATTTTGGCCATGTTTTGAGGGACCTGTTTTATCTTGAATGCCGCTGAGTGAAACAGCCATGCATAAAAGACCTAACATTGGGGTCCTGCAGGGAAGTGTACACAAAAGCTTACTCAGATAAAAACTGCAGGGAGACCACCAAGGAAATCCAAGGTTTTTCCATAGAGGCAGGCACTGGCAAACCACCTCTGAACTTCTCTTGCCTTGAAAACCTTTTGGGGTCAGCATAAGTCAGCTGTGACTTGACAGAACTTTCCACCACTATATTCATCACCATATTCATGGCTCTACAACTGAGAGGAGCACTAAGGTTGCTACGGGTGGCTGATTGATATAAGTAGCTTCACAAGCCCTGTACAGTCATTATGATATTGACGCTCTAACCTCACGTAACAAGAAAATGCACGACTTCCAATCCTCTCAATATGCCCGGTTGCCATTTTGTGCAAATAGGGCAATGGGCATCATTTCCAGCTTTGGTACATGCAAATGTGTATCCTCAAAAATCTGGGCTTCTGAAGCTGGAAAATATGTGTGTCACACAAAATGGTGACTGCAGATATCAAGGTGATGGAGCATAGCATGATCTCCCCTGATGCTTGGTTGGATCACCAAAATCGTAACAACTGAAACCAGCTTGAGGGAACGGTAGCCTGTTGGCTCAGTCCATTGTTCAAAGTTTTGCCGAAATACAGTATCCTCAATAGCAATAAAACATGAGGATTCACAAAACCAGCTACCAACCCAAAATGCCCTTTAAAATCACTGCTTAATCACTTCACCATACAGCCTTTTGATGTAAGACCAGGCTGCGTGAATTGGCCACAACTTTGAGCTCCATCTTCAAAGATGGCTTTAAAATGGGATTTGACAAATTCATGGAGGCAGGTCTGTCAATGGCTACTTGTCACAATGACTAAATGGAACCCCCAAGTTCAGAGGTTACATAGCATTTGCTGAAGGGAATAAGAAGAAGTCTCCATGTCTAGTTTGTAGGCCTTCCAGGGGGCATCTAATTGGCCACTGTAGAAAACAGTATATTGCACTAGATAACCATTGACCTGATCTGACAGGGCTCTACTTACATCCTTAACTGCTTCACACATCAGGTTGGTCTACACTGGGATTATCTCAGAATAGGGGAGGAAATGTACACCATGACTTCAGAAGTATGGTGATAAGTGTCTTTTCCCCACCATGAGTACATGGCCCAAAAGCTTCAGTGGCTTCACAATCTGTACACTTGCCTTAACATTTGCAGCACTCTTCACAAGAAACATGTGTGATCTTCTATTCCTGCACAGAAGTTCCCCCTGAGCAGAAAAAAATGTCATGTCCGCCTCACTGGCAGTCTTCAAGCAGTGGCTGGACCAACACTTGTCAAGATGCTTTAGGCTGATCCTGCATTGAGCAGGGGTTTGGGCTAAATGACCTTCCAACACTATTCTATGTGTGGACATTTATCCTCCTTTCCCACACACCTTCCCTCATGTTGTATTGTGTGGGCATACAGGTACATCTGGTGGCTGAATGATGTACTGCAGGTAAGCGCCTTGTTTGCATCATACATCAGCTCAAGTTTAATGATGGACTTTCTATATCCATGGCCTATACATTTCTTGTTGACTAGAATGACAGTCAGGAGAATAAGTGCCACTGTTGTTAGTCTAAAGTCATCAGAAATCAGAGAGGTCCACCTCAGTTTTGGCACGCAAGTAAGATTGCTTCTATTAATTTACTTGGAGGTAAAAACAATTGTAAGATCTTCTACCTAACTTAGATTTCAACGGTGATTTGGAGGCAAGTGGTTAATCTACTCATTTGGTCTTAAAATCAAGCTAGAGGAAAAGATATAAACAGAAATAGGCCAGCTGGTTGGGGGGGCGGTGATCTGCATGCGCTGCATGCACTGCACCACCAGCACTTCCAGGTTATCCCAGAAGTGCTGGCGATGCTCTAGCAATCTCCCCCAAAACTCTATGGAAACCATAGAGTTTGGGGAGGGGCGTTGCTAGAGCATCCCGCACATGTGACAGAATCACGCTGTGACAGCAAGGTAGACTTCCCCTGACTATGGAAGATCCACTGATTTAGCAATTTGTAATAATCTCTTTTCCTTTCTGTAAAATGTATTAGGGCAACCAGGGAATAGCTTGTTGCTGGGCAGAATCTCCCTGTGTGTCTGTGAGCTAGTAACTGGGGTAAGAGTCATGGAGGGTTACAGTAAACCATAACAAGAACTGGGTGAAACTATTACTCCACTGCCGCCTCGATGTCTGGAGTGTTATCAGCCTACCCTGAATGTTGATGGGTTGTCATATCTTGAATTTGGATACATATCCCTTCCTCAGTATGATCGGGGCTCAGAGATTTTTACTCGGTAGAGTGCTCTGGGTCGCAGCTGCCAGAATAAACTGTTTTCTTGAATAACGATCTGCAGGTCTCTCTCTCCCCCACGAACCCCCGTTTGCCGTATCAACGCCATGTGCATGAGCACAAGCATGTGTGAGAAAAACTGCTCCTAATAGCTGCATGGATTAGGCTCCCGCCAGAGCACAGATAGGACCTGGCAACCATAGTGTTGAACTATAATCCAGGTCTATTTATTTCTTCTTCAAGACAGGAACTTCTTGTTGCCAATAGCTGTACATAAATCCAAGTCAGTCTTATGCAAGTACATATGGCCAGTCTTATGCAAGTACAGTACATGAAATATCCCCCATTCCCATTCAGCCCATCTTGCATTGCTCTTGAAACGTCACCCAATTCAAGTGGACTTTGTTTTAAGATTTCTAGTCTACCATAATCCAAAGCTTTATTGCAGCTGAGACCAAGTGACCATTTTCTGTCTGAATTTGAAGGAGCATGATGTTCAAAGCTGCAAGAACAATTAAGGGATCCTTCTGCGAGAAACATGGTGAGCATATAGAGTTCAGCTTTGAGAAATGTACCTGATGGGTTAGAGCTAGGATTGCCAACTCTGGGTCAGGAAATTCCTGGAGATTTGGGGGTGGAGCCTGGGGGTGGTGGGATTTGGAGAGAGGAGGAAGCTCAGTGGAGTATAACTTACATGAGGTCACCCTCCAAAGCAGCCATTTTTTTCCAGAGGAACTGACCTCTGTAGTCTGGAGATCAGATGTAATTCCGGAAGATCTCCAGGTCCCAACTGGAGGTTGGCAACCCTAGTTAGAGCCCTGCCACATTGTTCGTAAACCATAATGACTTCTCGAGCCCTGAGCAGCTGTAGAATTTTTATCCTGCAGGATGGGAGGCAGATTCTATTTCCTCTACACCCCATTAATTCTCCCATTTGCTGTTTGTTCTGTAATGGGTGTTCCTGGCTGACTGTGCATATGCTCATGAATGCCAGAGCTATCTTATCATTCCATTTTTTTGTCATTAAAAATGAATCCATCACAATTTAAGTTGAAACAAACAAACACAGGACGTATCCAAGGAGTCTCAACAAAGATGAAAATGCCTTCAACTTGCCATCAGCATGTTGTGGCAGACAGTCTAAGCCAAGAGGAAATTCTTTGGCAGTGACATCAATTTAGCAGTAACTAATGCGATGAGATTTGATTGAAGGCCTCTTTGATAAGCAGAGTAACCGATGATGTTTTTAAAGCAAGCAGCAAAAGCCCTTAATGCGCAGGGATTGCATCTCCATCACTCACAGGATTCTTTTCTTCTTCGGTTAACCAACCAGTATATAATCTTGGGCCCAAGGGTTGTGAGAACCCATATTACCTTATCACCTTGACTTTGAGCCATCAATAGTAGAAAACTCCCAGGTCCTTGTCCTGAAGGAGCTTACGACTTCAACAGAAGGATTGGAAAGAAATAGAAGAGAGGGGTGGAAACAAGGTTACAGATATAACTACATCTACTTAAGCTTAGTTTCACTAGGGGATCAGAGCTAAGAGTTTAAACAGTGGGCTTCATAGAAAGGATGACAGGCCTTCAGAACAAGGACCTGGGGTTTTTGTACTATTGATAGGCCCAATGCCTTTATTGGGGGGGGGGGAGTCAGCTTCAATTACTAGGGTCACCAAGCAGGCTCTGGGTTGGGAAATTTGGGGGTAGAGCCTTTGGAGGGCAGTAGAGTGTTTGGGGAGCAAAAGGACCTCCGTGGGGTATCATGGCGTACAGTCTACCCACCAAAGCAGCCATTTTCTCCAGGCGAACTGACCTTGGTAGTCTGATCTTCAAGCCCTACCTTATGACACACTGGCAAAACGCTCCCTAAGCACAGTTGGGAGTAGGGCAAGACACAGAGTTTGCATTTCCTGTCATGAAATTAGGCCATTTCCTGTCATGAAATTAGGAAATTATGCTACCTTCCCTTTCCTAGACCCAAGACTGGTTTGTGGAGCAGTCTCTCTCCCACTCAAAGGCTTGGGGCCCTGCTATAGATTTCACCTCTGGGCCTACTTTTCCCAAATATCTTCCAAACCAGGGAATAGACCAAGGAAAATGAAGGGAAAACAGGAACCAATCACTGGCGAGGAGACAGAGCTTTGACAGAGAGCATATAATACCATGTACAGTCAGGGAGGGAGGTTGTTCACTCCCCAAAGTTGGGCTACAGTGAGAATGCTACCAACATGAGCTGATTTCTCACCCTAAAGTGGGGGTGAGATTGACCTAAAGGGGATCAAATACTGATGCAGAAGTCCTCTAAGATCATCATGTTGGGGAATTGTATTATTTTCCAACTAGCTTCTTTCCAATGAAAATTTCACCTTGTGGGTTTATAGTAGTATCTTGTGTTAATTCTTCTCCATTTTCATAACTATTCTCTTATTTAGACAATGGTTACTTTGGTTATTAGTCAATTTAGTTTTGGTTAGTATTTAGTTAATAAATTAGTCTTTCATTAAACTCTGCCGGGGTCCTTTATGCCTTCCTTGTACTCACCCTTACAGCAAGGCACTGTCCAACTAAAGAGGGACTGCCCTGGGGCAGGGAGGGTGGCTTTGGCCTAGGGCTGCCAGGTCCTATCTGGCCACCGGTGAGGGAATGGGGGTTAGGGTTGCCAGATCGGGAAACTCCTGGAGATTTGGGGATGGAGCCTGGGGAGGTCAGGGACCTCAGTAGAGTACAATGCTATAGAGACCACCCTCCAAAGCATCCATTTTTTTCTCCAGGGGAACTAACTCATCTTTGTAGTCTGGAGATGAGGTGTAATTCCAGGGGATCCCCACATCCCATCAGGAGGCTGGCATCTCTACTTGGGCTCTGAGTTACGCCCTTCAACCAGAGTGGCGGCAGCCAGCCCAAAACCTAGCCTGCTCTGGGGCTAAAGAGGGAAGAGAGTGTGTGTGGGGTTGGACAGCTCCTTGGAAGGGACTTCCTGTCCATGACCTTGACCCTTCCTGCAGCTCCTCCCCACTTACTCCCTCTCCACACCATAAGTCATTATATGTTGGGGACATCATGTTCAAATGGGTGCCATGGACATTCAAGCTAATGCACACAGGTTGATTGCACAGAGGATTCTCAGATTTTGTCTGAAAAACTGACCATATGGATTGTGCACAGGATGTCCCTGTTCAAATGGGATGTCATTGTGTCAGAGGTGGAGTAGGCCCACCAAGTAGGAAATCTGATACAACATGCTTTTGGTCTCACCCCTGTTCCTCGTCATATATAGGAGAGCAATCTACCAACATCTCATTGAATCATTAGCTATGTGCAAAGGTATCTCGTTGTTATGCTTATGGCCACAGTCAGCACCATCATGTTTTATAAAAGTACCATGTTTATAAAACATGATGAAGTGTCCCTAGAAATCATTGTGTGGAGAGGACTAAACAAAGCATTTGACATCTGAACACCCAAGATAGGTGTCTATATATACACCAGCGTTCTGTAGTGGTTAGGAGAGGTAGACTCTAATCTGGAGAACCGGGTTTGATTCCCCGCTCCTCCATGTGAGCGGCAAACTCTAATCTGGTGAACCAGGTTTGCTTCCCTACTCCTCCACAAGAAGCTAGCTGGGTGACCTTGGGCTAATCCCAGTTCTCTAAGAGCTCTCTCAGCCCCACCTACCTCACAAGGTGTCTGTTGTGGGGAGAGGAAGGGAAGGCGATTGTAAGCCAGTTTGATTCTCCTTAAAAGGTAGAGAAAGTCAGCATATAAAAACCAACTCCTACTCCTCCTCCTTCTTTCCTGAACTCTCACTCTGAAAGACTGTTTTTCCCACAAAGACTCATGTCCTTCTTTTGGTCCCAAGTTATTCAGGGAAGCAGTCTTATGGCTGTTGTCAAGGCATTTGCTTCAGAGCCCGTTCTTGCACATCTGAAAGGCAGGGTGAGGCACAAATCATCTGCATTCAGCAATGATAGGAAGTCTGCAGCTCATCAGAATCCCTAGTTCAGACATGAAGAACCCAGCTAGAGATCCCGTCTATTTCGTGGTTGCCTATGAACCAAAGCCCAGAGTCCTTCCCATAGCCAGACAGAATTACCTCC
This sequence comes from Euleptes europaea, assembly GCF_029931775.1. Classification (NCBI taxonomy): domain Eukaryota; kingdom Metazoa; phylum Chordata; class Lepidosauria; order Squamata; family Sphaerodactylidae; genus Euleptes; species Euleptes europaea. The sequence goes on along the minus strand of NC_079325.1, from coordinate 12,567,006 downwards.
TGGCTGAAACTGCAACCAGGATTGAATTGGAAGGCAGTAATGGAGATCTCTGGGAGCTGACTTCTGGGTGCCCCAGAAAAGCCCAGAATCGAGGAATCCATGCAACAGAAGAGAAGGTCCTGAAGAAAGCACAAAGATTGCCTAATATGTTTATCTGTAATGATGAAGTTGTCATGGCACTTGGATACATGCCTTTGCAAGGAAACTAATTAATAACTAACTTATTAACTCTGTCTCTTAAGACCTACCTAAAAGTACGCTAACCAAGTGTCAGCTGCCTTGATATCTATTTGTCAAATTAAATTAAAGGCTCTAGTATAAATATCATTTCCTCTATCTATCTGGTCCCTCGGGTTATGTTATGCTTCATAAATTCATACATGCCAGGATGTTATTTCGGAGAAATAGTTTGCTAAAAGCAAATGTGTCACGCCCCAGTCTGAAGAGCCTCCAGGCCTGGACCTTATCTGGATTCACTTTTTTGCATGAACAGAAATCAGACCTTCTTTCTTCACCCTTCCAATCGCTGCCAACTTGCTGCCAGCTACCACAGTCATTCTCAGTCAGGAATTTCATTCAGTGGAAAGACTTGGACATCTACTGAAGAGTCTCTTAGAAGACAAGCAAAATAACCATCATTGTGGTTAAGGTTGCCAACCTCCAGGTACTTGTAGGGAAAAGACACCACTGTACTAATACCACAAGGTTTGGAAATCAGCACAGATGCAAAAGTAATTAACAAAGTGCAAACATTTATATAAATAGCTACACAAATACAACACTAAGCATAAACTAACCTATTATATACAGCCCATGAACTATTCTAATGAACATGTATACACACAAGAACATACAATCAAAAGATTTGGTACCATCATTCACATTTCATATAAAGAGTCCAAAATAGTCCAAGTTTCATATAAAGAGTGGTTCCACAAAGGATCCCACGAAGTGGAGCCACAGAAAAGCGGGGATACGGCCGTTTCGATTTCTTTTCTCAATTTCTTCCTGAGTCCCCCAATATTCATTCAGTTTTATAAGCTAACGACACTTGTGTATCCCTACGTGGAACTTGCTGACTATCCAAATTCAGATACAACATTAAAAATAGCAGTCGAAATACAGAAGTAGTGAGCTTATAAAAGTGAATGAATATTGGGGGACTGAGGAAGAAACTGAGAAAAGAAATCGAAACGGCCGTATCCCCGCTTTTCTGTGGCTCCACTTCGTGGGATCCTTTGTGAAACCACTCTTTACATGAAACTTGGACTATTTTGGACTCTTTATATGAAATGTGAATGACGATACCAAATCTTTGATTGTATGTTCTTGTGTGTATACATGTTCTTTAGGATAGTTCATGGGTTGTATATAATAGGCTAGTTTATGCTTAGTGTTGTATTTGTGTAGCTATTTATATAAATGTTTGCACTTTGTTAATTACTTTCGCATCTGTGCTGATTTCCAAACCTCCAGGTAGTAGCAGGAGATCTGCTATTACAACAGATCTCCAGCCGATAGAGATCAGTTCACCTGGAGAAAATGGCCGCTTTGGCAACTGGATTCTATGGCATTGAAGTCCCTCCCCAAACCATGCCCTCCTCAAGCTCCACCCCAAAAACATCCCACCGGTAGCAAAGAGGGACCTAGGAACCCTAATTATGGTAGGTTAGATGCATGTGAAGACCCCGATATTGCAAGGGGCCTTGGAAAAAGCAGTGTGCCTTCTTTTCAGACCTTACATTTGGGGGAATCCGACCATGCATGTTGGGAGCCCACACTACCCATGATGCTTCTGATAAATGCAGTTGCCATTTTATCTGAAAAGGGAAACACATATATTTTCAAGCAGAGCATACATTTTCCAGGGCACAGAATAATGGAAAAATAGCAAGATCAACGAAAATTTGTAAGTCACACACGCTCCTGGGATGCACAGTTAGATCCATAATACAACATCTTTAAAAGTCTACACATGTTGCCCAGTGCTTGAAAAAAACTTCAGCACAGAATTCAGGCTACTCTTGAAGGAAGAGAAACAAAGCTAATAAGAAGGAACCCCTTTGCCGGTCTTAAATTTGTAAAGTACCTACCCGTGTTTGATGGAGCAATTTCAAACGTCGTAGTGGTGACAGTGGGGCGTTACTGAAAAAGAAAATCAAATGCTTCAACATGTGTTCTTGGCAGGCAGAATTCAAGAGGAGGATTTTTAAACTTCCCATGGGAGTAGCCTTTCACAGCTCTTTCCTAATCCTCTGGAAATCGCCTGTTCTCTACAGCTGTTGATTCTCCCGATAAACTATTTGTTCAATTATTCTTGGCAGAGATGTCGCGGCCTGCCTCAAAGGCTCCCATCTCCATAGCTCGGCCGACTTCAATAGCACCAGGCCCTGACAGGATGGTCTTCTGAGGCAAAGGCCTTTTTTTAAAAAAAAATATTTTTTTATTTTTCTTCATTTAATATTTCCATAAAGACAGTATAATAATAATAATAAAGAGACAAACAAATATTATTCTAATTTAACAATTAAATGACTTTCCCCTCTCCCTCTTCCGTCTAAAATTAAATTGTATAATCTTTTGCCAACGGGACGAATCCCAATATTATTTAATTTATCTATTCCTGTCTTATCCAACATTATGTAATCAATACCTAATCTACCTAATATAAAAATTAACACAAAATATGAATATGGGATTAGATCAATGAATATCCTTTAAATGGTCCCATTAAAAAGTAATTCTCACAGTATGTTCTCCAAGCCTCCCATTCCCCCAAAAATTGTTCATTATCATTCTGATTTATCAGAGCTGTACGTTTCGCCATCTCAGTCAATTCCAGCATCTTTTTTATCCAGTCTTTTTTATCTGGTATCTCAACTGTCTTCCGAGGCAGAGGCCTTTTTGAAGCCTGCTGTATCCTTCTCGAGATTTGTCTGCCAAATCCCCACCACCCTTCTTTATAAAATTTCTACGTGGCTAATACCTAAGTGCCTGGAGGGCCATCGCGGCGGTGGCTGGAGGAAGAAAGCAAATGGCAGGTTCACACCGGAGCGCTTGCGTGATAACATAATTACAAATGAAAGAGAGATTAGCAGGGGTTGTTGGGACAAATGCCTCCAAAATGGTTTCTGAAGCGCTGGCGGTTTGTTCTAACAAAAACAGTCCGCTGCAGCTGCTGCCTCCATGGTGACGGCGAGCAACAAAGGCCCCGCTGGGACCCCGTTATGAAAATGTTAGATCCGACAGGCAGCTAGTCAGGGAGAAGAGATGACAGACTGGGGTCAGATCTGCGTCATATAAACGGGCTGGTAATTAACACGATTTCCCCCCCACATTTGTCTCTCTCCAGTCTCTGCCCACCCAACTGGGCTTTTGCGGAAACATTAAAAACTCCAACTAATAAATGGCTTACAGCTGCTGAAAGATGAGCCCTGTCTGGCTGCGACTCTGGGGATCACCTGCTACCCCACTCCATTGATCTTCCAAGGGATCCAGCCTGAATTTCTTCTCAGACTGTGACAAGAATCGCCACGTGGTGCAGAAGTCTGTGAATTGTCCAGATCCCAAGCAGCCATACTGTATCCTTAGGGCTGCCAGCCTCCAGGTGGTAGCTGGAGATCTCCCACAATTACAACTGATCAGCCGATAGAGATCAGTTCACCTGGAGAAAATTGCTGTGGCAAGTGGACTCTATGGCATTGACAATGGTGCTGCAGTTGTCTTGTTTGTGGGCTGTCTAGAGGCACCTGGCTGGCCACTGTGTGAACAGACTGCTGGACTTGATGGACCTTGGTCTGATCCAGCATGGCCTTTCTTATGTTCTTATGGAAGTCCCTTCCCTCTCCAAACCCTGCCCTCCTCAGGCTCCACCCCCCAAATCTCCATGTATTTCCCAACCCAAAGCTGGCAACCCTATGTGTCCTGGATCCCAGTATAGCCCCTTGGCCTAACAACAATGCAAGAAAACTATGGCTAAGCTTGCAAGGGTAGCTCACCTATACATTTCATGTATATTACACCTGTGCCATTTTATGTGTAAGCCTTGAAAAAAATGTATTTATTATTTAAAAGTTTGTGACATGTTTTCACCTGCATAGTGGGCCCTGGTCTGGAAACTCTGCCATCTAGCAGGAGGGGATTTCTTCAGAGAGAGTGATTGCCTGGCAACAGGAAAGAGAAGAAGGGAGGTGAACTCCAAGGGAGAAGGAGAGAGAAGAAACTGAGGTGTTTTTCCTCCTGAGGGAGTGGAGAATTTCTAAAGAAGGTCCTGAGGTGAAAAGGTTGTGGAGAAGGAGAAAGGCGGTTGATGGAAGCGTGGTCAACTTCAAAATCTTATCCTAGTGCATTTCAGGTTGGGGTTTTGAATGATTCATCACCGAGTCTGCCCAGTTCATTCCCAGTTCATTGCAAGGCACACATGGATGTGAACATCTTCCATTTTTATTTAATGCGCCTTGCGGGAGAAAAGCTGCCGATCCAATTTCATTCTCCCATTGGCAAACAGCTCTCTCAAAGTGCCTCTATTGATTCCATGGTCCCATTTTTTTCCAACAGGTTCTGGGTCTCTATGTACATTTGTAAAAATCAAACCCCACCCGGCCAAAGTTTGTGGCATTTGCCGACGGGGAAATAGGCTGAGATCAGCTGCGCCATTCCAACACACTTGATGCATGCTGAAGATTTCTCCGACATTGTTCCTTCTTCTGGTGTACTACACCCTCAACTTTCAGTGAACTCTTGGAAGCGCAAATATATTAAAAGGGAAAAAAGCTGCCTTTGTCTATTGGCAGGTGCACCATCTTTCTGTCCAGATTCAGACGCATGACATAGCTCTCAAAGACCACCTCATAGTCAACTAGGCAGTTCAGGATTAAGACTATTCTGCGTTTATGCCGTCTCGATCCAGTGTCACTTGGAATGGAAAGAAAGCATTAGAAAGAGATAGGGAGAGGGGGAGGAAGGGGGGAAATATGAGTGGATTTCTTTCTGGAGGCAAAAGACTGTTGGAAAGCATTAAAGACTGAGGGGTTTTTCCCACCAAGCTGATCAAAGAATATACAGACCCCCACTCCCATTAAAATTAATAGGCTGGATCTCCCCCCCCCCCATGTTCTAAAAGGTTTTCCTTCTTTCAGCCGATCTTGAGGGAGAACATTAAACCAGATAAAGAGAAACTGCTTCCTCCAAATCAGTTCTTATTAAAAATTATAAGCAATGTGTGCTTTGAAGAGCTGAGATTTTAGAACAAGGCATTACGCTTTCCACGAAAAACTTTGAAAGCTGTCTGACTGAGTCCATTCAGGTATGCGGTTTGGATCTCACCAAGGACAGAACTTATGACAAGCAAACAGGACATGAGATGAACTGACAAGTGCTCAATTATTCCTAGGTGTCACTGTTTAGCAAGGCCAGGAATAGGGCTGCCCACCCCTAGGTGGGGCCTGGAGTTTTCCCTAGGGTTGCCAGGTCCCCCTTTGCAGGAGGTTTTTGGGGTGGAGCCTGAGGAGGGCGGGGTTTGGGGAGGGGAGGGACTTCAATGCCATAGAGTCCAATTGCCAAAGCAGCCATTTTCTCCAGGGGAACTGATCTCTATCGGCTGGAGATCATTTGTAATAGCATGAGATCTCCAGCTGTTACTTGGAGGTTGGCAACCCTAGTTCTCCCTGAATTCCAAGGGGGTCTCCAGACTACAGAGATCAGTCCCCCTGGAGAAAATGGCATCTTTGGAAGGTGGACTCTATGGCATCACATCCCTGCTCAGCTCCTTCCCAAAACTCCACCCTCCCTAGGGTCTGCCCCCAATGCTCCAAGGGGAGGGGCCGTGGCTCAGTGGTAGAGCATCTGCTTGTCATGCAGAAGGTCCCAGGTTCAATCCCTGGCATCTCCAGTTAAAGGGACTAGGCAAGAAGTTGATGTGAAAGACCCTGGAGAGCCGCTGCCAGTCTGACTAGACAATACTGACTTTGATGGACCAAGTGTCTGATTCAGTATAAGGCAGCTTCATGTGATTTCCCAAGCCACCGTGAGCAACTCTGGGCAGGGATGCTCCCAAGCCTTAGTCAACTGCTGACCTGGTAACTTCTCTCTCTGGCCATGTCCGATAACATCAAGTATCTCAAAAGAGGAAAAATCAGCCAACTAGCTACTCAGTAGTAGGGAAGCCGCACATTTCATAGTTAACATGTTTAACCGTTGAATTTACCTGGTTTGACAAGATGCCATCAGGATGAGCCAGTCTTCTGATTTGTTCACTTTGGCAGCAAACGGCTCAACTTGAAGACAGGTTTGGAACTGTGTACTAGCTGTGCTTGTTAGCATTTAGTCCCTTGAGCATGTGAAGGCAGCCACATGTGAAGGCCTTGTGGCACTAGGTGTCTCAGAGTCCCCCTTTCTCCTGGAAACTCTGAATCAAGGCAGAAAACAAAACCTACAATATTAATTTATACATATAGGATGTTGATTAATAAATATGATATTCAGAGTTTAGGAATGAATGGAATAAGGAGCTAGATCGCCCTATTTTTCCAAAGCAATGGGCTATGGCCTTAAAGTTTATACCGGCTCTCTCCATGCATCTTAAGTTGTGACTTATTTAGCAAAAAACTATGTTTAGGATACGCTGGACGCCACAATGACTCTTCAGCCAAGGATTGAGTAACGTGTCTAATTGCTGGAGTTGTAACTCGCAGGACATGTCCCTTAAACATGTGCTTTGAAGAAGAAAAAGAGTTGGTTTTCATATGCTGACTTTCTCTACCACTTAAAGGAGACTCAAACTGGCTTACCATCACCTTCCCTTCCCTTACCCTCCCCACAACAGACGCCCTGTGAGGTAGGTGGGGCTGAGAGAGCTCTAATAGAGCTGTAACTTACCCAAGGTCACCCATCTGGCTTCGTGTGTAGGAGTGAGGAGAAAAATCCGGTTCACCAGATTAGCATCTGCCGCTCATATGGAGGAGTGGGGAATCAAACTCGGTTCTCCAGATCAGACTCCACAGCTCCAACCACCGCTCTTAACCACTACACCATGCTGGACGTGTCTAGTCATTTGGTTTTTCTGGGAAGAAGTTATTACTCATATCAATTTTGTATTAGACAGTTCATTGATTTTTGAGGATGGTTATAGACTTTTTAAACTTTCTGCCCGTCTCTTGGAGGCTAACCGATGGTCAATGAAACTAGACCCTCTGTGCCCTTACTACAGCTAAAAGACTCGTATTACAACATTGGAAATATAAAAGTCCGCCTCCGGTAAATCAATGGATTGAGGACCTTAGAACTCTGTCAGTATTTGAACGCAAGGCATATAGATGGCAATTTCATATGGACTTATTTTGAGATATCTGAAATTCCTTATAGAAACGTATGTGTAGATCTGCCATCACTGTTATATTTTTCTCTCTACTTTGTGTACATCTTTTTCTTTCTTTTTTAAACTTTATTTTGTTGCTGGATTTTAAGTCCCCCCTACTTGTTCTTTTCTTTTGGTTGCTTTTTTTTTAAAGATTTTTTTAAAAAATGGGAAGTTAAAACAAATTAAAGCAGCTAATTCAAGCAGAAGAATATAATCTTCCAAGATATTATCTAAAAACTGGAGAAAACAAATTCCTGAGGCTGAGCTGAGGGCTGCAGAAGAGAGGTCCCTGGCCTCAAGAACAATGTATCATGGGCTAAAGGAACCCTACGCAAAGCCCTTTACCCCTGATCTTAGGAGGCCTGTGGGCCCAAACGCAAGGCAGGAATTCAGATTCATTTTATTGATTATCCCATCTTTGAAAGATTTCTTCCAAACAAAAGCCTCGCTGCAAGCAACCAGATTTCTCTTTCCATGCCTGATAATGTAGTGATCCATCATCCAACCCGCTTCCCATGTGGTTTTTGCTCAGAGCTTTAGCTGAAACAAGGCTTCCTTTCTCTTAGTGCCTTTGCGTGAATGAGGTCCTGACCCAAGCAAGCTGTAATTCCTCCTCTTCATGTCATCACCAGCTTCCATTGTTTGACAACATGCAATTGGTTGTCTGAAACCTGGCCATTTATTGGCATCAGGGCAAGAGAATTGCTGCCTATTGCAAGGACGTAGTCACCGCGCACACACAAAATGGCATACTGGGTTGAAAAGTTGAGATGGGAGCTGTCCACTGTTGATGGACAAACTCCAGAAGGTTGGCCAATCACAAATGCCAGGTAGAACTGCAAAAATTCAGGAAACACAATGGGGGAAAATGTAACTCCGTTTTACAAATAATGGGAAATATTTGAACAGAAATTAGACATACTGAATATGATTGGTTATAACAAAATAAGGGAAAAAATAAGAAAGAAAACCTGCTTGTGTATAAATGGTTAACTCAATATTATTTCCCCTTAAATTACAAGTTAGTTTATGTGTGGGAATTAATTCTAATTATATACATTTAATCGTTTAATCAATTATTTAACTAGTTAATTGTTAAATTATTTATTTGATATCTGGTTATATATTTAATTATATATTTATTTTATATATACCGGTAATATTTATAGTATACATAAATATATAATTTGATATAAAATACATACATTTCATATTTAATTGTGTTTGTGTGTGTGTGTATTCTCTAGGATCACCACATTTTTCTAGCAGTGCTCCTGTGTCTTTAACAGGGCATGCAGAAATTCAAGAGAGGATGCTTTTCCAACAGGGAGATGGTGTACTTGGTGAATGTTTAACTTCTCAAGTAGAAAATATAGAGATACAAGAGCTCTGCCCAAATAAATACTCTAAGCTCCCAAGCTTTATAGAGACAGCTTTATAGAGTTTCCACGCACAAGGCTTTAAAAAAAAAGCATCCGTAACCACAGCAAAGTTTTTGGATTGTATCTCTGACATTAAAATAGTTTATTTTCTGCTTTCTGAAAACCTCTTCTAAGATGGTCAATCAGCAGGATTTGCCTTTCAACCGTGTCTCATCAGATACAGCCTGAGGATGTATCAACGTTTCACCTGGAGCTTATAAAAACTGACATTTCCCTGTAAAGCACGTCCAGAAGTATGTGAATTTCAGGTCAGGCTGTTGAAAGATGTTTGGAGAGATGATCTGACTCAGGGTATAGAATCAGAGGTGGATATCGTGAGACAGAGGTTGGGTAAGCAGTCTGATCCCTCCTCCCGCTAAGGGGTGTCACGAAGGCAAAGGGGGGCTGAAGACTGGCATAAGAACAAGACACTGCTCCCCACAAAATGGATGCCTCTGAGAGTTTTGGGATCCATCTTGTGTGTCAAGCTTGGGCAGGAAGGAGGTTGGTAGCTGAACTTTTCCCCTAGCCCTAAGGTGTGCCTGGCTAGACAATGGGGCTAGCTAATCCCCATTGTATCACCCTAAAATGATTTAATCAGCGCTCTGAGCAGATAATTATTTATCCTATCTGCACCCATCCCAGCAATCAATCAGTACTCAAGAGAATAGTCCAGGCATTCTCTTGCGTCCTGACGATTCATCAAACCTCTTCTATCTTTTTGTTGGAACCCCAGAAAAGCAATCAATACTTTATCTCTGACTTTCCTGCCAGCTTACCTCATACTGCCTCAGGACCCATTTTGAGCTATAAATATTGGTCCTTTGGCCATTCATAGTGTTTGTGTCTTGGATCCATGCATGCATCCCCGCCTGTGTGTTGGCTTTTCCTTTTGCTCTTTGCAATGCTGATTATATTCTTCTTTAGCACTGCTTTCCCAGGATGTCCCTTCAAGACTGGTAAATATCACCCATCCCTGAAACCCTATGCAACTTCCTCTCTTTTCTCCGAGTCAGCTCTTGTATGCTTTGCATGTGTATGTTCATTGGTTGAAATATATTTCTTGTTTTACTATGATTTTATTCTTTAATAAAATCAATTTTAATTGTACAACCACATGCTCAGTTGAGAGTCTTCCCCCAGGATTGTCCTGGTATACATAGGTTATCGATCCCAGTTACCCCCTCTCACTCCCCAGCTAATTCCCCCAACTAAAGTGGAAACTGCCTACCATGGGTAACAGTTGAGGGTGTGGGACGGGACACAGGGTACTATTATCTTCACTCTCCAGTTTCCCTTGATGGTTCCCTGGGACCTCTGATGGAAAGAGTAGCAGTCGACATCCTTTCCCATTCCCCTCCTTTTTGTCGCTCTCTTTAGTTTCAGACAGAAGCAGTCTCCTTAGCTTCTCCTTCCTCTGCCTATATCCATGGCTGGCCATATGCACCTTTTTCTTGTTTGGTTTTCCATACTTGCAAGTAACCATCCTGTTTCTCTTCCCTTGTTCATAAATACTCATCCTTCTGACTTTCCACCAAGCAACCGTACCTTCTCAGCTATGCAACGCGGCAACCCTTCCACCATCAGTGGTACAATGACAACACCCAGCATGCCTGTCTGCTTCTGCCCTCTCCTAGTTTCCCCTGCACCAGGTGACACCTTCTTCCCTACAGATATATATCAACTTTCCAAGGACATCATGCATCCATGTTTGTTTTTTTAAATTCTCTTAATATAACTAAACACACCCATTTCTCTCATTTTGGCTTCACCACTTCAAATTTCCTTTCTGAGAGCTGAGCAATTGCCTTGAAGGCTGATTTCCTACTAAACTCTTTAACGGTTGGGGGGTTATCATGTGAGAAGGCATTAAACTTCCCATTAATCTGTGTTCCCCACCCCCATTTCACCCGCTCTCTCTTCCATCATCCAGCATCAGGTTCCAAACAGCTGTTTCCGAGTCCTTCCAAGCCGCACAAATTGTGCTTGAAGCAGTACGTCAAAACACCATTAGCGGGTCCGACCACTCATTCCCTGGCTGGCCCAGACACCCTCCCCCCTCCCTCCTGTCCTCCCAGCCAGGACAGGCTGGCGCTGAGACACCCGCCGTGGTTCTTTGAAGAGTCCATTTGCGATGGGCTCAGACAGCTGGGCCTTGCCAGAATGCTTCCCCTCCTGCCTGGACCTCAGGGCTAAACTGATGTTTTAAAATAGCCCCCTGCACAACAATGAGTGACAACTGCACCATTGTTGGCAATGCCGCTTACAGACTCGCTGGGGAAGCTGAAGGTGTGAGCAAGCACAGTCAAACAGAGGTGAAGAAGGGTAGGTACCAAGTAGGGTTGCCAGCCTCCAGGTACTAGCTGGAGATCTCCTGCTAGTACAACTGATCTCCAGCCGATAGAGATCAGTTCACCTGGAGAAAATGGCCGCTTCGGCCATTGGTTTCTATAGCATTGAAGTCCCTCCCCTCCCCAAACCCCACCCTTAGGGTTGCCACCTTTGAGGTACTAGCTGGAGATCTCCTGCTGTTACAACTGCTCTCTAGCCAATAGAAATCAGGTCACCTGGAGAAAATGGCCGCTTTAGCAATGGGACTCTATGGCATTGAAGTCCCTCCCCTCTCCAAACCCCACCCTCCTCAAGCTCCGCCCCACAAACCTCCCGCCAGTGGCAAAGAGGGACCTGGCAACCCTACCCACCCTCCTCAGGCTCTGCCCAAAAAATATCCAGATATTTCTCAACCTGGTGGCAACCCTAATGCCAAGGAGCAAGGTGAGGGGTGGAGCAGTGCCAGTTCCAGGTTTTGGAGTGCCCATGGGCCCCCTTCTGCTCACCATCAGGCCCCCCCTCATGTCTCTATTTCCACCCTCCCAGCTGTGTGTCCCTCCACTTGCCTGTGTGTCCTTCCTGCTCATAAGTTCTCCCACTGCCTACAGTCATAGCCATTCTTCCTCCGATAGCATTGGCCAGTGTGTGCAGCTACTGGGATCGCCAGCATGCACTTTCCCATCGACACTGGGAAGCTGGGAGCATGGGTAGTACTGCACTTGCAAACCACCGGCAAACAGTGGCAAGTCAGTGTGCAGGTGGGTTGGGAGGGGTCAGCGGCAGAGGGCCCTGCCAGAAGCCCTGGGCCTTGGTAGCTGCCGGCCTTCAAGGTATACTGATACTGGCTCTGGGGCAGAGGGAAGAGGTCACTTTCCCCAGACTTACACACCCTTAACAATTCATGGTGAACTCTGGTAGAATATAGCGCTAAATCTAAACCGCAAGCCCAATGAAGAAACCCTGAAGTTAATCCAGTCTAAGAACATGACCTTAAGTGGAAGTTCCTTTGAAATTATCCAAGCAGCATTTCTCCTTTACATTGCTTGACAGATCAGGGCACAGTATCAAGGAGAGGGAAGCCAATTGTTTTGTTAGGTCTGACCATTTTATGAACAAGTCAGGAGCCCTGTGGCGCAGAGTAATAAGCTGCAGTACTGCAGTCAAAAGCTCTGCTCACGACCTGAGTTCGATCCCGGCAGAAGTCAGTTTCAGGTAGCCGGCTCAAGGTTGACTCAACCTTCCATCCTTCTGGGGTCGGTAAAATGAGTACCCAGCTTGCTGGGGGTAAAGTGTAGATGACTGGGGAAGGCAATGGCAAACCACCCTGTAAACATAGTATGCCTAGTATGCCTAGTAAACGTTGGGATGTGACATGGGTCAGGAATGACCCAGTGCTTGCACAGGGGACTATATTTACCTTTAGGAATGCTTTAATAGACAAGTGGTCACACTATCGTTTTAGGCTGCACATGTATGTGGCTGGTGAGAAGAGGCAGTTGTGTGTCAGAATATTTCAGAAGTCTTGGAAACCATCAGAGATGGAGAAGCTCTTTGGTTCTGACTGCAACTATAGGCACTCTTACCCAGGAGTCAATCTCATTGAATACAGAAGAAAACTTTTGAGGAAGCATGAATCGCTAACTTGTTCCACTGCTTATGGGATTCCTAAAAACGTTTGTGAATTCAAAGCTCCATCTAGTGTTAAAGTCAGAACTAGCGACAACAATGTATTCAGAAGAGATTATCAGGTTTAATAATGAAATCATGAAATAGAACATTCCAAAAGGGTTCAATAATTAACACCTTTTATTTGGCTGCTTCAAATCTTTAAAGTGTATACAATTCAATAGGATCAAGTCTGATGACTTGAACTTAGCACTGAAACGAGATTTGCAAACTAAGAAAGAGTTCCATTTTTATACTTCTTTACACTGCAGTCCTATGAATCTGCATTCAGAGGTAAGGCCCTCTGCATTTGAATGAGATTTACTCCTTGGTAAGGACTGCAGTCTTATTCTCATAGTGCCTCCTCCCTTCCCCAAAAGTGGTCCCAAGCTATAGTCGGAGGTCACATGATTTCTGTAGTCTGGAGATCAACTGTAATTCTGAGAAAACTCCAGGGTCCACTTTAAGTTTGGCAACACTCCATTTATCCAGATGCAGTGTCTCCTGCAGTGGAAACAGCGATGGCCTAATTGGGTTGAACTTCATCTGGGATGTCACAGTTTCCTCAGAAAACTGAACTGGGTTTGCCCGCCACCACCTGGCACTTGGCAACCCTATTTATAATTTGTGCTAGAGCATTGTTGAACAAAAATGAAACTAAAGCTGCATCCACACTTTGTTGGATTGGCAACACTGCCTCAGCAAATGCCAAAAGATTTGGGAGCATGGGCAGGGTGGAGCTTGGGGAGGATGAAATGGTCACTTCTGCTGATGCTCTAGGAATTTCGTAGATCTCTATAGTGCAGACCATAGAGATTGGAGAAGTTTCTAGAGCATCACCCAGAAATGACATCACATTCTCCCCAAACTCCCCCGTCCCAAGGTACCGCCCTCCAAAACGTCCAGATGACAGTCTAGGAATTTCCATAGAGTCTAAGGAAGTTTATAGAGGGTCACCCAGAAGTAATCATTTGGCACCTTTCCCCCTCCTGCTCCTCATTTTCTCAAGGGCAGGAGATTCAGGCAAAAGGCAGAGCTTAATTGCCACAGCTGGGCAAATGGTAAGCCCATTCACAGCTGGGTTTTCCTGGGTGAACCAGCCAATTCATGTAAATGATTGAGATAGCATAATATCCACCAATGTGCAGCCAAAAATATTCTTCTGTATGGAGAAGAAGTACATGAACAGCTGCATAACAGACTTATTATTGGTTATTTCAAAAAACCTACTGCACCTTTCTATTACATATGGCAGCTTAGAAACCTGTGGAGCAAAAAATTAAATTGGGAGACAATGGGATTCCATTGTAAAGAAACACATGCATGCAAAGCTGATGGCCAAATGTTGCTTCCATGTCCTCTCCCAAATATTCAGAGGCTTCTTTTGGACCATGGTGGTCACAGCATAAAAAATCTCCAGTCCTAAAAAACAGGCTAGCCTTTATCTAGTAGCCAGATGGTTCCAGTTGTCATATTTATTACCCTGCATATGCACATGCACATCCTCTTGAACAAGCATTTGTGGTAGCACCTTAGTAGCAATCTTCCTTCTGCTAACAATTCTTTGGATCCCACATGAGGTCAGCAGAGAAAACCCCAGCACTGAGACTGGACCACGCAGCCAAATGCCCAGTGGTCACTCCTATTCCAGGCCTTTCATGGTGTGTTATCCTATAGCGTGTGAACAAAACAAATAATTGAAATAACCAGTTCCAGACCCTTCATTCTAAATCCATAAGTATCTTACTCATAACTAAACATGGTGTAGTGGTTAAGAGCACTGGACTCTAATCTGGAGAATCAGGTTTGATTCCCCACTCCTCCACATGAGCGGTGGACTCTAATTTAGTGAACCGGGTTGGTTTCCCCACTCCTACACATGAAGCCATCTGAGTGACCTTGGGCTAGTCATAGTTCTCTTTTGAACTCTCTGAGCCAGACCTACCTCACAAGGTGTCTGTTGTGGGGAGAGGAAGGGAAGGAGATTGTAAGCCGGTTTGATTCTCCTTGAAAGGTAGAGAAAGTCAGCATATAAAAAACAACTCTTCCTCTTCTTCTTCTAAAAGGAGATCTGAGGGAAAACTTGGATAGGGAATTTGTTCAAAAATAACCAGGACTGAAAATTAAGGCATGAAATAACTCCTAGTAAGGCATGTAAATAACTCCAACTAGAAAGTCAATATAGTGTACATTTTAAAAAGCCAAGGAAATGAAAACCAACTACAACTACTACTGTGCTGTTTTGCTTCCCTCGCTCTAAAATGGGTACATAGCAAGCAGTGGGGTTTTCCACGCATTGCAGAAGTGTGTTCTTTCTTAACACAAGGTGGCACTCATAACACACATATCACCATCCATATTTTTTTGATGTACAGAATTTGTATCCCACCTTTCCCCCTAGTGCCAGATACAGAAAGCATCTCTGCATGACAGGCTGATTTTATCAAAAATCTGAGTCAAGAAATTGAGTCCACTTTGAAGAAATGCTTTCGTATAGATCAGGGGTATCAGGGGCCACTCATTCGTTGTGAGGGCCAGATACGACATAAATGTCATTTGGTCAGGCCGGGCCATGCCTCGCCAGCCCAGATCAAGAGTGGGGGGAGATTGGCTATCTTGGCTGCCTTGTGGGCCAGATAAGAGCTCCCTAGGGGCCAGCCCCAGCCCGCGGGCCTTATGTTTGACACCCCTGATATAGATTGTCTTGGTCAAGCAGGACTATTGTCCTCAAGATGAGGGCTTTTTTTTGTCAAGCTTCATATTTTGATTTTTGGCTTTACCATTACATATACCTCAGGAGGTATTTAAAAAGGTAGAGTCTATCAATGTATTTGGGGTGAGAAGAAATCAAGAATTCACAGAAAGATTATGCAAGCCGTTTGCCAAAGCAGTGTTCCCAACACAGCCTTATATTATAAAGCTGTATTTATTAAGTCGAGCTTTTAATGGTTTTATTTTAAGTGTGGTTTAATACTCTATTTAATGAATGCCTGTGTTTCTGATGTTAGCCTCCCTGAGCCTAACCCTGATCAGGAAAGGGTGGGATAAAAAATTGAATAAAATTAAAAAGAAATTAAAAAGAAATTATTGTCAGCAGTGGCATATTGGTTCTGGGAAAGAAGGGAGCAGAGTGGGATACACATAACTTTGAGCAGATGGATACAGCAAAATAAAGATCAAAAATTAAGATAACAGAGCCACCTTAAATCTCTTTAGGGTTAAATCTAGTTAAATCTAATTAGGGTTGTGGGTGTGTAAAGTGCAGTCAAGTCACAGCTGACTTATGGGGAGCAAGTAGGGTTTTCAAGGCATGAGATGTTTGGAGGTGGTTGGCCATTGCCTGCTTCAGCGTGGGCTGGGAGAGTTCTGAAAGAATGGTGACTAGTCCAAGGTCACCCAGCAGGCTGCATGTGGAGGAGTGGGGAATCGAACCCGGTTCTCCAGATTAGAGTGTGCCGCTCTTAACCACTACACCACACCGGCTCTCATTAGAGACATTCAGAGGTGGTTTGCTATTGTCTGCCTCCGCATGGGCTGAGAGAGTTCTGTGAGAACTGTGACTGGCCCAAGGTCATCCAGCAGGTTTCCTGTGGAAGAGTGGGGGGAATCAAACCCGGTTCTCCAGATTAGAGTCTGCCGCTCTTAACCTCTACACCACACTGACCATATTATATCTGCCCCTATATTAAGTTTCACCATCAACAGATAACACAAGCACATACTACACTGGTACAGGAATGACTCAGGTATTTTTGGCTCTGCAAAACTGGAATAAATGGGCAGAAGTCACCTTTCCTCTGTCTTTGCAAAGAAAGCCAATTGGTGGACACTCCCCACAAGATTTGGGTGCAAAATAGAATTATTCCTTTGGTTAATTTCCCCCCTCCCAACTGGAAAAATTGTCTGCAATCTACCTTTCCCCTCATTTTTAATTTGACATTAATGGGCTATCTGTTGTTGTTGTTTTTGGGTTTTTTTCCCCACGGCATTGCAAGAGGAATATTTTTTCTTGTGACGGTTGACTGGCCTTTCCATCCAGCTTGGCGCCGGGACGCAGTTTGAAGTGTGCAGTTTTGGAAACCACAATAAAAGACATTAATGGGCTATCCGGATAGGTTATAAACACCTTTACGAAATGACGGTGATGGAAAACAGAACGTGCTCGAAACGAATCCCCAACCAATTGGTGCTTGGCCGCTTCTACCTAAATTGGGCATCCTTGCCATTCCTTGAGGACTTTACCTGAGCTCTTAGACACTAAAAATTCCTGTCGCACAGACACCTTGGGGAGCCCAGCTTCACAGCTCCAGCCTGTGCCCCAGCATGAAATGTCTGTTCTTTAGCTGACCTTACGGCAGTAGAAAGAATTAGGATTCCTAACAAAGAGAAAGAAATGCCAATCACACAAATTAATGTTCCTCTGAGAAGGGGGAAATAAATTGACAGAATGCTTTGAAATTGCAATTTTGTTCAATAAGGTTTTGTACAGAAATAATTTCCCATCTAGTCTAGATAATGTTTCTGATTTCACGGACAAAGACTAACAGAATGAAGAATGGGTTAAAACAATATTAATATGAATATCAACCCAAAAACATGAATGTGAACATCCATTAAAACATCTTGTGCAGCTGTCTCTAAGCCTTGTTCTTCTATGTGACTCCATCAGCTGGGAGACAGCATCAGATCTTCTTCTGGCAGGGACCCAGCATTGCTTCAACCAAGTAAATGTGAGGGAGAATTCAGAAGCTGTCTTCTGTCTGATTGCTGAGGATTTGTTTCTGATATCCCAGCCCCAAGAACCTTATTTATCTCTTATACCTCACTTACTCAATGGGTACCCAGAGCTGTTTACATTGTTCTCCTCTCCTTGATTTGATCCGCACAGCAACCCTGTGAGTTAGGGTTGCCAACTTCCAGGCACTAATCACAAATCAAGTTAGCTTGCTGCACAAGGAAAATTGTGGAAGAACAACAGCAATATGCCAAACAGCCAATATTTATCAAGTGTAGTAACACAAAACAATACGAAATAAATCTACATAAGCTGAGCAACAAGTCCAAGATAAAGGACTAAATATGTCCAACAATGTCCCGATAGAGCCAATGGCCCCAAAACGCACTGGAAATGTTGTATGTGCTCCATATAGAAAGCAAGTGACGATGACTTGTGAAACATCTGGAGCGAGACGAACGTGGTTCCTGTCATCTGTATGTAGATAGATAACACTACAGGGATCTGGTATTTCCACCTGTTTCAATTATGGGAAATCTTCCTCAGGAACAACATGGACTGCTCAGTAGCCTCAGTCTGTTCTCATGTTGTAACTGCGTTTCTCTCATGAGAACAACATGAGAACAGGTTAGTGAGCATTCCATGTTGTTCCTGAGGAAGATTTCCCATAATCGAAAAAGGTGGAAATACCAGATCCCTGTAGTGTTATCTATCTTCATACAGACGACAGGAACCACGTTCGTCTCTCTCCAGATGTTTCACAAGTCATCGTCACTTGCTTTCTATATGGAGCACATACAACATTTCCAGTGAATTTTGGGGCCATTGGCTCTATTGGGACATTGTTGGACATATTTAGTCCTCCCTCTATCTTGGACTTGTTGCTCAGCTTGTGTAGATTTATTTCGTATTGTTTTGTGTTACTACACTTGATAAATATTGGCTGTTTGGCATATTGCTGTTGTTCTGCCGCAACTTCCAGGTACTAGCTGGAGATCTCCTGCTATTACAACTGATCTCTAGCTGATAGAGATCAGTTCACCTGGAGAAAATGGCCGCTTTGCCCATTGGACTCTATGACATTGAAGTCCCTCACTCCCCAAACCCTGCCTTCCTCAGGCTCCGCCCACAAAACCTCCCACCGGTGGCGAAGCGGGACCTGGCAATCCTACTGTGAGGTAGGTTAGGCTAAGGGTGAGTGACTGATCCATGGTCACCTAGTGAGCTTCTACAGCACCGTGGGGATTTGAACCTGGATCTCCCAGAATCAGAAGCTCTGCACCAGCTGATTGTGTGATCAGAGAGGAACCGGTTTCCAACCCACACCTCCACCGTCCCTGCGCAAAATAATTGTGTCTCAGCAAGGCACTGAGCGGTTAACAACTGAGTTTCCTTTCCTTTTATTATTATACTCCTCTGACCAAAGGTCTTGAGCAAAGTAAAAAACAAAACAAATGCAAGATAAACTACAAAACATGGAACATGAAAATACAACATGGCGCATTAAAACCCATCTCTGTAATGGCTCAGAGCAACCAGAACATGTTATTTCTAGAATGGTGTCTGCCAGCAAAAAAAAAGAAAGAAAGAAATCACACAAAATTCCATAGGAAGAACAACAGAACTTTTAAAAAAATATCACAAGCATTTTTGGACTTCTTTTCCCCCAAAAAATGTTTCGTTTCCTACAGAAAGTATGAGGATTGCAAAAATATGGGGACCCCAAATCCTATGGTTAGATGATCCTTAGAGCCAGATTTGTTCATTTACTTACACTAATTTTTCTGTGCTCACCACAGGCACACAGCGGCTGCAGGGAACTGCTTTTTTTTTTTTAAGGAGATCCCAAAAGGGCTCAGAACAGCGCTGTGGGGGAGGAAAGGATTCTGCCTTCCCTCACACCCACGTTTCTCACACAAAAATTGCATTGAGGGAGGGTTATTTCCCTGGTTTTGCCATTCCACATGAAATATCTGTGCAGGTGCAGCAGGACAATTGGTAGGGTTGCCAGGTCCCTCTTCGCCACCGGCGGGAGGTTTTTGGGGCGGAGCCTGAGGAGGGTGAGGTTTGGGGAGGGGGGGACTTCAATGCCATAGGGTCCAATTGCCAAAGCGGCCATTTTCTCCGGGGGGACTTATCTCTATTGGCTGGAGATTGGTTATAATAGCAGGAGATCTCCAGCTAGTACCTGGAGGTTGGCAACCCTGACAATTGGCGAAATAATCCCCCCCCCGGTACAGTGTCCACGTGAGCAAACTACTGGGGAGGGGGGGGGTCAGGAGTCTGTGTGACTGTGAGGAACGCAAGAAAGCAGGTGTAAACAAGTAAAGTAACGTACTGTGTAAATTGGCTCTCAATGACACATGTCATCCTGTCATGGAGAGCCAGTGTCATGTAAAGACTGAAGGACCTGGGTTTGAATCCCCACTTTGACCATGGAAACTCATTGGATGACCTTGGGTCCGCCACAAACTCTCAGCATGGCCCACTTCACAGGGTTGTAGTTGTGAGAGAGCGGAGGAGAGGTAGGGTTGCCAGCCCCCAGGTGGTGGCTGAAGATCTCCCGCTACTACAACTGAGGTGACAGAGATCAGTTCCCCTGGAGAAAATGGATGCTTGGGCAATTGGACTCTATGGCATTGAAGTCCCTCCCCTCTCCAAACCCCGCCCTCCTCAGGCTCTGCCCCCAAATCCTCCAAGTATTTCCCAACCTGGAGCTGGCAACCCTAAGAAGGGAAGAACAATGTTCTAAAGCTGCTTGGAGTCCTAACTGGGGAGAAAAGCAGGATATAAATAAGTCAACACATTGTATTTGGAGAGACATTTCTGCTCTTAACGTAGTGACCACAGCAAATACCAGCAAGTCAATTTAATGCAGCACCAAGTTCTGTAGGAATGAATAGAGCTAGTCTTTTAAAACCACACAACCCTTTTCTTCCTGTTTCTGTTCTCCTTCTGTTTTTTTGTTTGAAAGCAAAATGGTGCAAAGCGGGGACTATTGATCAGTGACAAGGTACACGAAGGAAGGCAGCTCCCTCATGTTTGCCCAGGGGCTGGCCAAACAACCGAGTGGGCTATCAGTAATGCACACAAGCACGAAATAAAGCACTCCACAGGGGATATGAAAAAGAATGCAAAATAAGGTGCACATTTGCTGGCAACAGGTGTGTCCATTTCTCAGTCTAGTCATGCTCCAGTAACAGTATGGGGGGGGGGGAGGCTGGCTGCATTTCTTCTCTGTTTGATAAGAGGGTGTGGCATGAAGCTATTTGTATCCTGCTACTCTTTCATTTCATCAGAAAACTACCTGCCGCTTTGGGGTTCAACAGGTAGAACCTTGCGTTCTGCCTTGGCTAGCAGCACGAAGCAGGCTCCTGGGACAGGTAAATGCTCTTTGCCTTGTACGGGTATGTGATTAAGCGGGACAGGAGCTAGTGATTAGCCGATTGTATCTGTAACCCTCTGTCATTTCTGATGGGCTGGGGGGGGGGTGGCTTGCAAAAAGCGAATCCCCCACCCCACATCGATTTAAAGCAATAACAAGAAAATGCACAAATAAAACAACTCTGTAATTCAATAAGTAAGGGGACAGAAAGAAGGTTGAAACTTATACAGTGAAAATGCAGCAGGAGGAACATGACCTCCAGCTCAACTGGGGAAAGTACCCTACCTTCACCCATCCAAAAATCGCAAGGATGGTCTGAGAAGCAACATAATTGTGTTGGTTGGTTGGATAGATGCAGTGGAGGGTCTGGGTGGGAATGGGAGAGGTCAGAAAAGAGCAAAGGCGGGGGGGGATGGTAGATTTTTTTTTCCTTTCTGGAAAGGAAGTTACAGTACAGTTTCAACAAAAGTTTCATAGGTCGGGAAATAAGAAAGCTATTCCATCTAGTATAGTCAATTGTGGACTGACCTGTGAAATCAAAAGCTCCGTTTCTCACCTGTGCTATTTATTTATTTTATTTATTTAAAACATTAACAGCCTTTCTTCCTTGTGGAACTCAAGGTGGCTTACAATACAAAATAAACTATTATAAAAACACAACAACGACAATATAAATAAAACAGCAATTATTAAAAACACATAAAAGGTCACAATTTAAAAATTCCAATGAGGACTGCCAATAAATAAAAACTAATCAGTCAAATGCTATAAATACAGTGGGAGATCTTCAGGTTGCCAGTCGCATGCATTCTCAGCTCCACCATATGAAGGAAGTAAAACTGGCCTTAAACAGTTGTTGTAATGATTACAAGACGGTTGTGAAGAGTTTGAATCCTCTAAAATACTATCCAAATGCAGATTAGGGTACTGTCTTCAGGGCCCACCAAAAAATGGTGGTAAACCCTGGAGAATTCCAACATGCATATAAATAGTGCGGACCATAAGAAAATGTAGCCACTTCTTGTTTTTTCCACACTTTTCAGGAAGAGTAGGAAAATTCAAGGAGGACAAGTCTATTAAAGGCTAATTGCCAAGAGAACTAAATAAATCCCCCATGGGGTAAACTTGTAGAGCAGGAGTGTCAAACTCATTTGTTACGAGAGCCGGATATGACATAAAGGTCACTCGGTCGGGCCTGGCCATGCCTCGCCAGCCCAGATCGGGACTGGGTGGTGGTGGCTGCCTCAGCTGGCTCACGGGCCGGATAAGAGCTCTCAAGGAGCCGGATCGAGCCCCCGGGCCTTATGTTTGACACCCCTGTTGTAGAGCAATGACTTCAGCGCCTCAGTTTTTCCTTAGACTCCAGTCTCCAGACAGCAAGCTATGAGCACAATTAAGAAACGTTTGTTGAGGAATTATTACAATAGTACATTCTGTAGAGCATGATGTATTTGTTCCACTTAAATTGTTGATATACTTCCATCAGGCTAGCTTCCCGGCTATTGTTCATATTTGACTGATCTTCGGTATAGGCATGCCTTTATGTTGGTGTACTTTAATGCCTCACCATCTAGATTTTTGCAAGGGAGGTAGCTTAAGATACCATACTCCTTCACCAGGGCACGCTTAGATATTCTGCCGCTTGTAGTCTTGGAAGGCCATTTCAATGGGATCCCATATAGGAAAAGAGTATTCTCCTGGGATCAAAAATCTATTGAGGATCTATCCCACATCACATACCAATGTCCAAGATATAAGGATGAGCATAACCGATTTTTGCAGACCATATTATCCCGTTTCCCACGAAGGGGCCACCAAGGAGCAAATTTAGCAACCACTTTAATTTTGCCCATATAAGACAATTCACTCCTATGAAGGAAAGTGACTGATTGAGTTCAGCATTTCTGACTTCTGATATTGGAGCCTGGCCAGGAGAAAAATTCTGAAATCAATCACCCAGTTGTAGAAAACTGCTGAATTACAGTTGATATTCAAACTAAAGTCAATGCATTTACCTGGGCTGAATAAAGACCTTGCATTCATGGCCCATTACCAATGCTGATTTCTCCACACCCATCTCTCCCCTGGACATCACAGACTCTTCTGCATTTCACACCTAATCCCATCAAGCCTGCTATTCACATTTACATACTGTTCCTCTACTTAAAGACCGATGGATTCACATTCTAGCTGTATCTGAAGAAGTGAGCTGTGGCTCACGAAAGCTCATACCCTACCAGAAAATATTTTTGTTAGTCTTTAAGGTGCTACTGGACTCTTGCCCTTTTTGACTACTGCAAACAGACTAACACGGCTACCCACTGTGAATTACCAGTTGTAGAAAAGTAAGTTGTAAGAATAGGCATGGTTTAGTTCCCTTCACCCCTGTACCCTATTTTTCTATATTTGTTAAACATGTGTAGGGGAGGACTTGTACATCAATAACATTAGGATCTCCCCTTTGGGCTCTCAAACAGAAGCAAGATGTGTGTCTTCCTTGCAATCAGATTGTCCCAGCCCTAAAGCCCCGATCCCAAGAATGATTTTTAAATAAACTGAAGATGTCCAAAGACCTTACAAATGATCCTCATCACTGCTCTCTATTGTTGAGAGATCTCAACTCCTTCCTCATTCCATGTCTCATCCAGTTTAACTCTGTCTGTCTTTCCATGTAAACCTCTATCTCTGCCTGTCTGCAGCAGCACTACCTGCCAGCCTGCCTTCCAGGGGGTACAAGCAAACATTTGCCTTTCCCCTCTGCAGGCCTCCTGCCTATCCTGCTGCGTCTATTCCTATCCTGTCTGCAGTGTTATCTGATTCCAAGAAAGTACAAGCAAAAGATTTTTGCACATATGCTTAGTGTAGTAATGGAGTTAGGGAAAAATCCAATGTTCCCAAAAGAACTGATCCCGACCTCTTTTGAAGGAAACCACTGTGTTTGTTTTACACATTATACAATTTAGGTCTGGATGCCCTAACTGGTTGTTTCTCCCAGAATCTACCAGGAAGCAGATTGTCTCTCTTCTGACGATTAACACTTTATTAACTACATAGTCCTTTTGTGAACTCTTTGCCACTCTTAACATGGACAGCACCTAACTACAGAATGGAATAGCCAGCAAACAGGAGGACTTGCTGCTACTTAACAACAGAACAAAATTTGAATCGAGTAGTACCTTAAAGGGGAGCAAAGGCGGGATGGTATAGCCTGCTCTCATCAGATCTTCAAAGTTAAGCAGGGTCAATAGATGGGAGACCACCAAGGATGACTCTGCTGATGAAGGCAATGGCAAACCCCCTCTGCTTCTCACTTGCCTTGAAAGCCCCTTGCTGGGATCACCATAAGTCAGTTGCAACTTGACAGCCCATACATATGCACATAGTACCTTAAAGACCAACAAAATGTTCCACGATATAAGCTTTCACGTGTCAAAGCTCACTTTGTTATTAAGAACAGGGGTGTAAAAGAAATTCTCAGGATTGTCTGGTGGGATCTTTCTAGCTGCAACCCAGATCCTCAGAATCAACCATCAACCATCTTCGACTCCCAACCCAAGTTCACAAGGAAAACAGACGTCTTTTTCTCTCTCTCTTTTATGGCTTCTCAAATGTATTGTCTATTTTGTCACCTGCTTCTTCTCTTTTAACATTGCTTCACTGCCCATTGTATAAATTCAATGCCACTGATCTGCCTTAGGAGAAGAAAATACATGTGAGTGTGTTGCAAAGTCCATTTCTATCTGCTGTGAGAACTATAATTGCCTCCTGCATACTGGGACTGAAGGGCAGGGCTTGTACACACAGCTCCCGCTGGGAATGAAACCCTGTTCCTAAGCTACAAAAGTGAATTTAGATTGTAGTGCTAACAACAGAAGATCAATGATTAAGCAAATGCACAGCCTGGCACAGTGTCGAGCAGACAGCAGTTCAAAGTCACATAAGGAAACACAAGCAGAGAAGCTGCACCCTGCGACATAGATCAGGCTATGGATTGGAAATCAAAATACCTCCATCTCTTGAAAATTAGCCTATGCTTTTGGGGCTGCTTCATGCTCAAGGAAGGGGGCAAATAGGGGTCACAAAAGCCCATGTCCTTTTGTTTCTTTGTTTCCCTTTGCAGCAGCACCATTGAAGAGCTTGTAAAAGAGATTAACAAGGGCCCATTGTGCTCCTGGCTTTGTGAGCAAACAATACACCAAGTACCTTCCCAAAAGAGCTAACAATCTCTAGGGTTCTGACAAAAATGCCAGGAGAGAACATGCAGAAAAATGGCAAGGCAAAAGAACAAAGGGAAACTATTCCAAGAAAGCTCATGCTGCTCTTAGAGTTGTCAACTTCTGAAGCAAACGAAATGATCAAATGACTTGAGAAGAAGAAGAAGAAGAAGAAGAAGAAGAAGTAGTAGTAGTAGTTGTAGTAGTAGTAGTAGTAGTAGTAGTAGTAGTGGTTGGCCACTGTGTGAACAGACTGCTGGACTTGATGGGCCTTGGACTGATCCAGCAGGGCCTTTCTTATGTTCTTAAGAAGAAGAGTTGGGTTTTTTATATGCCAATTTTATCTACCTTTTAGGGCACTGGTTCCCAACCAGGGGTCCGTGGACCCCCAGGGGTCCGCGAGAACTAAATTAAGGTCCGCGAAACAAAGTTATAAACCCATAATAAATTAATATTTTCAATTAAAAGTTCTCCATTATAAATATATATATTCAAATATTATTCTAAGCTTAATGTTTAACTAACAGTTATGATTAAAGTTTATTTTCAAATTCTCAGAATTTTTATTTTGAACCTTGGGGTCCCTGCACTGAACAAAAAAGTCCTAGTGGTCCCTGGTCAAAAAAAGGTTGGGAACCACTGTTTTAGGGAGACTCAAACTGGCTTACAATTGCCTTCCTTTCCTTTCCACAACACACACCCTGCGAGGTAGGTGGGGATGAGAGAGCTCTAAGAGAGCTGTGACTAGCCCAAGGTCACCCAGCAGGCTTCATGTGTAGGAGTGTGGAAACCGACCTGGTTCACCAGATTAGAGTCCACCGCTCTTAACCACTACACCACACTGGCTGGAGTCTCATGGACACTGCAAAATAATGGCTGAATCCGATACTCCACTCAACAAAGTCTGCAAAGCCTCACTCCAGCATATGAAGCAGTCCTCCAATTTAAGTGGTTCTTCCTCCAACAGAAGAATGTAGGCTAGAATCTGTCCTCAAAGTGAGTTATTGCCTGGCCAGGACTTCTTCCTGGCTTATGTTCTTTGGTCATCCATTGGCACACAACATTTATTTATGCCATACATTTTTATCCCACCCAGCCTACAAGCAATTCAGGGCAGCGTACCTTTTTCCCCATCTCCGTTTTATCCTCCCAACAACCTTGTGAGACTGTGATAGGGTTGCCAGCCTCCAGCTGGTGGCTGCAGATCTCCTGCTATTACAACTGATCTCCAGCCGATAGAGATCAGTTCCCCTGGAGAAAATGGCCGCTTTGGCAATTGGACTCTATGGCATTGAAGTCCCTCCCCTCCCCAAACACCACCCTTTTCAGACTCCGCCCCCAAAACTTCCCACCGGTGGCAAAGAGGGACCTGGCAACCCTAGACTGTGAAGGACCCAAGGTCGCTCTTTGCATGCTTTGCGTCCATCTGGGGATTTGAACCCGGGTCTCCCAGATCCTCAGCCAATGAGCTAACCACTACTCGGCACTATGTGTTGCCTCATGGATTATTTGCTGGACAAAGACTTGAATCCCTGCCTCGGACACAGATCTTTACTCAAATCTGCATGAATCAGTAGCAATGGCTACCTCTCTTCTCAATTTTTCTGTGATTACAGACCTGGGTGCAAAACCAGGCAACCAATCGTGTTGTTTGGTGGTCCTTATCTGGCAGAAGATATTCAAGTCTAATTTTGTTAGATCTTCCGGGAAACCTTTCTAGCAACGGTAGCCCAGAGAATGGTGTTATCCCCCGTCATGAATTTTATTTTCGTTTCCCCTCTAACCAGATCTCAATTCTCATCCCAAGCTTGAACAAGAACCTCACCAATTAGTCAGAGACTGCTGCTGAATGAGCCAGCGTCCCAGGGTTTCTTCAAACTAATTGCAGAAACTGAACCAGCAGTTCCGCTTGACAGGTGGAGGGAAAATATTTTCTTCCTTAGGCTATTTCAGTGTGGGTTTGGGTGCCAATTGGCAAGTATGCCACATGCACACTGGCATGTGCCTAGGGTACATGTGCCTTTTGACATTGAAGAGGTTTCTGTGATGTAAAAGATGTTAAGGATAGTAACGCTCTCTTGGAGACTCTTGAACATTTTCCTCGCCTTGCGCAGGGTGGGCTTTATCAAAAGTCACCCAGGAAAAGAAAAGAAACTTCTCAAAGGGCAGAGACACAGGAGAGCATTGCTTCTGGGCAGGACCGGTGCCAGTCATTGTTGTGCCCTAGGCAAGGCTAACTTCTTGTGCCCCCCCCCATTGCTAACCAATTTTCAAAAACAGGTCTTAAAGAAAAAATAAAAGCACAAAACCTTTTATAAGACATTATAATTAATTATATTCCATAGCACTGTTTTGGTACTTATCTTAAAACAAAAAATATAAATTGTCAGTTGCATTTTCCCCCAACAAACTAATCTGTTTAAAACTGTGCCCCTCAGACCAGTTCTGCGCCCCTCTGAGGTCTGCGCCCCAGGCGACCGCCTAGCTCACCTAATGGTAGCACCGGCCCTGCTTCTGGGTATTTGCTCAGGTCACCATCTTGGAAATCAGTCTCACAGTTCTTTGACAACACATGCCGATGTGTGAGAAAGCTGCATATCTTCCTGGTGTCTTTTGTCAAACGGGGTGTATACTCTGGGCTCTGTGGTGTGTTGTGTGATCATGGTGGGGGGTGGGGGGTAGAAGCACAGGATGCTAGGAAGTTTGTTGCCATCTTCTGGGCATGGAGTAGGGATCACTAGGGTGTGTGGGGGAGTTAGTTAGTTAGTTAGTTAGTTGTGAATTTCCTGCATTGAGCAGGGGGTTGGATTAGATTGACCCTGGTGATCCCTTCCGACTCTGATTCTATGTAGGTTGCTTCCACACAGCGGAAATTCTCAGTTATGAGAGCCAGCGTGATGTAGTGGTTAAGAGCAGTGGTTTGGAGTGGTGGACTCTGATCTGGAGAACCGGGTTTGATTCCCCACTCCTCCACATGAGCGGCGGAGGCTAAACTGGTGAACTGGGTTGGTTTCCCCACTCCTCCATATGAAGCCAGCTGGGTGACCTTGGACTAGTCACACTCTCAGCCCCACCTACCTCACAGTGTGTCTGGTGTGGGGAAGGGAAGCTGATTGTAAACCGGTTTGATTCTCCCTTAAGTGGTAGAGAAAGTCGGCATATAAAAGCCAACTCCTTCATTGCTTCTGTGAATGCTGAGTCATTTAGAGCAGCAACAGGGGCTCCAACACAGAAGTATTCCCCATGCTTGCCCTCCATTCCTCCTTGTGCTCCTCATTTCCCCCACCTGTTTTGGCCATGTTATTTTAAATCAGTAGTAGGTATATATAGGAGCCCTGTGGCGCAGAATGGTAAGCTGCAGTACTGCAGTCCAAGCTCTGCTCACGACCTGAGTTCGATCCCGACGGAAGTTGGTTTCAGGTAGCCGGCTCAAGGTTGACTCAGCCTTCCATCCTTCCGAGGTCGGTAAAATGAGTGCCCAGCTTGCTGGGGGTAAAGGGAAGATGACTGGGGAAGGCACTGGCAAACCACCCCGTAAACAAAGTCTGCCTAGAAAACGTCGGGATGTGACGTCACCCCATGGGTCAGGAATGACCCGGTGCTTGCACAGGGGACCTTTACCTTTAGTAGGTATATATATCTATAGTTTTATTATGTATGTTTTTATTATGTGTTTTATTATGTTTTGTTTTGTTTTAATCTGTTAGCAGCCTTGGTTGTCCTGATCAGGGCAGAATGACAAAGTATAAATTTTGCAAATAAATAAATGAATGAAATGATGTTAAGGCACTAGTTATGTGTGTGTGTGTGTGTGTGTGTGTGTGTGTGTGTGTGTGTGTGTGTGTACACTTTGGGGGGGGTCGGTAAAGTCACAGCTGACGTATGGTGACCCCATAGGGTTTTCAAGGCAAGAAACGTTTGGAGGTGGTTTACCATTGCCTGCCTCTGCGTCACACCCCCGGTATTCCTTGGAGGTCTCCCATCCAAATACTTGCCAGGGTCGAGGCTGTGTGTGTGTGACTGGCCCAAGGTCACCCAGCAAGTTTCCATGGAAGAGTGGGGATTCGAACCTGGGTTTCCTAGATACTGACACCTTAAGCGCTACACCACACTGGCTCTCAGCTGAAAACCTATTTAGAATTCTTAACTGTTCCTCAAATCACAAAATCACACAAGGTTGGAAGAGACCACAAGGGCCATCCAGTCCAACCCCCTGCCATGCAGGACCCCACAATCAAAGTGCTCCGGACAGATGGCCATCCAACCTCTGCTTAAAGACCTCCAAAGACAGGGACTCCACCCCCCACCCCCACCCCCGAGGCAGGGCATTCCACCGTCAAACTGTCCTCACCGTCAGAAAGTTCTTCCTAATGTTTAGTTGGAATCGCTTTTCTCTTAGTTTAAATCCATTACTCCGTGTCCTAGTCTCTGAAGCAACAGAGAACAAGCTAGTTCCCTCATTAACATGGCATCCCATAGCTTGATACAGGAAAGCATTTATGCTTGCAGGATTACACTCTACCCCTTCCCAAGTGTTGCAAGGTCGAATGCAAAGGACTGCGTACTCGGGTAGACTTTGTGCTTCTGGACAGAAACTTTGCAGTATGGCTTACTGGAACGCAGTACCTTTTACTCATGTAATTAAATTCAAATGACATTGATGCGGTTTTATTTAATATGACATTGTTCAAGTCATGTAGGCTAAATGAGCAGTATCATTCAAAATTAAAGATCTCATAGAGGTTGGCTTGGATCCAGTGGGTGAGTTCACAGGGGGACTGCTCTCTGAAGACTGGAATCAGTTGCAATTCTGGGAGACCCCCAGGCCCTATCTGGTGCTCACAATGATTACTTTCTCCCCCACTTAGGTTCCGTGAGTAGACCAGAATGGCAAATTTTAAAGGACATGCTCTTCCTGGCAGTTTCTTCATCCTCTTTGGCGTCTGGTGGTCTGTTAAATACCCACTGAAATATCACAGCAGGAGATCGAAAAACGGACCTGGAAACCGTTGCTTCAGTTATATGGAAGTCACTGAAGGGGCTGTCAAAATAATCTTTTCAGTAATAGGTAAGGTGTGCATTATTTATTTATTTGGATTTAGGTTCGCCAGGTCCCTCCTGGCCAAAGGTGGAGGATGGGGGGTAGGGTTGCCAGGTCCAGGTTTGGAAACTCCTGGAGATCTGGGGATGGGGCTTGGGGAGGACAGGAACCTCACTGGGGTACAATGCCATACAGTCCACCCTCAAAAGCATCCATTTTCTCCAGAGGAACTGATCTCTGTAGTCTGGACATGAGCTGTAATTCCAGGGGATCCCCAGACTGGCATCCATATTTTAAAATATTTGTCTCCCACTTTTCTCCTGGATTACAAAACTCAAAGAGGCTTATGGACATTAAAAACAGAAACAGTCTAAAACCACAGAACAATAATTTATTATTATAATATTATTATTAGGAGTGGTAGTTTGCAGCAGTGGAGTCTGATCTAGAGAACTGGGTTTGATTCCTCACTCCTCTCCACATGAGCAGCGGACACTAATCTGGTGAACTGGATTTACTTCCCCACTCCTACACACAAAGCCATCTGGGTGACCATGGGTTAGTCACACTCTCTCAGCCCCACCTACCTCACAGAGTGTCTGGTGTGGGGAGGGGAAGGGAAGGTGATTGTAAGCCGGTTTGATTCTCCCTTAAGTGGTAGAGAAAGTCAGCATATAAAAACCAACTCTTATTATTATTATTATTATTATTATTATTGATTTACTTCATGTATACCCCACCTTTCTCCCCACTGGAGACCAAAGCATCTTACATCATTCTCCCCTCCTTCATTTTATCCTCACCACAACCCTATGAATTAGGTTGGGTTGAGAACACGTGACTGGTCCAGGGTTCCCCAACAACTTTCTATGGCAGAGGTGGGATTTGAACCTGAGCCTCCCACATCCTAGCCCAACACTCTAACCACTGCACAACACTGGCTCTCAGAATCCACAATCCAAATATATCAACAAACCAACAACTGATGCCCCTGCAATTACAACTAGCACTCAGACTCTTCCTGACATGGATGATAGTGATTCGTTGGAGCTTCCCAACTTTCCTGCTAGCCCTGGCCCTTGTGACAACAGCTGAATCCAAAGAAGAAGAAGAAGTGTTGTTTTTTATATGCCGACTTTCTCTACCACCTAAGGAAGAATCAAACCGGCTTACAACCGCCTTCCCTTCCCCTCCCCACAACAGACACCCTGTGAGGTAGGTGAGGCTGAGAGAGTGTGACTAGCCCAAGGTCACTCAGCTGGCTTTGTGTGGAGGAGAGGGGAAACAAATCCAGTTCACCAGATTAGCCTCCACCGCTCATGTGGAGGAGTGGGGAATCAAACCCGGTTCTCCAGATCAGAGTCCACCGCTCCAAACCACCACTCTTAAGCGCTACACCACGAGCAGGGGAGACTGACCAGGCCTACCTGCACAATATGCTGTTCCCAGATCCATTTTTGGTACCTGTCAAGCAGATGTGTGCTGGGAGTGCCCTAAATTGACACTTAAATTCTTAGGCACTTGAGAGCCTGAAATGGCGCCGGCGGCGTCCCAGGGCGGTGCTGCAGTGGTAGTGACCGGCGACCAGGCCTTCCCGCTGGCGTTTGGGCCACTAATGCTGGCATAAGTTGTGACAGCGTGTGTGGGGGGGGGGGAGACGCCATCGCAGCACCTTCCTGACCTCCTAAGGGCTTTCACCCTTAGAGCTCAGTAATGCGCTGTAAATAATGTATACTAATCTGGGGACCAGAGCTCAATCCCAGGTTTGGTGGAGATGGTGGCTCTGGAGCTCTGCCCAGGAAACAGACGGATGTTCACTCCTGGATCCTGGATGTCCTTCTGTATCGTTTGCTCCTGTCATTCAGGGATGCTGGCTGAACAGTTTGTTCCAGATGGTCCCCATTTGCATCTCTATGGCGGGGACCCCAGTGCCTGGGTGAAGCTGATGAACTGGCAACACACAACCATGTACCTGTTCTTCTGCATCTCAGGGATAGTGGATGTATTCACCTATACTTCTGCCAAAGTGCCCATAGGATTGGATCGCCTGGTTCTTTCTGTCGCCCTCTTTGTTGAAGGTTGGTGATGCTATAGGCTATCAGATGTAGAACGTTGCTCAGTGAATGTAGCCCAGATCTTTCTGGTCACTTATGCATGGGAGTTTTACCTGAGGTTCATTGCTCACTGGACCCACACTTTCCTGTTGGGAATCTATGCACCTGCAGTCTCCAAGCTCAAATCAAGCCCCCCCCCCTTTAAATGCTGCTTTGTAAAAACCTCACGGGGCCTAAGGTTGCTCCTCTCTTTTAAACAACCCATCATCCCCTGTATGCTCTTGCGGATGAGAAATGTTTTGGCCAGATTCAGGATTCGATCAATCAGGACCTTTCAGGAGGAAGGCAGGAAACCACTGCTAATGGGAGCTGGGGAAAGGTCTCCCTTTGAAGGTGGGATTCTAGATGCCTCCTGTCATAAAAGTTCTAAAAGTCGCACACTCAAGCCCCTAATCAACCTGGAAAATTGCACAACTGCACTCAGAGGTAATGGAAAATGATGAAGGACCTGATCAACTTTGCTGAGCCCTTAAAGATCTACACATCATCAAATGCAGCTTTGTAATTGGCTTACTTTGTAGTGCTTACTGTGTGAGGAAACCCCCCCCAAAGAAACCAATTGCCAAATAAAAAAGTATTTTTAAGAAAAAAAAACAAAAAATGGAGCAATCTGAAAGGGGAGGGGAATCCAAACCTCGTTTTTAAAAAGCCTTCTGCTCAGAAAGAGCTCCGAGGAAGCAGGAAGCATTTGAATCCCCGCCTCTATACACACCGCTTTGTAATTGACTGCATGCTTTCTGTGATAGAAAACAAGCTTCGGTGTCCCATGCTTTGCATTAAGCATGGAGATTTCACCTGGGCTAAACTCAGGGGAGAGGAAAGAATCAAGTTAACAGAGGAATGGGAAGGTCTAGGATTTGTGAGGGCTGGCAGCGAAGTCATCTCTAATGGGCGGGAAAGTAGCAGGTCTGGGAAAGATCTTTGTCTGAGTCCTTGGAGAGCTGCTGCCAGTCTAGCACCTGGCTAAAGGGACCCATCTGAAACTATTTATGATCCGATCACCACATTTGCTCACAGAGCTCAGCTTTATATGGAGTTTGTCGGTACAGCTGGAAACTGAGGATGGCTTTTGTCAGCGATGGTTTGAAAGAGATGGTGTTCATGGTCAAAGATGGTGTTTGTGGTATGGATTCGTATCTCTTTTGTCTCTGGTTAAGAGGCTTTGAAGGTTTCAGCATGTACTTACGTAAGTGCCATCAATTCGCAACTGACTTAGGATGACCCCAGCAAGGGGCTTTCAAGGAAAGGCTGAATCAGAGGTGGTTTACCATTGCCTTCCTCTGCATGTGTGAAAGCACCCTTAGCTTTCAAGATCTGACAGGATTGGGCTATACCACGCTGTCTTCCCACCCAAAGGGTTTCAGTACTGCTATGTAACCATTTCGAAACCTGTTGGACCAGGAGTTATAGTGGGTCAAAAGAAATATGTGTGTACATCCCTAAGGAAGCAAAGTCTCTCTCCAGCAGCTTTATCTTATCTTGAACTTTATATATTTACTTCATTTCTACCCCACCTTTCTCCCCAATGGGGATCCAAAGCAGCTTACATAGTTTCCCTCTCCTCTATTAAAAATGATGGTTGTTCTCCAGCCTTGGGCAGGTGAGCTGCATCAGCAAATGATCGGGTTGTAACTAGCAAGGACCATAAATTCTCAAGACAGCCAGATCTCCTTCCTTTAGCTCCTAATTAATGGCAGGAGGTTTAAATACATGCGGCAAGCCAACTGCTACGGATCCCTCCGGTAAGGTAAGGCTGCAACTTTTTTGTCATGTTACAATAAATGGCTAGCAAAGGTTTCTCATGTCTTACATCTGTCGAATTCCCTTCTCATGTCATGCTTATCCCAAGGGAACAATTATTGCCTCTCCAGGCAATACCCATCTTGCCTGCTCTCACCTCTTGTCTCAGATCCAAGCATCATGTTGGCTGACAGGCACACCATGAATAATGTCACTTTCTCTACTAATTCCTATGCAAGGCTGGATCCCACATTTCAGACTCCACTTCAGCCAAGCAAGCAAATCAGCATGAAAGACAGGCAGTTTTGCTGGTAAATATTTCATGGTGTGCCCTGACCGGGATGGGCCAGGATACCCCAATCTTGTCAGGTCTTGGAAAGCTAAGCAGGGTTGGCTCTGGTTAATATCTGGATGGGAGACTATCAAGGAACTCTAGGGTTGTTATGCAGAGAAAGGCAATGGCAAACCACCTCTGTTTGTCTCTTACCTTGGAAACCCTACTGGATTGCCATAAATTGGCTTAATAGCACTTTATACACACACAGACGCACACACAAGAGGAATGGGGTGGATTGCGCAACTACAGAGTAGGACAATTTTCTAACACCCTGACCTGGATGGCCCAGGTTACCCCTATCTCATCAGGCCTTGGAAGTTAAGCAGGGATGGCTTTGGTTAGTACCTGGATGGGAGACTATCAAGGAATTCCAGGGTTGCTACACAGAGATAGGCAATGGCAAACTGCCTCTGTTCATCTCTTACCTTGAAAACCCCATGGTATTGCCATAAACCCGTGTTGGCGAACCTATGGCACGGGTGCCACTTCCGGCACGCGTAGCCCTTTCTGCCGGCACGCACGGTTCCTCCAAGCCGCTGGCCTTTCCGGCTCTGCCCCACCCCGGATGGGGGAAGCTGTAGCCCAGGGGTGGGGAACCTCCGACATCATTGGCAGTGGCCCCCGGACTCTCCCACAGAAGCTGCCGCCATTGCCGCCGCTGGAGCGTGCGCGGCCAGCCAGGCTGGTGGGAGAGCGGGGAACAGAAGCTGAGCGCTCACACTCGGCATGGCCGGCGGCTTCTCCGGCGCCCTCTGGGCCTGTGCGGGCGGAGGGGCATGGCTGGTCGGTGGGTGCGAAGGAGGCGCCCTCTGCCCCACCCTGCTCGCCTCTCACAAGCCTGCCGCCGCGCCCCACCGAGTGGCAAATCCAAGGCAAAACCTCCCATGTATAAATGGCCTCTTTCTTTTTCTGTCTCCCTCTGTCCTTTTCTTTCTCTCCCTTGCTCCATTTCTTTCTCCCTTTCTCTCTCTTTTTCTTTCTTTCTCTCCCTCCCTTCCTTCCCTTTCCCCCTCCCTTCCCTTCTTTCCTTCCTTCCTTCCTTCTTTCCCTCCAGCGGCTTCTCCGGCACCCTCTGGGTCTGTGCGGGTGGAGGGGCGTGCAGTCCTATTCCACCTTTGAAGTGCCCACAAGCTATCCTCCAAACACCTTTCCATTTGTCTTGATATGTAGAGAGAAAACACTAAGGAACTAGTTGCCAATCTCCAGGTACTAGCTGGAGATCTGCTATTACAGGTGATCTCCAACCAATAGAGATCAATTCCCCTGGAAAAAATTGCCACTTTGGCAATTGGACTCTATGGCACTGAAGTCCTTCCCCAAACCCCGCCCTCCTCAGGCACCACCCCAAAAACCTCCCACTAATGGCGAAGAGGAACTTGGCAACCCTAGCCTCTCCCTCTGGGCCCCCTCTGGGGGTGGTATTCAGGTTACATTGCCGCATTGGCACTCGGCGATAAATAAGTGGGGTTTTGGTTGCAGTTTGGGCACTCAGTCTCTAAAAGGTTCGCCATCACTGCCATAAACTGTCTGTGATTTAATGGTGCTTTACACACACGTTTCATAGTATGGTAAACTCAAGCTCAATGGGAAAGTTTGTGATGTTTCATGAGAATGAGGGACAGAAAAAGATACTGCAAAATGATTTCAAACGGTATATGATAAATACTGTGGGATATTTAGCCCAGGTATTTTTCTATTGGAATTGAGACCCAGTGTGGTGTAGTGGTTAAGAGCGGTGGACTCTAATCTAGAGAACCGGGTTTGATTCCCCACTCCTCCACATGAGCAGCGGACTCTAATCTGGTGAACTGGGTTGGTTTCCCCATTCCTACACATGAAGCCAGCTGGGTGACCTTGGGCTAGTCACAGTTTTCTCAGCTCTACCTACCTCACAGAGTGTCTGTTGTGGGGAGGGGAAGGGAAGGTGATTGTAAGTCGGATTGTAATATTGAATGTGGTGTACATTTCAACAGGCTTCCTGTTCTATTTCCATGTCATGCACCGGCCATTGGTGGATCAACACATTCATTCTCTGCTGTTCATTGCCACTTTTGGTGGGGCTGCCAGCCTTCTACTGGAAGTCTTCTTGCGAGATAATATCGTCTTGGAACTCTTTCGTTCCAGCCTTGCCCTCCTACAAGGAACCTGGTTTTTTCAGGTTGGCTACTTTTGGATTTTTTTTTAGTTAGAGTTGCCACTGAGGAAGTCTCAAGGGCCACATTGTGCCACATCTCTGTAGATTAGAGGATAGGACTGCACATTGAATGATTCTAGCTTGATGCCAGCATGGAGTAGTGGTGAAGAGCAGCAGGCTGTAATCTGGAGAACCGTGTTCGATTCCCCACTCCCCCACATGAAGCCTGCTTGGTGACCTTGGGCCAGTCACAGTTCTCTCAGAACTCTCTCAGCCCACATGGAGGCAAACAATGGCAAACCACCATTGTTTGTCTTTTGCCTTGAAAATCCTATAGGGTCACCATAAGTCAGCTGTGACTTGATGGCACACACACACACATACACACACACACAACTTGATGCAGTTATATGGATTGCCTGATCTGCAGAGCTGGGAAATAAAAGGAATGAGATACAAGGGTGTGGGTAAACATAAGTACAGCCATGCTGGATGAGACCAGTGGTTCATCTAATCCAGCGCCTTCTTTCACAAAGTGGCCAACGATGCTCTTTAAAGGCCTACAAGCAAGGCACAGAGGTCAACAATTTCCTCTGTTGCTGCTCTCCATATTCAGAGAATTGCTTCCTTTGAACATGTATTTCCCATTTAGTTATCCTGGCTAATGGTAATTAATGTATCTATCATCCATCAATTTGTCTAAGCCCCTTTAAAGCCATCTAAACTAGTGCCCATTCCTACAACCTGCGGCAATGAACTCCACATTTTATTTCTCACTAAGAATTGCTTTGTGCAGAATCTACTGTGCATCAGAGCTATTGGTTGCTCCTGATGGAATTATGGGACACAGAGAAAAAGTTATATCTATATCTCTCCACTTTGTTCACACCATGCAGTCTTCCACTTTATTTACTTCATTTATACCCCAACTTTCTCCCCAGCAGGGACCCAAAGCACCTTACATAATTCCTCCATTTTATCCTCACAACAACCCTGTGAGATAGATTAGGCTGAGAGCGAGTGACTGGCCCAGGGGTCACCCAGCAAGCTCCCAAGCAGAGTAGGGATTTGAACGTGGGATTCCCAGATCCTTGTTTGACACTTTAACCACTACACAACACTGGCTCTTACTTTCCACTCCTTCTATCCCCCTGGCAGCCTCTCTCTGGGAATGCATTTGAAATTAGGATGCTTTCCTGACAAGACTGAAAAAAGGGACATTCAGTGGTGGTTTGCCATTGCCTGCCTCCACGTGACGACCCTGGAATTCCTTGGAGGCCCCCTGTCCAAATACTAGCCAAGCTCGAGGTCAAGAGTGTGTGACTGGCCCAAAATCACCCAGCAAGTTTCCATGGAACGAGTGGGGATTTGAACCTGGGTTCCCCAGGCCCTAGTCCGACACCTTAACCACTACATCATGCTGGCTTTCATTTATTTAGCTGAACGAATTACTCTCCCCGCCCCCCATTGAGCAAATGGAATGTGCCACCAGGCGTTTGGACAAGCATACACAATTAGTTTTTCACTGCCACTTAATATTTTCGGGGAGGGGGGCATTGCCTCTCTTGGTACTCTTCTAGAGGCTTCAAATAGGGCAGGGCTGATCTTAGCATGGTGTAGTGGTTAAGGGCAGTGGTTAGGAGCAGTGGACTCTAATCTGGAGAACTGGGTTTCATTCCCCACTCCCTCCACATGAGTGGCAGACTGTAATCTGGTGAACCAGGTTGGTTTCCCCACTCCACCACTCCCCTCTGTTGGAGGGTGGGGGTCACAGGCAATTGAGGCCTCTCCAGCACACAGTCCGCAGCAACTGCCCCTGTTGCCCATTGGCTAAGACAAGGAGAGATGCTCTTCATCTGGGTCTTCCTCCTCCCTTGGTTGTTGGGCTTCCTGCCCCCTCAATTTCACGCTCTGGCCTAGAGGAGAGTCAGGTGGCTGCTTCCTCCTCCATCCCTGGCTTTGACAGGTAGGGTTGCCAACCTCCAGGTACTGTATGCACTAGTTAGCCTGCTGTATAGCATGTTGATTACAAATAAACCAGCAGAGTTGCCAAACAAAAACAGGTATGGTAAATATGCTCTATTGTTAGTTACTCACTTATATCATAATAAAGCTATACATCTTGTTACAGATTACAAATTTCAAATTACAAGAGTGCAGCGTAATAAATCTCCTAAGGATAGGAGAATAGAATTGGAGACATTTATATGCAATACATTTTTTTTCTCCACTATGTGGCGATCAAGAATAAGTTGATCCCATCACATTCTTCCGTCACCAGGGGTGTAGCTGAAAATCACTACAGGGGTCCGGTTATCACCCTGTTCGACCCCAGTGTTCCTTCTGCAAGTTTCTCCTACCAGTTAAAGAAATTACCAATCCAGTAACTGGATATAAATTTCAAATTAGTAGTTTTAACAATTGTGATTCAAAAAATTTGATTTATGCAGTAAAATGTTCATGCCAATTATGGTATATAGGCAAGACCACTCACAAATTAAAAATCATGTGCTGGATGCACCAATGACACAGCACATTGCAGAGAAAAATCATGGGGATGAAGATTTTGTGTTCTTTGTACTATGGCGTTATACTAAGTTCAGTTCAGACAGAATAGATGTGGATTTATTGCTTAGTCAGCAAGAATGCAAATATATCCACTTTTTCCATACAATACAACCAGAAGGTCACAACACAACATTAGACACTTGCTATCTGTAATTGTGTATAATGACTACATACTATACCTTTAAGAAATACAGACAATGTTAGAGCAAGCACACGGCTGCAAGTAATTAATGAGTAAGATATATGGCTTAGCCACATTCCCCTTACTCAGTGAAGGACTGGGTCCTCGACCAATACACGAGCTTATCAATGAACAGCCAGTATGTAATTTTGTGGCATACGTATTACTTATGAGCAATTGTTATAACATTGTGCTTTATTAGAATTACAACTAATAATGGCTTAAAAAGCCTTACTTTAAAAAATGTTGAAATTATTCTAACTATACAGTCTCTTGATGTAAAATGCCTTTATGCCAAAAATACATAGACATGTTCAGTATTAATCAAAAATTTATATGGCATTATAGTGGTCCCCTGAGGAAGACTTACTTGGGGTCGAAACAGGGTGATAACCGGACCCCTGTAGTGATTTTCACCTACACCCCGACACCCCTATCATCAAAGGGGTAGAAAACAGCATAGAAGAACCGCACTGAAAGGACTTGTCAATTACAGCAAGTATTTTCAACATTGTCCTGGTGATGGAAGAATGTGATGGGATCAACTTATTCTTGATCGCCACATAGTGGGGGAAAAAATGCATTGCATATAAATGTCTCCAATTCTATTATCCTATCCTTAGGAGATTTATTACGCTTCACTCTTGCAATTTGAAATTTGTAATCTGTAACAAGATGTATAACTTTATTATGTTATATGGGAGTAACTAACAATAGAGCATATTTACCATACCTGTTTTTGATTGGCAACTCTGCTGGTTTATTTGTAATCAACCTCCAGGTACTAGCTGGAGATCTCCTGCTATTACAACTGATCTCCAGCCGACAGAGATCAGTTCCCCTGGAGAAAATGCCCACTTTCACAATTGGACTCTATGGCATTGAAGTCCCTCCCCTCCCCAAACCCTGCCCTCCTCAGGCTCCACGCCAAAGACCTCCCACCAGTGGCGAAGAGGGACCTGGCAACGCTAGTGACCTGGCAATCCACTTGCAAACTATCGCTAAAATGCGCTGAAAGTGGGTTGAAAGTGGATTATTCAGCATGTGTGAAAGCACCCCAAGTAAGATGCATTATTAATAATGACCAACAGTTCGTGTCACACATGAACCCATGAAGCTGCCTTATACTGAATCAGACCCTTGGTCCATCAAAGTCAGTATTGTCTACTCAGACCGGCAGCTGTTCTCCAGGGTCTCAGGCAGGGGTCTTTCACATCACCTATTTGCCTAGTCCCTTGAACTGGA
Source organism: Euleptes europaea (assembly GCF_029931775.1). Lineage (NCBI taxonomy): Eukaryota > Metazoa > Chordata > Lepidosauria > Squamata > Sphaerodactylidae > Euleptes > Euleptes europaea. The sequence goes on along the minus strand of NC_079325.1, from coordinate 12,526,538 downwards.
GATGCCAGGGATTGAACCTGGGACCTTCTGCATGCCAAGCAGATGCTCTACCACTGAGCCACAGCCCCTCCCCAGTTTTTTGAGTATCTTCAGATGACCACCTCCCCAGTTTGTGCCCTTTTACAAAACTTTGCTACCTCGTTTTCCGACCTCTGACGATGAAGGTCATGAATATTTCTTTTCTACTCAGATAGGTTTTGTGCTGTACCCACCATGGGGAGGCCCAGGTTGGGATGAAGATGATCATAGCAACATGATGTTCCTCACCATGTGCTTCTGCTGGCACTATGCCCTAGCAATCCTCATTCTGGCTGTAAACTACGCCCTGGCTTACCGGTGAGTTTTATGGACCAGTCGTTTTATTGGCCCTGTTCATGTCATGGCAAGAAGGCATCACATACAGCTAGTTACATAAGACAGTGGGAGGAGATGGCCAGTCTTGCGTGCAGTGCACATGATAAGCTGGAGAAGTATGTAATGCTACTGTTCAATTTCTGATAGAAAGCCAAAAATAGTATCTAGGCTAGCATGGTGTAGTGGTTTAGAGCGGCGTACTCTAATCTGGAAAACTGGGTTTGATTCCCCACTCTTGCACGAGCGGCGGATTCTAATCTGAGACTTTTATGCGCGGCTGTTTCCCTAGCCGTCACCCCCCTGACGACTTCGGGTCTTTGTTTTGATTATGTGTGCCGTTTTGCCCGCATTTTCAGGGACCTGTTTTATCTCGAATTTGAAACCGTGGGCAAAATGCAGGGAAACTCAGGGGCAGAGCGAGGCGACCTCTGATGGTTAGAAACTGTATGCATAATCAAAACAAAGACATGAAGTTGTCAGGGGGGTTCAGAGGGGTGCCCGCAAGGGAAACAGCCATGCATAAAAGGCCCTGGTGAACTGGGTTTGTTTCCCCACTCCTCGACATGAAGCCTACTTGGTGACCTTGGGCTAGTCACAGGTATCTCAGAACTCTCTCAGCCCAACCTACCTTACAAGGTGTCTGTTGTGGGGAGGGGAAGGTGGTTGTAAGCTGCTTTGAGACTCCTTAAAGGTAGAGGAAAAGCAGGGTATAAAAACCAACTCTTCTTCTTATCAATAGGCAGAATAGACGCATGCCACCATTTCAAAATCTCTGAAGGAAAAAAAACTAAATATTGTGCAATCCCCTTGATTAAATAACTGTTTAGAATAATACAGTACAAGATAAGCCTTTGCTGGTGACTATGTTTTTGGCCCACAGAATGACATTTAACTAACCCAAGCTATACTGGGAAGGAGAAATCAGTCCTGGCATTTTTGACCCAATCAAACAGAGATTAGACCTACATTTTTAAAAAAAACAAACATATCTGACTGCTATCACTGGGATGCTAGACAGATTGGTGCAGTTAAGAGTCTGAGTTCAGAATGAGAGCCTCAATTTGTGAAATATCCAGGATTTCGGCAAACCTAAACCCAGTCCCCAAACATAACTTGATTCAGAAAACCTAAAGTACCAGACTTTCTGTGGCGTCACTCATTGTAGGACATTATGATTACAGATGCGTCAAATTTCTCAGCAAATCCTGTTCAGCCGTTGAACTTACCCTGTTCAACACTCCTGATCAGATTGTGAGCTAAATGTTCATATTGAATCCACCAGCTTGAGCAGATGCTAAACAAGTTTGGTCAGACATTGCTGGTTCAACTGTTGGTCAGACACTGACTCATAGCTGATGGGGGATCAGATTCACACACACACACACCAGCAAGATAGCTAATAGGGAAGTTACAGAAAGGAAAGAGCTTGTTTCTCTTCCTCTCCACTTCAAACTGGGCAGGGTAAGAAGCAATATTTTTGATCTCTGTGTTGCAAAAGGGAGAGGAGAAACAGCTCCTTTCTCTTCCCTGCATTCAAACTTGGCTGAGACTGAAGCAGTACTTCTGAGCTCCCCATCACAAAAAAGAAGAGGAGAAAGAGTTTATTTCTTTCCTTTTCTCTGCCTCCTACCCTGACAGGTTGGGGTGGGTAGAGAAGGGAAATCACTTGGTCTTCTGATCAAACCCTACCCCCATCTCACCCCAGCTTACTAAATTTGCTGCATCTCTACAAATGCAGGAGGCAGCAAAGTGCTGAGGATGAGATATCAGAAGAAGCCAACTCTGAGCTGATTGTCTTGGGAGCTGGCTTCTGATTCCACACACATCACACATAGGGTGAAAACGCATGGTCGCTTTAGCCTCCTTATTCCCTGTTTCAGCCAGGATTCAGCCAGGATCGAACGCATGCATTTTGCCGAACGTGTGTTTGATCCTGGCTGAATCCTGGCTTAAACAAGGAATAAAGGAGGCTAAAGCGACCAGGCGTTTTCACCCATACTTTGCTGGGTACAGGACAAAATTTCCCTAGCAGGAAATCAGAAGCCAATTCCCAGCTGATGAGGGATCATCAGTCAGCTTCTGAAGGCTGTGGTCATATTTTCACAAAGGTTTGGCATGGTTTTGCCTTTGTTTTGGCCCGCATCAAATTTTTGATTTTTCATGAATGCTTCAAGCTTTAGCAGAAAAACCGTGTCAACTCCATGTCTTCTCAAACCTGTGTTGGTCCATTCTTTGTGGTTGCTACGCGTTTTTTTTGCTCCATGAAAAACGTTCCTGGGTTCAGACCAATTGTCCCCGCCCATGTCGGCTAATTTCTCCTTCCCTGTGAACAGCGATTGGCTGGGAGAGTTTCAAGCCCGGGGGACAGCCTCCCTCCAAGGCAGGACAGATCTCCCTCCTGCAAATCCAAGCCAAAACTCCCGTCACCCTTCTGAAGAGGGGCAGCCAGTCTGCTCTGGGTCTCCCTTCTCTATCTGGATGGAAGTTCCTGGCAATGGATGGCCGGAGCTCTACGGGGGGGGGGGGGGCACAATGATGACCGTCTGTCAAAGTCTGGGAAAGGGGTGTGGTGGCCAAGTACGGGGGACGGGGGGACGGGGAGCATGGTAAATAGAAAAGTTATATAAGGAAACTGGAGGGACTGGTGCTTTTTTTGGCTGGGGCTGTGTCCACAGAGATGAACTGCACTGGGTAATCCGCTGGGCGGAGTTTGGGGCGGGCATAAACCATGAGCTTTTCAGAAGGGGACAGACCAAACTGTTGTAGAATACTGCTTGCTTTGTTCCCATGAAAAACCAAAACTACTTCTAGATTGACGGGGATATAAAAACATGAATTTAAATCGCGCCCATGAAAAATAAATTTAAATCGCTTTTTTTTTTGTTGCTCCGCGGCAAGAGAGCATCAAAATCTTCCATGAAAAGTGGGCCTGTGAGTAGCCTGTTCCTGCCAATATACATGAACAGGTTGCAGATAGCCTTGCAAACAGCTGAACTGCCCACTGATTAATTGGCTGCCTGGTCATCACTGGGAAACAGGAAGGGAGCAAAACTGGTATGTGTTTGAGTATCCCTAGTCATGATAATATACATTAACCAGTGCATCAGTGGCTATGAGATTTTACTGCACTATGGTTTGGATGACATGGGTCCATTCTGCTAAGAGAATGAGAGCCAGCATGGTGTAGTGGTTAAGAGTGGTGGTTTGGAGCGGCGAACTTTAATCTGGAGAACCAGGTTTGATTCCTGGCTCCTCCACATGAGCGGCGGATGCTAATCTGGTGAACCAGGTTGGTTTCCCCACTCCTACACATGAAGCCAGCTGTGTGACCTTGGGCTAGTCATAGTTGTTTTCTAACTCAGCTCAGCTATAGGATTGCCAGGTCCCTCTTCGCCACCGGTGGGAGGTTTTGGGGGCAGAGCCTGAGGAGGGAGGAGTTTGGGGAGGGGAGGGACTTCAATGCCATAGAGTTCAATGGCCAAAGTGGCTATTTTCTCCAGGTGAACTGATTTCTATCGGCTGGAGATCAGTTGTAATAGCAGGCGATCTCCAGTTACTACCTGGAGGTTGGAAACCCTACTCACCTACCCCACAGGGGAGTTGGGAGAGGAAGGGAAGGAGATTGTAAGCCGGTTTGATCCTCCTTAAAAGTTAAGAGAAAGTCGGCATATAAAAACCAACTCTTCTTCTGCTGCTCTTCTACCTTGCACTGGAAGAAAAGGCTGCCATTAGCAAAACAGGTCTTCATAATCCATTTCATTGTTCTAAGATGGCAACTTTTTTGCCAGTTGCTCCAATCCATTCATGCCAATTTTAAGAGGGATGAAAGGATGTTCCTTTAATATTCTGCACAATAACCATGCACAATTATGATATGCGTGTGCAAAGAGGTATTTAAGACTTCTCCCTCAACCCAGTCAAATAAGCATTACTAGTTATTTGAACAGCACCGACATGTGTTTGATAATAACTGTGCTTGTCATTGTTCCTACATTTCAGTATCGGCCAGAAGCGTTGGGCAAACAGTGGAGAAAGAGAAATCAGGCTTGGCACAAGGAAGCAATGTTGTGAAAAGGGCTTTCGTGATCCCCTCTTAAATGGATCTGATGAAGAATGAGTCAAGATCATCTCCTTAGCTGATTTCTTCTGTTCCCAGAAGCATCAAACCTTCTTGCAACCCCAAAGAAAGAAAACTCTAACAAGAAGAAACAAAAAAGCGATTCCAAAATATTTTCTACTGCCTCAGAGGGATGAAGACAGCACTTCCTCAAATTCTCTTAAATCTGCTTATCTTGAAGTTTATATATTACAGCTGCCTACCTTCTTATATATATTTTTTCTGGAAAGGCAAATCAGGAATGCAGATACTGTCTAGATGATCTAATGAAGCTGGTTTAGGGAAAGAAGAGTTTGCAGCATCATTAGTGAGACAGGTCGAGAATGGGCTGGCATACTATTATGAACTTTCAAACCATGTGACTGATAGAGATATAGTAAAAAAAAACGCAATCAATGCAAAGTTATAGGAATCATAAACGTACATGCACTTGGGATTGACTGCAGGCAGCTCTACTCTACAGGGACATATATTGGGAAGCATCGTTTGCAACTCTGTGAATAGGCCTTTTACAGTACAAGTCAAGCATATTATGGGAGTTGCAGAAAACCACATGGTAGAATGATGGTCTTGGACCAGAGAGACTAAAATTCAGGCCAGCTTCATTTGGGGTGCTTTTGCACATGCCAAATAATGCACTTTCAATCCACTTTCAATGCACATTGCAGATGGATTTTACTGTGTGAAATGAGAGCCAGTGTGGTGTAGTGGTTAAGAGCGGTGGTTTGGAGCGGTGGACTCTGATCTGGAGAATCGGGTTTGATTCCTCACTCCTCCACATGAGTGGCAGATGCTAATCTGGTGAAGTGGATTGGTTTCCTCACTCCTACACATGAAGCCAGCTGGGTGACCTTGGGCTAGTCACACTCTCTTAGCCTCACCTACCTCACAGGGTGTCTGTTGTGGGGAGGGGAAGGGAAGGTGATTGTAAGCCGGTTTCATTTTTCCTTTAGTGGTAGAGAAAGTCAGCATATAAAAACCAACTCTTCTTCTGCAAACTCCACTTGCAAATGATTGTTAAAGTACGTGGAAACTGGATTAAAAGTGCATTATTCAGCTTGTGTGAAAGCGCCGTTGGCCTTGGATAGCCTAATCTACCTCACAGGATTATTATAAAGGTAAAACAGGATAGGCCTATTGATGCCCTTTGGGGATCCTTGGAGGAAGGGCAAGATTATTATGTATAATAAACCCAATCTACTTTCATCACTGAGTTTACACCCAAGTTACCTGTAGGGAATTGATTTCAGTTTTTCACTGTCCATCCACAGTGGATGTATGCCTGACTGGAAAGAGCTGACTCATGGAAGCACCTTTATCCCTCTGGGTCCAGTAGTGATAGGGTTGCCAACCTCCAGGTACTAGCTGGAGATCTCCTGCTATTACAACTGACCTCCAGCCGATATAGACCAGTTCACCTGGAGAAAATGGCTGCTCTGAAAATTTGGACTCTATGGCATTAAAGTCCTTCCCCTCCCCAACCCCCCCTCATCAGGCTCCACCTTAAAAACTTCCAACTGGTGTTGAACAGGGACCTGGCAACCCTAAGTAGGGGCCCCCCGATCTATTTACAGAAGGCTGCAGGAAGTTTGAGATCTTTGAACGCACTCAGTGATTTCTCTAGGCATAGCCTTTTGTACCTTGCTATGAGGTCACCATAGTTTACCAGCTACAAGATTCCAATAGCATCATGCCTGCAAGAGAAATACTCAAGCTAGATATGAGTAAAATAAGAATTCAACTAAAAATTCTCCACCCTTTAAAGTGAGGGTACCCATTAAAAAAACTTTTCGTTGGCAAACAAAGTCATTCTTTTTAAATAATTATGATTATCTGCACTGATGTAACAAGATATTTTATGGGGTTCCTGACTCGTCTCTGTTGCCCTATAAAACTATATCGGATCAAACCTTGCCATTTTGATTGTCTGTTTTTCCTGTGTTTGCCTTGTCGTAAGCAACAGCATGTCCATAGAGCTAATCTGTATTCGTTAATAATTTTCTTTCACCCGGTAAGTTTGCCAGCAGAAATGCACTTTGTACCTTTGTCTGAGGTAGAGGGAAATGTATAAAAATCCATGTATACTACACTTGATATTAGCCAAAAGAGAAAAGGTGTGTGTGTGTGTGTGTGTGTGTCTGTGTGTGTGTGTAATTTGCACCGTGGGTTTCCATATGGATTGTAGAAAGTGCTGTCAAGGTGCAGCCAACTTATGGCAACCCCATAGGCAAGACATTCAGAGGTGATTTGCCATTGCCTGAGTCCATGTAGCAACCCTAGACTTCCTTGCTGGTCTCCCATCCAAGTACTAACCAGGGCTAACCGTACTTAGCTTCCAAGATCGGGCAAGCCTGGGCTATCCAAATTTGGGGTTGGGGGCATATACCCATAGGTATATGGGTATGTCATAAACATGGTTAACATCCTCTGCGACTTCATTATCCCAAGCCTAAATGGACTGCAGTACTTTGATGCTTTTTTCTGTTTTAACTGTTTTAACTGTTTTAACTGTTTTAACTGTAATGCTTGGTCTTGTGGTCATGTTTGTTAGAGATGCCTTGGACAAAACAGGAGAGGAGGAATCATATCAAATTCTCAACATGGCCAAATCTGTAAATACTTAAATCCAGAGACTGGAGCAATGAACAGACAAGACAAAGCAGAAAATGTGAAATCTCAGGCTGCTGGTGGGAAGGAGAAGGAAAAGGTGAAGATGGGTGGATAGACAGGGTTGTCAACCTCTAGGTGGTGACAGGAGATCTCCCACTATTACAACTGATCTCCAGCCGATAGATCAGTTCACCTGGAGAAAATGGCTGCTTTGGCAATTGGACTCTATGGCATTGCAGTCCCTCCCCTCTTCAAACCCCGCCCCTCAGGCTCCGCCCCCAAAATCTCCATTTATTTTCCAACCCAGAGCTGGCAACCCTATGGATAAAGATGGGTCGGCTGGAGGGTGAAAAGGAGAAAGGGGTGCAGGAAAAGGGGAGAGGCTATGGGTCCTTTCGGAGTAAGGAAAGTTGGAAATAGTGGCGAGGGGGGAAAGTGATTCCCCACAAGTCCTTGTGGGTCCCCCACTAGTATATATTTATGTATTTGCTTCATTTATACCCTGACTGGTGACCCAAAAAAACTTACATCGTTCTCCTCTCCTGCATTTTATCCTCACAACAACCCTGTAAGGTAGCTTAGGCTGATAGTGTATGACTGGCCCAAGGTCACCCAGCAAGCTTCCATTGCAGATCAGTCATGAATTGCTGGCTGTGGCTTAGTGGTATACCACCTGGTTTTCATGCAGGAAGCCCCAGGTTCCGTCCCGGGCATCTCCAGTTAAAAAGATCAGATCATAGGTGATGTTAAAGACCTCCTACTTAAGACTCCGAAAAGCTGCGACCAGTTGCAGTAGAGAATACTGACCTTGAGAAACCAAATGGTTTGACTCAGCATAAAGCAGTTTCATGCATGTAGCATAAATGCCTTGAACAGTTCTGGCTGGCTGCTACTACAGGCAGAAATTCTGAAGATTGTTGATCTCAGCTAGACTAGACAATTCTGACGTCTTATTCATCAACAGGTTTCTCCACTTGTCTGCTGTTATGCACGAATCTGAAATACAATAGAGAACAATGCCCGCCCACACACATTTCACTGCCTATGTTTATTTTACAGGTACATGCTATTTATTTATATCCCTCCCCCTTCTACAAAAGACTACAAAAACATTAAGACATCATGTTAAAAGGCACACATGAAAAGCTATGAGCATCAGCAGCGACCGCATAAAAAAAAACTCACAACCTGTAAACCTTTTACAACAGTGCAATCCTATAAACACCTGCTTAGGCCTGCTCGCTATAACCAGGAAATTCAGCAATAAAAAAATTAATAAAAGACAGTCCAGAGAAAATGTCTAACAAAGCAGCGATAATTAAAAACAAACAACAGGCAGCCTGAGAATAAAAGGTAGCGCTGATTCATGATTGCCATCATGCAAACAGAAATAATGACGGTCCCCTATTGGAGCTTGTTTGACCGGTCTCTGATTTAATTCACCCTCCTCCAGGACTTCTGCTTGACAGGCAAGGATGATACATAAGATGGGATAATTGCCAAAAACTGTTAATGCTGAATCGAAAAAGATGTTTGAATTCCATGCATTTGCTTCCCAAGAGTGTCAGAAGTGAATCTGGCCCTCCTGCGGTTTGTTTCTAGATCAGTTACCAACGTGGCCATTCATGTTTTTACTCTGCGATAACCCAATGCAGATTACGTGTAACCACTTGATAATCTGGAAGTCCCTATTTTTGTTCCAAGGAATGAGAAGAATTCAGACCTAGGCGTGGCACAGGGGGAGGGGGTTGAGCTGAGAAGTACAGCACGTGCTCTGAATTCAGAAGGTCTCAGAGTCACTCGCAGTCAACTCTGTTTAAAACTATTTTAGCTTGCAGATATTGGGCAAGACCTTGGACAGCCGCCGTTAGTCAGAGTAGACCAAGCCAGATGAACTAGTGGTCTAGACTTCATATCAGAACGGTTGAGCCAACTTGGTGTAGTGGTTAAGAACGGTGGTTTGGAGCGGGGGCGTCTGATCTGGAGAACCGGGTTTGATTCCCCCCTCCTCCACATGAGCAGTGGAGGCTAATCTGGTGAACTGGATTTGTTTCCCCACTCCTACGCATGAAGCCAGCTGGGTGACCTTGGGCAACTCACATTCTCTCAGCCCCACCTATCTCACAGGGTGTCTCTTGTGGGGAGGGGAAGGGAAGGGGATTGTAAGCCAGGTTGAGTCCCCCTTAAGTGGTACAGAAAGTCAGCATATAAAAACCAACTCCTCTTCTTCATCACATCAATCTAAAATATCATTTTATAACATATGAAAGATATTTCCAGATAAGAAAAAATTTACCTGTGTTTATTTACTCTAAGCAGGTTTATAATTTCCTCAGCAATGATGAAATCCCACACAGTGAGAAGGACCTTGTTTTGAATTCCGTTACCTAGAAATGGCAAATCTAGCAGCCACCGATACAGAAGACAAACATTCCCAGATAAATTCCAGCCCAGCAGCACTGTAGAATCCAACAAGATTTTTAGGGTACGAGCTTTCGAGAGTCAGCACTCCCTTCGTCAGATACAAATAGGAATGGAGATTCCTGAGTCCCTGTATCCCAGTCTCGAGATGGGAGGGGTGCTGCAAAGAAAGGAATCAGGATGTAGAGGTACAATGAGAAATATAATTAGCTTTGTTAAAGCAGGGGAGAAATGCTTAGGGGCATAAATTCAACATCTGTAGTGAGATAAGAATCTTATGTCCCTATTCAGTCCAGGGGGGGGGGGTCCATCGTTCCAAATCTATGAACTCAGATTAATTCCCAGATACTATTTGATATAATGTGCTTGGCATCATGTTGCAAGAGAGGAAGAGCCATCTTCATCTTCAACAACACAAACAGTAATAACATTTATCATGTTAAAGGACCTTTTTTTGAGAATGCTGAATTCAAGTCATATGAAAAGAGATGCCTTTCACTGCCCATCCTTTCCTGCAGATATCATCTTTTGTCATTTAAAGAAACAACGAACACAGCAGATATATGGTTGCATGCATCTTTGGGCACGAACGCTCCTCCGCCAGCAGGACCGGCAGTGGTCATGGCTGATTGCGTATTAGATGACCACAGCTGAATCAAGGACCATATCTTTACCGACAGGAATTCAGTCTTATCCTAGCTAGGCAATTTGCTAATTTTAGGATGCTGAAGTAAGTTCCTTGGACACATTCCATACAGGAGAAGGAAAGTAGCACCAAAATTCTGGGAGAAGGTTAGAATTTTAGAAGGTGAACTAATTAAAAAGGCCACCTTGGCTTTGGGAACATTTATATTTCAGCACTCTTGACACTGCTAATTATGGGTTGTGGGGCATGGGAAAATGTCAAAGGAGAGAATACTTGGGTGACTCTTCAATTGGGAATGTGTCAGTCCACAGCCCTAAGACAACCCAGCAGCTATCTAGAGGTACCTGTAATTATGGAAGTGTGTCAATTGGTTTGCAGGATGTTTAGGGTGGAGTAGCCACCTGGTTAGCATCCTCCCTGTACTTTTCTTTCCCTTACCTAAGATTTAGTCTTACAGGAATCTGGCTTCTGTGGTTCACACTTTGAGTGTGATGCAGACAGGATCAGCTGGACCTTAGAGAACATCACCAAAAGTAAGTACCAACTCCTGCTGTGGATGTGTTCAGACCTCCCCATCCACAGGTGTGCTGAGACAACGTTGCCCAAGATCCAGTTAAGGAAAAAAGAAAAGGGGTTGTGTAGATTCCAGGGTAGTACGCGGTTAATTCTGCTGCTGATGTTTACATTTATTGCTGCTGGCTGTTTAGACTCTTGTCTGTTCCCTGCTTGTAAACTTTCCAGAGGCAGAAGGACAGTTTCAGTTGGAAACAAAGAACTCACCTGGTCGACCAGGATAGCCCAGGTTAGGCTGATCTCATCAGATGTGGAAGCTAAGCAGGGTTGGCCCTCGTTAGTATTTGGATGGGAGGCCACCAAGGAAGTCTAGGGTTGCTACAGAGAGTCAGGCAATGGTAAACCACCTCTGACCATCTCATACCTTCAAAACCCTACAGGGTAGCCATAATTTGGCTGTGAACTTGAAGGCATTTTCACCACCACTACTCCCAGCAACTAAACACAGTGCAAGTTACTCCACTCAACAGGGGAGGCAAGAGGACAAAGGAAAAGTGTTCAAGAGAGGAAAGAAAAGTGGCTGTGGCTATTGACTCCCTCGACTCTCCATTTTAGATTAGGGATGGGTATTGGATTATAACCCTACAAGAAGGACCCTCTCCTCCTGGGCAAATTCTCCTTGGTGATTGTTCCTACCCTTTATTGTCTGTCTGTTATAATGTACTCTGGGAAGGGACCATGTTACTTGTGTAGCAAACATCATCATCATCATTCCTTCGTTGGCATAAAATCACAGTACAGAAGGTTACAAAAAGGAATGGAAATATAATGTAGCCTTTACAAAATAGTTAAAAGACAATTAAATCAAATAGTGCTGTTAATTGATATCACCATCTAATTAACTGATTGACGGACTTTTATAGCAACCTTTAAAAACTGTGCCACCGTCTCCAATATATGGAGCAAAGTGTAGCAAACCATGCAAACTAGGAAGCTCAGAAGAGTGTGATTCTTCTGACGACCAGAGTCAAGAGTCTTAACAGTAAAAGAAGGTATCTCTGGCAATACTATGTAGTTTCCTATCAGTGGCCACTGAGGGCATTCATTCCTTAAAGCTATAGGTGCTGCTTCTATTATTTGGGGGTTAACCTCCAATCAGATTTCAGATTTTTCTGCAAACTTGAGGCATTTTTGATTTTTTTTTTGTCATGTCTATTTACGGCTACAATTTCCGGATTTAAGTATCTGCAGATTTGACCATGTTGAAAATTTGATATCTTGATGATTAGTGAAAGGGTGCTGTAAACATTATGATGCACAGCTTCAGCAGGTAAGCATGCTGTACTATTGTGATCATGCACAAGCTGAGCCTTGGTTTTCTTCACATGGCCATGGCTGGCACACCAATGTCCCTTCTGGAACACACCACAAGTGGCATTGTCATATCGCCAGTGACACGGTGACATTCTAGTATTTGAGCAAAAACTCTATGGTAAAAATGGCTTCTACAAGTTGATCAGTGGTGGGGACTTAGCAGCCCTATTTTCCGCTCCTACATTTTATGCTCACAACAGGCACTGAGTGACTGGCCCAAAATTACCCAGCAAGCTTCCATGGCAGAGTGGAGATTCAAACCTGGGTCTCTCAGATGCTGCAGCCACCACACTATACTGGTTGCCTATCTATATCTCTTCAGCGGGGCCCTTTCACACATTTGCCATTTTATATGTTTACATTGTGTTTAATTTAATTGTTTTAAATAAATTTTATATGCACATATATGCATCTTAAATGCTTTAAAATGTCTCATATGTTTTAATGTTTTGTTTTAAAGTTCTCCACCTTGGGGATACTGAGTAGAGTGGAAAAGGTGGCACAACAATGTTTTAAATAACAATAATAATAATAATAATAATGGGGTCTAAAATTATAACATACAAAGAGGCCTGAGATTGTATCTATCTCTTCCAAATGCCTGAATGATTAGTCCATGTGAAAGAAGAATTAGACTTATTGTTATGCAAATTATAGTGTTGCAGAAGTTTCATGCAAGCCATTCTAAACAAGGAGTAGTAGTAACTCACCTAAAGAACAAAGCCATAGCTGTGATGACTGAAACAAGGATTGCAAAGGGATTTGTAAATTATACAAACAAAAGATGATTGTATGTGTGTGTGTGATTTCGCCATCAAGTCACAGCTGATTTATGGTGACCCCATAGGGCTGAGAGCCAGCGTGGTGTAGTGGTTAAGAGTGGTGGACTCTAATCTGGAGAACCGGGTTTGATTCCCCACTCCTCCACATGAAGCCAGCCTTGGGTGACCCTGACCTGGTCACAGTTCTGTTAAGAGCTCTCTCAGTTCACAGGGTGTCTGTTGTGGGGAGAGGAAGGGGAGGAGATTGTAAACCGGTTTGATTTGTCTTAAAAGGTAGAGAAAATTGGCATATAAAAACCAACTCTTCTTCTTTCTCAAGGCAAGAGACATTCAGAGGTGGTTTGCTATTGCCTGCCTCTGCATGGGCTGAGAGTTCTGAGAGAACAAGATCCCCCAATTTTCTCTAACTTTTAAGCGGAATCAAACCGGCTTACAATCTCCTACCCTTCCTCTCCCCACAACAGTCACCCTGTGAGGTAGGTGAGGCTGAAAGAGTTCGAAGAGAACTGTGTCTAGCCCAAGGTCACCCAGGTAGCCTCATGTGTAGGAGTGGGGAAACCAACCTGGTTCTCCAGATTAGAGTCTGCCGCTCATCGGAGGAGTGGAGAATTGAACCTGGTTCTCCAGATTACAGTCCGCCACTCTAAACCACTACACCACACTGGTTCCTACACCATGCTGGCTCCTACACCACACTGGCATCCCTACAGGGCAAAGAGACTAAGGCCTTCCCCTGATGTTGTCTCTTCACACTAGTATTCAGAGGTTTGCTGCCTCTGGATATGGAAGTTCCCTTTAGTCATCTTGTTTACTAGTAAACAAAAGGGGGAGGGGTGTAGTGGAAAGGTAGACTTGCTCATACCCTAGAATGCCAGCCTCCAGGTGGGGCCTGGGCATCTTCCAGAATTACAACTCATCTCCAGATAACAGAGATCAGTTCCCCTGGAGAAAATTCGATCCCTGGCATATCCAGCCAAAAAAAGGGATCAGGGTGTTGGAATGGGGCAGCTCAACTCTATACTTGGCTTTCTGTTATGCCATAACTCATAAGGGGTTTTCTCTGCGGCTTTGGTTGGTAATCTGTTTTGCAAGTAAACTGCAGTCAATACAGCTTCTCCTTAGTGTCTGTAGGGAAGCCCTGAATCAATTAAAATGCATATAACCATGTCCATTACGGAGATCTGAACAACCCCATTCTGTTCTGTTGAGTGGGGAACAGTCAGTCTATGGTGAATTACTTAGAAACTCCTGCACTGATTGTGAACACCTCACACCACCATGGTCAAACTAGATGGCTTGGGGTTTCCTGTTGAGCCAGCGTGGTGTAGTGGTTAAGAGTGGTGGTTTGGAGCGGTGGACTCTGATCTGGAGAACCGGGTTTGATTCCCCACTCCTCCACATGAGCGGCGGACACTAATCTAGTGAACTGGATTTGTTTCCCCACATGAAGCCAGCTGGGTGACCTTGGGCTAGTCACAGTTCCATTGAGAGCTCTCTCAGCCCCACCTACCTCACAGGGTGTCTGTTGTGGAGAGGGGAAGGGAAGGTGATTGTAAGCCTGTTTGATTCATCCTTAAGTAGCAGAGAAAGTCAGCCTATAAAAACCAACTCTTCTTCTTCTTCTTCTTCTCCTCCTCCTCCTCTCGGCTTCTGCTCAGTTTGCAAGTTTTCCTTCAGCAAACAACACATCTTGTGAAATCATCAATAAAAGATAACAGATAAGTGCTATTTCTGGTTTATGCTGGTTTGATAGTTTTACATAAGTCACTAAGAACTAGCTCAAGTGGTTGCTTAAAGCACCTTTGGCTTTGTTTGGGAATAGAAGGCCAAGTTGCCTTTCCCTTTATGCAATTTATACACAATTTATTATCACTGGCACGTTCACTTATTATCATTGACATCCATATGGAGTCAAGGCAGCACAGGTGTCTGTCAGAATGAGGAAACAGGAAGTCTACCAAGGTGGCTGGACACTTGAATTGTACCCAGAGGGCTCAGAAAACTGCTTTGTAAAAATGTACCGGTAACCTGCTCCCTTTGGATGAGGTAAAGGTTCACTTCCCAATACGTGAGATGATAGCCAGCCAGTCAGTCCACTGAGGATGTAAACGAGGTGTGGGCATCTGATGCATAGGAAGCTGTCACCTCCGAAGTCCACGTGGGATCGGAGGCAGCAGGCAGCGCAGAGCTGAATGCTGGGCGCGGCAGAGCCAAGGTCAGTGTTCAGCTCTGCACTGCCACCACCAAGACCCATGTGGACTTCGAAAGTGGCTGGAATTTTTCAGGTTCAAGTTTAATAGACCCAAAAAAATCCAAATTTCCAAAACAAACAAACAAAAAACCCTACTGGTATGGGGATTCGGCTTTCCCCCGGCTTTTTTTTCAAAATTCTGGGTCTATTAAACCCGAACCCAAAAAATACCCAAAAAATATGTTACACACCTCTAATGTTGAGTTGTTCAATCTTAGATTAATCACTACATACCAAAGTTAAGGATTGGCAGGAAGGAGGAAATCCTTGCAAAGAATGTTAACACTCCTACAAACTAGCATATCAAAGAAACTGCAAGGTCCAATTAGGTGAGAGACAAGAGGGCATTTCATATTTCCAGAGACAGGAAACAGGTGGGTTGATGCTAGTAAGAATGGGAAAAAATCATTTGGTCGGCAGATAAAACAGAGTTTGCCAACTGAACTAACCGGTATAAACTTCATCTCATAAAACCTGGCCTTCATGACTCTCCTGCTTGCCTGATACTGGTGGTGTGGGAGATGTGGCACCCTTGCTGTTTCCCACATGGCCTGAATAATGGGAGAAATCCTGCAGGAGGGGGGCCACTACTGGAAAATGGAGAAACCCAGATATGAGTGGGCTATGCTCCCCCCATGTGGCCAGCATTACATATCATTATTATTTATTTACAAAACTTATATCTTGCCTTTCTGCTCTCGCAAGGGCCACAATAAAACATAATGCTAAAATCACATTTTAAAACCATTAAAATATAAAAAAACCCACTTCATTACCTTCCATGGTCATACAAAGACAATTAAAACACAGGTCAAGGAGGAGAGAATGCCAAACGAAATGGAAAAGTCTTTACCCACTGGCGGATGGTGGCACCAGAAGGGGACAAACCAACCTCCCTGGGGAGAGAGTTAGGGATGCCAAAACCAAAAAGGCCTTGCCCTATTTTTTGTTTGTTTTGTTTTTGTTTTAATTGCTTTTTTGGGTGTGCTTTCCTTGGTACTAAAAAGCATGTACCCTTTTCGTATAGATAAATCTGAACTTATTTATTTGCTTCATTTATACTCTACCTTTCTCCCCAATGGGGCCCCAAAGCAGCTTACATAACTCTCCTCTCCTCCATTTTATCCTCACAACAGCAACCCTGTGAGTGAGGTGAGTTACTCTGAGAGTGTGAGACTGACTGAAAATCACCCAACGAGCTTCCCTGACAGGGTGGGGATTTGAACCAGGGTTTCCCAGATCCTATGAGCCCCATGGCGCAGAGTGGTAAGCTGCAGTCCTGCAGTCCAAGCTCTGCTCATGACCTGAGTTCGATCCCGACGGAAGTCGGGTTCAGGTAGCCGGCTCAAGGTTGACTCAGCCTTCCATCCTTCCGAGGTTGGTAAAATGAGTACCCAGCTTGCTGGGGGTAAAGGGAAGATGACTGGGGAAGGCACTGGCAAACCACCCCGTAAGCAAAGTCTGCCTCGTAAACATCGGCAAGTGGCGTCACTCCATGGGTCAGGAATGACCCGGTGCTTGCACAGGGGACCTTTAACTTTTCCCCAGATCCTAGTCCGACACTCTAACCACTACACGGTCTTTCTAAACAACTGCAGTGCTTTTAGTGTGTTTCCAGAGATCATTTTCTCTGTTTCTTTACCCAGTGATTGGGTCTATTGACTTGACTTTGGAAAGGTATGTAGCTCTGCATTCCTTAAGTCTATAAGCCGATGAAAATGTTTGATGATTTTACTTTATTATAATTGTTGTTGTTGTTATTATAAGGCCCAAGTATCCAGTGCAACGATGGCAAGTTTCCTGGGTGATGCCCTTCGGGGCAGCTTCTTCCTGATGTTTGGGCTATGGTGGTCTGTCAAATACCCAATGAAGTACGTGCTTCAAAAACTGAATGCAAATAACCAGGCCAGCCATTGGATCCAGTGCATGGATATCACAGAAGGAACTGCCAAAGCCTTCTTTGCTCTAGGAGGTGAGTTTCCGTGGCATATTCCCCCCTTCATAGGGTTGCCAACTCCAGGTTGGGAAATTCCTGGAGATTTGGGGCAGACCCTGGGAAGGGTGGAGTTGGGGGGCAGAGTTCAGCTGGAATGTAATACCATATTGTCCGCTCTCCAGAGCTGCTATTTCTCTGCCAGTTAGAAATGCATGCTAAATGCAACATGTATGGGAATCTCCCCAGCCTCAGGATGAGGCAGAATGAGGGTTGCCAGCTCCAGGTTAGAAAATACCTGGAGATTATGGGGGCGGAGCCAAGGAGAGTGGGGTTTGGAGAGGGGAGGGACTTCAGTGGGGTATAATGCCATAGAGTTCACCATCCAAAGCAGCCATTTTCTCCAGATCTCTGTCGCCTGGAGATCAAATGTAATAGCAGGAGATCTCCAACCACAACCTGGAGGTTGGCAACTCTAGACAACATCCTATGGCACTCAATTGAAAGCAGAGCTTGTCCACATTTTCAGCTTTGCTGCCAGTGTGGTTTAGTGGTTAGTGTTGGGGTAGGATCTGGAAGACCCAGGTTTGAATCCCCACTCTGCCATGGAAGCTTACTTTTGTCCAGCCATACACTCTCCACCTAACATACCTCACAGAGTTGCTGTGAGGATAAAACAGAGTACGGTGTAAGCCGCTTTAGGTCCCCATTAGGGTTGCCAATCTCCAGGTGGTGGCTGGAGGTATCCTGCTATTACAACTGATCTCCAGGTAACAGAAATCAGTTCCCCTGGAGAAAATGGCCACTTTGGAAGGTGGCCTCTATGGCATTATACCCGAGGTCCCTCCCCTCCTAAATCCCACCCTCCTCAGGCTTCACAACCAAAATCTCCAGGTATTTCCTAACCCAGAGCTGGAAACCCCAGTCCTCAAGGAGGAAAAAGGCAGGGTATAAATGAAGTAAGAAAATACATAAATCAAAAGGCATCTTTCAATGTGCAGTCACGCCCCACAATAAGCTGGCTCATCCTTCATTTGAGAAGTGGCTCGAGGAACTCCAGTGGGGCACCTTTCTTTTTCAAGCAGCTGGGCTTACAATATGAATGCCGTGACAATTCCTTAACGACTGTGCTGGCAAAGCTCTCTCTCACCACTGTTCCTTGTGTCCACTAGTGTTAGGGTTGCCAACCTCCAGGTACTAGCTGGAGATCTCCTGCTATTACAACTGATCTCCAGCTTATCGAGATCAGTTCACCTGGAGAAAATGGCCGCTTTGGCAATTGGACTCTATGGCATTGAAGTCCCTCCCCCCCAAAACCCTACCCTCCTCAGGCTCCACCCAAAAAACCTCCCGGCGAAGAGGGACCTGGCAACCCTAACTAGTGTATGCCTTCCATCTTCATCTTTCTTCCTTTTGTGTTTGTTTCAGACCCTTCTTAAACATTTCCTGTCTTTCAGGGATTCTGGCAGAGCAGTTTGTCCCTAATGGACCCCACCTGTCTCTGTACGATGAAGGGACCCAGAATTGGGTGCAGCTAATGAACTGGCAACATATGACCATGTACTTGTTCTATGGTTTCTCCGGTGTGATGGATGTTCTTTCCTATACGCCACTCAAGCTGCCAGTGGGACTGGATCGCCTCCTGGTGGCTCTGGCATTGTTTACAGAAGGTGAGTAATACATCATGATTCGATCATGATTGGGTAGCCGTGAAAGTTTGTCGATAGCAGTAGAAAAGAGCAAGAGTCCAGTAGCCCCTTAAAGACTAACAAAATTTTTGGTAAAATTTCATGGTCTGCCTAGTAAATGTCGTGATGTGACGTCACCCCCATGGATCAGTAATGACCTGGTGCTTGCACCTTTACCTTTTTTTAAAATAATTTTTTTATTATTTTTCTATAGTGATCAAACAGAGTATTCAACAATCAATATAAGTAAACATCAGAGTATAGATTCTAATTAATAATTGTTGAAAAAACATCCATATAAAGATAATAAAAAATAAAATATAAAAACTTTTCCTACACCTCCCTCAATCTTGTCATTTATTTGTTATCTCCTTTGTTTAAGATTCTAATCCTAGTATTATTACAAACATTTATAAACATTTACTATTTCATTTACCTATTTTAAAACCTTTCCCTTTTGTTTAAGGAAAGGGGGAAGCTTTGATTTCTTGTTCTCTTTCAATTAGTGCCCATGTGTTGAGTGGCACTTCTAAGGTCTATTAGAAATTATGAATGCAGAACTGGAAGGAGGGGGACGGGAAGTATTGAAGAGTTTACCATTACAGCTCTGCAATCCTGATCAGATAAATTCAGCACACAGCAGTGGAGAAACTGTGACTGGGTTCTACAGCCACTAGAGGCCAATTACGGTTTAGCAAAAAAAGGGGGGGATTTATTTTCCAATCTTGTTTCTATCCTAAGCTCCGTCTGTATGTGAAAAGATGTTGCATTTCCCTTATTTACTGACAACATGAACCAGGCAGATATACTTCAGATGATGCTATGCGCATCAACCTGTGCAGTGTTCATCCTGCAGTACCCCAGTGCTGGCAATCATGAGCCAATCTCCGGATACTCCCCGACATTATGTGCTTAAATGCTTTTTGAAGCTCTGAAAGCCACACTGTAAATCGTTCTCAATGATCAGAAGATCCTGATTGGGTTTACACAGACAGAGCATGATATGCTGAATGAGAAACTAGGGAAAGACCAGCCAAATATTATCTTCCACCTTCAGAGCCTGAGAATCACAGTCTAAAAATTGGTCCACCACAATCTAAAAATTGCTTAATATTTCCCCCCACCAAAGCAGATGTATCGAAATTCCCTTTGGCTGCACCTACACAAAGCGGAGGAAAACCTCTGTTTAACATACAGGCGGATTCCCTTGTCCTTATTGATTGAAGAACCCGTCCATTTTGATAATGCTTCTGAATCATCGGCAACTCTGTTTTGGATTTCGGCAGGCTTCCTGTTCTATTTCCATGACTACCAGGGCGCCATATTGACTGAACACCTGTACACTCTGTTGAGCGTTGCTATATTTGGAGCTGCCCTCGGCACCCTGCTGGAAGCATTCCTGAGAGATCACACCCTCCTAGAACTCCTCAGAGCAAGCCTTTTCATTTTGCAAGGATCCTGGTTTTGGCAGGTCAGTAGAAGAAGAAGAAGAGTTGGTTTTTATGTGCTGACTTTCTCTGCCACTTAAGGGAGACTCAAACCAGCTTACAATCACCTTCCCTCCCCCTCCCCACAACAGACACCCTGTGAGGTAGGGGGGGCTGACAGAGCTTGAAAAGTACTGTGATTTGCCCAACGTCACCCTGCTGGATTCGTGTGTAGGAGTGGGGAAACCAACCCAGTTCACCAGATTAGTATCAGGGGAATCAAACCCAGTTCTCCAGATCAGAGTCCACCGCTCCAAACCACCTCTCTTAACCACTACACCACACTGGCTTTACATCTAAGGAAAGTGAAGTAGGAGGAAAGAGAATGAGAGCCCAGAGTCAAGGGACCCTTCAATAAGTCATCTCCACGAGACCAGTTAGTATGCCAGGGGAAATAAACAACTAACTACTCCCATGAGCCCAGCCATGAGGCTGCTCACTGCATCTCTGCATGAGTTGCTGTTTTGGCCATAGCTATAGCCTTCCAATCAGCTTTTGCCAAGAGAGGGAAAATTCTGCTGCTCCTTTCTTGGATGTGGCTGGATTGTATGAAGGGAAAGAGGATGCCCGTGACAAACAGCCAGCATCATGGGTAGGCCCTAGGTGGTCACCTGCCGACCAGTGAGAGCTACCAGGAGTCTGGCGGAATTAACTGAAGGCAGGGTCGCCTCCTTCCCAGCTCCACTGTACCCCTCCCCACCTCCCTCTCCTCTCCCCAGCTTTCCTCTTGCAGTCTGCTGTCGGATTTGATGTATTTGCTGGGGATGTACAAAAACAAAGGACAGGATGGCCCATTGGGAACAATGGGGGAGGCTTGAAGGCCCATTGGCTATAATGGGAGCCAGGAATGCTAATTGACTTGCATGGGCTCCACTGAAATACATTACAGCACAAAAAAAGTTGCAATGAAAATGCGGAATGGATTTTGGATGAAGGTCTCTGGGCCCAGATAGACAATTCTGGGACTGGAATGACAGCCACCAGAGGGGTACAACAACCCCCGGGAGTAGCAGATATATTCTGGGCCTGGAATAAAAGCCCCCCAAATGGAATGACGGCCCCCAGGAGTAGCAGATATGTTCTGGACCTGGAATGACAGGTCTGTGCCTTTTAAAAAGCAGTGAAAAGCTGACACAGAGTTTGGTAGCATCTAGTATTGGGCAAAAACTCAGAAAATCATTTGCAACAGATGCAAATCCAGCAGAGTCATGCCACATGCTTGGCAAGGTAGGGAAATTATTGGGAGCATGGCTGTCAAGCAGCTCAAAATCTGAGCTGAGCTTCTGCTTTCCTTTCTGTTGCAGGTATTTAAGCCTGGGTGTGGTCAGGGGTATGAGACATTTGATGAGAGTCAAAGGACAAGAGCCAAAGGAATCTTGCCCCTTAGCTCATGGCTCACAGCCCATGGCCTGGAGGAAGCTAGCCCAGTAGATCCAGGACATAGCATTTTGTACTTGGGTTTTTCAGTTTGTTTATTTAAATGTGTATTTTGTAAGCAACTTGGGGCCCCACTGCAGGGAAAAGTGGGGTAAAAATGTCCCAATACATTATTTGGGGGTTATATCTTGTAGGAGATTGGGAATTTGGTGTTCCCTTTTTGGAGAGTGCCCAAATTTTGAGAAAATCTCTCCAGACTCTCTGGTTAAACTTTATCCCATTTCTTCTTTTGTTAATTTTAGTTTACAGGGATAGGCACTAGGACTGGCCCGATGTGGTTCCAATAAAGTCCTTGGTAAATGCTGACTGCAGTCTACCTGATTTCTTTCTATCAGATTGGGTTTGTCCTGCATCCACCATGGGGAGGTCCAGGCTGGAGCCAAGCAGATGCTGGAAACAAGAACTTCCTGACCATGTGCTTCTTCTGGCACTATGCAGTTGGTCTACTCGTGATGGCTGTCAATAGTTCCACCAGCCGCTGGTGAGTGATCATCCCCAAGTGAGAAGGGGGGGCACTTCTAGCCAGATGCAAGATCGATGAGAGTGCTTCCTAGGGGAGTACCAAGCCATGATTGGCTAGTGATAGCTGATTGCATAATCATAAAAATGTGAAGTCACAGAAACAAAAATAGTACATTGAGCAAGGTGTAGGGTTGCCAGCCTCAAGGTACTAGCTGGACATCTCCTGCTATTACAACTGATCTCCAGCCGATAGAGATCTGTTCACCTGGAGAAAATGGCCGCTTTGGCCATTGGACTCTATGGCATTGAAGTCCCTTCCCTCCCCAAACCCAGCCCTCCTCAGTCTCCATCCCAAAAACCTCCCACTGGTGGTGAAGAGGGACCTGGCAACCCTAGCAAGGGAGGATGTGTATGAATGTGTGTTAGCTTAAATTGAGATTCTGCTTGGTTTTTGTCAGCATTTTATGGAGATTTTCCATTTTAACAATAACAATTAAAATAATTTTAAAAATTGTGTTTGAGAAGAGTAAGTCTCTTCATTTGGTATAAACTACCTAGAAGAAAAACAATATTCATAATCATTAAATATTATCCTTGTTGACAGATATTTAATCTTTATAAATTCATAGTTCATTTTTCATCCAGGTAAATGAGGAGAAAGTGGGGAAAGAGGAGAGGAAGGGGCTCATTTTGGGGAGTTGTTTTTATTTTTTCTAATGCTAAAAATGTTAACAAAGCTTTATGAATTCTGAATCTCTGCAGCTGCTCTAATGGATGTCCTGTAAATTTGGAAACTATCGATGTGGAACTTGACTTGGGATGTTGCTTAAGAAAGGCTAACCAAACCTTGGAACCTGTCCTTCTACCAGAGAATCTCTCCGAGGAAAAATGAAAAATTAAATGATTCAGAGCGTGCTGTCCCTACTCTTCAAATGTTTGAAAACCACAAGATTTTAGCTGCCATTTTATAGAAAATGTATTCTTTACATGATATGGAAGATCAAGGTCACATGTGAAAGGGGAGTATCTATAACTTCAGTGACTTCTCTCATGTGAACTAGTCTGGTTTTAGACATCTGCATTGGAAAGGTGTCTGCTATGTGAGACCAAATCAGTCGTTCCTGGAAAGGGGCCTTTCAATAACAGCATCTTGATTCTGGAGAGCCCTCCTGAAACACATTCTTAAGGCACTTACTTTATTCTTATTTAGGTGCCAAGTAAGGGATGCCAGCCTCCTGGTGGGACCTGGGGATCCCCTGGAATTACAGCTCATCTCCAAACTACAGAGATCAGTTCTCAAGAAAATAGGTGCATTGGAGGGTGGACTCTATGGCACTGTACCCCACTGAGGTCCCTGTCCCCCCACCCCCCCGGCTCCATCCATTGGATCTGGCAACCCTATGCCATGTCTAAATGCTTTTTTATTTTCCAAGAGTTTTATAGATTGAGTTATGCTTTGCAGATTTATGGAGGAATTATTATTTATGTTCCCATGGTAAAAGAAAGCAAAAACATCTAAGACAAAAAGAAACAAACAAACTAGAAATAAAAGATTAAAAGTAATTTAAAACAGAACCAAGTGTGGGAGCATAGAATATAGGGTGTCATTACTTGTGAAATCATGTAAATATAACAATAAATATCATAGAATCAGAGTTGGAAGGGACCACCAGGGTCATCTAGTCCAATCCCCTGCACAATGCAGGAAATTCACAACTCACTCCCCCCCACCCACACACACACCCCCAGTGACCCCTACTCCACGCCCAGAAGATGGCCAAGATGCCCTCCCTCTCATCATCTGCCTAAGGTCATGGAATTAGCATTGCTGACAGATGGCCATCTAGCCTCTGCTTAAAAACCTCCAGGGAAAGAGAGCTTACCACCTCCCGAGGAAGCCTGTTCCCCTGAGGAACCACTCTAACTGTTAAGAAATTCTTCCTAATGTCTAGTCAGAAACTCTTTTGATTCATAAAGAAGACACATTGTGTAATTTGTATCAAATAATTAACAGCCCAATCATAAACCCTGCCTCACAAGACCTTCGGATGGTGACTAACCTCTACTCTGGTGTATCATGGAGATACATCAGTATATCTAAAAAATATGCTGGCAGCAAGCACAATGCTGGCATTCAAAGATATTAAGCTGGGTGCCTTGGGTTGAAGTCTAACCAAAACTATTTCCACTGAGCTGAGGGCCAAGGAACATCACAACTACCTAATGGTGATTTAATTTATATTCTTAATTTATCAGATATTCTTCTCTTTCAGTTGTTGTACTTGTTTTATGCTTCCAGCTGTTTCATTTGGCATTGTGTCTGTTCTTAATTTTGGTTTTGTCATGAGGCTTCTTGAGGGCTTTAAGTTGAAAAGTATCCTAGACAGCTTTAGGGGAGAGGCACAAGCAGGTATGCCATTGGCCCTCCCTGCAGGTAAGGAAGGTATCAGCACAAGCACTATCTGATCTTGTTACCTGGAATGGGGTATACCTGTAGGGTCTCTAACATTTGGAGTGTCCCCCTTATGTGTCAGGTCCAAACATTTCCACTTGTGGGCAAATCTGTATTAAGAGATCACTCTCTGGTGTATACCTGTGTCCCAGTCTGAGTAACGCTTCTTTATGGGGATAGGGAGATTCCCAGAAATAATCAGGCGGAAAATCAACCAAAATGCAAAACCTTCACTGGGAAAAATTAGTCAGTAGAAACAGCAAGAGGCACACTTAGAACATATTCGGGGGGGGGGGAACAAAAGTCGTTTGGAGGTGGCGTGACCCCACGCCAGCGTAAGTGCCCTCTTATCATTGTATAAGGGGCACTTACGCTGGCACAGGGGCATTTCCGTCAGCGCACAGCCTCTCCGGGAACTAAATCCCAGAAGAGAATGGTGGCACCAGCATTGGGGAGGGGTGCAGTGGCGGACCTACATTTTTGGGGCTCTGAAGCTTGAACTGTTATAGGGCCCCCTTCGCAACCAGCAACAACAGGGCAACATCCAACAAGGTCCAAAGGGCTTTGCTGCCCTTGCAAGGACCTCGAGGCCCAAATGGCAGAGAACAGGGTGGTGGGGTGGAGTCCTTGAAAATGGGCCATACAGTGATGAAATAAAACTATAGAACTATTAAGCCGTGCACCAGCGAAGGATTTGAGGATCTAGATGCCAAAATGTAGGCTATGAATAGATTCTGGTGAGCTCAGAGAGTCCTTACAGCTGGGGGTTCGGGCTCTGCAAGCCCCCCAGAAAATTTTGAAATTTGACCAATTACAGGGACATTTTGAGGCCATATGAAATGGGTATTAGAGCTCATTCTAAGGTCAATATTAAGTACTTCAACCCATTGGCTTATGATTCTATCACTAAAAAACTCCATCGATTTTGTTGAGAAATTCACTCATTAAAAAAAAAAGTTGCTTCAGGGGCCCCTTCCAGGATTAGGGGCCCTGAAGCTTAAGCTTCATTAGTTTCACAGTAGATCCGCCTCTGGAGGGATGGTCCCGGAGCATTCCATGGGGCAGAGCTCACTTTGGGCAGTTTCTTAACCTCTTCCAGCCCGAAAACGCTCCTCGTTGCTGTGGTGGGGCTACAACACCATTTTTGGTGTCACAGCCCTGCTGTTTTCAATGGGGGCCTTTTTCCTATTTTCGCCTTTTTTATTCCCGGCCACAGCGTGGATGCAACCCTCCCCTCCAGGAATGGGCTGCCCAAATCAAACAGGTGCACATACACACAAACAGAAATACAGTGATAAATAAAACAAGGCTACCTAGTACTTCCTAGGAATTCATGAAAGGGGGCAGTAAGATAGGGATAGAGAAAACATACAAACCTGATCTGTCTAGGGTGGAGGTCCAGGATAGTCCAGAGGAAAGGAGGCGAAGGACTCAGTAACACTACATATTAGGCAATCCCAGGCAACAATCTAGGCACGGAGTGAAAAGAAGTAAAAATGGAGCAGAGACGGAGGCCAACTTGAAGTCACCTTGAAGGGTCCTGTGGAAAGTCACAAAGGCAGTAGGTGGGGGGGGATGATGAAGAAGAGTTGGTTTTTATAAGCCAATTTTCTCTACCACTTAAGGAAGAATCAAACCAGCTTACAATCACCTTCCCTTCCCCTCCCCACAACAGATGCCCTGTGAGGTGGGTGGGGCTGAGAGAGTTCTAAGAGAGCTGTGACTAGCCCAAGGACACCCAGCTGGCTTCATGTGTAAGAGTGGGGAAACCAATCCAGTTCACCAGATTAGTATCCGCCGCTCATGTGGAGGAGTAGGGAATCAACCTCAGTTCTCCAGGTTAGAATCCACATCTCCAAACCACCGCTCTTAACCACTACACCATGCTGGCTCTCCTGGGACCTTGCCAGCAAAGTTATGTGGGAACTGAGGTAACTTTTATACATACTGAAGTTCCTGCTATTAGGGTGCTTTATCCCTTCTTGACTAGGATTGGACCTGGGAGGGGGGGCTGGATTTAATTGGGCAGTTTGGATTTAACTGCCAGGTGGAGAAATTATGAGCAGCCTAATTGTGCTTGCCCCAACGTGAGAAACATGAGTGTCGAAATGACGGTTCGCATGATTGCTTTAGAGGACAAAGGACGGGAAGTGATGGACGGCTGTGTCCAGGGAGGTTGATATGGTCTGTGATAAAGGAGAATACCTAACGAATCCTTCCGTACATTAGGCTATTATTAATACTAACTGATGAAACATTGCTGGAATTTTAAGTGGGGAGATGGCTGATATGATTGCCATCCAAGAGGCTCTTTTCCATACAATGGGTTGCTTTTCTGTTGACATACAAGAAGTGCCTTCAGGCTACTGGAATTTTACTGGAACCTCATCTCCACCACTACACGTATCTTCCCCTTCCTGGAGGAGACCAAACTTAGCAGTGTTCTCACAGTGTGCTTGGGGGGGTTCCCGTGTTTTTAGGGGTCTGTTTTCTGGGCATCAATCTGGCCCTATAAGACAAGTCATGATAATTGCAGGGGTGAAAAAGCAAAGTGGGTCTGTAGGGTAGATGTGCCCTAGATAGTGCATGAAGAGAGAAGTGGATCTTGGAGAATGCCCTCAACTTGTTGATCAAGCTGCTTGAGATCGAAGTCATATTGCCAAGAAGACAGCTGAGAACACTGAGTGAGCTTGAGAAACAGAATGGCAGAGTTTTTTTGAGGGTGGGGGTGTCTGAATTTCATGAATGCATGGCAAAAATGAGAGGGGACTAGGGTTGCAAAATGCTCAGTTATCGCGGGCAATTGATCACCAATTAACAGGGCTGCTCACCGACCCTCAGCTGGCTGACGGGTGGAAGCAGGCCAACTGAAGGGGGGGGGCAATTTGCGTGTGGTGCGATGACGTCCCTTCCGGGTTTACCCCGGAAGCTCCGGCATCACGACACGATGCTCCAGCACTCTCCCCCAAAACTCTGTGGTTTCCATAGAGTTGATGGAGGAATGTGCTAGAGCGTCCCACACAATGCTGGCAAAAGTACAAAATGACACCCCCCATATATTATATACTTTCCCCCCCTTTATACATGCATATCTAATCAACGTGAAGGTGTTGCCCATGGTGCACTGGCTTTAACCCTGCTCTGGCAAATTCGAGAGGAACACTCATGCCAGTCCATTACAGCAAAGTCTGGTAGTAGCTTAAATACTTACATTTCTTGAGACAGAAGCATCTGACAACGCAGGCCCCAACCCATGACAGCTTCTGCCATAATCTGTTAGATTCACACCACCCTAAATAAACTTTAAAAAGTAACAGTAGTCCCCTGTGCAAGCACCAGGTCATTCCTGACCCATGGGGTGACGTCACATCCCGATGTTTCCTAGGCAGACTTTGTTTTACGGGGTGGTTTGCCAGTGCCTTCCCCAGTCATCTTCCCTTTACCCCCAGCAAGCTGAGTACTCATTTTATGGACCCCAGAAGGATGGAAGGCTGAGTCAACCTTGAGCCGGCTACCTGAACCCAGCTTCCCTCACGATCGAACTCAGATCGTGAGCAGAGCTTTTGACTGCAGTACTGCAGCTCTTACCACTCTGCGCCACGTGGCTCCCTAACTAGACTTACACCCTTCCAACTCCATTGAAGCCAGTGGGATGAGAAGGGTGTAACTCCACTTCAGGGTAGCACTGGTAATCCTCCTCTGCCTGGTGGTTTTTTGACATACCAAATGTCTGGAATGAGTTTCTGGGGCTCAGGTCTGCCGGTCTTACAGGTTCAGGTCACTCTAAAAAAACAAAAACTTTGTAAGAGATTTAAACGGTTTCTTGAATTCTACTGCAGACCTTTGAACTGCAAAGGGAAAAGACTGTAGTAATTTGGCCCTGACCAGCAACTGAAGAATGTTAAAGCTGACCTATTAAAGCACAAACCAATAATTCATTTGCTTCATTTAACCCCTGCATTTCTCCCCTATGAGGACCCAAAGCAGCTGACATCATTCTCCTCTCCTCTGTTTTATCCTCATAACAACCCTGTAGATTAGTAGGGTTGCCAAGTTCCTCTTTGCCACTGGCAGGAGGTGTTTGGGGTAGAGCCTGAGGAGGGCGGGGTTTGGGGAGGGGAGGGACTTCAATGACATAGAGTCCAGTTGCCAAGGTGGCCATGTCCTCCAGGTGAACTGATCTCTATTGGCTGGAGATCAGTTGTAATAGCAGGAGGTCTCCTGCTAGTACCTGGAGAGGAACCTGGAGGTTGGCAACCCTATAGATTAGGCTGAGTGTGACTGGCCCAAGGTCACCCAGCAAGCTTTCACTGCACAGAGGGGATTTGAACCAGAGTCTTCTGCCTCCTAGTCCAACACTCTAACCACTACACCACACTGGCAATAGCCCCATTCCTTAAGACCCCCCCCCCAATATCTGTTATGCACAATGATCATAAAGGTAATATTTGCTTTTTGTGCTTGCATTTTCTTGGCATAGATTTGACTGTAGAGACAGTCCCTATTTATTAATTGTCTTGGAACCTGCCTTTCCCTTTAGGCAGGTTCCCATACCACATGCAGACAGACTCCAGGGAAATCCATTAAGACAGAACATCCTGCGAAGTTTTATAAGTACGCATACAAAATAGTGTTGCCTACAATAAAAGATCCAAGAGTCAGCAGAAAGCCCTCCAAAACAGCAC
This sequence comes from Euleptes europaea, assembly GCF_029931775.1. Taxonomy (NCBI): domain Eukaryota; kingdom Metazoa; phylum Chordata; class Lepidosauria; order Squamata; family Sphaerodactylidae; genus Euleptes; species Euleptes europaea. The sequence goes on along the minus strand of NC_079325.1, from coordinate 12,497,326 downwards.
TGCCATGCAAGTTCACCTAAACGTAGGGTTGTCAGGTTCCCCCCCCCCTCCAGCAGGAGATTTTTGGGGTGGGGATCACATGAACCTTCCGATTTACTTCCAGTTTACTTCCGGAAGCACTGCAGTACAACAGAACGATTTACCACTCGAACCCCCATTTGAGTGGTAAATTGTCTTGTCACGCTGCAGCTTTCTGGAAGTAAACCTAAAGTAACGGGATCGCGTTGCTTGCGGCTGTGCGTTCCCACGATCCTTGCTGTCAGCCTGCAGATGGATTTGTGGACAATTGCCCACCACTCCAAGCCACCTGGCAACCCTACCTACAGAGATATTCACGTGGCAGTCTATCCTCCAAAAGCGGAGGCGCCACCACCTAGAAAACCCTATGAAAGGCTGCAAATGACCGAGCCTAATAGGAAGGTCAGAGAGCAAAAGAGATGAACCTGCTATAGAGAAAGGGCAGAGGCAGAGAGGCAGTCAGAGTGGTGTAGTGGTTAAGAGTGGTGGTTTGGAGTGGTGGACTCTGATCTGGAGAACTGGGTTTGATTCCCCACTCCTCCACATTAGCGGCGGAGGCTAATCTGGTGAACTGGATTTGTTTCCCCACTCCTGCACATGAAGCCAGCTGGGTGACCTTGGGCTAGTCACATAATGTGCCACTGCCCCTACTCTCGATCTGGGCTGGCAAGGCATGGACTGGCCTGACGAAGTGACATTTATGTTACATCCAGTCCTCATAACAATCGAGTTCGATACCCCTGCAGTAGATGATAAAAAAGAAGTATGCTTTTATATCTTGTTAGGAACCATGGAGAAATGGAATCTGGGCTTTAATTTTGAATGTTTTCTTTGAGCTAGGTTACAATCTGCCCTGACCTCTCTGGATTCAACAAGATAAACATCTTGTTTGGTTCACAGCACATTCTTTCTTGTCTGTACAGCATCTATACAATTAATCAAACTCTCCTGGAGTGGAGGTTAAAGATGCTTATCTGGGTGATTGAAACTGCTGTACATCATCCAACTGCTAACTAGAAAGAATAACTCCACGGCTAACTATCATAAGGACTTGAATGGGTTGGTTTAGCACAAATGATATTCCGGCACAGGTCACCTTTGGCCCATTATCAAGGACTGCACTTTGCATTTCCTAGTGGATTAGGAAACTGCTTTGCATATACTTTCTTTTTTTATATATTTATTAAAATAACTTTCAAAAGAAGAAGAAGGCTGTTTTTTACATGCCAACTTTCTCTACCACTTAAGGAAGAATCAAACCGGCTTAATATCACTTTGCCTTCCCCTCCCTACAACAGACACCCTTTGAGGTAGGTGGGGCTGAGAGAGTTCTAAGAGAGCTGTGACTAGCCCAAGGTCACCCAGCTGGCTTCATGTGGAGGAGTGGGGAAACCAACCTGGTTCCCCAGATTAGCCTCCGCCACTCATGTGCAGGAGTGGGGAATCAAACCGGAAAGTGAAATTATAACAGGAGATGAAGAGAGGGCAGAACTGCTCAATTCCTACTTTTCCTCAGTCTTTTCTTGTGAGGGAAACAGTGCTCAACATGGCATAAACAGAATACATGATGAGGGAAGGGAGTTGCAGCAGAGGACTGGCATTGGGGTAGTACATAAACCCCTAGTTTCTTTAAATGTAACAAGGTCCTCAGGGCCAGAAGAATTGCATCCAAGGGTACTTAAAGAACTTGCAGGTGTAATTTCTGAGACTCTGTTTATTATTTTTGAGAATTCTTGGAGAACAGGTGAGGTGCCAGACGACTGGAGGCGGGCAAATGAGTTTTTTCGAAGGGGTTTTGGGAATCCGAATATATTCAGCTTTTATACCTTATGGGAAATTTGGGGGGGGGGGTTGAGTAGAGGCACAATAGTTGCAGCACAGCTGCTGGTGCCTCTCCTAAGATGAACCCCCAAGTTTGGTTAAGATTGGGTCAGGGGGTCCAATTTTATAGGCCCCCAAAGAAGGTGCCCCCATTCATCCTTCATTGTTTCCAATTGGGGGGAGCCTCTTTTCTTCCTGGGAAAAAGCAAAGAGGCATGCCTGTGAGCAACCACAGGTCAATGCCCCCCACATCAAGAACCAACACAAGCCCAACAGAACCAACCCAGAACCCAGGAATCCAGCAGAACTACAAGCCAAAAATACCCAGAAAATATTGATAAGGTATTTTTTGCATATATTTTGGCTCTGTTTCAGCTGAATGCACACCCCTAGAAATAAGAACATAAGAAAAGCCATGCTGGATCAGACCAAGGCCCATCAAGTGCAGCAGTCTGTTCACACAGTGGCCAACCAGGGGCCTCTAGGAAGCCCACAAACAAGATGACTGCAGCAGCATTATCCTGCCTGTGTTCCACAGCACCTAATATATTCGGCATGTTCCTCTGATCCTGGAGAGAATAGGTATGCATCATGACTAGTATCCATTAGCCATGAATACCCCTCTCCTCCATGAACATGTCCACTCCCCTCTTAAAGCCTTCCAAGTTGGCAGCCATGACCACATCCTGGGGCAGGGAGTTCCACAATTTAACTATGCTTTGTGTGAAGAAATACTTCCTTTTATCAGTTTTGAATCTCTTACCCTCCATGATCATAGATAAATTGAAATATCTTTTAAGCCAGTTGCTACTTCTCCCACACCAGAACTTTACTGGGAACCTCAAGAAGTTAAATATGAACTAAATAATATATCATCAGTGAAAGCAGAATATGCCATAACTTGCGCCAGACATATTGGGAAAGTGGAGAGAGACTAAGCAAAATATTAGCATATCATTTAAGACATCAAAATAATAAGAACTATATTCCTTTGATCAAAGATGAGAAGAATATAATACATACTGCATCTGGTGAAACAAATTACTGTTCTATAAGTATTATTCTGAATTGTATAGTAATGAATGAACAGAAATAGATTTGGAAACATTTTCCGCTCACTTTGATCTTCCATGTTTAGATATTATTCAGCAACAGATTCTTGCTGAACCTTTATGCATGGACGACATAAAGGCAGTGATAATGAATATGAATAATGGCAAATCTCCAGGACCAGATGGGTTGCCTATTGAATATCTTTGCAGATTACTTGATTCCAAAACTTTATCAATTGTATAATGAGATTTTTGAATCTGGCTCATTGCCACAATGATTCCTACACCAGGCAAAGACCATACTCAGTGTGCAAATGTTCGATCTATTTCTAGTAAAAATGGAGAAGAAGAAGAAGAAGAAGAAGAAGAAGAAGAAGAAGAAGAAGAAGAGTTGGTTTTTATATGCCAACTTTCTCTACCACTTAAGGAAGAATCAAACCGGCTTACAATCACCTTCCCCTCCCCACAACAGACACCCTCTGAGATAGGTGGGGCTGAGAGACTGTGACTAGCCCAAGGTCACCCAGCTGGCTTCATGTGTAGGAGTGGGGAAACAAATCAAGTTCACCAGATTAGCCTCCGATGCTCATGTGGAGGAGTGGTGAATCAAACCTGGTTCTCCAGATCAGACTCCACCGCTCCAAACCACCACTTTAACCACTACACCACGCTGGCTCTCTAGACATGATGCATACCTATTCTCTCCAGGATCAGAGGAGCATGCCTATTACATTAGGTGCTTTGAACCCAGGTAGGACAATGCTGCTGCTGTTGTCTTGTTTGTGGGCTTCCTAGAGGCACCTGGTTGGCCACTGGGTGGACAGGCTGCTGGACAGGCTGCTGGACTTGATGTGCCTTGTCCTGGCAAATACAGTAGGGAAGAATCAAAGAATCCAAGGGCTGAAGGTGGATGAAGAATTTAAAATGAAGAGGTATGCAGATGAAACCAGCAAGATTCGATAGGTTATTTAAAGGACATAATTGAAAAATTTGGACATCACTCTGGATACAAAATAAACAAACAAAAGATAAAAAATATTTTTAAAATATATTTTAAAAAAAGAGGAAGATGGAATTAAAGAAACTACAGGATGCACAGTGACGGATGGCATAATAAAATATCTAGGAATAAGGATCTCAGGACAGAACAACACTTTGTTTAAAGACAACTATAAGGCCACATGGGAGAAAACTGAAAAAGATCTCGATAGGTGGGCAAAACTCAAGATTTCATGGTTGAGCAGGATTTCTACAATAAAGATGAACATTTTGCCCAAACTTAACTTTTTATTCCAGATACTGTCAATGTATTTGGAAGAGAAGATGCTTAACAAATGGTAACAGAGACTAAACAAGTTTGTACGGAACGGCAAGAAACCGAGGATTAGATTTAAAATACTACAAGAGGAGAGAGAGATAGTTTGGCGTTACCAAACATTAAACTACATTATTATGCTGCAGGATTAGTATGGCTTTTGGATTGGATCAAGAATCCAGAATCAAGACAAATGAAACTGGAGAAAGCAAACTTTAAAGAAGGTTTGCATTCCCATAATCTTTAAAGAAGGTTTGTATGCTCACAGTCTGAACCTCCCACAATCATCCTGAAGCTGGTGGCCCATTTTGAGACTCCTAGCTTTATTCTCTGATGAGCTATGCCTGCCCCAAATGGACAGGTGGACACAGACACAGCAATCCTTTTATTACTATAGATTCATAGTAACAGCAAGCCATGAGATTTGTTCCGTTAAGACATTTGGTGTGGATCAGGGTCATATGGGCAGCCCAGGTGGGATCTTTGTCCATGGGCCTATGGTGGCTCTCAATTAGGGTTGCCAACCTTTAGGTACAAGCTGGAGATCTCCTGCTATTACAACTGATCTCCAGCCGACAGAGATCAGTTCACCTGGAGAAAATGGCCGCTTTGGCAATTGGATTCTATGGCATTGAAGTCCCTACTCTCCCCAAACCCCGTCCTCCTCAGGCTCCGCCCCAAAAACCTCCCACCGATGGCGAAGAGGAACCTGGCAACCCTACTCTCAGTACCCCTGCCTCTCCACCCCTGCAGCCATACTGTTGTGTTTGGCCCCACTACCATTCATGTAATATGTTCAATAATTTTGATTGCCTTTTAGTCCTAACGTATCAACATAACAAAACATACATGGGTCCAAAATTTCACTTGATGACATTTTCCTTCACTTCAAAATTAGCATTGTTCTCTAGCCCAACTGGGCTGTTCCTGCATAGAAACTGCTTTCATCCTTCAATGCAGTGTGCTGCATGAAACAGTAATGTAAAATTGTGGGTTACATATTGAAAGTGGTTGCTAGTAGCCTCAAGGAAAATTCATCTGAAATTAGAGATGGCTGTGAACCTCTTTGTTCTGCCCTATCTAATTTGTTGGAAATATTAAAAAAAAAAAACTGGTGGGATGGGTGTGAGCCTCTGGGTTTGTTCCGTCCAAGTTATTAAAATAAAAACTATTGTCGATGCTCAGTACTGCTTATATTTGTGTAGCTGCAGACTCTGGAGCATCTTCTACATAGAAAATACTGGAGAAAGTTCCCTTCTGCCTATGTAAAGCTTCAGAAAGTAAGCATCTGAGGAACACTGGGATAAACAAACACAGAGCACCTACAACAGGTAAGAAAGGGGATATCATTTTCTGGGGACCTGGAAATGGTCAGTGGTGTGAAACAGGTTGGGGAAAGGGAGGAAGAGAGGACAATAGGTTATACCTCTTGCCTTTGGCAGAAAGCAACCCTGTGGTTACTGGATACAGACAAGAAAATGGCTGATCTCTTAACAGGGATAGAACAAAGCAAACCTAATAAATATCCTACCACTCGCTGTTTTGCATTGGTTTCTGTCTTTGTTTCCTTTCAAATGAGTGAGTCATATAGTAGAAATGACCCTTAGGACCAAAAATGTTGAGTACTTTACAAAGATCTGCGGAAATCACAATTCTAAGTGTGAAAAAGATCCGAAGAATGGCAGCCCACCTGCATGGAGTTTTTCAATTCTGTCTAAACAAGACAGCGAAGCTCTAGAATAATGGCCGCATCTGTATGTTTTGTAATAGCATTAATTTGTTAATTTTAGTGAGTTAAAATTATATTTGAAGGAACAACTGTAGCTTTGTTTTTAATTTGTGAAGTAGATGTTTTGTTGGTCTGTCTACTGGTTCTGATTGTGTATTTTTACACATTAAATATATATATATAATCTCAAAATCAGTAAGACTTGAAATTACCTATCATTGGTAGCTTAGGCAGTGTAGAGGTATTGCGGCCCCAGCCCTATGGGGGTACAGAACGTGGGGGAAAGGGGGGTCACGGCCACCCCAGGGGCTACCCACACCCTGGTGACCGAAAGGCGTGATCTTACCAAGAAAGACTAGTACGCAATAGCTGGAGTAAACAGGCCACAACTTTATTGATTACAGCGTTAGGCATTGGCAAGCATGAGGGGCGGGATCCAGGGATCAGCTGATCACACCCTGTCAGCTGATCACACCCTGCGCCCAACCCGCCTGCTGGGCGCAGCCTGAGATGGCAGCATGCTGGGACCCACGTGGGCGGCAGCCAACTGTGTGGTCCGCTGCCACTTGGGAGGAGGCCAAACCGCAGCCCCCGAGACAGGCTTAACCATTCCTGGCCTCCCCCCAAAACCCATTAGGGTCCCCAGAATGGGAAGCGGGGCACGCAGGCCGTCTTCCCCCAAACTGGATCCGGCCCCATGCCCAAACCGCCACAAGAGGCGACCGGAGATGCTCACCTTCCCTCTCCGGGCATCTCCCGCCAAAGCCTAATGCTGCAACCACCAGCTGAGACCATGTCCTGGGCCTGTAGCCGTACATCCATGCCCCGTGACGGCAGGTGCACCCCGTCTGGGCGGAACCAGGCCCCCATCCGATGAGACAGGTCCGGGTGGTGTGTCACGGCTCAACCAAGGCCGTACCGCCTTACCCACCAACGCTGTGCCTCCTGTCTGGCCCGGTACACCTTTCAGGAGACTGCGCACCCGGTCAACCTATTAGGGGACTGCACACCCGACCAGCACCTCCATTCCTGCGTGACGGACCACGCCAAGGTCCGGGTGGTGGATTACAGCTCCTCCTGAGGTCGTCACAGCCTCAGCCACCATCGCTGTGGCCTCCAGCCTGGCCTGGTCCACCTTTTGGGGGGACTGCGCACCCGGTCCACCAGTGTAGGGGACTGCGCACCCCCACCGGCATGTCTGTTCCAGCTTGCCGACCGCACAAGGTCATCCAGGGCCACCACTCGGCCTGGGTCCGCAGGTCAACCCGTCCGCCTCCCATAGCCGGGGAGGGTCCGGTGACCGCCGACGGGGCCCGCCAAATGCAGTGGGGGGGTGGGGGCAGCCGTGGGGATGGATGGGAGCTTGGCAGCTGCCATTGTCCCTCCCGGCCGCCGCACGTCGGACCCGGGGCCGCCCCCTCCCTCCGAGGGGGCTGGCCAGGACCCCCAGGCCGCAGCCCCACTGCCTGGAACGGCACAGCTGCCCAGATCCGCAGCAGCCGCCGGTGAGGGGAACCGGCCCCCTGTTCCCTCCGCTCCTCCCCCCCGCGGGTCCACAAACCCGGATCCCCCGAGTGGGATCCGCTGCTTACCCTAAACTAAAGCAAGGGTCCCCTTTGATTACAGGGAAAAGAAAAAAGTGTGTGTGTGTGTGTGTGTGTGTGTGTATAATTTTATTTTTACAAGAATGTGTAGCAAATACTAAGCCCTCAACCATTAGTGCTGTAATAATAGCTTCGATGTTTTTTGTATTGTTCCTTTGTTTCGTCTCTTTGCTTTGCTTGTTTTATGTATTTATGTGTTCCTGTGCTTGTGAACTGTGATTGTATTTATATGTTAATATTTATTTTTTAAAAGCAAGGGTCTCCAACCTTTTTGAGCCCACAGGAGCCTTTAGAATTCTGATCAACTTACCTTCAGTCACACAGTGAAGATTCTTATGTCGTAGTGGCAACCGCTGCCTAAGCAGTGTTTTAAAAAATCTGCACAGCCAAACAAATCTCCAAAGGTAAATTCAGAACCTTTGCTAGGCAAAAGCTCCACCTGCCCCTGCCCACTTTTCTAAAAACATTTGGTGGGTTCCAGAAAAGGTGATGGGTGCAAAAAATGAGGATAAGGCTGTTCATGGCTACTAGTAAAAATGGATACTAGTCATGATGCATACTTATTCTCTCCAGTATCTGAGGAGCATGCTTATTATGTTGTTCAGCTGTGCAGATTTTTAAAAACGTTGCTTTGGCAGCAGTTGTCTCGCTTGTGGGCTTCCTAGAGGCACCTAGTTGGCCCCTTTGTGAACAGACTGCTGGACTTGATGGACCTTGGTCAGATCCAGCATGGCTTTTCTTATGTTCTTACGATACCGGTGGGCACCGCTTTGGGGGCCCCTGCCCAAAGGAATTCTGTATCCCCACCAAAATGTATTCTCTCCAATAAGTAGGGTTGCTGAAAGACGGCTCCTGGTCACCTTTGCTTTCATATGATATTTGGCTTAAGTTCTGCCACTGAGTGAGGTTCACAGGAAATCTTTTTCTGTTGGCACGAGGTAGCTCTCAAAAGCTACGCTGCTGAGAGACTGCAAATATTATAGACGGTATAGGAAGAAAGGACATTTAAATAGGGAACTCATTGTTTTACTCTTTAATTTCTGTGTCTAGAGATATCTGCCGAGCGTCTTGACGATGACAAGTTTTGCTGGGCATACCGTGCCGGGATCCATTTTCCTGCTCTGGGGAGTGTGGCAGGCTGTGATAAACGCCGTGAAGCTCTTCAACCGGAAACCGACGACTTATACACCAAAACTGCTACTTTCCCAGCGTGTGGAAAATGTGGCCTGCGCCACCACTGCTTTCATTGGCAAGTACCAGATCGGCTTTTGGGTGTCTGCAAGCCCAAGCTGGAAACACACCATCATTCTTGAGTGAGATCAATGGCATAATGACCAAAGTTGCAGCCATTTGTCTGCAATCTCATATTATCAGCTCTAGTTAAACTTGGGTCAAACTGTTTTTATCAAGATGCTGAAGCCTTATCAAAACCCGTTTCACCAGAATAAGCAATGGGACGAACAGACGTCTCTGAGACAGCTATTTTTCATATCACCTTCCGCTCTCTGAAATAACTAGCATACACTTCCAGCTATATAGTGATTGATTTAGCATGCTTTAGTCTCTTGCTTTGAAAACCCTCCTGGGTTGCCATAAGTCGGCTGTGATTTGATGGCACTTTACACAGACAGATGGGTATAATGGCACATGGCAGGCAATATTCCATGTGGATTATTCCCAGTTGTGTAATGGGAGTACCCATTAGGAGGGTTACACACTTAGGCCCCTTTCAAACTGCCCTTGTAATCTGGTTGAGCAGCGGATTGCTAACAGATTTTTTGTGACAATTCAGACATAACCTGTTTGGCTCCTGGCTGCTGATGTTTTTTTGCCTGTTCAGACAAAGCTGCTTACGTCCTGTCAGCAACACAGGGCTCTATTGCTTTATATTAAAACTGCTTTCTCTCATTTTCAGTTCTTCTTTGGCACTTCTGAATCACTCCAGTGTGCTATTTGAACTGTCTGGAATGCTTCTAAAAGGACTGCTATTTCCCCCCGCCTTTTTTGGCAATGCATTCTTTTCCAGCTTTTTTTTAATGTTCTAAGATGAGTGCTATAGCAAAATAGCAAGTCAATGCATCCCAATGCTGGTGATATAGCAATTCAGTGCTATAACACCAACATTCAGATGTGTTGAATTGCTCTGTGTTGGTGCTATGGTGCTATAACACCAACATTCAGATTGTGTTGGTGCTATAGCACTCATCTTATAACATTTTTTTAAAGCCGAAAAAGAACATGCTGCCAAAAAAGGCAGGAAAAAGTAGTCTCAGAAGGTAGCAGACACACTAAGTAAGAATTCCACTGGTTAGGGACAAGATACCACAGTCCTGCAAAGCTGTTGCCCTCCATAATAGCATTATGCAGAATTACGGGCTAATAGAAGAAAACACTCCAGATTTTCCTAAGGTATGCAGCTTGCAGAATCCAGCTTTGCCTGATAGGCAACTCTAGCACACATGCCAAACAGCAGCATGCCATACCATTGTGCTCTGCCTGCAGGAGAGGTTCTGTACCCAAGCAACCCAGGCAAGGCGTCTGAGGGCCAGTGGTGAAGGCAGCACCACCTCCTCAACCATCAGCTGGGACCTAGGTGAGCCCTGAGGCACTAATAGCAACACACAACTTGCTTCCTGTATATCCAGCCAAATACAACCGCTCAACTTGCTTCCTGTACATCCAGCGAAATACAACCCTCAAATCTGTTCCCACCACTACCACCATTTGCCAGCACCTCAACATCTTTGAGTGTGTAAAGTGCCGTCAAGTCACAGCTGACTTATGATAACTCCAGCAAGGGGCTATCAAGGCAAGTGAGAAGCAGAGGTGGTTTGCCATTGCCTTCCTCTGCAGAGCCTTCCTTGGTGGTCTCTTTTCCAAGTACCAGCCCTGCTTAGCTTCCATGATCTGGTGAGATCGGGCTACACCATGCTGCCTTCCCTCCCAATCTCAACATCTTTACAGGTAGACAATGGATAAGGTGGGGATTGATACACACACACACACACCAAAAACAAAAAAATCTGCCTGCCATAGAGCTTAGGTTGCCCAGATGCTGAGAACACAAACAGGCTGGAGTGAAGCATGGTAACCTCATTGTAAGCATTCAAAAGATGACTGAGGGCAAACACATTCTCCTTTCCAAATAGGCTATATCACTGATTCCATGTTGATCTTTTAGGACTGCTAATTCAGCAGTTTGCACTGGATGGCCCTGGCCTGCATCTCTACAATGAAAAGACTCACCAGTGGGTGGCTCTTAAGAGGTGGCACCATTCAACCATATACCTGTTCTTCTTGGTCAGCAGTTTAGGAGGTATACTTACACAGTGTCTATTCAGGCTCCCCTTGGGACTGGACCACCTTCTGCTTTCCATAGCACTGTTCAACGAAGGTAAGCAGGATTTTTTTTTTTTTAAGATCAAGCTGTCTGATAGGATCTGTACTTTTGAATGTCTGAGAGTCACTTTAAACAGTGAGACTAAGGACACGTGCAATTATTGTTTTCTGACATTTTAAAGATATGGGATGTATAGGCTTGGCCACAACACACACTGTGAAATCGATGATATTTTGCAATGTTAATTTGCCATTCTTTTACTAAACCTGCTTTGAATCCATCAGGGATGATCTTCATTTCCCACAATCTGATAGCACCGACTCTTCTGGAACAGAACCTCCACTCTTTACTGCTCATCCCCATATTCAGCGCTGCCGTCTGCCTGCTTGTCGAAGTGCATTTTAGGGATCACCCCATTCTGGCATTGTTCAGGACCTCCATGTTCCTTACTCAGGGAACGTGGTTTTGGCAGGTCTGTTCTATTCATATTCTATTCAGGTCTGTTCTATTCATGTTTGTGTGTGGGGGGGCAGTTATTGGTCATCTGAATTATGGGATTGCTTATGGAACTGTAGACCAAATTCAAGGGAAACCCTTGTAACACACAAAGGGGGCAGTGGATGTTACCCCATTGTTTCTCTAGGGCCACATCTGAACCAACAAAGCTGCCTTATACCAAGAGACCATTGGTCTATCTAGCTTAGTACTGTCTACTCCAACCAGCAGCAGCTCTTCAGGATCTCAGGCCAAGAAAGGTCTTTCACAACACCTACTTTCTGAAATCCTTTAACCAGCAATGCCACAAGTGAGCCTTGCATTTTCAGTATGCAAAGCACATGGTCTTCTGCAGTTCGCATGAACACACATGAAGTTGCCTTATAACGCATCCGATTCTTGACCCATCAAGTCAGTACTGTCTACTCCAGAGGGGCTGTGGCTCAGTTTGTAGAGCATCTGCTTGGCATGCAGAAGGTCCCAGGTTCAATTCCCAGCATATCCAGTTAAAGGGACTAGGCAAAGAGACAATGTGAAAGAACCCTGCCTGAGACCCTGGAGAGCTGCTGCCGGTCTGAGTAGACAATACTGACTTGGGTGGACCCAGAGTCTGATTCAGTATGAGGCAGCTTCATGTGTTCAATGTGGTGCCCATGAGCACTATGGTGCCCACCAAGTGTTTTGAGAAAGGGCGGGGCAAGGTAGGGCTTTTGCCTAGCAAGGCTTCTGATTGGCCGTTGGCAATCTGACAGGCAGTGCAGATTTTTAAAAACATTGCTTTGGCAGCAGCTGCCACCACAGCACAAGGATCTTCGCTGTGTGACTGAAGGTAAGCTTTGGCAGCTATTTTGTGGCAGCCATTTTTGTGGCTGCACTCACCACACTGTCAGAATTCCAAAGGTGCCTGCAGGCTGGAAAGGGTCGAGGACCCCTGGTCTACTCAGACTGGCAGCAGATCCCCAGGATTTCAGGTAGAGATCTTATACATCAGCTGATTGTGTGTGTGTTTTTAAACTGGAGCTTGAACCTGGGACCTTCCAGATGCCAAGCAGGTGTTCTACCACTAAGTCAAAGCCACACTCAAACCTAATCATTTGTTAACATGTTGTAAAAAAAGAAAAAAGGATAGCTCCCTCTCTTCCAGTTGATGTTCTCTTTTATCACTTTAGATTGCATTTGTACTGTACCCACCATGGGAAAGAACCATTTGGGACCAAAACGACCCTGAAACCACCATGTTCCTCGCCATATGTTTCTCCTGGCACTACCTAGCTATCATTTTCCTCATCTCCATCATCTACGGCATTGTTCACTGGTATGTAAAAATCATGTATTCGTTTAAACAATATGTTTCCAGTACTAATTATCTATATGCATTATTATTCACTCTCAACACATCATAAATAACTATGCAAGACAGCAGAACAAGTCATAGGAGAGGACACGTCTCTGCCTCCCTAAACAGAACACAACAGTTGCCACTGCCTCTCTCTGTCTTACGGCAGGGCGCAAATTTAAACACTCAACAAGTAAGGAATAACTAAAATTAAGACGCTATATGGGTGGTAGAAGACTCCAACTAAAAAAGCAAACATACATAATACAAAATGATCATTGCTGGGGAGACGGGCACAACCTGCCTGCCAATTATATCTGATAGGTGCGCACTGAAAAGGGTTTCTTGGAAGGAGGCAGTGGTGACAATGGGAATTAAAGAACGAGAGCTCGCACTGAAACTTTTTGTATTAGGTTATATTTAATAAAGGAAAAGAGATGGACAGCTAGAACTGAGATGGCATCCAAAGGGGGGTGGGACTTGAAATTCTATCTACTGAAGAATGAGTGATAGAATATGCTATTGGCTGGTGAAACCCAAGATTTGGACAGGAGAGCACGATTGGTAATCTTCAGTTTTTGAAACAAAATATCTGATTATAATCTAGACAGATTCTCAGCTATTGTTTTTAATTTGTGATTTATCTGTGCACTGGTTATTTGTGCGTTCGTTGCCCTGTATCCCCCACAGTCACTTGGCTGGCTTGTGATATTGATAACCATAGGGGTAACAGAATTGCTTTGAGAAGCACAAGATGGCAAGTGCTTGTCTGAGAGGCAACTTACAAATATATATGATGTCAAGATTTAATAGGACATCACCAGACTGCTCTGCAATCCACAGAAAATGGATTGCTCCAGTTCTGCGAATAATCCCACTGTTCACCCACTTCAGTCTATATAGCCCTTAAGAACCTAACAGGAACTCTGCTGGATCCGACCAGTGGTCCATCTAGTCCAGCATCCTGTCCCACACAGTGGCCAAACAGTTCCCCTGGAGGTCCAGCAGCAGGGCATAGAGGCTGTATACTGCAGGGAGAAAATTGGAAATTGTTCTTATGTATAAACTAGATCAGAGCTTGGCCACTCAGACTGACTGGCAGGGAATTCAGGTGAGAGAGAAAAACTAAGTCCACATAACACATTTATGGAATTCCCTACCCAAAATGTGAAGATGGCCACAGGTTCAAGCGACTGAGAGTGAGAAAGGACAAAGAACAGTTGTCATCCATGATAGCTAACAGAAGTCCAGAGACAGCATGCCACAAAATACCAGTCACTGGGCTGTAAACAGTGATATGAATTCCATTGCATCCATACCCTGCACTTATGGGTTTCCTGAAAACATATGACTACAGTCTGAGTCAGTTTGGAATCTATGGACATTAGTGTGACCCAGTATGGCTCTTATGCTCGTTTTTTCTTTGTCGTCAAGTCACAGCTGACTTATGGCAACCCAGTAGGGTTTTCAAGGCAAGCGTTCAGAGGTGGTTTGCCATTGCCTGCCTCTGGTATTCCTTGGAGGTCTCCCATTCAAATACTTGCCAGGGTGTGGGGTGAGAGTGTGTCACTGGCCCAAGGTCACCCAGCAAGTTTCCATAGCAGAATGGGGATTCCAACCTGGGTTCCCCAGATCCTGGTCCAACACCTTACCCATGCTTATGTTCATGCATGCCTATTAAATTACCAGTGTTTATTTTCTCCAGCCTTCTTAAGAAGAAAAGAAAATATGAAAGCACACATATTGAAATTGAACCCCTTATACAAGACAGCAGAGCCTACCTGGTTGTTCCTGATGAATGTGCTGAAGACTAAAAGGCCTTCAAATCCTTTGTTTGGAAATATGGTTGTTGAGGAAATCCGAAAGGAAAAGTTATACTGAAGAGAACTGGATCATAAATAATTTGACAAGAACATGTCTGGTGGTTTTCCATCATAAAACTATCTCCACCCATTTCCACCTTGGTCTCCGTGGTAAAAGATATGGGGCTGCATAGGATTAACAGTAATAAAAGTAATTTCATTTACTTCTTAAATAGAACAGGGCCTTAAGTCTTTCAGTATTTAAATAAGTGTTTGTTGGTGGTGGTGTTCAAAATAGTGAAATGCTGAGAAAAAGGGCAAAATCAGAGAAGTAGAGAAAGGAAAAGGAACTTGATCTTCTATTTCACCTGCGTTGCTGGAGTTACAGGACAATCCAATTAATAACTATTAAAAAGATGGCAAGAAGCTTGTGTACGGAATTAATCTAGATGTCTGGAAGTCCTCAACTTCAAACAGTTCTTAGTTCTCAATCAGCCTACACTGAGAGAATGCCCTGGAAGTGCAAATTAATAACATCTAGTTCTATGGTTATACAAAAAAAAAATTGTAATTGCTTTGTAATTTTGTCTTGTCCTGCTACATGTGGTGGAAGCATGTTTGAGATTAAAGGTTTGGGAAGGTGGTGTCAAAAGTAATATAATTAGGTACAGGACTTTCAGGAACATTTTTACTTAATTACATGGCAATGATTCCAAAGGAAAACAGGTTTTTCCCTTAAATAACCTAGAGTAGCACATCTAGTTTTTGCAAGATACTGGGGGAAAGTGCTACCACAAGAGGGACTGGTTGAAATACTTTTGTAAACTAATGGATAAAATATCAGAATGGATAAAATATCAGAACTAAAATTATGGAGAACTGTAAGCAATTTTGAAAACCTGATTTGGTACATTGAATATAGCAGAATAGAGGTATGAAACTTTTAGTTAGTAGGAAGAAGTAAACAGCGTTTTGGGAGGACTGGATAGTAACACAATATTTACTGAACATTAATTTGATTAGTGAATTTAATTGCTTACCTTGTATTTGTCTGCATATTTGTCAGTTTTGTGGTATTGGTGCATATTTCTATAAAAACTAAATCAAAGACTTGTATACAAGCTAATTTTAGCTCTACAGAGAATTTTAATAATCAAGATGACATTTATAAGGTGGAAGATGCTGATATTGAATCAGCTCACCAAGGTCAGTATTGTCTACTCAGACTGGCAGTGGCTCTCCAGGGTCTCAGGTAGGGATATTTCACATCACCTGATCCTTTTAGCTGGAGAGGCCAAGGACTGAAACTGGGACTTCCTGGATGTCAAGCAGATGCTCTGCCTCTGAGCCACAACCCCTTGCTATTAAATGTAGATAAACTAGTGCACAATTTTGGAAGACTGAATAAGCTGCACCTATTTCTCTCACTCCAAGGCAAGCTCAGCCACCAGCATATCAACAAGAATAACACATGCTTTATACTCCCAGAACTCCTCCTACACACAGCTAGCAGGTAATGAACACACATGAACACATGAAGCTGCTTTATACTGACTCAGACTCTTGGTCCATCAAAGTCAGTATTGTCTACTCAGACCAGCAGCGGCTCTTCAGCGTCTCAGCCAGAGGTCTGTCACATCACCTACTAGACTAGTCCCTAACTGGAGATGCCAGGGATTGAACCTGGGGCCTTCTGCATGCCAAGCAGATGCTCTACCACTGAGCCACAGTCCCTCCCCATCTTTGAGAAAAAGTACAGTAACAGAGGTTCCCCTTCCCAGTCTACAAAAGACATATTTTGAAGGTTTCTTTCAGAATGAACCAACAGATGAATCTGAAAACCAAGCCACGCATACAAGCCTGCTTATCAGCATTTCAAGGAACATGGTCCTTTGGCATGGAAATTCCCCATGATTAAGCAGCTTAAGTTGTGGCAATTCAACAGAAGGATTTTTCCACACCAGCAATATTTTTTCTCCTCCCAGGCAGCTGTCGTAATTTGCCTAGAAAATATAGTTTTAGTACAGCAGAGGTTTCATAAAATGTGTGCTCACCATCCTGTTATGCCTCTATGGTGCTTCCTCTCTCCACTCATGGCCCCGTTGTACACCCAAAACATTGGTGGGCTCCACTGAAAGGCCAGCTGGTTACTTCTGAATTAGGCAGTTGCATGGGGCGCAAGGAATTCCAGGTTGAACTTAATCCATTTAGAGAGGAAAAAAGCTATCATGTATAGGCAGCAGTAAAGATGATAGAGGATTAAGCTTATTTGGTGGTGGGTTAATTTTATTTTTTGTTGCAAGTTACAGAAAGGCTTAAGGTTTTGTGTTTTAACTTTAGGCATGAGCTTATCACTTTCCGCTATATTCTGTTTCATTTCAAGCCCTTTGACACCAACCCTGTCATCAAGCAATGCTTGCATGCAGTTCAAGCTTGCCTGTAGGGCACCGCAGCATTAATCAAACATTCCCAGAGAAGAGGTCAAAGATGCTTACGTGGGGAACTGCAACTGTTGTACATCTCTTACTGCTAATGAGAGAGAATAACTCAAGGGTGAAGAGTTCAGGATGATTTTGGAATGATATTGGCATAGTCATAGGAAATCTTACCACCTTTTGTCCACTGGCAAATTTCACATTGGACTAGCCAGTGGAAACACACACCAGAAACAGATCCACTCTCAGAAACATAGGCCAAATAATAAAGCATCAGTTTCAATGGTAAGAGGAGGAGGAGGAGAAGAGTTGGTTTTTATATGTTGACTTTATCACTTAAGGGACAATCAAACCGGCTTACAATCTCCTTCCCTTGCCCCTGCCCACAACATACACCTTGTGAGGGTAGGTGAGGCTGAGTTCTAAGAGAGCTGTGACTAGCCCAAGGTCACCCAGCTGGCTTTGTGTGTAGAAGTGGGGAAACCAATCCGGTTCACTGGATTAGCATCCGCCGCTCATGTGGAGGAGAGTGGGAAATCAAACCCGGTTCTCCAGATCAGAATCCACCACTCTGAACTACTGCTCTTAACCACTACAACACACTGGCTCTCCACAATACATGGGCAGCTACACAATACAGGTCAAGTGGGCTGATGAGTCGCAACCGACTCATGGCCACCCCATGAAGTTCCACCTCGTGGGGTTTTCAAGAGACAAGGCAAGCAAAGGTTATTCGCCATTGCCTTCCTCTGCATAGCAGCCCCAGTCTTACTCGGTGGTATCCCATCCAAGTATCAACCCAGCTTACCTTCCAAGAGCTGATGAGATCGGGCTAGTCGGGGCTATTAGGGCTGCAAGCTATGCAATAACCGAAGCCAAAGTTGTTTCTCTTATTGCCATTCCTTTGACTCCCCCCCCCAAAGTTAATTACAAGCTGCGGAAGCCTTCCGAGCCCCACTGCAGAAGAAGAGTTGGTTTTTATATGCCGACTTTCTCTACCCCTTAAGGGAGACTCAAACCGGCTTACAATCACCTTCCTTTCCCCTCCCCACAACTGACATTCTGTGAGGTAGGTGAGGCTGAGAGAGTGTGACTTGCCCAAGGTCACCCAGCAGGCTCTATGTGTACGAGTGGGGAAACAAATCCAGTTCACCAGATTAGTCTTTGCCGCTCATGTGGAGGAGTGGGGAATCAAACCCGGTTCTCCATATCAGAGTCCACCACTCCAAACCACCACTCTTAACCACTACACCACACTGAACAGTAACCACACTTCGTAAGCAGACTTCACACAGTCTTCAGATCTTTATGGCAAATGAGATTTAGAGGTTCGCACCGCAGAGAGAGAGAGAAACAGATCCCCAGAGCAGCAGCTAGGACAAATGAGAGAAAGAGACCAAACATCTCTGGCCAGAGACTGGAATCAATCTGGAAGTTAAAGTGTTTATTGATGTGTTTCCAACTTTTTACATTCCCCACAGACCACACTAAGGAGTTTGCAGGTTAAGTAAATCTGTGCATAGTGGGAAGAAACATGGAGGGGGTGTGAGGGAGAAAGAAAACTCACTGGAAAATAGAAAAGAACACACCACAGGTTACCAGAACCCTCCAGAATTTTTTTTTAAAAGCTGTGAGCATTAACACCAACTATACAAGCATTACAGAGACATAATGGTGAATGAACAACCCCCCCAAAAAAACACTCCAATGCCCACGGATTCCCTTCTCTTCTTCATAACTTAGGCGTGACTCCTTCCTGCCTCCCGACACAGAGAGCGACAACTGCAACACACCCTGGCTCCTCAATCCCTGCTTGGTGACCCCTGGGCACGTTAATGGCCCCAGTTACGCACCCCAGATGTCAGCCCCCGGCTCTCTTGTCAGCCCCCAAACCCTGTAGTGATCATGATTCATCATGGAGGAAGGTGGCTTTAGGTGCGGGTGAACAAAGAAGGGATTTTTGCTTACACTAGGCGAAGTGCTAAAAAGGAGGCTGGCCACAAGCGTAAAAGGGGGGTTCCGATTCAAAATTAAAGACTTCCAACTCTACGGCAGGGCTGGGTTACAAAAGCAAGAAGGCAGGGCGTGCGATCCCGGCGTGCGCAAACCATGCCAAAAGGTTTCACTTGGAAGGCCCCAACGCGGCAGGAATCTTTCCCCTCCTTGCCTCGAGGGGGTCTAGATTTCTGAAAACCAAGCCACATAGCAGCAGAAACACAAAGGTCACTGGCATTTGATAATTTGTGTAATCTTTCAGTTGTTATAATGGATTGCTTCCCAGTATATTTTTCCCAAAGGCCATAAACCCCTATTTGTCTTTTTGCGGATGACAGAACAAATTCATTAGAAAAAAAGAATAGTGCTATTTATTTTATTTATAGATATATATAAAATATGTGTGTGTGTATATATATATATAAATAAAATAAAAGCCATAATGACCAAAGAGCCACAAGTGTCCCATTTATACAATGCAGTTGGTACAAATGACCTTGAGTATACAAGTAGTGTATCAGAAATAAAAACAAACATTTCTCGTTTATATAGAGAGCTTGTTATTAGACAATACAACAGCAGTAGGATTTTTTCTCCTCTTTAAAGTTCCTTAAAAAAGAAAAGAAAAACTACATCTCATATCTGCAATAGATCCATTTTCCCATTTAACATTTATATATCATATATCGTTATATTATCATTTCCTTGCCCATTTAAAAAGAATGGAAATTGCAACTCTACAGTAGTAATTTAAGTCTTAATGATCCAGGAGTTCTGAATGTAAGATGAATTTCCTCTTCAAGCAACAGTTGGTCAGTAGTAGATCCAAAATTCTGGACCATTTTTGGCCCTCCTCCCCCTGCCCCTCTGCCAGGCCAGGGTTGCTGCAGTTTCAACATCTTTTAAATCTGCATCTGCTCCAAGTATTTGTATGTCGGGTTCTCGTAGCCGTGGTTCTGCATCTTGTTCAGATGCCGTTCCTCTGGGGTGAGCATTGGATCCACCTGCAAAACAGAGGGCTGTTGGTAAGTGGGCCCAGAGACATAATGCAAGCATCCCAGGTAAGGGCCAAGCTAACACCCACACACACACACCCTTTGGTCACCCGCTCAGGGCTTCTTGCAGGTGCCCTGGCCCAGGATGATTCGGTTAGCTGTTACCAGGGGAAGGGCTTTCTCAGTGATGGCCCCTACCCTGTGGAATGCACTCTCCGATGACACCCATGCCCTGCAGGACTTGCTTAGTTCCCACATGGCTTAGAAGGCCGAACTGTTCAAGTTGGCCTTTGGAGGTTAACCAGATGCTCTGGGCTGGTTTGATAGAGGAGGAGAGGAGTTGGTTTTTATATGCCAACTTCCTCTACCACTCAAGGGAGAATCAAACCGGCTTACAATCACCTTCCCTTTCCCTCCCTCCCCACAACAGACACCCTGTGAGGTAGGTGAGGCTGAGAGTGTGTGACTAGCCCAAGGTCATCCAGCTGGCTTCGGGTGTAGGAGTGGGGAAACAAATCCAGTTCAGCAGATTAGCCTCTGCCACTCATGTGGAGGAGTGGGGAATCAATCCCGGTTCTCCAGATCAGATTCCTCCGCTCCAAACCACTGCTCTTAACCGCTACACCATACTGGCTCTCATAGTGGTATGGTGGTGAGTCACGTATTTTAAGATTTTATATATTATTTGATTTTGTAGGCTTTTAACTTATGACGATGTTGGTTAAATGTTGTAAGTCATTGAAGGTTTCCCTGGGTGAGCAGCAACTAAAAAAAATCTAAACAAATAAATAAGGGAAGCTCTCCAGACTTTTGCTTATATGCCCATTTTGATGCGCATGTCACACGTGACTAAGCAGAAATGGAGTTTTGGTCACTAGTCTGGAACTTTACTATTCTGCTCACTCATTCGTGCCACTAGGATGGATACATTTTGTGCATGTACCGACACAACCTCTCCCCCTTAAAGCAATTAAATACTAATTCAAAAGCTTGCAGAGAATTGCTTGGACTACATTTGGACAGTGACTAGCGAATGCTCATCAGCAAAAGAGGCAGGGCTTCTAAGGATCAAGAGAACTATGCCTTGGCCTCCAATATATAGTAAAAATGGATGCTAGTCATGATGCATGCCTATTATCTCCAGGATCAGAGGAGCATGCCTATTAGATGAGGTGCTGTGGAACACAGGCAGGGTAATGCTGCTGCAGTCGTCTTGTTTGTGGGCTTCCTAGAGGCACCTGGTTGGCCACTGCGTGAACAGACTGCTGCACTTGATGGGCCTTGGTCTGATCCAGCATGGCTGCTCTTATGTTCTTAATATATAGGGGACCCCCCCCAGTGGAAAGCAGCTGTTGCCATTCCTTTCCCGGTCAGCTTTATTTTATTCTACCATGCGCACACCCCACGACGCTCTGACTGTGCATTTCACAGCCTCTCTCACCTCTACGATTCCATGGCTGATGGTTCCATATTGCCTCTTCCTCAGCATCACCAAGCTGATGACTATCACCGTGGCTATGGCAACCGCTATCACCAGAAGGCCAATAAGAGCGCTGCTGCTGAAGCTGAAGTCGTCACGCAGAGAACTGTCACTTTCCTGCAAGGAGGAGCAAAAGACGTGGAAGGGGTGAGAGGCCTGGAGACTAACACCAACCAGGAGGCACCTTCCCTCGGACCATCTGCTGTGACAAGCATGAGATGCAACTGGTTATGAACTTGCCCTGCTCTCTGTCACCCGGCAAGGGTCACCTTTCAAAATACCTTCTCAGCTATGTGCACCGTGCGCACGTGACCCATGCAGATTACCCTGTGCCCCCCGGGAACGGGGCCGTTTCTGATTGAAAATACCAGGTCTGTAGCTTCTTGCAACATTCACAGCCGCTTCGGAACAAAATGGGACACACGGCGACACTCCACACTGACACAGGCGCTCCCGGTACCCCTAACAAGCAGCTCGGGTTGGCAGCCACATACATACCGGCTCCTCCACTAGTCCACCGACTCGCTCGGGATTGAAAATCATTTCCTTGACATCAAGGGTTTCATCAATTACCTGAAAACAGTCATGAAGGAATTTTACACAAAGAGCTGGCGACAAGGAGGAATCACTGGGCATGGGGATGGCATAAAAGCCCACTTGGCTGCAAAATGCAGACACCTCTGCTGAACCAACAGCTAGTCAACTCTACGGCATTGTTACACACACGCAGACCTCACACTCGCTATGAGACCCTTCGTACCTTTCAACCCTGAGAAACTAAATGGAATTTGGTTAAACGCGTGTCCATCACAAAACCAGTTAGGCATGGCATGTGTTTCAAAAGTGACTACCTCCTGACCGGGGGGGGGGGGGGGAGAATGCTTTGAGCTTAATCAGATAAAGGTAAAGGTAGTCCCCTGTGCAAGCACCCTGACCCATGGGGTGACGTCACATCCCGACGTTCACTAGTCAGACTGTGTTTACGGGGTGGTTTGCCAGTGCCTTCCCAAGTCATCTACGCTTTACCCCCAGCAAGCTGGGTACTCATTTTACCGACCTCGGAAGGATGGAAGGCTGAGTCAACCTTGAGCCGGCTACCTGAAACCAACTTCCGTCGGGATCGAACTCAGGTCGTGAGCAGAGCTTTTGACTGCAGCACTGCAGCTTGCTACAGTGCGCCCTGGGGGCTTCTTGTTTATGCAGATGCCAGTTGGTTAAAACTGTTCTTGAAAAATCAAGGCATTTGAATGGAGTAAACCTGGTTCAGGATTGTTAACCGATTGAAGCAGTTTTCACCTTTGACTACGATCAAACATTCGCTGCTTTCAATTAAGAGTCCAGCAGGGCTCACGCCACACACTGCAGCCGAGCTGGCCTTGGCACCAGCGCTCAGAATTACAGCACGGCCATTTCCCTCACTACGCTTGTCCAAAGCTGCTGGCAACAGTCCGAAATAAGCTGGCAAAGCTGCCAGCAAAGTCGGTGTGTCAGAGCATCAAAAGGCTCCAGTTCTGCTATCACGCATCAGAAAGGCTTTCCATGATGAGGGCATGGGCTTCGCTTTCTTCACCCTCCTACCCTTCTGTCACTAAGACATATGGGTAGCCCTGCAGCAGCAGTAAAGCTGCTACTCCTCTGCACCATATGGGATAATGAATATAGTGACTGTCAAGCAAGCAGCAGACGGCGTAGAAGCAAGCCACAGAAGCAGAAAGCCGTTCCTCCAGCTCAAGGTTCCCGGCGGCCAAACGAGCGCAGGGGACGTACCACATTCTCGTCCAGCTTGCTCTTGCTGTTGATCACTTTCTCTTCCGCTCCAATCAGCCCGTCAAGGTCAGCCATGCCAGACCCTGCATAGAAGAAATGACGTATGAGCCCGGGCATCAGACCTGCATGGCGCAATGCCCAGGCAGGGCCATCACCCCTTCTGCAAGCAGCGCCGTTCTTTTCTCTAGACAGGTATTGGAAAGACATCAATGAGCTACGCGAGCGTGACAGACGATGGGCAATGAAAGGGGGCCTGGCAAATGAGATACATGTATAGGAACGGTCAGATTTTTCCAGGACGTTCACGCGCACGCTTGTTCTATTACCCAAATCAACATGACATGGCAACAAAGCAATGGGAGGCCTGAACAGGAATGCTGTCTTTGGGGGTTGCGGCTCCTGCCCCATGAGGCAGCCGCTCTCTGCGAGGCAGGATGCCGCATTCTTGCCTTACTGGAGTCAGCACCATTCCTTTTAGAAGACGCTGCGCATCAGCAACTATTCCAAGAAAGAGCCTCAAAGTCATCCAGAGAGGTCGCCCAGTGAGAGAGAAGAATGAGTTCCTTGCCCCGTGGCCTGGCTCAAGTCCAGAATCAATCCAGAGGAGGAGTTAATGAAGTTGTGGATATTGCCTAGCTCATCACAGCTAGAACCTGGCGTGGGATACAGAGGAGAATTTTAAAAAAAGGGACTGTTCTGAGCTACAACGGGGATCTGAACTTGCAGAAACCAAGCAGGAATGAACCACAGCAGAGTCACACCTGCAAGCGAGACAAGCTATTATGAGCATCTGATATCTGAATTCTGCACTACGGGCTTGCTGAAGGTAGTTTTAGGCGGGCAGCCGTGTTAGTCCAGTAACAACTTAAGAGACCAACAACATTTTCCAGAGTGTAAGCTTTCAAAAGCTCGCTTCATCAAATATATAAGTAAAAATGAAGCTCCGTAAGTCCTTATACCCAGGTCAAATGGTGGAGCAGGTGTTACCAAGAAGGCCAGTTGGAGTCTCACCTCTATGCAATATCTCCTTGCTCTAATCAAGCTGTGTTTTTTGTATCGCCCCTCTGCAACCTGACTCCAACTGCCCCTTCTCGGTTACACCCCTCCTACCTGACCCGGAAATAAAGGCTGCTGTATCTTCATTCTTACTTGGACTTGCAGAAGGATCCAAGGTGGGAACTGGATTCTCCAGAGACTCTTGCACATCCAAGAGATGCACCCATAACGGGACAAGGAAATACAACACGCCCCACTTCATAATGGATTACGTGCTGCTCTGTGTGGGCTGTGCTCACAGACCAACAAATGCCTTCTATTAGTTAGGCTCTCTGAGAAAGAATGGCAGGGAACTCTGCTTTGGGGGCAGCTGCCACCATTACTGTATTTTTTTTTTACAGCTAGAAAATGCTAAAATGCTAACGCAATCTAGAAAAAGAGGGCCAGGCGTTACTGCCTATCACTTCCAACTCCAAACAACCTATTTCATAGAATCACAGAGTTGGAAGGGGCAGTACAGGCCATCTAGTCCAACCTCCTGCTCAATGCAGGATCAGCCTAGAGTATCCCAAACAAGTGCTTGTCCATCCTCTGCTTAAAGACTGCCAGTGAGGGGGAGCTCGCCACCTCCCCAGGTAGCTGATTCCACTGTTGAACAACCTTTGCTGTAAAATACTTTATCTTAATATCCAGCTGGTACCTTTCCACCTGCAATTTAAACCCATTATTGCGAGTCCTATCCTCTGCTGCCAACAGGAACAGCCCCCTGCAGATGTCAGACAAACTCTGGATTGTGCCACCTTGCTTTCCAAGACTTCTTGAGCAGGTCACGTATGTGATTTTACAGCTGCTGAACCCACTCTGGCCCTCAAACCCCTTCTAACCAGTTAGCTTCTTGCCTTTATAGGCTGAATTCTCAGGAGCCAACACAGCAAAGACTCCAGGTTGCAAATTCAGCCACTGTGACAGGTACCATTAGATAGTTCTGCACCTCTTAGCAGCCTTAAGTGGCTTGGTACTCCGAAGGAAAGCCCTTTGTATCATGCACATCTCTGGAAAGCAACATCCAAGGTTTTTGCACACTGTATTCTTTTTTTTTTTTTTGTAATGAGCAGGGCTTGAAGGAAAATTAAATATACCATAGCTCAGGTCAGTGAGAATCATAGAATCAGAGAGTTGGAAGGGGCGCAGGATCAGCCTAGAGCATCCCCGACAAGTGTTTGTCCAGCCGCTGCTTGAAGACTGCCAGAGAGGGGGAGCTCACCACCTCCCTAGGCAGCTGATTCATTGTTGAACAACTCTTACTGTAAAAAAATTTCCCCCTAATATCCAACTGGTACCCTTCCGCCCATAATTTAAACATAACCAAGACCTGTCATTAAGAGATTACCGGCTCCCCCCCCCCCCCCGGTTGGTTTTTGCCATCTACGCTGTCCCAGTAAATTCTTCAACAGAACTGATAAACTGAAGTAGGGAGAAAACTGGTTTCAGCCGACCGAGGCTCATATTCATTCTACCACTGAGGAGCCTACCAAATCCAGAAACAAGGTAAAAATCCAGGAAGAAAAAGACTAAGCAATCCGCCTTTTAAATCTTCCTCATGCATCTGCAAGAGGGTAACTTAATGAATGGAACATTGGCCCTGCCATAATACGATCCCTGATAATCTTGAATTTTGAGTTACCAAAGCTGTTCTCTACAGATAAGTGCCTTGAAAATTTAAGCTCTGCTGTTTACCAAGTTCTTTGGACTTTGGCCTTGGTTCAAGAGGCTGAGGAAAGCTGGTGCATTCTAGTTAACAGCAAAAGAGCAAAGGGCGACAACACTTGTGTGTGTGTGAAGTGCCGTCAAATTGCTTCCGACTCATGGCGACCCTAGGAATCAATGTCCTCCAAAGCGTCCTATCTTTAACAGCCTTGGTCAGGTCTTGCAAATTGAGGGCTGTGGCTTCCTTTTATAGAGTCAATCCATCTCATGTTGGGTCTTCATCTTTTCCTGCTGCCTTCCACTTTTCCTAGCATTACTGTCTTTTCTAACACTTGACCAGCGCTATACAGCACTACGATCAAATTCAGAATACTTTGGCTTTGTTACTCCTTGTATTTAAAAAAATAGCTTTTGCTATAGGAAAGAGTCCAAGCAGGAGCCAGTGGAATCAAAACATGCATACACACAAAACCTGAGAGAATATAAAGACACTACACCTGATTCCCTGTCCTCATGAACCATAGACAGGGATTCTCCAAATTTGGCAACTGAAGGCATTTTGGCAAGTATTTGGTGGGCCGTTCCAGTAACTACAGAATTTTAAAACCAACCCAGGTAAACTACTGAGAAGGCAGCCCAATCCTCTTTCCCTGTTACCCTCGCCACTCTTCTGCAACACTTCCAGCCCTCTTCCTCTTAAGTCGGAAGGAGAAAGTGATATTTCAGATGGAATCCGTTTATGTAATCCTTTATAGCGTAGCATATTCAGAACTCAAGATGCTTTGTGTTACTCGTTAGCAGAATTCCTAGAGCTCTGCTCAACTCAACACACAGTCCCTCCTTTTAATAAATATGGAGAACAGGCAGAAAAATGGCTACTGTGATCAAGTAAGGATGAACACATGAAGCTGCCTTATACTGAATCAGACCCTTGGTCCATCAAAGTCAGTATTGTCTACTCAGACCGGCAGCGGCTCTCCAGGGTCTCAGGCAGTGGTCTTTCATATCACCTACTTGCCTAGTCCCTTTTAACTGGAGATGCCGGGGATGGAACCTGGGACCTTCTGCATGCCAAGCAGAAGCATGCTCTACCACTGAGCTATGGCCTTTCCCCAATTTTTCACCCTAGTGTAGCCTGCACAAACACCACAAAGGATACTTTACGCATGCTATGAAAATCATGGTCTTTATGCTGCACCAACGTCTCTCACGTGACATCTACCACGATCAGACCATGAATGTACCAGAGGCAGCCACCTTGACTAGTTTTACATCAAGGATCAAGAAGGTCTTTGTATGGACAGACAGGCAGGTGAGGGTGAGGCTATGAAACTAGAAGCAAAAGCTAGCAGAAACACACTGAAAAAGGTGGGGGCACGATGGAAGGCATTTGAGGAGGCATCAGCTTAGAACCAACCTTTTTTCATTGGATGGTACAAGTCCGGCTGAGAATCTATAGCAGAAGGGGGGAAAAACAAAAACAAAAAATAGCAGAGAAAGGAGATTAAGAGGAGAGAAAAGAAAAGGCTTGGGCCCAGGGCAACAATTAGATTACAGATCGAAAGTTCAGTCTTTTCTCTTCACCCCAATTCTGAACACAGAAATAGCAGATGCAACAAAAGATAATTCTGGTAAGCCTGTAGCCATGGGTGTGTGTGTGGGGGGGGGATGTCATGAGACCAAGCTTTGGGCTAAAGACCTGTACACCTCAAAGGATTAATCCACAGCCAAGCCAAAAAGTGCCCCCTGCAGACAGAGCAAAGACTAGTAAAAGTCTCAAGCTGCCATGCATACAGGATGCTAAATGCTTCAGTTAACAGTTGCAGTGTCCTGACTAGTAGAAAAGAGCAAGAGTCCAGTAGCACCTTAAAGACTAACACAATTTCCGGCAGGGTATGAGCTTCCGCGAACCACAGCTCACTTCTTCAGGGCCCTGACTGTGAAGGTAACATCTCAGCGTGACAAACTGTCGAATGAAACTAGCGGCTGAGGTCCCAGCTGCCTACTTGCTTAGACACCATGAGCTTCTTTTAAAGCAATTCTGATGGGACAACGAATGTGAAGACAAGGGTATCATCCTAACTGACTGGGCATCAATGCTTGTTCAGCGCTCGCTGTCTACGTGTACAGATGCTCGGTTCTTCATACCTTCACTTTCAGATGAGGCCGGGAACGTTTTCACCTGGAACGGACGGAAGGGCTTGCCATCAAAGAGGGGAGACTCCTCACTTTCTTCAGAACTCACCCGGACGTCCACCGGGGATTCCGATATGGAAGAAGTGAAGTGGTCCATGTCATCCCGCTGCTGTTGAAGCAGCTCATCTATGAAAGAAGGAAACTCTTAGGGTGGGGATGGAAATTCCTGGGTGGGCCGGACTATGACCCCAACAGCCTGAGGACTCCAGCAAAACGCCTCCATCTTAGGAAAAAGTTTCCCAGCAAAACTTCACCCAAACTCCTTGTATATAGGATATATGTTTTCACATATTTTGTATGAGATGCATTTTTTTAAGAGCAATTTCATAGGCCTCTACATGTTTTTGCATTCATACCCCACTGCCTTTGTTGAATTTAGAGGCCAAAAATGCTTTTGGTAAACTACATTGGGGGACTCTACAAAATCAAGTCAAAGATACTAACCTATCTCACTTTGGATTTCTTCAGCCACATAAGGTACCTTGTAGAGAAGGGACAGACTTTGATTCATCCTTTCTTCGATCACATGGAGATGCGTCATCACCTACCAACGGAGAGGACAGAGTTCAAACAGGTAGTTTCTGTTCTATTTTTAGTGAAAACAGATAAGCCTGCTCTGGAGAGCAAGGTGTTTAGAACTCCTCCTATTTGCCTTACATTAAAAAAAATATATAATAAACCTCCTAAAGCCAAACTTTAGAATAGTGGTAAGAATGTGATTGCTTTACTGTATCAGGCCAAACTCCATTTGGCCTAGCAACAATGCCTGCCCAAATGCATCTAGAAGTTCACAAGGAAAGCCAAAAAAGAAAGAGAGAGAAAAAGAGGAAAAGAGGGGGGGGGAGTGCATCCTGTTTGCCAAGAAGTATATTGCTTCTATACACAGAATGCCACTTAGTTGTCCTGGCTAATGGCCATAATACATGGTACATGTTTAATAATTTTAAGATCTGAACTTGGACATCACCACACCTTGTGGCAGAACACCACACACATGATCATGTGTTGTGTGAACCCTTTCGTCTGCATGTTTATGTTTATGGCCGGCCAGCCAAGTTTAGGGCACCACAAATACTGCCAATTTTCAGGAAGACGGTTGAATTTCAGCGGGCCTATTGCTGAAGATGCTGAGCATTTGGTATTTTGCTGACGTTCGGGGCTTTGTAAGAATTGTTTAATGTTGATATATTCCTGATATATCAGGAGAGCCAGTGCGGTGTAGTGGTTAAGAGCGGTGGTTTGGAGTGGTGGATTCTGACATGAAGAACTGGGTTGGTTTCCCCACTCCTACACATGAAGCCAGCTGGGTGACCTTGAGCTAGTCACACTCTCTCAGCCCCACCTACCTCACAGGGTGTCTGTTGTGGGGAGGGGAAGGTGATTGTAAGCCGGTTTGAGTCTTCCTTTAGTGGCAGAGAAAGTCGGCATATAACAACCAACTTTTCGTCTTCTTTTGTTTGTTTTGTGTATGCAAATGGAATGTTACCGCTTTTGTTTGCCCTGGATCTTCAAGAAATCAACTTTATTCAGTAAACACCAATTTTAAAGCACAGTGAGTTTCACCTAGTCCAGGTTGAAGTTTATTTAACCGTTGTTGTTTTTTTTAAAGCAATGGTGAATGAAAGGAATGAAGGGAACTGTAACAAGCTCTCCAAATGCAAGGGGACTGGCAGGCTCTGTTCATATTCTTTTGACAGTACAGTTGTATGCTCCGATTCTGCAGAGGATATTAAAGTCAGGAAGGACCTCTTTCCCACCAGCATAAGATGCAAACTGAGATTTGTTTAGATACTTTATCAGTTGTGTGGTTCTAAAAGTGCCTAGATTCGTTCCATGTCAATTACTGCCCCAAAAGAGAAGAAAATCTCAACATCCCCAATTGTGCACAGGTAAGGATTCTCTGCCGGTGCCTCTACTACAAATGGCTGATCTGCCTATTTTTTTTTTTTCAAAAGAGAGGATTTGTGTTCAAACCAGAGGCAGGGGAGGAAGGATGGAAACATCTTTTTGCCAGCTGAACGAGATCGGGGCTGACTGTATGCGCTGTTCCTCCTACTTCAGGTGTTTAGCCTGGGGGTAGCCAGAGGACCAAGGCCTCTACGCCTGTGGCTTCTCACCTGTGGTCCTGAAAGCGCCACAACAGCAAATCTAGGACTAGCCTAGGATGCAGATTAGCTTTTAATTAAACTGCATTTTTTGTATTTTGTTAGCTGCTTTGAAGAAGAAGAAGAGTTGGTTTTTATATGCCGACTTTCTCTGCCACTTAAGGGAGAATCAAACCAGCTTACAATCACCTTCCCTTCCCCTCCCCACAACAGACACCCTGTGAGGTAGGTGAGGCTGAGAGAGAATGACTTGCCCAACGTCACCCAGCTGGCTTCGTGTGTAGGAGTGGGGAAACAAGTCCAGTTCACCAGATTAGCCTCCGCCGCTCATGTTGAGGAGTGGGGAATCAAACCCGGTTCTCCAGATCAGATTCCACCGCTTTGGATCCCTGCTGCAAAGAAAGCTGGGATAAAAAAAATATATTCAATCGTATCTGGAGAATAAAGCAGGCTTGTTCAAAGAGAACTTGCCTGGGCTTAAAAGCCGGGTGCGGTTTCCTGTTTTGGAGCACGGCCACGAGTCATTTCCTAAAACTTTATGGCAGCGATGCAGCTGCCCTGCAGAGGGTGCTGCACATTGAGGGATTTTTATAGACCTAATAGACAAGGAATGCTAATATGGATCTCCAAATTGGGAGAACACTGATGAACTGAACAGACCTAGTTTTACAGACTGAAGTGATCTGACTTTTAAAAGGAAAGGATGAAAGCAATTTAATTTTCTGTGTCGCAGCCTGTCAATCAAGCGGATCGATTTGAGAGCCTGAAGTGCATTCAAAAAGCAAAGCGAACAGAATTGAACTTATCGCCCACGTTCCTTGCATGCCGATGGGTTGACGCTGCAGCCTGTGGAAGGAATTAAGGGATCTCAAAGATTTTGGGTTGAGTGTCCAGTTTGCACACTCACTCCAGTCTTTGGAAGAGGGATCCAAAAGGGAGTGTGTGTTATAAATGGTGCCGAGTTGGATGCAAGAAGACAGTACCGGGTACCCTTAAATGATAGAGTAAGACCCCTGGGCTGAAGCCAAGAAATACTATGTGCATTCCGAGAGTCAAGGAATAGGGAACCATTTGCTGCTCAAGAGACTGAAGGAATTCAGAATAAACTTGCCAGAGTTAAAATTCACCGAAGGAGATACCGTGAAGCAAGGCAGAGATCACAGCACACAGAGCTAATCTAAACTACAAAGGAAGCGTTTTCAGCACGGCTCTGCAAAATTGAGTTCATGCTCCAGTCCTGCTTCTAAAAGCAGACAATGCAAATTACTGAACTCAACACAAAATAGCTACTTATTACCTTTGACAGTGCTTTTCTTTGCAAGAGTCTCTCTTGGCAGAAGAGAGAGGAACGGATGCCGGACTGTCTAGCAAAACAGCTCCTAGTCGCAGTTTGGCTGGTGACCTTGGAAAGGCCTTTCTATGTACCCCATTATTCCTTCCCTCCCACCCACCACCCCCACCTCTTCACAGTCATGGATACGACAAATCTGGTAAGAAAAACAAGCCTCAAAAAAGGCATTGGAAAGTCGCATAAAAAGGTCCATTAGCAGGAGGGCTGGGAGTCGAGCAAATCCCTCCATTGAAAAAACACGCCCAGGTTCAAAGGCACAAATATTTGCTCCTAGGCACTACCTTCTCAGGTAAGTGCTCAAGCCACACCGAAGCTAAGGAAGACAGTGGGGTGAGTTGTGGCAAGTCACATTCAGCTGTATCCTTGTTGTTGCTTTTAGTCACTCGGCAAAGGCAAGAGACTGCTGAAAGGCAACATACTGGCAGGACAGAACACAGGCAAAGTATAAGCTTCACAAAAATAAGGCGTACAGTAGGGATGTATGAAGACCATTCAAGGAAATGCCATTGCACCTGACCGGAATTGCAGCTGCAATCCAAAAGCAAGCCTCTGGCTTCACTCAGGCTAATAGGAACAATCACCGTTTTTGTTGAGCCTCCAATACCCTAAACACCAAACATGTCTTTACACCATCAAGACAGAAGCAACGCCAGATTTGA
This sequence comes from Euleptes europaea, assembly GCF_029931775.1. NCBI lineage: Eukaryota > Metazoa > Chordata > Lepidosauria > Squamata > Sphaerodactylidae > Euleptes > Euleptes europaea. Next base: position 12,465,128 of record NC_079325.1, on the reverse strand, counting down.
ACAGACGGTCCTTTGCCGTGACAAAAGGCAGCAGTGAAAGAGAAAGGCATGGCTCCTCTTCAATACACGATATTCTGCCAAGCTGACAAGTGAAGTGTTTCAACGGGCCCTCTTCAGTTTGGAAGGCTTACCTAGGAACGGGTCCTTCTGAATACTCGATAAAAGTGCTTCTTAGGCATCTTTCCCTACCTGCGATTTCATCTGCGCAGCCTTTTCTGGGTCAACTTGCAAAACGTGCTGGTAATGGCGAATTGTGTGCAGGCAGTCTTTGTTCTCGGCACGGACGTAGCGCTTCAGGGCTTGGAGGATCCGATGGGGCTGCGGAAAGTTAAACCAAACCGGTGAGCCGGGCAGAGGAGGGAAGCCGGCCCGACTGTTTCAAAGGGGGCACGTGGGTCCCAGAGCCCAACCCGCTTTACCCTACTGGGAAAAAATAACTCTTATTCTAACCCCTCAAATCTGGTTGGGGAAGGGCCGTAGCTCAGTGGTAGAGCATCTGCTTGGCATGCAGAAGGTCCCAGGTTCAATCCCCGGCATCTCCAGTTCAAGGGACTAGGCAAGTAAGGTGATGTGAAAGACCTCTGCCTGAGACCCTGGAGAGCTGCTGCCAGTCTGAATAGACAATACTGACTTTAATGGACCAAGGGTCTGGTTCAGTATAAGGCAGCTTCATGTGGTTTCACAGGGAGTGCAAGGTAAACGAGCTGCTGAATCCCACAGGGCAGAAAACTGGAGCTAGGCCAGTTAGGAATACATGGAAACAAATTTAATCTGTTTTTTCCAAACAAGTGGCATAGTACCCAATGCTAGGATTAAAACGCTGCACCTAAATGGAACAGCGCCTGTAAGAACTGTGGCCCCCAGAAGACTGCTGTTGCCAGAGGGGAAGGGGGGTTCTCATCTTGCTTCGGGCACAGAGGAGGGCAGGGCTGAACAGCTGGGGTCTCTCAGCCCTGGATGGGGCTCTCCCCATACAGGGCTGAGAGACCCCAGCTGTTCAGCCCTAACCTCTTCTGTGTCCGAAGCATGGTGAGGAAGCCTCCGGGAAGCCTGCTGCCGCCAGAGGGGAGAAAGAGCTGCAAGGCAGGGGAGAGAGAGACAGACCAGCTGCTCAGCCCCAACCTCCTGCACGCCTGAGCCTCCCAAACAACTTCTCTCTGGACTGAGACTCAACTGACCCATGTTACATGAGACTTTCGGTTTTGTTTAATATGACTTCAGCGGTGTTAAATGGAAGATACGGCAATTTACCTTATACAGACAGGCATTGACCATGTGATCTGAAGAGAGTGGATTCGTTATCCCATATGATGTTGGAATGCCCCCAATATAATTCCTATCGCAATAAATGGATTACCCTTATCTTAATCAAATTACCTGCCACAGTAACAAAAGATAAATCGGTCCCCTTTTTGCTGGCAGATAGAGATCAAAGAACAACACTGGTGGTGGCCAAGTATCTATCTACCAAGTTTTCCTTAAAGAAATAAAGGCTCCCCTTATACTGCTCAAGACCTTTTGGTCAAGAGAGCTTGAAAGAAGGAAAAACGTTTAATGTGACTTTTGTGTGTGTGTGCAGAGTGGTCAGCTGCAGTACTGCAGTCAAAAGCTCTGCTCACGACCTGAGTTCGATCCCGACAGAAGTCGGTTTCAGGTAGCCGGCTCAAGATTGACTCAGCCTTCCATCCTTCCGAGGTTGGTGAAAGGAGTACCCAGCTTGCTGGGGGTAAAGGGAAGATGACTGGGGAAGGCACTGGCAAACCACCCCGGAAACAAAGTCTGCCTTGGAAACGTTGGGATGTGACATCACCCCATGGGTCAGTAATGACCCGGTGCTTGCACAAAGGACTACCTTTACCTTTAAAACACCTTGGGTCCTGCTTTGTGGGAGGCAGGCAGGGTAAAAACCCATACATAAAATGTCTGCTTTTGCAATCTCTTAGCCCATGCCTGCCACCGGTCAGTAACACTCGCCCTTCAGATACGCCCACCCTCTTTACGCCATTCGTGCATTTGAAATGATTCAGGGGACGAACCCGTGGGGGGTCAGTCTGCAGAGCAACTAGGTAGTTTTCCAGAGCGATCCGGCGGCGTTCATCCAGCATGGCTTCTACGCGGGCTAAGTGAGTCTCCACCAGCTGCTGCTTCTCGCTGGCAGCTTCTTTCTCGAGCGATTTAACCATGGCCTGGAATCGCTGCAGGAGCAAGAAGATACGTTGCAATGTTAACAGGCTGCAAGGAGATTAATTAGCGCCAACCTGATTAGCGATGCCTTGGTCAGCCAGGAGCTGCAAAACCTCAGAATCCAAACCTATCTAGTCTTACTCTGCAACTTGGTCCAAAAGTATAGCAGGGAAATGCAGAAGAAGAAGAGTTGGTTTTTATATGCCGACTTTCTCTACCCCTTAAGGGAGACTGAAACCGGCTTACAATCATTTTCCCTTCCCCTCCCCACAACAGGCACCTTGTGAGGTAGGTGGGGCTGAGAGAGCTCTAACAGAACTGTGACTTGCCCAAGGTCACCCAGCTGGCTTCGTGTCTAGGAGTGGGGAAACAAATCCAGTTCACCAGATTAGCCTCCGCAGCTCATGTGGAGGAGTGGGGAATCAAAGTCCAGATCAGACTTCACCACTCCAAACCACCACTCTTAACCACTACACCACGCTGGCCTTGTAGCCAGGGAAGCAGGTGTACCGGCAGCATTGGATAATTTAGCATTTGTGGCTTACAGAGATATGCACAAGCTTGTTTAATGCTAATAATAATAATGGGAACCATATTGACCTATTATAGAGAGTGCAAACAGGTTGAGGTCCTGCCCTAGGTCAGTCGATGTACCTTTGACAAACTGATAAAGAGTCGCAGAGGCTGAGAAAGGCATGAATCCTCTCACCCACTACGCACAAGCAGAAACATGTTTAAAGACAAGTAACAGACCTTGTAGTGAAATCCAATGCACTCAGAAGCAGGTCCCACTATATTTAATAGGGCTTACTCCCAGGTAAGTGTGCTAAGCATTGCAATCCCTTACTGCAAAACACCCAGATCAATTCTAACATTGTCAACTTTCAATTCTTCTACACAGTTATGGTTTAAGTTAGATTTTTTTTGTCGTTACCTTGTACATAATGTTTGCATTTATAAATAATTTAAATGGACATTGTCTGATTCTCTAGCATGAACAGGAAGGAAGCTTGCCTAGGCTACTGCAAATCAAGATGGACACGCCAATCTAAAAGTCAGAAAAATCAATCGGGGGCCGTTTATTTGCAGACCATTCTGATCTCCCATCTTCAGATGGCATAAATCAACGGCTAAGAAGTCCCTATTGAAAGTCCACTGCAGATTTCATTCTTAAGATGAGAGTTCAGTACTCCATCAGGAGGGCAATTTCATTCGCAACCTCATAGCTTTCTACTAGCTTTGCACAGATAAGAGCTTTGTATCTTCACGTTAACCACATCACACTAAAGACGACTATGAACAGTCCCTTGTTTCAGCTAAACCAGACAAAGTGTGGATGTCTACAGTTATCTTTCGGTGAGCCAACCAACACACCTTAGTGGTAGGTTTCATCTCTCCCCGCTGCTCAGCATAAAAGATGATACTAAGCAGCCACAACAGGGGGAAAAATCCCACAACCAAGAAATAGGCCACCTCTAGCAGCTAGTCGGAGAAGAGGATTAGTTTTGGAACATTATTCTACACTTTGGCTTCGACCAGATTATATAGCAAAGACTCCATGTCTGGAAAGATCAAAGCAACCAGATACTCTCAGACTAGAGAATCCCTCCTTATCCCTCTAGGTGTATTGGTTTACCTGAGTGAGAGTCTGCCTCTCTGCCTTTGGGAGATTCTTAGCTTGGTTTTCTGCTTCTTCCCATTCCTTCTTAACCTATATAAAAGCAAGAGAGTCACAAATATAGTCCAGGTTACTTCTGAGTTTCTTCACCATATGGAGACATAAGATTCATAGAATCACAGAGCTGGAAGGGATCACCAGGGTCATCTAGTCCAACCCCCTGTACAATGCAGGAGATTCACAAGTACCTCCCCCACCAACACCCCCAGTGACCCCTACTCCATGACCAGAAGATGGCCAAGATGCCCTCCCTCTCATGATTGCCTAAGGCCACAGAATCAGCATTGCTGACAGATGGCCATCTGGATACAGCACAAGAAGGGGTCTGAGGTTTTCAAGGAACGCTGAAGCCAAACACCCTGCATCAGAGAGAAGTTTCTAAATCAGGATCACAGGTTACTGGAAGCTCCGAGTCATGCAAGTTTAAACACCCCCTAGAGGACAAGCTCAAGCTTCAATAAACAAACAGATACTAGGGCCAAATTGGAAAACCAGCATACAAAGCAGATAGCCAACCAATAAGGCCACCATGTTGAATGTGCAGAACAACAACACTATGGCACTACAATTTAAGCAAGACATACCTGGTCCATGCGGTTGTGATGCCGAACCTCTAGCTGTTCCTTTGCTTTCAGGAAACGGGCATGCTCATTGTCATCTGCAGGGTTTTCGAAGTAGACGTCCACATCGTCAGTAGGCACAGGAGTAGGAGGAACTGGAAGAAGACAGGATGGGAAGTATCAAGGGCCCTGGATTCGGTAGCTGCTGCTGTGAATAACGGTGCCGGGAAAGGGAAAACATTGTGCCCGCTGATCTACTCACAGGAACAGCTTTTAGGGGAGGGGGTGTGGCTCAGTGGAAGAGCCTCTGCTTTGCATGCAGAAGGTCCCAGGTGCAATCCCCGGCATCTCCAGTTTAAAAGGACCAGGTGACAGGTGATGGGAAAGACCTCTGCCTGTGACCCTGGAGAGCCACTGCCAGTCTGAGTAGAAAATACTGACCTTGATGGACCAAGGGTCTGATTCAGTATAAGGCAGCTTTGCATGTGTGTGTTTAGCATTTCCAACTCAATTTTGATTTCTATCAACTACCAATTTTCTGTAGCACCTTAATTAGACATAATGTTTCAAGATATCTGAGGATGTCTTCAGAATCTTCTGATCTCAATCACTACGGATCCTGATTGTTTGAACTTGAACTATGGATAAGGCGATTGCCTCTCCTCCCACAAGTTTCTGCTGGGATCCATGGACGAGTAGATTAGCTGCTCAGTGTTCCCCCCAGATATCAATGAAATTGCTAGAGTAGTTTGACAGTTAAATCCCCTAGGAAAAGTCACACCCGTCAAGTCCCCATCTACCCCAGAAACCTTATCAAGTGATATGACAATAACATAGTTGTACAATACAACAAAGAGGCACAGCAAGGAAATCTATTTGCATAGTCACAACTGGACAGCTAGCGGGGGGGGGGGGGGAACGTGTCCTTCAAACATTTTTAAAGCGAAAGGAGATGAGGCTGCACCTCTATCAAATGATCACGACTTTTACTTGCAGAGTCCATATTTAGGAGTCAGACTAGCAAAAAGAGAGGGAGGGGCTGTGGCTCAGTGGTAGAGCATCTGCTTGCCATGCAGAAGGTCCCAGGTTCAATCCCCGGCATCTCCAGCTAAAGGGACTAGGCAAGTAGCTGATGTGAAAGACCCCTGCCTGAGACCCTGGAGAACCGCTGCCGGTCTGAGTAGACAATACTGACTTTGATGGACCGCGATGGTCTGATTCAGTATAAGGCAGCTTCATGTGTTCATGAGAAGCCATCTTTAGTGTCCTCTTTGCTAGTATGTGGCAGGACATGGTGCAAAGAAGAGTTGGTTTTTATACCCCACCTTTCTGTACCGTAAGGAGTCTCAAAACGGCTTACAATCGCCTTCTCTCCCCACCCCTCCACAACAGGCCCCTTGTGAGGTAGATGGGGCTGAGAGAGTTTGGAGAGAACTGTGACTAGCCCAAGGCCACCCAGCAGGCTTCATGTGGAGGAGCGGGGACTTGAACCCGGTTCTCCAGATTAGACTCCGCCACTCTGGACCACCCCGCCATGCTGGCTGTCACGTATCTTGAACTATGCTGAAGCACAGAAAAGGAAGTGTCAACCGCTAAGCTAAATGGCCTGAAACTAAAGCTATCTGAAGGTTTCTTATCATGTACCGAGAGGTTAGAGGCTTAGCTCAGGTACTGCTAACATTCCAAGAACTAGATTCGAGTCCAGTAGCACCTTGGCAGCTTCGACTCTTGAAAGATCATACCCCAAGAACCTTGTTGATCTCCAGGGTGCTAACTGGACTTGAATCTAGGTCTTCTACTGAAGTCCAACATGGCTACCCGCCTGAAACTGATAACCTTAAGTAACAGGTGGCAACCAAGGACAGTTGCGGCATCCAAACTTTGGAATTCCCTCCCTATAACTGTTTTGATAGCCTTTCTTTGCACTTTTCAAGCGGGACGTAGTGACAAGTTTACTTGCTGAAGCTTTGGCAGAGGGAGAAAGATAAAAGCTTTTTTAAAAAAAGTGTTATTGTATTTGCAGTGTTTGATTTGTGTGTGCAACGTCTGAATGTGTGTGGGTTGCTTATACTTTATGGCTGAATTGCTTTACTAGCTGCCTTGTGTACATTTTGTAGAAAGGTGAGACAGATATTTTAAAGGACGGTCACTAAATGTAAACACGAGGAAAACATGGGATTAGCGTTTGCAGGAACAACAAGGGGTTAGCCATAAATCCAAATTGGCCCTGATTAATAATTTTCGAAGCTGACTAAGAGTAATTTCAAATCGAACCTGATCGGCCTCCTGTACTTTGTCCAGACGATTGCGCAAGATGCATTTTGTACACTGATTGAACCCTTGGAAAGGCGTCTTGGAACTGACACTTGACTCTCAGTCCTTTTACCCCAACAGGGAACTGACTTCAGAGACAGTGACTGTGGATGCTGCCATTACAAAAAGCTCCATCTCTCTGTCAACGGGAGCCCAAATTAGACGTGCGGCATACTGCTCTATGTTTCTGAACCAGCTTTTAATAGAGATGCCCCAATTTCCACCCTCAAATCCTTTTGGGATGGGATGAACTTTTGTTCAGAAAGCTCCTGACATCCGCATCTTTTATTCCACCACTTCAATCAGGATCAACTCAATCAAAAGCATTTGCATGGAGCCCATTTTTGTAAACAGGATTACTGCTTGTATAGACAGACTGCCAAGCCCTGGGAAGTACAAAAAAGCCTTTCAAAAGACCTCTGCAAGCAGCCAAAATGGAAGTGCTGGAATTCAGCAGTAAGTTAAAAAGAAATGTTTTGGATGGATCTATTGTAATAGCTAGCAAAAAGGGCGGCAAAAGCCTCCAGCTATCAAATACAGTAATCAAGTTGTGGGCCGTATTCTGACGCTACAGAAAACAAAGCAAGACATTTTGCATTTGAAAAGGGCACAAGGAAGATTCTCCTATCAGTGGCAACCATCTGGAGAATATGGTTTAAAGGGGGATGCATGATTCTTTCACCTTGGCAATGCGGAAAGAAAACAGGGCCCGAATGAGGTGAATGAAGACAGCCGTTTGATAGCAAAAAAAGCTCAATCCCTACTACAAGATCTAGCAGAGGATTAACTGAGCCTTAATTACACTTACGGGTGAGATGTTACATTTTTTAGAGGCAGACAAATGCATGCAGGAAAGCAAGTCTCCCCTGGCTGCAGAAGCGTTAAGTCGAGGCCAAAATCTGAAGCCGCACAGAGACAAGAGGGGACTTTTGTAGGACAGACAGGACTTGGGCAGACACCAGGGGTCCGTAGGATGAGGCCACACACAGATCTTCCCTTGAACCAGCCAAGGATAAGACAGACAGGACAACAGCTCGCTGCAAGAGGGGGCCACAGCGGGAGGCGGGACTTACTCATCTTTTTACACACCGCCATACAATACTCCTCTGACTCAAAATTGTTCCTGTTGCCTCCGCAGCCTCCATATATAAAGCGAACGCACTTTCTCTTGTATATGTCGAAGTACCAACGGGGCATCACAGCCCGGCAGGGACCTGTCATCGCCTCCTGGGAGCAGACAGCTGTGTGGGAGATGGTTAAAGCATCAGCCGGTGGCGAGGAGCACAGCTCTGCTAAGCTTTTTCAACAGCGACGAGGGCTCTGGGTCAGTCTGAGCAGTTTGCCCAGGGCACTCCACAACAGTCATCGATTACTTTCCCTATTGCCATGCCACGGCTGGGAGTGGGGGGTGCTATTTTCTGAGGCCGAGCATAACCCCAGTAACAGGAGTGGTGTTAACACTAGGTGTGTGCGTATCTATAAACCCAAACCGAAAATAAACCCGAAATTAGCCATTTCAGTATATTTCCTGTTCAGGTTTACAGAATGCACAAAGCTGGGGAGAAAGCTGAAGCCGAATAGGGTCCTGGGGGGTGTCATTTTTCGAGGTAGAGCCCCCAAATTCACAGCATAGCTTGAAGGGACTCTCCTTACACGACCCCTGTAGTTTGGTGAAGATTGGGTCAGGGGGTCCAATTTTATGGGGTCCAAAAGGGGCTGCCCCCCCTCCTCCAAAGACAACCATTGCAAACTTCTCAATGCTTGCCTATGGAAGAGGAGGAGCAACCATAAAATCAGACCCCCTGACCCAAACTTTGGGGTTTGTGCAAGGACAGTCCCTTCAAGCTACGCTGTGGATTTGGGGGCTCTACCTCAAAAAATGGCCCCCCCAGGGCCAAATTTTTTCGGGAAACCGGAAAATAAGCTGAACGCCCATATTTACCAGTATGGGTATTTGGCTTATTTCAGGCTTCCCCAAAAAAAATCAGGCCCAATAAACCTGAACCCAAAATTTACTGATTTTTTTTTTTTTTTTTTTTTTTTGCACAGCCCTAGTTATCACTGAACCTGAACCCTGTGTTTTCCAGGTGGAGGGTAGGTTTTAATGCAGAAGCGTATCTAGTCCTTATGACATTCACAAGAATGAAGAGGTTCCGAGCAGCAGTCTCTAAACTTCCATTCAGCTCGTTACAAAAACCACTCTGCATATTATAACCAATCTTTTGCCCTGCCTGCAGTGTGGCAACTGACTTGATTCTTGGTGCCTCCCTGCAAGGGAGAGCTTTGGTGGTGGGTGTTGCTTCCATCCCTCCAACCTGGGCTTCCATTTCACACACACAGCCTGTCTCTCCCACCAATGGGTTTCAGTGACAGCTTCTTTGCAATCAGTGTAACCTTTAAAGCACTTAAAGCATTATCACAGAGAGATGTTCAATATTGTGGCAGGTGTTATAGTACCTGGGATTTGTCCTACTCCTGCTATCAAGGAACAACCACAGGGGAACCCAACTATTTTGCATGTCTTCTGAGGGCTTCTGCCCAGTTGCCACTGAAGTGGTAAATTTGCAACTGGGCTATCAGGGAGAAAGATCAGGTTTCCTCTGTGCTAAAGCAAAGGGTTTGTTTGGGGGTGGCAATATGGAATAATTATTAGATCATGTGAGTCATCGACTACTGTGGGAATATCCTACTGCATGGATTCCATTAACCCATCCATGCCAAAGAGACATCTAGGCCCTACTACGCAGGGGACTCTAAGGTGGTATATAACTTGGACTGTAACACCATTAGCCATGGAAATGGGTGTGCTTTCTTCAGGCTTGGTTCCACTGAATCAAAAGTAGCCACAGGCAGACAATGGTGAACTGCTGTCAAACCCCAAGAACAGCAGTGCTTTTTAAGAACATGCACATAAAAGGACTAATAAGTCAATAGTAAGCAAGTATTCTTCAAAACCCAAAGCCAGCTGTAATCCCTTCAATAAGATAATCGGCTTGATACTCCCTTGTATTATAACATTTGGATCCCTAGATGTCTACTTTTTCCCCTGCCCCCAGCCTCATGCAATAAGTTCACTTGCTGAAATAATGCTGGCACTTTGCCAACTAGGAAAAAAAAAATTTTTTACCGGCAAGATACAAGAGCTGCTGTTAACTATTCTGCAGTTTGTACTGAACTGAACTCCATTCTCTGCAAACACTTGCATATGCAGTACAGAGCAATCTGGCAGACTGTTGCCTGTCAAAACGCTACAAACGTTTAAGATACCAAGCAACAGAACTGGTTGCTTTGAATTACTCTGCTTTCGGGACCTAGCAGAGGTCTGATCAATTGTGTAAAACAGATTAGGATCCTTTCAATGATGAGACAGCTTACCTTTTGGGGACACTGCTTTATTTAAGCATCCAGCTTCTCATCTTCAGGAGGAAACCTGAACAGCTTCTTAACGCAAGAAAAAGGAAGCTTAAAAGGATCGTGTCCCCCAAAAGGGATGAAACGGTGCATCACTCTTTTCATGATGCTTATCTGTTAAACTTGTTTCTCTGGTAACCCATAATAAAAAAAACGAACCATTGTCCCGGTCTCTGGAATTTTTTTCTAAAATTAGACCACACAGATGCGTTTCAGCACTGGTTCCTAGAGGGCACTTGCGCCGAGTGCCAGAGACGAACGTTTTCCAATGAAACTGTCGGTCAGCTGGCATTCATACGCCCCAAGCTCCAGTGGGGGGGGGGGAGAATCACCTGCAAAGAGCGGCACACAGTGTTCTCCGCTGACCTATTTGGCAATTAAAAGCATCCAAACGGGAAGCCTACTGGACTGGAAATGGAACATTCAACATACAGACGGCCAAGATCAATCGGCAACCGCTGAAACAGACGGAGGCCAAAATGAAAGCTGTCACACGGCTGCTTACTTTTCACGTCGTTCATTATTTCCTTCTCGGAGAGAGATTTTTCAACGCCCGGCTCTGTCGGAGGCTCCTCGTTGTAATCTTTATAGCCGTCGTAATAGTAATCCCGGTCTACCACCACTTCCTCTTCATCTTCCTCTCGCTCCTCTTCTTCGTCCTCGTCCACCTCCACGGCCGCCGCTGTGAATTCTTCTGCGTCTGCCTCGGTAGGGAACTCGCTAAAAAGGTCGCAATTAGAAGGGGGAAGTTAATGCTCCTTTGCAGGCTGCCTTTGATGGGAACGAGCAGCAATTTGCTTTACGCCAGTTTTAAAAGCAGTGGTAGGAGAGGATGAGCGTCCAGATTGCAAATAATCCAAACCAGCCTCAGCTACCAGATGCTCCCCTTTTACATCTATGCTTGTTATCAGTTGCATTTGATACAAGTAGCTCCAAAGTGAGGCTTTAAAAAAAAATCTACATCCCATATGCAGTTAACAGCAACTAACAGTAGTAGATTCCAAGTAGTCGCCATGGCTCCCGACAAAAGGGAGAAAAGAGGAGAGAAACTCAGAACTTTAAAAGACTGAACAAAAATAAAAACCCATTTCTTGAGCTAGGCATCTCCTACATACACAATTCATAATTAGTCACCAGTGCGTATAACATCACGTTTCTCTGCTCCTCTGAGACGGCACCTACTTCACTTATAATCCTCGTGACCGCTCTGCTACCCCAACCAGTGGGGAAAAAACTACAGATAAAAAGCAGAAAACAGGGTTATAACTGCTACCTTTTATAACTATCATAGTTTTCTTCCTCTTCTTCATCTTCCTCCTCCTCTTTGGAAAGTGCTTCATCCACAATTTTGGACTGCGGGCAACACACATACTCTGTGCCATGGAACTGGTCTACTCCACAAGGTAGCAGCATGCCGTAGCTGTGCAGGATCATCCCCTCGGTTAAGCAAGCCTAGGAGTAGCATTTTGGCAAATATTAGAAGAGCGCCCCTTGCTTCACTGAAGCACCTTACATCCAAGCAACCCAGATATGATATCAGGTATTTACAGTACAGCACCATTCATCTTACAAAAGATGAAGACCAATGCACCTAAGACCGATGTACCGCACTCAGGTGTGGCAAAACCTGGCAGCCATATCATATAGCACTTCTTACCTTAGGGGAGGGATTGTGGCTCAGTGGTAGAGCATCTGCTTGGCATGCAGAAGGTCCCAGGTTCAACCCCCGGCATCTCCAGTTAAAGGGACTGGGCAAGTAGGTGATGTGAAAGACCCCTGCCTGAGACCCTGGAGAGCTGCTGCCGGTCTGAGTAGACAATACTGACTTTGATGGACCAAGGATCTGATTCAATATAAGGCAGCTTCATGGGTTCATGTATGTGAGTCAGTCAACTGATCAGTCAAATATTCCATAAAGCCAAGAATGCCACAGTGTAGATGGCAGCTCACCTTTATTGTTTCATTATAACTGGCTAGTGAGGGGCAGCTTGCCCCCCGAGAACTACATGGGCAGTATGAAGTCTAATATCGATGTTTGCAATGCACATTTTACCTTGAAACGGAAAGCGGCACAATGCAGAAGTCCAAATTCGAGCTGCATATAGTAATTATACATTTTACATGAAGAGCATGAATTTGTGAATGTTTCTGCTTATTAACATTTTTAGAAACCAACCCCAGGAGCATGTAAGAGGATTCCCACCCCCATCCAAAAAACAAATCTCAAATTTAATCGCTCTGCTTTTCAAAAGTCTGGCTCAAGAGGCAACCTCAAGTGTTCCAAATCTAGATGTTTTTAAGCCTCAATTACAGATTACTTTGTCCAAGTAAGAAAGGAGCCTGATTTTGAAGCAACCACATAGCTACGTATCCGATACTCTGACCTAGCAAGAAAGCTTGCAGGGAACTGGCAACAAACCAGAATCACCAAACTGGTTAAGAGAATGAAAATGCAACTCCATCTTACGCTGGTGTGTGTGTGTGTTATTTAAGCCTATGATCTCAGCTGCTTTGTTTTGGTAGTTCAGGAATAGCAGAACTCAATTAACTTGAGCTGAACTCAAAATACTAGCTCTAGACTGAACCCCTACAATTACTCCTAGAAGAAAACCAAACCTTTTTGAACATTGCATTCCAAGGTCTCCTACAGTTTCAAACGGCACTTTCTTCCTCCCAATACCCATTTCTCATCTCGCAGCTAGTTACCTCTTTTGCCACAGTGTGCCAGTACTGGTGACTTTTGCACACATCCATCCGCTCCCTGTGGAAGAACCGGCACTTCTCTGGAACCAGGAGGACGTCGCTGACAAACTCGCCCACTGGAAAAGAGGAGAGGCAAGATTCATGAAATGAAGGCACGCCAGCCTGGCTTTCTAACTCAAAGCCCTTCTGCGTTTCATCTCAGAAAAAAAGGTGTGCTTGTTATTGGACTCTGTAAGAATTATGAAACATTCACAGATGAATAAATTAGGTTAACACATTTCTATGCTTAGAGTGCTGCTCAAATATAGATATCCTACTTCATTCTTAGTGCTCAGAATTTTAAATGAATCCGGCAGACATTTCAAGGTGACTGAAAGCTTCGTGCAAGAAGCTACTTAACTCTTCCTGGAATACATAACAGCACAAACAAGTTTACCAGCAATATTTTATAATGATGAACCTATACCAAAACCAAAACCACCAGCAACAGTTGACACCGTGTATGTTTTCGTTCCACGGTTTTCCTATGTGTCCAAGATGTCCATTACTCCTCCAACTAATGCCATTTAACACTTGTTCAGTAGCAACACTGTGCCAGGTTACAAACCAAGTATTATATCCCGTGGGCCAGGGGTCTCCAACCTTTTTGAGCCTGTGGGAATTCTGACACAGTGAGGTGGGCAGGGGGAGAAGCCAGCCACAAAATGGTTGCTGAGGCTTACCTTCAGTCACACCGTGAAGATCCTTGTGCTGTGGTGGCAGCTGCTACATAAGCAGCATTTTTAAAAATTTTGCATAGCCAATCAACTTTCCAGTGGCCAACCGCCCCACCAAGGAGTTGGTTTTTATATGCCGACTTTCTCTGCCACTTAAGGAAGACTCAAACCGGCTTACAATCACCTTCCCTTCCCCTCCCCACAACAGACACCCTGTGGGGTGGGTGAGGCTGAGAGAGTGTGACTTGTCCAAGGTCACCCAGCTGGCTTCATGTGTAGGAGTGGGGCAACAAATCCAATTCACCAGATTAGCCTCCGCTGCTCATGCGGAGAAGTGGGGAATCAAACCCGGTTCTCCAGATCAGACTCCACCGCGCCAAACCACCGCTCTTAACCACTACACCAAGCTGGCTCTTAGAGACTTAGAATACCATGGCTATGGAATTCATACTTTTGTCCATCCAGTTCTTCAGTTAAGGGACAGAATTTGTCATCTGCTCAGACACAACAGCTACCAACTGGGAAGCAGAGCAGATGCTTATAGCTCGCAGGTCTTTGAGGCTTAAAGATTGAGAGAAAACAACAGAAAGCGTCACTAGCGCAGCTGTGTTTCCTGCATCTGTCCACACACATATGCATCACAGCAGCATCAATTCTCCAAGCTGCAGGCCAATCACAGCAACAGCTCCTCCCCTTCCCAAGCAATACCAGGCAGCTGCAGCCAGTACAAAAACAGATACGCCCACTTTTGTTGGGGTCACCATTTCTAGCAGAGGCAATGGCCAATAGTTGTGCTAGCTGAAGCTGGCGTTCTGGCTGGCCTGCAGGAAACTGGCTGAATGTCCAGAAAGGAGGGACTTGGCATGGGGGGGGGGGAGTACAGAGACGAAAAAGACTGCCATTGCAACCTTTCCTGGGGGTAGATGGTCAGGAATCGCCACTGGAAGGAAAAGAGCTCTCTTCTCCCTTCCACGTCACTACCCCAAATACAGGGCTGCAAATGGAAGGGGAGGGCAGGCAAATGCAGCCTGAGTAAATCTACCATGACCCTTGGGAAGGGCCCTTGGCTCAGTGGTAGAGCATCTGCTTTGAATGCAGAAGGTCCCAGGTTCTATCCCTGGAATCTCCATTTGAAAAGGATCAGGTGGCCGGTGATGGATAAGAGCTGCATCTGAGACCCTGGAAAGTCACTGCCTGTCAGGGTAAACAATACTGACCTTGACGGACCGATGGTCTCACACAGTATAAGGCAGCTTCAAGTAAGTTTACAATCCTATCTGTTATACTGCAATCCATACCAAGCAGCATTAAGAAGGTTGTCCAATATCCATACTGAATATCCATACTGACTTCAACAGAACTGCATATATTTTATTTTATTTTTGCAACAGATTAAATAAAACAGAATACAAACCACACAGCAACACAAACTGAACTCCTTGCAAACGGAGCTATTTTCAGTTTCACTACAGCGTGGTGTAGTGGTTCAGAGCAGCGGACCCTAATCTGAAAACCGGGTTAATTCCCCACTCCTCCACATGAAGCCTGCTGAGTGACCTTTGGCCAGTCACAGTTCTCTCAGAACTGTCTCAGCCCACGCAGAGGCAGTCAATGGCAAACAACCTCCACCTCTGACCACTTCTTGCCTTGAAAATCCTATGGGGTCACCATAAGTCAGCTGTGACTTGACGGCACTTTCTGCCACCAGCAACTAATTAAATCCCTGTCGTGTACAAGATGATTTTTTCAACACAGCAGCCATATTCCAAGCCATGACACTCCACTATCCACCTTTAAAAAGGTAAAGGTCCCCTGTGCAGGCACCGGGTCATTCCGGATCCATGGGGTGACATGACATCCCAACGTTTACTAGGCAGACTTTGTTTACGGGGTGGTTTACCAGTGCCTTCCCCAGTCATCTTCCCTTTACCCCCAGCAAGCTGGATGCTCATTTTACCTACCTCGGAAGGATGGAAGGCTGAGTCAACCTTGAGCCGGCTACCTGAAACCGACTTCCGTAGGGATTGAACTCGGGTCATGAGCAGAGCTTGGACTGCAGTACTGCAGCTTACCACTCTGCGCCACGGGGCTCCTATCCACCTTTAGCAGGTCTTTTTGCACTGAGTTATTTCCAGTTAGGGAAACGCACATAATTAAAACAGGTGGAATATTCATACAGGCAGATGCAACACAAACCCACTAATCCTGTACCTGGGGATGCCAGTCTGACTGAGAAAAGGCCCAGCCCTTCCCTTGGTTAACAACCATTTTGTGGACACAGGCCACTGATCAGACAGGGAAAAAAGCATATGCAATATCCAAATATGTGCATTTTTAAAGAAAAAATCATTCTGGGGATGCTTATGAATTAAGCATCCATTCAAGGACATCATGAAGCTAAGCCAACATCTTCAGGGCTTTGAACACGTTAAATCTTCATTAATCGCCTCATTTGTTTCACAATGGGATGTTTTTACTATGCTGTAGACTGCACATTTCAAATTTCCTTTTTGACCACATCCAGTCAGAATTGCTTAAGTTATAGCCAGGTGCAATAAAATGACAAGAAACTGAACCCTCAGGTTTTTTTAACTTTGGTTTCTTGCAGCCAGGTTGATATTTGCATTAGAGCTTCCTACCCGTTTTAGAAACGGCCTTGTGACCAAGACGTCTGTGTCAATAAATGGCAGAGGTTGCTTTGACTTGGTCAAAACCAAACAAGGAACTAGAGACTTCCATACAGGTGTGTTCAGAACATTTATATCCCACCTTTTGATTTAAGGCTGCTTCCACGTGGGATATCCCCCTACCCAGATGAGCCGTGGGAAGACCCCATAGTAAAAAGGGAGCATCCACACAATGTCCAGAAATGACTCATCTCAGCTCCTGTTCCCTTCCCCCTTTAATCTGGAGAAAACCAAAGCCTAAATTCCCTGCTTAAATAGGACACTGGAGGAAACTGTGGATAGAACGTATATCTAGACCAGTGGTTCCCAAGGTGGGCACTACCACCCCCTGGGGGGCAGTGGGATTACCTAGGGGGCTCTAAGAGGCAAGGGGACAGCAGGGGGGGCATTAGAGGTGGGGCCCTTCAACAGTGTTGTTGGATAGGGTAGGGGGCGCTGGGATTGAATTTGTGGAACCAAGGGGTCGGTGGCACGAAAAGTTTGGGAACCACTGATCTAGACACTCCACCCATAGCTACTAAAGGGAAGGGGCAGAGCCCTCTTATCTGGAGAAATGGGTCCGATCCCCTACTTCTCCACATGGAGCCTGCTGGGTGACCTTGGGCCAGTCACAGTTCTCTCTCTGCCCACACGGAGGGAGGCAACAGCAAATCACCTCTGGGCGTCTTTTGCCTTAAAAACCCTACGGGGTCGCCACAAGTCAGCTGTGATTTGACGGCACTTTTCCGCCACCCAAAAGACCCATTCATTCCGCCGAGAATGTCAGAACTATAATATCAGCTCGCTAGTTACAGTGGTGATTTTAAGCAGGCTGCTTTCACGGCCAACCGTGCAGGACTGCTGCAGTTGTGAGTAGCTCCTCGTGGCAGAGCCACCATGTAGAGATGGAAGCGGCCTTTGTGTGGCAGCTGCTCCACATAATGAGTCAGAGAGAGGTGGGAGGGAATGTGCCACAGGGGGCCGCTCCCACTGAGTTGTATTTTTATCCCTCCTAGGCCCTCGGTTCAACATGCAATACAATAAAATGTAAACACAAAACTGAATGCAAATGTGCTGCTGCTAAAAGCGGCAATTGCAGCCTACAGGCACCCGCTAATTAAAGAAGCGTCAATGCTGCCAGTTCTCCCTTGGCTTCCTTGCGGCAATCCTATCAGCAGAAGCAGCCTCATTCCAGGCCAATTGAGATACTGGGTTCCCCGGGCTCATATGACAAAAGGTACTCTACTAGTCAGGTATTATTTGAAGTCCGTGAGCTTTCAGATAACTTTGTTCTTAGCTGAATGATCACCTTCAATGGGAAAGAAAGCTTCACGCCCACAGCTCCCGCTCTGGATTCTCCTCCTCAGGTATGCAGTATGCTGCTTTAACTTTTCGTATGTTCTGGGATCTGAGATACACAACAGCTCAGGAGCAGCATATCGTGGCTTCTCTTTGATCCGTCCTCCAAGTTGCCACAAGCATAAACGCAGCATAGAAATTTCTAAGACCACGGAGCCAACCACACTACTTCAGCACTGCCAAGTGAACCGCAGTGAACACGGCCTTTCTTTAGCTACTATTTTGTGCTTTCCCAGAGGGCTTGCTAGAGAGAGGGGCGCACGTCATGGGTTGGAATACATGCAATCCACTCCAAAATATGGAAGGATAAAGTGCTCTACGCACAGTGAGACTGATGAGTAGGATCTCTTACGGACGTGATCCTCCCTGATTCAAGGGAGAAGACTGCGAATCCACTATCGGGCATTATGTACCAATATTTGCGTTAAAAAGCAGTTTGTAATTCTGCACAGAAAAGAGGTATAGAAGAAGAGTTGGTTTTTATACCCCGCTTTTCTCTACCTTTTACAAGTCTCAAAGCAACTGACAATCGCCTTCCCTTCCTCTCCCCACAACAGACACCTTGTGAATTAGGAGGAGCTGAGAGAGCTCTAATAGAGCTGTGACTAGCCCAAGGTCACCCAGCAGGCTTCATGTGGAGGAGTGGGGAAACAAATCCAGTTCACCAGATTAGCCTCCGCCACTCATGTGGAGGAGTGGGGAATCAAACCTGGTTCAGATTAGAGTCCACCACTCTTAACCACTACACCACGCTGGAGTCCATCATAAATCCTCCTATGAAGTTACTATTTCCCCTTATTAGTTCTTTCAACATCTCTCAGAGAGCCTTCAAAAATCCAATGGTGCAAAGTAGGGCGCTATAAGAAGAAGAGTGGGCTTTTTATAGTCCAACTTTCTCTACCTTTTAAGGAGAATCAAACTGGCTTACAATCCCCTTCCTCTCCCCACACAGACACCTTGTGAGGTAGATGGGGCTGAGAGAATTCGGAGGAGTGGGGAATCAAACCCGGTTCTCCAGATTAGAGACCACCACTCTTAACCACCACACCACGCTGGCTCAATAGGTTCTGAACACCTCCTGCACCAGGATGGAGCTCACTGTCAAGTACTTAAGCAAAGTTCTTTATTCAGATGGTGGCGCAAAACAAGATTTTGATCTTTCCATAAGCAGGGAGTACCTAGAGTTCCCAGCTGATCATCATGGACACAGGGGAAAGCATTCTGAACTGATTAGGGTTTCTCAGCTGCTGAGATTTGTGGCAGTTTGAAATAATCGTAGTTTCAGGAATGTAACCATGTTGACCTGAAGTAGAAGAGCTAGATTCGAGTCACGTAGCTCTTTAAGACACCAAACAAGATTATGGGGGTGTAAGCTTTTGAGAGTCAAAGCTTACACCACAAAAATCTTGTTTGGTCCCTAAGGTGCTACTGGACTCGAATCTAGCTCTTGAAATAATCAGAGACCCAAATGAGAGAGAAAGAGCCCCATGGCACAGAGTGGTAAACTGCAGTACTGCAGTCAAAAAGCTCTGCTCACAACCTGAGTTCGATCCCGATGGGGAATGACCAGGCGCTTGCACAGGGGACTACCTTTACCAAATGAGAGAAGACTTGAAAAGATTAGCACTGGAAACATTAAACATAAGGTTCAGAGCTCCAGAGCAAGATAAGCCTCTCCCAAGAAAAAAAAAGTCATGGCATACTGGATGTAGAGATGCTTTCCAAGCTTATTTCAGTGCAAGGTGAGCGTTTTTTGCCATGCCAGCTGCCCCTTCCTTAGGCAGCGATCATGGTGTACTGCACTACATTCAGATCTGATTTTCATACTAAAAGACCGAGTGCAGAAGACCGAGTGATCAGCTGAACTAAAGAGAGAGAGAGATAAATGCTGATGTCCTACCAGATTAATCCTTACCATTAAAGCTAGCCTGAAACGGTTTATGTACTTGCTGCATGGACAGTTCTACCAGATGTTTACCACAGATCGGGACACTTATGTCAAAATCAGTTTGCACCAACCGTGACAGTACGAGGACCCTCCAGGTATGGCAATCCAACAGGCAAATGTTGTTGTTTTTTTTAAAGATGCAACAACCAAAGGAAAGGTTATGCAGAGTTAAAATACGTTAGCCTGATGTACTTACCAAGACACTTGAAGGGAACGACAATATGAGTATGGCCCTTGCATTGCTTCCGGCCCTTTTTGCACCAGTTCTCAATGCTGACAGGTTGGTTTGCTTCCACCACGTTCGTAATCTGAAGCTCTGGATAGATCTATTCAAAAGCAATATACAGTAAATACAAGAAGAACCAATTCACTCTTTCCAGATGAGAGTCAAGGGGGGGGGGAACCAGAAGAAATGTCACTTTATAAAAGGGAAGAAGTTCCATAGGGGGCCACAGAATGTGTAATAATAATTAAAAAAATAACCCTAGCTTTTGATTGAATGCAGCTGAAGTTGTACTGGGTTATCCCATAAAGACATAGTTTAAGAGGAAAATCAAACTCTGTTAAGTATCAAAATATAACCCGAAACTTGACATTTTCTTAGGTAAACATGCAGGTGAGAATTCTAGACATTACCAAGGAATGAAAGCCCTCAATGCTGAAAAATAGCATATGTGCACAGACCAGCCTTTAAAAGGAAAGAAATGCCACTAGACCCAATGTTGCTGGCACTTGGCTAATGCCATTGTGTTATCGAAATACTAAAGCAAATCTGTGACCCACATGTTGCTCTGCTCGCCTGGACGGCACCATCACATCTCTCTTACAAATGCAGGGTCCCACAGGAATGAGAACAGTTGCTGCTGACTTGTCGTTTAACAAACTGATTGGCAGGAACTGGAAGCGCTGGCATGGGCATCAGAGTGGCATATGGCACTGGCCGATGCTGCTCCTCTGGCTATGATTAGGTGGCAATTTTGTCTGGTCGAGCCAAGGAAGTACAGCCTCTTCAGCTGCACTCTTTAAGGCCAAAGGTCTGAGAACAATAAAAGGCTGCTTGCCCAGAGGCAGGAAAGGACAAAGTGCAGAGATGTGGAAAGAAACCTGGAGAAATTGTGGGAGGGAATGCTATTTCCCCTCTGCCTCTCCCTCCCCACCCCAGATTTTCTTCAATTTTTCCAGTAGAAATCAACCATCAACCACCAAACACGCATGCAATAATATTATCAATACATAACATTTAATCTTTTTTCGTTACCGGATTAATTCTGAGCATGCAGGCTTGTGCCTGTATGGTGCAGTGGTTAAATGCGGTGGTTTGGAGCTGTGGACTCTGACCTGGAGAACCGGGTTTGATTCCCCACTTCTCCACATGAGCGGTGGAGGCTAATCTGGTGAACTGGATTTGTTCCCCACTCCTACACATGAAGCCAGCTGGGTAACCTTGGGCTGGTCACAGCTCCCTCAGCCCCACCTACCTCACAGGGTGCCAATTATGGGGAGGGGAAGGGAAGGTGATTGGAAGCCTGTTTGATTCTTCCTTAAGTGGTAGAGAAAGTCGCCATATAAAAACCAACTCTTCTTCTTCTTGTCTCTCCCCACCCACTGTTGAAACTTAGTCAGCCCTTGTGTATCTGAAGAGAGGGAAAGGGCTTCACCCCCCACCCCATGCCCTTTCACTGTCTCCCCAGAATGAAGGACGAGGCTGCCAGAGGAGAGCGTCAAGAAAAGGGAGTAAAATCACCATCACCCCACTGTAGGCTGCTTGTTCTTTTCACGGGTGGCTGGCGTGATGATATTGCATCTCTGCAGGCAGCTGGCTCTCCTGGAAGCTACCCAGGTGCTGGAATGAGAGTGCGGAGGCTAGACAGAAGGGTGAGGTGGGGGCGCTGCTGGAGAGGATGGGCCCTGAACCTCCATCCCTGGCACAAGGCCCGCACTCCTGGGAGGCTTGCAGCTTTTCCACCCCTCCAGCCCCCTCAGCAGCAGGTGTTTCAAGGCCGGAACCACCAGCCAACCACAGCAGCCTTGCTCATCTTCCCAGCAGGTGCCATGTTGAGGACCATGGCTACTAGTACAAAATGGATGCTAGTCATGATGTATACCTATTCTCTCCAGGATCAGAGGAGCATGCCTATTCTATGAGGTGCATTGGAACACAGGCAGGGCAATGCTGCTGCAGTCATCTTGTTTGTGGCTTCCTAGAGGCACCTGGTTGGCATGATGGACATGATGGACCTTGGTCTGATCCAGCATGGCCTTTCTATGTTCAGTGATCAGAGGAGCTACAGCTGAGATGTCAGAGCCTCATGTGGCTCTCGAGCCAGTGCATATCACTTCTCTATATTCTATGCAATATTCTTTTAGTCGTTATTGTTGTTGTTGTTGTTGTTGTTAGAGTAATAGCCTGCCCCCCGCCCCCAGCAGCTGTCGGTTACTCGTTCCAAATAACTACGTAACAGCTCTGTAAGACGATCTACGGAATTAAGCAAGTTTAAGTTTTGATCTGGTAAGAAAACAAGTATTGCGTATATTCCAATTTGTTCCCAAATTGGGGGGGGGGGGGGAGGAACAGGACAATGCAACAGGGCACAGGAATGGTGACCTTTCTGCCTCTAACACTGTTTTGACAAGTCCTGAACAAACTGCAACGCCGCTTAAGAAATTTCTGAACATTTAAAAGCACATTTGAACGATGGCTGAAATGAAGTGTGAAGAATCGTCGCTTACCTCCTGGCAGTACTGCAGAACCTCTTCTTTTGTTCCAAAGCAGCTCTTGGTCCCTGCAGTATCTGGCTCCCATTTCCCAGTCTGGATATTCACGTGCATATTCAGCTTTCCACAGAACATGGCAATCTGCGGCTCTGCCACAGCAAACCCCGTGCCAGCATTGGCAGCAAGTGCCTGTGGGAAACCAATCGTATTTTACATATAATCAGCTAATAATCTGGAGGGGGGGGGATTTAGACAACACCCAAGTGTCAGAATGTGCCATCGAGGACAGGACTTTACATTTCACGCAGAAGCTTTCAACCTTTTCTGCACCATAAATTCTTTAAGCAGGGTAAGCCCTCAGGCTCTTGAACGCCTTCCTGTCTTTCAGCATTAAAAAACCAATACAAAAAACCCCGTAATTTGTGCTTCTAAACTACAGCCCTGCTTTCATCCAAGTATTGACTTCCAAAGCCTTAGAGCGGATGTCAGCTGCCAGATCACCCGAGGCCCTGTATGTACAGCAACCATCTGCATCAAACCGAACTAGGCAGCTATGCGCAGAATCCCGCCTCCCGAACACCATCCAGCTCCCAACCAGTTACAGTGGAGAACTACAAAGAAATAGTGAATATTGATGCAGCTGAGCCACAGCTGCCAACTTGGAAGGCTTTAAGAGGGGAGTGGACATGTTCGTGGAGGAGAGGGCTATCCATGTCTACTAGTACAAAATGAATACTAGTCATGATGCATACCTATTCTCTCCAGGATCAGAGGAACCTGCCTATTATATGAGGTGCTGTGGAACACAGGCAGGATGGTGCTGCTGCCGTCGTCTTGTTTGTGGGCTTCCTAGAGGCACCAGGTTGGCCACTGTGTGAACAGACCGCTGGACTTGATGGGCCTTGGTCTGATCCAGCAGGGCCTGTCTTATGTTCTTATGAGCTACAGAAGACTACGAAATGAAGAGCCGCCCCCCACCCACCCCGAGAATAAACATAACCCGTTATACAGTTCATTACTGGTCAAAGGAGGCCAGTACTGGCAATAGTGGTGAGTAAGTAGTCATTCAATATGTGTGTAAAAGCTACAAAAACACCGTTCAATAAGCTTTACAGCATTAGCTCACTGAAACAAAGAGCCTGTAGCCTTGACTGATACACTAGTTAGTGAAGGCAGGCAGAAGAACCCTGGAACAAGGTTTCCATTCTGTCCACAAATGTCCCACACTCATGGGGAGGGACTAAGTGGTAGAGCATCTGCTTGGCATGCAGAAGGTCCCAGGTTCAATCCCCGGCATCTGCAGTTAAAGGGACTAGGCAGGTAGGTGATGTGAAAGACCTCTGCCTGAGACCTTGGAGAGCCGCTGCCGGTCGGAGTAGACAATGTTGACTTGGATGGACCAAGGGTCTGATTCAGTATAAGGCAGCTTCATGTGTTCAAAATAAAGCCTGCCATATGCTATGAAAAAGATCTTCCAAAATGACCATAACTGAACCTCACGGTATTCATGTTTAAAGCAACCAGAAGTTATCCATTTGTTTGTAGCAACTATGTATCTTCTGGAAGAAGAATGTCTCACGGGTCTGTGTTCCCCCCCCTCCGAAAAAGCCAGGGGAGGATAGGATTAATGCCTGTGACACTCCCTTCGAAAAAATAAGCCCAGCAGGTGCATTTGGAAAGGACAGGCTCTTTAAAAATAATCAGAGAAGAAGACATAACGTGTAGCTGTACCTCTTGATAAAACCCAGTGAATTCACAATAACTGGCACAGAAACGATTCATAGCTTATTACAAAGTATGGTCACCATTTGATTCAAATATATTTCTTTTAACTCTAGCACTACAGTATACTAGCACAAGACCACATAGTGATATATGAGTAAGCTATGGATCCGGTTATAATCTTGGAAGCGTGATGTTAGGACCAAAAGGTAATTAATGGTCTCCAGAAACTCTCTATGTTAACGTGACTAGGGGCTGAGGCGCTGCATAACTACAGCCGTAACGAGTACAGCTTGGTGTACAGGCTACATGACAGGCACAGATATTTTTCAATGACTTCATTCTCTCAGAAACCAGAAGAATATTACTGACTTAAACGAAGCATATGAAGGCCCGTGGCGCAGAGTGTTAAGCTGCAGGACTGCAGTCAAAAGCTCTGCTCACGACCTGAGTTCGATCCCAACAGAAGTCAGTTTCAGGTAGCCGGCTCAAGGTTGACTCAGCCTTCCCTCCTTCCGAGGTCAGTAAAATGAGTACCCAGCTTGCTAGGGGTAAAGTGTAGACAACTGGGGAAGGCACTGGCAAACCACCCCGTAAACAAAGTCTGCCTTGGAAACGTCGGGATGTGACGTCACCCCATGGGTCAGGAATGACCCGGTGCTTGCACAGGGGACTTTTACCTTTACTTAAACGAAGCATAACTGACATAAAACGCCTTTCGCCTCAATAAGCCAGCCCTGTCATTACTGGGATAAGGAGCGCCCTATCCCCCTGAGAGCATTGTCAAGGTGTGGACATACAAGCCACAAGAGTGGGCATGCCAAAAAATGGTTTTCAGGTGTGACAGTCCATGCTGGCTTTATTTTTTTCCACAGTAAAGCTGGTACACCAGTTAACTGACATGCCAAATATTATCAACTAAGTACATCTGACCAAAGTCAAATATTGTCATATATTCCACGAAGCCAAAACCATCACTGTATATACTTCGTCAAAAAAGTACAATTTGTTTTCAAAGGCTGCGTGACCCATGCCCCACAGCAGTTACGGCCGACCTAGCACCATAGCAAAACTTTGCTTCCTGTTTGGAAATGCTTGCAATTACCGCAGGTGGCCAAGAGGAATTTGCCTACTTAGCAGCAATGCCTTTGAATAGTTGCTATCATTTTACTTTGTCTAATTTTATTTTTGATTCTGAAACTGCAGGCTGTCCCTGGTGTCCTGTGTAGTGAACCGTTCATTTATCTTAAACATTGCTAAAAGGGAAGTAAAATAATTAATTACCATTTGTCATTGTTTCACAACATCTTTAATTAGCACTAATATGAAACCTGTTGAAGAACGACACATCTGTTTTGTTACGAGAAAGTGAATGCTTTAAAAGGCTTGACTAATCACGTGATCAAATGTTTTCAGCCTATGAAAAGGCCAATCCCATGCTCAAAGTGAAAGGTGGGACTTCTTAACTACTTAAGAAGGAAAATTATATATACTTATATATTCACGCGCGCCCTCCATATGCCTATGTTAGGACAGGCCTTGACAAACTTTCTTCGGAGCCACCCAAAACATTTGGGAGCCACATTTATTTTTAATTATTTTTTTCATTATTGCTACCACAAAATCCTCAACTCTTCACTGCTTCTCATAATTTTTTTACAGCTACGACAGCTACGATAAATAAAATATGGGGTAACTAGTTGTCACCACTACCACAACAAAAAACACTAACCTCTAACTTCTCCCCCAATTTCTCATAACGCTATTGCTTTAAAAAGCTCCATTTAAATACTGGATCTAGTATAGGAAGCAACTGGGTGAGAAGTGAACTGATCGATCACTGTTAGTTAACATATAGACAGTGACAAACTCTTCATGCCTATGTTTTGTTGTATGACATAAAAATGCATTCTGTTATGGAATGATAAATAAGCTTTTTACTTCTACTGATTGACACAACAGTAAATAATTGCTGGAAATCCTAGTTGCCACAATGAAATTTCTAGGTACCATGGCACACTGGCACCTGGGATTTGCCAAACCCTATCAGCCCATTCCAGAGCCTTGCAGTGGCAGGGGGCCACCAGAGAAGTTTCCCAGCCCCCTGCAAGGCAAAAAATACCCCCTTTAAAACCTAAATTTGCGAAAACGGGGAAAATAGCCCTATTGAAAACAGCGATGCCACAGTTCTTTTCCATGATTTAGGTCCTGACGTAAGTGCCCCTTATTCCATGATAAGTGGGTACTTACGCTGGCGCTGGGTTCACGCTGCCTCCACACCACTTTCAGCCCAAACCTCAGCAATGGGCTGTCCGTTACTCCAAACTTACCCTAACTGTGCTGCTTTTCATTTACAACAGGGAGTAGCAAAGACTACTTCCCTGTGTGTGGTGATCCTTTGGGGTCTTTTTCTTTGCAATTCTCACATAACTGTTCTCTCCCTTCCTTTGAACACAAAGTCACAGTTTCGTACCAACTGGGGAGATGCAAAGCTTTTATTTTTAGCCATCCCTATGACTTAAGCAGTCCCCACTTTCAAAACTTGAGTGCCCCTGCTGTAGATCAAATGTACTCACCGAGAATATCCCGTTTAATTTTTATCACTGGGAATATCCTGTCTAATTTTTATCAATCCACTTAGCATGAAGTGGTTGAAAGGTGCTTTAGCAGTATTACTATGAAGTGACAGAAACACAAAAGAGTGCGTAACCTCTGAGTTTCTGCAGTTCCTCCATTAAAAAGAATCAGTTTATAGCTGACAAAAATTGCACTTAACGACTAAAAATATGCGGCTGAGTCCACCGACTTTGGTTCAGAATTTCATTAAGTGATCTTTATCTACGCCATACATTTTAGTTACGAGGCCTTGAAAAGCCTAGAATTACTCAAGAGGGCAAACGCGAATGCCTATATTCCAAGGAATAGGTTAACAAGCAAATAAAACGTTTCAGAAAGAGGGTGGAACCGGGTTCGGTGCCAGCGGGGAGCGTCTGGAATGTTAACCTTGGCCCTCACAGATGATGCATTATGCAAAAAATAGTCTCGGGCTTCTGAGTTTCAGGGTTTGGAGAGAAGTTGCAAGGCCTATGTTGAAGAACCAGTTTTAGGCACCGCGGTTTGTTTCTTTGGCGGTACTAACAACCGTATACGCCAGAAACTAAGCAGAGGCACTGCTAATCCTACAGCTTCCCACTAGACATTCTTCCAACAAACAGTCTGAGCCTTCTTCAAACACACATCTTCAAGTCAAGCTGATGCAGGGCTCAAACATTAATGCTGAAGTGTTAGCATTTCTGCCATCTCCTCAGCTTATCTCCACAGATACCCAGGGAAAGGTAACACACACACACACACACACCCTCAGATTGTTCAAATAGTTTGTGTGTCACCAGAGAGAGAGGTTGCCATAGTGACATTTTAGGTTCGTATTCACAAGTGGGTTGGCTAACTTGCTCTCAAGATGTTATTTACCGAAAGAAAGATTGGATGGAATTATCAGCCACAAAGCTCCTAAATCAAAGCGATAGGAGTAAAGTCGTATTGTGTGTCCAGCGTTACAGAAGTCTGCATCATACACAAGATCTGAATATCAATTATTTTCTCGCACTCCAGCCAGGCTGCTTACAGGTTTCTTTTCTTAAGCATGCAACTCCAGATGAAAAAATGACAAAGATAAAAACTGGTGTCTCATGTGCACTAAAATCGTTCAGCATTATTCTTCTGCCAGCATAGTTAGAGTGTTGAACTAGGATCTGGGAGAGCTGGGTTAA
The DNA here is from genome assembly GCF_029931775.1 of Euleptes europaea. Taxonomy (NCBI): domain Eukaryota; kingdom Metazoa; phylum Chordata; class Lepidosauria; order Squamata; family Sphaerodactylidae; genus Euleptes; species Euleptes europaea. The sequence goes on along the minus strand of NC_079325.1, from coordinate 12,437,383 downwards.
TACACACACTCTACCATGAAGCTCACTGGATTACCTTGGGCCAGTCACACACTTTCTGCATAATATACCTCACAGGAACGTTGTGAGGATAAAGTGAAGGAGAAGAGAAGTATACTGCCCTGATCTCCTTGAAGGAAGATGCCCAAGGTCACCCAGCAAGTTTCCAAGGCACAAGTGGAGATTCAAACCTGGGTCTTCCAGATACTACTCCGACACTCTTAACCATTATACCACACTGGCACTGAAAACTGTTATCACAGTAATTTTATCACACCCAAAGAACTATGCATGATATGCCATGGATATAGTTGTTCACCCATCTATTTCAGGATAATTCAGATCTCTTCCACAGAAGTCACCGGGGAACCTCAGTTTCGCTGTTGCTCTCTGTAGCATCACTTGAACTAATTCCATATCAGACTGGTGACTGCAATAAGCCCTCAACCTAAGATTGCCAGTTCCATGTTGGGAAATACCTGGAGATTTTGAGGGTGGAGCCTGAGGAGTGCAGGGTTTGGGGAGGGACTTCTACTGGGGTATAATGCCATTGAGTCCACCTTCCAAAGTGGCTATTTTTCTCCAGGTGAACTGATCTCTGTCATCTGGAGATCAATTGTAATAGTGTGAGATCTCCAGCCACCACCTGGAGGTTGGCAACTCTACCTCCACCATTGTATCAGAGACAAGTACGAGTTTTAACTTGGGTTTTGATTTGACCTGTACAGCCAATCAGGTGAATTCATTACTAGACTTTTTACATGAGTTATTATATACAGTTGTGGTTTTAAACGTTCAACACTTTAAAAAAAGAAATTCTCACCACTACCCACCAAGTGTAGTGTGCAAGCATTGTCCATTCCTGTGGGTTTAGTGATGTACAATTAAACCAAAAGAGTTTCCGTCTACACATCAGGAAGACTTTCCTAACAGTTAGAGCAGTTCCTCAGGAATGACACGGTGCTTGCACAGAGGACCTTTACACCTTTAGATGGCCATCTGCCAGCAATGCTGATCATATGACCTTAAGCAGACGATGAGAGGGGGGGCATCTTGGCCAACTTCTGGGCATGGAGTAGGGGTCACTGAGGGTGTGAGGGGGGAGGTAGTTGTGAATTTCCTGCGTTGTGCAGGGGTCGGACTAGATGACCCTGGTGGTCCCTTCCAACTTTATGATTCTAATATTCACAGTGACAACTTTTAATCCCCAAACCGGTTTCGTTTTTTATTAGGGAAATCTGTGCAAGCACAGCTCTTGTAATTGTGGATGCAGTACAGCCTTCCAGTAAGCTCAAAAGGAGGTCAATTAGGTTATCCCTGGTAATGATGATGGCTGAGAAAAGTTGGTGCTTGAAAGCAGTCCCTTTAATGCTGAATTCATCATAGGCTGTCCTTGGTGCACAAAATCAATTTAAATTACAAGGCAAGGAATTTAACATGAGAAAGACCGGGCTGAGTGAGTAAGGAAAGCTTAATTCAGTTTAGCCTTTTCTTTTTCGGCTCTCTGGCTTTACAGTATTTCAGCACAATTAGGCCGTAAAGCTGCCTGCAGCAAAAATTAGACTTGTAGTGTTCAGCAATGAAAGATAAATCTTTCACTGACTGACCAGTTACATGCTAGGCTGGTTCAAAAATTTAAATTAGCAATTTGTATCACCAAGAAAAAGGCAAATCAACAGTTTAACTCAAAATATTCCATCTACCGTTAAGATGCTTCCTAAAAATGCAAGTCAGCCCTGACCTGGATAGCCCAGGGTACCCTGATCTTGTCAGATCTCCGAAGGTAAGCAGGGTCGACTTTAGCAAGTATTTGGATGGGCGACCTCCAAGGAGTACCAGGGCTGTGACGTGGAGGCAGGCAATGGCAAACCACCTCTGAACATCGCTTGCCTTGAAAACACTACCAGGGGTTGCCATAAGTCAGATGTGACTTGACAGGGGAAGGCATGCAGGTCAGATCCTACTAAATGGATACTATAACCACAGGACAGTTATTGAAAAATGGAGAGCCTTTCTAAAATTTGAGAATGGCCAGTTTTGTAAATATACAAATTAATGTTTTTAGTTTTACATAATTATATAGGATACATTCTTAGACAACAGGTCATGTCTTCTAATAGGGTCTCTTTTACCACTTACAGCCATGACAGGGCTCTTTAGAAAGGTGCTTGTCAGAATCAATACTAGAAGATGCTTCTTTTTCCCAAATGATAACTGATTTAGTCTGTCCTTTCTGTTACAGAACCATCCATGTCCATCCCTCAAAAAAGAAAAAAGCCAGCACCCAAACAACAGCAAAGGCGGACAGCAGCTACTGACCAGTACATTATTTTCCACAAGATAGAAGGTTGGTATACTGAACCAAATTGCCCAAATCAGGTGGCATGGATAGCTTGATGGAAGATGTCAACCTAGTGTGCGGCTGCTATAAAGGCAAATTCCATGCTGGACAAGGAATAGAGGAGAAAACTGCTGCTATCATACCGCCCTTGTACAAATCTATGGTGAGAACACACTTGGAATACTGTGTACAGTTCTGGTCACCACATTTAAAAAAGGATATTGAAGCTTGAGAAGGTGCAGAAAAGAGCAACCAAAATGATCAGGGGGCTAGAGCAATTGCCCTATGAGGAGCGGTTAAAACATTTAGGGCTCTTTAGCTTAGAAAAAAGTCAGGTAAGGGGAGATATGATAGAGGTCTATACAATTAGGCATGGTATAGAGAGTGGACAGGGAGAAGCTTTTCTACCTCTCTTGTAATACTAGAACACCGAGTCATCTGCTGAAGCTGAAGGGTGGGAGATTCAAAACTGATAAAAGGAAGTATTTCTTCACACAACACATGGTTAAATTGTGGAACTCCCTGCCCCAGGATATGGTGATGGCTGCCAACTTGGAAGGCTTTAAGAGGGGAGTTGACATGTTTGTGGAGGATAGGGCGATGATCTACTAGTCATGATGCATACCTATTCTCTCCAGGATCAGAGGAGCATGCCAAATATATTAGGAGCTGTGAAACACAGGCAGGATAATGCTGCTGCAGTCATCTTGTTTGTGGGCTTCTTAGAGGCACCTGGTTGGCCACTGTGTAAACAGACTGCTGGGCCTTGGTCTGATCCAGCATGGCCTGTCTTATGTTCTTATATCCTTCGTGCCTATACATAAAAGGTCATCCAGGTAGATCACTGGCTTTCTGGGGTAAGTTGCCAGTGCCTGGCCCTAGTATCAAGCCGTAAGTACATGAACTATTGTGCTACATGCTCGGTGAAGTTGTTTCCAACACCAGTGTTTCTTCACAAGCAACCTTTCATGCATTCACAACAAAGTCAAAAATTCAGTTTTAAGAGATTTAATTTTAAATAAGGCTATTTTAAGGAGAGAAACCTAGCATAGCTGGAGCTGTATTTTTAAAATCCAATTTAAATTTTAAGTATATTTTTGTTACTTTAAAAAATAAATTTTCATTCACCCTGGCCACTTCTATAATATTCCCTAACCTTCAGGAAGAGTTATTTGACTCATTCACACCAGAAGAATTATCTGACCATATTTCATTGCACTGAGGATAAAGGCACAGGCTCTGTCTGCTGTACATTCCCCTTTTTTTTTACGTTCAGTTATTCAATATCTAAAGGCCAGAATTCAAGCCAAGAATTAATCTAGCTATTCAAATTCTGGCATATATCTAATATCTAAAAGCCAGAATTCAAGCCAAGAATTAATCTAGCTATTCAAATTCTTGCATGTAAGCAGCCCACTGTTTGCCATTCAGTAAAAATCAGATGAAATTATAAACTACAGCATGTTGGTAATGCTGAAGTCTTTGACTTCCAAGCCGTGAACAAAAGGAGGAGAGCACTTCCATGGCTTGTTCCCCCAAGAACAAACCATGGTTTGTTGGTTTGCTACATATGAATTGGACTGCTGTCTCTTAATTCAGAGCTCAATCTCCAATCAAGTGCATTTAGATGTGAATCTTCATAAACCAACCCTGTGAAGAAAGCAAAGCTTCTAGGAACCAAGAGAGAAACTCAGATGCTAAAGGAGGGTGTCCTCACTTCCCCCAATATTGTTAAAAGTTTAAGTAGGGGTTTTTGTTGCTGTGTTGAACTAGAATGGCGTAGCTTCTTGAGAACAGCAATTCAAAATTTTCCCTGATAGCAACTTTTCTGCTAAGTGTCAAACTCTGTAGCCTGAATTTTTACTAGAGTTTCACAAGTACAATAATCTTGATCACCCTCTGCTTCTATTAGTCAAGCTGATCTCAGACTACTCTGAAGCAAAACCCAAGCAGAGAAAATAATGGGGGACCTCTGAATGCAATATGCTGTATGAACAAGCTGTTAGGTTAGACAATGAGCATCCTAGATCTCCATGTATTGTTTCTCTGTTACATGTACTCCAAACAGAACTGACTTGGATTCAAATTCACCCAGGAGACACAAAAGAGGATTTGTCAAAGCAAACACTAGATGTCACATCCTGTTAACCGCAGCATGAACTGAGAAGACTGAGGCTACTGGTTCTAACAGAAAGCAGATCACATGGCAACCACTTAAGCATAGAACTGCTTGATCCAGGAATAGGTTATTAAATACAGGGCAATTTACACAGGATAATTTGGTAGCAGAATGCCATCTGGAGCATTAAAAATATGCATTTGACTATGGAGCTGATATTGGGCCAGCAGACTCATCTATACTGCTAAGCAATTCAAAAGGCAGAAGATCCTTTCTACCGGCGATTCTGCCAACACCTATCCTACTCTGTTTCAGAAGGCTGATGTTGGTCTGCAGTAGAAGAGCTAGGTTCAAGTCCAGGAGCACTTTAGAGACAAACAAGATTTTCAGGGTATGAGCTTCCAAGGATCTAAGGTACCTAATGGCAGGAACTCGGACTCCTGAAAGCTCATATCCTGAAAATCTTTTTGGTCTCTAAGCTGCAGTAGACTCGAATCTAACTAAACTGCTGAGATTCCTGGTAAGAATTTTTCCCTATAAGTTACCATATGAACTCCACAACAGTTCCATGTGTTTTTTTCTGTGCCACTCTGAACAACAGGCAGATCATGACCTTAGGCAGATCATGAGAGGGAGGGCACCTTGGCCATTTTCTGGGCATGAAGTATTGCATTGAGGGTGTGGGGGTGTAGTTGGGAATCTCCTGTTTGTGCAAGGGGTTGGACTAGATTACCCTGGTGGTCCCTTCCAACTCTATGATTCTAATACCTGCAGCTTCATATGAGAAATGTAACTGGACAACCCTACCAGGATGTAGTAACAGTTCTGCCAGTTAAAGGGTATTTCTTTTCAAAACTGCTTCACAAATCCAGAGATTCTACTATGAACCTCCGAAAGTAATCCTCTTACCTAGAATCTCCTGCAAAAAAAAACACAAACACACACACACACACACACTGCAATAATCCATCCATTTTATACCGAAAGTGAAATTTCAGTCTCTTGGCATACAGGCCAGAGAAAGATCAAATTTGCATGGGAAAATAGTAGGTAGAGATACTAGCATGGGGGTCAGGGTGCTGCGCTAGGTCCAGTTAAACCCAAACTTGCCATGAAACTTAATGGGCGGTCTTGGGCCCATTTTTCTGTCATATCACAGGGCTGCTGGAAAGATAAAATGGAGGAGAGGAGAAGTACATATGCCACTCTCAGCTCCTTAAAGGAAGGCCATGATAAAAAATTTATATCAAATACTACTAATCTCAAAAATAGTCCCTTAAGTAGGCAGCAGGCTTAAAATCCGACACAGCTGTTTGTGAGAACTGAGAAGAGTCAGCTTTTATGATCAATCTTCATGTAAGCTGCAGGTAAAAGAATTCATCCCTGGTGTTTCTCCTGAAGTATCAAGAAAGAGCCTAGATTTATGAAGCAACATTGCAGATAAATTAGGGAGGCACTAACCACAGTTTCAGTGAGACTCTTCATCATGTGGCATGTCTGCATCTGCAAGGTGCTCTACAGGCAACATTGGTCTACAGAACAAGCCATGAATTTCCATCCTAGCTCAGTACTTAGCACATAAGAGTGTTGATCTAGGGCAATTCTGAAGCTAACTAAACCAACAACAGGACTTTGTATCTTATCTGACTTCAATATACTAGGGATGACACTGATGAAATTCACTCCTTGCGGTATGAAGAACTCATTCTTAGGAAAATTGTTTTTTGGCTTAAAGGATCGTGTGTATGCACTTTAGAACATGGTGCCTAGAAATTTCATTGTAGCACCTAGTATTTTCAGAAGTGATTTTATTGTAGTAGCTCCCAGTAATCCTCAGTAGAAACACAAAGCTTTTTTTTCACATCAGAATAGGTTTTGCTATATGACACAGAAAAACACATGTGCATGAAGCTATTGTCACTGCTTGTTTATATGTTACCTTTACCCCATTCAGTGGTGGTAGATGAATTAATTTCTTAACAAATTGCTTTCTAGACTGGCTTCAGTATTCAATAAAAAAGGCCTTTTAAAGAAAATAATGAAGTTATGAGAAATTGGGGGAGAAGTTAGGTAGGATTAGGCTTTTGGTTGTGGTGGTGACAAGCATGGTTATTCTGCACTTTATATACTACAACAGTTTTGCCACAGCTTTAATAAAATTATAAGAAACGGAAGAGTTTATGATTTAGGTTTTGTAGTAGCAATAATTAGAAAATATTGATCATTAAAATACAAAGCCCTGAAAGGCTGGAAAATGCCAAAGTAAATTCATCGAGGCCTATCAGTAATTTGTCCCATCTCGTAATAATCATTATAGCCACGTATTTCAACAATGGACATTGTATTTCCATATGACTGCAAGTTTCCCTATTCTCTAGGGTAGATTGGCACTTGACAACATTAAAATGCTTACCTAACAAAACTTTTTCTCCCTCTCCCATAGTACTAGAACTCAGCAACAAACCACAAAGTTGATAGACAACTGGTCCAGGATGGACTAAAAGAAGCACTTTTTTACTCAACAGTTAGTAGCCATGACAACGAAAGTGAACTTCCACATTCAGAAACAGTAAGCCTTTGAATGCCAGTGCTAGGAAGCAACATGCAGGGAAAGCCTTAGATGACCATGATTGCTAGTCCTCCAGAGCAACTGGTTGGCCACTGAGTGGAAGAGGATGCTAGATTAGATGGACAACTAGTATGATCCAGCAGGGCTCTTCTTCGGTTCAAAGAAGTCTCACGATTGTGCTCTTCTAAGTTCTCACAGTATACTCATACGGTAGCCAGAGTGGTGTAGTGCTTAAGAGCAGTGGACTCTAGAGAACCGAGTTTGTTTCCCCACTGCTCCACATGAAGCCTGCTGGGTGACCTTGGACCAGTCACAGTTCTCTCAGATTGCTCTCAGCCCCACCTACCTCACAAGATGTCTGTTGTGGGAAGAGGAAGGGAAAGTGATTGTAAGCCAGTTTGAGACTCCTTAAAGGTAGGGTACAAAAACCAACTCCTCCTCTTCTTCTTTTACAGAATAACAAGGTTCATTTTTGGACTCATGCCACCAGTGGAGTGCCTCCAGAAGCATACCTTTTATCAGAGTAGGAAGAGACAAGTAGAAAACTTCAAACAGACCTGATTTTAGAGTTATATTGTAAATTTACACTGCTGATGCAAAAATAATTTTGTATTTATTCATCAGATTGTGTTTCATGCTTTGTTTTTCCCTACTTCTTCCTGCTTTTATTCAGCAGCGTGGTGGCTTGAACTCAGGAAGACTAATTAATGTCTGACACAGCAAGCAATAGACAAGCATCTCATCCTAGCTTCACTGCTTTATTTTTTTAAAATGCTGATAATTACAATAATGCACACTGGCAAAGGTCCAAGGCAGGAAGTATTATTGTCTGCAAATCAGATCTGGTGCAAGCCGATAATACTAACCCATACTGGCTTCTGAATTTAAATGGCACCTCTAAGCAAAGTAGTTCCCGGCTTGCTTTAATTCCGTTTCCTTTCAAATTTCTATAGTGAGAGCTACCACAGAGATAATGACCACAGCCAGTACCAAGGCAGATCTGCGCTCCCACCCAAGCTAAATTCATGTAAAGAACAAAATCAATCACTGCATTCACTGTTCCTAATAATTTGTGTTCATGGAGCAGCCATGAAAGCACAATGTCAAGGTACGGACAAGGTAGTAGTCTACACACGCATGCATATGGGAAAATACAACTTTATAAATTAACAAAGAAAGAAAGAGGTGAAGTGGGTCGTGCTGTTCAGATGACAGGCTCTTAGAATGTATCACTTACTGAGAAGTGAAGTTATCTTATTCAGCCAGTCATCGAGTAAGCAGGACTCAACAACTTTACCTACTTTTTAAAAGCAAGTCTTTTTATTGATATACTTCTAGTAAAATATGTGTAAATGCAGATTATAAAGTCTTTAACACTTCTATAAAAACTCTTGTCAAAGCACAATGTACGTATTTACAATGTCTGAAGTAAAAGCAAGCAAGTCTTACATACTATTCAGTTTTAAAATCCAACTTCTAAAATATAACAGTCAAATTATTCTGATTCAGTTCAAAGTATCTAATTCATAAAGTCTAGAATAATGTATTTAAGCCATACATACCAGTCAGCCTTTTCTTGAGAGCCTTTGGAAGGTTCTGATTCTCTGGGCTTAATGTGGCTGTATTTATACTGTTTCAGACTCATTAAGAGTGTTGATTTTACCATCAGGAGGGATATCTTCCTCCCCACTTTCAGATAACATGAGCAGTGCAATAATGTCTTAGTTGCAGCTGTTCAGGTTATTAGCTTCTCCCCATGGCCAAATATGGGCTTCCTTTCAGTCTATTTTGCTTAAAGTATAAACAATCATTTCTGAGCTCCATGATCACTCCATACACTCAATTTTAATACCATTCTCATTGTCAGTACAATACGCATTAAATGAGACTATTTAGAAATCTACAATACAATATATAACTATATAAATCATAAAACACAATTATTGCTCACATTGTAACATGTAACCATCTGGTCAGTAGGGAATAGCCTTCAGCAAGGTTACAGAAAGCAAGAAGCTTACTGCACTTATAGCCTTGAGGTTTTTAAGCAGACCTTCTCAAGGTCTGAGGATAGCAGGACTTTTCTGCTCTTGAGATATGAGCAGCTGACAGCTGGCAGCTGAATCAGGAAGGGTAATTTCAGATGCACCTTTCTGGCAGATAGTGAAGAATGACTCTGTTCTTCTCCCTTCAAGGACAAGACCAGGGTAAATTAGTTAGCTCTTGAAAGAATTCAGACCTTGAGAGAATTCAGTCAGCCTGTTCTAAGGACATTTGCATTTTGCAAGCTGTTGCCAGGCTCTTCATTACACAAACCTCTGCAGTTTGTGGTTCAGAGTTTGTATGTTGTGTTCAAGCTCTACATGGAATTAATTCTGCACATGTACACAAAATACCATAATTATGTCAGAGACCATGACAGAGGGAAGACAAAAGCCACACAGTGAGGGCCGGCTATGTCCTAGGAGGTACAGAATATAAACAGCAGCTGTGCATTGGTTAAAACAAAAAAAAAGAAAAGAAGGAATTCACCTCCTTAGGCTCTTAAGAGGTTAGAGATCCTTGAGGGGGAAGTAACCCTTCACAGGCCCAAAGTTTGCCAGCTATAAAAACCTTTGGAAGCAGCGCTACCGTTTATTCTTTGATTTTTCTTCATTTGTAACCATAAGGAAGACCTTAGACAAACCCAACAGCCCCCAAGGATTTTTAGGTTTCAGATTGTGACTTTGTGAAAACCGTAGCCCCGTTTTTCTCTCACTGGTTCTATTTTATTAAGCTTCATGGTCATACTCAAAACATTGGGCAAAAAATCTGCCAGACAGAGCAGATAAACCAGTGCTCTTAAAGAACATACAAGTGTTTTAGCAGTTAGGTCTACTATAAAGGCACACTCATTGAATTATGGGCAAACATGTCATTCTCCCTGAAATCTAGCTCAGAGGAAATCTGCTTTCCTAGTTTTGGCAGAAACTGAATTTGAACCATACTGATATACTGATTCTTGTATTAATCATCTACTTTGCCACCCCTTCTCAGAACAGGGTCAGATGCTTCTAGTTGCCTCCTTTCCCTTAAACTTGCTTTTTTGTTTGTTTATTGAAGCATTTGTTACTTCAGTAAGATTTTGAGATGTGCATGCATTTAAATAAACTAGACAAATTTTGCTGGCTGAATTAGCTTAAGCCTCAAAACCACGGGATAGACTCAAGGTCTCCATAATTGCTCAGAATGGATTAGCATCCACCTGTCCTCATTTCCCTAACCAGTGTAATTACTATCATAGTATGACAAATTGCTGCTTTCCCACAGGAATTATGGGTGTGAGTCAGGAAAGAAACCAGAGAGATTACCTCAGTTTCCTAGTTATGCGCTTGACTGAAAATGATTATAGCTCCTCCTTCTCCAAATATAACTGAACATTTTACAAGACCACTCAAAGCAAGTTTCAGACAACACTTTTTTACGAGCAGTCCTTAATTCCTCTTAAAGAAGATGAGCAGAGGGGGCAGCGGATATTCTCTGCTTCTGTTCAAAGCGGTTTCCCTTGCTGATAGCTTCATTCTAATCACATCTCTTGCCATGTAGGTTCCGAAGAGGCAAAATCTCAAGCAGAAAGATAACATCGCTTTAAATTCTGTATATATGTTATGAGCCAGTATGCATTTGATATTATCAAGGGCTGCACATTCAGCCATCAAATGAAGCTCTCAGAAGTTGTCTGTCAACCGGGCTTCTTCTTCCAGGAAACTCAGACAAACTAGGAATTCCAAAAAATGTTCACGCGCAGCATTCAAAAGATTTGCCATCTTCTTCCTTCCTGTTAAAAGGAACCAATCCTTCCCAATACATCTGCTCCACCCAATCCCACCCAACACTTAATTACTCATGTTCCTAGAGCAATACCCATACATATGCATGTGGTACATGACAGGGTAGGCAGAAAGGCCATATGGCTTGGACCTCAAGTCCAGTGGGGGCCTCAAATTTAGTTTTTGGGGGGAATGTGACAAACTTCACAAGCTGTTTTTATGTGCATCACATTTTGGATATTTTTATTATAACCAGGGACCTCAAAAGCTGGAAGTGGCCTGGTCCTCTCTGGACTTCTGAGACTGCTGAGGTACACGGGCAAAATTGCCTCATATTTATGGTTTAAAAGGACCGAAGTCTGACAAACTGAATTTGAATGGTTCTTGTAGGTTATCTAGGCTGTGCGACTGTGGTCTTGGTATAAAATACCAAGACCACAGTCACACAGCCTGGATAACCTACAAGAACCAATTAACTCTGACCATGAAAGCCTTCGACAATATTTTGAATTTGAATGCTTAGTGCATCTAGGCCGTGAGGTGGAAAATAAGAGAGCAAACCAAACCCAAATCAAATTCAGTTTTAACTAGCACAAACAATGATAAAAATATGTTCAAACTAAGAGGCAACAAAAGAGAGACAGTATTCAACCCAGTTTCTGTCACTAAACTAATACAGGCAACTATCATTTTTTATCTCTCCCTTCCCACCCACCCCAAATCAGTTCCAATGCTCTGAAATTCACAACTGATTTCACTAACTCCCCTTATAGTTAGTTACTGGTGCAGCTTGCATTGCGATAGAACTGAGCTCTTTTTAGGCAGATTTTGTGCAGGCTAAGTTGTGGGAAGATGTACTCCTCAGGGATCCCTTCCTTCTTCCTAAAACAAATATTTTTGACCTCCAGTTCCTTCTTCACAGACAGAAGGAAATTCTCAGCTTAGCGAAGGCTCTGTACTCAATGCATTCATGGCTACTGGTCAATGACAATCATAATATATAAACTAAATATATCTTTGCTAGCAGTCTGATCCCTGAAACCACCAGCACATGAAAGAGTGCATAACGCACTCTTAGAGTAAACATAACCTCAAATATCTCAATGATCCTATGTTCTCTACAAATAGCTCTGTAAGCTACAGTTAGCATGTTAAACAGTGAGAGAATACAGGCAGTGTAAGAGGAGACGTATTGGTAGTCTTGGTCAGCAATTTAAAAAATGGAACACAACGAACCGTCTGGACTGAAACAGCCAAAAAGGCAATGCTAGGGGGATATACTTGGGATGACATAAGTAAGATAGTAAGAACAATTTTTAAATGTAAAACATATTCAAATAGCAGCAAAAATAGACTATGTACTAAAGAGTGATTTCAACTATCTACATGGTAAGCAGACTAATGTTAATATAAGTCAGAGAAAATTTGTAGATGGCTGTAACAGTCTGGTTGGCAGTGAAAGACCCAAGCCATGCTTGTTGCCTTCTCCTACACCACTGGCTTGCTTGGGCAGAGATCCAGCCATGGGTACCAAACATAATGTTCTGATATGCCCCTGTCAGCAGACATACCAGAAGGAGAAGGAAGAGAAGGAGAAGGAAGAGATTGTTTTTATAACTTGATTTTCTCTGCCTTTAAAGAGTCTCAAATCGACTTACAATCTCCTTCCCTACCTTTGATGGACTAAAGGTCTGATTCAGTATAAGGCAGCTTCATATGTTCATGTGAAAGCAGTGCAGCTTTCCCCAAGCTTTGACAAGTAGGTCTACATATAAAGGGGAGCATAAGAAAGGGCAGAGTTCCTTGAGGGAGGAGCAGGCCGAAAGGGATGTACTGGAAGATGAGAACAGAGATGGTGGAAAGGAGGCCATCGAGGGCTTATGGCAAGGATGAAGAACTTGTGCCGACCTAGTAATTTAAAGGGGTAACATTTGTGGTTCTGTCAACATCAGAGAGGTGGATGAATTTGCTGGCAGAGACTTGGATAGAAGTGATGCAGCTGTGGGGTGACAATGGAAGATTAAGCAGGAAGAGATTAAAAAAGTCAAGGACAGAGTTGTCCGAAACAAAGCATGATATGAAGTATTTGTTTCATTTGATAGGGTGAGGGGACATCGAAGTGGAAGTATCCAACAGCTGAAGAAGCACAAGAGTGTGCGTGTGTGTGTAAAGTGTCACCAAGTCACAGCCAATTTATGGTCACCCCATAAGTAGGGTTTTCAAGGCAAATTATTAAGCAGAGGTGGTTTGCCACTGCCTGCCTCTGCAAAGGCTTCCTTAGTGGTCTCCCATCCAAGGACCAATCTTGCTCAGTTTCCGAGATCTGACAGCATCAGGCTATACCACACCATCCTGCACAAATAGAGGGAGAAAATTCTGGAACAAAGAAAAGCTAAAAGACAGTAATGAAAGGGATCTGATTACATAGGTTCCCTGGGTGAATGTCAAGAGTGGTCAGACTTAAACATGGGACCAAAATGTTCTAAGTAAAACCCTGTATTTTCAAGCTTTTCTATGTGATTGGATGCTTAAGACATACATCCACGGAATGCCCGGTTCAGTTGAAAAACCAAATTCCTAGATAGCATAGTGATCAAAGTCAAGAGGGACCCCCCCCCCCCAAAAAAAAGCCCTGGTTGTAACTCAAGCTGGTTCCACACTAGTCACTTGTAATTTGCAATTGCTATGATTCGGTCACATAGTTTTTCAGACTATTCTGATAATGCTGCAGTCAACCTACTAATTCTAGTATTTGTGCTGCTCTCCTGTCTTGACCTCACTCGTAGCAATTTCTTTTTACTTAAAACACAATTGTAGTATTACACTGTCCCACACAAACTGCTATTAAGACTTTCCTGGGCCACTGTCCCGTTTTAAAAAATCTACCTCTTCTCCCTCCAGTTTAATTACTTCCTGTTTTCTCAGGGCTGGCACATTCTTTCAGCAATCTTCAGTAAATGCTTACTAGCTCTTATGGAGAGGGCAGAAGGAGAGGAGTTTTTAAACACTGCAGCCAGCCCAAGTTAATGATTCCTCATTTTAAAATGATCATCATTGCATAACAGTGTTATAACAACATTTATTTATTTCATTTCTATCCCACCTTTCTCCCTGGTGGAGATGCAAAGAAGAAGAAGAGTTGGTTTTCATATGCCGACTATCTCTACCACTTAAGGAAGGATCAAACCGGCTTACAATCACCTCCCCTTCCCCTCCCCACAGCAGACAACCTGTGAGGTAGGTGGGGCTGAGAGAGCTCGAAGAGAGCTGGGACTAGTCCAAGTTCACCCAGCTGGCTTCATGTGTAGGAGTGGGGCAACAAATCCAGTTCACCAGATTAGCCTCCACCGCTCATGTGGAGGAGTGGGGAATCAAACCCGGTTCTCCAGAACAGACTACACCGCTCCAAACCACCACAACATGCTGGCTTATCCTCATAACAAACTCAATGAGGTAGGTTAAGCTGAGAGTGTGTGACTGGCCCAAGGTCACCCAGCATGCTTCCATGGTGGAGTAGGGATTAAGCTGGGTCTCCCAGATCCTAGTTAAACACTCACTACTCCACACTAGTTATCAATAACAAACATTTTTTTTAAAAAAAGAGTAGCAATTTTGGCTTAGGGGAAAAAAGTCAACCCCCTTTCCCTTCTTTACCAACGACTGATCATCAGGCATTTATTCATGACAACTGACGGAGCCCCCAGAAAACAGGAAGCAGTTAATTTTGCTTGAAAACAATGGAACAAATAAGAAATTGCTGGAAGAAAGCCAAGTTTTTACTAAAGGAGACTTTAGACATGTAGTAGGATTCTGCCTGTGGGCGATGGATTTGTATGGAGAATATAGAACTTTATTAAGTGCTGTCTGGAATCCCCATTTCAATTCCATATGGAACCACTATTTTAATTCCACTTGCAGCAGAATACAGAAAAGGGGTGGCTGAGACACACGAAAGGTTATAATGTGGAAATCAGCATGGAGCCAGCGTGGTGTAGTGGCTGAGAGTGGTAGACTCTAATCTGGAGAATTGGGTGTGATTCCCCACTCAACATGAGCTGCAGACTCTAATCTGGTGAACCAGGTTGGTTTCCCCACTCCTACATTTGAAGCCTCCTAGGTGACCTTGGGCTAGTCACAGTTCTATTAAGAGCTCTCTCAGCCCCACTACCTCACAGGGTGTCTGTTGTGGGGAAGGGAAGGAGACTGTAATCTGGTTTGATTCTTCTTAAAAGGTAGAGAAACTCGGCATATAAAAACCATCTCTTCTTCATCATCTTCTTGGTCCTAACAAGGAAGTTATGTTTGTATGGAAGAGAGGTTCATTTCAACACAGGCAAACAAAAACAGCTTTATTAACAATATCAGATTTGCAGTTCATAGGATAACTTGCCAGAATACCACTGGAATATGACTATTAGTGTCAAGAGACTTGAATTTGTAGTTTTACTGTCAGCAAGTTCAATACTGGAACTACATTTTTATATTGCGATACTTCCTCCAGTAGCATTTCTGCCACATTGCACCATAAGCATGCACTTCTATTTCATTAAAATGCCACATTATACCTAAAATAACTTCTTGAAACTTTTATCAGTAGGTTTTCCAAAGGGCAATACAGATCTCTGCTTTGAAAAGCTGCTTAATGGCATTATAAAAATTAAGAAGTAATTTATAGTGTCTGGCAAAGGAAGATCTGGTCCTTGCCAGCTTAACTAGGTTTTCTTGGGTTCCGGAAAAGCCATTTGTATAGGCGTCTACAGCCAGCACTTTTGTACTGATTACAAAGTAATTGCTATGTAAATCTGCTTCATGTGATTTATTTAATTTTTGGACTCCCTATGTACACCCCACCCCTTCTTTGAGATCTCTTAATTATTTCCTCTAGGGCAAATTGCATCAGTACTTAGTTACCAACATGATAAAAAATGGAAATCTGCTTTCTGGAACAGATTCCAAGCCGGTTTTAACCTCCGTACTTCTAGTCTCAACACAATTATACAGCAATAAGGAAACTACCTAGATTTTTATTCAAAGACCTTTTGCCCCTTTGAATTGCAGTCTTACTACAAAATTGTGATCCTAATACAGTCTAGATGCCTGGCAATATTTATTACTTTTAATTACAGCCATTTGGCAGAAGCTCAATATAAAATACTGAAACACAAAGCAATTAAAGAGAATAAATCCTCTTGGAGTTGATGGTACGAGCCCTCTTTGCTTGAGCTTCTTTCTCTCGGGACACACAAGTCTTTCAGGAAGATCCTATGAGAGTGGAGAAAGGGACTTACCACAGCTGAACTCTCTCAGGCTACTAGTTATCTCATCGAGACCCAAAGTATGAACTTCTTGGCCTGGGCTTCTAGAAGAGGAGTCATCAGCTACCTCAGGTCCCCTGCACCTGGTTAGTCTTCAATGAATGAAACAACTGTCTAATTACACAAACTAGGGCTCAGATTCTAGAGAAAGAAGCCAGGGCAAGATGCTGACTCAAAACCATCCAATTAGTGGTGTAGTGTAGTGGTTAAGACCAGTGGACTCTGATCTAGAGAACCAGGTTTGATTCCCCACTCCTCCACACTAAGCCTGCTGGGTGACCTTGGGCTAGTCACAGCTCTCTTAGAGCTCTCTCAGCGCCACCTACCTCACAGGGTGTCTGTTGTGGGAAGGGGAAGGGAAGGTGATTGTAAGCAGGTCTGAGTCTTCCTTAAGTGGTGGAGAAAGTCGGCATATAAAGACCAACTCTTCTTCTTCAATTAGCCAAGGTATCTCAGTCTATTTAACTCTCGAGCAACTGTCACATTGTTATGGGATCCCCCACATTAATGTACACATATGTTACTCCAAGACCATTGTATATGTATTGATCCTTTGTATGAAAGTTGTTTTCAGCTTATCATTCTACCTCTCTCTTCCCATCTCCAGAACGTTATATTCATACTTAGGTATTTAAATCCTTCTTTTCTCCCCAACAGGGCCCCAAAGCGACTTACAACACAGTTCTTCCTTCCTCTATTTTATTCGCACAAAAGCGCTAAGTAGGTTGGGCCATTCACTCTTAGCCTGAGGTCACCCAGTAAGCTTCCATGGCAGAGTGGAGACTCAAACCTGGGTCTCCCAGATCCTAGTTCAGTACTTTAACCACTACACCACACTACACTGGCATGTGCTGTGAGATGCAGCAGAAAACTAGGTCAAGCTGACCCAAATAATAGCAGCAAGTAACTCCATGAAATTGTTAAGGAATTGGTTGATCAAGACCAGATATATAAAAACTACTCGACTCTCAGTGTACCCGCCCCCCATTCTAATTCCCAAATAAGGAGTTTAAAGGGGCTTTGGATGGGGTTAAGAGATGGGTTTCCTCCACCAGTGAAGCGTTGGGTGTGTGTGTGTAAAGTGTCATCAAGGCGCAGCTGACTTATGGCGACCCCAGCAAGGCACGTGAGAAGCAGAGCAGGTTTGCTATTGCCTTTCTCTGCAGAGCCTTCCTTGGTGGTCACCCTTTCAAGCACCGACCCTGCCTAACTTCTGAAATCAGGCTATACCATGCTGCCTTCCCTCCAGTAAAGTGTAACTGGCCATGGATTTGCCTCATTAACAGGTTAAGCTGGCATCAGTAACTAGGCAATGTTCAGGGCTTGGTGATACCTTCCCACATGGACTAAATAGGGCTCAGTGGTAGAGCATCTGCTTGGCATGCAGAAGGTCCCAGGTTCAATCCCCGGCATCTCCAGTTAAAGGGACTAGGTAGGTGGGTGATGTGAAAGACCTCTGCCTGAGACCCTGGAGAGCCGCTGCCGGTCTGAGTAGACAATACTGACTTTGTTGGACCAAGGGTCTGATTCAGTATAAGGCAGCTTCATGTGTATTGATGGCCCATCCCAATTAGGAGGGGTTTCTTACTTAACTGCTCAAATCAACAACCAAGAGAAGGAGGATGCACCACAGAAAAGCACGTAAGGGGCCCCCTCCCAGGAATCTAGCATTTGTCCTCCTATTTTTCAGAATCGGCTCATATTTTCTATCTGTCCAATTGTTCTCTTACTTCCCCCTGCTGAAGAGTAATGAAGATTAGTCACTAAAACGCTCCCAGCCTGCCTCCACTCTAAGCAGGGGACAACCAGCCGAATTTGCTTTGCTTTGTTCTTCAAAACCGACGAAACTATTAACTGTAGTCATATCATGCCAGGTCAGCACTGCAGTCAAAGATTACTGAGCTATTCGGTTACAAAGAAATTGCTGGATTAGCTTCATCACAATTCTTCATTCAGGCACAGCACAAAATCTGTTAACCATTCCAGGTATCTTAATAAAGTGGTGAAACAGATAAGAATGGCTAATAGCTGTGTCTGATTCCATTTCCAAGTTGAGTTTCTTCTCTCACTGCAAGGCCTGAAAAAATCCCCCTGGAGTTCATCCAAGCGTGTGATCTTGGAATATAAACTCTAAAAGCAGTGTTAACAGCACCTGAATGTTCGCATGTTCTATACACATGAACTGCTTCCTAGCTACTTAAAAACTGCATAGGGAAGCTATTCATGAATGAATTAGAAAAATAATCTCCATTCAAATACAGGAAGCACTCATGCTTTCCCAAAAATGCATACAACAGAATTATCGCATTTAAAAAGAATGAAATACAGCAACATACCAGTTATAATTCATATTTTCAAGAAGACCCAGACGTCAGTGTGCTGACTCCGCACATTGACTAAATTAATGAGTTGATCTGGAGGGCAAATTGGTTAGAACACTGCTGAACTCTACATCTCTTTCAGCCCATGGCTAGGAAAATGGTGAATAACGTTAATTATTTTTTCCCCAGAGCCAAGGAAGGAAACATCGTACTAAACTGAATTGTTTTGTATAGGCGGGGAGCAATCTGCTGACTAAAAACATTTGAGTTTCAGTGTCAAGTATAAGAATAAATTGTCTGAAGTTTCAGCACCTGGACTATGCACAATGGTTGCACTTAAACTGTTACCAAGAGTACCATGTTAATTTCAACACAAAATGATTATTTTAATAACAGTTGTACAGCATACGGCAACACAGCTTGCGTTTGCCACTGAAGTACATGGAGGAACTCATGCTGAAAAGGTTTTGTTTCTGAACAGGGCCTCTATGTGCACTAGATCCCATTGGTGACCACTACACAGATGACCACTCGAAGAACACCAGTTACAGGTAAGCAACCAATCCTTATTTTGGTAAGAATTGTGCAGGATACAGCAATGCCATTACTTTGTGTATCCCCAGGATATTCACATTTAACAGATCTGCAACGCAACACTACACAGTGTTACTCATAGAATCATAAAGTTGGAAGGGACCACCAGGGTCATCTAGTCCAACCCCCTGCACAATGCAAGAAATTCACAACTACGTCCCCCACACACCCCCAGTGCCCAGAAGATGGTCAAGATGCCCTCCCTCTCATGAACTGCCTAAGTTCAAAGAACCAGCATTGCTGACAGATAGCTATCTAGCCTCTGCTTAAAAAACCTCCAGGGAAGGAGAGCTTACCACCTCCCGAGGAAGCCTGTTCCACTGAGGAACCGCTCTGTTAGGAAATTCTTCCTAATGTCTAGATGGAAACTCTTCTGATTTAATTTTACCCCGTTGGTTCTGGTCCAACCTTCTGGGGCAACCAAAAACAACTTGGCACCATCCTCTATATGACAGCCCTTCAAGTACTTGAAAATGGTTATCATATCCCCTCTCAGTCTTCTCCTTTTCAGGCTAAACATACCCAGCTCCTTCAACCTTTCCTCAACCTTATTCTCGCCTAATAATTTAAATTGGGGTTAGGCTGCAGTAACTCACTCTATGTATGTTTGCACTATAAGAATTGCATCTCTGGTGATCACCTGAAGCCCAAAATGTAAATGGTGAAGGACACCTAGGATAGAACAAAATCAGGAGACAGAGCTTAGCTCAGCAATCACATTAAAAAATAATAGTTCAAAAGAGCCCTGGTTACATACTAAGATCTTCCACACCAGCCCAAATGCTACACCAAGGAATATAAAAAACAAAATATGGGGAAATATACACATCTACTCTATTTTTTTCTACTAAGTCAACAACATGTACACACACACAACATGGCAATCATGGACCCTAGCTTTTAAAAAAAGAAACCTTCTTGCTATCACCAAATCATACTGGTCACATTGAAAATCAGTCTCTTGGCCACCACATTCAGTCACTTTCAGGCACTGTTTAGAATAGCATTTCCCCCCTGTATTTATAGCACATAAAAGGAATACAAACAGCTAAATGAAGACAAGCCCTGGTACGGTTACTAAGGAGATAAAAATGAACAGCCCATCACCCATTATGCTCAAAATATCCGGAGATTTGAAACCATAACACATTTTAGTTGTTGCAATGTAAGCTTAGACCATGAAATATTGCTAACATGTTCTTGTGCTTCCCTCTACAACTAGAAAAGTTAGTTTGCATGCCAAGATTTCCAAGTTTCTAGTTCTAAACATAACATGTTTATCATCATAGAGATGCCACTAACGGTGACATGGCCGACTCTGAATCCAAGCTATCATTTTCCAAAATGGGAACACATGGGACTTGGCGATTAATAGTGCAATCCTAAACCTAGTTACTCCAGTCTAAGCCCATTGAAATGAATGGGCTTAGACTGGTGCAACTCTCTTTAGGATTGTGCTGTAAGTATTACCTATATATTGGCATAGTAGTTTGATATAGCACTGGAATGTATCTGAAACGAATGGTTACCAACGTTCTGTTTGAAGTTGTTTATGATCTTTCTTAACCAGGATTTTGCTTCCCAACTCCAATTTTCAGTTCCACTGAAGTCCAATGGATATAACACAAACCTCAAATTCAACCTATATAGTAATTTGAAATAGACCTTATTTTTTCATATTATGTTAAGGATTCAGTACAGAAAAAACACATTTATACTACCACAGAAGGCATGAGATACTACATAAAATTCTGAATGAGTATATAAGCTAACTGTATTTTTAACAAAGCAAAGTTCACAGGTAGCGTTATATTAATTATCTGAAGGGAAACATTTCAATGTATTGTAAAGGTCACAGTGAGCAGGCCAAATTTTAGACAGCAGTCAGGGAAGCAATACAAATAACTCAAATACATCCCTGAAATAGTTGGCCAACGAGTACTGAACTGAACAGCTCAGCCGAGCTAAACACGACCAAAAAAAGATGTATTTGTACAGCATCCTAGTGCATTCTTCAACTGCGGGCATTTCCTAACCAAAAGTCGTCTCTTTAGAGGCAGCAGCAAAAAAATAAAATAAAAAAAACCCTTCCTGCCAAATATATACTAACCTTCATTAAGTGGTAGTACTTTAAAACACAGCTGTGCCTGCCTACCCAACAGAGATATGGGAGGCAGGCTATTTTTTAAAAAAAGATAGTAGAGGTAGCCTCTATCACTCCCCCTCAGATACAGACTCATAAGTTACAAGTCAGTCTTATCAAGGAAACCATTCTGAACAGCAGACTCCATAAATCACACCCCCAAGTTAGTTAGCTCCCCAGTCCAGTTTACACTAGTAAAAGACCAGGTGAAAAATTCAAAGAATCTTCCACAAGTAAACCCTACTAGTCCCTGTCATTCTTTTTCACTTCAGATTCTGCCTAAGCCCCGTCAGCAATAAGTGTTCTTATAGAGCCACCTTGAGAGCGAAGGGGACTAGCAGTGTAACCCTCAAGCCCCAAAGAAGGTCACCAGCAAGTCTTATTTCCGCAAACGTATATTTCCCTTAATAGGCAAAAGTGATCTCCTAAGAACAGCCTTGATTTGGTGAAGTGGTCTCTCGCTGCTAACCTTCTATGCTATGTTATGCTGTAACAGCATAAAATAAACCTTAACTTGGCACACATACTTTCTAGAGAAGAACTACAGCAGCAACCTCTTGGTTCAACTAGTTTCTAGGGGAGGGACCGTGGCTCAGTGGTAGAGCATCTGCTTGGCATGCAGAAGGTCCCAGGTTCAATCCCCGGCATCTCCAGTTAAAGGGACTAGGTAGGTGGGTGATGTGAAAGACCTCTGCCTGAGACCCTGGAGAGCCGCTGCCGGTCTGAGTAGTCAATACTGACTTTGATGGACCAAGGGTCTGATTCAGTATAAGGCAGCTTCATGTGTTCAAAGGCCTGCTGTTTTATGCACGATCAAGGCGGCCAATCTTATTTTAGGCAGAAAGTTGTATCTAGTTGTTTTTTTAGTCTAAAGAACTAAGACCCAATCAAAACAATACACAAAACTTAGTCATGGCCAACTTTTGCTGGGTAACTGTCCAAATGGGAAGAAATTCCCACCAGCTCACATTAGGGCAACTGATATATAAATTTCAGGATGATTTAAATTTGCTGGTACTTTACATTGAGTAACCTCTCATTTCTAGGCACAGGAGAATTAACAAGACCATTAATGTCAACCTTAGCGTTAAATGTTCTTTTCTTTCTGCTAAATATTTAAACAAACATCTAGAACTAGGTGCGATAAGAACTGGAGTCTTAATACACCTGCAGATATGGAAATACAGCTTTTTCCGGCTAGCATTTCACAATACTGCACTGAAGCAGAATTAAAGTGCTTGAGAAAATATAATCTGACAAAAATATTTATAGAGAATGGTCTACTCAATATGTATTCTATTTCATGATCTGAAAAAGGTGTGCCGAAGACAAAAAGATGTGAAAGGAAATAGTTTAAGAATGGGGCTAAAATTAATACACACAGGGAAATGGAACTAATGAAGCAACACACTGCAGCTATATGCTGCTTATAGGACTTCAAGGGTAAAGTTACTGACTCAAAACATATTGAGCAATTGAGCACAATGAGTTGTCTTCTATAAAGAGGTTGAATGCATAAAGTGTATAGCTAAGGGCTATAAACAAATTGCATGTTTAGAAGACATTAACGCTGGGAAGTAGACATTTCAACAAAATGTGATATTGCATCAAAACGATATTTCGGCAAGATATCCAGCTCCTGCCTTTACTACCTGTAGGATGCCTTTCAAAGAAAGCAACTCCTTTTTAATACAAGGATGGCTGTTCAATAAGTTGGAACAATTCTAATTGGACCCCAGAGGAACTTATTGAAACAAGTTAAGTAAATACCACAAAACTCTTGAACACCAGAATAAAAATTATAATTCCAAATTATTTACATTTAAGTGCAACCAGTTTTATTTCTTCCAGACAAATTGCTTGCATGCAGCAACAAGCAAAGTCAAAATAAGCCTTGTTGAGAACAGTTTCATTGTTTTTGATTCATGGCCGGCTGTATCTAATCTGGAACCTAGCATTACTTTGAGCTTGCAGAGATCAGAGACCATGTGTTAAATTAAACGGTGTAGGCGCTTTGATAGAGTATGCATAAGGAAGCTACAAATTCACAACTGAAACTGCAGCTCTAAATCACCCATTTGAGCCTGACCCCTTCAAAGGCACCATTAACAGAAAGATTAGCTTCAGTGTAACCTATCTCAGGGTAGGCAAACATATTAGCCCAAGCTGGTAAACAACATACAGTTATAGTTCACTTTATCTATTCCTGCATCAGTGCTAATAACCATACAAAAGAAGAAATTTCCATTTAAACAAATAAGAGACCTAGATTCTCTATGGGCACATTAACGTGCAAAAGAAGTTACAGCCATCTGGCATTACTGCAGAATACCATCACACCTCTTTAACTGAGGGCTTTTTCCCCATGGGGTTTTTTTTCTCTCAGTTGAGGCCTCATACTGCTTCAGTTGATCCTGATTCCCCACATGCATTTTTGGGCCTTTAGTTTTCACTTTGGGTTTTTGTCCCCCTCCCCCTTGATCTTTTGAGACCACTTTAACCCCAATGTTTTTCTTGCAGCTGATTGAGTCAGCTTTTTCCCGGGTTTTCTTTGTTCCACTCACTCCCACCCACCTACCTCCAGCCCATTCTTTGACTATTGGACTGTGATGGTCAAACAACCACCACCACGAATATGAGTGATTTCTTTTTCTTTTTTAAAAATGGCACTAAAATATTATCACTGGAACAATAGGATTACGGGGTTCTCTGAATTCCCAGCATTTTTTTTTTTAAAGAAAGTCTATCTCCTTCCCTCATGGACATATAAGGAAAAAGGCATATCTCCATGAGGTTAGGGGCTGGAGATTTTTTTAAAAATGGAAGCTGGGAATTCAGAGAAGCTAAGCCTATTTAGAGGCCGCATGATGTAATGGTTAAGAGCAGCAGACTCATCTGGAGAACCGGGTTCGATTCCCCACTCCTCCATATGATGCCTGCTGGGTAACCTTGGGCCAGTCTCGGTTCTCTCACAGAACTCTCTCAGCACACACAGAGGCAGGCAATGGCAAACCATCACCAAACGTCTCATCTTGAAAACCCTACAGGGTCGCCATAAGTTAGCTCTGACTTGATGGCACATACACAAGCCTGTTGTTACAATGCTATTGATATTTTAGTGCTTTTTTTTTTAAAGGGCGTGTTGTGATGCAACCAATGACGGATGTACCCTCCCTTTAAAATCCTCATTATTGAAGGCACGTGCAGAAGAAAATAAACTGACTCCACAGCTGTGAAAATGCACAGAGGGCACACTTGCAGAACAGCCATGCCCAAACCGATTCCAGTGCTTGTGGATCAACTCCCAAGAACATCTGGAGTAACTCAAGCATCCAGAAAAGCCCTGAGGCTGGACTTCACAAACATTTGTCTGGCTCTACACTAACGGCACTGGTTACCAGCTTGCTTCTAAATTCAATTCAAGCTGCAACAATTAACCTATTAAAATATTTCATGGCCTCACACAGACAAACCCCAAAGGCCACCTTTCTCCATCTGAAGCTATACACCAACTGTGGTGAAAATCAGCAGATTATACTTTCTCAATAAGGTACAATTTCTTGTGAGGACAAAAAGGCAAGGGAGGACACCTGTCCATTAGCTGGTCCAATGTAATAAAATGTCTCCCAAAAGAGGTTAAAAACAGATTCTTAATTTTCTGGACAGCAAGATGCTTTTTATTGTGGCTTTTTGAAACAGTCTGGATTAAGCTGATGCTTTCACTGTGTTTTTAGTGGTTGTATAATTTTTTAAATACCTTTAAACACAAGCAAGGAAAAACACAAATCACTCAAAACAAATAAACTGCCCATTTGTATGCAATGCTGGGTCAAATCCAGTCCCTTAGTTGCCCCTTAACTACCATCTCATAGGTACAAGGAGAAGTAGAAACTGTGATAACAGGCCTCCTCTCTAGCAGGCAGCAGAGGCTAGATCCACCACCTGTACTCACAATAACATGGCCCTCCAGGAAAGGGAGTTCCTAATCAAGGCTCCACACAATTATAATGTACTTTCTATCCCAAAAGACTTGACTTAAAGAAGCCTTGATAAAACTGCATAGAACTCACCCTACCTTAACTATTTACTGCAAGGCCAATTAAAGCAGAACTATACAGAGTCAGAGGATCAGTTCCTCACCACACCAAAATGATCACATAATAGAGGTTAAATTACTTTTGACGTTCCCCCTTAATGATCTATTCAGAATCTGATTCACATTAAACTTCAGATATATGCACTTCCAAACTAGAAACAGACATGTTGTAGTAATCAGATTACCGGGTTTTCTGGGGACAGAGACTGGTTAATCAAGTGAAAGAAAATCCACCTAATGGATATACACCAAATCAACTAAAGGACTATATTGTCTTTTCTCAACGGCAAAGTTACATTATTTTACACGAGACATGTAAGTAGGCATAAAGAAATATTAGGAAATGTTACTTCCCCTGCAGATTTTCACAACCACTGCTGCATTTTCTCCCTTTCCTTTTCACAACTAAAATTGCAACTGGAGGCTAGAACTTAGTAGCGTAGCCAATTACAAACTATCCATACAAAATGGCAGGCTTAGACAGCAGAACTCCGACTAGCCTCCACCCCTGCCACAACCATGCAATCAATAAATCCCTGAAATTTAGAGGTCTCCCCAAACACACTGCCTTGCTTGACCCAGACGAGCACTGAAAGAAAAAGGGAGGCTCGCTACTAATTTATGAAGAATCTTGCAGACAGGATACGTAGAGGCAGCTGAACTTGTCCAAGATATGAGAAAGGAAGTGCACCCTACAGCTGGAAGATATTCTAACAGGTGCAAGGGATTAATCCTATCATCAGGAAGCAATACTCAAATTCTCCATCAACATGCCCGTGCCAAGTAATCCGAGAGGGGCTTTCGGTGGAATCCTTCACCCCAGCCTCAATGAACCCTGCTACCAACCTGGCAGCACGATTTCAGACAGGTTATTCAAGAGCGCTTATTGTCACGGAACTGCCATCACGTTACAAACCAATTCATGAAGCTGAACAGTTCTGTGAACTGAACTAATCCTCTAATGTTTAATGAAAATATGGTCACAGCAATCTGGCAGAATACCAAAGGACAAAATCAATGCAGGCATGCATCACGCTTTTACTCAAGAATAAAACGAAGAAGGCAATTCCCAGGTAGTTTGCAAGATCTTTTTTTTAATTACCTCCTACAGGGATGCTATAAGGATAGAAATAATGACGGAAACGTGTAGCTGAGGAACTATGCTCATGACAGGTGCACACGCCTCAATTCGAACAAAGCAGGTTTAGCTCCAAGAATGACCTACACATTACATTCCCCATCCCTTTCTCAGCCAAAAAAAAAAAAGCAATCTACAGGAATTCTTCTGTTATTGTGGGCTTAGTTTGAAAACCTGTGCATTTAT
Source organism: Euleptes europaea (assembly GCF_029931775.1). Taxonomy (NCBI): domain Eukaryota; kingdom Metazoa; phylum Chordata; class Lepidosauria; order Squamata; family Sphaerodactylidae; genus Euleptes; species Euleptes europaea. The sequence goes on along the minus strand of NC_079325.1, from coordinate 12,410,755 downwards.
TAGAGAAAGCAAACATTTAAGAATTACCCATGCACCCATAATGCTCTGAAAAAAGCTTGAAGACATTGCAATGAACTGCTTTTAAATGGAAGATTTAGTCAGGATCGATCAGGAGGATGAGGCAGCCTTGATGAAACTGATGCTTTTCTCTACAAAGTTGCCTTCCAACCTACGCTCCCAGGCCCATCTGACACTCACATTTCTTGTTACTGTGCCAAGAATGCAGAGGTCGGAGCTCATACATATCTATGCACACACAGAGAGAGGTAAAACAAAAGACCCAGACGGTTAACTCCAAAACACGGTGATCCAAATTCCTAGGTGATCTGAATTCCTAGCCTACCATCGTCTTGAGCTCTAACTGAAATCATTTGGTTGGTTTTATTCTAGAAAGGTCAGGCAGAAACCCAGCTTGATTCAAGTACACACTGCCAGCCCTTTCCCAAACAAGTAAGAAGCCCTACATACTTTGAGAGCACTAAACTGCCTTCACAAACATAACCAAGTCCTAGCTGTAAAACGGCGCTGGTATAAGGAGGAGCAGGCTAGACATACCAATCTTTGGTTAAACACTGCTGTCACAAATTCAGAGGTAACAAATGAAACTCTGCCACTCCCTTTGGGAAACAACGCATTAAATCACATACCAGAAGAAGAAAGAAAACACACACTGGCTCAGTTTGGCGTCAAACACAAGACTCTAAAAGCGAGCAGTTTACAGGGGTGGGGTGGGGGGCAGCTTGCAGATCAAGAGAACTGAAGCCATTTAAGCCCTAAGGAAAGTGGAAAACTACAGTGCCCAGGGAGGCACAGGAAGGAATCCAACCTGACACACCCGTCAGTGCCATAATATTTTTTTCTCACCAGTTCTGGCCAGAGCTGAGGGCTTTTTTTTTTTTTTGAAGCTATAGAAGGACGGTACTTTCCACATAAAAAAAATCAACACCAGCAAATGCGTACCCAAAACGGCAAATGAGAAAGGGGCCTTCTGATTTGGAAAATTTCCCCACCACGCCGCAGAAATCCCAGTGTCAAGTCTGCATGTGGGTCACTCCCCCACACTCTCAGAATCTGTCATCATGACAGCCAGAGGAGGTAAGAGATTGATGGACTAAGGGTGGTGAAGGAGGCACATGCCCTCCGCCTTCAGGGAGTAGGGGGAGCAAGAAGGGGCTTGTGGGGGGGAGGTCAGACACCTCTAACTGAACATTTCCAGTCCAAGGTGATGTTGCTGGAAAAACACTGCAAGAAAGGGGAGAGAGAAAGAGAGTGCGCGTGCTCAAGATGAGGGGAGGGGGGAAGATAGCAAATAGAGGACAGAGAGGAAGAAGCAGAGTGGGAGCAAAGGAATTTTTTTGGGGGGGAGGGGGGGAAGAGATCTAGAAAGGCAATCCCAAGGAGTTGAAAAGTAGCAAGTCACAAAAGGCGAAGGACAGATGAGAAAAAACTTGCATAGGCAGGCAACAGAGAACAGGGAACTGATACTGAAAACAGTTAATGTAAGCATTTGGACACAATCCAAGCATTAGGCACAATGTTTGAAGGACTTGCTTCTTTTTTGGTGTGTGTGTGGGGGGGGGGGAGAGAGAACAGCTCCTGAGAATCCAAATGTTGGGGGAGGGGGGAACCTGCAGGCTTTTCTTATATAAATCTTGGGTTACTTTGCCTGTTAAAAAACATTACCTTCCATCAAAGCCCGGCTTGATGCTCGACAGATCTGCGACAAGGAACAATACTCCTCCCTGGTCTTTCCAGATTACCAAGACAGCATACCTGCCACGCGCCTCCGAACAGACCAAGGTCTGGGTAAACACCCCAGGGAACTCAGTGGGGCTGGCCTCCAAGTTGCCAAAAGGCTTTCCTTACCCAGTGCGACCCGACAGGTGCTCCCAACACCGCGTGCCCGAGCTTGGGGCGGCGATGCTCGACCCAAGACAACCAAGGACGCCACTCCGGTGGCTGGCGCACCACGACCATCGCCACCTCCACCGGCAGACATCACAACACCATGCCGAGAGAACAATACTGCGGCGGTCCCACACCCCGGGCAGCATCACCTCGGCCGCTGCCACGCCGCTTATGCAAAAGCAGCAAAAGATCATGGCTGCGATCATAAACATGACAGTAACCACCAGCCCCTGCTGGCGATCACCCTTTTACACGGCGAGTAAAGAGGGGCTTGCAATAATAAATGCCCCAGTAACGACAGGCAGTATAACAACAAGACTGGAGGGCTAGAATAAGGGCACTGCGCTGTAAGACTAGAACACCACTATATGTAAAGCTCACACCCTGCCAGAAAATATTTTTGTTAGTCTTTAAGGTGCTACTGGACTCTTGCTCTTTTCTACTATCACTATATACTATCACTGTGCACTGGCAAAATTGCACTGGCAATTGCACTAGCAAAATTGCACTGGCAATTGCACTAGCAAAATTGCACTGGCAATTGCACTAGCAAAATTGCACTGGCAATTGCACTAGCAAAATTGCACTAGCGAAATTGCACTAGTGAAATTGCACTAGCAAAATTGCACAGCGGGAGGAACCGTGCAAAAGGAAGCCCAGGTAAAGATGCTCAGCTGCATCAAAGCAGACCCCAAGACTTGAGATTCCCCGGGGCCATCGCCCAACCAGTGGGAGGAGAAAATGGGGGCCGCGGGTTGTTTGCTACTCGGCCCCCCCTTTTTTTGCATCAAGGCCACCCCCGTCCACCCCGGGGGACGCAGCCTTACCTCGATGTAGCCGGCCAGCGCAGCCCCCGGGCCGGTGAGCGCCGCCAGCAGCAGCAGCAGCAGCGCCATCCCCAGCCACCCGCTGCCCGTCGCCGCCATCCTGCCCGCGCGCTTCTCCCTGCCGACCGTCTCCGCCGCCGCCCAAGGAGCAACTGCCGCGCCAGCCTCCGCGGCGTTCCCAGGGAGAGCTTTCGTGGGCGGGGCCCGGGAGGAAGGGGCGGGGCCTCTCCCCCAAGCCCCGCCTATCATCCCGAGAGCCGGTCGGAAAGCGGAGGGAAAGACCCCGAAAGAACGGAGAGGCGGGGAGGAGAAAAGGCAGACAGCCCTCTCGGCCAATCCCCGCGAGGGGAGGTGGGCGAGGCCCGCCTTCTCTCCCTCGCTCTCTGTTACGCAGGGCACGCCCACCCTTCCACGCCGTCCAATCGGGGGCAAGGGGAACGGGAACGGAGGCTTCTTGCCAGAAGCGCACATTGCGCAGAGCTTGGAGGGGCGGTGACGTATGGGCGCGTGCGGAGAGCTAAAGGATGTGTCTTTGCATCAGGGGGACTGATTTGCATAAATTGGCATGCTCAGGGGGTTTGGTACAAGAAACCGAAAACAATCCCACGCTGGTTTAATTTTGAGTACTTTCTCGCTTTCATAGCAGAAGTCACTTTTCTCAGAATCCGACATAGGATTGCCAGCTCCAGGTTGGGAAATACCTGGAGATTTTAGGGGATGGAGCCTGAGCAGGGGGTCGGTGGGAAGGACTTCAATGCCATAGAGTCCTATTGCCAAAGTGGCCATTTTCTCCAGGCGAACTGATCTCTGTGGCCTGGAGATCAGTTGTAATAGCGGGAGATCTCCAGCCATCACCTGGAGGTTGCTGAGAAAAAGAGGCACTTGGTACTGCAAGGAAATGGGGAGAAAATGAGTACCAACACGACGTGTATATGCAAACACAATTTAGTGCAAGTTAAAAATAGTGCAAGACAACAACCGAACAAACAACAATCACCACTAAACAACAATAAGGAAAATTACTAAGTGGCTCACGAAGAGTCTTCAAAAACGCTTTCAACGTTATTGTTTAGCAAGTCCCAGAGGCTCCAAGCGTGGGAATGATCGATTCAAGGTGGAGAAATCGAATCTAGTTGTATGAAACGCAGTCCGGATTTACTGAACGTTTTCACCGCCGCATAGGCGGCTTCATCAGCACACCGTTCAGATATCGGGAGACAAAGCTCCTACATAAATATAATAAATACTGTAAATATTCATAGGTAATTATTGCTGTTAAAAGATAATACAATTCAAGTTCAAATTCATTACAATCAGCCTGACATACCTTGGTACAGAGTTTTCAACACCTCAACAAAATTCAAACAATTCAAGGGCGCAATTCAACCTGGAGGTTGGCAAGCCTTTATAATTCTCTTACAAAGGAATTTCAAAGGGAGATTGGAAAGAGAAACTGCTGAATTACAGTTGATATTCAAACTAAAGTCAATGCATTTATCTGGGCTGAATAAAGACCGTGCATTCATGGCTCATTTACCAATGCTGATTTCTCCACACCCATCTCTCCCCTGGACATCACAGACTCTTCTGCAGACCACACCTAATCCCATCACGCCTGCTATTCACATTTACATACTGTTAACATTTACATACTAATGCTTGTCTGAATTCACTCTCCTCTACTTAAAGACAGATGGATTCATATTCTAGCTGTATCTGAAAAAGTGAGCTGTGGCTCACGAAAGCTCATACCCTACCAGAAAATATTTTTGTTAGTCTTTAAGGTGCTCCTGGACTCTAAACCTTTATAAGATAGAGAGGAAGAGATTATAGCCTACCTTGGAGGGATGTGAGTTAAAGCCCGAAAAGTGATGTAATGCATAGTCATGAGACATAACGTTAGAGGGGGGCTACACAATTATTTTGATAGTCCTTATAATTTTTTTAAATTGACTGCATTTATACCCCCTTTTCTTCCCAATAGGGACCCTACACAACATTCTCCCCTTCTCCATTTTATCTCCCAACAACCCTGTGAGGTTGGTTAGGCTGAGAGTGTGTAACTGCCCCAGGGTCACCCAGCAACCTTCCATGGCAAAGTGGGTATCTGAACCTGGGGCTCCCTAAGCCTAGTTCCACACTCTTAACCACTATCCCACGCTGGCTCTCCTTGTAAAAAAATCATTTTAAAGCTCTGTAAAATATTATTAAAGCTTAGTTAATCTAATTAAAAATTGATGGATCTCTTAGAGTCACAGATGGTGAAAAAAATGCATGCTTTTTGTGGTTACGTGAAAGCGTCAAACCCGGCTGGGTTACCAAAGAAGCCCTGTAAGAGAGAAGAGGAGGAAAATGCCTCTTTGAAGATGGTGCTTTCCAATTTCAATGTTTATGAATACTTGTATTTATTTTAATCTGTGCCTAATTCATTGAAGCCACATTTTTTGGTCCATCAACAGTTGTTGTTTTTTCAGTTGGATTAAACATTTCAGCACTCATTATAATTTATTACATTTGTATCCGGAGCTCAGGAGACACAGGGGTCATCTCCTTTTTCCTTTGCAACATTCCTGGGGGAGAGATTAGTCTGAGATAATGAATGACATGACATGTTGTAAATTCCACAGCTGAACAGGGACCTGAAACCAAGTTCAGCGGGGAGAAGCAGGGATTTGAATCCAGGTTTCCTTATCACACAGCTCAACAGACTGCAAGCAAATGACTTGCCATTGCAGAGGCGAGATGAACCTGGATTTTTTCAATGGTGATGTAATCTACAGGCATGTAGATTATAAGGGATTTTTATGATTTGGCCTTGTTTTGATAATATGCATTTGCCTTTGTTACTCCAATAGCTCTATTTGGGGGTTCTTTTATATAGAAAGAAATATTTAACCTGCATTCTTCAGATATGTGCTTTTACAATTCAAAACATATTTTAGTAACATTCTTATATCAAAGGCACAAAGTTCACTTGGAATGTAAGTAGCCAAAAAATTCTTCTTTTTGAATAATTATTTATTTTATAGTCAAACTGCTTTCAACTTATATATTTTTTCTTCATTTCCCCCCCAGTCATCTTATAGTACATACCCGGGTTGATACAAAATGGTCACGATGCAGTGTTTCCAGAAGTAAACCTGGCAGTAACGTAAGCACGTTGCACATGCATGTGACGCTGCTCCGAGCAACCTGCTGGATTGGCGAGCAATTGCCTGCCGGTTCCAGCTCCCTGACGACCCTACCCCTCACACACATACACACCCTCCTCACACACTATCTCATGAGTCATGAAATAAAAGTTTTAATGTTATTTCTGATAAAACATGAATAAACTGGTCTTGATCATACTACTGGTCTTGCAGCATGTATGGCTGCTCTCTCTGGAATCCTGGGTCCAGCTAGGGTTGCCAGGTCCCTCTTCACCACCGGTGGGAGGTTTTTGGGGCGGAGCCTGAGGAGGGCGAGGTTTGGGGAGGGGAGGGACTTAAATGCCATAGAGGCCAATGGCCAAAGCAGCCATTTTCTCCAAGGGAACTGATGTCTATCGGCTGGAGATGAATTGTAATAGCAGGAGATCTCCAGCTAATACCTGGAGGTTAAGAACAACAGCACGTGGCTCAATCACAATAAATACAACTAGAAAAATGTTGCATAACCTCTCAGTAGGAATAAGGAACCTTGGGTCTTGAACCATATCAGGTCAACAATATTATGGGAGGCTACATGCCCCGTGAAAAAATATGATTTATGGACATTAAGTATAACTGAAGAATTTATGGATATTAAGTACAACTGAAGAAGCCAATCAGGCGAAACGACCACTTATCTAGAAGTGTCGTCTTTTGATTTATTATTGGAGCCTTCCTTGCATTCTCCCCGGAGAGACGGTCGGTCTGAAGCACGGCCATCGTGGGAAAGTTGGGTTTCATAGGAGTTTTTCTTCATGGAAGTCGGGTTTGACTCTTTTTGGTTTATGAACTTTACATTGGATTCTCCTATGAACTGGGAATGAACTTGAATTCCTTTTGAAATATTGCTTTGGTGTATTTGGTTTGATGTTTACTATTTTTTTGGTTATTATATGAACATGAACAAATGTTTTTGTACCATACATTTTTCTAGTTGTATTTATTGTGATTGAGCCACGTGCTGTTGTTCTTATCTACTCAGTTCTTGTCAGCATAGGTCTTGTGTTTTTTCTAGAATACCTGGAGGTTGGCAACCCTAGGTCCAGATAAAGTATGCCCATTTCCCTCCCATGCCTGGACTTTGAACACAACTGGGGCCTGGAGTTCTCCAGGGTTTACGACTGATTTCCAGATTAAAGAGGCCGGTATTCCCTGGAAGAAATGGCTGCTGAGGAGGACAGACTCTATGGCAGGGATCCCCAAACTTTTTGAGCCTGAGGGCATCTTTGGAAATCTGGCCCAGCGTGGTGGGCACAGCCACAAAATGGCTGCAACAGAATAGCTGCCATAGGAGGTGTAGTAGGGTTGCCAGCTCCGGGATGGGAAATACCTGGAGATTTAGGGAGTGGAGTCTGAGGAGGGCGGGGTATGGAGAGGGGAGGGACTTCAGTGCCATAGAGTCCAATTGCCAAAGTGGCCATTTTCTCCAGGGGAACTGATTTCTATCGCCTAGAGATCAGTTGGAATAGCAGGAGATCTCTCGCCACCACCTTGAGGTTGTCAGCCCTAAGGTGGAGCCAGCCATAAAATGGCTGCCGCAGCTTACCTTCGGTCACACAGTGAAGATCCTTGTGCTGTGGTGGCAGCTGTTGTCAAAGCAATGTTTTTAAACATCTGGACAGCCAATCAAATCTTTAATGGCCAATCAGAAGCCTTGCTAGCCAAAAGCCCCACCAGGCCCCTCCCTAGGGTTGCCATCCTACAAGTGATGGCTGGTGATCTCCTGCTATTACAACTGCTCTCCAGGTGATAGAGATCAGTTCACTTGGAGCAAATGGCTGCTTTGGCAATTAGACTCTATGGCATTGAAGTCCCTTCCCTCTCCAGACCCCAAAATCTCCAAGTATTTCGCAATCCGGCGCTGGCAACCCTTCCCACTTTCTAAAAATACTTGACATGTGCCCGGAAAGGTGTCAGCAGGCACCACGATGCCCACTAGCACCATGTTGGGGACTCCTGCTCTTTGGCATCACATTTCTTTCTTCCCCAGGCTTTGCCCCCAAATCTCCAGGGATTTCCGAGGCAGAGGAAGGATGAAGAACCTACTTTATAAGGTGCCGTAGAGCCATGCATTTCATTCGGATGAGCATCACTGAAAATCCTCTGGACATAAAGGATATATAGTGAGAAGTGATGCTCCCCTTCTGGACATAAAGGATATATAGTGAGAAGTGATGTTCCCCTTCTGACATTGCGCACCCCAGAAGGTGTGTGGGCACTGAGCACCCACTTCAGATGAGAGAAGCTCATGTTTTCAATATAATAATTTTAGTGTCATAATCATCTAGAGAGGGTGTTAGAGTATTTGCAGCAATTCAACAAATATAAATTGAGTAAATAAATAATAATAAATATGGAGCCCTTCAAATACTGTACCTCAGTAATCCCTACAACTACCTTGTACGGTAGGTAGGTCAAAATTCTTGTCCCCGTATTGCAGATCAGGTTCAGAAGCTGAGAGACATTGGCTTGCTTAACATCATGGAGACAATTCACAGTACAGGCAACATTTGAACAGAAAGCAATGGAATTTACAAGGAGCTGAACTCAGGATAAGGTTAAACATCTTTCCCTATCAAGGAAGACACATTAATTGGTCCTCCAAATGCTGGGCTAGTAATCACCTAGCCTTTTTTTCTCAAAATGAGCCCATTTGCTATTGATCTCAAGACGTGTGGAACGCTTACCTGGACCTCTATATCATGAACGTTTTCTTCTTCAATTTTATACTCACCAGATCCCAGCATATCAGTTTACACATGCTTCTGTTACTGTTCAATACTGGGTGAAATTTCAAAGATGCTTTCAGAATAATAAAATCCAGCAGCTGGTTAAACTGAAACCAAAGCTACAGGATCCAATCCCAAGGTTAACTAAAAACCATAGTAGAGGTAAATCTGAACACCTCCAACGTTCAAATGTTAAATGATTCGTTTCCTCTTTCCCATGTTCATGTTATGGATAAGAACCCACATGTTCCACTGGGTGTTGACAGGCATTTTGAGCCTACCATAGATCTGGATGTTAGTGGTAATGAGGATGAGGATAAGGTTGTGATCCTACCTACAGTCAGCTGAAATCCCAGTAACTCAGTGGGAGTTACTTCCAAATGCTTAGGAGCTGGCTGCACCCACCCTACCAACAATAACAGTCTGGAAAGCAGAGAAATTGCTGAAAAGGTCTGTGGAATATATATTTTTCTTTAGAGAATGGAATGTCAAGAGACTTGTCAAAAGGGGTTTAAGACACAGGATAATTTGCTTGTAGCAAACCATTGGGAGTCAATGAGACATTCTCTCTGCAACTCTATTAGACTGTGTGCTGGCATCCTAAGCATATCAGCCTGCAATGCCGTCAGAATGTCACTGAAATGCCAAAGTAATGCCATGCTTTGCCACACTGCTGTAGCACAACAGTTGGTGCAATTCATCCTAAGCATTTATTTGTTGGGGCACTGATGTTTCGGGGCAAAGTTTTAGAAACACAGCAAAAACACATTGCTAGGGTTGCCGGCTCCAGGGTGGGAAATACCTGGAGATTTGGGAAGTGGAACCTGGGGAGGGCAGGGTTTGGAGAGGCGAATGACTTCAGTGCCATTGAGTCCAATTGCCAAAGTGGCCATTTTCTCCAGGTGAACTGATCTCTGTCGCCTGGAGATCAGTTGTAATAGTGAGAGATCTCCAGCTACCACCTGGAAGTTGGCAACCCTAAACATTGCCCTGGCCTATTCAAAGACCCTCAAAAACAGCTTGAGATGTGGGAATTGTCAGATCAAGCATTTTTGGGGAGGGGCTGTGGCTCAGTGGTAGAGCCTCTGCTTGGCATGCAGAAGGTCCCTGGTTCAATCCTCGGCGTCTCCAGTTAAAGGGATTAGACAAGTAGGCGATGTGAAAGATCTCAGCCTGAGACCCTGGAGAGCCGCTGCTGGTCTGAGTAGACAATACTGACTTTGATGGACCAAGGGTCTGATTCAGTGTAAGGCAGCTTCATGTGTTCATGGTATGAAGAGAAGTCCGAGGATCTTCTCACGCAATGATCCCCAAAGTGCTTTCCATGGGCAGCATGGCATCTGCCAGTGTGTTTCCTGACACCTGCTTCCTACTCAGGCCTTGGAAATAAAATCCAAAGGGTCTTGAGTGGGATGTGAGAGGGAAAGGGTCTCTCCCTACCAGCTGATTGAAAAGCAGATCACTGAGGTCCTCCTGGGCAGATGACATCATAGCCACATGCTTCCAGATTGACCACATAGACTCAGGCTTTCTTATGAATCTGGGCACGGCTGCCTCTCCCTGACCCTGTGCCTGCGCAGGGAACAAATCTTCCTCTTTCTGTGGAAATTGAAACCAACAGTATCTCTTCCCCCAAAAGGCAGAAATCCCCTTGGAACAGGAGAATTCTGTCAGAAGAGCTTCTGCTTCTGCAGGGAATGCCCATTTGGAAACGGTTGCCTCCATCGTAGGAGGATTCTTGGCTTTTAGAACATCTCAGCGTTTTGTGGAATTTCCCATTTCGTCCTTACCTGAAAGGAAGATGAATCCACACAGCCTGCCAATGCCAAACAAGCTTATGCCAAAAAGTCCTTTATTATTGCAGACAAGTGCAACTTGAATTTTACTTTATTTTTTCATTTACTGTATTTATAACCTGCCTTTCTCACTGAGACTCACGGTGGATTACATGCAAAGAAATGCAATCAAATAGCATGAGACATATAATAAGCAATGTGATGAGAATTTAAGATGACCTTGTCTTGACTTAAAAAGAAAAAAATGGTTTTCTTTTTCAGGTAAATAGGATAATTGTCCCTACCCCCATGACAGACATTTTGTATTGGCACCGACTACCCTTTCTCAAAGTTTCCAGAGGACCTACGGGCTCAACAAGGTTGGTGAGCCTTGTGCAGGCTTGCCAACCTCCAGGTGAGGCCTGGCGATCTCCTAGAATTACAAGTAATGTCCAGATGACAAAGATCAGTACCTCTGGACCAAATGGCTGCTTTGGAGGGTAGACTGTATAGCATTATACTGTGCTGAGGTCTCTCCGTTCCCCAACCCCCACTCTCCCCAGGATCTACTCCCAAATTTCCAAAAATTTCACAACCTGGAGCTTGCAACCCCTAGCATTGTGCTATTGTCTATTAAACCTGCAATTAAAGGCACAGGGACAAGGTATGGTAAAGTAGTTGGCAACCCAAGCCACTTATGGTTGGGTCAGAATATTGGTTGGGTCAGAATATTGGGCGGGGGAGGTTTTGGCTTTCCCGTATGATTTCTCTCTATATAGAGGGGGGAAGAGAGGGAGAGATATATATAGGTTTTGGCTTTCCCATATGATTTTTAATGCAGTCATCAGTGGATTTTCGACCAATGCAGTTTCCAAGACTGTCTTTGCTGGGTTTATCAATAATCACTGTGACTGCACTGGATGCATAAGGTTCAGAGATGCTTTGTTGATCATCTCCAAGGCCAAAGTTCATGGAGAGGAACCTGATATGGTCTCGGCAGAAAGACTTTTAGCAATTTGCATTTCAGAGTACAGATTGTGACACTGGAGCTGGGAAGAGCCTGGAAGCTAAAAGGATTCCAGAGGGGAAAGCAGGTGTTAGGTAGATAGTGATGCCAGCCTCCAGGTGGGACCTAGGGATCCCCTGGAATTACAGCTCATCTCCAGACTACAGAGATCAGTTCCCCTGGAGAAAACGGATGCTTTCGAGGGTGGACTCTATGACATTGTATCCCATTGAGGTCCCTGTCTTCCCCAAGCTCCATCCCCAAATCTCCAGGAGTTTCCCAACCTTGATATGGCACTCCTAACCCCCCCTAACCCCCCCTTGCCTTGTTGGTGGTCAGGGGGGACCTGGCAACCCTATAGGTGGAGGTATGGCACGGGGCTCCTAGTTGAAGAGCAGTTTCACCCATTCAGGATTTGCTGCTGAGTAGACCAATACTATGGAGCTGCAACCAAACCAAGTTAACAACAACATTAAAACAATAAAACAAAAGTTTTTAGTGCACTCCTAAATATATATATTAGAATGGATAGCCACGATTGTCTGTTGCATGGACTATGGTTTGCCATGAAAGTGGAACTGATTAATTTCCAAATTGCTTGCGAAAGGACGAATGCACACATGAAGCTGCTTTATACTGAATCAGACCATTGGTCCATCAAGAGCAATATTGTCTACCCAGACTGGCAGCAGCTCTCTAAGGTCAGGGGTAGAGACCTTTCAGATCATGTATTCTGATTCAAGTCCAGAAGCACCTTAGAGACCAACAAGATTCTTCTTCTTCTTATCTCACAATATATCCAATGAAGGGAGCTTATACCCCAAAAATCTTGTTGGTCTTTAAGGTGTTTCTGGATCTGAACTCGAATCTAGCTCTTCTACTGATTCTTTAAAAAAAAAAAAAAAAGCTGGAGATGACCTTGCAGAACAGATGCTCTGCTACGGAGCCATGGAGGAAATACGAAAGGTCACAGAGTTCCGTGTCTTGTTCCCAAACAACAAACCCTAGTTTGACATTTCATGTGAATCATGCCCATGGATGTAACTGTAGAGAGAACTGAATGGCTCCTGAGAATGTAGAACCAAACCAGCCTTGTTCTAAACGGATATCTTCTACAAGACTACTCAGCTGCTTGAGATATCAAAGCTACTTGGAGCAGGGAAGATGTTCCCTCTAGGCATACTAACGATAAAGTAAGTCATAAAGAAGGGGAGCAGACAAGCAGATTGTGGTTCATTCCTGCAAAGTCACCGGGGCCAAGAAGCTGAGCATGGGTCGCTTGTCATTCAAGACTATGTACACGGGAGTGACTGTGGTTGGTCTCTGTTCTCTTTTAAGAACTCCAGTTTGAAGGGATGCAATCAATCAAGCATTTGCACCGTAATTTTAGATGAGCACTTTAATTAGACTCCTGATTGAATATAGAAAGGGTAGATGATATCATCTGTAATAACTGAGCATGCTAGACAGTTTATAGAGGGAGCCAAATTCAGAATCGGAGTATGTTTGTTTAGCCATAGGCTATGCAAAACTGCTAACAATGCAGATATATCCAAATAAAGAAGAGCTGATCAACAGACCACGAATCAAGTCACCATCATACAGATGGAAACAAAAGTAAGTCATACAAAAGGTTTCTGTCCAGATTCCAATCCTGGACATTCTCATAAATGATATTTATGAGAATTTCCCCCAATATTCATAACCACTGGTCTATATATAGTTACAATATGAGTAGCAACAATGGATTAGATCTGTCCTGCTAGCAGAAACCCCAGCAGAAGGAAGGCTCGTTCTCAGGGTTGCCATCTCTGGGTTGGGAAATACCTCGAGATTTGGGGAGGGCACTTGGGGAGGGCGGAGTTTGGGGAGGGGAGGGACCTCAGCAGGGTGTAAATGCCATAGAGTCCACCCTCCAAAGCAGCCATTTTCTCCAGGGAAACTGATCTTGGTCACCTGGAGATCAACTGTAATACCAGGAGCTCTCCAGGCCCCACCTGGAGTTTGGCAACCCTCCTCATTCTGCCTGAGGCAAGCACCTCTACTAGCAGAACAGATTATCCATGGGATCCAGCCCAGTTATTTGCCCTCCCTCCCCCCATCCAACTTCTGCTGGTTTGCCCATTTTGTGTGATTTTCAGAAAAGGACCAAGAAATCGAAACCTTTACTTTTTGATACGTGTGGAATTCCCATTAAAAAAGGATTGCATCTTCTGTGTTGCTTTCTTTTAGTCGCTAGGCCAAAACCTTTCTGTTCACCCAGGCTTTTAATTAAGGGGATGATTTTTAAAAACATTATTTTAGCCTTGAAATCTTAATTTTAAGCTGCCTATGGTCTATCTTTATGCTAGGCTGGGGTCCCCCCCCAGCTGGATTTTAATTAATATATTTTAATGTTCTGTTTTTATTGTTTTTATTCTGTAAGCCCGGCAAGTTTCTGGAGTAGGGTTGCCAGGTACCCCAGGGCCACCAGCATGGGGTGCGGGAGAGGCAGCACATTTTTTTCTCTAAATTAATGAATGAATAAATAAATAAATCTTATGTTCCCACAAATAACACCCATTCTACACAGGCCAAGGAAGCTGCTGAAATCTTAATGAAGTGAACACTCTTCTTAAGAGTTTAGGAAGATCTATCAAGTAATTCTCCAGTCCTCTCTTGGACTTAAGCATCCCATTCCAAGGAACTATTTTTATTTTTTGCTGAATGAGATAGAGCCTGCTAGATACACATATCTCTTGGTCTCCTTTTAAACATGGTTTTGCTGCCAATCTTCTGGGGGAAATCATGCATATGAGTCATCTGTGTGAGTTTCTGAATCCAGGAAGAACACGTTAAATCACAACTTGAGGGCAGACTGAGAGGAGGCTTTTAGCTGTCCTATTCACGATCTTAACCTAACATCTACCTTCATATTCATAGGTAACATTCCTCTTTCAATGAATAAAATTTGAGTTCAGGACTCAGAAAGCCACTTGGAAAAAAACTGACGAAAACAAAATCACTCTGCACTTCGCTCTGGACAAAGTTCAGTTTGCGAACAATGGAAGGATATGATCTAACTAGAGGAACTGTTGCTGAGTCTTCCCTTAGGAAACAGAAATCCCAGGATTTCAGCAGTGAGGCACCAGACTGGATTTTGATGGAACGTTGCAAGCAAGAGAGAAGTTTCTTGTTTTCATAACCAGTTGCTGAGAGTCTTGTTGGGGTATGAGAATAAATGTAGGTGCGTTTAGCCAAATGGGGCCCAGATTTGGATCGGGGTAGGACAATGAGAGACAGTAGTCCTGCATGGTTTTTACCAGTTTTTTTTTTAAAGAAGCACCATTCCCCAACTGTTGTTATTAGTTTTGGAAAGGGCAAATGGCATTAAGGTAATTAACTAACTGGGGAAACCCATATGTTCCCTGAGATATAGGGGTTTTCCCAACAAGCCTATTAGCTCCATAGGGGGTGGGGTAGGGTTGCCAGGTCCCTCTTCGACACCGGTGGGAGGTTTTTGGGGCGAAGCCTGAGGGGAGTGGGGTTTGGGGAGGGGAGGGACTTCAATGCCATTGAGTCCAATGGCCAAAGCGGCCATTTTCTCCAGAAGAACTGATGTCTATCGGCTGGAGATCAGTTGTAATAGCAGGAGATCTGCAGCTTGTAACTAAAGGTTGGCAACCCTAGTGGGGGGGGGGAGATTTCAAATCAGGAAATGATGCAGGAGGTAGGCTGAAGACTCTTCTCCATACATACCATGGTCCCAAATGGAATCAGATAGTGTGTGTGCAGGAAGTGAGGACAATTTGCAACTAGGGTGGCGGCTGGAGATCTCCCATTATTGCAACTGATCTCCAGGCGATAAAGATCAGTTCACCTGGAGAAAATCGCTGCTTTGGAAAGTGGACTTTATGGCATTATACTCCAATGAAGCCCTCCCTTCCCCAAACTCCATCTTCCTCAGGATCCACCCCCAAATCTCCAGGTATTTTCCAACCTGGAGCTGGCAACCCTATATGCAATTGATGCCTGACCATTACACAGAGTGTAACAGACCCAGCCTGTATACTCTTTAATGGGCTAAAATCGGGGGGGGGGGGCGGTTCAAATGCCCACTCTGCCATTAATAGGGTTGCCAGGTCCCTCTTCACCACCAGCAGGAGGTTTTGAGGGTGGATCCCTGAGGAGGGCAGGGTTTTGGGAGGGGAGGGACTTCAATGCCATAGAGTCCAATTGCCAAAGTGGCCATTTTCTCCAGGTGATCAGTTGTAATAGCAGGAGATCTCCAGCTAGTATCTGGAGGTTGGCAACCCTATCCATGAAGCGTGGGAGACCTTAGGCCGCTCACTTTGTCTCAGCCTGGCCTACCTCACAGGATTGTTGAGGAGGACAGGGAGAGAAAATGGAAGAATGTACAATGCCCTGGGCTGCCTGGAGGAACGGCAGGGTAAAAACGTGCTAAATAAATAAATAAGCAGGCAAGCTCCGGGGATATCCATTCACATTACATCTCCGCCGGCGTTGTGTTTGGTTTGCCTGCAAATGAGCTTGTTTGCCTATTGGGCCACCTGTACATCCTTGGAAAACCCGAACAGCAACGGAGAGAGCAGAACAGAAGAGCTCTGGAGAGAAGCCAAGAGGTCCTGATGTATTTTCTGCTGAACGGCAGTGTGGTATCAAATGACCCAAAGACATAAACTGCATCTGGAATGTTAATGAGGATGCAGTCTAAAAATGGAAGGAATCCTGCTTCCCAGGCTGCTGTGACGGAGAAAGTAACTGGTAGAGCCTGTGGGGAGAACTTTGTGCATGTCAGGAATCGAGGCCACAGCAGTTCCAGTGGGCGACCTGCGGCGAGGGATTCGCTTTGTGTGCCGCCACCCAGCTTCTGCCCGAGAAGGTGGGGTGACCGGCTGCGGAGTGATACACCACCCAGAAAAGCATCTGTACACAAAAAGGCCAGCAAGAAAAAGACTAGAGTCACTTAGAGTCTGGGGAACACAGAAATGGAGATGGGCGAGGGCAGGGACATGAAAATATGTGGGGTTCCCGATGTCACTTCAGGCACAACGAGGGTTGCCAGCTCCAGGTTGGGAAATACCTGGAGATTTTGGGGGTGGAGCCTGAGGGGGGCGGGGTTTGGGGAGGGGAGGGACTCCTGTGGCCAAAGTGGCCATTTCGTCCAGGTGAACTGATCTCTATCGACTGGAGATCAGTTGTAGTAGCAGGAGATCTCCAGCTAGAACCTGGAGGTTGGCAACCCTAACCTCCACTGCCTGCCACCATTCCCTCAGCCAGCAAGAGAAAAATAATTTTTAAAAATTGCCGTAGCAGTGACAGCATCCTTCACTTAAAGGATTATGAAGATTTACAGCATCTGATGAGTTATTACTGCGGGGGATGACTTTTTGATTCTGGTGCACTAGTGATAATATGTACATCTCTGATTGTTTACCATCTTGCAGATTGGTGCTAATATGTCTCAATAAATTGCTGGGTACCCAAAGGTTGGGTGGAAAAGAACTCAGTTATTAGAGTTGCCAACCTCCAGGTAGCATCTGGAGATCTCCTGCTATTACAACTGATCTCCAGCCGACAGAGATCAAGTCCCCTGGAGAAAATGGCTGCTTTGGCAATTGAACCTTATGGCATTGAAGTCCCTCCCCTCCCCAAACCCCGCCCTCCTCAGGCTCCGCCTCAAAGACCTCCCGCAGGTGGCGAAGAGGGACCTGGCAACCCTATGAATTATATATAGAAATGTATTTATTTGTGGTTTCAGTCTGCCAACCTGGATTCGTTACCATTTGTGCTTTCTTTTAATGTAATTTTTATTGTTTTTAATAGTGACATTAGCGCCTTAAAATAAATACATTTCTCTATATAATTGAGGTCTTTTCCACCCAACCTTTGGGTGCCCAGCTTTGTTTATAGGTTGGGTTTTCTCCCCCCCCCCTCCTTTTTGTTTCTGTCAATAAATTGCTTTGCAGCGCCGCATTAGGATTTCCATTCCAACATATGTTGCCCTTCCCTGGGCCATTTTCGCCTGTAAGTGCCTTCCTCGAGGGCTCTCAATCAGAGAAGAGGTTTGGGCAGGCCACCTGAATTACTGAAATTTGCCGCAAGATTCACTTCACTTCAGCTACAGTTCTGGCTTATAATTTGTAGGTAAGGATACTTAGTTCCCAGGAGATGGGTCATTGACTGTGAGGACAGACGGATATTATAAACGGTCGTGTAATGACAATCCCAGGTAATAAAAGGAACTCTGGAATGCGTCAGTGTGGGGGAAGGAAGAGGACGGAGTGATAATAACATTTTTAAAATGCATTGGAAGTGATGAGCTGAGTTGCACCCTGAAGGCACCAACAAAACTGATGAAACTGATGAAAAAGGGAGCTGGTTGTAGCTGTCAGACATTAGGGTTGCCAACCTCCAGGTGGCACCTGGAGATCTTCCGCTATTATAATTGATCTCCAGACAACCAAGGGCACTTACCCTGGACAAAATAGCTGCTTTGGAGGGTGGACTCTATGGCATTATACCCTGCTGTGGTCCTTCCCCTCCCCAAACCCTGCCCTCCCCAGGCTCCACCCCCAAAATCTCCAGGTATTTCCCAACCCAGAGCTGGCGAGCATATTGACCGGGGTTTTCTGTGTACACATTTACATTGTGTCACGTTTAAGCATGCTTACTCAAAAGTAAGTGCCATGGAGTACTTTGGGATTTACTCCCAAGTAAATAAACATTATAGGATTACAGCCTTATTTTGTAAGCCATTAAACTCACTGGAACATTTCTTGGGAGGATTTCTTCAGGTTGAATCTTGGCAATCACAAATTCCCGAATCCATTTTGGCAGGGCTGGAGGGGGGACTTGGGCTGCAGTAGCAAGCATGCTGGATCAAGACTCAAGAGATGTGGGCTCAAATCCCCACCCAGCAAGGCCACCAATGGGCAGGGGAAATGATACAACACCCTGGTGAGGCGGACCACCCCAGACCCCAGATAGGATTGTCATCCCCAAGTGAGGCCTGGAGATCTCCCAGAAATACAACCTATCTCCAGACTTCAGAGATCATTTCCCCTAGAGAAAATGGTTGCTTTGGAGGGCAGACTCTATGGAATTATACCCTGTGGATAGGGTTGCCAACCTCCAGGTACTTTAGTAGAAAGGTATACAGGCATTAATCTCATGCCAATAAAAATTATACAATAATACAATTACAGACCAATATATAGTCACAAGTATCAATCACTATAACAAACCAAAACACCCATAATGGTAACTCCCGCCCGGGAGAAAACTATAGTCCAAAGTAAAACCACCGAGGTGGGAACCTCCAGACGAGGAGTCGTGGTTCATAAACTGAGGAAACCTCCCGTGCAAGGGAGTGCAGTCCAACTGTGACCAAAATAAGAAGCTCCTGTCCAGGCACTATAAATGTAAAGCAGGGTCAAAAAACGGAAAGAAAATGGAGGACGCGTGGCTAGTCATAAATGCACGTTTCAAAAGGCTTTCTTCAGCTCCAAAGGAAACTTGTTGGCAACAAAAAATGCTTTAAAGTCCAGTTGAAGGTAAGCACGTTGTCCAGTGACCGTCAGCTAAATAACTGCGTCTATGTGGAATTCAATTGCGCAGGGAATTTCATGAAGACCGCCTTCATGAAATTCCCTGCGCAATTGAATTCCACATAGACGCAGTTATTTAGCTGACGGTCACTGGACAACGTGCTTACCTTCAATTGGACTTTTGATACTTGTGACTATACATTGGTCTGTAATTGTATTATTGTATAATTTTTATTGGCATGAGATTAATGCCTGTATACCTTTCTACTAAATTGCTTTATTCAACATAGTTGTTTTCTTTGAGCCCTCGTGCTGCCATTTTCTTCAATTTATATTAATTGTGGCACAGGTGTTTCCATTTATAGAACCTCCAGGTACTAGCTGGAGATCTCCTGCTATTACAATGGATCTCCAGCTGATAGAGACAGTTCACCTGGAGAAAATGGCCGCATTGGTAACTGGACTCTGCGGCATTGACGTCCCTCCCCTCCCCAAACCCCTCCCTCCTCAGGCTCTGCCTGGTATTTCCCAACCTGGAGCTGGCAACCCTACTCAGAACTCTCTGAGCCCAGGCAGAGGCAGGCAACGGCAAACCACCTTTCAACATCTCTTGCCTTGAAAACCCTACAGGGTTGCCACAAGCCAGCTGTGACTTTACAGCGCGCACACACACACCTCTGCCACAATAGATTGGGGGGAAGGGGGAGAAGGAGAGACTCTCTTGATCCCCCTGACATTTCCAGACCACTTTTCTTCCATTTTGTATTCCCTCTCTAAAGCGTATCATTAATCTGGCTTTTGAGCTGATGATATCGGGCAGGTATTTTCAATTAAAATATTCTTAAAGGCTAATAGCGGTTTACGCTATCTATTACTCTGATGGATTGTGATGGCCCGGGCTCAGCATGAGCTCCTGAAAACCTGGGGCTGCTTCCTTATTCTTATGTATGACGTGACCAGTGGAACTTGTGATACTTTTGAAAAATTACACAAAGAGCTAAAGGGGGTGTGTGTGAGTGGGGGCGGGGGCACAGCTCTGCCAGAAGAAGCCACACAGTCCTGCCTTCCAGTGAGCCATAATGTATGCTATGTGAAAATACCACTTAGCTAGCAAAATCATGACTGGCTTGCTAATGAGATGGAAAAGGCTTGCATTGCTCCATGTGAATTTCTTCAGGCAGTCGCTCAATGGTCCCCAGGCTTGAGGGCTGCCAACCTCAGGTGGGACTTGGAGATCTCCCGGAATTACAATTGCTCTCCAGACCACTGTGATCAGCCCTTGGAGAAAATGGCTGCTTTGGAGGTTGGACTCTATAGCATTAAACCCCTGAGGTCCCCATCCTCCTTTCCTAGGGTTGCCAACCTCCAGGAACTAGCTGAAGATCTCCTGCTATTACAAGTGATCTCCAGCCGACACTCAGTCCTTTCAGTCCTACAGAGACCTCTCCTTCTTTATCTTGCTTTTTTATCTCACTCTTCCTCCAAAGAATTTGGGGCTGAATTTGTGAGGGCAAGAACTTGGTTTGTGGTCAGGCCCAGATGCTCCCTTCCCTCCCACCCTGGTATGCAGAACTGCAGTCACAGACTTCTGGATTTAGCAAGTCTTCGGTCTCATTCCTTGTGAGGTTTAGAACTGGGTGAGAAACAAGGTAAACCGCTGAATTTCAAGACAAGACGTGAACAAGAGTGAGGAGTCAATGCCCGGGTGTTGTCATGGGCTTTGGGAACCTCGATGACTGACTCATCTTCTGAGGAACTTCAGAAGTGCATCTTTCTCTGAGGAAAATCCCAGTCTGTAGGTACTTCCTTCCTTCCTCCACTAGCTACTTTATCTCTCCCTCTCGTTCCATTTTTTCAACTCGGAATAACAAAGGGTGAGACAAGAGAGGCACAACTCTAGCCATGTATTATTGGCCTCTGCCTCTCTAGAGGCAGGCGCCAATAATACATGGCTAGAGTTGTGCCTCTCTTGTCTCACCCTTTGTTATTCCGAGTTGAAAAAGAACGAGAGCGAGATGAAGTAGCCAGTGGAGGAAGGAAGTACTTACAGACCAGGATTTTCCTCAAAGATGCACTTCTGAAGTTCCTCAGAAGATGAGTCAGTCATCGAGGTTCCCAAAGCGCATGACACCCTCACTCTTGACTCCTCACTCTTGTTCACATCTTGTCTTGAAATTCCGCCAATGACAAATGTAGCCCATTTTTGGTGTGCCGTTCTCCGTAGCAACACCGGCCGACAAGTTCGTACAGCATTCCTAACATGCAGTTCTTATGCACTTCTGCCTGCGGGGTCTTTGGTAACAAGTCACTAGCGATTTGGCTTCCAAGGACACCCGCCAGAGTCACACAGAAAAGTCTGCTTTAGAAGCAGACTGGAAAAGGAGCTGAAATTTGAGATTCAAGCACAGAATTATTCAGGAGGGTACTTTTATAAAGGGAGTGAGGGTGTAGTATAATGAAATGGAAGGCACTTTTAGTAAGCGAGTGCAATGGTAGACTAGTCCACTGTTTATGGTATGTATTATCTTACTCTCACTGCCTGGTTTCCACTTTTGTAATTCACACACACACACAAACAAACCCCCTTTCCCTTGTTAGATTCTTTATGTGGAGATGCAATGGCTCACTGTTGAGACCATCTGTTTTGCATGCAGAAGGTCCCAGATTCCATCCCCAGTATTGAATAGGTGATGTGAAGGATTGCTGCCTGAGACCCTGGAGATCCACTGCGTTTTCAGAGACCTGCTTTATCTCAAATTTGAAAACGCGGGCAAAATGCGAGGAAACTCAGGGGAAGAGCGAGGCGACCTCCGATGGTCGGAAACGGCATGCATAATGCAAAAAGTCCCGAAGTCATCGGAGGGGTGACGGCGAGTGAAACAGCCATGCATAAATAGGGTTGCCAGGTCGCTCTTCGCCAGCAGGAGGTTTTTGGGGTGGAGTCTGAGGAGGGGAGGGTTTGGGGAGGGGAGGGACTTCAATGCCATAGAGTCCAATGGCCATAGCGGCCATTTTCTCCAGGTGAACTGATCTGTATCGGCTGGAGATCACGTGTAATAGCAGGAGATCTCCAGCTAGTACCTGGAGGTTGGCAACCCTATGCACAAAAGACCAATCTTGCTTAAAAGCATATCCTAAAATCTCCTTGAAAGGCGAAGTAGGGAAACTGACAATGAAAAAGGGATGATGGAGATTAATAGGATCCGGGTCATGCCTACCAAAGGTGATAGTCTACAAAGTAAATCAAGAGCCATTTGCCAGCTTTGGAGGGAATTATAGCAAGGAGGGGAGAATGAGGAAAGTGCTCCTGAGATTAATTCCTTGTAATCATGACAATCTTAGTGGTCGCTTGCAAACAAGGGATGTCTGAAAATGATTAGTGTTTTTAAAACGTTCCTGTGTGTCACCCATTATCAATTTTCACACCCTGCTGCTCATGAAATGAGTAACCCCACAAACAAATAATGAGGAACAATAAAAAGGTGACTTCAGCCAGCCTCAATAAAGAAGGGCTTGTCGGCACAGGTTAGCTCTGTCATGTCTGAATGAACAGCCGCTGAATCAGAGCTGAAGGGTTTATATTTCCCCAAAGAGGATGGAAGGAAAATCAACAGTGACCCCTCCCCACCTCACCCCTTTTTGCAGAAAATGGAACAAAATATCAGCCAACATAAATCTTTTAGGGTTTTCTTGGTTCATTTATCATGTGTATATCCTCCCTCCCTCCAAGAAACCAGGGTTTATCCTTTTTTATTCTGACAATGACCCTGTGAGGTAGGTTAGGCTTTGTGGAAATAAGCTGGTTCAAACCCGATCCTTCAACTGTGGCCAAAGGCAAAGGAAGAGGCAGCAGGATCCCTTCCTGTCTGCAGTGCAAATCCCCCCTTACTCTGACTTAACCATGGTTAAGGTTTCATTAGCATCAACCTGCGGCCAAAGGTTGATTTTTAACCAGCTTCTAACCATGCTTAAAACCAAACCTAGGTAAAGGATCGGGAGCATTATTTATTTTATTTGCTTCATTTCTACACTGCCTTTCTCCTCATTGGGGACCTAAAGTAGCTTGTATCTTTCTTTTCTCCTCCATTTTATCCTCACAACGACCCTGTGAGGTAGGTTAGGCTGAGAGCATGTGACTGCCTCAAGTGTATACAGAGACCCTGTGATTTGCCAAGGTAATGGCTTTCTAAAGATTTTAGCTACACACACACAGATGACTTCCTTTGGTGTTATCAGAATGAATTGTGCCCTTGGCTGGGGACAGGGTTGCCAAGTCCGGGCTGGGAAATTCCTGGAGATTTGGGGTGGGTGGAGCCTGACGAGTACAGTGTTTGGGGAGAGGGGGGACTCTGGTGGGAACTGATCAGGGGAACTGATCTCTGTCATTTGCTCAGTTTTAATTCTGGGAGATCTCCAGGCCTCACCTGGAGGTTGGCAAACCTTGTGGGATGTAGTGGTTAAAGGGTTGGGTTAGGATCGGTAATACCCAGGTTTGAATCCCCACTCTGCTATGGAATGATTCTGAAAATCTTTGAGATTAGACTCCTTACTCCTTGATGGTGTGGCCTGTCATTCATATGATACAGCTGAATGTATCTATTGAAGTCTTTGGCACCGTATTTCCATCTTGACAATCCTTGAGTTTATACTCCTTACTCTTTGAAGATGTGGAAATATGCCACGAATACCTGTTAACACCTGAAAGCAATTCGCAAGGGGCGGTTTCCACAACCGCCATCTGGTTGGCAAGCTGAAGAAGGTTTTTTCCTAAACGCGTTCTTGCCACCTACCTGCTATTATTATACTAGCCAATTTGTCTCTTTCATCCTGGTTTTCAGTGATTATACTGTGACTGCTGTCACAATTGATAAATAGTAGCCCTGAGTGGCTTATTGACAGATTGTAGCCTTGTGAGGACTTTTGTAAACGTTTTTGTGTGTGTGTGTAATTATGTGTGCTGTAACACATTACTTGAGTTACTTACTTTCTGTTTTGTTGGTGAGAATTAAGCCCTGCGTGGCATTTTTTTGTATGTTGTATCATATTACTCCTGAGTAAATTTTCTTTCTACTCTTTAGTAAATTTACGCCCTGTGGGGCAACTTTTTGTATGCTGCAATATATTACTCTTGAGTAAATTTCCTTTCTACTCCTGAGTAAATTTACTTTCTGCTTTGTTGATGATTGAAGTATACAATTTTGTTCTTATAACAATTGCTATATATACATATATATATATAAAAACCTTTTCTTTGTAATTGAGCCTTGTGCTGCCTTTTCTTTCAGTCTATACTATTTCAGCACAGGTTACCTATTTTCCTGAGAACCTGCAGGTACTAGCAGGAGATCTCCTGCTATTACAGCGGATCTCCAGCCGATAGAGATCAACTCGCCTAGAGAAACTGGCCACTTGGGCAATTGGACTCTATAGCTTTGAAGTCCCTCCCCCCCCCTTCCTCAGGCTCTGCCCCAAAACCTCCCGCTGGAGGCAAAGAGGGACCTGGCAACGCTATTTGTGGTTGAGCAGGAACTTGAACACAGATCTCCATGTGTTCCCTATACCAGACTGGCTCTCGTTACAATCTCTATTTCTATCACACGCAAACCTGAGATTCAAACAGGGCAAGAGAGGTACTGAATGGCATTGATTAGCCAAAGGTGTTAACTCCCCCTCCCCATTAGTATGATGGGTGAAAAATCCATATCATTCCCACCTGCAAAGCCTGGCGGAAAAAAATAGCAAAATTGCCAGTGGTGCGGAGGAGAGAAAATTGTTTTGTCTGCTTGCATGACCGTGCAGAAACATCTCCTCCGAACACAGCAAGCTCCTTCCCAAGAGAGGAGGTCCCTGGAGGCAAAGAGGCACAGACCATTTCCTCTGTGTGGTCCAGTGAGAGATCGAGTAAGGGTGGGCAGGGACTGTTATTGCTCTCTCTTGTTCTCTCTTTCTCTCTGCAGCTTCACTTAGTAAAAAAAACCCTGCCAGGTCAAGTCATTTCATCTTAGTGAGAAAAAGAACAAAAGAGACTTCCACTCACCAAGGGCCAAATGGGACGCTGGAGCAGTGGCGTTTGGGATATGTCATTGGCCCATTATAAAAAGCAGCCACGGTGAGGCAGGGAAGGCTCACGGCACCGGGGATAAAGAATATTTACTCTTCCCCACCCTGACCTGCGTCCCAGATCAGAAATCCCTTCTCCGCTCTCCTTGCGTTGCTTTGAGCCCTCCTTTCTTTGTCCTTTGGAAGCTCCACAGGTAGCCACAGGGGTATTTTTGATTGGGGAAACAGCACAGTGGGAAGATTTGGGTTCCCACTGGAGAGGAAGGCAGGGTATAAATGAAGCAAATACTTAAATAAGAAACTTCTTTATTATGTACCGAAACAGTCGTGTAGTTTCATGCTTCAGAAAAAGAAATTAATTGAATGTATTTCCACCCCGTGTTCTTGTGTGTGTGTAAAGTGCTGTCAAGTTGCAGCTGACTTCTGGTGACCCTGTAGGGTTTTCCAGGCAAGAGGTGAACAGTGGTGGTTTGCCATTGCCTGCCTCTGCATAGCAACCCTAGTATTTCTTGGTGGTCTCCTATTGAAGACTCTGATCTGGAGAACCGGGTTTGATTCCCCACTCCTCCACATGAGCAGCGGAGGCTAATCTGGTGAACTGGATCTGTTTCCTCGCTCCTACACATGAAGCCAGCTGGGTGACCTTGGGCTAGTCACACTCTTTCAGCCCCACCTACCTCGCAGGGTGTTTGTTGTGGGGAAGGGAAGGAGATTGTAAGCTAGTTTGATTCTTCCTTAAGTGGTAGAAAAAGTTGGCATACAAAAACTCTTCTTCTTCTTTCTTCTTCTTCTTCTTCTCAGGGCTGTAATGGTTTGTTCTGACTTGGAAGAGAAGGCAGTGGGAGGCCCTGAACTCCAGTGTCCTGCTGCTACCTGACAAGTTCTTGCCAGAAGGTGAGGGTTTTTTGGGGGGAGGGAGGGGCGCTGTATTGTGGCCTTTGTATTACAGCTCTGTTTATCCCCATTGTATCTACATGAATGGGCTAGGCAAGGTCATTGGGAAATTTGGGATGACTCCATTCTGCTAATTCTAGTCTGATTTTCCTCTGGATTTAGGTGAGGCAGGTATGTTCTTATGATGGAAAGCTGGACCCAGATAAGGCAGATGGGGTGTAGGTGGGTGGCTCAGCCAATCATGGAGGTGACACCCATCCTCTCCTGGGTAGTGTTGCATTCTGCCCCCCTCCCAAAAAGATCTTGCTTTTCAGCTAAAGCCAGCATTGATTTGGGATGCACAAGCAGTGTCTGTATCATTGAACACTTTCCCCTGGCTTTGGTTGATACTCCAGCCGCATCCTTTCTTGAGAAGTAATGATCTTGACACAGTTGTCCGTGCTGTAGTAGCTATTACTTTATTACTGCAACACACTGAATGTGACTTTGAAAACACCTGGAAAGGTCAACTGGTTCAGAATCCAGGCACTAGCTTATTAATCAAGATCTGAGCACATTACACCGATACTTCAAGAACTTCTTCACTGATGCCAGGTGTGTTCCCGGGCACAATTCAAAGCCCCGGTCATGATCTTCAAAGCCCCAGATGGGACCTGAAAGACCATTGCCTTCTCCTGCCTGGCAGCTGAGATCATCTAACCACCCTTCTTCCATGTACTCACAACCTGCTGAAGTTACGGGAGTTGAGGGCTTTCTTAACACAGACTACAGCAGGAGTCCCCAGTAGGGTTGCCAGGTCCAGGTTGGGAAATACCTGGAGATTTTGGGGGTGGAGCCTGAGGAGGGTAGGCTTTGGAGAGGGGAGGGACCTCAATGCCATAGAGTCCAATTGACAAAGTGTCCATTTTCTCCAGGGGGGCTGATCTCTGTTGCCTGGAAATCAGTTGTAATAACGGGAGATATCCAGCTGCCACCAGGAGGTTGGCAACCCTAGTCCCCAGTGTGGTGTCTGTGGGTGCCATGGTGCCTGCAGACAACTTTCCTTGTGCCCACCAAGTATTTTTAGAAAGTGGGTGGGACCAGGTCAGGCATTCTGGATGTTTGTTCTTTTTGTAAGAAACTTGATATGAGGAATTTCTATTGTTTGTATCTGCTGCTTTATTCCCCCCCCACCCCGCCTGCTGTTGTTTTAGATTTTAGATCCGTGTAGATGCTGTGCTGCTGTTATTGTAAACAGCCTCAAATATGTTTGCAGAGAGGCATAGAAACATTTTAAAGCAGAGCTCCCCAACCTTGTTGAGCCTGCGAGCACCTTGGGAATTCTGACACAGTGTGGTGGGTGCAGCCATAAAATGGCTGCCGAAGGAGACAGAGAAAGCCACAAGATGGCCACCACGGCTTACCTTCAGCCCCACAGGGAAGATCCTTGTGCTGTAATAGCAGCTGCTGCCAAGGCAAAAAATTTTAAAAATCCGCACAGCCTATCAAATCTCCAGTGGTCATTCAGAAGCCTGGCTGGGCAAAAGCCCCACCTGGCCCCACTCACTTTCTAAAAACACTTGGAGGGTGCCATGGTGCCAGTAGGCACCACGCTGGGGAGCCCTGTTTTTAAATAAACTATGTGCACATGTGACGAGCAAGGATGTTTTTTGAGATGTTGCTTTCCCCCTCTCTCACACATGGGAAGGGGGGCCTTCCCAAATGCCCCGTACCCCGTGATAAGAGCATCTTTGTCCTCCTTCTCCTCTCATTGTGTTCCCAAGATGTTACAGCCTCCTCTAAGCTGCCATATCTAGTCTTGAGTTTCATAACAATCTATTTAAAAAGCATTTTTGAAGCAACGGATTCCACACCTGCTGTGCAAGGGAATGATTCACCATGGACCTTTTTAGCTGGTGGGGATCAAAATACTGTATGACTATTTACAGAGTGTTATGCTGGGTTTTATTTATGAAACGTTTATTTCTATCTGACAAATGATACAAGGAACTCAAACCAGAGTGCTGGCGTCCCAGCCCTAGATGAACCCAACATGGGTCTTGTTTGTGTGGATCTAGAAAGATGAGTTCCTCCTTCATCTCCTTTCCAGAGAATGGAAAACAGACAGGAACATAAGAGCTGTCTTGTCAATGTATGATTTATCTTTAAAACATTCTTCTGTGCACTGTAGAATTGGGATGGTAGTAGAAGAACATTTTTAAATGTTTCCCCAAGATGCTAATTTTCTGCCCCTAAGCATTTCTCCCTTGCTCTAATCAAGCTGATTACAGTTTGCATTGTACCTCTGCATCATGGCTCCTTTCTCTGCAACACCCCTCCCACCTTCAGACATAATGAGTCTTTATGTCCCCATTCCTACTTGTATCTGACAAAGGGAGCTTTGACTCTCAAAAGCACATCCCCCAAAAATCTTGTTCGTTTCTAAGGTACTAAAGGTAAAGGTTCCCTATGCAAGCACCGGGTCATTCATGACCCATGGGGTGACGTCACATCCCAATGTTTTCTAGGCAGACTATCTTTACGGGGTGGTTTGCCAGTGCCTTCCCCAGTCGTTTACACTTTACCCCCAGCAAGCTGGGTACTCGTTTTACCGACCTCGGAAGGATGGAAGGCTGAATCAACCTTGAGCCGGCTACCTGAAACCGACTTCTGTCAGGATTGAACTCAGGTCGTGAGCAGAGTTTTTTGACTAAGGTACTACTGGACTGAAATCTAGCTCCACAAAATCTCAGGCTGGGTTACAGCATAGACGCAATGTCTTCAAACAAAATCAAAATATGAGCCACAGAAAACAATGGTCTGCATACCCCCCTTTGCACTTCAAATCACCCCCAGCAAGCTGGGTACTCGTTTTACCGACCTCGGAAGGATGGAAGGCTGAATCAACCTTGAGCCGGCTACCTGAAACCGACTTCTGTCAGGATTGAACTCAGGTCGTGAGCAGAGTTTTTTGACTAAGGTACTACTGGACTGAAATCTAGCTCCACAAAATCTCAGGCTGGGTTACAGCATAGACGCAATGTCTTCAAACAAAATCAAAATATGAGCCACAGAAAACAATGGTCTGCATACCCCCCTTTGCACTTCAAATCACGCCCATCCCCTGGTTTATATGTAATTCAAGGCACAGGGTGAACCGAGACAGCCAGACGCCCCTCCATTGTGCCTGGATCAAGCTCTCATGAAAGCCCCTGATGAAACCATAAGAGGGAGAGCACGAAACAGGTCGGGACCCCGTTATGGTGCTTGGATCCAGGTTAGCTGAGAATCACCTCTCCAAGAAAAATGTTTAATTAATTTAAATTAACATTTGTATGGCCCTTTGATTCCTGTTAACTGCTTTGGGAGCTCGGACACACATTTATTTTTACATTTTATTTATTTGCATTACCGTATTTATAGTCTACCTTTCTCACCGGGACTCAAGGCAAATACAGCCAACAGGATGGGACTTTCAGGAATAAACAGTACAATAAGATTTGGATTGTAGAAATCAGGAACCAACCAGAAATCTAAAACAGAACAGAAATAATGCATGAGTATTAACATGATACGTTAACAGGGTTGCCAACCTCCAGGTAAAGGCCGGAGATCTCCCGCTATTACAATTAATCTCCAGGCGACAAAGATCAGTTCCTCTGGAGAAAATGGCCGCTTTGGAAGGTGGACTCTATGGCATTATACCCCAGTGAAGTCCCTCCCCTCTCCAAACCCTGCTCTCCTCAGGCTACACCCCCAAAATCTCCAGTTATTTCCCAACCTGGAGCTGGCAACCCTATACGTTAACCGACACAATGATTAGATAGTAGGGTCCTATTTATAGCAACACACAGTACAAACTATACACAACAGTATAGACCACAGTCCCTAGCCCTGCACCCAAGTATCTCTCTGAGCCATACGTTCACTGAGCTGTGATGTTCACCAGGTCGTTCATGGTCTCTCAGCTTACCTACCTCACCAGGTTGCTGTGAGAATAAAATGGAGCAGGGAAGATTTATGCATGCTGGCCTGAGCTCCTTGGGGGATGGGTGAAATTTTTAGAAAATGTGATCAAAGTAGATAGGATTTGGCACCCAATTTTGGCTGAAAAGCAGAGTACAAATAGAATAAGGAATAATTAGGGCAGCCCCACATTGAAGGCGTCTATCATAAAGAGCACAATAAAGGTTTTTCAGACCTGCTTGTTCTATACCACATCAAACACAAACGTGAGCATTCGTGCAGTACGATCCTATGCTTTTTCCTGCCCAAAGCAAGTCCCATTGAAACCAGTGGACCTACTCCCTAGTAAATGAGTTCAGGGATAATAGCCTCAGTGGGAGTGAGCAGTTGATTCAAAGCATGAATATAAATGAACAGGGTAGCCTCAGGAGCATGTCAGCAAATTCTGAATTTCTCTGCTGCTGGCAGGCTGAGGTTACGGAGGTTCAGTGCAACCATTTAACAGTTCCTTAATTACCCAGAAGCGCTGGTTGGATCATCAGGATGGTAGAGACAGGGTGACCCCAGAGGCACGGCCATGCATTCTGAAAATCAGAATTACTGAAAAAACTAACCCCTGAAAAAGAGAGGGAAGGAGAGAGCAAGGGAAATAAATAATGAGGTGAAGGTGAAAGGATGTCTGTGTTACCTGAAGAAGAAGAGTTGGTTTTTATATGCCAACTTTCTCTACCACTTAAGGAACAATCAAACTGGCTTACAATCACCTTCCCTTCCCCTCCCCACAACAGACACCTGTGAGGTAGGTGGGGTGGAGAGAGTGTGACTTGCCCAAGGTCACCTAGCTGGCTTCATGTTTAGGAGTGGGGAAATAAATCCAGTTCATCAGATTAGCCTCTGCCGCTCATGCGGAGGAGTGAAGAATCAAACCCAGTTCTCCAGTTCAGAGTCCACCGCTCCAAACCATCACTCTTAACCACACTTTGGGAAAACAGGACAGTTGATGAATTTATGCTAAACTTTTGCACAGAGGTACACCAGGGCAGGGAATTCATGTGTTCAAAAGTGGGAGTACAAGGATTTGTCCCTCTGAGCATGGGTGTACGCAGAAATTAGTTGGGGGGGGAGTCTTTTGATGATACCTATGGGTTATTGATGTGAGTGACTGTAGTCTTCCCACCATTAGCAACACAACCCACCCACCCGACACCATAATGTGGTGCTGAAGAGAAACAGTAAGAATAGTAGTGAGCTCTCCCTGAAGGTGATTTACTGCATTGTATGAGATTACACGTTTCAGAACTAGCCTATAACGAAGTGTTACAATAATAGGGTAAAGCACTAGAAGAAGCTTTCATTTGTCCAGTGAATGACAAGATTATAGGATTCTAAACCAAATTAAAGCCATGCTCCTAACACTGCATTTCACAGCTTTTACATAGATTCTGTCTTTCCTGTTGGAAGCAAGGCATGTCTGAAGATTATCTGAATTCTTTATTAAAGCCTTACCATAATATACAAGAAATCATAATAAAAAGACCGTTTTTTGAACAAAAACTGGAGTCTTCGAGAATCTTGGCCAAAATGGTTGATAACTTATTTTATAAATTTCTCTTTGGGATAGGTCTTTAATTTTTCTCAGTGGACACTCAACATATACAGTGCAGACAATAAATTTTCACTCACTGTTGAGCATAACCATGTCTTCATTCTGCGTAGTCTGCTAAAGGATCATTCAATTATGCATGCTGTATCTGTATCTCTTGCCATGAAAACCCCAAAAAGAGGTCGTCATAAGTCGGCTGCGACTTGACGGCACTTTACACACACACACATCTGTATTGTAAGAACGACCATTTTAATAGCAGAGAACAGTCTGGCATGGTCCAACAGCTCAATAAGGCTTATATTGCATATGTCACACAATGATGAGTCTGTTTCCTTTGTATGTCTTCTTGATCACAAGCCATACCAAGTGACAGATTAATCCACAAAGTTTTCAAATTTGTAAAATCGCTGGATGGAATTGATATGGGCTTGGAAGTTTTCTTCTCCAGTGTGGTACATATGTGATGCATGTAGTTTCAGCAAACTGTAAGCAGGATGGTTTCCATCACTAGAATGAGTCCTCAGTGAGGAAATAAGGGAATCCAGATAGGGAATATATGGACACATCTGCCTCAGTGTATCTAGTTTACTGGACATAATAACCACCTTTTCTTCCTCCCTATCCCAGTGTGGTGTAGTGGTTAAGAGTGTTGGACTCTAATCTGAAGAAGAGGGTTTGACCCTCTCCTAGGGTTGCCAGGTCCCTCTTGGACACCAGCAGGAGGTTCCTGCCCTCTTGGCTTTCTGCAAGCTATGCAAAGCTGAATTATTCAAGAGGGCTTTTTGGACAGGAAATAGGGCTGCACTGTAACAATGAGATGCAGAAAGATGCTTGGAGTAAAGGGTTACAGACTGTAGACTATACCACTATGTATAGTTTGTACTATCTGTTCCTGTAAGTATGTACGAGTAGGGTTGCCAGGTCCCTCTTTGCCACCGGCAGAAGGGTTTTAGGGAGGAGCCTGAGGAGGGCAGGGTTTGGGGAGGGACTTCAATCATTGGCGGACCTACATTTTTGGGACCCTGAAGCTTGAACTGTTATGGGGCCCCCTTCACAACCAGCAACAACAGGGCAACATCCAACAAGGTCCAAAGGGCTTTGCTGCCCTTGCAAGGACCTCGAGGCCCAAATGGCAGAGAACAGGGTGGTGGGGTGGAGTCCTTGAAAATGGGCCATACAGTGATGAAATAAAACTATAGAACTATTAAGCCGTGCACCAGCGAAGGATTTGAGGATCCAGCTGCCAAAATGTAGGCTATGAATAGATTCTGGTGGCTCAGAGAGTCCTTACAGCTGGGGGTTCGGGCTCTGCAAGCCCCCCAGAAAATTTTGAAATTTGACCAATTACAGGGACATTTTGAGGCCATATGAAATGGGTATTAGAGCACATTCTAAGGTCAATATTAAGTACTTCAACCCATTGGCTTATGATTCTATCACTAAAAAACTCCATCGATTTTGTTGAGAAATTAACTCATTAAAAAAAAAGTTGCTTCAGGGCCCCCCTCCAGGATTAGGGGCCCTGAAGCTTAAGCTTCATTAGTTTCACAGTAGATCTGCCTCTGACTTCAATGCCATAGAGTTCAATTGCTAAAGTGGCCATTTCCTCCAGGTGAACTGATCGGCTGGAAATCAGTTGTAATAGCAGGAGATCGCCAGCTAGTACCTGGGGGTTGGCAACTGTACCATCTCCCCAAATAACATTTGTATAAGTTGCTTTGAGCACCTTCTTTGGGTTGAAAGACAGGGAAAAAAGGTTAAATAATGTAAATTGAAAAGGTAGAAAGCCAACAGGAAAGAAGAGGCATGAGAGAAGCTCATGTCATACTGAGACCCTCAGGACAGTATCCACATTCCATGGAAACAGGCTCTCATGTCATGCTAGCCACTCCTGGGTTGGAAGACAAACACAGGCTGAGAGTGGGCAAGGTAGACAGCTGGTATCAAATGTACTCCCAATCCCTGGGCAATGACCCCAGATGTATGAATCCGGTTCCTAACTCATGGCCAATATGCCTCAGAATTATTTCATTAATTCTATCTTGACTTAACAACGGTCCTTTTTCTGAGTCCTAGAACTTCTCCCAACAACAGCCTTCTAAAGGACATAACCGACTGATTGCAAAGAGCGGAAGAGTAATCTGAATATAATAGAAAATGAAAGCCCCCTAGCGAGAGCGAAGGCTGGGATTTTTTAAAAGCGCCTAAACCACTCAGAAGTACATATCTTGTTTAATTTCCATGGCACGTACATGTCAAAGTGCTACAGTTTGCATTTGCAAGCATACATTTTGTTTACTCCAGACAGGCTACATTAGCATTCTTGAAAGCACCAGGTTATACGAGACAACTCGTGGGTAGGGCTAAAGAACTGAAGTCAGCTAACTGCGCTATTTTCAATTGATTGTCAAATCGGCAGAACTTTGTATATTGATTCAGCATTGATACTACAGCTTTTAAAAAGCAGTGATTGTTTTTAGATTATGTCTGCACATGGACACACCAGGTACCACCAAGGAAGAGGCATTCTCTCCTGTGCGAGAAAGGAACAGGAAGGGATGCCTCTCCTAAGATGAACCTGCCATGCATCCTTTGAATTTATTAAGAATATTTATATCACACCTCTTTGCGTAATGCTTTTGAAGGAGCTTCCAACAATAAAAATGAAAACATCTAAAGTACAATAATACACAAAGAAATCAGGATACCAAAGAGTACAGCGAGAAGACTGTGTCAGGCATGGAAGCTGCAGAAGCACGCCACCCATGGACAATATGAGTTTCTACATACATTGGACTCTCCAGGAATGCAGAAGAATGTAACTTGGTAAATTAACCAAAAGAAAAAAGGGAGGGGGATTCAAAAAGGATTAATGAGGACTGAGATGAAGAAATTGGCTTGCTCAAACCCCGAAAGCTTACGGAATACTACAGTGAAGATTAGGGTATGGGAAGTATGGGGAGGGGGCTGTGGTTCAGTGGTAGAGCATCTGCTTGGCATGCAGAAGGTCCCAGGTTCAGTCCCCGGCATCTCCAGCTAAAGGGACAAGGCAAGTAAGTGATGTGAAAGATCTCTGCCTGAGACCCTGGAGAGGCAGCTACATGTGTTCAAGTAAGGTTCCAAATTGGTAATCCCCTGCTTCAACTTGGATTGCTAAACTATTTCAGTATACTTTCCCATCTTTTAAAAATAGGCTTTCTTTTCATCTCAGGGGAGAAATACCCCTCCTCCATTTGTGTTTTTCAATAATTTTTGTTTTTTTGCGTGAACCCTGGGGGTTCCCTTGGGAATCCAGAAAGCGATACTGTAGCCCTGGATTCCATGGATTTTTGATCCACAAAGGTACTGTTCATGGCTATATAAAGATCTTCATATAAACGGTGAAATATCTACTTCTGTATGGCACAGAAATGCGAACTTTTAGAAATACAACCACTTCCTAAACTGACTTTTCATATCTGAAACTAGAGGGACTTTTGTTTAAACAAGGTAAGAGTTTTGAGGGAATTAATTTGGGACTATTAAACCACACATTCATCCGTAACTGCTCTAATGATGTTTTCTGATTGATAACACTAATATAACTAATATTGCTGGCTAAGAGGAAAGATAAGTGCTTTAGAGGGGGAAAATTGAGAAGCAATCTAGGAGAAAAGCCTCATTTGTTTTTATAGGCCGTTTGTCATAACGTTCTTTCTGTTCTGCAACTTACGATGAACCGCAATCCAGTTGCAACAATTGGCACCGCTACCGGGTAAGATGTCATTGGAGACTTCACCCATAACCGCTTGTTTTGTTGAACATCCTGAGGATCCTATGCATTATATATAAAGGGACTATTATACACTAATATTTTGCATTATAAAAATTAAATGAATAAAAGTCTGCCCATCTATACAAACAACAACAAAAGCTTCTGCCCAGCAAGTTAGAAATGAAAGTAATATATGAGGAAGGCTTATATTGATTTATTGCTTATTTACATGATTTATAGTCCGCCTTTCTCATTGTGACACAAGGCAGATTACATAAAATACATCAATACAATCCACAGACCAGAGGTGAAGCACAGCATAAGTATACTTATACATAGGGTTGTCAACCTGCAGGTAGTGGCTGGAGATCTACTGCCGTTACAACTGATCTCCAGCCGATAGAGATAAGTTCATCTGGAGAAAATGGCCGCTTTGGCAATTGGACTCTATGGCATTGAAGCCCCTCCCCTCCCCTCCTCAGGTACTGCCCCAAAAACCTCCCCCCGGTGGCGAAGAGGGACCTGGCAACCCTACTCATAAATACTTACAGGAACAGATAGTACAAACTATACATAGTGGTATCGTTCACAGTCTGTAACCCTTTACACCAAGCTTCTTTCTGCATCCCATTATTACAGTACAGCCCTATTTCCTGTGCAAAAAGTCCTCTTAATAATCCAGCTTTGCTTAGCTTGCCGAAAGCCAAGAGGGCAGGAACCTTCCTGACCTCCTCAGGGAGGCCATTCCACAAGGTGGGGGCCACAACAGAGAAGGTAAGTTGATGATTTTGCCCATTTGCCGAGTGGAACCCGTAGTGGGGGCCCCTCCCACCAATGGCGAAGAGGAACCTGGCAACCCTATACACATCCTATGCATATTTACTTCAAATGCCGATGTCAATTGACTAATTTTCATGCTTGGTGGTATGGCCTTTAGATGCCACAACTCCACTTTGGGCATAACATATTGTGCTTAACCCAGTAGAGTGCAGTCATAGGAATAGAATGAATGAAAAGATTGCCACAGTAGGAGTTAAATATGTTATGTTTTTTATTTTGGTGATAAGACACAAACTAAGAAGGGGGGAAACGACAAACTGATGATGAATTATACATTTTTAATGCCCAAACTGCAGAGTTTCCTTTATACAAATAGCCATTATGCACATGCATAGTCCCCGTAACTTTTTTTTCCATTTCGCAATTATTCATTCCAGCATCTGCCGGATCAGAAACAAACACTGGGCCATTTTGTTCAAAAAATATTACCCACCACTCTTAAAGTAAAGCTTGGATCTTGCTATGACAATCTATGCATTATTCCTAGCAGAGAAAGAGACATTGATCTAATAGTCATTATGTGTATAAGATATCCTAGCTAAAGTGCTTGAAGTATTTTTAATGCCATCTAAATATATAAGGTCTGTGAACATTAAAACAATGCTCAGTATATATAATCTTATCCAACTAAAAGGAAGTTAATAAATATTAGGAGACTGGCATTTAATAAACCCAGACACAAGTTCTTGGCTAGTTCTAGAGATGCCTCTCCCTGAGTTTGCCATCTCCAGGTTGGGAAATTCCTGGAGATTTGAGGGGTGGGCCCTGGGGAGGGTGGATTTGGGGAGGGAAGAGACTTCCGTGAGCTTTGATGCCACAGAGTCCACCCTCCAAAGCAGCCATTTTCTCCACGGGAGCAGATCTGAGTAGTCTGGAGGTCAGCCATCATTCAGGAAGATCTCCAGGCCCCACCTGGAGGTTGGCAAATCTACCTCTCCCCTACTTCAAATAAGTAATAGACAACATAATTCAAATATCCAGCTCCATGTGTGGCTCAGTTTCTTCTGTGCGGGAGTGCTGGCTTCTATTACAAATAAACATTATGTTCTGACTGGGTGTCGTAAAAAATGTCCCACTTTCCTTATAATCTTGGGCTACAGATATGCCACATTTCACCTTCCTCGCTATATTACGGAAGTATCTATCTCAGCTATTTATGGGTCTTGCCGTTTTGACTGTATGTTACCTTTCAAGGTGAGTCAGAAATTGGAGCAGGGACAGGGAACTCTTTTGGCACAGCTGCTTATAAAGACATTGGGATGCCGACATGGCTTGCAGTAAGTATGAACAATATACCAAATAACAAAAAATCTTGAACTAGACGTGCATCAAATTTTAGGGTTTTGGTAATGTGGACGTATCCTAGCGATACAGTTACATTGTCATTCAACGCCTGGCATTTTGGAGTGCACTGACAGCTTTTTATAGGTTTGATCATGATAATTCTAAATGAAAACAAAACGTGAATTGAATAGCGGGTAGCTCATTTTTTTTTATCCTACGAACAACACAAAATTCACTTCTCTACATATGCTCATTTGAAATTGGCAGGATGAAATCAAACCTCAATATTCTTCCATAATCAGATAAATTCAGTATTTTAAGACATCTCATATATTATCCAGAATAAACAACACCAACATTCATAAAGAGGAAGGGAGATCTATAATGCTGATATGCATTTTTCACTTAACAATTTTTTAGAAACGTAGTGGGGGGGAAATGCACTCACTTCTTTCTAATGGACCAAGGTCAATTGAAATAGGATTTCTTTTTTTATTACCAGGGGGGGAGAAACAAACATGCAAACACAGACCTACATGCTCCATCAGCCAAGATATCTGAAGACACAATATTAATATCAGGCAGACTTCCTCCAACAAATCCATTAAGACGAAGGATGGAAAGATTAGTTAATATCATCTCATCCATCTCCCTACTTGCATGTCGGAAAAGTAATGTTCACCAGTGCTTTAGGATGTCTGATAAAATAATAATGCTTTCCATTTTTATAGCATATTTAATCTCTGGCAATCCCAAAGAGTGCCACTAATCAGGCACACTCAGGAATCGGTCAGAAGCTGAAAAGCAGGCCAGCTGTAAAGCACAAATTGGTCCACCCCCATAGGTGAATCTATCTGAGAGTGTATCCTATATTAATGAGGGCAAAAACCTTGGGAGTACTGCCTTCTAAGGAATCTGTGTAAAACAGAACAAGGGACTCCAAACTTGTAACATTTGGAAAATGAAAGGAAGAGGCCATGGGGGGTGTACTTAATTCTCAGTGTGTGAGTGAGAGAGAGGGAGAGAGAACAAAGAGCATTTCCACAAAAGATTCTAAGAATGCCTTTTAGTTTCTATCATTATTCATAAGTGACTCATTAATGTGACACAGAAAGTAGAAGTGATCTACCTGAAAATCGAATGAGCTTTTTGATGCACGTGGCTGTTGCATTTGATTTACAGCTAACAGGAAATCAGGGTCTTACAACATTGCCTTTGAAAATGAATTGAGGTAGGAAGGAAACGCAGCCAAGAGATGCTTGCATTCCAGGTCTATCTCTGTTCCCCACTTGCTGTGCCTGCATGCTATATACATCTGTATATGCAAACAGCCACTGCTAGCTTTTTCATTATTCATGACTTGAATTGTTTTGGGGGTGCTGGTCAAAGCCCTAGCCATCACCCCTTCCCAGTATCTAGACCTTTGTTTATATTGTGAAGCATCCAAATATGTTGTCTCCCATATGCATACAAGCTAAGAAAAACAGCACAGGCTCTGTATAAAGAAATACAATGATGTATTCAAAAGGTATGTAAACACACCGATTTTTTTTTTCTATTGAACTGTACACACGGCACAATAACAGTGAAACAAGCAGTTCACAGAAGTAATATAAACATGAAAACGATCTATTAACGGCTGTACACAAAAAGAACGGGAGACCGCAATGAAAAGTCAACTCTCACAATCAGGTAAGTTGGTCATGCGCAGTAGAAATTGAAGTCGTCCCCGTGACCTTTTTCCAGAAAATGTGAGACAAAGGGAGCATCCGAAACCTTTCCTCTAATGCGAGAGCGGTGTTCTTCGATGCGTGTTCGGATGACACGTGTCGTGGAACCAATATACATCAATTTCTTTGTAATATGGCAATACAAACCTCACCCTTATAATTTGACTGATATGAAACTCTCTTTATTGCAACAAGAATGTAAATTTATCCACATCTTCAAAACTATGTCCCCTAACGGGTTAAATACTGAAATGGATCTTTCATGTTTTTTTATAACCTGATACGTGAATGTAGCTCTGTTTCTTTAAGAATGCCTTGATAAATATTTGCTGTTCTATATAATTAAGGTCAGACGTTTAACGGGCTAAGATCTCATGATTACCACTTGAACATGTCGGTCACTCAGAAGACAGCACTGTCTGTATGATATTGAATGATTATTGGTAAGTTAATTTGTTGGCATATATTAGTATTTTCCATGTATGTAAATGTTTGTCTGTAATTTTTGTAATTAGTCACATTATTTCCTTGCACACCCTTTTCCTTAGGCTGAAAAAGCACTCAAGTGAAACGTGATATTATCTAGAAATCGCGTTCTTGTGATCCTTCAACCTGTACTACGGCCATATACTATCATAACATCAATACGGCTATTTTTTTGGATGAATGATAGGCTGATTCCAGCTTATACGTCCTTTTTTGTATTGAATTACCTTCTACACCTTTACTGCGCATATCTACTGCTACTCCATTCATTGGATTCATCTTCATATCTCTACTGCGAATGACCAACTTACCTGATTGTCGGAGTTGACTTTTCATTGCTGTCTCCCGTTCTTTTGTGTACAGCCGTTAATAGATCGTTTTCATGTTTATATTTAGATCTATGAACTGCTTGTTTCACTGTTATTGTGCCGTGTGTACAGTTTAATAGAATATTTTTTTCTGTGTGTTTACATACTTTCTGAATACATCATTGTATTTCTTTATACAGAGCCTATGCTGTTTTTCTTAGCTTGTATGCTCTTAGTTATACAGCACTATTGTTTGTAGTTTTGAAAGCGTCTCCCATATGCAGTCTGAAATGGTACAAAAGAGAATGCAGCAACAGCACTGAATCAATGCAGAATTAGGGTAGTTAATGCAGATTAAATAACACAGATTTCAACTGCATCAATGACAGAAGCAAGAATAGCCTATTATATTAGGTGCTTTGGAACACAGGCAGGACAATTCTGCTGCAGTTGTCTTGTTTGTGAGCTTCCTACAGGCACCTGGTTGGCCACTGAGTGAACAGACTGCTGGACTTGACGGGCCTTGGTCTGATTCAGCATAGCTTTTCTTTTGTTCATATGAGCCTGAGGAAGGCAGGGCTTGGGAAGGGGAGGATATTCAGTGAGGTATGATGCCATTAAGTCCATCTTCCAAAGCAGCCATTTTCTCCAGGTGAACTGATCTCTGTCACCTGGAGATCAGTTGTAATAGCAGGTCTCCAGCTAGCATCTGGAGGTTGGCAACCCTAGAGACTAGACACCCAGTGAGCCTCATGGATGAATGAGTCTTTGAACCCAGGCCCTAGTGCAGTGGTTCCCAAAGTGGGCAGTACCACCCCCTGGGGGCTGTGGGATTACCTAGGGAGGCAAGGGGGCAGCAGGGGGTGCTAGAGGTGGGCCCCTTCAACTGTATTGTTGAATATGATAACCATGTTCAAGTACTTGAAGGGCTGTCATATAGAGGAGGGTGCCGAGTTGTTTTCTGTTGCTCAAGGTCGGACCAGAACCAATGGGTTGAAATTAAATCAAAAAAGTTTCTGTCTAGACATTAGGAAGAATTTTCTAACAGTTAGAGCGGTTCCTCAGTGGAACAGGCTTCCTCAGGAGGTGGTAAGCTCTCCTTCCCTGGAGGTTTTTAAGAAGATGGCCATCTGTCAGCAATGCTGATGATGAGAGGGAGGGCATCTTGGCCATCTTCTGGTCACTAGGGGTGTGGAGGGGGGAGGTAGTTGTGAATTTCCTGCATTGTGCGGGGGGTTGGACTTGATGGCCCTGGTGGTCCCTTCCAACTCTATGATTCTATTCTATGATTCTAATAGGGGGTGCAGAAGTTGAGTTTGTGCGACCAAGGAGGCTGTGGCCCCAAAAGTTCGGGAATCACTGCCCTAGTGGAAGCACCAATCCACACTGGTGACAGTGGCATGGGTAGTGAATAATGCACAGGGCATTGAGCACTGGCGCAGGCAAGACCTTGTGGCTTGGTGGTCTAAAAGAGTCATGGCCTTTGCAGGAATCCTGGTTCTCTCGTCCTTTCCCAGGAGCGATCTCTATCTCTGCTCATCAGTTCTTGTCCACCATCACTCTCTCTGATGCTTACCACCTCCACCCCGACAGCAGAGGGCGCTGACCGCCTCCTTCCCCTCCCTACCTCCAGGGGGCGCTGATTCATTCCTCTCTTATACCCCTGGCACAGCGAGAGGATGGAAACACAGAAGAAAGGGTGTCCATGATTGGCTGGTTGCTCCCCCTCGATGTAGCGACGGGATGAGAGCTCAGTTCGGATTGGTGGATACAGGTCCTACAGTGATGAAGGCCTCGATACGGGGGGGGAGATGTACCTCTTCCTACGCATCGCCCACCCCCTTAATTTCCCGCTTCACGCTGTAGCTACTGCGGGCTTCCCCGGGGAAGTTTT
Source organism: Euleptes europaea (assembly GCF_029931775.1). NCBI lineage: Eukaryota > Metazoa > Chordata > Lepidosauria > Squamata > Sphaerodactylidae > Euleptes > Euleptes europaea. Next base: position 12,368,968 of record NC_079325.1, on the reverse strand, counting down.
TGTCGTCATCCCTACAGACAAGCGTGACTAAAGACCAATCAGCTCATGGCCCTGGCGGCTGTTGCTAGGCAGATTATGGTAATGACCCATGGGCGGACTCTCCCCCCCCTCCCGCTCTGCAGCTACCATTGTGAGGTGAGGACAGGTGGGCGGGTTTGATCCGCGGTGGGGCCCTGGGAGCTCGCCTGGACACGACAGCTTCACTGGACCCCCTCAGGTAAAGCGATGGGACGGTCCGGGGAGGCAGTTCGGCTCAGCGTCTCCGCAAGGCCTAGTCGTAGGTTTCTTTGGGGTGGTTTGTTGTTTTAGTAGCACCCAAGATGGCGCCGGGACCGGGACAAACCGTTGGCTCCCGCGGGTGGGGGAAGCGGTGTAGGCCGCTGCCATTCCCCCTCCATGCCGGAGAGGTACAGTCCGCTCCCCCTCCTGATCGGGATACCCCATCCGCCCCGGACAGGGGGAGAAAGGGCTGCCCCAGCCAGGGCTTCCCCCTCCCTCTTGGTATAGTCCGGGCCCCGGCACCTCACTGGCGGAGGGGGGGCGAAGCCATTTTAGTGCCCCCCTCCCCAGCAGCTGTAGGCCTTCATCCCCCCGAGGGCGGCTCTCTCCCCCCCCCCAACCCGCCGCCTTTGGATTTTCCTTTATCTCGTCGGCTTTTTCACTTCGAGCAGCAATAACGATTCTGGCTCCCTGCTCCTCCCCCCCCCTTTCCCGTACCCAGAGTTGGTTGGGACGGGCCGGGGAAGTGACCGTTGGGCGCGAGCCGGCGGCGCAGTTTAAACGCCCTCGCGCTGGGGGTGGGGCGCGAGATTCGGAGGGTTCGCAGTCGCGGCGCCTCTCCCTTGTGATTGGCTGAAAAGCCGCGGCGCGCGCCCCTTTCTCGCATTGGTCTGCGCGGGGTCGGGGGTGGGTTAAAAGCAAACTTTTAAAATTCGCTTCTGTCGGTCCGAGGCTTGGGTGTCCGTTGACGGGGGGAGGGGTGGGAATGACCCCCCCTCCGGCCACGTGCGAGGCCTGCCGCTGGATTAATCGAATAAACATCGTTTGAATCAAATCTGCACACATTTGCCTAACAAAGACCGGTACTGAAATCCTGGAAGTATAGCTCCGTAACTTTGGTTCTTGTAGGTTATCCGGGCTGTGTGACCGTGGTCTTGGTATTTTCTTTCCTGAAAATACCAGCAGCTGTGGCCGGCATCTTCAGAGGAGTAACACTGAAGGACAGTGTCTCTCAGCGTCAAGTGCGTAGGAAGAGTAATATATAGTCAGAAAGGGGGTTGGGTTTGAGCTGAATCATTGTCCTGCAAAAAGTATCACAGGTCATGTGCTAATCATTATCTTGATACTTACAGGTCAATGATTGGCACGTTACCTGTGATACTTTTTGCAGGACAATGATTCAGCTCAAACCCAACCCCTTTCTGACTATATATATTACTCTTCCTACGCACTTGACACTGAGAGACACTGTCCTTCAGTGTTGCTCCTCTGAAGATGCCTGCCACAGCTGCTGGTATTTTCAGGAATCTTCAGAGGAGCAACATTGAAGGACAGTGTCTCTCAGTGTCAAGTGCGTAGGAAGAGTAATATATATAGTCAGAAAGGGGTTGGGTTTGAGCTGAATCATTGTCCTGCAAAAAGTATCACAGGTAATGTGCCAATCATTGACCTGTAAGTATCAAGATAACGATTAGCACATGACCTGTGATACTTTTTGCAGGACAATGATTCAGCTCAAACCCAACCCCCTTTCTGACTATATATTACTCTTCCTACGCACTTGACGCTGAGAGACACTGTCCTTCAGTGTTACTCCTCTGAAGATGCCGGCCACAGCTGCTGGTGAAACGTCAGGAAAGAAAATACCAAGACCACGGTCACACAGCCCGGATAACCTGCAAGAACCGATGAACTCTGACCGTGAAAACCTTCGACAATAGCTCCGTAACTCTTTTCCCCCTGTACCTGGCTTATTGTTTTTAGAGTGAGGGTTGGGTCGCCTTAGAAGAAGTAAAAAAAGAGGTTTGTGACACCTACTCAGTAGGCTTGCCAACCTCCAGGTACTAGCTGGAGATCTATTACAGCTGATCTCCAGCCGATAGAGATCAGTTCACCTGGAGAAAATGGCCGCTTTGGCAATTGGACTCTATGGCATTGAAGTCCCTCCCCAAACCCCGCCCTCCTCAAGCTCCACCCCAAAAATCTGCCAGTGGTGAAGAGGGACCTGGCAACTCTATATGGGTGGGTGTTCACGAACTGAGCCTCCACTGCCACTTCAGTCAATTTTATTGGGCAGAAGCAAAACCCAGACATTGTCCAGAGAACAGTCATGTTTTTTCAAGCTTGGCCTCTGAAAAGAGGACATCAGATGGCCCTACTTAAAACACATTTGTCTGTTACGGCAGACACCGTTATGGATTAACGAAAGCAATAAATCTGGCCATCTTTTACCATGCCACAAGACTTCCCCCCACCACCACCTTCACCTCAACAGACTTAATGTAGTTAACACGTCTGTTATTATTACCATGTTAAATCTAAATGAACAAGAGTCTCAGGGCACCTTAAAGATTAACAAAGTATTACTGCAGGATAAGATGTTGCAAGCTAGAGTTGCCAACTCTGGGTTGGAAAATACCTGGAGATTTTGAGGGGTGGGGCTTTGGGGAGGGGAAGAACCTCATTCAGGTACAATGCCATAGAGTTCACTCTGCAAAGGCACCATTTTCTCCAGGGGAACTGATCTCTGTAGTCTGGAGATCTGTTGTAATTCCAGGAGAGCTCCAGGCCCCACCTGGAGGTTGGCAATCCAATGTGGCCCACTTTTTCAGATGCGACAAGTAGATTCTGTGTGCAAACGCTGTAGACATTCTATGTAGGAAATATTGGGGGAGGGGCAAAGCTGTGGGGTTTTGTGGGTCACAGGAAGTAGAAACTCCAAGTCCTTCTTCTGCCCTGGTGTGGGGGGGGAGGTTGTGAAACCCTGGGATTTCTGTCTCACTATAGCTGTTATCTATCTCAGCTAAACCTGGCACTCCCCACCCATTATCGATGTTATCCATTCCATTTATTAACATGTTTGTCTATATAGTTCAGGGGCTTTTAAGAAAAGACAAAATTTTGTACAGTCTTTAACATAGAGTAAAATGCAGTAGAACCAAAAACTCTAATCTAAATAATTTAAAACTAACAAAATCAACGGCAGAATGAAATGAGTAAAGGAAACTCAAATGAGTTAAAAATAGCATAATCAAAGAAAATTAGATTACATTCCAGGGTAGTGATCATCCTATATTTAAGTAAGTGTTACAGCTTTTCAGAGCAGCAGGTGTATATTTGGAATCTGCCAGTGTGGTGTCTATATTATTACCAGAGAAAAGTTTAAGGAAATGATAGTCACCAGAGCAACTCAAAGAAGAACCTATCAGTGGAATAATCAAGGATTCCCACAACTCTGTTGAGATGTTATCTTATGATTGGTTTCTCTATTTTTCTAGATTAGATTGGAATGTTACATAATTCTATTTAACCCTGTATTTCCTGCATTTCATGGCTCCTTGACCATACTGGTTTCTCATCATAACATGGCACCATAATGAAGATGTGCTTGTTATATCTGAAGGAGTTAGCACTAGTTCATGAAAACCTAGGCTAGAATAAAATTGTGTTAAGTCTTGAAGGTACCAAAAGATTCTTGTCTATATAGACTTAATGCAGTTACCTCTGGAATGTTCTGAAAACAAAGAGGGGAAATGCTTCTTCAAAGGCAGTGCCAGCTAGCTGTGTTTTTTTAGAAGTATATATTCAAAAAATATTGGGATTTTAAAAAGTGTGTTGACTGATTTCTTAGTCAATTAGGGATTTGTTGATCACAAGATTCTATCCTTCTGTTTTAACATCTATTTGGGCACATTTTGGCAGTTGACATGGCATAGTGTTGGACTAGGACCAAAAGGACCCAGATTTGGACAGGTAGTAAATTTCTCCTTACTAGGTAGTATAGGTTAGTACAGATGATCAAGGTTTTCCTATACTCAGGAGTTGTCTGATCATTTGTATGGGTTCTGTAAGGCTGATTGAGATGTCGGGTAGGTGTCCAAGTTATTTCAGAAGATGACTCCTTTTTTCAGCACCTAATTGTCATAGAGTGAGGGAAGGTGTCATGGTATAGCCCTATCTCATCAGATTTTGGAAGCTAAGCGGGGTCAGTACTTAGATGGGAGACCACCAAGGAAGGCTCTGCAGAAGAAAGCTATGGCAAACCACCTCTGCTTCTCACTTGCCTTGAAAGCCCCTTGCTGAGGTCACCATAAATCAGTTGCAAGTTGATGGCATTTATGTACATAATTGACATAGGCTTTCTGAGCCCACCCCCTTCAAGCATGTGCATGAGAAGAATTTGAAAAGGAGAAGCATGAATGTCCAACCCATGAAGTCATGAACCTTGTCTCTCACATAATGACAGCATCCATTGTGTAGACACACTGAAAATATTTATCACTGAATTGTGATGTGGTCATGTGTGCTATACAGCTGAGCAAAATTTATACAACTTATGAACAGGAATGGGTATGACTAAGTAGGTCTGATCAAAGGCTGTGGCAGGACATAATAATTGTGAATGGCAATATTTGTTTTTTCCACCATGTTTTGGAAAGCTGGTACATGTCCTGGCTTCTCTGGAATGCATACCCAGAGGCAAAAAAAGCTACATTTGCTGTCACATATGCTCTTGGTGGTACACATTTTCTCTGTTAGGAAACATCCAAGGAAGTGAGCATGCGAGTGACATGCAGACTTCCTGATAAATGTGCCCAGAGTGAAAAGGAAAAATGCACTGCCTTCAAGCATTAGAAGAAAAATGCTTATTTCCATTCAACAGTTAAACTGGTGAAAAGGACTTGTGTGAAAGTAAGAACTGGTTTAATCTCATGGGTAGACACATGTTAACTGCTTGCATGTTGTGGTATAAGATGGTTCGACATGGGAGTAACATGAAAGTGCTTGCAGCTTCCATTATGGGGCATGTTAACAGCCTTGATTTTGAGTGGGAGTGGCACTGAAGTGTCTTAAACTGAAATATTGAGACTAAATGGTTTGTGGATCTCCTGCACCAGAATGTTGATATGGTAACAGATGTAAAGAGACTCATTGTCCCTTGTATTTTTTGTTAACATTTATCATTTTTCTTTTAATCATCCTGTTGATACTGAACAGGTTGATTCCTTTGACCACATGATCACAGCATCTGCGATGTAAGGTTGTCATGGCAACCGTGCTACCCGACGGCAACCAGCCGGCAACTCTGGCACTGCAGAAACTGGGGCATTCAAGTCAATGACAAGATGGAATTGATAAAAAGAACCATTTCATTCAAAATCCCAATAATTAGTTATCAGCTTGTTGGTGTTCATGCCTTTCACGGCCTCCGATGTGCTGCAAACCTTTTGTATAAACTGGAGTGGTTACCACATATGAAAGCATATGAGCCATGGAAGGGGGCAGGAGGTGCCCAGCAGTTGCAACAAGGTGGCCTGAACTGTGGTCCTGCCATACAGGTGTTTGACACAGTTGCATGTGAGGGATGGGGCAAATGCGATGATGGCAGGCCAGGTTGCAGCGGCTGATGTAATTAGGCCCAATTAAGCTGAAAACATACTCCCAGTGAAAGATGCAATTGTACCCAAGGAGATCTGGTCCTAATGTTATTATGCTCAATGCTTCTGGTGTTACACTTAACTTGATGACCAATTCCTGGCTGTGTGGCTTGCGCCATATTGATGCTGGAGTAGAATGTCCCAGTTCTTGTCCATAGAACATCATGTCTAATGAGGACTTACAATTTAGTAATCTAAGTTAAGGTTATGTGTCAGTTTAGTCATTTTTTTCTTAACTATAGTTGTATCACGTGCCCGTTTATGTGGGGCTACAGCCATAATTACCATGCTGTGGGTACAGCTTTTATCTCAGAATTGCGTCCCTACTGCCCTGCCTCTTGTATTCCAGTCTGCCCTGAAATGCCTTGCTACTTAAAGTAATGTGCCGCTTTTGCCTGCACATTAAAGAACTTTACGATTCAGAGAGCAAGAGATGACCCTTGCCATCTCTCTATGCTAAGTACCCTCTTATGTTCTTTGTTTTAAGTCACTTTAACCAAAAAAAGAAAATTACATTGATCTTAGTTTCCCCACTTTAAATCCTAGCTGCCACTGAGGATTAACCTGTATATGCTGAATACATTTATAATTCCTCTGTGCCATTTTGGATATTTTCACTAGTTTTATGGAAATAAAGCCATTATCGAGCCTGGTGTCTTTTGGGGAATATGTTGAATGCTTTGAATAGAATGATCTTGAAAAGAGAAACTGACCCACAAATTGCCATGGCTGAAACCATGCTGGGTAGACATTCCCTGCTCTGTTCTGAAGACATAGCCAGCATTAGTATTGTACATGTTGACTAGTCGGCTTATTCCATTGGCTAAAAACTAGTATCCATTTGCCACAGATGGTGGTGATGAAGGCCATTGCTCACACCACCCACCTCTTTCTTACATGGGATGAAATGAATTTGTACACATATATCTGTAAGGAGCAAGATGCCATGTATTTTTTTTGCCAAAGAAGCCCAACTTTACCTCAAAATTGCGGGCCAAGAAAACCCATGTATTTCAACCAGGATGTTTTATGCATATGAAAAGATAAATAATGTATATCTTTTTTTTTCTGCTTTCAAGTTTCCAAATTTTCAAAGAATTTTGAACGAGGGTTAGGAGATCCACAAGGCTATAGGAAAGGCTATAGGAGAGCTGCAGGGCCAGAGGTGGATGGATTCTCTTGCCAAACGAGAAGGCATAGTTCATCTTCTGTCTTCGGTGCAGCCCCACATGTGGGACTGCGCCTGCGCGCAGGCCTGCCGCCGGAAAAAATTCAATAGCCTTAGTCCTCAACCCGGGGATGCCCCTCCCTCACAGGCGGGGCCGGCCTTCGCGCCGTGCAGCCCGCATGCTCCTGGGCGGGGCATCCCCTTCCCTCCTCAGTTCCTTTTTTGCCGCCGCTTGGATTGGAGCTCCTTGCCTTACCTCAACGAGTTCGTAAGTCCTTCGGGCCGCGTCCTCCGGCCCTTCTTCTCTTCTCCTAAAAAAAAAAAAAGAAGAAGAAGAAACTTAAAAATAAAATAACCAGTAACTAAAGGACGATAACAAGTAAACCTCGTGCTGAAGTACGTGATGGCCTCTAAGGCCCCCTTTAAGATCTGTAAGAAGTGCCCGGCTAAGTTACCGCACTCAGATCAACATGAACTCTGTCTAACTTGCTTAGGCGAAGGGCACAACGTGTCTAAATGCTCCATATGCCAAGGTTTCTCTACCCGGTCTCGCAATGCTCGCGCGCACCGGCTGAGTGCCGAATTGTGGAAAAAAGCCCTCTCGGCCCCCTCCCCTTCGACGGGTTCCACGACCCCGGGAGATGCGCAGTCGACCAGATCGGTACCGATCCCTGGTACCAGTTCGACGCCGAGACCCTCGGATCCGATCTCCTAGGATCCGCCTCAGGGCCATAAAAAACACAAGCGCAAGACGAAACATCTTGAGAAGCAATCTGGTTCCAGCCATTCAGTGCATAACAGGCCCGTACAGACACCAAGACCTCTGGCACCGGACGTCTCCATCTTGGTACCGCCCTCGGTACCTCCATCGGCACTGCCCTCGGTACCGCCCTCGGTACCGCCCTCAGTACCGAGGACACCCTCGCCTCACTTGGACTCTCCGTTCCACTCCTACTCTGAGGCAGACCTAGATCCTCTTGAAGACCCTCTTTTGATTGCGGATCCGGACCCGCTAGACCCGGCTTCCATGGTACCGACCCCCTCGGTACCACAACAGATTTTCCAACCAGCCCCCTCCACCTCTGGGCCCACAATATCCCCCGAGTTGGTCAAGGACTGGATTGAATTCTGCCGCTTTAGACAGCTCTCCATCAGGGGCGAACCGGTGGTCCTTCACACACCTCAACTGCCCTCCCCATTTACCCCTCTGACTCAGCGCACTCCTAGACCGGAGTCCGAACTAGAGGAAATGGGGTCAAAAGATGAAAGCTCTGAAGATGTATCAGAACCTTCACCAGATGAACTGGTGGGGGACACAGATGCTATTTTACCATCTGAAGACCTCAAGCTCCGGACGGAGCAAATGATAAGGATGGCCGAAGCATTGAACATTAATATTTCCACAACGGACAATAGGCCCAAGGACAAGATCCTTAGTCGTCTCTACCCCGATACACCGGGCATTGCTGCCTTCCCCATATTGGAAGGCCTCTCAGAGATAGCTACATCTCTCTGGAAGAAACCTGCATCCCTACCAGCTTCTTCTAAGAAGGTGGAGAACCTGTATAGGATAAAGTCTGAGTCGGCTGAATTCCTCACAGTTCACCCTCCGCCCTCCTCCATAGTGACCACGGAGATGCAATCCCGACAACGCCAGGGACCACATTCAACTCCTGCCGACAAAGAGAGTAAACGACTGGATCAGCTGGGCAGACGGACATACACCTCCTCTGCTCTGAGTTTCCGTATATCCAACTACCAAACCATCATGGGGGGGTACCAGCTTTTCTTGTGGGAAAAGGCTGCCCCCCATATTGACCTGCTTCCGGAGGATTCTAAGAATTCCATGCGTCTTATCCAAGCAGAGGCCACTCGCTTATCGAGACAGCAGATCAACGCAGGCAAACACGCAGCAGATAGTGCAGCTAGGACGATGGCTTCAGCAATCACTTTACGTCGCCACTCCTGGCTTCGCTCTACTGCCCTCCCGTTAGACACGAGATCGCACATCGAGGATCTCCCCTTTGAAGGCGATACCCTATTTGCTTCGTCAACCACAGATTTCCTCACGAATCTCAAGAAGGATCGCCAGATCGCCCGTTCTCTAGGGGTGGCTCCTCCTTTTCACCAACAACAAAGGGACAAACCTCAATACCGTCAGCAATCCTTCGGCCCTTCCTTCAACAGATACCAGAGATTTCAAAGATTCCACCCGTATCCTCAACAGGATAAGTTCCAACATCAGCAACCCAGACCAAAACACGCTTTCAAGCAATGCTCTAACCCTAACCCCCAAAACAAGGATCAGAGACAATCCTCACAAAAGTTCTGACTATTTCCGCAACCCTCAGAGGAGGGGCTACCGTTCCTGAATAGGTTGGCTGAGTTCTCTGAAGCCTGGCAGGCTATCTGTTCTGATGCCTGGGTTCTCAAGGTTATTTCCCAGGGCTACCACCTGGAGTTTAAATCCATTCCTACTTGTTTCCCTGTCAGTTCTGCGGCAGATAACCCACTCTCAGAATTTGCACCCCAGCTAGGTGAACTTCTCCTAAAGGGTGCCGTTGAAAAGGTTAACCTCCCATGTTTGGGATTCTTTTCTCGTATTTTTATGGTTGATAAAAATGATGGGGGCTCTAGACCCATTATTGATCTCAGGTTTTTGAATAAATATTTACGAGTTTCCAAGTTCAGAATGGTTTCCCTACCCTCTGTGATGGAACTTATTTCATCTCATACATGGTTCGCACTATTGGACCTGAAGGACGCTTACTTCCATATTTCCATCCATCCTGAACATCGACACTTCTTAATGTTTCGCTATGGGTCTGAATTTTTTCAATATTCTGTCCTCCCTTTCGGCCTTGCCACGGCCCCCAGAGTTTTTACGAAGTGCATGGCGGTAGTTATGTCCTTCCTCAGAGATCAGGGATGCACAATTTACCCTTACCTTGACGATTGGCTGCTCACGGCTTCTAGCCCTGAGTCTCTCTCCGTCAATTTGCAGCTAGTTCTCTCTACCTGTTCAAAATTGGGACTGATGGTCAACTTGAAAAAGTCTAAACTAAGCCCTTCCCCCAGAGCTCAGTTTATTGGTGCAGTGTTAGATTCCACAGCAGGTCGGGCATTCCTCCCCAATGAGAGAGTGTCCTCCATTAAGGGGCTAGTTCATCATTTTATGAGATATAGACACCAACCGGTAGTCTCTCTACAGAGATTATTAGGCCTAATGGCATCGACCACTGCAGTAACCCCTTTAGCCAGGCTTAAAATGAGGGAACTGCAGAATTGGTTCATCAGGTCCTACGACTTCTCTCGCTACTCCAAGTGGTATAGACTGTCTATCCCCAGGCCTATTCTGCGATCGCTACAATGGTGGCTCTCCGAGCCTAATCTTCTAAAAGGGATCCCTCTGGGGTTTTGGACTCCAAGTTTTACAGTAACCACAGACGCCTCTATGGAGGGTTGGGGTGGTCATTGCGGGAGTCACTATATCCAGGGTAGATGGTCTCCTAGTGAGTCGTCGATGCACATTAATTTTCTAGAACTGAGAGCCGTGCGTTACGTTCTTACCTCATTCTCAGATATCCTCCAGAACTCGAGAACACTTCTGCAGTCGGACAACTCCTGCACAGTGTTTTATGTCAACAAACAAGGGGGCACAGGTTCCATTCCTCTCCAGGGAAGCCCAGAAGATCTGGGCAATAGCTGGGAGACACAACATAGACCTGCGTGCCATGCATATAGCGGGGATCCACAATACCTGGGCAGACTCCCTGAGCAGGGTTTTTTACCACAAACCACGAATGGGAACTACAGGATCAGTTTATCCTCCCCATTTTCCAAGAATGGGGCACTCCTCAGGTAGACCTGTTTGCGACCAGGGGCAACAAGAAAGCGGTAGAATTCTGCTCTCTGGTGGGGAGCGACCCTTCGTCCCTGGGAGGTGCTTTCCAGCTCACTTGGTCAAACCGCCTTTTTTACGCCTTCCCCCCATTCCCCCTGCTAGCACGGGTTCTGGGGAAAATAGCTGCAGACAACACCGACTGCATTCTCATAGCACCCCGATGGCCGAGACAGATATGGTTCACCCTCCTTACACAACTAGCGGGGGGGAATTACAAACCACTACCAGACCACCCGAACCTACTTCGCTGGGGGGAACTGGCCCACCACGATGTACAGAGACTACACCTCATGGCATGGAGAATTCTTCCCTCTCATTAGTGGGTTGTTCACAGTCGGTTCAGGAAGTCCTTTTGCAAGCTAGAAGACCCTCTACTCGTTACTCGTATGACAGAAAATGGGATAGGTTTCTAACCTGGGCGAATCAAGAGGGATTTTCTCCCTTTGCCTGTCCTGTTCCTAAGATCTTGGATTATTGTTGGAATTAACCAAGAGGGGACTGGCAGTCTCATCCATAAGGGTACATTTGGCAGCTATTTCAGCCTTCCACGATAAGGTGGAGGGTTATACAGTTTTCTCCCAACCCCTTGCAAAACGCTTTCTGAAGGGTCTTAATAATTTATTTCCTCCTAATCCTATGCTAACGCCCCAATGGTCACTCTCCCTGGTCCTAGCCAAACTGATACTAGCACCCTTCGAGCCTTTAGCTCAGGTACATCTGTCTTTTTTGTCAGCTAAGATAGCTTTCCTGGTGGCTGTGACATCAACTAGGAGGGTGGGGGAGCTGGCAGCCCTTCGTATTGATAGCCCCTTTCTCAGGGTTTATAATGAAAAGGTGGTCCTCCACCCTAGTTTTAGATTTAAACCCAAGGTGATCTCTTCCTTTCACCTAGCTCAAGATTTAGTTTTACCAGTGTTTTTCCCCAATCCTTCCTCTCAGGCAGAGAGGACACTACATACCCTTGATGTAAAAAGGACTCTTCTTTATTACATTGACCGTACCAAGCAGTTTAGAAGGTCCAAGTCCTTATTTGTATGCTATCAGGGACCCAAGAAGGGTAAAGCCGCTTCGGCCCAATCTATAGCTAGGTGGGTGGTCACGGCTATTAGAACAGCCTATAAACAGGCGAAGGTGACATGCCCCTTGGGCATTAGGGCTCACTCCACTAGGGCGCAGGGCTCTTCTGCTGCTCTCCATAGAAAGATTCCTGTTGGCGACATCTGTAGAGCGGTGACGTGGTCTTCAGAAGATACCTTTGTGAAGCACTACGCTCTGGACCTGCAGGCCAGGAAGGATGCAGCAGTGGGTAGAGCAGTTCTGCAGACCCTTTTCTCCTGAGTTGACCCCACCACCTATTGGGTAAGCTTGCTACTATCCCACATGTGGGGCTGCACCGAAGACAGAAGATGAAAACAGAGTTGCACTTACCTGTAACTGCTGTTCATTGATGTCTTCGGTGCAGACACACATCCCTCCCTTCCAACCCCGCTGTCGACCTAGAAACGGAAAGAAACAATTTATTAGTATAAGGATTAAGTGATAGCTGGTACTCTTATGCCAGTCTTGGTCGGCGGCGGAGAAGGAACTGAGGAGGGAAGGGGATGCCCCGCCCAGGAGCATGCGGGCTGCACGGCGCGAAGGCCGGCCCCGCCTGTGAGGGAGGGGCATCCCCGGGTTGAGGACTAAGGCTATTGAATTTTTTCCGGCGGCAGGCCTGCGTGCAGGCGCAGGCCCACATGTGTGTCTGCACCGAAGACATCAATGAACAGCAGTTACAGGTAAGTGCAACTCTGTTTTCTGGCATACAGTGCATGTTTTGTTCAGGGGTGATCAGGCATCTCCCTCTAAATAATCCCAAACAGCAGGGCTGGGAAAGCTTTCTGCCTTCAATCCTCATTTGATAGTTGAGAGAGAAAATTGGTCTTGACTGGATATAAGGCAGTCCCTTAGATGTTGCCGACGCTTATGCGTTTTTGACCTTGTCCTGTTCTTGTTAAAGGGAGTATGTGGATTTATGGTTTCAAAAGAGCATTTTATGCAAGCAATAAGAGCAGTGGCTCTAGGCCAGGCAGGGCAGCGGCATGGATCTGTCAGTGAGTTGATGTCCCTTGGCAGAAGCAAGGAATGAGTTGCCACAGATAAAGGACAGTGATTGGGGCTCACAGTACAGAAGGTGGCCTGCAGAGCAATCCTAAACAGACTTATGCCCTTTTAAGCCCAGTGACTCCAATGGATTTAGGACTTCATAACTCTATTTAGGATTGTACTGTGAATTCCTATCCACTGCAGATTCAATTTAGCCCTTCTTCGGCTTCTGGTGCGTCTTCACCAATAGGGTTGCCAGGTCCCTCTTTGCCATCAGCAGGAGGTTTTTGGGATGGCGCCTGAGGAGGGCAGGGTTTGGGGAGGGGAGGGACTTCAATGCCATAGAGTCCAATTGCCAAAGTGGCCGTTTTCTCCAGGTGAACTGATCTTTATTGGCTGGAGATCAGTTGTAATAGCAGGAGATCTCCTGCTAGTACCTGAAACCCTATTCACCAAGCAGGTACTTGCTATTTCTTCCAGTCTTCTTTGTAGCTCTGTATATTCCAGTGGGAGGGGCCATGACTCCTTGGTAGAGCTCATGCTTTACGTGAAAAGGTTCCAGGTTCTGTCCCAGAATTTTCAGTTGAAAGACCTCTCGCTGAGATTATGGTGAGCTGCTGCTAATCAGAGTGGACCATGCTGAACTCGGTGGGCCTGTTCTGACTTGTGTTCATGCAACTAAAAACATTTGAGAGAGGAAACTAAGACTGCCAGGATGCTACATGTAGTGATGCATCACAATGTGTACCTACAGAATACACAAAGCCCTGTATAAAGGTGGAGAGGGGGCTTGGCAGGTGCATAGGATGCTGTCAGAAGGTCTTAATCCTTTGGTCGTCAATGATTATCAGTGAAACTTGATCCTAAATAGCTGCACATCAGTGCCTGCATTGCCGGCGGACCAGCCTTTTCTGTGTTGTGTCGGAGTTGTGATCATTTCATCCTGGCTTGAGCACTGATATGCCAGTACCGCATGCAACGGCATTGAGCAATGAGTGGGACAAAAATATCTGTCATTTGCATAAAGCAGGTAGGGTGGTGACACGTCTGTAACAGCAGTGTATGTTTTATATTAAATAGTGTTAACCCGCTGGCTGTTGGACGGATGTCTGCAAAATAAAAAAACCCTATATGATTTCCTTCATATTAACTTGCACTATAGTTAGTCAAGCACCTTTCTAATGTGTTTCTGGCCACCTGCAGTTGCTGCCAGCTGTGCAAAGCAAATTGTAATGAACTTGCAAAGGCAGCTGCAGGGCAAAGCTCTTTCAAGATCAGGGGATTTATTTATTTTTATCTGGGGAAGACGGCAATAGATCTGCTCGCCTGTGTGTTGTGTGCTGCATAAGTGACAAAGAGAAAGATGGTTGGAGAATAAATGAAAAGTGTGGCTTTCTGTTCTAAATTTTTTGTTGTTGTGGGTTGGGGGCAAATCATGTAAAAAAGAGTTAGGTAGCAGGTGTTGAATTCTGGAGTCGTTGAATGAGTCTGATTCTTGAAGAGTAATTGTTCATTTTCAGTCTTCGGTGCAGCCCCACATGTGGGACTGCGCCTGCGCGCAGGCCTGCCACCGGAAACTTTTCATAGCCTCAGGCCTAGACTGGGGATACCCCTCCCCTTGGAGCAGGCAGGCTTGGCTTCCTGCCAACCTGCAGTGTGCTTCCTGGGCGGGGCATCCCCTCCCTCCTCAGTTTCTTCTTTGCCGCCGCCGAGAACAGACATCTCTAATAAACCTCAGTGCGTTTGACTTTCATTTCTGATAGAATCGTGAGTCTTCTTCTCCTTACTCCAGGCTGCCGCTCGGCTTCCTGACCAGCCTCTCTCCCCTGTATGGGAGTTTTTTCCTCTGGAAATCTCGGTCCCCTCGGTCAAGTGCCGAGGGCCGTTATGGCCTCCAAGGCCCTTTTTAAGCGATGGCTGCTGCCCGGGGCTGCCCGGCCAGCCAATGGACTTCCACTTTTGCGGTCTGAGAATGTGTCTGGGCGAACACCCACAGCGCGGCTGCTCATAAAGTATGCCAATAATTCACTGCTGGAGCTCGCAATGTCTGCGCTACACACCTGAAGGCTGAATCGTGTAGAAGAGCCCTACTAGCTCCTACTTGCCCGCTGGATCCGAGTCGCCCCAGCGGGCCCCCTTGGTCCAGTCGGTTCCACCGGCTCCAACTCATGGATCCAAAGAGCCTTGGATCCAAAGAGCCAGGGATCCCAAGAGCCAGGGATCCAAAGAGCCCTGGATCCAAGAACCATGGATCTGAGAGCCGTGGATTCTAAGAGCCGTGGATTCTAAGAGCCCTGGATCCGATCACCATGGATCCAAAGAGCCCTGGATCCGATCACCATGGATCCAAAGAGCCATGGATCCGAGAACCATGGATCCAGCTCACCAACCTAGCCTTCCTCCAGCCCTGATCCAGGACTGGATAGATTTTGCAGTCTCCGACAGCTATCTCTGCAAGGGAAACCTCTTGCCCAAACCCCTGCTACTCAGGTCGCATTCCCAGCGCCGTCATACACCCAGTCTGTCTCGCTGGTGGATTCTGATCCCGAGGAATTCGAGGCCTTGGCCTCGGCCTCTGTAGCAAGCTCAGAGGGAGTGTCAGAACCTTCTCCAGAGGAGCACGTGGGAGACACTGAAGCCATCTCACCTTCTGAAGACTTATGTCTCCAGAGCGAGCAGTTGCCCCTACCCAGACACTCCTGGAATAGTGGCAAGCTAGTGTGGAAAGGATAATAAATAAATAAAATAAATAACCAGCCTCCACCCCTGTTTCTGCAAAGAAAATAGAGGATCCTTACAAGCAGGACTCTGTGGAATCCCTGACTATTCATCGCAACAGGACGCGAGCCCGCCATGGCAGGGGCATCACTCCACACTTGCTGACACGGTGAGCAGGAGGCTTGACTGCCTGGGCAGAAAATCCCATACCTCATCTGCCTTGAGTTTCAGGATCGCCAACTACCAGACAATCATGGGGGGCTACCAGCTGTTCCTCTGGGAAAAAGCTGCTCCCCATCTGGAACTCCCCATCTGGAACCCCATCTGGAGGCCAAGTCAGCAGTTAACCTAATACAGGCCGAGGAGGACCTCCCATTAGAGAGAGGCACTGTATTCGCTCCTTCCACCACAGAATTTCTGACAAACATAAAGAAGGACAACCAGACAGCCAGATCCCTGTGGGTCTTACCATACAACGACCCTTCCCATGAGCGTTATCAACTACGTCACCAGGGCTTTGCTCCTCCCTTCTTAAAGGGCAAAGGCAACAACGCTTTAAGCAGCTGTGTCCTCAACAGAGGCAATACCAACAGCAATGTCACCAGGGCCAGTCAGGAAAACGCAGGCCAATCAACAGGCAGAGGCCTGCCACCAACCCTCT
The DNA here is from genome assembly GCF_029931775.1 of Euleptes europaea. NCBI lineage: Eukaryota > Metazoa > Chordata > Lepidosauria > Squamata > Sphaerodactylidae > Euleptes > Euleptes europaea. The sequence goes on along the minus strand of NC_079325.1, from coordinate 12,352,775 downwards.
TCCGAAAGACAGCAGCAGTTCAGTTTCAGTTTTCACTCACCTTTAGTGGCATGATGATCAGCAACAATCCACTCAAAAGTTTCTGATTGTGTCTGCAGGCCATCCAAGAAAGCTTTCAATTTCTTGACAGACTGGCCAAATTTTGTGATCGTTGGAGATCCATCTGCACGGACAGCTGGATCCTGAGAGTTGTCATGGAGGGGTACCATTTAGAGGTAAATTTCCCCCCAGTTGTTCACATCATACGTCTACAAGAGACAACCGCTTTCCTGAGTTTGGCCCACAACTGCAGAAGCTACTTCAGCAGGGCAATGTTCAAAGGGTCTCTCAAGACCACAAGATCTCAAGGTTGGGAGAGACCACAAGGGCCATCCAGTCCAACCCCTGATATTCAGGATCCCTCAATCAAAGTGCCCCCGACTGATGGCCATCCAACCTCTGCTTAAAGACCTCCAAGGAAGGGGACTCCATCACCCCCGTATAGGATGTAGTATGTTCCCTTACCTTGACGATTGGCTTCTCACGACAGACACCCCAGTCGCCCTTTCCAGACAGAGTTGGTGTTAACAACCTTCATTAACCTAGATCTTGTGGTAAACTGGATAAAATCCAAGTTGGTCCCCACCCAAAGAATCCAGTCTTTAGGAGCTGTCTCAGACTCTACTCTTAACAACACATCTGGCAGGAGTGTTCCAGAGGTGTAGACACCAGCTGGTGGTATGGATTCAGAGATTGTTGGGTTTGAGGGCCTCTACCCTGGCCGTCACTCCCCAGGCCAGACTCCACATGAGAGTCCTGCAGAACCGGTTTTTACATACTTTCAATCAGTTTTGTCACTCACAATCCCATAGGTCGTCTATCCCTAGGACAGTTCTCAGGTCCCTGGAATTTTTTCAGAGTCCAACCTTCTAACCGGTTCCCTCCATATAGGGTCGCTGGAAAGGATCACAGGGAAACATGCATATCAATGTGCTTGACCTGCATGCAATCTGTTACTTACCTCCTTCGTGGATATTCTCAGGGGCTCGGGAACATTGGTGCAATCGGACTATACTCCTGCGGTTTATTATGCCAACAAGCAGGGGGGTACAGGTTCGTTTCCCCTGTGCAGAAAAGCCCAGAGAGTATGACAAGTGACCTTGGAAAACGACATTCCAGTAAGAGCCATCCAGGCATTCACAACATCTGGGCAGACAGTCTCAGCTGAGAGTTCCTCACGAGCCATGAGTGGGAGCTCCAGGACAAGCTCCTGTTTTCCCATTGTTCAGTTATGGGGCTTCCCACAAGTCAATCTTTTCGCCTACCGCAACAGCAGGAAGGCGGAGAGGTTCTGTTGCCTAGCGGCTCACGACCCAGAGTCACTATGGGATGCCTTCCAGATACAACTGTCAGGCACCCTCTTCTATGCATTCCCACCCTTCGCCCTCCTGTCAAGGGTCATAGGGAACATCAAGGTGAATCACACATCTTGTATCCTGATTGCCCCCTTCTGGCCCCACCAGTTGTGGTTATCAGAGCTGTTCCATGTAGTGGACCACAACTTCAGGGAACTTTCCAGGGCCCCAGATCTGTTACGCTGGGACACTCTCATGCATCACGATATAAATCGCCTACACCGAACAGCCTGAAGGATAGAACCCAGGGCATAGGTTTGTCCCAACCAGTCAGAGTGATTCTCTTACAAACCAGAATGCCGTCTGCTAGATACTTGTATGACTTGAAATGGGAAAGGTTGAGCACTGGGTTGGCTCTAACAATTCCTCAGCATTTAGCTGCCCATTACCACTGATTCTGGTTTACCTTCTAGACTTAACCAGACAGGGTCTGGCAGTCTCATCTGTCAAGGTACACCTGGCCGCTATCTCAGCCTGCCATGACAAGATTGAGGGGTACACAGTCTCCATATACCCACTAGCTAAACGTTTCATCAACACTTTCCTCCGGCACTGGAGGGTGCTCCCCAGTGGTCCCTATCATTGGTGCTAGCAGGACCGATGCTCTCCCCCTTTGAACCCTTAGCTACCTCTCCAGTCAATCTACTGTCAGCTAACGTAGCCTTCTTGATAGCAGTGGCATCCACTAGGAGAGTGGGAGGACTAGCTGCCCTCAGGATTGATAAGCCTTCTTAAAGATCTTTGACGAACGGGTGGTCTTACATCCCAGCCCACTATTTAAACCCAAGGTGATTTTCAGTTTTCACCTAACTCAAGAGTTTGTGGTGCCTGTCTTCTTCCCAAACCCATCTTCAGAAGCAGAGAAAGCGTTACACACCTTAGATGTGAAAAGGCGATCTTATACTATACAGAAAGGACAAAGTACTTTCAACATTCCAAGAGCCTGTTCATTTGTTGCCAAGCCCCAAGAACAGGGAAAGCAGCTTAGGCCCAGTCCGTTGCAGGATGCGTGGCCTCTGCTATCAGGACTGCTTTCAAATCAGCAGGTACTCCATGTCCTTTAGGTGTTAGGGCCCACTCTACCAGGGCCCAGGGATCGTCGGCAGTTTTTTACAGCAAGGTCCCTCTGACCGACATCTGCAAGGCTGCGACTTGGGCAAGCGAGGAGGTGCTTGTGAGACACTACACCATTGACCTGCTAGCAAGAAAAGATGCAGAAGTTGGCAAGGTGGCCCTTTAAACTCTATTCCAATAGACCGACACCCACCTTCTGGTGTATATAGCTCGCTAAAATCCCACATTTGGGGCTGCACCGAAGACTGAAAATGAAAACAGAGTTGCACTTACCTGTAACTGTGGCAGTTTCCGGTGGCAGGCCTGCATGCAGGCGCAGTCCCACATGTGTGTCTGCACCGAAGATTTCAATGAACAGCAGTTACAGGTAAGTGCAACTCTGTTTTCTCATTGTTGCCATTTCTAGATGTGCTAATGCCAGGTCCCTCATAATCATGAAGTTATTTGAAAGTGAATGAGAGCTTTGGATTTGCAGGGAGGTGTGGCACATGGAGCTTCTATGAAGAGGAACAGCAGGAGTGTATACAGCTTCTGCACTGCATTGATGTGAATTCAAAGGTTTTTTTAATCAGATGGTACACAAAGTTATATAACTGGCTGCAACCTGAGTGTTGCCAGACTCCAGTAACAGTCTCCCCTCTTTCTGCGTTGTTCTTAAGAGAATTGTGCCAGAGGTGACTGTATGTCTGGTTCATTTTCCTTGTGATAACAGGTAATCGGGAGGGAAGGCGGCAGGGTGCATGCCCTGGCTACATATAGTTTAGATTACTGCAGTGCGCTCTGTGCAGGGCTGCCCTTGAAAAATGTTTGGAGATTTCAATTGGTATGGAAGGCTGCAGCCAGGATCTTGACCAGAGTGGGCCGTGGGGCCCATATCACTCCAGTCTTGACCCTTCTACACCGGCTTCGAATTTGTTTCCAGGCACAATTCAAGGTGCTGGTCTTGACCTTAAAAGCCTTATATGGTTTGGAACCCACATACCTGGAGGCCTGCCTAATAGCAGGACATATCCTGCCAATACCTGGAGGTTGGCAACCCTAATGTGAACTCATAAAATCCAAATCCTATAAATGATCCAAAATCACCGGTCTAGCTTGCCAAACGAACTGAAAGATGACCGCAAGTTGGGCAGGTCAAGACTGCAGTGATACAGGCCCAACGGGCCCCTCTAGTCAAGATCCTGGCTGCGGCACCCTGCTGCCTTCCCTCCTGATTACCTGTTATCACAAGGAAAATGAACCAGACATACAGTCACTTCTGGCATGATTCTCTTAAGAACAAAACAGAAATAGGGGAGACTGTTATTGGAGTCTGGCACCTCTGGCAATCCTATTGGGTGGCCTGGGCTGTACGGGGAGGTTCAATGCACCTCTGTGCATACAGTGCACCCCAGAGTGGCTCTGCAATAGATATGGGCCTCCCCTCTACAACATCCTGCTGGACTAAGGTTACCAACCTCCAGGTACTAGCTGGAGATCTCCTGCTATTACAACTGATCTCCAGCCAAGAGATTAGTTCGTCTGGAGAAAATGGCCGCTTTGGCAATTGGACTCTATGGCATTGAAGTCCTTCCCCTCCCCAAACCCCACCCTCCTCAGGCTCTGCCCCCAAAACCTCCCTGTGGCGAAGAGGGACCTGGCAACCCTATGCTGGATGTAACAATGGAACTGTTACTACTGTTAAGACCATAATGAAAAGTATTCCTGGTCACATAGTTCAAAAGACAAATGATGTTAAATGAAAATAAAGCTCCTAATTTAATTGGGGTTTTTTTTACATTAACTGAATGAAATTTTCTTTAATAAAATGCCCAACCACATGCAGCCATTTCTTAGTGTAGTAAGTGCCTCTCTTGTTTCAACCACACAGCCCATTACTATTTATGTCCTGCAAACAATATATAAATTGTGTGGCCATACATTGCTTGATTGCTACAACCCACCCCAAAGCCACAAGCGGGCCGCGTTCCTTGAAACAATAAGTGTGCTTGATAAATGAGAACGCAGAGAAGAGGCAACAGTCGTGACCCAGCAGTCAATGAAGTTATAAACCTAGAGCACTTTCCAGCGTAAAGGGTACTGTGACAGCATTTTCTTGCCACAGGCTCTCAGGAAATGCACCAACTTCCCTGCCTGCACATACTGTGATAATTCAGCTAAGTGTGGGATGCAGCTTTTTGCAGTCATTTGTGGCGGTGCTACTTTTCGGCACAAGGAACCACTTTGATTGGAAAAGCTGCGTGAAGACCCAAAGCATAATTCTAGACAAAACTCCCCTTTCCTAGCAATCTTGCCATCTTTGCATATGGCTTGCGGTGAAGGAGAGTAGCCAGGTCTCAGCAGTGGCAGCATTAAGTTCATGGCGGTTGGAGCAGGTGCTGCAGGGAGCCCTAGCTCGCAAGCTGTTCTTGTGTGCCTTGGAGTGGGATGGCATGTCCTTCAAAATGCTGATATTGTGGTCACAGCAGTTCTTTCTCATAAAAGACTGAGAGGAGGAGTGATTATCTCAGTCCATTCTCAGGCTTGCCTTCACTGTACAGTAGCGTTGCCAACCTCCACATAATCGCTGGTAATCTCCTGCTATTCCAACTGATCTCCAGCAGATAGAGATTAGTTCACCTGGAGAAAATGGCCGCGTTGGCTGTTGGACTCTATGGCAATGAAGCCCCTCCTCTCCTCAAACCCTGCCCTCCTCAGGCTCTGCCTCAGAAACCTTCCACCGGTTGCGAAGAGGGACCGGGCAACCCTACTGTACAGATAACGTTTACCCCCTATGCTAATAGACCTTTACTCTTTGTGTGTCATGCAGATAAAACAAGGCTTTGGTACTCCATATGCTTTCTGGTCAGTTTTCTTTTTTGCGATTTCCAGTGTCCTGAGAATGGCCAGTCTTGTGACGGTTTCACCAGTTGTTTCATGATGTGCTTATTCTCAGTGATGTGTAGGGTTGCCAGGTCCCTCTTAGCCACCAGCGGGAAGTTTTGGGGGTGGAGCATGAGGAGGGCAGGGTTTGGGGAGGGGAGGGACTTCAATGCCACAGTCCAGTTACCAAAGTGACCATTTTCTCCAGGCGAACTAATCTCTCTTGGCTGGAGATCAGTTGTAATAGCAGGAGAGCTCCAGCTACCACCTGGAGGTTGGCAACCCTAGTAATGTGGGGTGGGAAATTTTCTGATGCTGTATTTTTCTGTGGAAGATTTTCCATTCTAAATATGTAAGTATAGTCTGTTTATCTATTGTTGTCAGGGCTGTTGTGTTACAAACCAATTATGTTAGATGGGTTAGATGGCAACCCTATGCCTCATGCAGGTTTCCTGGAGAGGCGCTATAGAAATGCTCGTAATAATAATTAATAAATGCTAGGGCGGGTCTGCTTTGTCAAACCTGTGGAAGTATAGAATTCAAGTAGAGGGCAACCACTGAAAACATATCTGTATGCCCCAATATTTGAATTTGCCACCTTTCAGTTGGCTGTATAGATATTGCAACCGGACAGCTTTTAAAGCTCACTCTTTACCTCTTGACAGGCATTTTGCCTGTAAGGGGTTTTCACACTTTTCAAAGCAAGCACATTTGCTGCATTTACATTAATAGCTACAACAATCAGGGTTAGTAGAAAAAAAGCAAGGGTCCAGTAGCACCTTAAAGACTAACAAGAATATTTTCTGGCAGGGTATGAGCTTTCGTGAGTCACAGCTCACAAAAGCTTATACCCTGCCAGAAAATATTCTTGTTAGTCTTTAAGGTGCTACTGGACTCTTGCTCTTTTCTACTACTGCAGACAGACTAACACGGCTACCCACTGTGAATAATTAGGGTTGGCAACCTCCAGGTGGTGGCTGGAGATCTCCTGCTATTACAACTGATCTCCAGTCGATAGAAATCAGTTCCCCTGGAGAAAATGGCCGTGTTGGCAATTGGACTCTATGGCATTGAAGTCCCCTCTCCAAACCTCGCCCTCCTCAGACTCCACCTCCAAAATCTTCAGGTATTTCCCAACCCAAAGCTGGCAACCCTTACAATAATAAGCACTGTAAGGTGTGAAGAAGATAATGTATGCTTGTAAACACTGGGGGCTATTCTTCAGATGTGTGCTGGAGACTATTGCTCAAGCACCCTGGCACATGCTTTCTGCACATTTACAGTAACGTGCTTCAATACTGCACTTTATTGTGTTTGCTGCTGTGTGTTCCAGAGCACACATGACAAGCATGCTGATCAAATATAAATTGAAAATTAGCCGTAATATAATGGAAGATGAGAAGATATCATTTTTTTTCAGGATCTGTTTTGCACGACCGAATTGTTCTTTTTCCCACTATCAAAACTATACTCTTGAAATTGCGGTTTTTAAAAAATGCAAAATTATCTAAAACCGGACCAGCTAGCTTTCTGCCCCACCAGAGGATTAGGGTTCCTAATTCCTGCAGAGATTAGGTTTAATGTCACACTCACAACAAGGATTTTATTTATTTTTAGCAGTGAACTTATCTTTAGAAGAGAAATGGTTTTTCCATATAATTGCTACTTGGTGTAGCGATACAATGAGAGACCCATTTTTCATTCTTAAGTTCAATGTATGTCTGACCAGATTTATTTTCGAACAAAATTTCTCAAAATAGAAGGTTGGAGAAGATGGTCTCTGACTCACTATAACGACAGCTTATTGCCTAGAAGGTGCTTTTTAAAAGGAGATGCCTAATGCATTTATCTTCTCAGTGTCTGCTCTGGAGCAAATGGTCTTTTTCCTGCCAGTGGTCGAGGTTCATCCATCTCTGAAACAGACAGCATACTTCTGAAGTGCAGGCTTTGTTTCCTGCATCAAAAAGAAGAGAACTACCTGGCTTCATTGTGATCTAAACAAGTGCTCCAAAAGCATTACCAATTCCCACAGTTGTTTAATCCATTGTTTCTACACTCCCCTTAGGGAATGGCAGCTTCTCATTTCCTCCCCCCCCCCCCAGATAGGACCAGAGATGGTGACTTAATGTAAAGTTTACAGTGCCTTGTGAACATGTTCCCTGGTTCTTGGGTTTGCAGCAAACAAAATGAACAAGGTTGACCGTCTTCAAGTACTTGAAGGGCTGTCATAATAGAGGAGGGTGCTGAGTTGTTTTCTGTTGCCCCAGAAGGTTGGACCAGAACCAGTGGGTTGAAATTAAATCAAAAGAGTTTCCATCTAGACATTTGGAAGAATTTGGTTCCTCAGTGGAACAGGCTTCCTCGGGAGGTGGTGAGCGCTCCTTCTCTGGAGGTTTTTAAGAAGAGGTTGGATATCCATCTGTCAGCAATGCTGATTCTATGACCTTAGGCGGATGATGAGAGGGAGGGCATCTTGGCCATCTTCTGGACATGGAGTGGGGGTCACTGGGGGTGTAGGGGGAGATAGTTGTGAGTTTCCTGCATTGTGCAGGGGGTTGGACTAGATGACCCTGGTGGTCCCTTCCAACTCTGATTCTATGATCACCTTGCTGTATTGGGGCTGGAATCATACAAAAAAATCTCATCCCAGTAGGCCCGGGCAGTAGTGGGTGGGTGAGCCAAATCCAGAAATAAAGTAGGGTTCCTGAGCTCAGTTTGCCAAAGCTGTGTCATGAGCCAGAGGCTTGAACCTGAAGCTCATTGGGCAAAAGATGCTGCTCTGGTTGACCAAGCAAAGACATAAAGCTAGGCTCCTAATATTTAAACTGGGCTTGATCAGTCCAGAGGCTTTTGGGGCAGAGCCTGAGGAGGGTGGTGTTTGGGGAGGGACTTCAATGCCATAGAGTCCAATGACCAAAGCGGCCATTTTCTCCAGAGGAACTGATCTCTGTCGGCTGGAGATCAGTTGTAATAGCAGGAGATCTCCAGCCAGTACCTGGAGGTTGGCAACCCTAGCTTGGGGGAAGCCATTACTTCTCAGCCTAACCTTCACAGGGCTGTTGTGAGGCCAAAAATTCATTGAAGAGTGGGAAGCCTAATTAGCCATACAAGGAGATGTTGCCAGAGAATGTTCATGGGGAAGCATTGCTTGTTATATATATACGATTTGCTCAACGCAAGGGGGATGTGTGGGACGTCTAGCCTAGTATATCGCTTGCATTGCCTCTGTCAGCATTGGGTATCTTGCCCACTCCGGAGGGATGTCACGATGCATTTATATACATATCTCTTGCCTTTTTCTTTTCTTTTTTGCAACGGCTCTAATGGCATAGCATCTTTCTGTGCTGACTTAGTCTCTATGCTCTTGTCACACCCACTCTGCTCCCTTGCCGTAAGATGCTAGCTTCAGGGATGGTGCAGACATCCAAGGGATTGGCTGGTGGAATTGCATCACTCTCACTGCAGCAAGCCTCGTGCGTTTCTCTCCTGACACAACACACGCTGCCACTGACATACATACTGCTGTCGACTTTCCCGTGTTTTGCAGCAATGGCTGTCAAGCGTCTGCATGCCGAATGAAAATAAAAGGGGAAAGAGGCAGAAATGATCCAGAGAGAGTGGCAATGTGTCGCAAGAACAAATATTTCCCCTGCTGTGTCTGCTTGCTGGTAGAAGAGACAGAGACTCGAAGTCCAAACATTTTAGAAATGTGTGAGAAAAGCTCCGTATGTTCTAGGGTAATTTTGGGGATCTTGTAGATGATTTGTAAGAGAAGTTCTGTTTCTGTGTTTGGGAGGGGAGGGACTTCAAGCAGCCATTTTCTCCAGGTGAACTGATCTCTTTTGGCTGGAGATCAGTTGTAATAGCGGGAGATCTCCAGCTAGTACCTGGAGGTTGGCAACCCTAGCTCGATGGAGCCCTGTTGGGCCTCGGTTTCACCCTCCATCCTTCTGCAGCAGCAGTGCCATGGTGCAGCAGAGTCGCACGGGAAGAAACGTGGCTAGGCCGTGCTGCCTGAATTCTCGATTCGAGATGGTGACTCCCCCGATGAGCACCTTGCAGATGCCTTCAGCATAACGTTCCAGTCAGAAATTGCTCACGTAACCCTGTTGTACACTCCGCGGCCCAGGCATTGAACAAAATTGCAGTTGTCGTCATTACTAGCAACTGTGATGGACCGTAGCCCACTCTTTGATATTTCTTCTTTTGGTATTATGCGGTGCAATCCAACCCCCAACCCCCCAACAGAATGAGTTCCATGTGCCCAAAGGAGCTGTTTCTCAGCTTTGCATTCGGCAAAGAAAATGGCTTTAGAAACTCAAGGGGATTTTAAAAAGCAGTTTGCGGTTTGGCACAAAGGGCTGCTGGCCAAAGAATAAATGTTTTAAAAAAATAGATCTCAAGGGGTATACAGAAGGCCTTGGCACGGTTAAAGACACTCTTTGAATCTAAGCCACAGGAATAGTCATGGAGGCTTTGTTTTGTTTTAACTTTCTTTTCTCTTGTAATTTCAACATACTGCAATTGATAGCCGTGGGTTTCTCGTGGCACATGCGGCTTTGCCAGATGTTCATTATTTTGAGGGAGTCTCCATAATTCCTTCCCACAGTACTCCAGTGCCATAAACCGTAACGGATGTCTCTTATTAAGTAACACTGCGGGTTCCTTGAACTTCATATCATAGAGTACCTTCTCTCGAAAGCATCCCCTTCTTTTAAAATGAATTAAAGAATTGGTTTGGCAAACTGAGACGGGTTTCCTGAGCCCGAGGTACGGAAAGGGAGGCGGCTTCAGGCATCCATAACATTATATATGGCACAATAATGTCAAGAAATCTGTAGCTTGTGTTGTTTTCAGACAATGATGCAGCGTTGATTTTTCTACTGTTCCACGGAGAGACGTTATGCTTCGCCTTTCCTGCATTATTGATTTGCGCCTTCTGCGAAAGACCTGTAGAATAATGAGCCGGCTCCAAGCCTGCAGAACTACTAAAGGCTAGCAAGTTGAATAGCAGGCAAAGTCCTTGTTTTGAGGGTTAAAAAACCCAAAAAAACAACCACCTCTCCATAATTTACAAACCAAACGTCATTATGTGAGCATAAATTATATCTAAAAATAATTTGGATTTAAAATTCAAGTGGGTGAAAGAGTCAGCGAGGAGCCTTTGGCTTCCTTGCTTTTTTTGTGCCTTGGCAGCGATGTGCTATTAGATCAGCCCAGGCGGCCAGTCAGTATCAAATAAAGTTAATTGGACTTGCCGAAAATCAAATGGCCTCAGCCTTGCACTAATTCCTAAGTCTGTGATTTAATAATGATGCCGGAGACGGAGGACTGGAAAGGTGCTGAATGACTGTCTGAGCCAATCACTGGAGCTGTAAATTACACTTCTGAGATTCCCAGGGGCAGATGGAGACGCTCCCGATAAAAATCGCAAGGGGTGAATAAAGCTGTCTGTGGAAGCAATTTGTCAAGATTCCTGAGCTTACGTAAACTGGAATCTAGGCTTTGTTTTTAATTCTGTCTCAGCATTTCAGCTGCCCAGAGGAGCTGCACACGTGGGACAAGGAAGAAAAGCCCCCACCAGAGGGGTTGGTGAAATGTTGAACTAGAAAATTAAAAAGAAGTCAGTTGGGGACTTGAGGCTTCCTGGTGTGCAGGCCTGGGTCCAGTATAACTTGGGGGGCATGGAGTTGCTTAGTTTTTAAAAGTCATCTGATGAGCACATCATGTTGAAGTGGGCCATCCAAACGTCATGGCGTGGGTGTGAAATGTTGTGTTGGAATTGGCTTGCCCGGATGCTTTTAGAGCATAATAATTTTAGACCATGTTGGGATAATTTGTCCAAACAGCAGTAATACAGTAAGGTAGAGTAGCTTATTTGGCATGAACAAACCTATCGGTGGTTCCCTATCCCATCTGGCACATGAAGAAGCTGCCGACATTCTTGCTATGGAGCACCCCCTCCTGGCCAGCATAGAAGTAGGTATAGTGTTTCCATAGAAATCGACTTTTCCCATCTTCTGGGAGTTCAGTTTGATGTGGAAGAGGGGGCAGTGGAGAGTTGTTTATCCACAATACTGGATGTTAAATTTCTTGCGGAAGGGGGCAAGAATAGCCATTTGGATAGCCATCTGTCAGCAATGCTGATTCGATGACCTCAGGCAGATCATGAGAGGGAGGGCATCTTGGCCATCTTCTGGGCATGGAGTAGGGGTCACTGGGGGTGTGCGGGGGAGGTAGTTGTGAATTTCCTGCATTGTGCAGGGGGTTGGACTAGATGACCCTGGTGGTCCCTTCCAACTCTATGATTCTAAGCAGACAAATACTTCCACCTGTTTTTGCCTCTGTCTTGTATGTATGCTCTCAAGGGTATATAGAATGCTGCAGAGTTTAAAAATGGCATGTTTTCACAAGTGACATCAAAGAGTGTCGTTTTCTCTAACAGGATGGTTTGATCCATCCTGTATGGCTGTTACAGGATCTTAAAAGATGTTCCCTGTCATTTTCCAGTTGCTACTAGGAAACCTCCGTTATGACCTTCATGAATCAGAAGGTGGTAGACTTGTAAAAGCCCCAAACCATCATTTGAATAGGTTCCATATTGGTTAGCATGACACTATCTTAAGTAGACACAGGAACTTCCAAAACTAGTTCTTAGAAAACAGCTGAAGTTGGATCACATTTATATAAATAAAGATTTAAGTTATTCTAGGATAGCAGTGAAATGCCCATCATTTTGACTGGCAGAAGGGGAGTTTTGGAAAGCGCTTGTATATGGCCAGGAATCTGGGTGTACACTTGAGAATACCCAGAGATGAGCATTTTCTGGAAAAATCTGAACTGGAAATATTTCCGATGCCTTATATCGTATGATCTGATTTAGTGTGTTTATTTTGATATATTTAGTAAAAAATACCACATTTTAATATTATCTCAATTTAATATTATGTCCTAAGAGCAGCATATACTTGAACTGAACCGTTTTAGAGAAAACTCAAATCAAGTGAAGTTTAAATGTTATATTCAAAGCTTTATATGGAAATTCTTTTGTATTCGAGTAATATTTGTAAAAACATAATGATAATATAGCTTGTATTTCCCTTTGTTTAAATTTAAGAAAAAAGCCAAAGGCAATGAAAACTGTTAGCACAGCAAACCCAAAGAACTGTGCATGATATGCCTTGGAAGTAGGGCTGCCAACCTCCAGGTACCAGCTGGAGATCTCCTGCTGGAGATCTCCTGCTATTACAACTGATCTTCAGCCGATAGAGATCAGTTTGCCTGGAGAAAAAATCCACGTTGGCAATTGGACTCTATGGCATTGAAGTCCCTCCCCAAACCCCACCCTCCTCAGTCTCTGCCCCCAAAACCTCCCTCGGGTGGCGAAGAGGGACCTGGCAACCCTACTTGGAAATGCTTGTCCAACCATCTATTTCAGCAGAGTTCAGCTCTCTTCCACAGAGGTCACTGGGGAACCTCAGTTTCGCTTTCGCTCTCTGTAGCATCACTTGCATTAGTTACGGATCAGCGTGGTGGTTACAACGCCCCCTCCACTCGAGGAGAGGAGACAAATAAAAATTTTCGCCTGGGTTTTTATTTGACCTCTACAGCCAAACAGGTAAATTCATAACTTGATTATTACATTTTCCACTGAAAATTATTACATTATTACATTTTCCATTTTCCCAAGTACATGGGGTAAAAAACTGCCTGCTGCCTTTGATGCCTGTAGTTTCTGGTATGGCCCTCACTCTCTGCCATGACACATAGTGCGTGTTTACTGTGCTACCTAGAACTCAGTGGAAGTCGAGCCAATCCCTGTTCTGTACAACCCCGTGCTGAAATGTTACCAAGCCCTGAAGACTGGATTTTTATTTCTATTGATTTTATCACATGTTAAGTGGTGAATCTTCAGGCCCCTTTAGTCACAAACCTAAGCCATTCTATTCAGCACGTTGACATCTTGTCTTTTCTTTCTTTCCCTCTTGTCTTCTGTCTTTCTTTGTAGTCATGGTACAGAAGATTCCCTTGTCTAGAGACGAAGCAGATGGATGACTCCATTCAGCCAAGCTCAGCCCCAATAATTTAGTTTTCACACCATGGAGGCCCACAGCAGGGATGACATGGACTTGAAAGAAGAATCTGCACAGGTGTGGTCTGAATCAGCTGAGCAGGAACAGAACACTGCTCAGGTGACTAGTGGCTAATGTGTTCTCTAACTGTTAATTTTTGCAGAGTTCATGTATGACAAGAGTTTGCCTGCATGAAAGGTAAAGGCAGTCCCCTGTGCAAGCACCAGGTCATTACTGACCCATGGGGTGACATCACATCCGGATGTTTACTAGACAGACTATGTTTACAGGGTGGTTTGCCATTGCCTTCCCATGTCATCTACACTTTACTGACAGCAAGCTGGGTACTAATTTTACCTACCTCGGAAGGATGGAAGGCTGAGTCAGTCTTGGGCCGGCTACCTGAAACTGACTTCCCTAGGGATCAAACTCAGGTTGTGAGCGTTTGACTGCAGTACTGCAGCTTACCACTCTGCGCCACAGGGCTCCTGCATTAGCACATGTTTAAGGGGTTGTTTTTTGTGGGACTTTGTATAAATAAAATAAATAAATAAATAACCACACTTTCAAGAGTGGAATCAGGAAACCAGAGCAGACCTGGTACACCGTGTCAGAAGCGTTCGCAGAGAAGAAATGATTAGTACAATTGGTAAGCAGCAAGGCAGCCAATATTCATGATACAGAGGATGGCCAGCAAAGATGCAGAAGTAGGGTATATTATGATTCAATTCAACCAACCTAAGGGTTGCCACTGTCAGTCCCCCCCAGCAGAGGCTCTGTGTCTTTAACAGGTGCATGACCCCTAGAACTGGAATTTTTGGGCCCAGTTAGTTAATTGATTTCCATTCTGATGACCAGTGGCTGTAGACAATATTCTCCAATCACGCTGAATGGACTTTTAGATTGGGAAAATTGATGATTTATTTCTGATGCTCAGTTTTCTATAAAGGTGGTGTCTAAAGCTGGATATTCCCAATCAATGGTATCTGGTTATTTCCTTGCTCTTTTCTATATGAGCTGAGCATGTATGTTGGGACCATTTTTACGGATGTCCTTTTATTAAGTGTGTTGTGCACAATCTGATGTATCCCCTTGGTGTCTAGCTGTTTCTTCATTCTTTATCCCCCCACCCTACCCCAGGTTCACTTTGTCCCAGAAGGTGGAACGGTGGCTCAGATTGTGTACAGTGATGACCAGGACCACCCTCCGCAACAGGTGGTCTACACAGCCGACGGCACCTCTTACACCTCAGTGGATACCTCAGAGCACACGCTGGTTTACATCCATCCCGTGGAAGCCACCCAGGCAAGTGACGCCTTGTGCTGCTGTCTCTGCCTGCTCCTGGCTGCAGAGAGAATGGATTTCATTGAATCATAGAGTTGGAAGGACCACCAGAGTCATCTAGTCCAACCCCCTGCACAATGCAGGAAATTCCAAACTACCTCCCCACCCCACACCCCCAGTGATCCCCTACTCCATGCCCAGAAGATGGCCAAGGTGCCCTCCCTCTCATGATCTGCCTAAGGTCATAGAATCAGCTTTGCTGACAGATGGCCATCTAGCCTCTTCTTAAAAACCTCCAGGGAAGGAGAGCTCACCACCTCCCAAGGAAGCCTGTTCCACTGAGGAACCACTCTAACTGTTAGAAAATTCTTCCAAATGTCTAGACGGAAACTCTTTTGATTTAATTTCAACCTGTTAGTTCTGGTCTGACCTACTGGAGCAACGGAAAACAACTCTGCACCCTCCTCTATATGACAGCCCGTCAGGTACTTGAAGATGTTTATTGTATCCCCTCTCAGTCTTCTTGTCTTCAGGCTAAACATGCCCAGCTCCTTCAACCTTTCCTCATAGGACTTGGTCTCCAGACCCCTCACCGTCTTGTTTGCCCTCCTCTGGACACGTTCCAGACCAGACTCATTCAGGACCAGGGCCAGCTGCTTGCAAAGCTGCGTGAAGGCTTAAGAGCTCACATCTGTGCTTAATCATCTCACCATCAGCGAAGTGGGAGTTGGGACTTTTCATCCTAAATGAGAGTGCAGATGTTGTAATCAAAAGCTGCTGGTAGGCTATTGAGCACTGAAGCCCTTGTCCATTTCGTTTCTGTGGAAATGGAGTAATTAAGTTTGTTTGGCCTCTTCTCTCCCCCCCCCCTTTAAAAGACACCACCGGTAATCAGTGGAGGATTTCAGCCATCTCTGTGTTACGTAAAGCCAAGGGTTTCCTAATTAATTCTTTCCTAACTCCTTGATTGTACGGCCATGTTTGGGCAACTACTGCTAATTAGGTCATGGAAACTTGTACACTTATCGCAGTTGCACTAACCCTTATGTAGTCAAGGCCACTGATGTAGAACTGTGGTTTTCACACTTTCTGCCTTCAGGGAACAATTCCCTCCACAGTTTTTCTTCCATGTCACCTTTAAGCATTTTCTGTGGAGTCCTGGTGTGTTGTCCAAGGATTTGAGAGCATGATCTAAGGTGCGTAGCTAGTTCACACACAGTACAGGCCAGATGGGCTCATGTGAATGGAAAATGTGAACTAGAAACACTCGCCTGCATTTACACATTGCTGGGAAAAATTAGTAGTGGTGGACACATTGTCTTTCAGAGAAGCTCATCTGCCTTTACTGCTCGTCTCAATGAAGAATCCCCGAGACGTTTCTAAGAAACGTCATTTGAAAACCGCTGTTCTAGACTAATCGTGTTTGTGTTGGTAACCTTAGCCTACTTGTCTTTTAAACAATGCTAGAAATAACCTCTTCTGCAGAGCTTTTAGGACCTTACTCTGCCCGTTCCCACTTCTAAACTTTTGTACATTACAATGCATACTTTTAATGGTTCTTCTCACTAAATGACTTTGCCGTGCTTTGCTTTCAATCTGATGAAAATGCAAACGGATCAGCAGAGCCTAGGAAGCGACGTGTGCATTTTCCAGGCGCTATTCAGTGTGTGCCTTTTCTAGATGCCAGGAAGCTACGTAGATGTGAAATCATATACCCAAATTTTATAGGCCTCTTAGAACGTTGACGTTAAGGCTATCAGAACATTCCCATTAAACATACAGGTATGGTATTGGGATTAGTTCTGGGATTATTTCATTGCATTTGCCAAGGTAATGAGCACTGTGAGCATAAGAGGAGCTTTGATGGTTCAGAGCAAAGGTCCCTCTGGTTCAGCATCTTGTTTCCTACAGTCACTAGTTAGATGCCTCCAAGAGCCCACAAGCAGGACATGAAAGCAGTAGCCTTCCTCTGCTGTTGTCCTACATCAAATGGTAGTTAGTAGCATACCATCTGTGAACATTTAGCCACTGCAGTCAATATCCAGTGATAGGCCTATCCCTCCCTGGCTTTGTCCTTTCCCCCTTTGTAACCACCTAAATCAGTGGCAATTGTGATATCTTATGGCAGTGCAATCCATAAAAATAATTATGCATTGTGTGAATAAATACTTTATTTTGTCTGTCTGAATCTATTTCTAGTCAGTTTCTTTTGAGTGATGCTGGTTTCTGGGATTCTGGGAGATGGAGGAGAACTTTTCTAAATGAACTTTCTCCACAGAACGGATTATTTTTTTTATACACATCTAACATTATGGAACTGGGATTAGACCATTTCAGGGAAGGATGGCCATTAGCCCTGATGGTTTAAGGGAATCTACATATCCAGGGGCAGTATACCTCTGAACACCAGTGCTAGCAGGCATAATCAGGGTGAGGTCTTGGACCCTATGCCCTGTTCATTGCCTTTTAGAGTAACTGGCTGGCCACTGTGTGAAACAGAAGCAAGACTAGATGGACCATTGGTCTGATCTAGCAGGGCTATTCTTATGCTTCGTTGGAATATGTTCAGCTCTTTGTCCTTGGTCAGTTCTCCTAGTAGCGAACTATTCTGTTGCTGTGAGGTACAAGTAAACAGTACCAAGAGTTGTTTTTTTTTTAATACAGACTATTGTTTTGTTCAGACTCTGTTTACAGACCCGTCCCAAGTGACTTACGTTCAACAGGATGCAACTACACAGCAGGTAAGGCCCAGCTGTTTCCACTGATCCTTATTTTACTTTTTCTCTGTGGTAGGTTCAGGTGGTTGGCCATGTTGGTCTGCAGTAGAAGAGCTAGGTTCAAGTCCAGTAGCACCTTAAAGATCAACAAGATTTCCAGGGTTTCAGCTTTCGAGAGTCAAAGCGCCCTTTGTCAGACTCAAATCTAGCTCTTTCTCTGAGGTAGATTCAGCTGCCATACTCCGTGTTTTGTTGCAAAGTGCTGAAGATGGTATCAAAGGGCTATTGTCACCCATGGTCTGCATTATCTTTTCTTTTGTTCTGCTATTGCTTAATCGAGCAGTGCTTGTAGGCTTTTGAAGCACCATAGCAACCTGCTACAACTATGTGATCAGAGATGACAGTGGGACTGGGGGGAAAAAAACCCCAGAATGCACACTGCATGCACTCATGGCTCTGACATACCATCGTTGACCTTCTGGGAAAAGAAAATCATTGGCTGTCTCCAGCCATCGTCTTATAATTCCAGCAGGAATGTGATCATAGACAATCCAAAGTTAAGGAAGGACTGTTATCCCGGCCAGTAAAAACCCAGCTGGAGAATAATGACACATACCTTTAACAGCATACAATCAGGGTTTTTTTAGAAGATTGCTGGACTCAGACTTTCTGCCTTTTGGAAAGGTTATCTCTGTGTCCTCCCTCCTTAAATGATTAAAAAGCTCATCTTATTTGTATTTCCACACAATTTAGGAGATAACATAATTTCCTCCTTTTTGCTGACATAAGTTGTTTGAGTTTTGCTTTGGAATGTAACTGTAAGAGCTAAAAACTCCAATTACTTGCTGCCATGTCTGATGAGTGTAGTCCTAGTTTTCTGCTTCCTGTGCTCACTAGTGTGAAATTGACTAGGAGTAGCATCAAATTGAGGGCTGGGGATGCGAGGATTGGAAGATGCCAAAAAACATCATCTACTTGAGAACCACTAATTTCTCACTTCATCTCTGTTGGAAACTGGGCGGTTAAGTGGGCAAGACTTGTGATCTTTTCTGTCCTTAAGCCACAACATAAAATGCAGTTGGGTGGAAACAGGAACGTAAAACTGAGTGATACCTGTTTCAGTGCCTTTACAAAGTAAGATGTTTCAAATTATAGGAAACTCCATTGTAATAGCTACTAAACTGCAATTTGGTAGAAGACACAGGTATTTTGGCATGTGATTTCTCTAAATTAATCACTGGTGCTTGAGAGCCTGACTGGATTTTACTCAATGTATGAAAAGCAGCCAGAGGCTGATTGTTGAGAATTCAGAAGCCTTTCTCGGATAAGTCAATAGAAGTTGGAGGGACTTGCCTCAAAGGGACATGTAGTATAGTCTAAAGGGACGTGATAAGCAGCTTTGAGGAGGGGCGGTGGTGTAGTGGTAGAGCATCTGCTTTGCATGCGAGAGGTCTCAGGTTCAATCCCTGCCATCTCCATTTATAAAAAGGTCAGGTAGAAGATGATGTGAAAGACTTTCGGAGAGCCACTGCCGGTCAGGTAGACAATACTGACCTTGCAGGACCAATGGTCTGATTCATGATAAGATAGTTCCATTGTGTGCAAAATTGCTGAAGCTAAGATGGCCTAGATCTTCCCTAGATAGGAACCCACCCCCCCGGAAACCCCATATATTCCACCCTTGGAAAAAGGGTGGATATAAGAATATATGCCCTGATCTGGATGGCCCAGGCTAGCCTGATCTCGTCAGATCTCAGAAGCTAAGCAGGGTCAGCCTTGGATAGTATTTGGATGGGAGACCACCAAGGAAGTCCAGGGTTGCTATACAGAAGAAGGCACTGGCAAACCACCTCTGTTAGTCTCTTGCCATGAAAACCCCATAAGGAGTCGCCATAAGTCGGCTGCGACTTGACGGCACTTTACACACACACAAGAATATATAATAAATATGGAGTGGAAAAGAGAAGTATTTCTTGGCTGGCTTTTTACCTCTAATCTGGATCAGATAATCTCATTTTCTCCCATGCTGCTAGGAGAGATCAGCTGATTGAGATAAGTAGAGATAAAAAGTCCACTGGCCGGCACCATCTTTTCCCCTTCTTAGCATGATTTCAAGCCCAGTACCTCCACTTCCCTTGACTTTCATCTCTTGGAAAGTTGAGAGTGCACAAAGACAGGAGGCACAGCCACTGGGGAGGGGGTTGCAATGAACCGAAGATGCACAAAGTGAGCATTCTGCTTGCCCTCAATACACTTCAGAAGTGTGGGGGGTGAGCAGCTGAGCTGAACATGAGCAAAGCATGAAATCTGTGCTGCCCATCCCAGGAATTGCAGTTAATATGAGGTTAGAATGTTGTTGGTTAATGTTTCCTAAAGAGCAAATGTCTGTGTTGTTTAAAACGTCAGAGGATGTTATGAGGCTGGACAAGCACTTGTCAGGGATGCTCTAGGCTGATCCTGCATTAAGCAGGGGGTTGGACTAGATGGCCTTTATGGCCCCTTCCAACTCTATGATTTTATGAGAAAATTGAGCACGTGCATGTGCGCTTCTCAAAACATTTGCAGCAGGATGAATGGATAGTCTTAGAAAGAGAGAAGGGGAATGTGAGGACGTGCGAAGGGGACATACAGCAAGGGAGTTTGGGCAAAAAGAGGCGCAAAGATTGGGATGCTGTTGGTTGCTCTGACAGGTGTATGCGTTAGAAAAACCGCCGCAAACGATTCACAGCTATCATACATTTTGTGAGAACCCTTGACAAATAAATGAGATGGGATGCGGGGAGTGGAGTGGAGTGATATAAGAGTGTTGACAGTCTACAAGGAAGAATGGGGGGGAAATCATACCAAGAGAGAAGTAGATAGGAGCAAAATTCTAAAAGGAATAAAGATAGAAACATTGTTCATTGAAAGAAAAAAGAAGAGCAAGAAAATGGAGACACTGGTAGGCAGAAGAAGATTGTGTCTAAGGTCCCCAGTTTAGGACAATTGCAGTTATTAACAGCCACTAAATAAACGGTAGACAGGTATATAGGGTAAGAAAGGTAAGAAGGTGAGTGATAAAACAGAAATCTGACAAAGAAAAATACTATTGATATTGTTTAGAAAGAGAATAGAATACACTGAGTGAAAGGAAGATCTGGGAGGTGTTGACAAATAATTACAAAGCATAAAAGGGAGTTCACAGATCTTAAAAAGAAAGAGTGGGAACATAGAAAGTACTGGTAACGAAAAGGAAAGAAAATAGTATGTGATCAAAATCTTGCCACTGATACTATAGCTTGTAATAAACACACTGACATAAAGATGTGAGAGGAGAGAAAAATATTCTGAGGAAAAATAATGTTGAGTTGCTTGATCGAAAGAGCCTCCTACAAAAGTGGAAAAAATTACACCTGTGTTGGGGGTTCACCAGCCCCCCCCCCCCCGTGCAGTCTCCCCTGCCTTCTGGGAAGCTGCTCTGAGTTGTTTTGGGGAGGTGTGGTGGCTGCAGACAAGAGGAGGAATTACAGCCCCATCATAACCAGAGCTGTACTTTTCTAAGCCCGTTTACGATGGACTTGGAAGAGCGTCACTTTGCTTCGTGACCCTCCTCCTTCTGCACAATCAGCAGTGTCTTCCCCATGCATAGCAGGATCTTAGATCCAAACCAGGGCTTTCAAAATATCTTCCTCTTGTAAAATGAAGCCCAAACCGCGAACAATTTACAGGGGTCCTATGATAAGCAGGAGCAGAAACATAGAATAAAAAGAGGGCTGAGAGAAGTCAGGAAAGAATGAGAAAAAAACTGTCCTCGTACCTAAAAAAAGGCGGGTAGGTATAGGGCAAAGGTGTCGATAAGGGGGAAAGCAGTGATCAATTTGAATGCAGTCGGCAGGTATTAATAACCATCCAGAGCTGAATGACATAAAGATATGTCAGGTAAAAGAAGGAAATCAGGAAGGGTGGGGGCATCTTGTTTCTGAAACGGACAGAAATGTTTGAAACTTTGCTGAAAGAATTAAGTTAGCTTAAGTTGCACGTTTGTGTCTAAAGTACAATCAAATTGCAGTTAACTTACAGTAACCCCGTAGGGTTTTCAAGGCAAGAGATATTCAGAGGCGGTTTGCCTTAGCCTGCTTCTGTGTAGCTATCCTGGACTTCATGGTGGTCTCCCATCCAAGTACTAATTAGGCCTGACCTTTCTTAGCTTTTGAAATCTGGCAGGATCGGCTTGCCTGGACCATCCTGGTCAAGGCAAGAGTTTGTGCTGTGGTGGTAGAAAGTGCTACCAGTGGTGGTAGAAAGTGCCATCAAGTTCAAGTTGACTTATAGCCATCCCGTAGGTTGTTCCAGATAAGAGACAGAGATGGTTTGCCATCGCCTGCCTCTGTGTAGAAGCCCTGACTTCCTTGGTGGTCTCCCATCCAAGTACGAACCTGAGCTTACCCTGAGATCTGATGAGATCAGCCAGCCTGGACCATCAAAGTCAGAGCAGCATGCACCAAGCACCACTATTAAAAGGTGGAGACAAGCCAAAAGCAAAGAAGGTAATTTGAGAAGGATGCAGGCACATCCTTTATAACAGGGGTGGGGAACGTCAGGCCCGGGGGCCATATAAGGCCCGCAAAATCATTTGGTCTGGCCCTTCTTGGGTCCTGGCAGATCTCTAGCTCAGAAGGATCTAAGGCTGCCGATCCGCCCCCTCCCACGGACAGGAATATTCAAGGCAGATGTGAGTTTGTTTTGCCAAGAAAAGGAACCTTTTTCCCCCCTTGCAGAAGAGTCATTAGCTATGGAGCGGCTAAGACCGTCCAGGAAACTGTTAACCCTTTCCCACCCGGGTCGTGAGAAACTATGTGGCAGACACTCAGAGCCGTCTCCGGTCGTGCCTCTTGGCTAAATGTTTGACCAAATATAGCAGGCTAATTTTTAAGTTTATAATTTTGTATGGCCAGCGAATAATGTTATAAATATCCAAATGGCCCTTGGCAGAAAAAAGGTTCCCCATCCCTGCTTTATAACGACAGAGCGAAGCAAGAGAAATTTGACAAAAGAAATCAGATATATTATGGCAAAGAGAACTGCAAAGATTTTAAAAGCATGCTGAGCAGATGCATGTTCATTGAGCAGAAATCAGAAAACTGCAGTGTGGCAGAGTTTATTGAGACTAATGTCAGGAAGCATTGCCTCAAATTTGAATCTGCTTTGCCTGAAATACTAAAAAGGCAAATGGAAGAACTGGAAGACCGAAACAATAACCTGAAAACTATGATGGATGTCTTATAAGAAAAGAGAAAACAAGGCCATGTGAATGATTGGTAACCGATGTCTGCTGTGTTAATGTTGAAAAGGTTTGTGTATTCAGAAGTTTTAGGTGTTCTTATAAGTTTACAGGAAAGATTTCAAAAATGCGAGAAACACATCTTGTTGAAAAGCTGTATTCAGGTGTCTGGTTTAACTGCGGTTACCCATGATATATGAATGCAGGAGCACAACTTAAGCATATCTTGTTTCCCCCCAACAAGCCAGGATTGGGCTGGGCACAGCGGTTGAGTACCTGGTGTTCATGCAGAAGGTCTCAGCTTCAATCCCTGGTATCTCCATTTAAGAATGATCAGGAAGTGGGCAGTGTGAAAGACCTCTGCCTAAGACAGGGATGGGGAATCTCAGGCCCGGGGGCCATATGCGGCCCCCGAGGACATTTTTTGTGGCCCTCGGAAGCTCCAGGCCCCCGCTGTGGAGGCGTGGCACAGGGCAGCCCTCCCTGAGGGTGTTCCTGGGGCCACGGCTTGCAGGGGCACTATGGCGCCCTTTGGACCTCCTCTCGCCGACTGATGGCTGTTGGTAGGCGAGAAGAGGAGGAGGGACACTTCCTCCAAGGCTGCCCCCTATAGCCGCAGCATGCAGGAACGCCGGGGCACACTGTAAGCCCCTCTTGCTGCCTGTCGGCTGTTGAGCAGCGAGAGGGAGGGGGGAAAAGAGGCCTGCGGCTCCTGGTGGCAGAGCATGCGCACAGGAGCCAATTGGGCTTCGGGGGGCCCTTTTGTGGACTCTGTGGGTGGAAGGGCATGGAGCCTGGGGCCAGGTCGCGTGGGGCCGGCGTGTGTGTGTGTGTGGGGGAGGCTTTTCTCTCCCTCTCTTTCTGTCTCTTTCTTTGTCTGTCTCCCTCCGTCCTTTTCTTTCTCCCCCTCTTTCTATTTCTTTCTCCCTCTCTCCCTTTTCCTCTTTCTCTGTTTTCCTTCCTTCCTCCCTTGCTGATAAACTGCGGGCTGCGCCTGGCGCCTCGTTTGCTCGGGCCTGCCACTGGCTGCCCTCCCGCCTGGGGGGGGAGTGGGGGCACCCTCCAGGCTTTCTCTGCATGGCCTCCCCTGGGGTTGCCAACCTCCAGGTGGTGGCCGGAGACCTGGCAACCTTAGCCTCTCTCCCCCCCCCACTGGGAGATCTATACCTGGTATGGCCCCCGAATGATGTTATAAATGTGCAAATGGCCCTTGGCAGGAAAAAGGTTCCCCACCCCTGCTATACATCTTTGCTCAAGAAACAACTGCCACTGTGTTCAGTGGTGCTTATTTCCAGCTAAGTGTGCATAGGATTGCACCTTAAATCTAGTTAAGCTGCACATTTGCATTTATACACCATGGGTAACAAAAGTTAGCCTTAAAGAAGCATTCTTTCTTCACGCTCCATGTGAAAAGGGGAGGAAGGAGCCAGGTGTGCACACAAGCCCAGCACAAACTGGGTTCATACACGTTTTTATTTAACCATGGTTTCTTTCTTTGAACTTAGAATCATAGAGTTGGAAGGGACCACTAGGGTCATCTAGTCCAACCCCCTGCACAATGCAGGAAATTCACAACTACCTCCCCCACAAATCCCCAGTGCCCAGAAGATGGCCAAGATGCCCTCCCTCTCATGAACTGCCTAAGTGAATAGAATCAGCATTGCTGATCAACTTCCTTCCTTTATTTATTCAGGTTGAGTATCCCTTATCCGGACATCTGATATCCGGACTGATCCGAAAACTGGACCTTTTGAGCCGGCATGCAGACATTACTCACAGGCCCTCAGGAGTGCCATTGATTATTCAATGTACACAAAATGATTAAAAATATTATTTAGAGTTACATCCAGGCTATGTATACAGAATATAAATAAAACATACATAAAACATAAATGAATTTCATGTTTAGACTTGGGTTCCATCCCCAAGATATCTCATTATGTACATGCAAAAATTCCAAAATACGGAAAGATCCGAAATACGGACCACTTCTGGTCCCAAACAGTCCGGATAAGGGACACTCGCCCTGTATCCCACCTTTCACCCCAATGGGGACCGAAGGCAGTTTGCATCATTATCCTCTCCTTCATTTTATCCTCACAACAACCCTGTGAGGTAGGTTAGGCTGAGTGTGTGTGACTGGCCCAAGGTCACCCAGCAAGCTTCCAGGGCACAAGTGGGGATTCGAACCTGGATTTCCCAGATGCTACTCTGACACTTTTACCACCTACACACACAATGTGGAACCTTAATAAGAAGGGAGAGCCAAAGCTAAAGAAGCATAAACAGTCAGTCCAACCCTTTTGCTGAAAAACAACTTTTCAGAGTGTGGAGAACTGTGTAAGTCGATATCCATGGTTGCCATCCCCAAAGAGAAACAAAACACACCAATGTCAGTGTGGTGTCTAGATATCCCTAGCCCACTTAACAAAGACCAAGCCTGGACATCATTACCATTGACAAACCAGATATTTCCCGGGAAAGCTTTCCTGTTTGTGAATGGTTATAATTTTATTAGAACAGCTGCTATCTCTGCAGGTGTTTTGCAAACCCTCTTCCTCTGAAACGTCCCCAAACGGCTATAGCTGCTAAAATAATAAGCAAGGTCCCTGTTGCTTTTAGAAAGACCTCTTGAATCTTAGCTGTTTCAAAGCCTTTGTGTGTTTTTCTCTTTATTGCTTCTGACATCTGTAAAGGGGACAAACAAGAGCATGCGAGGAGTATCTTTTTTGCCTTGGATGCAGGAGATGTTCTATTGATGCCCTGCGGTGGCGATTTTTGTACTAACTCCTCTCTGCCAGCAAGCATGGAGTTTTGCAATTTGCTAATAATGCCTTTGTGGGTGTCTGTCTGGCAGTGTGGGAAAACCACTCTGTTCTTTCTAGCTTGGCTTTTCTTTCGCCTTGGCCACCTTATTCCTTACAGCCTTTTAGAATGAGTTTAAAGCTATCTCAGAGACTGGACTGGGAAATAAAAACTGACAGGAGGGAGAACAAAGAAATACCAAAGTATTTTGGATTTGATTGTGCAAAATCCTAAATGTTTCCCTTGAAGTAAGAGTTTGCAGCTCTTAAGTGGGAAGCAGTGAGAGAAGCTTTCCTCCAGGATGAGGATCGACACATTTTTAGGCTAGACATTTGTTTTGTTTTTTAAATTCATATCCCGCTTTTCACTCTGATCAGAACCTAAAGCGGCTTTTCACATTGTCCCGCCCCTCCTCCACTTATTCCTTTCCAGCAACAACCTTGTGAGGGTAGGTTGGGCTGAGAGACTGTGACGGACTGAAGGTCACCTGGTGGATTTCAGTGGCAGAGTGGAAGGTTTGAACATAGCCATTCCCAGATCCTAGTTCGACATTCTAACCAATATGGCACTCCAGCCCTCATTTTAGGCCAAATCAGACTTAATGAGGGGTGTTACCCCCATTATTAACTCAGAGGTTGTAGAGGAGAAACATTTGGACACATGAACACATGAAGCTGCCTAATACTGAATCAGATCCTTGGTCCATCAAAGTCAGTATTGTCAGCAGCGGCTCTCCAGGGTGTTAGGCAGGGGGCTTTCATATCACCTATTTGCCTAGTCCCTTTAACTGGAGGTGCTGGGTATTGAACCTGGGACCTTCTGCATGTCAAGCAGATGCTCTGCCACTGAGCCATGGGCCCTCCATCTTTCCAGGGTCTCGGGCAGAGGTCTTTCACATCACCTACTTGCCTAGTCCCTTTAACTGGAGATGTCAGGGACTGAACCTGAGACCTTCTACACGCCAAGGAGTTGCTCTATCACTGAACTACGGCCCTTCCCAACAAGGGTCTTGGCAGTAGGCTATTGGTATGAAGCTGCCACTAGCGAGGTCTTCTCCCTTCTCAAAGTGCCCTCTTAATGGGCCAGGGCTGGAGGATCAAGGGCTGTGATTCAGGGGCTGTCTTTGTGGATTTACAAGAGCACACAGGCAGCTCCAATATAGTTAAATGGCAGAAATAAAACCAACCTCAGTTTTGAAAAGGGATCAGGAAGCACGCGTCCCTGAATGCTTTCATGCGGTTTCAATTTAACAATTATTGAGACTCCATCTCTATTCCATTCCAAACACCTTTTGGGTGCTGTGTTTTAAAACATCTTATGCAAGACCGGGCATGCAGGTCTCGTTGCAGCCACACAAATCTGACTGATGGAAATGCCACCGCACTAGGAAGAGTGTCTGTGGGGGTTTTAGATCTCTGATCTCATGCCTGCTGCTCAGAGCGTGAATTCCAAGTCTTTCTGTGCTCAGCAGCACCGCCGCATCATTACAGCAAATGGAGCAGGGGTTTCTTGCAGACAGAGCCAGGCATCTTTTTGCCTTTTAGCACTCTCTTTATTTCAGCATCCCCACTGACCATAATTCATAAGACGAGATAAGAAGATTCAGGGCAGTTACCTGCAGCATTCCATTATGTTTTCAGGGGAGCTGGGAAATCTTCCTGATTTATATTCTGTTACAGTCAAGGAGGTGGGGGGAGGCGGCATGGTATAGCCTGATCTTGTCAGATCTTGGAAGCTAATCAGGGTCAGAACTTGGCTGGGAGACAACCAATGAAGACTCTGCAGAGGAAGGCAATGGCAAACCACCTCTGCTTCTCACTTCTCTTGAAAGCCCCTTGCTGGGGTCACCATAAGTCAGCTGTGACTTGACGGCACTTTACATACACACAATCAAGGGGAGTGAGCACCAGCCACCACTGTTACACTGTTATGTGGTGACTTTTGGCCTTTGCCACTATTATCTGCAAGGTTTAATACGCACTGGAATGTACTGGCCCTCTCCTGTGGCTGTACATTCCAGGGAAAGACCAGTATTGGTGGGAAATCTGACTTTCAAGGAACTAGTCATAAGAACATCAGATTTATAAGTTTATTCAGGAGTCTTTGGTGAAGGTTACTGGGGGTATGTGGGAGGTAGTTGTGAATTTCCTGCATTGTGCAGGGGGTTGGACTAGATGGCCCTGGTGGTCCCTTCCAACTCTATGATTCTATGAAAGGCCGAGTATATAATGTCTGCTGGGTCACCGCTGTCTACATGCTTGTTCACTTTATCAAGAAACTCCAAAAGGTTGGTGAGGCAGGACTTCCCATTGCAGAAGCCATGTTGGTTTGCCCTCAGTAGGCTTTGTTCCTCTGTGTGCCTAATAATTCTATATTTGATTACAGTTTCTACTAATTTGCCTGGGACAGAAGTTAGGCTGACTGGCCTGTAATTTCCTGTTCCCCTCTGGACCCCTTTTAAAAAATTGGTGTAATATATGTTACTCTCCAGTCTTCTGGTACAACAGTTGAATTTAGTGATAGGTTACATATACGGGCTAGTAGATCAACTATCTCACATTTGAGTTCCGGACCTGGAGGCTTGTTGGTTTTTAATTTCCCAATAGGTCTAGAACTTCATCTTTCACCATCTCGATTTGACTCAGTTCTTCAGACTTCCTTCCCGAAAATAGTGGCTGTGGCATGGTTGCGTTCCCCGTACTTTCCACAGTAAACACAGAAGCAAAATATTCATTGAGTTTTCCAGCAATCTCCCCATCTTTCTTTAGCAATCCCTTCATTCCTTGGTCATCCAAAGGTCCAACTGCTTCTCTGGCTGGTTTCCTGCTCCAGATATATTTAAATAAATGTTTATTGTTTGTCTTGATGCTTTTAGCAATCTGCTCCTCAAGTTCTCTTTTTGCATGCCTAATTATTGACTTTTGCCAGAGCCTGTGGTCCCTTCTGTTCGATTCATTGCGGAAAATAGTCGCTACTGATCTTATTGAGGGATCTCCTCCCCCCCAAATAATTTAGGGCGGACAACTCTAAGTTGGGAAATCCCAGGAGGTTTTGGGGGTGGAGCCTTGGGAAGGTGGGGTTTGGGGAAGGGATGCACCTCATAGGGGTATAATGTCATGGAGTCCACCCTCCAAAGCAGTCATTTTCTCCAAGGGAATTCATCTCTGTAGTCTGGAGATAATTTGTAATTCTGGGAAATTGCCAGCCCCCCCCCTGGGGGTTGGCAACCCTAAATCAGTTTGTGAGGCTTCTCAAGGTTTCTTGGAACACAGATTGAAAACCCCCAACAATTGTTGGTGCCCAGATCTGTGAACACTACAAATTTACAGTTCCATCACACTTTCAAGGAATGTTCCTATTTGGTGCAGAATTCTGCATAAACTCCCAAAGCCAGAATTCTGTACCACAGCTAAGACCACAAGATTCTAGCCCTGATGATTGGCTTTGTAGATAAACTTGTGGGGAAGAGCCCTGTAAAATCTCAGGTGCCTGTTTTCCTGCGGGTATGCCAGTTCTCCACATAGCTTCCTGTTCTTCCAGCTTGACTCGGAAGAAAAGTAACCAGCACATGTGCACTTGTTTGATTTGCATAATATATTCAGGTTACAGAATTTGAGGAATCTTTAAAGCAGAATTTGGGTTTCCTTGGCAACAAGACCCAGATTTTTGTTTTTAAATGCAGGCTGTATGCATAGCCCTAGTTGTGGCCAGTGGTGTCTATGGATTCCCTTGAGGCCTTCTATAAAGCCCAGTTGAAGATTTGTACTTCAGGATTACTTTTTGATGGTTTGTTCCAGAACTCTCTTAAGGCTTTGCCCCCCCCCCCCATTATACTGACTTCTGTCTAATCTACTGTGCACTACGGACATTTAACTCTTCTCTGTGTCAAGGATAAAACACATGTTCTTTAAAATTAGAGCACCCGTTGCCCTAGGGTGATTATGAGGTTGCTTTTTGTTATTAGGGTTTTAGGTTTTAATTAGCTTGTTCCTTGCTGAACCCTCTGTTTGGAGTGCATTGAGTATTGTTTTCCATTGCTTTCATGGAGTGAGAAAATTATAGGCTGGATCATTTTCAGGGCATGTTTTAATGTCAAACTAATTAATGCAGAAAATGGAGACCCTGGGTGGTAACTTGAAGTGTGAATAAGGAAAGGGAACGGTGAGTTGCCAAACGCCTTTCTGAGGATTCGAAGGCTTGAAGTTTTTGTGACTTCTTTCAGTAGAACTTTTATTAATAATTTCTGTAGTAGTTTTACCATGTTAAATATTTTCGCAGGACTTAATCATAGGTGAGCCACTATACATTCTCACTTAGATGGGAGAACTGAAAAGGAGAGTTGATCACTTGCTTACGGCCATCCTTACCACTTGTGTTGGATAAGGCTCCTTCTGCCAGAGGAAAATATCTCTGCTAGTGGAACCGATATGCAGGATCCAACCCCTTAGGTTCATGGATGAGTAGCTCAGCTCCCCCAGACACAACTTTGAGAATAGTAATCTGGCCCTCCTAGTTATCTATTATAGAGGATCTGGTGTACAATGTGGTGGTGGAAAGTTACGTCAAGTCACAGCTGGGTTATGGCAACCAGCCTCCAGGTACTAGCTGGAGATCTCCTGCTATTACAACTGATCTCCCGCCGGTGGTGAAGAGGGACCCGGCTACCCTAGACCCGTAGGGTTTTCAAGGCAAGAGACGTTCAGAGGTGGTTTGCCATTGCCTGCCTCCATGTGGGCTGAGAAAGTTCTGAGAGAACTGTGACTGGCCCAAGGTCACACAGCAGGCTTCATGTGGAGGATTGGGGAAACCAACCCAATTCTCCAAATTTGAGTCTGCCATTTTTAACCACTATGCCACGCTGGCTCAGGGCCTGTGACAAATTGCAAGGGTGAGAGGGAATTGGGAAATTTCCCCTTCCACCCGCCCCCCCCCCCCCAGTAACTCTCATTGGTCTTCCTCCTCAATTGTGTTGTGTTTGTATGTTTCCATGTTTTTATCAGTTTGTATAAATGTTTTAAATGTTGTTTTAATATTTTGATGTTCGCTGCCTTGGGAAGCCTGTTTGAGTGGAAAGGCAGCATAGAAATGTTTAAATAAATAAAATAAAATAGTCCCCCCTTCCAAGATACTATAAGATCTCGAGGGGGTATGTGAGCCAGTATGCCCAAGTCCCTTTGATTCTCCCCCCCCCCTTAACTGACTTTCAATAGTTCTCAGTATTCCAAGAGCAATGAGTATGTTCAGTCCTAATCAGGCCATTTTTAAAGGGAGGCATTTTTAAAAATATACAAACTAAGATTTTTCTGCATTCCTAGCAAATTCCCGGAGTATGCAGAAATCCCAGCCTGCCTGAAAGTGGGGCTTTTTTGCCACCTTCATGATAAACACTCACACATAAAGTTTGCTATTAGAGGAAACATGGTAGAGACCCCTAAGGAATTTTAAACAGAGAAACAATTTGGAAATTTCTCCTCATCACTACCCAAAACCCCTCATCCAGGTTTCTGTAAATCTCAGGGGGGATCAGGCCAATTTTTCCCACTCAGCCCTGTACACGCACACACCTTGGCTGCGAGTGGCCCGGTTGTATTGCTTTTGTGATTGGCACAAGTCACCTGATGTGCTATTAGAGCTAGCAAATAATCTTTTCACAGATGTGCCTCAACCCTTTCCTGCCAAGTTTCACACACAATATGGCTAGCGAAGCAGATGTGATGCAAGCAGAACACCCTGGGATGAGATTTGCAAGAGCCAAAGCCAAAACACCTTCAACGTTCCAAGGCAACAGGAGAGGCTCCAGCCTCCTACTCTGTGCCTTCACTTCCACTGCACACCCTTTTGTCCGGTCTTCAGCGGGATAGCACTGGAGTGTTGCTTTCCATGGTCGGTGGAGGATGCGGGCAAGCAAAGGGGATCTGTGGAAGAAGAGAGTGAGAGGCATGGCAGCTACATGCATTCCCTGTTGCCTTGGAAGCGAAAAATGTAGCATTTAAGAAGTTTATAAAATTATTTCCCCCCAAAAACGCTTAACTCAGTGTACATACTTAATTGATCTAATTCATTAAGCTCACCTCCCGTGCTGCCTTTAACTGAGATAGGTGCAAATGAGACTTTTCCAGTTTCAGAGTAAGTGTGAATGGGCATTGGGTGATGTTGTTTGTTTTGTAAGGTAAAGGCAGTCTGGGAAGAGCTGCCTGGGAGGGCCAGAAATACTGCAGAGATAGACTGGTCATTTGGCTACAGATTTGGAAGAAGAAGAGTTGATTTTTATACCCTGGTTTCCCCCCCCCCCTTTAAGGGGTCTCAAATTGGCTTACCTTCCTCTCCCCACAACAGACACCTTGTGAGGAGGGAGTGCTGAGAGAGTTCGGAGAAAACTGACTAACCCAAGGTCACCCTGAAGGCTTCATGTAGAGCAGTGGGGGGGTGGGGAACCGGGTTCACCAGATTAGAGTCCGCCGCTCATGAGGAAGAGTGGGGAATCAAACCTGGTTCTCCAGATTAGAGTCCAGTGCTCATAACCACTACACCACGCAGGCAAGCACCACTCCATTCCTAAAGGGGGGGAAGGAGGAAGAGCCTCTCCATTTCCTTGCAGCTGGTGGTAAACTGCTTAAGGTAGGATCACTCTTCTTTTCTGGTTGGCTGCCCTGGATAATGGCATTTTTTGAAATCTTTTCTTAGGTGTCGATACCTGTGCATAACCAGGTCTTGCCTCCTATGGAGGCCGTGGAGGATGCTACTCCTCTAGAACCTTTGCAGAACCCAATGGATAGCATGGAAACAAAAGAGGAAAATGATGCAGATGAGGAAGATGATGAGGACGAGGACGAGGAGGAAGAAGAAGAGGAGGAGGAGGAAGAGGGGGAAGATACAGACATGGATGAATGGGACCCTGATCCACCACGTCCTTTTGACCCAAATGACCTGTGTAAGCTAACCAGGAAGTGCTTTGGTCTCTTGTTCTCGTCTCCCTTCTGTGGGTTTACTTCTGCAACTATGGCTGCATCTACATTGCAAGGGTTCTCTGTTTTGCATCATTTGCCCCTGTAAATGCAGCAGCATGAACAGGACAACGGAAATTTTATGTGGAAGTTTTCTGCATCCTTTCCTCTGTCAGCCACCATTTCCCCTGCCTTTTCTCCTCACTGTGCCATCGGAGGGCTTTAAAAAAATGATAGTTGTTATTGCGCTATAGCAAGTACCATTTTAAAAAATATATAAATCCCCCCAAATTCTCTGGTGGCAGGGTGGGAAAAATGGCGGCTGTGCGGGGCTGCCAAGAGGAAAAGGATGCTTGTGTGGGCAGGATCTTTGAAAACGTGTGGAATTATGTGCTTGGACTGCACTTTTTCTAAAAAGATCAGAGAAAAGCTGGTTTGGGAAAGAGCATACTGGACTGGGAAGGAACAATTGGTGCACAATTGGACCACAGTGTCAAAGCAGTGAAAAACCTCTGTGTAGAGGCAGCCTGAGTGAATGAATCCAAACCCTTTTAATGTTTTAATGGGCCTTATCTATTTGCGGAACGGAACTCTGCAGTTGGCTTGGGTCCATCTGTGCTTGTAACCAGAAAATAAAAATTGAGACAGATGAAGGGGAGTCTTGAAACTGCCTCCACAGAGCCAGAGAAATGGGCAGAGAGCAGAGCTAGCCAGCCGTTCATAGTAACTCATCCCTACTATCCTACTGTGCAGGGATAACAGCACACAGGATCCAGCATAGATCCATTGGTGCTGGCATAAGGAGAAGTTTTGCCTTCACTACCCAGTTACATTGCTCCTTTCGCTTGCCGGCATGGCATTGATATTGTGGTGAATAACGGCAAGGGATTCATACAGGCAAGTGGAGGGGAATTGAGCAGCATAGTTTCTATACCACTCCAGGTGAAGCAGCAGGGCCACATAAGGGCCACTGCTAGGGTTGCCAGTCTCCAGGTGGTGGATGGAGATTTCCCACTATTACAACTGATCTCCAGGCGACAGAGCTCAGATCACCTGGAGAAAATGGCCACTTTGGAAATTGGACTCTATGGCATTACACCTCGTTGAAGTCCCTCCCCTCCCCAAACCCTGCCCTCCTCAGGCTCCACCCCCAAATTCTCCTGGTATTTCCCAACCCGGAGCTGACAACCTTACCCACAGCTAGGGGAAGCTGGGGCTTAACTCCTAGCTCTGCAAACTTCCTGTAATCAAAACTGGCTTTCTCAGATTGCTTTTAGTTACAGTAGGGAAAAAGACAGGTTCCTGTAGTGTACCTCTTTCCCCCTCACCTTAAAGCAGACCAAGGGGAATGCTAGTTTCGATTGTAGTGGGAACAGAGCTGGGGCAAGGAGTTAACCCCTAACCTTTCTGAGCGCCACATTCGTATTGGGTCTCTTTCAGTTGTTTTGAGGCTAAATTACACCATGGATCTCCAGCCACACACGTAGATTGATCCATAAAACTCTGAATGCATGGGGCACAGATAGCACGTATTTGAGTTGGAGTGACTATGTGCTTTGCTGCTCTTTTGTATTAGTAAATGTAAGGTAGTGTAACTTATTTATATCTCTTTTCAACTGTGCGTTTCAGGGTGCGAAGAGTGTAATAACGCCCATCCTTCTGTCTGCCCCAAGCACGGACCCCTGCACCCCATCCCAAACCGACCAGTGTTAACAAGAGCGAGAGCCAGCCTCCCCTTGGTCCTTTACATAGACAGATTCCTGGGAGGGGTGTTCTCCAAGCGACGCATTCCCAAGCGCACACAGTTCGGCCCTGTGGAAGGACCTCTGGTCAGGCAGTCAGAGCTCAAGGACTGCTACATCCATTTAAAGGTAACGGTGCGCCATCTGTTTGCAGTGCAGTCTGCGTGGTTTGAGACACGCAGGTAAGAACCTGCTTCATCAGATGCACAAAGTAAGCCATCCGTCCCCAGTTACTAGCTGATCTGAAAATGGAACATTTGTACGCCTCGTGCTCAAATCAGGAGACCCAAAGGATATGTCAAAAGGTTACAGTGGTGCAAGCACTGGGTCATTACCGACCTATGGGGTCACGCCACATCCCAACGTTTACTAGGCAGACTATGTTTAAGGGGTGGTTTGCCATTGCCTTCCCCAGTCGTCTACACTTTACTCCTAGCAAGCTGGGTACTTGTTTTACCAACCTCAAAAGGATGGAAGGCTGAGTCAATCTTGAGCCAGCTGCCTGAAACCAGCTTCTGTCGGGATCAAACGCAGGTCTTGGAGCAGAGCTTTTGTCTGCAGTACTGCAGTTTACCATTCTCCGCCATGGGGCTCCATTGAGGGAATACCAGACCAAAACAAAAACAAAAAACTTTGCCCACTAGCTAAAGAGAATTACAGAAGACAGTGGTAAAAGCTGTTTCCTTGTTAACCCTGCTTTCTATGTTTGTTCTTTTTTCTCTCTCCATATTTTGCCTCAGGTGTCCCTTGAGAAGGGTGACCGAAAAGACTGGGACCTACAAGAGGATCTCTGGTTTGAGCTGTCCAGTGAGGCTCTTTGCAACTGGATGATGTTTGTGCGACCTGCCCAGAATCACCTGGAACAGAACCTTGTAGCCTACCAATATGGCCATCATATTTATTTCACGACCATTAAAAACGTTGAGCCTAAACAAGAACTCAAGGTATGGGACAACCTGCATTACGTAGCGTTTTCTGCAGAGGAGAAGTAGGTTGAATTGATCTTTGTTTTACTGCACAGTCCAGTTTCAGACTTTGCTAGAAAGTCTCTAACATCTTTGCACTTGGCTAAAATGGTGGGTGGTATTTCCAAAAAGGAAAAGAGGTGCAAGGTGACGTGATGGCTTTATAGTCATGTAAGGCCCCCTAGCCAGCATGGCATAGTGGTTAAGAATGGCAGGCTCTAGTCTGGAAAACCGGGTTCGATTCCCCAGTCGTCCACATGAAGCCTGCCAGATGACCTTGAGCTAGTCAAAGTTCTCTCAGAACTCTCAGCCCCATCTACCTCACAAGGTACCTGTTTGGGAGGGGGGAGAAGGGAAGGTAATTGTAAGCCCTTTTGAGACCCCTTAAAGGTAGAGAAAAAGCGGGGTATAAAAACCAACTCTTCTTCTTCCTACATGTTTCGCTGTTCATCAGCTTCATCAGGAGGATCAGAGTTCTTTTTGCTGAACCTTTCCACTGCCCTTGAGCAACTGGTGGTATTTCCATCAGGAGGTTTCACTGGTTGTTTACACGCGGGAGAAGGGGCCTGCATGTATATACCCGCCCTGCACATAGACTCTGTGCTTATGAGCCTACATGTGGGGGTGTGGAGGGGGACAAGACCGACAAGCTCATACCAGCTCCCCCTCCAGGCATGTTGATTTCAACATACACCATGCCAAGTGTTCAGGGGTTAGAATCTCTGGTTTTCACTGCGTCACCACCTGGTCGCTACCTGTTGGGGATGCTGTGATAGTTTCTCATGAACACTCTGCGGGGACCTATCACTCATAAATTTGAGAGGTTTTGTGTGTGTGTGTTTTTAATATGGCCCAAGCTTGAATATATCAATCATCTAAAGCTTCAGTGCATTAATTGACAGGAGCCAGTTTGAAACTGATTAAAAACTGTCTCCTATCAATACACTGAAGCTTTAGGTAGTTAATATATACAGGCTTGCAGCAAAACTGGGAGTTAAGAGCGCATTATGGTTCTGGTGCAAAGCTGCCTCATAACCATGCTTTTCTCATACTTAGGCCTTATAAACCTGGTTCACACCATGAACACACCATGACTTCAGTCCCTAGCTAAGAATGGAGCCATGGTTTTAATTACACCAGTGTGTATATTGGATAGGCATGTGACATTAAAAATATTGAGAAACAGTGGGGAGGTGGAGATAATCACTCCAAAGAGGCTCCGAGGAGAAATTGGGCAGGATAGGGTTGCCAGGTTCCTCTTGGCAACCAGCGGGAGAACTGGGGGCGGGGGCAGGTGCAAGGGGTGGTGATCAGGGCGCACGTGCAATGATGTCACTTCTGGTGCAATGTGGAAGCACCGGCATCTCACCAATGGGACGCTCTAGCACTTGCCCCCAAGACTCTATGTTTTCCATAGAGTTTTGGTTTCCATAGAGTTTTGGGGAGACTGATAGAGCCTCCCCCTGTTGGAATGCCAGCACTTCTGTATTGTATCGGAAGTGATGTCATCATGTGCACCCTGATCTCTCTCCCCCCTTTTGGCTGGCTTCTTCCACCCACCAATCAGGTAAGTATTGGCGGGCAGCAGCAGGAATCGGCGGTCGATTGCCTGCCATTAGCAGGTGCCTGGGAACCCGAAGGCAGGACCACACACTCACTAGGAGGGATATGGATTTCTGTGCTTTGCCCGTAGTCACCAAGACATCTGCCCTAGGCTGTTTCCTGATTAAGTGTCTGTATGACACCTTGAGGGCTTGATTATACAATCACAATTCCCAGAGCTTTTGTTCCAAGGCAACCACCTCATCTACACAAACAAGGAATTCCCGGATGTATTGGTCACACCGGTGTGTTGATAATGTAGAATCATTTTCAGGCCACCATGGAACTGTGTGACGTCCATCCACCAAAAATAGCAACCCTGCTGTTGTTAACCTGATGCTGGGATGGAAAGAGAGGCAGGTCGGGTGCTCTCGGTCCCGCCTGTGGTAGTAGGATTGCCAACCTCCGGGTGGTTGGAAAAATATGCAGCAACTAGAAGCCAATACTATATGTGAAAATGCATGTATTAGACAAACAAGCAAACAATTGCGGTGAACAGTCAATAAGTAGAATCCAACATACAACAAAACATGAAGACATATAAAGCCCAAACAATACTAAATATTCCTACTCAAAGTATACCGTCCCAGTGTCCAATATCAATTGGTCCAATTCTTAAGGTAGGTCAGAAATTAAAGTCCAAGCGCTAGGTCTTCAAAAGTAAAGAGCAAGATTATGTGATGTTACTATTCACATAATCTTGCTCTTTACTTTTGAAGACTTAGCGCTTGGACTTTAATTTCTGACCTACCTTAAGAATTGGACCCGGAAAAAAAAAATTGGACCAATTGATATTGGACATTGGGACGGTATACTTTGAGTAGGAATATTTAGTATTGTTTGGGCTTTATATGTCTTCATGTTTTGTTGTATGTTGGATTCCACGTATTGATTGTTCACCACAATTGTTTGTTTGTTTGTCTAATACATGCATTTTCATATAGTTTCAAGTTTATTATCAATACTGTCGACTGACCAATCACGTGCCAACACATCAACATTTCCAGACACAATAGTTTTGCACCGCAGAATCAAAAACTGCCTGTACATATAAAGGTGTAAGGTCAATAAAAGCAACCCCTGGTTAAAATTATCACATTAAAATTGATAAAATTGTTAAATATTATCGCAATCATTCTCTAATAAAGCTCTGCGTATTTTAATAGCAACAGCACAGAACTTGGCATTTTTGGGCATAGGCTGAGGGCATTTTCATATATAGTATTGGCTTCTAGTTGCTGCATATTTTTTCAAACACACCACACAGCAAGCTAACTCATTCTTTTGCTTTAACCTCCAGGTGGTGGCTGGAGACCTCCCATTATTACAACTGATCTCCAGCTGATAGAGATCAATTCACCCTGGAGAAAATGGCTGCTTTGGCAATTGGACTCTAGGGCATCGAAGTCCCTCCCCTCCCCAAACCCTGCCCTCCTCAGGCTCGGCCCCAAAAACCTCCCACCGGTGGCAAAGAGGGACCTGGCAACCCTATGTGGTAGTAAACTCCCAATGCATTTCAACCACTCACCCCTTGAAAGTGTAACCAGATCGGAGGTGTAACCAGATCAGAGGTCTGGTGTAAACAAAGCCCTATGAGCATTACACATCTCTGGTTAAAAAAAGCTTAAGGTCACTGTGCACCAAAGCAGCTTATTTATAACTTCCTTGGTGGCTCTTAGCTCTACCTGCCCATGAATATGAGTGGCTCTCCCCCATGTTCCTAGGGCTTGGTTGACTAATGGGGTGCCGTCTCCTTCAATCAGTATGCCTTTGAGGTTTGAAACCTGCCCTGTGCCTATAATAATCCAACTTTCCTGTTGGTGATTCCAGTCATCATGGAGATATTTTTATCCCTTGCTAAAAAAAATAAATCAAGTGGAGCGTAGAGGGAACAGTTGGGGGAAATTAGGTTTTAATTTTCAGCAATGCAGCTTGAGAAGTGGAGGGCAGTCGAAAGAAAAGTATTGCCATCTGGGGCTTTCCTAATTTGTGTCATTTTTCCCAATTACGGCACAAGGGGGGGAATTATTGAAATTGTTGGGAGGGATCAGAGCCTAAATCCCTCATAGACTTGATCTCAAGAGTCCAAGCAGAAATCTTGATTATGGGATTGGGCCTCAAGCCTTGCTTCACCCCTCCCCACCCCAATCTGTGGTGTTTTCAGGATAATGCTATTGACCAACAAGGTTCTAAGGATAATGGAGAACCAAACTACATGCTATACTTCAGCCTGTATGCAAGGATAGCACAGCAACTTGGTTCCAAAGTGCCTCAGTAGAGAATTGCCCACCATGGGTGTGTGTGGGTGGGGATAACCCTTCTAGTATTAGGGTTGCCAGCTTCAAATTGGTAAATTCCTGGGGATTTGGAGGTGGAACCCGTGGAGGGTGGGGTTTGGGGAGGGAAGGGGAAGGACCTTAGTGGCGAATAGTGCCATAGAGTCCATCCTCCAAAGCAGCCATTTTCTCCAGGCGAATTGATCTCTGTCATGTGGAGATCAGTTGTAATTCTGGGAGATCTCCGGATGACAGACCTGGAGGCTGGCAATCTGACCTTCTACTGTCAGCCACTTTTTTCTGGAACTCGCCCCACACCTCCCCCCCACACACACATAAATACTGTCAGCCGTGCCAGTGGTCTGGCCCTGTGTGTGAAGCTCTTGTTGCTCTCTTAAAGCTCAGCGTAATTGATGCTGTTAATATTATTGTTGCAGTAGTTGCTCTCTTATAGCTGGGGTTGTGAGCTCTGGGTTGGGAAATTCCTAGAGATCTGGGGGGTGGGGTTTGGGGAGGAGAGCTCAGCAGAGTATAATGCCATAGGGACTACCCTCCAAAGCAGCCATTGTCTCCAGGGGAACTGTTCTTGGTCATCAATTGTAAGATCTCCAGGTACTACCTGGAGGTTGGCAATGCTACTTATAGCCAAGGATGGGGGCCCCTCGTAGATTTTTTAAATCCCAAAAGAATGCAGAGACATCATGGAAAAAACAACCACAGCATCCAGGCAGCCTATTGGGTTGCCGTAGTTACTCCAATGGCTGCATGAAAACGGGTCAGTGGTCACCCCACATAGTCGAGAAGGAGAAGCTAGATCTGGCTTCGACTTGCTTCCCCCCCCCCCCCCCAAGTGCCTGCTTCTCTCCTCCTTTGCCATACTGGAGGGAATGGAGAGGCAAGCAGACAAATCAAGAGTGGGGAGGAAGGACTCAGTGGGCAGGCAAGGAAGACCGAGTGGACAGGGAGGCAGGTGGTCCAAGCAGCTGTGGGGTGGGTGGGGGAGAAGAGAAGGAAGTGTGTGTGTGTGTGTGTGTGTGAAGTGGTGGGGAGGATGCCGGGCCAAGGCAGAGGTGGCAGGGAGAGGAATGGGATTTCCCTCCCTTGCAGCAGCCCCTCTTTGTTTGTTCTGAATTGTTTGAGGCTTTGTGAAAGGTTTAAATCCTGGACCCAAGTGAGCGGCACATTCCGCTGTGCTGTAATGCACGTGGCATTGTGGAAAATGCTTTATTTCTTTAGTGAGGCAATGCACGCACGGAGAATCCGAGATGCCAGTCAAGCCACTGGTCCAGGCTTCCTCTCTGAGAATCTGCCGTTGCAGCGGGTGAAATTAGAGAAAGGAATCCCCACAGGAGTAGCCTCTTAAGAATATTGCTGGTGCCATGCTCTTAAAAGGCCTCCTGGCGCTTATACAGTAGTTTGTTCTTGTGGCTTGTAAAGACATGTGTACTGAAATTCATCTCCTTTCCTTTCATGTCAGTGTTGGCCATGTGTGAAATATATAGGGTATCCACCTCCAGATACCAGCTGGAGATCTCCCGCTATTACAACTGATCTCCAGCCGATAGAGATCAGTTCATCTGGAGAAAATGGCCGCTTTGGCAATTGTGACTCTATGGCATTGAAGTCCCTTCCCTCCCCAAACCCCACCCTCCTCAGGCTCTACCCCAAAAACCTCCCACCTGTGGCAAAGAGGGACCTGGCAACCCTAGAAATATATGATAAAATGCTAGTAATTACTGGCTGTGAAGGGAGCCAGTGTGGGGCTCTGGTCTCCTGGACTAGAGAGATTTGGCTTGGAATCTCTGTGGAGCTCTTCCTGGTGATTTTTAGCCAATCTCTCTCTTTGAACCTGACCTACTGCGCAGTTTTCTTGCGGGGGTCAAATGGGATAACGTGCATGCATACTGCCCAGAACTCCTTGGAAGAAAGGCGGGATACACATGTGATAGGTAAATTGTAACCTCATTCGCTTTTTGGAGTCTCTGACAAATTTCCTTTTAAAATTCTGTGCGTATCCGCTGCAGGTGTGGTATGCCGCTTCATACGCCGCGTATGTAAATCAGAAGATCCATGATATATCTGAGGAGGAAAGGAAAGGTATTTCCCTTTTATTTTTCCAAAGAATTTTTAAAGAGTTTTTTTTCCCTTCTAACTGGTAAAAGCAGACATAATTTTGCATGCCTGGTTCCGGCTGAACACAGATAGGGATTTTATCTTTGTTAGGGGTGCGTTGTCACACTCTCTCTTTGTTGCTAAAAACATGAATGCAAAATTAGCTCTTTCCATTAGCCCATCTTGCCTTTTCTTGATGCACCTGGTAGTAACTACTGCCAGCAAATGGGACCTGCCCTTAATGTGGTCCTGGGGTATGATTGAAAGGAACATGGTACCAGGACCCAAGCATTGTGGATGGGTGGGGGTGGTATCCTTTACCAGGGCTTGTGGAGAACAGGCTTGGTCTTTCTGAAGCTAAGATGGGTCAGTGCTTGGACAGGAGGCCTCCTGGGTGTCCCACAGAAGTCATCTTGAGTTCCATGGCGGAAGAGTGGTGGGATGTATATCTAACTATTAGGGAGAGAAGGCAGCATGGTATAGCCAGATCTCAGAAGCTGAGCAGAGTCAGTACTTGGAGGGGAGCCCACCAAGGAAGACTCTGCAGAGGAAGGCAGTGGCAAACCACCTCTGCTTCTCCCTTGCTGGGGCCGTGACTTGGTAGCACTTTAAACACACACACACACACACACACACACACACACACACACACAATTATTAAATAAAAGTGATAAAGATACTTCTCCTTTGTCCCCATACTATAAGTGTACAGCCATTGTCAGATTGAAACTTACCAAAACTAAGAATACACCCCCCCTTTGTCTGTTGCAATATATAGATTTTGACTGGTTTCTGTTCTGACTAGTGGGGGACCCGGGATGGCTCTTGGGTGGGTGGGGTGAATCTTAAGTCCCTCTCTGCCTCTCGCTCTTGACCCCCAGCATCGCTTGGCCCATTTATCTTCTGTGGTTCACTGTGGCAAAGAATTTGTGTGACTTGCTTGTTAAAAAAACCATGTAGGTGTCTAGTCTTCTATCCAGTCCTCATGACAATTGTGTCTGAAAATGTGCTGGTCCCAGGTGCAGTCTCTGGCACATATCCTTCATGCAATTCCAAGTATTTCAATGAGACTTTGGAGGGCTGCATCCCATATCTAACAAAGCTGCAGCAATCAGGGATAAATACCTTGGATGCATTCTTCTTCTCTTAGCTTCCATTTCTGTTCCCTGTCTATATGTTTCCTTCTGCCTCTCAGCAATCCGTTCATTTACACCTTGCCAAAAATGCTGTGTTGTACAAATACCAGAATATCGGATGCAGAGGAAAACATGCAGATTAAGTGAGCTTATGCAAAAGAAATGCAGAATTTGAATTAGAGCAGTCACAGTTCTTAACTAGCAAAGCTCTGTCCAGAGGCCAATATTCCAAGAAGGTTGGCTAAGGGGAGGAATCAGAAAGTGTGTAGATATATTACAACTTTTTACGTGCCTTTTTCTCTGAATGTTTTCCTTCGTCTTTGCCCTTCCACAACCGACTCATGTCACAGGTGCAAAATGTAGCCAGTAAGCAAAAGATTTGTAGAGTATATTCCTTAGTCGCCCCAATCTGCACTTCAGAAATATAGCCTGCTGAAAGTATGGGGGGAAAGTGTTCAGCAGAAACCTGGAAAGCGTATTTGGTGGTATCTGAAGTTCTGTTATCGGTTGGTCTAACCTGAAAATGCAGTTCTCCGAGAACAAGAGAAGAACTGGCCATGCTATGAGTGCAACCGACGGTTCATGAGCTCCGAACAGCTCCAGCAGCACCTCAACTCCCATGATGAAAAGCTGGACTTCTTCAGCAGGTATTTATCAGCGCACGAAAGTTGAGCTTTCCAAAAACGCATGCTGTCTTCTGCAAGCATGGAGCGGACTGCTCCAATGCCTCCTGGGAGAGGGGACTGCACTGCTATATTCTAAACATTAAAGGGGCTAGGGTAACTGCAGTCAGCCAAGAGCCTTTAGAGCCAGTTTCTTGTTTGGTGCAATTTCCTGTTGGGTGGGGCTGTGGCTCAGTGGCAGAGCATCTGCTTGGCATGCAGAAGGTCCCAGGTTCTATCCCCGGCCTCTCCAGTTCAAGGGACTATGTGATGTGAAAGACCTCAGCCTGAGACCCCAGAGAGCCACTGCTGGTCTTAGTAGACGATACTGACTTTGATGGACCAAGGGTCTGATTCAGTATAAGGCAGCTCCATGTGTTCATGTGTGTTCATGTGTTCATTGGCTGGCCCCAGTATTTGGCTAGATGGGTGCCTCTGTGCTTTAGGCTTGTCTGTCTTGACAGTGGTGCTCTTCTGTCTTATCTGCCTTTCACTGTTGGGCAGTCAACGGCTAGCAAATAAAGGCACTGTGATTCCGTCCCCCCACCCCCCCGACTGGCCTCTTCCTCTTGTTTGAGGTCCAGGATGGGCTCAGAAGCCGGTGCAATTCAGCT
Source organism: Euleptes europaea (assembly GCF_029931775.1). Taxonomy (NCBI): domain Eukaryota; kingdom Metazoa; phylum Chordata; class Lepidosauria; order Squamata; family Sphaerodactylidae; genus Euleptes; species Euleptes europaea. Next base: position 12,309,254 of record NC_079325.1, on the reverse strand, counting down.
TCCTTCTACATTGGAGCAATTGTGTGGCAGAGGTAGATGCCCATCTCCTTTTGACAAGAAATCCTAGCAAATAAGACTTAGGAGAGACTTATTGCCTCATCAGATGGAGAGGGAGAACACTGGGATTGGGACTGCTTGGCAGGTGAGCAGTGTGGTATGTGTTTGTGATGGGGGCGGGCATTCCTGCCATCTGCCTGGACATGTTTACCACCATGTCAGCAACCAGGACAATGTTTCAGAGGCAGTGTGCCTCTGAATACCAGGTGCTGGGGACAAACAACAGAGTAGAGCAGATGCTTTCTGGCCCAGCATTTGAGAATAATGTATGCGTGTTTCTGGTCTTTGTTGGAAACCCAATGCTGGACTAGGCATACCCTCCATGCAGCCGTTTCCCATATTCGTATTACCACAAAAATATATTTAAGTGATTGCTGTTAGAGTTCTATTCTTTTCTGCCCAGCTGTTTTCAGGTTTTTATAGCTTAGGCCTCTGGTTGAGTGTTTGAAAAGACTGAGAGAAAATTATATATAATTTGCATTCCTCTGATAGTATGTCTTTATAAATTTTGTTTTTAAAAAGTCTTGGCAAAGCCATAACAAATAGAACCCCCCCACCACCCCCGAAAGGCATGTTTTGTGTAAAAATAAAATTTAAAAAAGAGAAAAGGCTGAGAGAATTATAAATCTTTTTTTCTCTAACCAACCGTTTTGTGCATTTTTTTTCCAGAGCACGAGGCAGAGGTCGAGGACGAGGAAAGCGAAGGTTTGGACCAGGCAGGCGACCAGGTCGCCCTCCCAAATTCATGCGCTTGGAAGTAACCAGTGAAAACGGGGGGAAATGTGCAGAAGGGACACAGGTATACTTGGTGGGAGTAGCTGAAGGAGAACAGAGTAGCTTCCATTGAAAATGGAGGATGACTTTCCCTAATTGCATCCCTCATCATTCCCTGAAAATGGAGGATGATTTCCCCTAATTATGTCCCTCATCATTCCCATCTGTGTAAAGTTGATGCCGAACTAACTTTATAATAGAAGGCCAGGTACCTGGAATGAGAGCTGACAGGCTTCAGACCCCTAGCAGGTGTCTAGAAATCCCTGGCATGGTTCAGATGCCATGGCAAAGTTTGTCATTAATGAAAAAGCCTTGGGCTCCTACCTAATTCTCTCCTAGCACTTGGTAGTTAAAAATCTCTGTTTTCACAGCAAACCATAGTTTGCCATTGTACCCAAACAACAAACTATGGTTTGTTCTCTTGTCTCTTGTCTCCAAATCCAAGCCACAGTCGAGTATTAGTTTTGCAGGAAGATAAGAAACCACAGTTGTGGACATAACAAGAAAATATGGCTTGCTGCAAAAGTGTTTATCGAGCATGTGTACGAGTGGTGGAAAGCATCAGTCTGAGAACTCCCTGCGTTTGTTGATGTAGCAATAGAATGCTGTTTGTCATTATGTCTGAACCAGACCATTGAATCTGTTTTGGTTTTGCTTTCCCTGAAAAAAGTGCCCCACAGCTTCCTTTCATCAACTTGCAGTGCCCTTCTCAATAATTTCCCAGTTCTGTCCTTTTTTATGTGCCCTGAGGCACTTGCACTGTGTGCAGCCCCTGAGCGAGCCCTAAAAGAAGTTTCCCAGTGTTGGGGAGAGGAATCCTTGAGCTGACCCTAAAGAGACAAGCTCTGTTACACCAAGCGAGAGCTGCACAGTCTCTCAGCTGGCCTCCCAGGGCTGAAATTGGGGATGCTTCCAAACCTGACTGAGCCAGAGCTGGGCCAGCCTTCTTTTATGCACCCAGCACAAGCCCCCTCCCACCCCACATGACTGCTAACAGCACACACATGACTGCTAACAGCAACAGCCCACCCAGAAGAAAGAAAATCACATACCATACCCTGTATGTTTTGGAGCTTTCGTTCATGACTTTAGGGTTGTCATTAAGGTCAAAGCAAGCATGAATGAGGGTTATATCCACACATTGCAGCAATTTCCTGCATTTCCCTTAAGGTGCTTTCAAAGAATATTTCAAGGATGACGAGTGCACACCAGCAATTTTTCACATGGTCTGCTGCTGGTGATTAGCAGAGGAGGGTGTAAAAGTCACACTTTGTTGCATGAGCCATTGCTGTTTGCCTCCCACGTCTGGATTCGGTCCTGAGAAGCGTTTTGTGCAAACGTGTGCTTTACTGGCAAAGGTGGAAGGTGAAGCAACCATACACTTCCTACCCCACTGAGAAGGAGTGATAGTGTGGTATTAGTGGTTAGAGTGTTGGACTAGGATCTTGCAGACCCAGGCCTGAATCTCCACTCCACCATGGAAGCTTGCTGGGTGACCTTGGGTCGCAACTCTCAGCCTAACCTACAGAGTTATTGTGAGGATAAAATGGATGAGAGCTGCTGTGATATAAGCTACTTTGGGTCCCTGTTGGGGAGACAGGTGGGGTATAAATGAAGTAAACAAATTGTTGGACCTCTAAGGGTGAACCTGTTGAGCACAGTTGGCAGCATCCTGAAACACACCAGGAGATGAAGAAGAAGAAGAGTTGGTTTTTATATGCCGACATTCTCTACCACTTAAGGAAGAATCAAACCGGCTTACAGTCACCTTCCCCTCCCCCCAACAGATACCCTGTAAGGTAGGTGAGGCTGAGAGAGCTGTGACTAGCCCAAGGTCACCCAGCTGGCTTCATGTGTAGGAGTGGGGAAACAAATCCGGTTCACCAGATTAGCCTCCGCCGCTCATGTGGAGGAGTGGGGAATCAAACCCAGTTTTCCAGATCAGAGTCCACTGCTCCAAACCACCGCTCTTAACCACTACACCACACTGGCTTCCTTCAGCCCCTTGCCCTGCCCCACCAACCCATTCCTAATGAAAATGGCGCTTGGCAGCTTGCCTTTGGTGTAGCTGCCCACCTCTAAAGATCTCCACTGTTGAAAAGCAGCTTCAAGAAAGGGCTGATGTCCTTCTCCCCTTCTCTCTCCTCCCACCAATGGGTCTTCTTGAGAACAAGCGGTTTTTTATACCCTGCTTTTCTCTGCCGAAAGGAGTCTCAAAGCTGCTTACAATTACAATCACCTCCCCCCACCACCCACAACAGACACCTTGTGAGGTAGGTGGGGCCTGAGAGAGTTTTGGAGAGAACAGTGACTGGCCCAAGGCCACCCAGCAGGCTCCATGTGAAGGAGTGGGGAATCGAACCCGGTTCTCCAGATTAGAGTCTTCCACTCTTAACCACTACACACTGTCTCTCAAGTCATGTGTGTATTGCCTTTTTGCTGTGTGTGAACTACAAATGTATAAAGAGCAGGGCAGGATCTCAGTGGGACAAGGAGGGAAAGTCTTGTGAAATCTCTCCCTTCCCCTGGTAAGGGTACTCTCAAGCCAATGTAACAAGCACAATAATTTAAAAACTTAGCAACGCAGCCTTCACTTGCCAACCTGTGGTAGTAATACAATAAGTGGGGGAGATAACCTGTGCCTCTCTGACGGGATTTTCAGGATTTGCTGCATTTCTCCAGTAAGGGGCAGTTTGAGGAGACTGGACAAACTGCACTGAATGGCCTTGACCAACCAGAGCAGACGCCCGCCCCTCCGGAGGCCCCGTCAGCGTTGGACCCACAGCCCGAGAGCCATCCGTTGCAGCTCCAGCCGCATGAACCTGCTGTGGTGCCTACCCAGAGCACCATTACCGAAGACGACATGCGGCGAGCAAAGCGTATCCGGGTAAGTGGAGAACACGGCAGCGGGTTGGGGCTGTGTGCATTCCATTTGTCTCTGGGTTATCAGCACAGTCACCACTTTTACTAGCCCTGTTGAACACATGAACACATGAAGCTGCCTTGTACTGAACCAGACTATTGGTCTATCAAAGTCAGTATTTTCTACTCAGACCAGCATCACCTACTTGCCTAGTCTCTGTAACTGAAGATGCCAGGGACCTGGGACCTTCTGCATGCCAAGCAGATGCTCCACCAATGAGCCACAGCCAGTGGCCTCTCTTGCAGAAATTAAGCAGGCAAAACTCTTTCCATCCCCGTTCCCTAAAACAAATCCCCCCCTTGTTAATATCTGATTGTTGGGCTGCTGTCTAAAGGCAGGTTAAAAAGTTAATAACCCAGGCAGACCTTCTTTCACTGTGTCAAGCAATTCCCTGTTCATACAAGAATCTGACATCGTTCACACAGACTAACTTTGGTAAAATAAAATGTTCAAAATTTGCATGGGCATAGAATCTGAATGTCCCTGGTTCCAAATTGGCAAAGGATTGCCTCAGTGCATAATACCCACAGCCCTCCACCGATGCTTCCTCGCTTGCCTTTTTCCAGCTTGATTTACCTGTTAGTTACTGTTGACCTTTTCCCTTCCATTGGTGTCAGCTTTAAAAACTTCCTACGTGACATTTCAGGCTCAGGACATCTCGTTGCTTGCAAAAAAAAAAAAAAAAAAGACAGGACTTCACACAAAGCATGTGTCACCTCTTTGCGGACTCTTGATTTTGCCTGCTAGTTACTGCTGGCCTTTTTCCCTTCAATCGTTGTCAGTCGACATGGTTGGCATGGCATTTCGGGCTGAGTGCATCCCGGGGCTGTAAAAAGACAGTCAGGCTTCTCACAAATAGTGTGGTGCCTCTTGAGGCGCTGGCAGGGGGACCGCGCTCCAAACAGAATTGATTTGAGTCATGGTGCTTGATGAGGCTTTCCTGGAAACCTTGTCCATCCAGGCCGGCAGGCGGGAGAATCCCAGGCAGCTAATTGAGGCGGTGTGGATAAATGGCTTGTTCAGGGCTCCATCTCTGTGTGTTTGCGTGTCGCAGATCTATCTGCTGCTGGAGTCCTTGCCAAGGAGGTACCATGACCCCGGCTGGTACCCATTTTTTCTTCTTCTCTCCTACTGCAAAGATTGTCTTTAATGGCAAAATTCTTTCTCGGGGCAACGAGCTTCCTCTCCTCCCTTGTGAGATTAAAGCCTGTGTTGAGTACTCTGCATTTGAAGAACAAACACTTTGAACGTTTGCTTTTTGGCAGCTGCGTGCTCCTCAGAGGAGAATTATTCAGACCAGGAATCCTGCAGCCCATTCAGTTCCGTGACCAGTTTATGTAGCTTAAAATCTTTTTTTAATGCACCCCCTTTCCCGCAATTTCAGTTTCAAAAGGAAACAGCGGCCTCTGTTCATTTGCAGTGTTAGAAGACATTTTTTTCAAGAAGTCTGTGGTTGCCCTTAAGAGGGAGATTGAGCAAAGTTTAAATTAATTACACTAGGATAAATTCAGGGCCATTAAAGAGGTCATTCCACAGACGTGATGGCATACTAAGAGTCAAACTTGACACAGTCCCCACTGGCTCTTACTGGATGAGGGATTTTTCACCTTCCCCAACGCAGAAGCAGCAATGTATATCAAATAGTCCTTAATGATATAATTTGTTCTTCAAGAATCTTCTCACATATGAAAATCTATTTAAAAAATCATCCACTTTCTCACATGGGAAGGTTTCAGAACACGGTGGGAATAGGAGGAGATGAGAACTGACTTTAAATGCTTCTTGAAAAAGAATATATTTGTCTTCAGCTTGAAATGGACTACAGTTACATTGAACATGTGATGAGAAGTACCTGGTATTCAAGATCGGGTAATATTTTATATCGATCTTATATGAGAAGAGAGCCCCGTGGCGCAGAGTGATAAACTGCAGTACAGCAGTCAAAAGCTCTGCTCACGACCTGAGTTCGATCCCAATGGAAGTCAGTTACAGGTAGACGGCTCAAGGTTGACTCAGCCTTCCATCCTTCCGAGGTCAGTAAAATGAGTACCCAGCTTGCTAGGGGTAAAGTGTAGACGACTGGGGAAGGCACTGGCAAAATATGTCCATGCACAACTAGCATCTATACGGCATGCATTCCAATGCTGATAAGGTTGTAAGGTCCTCAACCCACTGAATTATGGGAGGTGGACATTTATCTGTCTAGTATTGTAATATAAGTATTTTAGAAACCGTAAGGGTACGCAGAGTCCATTTTCACGGACCATCAGTTAGCCTCCAGGACACAGGCAAATAGAAGAAGAGTTGGTTTTTATATGCTAACTTTCTCTACCACTTTAGGGAGCATCAAACCGGCTTACAATCACCTTCCCTTCCCCTCCCCACAACAGACACCTTGTTAGGTAGGTGAGGCTGAGAGAGCTGTGACTAGCCCAAGGTCACCCAGCTGGCTTCATGTGTAGGAGTGGGGAAACAAATCCAGTGCACCAGATTAGCCTCCGTCGCTCATGTGGAGGAGTGGGGAATCAAACCCGGTTCTCCAGATCAGAGTCCAGATCAGAGTCCACCATCAGCATGGTGCTCTTAATCATTACACCAAGCTGGCTCTCCACGCTGGTTTAAAGTACCTAAGCATCTTCAAAAATCAATTAATATTCTAATAGAAAACAAAGTCTTACTTGGAAACGTTGGGATGTCACCTCATGGGTCAGAAATGACCCGGTGCTTGCACAGGGGATTACCTTTACCTTTTGTGTGAGAAGATTCTGCAAGGCTTTCTTTGGAGGCATCTTGATTGGGACTGCTGCTTGTGTGTTTGACTTTTCAACCCTGCAGGGTCATGTAAGCTTTGCCATAAGGATTTGCATTGTCTCCTGTATGGCATTAGGCACGGTCCGTGCACCTCTCGATCCCGTATTTTGCTCTCTTCTGAATGCAACACACTGTCTGACTGATCAAGAATTGTGGCTAGGATTCAAAGAGCCAAATGTGCAGTTTATGTACCCAAAAGCATCTTGAATAGCAGCTTCTCATGTCACAGGGCAAAACAACTTTGAAACGGAGCAGAGGCTCAGAATCTGTTTGTGATCTAGGATCGGGAGCTCATGTTCATGTTCTGTTAAACATACGCTTCGGGCATGTCCAATTATTCAGTCTTTGTGAGGGGAAGTAATTACTCGTATCAGTTTTCTATTAGAATATTAATTGATTTTTGAAGATGCTTAGGTACTTTAAACCAGCGTGGAGAGCCAGCTTGGTGTAATGATTAAGAGCACCATGCTGATGGTGGACTCTGATCTGGACTCTGATCTGGAGAACCGGGTTTGATTCCCCACTCCTCCACATGAGCGACGGAGGCTAATCTGGTGCACTGGATTTGTTTCCCCACTCCTACACATGAAGCCAGCTGGGTGACCTTGGGCTAGTCACAGCTCTCTCAGCCTCACCTACCTAACAAGGTGTCTGTTGTGGGGAGGGGAAGGGAAGGTGATTGTAAGCCGGTTTGATGCTCCCTAAAGTGGTAGAGAAAGTTAGCATATAAAAACCAACTCTTCTTCTATTTGCCTGTCTCCTGGAGGCTAACTGATGGTCCGTGAAAATGGACTCTGCGTACCCTTACGGTTTCTAAAATACTTATATTACAATACTAGACAGATAAATGTCCACCTCCCATAATTCAGTGGGTTGAGGACCTTACAACCTTATCAGCATTGGAATGCATGCCGTATAGATGCTAGTTGTGCATGGACATATTTTTAGATATTTGGAAACCCTTTATAGGTGCTTATGTGTAGACTTGCCACCAATGCTGCATATTTTCTATTTCTTTTTGGTTTGAGGTATAAATGATAATAGTAATTTTTAAAATGTTCTTTTTTTGGAGGGGGGAATTTCCAGTGTAGAAGGAACTCTTAGAAACCTACTCAATATGATTGTGTGTTTCAAGACTAAACTTGGCCACAGTGGTGGACTGAATATGGCAGAGGTGAATGGGGGTGATGGTTGCAAACCGTGCAATGATGCTACATGTCAAAACCAGAGAAGGCGTCTCGGAGGTCAAAGCAGTCATGTTGAACTGGACAAGGTAGAACAGGTGGAAGGGCAGGGAAGTGGATAGTCACAGGAGGCTGGCTGGCAGGCAATGGATCGTGTTGTCGAACCCAAAGAAGAGTTGGGTGACTTCGCACCGCAACAGGGCCTTGGAGAGTAGACGGCTGCTGTATTTTTCCCCAGTGGAATGATTTGCCGCTTCAGGAGGAATGGGCAATTAGATTAAGAGAGATGGCATTGGAGGGAGAGTTAACTAACTCTTCTGACAATGCTTCTTCTCGTCAGATTAGTCCCAAACAGCTGATTTGGAAGAAAGAGAAAGACAATGGGAGATCCTCCATGGCTGTCCCACCTTACATCTCTTCTAGATCTAAGGAGCACGTTTCCCACAGCTGGAATCCCTGGTTGGAGACCCCTGGTGCCTTACACTTGCATGCTATTGTTAAAGGTTTCTCCCTTCCCCCTTTATCTCAGTGCATTCCCAAATGATGGTACATGCACTCCCCAAAGAATCACAGATGCTGTCTAAACAGGCTGACAATGGTGAGTGTCTGCAAGGGTAGTGGGTAGACTGCTGGGCTTAGATGTGAGAGAAGAGGCCGCTGTTCCGGCTGAACTGTGAAATGCACCAGATGCCCTTGAGCATTACTCTTTCTTAGCCTGGCCTATCCAACCATCATGAGGATGAACACATGAGAGAAGACTTACGACGCACTTTGAGAAGTTACAGGCACAGGATTGATAAATTAGGGCAATAATAAAATAAGTGGCTGAATGTCCAGATAAATAAATGGAGTAGGAAGAACTGTGATTCCCAGCGGGGGAAGATGGGATTTTAAAAAGAACTTTGGGAGAGATGATGGCATAGATGCTGATATGTGGTGCTCTTCTTGATTTTATTTTAAGCAAAAACTACATAACATTATGGTTTCGTTACACTGCTCCTCAGAACAGCATTGTTGTAAGGGCAGGGATTCTCGTCATGGGGACTGAAGTATGCTTTGGGAAATGAAGCTATCATGTGGGATGCATTGATCCCCCCCCCCCGCCAATATGGGCAGTGATGTCATCCCAAAAAAGAAAGGAAGGATGCACAGAGATTGTGTTAGGGCAGGGGTCCTCAACATGGTGTCCAGGGCACCATGATGCCTACCAGTGTGTTTCCTGGCACCCACTTGCTTTCCCCCCCGAAAATCTCTTCCCCAAAGCAGAAAGTCTTTTCTGGCCTTCCTCCATTAGAGTAGGAAATGTTTACGAAGAGCTGAGGCATCACCTTTGTGTCTATAGAGAACACCCATTTGAAAACAGCAGCCTCCATCATGGGAAAATGCTTGGCTTGAAACCTTGCTTACTGGCAGCCCATTCCTAAGGGGGTGGGGTAGAAACACAGCGGCCGAGAGTGGCACAGCAGCACTGCTTCCTATAAGGCTTCCCAGCCGGAAAATAAAATAAATAGACTGTGAAAATAGGAAAATAGGAAAACTCACCTGTTGACTTCAGTGAGGCTATGCCAGCTATTTTGCTGGCGTAGTTCCGCTGCAGCGCGAAGGGGCATTCCCACGCCGAAAGGGCTGCCTAAAGAAAGCTCCACCCCAGGAACGCCCTGGGAACACCTCCCAGGATGCCAGCATGAGAAATAGGCCAGGACAACGCTGGCGGGAGGCAGTGCTGGCGCCCTACACTCTGCTGCCAGTGTCCAGGAGGACCGGCGTAAGTGGCCCTATGCTGGTGTCCATGCCAGTTTGCATGGTGCAAGTAGCACAGACGCTGGCGTAGGGGTCTCGCTGTTTCCTGTGCAGCTCCGCTCCCCCCCTTCAGGATTGCACACTTAGTCCTTGAATGCCTTTTATTTAGTGAAGACAGAGGGATGGATATACAGAAGGATGTGTTTATGAGCATTGATCAAAGCTTTTCCTTTCTTCTTCAGGATAAGGATCCAAATATCACTAAATCCTTGGCCTCTTGTCTTTTAGTAATTCAGCATAAAGTAAAAATTAAAAAACTTTAGGTGCCCTTTATAGAATAGTTAAAAGACAGTTACATCAAATAGCGCTGTTTGTTGATACTTCCATCTAATTAACTGTTTGGCGGGCTTTTAAAACAAACTTTAAAAACTGTGCCACCATCTCCAATATATTTGGAGAACGATTGTTCAATAAATAGAAAGCGTTAAAAGAATCTGAGACATTCTGTCTATTAACCAACAGGGGCCTTAAAAGTTCGTTACGAGATTCTGTGTAGAAACTACAATAAAATAAGACATGAGCAACCGTTTCAGTACAATTGTTGCCACAAGGGCAAAGCCTGTCAGACAGAGGGATTTTCCGAAATCTGCCTTCGAGTAGCGCAGATGGCAAATCAACAGGGGGCTTAAAAGTATAATACCATAGAGTCCACCCTCCAAAGAAGCCATTTTCTCCAGGGAAACTGATCTCTCCAGGGATACAGCCCTTTCTTCTAGTGGACCTAGGATTTGAACTGATGCGTCTGTAGGCTTACCAGGTCCCTCCTGTCCTCCGGCGAGAGGCTTTTGGAGTGGAGGTGAGGCGAGATCGCGCGCAGCCGCACTGGCACCATCGCGTCACTTCCAGTTTACACCCGGAAGTGCCGCATCGCAATGGGCCTTTTACCGCTCAAACTGGGAGTGAGTGGTAAAAGGGCCTGGTTGCGATGCGGCACTTCCAGGTGTAAAACGCATTGCAAGGGGCCATTTACCACTCAAACTCCCAGTAAACAGCCCCTTGCGATGCGGCGCTTCTAGGTGTAAGCCGGAAGTAACGTGGCACCATGGGCAGGCACTCATGCACACGTTGCCCGCCGACCCTTAACTGGTTGGCGGGCAGCCAGGTGGATTGGGGGGGTTTGCCCGCCACCACCTGGCACTTGGCAACCCTATGCTTCTGTGATCCTCGGCCCATTCTACATATATTTAAGGCACAGTAAACACTTCCAAGCAGCCACAATCTCAGTTCCTAAACATTCAAAGCAGGGTACTTTTTTGCCTCCATAGCCAGCAGTAGAGAAACCCAAAATAATATCAAGGGGAGCATCACAGCTACGTTTGCTGTTCTGTGCAGATTTCACCGTCATTTAGAAGGCTGGTGGGTTTCCTAGAAGGGAGACTAAAGCTCCCATCATAACAGCTCTGAGCATTCAATTGCCGTGATCCAGTCCCAGAGTTTCTATTAGTATGGTGTTGAGCCTTTGTCCATCACAAGCTGGTTTCAGAAAGCTAAAAGTGCTTCCGTAAGGAGGCTGTCTACTGCTTGATGTATAGGGATGCGGGGTGCATACTAATAACTCAGTTAAATACAGTTGTCCCCACTGTCTAGCCCTGGGATTTTATTTTGTTTTGTTATCGGGGTGTTTTTTTTTTGGGTTGGTATGGATCGGGATTAATATTTGATGTCTGAGAAGTAGAGTGGAAAACAGACAATGGTTAATAATAGAAGAGAGATGGCATTCTGAGAGTGCAAATTTTCTTCAGTGTTTCCCCCCCGCCACTCTGCAGGGGTGTACAGAGCCCTGCTGCCTTTCCAATCTTCTGCTGGGCTGGTGTCTTATAATTGGAGATCTCATGTAGAAAAACACAGAAATGGCTCCCATGCCGGCTACCCACCAACATTAAAATTCCTCTTTAATTACTGGAACTCACAGGACACTTGGCAAGTATGCGGCAAAGCCAGCTGTGAGCCGTTGCTGCTGCAGCCAAAGCAGAGATTAAGAGATGACTCTTCTGGAATGGATTAATCTGGAAGGATGGAGGAAGCATTTGTTGAATATTTTAGTGTAGGTTGTATTGAAAGTCAGGGGTGAAGACACATGTAACAATTGAAGATGGCGAAGTTGATTTTAATAGCATATTGCTTCTCTTGAAACTGTTTTTAGCTGTTATGGGGCCAGTCTGGAGAAAATAAAACAGGTGTGCAGGTTTGGGGCCTGTTTCAGGCTGAATCTGGGACTTATTGTACCTCTGAAAGGGAATGGAATCCTCATTGTGTTATTCCTGTGGTGGAGGGTCTATTGGTTAGCGCATGTGACTTTGCAAAATCAGTTGTCCCCACCCCCCATCTCCAAGCAGTTAGGCAAGGGAGCGAGCATGGTGTAGTGGTTAAGGGCAGTGCACTCTAATCTGGAGAACCAGGTTTGATTCCCTGCTCCTCCACATGAGCAGTGGACTCTGATCTGGTGAACTTGGTTGGTTTCCCCACTCCACATGAAGCCTGCTGGGTGACCTTGGGCCAGACACAGCTCTCTTAGAGCTCTCTCAGCCCCACCTACCTCACATGGTGTCTGTTGCAGGGAGAGGAAGGCAGTTACATTATTTTTCCTCATGTGTGTGGCAGAGAGTCATATACCTAACTTAAGGCTGTTATGAACGTCTTACTATATTAGGTAGTACGCCTTCAGCCAAGAGGAAAAGCAGGGTTTAAATATTTTAATAAATAAAATAAATCGTAAATTTAAAGATACCCTTTACTGAATATGTCTTTTCAGAATGCAGCTCTCCAGCACTTATTCATCCGAAAGTCATTCCGACCCTTCAAATGCCTGCATTGTGGGAAGGCTTTCCGTGATAAGGACAAGCTAGATCAGCACTTGGGGTTCCACGGGCGGGAAGGCAATTGCCCTCTGACCTGTGACATCTGCAATAAAGGCTTCCTCAACAGCAGCGCCCTGGAAAGTCACATGAAGTTCCACTTGGACCAGAAAACCTACTCTTGCATTTTCTGCCCCGAATCCTTTGACCGCTTGGATCTGCTGAAAGATCATGTGGCAATCCACGTGAACGACGGCTATTTCACTTGTCCCTCCTGTAAAAAGCGCTTTCCAGATTTTATCCAGGTGAGTAAAATGTAGATCAAAGAGCACTGACTTCTGAGTCTCTTTGTCTTTAGTAGCTTCCCTGTACCATTTGTTTTCTCATACTAGGAATCTGTCAGGCGTCCAAAGGTAGCATGCTGCCAAATAAGCAGAGGAATAGCTTCAGATGTGACATTTCCTTTACATTGAGATTATTTCCGTGAAGGCAAAGATGTGCGAGTTGTCATTTACAAAGTGCGGTGTGGGAGTTAGATTTTGTTAAGAGTACCAGGGTTGGACAGCTCGGTTAACTAATTAAAATAAGGGCTGGCAACCAATTAAAGAATGTTAATTGAAGAATCAGCTTCCTTTAAACTGCGTCATGAGTTAATTGAATGTATCTGAATATTAGCAAAATATAAGTGCTTTTTAGAGGTATTCGTGGCTTTATGAGTTTTCGTTCATTAAACTGAAAGCTGTCACTCACTGCAGGAAAGAAAGAACATCTTTATTTAAAAAAAAATTATTCCTCATTTACAATGACAACTCAGCCTCAAAAAAAGAATGGAAGAAACTGTTTTTAACTCTGTCTCACCAATTGACATTGACCCCCTACGTATTAGCCAAGGGAAAGCTTTAGCTAATTAAATCCATGGAAGCCCCAAGCACTAATGAAAGGTACTCCGAACATTACAGCTGCTGCAGGAAACAGCTAACCCTACAAATGTCACACTGTTTCATATAGCAAACATGTAGCACGCATATATAACATATAGATGCATGTGCATCAGTGTACATGTGAACTAGTGCACCTGGATCTTTGTTCCAGATACTTGTAATTGTGGAGCTACCCTGCAAGACCTAGCCAAAGTCCGGTTTTCTAGATTTGTGTATGGTGGTGTTTAAAGATGAGTGTACACACGTTCCATGTTCTCCACATATTACGTCTTTGCTGCAGGAAACTGTCTTTTGCAACAACCAAAAATGTACAGAGCAGGCCTAAATTTTAAGCCTTCTGCATGAAAACTCCCTCGGAAGTTTACCTGTATCAGTTTTATTTTAATGTGTGTGTGTGTGTGTGTTAAGTGCAGTCAAGTCGCTTCCGAGTCATGGAAACCCTATATAATATATCAATGTCCTCCAAAACATCCTATCCTTAACAGCCTTGCTCGGATCTTGCAAATTGAGGGCCGTGGCTTCCTTTATAGAGTCAATCCATCTCTTGTTGGGTCTTCCTCTTTTCCTGCTACCTTCAACTTTTCCTAGCATGATTGTCTTTTCCAGTGATTCTTGTCTTCTCATAATGTGACCAAAGTACGACAGCCTCAGTTTAGTCATTATAATACAAAGCAGCAATGATCTGATCTGAGTAGTAACATTTCTTATTTCCACTTCTCTCTTGAAATATGTAACTGTCCCATTCTCCCATTTCATGTAACACAGTGTGCAAAACTGAATCTAAGCTGCCTTTGAAGCTGCTATTACTTCTCAACTTCTTAAGTGCTTGCATTGAAGATAAAGTTACAAAATGCTTGCGCTGTGTCATTAGTGCTAAAGACGCTTAGGGTTTCATGGGGGAGCCATTTTTATCTTCAGCACCTAGATTTTCAGGTTTTACTGGAGAATTTGGTGAGATGGTGGCCCTCCTGGTAGCTTCTGGGTAGGCGGGTAAGAAGAGCAGAGGAGGACCCTCCACCCCCAAATGCTCATGATCTGGATCCAGAATGTCTGCTATTGCTCTGACCCAGATCATTTGCATAGCACAGGCCCAGATGAGAAGAGCTATCCCGTATCGGGAAGGCAGATGTCCTGGCTATCCATCCATCACCCCATGCTGTCCCCTGGAGTGGACGACAGAGCACCAAGTCTTGGCAGGTCCTCTATACTCCAACAGCCTGGAGTTTGAAATACAGTAGAAGAAGAAGAGTTGGTTTTTATATGCAGACTTTCTCTACCACTTAAGGGAGACTCAAACTGGCTTACAAGCACCTTCCCCTCCCCACAACAGATACCCTGTGAGGTAGGTGGGGCTGGGAGAGCTCGAAGAGAGCTGTGACTTGCCCAAGGTCACCCAGCTGGCTTCATGTGTAGGAGTGGGGAAACAAATCCAGTTCACCAGATTAGCCTCCACCGCTCATGTGGAGGAGCTGGGAATCAAACTCTGTTCTCCAGATCAGTCTCCACTGCTCCAAACCTCCGCTATTAACCACTACACCATGCTGGCAGTATCCCAGGAAGTGGGCCGGTGCCCAGACCGTTATTCGACAAACAAGCAGAAGCAGAATTCAGAGTGTTAACAAATGAATCATTGTCTCCCAGATCCGCGCAGTCCAAAATAGATCAAGAGAAGCTCTCAAATTTCCCCCTCAAGAAATAAAAGGGAATGAGCACCCACTTAGTTTATTATTTATTTAAATTTTGTTTAATAGCTAGACACCGCAGGTGTTTTACAGAAAGAATAATGTCAAACTTCTGTGCCTGTTTCCCACCCTTCCTTCTAGCAAACACCCCATCATTCACTGTCCTCTTACACTGGAGCACAGAACTAATAAGTGCCTCCCGATCTGATTACAGCTCCCTAAAAGCATATTCTTTAACAAAATGTATCGTGTTCATTGATGCCAGTGTCAGCAGTCCCAAAACCCATTGATCAAAGTGAGATGGGTAATTTGTTTTCCCAAACATCAAAAACAGGCTTTTAGCCACTAAAGCAGATTTCAACAGCTGTCTTTTTCGCATGCTTAGGTAAGTCCTATATTGCAAGGTGGATCTTGGAGCAGTAATAGCCAATTTCTCTATTCTTGGAGTGGAACTACACCATTCCCCAGACCCTGTAACTAGGGACTGTGATAACTCTAACCCTTAATGGAAGATTGGGTTCTGTTATAAAGCTGGCATCTCCTAGCAGTATGAGAACTTCCCGAGTATAGGAAGCATGTATGCAAATGGCATGTGATCCTCACCTGGGGAGAGAGCTGAGGGG
The DNA here is from genome assembly GCF_029931775.1 of Euleptes europaea. Lineage (NCBI taxonomy): Eukaryota > Metazoa > Chordata > Lepidosauria > Squamata > Sphaerodactylidae > Euleptes > Euleptes europaea. Next base: position 12,293,664 of record NC_079325.1, on the reverse strand, counting down.
CACATGTGCTTCCGGCAAAATCCCCTTGAGAGTAATCCACAGTGGTCCTCCTAAATATATTGCTCAGAATTGGTCCAAATCTGGCAACAAAGTGAAGGTCAGTGGCAAAGAAGAAGGAGGAGGTTTTTATATGCTGACTTTCTCTACCTTTTAAGGAGAATCAAACCGGCTTACAATCTCCTTCCCTTCCCCTCCCCATAGCAGACACCTTGTGAGGTAGATGGGGCTGAGAGAGTTCAGAGAGAACTGTGACTAGCCCAAGGTCACCCAGCAGGTTTCAGGTGTAGGAGTGGGGAAACCAACCCGGTTCACCAGATTGGAGTCCACCGCTCCTAACCACTACACCATGCTGGCTCTCAGGGAGCCTTCTCAGGGAGATACAGGGAGTGTGTCACCCATGTGCTGGAAGATCTGCACTGGTTGCCTGTTTCCATGCCAAATTCAAAGCTGGGCCATACCTTTTAAACTTGAATGCTTGGGGCGAGGGTACTTGAAGAACCACCTCCTCCTCCCATACTGTCCAGTCCACCGGTTCAGATCCTCTCCCTAAGCCCTGCTCTGGGTCCTCGCCAGCAGATATGAGGTGGGGGGCAACCAGAGACAGGGCTTTTTCCGCCGTAGTGGCACCTACCCTTCAGATCACCCTTCCCATGGAGGATCACCTAGCACCAACTTTCCAATAGTTTTTATTGCATCCTGATTAAAATTCAGTGGGGACATTGGACTCCAGATGAAGTTGATTCTGGGGCAGCATCTGCACTCTGAACAGCTGGTCAGCCTTTTCCAGGATCTTCTGCACTGATAGTTTTGAGATGATGGGGTGGTAATACTGTTTCCTTTATATAGTTGTTTTTCTTGTGCTGTTTACAGTTTCTTAGCCGCAAAACTGGAGACTGTGTCAAGAGCTATTCTTTAACAAGGTCACATTGCCTTCATGCTGCAGGGGTGAAGATTCATCTATGTTGTGGCTATGTTCCCACCCACCCAGATCATATCAATGTTTCAAATGCTGCAGTCACTTACCTCTTTGCTCCTTAAAGATAACTGTATTTCCCTTTATCAGGATAGAGGCTTCTTCAACCGTCACTGCTCTGTCTCCCAGATGGGTGGAGTAAGATCCCAAAGCATTGCTAAAGAACTATTTTATTGAATCATGTTGAATGGTTCAAGGTTTCCTTTAAGTGCAGACGGATTCTGTGCAAAGAGAGAGATTCCAACAATAACAAGAGTTTCCCAGTAGTGTTACTAAATGAAATGACCTCTTATTTCATCTGCTCCATTTCCAAGCCTTTATATATAGTGCCTTTAGTGTTCGGAGCACCTCACAAATATTATGGTGGCAATCCTTATATCAGCTCTGTAAGTTGGGCCAATAGTATTAACCTCATAGAGAGACTAATGCTGCGGCTTGCCTGAGAACGTCTAGTGAATTTGTGGCTGGGATGAGATTTGAACTAGTGACTGCTTAAGTCACTGTCCAGTCTTCTAGGTGCTATGCTACACCGGCTCCAAATGTTGATCTTTTTCTCCCTCTCCCAAAATACTGTAAGTTGAGGTCATCCAGTGAAGTTGGTGGGTAGTAGATTCAGGATGAACAAAAGGAAATACTTTTTTACACAGCAAGTTATTAAAATGTGGAATTATATAGACAGCTTTAGAAGGGGATTAAACAGATTCGTGGAGGATAGGTCTATCAGTGGCTACTAGCCATGCTGACTAAAGGGAACCTCACATGCACACATGAAGCTGCCTTATACTGAATCAGACCCTTGGTCCATCAAGGTCAGTATTGTCTAGTCAGACCTGCAGCAGCTCTCCAGGGTCTCAGGCAGAGGTCTTTCACATCACCTACTTGCCTGGCCCCTTTAACTGGAGATGCTAGGGATTGAACCTGGGACTTTCTGCATGCCAAGCAGTTGCTCTACCACTGAGCCACAGCCCCTCACATTCAGAGGCAGTCAACCTCTGAATCCCAGTGCCAGGAGGCAACATCAAGGGAAGGCCTTGGCCTCTATGCTCTGTTGTTGGACCTCCAGAGTGACTGGCAGGTCATTGTGTGAGACAGGATGCGGGCGTAGATGGACCATGAGTCTGGCCCAGCAGGACTCTTCCTAGGCATTTATGACTTTCCCCCCTGCACTCACCATTGCCAGGTAAAGAAGCACGTGCGCAGCTTCCATTCGGAAAAGATTTACCAGTGCACGGAATGTGACAAGGCTTTCTGCCGTCCCGATAAGCTGCGTCTCCACATGCTCCGACACTCGGACCGCAAGGACTTCCTGTGCTCCACCTGTGGGAAACAGTTCAAGGTAATAAAGCCAACAGGTCTGGCAAGCTTTGGAAGCAGTCGGAGAGCTGCATCCGGCTGCCTTATGGCCATGAGAGACTTCTCAGAAAAAGGAAGCAAATCTGCCTCTAAGCCCTCACATGTCATGCCGACTGACTAGATGTAACACCCAACGTGTACGTGTGCAACAGTGTGGGATAAGCTGTGCTTTAGCAACTTCTCTGTAGTTTGTGGCCGCATGAGAAATATGCTTTCAAGACCATGGTTCATAGATTTATTATTTATCTTTCATACTTCTAGTCTGCCCTCCCCCAGCCAAGCTGGGCTCAGGGTGGGTTACAACATTAAAATTTACAATATAACAATAAAACATAGGAAACCATAAAACCATTACATTAATTTTAAAAAGATGGTCGCCATATATATAAGTGCCCACTGTCGCAAATTATGGCAACCACAGAACAACAACTCAAAACTGGTCCGGCTATCCACTCCCAATAAGTTGATTGTAGGCTAGAAAAAGGGGTGGGTGGGGATTAATGAGGCCAGCACTGATCCCACTTGATCTCACCTGTGGCTGTCAGCTATAGGCCTGGCAGAATAGCTCCGTCTTACAGGCCCTGCGGAACTCTTTCAGGTCCCGCAGGGCCCTGATGTCACTAGGCAAAGCATTCCACCAGGCCGGAGCCAGGGCCAAAAAGGCCCTGGCCCTAGTCAAGGACAGCTGCACGCTCCTCGGGCCGGGGGCCACAGAGTGTAATGGTCTTCGGGGGGTATACCAAGAGAGGCGATCCTCTGACCTTTCTCTGACCCAAATTTCAAGAAAGAAGTCCAATCTCCCCCATATTTCTATGATTCCAGTTTCTGCTATGAGATTAGTCCAGCCCTGCTAGTAACGCCACAGAAGTTACTAGCCAATACACATTTCACCTGTGCTTGTTGTTTTAGGACCAAGGCGGGCAAAAAGAGCCGCCATTTGTAAAGCTTCCTTGGGACTAAACACATACGTGGAGGATAGGCTCATCCCTAGCCATTACCCATTATGTTTAAATGAAACCTCCATTTTCAGAGGCACTGTACCTGGGGGTGAAAGAGCAGGGATGTTGCATCGTACCCTGCTTGTGAGTTTCCCAGCCGCATCCTGTTGGTCGCTGTGGGAAACAGGATGCTGGACAGGATGGATGTTAAACATTCAAAGCTGACTTATACTGAATCTGAACATTGGTCTACCAAGGTCAGTATTGTCTACTTTGACTGGCAGTTAGTCCTCCAGGGTCTCATGCAGGGTCTTTCAAATCCTACCTGATCCTTTAAACTGGAGATACTGGGGATTGAACCTGGGACCTCCCGCGTACAAAACAGATGCTGTAGCACTGAGCTACAGCCCTTCCCCATTGCCACTCCTTATGGATCTTTTGTCTCAGTAGGGCATTTCTTATGCCTGTTTGCATTATTCTTACTTGCTAAAGGTGAGCAGGTGAATGGGTATTTCATAGGTATGGAGTAGTCTTTGATGGTATGGGATCAAGCCTATGAGCGGTGAATGGCAATCTGAAATGTGACCATTTGCTGGCAAAATTAAATAAGCCCCATGGGACAAAGAACTGTCTTTTTTGTTTATGAACTCCTGGAAAGCACTATGAAAGCGCACAATAGCAAATAATAATTTTCATTTATGCTTCCTAATGTACAGCCATGTAACTAATTCAAGAGCATGTTGCATCGTGTTTTAATTGGCCATAAAAGACTACAAGAATCCCAGCAGTAAACAAGCCTATCTTCAATATTTGTGAGCAGTGTAAAACAATTCATTAGCTTTGAATATGTGAGCCAGCAACCTCAGCTGAGAAAAGAACAAGTTACATTTTCTTCATTAAACCTAGAGAATCAAATTCCTCCTTTTCTCCCCCATAGCTGTATTAATTTTTGACTCTGTACATTGCTTTGCGTGGCATTTCGTTTTCGTGCTTGTGGGTAACTAGAAAGACAACAGCGTTTTGCAAAAGGACCTTTGGTTATTTCCCTTGCAGAGGAAAGACAAACTCCGGGAGCACATGCAAAGAATGCACAACCCAGAAAGGGAAGCGAAGAAAGCTGACCGGATTAGCCGTTCCAAAACTTTCAAGCCGCGGATAGCGTCGACTGACTACGAGAGCTTCATGTTCAAGTGTCGCCTGTGCATGATGGGCTTCCGGAGGAGAGGCATGCTGGTTAGTGTGCTGGTGCTTGACTTTGTTTGAATCGGTTGATACTTGCACACAACTTATGTGGGAGACATATACAGCCCAGCATAAAAACCTAAGACAGTCTTACCAGATGTTGGTGTAATTGGTAATATATACAACCTGTTACATGCCTAGTCTGTTTTATATTGCCTGTATATGTAAATATATTTGTAATATGTGTGCATGTTTTACATGTGATTCAAATAGGCCAGGGATGGGGAACCTCAGGCCCAGGGGCCGTATGCGGCCCCCGAGGACATTTTCTGCGGCCCTCGGGAGCTCCGGGGCCGGGTGTGTGTGTGAGGGAGGTGTGGAGGTAGGGCCTGGTCGCGTGGGGCTGGCGTGCACAGGTGTGTGTGTGTGGGGGAAGGCTTTTCTTCTTTTTCTGTCACTCTCCTTTCTCTCCCTCTCTCCCTCTTTTTCTGTCTCTTTGTCTGTCTCCCTCCATCCTTTTCTTTCTTTCTCCCCCTCCCTCCATTTCTTTCTCCCTTTCTCTCTCTTTTCCCCTCCCTCCCTTTTCCTCTTACTCTGTTTTCTTTCCTTCCTCCCTTCCTTCCCTGTGGATCGGCTGCCTCCTGGCGCCTCGTTTGCTCAGGCCTACCTCTGGCTGCTCTCCCGCCTGGGAGGGGGGAGGACAAGGGAGCGGGGGCGCCCTCCAGGCCTTCTCTGCGTGGTCTCCCCTGGGGTTGCCAACCTCCAGGTGGTAGCTGGAGACCTGGAAACCGTAGTCTCCCCCCCCCCCGGGAGATCTACACCTGGTTATGGCCCCCGAATAATGTTATAAATGCACAAATGGCCCTTGGCAGGAAAAAGGTTCCCCACCCCTGAAATAGACCACTGAGGAAAGCCATATAGGCCGATACTCGTTTGGCTTGTGGTGACAGACATCAACCTTAGAAAATGCCATTGTGCTATTTTAACTGTTTTTAAATAATTTCAATCTTGATATAGCACTCTAATAAATTATATATTTTCATTATTTATATCTTTTTCATCCCACCCAACCTTGGGTACCCAACTTCTGTTTTCTAGGCTGGGTTCTATTCTCCTCTTTTTTCTTCTAGTTTGCTGGTGCTCCAGCCTTCTTCGAGATCTTTGCCAGTTAGAAATTGGCTTTACTGTGTGAGATGCCTTTTTGTGTTAGCTCTGGTGATTAATTAAGAAACGGGCCAGTTTAGAACAAGGAATCAAATCAAATTTATTAATACGGTTAACAGGCCAATCAAATGCCAACACATCAAAATTTCCAGACTCAATAGTTTTGCACCACAGAATCACAGACTGCCCGTACAAATAAAGCCGTAAGATCAATAAAAATGACCCCTGATTAAAATTACCACCTTAAAATTGATAAAATATTCCAACCATCATTCTCTAATAAAATTCTGCATATTTTAATAGCAACAGCGCAGAACTTGGCAGTTTGGAGCGTAAGCTGAGGATCTTCTCCTAATAGGAGCTTCTTTGCCAAAAGCTCAACTGACTCTTCAGGGAATTTACCAAGTAGGGGGGAAATAAGCTTTGATCTAACTTCGTGGTAGAATGGGCAATATATCAGTGCATGTTCCATGGTTTCAATGTCCCCTGTCCCACACAGACAAAACCTCTTTGATCTAGGGAGCTTCTTATAGTTCCCTTCTAAAACAGCCGATGGTAGGGCCTGGCATCTGGTAAGGATAAAGGCCTTCCTATAATTAATAGAACAAGGACTTACTAAATAAATGCAGGATGGTTTGCAAGCTGGGAAGAGGCGGAAGCAGTTACACAGCCCCTTCATCATACGTTGAATGCTGCACCGATCTGAATACCAGATTGGGCATGTGAGTTGGCCTCATGTCACAGAAAACCCTCTTTTAGCACTTTCGTAAATCAGATTAACCCGTCACTATTTCCCATTGCCAGTGCTAGAATAGCAGCCACAGAGAAAAGCTGTTAGTCATGATGACTGAATGGGACCTCCATGCTGGAGGGAGCACATGCCAGTTGCCGGGGGAGGCTTTAGCCTCTGTCCCCATCCCATGGATCTTCTAGGGTGGTGGTTCTAAACTGGTGGTACACATATCACTGGTGGGATGCAGGTTTTTCATCACTAAGAGTCTGCTGTTCCTCAATCCCCGTGTCCACCTCTGGGTGTAACATGCTGTCTCCTGCCGACCCTACCTACTGCGCATTATCTGTCTGTGACCTTTTGGTATGCTTGTAGTATTAACAGAATGCCTGTAAACATAAAAATGTCTCAAAAAAAGTGGCTTTCTGTTTTCTATCATGGTAGGACCCAGGTTGTTTGACACAGGTTGTTCCACCAGGCATACGTTTGAGGCCAACTACGGTTGTATTATAAATGCTGGCCTCCCTATCCTTCCCGCTGCTGCCGAACAACAACTACCTGCGGGCCATATTGTGGCCATACATTGCAATTCCATGCGCCATTAGAAATTAGAATTTGCGATTTTAATCTGTTTAGGGCTGTTTTCAATGTATTGTTTTATCTGATTTTATTATTGTATTGTGTATCTCGTAGATTATGTGAACCACTCTGAGCCTGGCATGCTGGGGTACAGCGGGTTATAAGTTTGACAAAATAAAATAAAATAAATAAATAAAGCGACAGGTGGGGCAGGAGATACAAAAGGTTGAGAACCACTGTTCCAGGGCATCTGCAGTACTATCCTAAGCAGAGTTACAACCTTCCAAGCCCATGGATTTCACATCTGCTTAGGACTTTGGTCACCTACTGTGGGAAACAGGATGCTGGACTCAGCAGACCATTGGCTATTCTTATGTTCTTAATAACCCTACTTAACATTGACGTAACACATTACAGATGTTCAAAGTGCATCACTGTAATCAGTGTAATAATCCTGTTAAGATAGGTCTGCATTATAAAGCCCACCCACCCCCCAATAAATGGGTAGGACCAAAACTGAGAAAATTATGGCTTGACTAAGGACCCCCTAGCAACTGAGATGAGAGCTGAACCAGGGACTTCCAACAAACTCACACTATGCAGGAATAAAAACTCAAAAATGCACCGTAACAAAAATCTGCTAGGGACACTTTGCTTGTCTAACGATAAGCTGTTAATAGTGCAAGGAAGACTGTTCAGTGGCTCGCTGATAGCTCATTTCAAAATGAATCTAATGCTTCTGAATAAGTCAGCATCACTGGGCTGAACAGGGGAGCTCCAGTCTTCCACAGCCATAGGCGGCAGTTGTTGCGCTTTTAATATTGCTGCCCGTTTCCTTGATACGCTCTGCTTTTTAATCTTAGGTGAATCATTTATCAAAGAGACATCCAGACATGAAAATAGAAGAGGTGCCAGAGCTCACACTGCCCATCATCAAGCCCAACAGAGATTATTTCTGTCAGTACTGTGATAAGGTATGAAATGAACCTACCTCCTACTCTTTGGGGTTCGCGCGGGATCAAATTGTCTGCATGTATAAACGTGTAGCAGATCTTGTAACTTTTCCCTCCCATCCATTTTTTATTTTTAACTTTGTGGAGATATATATATCTGGAGATATATATATCAGATATATATATCTGCCAAGATAGTAAATTAAATAAAAAGCACTTGGAAAAAGATAACTTTGGGTGCAAGATGAAAATAAATTTTCTTCTAGGAATCCCAGATAGGCTCCTAAGCACTTTACAGATTGGATGGCTTTTTTTGTATTTTGGCATTCAGGCAATATGGTAGTTCCTTGCCTTATGGCCTACAGAATTATTTCCCCCCAGTTTTTCTCCTTGAATGTGGAAGGGTTGGAATAATCTACAATTTAACATCAAATACCTGTATTGCCAAACAGAATAGGTTCTTGTAGGTTATCTGGGCTGTGTGACCGTGGTCTTGGTATTTTCTTTCCTGACATTTCGCCAGATGAACTCTGACCGTGAAAGCCTTCGACAATATTTTAAACAGAATAGGGTTAGATTAATCAGTATAATTACCCCACTGTCATGGAGATGACCAATAAGGATGTGTGAGAAAGAAACAGGGAAATATTTATGAGATATAAACCAAGGGGGATGAGACTTTGATTCGTACAGATGGGGGGGGTGGGGAAGCCACTGCCTTTTTCATAAGAGTACAGCACCCTAATACAGGTGGTGGGAAGTACCATCAAGTCACAGCCAATTTATGGTGACCCTGAAGGGTTTTCCAGGCAAGAGACGAACAGAGATGCTTTGCCATTGCTTGCTTCTTCGTAGCGACCCTGGTATGCTTTGGTGGTCCCCCATCCAAGCACTAAACAGGGCTGACCCTGCTTGGCTTCTGGGATCTGACAAGAGAGGACTAGCCTGGGCCATCCAGGTCAAGGCCCCTAGCATTACATATAAGAAAATCCAGTGCTGCGTTCTATATCTGGAATCTCAGGATTACCCATTAGGCCTTTTAATCAGCTGCTGTGTTTGCAGTTTAGGTAGCCCAAGAAGGTGGTGAAAGGGCAGACTTCAGCCTTTTAGCGCACACAAAACAGGTGTAACAAGTGCAGAATGGGGATGGGACAGATACAGCACTACCCCAGGATGTGGTGATGGCTGCCAGCTTGGAGGGCTTTAAGAGGGGAGTGGACATATTCATGGAGGAGAGGGGTATTCATGGCTATTAGTTAGAATGGATACTAGTCATGCTGCATACCTATTCTCTCTAGTATCAGAGGAGTATGCCTATTATTTTGTGTGCAGTGGAACACAGGCAGGATGGTGCTGCTGCAGTCGTCTTGTTTGTGGGCTTCCTAGAGGCACCTGGTTGGCCACTGTGTGAACAGAGTGCTGGACTTGATGGGCCTTGGTCTGATCCAGCAGGGCCTTTCTTATGTTCTTATGTACCTCTGATGTTGTGGGTGCAATCCTGTGTGAAACAGAAATATAGGAGGTGACTACAGCACTTCCGTTACAGAGATGTGTTCACAGCTTCTCTGTTTCTTATGTATGAGGGCTGATTGGAGAAGGCAGCAACCATCAGTTGACTGTCTCTGCTAGGCGCTGGAGTGATGAAGAGCCATCTCTGGGTTCCCTTCTGCATCGAGGGTTCCTCCTGGAAGCCCCCTGCAGCAGCTTGTTCTGTCAGCCCTGCTTCTCCCATTCCTCAGGCCTTTTACAGACCTCTGATGTGGGTGAGAAACGGCGAACAACATCCCACCCGTGTCAATAAAGGACACGAGTGGCTGAGGAATAGGAGCAGCAGGGCTAATGGAGAAGGATGCTGCAGGCTCTCCCAGCAGGAAGCCGCGAGGCAGAAGGGAACCTGGTCCCGGGTCACTCCAACATGGGAGCTTAACAGAGGTGGCTGCAGGGGGCTTCCAGGAGGCCCCCCTTCCCCATCCATGATGAAGAGCAGTGTCACAAAACAGTGCAATAAGAAAGCAGTGCTGGACAAGGTTTTCCTGTAATGCATAATACAAGAGTGCTTGAAGTAATGCATAAAACAAGAGTGCATTCTTGCATGTGTGGTGTAAAATGCAGGGCTAAAGACTTCAACAACTTGTAATTCTGCTAACTGCTTTGCAGATCCTAGCACCTTTATTTTTTTTACAAACCAGTACATGCGTAGATGAGAAAAAGTATCTGTCAATTAAATGCAGAGCTAAGAATTATTATTATAGAGGATCATCTTCTAGTTAAGGTTCAGTTTATTGAACAGAGCCAAAGGCCATTACAAGAGTTAAACATCACAAAAATTATAAGTCATTGATAAAAGTTACATTTTAGTAACAAATTAAAACTCGAGGAACTTATCAGAACCGGAACTTAGCAGAAAGCCAAACAAAGAACATTAAAAGTTTGACATTCAAGGTAATCTGCAATTCAAAGCTGTGAAAGAAAAGAAATCCTAGTATTGAAATCTGAAGCCCGTTACAATTTTGGTCCCAATCTCTAAGCGACTGCCTAGATAAGGCTCAGATCATCTACTGTATCGATGGAGACCAGTGGCTTTTTTTTACCTGTCTTCAGAAGCACCGTCAACAACACTGATTCATTGTCCGCAGGTTTACAAGAGTGCCAGCAAACGCAAAGCACACATTCTGAAGAATCACCCAGGTGCCGAGCTTCCTCCGAGCATCCGAAAGCTCCGTCCAGCGGGCCCAGGAGAGCCAGATCCCATGCTGAGTACCCATACCCAGCTCACGGGCACAATTGCAACGCCGCCTGTTTGCTGCCCTCACTGTTCCAAGCAGTACAGCAGCAAGGTACCGTGGGTTTATCCTTTGGTCTTCAGATGAACTTCCTTCTCATAGTTTTGGGAGGGTAGCCGTATTGGTCTGCAGTAGAAGAGCTCGTGTTGGTCTGCAGTAGACGAGACCGACAAGATTTCTGGAGTATAACTTTCTAGAGTCAAAGGTCCCTTCATCAGATACTTGTCCTGGTCTTAGCTTTGCTGCTGAATTTGCTGCTGCTGGATAAGCCATTTCACTAGTCAGAGCTTCAGGAATTAGAGATGATGTTTGGCCACTTGGCTGCAGAAGCCTCCCTGAGATGGGCATTTCTAAGGGAAGCCCTCTTTGGTCCTTTGTGGGCAAGTCACACACACAGGTGCCCAGTGACTTCTAAGGTGCAGCAGAAATTGCTGACTGCCGGCCCTGATGTGGCTTTTATGAGCAGATTGCAGCACTCATGTATTGCCCTTTTCAGGGATCAGTGCTGTCGAATTGCTGGATTAAAGAAGCAGATCCAGTACAAAACTGTCACTTCTTTGTGTTTACAAAGCCAACAGCTAAATATTTGCAGTTGCAGGCAAACGTTGGGCTGCCGTCTCTAATATCGGAAGTTCAATTTATATTGTGTTTTCAGAGTCAGCCGCTGTGCTGCTGCGGACACAGGCATTTATCTTGCTCGCGCATCTGTTACTCCAGTTTCAAAGACAAAGCACACACCGCACAGGGATGTGACCGTTCAGAGCAGCGTGCCAAAATAAACTACAAATGTTAGATGAAAAGCATTGATAGTTTTGAAGAGATGTGGCAGGCAGCCTCTTCCCGTCTTTCCTCTTCTCTCCACGCAGAAGAAAGAAAGGTGGATCTTGCCTGCCATGCTGGTTCACCTTCACCTTTAAAGGTGAATCTGGGAATGAGAAGAGGAAGCATAGTAAATATACAAGTGGAATGACTATAGTGGTGGGGTGCAGGAAGAGGGGGAAAGGTCTATGTGAATGAGATGTATGCATTTTATTTATTTGTTTATTTATTTTCAAATTTATAGCCTGCCCTCATTCCCAGCCAGACCAGGCTCAGGGTGGGTAACAACATCTAACATACATAAAACCATAAAACATCAATAAAACAACATTAAACACTGATAAAACAGTATATAATAAACCATAAACAAGGTGGCATTAAAACCCCGGATGCCACCATGTAACTGGATTTCAGCAGGTCCACAGATCCCAAGAGTGAGTGGGGTAAGGATGGGGAGGCCAGCAATGATGGATATACTCGCAACTACCCTCAACTATAGGCGGGGGGTTGGACTAGATGGCCTGTATGGACCCTTTCAACTATGATTCTATGAAAAGGTGACTGGAGGATACTCTAATATCCATTGATGGGGACAAAGGAAACACTGAAAGAAAGAAACGTGGGATTTTGTATATTTCTCCCTTTTTTCCATTGGGTTAGATCCAGACTAAACTGGCAATTTCTGCCGAGTCCCCCTTCCCTCTGCAGACCCCCTCATGTCATTCCTGAGGGTGTTTTATCCCCCAGGGAGCAGTCTTTTGTGGAGATGGGAGTGGGGAGGCATGAAAGTTCCATTCTGCCATTATAAAATTTAGTCTCGATCCATTAGTAATTTCTAACGAATGATCTTGTAAAAAGCCTGTAGTGCTTCACTTCATCTCCTGGGAACTGAGACTTGAGTGGCTAACTACAGTGGCTTCAGTACAGAGATGTCTTCTGGTTCAAATCTCAGCCAATCCTGGCAGGACCCTTAGCTCAGTGGAAGAGTGCATGCTTTACCTGCAGAGGTTCCAGGTACAATCCCTGGCATTTCCAGTTTCAAGGATTCAGGACAGTGAGAGTTCAAAAAGAACTGCGTAAGACCCCGGAAAGCTGTCGCCAGCAAAAGCAGGGACTGATGATCTGATAATATAAAGCAGCGTTGTACATTCAGGTGTAAGGGGAGGGGGAGGGATTTTTAGCTGTGGAACATCCACTGAGAGTCTGAGTGTCTTTGTTATACAAGTTGTGCATGCAGACTCTTGGTTGTTTTCTGAAATTTAAAGAAGCTTGGGGCTGGAAGTTGGTTTTTGAGGCACATGGGGGTTTGGATCTTGCAAGAGGGATCTTCAAAGCACCAGTTTGCTGTTCGGGTCGAACAGCAAAGGGATCGAGGCAATCTAAGCAATACACAGGTAGGCTGCGTTTTCCTGCTGCCGGCTAGAACATTTGTATGTGCTGAGCGCTCAGTGCTTGGCACTCAAGCAAAGCAAATTGCTTAGTGTGGCCTGAATGATTAATGGTTCTGTGTCCAGAGCTGGTTTTGTAGCCTTTCCGTAACCAGCCGCTTTCCACCTCTTCGCAGACCAAGATGGTGCAACATATTCGCAAGAAGCACCCGGAATTCGCTCAGATCCCTACGAACACGATACATGTGCCCTTGACGACAGCAGTCATCAGTGCCGCCCCTGCAGTTTTAACTGCCGACAGCGCAGCTGGGGAGACAGTTGTGGTAAGGATACTGGGATGACCATCAAGAAATGGATGTGCTACAGAAACACGGGATGGGGCCAGAGGATTCTCTGGAACAACTCCTGTACTGGCTCTGTTCTTGTGCCTAGTAGCACACATAGGAAATCAACCCACTGCAGCTTTTCCCATCATTATTCTGGGGGAAAAAATGCGTCCTAAACGTTTGCATATCAAGCTGCTTTCCTATGATGAAAAGCTGAAGAGTCTGGGATTTTCTAGGTTAGAAAGGAGATGACTGGGAGGAGGGGGACATATAAAATTATGCACAGGGTAGGAAAAGTGGACAGAGATAACTTTTTTCTCCCTCTTCCTAAATACTAGAACTCAGGGGCACCCAATGAAGCCGATAGGCAACATAGATTACTTTATAAGGGAGTTAGACAAATTCATGGAGGATACTAGCCATGGTTAGTAAAGGAAACCTCCATATTCAAAGGCAATAAACCCCTGAAACCCAGTACTAGGACTGAGTATCCATCCTAGAATTTGCTCCGGAATTTTCTGCAACACCCAGGCATTCTCCAACAGTGGGAAGTTTTGCAGTAGGCGGTTGAATGTGAAAAATGTGTTCCTTGAGGGTAGGAAACTTGAAAGACCACAGGGCCCATAACATACAACTTGGGTTTCTTGCAAAAGTCACCTGGAGCTATTTTTTTTGCCAGTACCCTTCTGCTGTGTTCCTGTTGTACTTCTGGCACACTGTGTGAACAGCAGGCGATAATGTGTGGGAGGTTGGTAGGTAGATGGTTTCTCCCCCACCTCTTAGCGTAGAGTGTGGGAGTAAACAGAATCTAGTATTTCTTTGTCAGGGAAATAATGACCCGACAGCCAAGCGTTCAGGCAAATTAAGCAACAAACAACACAATATTTTTAATTAAACGCTGCTTGCCTGCCTTTGTCTTCTTCAGACGACAGATCTGCTGACCCAAGCAATGACAGAGCTGTCGCAGACGCTGACGACAGACTACCGAACCGCTCAGGGCGATTTTCAGCGAATCCAGTACATCCCCATGTCTCAGTCCACAACGGGCTTGCAGCAACCTCAACACATACAGCTGCAGGTTGTGCAAGTGGCTCAGGTGAGTGACATTTGGCTTGTACGTATTTCTTGCTCCCTTAGTAGACGCCTCAACTCTGCCCTTCTCTCGTAAATCCATACATAAAGATGTAACACGGGAACACACATGAAGCGGCCTTATACTGAATCAGACCATCGGTCCATCAGGGTCAGTCTTGTCCACTCAGACTGGCAGGGGATCTCTGGAGTCTCAAGGTAGAGGTCATTCACATCACCTCCTACCTGATCTTGGCCATCTTCTGGGCATGAAGTGGGGGTCGCTGGGGATGGGTGGGGGAGATAGTTGTGAATTTCCTGCATTGTGCAGGATGTTGGGCTAGGTGACCCTGGTGGTCCCTTCCAACTCTATGATTCTATGATCCCTTTAACTGGAGATGCCAGGGATTGAAACTGGGACCTTCTGCATGCTCAACAGATTCTATCACCTACCACTGAGCCACAGCCGCTCCCCAAGTGACAATTTAATGTCTCTTTAATGGTACAAATGAATATGAAATATCTCTTTATGGTACATAAGTCGTAGCCACTTGAGGGTTGGCCATTTATTTCAGTCATGTGCATTGTGTGACAGTCCATGTTCTGTTTTCATCTCTGATCTTGGGCTCCTATTTTTTTACCTGACATGGGGTTGGAGCCAACCAGCTTTTCTGCTGCTGAAAGGGAAGGTGGCATCCTCTTTAACCACTAAAAAACGCTCTGCTGAGAATCATGGGATCCGCAGTGACAAAAGCCATGTGGGGCGGAAGTTGTAGTATGGAGGGGAATAGCGTGTCCCTATTCAGCCTTGCGGGATCTATTGTTCTGAGCCAGTGAATTAAATTAAATCAGATTCAGCAATCTCACTCATGTGTCAGCCTCTAAGACCATCTACAGGTTTAAGAGTGCGCAGATGAGCATCTTTTGAAAATCCACAATCACAGTTGTTATTAGCAACTGGCTAAAATACTGCTTAACCATTCTGATCGCTAGCTGACTCTCATGGCCTTGCTTTTCCTTGGTGGTTTTTTTTTTCCTGATTAAGTTCCTAAAACTAATTAAGCTTTGTTTAGCAAGTAAGATTTTTCGAATGTTTTCCATCCCCCTGGTAGAAGATCCTACACTTAATCATGATGTTGGAACATAAGAAGTCTGGTTTGCATGAATAAATGAAGATAATTATCTTCTGCTGCTGCTAAATGTCTTGTTTGGCTTAAATGCAGGGGCTGTTGTTTTTTTAGCGTGTTTCCTAATCAGCAGCCTTTCCCCATGATAACAGAGATGACTCATCATTACTTGTTTCGATCAAGTATGTGCCTAGAGATTCTACCTAAGATCCTAAGCCTGATTGTTATTTTAGTGGCATGTTAGCTTCCTCCCATGGCTCTGTCCCCTTCTACCCATAACATGAAGATGTAGAAAGCACCAGAGAGCATGGTCAGCCCTACCGTTGAGCAAATTAGCTTGCTTCATGTGGCAGATTGGACCATACCACTAAAGGGCAGGCAGTTGTCATAGGTTGAATTTATTGTGAGAGTTTTATTCCTCGGGGGTACCATTTGGATTTTCATGGAGGATAGCCATGGT
This sequence comes from Euleptes europaea, assembly GCF_029931775.1. NCBI lineage: Eukaryota > Metazoa > Chordata > Lepidosauria > Squamata > Sphaerodactylidae > Euleptes > Euleptes europaea. The sequence goes on along the minus strand of NC_079325.1, from coordinate 12,277,818 downwards.
TTCATGGTTTCTAGTCATGGGGAATGAAGAGAACCTCCACATTCAGAGGCAGCAAACCTCTGACTACTAGTGCCATGAGGCAACATCAGAAGAAGAGTTGGGTTTTATATGCCGACTTTCTCTACCACTTAAGGAAGAATCAAACCAGCTTACAATCACCTTCCCTTCCCCTCCCCACAACAGATACCCTGTGAGGTAGGTGGGACTGAGAGAGGTCTAAGAGAGCTGTGACTAGCCCAAGGTCACCCAGTTGGCTTCATGTGTAGGAGTGGGGAAACCAGCCCAGTTCACCAGATTAGAGTCCGCTGCTCATGTGGAGGAGTGGGAAATCAAACCCGGTTCTCCAGATCAGAGTCCATCGCTCCTAACCACTACTCTTAACCACTACACCATGCTGGGGAAGGCCTCGGCCTCTATGCACTGGTTGGCCCTCCAGAGTAACTGGTTGGCCACTGTGTGAGACAGGATGTTGGACTAGTTGGACCACTGGTCTGATTCCAGCAGGGCTCTTCTCACTGTTGGGAACAGGATGCTGGACTAGATGAGTCCTGGGCTGGATCCACCAGGGCTGTTCTTACATGAGAAGGGCAGGCTTGCAGAGGAAGAGCCGCACTATTGAGCTATCGTGGTGTAGTGGTTAAGAGAAGTGGTTTGAAGCGGTGGACTCTGATCTGGAGAACCGGGTTTCATTCCCTACTCCTCCACATGAGCGGCGGAGGCTAATCTAGAGAACTGGATTTGTTTACCCACTCCTACACAGGAAGCCAGCTGGGTGACCTCGGGCTAGTCACAGCTCTCTCGGCCCCACCTACCTCACAGGGTGTCTGTTGTGGGGAGGAAAAGGGAAGGTGATTGTAAGCTGGTTTGAGTCTCCCTTAAGTGGTAGAGAAAGTGCATATAAAAACCAACTTTTCTTCTTCTTCTATTGTAATCCCATTTGTCTCTGATCTGGTCTCCGATGCTAGCATGGCATTGCCCTGCAATCCAAATGGTTTCTATATTCCTACACTACTAAAGCATCGTGGGATGAGCCCCCAAGTGGAGTTGTGGCCATGCCATTCCACAACAGGGGACTCGAGCCCTCATCCAAGCATTTGAGGACCCATAGCAACGCTGCCCTTAGTCATGCCACAGCCCCATCAGGGTTACTGACGGAGGCTGTGCTTTGTGTTTTGCTCCCAGGCAACCTCACCCCACCAGTCCCAGCATTCCACAGTGGACGTGGAGCAGCTGCACGACTCACAAACGTACACCCAGCACGCCATCCAAGTGCAGCACATCCAGGTTGCGGAACCAGCCACTGCAGCCTCGTCATCCTCACAGGTAGCTCACGCTTTTGCTCAAAACGACAGACCTCGGCATGCCCAATTGCGCAAATGCCCTGTTTGTGGATCTCCCGGATCCTAGTCCCACTCTCTAGCCCAGGGGCCTCAAACTCATTTGTTACGAGGGCCAGATATAACATAAATGTCACTTGGCCGTGCCGGGCCTTGTGTACCATAAAATTTAATGCCAGGTGCCGAAGATACAAACTTTATAGAAGACACATGGCGAAGCCAATTAATGATCTTTTTTAACTTCATTTTTTCCTTAAAATACAAACATGCTTAAAACAATAACACTCTTACAGTATTTTATTTTATTTAACAGTCTTTGATCATTGAGACTTTGGGACTGGGGGTGGTGGCTGGCAAGCCCGCAGCGGACTCGCCAACCCAGATTGGGATCGGGGGGAGTGGCTGCCTTAGCTGGTGAGCCTGCAGCAGGCTGGCCAGCCCAGATCAGGAGCGGGGGGTGGCTGCCTTGGCTGGCTCATGGGCCAGATAAGAGCCTTCAGGGGGACGGATCTGGCCCTTGGGCCTTATGTTTGACATGCACGTTCTAGCCGCTACACCACACTGGCTCTCCTATCATATATTGGACATGATCCTTGTATTATTTCCTGGTCTTATACATTATCCCACTATTTGATCAGTTTTTTAAATTGATCTATCACTAGCACTGTTTCATTATAAGGTACCAGCAGAATTGAAAAGAAAACCACATGTAAACAAAACTTTTGTCAGACCACACCATAGAGCAGCAATTCCATTCCAGGACAACATGATTACCAACAAAAAACCATAACTTTCCCAAAAGGACATGAAAACAACACGAAAGACATAGGCCTACAATGGATTGGGAAATGATGTAGCCCAGATTCTCTGTCAATATCATGTGAACCGCTAGAGCTAGAGGGCGGCGACCCCCAAATTCTGACAGCGCCATTGTGAAATAACTCCTGGCTGTTACTTTTTATGGAAAATAGTTGTAAGTTTGGTTTCCTATAAAAAATGTATCCCTAGGAAGCACAGTTTCTGCAGGTGGAAATTATCACTGTAGTCCCTAAGTGTGTAGGTTCCTGGCAAATATATGCTGTAATTGCTCTTCTGTTGTTCTAGGTGGGAAGTAAGCCCTTAAGCCCTTCGTCACAACCATCTCAGCAGGAACTCAGCCCTTCCCAGATGCAAACGCCCACCTCCTCCCAAAGCCAAACTCTCCAACCACAGCAAGGCTCCTCAGTTCAGCAGACATACCTACCCGGCACATGGAACTCCTTCCCCAGCTATTGTACGTATCGAAGACATGGGCAAAGTTTGTGTCACTTCTCACCTTTGAAGGCACTGTGAAAGTTCTGTGAGGTCATTTGATTTCCAAGCTGTGATTGAATCACCAGGAAAGTGCTCAAAAAGCTTTCCCCACCTTTGAAAAAAATGGTCCTGCTCAGATGGAGCTTCGTACGTGCACTGGAGCCCCAGTTAGCTTGGTCTCGCTGCTAGGCAGTCAAGCTGATCAACATGCCAGTCAGCTTAAGTTTAGTTTAATCTTAATGGTTTAGGCTTCCTCACCTTGAAAATAAGTTCCTGCTCAGATGGAGCTTTCCATGTATGTTGGAGCTCCAGTTAGTTTGGTCTGGCTGCTAGGCAGTAACACAGTCAAGCTGATCAACATGCCAGTCAGGAAAAGTTTAGCTTTTCAGCTGTAGTTTAATCTTACAGTTTAGCAACTCTGGGATACTCATGAGGCAGTCAAGTCGGATTCATAGTGGTCAAGGTTTATGCTTGCACAAAGATCCATGTGGGTTTGTTTCCCTTATCTGTATCCAGCCAGAATCTTTGGACAAAAATGCATTCCACCACACCATAGCCATCCTTCTTCCCAAAATGTTCTTTTTGCATGGGTGATGTCTTCTGGCTTATCCTTGTTGCTGCTGGTTTGTATAATATAGTCAGTTCCCATGGAGTAGGAAATATTATCCTTCAATAAATAAGGACAAGCAGTTTGTTTTTAATGGAGGATTAATCTGTTGGTTTTGTAGCCTATTGAGTGGTAGGTGTGAAATAGCACTTAGGAGTCAGCAGGTAAGAATAAGTATCTCAAGAAGGACACCATTGTCGGTTTAATAGGCTGTAACACAGGTGTGAGAAAGGGAGAAGCCACATGCATAAGAGAGGATGAACCTGTGGCTATATTCAAATATAATGACAAACAGAAAAAAATCTTAGAAATCCTCATGCTTGCCCATTTCCCCCTCTTTCCTTCTTTCATGAAGGGCTCAGAGAGGCAATTCCTGCTTGATGATGGAGTTGGATAAAACAACAAACCATGGTTTGTTTTGTTGCCTACAAACCAGAATTAAACCACAGTTTGTCATTTTGCCTGGGTTGTATGTGATGACAAACTTTGGTTTGGTGCTACTGGGAAGTCTTTCATCTTTGAGTCATTTGAGATGAGGAAAAAATTAAAGTGTGCAACCCTAAGACTTTCAAGGCCCATTCTAGTATGAATGCAAGCAATATGGTTATTTATTTACTGCATTTTGCTGTGAATATTCAGTTGTGTTTCTTCTGATTTTCTCCTGTAGCTTCTGAGATTCAATATGTGATCACAGAAACCGCTGTTGGCACTCCCGTCACTGCAGTGAACACAGGGCAAGAGAAACCTGTTGCCCAGGTATGAACAAAGGGGGCACCTGTGGGTGTGGAATCAGATTATCATTTCGGATGTTATATACATGAAGCATTTAGCATTTCAAATGCGCCATATAAATGCTTGGAGACCATTATGTTGAGAAGTGAAATCAGTGTAATTACTGGTAATGATACCAAATGTTTAAATAAGGTTTTGCTAAGTGCTCCAGTATTATCATCGTTATATTACAGATGTGGGCGTTGAGAGAGTGGTATGCCTAAGGGCAGAGCTTCAAGTTGTACTGTCAGATGCCTGTTTCCAAAGCCATACTTGTTGGGGGCAGGGCCGGATGTAAGAATGGGGCCCATTTAACTCATTCCACATCTGTAGACTCTCTCTTGCAAATGGTCCCAAGGCCATTTCATCTGAGCTGTGCTTATGTCTATTAACAAACAGAAGAGGATATTAGCAGGAAAGTATAAATGGATAAAGGGAGGGAGGGAAGGCAGAATGGTATAGCCCGATCTTGTCAAATCTCAGAAGCTAAGCAGGGTCAGCCCTGGTTAGTTTCTGGATGGGCATATAAAAACCAACTCTTCTTCTTCTAAAGAAAGTACAACTCCATCTACAGGTTCTTCTGCTTTAATGCATTCACTCCTTCATGGCATAGGATGTAGCAAAATGAAAACTGTCTTAGAACTAACATCTGCTTTAACTGAATTAAGTTCTCCCATTTTTTGTGTGTAAAATAATCTTTGGGTCATTTTTGCATGCTCAATTTTGATGCTCGTTCAAAGCTCTTTTTTAATATGCGACTTTAAAAATGCCTATTCACTGTCTTGACGCAATAGGAGAATTTCCACCCCCACTCGCCTGCTCCTTTGTTCCTGTTTGCATAGCCATTAGCATGTGCATAGCTAATGTGCCTCTGTTGTTTTACATGGTTCCTTGAGGGGGATTCTTTGTGGCAAACACCAAAGGTTGCATTAAATGGGCTCTTTAGTAATGTGAAGCAGGTATGCGCTGGTTTCGCAGTCACTTCTGAAATGACGGTTCAGCGTGCAAAATTTTAAAAAATATGCGGGGCAATTCAGCGTGGAACACGCTGCTAATTACCATGCAAAAATGGCCATGATGTCCCAAATGTGGACAGAAAAGTGTACACTACATTTACTTGAAAGAGGACAACCCTGATTGTAAAATGTTATATACCCCCCCCAAAATTATTATTGGACATAACTGTAAATTGCATGCAAATATGAGATGACCCTTTCTTTTGGTTTGATGACACGCCTGTAGGAAAACTAGTCTTACATTTGAGTAAATACTGTATTTTCCCCCTCCCTCTGCAGACGCATTACGTAATACCCCAAAGTCAATCTGAACTCGATGTAAAGCCAAACCTTTCACTTTCCAGTGGTGTGGAAGTGGGCTTGGCCCAGTCATCAGCGCATTCTGATGCCTTGGAATCCCAGACAGCCAATCAGCAGCAAACGACGCAATACATCATTACAACCACCACGAATGACAATGGAAGCAATGAAGTGCACATCGAAAAGCCATGAATTTCCTTTGCAGTGGAGGAATGAGACATCCAGTTGGGCCCGCTGACTTTCCAGGACATTACCCTAAAAATACAGAGCACCGAGAGCTGTTTTTTAAAGTTTACCCGTAAAAAAATGAAGCGCAACGTTTCTGGTTGACGCTTTCCACAATAAGAATTCGAAAGAAACACGTACGATCCCTGCTAGGATACTACCATCTTCAGAAGCACTTGAGCAATGAATAGTAATAGAAAATGGAGTTTCCTTCGGATTTTTCTTTGGCATACCCCTGCGAAGCCTTACTTTTCTTTTGTGGATGCCCCTCCAGCTTCGATGTCAACCATGAAGGAAAAAGTTTGCCAGTCATGAAGTTGCTGGCAGAATGTCTTTTACCCTTCTGATTCCTACAGGGTTTTTTTTTAAATAGCATCCTATGGCTAATTATGTTACAGGTGGCTTTATTTTTAACTAGCCATGGGAGAAGGCAATCTACCAGCTTGGGGAAAACGTTGCCTGGAAAGAAAGAACAATCGCAAACCCTTAGTTTCCCACTCTATGCGTGGGACAGATGGGACAATGAAACTGTGAAGCTGTGCGGCAGCAGTTAAATTATTATTGTTGTGGTTTTTGTTTTTTTTAACCCTGTGAACTGTTTACATGCCACCCCACACTGCCCTGGTACTCGGTTCTGGAGAGTATGAATGGAGCAGATTCGGAAACTTCAAAAGCCTCAGTCACACCTACTCAAATCAGAGTAGCATATGATGGTAATACGGAGCTTAAATTTTCCACTGCTTAACTGTGTTCCCTCTATCCAAAGGGGGACGGGATTGGTTTCTTTTCCCCGAAAAAAACCAATAAAAGGCTCAGACGTTAACATGTTCAGTGGCTTTCATGTGTTCATAAAGCAGCCATTAAGTCAAGAGGGGAACAGGTGGGGAGGGAAGGCCAAGTGTAATTTATTGCAGGCTGAAGTTCAAGGAAGGAGCGGCCTTGAACTATGTTTCTACAGCTGGCTGCTGAAGAGTCCCTTTAACTTCACAGTATTGAAAGATAACTCTCTGACCTTCTCTCTGCTTTATGCAGTCTGGGGATATTATACTGCTGCTGTCTCAAAACCTTCATTCTCCCTCCCTTCACAGAGGCTGGATGAAAAACTGCAGCTAATTTCGGTGGGCTTTTTATAAAATGAATGGCCTTGTTCTGTGGGTGTGGGAGGAACCATGCACACACAAAGACAGTAGATCAGTATTAAAGGACAATAAATGCCATCTCAGAAGACTGTGTGATTGAATAAGCCTGGGGCACGATCCACTGGGAACTTCTCCTTCGTAAGCCCCATTTAGATTAATGGTTCTGTGCAAGACGGTTGTTGAGTTCCCATTCATTTCACTGAGGTTTGCGCAGGACACGTTCTAAGCCAAGTGTGCACGGCTGGGGACTGGTAAAAGCTGGCGTTTCTTTAACGCAGCTTATTCGGATGCTGCTCTTACTTATTTCAACCAACTGGGACGAATAATTTCAAGGGCAATATTCCAGAGAGCGAGAGCTATGGTTTTCTTTACTGTTATGGGAGAGAGATGCTGAAAATCTTTATTATCCCTCCTAAAATTTGTTCCTAGAATGTTGTAGTGTAATACAACACATTTGTTCCAAACTCTAGAAGCTCTCCAAAGACAGCCATTCAGCTGTCATAAAATCAGCTTGGCATTCCCGTCAAGAAACCTATTGCTTGGAAGAAAGTCCAGTTAATTCCAGTGAAACTGACTTTTCACATTACAGAAATACAACCAGGGAGCAAGACGGGTCAGCTTCCCCAGTCACTGGCAATGTTCTAAGCACATTTCACAAGGAACGAATGCTCACGTCCTTTCCTTAACGTGGCTGTTTTATTAGTTCTGGTTAGACTCTTCTAGAAAAGCATACAGTTACTGTCCAGCATTGATCAAGTAGGAATGCTGCTGCAATTGGCAAAATGCAAGGCATTCGGTTGCCCCCCCACCCAAGCCTTTCAAAGCATCTGCTTGTTTACCTAGATAGCCAATATTGTACTAAAAGTAAATGAAGGCACAAAAATAAACCGGGAGGGGGGGATATAAAAGCAGACAACCACAGAATTTGCTCATTGTTGGCAGAACTGGAGCAGTATGACATTAGGAAAGGTCAGAAACGGTGTCTTTGTTTTTTTGTTTCTGTACCCACATCATCACACAACATACTCAGCCCCTGCCAAATGAGCAGAGTGACGATTTAAGGTCTGTGAATGTGAATATTAGGTGTTGTATGTCTATTTTCCCACTGAAGTTGTAACTTTTAAAATGACTGGAAGGTAAAAGAGGCTGAGCTGAATACTATAATGGAAATAGTTGGGCTGCAATTCTAAAATCCTTTTCCAGCTTCTAAATCCCCACTGATGCTCCTAAATAGAGGATCCTGAGTTGGTTGGAGCATCCGTCCATCTCCAAAATATGGTCCCGCTGCACATTCTGGGAAAGACTCTTTTGATCAGAGAAGGCTCCCATCTGCTCTCTGAAGGAAACCCTGTCACTTACCTCTGGCCTTTAGAAAAGATTCATATTTCAATGTAGAAATCTGTGCCTCATGTTTGTTCCCCCCCACTTTCAAAAGAAACATATTTTCATCTTTCCTAAAGCTGCTGGGATAACATTTTTGGACATTTCATGATACATGAAGTTGATTTACAGATGACATTACTTTGATGCTGGTCTTATTTAATTATGTTAATTGTACATTTGGTAACTGATGTCGTATGTCACTAGTCTTGTGCTAACTGCCAGATGTAAGAACAAAATAAATATTTTCTTTTTTTTTAAATCACCGTTTATTTGTGCTTTCCTAGTGAGGCCAACCAAATACGGCTCAGTCTAGTCAGTTATCACAGATGTGAATTGGTTGTGTGTCTGGGTCTCTTTTGGTATCCACAACACATACACACACATGGACTTCTGCTTCCCCCTGCCCCCCCCCCAGCAGTTCTTGTGCTGCCCCAGAAACAGTGGACACGTCTAGGCTTGCCAGGTCCCTCTTCACCACTGGTGGGAGGCTTTTGGGGCGGACCCTGAGGAGGGTGGGGTTTGGGGAGGGACTTCAATGCCTTAGAGTCCAATTGCCAAAGCGGCCATTTTCTCCAGGTGAACTGATCTCTATCGGCTGGAGGTCAGTTGTAATAGCAGGAGATCTCCAGGTGAACTGATCTCTATCGGCTGGAGGTCAGTTGTAATAGCAGGAGATCTCCAGGTGAACTGATCTCTATCGGCTGGAGATCAGTTGTAATAGCAGGAGATCTCCAGCTAGTACCTGGAGGTTGGCAACCCTAAACACGCCTGAATTTTGAAACTCCTAGCTTTTTGAACGTCTCTTGCCTTGAAAACCCTACAGGGTTGCCATACGTCAGCTGTGACTTGACGATAATTTACACACGTACAAGCAGTGCAGCCTTCAGCAATTTTAAAATTATTTTATTGACGTTATTTATAGTCCACCTTTCTCCCTGAGACTGAAGGGGGATTACACAATGTAAGTAAATGCATACAATCAACAGGATGGAACATCCAATAAACAATGCAACAGGAATTGGATTGCAGAAAAATGAAACTAAGTTGAAACAATGCTTAAGTATTAACATGACTAAGAATACAGAAATTACATAGTAGCATCAGACATACACCAAAAGACAGTCCGTACTATACATAATAGTAGAGTCCACTAGACCTGACTTGGATGGCCCAGGTTAGCCTCGCCAGATCTCAGAAGCTAAGAATAATTGGGTTTCACATTGTTTGGAGAAAGCCAGGAGAGAGGGACCTTTCCTGACCTCATCAGGCAGGCCACTCCATAAGGTGGGAGATACCACTGAGACACATGCACATGTACAGGCATGTGATGTTGCCCATTTTCAGGGTGGCACCTGCAGAAGGCCCTGCTCAAATGACTGAAGCTGTCCTGGTAGAACACAGGGGAAAAGGGGGTCCCGCAGATATGAACTATCAAGGCCAAGAAGGGTTTTATATGTGTTATATATAACTGAACCTTGAACTGAACCCGGTAACTGATGAGCAGCCAACAGAGTGACTTCTGAAAGGGAGTAATATGCTTGGTCCACCTAGATCTTGATAATAACCAAACTGTAGTGTTCTGCACCAACTGGAGTCTATGAGCTTACTTCAAGGAGAGACCTACGTGGAACGCATTACAGTATCCTAGTCTAGATGTTACCATGGCATGTATCCAAGTCACCAGATCAGCCATGTCAGGGTAGAGGATAGGAGTCCCAACCCCCAGGTGGTAGCTGGAGATCTCCTGCTATTACAACTGATCGCCAGGCAAAAGAGATCAGTTCCCCTGGAGAAAATGGCTGCTTTGGCAATTGGACTCTATGGCATTGAAGTCCCTCCCCTCCCTAAACCCTGCCTTTATCAGGCTCCACCCCCAAAATCTCCAGGTATTTCCCAACCTGGAGCTGGCAACCCTAGCTGAATGTGTGATACAAACCCCACATTTTCTCCAGGTGAACTGATCTCTATTGGCTGGAGATCTCCAGCCACCACCTGGAGGTTGGCCACCCTATTATGTTCAGCTACACATGCTTAGGCTGTAACATGAGAATTAATGCACACTGTACACAGATTGTACATGTGTTCAATGTAAAATGTGAACAGGGTGTCTGTCAATACTTCCCATCTCTGTGGAAAGCCCATTAACAGAAAGTTAAGAATGTGCTTCATAACAGAGGGCACACATGCGGCCCAATCCTATTAGACATGTTTACTTGGAAGTTAATCCCAAATAAATTCATAGTAGATATGCACAACAGGATCTAACGACAAGCCTATGGACGCTAATTCTGGATTCACACGTACAAAAGAATTGAGGTAGCAGAGACCAGAGGTGCGGACGTAGCTTGCCCCACTTCAGCCTGCGGATGGCAGACATACTTGAGAATAATTCACAGTGGGTAGCAGTGTTAGTCTGTCTGCAGTAGTAGAAAAGGGCAAGAGTCCAGTAGCACCTTAAAGACTAACAAAAATATTTTCTGGTAGGGTATGAGCTTTCGTGAGCCACAGCTCACTTCTTCAGATACAGCTAGAATGTAAATCCATCTGCTTTAAGTAGAGGAGAGTGAATTCAGACAAGCATTAGTATGTAAATGTTAACAGTATGTAAATGTGAATAGCAGGCGTGATGGGATTAGGTGTGGTATGCAGAAGAGTCTGTGATGTCCAGGGGAGAGATGGGTGTGGAGAAATCAGCTTTGGTAATGAGCCATGAATGCAAGGTCTTTATTCAGCCCAGGTCAATGCATTGACTTTAGTTTGAATATCAACTGTAATTCAGCAGTTTCTCTTTCCAATCTCCCTTTGAAATTCACATTCAGATGGATTCACATTCTAGCTGTATCTGAAGAAGTGAGCTGCGGCTCACGAAAGCTCATACCCTATCAGAAAATATTTTTGTTAGTCTTTAAGGTGCTACTGGATACTTGAGAATGTTTCCCTATGTTAAAGATTCCCTGCAATCAGAAAACCAGACCAGATAGGCTGCGGAAGGGAGAACCATTTCCCCTGCTGAGCTAACTTTGCACGCATTCCAAACCCAGAGTGTGATTTCCTGAAACCTCAAGGATCTCTCTCCCTTTACTCTCCTGCACGAGCCTCTTGAGTAAAATTCCAGATAGGGAAGCAAACCCACTGCCACCTCCATGACAAAAACTAAACATAAACATTGTTCGTCTTTAAGGAGGCCTATTGTTTTTATATATATATATATATATATATATATATATATATATATATATATATATATATATATATATATATATATATATATATAATTTTTTATTATTTTCTTCATTTAATATAACAGCATATAAATCAACATATATTACTAAAAATTGATAAAGTAATAAAAAACAAATAATAATAGTAATTTAAACTTAAAATGACTTCACTCTCACTCTCTTCCACCTAAAAATAAATTGTATATATTTTTGCTAACAAGGAGGCCTGCTGTTTTGTCACGCACGTTTGCTTATTAAAAATATATATACATATATATATTGGTTCTGCAAAGCAACAGGGTGCAACACGCCAAACAAGCCAACGCAATGCAGAAATTCCCACCGGGCACTGGGGGCCAGGCAGAAAGGCTAGCTGGCTAGCCGACGTTGCGCATGCGCGGCATTTGCCATCCGCGCATGCGCAAGGGTTCGCTCCTCTCCCTCGCGTTGAGCGCAGCGTGGCCGCTCCGGAGGGTGAGGGTGGACAAGCCTTGCTTTTGCGCACGCGCTCTTCGTCCCCGTGCCCTTCGACCCGGAAGCGGAATGTCTGAGGCGTGTGAAGGTGAGGGGGGGAGGGGTGGTCGTTAAAGTGAGCGGACCGGTCACCTGTTTGCCCTCGGAGGTAATGGGGGGGGGGGGAAGCATGCTAACTGGGGAGGGGGTTCTGTGAGAGGGGGAGGGGAGCCGAGGAGAAGGTTGGAAGGGATTTCTTACACTGGTGTTCTTGAGTCCTGGGTTCAAATCCCACCCCCGTCAGCCACGTAGCTCCCTATGTGTCCTGTGTGTCTCAACGCCTACACTACCTTGCAGGGTTGTTGTGAAGCCAGTGGACGAGGGAAGGATTAGGCACAATGCCTGAGTTCTTTGGAAGAAAGGGTGAGAATTACAAATGAAATAATAGCTGGAAGGGGAGAACACTTCATTAAGCTTAAAACCTTAGTTAGTGAGTTATAGAAACAAATTTATTTACTTTTATATTATTATTATTATTAACAACTTTTAAAACTGTTTAGACACTTCTGCGGAAGTCAGATGAAGGGTCACTTTTTAAGGTGGGTGGAGGGTCAAAAGAGTATTTTAGCTTTGTTGAACTTTATAACTTTGTATAATTATAATTGATACTCGTATTTTTTAAATTTTCTTTTAATTTTTTGTTATTGTATTTGTTTTGTTTTATATTATAAAAATAAAAAAATATATAAAAATAAGCTTAAAACCTCTCCCCCCCTTTTTTTGGGGGGGGGTTTTGCTAAAGATATCTCTGCATCCCTTTTCTCTGTATGTCACATTTCATCTTTTGTTGACAGCGTTGCCAGGACCCGAGAGAACTCAGGATCTGATCATTGCAGCAATTCCCGGCAGGGTTACTCAATTCTGAGCCCATGGATTTCAGTGGGTTTAGGCTGATGGTACACTGGGTTATGGTGTAAATTTACCAAATGTCTACAGATGCAGAATAAGAGCCTCGCAACCCCTTAAAGATTGTGGTGGAACTTCTTAGTCTGTCCGGTGGTGTGAGGCTAGTGTTGTTCTGGCTGCAGCAGGTTAATTGGGATAACCTCACAACAATCCTGCAAGGTAGGTGGTGACTGACCCAGAGTTGCTGAATGCTGCTAGTGGATTTGAACCAAGGTCTCCCTAACTTTTGTTTGATGTCCTGGGTGCGCCGGGCTGGTGCTTCAGTCATCTGGACTTGAGAATGCTACATGTGGGTTTTAGAATCATAGAGTTGGAATGGACCACCTGGGTCATCTAGTCCAACCCCCTGCACAATGCAGGAAATTCACAACTCCCCCCCACACACACACCCAGTGACCCCTACTCCATGCCCAGAAGATGGCAAAAAGTCCTCCAGGATGTCTGGCCAATTTTGATTAGTCCATGTAGGGATGTTTTGGTTTATTTAAAAGTATGAACTAACTCAGATAGTACCAGAGTGAGCTTCTGAAAAATAATGCGTGTGAATTCTGTAAATTTTTGTGAATTTGAAACTCGGTAGAAAATATGCCCAACTGCTGCTAATCTGGAAGATGTTATTTTCTTGACAATAGGAAGTAGAATATATCGCCATCTCCCTCTATATGAAGAGTTTGAGTGGGATAGTAACATAATATTGCAGATGCTATTTAAATATTCATATATTTTTAGGATCTTTGGTTATAGACAGATTAACATTGCAGTTGAAATGATGACTGTGCATGGTGGTGTTGTAGGTACCTATCCTAAAGGTGATAATGAATGGAAACTTTCTTAGTGGCATGCAGTGGAGAAACACTTCCTGGAGATCAGTTATCCGTTTTTTACATTGCCGTCAGAATATTTTAAAATGATGAAAGGATAGTGCTCTTCCATACATCCCAAATTTGTGGGCAGATGGAGACACTCAGTCTAAGTATAAATAACTGCTGAGGGTGTCCTCTCCATACGTCTCATAAAATAAGCTCTAACTCACAAAAAGCTTGAACTGGAATAAATTTTGTTAGTCTCTAAAGTGCCATTGGACTGATGTTTTATTTTGCTGCGACACAGCTAACCTCTGGAACGCTCAGTCTAAACAGTGAGTTGGATGCAGACTTAAGTTCTGCTTATGCCAGATACTCTGTTAGTGGAACAGAATGTTCCTGCTGTCCTTCAGTGTTACTACTCTGAAGATGCCTGCCACAGTTGCTGGCGAAACGTCAGGAAAGAAAATTCCAAGACCACGGTTACACAGCCCGGATAACCTACAAGAACCAAAGAATGTTCCTGCCTCTCCCCGCCACCCCCAGCCCACTGGTCTCCAGCATGGTGCAGAGGATAAGAGCGGTGGTTTGGAACGATGGACTCTGATCTGGAGAACCGGGTTTGATTCTCCACTCCTGCACATGAGCAGCAGAGGCTAATCTGGTGTCCCCACTCCTCCACATGAAGCCAACTGGGTGACCTTGGGCTAGTCACACTCTCTCAGCCCCACCCACCTCACAGGGTGTATGTTTTGGGAAGGGAAGGTGATCATAAGCCGGTTTGATTCTTCCTTAAGTGGTAGAGAAAGTTGGCATACAAAAACCAACTCTTCTTATTCCATAAAATGCTGCTCCTGGAGGAAAGGGGACAATCAGGAATAGTATGAGAGGCAAATTGGAATCTGCAGCAGAAAGGGAGGAATAGTGGAAATTAGCCCGTCTTTTCTGTTAGCCGTAAATGTAGCCTGGAAACATTCCCTGTTACGAACTGGGAGCGCCAAATAGCTATTTTGGAATCCAGGGTAAATCATGATGGTGTATATTTACTTTTCCATGAACTAGCAGTACAACACTTAAGCTAAATTAGTGCGCACCTTGAATAAGCCTATTTATTTCACTCCTAGCAGTCTCTGTATGTTGATTCATAATGTTAAATAAACCAATGTAATGAAAATGGAAAGAAGCATATCCATACAAACTGCAGCATGGAGTTAAATGTTTTCTTGGTATCTCAGCTTGACCTGGAATAACTGACCTGGTACTAGCTAAGAAAACAAAAACTAGCTAAGAAAACAATATGCTTTGAATGCAATCAGATTTACCTCTGAAGCTCTGCTGCAGGGTATGCAACCTTTTTTGCCCATGTGCTGAAAAAATACATCTACCTGTGAAGATGTTGGTGTGTCAGCAAATAAAGTGTGTGTGTGTGGGGGTGTGTGTGTCATACTCACCCAGATGTGCCTGGAGTGAGCCAAGCCCTGGTGGTAGGGATGCCAGTCTCCAGATAAGACATGGGGATCCCCTGGAATTACAGCTCATCTCCAGATTACAGAAGTCAGTTCCCCTGGTGAAAATGGCTGCTTTGGAGGGTGGACTGTATGGCATTATACCCCATTGAGGGCCCTGTCCTCCCCAGTCTCCATCCCCAAATCTCCAAGAGTTTCCCAACCTGGATCTGGCAACCCTACTCTTACCTCCCCCATCGTTGGCCAGGGTGGGCCTGGCAGCCCTACCTGGTGGTGCTAGTAAGTTGGGGATTTGCCTTGGATTTCAACTAGTGACTGCAGATGTGGAAGGTAGTGGTGGACATAAGCCATGCCTGTTGCCTTCTCCTACGACGCTGTCCCCAGCAGTACTACCACTGCCTCGGTTGCTTGCGTAGAGATCTGGCCCTGAGTGCCAAGCAGAAAGGTCTGTGAGCTGCTGTTGCCCCGTTTGCCTTCTCCTGCTCTAGAGGATGTCATCCCTTTGATTAGATAAGACAGTGCTATTAATTTTTCATTGGAGTCTGGTGCATCGCGATTATATATCCAGCTAGCTAGATGAATAACGTTCTGCTTTTATTTTTATTTTATTTTTCATCATATAGAGAGGGACAAAAAGATACCTTTTATCTGAAAAGAGTGAGTTGTACTTGCCTGGAGAAATGATGTGTGTTAGCTTCAACAGCAGTACACTATATACTGCTTTAATACACTATATAATTCAACAATAATACACTATATACTGCTTTAAAGGTTATTTGTAATGAACACATTTCAAACCTTTCCCCAGAAAAAGACGAATTCCAGATGGCGGCTCTATGCACGCTTCCACCCTGTTTAAGTGATGTTCAAGCCCTAGGTGGATAAGCTCTGCTTTCTTCCAATCAAAGGTAAATATTAGTAGCTAGTGTTTTGAGCTAGCTGTGATGGTTAAGCATTACCTCCTGTTGACTAAGTAGTTCCAGATGATATTTTGTGTCTGCTCTCTATGTTTCTAATCCAGTGGGGGTGAGAGAGAGAGATAATATTTTAAAATGCAAAATGTTAAACTAGGCTATGTTTCCCCAACACAGTAACCTCCCCCAACCCACCCAAAGACTATGTCAACCTGAAATTCAAGGACTCTTCAAATTATGTGAGACTGAAATAAACATCAATAAGTATGTCTTCGCAAGCAATGAATCTACTTCAGATGGAATTGTGAAGCTGCCTTATTTTGTTACAGTAAATTTGTTCAAGGGTTTCATGACTCGGTGAAAAATGGATTCTCTGGATCACATGCTCACTGACCCATTAGAGTTGGGGCCATCTGTAGAAGGCAATGGCACCCAAATCATGGAGGATTGTATGCTGGGATCCATAAGAGTCAGCCTGCCGGAAGACCTCCTGGAAGATGTAAGTAGAAAAAAAGTGAAGAGAACAGAAACAGTAGGAGATGTGAGTTGAAACGAATCACATCACCACTTGGCAAAAGTATTTTATCAGTTGACTTGGGGCATCTTTCCCCTCTTGTACTGAACTCACAACATTCTAAAATGTAGTCAAATCGTCTTCTAGTTTTGTGAAGTGATTGTCATAATAAGAATGGCTAATGTTGGATCAGACCAGGTGTCCATTTACTCCAGCTCTCTGTTGCAAACAGTGACCACTTGGGACCACTTGGTCATCTCTGGAGAAACGCAACTGACTTGTGATACTCACAGGCCGAGCTGAATGGAGATAACCATCCTTTGTTACTTGTGCATTGCATTTGATACTCGGTTCCGCTGCCTCTGAACTTGCTGCTTAGTGTGAAACCTCCCATTTTTTCAGAGCAACAGTTCATAATCAAAGAGAACTAAGTATAATAGATTTTGCATCATATAGCAATAAATTTGTTTCTAAAGCCTGTTTGGAAGTTTCCCAGATAATTTCAGTGGTAGTTAACTGAACACATTGTAATTTATACAGCTGTCGCAACCACTTAACGCATTTGAAATCCGCTAACGTGCCTGTACCAACACTAAGCCACTATTCAAGTCAGTTTATGTGCCTCTAGCATGTGAATTTTTTCATATCTATTTTTTCCACTATACTGGGGCTTTTAATATACTATCCTAATATCGCATTTGTCACCAGTAGAATATATTCATTACATTTTCAGGGATTCCTCTTTATTATTTAATTCCTCTTTCTCTCTTGTAGCCTGAGATCTTTTTTGAAGTTGTCAGTTTTTCAACGTGGCAGGAAGTGCTGGTGGATTCACAGCGAGAACACTTGAAAAAATTTCTGCCCCACTTCCCTGAAAACAACGCCGAGTACCAGAACAACCTTATTCTGTCTCTGTTCAGTGGAGAGAACTTCCGCTTTGGAAATCCCCTGCATATTGCCCAGAAGCTCTTTCGAGGTCAGTGGCAGCTGCCTTTGTAGTGGGAATTATAATGCTGCTGGCACATGCTTTTGATTCATTCTGGAACAGTTTTATAAGTCTTTATTATTTGTTTTAAACTTGTAAGCAGCCCTGGGAATCTGTTGATGGAGGGGTGAGAGATAGGCTGACTGTACGTACCATTTTGAACGGGACAGTCCCATTTTTATCATATTTCCCGGCCATCCCGTCTTTGTAATTAAAATGTCAATTTAGTCCCGTTTTGCACCTCATTACACTTCCAACGTTTGTTTCCTTCAGTTCTGACATTTCTTATGCTGCATGCAGGCACCGCTGGGTAAATTCTCATAGAAAAAGCGCTCTGATTGGGTAACACTAATATTACATAACCCCTGTCCCATTTTTGCCATCCCAGTGTCTCGTTTTCGTCTCAAGGAAATATGGTCAGCCTAGTGAGAGACATTTCTTAAATCTGGTTTAAAATACTACTTTATTTTTTAATTTATTTACGTTGTTTACAGTCCGCCTTTCTTACTTGGACTGAAGGCAGATTACGCAGAATGAGTTAATACAAAACAATCGACAGGAAAGGACATTCACTAAACAGGGCAATAGGAATTAAGGTTGTGGAACCAACCAGAAGTCTAGAAACAGAACTGAAGCAAAGCATAAGTATTAACAGGGTATATTAAAGGATGCGAAAATTATATAGTAGGATCCTAGTTTCAGCAAGCTGAACACAGTAGTATAGATCACAGTCCCAGTGTGGTGTAGTGGTTAGGAGCAGTAGACTCTAATCTGGTGAACCAGGTTTGATTCCCCACTCCTCCACATGAGCTGCGGCGCTAATCTGGTGAACCGGGCTGGTTTCCCAACTCCTACACATGAAGCCAGCTGGGTGACCTTGGGCTAGTCACAGTTCTCTTAGAGCTCTCTCAGCCCCACCTACCTCACAGGGTGTCTGTTGTGGGGAGGGGAAGGGAAGGCAGTTGTAAGAATATAGATTTTGTAGATAAATAATATTGCATATATCCATTCATAAATCAGGTTCTTTAAAATGTGCCCATTATCTTTGCGGTGCAATGTTCTGTCTCCTGTGCTCATGATTCCATTGGCAGCCTAGTGCCGAGTGTTTGTTATTCTCAGTAATCTGACACTGTTGTCATCTGTCATAGCATGAAGTTACTTGCACAGTTGAAGAAAAATGTTTCTAACGCTTCCCTTCTCTTGAGAACAGATTGGCATTAGTTTTTTTTTTTTTAATTGGCTTCTCTATCCATTGAGGGGAATATTCTCACTCGCAGTTCAGGGTCATGCAGCAAGGCCCAAAAAGAGTGGAGAGAGATGGGTTGTTCTTCTCGTTGCAGACGGGCACTTCAATCCGGAAGTGGTGAAATATCGACAGCTTTGCTTCAAGTCCCAGTACAAGCGCTACCTGACTTCCCAGCAACAGTACTTCTACCGCTTGTTGAAGCAAATCCTTGCCTCCCGAAATGTAAGTATTTAAAGAGACTGCTGTTGCGTAAATGCCGTATATATTACCAACACTGGAAAAATCTCAAGTGTACGGTAACTCCACTGCTGGAAAAGAGGCGATACAAAGAACTTGGAAATTAGTTTTGACCACTTCATCGGCCATCAGTGGGACTTGTTTCTGACCTTAACCATTTATTTATTTTATTTGTTCTATCCCGCCCTCACACCCCAGCCAAGGCCAGGCTCAGGGCAGGTAACAATAGAATTTTTTTTATATATATATATATATATATATATATATAAAAAAAAAAAAAAACATAAAAATACATTGTGTGTGGGTTAAGTGTCAAGTCGCTTCTGACTGTTGGCGACCTTATGAATCAGTGTCCTCCAAAACATCCTATCCTTAACAGCCTTGCTCAGGTCTTGCAAATTGAGGGCTGTGGCTTCCTTTATAGAGTCGATCCATCTCTTGTTGTGTCTTCCTCTTTTCCTGCTGCCTTCAACTTTTCCTAGCATGATTGTTTTTTCCAGTGACTCTTGTCTTCTCATAATGTGGCCAAATTACAACAGCCTCAGATTAGTCATTTTAGCTTGTAGGGTCAGTTCAGGCTTGATTTGATCTATAACCCACTGATTTGTTTTTTGGCAGTCCATGGGATCCGTAACACTCTCCTCCAACACCGCATTTCAACGGAATCTACTTTCTTCCTATCAAAATACATTACATTACAATCCTAAAAATACCAATAAGTTAATAAATATATCAAATACAACATACAACAAAATGGTGCTCATTCAGAGAATATCAGATACTGAAGACTGATGGAGCAGACGGCGTTCCCCCACATAATCCTTTTCCAAAAAGTAAGGGGATTGGTAGGGAGGCCAGCCCAGATGACAAACTGCGGCTGCCCTCAGTTGTAGGCCCGGTGGAACAACTCCGTCTTGCAGGCCCTGTGGAACTCTTTAAGGTCCCGCTGGGCCCTGATGTTTCTAGGAAGGGAATTCCACCAGGCTGGGGCCGGGTTTCAGAAAGCCCTGGCCCTTATTGTGGACAGGTGCACACTCCTTGGGCAGGGGACCACCAAAAGGTTGCTATCCATAGAGCACAGTGCTCTTTGGAGGGGTGTGCCAGGAGAGGTGGTCCCAAAGGTACAAAGGCCCCAGACCATGTAAGGCTTTAAAGGTCAAAACCAGCACCTTGAATCTGAACCGATACTCCAGCTGGAGCCAGTGTAGTTGACGGAAATAAAGCTGCCTTATCGAGAGCCACATCACTGATCCATCTTGGCCAGTGTGGTCTACTCTGGCAGCAGCTCTCCGGGGGGTCTGAACTGGAGGTGCCAGGCTGAACTTGGGACTTCTGGATGCCGGCTGCGCATTCCGCAAACGACCTCTTGCCCTGACCTAGTGCAACAAAGCAAGATGCTTTAGAATTGGAGGGGACTGTCAAAGGCAGACTTTGGCTTGACTTTTCCTGTTCAAAGGTGGGCATAAGAAGAACCCTGCTGGATCAGGCCAATGGTTCTAGTCCAGTGTCCTGTTCCACACAGCAGCCAAACCAGTTGCCCAGGGGGGCAACAAGCAGGGTTTAGAGGCCAAGGCCTTCCCGATGCTGCCTCCTAGTACTAGTATATTCAGAGGTTTTCTACTTCTGTACATGTTAGTTCCCTTGACTCACCAAGGCTATTAGCTGCAGATAGACCTAACCTCCATGAATCTGTCTAATCCCCTCTTAAATCTGCATATGCTTGTGGCTGTCACAGCTTCGGCTGGCAGCGAATTCCACATTTTAATTATTTGCTAAGTAAGGAAGTATTTTGTTTTTTATGTACTGAACGTATTGCCCATCAACTTCATTGGGTGCCCCCAAGTTCTAGTATTATTGGACCGGGGGTGGGGGGGATATGGGAGCAATGCGCAAAATTAAAAAACACACAGGGAATGTTGAAGCATTTGTCAAGTTTAATACATGGGTCATGTTATGTCCTAAAACCTTGATTCTCATCCTTGGTAATTATAAATATGGTGGCTTTCTTTTGCAAAGTCATGAAATTTGGCGTGTTGCTACACGTTTGTGTCTATTGCAGCACCTGTTAGAACTGGCTAGGAAGGGTGGTCCCGACCTAATCCTGAAGAGAAGACACTCGGCCGCTGCCTGTGCTGCAGAGGCCCGGGACAGGCGGACTCATCAGCGATACTTGAAAATCCTCCGGGAGGTGAAAGAGGAATGTGGAGACACAGCTTTGTCCTCTGATGAAGAAGGTAAACGAAAACAGCCAGGTGTAGACTGTATTGGAAAGTCATTGTGAATGCAGTGTTGGCTAAAATTGTCCTCCGGCTGGGAACCTCAAAGTGGAAATTGGTGGCATCCACAAGCCATCTAAAAGTTTTGTTGTGTGTGTGCTGTCAAGTCACAGCTGACTTACGGCAACCCCGTAGGGTTTTCGAGCCAAGAGACGTTCAGAGGTGGGTTGCCATCGCCTGTCTCCACACCACGACCCTGGTATTCCTTAGAGGTCGCCCACCCAAATACTAACCAGGGCCGACCCTACTTAGCTTTTGAGATCTGAGCCTGGGCCTCTTGCTGAATGAGTCAGAAACGTAGTTAGAAAATAGTCAGGACTACCAGTCCTTGAGTTCTGCCTGTATTTTTATGCCCGAGAGCCAGCATGGTGTAATGGTTAAGAGCGGTGGACTCTAATCTGGAGAACCGGGTTGATTTCCCCACTCCTACACATGAAGTCTGCTGGGTGACCTTGGGCTAGTCACAGTTCTCTCTGAACTCTCGTGGGGAGAGGAAGGGAAGGAGATTGTAAGCCGGTTTAATTCTTCCTTAAGTGGTAGAGAAAGTCGGCATATAAAAACCAACTGTTCTCCTCCTCCACCCCCACATTTACCCAGATCAATTAGTTGAAAATGTAAAAGTTCCCAAGTGCTTTAAATGTATAGGAGTGCGTGCTGTCTAGGAAAATCTTGTGTTCTGGTTTGTTGATTCTTCTCTGCTATTATGGAACCCCTATGACTTTACAGTTGCCGTTCCGCATTTCAGATCTAAGCTCCTGGATTCCAACTTCTCCAGCACATTGTCCAAGTCCCGCTGTTTCTCTCAGAGTGATCCCCACTTTATCAACCCAAGACATGAAAACAGCAGGTAAGATTCAGAATGGCTGGAAAGAAGTACCGATTTCTGGTCCACAATGAAAACTTTGCACAGTCAACAGCGTGAGGTATTTTTTTTAGCTCTGAGCTTTTTTTGATGTAGGATTTCTGGAGCTATTCCTTCCAGTATCTTTAAAGCTGCTAAAAGAAAATTTGCCCCGCTCCGATCTTGATGAATATAATTTCCTTCAACCTGCGGTCTCTATCTTTTTTTCTTTGAAGCTGTCCAGAGGATAATACAGAATACACACTGACCTGTTATACTATAAAAGTCAAGATTCATTCTGTTGCAAACATTTATACCATTGCCAGTAAGTAAAGGTAAAGGTTAAGAGCCCAATGGCACAGAGTAGTAAGCTGCATTACTGCAGTCAAAGCTCTGCTCACAACCTGAGTTCAGTCCCAACGGAAGTCTGTTTTAGGTAGCCAGCTCAAGGTTAACTCAGCCTTCCATCCTTCTGTGGTTGGTAAAATAAGTATCCAACTTGCTGGAGGTAAAGTGTAGACGGGGAAGGCAATGGCAAACCACCCCATAAAAATATAGTTTGCCTAGTAAACATTATGTGACGTCACCCCATGGGTCAGTAATGACCTGGTGCTTGCACAGGGGACTACGTTTAGCTTTCACTAGTAAGTAACACTTATTGTCAGAACCAGTGTAGTCAAGAGCCAGCATGATCTAGAGGTTAGAGTTTCGGATTAGGGTCTGGGACGCCTGGGTTCAAGTACCCCCTGTGCTATGAAGCTTGCTATAGGACCTTGAGGCGGGCATACCCTGTTGGCCAGCCTGCCTCTTAGAGTTTCTGGGATCGTAAAAGGGGGAATGGCTTATGCTGCCTGAGCTCCTTGGAGAAAAAGCAGGACAAAATGTACTAGAAAGACGTTGGCACACTATGCAAAATTACCCACAGGGTAGGCTTGGTCACTGGCTGGATGTCATGGTGGTGGAAAGTGCCATCAAGTCACAGCTGACTCATGGTGACGCAGTAGGGCTTTCGAGGCAAGAGACGTTCGGAAGTGGTTTGCTATTGCCTGCCTCTGCATAGCAACCCTGGACTTGCTTGGTGGTCTCCCATTCATGTCCTAACCAGGGCTGATCCTGCTTAGCTCATGAGATGGGATGAGATCAGGCTAGCCTGTGGCTATCCAGGTCAGGGCGGTAATAGCAACCGGCTCATGGCCATCCCCTAGGGTTTTCAAAGCAAGAGATGAACAGAGGTGGTTTGCCATTACCTGCCCCTGTGTTGAGACCCTGGACTTCCTTGGTGGTCTTGGTGGTCCAAGTACTAACCAGGACCAACCTTGCTGAGCTTCTGAGATCTGACGAGATCGGGCTAGTCTGGGCCAGCCAGGTCAGGCAGGGCTTCACATTAACTATGAAACCTTAAGTTTGTTGTAGGTGGAGGTATCCTAGTTCATTGTGTGTTGTGATGTGTTTGCAGTGAACTTTCAATAGGATTGAAGCCCTCCCCCCCTTCTTTCCCCCAGATAAACTGGAATTTGGTGAGAACGATCTGAAGATGATGCTGAAGAAGCACCATGAGAAGCGCAAGCGCCAACCTGTAAGTTAAGTAGGAGTCTGCTTTTTCCTCCATGCTTTCATTGGCTCCCTACAGTAGCAAAGTGAAACAGGGCCAACAACCTCACCAGATCAATGGAGAGGAGCAGGCTTTCATCCTTGAGAGCCCAGTGGGCCCAAGAGAACACAGTACTGTTACCTGCACGACCTTGGCAGCAGCTGTAAGCCTGTTTCACACTCCAGATTTTTAGGTAGAATATGGAAGTGAAGGGAACTACCTAGCTCTGATTCTAGACTCCAGAGGATTATACCTGCTGGTAGAAGACAACGATAGAGGTAGACAAATGAATTTCCGGGGAAGTGGGGAGGTTACCAAAGTTTTGGTGCCACAATTGAGAAGGCCTTATCTCGAGTTGTCGCCCATCTAGTCTGAGATGGTGGGGCACCCGAAGCAGGGCCTTCGAAGATGTCCAGAGTGGACAGCTAGCTTCATGTGAGGATATAAAGGGCTTCAAAGCCCAAGGTATATCAAGGTCAATACCAGCACCTTGATTGGGTCTGGAAGCAAATTGAGAGCCGGTATAGGTGGCAAAAGACTGGAGTGATATGTTCCCTACTCCTGTCAACATTCTGGCCACAGCGTACCAACTGTAGCTTCCATACAGCCCTCAAGGGCAGCCCCATGTAGAGTGCATTGTAGTAATCTAAATATTCTGATGGTGTGCCTCTGTCTCCTTTATATAGAACCACCCGGATTTAATGTCAGGGGACTTGACGCTGAATGACATCATGATGCGTGTGAATGCTGGCAAGAAGGGGTCTTTGGCAGGTGGGTGATTCAGGTGCAGCGCTCCTGTAAGACAGAACCTTTGCTCTTTGCTGCAGCTGCTTTTCATAGCTGTCACACTAAGGAGCTGAAACCATTCACAGATAGAAACATGGAACTGTTTACAGTGGCAAGCAAGAGTGTTTATAAACAGGCCATAGTAGCATCATGTTTTCCATACGGGAAAGCATCCATTTAACAAACAAAATGTCTTTATTTGGGGCTGTGTTGTTTGAGAAAGTGTGGTTTTAAAACATGCATTTTTTTTCTTGGTTTGAAATGGAAATTTGCAAATCCTTTGCAAAGTTCCCTGGAAATGAGAACATCTGTTCTCAGATGTCTCTACTCAAATGCAAAGAACAACAGGTCAACTCAGGCTTATATGATTTCTTGGCTTGTTATGATGGTCTGCCATTTGAGACCTGGTGGGAAACAGTAGAAATACTAAACGCTTCTGCACTTAATTGACATTCACATTATAAATATATTGACTATGATTCCAAAAGGTATATGCTTTGTAAACGTGGGCTAGTTGAGCTTGAAGTATGTGTCTAACTGTGGGAAAGCGCTGTATGGTGTGTTGCTTTTTAAGTGGGGTCTCACCCTGCTGTCATTTCACAGAATGTACAAAACCGAAATGTTCAGGGGGCATTTCTATAAAGGGATCGGACCTGTAGTGTAGTCGGTTGCAATATTCACTTTATGCATCACCTTCCTTTTATTGCATTGTCTTCTGTCTTTGTAACCCACTTTCTGCGTTATGGAATATCGTATACTGACAGCTTTTTCTTTTATATTATTGTTGTTTGAACTGTTTTCCGATTCTGTAACCCTCATCCATTATTGGAGGTCCTTGCTGTCCGATTGAACTGGGTTTTTTGTACTTAAAAAAATGTAATCCACCTTGTGTCTCAGTGAAAGGTGGGTTATAATCGAGGTAAAATTGCATAAACATGACAAAAACAACAACAACCCTGTGGTGCATGTGCAATCCTTTGCAAGCACATGAAGGTGCTCACTGGATCCCACCAGCTGTGTGTGAAGTTGCAATCCTTTGAACTCTTACTTAAGCCTGTTCCCCGCTAGTGTTGGTGGGACTTCCTTCAGAGTAAACATGCATAGGGCCAAGCTGCAGTTTTGATCCATTTGTTTGTGATCATTTCCATGCTGTGTCTGGGATTGAATCAGTTGTATTAGTAAGTTGCTGCCACTCATACATTTGTATACTCTGATAACAGCAAGAATCTGCTACTTTCCCTGTTGTAGCTAATAAGGGATATCCTGGTAACATGTCACATCTGACTTAGAAATCCTTCCTCTCTTTTTCACCTGAAGCCTTGTTTGACCTCGCTGTACTCAAAAAGAAGGTGAGGGAAAAGGAAGAAAGAAAGAAAAAGAAGCTGAAAGTGATTAAATCGGAAGTAGAAGATTTGTCTGAGTCCTTGGGCAACCCTGAAGGGATTCCACCCATGTCTCAGGATCCATCTCCTCTGCCACTTTCATCTGTCAAAGAAGAGTAAGTTAGTTCCTATAGAGACTGTCGGTATGATTCACTAACCACATATATAGCTACTTAAAATAATAATAATTGTGTGCTGTCAAGTCGCAACTGACTCACAGCAACACCAGGAGCATGGGGTTTTCAAGGCAAGAGAGGAGTAGAGGTAGTTTGCCATTGCCTGCCTCTGCTTAGCAACCCTAGTCTTCCTTGGTGGTCTCCCATCCAAGTACTAACCATGGCTGACCCTGCTTTCTGCCTAAACCAGAATGGTCTGCTTCTTGCCACATTCCCCCAAGCAGAAATGAGTGTTTGGGAAACTGGGATTGCAAATTCAAGCATCAGAACAAATCAGATGCAGACCCTACTTTGAAATCCTGGTATTCTTAAACTGTGGTCTATACCGGCTGAAGTTGCTCCCTCAGCACCCTTGTATGGACACATGAAGCTGCCTTATACTGAATCATACCACTGGTCCATCACAGTCAGCATTGTCTACTCAGACTGGTAGCAGCTTTCCAGGGTCTCAGGCAGAAGTCTTTCACATCACCTATTGGCAAATGCTTTAACTGGAGATTCTGGGGATTGAACCTGGGACCTTCTGCATGCCAAGCAGATGCTCTGCCACTGAGCCACGGCCTCTCCCCTTGGATCTACAGTATGGAGATAAGCTGGTGTTATAAGATTACTGCAACACTATATGTGCACAGATAGAAAATTATATTACTCAGTTAATCATCATCAATTTTAGAATGTGGGTTGTCTAGATGGCTCTTAAAAAAATCTCCCTTTCTTCAAAGGCCTCTTGAAGACATCAAGCCTTGCCTTGGAGTAAATGAAATCTCCTCTAGTTTCTTCTCTCTGCTTTTGGAGATTCTGCTCCTCGAAGGACCTGCTACTCTCTCAGTGGTAAGAGCATACACTTTCCCCCCCACCCGTAATTAGACAGCGCTCTGCTTGCAGGTTTTACATCTTTTTTAAAAATTCAATTTATTGTACTGTGTTTTCATTTGGAAGTGCTTTAGAATACGCTTATTGCTACCCATCAACCAGATAGGCGATCCTACTGGATGCTCCAGTTGGAAAAATGTACCATTGTGGGGCATGATGCATTTGCCTAGTTCTTAAACTGCTCATTGATTCTTGGGGAAAGTGGCTCTGAGCTTCCCCTTATATTTCAGACTGGGAATAAGGGCAACCCCTGGCACACATGCCAAACTGCTGCACGCCAGACCCCTTTGCCCAGCATGCAAGGCCGGATCTCCTTCCAGGTGATTGAGGCGAACCCCTGGGGGCTAGCCCTGCCAGTGGGGCTGGCGGCATGGGCATGGTTTGCATGTGTCATCCTCCCTCCCCTCCCTGGGTGGCAGCTAGCCAGGCATGAAGTGAGCCCCTGCAAAGCTGGAGAGCCACCGTGGTGTAGTGGTTAAGATCGGTGGTTTGGAGCAGCGGACTCCGATCTGGAGAACCAGGTTTGATTCCCCACTCTTCCACGTGAAGCCAGCTGGGTGACCTTGGGCTAGTCACAGCTCTTTTAGAGCTCTCTCAGCCCCACCTACCTCACAGGGTGTCTGTTATGGGGAGGGGAAGGGAAGGTGATTGTAAGCCGGTTTGATTCTCTCTTAAGTGGTTGAAAAAGTCGGTATATAAAAACCAACACTGCTTCTTCTTCTTTGTGTCTGATCACGGACAGTCCTCCGCTCTCCCACTGGTTTTGTTGACTGGCAAGCCAACTTCTTTACAACTAGATGAGCCCTCTCCACAAACACACACCGTTCGGGGAATAAAAGCTGCATGCCTCCGTTTCACACCATTAAGAGCTTGCCCAAGTGATTGTCCTCCTCTTTTGTTAAATTGTCCTCTTCTTTTGCTCAGCTTGAGGATAAAGTCATGGACTGGCAGTCTTCCCCCGCCAGCACGCTAAACAGCTGGTTCTCCTTTGCCCCCAACTGGTCCGAACTCGTCTTGCCGGTCTTGCAGTATCTCACGGGCGAGAGCAGAGGTAAGCCCTGCAGTCGAAACAAAAGCATGACTGTCGGAGCTGGCGGACGTTTTCAGCCCTGCTGCCATCATCAGGCTGGACTTGCTTTCTTGGACTTTT
The DNA here is from genome assembly GCF_029931775.1 of Euleptes europaea. Classification (NCBI taxonomy): domain Eukaryota; kingdom Metazoa; phylum Chordata; class Lepidosauria; order Squamata; family Sphaerodactylidae; genus Euleptes; species Euleptes europaea. The sequence goes on along the minus strand of NC_079325.1, from coordinate 12,249,867 downwards.
CCCAAGAGTGGAAATAGGTTGCCTCTCCGAAGTGGGCCCTGGACAGGTGGTCATTGGAAGCTGGAGGGGGAGAGATTGAAAACAGATAAAAGGAAATATTTCTTCACACAACGCATAGTTAAATTGTGGAACTCCCTGCCCCAGGATGTGGTGATGGCTGCCAACTTGGAAGGCTTGAAGAGGGAAGTGGACATGTTCATGAAGGAGGGGGTTATTCATGGCTACTAGTTAAAATGAATACTAGTCATGATGCATAGTTATTCTCTCCAGGATCAAAGGAGCATGCCTATTCTATGAGGTGCTTTAGAACACAGGCAGGATAATGCTGCTGCAGTCGTCTTGTTTGCGGGCTTTCTAGAGGCACCTGGTTGGCCACTGTGAACAGACTGCTGGACTTGATGGACCTTGGTCTGATCCAGCATGGCCTTTCTTATGTTCTTAAGACTCCCTGCCCCAGGATGTGGTGATGGCGGCCAGCTGGCTATAAGAGGGGAGTGGATATGTTCGTGGAGGATAGGGGTATCCATGGCTACTAGCCCAAATGGATACTAGTCATGATTCATACCTATTCTCTCCAAGATCAGAGGAGCATGCCTATTATATTAGGTTCTGTGGAACACGGGCAGGATAATGCTGCTGCAGTCGTCTTGTTTGTGGACTTCCCAGAGGCACTTGGTTGGCCATTGTGTTGACAGACTGCTGGACTTGATGGGCCTTGGTGTGATCCAGCATGGCTTTTCCTATGTTCTTATAAGTCGTTTGAGACTCATACGGTCATGAGTCCTGTAGGGGACTTTGGGAGCAAGCCTAAGCAGGTCTTCTCTGAAGTAAATCCAATTTTACTCAATGGGGCCTACTCCTAGGATAGTGTTCACCGAATGTAGTCTAGAGTATCCTCTCCTGAATCAATTCAGTTAAGACAAAAGGCCACCTTCCTATTGAATCTGCTTCTGTTTCCAGCAGACCCAGATTCAAACCTTTTCACCTTGAAAGTTAACATATTCAATAATCCAGCAACTCTGTTTGCAACACTGGTATTTAATTGGGCCCCTATAAGTATCGCTTTAGACATGAGCTGTATGGTAACTTGCTGTTGGATTTTAGCCTGATTTTATAACCTGAAATTACAGAAGCAAGTTTAGGTATTACTTTTAAAAGAATAAAATAAGTGTTTATATAAACAGCATTTTGAGTTTATTTCCATCACAAGAAAGGAACAGGCAAAATGAACAGCTAATATCAACAGAAGTAAAATGGTGGGCTGACTTGCTTCATAACAATAAGCAGAAATAAGGTATTTAACAACGTTTGCTTTCTGTTGCAGATACTCCTTCCAGTTTTTCTCCATTTGTTGAATTCAAAGAGAAGACCCAGCAGTGGAAACTAATAGGTAATGTAACTTGCCTTGCTTCTCTGCTTCTGTTAGTAAACTACATCAGCTGTTTTCTGAAGTAATTTGTTTCCCATTAAAAGTTTTATTGTTTTCTACGTTTTTTGCCATCAAGTCACATCTGACTTGAACACATGAAGCTGCCTTATACTGAATCAAACCCGTGGTCCATCAAAGTCAGTATTGTCCACTCAGACTGGCAGCAGCTCTCCAGGGTCTCAGGCAGAGGTCTTTCACATCACCCACTTGCCTAGTCTCTTTAACTGGAGATGCCATTGATTGAACCTGGGACCTTCTGCATGCCAAGCAGATGCTCTGTCACTGAGCCATGACTTATGGTAATCCCTGGTGTGGTTTTCAAGGCAAGAGACGTTCAGAGGTGATTTGCCATTGCCTGCCTCCGTGTCGTGTCCCTGGTATTCCTTGGAGGTGTCCCTTCCAAATACTAACCAGGGTCGAGGCTGAGAGTGTGTGACTGGCCCCAGGTCACCCAGCAAGCTTCCATGGCAGAGTGGGGATTCGAACCTGGGTTTCCCAGATCCTAGTCCGACACCTTAACCACTGCACCACGCTGGCTCTTGTTTTCTGCATAGGGTAGTAGATATAACATTAAAAAAAAACCATGGAACCCAACCCTTCTGCAACATAATTCTTCCCTATTCTTGCCCACTTTAAAAAAATCTCTGCTCTCAGCTGCCTGTATGTGCAGCTCTTTCTTTATCATCCCTTACTTTCTTCGTTGCTGTTGGGCTGTTACCACCACCCTTCTTTGACGTGTAGTCCCTCGCCCATGTGACAGCGGCATATCCATCCTTCTTTGTTTGTTCTTTAATTTCCACACATGGATCTTGCATTGCGTTACACCCGAGGGACAAAGAGACACCCCAGTTCTCTGGTATGAAGCAAGTAAACTGTTTTTTATAAACAAGGGGATCTGTGAGGGACTGAGGAAACCAGTGGTCAAAACTCAGAGTGGAGAATAAACCTTGCATTTGTCAAACTGCAGCTGTGAGGTTTGGCCACTCAAGAACAACTTTCATAAACTGTGACAGCTCTTACGCTTGCAGCTTAACTTCGTTGGATTCAAGGTAGCGGGAGGAGCCGTGGCTCCAGTTAAAGGGTCTCAACAGGAGGTGTTGGAAAAGAAAGACCTTTCTCTGCCTGAGGCCCCAGAAAACCTCTGCCAGGCAGACCGCTGGTCTGACTTGGTATAAGGCAGCTTCCATTCATCCTTTTCTGTGCCAAGGAGAAAGATTTAAATAGACAAATGTGCTTGCTTCTCTTCAGGGATCCTGGAATGGCTTCGCTCTCCTTTTGCACAGTGGCTTGTATATCCCCCACCGTCTTCACTACCGTTAATGTAGTCTGGGCATTAGCAGTAGGTGACAGCCCTCTCTGTCTTCTCCGTTTCTAGGCTCTTTTCAAGACCACGAGAAGGAACTGGCAGCGCTCTTCCAGCTGTGGTTGGAGACCAAAGACCAAACGTTTTTCAAGGTGAGGTGGAAGAGTTCTTGCAATAAAGCACATCCCGGTTGGCTCTTCCACTAGGCTGACGTTAATCTCTCATTAATTGGCAGGATAACGAAGACAGCTCTGATGCCACCACACCCGTCCCTCGAGTGTAAGTACATATGAAATGGGCTGAAAATCGGGAACTAGTGTGTGCAGTATATTTCCAGCGTTGTGTAGTGGTTAAGAGCAGTGGTTAGGAGCGGCAGACTCTAATCTGGTGAACCGGGTTGGTTTCTCCACTCCTCCACATGAACCCAGCTGGATGACCTTGGGCTAGTCACAGCTCTCTTAGAGCTCTCTCAGACTCACCTACCTCACAGGGTGTCTGTTGTGGAGAGGGGAAGGGAAGACGATTGTAAGCCGGCTTGATTCTTCCTTAAGTGGTAGAGAAAGTCTGCATATAAAAACCAACTATTCTTCTTTCTTAAGCGTCCGGGCAGCTTCATTAACAACCAACACTATGTACCCGTTGATAAATAAGTTAGTGCAAACTGGGACTGTTTGTGGTTGGTTTTGTATCTTGAGGGCGGGGCGGGGGGGGCAGAATCTCTTGCATCCAGTGGCTGCTAGACAAGTAACTTTGTGAAAATGGTTCCTAATTTCCAAGAGTTGCCTCATGTGTGAGTCATTGTGCCAAACTAGCTCATTCCAACTTTGGTTCTCATTAGCCATATTGAGCCAATGCAGCTGCAAGGGAGAATGAGCTTAGATCCTGTCCTTTATCATCAGTGTCAGTTTATTTCTGCTTGTAAAGTCTTGGCCACCAACAGTGGTACCAGAGGCAGAAGGATCTTGGTCGGATTCCAGGTAGCATATTGGCCAAACAGCAGCGTTGCCATTCATTTGGCCTGTAATTTTCATGTTGGATTTTCCTTTTCTTCCAAATCTCAGTTGCTGCAGAGAGTAACTGTATAAAAAGCTGCTGGTTTTTTTTCATCCAAAGAATTGCAACATATGGTGATGAATAAATGATATCTCATTTTAGTCTAGTAATTTTTTTTTTAGTGCGTCGGTTGTGGGGGCAGGGTTGTTTTTGCTTATTGCCAATTAGTGATAACTTCTTCATAGTTTGGCAACTGCCTAGTTTTTATCCTATCCAGTGTTAGGAAGGGAAAGTGTTATAAATGAAATAAAATCCAATAAAATAAAACGCTGGATTATAGTGTTTTGGTGTATAGATGACAAAAATGAAGTGGAGAGAGGTAGCTGCTAGGAAACATTTCTAGAATGATTGCATCATGTTAATACTTCTGCTGTGCTTCAGTCCTTTCTGGTGGTTCCAGACTTCTAAAATTCTAATGCATTGGGTATTAACTGTCCCATTTTGTTAATTGTACTGACTCACTATGTGTAATCCACCTTGAGACCCCATGAGAGAGGCGGACTATAAATGACGTAAATAAAATAAATAGAAGTATTGTAAACAGTCCAGCAGTTGAACCTGTGGTATGCTCCAAGCTTCTAGACATTCTCCCCCCTCCCCCTAGTAATTTGGACTGAAATTGCAAGTACAACATATTCTATAAATCGACAGTTCTCAGAAGGCTACACAGAAGTTGGCTAGGTGGGACGCAGGGCTTTCATAACAATTACCAACAGTTTGCTCTCCCTCAATCCCCATGTCCATCTGACATGCCCTCTCCTGCCCACCCACCTGCCACAGATTACCCATCTGTGACTGTTCGACCTGTCTGTCATAACCTGGTACACCTGATCCCTGTTTGATGTGCCACTTCCTGCCAATCTTACCTGCCAAGGATTATCCATTAAAGCCATAGCAATGACATCGAACAACTTCAGAGCAAAAGGTTCAGTTACTCTTAGAGGACTCTGACCCTCAATGTACTTATTTTGTTGCTCGTTTTGTAGAGGCCGCACAGAAGAGTTGAATGGAAGTGTTTTTAGAGATGGGTCCTATTTAAGTTTTATGGTTTCATCGTTCAAGACCTCAGTCTAAGGACGGGGGGTTTGAGTTAAAAATAACATTTACTCCCAGCAATACTATTGCAACTTTTTATGTCCTTAAATTTTACCATAAATGAGAAATATAGCAACAGAATGCCTGTAAACATATAGAAGTTCCGCTCAGAGAAAGTGGGCTTTTTGTCTCTTATCACGGCGGGACCCGGGTTCTTTGACAGAGTGATCGGTGGGACGTAAGATACAAAAGGTTGAGAACCGCTAGCGTAAAGTACAAATTGCTTTTTCCTCCCCTTTCATGTAGTGGTCTGTTGAGGATGTTATAAGGACTCTGCAAGAATTCTTTTGTGGTTACACTTACATTGTAGTTACCCAGGCCTCACACTGGTGTTTGTTTCAGAAGGACTGACTACGTGGTCCGGCCTAGCACTGGGGAAGAGAAACGCATCTTCCAGGAACAGGTGACGAGCTCGGCCATCCTGCCTAGTTTATTGTATATGTTTAATCAATATTAGATGACACAAAGGATGTTTTGGCCCTGACTGGGCTAGTCAGATCTTGGAAGCTAAGCAGGGTTGCCCCTGGTTAGTATTTGGATGGGTGACCCCCAAGGAGGTCAAAGATTGCTATGCAAAAGCAGGCAATAGCAAACAACCTCTGTTAGTCTCTTGCCTTGAAAACCCCAGGGGTGTCGAACTCATTTGTTACGAGGGCCAGATATGACATAAATGTTACTTGGTCGGGCCAGGCCATGCCTCGCCAGCCCAGATTGGGACTGGGGGGCTGTGGCTGGCCCGTGGGCTAGATAAGAGCTCTCAAGGGGCCAGATCCAGCCCACGGGCCATATGTTTGACACCCCTGCCCTACGAGGTCACCATAAGTCCTGGAGATTTGGGGGTGGAGCCTGGGGAGGACAGGGACCTCAGTGGGGTACAATGCCATAGAGCCCGCCCTCCAAAGCGGCCATTTTCTTGAGAGGAACTGACCTCTGTAGTCTGGAGGTGAGCTGTAATTCCAGGGGATCTTCAGGTCCCACCTGGAGGCTGGCATCCCTAGCATCTGCTAATCCTCACCTCCCCAGCCACACTTGGCCTATTCCTGGGGAGTGATGATTGCTCTCCCCTCCTTCTTTCCCCCTGCATAGCTGCTAGCTTTCCCTCTTCTTCCAGCCACTCCTCCCATAGTCTGTGACCTGGGGCTGGCTGAGATAGGCTGTAGGCCTTCTCGGCTTGCCCCTGCTTCCCTTGAGCTTGCCCCTCCCCAGGCCTCAGTGCCTGGGCCGCTGCCGGGCCCAACAGGAGCTGGGCGACTCCTCCCATCCTTCCCCCAGCCTCCTTGGTGGTTGCTGGCACTGACACCTCAATGGAGCTGCCCTGAGGCTGGGCCCCAGACAGCGCAGACTGCAGAAACCGCTTCGCCAATGGGGGCAGCTCAGAGTCCGACACTGTCCCCAGATAGTAGTGTCTGCTGGAAATTTTCTCAGCTCTCCCTTTGCTTCGTGAATCTCTCGCTCAAATGGATGCTCTCCAGAGACCAGCATGGAGTAGTGGTTAAGAGCGGAGGACTCTAATCTGGAGAACTGGGTTTGATTTCCCCACTCCTCCACCTGAAGCCAGCTGGGTGACCTTGAGCTAGTCACAGTTCTCTTAGAGCTCTCAGCCCCACCTACCTCACAGGGTGTCTGTTTTTGTGGGGCGAGGAAGGGAAGGCCATTGTAAGCCAGTTTGATTCTCCTTAAAAGGTAGGGGAAAGCGGCATATAAAAGCAACTCTTCTTCTTTTCGCACGCAGGAGCGTTATCGATACAGCCAGCCTCACAAAGCCTTCACGTTCCGCATGCACGGCTTTGAATCGGTGGTAGGTCCGGTGAAGGGCGTATTTGACAAAGAAACATCTCTGAACAAAGCTCGAGAACATTCTCTGTTGCGTTCAGACAGGCCTGCGTATGTCACCATCCTGTCTCTTGGTAAGTTGGCGTTCAGTGTGGTGGAGTATTTCTATACATTGTGCAGTCTTCCAGATTTTTTATATTTTATTTTATTAAACTTGTATCCCACCCCCACAGCAAAAGCCATAATAGTTCATGAAAGGGGATAGGGCATAGCCATAAAGCCCTGAAGTAAAGATTCATAAAGTCCAAAGTTCAGTCATTGGTATCTCCTGTATGATTTATATGTATAACGTCCCAGGTTTAATCCAGAGAGCCATTATGGTGTAGTGGCTAGAATGTCAGACTAGGATCTGTGAGACCCGGGTTTGAAACCCCACTCCATGAAAGCTTGCTGGGTGACTTTGGGATCAGTCTTGTCTCTCAGCCTAACTTACCTTATAGACTGCTGGTTGTGACAAGAAGAAGAAGAGTTGGTTTTTATATGCCGACTTTCTCTACCACTGAAGGGAGAATCAAACCGGCTTTCTGTCTCCTTCCCTTCCCCTCCCCACACCGGACTCCCTGGGAGATAGGTGGGGCTGAGAGAGCCCTAAGAGAGCTGTGACTAGCCCAAGGTCTCGTAGCTGTCTTCATGTGTAGGAGTGGGGAAACCAACCTGGTTTTCCAGATTAGAGTCCGCCCCTCATGTGGAGGAGTAGGGAATCAAACCTGTTTCTCCAGATTAAAGTCCACCGCTCCAAACCACCGCTCTTAACCACTACACCACACTGCCATAAAATGGAAAAGGAGAGAATGATGTTATAAGCTACTTTGGGTCTCTTGGGGAGAAAAGCAGAGTATAAATATCGAAATAAATAAAATATTCCTGGCTTCCTATTAAAGGGTCTCGGTTAGTAAAACTTCTCACATGGAGAACTGCCGCCTCTCAGAATAGACCATTCCTGTAAGATAGGAAGGTGTCTAATAAACGGTTCAAGTAAATAAATAAAAATAGTATTGGGTGAAATGGATCAGCGCTCTGGCTTGATATAAGGCAGCTTTTGTTCGTTCAAAGAAGATTGCGGTGTTAAGCTGCCGACAGGCTGCTAGAACTGGGAAGCGCAGTCGACAGAAATTTCCGCACCTGGAATCAACCAGTAAAAGTAGGAGCTGAACTGAGAACATGGCACGGCACCTTCTTTGGCGTCGAGTTGATGATGGCTGTGGAAAGCTTGAAAGCGAAAGAAGCTGGGTCGTAGAATAGGGCGGAACTTTTCTGTATTTGAGGAAAGGACAGAGGGATTTTGGCTGCTGCAACCACGCTTGGCAGCTGTCTGTTGAGAAGGCTGTAGGAATCAGGACAGAAGCTTCAGCTGAAATGGCAACAACATGGAAACTCTTGTTTGTACAAGATTGCGGAAGGTCGGGAGGAACTACCGTCAAAACAAAAGAGTTGCATTAGGCGAAGTAGGGAAGCTCCAGGGCAGATGGAACTCGACTGGTTCGAGGACGTGTGTTTCAGTGTATGTTTCTGCCATGCTCTTGACTGTGCTTTTTCCCTTAGTTCGTGATGCTGCAGCTCGTCTCCCTAATGGAGAGGGAACACGCGCTGAGATCTGTGAACTGCTTAAGGACTCGCAGTTTCTGGCCCCTGATGTCACTAGCGCTCAGGTGAGCCAAATTAAGTGAGGGCCAGGTTATCCTTTGTCAGAGTTCCATGCCTGAAAAACTTCCTGTTGAACACTGGCAGTGTTTTGTGATGGGTTTTAAGGCCCACAAGTCACAAGGTGGGGTGGAAAGCTGCAAACCGGCTGATGATGCCGTTAGCAAAATCTCTTTTAAGATCTAGGGTAGTGGTTCCCAAAGTGGGCAGTACCACCCCCTGGGATTACCTAAGGGTGCACTAAGAGGCAAGGGGGCAGCAGTGGGGCGCTAGAGGTGTGCCCCTTCAACAGTTGTTGGATAGGGTAGGGGGCACTGGGGTTGAGTTTGTGGAACCAAGGGGGCGGTGGCCAGAAAAGTTGGGGAATCACTGATCTAGGGCTTTTCCACATGTTTTTTTTCTGCCGGTACTGGCTCCTTCCAGCTTTGGTTTATCCCCTGAGTTTATCACACTTTTTTTTCCCGTTAGTTTTTGCTTTGTTCTCCCCCCCAGGGGGGGGGGGTTGGGCTTTTGAGACCTGTTTTACCCTTATCTTTTCCTGTAAGCTGATTTTGAGTTGGTTTTTTTCCTTCTGCTTAATGTTTCTATTGGTTTTCTTTGTCCTGCCTGCTCCCACCCACCTCCAGCCCACTTTTCAATTATGGGCTGCAGTCATCATCAAACCACTCCCTCTCCTCGCCCTCCCAAAAATGAGTGGTTTCATTTTTTTAAAAAGGCACTAAAATATTGATAATAATATTGTAGTGATAATTTAAGCAGGTTCTCTGAATTCTCAGCTTTCTTAAAAAAAAAAAAAAAGTCCCTAAACCTTTTGTTCGCAGAGATATAAGGGAAAAGACATCTTTGTGAGGGAGGGGGGTAGAGACTTACTTTTTTAAAAAAAGGAAAGTGGAATTCAGAGAACCTCCTTAAACTGTCATTACCAGGCTGTGTCAATATAAGCACGCACAAAACAATAAGAAGGAGAGGAGCTGTGATGCCATCAATGACAACAGCACCCTCCCTTGAAAATTCTCATTTTTAAAGCATGTGCAACTGAAAATGCAGAGGGAGGGCAGGCATGTGGAAGAACTGATTCCAATGATTGTGGATGGACTGCCAAGAAAATCAGGAGTACATCAAGCATGCAGAAAAGCCCCTGAACATGGACACAGCAGTTGGTGGTAGCCTGCAGAAACATAAATATATAATGCAGCCGGTGTCATTTTGGTTGCAGACCTATAACTTCAGTGCTTGAAAGCCCTCTCTCTGTCTGCCATTGGAATAGGTGTTGTTTTGTTCTGAATAGCCAGAGAAATCCACACGTATTCTGCAGATGTTTTCATACCTCGTGCCAGGGATGGCTTAGATATTTGACTCATTTGCGTGTGTGCTGCTTTTTTCCTCCCAGCGTGCCTAAGAACACGCTTGCTACACTGATTCTTTTTTAGATCCCTTATTTCAACACAAGATCTCTTCTCAGGTTAACACCGTTGTGAGTGGCGCGCTGGATCGACTGCACTACGAGAAGGATCCCTGTGTAAAGTACGACATCGGCCGCAAACTGTGGATATACCTGCATCGAGACAGGAGTGAAGAGGAGTTTGGTGAGTGGTCCCTAGGAGGGTCTTACTGTATCCAGTGTGCAGGAACATTGGGATATCATGGGATTTGTGCGGGCTTGCATTAAATGTAGGGAAAAGGGCCACTGTTTAATTAGAATTTCTCTGTGGAGAAAAGCTCACAGCATCCCAGAAATATAGGGATGGGAGCAAACTGTAGCTTCAACTCCTTGGCCTGGAAAAGTATCCAACAGTGCCATTTGTGTTACCTGGGCAATAGTTTGGATAATAGTTCAGTGGCTGTTTTTCCAAATAGTTGGATAACACACAGAGAGACCAAGGAGTTCTATGCTAATCAGGTTAAAAAAATAGATATATCTAACTAAAACCCTGGCAGGTTAGTGGAAATGCAAGGTAAATATGTTTTTACCCTGTTTAATGTAAATTCTGCCATTACAGGGAATGTGTGTGTATATATACATATAATTTTTCTCTTGTTCCTGTCTGACGAGCAATCACTTTCATTAACTTGTCGTGCTAGTTAAATGGCATAAAAGCCTCCCTGGGAGCACGTTTAGGAGGACATTGTATACATGCATCCAGAGCTTTGACCATTTCCATGTAAGACCTGCTTCTCTCTGACTAGCAAGTTATCCAGCTTGGGTGCGTTTTCTCTCGATCACAGAGCAGAGATTCTTGGAATTGCTAGTGTACGCCCACGGGAAAAGGTTGACTGCGTAGACATGCAGCGTCCATGTTAACATCTGCTTGATGATTTGTTACCTATTTTTGCCTACAGAGCGGATTCATCAGGCCCATGCCGCTGCCGCGAAAGCCAAAAAAGCCCTCCAGCAGAAGCCCAAACCTCCTGCAAAGACAGTAAGTTGCCTGGTGCACATGCATGGGGCAGAGGTGCTTTAGACTTCTGTAACTGTTCTCAGCTGATAGGACTACACCCCCTCGCTGGCTGTCTTCAAGCAGGACGAACACTTGTCTGGGATTCTTTAGGCTGATCATGCATTGAGCGGGGGTTGGATTTGATGGCCTGTATGGCCCCTTCCAGCTCCATGGTTCTATGACTTCCAGCTGCCCTGCCTCAAGGGTTCGGGGTGGATAACAGTTTGCTAACTATTTTACCCATATGAGCCCTGTGGCGCAGAGTGGTGAGCTGCAGTACTGCAGTCGAAAGCTCTGCTCATGACCTGAGTTTGATCCTGACGGAAGTCGGTTTCAGGTAGCCAGCTCAAGGTTGACTCAGCCTTCCATCCTTCCAAGGTTGGTAAAATGAGCACCCAGCTTGCTGGGGGTAAGGTGTAGACGACTGGAGAAGTCAATGGCAAACCACCCCGTAATTAAAGTCTGCCTAGTAAACATCATGATGTGATGTCAGCCCATGGGTCAGTAATGACCCTATGCTTGCACCTTTACCTAAGGATTATTTCCCTTTCCTTGCCCCCTCCTTTCCTCTCTTTTGGTTTATTCCCCCACCCCACCCCCTTTTTTTAGTTTTCTGTCTCCTCTCAATGAAGTTATGAGATCTTTGACAGCTGGGGCCCGCTTGTTGTCACTGTAGCCTCCCACCTTGTGGAATATTTTCCCTTTTAGATATGGTAGGGAATAAGCTAATTTAAGACACCATCAATATGTATTTGATATTTTTAGATTAGGCTTTAGGAGAGCCAGCGTGGTGTAGTGGTTAAGAGTGGTGGTTTGGAGCGGTGGACTCTAGTCTGGAGAACTGGGTTTGATTCCCCACTCCTCCACATAAGCGGCAGAGGCTAATCTGGTGAACTGGATTTGTTTTCTCGCTCCTACGCTTCATCCATCAGAGTGCCTCTTCCTTCTGCTTCCCTTCTCTCCCCCCCACCCCCTGCCCAGCAAGCTCAGTGCATTTGTTGTTCCATTGGTGACGATTTTTTGCTGTTGCCATCGCAGAAATCCAGCTGCAAGGAGAGTTCGGTGAAAGTGGCCAGTGGTAACACCTCTGAGCCGAGCCAGCTGAGCCTCAGCGACTCCAGCATGCCTCCTACCCCAGTGACACCCACGGCCCCTCAGTTGCCGGCAATGCCCGTTTCCCCACCCCCGGTCTCCGTGGTCAGCAAAAGTATGCCGAGTGTTACTCCAGAGCAAGCGAAACCCAACCAAAGGTAAGCCATTCCACCTTACTTGACAAAAAGTAGAGATGCATCCGTTCACTGAATTTGAATTAGCCCCCAGGAGTGAGGTGTTCAGACACGTATGGAACAATTTTAGAAAACATAGATCTATCTAAAGCAATTACAATTAACCTTTATTGCTCACTGACAAACAGAGACATAAACAATTTTACAAATTTAGAATAAACACAATTAATAAAGGCTTCATCCATTTGTGATAACAGGGTAAACTTGCATTATCAGAGCTAAACTATCTAAAGCAGGAGTTGCCAACATGGTGCCCATGGGCACCAAGTCAGCACCAACTCCTTTCCTGGCACCCACCAAGTGTTTTTAGGAAGTAGGGGTGACCAGGTGGGGCCTTTACCCAGCAGGTCGTCTGATCGGCCATTGGAGATCTGATTGTGCAGATTGAAAGAAAAAAAGATTGCTTTGGCAGCCGCCGCCACCACAGTACAAGGATCTACATAGAGGCTCAAGTAAGTTACGCATAAGCAGGAAAATACGTTTATACAAGAGTTTTATTTTAAAAAGGCTTCCTGTTTAAAAAAGACTTCTGCCTGAAATGTTGCTGTTGATGCATGACATTACTCCCTGACATTTCATGGTTGGCTCCAACTACAGAGATAGGCATTTTGTTGTTACGCTCAACACCTGTGTCAGAATTCCAAAGGTGCTCACAAAGGCTTTAACGGGTCGGGGACCCCTGATCTAAAGAGGAAGATGCTGCAGGGGGAAACCAGCATGCAGTTCTAAGGCAGAATCTTAATTCAAGGTGACCATTATCATCCTGTTAGGTCTGTGCTACCGGGGCGGACCAGCTGCCCTGCAAGGGAAGGATGTCTTGAAACAATCCTGGTGGCTCAATAAAACCAAACCACACTTGTAAGCAGGAAGGGTGGAAGAGGCCAGAAAGTCTCTTGAGCTGCTCATGGCTCTTTTTGACACGTCTCTTGTGGGTTCATTTTTTTCCAGAGAGTTAATAATGGTTTGCTTTGAGGAGAAAATGATCTCTTGTATGCAGACGCTACCCTCAGTGTAGTGGATGGGCAGTAGATTCAGGACAGACAAAAGGAAATGCTTCTTTTCACAACAAGGGGTTAGGGTTAGGGGGCCAGCGGGATGCCGCTGCCAGGCTGGTTAGGGTCCCAGAGGATGTCGTGATGGCCACAGGCATAGACAACTTTAGAAGGGGGTTAGACAAATTCCTGGAGAACAGATCTATTAGTGGCTACTACCTTTGCTGACTACAAGGAACCTCCACGTTTATAGGCAGTAAACTTCTCAATTCTAGTGCCAGGAGGCAACATCAGGGGAAGGCCTTGGCCAGTATGCCCTTTTGGCCCTCCAGAGTAATTTGGTTGGCTACTGTGTGAGACAGGATTCTGGACTAGATGGACCACTGGTCTGATCCAGCAGGGCTCTTCTTTTAGATTCATTTTAAACACCTGAATAATTTACTACATTAACAGCAAGGAGTTGACCAAGATTGGTCATTGGAACCGAGAGCTGTGTTGCTTCTTTTCAAGTTAACCAGATCATTTCTCTCTCCTCCCCCCTCCATTCCTCCACAGCATCCTTCTGGTGTCTTCTCCTACCATGCCGCAGCTTGGGACGTTGCTTTCCACCACGCAGAATACCACCCAGACTCAGGCTGGCCCTCCGCAGCCCCCCTCTCGGGCAGCTGGCCACACCGTCTCCTCTGGACTCCCGCAGGTCCGAGTGGTCACGGCCCAGGCCAGCCTGCCAGCTGTATCTCAGCCGGCCCCAACGATAGCGCAGCCGCAGCAGCCACTGCCGCCAACATCTGTACCGCAGATCCGCATCCCTGCCACTTCCGCGCAAAGCAAAGTCCTGCCTCAGGTGAGGAATGTCTATGAAAGCAAGTAAAAGAACTCGCGTGGCCCGTCTCCATCCCAGACTGCTTTCTCCAGCACTAATCTCTGTGATTTTACACTTTTTAAGACAGCAATTGAATACAGTGCAGTGCCCTTAAAATGAGTACACTTTTGTTAAACACCATGCAACGTGTAGTAATGCTGCTGAACACCATTGATCTCCAGTAGAGCCAAATAACCGGGGTAGAAAATGTATGGAGTCTCCCTCGCCAGAGATCCTGAAGCTGCCTTATACTGCATCAGACTCTTGGTTCGTCAAGGTCAGCGTTGTCTTCTCAGACTGGCAGTGGCTTTGCAGGGACTCAGGCAGAGGTCTTTTGCGTCACCTGTCACCTGATCCTTTTAACTGGAGATGCCTGGGATTGAACCTGGGACCTTCTGCATGCCAAACAGATGCTGTACCACTGAGCCACGACCCCTCTTCCAGCAAAGGCTTGGACAGCCGTTGGTCAGAAATAATAATAATAATAAAATTCTTTCAATTTATATCCTGCCCTGCCCAGTTGAAGCTAGGCTCAGCTCTAGCTTTGGATTGCCTGCATTGAATGTGGGGTTGGACTAGCTGGCCTCTAAGGCCCCTTTGAACGCCCGAAGTATGACTCCTCAAGTGGGTAACTTGCAAATACATGCAGAGGTCATCATTGTACAGCAAAACATTTCTAGAGAAAACGGGCTTTAAGCAGTTACCAAAAGGATGCATTCGAATGAGCAGTTTCCAAGAGTTATCCTGAAAGGAGGGAAGGTCGTTGACTCACGGGTTCTGATGCGTTGAGCAGTCTGGAGATGAATGCAGGGATCTCTCAAGTAATGTGTGTGACGTCTTGTCTGTTTGCTCTTCCCATTAGGGTGTTATGACTGTCCCGGTGAAAGCTCAAGCCAACCCAGTCCAGGTGCAACGGCCAGTCGTTTCAGTAACGGGGCCAGCCCCTGTTGCTGGGACAGGGATTTCTGCAGCGCCCAGTCCCGCCCCAAAGCCAGCCACTAGTTCCCCAGGCAGCTCTACGCCCAACTCCTCTGCGACTTCCTCCTCTTCCACCTCTTCCTCCTCCTCTTCATCCACCGCTGTCCTCCAGAATGTCGCCGGCCAAAATATCATCAAGCAGGTGAGGATCGGCGCTTTAATGAGAAATGGGGTTAAGAAGTAAATACAAAAGTGTGCTCACTTCGACCATGGGTACATCTAGCCTAGCATTCTGTTTCCAGCAGGGGACAGTCAAATACAAACTGAGCCAGGTTTCAGATTAAGTAGGTCCCTACAATTCAACTAAGTGTTGTACAAGCAACAGGCAATACACAGAGCCCCAAAGGCTTTACAGTTTGATAGAGACAAAGGGAAGAAGAGATGGGGAAGGGGAGTGGGGGCAACAGTGTTCCTGCGTTGCTGAAGGTTGCATAGTGCCTGTTGATGGAGGAAAGGTTTCCTTGCTGCTCTCTCCCGGTATCTGGCTTTTTTGTAATGAGGTTTGTTACGAAAAGCTGTGCCTGTATTTTCTCTCTCCTTTTTCCCGTAAAAGAACGGCCTCCGTCAGCATTCCTGGTACTGCATAACGTTCTCTAGCAGCGATAAGGGCATGGGTTGATTTGACACACTGAGCTTTGTGTGTGCTGGAGAGCCAGCATGGTGTAGTGGTTAAGAGCTGTGGTTTGGAGCGGTGGAGTCTGATCTGGAGAACTGGGTTCAATTCCCCACTCCTCCACGTGAGCAGCAGAGGCTAATCTGGTGAACTGGATTTGTTTCCCCACGCCTACACATGAAGCCAGCTGGGTGACCTTGGGCTAGTCACACTCTTTCAGCCCCACTTACCCCAAAGGGTGTCTGTTGTGGGGAGGGGAAGGGAAGGTGATTGTAAGCCGGTTTGATTCTTCCTTAAGTGGTAGAGAAAAGTCAGCATGTAAAAACCAACTCTCCTCCTCCTCTTCTCCCTCCTCTTCCTCCTCCTCTTCTTCTTCTTCACAGGTGGCCATTACTGGACAGCTCGGCATGAAAAACCAGCCTGGCAGCGGCATCCCGCTGGCCACCTCCAACTTCCGTATCCAGGGCAAGGATGTGCTGCGCCTGCCTCCCTCCTCCATCACCACTGACGCCAAGGGGCAGACTGTCCTGCGCATCACCCCGGACATGATGGCGACCCTGGCCAAGTCCCAGGTCACCACTGTCAAACTGACTCAAGACCTCTTCTCCGCTGCTGCCGGAAGCGCGTCCACCGGGAAAGGCATCTCAGCGACTCTGCACGTCACCTCCAGCCCCATCCAGTCTTCTGACTCGCCCGCCAAGACCAGCGCTCCCAGCTCGGCTTCGCCAAGCCCGGCAGGGCCCACGGTGGTCAAAGTGACTCCTGACTTAAAGACGATGGAATCCACCAGCTCAGCATTCAGACTGATGCCTGCCCTGGGCATGACCATGGCTGACCAAAAGGGCAAAGTCATGACCACCGTGGCATCCACAGAAGCCAAGCCCGCCGCTACTATAAGAATCGTGCAGGGGGTGGGGGTCATGCCCCCCAAAACCGGGCAAACCATTACCGTTGCCACTCACGCCAAGCAGATGTCCTCTTCGGCTGCGGTGAGTGTGCCAGGTACCGTCCACACGTCAGCTGTTTCTTTGCCGACCATGACCGCTTCCGTGTCCAAGGCAGTTGCTGTCATGTCGGGAGGAGCTGGGACACCCATAACTATAGGAACGGGAGCAACCACGATGCGGCAAGTCCCAGTCAGCACCACCGTCGTCTCCACCTCCCAAGCGGTAAGTAAGGCTGCCGTGCTGTGGATTAAGCTGGGCTGGAAAGTCTCTACAATGAGATGCCTTTGGTGTAGTGGTGTAGTGGTTAAGAAGGGTGGTTTGGAGTGGTGGATACTGATCTGGGAGAACCGGGTTTGATTCCCCACTCCTCCACAACCAACTCCTTCTTCTCCTTCCTCCTCTTCTTCCTCTTCCTCCTCTTCTTCCTCCTTTTCTTCCTCTTCCTCCTCTTCTCCTTTTCTTCCTCTTCCTCTGATCTGGAGAACCGGGTTTGATTCCCCACTCCTCCACATAAGCGGCGGAGGCTAATCTGGTGAACTGGGTTTGTTTCCCCAATCCTACACATGAAGCCAGCTGGGTGACCTTGAGCTAGTCACACTCTCTCAGCCACACCCACCTCACAGGGTGTCTGTTGTGGGGAGGGAAAGGTGATTGTAAGCTGGTTTGATTCTTCCTTAAGTGGTAGAGAAAGTCGGCATATAAAAACCAACTCTTCTTTTTCTTCTTCTGCCTCTGAGCTTTCCTCTCAGTTAAAAGGCTTGAACAAATGCTGATGGATCATTGCTTTAGCATGCTCATTGCTCCTTCCATAACACCAGAAGTTATAGTTCTGATATCAAATTCAGGAGGAACTACAGTCCCATAACAGCAGTATTCTAGTGTGGAAGTATGAGTTTCAGAGAGGCATTGGAGCCCTCTTCTTCTATGGCAGAAAGCGCTCTATGGAATTCCTGGTCCTGATTTCTTCTGTTTATCCAGGGGAAGCTGCCTGCCCGAATCACAGTGCCTCTCTCAGTCATAAGCCAGCCCGTGAAAGGCAAGAGTATGGTGACCGCCCCCCTTATCAAGGGCAACCTTGGAGCCAAGTGAGTAAAACGTGGGAGTCTGTGTAATGTTTAGTATTGCATTTCTGATAAATACAGCTGAGAGACAGGGTCAGAGTATGGAAACCTAGTTGCGTAAGATGGCTTGAAAGCACTGACATTTACAAGTCCTGTTTTCAGGCGCTGAAAATGTACCTAATATATGTTAGTATTCATTGAATACTAAACACAGTCTCTCCCCCTGTATCTTTGCAGTAGTGAATGACCCCGAGTTTCCGTGAGTGGTTGTTTTATGTGTCTAATGCAGCGGTTTCCAAACTTTTTTAGTCATGGAGCACTTTTCAGAAGAGAAATTTGTCACAGAGCACTAATTTTCACCCAGCACCCATATACTAAACCAAATTACAGTAGTATTGTCGATAAAAGGTACACACGAAGCTGCTTTATACTGAAATCAGACCCTTGGTCCATCAAAGTCAGTATTGTCTACTCAGACCAGCAGCGGCTCTCCAGGGTCTCAGGCAGAGGTCTTTCACATCACCTACTTTCTAGTCCCTTTAACTGAAGATGCTGGGGATTGAACCTGGGACCTTCTGCATGCTAAGCATTTAAGTAGTTTAAGTAGTTTAAGCATCTGGACATAATAATTTCTACTCGATACTTACCTACACACAGTTCATGCCCACAAAAATTCACAATTTTGAGATCTTGTCACATGTATTTGTTTTTCTTTCCAATCTCTTCACGGAGCACTAGGAGATGTTTCGTGGAGCACCAAGTGCTACGTGGAGCACAGTTTGGGAACCGCTGGTCTAATGCAAAGCTTCTTAAACTGTGGGTCGCGACCCCATATAGGGTCGTGTAACTGAATGTGTGGGGCGTGAAAAAATTGGCAACACTAAAAGGTTTCTTTATGATTTATTATCAGTAAATGCTTGATTTGTATACCTATTTTATATACCTATACACCAAGGGTCACATAAAAATTTCTCAGGTGAAAAGGGGTCGCGAGTGGAAAAAGTTTAAGAAGCCCTGGTCTAATGGATAGTTCCTCTCTTTTTCAACTGGCCCCTGTTTGTTTAATAGCAACAATTCACATGTGACATAATATGCATCCCTGTGCTTTCAAAGTCTTTATTTTCCCATTTCTGCCTTTGAGATGCTGTTAAAAGAACAAAGGGCAGCCTGGTCAGTTTGTAACCATCTCAGGTCCCGACTAGACATGACGACATCTCCAAAATCACCATGGGGACACTGATGCCATTTTAGAAATTAAATTCCCTTTGTTTGTAAAATCTGCAGGGGGCAGATCCTGACTGGGACTGTGGCATGGGGGAGGGGCACCTGCCCCCTCCCCCGCCCACTGTTTTCAACAGCCCAAATGCTGGGGGTTTGGGCTCTTCAAAACAGCATGGGGGAGGAGACCCCCCTTCTTCCCCCTGTGCCATGCTCCTGATCAGGATTGGGCCTCCCCAGGTCTTGTAAACAAAGGTAATTTAATCCCTTAAATAGCAGCCCCGTGGTGAATTTGGGGACATCGTCATGTCTAGTTGGCACCTGATTTGTCAATCCTGTTCCCCCTTAAAGAAACGATCGCTCCCCCCACCTTAAAGAAACACCATCGAGTGCAGAGCTTCCTAGACCAGAGGTTCACAAACTTTTTGAGTCATGGAGCACTTTTCAGGAGAGAAATTTGTCACAGAGCACTAATTTTCACCTAGCACCTATATGCTAAGCCGAATGACAGTAGTATTTTTCTTCCCAATCTTTTCATGGAGCACTCGGAGATGTTTTATGGAGCACCACGTGCTCCACGGAGCACAGTGTGGAACCTCTGTCCTAGACCATCTTTGCAAGAATTTTTTTTTTAAGTGCACACAGTCTTTGGTCTAGAGCTCAGGACTGTGTTTAGAATAGAGGTGCTCATGAGATTGTCGCATTTTATCCTCACCCCATAATAAAAATAAAAACACACATTCAATAGCTGACAAATTTGGCTAAATGGAAGACCTGTTGCAGTGTTGTAAACTATAACTGCTTAGCCGCTCCTGTCAAAGAACTGGGTGGCGGTCCTGATGGAGGCCGAAAGGCCGGTGCGTAGGCATAATATATTTTCCAGGCCTTGCTGCACTACAAGGGGTACTTGAGAGCAATCGGGCATCACCAGTAACTCTTTGATGGGTTTCTTTCCTTAGCATCAGCGGACTGGGTAGGAATATCATCCTTACCACGATGCCGGCCGGGACAAAACTGATTGCTGGGAACAAGCCCGTCAGCTTCCTCACGGCGCAGCAGCTGCAGCAGCTGCAGCAACAGGGCCAGGCAACACAGGTAAGGATCACATCTCACCTTCTGCTTCAGTGGTGCAGCATCACTTGGAAGGCTGTGTACAGTTCTGGTTCCCACACTTTAAAAAGGATATTGCAGAGCTTGAGAAGGTGCAAAAAAGAGCAGTCAAAATGACCAGGGAGCTAGAGCAATTGCCCTATGAGGAGCGGTTAAAACGCTTAGGGCTGTTTAGCTTGGAAAGAAGAGGTCTATAAAATTATGCATGATATGGAGAGAGAGACCTGGATGGGCCAGGCTAGCCAGATCTCGTCAGATCTCAGAAGCTAAGCAGGGTCAGCCCTGGTTAGTATTTGGATGGGAGACCATCAAGGAATACCAGGGTTGCTGTGGAGAGGAAGGCACTGGCAAACCACCTCTGTTAGTCTCTTGCCATGAAAACCCCAAAAAGGGGTCGCCATAAGTCGGCTGCGACTTGACCGCACTTTACACACACACACACACACACACACACACACACACACACACACACACACACATGGAGAGAGTGGACAGGAAGAAGTTTTTCTCCCTCTCCCATAATGCCAGAACGTGGGGTCACCTGCTGAAGCTGGAGGGGGAGAGATTCAAAATAGATAAAAGGAAGTATTTCTTCACAGAACGAATAGTTAAATTGTGGAACTCCCAGGATTTGGTGATGGCTGCCAACTTGGAAGGCTTTAAGAGGGGAGTGGACATGTTCATGGAGGGGAGGGCTATCCGTGGCTACTAGTCAAAATGAATACTGGTCATGAGCCATACCTATTCTCTCCCGTATCAGAGGAGCATGCCTATCATTAGGTGCTGTGGAACACAGGCAGGACAATGCTGCTGCAGTCGTCTTGTTTGTGGGCTTTCTAGAGGCACCTGATTGGCCACTGTATGAACAGACTGCTGGACTTAATGGGCCTTGGTCTGATCCAGCATGGCTTTTCTTATGTTCTTAAATAAAATAAATATCCCATGGCTATTCCTTACATGCAGGTATCATTTGTTGGGCCCTGACCTGGATAGCCCAGGCTAGCCTGATCTAGTCAGATCTCAGAAGCCAAGCAGGGCCCATCCTGGCAAGTATTTGGATGGGAGATCTCCAAGGAATACCAAGGTTGCTACACAGAGGCATACAATGGCAAACCACCTCTGAACGTCTGTTACCTTGAAAACCCTGGGAAGGGTTTCCATGAGTCAGCTGTGACTTAAGAACAAAAAAACCCCAAAACCCATTAGTTGGAAGCGTATCTAATGCTCACTTTGTGGTAGTGGAAAGTGCTGCCAAGTCATATAGTGACCGCATAGGATTTCGAAGGCAAGAGCTATTGGGAGGTGGTTTGCAATTGCCTACTTCCACCTGGGCTGAGAGTTCTGAGAGAATTGTGACTGGCCCAAGTCACACCCAGCAGGCTTCATGCGTAGGAGTAGGGAATCAAACCCTGTTCTCCAGATTAGAGTCTGTTGCTCTTAACCACTACACCACGCTGGCTCTCATGCTCACTTTACCTTTATGCTAGAAGCCTTGCTTTAAACATTTGTTAACGGGCAACTTTGTGAAGAAAGGTGACCGTTTCCGTTCCAGTCTCACTAAGTATCTGTGCTTTTTGTAACATGACTGAGGGTGGAGCTGGTAATTAAAACTAACCTCTGCTTCTTTCCCATTTGCACAGGTGCGAATTCAGACTGTCCCTGCTTCGCATCTCCAGCAGGGCACAGTGTCCAGTTCTACCAAAACAGTCTCCACGGTGGTTGTGACCGCGGCGCCATCTCCCAAACAGACACAAGATCCACAGTGAATGCAGCTGTGGAAGATAACTTGTTTTCAAAGCTAAGCTAGTCCTCTTCTCTCAGTTCTGTTCATCTTGGGTTAGAGCTGGTACCTAGAATACTGGAATCTCCCACGAGGAATGTTTGCCCTTTGATTGGACAGAGAATGAAACACAAACCCTCAAACAAGCACCAGAGGGTACTGTGTTTAACAACATGATATATTCATGTTAAGATGCAGGACTGGCAGTCCAGGGTTTTATGTTTTCCTTTTTGGGGGATTTTCCTTCCAAATAGCCTTTCAGTTCTTGGTATGCTGCCGACACTCACAGTCAAGTTTGAGTTTCAGCAGAGTTTACTGAATACAGCGAGAGAAACCGTGAAGGCCGTGGAATCAACTGGGCAAAATGTCTTGGCCTTGGACTTAAATTTTATCCTGTCCATCACTGTTCTGGTGTCTGTTCAGATGATGGATTTTTAATAGTTTGATGCAGAACCATTTGTTTATGTCTCTTGTCTGTTTTATAATTTTAGTTGTTTTTAACAAAGGCATTTTTTCTTGCTAACTGTCTGTCCCTCTGTCAGCACTGAAGTCTACCTGCTTTATCCTCATCAGATTTTGCACATTGTGATATACAGAAGACCATATGTGAAATGCATCCTGGAGGAAAGGCTGAGAGAAATGTTGGGGGGGGGGGCAAAGCCCAAAGCACACAGCCTCTCTAGGAGTCCCTTAGCAGCAGCATCTTCAAAATGCAAAGGAGTAGAAACTTTCTTGTGTATTCTAGGCTCAGTTCTTCTCCACCAGCCCATTTTAACTGTTGTTGGTCATAACTGTTGATTTTACTTTCCCCCAGTTACCAGAAGACATCTTCTGTCATTGGTACCCTTACCCAAAACTTCTGTCGGTACATTTAATGCAGAAGTGAAAAGAGGCATCTAGTACAGTAAAAGATGGGTTTGTGTCCCTAGTTAAGTTTGGTTTAGGGCTGCAGAAAAAAAGGTGCCCATACACCCTGATGTAAAATATTTATTACCTAACCTGTTACTAGTCTTGACTCATTCATTTGTAAAATGGTTTCTTTGACACTGTCTCCTTGATTTTTTTTTTTTTTTAAACAGTTTGTCTTTCGGGCAGCCTTGGAGCATATTCCCATTAAAGCTAATCTACTTTTGTTTCTGTTCACTGTTTTGCCAAACTCAAAAACCTTCTGCTGTAGCTCCGCTTGTGGGGGGGGGGGCAGCTGATGGGGTACCTGGAGGCTTGGTCAAGGCTCAGCTGAAGCTATGCCTTTGTTTGGGGAGAATGGCCAGCTTTGTGAAGGAAAAGCAGGATAACCATGTGGCAGAAATATCTCAGCAAAACACACCAAAGATTGAAGGGGGAGGGAGATAATTGTTTTCCTGATTTGATCGAGCATTTTTCCCCACAGTACTACAGTGTATTAATAGTGTCACCAGAAAAAAAATTATAGGAGCTATCATATCACCAGTATTTATCTTGACTGGGTTTATTAGTCATGCTGGCTCAAAAATAAAAAAGCGGGGTCATGCCAATGCTTTTCTTTCAAATTTAGACTAAAAGATCGTGTTCAAGCCTTATTTCTTCCCATGTAAATCTGACATTATCACCAGATTTGTCTCTCAAAATTTATTGAGAGCTGATAATGTTTAAAGGCCTATTGCAGGGGTGTCAAACTCAATTGTTACGAGGGTTGGATAAGACATAAATGTCACTTAGTTGGGCCGGGCTATGCCTCGCCAGCCCAGATCAAGACTAGGGGGTGGGTGGCTCGCACGCCTTATGTTTGAGACTCCTGGCCTATTGCAAAAATATGTATTTCCAATCTCTGTCAGGAGTGTGGATGTGGGCAGGCCAAGTTTTCAGTTTAAAATTTTAGAAATTGACCAACATAAAGACTCTTTGCTGGAAATTCTGAAACAATGGAAGATTAAAATTTCCCATCTCCCGCCCCGCGCCTTCATTTAAGTCATCTATTTGTTGAATGCACGTACAGATTTTCAGCTTGTGTTGACAAAAACCACTAGAGCCGTTTAAGGTGGCAACATAAAACAGCTCCCTGCCTCAATGCCAACAACCAGTGTACCAGCAACAGTAAAACTACAGTAATCATAATAACAAATGGGGTAACTTGTGTGAGCACAGAAAAACATAGTTATTTTTTCTTGTGGAATGCCATTTACTGACTACATAAAAAGAAGAATTCTTTAATTTATCTCACAACTTCCCTGTGCTGCACCGTTAGATGTATTATATTTGCTTAAAACCACAGGTCGGTTATCGGTACACGCATTTGACCACTTTATTATATCTACAAGGTTGAAGCGAGATTACGACATAAGCAGGTGAAAGCAGCTACCTTTGACCGCTGCATGATATTGCACAATTCGCAACGGCAGTAGGGTCACAGCAGAGGGATGGCTTTAACTGCATTTTGTAACTTTAGATCAAACAAATGTCTCAGCAGCAGCCAGCTGGGGAGATTTCGTAGAGGGTGAAACACTATGGCTTAGGTCCAGGCTGGGGTTGAAGCAGGAAACGAGTGGGCATCTTTGCCAGTGCCCCTCCGTGTTTATTCACATGCATATACTTAAAACTGGGAGAAGGAGGGGTTGGTTAGAGGCAATTTTGGTCTACCTAGTTGTGTGTCTGAGCACTAGTAAATCAATATTCCATTTAGTTTGAATAGGTTGGTCTCTGTTTTTTTTTCTATTGGGAATACTGAGCAGGAATAACACCTGCGTACAGATGGGCAAAAGATCCCTTGTTTATCTGGCTGGAGACCTTATAACATGCTAATTTCCCCCTCTCTGGGTCCAGTTCGGGTAACATCTACCCCTAGCAATGGCCCTCGCCTCTACCGGATGACCAACTGTGCTCTGCTTTTGGACCACGCTCTCATTACGTAACACACTCCTTTACTGTTTATTTTCTTCTGAATGACAGTTTCTAGTGCAGCCCCTCCCAGTGAATCATTCCCTTGTTTGCTCTTTGAACCAGAAGCTAGTGCGGCTGCCTAGCTAGGTCAACTCTCTCTCTCTCTCTCTCTCTCTCTCTCTCTTCTGTTTTCATTTAAACACCACAGGGCTAACTTAGAGGGGTAATGCTAGAAGTGTCGGCAGCCCTTTCCGTTTGGCACTGTAGGGCCAGTTCCTCATACCAAGGAGAGCCCCTAAGGCACCAAGCTCAAGTCTTACACATGAAGCTGGCTTATTCAGAATCAGGCCATCGGTCCATCAAAGTCAGTAATGTCTACTCAGATCAGCAATTGTTCCCTAAGGTCTCAGGTGGAGATCTTTCACATCACCTACTGCTTAAATCTTTAACTGGAGATGCCAGGCTGGGACCTTCTGCATACTCAATAGATGCTGTACCACTGAGCCAAGGCCCCTCCTCAAGTTTTATGTTCTTTGGCCATAAACAGTATCATAATCACCTCGGTGACCTACTGGTGGTCAAAGCAAAAGGTAGTCTAGATGTATACCCATTTTTTTAATGTCTTGCTGGCTTCAAACAAAAATATTATATTAAAGCACAGAAGCTGCAAAATAGCATTTGCTCCTTCCCCAAAATAATTCTGAAAAACAGGACATAAATAGTTTCTTAGATTCCCCATTTATGCCTCTACTCAAAACACTTCACAACACAAAATAAATGCCAGAAGGGGTTTAAATTAACTAAACATAGATTACTTTTCACCCCCTCCCTGCAGTTTTTAGTGGTATATCCCTGTCCCAAACTGTGATTCTACCATCTTATTCTGATGTCTCCTAATCCTATAAACTAAAGCAGACCTATAACGCAATCCTGAGCCACGTTTGTCCAGTCTAAACCCAATGGAATCAGTGGGCTTAGACTGGAATAACTGCCCAGGATTGCATTTTTATGGAAAAGCATGGTCTTTTGTGGGATAGAGCTGCTGCTTCCACAAAGGCTGTAAGTAGGGTTGTCATCCTCCAGGAGGGGCCTAGAGCCTTCCCAGAAATACCCAGCTGAGGCCCCTCAGGAGTCACCCCCAAAAGTCCAGGAATTTCCCAATTTAGAGTTGACCACCTTAAAAGTCCATGCTTGGCTTTTGGGGTCAGTATTCATTCCCTTTTATCTAGTTTGCTGGGGAATAACTGCAAGTGAAATTTCAAATCAAATCAAATCAGACCTTTATTGGCATAAAAATAAATACATATTGAAATTAAAAGGAGGTTTTAAAATTTGGAACAAGTCTCTTCCTTAGGTCATATATGAAGTTTATTTTTTTAAAAAAAATAAGTCCCAAGAAGCTAGCAACCCCTGCAGTAACCTGAGGATAGCTGTCATTTAAAAGAAATCTGACTAGCTCCTTATCGGTGCCACCAGGGCAATCTTTCAAGAGGGGTTCAATGATCAGTGACCGTAAGGGTGAGCCAAGCTCACAGTGTAGCAGTACACCGTTTCGACTTGTCCAGCGGCACAGGAACATAGCCTTTTCTCGTAGGGGACCTTGGCATATCTGCCCATGGTCCAGGCTGTGGAAAGGAAATTTAGGCAAGCTTACATAAAAAGGCGTCTCAAGAAAGGGGAGTTCAGAGTGTAAAAGTAGCCAGGTAAAGAACTTGGGGTCATATGGATACCATAGGTTAAAGGTGAGCAAGAGCTTGTAGCTCTAGCAAGGAGCATTTGTTTCCCAAGGTCGGTGATCCTTAGTTCTAAAATTCTGAAGGCTTGCGTCTCATTTCAGGGGAGTAGCGCCTCAAAGGACACCCCTATGGATTTAATTTTATCACTGATGGTCTTGCTCCAGGGTGAGACAAAATGGTCTGATCGCATATGCCGCGTCAGTCTCGACAGGGTGGCTCTATAGTGTAGCCTCAACCAGAACTTAAAAATAAGCAGCCAGGCCCTGGTTTCTAAAAGATCTAGCCCTGTCTCTAAACAAAGAGCGGGGTACGAGACACAGTTGGGAATTCCCAGTAGTCGTCACAGGAAAGTAGACTGGGCTGACTCTAGCTTCTGGTTGTGAATTGACCCCCAAATAGGGATTCCATAGAGTAGCAAGGGGAGCAGTTCGCTTTATAGATTCTAAGAGCGGCTGGCACGTATTGACCACCCACAAGTGAAATTTATTACTTATGAGCTGTGAGATTTTTTTTTGTTAAGCTGTAGAGTTTTCTTTGAGAGTCAGCATGGTGTAGTGGTTAAAGTGTTGGGCTAGGATCTGGGAAACCCAGGCAGATCTACATATGAGCTTTTATAAATGGTTTTCAAATATCTTAAAAATACATTTTAAGGGGTACATTGAGGGTTATCTTCCTTTGTACTAACTACCATGAGAGCCAGTGTGGTGTAGCCGTTAAGGTGCTGGAGCAGGACCCGGGAAACCCAGGTTTGAATCCCCACTCTGCCATGGAAGCTTGCTCGGTCATCTTGGGCCAGCCACACACTCTCAGCCTCGACCCCGGCAAGTATTTGGATGGGTGACCTCCAAGGAATACCAGGGGTGTGACGTGGAGGCAGGCAATGGCCAACCACCTCTGAACGCTTGCCTTGAGAACCCTTCAGGGTCACTGTAAATCGGCTACAACTTGACACCCGAAAACAAACAAAATCCAGTTTTTTAAAAAAAAAATCCTTAAAAAAAAAACGTTTAAAAAAGTAGAAAAGAGCAAGAGTCCAGTAGCAGCTTAAAGACTAACAAAAATATTTTCTGGCAGCGTATGAGCTTTCATACCAAGGCCGTGACGCAGAGGCAGGCCGCGGCCAACCACCTCCCAACATCCCTCGCCTTGAAAATAATACAGAAGTGAGCTGCGGCTCACGAAAGCTCCTACCCTACCAGAAAATATTTTTGTTCGCCTTTAAGGTGCTCCTGGACTCTTGCCCTTTTTGACGACTTGAAAATAGTAATAATTTTATGGGAAAATGATAAAAATAATAAAATAACAAAATATTTATTAAAAAAAGAAAAAAAAAAAGAAAGAAAACCTTACAGGGTCGCCCCGAGTCCCCTGCGACTCGACGGCAGAGAAGAAAAGGGGAGTCTTCGGTCCCTTTATCCTCCTTCAATCCCTGCTTTAGCCAGGATCGAACGCACATTCGGCGAAACGCCTCCTGCGCTCGATCCTGGCTGAAACAGGGATTAAAGGAGGATAAAGGGACCGCGCGTTCTCGCCCTTTTGGGAAGCCTCTCCGGGGACGCGCCTGTCGCGCCCGCCGGGTCCCACCTGGGCAGGGCTGCCGCTTCCTGCTCCTCTCACCTGCCGGGAGGGAGGGAGGGAGGGAGGGGCCCAGGTGAGCTCGTGCGCGCGCCCCGCCCTCGAAACTGGCTCCCTGCGCGCACAGAGGCGCAAAAGGGCCGAGTGGGAGCAAAAGCGCCCAGCCGTCTTGGAGGAGCCGCCGCCGCCTTATTCCGGGACCGCATGCGGAGGGAGGCTTGTGGCCGGGGTCTCCGCGCTGCCTGCCCTCCTGGGGCCGCTCGGGGGGTTTCTTTTCCCGGCAGGGGCCGCAGCCCCCCCGTCCCACCCCCATGGAGGGGTAAAGGTTTCGCTCCGCCGTCGAGGGAGCAGGAAGGAGGCGGTGCGCTTTTGCAGCAGCAGCGGTAGCGGCGCCGGACGGAGGGGGGCGAAAAAGTTGGCCGGACTTTCTCCCTTCTTCTTTCCCCCTCCCCGACGGGGAGGCCGAGAAAAGCCATGAAGGATTACCGGCTTTCCGACGACGGGAGCCTGAGCCGTTATAAGCCCCCGGCGGGGGCGCAAGCCATGGCGCTGGGCCTGAAATACAGCAGCAAAAAAGAGGTACGCGCTGCTGCCCGCTCGGTTGGATGGCGAGGCTGGACCTCTCCCCCCCCCCGCACCCCCAGTCCGAGGAGTCCTTTCTAAGGCGATGCGACTTTGTTTCCCAGTAGGTCGGTGGCGAAGGGCTGGCCCGGATCTCCTTTCCCTTCTCTTTTTTCTTGAGTAGTAGAAAAGAGCAAAGAGTCCAGCAGCACCTTAGAGACTAACAAAAATGTTTTCTTTGCAATCTGAGTTGGGCGGTGGTAGAAAAGAGCAAGAGTCCAGTAGCAACTGAAAGGCTAACAAAAATGTTTTCTTTGCAGTCTGAGTTGGGCAGTGGTAGAAAAGAGCAAGAGTCCAGTAGCACCTGAAAGACTAACAAAAATGTTTTCTTTGCAGGCTGAGTTGTTCAGTGGTAGAAAAGGGCAAGAGTCCAGTAGCACCTGAAAGGCTAACAAAAACGTTTTCTTTGCAATCTGAGTTGGGCAGTGGTAGAAAAGAGCAAGAGTCCAGTAGCACCTTAGAGACTAACAAAAATATTTTCTTTGCAGTCTGAGTTGTTCAGTGGTAGAAAAGGGCAAGAGTCCAGCAGCACCTTAAAGACTAAAAAAAATATTTTCTGGCAGAAAATATGTTTGTTAGTCTTTAAGGTGCTACTGGACTCTTGCCCTTTTCTACTACTGCAGACAGACTAACACAGCTACCCACTGGGAATTAACTTTTTTCTTGAGTCATGCACAACTCAGATTGCAAAGACGGGAAAATGTTGGCGTCACTTCTGTCGGCGTGAGACACCGTTGGCAGCAGAAGCCGTTGATGCTCGGGGGGTTTTGCCTTGGGTTTGCTGCTCTGTGGATGCGCGTTTCCCCCATCTGAATTCTCAGAACTCCAAAATCAACCCCCTTGCAGAGTTTTGAGAATTCAGATGGGGGAAACGCGCATACGCAGAGCAGCAGATCCAAGGCAAAACCTCCCCGGCATCAATGTCCAGAACCGAATTCCAGCCAGACATCCAGACTTGGTTCAGCCAAGAATATAACATTGTTGACTCAAACGTTGTAAGCCTCATAAGTGAATAGATTGTAGCGCTGGGCTCTTTGTGTGCTTTTTGCACAGCCCAATCTTATGTAAGTCTGCTCAGAAGGAAGGCGCACTAAATTCAGTGGCGCTGACTCCCCAGTAAGCATTTTGGCCCTTTGTTTTGAAGGAAGCGTTGAGAGGATTAGGGTTAGGCCTGCTATCAAATTCAGGGCTTTGTTGCCTTGGTTGTGAAAATACGCCAAATGGTCAGATGGGGGTATTTTTAGGGGGTTTAGCATGCAAGGTGCCACAGCAATCCCTGCAATGCTTTGTAGGAAACTGGGGAACAATATTAGAACAGCCCACCCCCCCCCGTGTTAGGGTTGCCAACCTGTAGGTGGAGCCTGGAGATGTCCTGGAATTACAATTGAACTCCCGATTGCAGAGGTCAGTCTCCCTGCAGAAAATGGCTGTTTTTGGAGGGTGAACCCTATAGCTTTATACCTAGTGGAGGTTCTTCTCCTCCCCAAACCCCACCTTCCCCAGGCATCAAACCCAAATCCCAAGGAATTCCCCAACCAGAGCTGGCAACCCTAACTTGAGAAGTGCCAATGAGATGAGGTTGTCGGGAGCCTGTTCTAGGAGTTCTCTGATAACTGGTGCAAGGTCTTCATGGTTTAGGAGGTTCTGTTGATGATCCGTAATGCCCTAAAGCTCCCAGGTGTGGCATAAACTTGAGACCACCTATGTTCAACTGCTGCATGGGAAGCCATCCTGGGTAATCACACCATCTATTCAGTAATGGCTTTAGAGGGCCCGTTCTTAGTGGCTGCCTTCCCACTTTGGAATCCTTTCCCTGAAGGCCTGCCAAAGTCTGAGCCTGTGTTTCTTCTCCCGGAAGCAGAGCGAGACGCAGTGTATTCAAGCAACCTGGCTGGGGGATACAGAAGCCAAATGAATATAAAAAGTGAGCTTACATGGCCAGTTATTTAAGGGGAAATCTCATTGTCAGGGGATCTGTGGTGTCACTTCTAGATCATGCTCTGCTGCCCAGCATTTTCTGCAACACTGAACGGGGTTTGGGGGTGCAAACGGTTCTGGGGTGCACTGCCTGGCATTGGTGGCAAATTAGGTGGGTTCCCCTGATCACAAACAGATTTAAATTTTCTCCCTCATAATAACAGAACGCGGGGTCATCTGCTGACGCTGGAGGGTGAGAGATTCAAAACTGATAAAAGGAAGTATTTCTTCATACAACGCATAGTTAAATTGTGGAACTGCCAGGATGGCTGCCAACTTGGAAGGCTTTAAAAGGGGGAGTGGACATGTCCATGGAGGAGATGGGTATTCATCGCTGATGCATACCTATTCTCTCCAGGATCAGAGCAGCATGTCTAATATATTGGGTGCTGCTGCAGTCGTCTTGCTTGTGGGCTTTCTAGAGACACCTGGTTGGCCGCTGTGAACAGACTGCTGAGACTTGATGGGCCTTGGTCTGATCCAGCAGGGCCTTTCTTAATGTTCTTAAATGTGGCTTTTTCAGCTGATGGTAATTGCAAATGTGACTCTCCATGGCTCAGAGTGTTCTTATGGTGGCTGTTGCTGGTTTTTGAAGTAGATCTTCAAAGCTGTTGATACTTTTCAGCCTCCCAGAATGGTGTTGGCTTTTGTACAATGCTTTAAATTAAAAAAAAATGCTTTAAATTAAAAAAAAAAACCACACACACCTGTCGACCTTTCAGCTCAATCTCTTTTTATGGTGCCTTAAACCATAGTTACTTGAGGTTCAAAGCTAATCTTGGTTGAGGATTTTTCTTCCTGTGGTGTCCTTTGTGTTGTGAATGTAAGGGTTAATCTACCTTCCTCTTGTTAACTTCAAGGGCCTCCTTGTTCCTATGGAAGTAGACTTTCCAGTTGAGCGGGTAATCATAAGTCCACGGTCAGAAGCTAGGTAGTTGCCTCTGTGGGTGAGGTCACAGATGGCCTTATCATTATGTGGAAGAGTGTGGGTTTCCTTTAATCAAAATGAATGTAATTAAAATAACCGTAATTTTTAAAATTAAAACCTCTGGGATTACACCCGTAACGTTCTTAAAAGCTAAGGTGTTAAGCAGAAGAAATTTAGCCTTCTCTGTTGATCTGAGTTGCAAAGTAAATTGCGGCCAGTTCTTCTGTTGCCAGAAAGGACTTTGACCTCTTTATTATTAAAGTCATAGAGATGTTCTAAATCAGGGGTGTCGAATTCATATGTTATGAGGGCTATATTTGGCCGGACCTT
This sequence comes from Euleptes europaea, assembly GCF_029931775.1. NCBI lineage: Eukaryota > Metazoa > Chordata > Lepidosauria > Squamata > Sphaerodactylidae > Euleptes > Euleptes europaea. Next base: position 12,218,205 of record NC_079325.1, on the reverse strand, counting down.
GCCTCGCCAGCCCAGATCGGGACTAGGGGATGGTGAATGGTTTTGTATGAGCCTTATTGTAGTTTCGGCCTCTTCCTATAAAATTCCTTATTTTATTTTTTTTTAATTTCGAAGGCCCGATACTGGGCCTTCTCACCTTAGAAAACATCCTGGATTATTTACACGACTCTTCTTTCTGTGGTGCTTTCAACAAGAAAGTTAATTAGCTAACCTGTGTAAGAGAACCTGCACAGATGGATTGTTTGACATTATTTCCTTTGCGTCTCCTAATCTTTTATTTCATTGTGGAGGGGAATCAGCGCAGGACACTACGGCACCTCCCAGCCTCTTAGCTGGAATTAATATCTGATTAAAGATTCCCTTTTTGTATAAAAACGGAGTTCGAATGTACCAGTGTCTGGGTAAGATCAGCTTCGCTGTGCTTATAACATGGCCTTGTGTGATTCCACTTGCCTGGGGCAAGTATCAGTCACACGAGGGCAAGCCCTCTCCCCCAGTGGCAAACTACTTGGTGTGGTGGTCTTCCTTGTTTTGGCGTTGCGCTGTGTTAGGCAGCTCTGAGCAGGCTCTGCCTCTCTTCCCTCTTCTAGTTTTAGTACAATGGTGGAAAATGCCACCAAGTCGCAGCTGAGAGCCGGTGTGGTGGTTAGGAGCGGTGGACTCTAATCTGGAGAACCGGTTTGATTCCCCCACTCCTCCACATTGACAGCGGACGCTAATCTGGTGAACCGGGTTGGTTTCCCCACTCCGCCACATGAAGCCAGCTGGGTGACCTTGGGCTAGTCACAGCTCTTTTAGAGCTCTCTCAGCCATATCTACCGCACAGGGTGTCTGTTGTGGGGAGGGGAAGGGAAGGTGATTGTAAGCCGCTTTGATTCTTCCTTAAGTGGTAGAGAAAGTTGGCATATAAAAACCAACTCTTCTTCTTATGGCAACTCCTTGTGGGGTATTCAAGGCAAGAGATCCAGAGGCGGTTTGCCATTGCCTGCCTCTGTGTAGCAGCCCTGGACTTCCTTGGCGGTGGTCTCCCATCCAAGTACTAACCTGCTTAGCTTCTGAGATCTGATGAGATCGTGCTCGCCTGGGCCAGGCTAGGGCAGTTTGAATATACGAGCAGTTTTATAGCAGGGTAGTAAACAGAGCAGGGAAGGGGCAAGCAGTTATTTCTAAGGCTGTGTTATGTCATAATAGCATTTATGCAGCACTTCTCAGGGCATGCCACAACAACCCTGCACGATTGTTCAGTATTGCCATCGCCACATTGCAGTGGCAAGAGAGTAGCTTGCCAGGTGTGGACATGGCAGAGATCAGTTGCTTGAAACGGAAATTTCCTGGTCCAGTGTGGGTTTAGAGTTACACCACACAGAACAACTGGAATGTCTTCTGTGGAATCCTTCGACTTCTTACTTACAGGACAAGCTCTTGTGGAACGAGACATCCAGTCGCTTTGTTCTTCAGCGTGCCTCACCCAGGCGGCTAAGAAAGGAGTCCAGCCTCTGTTTTGCCCCTCCCCATCGCATGCACACCCACAGTGCAAACGCAGGACTCATTTTACTAGCCCTCATTAAACAAGCGGTTAGGTTAACCCTTGATTGTTCGGGTTGCAACGAAAAGCGAGGATTTGAAACGTCGATTTACCGAAGAGGACTCGATCAATCTTGTGGCCTTTCTTTATTGGGTTAGATCCCTTCCTGTTTCTCATATAAATTCGTTGCTGTCTTACGCACCATGGCTTCAATGTCAGATTTCTCTAAGAAGATATTATCTGCGACCATCCACTCAATTTTGTGATCCCGAGAACACTTAAGGAAGCCGCTGATCAGCAATTAGAGGCTTCTTTGAGAAGTAGCTGCTGCTGCTAAGGTGGTTTACCACCAAGTCCTGCAATCATAGCAGCAGCGGACTTTCACTACTCTCGTTTGGCAACTGGAGGAAGGTGCACAGGCATTAACCCTGAAGAGGCTAGATTTGTCACCATTAGCTTTGGCTGCAGTTTGTCTTCATAATGAGGATGGGGGATGCTCTTTTGGAAATCTGGGTATTGATTTTGAAGGGCGTGATGGTTCCAGACTCAACTTCTGGTCTCTGTATGGAGGCACGGTAGCAGCATGAATAACCCAGCTTAGCCCGAACTCTTCAGAAGTTGGAAGCTAAGCAGGGTCAGCCACGGTCGGTACTTGGATGGGACACCACCAAGGAAGACAGGGGTTACTATGCGGAGGAAGGCAATGGCAAAACCACCTCTGCTTATTTCTTGCCCAGAACATCCCACGGATGGGGTCACCATGAGTCAGTTGCAACTTGAAGGCATATTCTTTTTCAATGGTTCGAAGGCATGTTCTTCAGTGGTTCCTGGGTGAATAAGTGGCATGTGGTACATCAACCCTGCGGAATCTCAGCACTCAGTGCCAAGATAGGAAACTTCCAAGGAGCTTCATATATGCGTCCTTAAGTTCAATAAAGAAAGAGAGGTCGGTTTATAAGTGTAATCAGAATTCACAGAGCGAGGGGTGTCCCAATCTCCGAAACACAGGATACCTGCTGTTGGTTTTCTAGGAGCTTGAGATGGAAGTTCTTTGACATTAAGGCAACTCAGAATATCAGAGAAGTGAGATAATGCAGAAACCTTGCTGGTATGAGTCATGCAGTGGTATGGGAGGAGGGTTGTCCTTGATTGCCTTCTTCCTTGTTAATTTGTTAAGGCGGCTGCATGTGGTAGTGAGAGTCTAGATGAAAAAAAGATTCTCGACTATCAAGGCTGGTTTATTAAGGAGCAAGTCCCACGGTGTTTTAGTTGGCCTATTTCCAAGCAGTTCAGGACTGTGCATGTGGAATTCTTGTCTGGGGGCTGTCTGTAAGTTTCACATCCAGACTGGGAAGTTACCCAACCCCCTTAGTGCTTTCTGTAGTATTGGCAATGCACCTGCTGGTGATGGAGACATCAGTTCCTCTTCACATATTTTAAGTGTGTATGTGTGTGTTGTGTGTTAAGAGCAATCAAGTTGCTTTTGACTTATGGTGACCCTAGGAATCAGTGTCCTCCGAAACATGCTATCATTAACAGCCTTGTTCAGGTCTTGCAAACTGAGGGCTATGGCTTCCCTTATTGAATCAATCCATCTCATGTTGGGTCTTCCTCTTTTCTTGCTGCCTTCAACTTTTCCTAGCATTATTGTCTTTTCCAGTGAGTCTTGTCTTCTCATAATGTGACCAAAGTATGATAGCCTCAGTTTAGTCATTTTAGCTTCTAGAGAGGGTTCAGGCTTGATTTGATCTAACCCCACTTATTTGTCCTTTTTGGTGCTCCACGGTATCTGTAAAACTCTCCCCGAACGCCACATTTCAAGTGACTAAACCTTCTTCCTGTTAGCTTTCTTCATTGACATATGGGAAGTATACACCGCAAAATGTAAAAAGTTTGTGGACATGATTAGCCGGGATACAGGAGATTTGTTCTCAGAAGGTCATTAATTTGCACTCCCAAGAACAGTTGTAGGGTGGTGATGGATAAGATTGGAACCATGGCATGTTGGCAAGGGAGAGATCCCTTTCCTTCTGTGCCATTTCCAGGATAAATAGCAACAGATTGCCTGTGTCATTTTTTGGAAATCCCTCCAAGATTAATAGCACAGTGGAGAAGATTACCTGGGGGAGGGAGGGCAGACAGGGGGAAGTTATGCCCTAGCATGTCACTACTCGCCCCCCCCCCCCGCTCCCCTGGAAGCTGCTTTTAAGAAAAAGAAGAGTTGGCTTTTATACCCCACTTTTCTCTCCCTTTTAAGGCGTCTCTAAGTGACTTACAATCGCCTTTCCTCCCCCCTTCCATTAACAGATACCATGTGAGGTAGGTGGGGCTGAGAGAGTTCAGAGAGAACGTCATGTGGAGGAGTGGGGAATCAAACCCACGTCTCCAGATTAGAGTCTGCTGCTCCTAACCGCTATACCACGCTGGCTCTAACCACACTGGCTCTTAAAAAAGTCATCTCCATATACTGTTCTCCATATACTGTTCTCCAGTGTCTCCCTTGGTGCAGCTAAACACTATGACGTAAATGGGTGCAGGTATTTTATTTTTATAAACATATTTTATTTTTTATAAACAGAATAGAAAGAGAATGAAACCATCTCCAACAGCGATTACAATTACATAAAAATAGAAGAAAAAGTATACATATAATAAACAGTGATATAGTAAACACTGTACAATAAAAGATGATAGCAACAGTTATGACCGTAAATATTGATATAATAATGAGCATTAAATGGTAATGAAAAGGGTGGGCAAAATTAGATGAAAGATTGACCCCCTCGCTCATACATTTCCGTAACCTGAATCAACACCTCACATAATTATTTCTGTTTTTAAGAAATGCTCAGAAGGCTGATCTGTGTTTTAGACAACAACGGTGGTTTTCTGGGAAAATAGGTATAGGAAAATATTCTGATTCAAATTTAAATTAATTTAAATATTTAATGTTAGCAGAATTTAAATAATACTCCATGTCCAAGTGCTGGGGTCTGCCAGTGTTTCATATGCCACATTGAGCCCATCTAACATGATTGATTTGCAACATAGCAGCTCTGATAACTATAGATAAGCTGCATTTACACATAACACGGGGCAGAAAGTTTTCCAAAGAATATAGGTTTCTGGGAACATTTCTGTTGTGGACATTTTTTTCCATCCTGCATTACTGGTTTTAAGTACATTGCTGCCTCACCTTCCCTTCCAAGGATCTAAGGACTGTGCACGTGATTTCCCCCCCCCTTTTCCTACTTTATCCTCACAACAGCCCTGTAGAGTAGGTTAGTTGGAGCAAGAGTGACTGGTTCAAGGTCGCCTAGCAAGCTTCATGTCAGAGAGGGGATCCAAACAGTGGTTTCACACCAGATCTTGGTCCAAGACTCTAACCACTGCTGCTCATGGCTCTGAGTAGGAGGCTGTCAAAGAAGTTCGTTGCTGAGATAAGAATTGAACTCTTCCCCACATGCATACGTATACACACACTGCCTACTTCTCATACAATCCTCTTTTTCTGCTCTGCTTTCCATATAGGGTTGCCAGCCTCCAGGTACTGAAAACCAAATCAGACACCTCTATACACTTATCATAAGATGAGAAATTCAGTATAGGAATAGCTATGAGCAATGCCAACAATATTCTGGCTATATATTCACAGTACGTGGTAATATACCCACCAATGACATATATTCCCAACAAGCATATGTATTTATTTCTTTTCCATGTTAAATTTCCCCAAAGCACAAGTTCACAACAATTCCTATGTAAGGTAAGTATGGAATAAAGTCAATTGAAATGTCTTTAAAGATGTACTTCTTTTCTTTGCAGCAGTTGATTAATTGCAGGAGAAGACGATCGTTTCAAGGCACACAGCCCAATTCTTCCTCAGTTCTTCCTATGTAATACAATAAATAAAACTCTTTCATAGTCACAAATATCTTTAAAACCCATTTCATATCAAACCACAACAAATACTACTCCTAACATAGTTGGTAATAAATATATACAAAAGTCCATCATATACTTACAAGATTATATTGCGTGCAATTATTCATCATCATCCATAGTCTCCAGGTACTAGCTGGAGATCCCCTGCCATTGCAACTGATCTCCAGCCGATAGAGATCAGACCACCTGGAAAAAATGGCCGCTTTGGCAGTTGGACTCTATGGCATTGAAGTCCCTCCCCTTCCCAAACCCTGCCTTCCTCAGGCTCCACCCAAAAACCTCCTGCCGGTGGCGAAGTGGAACCTGGCAACCCTATTCCCGTATTCTTCCCTTTCTGTTTCAGTGGAATGGGTTGACAGTCAGCAAATGGAAACTCTGACGGGATATTGCTCATCAGTGATTTCACAAAGGGCCACTGGGTTTGTGATGTGCAAGAAGCGGCCATCGGTCAGAGGCTGGCTTCCCTCCTGCGCAGTGTTTTTTTCTCCTCCATCAGACTCCTTCCCTACGCATCCTCATGAGGGTTACTCAGAAACCCAGAGTTTGCTGCTTGACGCAGAGCAGTTCTCCTGGCCTCCTTCTCACCTTTTCTTGGAATCTCCTAAATCTCCGCTTGTTCTTTGGAGTTTGCCAAGCTGTCTCTCTGTCCTCGTAAAGCAAGAGGGTGTGAGAGTGAATCTTGGATGAATGCAGCACACCATGCTGAGGGTCAGTTGCTCCTGTGGCCAAGGTGCGGCACATCTGCTGCACTCCAAAACTGGTTCTGGTCCCTGTGGATGGTTGTGACTGCTGGAGAATTGTCACAGGCTGGTTTGTGCGTGCATCTCTCCGTATTTGACACTTGTGCCCAGTCCGCATGTTCATGCACATTGCTTGCTTGCTGTGCACTGGATTACAGCCAGCTGACTATGAGAACCGACTCTATGGGAGAGCATTATGTTTAGGGTGGTGTCAAGCAACAGGAAGTGGAATGTGGATTTGCAATGGTGCATTCACTCACACAAGGCATCACCAGGTGTTGCAGGCCGCAAACGTAGAGTCGGCACACAGTGACTCTGCTGAATGTGTGAATAGTTTCGTCCTGAACTGTGTTGTGTTTTGAGTTGACACTGGGTAAATGTTCCACTGCCCTGACCTGGATAGCCTGATTTCATCAGATCTCAGAAGCTAAGCAGGGTCAACCCTGGCAAGTATTTGTATGGGAGACCTCCAAGGAATACCAGGGGTGTGACGCGGAGGCAGGCAATGGCAAACCACCTCCGAATGTCTCTCACCTTGAAAATCCCACTGGGGTCGCTATGAGTCAGATGTGACTTTACGGCAATAAATAAAAAAGATTCCACTTAACGGTGAGTATTTGGATAATTCACACATGCAGTCATCACTTGATGGCACCACCAATGGACAAGCGTTAGTGCACAGAAAGGGTTTCTGATTCAGCATAGTAAGACAGCATCCAGCTTTATACTGTTATCTGGTTGGTTCTAAGGCCTGCCATTTATTTGCCCCAAGGGACACCCTACAATGACCTCATCTGCTTTTAGTTAGATCCTTGCTCCATCTATGAATTTTGGCAGGGAGTGAGGAATCGGCATCCCTTTGCAACGTGGAGGGGGGAGTATTTAAGAGAGGCTCCCCTTCCAAGTAGTAGAAAAGAGCAAGAGTCCAGTAGCACCTTAAAGACTAACAAAAATATTTTTTGGCAGGGTATGAGCTTTCGTGAGCCACAGCTCACTTTCGTGAGCCACAGCTCACTTTGTGAGCCACAGCTCACTTCTTCAGTACCCTTCTTCAGTACTGCAGTCCAAGCTCTGCTCACGATCTGAGTTCGATCCCAACGGAAGTCGGTTTCAGGTAGCCAGCTCAAGGTTGACTCAGCCATCTATCCTTCTAAGGTCGGTGAAATGAATACCCAGCTTGCTGGGGGTAAAGGGAAGATGACTGGGGAAGGCACTGGCAAACCACCCCATAAACAAAGTCTGCCTAGTAAATGTCGTAGTAGAAAAGAGCAAGAGTCCAGTAGCACCTTAAAGACTAAAAAATATTTTCTGGCAGGGTATGAGCTTTTGTGAGCCACAGCTCGCTTCTTCAGATACCAAAAGCTCATACCCTACCAGAAAATATTTTTGTTAGCCTTTAAGGTGCTTCTGGACTCTTGCTCTTTTCTACTACTGCAGACAGACTAACACTGCTACCCACTGTGAATTAGTAAATGTCAGGATGCGACGTCACCCCATGGGTCAGGAATGACCCGGGGCCTGCACAGGGGACCTTTACTTTACTACTTACTCATTCCAAGCCCTCTAGTACAGGATGCCATGTTAGGGATCCCTGCCCTAGGAGTAACCGTTCCATTCCTGTGACACTGGGGGTCGATCCAGACAGCTTATGGGCTGATACAAAAGGGATAAAGGGTCTCCTTGATTACCCAAAAAAGTTTTCATCCCGGCATGGACGAAAGCCCTGTGAGCCAGAAGCTGCAATGAGCAGGGGGATTGGTTGAGACTGAGTGGAAAAGCTAGTTGGATCCACTCCGCCCCAAAAACCTCCCGCCGGTGGCGAAGAGGGACCTGGCAACCCTGCCGCTGGATGTTGTTCTTTGATTACATTGATCATTTAAAAACAAACAAACAGTGACTGCCTTTAACGGTTAGTGGTTCCAGCATTTTCCAGCTAGATTTGGATCGACCCAGGAAGGGATTTTTAACGGCTGCTCTTTTGCGGTTGCCCCTGTTACTTTTGTCATTCTTCTGTGTCTGTTTTAATTGATTTTATTCATTTGGTGGTAGTGTTCTCTTCGTAAGATTTTTAAAAAAGTAGAGGAGCAGCAAATCAATCAAATAAATAGACACATACACCCCTGCCCTTTGACTACTGATTTTGTGCCGCATGGGAGGCCGCACCAGTCTGAGAGGGCCAGATGGCCTTTGCCTGTTGCAGGCAGAAGTGTGCGGAGGAACCAAAGGACAGCGTGCCTCTTCTTGGTCAAGCCCTCAGTTGGCAGGAGTTGCTTTTACTGACCGACTGATCCACATAAGTCCTAACTTGGACATGCGTCTCTACTGTGCATGTTGCTTGCACGGTGAGTCACCGCAGGGAGAGTCGCAAGGCAGGTCGGATGAAACCAGATTGCAGATTACGCAACCACATGGAGGGACTCTGCGCTGGAGATAGGAGGGAGCTAGATGAAAGATCGGAGGCTGTGGACTTGGAGGAGGGAAGCTTTGCCTTTAAGCCCCCGTGAAACGTCCCGGGTGGTTTCGGTCAGTTGCTAAGCCTATGGCTTCCTTGCAGGGTCATTCGGAAGGTAGAAGAATGCAATTGTCCAGCTTTTTGAATGCTTTTTTTTCTAAAATAAAGCCTCATAATGAGGGAAGGGTTGCTGCTCCCCCCCCCCAGTAGGTTTTTATCTCTTGGGTACAGTGGGAAGTGTTAGACTGGGATCTGAGAGACTCAGGATCGAATCACCACTCCGCTGTGGAAGCTTGCTGGGTGGCCCTCACACACTTTCAGTCTAACCTACCTCACAGGGTTGTTGAGAAGATAAGGTGGAGGAGAGAAGAATGATGTTAGCCACTTTGGGTCCCCACAAGAGCGGAAGGTGGGGTATAGACTATGTAAATACTTCACTGGGTTCTTTTGGGTAGCTGGCTAACTTTTAGATAGGCAGCGAATTGTCCAATGTTTCCCTGTGAATTTTGTGGCAGAATGAGAATTTGAATATGTATCTCCCAGATCCTAGTCCAGAACTCTAACCACTACGCCACACTGGCTCTTCCGTAGTGAGGAGGAGAAGTAGCATTGCACGTGTGTGTGTAAAGTGCCATCAAGTCGCAGCTGACTTACGGCAAATTGTATACAGAGCACCAATAGCAAGAGCTCTGCTTCTGTATTCATCCTTGGAAGTACTTGCCATAGGGATGCCAGCCTCCTGGTGGGACCTGGGGATCCCCTGGAATTACAGCTTATCTCCAAACTACAGAGATCAGTTCTTGAGAAAATATGTGCTTTGGAGGGTGGACTCTATGGCACTGTACCCCACTGAGGTCCCTGTCCCCCCCCAGGCTCCACCCCCAAATATCCAGGAGTTTCCCAACCTGGATCTGGCAACCCTACCACCCATCCCCATTTTGGTGGCCAGGGAGACCTGGCAACCCTAACTTGCCAAGAGGTGCCTCCTAGTATGGAAAGCGAGAGCTGCCCTCTAAAAGGCATTCTTCCCCCCCCCCCATATCTTTTTCTTAAAAGTCTGTTTTCTTTTGCTGGAATCACACTGCGCCTTCATGTGTCTGCCCCAAGCCAAAGGAAGCAGACGTATAACTTTTCCTTTCTTGAAACTGCGCCCGTACTGTCTGGTCTGTCTTTACAGGCTAAACTCTGCCACCTCTGCACGCTTGATCCCCAAAAGCGTCTAATGCACAGGGTGTGACCTGTTGTGGTGCGATCTGCTCTGCAGCGTGTGGGTGGGGTTGGAGACGAGCGCCAGCCAGCTGGGGGAGGCAGGGGTGTTGTTCTCTACAGGAAACGGAGTGCCTGAAACTCTGCAAGTGTGTGAGCAAGGCTTGGATTTCTCAGCGGTTTCTGGGTTTCTCGGCGGTTTCTGGGCATGAGTGTGTACGATGCTGACGTTGACTCGTCTGTCAGAGTTTCTGCATCCTAATGAGCAAAAGGGGAGCGGCGGTCTGTTTTTGTTTCCTGATGGGGAGCTGCTTTTTAAAGCTGGTGTAATGTCAAAAAAGAGAGAGAAAGAGCTGAGCTATTCATTAGACTTACCGCAGTCTCATGATATTTACTAGCATTTTCAAGACGGCTTCCTTTCTGGGACTGGTTTTAAGAGGGTACCGTGTTCATCTTGATACATTCATTGAGGCGGTTAGATGATTCGGGTCTAGTAGATGATTCGAGTCTCCAGGATCAGAGGAGCATGCTGACTATATGAGGTGCCGTGGGACACAGGCAGGACGGTGCTGTTGCAGTCGTCTTGTTTGGGAGCTTCCTAGAGGCACCTGGCTGGCCACTGTGTGAACAGACTGCTGGACTTGATGGGCCTTGGTCTGATCCAGCAGGGCCTTTCTTATGTTCTTCTTGTGTTCTTATGTTGTAGCACCTTAGAAACTAACAAGATTTTCAGGGTATAAGCTTTTGAGAGTCAACGCTCCCTTTGTCTGACACGAGTAGGGATGGAGATCTGAGTCTTTTTATCCACTTTTAAGAGCCAGAGTCAACTTTTGCCAGATGTGCAACGTAGTCACAGGATGGTATATCACTATAATGATATTCTGGTGCTGATTTTTTATTTACGCCTTCGCTTTAGTCTGTCTTTATTGAACACATTGGGACTGGTTCGCACATCCAAATGATTTTTCACCCTCATCCTTCCTGCTTCATTCTGGATACAGAGGTTGTGTTGCTTGAGAAACGGCATGAGCTGTTGCTCCAGAAATACTTTTCCTGCAGAAAGTTCTGTGATCCTCATGGGTCCAGCAAGCACCAAGGTCATCCACAAATTGTTCCATGAGCGAGGATCAGACGCAACACGATCTCATTCGAGAAGTGCCCCGCTGTTTTTTTCATATGAATGTTACTAAAGCGGTCTGTACAGAGAAGTGTTACTTCCTCCGTAGAAAAGCAGATGGCCAGAAATCTTCCTCTTTCTGCTTGTAATTCTAGGAATGGGGTGGGGGCGTTGCTTGCGTATGAAAGGAAATGCATCCTTGCGCTGTTTAAAATCCAGGTATGGACTTGGTTGCCGTGCGGAGACGGTTGCTAGTTTGGATGGCTATGAAAAAGCATCTGATACGTTGCAGTCAAAGAGAGCGTAGCTTCTCGTAGATGAGATGTTGAAGAAAGCACATTCATATTTGTGCTACTTTTCTGGATTTGTTCTCTGGCTTCCCTGTCTGCCAGTGACACCTTGTTTCTTCTTCTTCTATCTCTTTGTTACCATTAGGGCTTCAGTGGAGGGAACCGTTTGGTGGGGTAGTTCCACTTCTTGAACCACAAACTTTACCTTAAAGCAGAGCTGTCAAATTCATTTGTGAGGAGGGCCGGATCTAACATCAATGTCTCTTGGTCGGGCCGAAGATGGGTGGCCTCCGTGTGGTGGGGGAAATCCCCAATGGGAAGCTTCCCCCCCCCTCACGGAGGCCAGGTCTACCCATTGGTTTCTATGGGCCACCATAGAAACCAATAGGTAGACCTGGTCTCCATGGGAGTCTCAGTCAGGAAGCCAGGTCTACTGCCATGCAAACCAATGGGTAGACCTGGCCTCCAGGCAGAGACGGTTCCCCCCCCCCCCCACAGAGGCCAGGTCTACCCATTGGTTTGCATGGCAGTAGACCTGGCCTCCCTACTGAAACCCCCACCACGGAGGCCAGGTCTACCCATTGGTTTCTATGGGCATAGAAACCAATGAGTAAACCCAGCCTCCGGGGGGGGGGAGGAGAAAGTCCCCATTGGGAGGCCAGGTCTACCGCCATGCAAGTGGCGACCTGGCAGTGCCCAGGAGAGTGGTGGGTGGTGGTGGGGAAGGCAATCTTGTCCCCCGCCGGGGCCAGGAGTGCCCAGGAAAGGGGGGGGAGGTGGCGGGGAAGGTGCTCCTGACTCGGCAGGGCCAGGAGCGCCTGGGAAATTGGGAGGGGGATGGCGGGGAAGGCGCTCCTGGCCCCAAGAGGGCCAGGATTGCCCGGGAGAGTGGGGGGGGGGTGTGGGCTTGGCTCACGGGCCGGTGAGGAGCCCTCCGGGGGCCGGATCCGGCCTGCGGGCCGCCAGCTTGACACCCCTGCCTTAAAGGGTTTGACAAATCAATGGTGGGTAGACTTATCAGCTGCGATTAACCATTCTAGCTGAATGGAACCGCCACGTGCAGGGGCAGTATATCTCTGATGCCCAGATACCAGGAAGGAACAAGAAATGATGTTTTCATGATGTTTGTGTATGTGTGTTCTCTGACTCATATTGAAACAATTTTGTTCATCTTTAAGGTGACGCTTGATTTCTGTTTTATCTAGCTGCCTGACCCTACTGAGGTCCCTCCCCTCCCTAAACCCCACTCTCCCAGGCTCCACCCTCAAATCTCCAGGTATTTCCACACCTGAAATTGGCAACCCTCCTTCTGGAGGACAGCCCTCTTCATATACACCCAGTATCCCACTCTTCTGTTGCAGATCAATATGACTCCCTTCCTGAAACTGTCAAAGGAGGAGTTGGGTCTCAGATCCTCTCTCCGGCGAGGAGTCTGTTCCAAAGTCCAGCGCTGGAGGCATCCTGATGCTTGCTTTGTAAGCCTCCAGAAGGCATGCCAAGGAACAGATACTGGACTTGAGGAAGTGTTAATCTGATGCAACAAAGTAGTGAGAACGTTTGTACTTTCTGTTGAGCGCAGCCTATAGTTCCAGGGAGGTGGAGAGAGTGGGGAATACCTATTTCGGCTCTTTCCCAGCCAAAATCTCTCTCACCTGCAATCTGAAGAGATAGTACCCATTTACTACCCCCTTCTGGCATGGCTGATGCCTAAGTCACTGATCTCTGGGTTGTATTTCCTTTGACAAAAGGAAGTTAAACGATAGTATCCACTCTGATTCATCATATCTGCAGGACTGCATCTCTGCCTGTGCTCCATCGCGACAGCTTCGTTCATCTCAGCAGGGCCTTCGGCAGGTGTCACCTTGCAAATGGGCAAAATCAACAACTAGCCTGTACACGTGCCTTCTCTGTTGTGGCCACTGCTTTGTAGAATGGCCTGCCTGAGGATATTAGGAATGCTTCCACTCTCCTGGCTTTCTGCAAACTATGCAAAACTGAATTGGTCAGCTGGGCTTTTTAAACACAGGTGATAGGGCTATACTGTAATGGAGTGGTTCAGAAAGATTCTTTGGTAAAGGAATAGGGATTGTGTTCTGTCTCTTGCTGTAAGTATGCTATTACTATGTAATTTCAGCATCTTTTAACACGTTTAACACTTGACTTGGATGGCCCAGGCTAGCCCAGTCTCAGGAGGTCTTGGAAGCTAAGTAGGGTCGGCCTTGGTTAGTATTTGGAGACCACCAAGGAAGTCCAGGGTTGCTATTCAGAGGCAGGCACTGGCAAAAACCACCTCTGTTTAGTCTCTTGTCTTGAAAAACCCTATGGGGTTGCCATGAGTTGGCTGTGACTCGATGGCACTTTATACACACACTTAACACTTAAGCTTTGTTTTCAGATCCGTTTTCATATTTCTGCAATCCAAACTATATTTCACTGTTTATTGCACGGCCCATCCTATTGATAGTATTTGCCTTACACAGTGTTAATCCACCCAGAGTCTCAGTGAGAAAGGCGAGCTATAAATGTAAATAAAATAATGTGAACCGCTTGTGGTTCTGTGGCCTGACCGTGTCTCTTCTCTCCTTGTCTCTCCCAGGACATGAACGGCCTAGAGGAAGGGGTGGAGTTCCTCCCCACCATGAACGCCAAGAAGTTGGAGAAGCCTAACCCGAAGCACTACATGGTGGTGGCTGCCATCCTTGCGGTCTGCCTGGTTGTTTCCTTATTGGTGGGACTCCTGGTCTGGCACTTCGTATGTAAGTTAGTCGGAGACTGTACCAAAAGCTGGCATGGAATTGTTGTGCTTTGGTGCTGGTTGACTGATAGAGAAGGGGAGAATAGTACAGTGCTCCTTCCAATGAGAACAGGGGTGTTCGGAAAGCATGTCCATGTTTTCTCCTGTGAATTGCTGAAGGATATGCCATTGATTAAGCTGGTTATGGTTATTGGGGAGGGGTCATGGCTCAGTGGTAGAGCATCTGCTTGGCCTGCAGAAGGTCCCAGGTTCAATCCCCGGCATCTCTAGTTAAAGGGACTAGGCAAGTTGGTGATGTGAAAGACCTCTACCTGAGACCCTGGAGAGCCGCCGCCAGTCTGACTAGACAATATTGACTTTGATGGACCAAGGGTCTGATTCAGTTTAAGGCAGTTTCATGGGTTCGTGGTCTCAGTATCTGCATATCGAGAGAGCCAGCATGGTGTAGTGGTTAAGGTGTCGGACTAGGATCTGGGAAACCCAGGTTCAAATCCCCACTCTGCCATGGAAACTTGCTGGGTGTCCTTGGGCCAGTCACATGCTCTCAGCCTCGACCCTGGCAAGTATTTGGAAGGGAGACCTCTAAGGAATACCAGGGGCGTGATGCAGAGGCAGGCAATGGCAAACCACATCCAAATGCCTCTTGCCTTGAAAACTTTATGGGGTGGGGGTGGGGAAACAATCTACATATTATGACAACCTCTGAGTAGGTGCCCCTTTTGAAGATACTGAAGTTAACTTGGAGAAAAACCAAGGTTAAATCAGCAAAGCTATTGGTCACAGGTAGAAGTAAAGGCAAAAAATAATATGGAATGAAGCTACACATGTGTAGGCTTCGGGGGGGACACATGCAGGTAGGGTCCTCCATCTCCCTTGCAGAGATGTGTAGGCTTTAGGGGTGGAAAAAATTGAATGGCCCCAAATGCTTGATGTTTCTACTGCTTGTGGGGTCTTTTGAGAAAGTGCAGCCCTTAGCCCAAACGTAATGGGGAATTTCATTGTTGAGAATGTCTTGTTGAAGGTCAATTGACTGCTGGTTTTCTGAGGGTCAGCACAATGTCCGGAGCCATTTCTAGCTTTGTGGTGTATGCCATATTCGGTTCAGCATTTTCACGTCTTCTTCCCTCCCCCATGGCCTCTTTCAGACAAGAATGCCCCCGTACAGAAGCTGTACAACGGCCACCTTAGGTTCACGGGCTCTCGCTTCATAGATGCGTACGAGAACTCCAACTCCTCGGAATTCGCTACCCTTGCCGCAAAAGTAAAGAAAATGGTAAGGACTTCTGAACTCCTCACGCAGCCATGGGAGCACCACGGATTGCAGCATAAGTCCCCTTGCTGTGTTGTGGTCGATATTCAGAATTGACTTAAATGGGCCCGTCTCCACCACCCATATAAATCTACCTTGTGCTGCTCGGTCTGCCAAGTGCATTGAAGCCAACTCTAGTTGATGTTAGCTGTGCACTAGGGTATTTTCCCAGATGTGCTAGGGAGTTAACATCAGGGAAAGGCCTAAGACATCTGTAGGGTTGTCAGGGCCAAGTCTGGCAACCAGAGGGGGTTTGGGGGGGGCAGGGACATGGGCGGGCATGCCCCCAACGGCTATGTTGCCGACATAACTACAACTGGGTTGTACCCAGAAGTGACAATGGGTAGCTCTGGGAAGTGTAGGAAACTCTATGGTGAAGAGTATTTTTGTTTTTATGGTTTTCCTGCCACCCAGATCAGTGTGAGGCCTGGCAGTTCTAGGCATCTAATTGGCTACTGTGGGAAACAAGATACTGGATTAGTTTAGACCTTTTCTAGTGCAGTCTTCCTTTATTAGACATAGCAGGGTTGGATGCATCTGTAGTCAAAACTGCAAGCCTTCAGTAAACCTGGTTACCGATGCAAATTTCCAATCTTATCTCCCCGCCCCCATCCTTGTTCACTGTAGTACAACTGAAGGTGACCAGACTACCTGTTCTGTCTAACCTCTGTGTGTTCCAGTTTGCTAGTGAGAGCAGGGATTGGGGCCACCTGCGAATCAGGCTTTTCCTTTCCTTTGCTGCCTCTAGCTGATGGATTTACAGGTTTTCAGCTTTGGATGTGGTGGTCCACTTTCCTCTTCTTCCCAATCTCAAGTCCCTTAGAGTCTTTCAAGTCTACTCTCAACTCAGTCTTATTTGTTTGGAGATGGTTGCTGTTGCTCAAATATGGGACTTCCTTGGAAGCAGGTCTCTTGATATCACTGTGTAAATCTGGCCTCCAGTATTCCATTTTTGTACAAGGTCCTGAGACATGTATTGATTCTGGAGCTGAGTCACCATCTGGATGAGTTTCTGGTTCTGTTTCACTCTGATTTCTGACCTAGTCTGAGGGCTGCCTTGGTTACTCCGGTGAATGACTTGCACCAGGAAATGTACAGGGGGCTATGCATTTCTTTTGTTTTTTGGGTGTGTGTGATACCAATAACTGTTGATACCATTGATTCATATCCTTCTTGAAAGCCTGGCTCAGTTGAGTCTAGTAGTGGTTTATACTGGCTCTGGTTCTTTCTGGACAGTAGATCTCTCCCAGAAGTGCAGGGGAGCTGTTAGTCTATCCAAAGGATCCCCAACGTGGCAGCCATAATTGTACCGGTTTTCTTTTAAACATTGGGATTTAAAACTTTAAAAATTATCTATGGCAGGGATGTAAAAGTTAGTTTTGGTCGTGAGCTGCCCCGGGGATACCTATTGGATACAAATATTTAAGGCAATATTTTCTATGATAGTTGTGGAAGGTTAGAATACCAATGGTTTATGTACATATGGATGATGAGGTCTAGCATTACAGAAGCCATTTGTAGTACACCAGCTACTAATGCACACAATGTGAAAAATCAGTATAGTCGGAATGATCCCATCCCTTCTAACATCTGACTTTTCTAGACACTGATTTGAGTTCAATTTTTATTTCATTATCTTTTTCTTTTCAAACTAGATTATTGATATTTATAAAAATAATCCGGATGTTGGCCCGTTCCACAAGGAGACTGTGATCACCTCATTCAGGTGGGTAATGCATTTTTTAGACCTTTTGGAGTGGCTAAAATGTTAGTGGCATAAATGAAAACTGGACGAGAGCGAAGGAACAGTGACCCTGGATCCCAGTGCACTTGACTTCTTCAGACACCAAACTTGATTCCTACCCTTTGTTCTCAAAAACCACCACTAACTTCAGCAAACTGGAAACAGTTTTATGTTTACTTACATGGTCTGTCGTAACTGATCACCATAGAGTCGTTTATTTGGGATTTGCTGCCCAGTAAGTGTCTGTTCCAGTTCATGATTAGGGTTGCCAACTCCTGTTTAGGAAATACCTGGAGATTTTTGGGGTGGAACCTGGGGAGGGTGGGTTTGGAGAAGGGAGGGAGTTCAGTGGTGTGTAATGACATAGAGTCCATCCTCCAAAACAGCCATTTTCTCCGGGGGAGCTATTCTGTGTCTTTTGGAAATTGATTGTAATCCCAGGAAATCTTCAGCCCCCAGCTGGAGGTTAGGAAAACAGTACAGGTTTTCCTAACCTAATTGGTATTAGTATAGAGGTGCCTTTTTCTTCTCCCCAGCTGGAGGTTGGCAGCCCTATTCATAACACTCTGTTGGGTGACTTCTGTCCAGTGAGCCGCTTAGTCAGTGGAATGGGTTTATGATTTGCAGTTTAGCAGTCCCGTGGCCTTTATGTAAGACTATTGCATCGTTTTGATTGCTGCATGCCCTTTTTAAAAACTGCTTTTTATAACATGGGTATCTTTTCACAAAACTAGGGTCAGTGTACACATGTAGGATTTCCAGGTCCCTCCTGGCAACTGGTGGGAGCTGTTGGGAGATGGGTACAGGGGACGGTGATCTGCATGTGCATGTGATGATGTTATTTCCAGTGTGACGCGGAAGCACGAGCATCAAACCGGGGGATGCTTTAGCACTTGCACCAAAATTCTGTAGTTTCTATAGAGTTTTGGGGAGAGTGCCAGAGCACCTCCCCCCTGGTGTGATGCCGGCACTTCCGCATCTTGCTGGAAGGGACGTCATTGCGCACGGACACGGATCGTTCCTTTCCCTTTTCGGCTGGCCTGTTTCTGCCCATCAAACATCTGCATGTCGGCGGGCAGCATCTCCCCAAACCCTCTCTCCCCAGGAGATTGCCTGCCATTAGTGGGCACCTGGGAACCCTATACATATGTAAGTGGCTGGTAATCTGGGTTTGAGCAGACATTAGATGTTTGTGGGACCTGGAAACTGAAGCGTGTATGCAGACAAAAGAAAATGTAAAGTCCTTGTCCTGAATCATTTAGCTATGTATTTGTAAAAGTGTAACAATATGGACTCAGAACTTTCATGCCAAAAAAAAAAACCCTTAAGAGGGACTATCTTCTATGGCTTTGTCAACATGGTTTCCATAGTCTTCCTTCTTTCCACACCCTTAGAAAACCAGTGAAATTGAGTTAGTTGCCCAAGTCATCTCTGTGGAACTAAAGCGGCCAACTGCCTGGAGAGAAAATGTCCTGTTCCTTTAGTGGTGGCTTAGTAGAATGTTATTTACCTCCATGCCATGAAAAGCTTCAGCTGTCCATTTCCATACATTAAGCCTCTGTTCAAGGGATAGAACTCTGTTCTCCAGTCCTGCTGGTAGCTTTATGTGGAACCCTGATTGTTTGGTCCAGGTTCTAACCTATCTGCCAACTTGTTTTCCTCCATGCAGCGAGGGCAGTATTATTGCTTACTACTGGTCAGAGTTCAGTGTACCCAAACTCCAAGCGGATGCCCTTGATAAGGCCATGGCAAACATCCAGGCTTCGAATCAAGCAACACCGATGAAGTTAAGGAATCCTGACTTGAGAGTTGATACAATCGTGGCTTTCTGTGAGTCTCTCTTCTGACTTTATTGACCCCCTTCCTTCCATCCATCTCCTCCTCGGCCTAGTTAGGGTGAATCTGAGCATCTGGTGCCAGGGAAACGTATATAATTTGGGTGTGGCAAATAGGAGAATTTTTTGCACAGAGGCAGAGTTATCCATCTATTAGAAATCTGTGAATTGAAGCTTGGGTTTCTATATTTGGCTTTAGCTGCAATTTGGAGGACAACATCTAATCTATGCTTCGATTCCTAACTTTTGCAAAAGGGCAGTGGAATAATTCCACTACACCTGGTACCACAACTGTTCAGAACTTTACTTTCTGGGGTCGAGGTTGAGAGTGTCACTCAGCAAGTTTCCATGGCAGAGTGGGGATTCGAACCTGGGTTTCCCAGATCCTAATCCAACACTTTAACCACTACACCACACTGGCTCTCTCAAGTAAGCAATATAGTAAAGGAACATCACCAAATTCAAAGCTCCCCAAGATATATCACAGCCAGGATTGGTTGGTTAGGAAAGGTGGGTAGAGAGAGTTCCACCCTTAAAGGAAAAGTGTTGGTATCCTGATGCTTCCTGACTTATTTCTTGGAGCTTTCCTGCTTGGGTCTGAGATTTAAAATTAGACTCAGAGGTTTCTTTCTTTTCTTTGGAAGCAAGTTAGTAACCCATGAGGGGACAGGGATCAGAGTGGACGATAAATTCAAAATATATTTTCAGAAAAAGAGGTACAAAATGGCGTTTGCTCACAGTTTTGTTTTGAGTGGAGAATGTTTGATTTCCACAGAAATGGGACGGACCACACTGGTAGAATTTAAGGGAAGGATAGAGAAAGCAGAGGCTGAATATTATCTTGTAGTTAATTTTAATTCAGGTGATTTCCAACATCCTCCCTCCCCCATCATTAGACCTATAAACTGTTCTTAGTTCTTAAAGAAGTTTTGTGGGAAGCCAAATTCTGGACCTTCTAGATCCTGAGAAGTATGGGCTGTTTCCTCTTTATCTCCTGTAATTCCAGCTTGTACATTGCTATGATCAGGGTGTGACTTTCTTACAGTTTCTCGGAGCTGGTTTTTCATCCCTAAAATAGAAATTTACAGGTAGTGTTTGATGTTGTCCAATAATGGACATCCTGTGGTTTGAACAGGCCAAATGTATGGCCACACTGATTCTTCAGACTGAACGAGTCTTGTTTCGTTCTGCCTTCCCTCCACCTCCACTTCCCCCTCAAAAAAAGCCTCAGCAAAAACTAGTTGGCCCTGTAAGTTTTGCAATTGAGAACCTTTCACTCTGGATAATTAGAGCAAAGATTTTGCTGCATGCCGTGATGAACGTCCCCTTGGGTGCTTTCTTCCTTGACCACAAAAGCCCTTGGAGAGATGAATTTTATTACCAGAATTTTAGGTTTTCTCCAGAGCACTTACTAGGGGCTGTGTTTCTTTTCAGCCCTACAGAAACTAGGGGTCTTGGCCTTACTTAATCACATTTGTATCAGAGATTTGTCTGTGCGGTTTTCTTGGGTTATCCTTGCAGCAACCCTGTCAGAGAGGCTAGGCCGAGAAAGAGGGACTGGCTAAAGCTACCTCAGCTGAGTGCAAATTTGAACCTGTGTCTACCTCATATAAGCACCAACATTTGCTCAGTTATACTATATTGGATCTAAAATAAAATTGCAGGAAATAAAAGTATTTTAGTTAGGTGGTCATCTCTTCCCTTTTCCATTTGATTCAACAATATCGGTTTAAATTGGGGAATACCAATGGCAAAACTGGAATACTAATGAGATGGGATTAGTTGATGAATGTGGAAATCATGCTGCATCGAAGATCAGTTCTGTTCAGATTCTATGGAGTTGCTTTATGGTTGAAAATATGAGGGTTTAGTGGGTTGCAGCAAGTAAAAAAGGGATGTTGTGGTAGCTAAAAGATTATTTATATAAACCAGGGGGCCCTCAACTCTGTGGAGCCTATGGGCACTTCTGAAACTTTGAGGAAAGGTTGTGGGTATCTTCACAAAATGGCGGTCACACAGAATGTTGTAGGGCTGCCAACTCCAATTTAGGAAGTAGCTGGGGATTTGGGGGGTGGAACCTGGGGAGGGCAGGGTTTGGGGAGGAAGGGAGCCTCAGCTGGGTATGATGCCCCAGAGTCCACCTCTCAAAGCAGCCAGGTTCTCCAGGGAAACCGATCTCTGTAGCCTGGTAATCAGTTCTATTTATGGGAGATAGCTAGGCTCCACCTGGAGAGGGTTGCCAACTTGAACTGAGAAATTCCTGATTTGGGGGTGGAACCTAGGGAGGGAGGGGTTTGGAGAGGGGAGGGATTTCAATGGGGCATGATGCCATAGAGTCCACCCTCCAAAACCACCATTTTCTCCAGGGGAACTGACTTCTGTTGTTTGGAGATCAGTTGTAATCTGGGGAGGTCTCCAGCCTCCACCTGGAGGTTGGCAGCCCTTGAATGTTGGGAGGTTCCAAGCCAAGCATCATCCTGTGATGGAGGCTGTTTCCAAATGGGGGCTTCCTGCAGAGCCAGACCAGAAGGTGATGATTCCTGGGGTCTTCTGAAGCACCTCTTGCTCTGGTGAGGTGGAATAAAGCCAGAAGGGGTTCTGTGCTTTGGGGGAAATACAGGTGGGGCCCAGAAAGCTTATCAGGCATCACGGTGAGCTGCATTGTGCTTCACTGCTATACATTTTCATGGGCGAGAGCCCCGTCCATTGATGTGGATTGAAACCTCATCTCATGCAGTTGTTCTGGGCTGACCTGAAATTCAACCGAATTAATAATTGGCAACTGGTGGCATCAGAGCCAGCGTGGTGTAGTGGTTAAGAGCAGTGGACTCTAATCTGGAGAACTGGGTTTGTTTCCCCACTCCTCCACATGATGCCTGCTGGGTGACCTTGGGCCAGTCACAGTTTTCTCCAGACTCTCCCAGCCCCACCTACCTCACAAGGTGTCTGTTGTGGGGAGAGAAAGGGAAGGCGATTGTAAGCCGATTTGAGTCTCCTCAAAGATAGAGAGAATCAGGTTATAAAAACCAACTCTTCTTCTACATCATCATCAGAATGGTTACCACCTGGCCTACTACCAAGAAGCAGGAGAGGGGATAGGGTCACGGCCACAGAGGTTTGGGCAACAGGGGCAGGGATCCTGACCTGCCAACCCTCCACTCCTTCTTCCAAATGTTCATCTAGTAAAGCTAGTTGCTAACTAAGGAGATGCAAGGGTGTCATTTGGCTTAACCTTGTTTACAGCTGTTGGATGAATTCGGGGGGAAGCCGCGATAGCAAAATGCTGGAAGATTGAGTCACGATGACTCCCTTCCTTTTGTTGAGTGGGTTGGTGGGGGTTCTCACAGACAGTTCCCGAAAGAAACTATATGGCACCCTTTGTATTACATTTGTGTACAGAGTATTCTGACCGTGTGGGATTCCCCTTCACAGTGTAGGTGAAATCAACACATTAGTAATGGTTTCTTTTTTCTCTCTCTCTCGTAGCTACCAATCCGGAGACAATTAAGGCTTTACAGGACAGTAAGTAACATGTAGCTGCTTTTTAGAGCAATAGCAACCCCCCCCCCGACAAAAATATAGAATGCGCTTTCTGAATATTGGGGTGTGTTCCTTTTGTCCGTGGGAGAGGTGGTGTCCATCTATTGTAGGTGAGAAGAGCTCTTTTTTTTTTTTTTTTGAAGAGTAGCCTCCAAATATACTTTATCTAGCACTGGAATTAAATTTATGTGGACAGAACATCCTAAAGCAAAGTCCCCACAGCTCAAATTGGCTTTCAGAATGTATATTTCACATTCTGAATTCTTCACGTTTCAAGGTGGTGGGAAAACTCTCACCTAGGTATCTCTCTCCCTACCATCTGGTCCTGGCCTTTTGATTTTCATAGCGAATCTCAAAGTCCATTACTACTTTAAATTGCACATCTTGTCCTTTTTTGCTGGGTGGCTGCTGAGTCCAAGATGTCTTAGCATTCTCTTCTCTCCTCCTCCTTGTGTCCTCGGTAGACAGCTGCAAGTATGCTTTGCATGCAAAAGAAGGATTGATCACCAGCTTCACCACGCCAGGATTTCCCAACAGTCCATATCCACCTAACGCTCGATGCCAGTGGGAGCTGAGAGCAGACGTAGACTCGGTCATCAGCCTGACCTTCACAACGGTGGACCTGGAACCATGCAAATTGGGGAGCGACACACTCGCGGTGTATGACTCGCTCAGTGCCCTGGAACCCCATGCAATGGTCAAGTAAGCTTGTTTCCTTGTTAAAATTAGTGGGGCAGGACCTGGGTTTCTCTGGGTCCACTATACAAGTTGTGTGTGTGGGGGGGGCAAATGGTTCAGGATTGTACGAAGCCCCTTCTACCCACTTGCATCAATATCTGACAGTGAGATGAGAAGAGTTATTTTATACAGCCCACCGTGAGGATAGAATCCCAGATCCTATTTCTGTAGTATTGATTGAGATTGATATAGGGCGGAGGGTACCTTTTCATGCTTAGTGGCCTCACTGCTCTCGACTATGATTCATTTTCCTATTTGTTTGTTTGTTTATTACTTTCAGTTTCTATCCCACCCTCCCCAGCCAAAGCCACGATCAGGGCGGTTAACAACATTAAAACCAGCCAACAGGCACAATAAGTATTCATTAAAACAATCATTAAAACAGTTTTAAATAAACATTTAAACCAACGGATTACACCAAAGATGGTCGTCGCTAAACTATGGCACCAGATAACCTCCTAGGTCATACACCAGCTAAAATAACATGGGGGGAAAGGTAGGGAGGCCAGCATAGTTGACATCAGTTGCTGTCCTCAGTTGTAGGCCTAGTGGAACAACTCCAGTTTACAAGCTCTGCTGAACCCTTTAAGGTCCCGCAGGGCTCTGATGTTGCTCAGGAAGGTGTTCCACCAGGCTGGAGCTGGCCCAAAAGGCCCTGGCTCTTGTTGAGGACAGCCGCACACTCTTAGGGCTGGGGGACCACCAGTAAGTGTGTTATCAGATGAAAGTAGTGTTCTTTGGGGGGGGGGGTGTACCAGATGAGGTGGTCCCTAAGATACAAGGGTACCACCTCTGTACCTGCTGGAGTCTTCGAATCAGTCTCAAGGGCAGCCCTACGTAGAGCCCAGTGTACAGTAATCCAGCCTAGAGGTGACCGTCTTAGTGGATGTGCTCTTCACTCTTCCAGCATTTGTAGAAGAGCAGCTACCACAAAGCATTTGGGGCCTTCACTCTCTTTTGCGCTTCTCTCTTCCCCAGGCTTTGCGGCAGTTACAGTCTATCCTACAACCTGACCTTTGTCTCCTCGCAAAACGTTATGCTGGTGACTCTGATCACGAACGGTGAGGGGCGAGACCCCGGCTTCAGGGCGGAGTTCTTCCAGATGCCGAAGATGAACAGTAAGATTCAGCAGCTGTTCTCTCTTTGCGGGGTGAAGGACCAATTGTGGAGAGGGGCGGGGGACATGTCTTCAAAGGGGAGCTGTTCTGATACCTTGATGATAAATATGCACTTACATTACAAGGACAGACATTTATTTTTCAACCTTACCCCCACCCCTCCCAGTAATAAACATCTCTCAGCTTCTCTAGTGATGCCTCCTAATGACAGATGGACGGGAATTATCTTAGGTTAAGCCGGAAGACTGAGGGGCGTACATGAAACTTAATTAGTCTCCTGGGCTTCACTCTGTGTCTTGGAGCAACTCTGGTCCCTCCAGAGGCCAGCTTAACTTCATTAAAGGCTGCCTCTGCAGTTGTCTTGTCTTTCCTGAAAGCTCTGAAAGGGAAGGAACTTGATTCATTTCCCCTCTTCCTTATTCTAGCCTGCGGTGGAACCTTGAGAGGGATAGCAGGAAACTTCACCACTCCGTATTTCCCAGGTCATTACCCTCCTAAGATGAACTGCACTTGGAACATAGAGGTAAGCAGCCAAGAAAAACACCTGCTTGGTTTATCCTAGAACTTTCCATGCAGGATGACAGATTGGGTCTAATTTGTATGTGATGTCACCAGTACTGACGATGAAAAAGTGCTTCTTCAGGATGTGTAAAGCTGGAAATAACTTGCATCAAAGGTACGCCACTGCAAGGCAGTTCCCAATGCATTTGTGTGAAACCAGAAAAATCTTAGCTTGTGAACCCCAGCTTTCGGGTTTCTAAAACGTTTCTATAGTCCCCATGGTGGTAATCTACTTATTTTTATCATGCCTCTCCCAAAAAAGCTTACAGGAATTGGAATATAATATGGATGAAAATGTCCAGTACAGAATTTCCTTGTGAAAAGGATTCTTAACTGAACGGGATTTAGCCATGATTCTGGGATGCATGGCTGGCTTCTTCCCTCTCTCTCCGGCAGCTGCATTGATTGCAATCAGGAGTTTCAGGGAGGGATGTTATCAACTTGCATGACTAGTGGGGGATGAAAATTTCATATATTCCCCCTCCCCAATTTCTTTCTCCCTTGCTTAGCCCCTTCCTCAACTTTCCTAGTTGCATGCCTTTTTTCCTCCCTCAATCTTTCCAGTCACATCTTTCCCTCCCCCTGGAAAATCCCTACCTTCAAAAAAATACTTCTTACTTTTTTGCACATCTCCCTTGAGTCTCTCTGAGAAAGGTAGGCTATAAATGAAAGAATAAAATAAATGTTTGCAATATCTCTGCATGCACAAACGTTGCAAGTTGTGTGTATTAACCAGCTCTCTAAAATGTTTTCTTTAGATTTCTCTACAAACCTGGGCGGGTTCCTCCAGGATTGCAGAAACATCTGCCCTATCCTTGGCTAGCCAAGCTGGGGATTAAATATCTGATATATGCCAGCCTGTAGAGGAACATTGTAATAACACACCAAAATACAGCATGATTATTACAGGTTGAGTATCCCTTATCTGGAAAGCTTGGAGCCGGCAGTGTTCCGTATTTCAAATCTTTCCATATTTTGGAATATTTGCATATACATAATGAAATATCTTGAGGGTGGGACCTGAGTCTAAACACAAAATTCATTTATATTTTAATGTTTTATATACACTTTGTATACATAACCTGAATGTAATTTTAAATAATAGTTTTAATAATTTTCTGTATGTTGAACCATACAGAAAGCAAATTGGCATGCTACTGATGGCGTGTGAGTAATACCTGCATTTTGGCTCAAAACTTCCAGTTTTCGGATCTTTCCAGTTTTTGGATGTCTGGTTAAAGGACAGTCAACCTGTATAAAACCGAGGGAGGTAATCGCTAAGATATGTAAGGTCCAGGCTGCTTAGAGCTTGAAGGCTGCTTCAGATTCTGCCCAGAAGCAAACGGGAAGCCATTTTAGGCAAGCCATAATGGGAGTAATTGATTCTCTATAACCCAACTACAACAGGTGCCGAAATTCTTCACCAGCTACAACTTCCAGCCAGCTTTTGCATGGGCTGTAGACATGGAAACCGCCAAACACTTCCACTGACAGAACACGACTTTTTCTTCCCCTGACCCAGTGCAGCCCCAAGTCTCCTGAAACCCTGCTTCTGGGGGGCGTGGGACTGCCAGAAATGACAGTCTGGAGTGGAAGAGGGGGATTGGCGAAAAGCACCCACCCCCATCAATGGGAACGCTTGTTGGGTTGCCAGCTAGAGTGTGGAAGTAGGCTAAGACGGTTGGCTGGTTCCTTTTGCTGCTGCCGAAATCGCTGGGGACAGTGATGGCCGAAAACCTCAATTTGTGATGACCCTGCTCTCTCTTTCCTCTCCCTTCTCCCCCCACCCCCGGGTCATTGTCCTCAGGTTCCCCGTGACAAGAATGTGAAGGTGCGTTTCCACAATTTCTTCCTCGCGGAGCCCGGAGTCCCAGTTGATTCCTGCACCAAGGACTATATGCAAGTCAACTATGTAAAGTAAGACTCAGTTTGGAAACGTCTAGTGATTGCAGTCTTGAGACTTGGAGATGAACATATTTGTGGTGGGGCTAGTTGGTTGCCTGTAATTAGGTGACTGGCTGAGGCAGTCTTTTGAAGGTTTTAATGCTTCAGGTTTTTATTTATTCACTTCATTTATAATCCACTTTTCTGCTCAAAGCAGCTTACACCATTCTCCTCTCCTCCATTTTCCCCCTCACAACAATCTTGTGAAGTAAGCTCGGCTGAGAGCGTCTGACAGGCCCAAGTTCCCTCAGCAAGCTTCCATCACAGAGTGGAGATTCGAACCTGGGTCTCCCAGATCCTAGCCCAGCACTTTAACCACTAACAAACTGTAGTGTTGTTACCTGTCGTTGGGAAATATTTCTGATGGGCTGAGGTAGTCGTTCTTTTGAAGATTGTGATACTTCAGGCGTTAAAAAAAAAAGTGTGTAATTATATTTTGGAAAGGACACGATTATGAAACAGCGTGACATATTTTTCAATTCCTGTTTCAGATATCTTTCCGACCCAATTGGAAATACAAATAAGCCAATAGTTCAATGTTTCAAATAAACTTTTTGATGGAAAAATATTGGCTCGTTTGTAGGACTCCTCCATAAAGTTGTTGAGTATGAGGTTTTGCAAGTAGTCTATCTCTCCTGCAGGGGTATTAAAAGTTGCCGCAGGGTCCGGATCAAAATTCCTTCAGTCCCTCTCCCCCCAATCATAACACCAGCAAGAAGTTTGATTAGACCACACGTGTGTTGCTATTATCTTCCACTAGTGTTTTTCCTGGAGTGTGATAACTCAGATAAAAAAATTTTTTTTGGGGGGGTGGCTACCCCTGTTTTTTCCTGATTTGTTTAGTACAAAAATTGCAAAATTTAGGGGGGGGGGCCACTGGCAAAAACCATCAGTTTTGGAATGAGTAAAATGTTGCTAAGCAACTTAGGCAACAACAGGTCGTACCTCACAGCTCTCCTGTGGATTATATATTTTGTTTGTAGAAAAGTAGGGCATTTTTGCTTTTAAATCCCATAAATATGCCACAGTACAATGTTATATGCTGAGTTATAACTGATGTATTGTATGTTGCATGGAGTAGGATAGTAAGTACTGGATATATTTAATTTCATTTTTTCCCCAGGGGGAAAAAAAAGAAAGAAACTGTTTTTCATGGTTTCAAAACTTCTAAAACTTTTTAATCTCTAGGGTGACCTGGGATTTTCTGCTCCTAATCTCCCCCTCCCACCGTTCCCTGGGCTGCTTTCCTGCCTTCTGATCCCCCTTTTTTTGTGTGGTCCCTGCAGGCACTGCGGATCAAAAAAGATGTTTGTGGTATCAAGTAAAACCAACAAAATTGCAGTCCATTTCCATTCAGACCTTTCGTTTGTAGACACCGGCTTCTTAGCAGAGTTCCTGGCATATGATTCTGGTGACCGTAAGTAGAAATGCCGTTTGTCAAGTGGAGTGGGAAGGGAGTGACTCCTTTCCTATGAGGAAAAGGCTAAAGCATTTGGCACTTATAGGCTGAGGAAAAGATAACTGTGACTCTATAAAAGAACCACAGCCTTCAGTCTGCAAGACCCGAGCAAGGCTGTTAACGGTAGGACATTTTGGAGGAGATCAATTCATAGGGCCGCCATAAATTGGAATCAATTTGATGGAACTTAACACACACACACACATACACACACACACACGAGGACATGGTGATGGTTTATGACATTATACCTGAATTGGGGGAAGAATTAAGCTATAGAGCTCTCTGGATACATTAAAAAAAGGGTAGGCTAAAAAAAGAAAAGAAGGTTCTTGACTGGCAACAGTGGTGCTTGTCACTATCGGGAAGGTGAACACCTCTGTCCTTTTCCTCTTTTCCCCTGGAATTGCTGACGAGTAGCTTGCCCAGGCAAATTCACCTGCAAAACTGGCCGTTGTATTGAGCTCAAGAAACGCTGTGACGGCTGGAACGATTGCACTGATGCCAGCGATGAAGTAAACTGCAGTAAGTCCTCTGACTTCACTATCCCTTTTCCAGTGTTGGCCATGTGGATACGAGAGACAAGAACTTGTATATTGGGGAGGGGGTGCTTTAAAAAAAAATCACGAATTCTGCACTAACGCAATCTAGATTCTGTGACCTGCATGTTATCCAATTTTGAAGCAAACTTGATTGCATGTTTTTTAAATCTGCATCATGTTCTGATTCAGCTTGTCAAGGAGGGGGATGATTGGGTGGCTAAAGATGGGTTTTTGCATCCCAGACTCTGGAACAGGATTGCTTGCACCCCTTGAAAATGCACTGTTGTACTGACGAGGACTAGAAACATGAGTTTAAAAAAATCAAAACCTTCTTGGGATGCTGAATTTGCCACAAGTAACCAAGTTTTGTGGCATTTACAGAGAAACTTAGTAAAAACCCAGTTGAAGAGCTGATCTCAGACCTTTTGGTTTCTTTTCACTGAAACCTTCAGACAGCCTAGGCCGGTTATGTACATGTCAACAAGGAAAGCCCCACCTCTTACATTTCGGAATGGTGTGCTGATTAAAAGTGAGGCCAAGCTTTCCCAAGCTGGGGCTACTGAGCTTTCCCATCACTCTGTAAAGCCCCTCTCAAAGCTGTGTTTGCAGAATCGCTTGTGGGTTGACAGCGCCCAAGGATTCCCTAACTGATATTCCACCTCCTTACACAGCCTGCACCGAGAAGCAGTTCCGATGCAACAACGGCTGGTGCAAGCCGAAATACTGGCTCTGTGACGGCGTGAACGACTGTGGGGACATGAGCGATGAACTCCAGTGCCGTGAGTAATCCACCTGTGATGGAGAGCAGTCAGGGCCTTTTAGGCACTGTGGAACACAGACAGGATAATGCTGCTGCGGTCGTCTTGTTGGTGGTTTCCTAGAGGCACCTGATTGGCCACTGTGTGAACTGACTGCTGGACTTGATAGACCTTGGTCTGATCTAGCATGGCTGTTCTTAGGTGCAGTGGGCAGCTTTGATTAAAGTCCTGGCTTCGGCCATTCCAAGGACCAATATAGAAGTCAACTTTAGCACAACTAACATGCAGCTTCTTTCCCCCCATTTGTCAGAATGCCCAGCTAACAACTTCAAATGCAGCAATGGCAAATGCATCTTGGAGTCCCAGAAATGCAACGGCAAAGATGACTGCGGTGACGGCAGCGATGAAGGGGACTGCAGCTCAGGTAAGTGGAGCAAATGAATGGAGGAGCAAGCCCCTGTTCACCTGCCCAGGTTGACTGTCTTTGGACCCAGAAGTGAAGTACAGATATGCCGCTTTCCCTGCTAACGTTTTTTGGGGGTTGGGTTAAAAGTAGTAGAGACCCTGTTGCTTCTCAACTTCGCTTTTTTATAAAACACATCAACACTCCAGCTGGTCACGTTGACTAACGAGGAATTGTAAACAGCCATGTCAATCCCAAAGCAACCCCCTCCCAAAAAAACAGAACATAATTAACATAATACTTTTTTTATTAGGACAAACCAAATGGCACATTACAGCATGTGAGCTTTCAAGTTCATCAGAGACCCAGTGTGGTGTAGTGGTTAAGAGCGGTGGTTTGGAGTGGTGGACTCTAATCTGAAGAACCCGGTTTGATTCCCCACTCTTCCACATGAGCGGAGGACTCTAATCTGGTGAACTGGATTTATTTCCTCCTACACATGAAGCCAGCTGGGTGACCTTGGGCTAGTCACAGCTCTCTTAGAGCTCTCTCAGTCCCACTCACTTCAAAGGGTGTCTGTTGTGGGGAGAGGAAGGGAAGGTGATTGTAAGCCAGTTTGATTCTTCCTTAAATGGTAGAGAAAGTCGGCATATAAAAACCAGCTCTTCTTCATCAGACCAGAAGTTAACAACAACAAAAAAATTAAGTTTGAAAGCAGACAGGAAAATTCCTCAGACATAATACTGAGTCGTGGTCACGTCTGCATTTTGTGGTCTAATTGTGGCTCAAATTGGCAGTGCCTTTCCTGGAGGTCAGTTAGATCCCTTTGGTATCACCTTCTACCTCACCCTTCTAGCTAGAGGTTAAACCTGAGTGCATCTTCATGTAAAGTAGAGGCTCTGTCGCTGAGCCACAGCCCCTCCCCTAAAACAAGAAGTTGCCTTATGGTCCATCGAGGTGAGCATTGTTTACTCTTACTAGCGGCGGCTCACCAGGGGTCTGTTACATCATTTACCATTTGATCCTTTGAACTGGAGATGCTAGGGATTGAACCTGGGACCTTCTGCATGCAAAGCGGGTGTTCTACCACTGAGAAGAAGTTAGTTTTTATATGCCAACTTACTCTACCGCATAAGGAAGAATCAAACCAACTTACAGCCATGTTCCCGTCCCCTCCCCACAACAGACACCCTGTGAGGTAGGTGGGGCTGAGAGTCTGTGACTGGCCCAAGGTCACCCGGCTGGCTTCATGTGGAGGAGTGGGAAAACAAATCCAGTTCACCAGATTAGTCTCCACCTCTCATGTAGAGGAGTGGGGAATCAAACCCAGTTCTCCAGATCAGAGTCCACCACTCCAAACCACCGCTCATAACCACTACATTACGCAGCCTCTCTGAGTCACAGCCACCCTCTATGTTTGCCTCCCTGTGCCATAGTGTCCTCTCTGAACACACGGGCCATGAGGTTACCCTAATGCAATCCTTTTCTGATACTGAGCTCCTTCCTCCCTGCTTGACTTACAGTAGTCACAGTTCCCTGCAAAGAATACACTTACAAATGCCGGAACAATCTGTGTGTGAACAAGGAGAACCCCGAGTGCGATGGGGTGAAGGACTGTGGTGATAACTCAGATGAAGACAACTGCAGTGAGTTACAGTGCTGGGTGTTGCATTCGCATGTGGTGGTGGTGGGGAGCTAAAAAGTTGGTGTCTGGCTGTGTCAGGAAAATGGCTTTATATCTGTCTTGGAAAATGTAGGTCTGTTATCTAAGATCTACCTGAGAAATGCCAGGGAATCCATAATAAACCACCTGTGTCTTTTTTTTTATTTTATTTAGTTTGGGGTTTGGCTTAAGACATTTTTTAACTAGCATCAAAAATATGAGGTCCATTGTCTGATTGATTGCTTATTAGTTGATCCAGCATGTTTTAGTTGATCCAGCATGTGACTTTTATCTAATTAATTAAATGTAAAGTACCCTTTCACAATTTGGAGCACTTTAGTAAGAGTACCTTCTTTGTTGAGAAGTTAAAATGGGGATAAGGTAAAGGTAGTCCCCTGTACAAGCACCGGGTCATTACTGACCCATGGGGTGACGTCACATCATGACAATTATTAGGCAGACTATGTTTATGGGGTGGTTTGCCATTGCCTTCCCCAGTGATCGACATTTCTCCCCCAGCAAGCTTGTGCACTCATTTGACCGACCTCGGAAGGATGGAAGGCGGAGTCAACCTTGAGCCGGCTACCTGAAACCGACTTCTGTCGGGGTTGAACTCAGGTCGTGAGCGGAGCTTTGACTGCAGTACTGCAGCTTACCACTCTGCGCCACGGGGCTCTAAAAGGGGGATTAACGTAAATTAAAAACAAAGAAGCAAATCTTGCTTTTTTGTGATTGGATGGAAGGGAATCCATATCAGAGTCCACTGCTCTTAACCACTACACCACGCTGGTATAGTGGTGATTTGCAAAAGCACCTGAAGGAAATAGCCCTTGTAAGGTATAGTCTTGGAGTGATGGGGTGGGGGGATTCTAGAGAATCACAGGAGGTAAATTTACTCATCCTCTGTTTCCTTGGGGTCTCGGAACCTGGCCTTTTCTAGACTGTGGCACACGCAGCTTCACCAAGAAATCCCGGATTGTCGGTGGTCTCGACGCCGAGGCAGGCGAGTGGCCGTGGCAGGTCAGCTTGCATGTGGGAAGCGAGGGTCACACCTGCGGAGCCTCTGTGGTATCTGAGAAATGGCTGGTGACAGCGGCGCACTGCTTTCATGATGCAAACTTTGCCAGGTGGGTAGCTGCAAACTCACCTGTATCTTACAGGCTACTGTGATTGTTGCTTTCTGCAGTTTAATTTTATATCTCTGTTATACTTCATGCAAGCCGGTGCAATGAGCTGGCGTATTTAGCAGTTAAGACTATCATCGTGTGTTAAATGTGCAGATGGGCAAATGAGTACTAACTACGGGTTGTAGACTTTATGAAGAAGAAGAGTTGGTTTTTATATGCCAACTTTCTCTACCACTTAAGGGAGACTCAAACCGGCTTATGATCATCTTCCCTTCCCCTCCCCACAACAGACACCCTGTGAGGTAGGTGGGGCTGAGAGAGCTCTAATAGAGCTGTGACTAGCCCAAGGTCACCCAGCTGGCTTCGTGTGGAGGAGTGGGGAAACAAATCCAGTTCACCAGATTAGCCTCCGCTGCTCATGTGGAGGAGTGGAGAATCAGACCCGGTT
Organism: Euleptes europaea; assembly: GCF_029931775.1. Taxonomy (NCBI): domain Eukaryota; kingdom Metazoa; phylum Chordata; class Lepidosauria; order Squamata; family Sphaerodactylidae; genus Euleptes; species Euleptes europaea. The sequence continues at coordinate 12,184,986 of NC_079325.1, read as the reverse complement.
CTCCAGATCAGAGTCCACCGCTCCAAACCACTACACCACACTGAAATGTGGATTAGATGTTGATTTCCCCTGTTCTCTCTAGGTTACCTTGCTAAGCTATTTATCTGTTTCTCAAGTGTGGCCCCCATCTGTGGATATCTAAATCTGTGGATTGGGGCCACACTTAACACTAAACAGATTTTTCTACAAACTTGGGGGACATCCCCCCCCCCAGGTTTGCAGAAAAGTCTGACATCTTAAAAAAATATAAACTGGGGGGTTTAAATTCCCCCAAACGTAAGAGAGCGCATTTTCCTTCAGCATAGTGGTTGGTAGCTTTGTGGGGTCCCAGGAGTCACATCAGGCCCAGCAGTGGCTGTGGTGGGGTGTAGAACCCATAGCAATTGTCTGGGAGCCGTAGCGGACCTGGCAGTGGCTGCCAGAGGGCCAGGGAGCCATGCTTGGGCCTGGCAAGGAAGTTGGGGAGTGGGGGAGATGCGATTTCTCCCCCACCAGTCTTGTGGGCCTCCCACTGAGCTGGCAAGGAGGAAATTGGGTGTTGTGTGTGTGTGTATGAGTCCTCTGCTCCCCCTCCCCCCAAGCTGGCAATGAAGGGTTTTGTGCAAGGGGGCGTGGGATTCTTCACTGCCCCTGGCCAAGCCAGCAAAGCCCACTGAGCCAGCAAAGAGGGAATCAGGTGGGTTGTGTGTGTGGGAGCCCTTGCTGTGTCTCAGTGGTGGAGCATCTGCTTGGCATGCAGAAGGTCCCAGGTTCAATCCCCGGCATCTTCAGTTAAAGGGACTAGGCAAGGAGGTGATGTGGAAGACTTCTGCCTGAGACACTGGAGAGCTGCTGCCGGTCTCAGCAGACTTTGATGGACCAAGGGTCTGATTCAGTATAGGGCAGTTTCATGTGTTCACTTCCCCCCCTCGCTGAGCCAGCAAGCCCCCCCTCCCCGCCTGCTGAACCAGCAGTTGAGGGAATTGGGCAGTAAGGACCTTCTGTGTTGCAAAGCTGATGCTCTACCACTGAGTTCCAGCCTCTAGTATCTCTAAAATGCAATGTGGATTGTAGTTTTGCTCTTCTAGCCTAGAGTTTGCTCTGGGAAATTTCCACCTTCCCAGCATTACTGTAAGCTTTGGGAGATATGGATCTGTGATGCACAATTACGCCAGCAAGAGAAAGAATGGAGAGCAGAGTTAAACCTGGAAAACCTTGCTTGAAATCCTGTTTTTTGCCACTGGCTTTTGGTGCAGTCCTGTCCAAAGTTTGTTTCGGCAGAAGAACTGAGGAAGTGTCTAGTTTTGTAAGCCTCATGATTGTATAATAGCGTCAAATCTGTATTGTTTGCATATCCATTCCATGGTACTAAAAGACATGCGGTTTATCCTATACCGTCAATATATACGATAAGCCCCAGAGGGGGAACTTGGAGAGATTTCCTCTGATAGACATGGATTTCCCAGGCAGTCATTAGGGTTTCTGCTCAGCTCTCCTTCATCATTTGGGAGGAGGTATAGTTTAGTGGTGGAACAGTTGCTTTGCATTCAGAAGGTCCCAGGTTCAATCCACAGTATCTCTAGTTCAAGGATCTTGGTTTGAAGGTGTTGGGAAAGACTCTTCTCTGTTTGAGTCCCTGGAGAGCTGCTGCCGATTGGTGTAGACAGCAATGAACTGAGTGGATCAATGATCTGACTCGGTAGTAGGCATCGATGTTCATGATTTTTGAAAAACACTCAAGACTGGTAGGTTTTGTCTGTTAGGTTTGACGCAGTTCTGCAAGACCTGTAAGACCAAAATGTTCTGCCAGGCCTATGGTTGAGGGCAGCAATGATGTGTTATCATAGCTGGCCTCCCTTCACCCCCTCTGTCTTTTCCGTTCCATCTTACCGAATTCAAGTGGGGGTCCCGATTGTCATCCCCTGGCTCATTAGAGACCAGTGTGCAAATAATAAGCGCAAATTGGTAATCTTATGTCGAGTTTTTTTATTGAGTTTTATTGGATTTTGTATGTTGTGTGCTGTGTTCTAATGGGTGTGAGCCGCTCTGAGCCCAGCCTTGGTCGGGATGGAGAGTGGTGTAGAAATTTAATAAATATTAGGGTATGGGGGGGGGGGGATTTACAGTAAGAGTTGTCCGACAGTGGAATCATCTACCTAGGGAGGTGGTGAGCTCCCCCTCACTGGCAGCCTTTAAGCAGAGGCTGGACAAACACTTGTCAGGGATGCTCTAGGCTCTAGGATGATCCTGCATTGAGCAGGGGGTTGGACTAGATGGTTGTATGGCCCCTTCCAGCTCTATGATTCTATTATTCTAAATGAATAAATAAAATGGTCACGTGACTAAAATATTCTGCCCAGGGGTTGCTGCCGGCTCTGTTCCTTCAGTACCATATAACCTTTCTGCAGATTCTCAAATCCCAAATCGTGGATAGCATTCATGGGGCTTCTCGACCAGCGGGACAGAAGCAATCCCAGCGTTCAGCGGCGGGGGATCAAGCGCATCATCACCCACCCAGACTTCAATGATTTTACCTATGACAACGACATCGCTGTGATGGAACTGGATAGCCCAATCACCTTCACCAAGCAAGTCCAGCCCATCTGTCTGCCTGATTCCTCGCACAAGTTCCCGGCTGGCCAGGTCCTCCACGTGACTGGATGGGGAGCCACGGCAGAACACGGTAAATGTGGCAGCTTGACCCGGAGAGACAGAATCATAGAAGCTGGGGACAGAGAGATTGCCCTGCATTAGGGTATGCAGGAGGGGGTAGAATTCTGCACAATATAGGGCTGCAATTTTGCTGTTTTCGCTATGAATTTTTAAAAACTTGGGCATGAACACCTGAAGCTGCCTTATACTGAATCAAACTCTTGGTCCATCAAAGTCAGTATTGTCTACTCAGACGGGCAGCGGCTCTCCAGGGTCTCAGGCAGAGAAAGGTCTTTCATATCACCTACTTGCCTAGTCCCTTTAACTGGAGATGCCGGGATTGAACTTCTGCATACCAAGCAGATGCTCTACCACTGAGCCATGGCCCCTCCCCAGTTACGTACATAGCTGTATACATGAGTCTGTGAAATTTACAGCTGGAGAAATCCCAGGGAGGTTTGCATTAATGTGGAGGGTTGTGGTGCAGGGAATTCTCGACCGCCCAAGTCCCATGCATACCGCTGTGGTTTTTGGCAGGTGCTGGTGCCATCATTTTGCAGAAGGCGGAAATCCGGGTCATCAACCAGACCATATGCGAGTCGCTGATGCCCGGCCTGCTAACGTCGCGCATGATGTGTGTTGGGATCCTGGAGGGAGGAACCGACGCCTGCCAGGTAGGAGTCTGGGAGATGTTGGTCGGTGGGAAGAAGGGCTCGGCTGTGTGCGTCTCAGACCGGAGCAAGGTTTCCCTTCCTCACTGGTTGTGTCGGTGTGGGTGACCTTTGGCCGCCTTGGAGGCCAGATGGGTTTAGAGACTCTTTACTTCCCCCTCCCCTCCTTGCTGTGACATGTTACTGCCCTAACTTGTCTTTATGTAAACGTTCCCTCCCTGTCAGCAGAGTTTGTGCAATAAAAGCAACAGCAGCTGCTGCATGGAGTTTGCAGACAGCCTCCAGCACTGACTGATCATTTCTCTCATAGTTTTCATCTCCTGCTGCAGCTTTCGGGCCTGGCCCTGTAAGGATGGCTTGTCCTCCAGCTCCTCAAAACAGCATTTACTAACGCGTTCAAACAGACCCCTCTCTCTGCTGCTTTAACTGAACTCAGAGCAACCGCCGTCTTACTCTTTTCCCTGTATTTGGTGCTGTGAGCTTTGACTCACAAAAGCTTATGTGCTGAAACATTTTGTTGGTCCTTAAAGTGCTTATAGTAAGAGCTTCGTGGCACAGAGTGGTAAGCTGCAGTACTGCAGTCCAAGCTCTGCTCATGACCTGAGTTCGATCCCAACGGATTGGGTTCAGGTAGCCAGCTCAAGGTTAACTCAGCCTTCCATCCTTCCAAGGTCAGTAAAATGAGCACCCAGCTTGCTTGGGGGTAACGTGTAGATGACTGGGGAAGGCAATGGCAAACCACCCTGTAAACATAGTATGCCTAGTACGACCTGGTGTTTGCACAGGAAACTACCTTTACCTTTTTAAAGTGCTGCAGACTAACACAGCTGCCCACCCAAACTGTACTTTTTTCTTGTCACTCTTAAACAACACTGGGCTTGTTCCTCTCTCCTGGTGCAACTGGTAAAGTGTAAATTCTCACAATTAGTGAGGGGGAATTTCTTTAACAGTCCCGCCTCCTCTTCTGCTTCCTGCTCTCTCTCCACATCTGCTTCAAACCCCTTTTGGGACCAGGTTATCTGTTAGGATCCTTCCATGTTCCTCTGAATCCACTGTTTACGCGCTCTAGTTCTCATAGACGTGAAAGAGATTCCTCAGTAGCCCCTGCCACCACCCAAAGGACTTTTAATTTACGAGTAGCTTGCTCAATCATTCTTCAGCTTGGTGTGAGATAAGGAAGGGCTCCTCCGGTCCTTTTGAGTTAGGCTCAAAGCAGTCATCTCGTGGGAAAGTTAACTTAGATAATCACCCAAAGCCAGGAGTACCAATTATTTCAAAAGATTTATTCTGGACAACAAGACAAGGTAAGGAGGACGTCTAACAAGGTGAAACAACGGAGAACGCAGTTTACTTGCCAACTGAAACTTTAAAGAATCCAGACTTCCCACCTCCTTGGAAAATGGATCACCTTTTCCACAGCCCACCCCAGGATTGGCAAAAGAGATCCAAAGGGTGACAATAGGAATTTACTTGGGGCTGGTACTAGAAAATAGGGACCTATGTAAGGACAAAGGGGGGGAGCATATGGAAGACTCTTCAATCTGTGCTCTCTTTTCCGCAGGGAGACTCCGGCGGGCCCCTTACCAGCATCGAGGCCAATGGCAAGATGTTTCTGGCCGGTGTGGTGAGCTGGGGGGATGGCTGCGCCCGACGGAACAAGCCTGGAGCCTACAGCCGAGTCCCTCAGTTTCGGAACTGGATCCGAGAGAAGACGGGGTTGTAGGCGGTCGTAGCAACGGGGCGATCCCCCACACGCCTGATTTCCCTGTGTCTGGGTCTGTGAAGCTGGTGGCTGTAGGGCTGTAGACATTCCCACATGATGTGAAGAGAACTCTGCGAACCTTGTTCGCACCCTCCATGGTGTTTTTTTTTTCCGGGGAAGAAATGCTGAGCCTAGATTCATCCATCCGATGGGCCGAGTCACTGGTTTCAGGGCCCTTTCCCGCTCCTGGCAGTGCTTTCCACACCTTTGGTCTCCAAGGACTGTTTGAGCAAATCTTATTTGAATGTGAACTTGTTTCCTGGTGGGTTTGAATCTGTGGGGGGGGGGGGCTGGCACTCCACAAGGCAATCCTACCTCTGCCCAGGCCATACAAGGCCAGGCCCTGGGATGGGGGGCATTCTGCTTTTGAGACAGGGCTGCAGTGCTCAGTAGGACTGTGATGGAAGAGGCCACATTCACCTATCGACAACCAACTTCTGTGTGTGTTTCTGGAGACAGAAGGGAATGTTAATGGTCCTGTGGTTTTCTGACTAATCTTGTACAGCCAACACCTGTAACCTGTTTTATTTCCTCTTTACACCCAGAGAGGTCCACCCTGTGAATATGATTGTTACCTAGGATGTTGTGGTTTCCCCCTCCCCCCGCAAAAAAAAAATTGCTGGTCAGACGAAAAGAGCTGTCTTTCTGTCTGCTTTTCCCAGCCTGCAAGTGTCCAGGTGTGGAATATTATCAGGAAATGGTGTGTCCTTTTTCCTCTGCTGGGTGAGCCATTTGCTAACTTGGGTTTCCAAGGATGGATAGATGGGTACATCTAGCCTCACTAAAGCAGTCTTTCAAGTAGGATCAATTCTCATTATTTTAGTACTCCAGTTTTCCTTTAAGTGTGGTATTGCTGTTTTATCACTGCAGGTAAACCACCCTGCAGTCAACAGGGGTGGCAGACTTGATTAGTACCTTAGGTCCCACTTCCAGCTTTAACATTCTTTCCAGAAATTCTTCTTTCAACCCTGGAAGTTCCTTCTCCATAAACAACCCCCCTTTTAAAGAGAATCTTCAGCATCCACCATTAAATTTTGTCTGTCTTGGATTTAGTTCTCTTCCATTTCTGATTTACTTATGGCTAGACCATGGGGATCAAGGAGACCCGCAGTTGGCACCTTCCTTCATGGCATGATCTCCTGTGCTGGCACACTTTTCAAAACCTCTAGCCAAGATCATTGTCACTCTTAGGGCAAATTCAGGGTATGCCACAGACCCTGTGGGTTTTTTTGACTTTGCAAACCTTTAAGGATGCCTTTGTGACCTTTACCTGTTTACGACTTTTATCTGTTTAGAACCAAAGATGTGACTGGTGATCCTATCATGTAAGCCCCATTGAAATTAGCAGGAATTAGTCATACCTAACTAGCTGCCCTATTGATCCCCATGAAGGCAGAGAATTGTTCTTAAAATCTCTGTAGTACGGAATAGTTAAGAGATGCTCCCTTGCGGGCATTAGGTGCAAGTGGGCTTTTGCCAATGTTGTAGGCACGCTGTTGTGAATGAAAATAGATCTTCGTTTAAAGGGCTTGGTTGCCCTTTGCAAAGGTGTGGTCTTATACCTAAGGCTGGAATCGTTCAGTCTTGTCAAGCTCTTGAACAAGGAGGGTATTCAGACAATGCCTGCTGTAGAAGCTTGATGTTCCAGGGTGAATATAATAGCATGTTTGAAAGCCAATTCCAGCTGTGCCTTCCAGTTTTGGCCCCTTGAATGTACCACACTACTGTATCCGACGAACGGCATGCTGGGATTTGTAGTCTCCAAGGGTTCCTCCCAAAGTGCCAGTGACTATAATACATTTAGACACTTTAGCACCATGTGAAGGATTGCGTAAGCGTCACAAGACTGGGCTTCATGGACCACATACCCAAGACAATGTTTGCACTTTTAATTCCTTCTCTTTCCCCATCTCCCCATTTTTATATAAGGGTGTTGTAGATAGATCTTCTCTGTGTAGGGGGTTAGATGGGGGTGGGGAGTAGAGATTGAATATGCACATGAATGTAGGAGATGAATGAATGTTCTGCCCCATTGAGGGTCAGATTGGCATTGCCACAATGTGCCTTAATATAAAGCCTTGTTAAATGTGTGCCATTCTTTGGCATCTCTTTCTTCTGTGCCTTCCTGCTTTCGAAAAGCTGCTTTCTTTGATGCTTTGAGCGGGGATGCTTTGAACGGTGTGGTGCTGGACTTTCATTTCAGTTTTGAGACCAGTATGGGAGGACGAAGAGGTTATTCACAGTCTGGGTTTTGCTGTGTACAGACCTGAAACATTAAAACAAACAAATAAAAAAAAAAACCCATTTTGGAGTCTCAGTAGGGAACAAACAACGTTGAAGAGAATACTTGGCTAAAAGAGCTCCAAAATATAAGTAGTTGGGGACAGGCTATTCTAAGAGCCTCCTTCTCCGGGATACCTTAGCTAATTTTCGCTTTGTGTAATGGTCACAGCATTCTTTGTTTGTGATGCTTGCTTTTCCCATGGGGGGAGAGGTGGCCGAAATCTTCTTACACAAATCTATGCCACTGAAGCTCAAGTTCTATTCGTATCTTTCCTATGCTTGGGTTGAAATTGTGGGTTTGAGAACAGATGCAGAGATAAGAAGGAGCCGTTTCCAAAACTGGGGAACTACTTATTTGTTTTAAAAAAGTGTTTTATAAATAGTTTAAGGAGTGCTTCAGTACACCCATTCTTTGCAAAATGAAACATTGACAAGGGCGGATAGATAAGGGATTTCTTCTGCTCCTCCCAATAATTTATCTTTCTTTTTTTTTAAAGAAATTTTGAAAAAATTGTTTTGAATTAGCTGCTTCTATTTTGTTTCCTGGTGTATATGTGTGTATGTATATACAGTATCTTTTAAAAAAAATACAACCCTGTAAATATGCTAGAATGAATGAATCTTTATCCACCATGATTTTCCTTTTTTTTTTTCTTTTTGAAAGTTTGAATGAAATGGAATTTTTTAAAATCTGTATTAAACCTGGATTTTTGTATTAAGCATTCGTTGTGTTTGATCAAAGCATTTTGTAGAAAACTGAAAAACAAAAGCCTTGCCTGTGTCAGGATGTGAAGTTTGGTGGTAAAACAATCATACATAGATACCCCAGTTAAGCTATGTATATAGAGAGCCAGCGTGGTGTAGTGGTTAACAGCAGTGGACTCTGACCTGGAGAGCCAGGTTCGATTCCCCACTCCTCCACAGGAAGCCTGCTGGGCGACCCTCGGGCCAGTCACAGCTCTCTCAGAACTCTCTCTGCCCACGCGGAGGCAGGCAACGGCAAACCACCTCTGAACCTCTCTTGCCTTGAAAACCCTACGGGGTCACCATAAGCCAGCTGTGATTTGACAGCACTTTCCACCAACAAAGTATGTGTGCATTGTTACCATTGTCATGTTGGGGGAAACAGTGCCTTTGGAGTGTGAGTGTTCCTCACACATGCCCTCGCTGGCCTATATTTGCATAAATGTACAATAAAACCAATACTGCAAGCACAAGGGAGCCATCGTGGGGTGGTTAAGAGCGGTGGTTTGGAGCGGTGGACTCTGATCTGGAGAACCGGGTTTGATTCCCCACTTCTCCACATGAGCAGCGGAAGCTAATCTGGTGAACTGGATTTGTTTTCCCACTCCTACATGTGAAGCCAGCTGGGTGACCATGGGCTAGTCACACTCTCTCAGCTCCACCTACCTCACCGGGTGTCTGTTGTGGGGAGGAGAAGGGAAGGTGATTGTAAGCCAGTTTGATTTTGCCTTAAGTGGCAGAGAAAGTCGGCATATAAAAAAATCAACTCTTCTACAACTTTGGAGGAACACCCACCACCTAAGAACACCCCAGTTTTTGTGACTGCTCTCTGTTCATGGATAGGAGCCCTGTTGACTGAAGATGGTAGCCATCAAACTTTCCATCTGCCCTTACAAGTCTTCTGGCATTTGGTTCTATAGATGTTAAATAGTGAAATGTATTTGAACTCTCACCCATCTGCTAGGGTTGCCAACCCTCCAGGTAGTAGCTGGAGATCTGCTATTACAACTGATCTCCAGCTGATAGAGATCTGTTCACCTGGAGAAAATGGCTGCCTTGGCAATTGGACTCTATGGCATTGAAGTCACTCCCCAAACCCGACCCTCCTCAGGCTCTGCTCCAAAAGCCTCCTGCCAGTGGCGAAGAGGGACCTGGCAACCCTACCACTCGCACCTACAGGATTGTTGGGAGGTAGAGAGCTAGAGAGGAGGCAGCTCACCTGGTGACCTTGACTGCTGAATGAGGCTTTGAAACAAGATCTCTGCAATCCTTCTCTGAGATTGACCACCACACCAGGCTGGCTCTGCTTATCCCAGATCCCCCTGTACGGGAACTGCATGCACTGACCTACAGCGATTCTAAACAAATCCCATGAAGCTGCTGTTGGCTTACTATTTGCCTTGAAAATGAGGCATCTGCTGCTGTGTAGGGCAGGGAAGGGCTGTTCTGAGTAACTTCCTGCTCCAGGACTGCTTTGTGTGATGCAGGCTTTTGTGAGCGTGTGACGTGGTTTTTGTGTGTCACTTTATTGAGGAAATGCTCGTTCTGCGGCTCACAGAGACTCCTGTTTGTGATTACTATCAGTAGGGTTGCCAACCTCCAGATGGTGGCAGGAGATCTCCTGCTATTACAACTGATCTCCAGCCGATAGAGAACAGTTCACCTGGAGGAAATGGCCGCTTTGGCAAATGGACTCTATGGCATTGAAGTCCCTCCCCCAAACCCCGCCCTCCCCCAAACCCTGCCCCAAAAACCTGCTGCCAGTGGCAAAGAGGGACCTGGCCACCCTAACCATCAGCCATCCATGATCCCTAGCATGAGGCTTACAACTCAGGGAGGGCTGCAGCTTTTCTGATCCTCCAGAACCAGTTGTTTGGGGGAACTAATTGCCAACTACTGGTCCCATTGGGCAAGGGGCTTGCCCACTTTCTTGAAACAGGCTGGGTGCCGCATTGAGAAATGGTGCTCAGATACAATTGCCAGCTCCGGGTTGGGAAATACCTGGAGATTTTGGGGGTGGAGCCTGAGGAGGGCAGGTTTGGAGAGGGGAAGGACTTCAATGCCATAGAGTCCAATTGCCAAAGCGGCCATTTTCTCCAGGGGAAGTGATCTTAGTCACCTGGAGATCAGTTGCAATAGTGAGCCATCTCCAGCCACCACCTAGAGGCTGGCAACCCTATGCTCAAGAGGTGGCTCAGAAGCCAATGAGTATGTCTGCTTTATTGTTTTGCGGACTTGAGGGGAGGAAATACCAGTTGTATTGTGACAGGTTAGCGTGGCAACCCTATCTCAAAAACTTAAAAATGCCCATAAGCTCTGCATGGCTGAGAGTCCTTTGCACTAGAGAGAACCTTGCTCTGGTCTGTGCATATGAATGCTCATTTTAGTTCTCTTAAAATTTTATGTGAATGATTATTAAGAAAACTTACTTAAATGAAACTGCTCATTGGACCCAATAGCCTTGAGCTGTAGTTAAGAAAACAAGAGTGTACTCTACTGTTTTTCCAGAAGATGGCACTCTAGCACTCCACAAAGCCGGAACACAGCTGAGGCTTGCTACAACCGGCTTATGTTGCTGTGTATTTCTGTGCTTTCTACTTCCACTCAGTTGGGCTTTTAACAGACCTGAGCCCCTGCTGTGACTTTTGTTTGTGTTATTTGGAAAACAGCAACAACAACACCCTGCCCCACCTTATTCTTCATTCAAGACGGCTTACAAAGCCTACACAATTTTAAAGCTTTGCAGGTTCACGGAGCTTGAGAAGGTGCAGAAAAGAGCAACCAAAAGGATCAGGGGACTAGAGCACCTGTCCTATGGGGAGCGGTTAGGACGCTTAGGGCTGTTTAGCTTGGAAAGAAGGCGGCTGAGGGGAGACATGATAGAGGTCTATAAAATTATGCATGGTTTGGAGAGAGTGGACAGGGAGAGGTTTTTCTCCCTCTCCCAACATACTAGAACACGGGGTCATCTGCTAAAGCTGGAGGATGAGAGATTCAAAACAGATAAAAGGAAGTTTTTTTCACGCAACGCATAGTTAAATTGTGGAACTCCCTGCCCCAGGATGTAGTGATGGCTGCCAGCTTGGAGGGCTTTAAGAGGGGAGTGGACATATTCATGGAGGAGAGGGGTATTCATGGCTATTAGTTAGAATGGATACGAGTCATGCTGCATACCTATTCTCTCGTATCAGAGGAGCATGCCTATTATATTGGGTGCGGTGGAACACAGCAGGATGGTGCTGCTGCAGTCGTCTTGTTTGTGGGCTTCCTAGAGGCCCCTGGTTGGCCACTGTGTGAACAGACTGCTGGATTTGATGGGCCTTGGTCTGATCCAGCAGGGTCTTTCTTGTGTTCTTAACAAACAAACAACCAAACAAACAACCTAAGGAAAAAAAGCATTGCCTTGCAAAAAAGCACAAGTGAGGGTTTTATTTATTTACTCAACTATTAAAATTTAAAATTTTATACCCCACTTTTCTCCCCCAGCTGGGATCCAAAGCAGTTTATAGCTATGCTTTCCCCTTCATTTTTTACTCAGCAACAGCGCTGTGAGTAGGGTTGCCAGCTCTGGGTTGGGAAATACCTGGAGATTTCTGGGGCAGAGTCTGAGGAGGGTGGGGTTTAGGGAGGTGAGGGACCTCAGTGCCATAGAGTTCCATGCGTTTGAAGCTGCAAAGAGCAAGACCTTGCTGATGAGGTCCATGCCTGATGGATGGAAGGCGCTGCTTGAACAAATTGTGGTCATGATCTAAACTGGCATATGGGTCATATTGGGGAACTGGTCCTTCAGGTGAGGAGGTCCCAAGCCAGCATGGTGTAGTGGTCAAGAGCTGTGGTTTGGAGCGGTGGACTCCGATCTGGAGATCCAGGTTTGATTCCCCACTCTTCCATATGAGTGGCAGAGGCTAATCTGGCAAACTGGATTGGTTTCCCCACTCCTACACATGAGTCTAGATGGGTAACCTTGGGCTAGTCACAGTTCTCTTAGAGCTCTCTCAGCCCCAGCTACCTCACAGGGTGTCTGTTGTGGGGAAGGGAAGGTGATTGTAAGCCAGTTTGATTCTCCCTTAAGTGGTAGAGAAAGTCGGCATATAAAAACCAACGGTTCTTCTTCTTCTTCCAAGTCATGCAATTGTAGTACAATTATCCGAAAATGTCACCAAGTGAAAAAGTTCCACTATCAAATATCAAAATTTCAGGGGTCTTTGGTGTGCTGCAAGTGAGTGCACTTTCCAGGAGATGTATAATACCTTCTTTTCCCCAACTCCCAATTTTTATTTTTATATTTTGGTAACTAGGCTTGAACATTCCACATACTCAGCACTTTTGATTTGTTTCAATATTAATTCTACATGTGCTGCCTTCATACCACCCACTTTCATACTTACTAGGAAAATTCTTTTTTCTGGATGTAAATAACTGATAGGTTCTCTAAAGCTCGACTCCAGATAAATGTAATTTATTAAACCCTCTCTGTATACATAACAGATGAGCTCTGTTCAACTCATTGGATGTAGTGTTTATACTGGAATGTACAGTGGACGGGTATGCACAGAGGGTGTGTATTTTTATTGTGCAATTTAAAAAAAAACCGGATTCTCCATTTCTGTGTAGTTGATACAGTGCCAAATCTTTCAGTAAAAGTTGCCCTTATTGACTTTAAAATGAATGCATAGATAAAACAGATCTGCCCCAGCAGGTCTACTTGTGAGCAAGCACTGCAGGGTGTCCTCTGGCATGTTACTTGACCCTTCGTTTCTTCCTGGGCTGTTCTTAGTATAAGCTTGCAGGGTAGGGTTGCCAACCTCCAGGTGCTACTAGAAATCTCAAGCACTTATGGCAAGAAAACAATTACAGAAAAAAATATGCTGTTAGGAGCATATTAACAGCTAGGAGGCGGGCGGGGTGCACAGAGCCGGCTTGCGTCGTTCCAGCACGATGCACACGCACCCAGCCGGCTCTGTGCGGCCCCGCCCGCCTCCCAGCTGGCCGTCGGGGCAGGGAACCCCGGCTCGCGCCGTCCTGACGCGCATGCGCCCAGCCGGCATTCACTCCATAAGACAAGTTTTTAGAGGAGGAAAACAAGATTTTTTCTTGTTTTCCTCCTCTAAAAACTAGGTGCGTCTTATGGAGCGGTGCGTCCTATGGAGCGAAAAATACGGTAATAGCAAAAATAAAAATAAAAGGAATGATTATTAAAGGAACGAAACCCCCTCTTGCATTTTGTCAACGAACAGTTCTCAGAGTCTAAGATTCGTCTGGAAAGTTTCGCTGTTTGGAAAAAAGCAGGAATGTTTTCTATAGACGTCCCCGGCCCCGAGTCGTCTCACTTTCAAATCTGGGCTCAGCAGTTCTGCCTACTACCCATTCACTGACACCACCTGTCGGCTTGAGCCCCTTAGCCGACTAAGCTGCCTTTAAGGCTCCAAATAGTGGATTACAAGAGTCACTCCGAGTCAGTCACAGAAATCTTTGGGCCTGGAATATGTCACGCCACTGCTAGAAGCCAAGTGTGGGTTGAAGCTGCCGCCGAAGAATTCCCTCGTAAACAAGGGGCTGCGTTTCAGTGGATAAGAAGAGAGGGGCTCGTAACAGTGGGTATGAAATAAGGAAAGGAGAAAAATAATGTTGCAGACACTGTCTTCGACACGTAGGCAGTTGTACTCCTTAGGGTCTACCGGCATCATCGGTCTCACTGGAAGGGGTGGGAGGGATGTGACCTATTGTTCTTTATTTATTTCTCCCCACTGAGGAACCAACTGGCTTGCAACATTTCTCTCCTCTCCCCTATTTTATGCTCACAATACCCGTGAGGTAGCTGAGGTTGACAGTGTGTGAATGGCTATCCAGTGAGCTTCCTAGGGTTGCCAAACCCCAGGTACTGGAGAAGAAAAAGGCACCTCTATACTAATACCAATTAGGTTAGGAAAACCATACAGGGGTAACAGTCATGTACAAAAAAGTGCAATTTATATAAGCTACTGAAGTGAAAACATGTACAATATTGTACATGTTTTCACTTCAGTAGCTTATATAAACTGCACTTTTTTGTACATGACTGTTGCCCCTGTACTGTTTTCCTAAACTCCAGGTACTAGCTGGAGATCTCCTGCTGTTACAATTGATCTCCAGCCAATAGAGATCAGTTCACCTGGAGAAAATGGCTGCTTTGGTGATTGGATTCTATGGCATTGAAGTCCCTCCCCTCCAGCATGGTGTAGTGGTTAAGAGCAGTGGTTTGGAGCACGAGTCTGATCTGGAGAACTGGGTTTGATTCCCCACTCCTCCACATGAGCAGAGAAAGGCTAATCTGGTGAACTGGATTTATTTCCCCACTCCTCCACATGAAGCCAGCTGGGTGACCTTGGGCTAGTCACACTCTCTTAGCCTCACCCACCCCACAGGATGTCTGTTGTGGGGAGGGGAAGGTGACTGTAAGCCAGTTTGAGTCTCCCTTAAGTGGTAGAGAAAGTCGGCATATAACAACCAACTCTTCTTCTTTGTAATAGCAGTAGTAATAGCAGTAGATGGATGGTGGAGCTTTTAAAAATTCTCTTCCACTTTAGCTGCTGGTGTTACAGAAACAGCACCGATTTCTTTCTAGTCCTGATATCTCACTCTATAAGCTGCTTGGAATGAACCCAAGGGGACTGGGCTCTCTCAAACCCCCCTCCCCAGATACACTTTGGAGCTTTCCCCTGCTTTGGCGCTTTCTTCTCAGTCCCCCTAAAGTAAACAGCAGATCTTATGATTGGCACAGGGGAACCCTACTAATCCTAGATAAAGTTAAGTCCCCAATCTGATACTGCAGCAATTAAGTGCAGACAAATCCAATTACAATCTGGCCCCCTTTAATTGGCTTGGAGTAACGGCGGGCCTGACACTGCAGGCGGGGATTACTGATGCTGCTGAGCCCTGCTCAGAGGTCCAAAGGACGGTGAGATGTGGCTACAGTGAGACGTGGTCAGACATGGAATTGTGTCTGGTGGCAGCTGTCTCTAGGCAGAAGCCATAGCAGGTCTTGGGATAGCCAGGAGGTGCAGACCAAGTAGGGTTGCCAGGTCCCTCTTTGCCACCGGCGGGAGGTTTTTAGGGCAGAGCCTGAGGAGGGTGAGGGTTGGGGAGGGGAGGGACTTCAAGGCCATACAGTCCAATTGCCAATACTACTGTGAGCTCAATACTATTGTGACTGTTCCAACGTCTTCCAGACGCAAGTTGGCGAGATACTCGCAAAAGACTTTATTGATTTGAAATGCTTGTGATTCAACAGCACATATGTGATTTGATATGATTTAGATTTTTCATGATTTTGGCATTATTAATGAACACGTTATTTGGAACTACATATGCCTAATTGAATCAATTTCCTAGTGAATGTTTTCTGCTATTTTGGGTTTTGCTAACTACCTGGAGGTTGGCAACCCTAAGACCAATGATTGTTTTTTTTCCAGGGGAGTCTGGGATGGAGCACAGCACAGCAGCTGCATATTATTCTAAGGTGTACAGCTTTTAAAAAAATGAATGGTGGTGGTGAAGGAACCACACTTTTCTGGTACAAAAAACTACTGATTTTCTTCCTGTTCTCCACTATTGGTTGTTTGGCAACCTTGGATGCTTTGGAGGGGGGATTCTATGGCATTGTACCCCACTGAAGTCCTTGTCCTCCCCACGCTCCATTCCCCAATCTCCAGGAGTTTCCCAGCCTGGGGGATCTGGCAACCCTACTCCCCATTCCCCGCCAGTGGCCAAGGGGGTATCCTGGCAACCCTATCAGATTGGTATCTTGTGAAGACATACATTTCCCTCCTAAGTAGCAAGCCTTAGAATAGCCTGCCGGTAGGGCTTCACAGAATGAATATGTATTGCCAGAAATCACTCTAGGATTTAATGAATACTATGCAACCCTTGTTGCAGGAGAATTTGAAAACGAAACAAAACATGGGCATCACGTGAAGTATGATGTCACTTCTGGGAAAACCAGGAAGTGACATCACATTGCTCTAAGAATTGCTGAAAACTCTAGGGTTTTACCATAGAGTGTCCAGCACTTATCAGAGTGATGTGATGTCACTTCCAGTTTTTCCCAGAAGTGATGTCATGGCACGCACAATGCTGTCACCCCCTCCGAGCTCCCACTTGGCAACCCTAGGTGAGCATATACAACACTACCCTTGTGACACCTTCTTTGTCCTTGAAGAGCTTCTGACATTGGAGGAAGGCTTTCTATGCCATAGGAATACACTGGTATTAGCTCAACATAATGCTAGGATATAATTTAGGATTTTGTATCATTTTTCTGTGAAGTTCATTGTACTTGCCCATTCTATAGAACAGTTCCAGGGAATCTCTCTGGTCTGGTTGTCAATTGTGGGTTTGGTAATTTCTGGAGACTTGGGGATGGATCCTGGGAAGGGCAGGATTTGTGGAGGGGAGGGACCCAAACAGGATATAATGCCATAGAAACCACCCTCTAAAGCTGTTCTCTCCAGGGGAACTGATCTCTCTAGTCTGAAGATGAGTTGTAATTTTGGGAGGTCTCCAAGCACCACCTGGAGGCTGACAAGCCTAGGTCTACTTCATACTCTGCAAAATATCTGCATGGGATGTGTCCTCCTCATCCAGGACTTAATGTGTTGCTGTAGATCACTTGTTTGGGGAGAAAGTGTGGTGGTGATGAAAAGTGCTGTCAAGTCACAGCTGAATTATGGCTACCTTGTAGGGTTTTCAAGGCAAGAGGTGAACAGAGGTAGTTTGCCATTGCCTGGCTCTGCCCAGTGACCTTGGACTTCCTTGGTGGTCTCCCATCCAAGTAGTAATGAGGGCCGACCCTGCTTACCATCCAAGATTGGATGAGATTGGCCTCGCCTGGGCCATCCAGGTCACAGCCGGAGAGTAAGTATACTCTGATTAATTTGTTCTCTTTTATATTTTATGTGTTTGTATGTTAAGTGCCCTCGAGTCACTTCCAACTCATAGCTACCCTACAGATTAATGACCTCCCAAATGTCTTACATTTAACAGCCTTGCTCAGGTCACGCTAGATCTTAAATCCTAGCCCTCTCTGCCACTTCCCAAGGTTTACCACATCCTCTCACAAACTGTTTTTCCAATCGGTGTCATCACTAACCATGAAACCTTCAGGCAACAAACTGCGAAGCTTCCACATTATGGCTTTTACTTACTACCTTGAGGTCCTTGAGAGATAGATGTAAAAGATGAGAAGTAAATTAAATGCAAGCGGAAAATCTATGACTTCCACTGTCAAAGTGGTGCTTCTCACAGGCTGCAACTGAGCGCATCAGCCCTTCACAGAGAAGAAGATGCTTGCAGGAAATCAGAAAAACCTTCCAAAAAACCACAGGTTTTGCAACTTAAGTTGCATATGCAAAATGTAGCTCCTGTGGCCCTTCACAAACTAGTGTGATCAGAGTAGGATCCACTTTTCGCTGGATATTACACTATCACAACCATTCCCTTTTTTTTATTTCCCTCTTCTTGTGTGGCTAACAGCAGGTTTGAATCCTAATGGTTTCCGCTTTGTTTTTGTGGGATAAAGCAAATTGGCTGCAATTCTCAAATCTGGGAAGGCAGAAAAGCTGTTTCCCCCCAAAATTGGGGTCACCAGGGGGCAGGTTTCGCATCCATGACAACAGTGTACTGGTTCAGTTGCCCTTGACTGAGGAATTTTTCCCTACCAAGGAGTAGAGAAGGACAAGATCAATCTGTCACTTAAGACCATCTCTAGCTCTCATCAGATTTCATCTATTCCACGTTCCTTTGAAGTGGGAGAATTGTTAAAAGCCTTTTTGGCACAGATACGAAATTCATGTACCTCTTTATGAAAATGATTTCCCTTCTACTCCCGTCATGCGTGTGACCTAAGTAGGATCCTATTTTTATCTAATGATGCATGTCTTGTGATGGGCAAATGTACAGGGTTTGTCCTTTGGCCTAGGAAGAAACACAGGCTTAGTAAACAGGGTGTGGCTCCATTTGATGCACAGCGTGGTTAAAAGTAAAGTGTGCCGTCAAGTTGCAACTGACTTATGGCGATCCCCACCATGGGTTTTTAAGGCAAGAGATGAACAGAGGTGGTTTGCCATTGTCTGCCTCTGCGTAGCAACCATGGACTTCCTTGGTGGTCTCCAATCCAAATACTAAGCAAGGCTGACCCTTTTTAGCTTCTGAGATCTGACGAGATCGGGCTAGCCTAGGCTATCCAGGTAAGGGCCTAGAGTTGCCAACCTCCAGTCAATAGCTGGAGATCCCTCGCTATTACAACTGATCTCCAGCTGATAGAGATCAGTCTACCTGGAGAAAATGGCCGCTTTGGCAATTGGACTCTATGGCATTGAAGGCCCTCCCCCCTAGGATTGCCAGGTCCCTCTTTGCCACTGGCTGGAGGTTTTTGGGGTGGAGCCTGAGGGTGGGGTTTGGGGAGGGGAGAGACTTCAATGCCATAGTGTCCCATTGCCAAAGCGGCCATTTTCTCCAGGTGACCTGATCTCTATCAGCTGGACATCAGTTGTAATAGCAGGAGATCTCCAGCTAGTACCTGGCAGTTGGCAACCCTACTCCCCCCAAACCCCACCCTTTTCAGGCTTCACCCCAAAAATCTCCAGATATTTCCCAACCTGGAGCTGGCAACCCTATTGATAGTTCCCATGTTATGTTTCATTTTCATGTATGTACAATTATCTCCCCAACAGTCCATCCTAATTTGGCTTGAGAAAATAAAACAAACAAATTAGACCACAACTGGGGCGGGGGAGAGAACCCATGCAGGAAATCCTACAATTAGTGTTGCCAGCTGTGGGTTGGGAAATACCTGGAGATTTTGGGGATGGAGCCTGAGGGTGGGGTTTGAGGAGGTGAGGGACTTCGATGGGGTATAATGCCATAGAGTCCACCTTCCAAAGCAGGGAAACCGATCTGTCGTCCAAAAATCAGTTGTAATAGCGGGAGATCTCCAGCCACCTGGAGGTTGGCAGCCCTAGCTATAGCAGAGCACAGGGGTTCTTCAGGAGGCACAGAAATGCTGGAGGGCGGAGGGCAGAAAATGGGGAAACTAGAAGTTCAGATCAAGGTGATGAATAATGGCCAGGTTCTTTAGCAACAGAGGAACGAGCCAGGTCTGAGAGTTTATACCACATCTCAAATTTTGCAGCCTTCTAGAAGAGCAAAGAATTTTTCACCCCTTCCCTGAGCTTTACATCAATGGTAACATGCTTTAGCTTGCTGCGGGGTTGGGGGTGGATGGGGTGGGGGTGAGGGTTACAGTGCCAAGAGTGGGATTCCAGCAACAGACAAACCTTAAATCTAAAGATTAGTCCTAGCTCTGGGGAGCCAGGAGATTACAGGTGGTGGTCTGTGCTGGTATGTGTGTCAAACAAGCAGGGCCTGTGTATTATCAGAAGCTGCCGCTAATATTGCAAATCATTTCCATGTATGGTAGGTGCATCTATTTCCTTTTTCTCTGAATAACCCCAGAAAAGGCAGGGCGGGGTGGGGGTGGGGGTGAGGGATCACTTAATGTTATTTCTTTGCTGTGGCTCAGTGGTAGAGCATCTGCTTGGCATGCAGAAGGTCCCAGGTTCAATCCCCGGCTTCTCCAGTTCAAGGGACTAGGCAAGTAGGTGATGTGAAAGACCCCTGCCTGAGACCCTGGAGAGCCACTGCTGGTCTGAGTAGACAATACTGACTTTGATGGACCAAGGGTCTGATTCACTATAAGGCAGTTTCATGTGTTCATGTGTGTTATGGCCACTTTTCTTTTTATCCCCCACTTCATTTCTGGCAATATAGTACTTACTAACCTGAACTCCCCTCAAAATCATCTCCATTTGCCCCCCCCCCCCACATTTCCCGTCTCCTGGTTTCCATCATGATGTTACCAGAAAGCAGTCACCTTCCATGATCAAAGAACCAAGGCGGTATATTTAGGGTGGCCAACTGCCAGGTAGTAGCAGGAGATCTCCGTCCCAAAAATCTCCCGCCGGTGGCGAAGAGGGACCTGGCAACCTAGGTGTATTAGAAGATCAGACTAGGCCTGGAAAGACCTAGTTTCATGTTAGGGTTGCCAATTCCAGGTTGGAAAAGTTCTTGAGATTCGGAGGTGGAGCCTGGGGAGAGTGGAGTTTGGGGAGGGGAAAGAAGTAGGGTTGCCAGCTCCGGGTTGGGGAATACCTGGAGATTTTGGAGGTGGAGCCTGAGCAGGGCGGCGTTTGGAGAGGGGAGGACATATGAATGGAGGAGAGGGGTATTCATGTCTGTTAGTTAGAATGGTTACTAGTCATGCTGCATACCTACTCCGTAGTATCAGAGGAGCATGCCTATTATTTTGGGTGCGGTGGAACACAGGCAGGATGGTGCTGCTGCACTCGTCTTGGTAGTGGCTTCCTAGAGGCACCTGGTTGGCCACTGTGTGAACAGACTGCTGGACTTGATGGGCCTTGGTCTGATCCAGCAGGGCCTTTCTTATGTTCTTATGAGGGACTTCAATGCCATAGAGTCCAATTGCCAAAGTGGCCATTTTCTCCAGGTGAACTGATTCACATTGGCTGGAAAGTTGTAATAGCAGGAGATCTCCGGCCACCACCTGGAGGTTGGCAACCCTACCCCAGGGACTTTGTATCATGTGAATTGGCCCTCACTCTTGGAGTAATTTGTTGAGAATACAAAACCAGGGTTGCCTGCTCCAGATTGGGAAATACCTGGAGATTCGGGAGGTGGAGCCTAAGGAAAGTGGGGTTTGGGGAGGGGAGGGACTTCAGCGGGGTATAATGCCATAGAGTCCAATTGCCAAAGCGACCATTTCTCCAGGTGATCTGATCTCTATTGCCTGGAGATCATTTGTAATAGCAGGAGATCTTAAGCTACCACCTGGAGGTCGGCAACCCTAGACAGAACACATACAAAACTTTGAACTCCTTGGAAGGAAAGGCAGAATTAAAATGTCAATTGTATGTTTAAAGAGTGAGCTATAATTATCTAAAACTCAAACTTAGTCAAGAAAAAAACTGAGGCCGTTCACAGTTGCAGTCATTGGCAATCCCCTTCAATATTGCTAAACTAGTCATGGGTGTCGGGTGACTCCTTCCAAGCCCTCCACTAGATGTCTCCCTTGGATAAAGGATTTCAGGTCTGCTGGATAATTTGGACGGAAACATCTGCAAGTCGCTGCCTCTTCCTACCATGATCCTTTCTTTCCAAGCCCAAACAGGTTGCTCACATGAAGCTGCCTAATACTGAATCAGACCCTCGGTCCATCAAAGTCAGTATTGTCTACTCAGACTGGCAGTGGCTCTCCAGGGTCTCAGGCAGGGGTCTTTCACATCACCTACTTGCCTAGTCCCTTGAACTGGAGATGCTGGGGATTGAACCTGGGACCTTCTGCATGCCAAGTAGATGCTCTACCACTGAGCCATGGTCCCTCCCCATTGCTGAGCAGGACCAAACCTCCAAGGCCGGTTGTGGGCTCACTAGGAACATGTAGGACCTCTGGAGGGGTGGTTCAGTAGGTGGTGGAGAAATGTTGCTCATGAAAATAGAGTCGGCAAATAAGAGGCAAGGCTCTCAAAGTTTGCTGACAAAGACCTCTAGTCCCTAAGGATGTGGCTTTAATAGTTGTATCAGGGCAATTTATCAGGGCAATTTATTTATTTATGAAGAAGAAGAAGAAGAGTTGGTTTTTATATGCCAACTTTCTCTTAAAGATGAATCAAACCGGCTTACAATCGCCTTCCCTTCCCCTCCCCACAACAGACACCCTGTGAGGTAGGTAGGGCTGAGAGAGTTCTAAGAGAGCTGTGACTAGTCCAGCTGGGTTCATGTGTAGGACTGGGGAAACCAACCCGGTTCACCAGATTAGCTTCCACCACTCATGTGGAGGAGTGGAGATTCAAACCCGGTTCTCCAGATCAAAGTCCACCGCTCCACTGCTCTTTACCACTACACCATGCTGGCTAACACGTTTATTGTAGCAATGGCTTTTGTAGGCAACAATCGACTTGGTTTAATGGACATACTGTATTATGCTGAAATAGGGGAGGGTTTCCAGGGAAATTATTTCTCAGTTTAGCCAGGAAAGGAAAACTCTCTGATTCCAGGGATTCAATTGCCGTTCTCTCTCAGCCGGTATCCATCTCCGCCTCCCAGCGCTGGGGAAATTACTTCCAAATGTTTGAACATATGTGGGGTTCTTTCCTCCGTTTGATTCATCATGTGTCATTTCTCCAGGGGCCTTTGTGTATGTGTGTGTGTGTGTGTTGCCATCTCTCGCAATCTGTTTGAGGTTGCTGTGGGGTCGAGATGGAGACGGTCCGTGTATGGACCCCTCCGAGCCAAAAAAACACAGCTCTGACCAAGTGTTCTGGAATTCAAGGGCTATGAATTATGAAA
The DNA here is from genome assembly GCF_029931775.1 of Euleptes europaea. Classification (NCBI taxonomy): domain Eukaryota; kingdom Metazoa; phylum Chordata; class Lepidosauria; order Squamata; family Sphaerodactylidae; genus Euleptes; species Euleptes europaea. The sequence goes on along the minus strand of NC_079325.1, from coordinate 12,162,495 downwards.
TTTTGCAACCCACAAAACAAAATGGTTGTTTGGTGTAAATTATTCCAAACTGAGAGTTAAAAAAGATTGAAATAAAATACACATTGATGCTTATTTTTGACTGCTGGCAGGAGCCATAGCACAGAATTAATCAAGCAAACACTTTATTTTCATTGCTTATGTGTGTGTGTGTGTGTGTGTGTGTGTGTGTGAGAGAGAGAGAGAGAGAGAGAGAGAGAGAAATATCTACTGTTCTATGTAGAGAATGGAAAAAAGGGGCCATTTTCTCCAGAGGAACTGATCTCTATCGGCTGGAGATCAGTTGTAATAGCAGATCTCCTGCTAGTACCTGGAGGTTGGAAAGAAAAAAGACATCACTGTGCATGTACCTGGAGGGTTTGGAAATCAGCACAGGAGCGAAAGAATGTTACAAAGTGCAAATATTTATATAAATCGCTACAACATAATAACATAAAATCACAACTATTCACTTACTGAAACTAACAACCTAAACAATCTATCCTATTATATACAATGTATATTACAACAATCAGGCTGGAACAAACCAGACTGAAGATTCAATGTGTAGGTATAGTCCTTAGGTCATTTTCAATCATCACAGGGAAGTTCTTGGTTCCTCTTCAAGTTTTGTAATAGTATTTCTGATGTTACCATGAGATGATGCCAAAAACAGAAGAGGGGATACGTCCGTTTCGAATTCTTTGGCTTTAAATTTCTTCATCAGTCCCTCAAAAATCAGTCGTCATGTAATATCTCCAGCTTCCATATTGCATGTTTGCTAAAAATTCAAGCAGGATAAATTTCAGCCAGTTCCCACACAGGGTAACACAAATGTGTAGCTTGAACCATATCCTGAAACATGAAAGACATGAATGACAAAAATAAGTGACTGGAAATACACCTATTGTACACGCACACCCATAATGCATAATGTGATGGTCCTTCTCTAGGCGGATGTGTCTATTCCTCAGCGAGCCCCATTCCAGTTCTTCTTTTCTTGCTTCATTCTCAGCCTTTGAAATGCTGTCAGGTTTCCACTTTTGACCTCACTGTTTATGTGACCTGTATTGGGGTGGGGGCGAGGTCAGAGGTCAAGCGGATGATTGCTTTCACATCCCAGATCTCTTTACTTTTCTCACCGTTTCTGCAGCAACCCGTGCAATAAAAAACAGTCGGGGTCCGTTACAATTTTTGTACAGGAGACAAGTCTGATGTTATACCTACCTTTGCAGACAAACCTCTTTCCCCCCTTCCCTGTGCCTCTCCCCCACCCAGCTGCATTTGGGCTACGCTGTGTTTTTTTTCCTGTTTCAGATCTACCAACTCAACATCTCTATCTTGTGTAATGGCTGGAACACCAGGAGGGAGCAGGATCTTACGAGGTACACAGATTGGGTTTGGGGTTCCTATCCTCGATAACAGGCATGAGTTGCCGGTGTCCCTCAGTTCCTGCAAAGAGGGTGCCAGTTCAGATTGGGACCATGATGTGCATGGGTAGGGTTGCCAACCTCCAGGTACTAGCTGGAGATCTCCTGCTATTACAACTGATCTCCAGCTGATAGAGATCAGTTCACCTGGAGAAAATGGCCGCTTTGGCCATTGGACTCTATGGCATTGAAGTCCTTCCCCTCCCCAATCCCCGCCCTCCTCAGGCTCTGCCCCAAAAACCTCCCGCCAGTGGCGAAGAGGGACCTGGCAACCCTATGCATAAGGAAGGGGCTTCAGCCTCTCCACCCATACTATTTATTGGGGAAACCCATGTGTATCCCAGTGCTAGGGTTGCCAGGTCTCCCCTGGCCACTGGTGTAGGTTTGCCATATCCATGTTGGGAAACTCCTGGAAATTTGGGGATGGAGCCTGGGGAGGACAGGGATTTCAGTAAGGTAAAATGCCATAGAGTCTACCCTCCAAAGAATCCGTTTTCTCCAGGGGAACTGATCTCAGTAGTCTGGAGATGAGCTGTAATTCCAGAGGATTCCCAGGACCCAACTAGAGGCTGGCATCCCTACCTAGTACACACATGGGTTTTCCCAGTAGACCAAATAGCACCCCATTCTGGGGAAGTCTGAAACCTCTTTTCCACATATGCCATGCTCCTGATCCAAATTGAGTACCCCCATGGGAATGGATGAGAATCTGCATCTCATACCTGATTGGTACACAGGGTGGGGACCCCACACCTGATCTGTGTACTCTGTAATGTGTGAATCAGCTTCTTCTGCCCTGCAAAAGGGTCTTTGTGGCTCTGCCCATGAAGCAAATGTTTTAAAAAATCCACATGCTCCAATGCTCGCTCCTCCAAAGAGAATCTACCCAGGCAAGCTCTGCCTGAAAAAGTCTCACTACTCGTATAAGAAGGGAATAGCAAGCCAACGCAGACAGTGTTTGACTAGCTTTGAACACGCATGAAAACATGAAGTGCCTTATACTGAATCAGACCCTTGGTTCATCAAAGTCAGTATTGTCTACTCAGACTGGCAGCAGCTCTCCAGGGACTCTGGCAGAGGTCTTTCACATCATGCTAGGGAAAGTTACCTATATATGTAACCAAAGACTGATGTCCTTTGATGCACAGCTTTTAATATTTATGATTTGATTAAGGTTTGGGGAATATAGCTGTAGTGTTTTTTCATTGACAATGATAATTCCGTATATAAGGTCTATTTATTATTTATTTATTTCATTGAATTTTTCACCCCGCCCTCCCCAACCCAAAGGCCAGGCTCAGAGCGGCTTACATGATCCAAAATATAATAAAAACAGTAAAACATTTAAAATAGCCCAGACCAATCTAATACATAGCACAATAATGCCCCTGATGGTGCTAAAATAAAAAAAAAATAGCCGTCTGCAGCTGGGCAGATGGATCTGACCACCCCCAAGATGGTATAAGTGGGGGTGGCGCTCAGTAATGGGTTTTTTTCTCTCTCTTTTTTTCAATCTTTTTGGTTACCTGGTCTGCCCTGGGTTGAAAATTTTTCTTCTCCCCTCCCCACATTTTTGGGCTTGTTTTCACAGTGTTTTACTAGCAACAAGTACCAGAAAATAGGGACTGCCCATAGTAAGTAGGGAAAGTTAGAATAATGCACATAGCCCGGGAAGGCAGTATTGAAATATTCCTCCCTTTATAGGGCATCTTTTAGATGACTTCATCCTCATTGCAGGGGAGGGCTTTTTTTATCTCTGCTGCAACCGCCTCCTTTTGGCCGCCTGCCCAAGCATGAACACCGAGCTGCCCAGCATTCCTCGGCCACCAGAGACGAGGTTATGAGTTCAGATCAAACACAGAGACTCCTCTGGTGCATTCCTGCATGAATGGCTTCCCCCCCCCTCCCCACTCCCTGGCAGGCCTTTCCTTGTCTTTATGGGGACAGGTGGGAACAATAGAACTCTGCAAGGTTGAACTGTCAACTCAGATTTGTTTTCTAATCCCAGAAGGAATAAATAGACTTGAATTCGCACCCTCTTCTTGAACTAGACCACCATTGGGGTGTGCACTTATGCGCGCACGTGTCGCTTATGGGAAGGCCTGTAGATGGTATGTGCAGCTGAATCTAGCGTACTGCAGGGCACAAACAGCAGATGGAGTCTAATTTAGAAGTCTGCCTATTTATATTGTTGCTATTGAGAGGTTATATCTCTTTATAAAACCCACAGCAGTGCAAAAGGTCAGGTGTCTTTTGCGGGGGGGGGGGATTGCTCAAACATGTGGAGCTGCCATAAGCTGAATCAGACCATTGGTCTGGCTAACTCACTGCTTCGACTCTGGCTAGCAGTTGCTGTCTAGGATCTCATGCAAAGAAAGGTCTGTCCCAAAAATATGCTACCTGCAGCCCTGTAACTGGAGATGCCACAGACTGAACCTGGAGCCAGGCCTGTGCAGCGTATGTGTCAGCTACTGAGCCACAGAATGGATTCTCCCTTTGGTGCATGGGTCTGATGTTTAGAAGCAGGGACCTTCTGATGTTCTGGACCAGGGAGGAGGAGGAGGAGGAGGAGGAGAAGAAGACTTTCTCTACCTTTTAAGGAGAATCAAACCAGTTTACAATCTCCTTCCCTTACTGTTCCCACAACAGACACCTTGTGAAATAGGTGAGGCTGAGAGAGCGTGACTAGCTCAAGGTCACCCAGCCGGCTTCATGTGTAGGAGTGGGGAAGCAAATCCAGTTCACCAGATTAGCCTCCGCTGCTCATGTGGAGGAGTGGGGAATCAAACCCAGTTCTCCAGATCAGACTCCACCTCTCCAAACCACCACTCTTATCTACTACACTATGCTGAATTAGTGCCTTATCCAGTTCTCTGCCTTGTCATGACCATACTTGGCTGTAGGTCAAAGTATGAAAAGATACCCTGGCTGGCTCTGGAGTCAACGGTGGTCCTAAATAAGGCATCAGTCCCTTCCCTTCCTCCTCTAGAGTTGACAAGGGGATTGTTGCGAAGCCTGTCAGGGCTGCAGAATCATTTTTTGCAGCTGCGAAGCAACTCTTCGCAGAAGGACAAAATGCCAAACGTCTTCCCATTGGTGAACGAGACAAACGTTTCCCTCCAACCACACAGTGCCCTTCTCTCTGGGGAAGGGAGGTTGGCAGGCGTGGAGGCATGCCTCAGCGCCATCAGGATGCAAAAAAAACCAGCAGATGACAGGACCCCAAAAGAGCAAGCAGCTCCTGCCAAGCCTGTGATCTCAGCTGGGCGAATTATGCTATCAAACATTCCAGAAGGAAAGTCTGAGAGCTTTACTCACTTGGCGTCTTGCAAACTGGGACTTAGAGAAAAAAAATTAAGTAGCAATTGTTTTACATTCGCTGGCTTCATCTCTCAGTGTGTAACCGGCACATGTGCCCAGTAGGAAACTTTATTCTCTCCCTACTCCATAATCACCCAGAGAAAATTGTGTGTTCTTTCACATATACACAACATGTCGCAATTGTTCCAGTGCCTGATCTGGACACTGTGAGATATCAGAAGATCTGTTCTCTCTTGAGTGACCAACCATTATATTCTCCAGTGGTACAAGCCAATGGCCCGAGCAGATGTTCCACAGCAGATGTTCAAACAGATGTTTCCAGGGCCTGGGAGCACGCACTTAGAAAAAAGGTCACCCAAATTCATACAACTGGAATCCCAGTCCTTCTCAAACTAGGGCTTGGCCTACCCATACAGTTGGAGGGCGTGGTGGAACCCTGAGGTGCTAGAATGGACTGTACCACTTCAGGCTGCAGGTAGCCAATGCTGTACCTAGAATCATAGGAGCATAGAATCATAGAGTTGGAAGGGACTACCAGGGTCATCTAGTCCAACCCCCTGCACAATGCAGGAAATTCACAACTACCTCCCCACTACACACACCCAGTGACGCCTACTCCATGACCAGAAGATGGCCAAGATGCCCTCCCTCTCACGATCTGCCTAAGGTCATAGGATCAGCATTGCTGACAGATGGCCATCTAGCCTCTGCTTTAAAACCTCCAGGGAAGGAGCACTTACCACCTCCCGAGGAAGTCTGTTCCACTGAGGAACCGCTCTAACTGTTAGAAAATTCTTCCTAATGTCTAGAAGGAAACTCTTTTGATTTAATTTCAACCTGTTGGTTCTCGTCCGATCTTCTGGGGCAACAGAAAACAACTCGGCACCCTCCTCTATATGACAGCCCTTCAAGTACTTGAAGATGGTTATCATATCTCCTCTCAGTCTTCTCCTCTTCAGGCTAAACATACCCAGCTCCTTCAACCTTGAATGTTCCCTGATAAGAAAACGTTTTGCCAGCAAACACAGATTAGCATGTTGGGGAAGAATGGTAATACCCAGATCACTGGTTGTGATAGTTTTCTACTTGTAGGAAAATTAATATGCAACGGAGGGTTCAAAAATATGATCCCCCAGGTGAGACATGGCGACCTCCTAGAATGACAATGGATCTCCAGGCTACAGAGATCAGTTCCCCTGGAGAAAATGGCTACTTTGGAGGGTGGACTCTATGCCACCACGTCTATGCCGAACTCTCTCCCCTCCCCAAATCCAGCCCTCCCACCTCCAAATCACCAAGAATCCCCCACCTGGAGTTGGCAGCCCTGGATTCCCCCACTCCTGGTGTGAATTAATACAGTCCAATCTCTGCTGTATGTGTAGACCTGGTTTATCTCCTTGGCTGGCGCTCAATATTTTTCTTACCTTGCCTGAAGGCATTGAAGTTCTGGCACTTTTCCCTCTGCCAACTTACTGCCAGATGGACACAGGTGTTCTGTAATGAGGAGGGGGCAACAGGGGCCGTTTCCCCAAGCTTCATACGAATATACAGAACTGCCTTGTATTCAGTCAGACCATAGGTTAATCTAGCTCAGCACTGTCTACTCTTCCAGTACTTGAAGGGCTGTCATATAGAGGAGGGTGCTGAGTTGTTTTCTGTAGCTCCAGAACCCACAGGTTGAAATTAAATCGAAAGAGTTTCCGTCTAGATATTAGGAAGAATTTTCTAACAGTTAGAGTGGTTCCTCAGTGGAACAGGCTTCCTCGGGAGGTGGTAAGCTCTCCTTCTCGGGAGGTTTTTAAGAAGAGGCTAGATGGCCATCTGTCAGCAATGCTGATTCTGTGACCTTAGGCAGATCATGAGAGGGAGGGCACCTTGGCCATCTTCTGGGCATGGAGTATGGGTCACTGGGGGTGGGGTAGGGGAGGTAGTTGTGAATTTCCTGCATTGTGCAGGGGGTTGGACTAGATGACCCTGGTGTTTCCTTCCAGCTCTATGATTCTATGATTCTACTCTGACTGGCAGAGAAGTCTGCTCAGACAGAAAGATGTTTCCAAGTATTTGCTATCCATGACTCTTTTAATGGGCAATGCCAGGGATCGAACCTGGGACCTCCTGCATACAAAGAAAGTGGTCTGCCACTGAGCTATGGCCCTGTCACACCTATGGAAGGGGTCACATCAATTGTTTTTGCCGTCAAGTCACAGATGACTTATGGCGACCCTGTAGGGTTTTCAGGGCAAGAGACCGTTGGAGGTAGTTTGCCATTGCCTGTCTCTGTGTCACACCCCTGGTGTTCCTTGGAGGCCTTCTATCCAAATACTTGCCAGGGTCGAGGCCGAGAGTGTGTGACTGGCCCAAGATCATCCAGCAAGTTTCCATGGCAGGGATTTCAACCTGGGTTTCCCAGATCCTAGACCGACACCTTAACCACTATACAACACAGGCTGTCTGGTCACATCAATATGGACAAGCAATCCAGTGTTTCAATTTTCTGACCGTTCCATTTCTTTCCAGGGCAGAAACATCGGCCAGGGAAAACATCAGGATGAATTTCGTTGGTTTGGGTTTGTCCTGAATTGTATTTACTGAACTATTTAGGGATCTAATCTGACCTGCTCTGATCTGACATGGAGGCAATTAATTAATTTCCTTCTCCTAACATTTCCCAACAGAGCAGCATCTCAGTGGCTAGTTCAGCCAGAGAACAGGGCTATGAACAGCCACAAGGAATACTTACCAACTTGTTTGAAGAGGCACCAGCTCCAAGTTGGGAAATACCTGGAGATTTTGGGTGTGGAGCCTAAGGAGGGTGGGGTTTGGGGAAGAGAGGGACTTCCCTGGGTGACCTTGGCACAGCTGCTCTCTCTCTCAGCCTAACCTACCTCATAGGGTGGTTGTTTAACCATGCAGCTGCCTGGTCCAACCACTGCTATTGGTCAAGCCGAAGCATTTGATATTCACCCCTCTTGTTCTGCAGTCTCTTCTGGCTTCCACGCAAAGGCTTAACGTCATGGAAATCAGAGCTGGAAAAGACGAACAAGATGGAACAGGCTAATATCAACTTATCCAGCCACCCCCGACTGTGGCAGATTCCTTCCTGTATTCTGGATTTTCCTGTGCTGTGTCCAGTTTTAATTTGCTCAAAACGGGAAGCTTCCAACCTCCTCAGTTCCACAAGCTGCCAGGCTTTACACTGGAGCAGCCAACCCACACTGTGTCTTCATTTGCTAGAACGTCAGAAATATATTTTAAAAAAGCACCCTGAGGATGAGCGTGCGTGGAGAGGGCGCATCAGGGGCATGTGCCTGCCAGCCTTCTCTCAAATTTCAGTTCCCTTTTCCAAGGACCAATTCACATACTAGCTGGACTCTCTCCAAGTAAAAAAAAAAGGTAAAGGTAGTCCCCTGTGCAAGCACCAGGTCATTATACGGACTCATGGGGTGACGTCACATCAGGATGTTTACTAAGCAGACTCTTTATGGTTTGCCATTGTCTTCACCAGTCATCTACACTTTACCCCCAGCAAGCTGGGTACTCGTTTTACCGACCTTGGAAGGCTGGAAGGCTGAGTCAACCTTGGGCTGGCTATAGGGTTTCCAGGTCCCTCTTTGCCACTGGTGGGAGGTTTTTGGGGTGCAGCCTGAGGAGGGCGGGGTCTGGGGAGGGGAGGGACTTCAACGCCATAGAGTGCAATTGCCAAAATGGCCATTTTCTCCAGGTGAGCTGATCTCTATCTGCTGGAGATCAGTTGTAACAGCAGGAGATCTAGAGCTAGTACCTGGAGGTTGGCAACCCTAGCTGGCTACCTGAAAACGACTTGTCAGGCTCGAACTCAGGTTGTGAGCAGAGTTTTCACTGCAGTACTGCAGCTTACCACTGTGCCACAGGGCTCCCTCCAAGACTACTCCCCAAACCCTCTTCTTCAGATAGCTGATTGCTGCAGCAATGTTTACATTCAGGATAGGCATCTCCAGCCCTAAAGTTGTCCGGTGCGGCTGCCACGCACAGTCCCTGATCCCAAGCTTTCCCCCCATCCCAGGGTCTCACTTCTTTTGTCTGAAACTGTGCAAAAGCTTCTTTAACCTTTCTTTCCTGCCATGGCACAAACAACGGGGGAAAATGCCAGCAAGCCGCAGCCAATTTACTGCAATCCCATGAGGTTTACAAGGCAAGAGATGAACAGAAGAAGAAGAGTTGGTTTTTATACCCTGCTTTTTCTCTACTTTTAAGGAGTCTCAAAGTGGCTTACAGTCTTCTTCCCTTCCCCTCCCTGTGAGGTAGGTGGGGCTGAGAGAGCTCTAAGAGAGCTGTGACTGGCCCAAGGTCACCCAGCTGGCTTCATGTGGAGGAGTGGGGAAACCAACCCAGTTCTCCAGAGTAGAGACCGCCGCTCATGTGGAGGAGTGGGGAATCAAACCCAGTTCTCCAGATTAGAGTCCGCCACTCTTCACCACTGCACCACACTGGCTCTCCAAGCAGAGGGGCTTTTGCCATTGCCTGCTTCTATGTAGCAACCCTGGCCTTTCTTGTTGGTCTCCCATTTTAGATCTAACCAGCGCCTAGCTTAGTGTCTGAGATCTGGCAAGAGCGGGCTATCCTGGGCCCTTCCGGTCAGGGCTGTTTTTCATTGCTCCCATTTATTTCAACAGGAGTCATGCGGGAAAAATTCTGGATGGCTCTAACTTAGCCAGTATCTGTCCCTAAAACTTTTCTCCCAATTGCCTCTCTAGAAGAGACCTCCTGAGACTTTGGGTTCCTTGATTTCACAACGGCTCTAGTATGTACTGAATTTCCAAATGTCAGAATTTTAGAATTTTATATTGATGCATAACAATAAAAAATACAGAGTTAAGTGGGGAAAATATGCTTTGGGGGTTGTAGGGAAACATGTATTTGCATTTAGCCTTTCCAAAAGCATTCACTAGGTCACATAATTGGGTGACATTAAAAAATCGGTGTTTGGATACACTTGCATGTAAAGGAGTGGGGTCCTAAATGCCCCATCACATTATGGACCATGGAATCGACTCTCTGCTGTGCATGTGTTTGACAATTCCACACCGAAAACACTTGCAGCCAGTCCATGCACCCATAACTGTCCTATTAGGAGCAGTTAAAACACTGAGGGCTGTTTAGCTTGGAAAGAAGGCGGCTAAGGGGAGACATAATAGAGGTCTATAAAATTATGCATGGTTTGGAGAGAGTGGACAGGGAGGAGCTTTTCTCCCTCTTCATAATACTAGAACGCGGGGTCATCTGCTTTCTTCACACAACACATAGTTAAATTGTGGAACTCCCTGCCCCAGGATGTGGTGATGGTTACCAACTTGGAAGGCTTTATGAGGGGAGTGGACGTGTTCATGGAGGAGAGGGATCTTCATGGCTACTAATTAAAATGGATACTAGTCATGATGCATACCTATTCTCTCCAGGGTCAGAGGAGCATGCCAAATATATTAGGTGCTGTGGAACACAGGCAGGATAATGCTGCTGCAATCGTCTTTATTTGTGGGCTTCCTAGAGGCACCTGGTTGGCCACTGTGTGAACAGACTGCTGGACTTGATGGGCCTTGGTCTGATCCAGCATGGGCTTTTCTTATGTTCTTATGTTCTTAATTGAGTCATGTAAACATCCTCCCAGCAATGCATAGCAAAGCTTCTAGGGCAGCCACTGTTTCTCTTTGGTCTCTACAGGGATGGCATGATGTAGGGGTAGGGTTGCCAGCTCCTGATTGAGAAATTCCTGGAAATTTGGTGGGTGGAATCTGGGGAGGGCAGGGTTTGGGGAGGGGAGGGACTTCAGGGGTCATGCCATAGAGTCTGACCTCCAAAGACAGTGTGGTGTAGTGGTTAAGAGTGGTGGTTTGGAGTAGTGGACTCTAATCTGGAGAACCAGGTTGGTTTCCCCATTCCTGCACATGAAACCTGCTGGGTGACCTTGGGATAGTGACAGCTCTCTTAGAGCTCTCTCAGCCCCCCCTACCTCACAGGGTTGTTGTGGGAAGGGGAAGGTGATTGTAAACCAGTTTGATTCTTCCTTAAGTGGTAGAGAAAAACCAACTCTTCTTCAAAGCAGCCACTTTCCCCAGGGGAATTGATCTCTCGCCTGGAGATTAGTTGTAATCCCAGGACATCTGCAGCCACTACCTGAACCCTATGTAGGGAGCTGAACTAGTGCAGAATCTGTTGCATCAGAACAGTTCAGTGGTTTGCCCGACAGTAGGGATGCCAACCTCCAGGTGGGACCTGGGGATCTCCTGGAATTACAGCTCATCTCCAGACTACAGAGATTGGTTCCCCTGGAGAAAATGTATACTTGGGAGGCATTGTACCCCACTGAGGTCCCTGTCCTCCCCAGGCGCCACCCTCAAATCTCCAGGAATTTCCCAACCTGGATCTGGCAATCCTACCTCCCCCCCCCCCCCATCCCACATCAGTGACCAGGGGAGACCTGGCAACCCTACCTGTCAACGTTACTAATTACCTGGCACATCTAGTTGGTTAGAAAGTCTACGTAGATCTTCCATCTTCAAGGTCTCTGGAAAACGGTTCTCAGTGTTTTACAGAGGTTCTCAGGAAAACAATAATCTTTATTCCAACTAAACCCCAGGGATGATTTCCATGGAAATAGGTTGTGTAATACTGCATCATCTCAACCATTACCCCTTCCACCCCAAGTTCCTGTTCTCCTCTGCTTTTCCAAGGTTAAATTCAGATTTGCCAGAAGGTGAACTTTTCCCCGCATCCCTTGAGGGATTATGCCAAAGTTTAATCCATTTTCCCATTAAGGATTTTTCCTTTGATTCAGTTGAAGTTTCTCTGTTCAGGGATTTCCTAGCATGACTATTGTTTTTGATAATTCCACTTTTGTTAATAGTTCTGGACATCATGCATTTGTTCCTTTCATATAGGCAGAATGCTTCAACTGTCCCTTCTACCAGGACAGTCCCAATTTTCTGGTCTCTGTTCCCGGAAAATCACTAGCCATGTTTTCTTCTTATTGTTGCCTTTTGGAGTGTCATGGTAAGTGGTATTAACGTGCGTTTATTTAGTACTTTTAAAAATCTTGTCCTTCCTCCAAGGAACTTAGGACAACTTACACAGCTCTCCTGTCTTCCATGGTGTAGTGGTTAAGAGCGAGCATGGTGTAGTGGTTAAGAGTGATGGTTTGGAGCGATGGACTCTGATCTGGTGAACCAGGTTTGATTCCCCACTCCTCCACATGAGCAGCGGATGCTAATCTGGTGAACAGGGTTGGTTTCTCCACTCCTATACATGAAGCCAGCTGGGTGACCTTGGGCTAGTCACAGCTCTATTAAGAGCTCTCTCAGCCCCACCTATCTCCCAGGGTGTCTGTTGTGGGAAGGGGAAGGGGTGATTGTAAGCCGGTTTGTTTCTCCCTTAAGTGGTAGAGAAAGTTGGCATATGAAAACCAACTCTTCTTCTTCTTCCATGACAACTTTGTGAAGTACACAAATGACAGTTTTGAGACTACAGCATGGAACAATCGCCATGGATGAAAGAGCAGAAATCGACAAACAACCAAATGCTTTTTCATAGTTCAGACAGCTGGCAGAGAAAGAATTTTTTAGAAGTCACTGACTTCCAATTGAGGGCAATACCAAATCCAACTGGAAATTAAGAGTGGGTCTAGGTAAAAGGCTAGGATTGACCACAGCCATCTGTCTCTCTGACCTGTCCGTCACAAAGAAACAATTTGGCTGAACTCTGACATAGAAATCAGGCTTCTCAGGGATGAAGGTGGGCTAGGTCCCCTGACATGCTAGTTTTCTCGTGCAGGGTTTTTATTTTATCTGTATAATCATCCCGTCATAAGAGTCCCTACCAGCAGTCTGAAGTGATATAGCCCCAGCTCAGATTTATCTGTCCTGGTATGCTCCCCAGAGAATATTAACATCTTCAAACACAAATCTGCTGGTGGTCCCCGGCCCAAAGAGCAACAGGCTGGCCTCGACCAGGGCCAGGGCCTTCTCTGCCCTGGCACCTGTCTGGTGGAATAGCCTCTCAAATGAAAGGTCTTGCGGGACCTTAGGGCTTTCTGCAGGGCCTGTAAGACAGAGGTATTCCACCAGGCCTAGGGATGGGGTTGCCAGGTCCCTCTTTGCCACTGGCAGGAGGTTTTGTGGGCAGAGCCTGAGGAGGGCAGGGTTTGGGGAGGGACTTCAATGCCATAGAGTCCAATGGCCAAAATGGCTATTTTCTCCAGGTGAACTGATCTCTATCAGCTGGAGATAAGTTGTAATAGCAGGAGATCTCCAGCTAATACCTGGAGGTTGGCAACTCTACCTATGGTTGAGGCCAGCTACGATTTTTCTATCAATGCTGGCCTCCCTACCCTACCCTGCACATCCCCCCCACGAATTGTTGTCATTGGGGGATGTGGAATACATAGGGTTGCCAACCTCCAGGTACTAGCTGGAGATCTCCTGCTATTACAACTGATCTCCAGCCGATAGAGATCAATTCACCTGGAGAAAATGGTCGCTTTGGCCATTGGACTCTATGGCATTGAAGTCCCTCCCCTCTCCAAACCCCGCCCTCCTCTGGCTCCTCCCCAAAAACCTCCCACCAGTTGCAAGGAGGGACCTGGCAACCCCAGGAACACAGCAGGCACTTCTGCTGCCTATATATCATGCTAGTTGCGCCTCAGAATAATACTATTGTTAGGATTGTACGGAGTGTTTTTAATTACTATTTTAACTGCTTTATGTTTTATTATACAACTATACTATGTGGGTTGCCCTGAGCCTGGTGGATTATAAATTTGATAAATAAATAAATAAAATTCAAGAGAGAATCTCTTGCCTATGGCAACCAATTTTATTAATTGTGCGACCGCTCCGTGCCGTCTCGCAACAACGGTTGTGTTTTCAGAGTTTGCCGCTGGCGCAGCAAGTAGGCAGCTCTGCCGGACCCTTAGGGCGCTACGGAGAAGCCAAACATTTGTGTTTCCCCTGGCCGGTTCCATGCTAGGATGCACTTAAGAAATCTCTTGTTTTTCCTCAATGAAAGAAGGGGGCGGGGTGAAAGCATGCAAAGAATTTAACAAGTTTCTGCTGTAAAGATGCAACCGAGGACAAGAAGAGCTCTCATTGCACAAATATTCAGTTGCTTTACTACACAGTTGTCTTCCTGCGGGGGCAGGCACGGTGGTGGTGGGGGGAGGGTTGCAAAAGTCCCTGGCTTTGTCAGTATGGTCAAGAAGATAAATCTGTCTAGAGTGGTTCAGAAGGTTTTTTTTTTACAAAAAAACAAACAAACCCAACAACAACCAAGAGCGGACAGTTGAACCTGGGACCTTCTGCATGCCAAGTGGATGCTCCACCACTGAGCCACAGCCCCTCCACAGCCCCCCCTCTCTCAGAAACTAAGCAGTGGTTGGCCACTGAGCTATCCACTAGGATAACTCCCAAGTGCCATTTTCAGCGGCGTCCACACAATGCTAGTGATGGCGTAGCTCCCTGCCTAGTATTCTGCTGAGATTATTGACCTAATTCATCCATGCGTTCAACTCAACTAATTCAGGTCACTACTAGACGCAGTCATCTGAAGGCACCCTAGCGATGACAGATATCTCTTCACAGGGGAACGCTGAGACTATAGTTTCCTAAAGCTCTCCTGCAATATCTGCTTTCCGTTCACCAAGAAACCCGATGGGTGGGAAGAAGTGCTCAAGGGGTAAGTGGGTTACGTCCCTTCACAGCATCAAAGCTCTCTTACGCAGGTTGGCTGTGGGGACCGAGCGGTTCCACTGTTTTCCTCAGACCTTTATTTTCTTTGGAACATTACTAAAGCCCGTGTGGGACATCTGGCACAAAGTTTATATGACAGTTTGCTTTGGCAGCCGTACGACTTGGCGCCTGGCGGTGTTTAAATAAGATTGCATGAATTGAAAAGCACCCCCCCTTTTCTCATTTTATTTTCGCAGTGCTTCAAATTAAAGCCTCCACATATGCGTTTAATAGATTCACTAACACACTTATTATATATTAAATAAATATCAGCTGATGAAATAAAGACCGTTCACTGAGAAATAACCGACGTATAATCCAGCAGATCCAATGCAGCTGTTAAACCTCAGTAAAACCTTAATGCCATAATCATGGATTTTATTAGGATAATTGCCCCAGTTTATGATAATAAAATGAGCGAAGACTGGTTCGCGTAGGTGAAGAATCTCTTGGCGTTCACTGCAGATGATCCACTGGTACATGAATTGTTTGGAGAAGCATGTTGTATCTACAACTGCCTTATGCAAAGTCCGTTAGAGCATCTAGCTGAGACCTGTGACTATCTACTGTGACTGTCAGAAGCTCCCTGGGTCTTTCCCACCTCCTGCTACCTGAGATCCTTTATGGCACAGGTTGGATCTGGGACTTTCAGCATGCAAAGCATAAGCTTTTCAACTGAACCACCACCCCTTCCCATCCGTCTCCTTCTGAGTGACAACATGAGATTAAAACCCATGTTCCATGGGTTTAAGCCAAGCACCTTGCTTAACTAGGGTTGTCAACGCCAGTTTGGGACATTCTGGAGATTTGGAGTCGATGTCTGGGGAGGTCAGAGTTTGGGTAGGGGAGGGAACTCAGCAGGGATGTCACTCTAGGACTTCCACAGAGTCCACCCTCCAAAGCTGCTGTTTCCTCTAGGGCAACTGATGTTTGTAGTGTGACGATCAACTGTAATTCCAGGGGAACCCGAAGCCCCACTTTGGTAACCCTACAGTCTTTTATGCATGGCTGTTTCACTCACCATCACCCCTCCAATGACTTCGGGTCTTTGAGTTGATTATGCATGCTGCTTCCAACCATCAGAGATCGCCTTGCTCTCCCCCTGTGTTTCCCTGTGTTTTGTCCACATTTTCAAATTCAAGATAAAACAGGTCTCTGAAAATGCGGGCAAAGTGTGAGGAAAGTGGGAGAGTGAGGCAACTTCTGACAATCAGAAATGGCATGCATAATCAACACAAAGACCTGAAGTCGTCGAAGGGGTGATGGTGAAAGCAACAGCCATGCATAAAAGACCTATGCTTCAAGAATAAGAAGGAGGAGGAGGAGGAGGAGGAGAAGAAGAGATGGTTTTTATATGCCGACTTTCTCTGCCACTTAAGGAAGAATCAAACCAGCTTACAATCACCTTCCCCTCCCCTCCCCACAACAGACACCCTGTGAGGGAGGTGGGGCGGAGAGAGCTGTGATTAGCCCAAGGTCACCTGGCTGGCTTCGTGTGTAGAAGTGGGGAAACAAATCCAGTTCACCAGATTAGCCTCCACTGTTCATGCGGAGGAATGGGGAATCAAACCTGGTTCTCCAGATCAGAGTCCACCGCTCCAAACCACTGCTCTTAACCACTACGCCATTCTGGCTCTCTCAACTCAAACACCATGCCACAACTTCCTAAATTACAGTTTGCTTGGCAAATTGGCATCTTGTTCTAGCACAAGGACCCTGTTAATTTTTCCACGGTAAATTCTGCAGATAAACTCCTGCTTCCTGTACCACGATTAGAATTCCACCTGTTGAAGCCACCACAATAATAGATACTGCCTGTTTCCATGGAGTTTGGATTCCTACAAAATGTTTCTCATGATGATCTGTACCTGGGGATTGCCAAGAGAGGCTGTTCTCCGGTGTGAACCAGCTCTGAAGCTTTGCACTTGCAGAGCATTGTAAGATGGAAATGTCAAAAGCAAAGCTATCAAGCCATTAAACCCCCCCCCCCGAACATTTCAAGTTCAAATTTGGTTTATTTACATATCTCCCTTCTTTTCATATAAATATACCTACAAGGCAGCTTGCAATGCCTGACTATAGAAACACATTAAAATATTCGGCCAGTTCTAGCTTGTCAAAATCCAGTTTTGAAGATTTCAAACATTCCCCCCCCCCCTTTCCTGAGATGCATTTTGGGAAAGTCCACATTTAACTGGATGGCAGTTCACTAATTTGATTGTATTGTATGCAAGAGATTATAGAATCATAGAATCATAGAGTTGGAAGGGACCACCAGGGTCATCTAGTCCAACCCCCTGCACAATGCAGGAAATTCACAACTACCTTCCCCCCCCCACACACACCCCTAGTGACCAGAAGATGGCCAAGATGCCCTCCCTCTCACGATCTGCCTAAGGTCATAGAATCAGCATTGCTGACAGATGGCCATCTAGCCTCTGCTTTAAAACCTCCAGGGAAGGAGCACTTACCACCTCCCGAGGAAGCCTGTTCCACTGAGGAACCGCTCTAACTGTTAGAAAATTCTTCCTAATGTCTAAACGGAAACTCTTGATTTGATTTCAACCTGTTGGTTCTCGTCCGACCTTCTGGGGCAACAGAAAACAACTCGGCACCCTCCTATATATGACAGCCCTTCAAGTACTTGAAGATGGTTATCATATCCCCTCTCAATCTTCTCCTCTTCAAGCTCTTCAAGCTTTCTCTGGAAAGGGAGGTTTCTGTTTGGTTTCCATACATGTAGCTCATTCGTACTGGCAGCCATATGACAATGCTTTGGATGTCTTACTGTGTCCTTAACTGTGTTCCCACTGGGTTGTGACTCAGCTGTAGAGTGCCTGCTTTGTATTCAGAAGGAACTTCAATGCCATAGAGTCCAATTGCCAAAGTGGCCATTTTCTCCAGGTGAACTGATTCCTATCGGCTGGTGATCAGTTGTAATAGCAGGAGATCTCCAGCTAGTACCAGGAGGTTGGCAACCCTACTTCTCTGGGATGCAGGGTGGCAACAGGGCTGGTTTTGGTGCCCTTCTACTTCTGTAACCCTAGGCACCTCATGGATGCCCCAGTCTTGCTCCCAGCTAGGGTTGCCAACCTACAGGTGGTGTCTGGATATCTCCTGCTATTACATCTGATCTCCAAGCAACAGAGAAAATGGCCGCTTTGGAAGGTGGACTCTGTGGCATTATGCCTCACTGAAACCCCTCCCCAAACCCCACCCTCCTCGGGCTCCACTAGGGTTGCCAGTTCCTGGTTGGGAAATACCTGGAGATTTTTGGGGTGGAGCCTGAGGAAGGTGAGGTTTGGGGAGGGGAGGGACTTGAATGCCACAGAGTCCAATTGCCAAAGCGGCCATTTTCTCCAGGGGAACTGCTCTCTATTGGCTGGAGATCAGTGGTTATTGCAGGAGATCTCCAGCAAGTACCTGGAGGTTGGCAGCCCTAGGCACACACACCCCAACTCTCCAGGTATTTCCCAACCTGGAGCTGGCAGCCCTACTCCCAGCTGTCTTCTTTGACTCTTCATAAGAGAGACGGGATTAACAACAGCTCCCTACTAAGTTTAGTGTGTGTGAAACATCTAATCTAAGGCTGGGAAGAT
Source organism: Euleptes europaea (assembly GCF_029931775.1). Classification (NCBI taxonomy): domain Eukaryota; kingdom Metazoa; phylum Chordata; class Lepidosauria; order Squamata; family Sphaerodactylidae; genus Euleptes; species Euleptes europaea. The sequence continues at coordinate 12,144,393 of NC_079325.1, read as the reverse complement.
CTGGATTCCTCCTCTTGGATGCAGGAGTGCACATGGGAAGTTTAATGACGTAATTGCCAGTGTAGCTGGGGGAGGGAACGAACAGTGTGTAATTGCAGTTCTTTAGCAAGTGCTTTATTTTGTCTGCCTATTTTAATTGTTTCTGGTAGAATTACTCCTTTCTGGCATCATCTTTGTTCCCCTTCCCACACAGCATGGCTGGAATGGCGATCCCACAGTCTTTTACAGTAAATGAGTTCGAAAGATTGTGGCTGTGATATGGATGACTTAGCCAACTAATTATGTCTGAGAAGAAAGCAATAAATACCCCAAATCCTGGAGGACCAGCAATACTCTCTTGGACTCTCCAAAATCCCACTCCAGTAGAGGGCATATTCTTGGGGCAACAGGGATTGTAGGTTGATGGGGAAAATACAGGTGGGGCAGATCCCCTTCCTCCAAAATGTTTGGGACAGCATACATAATTCCCCCCTCCTCCGTTTTATCCTGTGAGGCAGGTTAGGTTGAGTGTGGGCGATGGGCCTAATACTCCCCCTGTGAACTAGGGTTGCCAACCTCCAGGTACTTGATATAACAAAGCAGAAACATAGGCTGCAAAAGTGAACAGACTATAACTCAATGAGCAGCACGAGGGCTCAATCTTATCAGTCTTCCAGTACAATGTTTATTCAAAAATCACAAATATACATTCTCAAATTCTTAACATACTTCCTAACACTAAACAAATCTAACTTATTCCGTAAACTATTCAACACCAATATAGAATCAATATTTAAAGGTGTACATTCACCACAAAGTGTTCAAGGTGTAAATTCACCATATTCAGACACAGGAAGCAAAAATTCCTGTTAATACAATATAGGCAGAGTGTATTATCAACAAGAGTACGCGCCCTCTAGATCTTGCAAGCGTTTGGTGAATATCTTCTTCAGCTCATTGATTAATGATTCACCTTGTGAGTTGATTGATGTCCATTGTAGTCCAAGGACTCCCTTGAGTAAGAATAATTCCGCGGTGAAAGTGCCTTACATATATGGCACATTGCCAAATGACCACATGATACAGTCAGCCTGAGTGCTGGAAAGTTTCTCCTGGACCTCCAAGGGGTCACAGATGTGATTTGCTTGTGGGTGACACCCACAAGCAAATCATGTCTGTGAACCCTCGGAGGGAGGAAAAGGTGATTGTAAGTCGGTTTGATTCTTCCTTAAGTGGTAGAGAAAGTCAGCATATAAAAACCAACTCTTCTTATTCTTCTCTGCCCCAAAAACCTCCCGTCGATGGCGAAGAGGGACCAGGCAGCTCTACTGTGGACTTCATCACAGAGTAGGGATTTGAGGGCCTTCCTCCTTTGTCATAGTCCAACACTTTAACCACCACACCACAGCTGATGTGTTCAGCCAGTTGCTCACCTCCGTTTTCCCCGAACAGCCTCCATGTGGGATAAGAAGAAGAAGAAAAAGAAGAAGAGTTGGTTTTTATACGCCGACTTTATCTACCTTTTAAGGAGAATCAAACCGTTTTACAATTGCCTTCCCTTCCTCTCCCCACAACAGACACCCTGTGAGGTAGGTGGGGCTGAGAGAGTTCAGAGAGATCTATGACTAGCCCAAGGTCACACAGCAGGCTTCATGTGGAGGAGTGGGGAATCATACCTGGTTCTCCAGATTACAGTCCACCACTCTTAAGCACTATACCACGCTGGCTCTCACCATGGTGGCCCATTCATGAAAGGACCTATGGAGAGGGGTGAATATTTGTTGACAACGGGACCATTTTGGGCACAAGAACTAAAAGAGGCTCTGGGGCAGCCATGTTCCCCAGAAGCAGCCACATGCACCAATCCCTTTGCAAAATCCAGTCTGAGATAAAATGGGAGAAAGTGAACACGTGCAGCTGTCTCTTGGTGAGTCAACCCATTGGTCCCTCAAGGTCACCGTTATCTACTGTGACTGGTGGCAGCTCTCCAGTGGGCCTCGCACCGACATTTATCACATTGCCGACCTTTAATCTGGAACAACCTGCTTGCAAAGTAGATGTCCTGTTACTGAGCCATGGCCCCTCTCCCATGATATGATTGTCTGAATTTTCCTTCTGGGGGCCTCTTGAACAGATCTAGAAAAGTACAGATCAAGTTGCTTTGGAGAAAAAGGGGTGTGTGTGTCAGGAATGTGATTCGAGGCACCCGCCAGCGTAATCCTTCAAGGGCGAGGGACCAACCTCTGGTCCTCCATGCTGCTCACCAGGCAACTTGGCCGGCTTGCTTTGCATTGTGGGTATGCGCTGCCACGCTCCCTTATTTCCTGAGCAAGGTCCAAGGCTGATTTCCTGCATGTTTGAATCCCGCCAGCTCGACACAGCCTGCCCTGCCGATGAAATCACCGAGTTGGCTTGCTCTTTGTCTGAAAAACAAGACTCCTTCTCCGGGCCTTTCATGTACGCAAAGGACGTCGATTCTCAAACACCGGCAGGCCCCTGCCAAGTGCCTATGGCCGCCTGTCTGAGTAAGCAGATGCTGGGCTGCGGGTTGAGCGCAACGTTAACCGATTTTAACCCTGAAAAACAAAAATTAAAAGGGAAGCAAGCCACCAAAAACCCCTTGTTCCCTTTGGATAACTTCACAATAAAGATGTCAGTTCAGCTGCTAAAAAAATAATAAAATTACAGAAAGGGGTTTAAAGCCAGGAAGCTCGTAATAAAGTTGGGAATCATGGAGGCTGACTTGTGAAGATAACTTTTGGAAAGAAATCACAAGTTAATTCAGTGTGAGCCAGTATAGAGTAGCGGTTAGTGTTGATTCAGTGTGAACCAGTGTAGAGTAGTGGTTAGTGCTGATGGATTGTGAACCACTGCAGAGTAGTGGTTAGTGTTGAACCTATGCCAGGAAGAGATCTGGGTTCAAACCAGTGAGATGTAGAAGTTAGAATGTCAGACTAGCATCTTGGAGACCCAGATTTGAATCCTCTCTTTGATATGGAAGCTTGCTGGGTAACCATTCTTTAATATTCTTGGGCCATTCTTTCATATTAAAATACTTAAACATCTGCATGGGTCAGCAGCTGTCTCCCTCTGAGTTCAATCTGGCTCCCTGCTGAAGCATCCTTGTCTCCAGGTTCCCAGAGGCAAAGGAGGCCTTTGAATAGCAGTGAAGGTACAAGATCTGGCCCTTGAATATCTAGAAACCTTGGGTAACCTGCATTGGCCAGAGGAAGAGCTCCTCAACTCCAGTCACCATACCCCCCCAATCTTTGGGGGCATGCCAGCGTGGTGTAGTGGTTAAGAGCGATGGACTCTAATCTGGAGAACTGGGTTTGTTTCCCCACTCCTACAAAAGAAGAAGGAGGAGGAGGAGGAGTTGGTTTTTATATGCCGACTTTCTCTACCACTTAAGGGAGACTCAAACTGGTTTACAATCACCTTCCCCTCCCCACAACAGACACCCTGTGGGGTGGGTGAGGCTAAGAGAGTGTGACTAGCCCAAGGTCACCCAGCTGGCTTCATGTATATCTTGTGATGCAAGGTTGGGGTCTCTCGAACATTCTCACTCAGCAGTTCCTCCTTTTGCAAGATCAGATATACTAACTGCCTTGGACATGTTCTGATGAAGACAAAGGGTTGAAACAGGGCGAAAATTATCTGGACCCCTGTAAAACACGCCCCCCGGACTGCAATGTTCGGGAGACCCCAACCTTGCATCACAAGATAGTGCAACAAACGGGATACAGTTCTGAAACTTCTTCAGAAATGACCCACTTGATTTCTTGCTTCTTGCCACAATCCTGAGGACCAGAAACTTGCTTGCAACAACACTCCTCCCCACCCCCCAGATTCTTACGATCCTCAATTCTGTACTTGAAACCAATCTCTACCCTCCTATGATGTAATGGAGGAAATGTGGGATATATTGTAAACATCAGTAGGTTGATGGATTGCAGCTTCAGAGGGGTTTACATTACAATGTTGTGTTTTTTTAAAAAAAGAACTGCTGTAAATAAATAAATGAAATCTGGTGCAGCTCCGCATAGCTTGTGAGACTTAACACGGCAGGGTTTATTGGCATGGACAGGTTCTAGGCATTCAGATCCAGCTTCAGGCGATGCTGGGAAATACCCCCTTCTTTGCGCCTTCCTCCTGTTCTCTTGCAAGAAAGTTTGAGAGAGCCTCCATATGGTTATCATTCAGAATTGGGGAAGCATATGGCCGGAATTGGTGGGGGGTCACATTTTCCTCTGGGCCACATTGCCCCATTGTTTATTGTGAGGGAAGGCCGGGGGGGGGGGGGAGAAGAACTGTTAAGTTGGTGAAGGAACATCGACATGATGAAGGATTTGTCGACATGATGAAAACAACTCTTCCTAATCAAGCTCTGTTTGGTGGCTGAAGGAAGCCTTGAGAAATAGATGCGATGCCTGAAAGGCAAATGCAAGAAGGAGAGATGCGAGCGTCGCCAACTCCTTCTAGCTGTTTTACTTTTGCTGACCCAAACGGGCCTTGTCTTTGGGAGGTGAGAGACAGTTGGCTTCAAGGATTAGATTTTAGGGTACTCTTGAAGAGCTGCAAGTGGTCAACAACTTATTTTACCACTCGGGTGGGTGAGGGGAAGAGTTGTACCTTACTGCATTCATTTAGCAATGTGCTTTATGGCAGCTTGCAACAGGTTTCATAACACTATCGCAATGAGCCTAAGCAAGCAGGTCTACTCAATAGGGTTGCCAGGTCCCTCTTCACCACTGGCGGGAGGTTTTTGGGGGTGGAGCCTGAGGAGGGGAGGGACTTCAATGCCATAGAGTCCAATGGCCAAAGTGGCCATTTTCTCCAGGTGAACTGATCTCTATCGGCTGGAGATCAGTTGTAATAGCAGATCTCCAGCTAGTACCTGGAGGTTGGCAACCCTACATAGAGTCCAATTGCCAAAGCAGCCATTTTCGCCAGGTGAACTGATCTCTATCGGCTGGAGATCAGTTGTAATAGCGGGAGATCTCCAGATAGTGCCTGGAGGTTGGCACCCCTATGGATACCCTATTCCTGACTTATAAGTAAATGCAAACATCACAGGGTAGTTGAGTTGCCAACCTCCATGTGGTGGCTGGAGATCTCTGGGATTACAGCTGATCTCCAGGTGACAGAGAAAATGGTTCTTTTGAAGATGGCATTAAACCCCACTTAAGTCCCTCACCTCTCCAAACACCACCCTCCTCAGGCTCCACCCCCCAAAAATCTCCAGGTATTTCCCAACCAGCAGCTGGCAGCCCTATAGGGCGGGCAATATGTTCAAATGCCCATAGACCATAGTCTGTGAGGGCCCCAATGATAAATCTGAAATTAAATATAACTCTACATGTCTGAGTGCACAATATGAATTACATTTACTGGCTATATTTTGCAATATACAATAGATCGACCACTATCCAGATCAGCTAGATTCAGGTTATCCCCCCCAAAATCTTGTAGGTCTCTGTGGTGCTACTGGACTCAAATCTAGCTGTTCTACCGCAGATCAACATGGAAACCACCCAAAACAGGAACACAAAAGTATAAACATCACAGGCAGCAGAAACTGTGCAAGAATAAAAATAGTAACCGATCAGCACAATTATACTTATTTACTTGCTGGTTTTTTAAATTTTGCTCTTTACTTATGCTGGTTTTAAGGAGGACAGAAAACCCTAGGGATGTTAAAGGGTGGGACCAGAGGGCATGGTCCCCTATTTAAAAAAGACGCTGACTTCTACAACCAAACATTGAGATTTTTTTTTAAGTTTAGTTTCAAAATTGGTCATGCAGTCATAGCTATGATTTATTCTTCTTGTTTACTTGGTTTTTTCTTTTTTACATGATACAGGCCTTACACATGGACAATACCACACAGCCAGCCAACTCTGAAAGAAAAAAAACTAAAAATGTAGCCTGTTGAAGAGAAAATTAGTTTTTAAAAAGAGCTTGGCAATGGGGAAAGGGATTGTAAGGGCAACAGGAAACTGCAAGAGAGAAAATCAGCAGACTGCAAGCAAGGACTGAGGGGTGGGTGTGCGGTCAGTATGGTTGCCAGCTCTGGGTTGGGAAATACCTGGAGACTTGGGGAGGTAGAGATTGAGGAGAGTGGGGATAGGGAGGGGAGGGATTTCAATGGTGTCTAATGCCATAGAGTCCACCTTCCAATTTTATCCAGGTGAACTGATCCCTGTTGCCTGGAGATCAGTTGAAATAGCAGGAGATCTCCAGCCACCGCCTGGAAGCTGGCAACCCTAGGGGTTGGGGTGGGTGTGGGGCCGCAGTGCACAAAGACTCTTGCCTAGCAAGAACAGAAACATTTGGTGCATCTAGAATTGCCAAGTGCCAGGTGGTGGCGGGCAAACCCCCGCCAATCCACCTGGCTGCCCAGCGACCAGCTGAGGGTTGGCGGGCAACACTTGCACATGTGCCTGCCCGCAGTGACACGTCACTTCTGGTTTACACCCGGAAGCACCGAATCACAAGAGGCTGGTTACCACTCTAACTCCCGATTTGAATGGTAAAGACCCCTTGCGATGCAGCACTTCCGGGGGCACGCGACCCCCCCACCTCCACTCCAAAAACCTCCCGCCGAAGGAGAAGGGGGACCTGGTAAGCCTAGGTGCATTCAAGTTTTTTTTTTTACTTGACAGATGAAACTACCAGTGGTTCAAATTAGGGATGCCATGAATATGGGGGTGAATTTGTTTGACAGTTAGAGTTGCCAGGTCCCTCTTCTCCATCGGAGGGAGGTTTTTTGGGGGCAGAGCCTGAGGAGGGCAGGGTTTGGGGAGGGACTTCAATGCCATAGAGTCCAACTGGCAAAGTGGCCATTTTCTCCAGGTGAACTGATCTCTATCGGCTGGAGATCAGTTGTAATAGCAGGAGATCTCCAGCTACTACCTGGAGGTTTTCAACAAATTATGGTCGTGTGGCACTTGCTATATAAACTATAAAACAACTTTTGCATGAGCAAGGCTTATATCTTATAATATATTTATTTACAATCACTTATATTTAACTTATATAAGTTGTATTTATTTACAATCACTTAAATTTATTACAAGATATAAGCCTTGCTCATGCAAAGGTTTGTTTTATAGTTTATATAGCAAGTGCCACACGACTGTAATTTGTTGAATACTTCTGTAGCAGTTGTATGTTGTTTTTTTCTTGACTTACCGTAGTACCTGGAGGTTGGCAACCCTATTGACAGCTGAATTTACCTAGTGTGACTGTGATGGTCCGACATGAGCTGGTCACCGGGCCTGACCCACTGAGCCTGAATTACTTGAACACCTGCTGATATGATTTGCATTGGCTCCTCCCAAAAATGGGCCTGTGTAAAATCACTGCCAGTCCAAACAGACCAGCAGCTGTTAAAGACTCCTTTAACCAATGCTGAATAGTAGAATTTTTTTTCTTAAAACACAATTTTTTTTTACTGGTTTGTATGATTTATTACTGATTTAACTATTCAAACAACTGCCTATCGAGTAGAGCAGTGGCAAAAGGAAGAAATAGAACTCAACTGAGCTGTGTGAGAATGCATGAGTATGATTGCACTTTTCTAGCTAGGGTTGCCAATGCCAACCTCCAGGTACTAGCTGGAGATCTGCTATTACAACTGATCTCCAGCCAATAGAGATCAGTTCACCTGGAGAAAATGGCCACTTTGGCCATTGGACTCTATGGCATTGAAGTCCCTCCCCTCCCCAAACCCCGCCCTCCTCAGGCTCCACCCCCAAATTCTCCAGGTATTTCTTAACCTGGAGCTGGCAACCCTAGTTAGGAATTAATATGGCAAATTAATATGGGAATCAGGAATTAATTAGTTAATATTCCTAGTTAGGAATTAATATGGTGAGGCACCCTGCTGAACAGACGTCAACTATTCAATAAATGTACACATGGCCAGTCAGAAAACTGGCTCCCTGGACGTGTCCAAGCTGCTAGCCAGTCAGCATGGGGTACAGCCAGCTTCCTCAAGTGGGGTGCAGCTATGGATGACAACATGGTTGAGTGATAGGGGTGCCAACCTCCAGGCACTAGCTGGAGATCTCCCGGTATTACAACTGATCTCCAGCCGATAGAGATCAGTTCACTTGGAGAAAAAGGCCGCTTTGGCAATTGGACTGTATGGCATTGAAGTCCCTCCCCTCCCCAAACCCCACCCTCCTTAGGCTCTGCCCCCAAAACCTCCCGCCGATGGTGAAGAAGGACCTGGTAACCCTACTGAGTGAGCTTCCAGAGCATGGCGACTGCCATTTTGAAAGAACCTATTCCTATGAGCACCCAGTAGCTCTGTCAGAGTTTCCTCCCTGAGTGTCTCAGCTCCTCATCCCTACACATAAACCAAGACGGAGGAAAGGTGGTGAGCTGTTGAGGTACTTGAAGAGGGAGTTCCACCGCAGCATCTCTTGCTGTTCACCCTGGGGAAGACAGGGTTAGAAAGCATTTGCCTGTGACTCAGTTGATGTGGGATGGAGTCAATGGGTGGAGCCGAAGTCGCTGGTCTTCCCACCTTCCTGAAGTGGAAAAAAATATGGCCCTGTTAAAAATTAGTTGCTGACCAGGGCAGGAGACTGTCCCTCCAGCCCAGGCTAGAATGTATACCAGCCAGTGTCCATCACAGCTGAAGAGGCTGCTGTCCGGCAGTCTTAAGAAACAGTGACAGGACCAAACATCTGGAATGAGCAGATGGTTTTAATAGCCACGGAGAGTACATTTCAACACATGCCTGCCAGTGCTCATCTGCCTACAAAGAAGCAGAACAAAAATTCCCAGACGAAAGCAGCAGCCCCCCTCCCTCGCAGGCGTGGGGTGGGGTGGGAGAACATAATAATGAGGTTGCCTCCAGACCACGATGAATTGCCGCGCTTAATTTTGTTTTGTCCTGGTTGTGATCTTTGCGCATTTCCTGTACATATGCAGGGCCTCCTCCCGGGAGCGAGTTCTGTTTTTCATTATTTCTTCCCGCCACAACAACAACAACAACCGGGTGCCATTTGCCACCATGCACCTATGCACCCGCCCAAAATACAGTGGAAGTTGTTTTGCCAAAAGAGGGCTATGTGTGTTTGTGTGTGTAATCTTGGAATGGGATGTGCATGAGGCAGCCTGGTATGGTTTCGGCTAAAAGAAATTAGCAGAATGAAGTAGCAAATTCACCTGGCTTCTTGGCCTGTATGTGTGTTAAGTGCCGTCAAGTCGCTTCCGACTCATGGAGACCCTATGAAGCAATGTCCTACAAAATGTCTTATCCTTAACAGCCTTGCTCAGATCTTGCAAATGGAGGGCCATGGCTTCCTTCATCCATCTCTTGTTGGGTCTCTTTCTTTTCCTGCTTCCTTCAACTTTTCCTAGCACGTTTGTGTCTTTTACCAGTGACTCTTATCATGTGACCAAAGTACGACAGCCTCAGCTTAGTCATTTTAGCTTCTAGGGTCAGTTCAGCCTCGATTCGATCTATAACCCACTGATTTGTTTTTTTAGCAGTCCACGGTATCTGTAAAAATCTCCTCCCAACACCACATTTCAAAGGAATCTACTTTCTTCCTATCAGCTTTCTTCATTGGCCAAAGGCTTTGGTTTTTACTTGGGTTGCAAGAAATCCCTGGTTCAAGAACAGCTAGGGTTACCATTTGCCCACTCCCAGCAGGGCTTTTACCATAGAGATTTGGGAGAATTCCTAGAACATCATCCAGAAATGAAGTCACTTATGGGTCATGCCACCCTCACCAGGCTGTTCCCAAGGAGTCGCCCATGCCTTGAGACCCCCGGGAGAATGGCATGAGAGTACCAGAGATGTCAAAGTTTAGTTTAGCAGTCTAACACAGGAAATGCATGAGGCTTTGCTGAGCACCAATAGTTAAAGGGTCTCTGGTAACAGGTTTTAGGCAAGATCTTTCGCTGCTGAACAGCCCCTGTCAATCAGAGTAGACTATCCTAGGGATGAAATATTTCCAGACTTTTTAAAACCATCTGGATTCCCCCCTTTTTTTTTCTTTGAGAAAAATGGAATATTTGGGAAACATTGGAATATATTCAGTGGGATGGATGCAGGCTAAATTTTCCATCAGCAAAGTAGACATCATGGCACACATGATGCTTGAGCCCCCTCATGCCTCCCCAAGCTGGCAACTCTCTAGCTTTCCCCTTCCTGGCAGATCCTGTAGTTGCTTGCCTATGCCATCCTTCTCTCCTTCCCACCCACCCACCCACCAGCCAACCAACCTCTAGCAGCTCCCTTGTCTTCAGATTTCCTTCCTTCCATCCCCCGGGAGCCTCTCCTTGGGAAAGGTCTGGCCAATTTGGGCAGTGGTTGCTGGGGTTGGACTGAGTTCAATGCCATAGAGTCCAATTGCCAAAGCTGCCATTTTCTCTATTGGCTGGAGATCAGTTGTAATAGCAGATCTTCTGCTACCACCTGGAGGTTGGTAACCCTATTGTGGCACATTCTCTGAGTGAGCATATTCTGAGTCCTTGTATTCCCTCAGGCAGATGTTCGAGAGACGGGAGACTGAGGTGCTAAACAACTAAATCCCCACAGAGATACTTCCAGCTGCCAAAAAAGTTGCAGCTAGCCTTGAAATAACTTTATTTATTTGTTTGTTGCAATATTTATACCCAGCTATTCTCTCAAATAGCCCCAAAGCCGTTTACAACATCAGTTGCTCTTCCATTTTATTGGGGAGGGTCTGTGGCTCAGTTTGTAGAGCATCTGCTTGGCATGCAGAAGGCCCCAGGTTCAATCCCTGGCATCTCCAGTTAAAGGGACAAGGCAAGAAGGTGATGTGAAAGACCTCTGCCTGAGACCCTGGAGAGCTGCTGCCGGTCTAAGTAGACAATACTGACTTCGATGGACCAAGGTTCCGATTCAGTATAAGGCAGCTTCATGTGTTTATCACTGCCACAACAACCCCGTGAAGTAGGTTAGGTTGAGAGAGAGAGTGACTGGCCCAAAAGTCTAGCCACATTTAATTTGGTGTCGATGGAAGTATGCCCCTTGTCTTATGGCAGTTGGACTTTAAAGTCATAGAATCAAAGAGTTGGAAGGGACCACCAGGGTCATCTAGTCCAATCCTCTGCCCAATGCAGGAATTTCACAACTACCTCCCCCACACACACACAGCGACCCCTACTCAATGCCCAGAAGATGGCCAAGGTGCCCTCCCTCTCATGAACTGCCTAAACTCATAGAATCAGCATTGCTGACAGATGGTCATCTAGCCTCTGCTTAAAAACCTCCATGGAAGGAGCACTTACCACCTCCTGAAGAAGCCTGTTACACTGAGGAACTGCTCTAACTGTTAGAAAATTCTTCCTAATGTCTAGATGGAAACTCTTTTGATTTAATATCAACCTGTTGGTTCTGGTCCGACCATTGTTTTCAACAGAAAACAATTCGGCACCGTCCTCTATATGACAGCCCTTCAAGTACTTGAAGATGGTTATCATATCCCCTCTCAGTCCCAGACAAATGGCTCTGTTTGGGTTCAGACCAAGGTTAGGGAGGGTCATGCTTCTCAGAGGCCCTAGCTTTTCATAGGCAAGACCCTAGATGTAGGTGATGGAATGTGGCTATGAAGCAAGTGGGAAGCCGCACAGAGATGCCTTTATATTGCCCCTAATTCATTCCTGTGTCTAATGAAATAAAAATCCCTCCAGGATGGTGCCCTGGCCGTCACTCAGAGCCAGTGTTTATCCCTGCAGCGTGTCGGCACTTAGGAACGATGTGCGCCTTGTTCCACTTTGGGCCTGGAATGGGCTGTCAGGATGAACAATCCACGCAGCAACTCTGGCTGACGTTTATCGGGGGCCAGGTGGAAACTGTCTCGCTTTTGGCCCGGAGTCATGGGCCATCATGTTTGGAAGGGGTTCTTCCCTACTACTACCAGACACTGTTTTGGAGCCTTTTGCTTTAAATCTCCCCCTGTATTTGATTAACCCACACCAGCTGTTTTTCCACTTGGACAACAAATCGTAAATCTCGAGGCTTGTGTGAGAGAGTGTCTCTGTCTGTCTGAGAATGTGTGTTAAGTCTGAGATGAGCAGCCTGTGCGTGAAAATTCAGCCTTGACGTTGTCCATGCCTCTTAAGAGGAGACTGAACCGAAGATCCCCTTCACCTGGCCAACTTTGTATTCACCACTTCCTCATTGTGTGGCGCTATTGTCCCTTAAACATGTGCTTTGGAGGTGTTCAGTCATTCGCTTTTTCTGGGAAGAAGTTATCACTCACATCAGTTTTGTATTGGAATGTTCATTGATTTTTGAGGATGCTTACTGACTTTTAAACTATCTGCTCGTTTTTTGGAGGCTAATCGGTGGTCAATGAAAATGGACCCTCCGTGCACTTACTACAGCTGAAAGACTCATATTTCAACACTGGAAAGATAAAAGCTCACCTCTGGTAAATCAATGGATTGAGGACCTTAGAACTCTATCAGTATTTGAATGCATGGCATATAGATGTCAGTTGCATATGGACTTAATTTTAGATTTTTGGAAGCCTTTTATAGAAACTTATGTGTAGATCTGCCACCAATGTTGTTATATTTTTATCTCTATGTATATCTTTTTTGCTTTATTTAGTTGCTGAATTTTATTTTTTTCCTTGTTCATTTTGCGTCACTTTGTGGTGCTACAAGGCAACATTATTTATTAGTATTTTGTATTGCATTTTCCTTCCATCACGCAGCTTATGACAATGCGTACAAGGTTCCCAGGAGGTCTCCTATGGAGGTTTTGACCAGATCCAAATAGGGTTGCCAGCTCTGGGTTGGGCAATACCTGGAAATTTTAGGGGTGGAGCCTGGGGAGGACAGGGTTTGGGGAAGGGAGGGACTTCAGTGGGGTATAATGCCATAGAGTCCATCTTACAAACCAGCTGTTCTCCCCAGGTGAACTAATTTCTGTCACCTGGAGATAGGGTTGCCAGCTCCGCATTGGGAAACACCTGGAGATTTTGGGGGCGGAGCCTGAGGAGGGCAGGGTTTGGAGAGGGGAGGAACTTCAATTCCATAGAGGCCAGTTGCCAAAGTGGCCATTTTCCCCAGGTGAACTGATCTCCAATGGCTGGAGATCAGTTGTAATAGCAGAAGATCTCCAGCCACCACCTGGAGGTTGGCAACCCTACCTGGAGATCACTTGTAATAGCATGAGATCTCCAGCCACCACCTGGAAGTTGGTTACATAAGATCATAACCTGCTTAGCTACAGCAAGTTTTCTATATCATGATCCTTCCAATCATACTCTGGGACATAAGGGCATAAGAACATAAGAAAGGCCATGCTGGATCAGACCCAGGCCCATCAAGTCCAGCAGTCTGTTCACACAGTGGCCAACCAGGTGCTTCTAAGAAGCCCACAAACAAGACGACTGAAGCAGCATTGTCCTGCCTGTGTTCCACAGAACCTAATATAATAGGCATGCTCATCTGATCCTGGAATTAGGTATGCATCATGACTAGTATCCATCTTTACTAGTAGCCATGAATAGCCCTCTCCTCCAAGAACATGTTCACACCCCCTCTTAAAGCCTTCCAAGTTGGCAGCCATCACCACATCCTGGGGCAGGGAGTTCCACAATTTAACCATACATTGTGTGAAGAAATACTTCCTTTTATCTGTTTTGAATCTCTCAGGACAGGGCTGGCTTCAGCATACTCTGAGCTGAGGCAGCTGCCAAAGGCCAGGTTTTCCAGTGGGGGCCCACTGCTGCCCCCCCCAATCTGCTCACCTCTCTTGCTGCCCATGTTCTTGTCATGATTTATTCCCAGGTCTTAGGGCAGATGAACTGTATCGAATAGTAAACCGACCGGCCCCCTTGCCAATCCCAAAATCAGCGCAAGGAGGGTTGCCCCCAGACAAAGTAGAGGGTTGACCTCATTGATGCAGAAAAATATGATCATAAATTAACCAAAAGTGGGGAAAAGCCATCCTGATGAGGCTTGAATATGCTTTTGGAGCACAGAATGTTGAAAGCAGCTGAGTCAGTTAAAGGGGGAGGGGGGAAAGTAGGGTTGCCAACGTCCAGGTGGTTAAGGAAAATAAACAGCACCACAGCTCAAATACTTAATAGTATGCAATGCAATTTTACAATTTTTAGAATTTTACTAATAAACAACCAAATGCAGAGAGACAAGTTCCAGAACTAATTTTATACAAAAATAAATATGGCTTGAAATAAACCTCAGCCTAATATTAATTAAGAAGTCCAACAGAAAACTGGTTAAGATTCACCAAATAATTAACTGTCCAACAGAACTGGTTGAAGTTCACCAACAAATCCTCCTGGCAACACAGTTGCTTTTTTCAGTTCTTTCAATATAAATTATCAGGTTCCAAGGCTCCAAAATCAATCGTAGAAAGTCCATATGAAATAAATATAAAGAATAACGAACAACAAAACGCCACTTCCGGAGTCTGTGTACGTTTCGCAAACTTGCTTCATCAGTTGTACATTTGTTTGTTTAAGAACAATATTCCCACGGGTACAAAGACCTCTGAAAGAAAAACGTTACATGAAAAAGACAACAATCGCGAAAAGAGCTCAGCATTTATACTTTAAATAAAAAGAAAAAGAAAGGCATAAATTCCAGCTTACCAATATTCTGACCAGCGACCCTCACGGGTATCACACTTAACTCTGAAGGCTGGTAAGTCAATGATTCTGCTTCTTAGTTTTAAAAGATATTCTAGCCCTGCCAGCTGAAGAGAATCTTATGCTTTACAAAAAGCTAGATAGGTCGAACTCATTGTTCAATCCTGAGGGGGACAACGTCTTAAAGAGGTAGATGTACCTTAATTCTTGCTGGTGTCTTGTCTCTCTGCATTTGGTTGTTTATTAGTAAAATTCTAAAAATTGTAAAATTGCATTGCATACTATTAAGTATTTGAGCTGTGGTGCTGTTTATTTTCCTTAACTAACGTTTTTTAGCATACGTAACAATTGTTTAGTATATCTATACTTTGGCTCTCACATGGAAACGTCCAGGTGGTGGCAGGAGATCTCCCGCTATTACAACTAATCTCCAGGTGACAGAGACAATGGCCTGGAGAAAATGGCCGCTTTGGCAATTGGACTCTATGGCATTGAAGCCCCTCCCCTCCCCAAACCCTGTCCTCCTCAGGCTCCGCCCCCAAACCTCCCGCTGGTGAAGAGGGACCTGGCAACCCTTGGGGAAATGTGGAAGATAAATTAGCCTGAGCTGCTTCTGCATCAAGATTTTGTCCCATGTGGATTGCTGGAGTGGGGAAACAAACCTGGTTCACCAGATTAGAGTCTGCCGCTCTTAACCATGACACCACGCTAAGGCCAGAAGCCCCCAGAGACTGGAATAAATTAGGCAAATCAGAGATAATATTTGCCCCTCACCCTAAGCACGCATTTTGAAGTGAGAACATTATGCGCACCGATTTACCTGAATATCACAGAACTGAGATGTGCTTGGTGCCTCTGTCTGCAAACTTGTTAACACGGTTCTAGAATTACCGTGTCAGCTTAACACCTGATAGTGCTGAACTGGCTTGATGAAATAGAATGATTCAGGAGGATAGAGCATTTCTTCATGCAGCTGCAAACCATCTTGGATTTAAGTGCCAAGTGATGATAACCACACCACTGCATTCTATCATGACAATTTTCACGTGAAAGAAGATCCCGTTCCTTTATTCAAGCATGATGTTCCCAGACAGTGTATGAGGGTTTCCAGAGCCAGAGCACATGTGCAACCACAGGTTTGAGGAGGAACTATAGTCCTTCCTTCCTTCCTTCCTTCCTTCCTTCCTTCCTTCCTTCCTTCCTTCCTTCCTTCCTTCCTTCCTTCCTTCCTTCCTTCCTTCCTTCCTTCCTATTCTCTCCAGGATCAGAGGAGCATGCCTATTATATTAGGTGCTGTGGAACACAGGCAGGATAATGCTGCTGCAGTCGTCTTGTTTGTGGGCTTCCTTGAGGCACCTGGTTGGCCACTGTGTGAACAGACTGCTGGACTTGATGGGCCTTGGTCTGATCTTCCTTCCTTCCTTCCTTCCTTCCTTCCTTCCTTCCTTCCTTCCTTCCTTCCTTCCTTCCTTCCTTCCTTCCATCCATCCATCCATCCATCCATCCATCCATCCTATTCTCTCCAGGATCAGAGGAGCATGCCTATTATATTAGGTGCTGTGGAACACAGGCAGGATAATGCTGCTGCAGTCGTCTTGTTTGTGGGCTTCCTTGAGGCACCTGGTTGGCCACTGTGTGAACAGACTGCTGGACTTGATGGGCCTTGGTCTGATCTTCCTTCCTTCCTTCCTTCCTTCCTTCCTTCCTTCCTTCCTTCCTTCCTTCCTTCCTTCCTTCCTTCCTTCCTTCCTTCCTTTCTTTCTTTCTTTCTTTCTTCCTTCCTTCCTTCCTTCCTTCCTTCCTTCCTTCCTTCCTTCCTTCCTTCCTTCCTTCCTTCCATCCATCCATCCATCCATCCATCCACCCCAACTAGGAATAAGAGGAGGAAGAAAGGAAGAATTCAAGCCAGGGCGGTCAGGCTATACCTTTTTAGAGAAGCTGTGTTGCCACAGGCAGCCTGAAATCTCATGGCTTAAACAAGGAATTTAGCTCACAAAAGAATATTTGCTGGCCTATAATCCATTAAAAATTTAGTATCTAAAATATCTAGAGGAAGCTCATTTTCCCAACACATAAGTGGTTTGATCAATTTCTCTACCTATACCACGGACATTCAAATGGAACTCGCTTCACAGTTTCTATGATCCGTAAACCAAAACCACAACGTCTATCTGAAATGGTATATATATAATATACGGCCTTCAGAGATTGCAGACAGTAGTGCTTTTAATCTTGTGAGCAAAACTGCTCGCCTGTATCTTGGAACTGTAAGGTTAAACAAGTATTTCGGTACTGCAAAGAGCTGTGGGATTCCTATATGGAGAGTACAGGAAGTGTGGCTAGCCTGGCAGAGGGTATTATTGATATCAATGGAACCGTAGTTCAGTACTAGGTCACCTGCTGTGCTCGTGGAGGGTACTCCAGGTTCAGCCACTGGTATCTCCAGTTAAAGGATCACTGGTGATGGGGATGATCTTGCTCCACCTGAGACCCTGAAGAGCCACTACCAATCAGAAGAGACAATATTGAGCCAGGCGGGCCAATGATCTGACTTGGTGTGAGACAGCTGTGTTCAGATTACCTGAGTTCTGTATTATGAGGGCCGAAATACAAGTGACTATTGAGTTGCAAAATGCAAGGTGTGCGGGGGGTATGGATTGGGACCAGCACTGGAGAAACAGTTTAACTTCTCCTCGTCCGTGAATTAAATCTTCCTGTCCCAATGCATAAGGGCTTGTTTTCTATCTTCTTCTCTTCTTACACTACCCCATAGGGCAGGGGTGTCAAACGTACAGTGCACAGGCCGGATCCAGCCCCTTGAGAGCTCTTATCTGGCCCGTGATAAGTGACATTTATGTCATATCTGGCCCTCATAACAAATGAGCTTGACACCCCTGCCGTAGGGTTTTCAAGGCAAGAGACTTTCAGAGGTGGTTTGCCATGGCCTGCCTCTGCATAGCATCCCTGGTCTGCATAGCAGCCCTGAGAGCCAGCGTGGTGTGGTGGTTAAGAGCTGGGGTTTGGAGCGGTGGATCTGGAGAACTGGGTTTGATTCCCCACTCCTCCACATGAGCAGTGGAGGCTAATCTGGTGAACTGGATTTGTTTCCCCACTCCTACACATGAAGCAGGGTGACCTACACATTAGCTGGGTGACCTTGGGCTAGTCACAGCTCTCTCAGCCCCACCTACCTCACAGGGTGTCTGTTGTGGGCAGGGGAAGGTGATTGTAAGCCGGTTTGATTCTTCCTTAAGTGGTAGAGAAAGTCGGCATACAAAAACCAACTCTTCTTCTTCCTCTTCCTTGCTCCCATGCAAGTACTAACCACAGCCGACCTTGCTTAGCTTCCGAGATCTCATGAGATTGGGCTAGCCTGGCCCATCCAAGTCAGAGCTATCCTTACTTGGACATAAAGTGTACAGGTGGGAGATTTCGGACGGAGGGAATGGCATGGGAGAGACATTATCCCCACCCCCTCCCCAGCATGGTTCTCTTGATCCTCCTCCTCTATGATTGCTTTTTGCAGCTCAGTTACTCATTTGAGGATCCAAACACAACTCCCCCAGCATCCTGTGTGGTCTAGCCCTTTGGATTTCTCAGCATTGGAAGGCTCCCCTTTTCTGCATGTTGCCAAGAATTCATCCGGGCTGGAATCTTCCACTTAGCACTGGGCATCGGTGCCTTCTGAGAAGCCATTAACCCACCCCGAACCTCTGCAATGGCCAACAATCTCACAGGAGGTCTGGGGCTTTCATTTCTTGCCAGGCTTTGGAGAGGAAAGCAGCCGCCTTCCTGAGCATGAAGTGAAGATAGAAACGTCATTGGCGTCACAGGCTGTATCCCAGGGCCCTGGCGACTGGCCAACCTCTGGCACCAGGTGTGGGTGAAAGAGGAGGGATGGGCGACGCAGAAAAGGTGTCTGGCAGGACCCTTCTGAGAAGAATGCGGAGCCGGGGCTCACCCCAGCCATCCTGTTCTTGCCAGCGAAACTCACTGCTGATCAGGGATAGAGACAGGATATAAAACAAATGCCTCTAAACCTTTGGGGGCATTTTTCCCCCCAGAACAAACACACAGGGTGTGCCAAGCAGGCCGTCTGCCTTTCTGTGTCCAAGCATGAATTTCACATGTGCATGGATTGTGTTTGTAAAGGCGTGTGTTAGAAGAGAAAAATGTTCCCTACTGCAAATAGCTAAGTCGGAGGTGGTGGTGGTGGGGGGAATGGTTGGGTTAGGGTTTATTACCCTATACGTTTTGCTAAAAGAAAGAGAGGGAGGGAGGGAGGGAGGGAGGGAGGGGAATGAAGACTATATTCAAAGACTATAAAAGGCAAAAATATGGAGGAAGGTGACGCAGGAGGGATGCCAAGTTATTGGAAGGGGGGGAGGTAAAAAAAATCGACTGTGAGGCACAGCCAGAACTTGGCACGTGGATTTGGGCTTGTATAAATCACCCGCTCGAGTCCGGTGGTTGCTTTCGCTGACAAGCTTTCCAGTTCCTTGGCGGGAAGCGCAGGACGTGGGCTCTACACGCACTCACAGAATAGTAAACTGTTATTAAAAGTTGGGACGGGGGGGGGGTTAGAGAGCAAAAATCGCCAGTATGCTTTACGTGTGTCTTTTGCCTGCGCTGCCGTCCCAGAACAGAACAACTTCAGCCTTGCCCAGAGCACAGGCCATAAGCAATAGAAGCATCTGGCTGGGACCCTCCACCCAAAGTCGGCACTGGAAAGATGCAAATTACTGGAAAAAGTGAAATTCCACAAAGTAATTGCCCATATGTTATAATCCACACGGGGCTGGTTGTAGCCGGTGATAACACCGGCCAGTTGCTGGTACTTTCAGCTCCAGTCAAAGGGTTCACCATTCCAACAGGGCACACGGCCACTGGACACCCTGATCCTTCAGAGATGAGGTGGGGCGGCCACGGAAGTCAGGGCCTTTATTGTGGTAGCTCCGCAACTAAGGACAGGGCAGTTTCTATACTAGGACCTCATGTAGGCTGCATCAACAGAAGTATAGTGTCCACTGTTGAAAAAAAAAATTCGGTAAAATTCGGATTCGGCAAAATTTGGCTCGTTTTTATTCGGGAAATCTTGAAGTCCGAACTCCCCCACTTCGGGTCTGTGCAATTCGGCATGAGATCCGAAGTTCGGGGAAAAATTCGGCCGAATAAAACCATTAAAAACACAATTGCGCCTTTCTGCGGCTCCGGGGGGGGCATTTTTGGGGGTAGAGGTCCCAAACTTTCAGCGTAGCTTAAGGGAACCTTTCTTGCAAGAACCCCCAAGTTTTGTGAAGATTGGGTCAGGGGGGGCTGAGATATGGGCCCCGAAAGGGGTCCCCCCTCCTTAATGTGCATCTCTGACAATGGGGGTTTGCAATTAGCAGAGCTTGCCGCCCACTCCAGAAGCTCCCAGCCCCGACAAACAGCTGAGCTGGGGGGAGCAAGGGCGGGACAGGTGCGAAGAAGTTTGCAAAACATGCAAAGCAACAGGTTTGCAACCATGCCAACCATGCAAAGCAACACATTTGCAACCATGCAAAGCAACACCTGACGCCTGGGAGTTTGCATACCATGGAAAGGGACAGAGGCACGCTAACTAAGCATAAGGAGCAGGAGGGGGTGGAATTTCCCCTTTTGCATCGGACTCGGGACCAGGCAAATGCATTCTTTAAACCACAATTTGAAAACCAGTTTTGAGCAAGCATCAAAATAGACCTAACCGATCTTATGAATGAGGGAAAACCTGAGGACACACAACTGAAGCCCCCCCTCAAACCAGGGAGACTGGAGGGGGCATCCCCCCAGGCAGAACGGGCGAAAGCCCCCTTTGGCTCCCCCCCACAGAAACTGCTCCCTCCCCCCCCACACACAGACTCTGCTCCCCCCCCCCACACACACACAGGAGAAAAATTATAGAGAAAAGCCCCAAAATGGGTCTTACTGTTGATGTCGTCTGTTCCATCTTCTTCGCACCTGCCCTGCCCTTGCTCCCCACAGCTCAGCTGTTTGTCAGGGCGGGGAGCTTTGGGCATGGGAGGCAAGCTCTGCTAATTGCAAACCCCCATGGTCAGAGATGCACATTAAGGGTGGGGGGACCCCTTCCCGGCCCCATATTTCGCCCCCCTGATCCAATCTTTACATAACTTGGGGGTTCTTGCAAGAAGGGTCCTCTGAAGCTATGCTGAAAGTTTGGGGGCTCTACCCCCAAAAATGCATCCCCTGCAGCCACGGAATGGTGCGAATGTGTGCTATAAATGGAATAAAAATGCATATTAAGGGGGGACCCCTTCCGGGGCCCATATTTCGCCCCCCCGATCCAATCTTTACAAAACTTGTGGGTTCTTGCAAGAAGGGTCCTCTGAAGCTATGCAGAAAGTATGGGGGCTCTACCCCCCCAAAATGCACCCCCTGCAGCCACGGAATGGCTCAAATGTGCACACGCACCCCCCCCAAGGGGGATCTCTCTCTCACACAAACAGAAACTCTCTCTTTTCTCCCTGGGCCACGCAGCAGCTGGGCTCATGCACTCAATCGCGACTGATTGGGCAGAAGAAGACCCAGCTTGGCCACCGATTGGCCGCGGGAGAATGCTGCTTACTAACTGACGGTTATGCTGCTGCGCCAAACCCCGAATTTGCTGAATTTATTCGCCGAACACCCCGAACTCGCTGAATTCGGCTCCCCGTTTTCCCGCCTTTTTTGTGTTCGGTTCCATCCTAACTAAAAACCGCTGAATCAGGGGAAATTCGGCTGTTTTTCGGTTCAGGACAAACCGAATCAACAGCCCTAGTCCAGATCTCGCGAAGAGATGGTATCACTTTATTCTGCTCTGGTTAGACCTCATCTAGAGTATTGTGTTCAGTTTTGGGCACTGCAATGTAAAAAGGATGTAGACAAGCTGAAACGTGTCCAGAGGAGGGCAACAAAGATGGGGAGGGGTCTGGAGACCAAGTCATATGAGGAAAGGTTGAAGGAGCTGGATATGTTTAGCCTGAAGAGGAGAAGACTGAGAGGGGATATGATAACCATCTTCAAGTACTTAAAGGGCTGTCATATGGAGGATGGTGCCAAGTTGCCCCAGAAGGTCAGACCATAACCAATGGGTTGAAATTAAATCAAGAGTTTTGGGCTAAACATTAGGAATAACTTTCTGACAGTTAGAGCACCTCGGGAGGTGGTGTGCTCTCCTTTGGAGGTTTTAAGCAGAGGCTAGATGGCCATCTGTCAGCAATGTTGATTCTATGACCTTAGGCAGATCATGAGAGGGAGGGAATCTTGGCCATCTTCTGGGGATGGAGTAGGGGTCACTGGGTGTGTGTGGGGGAGGTAGTTGTGAATTTCCTGCAGTGTGCAGGGAGTTGGTCTAGATGACCCTGGTGGTCCCTTCCAACTCTATGATTCTATGTATGGAATGGTGGGGGGAAGTGCCATCAAGCTGCAGGTGACTTATGGTGACACTGTAGGGTTTTCAATGCAAGAGATGAGAAGAGTGATTTGCCATTGCCCGTGTCTGCATAGTGACCCCAGACTTCCTTGGAGGTCTCCCATTCCTAGTATTACCCTCTGTCCAGCACAACATCTGCTAGTCTTTTGGAACCAGCCCAATATTTTTTCCTTTATCCAGGATTTTGGCAAATTGCTGGTTTTCGAACTGGTCTGCTTGTACATTTGTCCAACAAGTTGTAACTGCAGATCCACTGCTTTGCAGCTGTGGCCTTCACCCTATATTTACTCCTGTACTGCTACTCTATTGAAGTTGTGTACAACCTCAAGCTGAAGTTCCTGGGCCAAAACTTGGAGCTTCCACATGAGGACAGGCTTGTGTGGCTTCTCCATTGCTGCGGCGGCTGCCAATACAATGCCGGAGCTTCCATGCTGCAGGTTTCTCCTTAGTTTCCTTCCATCCAGGCTTTACTGTGATCTTTCCCAAAACTGAAGCAGGTTTAAGGAAGACTGGAGAAAAACTAGGGAAACCCTAAGAGATGCACGAACATGCCACACTGTTGGGGTGGTAAGAAAACCCCCTGCTTCCCAGTAACATTGAACCCAGGGCAAATAACCCACCAGTAAACTACGAAGAAGAGTTGGTTTTTATATGCCGACTTTCTCTACCACTTAAGGAAGAATCAAACCAGCTAACGATCACCTTCCCTTCCCCTCCCCACAAGACACCCTGTGACATAAGTGAGTCTGAGAGAGCTGTGCCTAGCCCAAGGTCACCCAGATGGCTTCGTGTGTAGGAGTGGGGAAACAAATCCAGTTCACCAGATTAGCCTCTGCCACTCATGTGGAGGAATGGGGAATCAAATCCAGTTCTCCAGATCAGAGTCCACCGCTCCAAACCACCGCTCTTAAGCACTACACCACACAGGATGAGAAGAATTGGCCCCATAACGCTCCCCGAAGGGGTGGAGCTGCAGAACCAGCCTTCAGGTCACTACCTGGGTCTTTGCCTGCGCACACCTCTTTTCTGACCATCTGTATATTGATTGGCCTCTGCGGCAAAGGGCTGGCTGGACAGTTCCCCTGCTGTTTCAGCAACCCTGATCTGGATCTTGCTCTTTGCCCTGCTGGACAGCTCCCCTGCCTCACAGGTTGATGGAACTTGAGCCTTAAAGTGCCAGGACCGGAAGGATTGGACCATGATGCATTTATTGGCAAAACTGAGCTCATCCCTGTTTTTAATCAATACTTTTAAAAGTATACATCAGGGGTGGGGGGGAAGCCTCATCGGTTCAAAGATCATGAACCGAGCTACCCACCTTCAATCAATCTTTATTAAAAACAGTCATAGACCAGCACAGCTCTTCACAATTTACCACTGAAACCCTTAGTATTACACTCTACCCTCAGGTTTATACAAACAGTAAAAAAGTTTGCACAATTGTTGCAAACTATATATACTGCCCATTAAAATTATTGGCATACTGATATTCTCAGCAGCATCTGACGGATTCTACAGGCCGCTGCACAAAACTTTGCCGTTCCTGCTGCAACCTGTGGATCTTCATCTGTAAGCAACATTTTAGTATACTCTGGACCTGAATGGCCTTGATGGACCTTGGTCTGATCCAGCATGGCCTTTCTTATGTTCTTATGCCATATGCTATAAATTCAAACCTGAACCCGCTCATAAGCTGCAAACCTAAAAAAAAAATGGACAGGTATTTTTGACAACCTATAGCACGATGCTAAAAACGCTTTGCTGGGAGTAAGCCCTATGGAGTAGATTCACTCTGAGTACAGCGGCTTAGCATTTTAATTAGTATTTTAAAATTGCCTTTTTGATGGACTTTACTTTTTCATTCTCCTGGCAGCTGCTGGTTTTCTTCATCCTAGAGCAGCGGTTCCCACTTTTTGAGTCATGGAGCACTTTTCTGGAGAGAAATTCATCACGGAGCACTAATTTTCACCTAGCACCTATATACTAAACCGAACGACAGTAGTATTTTTCTTTCCAATCTCTTCACGGAGCACTGGGAGATGTTTTGCGGAGCATCAAGTGCTCCGTGGAGCAGTTTGGGAACCGCTGTTCTAGAGCATCTTAGTGCACTCAGTGGAACCAACGGACTGTGCAATCATGAGACAAGTTTTGTCCCATGAAGGGAAATCTCTTATGCGTGGGGGTGAAATGGGATGGAACTCTACTATATCGACTGAGTACGCACGTGTAGCTCCAGCCAAACAATGGTTTTCAATACATGGGTCAGAATGCTCAGGTGGTTTACAGCGCTGGGTCCTGAGTCCCTGCAGAGCCACAGGGGTTTTTCCCCCCCTTTGCTGCCTTGTGGAAGGAGCTGCAGCTTCTGTGCATGTGCAGAGAGCAAGGGCTTCCTGCCTCTTTTTGCACATCCACTGACAGGAGCAGCAAGATGGTGAGACAAGGGTCGTTTATGCATGGCTGTTTCTCTCGCTCGCACCCCTCCGACGACTTTGGGTCTTTGTTTGGATTATGCATGCTGTTCCAACCGTCAGAGGTCACCTCGCTCTCCCCTTGTGTTTCCCCGCTTTTTGAGGGACCTGTTTTACCTCGAATTTGAAAACATGGGCAAAACGCAGGGAAAGGCGGGGGAGAGCGAGGCGACCTCTGATGGTCAGAAACGGCATGCATAATCCAAAGAAAGACCCGAAGTTGTCAGTGGGGTGACAACAAGTGAAACAGCCATGCGTTAAAGAGCATGGTCACTCAGTGGTCAGAGAAGTCTCCTCAACAGTTTGTGCCTCTCTGTAGTGCATCTCCTGCCGCTTGGCTCATATTTCCTGTCCCCAACTCTGGCTTTCCTGGTCTTGACAGTGGTACAGTCATAATTCTGGTTCCTCCTCTTCTTGTAGAATACAAAAAAGAGTTTGTCCTTAACAGCTGGAGCCTTTTCCCATACCTCCCAGCAGTAAATGCATGACAATCTTTCAAATCCAGCTTTTCATTAGGATTTGTGTGAACATCTAGGGGGAGAAAATGTCAGCCAAAAAATATTTATTCAAAACACAACCAGCTCTTTTTTTTTGGTCTCATGTGTGCCCTTTTCTTTAACTGTTACTAATTTCAAATCCATCAACAGGTGGTTACATAACTGTTGTTTATAATTTCTGTCACATGCATCCTCAAATAAATCTGTGCTTTGCCAATTTCATGCAAAGAAACTTTTCCCTTAATAGGGGAAGGCAGGGGGAAAGGGCGTGCCTCCGCACTGGAAATATACTCTTTCGAAACACCCTGTTGTCCATTATACAATGGTAACTTTCCCCCATCACCACCAATACCACTTGAATTTTCTTACGCAATACTTAGGGCTGCTTATCCTGTTTTGGATAAAGGAAAAATTAATGTAAGAGGACGACCACGGGATAGTCCAGGCCTACTTTTTGCCCTCACACATGAACACATCTTATACTGAATCGGACTCTTGGTTGGGGAGGGGCTGTGTTCAGTGGTAGAGCATCTACTTGGCATGCAGAAGGTCCCAGGTTCAATCCCCGGCATCTCCAGTTAAAGGGACTAGGCAAGTAGGTGATGTGAAAGATCTCTGCCTGAGACCCTGGAAAGCCGCTGTCAGTCTGAGTAGACAATACTGACTTTGATGGACCAAGGGTCTGATTCAGTATAAGGCAGCTTCATAGGGAGGTTCCATGGCTCAGTGGTAGAGCATCTGCCTGGCATGCAGGGGGTCCCAGGTTCAATCCCCGGCATCTCCAGTTAAAGGGTCTAGGCAAGTAGGTGATGTGAAAGACCTCCACCTGAGACCTTGAAGAGCCGCTGCCGGTCTGAGTAGACAATACTGACTTTGATAGAACACATGAAGCTGCCTTATACTAAATCAGACCCTTGGTCCATCAAAGTCAGTATTGCCTACTCAGACCGGCAGCAGCTCTCCAGGGTCTCAGGCAGAGGTCTTTCACATCACCTACTTGCCTAGTCCCTTTAACTGGAGATGCCGGAGATTGAACCTGGGACCTTCTGCATGACAAGCAGAGGCTCTACCACTGAGCCACGGCCCCTCTCTCAAATCCAGAGGCCTGCTGCTGATGGTTGGTCTCAAAATGAGCAGGATAGAATCAATGTGACATTGAAGGGGACTCTGGGCTAGTTTGAAGAGGTGTCTTGTGCTGTGTGTTCCCCACTAGGAATTTCTCCCATTGGAGATGGTAGATCAACCAGAGTCTCCAGTTGGAAGCAGGGTATCTACAATGCTGTGGGCGAAGGCAGGTACCCATGCATGCCAATCCTTGAGCCTGGCCCTCCGGCAGTCCGCATTCACTGGGAGACAGCCTTTCCTTTTGCAGTATGCGTATTCCTTTAAATGTGCTTTTGGGTGGTGGAATCTCAGACCATGTATGTGTTCTAAATAGATTTTTTTTAACCAAATGCAGATGTCACTGATTTTGGGATGTTGTTTGATATGGCACATATTCCTCTGTACAAGTCTGTTTTTGTATCCACATTGAAAGGGCAAGTTTACAGTACGTCCGCATGAACTGGGACAAGTCCAGACATGCCCTGAGCTGTATCCTGAGGCAGGAAAACGGTGCTAAAACAGACTATGGAACAAACTAGGAACCTTACAAACCAGTGTATTAAAACTTGGGCTGAATAACTGACTTTCCTTTAACATCTGGGGGATACACTTCTAGGCAGCAGTGTGTGTGAACAAGATCTTGGGTATGGGTGGACCGTAAGTTAAATATGAGCAGCCAGTGTGATGCAGAGACAAAAAAAAGCTAATGCGATCTTGGAGTGTATCAACAGAGGTCTATCTGGATGTCACGTTTTTGTGAAGTGTATCTTTTTAATAAACTTTATAAGGGCTGTGCGCCCTTTGCAAGTATGTTAAAATACAGAAAAATAATGACACCGAAATAGGTACTTACTCCATAAAACATTAATATTTTAATGAAAAATCTTAGCATCATGTTTCTATCCAAAGACACTCAAAACTAGTTTTTCTTCCCTCTTAATTTTGATTTATAATGGGACCAGTCTGGAGATTTTTTAAAAATGTTTGAAGGTTTTTTTTTTAAAGATTAAACAACCAGGCTAGCAAAAAGGTACCCAATACATATTCTTCTTATATCAAACAAGCTAATATTTCAGTACAATGTAACTATATAGAATATATACATTACACATAGAATCACAAAAGCGAACACTACAGGCTCAGAACAGATTTGAAAAAACCATGATATTCACATTGATTACAAGAACTCTAAAAATGATTGTAACAGTGAAACGGCACTTTAGTTTACAAAAAGTCACAAAAATATATATATAGCCACCGAGAACTATGGGTTCCTGAAAAATACTAATAGCCAGATATAGTATATAAAATGCAAAGTGTATTTCAACATTAAAAAACAAAAACAACAAAAAAACAAAAAGAACAAACCCAAGAAACATTTTTCCATTAAGTCAATACACATGCCAAGTAGTGTAGCTGCGATCGGCACGGACAAAGGAAGCTGAAAGAGATGGCGACTGGTGACCGAAGGCTGGCACAGTTAAAAGAGGGAGGGGAGGCTGCTGTTGTGGGCCCTCCCCCCGTGAGAACGCCATTCCTAATTTACTCCCCCCCCCTCCCCGATTCTTCTAAAGGCCCAGAGAAAGCAGGCACTGCAGAAGCAGAGCCAGAAAACAATCTCGGGCTTCCATTACTCGGGGCTATCGGAATATCGGGCAGCTAGCCGCGGCCTTGGCCCCGCCCCTTTCGAGGCGTCTTGAACCCCCCCCCCCGGGTCAACCACAGTGCTGCATGAAAG
The DNA here is from genome assembly GCF_029931775.1 of Euleptes europaea. Lineage (NCBI taxonomy): Eukaryota > Metazoa > Chordata > Lepidosauria > Squamata > Sphaerodactylidae > Euleptes > Euleptes europaea. The sequence continues at coordinate 12,116,539 of NC_079325.1, read as the reverse complement.
CACCCTTAACGCAGCTGGATCTCTGGGCGAGCTTTATAAGACCCACTGAAAGGACTTCAACACCATACAGAGTTAAAAATTAAAAACAAAACGAAACAAAACACGCACACACTGGTTATTTTTGCATTTAAAAATAGATTTTGTGTTTTTAATACCAGCTTTATTCTACTGATAACCTCTAGCATTTTTTTTTTTATATACTTCTACCCCGCTTCCTGGCCAAACGTGGCCCACCAAAGCCTTGTAACGCGGTGGAATACTATCCTGGATACAGGCAGGGACCGCTTGTTCTTGCAAAAGCCGGAGGTCAGTAACGGTAACGTTTTGTTCTTGATTGGAATAAGAAAATGCCTTCTGCAGAAAGGCAACCGAGGAGCAGAAATTGCCTCTCCTTTGTATCACATGTAATCCAAACCATTCTTGATACAGGGAGTTCAGCAGACTCTAAGAAAGGAAGGGGGAGTGTGGGGCGGGGGGGGGGGAGAGAAGGAATCTAACCCTCTGCTATCTTGAGGCTGGTTAAGAAAAAAATAGTAACCGAAAACCAAAGTTAAAAAAAAATATTGGCCAAAGCCACCGTTTTAAAAATTCGCAAATGCCATTGTTAAAAAAATACAATTTTAAATCTCTTTTTGGGCCTAGGGACTATAGTTTTACAAAATATAGTATCTCTCTATAATGTTTTTTCTTTTGCTACACTGGCACCGGTTGCTCTCGTTTAAAAAGAAAAGATTCACATCTACGCTTTTCAGTCTAAGTGCCAAAACTAGAAGTATTCTCAACAATTTAGCCGACTATTATGTTCAGCGTCAGAACTGTGAGCATAAAATTGGTCAGCCTGAGAAGAGAGGTCAAATTGACTTCCCAAACATGCATCCAAGGGAAACAAGCTGGTGATAGAAAGACATTATGCTACATGAAGTTGACATTCCACACTGCAGTTTGGGGGAAACATAATCTCATCTCCAATGTACATACACTCTCCATGGGGCCCTTAGGGAGCATGATCTGTTGGCACATTTTTTTCAAAAAATTAAACACCTTTTCAATCCTCACAGCACTGTGCAATTCTGCTCCTACTGTGGGAGAGAAATGAGGGAAATGTCAGGTGTGGATTCCAGCCCTCTTTCCAAACTGTGCGGGAACAGATGCCTTCCATCTGAATTTAAACCTTTTTTTGTTACCAGCTACAGAAGGGAAAGCTGTACAATACATCCTGATACTTGAGAGATATGTACACATGATGTAATGCTCCACCAAGCCACTGCAGGAATTAAGTTGGACAGGAACCGTAGAGCCAACAGTTGATTAAGAGGATTCCACTCCGTCACCAAAGAGAACCCAAATTTACGATCTCATGTTGGAAATATCATTCAGTCTACAAATGCAATTCTTGTGATGTTGCCCTGGCAAAATTTTATGGAATTTTATTTTACTTTACTTTAAAGCACAGATGGCCAGTCTTTTAAGGCTGTGGTAAACCTCAGTGGTCGACCCCTCGGGTTGGTTCATTCATGCACTCTGCAAGAGAATGCTGAATGAAGCTCCTTATAGCTTTTGGAATAGTGGTACATGAGCTCTTGATCCAGATCGAGACCACTGCAAGAAGTGCTGCAATCCCAGGCTGCATTTGGGCCTGCCCGCACCAGCTATTTAAAGGAATGTGGTACTGTTTAAAGGATCCACAACACTGCATCTCGTTTGGCCCTCAGACTTGGATTTGCCCAAGCGCTGGCCAGAACATTCTAGGCTTTTAGGGGGCCAGAAAAAAGGAACTTGAGGGCAGATATGCCACAAGTTGTCAACTGACTATCTTTGACTTTTTTTAAAAAATGCTTTGTTTCTAGCTTGCTTAGGTTGCAAGAAAGGCATACTAACTTGTAAGTAAGTTTAATCTGAAAATCACTGGGGCTACACGTCAAGGGTTAGAAACTGGCCTGCTTTTTAATCCTCAGTTGTCATCCACAGTGTTTCATCTTAAAGCACTTCGAACAATGGAAAGTCTCCCTGTGGCTAAATAAGCAAACATTTCCAGAACTAAAGACGACGACAAGAACAACAGTAAGAGACTTGTTTCATTGGTAGGTAGCTCTATGGATAGGGGCATATACCTTTAACGGGAAACATTTTATTTGTACAAAAAGAGAGAATTATGAACTGATCCTTTACTGGGCTGAGATTTAAGAATACTGAATAAATACATCAAGATGAGGACTTTCAAAAAGCTGTGACACAACACAGTGGCCCACAGTTCATGCAAACAGTAACTAGGTTCACTTTTATTTTCCATAAGGACAATGGAAACAAACTTTTGAGCTCAAAGCACAATTATTATGAATGTCTTCTTTTAGTGTTTTTCCCACTGTCAGAAAGTAATTTGTGTCTGATATCAAGTTTTAAATCTTCCTAAAATTCTGTTTATGTAGATGACCTGCTCTAGCTCTGACTATATAATCTGTGCACTGTTCCTCATTAACAGTCATACTGGATAAGATGCATGGGTGTGAGCAGAACAAATAAGTCTATGGACAAGAAGCTAAAAACAGCTGCCTGCTTGCTGGGTTACTTGTAAAGCATGAATCTATCTGTACTTGATCAGTGTCCTTGACCACTGTGACTCACCCCTACATAATTATGAGAATGCAAAGACCACTGTACAAATAGCAAGCGGCCTCTTTTGCTGGTGATGAAGCCACCGAAGCCACCGTACTTCTTCCAAGCCCCGTAATCCTTTGCTATGAGTTCTTCAAGAAGATATGTCTCTTGCCCAGAACGTTATTATTTTACAAATCCGGGGGGGGGGGGGAATACTTCAATTTTTTTCTTAATGTTTAAAAATTAATGAGAAGAAAAACCTACTTAATGGAACACATAAATTCAAAACTGATTAGTATTTATCTGTGAAGCCCTTTATTAAAATAGCAGAGAAGCAGCAAGGAGCGGTCAGTCTCCTTATGCTGAGCTGATGTGCTATAGGCAGGAGAGTCACGTTCCTTTGGAAACTGACTGCCACCATTTTCTAGACTTCAAGCACTGCTGCACAGAATATCAACCCTGTTATTTGACCTCTGCGGTTACTTGAGACTCCTTTTGTTCTTGTCAGCCCTTTACCAATTTTCCCTCAGTGTGATGATGATGACATGAAATTCAATTCACCAGCACCTCCTGGAATGAATCTAACTTCTTGTGGGGGGTATTAGATGAATTATGACGCTCGACTGTTTTGGGATGCCCAAAACAGAGTAAAAGAATTAATATAATCTTTGATGTAAATTTCTAAGCCTTACCAATAACAGAAGACGCTGACAATTAAATGAAAATTGCTGGCTTGAAATGCTTTATATTGTGTGTTTTCAACCTCCTATAAACAGGGGGTGTTTGGGGGGGTACGAAATGGCAAGTCCTTCAGATTATTGCTTGCTGGAGCCGTGTCTGTAAGATGGAGGAATGGCTTTTATGAAACCAGCTTGGCCAAGGGTATAAAAAAAGTTTTAGAATAAGAACATTTTATCATCGCTAACAGGCCTTTTGTAAACAAACCCGTTTGGGTTAGAAACTTGGCCTCTAAAAGAAAATAAATTGCTCGTTTTTATCTAAAACAGACTAATAAAACCGCGGTAAGTACACACAAAGATGTATAACCGCATTTAATGCACAAACTCTTTTTTTTGTCCTTTGTAAACTCTCTCCTTTGTCATTCTTTTTACCTATCCCAAGTTATTAAATATTACTAGGATTTCTTGACCAGAGAGAACAGTTAGACTTCAGAGAATAAAATCCAGATAAGGCCATTTCAACAAACAGTTTCTAAAAAGGAGTGGCATACCAAGAGGTGAACATACCGGGGTATGTTCCCTCTCCTAGCTTCGCCAAATCCAATCAATCATCCACTTTTAAAAACAGATGAGGTCCTGTAAGTCTCAGCAATAGTTACTGCATGCCCAACAAAAGTAAGAGACCAAAAGCAATCCCTTCTAAGCGAAAATACTCAAACGATTACCAATGTTCATCAAACGTCTGTTCAGTGCTTGACTTCTGATGCGTGACTTGTCATTCTGAGAGCCATCAATCTACCTTCTTTTACAAGAAGTTCTGCGAAAACCAGGATGGGGAAAGGAAAAAAAAATCTCACGGTGATTGGTGCTAACTGCAGAATAACTGGAGCTTGCGTGTGCTTGGCTTTTCTTTAGAAGTGCATGTGATGTTCGGACAGAACTCTGCTGTGCATTTCAGCCTTCAAACGTTTCCGCGGAAGCGGCTGCTGGGTTGTGAAAATAGTGTAATGTCTCTTGCAGTTCATGGTTTTAACAGCATAGCTTACAAAATAATAAAGGGGGTGCATTCTCCCCTCCCCCCCCCATTCTGAAAATTAAATTAAAATGTACAAGACCAAACACAGGCACTTTCCAAAAAGACAAAAAATGAAACCAGACTCTGACTTACTCAATAGTAATGGCCGAGAGCCCCGGTTTCGGGGGTTCATCCCGGCTTGCCTCGGCACTTACGATAGTCTTTGGCTGCTCTGGCATGTCTTCCTCCTTCTCTGCCAACCCACCCAGAGGCCCCAAGGGGAAAGTGCTTTCACAATTCTGAGTTGAGGAGACCTGCGAAATGACAGGCATTTGGACAGAGGAGCTGCTTTCAAATCCATGCTCTCCTAGCTCGTACTGGCCGAGGGTCTCCTCTTGTTCTTGATTTAAGTAGTCCGGCACTAGGAAATCACTACAAGGGAGGTCAAAGGTCAAGAGAGAGTGTTAGTGAAACAGGGAACGTGCTTGGGCTAATTACAGCATTGCATAGGCGAATGAGGAAAACTCCCTTCACCGCACAGTCTAAAGATTGCCTCAGGAGAAAGCTGACTCTATGGACCAGTCTACATGTTATGGCCGCCATGCAGAGAACCCTTCAAACTGCTTCAGGTTGCACCTGTTGTTACATGAAGTCGCTCTTGATGAAGGACTCAGAATGTAGCTGGGGCAGTTGCCCCTAAGGCCCTGCAAAGTGTTCTTTTCAGATGTTTGCGGGAGCATCGAAAAAGTCACCCCAGCCATGCGAATGGTTTACAACATGAAAACATTTCCGGAGACCTTCTACACGAAGGCCAGAATTTTGTAAACTGGTCCAAAGGGTGCCAAAATTCCGTTTGGAGATGCACCAGAAGATCAATCTTGCTTTTTTCCACAGGGTGTGAGTTAAAATTCTGACTCCTCTAAAGATGTATAAGAAATGCATGGTGCATCATCACCTACTGAGTGCTTTCATGCAAAAATGGATGGATGCTTATACTAAAGAGACAGAGAATCAAACTGACAAAATGATACAGGCAGGGAGCAAGAATTGGGTTCATGAGCCATATTTAGACCACCAAGGTTTTTCCACTGGTCCAAAAAGCCTGTGTTGCTACTGAAAGGTGATTCCTGTGAGCCAGCTGTTCTCAGTGAAGCATGAGACAGGAATGGAGACAGTAGACCTTCCTGGGGAGGGCCAGCCTTGGTGGGCCTCAAACAGACCATGGGGCATATATGTTAACCTCTGAATAAGAAAAGAGGGATGACAGAGATTCTGAGTGGGGGGGGGGATCCAGTCGACACATAAATTAGAGGAATTTTGTTCTTGAACACATGAACATATGAAGCTGCCTTATACTGAATCAGACCCTGGGTCCATCAAAGTCAGTATTGCCTACTCAGACCGGCAGCAGCTCTCCAGGGTCTCAGGCAGAGGTCCTTCACATCACCTACTTGCCTAGTCCCTTTAACTGGAAATGCCTGGGATTGAATCTGGGACCTTCTGCACGCCAAGCAGATGCTCTACCACTGAGCCACAGCCCCTTCTTCCATGACTTGCTGGATAGTTTTGTCTTGCACAAGACAATGGGCACAACCCAATGCTAACTATTTTTGTTGGACTGGTATTGCAGAATTTAATATATAGGCCAGTTTTCTCTGACAGACGTTGAGACAAGGCTTTTAATTCACTAACGCAAAAATATCCGCAGTAAATAGGAGAACACATACAATGCTTAACTTGCTGAGCGGAATGGAAAGAGATCTTGCTTGCCCAATAAAAGATATGATTTAAAAAGGCAATTTTGGAAACACCAATTTAAACAGAAATCAATACTTTGCATTTCACATCTGTGATGGAGTCAGAATCAGGAACCAACACAGTATACATAAACAACAGCTCAAAGTTAAAAACAAGCTGCCCCACAAAAGTGCATTCATGTGATGTTTTGTGGCCAATAAAAGGGAAAATATAAATGAAAAACAGGTGATATAACTTAAAGTTTTCTACAAGCAGCAGGTTTTAACAGGTATGTTACTGAATACAATCCAGTCAAAATAAAGCAATTTTCAATCTGACCAATTTAAATCAGTGGAAGAGGTAAGCAGATGCTGAACTGCCCTCCTGAAATCAATGAATCTTTTAAAGAGCTGATCATCTGGGAGGTCAATTTTGCCTGGTGCCCTTTATCTATAGAACTGGTAAGAATCCATTTCATGTTAAATGCATTCGATTTCGCCTCAAAAATAGACAAATAGTTAAAGAAAACTAGAACTTTCAGATCAAATCAGCCACCTCAATGGTGTGTTGTTGCTTTTGGAGGCAGCTGTTAAAGCAATTAAGAAAGACAGGTAATAAGGAATGTTATACCCTGTACCATTAACTTGCTGGTAGATAGTCCAGGACAGCAAAGTGGGTGGGCTACATCATGTGAGGCAGTTTGACTGTAACTTTCCCCCCAGATCTGAGGGCCAAACTAGACGATACCAAGTCAAGCCCACCAAGAGGACGCAGCCCCATTTTACAGCTTGGTCTGGGGCCCAGTTCTGCTGGGAACCACAGTGCGTGTGGGGAGATGAGGGGCTCCTGTCTCCTCCCCACTTGAAAACAGCACATGGGGAAAATGGGGGGAGGAGCCCCTCATACCCTCCGTGCTGCAACCCCGAGTTAAAAAGTTACACCGACTTAAAAAGCCAAGCTCTAAAATCACAGCGCATCCTTGTGGCAGGCTCGGGGTCCCAGTATCGTCCGCTTTGGCCCTGATATATACACAGTTTACATACTCCAAAAAGAGAATAGATATTAATGATAACAGGGATGCAACGGCCCACTGGAGGGCAATAAAATGGCAACCTGATAGGAAAAGGTAACTGCAGGCTGCCCTGAAAGCAGGAAGAGATGGTTTAGGAAAAAGAAAGCATGTTTCCCTGATGGGTTTTTGCTGTGCACCTCACCTGCTCTGGAAGTAGTTTGCTAGCTCTGACGCTTCATGGTTCAGACTCCTCAGATGAACGATTAAATTTCCAGAGTTGGTGAACATGGCGCCACAAGTTTTGCACTCGTAAATCCGAGGCTTGCGGATAATGTGCCGGGAAACCCTCATGTGGTGTTTATATTCCCCGAAGGAAGTGAAAGTGGCACTACATATCTGGCACCGGAAACAGCGTTTACCTTCGTGCTTCAGGCGATGCATCTTTAGCGAATAAGCCCGGGTGAACTTTTTCCCACAACGGTCACACTGAAATGGTTTAATGCCTGTGGGGAAGACAGGGAGAGGGGGGAAAAATGACTCTCCACAACTGTAAACCACGGTGGGCAAAATTCCAGCCACCACTGACTGTGAGGGCAACAGTTATGCCCATTGACACAAAATCTGTTACCTGAACCTTTTAAAAGAAAAAAAAAGGGGGGGGGGGAAATGTCAAAACTTTAAGGTTGCAGATATTATTTCCAAAAGACTGAGTGTATAAATCTTTGAGCCAAGTGTCAACCTCAGTCTGTAGCGACCAAGCACAGGATGAATAATTTAAACCTGCAGTGCAGTTTTACAACAATAATAATAAATAATAATAAACCAGGCTCAGGGCGGCTACCAGCACAGTTAAAATATGTAAACACTGGATTACAAAATTCAAAATGGAACATTAAAAACATTCTAACATACTGAGATTTACATTTCCTATAAAACTATCTTTGGTGCCCAATTAAATCCCAATAGGTAGAGATGTTAATATGGTGATTGTAGGTTGATTTAATACTGTATCTTGTGTCTCGTATCTCAGGGGGGCATGGACCAAACTAGCATATTAGGCATACAGAAGATAGGGGCAAAATTGGAGAAAGCCCGATAAGATGATGAGGGAAAAGGGGAAAAGGAAAAAAGGGGAAGGAAGGGAAGGTAGGAAAGGGAAGGGAAAGCTTTTAGATCAAACACAACGGCTTAACTATTTTAGAAGAAAAAGAAGAGTTGGTTTTTACATGCCAACTTTCTCTACCACTTAAGGGAGACTCAAACCGGCTTACAATCACTTTCCCTTCCCCTCCCCACAACAGACACCCTGTGAGGTAGGTGGGGCTAAGAGAGCTGTGACTAGCCCAAAATCACCCAGCTGGCTTCATGTGGAGAAGTAGGGAAACAAATCCAGTTCACCAGATTAGTCTCCACCGCTCCAAACCTCTCCTTTTAAAAAACCTTTAAAAAAACCATTTTGTAAGAAAATGGTCTCGGTAGGTTGTAAAGGCAGCAGATTTAATGACACCCCCCTTTTGCAATCTTCACAAAATGCTTTTTAATATCAAAGAGTTGGACTAATGAGTCTTTGCTGCTGATTATATGGGTTGGCTGCAATTGCAGCCCTCTATGTTCTGTCGCATCAAGGGCTGTTTTACATGACTGTGCTGTAATAGTCTGTGTTTCTGTTAAACATTTCTAATTTTTCCTCTACAGAATGTGTGCTTTCGGCCAACCTGTATAATCCGCAGCAAAAGACTAGTTAGTCCAAGTAGTAAAGCTGATGTGCTTCCAAGCCATACACCATCCAGCATGGGAATGCATCTGGCATTATTATTATAGTGCTAGTAGCAAGAGGACTTCTATGTTCTGCACCAATGCCTTGCCAAGTACTAAGAAGCATGTTTAAAATGCGGTTGCGGCTTTTTCAGAGATCAAAATGCAGGGAGATTTGGCTTCTCCTGTGACATTTTCTTTGCCATTTGTGGCGCAGTGAAAAATGAAACTAAGGGATTAACCAGTGGTTTTGAATACTCCCAACTTTTGCAAATGACATTCCGATCCTAAACCTCTTTATTCACAAGCTGGTTTAAGTAGGCCTTACTTGTTTCCAAGCAAATGTGGTTCATTTTAACAGCTTTAGGCTCTTCGCCCTTTACTCACAAACAAAAACATATGCCATTTTGAACTTTTCAAAAACTTTCAGTGGTGTGAATCTTCCATTTTTTTCTTCCTTTTTTAAAAGGAAAAACTTCGACATGGTTATCTCCTTATAGCAAGGCTGTATCTTTTCCACATGCAGATGAGATTATGAGGTGTTTGTGGGAATACCGCAAAGGCTGAAATGCAGTTGGGGGAGACACTGCTGGCCGTGCCAAATCCAGAATGAAAGTGAACCTTTCAAAATGTGCTAAAATGCTCTCGCTCTGCAATCCCAATCTCTTGGGCTTCCACAGACCAAAGGCTGATTCATTTTTAGCTTTTACTGAATTTTTACTGCTTCTGCCACCTATATTATCTTGTTGGCTGAATTGCAAAATGAGCTTTTAAACAAAAGTCACAGGTTCCTCAATCCACATAGCTTATAATCAAACTGTTGCAATGTGGAAAGTGAAAGAATGACCATTCTTACCTGAGTGGATGAGCATGTGCTGTTTTAAATTCTGAATACGAGTGAATCGAACACCACAAGTTGGGCACTGAAAAGGTCTATCAGGACCATTTGGGCTGGGTCTCTCTATGCTACTGGTTGAAGGAGTAATATAGAGCTGGTAAGGATACTGGACAGTCTCCAATCTGAAGAGATAAACAATCACTCTTTTAGAAGTGCATCAGGGACGTATGTATGCAAAACATCAACATACGAATGTGAAAGCATGACACAAAGTTGTAACGTGCAATTAAAAAGCGAAGACAACAAAGATCATTGAGCTGAACTATATCCAATGCCCAAATGAATGTAAAACATATTTTGCCCACAACGGACTTTTTTTGTGGAAAATTGTAACAGCAGGTGACCAGAGCATGAACATTTGCCCATACATCACACTGACTTCACAGATGTTGTGCCAGCATTGCAGAAATCTCAACACACATATTCATGTGAAACGTGTGCACATACTGTACTTATGAATTACGCTGGGTAATCCAAGGCAAGCCATTACCTCTCTCAGTGTCAACTGGAAATAGCACAGCACAATCCTACGCAGTTACCCCCTTCTAAAGTCCACTGAAGTCACTGGGCTTAGAAGGGTGACACTCTGTTTAAGCTTTTACTGGCACTGACCTATTTCACAGAGCTGTTAGGAGGACAGAAATAAAAAAACATACGCAACTAATGATAATGGCATTGAATATCTACTATAGATCAGAGCTCAACAAACCCTAGGTGCCAGCTCACTGCGGTGTCCAGAAATTTCATTGTGGCACCTATTGTTAGGAAATTAAAATACAAAACCCTGAAGATTGAAATGAGGCTGGCTGCTCAATATTTGGGGCTGGGTCCTAGAGCCAAAGAAAATTTGCCAAGGCCTGTTATAGACTATTAATTTTAATTGTTATATGTGTTTCCTATATAAGCTTAGGGTGGCACACACTGGATTATCTCGTTTTCTTTCCTTCACACCCATCTTGTGAATTAGGTTAAATCTGTAAGACTGTGACGGGCTCATAACCACCTATCCAGTTTTGTGGCTGAGCAGAACTTGAACCCAGGTCATAGAATCATAGAATTGGAAGAGACCACCAGGGTCATCTAGTCCAACCTCCTGCACAATGCAGAAAATTCACAACTACCTCCCCCCCCCCAGTGACCCCTACTCCATGCCCAGAAGATGGCCAAGATGCCCTCCCTCTCATGATCTGCTTAAGGTCAAAGAATCAGCATTGCTGACAGATGGCCATCTAACCTCTTCTTAAAACCTCCAGGGAAGGAGAGCTTACCACCTCTCAATGAAGCCTGTTCCACTGAGGAACCATTCTAACTGTTAGAAAATTCTTCCTAATGTCTAGACGGAAACTCTTTTGATTTCAACAAGTATTCTGGTCAAAGGATAACACTAGATTGGCCTTATACTGGTATAAAGCTCACTTATAATTTTTTGACATTTTGTGTGGCACTAATTAAAAATGTTATGTAATGGGGTTTAGGGATTTGTGCTACTAGACCAGGGGTCCCCAAGGTGATGCCCATGGCCACCATGGCACCCACTAACACCTTTCCTGGTGCCCGTCAAATGTTTTGAGGTAGCGGGTGGGGCCAGGTGGGGCTTTTGCACAGCAAGGCTTCTGACTGGCCATTGGAGATTGGGTGGAAAGTGTAGATGTTGTGGTTGGCTCCGCCTCCCGTGACAGCCGTTTTGTGCTGCGCCCATCACACTGTCTCAGAATTTCAAATGTGCCTACAGAATCAAAAAGGTTGGGGACCCCTGTACTACACCAACACAGCTGCCGGCATTTTTTTAACCTTACTCATATATCTCATTTAGCACACGAAATGTGTGCACGTTTGTACAACTGAACACACACTGCAGAACATTTTATACATTATGCTGGTACATACCGATCATCATCATGAACATTACCGCCAGAGGTACTTTGGAGTGTTGGTAATCCCTCAGTGACTCCTTCATCTATTGAACCTAGGCAGTTAAGGAAAGAACATGTATCAACCTGCAGTTTAGTGGGAGTAAATGCAGCCATACGTGGACGAACCCTCATAATCTCTCCTCATAGTTTTCTTAGACTAACTCTCAGCAACTGCGAGGTTACGTTATAAAAACCAGCCTTGTAAAGACTGTGGTGTTCTCTGCTAAGACATTTCAAAATTTAGTGAAGAGATAAGAGGGCTCGCTAGTCAATAGCTCAGTGCTCAGACTCAATATGATAGGGCAAATTATAATCAGTTTTGTTCATTGTTTCAATGATCAGAAGATTCTCAGATGGGAACAAGGCTTAGTTAGATCTGCACAGCCAAAGTCATGTCTCTCACTGGAAAACCAAATTATCACCGGAAAACCAAATTATCAAAGTGACACGTTAAAAGGCACAGCACAAAGTAGCAAGAGCAATGACGCGGAAGCCAAGCGGATTAGCAGTCTTGTCCAGGATACCCATCAGAAAGTCCACGGCCACATAGAAAAAGTGTAGTTTATTTGTACAGTGCAGAAATATATACAGATACTCCTTTCACACTCTCCGCTCATAACATCCCGCATAGAACTGCGGTTTCACTTCAATATATACACCTGGTGATTGCAACCACCAATCACAGTAGATATCCAATTATCCTGGCATTGCTACTGCATTGCATCAGCCACCTGGCTCTAGCTGGATCAGGCCAGCTTTCTCTAGCTCCCCAGGTACTTTCCAGGCTGATCACATCATCCTTAGATCCCACTGATCTATCCTGCACCTGTCAAACTAACTGACAGACTTGTAATCTTGACAAGCAATCAGTAAAAATCTAGCCAAGTATCACTCACAAAGTGGTGAACCAGGGTTAACTCAAAAGACCTTGGTACCAGGGCTCCCCCCCATTAAAAGTAATGTCTATTGTGCCATAAGAGCCCAAATCTTGTATCCTCTCACAAGCTCCCTCTCCCATCTCTGGTCAATAGATCAGTATACTCCAAAACACTTCTGTTCTACATACAATGACAATGAAGTAAGATACACTGAAAACCAAGGAACTTCACAAAGAACTTCCAAGTAAATATATTCAGGATTAGGACACTTCAGCACAACAGACGAATAGTGGCTTTCATTTGACACACACAATAAAATTGTAATTGTGGTACATCACAATAGGGGGAAAAAAGGTAGAAACCACAAACTCATCTGAAATTTCATTAAATGTAAGCCAGTCCTGCAATATGTGGATGGACATTTTGAACATGTGGAACTGATTGTATTACCTGTTCTTTTATGGAAAGCAAATCTTGGAGAAGTTCACTATTGATGTTGAGTGCTATTTTGGATGGATAATGCCCGGATTTTTGTTGCAGGCGATCTCAAGCCTCATACATCTACTTTTCTTGGCCAGACAACCGTGGTCACCTTTTCTTACTGTGAGATACTTGGACAGCTCATTATTTAACTGGGGAGGCAATCCTAAGCATACATACCAGGGACTCCTGTGGAACTCAGTGGGACTTCTGAATCAGCATGTTTACGAATGGGGTGGAAGTAAGTCTTTTGGGGGTTTTTTTTGGCCATCAAGTCACAGCTGACTTATGGCGACCCTGTAGGGTTTTCAAGGCAAGAGACGTTCAGAGGTGGTTTGCCATTGCGTGCCTCCGCATTATGACCCTGGTATTCCTTGGAGGTCTCCCATCCAAATACTAGCCAGGGTGAGGGCTGAGTGTGTGTGACTGGCCCAAGGTCACCCAGCAAACTTCCATGGTGCGAGTGGGGATTCGAACCTGGGTTTCCCAGACCCTAGTCCAACACCTTAACCACTACACTATGCTGGCTCTCGCAAGTTAGTCTATTGATCTGTTTTGCTATCTCTAAGGGTGCTTTCACACATCCTGAATAATGCACTATAAATCCACTTTCAATGCACTTTAATGATAGTTTGCAAGTGGATTTTGAAATTTCACACAGTAAAAACCAGGTGCAAAGTGCTTTGAAAGTGGACTGAAAGTGCATTATTTGCTATGTGTGAAAGCGCCCTAAGGCTTACCCATTGCTTAAACAGTCGACAAGTCAATTCTAAGCAGAATTTCTCCAGCCCTCTCCGCATAAAAGTTGTAACTCAACGGTGAAATCAAAACAATGGTGGTGGGTGGGCAATAGTAACAAATCACATTCATTACAAGCAGAAAAGTGTTGGCTAAATTCCTGGTATATCCAGTTAAAGGATTTCAAGTGGCAGGTCTGGGAAAGTTCGTGAGACCTGGAAGAACTGCTGCTAGAGGGGGTACATAAGAGTGGGCTAGATTATCCAACTGCCCAAGTCTGTATAAGGCAGGTTCGTAGGTTAAGATAATAGGAACAGCCATGTCGGATCAGCCTAACCATCTGCCTAGTCCACCATCCTGTGTCCACCCACAGCCAGTCAGAAGTCTGCAAGCAGGACCCGTGAGCAACAGCCCTTGCTTGCTGACTGATATCTAGCATCTGACAAAGGCATTATGTCTCTGCATCTGGAGATGATTAACTGGCAATGATAGACCTATCCTCCTTAAACCTGTCCCTTTACAAACTTCTAGGCCACTGACCATCACTGCATCTCACGGCAATGAGATCCAGAAGTCATCGCCCTTTTGTCTGACTCAAATCTAATATGAGGTCTGCACAGCTAGCATTAGTTCAGGGTTAGTAACATATTCAAATTGTGATTTCATAATTCTGGTAAATAAAGAGATTAAAACTCAAGAGCTGTGGTTATAAAAACAAAAAGTGACAGGAAATAGTACATATTTTAGACAGTGAACACTTCATTTGCCTGTCTGAAAATGCTTTTTGACTTCTTGGAAAGAGAAAGACTTATTGGTTCTTGTAGGTTATCCGGGCTATGTAACCGTGGTCTTGGTATTTTCTTTCCTGATGTTTCGCCAGCAGCTGTGGCAGGCATCTTCAGAGGAGTAACACTGAAGGACAGTGTCTCTCAGTGTCAAGTGTGTAGGAAGAGTAATATATAGTCAGAAAGGGGTTGGGTTTCAGCTGAATCATTGTCCTGCAAAAAGTAACAAAGGTAATGTGCTAACCATTGTCCTGTAAGTATCAAGATATTGTGCTGATGAGGGTGTGGTATGTTAATATGGAACCATTGTATCCTGAAGTGATCTGTTAATGTGTGAAATCCAAAGCTAATCTGCATGGCTATTGTTGACTGTAGTAAAGAAAGTCTTATGATTAAATTAAATTCATATAAGCATGTAAACTAGCCAGGGCCTGAAACCAATGATGACTCACCAATCCCTCCCCCTCCCCCTTCTGTCTCACAATACAAGTGCATGAAGTATTGCACTGTTTGATGACTTTGAAAGACATTTGTTTGCATTAGGTTTGTATCTCATTAAAATGGATATTAACATAGCTGATACCTAAAATGCAATTTAAGTGCAACTCCTCCATTAAAAATTTTTAAACTGCAATCTTTATCTACTCTGCCCAAAATGTTTTGTTATAATGTTCTTGATATCCTCCATTGTATAGTTTGGACCCTACAATTCCCCACTGCTAAGCAGGCCCTATGATTTCCTTCCATCATATGTTCCTCCGACGGAGACTTTATCTGTTGGAAAAAGTCTTTCTCCCCTGAAGAAAGGCTTGATGGAGAGGAATTTTAGGGCCCACTTTAGTAGAAGGTAGTCATGCGATCCAACACACTATACAATCATCCGACAAAGCGAGCTCTAGACCACAAAAGTTTTTGATAGTAGGAAAATATGTTAGTCTGTCAGATACCATTTTGCCTTCTTTATTTAACTTCATCAGGCAAACTTATGCTTTCTTTCAGCTCTGTTTTCAGATTTCCGCAGCTGAAATCCTATTG
This sequence comes from Euleptes europaea, assembly GCF_029931775.1. NCBI lineage: Eukaryota > Metazoa > Chordata > Lepidosauria > Squamata > Sphaerodactylidae > Euleptes > Euleptes europaea. Next base: position 12,101,018 of record NC_079325.1, on the reverse strand, counting down.
CATTGTTGACTGTATGACTCACACTGTGTAACGAGTCCCAGTCAGAAAAGCATACTATAAATAACGTAAATATATAAATGACATAAATAAGGAAAATAAACGGTTGAGTTCTATTACCATCAGGAGCGTGTAACCACATTGTCATGCAAAGCAGGATACCTGCATGGCAGCTGCAGGGCCAAAGGCAGCAATGTGGTATTCCAGGAAGAATGGGAAGCCTTCAAAGCTTACCCGCCCCCTGCCCCCCTTTTAAGTTCAGACTACTAATTACAAGTATTGCTTTTTAAATCATTTTTAAAGAGAGACTGAGTTTATCCAACCGTCTGTCATCTTTGCAGAGTGGGGCTTTTCCAGTTCCCCCTTCTGTTGCAGTCCACTGAAATTTCATTCCTGGGCATCCGTAGACCCTCAGTAGGGTTGCCAGGTCCCTCTTCGCCACTGGTGGGAGGTTTCTGGGGTGGAGCCTAAGGAGGGCGAGGTTTGGGAAGGGACTTGAATGCCATAGAGTTCAATTGCCAAAGTGGCCATTTTCTCCAGGTGAACTGATCTCTATCGGCTGAAAATCAGTTGTAATAGCAGGAGATCTCCAGCTAGTACCAGGAGTTTGGCAACCCTAACCCTCAGGTACAGCACTAAGAGCATAGTGGGTGGTCTGCAGTGAGAAGGGAGATCCAGCAGAAACTACTGCTCTTTCTTTTGAAGATCTTAATGTGAGTTAGTCCTCGAAACAGTGAGGCTGGACTACGTGCCAATATATTTCAACTGTTAAAGTATTTGTCAAATATAGCTTCTGTATGATGCTCCGTGCAAGGAGCTGGTGTGTGTTAGTATCTTAATCAAGAGAAATCCAAAGGCTACTGCAGAAATACAACAAAGCAAAGCAGAATTTTCAAACGAGTACATATCTTATGGATCGCTGCTTTTTTTCCCCCTGGGCAAGAAGTGGAGAAAAGATCAAGAAAAAAGATCAATGGACTCAGACTAAAAAAGTGTAGCCTACCAGGAATGCCTCCTGTGCAAGAACCCTCTGAAATGAATAATGGTTGCAACAGAAAACAGCATTTATTTAATAGGGGTTAATGCAAGAAGAAACTCCTTGAAGACTGTCTCCACCATCACCATCCAGATACTCCTAGGTAGACACAACGCTGGAATGAACATTTTATCAGGAGTGATTTCTATCGAGTCATTAGGAAACACAGCAAGAGGCCCATCTTGCAGAACGCCAGGGAAAATCCTGAGGGCCTGGCCTTTGAACCCAGATCACAGGACCCACACCGAGACCCTCCCTCATAGGGTTGTTGCTTTTTGATGGCAACAAATCAGCATCAGTCAAGAAAGGGAAGCCATAACAGGCATATATCAACAGAGAAAGAACAATAAACTATAGTAAATCCTTCACGTTCAATGTTTTAAATTGCTGTTTTCATTTTGTGTGGTTTTTTAGGTCTAGTTTTAACTGTTTTCATGTTTTGAACTTTGGGATGCACTGACAGGCTGTGACGCTTTCTCATGAACTTCCTCGTCACTTAACTTTTCCACTTTGGCACGAACATCATTATCATTATATAACAATGCTGCCCCTTCATTTTTGCTTAAGTGATGCAAGAAACTATACACAGCTCTACTCGTGTAATGACTTCACATAAGCAATCACATGCCACTGGCAACCTCTTCCCCGAACTCCTACTTCCATGTGTTTAAGGGCATGGGGTCAGATTACATCAGTCCAGTAAACCAGCTTTTGGCTGACAGGCTGCCAAAAATAAATTCTGCTCCCCCTCCATTAATTTATAAACCACACTCTCAAATTTCTGGCAGATTAGGTATAAGGAGCCTAGCAAGATGATGCATTTAACGTTTGCGGGCTTTCTATTTAGAGAAGATCCACAACCACTAAAGTCTACAAAAACTCTTAATAGGTCAAGCAATTTAATTTGAGCAGCAACGCCACCAATATAGAATGTCAACATATGAGCTATTCGGAGCACGATGCAAAAAATAGCAACAGAAGTACGTCGAGGCATGTGCCACGGGGACACTATTCCTATTTCCTTAAAGCAATGGTGCAGCTGAAGTAGCATGACTCCACAGCTCAGACATTTCCTCCCTGAAAGGTTCCAGTCCGTTCCCACCCCCCTTCATGGTGCTAGGCCCTCTAAATGAAAGATTTAAGCTGCAGAAGAGTCTCAATGCTGAGTTGTAAAAGGGATTAATGACTGTACACTCTCATGACCACAACATTTTGGATGAAGCAGAATGAAAACAGTATTGTTAACAAGCAGAGTTTTTCAGATCGTTTGAAAACGCTACACCCAAGCACTGAGAATGCTACATGACAAGAGGGAGCCCGCATGGCTGCCAATAAAATCACAACGGAACGCATAGAAGTGCAAGCGAATCTACCTATGGAAGATGACTGCGGGCTGATCAAAAGGTCCTCCTGAACTTGCTCGCTTCCAGGAACCGTCTGCTGATCGCTCAGTGAACTTTGGGACGCGCTGACAGGCTGTGACACTTCCTCGTGAACTTCCTCGTCACTTAGCCTTTCCACTTTGACACGCACATCTTCTTCAATCACCAGAGGTGAGCTGACCTTTGTGCTCTCACAAGTCACATAGTCAGCAATTCTTCTGGACGCCTCTGCTGGGCCAGGCACTTCTAGAGTCCGAGAATTTTCCACTTGCTTCACCTTCTCCGACTGAAGCCTCCGGTCAATTCCGAAAGGGAAAGTCCAAGGAAAAGCCAAGGAAGAATCTACAGGGTGACTTCTGGACTCTGCATAGGAAGCTGAAGGATTCAGAACCTGGGGGGAGTTTGTTTGAGTGCTACACTTAAGCGGACTTCCGGGCGACATGACTATGTAGCTTTTGCGCTTCCGCCGTGACTCTCGGCAGACGGGAATGGTTCTTTCTACCATGCTGCATTCAGAGGAAACCGGAGAAAGACTGCCGTCTCGAGAGGTAAAGTTGCAGTTTGCACTGTTTTCCTGTCCTGTATCTAGCACCTTTTCTTGCTGGTTACTGGGAGTGTTCCATAAAATGCTTGACTTCATGAACTCAGAACAGGTGCTAGCCACACTGAACATTTGCATATAGCTAGCTGCGGCCAAGACATCGATAATGTTCTCTGTGTTAATGGACAACGTTGCTGTGTATGCATATTCCAGAAGGGGCATGAAGCCGGTGACAGTTACGTGGTGCAAGTCCAGTACGCTTTTGCTGTCCTCTTCTGCTTGACCAACCAGCTTGGAACGGAAAAAGTCACTGCAGGCTGCCAGCACCACCTTGTGCGCCCTGAAGACTTTGTCTTGGACGCGGATGGTGATGTCGCAGAAATGCCCATCGTTACGCAGCATGTTCAGCTTCCCAAGCATCTCCTGGCTGTGTGCGGGGGAATTGTGGGTAAACGTTTTGACGCCCATTTTTTTAATTTTCTTTTTTGCCAGAATCCACAGGATGAGAAATCAAAATGGACCTAAGAAAGAAAAAAAAATCCATGATGAAGCAAGTCATTTCCCCAACAAATGGAGCTAATACTATAATGCTGCAAAATTCAAGTACATCGTTCATACAGTACATCGTTCATACCCTCTGAAAAGAAGTCAAGAAAGAAAAAATGCAGGCCAGAGAGTTCATATCATTAACTCCCGAGGAGACACCAATGACTTGCAAGCATTCTACTGTTTTTATCTTTTCACATTTTAAACTGCAAATTGCTTGATGTGTTGACAGAAAGGCAATGCATTGATACATTAAATAATAAACAACATACCGGTTTTTTTGCTCTATAGGACGCACCACTCCATAAGATGCATCTAGTTTTTAGAGGAGGAAAACAAGGAAAAATCTTGTTTTCCTCCTCTAAAAACTTGTCTTAAGGAGAGAATGCCGGTTGGGCGCGTGCGTCTCGGGACGGCGCAAGCTGGCGTTCCCCGCCCTGATGGCCAGCTGGGAGGTGGGCGGGGCCGCACAGAGCAGGCTCTGTGCGCCCTGCCCGCCTGCCAGCTGGCCGTCGGGGCAGGGAAAGCCGGCTCGAGCTGGAACTACGCCCCGCCCGCCTCCCAGCTGGGAGGCGGGTGGGGCGCACAGAGCCAGCTGGGCGCACTGGAACGACGCAAGCCGGCTTTCCCTCCCCGACGGCCAGCTGGGAGGCGAGCGGGGCGCACAGAGCCGGCTGGGCGCGCTGGAACGAGGAGCACAGAGCCGGCTCGCGCCATTCCAGCGTGCCCAGCTGGCTCTGTGCGCACATTCGCTCCATAAGACGCACAGACATTTCCCCTCACTTTTGAGGAGGAAAAAAGTGCGTCTTATGGAGCGAAAAATAAGGTACATATATTTATGATAGGAAGCACAATCCTCAGGAATTCTTTACATATATTCCACCATCTCATATGCAGACCCAACTACAAAGCAATATCCTCAGTCAGTCAGTTAATAGCATTTGTTTGCTGTTACTGAGCAGGAGAAATTATTCTGCTAGTCTGCTTTCCACTCCAAATCACTGGTGCGCAAAGGCTAAAAAACCCTGTGAGCAAACTTGTGGAGGGAAGGTTGAGGACCAAGTAAATATTCTCCCCCAGCGGCATGTTGCATGGGTTAGTAAACTGGGTTGGGGTGGAAGGTGAGTTGGACATGGAAAGAGTGCATCAGCACTCATGGTGTCACTTCTCTCATAAAGGTGTGGTAGGCCAAGAACTGCTTCAGATCATCCACTGTCAAGACTGTACTGCATGTTCTTCAGTGACAGTAATTTTATCAGTCCAAAATCTGCAATGAAATGTAAGCCTGGAATCAGTCTGGCTGAAAGATGAGGGAAAACACTTTAAACGTTCAAGCAATCTTTGCCTTTACCATGCAGGTTATATGACTAAGAAATCATTTTAGTGCCAGTCTATTTCCCCATGTGAACTTCTTTCACTGCTCTACTGAAAAGCAGCTGATTCCAAGCTCATTTTCCCATCTCATTCCAGCTTTCTCCTGAATCATACTGCAGACTACTTCAAGAGAAAATAATGTATCTTCTGGAGCACAAAATCAACTGACCGGCATTAAAGGTCACATGACTGATCCATTTCATTAGCTAGAAATGATGAAGGAACACCAACAACTTAACAAGGCAGAGTGCTGCTGGGTTAAGCTATAAGGATTTAGAATGAACCCCCTTACCATTTGGAAAGTAAAAGTAAACATAAAACACAAGCCTTCTTTAGAGCGAAAAACCATGTGGAATCTGTTTGTACCACATAAGCAAATAAATATTTCATGTGTCTAAGACCTTACCTAAATAATATCTATTCCACTAAATACAAAACCTGTTTCAGGAACACTTCCTTCTAATTGTGCATGGAGAAGGCACTTTTTCCTCAAGCAATAACTGGAAATCAACTCATGTGTCACATGAACACATGAAGCTGCCATATACTGAATCAGACCATTGGTCTATCAAAGTCAGTATTGTCTACTCAGACCGGTAGCAGCTCTCCAGGATCTCAGGCAGAGGTCTTTCACATCACCTGCTTGCCTAGTCCCTTTAACTGGAGAAGCCGAAAATTGAACCTGGGACCTTCTGCATGCTAAGCAGATGCTTTACCACTGAGCCACGCCCCCCTCCAATTTGCACAACATACCATTTCAGGGAATCCCCCAAACCTTGGGAGTGACTTTTCAGTGAATATGAGGATTAAAGCCCTTGGACTAGTGGTGGGAGAACAGGAAGTTCCCATTATGTAAGCGGAACAGTGTCCACTTTTTTCTATATAAGCCAGTCTCTTCAAGATGGTATTTAGGAACTCTTCAGAGTCAATCTTCAGATATAAGTTCCTAAACTAAGATTTGTCATGAATACATAGTGTAGATTTTGTAAAACAAATACATAAAATGAATGAAAGTTGTTGTTTTTATACACCTCATTTCATTATGCCCAAACAACCTGCTTTGGATTTCGTACTGCTGAAACTGCAGAGTAAACTCCGGATTATCAAAACTCCATGAGGCCCATGTCAAACATTATATAGGTAAAACCTGCATTTTCCCATACACCACTGGAAATCCCTTTGATATATAACCATATAGCACAAGACTTTCAAGCATGTGATGCATGACTGCTAGGCTACAACCCAGAAAACAGTACTAGTACTGAAGAACAAGGCTGCCGTTGTGATGAAATGATGCCTCACTCCACAGGTAACACAAATAACAATTATAATTAATTTGCACCCTGTCAATGCTCAAAGTAACTTTCCGAGCTTTAGAAAGGATGCCAAACATATTTCTATAGCCATCTTTCAGACTGCCTGTCTAGGAAGATGACAACTGATAATCCAATAGTAAATAGCCAAACATTGTTTTCCTGTAGCATTAGGATCCTACATGTAATCAATGGATTAATTGGAATCTTCTGGAACCAGGGGACTGGAATTTCTACCAGATAGGGGGAGGAGTCTGATGTTCATACAAAGTGTGAGGGGGAGAGATTTGTTGGGAGTCTTGCTCAGAATACCAGGAATTTCAGGAGAGTTCCTCACAGTCTGAGGAAGGGGGGGAGAAGGTTTTGATTCTTTAATTGGCTAGAACAAGGAAGAGAAAACATAGCTTCGAGAACATAACCTGGACAGAGACAGAGCCAAAACAAAATGACAGAAAATTATATAAATTCAATATCACACTTAGGGAACCATATTTCCTTTCATATTTTTTTCCTTTGCTACGTAGTCAGACATTCCTGTACATACTACAGGTTCCCTCCCCCCTTCTTTTTTGAAATTAATTGCTTTAAGTTAACATTTTCCATTTTCTGAAACTGGCATCTTATTGCAGTCAGTCGGCTTCACTTAAATTTGCCCACATGTGAAACATGGCCAGGAAAAAACTGTAGGTAAAAAGAAACGGCTTAGCTTTCAGAACAGCTCCACAAATTCCTTGTGGCAGTGTGCGTTAAAAGTTTCTCATGCTTATTGGGTGTGGGAAGGTGGAACAAGATTGGAGTCTAGTAACTTGGAAGCTGGGCCAGCTGGGCACATTTCATGTCCCCGTGTGGGCCCCATTTTGCCACAGCTGCCACTGGCTGGTTCCTTCTCAGGTTCTGGTGCTAACCCTCCTCTTCCACCAGCCGGGCAACAGAAAGCCCTGCCTGCTACGGTAGATAGGGAAGGGACAGGACAACTGTGCCACAACCTCATCAGCTGCCTCAGTGCTGTGGGTCGGTTCTTTAGACTGCAACCTGGGAACCATGTCCCTGAGATGTTCTGGAACAGAGCTCTGATCCAACATGCCTTTTGCCAATAACTCCTGGCTCTCAGTTCCTGCAGGATTCTTTTGGGAGGAAGGCAAGGACTATGATTTTTTCCATTGAGAAGAACATGCCTTGCAAAAAAATACAGAGTTGGGCAACTGCAGCAACATGAATCTCTATTGTTTAACAAAGTTTTTCCGTCCCAATTTTTCCACAGCTTCTCTTTATTCTTTGTCTCTGCTTACATTGCATAACAGTAAGTTATACAAATCAAGCTTCCGCCCATAATCCCCATAATGTGGATCTGTAATTTCAACAGGATACCCAGGACGTAAGAATACAACTGTCTTGCTGGAGTAGACCAAGGGTCCATCCTGTAATCCTGTTTCCAACAGGAGATAGCCAGATACTTCTGAAAACAGAGCGCAGAGATTATCAGAGTTGCCAACAGGCCTTAAGTAAAATATTCTATCCCTTTAATAGAGGTTTCATATATGGAAATGGGCGGCCAAAACCTTTTATGGCATACAGGTAAATATAATCACCTGGTAAATAACATCCCACTAAGCATCTTATGAAAGGGACAGTACATTTTTTTCTCCAGGCAGTTGGTGACTCGAAAGATGACAGTGATAGTTCTTAGTTGTATACAGTCTCTGAATATGGAGGTTTTCTTATAGATATTAGCTATGCCATTTTTAATAGATTTATGATTTTCCTGATCAGGAGGAAACAAGTAAGGTTACCTGAACCTCTGGGTACAGGTGTGCTTTAAAATAATGGACAACATGTCTAAGTATTGGTGAAATAAGGCCCATGTAGTTGGCAGCCTTACAGACAGAAAGCCAAGGAAGATTCATCTGAATGTGATTAACTTGTTTGGAGCAGCTACTGAAATTATTATAAAAGTAGGCAGATGGACTGTTAGTAGGTCGGCTAAATACTGAGGAAGTATTAGAAGCTTGTCATATTATCAAGATTTTGCACTAACACCAGTGAGACCTAGGTTCAAATCTCTGCTCAATCATAATGCTGTCTTAGGTTGACTGGCCCCTCCTGCCTCACAGTGTTATTAGGGAATAAGATAGAGAAAGGGAGAAATATGTTCAACATCCTGAGCTCCTGGGAGGAAGGGCAGGGAAAAAAATGTGGAAGATATAATAAACTTAAGCTTGACACATTCCAGTACCCTTTGAAAGTTGCCTGAAAAGGCACACCTTAGCTGAAGCTTACCAAGAACTGTGGCCAGGAAAAACACTCAATGAAATCAACGTAAGGGCACAGTCAAGCAAGCCTTTTGAATTTCCATGTTTGCAGTTCTTTAAAATTGATGTAATCTGTTTATATGCAGAAGAACAATTAAAACACTACCGAGGTTGAAATAATTAAATAACAAGAACAACATAGGAGTGCTTTATAACCTGAGCAGCAAGTTCATCAGAACAGATAGGAAGCAACCACAGTTGGATGCGGCCAACTGCTTGTAGTTCTTCCTGCACCCAGCACTGTGTGTGTTCCCAGCGTTCAGGGCAGTTGTTCTTGGCCTACGCAGTAACACTGTCTGCTCTCCCCTCCCCAACTTTCCTGCAAAAATCTATTCTCATGGGTTGAGGGCCAATAAATCCTATTCCGTTTATAGCATGTGATTAACTATGGTAAGACTGTTGTGGTTTTATGGGACACATTAAGAAATACCACACTCCTGTGGGGTTGCTTTCATTTTAAAATATTAAAATGCTGAGATACATAGTATTTGAGAAATCTGCAAGGCCGAGTCTTTAATCTTACCTGATCAATGTTCGGCCTTTGATTTCTTGGCTTGCTCCCACCTCACTTACTTGCAAAGCTTACTGCCAGGTCCTCTTAGGAATTTAGGCTCCAACCTAACAAAAAATTTGTGATGGGCGCTCCTCCCCTCCCAGCCTGACCTGGAGTTGGGCTTGCTACACTGAGCTATTGAGCTGATAAACTGGAATACATTTTAGCACTTTTGGAGCCCGTTTCTGAATTTCAAAACCCCACCCATGTGCTCCCTAACGTAACTGGGAGAACTATGGATTTCAACAAGCCCGCTCTCTAAACCTACTTCTGGCTTTCACTGTAGTGGCCATGTGGGCAGAGCAGGAAGTGTATGTCTCCTCCTCCTCTTCCCAAGAGCCTTTAAAGCTGCTTGAGCAGGACAGCTGGGAACTGTAGCTTGCAAAGAACGTGACAGGGGGGAAGGAGGGGGGAGAGATGCCCTCTCTTCCTTGAGGTCACAACCATAGTCAGGTAAGTGGGAGGATGGGAGAGTTACAATCCAAATCACAAAAAGACTTGGATTATAATAGTGATGTGTTATAATGTTCACCTCATATTATCAGTGAACATTATGAGCAGCCAAATTTCATTTGCCAGGTCCAGAAGTTATGAGTTCTGGCAGAATCACTATGTACAGCCAAGGTTTCAACAATCTTACCACAGCTCATGGGGTCTTGGTATAAAGATCCCACCAGTAGTGTTCACATTATAATGAATGCATGCACATCCTGCATGTATGTGCGTACATCTGTTTGTCAGAAAGAGCCAAATGAAACTGGGTACCAGTACCTGGATAAATGTGTGGTTTCGATCACATGTTCAACTGTATGTGCATTGAATGTAACCTGAGAAATACAAAATGCACATAGAAAGAAAAATCTATTGTACATGGATGGTAGCTGTGTTCACTGTAACTTGTGAACAGGGCTAGTAAGACAGCCACAACGTCTCCTTCACCTTAGGGTATAACACAGAGAGCACATTGCTCTTCAAGAACTCTAGCACAGAAAGATGGGCTACCTTTCCAGTAGAATGTGACTGAGACAGTGAAGAAGTCACAACAGGTGAGTAAACATTTTAAAGTTTTGCAAGAGTTTAACTGCTCCATCTGCTACTGCTTGGGCTTTCAGTAATACAGGTTTCTAAATATAGCACAACTTTCTCCTTGTACTGGAGAAGGCATCTAAGGCCAGCTTCTTAAGACAGTCTTATCTGAAAGACAAAGTTAGGTATGACCTGTTGCCTTTCAGATGTTGTATTACTAGACATAAGCTTTGATGGCTGCAGGTTATTTACAAGGGATGCAATCCTGCATGTAGCTTAACTGAAACCAGCTGGGGGGGGGGGGCGTTAAGTAGCAGGATAACAGCTATTCATTCATTCCCAGTGGCCCTTGCTCCAGGAATAGTGGTTTCCCATTATCTTTTACTAGGGCTACGTCTAAATTAGAAAAACATGCAGTGTGTCTTCTTCAAAAAGATGCATTGTATCTTGAGGTGCACTAAGATACTGGCAAGATTGTGCTCATACTTATTATTCCAAAAATTGAGCACTTCTGTGTTCCATCAATTTCAAAGGGATAAACTGAACTCAGATTTATAGTAGAGATGGAAAGTTTCTGGAAACTTGAAACATTAAGGAAACCAGAGGAGTTTTTGGGGGTGGGTGGGTGAGAGGAGGCCAAAGAATATGGAAGTCTTGGTAAACATGGCAAAATATTAATATGTATTTTAGAAATACTGCTGTATAAATAAAAAAAACTTTTAGAGATTTACTGCACCAATAATAGTAAAATAATTTTAAATGTAAATTTACTTTAGCATCTGAAGCACATGAAGTGAATTATGTATGACTGCTGGCACAAAAATTGTACTTTATGGCATACTTTAAAAGTATAACAAGAATAACAAGTAAAGTAACAATTACAAATATACCAAGTGTCAGAGATTAATCTGCTGCATCTTGAAATATCTTTTTTTCTCAACTGACAAAAACTTAAGGAAAAGAGAGGGTTCTGAGGCAACCGTGACTGGCCCCAGGTCACCCAGTAGACTTCATGAGGAGAAGTGGGGAATTGAACTCAGTTCCCCAGCTTAGAGTTTGCCACTCTTAACCACTACCCCACGCTATCTCCAATTAAAAGGATCAGGTAGTAGGTGATGGGAAAGACCTCTTCTTGAGACTCTGAAGAGCCACTGCCAGTATGAGTAGACAATACTGACTATAATGGACTGATGGTCTAAATTAGTATAAGGCTACTTCAAGGGTTCTTGTGATTTACAGTGCATTCCTGAGCTGTGCCGGCATCCAGGAGGCCCAGCAGGGCCCGGGCAAGTTACACCACCGTTAGTGGCACCAACGCCGACGGAGCCCTCCAGCAGCGTCCAAAGGCAGGCAAAGGCTGTGCCAGAGACCCGCAAGGCGTTCCCGGCGCATAATGGGGTATAAAGTAGTTTCAGCCCGGGAATGCCCCCCCTTTTTTGCCGAGATAAGAGATACCTTTTAGGTGGTGGGTTGCACGGATATTTTGCACCAGGAGGTGGTTTGGGTGGGGCCGAAACCTCCTTTGGACACAGCACAGGCATTCCGCTCAGGAATACACTGTTAGAACACTGTACCTATGCTTAGGATTTGTGTGGCTGGCCCCATATATAGTAAGTTTATATCCTGCTCCATCCCAGTAAGTATACATCCCTGGAAATGCTAGCGTAACTGAAGTTTAGCTCTCTAATCAGGATACCCCCCCCCCCCATTTCTGACTCTGACCTTTAAAGACTTAAAAACTGGAAGGCTTGTCTGAACTGGAAAAAAAGGTTTTTCAACTCTTGTACATTTTAGTTTGTTCTTCATGTGTGTTTTTCAAACTTTTATCAACATTTGCAATACCTCTCCAAAATCAATTCTTGCGTAGGTTACTTGTTTACCAATCGAAGTGCGGAAGCCATACAGTTGCCACTACCATTGCTACTTCAGAAATCTTAATCCAAGTAGGGCTGTTGAAAAAGAAATTCGGTAAAATTCGGAGTCGGCAAAATTCGGCCCATTTTTATTCAGGAAATGCCGAAGTCCGAACTCCCCCGCTTCGGGTCCGTGCAATTCGGCATGAGATCCGGAGTTCGGGGAAAAATTCGGCCGAATAAAGCCATTAAAAACACAATCGCGCCTTTCCACGGCTCCGGGGGGGGCATTTTTTGGGGTAGAGGTCCCAAACTTTCAGCGTAGCTTGAGGGGACCCTTCTTGCAAGAACCCCCAAGTTTTGTGAAGATCGGGTCGGGGGGGGGGCTGGGAGCTTCGGGCGTGGGAGGCAAGCTCTGCTAATTGCAAACCCCCATTGTCAGAGATGCACATTAAGGGTGGGGGGACCCCTTCCCGGCCCCATATTTCGCCCCCCCGATCCAATCTTTACAAAACTTGGGGGTTCTTGCAAGAAGGGTCCTCTGAAGCTATGATCAAAGTTTGGGGGCTCTACCCCCAAAAATGCGCTCCCTGCAGCCACGGAATGGCGCGAATGTGCACACGCACCCCCCCAAGGGGGATCTCTCTCTCAAACAAACAGATACTCTCTCTTTCTCTCCCTGGGCCATGCAGCAGCTGGGCTCATGCACTCAATCGCGACTGATTGGCCAGACGAAGACCCAGCTTGGCCACCGATTGGCCGTGGGAGAATGCTGCTTACTAACTGACGGTTATGCTGCTGCGCCGAACCCCGAATTTATTCACGGAACACCCCGAACTTGCTGAATTCAGCTCCCCATTTTCCCACCCTTTTTGAGTTCGGTTCCATCCGAACTAAAAACCGCCGAATCAGGGGAAATTCGGCTGTTTTTTTGGTTCGGGACGTACTGAATCGACAGCCCTAAATCCAAGATCTACAGCAGCATGAGTTGGCTATGTAACTATCACTTCAAAAACTTAATTCTGCAACAGGAAAATTTTATAAGCAGTTCCCTCACCCCTGTCAACTTCCTCCCAAGCTTTCATTTTAGGTCTCCTCCAAAACTTAAAAGCTTTACAGCTCCACTTTTCTTTTTGTTGCACTAAAAATAAAAGGTTCATGGTATGTACTCATTCACTAATCCATCCATTACACTTACATAAGTTTCGTCTGTAGAAGGAAGTGACTTCCAGGAATCTTGCTCAAGTTTAAACAAGACCAATAGTTAGTATTGTCATCACCTTCTCTACACTGAGTCATCTTTGAGCAATCATATGAACAAAACTTTTTATGTTAAGACCACTTTTAAAACTTCCTCAGTAACAAGCACTTCCGTTGCAGGATCAGCACAGGCATGCCAGCACAAACAAGGCTTTCTTAGAAACACTGTTGGGTTCAGATCTGTAACTGCTATCCTTAAAAAGGGAGGGAGGGTGATTGACTGTGTTCTGTGTGGTCTTCAGAAGGAGCTCCTAAATCCTTCTATTTACCTTTTCATTGCCCTGAAGTGGAATCAAACAAAAAAGTGTGAAGAGTGTGAAGACTCCAATTTGCATTTGCAGCAGATGCTGCAGCTACCTTAAGAGAAAATAGGCAGGAAACAGCTTTTGTATACATGCAAGACTGCTAAAGGTTACCTGGGAAAATTAATTTATTATTGTTCAGAGTCCTGAGCCTGATACTGGCAATGAAAAACAAGTTATTGCATTGTTCTAGTAAATTCTGGTTCAACGAAAGGAAGGACAGGAAATATGGTCACTTGCACAGCACTTACAATTTTATTATTATTTGGGGCATTTATATACCATCTTCCGACTCAATGTTGTATATATTACAGGTGTTATGATACATACAACAAGAAAGGGAAAAGAAGTTAAGCAAATTCCGGTACTACCTCTTTCTTCTTTAGTAAGCAGCTGCAAATTGGGGGTGGGGGTAGCATCCCTATGTTTTATATGTGTTTGGATTCTGTGAAGGGAAAATTAATTGAAAAGCTCCTAGGAGACTTTGACTTTTCTACATTTCTTTAAACTCTTGACATCAAGATAAAGACATCCTCATCCCGATCAGTTCTCTCTTAATTTTCTAAGCCCAGAAAAACTGAGTGACAAAGCGTGTATTCCAAAACCTGAGACCCAATAAAAAAAATTTCAAAAAAAAAAAGACGACTGGGGGGGCTGCACTCATGTAAATCATTAGGCAGGCTGCATTCTAGGTTAGTAAAGTTTATGGACTTATTTGTAAGGCTGCCATGAGTAGTTAATCATACAATTGGCGGGACAGTTAAAACACTCTATATAAATCACCTAAATAAACCTTCCCAAATAAAACCCTGCTTTCTCCACTCCTAACTCCTAACATTTCAGTTACTGGATCCGAACTGGGTAATATTTTTTGAAGACTAGCTCCAGTAATTTGGCAAACTTGACCTGCACAGCACTGAGCTTCTTGCCTGACCATGGCCTCTTTCAAACATGCTGTTTGTCTGTGCCTCCTTTTTCCCATGCTCAAATTTCCTCCCTCATACTCTGGCTCTTGGTAACTGCAGTTTGGTATAATGATCACATTCAGCCAACTAAGATTACCACAATTTGCCCCCAAACCAAAATTAGAAATCATAGGTTTGCAAACTGGGTTTGCAACGTTGGTTGAAAAGCAAATGACAGTTTGCGGTAACTGTGGCTTGCCTGACCCAAGCATCAAGGCAAATTATAATTACTAAGAACCAGCAGATAAGAGAGGGAATCTGGACACGGTTAAGTGGAGGAAGGAGCATGCAAGCATGACAGGGTTTTGCCCCTGTGGCTGCAAAAGAAGCCTCAAGATCATGGCAGAATTGCCAAACTACTGGAAACCAAACTTCATTGGGGTTAATGTGATCTGAGGACATCATTTTAAGAATTCTCGATGTGAAGGTAACAGAATTATTACAGTAAGAAGCACTGCTTGCACCAACTGCAACCGCAGATGGCAAAACACACTGACATTTTTAATTTAGATCAGTATCCGAAATAAGCAAATTAGCTTTTAAAAAAAAGGAACAAGTTGCCTCACTGACTCAAGTAGTCCCATTCCAGCTTCATTACATGAACACCTACCTTTATGTAAATATGTGTCGGAAAAATGGTGCTAACTCCCACTGAGATGGTTATGGGTTTTGTGTGTGTGTGTTTTGCAAATTGCATTATATTGTTGAAGAATTTTCTGCTGTGGTAACTATTGGGGCACAAAGAAAGCCTTGCCCTGCAAAACTACGAGATAAGATGGGGAGAGCTGTACTGTTTGGTGCAGCTGCTTCTATTGCCTCTACCCCTCTCAATTGCTTAAACTTGATTGTGCCAGTTCTGTTGCACACAAAAAAAGTCGCAGGAATATCTTCTTGCATAATCTGTTTTACCTGCATAAAAGCAAGCTAGTTTTTTTTCTTATCAGCTGTTCAATCCCAAGTCTTGGAGCACTAAGTACTCAGCTTTGATGAACTTCATCAGAAATGAGTTTTCAGCTTCCAGGCAGCAGACTAATTGCAGTGGGCACTTAGGGTAGGTATAAGTAGGCACCTACTTAATAGTATGCACTATGCACAGAAGCCATTATGTATCTCTTCTACGTCCTGGTTAAAGGAACTGAAACATTTTTGCTGCTGTACTATGCTAAGGTCAGGACTCACCAGAATACTGGTGCTCGAAGAGGCTCTTGATAAGTTTCACTGGTAGCAGCTCCCTCTATGCCAGTTAAGAAACTGGTTTTGAAACTTGCCTCAAGTTATGAGAAATGTCACTGGGCTGGTGCAAGCCTCTTGTATGAGAGTGAGCAGCTCCTTAGTTCTTGGCCCAAGTGCCCAGAACTGATAGTTGTTGGGCAGAACAAGCCTTCTCTGTGACATGGAACGTCGGGGTCCAAGGTGTACTGGGTAAATTATGAATTAACAAAAATTCAAACAAAAATACAAAACATGAATTGTTGTGTATCATATTTATAACGCAATGACTTCAGCCTTGAGCAAGTAGTATCTTGTCCCCATAGTTCTGCCTTTCAAAAAAAGGGGATGGGGACTTGAATGAAGGGTTATGATAATTAACCAAAGGATTATGATAATTAAAGGGTTATGATAATAAAAACAGTAAATATGGACTTTGTATTCTGAAATACAAAGTTATTTTAAAATAAAAAAGTTATTTTAAAAGAATCAAATCCAATGTAAAATTAAACCTTAAGTTAAAAAGATAATTTCATATTAGAAAAAAAATCCCACTGATTTCTACCTACCCCAATGTAAAGCAATGATATATGCTGCCACTTGCTTGGGGGGGGGGGGGCGAGAAGCCACTGTCCCTGACCCCAATACCCAAGCAATAATTTTCTACTGGTTGGACTCCTGAACCCGCTATAATGCCGCCCAGTGTTTTTCCACAGCAGTACTACAGCAACTGCGCGTGCTCTCTTTTGATGGCTCAGTGGCAGAGCATCTGCTTGGCATGCAGAAGGTCCCAGGTTCAATCCCCGGCACCTCCAGTTCAAGGGACTAGGTGAGTAGGTGATGTGAAAGACCTTCTGCCTGAGACCCTGGAGAGCCACTGCCGGTCTGAATAGACAATACTGACCTTGACGGACCAAGGATCTCATTCAGTAGAAGGCAGTTTCATGTGTTCACTTGGATTACTCTGTAAAGCGCTAGGTATTACCAACTTATTTATGAAATGCCTAATGCGCTAGGTGTTGTACATTTGAAAAACTCTAACATATCCCTGCCACCAACACATAAGATCTAATAAATCTAATAAATGTAAGATCTCTGCCTTGAGACCCTGGAGAGCCGCTGCCGGTCTGAGTAGGCAATACTGACTTTGATGGACCAAGGGTCTGATTCAGTATAAGGTAGCTTCATGTGTTCATGTAATGGAAAAGCTGGGACCAGCAGCTATCCACACAGTGCTAGGCTGAGCGTGCGTGTGGGGAGAAGCATCAGAAGTGGGAAGCAAAGTGACGTGTGGATTTATATCTCTTCCCACTCACCACAAACTCTGAAATGTATTGCTATGTTTGAAACACTTCCCTTTATCAATGCTGTGGCTAATACATAAGTTATTTCCTTGTCTAGATATAATCTCTAACAACACTCCAGGGCCTATGAAACGCTGTGGTTTGCACTCGACAGTTACTACCTCCAGCCAAGCAGGACCAGCCAACACTGTAACTTCACCAGCCTGGAAGAAAGGTTTCCCTTTGTAGTCGTCCACAAACAGAATAAAGCAGGGCTTGCATTCTCAATCTTCAGTTTGTAACGTCAAAAACGTTACCAGTATACCGTCACTCTTCTACAATGCAGGGTAGGGGAGCTTACTAATGGAAGCAGTTAGAGGTCCAGAAATGAAATTTGTTGGTTCGTTATCCACTTGGGGAATTACACACTGTGTTAACAGAATAAGAACGTCTGTACTGACCAAGGGTTGAACCTGTGAGCGGAAGTGGAGCCCCTGTTTCTAACCTATTGTCAGTAATTCCCACAATATTAAGCCATGTTTGTAATTCCCTCCTGCTGAACTATTTCTCACTTCACCTGTGCTACATTCTTAAGACAACTAATTAAGTAAACACAAGTGGCTGTAAAATGAGTTTGCTGAAATGAAGGTCAGAATTTACTTCACACAGCTAGCGATGCACATGCGATGACAGAGAGCAACATGGTAGCACTAATATACTCCAGGATGTTTCACTAATATAAGTGAACCCTCTCCTTCAATCTTGTTCCTAGGTCCTCTCCTCCCAAGGATCAGACTTTCAGGGGACACTTCCGGCTGCTGCGGGAGGCGAAAGCTGAGAAAGTCACACTACACAGGAGTTCTTTGCACCTTTGTACACGCTGCACTGGTTCCAAACCAAGGATTTATAACTCAGCATAAACCTTGCTCGACAATACTTGTGAGGCCATTTGTATGCCTGATCTTACAAACGGTACCCTGTTGCATGTAACATTGATAGTACTAAAGCCTGCTTTATCCTGACAGGCTCACCTGACTCGCACGCCTCAAGCTTAATGAGGTCGTTATCTCTTGCAGTGCAGAACCTTCCAGGTCCTAGATGTCTGGAATGATACTCATAGTTCATGGCTGCTGTCTTATTGCAAAATGTGAACATAAAACTTCTAAGCCTAAAGTAGTTATTGATAAACTAAGGGAAGAAGATGGGAGTATAACAGAATTGCCTTTTACTAATGTAGCAATGTCATCTGTTGAGAAGATGATCTTGAAACAGTGATAGTGTAATTCTTGCTTTCTAAGGACAACGCTTGCATCTTACTCTGGCAAGCTATCAACCATCAGGACGGATTGATTTAAATTGAGATTAAATTACATCTCAATAATAAATGGAAAATTGATTTAAATCCACAATTTAATCTTTTCTTGATTATTTAAATCACAGAGAAAAGGATTAAAATTGTAGATTTAAATCAATTTTCCATTTATTATTGAGATACTTCCCCAATTCAAGTGCATGATAATTAGATATTATAACCATAAAACATATTGATTTAAAACTGTGTATAGCCTTTAGACAACCTTAGAGGGTACCCTGCAATGTTTCTTAAATGTTTAATATATTGTTTTAGAAAATGATGTTCACTATACAAACACAAATGATAAGTTTTGAAACAGCAATACTCATAACTTCACACACTGTCTCTTATGGCATGCAGTTATGACAGGTTTCTGTAAACATATGATGGCTGGAATGAACACCAGAAGATCCAGGGTTCCTTTTAGTTTTAGTCTGTTCCTCCGGACCTCACAAAAACGTAAATAATCTCAACCAGAAGCAAAGGCTGTGGCAGCTACTGGTCAGATCACTGTCACCTGTATGAGATGGAAGGTTGACTGATTGTTTGATTAACAAGTATAGTCAAATATTTGTAATTTAGGGAACTGAGATTTTAAAGATCAGGTAGTTCCAAGGCACAATACAGGAGTAAAAGAGACACCCAATGGATCAATAGGATAGTCCTGGGGTGACCTTTCCTACCTTGGTCTCAGTATCAAGCCATAATGTAAATGAATGAACTGTTTTGCTGTACAATGACTGATGTTTTCTTCATAAGTTCTTTCATTACAAAGAAAAGCAGCCTTTTGTAAGTTTGTAAAATGGTCATGTTCAGTTCTAAGAGATATCTGCACTCACTTAAGATTTAATTTTAAACCAAATTATTTTTAAATTATAGCTGTAACATTAAAAAATAACTTATTTTTATCCACCTTACAATCATTTGCCAAAAAATCCTTTTCGTAACTAGCCGGGAAGATGGCCTACCTTGATATGGACAATTAGGCCACCTGGATCCATGCCACAGTAACATCGAGACTAGACTACTATAAAGCACACTACATAGGTCTCCCCTTAAAGTCAATTCAGAGACTCCAGTTGGTGCAGAATTCCACAGTTCGGCGATTATTGGAAGCCAGATGGAGCATGCATATTACTCCCATTCGGCAGGCTCTCCATTGTTTGCCCATCAGTTACTGGGCTCAATTTAAGGTACTCAGGTATCACATACAAAAATCCTTCAAGGCTTGGTCCCTCATACCTGTGGGACTCTCTCCCACTATGCTCCACAACAGCTTTGCTCATCTGAGCAGGGCCTTCTGTGGGAGCTACCCTGCAACTGGGCAAAATCAACAACTGCCCATACACATGCCTTACTCCACTGTGGTCCCCACCTTATGGAATGGCCTGCCTGCAAACTATGCAAAACTGATTTATTCAAGAATGTTTTTTTGCACAGGAAATAGGGCTGTGCTGTAACAAAATGGTTCAGAAAGAACCTTGGGGTTTGGGATTGGAGACTATACCACTGTGTACAGTTTGTACTATATGTTGCTATAAAGTAGGTTCCTACTACGTGTCATGTTAATACTTATGTGTTGTTTCATCTGTGTTTCAGATCTCTGGTGGGTTCGAAGTCAAATCCTATTGCATTATCTATTGGATATCCCATCCTGTTGAATGTACTAACTTATTCTGTGTACTGTGCCTTGAGTCCCAGCAAGAAAGGCAGACTATAAATAACATGAATAAATAAATGTGTATAATGCCTAAGCCAGCAACCCTAAACAGAGTTATGCTTGCTTAAGCACATTAATTTCAACAGGCTTAAGAATGCCTGTCTCTGTACATGCAGTTTATTATCCTCATTTTCTTACAACACTACAAGGAAGATTGTTATTTTTAAAAAAAAACATATATGTGAAGAACTCAAACTGAGACAGAACCTTGTGTAAGATTATTCAATGATTTGGGATTTGATTCCAAGTTATTTGTATTCATGTAACCTCAACTGGCCTATGCCAGTTTACTAAGTCCTACATAAGTTACAACAAACACAACTAAATATCTGCCCACACAAGACTGGCTGGAGAAACTGATTTTCTGCAGTGATGTGTCACCCACCCTTATAAGGAGGGAGAACAATTTCAGTAGCCAAAAGGAACCTAAGCCTGTATTGCAGAAAATAAATTTAACCAGGGAAAGGTCCACCAGCACTGGCACCAAGGCTGGAGGTGCCTTCCCCAAAATTTCAGCTTGCTTGTTTTCAACGAAAATGTGTGGTGCCAATATTCAGCTCAGTTACTGAGTAAGTAGTAAGCCTTCTCCTGGCTTCTAACATTCTTGACAAAGAAGGGCAAAGGCATGAAGATGAGTGGAACTTAAAATAATTTTAAACAAACTGATCTATATGCATTAGCTAAATGTCACAGCGGGTTAAATATGAGTTATTTGTATTTAGATTTCTGCTGTTTCATATTGATTAATGCTGTCTCCCCCCAACCCTGTCCACGTACCTTGCCCTACCAATAGCATCAAATGCCAGGCTAAGACTCTGTCAGGCACTGTAGCATATCAAAGCACAACGGATATGCCTGAAGGTAAAAAGAAACGGGGCTGGAGGTAGACATGTCTTAAGAAGAGGTGCACAAAAGAATGAAATGCCAAGGGAGGGAGGCAAAAGCTTTTAATTGCAAGAGGTAAGGGTAGAGAATTGTGAATCAGTGACAGTAATCCACAACAGTGTAAAGACAAATAACCAAATGAACAGCCATGCAACAGAGACAATGCCAGGGGGATGGACTTGATGCCAGGCTAATTTCAGAAACACTGATCAGGCACTGCAGCAAGACAAAGGACAGGTGCCCCCCTAGGTAGACTTAAGCGGAGATGAGTACAGTGAATTCATGCAAAAGAGACAGAAGAGTAACTGGGAGCAGGGGAGACGAGAGTGGCAGAAAGGATGGAAGACTACCATAAAACAGGGCAAGGTGTCATACAGGGTACAAAAATGACAAAGACAAGCTACAGGAAGCTGGAAGCCATGTGAAGAGAAAACTGGAGAGGCACAAGGACACAGGGAGAAACGGGGGCTTGGAATTTGATGATGATTATGTCAGGGCCAGAGCCAGCCTCTGTGGGACTAGAACAAGAAAGCAGGCTGTGATGCAGAAAGGAAGGCGAGGGGGTGGGGGAGACCTGTGTGCAAAGCCATGAGGAGCAACCGGGTGCCGGTTTTGCGGGAGAAAGGGATAATTTGAAGAACGAATGAAAAAGATGGATTTTTCTTTCTTCCGTGTTTAATGGCATCTGGAGGGGCAGCGTTATGTGATTTTCAAAAACAAGCCCTGAGGCAGAGGGGCAAGGCAAAAAGAATACCAGGAAGGAAAGGACACGGTAAAAGGTGCGCATGCCTGCCTGTGGCCACGCAACGGGGACCAACAGACCTACATTTGTTTATTTCCTCCCTGATCCTTTCCCCACTATTACGTGCGGCGCCCATTAGATTTGCAAACCTCGCGTGTTTCCTTGTGTGGCACCGAGCTGAATTTCAAGCACTAAATAGTACAGGCTTAAAACAAAACAACAATAATGCAGCACAGGCAGGAGAGCAGATGCCAGGGGGAGCGGGGACCGGCGGCTTTCACGCAGGAGGAAGCAGAAGAATAAGGAAGGGGGGGTGCAGCTGGGCACAGCCATGGGGGGGGGGGATAAAGGCGGCCAATGCGGAGAGGGGCTATGACTGGGGGGGGGGGGAAACCTAGAGATGCGAGGGGAATCGGGGTGGGGGGGGGAAGAGGATGGAATCCCCATGAAAGGGGGCGGGGCAGGCGCCAGAAGGGGGCGGGGCTTGCCTGTGCGGCTCCGTCTACCCGCCCCCATTTCAAACCCCAACCCACCGGCCACCCCTTATTCCCCGTTACCTGCTTCAGGTGGGGCCCTCCCCTTTTTCCGGGCCCGGCAAGGTGTGCGTGTGTGTCTCTATCGATGTGGGAGGCCGAGCCTTTTCCGTGCCTGCCCACAGGGCCGGAGGCCGCCTCCGCCACGGGCCCCCCCCTATCTCGGGCCGCGTCTGGGCCCCCGCTGGGCCATGGCGGCCGCCGTCGCCACCACAGCCGTCGCCTCTTCTGGGCGAAAGAGAGAGAGGGGGGGGGTAAAGGAGGAGAGAAGGTGGCAGAGGCCCGCGCGCCCGTACGCAGGCGCTCTGAGGAGGAGGAGGAGGAGGGGGGGGAGGAAGGGAGGCGGTGCGGGGCCACTCACGCGCTGACTGGCTGGCTGGCTGGCGCGCGGGGCCCAAGCTGCCCGCTCCCCCCCTCCCCTCTGTCACTCCAGCCAGCCTAGCCTAGCCGGGCGCTTTGTTTGTGTCCCACAATGCAACGCGGCGTCGGCTGGGAACGGAGGGAGGGAGTGGGAATGAAGTGGGCGGGGCCGCGCTCTGGGCAGGTGGGCGGGCACAAAGCGGAGGGGGGGGAGGGGGGCGAGTGAACGGGCCGTTGGCGCGCGTGCGCGTTGGCCGAGGCGCGCGGGCGGGGGGGGGGAAACGTCGATCCTGAGGTGAACGTTGAGTCGGTTGGATGACAGCCTTCGCGGGGTTCCCCCCCCCTCCCTGACAGGCGCATGCGCACACCTCTGACTCATCTCCCACAACGTCCCATCCCCAGTTGGAGCGCTTCACCTCGATGCAAAAAAATTAAATAACAATAGCCATCTTCCTTGTGGTATTGTCGTGAGAAAATGAGGATTAACAAATAGGGTTGCCAGCTCGTGGTTGGGAAATACCTGGAGATTTTTGGGGGCGGAGGCTGAGGAGGGCGGGGTTTGGGGAGGGGAGGGGCTTCAGTGCCATAGAATCCAATGCCCAGTGTGGCCTTTTTCTCCAGGTGAGCCGATCTCCAACTGCTGGAGGTAGAGTTGCCAGGTCCCTCTTCACCACCGGCAGGGCATTTTTGAAGGGTTGCCAACCTCCAGGGTTGCCAACACAATTGACTCAATCCAACCTTATGTTTGCTCTTCAGCAATGTTGGGTCTTATGAATAAGATTGACAGTATCCCCCCCACTACTTTTACAATCTGGATATCCCTATCCTCCGTAGAGCATCCTCTCTTGCTAGGGTCAATGCCTTTCCGTCAAGGATGCTGTATGGAAGGTGCCACCAAATCCCAATACAGGAACGGATTTGTCCCTGTGGTTCCAACTCCCTGGATACAATTGAGCACATACTGTTGGACTGTTCTCTATACAAAACATCCCGTGGGAAATGGTTAAAAACTTGTTTATATTCAAAACATCATCTGTCTAATATTCAAAACATCACCTGTCTAATATTCAAAACATCACCTGTCTAATAAAGTAAAATGTCAATTTTTATTGAATGATTCAGTACCGGAGATTACTGAGGGTGTTGCCAGTTTTCTAGTGGATGTGATGAAAGTGCAAAAACTTGCAAGCTCTGATATTTGATTATATTGTTCTTTGTTTTATTTCACTGATTTTATGTTTTATGATCCCTTTTTGTAACGATTGTAATAATTTTTATGCCATTAAAGGTTTATGATTATGACAATTGACTCAGAGAACTTTAGGTTCCCTCCAACATCTGCACATGTTATGGAGCTGTCGATGTTGTCCCCTGAGGAAGACGTCGAAACAGGGCTATATCCGGATCCCCTGCAGTGCACTGGATGAGCTCAGGATGCCGCACTTCTGCTGGCTCCTATGAAGAGCTGGGGATGCTGAATTTTCACTGAAGATATTAGGCACAACCTTTTGCACTTTAAGAGGACATTGTCTTCATTGTTGCTCCAGAAGACCATCGGTTTGATTGGAACTCTATGACCATTGAACTATTGGAATGTTTGTTTATGTAATTATTACATGTATAGTGGTTGTGTATGTTGACATTTTCTGTCTTCTTGTATTGTTAGATATTGTCCTGGTATGTTACATGTGAGTACACTGCAAGTTTAAGATATTGATTTGGCATGTTTTTGACTGCTGTTTATTGTGTTGAGCTTACAATACAGCAGGCTAACCTTATTATTTGTAACCTCCAGGTACTAGCTGGAGATCTCCTGCTGTTACAACTGATCTCCAGCCGATAGAAAATGGCTGCTTTGGCAATTGGACTCTGTGGCATTGAAGTTCCTCCTCTCCCCAAACCCCGCCCTCCTCAGGCTTCTCCCCCAAAATCTCCAGGTATTTCCTAACCATGAACTGGCAACCCTATTTATTATCCTCATCTTCTAATCCCTGTTTAAAACCGTCTAAGCCAGCAGCTACGATAGTATTTTAGAACAGTGAATTCAATAATTTAATAATGTGATTGTGGCAATCTCTTGAGTAAATGAAGTAAGAGATGTATAGCAATTTGTATGCTGAAAAGGTCAATAAGAACACTTACCAAAGTGTTCTACAAACATATAATGTACCATGACAAATAAATAAAAAGGACTAAACCAAAGTAGACTTGTAGAGGAAGGCCTAGATTTAGCAACATAAACCTGTGCTTTTTATATTCTTCTGACATCAATAATGATGATTAGATCCTGGCAAGCCAAAAGCTACATCTTTCTTGATTCTCCTTCAAAGAAAACATTCATAGCTCTGTTTGCATCAATACAATTCTTTTTTTTTCTTTCCAGCTTCAAATTTACTGATGAACAACCTTGGTGATATATCTGTTTGTTCTTACGTCCAAGATGTATCAATTCCAAATGTAGTTTCCTTTATGGACGATGGGACTTGCAGTTCTAAAACATATTTATATGGAAGAAAACTCAGCTAAAATTATTGAGACAAATGAGGTCTGCATGTTTCCTTTTAGGTAGAAAATAAATTCCTGTGTTAACCTAGTTTCACTTAGGAACCATTGCAAGGAACTGAGGAGCAGTTATTAAAGGACCGGTCCTGTACAAAAACAACCCCTGAAGCCATTTCAGTTAAATAAAAAATAATACTAACAAATTAGGACTAAGAATGTGGAGATTTAATTTAATTTATTTAAAACATTTCTCTATCCTCATTCTGATTAAAATAATGGTTGTGGCGGCTTACATTAAGTAAGATAATAAAACCAACAATAAAGCACATTAAAACACAGCAGCAAAAATTCTAAAAGCTTGTTAAAACACTCAAAAGCCAGCAAATCCCAAGACTGGTGCTTGAGAAGAACGGGATGCAACCATCCACCCATAGACTTTGTTCAGTGGGACTTCCCTGCTTCTCCCTCATGTTGTTGCCAACTGAGCCACCTAAAATTTTGTTCCTGGAAGTTGGTGTAACCTCAGGGAGAACGTACGGTAGAAAATGGGGGTCTGCAATAGGAAGGGGAAACCGGCAGAAATTGCCACCCCTCCACCCCACTTCTGCAAATGGAAATGCTGTTCTGCCAGAGAAACCGCATGGTTGGCTACACCTGAGCATGTCCCTGGAATGCGAATGCAATGCCAGACAAATAGACTACACTTTTCCTGAAGAATTGGATGGATTTCTATTGATAAACCTCTTCTGAGACATTGTTGCATAACATGGGGGCTACAGCTGTGAAGGCCTCATTCCATACTGCAGATATTTGGACTGCCCATACCAAGGGAACACAGAACACAATCTTGATAGGTAATTGAACAGCAGCTGGATGTGTGTGCGTGTGAACACACATGTAGATAGGTGTTCTCTGGGGCATGCAGGTCCCTGGACACAAAAGGCTGTAGAGATGAAAACCAGCTTTTTGCTTGAATTAACACCACTCTCATATGTGGAGACACTTGTTTTCTCCCCTAGGATTACCAAGAAGCTGATTTCATTGGTGCGTGCACATGTATATGAGCTCAGCAGCTGCCTTAACACGACCAACTGTGTCAGCTACTCGGAGGGGATGCCAAGTCGATTTCACTGGCCTATTGATACAACACAGTTCCGAAGGAGCAGCCAGTTCCCCAAACCACTCCTCCCATTTTCGGCTGCATTTCTCAACCTCCGTTCCCAGCTCATCCATTACTGTTTCGTTTGCTTGGAATTTGGCAGCTGCTTTGGAGTGAAGTCAATAGCTGAATATGCATGTGGATTCCATTCTGCACAGATTCGGCAGAAAGACACAGTCGCGGTTGTGTTGGGACGTGACGGTTGCTGTATGTACTCATTTATATGCCCTGTTCGACAGATGTGCCCAAAGCCCCTGCAGTGAGAGGCGAGAGTCAATTCACAGCCTAGTGACTGAGAATATCTACTTTGCAGGAGGAATCTGCAGCTCTCCGATTGCTTTGACCTGTTCCGTGATTCACTCAGAATAAAATTACCAGGCTCATTGGTTAACAGGGTCAAGTCATCAACCACAACACAACAGAAGGAATATGGTAACCTTAAAAGCATACAGTCAGTGGTGAAAACAGGCATTACATTTAATTAATTTTTTAAAAAAAACCTAGAACACATATAAAATGTTATATAATATTTCACATAACTCTGGCGTTAAGACTTTAATATACAGCCCAATCCATAGTCAAATAAATACATACTTGGGATCTTAAGAGCAGTTACAATATATTCTTCATGCTCTATGGGTTTCTTGTATTTCAAGTATGTGTGTGTGTGTAAAGTGCCCTCAAGTCGCAGTTGACTTATGGCGATCCTTTTTTGGGGTTTTCATGGCAAGAGACTAACAGAGGTGGTTTGCCAGTGCCTTCCTCTGCACAGCAACCCTGGTATTCCTTGATGGTCTCCCATCCAAATACTAACCAGGGCTGACCCTGCTTAGCTTCTGAGATCTGACGAGATCAGGCTAGCCTGGGCCATCCAGGTCAGGTTATACCTTGCAAAAATTAACTATCTGGATTAACTATCGGTTCTGCCTCTCTCAAGCAGGCTGAACATTTTTTTTAAACAATCCATGTATGTTTATTCAATTTCTATGTTTATCCTTCACCTTATCCCCCATTACAAACATGTTAAAGACTCTTAGCAAAGCTATTGTGGGATTGTGCTAACCCCAGAAGGTCAGACCAGAACCAACGGGTTGAAATTAAATCAAAAGAGTTTCTGTCTAGACATTAGGAAGAATTTTCTAACAGAGTGGTTTAGTGAAATAGGCTTCCTCGGGAGGTGGTAAATTTTCCTTCCCTGGAGGTTTTTAAGAAGAGGCTAGATGGCCATCAGTCAGCAAGGCTGATTCTATGACCTTAGGCAGACCATGAGAGGGAGGTCATCTTGGCCATCTTCTGGGTGTGCAGTAGGGGTCACTGGGGTTGTGGGGGGGCAGGAAGTAGTTGTGAATTTCCTGCATTGTGCAGAGGGTTGGACTAGATGACCCTGGTGGTCCCTTCCAACTCTATGATTCTATGGCATATGAGCTAGCCAATTGGCACCTTTCCCCTTATTCAAGCTGGCTATATCAACTTTCCCCTTATTCAAACTGGCCGTACTGAAAACATGGAGAAACAGTGTTTCAGCATTTACCCTGGGAGAAAACACACACATACATTTAAATATTTGGTATATCTGAACATTTCAAACTACCACCTGCTGCTCTATGTATGCCCTCAGCCTTAACCGACAGTGAGTTTAGCTTGGAAAACCACCGTCCCCTTTCCGATTTCTCCTTCTTCGCACTGTTTCATCGTCAGTTTCTCTTTATTTCTCGTGCAGAGGATGCTCTGAAATATGTGGAGCTCAAAACCATTCCCATCAACTTCAGACTACTTTTTCAAGCATTGTATTAAAAAAACAAAGGCGTTTTTAAAAAAAAGCACTTTTCCAGGTTTAATCTCTTGTTCTTAGCAACACCAAATGGCACACCTGTTCCCCAGATCCTGACCGAAGCCTCCATTTGCCTCATTAGGCTTTTCGCTGACAACAGATCATTTTTGGTTCGGAATGAAGAGTTGGAAGCGGCTAATGAGCCGTACTCCATGGTACCCTTTTCTCTGTGTATTATACATCACTGTAGAGTACTTGAAAGAACTAGTTGTGTAAGCCTTGCCCAGTAATTGCAAGTAAACACCGCAGCTGCACTGCATATGTTCCAGCTGAGCTTGTCATCTTTGTGTCCAAGAACTTTTAATTGTGAGAGGCCTCGTTTTGCTCTTAAACAGCCAACATCCCTCCCCTCCCCACAGCAACAGAAGGTGGCATCTAGAATTAATTTACCCTGAATCCTTCGATTCCTTAGCATCTGGCACAAACTGACATAACAATTGATAGAACTTGGAGCTGTGCCTCTTTATGCCAGCTGGGAGTTTCATTTCCTGTTTCCTTAGATACAGGGTCATCTTTTCTCATTTCAGTCAAGCCCCGTTCTACAAACCATGGGAACTCTTCAGCCAGAGCTAAGCATTTCTGAGTTCCATTGATTTAAATGGCAAAATTAAACAGCACTTAAATATCTCTCAAGGTAAAAAATTAGAAGAAGAAGAGTTGGTTTTTATATGCCGACTTTCTCTACCACTTAAGGAAGAATCAAATCGGCTTACAATCACCTTGTCTTCCCCTCCACACAACAGACACCCTGTAAGGTAGGTGAGGCTGAGAGAGCTGTGACTAGCCCAAGGTTACCCAGCTGGCTTCATGTGTAGGAGAGGAGAAACAAATCTCGTTCACCAGATTAGCCTCCACCACTCGTGGAGGAGTAGGGAATCAAACCTGGTTCTCCAGATCAGAGTCCACCGCTCCAAACCACTGTTCTTAACCACTACGCCACGCTGGCTCTATAAGTCGGCATATGGTCTGAAGGTACAGCATGCAGTAGGTATTTGTCTGCTCAGCTGTTGGTAGGGTTACCAACTTCCAGGTACTAGCTGGAGATCTCCTGCTATTACAACTGATCTCCAGCTGATTGGCAATTGGACTCTATGGCATTGAAGCCCCTCCCCAAACCCCACCCTCATCAGGCTCCACCCCCAAAACCTCCTGCCAGTGGCAAAGAGGGACCTGGCAACCCTAGCTGTTGGATAGGAGGCTTCTTGAGAACCCTGGGCACGCTGCATTGAATTCCACAGAATAAAGTCAGGAATCACATTAAATAAATAAAGTTGGCTTTTGATGGATCCCAGTTGATTCCTCGAAACTCCTAATCCTCTCTCTCTCTGTGTAAAGTGCCTTCAAGTCGCAGCCAACTTATGGCGACCCCTTTTTGGGTTTTCATGGCAAGAGACTAACAGAGGTGGTTTGCCAGTGCCTTCCTCTGCACAGCAACCCTGGTATTCCTTGGTGGTCTCCCATCCAAATACTAACCAAGGCTGACCCTGCTTAGCTTCTGAGATCTGACGAGATCAGGCTAGCCTGGCCCATCCAGGTCAGGGCCCTAATCCTCTGCACATCACTAAATGCCCCCTGTGCATGGGATCTGAAGGTCCGGGTTTAGTCAGATGTAAATGGTAAATGTGTGCATTTATCTGGTTGCTTTTCAGATTCATATATGTTGTTTGGATATAATTTCAGAGGGTAGCTGTGTTGGTCTGCAGTAGAACAGCTAGATTTGAGTCTGGTAGCACCTTAGAGACCAACAAGATTTTGGGGGTATGAGCTTTCAAGGGTCATCCTTTCCAGTTGCTACTGGACTCAAATCAAATTGTTCTACTGCAGTAACATCTGTGTTGCCTATGAAAATGCTGCTGAACAAGATATTTTAGCTTTCCCCTTTATAGCTGGGACAGGCATGAGTTGCCCTTTATCTTTCTCCCTCTCTTGGAGTCTTTATCCGGAGTTGTCACATCAGTTGTGAGAACACTTGTTGGGTTTTTTTTGGAAGCCATTTCCCGACTCTGCCATTGCTTATCGGAACTGTTTTGTATCACTCTTCACAGCTTGTAGCACTTTACTACGGCTTCCTGTGAAATGCATCGAGCTTTGGCTCACGAGGAACACTTTGTACCCCAGCTCCGAGAAATTCCCTGGAGCATTTAATTAGATGTATATATCTCAATGGGAATTATTCCATCCACAGTTCCCGCCAAAGCAATTCACCAGACTTGAACAAAGGGAAATCTGGATGCAAAAATTTCTCGTTTCCTGTCTGTGCAAGACGGACGCCCAGTTCTATCTCTTGGCTTCACGATTGCTGTCATGTGCAATTGCCCTTCTGATATCGTAGTTTGGAGGAGATGACTAGTTTTCTCATGATGAATGCTGACGAGCCAGATCTGTGATTGATTGATCCCATGCATTCTTACCATTCCGCTCTCCACCCAGGCTGCTTCCTTTCATGGCGGATTTTGCTCTTCCTGCCATGGAGGCTTCTAAGACAGGGATTTATTTTTTACTTTGGGCATGTGGAGTCTTCAGGCGCCATGAGGACAATGGCAGGAATCATCCCTTGCCAGAAAATCATTTTTCTTATCTTTGCTCTTGTTGTGTCTTCCATCTTTATAACCCCCCCCTTTTTGCAAATTCTTCAGCTTCATGGAATTTTTTCCACATTGACTTGTCTGCTGAGGAACCCCTACGTGTCTGCAATGAGTCCCCTGTGCATTGAAGAAGATTCTGGAAACCATCCAAAAGAGTATACATTGAGGGAAAAACTATACAAGACACTGGGAGTTTTATGTTTTGGAGCTCCCAAGCATCTTTCTTGGAAAACAGCAGCTATACAGAGACTTGATTTGGAAAATGTATGGCCACTCTGGATATTCCTGGATCTTTTTCCTGATGGGGGAAAAAAAAAATCAGGAAAATGGCACAGGGGGAAAGTTTTAACTTCTCTCCACCCCAACCACAATCTGCATCTGAATTGGGTCACTGAACAGCTGTCATTTATGATATAAAAATACCCAGAAGCGCCAAAAAGTGGAACTCCCAGGACCTAGCCAAATTTGACCTGTAGCTGAGATGGGTCCCTGGCTGTGCCTGCAGAGCCTCCCTGTTACCTGCATGGACTAAGAACATGCCCTGGAGCAGGGGTGTTAAACATACGGCCTGTGGGCCGGATCTGGCCCTTTGAAAGCTCTTATCCGACCCCGCGAGCCAGCCATCCCCCTAGTTCTGAACTGGGCTGCTGAGCCTACTGCAGGCCCACCAGCTGAGGCAACTCCCAAACTGGGCTGGTGAGAGATGACCTGGCAGTAGGGTTGCCAGGTCCCTCTATGCTACAAGCGGGAAGTTTGGGGGGCAGAGCCTGAGGAGGGTGGGGTTTGTGGAGGGGAGGGACTTCAATGTCATAGAGTCCAATTGCCAAAGTGGCCATTTTCTCCAGGTGAACTGATTTCTATCGGCTGGAGATCAGTTGTAATAGCAGGAGATCTCCAGCTAGTACCTGGAGGTTGGCAACCCTATAAGTAGTGGTTAAGGTGTCTTTCATGGAACCTCATCTGCCATTACTGGCTGTGAGGGGAATTGTGTACAGGCTTACAGTACAGCCAGGGACTTGGTCTTCTGTGTTATGGTTTATTTGCAGAATGACAGTCATGTTGTGATGAAAAACTGATGGCTTGTTCCTTCTCTCTGCCCCCTGGGACCTTACTATAATACAAAGGCTGCTTTCACACATGCTGGATAATGCACTTTCAAAGCAATTTAGCAATCGTTTGCCACTTGCAAAGGATTGTTAAAGTGCGTTGGACAGGCACTATTGTACATGTGTGAAAGCAATTTTACCCTTGTTTATTGTCATCATCAATAAAAATATCTTTATCCTTTACCTCTCCCAGTCATCATCTCTCTGTGTGGTCTCCTCCATCCCATGTGCTTACTAAGGGCCTTATACTCGGAAAGTGTCATATAAATCCTAAATTATAAACAAAAGCGAAAAAGAAGAGTTGGTTTTTATATGCCGACTTGCTTTATCACTTAAGGGAGACTCAAACCGGCTTACAATCACCTTCCCTTCCCCTCCCCGTAACAGACACCCTGTGAGGTAGGTGGGGCTGAGAGAGCTCTAAGAGAGCTGTGACTAGCCCAAGGTCACCCAGCCAGCTTCATGTCTAGGAGTGGGGAAACCAATCCAGTTCACCAGATTACCGTCCGCCACTCATGTGGAGGAGTGGGGAATCCAACCCGGTTCTCCAGATCAGAGTCCACCGCTCCAAACCACTGCTCTTAACCACTACACTACACTGGCTCTCCACCACTACACCACGTTGTGCTTCTGGTACCAGGACTGCATGTATTGTATGGATTGTCAGCCAAGACAGCAACCGGTGACTTTTTTTTTCATACTGTACAAAAGTATTCGTGCTCTCCCTGCACATCTTTCCTGTTCCTGAGATCATCCAGGAACACTGCAGTATTGGAACAGGCCATTCCCTCTCTGATACCAGAGCATCTGCCACACTTTACTCTCTTTAAAACCATGGTGTTATGAATCGGATCTAACAGTTGTTAATGTCAAAGGCTTCTAAATTGAGGGATGAAGTTCTATTCCAATTTGAGTTCAGAGTCTCTTAGACCGTACATCACCCTTTAGCAAAAAAATAAATCCTGCTTCTTCCTAGGTGCAGTCTCAGCTTTTCCCAGTGCCCTCTCCATCATAACGAACAGCCTCCCTCGCTGGAGACTTCTGCAAGGATTACTGCTTTTTACTGCTCCCTTTAAGGAATGTTTCGCTGCTCCTGTGATTTATTCTGGAAGCTTTAGAGTCACCACACAACCATGCCCTAGATCACATTCTTGAAGGAAGATGAACTAACTTCAGACCAACTTTTCTGGTCTGGTTGGCACATGCATCTTCACTGATGGATGCCTTAGCGACATCGAGAAATACCTTGCATATGTGAGCACGCCATCATAGCACTTCATGCCAGAGGTGGGACTTTCATACCAGCCTCAACCACAATGTTTTTCAATGGCAACAGTTCATACACTTGTAGGTTCAATCCCTGGCATCTCCAGCAGAAAAGACCAGGTAGGAGGTGATGTGAAAGACCTCTGCCTGAGACCCTGGAGAGCCGCAGCTGGTCTGAGTAGACAATATTGACTTTGATGGACCAGGAGTCTGATTCAGTATAAGGCAGCTTCATGTTTTCATGTATTTAATGAGTTATCACACTATGTGTGTCTATGTGCCATATGATTACATTCTCTCTCTCTCTCTGCACCGTAATCCATCTTGAGGCTATAAATACGTTACATAAATAAATATCCTTAAATGAACAGTGTTTTTAAATCATCAGCATAGTCTGTAGTACTCACAGCCAAATCTCATCTCTGCTATGAGCTCAACGAATGGCCTCTGGTATGCAGCTCTTTCTCCATGTTAGCCTCCTGTCTGCAGTATGGGTTCATAAAACTGTTCTACCTTACAGGGCTGTTGTCAAAGATTACTGAGATACTGTGAAGCATCGTGAACACCTAGGAAAAGCATTACTAAGGTTCAAAACACAGCCAATTAAAATATAAGTAAATCTCAAGTGGATGTGGATTGGGACTATGCAGAGAAGGAAAAGGCCATTTAATCCTTCCCTGCATGGTTTTTACCAGCTAAGTTCTCCCCACATTCCCCAGCCTTGAAGCTAATAAGAACGTTGGGGGTGATGGTGGTTTCAATAGGCAAAACCACACAGGGTATGGGAGGATTGCAGGGCCCCAATCCAAATGGTGGCCATGTATACCTCAAATTTACTTTTAAAGTAATGCTGGGAAGATCTGAGCTCAGATCTCTCAGAATCTTATCTTTTTAGATTCTAGGGCTGCAATCCTATATACATTTATTTTGAACTCTGTGGGACTTGCTTCTGAGTAAATACACCTGGGCTGCCCTGAATTATTATTAATGATACTATATCTATAGAGAAGAGTTTACTGGCTGTGTGTCAGAGACCTCGTGTGGGTCAGTTCACCTTTGGAAAGAGAATATCCTGTTCATGTTCTCTTTTAATTGTCCAGCTCTGTGGCTCTCGATTAGTTCTCTGAAGAAGATGCAGCCTTGAAGAGAGACAGGTTTTCAGGAAGAAATGCGTTTCCATGTATTGTATATGCTAGTTATGTTTTTATGTTGCTCCAACGGAATGCCAGAAATCTCTCTGGCTCAGGATCAGGGTATAAATAGTATAAAATAGATTGGCAATCATGTAATGGTCCGAAAATAAAATGTAGCCACTGGATGACCTGAATAAGTGTGGGGCAATTGTGGAGACAGCTGTATTACAGAAGCAGAGCTCATGTGATCTGAAACGCCAACGCTGATATGTCCAGCGAGCCAATTCTGGCAAAGGATAACTCTGCGTAAAGGTTGAAAGTATAGGCTGGAATACACTAATATGTGTGCAAGAGTTAACAGCCACAATTTTTGCCAAGTCGAGGTTTGTCAGCATTATCCACTCATGTGCTTTCCGCATGCGTGGCTCTTCCTAGCTGGTTAATAATTTGTGAATTGCAATAGATGGTGCTAAAGCATCAGTTCCTTTTGCTCTTTTCCTGCTCTTATGTGTGTGTGTAAAATGCCATCAAGTTGCAACCGACTTATGGCAACACCAGCAAGGGGCTTTCAAGGAAAGTGAGAAGCAGAGGTGGTTTGCCATTGCCTTCCTCTGCAGACTCTTCCTTTGTGGTCTCCCTCCCAAGTATCTGTTACTCCTTAACAGTTTAGGGGAGGGGCTGTGGCTCACTGGTAGAGCATCTGCTTGAGGGCTGTTGAAAAAAACAATTCGGTAAAATTCGGATTCGGCAAAATTTGGCCCGTTTTTATTCAGGAAATGCCAAAGTCCGAACTCCCCCGCTTCGGGTCCGTGCAATTCGGCATGAGATCCGGAGTTCAGGGAAAAATTCGGCCGAATAAAGCCATTAAAAACACAATCGCCCCTTTCCGCAGCTCCGGGGGGGCATTTTTGTGGGTAGAGGTCCCAAACTTTCAGCGTAGCTTGAGGGGACCCTTCTTGCAAGAACCCCCAAGTTTTGTGAAGATTGGGTCAGGGGGGCCTGAGATATGGGCCCCGAAAGGGGTCCCCCCTCCTTAATGTGCATCTCTGACAATGGGGGTTTGCAATTAGCAGAGCTTGCCACCCACTCCTGAAGCTCCCAGCCCCTACAAACAGCTGAGCTGGGGGAGCAAGGGCCAGGCAGGTGCGAAGAAGTTTGCAAACCATGCAAAGCAACACATTTGCAACCATGCAAATCATGCAAACAATGCAAAGCAACACATTTGCAACCATGCAAAGCAACACCTGACGCCTGGGAGTTTGCAAACCTTGGAAAGGGACAGAGGCAGGCTAGCTATGCATAAGGAGCAGGAGGGGTGGAATTTCCCCTTTTGCATCGGACTCGGGACCAGGAAAATGCATTCTTTAAGTCACCATTTGAAAACCAGTTTTGAGCAAGCATCAAAATAGACCTAACCGATCTTATGAATGAGGGAAAACCTGAGGACACACTGGAGGGGGCACACCCAAAGCCCCCTTTGGCTTCCCCCCCACCCACAGAAACTGCTCCCTCCCCACACACACACACTGCTTCCCCCCCACACACACAGGAGAAAAATTATAGAGAAAAACCCCAAAATGGGTCTTACTGTGGATATCTTCTGTTCCATCTTCTTCGCACCTCCCCGGCCCTTGCTCCCCGCAGCTCAGCTGTTTGTTGGGCTGGGAGCTTTGGGCGTGGGAGGCAAGCTCTGCTAATTGCAAACCCCCATTGTCAGAGATGCACATTAAGGGTGGGGGGACCCCTTCCCGGCCCCATATTTCGCCCCCCATCCAATTTTTACAAAACTTGGGGGTTCTTGCAAGAAGGGTCCTCTGAAGCTGTGCTGAAAGTTTGGGGGCTCTACCCCCAAATATGCACCCCCTGCAGCCACAGAATGGTGCGAATGTGTGCTGTAAATGGAATAAAAATGCATATTAAGGGCGACCCCTTCTGGGGCCCATATTTCGCCCCCCGATCCAATCTTTACAAAACTTGGGGGTTCTTGCAAGAAGGGTCCTCTGAAGCTATGCATAAAGTTTGGGGGCTCTACCCCAAAAAATGTGCCCCCTGCAGCCATGGAATGGCTTGAATGTGCACACGCACCCCCTCCCCCCAAGGGGGATCTCTCTCACACAGGCGCGCAGCAGCTGGGCTCATGCACTCAATCAAGACTGATTGGCCAGAAGAAAACCCAGCTTGGCCACTGATTGGCCACGGGAGAATGCTGCTTACTAAATGCTTACTAGCTGACGGTTATGCTGCTGCGCCGAACCCCGAATTTGCCGAATTTATTTGCCGAACACCCCATACTTGCTGAATTCGGCTCCCCATTTTCCCACCTTTTTTGAGTTTGGTTCCATCCAAACTAAAAACCGCTGAATCAGGGGAAATTCGGCTATTTTTCGGTTCAGGACGATCTGAATCGACAGCCCTATCCCCAGCATCTCCAGTTAAAGGGACTAGCCAAGAAGGTGATGTGAAAGACCTCTGCCTGAGATCCTGAAGACCGGCTGCTGGTCTGAGTAGACAATACTGACTTTGATGGACCGAGGATCTGATTCAGTATAAGGCAGCTTCATGTGTGTACCAATCCTGCTTAGCTTCCTAGATATGATGATATCGGGCTATACCATGCTGCCTTCCCTCCTCTTTTGTCTCATAGATGTTCATCTCATCCATGCTTTGCACATAGAAAGTCTGCTGGTTCCAACTTTGGCATCTGCTCACCCAGGAAGCGCCTGAGGACAGTGTAACATGTAGTTTGGCCCTCTGTTAGCATTGCTGGGAAAGATTTCTGCCTGGTGCATCTTGAACAACCACTGCTGATCAGAGCAGACAGCACTGGGCTAGATGAACCAGCAATTGGTTTCATCTCAAATTTCTACAAAGTGTTTGGGGGAAAGGCAAGTGGAGATGGATGGCTTGCAGAGAGGAAGTGACAGGTGGGGGAAGGATTAAGAGGGCCGCTTTGTCACCCTGGCAACTTGCATTCGGTCAGTGGCAACCAGGTTTCTAAGGCTGGAGTCGAACACTGTACATCTAGCTTTGCCCTAAACAAGTAAGGTACCGACAATCGGATGTGGTGGGAGACAGTGTGTTATGTGCCATACAGTTGCTTTTGACTTATGGTGACCCTATGAATCAATGACCTCCAAAACATCCTAGCATTGATAGCCTTGCTCTGTGGCTTCCTTAACTAAGTCAATCCAACTCATGTTGGGTCTTCCTCTTTTTCTGCCGCCTTCAACTTTTCCTAGCATTATTGTCTTTTCCAGTGAGTCTGGTGTTCCCATGATGCAACCAATGTTCGACATCCCCCAAATATGCTTCTCCCCCCCTCCACAAAAAGGAAACAAAGTGCTCTTAACTGAGGAAGTCTTTATTCACAGCTAAAGGCTAGCGTTACAATTGTTT
The DNA here is from genome assembly GCF_029931775.1 of Euleptes europaea. Classification (NCBI taxonomy): domain Eukaryota; kingdom Metazoa; phylum Chordata; class Lepidosauria; order Squamata; family Sphaerodactylidae; genus Euleptes; species Euleptes europaea. The sequence goes on along the minus strand of NC_079325.1, from coordinate 12,063,497 downwards.
CTAAAGATTAAAGGAAAAAAAGATAAAAGTTTTTATTGAAAAATAAAATTTAGAACATTTATTTTTTGGTCAGCAAAAGCTGGACTGGAAATCGCTTTCCGGTTGCCATGCCAGACTGTACTGATATACTGGCTGTACAATTAAGCAATGTGGAAAAAGGCATGAGATTTCCCTACCCACACGCAGGAAAGCATTTGAGAAGGTGGGCGGGGCAGCAGCATTGCCTAATGCAAGTACCCCCTCCCCCCCGCCAAAGACAGTTATTGTACACAAAATAAATATCTTTTACAAGAGGCTCAGTACGGCGCTACAATCCTTCATTGAAGGGAAACGTATATACATATAAAATCCCGTATATAACTTATTTTACGTACATTGCCATAAACGCTACATGTTTTTGAAACCAGGGCTAAGTCCGGATTCACACGTGCTGCTTGAAAGCACTGATCAGCTCCTTTTCCTGCTGTCTGTGTGCACGTGTGAAAAATGGGAAGGCACTTGGACATGGGCTTAGCTGGGGAATTCCAAAAGCAACTTGCAGTTACAGCAGGGCCGGCATCAGCATAAGAACATAAGAAAGGCCCTGCTGGATCAGACCAAGGCCCATCAAGTCCAGCAGTCTGTCCACACAGTGGCCAACCAGGTGCCTCTAGGAAGCCCACAGACAAGACAACTGAAGCAGCATTATCCTGCCTGTGTTCCACAGCACTTAATATAATAGGCTCCTCTGATCCTGGAGAGAATAGGGATGCATCATGACTAGTATTCATTTTGACTAGTTGCCATGACTAGCCCTCTCCTCCATGAACATGTCCCCTCCCCTCTTAAAGCGTTCCAAATTGGTGGCCATCACCACGTCCTGGGGCAGGGAGTTCCACAGTTTAACTATGCGTTGTGTGTTGAAATACCTTCTTTAATCTGTTTTGAATCTCTCACCCTCCAGGATAGGCTGAGGTGGGGCAGCCACCGGGGGCCAGGGCTTCTGGGCTGACCCGCCACCCATGCACCTCCCCTGTGACCTGTCCATGTGACGTTCCCTACCCATTCACCTGCAAGCATTCCACCACCTGTGCTTGCGGGTGGTTCACAACAGCGGCACTCCCAAGGGCCACCACAGCCACATTACCACCCTTACGCACCGGTCAGTGCCGTCTAGTAAAGGACATGAATGTAGCGCAGGCCATGGGAGGATTTGTGGCACGGAAGGATGCACAGTCAGGAGGGGGGGGGCGTGCGTGGATGGATGGAAGGAAAGGGAGGTATGAAGGCAGCATAGCAGTGGGCAGAAGGGGGTCCCTGTGCCCATACAAGTACAGAACATGCTCAACCCTGCTTAACTTCCAAGAGTTGATGGGCTTTGGTGAAGTGTCGGACTCGGACCTGGGAAACCCAGGTTCAAATCCCCACTTAGGCCGTGGAAGCTTGCTTTATGTTGTCGTAAAGCATGGGCCAAAATCAAAATCACGGTCCAGTCACAAGCTCTCAGCCCTCACCCTGGCTAGTATTTGGATGGGAGTCCTCCAAGGAATACCAGGGGCGTGACGCAAAGGCAGGCAATGGCCAACCACCTCTGAATGTCTTTTGCCTTGAAAACCCTACGGGGTCGCCATAAGCCATAAGAAAACAAAGGGGTTGTCTTGCTAGTCAGCATCACCGTGGTTTAAGGAATGAGTGGGCACATGCCCATGGATAGAGGAAAGATGGCAGTTTCTTTACTCAGCCCATGCATATGTTGGAACGGTAGGGTTGCCAGGCTCCAGGTACTAGTTGGAGACCGCCTGCTATTACAGCTGATCTCCAGCCGATAGAGATCAGTTCACCATGGTGAAGAGAGACCTGGCAACCCTATGGAACCGGGAGGCGCTTGGGTCTCCTTTAGCAACAACCCTCAGTTCTCCAAGGGGTGCTTTTCTCACACTGTGAGATCCTCGCTCTTGTTTTAGTAGGGGGATAAATTGCTCATGTCTTTTATCTGCTTCTGCAAAGCATGAGCACAATTAAAGTCCTGATTTGGGCATTAGAAGATGCGGCTGGTGATTTTTATTATTTTGTAAAATCCAAAGAGTGGGCTGCACCAGAGACATTGGTGGATGAGGTGTTGTTCTCCATGATATTGGTTTTGGCCCATGATTGTACGACAACAACTCTATCTCTAACACAGCTTCAGGGAAATGTCAGGCCAAAATGCTTGGCATATTCCAATGAGGTGTTAGTTACAACGCAGGAGCAAAGACGTACATGGTGACCTTTGAGTTTGGAAACACATTGCTAGAGAGAAGAATGAATCAAGGAAATGACAATGATGGTATCCAGCATCCCCTAAGGGGGTGACTGAAATTTCATTCGCTGTAGATAAGTCAGCTTCATAGGTAGGGTGAAGACAGGAGTAACATCTTCAGCATGACAGAAATGGTTGAAATACACTGCCTTGAAAGACACAGTTTATTCTATACTGGAGAGAGCTCTGGAAACAAAATTAATGGTTCTGAAATTTTTCCAGCAGGTCTGGGAAATGCCGGGTGTGCTTGATGCCTACTGGCAAGTGCCAGTGACGTCATTAATATACCTCTCTTCACCTGCCTGCCAATCGTTTACAATTGTTTCCACAACTTTTCGAGATTTTGTTTCTTGCTTTCCTAAAATGAAGGAGGGACCTATAAATGAAAAACAGGCCGACTGCCGCTTTGAGAAAGAAAACAGGTAAGCAGCATGCCCAAAGCTCATTGGAAAGTGAAAAGGCTTGATCCAACTTTTAATTTGCAAGATCTGTACACGCGCAATGAAAAATGCAAAGCTAGATTCACTCCCAGAGAGGAAGACTCCACAGTAACTGCTATTTAGAATGTTATGTTTGTCTTCACCCTTAAATGTATCAGGATCTCGATTATTAGAACCTCTGTTGTACAAACCCTCTAACTTAGTTATAACTAGCACTCTTTTCCCAGCCCAATGTTTGTGCCAATATAAAAACATAAGAAATAAGACAGGCCATGCTGGATCAGACCAAGGTCTATCAAGTCCAGCAGTCTGTTCATACAGTGGCCATCCAGGTGCCTCTAGGAAGCCCAAAAACAAGACAACTGCAGCTGCATTATCCCGCCTGTGTTCCAAAGCACCTAATATAACAGGCATGCTCCTCTGATCCTGGAGAGAATAGGTATGCATCATGACTAGTATCCATTTTTACTAAAAGCCATGAATACCCCCTCTCCTCCATGAACATGTCCCCTCCCCTCTTAAAGCCTTCCAAGTTGGCAGCCATCACCACATCCTGGGGCAGGGAGTTCCACAATTTAACAATGTTTCTGAGATTCCCTCTGCAGATAAATGAAACCTTGCTACAGTTATTAGATATAGTCTGAATTGCCTTGAGGAAGGGAAGGGAAAACCAGATCCACTCCAAATATTTCATCTGGCCTTGAGTTTCTTAAAAAGGGTAAACCTGAAAAAGTCTGGATTAGAAATCCCCCTAGTTCATCTGTCTCATATTCCCAAAAAGATGCTGTGTGGTTTGGGCTCATCCTTTGTTTAATTGAAAACGTTTTACCCCCGATAAATGATACAGACTAAGAAATACTACAGTTGTACTGGGAAATGTTCTTCATTCACAATCGAAGGGACGATAGTTGAAGACAAGGTCACTGTTTCTTGCAAGCCAACTAGAACATCCAAGGATTCTCCAGGATATCTGAAAGAATGCAAACCGCAAGTCCAGCGGTTTGGCGCTGCAAACTAACCCTAGGTCATGTGGAACTCTATCTCTTCTGCAGGCCTCTTCATAGGATAAGGAATTCCCTTGGCTTTGGAGGAGTTATCCATATCCTGCTAAGAGGAGACTGGGACTTTTGTGGCTGAATCTCTTGGGCCCACAAAATTAAGATAGCTGTCTAGTAAGGATAAGTTTTCTGGCCACGATCCACGCCATTTCCTGTTTCTGGTCAGGACTGTCAAGCCGTCTTCTGCCATGGTATTTTAGAATTTATGCTCCAGGTTCCATTTAGAACCTCGAAATGCAGCAGGAGCAGCCAAAATTTTATGTCTAGGCACAGTTCAATTTTGGGGCAAAGATTTAGGTCAGCCTCCTCCTCCTTCATTACCCAAGCTGAAAACCTTCTGTGTGCAGCATGGGTTTACAGAAGCTGCCCACTCAACGTTTTTTAAAGGGTTCAGAAATGCCTCTGACGGGGAGCGGCTGTAGCTCTGTGGAAGATCATATGTTTTTGCAAACGGAAGGTCCCAAGTTCAGTCCTCCAGCATCTCCCGCTGAAAGGATCTCAAGTCTCAGGGTTAGGGAAAAAAACCCCATCCGAGACCACAAAGAACTGCTGTCAATCAGAGAATATAGTGCAGGGCTAGATGGTCTCTTGCCCCTATCTCACCACTCCATGGAGCAAAGTTTATTATTTATGTATTTTTAAAAAATATTCAAACCCCACCTTTCCTTTCAGCTCATGTATGAAGCCTTCCTCCAATCTAAGGAGCTGCCATCTGACTTAAATCACTCTTCCATTGGAGGAAAGAAGAAGACAAAGACGATGATGAAGAAGAATTTTTATGTGCTGACTTTCTTTACCACTTAAGGGAGACTCAAACCGGCTTACAATCACCTTCCCTTCCCCTCTCTACAACAGACACCCTGTGAGGTAGGTGGGGCTGAGAGACCTCTAAGAGAACTGTGACTAGCCCAAGGTCACCCAGCTGGCTTCATGTGTAGGTGTGGGGAAACCAACCCAGTTCACCAGATTTGCGTCCACCGCTCATGTGGAGCAGCGGAGAAGTACATTGAAAGTAGATTGAAAGTGCATTATTTGGCATGTGTGAACAGCACTTTGGTTGGAGTCAGGAAAGGTGTCAGTGGGCACCACAATACCTTTAGGCACCAAGTTGGAGACCCCTGCTGTAGGTGCTACTCCACAATATTACCAATTCACACCTTACATGTGCTTGCTGCAGGAGCCCTGGAGTTTGCAGCATCAACCGCTAATAATGTGTGAACACATCTCAAACCAGGAACATGTGCCAGGGGCTAATTATAGAACCTAATGCTTGCGGTCACTACATGCCTCCTCCACATGCTTTGGTGATGTGCAGCCCTGTCATTGACACTTGAGGGTGTTTGGCAACATGTGTTGCTCATACTTGCTGTACGGAGTCTTAATTGGCTCTCAGTGATGTTCCAGCTGCCTTCTGTTCTAGAGGACAAATTCACCAGGAAAGTAGTGAATACATGAACATATGAAGCTGCCTTGTACTGAATCAGACCTTTGGTCCATCAAAGTCAGTATTGTCTACTCAGACCGGCAGCGGCTCTCCAGGGTCTCAGGCAGAGGTCTTTCACATCACTGACTTGCCTAGTCCCTTTAACTGGAGATGCCGGGGATTGAACCTGGGACCTTCTGCATGCCAAGCAGAGTCTCTACCACTGAGCCATGGGCCCTCCCTAACAGCGTGAGAAGAAATCTTTCTACCTAAACAGAACATATCCAGACCCTCTCTGAAATGATACTATTACTCCATATCAGCATATTGGAAAGATGGCTTAGGATCAGGGAGACCCAGGTTCCAATCCCAACATTGCCATGAAGCTCATTGGGTGACTTTGGTCTAGATGTTCTTGCTCGGCCTAACCTACCTCACAGGGTTGTTGAGATGGCAGAGCGGGGAAAAGAGAACAACATATGCACCCCTGAGCATCTCGGATAAAAGTCCATGCAAGTGGACTTAAACGACACTCTTCATGTTAAGCTGAAGTGGAGAAGACCGTCTTAAACTGGGTTGCCAATAGGGTTGCCAACCTCCAGGTAGTAGCTAGAGATCTCCCACTTTTACAACTGATCTCCAGCTGATAGAGATCAGTTCCCCTGGAGAAAACAGCTGCTTTGGCAATTAGACTCTATGGCCTTGAAGTCCCTCTATGGCCTTGAAGTCCCTCCAAACCCTGCCCTCCTCAGGCTCTGCCCCCCAAACCTCCCACCAGTGGCAAAGAGGGACCTGGCAACCTTAGTTGCCAACCTCCAGGTGAGGACTGGATATCTCCAAGAATTACAACTGATCTCCATGAAATCACTTATTGTTTATTAATTTAAAACATTTATTCCCCTTTTCCTGGAGAAAACGGCTGCTTTGGAAGGTGGACTTCATGGCATTATACCCTACCAAGCTCCTTCCCCTCCCTAAATCCCACTCTTCCATGCTCCACTCTCAAATCTCCAAGTATTTCCAAACTAGGGTTGCCAGGTCCCCCCTAGTCGCTGGTGGAGGATGAGGGGTAGGGTTGCCAGTTCCAGGTCTAGGAACTCCTGGAGATTTTGGGGGTGGAGCCTGGGGAGGACAGGGACCCCCATGGGGTACAATGCCATAGAGTCCATCCTCCAAAGCATCCATTTTCTCCAGGGGAACGGATCTCTGTAGTCTGGAGATGAGCTGTAATTCTTGGGCATCCCCGGGTCCCACCTGGAGGCCGGCATCCCTATTCCAAACCCGGAGTTGGCAGCCCTGTTCTTAAAACACACATACGCAGGGAGTGTGCAGAACAGCCAGGTTTGCAAGGTTGCCGTCTGCAGGAAACAGGGTTGTCCCCGCCTCCGTCCCACCCGGCTTCTGGCCGCCAGAGCACATTTGCAAGCGTTACAGCCCCGGAGAGGGAGCAGCCTGGCAGAACAGGGTGGAATTCCATTGCTATTTCCTAAGAAAGTACCGAGTCTCACAAAGCCCCGGCTAGCCAGACATGGAATGACCTTCAGCGCTGGGGCCCATTAATTCTACATGAGCTCCAGAGACATTGCTCATGAGTCTCGGTTCCAAAGAGAGAAAATAGGCCGGGGGTTCCAGTTCCATTCCAAAAATGACTGTTTGCCATTGGACAAACTGCAGTGTTATGCCTAGCTGCCAACCTCCAGGTGGGGCCTGCAGTTCTCTTGCAGAAACTGCAAGGGCCTGCAGAAACTGATCTTGTTTCTTGTATAGACCACTTCTATAGAAACCTCTTGGCCCGTAGCAAGCTAGCACACCAGGGAGGAAACTATTTAGCCTAGTTCTCTATGAGAACTTTCAAAATGGTGGAGTAATCGTTCACTGTTTCTGTTCTCCTGCCATTTGACGTGGTACCATCTTAGGGTTGCCAGGTCCCTCCTCTCCACCGGCGGGAGGTTTGGGGGTGGAGCCTTAGAAGGGCGGAGGTTGGGGAGGGGAGGGACTTCAATGCCATGGAGTCCAATTGCCAAAGCAGCCATTTTCTCCAGGTGAACTGATCTCTATCAGCTGGAGATCAGTTGTAACAGCAGGAGATCTCCAGCTACTACCTGGAGGTTGGCAACCCTAACTCCAACCTATTGTTGAAAAGGGGATGCTTTCTTTTACCCATTGTTCCATCTAGATCAGTGATGCCTCCTCTGACTGACAGCAGCTCTCTGGGAGTCACAGACAGAGAAAGACCCTTGAATTGGAAATGCCCTTAGGGTTGCCAACCTGCAGGTAGGGCCCGGAGATCCCCTGGAATTACAACGCTATCTCCAGAAGTCAGAGATCAGTTACCCTGGCAGCTTTGGAGGGTGGATTCTAGGGCATTATACACTGCTGAGGTCCCTCCCCTTCAGAAACCCCGCCCTCCCTAGGCTCCACCCCCAAAATCTCCAGGTATTTCCCAACCCAGAGCTGGCCACCCTACGTTGGTCTGCTCCTGCGCCACAGCCTTTCCCTTTGCTGTTGGCACCATCCCTTCCTTATCAGTGTATCGACTCATGCAGAAGCACTGCAGCAGAAGAACATAAGAAAAGCCCTGCTGGATCAGACCAAGGCCCATCAAGTCCAGCAGTCTGTTCACACAGAGGCCAACCAGGTGCCTCTAGGAAGCCACTAACAAGACGAGTGCAGCAGCAGCATCCTGCCTGTGTTCCACAGCACCCAACATATTCAGCATGCTCCTCTGATCCTAGAGAGAATAGCACATCCCTTGATAGGATAGACCAGCTCAAGTACTTATAATAATAAGTCGATCTCTTTTTACAGGTAGGTAGTCCCGTTTCCGGCCGCAGGGGTGAGGGATCAGGTTGACCTGTTTGTCTCTTTGCTATCGATGCCACAGCTAGCTGTTGAGAATGCAGACCGAGGTGCTATCTCTCCATGTGGCTCTCATTTAAAAATCTAATTAAAACAATGCCAGCAAGAGGCATGCAGAGAATCAGCAAAACAGCAGTAATGTAGAGCCTGCTGGCTTTCCTTCAAAAAGCAAAATGCACAAACACCGAAAGGAGAAGATCAACATGTACGAAGGGAGAAAGCGTCAAATTGGAGTTCTGGATTATTCCCTGCTCCTTGATCCCCAAACCGGTTATTCCTCAGGATCCTTGCCAACTCTGGGTTGAGAAATTCCTGGAGATTCAGGAGTGGAGACTGAGAAGCGTGGGATTTGGGGAAGGACCTCAGCAGGGTATAATGCCATAGAGCTGACCTTCCAAAGCAGCCATTTTCTCCGGGGGAACTGATCTCTGTTGTCCAGGGATCAGTTGTCATTTGTGGAGATCTCCAGTCCTTGCCTGGAGGTTGGCAACCCTGGTTTTCTAAGCTGTCTCAGGGCCCATGGGTCTTGGGACAAGTTCTGTCCAAGACAGCTTTGCTGGAAAAGGTGAAAGTTCACTTACTGATTGGGTGTCTGCTCTCGGGCCAGACAGTCTGGGCCGGAGGGAGATATTTTGGCAGTTCTCCTTGGCTTTGGCAGGGATCCTTTGTTGGGAAGGAAGAGCTCCCGCCCTGGGGAGACCAGCCGCTTGCTCGGCAATGGAGAGCCAAATGGGAGGTGGAGGATGGGATGTCAGCCCTGCTGAACATGAATAAGGAACGAGGCCGGGTGAAAGGCAGAAATAGGATCCTTCTTAAAGACAGGGCTCAAACCTCCATGGAGCTTGAACACACATGAACACATGAAGCTGCCTTATACTGAATCAGACCCTTGGTCCATCAAAGTCAGCATTGTCAACGGCTCTCCAGGGTCTCAGGTGGAGGTCTTTCACATCACCTACTTGCCTAGTCACTTTAACTGGAGATGCTGGGGATTGAACCTGGGACCTTCTGCATGCCAAGCAGGTGCTCTACCACTGAGCCACAGCCCCTCCCCAAAGCTTAGATCAAACATGTCCTGCTTTTCTTAATGTTGACCCAGCTGTTCAAGAGAATCCAAAATCAGAATTTGTACATATTTTATTTTTAGTAAAACCAGCGTATCATGGGGTGTTTTACTGTGATATCTGGGGGTGGAGCTTTATTCTGGGGGACACTGTATTCCTTTGCATCCCCGAAACAAAAGGTATCATTTGATTGTGCCGATAGCTCTAAAGGCACACAAGCTCAATCCTAAGAACACGCTTTCCTGGGAGTAAGCAGCCATTGAACAAAGTGGGACTTACTTCTGAGTAGACGTGCTGAGGATCAGCACTTGCAGATGGAGACTTTCCTGCTCATGCATACGGTTGCCAAAAGGCTTGGAGAAAAAAGTCTTAGTTGTAAACCTAAGCCCAGAAAGCTGCTGTTAGATAAGAGAGGAGTGGTAAAGAAAGAGCTTAACTGGGTTACTAAAATTATTCCTGGCCCATCCGAAAATCCACATGCACACATGAACACATGAAGCTGCTTTATACTGAATCAGACCCTTGGTCCATCAAAGTCAGTACTGTCTACTCAGACCGGCAGTGGCTCTCCAGGGTCTCACGTAGAGGTCTTTCTCATCACCTGCTTACCTAGTCCCTTTAACTGGAGACACCAGGGATTGAACCTGGGGCCGTCTGCATGCTAAGCAGATGCTCTGTTACTGAGCCACAGCCCCTCCCCACGCGGTAGACAGCAACAGACCTATGCACAGTGGCTGCTAAGGATGCCAGCCTCCAGACGGGACCTGGGGATCGCCTGGAATTACAGCTCATCTCCAGACTACAGAGATCAGATCCCCTGGGGAAAATGGATGCTTCAGAGGGTGGACTCTATGGCATTGTACCATAGATGTCCCTGACCTCTCCAGGTCCCATCCCCAAATCTCCAGGATTTTCTCAACCTGGATCTGGCAACACTAACCCCACCCTTTGCCAGTGTCTACGGGGGCCTGGTATTCCTAGCTGCTGCATCCCTGAGTGCTTGCCTTAACTCAGAAATGAAGTCTACCTGGAGTAGGCAACCCAACATCCCTACCACCACATCAGTGGTATGAGGCACATATGGAGCAGAGAACTCCACCTTCGCTGTTCCACTACATGTGGAGCGTTGGTGATTTCCAGAAATTAATGCGTCTAAATTAAATTAATGCATTTTTAAATTCCCAAGTGGTCTGGCCTCTAGCTTTTACCACGAGAATTACTCCCCTACTGCTGCCAGAGATACAGGGAGGGCTGCAGGATCCAGTCTGACTTGCAGATGTCCCAGGGGAGCTGGCATTCAGTGGGGCAGTGCAGATACTTCCTGGAATTCAGCATAACTATTTCTGTCCTCCCAAACAGAAACAGATGATGACAAGAATCCTCTTTAGAAGTGCTGCATCCTCCACACGCCCTTAATCACGACATGGAGCAGACTTCCCCAGTATGGAAAGGGAAGAGCCGGCGCAAACAAAAACGACTGGTAAAGGGAGCAGCTACAGAGCAGGGACAAAACAGAAGCAAAGGCGTTACGGCAAGAATAGAACCAGGAGTGGCCTTGGCTCAGTGGCAAAGCATTTGCTTTGCATGCGGGTCCCAGGTTCAGTTCCTGGTACCGTCAGTTAAAAGGATCAAGTAGCAGGTGATGTGAAAGACCTGAAACGCCAGACAGCCAATGCCTGTCAGTCAGAGTAAACAATTACACACAGAAGCTGCCTTATACTGAATCAGACCATTTGTCCATCAAGGTCAGTATTGTCTACTAGCGTTGCCAGCTCCAGCTTGGGGAATACCCGGAGATTTTGAGGGTGGAGCCTGAGGATGATGGGATTTGGGAAGGGGAGGGACTTCAATGGGATATAATGCCATAGAGTTCGCCTTCCAAAGCAGCCATTTTTTCCAGGTGAATGGATCTCTGTCACCTGGAGGTCAATTGTAAAGCGGGAGATCTCCAGGCACCACCTGAAGGTTGGCAACCCTAACTGTCTACTCAGGCTGGCAACAGCTCTCCAGGGTCGCAGGCAGAGGTCTTTCCTATCATCTCCTACCAGACCTTTTAATTCTGGAGATGCTGGGGATTGAATCTGGGATTTTCTACATGCCAAGCAGATGTTCTACCATGGAGATGGACCCTTGAGAAGCCAATGGTCTAAGGCAGCTTTCTTAGGTTCAGGAGTAGTCGTACCAAGCAGGGGGAAATCAGTATGCCTAAGATCTTAGAACCCAAAATACGCCAGGATGTCCATAATGTTTTGGTACAAGAACATAACCATTGTTTTTTTAAACCCAATAGGATCCTGCCTTCTATCATAAGGACTCAAATACACTGCTGTTTAGCCAATCTTGAACCAAAAAAAGTTTGCAAAATAATTCTGAAATTTGCGCCAGCTTTCTGCAAATTTGTGGCCCCCCTGTTTGTCTCCAAGCCACACTAACGAGCCATCCTAAATAGATCTGTCGGCTTCATCAAAAACACATCCCCTTTTACTGAAACGGAGGAGAGTTTGCAAGCCGCATTCTGTATTTGTCACTCCTGATTAAGCTAACTGCAAAGTCCTGATTGTCAGAAGCTTTTATTTCTGGTAGTAAAAGAACTCAGCTTAGTTTCCAATGTTGAGGCCTGGCTTGCTTTCCAGCTCTCAGATTTGGAACTGCACCATGGAAGAAAGAGATGAAATGAAATCTTGCCTTATTAACTAACTTCTTTGATCACTGGGATTAGCGACTGACTGATTGGAGAGCGTACAACGCTTCTTTTATACTATGCGTGCTCACTATTAATGATGGGTGAGCTCCCTTGGACTCGACTCGGAAAGGGCCCTCTTCAAATGAGTTAATTTTGGTTCAGTCAGAATTGGGCTCAGATTAACTCTTTTATACCTGGACCCAATGAGAATCGGGGAAGGGGAGGCCTTCCTTTCCAAAATGTATAATGGCAGGACACTTCTAAGAGGATTCCTCTCTACCTGGAAGGTAGGGTTGCCAGGTCCCCCCTCTCCACTGGCAGGAGGTTTTTGGGGTGGAGCCTGAGGAGGGCAGGGTTTGGGGAGGGGAGGGACTTCAATGCCCTAGAGTCCAATTGCCAAAGCGGCCATTTTCTCCAGGTGAAATAATCTCTATTGGTTGGAGATCTGTTATAATAGTGGGAGATCTCCAGCTACTACCTGGAGGTTGGCAACCCTACTGGAAGGATAAATTTCGGAAAGGAGATGGGGAGCTGGAAGCAGTGGAAAGGAAAACCCCAAGTCGAGCTAATTGGTGATTATTTCTGACACTCAAGGGGGCGGGCTCTGATCTCCCCTCAATTGCATGGTTAGATGCTTTCATTGGACAAAATCTTGCAATAGTGGGAGCTGCTATTATTCCATATGAAGCAAACTCAGTTTGCAGCACACGTACAATTTAGAACAGACGATCTGGTTCTATTAGATGCTTTTATTGGACAAAATCTTGCAATAATGGGAGCTGCTATTATTCCATTAACCCCAAATATGGAGCAAACTCAGTTTGCAGCACACGTGCATTTTAGAGCAGAGGATATCAGGAACCCCATGGATGTCTATACATTTATCATAGTAATTTGTTTTTAAGGACAGATAAATGAGTATTAAGAATATAGGATGTGTAAAGTGAAATATTGTACATATATCATTTTGATTTACTTCCAAGGAATATGGTTAGGATTAGGATACAATTTTCAGGAGTAATCTAGCAATTTTTTAAGAGGTAGAAATATGTTCCAAATAACATTTAGGTTATGTAAATATTCTCTTTTCGCTGATCCTATTTAGCACCATTATTTCTCCTGAAAGCTGAAATTTCAGGTCCATTTTTTAAAACCCTGGTTACACCATCACAGCGCTACACAACCAATCAGATCTGGATACATGATGAGGCCACTAAGGGCAATGGGCGTTGAGGATAGCAAGTGAGGGCAATGTAAGTGAATAAGGGAACATTTTTTATAAGGAACACTGAAAGGGGAAGATACTTCAGAAAGGAAAATGGCCTTTGAAAAAAGATGGGTAGTTTTGTCTAGTAAAAACTAGCACACATAAAACTGTTGATATCTTTCCATAATATATAGATTAGATTTATTAATAGGAGGGTTGTCAGAATCATTTTTGAGCCGGGATGCTGTAGTGGCTATGTAGTTATTGTAACATTTGTTTGGTACAATTGCAGTAATAACATACTGTATTACCAGTTCTCTGTTTCATAGGTCTGCGCCTTGATCAGGTGAGAAAGCAGAGTGAAGACATGAAGCATTTAGCAAATTTGCAAGTAAAATAAGTCAATGAATCCTGGAGCTATCTGTATAAATACTGACATATCCATATGCACTGCTGAAACTAGACAAGCTACTCACAGGTAACAAAGGACTTGGTAGATAGGGGTCTAATTTCCTTTTTGTGTGTGAATAATCTGCTTATCTCAACATATAGCTGACTAAATACACAGTGGTTTGGAAGCAACAGCTGGAGGTTGTATAGATAAGGAAATGCTCACCTGCAGCTTAGCTGGAGCCAGATGACACAAAGTGGCCCGCAATTCCTTTCTTTGTGTGTGTGTGCATTACACAACAGACTCAAGGCACCTCTGTGTCCTGGATCAACAAGCCTCTGTCATTTGTGTCTTGTGGACAGATTAGAGGAATTATTTGCTAACTTCACTTCCTGATCCACAAAAGCCCAACCCCAAACCAACGACGGTTTCACTTGTAGACTACAGGGGGACATTTCTTGATGGTGCAATCACCTGGGGACCACTTTAAAGCACCAAAAGCTACACACAGTTAGGTAGAGATGTGATTGGGTCCCAAAAGATGGGCAGAGAAGGCAAAAGGAAGTCAAGCATACCACCCTACCCCCTAAAATTGGGGAGGGCAAGTTGGTCTTCCATATAGCCTAAAAAGTGTCTTCATCTCCCAGGGCCTGCATTTTATATCGCTACCTACTAAACAAGGGCAGAACAGCACAGTATATGCTGTTTAACAGTTGTTTCTTTTAGGTCATTCTTGGTTTTTGCAAAACACCAAGCTGGTGGAGATTCGGGTTGCCAGATGCCTGTTAATCCTCCAATTAACAAGTCTACCTGGCACCTCTCAGCTGGCTGAAGGGGGAAACAGTCCAGCGAAAGGGGGGACTCTTCAAAGGCACGCGCTTTGGCGCGTGAAACAATAATGTCCCTTCTAGGGTAAACCTGGAAGCAACAGGGATGCTCTAGCACGTCCCTCAAAAAAAAAAAAAAAACTCTATGGGAACCACGGAGGTTTGGGAGGAATAGGCTAGAGCATCCCCAACACTTCCAGGTTTGATGGGACACGCTAGCACATTTCTCCAAACAACTCTAGATTTCTGTAGAGTTTTTTAAGGGTTCGCTTCTGGGTTTACCCCGGAAGGGACTTATTATTGCACATGCACACTGCACTCTCACAAATCACCCCCTCCACCAAAGCTCGTGCCGGTGGCAAGGGGGGACCTGGCAACCCTAGTGGAGATGCACGTTGAAGGGGAAGACCAACGCACAGAGGAAGGGGCTTCTTAACTGTTTCCCCTTATGCCGTTGTCCCGCCGAAAATTTCCACACTGAGTTGTATTTTTACCACTACTGTGCAAAATGTATGATGCATAAAAGCAGTATGGTGGAGGTGGTATATTCAGCATGATAGTAGCCAAAGGGGAAAAGGTCAAAAAAGGCCCCCAGCTCTCACATACTGGTCTCCCCCTTCAGTTCCAGCAGAGACAGCTTGTTAAAAACACACACAAACTCTCCCATATACATACACCTTTAAAAAACAAAAAACAAAGAATATTCTACACTTCCCAAAATGGCAGCTGTTACAAAGCAACAAACAGAAGGATAGATCACACCTGCCATTTTGGATCTCCCGAAGTCTGGGGGACTGAACAGGAAAGTATGAAGATACCACTTCCCAGGACACACCGCTTTAACAAAGAAGAAAAGTGCCTGATCAATCAGCTTCAAAACTTTGATCAAAGTCTCTCGGAGCACCAGCCAACTGCGGCTCACAGTTTAATGAACCCCCTCGCAAGAGAGACGTTCTCGCATTTACCTTTGAAGCATTGTCTAAGCCTTCCTCTAATCCTCACAAAAGCTTGCAGAACAGGTTTGCATCGGGAGCCTTGTTTGGCCGCAGCAGCACAGTTGGCAAAATCAGTTATTTGGAAGGAATCCTACTGACTGGGAGGCACATGAAGTATCGTGGCCAGACTATGGTTAAACGACTCGCACCAAGTCATCTAGAAAGGTTACTGTCCAAGTCAAAGTCTGGCTTATAGGCCCATGGTGGGTCACTGCTTATCTGGCAACTGGAGACGCAAAATGGTAACATTGAGACAGGATATCTTTGTAGCTGAAGAGTAATGGGTTTTCTTAGATGACGTCCCTCTAAAAAGACCCATAAAAAAGGCTTCCTGTAGGTGATCTTTGGGACTAGCCTAGAACACATCTCTATTTCTGCTTATATGTTAAATATAAGCATGCAAAAAAATTTTTTTTTAATAATGTCCAGAATCCCATGCTTTCCCCCCCGCCCCGCACTGAGGTAGATGTCTATTTGGAGGAAGACAAAGCAGAAAACAAGCAGTTGTTATGTGATGCCTGCTACCCTTTCAAACAGGTCTACCCAACGGGGTCCTGTTCAGGTCTATTAGTGCACTTTTGCCTTTGACCTACATCCTTGCTCGGCAACGCCAAGATCGGTTCGGGTTCGGTTAGTAGTTAGCCTATGTTACACGCGCCTCGGATCATGCCTTAGCCCGTGCCGCGTTTCAGCACGCTTGCTGCAGCATGCAAACAGTCGTTGCCGATGGCGGTCGCGGGGACCCGCATTTCTCCGAGGCCGTGATTTTCCCCACGTAGTCAATGCACAAGGCGCTCCGGGTCCGCATGCCCTCTCCACACGTTCGGGAACAGGGGGACCAAGAACCCAGTTGCCAGATGGGGCACGGGAGATCGCTGCAGGGCTTGATATCCTCAGGCTTGAGGGCCTTGTCGCAGGTTGACGAAGCCTGCCCTTCCACATCCATGCATTCCACTGTTCGTCTCTGCCAGCCGGAGCCACAGGATTTGGAACACTCGGACCAGTCGCCCAGAACCCACTGCGAGGTCAACATGGGTTTGATGACATTGGACGTGCTCTTCTCCTTGTTCTTCTGCTTGCTATAGTGGACATCCTTAGGGATAAAGAAGGTGTACTTCACTTTGGGAGGAAACACCTTGGGAGGGAACATCTCACTGGAAACTGTCAACAGCTGTATGACGAGGGGTTCCGGGAGCTGCCGGAAACTCTGGAGGCGTTCCACGGTGGTCAGGGAGCCACTGTACTTGAGAATGACCCCCTTCACCAAAATGTCTTGCTCCATGGCTGAAATGGCATAGTCTCCATTCAGGAGGTATTTGCCATCCAGGGTCTTCAAAGCCAAATAGTTGCCGTCATGTCTCACCCCACGGTGGCTTCGCTGCTTGATATCAATATTGGTTGCTCCAGCGGGGATTGTGACTATGTCATTATACCCAAACCTGTGGACACCAAAGGGATGATTAAGGTCCTCTGTGTAATCAACCATCAAACAAACTTGTGTTGCTCAGAAGAATTTTCTAACAGAGCAGTTCCTCAGTGGAACAGGATTCCTCGGGATGTGGTAAGCTCTCCTTCCCTGGAGGTTTTTTAGAAGAGGTTAGATGGCCATCTGTCAGCAATGCTGATTCTATTACCTTAGGCAGATCATGAGAGGGAGGGTATCTTGGCCATCTTCTGGGCATGGAGTAGGAGTCACTGGGTGTGTGTGAGGTAGGTGGGACTGAAAGAGTTCAGAGAGAACTGTGACTTGCCCAAGGTCACCCAGCAGGCTTCATGTGGAGGAGTGGGGAATCAAACCCGGTTCTTCGGATTAGAGTCCACCGCTCCTAACCACTACAGCATGCTGGCTTTCAACCAAGGAACACCAGGGTCACTATGCAGAGGAAGGCAACTGCAAACCACCTCTGTTAGTCTGTTCCCTTGAACACTCTACTGGGTTGCCATAAGTCGGCTGCGACTTGATGGCACTTTACATACACACAATACTCTTGAAATACAGCAGATGCTAGAAACTGGGATAAAGCAGGGAGATGGACAGATATGGAAACAGAACAAATACTGTAGTTTTTAATGTCTTTATGTACTGCGCATCTCTAAATCAAACACTTTACAAGATGTAGAAGGAATATTGTTATCTGTTTTGGGAAGCTGCACTATGATGAACTTCATTTGAGGACGGCCCATAAAAATAGCCATCACTGTGCAACTTTGGGCATGTGGTACACGCATGTGGTGTACCCATTTAGGATCCCTATGTGCTTTGTCGCAGAGCCAATGTTCAAGTGGTCTATGGGCTTGCACAAAAAGATCCTCAGAACTAGTTCCAACAGCTTCCTAAATAAGGAATCGGGTCAGTCATTGACACCCCCCAGTGCATTCTATGCCCCCAACGTCCTCTGAATACCAGGACCAGACTGAGCTGTCCCAGCAAGTCTCTTACTTGGATTTGTTGAGTGAGCCAGATATTTTCCTGCAAGTTGAGCTGTCGCCGCCACAAACCCCACACTTGTCTAACTTCTTGGGCGACCCGATGATGTGGTCGCAGCCAGCTTTGATGCACTGGCCGTGTACGCAAACAGAGAGGGTCTCAGGTCCGCAGAGTGTCCCGTCTATCACCTGTTA
Source organism: Euleptes europaea (assembly GCF_029931775.1). NCBI lineage: Eukaryota > Metazoa > Chordata > Lepidosauria > Squamata > Sphaerodactylidae > Euleptes > Euleptes europaea. Next base: position 12,045,650 of record NC_079325.1, on the reverse strand, counting down.
CAAAAACGGAGTAGTAGTAGGATCAGAAGTCTGATCACATTCGGTTTTTAACATACAATGACAGCTTAAAATAATCTAACGCAAATCTACATCAGCTGGAACGAATATTCGGTCTTACCCTTTGTGTCCATCCATCTCGGGTGTTGTCTGGATAATTTTCTCAGCTGCTTTTCTGTGCACCGTTTCTACACAACTGGGAGAATATTTAAATGGCCCAGCTTTGTGGGACAGGGCCAACTGCAAGGGTTTATTCTACAGAACTGGCACCCCTAGGGGCAGATGAGCGTCTTCTGTGTTGAGAGGAACAGGCATGCACACAGACAGCAGATGACTCCCAAAGGTGCTTTTAGGTACGGGCGTGTGAAACATTTCGTCAAGGCTGCTCCCAGAGGGAGACCCCCAGCAGCAGCTACTAAATCAGAGCTCTTACTTTTGTCTCAAACACTTTGAATTCGTTCCCCCGTTTAGCCCGGCAGAACAGTTTGCAGCGATCACGAGGCGACACCCCCGAGTACATGGGGACCCACTCCTGCCCGTTCCCATTCAGCTCCGTGTGGTTGCTGTTGTACTTCTCACACTGCTCCTCTCGAAAACTCTTGTCTGCAAAGAAAGCAAACGAACGTCACAAGTAATGTTGCTTAGTTCTGTGCTTTTGTATGTAAAGTTCGCCGCAGTACAATGGAAAAAATGTTACATGAATTTAAATCTCAATTTTTATATTCATATTTTTACTGTATTTTATTTTTATTTTAGCTTTTATAGTTATTTATAGACTCCATTGTCATTGGAATTATTCAACTGGTAAAACGGTCTTACTATTATCATGAATTAGTCCTCTGGTGTTGCCCTATCGAAAATTGTTTTCTTCTTCACTTGAATGTTTTATATATGTGAATATGTATTTTACTGGTCAAAGACCGTAACAATAATAAAACTAAAGAATTCCTGAAAGGTCTGGATGAAAAGAAGCATCACTCGAGTTTTCTACGACGAGAAATCCTCTAAAGTCACTGGCTTGAAACTTTGGAAATTGCCTCTTGATGGGTCACTGTTTATAACTCTAGGTATCTTGCATCCCTAATGGTGTGTGTGTAGCCAGAGATGCATCCACGTAGGTGCTCTACAGGGGAGTGAGCATGCGTCTCCCAATGTACCCAATCTCCACTATGCACATGGGTAGAATGATTCAACCCCCAGCTGGGCAACTCAGCGCACCACACAGCAGTGTAGCACAGCCCTGCTTTCCTGCAGCAAACTAAGGATTAATAGAGGCTCAAAAGCCCCATCTTTCTTCAAGACCCTTTGTGTACCCCAAGCTGCATTCTGCAACACCAAACTGATTGCATGGAAAGCAGCAATCTGGATCGAAGCCTTAGCCAAAGCTTAAGGATGCATGATTTCCCTGCTTTCTCACAGCTGCTACACAGAAGAGGAATCCAAGTTGCTTTTGATACCTTTCCATGGCACAGGAAGCACTCCTGATCTTGCCGATACTAAACACTGGGGGCCTATCTGCTAGCCCACAGGCTTACAGTGGCTTAGCAGTTAGTTGCTCTTCTCAAAGAACCCAGGGAACTGCTGTCTGATTATTTGTTTTAGAGACTTAGGTGCTACCACCCATCGACCAGCAAGTTTTTCAGGGTGGCAAACCGCAAATTTAAAATCCAATGTGATTCAAAACTGTTTCAAAACATAAGCAGGGCATGGAACCGACAGCCATAAACCCAGCAAAATCAGGATTAAAACGTATAAAACCAGGACCTGGAGGGGAAAGAGGGGGAGGTAAAAACCCCCAGAAATAATAATAATAATAATAATAATAATAATAATAATAATAATACAACCAATACAATTGATCAAATACTCAAGCAAAATAAGGATTTGACTGGTGCCTGAAACTGAGAAGACCAGGTGCCAGGCAGACAGCCAAGAGGAGAGTGCTCCATAAATGAGGGGCAACTATAGAAAAGTCCCTGTCTCTGATAGCTGTCCACCTTGCTTCCAAAGGTCGGGGGGGGGGGGTTGGCAAATGACCAGAGGTGCTTGGCAGTCACACACAGGAGAAAGCTGTCCATTAGGGCTGTAGAGGTGGAGAGCGCTTCAGTATCTCCAATTTAAAGTTCTCACCCAACTACAATTCCCAAGATTCTTTGTGTGGGTAGGGGGGAGAAGCGACAGTTGAATTGTTATGAAACTGACATAAGTTTGTAGAGCAGATATGCCCTTACAGTGCCAGAACAGATGTCTGACAGCCAGATGTTTGGCTCCTGCTTGCAATGACTTCCTTCAGGCCTGAAAGCTTTCCTGGGGAAAACTCTGGCCTTTCCTTCTGGAGCCAACAGGAAGCAAGCGTTCCTAGAAAAGAATTGATTACCATTAGGTGGGCATTCCTCTGTGCGGCATGACTGATATTTGATCCTTTGGCCCTCGCAGTATTTCCCTCCATTTCTAGGCATGGGGTCATCACAGTCTCTGTAGGAGAAATGCACTCCTCCATCACATGTTCTGGAACATGGCCCCCATGGGCTCCAGGAACCCCAGTTTCCATCCACCGCAGGCTGCAAGACACAAATCTGTGGGTTACCAAATCCTACTACCAATGCACACAGATGTATATAATTTAGTTAAGTCTGCTGCGGGTGTGCATTTGTTGCCATTATGACACAGATATCAGCTTCTTCCTAGGATTGCACCCAGGGGGAACCTTTGTGTTCCCCGATGGAGGAGAAGCCATGGATTTGTACAGCCCCAACTGGTCAATTCACCAAGCCAACTCCCTCCCTTCTCAGAGCGGGGCTATACCAGTGATTTGCCTGGCCCCTATATCTGTTGCAAAGCCAAAATCCCACTCTGCATATGTTATTAAAGCGATAACAGGAACTGCAGACCCTGTAAAAAAACCTTTCAAAAAATAAAGGAAGTGCCGAACAGATATCTAATTGGTTAAACATGTGGGCGCTACGGCTTGAAGGGGGAAAAAAGGGAACCCAAAAGGAACAGATTGCCTGAAGCATGGAGGAAAGGGGTGGAAAAGAAGGCACATCAACATTCAAACTGAATCCTATTGGTGTTTGTTCAGGAGCAAAGGTGGCGAGAAGCAGAAGTTGCTCCACAGCAAAAATCAAATCAATTCATCTTCTGTCTCCAGGTGCACCTGTCATGCAACCCAACCACCTTTTCCTTACAGGCAAAGTATGCCATTGATTTAGCACTATGAGAATTTGTCTCTGTCTTTGATCCCGCCTGAAACACACGCAAAGGCAACAAGACGCAGTCATTTTGCATATTATGCAATGGCAGAATTGTAGGCAGGCAATGGTGAACCACCTCTGTTTAAACTATCGTCCCTCATACTTTATGCTTTTTTGCAGGCCGCTGTAACTCTAGTCTTATTACATTGCTTATTAGATGTCTCATTCTGTTAACTACATTGACTTACACTGTGTGATCAGCCTTGAGTCTCGGCGAGAAAGGCGGGCTATAAATAAAGTAAATGAATAAATGAAAGGCAACTGTGGAGACTGGGATGAAGAGAGGAAACAGCCTCTATTTCCTGACTTAGTGTCTTTGAAATTTGTCTTGGTAAAAACAGCATGGCCTCGCTATGGCTGACTCTTCTGAAACAGGGAATAGAGTATTATGGGGTATGTGTATGGGGTGCATAACCCTCTCTCTTCCTGTCATTTAAGTACTCAAACTCACTCACTGGCCACCACTTGTTTCATTTCCTTCTGTGGGGGTGGTGTTGATGGGGAAAGATGACACCCCTGTACGTTTTCCTTTGTGCAGGGAAAGTAGGCTGTGGGGAGGGGGAATGCTGTCGAGTGAACCAAGAAGGGAAAAGGTTAAGTATCCCCTTCCTCCACACCCAATTTCAGCCTCCCCAAGCTGCTTTTCATTTAAAAACCTTGGAACTACCATCACATGCTGTTTGGTCCTTAGCTTGAGAAGAGATGTCTGCTTCTTCCGGTGAGGTTACCTGGCGCGTCACTGTGTCTTGTGCCATGCAGCGCCCGTCCAAACACATCTTGCCTGCTCCGCAGGGCGTCCCGTCTGCCCAGGGCAAGCTGCCACTTTTGGTCTGGCAAAGGCGCTCCCCAGCCTCCAGCGTGCACCAGAGCTGGGAGCAGATGTCCTCGCGAGTGGTGTTCGGGCAGTGCTGGAACTCCTTGCCGAAGATCTGCTGGCACTGATGATCCAGGTTGTACAAGGGCATTTGGCCAGGAAGGTCTGTGGGGAAGGCGATGGGTTTGGCGGGTTCGTCGAGCAGACAGTCACCTGGAAAGGAAGGGAGATAACGAAAAAGGGCACAGGAAAGGCACATTAGCCTGATGAGTTTTTTACGCAGCCCGGCCAATGCCCGTGGAGCTTATCGAGAGCTTCACAGAATGAAAAGAGAAGATTCTCAGTCAAGCAGAACTTGTAACTAAATGGAAACAGCAGGGCAGGCAATGTAGGTAGGCAATTACGAGAAAGGCCATTTGTACAAGACAGCTTCAGAGTATTTTTTGTGCAACTGCACAGAGCGCAAACAACAAACCCCCTCATTTAGTGTTTATTAAAGTTGTTTGGCATAATTATTCTGATTGCAGCGATATCAAATATATTTGATAGATGGGATAAGGCAATCATTTTTTGATCATATTATATGATTAGCAACACACACACACACATATATATATTTACTACTTGGGTAATTAGTTGATAGTATTATGGTGCTGAATAGCATGGTAATGCAATCTGTTTGACTTATTCTATATCTTTGTCCTTCTAATTGTACTGTGGATACCCCTATTTCCCCCCTATTTTCCTTTTGTATCCCTCCTGTTACAAAATATTTTTTTAAAGAATAATATTCAGTACATAATATACATAATTATATTCAGCATAATATTCAGTACATCTGACCCTTGGTTGGCTCAGATGTTTATGGGAGAGACATGCAAATATCCAGGACATTCAGATGTGGAATGCACTGAACGACAGGTTATGGAGGGGCTGTGGCTCACTGGTAGAGCTTCTGCTTCTCATGCAGAAGGTCCCAGGTTTGGTCCCCAGCATCTCTAATTCAAAGGATCAGGTGACGTAAAAGACTTCCACCTGCAATCTTGGAGAGCCACAGCTAGTTAGGGTAGATAATCCTGACCATGACAAACCCATGGTCATCATATAAAAGTCATCATATAAAAACCAAGTCTTCTTCTTCTCCAGATTAGAGTCTGCAGCTCTTAACCACTACACCATGCTTCTGTTATATCTTTTATATGTCATAAGCTGCTTTGGGTCCCATTAAGGAGACACAGCCAATTAATATCCTAAGTAACATTGCTTTAAGCGTTTTACTCTAAGCTCAGCTCAGATGCAAGAAGTGGAATCTAGGGCACACCAAGAAGGATGAGGTTGCAGGGCTTAGCTCTTCTATGGGTTCTGTTAACCCCAACCTCATGTGAGCAGAAGGACACATGGATCCTCTTTTCATGACTACTTTGTCCATGGGTGATGGACAGCCCTGGGACTGCTGCAGAAGATTTTAGAAAGAATTTTCCAACAGTTAGAGCTTTTCCTCAGTGTAACAGGTTTCTTCGGAAGGTGGTAAGCTCTCCTTCCCTGAAGGTTTTTAAGAAGAGGCTAGATGGCCATCTGTCAGCAATGCTGATTCTATGATCTTAGGCAGATGAGGAAAGGGAGGGCACCTTGGCCATGTTCTGGGCATGGAGTAGGGGGTCACTGGGGGTGTGGGGGGAGGGTAGTTGTGAATTTCCTGCATTGTGCAGGGGATTGGACTAGATGGCCCTGATGGTCCCTTCCAACTCTATGATTCTATGACATGCAATGCCTACCATGCCCTCCGTCCAGAAATTCCGTGATGTACATGGCACTGCAAGGGGACCAAGGCAGAGTCTTGTTTAAATGGATAAAGAGTGGCGCCATCATGTGATGCTTCCCTAAGTGGCCAAAGAGCCTCTCACAGGTCTTCGAGTCATCGTGGGGCATGCTGAGGACATGCCCTGAAACAGAAGAAGAGGGAGAACGGGTGGTTAGCAGATTCTTCTTCTCTTTCTGAACCCACATTCGCTCGATGAGGGCCCTTTTAAACATCTCTCCCAACATAAAGCTAAAATGCCCTACAAAGTTTCTTCCAAGGCCATACATCCTTCCACTGAAAATTCTGCACCAGGGTAACACAAACCCTGCAGCAAGAAGAGCTGTCTTCTTGCTTGTGAGCTGGCCTGGCAACAAAACTCTGCCTGTCAGATTTTTTAAACTAGACACTACTGAGCATGCTCATAACACATGCTCAGTGGCAGAAACTGAAGAGCTTTGTCCTTCTGTCGCCTGCCGCTGTTGCCAGGTTTAGCCCCGCTACTGAAAACATGGTCAAAATAAATCTAAATTAGGGGAAAGAGGCGGAGAGGTAATATATTGAGTTGTGTAACATGCTATCTTAAGGAGGGAAGGTGGCATGGAATAACCTGATCTCATCAGATCTCAGAAGCTAAGCAGGGTCGGTACTTGGATGGGGGACCACCAAGGAAGACTCTGCAGAGAAAGGCAATGGCAAACCACCTCTGCTTCTCACTTTCCTTGAAAACCCTTTGCTGGGGTCGCCATAAGTTAGTTGTGGCTTGATGGCACTTACGTACATAACATGCTATTTTACAGCCAAACAAGGAAAACATCTGAAGATGCAGAAGGGCACACTATCGCTTATTACGGAGAATCTGCAGTGCTGCAAAAGAGCTCCAGAGCTGGGAATAACAGAGCATTCTCTGTCTCCCCCATTGTAGCTGCTGGCCTTCCATGCCCATAACGGCTACCAAAAAGGGCAGCCTTCTTCCCCAAACCATGCATAGGAAGAAAGTTACCCTAACCCAATGACAAAATGTTGGTGGTTGTGGCTGTTTTTGTTGCTGCACCACCATGTGATACCTAGAACCAACAGTCCTCCAATTCTGACCAGGGATTCCCACACGGTGAGATGCTATCAGCCCTGTATCTATACAGGAATTGGAGTTACCTAGTTCATGGGATAAGGTGTAGGCGGCCTGGAGTCCCTCATCTTCAATCACAGAACAGCTTTTGTTTCGATCACACATGGTGCCGGTCTCAGCCACTCCAAGGGTACTGCAGCTCTGGTGTCCACAAAAGTCCTGTAAGTAAGGAAAGCAACGAGGAGGAGGAGGAGGAAGAAGAAGAAGAGGAAGAAGATGAAGAGGAGGAAGAAGAAGAAGAGGAGGAGGAGGAAGAAGAGGAAGAGGAAGGAGAGGAAGAGGAAGAAGAGTTTGTTTTTATATGCTGCCGACTTTCTCTATCCTCAAGGAAGAATCAAATTAGCTTACAATCACCTTCTCTTCCCCTCCCCACAACAGGCATCTTGTGAGTTAGGTGGGGCTGGGAGAGCTCTAAGAGAGCTGTGACTAGCCCAAGGTCATCCAGCAGGCTTCATGCGTAGGAGCAGGGAAACCAACCCGGCTCTCCAGATTAGAGTCCGTTGCTCACGTGGAGGAGTGGGGAATCCAACCTGGTTCTCCAGATCAGAGTCCACACCGCTCCAAACCACTGCTCTTAACCACTACACCAAGCTGAAGAAAGCTGCAAGAAGAATCAGAATTCATTTGCAAATTAATGTTGGGCAAATGAGGGTTTGTAGTACTCAGGACTGGCCCATCTCAGGCAGCATATCTAAGATATCATTTAAATGGCAGCAAATTTGTTAATTTCTTTAGTTTATTATTTCATTCTAACCATTTGAATGTGCAGCTTCAAGTGCCCAAATGTCTTAGGCTGCCTTTGGTGGGCATATATTGTGCCTGTATTCATTAGCTCACATACATCAATATGAAAACAGAATCTCTCTTTCCCATTTCGTACATCTTTTAGACTTGCAAACAGTCACTAGCCTGATCACCTGCAGAAAGTTAAGTTCACCTCCAGGTGAACAAGCAAACTTGATATGATACACGGAAGAACAAGACACCAGGGTAGAAGTTATTAGACTGGTGTATCAATACATTCCTATTTTTTTTCTCCAGTTCAGCCCACAGGATGGCTTTGAAAGCATCTAGAAGAAGAAGAGTCAGTTTTTCTATGCCAACTTTCTCTACCACTTAAGGGAGAATCAAACCAGCTTACCGTCACCTTCCCTTCCCCTCCCCACAACAGACACCATGTGAGGTCGGTGGGGCTGAGAGAGCTCTAAAAGAACTGTGACTAGCCCAAGGTCATCCAGCTGGCTTCATGTGTAGGAGTGGGGAAAACAAATCCAGTTCATTAGATTAGCCTCCACTGCTCATGTGGAAGAGTGGGGAATCAAACCCAGTTCTCTAGATTAGAGTCCACTGCTCCAAACCACCACTCTTAACCACTACACCACGCTGGCGCTAGTGTTGACGCACCTGTCTGGTCAGAAGTATTGCCGTGTCGTAATGTTCTGGGTGACGGTCACTCAAAGGGTTGAATTGCTGTTGCCAGTTGCAGAAGTTCCGAAGCATGAGCCCTCCGTTGTCAGACACTTCCGGCCCAGCCTTCTTGTCTTCCACCACCAACACCTTCACCACTACCAAATTGATGGAGTTCTTAAGGCTGGGATGCTTGTAGATCTGAGCAGCCACCGACATCAGGGTGAGTATATGATTCTGAAGAACGAGGAGAGGCAAAGGATGAAAGAAGTCATGCTTCCTGCCCAGAAGGTCCAGCAGATAGACCGCAATTCATAAAAAGCTATCATTTTCATAGCTGGGGCCTGGAGGAGTCTTGATTTCGTGCAGCGTTACAAATATGCATTGCAAATATGCATTTCAAAAATATCAAATATGCATTGCACAAAAAAAGAGAGAAATAACTTTTAAAAATAACCTTTGCACCCCTGTAAAGTACACTAGACAAGTCTGTTTTTGATAATGTTAGGTCTTGACGGCGGAGTGAACAGTTATTTCTGGTTCCAAGTTATTTTTATAAGGTTTAGTCTACACTGTAGTCAATGAGGAATTTACAGTTCCAATGCATTCATATATATATGGAGGAGAGAGAGAGAGAGAGAGAGAGAGAGAGAGAGAGAGAGAGAGAGAGAGAGAGAGAGAGAGAGAGAGAGAGATATACACACACACATTGAAGTGTAATATATATATATATGCTAGAGTTGAAAAAGAACACCCCTAGAAGGGGATGCCAGAGCCAATCAGAGGGGGTGGCCAAAAAGTCCACTTGGCCCAGGGTTCATGCTGAACGGGGCCCTCAGATTTAGACATTGCTTAATGTTTTGGCACTTGATAGTTTTCCCAGCTTGCTCTTCTGCTCATCCCTTGCAGATGAAAAGGTGACAGGCCCTCTCAGTTTACAGCTGCAAATTTAATCATTTTGTCATTTTTTAATTTTTGTTATTGTACCTAGGAGCCTCCAAATAGGGCTGCCATCTCTGGGTTGGGAAATTCCTGGAGATTTGAAGGTGGAGCATGAGGACAGCAGAGTTTGGGGAGGAGAGGGACCTCCATGGGGTACAACGCCATAAAGTCCCCTTCCAAAACAGCCATTTCCTCCAGGGGAACTGATTTCTGTAGGCTGGAGATCAGTCGCAATTCCAGGAGATCTCCAGGCCTCACCTGGAGGTTGGCAACCCTCTCTCAAAAGCAGAAAGTGGGCAGTGAATCTGTGACAGCCTGGTAGCTAGGGTTGCCAACTCCAGGTTGGGAAATTCCTGGATATTTGGGGTGGAGCCTTAGGAGGACAGGATTTGGGGAAGGGAGGGACCTCAACGGGGTATAATGCTCCACAGTCCCCCCTCCATAGCAGCCATTTTATCCAGGGGAACTGTAGTCTGGAGATCAGTTTTAATTCTGGGGGAACTCCAGGCCCCACCTGGAGGGGGGAGGAGAGAGAGAGAGAGAGAGAGAGAGAGAGAGAGAGAGAGAGAGAGAGAGAGAGAGAGAGAGAGAGAGAGACTTAGTATTTGCTACCAGAGACATGCTTCCTCCCTCAATCCAATGCTAGCGTATATAAAAAGTTAATACAGCCCTAGAAAATGGAAGGGACCAGAAGATTATTCAGTTCCCTTCCCTACCATCTGCCAGTCCTCCATGTATTGGCTTACACAATCCAGACCTCAAAGTTCCACAAATAGAAAGCAGGTGCATTTGCCTTTGAGCTCCCACCCCATGTTAACTTTTGAACGGTGGTGAAAAGTGCTGTCAAGTCACAGATGCCTTCTGACAGCCCCTTATTGTGTAAGCCAATACATGAACAGAGGTGGTTTGCCGTTGGCTGCCTCTGTGCAGCGACCCTGGACTTCCCTGGTGGTCTCCCATTCAAGTACTAACCAGGGCCAACGCTGCTTAGCTTCTGAGATCTGATGTTTTCAGGGCTTTCCAGGTCCTGGCAAACTTCTAATCAGCATTTTTTTTATCACAGAAGAGAGGTATTTCTCATGGGAACAAGCATCCTTGCCAATGTCAGCGTTCAGTTCCGCATTCAAAATGTCTGAAGCAAGACCTGATTTAAGTCCTGGCTTGTGGAGGAGAGGGAAAAAAACCCCTCTGAGGGGCTGCTGATAGTCCTTTTAAGAGATGCAGCCACCAACACTGTGACAGCATGTTGCATTCAGGGGAATGAGCAGGGGATAAACACCGGTGACGTATTTGTGAATGGGACGTGTCCCTTTAGCGCATTTACGCACTCTCGCCAGTGTTTACCCCACCGCACCTTCTGCTTGGATTAAGGAGACAGAGTGGAGATGACCTCATATGTCAGACGTTCCAGCAATGCTTAAGGGCTGATGTTAACATCTTATCAGCGAGTCAAAATTCCAGCTCCGTTTGGCACCAGCTCACGGAATCATGTTATGAGACAAAAATGCAGCGGTTACACAATGACAAGCGATTGAGAAATGGACACTTTGCTCCCTAGGCCCGCTGCACTCTGTAGCCTTTTCGCCTCCGTTGACCTTACTATCGAGGTTTAATGAAGACCCGAGTCCTGCCTTTCTTCCGGCTACCTGCTGAAAGACCGTGTCTGCTGAAGTCAACCACCGGAAGAACAGAATCTAGGCCAAGTCACGCGACGGTCTTTGCCTCGCTCTGGAAGGAATTGTACCCAGTGCTATCAAATGAATCACAAAGGTAAAGGTAGAGAGGAAGCAGCCTGCAGGTGACCAGCAAGAAGGTAGGATTTATTCACTGAAGTTAAAAGCTGATACTGCCTTAGCACTCAGCAAAGCAGACTCAGAGCTGTTTCCAAATTGATCCAGATAGCTAGACAGTGTAGGGCTGCCAGCTCCGGGTTGGGAAATACCTGGAGATTTTGGGGTGGGGGGTAGGGGAGTGGATCCTGAGGAGGGAGTGGTTTGGGAAGGGGAGGAACTTCAGCGGCTGTAATGCCACAGAGTTCATCTTCAAAACAGCCATTTTCTCCAGGTGAACTGATCTCTGTCGCCTGGAGATCAGCTGTAATAGCGGGAGATCTCCTGCCACTACCTGGAGGTTGGTAACCCTAAGACAGTGTGAGTCTCCTTCCAGCAGCAAACAGCATGGCAGCAAGCAAGAACAATAGCCACACCCCCTTTCTTGTGCCCATTCTCTGCCCCTTCTACTCCCCACCTCTGGTTGTACTTAAAATCACAGGCACGGCTGCAATTTCTAGGGTTGGGAAATTCCCGGAGATTTGAGGGTGGAGCCTGGAGAGGGCAGAGTTAGGGGAGGGGAGGGACCTCAGCAGGCTATGTCATAAAGGTTAACCTCCAAAGCAACCATTTTTGTCCAGGAGAACTGATTTCTGTAGTCTCCAGGACCCACCTGGAGGATAGCAACCCTTAGAATTTTTGCCTTAACCCCAAACTCCCTGCTCTTTCCCTAGCATGCTGCACAGTACCACAACCATGAGGACTGCCAATCTCTAGATGTGGCCTAAAATTTCCCCAAAATTACAACTGATCTGAGCATAAAAACCAGGAATTTCCCAAGCTGGAGTTGGCAACCCTAATTACAATACCGCTTGGCAGGGAAAGGGGGGGGGAAAGCCATCATGGCCTAAAGCTAAGGTTGCCAATTCCAGGTTGGTGAATCAAACCTGATTCTCCAGATTAGAGTCCACCGCTCATGTGGAGGAGTGGTGAATCAAACCCGGTTCTCCAGATTAAAGCGCAACACTCTTAACCACTCCACCACGCTGGCTCTCAGTGCTCTAAGAGATGATCCTCTTCCTGAACCCGCCAATAAATTAAACACTGGACAGCAAAGACATAAACCAAATGGAGCAAGCAGCTATTTAGTAGAAATTCAGCAGTGATGTTCACTTGTTCCGCCAGCTGGTGTCTATTTAAACCCTCTTTCCCCATCGATTTCTCTTTCAGAACACAAGATAGAAGGTTGAGCTGACCCCATAATAAGAACCTGGCTATGCTGGGATGGAAAACAGCCAACCGGGTCAAGAAGTCCGTTTGGCCGGCATCGGCACATACATTTCACTGCATTGGAATCTCGAGGGCTCAGGAGATTGCTCAGCCATGTTTTCTCAGCTGAGTTGGCCAGTCTTTGGACTTGTGGTGGGTCAGTCAGAGCCATACAAGGCAATAATTGGGGGACCTGGATAGTTTTATCTATCTCATTTTTATCCCCACTCTTCCCCACAAGGAGCTCAGGGCGGTATACATAGTTCTCTCCTCCTCCATTTTATCTTCTCAGCAAACTTTGTAGGTGTTATGTCAGCGTGGGCGATACACGAGATCGGAGAGGGAGTTCCAACAGCAACTGCTTTATTGAGTGAACAGGAACTGCAAAACTGTGCCCAGACCCCTGCTTAAATGCCCCGCTCGGCCACCCGCGGCCACACCCACCCACTCCATGATTGGGTGGTTGTTGCCCGGGGTTCAATCGAGGACATGCAAGTCAGGAGCCTGGCGAGAACTCAAGCTCAACACAAACCTGGTTCCCCTCTGCATACATAACAGTAGGGTAGTCAGGTCTCCCCTAACAACCAGCGGGGGGTGGACGGGACTTACTGGTGGCAAGGGAAATCGCCTTGGTCTGTAAGGTGCTACTGGACTCCAATCTTGCTCTTCTACTGCAGACCAACGTGGCTGCCCACCTAGGTACAACCTCTAGGTACTAGCTAGAGATCTCCTGCTATTACAACTGATCTCCAGCTGATAGAGATCAGTTCACCTGGAGAAAATGGCTGCTTTGGCAATTGGACTCCATGGCATTTTTAAAAAGTTTTTATTATATAAGATATAACAGAGGTACAAAAGGAAAATGGAGAAGGGGAAAAATATAAGCATCTAACATATGATTAAAAAAACCTGTGTTGCAGACTTGAGCATAGCTGGGCGCTGCTCTACCTTTTCACTCAGGGACAGCCTTCCAAAGCATCAAGACCGGCATGCCTAGGGTTGCCAACCTCCAGGTAATAGCTGGAGATCTCCCGCTATTATAGCTGATCTACAGCTGATAGAGATCAGTTCACCTGGAGAAAACGGCAGCTTTGGCCATTTGACTCTATGGCACTGAAGTCCCTCTCCTCCCCAAATCCTGCCCTCCTCAGGCTCCACCCCAAAAACCTCCCGCCGGTGGCGAAGACGGACCTGGCAACCCTATACTTACCTGAAACTAGTCCCATGTTTGCCGAGACTTCCTTCCAGTTAACCGTCAATTGCAACAATAATGCATAGCCTTTAAGTGACTCAGTTCCACCTGATTAACAGTCTGCAGCATGTGCATTTCTGCACAAAGCATGACTCACTGGACGGGCCTCGCCTCCTTGGCACCCTCTTGGACCCCCACTTTCTCTTTCTACAAAAGCTAATGGAATTAATTCACTCGGCACGTCTGTGAACTGCGGCCCAAGCCTGCTGATGACCAACGGCTGAAATATTCACAGCAAATGAGCCTATTATTTTTAGCTCAGTGGTGGTGCAGATGTTTGGCATCCAACATCTGCAAGATTTAATCCTTGGTATCTCCCGTTTCCGTGGACTGAGGAAGATCTCTGCTGGTGGGTCCAAACTTGTATACCTGAACACCTGAACACATGAAGCTGCCTTCTACTGAATCAGACCCTTGGTCCATCAAAGTCAGTATTGTCTACTCAGACCGCAACAGCTCTCCAGGGTCTCGGACAGAGGTCTTTCCCATCACCTACTTGCCTGGTCCCAGGGATTGAACCTGGGACCTTCTGCATGCCAAGCAGAGGCTCTGCCAGTGAGCCATAGCCCCTCCCTGTAGGCTAGTCATCCTGGAAGGATAACTTTTGAGAAAAAACTGGTTCTAATAGCTTTACCAGAAACCAGCTGTGCACTGTATTGGTTGGCTCCCCCATCCCCCCCACCCCGTTGGGGGGGGCATTAGCAGTGGCTAGGTTTGCCAACCTCCAGGTGGTGGCTGGAGATCTCTTGCTATTACAACTGATCTCCAGGTGACAAAGATCAGTTCCCCTGGAGAAAATGGCTCCTTTGGAAGGTGGACTCCATGGCATTATACCCCACTGAAGTCCCTCCCCTCCCCAAACCCCACCTTCCTCAGGCTCCACCTCCAGTATCTCCAGGTATTTCCCAATCTGGAGCTGGCAACCCTAGCAGTACCACAAGTATGCATCAGAAACCCAACAACACAATTGCAGACCAAAAAACAGCAGCAGCAGATGGCACCACAAAACCCCAACCAAACTGTACTCAGAAACCTGAACCATGGTTTCCCCGCCATGGTCAAAAGCATGCTGAAACAGTGGTTACTTGATTTGATATCTAAAGGCAAATCGGGAGGAAATCAACTGAAACACAAAGCCACCTCTCCCCACCAACCCTAAGAGCAGGTTTGCAAAATGGATTTACCAAAATTAAGGTGCTGCTGATTGAACTTTTAGTCAGAGGACCTTGCAACAAGGTGTTTGGAAAAATGAATCATAAAAGGCAAGCAGTAGGTACGGAAGATGGAGGCAGGAACGAGTGTCATTTAGGAAACAAAGGGAGGGGAAAACAAGGCTCATTTCTCAGGGGAACCAAAAAACAAAACTTCACTGCCTCCCCATTTGAACATCTGTTTGTATGCACCTTGGCTGAGGCTCTGGTGAGCCACCACCAGCCAGGATGGACCATACTGGGCTAGCGAAGACACAGACTAAGTATAATTTGGTCCTTAATTGAGACAGAATTAACGGCTCTCGCTGAGGTGAGGGACGCCGTAAACACACGGCCTTCCTGTTAGGAAATCCAGCTGGACTAAGCTGCAGCAAATCAAAATCAGGCAAAAATTCAACGTTGGAGCGGGACTGCTAACAAAACAATCGTGTGCGGGCCAGGAGAGGGTAGAGTTTTGCAATCAAGTGAAAAACACGCACACACATTTGAAAGGCAACATTTCACTTTGTTACAGGGTAGGAGTCTTGTACCTTTCTCTGAAATAGCTATAAATCCAATTATCCTGCTGGTGGGCTATATGGGTAGACCAGGGCTGGAGACTTGTAGGGTTGCCAGGTAACTGGAGGGAGGCGGGAGAGGCAAGGACTTATAACTGGAGAGGGGATTGGTGTCCACAGCTCAATTATGTCACTTACGGCATGATCTGGAAGTGATGGTGATGCTCTATCATTAGGGCTGCCAACCTCCAGGTACTAGCTGGAGATCTCCTGCTATTACAACTGATCTCCGGCCGACAGAGATCAGTTCACCTGGAGAAAATGGCCGCTTTGGCAATTGGACTCTATGGCATTGAAGTCCCTCCCCTCCACAAATCTCACCCCCTCAGGCTGCGCCTCAAAAATCTCCAGGTATTTCCCAACCCAGAGCTGGCAACTCTATCTAGCATTCACCCAAAACTCTACGGTTCAACCGTAGCCTTTGGGGGCAAACGCTAGAGCATCACCTGACAGGATGATGTCACTTCTGGGTTGCCAGATACGCTGATCAGGCCCCGTCCATTCTGCCAGGGAATGTCCTCCTACCGCCTAGCTGAACGGCAGAGGACAACGGCAGCGGGGGCTGGAAGGTCTCCCACTATACCAGGAAACCTGGAAATCATACGGGAAGACCTGGGCTGAAATTTCCCCTGACTTTGGGGCACCATGTTTGGGACGCCTGGTGCAAGGGCTCTGCCATACATCACTGACATGACACTGAGGCTATAAGGTTAGGGTTGCCAGGTCCCTCTTTACCACTAGCGGGAGGTTTTAGGGGTGGAGCCGGGGAGGGTGGGGTTTGGGGAGGGGAGGGACTTCAATGCCACAGACTCCAATTGCCAAAGGGGCCCAATTTCTCCAGGCGAACTGATCTCTATCTGCTGGAGATAACTTGTACGAGCAAGAGATCTCCAGCTACTACCTGGAGGCAACCCTATATAAGGTGCAAAACCAAATCCGGTGCCTTTCCTAGTCACGAGTGTGCCCGAGAGAAAGCTGGGCTACTGCTGACCACACAACACTGACCACTGCACCCTAGTAAGGATACAGCCAATAAAATTCTGCTTGTTTGGAATCACTGCCTTGGGGAAGGGTAGTGAAGCAGCCAACCAACACTGTTTACAAGACCATCTCCCAAAGTGCTGAGGTTTGCTTCTTCCCCCCCTTTTTTGCAGATGTCTTGGCTCCCGCCTCAAATATCGCACCTCCTTCAACAGTTTGAAGTGCGAGCCAGGAATCTCCTAACACAAATCCAGGTGGCAGCTCGAGGACGCTGCAGGCAGTAGTTGGGCAAGAGACAGCTGGAAAGGTTGAGGACTCCCTCTCTGGCGCTGGATGCTGCTTTCCTGATCAGAATTCTGCCCACTGATACCCTCCAACGTTTCACAGATGGAGATGAAGAAACGCAAGCAGCACCTTTCTTCTCACACCAAGGATGTGCGCCCAAGCTTCCCACGATTGCAAATCGCCAAAGGCTCTGCTCCATCTGGGGCAGCCGGCCTTCCTTCAGTCAGGAACGGGACTGTTTTCAAAGCCAACAGGACTTTTAAATTAAAGAGATGGGGGGGGGGGAGCATTCTCCTACAAGAGTTCAAAACAATCCTTTTTTTTAAAAAAAAATATTTATTTGCTAATTTACATCCTCCCAATTCAGTTTCAAAAGCCCTCTAAGTGGCTCACAGTTTAAAACTGCAGAATACACAACAGCCTGTTACCTAGGATTGCTAACCTCCAGGTACTAGCTGGAGATCTTCTGCTATTACATCTGATCTCCAGCTGATAGAGATCAGTTCACCTGGAGAAAACGGCCGCTTTGGCAATTGGACTCTATGGCACTGAAGTCCCTCCCCTCCCTAAACCCCACCCTCCTCAGGCTCCACCCCAAAAACCTCCCAGCGGTAGTGAAGAGGGACCTTGCAACCCTACTGTTACCTAAATAGAATAAAAATAAGCATCATATTAAGGCACAGCTGAAGTTCAAATAGCAGACTGAGAAAATAGTACCCCATCATTTGACAGAATGAAAACTTTTTGCAGCATTCATAAATGCTCTGATGGAACAAGATCCTTGATGGAATGTGAAAATAGCAGCCTGTGCACCACACGGCGTTAATCTTAGGCTAGAGATTTAATGGCTTTGTGGGACCCACCTCATTGAGATGGTAATTTATATTTCAAATACAGCCTACTTTTGGCGCCCCTATTGAGCCCTTGAGCTGGGCCCTGGACTTCTGCCTCAAAGTCTTGCCCTGTCGGCTAGGGTAGCCAAACTCCAGGTGGAGCCTGGAGATCTCCCAGAACTCTAATTGATCTCCAGACAACAGAGATTTATTTGGTTGTTTATTATTTCCACTCACTGCCCTGCTCTCTCCAGCCAAGAACCGGGCTCACGGTGGCTTACAACCTCTAGGTACTAACTGAAGATCTCCTGCTATTACAACAGATCTCCAGCCGAAGCTGCCGAAAGAGGTCAGTTTGCCTGGGGGAAATGGCCGCTTTGGCAATTGGACTCTATGGCATTGAAGTCCCTCCCCTCTGCAAACCCAACCCTCTTCAGGCTCCACCCCCCAAATCTCCAGGTATTTCCCAACCCTGAGCTGACAACCCTAGAGCTTGATATGGAGAGATGCTTCCGGGAAGCTGGATTAGTACACTTCTTGAGGGCTGCCAGTCCCCTGGTGGTGGCGGGGAATTCTCTGCCCCACTTCTCATTTCCACAAAAAAATGGCCATCATACCACCAATGGCATGCCATCACTTCTGGCAAACCTGGAATTGCCTTCAGCCCTCTCTAGGAATTGCTGGAAAGTCTGTGGGTGGGTAAACCTTTCCCATCTCAGCATCAGCTATGAGTAGAGCATTCAATCACTCCTGGTACAGAGCGGAATTAGGAAGCAATCCTAAGCAGGTCTGCTCCAGAGTAAGTCCTTCTGTATTCGATATGGCATACGTCTTAGGACTGCAGGCCTAGCCACCTACAGAAGACACTGAATGTTGTGTCTCTGGATGAGTCATGGTTCAGGGCATGTCTCCTTCCAATCAAGAGGCTTGCCCAGAACAGTGACTCATGTAGAGAGGTGGGCTTTCTCTAAGCGTGGGCCCTTCTTACTCCGTCCAACAGTACATTTATTTTGGGTACAGAAGCAAAAACGTTCCACAGCTACTCCGGGAAATGCTGTTGTAGTAAACATTTTGCCTTGAACGTGAAGCAAAGTCACCTGTTTGTTTTAAATGTGAGACGTGAGCAATTGTTTGACAACCCGATAATATCATTCAAGGGCCCGCCTGCCGCTCTCTTCAGTGCTTGGAAATTTCACACAGGTCCCCGGCCTTCGCTTTGAGCATAACAATGTTCACTTGTGTGGTGCGCTTTTCATACCAGAGTGCTTTATAATCAGCGGCTGCTTCTGCCAGCAACCACTCCAGAGGCGTATTGAGGCAGCTGTTTAACATTACATAAAACTTTGGGGAGGAAGTCGAGAAGAATCCTGCATCCACTGGAGGGGGGGACATTGGACAGAACCTGACCGTAACCACTTTAATTGCAAATATGCCTTTTAATCTGCATATTAATTCTGGGCCTCCTCAAGATGAGCGGCCCTAGCAGATGCAAAAACAAGGTTTAAGCTGCCAGGATCAATCTACTCCTATAGGCAAGGAAGCATCAGTCTATCCAAGTTAGAGCTGCCAACCTCCAGGTGCTAGCTGGAGATCCCCCGCTATTTCAACTGATCTCCAGCTGATAGAGGTAAGTTCACCTGGAGAAATTGGCAATTGGACTCTATGGCATTGAAGTCCCTCCCCCCCCCCAAACCCCACTCTCCTCAGGCTCGGCCCCCAAAATTTCCTGCTGGTGGAGAAGAGGGACCTCGCAACCCTAGTAGTCTAGGCAGAGTCTAGCTTCATCCATAACTGCTCTATAGCTTCCTGATGCTGTCCGACCCTGACTCAGAAAGCCAAAAGAAAAGCATGACGGGAAATGGATGGATACTGACTGGAATTGGGTGCAGTTGAACATATGAAGCTGAAAGTCAAACTATGGGCTCAGCTAGTATTGTCTCCTCTGATTGGAATCTCAGTAGAAACACATTTTTGGAATTTGAGATCCTTTTCATAGAGATGCCAAGGGCTAGGGTTGCCAGCCTCCAGGTGGTGGCTGTAGATCTCCTGGGATTACAGCTGATTTCCAGGCGATATAGATCAGTTCACCTGGAGAAATTGGCTGCTTTGGAAGGTAGACTCTATGGCATTATACCCCACTGAAGTCCCTCCCCTCCCTCAAACCCCATCCTCCTCAGGCTCCACCCCCCCCAAATCTCCAGGTATTTCTCAACCCAGATCTAGCAACCCTACCAAGGATTGACCTTCTGCAAAGCAAGCCCCTCCACAAAGAGAGAGCCTCAAAATAGATCCTTATTAAAAATTATGAGAAACTTGATTGATGGAAATTCCCTGCACTATTATGTAGCTATTCATACAACACTTTTCTTCCCTATGAAGACCCAAAGTGGCTTGCAAAGTACCTAATTCTTCCTCCATTTTATTCCGATACCAACCCTGTGAGGTAGGTGGAGAGAGAGTAACCAGTTCAAGGCCAACCAATGAAATTCCACGGCAGAGTGTCTGGGGCATCCATTTCCTGGGAGGATATTTCCAGTCCGTTCACCAGGCAAACAGGTCATGTGACCTGCCACCTCTGGCAAGATTAGGGTTGCCAACCTCCAGGTACTGGGGGAGAAACAGGCACCTCTATACTAATACCAAAGGTTAGGAAAACAGTATAGGAGCGAAGAACATTTACAAACAAGGTGCAATTTATATAAGCTACTAAGATACTTATATACATACAATGTACAAACACAAGTAACCACACTATAACCAACACACAGTATGTACAAAATATACAATCAAAGGACAAAAAGTCTTTCAAAGGTCTCAGCAGGGTACCAAGTAAGTAATGAGTTCAAGTTCAATATTCAAGATGAATGAGAAGCCCTTTGATTGTATATTTTGTACATACTGTGTTTGTACATTGTATGTATATAGGTATCTCAGTAGTTTATATAAATTGCACCTTGTTTGTAAATGTTCTTCACTCCTATACTATTTTCCTAACCTCCAGGTACTAGCTGGAAATCTCCCGCTATTGCAAGTGATAGAGATCAGTTCTCCTGGAGAAAAGGGCCGCTTTGGCCACAGGAGTCCCTCCCCTCTCCCAACCCTGCCCTCCTCAGGCTCCACCCCCAAAATCTCCAGGTATTTCCCAACCCAGAGCTGGCAACCCTAGGGAAAATAAGCAGCGACATCGTGCAAAAAGGTCCTAAAACAAGATTGAAGGGAATGTCGCCTTGTGGTTATACCACCACATCAAACCACGGTTATGCGAACTGAGGAAACAGAGCCGGCTCTTCCTCAAACAGCCTTGTTTCTCCCGTGCCATCTTTTTCGTGTGTGGGCCTCCGTCCTCCGTTCCACTTAAAGTTAGCAAATAACTCACAAACAAGGCTCCTGACCTTTTAATGTTTAGTAATTAAAATGTGACCATAAAGAGAGAGAAAAGAACTGTATAAACATGGGTGCTTCTGACTCAACGTTTCTGTGACATGTGTAGCCAGACCAGACGGGCATGGACATATTTTCCCTCCATCTCACCCAGCAGCACCAGTACATCTGTGGGTGGGCTACTGGGATTCTGCTTTTTTTTTAAATTTCTTCCCTAATTTAGTGCAAGGTATTGTTGCCAATGCTTGCCCCAGGAAATGTTAGTTAAAACATAGATCTGTTTATGCTAGAGGCCAGGTTTCCATCAAGAGATGACTAGAACGTGACATTTGAAATGTCGGCGTTCTGATTCCTAGGCCTCGTTTCTGTTCTTTGCTGTGTCAGAGCTAGGGGTGCTAGAGAAACTGTGGATGTATATGAGGATGGCCAAATTAACAGAATTCCTACACGGAAAAGATATGGAAGAATTCAAAAAGACATGGATGAAGGCCATCACCTATTGGGATAAACTGGCAAAAATGGATATCACTAATTTAGCTAGTGAATTATAGAAATTAGTTTTACTTTTTTATATATATTTTATTGTTAATAGAGTAATCTTTATACTGTTTAGACACTTCTCCGGAAGTCTGGTGATGGGTCACTTTTTATGGTGGGTGGAGGGTCAAAAGGGTATTTTGAAATCTATAATTTTGTAATGCAGATCATGTTAAGTAGATTATATAATTGATACTCTTTTGTATTTTTTTGTTATTTTTCTTTTTATTATTGTAATTGTTTGATTTGTTTTTTGTTGAGCTATGTTACAAAAAATAAATAAATAGAAAGAGCTAGGGGTGCCAACTCTGGGTTGGGAAATTCTGGAAGATTTAGGGGTGGAGCGGGGCTTGGAAAGGGAAGGGACTTCGGCAGGGTACAATGCCACAGAGCCCGCCTTCCAAAGCAGCTGTTTTGTCCAGGGGAACTGATCTCCAGATCAGTTGTAATTCTGGGAGATCTCCAGGCCCCAATTGGACGCTGGCAACCCTAGGACTCAGAGCATATGAAGGAACAGATGTAATCACTCACACATTGGGCGAAAACGCACGGTCGCTTTATCCTCCTTTAATCCCTGTTTCAGCCAGGATTTAGCCTGGATCGAACGCATGCGTTCGATCCAGGCTGAATCCTGGCTGAAACAGGGATTAAAGGAGGATAAAGCGACCGTGCGTTTTCGCCCAATGTGTGAGTGATTACACTGACTCAGTAGTCAACTATGTGTGGATCCTTCCTCTTTACTCCCGTAACAACTGGCCTGGGAGATACAGTATCTCTATCTCTGGTTTCCAGGAACAGACAACAACTTTTGTTAAAGCCATTTACTTTTACTACTACTTTGTTGCCAGGTCCCTCTTTGCCACCAGTGGGAGGTTTTGGGAGCGGAGCCTGAGGAGGGCGGGGTTTGGGGAGGGGAGGGACTACAATCAATGCCATAGGGTCCAATTGCCAAAGCAGCCCTTTTCTCTAGGCGAACTGATCTCTATCGGCTGGAGATCAGTTGTAATAGCAGGAGATCTCCTGCTAGTACCTGTAAGTTGGCAACCCTAACTACTACTACTACTGTTTTATTTGTATTCCACCCTCCCCCTGTCAAAACAGGGCTCAGGGCAGTTTACAACAAAATAAAACAAATCTTCAATAACAACGGAGAATGGAATATAAAACACAAGTAAAATACAACTCTAAAAATACACTCTAAAAGAATGGTGCTTCAATATAACAATAATAAATAAGCAACCTGGTAATCTCTAGTTAACTGCCTAGCTTGCTTGGCAGTGCAGGAAAGGCACCTTGCATATATTCAGTGTGTGTGTATAAAGTGCTGTCAAGTCACAGCTAACTTATTGTGACCCCTCATGGGTTTTTCAAGGACGGAGATAAACAGAGGTGGTTTTGCCACCACCTGCTCTACATAGCAACCCTGGTCCTCCTTGGTGGTCTCCCATCCAGGTACTAACCAAGGCTGACCCTGCTTAGCTTCTGAGATCTGATAGGATCGGGCTAGCCTGGGCCATCCAGGTGAGGGCAGTGCTACTTGGAATTTCCTCTTATTGTCTGTTCCCAGGGCAGAGCTTTGTTGCAGAAAAGAGAGCGTAGGATTCAACTCTACCAGCAGTAGGGTGGCCAGCTCCAGGTTAGGAAATACCTGGAGGTTTTGGGGGCGGAGCCTAGGAGGGTGGGGTTTGAGGAGGGGAGGGGCTTCAATGTCATAGAGTCCAGTTGCCAAAACAGCCATTTTCTCCAGGTGAACTGGTCTCTACCGGCTGGAGATCAGTTGTAACTGCAGGAGATCTCCAGCCACCACCTGGAGGTTGGCAACCCTAGCCAGGAGCCCTGACCCCAGTTCCCTAGTGCTCATCTGTCCATTTTTTTCATCCAAGGGGAACGTTATGGTCCATGGACGTAAAGCAGGAGAAGACCCCCAATAGACAAGCCCGACCCTTTTGAGTTCCCTGCATCACTCAGTTGAGAAGCAACAGCTGTTCCCTGGGGCAGCCTGGGGCCGAACGCCCACCCACACTGTGACTTGCCACAATGATAATGAAACAGGTTGGGTCAAACCACACAGATGAATCATAACCTATACAGTTTTAAAATTTCATATTCCCCCCTCCCCCTGCTCTGTATACTTAGAATCCTGTCGATGGAGGAGTAAGTAAAGGTAGAGGTCCCCTGTGCAAGCACCGGGTCATTCCTGACCCATGGGGTGACGTCACATCCCAACGTTTCCAAGGCAGACTTTGTTTCCGGGGTGGTTTGCCAGTGCCTTCCGCAGTCATCTTCCCTTTACCCCCAGCAAGCTGGGTACTCATTTCACTGACCTCGGAAGGATGGAAGGCTGAGTCAACCTTGAGCCGCCTACCTGAAACCGACTTCCGTCAGGATTGAACTCAGGTCATGAACAGAGCTTTTGACTGCAGTACTGCAGTTTAACACTCTGCGGCAAGTGTTTAATTGCTTAAAAAAAAAAGAAAGTCTGGGGCTGAGGTCTGGCATGTGCCCTGGAGTGAAGCCCCACTCCTTAATTTTAAATGCTTTAAGTCAGCATTGTGGCGGAACAATTTGTCATTGGTAGGGTTGCCAGGTCCCTCTTTGCCATCAGTGGGAGGTTTTTGGGGCAGAGCCTGAGGAGGGTGGGGTTTGGAGAGGGGAGGGTCTTCATAGAGTCCAATGTCCAAAGTGGCCACTTTCTCCAGGGGAACTGATCTCTATTGGCTGGAGATCAGTTGTAGTAGCAGGAGATCTCCAGCCAGCCAGTACCTGGAGGTTGGCAATTCTAGTCATCGGAGAGGAGGTTATCGAAGGCTATACTAGCTGTTCGACACTGCAGGGGGTGTCTGTTGGGAAAAAGAGCCTGGAGGAGATATGTGCCACTCACTGAATACACCTTTTGCAAATCTCTAATTATGGCCTGCCCTAAACCTGGGTAGCCCAGGCTAGCCTGATCTCGTCAGATCTCTCGGAAGCTAAGCAAGGTTGACCCTGGTTAGTATTTGGATGGGAAACCACCAAGGAATACAAGGGTTGCCAACCTCCAGTTGGGGCCTGGAGATCTCCCAGGATTACAACTGATCTCCAACCTACAGAAATCAGTTCCCCTGGAGAAAATGGCTGCTTTGGAGTGTGGGCTCTGTGGCATTATACCCCACCATTGTGGTCCTTCCCCTCCTCAAACCCCACCCTCCTCAGGATCCACCCCCCACACCAAAATCTCCTGGAATTTCCCAACCCACAGTGGGCAAACCTAGCATTGTGTCACAAACTGGTGGGAACATCCCCAGATCCAATAGGGTTGCCAGGTCCCTCTTCACCACCGGTGGGAGATTTTTGGGGCGGAGCCTGGGGAGGACGGGGTTTGAGGTGGGGAGGAACTTCAATACCATAGAGTCCAATTGCCAAAGCAGCCATTTTCTCCAGGTGAACTGATCTCTATCGGCTGGAGGTCAGTTGTAATAGCAGGAGATCCCCAGCTATTACCTGGACAGATTGGCAACCCTAAGATCCACATACTGTTCCCCCTTTGTTGAACTGAAATCTCAGTCAGGCTGGTGTAGCCAAAATGCTAAAAAGAACACCCACCTAGTATTGCAGAAACAGAGGTGTTTGTGTGTGTGTGTGTGTGTGTGGGGGGAGACAAACCCTGAATACCTGCTTGTGTGTGTGTATGGCGGGGTGTGTGTGACAAACCCTGAAAACCACAGAGGCTTCTTCCCAATGCATGTGCATACTTGATTGCACTTAGCCTTTCTTTACAGATGCATTTTGAGTACCTGTGTGATAACCACTCTAACAAAATCTGAAGATGATCAAACACTTCACAGTTTGATTGCTCTCTGGGCAAATCCTAGAGTGAGTGCATAATAAATAAGAAAAGAAAAACCTTTCAAGTCAGAACTTTTCAAACCTAGGCACTTTTATGCTAGTATTCTTATTTTTGGAAATGTTCTGTTCTTCTCTTCCAGTGTTTGTGATTTGTATTTTGACCTGTGGACATCACACTGCTGTAGACAAGATTCCAAGATTCCATTTGGATACAAGAGTGTTATTATAGAGTTTTGGCTCTAATGGGACCCTATAGGTTGAGCCAGAGTTCAGCCTAGTGAGTTGCCTATCAACAGTTTCCATTCTTACAGCTTCATCCAATATATTGTATTTACCCAATAGGAAAATGACCCTGGCTGTAA
Source organism: Euleptes europaea (assembly GCF_029931775.1). Taxonomy (NCBI): domain Eukaryota; kingdom Metazoa; phylum Chordata; class Lepidosauria; order Squamata; family Sphaerodactylidae; genus Euleptes; species Euleptes europaea. Next base: position 12,020,047 of record NC_079325.1, on the reverse strand, counting down.
GATGATCCCCATAAAAAAGATCATACACAAAAGGCTTTTCATGAATGTATATAATAGTAACTTGCATGCAAATTTAAGAACCCCCCCCCCTTTTTCTTGATGGCATATTGAGGGGGAAAACCCCACTCTTCCTTTCAGGTAAATAGGTAGATGACATTTTACAGGATGGTATAAGAAAGAAGTACCTATCTTGGATGCGAAGGATACAGCAGATGGAAGGAAGCAAAGGCAGAAAAGTGAGACGTGACGGTAGTAGGATGAATATGTGCAAATGGAGTTAGGTATACTTAGACTTTTTTTTCAGTTGGAGATAAAGACTAGGGAGTTAAGCCAAAGGCTTGAAGCAAATCCATTCTATAGTGAATTTACTGACAAAATAGGTTTTGTATTCCACTTCTGACACCATGTAATATGCCCCCTCCTTGGATAAATACAAGATAATGAGGAATGGCTTAAAACAGCTTTTAATGGGAAGAGCAATGGGGGGAGTGATTCTAAGAAAGTCTACTGAGAAGTAAGTTCCATAGTGAGGCTTACTCCCAGGAAAGTGCTAGTGGGATTGCAGCCTAAAACATCTTGTCCAGCCCCATTTAAACCTTGTTCTAGAACTAAGGCTGTGTGACCTTAGGGCAATCCACAAGTTACCAATTCTGTAACAGTGTAAAGTATAAGGGAATGTCTCTAAAAAAAGGTTAAGGTGGTCCCCTGTGCAAGCACTGGGTCATTCCTGACCCATGGGGTGAAGTCACATCCCAACGTTTCCTAGCAGACTTTGTTTTACGGGGTGGTTTGCCAGTGCCTTCCCCAGTCATCTTCCCTTTACCCCCAGCAAGCTGGGTACTCCTTTCACCGACCTCGGAAGGATGGAAGGCTGAGTCAACCTTGAGCCGGCTACCTGAAACCAACTTCTGTTGGGATTGAACTCAGGTTGTGAGCAGAGCTTGGACTGCAGTTACCACTCTGCACCACGGGGCTCTTAATAATGTCTCTAAACTGTAAATTAAATCACTACCATGTGTAGTCTAGGAATACTCTAGGGCTGAATATTTTAAACAGAGTACAATTGTTTTAAAAAGAGATCACATTTTGTGGTGCTACTCATTCTATTTTCAGTTCTGGTAAAAAAGGTTTGATGGATGTGTGTATTGAAGAATTGTGTGTGTATGTGGGTATGAGAGAGACAGACAGGCTTTTCAACTCTGAATCTTAAACTATTGTAATTCTCCAGCCTTAGATTTCCCTTCCTAGATCAGCAATTCTGTTTACATTTCCATCTATATGAATAAAATATAAGGGAGACCATACAATATACTGTTTCTGCAACCCCACCCACTCCATATATGCAGAAAAGTTACCCCCCACGCACCCACACACCAGTCTTATTTGTACCCATCTGCTTTTTGGTATGAAGTACTCAGACAAAATAATTCCCATCCTAAAAACATAGCAATAGATGATTAGCAATAAACCACGGACACCCATGCTCTCAGTGGAAACCACTGGAATGAACAGCTCACATCTGTTTCCCTCTCCCTTTTAATATGATGTCCTTAATACAATTGCATCTTAATTTTTCCTATGAGAAAGTATATTCAAGTTTGCAGCCTTCCCTTTTGCAGCTAAAAAGTTTTCCGTTTGGACATTTAAATGCCTCATTTAGAATTGCTCGTATAAATAGCTTATGGAATCTACAGATTTCCAGGTTCTTTTCTTCCATGAAGGAAAGGGGCATACTAACTGAGATCTCCCCTTCATAGAACCGAGATCCAGCTCAAAAACCTGCCCTCTGGGGAGAGATTATGTTAATCAAAGACTGCCAGATTCTGCCACCCTTCCCAGTTCTGCTAAACAAAGTTTTTTCTCCCTTCCAAGGGCTCTGCAATGACATCATACACTACAGAGTGTATATATAAGAGGCAGAGTCTTGAATAAGATAAGTAGATAAGCTTACATCTGACATAGTAGTATTTGTTTTATGGTTACCACATCATGGGCTTGGTTTCAGAAAAAAGTTGCTGCACCAGTCTCCGCCAGAAAGAAAAATGGAAAATAGGTAAGCCAAATGTATCAGTTTACAGGACCAAAATCCTGCTAATCTGCCAGCTTCCAACTTCTATAGAATGCTTTAGGAGCCCCAAGGAAAGGAAAAAATTAGGTCAATGCAAAGATCTTTATAGATTACGTTGCAAATGTTTTATGCCTTCGAGATGGCTGCCCGTTCCCAAAAGCTACATGTTTTCGGATAGGGTGGAACTGCACACACATTACCAGACGCTTGTGGCTGTTGCAAAAAAATAATAATAATGGCATTCCCGTGTCAAATTCTTCCCTCATGAACATGTAGGGGCATTGAACACAGGGCTTCTTCACATCACATCATGTACTCCCTAGGCCCCACAAGCAATGACGAATGATGAAAGCAGAGACGGGCACAGATATGCGTGGTGTGATGATGTCACATTGTGCAGCGTTACTATACATCATAGGGGATTGGGGGGAGAATTGAATGCAGGGATGCCGCTTTCAGAGGCAGCCCTGTGTCTGATGACGTATAGCCCCGCCCTTAAATAATGCACAATCTCAGAGAGGTTATCCCACAAAGATTTTGCCCCGTTACAGCCTTTTGCCCACCTCTTCTCTTAGCCGCTGCTGACATTCTTCTTAATGACAATACTTATACGGTGCCTTACAGTGCTTACATGCGTGATCTCAGTCGTCATTACAACAGCCCTGCAATGTGGAACAGTATGATTTTTGTCCCCGTGTTAGAGGTGGAGGGATGAGGATTAGAGGCGGCAGCTTATCTGAGGCTCCTTAGGCCGTTTCCACATGGGTGTTTTGCCCCCTCTTCCTTACCACAGTGCTATTTTGGGGACCATTCAGATGACATCGACCCCTAATTTTCCATTTTCTGCATTCTCCCTGGCCTTGCTGAAATCTTTCCTGAATCTGGTTGTGTGTGATCTTTTTGGGAAAGTATCACAATCAAAACACCTTTGCACGCCATGTGGAAAGGAAGGTGCAGATTTTGATGCTCCTGCCCACATCAGCACCATTTTTCTTGCCTCTGTCCCCAGTGACTGCCATCCCCTCTTACACTATTAAGAAGGTAAAGGTCCCCTGTGCAAGCACCGGGTCATTCCTGACCCATGGGGTGACATCACATCAAAAAAACCAATATAGCAATATGCCAATTATTGATTTTTTTAAAGCCAGAAAAAGCCCTCTGGTGATACAGGGGGTGGGGTAGGGTGGCAAGAAGGCCAGGGAAACAACTGCACAGACACTGTGTTGCTGCAGCAGCTATGGAAGGCACATGTAAGTCCACCACTGTGTGGAAGCAGCATTAGTGAATTCAAGACAGCTGCAGGATTTTCTGGTTCCCAGTTCACACTACACTGGCCACTGTGCTGAACACATGAAGCTGCCTTATACTGAATCAGACCCCTGGTCCATCAAAGTCAGTATTGTCTACTCAGACCGGCGGCGGCTCTCCAGGGTCTCAGGCAGAGGTCTTTCGCATCACCTACTCGCCTAGTCCCTTGAACTGGAGATGCCGGGGATTGAACCTGGGACCTTCTGCATGCCAAGCAGAGGCTCGCCCACTGAGCCACGGCCCCTCCCCAGCTCCAGATACCAGCTTCATTGCGACACCAAGACCTGCTGGGTCTCCCACCTCTCCGGACAAGCCACATGCACCTGCTTCGAGCCTCTAAGGAGAATACACGAAAGAGCACCCTACCTTGAGCTCGTCCCCATAGAAGCGGACCATGGATGCGTCGGCTACCAGCAGGGTCTCCACATAGCGAGCCTCAGAGGTGAACCTCTTGGCCCTGCTTCCAGCAGTGTGGGGTCCCCCCTGGGCCTCTCCTTTCGGGACGTCCTGCGCTCCCTCTTTTACCCATCCCTGCTTCTGGAGCTGGTGGGCTTGCCGCAGGGGGTCTCCGCCGCGGTTCCCTCGGGGCTGGATCAGGTATTTGTCGCCGTCGGCCAAGAAGGAGCCGTGGATGCCCTGGCACAGGCTGAGGGCCACCAGGGAGTCCGGCTGCCCGTTCACGGTCCCGGAGTAAAAGCACCTCCGCACCGTGCCGGCATCCTCCTCTGCGAGGGCACCCTCGGGCTCTCCCCTGCCGACGTGCTGGATCTTCAGGCGAGGCGCCAAGAAGCTGGCATCGGGCACCAGCTGCAGCGCAAACGCCTTCCCGAAGGCAGCCACGGAGAAGGCGAGGTGCCCTTCGCCCTCCGGAGGCGATGCGGTCCAGATTGGCACCACCTCCTGGAAGCCGCTGCTCTGGACGGGCAGTGCCCAGGCATGGGGAAGGAGCGTCAAGAGCCACAGCCAGGGGACGGAGGTGCCAGCAGGTGCCAGCCTGCCGGACAAGGGCTGCTGATGAAGAGGAAGGGGCATCGATGCCAGCGGTTGGGAAGAAGCAAATGGTCTTAGTTTAGAGAGGGAGAGGGAGAGAGGGAAGTAGAGGCAGTGGGAGATGCAAACCTCCCCGCTGCTTTAGGAGAAATTTGCAAAAACGCAGGCTTTGGGGGACGGGGGGGGGGGAAACAAAGATGCAACCGCTCTACAAAGGGGAAATTCAGTTTGGCAGGGAAGAGAACAAAGCGAGAGAGATGAGCTTTATTTCGCCAAGTTTAGCAGCAGTTTGCCTAGTGGGCAGAGAGAGAGCGGGGGGGAAATCCTTCCACCGAGAGGCTTTCTTCTGGTACCCGATCTCCACTTTTCCAAGGAAGATGTCAGGATAGTTTGAAACTGCAGCAGCGCCAGCAAAAAATGAAAAATAAAGGCGAGTTGTCTGCTTGGGAAAGAGCATTGAGCTGAAAGGCGCTGGGGGGGGGATGCTGAGTTTTCTCCCTTCCTCTCCTTGCCCTTCTCCTCTCTGAGAGTTCCTCCCTAGGAAGCTCTCTCTCTCCCCCTCTTTCTCTCCCTGGGTAACTCCTTCCAAAGACTTTGAAGCACCAAAGCGGCCAGCAGAGACCTCTGTATTTATACTTTCTTCCCCCGGCTTTGACATAAGAGGTTTATTTTTGATCTCTCTCACTATTCCACATTCCCCTCCCCTGGGACTCAGAGAGGAGGAGGAGATGGAAATGGGGGGGGGGAGGTTTTGGATGGGAGTTGAAGCCAATCAGAAGCCAGGAAGACCCGCCTCTCTTGTTTAAGTGTCAACCCAAAACACCCCCTCCCCTCTTATTCTCTGGGCGTTAACTCTTTCGGGGCCTCTGATCAGCTCGTGCAGCAATCAAGAGCTGTGTTCATTTTTTTAAAATGCACATATCTTCCAAGAATGACTTTTCATCTGTAGTAGTAGAAAAGGGCAAGAGTCCAGCAGCACCTTAAAGACTAACAAAAATATTTTCTGGTAGGGTATGAGCTTTCCTGAGCCACAGCTCACGAAAAGGGCAAGAGTCCAGTAGAAAAGGGCAAGAGTCCAGCAGCACCTTAACAAAAATATTTTCTGGTAGGGTATGAGCTTTCAGGAAAGCTCATACCCTACCAGAAAATATTTTTGTTAGTCTTTAAGGTGCTACTGGACTCTTGCCCTTTTCTACTACTGCAGACAGACTACCACGGCTACCCACTGTGAATTGTTTTCATCTGTAGTCATTCTGCACCATCTTGAGTTTAGGCTGTTACCTTCTCCTGCCTTTTTTTCCAGGGCTTCCCGGCAGTAGTAAGGGGTGGGGGAGAGAAGCTTAGTAAATCCAAATTTCCCAGTCTTAAAATGCATGAAATACGTTTTATCAGCTGCCGGTTACCTTTGGTGCCCCTGCCCCCCCCCCCCACACACACAATGAAATGTTCATAGCCCCTGAAAGAACAGACACAAAATAAAGCCAGGAATTCTGTCTTATCAAACCAGCTGAGTAGCCAGGATTCATGAACAGTTTCATCTCAAAATTTCCTTGGTGTTATTATTTGGAAATAAGCAGAGAATGGAGGTAGGTATATTATGGGGTTCTCTGTGTGCTTATCTACCTATCTAATTACCAATTGCATTGACTAGTTCTTTCACCCATTTCTTTTTTAACAGATGGTATTCTATCATTCCTCTTGACATTTTTAAAAAGGAAAACATTAGCTAGCACTGACTTCTATCCTCAGTACATGCTAATATCAGAACGACCAAAAGACAAAAAATCCAGAAATTTCCCGGCTGCAAAAAAATGAATGTTGTACATAATAAGTTTGATAAACCCTCCTTAAAACAAAATCCCCTCTTTTTTCGGAACTCTTCAGCTGGATTCTCTTGTAGTGTGTCTTTGACGGCTCACTTACTGCCCATTGTGAAATATACTGATTTTTAAAATTCCTATTTAGTGTTGATGGAGTTGCCACATATGTCTTAATTTAAGAACACGATGACCATCCCTTAATTAATTTGTTTTCTTGGATTAAAGTGAAGCTCTGCGCATTCCACATGGTCTGGCCAGTGTCCGCAGAATAAGATTAAAGATTGAAATAGCTCCCCTTAGTTGTGCGATCTGAAATCTCTGCTTCGCTGCAGACAAAATATGATGGATACCTGCACCCTACCCTGCTTCCATTTCTAGATACAGGAAATTCTCTTGTGCCGATCCATAGAGAAGCAAGTTGATTGAAAGACTGAGGAAATCCTTTTGCATAAGGGACAGACCCCGCTGAAAGGGAGGGAGAAATCACCTTCAAAAAGGCCAATATGCCATGCACTTGATTGCCTTTTTAGTTCAAGAGCTCTTTCCGTCCTGATTTGATGTCTATAGAGCCTCATTATTGTGCTTTTCCCTTCGGCATAACTTTTGCATAGTGATGGGAGTGAATGGTCCCTCATTACTTCCTACTGGTCATTAGGATCAGGCCTTAATTTCCTCCACTCTGCAGTCAGTGGGGGTTGGGGGGTGGTCTACAGATCAGCCCTCCCCCCTGCTTTTCACAATGTGCTGTTTGAATGCCTTAATCCTGAAAATATTTGAAAGGATAATATCAGCACTGTTTTGAGGTTCCAGAGACCTGTTTTTCTGGAACCGGGGAAATTAGCCTTATGACAGAGGCTTGCGGACATGGGTCAATATTTAAATACTGTTTACGCTGGATAAATATCCATGTGTGTGTTTGTGTGTGTGTGTGTGTGGGGGGGGATATTTACATCTGTTCATCTCTGTTGAAAAGCCACCTCCGTTATACTCAGACACACATCAGCCGTGTCTCTAAATAGCAGCATGTTATCCAGGGCGCAACGTTTCTAATTATTGAATTTCTTTTTATAAAGCGCATTTCTTTTGGCTGACAGAAACACCACAAGCATCCATTGATATCCTTCTCAACCATGCCACATGAAAGAAATAGTCAGGGATGGTGCACTAAGTTGTGTCAGAGTTTGTTCCTGCAAGCACTGACATTGGTGGCATAATGCAATTTGTCCTTGATACCTGTCCTTGAGGCGAATTTGGGCAGACCTGGCAAGATGGAGAATCTCTACACTGTAGCCATAGGTGGGGTTTTCAGATTAAGGAAGGAGGGAAAGGGACCTGGGCAGCAGGTTGTGCTGAAGAAGAAGGAAGACCAAAAGAAGAGGAGAAGTGTAAGGTGAACAGTTGTGGCCAATTATGTTGATCTAGGGCAGAGGTTCCCAAACTGTGCTCCAAGGAGCACTTGGTGCTAAGCAAAACATCTCCTGCTGCTCCATGAAGAGATTGGAAAGAAAAATACTACTGTCATTTGGTTTAGTATATAGGTGCTAGGTGAAAATTAGTGCTCCGTGATGAATTTCTCTCCTGGAAAGTGCTCCATGACTAAAAGTTTGGGAAACTCTGATCTAGGAGAATTACTGTGGTCAACCAGTATTGGAGCTGAAGATATAGAGGACCAATGCCAGGGAAAGAGGCCCTCTGCTGGTGTGATTACCACAGCTGGGGAGCTCCCAGGAACAGATAAGGTCCAAGGGTCATCAGTCAGTCCAGAAGATGTCTGACTTGCCGATTAAATTCTATGTGTTGTATTTGCAGCTTCCCCCCAAAGGTGTGTGAGCAAGCTGTGAGCCATTCAGAAAAGAAGCATTTGCTGGGGCGGCGGCTTTAAAGCACTGTCAATGAAAGCACTTTTAGAGCAACTGAAAAAATTAATCAAGTAATGTCAAGATTGCAGCAGGAGCAAACCATGCTTTGGTGTGTGGGAGAGGGAGTAGGGGTGTGCATGGAAGTGCAGTGATCCTGCACACTGGCCCTTATGTGTTCAGACTGGTAGAACAGAAGGCTTGGTTGTAATGGGGAAGAACCAAAAGAAGAAGAGCTGGTTTTTATACCCTGCTTTTCTCTACCATTAAGGAGTCTCAAAGCGGCTTACAATTATCTTACCTTCCCCTCCCCACTACAGACATCTTGTGAGTTAGGTGGGGCTGAGAGAGTTCAGAGAGAACAGTGACTAGCCCGAGGTACCCACCAGTGGGGACTCAAACCCGGTTCACCAGATTAGAGTCCGCCACTCATGTGGAGGAGTGGGGAATCCAACCTGGTTCTCCAGATTAGAGTCCGCTGCTCTTAACCACTACACCGTGCTGGGATGTTAAACCCAGCAAGACCAAAGGCAAGGTCTGCTCTCTCTCTCACAATGCAATATCAAATGAAGATAATATTAATGCCAACCCCACAGTCAAAGCGATGACACTTATAAAGAGCAGCAGTACAAAAAAAAAAAAGCAGCAGTAAGCGAAATAAAAACTGGTAATGGGAGCAGATATGATAGAAGAAGAAGAAGGAGGCTTTACAGAAGGCCTTTACTGTCTTACCAACACCCAAATATAGGAATCTCTACAAGCCTTGTTCCCTGATACCACCACCCGGCCTCCAAAGCGATAGGTATTCTGAACAGGTTTCCACGATGATCCAGGTGAGCAGGCAGTTCCTATAGCAAATGACTGGAACAGGATTTCTACATTCAAGGTGAAAGAGTGCCATGTGCAAACAGCAGGTGCCAGTGTAGCAGGTATCTACTCCAAATAATTCAAGCAAGCGAGCCAAGCTGCTTGTTAAAAGGGAGGCCCCCTCCCAGTATCCCCAAGGGCTTTAGCCAGCTTGGCTGTGATGGCCATCTCCTTCTAGTCTCCAAGCAGAGGAAGTTTTAGGGGGATGGGGTAGCTGTATTAGTTGTAGGGATGCCAGCCTCCAGGTGGGACCTGGGTATCCCCTGGAATAACAGCTCACCTCCAGAGATCAGTTCATCTGGAGAAAAGGGCCGCTTTGGAAGGTGGAGTCTATGGCATTGTACCCCATTGAAGTCCCTCCACTTCCCAAAACCCACCCTCCTCAGGATCCACCCCTAAGTTCTCCAGGTATTTCCCACCCGGAGCTGAAACCCTAGCAGGAGAGGAAGGGCTAGTGATAGCTGCTGCTTATTCTTTGCCCAGGTGAGCAATGGAGAAGCCATGGAAACTAGCAGCTGCAGGTTCTGTCCACTTGCCTACCCTCACTATGTTGGGCTATGCCCCGACAGCATCTTGCCAAGGGCTGCCCCAACCCGGAAGCAACCCTGATCCCACCCCCTCACTGACAAACATCCCCTTTCTTGAAACGTGCCACAGCTGGGCCAGGCAGGCAGGTTGAGATTTGCAAAGGCCGAGGTTTTCCTATACAGGTTCTGTGACTGCTCGCTGAAGTGGAAAGACCAATCCAAACTGTGTGTGTGTGTGTAAAGTGCCGTCAAGTCACAGCTGACTTATAGCAACCCCGGTAGGGTTTTCAAGGCAGGAAACATTCAGAGGTGGTTGGCAAAGATAAATATTTGTCTCCAAAGCTGCCAGTACAAAGTGATGCCTGGAAAGGGGCTGGCAGACAATGCTTTGGAACAGGATGGGTTTCGTTCCCTTTCCCATGCCCTCCCTTTACCTTTGACCTTAGAGGACACTCCTGTAGTTTTGCGTTGAGATAGTCCTGATTTTCATTAGCGTTCTGGTTGCAAACGAGGGCCTGGAATGCCTTGTGGCTTTTGCTAGCCCACTAAGAACTTGTTAAAGTATAGTGGAGGAATATTTTAGTGAAGGACAGCAATTGTGACTTCTACTTTTAGGACCGTCTTTAATTTGAGGAATACAAAACGGCCACACAGTGAGTTTCGAAGGATACGAGGGATTGAATCTAAGTTTTCCTGCAATTGTTTGAGATTATTTATTAGGGAATAATCTTCAGAGCCCTACTTTAGGAAGCTGAGACCAAACTATCAAAAGCTAATTAGGTTCCATATTCTTTTTCATTTAAAAAGAGAATTGCAGGCAGTGTCAGAATGACACGATCCGATGTCAGTTGGCATTTCGAGTGCAAGGTGTTTACTCCTATGGCAGAGTAATTCCAGGCTCAGTCCAATGAAATGAATGGCCTTAGATCGGAGTTACTCTCTTTACAATTGCACTGCATATCTGACTTAGCCTTGGGTTCAGGTTCATGGGAACAGTCACTAGCCTCCCTGATCAAACTAGGGTTGCCAGGTCCCTCTTTGCCACTGGCGGGAGGTTTTTGGGGCAGAGCCTGAGGAGAGTGGAATTTGGGGAGGGAAGGGACTTCAATGCCATAGAGTCCAATTGCCAAAGCAGCCATTTTTTCCAGGTGAACTGATCTCTATCAGCTGGAGATCAGTTGCAATAGCAGATCTCCAGCTAGCACCTGGAGGTTGGCAACCCTAGATCAAATGCTTGAGAAACATTTTGAGCCCTGAAACACTCTCCTGTCAAGTCCTTCCCATTCCATCGGAGGAAGGAATTGTCTTTCAAGTCTTTTCTTTCTCCCTGCCCCTGGGCATTCTCAACAAAGCAGGCTGGAACCGGTGTGAAATGGCTCCTCTGGAATGGTGTGAAATGGCTCCCCAGGAAACTTTTCTTTTGTGCCTGTCCCTTCACATTTTCCCTTTCGGATATGCCCTGAGATGCTCTTGAATCCTGAAAATGCAAGAGAGCGGTTTGTTTCCAGCGCTCCATGTGCAGTGAGATGTAGCAGTGAATGACTACAGCCCTCTCTCTTAGCCAGAGCACAGTACAGCCACTATTATCAGGCTGATCTATTCTACAGAAAGAGTTCCTTTTAGGGCTAGTTTTCACAGGATGTTGGCACCGAATGTTCCACGCACAGCAATTTCCCCCCACATCTGTATTCCCGGGAGCAAGTTAAAAGATGAGCCGGTAGCTCGTAGATGTCAGCTATGACAACTTGTGTGATCTTCCAACTCTAAAAAATATATATCCATGATGCCAGAAATAGTTGCGTCTGACAGCTGCTAGCTGCTAATTTATCAGCTTTCCATTCCTGAGGATGCAGATTCAGGCACTGAACCCATGCATGCAAAATCATGCCCCAACATAACTTAGAATCATAGAACCATAGAGTTGGAAGGGACCACCAGGGCCATCTAGTCCAACCCCCTGCACTATGCAGGAAATTCACAACTACCTCCCCACCCCCACACACCCAGTGACCCCTACTCCATGCCCAGAAGATGGCCAAGATGCTCTCCCTCTCATCATCTGCTTAAGGTTATAGAATCAGCACTGCTGACAGATGGCCATCTAGCCTCTGCTGAAAAACCTTCAGGGAAAGAGAGCTCACCACCTCCCAAGGAAGCCTGTTCCACTGAGGAACCGCTCTAACTGTTAGAAAATTCTTCCTAATGTCTAGACGGGAACTCTTTTGATTTAATTTCAACCCGTGGGCTCTGGTCCGACCTTCTGGGGCAACAGAAAACAACATGGCACCATCCTCTATATGACAGCCCTTCAACTTGCAATCTGGTGGGGGAAAGTGCCGTCAAGTCGCAGCCAACTTATAGCGACTCCAAATACTGAGCGGGGCCGACCCTGTTTAGTTTTCAAGGTCTGACAAGATCCGGCTTGCCTGGTCAGGGCAACTTGCAAATTAGCCACGTTTAACCTTCAAGCTATCAGAAATTTGCAAGGAGACTGTGAGAAATTGTTGCAAAATTACCCGGTTGCCGAATGTCTTGTAATAGCCTAAATAGCAGGTGGATTTCTAAGTTTTGGACTTGACGCATGATGTACACATTCTTGCAAAGGTTTGCAAAAATTAGAAATCTAGAATCCTTGAGACGGGCCATCTGTTACAGTGCTACCCAGTCAATCCAGTCTAAACCCTTTGATTTTAATGGGCTTAGACTGGAGTTACTCCGCATAGGATTTCACTGTTATTTTGCCCAAAGTTGACGATTCTGATGTGAGAATATTCTGAGTTTATGCTTGTTTCTCAGACACGTTCTGACACATTTTAGCCATCTAACCCCAGATAACTGTTAAGTCTGTTTTTTTTAAAAACAGTGCCAATGCAATAAGATGCGGAAGAAGGCAATTTAAAAACTGATTACACATTCTGCCTGATATAATTGTTGAAGTGGCTGGATGATTTCAGACAGTTATATCTTAGAATGAGTACAATTATTGAAATTCCCACACATGAGAAGTCGTAACTATTTCTGCTAACTGGGCAAAAGGAGATAGAAGAAGAGTTGGTTTTTATATGCCGACTTTTCTCTACCACAAGGGAGACTCAAACCGGCTTACAATCACCTTCTCTTCCCCTCCCCACAAGACACCCTGTGAGGTAGGTGGGGCTGAGAGAGTGTGACTTGCTCAAGGTCACCCAGCTGGCTTCATGTGTAGGATTGGGGAAACAAACCCAGTTCACCAGATTAGCCTCCGCCGCTCATGTGTAGGAGTGGGGAATCAAACCCGGTTCTCCAGATCAGACTCCACTGCTCCAAACTACCGCTCTTAACCACTACACCACGCTGGCTCCCAGAAGAGACACTGCTAACAACCTGGTCATCCACCACTCAGTATTTATCCCATAATCTGGAAGAATGTTTACTAACACATGCCCATTTCTGGATCTGAAGGGAACCTTTCCACCGACTTCTTCCGCATAGGGGGGCCAAGAAGAGTTGTCCATTGTTTTGGAAACTGCAGCAGGCGGGGTGGAAGTGCTTGGGGGTGGTGTCTCCATGCCCCATCCCCGGACCACCCACTGTTATCCCTGCCCCCATCCCTGGCACTTTGTTGCGTCCTCACAGAAGCACCTATATCTCACAATCATGTTCCCCTTTGAGCCACAGCAAAGGTGGTATGAGAGCCCAACAAGTCAGCCTTTGAACAAGCACAATGTTGCGTGGAAGCAACTATCAAAATCAGGGGCATCCAGCTGGCCACACAGGGCAAAATCCCTGTGTGGAAGGGGCCACTGTGGTCCCCACTTTCATTTCAACAGACTTCACCTGTAACAAAGACCATCCCTCTAGAAAACACCACTAGATGTCAGTCTTGCCTCATGATTGCCTGACTTCTATTGAAAAAAGAGAGAGGAAAAAGACATGTGAGCGCATACACACAATCTATAAATCAATTCTAGATTGTAACATGCAAGAGATATTCCATACCCAGGACGATACGGTCTGTAAACTATAATTAGACCTGATAACGGTGACAAGAAATTGTAGAAATATAGAGAATGCTCGCTGAAGTGGACAGTCCAATCCAAACTGTGTGGGTGTAAAATGCCGTCAAGTCACAGCTGATTTATTGCAAACCCCCCCCCCCATAGGGTTTTCAAGGCAAGGAACATTCAGAGGTGGTTGGCCATTGCCTGCCTCTGCTTGGGCTGAGAGAGTTCTGAGAGAGCTGTGACTGGCCCGAGGTCACCCAGCAGGCTTCACGTGGAGGAGTGGGTAATCTGTGGCATTGAAGTCCCTCCCCTCTCCAAACCCTGCCTTCCTCAGACCCCCCCCCCCCTCAAATCTCCAGGTATTCCTGGAGCTGGCAACCCTAAGTCTGATTCAGTAGTATGAGGCAACTTCCTGTGTTCATATGAGTTTGTATTTGCAATATTCACTTTCTCCTACTGCATAGATCCCCACTGGTCACAAAAGCAGGCATTTTGTAGTAGTACAACAAAATGACGATTAAGCTTTCAAAAGGAGGATGCCAAATCCTGGCATGGTGTGCATGTGTGGGTCTTTTGCGACCGAACATATTTTTACATAAACACCAGAGGGCACTCTTGGTTTTTTATAGATTGGAACATGGTTTCACAGGATTACGTCTGAAAGGCTAACCCAACCTTTTCCTGGTAGGACTGCTATGCTTCTAACAATGATACATTTTTTTTTTTAACAAGGATAATATTTCTAGTGTAGCAGAGTGCTGGAGGCCCTCTTATGGCCTCCACTTATTGTCTTAGTCCCAAGGTCTAGGCAAAGTGCTCTTTAACACCTTCCTTTCTCCGTGAGAAAGCTTCGCAAAGGGCTATTTTACTCCTTTGTCCCTAATAGGAAGAACAGTGCAAAGGGTACTTTGGCCCCCTCCTCTCCAGCTGGAACAGCAAGGATGATAAAGAAGACGAAGAAGAAGATTTGGTTTTTATATGCCGACTTTCTCTTCCACTTAAGGGAGAATCAAACCGGCTTACCGTCACCTTCCCTTCCCCTCCCCACAACAGACACCCTGTGAGATAGGTGCGGCTGAGAGAGTGTGACTAGACCAAGGTCACCCAGCTGGCTTCGTGTGTAGGAGAGGGGAAACAAATCCAGTTCACCAGATTGGCCTCCGCCGCTCATGTGGAGGAGTGGGGAATCAAACCCGGTTCTCCTGACCAGAGTCCACCACTCCAAACCACTGCTCTTAACCACAACACCACGCTGGCTCTCCTTGGCAGTCTCCCATCCAAGTATTAACCAGGCCCAACTCTGCTTAGCTTCTGAGATCTGACGGCAATGGGCTAGTCTGGGCCATCCAAGTCAGGGGGACCTTCTAGTCCCTCCTTGTCAAGACCAGGTCCCACTCCAAGGATGTGGGAAAGAGACCTGTCCAGGTTTACATTTGAACACATGAAGCTACCGTATACTGAATCAGACCCTTGGTCCATCGAAGTCAGCATTGTCTACTCAGACCGGCAGCCGCTCTCCAGGGTCTCAGGCAGAGATCTTTAACATCACCTACCTGCCTAGTCTCTTTACCTGGAGATGCTGGGGATTGAACCTGGGACCTTCTGCATGCCAAGCAGATGTTCTACAAACTGAGCCACAGTTCAGCAGTTTCTTCAGGTGACCTCACTATCAGGCAGAGTACGTTCTGGCTGATTCTTTGAAGGACCACTTGAAGTGAGTCTGCTGGCTGGCCTGATCTCACGTGAGTCATCCAGATGTTGCATGGACACAATAAACCAGCATAATAAATAAGTAATAAACAATAAACCAGTATTTATAGGCTGTCTAGAAAAAAAAAGGAATGGGCTGTACAACCATTTGCCTGCCCTGTGTGTGCATCTTTGGTATGTTGGGTTTGTGAACACGCTGGGCGCCAGGTTTGTTCCAGATGTCTAAACTCTGAGCAACCTCTTGTGGTCTGTTGCTTTTGTGATATTGTAAAAGCAGCTCTCCTTCAGCACTACCTACGCATTTCCAACTGGAACGCTCAGCGTGAGCCTTATTAATCTGGAACGAACCCTGCGCATAACAGGTGTGTGCAATATAATGCTATATGGACCTTGGCTGGAAGCTCCAAGATCGTCTGTTAAATGTCGGTCCTAGGTGCCAACGTGTGGGTGATGGTTTTGTTCCAGCTCTGCATAGGTTCCTTGGGCCTTCATTTTGAAAGTAGCATTCCTAAAAGGAGCCTTTTGGCCACACTGGCCTCTCAGAGATTCACACCCAACGGCAAACTATTTATCCCATCCCAGGGGTGGGATGTGTGCTTCCCCCAGCCCACATACCCAGCATATTTTTCCCCAGGCCAAACTCTGAGCTAGTTTTTGCATCAGTTTGCTACGGACAACGCTGCAGCCAGCCTTTTCTAATAGTTGCGGCAGCTGCATTTCCCGCTGAGGCTTCGGAGAATTGAATGGAACAAACAAACAAACAGAGATTTATTCATAATACACAGGAACGTCCCTAACACTGTTGTCATGTCCAACTGTATTTTAATGTCCACACACTGTTAGCATTAGAAACATATACACCGAACAAGAACATGGAATATTTTAATGTTTAAAACCTTTCCCTGCATAGGGTTGCCAGGTCCCTCTTTGACAAGGGTGGGAGGTTTTAGGGGCAGAGCCTGAGGAAGGTGGGGTTTGGGGAGGGGCTTTAATGCCATAGAGTCCAATTGCCAAAGCAGCCATTTTCTCCAGGGGAACTGATCTCTATTGGCTAGAGATCAGTTGTAATAGCAGGAGATCGCCAGCTACTACCTGGAGGTTGGCAACCCTACCCCTACGTATTTTGTGTGAATGAATAATAACTGCTTTAGGGTACCCTTGACCCTCTTGAAGAACCCAGTGAGGAGGAATGCTGGGTGGGCAGGGTAGAGGAGCGAGTGGGTGGAACTTGGAGTGCTTCCACAAATCACTGTTTTAAATAGAAATATTCTTAATGTGAAAACGAGCTCTTGTTCTTTAAATGGAAGTTATTGTAATGCAAATTAAAAATTTTTTTTTTAAAAAAGAATACATAGGTACAGCTATTGCTCCTCTGATCAGCAGATTCCCAGACAAGTCGGTTGAGTTCCTGTCTAAGAAGCTTCTGATGGGGGAGGTTCCTCATCTTTCTCTCCCCAGTGCCAAATTTTGCGCCATCGCAATCAAAATACGCAAAAACAGGGTGGAAAAAAACTGTTAAATTCTTTTATACTTTCAGTAATTTTAAGATGGCAACCCTACTTTTGTGTTATGCACTAATATTTTATATTTTATTAACAGCAGCTTTTTATTAATCTTTGTAATTTGTATCAGTTTTACAGTCTTATCAAGTTAGATAATTTGATGTACTAACTTCTGGCTGGTCAAATGTGTGTGTGTAAAGTGCCGTCAAGTCGCAGCCGACTTATGGCGACCCCTTTTGGGTTTTTTTTTTCATGGCAAGAGACTAACACAGGTGGTTTGTCAGTGCTTCCCTCTGCACAGCAACCCTGGACTTCCTTGGTGGTCTCCCATCCAAATACTAACCAGGGCTGACCCTGCTTAGCTTCTGAGATGTGATGAGATCAGACTAGCCTGGGCCATCCAGGTCAAGGCGGCTGGTCAAATAGACAGTATCAATAAACTTGACTTGACATAGGTATGGCAATTTAATGGAAGCTGTGTGTTAAGTGCCATAAAGTTGCTTCTGACTCATGGAGACCCTATGACTCAATGTCCTCCAGAACGTCCTAACTTTAACACCCTGGCTGTTTAATGGAAGCTACTTATTGCAAATTAAAAGGAATGCACATCGGCTGTTTCTTACAAATAGATGTAAGCACATAACGGGCGGGAGGTATGTGCGTTCACTGTAACATGAACATGGCTAGTGAAAATCTAAGAACAGCTTTGGCTGGAAATGGCGCCAACTTTCTTAGATCTCTAATTTCTCAAAGAAAAATGTCTGCCACTTACCTGGAGTATTTGATAATGATGCTGTAAGTAGAATCAATATGATTTTTTTTTGCCATTTATGAACGCTTTTCTCAAATGTATTCTCAAATGTGGCTGAAGGAAGAAGCCACGCGAAGTAATCGATGTAATGCCCCATTCCCTGTTTTGGCTCGAAAATTCTGCAGACCTCATGAAGATTGATTGACTCATTTGGCTAGACGCTGATATTAGAAAAATACACTTGGCTCTTCCTTGCTAAAATTTATCCATTGATTTGTTTGCTGGCAACTTCCTACCCAGTAATTCTATGGCTTTCAGATCTGTTAAAACCTAACAGCAATGCAATTTGGCTGTAGGACAGGAGTTGATCTAATTGAAATGGAGGTGGTTATATTTCCATGAGGAAGAAGAGTTGGTTTATATATGCAGACTTTCTCTGTCACTTAAGGAAGAATCAAACTGGCTTATAATCACCTTCCCTTCCCCTCCCCACAACAGACACCCTGGGAGGTAGGTGGGGCTGAGAGCTCTAAGAGAGCTGTGACTAGCCCACGGCCACCCAGCTGGCTTCGTGTGCAAGAGTGGGGAAACAAATCCAGTTCACCAGATTAGTGTCTGCCTCTCATGTGGAGGAGTGGGGAATCAAACCCGGTTCTCCAGATCAGAGTCCACCGCTCCAAACCACGACTCTTAACCACACCACCATGCTGGCTCCAGTGGGCATCTACCTTTCGTCAGCAGCCAAGATGATCTATTAAGGCTCAGCCAGCTCGGACACTGGAGGGATGGAACAGTTGGCCCAGGTGATAGAGAGATCTGGCGGGATGACCCACTGGATCACCCTTTTTGAACGGTGGCTAAGATGACCACCACCAACATTCTCTCTCTTTTTGCAAAACTGATGGTCTCATTTCTGCCTCGTTTAGGTTGTTTTGGCATGGGTACTTTCACTCATGTTCATCCCCCCCCCCCGGTCTGACTTTGTTGTTCCTTGGAGTTATGCACGAGTTTTCCCTCCATTAGAGATGACCTCGCTGCCAGCCCTCACAAATCCCGGGACTTCCCGTTCCCCTGTTAACTCAATTCTTACCTCTCCCCTGAGCTCAGCCCACTTGAAATCCCCATGCATAAGGCTAAGCACGGGACACAGAAGCTTGGTTTCTCTCACAGAATGCAAACAACCAATTACAAAGCAGCATGTCAAGGGGCGGGGATTCAAATGTGTCCTGCTTCCCTAAAGTTCTTTCTGAGAAGAAGGCTTTGCAAAACGAGGTTTGGGTTTCTCCCCCCCCCCCATTCCTTTCAAATAGCTCTGTTTTTTGTTTTTGTTCTTAAAATGCTCTTGAAATGCTTTTTTATGTGGCAATTGGGTTTGGGGGGGACTTTTATCTCACTATAGCCAGTTACAAAGCAGCATTTCAAGGGGCAGGGATTCAAATACTTCCTGATTTGAGCTTGGAGACTGCTGGTGATTAGACTCCCAACAGGAAAGTGAGGGCCCAGCGAGCAACGAATTTCAGGTAAAACTCTCATGCGTTAACAACCTTAGTTTCCATTTTAACAAGCCCAGAAAATGGAAGGCTGGGGTATAAGTGGTTGCTAAGCAACTCCAGGTTATCTTTCTGGACCACAGAGTCACCACTGGGGAGCATCGTCTGTGGTTGCCTGGTAACTGTGACGTGCATTCCATGTTCATGGGCTCTTGCAAAATGACTGGCTGGACTAAAGGCAAGGAGAAGGGAAATGTCACAGGCAGCAGTTGGTGTGTAGCTAATGCAGAAAAACAGAGGCTGGGTGTGGGGGGTCACGTCATACTTTATGGTTTTAGAGGTGCACCTAAAATGCTTTACGAAGCCTGAATATAACAACCAGGTGTATAAAAGTAATTGAACAGGTACGTTCCTCAAGGAGTTGGGACTGGTTGCTGCTGTGCTTCTATGAGGTTAGGCAGTTCATGAGAGGGAGGGCATCTTGGCCATCTTCTGGGCATGGAGTGGGGGTCTCTGGGGGTGTGTGGGTTAGGTAGTTGTGAAGTTCTTGCGCTGTGCAGGGGGTTGGACTAGATGACCCTGGTGGTCCCTTCCAACTGATTCTATGAAATCCGAAAGTTGCATTGTAATGTGTGAAACGGCCCAGCTTGTATATGGGTGGATGTAATTCCATGGTTTTCTGCAGCAGCTTCAATTTAAAGGAAAGAGTGGCTTTGGGGGAGATATTTAATCCCTCCCCTTGCATGGGTTTCCCCTCAAACATTTTCATTGCCAAGCTGTTTTCATCTAGGAAAAATGTATACATACCTGTCTTTTTCTCTCAGCTCTCTATGTGTTAGGGTTGTCAGATCTAGCTTGGGAAACTCCTGGAGATTTGGGGATGGAGCTTTGGGAGGACAGGAACCTCAGTGGGGTACAATGCCATAGACGCCACCCTCCAAAGCATCCACTTTCTCCAGCTGATTTCTGTAGTCTGGAGACGAGCCATGTCCCACCTGAAGAAGAAGAGTTGGTTTTCATATGCCAACTTTCTCTACCACTTAAGGGAGACTCAAACCAGCTTACAATCACCTTCTCCTCCCTACAACAGACACCCTGTGAGGTAGGTGGGGCTGAGAGAACTGTGACTATCCCAAGGTCACCCAGATGGCTTCATGTGAAGGAGTGGGGAAACTAATCCAGTTCACCAGATTAGAATCTGCTGCTCATGTGGAGGAGTGGGGAATCGAACCCAGTTCTCCAGATCAGATTCCACCGCTCCAACCACCGCTCTTAACCTCTACACCACGCTGGCTCCCTGGGGACTGGCATCTCTATTTGCACATCAGATGTCTGGTGTTGTGCTGGTATGATAAGTTTGTATACTTGCTTTGCACGAGTTGCAGCAGGAGGCTGGAGGTTAGCATCTTGTGTGTGTGTGTGTGTGTGTGAGGGGGCAATTTTCAGGGGGAAAATGTGAGGTGTTAAATTGCCCTGTCCCCCTTTGAAACCCCCTTATATTGTTCTACGAGCCCCATGGCGCAGTGTTAAGCTGCAGTACTGCAGTCAAAAGCTCTGCTCATGACCTGAGTTTGATCCCGACGGAAATTGGTTTCAGGTAGCCGACTCAAGGTTGACTTAGCCTTCCATCCTTCTGAGGTCGGTCAAATGAGTACCCAGCTTGCTGGGGGTAAAGGGAAGATGACTGGGGAAGGCACTGGCAAACCACCCCGCAAACAAAGTCTGCCTTGGAAACGTCAGGATGTGACGTCACCCCATGGGTCAGGAATGACCCGGTGCTTGCACAGGGGACCTTTACCTTTTATATTGTTCTAGCAATTGCATTCAGGTGTTTTGGGGTCCAGGAATGACCAGGGTGGGTAGGACAGGAGCAGACTGCAGAGGGACAAGGGAGTGGGGAAAAGGAAACCTTGGACTGTGGATTCTGTCTCAGTAGTAGCAATGGAGAAAGATTCAGATGTCGCAATGCGCTTTTAAAAAAGGTGTAATGTTTTAAGAGCCCCGTGGCACACAGTGGTAAGCTGCAGTCCTGCAGTCAGAAGCTCTGCTCACGACCTGAGTTCGATCCCGACAGAAGTTGGTTTCAGGTAGCCGGCTCAAGGTTGACTCAGCCTTCCATCCTTCTGAGGTCGGTAAAATGAGTACCCAGCTTGCTGGGGGTAAAGGGAAGATGATTGGGGAAGGCACTGGCAAACCACCCTGTAAACACAGTCTGCCTAGTAAACGTTGGGATGTGACGTCACCCCATGGGTCAGGAATGATCCGGTGCTTGCAAAGGGGACCGTTACCTTTTTAATGTTAAAAATGCAAAACCTTTACTGTATTTTAGACATACACCACCCCTCTTAGCTTAACTTGCCTCACAGGGTTGTTGTCAGGATAAAATGGAGAGAGAAAGAAGCACGTAAAAGAAGCTCCTTGAAGGAAGGGTAGGATGAAAACATGACAGAAACATAGATTGACAGATTATTGTACATACCTGTCAAGAAGCCATGATTGATTGCCGCTCCCTGTTTCTTGTGTGGAGAGCCAGTATGGCATAGTAGTTAAGAGTGGCAGACTCCAATCTGGTGAACCGAATTTGTTTTCCCACTCCTCCACATGAAACTTGGTGGGTGACTTTGGGCCAGTCCCGGTTCTCTCTGAACTCTCTCAGCCGCACTTACCTCACAAGGTGTATGTTGTGGGGAGGGGAAGGGAAGGCAATTGTAAGCCACTTTGAGACTCCTTAGAGAAAAGTGGGGTATAAAAACCAGCTCTTCTTCTTGGTAGGAAACCCAGGCTTACCTCTGGCCAACGCATGAGAGATGAGGTTACACGAGATTGCACTCCTGGGAGCATTGCCTTGAATTTAGACAGGAGTTGATTTCACTCCACACAGGAAACCCTCTTTCCTGGTTGGCTTTTGGGCTGTTGGCTGAGGCAGTGGGAAGGATGCAGATCATACTATCTTGGGCTGGGATCCAGTTTCCTACCTCTGCCAGCCTTTTGAATGAAGACAAGGCGAGGGAAGACCAAGCCAGCATTTTGTCTGCTCTTCCGCCCTTTCCACTGTTATCTTTGGCTTGGCACTTTCGGAAGGGTTGTGTCAAACCAAGTAGATGGTTGACATTGTTTTAGTCAGAATACAGAAGATTTTCTTTGACTTCCTCTTTCCTTGTTTTCAGTTTCCAACTTTTCAAATAAGACAGGGCTCCCAAGGAGGGGGAGGACTAGGGGGACAAAACTATTGGGGGGGGGTGCTCCTTACTCTGATAGCCTACAAAGTTGACTGAACAAGTTCCCCACAGAGATGCGCCTGGCCCCCTTACTCTCAATCTTTTGGAGGCACCTGAAGACAGTTTTATTTATGATGGCATTTGATTAATTGTTCTGCCATCCATAGGGATGCCAGCCTCCAGGTGATACCTGAAGATCCTCTGGGATTACAATTCATCTCCAGACTAAAGAGATTAATTTCCCTATGATAAATGGATGCTTTGGAGGGGGGCACTCTATGGCACTGTACCCCACTGAGGTCCCTCAGGCCTCTGTCCATCCTCAAATCTCCGGGAGTTTCCCAATCTGGAGGTGGCAAACTTACTCCAGAAGGTCCCAGGTTCAATCCCTGGCGCCTCCAGTTGAAAGGACCAGGTTACAGTTGATGTGAAAAACCTCTGTCTGAGACTCTGAGAGCCACTGCCAGTCTGAGTAGACAATAGTGACTTTGATGGACCAAAGGTCTGATTTGGTATAAGGCAGCTTCATGTGTGTTCATTCATTCATGAGATTAATGGCTGCAAAAGACTTTAAACACTTGAAATGTGCTGTATAAAACACTTGGTATTAATCGGTGGTGCAGAGTGGTAAGCTGCAGTAAAAAGCTCTGCTCATGACCTGAGTTAAATCCCGACGGAAGTCAGTTTCAGGTAGCCGGCTCAAGGTTGACTCAGCCTCCCATCCTTCCGAGGTCGGTAAAATGAGCACCCAGCTTGCTGGGGGTAAAGTGTAGATGACTGGGAAAGGCAAACCACCCTGTAAACATTGTCTGCCTAATAAACATCGGGATGTGACATCACCCCATGGGTCAGTAATGACCCAATGCTTGCACAGGGGACTACCTTTACGTTTACCAATTAATGGGTAAGGCAGTCCACATAGGCTGCCCAATGCCTCCCAGCCTCCCACATTCAAAAACCCACAGGTTTCCTTTGTATAGTGTGTACTTTCAACTGGAAGTGTGTGTTTTTTGCCCTTAATTATACAATGACCTTAAAGTTAGCTTTCCTTTTGTGGGATACTACTGTTATCAGCTGCCTTTTGAGATTCCGCCATCCTGCCGGATGGAGCTGGCCTGGCCTTTGTGTTGGAGTGCCACGCTTCACCAAAGTCCTCACTACACGTATGTGCCAAAAGTATTCAAGTGCCCATTAAGGCAGGCATCTGTTGTTGACTTAGCCATTAACCACCAGCCTTTCCTGATTTCCCTCCCACTTTATATTTTCCCTTACTACAAACACAAGAAAGCTGGAAGTGGAAGATGGGGGACATGATTTTTAGCCTCTGAATTAAGAATAGTTCTCTTACAATCAAATACATGCATGCTTTTCTGGGTCTCTTTTGGCCCTAAGAGAGGACAGTTTGTCTGAAGAGACCTCAAAAGTACAGCTGTGAACCCAGGAACTCCCCTCTTTAAACTGAATGCTTGAACCGCTTCACCAAATGCCTTAGTGTTGTCCTACCAGAGATATTTTGAAGACATTTAATCACTTATTATCATGTTTAAATAGCATGAGGATTTCTTGTTGGAAGAATTATCCCAGTATGCGTTGCCTAAATTAAGAGGCATACACAATTATGACTGAAACTCTTTCAGAGGACAGTTCCAATTAACAAAACAAAACCAACATTTCAGACCAGTATTTTCTGAACCTACCCATCCATCGTTTTTCTTTTTATCGGTGTAAAGCGTCACATCCCAGAATAAGCAATAATCTTTGCCAGTGAGAGATATAGGGCATTTTTGGAGTGAGGGAGGGGCACCATTCAGTGAGCTTCTGTTCATTTATGAAACCCTGGGCTCCCCCTCCCCAATAACAGCCAAATAACCCCCCCTGGTTTTAATTCAGCCTGCTGTGCATGAAGAGTGCATTTCATTATGGTAACGGAGCTCATTAGCAAAACTCACCCATTCAATGAGCTTGACTCCAAGGAAAGAAAAGAGCATTTGTGGGTCACAGGTTCTGCCCAAAGAGAGACTTAAACGATGGTTGATCTCTTCAGCTGCAAAAACCTTCGCACGGGCAGGCCAGGCTTGGGGGAGCTCCCAGCCCTGTTGGTTCAGATTTCAGAAATGCATAACATTCTTCAGCTGCAGCCGCTTCCCTGCCAAATCTTTAAATCAAAGCAGAAAACTGGTTGTCTGCAAGGATGGCTTAATTTACAATTTAGTCTATTCTGGGCAGTAAAATGAAGGCATTTACTCTGACTACGTACCCAGTACACAGACACATTCAGTGGGGAGGGGATGGATGGACGTGTTAAAGGGCATGTGTCCTTTTCTAGCGGAAAGCCATCCAGCTTTGGAGCTGAAATACAATGAAAGATGGACAAGGTCTATGAAGTCAGGGGACGAGTGGTCCAATTCCAATCAGTACATAAGGATGGGATGGTGTGTCATTGTTGACCAGGGCAGGATTCAGTAACTAATGATCATGTTGACATCAACATGATCATCAACATGGAGGGCCATGCTCTGTAGTAAAGTTGGTGCCCTCTGTTAGTAAGAACAAGAAGATGATGGTGCGTGCATGCTTAGGCCTGACCGAGGCAAATGGTGCACAAAATCCAGAAAGAGAATACTGAAGAGTTCACACTTCTCTCCTTCTCTTTACAATTAAACCCATGTAGAATTTTTTCACTGCAAATTGGATTAGGGTTTGGTAAAGCCTTCACAGGCCATATAAAAGTTTTTCAGAGGCCACACTGGCTTATTATCATTTGGCCATCTCTGTCAATGGGGCCATGGCTCAGTGGTAGAGCCTCTGCTTGGCATGCAGCAGGTCACAGGTTCAATCCCCGGCATCTCCAGTTAAAGGGACTAGTCAGGTAGGTGATGTGAAAGACCTCCACCTGAGACCCTGGAGAGCCGCTGCCGGTCTGAGTAGACAATACTGACTTTGATGGACCAAGGGTCTGATTTAGTAGAAGGCAGTTTCATGTGTTCATGGGTTCATGACACTTTTGCCTGACTACTCACTAGTCCATTAGCTCGAAGCCTGTCTATTTTCCCTACCTCTTCTGTTGTACGCATTCAGAACTCTTTGAGCTGGAACCGCTTGCCAAAGTATCCATTATTCTGCTTGGCCGCACTGTTTGTTAGATGACACACAACTGTGATACTTCTCCAAGGCTTCTTACATACACTCATGATTTTCGGTGTTCTTTCCAACGGCAGCAGCGATGGAGCCCTCCACACAATAGTTTCCTGCACATTCACCCCATCCAGGCCACCAGGGGCCTTTCAAAATTGTCATGTCACTATATTTTAACAGTAAGGGGATGAATCAATTGCCATTTTTTAAAAAGTGTCCCATTGGCACTGGGGGGGGGGGGATGGCAGCTGCACAGGACAGAGGCAAGGAAAATGACACTGGTGTGGGCAGGAGACCCCAACATTTGTGGTGAAGCAGTTCAAGAAGTTGGCTGCTAGGAAGAAGAAGAATTGTTTTTTATATGCCGATTTTTTCCTCCCTTTTAAGTAGAATCAAACTGGGTTCCTATCTCCTTCCCTTCCTCTCCCCACAACAGACACCTTGAAAGGTAGGTGAGGCTGAGGCTGACTAGCCCAAGGTCACCCAGCTGGCTTCATGTGGAGGAGTGGGGAAACCAACCTGGTTCTCCAGATTAGAGTACGCCACTCATGTAGAGGAGTGGGGGATCAAACCCGCTTCTCCAGATAAGAGTCCACTGCTCTTAACCACTACACCACGCTGGCTGGAATTCTCATGGATAACTTGATCAGCAAGGAGTGGGGAAGAGAAGGCATTCAAGTTGCTAACAATAATAGATTCCACCTTTTGTGTCCTATGAGCCCAAAACATCAAGGCAGTTTCAAGAGTCCAGATGAACCAATTCATGTTTTATAAACAGAAACCCTAATTATGCTGTTGGAAGTAACTGCATAGACATGTTACACACGTTATGACAGAAAAGAGCAAGAGTCTAGTAGCCCCTTAATGACTAATGAAATTTCTGGCAGGGTATGAGCTTTTGTAAGCCACAGCTCACTTCTTCAGATACAGCTAGAATGTGAGTCCATCTATCCTTCAATAGAGATGCGCCCAGATCTCCAGCTAGTACCTCGGGGTTGGCAACCCTAATTTTGATGTGTGTCCCACCTCACCATAACTATCACATTGTTGAAAAGAGAGAAGCATGAGAGCAGCATCTCCTGTGTATTCATTTGGTCCATCTGTCTCAGAGTGTTCTACTGTCCTGACAAATTAGCTGCTGAACTGTCCAGATATAGAGCAGTTTGTGAATGTGGGTTCTTACACAGCCTCATGGGAATTGTAGTTTATTTCCCCTCTCTGCATCAGTTTAAAAATACGGCTTTTTACATTATTTTTAAAGTTCAAAAAATAATAAAGGGGTGCCTTGCCCACAGCACATGCACTGACAGCTAAATAAAAAGCACCCCATTTGCCACATTTGTATAGAAGTTGCCACAAGACACAAACAGGAACAAAACTTTCTACTGAAGCCTACTGCACAGCTGCAAAGCTATGTGGCTAGGGTCGTCAACCTCCAGGTACTAGCTGGAGGTCTCCTGCTAATACAAGTGATCTCCAGCGGTTAGAGAACAGTTCCCCTGGAGAAAATGGCCGCTTTGGCAATTGGACTCTATGGCATTGAAGTCCTCCCCCCCTTCAAACCTCACCCTCCTCAGGCTCCACCCAAAAAATCTCCAGGTATTTCCCAACCTGGAGCTGGCAACCCTATATGTGGTGTGGTGTTGAAGCTGGGTAGCGAACAGTAAGGGCGAGATGATCTGATCTGAGTCTTGACTCGTATGTAGCATTCAACAATTGAATAAGGGTATTGTTTCTTGTAGGTTATCCGGGCTGTGTAACCATGGTCTTGGTATTTTCTTTCCTGACGTTTCACCAGCAGCTGTGGCAGGCATCTTCAGAGGAGTAACACTGAAGGACAGTGTCTCTCAGTGTCAAGAGTGTAGGAAGAGTAATATATAGTCAGAAAGGGGTTGGATTGAGCTGAATCATTGTCCTGCAAAAAGTATCAAAGGTAATGTGCTAAACATTGTCCTGTAAGTATCAAGATAATGTGCTAATGAGGGTGTGGTATGTTAATATGGAACCATTGTATCCTGAAGTGATCTGTTAATGTGTGAAATCCAAAGCTAATCTGCATGGCTATTGTTGACTGTAGTCTTTGTTAGTCTGGAGGTTTTCAGGACAGGAAGCCAAGCCTTATTCATTCTTAAACTCTCTTCTTTTCTGTTAAAGTTGTGCTGATGTTATGAATTTCAATGGCTTCTCTGTGCAATCTGACAAAATAGTTGGCAGAATTGTCTAGTCTTTCAGTGTCTTGGAACAAGACATACCACACCCTCATTAGCACATTATCTTGATACTTACAGGACAATGATTAGCACATTACCTTTGATACTTTTTGCAGGACAATGATTCAGCTCAATCCAACCCCTTTCTGACTATATATTACTCTTCCTACACACTTGACACTGAGAGACACTGTCCTTCAGTGTTACTCCTCTGAAGATGCCTGCCACAGCTGCTGGCGAAACATCAGGAAAGAAAATACCAAGACCACGGTTACACAGCACAGATAACCTACAAGAACCAATGAACTCTGACTGTGAAAGCCTTTGACAATATTTTGAATAAGGGTATGTTTGCCTTGTTCGTGCATATACTGTGAAGTTCTTAGCATGTGTAGCGCAAACATTTCGGGCTGGGGTGTTAGAAACATGCATGATTCCTCCCTGAATTTCAGACTAGTTTCCAAATTGTGGCGAACAGACCAGAAGGATCCTCTGGGATCATTATGTTCAATCCTATGCACCAATAAAAACACAAAACTTGAACTGTGTCTGCTTGATTAATGTGCCTCCTAACTCTGAGGAAGTTAATGAAATCCATAGCAGGGATGGATAACATCCATCTGATACATCTGCATATAGTCCCCAAGGAGGATGAGTTAGAATTCTCAGAATCCCAACATTTATTTTTAAAAGTTACTCATCCTTATGGAGAGAGAAATATTAAACAAAACACGACTGCAAAATTAGGAAAGGATTGTGAAAGATCGTGAACAAGTAAGTTCAAGTTCATTACACTTTTGAACATCTTTGTTTTCTAGGCCTACCTGTTAGGACCTTGCAAAGGATGCTTTAAGATTTTCATATATGAAGGTAGCAATTTTGGAATCAGAATATACCTGGCGACTGTAGTTTCATCTGTAGTGATTCAGAAACTGAAGCAAGTTTATTGTGTGTGCGCACACCACAATTTCTTTCACTATTAACTAATACACTCTTTGCAAGTCAGTCATTTTCCCCATTATTGCTTCCTTCTTCTTTGTTTTCTTGATTAATCATACAGAGCCAGCATGGTGTAGTGGTTAAGAGCGGTGGTTTGGAGTGGTGGACTCTGATCTGGAGAACCGGGTTTGATTCCCCACTCCTCCATATGAGCGACGAAGGCTAATCTGGTGAAATGGATTTGTTTCCCCACTCCTCCACATGAAGCCACCTGGGTGACCTTGGGCAAATCACTCTCTCTCAGCCCCACCTACCTCACAGGGTGTCTGTTGTGGGGAAGGGAAGGCGATTATAAGCCGGTTTGAGTCTCCTTTAAGTGGTAGAGAAAGTTGGCCAAGTCTTCCTCCTCCTCTTCCTCTGTAGCAGAAAAGTAATATTCTTAATTAATGGGCAAGTCAATAAATGCCTGCTTGGCTATTTTCATTAACATGACTTTTGAATTTGATTCAAGTGCAGATGGTAGGTAATAACTTACAACTTTGAATTGCTTTCCAGAAATCTGATTCAAGTTTATGCTTTGGCCAACTTTCATCACACTGTTTTGCAAAAAAGTGGGGGTGGGGGAGAGCTGAATAGCTTTGCCTTGTTTCTCTGCTGAAGTCAGAATGGTAGGCTGATGCGATGGTGTTACAGATAGAGCAGAGGTGACTGACGGGTTAAGAATCCAATTGGTGTTTTTTCATATCTAAATCAGAGTGGTAAACTGCAGTACTGCAGTCCAAGCTCTGCTCACGACCTGAGTTCGATCCTGGCAAAAGTCGGTTTCAGGTAGCCGGCTCAAGGTTGACTCAGCCTTCCATCCTTCCAAGGTCGGTAAAATGAGTACCCAGCTTGCTGGGAGTAAAGGGAAGATGACTGGGGAAGGCACTGGCAAACCACCCCGCAAACAAAGTCTGCCTTGGAAACGTTGGGATGTGACGTCACCCCATGGGTCAGGAATGACCCGGTGCTTGCACAGGGGACCTTTACTGTTACCTCTTAAAATCTAGTTTCATCACTAGTGACTGCAGATAGCTGTCATAGGTTGTTTATGCATGGGAGTTTTACCTGAGGTTCGTTGCTTGCTGGACCCACACTTTCCTGTCGGGAGTCTATGCACCAGCAGTCTCCAAGCTCAAATCAGCTTACTGCTTTTCATTCTGCACTAGGTTTTGCATTTTGCCTATCCAAAAACAGACGAGAGTGTCTCACGTCCGCTCTGAGTGGACAGATTACTAGGGTTGCCAGGTTCCTCTTTGCCATCAGCAAGAGGTCTTTGGGATGGAGCCTGGGGAGGGGAGGCACTTCAATGCCATAGAGTCCCATTACCAAAGTGGCCATTTTATCCAGGTGAACTAATCTCTATCAGCTGGAGATCAGTTGTAATAGCAGGAGATCTCCTGCTAGTAGCTAGAGGTTGGCAACCCTACTGATTGTGTTGTAATGCAGTTCTTTGATCTCCCCAGAGATCAGCCCTGGTCGAATCATCTCCATTTCCATGCATAAGCCAAAGTGTGGGAGTGGGAAGCTGGAGGGGTGTGTGTGATGTTTTTCTCACAGTAAGCGCTACAGCCAATTACAAAGCAGCGTTTTGAAGGGGCGGGGACTCCAATGCGTCTGGATTTCTGCTGGTGATTCTGCAATACTCCAGAAACCCCAGGACTATTTCCAGGGCAAACAACAACATGCACAGAATTTTTAGGATTCAGAACAGAAAAGTGTGGGTCAAGAGAGCCTCAAACCCCACGCACAACTCCCATGCATAAAAGACCAAAGACTCCACCCTCCACAGCAGCCATTTTCTCAATGGGAACTGATTTTGGTAGTCTGGGCATCTCCAGGTGCCACCTGGAGGGTGGCAACCTTATCCATCAAGGTCAGTAGTGTCTGGCAGCAGCTCTCCAGAATCTCTGGTAGCGGCAATTCACATCACCTACTGCCTGACCCTTTATAACTAGAGATTGAACCTGGGACCTTCTGCATGCAAAGCAGAGGCTCATCCATTCAGCCACAGCACCCCTCCCCCCACGACATCGCTCAGCAAGGCCTGGTACACAAACTAGTCTGTCAGGTAGGGTTGCCAGGTCCCTCTTTGCCACCGGCGGGAGGTTTTTGGGGAGGAAGACGGGGTTTGGGGAGGGACTTCAACACCATAGAGTCCAATTGCCAAAGCGGCCATTTTTTCCTGGGGAACTGATCTGTATCGGCTGGACATCAGTTGTAATAGCAGATCTCCAGCTAGTATCTGGAGGTTGGCAGCCCTACTGTCAGGTGCCACGTTTTTTTTTTTTTTTTTTTTGCGGCAACAGATTAAGGCCTAATTTAGACACAGCTCCAGTAAGGCACAGCGTTCCCCCTTGTGCCTTTACACAGGCTCGGTCTTGCATTTAAACTGTGCTCCAGCCGATGCAAACCGGTTCAGTGGGCTTTGTTTGCACAAATGGTTGCCAGGTCCCCGATGGGGGTAGAATAGGGTTGCCAACCTCCAGGTACTAGCTGGAGATCTCCCACTTTACAACTGATCTCCAGCCGATAGAGATCAGTTCCCCTGGAGAAAATGGCTGCTTTGGCAATTGGACTCTATGGCACTGAAGTCCCTCCCCTCCCCAAACTCCACCCTCCTCAGGCTCCGCCTCCAAATTTTCCTGCCAGTGGCGAAGAAGCACCTGGCAACCTTAGGGTAGGATTGCCAGACCCAGGTTGGAAAATGCCAGGAGATTAGGGGATTGAGCCTGGGGAGGACAGGAGCCTCAGTGGAGTACAATGCCTTAGATTCCACCCTCCAGAGTATCCATTTTCCCCAGGGGAAGTGATCTCTGTAGTCTGGAGATTATCTGTATTTCAGGGGGATCCTCAGGTCCCACCTGGAGGCTGGCACTCCTATTTGCACATCAGATGTCTGGTGTTGTGCTGGTGTGATAACTTTGTACACTTGCTTTGCACGAGTTGCAGCAGCACAGACGAAACGAGAAGAAGAGCCCGTGCAAAGTTGTACGGCAAAGCTCTCCCCCTTGCCAGCAACATATTTCAACGAGGCCAAACACAGCAAGCCCCCCGGGACAGGGTTGTTTGGGTTATACATTTCGAAAAGTACACTAGACTTGAACTGATTTCACGGTCAGGGTTATCTCCACTTCAGGAACACTGGGAACTGTATTTCAGAAAGGGAGCTAGAGATCCCTACAGATAAACGTGTCCTAGAACGGCAACAATTGAGGCCTAAACAACATCCTAGAATTTTAGTTGCGACGAGATGTAGTTCACCAGGATCAACATTGTTATTGGCTAAACTGTTTTGTGTCTTGCCTCACATGTACACGTAAACACATGAAGCTGCCTTATACTGAACCAGACCATTGGTCCATCAAAGTCAGTATTGTCTACTCAGAACTGTAGCTGCTCTCCAGGGTCTCAGGCAGGGGTCTTTCACATCACCTGCTTGCCTAGTCCCTTTAACTGGAGATGCCGGGGATTGAACCTGGGACCTTCTGCATTCCAAGCAGATGCTCTGCCACTGAACCACAGCCTCCTAACACCAAGGGCCTTAATTCCAAAGGAGGGTTGCCAGCCTCCAGGTGGGTGCTGGAGACCTCCCAGAATAACAACTTATTCATCGCTTATTTATTTATTTATTTATTTATTATTTAAATAATGCATTCCGCTTCTCCTGGAGAAAATGGTTGCATTGGAAGGTGGATTGCATGGCATTATACCCTACCAAGGTATAATTGCATGGCATTATACCCTACAAAGGTATAATCCAAAGGTCCCTCCACTCCCTAAACCCCACTCTCCCAGGCTCCACCCTCAAATCTCCAGGTATTTCTGAACCCAGAGATTGCAACCCTATGCTAAAGTCACTGAAAGCCAGTGTGGTGTCATAGTTAGTGTGTTGGGTTAGAATCTGGAAGTAGAGTTGTCAACCCCCAAACAGAACCTGGAGAACCCCTGGAATTACAACTGATCTCCAGACTAAGAGATGAGTTCTCCTGAAGAAAATTGTCGCTTTGGAGTATAGACTCTATGGCATTATACACCACTGAGGTCTCTCTCTTCCCCAAACCCTGCCCTCCCCAGGCTCCACCCCCCCAAATCTCCAAGAGTTTCCCAACCCAGAGTTGGTAACCCAGAGGTGGTGGGGTTAGGGTTGCCAGGTCCCTCTTCACCACCAGCAGGTTTTTTGGGGGCGGAGCCTGAGGGTGGGGTTTGAGGAGGGGAGGGACTTCAATGCCATACAGTCCAATTGCCAAAGCGGCCATTTTCTCCAGGTTAATTGATCTCTATCGACTGGAAATCGGTTGTAGCAGCAGGACATCTCCTGTTAGTAGCTGGAGAATGGCAACCCTAGGTAGGCTATAAGTGGCTAGCTACATATTGACGCATGAGATGCAGTTCAATTTTGTACAAGCATACCTCTGAGATATTGCGGGTTTGGTTCCAGACCACCGCAATAAAGCAACTGTTGCAATAAAGCGAGTCACATGAAATTTTGGTTTCCCGGTGCATATAAAAGTTATGTTTACACTATACTGTAGTTTATTATTAAGTGTGCCGCAGCATTATGTGTAAAAGAAACAATGAACTGTAATAATAATGAAAAAGTCTGAAATATTGCCAAACTTACCAAAATGTGACTCAGAGACACGAAGTCAGCACATGCTGTTGAAAAAAGGGCGCCGATAGACGAGTTCATAAACGCAATATCTGTGAGGTGCAATAAAGCGAGGCACAATAAATGGAGGTATGCCTGCACAGCTATGATTGGAAGTGAAGCCTTGCTGAGTTTAAAGAGACCCCTTTCCAAAGCTGAGGTGCATCTTGAGCTCTCTGTGCCATGTAAGACGTGTGCAGGGCTGCATCCACACATTGTTGGGTATTGTGCTATTGTTGTGCTATGGCAATCATTTGCAACTGGATTGGCTCGTCTGTGCAGGAAAACCCAGTCGCCAACCATTGCTATAGCACAACGCCCCACAAATATGTGGATGCAGTTCTTGATGCTATTAATTCTTCTTTCCTGGAGATCTCCATGTTCTGTCTGGGGTGGCAACTCTACTTCATTTATACCTCACTTTGGTTCATTGTGGGAAATCGAAGTGTCTTACATCATTCCTCTTTCCTCCATTTTACTCTCACGACAACCCTGTGAGGTAAACTGAGATCCAGTGTGGTGTAGTGGTTAGGAGCGGTGGGCTCTAATCTGGAGAACCGGGTTTGATTCCCCACCTCTCCACATGAGCAGCAGACTCTAATCTGGTGAACCAGGTTGGTTTCCCCAGTCCTACCCATGAAGCCAGCTGGGTGATTTTGGGTTAGTCACAGTTCTCTTTGCACTCTCTCAGCCCCACCTACCTCGCGAGGTAGAAGAAGAAGAGTTGATTTTTATATGCCAACTTTCTCTACCATTTAAGGAAGAATCAAACCTTCCCTTCCCCTGGAAGCACTGGAATCTATGGCACTGAAGTCCCTCCCCTCTCCGAACCTTCCTCAGACTCCACCCCCAAAATCTCCAGGTATTTCCCAACCCAAAGCTGGCAACCCTAAGCCCCAACCTGGAGGTTGGCAACCTTATACTGGCATTGGAATAATGTGTGTGTGTGTGAATATCTGCAAAATATCGCTGAACTAAGGAAAAGGATGAGTGGG
Organism: Euleptes europaea; assembly: GCF_029931775.1. Classification (NCBI taxonomy): domain Eukaryota; kingdom Metazoa; phylum Chordata; class Lepidosauria; order Squamata; family Sphaerodactylidae; genus Euleptes; species Euleptes europaea. The sequence goes on along the minus strand of NC_079325.1, from coordinate 11,985,988 downwards.
AGTTATTTGTTTAATTTCAAGCGACCCCAGAACAGGCAGCGGTTTCAAACCAGAGCTTTCCAAGTCGGAAACGATAAGCGGAGCACCAATTAAGAGGAGGGAGACAGGGAGCCCCATGCGCTCTTTGGCTCCGTTCAGAGGCATCTTTAAAAAAAGACAAAAGAAAACTCACATCCTTTTGGCAGCTGCCTTTGGCTTGTCATCGCTTTCCCGGGGCTCAGGAAAAGCGCACAGATCCCAAACCAAACACCAGCCCTCTGGAAAGCAGCAGGGTCAGAGAAGCGGGGCCTTTAATTAGAGAGGGAGCGAGAGCAAAAGTGGAAACGAGGGCAAAGCGGCTGCGGAGAAGGAGGCAGGAAAAGGGAGGGCGCGCGCGCCGCGGGGCTGCAAAAAGCCGCATCCCGCACGACCTTTTTTTGCAATTGCAAAAGTCAGCTCCACCGGGGCGTGTTTTTTTTGGGTTTTTTTGATTGCAACGCCGAGCCTCCAACCCGCCCGGGCTCTTTAAAAGCCGAGCGAGAAGGCGCCGCACCGGGCGGCTCGGAAGCGGGGAGCGCGGCAAGTGGCCGAGGGCAGGTCCAATAGGACTCTTCGGCACCTCCCCTTGCAAAGAAAAAAAAAAGACAAGAGCGGAAAAAAAAGGGGGAAACTCCGGTTGCAAGCCGCTCTTTTCGCGCCGGCACATGACAGCGGTGTATATAAAGCCCTGAGAAGTCCGATGCATTGGTGAAAAGGCCGGCGCTGCAAAGGGGGGAGGAGGAGGAGGAAGAAGAAGAAGAAGAAGAAGAAGAAGAAGGCGCCCGGGATGCCCCTTTAAGCCGGAGCCGGCCAGGCGGCTGGCGGAGGTCCCCCTCCTCTGTCCCCGGGCCGCCCCGCGGGTTCCCAGCGCCCCTGCCGCCGTCCGTCGGTCCGTGGGTCCGCCCTCCCTCGCCATGCTCCGGCGGGGCTCCCTGCTGCTGTGCCTGGCCGCCCTGCCCGCCCTGTGCGCCCCGCCGCCGGAGACGGAGCTCGTCACCCCGCTCCTGCTGGACGGGCCGCGGCGGCCGTTCAAGCGCGGGCCGGCCGAGCCTCCCGGGCGCGGGGCGGTCTACCGGATCCGCGCCTTCCGCGAGGACTTCTACCTGCGCCTGAGCCCGGACGCGCAGTTCATCGCGCCCGCCTTCAGCACGCAGTACCTGGGCTGGGGGAAAGGAGGCGAGGAGGCCGCCCCGCGCCACTGCTTCTACTCCGGGGACGTCAACGCGGAGGCGGACTCCTTCGCCGCCCTGAGCCTGTGCGGGGGGCTGACGGGGGCTTTCGGCCACCGCGGCGCCGAGTACCTCATCAGCCCGGTGAAGGGCGGCGGAGGCAACCGGGCGCGGTGGGGCGGCGGCGGCGAGCACCTGCTGCAGCGCCGCGCCCCCGCCCGCCGGCCCGCCTCCCGCTGCGGCGTGGCCTCGGGGCCGGCCCCGGCCCTCCGGCAGGCCCTGCAGGGCTACCGGGGCGCGCCCGGCCGCGCCAACGCCACCGCCACGGCGGCCGGCCGCGCCAAGCGCTTCGCCTCGCTGCCCCGCTACGTGGAGACGCTGGTGGTGGCCGACGAGTCCATGGCGCGCTTCCACGGCGCCGACCTGCAGCACTACCTGCTCACCCTCATGGCCGCCGCCGCCCGCCTCTACCGCCACCCCAGCCTGCGCAACCCCGTGCACGTGGTGGTGGTCAAGTTCCTGCTCCTGGGGCGCGACGACAAGGGCCCCAAGGTCACCGACAACGCCGCCCTCTCCCTGCGCAACTTCTGCGCCTGGCAGAAGAAGTGGAACAAGGGCAGCGACAAGCACCCCGAGTACTGGGACACCGCCGTCCTCTTCACCAAGCAGGTGGGGCGCGCTGCGGCCGGCCGCTTGGGGCGGGAGGGGCCGGGCCACCCCCCCCACTCCCACTCCCACTCCCACTCCCACGCAGGAGCGGCGGCGGCTTCATTAAGCGACGTGGGGATTAGTTGCAATAGCAAAAGCGCGTGCGCTTCCTTTGCAGGTGGAAGAGGGTGGAGGAAAGTCACGATACGTTTGCGATAGTAACCTTTTAGGGGTTTTTTTTTTTAAATTAATTATTTAATTATTTTTTAAATTATTTAATTATTTTTGTCAAATTTTAGTGTTAAGTGCTGATTTTTACATGGATGCATTAAACGAAGGAAAATAATAAACATTCATGAAACAAACAAAAAAAAAGGAGCGACCCGCGGCTTCGTTAAGCAGCATGGGGATTAGTTGCTATAGCAAAAGTACGTGCGCTTCCTTTGCAGGTGGAAGAGGGTGGAGGAAAGTCACGATACGTTTACGATAGTAACCTTTTAGGGTTTTTTTTTAAATTATTTTTGTCAAATTTTAGTGTTAAGTGCTGATTTTTACATGGATGCATTAAACGAAGGAAAATGATAAACATTCATGAAACAAAAAAAAAAGGAGCGGCTTCATTAAGCAGCATGGGGATTAGTTGCAATAGCAAAAGTGCGTGCGCTTCCTTTGCAGGTGGAAGAGGGTGGAGGAAAGTCACGCTACGTTTACGATAGTAACCTTTTAGGTTTTTTAAAAAAAATTATTTTTGTCAAATTTTAGTGTTAAGTGCTGATTTTTACATGGATGCATTAAACGAAGGAAAATAATAAACATTAATGAAACAAAAAAAAAAAAGGAGCGGCTTCATTAAGCAGCATGGGGATTAGTGGCTATAGCAAAAGTGCGTGCGCTTCATTGGTTCTTGTAGGTTATCCGGGCTGTGTGACCGTGGGCTTGGAATTTTCTTTCCTGACGTTTCGCCAGCAGCTGGTCTGTATTTGTATCCTGCCGCTGGCGGTGCATGGCAGTCCCCCTCTCATTCTCACAACAGGCTTGTGAAGTAGGTGGAGGGTGAGAGCGTCTGGCCCGAGGTCACCCAGTAAGTTTCAGGGCAAGCAGAGATCCGAACCCAGGTCTTCTGGGTCCTAGTCCAGCACAGTAACCACTAGGCTACACTGGCTGTCAAGTGGCACTTTAGAGACCCCAGCATCGACTTTTCAAGTCAGAACTCACTTCATTTGCTACAGACCACCAAGGAGTAGTTCTGTGGATGTGTGTGGAAAGGGGCCATGATCTTTGAGAGAGGCTGTGGCTCAGTGGTGGAGCATCTGCTTGGCATGCAGAAGGTTCCGAGTTCAATCCCCGGTATCTCCAGTTAAAAGATCTGGCAGCAGGTGATGTGAAAGACCTCTGCCTGAGACCCTGGAGAGCTCCTGCCGATCTGAGTAGACAATACTGACAGACCACCCAAAGTTACGGTATCGTTTACTCTGCTCTGGTTAGACCTCACCTAGAGTACTGTGTTTAGTTTTGGGCACCACACTGCAAGAAGGATGTAGACAAGCTGGAACGTGTCCAGAGGAGGGCAACAAAGATGGGGAGGGGTCTGGAGACAAAGTCGTATGAGGAAAGGTTGAAGGAGCTGGATATGTTTAGCCTGAAGAGAAGACTGAGAGGGGATATGGTAACCATCTTTATGTACTTAAAGGACTGTCATATGGAGGATGGTGCCAGGTTGCCCCAGAAGGTCGGACCATAACCAATGGGTTGAAATTAAATCAAGAGTTTTTGGCTAAACATTAGGAATAACTTTCTGACAGTTAGAGCACCTTAGGAGGTTTTAAAGCAGAGGCTAGATGGCCATCCGTCAGCGATGCTGATTCTGTGAATTTAGGCAGATCATGAGAGGGAGGGCAGGAAAGGTTGCGTCAGTGTTTGGCTCTCGTAGCCTTCTCTTACATGCCCAGGGTAATGCTGATCACCACTTCATATGTGAGGTCACACATTCTTTCAGATGCAATCCTTGAAATGCTTTCTCGGGCCTAAATCACATTGAACTCAATGGGGACGTGTATGTAAATAATGCAGTGGTGCTCCAAATGCATTTCGTCAAAGTCCTTGCCCAGCAAATGTTGAGTTTAATTCTACAGTGCCCCCCCCCCCCCGCAGCAACAAAAGTGCAGTGCGCATATACAATTGCCTTGCACAGAGTCAAGTGATTGGTTCATCTAGTATTGCCTGCTTAAGATGCCCTCCCCCCCCTGGAATCTCGGGGGGGGGGCTTTACTAGCTTGGCTCCTGGAGATCCTTTAAATGGGGACTGCAGGAATCGAACCTGGGACTCTGCGCATGCAAACTCTGTGCATGCAAAGCATGTGGCTGCCATTGAGTTGTGACCCTTCCTGTAGTGGGGTGGTTACTTTGTGGGCTGTGTGCTTGGCATACTTGGGATTCTTTTTGAACAGCAGCCCAGAAGGAACAAAAAAACCCAGAAGGAAACATTGGCACAGTTTTTTAGTGCAGCCGGTAAATGGGTCAGAGGAATTACGTTCTTCAATGGGAGGTATTTTCAGCAATTGGCCAGTGGGCACCTCCTCAGGGAGGGAGGAGCCACTCTGGTTCCCTCCCCCCCTTGCACGCAGGTTGAGATATTCCAGCTATTCTGAATTTACATCATGGAGCGGCAATTCCCTGCTACTGTGTGGTTCTGAGGATTTGCTGGCGGCTTCCACATCTGCAGCATTTTGGATTTTCAGTGGGGTGTGTGGAAAAGTAACGACAAAGGGGGAGGGATTGGCAGGGTGGTGATGAAAAGTGGTGTCAAGTCGCAGCCGACTCTGCGACCCCATAGGGTTTTCAAGGCAAGAGACTTACAGAGGGGGTTTGCCATTGCCTGCCTCTGCGTAGCAACCTTGGACTTCTTTGGTGGTCTCCCATCCAAGCTGATCCTGCTTAGCTTCTGAGATTGACAAGATTGGGCTAGCCTGGACTATCCAGGTAAGGGCAGGAGTGACAGAAGTTTATCATACTACAAAGGGTGTGAAGAAAGTGGATAGAGAGGAATGGTTCTGAGTCTCGTACGAATGGAATAGGTTAGCAGTTCCCAAACTTTTCAGGAGAGACATTCGTCACGGAGCGCTAATTTTCACCTAGCCAGCATGGTGTAGTGTTTGAGAGCAGTGATTTGGAGCGGTAGACTCTCATCTGGAGAACCGGGTTTGATTCCCCACTCCTCCACATGAGCAGCGGAGGCTAATCTGGTGAACTGGATTTGTTTCCCCACTCCTACACATGAAGCCAGCTGGGTGACTTTAGGCAAGTCCCTCTCTCTCAGCCCCACCTACCTCACAGGGTGTCTGTTATGGGGAGGGGAGGGGAAGGGAAGGTGATTGTGAGCCTGTTTGAGTCTCCCTTAAGTGGTACAGAAAGTCGGCATATAAAAACCATCTCTTCTTCTTCTGTATGCTAAACCGAATGACGGTAGTATTTTTCTTTCCGATCTCTTCACGGAGCACTAGGAGATGTTTTGCGGAGCACCAAGTGCTCCATGGAGCACAGTTTGGGAACCGCTGGAATAGGGGAATGTGAATGTTTGGCTGATTGGCTGTAGATTCCGGTCAAGCAAAGGAGAGGGTTGTCTCCGTTCGATGCATAATTAACCTAAGGAATTCCCTGCTGCGCGATAGGGCGAGGACTTGAAAGAGGACTTGAAAGGCTGTTTTTCAGAAGATAAAGGGCTGTCGTGGCAACACAGTAGAAGTTCCAAGCTGAGAAGCCATGGGCTTCTGAATACCAGTGGAGGCCAGCTGGGGATTGCAGGTGGGAACTGTTCAATGCAGGGGTGTGTGGGGAGAAGCCAACCCTTGCTGCAAAGTGTTGGCAGTGATGGAAGCGGCGGGTGACTGGGGGGGGGGGGTCCGAGCATTGTGCTAGCCTGTGGTTGCTGATTGGCTACCTGCTGAGGTCTGCTAGCAGGTTAGGACCTTGTGTGATGCAGAGATGGCTCCCTGCTTTCATTTCGTAATGGTTTCCCGTATGAGCTTCCTCGATTCCCTCTCCAGTGGTGGCCGGCGGTTCCTACCAGCAAATGATTGTCCAGATTGCTGTTGAGCCTGGAGTCAAGAATTCTTTGGTCCAGCCTAGTAGGGTATTTAGTATTCTTGTGACGCTGCCAGAAATTTGCCTTGTCTTCTGAATCACCCCAAACAACTGAGGAGAAGTTTCCTACCAATTAATGTCTTGCTTTGGAAATGGTTTAATCTCTCTTGCCTCGTGCGTGAAGTGGGATTTGTTCTCCCAGAGTCATTTTTCATGTTCACATTTATTTACATTGAGAGTAAATAAATTAACTTAATCTGGCTGCACAGCTGGGTTCTTAAAGAGACCCTTCCATGACTGATTCTTCATTTCCAAACCACAGTGAAACATGCTGTTCTTTTTCCCTATCTTCTTCTCGGGGAGGGGCTGTGGCTCAGTGGTAGAACATCCGCTCGGCATGCAGAAGGTCCCAGGTTCAATCCCTGTCATCTCCAGTTAAAGGACCAGGCAGTTCTTATTACAGTCCACGACCAGTAGGTACATAAAGGAAACATTAAATACTGAAAGAACAAAATTTATGTACAAATGATCTTGATAGACACAGGATAGTCCTAATAGACAAACACTTTGACATTCTCCTGGGCAAATATTAGAGATTAAGTCATTTCCAGGAACTAAAATCTTGCCACTCTTCAGGATTAAAAACCCTTCTCAATTTTTCTATGACCTGGGTGCAAAACCAGGCAACCAGTCATGTCATTTGGCGATTCTTATCTGACAGAAGGTATTCAAGTCTAATTTTGTACTGGGAAACCTTTCCTGCGACAGTCCAGTAGTGTAAGGTAAAAAGGTAAAGGTCCCCTGTGCAAGCATCGGGTCATTCCTGACCCTTGGGGTGATGTCACATCCTGATGTTTACTAGGCAGACTTTGATTTATGGGGTGGTTTGCCAGTGCCTTCCCCAGTCATCTTCCCTTTACCCCCAGCAAGCTGAATGCTCATTTTACCGACCTCGGAAGGATGGAAGGCTGAGTCAACCTTGAGCCGGCTACCTGAAACTGACTCCCATCGGGATCAAACTCAGGTTGTGAGCAGAGTTTGGACTGCAGTACTGCAGCTTACCACTCTGCACCACGGGGTTCCTGTAAGGTATACTCAAATAATAGGTGCTGGATTGAAGGACCAGGCAGTAGGTGATGTGATATTACCTCTCTGCCTGAGACCCTGGAGAGCTCCTGCCAGTCTGAGTAGACAACACGGACCTTGATGGACCAAGGGTATGATTCAGTAGAAGGCAGCTTGATGTGTTCGTGTGTTCTCTGTTCATATGGTTTGGGGCCAGTGAAATCTGTTGTGATTTTCAGAGAGTAGAGGGAGAGCTCTCGCTCATCTGTTGTGTTGCTTACAGTTCTGGAAAAGCTAAGAACCGTCATGGTGTCTTAGGAAGTCTTGAGATGACTAGACCTGTGTCTGGCTCCTCCCTTTCATGTTTGCTTCACTTCTTCACCTTCAGGTGGATGCTGGCGATCGGAGCATCCTCTGTGACTGGTCGCAAGGGATGGTGTCTTGCCCAGTAGAAACACAAATGCTCATTGTGTCCCTGGTCTCTAACCAGTTGTCATCACATGACAGTGAGTGCCTTTCAGTAACCTCTCCACCTGGACCAGATTCAGACAGGTGATTGACTTAAAGCTTCCTTGTGGAATCGCTAGATGTGTTCAGACAGGACCCTGGGTAGATGCTGTTCCGACTCATGGCAGTGAGCCCAGTTACACTCGTGGGAAACATTTTCACGCCTCCACTAGGGATTTCTCATTTGACATGGCAGGAGTTTCAGCCAAATTGTATGTTCTCTCCTTGATGCTTCCTCGTTCACCATTGCTAATTTAATTTTTTTCAGGGTTCTTTTGCATACAATGAGACTGTCTTCTCCCTGTCTGTGCAGTTGGCTGGTATAATTTACTTATGTCAGGGGGTATTTCCACACATGTGTAATATGCTTTCTGGAATCTGTGTATTGCTCTCAATTTTTATTGTATACTTTGGAGTCACCGTGGACGCTGGAGTGGTATTAATTGAAACAAACCTTTCCCCTTTTGTTTCTCACTTGCTTCACCACACACCGCCTTATGTTCATGTGTGTGGTTCTTTCATTTATTTTATTTTTTGAAATTTGAGGGTTTCATTAAAGTGAATGGGGAAAATGGAATTCTGTACAGGTAAGGTATTCTGGGGTCTCAATGACCCCAACATGGTTATTCCAAAGAACAATGAGAAGAAGCAGCAGCGTTGGTTTTTATATGCCGACTTTCTCTGCCACTTAAGGAAGATTCAAACCGGCTTACAATCACCTTCCCTTCCCCTCCCCTCAACAGACACCCTGTGAGGTAGGTGGGACTGAGAGAGCTCTAAGAGAGCTGTGACTAGCCCAAGGTCACCCAGCTGGCTCCATGTGTAGGAGTGGGGAAACCAACAGGGTTCACCAGATTAGCGTCCGCCGCTCACTTGGAGGAGTGGGGAATCAAACCCGGTTCTCCAGATCACAGTCCACCACTCCAAGCCACCACTCTTAACCACTACACCATGCTGGCTCTCAGACACAGGTCGCTGGATTGGAGCAGGCCTTAACTTGCAGCCCTGCAATCCTTTCAAATGATGTGAGTTTGGAAACTGCACCCTATTCTCAGTATATTGTTGAAGGCTTTCACGGTCAGAGTTCATTGGTTCTTGTGGGTTATCCGGGCTGTGTAACCGTGTGTTACTCCTCTGTGTTACTCCTCTGAAGATGCCTGCCACAGCTGCTGGCGAAATGTCAGGAAAGAAAATACCAAGACCACGGTTACACAGCCCGGATAACCCACAAGAATATTCTCAGTGTTCATTTTGTTTTGAGCTGAGCATCTCATAATCTCCCATTGATTTGTGGGCAAACTAAAATGAGCAGAATTTCAAGTGTATTACATGGCTGGTGATATTCATCATTTTATGGGCAGGCAGTATTGGTGTCTGCTCCAAACTTTATTGGATTGCATGTGGCTGTTTTCAGCCTTCCAATTCCCATCAATCCTGGCAGGAAGATTGGGAAAGGGTAATTTAAGGGAAAGACTTTAACCACTGCCTCAAGATCTGTACCCCACGATAGATTACTGCAGATTAGTTTTGCTGTGCTGGCTCTGCCTAGCTTCCAATAGGATAGGGTTGCCAACCTCCAGGTAGAACCTGGAGATCTCCCACTATTACAGTTGATCTCCAGCAACCAAGATCTGTTCCCCTGGAGAAAATTGCTGCTTTGGAGGGCAGACTCTATGGCATTATTCTGAGGTCCCTCTGCTCCCCCACCCCTGTCCTCTCCAAGCGCCATCCCCCAAATCTCCATGTATTTTCCAGCCAAGAGCTGGGAACTCTACAATAGGAACTGTGCTTAGGGTTGCCAGGTCCCTCTATGCCACCAATGGGAAGTTTTTGGGGCGGAGCCTGAGGAGGGTGGGGTTTGGGGAGGGGAGAGACTTAAATACCATAGAGTCCAACTGCCAAAGCGGCCATTTTCTCCAGGTGAACTGGTCTCTATCGGCTGGAGAGGAGTTGTAATAGCAGGAGATCTCCAGCTACTACCTGGAGGTCGGCAACCTTAACTGTGCTGGAGTTTCTGAGTTGACTTGAAGGGCAGACCCATATAGAGTGCATTGCAGTAGCCTAGCCTGAAGGTAAACACTGCATGAATACACATGGCCAGATCAGCCAATAACAACAATAAGTAATAAATGTAATGAAGGGTTCAACTTCTAGAAAGAACCACAGACATCTGTGGAGTTAGTGACCATGTGAATCTGTCTTTTCTTTTTTTTGTCTCTCCTGCCCACTGCATTTTCCCCAGGATACTTGACTGGAACAGGCCAGATTTGGCTGTTCCTTTTCTACAGAGCTATTGAGTAGGGCAACAGACTTCACATGGAATACATTAGAGCAGGATGTGGCTCAGTGGATGAGACCCTTGTCTTAGTGAAACGCGAGCTTGGCATCGTTCCACCAGCTCTGAAACAGAGCTGAATGTTTCTCCAATTGTTTGTGTCACAATGCAGTGCTGAATATTAATGTGGCAAATGTGATATGACTTAACTGGATTGTAAAAATCCTTCATCAAGACCAAAGGCAGCAGCGACGGAGGGGAAAACAATCGTTTTTGGTTACTGGAAATCCGAAAGAGCCCTGCAGTCTCATCATGACTGTTTGGGGAACAATAAAAAAGAAAAATATGATATTTTAATAGATAAAGCAAAGGTGTCTTAAATTCTCCTCCTGATTGTGTGGAATTCTATCTTGGAGCAGATGAGTAACCCCCTTTTTTAAGAGGATGGGGTTTTCCACAGCGAGTTCCAAAGTAATACACTTTTGGAAACACAGGAAATTGATTGCAGCGGACTTTTTTTGGGGGTGGGGGCGGGGAGGCTATTTTTATTTAAAGCAATTTGGACAATTCAATAACCATAGATTGAATTTTGCACCTCCCGTTCATTCTTCTTTGGGAGCATGTCCTGATCCTCACTGCAGACACAAGGATAAGGTTGTGACTGATCTGTACCAATTCAGGTATGAGGGGCCCTCGTATATTCAAACGCTCTTGCATCCAAAAATATTCTCGGCATGTAAACAACTAGCAAGTCAGGGGATAGGGCTGTTTAATCTGATCTAATGTATGTCAAAGGGAAAGCTGGGCTTTAAACGGTGGGTGGGAAAGTTCGCCCCGTGCCTCCATAGAGATACTATGTTATACACTTTGTCTTTATGGAGGTGTAGGGTGAACATTCCCACCATTTAAAGCCCAGCTTCCCCATTGAGATAAAGAGTCTGAACACAGCCACTTTTCCAGTGCATTGCAATGGAGGAGGATGGGGTGACCCCTTCCAGAGCCCATAACTCCGGACCCCCTGACCCAATCTTTACCAAACTTGGGGGTTCTTTCAAAGAGAGTCCCTTCTAGCTACCCTGAAAATTTGGGACCTCTATCTGCAAAAATGCCCCTGCAGGAGCTGCAGAAAGCCGGATATTCGGGAATGGCAAATTTGGCTTTGCCAACCTCCCGGATTTTGCTGATTCGGTATACCCGAACCAGAAATTTACCGAATCGGCATTTATTCGGTATTTTTTTGGTTCGGTTTTTACCGAATCAACATCACTAATAGAGGAGACCACAGCTTTCTCCCTCCCCAGAAAATCATGCTTTCTATGTGCAAGGCTTTTTTTTTGCTTTAATATGGAACGGCATTAGATCACATGAACCTTTGCCTGAAATTGGCAAAAGAACAGTCTAGAAACACAATTACTACCTGTTTTGTTGTTTGTGGAAGCCAATAGTGTTTGGGCCTGATTCTGGTTTCTTGAATACAAGGCTTTCACCAGTGGTATTCACTCTGTGAGCCACCGTGAGTCACATTTGCAATTACCAAGAGCCTAAAAAGCCACATTTAAGAACATAAAAGCCATGCTGGATCAGACCAAGTCCCATCAAGTCCAGCAGTCTGCTCAGTGGCCAACCAGGTGCCTCTAGGAAGCCCACAAACAAGATGACAGCAGCAGCATCGTGACTGTGTTTCACAGCACCTAAAAGAATAGGCATGCTCCTCTGATACTAGAGAGAATAGATGTGCATCATGACTAGTATTCATCTTGGCTAGTAGTCATGGACAGCTCTATCCTCCATGAACATGTTCATTCCCTTCTTGAAGCCTTCCATGTTGGCAGCCATCACCCCATTCTGGGCCAGGGAATCCCACAATTTAACTATGAGTTTTGTCCTCATTTCCCAGTGGTCCACATTTTTTCTTCACCACTATCAGGAAGCTTTTTATTTTTAAATATATGGTAATAGAATATTTTCACATCACTATAACAGCATGTCTAATAGGTTATCTGAATTCCCAGTTTTCATTTTTTTAAGTAAGTCTCTAGCTTAGCCTTTCCATTGTGGAGATATAAGGAGAAATATTGTTATAATGTTGTATCACTGTAATGATATTCAGTTGCCTTTTTTTAAATTGAAAAAGCAGTGGATGCTGCTGAGGGACTGAAGCAGGGAAACTGCCATGTGAAAGCTCCATTCACGCTGCACTTTATCAGCAGCCACACCAGCAAAAAGGAGACTGTACAAGCCTGTTGTGTGGAAATGACCCCAGAGTCCTGGTCCAAACCTGTGGAAATCTATGGAGTTGCATGCAGAGCTGCATTTGACCTCTAGGTTTAAGGCCTTGCCCCATCTTTCAGATAACAGCCAGCTTGAATTTTTTTATAACTTACTGAACTGCTCATTCCTTAAATCCCAATGTGAGGGCATAGGATCAGCAAAGACATCTGCCTTTCTTGAGCTCATCCATCTGTGGTCTCTTGATACCATGAAATTTATCTGCTTGCCAAAAGTCTGTTGCGTAAACCTGAGTTCCAGTTTCATTAAAAAAAGAGAGACAGGCTTGATAATAGACAGTTTCCAGTCGCCGTCGACAAGTTGGTGACAGCATAGGACTGTTGATTCTCATTCTGGCATCTGGAGATGCTTGCGAAGGCAAGGAAGTGCCACTCGATCTTGGATGCGTCCTTTAGTGAGCTCCCCCGTCCCTTATAATTTTGGTCTTCTGTTCAAGCATGAATGCGAAGCCTCGTTCTTGGAAGGCGATTGATTACAAGACAAGTCTTTGAACAACTGAACATCTGAGTGCCTTGAATGTGCAGTAAATGCTGGTTCCCACAGAAATGTGTATTGGCAGAAGTGCATGTTCGGAGGCGGGTGCTTATTTTTTTCCCTCTGTATGAGTCACTGTTCTCCTTTTGCCTCCTTCCAATCATGAGGCATGATCAGAACAGGAATTTGTAAAGAGGCACAGAAGGGCCTCTGCCGAGGATGGATGGAAGAGCTATGTTTGTTTCTGTTATTGGGAATTTGGGAACCGCTGAGATGGGAAATGTGGTTTAAAAGAAAGAGGAGGCTCTCACTGTGTCTCTTTCTCTCCTGGGTGTTTCCCATCATCTCTCCTGCTGCACCAATCGACAGCTCCCCTCCCTCTTAAAATGGAAGGCTACTGAATTTTACAACCCCACCGTTTGGACCTGAAAGTTCTCATGTCAGGGCCAAACTAGAAGATACAAGTGACAGGAGTCAGATCAATCCCTTGCCTGTAACAGCAGGGAATGAGAGTTCTCAATAGGGTTGCAAACTCCCAGTTGGGAAATTCCTGGATATTTTTGGGGTGGAGCCTGAGGAGGGTGGGGTTTGGAGAGGGTCTTCAGCAGGATATAATGCCATAAGAGTCCACTTTCCAGAGCTGCCATTTCCTCCAGGGGAACTGATCTCGTTAGTCAGTTTTAATTTTGGGAGATCTCCCAACCTTATCTGGAGATTTTGGAGCCCTAGTTGAGAGCCCCATGGCGCAGAGTGTTAAACTGCAGTACTGCAGTCAAAAGCTCTGCTCACGACCTGAGTTCGATCCTGGCAGAAGTCAGTTTCAGGTAGCCGGCTCAAGGTTGACTCCGCCTTCCATCCTTCCGAGGTCGGTAAAATGAGTACCCAGCTTGCTGGGTGTAAAGGGAAGACGACTGGGGAAGGCACTGTCAAACCACCCCGCAAACAAAGTCTGCCTTGGAAATGTTGGGATGTGACGTCACCCCATGGGTCAGGAATGACCCAGTGCTTGCACAGGGGACCTTTACCTTTAGTTGAGAGCCAGCGTTGCGTAGTGGTTAAGAGTGGCGGACTCTAATCTGGTGAACTGGGTTGGTTTCCCCACTCCTCCACATGAAGCCCGCTGGATGACCTTGGACTAGTCACAGTTATCTCAGAACTGTCTCTCAGCCCCACCTACTTCAGTTCTGCTTCTCCCTTGTGCAAACTGAACCTGTGGGTTTTTAGTTCAGGGCAGTTTTCTGTTTCCTGTACCAATTTTTATTCTCATTAGGTGTTCATAACTGCTGGTATTAATTTTCGGCTGGTTCTACGAGAAAGGCATCAGAATGGCAGCAAAATAAATAGGGATGTGGGCAAAGTAGAAGGCTCCCAAAATATGAAAACAAAGAGAATATATTCCTGTTTTTAAATGGCGGTCTTGTAACTTTTTAGCATCAACTTCAGGTGCTGGTGAGGTGTCCAGCACCAGTAAGAGAAGGCAGCCTTTTTAATGATGTGGCAGATGAACGTGGACTACATGTTGTGGTGGCCACAGGTTGAACCTGTGCCTGCTGTAATGCTTAGTTTGGCCCTAAGTTCTGTTCGAACCCAGGCTCAGGGTGAAGGCAGGGCCTATTACAAGCTGTTTGCACTCTTTCCGCACTCAGTAGGCTAGCAGGATTTGCAACAATGAGTATGTCAGTGTGTCAATGCAGGTGTTGGGCCAGGAGCCAAAGACTCCCTTCTGCTAGCAAGGAAACGGCAAGTCACTCAGCACATACACACCCAAAAAGAGAGGGATGAGTCAGGCACGACGAATGGCCAGCTTTGGCCCAGCATCACTTTCCCTTTTGTCGATGAACTGGCGTTCTTGTTATGGAGCACGTTTTGGTTCCAGCGACTCTGGATTTACAAAGACCCATAAAGCTTTGCTTCCTCTGGCTCTCAGCTTTGAAGAAGGACCCAGAACAAACTGGCCCTTTAGATTTCTATATGCAGGGTATTATTTTGGGTTTCTTGTTTTTAGTGTAAGGGGACGTTCAAATATACAGCCCTGCACTGGCAGCTGAAAGTAGATTTTGTCTTGTGATAATTCTAGATGTGCAGATGGGTTCTTGAAAGCCAGCATAGTGTAGTGGTTAATAACGGTGGTTTGGAGCGGTGGACTCTAATCTGGAGAACCAGGTTTGATTCCCCACTCCTTTTATCATTTTATCAGATCTCCATTTCTACTCATGCCTAACAAAGGACTCTCGACAGCTCATACACCCTGAAAATCTTGTTGGTCTCTAAGGCGCTACTGGACTTGAATCTAAATGTGTGTTAAGAAGATGATGCTCTTCAGATGATGTGGAAGTACTGTCGGTGGAATGACACCTGTAATCTCACCTGCAGGTCACATTGAAGCGAGCAAGGGCTGAAGATGTATGCATATGCACCTGCTACCTGGGTATGCAGGTCTCGGTGATATGGAAGGGACCGTTCTTCATGCCTCTCTATCCCAACCCCCCCCATTCTTTCCCTCTGCCTTCATCTGACTTGTGTGAGTTTTTACACAGTGCAGCTGTTTTTTGGAAATGACCCATGGCGTCTCTGTTGCTACTGGCTTGGATTCTAAAGTAGACCTGTCAGTTTACCTCCTCTTATGTGCATTCTGGGATACCTGTCACCCAGCTGTCATGCTGAATTATAGTCGATGTGTTACTTTTAAAAATATAGAGATACATCCTGACTAGGGACTCAAGCAAACTCATCAAACTGCCTTCTCTTTATCTGGATTCAGGCCTAACTTCTGCTTCTCCTGCTTTCTCCCCACTCAACTGATTATATTATGGGCTTTGTGTCCAGGACCAGTAACTGTGACTGCCTAGCAAGAAGATTCTCTTGGCTTGTTACTTGGTTTATGCTCGGTTTCAATACAAGAAACTTCATGGGATTGTGCCAGATTATCTGCTGTGTTAACCAGGAACTGCCCCAGAGGAGCACAAGTTGGCTGTAGAGATGGAGTTTGCATAAAGACAAGAGAAAGCTCTCTCTTCCTCTAGTCCCGGATACCGGGCCCGTTCAGGGAAGCCGCATCCCAAAGGAGAAAGGAAAGTGAATGGAGAAAGTTTATGGCTATATTTTCAGGAACAGGATACAGAAGAGGAAAAGTAGGGAGGGGGACATCCAAATGACAAATAGGTGTGAAATAAGGGGAAACCTAAAATTTGAAGAAAAGTTCTTATGAAGTGCTGTCATGTTGCAACTGTCTTACAGTGATCCTAAAAAGGTAAAGGTAGTACCCCTGTGAAAGCACTGGGTCATTACTGACCCATGGGGTGACGTCGCATCCCGACATTTACTAGGCAGGCTGTGTTTACGGGGTGGTTTGCCATTGCCTTCCCCAGTCATCTACACTTTACCCCCAGCAAGCTGGGTACTCATTTTACCGACCCTGGAAGGATGGAAGGCTGAGTCAACCTTGAGCTGGCTACCTGAAACCAACTTCCCTTGGGATCAAACTCAGGTCAAGTGAAAAGTAGAGGGGGTTTGCCATCGCCTTCCTCTGCAGAGCCTTCCTTGGTGGTCTCCCAGCCAAGTAGCGACCCTGCTTAGCTTTTGAGGTCAGCATGGTTGATGTGTAAACTGTGTACATTATGCATATATGAAAATGATCTCGGTGCATACTACAAATTGTGAAACAACAACAAAATGTGTCAAAGAAACCAGTGCATCCTTGGCACAAGGAATGAAAATGGGCAGGCCGAAAATGGCACATAGGAGCAAAAAGGAACCTCAGATCCTCTAAACCTTCTTCCATCCCAGTTCTGTGCTGGTGCTATAACATCCCAAGCATGGCTCTGATTCTTTCCATCATATTTATGACCATCACGGCCAACTCCCTGGGGATCGTACCAGAAGCATCTTCATCCTAGATTCATGCAGCTGCCGGCGGGATCTCAGAGGGTGATAAAGAGACGAAAAATGCATCTCCGGTCGTACCTCGACAGATGAAGAATGTCTGCCTGTGTAAATTCCAGGGAACCATTTATCTCCCTGCCCTACTTGGACTCTTCTGTGCAGACGCACTTCAAAGGAGATGAGTTCCAGGAGGACAGGGGGAGAAACACACAGTGTCCCCCACCCCCACCTGAGTGGGATCTGACAGTTCAGGATGGGAGCTCAGTGCTGGAGGGGAGCCCATCCCTCTGATGTTCGGGAAGAAAATACGCTCCTTACAACATAGTCCTAAAATTGGGTCTGAGCTGGTGCAGAGGCGTGAAGTTGAATGTCTGGACTGACTGGAGGAAGTAATTTTTCACTTGTAACAAGGGGAAGGTGATGGATGCCAGTTTTTTAAATGAAAAATTACACAGTTTAATAAAGGACACATTTATATCCCACTTTCACGAAGCTCAAGGTGCTCGATATAGGGATCTCTGGCAGTCGCCCCTGCAGGCTGTGGCAAGACCTATACCTGCTTTTCTTCTTCTTCTTCATCTCCTCCTCCTCATCATCATCAAGGATATCATTTCATCTGCATTCTAACCAAACTCCAGGATAGGCATAGTGAAGGCCACCTTGGACCTGAGGTTTGATTATTTCGGCTTGCTTCTCTGGCCTTTGGTTTCTATCTGCTCTCTAGCACAACAAACGTGTGG
Source organism: Euleptes europaea (assembly GCF_029931775.1). NCBI lineage: Eukaryota > Metazoa > Chordata > Lepidosauria > Squamata > Sphaerodactylidae > Euleptes > Euleptes europaea. Next base: position 11,968,841 of record NC_079325.1, on the reverse strand, counting down.
TTTTTGCTTTGTTTTGTGGTTTAATTGGTAGTGTTTCTAATGGGCAGTTGGTGCTTTTTTCAACAACTATATTTTATTGTTCTGTTTGATTCATTATTTGTTGGAATTTGTCTTTGGTGTTGGCTCCACCCAGAAAGCCTGATGGTTGAAAGGCGGTGTATCCATTCCTTGTATAAATAAAAGGCGTTATGCATGGCAGCAAAATGGAGCCTCCATGTCCGGGGGCAGTATACCATCGAATGTAGGGGACAAGCAGCTGAGGAAGGGTAATTGCCTTTGTGCACTGCATCATGAACCATTGGAGATGTCTTGCTGTCCACTATTGCTTGTGGAATGTTGGACTATATTAACACTTTGTTTGATCTGGTGGAACTCCTGGCATTAGAGTCCTCAGCCAATCAGTAATGCATCCTACCTGTCTCATGATGGGACATTATCAAGAGCATCATTCTGTCTGTGCAATATTTAACGCTTATTCCCCATTCAAAGTGCTGTGGCTTATTGTTTTCCCCGGTCAAATATGCTGATTGCTTTGCTGTTGTGCCTAGTATAGGGCTATTGCTAAAACGATGACACTGTTTTACAGCCATTTCTAGTCTGTGCAGTAAGCTTAATTGTGCAACATCTTAATGCAGTTTCATTCCATCTACAAGAATTGTTCCGGAACCCGTGGCTTTATCTTGGACACTTATCTATAGCCGCCAGTGTGTACCCTTTCATTTGAAGAATGGAAAATCACAGATATTTGCTGTATCCTGGTGTACATGGCACATACAAGGCAGTCAGTGGTCAAACTGATACTACAGAGGGGAAAGTAATGCAGAGAAGGAGAGTGAAAATTATTTGTCCAATGCCGCACACGGGCCTGTGTGAGAGATGCAAGTTAAATCAGGTGACATCATTTCCAGCGTACACAGGAAGTGACGTCATTGCATCACAGTTGCCTGCTGGGAGGCTCTGGTATTTGAGCAAAACTGTATGGTAGAAGCTGTTTTTACCATAGAGTTTTGCCCAAATACCAGAACGTTCCTGCAGACATCGGCAACTTGATAATGTCATCTCCGGTGCACTCTGGAAATGAGGTCGCCATGTTTCGGATGCCAGAGGCCTTGGCCCAAGTTTACTACCAGTAAGGCCCCCTTACTGCTGGCCGGTTGAACGGTGCTGGGGGCAGGAGCCACCAAAGCAGGGGATCCCCCACTACCAGTGGGGGTCTGGCAGCCCTAGAGCTAGGCCAGGTGCACTTTCCTGGGGAGGTTGTTCAATAGTCCTGGGGTTGCTATTGAAAAGGGCCTCTCTCGTGTATCCACCAGACGAGCTTCTCTGATTGATTACATAGTCAGGAGGGCCTCTCCCTCTGACCTTGTCCAGTGGTACTCACTCCATCGCTCAGGTAGAGCCACGTTCGCAATTACCATCGCCCCAAAAGCCACATGGTTGCTGATAAGGTGGATTATACAGTGTAAGTCAATGTAATCATGAGGATGAGACATCTAATAAGCAATGCAGTAAGACTAGGGTTACAGCAATCTGAAACTAAGCATAAGTAGAAAACAATGCCATGAAAGCAAGATAATGCATACAGTAAACAGATAATGCATACTGCGAGTCAGTGTGGTGTAGTGGTTAAGAGTGGTGGACTCTGATGTGGAGAACTAGGTTTGAACCCCCAATCCTCCACATGAGCGACAGATTCTAATCTGGTGAACCAGGTTGGTTTCCCCACTCCTCCACATGAAGCTTCCTGGGTGACCTTGGGCTAGTCACAGTTCTCTCCGAACTCTCTCAGCCCCACCTACCTCACCAGGTGTCTGTTGTGGGGAGAAGAAGGCAAGCCGTACTGAGACTCCTTAAAGGTCGAGCAAATCAGCGTATAAAACCCAACTTTTCTTCTTCTACATGGATGTTGAGTCCACAGTCCTGTTCTTGTTATTATAGCATCTTCCTGAACCATTCTGTTCTAATATCACAAGCTTTTAATCTTGCACCTTCTCCGCCAGGCATAGCAGCATCCATACGCTTGACAGCAAACACAGGTTTACACCCATGTAATGTATGAAACAGCTGCAGCCACGTAAGCGGCTTTGGCATTCCATCCTTAGCTCTCTGAGTCCATCTGCCCTCCCCACCCTCCCAATTACACCATCATGCATTCCTACAGAAAGCTGTTTTGTGTCTCTGAGGGTCTGCCTTGCTGCTTTGCAGTTCTAGGGGATGGAAGCAATTTGTTTTCTGCTAATAATGGCTCTGTACCAGCCTCAGCAAGCAACATCTGCGAGCCACAATGTCACTCCTGGTTCTCAGCAGCTGTCGAGGGCTTCTAAGCTGCAGCAGAATTCGCTCTTGGCGCTTCTGCCCTCAGGAGGGCGGTGCTCTCAGCCTTTCTCACACCATCCAGGCCTGTGAGAGGAGAGGGCTGTAGGGTTGCCAACTGCAGGTTGGGAAATTCCTGGGGAGGGCGAGGTTTGGGGATGGGAGGGACGTCGGTTAAGTTTAATGCAACCGAGTCCCCTCTCCAAAGCAGCTGTTTTCTCCCGGGGAACTGATCTGTGTAATCTGGAGATCAGTTGCCATTCCAGGGGACTGCAACTGTAGAGGGCAGACCCTGCAAGAAAGGGGCTTGAACTCAGGACCCCGAGCTGGGGAGGCTGCTTTTTTCCTCTGCTGCCCTGCATGTATCGTTTTCAGGTTTTCCAGGCTGCTGTGGTTTTAGTGAAGCCTGGAAGTTCTATCAGGGGGACTTTGTCAATAGCTGGGGAAATGTCCTCCACTGGGGAAATGCAAAGCAAAGCTGTCTTGCTTCTGTTCTTGGCAGTGCACGTTTCCCTTCTTCTGCCCTGTTCTTCAAAAACTTTTCCAAGTAGTTATCTTGTCTCCAAGCTGCATTCCACATCTTCTTTCCTCTTCCCTTGTTCATTTGCTGTGGAAGATATCTTTTCCTAGCAGTGTCTGGTAGACACATCTCAGGAACATGGATCTCATTCACAAGAGTTCCTTAGCCTATAAGTTTGCCGTTCGATCTTAAGGCAGCTTCATACATGACATTATTAGATGCAGACCTAACTGCTTTAGGTGTGCACATAATGTGTGTGAGCATTAGACCAATGTCACACAAATGAATAAGTCAAGATTGGCGACTGTCTTTTCTCAGGAGCGCCTGGAGAAATGACAGCATTTCAACTCATGATTGAAAAAAAATACAGCAATCATTTGCTAGGAAGGATTTGCAGACTCTCACTTAAATATGACACTGAGTTAGACCAAGTTAAATGGTGTATGATAAAATGGATGCAGAATTTTGGGGAAGAGATCCCTGTGCAACAATGGGAGATATTATGGACAAAGGCGATCAAGTTCGCAGCTTGTCAGACTCTTAGAGAAAATTGGTATAAAATGTACTTCCACTGGTGTATTACACCCAAAGACATGCAAAAGATAAATAAGGAGAACATCGGACATTGCTGGAAATGCAAAGAAACTGAAGGAACCTTCTTTCATATCTGGTGGTCTGGTTTGGAGTGGTGGACTCTGACCAGGAGAACCGGGTTTGATTCCCCACTCCTCCACATGAGCGGCGGATGCTAATCTGGTGAACTGGATTTGTTTCCCCACTGCTCCGCATTAATCCAGCTGGGTGACCTTGGGCTAGTCACCACTCTTTCATCCCCACCTACCTCACAGGGGGTCTGTTGTGGGGAGGGGAAGGGAAGGCGACTGTAAGCCAGCTTGAGTCTCCCTTAAGTGGTAGAAAAAGTTGGCATAAAAAACCCAACTACTCCTTCTTCTTCATCTTCATCATCATCATCTTCTTCATGCTGGATTCAAGTTCATAGAGAAATGAGAACAATGTTAAAAATTAACTTTGCTTTGGATCCTAAGTACATGCTACTTGGGATAACACCAGCAACATTAGTTTTATCCCAAGGAATTGTATAGATATGTGGTCACAGCTGCCAGAATGGTACTAGCCGTGAAATGGAAATCGGAGGAAGGTCTCAAAATAGAAGAATGGAAGAATAAACTGGCAGAATATGCTGTCATGGCAAATCTAATTTCATAAACAAAAGACCTAGAGAAGAATGGTTTCTAAATTGGAGGCTTTGTTATGCTTATGTGAAAACAGCACAAGTTATGAGGAGTTCAATGTGGATAATATTAAAAATGCGTTTTAAAGGTATTTTTGTTTAGTATAACAAATATATTGAAACAGAGAATAAATATATCACATTTTAGAATTTTAGAGGTTAAATTGGGATAAAAGACTTGTTCCCACCCAGTGTATATACTTTTTCTTCTATATAATTGATCAGTAGATACAATATTTTTGATGCATTATTGTAACCCCCTATTTCCCCCTAACCCTTTTATGTTCACTCCTTTATTCTTGGGGGGGGGGGGGAGAAGAAGAAGCCACGATTGGCTTCATCTTCCTGTTGAGTCTTCAGTAGCAGTCCTAAGTTCGTGCCTGTGTAATGTGAGAATGGTTCTCAGCCAGGACTGTTTGACCCTCCCCCCCAAATCAATCCCTGTTAATGATCTTGCTTTTTGGCTCATGTGAATCAAACCTGTGTTTCATTGCTGTGCCTTCACAACATTGCTTGAGGTTTTGCAGTATAGCAGGACCACGTGCACAAGGTTGGTATGAATTATAGTGCAGTTCAAAACACTGATAGTAAAGAACTTGGTTAATTTGATCCAGCTTACAGAATGGAGCTGTTCCTGGCAAAGAATTTGGCATGATGTAGTGTTAGACTAGAGCAGCGATACTGGGAGGCATCTGTAGCTCTTCTGAGCACCATTTCCCAATGTGGTACCCACCCTTTCTTTCAGGGAAGTGAGCAAGGGTTTGTGGGTGGCAGTTGGTTCCCCACCTTGAAATAGCCGCTGCTGGAGGCACTGGAAGGCGGGGAAACTGCAGGCCTTGCGCCAGATGCTCCCCTGTGAAAAGCACACATCTTTCTGTATTGTTTGTGCATCAGTAAGTCAGTATTATGCATATAAATGGCATGCATTGACATGAAAATACCACCTTAGTTGCATGCAAAAATTAATACAGCATGTATATGCAATATGAAAGAATAAGCAAAACTACAGAAAAAATGCATCAATGAATATGAAAAGAAACAAAATGAGGATTACTTGATGATCCCTGTCTTCAGTTGAAGTTTGAATGCCCATAAAAAAAGTGGATTTGACATTTAATTCATGACGCTTCATAGTGAACCTGGGAAAGTGTATCCCTCTTCACTTAAACCTGCTTACTTAGAGGGAGGGGCAGTGGCTCTGCATCTGCTTTGCATAGAGAAGGTCCCAGGTTTGTAGAATCATAGAGTTGGAAGGGACCACCAGGGTCATCTAGTCCAAGCCCCTGCCCAATGCAGGAAATTCACAACTACCCCCCACCCCCCCAGTGACCCTTACTCCATGCCCAGAAGATGCCCAAGATGCCCTCCCTCTCCTTATCAGCCTAAGGTTCAATCCCTGGCATCTCCAGGATCCAGTAAAACATGATGTGAAAGACCTGTACCTGAGATTCCAGAGAGCTGCTGCCAGCCAGAGCTGACAATACTGTGTAGGGATGCTGCAGGCTGAGCATCATATCTCTCTGCCATCTTCATTTATGCATTATTACTATGTTTGGTATGGAGAGAGTGGACAGGGAGAAGCTTTTCTCCCTCTTTCATAATACCAGAACACAGGGTCATCTGCTGAGGCTGTAAGCTGTGAGAGATTCAAAACAGATAAAAGGGAGTATTTCTTTATATACAACACATAGTTAAATTGTGGAACTCCCTGCCCCAGGGTGTGGTGATGGGCTGCCAACTTGGGAGGCTTTAAGAGGGGGAATGGGCATTTTCATGGAGGAGAGGGCTATCCATGGCTGCTAGTCAAAATGAATACTAGTCATGAGGCAGACCTATTCTCTATAGTATCAGAGAGCATGCCTATTGTATGAGGTGCTTTGGAACACAGACAGGACAATGCTGCTGCAGTCATCTTGTTTGTGGGCTTCCTAGAGGCCCCTGGATGGCCACTGTGTGAACAGACTGCTGGACCTGATGGGTCTTGGACTGATCCAGCATGGCTGTTCTTATGCTCGTTCCATCTATCTTTCCTTTGTATTCTCTACAGTATCAGAGGAGCATGCCTATTCTATGAGGTGCTGTGGAACACAGGCAGGATAATGCTGCTGCAGTCATATTGTTTGTGGGCTTCCTGGAGGCACCTGGTTGGCCACTGTGTAACAGACTGCTGGACTTGATGGGCCTTTGGTCTGATCCAGCATGGTTTTTCTGAGGAGTTGCTGAATGGCAGTGGTGGGTGAGGAGTGGCCTAATAAACAGGATTGGGCCCCTCATGGGGGGGGGGTAGAACAACCCTTGAGGGGTCATCTCCCTGCTCGTGACTGGAGAGTGATACTGGTTTTGATAGATCCATCTTCTGAGTCAATGTAAGGCACCCTCTTGTGTCCCTGACCTATACACACTAATCAAAATAAGTCTGATGTTTTAATAAAAAGTAGCTCTGAGCATGTTAAACTGGCTCTGCTTATATGACTCAACATGACCTGGAAAACCTTCACAATGTGGGTTGGCCCAGATTACAACTTGTGACTTAGAGTTCTCTCAAGCAAATCGACATGTACAAATCCATGGCACGAAGAGCAAGGAAGAAACAGCCATAGGAAAAGAATGGGAAGAATGACTATCTTGGATCTGGCTTTTGGCAGAATGAAAAGAAGAGGTATCTTGCTGAGCCAGTCATTAAATAGTTTGTACAGGGATTACCCCATTATTTCCTAGGGGTAGTAGAGAGGCCAGGTCTACTGCCCCTAGGAAATATTGGGGCCATTATTTCCTAGGGGCGGTAGACCAAGCCCAAATCTATCTTCACTGCTCCCCACAGCTGTTCAACAGCACATGAACCCTTTAAATTTTAAAGGGACATTGTTTTCTAAGGAGGTTTGGAGGCTAAGTCTTCTCAGAGAAAATAACGGCTCTTTAAATTTAAGGTGACCATGCACTGTGGAACAGCTGAGCTCTGGGGCATGCTTCCTCTCTCTCTCTCTCTCATTACCTCCTTCCACCCCCCACTCCTGTGCCTCCCGAAAACACTACCGAAATGATCTGTACTGCTGAAATTTCGGGAGTGTTTGGGGTAGTTTCAGATATCCTGGAGATGACCTCAAACAGCGAATTTTGGGTTTAATTTTGGTTTGGGTAAGTCTGAATACTGGGATGTAGAATAATATAATATAGCATGGTCTTGTTAGATCGCAGAAGTTAAACAGGGTTGGTACTTGGATGGGGGACCACCAAGGAAGGCTTTGCAGAGGAAGGCAATGGCAAACCACCTCTGCTTCTCACTTGCCTTCAAAACCTATGGGTTGACTTAAGTCAACAGTGACTTGACGGCAGTTTACACACATATATCTGAATGTACACCCCTAGTGGGAAACTGAACTAGATGAACTGTTGATCTTACCAGTGAATTCTTATGTTTCCTATAGGATTTGTGTGGAGCTACCACCTGCGACACCTTGGGGATGGCAGATGTGGGCACTATGTGCGACCCCAAACGCAGCTGCTCAGTCATTGAAGACGACGGTCTCCCCTCTGCTTTCACCACGGCTCATGAGCTGGGTAAGGAACAAAGTGCGATTCAGTGTGGTAGTGCGTTCATGAGATGCAGCATCTCAAAGTGGGAAAAGGTCTATTGAGAGGCAGCTCTGGGAAAATCTTTGCCCAGTTTGATTTCTGCCTGCTCATTCCAGCAGTTTTGATGTGCTCAGGCGTGGCTGTGCTTGATATGAAATGCAACATTAGTGTGGTTTTTTTTCCCGTTAAGAAGAAGAGTTGGTTTTATACCCCAATTTTCTCTGCCTTTAGGGAATCTCAAACCAGTTTACAATTTCCTCCTCTTCCTTTCCCCACAACAAACACCTTGTGAGGTAGGTGGGGCTGAGAAAGTTCGGAGAGAATTGCGACTAGCCCAAGGTCACCCAGCAGGCTTCTTGTGAAGGAGTGGGAAAACCAACCCAGTACACCAGATTAAGAGTCCGCTGCTCTTAACCACTACATCATACTTTGTCTCAAGAGTTGATAGACAAAGAGTTGAGTTAAGAGTTGATAGACAAAGACCGGACCATCCGCTGATTAAAAACTGTGAAGGATGCTGGGGCCAATTGCTTTGGGGACCACATGTCCCCTATGTTGTGAGTTTGCTACCCTTGGTTGAAAGCACGGTGCCTCTGAGCATACAGAGGATGAAAACCCTGAAATGAAGCTTGCTTTCCTCTTCTAAGTCATCAAAGGACAGCCACATAAAACTAACTGGAGGTATTCCATTCCTCTGAGTGGAGGCAGACTTGTCAGATGCTTGGATTTCCTTATGCAATTGGCTCTCAGATGGGTCTTTGGCTCGACCTACAGCACCGGAAAGCCAAACCATTCTTCTAAGACTAGAAATCCCTATCCAATTATTGGGCTGACTCCTGGCATTCAAAGTGGTTCCAGGGCAAAGCCCTCTTTCTGAGAGCCAAGCTGTCTGTGTTATGCCCACCATGGGAAAATTTCTTGCAACAGTTCTTACGGTTATTCTGCCTAGAGGAAGAGAAAGGTGGAGGATTGCAATCCCAGACACAGGGAAGGATGAAGCGCTGGCTTCCTCCCCACCCACACCGGTTGTTTTCTTTCTCAGCACCTAGCAAAGACAAAGAATAATCAACAGTGCAGTCCTATGCAAAGTTACACTTTTCTAAGTCTATTGGAGCCAGTGGGGTTAGAACAGTGTAACTCTTTTTAGTTTTGCACTGCTAGCTGTATAATGGAAATCTTTGCTTTTATGGTCTGCGTGAGATTTGCTAAAGCTTCTTAGTCTGGATTGTGTAGGCATGGGAGAGAATGGTTTTATGCAGGGGTGTCAAACATAAGGCCCACGGGCCAGATACACCTCCTTGAGAGCTCTTATCCAGCCCATGAGCCAGCCTAGGCAGCCACCCCTCCAGTCCCAGTCTGAGCTGGCGAGGCATGGTCCGGCATGACCAAGTGACATTTATGTCATAATTAGCCCTCGTAACAAATTAGTTCAACAAACCCCTGGTTTTATGGCTAGGTAGTGTGGTGTAAGGCTGTTGATTCGGTAAAAACCGAACCAGAAAAGTACCGAATAAATGCAAATTCAGTAAAGCTTGGGTCTTTCCAACTCCGGGGGGGGGGGGGGCATTTTTGCAGGTAGAGGTCCCAAATTTTCAGGGTAGCTAGAAGGGACTCTCCTTGCAAGAATCCCTAAGTTTGGTAAAGATTGGGTCGGGGGTCTGGAGTTATGGAGTCTTGAAGGGGTCACCCCATCCTCCATTGAAATGCATTGGCAAAGTGGCTGTGACTCTTTAATCTGATCTTTGCAATGTATCTCAATGGAGAAGCTGGGCTTTAAACGGTGGGTGGGGAAGTTCCCCCAGTGCCTCCATAGAGATATAGTGTTATACACTTTGTCTCTATGGAGGTGCAGGGTGAACTTTCCCACCGTTTAAAGCCCGGCTTCTCCATTGAGATACATTGCAAAAATCAGATTAAAGAGTTGGAACACAGCCATTTTGCCAATGCATTTCAATGGAGGAGGATGGGGGTGACCCCTTCCAGACCCCATAACTCCGGACCCCCGACCCAATCTTTACCAAACTTAGAGATTCTGGCAAGGAGAGTCCCTTCTAGCTACCCTGAAAATTTGGGACCTCTACCTGCAAAAATGCCCCCCCCCCCCCCCGAGCCGCCAAAAGCCACAAAAAGGGTTTAATGCATTTAAATAGCTGAATTTTTCAGGAATCCTGAATTTAAAGCCGAATCCCCACCTTTACCGGTATTGGGGAATTCGGCATTCGGGTTTTCCCGGGGAGGAAAAAGGCCAATAAACCCAAACCCAAATTTTCCCGATTTTTTTTTTCCAACAGCCCTAGTGTGGTGTAGTGGAATCCCCATTCAGCTGTGGAAACCTGTTGGGTGATCTTGGGCCAGTCACTCTCAAACCTACCTCACAGGGTGGTTGTTGTAAGGCTACAATGGAGGAAAGGAGAATGATGTTGTAAGCTGCTTTGGGTCCCCACTGAGAAGAAAGGTGGTGTATGAATTTCTAAATAACATCTTTAGAGCAGTGGTTTCCTGTCAGAATCTGGGCTTCAATTCAGAAAGCTCCTGGTTCAAGCAGGGACATTGCCCAGTTAGCTACAACAATTGTCTCTGTTTTATTTTTCCACATAGCTCTAGGCAGTGTAAATAGGGGTCCTTACCCCATTTTATCCTCACAAAAACCCTTTGAGGTAAGTTAGACTGACAAACAGTGATTGGCCCAAGGTTACCCACTGAGAGGGGACTGTGTATCTGGAGTCTCTCTAGAGCCACTATATCACACCGTCTCTTGCACTGATGTGCGCTCATGTTCCACAATCCTCCTCTTTAGACACAAAAGGCCTCTGTGGCTAGCAAGCAGTGCGGTGCCTAAATTAGCCAGATCATGCATAAATATCTCCCTATGTGAACCCACCTGCCAATGAAGAGCCAGATAACAAGCCCTTCAAGGCATTTTGACAAGTGCGTATCTCTCTGTCACATCGCTTTACCTCAGCATTTCTCCAAGGAGATCAGAATGGTGTTTGTGCTTCTCCCTTCCTCACTAAATCATCACAGCAGCCCAGTGAGGAACGTTAGGCTGAGAGAGACCAAACGGCCAAATTTGCCCAACGAGCTCTGTGGTAGATTTGAACCCAGGTCCCCAAGAGTTTAGTCTAACACTCTCTAACTGCTACTCCACATTGGCTTTGGGCGGGAAGCGCTTCTGCTTTTTCTGTATCCTCCCCCACAGTCTGGAATAGTTTCCCTGAAGAGATCTGGGCAGCTTCTTCACTCAGGTCTTTCTTAAAGAATTTAAAGCGTTCCTTTGAGAGGAAGGCGTGTTCAGTGTTCTTCTGCTGAAAATCGGGTTTTCTTGGTTATGATGCCCATGAGCCACAATTGTTTTCTCACTGGGTGTATTACGGTTTTGCGCAAACCTCTTTGTGCTTTTGGAAAGGCAGTATATCAATTTTAAATGGACAAAGTACATTTCAAAGGCTTGGATCTGATGACATTGTTCCTGTCGTGTGTCTCTTTGGCTGCTGTGGAGGCTGTCCTCTGCACTGACATTTGCTTCCCCTTCCTCTAGCATTTCCTCATGTCCAACATTCATGTTTTCCAAGGAGTCTTTCTGCACACAGAAACACTAGCAACAGAGGAAGCGCGCACCACAATAAAGCCTTTGCGGTGGCTCGAGAGAAGGGCGAGGGGAAACAGTGTCTTGAGATGGAAGCCAGGAGCTGGGCTGTCTCCTTGCTGCTCTTCAGGGTCCACTGTGGTTCTTACTGCCTCCAGAACCCAGGTTCATCTCCTGACTGTGGGGTCCTGAATTAGAGAAACCCACTCCAATTCTGCTTCCTGGAATGTCTGTCCAGGGCCCCGGACCAGCCTTGAGACCTTCCAACTTGACAGTTCTCCAACTTCGTGCATTGCTTTCCAGGCCTGTGGCGACGGTGAAGGATTTTGTGAGTGCAGGTAGAAAAGGGAAGCTGGTACAGAGGCCAGAGAGGTACGGCACCCAAGATATTGTGCGGTGCGGACTTTGTAATCCTGTACTGAAGCAAGGGTTGCCAACCTCCAGGTGGGGCCTGGAGAGCACCAGAATTACAACTAATTTCCAGACTACACCAATCGGTTCCCCTGGAGGAAATGGCTGCATTGAAGGGTGGACTCTGTGGCCTTATACCACGATGAGGTCCTTCCTCTCCTCACGCTTTGCCCACCATAGGCTGCCACCCCCAAATTTCCAGGAATCTCGCGACTCGGAGTCGGCAGCCCGAAGTGAAGTGGCGCCGAGTCGCTTGTGGCCCGTGCTCTGCATCTGTCTGGCTTTGCACGTTCCCTGTCGGATGCGCGCCAGACCATTCTTGGCGGGGAACCCCCATCCATCATTTTGTGGCTTAGGAAATGGCCACTTAAAAACCAAACCACCCTAAAGAGGCCGGGCCCGTGTCTGCGGTTGCCACCTGTGAAGCAGATTTGGAAGCGGGGGGAGGGGGGGACTGGATCCAATTTGGTCTTGAAAGTTTCTTGGTTCGTAATTAGGAGAGGGACAAGGCTGATGTTTAAAATAACCCTGAAGGTTTTTGCTCAGGAAGTTTAGACAATAGCAAAGTTTCCAGGACAGATTTCGGGGGGAGGAAACTCCACCTAATTGTGTGTGTGTGTTTGTGTGTGTGTGTGTGTGTGAGAGAGAGAAAGATACTCTGCAGCATTGTTCCTAATACTATCAGGAGGTTTGATTGGAATGGTTAGAAAACAGCTGCTAGGAAGACAAGGACGCCTGAGCCGCAGATAGCGGCTTTCTGGCTCTGCCCCCGTTCCCAGGCTTATGAAACCCTGCAGTAACATGTCATGGCCGGGATGCATTAGACACACACCTAGATCCGGAGATGCTCCGTGCCAGATTGTCAAGAGGATTTGCAGCCAACTTCCTTTGGCTCTCCTTCGGGGTGCAGGAAGAGACTCCGGTTTTGATTAGGTCTGCAACAAATTCTGCGGTTTCAAATCTCTTTCTGAACTGGCCACACTGGAAACGGCTTGTCCAGGAACTGGATTTCTCGGTCAGAGAGGGCTGGTTCGTGGATCGTTGGTTGAAGCGTCCAGCAGTGGCGACTTGCATGGGTGAATGCACCACCATGGGTTAAGTGCCACAGACAGAATTTCCGTATCGCCTGTTGTCAAATGCACCCACCGTGCTTCCCAGTGGAGGTGGCAGACTAATTCGGTGATAGTAATCATGTAACGAACATTTGTGTATGAATCAATAATATTTCAGGGTTGGCACAACATATAAATTAATCCAGTCCTGGCCTAGATAGCCTGGGCCAGCCCAATCTCATCAGATCTCAGAAGCTAAGAAGGGTCAGCCTGTTAGTACTTGCATGGGAGACCACCAAGGAAATCTAGGGTTGCTACTCAGAAACAGGCAATGGCAAACCACCCCTGAATGTCTCTTGCCTTGAAAGCCCTACGGGGCCACCATAAGTTGTGACTTGATGGCAAAGAAAAAAGAAAAACCTAATGGTCTTGGAGAATCTCTGCGTAGGACATTATTAATGTCTGATTTCACAGAGAGTGAACCCTTGTTCAAATGGCAGTTCCCCGTTCTTTGGGTTAGCATGATTGGATGCATATGGGGTGGAGGGAGAAAGATTTACCACAGGAAAGATGTGCCAGTTAACGACAGGTTTCATCTGCTGTTTACTTCGTAAGGCAGCAATCTCCTGTTTTAATTCATCCTGTCTCCAAGGAGCTTGAGTTGGCATGCATGTAGGGTTGCCAACCTCCAGGTGGTGGTTGTAGAGCTGCTGCTATTGCAATGGATCTCCAGGCAACAGAGATCAGTTCACCTGGAGAAAATGGCTGCTTTAGAAGGTGGGCTCTATGGCATTATACCCCATTGAAGTCCCTGCCGTCTCCGAACCCCACCCTCTTCTGGTTCCACCTCCAAAATCTCCAGGTATTTCCTACCCCGGAGCTGGCAACCCTACATGTATGGTACTCCCCTCCTCCATTTATCCAAATGACAGCCCTGAGAGGTACGTTAGGCTGCAAGAGAGTTACTGGCCCAACGTCTCCCCCCCCCCCCCATGAGCTTCATGGTTAAATTGAAGATATAAGCTCATTTTCCCCCAGTCTGAGTCCTATACCGTAACCACTACCCAACAAGACTGACACCCTCATGGATTACGCTGGCCCTCCATCTGCCATTTGGGCTTGGCAATGATCAATACACTGATCAAATATTCTCTGTATGACCTGAGGATGTCAGGCACTCCAGCATGGTGTAATGGTTAGGAGTGGTGGACTCTAATCTGGAGAACCGGGTTTGATTCCCCACTCCTCCACATGAGTGGCGGTCTCTAAACTGGTGAACTAGGTTGGTTTTCCCACTTCTCCAGCTGGGTGACCTTGGTCCAGTTACAGTTCTCTTAGCGCTCTCTCAGCCTCACCAGGTGTCTGTTGTGGGGAGAGGAAGGGAAGAAGATTGTAAGCCAGTTTGATTCTCCTTAGAAAGTAGAGAAAATCGGCATATAAAAACCAACACTGCTGCTTCTTCATCCCAAATATGCTTGTCACCCAGAAAAACATGTCTGGAAGCTAATAGGTATGTCTCTATTGCAAATTCAAATCAGGGTCAGCCAGTGTGGTGTAGTAGTTAGTAGTGGAGGACTCTAATCTGGAGAACCGGATTTGATTCCCCACTCCTCCACATGTAGCCTGCTGGGTTTTCTTGGGCTAGTCACAGTTCTCTCCAAACTCTCTCAGCCCCACCTATCTTACAAAGTGTCTGTTGTGGGGAGAGGAAGGGAAGGTGATTGTAAGCTGCATTGAGACTCCATAAAAGTAGAGAAAAGCGGGGTATAAAAACTAACTCCTCTTCTTCTTTTTCTCGGCTTCCCATCACTGCTGGGTTAGTTTGAGGCTAAATGTTCTGCTGATAAAAGACTCTTGCAACAGCAGAATGGACTTTCCGTGTCTCCCTCTCCCACAGTAGTCCACTGATCTCCCTGAAATGCTACTACAGGGGAGTAAAGGTTCTGCCCCTTCAAGTCTTACCAGTGGAAGTTCTATAGTGTACAAGGAAGAGCAAACCAAGATGCCCAGTTCTGCCTACAGGAGTATTCAGACTTTGTCCATCAAAATGTTAATGTTTTGCCATGTTTTAGATTTAGCGGAATATTATTTCAACCCCAGTTATTCAGCTCATATGTTCAGAGGGAATCCAACATTTCAGAGGAATCAGCTGTGGGATTTTGTTACCGGAGTGGCCAGGAAGTCTGAATAAGGAAATGTGTTTTTTCTTTCCTTTTTTTTGCCTGATCTCTGTTGCTCAGGTTTCCTCCTCATTGCATTTGCAAGAACTAGTGTCTGTGCGCAAAGCAGATGGTGTGAACCTTGGCCAGGGAACTGCTGGCTTGCAGGCTCCCTTTGGCAAGGAGACATGCATCTGTTGTAACTTTGTCTACCTTTGGGGGCAATCTGATTAGAACACAAGCAGCAAAAAAATTGGCGGCGCCAGGAAGGGGATCCAAAACAGCAATGACTGTACTGTGTAGGTATATCCTGAGCTGGGAGTCCCATAAGCAAAAGGAGTGTCATGGCTTACGCATAAATATTCAAGGAATGATGGTCCTTTTGTTGCATCTTCTACGTGTTCGGCTCAATCTGCCCCAAGGGCTTTCAGTCACACATCTGCTGCGAGTTCCCTACTAGGAATTCACTACTGCTGCTAGTTCCCTACTGGGAATTCAGTGCCCAAATATGTAGGGGCCCAATTCAGATCCAGCTTTTACCCTTCTGCTATACCAGCGTGGTGTAGTGGTTCAGAGCTATGGTTTGGAGCAGTGGACTCTACTCTGGAGAACCGGGTTTGATTCCCTACTCCTCCACATGAAGCCAGCTGGGTGTCCTTGGACTAGTCACAGCTCTCCTACCCATAAAGTAAGGGTGCCAGCTGCAGGTTGGGAAATTCCTGGAGATTTGGGGGTGGAGCCTGGGGAGGGCAGGGTTTGGGGAGGGACCTCAGCGGGGTATAATGCCATAGAGGCCACCCTCCAAAGCAGCCATTTGCTCCAGGGGAACTGATCTCTCTTGTCTGGAGATCAGTTGTAGTTCTGGGAGATGTCCAGGCCCCACCTGGAGGTTGGCAAGCCTGCCATAAAGTGATCTTCCAATTGAGTGCTTACCTGTTGGGACAATTGATTCATAATTAGGAAGTCCCAAACTTTCTGAATCCAGTTGTTCCCAGATGAGGGTTCTGTATTGTTTCATGGTTGGGTGATAGCAAGGCAAGCAGCTGTTACTAACTTACATTACACAATGAAAATATGCCAAGTCTTCATCATTAGTATCTGAACAGCATGGTCAGTGGGCCAAAGTGTAACCACAGTTAGCATGTTCTTTCTTTATCCATCTTCTCCCAGGCATCCTGGGACCCAAAGCTGGGAAATAGAATATAAAAACAATATAAATATTTTGGTTTCGTTTCTAATGTTTTATTAAATTAACATATGCTGCAAGCAGCAGGATATTCCCCATTGTCCAGGCCCAGGATGCCGTAAAAGCTATCCAGAACACTTCTGTTTTACAGTCTCGTTGGACAACCTCGAGGGCACAATCCCCCTTGAACTTTTCTGGGAGGCTGTTCCAGAGGCATGGGGGGAGCTACGGGAAAAGCCCGAGCCTGGACTGTGGCAGATAGGGTTGCCAACCTCCAGGTACTAGCTAGAGATCTGCTATTCCAACTGATCTCCAGGCAACAGAGATCAGTTCACCTGTAGAAAAAGGCCGCTTTGGCCATTGGACTATGGCATTGAAGTCCCACCCCTCCCCAAACCCTGCCCTCCTCAGGCTCTGCCCCCAAAACCTCCCCCCGATGATGAAGAGGCACCTGGCAACCCTAGTGGCAGGATGTGCCTTAGACAATGGATGTGTGTCGGGTGGGGGCATAGATCTTGCTAGGATGATCAAAGCTGGTGCACAGGAATGAACAGGGAGAGGTGGTCCTTTAAGTATGTGGGCCCCAGATAATGAAGGGCTTTAAAGGTGAGCACCAACACATTGAATTGGACCTGGAAAATTATTGGCAGCCAGCAAAGGGACCCCAGGATAGGAGTAACATGGGCCTTCGAGTAAATATGGATCATTTCCCAACTTTGTGCATTTTGAAACATGTCAGTCGATCGGGCAAATATGTTTCTGCCTCGGAGCATTCTTTCCAAGACAGTCTGTCTCCTGAGTTGTGTATATATCTTATACGAAATTTCCTGAAAGAAAGATAACCTTGAGTATACGATGATTTCCTCCCAACAGGTTATATTCAAAAGGTTTTTGAAATTACATACATGTAACTTGTATGCAAATTAAAGGCAGACTCCTCTTTTTCTTGATGGCACATGTGGGGAAAAACCCTAGTTTTCCCCTTCAGGTTCTTGGTGTTAAGTCCCAAGCAGGAGTGGTGGTGCCCAATTACCTCCCTGCTTCTGGAGGCTGTGCCACTGTAGATTCCTCCCTCCTCCACCATGACCTGCGGTGCCCAGATCTGATGTCATCCGCGGCTGGCTTTTTCTTGATGGCACATGTGGGGAAAAAACCTATTTTCTCCCTTCAGGTTCTTAGTGTTAAATGCCAAATAGGAGTAGCGCCCAGTTACCTCCCTGCTTCTGCGTGTTTTGTCTTCCCACCATCTGAGGGGCCTTCTCAACAAGCGCTTCTGTCCCATCTGGGAGACCGGGGGAGAGACGGAAGCAGCCGCATTATGGCCGTCCTTCTTCCTTCCTTCACATTCCTCTTTCCGTCAGTCATAACTGAAT
Organism: Euleptes europaea; assembly: GCF_029931775.1. NCBI lineage: Eukaryota > Metazoa > Chordata > Lepidosauria > Squamata > Sphaerodactylidae > Euleptes > Euleptes europaea. The sequence continues at coordinate 11,951,416 of NC_079325.1, read as the reverse complement.
GATCTTGTCAGTCATTCCCATAACTGCCCCACACTGCGACAAGATGCTCTCCCGTTGCCTTAAAGGTAAGCCCTGCCGCTGCCTTGCACGGTGGGGGGAGAAATGAGTCTGGCCGCCACCGGGAGAAGCTCCCCATGCGTTCGGATTTTCAATTGCGGGGTAGAAAAGTGTGAGACTTGAGAGTGAGAATCTCCATCGGAGTTATCCTGGAGCATAACAGAAGCATAATGCTTGCTTTCATCTTTATGATTAGGATGGCCATTCCCCCGCTCGGGGCAGGGAGAGCTCCACAGAGTGGAGGTTGCATGAATTCTCGTTGTGATTTTAAAATCTGACTTCTTTCTCCTTCCAGGGCACGTGTTCAACATGCCCCACGACAACGTGAAGGTCTGCGAGGAGATCTTTGGGAAGCTGAGGACCAACCACATGATGTCGCCCACGCTCATACAGATCGACCGCACCAACCCTTGGTCTGCCTGCAGCGCAGCCATAATCACAGACTTCTTGGACAGTGGTCATGGTGAGTGGGGGGTAGGGGCTCCGATAAAGGAAAGGAGCATGGGGATGCGGGGCGAGCAATTTGGGTGGAAGAGCCGAGTGGCCTGAATTATGCAGTCTTTGCTGCTGGGTGGTCATAAGTATGGACAAAGCACCTCAGGAAACCTTGCTTCTAGATAGGGTTGCCAGGTCCCTCTGCCACTGGCAGGAGGTTTTTGGGGTGGAGCTTGAGGAGGGCGGGATTTGGGGAGGGGAGGGACTTCAATGCCATAGAGTCCAATTGCCAAAGCGGCCATTTTCTCCAGGTGAACTGATCTCTATCTTCTGGAGATCAGTTGTAATAGCAGGAGATCTCCAGCTAATATCTGGACTTTGGAAACCCTCCTTCTAGACCTGGGTATATGTTGCTTCAAACACAGAGGAGGGAAAAGAGAGTTTCTAAAAGTATTCTCCCAAAAGCAGTAATATGTGATCCATCATTCCTGTAGTATATGCACATAGCTCTTGTCACCTGTTTGGTTGCCACCCAGTGGCGCCTGCCTTCCTGGTTGCGAATTGGTTGAGGTGGCCAGAAATTGCAGTGAGCTCTGTCTCATACGATTTCACTGTGTGAAAGCGTTGTCATCGAACTCTGATCAGATGGAAATTTCCAAGTGAATTTGGAGGTGGAATTCGGGACAATTTTGGTAATGCAAGGGAAATTTTTCAGGAAGATTCCATGTAGAGATATGGTGAACCCAGTGTCTTACTTTAGAGTTAGGGCCTGGTGATTCTGACTCTGGGATAAGCTTTAAAGGTAAAGATCAAAGTAGTTCCCTGTGCAAGCACTATGTCACTACTGACCCATGGGGTGAAGTCACATCCCGACGTTTCCTAGGCAGACTATGTTTATGGAGTGGTTTTCCACTGCCTTCCCCAGTCACCTACACTTTACCCACCTTGGAAGGATGGAAGGCTGAGTCAACCTTGGGCCGGCTACCTGAAACCGACTTCCCTCAGGATCGAACTTGGGTCGTGAGCAGAGCTTGGACTGCAGTACTGCAGCTTACCACTCTGAGCCATGGGGCTCTTGGGGTAGGCTTTACAACCTAGCAAAGACCCACGAAAGCTCCCTTTTCCTCAGTCGCTGTAGCTAAAAGGTAAATTCCGAGGCAAGGGGATGGGGCAGAGCTGGCATAGAACGGGCCAAATCTATTTGCAAGCCAAATTAAACTGAAGAGGATTTTGCCTCAGATTGTAAAAAGCTAATGATGTCCTTACTGGATTTCCGGTCCTTTCCTATTAATGAAATTCTGAACAGGAGCCTAAGTGCCCATTTCTGATCAGTTCCCAGCTCTGCAATCTCATGGGCTGATGCTCCTGACACATTGTCAGGCAGTTTGTGCGCTGGGCGAAAGACTCCTGTGCATCCTTCTAAACCCACTAACTTCAATGAGCTTAGAAGGACGAGGTTCTGCTTAGGACGGCATTGTAAACGAAACAAGGAATTGATTAGGTGATTCATTGCAACATAGAGAAGAACAAGGAATATCGTAACAACAAAGAGAAGAACAAGGAATATCATAATGTCTAATTCTGGACATGGCCCTAGATGCAGATTATTAAATCCACACATTAGGGCCATGTACAGAGGAGGCTGTCCCTGGCTGTAATTGTTCCAGCTCTGTTACTGAGGAGAAAAGGATTGTAAACTTGAGGGACAAAAGGCAAAATGAAATGCAAAAGGTTCAGCCTGTGACATTTTTGTGCAGCCTCAAATGTATACAAGAACTTTGCACGGAATTGCCACAGACAATTCTTTCATTTCATTGCCTTTTGATCCCATTGTTGACAGTATTTTTCTTTATAGCAGTGTGTGGGTGCATGTGAGTGCATTCATATATGTGTTTGTGAACATGCGTCATGCCTGTGATGTGGGTTCTAGCCCAAGAAAACATATGTCATAATAAGCCACAAGACCCTGCATTGTTTTGATATAACAGGCTTTCTGTCTGGAATCTGTAGAATGACAAGGAGAACAAGCTTCTTCATTAGGAAAGATGAGAACCAGTGTGGTGTCATGGTTACAGGATCAGTCTAGGGTCTTGGAGATCTGAGTTCAAATCGCCCGCTTACTCTTGTAGTTCATTGGGTGACTCTGGGCCAGTCATTGCCTCTCAGCCTCACCAACCTCATAAGTAGCATTGCCAGGTGAAGCCTGAAGCTCTCCCAGAATTACAACTGTGATCCAGACTGCAGAGTTCAGTTCCCCCTGGAGAAAATGGCAGCTTTGCAGTGTGGACTCCATGGCAATATAGCCCGCTGAAGTCTCTCCCTTCACCAAACCCTGCCCTCCCCAGGCTTCCCTCCTAAATCCCCAGGTATTTCCCAACCTGCAGTTGGTAACCCTAGGGTTGTTGTCAGGACCCAACGGGAGGGAACTATGTACACCATCCCGAGCTCCTTGGAAGAAGAAGAAGAGTTGGTTTTTATACCCCGCTTTACCTTTAAGGAGTCTCAAAGTGGCTTACAATCACCTTCCCTTCCCCTCCCCACAACAGACACCTTGTGAAGTAGGTGGGGCTGAGAAAGTTCAGAGAGAACTGTGACTAACCCAAGGTCACCCAGCAGGCTTCATGTGGAGGAGTGAGGAATCAAACCCGGTTCTCCAGATTAGAGTCCACCGCTCTCAACAAATACTCAACGCTGGAAGGATGTCATGAATAAGCGTTGATGGGGAAATTTCTTAGGCAAATTCTGCCATCCTAACCACATTAGCGCACTCCACAGACCCAGCAGAAGAGAACAAAGGGTGTCTGAGTTCCTGAAGACCAGCTGTTCACAGGTCGGAGTCGTCATGTGCTACAGGGGCCATCGCCTGACCTGTTGGCTTGGCGTAGTTCTCCCATTTCATTAAACAATTTACACTTGGAGGACAGTAAATCATTATAAACGCAACTTCTGAGTCTTTCTTGGAGCAGCCATCTTAGAGGGGCTGATTGATGGCTGACAGTGGGTCAGGCGAACTCCCCAGCTCGTTTGTTTTTAAGTCTTCATTTGCTTTAACCGAAATCGCACGTGCATCGTAAACCACTGGAAGGTTGGAATGCAGCTTGTAAATCAACCTTCCTGAAGGGGCCGTCTGTAGCTTCAGCGTTTTTAAAACAGTCTTGTTATTTAATGTTCAGAACCAGATTCTTGTCCATTTACAACCACGTTTGAGTTTTGCACATGGACATGCTAAGGAGTACATGTGAATTCAGCATTTGTGACTAATCGCGCTTGGAACATAAGAACGTAAGAAAGGCCATGCTGGATGAGCACCACAAAGTTATAGCCGTGCCTGGAGAGGGAGAAGGAGAGAGAGAGAGAGATGCTAGAGACAGGGCAAGGTCTTACATCAGAATGAAAAGTCGAGTTCTACAGATTTTCTTAGAACCCTGACAATTGCATTATTTTTTTTAAAGAGACATAAGAACATAAGAAAGGCCGTTGCTGGATCAGACCAAGGTCCATCAAATCCAGCAGTCTGTTCACACAGTGGCCAACCAGGTGCCTCTAGGAGGCCCACAAACAAGACCACTGCTGCAGCATTATCCTGCCCTGTTCCAAAGCACCTGATATAATAGGCATGCTCCTCTGATCCTGGAGAGAATAGGTATGCATCATGACTAATATTCATTTTGACTACTAGCCATGAAAAGCCCTCTCCTCCATGAATATGTCCACTCCCATCTTAAAGCCTTCCAAGTTGGCAGCCATCACCACATCCTGGGGCAGTGAGTTCCACAATTTAACTATGTGTTGTGTCTTTGATGTCTGTTGGCAGGAGGGAGGGCTTTGTTTCATTTTCAGTCTTTGGTGCAGACACACATTTGGGACTGCGTCTGCACGCAGGCCTGCCACCGGAAACTTTTACTAGCCTCAGGCCTCTAGTTTGGATGCCCCTCCCCTAGGGCAGGTGGGCCAGCTTCCCGCCAAACCACTGCGTGCTCCTGGGCGGGGTATCCCTTCCCTCCTCAGTTCCTTCTTTGCTGCCGCCGAGAGTGGAATGTAATTAAACTTCCTCAGCGCCGTTTTCTTCAAAAAGTCGTCAGAACTGTTTGATCGTGAGTTTTTGGGCTGCCGCTCAGGGCTTCCTGACCAGCCCCATCTTCTCCACTCCGCAGAATGATTTCTGTGAGCCCGGTCCCCCTGGCCACGTGCCAAGGGCCGTAATGGCCTCCAAATTAGAGTTACGTGCTATCCGTTACTCACCTCATTTGCAGATATCTTTTGAGGGTCCAGAACGTTGCTGCAGTCCGACAACACCTCAGCAGTATACTACAGCAACAAACGGGGGCACAGGATCCATTCCGCTGTGCAGAGAGGCACAAAGGGTCTGGCAGGTGTACTTGGCAAACAACATCCAACTGAGAGCCATACATTTAGCTCTCTATATAGTCCACAACACTTGGGTGGACACACTCAGCAGGGAATTCTGTATCAATCACGAGTGGGAGCTTCAGGAGACATTCCTGGAACCCATATTTCAGCTGTGGGGATTCCCCAAATCGACCTGTTCGCTTCCAAGGAGAACAGGAAGGCCAAGATGTTCTGTTCCTTAGCAGGACGCGACCCAGAATCTCTAGGGGATGCGTTTCAGATACGCTGGTCGGGCACACTCTTTTATGCCTTCCCCCCATTCCCTCTCCTGGCCAGAGTGCTGGGAAAGATCAGGGCAGATCGTACCTCCTGCATCCTGATTGCTCCCCTATGGCCCCATCAAATTTGGTTCACACAACCGTTACAACTGGCGAGAGGCAACTACAAGACACTCCCGAGGGACCCAGGGTTGCTCAGATGGGGCATACTCAAACATCACGATGTAGTCAGGTTACACCTAGCAGCGTGGAGAATAGAACGCAAGCAACAGGGCTGTCCACCCCGGTTAGAGAGGTCATTCTACAGGCCAGAAAACCCTCTACTCGCTATTCCTACGATCGGAAGTGGGAAAGGTTTGAGAGATGGGCCAATGCAAAGGACTTGTCTCCTTTTGATTGCCCTCTACCACACATCCTGGACTATCTGTTGGAACTAACCTGAAAAGGGCTGACCATCTCATCTATAAGAGTACACCTGGCAGCCATTTCCGCCTTTCATGACAGGCTGGAGGGTTACACCACATTCTCGCACCCCGTCTAAACGTTTTTTGAAGGGACTCAATAACTTGTTCCCTCCTATACCTAGAATTGTACCACAATGGTCCCTATCCCTGGTGTTAGTCAAGCTTATGCAGTCACCCTTTGAACCCTTGGCGACTGAGCACCTGTCACTACTTACAGCCAAAGTGGCCTTTTTGATAGCCATTACGTCTACCACCAGTGTAGGAGAACTAGCGGTCCTTAGGGTGTACAAGCCCTTTCTGAAAATATTTAACGAAAGAGTAGTCCTGCACCCCAGCTTACGGTTTAAACCTAAGGTGGTTTCCAGCTTCCATATGTCTCAGGAACTGGTACTCCCGGTTTTCTTCCCGAACCCGACCTCTCCAGCTGAGAAGACCCTTCATTTGTTAGATGTCAGACGGGCCATTTTGTATTACATAGATAGGACAAGACATTTCAGGAAGTCCAAGACTCTTTATTTGTCACCAAGGCCCCCCCAAAAGGGAGACCAGCTTCAGCACAGTCCATTGCTAGATGGGTGGTATCAGCAGTTAGAACTGTTTACAAGGAAGCGGGCAAGACTTCCCCGCTGGACATTAGGGCCCATTCGACCAGGGCCCAGGGTTCGTCAGCCGCTCTCCACAGAAAGGATCCTCTCCGTGACATCTGTAAGGCGGCGACGTGGTCAAGCGAGGACACGTTCATCAGACATTACGCCTTAGACCTGCAGGCAAGAAAAGATGCAGAAGTGGGAAAGGCTGTCCTCCAATCCTTATTTCACTAACTCGACACCCACCTCCAAATGTGAGTAGCTTGTCAAAATCCCAAATGTGGGGCTGCACCGAAGACTGAAAATGAAAACAGAGTTGCACTTACCTGTAACTGCTGTTCATTGAAGTCTTCCGTGCAGACACACGTTCCCTCCCACCGACCCCGCTGTCGACCTAAATAAATAAATAAATAAATAAATTAAAAAAAACGAACCAGAAAAGTCAAAGTAAGGAGAGTAGAAGAGGTTAAAGAAACTTGAGCTCTCTGCATATTAGGTAGGTCGGCGGCGAGCGAGGAACTGAGGAGGGAGGGGATGCCCTGCCCAGGAGCAAACGATGGTTTGGCGGGAAGCCAGCCTGCCTGCCCTAGGGGAGGGGCATCCCAACTACTGGCCTGAGGCTAGAAAAAGTTTCCGGTGGCAGGCTTGCGCACAGGCGCAGTCCCAAATGTGTGTCTGCACAGAAGACTTCAATGAACAGCAGTTACAGGTAAGTGCAACTCTGTTTTCTTGCTCCTGTTTGTGTCGGGACCAATTCAGATGCATATTTGGAATATGATATAGTCCTCGTGCGTGGTTTGTACCATCATGGATTTGCACATGGAGATGATTGCCCAAAATTGCTCCCATGTGAAAAAGGCAACACTTCAGAGAGTGGCTGTTCCCAAGCCTTCTATTTGGCAAGTTCTGTGATATGTTTTTTAAGTAAGGGCAATTTCAGACAACAAATACCTCCCTATGTGGAATTGGCCTTCCCTGGACTTGAATAAGCATAACCTTTTCGATCTAGATCCCTTGATTCCAATATATGAGTGTAGATTCTGTACTGATTGCTTGCTTGCATTTTAAATGCATGTTGAAGATGGTGGTGGTGGGATGGCAGGTCTGGAAGTGTCATTTATGAATTTTAGTACTCATGAATACCTGATTTGGCTTCTTTTGATGGAGAGATTGGAACAGTGTCAGATACTGAATAGCATATTGCTCTCCACAGTCAATTATCAAATGCTATTAAATGTATAGAGGCCCCTAATCTGGATCCTGCCCTGACCTGGATAGCCCAGGCTAACCCAACCTTGCCCGATCTTGGAAGCTAAGCAGGGTCGGCCCTGGTTAGTGCTTGGATGGGAGACCACCGAGAGAGTGGTGGCAGAGTGTGCTAACTGCGCAGAGAGGTGCCAGGCTCACTGACTAAAGATAAAGTTGCTCTTTATTAAGGAAGTACATTTCAGATAGGAAAGCTGAGAGACAGAGCCTCTAGCTGTCTGACTAGCTAAGGAGGGAGAGATAAGGTAGAATGACGTCCGAGAAGAAGCAGGGAGTTAGACCTAAGAAAATTGGTCTAAGGACAGGCAAGAGGTGTGAAAAGGGTAGAAAAGTCTCTAGCCTTACAGCCCTATCTAGCTGACCACTTACCCACCCCCTTTTGGGTCGTCTTCTTAGTTCCTTTGCACTCTAGACTCTACTACTTCCAACAGGAAGTTCAGGCTTGCTGTGCAGAGGAAGGCAATGACAAGCCACCTCTGCTCGTCTGTTGCCTTGAAAACCCTATGGGGTTACCATAAATCAGCTTTGACTTGATGGCAAGTTCTACCACTTGGTGAGGGACTGGCAGCTGGCAGTCCAAGGGTTTTGTTTTGTTCCTAGCATAGCCCTGATCCCAATGAGAATCCGTTTCTATGCACATCACCCATGTTCTCTCAGTGACAGGGCAAAGGCCCAGTCAGCAAGAACTGACTAGAAAATTAGCTAGGTTACTGGGCAAACACTGAAGGTGCACAGAGACACCTAAGTAGTAAGTCTCAGCTCAAAATCTCAAAACGTAACAATGCGAGGCAGCAGCGACAGACAGGTGGTGGGGGCTCACAGCAGCTGCAATAAAGCAGTCTAAGCATAAAAACAGACACATCATAATTCATTTGGACAAGTCTGATCAGATCGGTGAACTAGTGGATCCCTGATCACAACAGTTGCCAAAGCAGTGAATAATTGATCATTCCTGTTAGTGATGTGTTCTGCTCCAATTTGTTTTCATTCTGTTGTTGTTCCACTGTGTATAGATCCTTTTGTACCACAGTAGCTTGTGCTTTAAGACTATGAGGTTTTTTTTTTATTGGAAACCGCTTTGGGCAACCTTTGGAAAAGCAGAGTATAATAGCATAATGAAAACTCTTTTTGCTAACTCTCCTCCCACCTCTGTCTTCCCAGGTGACTGCCTCTTGGACCAGCCCACCAAACCTATTGCACTGCCTGAAGACCTCCCCGGGACCAACTACAACCTCAACCAGCAATGTGAGCTGGCCTTTGGCGTCGGCTCCAAGCCTTGCCCGTACATGCAGTACTGCACCAAGCTCTGGTGCACGGGGAAAGCCCGCGGCCACATCATGTGCCAGACGCGTCACTTCCCTTGGGCTGATGGCACCAGCTGTGGAGACGGGAGGTTCTGCTTGAAGGGTGCTTGTGTTGAGAGGCATAACATCAGTAAGTACCGGGTGAGTACCTGATGGCTGTGCATTATGAGGATCCCGACAGAGGCGGGGGTGGTGGCAGCAACTTATTTATTATGATTGTATCCTGCTTCTCTTGCATCATATAATGCAAGGTGGTGTATGAGAGCCAGCGTGGTGTAGTGTTAAGAGCAGCGGACTCTAATTTGGAGAACCGGGTTTGATTCCCCACTCCTCCACATGAGCGGCGAACTCTAATCTGGAGAATCGGGTTTTATTCCCCGCTCCTCCACAGGAAGCCAGCTGGGTGACCTTGGGCCGGTTCTCTCAGAGCTCTCTCAGCCACACCTACATCACAAGGTGTCTGTTGTGGGGAAAGGAAGGGAAGGAGATTGTAAGCCTGTGTAGCGGGGGGGGGGCAGTCAGAGCCCCCATGTAATCATAATAAATTCTGATAGCAATGACCGGGGTAGGGAGGTAGGGAGGCCAGCATTGATGGAAAAGACCATAGCTGATCTCAACTGTAGGCCCAGTGAAATAGCTCTGTCTTGCAGGCCCTGCGGAATTCCTTAAGGCCCCGCAGTGCTCTGGTCTCATTAGAGAGACTATTCCACCAGACAGGGGTCAGGGCAGAGAAGTCCCTGCTCTTTGGCCCGTGGATGACCAGCAGGCTATTATGTGATGATTGTAATGTTCTCTGGGGGACATACCAGGACTAGCTGGTTATACAAACAAGCTCACCACAGCTCCATTCCCAGAGCTGCTTGTTCCTAGCTACCAAGCTAGTGCACAGTATGGACTGAGCAAAACAGGAAGCAGGAAGTTCAGGTTTTGATGCCCAAGGCTAGAGACCCCCCCAGGAATATTGTTATCGAGGCCAAATCGAGCACTGGTGGTGAACATAAGAAAGGCCCTGCTGGATCAGACCAAGGCCCATCAAGTCCAGCAGTCTGTTCACACAGTGGCCAACCAGGTGCCTCAGGGAAGCCCACAAACAAGACGACTACAGCAGCATTATCCTGCCTGTGTTCCACAGGACCCGATATAATAGGCATGCTCCTCTGATACTAGAGAGAGGTTGTGAGGGCTGTGAGTTTTGCATGCGCTCAACACCCTGTTTTATGACAGGTGGATGGCAACTGGGGGAAGTGGGATCCCTATGGCCCATGCTCTCGGACCTGTGGCGGAGGAGTCCAGCTGGCGAAGCGTGAATGCAGCAACCCCCCACCTGCCAATGAAGGGAAGTACTGTGAAGGGGTTCGAGTGAAATACCGCTCCTGTGGTCTGGATCCCTGCTCGGATTCAGGTGAGGCTCTGTAAAGGCATGGACTTGGATATGGGTGTCCGATCCAGCACGGGTTTTAAACCACATCCGTTCTAAGCTGTTTGATGCACATCAGAGTGTTGATTACCAGCTGTTCTGCCTGACCACTGTAATTTTAACAGTACGATCAAATGGCCAATCATGGGGTTGAAAGGTTGAACTTGAAATGTCCTCAGGGCAGGATTGTTTCTGCAAGAGGGAAGGATTTCACCCAACACCCAGTGAATGTTATAACAACTTAGGTCATCTGCCAAGGCCCTTTGGTAGTGAGGTGTGCAGCTGCAGGAGTGAGGGCTTGTTTGTAGTGGCTCCTTGTTTGTGGAATGTTGCCCACCCGGACTTTCCGGAGGCCTCACTTAACAAAGGATGTGGACAGAATGGAGCGGGTGCAGAGGACCGTGACAAGGATGATCGGGGGCCTGGAGACCAAACCCTACGAGGAAAGGCTGAGGGAGCTGGGAATGTTCAGTCTGGAGAAGAGGAGGCTGAGGGGAGACAGGATTGCTCCCTTTAAGTATTTGAAGGGCTGTCACTTAGAAGAGGGCAGGGAGCTGTTCCTGTTGGCAGCAGAGGATAGGACTCGCAATAGCGGGTTTAAATTACAGGCGGAAAGGTACCGTCGTCTGGATAGTAGGAAAAATTGTTTTTACAGTAAGAGTCGTTCGACAGTGGAATCAGCTACCTAGGGAGGTGGCGAGCTCCCCCTCACTGGCAGTCTTTAAGCAGATGATGGACAAACACTTGTCAGGGAAGCTCTAGGCTGATCCTGCATTAAGCAGGGGGTTGGACTGTATGGCCCCTTCCAACTCTGTGTTTCTGTTATTCTAATCTTTTCGTTCCAGGTGCTGGGTCAGATCATTCTTATTAACCCAGGCATTTGATTTTTTTCTTCACTGACTGGCTTTATAAGTTTTAGTCTCCTTTTTAGTGGGTTTTTTATTGTTGGCTTTGCATGGTGTTACGTTTTGAAATTGGTGGTAGCTCTGGATTTTACTGTTGTTGGTGGCAGAGCGACGAATAAATCTCTAATAATAATAAATGATGATGATCTGTGGAACTCACTGCCACTAGGGTGGCCACTGGCTGGCGGCCTTGGGCTTACATGGTTCTAAAATCCACCTACGCAAATTCATGGAAAGTGGGTCTGTGCCTCTTAAGCCATTATACCTTTAAAAGGAGGTGAGACAGAGTCATGGAGGAGAGGTCTATCAGTAGTTTCCAACCATGACAAGTAAAGGTAAATCTCTGAAACCCAGCGCTAGGAGGCAACACCTCGACCTCTGTGCCCTGTTTGTTGGCCCCGCAGGGCAACTGGTCGGCTGCTGTATGAAACAGGATGTTGGACATCATTGGGCCACTGATCTAATTCCTATGGTCTTAGCTGAATGGAACCTCCTTGCACAGTATTGCCTAAGGTACACAATGCGGAGAATCACTTCGCTCATGCCCAGTTTGTGGGCTTCCAAAGGCATCTGGCTGGCTGGACCCTTCATGTGGCATAAAAAAAAATCTTGCCTTGTTATGGCATGATATGCTTACATTGTGCCCAGATACCAGAACTCAAGTACACATAATTGAGACATAAATCCCCTTAGCAGTCCTTGCTAATTGGTAGTAACTATGCCGAGTGATTAACTTAAGACTGTAGCCCCTCAGATGACCCGATGCTGGAATGGCGAGACTCAACAATTTCAGTGGTGTTTTCTCATGCTTAGCCTCAGTATGCTCGCTGCATCATGTACCGACCACAACCTAATGAGCTCCAAATGGTCTCTGAGACTGAATGGAACTGTTTTCTCACAGTCCCAGGGAAGAGTTTTCGGGAAGAGCAATGTGAGGCTTTCAACGGGTTCAACCACAGCACGAACCGGCTCACCGCCACCATCTCCTGGGTGCCCAAGTATTCTGGAGTGTCTCCTCGGGACAAATGCAAGCTGATTTGCAGAGCCAATGGAACCGGGTACTTCTATGTCTTGGCTCCAAAGGTGAGTTTGGCAACCGGTCAGTTCATTGGCATGGCCTTGGTAAAGAAATCAGTTTGGGGGCACAACCAGTTTGCAGAGTGGGTGAGCAAAGGGGACCCATTCAGTGGAAACCAAAGTGGAAATAACTGAGATTTACAAACTTTCAAAATAGAACAAAAGAGGAGATTTTTTTTACTCTCATGAAAAGCAGAATATTTGAATATATCGAGTTAAATTTCCTATGGAATATATGGACTGCATAAATAGATTGTAGTTACTTGCATCCATGGATAAACTGCACCAAACTTTGAGTGTTAAAAATGAAAGACCCTCTAGAACGGGGTGTCAAACTCAATTGTTACGAGGGCTGGATATGACAGAAATGTCACTTGGTTGGGCCGGGCCCTGCCTCGCCAGCCCAGATTGAGAGTGGGGGTGGGGGGTGGCTGCCTCGGTTGGCTTGCAAGCCAGATAAGAGTTTTCAAGGGGCTGGATCCGGCCTGCAGGCCTCATGTTTGACACCCCTGCTCTAGAACATTGCAGGAGAGTGCTACCCACAATCCTTCTGGTGGTAAAGGGTCCAGTGAATGAGGCCGTCATCTTACATCTCTGTTTTTTAAACTTCCAGGGGTCACAATCGCACCTCTGAGTAGTCTTCAAAACCGCAGTGAAAATTATTTGGAGAATTTAGAAAATACCTGATATTTGTTGAAAATCCTGTTTTTCTGGATGTAGCAGGGATGTATATTGAACTAAAACGTAGCTCCTTCTGCACTACATGGCAGCTGTACTGAATAGACAGAATGACGGAAAAGGGGGAGCCTTGCTAAAGTAGAGGTTGGCGTTGCTTATGTGTATGCATGCTCTATAGAAATGAGAGATTTCTCAGTTAAGGCACTAACATTAAGGGCGTATCCCTTCACGTGGAACCTGGAATACAGCTGCATCTATTTCCTGTATCTTCTTCATCCTCCCTGGAATGGTTTGTGCCCTCTATGTTCAACTTGTTGATCATGTGAATCAAAATGTGCTTCTCACGTCGCAAAGACAATACCATCTGCTCATTGCTGTGCACCCCTACCACTTGCTTTTTGACCACTGAACGGCATCCTCCATCTTGATGATCTTTAGGTGGTGGATGGCACCCCGTGCTCTCCGGACTCCACCTCGCTATGTGTCCAGGGAAAATGCATCAAGGCTGGATGTGACAGGAAACTCGGCTCAAAAAAGAAGTTTGATAAATGTGGAGTGTGCGGCGGGGACAACAAGAGCTGCAAAAAAGTCTCTGGCCTGTTCACCAAACCGATGTGAGTGAACTTTCTTTTCAGTCAGGGAATAAACTGTGCTGCTTTTTAGGGACGAGCCAACGGACACCTGTCTTTAGGGGATGGTAATTCTGACATGTGTTTCTTTCCAGCCTTCTTAGAGTGGCCTGCTCTTCATTATGGAATAGCAACATTTACAGTGTAATCTTAAGCGGAGTTACCCCTTCTAAGTCCACTGAAGTCTTAGGAAGGTGTCATTCTTCTTGGGATTGTTACTGTTGGTCTAGAATGGAAATACTGGGTTACAGAAACACTGTAGTTTCTTTTTAAAAAATCCATTGGGTTTCTCTTTAATTCAGGGTTTCTGGATCATGTAATACAAGTGAGGAGAAATTAGAAGTTGGTAATATGTGGAAATGATGCTCCATCACATTTAGAGGGACACAAAGCTATGACATTTAGACATTTCTTCATACAATGCATAGTTAAATTGTGGAACTCCCTGCCCCAGGATGTGGGGACAGATGCAAACTTGGAAGGCTTTAAGAGGGGAGTATACATGTTCATGGAGGTTAGGGCTATTGATGGCTACTAGTCAGTGGACCTTGATGGACTTAATGGACCTTGGTCTGATCCAGCAATTACTCTTCCAATAGTTCTTTTAACATTCTGGAGGAGAAAACCTATATAGCCCCAGTCATGGATAGGGCTATCCATGGCTACTAGTCATGATGCACACCTATTCTCTCCAGCACCAGAGGAGCATGCCTATTATACTAGGTGCTGTGGAACAGAGGCAGGATAATGCTGCTGCAGTCATCTTATTTGTGGGCTTCGTAGAGGCACCTGGTTGGCCACTTTGTGAATAGACTGCTGGACTTGATGGGCCTTGGTCTGATCCAGCATGGCTTTTCTTATGTTCTTATGTCTCTTAAAAAAAAAAAGAAATATGCAATTGTCAGGTTTCTAATAAAATCTGTAGAACTCGACTTTTCATTCTGATGTAAGACCTTGCCCTGTCTCTAGCATCTCTCTCTCTCTCTCTCTCTCCTTCTCCCTCTCCAGGCACGGCTATAACTTTGTGGTGCTCATCCCAGCTGGCGCATCCAGCATTGACATCAGGCAGCGAGGCTACAAGGGCCTAATCAGTGACGACAACTACCTGGCGGTGAAAAACGGGCACGGCAAATACCTCCTGAACGGGCATTTCATTGTCTCGCCCGTGGAGAGGGACCTGATGGTGAAGGGCAGCGTGCTGCGGTACAGCGGGACCGGGACGGCGGTGGAAAGCCTCCAAGCCTTTATGCCCATCCAGGAGCCGCTGACCGTGGAGGTGCTGTCGGTCGGAAAGATGACCCCGCCTCGGGTCCGGTATTCCTTCTACCTGCCCAAAGAAAACAAGGAGGACAAGTCCTCGTACCGCAAAGATGGGAAGCGCCCGCCGGTCCTCAACAACAGCATTCTCACCCTCTCGAACCGCCTGGATTCAGGCCGGCCGGATTACAAACGCCCCTCTTACAAGTGGGCCACCACCAGCTGGGAGGACTGTTCCGTCACCTGCGGCAACGGGCTGCAGAAGCGCATGGTGCTGTGCCGCGACGTCCTCGGCCAGCTGGCCTCCGCTTGCGATGCCACTCAGCGGCCCACCGACATCAGGATATGCGGCGACCCCTGCCCCACGTGGGAGGCGGGACCCTGGTCGCCGTGCTCCAAAACCTGTGGCAGGGGGTTCAAGAGGCGCATACTGAAATGCAAGGGACGGGGCGGTGTTCTGCTGCCCCGCGACCGCTGCAACCTCAGGAAGAAGCCCCAGGAGCTGGACTTTTGTACCCTGAGGCCGTGCTGACCGGGTGGGACCTGTTTTTGACCGAGACATTGCTGCATCGTTCTGGCGCTCGGCAACCAAGTGGCTGAAAGTTTCAACAGCCTCCTTGGGGGAGGGAGAGGGAGTCGACCGAGTTGAAAAGTGTGTGTGTGGGGGGGTTATCTGTTACATAGTGCATTTCAACAAACAAAAGGATTTAAGTGGGCCGAAAAAAGGATTTAAATGGGCCGAACCAGCGAGAAGGGGCTGAACATTGGTTTTGTCGATAACGGTTGCTCGGAGATGAAGTAGGACTAAACAACTACCTCGAAGCTGCCAAACCACCCAAACTCCATCACAGCTTAGCGGCATACGACTGTGGGCATGTAGGAGAGATTTCCAGATTGGAACTGAAACAACTTGCCGTCCAAGATGGTCCGAAGGCAGTGATGGTCATTCCTTAGAGTTATGGCTCAGTCTCTTGCAAAATACATAAAAAGGGCCATCTCCTGAGATTCCCTCCTCCCCAAATACTCTAGTGTGAGAAGAGGACCTTAAAGAATTACCTTTGCACCTGCAAGAAAAATATAAGGCTTAACAACTGGTACAATAAGGTACCTCCAAGGCCTACGGGTATGTGATGCTTCAGCCCTAACACATTTGCGGGTATCCAGAAACACTTTTTCCTTTTTTGCATTCATGCTTCTGTTCAGGGCTGCAGCCGGTCATGGCTCGCTAGTGCTGTTTCTGTAAACCTGTATGGACTGAACAGTTGTATATGTTTATGGTGCTTAAACACGTTTTCTTTTGAGTCCTCCTTGGGTGAAGCATACTCTCCCCTGGTTGTTTCTCCAATCCATTGTCTCAAAAGACTGTGCCATGTAGTGGGGGAGGGGCAGAGGTGCACTTTACCTATCCCAAACATACACAACAAAGGGGATCTAGAGAACCCAGATTTTTAAAATTTACTTTTCAGTTATTCAAAAAACCCTATGTCTTCCACGTTTGCTATTTATGTGTGTGTTCCCAGAGATCAACGTAACCCTGTGCAGAAAACATGTGAATCTGAATTTTGCCTAAACGGGAGCTCTATTATGGAGCACCAGCTTTGCATGCAGAAGACCCCTGGTTCAGCACCTCCAGTAAAAATTGGGGAAGACTCTGCCTGAGTTCCTGGAGAGCTGCCACCCTTCAGAAGAGACCTTACTGAGCTGGATGGACCAATGGTCTGACTCAGTATAAGGCAGCTTTATATGTAAAATCCTTTGGATTTTGGGAAGGGCTGTGTCTCAGAGGGAGAGCATCCGCTTAGCATGCAGAAGGTCCCAGGTTCAATCCCTGGCATCTCCACTTAAGGATCAAATAGTACGTGATGTGAAAGACCACTGCCTGAAACACTGGAGAGCCACTGTTGGTCTGAGTATACAATACTGACAATACTGTTTGGGCCAAAGGTCTGATTCAGTATAAGGCAGCTTCATGTGTTAATGTGGATACTTGCCAAGGTTGTAGCATTACCAAAAAATAATAATCTTGAGGATCAGAAAGTTATTGCCACTGTGATCCTGTTAGGTGACTTCAACAACTGTGTGTGGGGGTAGGTTAGGGGGAAGTTACAGACACTCTAAAGCCCAGCGCTCAACCAGCCGTCTTGTAAAATATATAAAATGTTCCCCTTAAGCATCAACACTAGAATTCGGTGTTAGTTTGTTTCTAACAAGGCAGTTGTTTGTTTTTCTGCCATGGGAAAAATGTCAGATGTAAATCAGACTTTGCAGAGACCAAAATATTTCCTCCATGGCAGTAGGCCTGATCACATGTTTCAGCGAACGCACGACGTACAGCCTGCGTGCACGTGCGCAGACATGTTTGTAAGAAAGAGCCAACGCGCATTCACTTTCTAAGTGAAAACGGGTACCACCGCTTTGATAAATATGGGGTTTCAATCACATGTTCAGCTGTCCATGTGTTGAATGTAACGTGAGAAGTACTCAACAAGTACAAAGAACCGCCAAGTATGCACTGTACACGAATTGTACGTGTGTCCGCTGTAACTTGTGAACAGGGCTACAAGTGTAGGAAGGATCTGGTGGAAAGCAGTAAAGGGAAATGCTTTCTGCACGGTGTTTGTGTGTGTGTGTTTACTTGTGTATCTGAAGTATCATAGAGGCTTCAAGATCTCAGATTATGTTTCATCCTATGGGTGGACCTCTTGTGACCTCTGAAGCCAAACATGAGCCTGCAGTAGATCTTGAGCTGGTGACCTGGGTCAGTCCATGTGGGGGAGGGATTCAGTTTATATGATGGTGGAAGATGGCTCTGGAGAGACAGGCCTCTGTGGAAGAATTAGATGGAGGCCGTCAGGAGAGACAGCTAGACTCTTTTGAGGTGTGCGGTGTAGGACTAAATCACTAATCTGGGCTGGCTGGAGCTCATATTCCTCGACTTCCCTGTTTGTCTTAGGCTGGCTCTTGTCCACAATATCGGAACAGTCATCAGCTGTAGGGTTGCCTACAGGCCTGGAGAAAAGGTTGAAACTTTTCATGGCACATGGGCAGCTCCTGCCCTCGGGGTCCAGCTGCGACTCAGTGGAGCAGTGAGAGCAAAAATAAAGAGAAAAGTGGCATCGCTGTGATGTCACTTCCAGATATTGCCCCCCCCCCCCCGCCTTAGCTGCAGAAGCTCGCAATGGCTGGCAACTCTGCACGGCACAGAGGCAAATAACCTCCCATTAAACCTTTGTTAAAGGGACAGGGCATTTTTATCCAGGCATAATGGCAACCCTCGTAGCAATGTTTTTTAGTCGGCAAGAAACAGACCCCTCTGGGCCATTGTACATGGCTGCTGAGCTTTGGGTCCTCTGTGCCTTTCAGTTCACCTCAGCCAACATCTTTCCATAGAGCTTGAGAAGAGTCCCCACCATCATTCTCCTTGCAGAAGGGTATGCTTTCTTTATACAGGAAGAAATATCATCAGTGGCTTGGTTTCTATGCCACGTGTAGCAAATATGGACTCTTGTTTTCAAAATGGTGCTCGTTCCATGAGTATTCAGGGGAGCCTTTGAGTAGCATTCCACTCCCTCCTTCAAGACTGTTTACAAGTTATTTTTTTAAAAAAACCTTATTATTAGGGTTGTCAACCTCCAGGTGGTGGCTGGAGATCTCCCGCTATTACAACTGTTCTCCAGCCGACAGAGATCAGTTCGCCAGGAGAAAATGGCCACTTTGGCCATTGGACTCTATGGCATTGAAGTCCATCCCTCCCCTCTCCAAACCCCGCCCTCCTCAGGCTCCACCTCCAAAATCTCCTGGTATTTCCCAACCTGGAGCTGGCAACCCTACTTATTATATATGAAAGAAATTATGTACTGGGATACGAAAAGCTGGGCCTGCTGTTTTGCTGTACATCAAAAAGCTGCCATTGAAACCAAGGGATTTGCAGTAATAGTAAAATAATGTGGAATCTTCCTTGGGATGGTGTGAGATTTCTCTGTTAGAGGTACCTTACCTCCACTGACGAAACGGTGTCTCTGGGGTTTCCTTGGAGAGAGGGCGGAGTTATTTAAATCAATTTAGGCTTAACCAGAGTGCATTGTGCGACTTTAAAGACTGGGTTATTTTTCGCAGTGCTTGGGGGTGGAGCTGTGGCTTGGTGACAGGGGCATGCTTTGCATGCAGAAGTTTCCAGGTTCAATCTCTGGAATCTCCCGTTAAAAAGATCAAAGCGGCAGATATTGAGAAAGACCTTTGTCTGCATGAGATCCCAGAGAACTGCTGCCAATCAGAGGAGCCAATACTGAGCTAGATGGAGTGGAGACATTATAGGCTGACATTGTGTGTTCAAGCTTTTACAACTCAGGTCCCTTTTCTTCAGATGCAGGAAGTACTTGACACCTTCAGCTGGCGGCAATATATACATGAGTATAAATAGGGGGGAGGAGTTATAAAATGAGGCCAGAAGGCCCCCAGCATTCAAAACGCTTCCTAATAATTCCTTCTTCTGCATTTTGAAGGACTTTGGTTCATAGGGTCGCCATGAGTCAGAAACAACTTGACGGCACTTAACACACACACACACACACACACACACACACACACACACACACACACAATAATTCCTTGCCCCTTATTCAGTATATATTTCTGTCAACAGGATGGCACTGTGTGGGAGAGAAAGTGGACTCTGGATCTCCACAGCTTCTGTCACCATACATTTATGAGCCTCTGAGATGCCAGGAGACTCTTGGTTGTTTTAGCTGCAGCTGGGGTTGCCAACTCTGGGCTGGGGAAATTCCTTGAGATTTGTGGGTAAAGCCTGGGGAGGATGGGGTTTGGGAGGGACCTCAGCAGGGAGGGGCTGTAGCTCAGTTTGTAGAGCATCTGCTTGGCATGCAGAAGGTCCCCGGCATCTCCAGTTAAAGGGGCTGGGCAAGTAGGTGATGTGAAAGACCTCTGTCTGAGGCCCTGGAGAGCCGCTGCCGGTTTGAGTAGACAATACAGACTTTGATGGACCAAGGGTCTGATTCAGTAGAAGGCAGCTTCATGTCTTCATAACGCCATACAGTCCACCCTCCAAAGCAGCCATCGTCCAGGAGAACTGATCTCTGTTTTCTGGAAATCAGTTGTAATTCTGGGAGTTCTCCAGGCCCCGCCTGGAACTTGGCAACCCTAACTGCCATTGACATCCATGCTTGAATAGTGAGAACTTAGGCAGAGTTATGCCCTTCAAAGTCCATTGGCATAACTCTGTTTAGGAGCGCTCTGTAAGACTTTGGGTTAAATATCCCTTCAAACACAACTGCAGTTGCTTTCCTAACACTTTGCTGGTTGTCTGTAGGTTCTTCTCCTTGTGTTCCTGCATAATCGTGCAAAACATCACCTCCACCGAATCCTTACTCAATGTGTGTGTGTGTGTGTGTGTTAAGTGTTGTCAAGTCGCTTCCAACTCATGGCGGCCC
Organism: Euleptes europaea; assembly: GCF_029931775.1. Lineage (NCBI taxonomy): Eukaryota > Metazoa > Chordata > Lepidosauria > Squamata > Sphaerodactylidae > Euleptes > Euleptes europaea. Next base: position 11,931,265 of record NC_079325.1, on the reverse strand, counting down.
TATGAATGAAAGTCCTCCAAAATGTCCTGTCTTTGACAGCCTTGCTCAGATCTTGCAAATTGAAGGCTGTGGCTTCCTTTATTGAGTCAATGGCTTACTCAATGGCTGCTGATTAATTTTCCTGTTTCTAGAACAAGGACTTCCATTCTGCTGTCCTTTAGTCAGAAGTAGGATGACACACGTCATTTTTCAGTTTCCCTGTCATCCCACCCCTGAAAGACATAGGAATGATTTTGGTTTGACAGTGAGAGCCTCAGATCTTTGGGGTTGCGGTTTCCAATCCAAGGCTTACGAATCAAAGCTGCCTTTCTTAGGATCCAGAGAAATGTATCCAAGAGATCCCACTGGGCAACCAAGGAACTGTCCTTAGAGGTATTCACAGTCCGTAGTAGATACCTCAGCGCCTGTCTACACTACAAGCTTAAACTGGATTTCTGTCAGTTCAGCCAGGCTTGTCTGGTCACCATTGTGAATCAGAATCTCTTTAGTGTGGAAAAGCTTGACCAAAGTTGGTTCTTTTGGGGCCATGAAAGAGTAACTTAGATATATGTGCTAAGAGTGGTAAGTGCAAAGCTGCGGGAATGTTTCATTAGAGACCTAAAAAAAAAAGTTCCCAGAGTTCCCTGGGGCAAGGGAATGACTATTAAGCCTGTTCAAGTCTGTTGGGTAGATACCCTGTAGTGTCCGTGGATTGTATAGATTTTAAGTTTACTTATTTCCTCACTGCCTCCTGGGGAAAAAGTGCATTAATTGGTGGGTTTTCAGTCTCTGTTTACTCTGGAATACCAGTAATGTATTGATTAGCTTCTGATTTTCCGGGAGGGTATCCTTCACACATTAGGATACAAGTGTTGGTTCCCAGAAACCATACAGCAGTGACTTCCTTGCCTATTATGGTGTATTTGGGGAGGGAGGGGGCTTTTAACACCTTTGAATATGGTTCTTTTGCCAGGTGTACGGCAAAAGGATAGACATGCCTATTGTACTGGCTGCTTTGTGTATACCGTGTATACTGTATGTTGGTCTCTGCTGTTTGTGTGTCAATAGCAAACCTGAAATAAATTTGTTAAGTATTTAAAATCCCCACAGTTTCTTGGGGCATCTTTTTACGGTTATTGGGAACGTAGCTTATGTCTCTGTGGAGGGCAGTGGATGCCTTCCTAACCAGGAGTTCAGAAATTTCCTGGATGCACCAAGTTTCACAAACTGCCGACATCCCTCTTTTCCCCTGATAAACTTTTTCGTTGATTGCTACTACCACCCACTCAATTGGTAGATTATAAGTGGCCTGAATGGCTCAGGCTAGCCCAATCTCATCAGATCTCAGAGCTAAGCAAGGTCCATCCTGGATAGTATTTGTAGGGTTGCCAACCTGCAGGTACTAGCTGGAGATCTCCTGCTATTACAACTGATCTCCAGCCAATAGAGATCAGTTCACCTGGAGAAAATGGCTGCTTTGGCCATTGGGCTCTATGGTATTGAAGTCCCTCTCCTCCCCAAACTCCGCCCTCCTCAGGCTCTGCCCAAAAAACCTCCCACCGGTAGCAAAGAGGGACCTGGCAACCCTAAGTATTTGGATGGGAGACCACCCAGGAAGTCCAGGGTTGCCATGCAGAGGCAGGCAATGGCCAACCACCTCTGTTCATAGAATCATAGAGTTGGAAGGGACCACCAGGGTCATCTAGTCCAACCCCCTGCAGAATGCAGGAAACTCACAACTACCTCCCCCACACACACCCAGTGACCCCTACTCCATGCCTAGAAGATGGCCAAGATGCCCTCCCTCTCATGAACTGCCCAAGGTCATAGAATCAGCATTGCTGACAGATGGCCATCTAGCCTCTGCTTAAAAACCTCCAGGGAAGGAGCACTTACCACCTCTCTTGCCTTGAAAATCCTATGGGTTGGCTGTGACTTGACGGCACTTTACACACACACAACTGGGGTGAGGAGTGGGACTCCAGGCCTCTGTCTTGTGTTGGCTCTGCTTCCTTACTGCATTCATCACCTCGCTCGGCCAAGCTGTGGTGGGAACAAGCAGATGGCCTTTTTCAGATGCCTTTTGGGGACTGGCTTGGGAAATTCCTGCAGTTTGGGGGGCAGTGCCTGGGGAAGGCGGAGTTTGGGAAGGGGAGGGAGCTCAGCAGGGATGTGATGTCATACAGTCTGCCCTTCGAAGCTGCCATTTCCTCCAGGGCAACTAGTCTGGAGATCAGAAGTCATTTTGGGAGAACTCCAGGCTCTACCTGGAGTTATTATTAACAGCGTTCTTTGTTTCTTTAGGGAATGTATTGCTCACGTTTCTGCTACCAAACTAATAATCCAGGCAGTTTGCAACAATATATTTTTTTAAAGCGAATACTTCAAGCAATAAAAAGAGTGAATAAAAGCATCTAATTGGCAACAGATAAATGTCACACTAAAACAGCAGCAGCTAATATAAATAACAGCAATAAAATCAGTGACAATTAAAATTGCAGTTCTCAACAGGAGAACCATTAAAACAGGTCCACCAAGTAAAAGTATCAAATACCCTCTGGAAAAATGATTATTTAACCAGCTTTCAAAAGGCAGAGTAAGAGTATAATGAGGCGAGCTTCCTGGAACAAGGAATTCGACAATCTGGGGACGACCACTGAAGAAATTTTGTCCTACGCAGCCACCAACTGCAGTCCCATCTCTCTGCGATACAAATATCTGTAGCTGATCTCAGATCATGGGCAGCCTCCAATCTGAGGGGTATTACTGAATCTCATGAACATACTGCTTCGATTTGAAAGTTCATGTTTCCTGTACAACTTCTCCCCACTCAGGATGAAACAGGAATCATATTTTTTCCCCAGCGATATTAATAACATCGATAGAAATATGGCCCATAAATCCATGCCTGTTTTGCATCAACTGTGTAAAAATGGTGGAAAAATTGGTATGTCAAAGCGATATTAAGAGGGCATAAAAGTAACCAACATGAAAGGGAGAAGTTATCAAAAGAAAATAGGCAGGGTGAGCAGGATATTCTTGATCATGCACAAAAATGAAAATGAATTTTAAAAAATACATATTTATGCATCCTTCATCTCAGCATTGGATTGTTAGGATGCTTTTGGGGGCCAGTTCCAAGCTCATCACCACATTAGTCTATCTCAGCAAAAAGCAATACCCACAATTAGGCTTGTCAGCTATGGGTTGGGAAATAACTGGAGGTTTTTGGGGTGGAGCTTGAGGAGGATGGGGTTTGGAGAGGGGAGGGACTTCTATGCCATAGAGTCCAATTGCCAACACGGCTATTTTCTCCAGGGGAATTGATCTCTCTCGGCTGTAGATCTGTTGTAATAGCAGGAGATCACCAGCCACCACCTGGAGGTTGGGAACCCTAACAATGCTGTCTTAAACACATTACATCTAAGTCTACTGGTGTAACTCTTAGGGTTGCCACAGATGAAACTGGGTGTGCACTTTACAGTCTAAGACTAATAGACACACATGTTGGGCTTCAGGAGGCATCCGACAGCATGCAGTAAATGTGAAATTGACATGCATTAGGAGCCGATAATCTTTGAATCAGCTGACGAAGTGTAGCAAAACGTGCTACAGCTGGCTACACGTTCTCTTTGTGTTGTATTGTTTTGCCTTGGGGCTCTCCCCTGGACCTTTCTGCACCCTAGGAGGAACTGGACCTTCCGGCACCATTTGGAACCTTCGTGGTCAAGAACGGGTTGCAGACGTAGTTGTCTGTCTACGACTTGGACTTTCTCGCGTCGTTGCTGAATTGCAATTCTTTTCCCTTGTATGTTTTGTATTGTTAGGTAGTAAAACCTTCAGATATTAGCTGGAGATCTCCCACTATTACAACTGATCTCCAGCCGATAGAGATCAGTTCACCTGGACAAAATGGCAGCTTTGAAATTGGCTCTATGGCATTGAAGTCCCTCCCCAAACCCCACCCTCTTTAGGCTACGCCCCAAAAACCTCCCGCCAGTGGCGAAGAGGGATCTGGCAACCCTAGTAACTCTGCTTAAGATTGCACTGACGGTCCTGGAATGTATTGAAGGTTAACAAATTTACGATGATACTAGCATTCCTGGGTTGTAGCCTACTTTGGCACAGGCATGGGGACACAGTGGTTATCCTAGAGCCACTGTGGTGTCATGGTTAGATTAGGATCCAGGAGACCCATGTTTGAATCCCCACTCTGCCACAGAAGCTTGATTAGCTGACCTTGGGCCAATCACACATTCTCAACCTAACCTATCTCACAGGGTTGGCGTGAAGATAAAATGGAGGAGAGAAGGACAATGTATGATACTTAGGGCTTTCACTGAGGAGAAAGGCAGGGCATAAATAAAGTAAATGATAAAAATATTACAATATTAAGCGGTGAATAACTTTGGGGTCTGGGAAGAGAAACAGATGTCTCCTTCAACAGTTGTATAGAAGCGGAAACTCCGGCAGGTGCAGCTTTGCAAAGCAGGTGAGGAAAGATGCACCTCCCAGTATTCCCTGTACAGCAAATAAAAGGACAAAAGCCCTGCCCTTCGTGTTATCTAGTTGCCCCATATACAACCAACAGATCTGTGAGTGATTTAAACCTGGCTTTAAAAGCTTGGGACTGACAGGTATAAGAACATAACATAAGAACATAAGAAAAGCCCTGGTGGATCAGACCAAGGCCCATCAATTCCAGCAGTCTGTTTGCACAGTGGCCAATTAGTTGCCTCTAGGAATCCCACAAACAAGATGACTGCAGATGCATTATCCTGCCTGTGTTCCACAGCACGTAATATAATTAGGGTTGCCAGGTCCCTCTTCTCAACCAGGGGGATATTTTGGGGGCAGAGCCTGAAGAGGGCGGGGTTTGGGGAGGGGAGGAACTTCAATGCCATAGAGTTCAATTGCCAGAGCTGCCATTTTCTCCAGGTGATCTGATCTCTATCAGCTGGAGATCAGTTGAATTAGCAGGAGATCGCCTGTACTACCTGGCAGTTGGCAACCCTAAATATAATAGGCATGCTCCTCTGATCCTGGAGAGAATAGGGATGCATCATGACTAGTATCCATTTTTACTAGTAGCCATGAATAGCCCTCTCTTCCATGAACATGTCCACTCCCCTCTTAAAGCCTTCCAAATTGGCATCCATCACCACATCCTGGGGCAGGGAGTTCCACAATTTAACTATGTGTTGTGTGAAGAAATACTTCCTTTTAGCTGTTTTGAATCTCTCACCCTCCAGCTTCAGCAGATGATCCCGCGTTCTGGAATTATGGGAGAGGGAGAAAAGCTTCTCCCTGTCCACTCTCTCCATACCATGCATAATTTTATATCTACCTCTTCTAAATTCTTCTCTGAGATTGTTGCATGCCCTTTGTCCCACTAAAGCAAAGGATCCACTTCAGCCCATGGTTTTTTTTTTTTTTTTTACTGTAACCTAGGGTTGCCAGCTCCAGGTTGGGAAATTCCTGGACATTTGGAGGGTGGAGTTTTGGGCCATCTGTATGTTGGCAAAGCTACCTGCACCTCATTCTAGAAGGCAGTTACACAAATCCTTCCTATGCAGTCCACAACACCCAGTTGGGAATGGGGGAAAGAACTTGCATGATTCCACCTACGTGGAAGCGTTCCTTTACACACTTAGCTGTGTGGGATGAACCATGGCTGAGAAGTGCAAATGAATGTCTGCTGCCTTATAGCAAACATTGGTCCATCTGTCTCAGTACTGTCTACTCTGACTAGCTGCAGCTTCCCTGGGTCTCAGAGACAGAAAGGGATTTCCTGCCACCTGTTACCTAAAATCCTTTTGGTAGAGAGTGGCCAAGGATTGAACCTGGGGCCTTGTCTATGCCACATCTGTCTATTGCCACTAAGTAGGGTTGCCAGGTCCCTCTTTAGCACTGGCGGGAGGTTTTTGGGATGGCGCCTGAGGAGGGCAGGGTTTGGGAAGGGGAGGGACTCCAATGCCATAGAGTCTAATTGCCAAAGCGGCCATTTTCTCCAGGTGAACTGATTTCTATTGGCTGGCGATCAGTTGTAATAGCAGAAGATCTCCATCTAGTACCTGGAGGCTGGCAATCCTACCACTAAGCGATGGTTCCATATTGCTGCTGTGATGTCTAAAAAGCACCATTAAGTCTAGACATATAATAGTGCTGAGTGCAGTGAAATAAAATTTGGCCCTTTGCCTTGCAAATTTCACACACACTGGGCACTTTCACACTCGTTGAATAGTGCACTTTCAATCCACTTTCAATGCACTTTGAAGCTGGTCTTTACTGTGGGAAACAGCAAAATCCACTTCCAAACTATTGTTAAAATGCATTGAAAGTTAAAGTAAAGGTGTGAAAGCGCCCCCAGTGTTTTGCCACCTCTTTCCCAGCCCAACCAGGATAACTGAGCCCTATCGTTGCAAGCAATACCAGCACCAGTCTTGAGATAAGACGCTATTTCCATCCTCTTTGAGATGTTCTTGGCAATGCCATTCTAGGACACTATGTCTCTCCTCCTTCCATAATGGCATGTTTTTCCCCCTCCCAAACAAATGAATTATGTTACATCTGGATCGTCATTTTTGTAATTGCTTTGGCAAATTTCAAGCTTGTCTCAATTTGAGGGGAAAGAAGAGACATTCTATTGCGTAAAGGGTCGAAAGAAACATTGTAAAAATGTCACTACCAAAGTGCTCTCCAAACAAATCCACAGAAAGTGATTGATGGTTTCTTCTTTCCACAGAAAAAGGATCTCGTTTGTGTTCCTTTTTTACTATGACAAACAACTTTATTAAGAACATGTGGCCATTGAGACTAGCAAGGAAAGGGGCCATGACACAGCATTAATAGGGAACAAGCATTTCATGCAGAAGGTCTCGAGTTCAATCTCTGCCTTCACAAGTTAAAAGAATCTCAGAGAGCCTGTATTGGGAGAAACCTCAGCCTGAGAGCCGCTGTGAGTCAGAGTACTCAATAACAGGTGCCAGGGTGGCTCAGGGATCTGATGCAGTGTAAGGGCTCAAACTGATGAAACAAATATCAGACCTCTCAGTCTGTTCATAAATGTAGCTTGTTCAGCCTCAATTTGCCTTAGGACCATGCAAGGGAGAGGGAAGGATTTAACTGTTCGTCTGCCACTTAGTTTTGCTGTTCAAAGCTGAGCTCCTGGGTTGTTGTTAGTGTTCTAATGTGGTGACTACACCACTGTATTGTTACCTAGCACTGTAAGTATGCTCCAGAATAAGTAGTTTCTACAGCAATTAGTATATCATGTTTAAAAGCTCCTACTTTGTTTCAACTCTGAGATTTCTATTTGTTTTCAGATTTTCATAGTCCAAATCCTATTGGATGTCCGATCTTGCTGATTGGACTTGATTTACAGTATATAATCTGCCTTGAGTCTCAGTAAAAAAAAGATGGACTATAAGTAGCCAACTAATAATGATAACAAGAAGAAGAGTCGGTTTTTACACCCCGATTACCTTTTTAAAAGGACACTCAAACCAGTTAACAATTGCCTTCCCTTCCTCTCCCCACAACAGACACCTTGTGAAGTAGGTGGGGCTGAGAGTGTTTGGAGAGAACTGTGAGGAGGAGTGGGGCAACCAACCTGGTTCATCAGATTAGAGTCCGGCACTCATGTGGAGGAGCGGGGAATCAAACCCGGTTCCCCAGATTAGAGTCCATCGCTCTTAACCACTAAACCATGCTGGCTCTCTACAACAACAAGAATAATTTATTTAGGTGTCAAAATAATATAAAATGAATAAAGATTGTGATATACATATGTAAGTGCCATCAAGTCACAACCAACCAATCAGCAAGGGGCTTTCAAGGCAAGTGAGAAGCAGAGGTGGTTTGCTATTGCTTTGCACAATCTTCCTTGGTGGCCTCCTGGCTTTGTGATATAGAGATGGCATATATCGCCACAGTTGTCAAGAAAGGCACCTCTTTCTAAAGATGAGGTGGAGATGTATTTAAGAGGAAAGGACTTTTGTTCTGGGAGTTCTTTGAATGGAATAATGGCTGGTTCTAAAAACCATTCATGGTTATTACTTTTGTCCTGGCTATAGCATCCTACTGACTAAAGTATTGGAATTGTTAAATTTTATAGGGAAATTTGAGGCAGAAGTATGATGGAATAGTAGTTGTATTATCAGTCAAATACCTGCTTATTTGCTTGGTTCTGGGGCCTGATTAATAGGCTTGTCAACCTCCAGGTGGTGGCTGTAGCTCTCCTAGGGTTACAACTGATCTCCAGGTGACAGAGATCAGTTCCCCTGGAGAAAATGCTGCACTGGAAGGTAGATAGTATGGCATTATACCTCACTGAAGTCCTCTCCTCCTCAAAGCCACCCCCCTCAGGCTCCACCTCCAAAATCTCCAGGTTTTCCCCAAACCAGAGCTGCTAACCTCTTGGTTAATCACCACACAAAATCTGCTATAGCACGTGGTCCCAAACAAGCTTTGAAACTATCAAGGCCTGGATAGGAGGGCAGACCGAAGACATTTTCTGTGCCGAGTTCCTTTCAGATTCCTGTTTCAAATCACAGGGGCTCTCAGGAGATGAGACGTCGGCATGCTTTTGTTCACAGATCTTTCCTGGGCCTTGTGAACAGGTTTTGTTTTTGCAACTCAACATGATTTCTTCCCATGCATTCCTCTTCTGCTGTGGGAAAAACATGGCATTGAAATTCACCCTCAAGGAAGCTTAGTACAGTATCACCAGAGGCTTGCTGTCAAAGATTTGGCTGCTGATTTCAAATGGATATCCGATTCCTCACCTCTTCAACCCTTAGCCCTGTCCAGTTTTCCTGTCTGCCTGTTCCTGGTTTCTGGACTCCTCATAGCCTTCTGCTTTTCTACTTATTTCTCTTCCAGATTCTAACCCCTGTTTCCTAAACCTCCTGCTTTCCTATCCTTCTGCCTTCTCCAGGTAGGGTTGCCAGCCTCCAGGTGGGGGCTGGAGATCTCCTGCTATTACAACTGAGCCCCAGGCTACAGAGATCAGTTCCACTGGAGAAAATGGCTGCTTTGGCAATTGGACTCTATGGTATTGAAGTCCCTCCCCTCTCCAAACCCCACCCTGTTTAGGCTCCACCCCCAGAATTTCTAGGTATTTCCCAGCCTGGAGTTGGCAACCCTATCTCCAGGACATTCTTGCTTCTTTGATCCTAACTTTCCTAGGCCTTCCATGTCTTTCTTGCCTCCTTCCCTTCCAATGCAGCCCAGCCCCAACTTGCCCCTTGAAATGCTCTTTGGATCCATTGGAGCCAAACCACAACTTCTCAGCATGACTTCCTAAGGCCACATGATGTGCCACCCATCCAGAGTAGCAGCCCTAATAGCCCAGAGTAGCCCAATTTTGTGACAGCTTGTAAGCTAGGCAAAGCCAGTACTTGGCTGGGAGACCACCAAGGAAGTCCAGGGTTGCTACGCTGATGCAAGCAATCTCTTGCTTTGAAAGCTCCACGAGATGGAACTTCATGGGGTTTAGAACATAAGAACATAAGAAAGGCCCTGCTGGATGAGACCAAGGTCCATCAAGTCCAGCAGTCTGTTCACACAGTGGCCAACCAGGTGCCTCCAGGAAGGCCACAAACAAGACGACGGCAGCAGCACTGTCCTGCCTGTGTTCCACAGCCCCTAACAGGCATGTGCATCCAATCCTGGAGAGAATAGGTATGCATCATGACTAGTATCCATTTTTACTAGTAGCCATGGATAGCCCTCTCCTCCATGAATATGTCTACTCCCCTCTTAAAGCCTTCCAAGTTTGCAGTCATCACCACAACCTGGGGCAGGGAGTTCCACAATTTAACCATGCCTTTCCATGAGTCGGTTGCAACTCGATGGCACACGTTGCCTTTATCCACCCAGAACTCCTTACAGGAAGGGTGGGATAAGAAAATAAATACTCAGAGAGCCCAACTCTTCACAGGAAGGCAATTCATAGGAACCAGTTTCACCGCAAGAGGAAATTATTGTGTATGTACCGGACATGTGACTCATCTTCACATGGCTCTGGGAGCCCCCAGTGCTCTTGGTCTTCGTGTGAAACAATGGGCACTCTCCTGGCAAACCTGGGCGAGAAAGGCTATTTTTCGACCAGGATTGTTGTTTATGGATGCGGTGGGTGAAGTTGTCCCCAAGCTGTCATTTCCTCCGATTGAGATTTTTCCACGACTGCTAAGCTGGATGCTCTCATGGACACGCATGATGCTGCCTTATTAGTCACCACTTCTGCATAGTGCCTTTTGGCCCATTTTTCCAGGGCCGCTTCTACCACCCAGCTGCGCGAATGCCTCCAGTGGCAGCTTTCCGATGCCATTCAAGGCCAGGAAATTGGCTCTTGTGTAAGCTCCAGTTTGTGTGGAGCTGAACGATGGTAGTGAAGCCTTGCTGTAGTCAATAAACGAAGACTTGCAGTGCAATCCTAAGGAGAGTTGCTCCAGTCTAAGCCCATTTGGTGTCTAAGCCCATTCGGTGGCATTATGCCCTGCTGAGGTCCCTCCCCTCCCCAAACCCTGCCTTCCCCAGGCTCCACCCCCCAAATCCCCAGGTATTTCCCAACCCAGAGCTGGCGACTCTAGTAATGGATGGAGAGTGTGTGCAATGTAAACCAACAACTTCCTTTGTGCCCTGTGTCCTGGCAGCATATCGGTTATGTGTACCCACAGTTTTGGGAAGGCCAGGGTTGCCCCAATGAGGCTGCCTTTGGCTATTGTGCCACAAGAACCAGGCCTTGGACCAGACCCCTTTGTCTTGCTCTCCATTGGTGCCAAGAAAGCATTTAAGATCATCCATCCATCTGCCAGTCTATCATCCATCTTGTCATTTCTCTCTCTGGCTGTCTTGGTTAAACTCTTCATACTCTCACTGGATAAAGTGAACTTTGCAATCTGTTTATCATAAAACCGAGAACCTCTTGTTCCACTTCTCTCTGGCAAGGTCAGAGTAACCTCAGAGCGTTTAATCTGCTCTCCGGCAGGCACTATGTTGTGACGTCTCTACGTAGTTGTTAATTTCAAGACCTAGGCCAACCTTAAGTGGCCATTTTTGTTTGGATGATTTCTGCCTCCAGTCTCTTATGTTGCTTCCTGTAGCAGCTCTCGAGTTCATCAAGAAATGAAGTAGAAGCAAAGTGCATCCGTTGGAGGCCAGAGCTGAGCAGCTATCAAGTGCCTGGAATTCAAAAACAACAACCACACACTTAAGAATGACCTTTTAGATCAGCAAAACCTTTTAGATGTGCATTGGCTAATTTCACAAAGAGCTAGAATGACTTTTAAAAAAGGGAACTGATTGTTTCGAGATCAAAAAGGCAGCAGGTAGTCGATTCCATCTCGCTAAAACATCAGTCTGTTTCTTCACCAGGATTTGGCAAGTGATGAAAGAGATGCCTTGAAAATTCTCAAATGCACCTGTCAAGTGTCCTCCTCCTCCTCCTCCTCCTCCTCCTCCTCCTCCTTCTTCTTCGTCTTCTTCATCTTCTTCGTCTTCTTCGTCTTCTTCATCTTGCCTTTTCCTACTGGAAATATGAAGAAAGTGCTCTAGGCTAGCCCAAGAAGCAAGCTGGGCCCGATTCAGAGCAGGCACCTAAAGACCATCTCCCTTTCTCTTTTACTTCAGTTACCATTCCCCTAGGCCATTTGCTCTGGAATGTTTAAGTAATCATTCAACATATGATTTTTGGACAGCGTTAGAAACTGCACATTTTTCTGAGAAGGCTGTTCTGTGTTTTAACAACTTATTTTCTGATCTCTGGGGCTTTGCTCCATCCTTGGCTTGTAATGTGAATATTTACATTTTTAAAAAATCTGTTCAGCCTGAGCTGGAGAGCATGCAGCATATTTTGGTCTCCTGGCAGCAGAACATGGGAGGTGGGAAAGAGGGTTTGGGTCTCATACCCTCCGACATCTGTCAGCTAAAAATAAGTGTATGTGCATGAATGCCTATAAAGGGGCAGACAGCAGGCAGTGTGCCCTGATGGCTGGCATGCCTCATGAAAGAATAATAAGGCACCTGCTTTGCATGCAGAAATTCCCAAGTTCAATCCCCGGCATATCTAGTTAAAAGGACCATGTAGTGGTTGATGTGAACAACCTCTCCCTGGGGCACTGGAGAGCCGCTGCTGGTCAGAATAGAAAATGCTGGGCCCTTCTTCATGCAAAGTAGATATTCTGCCACTGGGTCATGGCCCTTCCCTGAAAGCCAACAGGCAGGGTCAACAGTAGGGTGGTGGCTGGAGATCCCCCAGTGTTACAACTGATCTCCAGGCAACGGAGATCAGTTCCCCTGGAGAAAATGGCTGCTTTGGAAAGTGGACTCAATAGCATTATACCCCTTTGAAGTCCCTCCCCTCTCCAGAGCTGGCAAACCTAGTCAACAGGTAGGTTCACAGTGTCTGTCTGTCTGTCTGTCTGTCTGTCTGTCTGTCTGTCTATCTATCTATCTATCTATCTATCTATCTATCTATCTATCTATCTATCTATCTATCTATCTATCTATCTATCTAATCTCCCAGTGGTCATCAGCCAGAGTGACCAAAGGTGAAAACTCATGGTCGCTTTAGCCTCCTTTATTCCCTGTTTCAGCCAGGATTCAGCCAGGATCGAATGCATGTTCGGTGAAACGCATGCGTTCAATCCTGGCTGAATCCTGGCTGAAACAGGGAATAAAGGAGGCTAAAGCGACCATGTGTTTTCACTCCAAGACTGCTTCAGTATTATATCCTGGTCTGAAGGCATGAATCCTGATCAGTTACTGCATCCAGGTGCACCTGTATAGACACAGCCTCATAACCCCTTTTGCCAACCCCAAATGTAGGACTGACATATAACTGGCCTAGACATATGAAATTGCAATGTGTGAAGCTTTTCCTTGCATAGGGACAAGAGATAGGGAAAATTTCATGGCCTAAACTTGTGTGTTTCTGGCATAGGTTTAAAGCCAGTTAAACAAGATATGAGCATGCACATGAAGCTGTCTTATACGGAATCAGACCGTCGGCCCATCAAAGTCAGTACTGTCTACTTGGACTGGCAGCAGCTCTCCTGGATCTTAGGTAGAGGGCTTCCACATTGCCTGCCGCCTGATCCTTGTAACTGGAGATGCTAGAGATTGAACCTGGGTCTTTCTGCATGCAAAGCAGAGTCTCATCCACTGAGCCACACCCCCTCCCAAAGGTTGGTTTCTCTTCTTTGATTGGGGAAGGTTTAACCTCCCTAATCACTGTTGACAAGAGCGAAAAGATTAATGTACCTTTTCGAAGATTTATATTTACATCTTTATAACAAGGGGGGAATAAAAGATCGGAGGAAATCGGGCGTCTGTTAAAGACTATAACTCTTAACTAGGTAAATCTTTTTGCAGTTGTGGTCAGGCCTGAATGCGGTGGGCTTTGTGACACACCTTCCCCCCTTATGACTTTTGCCAGTGGTTTTTGCATGTGGCACAATTAACATAGACCTCAGCTGAGAGATGCTGAACCCTGGAGGCTGCTGAATCCATGTAAGGTCAGCAGGAGAGTAATTTAATTTTGGCTCAGCGATTTATTTTCGTAAGGTTTTATGTGGCAGGGTGGGAGGGAGGGTGTGAAAATGACTTCAACCACACACGAAAAGTGCCTGACGGAAAGCCACGGAGAATTCCCCTCCCCCAACCCTCAGCAAAACCTTTTGTAAGATTGGAGCGTAAAAGAGAATCGAAATCCTGGATGAGGGATGCCCACCTGTGCCCCACAAGCAGCCAGCTCTTAACAGCACTTAATGCAGCTTTTGTTTAAGAAATACACTTCAGTGTGTCAAGGCATTGTTCTTATATTGCACAGTGGGTGGGTGGGGAAGCCAGGATGCAAGCCAGAGAAGGGGCTGTTTCCTTTAAAGTCCTAGAATCATAGAGTTGGAAGGGATCACTAGGGTCATTTAGACCAACCCCCTGCACAATGCAGGAAATTCACAACTACTGTACCTCCCACCCCACACTCACAGTGACCCCTACTCCATGCCCAGAAGATGGCCAAGGTGCCCTCTCATGGTCTGCCTAGGTCATAGAATCAGCATTGCTGACAGATGGCCATCTAGCTTCTGCTTAAAAACCTCCAGGGAAGGAGAGCTCACCATTTCCCGAGGAAGCCTGTTCCACTGAGGAACCGCTCTAACTGTTAGAAAGTTTTTCCTACTGTTTAGATGGAAACTCTTTTAATTTAATTTCAACCCATTGGTTCTGGTCCGACCTTCTGGGGTAACAGAAAACAACTCGGCAGGCACCATCCTCTATATGACAGCCCTTCAAGTACTTGAAGATGGTTATCATATCACCACTCAGTCTTCTCCTCTCCAGGCTAAACATACCCAGCTCCTTCAACCTTTCCTCATAGGACTTGGTCTCCAGACCCCTCACCATCTTTGTTGCCCTCCTGTGGACACGTTCCACCTTGTCTACATCCTTCTTAAACTGTGGCGCCAAAAACTGAGCACTAGGTGAGGTCTAACCAGAGCAGAGTAATAGAAGCAGGGGAACCTTTTTTGTGGCTGGTGTCAGCAATAGGTGGCACCTTTTCCATCTTCCCTGATCCACACCTCCATCTAAGGTTGCCAACTGAGACAGGAAAATAATGTCCTGTCCCTTTCATAGAGGATGAATGTGCAGAAAAGGGGAAGCTTTTCATGGCATGAAGTTACATAACATCACCTGAATTTTTTGTTTGTTTATTTATTTTGTTCAGTTTTTTAGGCCGCCCTCCCTGACCAGGTCAGGCTCAGAGTGGAATTCAACCATTTTAAACAATTTCACAAAAGGCATGACATTGGAGGGAAGGTGGCATGGTACAGCCTGATCGCATCAGATCTTGGAAGCTAAGCAAGGTCTGTTCTTGGATGGGACACTGCCAAGGAAGGCTAAGCAGAGTCAGGCAATGGCAAACCACCTCTGCTTCTCACTTGCCTTGACAGCCCTTGTGGGGTCATAATGAGCTGGTTGCAACTTGACAGCACATATGTACATAAGGCACAAAATCTAGGAAGACCTTCCTCCCTCCAAAAATCCAAAGCTTCCTTAGGGTACTCTGCACTCCCCCTTTCCACTGCTGAAGAGTCTTCAAGAAAAAGGAAGACCATGCAAGTCATGCGCAAGTCATACCTATTCTCTCCAGGAGCAGAGGAGCATGCCCATTATATTAGGTGCTGTGAAACACAGGCAGGATAATGCTGCTGCAAACATCTTGTTTGTGGCCTTCCTAAAGGCCCCTGGTTGGCCACTGTGTGAACAGACTGCTGGACTTGATGGACCTTGGTCTGATCCAGCATGGCTTTTCTTATGTTCTTGTGGACTGTGGACTCTAAGTCATCACATTGATCCCCACACATTTGCAGAGGCATCTAGTAGCCTGAGCAGATGTAAATGTCACAACATTTGTAATGTGCAAGATGCTACACCTCATTGGGTTTAGGAAGGGCTGGAACAGGGTGAAGTGGACTCTTAGGGTTGCCAGGTCCCTCTTCGCCACCGGTGGGAGGTTTTTGGGGTGGAGCCTGAGGACAGCAGCATTTGGGGAGGGGAGGAACTTCAATGCCATAGTCTAATTGCCAAAGCGGCCATTTTCTGCAAGTGAACTGATCTCTATTGGCTGGAGATCAGTTGTAATAGTAGGAGATCTCCAGCTAGTACCTGGAGGTTGGCAACCCTATGGACTCTGCCATCATCTTGGCTATTCTCCTACCCCCATTAATAGGCACTAAGCATTATGTGTAAGGGGCAGATTGCACTTGTGCAGTGGCTGAACAGCTGGATTTTGTAGAGGTGTGGTCTGGCAACCCTACCTCTGGTTTCTTAGCTGGTAGGGGAATCCCTGTCCAAGATGAGTTTACTTCAGCCCATGCTACAGGCAGTCACATGGTTATGGGCAGTAGCAGCATGACAAAAAGCCACCCCATTCCTCAACCAATGGGGAAAAAACCACTATGGTCCCATGGGGATCACTGGGTCATGGGAAAAAGCCCTCTGCTGGTCCTCTTATGGTCTGAAAGAAGTTCAAGGAGGTTCTTAATTGACTCTGCCGTCTTGGTTCTCGTTCTGAGGACTATTGGCCTAGCTGGGATTGCAGTACTGTTAGAAGATAATGATGGGGTGGGACTGAATGACTGCAAATGGCAACCACAGTAAACAGACAACACAAACACCCACGGGGGTTTCAGAAAAGAATGGCAAAGATCAGACATTTGCTTTGGTTGAGAGATCAGAAAAAGAGACCAATCTGCCATCGTGTGTTCCAGGAGGTGTTTCCAGGCAATCTATTTATTTGTGTGTGACTCTTTTTTATTTGTTGTACAGGAACTTTACCCTCAAGGGAGTCCTTCTATTATAAGGACAGTGCTTTTCCCTAGCCTGGGGGAATTTGAGATTATGTAGATGTTATATTCACTATCAGATTACGAGGGTTGCCAGCTCCAAGTTGGGAAATACCTGGAGATTTTGGGGGATGACAACTGAGGAGGGTGGGGTTTGGAGAGGGGAGGGACTTCAATGCCATAAAGCCCAATTGCCAAAGCGGCCATTTTCTCCAGGTAAACTGATTTCTCTCGCCTGGAGATCAGTGGTAATAGCAGGAGATCTCCAGCTAGTACCTGGAGGTAGGCAACCCTACTTCCCAATCTGCATAACAACCCTGGTGGTCTCCCTTGGTCTTCCATCCAAGAACTAACTAGGGCGGGAGGTCTCCAGCCACCACCTGGAGGTTGGCAACCCTACAAACTACCCATGTTTTGAATATTTTTGGGGATATATGATCATAAAGAGCGCTCTGGCTGAATGACGGGGGGGGCTGCTCCAGTTTGCCTTCCACAGTAGGCTGTTCCATTTCCTGTCTCCTCGAGCCTGTTTCCTCTTTCCCATCATGCCTTGGTCCTTTCTTCTGGCTGTAGCTTCACCGATGGCTGACTCACATGTTCCAAAGCCCATGTTCCATGGCCCCCGAGGGAACCTTTCATCAGATGTGTTGGGAGTTCCCTGCTGGTAACATAATTCCCAGGCTGGCAATCCTAATGTCAAACGGCCCTATGATATCAGACCCTTGCCTCCTTCCTGCCAGGGAAATGCCCACCATAGGGTTGCCAACCTCCAGATACTAGCTGGAGATCTCCAGCTGACAGAGATCAGTTCACCTGCAGAAAATGGCCACTTTGGCAACTGGACTCTATGGCATTGAAGTCCTTCCCCTCCTCAAACCCCGCCCTCCTCAGGCTCTGTCCCCCAAACCTCCCGCCGGTGGCAACCCTATGGCCACTAGCTGATGTATGTTTGTCCTTTGTTTAGGTAAATGGAAATGGTTAGGAGGTTTGAATGAACCCTAGCAAAGGATGTCTGAATGAATTTCATGGGTGGTTGGCAAAGCTGGTTCACCGAATTAGAGTCCACCACTCATGTAGAAGAGTGGGGAATCAAACCCAGTTCTCCAAATGAGAGTCAGCTGCTCTTAATCACTATACCATGCTGGCTCTGGACATTCCTGTCTCTTGGATTGGTGTTACTATGCCATAAAATGCATCAGTATCAAAATTCCTTGTATTGAAGGGCGAAAATGCACAGTCGCTTTAGCCTCCTTTATTCCCTGTTTCAGCCAGGATTCCGCCAGGATCGAAAGCATGCGTTTTCACCGAATGTGCGTTCGATCCTGACTTAATCCTGGGTGAAACAGGGAATAAAGGAGGCTAAAGCGACCATGCGTTTTCGCCTGAAGTGTGACATGTATCTAGCCCTGCTTCAAAGAGGGTGGGTGGAGTCTTCTCTGTGAGCTAGGCTCCACCCACTCTTTTCCAAGTTTTTGAATTTTTCATCCCTGCTGTTGCGACCTGAAAATTCCCTTCTTCAATTTCACTTCTCCCTTGTGGAAATCAAATCTGCGATTATTTCTGCAGCGCTTTCCGTTCCCTCATCAATTTCCCCCTGTAAAATGTGTGCACATTTCAACCCTATTCATGTGTCGAATACAGTATGATGCATTAAATGTATGTGCATTAATGACAAAAAATGCATACAAATTGCATCCTCAGTGCAACCACCACATCTATAAAACCAACAGTGAAAAGTGGAAAACCAAATCTTTTGACAATATATATATAAAATAAATATAAAAAACTGAATATCAAAAGAAACAAAGTGGGGAATGCACATTCATTCCTACTTCAGAAGCTTTTCATTGGCGTGCTCCCAACACACACACAGGGCATTTTGTCTGCTTGTGGGTATACGTGTATGTCTACCAGTTCTTGTTTGCCTTCGGGAGCTTTGGAGATTTAATCCCATCCCTGCAGAGCAACTATCTCCAAAAAAGACCAATGAATAAATAGCTGATAAGCCCCAACGGAAGAGAGATTTTAAAAATGCTGGCGATTTCCCATGCAAAATACCAGGAAAAACATGATAAACAAAAACAACCTTATCAGAGCAACTAACAGAAATCTTTGGGGTGTCTGTGATGTATACCAGAAGGAAACCAGGCTAGAACAATGGGGCCTAGGAAAACACAGGTGGTTTGGGGCTAGCTAGAGGGCTCTCGGGAAATTTAGGACAACCAGGCCCATTTCTCTGCCACAGAGCCTCAGTATGTCCTTTGACAAGCTACTTAGGAGGAGGAAAGTGTGGCAGTCCAAGATGTCAGGGTAGAGTCGAACAGTCATTGCTGGCTCCAGGATTTGTGTGGTCTGACAGGTAAGGTACCCTAAGAGATCCTCCCTTTAACCTTGAAGATGTGGAGGGTGTAAATTTTGAAACTGCCTCTGATTTTCCTGGATTTCTCATGTGCAGTGAAAAAGAGGGCACCATAGAAATTTTTTTTTCTCACAAGTGCTAGGGTGTCCCGCCAGCTGCCCGGGAACCCGCAGGGAAAAGCTGCTGGGGAGGAAAGCTGCCTGAGAAACCAGGGATGCTGGGCAGAGCAACAGAGAAGGCTTGCACCGCCAGGGAAGCCATGGAGATGTGGCAGAGCAAAAGAGAAAGCCTGCACTGCCACCAAACAGCTGAGTGGCAGTAGGGCTGGGGGAAGCAAAGCTAGGGTTGCCAAGTCTCTCTTTGCACCGGCGGGAGGTTTTAGGGGTGGAGCCTGAGGAGGGCAGGGTTTTGGGAGGGGAGGGACTTCAATGCCATAGAGTCCAATTGCCAAAGCGGCCATTTTCTCCAGGTGAAGTGATCTCTATCGGCTAGAAAACTGTTGTAATAGCAGGAGATCTCCAGCTAGTACCTGGCGGTTGGCAACCCTACCTCCAGGTGAACTGATCTCTATCAGCTGGAGACCAGTTGTAATAGCAGGAAATCTCCAGCTACTACCTGGAGGTTGGCAACCCCAAGCAAAGAGGGCTGTCTGGAGACTGAGACTGGAACAGGAGAGGGTAGGAAGGGGTAGGAAAAGCCTCACACTGGCACTTCTGCCTAAACCGTAAGTAATGTCATCACGTAGATGATGCTGGTTGCATCCCCCAACCTCCTTAAATCTCCCGCCAGTTGCAAGGTGAGACCTGGCAACCCTAGTAAAAGGTCAAGGTAGTCCCCTGTGCAAGCACTGGGTCATTACTAACCCATGGCGTGATGTCACATCAGAACGTTTGTTAGGCAGACTATGTTTACGGGGTGGTTTGCGATCGCCTTCCCCAGTCATCTACACTTTACCCTCAGTCATCTACAGGTTTTCCCACCTTGGAAGGATGGAAGGCTGAGTCAACCTTGAGCCGGCTACCTGAAACTCACTTCTGTCATGATCGAACTCAGGTTGTGAGCACAGCTTTTGACTGCAGTATTGCAGTTTACCACTCTGCGCCACGGGGCTCCTAATAGAGACTGAACAGGAGGTTATTGACCAGGTGATGTTATTTGTCTCCATGCCATGAAAAGTTTCAGCTGGCCATCTGTAAACTATATTAAAGGTCCAGGACATTTTCCTCCAGCCCTGTGGGCAACCCTTGTCCTGGGGAAATGTCATACCCTAGAAATTGTAGGCTATGACCCTGTGGGTGTCAGCTACTTTCTGTAAACTAATTGCTTCCAACAGGGAGCTGTGAAAGGCCTAGCTAACTAGCTTGTGAAGGGTGAGCCAGCTATAAATGCGTAATGAGAGGATGGTTGGAGCACTTTTACAGGGGAGGAGGGAAATCTGGTTTGTTCTGTGGGATAAATGAGGGGGCTTGTTGGGCTGAAGGAAGGGGTGGTGATGTGAGGCTTCTGGGGCTAGTTGAGAGAAGACGAATTCAGGCCTGGGGAAAGGCTAGGGGAGGCTGCAGAAAGCTTTGGATGCTGAGGGTGGGGGGGAAACTTGGGCCAGGCCTGTTAAAGAGAGGTCAAGCCGATTAAAAGCAAGCAAAATGGCTCTGAGAGCCTGAGAAAATGCCTGTAATTTGTTACCCCAGGGAAGGAGCTGGCAGCGTTGTGTGTGTAATAGCAGTCAAAAGCACACTTCAGTGGTTTAACAGATTTGAAAGGGCTGGTGTGGATTTGGGGAAAATACATTTTCTTGCAAAAATATACAGGCCTCCTTCCTAGGTCAAGATGGGATGTAGGTAGGGTTGCCATGTCCCTCTTCGCCACCGGCGGGAGATTTTTGGGGCGGAGCCTGAGGGGGTGGGGTTTGGGGAGGGGAGGGATTTCAATGCCATAGAGTTCAATTGCCAAAGCGGCCATTTTTCTCCAGGTGATCTGATCTCTATCGGCTGGAGATCAATTGTATTAGCAGGAGATCTTCAGCTAGCACCTGGAGGTTGGCAACCCTAGATAAAATGCTTGAGAAACATTTTGAGCCCTGAAACACTCTCCTTAAAGGGTGGGGTTTCCTGAGGAGAAGGACCTTAGCAGGGAACTGGTCATCTGGAGGTCAGTTGTAATTCCAGGACATCTTCAGACCCGGGTTGGCAACCCTATTCTATCACAATCTGGCTTGTGGCCATTAGTAGCCTGCCTTCCATAGATCCATCAATGCCCATGGCTGACCATCAATGCCCATGGCTCCTTTATGATTGTGGCAATGAATTCTTTATATTGATTATATTTTCCAGCTCTGAGTCCTTCAGAGAACTGTGTTCCCATGATAATGATCTTTGTAAAACATCACTGTTACATTTATCCAAAAAAATACCCGCCCCCCCAGTTAAATGTTTGGAGTGACCCCAAATCAAAACATTTCTTCCTTTGAGTGCGCTCTGAACCCTAAATTTGTGGAGAGAAAGACTGAAAAAAACACAACAACCACAGCATCAACCAAGAAGTGACCTGAACTGTCAAAGTACCAGGTGCAAAGGACTCTGGGCAAGGGCAGCTTCCTGGAAGTTGCTTGCGCTTCCTGAGAACCAGAGTTTGGTGTGTTTATTTGTAAAATGTAGCTGCCACTTCATCACCTTATATAGCGCGGCACCCTGGCCCGGCCTGTGCTCACAAACAAGGTGGAGGAAGGCTTGAGAAAATGCACATAGAAAAAGAAAACGTTGCAGTGGGAAAGCGTTGGGCGTTAGAAAATGACAGACATGTGTGCTTCTGGAACGAGGTCCCTCCGAGATTTCCTCAAACAGCTCTGTGAATGGCCACATTTGGCTCCCACAAATAACTCCAGCCTTAAAACACAGTTCCTTAATCACTTGGGTGTGGGGGAATACGGGAATAAGGAACCGTTTTTGTAGTTTCCATATGTCTTTTGATGTGCTGAGTATGAATCCAGCATAATGTACAGGGCAGTCATTCCCAAATAATGTGCATAAGTGGGCTGCAAGATGTGTTGAAGTGTGGGTTGAAAAATTGAGCTGCCACAATGGAACTTTATACCACTCTGTGTCCCATAGAGCAGAGTGACCCTTGAAGGATATGTCTCTCGGCCAATGTATGGACAGTTATATCACCCGGGGGAGGGGGTAAAAGATACATTGCAATGCTTTGGTGCACTCTACAGAACAGCTAACCTGTACAGGGAGCTTTCAGAACATCACTGTTACCTGCAATTCTAGGTATTATCCACCTTGTTTGAATAGGTTGATACTTGCACACAACTTACGTGGGAGACATATACAGCCCAGCATAAAAACCTAAGACCCAACCACTTTCAGAGAAGGAATTAGAACGTAGTAGAATAGTTCATCACATGTATAACCCCATCAGATACTACAAGATGTTAAGGTTTTTTCATGAAAATTTTCAATCCTGCCTTGGCCTTTGCTGGGTTGGCAAACTGAATGGTTGGGTCGGCAAAATGAAGAAGATTGGAAACGCGTCTTTGCGACGGACCCACCTTGGACAGCATTGTTGTTTTGTTTTGTTACTATTGTGATTGTAATACCACCATTGTTGTGTATTGCTTACAATCACCACTATTGTTGTGTATTGCTTATAACCATATCTTTTTTGGTTTATATTCAGCCCGGGAGGCTTTGTTTTTGTTTAGCTGTTCGGCTTTCCTATATTTTCAGCCTATTGGCACTGCCTTAAGCCCTGCGAGGCTAGCCCTCCGAGGCTATTGTGTGTGTGTTTTGACACACTTTTCATTTGTTTTGGTGGTCTATTTTCAATACATTTGACAGTAAGACAAACACAATTGTTTTTTGATATTGATGTTTATTAATTTGAGCCACGTGCTTCCTCTTTGTACAGTACCTGGAGGTTGGCAACCCTACTTGCAGGCCATATGAATTGGGCTATCTTGCAGTTACTGGACGATGCCTACCCAGACTGAGTAATATCTATCGTGGTACCTATCTATAGGGTTGCCAGCCCTGGGTTGGGAAATACCTGGAGATTTTTGGAGCGGAGCCTGAGGAGGGCAGGGTTTGGGGAGGGGAGGGACTTCAATGCCATAGAGTCCAACTGCCAAAGCTGCCACTCTCTCCAGGTGAACTGTCTCTATCAGCTGGAGATCAGTTGTAATAGCAAGAGATCTCCAGCTAGACGGAATATTCCAAAGACAGATGTCACAACGCTTTGCCTGCATCACCGTAGTTTGAAAAATGGTGGCGGTTCAGCTGCAGTTCATCAGGTGATAAGTCATTGGGAGATGACGAGACTGTGTGATCTCATGTGCAGATGTAAATCATCCCCTGTGCATTCCAAACATTCTGCAGATTGCATCCATATCTGGAGACTCGGGGAACAGGAGATAGATCTTCTTGCTAAAATCAGAGGGAAAGTGCCTTTTAAACCTTCCTCCTGTTAGTGTGTGTAAAGTGCTGTCAAGTCCCAGCCGACTTATGGCAACCCCAGCAAGGGGCTTTCAAGGCAAGTGAGAAGGAGAGCTGGTTTGCCATTGCCTACTTCTGCAGAGCCTTCCTTGGTGGTCTCTAGGGTTGCCAGGTCCCTCTTTGCCACCAGCGGGAGGTTTTTGGGGCGGAGCCTGAGGTGAGATTGGGGGGGGACTTCAGTGCCATAGAGTCCAATTGCCAAAGCAACCATTTTCTCCAGGTGAACTGATCTCTATCGGCTGGAGATCAGTTGTAATAGGGACTTTAATCAGTTGTAAAGGGACTTTAAGGCTCTAATCCCAAGATCTGTTTCCTGGGAGTAGGCCTCATTTTATAAAATGGGACTTACTTCAGAGTAAGCTTGCTTAGAATTGGTCTCTAAAGGTCATAACCTCTGCTTTGAATTGAACTGGGAAATAAATGGCCAACCAATGCAGCTGTTTCAAAATGGGGAAGATATATTTCCATAGTTGCCACCCCACATGTGAAAAGGTTGGTAGTGGCAGGACCAACTTGAGAGTCTGGTTCCAGCAGTCACTCATCACACCTCAAGAGCCTCAGAATCCAAACACTAGTTAGGCTGCAGTTTATATACAGAGCTGTTTGAAGATTTGCTTTTGATACAGTTTCCTTCCTTTGGGGCCCTGATTCCTCTCCAGGTTGAGGACAGAAGGGAGGTGTTTTCGTACAAGTCCTAAAGGCCGCTGAGATATCACCTTGGCTTTGAAGACTCTGTTCAAAGAATTTCAATAGGCCACTTATTCAGCTTGTCAAGAAGACTCAGGCACCAAGCTCTGTAATTTTGGCACTGCCTTGGCATCCAAAGGGTGGTTTCGCTTTTGAGGAAACGCAGCAAGTACCCAGTGGCTGGAGCCAATCTCAACCCTCACAAGAAGATCAGAGAACAGCCTTTGGGCCAAGAGCTGAGCTCGAAGAAAGATAAATAAGAATCAAACGAGGCCTACAGAAGGCTGCTTCCCATCACAAACCGCCTTGTTTGACCAGCGAATGCTGTAAAAGCGGGCGGCGCCCACACCGGATGTGCTGAACTTCTCAGTGGTCCTGCAACTCCACCCTGAGGTGATCTTGAGGAGATCTCACTACCTCTTGCTTTCTGGCAAGCAAAACGAGGGGGGAAATATCCACATAAACAGAGGTGAAAAATTTAGAAGGTAGATAAGAGATGCTTTCTGTTGCTGAATCACGATACAGCTGTGTCCCTGAGGAGCAGGGTTGCCAGGTCCCTTTCTGGGAGTTTTTTTGGGCAGAGCCTGAGGAGGGCGGGGTTTGGGGAGGGGAGGGACTTCAATGCCATAGAGTCCAATTGCCAAAGCAGACGTTTTCTCCAGGTGAACTGATCTCTATCGGCTGGAGATCAGTTGTAATAGCGGGAGATCTCCAGCCACCACCTGGAGGCTACAATTAACAATAAACCTGTGTTCTAGCAGTATCGACTATCAAAAATACGTTAGCACGTAGGCTCATTCAATAACATCAACCACTTACTGTGTATTCAATTTTATATTTTTCTTAAACAGAATCAATCACAACAAATATTCTATTGCCTGACTATCTGACTAAACCTAAATGTATTGTGACATCAAAATTGATACAGCTCAAGATTGATACAAATGTTCTAAAGGATTGATACAAATGTTACAAAATAGTAGAAACGAGTTCTGCATGCAAATACAGCAAAAATGAAAGTCCATTAAGAAATGAAACAAAGGACATCGTCCTATAAAGTAAACATCTCCCAAGGTGGAGAAAATTACTCAACCCTACTGAGGAGGCTCCTTTTGGTTACAAACCAGACCACCCAGTATAAGGGTGGCACACTGAAAGGGAGATTTTCTGTCCACTGCAATGTAGCCCTTAACTCAATGGTTGAGTTTTTTCCATAGGATTGGATAGCAAGGGTGGTGTTCTAGCAAACAGGGTTGGAGTGCAACCATCCCTCTTTTGAGTATTTTAATCCTACTGCTCACAGGATCTTTTAGGACACCTGTGCCACCCAAAGGTGAGAGTTACCACCATTAGAGTTAAATCTGTTTATTAGGCGTGTTACCAACACATCTTAGCAATAGAAAATTATCAAGTAAAGCCCATACATTATATTAAAGGTAAAGGTAGCCCCCTGTGCAAGCACCGGGTCATTACTGACCCATGGGGTGACGTCACATCCCAACGTTTACTAGGCAGACTATGTTTACGGGGTGGTTTGCCAGTGCCTTCCCCAGTCATCTACACTTTACCCCCAGCAAACTGGGTGTATGAGCCAGGTATGCCTGGGCAAGGTTGAGTTTGGCGAAAACCTTGCCCCCTGAGAGGGACACCAGGAGGTGGCTCACGACGGGCACCAGATAGGCATGCTTCTGGAGGGCCTTGTTAATGGTGCATTTGTAGTCCACGCACATCCGGACTTCACCATTGGCCTTAAGTGACATGACGATCGGCGTCTCCCACCTTGTGTTCGGAACGGGCTCCAGGACACCCTGCGTGATGAGGCAGTCCAGTTCTGCGTCGATCTTGTCCTTTAGAGCGAAGGGAACCCAGCGAGGCTTGAGGCAGATGGGCGTGGCGGAGGGGTCAAGATGCAGCCGGACAGGCGGACCCTTGTAGCACCCCAGGGGAGCGTTCCACACGCACTCAAACTCTCCCCAGATGGACTCGAGCTGAGCCTGGTCGATGTGCCGTACCCCAACCAGGTGGATACCCAGGAGCTGGAACCACTCAAGACCCAGGAGGCTGGACTGCTGCCCATCGACGACGACAAGGCGGAGCTTATGCGTGAACTGCTTGTGGCGGACATGGACAGTGGCGATGCCCCGGACTGGCACTCTATGCTTCGTCGCCACTGTTAACTCTGTGTGTGTGTGTGTGGGGGAACACATGAGGTCAGAGACGGAGTTCCAACAGCAACTACTTTATTAGGTGAACAGGAACAAAACTAACTACATTGCCTAGACCCCTGCTTATATGCCCACTTGGCCATCTGAGGCCACTCCCCCCACAACTTTGATTGGGGAAGGGGAAACCCCAGTAGCCAATTGGAACATACCGGTCAGGAGCCTTGGGGAACTCCAAGCTGCCCAGGGTTTCCCCTGATGCAACTACTATGGGAGCACCCTGACTTGGATGGCCCAGGCTAGCCTGATAAGCCAGATCTCAGAAGCTAAGCAGGGTCAGCCCTGGTTAGTATTTGGATGGGAGACCACCAAGGAATACCAGGGTTGCTGTGCAGAGGAAGCCGCTGGCAAACCACCTCTGTTAGTCTCTTGCCATGAAAACCCCAAAAGGGGTCGCCATAAGTCGGCTGCGACTTGACGGCACTTTCCACCACCACCAGGGTAGCTCTGCATATCAGTTTAATGGTAGCTTTTCAACTACTGTGGCAGAGAATGAAGTCAAGTTGGGTCTCCTCAGGAGTGGCAAGGAGGTGTGTTTTGCTTTACTTCTGCTGTGTCATACAATGTTGAGTCAGGTTCCTATGGTGGCAGCTAGACTCTTGAAGACCAGCGTAGTTTAGTGGTTAAGAGCGGTGGACTCTAATCTGGAGAACCAGGTTTGATTCCCTGTTCATATACATGAGCAAAATGGGACATTCCATAACCAATGCAATAGGAGATTCGAAGCATGGAACCACCAGATAGAAACAGAATTGTTGCATAAATATTAACATGACACATTAAGCAGTGCAGAAATTACATAATGGGATCCTATTTACAATATGGTGCCTTTTTATATGCAGTAGTATAGACCATAGGAGACCCGTGGCGCAGAGTGTTAAGCTGCAGTACTGCAGTCAAAAGCTCTGCTCACGACTGGAGTTCAATCCCGATGGGGGTCAGTTTCAGGCAACCGGCTCAAGGTTGACTCAGCCTTCTATCCTTCTGAGGTTGGTGAAATGAGTACCCAGCTTGCTGGGGGTAAAGGGAAGATGACTGGGGAAGGCACTGGCAAACCACCCCATAAAACAAAGTCTGCCTAGTAAACGTCGGGATGTGACATCACCCCATGGGTCAGGAATGACCCGGTGCTTGCACAGGAGACCTTTACCTTTAGTACAGATCTCAAGTTACAATCTTTATCCAAGTAAGTTTGTGAACCATAACCAGTGTGGTGTAGTGGTTAGGAGCAGTGGACTCTAATCTGGAGACCCGGGTTTGATTCCCCGCCCATTTACAAGAGCAGTGGACTCTAATCTGTAGGGTTGGCAGCAACAGGTTGGGAAATACTTGGAAATATTTGGGGTGGAGCCTGAGGAAGGCAGGGTTTGGGGAGGGGAAGGACTTCAATTCCATAGAGTACAATGGCCAAAGCGACCTTTTTCTTCAGGGGAACAGATCTCTATTGGCTGGAGGTCAGTTGTAAT
This sequence comes from Euleptes europaea, assembly GCF_029931775.1. Lineage (NCBI taxonomy): Eukaryota > Metazoa > Chordata > Lepidosauria > Squamata > Sphaerodactylidae > Euleptes > Euleptes europaea. The sequence goes on along the minus strand of NC_079325.1, from coordinate 11,903,707 downwards.
AGCAGGAGATCGCCAGCTAGTACCTGGAGGTTGGCAACCCTACTAATCTGGTGAACTGGGTTGGTTTCCCCATTCCTATTCAGGAAGCCAGCTGGGTGACCTTGGGCTAGTCACAGTTCTCTCTGAATTTTCTCAGCCCCACCTACCTCACAAGATGTCTGTTGTTGGGAGAGGAAGGGAAGAAGATAGTCAGCCAGTCTGATTCTGCTTAAAAGGTAGAGAAAGTTGTCATATAAAAACCAGCTCTCCTTCTTCTTCTCCTTCTCTTCCTCCTCCTCCTGCTCCTCCTCCTTCTCCTTCTTTTTGGTGGCAGCTAGACTCCCTGTACCTCTGAATCCTAATTACCGAGCCTTCATCACCTATAGGGAAATTTCTCTTTGAGCTCAAATGAAAGTGTGTTAAAGGTTGTTTCCTTTGAGACAGGTCAACACAAAGCTTGTTTTAGCAATCCTGGGTAGCTCTGGCATGACTTCTTGGCACATCTCTTCCAGTTCTCCTCTGCTTGTACATTTTGCTTAGCTGCCAGCTACTAAGTTATGCTTGATCATTCATTTCCCCCCCTCAGATCTCCAGACATTCGTGCAGAGACCCTTGAAAGAATGAGCTTCTGAATTCTGGCCAGTTTTGTCCACAATTAGCAAGCCCCCTCTTGCTCCATGATCTCACCTCAACCCCTGCATGCAGGTCAGTATTGTGTCACGGAAACCTTCCAGTCTGCCTTTCTTTCAAGGTCTCCTTAGCTTCTTAGCTTTTCAGCTATAGCCATCTTTTCAGGCTTAGTGAGGGCATCTGTCTCAGAATCCCTTGCTTCAGGGTGTGTATGTGTGTGTGGGGGATAACTGCAAATAAGGTAGTAACCATGCTTGTAACTTGTACCCAGAGACCCCAGTTTTGTAAGTTAATGGGGAGTATGTCTTGTAGATTGTGTATGTTGACCCATGATGAGTCCATTCTCAGAACTCTCTCAGCTTCACCTACCTCACAGGGTGCCTGTTGTGGAGAGAGGAAGGGAAGGAGATTGTAAGCTGGTTTGAGACTCCTTAAAAGGTAAAGAAAGTCAACATATAAAAAATAACTCTTCTTCCCCCCACATTTTCCACTTGCTGTCCTTGTAGGCTTTTCTCTGCCCATTCCACATTTTCCTCTTTCTCACTCATTCAGTCACTCACTATATTCTCTCTTTGCAGGCTTTTATCAACTTCCTAGTTTTCCTCAACCTCTCTCTTCCCATTCCATTTTTTTTGCTGTTTTTGTCTTTGTAGGCTTTTCTCCACCTACCGACCCCCCCCCAATTTCCCTTTCTCTTATTTTTCTCCTCTAGGCTTCCCCCATTCAATTTTTCCACTCTCTCCCTTTGCAGCCTTTCCTCCATTCTCCCATTTTCCTCTCTCTCCCTGTCTCTCCCCCCCCCGCACGTTTTTCTCACCCCATTTGCATTCTTTCTCTCTTTGTAGCTTTACCTTTCTGACTTCCTAGTCTTTTCTCCACTTTGGCCTTCTCACCACTTCAAATTCCTGTCAGGATGCTCTAGGCATTCTCTATTTTGGGTAAATTTCCCAAATTAGATTATTTGGATTTCTCAACTTTACTTTTACCATGGTTTGTGCAGTGGCGGAACCAAAAGTGAGGATTGAAAAGTAGAAGGAAAATGAGCCTAGATTTCTAATTTAAGATTTCAGAAGCTGGACAGCAGGTCATGGGATCTAAGCAAGAGGAATGTAGAGAAGTCACTCGACTGAAAGAGGTCACAATGAACCTGCTCTACTGACCTGGCTCACAGCCCTGCCCTTGAAAACATCTAAGCCAGAGCTTTTGGGAAAATGTCAAATTTGTCTGAACTCTAACAACCCCCCCAATCATTTGTTTTACTGTCAAACCAACTTTAAACAAGTCTGATGGGAGTAAACACGGGGAGCCTCAATGGCCAGGAACTTTGCAGGCTAAGGGATTTATACACGCAAGGCAGATGTTCTTGCTTAAAGTGAGAGCGGCTTCAAGGTTGAAATATGTGCAGTTTGTAAAACCAGGCAGGAATGGTGGGGCTGAATCAGAAAGTGGGGAGTGGATACCAGACGCTGCCACTCTTGGACAATAATCATCATTAGACTGGAATCAGAGAGCTCTGCAGATTTAATAATACAAATTCCTTGGGTGCAAAGCAACATGTTGTGATATTTCATGATTTTGTCACGAAAGGAGTCCATGGTAAAATATTTGATTCTGAGTCTTAGGGCTCTTTCACACATGCTGAGTAATGCACTTTCAATCTACTTTTAATGTACTTTGCAGCTGGATTTTACTGTGTGAAACGGCAAAATCCACTTGCAAACAATCATTAAAATGCATTGAAAGTGCATTATTCAGCATGTTTAAGGCAGCTTCATGTGTTCATGTGTTCATGCTCTACCACTGAGCCATGGCCCCTTTCCTCGGTGGAACTCAATTACATGCTCCCCTTCCAATTTTATCCTTGCAGCAAAACTATCAAGTATATTAGAACTGAGATGAATTGACTAGTCCAAGGTCATCCAGTGAGCTTTCTAGTCGTATGGGAATTTGAACCTGGATCTCCCCAGCCCTGGTCTGACTCTCTAGCTGCCATAACACATTGGCTGTCATCACAATTGCTTTTGAGAGCTACTTTCCATCCAAGATGACCCCCATTCCCCCTGGGCCATCTGGAAGGAACTGGAGCAGTTCCAAAAGCAAAGGGGCAGATTACAATTGAAAATGAAGACCCCCGCCTTGTTCGTTTCATGGTGGTTAGCATTGTATGGAATGAACTGGGGCACCCAGAAAAGGTCATGCAGCAAAGTAGATGCCCAAAAGCCAATTAATTAATCCCATGTAACCTCTGCCCCTGAAACTGCTGACAATAACCACCTTATGACGGCTCCAATTCCAGCTTCAAATATATAACCAAGTGACATTCGAGGGCAAGGCATCTGCGGATTTCAAATGGAACGTTTGTTCCCAGTTTTTTCTTTCACTTCTAGCTTTGGTACAGGCTGATTTTCATGCATGAAGGCAGAAGGGAAATATTTTATTAGAACCCTACCAACAGATATTTTGAATACTTTATTGAAAGCTATGGCTCCTGCATAGAGAAAGAAGCCACTGTCCTGTCTTTTCTAGCCTCCAAGACCTTTTCCTTGCCTGGACCTCAGCTGTGGTGTTGTGATGCTCTGAAGCATACAATTCATTCATTGTGAGGAACATTTCAGATGGGCTGTTTGGCGCCCTGCGCTGTATCAAAAGGGCTTTCAGAACCGGTCACAGCTCCTCGCTAGCCAATTGCCTATTGTCTGCAAAGAATGGTCGGCAGTCTATTATAAAGCGGCATGAAATGTTGGTATGAAGAGTCGGAACAGGTCAGAGAGACTGAAGGTTATGCATGAATTCCAAGTTACTGTCTTCATTAGCATCAAGTACACTGCCTTCCATATTTCCATCTTTCAAAGCTGTTTTCTACGGTCTGCTTCTAGCCCGAGGACTCTTTCGTGAACGTTATTTTAGGTTGCTGAATGTTGTTTGATGCTGTTCTTTGGGTTGCTTTTAATGGTTATTGTTGATGGTTTTGTTTTTTTAAATTATTTCAATGCATAGATTTTACTTTGTGAGCCCCGTTGAGTAGGTTGCTGGAGAGGCAACTTATGCATTTAAAGAAAACAAACAAACAGACTAATCAATCGATCTTTATTAATACAGTCATAGGGGATTACGACTGATCTCCAGGTGACAGAGATCTGTTCACCTGGATAAAATGGCTGCCTTGGAAGATGGACATTATGCCCCACTGAAGTCCTTCCCCTCCCCAAACCCCACACTCTTCAGGCTCCGCCCCCAAAATCTCTGGGTATTTCCCAAGTCAGAGCTGCCAACCCTAGGCTGAACCCAGCTTTAGCATGAAGCCAACCTGATGCAATTGCATCTGCCTCAGCCATGGTGTCCTCAGCTTTCTCCAAAAATGGAGTTTGATCATGGAAACACCAACAAGGGTCCTAAGCTAGCTTGCATCAAGTAGATTGGGAAGTAGGGCTGCCAACCTCCAGGTGGTGCAGGAATTCAAGGCAACAATAAATACTGACTCAACTAATGAAACATCAAAGTGTATTCAGTGCATTTCAAAGTGAAAGAGGACTAACAAATATGTACAATTATTTACAAAAAATCAATTAGTCCACAAGGGTACACTGATCCAAGGTAAACTCTATAAGCTGGTTACATGAACTCAGCAAACATGTAGATAAATAGTAGTAGGTAGGAAGACGATCGTTTCTTTCTTCTTCATCAGTTCCGTACAATCTCACCAGGGATCAAAAAGAAGCCTTAGATAATTTAGCTAATGACCCTTCTTTAATTATTAAGCCTGCTGACAAGGGCGGAGCTATTGTGCTTCAGGATCGAGAACATTACATTCATAAAGCCATGCGACAACTAAATCAAATTACTTATTACCAACCATTAACGAGTGATCCCACTAACCAAGTTATGCAGTCTTTGGAAGCCATTATCTTGGAAGCCCTCAATAACAGTATCATTGATAAATCTACAGCTGAATTTCTTATCAATAGATATCCACGTATGCCTATCCTATATTTACTTCCAAAAATCCATAAACCTGGGCGTATTCCACCTGGTCGCCCTATTGTATCAGCGTCGGGTAGCTTGTTGGAGCCTGTTGCTAAATATCTTGATTATTTTCTCCAGCAATTCTCAGTAGATAACTCCATCATTTTTACAAGACACCAGGGACCTTATCAGATATGTTGAAAATTTGGATATTTGCCAAGATTGTAAGTTAGCGACGATAGATGTCACCTCGCTATATACAAATGTGCCACTAGATGAAACTTTAAATATTATTTAATCATTATTAAGCTCTAGAGTGGATCCTATTCCTGCACTGTCTTTCTTACCATTGGTATTAGTGCAGAGGTGTTTATTTTGGCTTACTCAACCTCCAGGTGGTGGCTGGAAATCTCCCACTATTACAACTGATCCCCAGGTGATAGAAATCACTTCCCCTGGAGAAAATGGCCGCTTTGGCCATTGGACACTATGGCATTGAAGTCCCACCCCTCAGACTCCACCCTCAAAATCTCCAGGTATTTCCCAACCCGGAGCTGGCAACCCTACTGGTAAGAGAGATTTGGCAGCCAACAAATGTCAGTATTCATTAAAGCCAAAATGTTGGGCTGGAGGTGGGAGGGGAGGCTTATTAGTATTTGTTTTGCTTTCATTTGCAATTGAGGTGTATATTAACAAAAGAGCAAAATCGAGCCTGTACTGGAGAGTTATACGTGGACATAGTGACTTGGTGCATTCCAGCTCGTAGTGATAAGCATGGGGTTTATCCAAGTATATTACTTTCCAGAATAATAAGTTCTGTGCTTCCAAATCACGTCTGTTCTTTGTCTGGGTCACTTGTGGGTTTGGAAAACTCCAGAGAAAGACTCTCTTTAGCTAGCATAGTGATTTCCAAATATTACTTACATATACTAGCCTGCCATGAGAAATGGATTCATTAAATAATTAGAGGTTCCCCATGCTCCCATCTGTACAAAAGCTGTCCACAACATCGCAGCATGATTTATGGTGTGGTCTCACTTCTTTTCAAACATACTCTGCTGCAAGTTGGTAGTTTAGCCTGTAATCAGGTTTGACTGGGTCAGTCAATCAGTTCTGCTGCAGATATACTGAAGCCCTCGGAGAAGGTACCTGTTGCATCTCTTTGTGAGTCACTGAGCTGGTCTGGTCTCTTTTTAATCTTCAGGTGCAATCAGAAAAGTGCTTGGACCGGAAACACAGAGGGTAGACTTCCCTGCAAGTGGACATTTTTTTCCTCTTCCATGCTCTGAAAAGGAGAGTTTTTGTTAGTGAAGTGGCAATATTAAGGTATATTAAAAAGTATCCCTTAGTAATTAGAGGTTTGAGAAGCAATGGTTCTAATGTGTGGGCTAGCTCCTTTGTTACTCCTGAAATGTCAAAAAAGAGCAAAGCACAGTGAAGCTGCAATTTTTTAAAACATATTTTTGCCACCTATATAAAAGATAATAGATGGGACTTTGTGTCTCTTTTTTAAAAAACAAAACAAAACAGCAATAACAAACACCAGCAACTAAACTGAGATAAACCAACATCTGTAACCCAAATACAGAAACTGGCAATGTGCAAAAATGACCCAAATTAACCCAGCACTGATATTCAGACTGTTACTGGCTCTGAAGATGGAGCTTCCCTTTGAGGTTTGTGACTAAAACTTATTAAAGGACTTGCCCTCCATGAATTTCTCTAATCCCCCTTTAAAGACAGGTTTATATTTATTGATATATTTATTTATTTTCATTTATAGCCCACCTTTCTCACTGGGTCTCAAGGTGAATTAGAAGAAGAGTTGGTTTTTAATACCCCGCTTTTCTCTACTATAAGGAGTCTCAATGCGGCTTGCAATCACCTTCCCTTCCCACAGCAGTCAATTTGTGAGGCAGGTGGGGCTGAGGGAGTTCGAGAGAACTGTGACTGGCCCAAGGTCACCCAGCAGGCTTCATGTAGAGGAGTGGGGAATCTAATCTGGTTCTCCAGATTAGAGTCTGCCACTCATGTGGAGGAGAGGGAAATCAAACCTGGTTCTCCAGATTCGAGTCTGCCACTGTTAACCACTACACCACCATGCTGGCTCTTACTGGTAAGTCGGAACTGTTTAGTTAGTCAGTACACTGATTACAAAATATGGTAACATTTGAATGGTAACAACATTTGAATCCAACAGCAGAGATTCCTAGTAAAACAACATAATGCAGGAGGGCTGGAATTGCAAAACAGCAGAGGGCCGTGGCTCAGTGGTAGAGCATCTGTTTGGCATGCAGAAGATCCCAGTTTCAAACCCTAGCATCTCCAGTTAAAAGGACCAGGGTAGTAGGTGATGGGAAGGACTGACACCTGAAACCCCGGAGAGCCGCTGCCAGTCTGAGTACACAATTCTGACCTTGATGGACCAATAACCTGATTAAATAAAATACATTTTAATATGTTCATGTGGAAGGTTTAAAAACACCTACATTATCCATAATATAGAGGTCACCTCCTGAGCTGATCCATTAGATCATAGCTCTTCTCCTGCTACTAGAATGCAGATTTTGCAAAATGATAGACGCATCATGTGGCATTGAATCCCTAGGATTGACAACCTCCAGGTACTAGCTGGAGATCTCTTGCTGTTACAACTGATCTCCAGCCGATAGAGATCAGTTCACCTGGAGAAAATAGCCACTTTGGCAATTGGACTCTTTGAAGTTCCTCCCCTCCCCAAACGCCGCCCTCCTCAAGCTCCACCCCCAAAACCTCCCACCAGTGGTGAAGAGGGACCCAGCAACTTTATGAATCCCACAAGCCAATCACCCTTTGAGTGCAGAAATACTTCCTTTTGCCTGTCCTGAATCTACTGCCTTGGAATCTAGTATATGGGGGAGAGCTGAACTCCCAAAGAACTATGGCATACACATGTTGGAGTTGGCTATCAGACTGCAGGTTAGGGCCCCAGCTGCTGCTGCGTCCAAACCCAGTGATCCCAATTCCCACTCATGGGTAGCGATAATGCCTTGAATACAGTGATTTGTTCTTATATATTTCATCTGCAGAGCCTCAGCAACACCGGGCCTCTTCTGGCTTCCTGATCTAGTGGAACAGCAAGATCCTGCTCTCCTGATCAGCTCTGTGAACTTTCTGTTCTTCCTGATGGAAAGTCCTCCATGAAGTCAGAATGTCCCAGCTCCAGTGGGGAGCAGCCATAAAGCATGAAGCTGCTACTCCAAAACAAAAACCATATTAATAATAATATTAAAATAGGCTGGAGGGTCACCTCAGCTGAAGATTAAAATCGTGAAAAGCACTAAAGCTTCTCAAGAAAAATGGCCAACATATCGGGGAGTGGGGTAGGGAGGAATCTCTACTAGCAAAAAGGGGAAAGGGGATATTAAGACAAGCAGTTTGCTTTGTCCATTTCTGTATCTCAAGGAGGAAAGGGTTATTCATGGCTACTAGTTAAAATGGATACTAGTCATGATGCATGCCCATTCTCTCCAGGATCAGAGGAGCATGCCTATTATATCAGGTGCTGTGGAACACAGGCAGGATGGTGCTGCTGCAGTTGTCTTGTTTGTGGGCTTCCTAGAGGCACCTGGTTGGCCACAGTGTGAACAGACTGCTGGACTTGATGGGCCTTGGTCTGATCCAGCATGGCCTTTCGTATGTTCTTAAGTCTTTAAAAGACAGGGAAAATGTGCAAAGCAGGTCAGGAAAGGGGGCTAAAGATGACCTCTAAGAATTGCGTAGCCTCATAATCGTAACTTGGCCCCACAAATACTGGGGATGACTTGGGATAAGTTCAGAAGGGACCAAATAGGGCTGCCAACCTCCAGGTACTAGCTGTAGATCTCCTGCTGTTACAACTGATCTCCAGCCAATAGAGAACAGTCCACCTGGAGAAAATGGCTGCTTTGGAGGTTGGCAACCCTAGGGTACATTCAGTGCCCAGGATCACGTTATGGCTCCTAGTTGCAGCCACTTTCCACTAAAGAGGGCAAAATGACAAGCTGGCAACTCTCAAGGACCACACAAATACCAATCTTTGAATTTCTGAGACCTCGCTCTTTTTTGCAAGATGCTGCTCCATGTGCCTCAGTGAGTGCTTTATGTCAGAATGGAAGGCCTCTTTTCCCCCTTTTCCCCGGCCCTCCCTCACACCGCACAAACCGCTCACAGCCTGTGGGCCCTGTCACAGTCAAAAGCAAATCCCCCCCGAAGCTAGTCGCCTGCTCTGGCTTCAGTCCCACTTTGTTGGTGTGGCCTTTTTTATTGCTCTAAACCCACAGTTTACATAGCAGAGCCCCAGGCCAAACCTAATGACTCCCAAGAACCTGCCAGAAACCTCATCTTTTCCTAAGTCCTATAAACAGTTTCCAGCACCTGCTCTCTGTGTTCTTCACCGGGGCTCCTTGAGCACCATTGCTAGGCGGTGAGGGATGACCGTGAGGCTGAAAACGTCGGGGGGGGGATTATTCTTGAGAGGTCTGGGAGAAACTGAGCCATGTTCCTTCAGCCACACACACTTTCTTCCCTCCTCGGCCTGCGCTCTCCTCTGTCGCTTGGCAGGCTGCGCCTTAAACACTTGGTTTGCATCGAAGCTGGCTGCCTCTCATGCTGATGGGAAATGAGCTAATTACACGAAAGGCAGCAGGTCCCGAAGGACAATGTCGTTTTTCCTGGCAAGCCGGGGCCCTCGTTATTTCCAAAAATACATTCCTGCTTCTCCCTGGTCCTTGAGGGTTTTTTTTTAATCTCACGGTTCCCTGCTGGTGGACCTGTCCTCAGAAAGCCAGGACACTTGGAGGTCTATCGTTCATTCTCAATGCTTCCCACACATGCGGCTCAACGATAGAGCATGTGTTTTGTACGCAGGAGGTCCCAGCATCAGTCCCTGGCATCACCAGCTAAAGGAGCTCAAGATGCAGTTGTGGGGAAAGTCCCTTCTCGGCCTTGGGTTGGCAGCCCAGGTGGGGCCTGGAGATAGGGTTGCCAACCTCCAGGTACTTGCTGGAGATCTCCTGCTATTACAACTGATCTCCAGCCAATAGGGATAAGTTCCCCTGGAGCAAATGGCCGCTTTGGCAATTGGACTCTGTGGCATTGAAGTCCCTCCCAATGCAATAGGCCTTTCCCAGTACTGCTAACAGAGACCCTTTAACTAGAGGTTAAACTAGGGTTGCCAACCTCCAGATACTAACTGGAAATCTCCTGCTATTACAACTGATCTCCAGCCGATAGAGATCAGTTCACCTGGAGGAAACGGCCGCTTTGGCAATTGGACTCTATGGCATTTAAGTCCCTCCCCACCCCAAACCCCTCCCTCCTCAGGCTCCACCCAAAAAATCTCCCGCCGGTGCCGAGAAGGGCCCCGGAAACCCTAACCGGAGATCTCTCAGAGGTCCCTCCCCTTCCAAAACCTTGTCCTCCCCAGGTTCCACCCTAGGTAGGGCTGCCAGGTCCTTCTTCACCACCGGCAGTTAGTATCTGGAGGTTGGCAACCCTCTAGTTAAAAGATCTCTGTTAGCAGTACTGGGAAAGGCCTGTTGCATCGGTCTTGCTACTGTCTGGGAGCCTCAGATCCCCAAGCACTTTCCTGAAGGTCTCAGACCTTCCTAAACTGGCTGACAAGAACCCCAGCAATGTATGCATAATTTGTTCAGTGTCTGGTAGAAACAGAGTTGGAGGTGTGGCTGATGAGAAACAGTAGGAAGGGACTCAGGTGTGTGGGGCTTGTGGGTTTAACTGAGGGTCACCCCTACCCCCCATAATTCAAATACCGGTAAAAAGAGACATCATCGGACACATGCTTGGTACTTGCTGTGGCTTCTTACTCATGTTACTGTCTATATATTAAGCTGAGCACACAATTAATGATGTAAGTATGGTTGCCATAAACAAGAATCCCCAACACAAGCCAGCACTTAATCCTCCGCTCTTTCTTCAGTTGCACCAGGGTCTAGTTTCAATATTATGTTCAATATGGTTGCAAACTTGGGGTTGGGAAATTCCTGGAGATTTTAGGGGTGGAGGCTGGGGAGGGCTGAGTTTGGGGAAGGATCTCAGCAAGGTATAATCCCATAAAGTCCAACTTCCAAAGCAGCCATTTTCTCCAGGGAAATGGATCTCTGTCATCCGGAGATCAGGGGGAATTCGGAGCAGGGTTGCCAGGTCCCTCTTAAATGTTGTTACCCTGAGCCTGGCTTCGGCTGGGGAGGGTGGGATATATAAATCTAAGATAATAAATAAATGAATGAATAAACACATAAATAAAGGTCAGATTAGTTTTTTCTTGCCTCTGGCCCATGCTCCTTGATTGTTGGATGAATTCTGGCTGTACAAATAGCTCTACTCTATCAGAATACACAGTGCAAATTGGGTGTGCCTGGGGTTGCTAGGTCTGGGGAGGGGAGAGACTTCAGTGCCATAGAATCCAATTGCCAAAGCAACCATTATCTCCAGGTGAACTGATCTCTATCGGCTGGAGATCAGTTGTAAGAGCAGGAGATCTCCAGCTATTACCTGGAGGTTGGCAACCCTAGGTGTGCCGGTCTTGCTGCTTTGGAAGGCTGCCCCTGAGTGAAAAGGTAGAGCAGCACCCAGCTACGCTCGAGTCTGCAACACATAAGACACTGATCATAACTGTCAAACTTCAAAGCTCCCCACCCCCGCATTTGTGGATCAGCTGTATCATGTCTATCCTATATGTGAAGTTAAAATCGCATTGTTTTAAAGAAGGGGTTCGTTAGCCTTTATTGCCAGAATTTGAGAGTCCTTTGGAGAGGAACATAAAGCTGTTTCCTTCTTCTGTAAATCAGCTGCTTTGTTTTTCAGATCACTCCACGGATCTATCTGGAAGAGGCTTATAGCTTGGTAATATATGTGCTCCATAAATCACAGGGAAAGATGCATGGCCCTAGCCCGTGAGCAGTGCTGATTTGCTTCTCTGGGCAATAAATCAGCATCAAAACCTCACACTTGTTTCTTAACTAATATTCTTACAAGTGGAGTACTCTCCTCTGTAGAGAGCAGGCCGCCTCTTGCCAGGCTGTTCTCGGGCTGCCTGAGAAGATGTGTAAGGATGGATTCCCCATGGGGCAGAGCAGGCAAAATTATCTATTCTAATGGGATTTCTTCTCCCTTTCAGCATCCAGCTCCTTAAATAGGTTCAGTGATTGATCACCCCATTTGGCTTGCAGGAAATTCCAGGTTCAACTTCCGGCTGGCATCTTCCATTAAAGGATCTCAGCAGGCACCAGATGTTGGAGAAGACCCTTCTCTGCCTGAGATTCTAAGAGAAAGGAGGAAGAAGAAAGAAGGAAGAAATAAAAAGGAAGAAGAAGGAGGAGGAAGAGGAAGGAGGAGGAAGAAGAAGAGTTGGTTTTTATATGCCGACTTTTTCTACCACTTAAGGCAGAATCAAACTGGCTTATGATCACCTTCCCTTCCCCTCCCCACAACCGACACCCTGTGAGGTAGGTGGGACTGAGAGAGTGTGACTAGCCCAAGGTCACCCAGCTGGCTTCATGTGTAGGAGTGGGGAAACAAATCCAGTTCACCAGATTAGCCTCCACCGCTCCAAACCACCACTCTTAACCACTCCACCATTAGGGTTGCCAGGTCCCTCTTTGCCACCAGCGGGAGGTTTTGGGGGTGAAGCCTGAGGAGGGCGGGGTTTGCAGAGGGGAGGGACTTCAATGCCATAGAGTCCAATTGCCAAAGCGGCCATTTTCTCCAGGTGAACTGATCTCTATCGGCTGGAGATCAGTTGTAATAGCAGGAGATCTTCAGCTAGTACCTGCAGGTTGGAAACCCTATCCACCATGCTGGTAATACCAACCCAAAGGCCTGACTCCCCCTCCCCTCTCTCCTTGAGCCTCAGGAAGATGGGTTCTTTCATCCTCCCACTCCTAGATGGTGGGATTTCAGGTTGTATAAGTAGTCCTGCCCAGACCTGGGCAGATCTCAGAAGCTAAGCAGGGTCGGCCCTGGTTAGTATTTGGACGAACGACCTCCAAGGAACACCAGGGTCCTCACACAGAGGCAGGCAATGGCAAACCACTTCCAAAAGTCTCTTGCCTTGAAAACCCTACAGGGTCACCATAAGTCAGCTGTGACTTGACAGCAATGAAACAAACAAACAAACAAACAAAAAATGTAGCCCTACCCTTTCAGAAAGTAAGATGCAAACGGTCTTGCCTTTTATGGTGTTTACGAACATCTGCACATCTGCATCCCTGATTATCTCATGTCCCCCTTTCCTTTAGAACTGTCACTTGATTAAAGACATATCAGTTGATGAATCATTCAGGTTATAATCAGTCTATCAATTAGTTGGTTGATTAGATCTGCGTATGAATAAAGAATATTGCTTACTTTTAGATAACGCATGGCACATCCATGTCAAAAGCCGGCATCATCTCAAGGGCATTCCCTCCAGTTTGTGAAAGAAAAAGGAAGGCCTCTTCTAACTAGGCATGATCCATCCATGGATCTGTAGGAGCATGCTACAGAATTAACATTGTGGAGGTGTAAGGGTTGTACTTTTCCTTTAATACCACCGCACCAAAAACGTTTGGAAATTAAGAGGAGCTAACAGAACATTGTTAAAGGTTAGGGTTGCTCTGGTCTGCAAAAATGTATGCTTCAATTAAGGTTCCCAGGTCCCTCTTCGGGAAGTTTTTGGGGTGGAGCCTGAGGAGGGGAGGGTTTGGGGAGGGGAGGGACTTCAATGCCATAGAGTCCAATTGCTAAAGTGGCCATTTTCTCCTGGGGAACTGATTTCTATTGGCTGGACATCAGTTGTAATAGTAGGAGATCTCCAGCTAGTACCTGGAGATTGGCAACCCTAGCTCCAATACATATGTTCGTCTTCAGCATGCCAAAAGAATATTTTTTTTGCTTGAGGAACACGAAGAGGTTAAAAAGAGTAAGAGTCCAGTAGCACCTTAAAGACTAGAGAAGTTTCTGGTAGGTAGGGTTGCCAACCTCCAGGTACTAGCTGGTGATTTTTCTGCTAGGGCAGAAAAAGTGGATTGGGGCAAAGTCTGAAGGAATCTGACAAATCCTGGTGGAACTTGGTGCCCTGGGGATGAGACCAGGACCGATGCTGGAGGCCTGTGGCCTAAACCTGGCACAATCTAGGCCTCTATGGCTTTTCAGATCCCCGGTACTAGTCACTGAACAGAAAATGGGTTTTAATGGTTGCACAAACGCCATACAGTTCGCAACCCTTCCTGAAAAGGAAAAGAAGGCCCGTTGACTTTCCCGTGCAGAAACGGGCACTGAACATTCAACAACTGGTGCAGATCTTTTACATGTGTTATGCTTTCTGGTGAGGAACATTTTGAACCGGTTAGTGACTGCCAAGGCAATTTTTGTTCCCACACCATCCTGTTCCTTTGTATGTGGTCGTTGTATATTAGGGACGAGGCCTAATTTCCAAATTTGTCTCCATTTCTCCATTTCCTTTTTGTCTCTCCCTTGTGAGAAAGGAACCTGTGAATCTTTTGTTTGGTGCCAGTTTCGCTGTCTGCACGCCAATTTTTCCCCATTAAAATGAACGAGTTGTTGATACTTTGCGTCAATCCCCTATAAACGGCTTGTCACGAATAAATGGCATTAAAATTGTGTACAAATGGTGTGCTGGCAGAAATGGCACTAGCACCTTGCCAAATGAGCAGAACCAGTAAAAGAGTACTCCGCAATAGCAACAACAAGATGGACCATATTTACCGACAACACTGGAAATCACCCCCCACCCCCAAATCCCAAACAAAAAAACAACAGCCTTATTGGCTCATCCCTATTATATAATCATTTATTTATTATGTGTAATATTTTTATACCACTTCTCTGAAAGCGGTAATCACTCATGTGTTTACCATCCTTTTGCTTAGGAAAAAACCCAGCACTATTAACCATCACATGAACAAACACACATGAGGCTGCCTTCTACTGAATCAGACCCTTGGTCCAAAGTCAGTATTGTCTACTCAGACAGGCAGCGGCTCTCCAGGGTCTCAGGCAGAGGTCTTTCACATCACCCGCTTGCCTAGTCCCTTTAACTGGAGATGCCGGGGACTGAATCTGGGACCTAGATGCTCTACCACTGAGCCACAGCCCCTCCCCAACACATTGACATACACGCAGAATAACAGAGGCAGCTGATATATTTATTTAGAATATTTTTATGCTGCCTCTCCAGGAACATGCTCGATGTTGCTTACAATTTTTTTAAATTACGGTAAAATATATTAATTAAAACACAGCATTAGAAAATCAGCCCAGCATAAAAACATAGACCGTAAAACCTGATCACCGACAAACACTTTCCAGATTAAAATAGTGTTAGAAGATGAATCGTTTAATTAAAAGCCTGGGGGTGTAGACATGTTTTGGCCTGGTGCCTAAAAGAAAGTGATGTAGACACCAGGTGAGTTTCAAGGGGACGGGCATTCCATAATCAAGGTGCCACTACTAAAAAAGCCCTGTATCTGGTTATCAGGCCCAGTGAATAACACTATCAATAAAGAATGGTGAACAATCTAAAGGCCTTTCTGGACTGTTCATCCTTGCAGCATCTTCCAAACACCGAGGGCCAATTTAGACGAAGAAGAAGAAGAGTTGTTTTTTATATGCCGACTTTCTCTACCAGCTTACAATCACCTTCCCTTCCCCTCCCCACAACAGACACCCTGTGAGATAGGTGGGGCTGAGAGAGCTCTAAGAGAGCTGTGACTAGCCCAAGGTCACCCAGCTGGCTTCACATGGAGAAGTGGAGAAACAAACCCGGTTCTCCAGATTAGAGTCGTCCACTCTTAACCATTACACCAAAATGGCTCTCCAAGGTTCTTATGGTGGCCATGGGGATTTTTTAATTTCTAAATTGGGCCTCAGAAAGAGAGCCTGGGTTTCCTTACCTCCCTGCCGCAAGGAGCATCTGTTGAGAGCCTCTTGTCCCTATTATGCTCTACTCCCATGAGAAAGCTTTAGTTCAGACTTTAGTTCAGACATTGGTCATTTCAAAGCTGACTTGAGCTGCGTGATCCAAGGAAAATCCTCCTCATAAACAAGTCGTCTGAAAGCGGATGTTTGTGTATTTATGTGAAAATTATAGGCTGTAGGGGCGTGGAGGTGAAAACACATGTTTTCTCGGAAGATGAGGCATTATAAACACTTCAGAACGGAAGAGCTTAACGCGAGGGGTCGATTCTGCCTATTATGAAAGCCCTGCGCCTAAACCCGAGTGCTGGGGAGTTCAGGAAATCTTGGTTATGAAAGAGTCCCCAATTCTACAACTACAAAAATGTGGATTCTCTTGTTGAACTGAACTATGAAGTAGAGGTTCTTTACTAATGTATCGGCCACCGAGGATGAAGGTGATCTTCTCCCCAGTTCTCCCCCCCCCCCTGTAATGTAGCAAATCACTAAAGTTGTTTCCTCACAGGCTTTTGATGGTCGGTGGCTACTAACTAGGGGACACCCCAGCTGCTTGGCTGGCAGCTGGAGAGGAGCCTTTTTGAATTTGGACTGTAGCCAGCGGAAGAGACAGAAGTCTGAGTTTTTGCAATGAGCTGGAAGGCTGGAGCATGCTGTTTGTTTTTTGGGGAACTGCGGTTGGCTTGCGTCATGCATTTGAGTTGCGCTGAGCATCTGAGGCTTGCGCTGTGCTCGTCTGCTAGTGCTCCCCACGCTCGGCTTGTGTATATTTGTAAATAAACAAAGGTCACAAAAATACCACAAGTCTCCCATACTCTCTCCTTTCAAGGAGGCTAAAGTACCGCTTGGGAGAAATGAGGAGCCACTAAATTATATACGGGACCTGCCACTGGTTCTTTGGTTTGGGCTTTTCAGGGAGAACTAGCCTCTAGGAGGGGTTCTGAAGACACACTGACTCCCATGGCTAGCCCACTTTTGACCCAGGTTGGCCGATCTTGCTTAGAAATAGCAGAAGAACCACAAAGAGCCATGTCAGAAACTATGAGAAGGAGTGCATATGCTTCAGATAAAATTATAATATAAGACAGTGGGGAGAGGGGGAAATGAGTCACTGTAAATAACAGGGATGTTGTCCAACCAGCCGAGTTATACCAATCTTGCCACCAAAATAAAACTAATGTACACAGCATAGCTACTAATCAGTATACTCTTTCACTGGCTGGGCAGTGCCTTTTGGAATCAATAGCTTGTTTTGGTGTCGTAGTTGCTACTCTGTGACTGAAATTTTGCGAGATTTTATTCGCTTTCCCACCTACGAAAGATACAGGAACCTTGTCCTCCTCTGCATCTGGCCATCCTATTCTAGAGACAAATCTCACCTAATGGCCAAACTAAATAAGATACTGGGAGAACTGAGATCAGATCTTGTCAGTTTTTTAAAAAAATTACAGCCAGACATGACCCTATTTAAATTGGGGCTTTGCATGGAGGGAAAAGGGGCTTTAACCTTTCCTACCCTGCTTTCATTTATCAGCCTTGCCCCACCAACTTTATTAGCCTTTGAAATAAAAAAAAAAAAGGAATATTAAGGCTCTTCTTTCCCCTTCCAGGAAAAACAGTGGTGCATGGTGCGTGTGTCTATTTTACTAGGTCCAATCATGTAAGACTGGAAGGACTGAACACATGAACCTGCCTTCTACTAGACCATTGTCCATCAAGGTCACCAAGGTCACTATTGTCTACTCAGGGTGGCAGCAGCTCTCCGCAGAGAGAGGTATTTCACATCACCTACTGCCTGATCCTTTTAACTGGAGATGCCATGGATTGAACCTGTGACCTTCTGCATGCCAAGCAAACCTTCCTTGTTCTACTTGCTTTTGGGTAATATATTGTGAAGAAGAAGAGTTGGTTTTTATATTCCGATTTTCTCTACCACTTAAGGAAGACTCAAACCGACTTAAAATCACCTTCCCCTCCCCTCCCCACAACAGACACCCTGTGAGGTAGGTGGGGCTGAGAAAACTGTGACTAGGCCAAGGTCACCCAGCTGGCTTCATGTGTAGGAGTGAGGAGACAAATCCAGTTCACCAGATTAGCCTCCGCCCCTCATGTGGAGGAGGGTGGAATCAAATCCGGTTCTCCAGATCAGAGTCCACCGCTCCAAACCACCACTCTTAACCACTATACCATGCTGGCTGTCGATTGTGGATGCATGTATGAATTTTAAAAAGGCTTGGTGAAGGAGAGGTTTTCTCAGGTCCTAGTCCGACACCTTAACCACTATACCACGCTGGCTCTCACACCAGACTTGGCTCCTAAGCAGCCTTATTTCCCAGGCTTCCTATCAGCATCTGGGCTGGCTCTCCGAACTTAATCCTTAAAGGGCAGTGGAGACGGCTTGTCTCCACATTCCTGCATTATCACACTTCCTCATCCCCTCCCTTCCTCCCACCCATGCCAGGGGAGCTGAGCGATGTGAAACCTCCCAGAAGCCAGTGGGAATGGCTCCCAGAAAGAAACTGACCCGTTTCCGAAGCTTATCTTCCAGCACCTGCTCTTCCGGTGAAAGAGGGAGGCGGGGAGGAAGTTAAGTCCCTTTTTTTTTTGCCCTGGAAACTAGGCAATAAGACAGTGAGGAGCAGGAGTGCAGGAAGATCAGACCAAGGGATGCATTGAAGCCAGCATCCTGTTTCCAAGAGGCCAGCCAGATGACTCCGGGAAGCCGGCAAGCAGGGCAGAAAATAATATCCTTGTCTCCATCATACCCATGATGCGGATGGCTCCAGGATAGCAAAAACCTTTCAACCAAAGAGAGAGTCCTTCTCATCAGCCTCAGGCAAATGACAGGAATCTGAGTTCTCTATGTGACAGCTGTTGAACACTTCATTCCCCCCCTCCTGAAAATTGGTCAGTAATATTCCTAATGCTTAAGAGTCTCCCAATGCCTGTAATATGTAATAACTGAAAATCACCATCAGGGGTTAATAAGCTTTACAAATGTTTCTTTCCCTTTAAACATTGGCTCGTTTTCTCAATTCGCTGTGGAATTCAGTTATGAGCAATTATATTTTCCTCCAAAATTCATAGGATTCTGAGAGAGATCAAACGGTATTCTTCCAGTAAAACGCAACTCGGTTGCTCCCTGCCAATCCACTCGAATTAGTGGAAACAGAAAGGCTTCCTCCAGATGCTCAGCTTGGGGGCTCAGGAAAAAAGCCCGTATGCAGAAGCGAAGAGAACAAAATTAAAAACTCAATTAAAAATTAATCGGAATGTAATTCGTTGCTAGAAAACACCTTAGCGGAGGAGTCTCGCTTGTCTGAGGCAGAACCCCCATTCTGCAGGGGGGCTGATCTAAGTGCCCCACATTTCTAACAATATACAAAAAGCAAAGGAAATCCCCCCGTTTCTCTTTCTCTTTCCTTGACTAAATTAAAATTCAAAGTACTTAGCTGAAGAAAACAGCATGGCATGGAAGTTTTAACTGAGTTCTCTAATGGGCCCATTTTTTTTTATTGGCTGCCCTTCACTTGCTTCATGCCCTGCCCATAAGTAGATGGGGCTTACAGCTGAATTCTCTGATGACTCACCTTGATTAGCTGCTAAACATATGCTCCAAGCCCCACCCATTTATAGTCTTGGGATAGTGCATGCAACGGTTTGTCTCAGTTGTGGTCTTTTGATAACTCTGTTCCTTTAATCAGGGCCAATGTTTTAGACTGCCCTAGTCAACTTCAGGCCCTGACCTTGATGACCCAGGCTAGTCTCATCT
Organism: Euleptes europaea; assembly: GCF_029931775.1. Classification (NCBI taxonomy): domain Eukaryota; kingdom Metazoa; phylum Chordata; class Lepidosauria; order Squamata; family Sphaerodactylidae; genus Euleptes; species Euleptes europaea. The sequence goes on along the minus strand of NC_079325.1, from coordinate 11,884,410 downwards.
TTTCAGCTCTCAGAAGCTAAGCAGGGTCTGTCCTGATTAGTACTTGGATGGGAGACCACCAGGATTGTTATGCAGAGGAAGTAGGGTTGCCAACCTCCAAGTACTAGCTGGAGATCTCCTGGTATTACAACTGATCTCCAGCCGATAGAGATCAATTCACCTGGAGTTAGGGTTGCGAGGTCCCTCTTTGCCACCAGTGGGGTTTTTTGGAGGCGGAGCCTGAGAAGGGTTGGATTTAGGGAGGAGAGGGACTTCAATGCCATAGAGTCCAATTGCCAAAGCAGCCATTTTCTCCAGGTGAAGTGATCTCTATTGGCTGTAGTTCAGCTGTAATAGCAGGAGATCTCCAGCTAGCACCTGGAGGTTGGCAACCCTAGGGACTAAACCTGGCAGTGACGTAAGCATGTCACTTGCAGCCATGTGCACAACTGCCCACCCTCGCCCCCCAAAACCTCCCTCTGGTGAGTAGGGAGGACCTGGCAACCCTAGCAATCGGGCTAGCCTGGGCCATCCAGGTCAGGGCAGAAAATAACATACACAAAGTATTATTCCTTAAGATCCTGCAGGGCCTTTTTGCTATAGCAGAATACCCGCGCTATCCTTCTGTAATCTGGCATACATGTGGTTGGAGAGCAGCCTGCCAAATGTCTATGTGCCCATAATGGCCCTCAGTTGAAGGATGAAAAGGACCTAAATGAACTGAACTACTTCTCCAAGCAATCTGGACAGGATCAAGTTTTCGTTCCAGCTCTCCCTGCCTCACATTGTGGCTCGTTGTTTACAGCAACTAGGACGAGAATACATCTCTGCCATTTGTATTTGAAATGGAATGGTTTAGGGAAATAGCCATTGGGACTCAGGCTACACAAACAATTTGTCTAGTAGGGAGCAAGGAATTGTGTGCAACACCTACTGATGTAAACTAATGGAAGTTGTTTGATAAGTGCCCTCTTAGGAGTGCATGTGAGTTTCAAATTTAGGGTCTACCTGTGCCAAAACTTGCACAGATTCAACCATCATGCCCTCTTCCCTAGGAACTGTAGTTCTTTATGGCAGGGATCCCCCCCCCCCTTATTGAGCCTGTGGGCACCATTGGAATTTTTTATAACAGGTAGTGGGATCCAGCACAAAATGGATAGGACAGAGATGGGGGAAATCACAAAATGCTGGGAGGTTTCAAGCCAGGTGTCCTTCAATGGTAGAAGAACACCTGTTTCTGAAGAGATTCTCCAGACAGACCCAACAGTTTTGCCACCTGACCTCTTCTGAAATACCTCCTGCTCCAGTGAGGCATGGGATGGCCAAGATTGGCTCTTTTCTTTGTGTGAGAGATACTTTGGGAAGAAGGTCGTGGGCATCAGGAAACATCAAGTTGGGAATGACATGGGGTTGCCAGCTCTGGGTTGGGAAATTCCTGGAGATCTGGGGGCATAGAATAGGGAGGACAGGGTCTGGGGAGGAGACAGACTTTAGCAGGATATAATGCCATAGAGTCCACTCTCCAAAGCAGACATTTTCTTCAGGGGAACTGGCTTCTTGTCTGTTGCAATTCCAGTTGAAATTCCAGAAGATCTCCAGGCCCCACCTGGATGATGGCAACCCTAGGACTATGCTGTGAGGGGACTCAGTACTGTCACCAAACTATAACTTTTAGGATTCTTTAGGAAGATACCATGACGATGTAACTTGGATAAAACCACTATAAGGAATGTAGTACCCTGAACACAGAGGAGATGATGAGTGATGAGAATTATCTTAGACAGATGCACCCCCTCTCAAAATTGTAGTGTTACAAGATGAACCAATCTCTTGTCCTGATTTGGAACAGGGCGCTGGATTCTTCTCAATTATTCATTGAAAACACTGTTCATTTCTTCCAAGCCTTGCTGCAGTTGATGAACATGCATAGCAAAGCCTATTTTCTTTTGTAATTCACCAAACACAAACAACAAAATGGAGATTTACTGATAAGACAGACGGGTGGCTTAGATTGTTTCATTTTCCCTGATGGCTAATAAAACACTTTCTTGAACAAAATCCTGGATAGAGGGAAGGTTTTTTTTAAAAAAATTAAAAAAATATTTCTATTCTGCTTAGCTGAACTGTAATGAGTGACTCTAAGTCTCTAGAATGAAGGATTTTCTCGCTTTCCGGTAAACGTCAGTTGCCATGGAGAAAGGCCCTGGAACAAGCCAAATTCGAAACATTGGAAACCGCAGCTGGATTGACTGTAGCCATATCAAACAGTTAATTAGAAGTGCTTTGCCATGTGTTTCCCATTCCCTGGAAGGGTTTGAATCAATTGCCCCATGATTTATCACCTGTTTTCTGTGCTAACGTTTCAGCTCAGCTTTGGTGCACGTGTTGGAAAAGGGATTTGGCGTAGTACAGCATAAGCAGCAGAAGTAAGAGAGAAAGGATTACTTTTTTTTTTCAATAGTCAAATTGCCAGCTCTCCTTTAGACGAAGATTAATCTGTCTATGGAATGATGTGCTGATGAGAGAACATCTTTGAACACCGTTGAGATTCCACAGAAGCCCTCAGCCATTGTATGGGACAGAGTGAAATCCCAGTCTTCGCTTGGATATTGACATCCTCTAGGAACGCTGAGGGCATTCGAAGAGAAGGGGATGACTGTACAAAGATGACAATTTCAGATGGCAATGTGGATTTTAAAGGCTGATTCATTTCGCATTGAGCCCTGAGATGTGTGTGGGGTTTGGACCAAGGGTGAGGCATCCAACTTTCCACCAAAATCTCATCAACATCTCTATGTGTGAGGTAGTTGACTCGTCCCATAAGCTGCAGACACCTCATTCTGCAGTACAGCAGTAGTAGGGATAATGCAGTGGCATGGCTCAGAAAGCGTTTAGAGAGCATGCTGAGCTGCCAGATTTGGAGCCAGCTCAACATTCTTCCAGAATAGAAAATCATAATAAAGCCCTAGGAAAACAGAACCCTTCTGCCAGTGTGGTGTAGTGGTTAAGAGCAGTGGACTCTAATCTGGAGAACTGGATTTGATTCCCCACTCCTCCACATGAGCGGCGGACTCTAAGATGGTGAACTGAGTTGGTTTCCCTACTCCTCAGCATGAAGCCAGCTGGGTGACCTTGGTGTAATGGATAAGAGTGGTGGTTTGGAGCGGTGGAGTCTGATCTGGAGAACCGGGTTTCATTCCCTACTCCTCCACATGAGCGGCGGAGGCTAATCTGGTTAAAAATATTGTGTACATCTCTAGAGTTGTCATTTCTCAGGAGTCAAGTCCCCTCCCCCAATCTCTGTAGACATCCACACTGTGGGAAGTGGAGGCATTTCATCTGTGGTGTGCATACATGTAAAGGCCAGACACATAACCTTGAAAGCAGCACACAATGCACAGTCTCTCATTTCACTCTCTGGAGTTGCTGAGGTGTTCTTTTTTGACATATTTCTGGACAATTTATGTTTTTCTAATCTCACAGTGGGGAAAGCAAACACCCTTTTGGTTTTTAAATCAGAGAAAGAGAGACGTTATTGCGGAAAACATGAACACAGCAGGCAGTGATGCGTAATGGTGGGCGGAGGGCTTGGGCACTGATGATCCACACAAGAACTGGGATATCCCTATTTTCTTCTGTGAAATGTTGGAGAATCATAGAATCATAGAGTTGGAAGGGGCCATACAGGCCATCTGGTCCAACCCCCTGCTCAATGCAGGATCAGCCTAGAGCATCTCTGACAAGTGTTTGTCCAGCCTCTGCTTAAAGATTGCCAGTGATGGGGAGCTCACCACCTCCCTAGGTAGTTGATTCCACTGTCGAACAACTCTTTTTTGTGTGTGTGTGTGTGTGTGTGTTAAGTGCTGTCAAGTCGCTTCCGATTCATGGCGACCCTATGAATGAAAGTCCTCCAAAATGTCCTATCTTTGACAGACTTGCTCAGATCTTGCAAATTGAGGGCTGTGGCTTCCTTTATTGAGTCAGTCCATCTCTTGTTGGGTCTTCCTCTTTTCCTGCTGCCATCAACTTTTCCTAGCATGACTGTCTTTTCCAGTGACTCTTGTCGTCTCATGATATGACCAAAATACGATAGCCTCAGTTTAATCATTTTAGCCTCTAGGGTCAGTTCAGGCTTGATTTGATCTATAACCCACTGATTTTTTATTTTTTTGGCAGTCTACAACTCTTAGTGTAAATATTTTTTCCTAATATACAGCAGGTACCTTTCCACCCGCAATTTAAACCCATTATTGCCAGTGCTATCCTCTGCTGCTAACCGGAACAGCTCCCTGCCCTTCTCTAAGTGACAGCCCTTCAAATACTTAAAGAGAGCAATCATGTCCCCCCTGGACCTCCTCTTCTCTAGACTGAACATTCCCAACTCCCTCAGCTTTTCCTCACAGGGCTTGGTCTCCAGGCCCCTGATCATCCTCGTCGCTCTCCTCTGCACCCGCTTGATTCTGTCCACATTCTTTTTAAGTGAGGCCTCCAGGACTGCACACTATACTCCAGGTGTAGCCTGACAAATGCAGTGTACAGCGGAACTATGGCATCTTGTGATTTGGATGTTATGTCTCTGTTGATGCACCCCAAGATCGCATTAGCTTCGAGCTACTCCCGAATCATCTTCACTGGCAGTTGTTCAGGCTTCTGGTGTGTGTGAAGCTCATAAGCTGTGATGCATGCCAGCATAGACAAAATTCTCAGGCAAATCTTTTATCCCACAACAGGAAGCACACACAAAGCATAATTAAAACAGAATCATGTGGACTTATGCTAGATACTACATAAATAAATGGAAAGTCTTCCCCCCCACCTACCCACTCCTTTTTGGTTGTTGTGAACACATTTGTTGGGGATGAAAGAGAGATTTGCTCATTTTCTTTTCTTTCATAAATACTCTGTTGGTCCCTGGTGGGTTGGGAATCACTTTAATTACTTTATGTCTCTGTTGCTGCCCAAATGTAAGACAGTGTTTACATTTGGTAAAAGGGTCATTATAGTTCTTTTAATTGCCAGTCTTAAGTGGGTTGTGTGTCATACTGATGTGTGTTCAGTGCCTCCCAAGTTGATTCCCCCCCCCTCTTTAGTGGATCCTCTGAGAAAATGTACCATCAACATAGTATTAGGGTTATCAACTAATTCCCCCCTGGTGTTGCCAACCTCCAGGTAGGTGGGGCTGAGAGAGTATGACTAGCCCAAGGTCACCCAGCTGGCTTCATGTGTAGGAGTAGGGAACCAAATCCAGTTCACCAGATTAGCCTCTGCCGCTCATGTGGAGGAGTGGGGAATCAAACCCAGTTCTCCAGATCAGAGTCCACTGCTCCAAACCACCCTGTTAACCACTACACCACGCTGGATTTATGCACTGTAGGTTTGTGTTGTAAGCCATGGTAATTCCAAAAGAATTTTTCACAGCATAAATAAACAGAGGTCTTGGGGCACCTCCAAGACAACAACATTTTTATTCTAGCACCATATAGATCAACCCCCCCCCCCCCGAGACAAGCACATCCAGGAAGTATTGCAATTTCCAGCATCTCTCTGGATCCAACCTGAGTTTACAAGTCCCCTTAAGTGGCTCCTAAGCAATCTTTTGAGCCCCAGTCTGAATTTTTACCTGCCCAAGCAAATCCAGATGTTAAGATTTGGTTACCGAAACTCTGAAATTTGGCTGTAATGGGAGAAAACAACAAATATTAATGGAGTCTAAAGTTCAGATGAACACCTCCCAGGAGAAGTAACATGTTTTTAATCCATTTTCAGCCAGCTTTGGGACAGGGATATAGATTTGAGAACGCTGCTACAGGTGTAGAAAAGATCTTGGGATGTGAGAAATATGACGCTTACAATTTTGCATGCATTATATATTAACGTTGGCTTGGGCTTTGTGTTGTGATGATCATACAACAATATTACTTCAAAAATAAGCTACCAGTGATATTCCTTACCTTCTGATGCTAATTGCTAAGTGAAAGGCTACGGTACAGGCTGAAGTAATGGCCTTCCTAGCTGGGATTTTTTTTCTGGCCTCCCTCCATAAAGCACCTCTACAATCCTGAGGCCTATGCAGCTTTGGAGTTTATTAAAAAGGCTGTGCAGGTTTTGGGTTTTATTAATTTTTAATAGGGTATTATGCGCACCCCCGCCCTCTTTGGGCTATTTGTTTCAGCAATCTCTCCCGAGGGACATCTCCGTTTGAGCGCTTGGATGCCAGACAAAATGACATCAGATAAAAACTCAGAGGAGAGGATTTTTTTTAAAAAGTAAAGTAAACGATAGGCTTATTCTTAACAACATTTGTTGGCAAAACATCTCGAGTGAAATGAAACACGCCATACAGTACCAATCAGCAATGCTGTCAGATAACCGAGAGAAAATGCGAACCATTTCCTTCTCCACCCTGAAATGTGCAAAATACCAGAATGCCCAAAACACATATGCACATAGACCTACTGCTAAAGTTACTTACAGTGCAGTCCTAAGGAGAGTCATACCATACCATAGTTACACCCAAGACTTCCAAGGATTTAGAAGCATGGTTAGCATCGCTCTGTAAAACTCCCAGAGGGACGTGTACATATTTTCATATTTTTTAAAAGGGATTAAGTTTAATCAAATTTGTGATTGAGGCTATCTGTTTTAGGTAGTCTATTTGTTTTGGTTTCAGTGGAAAGCAGATCTACAACTGTAATATCTCTCCCATTCAAACGGGAGGGAATTCTCAGGAGTAATAATACCCCACGCCCTTTGCTAAATCACAGAAGCAGAAAAAAGCATCCCAGTTTCATTTCATTTTTTAATTATCTTTTTCTTCTTCTTTGCTGTCAAGTAACAGCTGATTTATGGCAACCCCATAGGCTTTTCATGGCAGGAGATGCTGGGAAGGGGTTTGCCACTGCCTCCCTCTGTGTCAGAACACTGGTATTCCTTGGAGGTCTCCCATCCAAATACTTGCCAGGGCTGAGACTGAGAGTGGGTGACTGGCCCAAGGTCACCCAGCAAACTTCCATGGCAGAGGGGGGGATTTGAACCTGGGCTTCCCAGATCCTAGTCCAACACCTTAACCACTATACCATGTTGTCTCTCTTCCCTAAAATTCTCACTTGTAGGGGGGATATAGGTAGGTAGACATTTGATGATCCAAGACAGGGCTTTTTTGTGCTGATATGCGCTGGTGTGCTGCATCAGCAGAAAGCCAGTGTGGTGTGGTTAAGAGCGGTGGACTCTAATCTGGAGAACCGAGTTTGATTCCCCACTTTTCCACATGAGTGGGGGACTGGGTTTGATTCCCCCCTCCTGGAGAACCAGGGTTGATTCCCCCCTCCTCCGCATGAGCTGCGGACTTCTTCTTTGGAGAACCAGGTTTGATTCCCCGCTCCTTCACAGGAGTGGCGGACTCTAATCTGGAGAACCGGGTTGCAAAATCTGCATGTGACCCCACAGATTGGACAATATATCTGTCAGCTGCATGTCTTCTGAGTCACTCTCTCCTTGCTCTCTTCTGCCCCAAAATGTCTTCAACTTCAAGCCAGGCAGATGTCAGAATAACAGGCAGATCTAACTTCTGCAGGATGGGGGTTGTAATGTATGAAGTAGCCCTAAACTGAGGGAATCCTTCCATTGTAGGGGGTGGCCTGGATGACCTTATTTCATAGTTCTGCCAGGGTATATGGAGACTGAGGAACAAAGAAGGCTTTCTCCACATGGATGTGCCTGTTGTTCTCATGGGAAGTTCCCCTGCCTGCCTCCTTGTTTCTCCATTAAAGGCTCACAAACACGTATAAAACCTTGAGCTGGCATTCCTGGCTCGTAAAAAAAACGCTCTATTGCCATCTAATAAATAATATTGCCATTATGTAAGTAACCATAAATCAGACCAGGGAACGAAAGTTTGATATGGAAGGTGGGATGTGATTTTTCAGTTCTTTCTCCTTCTCATTCCTTTTTCTTGCTTTTGGCACAGCCTTGCTGTTCCCAGCCTTTGGAGAGCTGAGAGCGATGTCCTTTTCACTGATCCGGCATTATCGCCGCGAGTGTCCATTTGATACAGTGTGATACCCGCGTGGGAACTGGCCTTGCCATCTTCATGGCAGCAGTGGAAGGGAAGGTGAGGGGGGCAGGGTTTCTTGTTCAAAATTGCATTCAGGACACATCCTGGCACAAAGCAGACTGATTTGTAATGCAGTCAGAGGAAGTGGTTTTCACAGAGATTGAAAAGTCTGCATTTCCCTGTTTGAAGCAACAAGGATGTGTGGAAATTGGTCAGATATGCAGATTGAGTTTCTGCTCCTTCCAGGGTGGGGAATTCCAGGCATTGCTCTTCTGCGTGTGTTGCTATGCTGGTTGTTTGGTTACCTATGGCTTTTGCCAAGCAGGGCTTTCCAAAAGATATGTTGATTTAAATGTGTGCTGATATATAATTGGCTGCCAATTGAAAGTGATTTAGAAAAGTATACCAAATCTAAAAGGAAACAAACACAGGGTCCGTTATCTGGCCATAGATAGTGTTTACAAGATTGTATGTTACAGTTCTTGAACATATGAACACATGAAGCTGCCTTCTACTGAATCAGACCCTTGGTCCATCAAAGTCAGTACTGTCTACTCAGACCGGCAGTGGCTCTCCAGGGTCTCAGGCAGAGGTCTTTCACATCACCTTCTTGCCTGGTCCCTTGAACTGGAGATGCCAGAGATTGAACCTGGGACCTTCTGCATGCCAAGCAGATGCTCTACCACTGAGCCACAGCCCCTCCTTGACTTAACTTTGGCTACATTTTAGGTTGCTATCTCCAAGGGTCAGCCTAATCTATCTCACAGTGATGTTGTAAGGATTACATGGAGATGAGCACTTTTAGGAACTGACTGTCTACCCAATGGGGCAGAAATATACATTTTTTAAAAACGACTATATGGTTTGCCCTGACCTGGATAGCCCAAGCTAGCCCGATCTTTTCATGTCTTGGTAGTTAAGCAGGGCTGACTCTAGTTCGAAGTTAGATGGGAGACCACCAAGGAAGTCCAGAGTTGCTGAGCAGAGGCAGGCAATCGCCAACCACCTCTGGGCTAGCCTGGGCCATCCAGGTCTGGGCAAACCATATAGTAGGTTAAAAAAGATATTTCTGCCCCATTGGGTAGACAGCCAGTTCCTAAAAGTACTTCTGTTTGAAATCCTTGGCTGGCAGATGTTTGGCGGTATCTAAATGTTACAATGTGTTTTCTGTTTTGCAGGAAACTGTGTATTTTGATGTTAAAATCTCAAAGAAATCACTGGGTGGGGAGACTCCCCTGGAAGAAATGTACAGCAGAATGGGCAGCTTATTTTCCAAAGGCACCAGATGGACACATTTTATTATAATTGGTCATTTCTATAGAAATCGTTTATTAGAAACAGTGTTCTCCACAGCCAAGCATCGCAGGAGGCAACCAAGATGGGAAAGAAGGAACGTGTTAGAAACGGTGGGGCTCATCTGCTTGGCATTCAGAAGGTACCAGGTTCAACCCCTGGCATCTTCAAATACAAAAAAGTATTGGGTAGTACGTAATGTGAAAGACCGGTATTTGAGATTCTGAAGAGCTGCTGACAGTCTGAGTATCCCTGAAAGCAGCTATGAACAGCTGTGTGTTAGTGATATGGATTGGGGTCATGGTTCTGGAGGAGGGGCAGGGGTAGAATTCATTCTCCTTCCTTTGTTTCCCTAATTGTAAATGCTCTCTGCTGGCTGTGTAAAGCCCCGGTAGAGAAAAAGAAGGGAGGAAAAGACAGGCACTGTGCCAACAATAAAACTCCAAGTACTTTAGCCCTGTAAAATGGTAGATTTTTGATTCTCATTCGAGGGTGTGTACGTGTCTAATGGAACAGTGTTCAGTCATGAGTCCTAGGATTGCCAACCTCCAGGTGGAGCCTGGAGATCTCCTAGAATTACATCTGATCTCTAGACTACAGAGATCCATTCCTCTGGAGAAAATGGCTGTGTTGAACGTGGACTCTATGTAGGGTTGCCAGGTCCCTCTTCACCACTGGTGGGAGGTTCTTGGGGTGGAGCCTGATGAGGTGGGGTTTGGTGAGGGGAGGGACTTCAATGCCATAGAGTCCAATGGCCAAAGCTGCCATTTTCTCCAGGTGAACTGATCTCTATTGGCTGGAGATCAGTTGTAATAGCAGGAGATCTCCAGCTAGTACCTGGAGGTTGGCAACCCTAATTATATCCTGCCGAGGTCCCAAATCCTACCCTCAAGCTCCATCTCCCAATCTCCAGGAGTTTCCCAACCTGGAGTTGGTAACCCTAAAAATGGGGTGAAGTGTTCATTGAAATCAATCATTCTTAACCAATGTAGAACTCACGCTGGATAGACATGGTGTGCACGCATGTGCATTTCTGCCTTGTGAATGTGAAGGTATCCCTGCCTTTCCTCAGCCCTGCAAATGGTTATTCCGAATAGCAGTTTGCCGTCAAGACAGCTTAGGAGCGGATCGCGTTTTCCCTCTTCAAACCAGGCCATCAGCTCTTCCTACCGGCTTTAATGAATATAGGAAAATGCCTTCATCTGGCTCCTTTGCAACTGGAAGGAATTCTCAAGCCCGGGTCTCTTGGCTTTCATGTTAATTGCTGCCACCCATTTCTCTCCTGCCAGGAGCTAATGGCAGGAATGTAAGGAGATAGTGGGGGGGGGGGCACTGTTCTGTCGATGTGGGCTGAAGCCCAAAAAACCATTAGCAGCTCAAAACCAGGAATGAAGTTCCAGTTTATAGCAGTGCCTATCTGCGCTCTGCGTTGCAGCAGGATTAGACTCTGAGATTTAAAGTGCCAGAGCCAGGGAGAAATTTGACATCTGCCTCCTCTTTTCAAGTGGCTCATAAACTGTTCACAACAGATTCCTTGGGGGCGAAAAGTTCTCCATGTTTGGACTGGAACCAAGAGCGCCTTTTATTGTTTAAGCAAAGTCAATCCAGCCATTTTAGAGTTGTTTTAGAATATTTTTTTTAAAAGTTATTAAACAAATCAATATCCATGTTGGATGTAATGGCCTCTGAAACATCGCCAGGAAGCAAACACAATTGTAATTTCTCAGTTCTCTCTCTCTCTCATTCTCTCTGTGTAAAATAAATAAATAAACAGTAAAAACCTACTGACCATCTGACATGCAGGGGTTGATTCACATGTACAATCTCAAAGGATAACATCTGGTTGATGGGATGCACAAACCTGGCCATTCTCAATTCTTTCTGGGTTCGTTAATGTCTGAAGAGCTCAGATCTGTCCTTTCATTGATCCTCTCTCTCCCTCAATCCATGTCTGGGTGTTCCACCAAATTTTGGGTAATTATTTCACACTTCTTTTATGATTATTTTAAGTATTAATTTTTAACATTATGATTTTTCCAGATGATTATAATGTTCCTGATGAGGGAACTGCACCAACTGTTTGCATACTTAATGATGAAGTCCTCTTGGTGGAAAAAAAGGAAGTGAGAAAATCCACATCTGACTACAAAGTGCTTTTCCTGAAACCTACGGTTGGCTACTCTGTCTTGGGAAATTCCTGGAGACTGAGGGTGGTGTCTAGAGAATAAGGAATTTGGGTAGGGGAGGGGAGAGTGAGAGCTTAGAAAGGATGTGATGTCTGTCTAGGACTTTGGTTTCTCCTAGACTTTATGGTATAGCATAGAGTCCACACTCTGAACTTGCCATTTCTTCCAGGGGAACTGATTGATGTAGTCTGGAGATAAGTTGTAATTCTGAGAGAACTCCAGGCTACACACACACACGTACGTACATATGCATGTGTGTGTTAGTCTGTCCCTGGCCTTCATGAATCTGGTTGGCTACTTGTAGAAAATGAATGCCACAATTATTTTAGTAGATTTTATCAATCTCACAACAATTCTGTGAGGTAATTTAGGTTGAGAGAGAGTGATTGGCCCAAGGTCACTCAGTGAGGTTCATGGATTTGAGCCAGGACATTTCCGGTCCTAGTACGATACCCTAACCACTACACCATGCATAGTGGTGAGGAAATTAGACTAGGCGAAGCAAATGGACCTTCAGTCTAATCCAGCAGGGTTGATGTTATATTCTTGAGCACCATTGAAAGCAAATGTACTCTGCACACCCTCAGAATCACATAAAGGACTTTCTGTGCTGGCAACAAAGAGACTTATTTTGCAATGTTGCATTTTGTCAATCGCACAATGAAACTACTTGGCCTCGGGGAAGGCAGCGAGTAGTACCAGGCTCCTGTCTCTGAGAAACGGGACGTGCCGCCCACTGAGTCTTGAACTCGTTGTTATTCACCAGCTGCTGAGATTACATGGGAGCTCCCCAGATTAGGAGGGAAAAAATGTTGTTGTTACAATAGAGGATGATTCAGTATGTCGTCATGCTATAACTTGAGGCGCCTGGGTACAGAAGATACAGTGGTGAAAAGTATATGCATGTTTGCATGCTCTTTACTTCCCCAAGTGGCAGGAAACTGTGTGTAATGTTTGGTAACCAGACGGGCAGCGCTAGTCTTGAAAGGCCTATTGATACCTTGTTGCTTTTATTTATGGATTTATTTGCCATCAAGTCACAGACCTCTCATGGTGACCCCTCATGGGAATTTCGAGGCAAGAAGATGAAGAGTTGGTTTTTATATGTCAACTTTCTCTACCACTTAAGGAGGAAACAAACCGGATGACAATTGCCTTCCCCTCCCTTCCCCACAACAGACACCCTGTGCGGTAGGTGGGGCTGAGAGAGCTCTAAGAGAGCTGTGACTAGCCCAAGGTCACCCAGCTGGCTTCATGTGTAGGAGTGGAGAAACCAACCTGGTTCACCAGATTAGTGTCCACCACTCATGTGGAGGAGTGGGGAATCAAACCTGGTTCTCCAGATTAGAGTCCACTGCTCCAAACCACTGCCCTTAACCACTACACCACGCTGGCTTGCAGAACAGAGGCTGTTGGCTATTGTCCACCTCTGCATATCAACCCTAGATTTCCATGGTGGTCTCCCATTTAAGCACTAGTTTTGTAGTTTTAAAGATTTTTAGATTACTATGATTAAGTATTATTTTAACGTTATAACTCTCCCCAAGCCTGGTCTTGCTGGGAACGGCATGCCAGAAGTTTGAAATACAAACAAACAAACAAACAAACAAAGACTAACCAGGGTGGCCCTGCTTAGCTTCTGTGATCTGATGAAACTGAGCTAGCTTGAGTTATCCAGGTCGGGACTGAAAGCCTCTTCATTCCCGCAACAGTGAACCCAAGTCTCCTTCTTGCTAGCCAGCTGCGAAACTAGGAGATGATGGATAGATAATGCAGAATGAAGGGGTAGAATTCTGGACCATTCAGTGGAAGAGCCATAGCTCAGTGGAAGAGCATCTGCTTGGCATGCAGAAAGTTCCAGGTTCAATCCCCAACATCTCTAGTTAAAAGAACCAGGCAGTAGGTGATATGAAAGACTTCTACCTGAGACCCTGGAGAGCCGCTGCCAGTCGGGGCAGACAATATTAACCTATTTTGTTTCCTGCCACCAAATATTTCCCATGGAATGTATTCATTTTTAAACCTTAATTTGGTGTCCGCTGCATATAAATGGTGTTTAAATGCCTTAAATTCAGCAAATGAATCAGAAATACCAGTAACGAAACTGGGTGAAAAGAAAAAGGATCTCAATGACAACTTGTGAAAACAAAACAAAGCGAAAATGGAAAGGGGGGGTGAGATCCCTTTGAGAAGATGCAAGAAGAAAATGGGGCTCCAAGGAAAAAGTGAAGACGGGAAGTTGCTGGGAAGTGTTATTCGAGATAAAAAAAAGTTTAGGAAAGTGAGGAGAAAGTTGGCTAACTCGGAAAGAAGGGATCTGGCTTTTCATAATCTATTGGCTGTGTCTGTAAAGGCTTTCAAGATTGCAGTGCAATGTATGTTCAGCCGCATGTGCTTGTAATTCACAGAAAAGAACCCCTGCCATGAGGAGGGAAGGTGTATGATTTGCTAGAGAAGACATATGTGATTATAGACAGGCATGTTAGGCAACTGAAGTTCACAAACCAGCTTTTGCAGGCTTTTATTCCAGGGTAACAAAGTTTGTCTAAACTGTGGGTAATGGCGATCATTTTTAGAACAACATAAGGGCTGCTTTCAATTGGTCCTCACTCTGCTAAATGTGGAGCTGTGGCTCAGGGGTAGAACAACTGCTTGGCAAGCAGAAGGTTCCAGGTTCAATCCCCAGCATCTGCAGCTAAAGGGAGCAGGTAGTAGGTGACTTGAAAGACCTCCACCTGAGACCATGGAGAGCAGCTGCCAGTCTGAGTAGACAATATTGACCTTGAACAATGAATGGTCTGATTCAGCATAAGGCTGCTTTGTGTGTGTTCAGTAGTGGCAAAGTTCCACTTTGTGTGGAATCGGTCAGAATTTCCTGTTCACCAACAAGAAAGAATTTCTGCCCTTATTTAGGAAGGGGCCATGGCTCCGTGGGAGAGCATCCACTTGACATGCAGAAAGTCTCAGGTTCAATTCCCAGCATCTCCAGGTAAAAGGATTTGGTAGTAGTAGGTTATGTCAAAGGCAGGTGATGCCTGAGTAGACAATACTAACCTTACATAATCACAAAATCACACAAGGCTGGAAGAGACCCCAAGGGCCATCCAGTCCAACCCCCTGCCATGCAGGATCCCACAATCAAAGCTCTCCCGACAGATGGCCATCCAACCTCTGCTTAAAGACCTCAAAAGACAGGGACTCCAATCCCCACCCACCAGGCAGGGCATTCCACTGTCGAACCGCCCTCCCTGTCAGAAAGTTCTTCCTAATGTTTAGGTGGAATCGCTTTTCTCTTAGTTTAAATCCATTTCTCTGTGTCCTAGTCTCTGAAGCAACAAAGCTAGTTCCCTCATTAACATGGCATCCCTTCAAATATTTAAACATGGCTATCATGTCTCCCTTCAACCTTCTCTTCTCCAAACTAAACAAACCCAACTCCCTAAGTCTCTCCTCATAAGGCGTAGATTCCAGACCTCTGACCATTCTGGTCGTCCTCCTCTGGACATGCTCCAACTTGTCAACATCCTTCTTAAATTGTGGAGCCCAAAACTGGACACAGTATTCCAACCTTTATGGACCAATGGTCCAATTCACTATAAGGAGCTTCATGTATTCATGTGGTGTATTTGAAACAGTGACAACCTAGCTGTGGACAGCACTCATTGGCTAGCGCTTGTGTTATCACCTACTGTCCCCTCCCTTATCCCAAAACAGGATAGCAGTGCCCTCCCCATTCTTTTTTATTTTCATTTCTGGCAGATTGAAATATACTGATATGACTAATCCATGCGCAAGTGGAACTTTCAGCAAGTAAAAGAAAGGCAGGCAGTCCACCTCATACATAAGCAGAGTGTCTAATCCAACATTTGACTTCTGGGAATGTGTGTCTATAACATAAATTGCTCACACTATGGGTGAAGAGCCCCGCCGTGACGACTTTTAAAATCATACATCTGTCTTCACCCTGTGTGTTTGTCCCACCCTCATTATTGATTGCGTTGGCTTACAATCCTGACACTTATAATTAGCAACTAAATTGCCTCCATATTGTGCGAGACAACATGTGTACTCCAGCATTTTCACCCCAGTTTACCCTGCCAACGGCCATATTTCCAAGATGGCTGCCACGGAAGATTGTTTAAGTAGGGCTCTTTGAGGATGGTGATACCCCAAGCTTCTACTGGCCCCTTGGGCCGGTCGTCTCATGGTTGTCGCTTTGGGTTGATTACATATTTGTAAGGCTGCAACTGAAACACTGACAGGTCCCAGCTGCGATGGAGCAAGGATTGGCACAGCCGCGGTGCTCTGTCAGTTTTTACAGCTCCTTGTAGAACTGGCTGGCCGCTTTTCACACAAACCAGAAACCCTCACAGCCTTTGAACCTTGACATGCTTGGGTTGGATTGTTTAATCCGTTCTCCATCCCTTACCTCATGGAATTGTCAGGGTAGCAGAATGACAGAAGGATTCAGTCCAGTCTATTTCTCACACACAACCCTCCCCATCCCCCCACCCCAAAATTTCGAGTCGGAGATTTGTTAGGTCATCATGAAGTGGATGGAAGATTCTGCTTTCCCTTTCTGACACTCGGCACCCAGGAGGCCCCCTGGCAAGCTGTAGCCATCGTTCCTAGGTGTAGAATTTCTAAGGGTGTCCACTAGGAAAGCAAGAGGAAGCCATGTTCTGCTCTTCTGAGCCAAATGTGGCTGTCACTGAAAATGGCTGCCATGTCTGTAGTTCCTTGTTTACCTCATTTGTGTCTAGTACTTGGTGTCACAGCATCATGGCTATTACAGGGAAATGAAGCCTTCTGAACATCATAACACAAATTGTATTAGACCAGTGATACTCAGTGGCTCGGGAACTCTTCCTGCCCTAATGTAGGGTTGCCATTTCCCAAGTCTGGGTGGTGTAGGTTTGCCAGGTCCCTCTTTGCCACTGGTGGGAGGTTTTTGGGGAGGAGCCTGAGGAGGGCAGGGTTTGGGGAGGGGAGGGACTTTAATGCAATAGAGTCCAATTGCTAAAGAGGCCATTTTTTCCAGGTGAACTGATCTCTATTGGCTGGTGATCAGTTGTAATAGCAGGAGCTCTCCAGCTAGTACCTGGAGGTTGGCAACCCTAGGGTGGTAGAATTTCTAGGACTCCCTGTTCTCTGCCACCACTCAACTGGGGGTGGGGTGGGGGTTATTGATTCAGCCTTGCCATGATGTCACTTCCTGTCCAAGTTATAAGTAACATCATACATTGGCGTGACACTCTAGGTCTCACCCAAAACTCTATGGTTCAGCCAGCATCAGCATCATGTGATCCAGTAGGTCCCTGCCCTCCACAATCTTCTGCTGGATGCCAGTGCTCGGCTGGCGATTCTAGCCCAATGTGGCACACTCTATGTTTTAGGAAAGTGGGCAAGGCCTTTGCCCAGTATAGACTGCAGTTTGCACCTGCTACTGAGGACAGAAAAGCTTTAAGCATCCCTGAGGTTCAGGGGGGTGGGAGAAAACGTGGCTCTTCTGGTGGATGGTTACTGCCGATGCGGCCCTCCACACGATCGGCAGAGTGAGCATCACTCACAAACCTTCTTTCCTCCACATGGGTCGCTGGCATGATTCTCTTTAACTTCCCCTAACATCTGCAGGGATGATACACTGGATCTTAATCCCATGTATTCCGTGCCGGAATGTGCTAACGCAGCAATAACAGCTCACAGAGATATTGGGAGGCCTCATCCAAGGGTTCGAAGGAAGGGAACTGTTGTTTTAGAGGAAAATCTGATGGTATTGGGTGAGCTAGACAATGAGACAGCAGAATGCTGCTTTTCTTAACGAGTTCTGCATAATCAGAAAAGGCAGGCCGCAGCTGGAGCAAGGAATGCTGAGCAAGGCATTCCCTTCTCTTCCTCGCTCCCAAGGAGGGATTAATCTTCATCTCATTTATTGCTCAGGCGCAGGAAGCAACTTTATTGGCCTAATCCATCACTGATCCGAGTGCCCATTCCCAGTCCCACACACAACCTGACATGAGTGCAGCTGGACCGTGGTCTGAGAATAAGGGCAGCACGGCTTCATCTGCCCAGTCTAAAGCCATTGTGAACGACTCTTAGGGTTGACAGGTCCCTCTTCAGCACCGGTGGGAAGTTTTTGGGGCGGAGCCTGAGGAGGGCGGGGTTTGGGGAGGGGAGGGACTTCAATGCTATAGAGTCCGATTTCCAAAGTGGCCATTTTCTGCAGGTGAAGTGATCTCTATCAGCTGGAGATCAGTTGTAATAGCAGGGCATCTCCAGCTAATACGTGGATGGTTGGCAACCCTAATGACACTGGTGTTTTTTTATTTTGTCTCAACATTGCTGTTTATCACCCATTTCAAGGACTGAGCCAAGAAGCTGTGCAGTAGGTAGGGTTGCCAGGGGAACATGGGGGTGGGGGTCATGTGATATCACCGCTATTGCTACATCACTTCCAGGTAAAACCTGGAAGTGACAAAGGGTGGCTCGAGGAATTGCTGGAAACTCTTTGGTAAAACCATAGGGCTTCAGTGAATTCCTAAAGCTAATTTAAGTCATTTCAGGATTTTACTTGGAAGTCAAGCAGAGATAGGGTTGCCAGGCTGGCATTTTTGGTGAGCAATTGCCCGCCAATCGACTGCACTGCTTGGAGTGGCGACCATGGCCAAGCGCA
Organism: Euleptes europaea; assembly: GCF_029931775.1. Classification (NCBI taxonomy): domain Eukaryota; kingdom Metazoa; phylum Chordata; class Lepidosauria; order Squamata; family Sphaerodactylidae; genus Euleptes; species Euleptes europaea. The sequence continues at coordinate 11,866,226 of NC_079325.1, read as the reverse complement.
ACACAATTCTGTCACTTCTGGGGTAAACCCAGAAGCATTGCATCATGATGGGATGCTTTAGCACTCAAACCCTTCAAACAAGATTTGAGTGCTAAAGTGTCTCTTCGCAATGTGGCGCTTCCGGGTTTACCCGGTCAGGTAATTCACAGGGTGTCTGTTGTGGGAGGGGAAGGGACGGTGATTGTAAGCTGGTTTGATTCTTCCTTAAGTTGTACAGAAAGTCAGCATATAAAAACCAACTCTTCTTCTTCTTCAAGCTGGGGAAAACTGGGGTATAAAAACTAACTCTTCTCCTTGTTCTACATCACACTGGCTGACTTTTGAGTTCATAGAAGACAACGGCAGTGGAGCATGGAGTGGTGGTGTTGTGGTGAACGTGCACTCAGTACAAATGTCTGTGTGTACGGAAAGTGATCCAGTCAACAGGCTTGAGCAACTTGCAAGCAACTCAAACCCATGAACAGCCATATCCTCCGTGAACATGTCCACGCCCCTCTTAAAGCCTTCCAAGTTGCAGCCATCACCACATCCTGGGGCAGGGAGTTCCATTATTACAACGGATCTCCAGGCAACAGAGATCAGTTCCGGTGGATAAAATGGCTGCTTTGGAAGGTGGATTTTATGGCATTATACCCCATTGAAGCCCCTCCCCTCCCCAAACCTTGACCTTTTTAGTCTCCGCCCACAACATCTCTAGGCATTTCTCAATCTGGAGCTGGCAACCTTAGCAGTTGGAGCATTATTGCCTGAATATTGCTGTCCTAACTTTTGGGGGGATTTACCGCCCTCACACACTCCTCTAGCACGGAAATTGACTAAGTGATTAAGGTAACATCATTCACTAGGCTGATAGGAAAGAATGATTGATCTCCACTGGCAATGTAAGAGAAGGAGGAAGCGAGTCTGTCCAAAAATATGAGATCAAGATACTCTTGTCTCTCCCACATTGGCGTTTAATCAGGAACAGGAGGCCGGCACATCCAAGTCTCTTCGTTTGCACCAGCGGTATCATAGTCCCCGCCCAGATGAAATCCAGCAGATGGCCTTCAAAATTAAACAGATGGCTTTGAAGTGAAACAACCGGGCGGCTTCTTTCAGTTTTTACCCCTTCTCTCCTGATTCCTCTTGTCATTTGCCAAATCATTATTACCCATACTACACCTTCAGCTCACGCTTGAAAAGAAAACACACACACACAAAGATGCCTGAGCAGATAAATCAATCACCTTTATAATTAATATTGCCAGGTACCCAAGAAGGCTGAAGGAACACTCTGCATATAGGCAAAACCTTCTATTCAGAACATACGAAGCTGCTTTTCATTACATCAGAATGACTGGTCCACTTATCCCAGTAATGTCTACATCAGTCGCTGCAGCTCTCTGAGATCTCAAGCTGGAGTTGCTCCTTACTACCTGAAATCTTAATTCGTTTAGTTTGGGGGCCACCAAGTGTCCCACTATACCTCCCCCCCCGCCCCGCACACACAAATCCTATTTCAAAACTAGTAATTGAGACTTAAAAAAATTTTTTTTAATAGGTTCAACAGAGATTTTCCAGTCTACAAGAAAATAGGTTTGCTTCAGCTTTTGGTTGTGATATCTGCTCCTCAAGTGTATACAATTGCATATTTGCATTGTCCAAGAAACTGCTAGGAAAAATTCTGCTCATCTCAAAGATTTTTTTTTCTGTAGAAGTTTAAGATTGAAAGGTCTTTCTCAGGCTGTAAAGTCCATCTGAAAAAGAAGCAGGACTTTAAAGATGACAAACTGTCCTCTTTTTGTTTTCGTTTTATAAAAAGGAAGAGAACGAAAAGGGGGGGGGGGGAAGCAGTTTGTACCGAAGAAGAATGCCTACCCAGCAGGGAGGCTTGTCTTGCCTTGTCTCTTGACTCCTCCATTTGGAAAAGGGCTGGAATGTCTAGCCGGCTGGGCCAAGTGTGATAAAGGAGACTTGATCCTCCAGAGAGACGCCAAGCAACTTTCAAAACATTGGGAGTGCTTTTGTTTCCTTCTTGCAGAATCTTGGGTTGGGTTGTCCCATCTTCCTTTAACGTAAGCCACGATGAGAATGCAATTCTGATTGACGCATTAGATTAATTGCATGGAGAAGATTCACAGGGCAATTCTATGCAGAGTTACTCAAGTCTAAGCCCATTTATTTCAGTGGAGCTAGACTGGATAGGGTTTCCAGCTCCAGGTTGGGAAATACCTGGAGATTTTTGGGGCGAAGCTTGAGGAGGGCGGGGTTTGGGGAGGGGAGGGACTTCAATGCCATAGAGTCCAATTGCCAAAGTGGCCATTTTCTCCAGGTGAACTGATCTCTATCGGCTGGAGATCAGTTTTAATAGTGGGAGATCTCCAGCTAGTACCTGGAGGTTGGCAACCCTAAGACTGGAATAACTCTACATAAGACTGCACTGTGAGAGGTCTAGGGCTGAGCCAGGACAATGTTTTTTCATGAGTGTCTTAAAGCACTCATACGTTTTGCTGTTTGGCACTTCTCGTGAATTCTTGTTAATATAGTGGTTACCAACTTTCCCCTCTGTTTTCAGCCTTTCACAGTATCAGGGTTTTCTGTCTGGAGTTAGAGAGACTTTTGATTAACCACTTTGCAACTGGAACAGAGATGTCAATCTTCCTGGAATGTCAACTGATCTCCAGGCTACAGAAATCAGCTGCCCTGGGGGAAATGGCTGCTTTGGAGTGTGGACTGCATGGCATTATGCCCCACTGAGATCCTTTCCTTCTCCAAACCCTACCTTCCCCAAACCTCACCCCAAAAACTCCAGGAATTTCCCAAGTCAGAGCTGGCAACCCTAATGGCTATGTTGTGCAGAAGGGGGTGTTTTCTCATCATCGAAAGCTATTCCCTGATCAGTTTGTTCCCAAAATATGTAGTTTTTGAACCTGGGGAATTGGCTTTTGTTTATCCCATTTATAGCCATTGGGTGTAGGGTTGCCAGCTCTGGGTTGAGACATATCTGGAGATTTTGAGGGTGGAGCCTGAGAAGGGCAGGGTTTGGGGAGGGGAGGGACTTCAGTGGGGTGTAATGCCATAGAGTCCACCTTCCTAAACAGCCATTTTCTTCAGGCGAACTGATATCTGTGGGCCACTGGGAACTGGCTGAACATGTACTGAGATGCACAAAAGGCCATACAACCCCCTTCAATTATTATATGTTACCAATTGCACATGACAAGGTCTAGATGGGAGTTACTGCACGGAATTGCCAGTGGCGGTAGACCCCAACAGTGGGCTTTTTCGCAGTGGACATATGGCAAAATCGACACGCACATCTGCTCTGAGCATTTCAATTTTAGTAAGTGCAATGGTGTTAGCGAGCATACTATGTGAGCGAGGCTGGAATGTGTGCCTGCTAAAAAGGTAACAGTGAAGCTACCCTGAAATTATTTACTTATCCAGCAAGAGACAATAAAACTTGAAGCTGTTTCCCTGCCAGAAGTGGAAGCCAGTCGTGCCTGTATACCCTTTAGGTGCCTGAAGAAATGGGGGCAATGGGAAGATTTCCATTAACACCCTTTTAAGAGAGGAGGCAGGACTCAGTTTATCCTCCTCACCTTCAACTATTTGCTTGGTGGGAGCATGTTTTTGCTCTCACATTTTATATAAAGGAAAAAGAGCCTGTGGAAGGCAGCACAACAGAGGGGCAAACTAATGAGGTATCATTCAGCAACTCAGCCTATAAACAAAATAATAATTGAGGAGAAGCTAAGGGCAGCAGGGACCTGCCTATTTGGGTTGCCAACCTCCAAATGGGGCCTGGAACTCTCCTGGAATAACAGCTGGTCTCCAGACTTCAGAGATCAGTTCCCCTGGAGAAAATGGCAGCTTCAGAAAATGGCAGCTCCATGTTCATGGAGGATAGGGCTATCCATGGCTACTAGTCAAAATGAATGCTAGTCATGATGCATACCTATTCTCTCCAGGATCAGAGGAGCATGCCTATTATATTAGGTGCTGTGGAACACAGGCAGAATAATGCTGCTGCAGTCATCTTGCTTGTGGGCTTCCTAGAGGCACCTGGTTGGCTGCTCTACAGACAGACTGCTGGACTTGATGGGCCTTGGTCTGATCCAGCAGGGCTTTTCTTATGTTTTTATGAACTGACCCTGCTTAGCTTCTGAGAGCTGACGAGATCAGGCTACACCACGCCACCTTCCCAACTCTTCCTTCTTAGGCTTGGCCGGTGTTTGATTCCAGAATCAGTCTCCCAGCTGATGAATCAAATCCCATTCACCTGTAATCAATGGGCCAGACCCATGGGAGGAAATGTCAATCACATTGGCCACATGTTCTGCCTGTGTGGAAAGAAGGAAAGGCAGTTTTATTGCCCGAGTCACAAGTCTTGCCCTGGTTTTTAATTGCCTTGTAATTCCTGCAGCATTTATAGCTTTCCAAAAAATAAACTCCCCACGCATAGGTCAAGAACAACCCACCCCCAGTCATTTTAATTAGAGAACAGTATGTTTCGTTTTACCAAATGGGGTGCCATTATCATTCTGGGCTCTGTAGAAGGAACACAGCAGCAAAACACTCCATATACTGTAGAGGGGAAAAAATCCCATTAAATACGGCAGTTTACGGCTTTCCTTTCATAACTTTCATTCATTTCCTTCACTTTCACACTGCCTTTTCCCCAGTGGGGATACAAAGCAGATTACATATTTCTCCTCTCTCTTCCATTTTATCCTCACAACAACTGGGTAAGGCTTAGAGTATGTGAGTGGTCCATAGGGTGCCAGGTCCCACTTTGCCATTGGTGGGAGGTTTTGAGGTGGAGCCTGAGGAGGGCTGGGTTTGGGGAGGGGAGGGACTTCAATGCCATAGAATCCAATTGCCAAAGTTGCCATTTTCTCCAGGGGAACTGATCTATATTGGCTGGAGATCAGTTGTAATAGCAGGAGATCTCCTGCCACCACCTGGAGGTTGGCAGCACTAGCGGTCCATGGTCATGCCGCAAAGCTCCCATAGCAGAGTGGGAGCTAAACCTCAAACCTAGTCTGACACTACAACCACTACACCAGATTGCCCCTCTTCTCTTTCAACTGCAGCAAACCAACAGTATGGTATGAGCCGCAACCTCATTTCTGAATGCAAAGATTTCAGGGCCAGTGGGGAATTCAAAAGTAGGGAGAGAATGAACAAGTTCTAGGACAAGACAGGAGTCCGGTTTGTTTTTATTCAGTTACCACCAGTCTCTTCAGAAGTCCTTTTCCGTCAATCCATCCATTTCTACAGTCCCCAGTGCCTTAACTAACCACTCCTTGGGTTGGATCCAGACTGAATTGGCGATTTCCAGCAATTCCCCCTTTCTGCAACATATAATTCCCCAAGGTCCCCTAACTCCCTGGAGCACCATTTCATGGAGATCAGGAAGGGGGTGGAGGGAGGGCAGGAATGTTCTCTTAATCTGATGGGAAATTTCATAGGGATCCAACTGTTTAATAGTTGATGGAGTTATTCAGTGACTGACTCAAATGTTTTTCAGCTGTTAGTGTGTGTGTGTGTGTGTGTGTGTGTGCGCATGTGTGTGTGTGTGTGTGTGTGTGCTGTCAAGTCACATCTGGCGATTCCATAGGGTTTTCAAGGCAAGAGATGTCCAGAGGTGGTTTGCCATTGCCTGCCTCTACATTGCAACCCTGGTATTCCTTGGAGGTTGCCCATCCAAATAATAAGAAGGCCGTTCCTGCTTAGTTTCTGAGATCTGACGATATCAGGCTAGCTTGGGGCTATTCAGGTCAGGGCTCTTTAGAGGGTTCTGCAATAACAGATCTAGAGCTCTTTGTCCCTCTTCTCAATGAAACGAATGTTTTCTCAGGTATTCTTCTTCTAGATGTAATTTGAAGAATTACCTCAGTTGCTTTAGTACAGTGCCTCGGGTTTGAGGGCAGAACTGACTCCTCTGTGAGGGTGCTCCACACACAAACAGCAACATTTTCAGAAATTTGACCACGAGGCAGTTAGAAAAGCAGGTTGCAACTGGGACTAAAGCGAATAAATTCTAAGGCAGAAATTGTAGTTCCTACACGTACAGTATGAGCCCCGTGGCACAGAGTGGGAAGCTGCAGTACTGCAGTCAAAAGCTCTGCTCACAACCTGAGTTCGATCCCCACTGAAGTCGGTTTCAGCTAGCCGGCTCACACTCAGCCTTCCATCCTTTTGAGGTCGGTAAAATGAGCACCCAGCTTGCTGGGGGTAAAGTGTAGATGACTGGGGAAGGCAATGGCAAACCACCCTGTAAACATAGTTTGCCTAGGAAACGTCGGGATGTCACCCCATGGGTCAGTAATGACCCGGTGCTTACACAAGGGACTGCCTTTACCCTTACACGTACAATGGACATTTAGCAACATATTGGTTCATACAAATAGTGGTTTCGTGTGACTGCACCTTAGTCACAAGTCCAACAACAGCAAACAAGGGAGTCACAGAGCCATATGCAAACAGGCCCAGAGAATTCCTGACTGAGTGGACATTTGTGTTTTCATCTTCCCAGTCCAAGTTTGACATCTTGACTCCTAAACTAGTTTCACATAGAGTTGCCAACAACCTGGAGAAAACATATCCTACCTCCTTAACAGAGGCTTCATGGGATATTATTTACCAGGGGTGCTATTTACCTCAAGGGCTGTCTCCTCCCATACTGTCCAGCCTGCCAGTTAAAATCAGCTACTCAAGCCCTGCTCTCTGTACCCCTTCAGAGGTGAGGGGGTTGCAACTAGAGACAGGACATTTTCTGTGGTGGCACCTCGCCATTTGAAACGCCCTCCTCCTTCAGGCTCACCTAGCACCTACTTTACTTTCATTTAGGCACCAAGAGAATACACATCTTTTTACCCAGGATTTTGTTTTGAGATTTATTGGTCGGTTCTGTTTTATGGATAGTTTTCCTGCTGCTCATGTCTAATGGCTAGTGTTTTTTTAATTACCTGTGTTTTACACTGTGGCTTTTAATTGTAAGGTGCCTCAAGCTGGACTCTGAAGAGGTAGCACAGAAATATTTGAAATGGAAATATTTGTCCTGAGAAGTTTCACCTGTCCATTTCCACATATTAAGTTTCCATTAAAGGGGCAGGACATTTTTCTTCCAGGTTGTTGGGAACCCTAGTTTCATACATTGGTTTACAAGTGTTGATTGACAGCAAAAAAGCATTTTGTGGTTGGAGAAAAGTAGTCACATGGCTGGGTGAAATGGCTAAGAGAGAACTGGGCAGCATTCACAGGTCTTGACTGGGCTATTTGAAGGATTCTCGCCTAGTATTTTGGAAGAAGAAGATGACGAAGAAGAAGAGTTGGTTTTTATATGCCAACTTTTCCTATCACTTAAGGAAGAATCAAATCGGCTCACAATCACCTTCCTTCCCCCCCCCCCACAACAGACACCCTGTGAGGTAGGTAGGGCTGAGAGATTGTGACTAGTCCAAGGTCACCCAGCTGGCTTCATGTGTAGGAGTGGGAAAACAAATCCAGTTCACCAGATTAGCCTCCACCACTCACGTGGAGGAGTGGGGAATCAAACCCAGTTCTCCAGATCAGAGTCCACCACTCCAAACCATCGTTCTTAACTACTACACTACACTGGCTCTTAAATGTGTAAGAATTTAACCTGGCTTAGTTCTAGCTATCACCATCAGTTTCATCCTCTTGAAAGCATTACAACACCTCCTTTATCCTGTCCCCCCCAGCCCAATTGTCTGTGCAAACAAGTGAGAGCCTCAAGGTCTGTTGGTCAGACACTACAAACTGATACAGGCTTCCTACTCTAAAACACCACATCTGATTTCCTTGGGGCTGGAGCCACCCCCTGCTTTGGAAAACAATAACAGACACGCACAGGACCAGGCAAGCCCTGAGCGGAGATGTTTGCATTTGCAAACAGGGGAAATTATAGCTGTATATGATTTGGCTAAGATGCCATGTTTAGATTGGCTGGAGAGGCTGATGCGGAATTAACACAGGGGATGTTGCAGCTCGGCACAGCCGTTGATTTTGTACAGGGTGAAAAATGCTTCTGGGGAAGATAGCTATGAAGAAATCCGGATTAAGGGGGTTGCTGAAGAAAGGGGGAAGTAGGATTTGGGATTCCAGGCTTGTCAGTGTGGGGCTGTAGGTAGTAAAGCCTCTGCATCTTGAAATGCAAATCGTGGCAGGATTGCAGCAGCTACACCAGTGAGTCAATCTAAAAGGTGGAGTCAGGTGTAAACCAGGGTCTGAGCTGGTGTGAAGGGGAGCTGGAATGGGGATGAAGGGCAGGACGGATAGATGGGGAACCCTCTCTAAGGTGATGGCTAATAGTTATCAAGGTTTTTTTTTTTACACAAGTGCATTAGAAGAAGAGGAAGCCACCATTACACCAGTGTAAAGATGACCAAATCTATTGTCTGACCAGGACTCCAGTAATGTCATGGTTTGCCTACAGAATCTACTATTCCTTAAAATTATTCTGGGGGGCGGGGAGAGATGATGATTTGGAAACAGCCTGCCAGTTTCCATCACCATCAAGGTCTGCAGGGGCAAGTCTGCTGTGCCAGTCAAACAAGAATGCCAGCATGAATTTTCAGCTGGGCTGTTAGGGCCACCAGCAAATAGACCCCTCCTGTTTGTTCAGATGAGAACAATTTTCTCTCACTTGTGCTTTTGACAAGTTATGATCTGGGGGCCTCTTCAGTCTCCCAGCCAACAACAATAAGCGGGTGGGGCTGACTGGACAAAGAGACATATCTATTTCCAAGCCGGTTTTAGGATTGACTGGCTTATTAATTGAATTCCCACTGTGTAGCTTTGAGCTATGGGTTGCAGATTTTTTTTAAAAAAAGTCAAACAATTGTCTAAATAATGATTAGGTGGTCCACATAAGTATTTTTCTTGGAAATGCAGAGATAAATGATCTCCCTGACTAGCTATTCAGCCGGGGGCTCTCGCCTTGCTATGCGCTGGAGACCCTCTCAGTTCCCACTGATTATGAAAAATGCTGAGGATCCAGGGTGGGCTGTGAGATCCAGGGTGGGCTTTGTGACCCAGGGTGGGCTTTGTTGTGGACAGGTCAAAGGGCTAGGTGGACCCTCTTGAGTGGATGTCAGGAGAAGCGCCCACAAAGCTAACAATCTCAGTGTGTAGAGAATGGGTGAAATGAAAATGTGGCTTGTGAAAGAGAAAATAGTAGGCTCCATCTTGAAATTACTACTGGGGTCAAACCTGAAACATAACAATACCTGGTTTCTCTTTTTGGCTTATGTGACATTAAAATCACTCTGCAGCTCTGGGCAATGGCAGCCAAAAGGAGACGACTAATGGTACCAACTATTTGCGGATATACAACTATGTTTGGGGTTAGTATTTTGGAACAGAGAGAAGATAATGGCGTGGGATTTCTGTAAGCAATCACAGAAATAGGAGGGAAAGAGAGGTCAAAAAATAATGCAGATAGGGTACAAAAGAACCGTGCCCCACAGTGGAGACAAAGGTATTGAAAATGGGGGGATGCAAATAAGAAGATGGTATTTGAAAACATGGGAAACTGCTTTGAAGACCTGATGACTGGAAAGTGAGAACTAAATCAAATAAACAAGCAGCGTGAACGAAGGAATGTGTGTGGGAGCAATCAAGCCGGTGTACACTTGGAGTGGGTCTCCACATCTGTGCTTTAGCAAGAATAACTCTAGTTTACTCAGCATTTAGAATGGTGATATATGGAAGTGATGCTATCTGCCTAGGTCAAGGGTTCCTACCCTTGCTGAGCCTGTAGGCAGGACTGGAATTTTAGGTGAGGGTAGCGGGTGCTGTGATGGTAGAGGAATGCTTGATTATCATTTGATTATCAACCTTGATTATTACTCAGGGAGGGCCTGATTTTGGAGAAAACGTTCTTTCCTGGGAATGAAGCAATAATGTTCTCAGATTTCAAGCTAAAAAGAGATTAGTTTCCTTTACGCAGACAAATAAGACAAGATGGAGATTATTGTTTGCCCACCTGCCAGGAAGGGGCATGAGAGATGGTTATTTAGATATCCTGAGTTGGCCCATAGAGAATGCGTGTGTGTAAAGTGCTGCCAAGTCGCAGCCGACTTATGGCAACCCCTTTTGGGGTTTTCATGGCAAGAGACTAACAGAGGTGGTTTGCCAATGCCTTCCTCTGCACAGCAACCCTGGTATTTCTTGGTGGTCTCCCATCCAAATACTAGGGCTGACCCTGCTTAGCTTCTGAGATCTGACAAGATCAGGCTAGCCTGGGCCATCCAGGTCAGGGCCCCATAATAGGCACCTTGATTTGATTGGAGAAAAATTGCAGAGTGTTACATGTGGGGACTCCAACTTTGTCTCAAGATAAACCAAAGGGAAGCCCTCTCAGCTGGGACAGGAAGGGTTAAAAGGTCTGGACACCCTGTCAAAGGTGCAAAAGCCATGGTCTGGAGAGCAGATGAGCAGTGGAGTGAAATCCTTCTTGACCAGCTTCTCTTTTCAAAATCCCAAAGGGCTTGTGTCCATTGCAGGGAAAGGAATGCAGGGTAACACCAGTGCCTGTACAACTTAGTTTCATGTTTTATTTCTTTTCTTAGCTTTGCAACACCCTGTAGTCTTTTGAGTTAGTTTTCCAGTGCCTTGTTCGATAGTAAATTGGGAATGCATTTTAGTAAATTAAGAACTCAGTGTGTGTGTGTGTGTGTGTGTGTATGTGTGTAAAGTGCCATCACATCACAGCTGACTTATGGCAACTCTGTAAGGTTTTCAAGGCAAGAGACATTCAGAGGTGGTTTGCCATTGCCTGCCTCTGCATAAGGACCCTGGTGCTCCTTGGTGGTCTCCCATCCAAATACTTACCAGGGCCGACCCTGCTTTGCTTCCAAGATCTGATGAGATCGGGCTAGCCTGGGCCATCCACGTCAGGGCCAGCAGGAGGGGTGCGTGTATGTAAAGCCGTTCACAAACACATAGTCCCTATCTGCACCACAAGCCATGGATTGAGAAAGAAAGGGCAGAGCTTCAGTGATGGTGGCTACTAGGGTTGCCAACCACCAGGTACTAGCTGGAGACCCCCTGCTATTACAACTGATCTCTAGCTGATAGAAATCAGTTCACCTGGAGAAAATGGCTGCTTTGGCAACTGGACTCAATGGCATTGAAGTCCCTCCCCTCCCCAAACCCCACCCTCCTCAGGCGCTGCCCCAAAAACCTCCTGCTGGTTGCAAAGAGGGACCTGGCAACCCTAGTGGCTACTGAGGTCAGGAAAGGGGGTGTCAAGTGGAGTAAGCCCTCTCTCACACACATGCTGATTCCCTGCCACCATTTGGGCAAAGACAGTGGCAAAGGAAGGGGGAATCTTTCCACAAAATGGCGGCCATGAGAGGTGGACTAATTGCAAAATGGCTGCCATAGTGGTTGGCTGGAAAGTGTCAAGCTGAGCATTCTGCTATGATCAGGGCTGCTATTTCTGAATGGGCTCTCCCTGCAGATACCCTGCTCCAGTGAGGTAAAGGAAAGCCAGGGTTTTCTCTTTGCTTTGGGAAGAGGTGTTTTGGGAATGAAGCAAGTGGGTGCCAGGAAACATGTCTGTGGGTGCCATACTGGGGAATCACTGATCCATTGCTTGTACTTACATTATATGATTGAAAAAGTTTGTTGCTTATTTCACTTTCCCATCTATGATTTTCTAACAAAGGAACTCCTTGGGGAAAAATGGAAACTTGTTATCTCAGAACAGGAGATTGGCGGCATTTAAATTAAAGGAAGGTGTTGTTGTTGTTGTTTTTAAAAAATCTGACTGTAATATGTTTAACACATTGAGCGTAGCCAGATTCACTAGCCAGGCCCCAAAACAATGGAAGAAATAGATGGAGCTCCATAAACTCCATTGTCAAGTTGACAATTTGTACAGTGTTTACTTGTTTATTACAGTGTTTACTTGTTTAAGGGCCTCCACCTTGGGTTGTCATGTCCCCCCTCTCCTCCGATGGGAGGTTTTTGGGGCGGAGGTGAGGCAAAGATCGTATGCATGCGGCCGCGCCAATGCGATGGCATCACTTCCGGTTTACACCCGGAAGTGCCACATCGCAAGGGGGCTTTTACCACTCAAACTCCATCTTCCACCCCTTTTCACCTCAGTTCATCCTCATATTTTCAGTCCACCAGAGGTTTCTGCACTGTTTTGAGTTGACTCAGCGAACCAAAAATGGCTGCTTTGAGGTAGATGTATGAAATCTTGGTTGGCATTTGAGGTTTGCTCAGTGATCCAAAATGGTTGCTTGAAATCTCATGAGCATACCTTGTGATATCTTGGCATCCTTTTTAGGTTGCTAGGCAATTTCACATCGAAGGCTCTTTGAAATTTGTTTAAGAGGTTAGGATCTTTTCCCAAATACTTTCGAAAGGACCTTAAGCCCTTCAGCAAATTGCATGGAGACAGAGAATCTTGGTAATGTTGTATGGGGCTGCCTAGCAACCCATAATGATAGACTACCTCTCATGAGTTATTTTAGTCATCATTCTAGATTTTTTCCCCGTGTCTGCACCTGCGCAGACAGGTCTTGTATTATCTTGGGAGTTTTACTCACCATTTTTATTTAAATGTTTCTTTTCCTGCAAAGTGTTCCTTCCCCTCTTTTGGATTTTCAGGATAAATGGCAGGTGGAGCAGAGTTCCTTCTTTGGATGGGGGGAGGGGGAAAGTATTATTCCTGTGTAGGGTTGCCAACCTCCAGATGGTGGCAGGAGATCCCCTGCTATTACAACTGATCTCCAGCCGATAGAGATCAGTTCACCTGGAGAAAATGGCTGCTTTGGCCATTGGACTCTATGACATTGAAGTCTCTCCCCTCTCCAAACCCTGCTCTCTTCAGGCTCCACCCCAAAATCTCCAGGTATTTCCCAAACCGGAACTGGCAACCCTATCTCTGTGCTTGCTTTTTCCCTGGATTGGAACAGCAGTGGGTAGGGCTGCCAGGTCTGGTGGGTAGGGCTGGCGTGCCAACGCACTTGTGCATCACTTCTGGTTTACAACCGGAAGTGCCGCCTTGCGAGGAGCCTTATACTGAGGGGAACTGAGAAATCCAGCTCCGCTGGAAAAAATGGCTGCTTTGGCCATTGGACTCTATGATATTGAAGTCCCTCCCCAAACCCCACCCCGCTCAGGCTCTGCCCCAAAAACCTCCCTCGGGTGGCGAAGAGGGACCTGGCAACCCTATCCTGTGGTGTTCTTCATTGGATAGAGGGATCTGGGGCCTCCCAGTGGCCTTAATCTTCTACCTGGTGTCAGAGGACAGTGTGGGCAGAATGGGAGGTCAAAACCGCCCTGAAAGAGCCTCACCGCCACCTGATAGCGGGGGAAGTGGCACAACTTGTCTGGGCCGGGCTGGTTGGGTAGTGGGGCAACTTGTTCAGGCTCAATTTAACATCCCCTGTGCTAACTGGGGTGGGGGCTCAGAAGAGGTAGCACCCCCGTCTATTGGCTCACCATGACCTTTCCCAGTGGCCATAATGGTCAACCCACCCTTGGAGACCAATGTGTTCTTTCCACCACAGTCTTGGGGCAACTGGCTGCTGGAACAGAATTCTTTCTGGCAGACACTCCCTGTGTCTGTTTCTTCTCTGGCAGATTGCTGAGGCCATTGTGAAGGATTCATACATCTGTCTTTGCGCATCTTTGTTTGTGTCTGTTATAATCAGGGATCGGAGATTTCAGTTGAAGCTAAAGACATGTGTTGCATATCTGATCCCAAAGGATGTGGTGGTGGTGGTGGGGAGATAATTCTGAATCCAAAAGTTAATGTGGCCATGCTGTCCAAAATTATTCACTCAGTAATTGCTAGCTACCAAGGACCTGGTAACCCCATTTCACAAAATGATGAACCCATTAGATGCCACGTTTCTGAATGATTTGGCTGCAATTATTGCCTGCCAGGACAGCTTCTGCCCACACACCAAGTCTTTTCCAGTATTTACTGCATTATTACTATTTTTACCATTTTATCCCATGTCTCAGGAGCCACTCAGGGGCATATCCCTGTTTACCTTCACAACAGCCTTGTGAGGTACATTTCACTTCACACAGGATTTGATGGAAAGCATGTGTGGAACCTTCCGGAGAAGTCTTGATAGCTGTTGTGATGTAGTGCTGAGAGTGCTGGACTAGAAGACTGAGGTTCAGATGCCCACCTTATCATGGAAATATGCTTGGTGACCGTGGGCTCACCACTTTTTCTTGGCCTAACCTATTCCATAAGTGTTACAGGGAATGCTGGGGGTCTCCAATATTTAATGGGGAAATTAGCTTATTGGAGATAAATTTGAGCACTAACGAGAGGCTTTAATAGTGGAGTCTTTGACCAATGTATAGCAAGGGTTGTTGTAAAATGGATGTACGGAGGACAATATGGGCCATTTGGAGCTCCTTGGAGTAAAAGCAATATAAAAATGCATGCAGGCATTATTCCAGTGCACTTACATCACTTCTGGTGAAAACCAGAAGTGACATCATGGCATTTTACAAAAACTCTGTGATAAAACCTTGTTGGTTCCCTCCTTGTATTTCTATAATTATTGACATACAGAAAACAAACTAGCCTGGAAAGGGAGGGGGATGCTCAGAAGATAGGGTTTGCAGCCTCCAGGAGGCACCTGGAGATCTCCCACAATTACAGTTGATCTCCAGACGACCAAGATAAGAACATAAGATCAGTTCGCCTGGAGAAAATAGTTGCTTCACAGGGTGGACTGTATGGCAATACACATTGCTGAGGTCCCTCCCCTGTCCCCTCCCCAAACCCTGCCTTCCACAGGCCTCGTCCCCCAAATCTCTAGGTATTTCCTAACCCAGAGCTGGCAACCCTATGAGAAGAGCACTGTAAATGTGTGTGTGTGAGAGAGAAAATGTTTTAGAGAGGCAGGGTGGTGTAGTGGTTAAAGTGTCCTTGAAGGATCTGAGAAACCCAGGTTCGCATTCCCACTCTGCCACGGAAGATCACAGGACGATGTTGGCCTAGTCACTTTTTTTCAGCCCTCTATGGCTTGGGGCCAGCATACCTTCTCCCTCATGAGCCTACCTGTCCATCTTTGGTGGCCCTGCTTTGGGTGCCCCCATCATCTGAGGTGAGACAGGTGGCAACTCGAGAAAGGGCCTTCTTGGTTTGAAGTGCCTGGTTGTCTTATAGAGTCCAATGATAGACAACAAGGAGGAGGTTAAGTTAAAAGCAACAGTTCTTTATTTAGCTATACACAGACCTGGGGTGAAATAACCACAGATAAGATGCAGGGTTACTCACCAGAGAACAAAGGAAACTCAGTATTATTTATGCATTCAAATAATAGCTGCTGACAAGCAGATTGATACACAAAAGCACCAATACATGTTAGGTGTCTACTCCACTCTAATTAGCATAGCCTATAGATATTGCCCAAAGGCGTTCACTGAGCGAATGCTTGATCTCGTGAGTTAGGAAGTAGAAAACACATTCCTAAGGATAGAGGTAATTCAGAGACAGCTTTCTCTACCGGTGAGAGGCAGTACCAAGCACAGTGTATGATTTCTTGGCTCAAAGGCTTCTGGCTGCCAACTTCCCCAAAGCTTCCATGTGTGTGCATATGAGCACATAGTATTTTATATCAGCCCTTATATCTGGGCATTACAGGTTGGGGCACTGAAACTTTGGAAATCCCTCCCCAAGGTGATTCATCTGTCTCCCTCTACTTTTGTCTTCAGCCAGCAGGTGAAGACTTTTGTTTTATTTTGTTTGGCATACCCCCCACCCCAGTAACTGTTATTGGTCCTCCCTGATTGTGTTGTTATGTGTGTTTGTGTGTTTAGACGGTTTTATTGAATTGTTTGTTTTATACATACTTTATTCTAAATGCTGTTTTAATGTTTTGATATTTGTGGCCTTGGGGACCCTATTTGGGTGGAAAGGGAGCACAGAAGTTTTTTAAAATAAACAAATGAAGAAATAATCTACCTCATGGGGTGGTGGTTGTGAGGAACAACATAGGGTTTTCAAGGCAAGAGACAAACAGAGGTGGTTTGCCATTGCCTGCCTCTGCATAGCAACCCTGAACTTCCTTGGTCGTTTTTAGGGTTGCCAGCTGTGGGTTGGGAAATGCCTGGAGATTTTGGGGGTGGAGCCTGAGGAGGGCGGGGTTTGGAGTGGGAAGGGACTTCAATGCCATAGAGTCTGCAGCACTCTGTAAGCAATTTGGAAACAGAATACAGAACAATGGAGAGTTTACAATGTACTAATTCCACTTAAGAAACAAGTCCAGATAAGTCAGAAATCTGGGGAGAATTTCAGAATCATCCCTAAATTAAGATTGTTTGCCTGTTGATGTGTCCAGTGCTGGATATTTGTTGAAATTCTTCATACTTTCATCTCAGCATGTATACAGCAGAATTGGGGTTGAGCAGATTCTGGAGAGATTAAAAATACATACTGAAAAGAATTGGGAATAACAAACAAAGGCAGGGGGTAAGTTGGAACTCTGGCCATCTTGTGTGAAGCCAAGAGACTTCTTCCCGTGAGAAAGCCTTCAGATGAGCCTAATAGGAAACTCAGAAATACTTCTGTGTCATTAGATATGCTTCACTGGGGAAACTGGAAAAGGGTATGGATATTCCCCCCTCCCTCTGCTGATTTCTTCTTTCCCTAGACACCAGGGAGGATAAACATAGCTCCAAAAGGAGATGAAGGCACAACACTCTCATTCCCAAATGGATAAAACTCTCAGGATGGGATGAGGATAGTAACTAGCTTGAATTTTTATAAGTCCCCATGGAAGATAGTTTGGAAGAATGGATAGGGTGGTATGAATGGTCATTCAGTGCATCTCTCTTGTTTATACCATCATAGAGCTGGAATGGATCTAAAAAGGGCATAAATGTTAAGGTCTCCACTGCCCATCAGGAATGTTCATCTATCTGTCCTTCACAGATCAATGCAACTAATAGCATAATGAACACTACAAACTTATATTGACTTTTATACCACATTAAAAGAATCATGGGAATGGCCATCTGGTGACAATGCTAAAGACTTTTCACAGAGAACCTTAGACTCTCTTCTAGAACCACCATTCCAGGATACCCTCGGGAAAGGGAATGGCCTTAAAATGAGTTCAAATGCTGCTTCATGCACAGACAGAAGGAGGAAGGAAGATGCCAGTATGGGGAAAGATGCTTGCTGAGCAAAATGATGATCTAAGCAGGTGACACACAATCCTGGGATGCCAAGGCTTGTGATAGTTACTGGTCATGAACAAGGAGACAGGGGTAGGGCATGTGGAGCAATGGCCACACCCTATAAGTGCCGAGAATTCAGACGTCTGAAAGCACTTTTATTATATGTGTGCAATTGCCCTTATGGCTGTATTGAGAGATTGTGTAAAATGCTGTCAAGTCACAGCCAACTTATGGCAACCCCATGGGGTTTTCAAGGCCAGAAACTAACCAAAATGGTTTGCCATTGTTTTCCTCTGCATAGCAACCCTGGAATTCCTTGATGGTCTCCCATCCAAATACTAACCAGGGCTGACCCTGCTTAGCTTCCAAGATGTGGTATGATCAGGCTAGCCTGGACCATCCAGGTCAGGCCATTGAGACAGATAATGTTCCCTTTTTTGGAGGTCCGTGTCAGTCATAGTATGTGGGCCTTTGTACTAAAAAGCTTTAGTGGCTAGTTGGTCATCCAACGTGCAGGTTTATTTCCTGGAGTGATTTTTACCTGCCCCTCTTTTTTGACGTCAAGTCACTGCCAATTTATGGTGACCCTGCATGGTTTTCAGATTTCCTTGGTGGGTTCCCATACAAGTACTAACCAGGGCTGACCCTGCTTAGTTTTCAAGGTCTGATTAGACTGGGCTAGGAGGGGCTGTCTCGGTCACGGCTGCCCTAGTGAAAAACAATGTCTAAAGGGGAAGAATTTGGCCTTATAAAAGCTAGAGTCTTATTTTGAATGGCGAAGTTGAAAATGTTGGCTAAGTTCAAATATATTTGAACTCCCATTTCATGACCCTTTCCAAGGTAGGTTATAGGGAACATGAGAACATAGGAACATAAGAAAGGCCATGCTGGACCACACCAAAGCTCATCAAGTCCAGCAGTCTGTTCACACAGTGGCCAACCAGGTGGCTCTAGGAAGCCCACAAATAAGATAACTGCAGCAGTATTATCCTGCCTGGGTTCCAAAGCACCTAATATAATAGGCATGCTCCTCTGATCCTGGAGAGAATAGGTATTCATCATGACCAGTGTTGTGCAAAAAAAAAAAGGGGTAAATTTTGAGTTCAGGTTTATTAGGCCCAAATTGACTCTGATTACACGACCCCAACCTCAAAAGGCCCCCAACTATGGGGCCCTAAAAAAACCCAGTCAAAAAAAGATAGAAAAATGGGAGAAAGCACAGCAAAGGTGAATAGTCAAACCTGAAAAAGCTGAATAATCACCTATTCGGCTTTGGGCAGATCCCCAGGTTTTGTTGTTCAGTAAACCCCAAACCCGAAAATTACTGAAATGGCTAATTTCAGGTTTATTTTCGGTTCGGATTTATCGATATGCACAACCCGAATAATGACTAGTATCCATTTTTACTAGGGAGATTTGTGGACCTGCTTTGAAGTCTTGCGAGTCACAGAAGAAATAAAGAATGGATGTCATTGCCAAGAACACCCACCAACCATTTCCTGCATAGAGGGAACCAGACTCTCAAGAAAGAATCAGACCCCCAAGTGAGCAAGGGTAGGAGGGAGAGTCTCTGGGAGGCGGCTGACAGTCTGAATCCAGAGGCTGTTAATCTGAAGCTGAGTGAGCCCAACCTACATTCCAAACTCCAGGGAAATGAAAAAAGATGTCATTACCAATTAGGAGAATGAGGGTGGAGAAGGAAGGAAGGAAACTGAATGTGTTGATGTAGTAGAGGATCCACTTTCCCATCCACTGTCTCCAGGCGAACTGATCACTATACTCTGGAGATGAGCTGTAATTCCAGGGGATCCCCAAGTCCCACCTGGAGGCTGGCATCCTTAGAGCAAGGCCTGTCTCTGGACACTACCCTCTCCACCTCTGCAGGTGGGGGCTCTAAGCCACTTGGAACTTCGAGAGTAAGAACCAGCGCTTTGAATTGTGCCCAGAAACAGACGGGCAACCAGTATAGATCTTTCAGCACATGGGATCAATATCAAAACCTTTATTGGCATAAACAACATCCATGGTTGTTTATACATTGCCTATCCAGGGGTTATATAATGTCTGTATTCACAGGGGTTGTACAATGCCTATATCCAGCCTCCAAAATACCACCCAAGTCCTGGGATCTTTAAGTCGATGCAAATGACTCTCAGGTTTCTGGAACGTCATGAAGCAAAGACCCTCAACCTTTCCCCAAAACTATGGAACTACGAAATATTTCCTCCACATTCACATACCCCCCCCGGCCCTTGCAATTAATAGAACTATTCCTCAGCCCCACCAGTTAGCACTTTTCCGCCCAAGATCTCTAGAGTGTAATAAACCCTAATGAGACTCAGGCTTCAAACTTTCCAGCTGTCTTAACCTTACTGTGATGAATCCTTACAGTCCTAGAAGGGAGCCGTTAAAAGAAAAGGTTTTAAATATTGTCGAAGGCTTTCACGGTCAGAGGTCATTGGTTCTTGTAGGTTATCTGGGCTGTGTAACCGTGGTTACACGGTCCAAGACCACGGTTACACAGCCCGGATAACCTACAAGAACAAAAGAAAAGGCTTTGTTTGTTGATTGTCCCCCAACTGCCATGCCGGTGGCCCATCACGCATTGGGCCTTAGTATTTAGGCTGATTCAGGAGCCAAGAACCTGCAGAGCCTCTGTTGGTCAGCTGGTAATATAGCCAGCAGCGTCGCAGCCAACTGTACAAGCAAGCTTCATTATAGTTCGCTTAAGTCTGCTTCACAGATGCATGGGAATAAGAACTGGGGCTACTAGGGTTGCCAACCTCCAGGTACTAGGTGGAGATCTCCTGCTATTACAACTGATCTCCAGCCGATAGAGATCAGTTCACCTGGAGAAAATGGCCGCAGCATCACCACAATGCCTTTTGTCCTTTTCCCCAGCCCCAACAATTCCAGATGGTTGCTTGTGCTTGCTTGGCAGCCCTTAGGGTTACCAGGTACCTCTTTGTCACCGGCAGGAAATTTTGGGGGTGGAGCGTGAGGAGGGAGGTGTTTGGGGAAGGAAGGGACTTCACTTCCATAGAGTTCAATGGCCAAATCACCCATTTTCTCCAGGGGAACTAATATCCATTGGCTGGAGATCAGTTGTAATAGTGAGAGATCTCCAGCTACTACCTGGAGGTTGGCAACCCTACAAGGCTGCCAGGCAGTACCTGGCAACAAGCAGGAGGGCTGTGGGTGGGGATATGAGGGGCTGCAATGCTGGCTGTGGCATCACGTCATTTCCAGTAAAAAAAAAAAGGGAGTCATGTCACTTCTGGTAAAAAAAGACGGAAGTTACACATATAGCTCTAGGATGCAATACCGTGGCAGGCAATGGGAGTGGGGAGAGGGAGCTAAGCTTACTTGGCAGGTGACCCTGCAAGCAGGAAGGGTAATTCTTGGAATGCCACTGGGACCCCCATATCCAAGACAACCAAATGAGAGCTAGGATTAGGAATCCCACCCATGTTGTATGGATCGTGGTAGGAGGACCTGTCTGGAAGAAGCGTCTCACGAAGGACGTGTTTGGCTGCCTTGATGGGCCAGGTAGCCAGTTCTTCTTTGACACAATTAGCCTGGAGGGTAGGGGACTTAGAAAGGTTTAACAGGCATTATTAGGAAATTGGACTTTGTATGCCCAGGAATGTCAGCCTGTCCCCTTCCAAAGTAAGCATCTCTCCTTCCAAACACTTGTTTCTTGCATATGATTTTTTGCTTGCTAAAAGATAGGGTGTAACTTTGATTGGAAGAGAAATGGAGGAAATATGCCTTAATTTCACAGTTGCTCAGCTTTGTGAGCACTGACCTATTTTCGCTGTGAGGACAAAATGGATCCCACGGAAGGATAACACATGGTTCCTTTCCTGCCTCTTCCAGATTCCATGCAAAGCAGTGGGAATGACATGCCCTTCTATGCTAGCATTTGAATGAAGAACATGCAACTTGATGCAGTTCTCTCTGCCCCTTCGCACAAAGCTTGGAGATGCGGGGAGAGGAAGGCAGTCAAAGTGGCCTTCTGCTTCTGGAAGAAAGGGTGAGAAGCAAATAAATTGCTCTGCTCTGGAATTTTTTTCCCCAGGAGACTCACTAAACTTCAAGTCTTGGTATCTTCCACAAGTTGATTATGTATTTTACAATTTCCTTTAGCTTTTGGCGGTCAGGAATAAGTGGGGTGAAATGGAGCTTTACCAGGGTACTTTGCATCTTTGTACTTAAATCACTCTTCAGTTGTTGTTTTTTTTAATGAGATGGCTTGTTCATTGAATAAAAGGGTCCTAGAGTTGGAAGTTTCATAATAGGCTGTCTAATCCAACCCCCTACTAATTGCAGGAAACCCAGAACTACAACACACCTGAAAGATGGCTCTTCAGCCTTTGCTTGAAGATCTTCAGTGAGGGTCAGTCACCATAAGCAAACTGGTTACATTGTTGAACTTCTCTTTTTTGTTGTTATTGTCAAGTCACAGCAGACTTATGGTGACCCTGTAGGGTTTTCAAGGCAAGAGATGTTCAGAGGCCATTGCCTGTCTCTGCATAGCAATCCAGGACTACCTTGGTGGTCTCCCATCCAAATACTAAATAGGGCTGACCCTGCTTAGCTTTCAGATCTGACAAGACCTGGACCATCCAGGTCAGGGAAAGTGCTCTCAAGTCGCAGCCCTTATGGCAGCCCCATAGGGTTGTCAAGGCAAGAGACTAACAGAGTGGTTTGCCATTGCCTGCCTCTGCATAGCAACATTGGACTTCCTTGGTGGTCTCCCATCCCAATACTAACCAGGGCTGACCCTACTTATAGCTTCTGAGATCTGATGGGATCAGGCAAGCCTGATGTTCCCATTTAGGGCTGTTGAATTAAAAAAAATTCGGTATAGTTCGGATTCGGCTAAATTCAGCCTGTTTAGATTCGGGATATGCCAAAGTCCGAACTCCCCCACTTCGGATCCGTTCAATTCGGCGGGAATTCAAAGTTCGGAAAGAAATTCGGCCAAATAAAGCCATTAAAAACACAATCGCGCCTTTCCGCGGCTCTGGGGGGGCATTTTTGGGGTTAGAGGTCCCAAACTTTCGGCAGAGCTTCAAAGGACGTTTATTGAAAGACTCCCCAAGTTTTGTAAAGATTGGGTCAGGGGGGGCTGAGATATGGGCCCTGAAAGGGGTCCCCCCCACCCTTAATGTGCATCTCTCAGCAGAGCTTGCCACCCACGCACAAAGCTCCCAGCCCCGACAACAGCTGAGACGTTTGCAAACCAACTGCAAAACAACTGCAAAACAACACAACCTTGTAAAACAACACCTTTGCAACACACAACTGAAACCTCCCCCCTCAAACCAGGGAGCGAGAGACTCGAGGGGGAACACACACCCCAGGCAGAACCGACAAAAGCCCCCTTTGACTTCCCCCCCACCCACAGAAACTGCTCCCTCCCCACACACACACAGACTCTGCTTTCCCCCACACACACACACACATACACAGGAGAAAAATTATAGATTAAAGCCCCCAAAGGGGTCTTACTGTGGCTGTCTTCTGTTCCATCAGAAGGGGCTGGGGAGGACTTGTAATCCAAGATGATTCCAATTAGGCACGGGACGTTTTGCTGTGGAGTGGAGATGCTCACAGGATCGGCTGATCCATTCATCCCAATAGGGGAAAGGGGAAAGCCCATATCTCGGGACCCCCTGACCCAATGTTCACAAAACTTGGGGGGTATCTTAAGAACACTGGTCTGAAACTCCGCTCAAAGTTTGGGATCTGCACCCCCAAAAATGCACCCCCTGCAGCCATGGAAAGAGAAAAGGGGGGGAGGCGATATTTCTGCCCCCACTGAACCCATCTTTACAAAACTTGGGTGTAAGGGTCTGTGTGTCTTTGCCTTTGGTTTTCCCCCCTCTCCTTTTTGGACTCGTAAAAGCAGTCCAGGTCTATTGCCTTCCCTTGGTTCAGGCGCGGCGTCTGACAGGGCCCAGGTTGGAATGTCTATCCTCTCTTCCCACGTCCCTCCCTTGCGCTCTCTGACTCCCTTCCATCGGCTATGGCCTTGGAGAGTAGATTGTACTAACAAGCTCCCTAATTGCTTTGATGTTCTGTACCATGCACAGTTATTGCTTCCCATAACATACGCTTGACCTCTGCTCCCCTGTAGGGGTTATAATTCTGTCTTTGTGAATCTGTAGTCACTTGCAACTTTACCAGTGTAAGACTTGTACCACCTGAAGCTTCCAATAAAGATCCGTTTCTGCATGACAGTCTGAGCAAGTGGTTTTATGGAATTTGCACAGGGAGGTCAGGAACTCTCACATTGGGTAGTATCTTAAGAATAATTGTCTGAAGCTATGCTAAACGTTTGGGGGCTATATCCCCCAAAAAGCGCCCCCTGCAGCCACATAAATGGAAAAGGGGGGGAGGGAAAAGGGGGAGAGCCCATATCTCGAGACCCCCTGACCCAATGTTTACAAAACTTGGGGGGTATCTTAAGAAGCTTCATCTGAAGCTCCACTGAAAGTTTGGGGTCTGTACACCCAAAAATGCGCCCCCTGCAGCCATGGAAAGAAAAAGGGGGAGAGCCCATATCTCGGGACCCCCTGACCCAATGTTTACAAAACTTGGGGGGTATCTTAAGAAGCTTCATCTGAAGCTCCAGTGAAAGTTTTGTGTCTGTACCCCAAAAAATACGCCCCCTGCAGCCACAGAAAGGAGCGAATGTGCACAAGCACCCCCCCACACACACACGAGGATTTCGCTCTCTCTCTCTCTCTCCCTGGCTGGGCCGCACATCAGCTGATTCCTCCAGTACTCAATCCTGACTGATTGGCCAGAAGAAGACCCAGCTTGGCCACCGATTGGCCGGGGGAGGAGAATGCTGCTTACTGACGGTTATGCTGCTTACTGACGGCCCCGAATTTGCCGAATTTATTCGCGAACTCCCGAACTCGCTGAATTCGGCCCCCCCGGTTGCCCGCCAGTTTTGAGTTCGGTTCCTCCCGAACTAAAAACCACCGAATCAGGGGAAATTCGGCTGATTTTCAGTTCGGGCCGAACCGAATCAACAGCCCTATTCCCATTACCTGACCTTACCATTAGAAAATGTCTCATAATGTTCAACCAGGATCTACCTTCCTATAACTTAAGCCCTAGTCCTATCCTCTCAAGCAGCAGAGAATAAGTCTTTGCCCTCTTCCATATGACAGCCCTGAAAGAAATGAATTGGACAAACTTAAATTAAAGATCTGGAATAAAAGGTATCGCTTTACTCTGCTCTGGTTAGATCTCACCTAGAGTATTGTGTTCAGTTTTGAGCACCACAATTTAAGAAGGATGTAGACAAGTTGGAATGTGTCCAGAGGAGGGCAACAAAGATGGTGAGGGGTCTGGAGACCAAGTCCTATGAGGAAAGGTTGAAGGAGCTGGGTATGTTTAGCCTAAAGAGAAGACTGAGAGGTGATATGATAACCATCTTCAAGTACTTGAAGGGCTGTCATAGAAAGGATGGTGCCGAGTTGTTTTCTGTTGCCCCAGAAGGTCGGACCAGAACCAACAGGTTGAAATTAAATCAAAAGAATTTCCAACAGTTAGAGTGGTTCCTCAGTGGAACAGGCTTCCTTGTGAGGTGGTGAGCTCTCCTTCCCTGGAGGTTTTAAAGCAGGGACTAAATGGCCATCTGTCAGTAATGCTGATTCTATGACCTTAGGCAGCTCATGAGAGGGAGGGGATCTTGGCCATCTTGTGGGCATGGAGTAGGGGTCTCTGGGTGTGTGTGTGAGGGGGAGATGGTTGTGGATTTCCTGCATTGTGCAGGGGGTTGGACTAGATGACTCTGGTGGTTCCTTCCAGCTCCATGATTCTATGATTCTATGGTCTTCCCACGGGACATTGTTTCCCCCAAAATACTTGGCTCGCTGTACCTCTCTGTAACTAAGTTTAGTTGGGAGTAGGACATTATGGAAAGTGTTCCAAGTACAGCATGAGGGCTGGGTGTGGGGTGGGGGACTGATTGACAAAAGAAACAGCATGGGGCAAATTGAAACAAAATCAAGTCAGCAAAAGGGGGGTCTCGTATGGTCACACCTGTGATGCCACCTGCAGTTCCTTTAGCCTCACAGGCTGCGCAAGCATAGCCCCCCCAATCTTTCAGTAATTGCTGCATTCCCCTCTCCCACTGCCCTGACCTCCACTCATAAAAAGGCAGTTAGGAAAGTAAGCAGCTAATTCCCAGGAGGCTCCGAATGCCTTGCTTTCCTTCTCGTTAGTTTTAACGAGGCCACTGGCGATCGGCGCTGAGCGACTGGCTTTATTTGCCATTAATGTGGCGAGAGTCTCGTCCAAATTCTTCCCTTCTTCCCAGGGCTTTAGACAGGAATGGAGCCAAGGGCTGTTTTCCAATGGTTAGCCAAGCTCGAGCGGAGCGCATGGGATGTGCACATGGCTCTGTGTGCGTTTCCTGTTTGTGGCATCCCGGTAGAGCTGTTGCAGCTGGAATGGATGCAAGAGGGCAGGCAACAAAACACAGCGCATAAGAGTAGCCATGTTGGCTTTGGGTAATGGCCCTGTTGCACACGGTGGCCAACCAGATGTTTCTGGAATGCCTACAAGGAGAGCATGGAAGAAGAAGAAGAGGAAGAAGAATTGGTTTTTATAAGCCGACTTTCTCTACCTCTTAAGGAGAATCAAAGTGGCTTACAATCTCCTTCCCTTCCCCTCCACACAACAGATACCTTGTGAGGTAGGTGAGGCTGAGAGAGTTAGGAGAGATCTGTGACTAGCCCAAGGTTACCCAGCAGGCTTCATTTGGAGGAGTGGGGAAACCAATCCGGTTCACCAGATTAGCCTCCGCCGCTCATGTGGAGGAGTGGGGAATCAAACCCGGTTCTCCAGACTAGAGTCCACCGCTCTTAATCACTACACCAATATACTTCCAGTGGTAGAGAGAAGGGATGAACAAACACAGGAACTCTTATTCCGAGTCAAACCATTGTCCCATCTGGCCCAGTTCTGTATATGTTTACTCTGAAGTGATCTTACTTTGTTCAATGGGGCTTCCTTTCAAGTTTGCATCCCTAAGTTCCTTTTATAAAGAATTCATTTACCTTCTTCCACACTTGCTGGAGCATTTCCAAGCTGTCAGCCAAGCGGAATCCAAGTGACATTGGGGGGGGGGTAGGGGGGATCTTCCATAAGGCTGGGAGCTGCTCTTGTTGGCAGCAGAGGATAGGACTCACAATAATTGTTATAAATTATGGGTGGAAAGGTACCAGCTAGACATTAGGGAAAAATTTCTTTACAGTCACAGTAGTTAAGCTCTGGAATTGGCTACCTAGGCAAGTGGTAAACTCACTAGCAGCCTTCCAGCAGTGGCTGGACGAAGACCTATCAGGGACGCTCTAGGCTGATCTTGCATTGAGCAGCAGGGGGTGGGACTCGATGGCCTGTATGGCCCCTTCCAACTCTATGATTCTGTGACACCTCCGTCTCTTCTTTGGTTGCAGCTTCACTTTCCTGGCCTCGCTCCATCGAGCATTTCGGGAATTCATTTAGGAGTGATGCAATTGCCATGTTTCTCCATGCCTTGGCACAGCCAAGGGTCAGTTCAAGATGTGCAAAGGGTTTGTTGTTTCAGCTACAATCATTTATGCAACGTAAATTCTTTCCTGTCTCAAACCCCTTCCACGACTAGCAGATCCTGTCATTTGGAGGGGAATCAGACCCTCGCAGGATGTCAGCCTGAAGGCATT
This sequence comes from Euleptes europaea, assembly GCF_029931775.1. Classification (NCBI taxonomy): domain Eukaryota; kingdom Metazoa; phylum Chordata; class Lepidosauria; order Squamata; family Sphaerodactylidae; genus Euleptes; species Euleptes europaea. The sequence goes on along the minus strand of NC_079325.1, from coordinate 11,839,314 downwards.
TAAGCAGTCAGTCTGGTTTACGTAGTTTGCCACACACTCCTTTGCAGGGTTAATCCGGTCTAAACCTATGGCAACCAATGGGTGCAGAATGAAGCAACTCTGCATAGGATTACACTGTTCAATCTGCAACTGGGAGGGGAGGGAAGGGGAGGAACTAGAATAAGGCGTGATGTCATGGTTTGTTCCTTTTTGGTGTCACAAGTGTTCTGCCTCCCCATTCCATTCAAACCAGCTTGTAGCAAAAATGCATTTTAAGAGCAAAGTGCAATAAACAGGGATGAGCTGACAGAGAAATTTTCATTTCTGCTTTATTCCACGTGGACTCAGCTTGCCTCAGTTTCACTGCTGTTCACGATGCTTTTGTCTCTCCTATTTAGGGTTGCCAACCTCCAGGTACTAGCTGGAGATCTCCTGCAAATACTACTGATCTCCAGCCGATAGAGATCAGTTCACTGAAAGAAAATGGCTGCTTTGGCAATTGGACTCTATGACATTGAAGTCCCTTCCCTCCCCAAACCTCACCCTCTTCAGGCTCCACCCCCAAAACCTCTCGCCGGTGGCAAAGAGGGACCTGGCAACCCTACCCACCTGGAGATGGGCTACCCTAGTAATTGAGTTCCCTTAAATGCATGGCTCCCATGAAGAGCCATGGCTGTTTTCCTACTCTATGACTGCTTCCCTCTTGAGTGTAGGGTCTCCCCAGAGGAATATGTGCAATTGCAAATGGCTTATAATTAACACTGGCTTAAGCCCTGACCTGGATGGCCTAGGTGAGCCTGATCGCATCAGATCTCGGAAGCTCAGCGAAGTCTACCCTGGTTAATACTTGGGCGGGAGACCACCAGGGTTGTTATGCAGAGGAAGGCAGTGGCAAACCACCTGTTAGTCTCTTTCCTTGGTGTAGTGGTTAACAGCGGTGGAAGCTAATCTGGAGAAGTGGGCTTGTTTCCCCGCTCCTCCACATGAAGCCTGCTGGGTGACTTTGGGCTAGTCACAATTCTCTTCAAACTGTCTCAGCCCCACCTACCTCACAAGGTGTCAGTTGTGGGGAGGGTAAAGGAAGGCAATTGTAAGCCACTTTGAGACTCCTTAAAAGGTAGAGAAAAGCAGGGTATAAAAACCAACTCTACTTTTTCTACTACTACTGGGTTGCCATGTTGGCTGTGACTTGATGGCCCTTTACACATACAATACCAGTTTCATCTTATTTTTATAGATACAGCAGATGACAAACTACAGCCAGTAGCCATATTACATCCATTATTATCCCCCCCACAAAAAAAATTGCCACTTGCCAATGAGAAGTCTGACTCTTCTAGACATTCTGTTCCATGGGGTAAGAACAATAACAAATAAACACATACATTGAAAGGCCAGAATACGAAATACGAATATGTCTTGTTTTGTTTCTTTTTATGTTCATGTCACCACTGTAAGGTTTTTTGTTTCTTCCACATCAGAAGCAGGGATTTTTCAAATCAAAAATTCATGAAAGTTGGTCACATCCCAATTATTTTTATTTGCTTCCATCATCCCAATTATTTAATATGGTTTATTTAATATGGTCATGAGATCTAGTAGTATACTCATTTGTTAAAAAGAAATAATTCTTAGAATTTTAACAAGGGCTTTGAAACGAGAGGTCCCACATGCAAACTTCTACCACAATGGAATATGAACCTTTCCTCCTATAACTGTAATAAAAGGAATTTTCTCTCCTTCCATCCCATGTTTGAATTGTACAAGCTGTCTCCCAAAAAAGCAGGATCTAATTAGCTTTTAGAAAAAGTGAGGGGTAACAGAAGACCCTCCATCATTTTATTTCATAGCTGCCAAATGTATGTTTCACTTAATAAGAAGTCAGCTCTTCTATTATTAAGAACAGACATGATGAAAAACATGTTTATAGAGGATTAATGATTCTTTAATGGCTCCGTAATTGCTCCACAGATAATGGACCTTCAGGGATATGTTTCTAATCAGTGGTACAGAAACCAGCCAGGATTACATTCAAGTCTGGATTAACGATTTCAAGCCTGCACCTGACACATTTGTATTATGGAATATCTTCTGGAAAGATGTCCTAAAGAAATGGAGAGGTGAGCTGATGGAGTTTGGGGGAAAGGGATTACAGAATACCCATGGCTCTGACCCATATGTGTTTGATGGCCTGCGCAGAGCCCATGTCCTCACCTAGACGGCCCAGGCTAGCCTGATCTCGTCAGATCTTAGAAGCCAAGCAGGGTCGGCCCTGTTAGTACTTGGTTGGGAGAACACCAAGAAAGTCCAGAGTCACCATGCGGAGGCAGGCAATGGCAAATCACCCCTGTTTGTCTCTTGCCTTGGTCACCATACATCGGCTGTGACTTGATGGCACTTTTCACTACCACCACCACCTCAGAGCCCGTACATGTACAAATGAAGTTCATAGGGCCCACTCCATGCCACTGGGAACCTTGATCCTCTGTATTTTAGCTTTTTTAAAAGACATGAAGTGAGAAGGGGGACATAACTGAGATTATCCATAATACAATTGGCAGTGAGTTCAGGATGGATAAAAGAAAGCACATCTTCACAGAAAGTCAAGAGGGGTGGATGGTTTTAGAATGCTGGGCCAATCAACAGGTCTATAGTCAACAATTCCATGATAGCTAAATGGGAACCTCCACATACATGAGCAGCATACCTTTGAGTATCAGACAAACAATGTGGCAGCAGGAGGTTGTCTTCAAGCCTTGCTTATGGGCTCCCCTAGAGACATTTGGTTGACCATTGTGGGAAACAGGATGCTAGACTAGATAAGAGTTTGGCCTATCTGTTTGGGCAACAGTGTCACTGGGAGAAATCACCTGGGCCTCTGCACTGCTCACTGGTTTCCCACTTGCCTGCCGTTAGCCTGAAGTTTGAGTCTTTAAAATGCCTGCACCAGCAGCGGCCTTGGCGACAGCTGACAACCAGGTGGGTCCTGGAGACTGCCGGCAATTACAGCTGATCTCCAGGTGACAGTGATCAGTTCCCCTGGAGAAAATGGCAGCATTGGTGGGTGGAGTCTGTGGCATCACTTCCCTGCTGAGCTCCCTCCCCTCACTAAACTCCACCCTCCCCAGTCTGTGCTAGGGTTGCCAGGTCCCTCTTTGCCACCAGCGGGAGGTTTCTGGGGTAGAGCCTAAGGAAGGCGTGGTTTGGGGAGGGGAGGGACTTCAATGCCATAGAGTCCAATTGTCAAAGTGGCCATTTCTCCAGGTGAATCAATCTCTATCGACTGGTGATGGGTTGTAATAGCAGGTCACCAAGCTGGCTTCATGTGTAGGAGTGGGGAAACAAACCGGGTTCAACAGATGAGAGTCTTATTGCTCATATGTAGGAGTGGGGAAACAAACCCTGTTCTCCAGCTTAGAGTTCACTGCTCCTAACCACTACACCATGCTGGCTCTCAGCTTGTTAAATGGTTAAATGGTTGTTGACTGATCGGTTGATCGTAATAAATGTTGATTGATTGATAAACAGTGGGGAGAATAGTAGTATACATGCAGATGCTTAGAAAGAGAGTTGTTTGTATCCGGCTGTGAGGTGGCAACATGAGGATCAGACTACACTTCTGCACCGGATCAGAACTCCACGGTGGATGTTGTAAGCTGCTTTCACCCACTGTTGGGTGAAAATGGAGAAACTCTGACAGAGGACAGAGAGAAAGCAGAAAGGCGCAATGCCTATTTTGCCTCACTTTTTCCTCCTGAAGGAGAGATCAGGCCATCTAGAGATGGTAGTAGGCAAGGCATGGTGTCCAGGCTGCCAGTTGGCATGGGCAGAGAGACAGTTGAGAGGCACCTGGCTTTATTGGATGAGTACAAATCCCCCAGGCCAGATAGTGTGCACCCAAAAGTGCTCAAAGAACTTTCTAGAGAGCTTACAGAACCTTTGTCTATCATCTTCAAGACATCCTGGAAGACAGGAGATGTGCCACAAAACTGGAGGAGCATGAAGGTTATCCCTATCTTCAAAAAAAGGGAGGAAGGATGACCCAGGAAAATACAGGCCAGTCAGTCTGACCTCTGTCCAGTGAAAGATATTGGAGCAGATTTTAAAGGGGACAATCTGTGAGCATCTGAAGGTCAGCTTGGTGATCTGGGGAGGTCAGCATGGATTTGTCCCCAACAGGTCCTGTCAGAACAACTTTGCTTCTTTCTTTGATCAAGTGATGAGCTTACTTGATCGTGGGAATGCTGTCAATGTTATTTACCTGGATTTCAGTAAAACTTTTGACACGGTTCCCCGTGATCTAATTTAACGAGTAGTCCCTCCACCCTCTCATCCATATCATTTATAAATACTGAAAAGTACTGGGCCCAGAGCTGAGCCGTGTGGCACACTACTGGAACTGGACACCTCCCTCCAATCAGATGAAATGCCATTGACACTCTTTGGGTACAGTTCTCTAACCACTCCCCTATCCACCTAACTATTCTAGAGTCCAGCCTGCAGTCCTCCAGCCGAAGCTTTAGGAAGTGGCTTGAAGCTAAACAATATTTGCAGATGATTTTGGCCGTCCCGTGCTGTTCACTCATGGTGCAGTTGAATGGAATTGACCCAGTGCTTTAGTATCCCCTGTAGCTTGATAAATAATGAGGTAAACCCAAAGTATTTCAAAAAAATAAATGCTGGGGCAACGTTTATTTTCCATCACAGAAGAGAGCCAGCTTGGTGTAGTGGTTAAGAGTGGTGGTTTGGAGCGGTAGAGTCTGATCTGGAGAACTGGGTTTGATTCCCCACTCCTCCACATGAAGCCAGCTGGGTGACCTTGGACAAATTACAGTTGTATTAAGAGCTCTTTCAGCCTCACCTACCTCACAGGGTGTCTGTTGTGGGGAGGGGAAGGGAAGGTGATAGTAAGCTGGTTTGAGTCTCTCTTACGTGAGAAAGTCGGCATATAAAAACCAACTCTTCTTCTTCAACTCTTCAAATCATCCAGCAACTGGCCCATGCTCTGTTCTAATGATCATCTTTCTGTCTACATTGCACGAGTAACTGGACATGTGGTGCCATTCATTCTGATGGACAGCACTGATACAGGGAGTTTAGCAATCAGTGTATGTGCAAGTCTAAGATGTTGCAACACTAATGTACTTCAGTGAAGGATCCAGGGACATCCGATCTTCAGCATCATTACAAAACCCCTATATAGCCTTAAGACTACGAATTCCATGATGCAGTATGGCAGCCAACAAAACAGACAAACATCTGAGGTCCATGCATTTGCATCTGTGTAGGCGGGACCAGGAAAATCTTCACTTTTGTACTCATTTAGCAGCTGCCCAGGGTTTGCTGTGATCCTTCCCAAAAATTTGGAGCAAAGCAGGTTCGAGAAAGATTGGTGAAAAACCGGATAAACCCCAAAAAGTGCACAAATGTGCCGCCATGTTGTGGAGAAGCAGGAAAAAAAAAAAGTACTTCCCAAAAGCATCAAACTTGGTGCAAATAACCTGTGCAGAACCTGTGCAGAAGCACCAGCTGTAAGCGATTGGCAATTTTACCTGAAAGCAATTGGTGTGAGCAGTGAATAACACTGAAGCAAAGACATTTGAATACACTGCAAAAATTCATTGTTTCGGGCCACAAATAATTCTGCTGGAAGGTTCCACACAGGCTTACTTCTCTCCACTTACATAATGACCATCAGAACTTCCTGAATTCTGCAGTCCATAAAACACGCATCAGAAACCCAGAAGTCGAAAATTATCTTTGTTTAGCAGAACAAAGCAAGGAGGAGAGGGGAAAAGATCCCCAGCTTTAGGAATCAGGCTTACTGAGAAAGAGGAATTAACTCTGACAATAATATGCCACCAGGCACCAAAGCAAGGAACCATAAAGTGTCCAGAACACATTGATGATAACAATAAAAGCACATCCTTATGCGCCTGCTAAATAGGGCATGATTGAAACCATCTTAACTTTGCAATCAAAGCCGTTCTTTTTATCACTCTCCAAAGAACGCCTGCTCCGAGATTCATTGTGACATACTGAGCCAGTACTGAAGGCGCAAACTGCAAAAGAAAAAAGAAAAGAAACCCTGCATTTGTAGGAAAAAGAAAAATAACACCATATATTATGTATTTTCTTCTGATTCACCCATTTGATATTTTGCTTGGACTCCAGTCCTTATGCGCCCACTCCCCTCCTAGCACATTTTTGGGCTGCTTCCACCATTGTTCTTGGAATTGGGATTTTATTCTCGACATACATTTTAGATATACAACCGGGTCTTCGGCATTAAAGCAACACAGGCCAGTCAATCGGTAAGTGAAAGTCTGGCAGCTGTCATCTCTCCAAAAGACACAAGAATCAGACCGTCATTTATGAACCAGTTCTTTCTATGGGCCAAGCTAAATGTGGCGGGAATAACCATGTATGTGGTTCATGCATTTGCCTCATTCATGTATAATGCAGGGGCTGTGGGTGAAAAGAGTCACATTTTTATGTCCTCTCTTTTTTTCTTCTTTTTAGATTTACACATGTATTTTGAGATGAATATATTGAGGGAAATGGGATTTTTATCTCACTGTTTTTTTAATGTTTTTTATTTTTTTTATTCTTTTTTCTCTCTCTCTCTCCTTAGTATTATCAATATTAAATATATTGGATAAGGGGAAAGTATAATATAAATAGGGTGACTTATAAATGAATTAGAATGCATGGATGCAAAGGAGATCTTAGATATTTTAGAGAGGGAGGAAGATGGTGGGGAAGTCAATTATTTTTGATTGTATTTTGAAGACATACATCTAATAATTTTATGAATTGTTAATGATTATCTTTATTGATATAGAGGATGTATGTCTAAATGAAATGTTGGTTATTATTGAAAAATAATAAAAAATATATATTAAAAAACATTTTTATGTCTCCCTAGCTTACTTTCACACACGGTATCGCTATAGGCACTCCTTTCCAGGATGTTAACCATAGGGTTGCCAACCTCCAGGTAGTATCTGGAGACCTCCTGCTATTACAACTGATCTCCTGCCGATATTGATCGGTTCACCTGGAGAAAATGGCTGCTTTGGCAATTGGACTCTTTGACATTGAAGTCCTTCCCCACAGAGAGAGTTCAGAGAGAACTGTGACTAGTCCAAGGTCACCCAGCTGGCTTTATGTGTAGGAGTGGGGAAACCAACCAGGTTCATCACATTTGCATCCACCACTAGTATGGAGTAGTGGGGAAACCAAACCCAGTTCTCCAGATTAGAGCTCCAAACCACTGCTCATAACCACTACACCACGCTGGCAATAAACACAGCAGTCTCTAGAGCACCGAAATGCAACCACTGTTGATTTAAAGAGGATGCATATATTTTAATAGTTGGTGTTGTTCTTTTATATATGTATTTTACTTATGCTCTTCCGGTGTGTTTTAATGCTCTGTTAGGGGCAGAAAGGCAGAGTATAAATTTTGTCAATAAATAAATACATATGAGAAGATCCTGGTGGATTCCTTCTTAGGCTACACATTTAACTTTTGTGCATGTGGCGACTGTCCTTCATTGTTATGGTGACTACATGCAGAAAAGACTGGGAGATGCAAGGAGCCTACTGTAGGTACTTTTCTGACTTAGTCTTTCTCAACTGTAAAGAGGGACTTCTGTCCATGTTAACCAATACACCAAGTTCTTTATTTTTTTTAATGAATCATCATTTAGTGGCACTGTTAGGGCTCAGCTTTGGGAGAGAATTCTAGGGCCCTGATTTGAGGACTTAAAATAAGAGCCCCCAAACAAGGCCTGAAGTGTACACTGCCATCTAAAAGGTAGGTCTCCATAAAATCATTTGTTTCAGATTCAAAAATTACCTAACTGCCCCACCAGGTGCACTCAGATCGGGAGTGGAGACAAAATTCTCACAAGCTTGTTTTCCCTCAACTCTGCTTGGCTCTTCCTAATTTTAACTTTCAGGTAAATAATCATGGAGATTTGGGGGTGGGGTTTGGGAAGGCAGGATTTGGGAAGGGGAGGGATCTCAGCAGGGTTTAATGCCATACATTCCAGCCTCTGCTATCTGGGGATCAGTGTAATTCCTGGAGATCTACAGACCCCACCTGGAGGTTGTCAACTGACCAGGAGAGGAAGGAACAGCATGGTGTAATGGTTAAGAGCGGTGGCCTTTAATCTGGAGAACTGGGTTTGATTCCCCACTCCTCCACATCAGCGGTGGACTCTAATCTGGTGAACCGGGTTGGTTTCCCCATTCCTCCAGGGTGACCTGCAGGGCTAGTCTGCAGGGTGCCTGGAGGAGTGGGGTGCCTGCAGGGTGACCTTGGGCTAGTCACAGTTCTCTCTGAACTCTCTCAGCCCCACCTACCACACAAGGTGTCTGTTGTGGAGAGGGGAAGGTGATTGTAAACTGCTTTGAGACTCCTTCAAGGTAGAGAAAAGCGTTTATAAAAACCAACTCTTTCTTCTTCTTCTTCGTCTTCTTCGTCTTCGTCTTCGTCGTCTTCGTCGTCTTCTGCGTCTTCTTCTTCTTCTTCTTCGTCTTCTTCTTCTTTTTCGTCTTCTTCGTCTTCCTCTTCCATGGGTTCTTTCTGTGGCTTTCTTTTAAGTAAAGAGGCTAATGAAAAGAAAACGCCCCAAACCCAGAGCACAATATACCGGTACTTAATTCTGTTTATTAGGACCATCCAAATGACATATAACACTGTGCAAGCTTTCGAGTTCTCCAGAACTTTTCTTCAGGCTAAACTGAAGGAAGAAACTTTAGGACATGACATAAAATCCTGGTGTAGTCTGTATTGTGCAGGAAGGGCAGGAAGGGATTTTTGTTCTTATTCCTGAATGGGAGGATTTGGGGACTTTTGTGGACTATCTCAATGAATGGATTTTGTGGCAAAGCTGGCTTGATTTGAAAATGTAAGGGTTATTTTATGGTTGCCCAAACATAGTTGTTTTATTTTTTTCATATTTTTTTAAAAAAATTGAATAGAAATTTAAAAACTGATGTCTGCTTGGGGGCTGACTGTAAATGCTGAAATAGTGAAAAATAGGGTAAAAATGGAGTCCAAATGCTGTTCAAAATGTCAACTGCAAAAACGTCTAGTGAAAGCAAATCATTGACCTGGGAGATCCAATATAGTGAGGGAAGGTGTTTGTAGGAGACACAAAATTCTCTGCCCACATAAATAAGAATGGTTGATTTAGCTGAATAAGCCGGCATTAACTTCTGGTTGTACAAACAAAACCTTAGCTATGTCTATTTGGAATAAAAACATGGTTTTGGCATCTAGTGCTATATTGTTTCTTACAGTCTTATGTTTTCCTGTCTTTGTTCTATTAAGAGTTTGGCAAGTGGAGCTTCCAAGATGACATAAAATTAGGTGCATTTGAACTGGTATGACAACTATATGTAGTCCTGGGTAGAGAAGAACAGCTGAAATTTCCCAAGCACAAATTGAATTACTAGATTTCATGCCTCATTTTAGCATACCACAAACATGCAGCAAGCTGGGATATGAAAATACTTTTCCTTTAGGGTGGAATGATTGCATAGTCAGGTATAATACATTGGGATCTTATGACCCTTTGGAGCTTTGAGAACTACACATACAAGGTGATCTGTTTAGATGTACTGTTTTTCTGATATAGATAATCAAATCTTGCTAGGGTTGTACTGGAGCAGATTTCTCCTGTTCCATTCCTTTATTGTCCTGTGGGTTTCCTATATCTTTCATTTTACCCCTCCTGAACTCCCACTTAATTATGAGAATGTTTAAAATGAATTCTGGAATGGGCGCATGCCACATTTGTCATGTCTTTCAGTCCATTTTCAACTCCACCCCTGCCTTCTAATCTGGACTCTAATCAGAACCGGGTTTGATTCCCCACTCCTCCACATGAACAGTGGATGCTAATCTGGTGATCTGGGTTGCTTTCCCCACTCCTACACATGAAGCCAGCTGGGTGACCTTGGGCTAGTCACTGGTCTCTTAGAGCTCTCTCAGCCCCACCTACCTCACAGAGTAGGGGAGGGGAAGGGAAGGTGATTGTAAGGTGGTTTGATTCTTCCTTAAGTGGTAGAGAAAGTTGGCATATAAAAAAACCTGGAACTCTTAAATCCAGGAAAGGCGTGTTTTCAGAAGCATTCCTTATTGGGCCATTCTTAATAGTGTTCGCATTTCACTTTTTGACCCACAACAGCCCAAAATGCTTCTTCCACCATGACAATATACCATGACAGTATCTGATTCTTTCTAAGTTGATGCTTGTCCTCCCACACGTTTCGGAGAGGTAGACAGATTGTTATGGAGATGAAGTGATACAGAACAATTTATCATGGTGGTGGAGGGACCATTAATGTGACCACATAAGGTTTCTCATGGGTTGCTGGCAAGGCTCCTTGACTGGAATCTAAACAGAGCCGGGCAGCGTTCCTGCAGCCAACCACAAGCCCAGGACGCAAGCGTGTTTCAGTCATGCAAAGGAAGGTTCCACTTCCGGACCATCCCGCAGGCTTTTGTTTTCTTATTATCATCATCTGCTCATGTGCTATGGAACAAGGGTTGCCAAACTCCAGGTGGTGGCTGGCGATCTCCTGCTATATTATCTACAGGTTATAGAAATCAGTTCCCCTGGAGAAAATGGCCATTTCTGGCAATTGGAGTCTATAACATTCAAGCCCCTCCCCTCTCCAATCCCTGCCCTCCTCAGACTCCACCCCCAAAATCTCCAGGTATTCCCAACCTGGAGCTGGCAATCCTATATGGAACTGCTGACTGTGTCTGCCAGGGAGCCGAGGTCTCTTCATTCATTCAGCAGAACGTACTAGATGGACAATTTATACAACCCAACTCAACAAAACGGAACCGTTTTCTTGGGCTGATAGTTGGTGGGAGTTGCACATTTCAGTTCTCCCTCAAGCTAGCAAGCCAAGTCCCTGAAGAGTCATAGAATCATAGAGTTGGAAGGGGCCATACTGGCCATCTAGTTATCCTCCTCCAAGATGTTATTCCAAATTTACACCAAGATGTAGTAAAAAGCCCACAAGTTCTCTTGCAGGGAAACATCTTTGAGGAGTGACAGTTTGTGCTTTGATGTTACATCTCTCCTTGGAGTTTGTATGCAATTCGAATATTCTGCTTGAGCATTTGTGTTCCATAATTGTGAGATGTATTCTGCTAGATAGATTCATTATGGAACCTGAGTATCCACAAAGAGGTGTATGTTACAAAACATTGCCCTGGCACCACTCCCAAAGGAAAAAAAAAGTTGCCAATCCTTAGTTTCAGAGATCTGAGGCAGGTTGAAAAATATCTCTCAATAAGAAAAACTCCAGGCTGGAGACATCAAGAATGAACAAAGAAGTCTTTTGTTTTTGACAACTTCATTAGACAGTTTCTATAGAGTTAAAATATGTATTGTAAGGAGGAAAATTTTAGGATTTTATTGTATCTTATTATAATATTTTTATTGTATTGCTTATATATTGTGAGCCGCCCTGAGCCCGGCTTGGCTGAGGAGTTTAGGGCGGGATATGAAACTAACTATCTAACTAACTAACTAACTAACTAACTAACTAACTATATGAATAATGCATGCTTAAATTGTGCATGCAAGCATGCTTGAGTGGGTATGTGCGTGTGATGGGATTCTATTCTTTTTTAGTCCTAATTTTGATATTGTTGCTGCAAGTCTCCCCTGCTTCCAAATCCCACTTCTTCCAAATCTACTGATGGGATGCAGGCTGTTGACTCTGCAAAAAGGTGGCGCTTGGTTGAACAGATAAGAGACCCGTGCATACCTGGCTAAAACAGAAGCCAAGAGCATAGAAGAAGGCAGAACTCCTGGCACCTACAGAAGCCTTTGGCCCGTTGCCATTCTTTGTTGTGGAGCCAGAATGGCATCTGCTTTGATTCTTTCCAGGAGAAAAGAGATGTGTGTGTGTGTTGGGCCATGATTAATTATCTCTGGAAGAGAAGCCCCCTCCTACCAAATGTGAGGTTTCAAAGGCAAATCACAGACAAATGACCTGCTTTGTTCCCTGTGCATATGTTAATATGAAGTGATGGGTTGGATCCACTGGAAGAATTCGCAGGAGGGGTGGATCTTTCTTCACCTGGCCTTTCCTCGAGTTGCTCACTGATTGTCCTCCTGAATCATCTCCTAAGGACTGGCAGAGCCTCAGAAGAAAATGAGCTGCAGGACAGCACAAGCACATAAACACACATGAAGCTGCCTTATTCTAAATCAGACCCATGCTCCATCAAGGTCTGTATTGCCTACTCAGACTGAAAATCATTACTGGTTGTTTATGCATGGGTACTTTCACTCATGTTCGCCCCCAGTCTGTCTCGATTGTTCCTTGGAGTTATGCATGAGTCTTCCCTCCCTTAGAGTTGACCTCACTGCCAGCCCTCACAAATCCCTGGTCTTCCCGTTCTTCTGTTAACCTGATTCTTCCCTCTCCCCTGAGCTCAGCCCAGGTGAAATTCACGTGCATACGGCATAGAGCAGGACACGCAGGCTTGGTTTCTCTCACAGCCAATTACAAAGCAGCATGTAAAGAGGTGGAGATTCAAATGCTACCTGCTTCCTCAGAGCCCTTTCTGAGCAGAAGAAAGGCTTTTTAAAACCAAGGCTTGGATTTCTACTCCAACCTTCTTTCAGATTTTTCCATTTTTTGTTCTTAAATGCTTTTTTATGCAGCAATTGGGTTTTGCTGGGAAGCAGCAGCAAAATAAGGCCTTGGCCTCGGTGCCCTGGTTATTTGGCCTTCCGTGGCAGCTGGTTGGCCACTGTGTGAAACAGTATACTCCTCACTTCAAAAAGGATGTGGACAGACTTGAGAGGGTTCAGAGGAGAGCGACGAGGATGATTGGGGGCTTGGAGTCCAAGCCTTACGAGGAAAGGCTGAGGGACTGGATAATGTTTAGTCTGGTGAAGAGAAGGTTGAGGGGGGACATGATTGCTCTCTTTAAGTATTTGAAGGGCTGTCACTTAGAGGAGGGCAGGGAGCTGTTCCTGTTGGCAGCAGAGGATAGGACTCGCAATAATGGGTTTAAATTATGAGCGAAAAGGTACTGGCTGGATATTAGGGAATTTTTTTTACAGTAAGAGTTGTTCGACAGTGGAATCAGCTACCTAGGGAGGTGGTGAGCTCCCCTTCACTGGCAGTCTTTAAGCAGAGGCTGGACAAGCACTTGTCAGGGATGCTCTAGGGCTAGGCTGATCCTGCATTAAGCAGGGGGTTGGAATTGATGGCCTGTATGGCCCCTTCCAACTCTATGATTCTATGGACTAGATGGACCAGAAGTCTTTTCCAGAAGGCTCTTACGTGCTTAGATACTATTCTGCCCCTTGTTATATGTATCATTTTTTAGAAACACAGTTAGTCTTCCTAATTGAAATTCATCTATTAAATAAAATTTGTCAAATAAAATTAACAATCTATTAAATGTTGGTTTGTTCTATTAGGGACTATTCTCAATTCACAATGAGATGGGGATTTGCCAAGCTGATGAGCTAATTTGAATAAATCACTGTTTTTATGTAATGAATTTTATAATGGAAGGCAATATTCCTATGTACAATAAACAGATAACAATGGATGCGTAACATCTTCCTTGCGGTTGATGCAGAAAACAACATGAATTGGTGACTGTTTTTTTTTTTTTTTAAGGTTAAACAGGAAGAAGTTTGGTGCTTGCGACTATTTACTGGTTACTTTGTGTGGGGATCTTTAAGGGGTGCCAGATGTTTCCTGTCCAGCTGCCAGTATTATGTTGTTTTGGTAAAAGCCAGAACTCTGGGCATGCTGCCAGGTATATTTTTTAAAAATAATAAAACCAGTATTTTTCAATGAAGAGTCAATTCAACATTAAATTCAAATTATAATCTACAAAGCCTTTAATGGCCTTGGACCCACATACCTGCAGAATCGCCTCTCCTGCCATCCCCCCCACATGACAGCTTCAGTCATAGAATCATAGAGTTGGAAAGGACCTCCGGGGTCATCTAGTCCAATGCTCTGCACAATGCAGGAAATTCACAGTTACCTGCCCTTCACCCCCCCCCCCAAAAAAAACCCCTCCAGGATCCCTGGCCAAATTGGCCTGGAGGAAAATTGCTTCCTGACCCCAAAGTGGCGATCGCCATTTCCCTGGGCATGTAAGAAAGGGCCACTCATCTGAGCTAAGTCTTCTGAAGATGCCACCCTACCAATAGTAATAGTAACTGCCTGTTCTCATGCATTCTCTGTGGTGGGTCCCAGCTTTTGGAACGGGCTGCCTGAAAAGGTCAGGAATCATAGAATCATAGAGTTGGAAGGGACCACCAGGGTCATCTAATCCAACCCCCAGCACAATGCAGGAATTTCACAATTACCTCCCCCACACACACCCAGCGACCCCTACTCCATGCCCAGAAGATGGTCACGATGCCCTCCCTCTCATCATCTGCATAAGGTCATAGAATCAGCATTGCTGACAGATGGCCATCTAGCCTCTGCTTAAAAACCTGCAGGGAAGGAGCGCTTACCACCTCCCGAGGAAGCCTGTTCCAGTGAGCAACCGCTCTGTTAGAAAATTCTTCCGAGTGTCTAAACGGAAACTCTCATGTTTCTATAACTCTGTAGAATGTACAGAACAGTCCATCTCAGGGAGGCATTTCTATGAAGGGATCAGAACTATAGCAGAATAGAATAGCCCAGTAGGACACCTTTATAATGGAATAGGACCATAGTCTATTGCAACAATTATTCTAGATAGTGGTGGAGATGGCCATCAAGTTGCAGCTGACTTATGGTGACGCCTCATGGGATTTTTAAGGCAAGAGATGTTCAGAGGTGCTCTCTCATTGCCTGTTGATGAAGGACAGCTTCTTGTGCACTTGGCCTGACCAGGAAGGGCATCATGGGAAACTCCGATTTTGTCACGGACACAGAGCAGCTAAGTAGCTGAGTTTCGGAGTTGAGCACCTGCCATTCTCATGCACTCTGGAAGAAGCTGGAGACATTTGGCACTTTTCTGAAATCAGGTCATTGGTTTGTCACTCCCCAGGCGCAGGCCTCTGTTTGTTGAAAGACCTGTTTGTGTTTCTATGGTTCTGCGCTCCATTCTGGCTTCCATCCTCAAATCCCCATAAGCTTGGATGCGACGAGGTCAATTTTCAATGTGAAAAATGGGCTCCCCTGACAAAACAGTTGATTTTGAAAAGGGGGGAAGAGGAGGAGGAAGAGATGGAAATCTCAGATTTGATGACTAATCCCATGAGGACACCTTAAATTAGTATTAACTGATCAGCCACAGAGGAGCAGGAAAATTTCTGCTGGACTCTTCTCGACATGTCCACTCCCCGGCTCTGTTTTCCATCTCCATATCCTTCCAGTCCTGAAAACATATACACTGTTGTCATGGCAATGGAGACGAGATACATGCATATGAGAAAATGAGACAATCTCTTTTCCTTGGTAATCATTGGGAAGGTGGAAAATGTAAATCTCTGAATTGCTCATAAAGCAATATCCAGCTCTGACAAACACAACAGACGCAGATCTTTCCCACCGTTTTGCTGAACACCATATGGCTCTGCACACCTCTTTGGGGATTTGTGCTTCCCCAAAATGATCGGCTACATTTGGTGCTAAAGCTGGAATGCTCTCTTGGAACAATGGCTCAACCGAAAGCCATTTTTGAGCAATGAGGGATTTGAAATTACTGTGAGGCAAAGGTGCTCCGGAAAACAGGAATGTTAGAGCACAGCGTGGTGTAGTGGTTAGGAGCGGTTAAGAGTGGGATTTGAAACTACTGTGAGGCAAAGGTGCTGAGAGAGAGAGAGAGAGAGAGAAGCACACATATATATGTGCCGTCACAACTGACTTATGGCAACCGTGTAGGGTTTTCAAGGCAAGAGACATTTCAGAGGTGGTTTGCCATTACCTGCCTCTCTGCACCACCCTAGTATTTCTTGGAGGTCACCCATCCGAATATTAACCAGGGCTGACCCTGCTTTGCTTCTGAGATCTGACAAGATCAGACTGATACAAATGTGTGAATAAGAAAGAAAGAAAGAAAGAAAGAAAGAAAGAAAGAAAGAAAGAAAGAAAGAAAGAAATGGAGGGAGGGAGGGAGGGAGGGAGGGAGGGAGGGATGGTGGGAGCTTTAAAAGTCAGATATAATATACTGGGCACTTTCACACATGCTGAATAATGCAATCCACTATCAATGCACTTTGCAGCTGGATTTAACTGTGTGAAACAGCAAAACCCACTTGCAAATGACCATTAAAGTGCATTGGAGGTGGATTGAAAGTACATCATTCAGAATGTGTGAAAGTGCCCACTGAGTTAATTTTACTTTTGCCTGAAACCTACCGTCACATTTATAGCTTCAGGTTCTTTCTAGAATAATTCAGAAAATAAAGCGAGATATTGTGCCTTAAACCTGCACTGGGATTCTTTACGAGACTTAAGAGGCCACACTGGAAGCAAAGTAAGAATGAAGTGTGTGTGTTTGGGGCGGGGGGGTGGACATTCTGTTTTTGAGATGCTGAGTGCTGAGGAATAGCAGTTTGTTCCTATAGTTTGTTCTCAGTTGCTGTCTGTTTGCTTCTCGCTTCCTTCAGTTTTGCATGTGTTTCTAATTGGCCCCTAAACATAGGCGTATAGAATGCAACAGCCTCCCCCGTGGGGCCTGCGCACCATTCTTCCCATAGCTCGCCTTCTTTTCTTCATGAAATATAGAAGCCATATTGTTTTGGAAACCTAATATATGCACCTAGGCTGGTCTCAGCAGCCCTTCCCATTCCTGGCAATTTAGCAACTGAAAATCCACTTCACATCTCTCCCCTGTGCATGATATCCACACACGAAATGGTAAACCCCTGGCTGTGGACAGATTGTAGACAAGAGATAATTGATTTGTGTTTGGGGGGTTTAACATTCCAGCAGAAGCCTGCTGGGTATCCCTGTTTAATTCTTACATGGGATGTTTTTGGGCAAGGAGGAGGCCGTTTGGTTCTCAGGATCTGTAGCAGTGGAGAAGGCTTGGTGAAGATGGACAAGATGAGATTCAATATGAAGAAGAAGAAGAGTTGGTTTTTATATGCCAACTTTCACTACCACTTAAGGGAGAATCAAAGCGGTTTACAATCACCTTCCCTTTTCTTCCCCACAACAGACACCCTGTGAGGTATGTGAGGCTGAGAGAGCTCTAACAGAGCTGTAACTTGTCCAAGGTCACCCAGCTGGCTTTGTGTGTAGGAGAGGGGAAACAAATTCAGTTCACCAGATTAGCCTCCACCACTCATGTGGAGGAGTGGGGAATCCAACGTGGTTCTCCAGGTCACTGCTACAAACCACCGCTCTTAACCACTACACCATGCTCAATTAATCATTGAGAGAGAGAGAAACAGAGTTTGGAGGAATGGTTGTGTACTGGAGTCCAAGAACACTTAAGTGTTCCTTATAGAAAATGAAAGGAGATGGCTCAGGAGATCTTTCCCAGGGAGCGGCGAGGTGACTCAGATCAGTTTGGCTGTCCCTAATTTGCAACTGTCCCTCAATTGGGGAGGGGCCGTGGCTCAGTGGTAGAGAATCTGCTTGGTATGCATAATGTCCCAGGTTCAATCCCTGGCATCTCCAGTTAAAGGGACTAGGCAAGTAGGTGATGTGAAAGACCCTTGCCTGAGACCCTGGAGAGCCGTTGCCGGTCTAAGTAGACAATACCAACTTTGATGGACCAAGGGTCTGATTCAGTAGAAGGCAGCTTCATGTGTTCAACTATGAAGAGGTTAGCTGGATATCTGGCTCTGATAAGGGAGTTTTCTGGGCTTATCAACTGCAGGGGAAAATGACTTAAACAAATGTTAAAGGATTTGGTTAAGGTCCAAGCATGGCTGTGAGAACAGATTTAAGAGGTGATTGCTATTCCAGATTAGTTAATCCTAAATAAAATGTATGATCTTGCCTGGGGACTGGAACCTACCTTGTCAGCTCTCTGGTTATTTGAACATTCTTTCTTTGCTTGAACCATGCCTAAACATTGCT
Organism: Euleptes europaea; assembly: GCF_029931775.1. Lineage (NCBI taxonomy): Eukaryota > Metazoa > Chordata > Lepidosauria > Squamata > Sphaerodactylidae > Euleptes > Euleptes europaea. The sequence continues at coordinate 11,821,287 of NC_079325.1, read as the reverse complement.
GGAACATGGACCAGTGGTTGAGCATTTGCTTTGGATGCAGAAGGTCCCAGGTTCAATCCATGGTATCCACAGTTGAAAGGATCAGGTAGTCAGCAGTGTGAAAGATTTCTGCCTGAGAGCCTGGAGTTCATCTTGCCCTGCTCATAAATTACAATGAACACCCATGCATCCTGCGTGTGTGTGAACACATGAACACATGAAGCTGCCTTATACTGAATCAGACCCTTGGTCCATCCAAGGCAGTATTGTCTACTCAGACCAGCAGCAGCTCTCCAGGGTCTCAGGCTGAGGTCTTTCACATCACCTACCTGCCTAGTCCCTTTAATTGGAGATGCCGGGGATTGAATCTAGGACTTTCTGCATGCCAAGTGAATGCTCTACCCCTGAGCCACAGCCCCTCCCCTCAGTGTAATTGCACTCCTGTTTGTAAGGAAGAACCAACACATGTTCACTTTTCAAATCAAACCAGGGCCCAGTACCTGGATAAATGTGGTGGGGGTTTAATCATCCATTCAACTGTGCATGCCTTGAATGTAACATGAGAATTACTCAACTCTTGTATAAAGAAAAATCAAGTATAAGCTGAACACATATTGTACATGCATTCACTGTAACTTGTGAACAGGGCTTGTGCCACTTAGGGTAGGTGATACTGACCTTGATCTGACTCCGTATAACCCAGCTTCATGTATGAGTTTAATAATCTGGTTATCTTGGCTTTGGTGGACAGCCATATTTAGTTCTGTTACAACCACTATAGAGGGTTAATTTATTTCATGTAAAGCAGAATTTACAATTTTTGCACCACACACACGCACATACACACACACATAAAAAGCCAGCCATCCCCTCTCCTCATAAATGTCATTTCCTGGTGTGTGTTTTTTTCTTTCCCATGAAGCTCATGAATACACCTGCTTGTTCATGATTTTGTTAATGAATAATCCTGAATTATCCATGAAATGTTTAAGTGGCACCATGATCTCACCAGGCATTAACCATGCATGAGACAAGCTTAGCAACCAGAAAAAAAGAAACATCAACAGCTCAGGCAAAGAAAAACACACACACACATTTCTGAACATTCAGCGTGTTGGGGGAAACAAAGAGATCTTTATTGGTGATAAGAACACCAACAGTGGGAAAGATGAAAGTCTCTGGGGCTTCAGCTCTACTCGACTGTGTTTGCATTCCACTCCTGCCAACAAGAATGTTTCTCGTCCATTGGCTTGGCTTCCTTATATTCTCTTCCCTTCAACTGTTCTCGCTTCCCGGCCGAAACAGCCTACATGGGCAGCTTTGAGTCAAGTCAATACATCATTCATGACACAGGGATGCCACCAAAAATGGTAGCTGTGTGTTGAGTCCCAGAAACTTACAGAATCAAAACAGTCAACATGGACAGCTTTGAGTCAAGTCAATACATCATTCATGACACAGGAATGCCACCGAAAATGGTAGCTGTGTGTTGAGTCCCAGAAACATACAGAACCATCATTCCTCATGTCATGATGTCATCATATTGTTTATTCTCCTGTCACACCCATCCTCGTGTCACATACAGCCAGTAATACCCCCCTTAGGATACAATCAGAATTAAAGATTATAACTTTATCCAATAGGTGGATCAATCCAGACATACCTTGGCAGGCATCAACACTGGTTGCTGGCTCAACCAAGATCATTTAGAGGAAGAAGAAAAAGAAGAATTGGTTTTTATATGCCCACTTTCTCTACCACTTAAGGGACACTCAAACTGGCTTACAATCACCTTCCCTTCCCACAACAGACACCTTGTGAGGTAGTTGGGGCTGAGAGAGTGCGACTAGCCCAAGGTCACCCAGCTGTCTTCATGTGTAGGAGTGGGGAAACAAATCCAGTTTACCAGTTCACCCTCCAAAGTTGCCATTTTACCCAGGTGGACTGATCTCTGTCGCCTGGAGATCAGGTGTAAAAGAAGAAGAAGAAGAAGAAGAAGAAGAAGAAGAAGAAGAAGAGTTGGTTTTTATATGCCAACTTTCTCTACCACTTAAGGAAGAATCAAACCGGCTTACAATCACCTTCTCCTCCCCACAACAGATACCTTGTGAGGTAGGTGAGGCTGAGAGAGTGCGACTAGCCCAAGGTCACCCAGCTGTCCTCATGTGTAGGAGTGGGGAAACAAATCCAGTTCACCAGATTAGTGTCCGCCGTTCATGTGGAGGAGTGGGGAATCAAACCCAGTTTTCCAGATCAGAACTGGGTTTGATTCCACTACACCACCGTGGCTCTCAGGAGATCTCCAGCCACAAACTACTGATGCGGTATAAAGCATGTTCACACACACACTCATTTCTGCCATGTTTCCAGAAACGATTCTGCAGTGGATTTCAGCTGAGTTGGGTGTGCTGCAACCCAAGTGCCACCTGGCTCAAGTCCCTGCACATCCCACCCCAATTTGTCCCTTAGAGGCCTGATATGGACTCCATTTTGAACCAGCATGAGTCCCAGTAATGTCAGGAAAAAAAGTTATTCCTGCTTCTTATCTGCAAACAAAGAAAGCAGAGGGGAAGCCAACAGGGTCACTCAAGGGTACAAAAGGACACACCCGTTTCAGCTTTGCTTTTAACTTCTTTCCTAAGAACTGGATCCCCTTGAGGCACTGCACAGTTAAAATAAGAAAGTCGCACTCCAAGAAGAAAAAAAATGGGGGATGGAGCAATAGAAACCAGAGGATTGTGCCATGTTTTTGAATTATATTTTAAAAATAGATGGGAAGTCAATGAGGCAGCAAGATCCAGGAGAGGCCATTCCAGATGGCAAGAGAGCTGGAGGAGAAGGTTTTTGGCATCGAGCGAGGGGAGTGAGTTTGGTGAGCAAAGCAACCTTCTCTTTGGGAGGACCAGATGGAAAAGGCCAAAGGTGGCCTGTGACATTAAAGGGAACAGTTAACAAAATGCCTACATGCATAAATATTGTATTAAAAATATGCAAAAATACAAGGCATTTCTAGCTGGGTGGAAGTAGGCACTTGTTCGGGCCCTGGCAGCAGGCTTGCAGCCTAATAATTCCAACATTTGCTGAAATAAAAATCTTATGCATTGCAAATCACACAGTCACAAAAAAAGCCACCCAGGAGAAGCCATTCCTCTGCTATTTGTTTAGCTTATTTTCTCTATTTTTAAGCTGCTTTACTTATAAGCTTAAAGTAGGCTTCAGAATAATAAACCACCACAACACATTAAATCAATCATTATTTGTAATGTGTCCTTTCAGGGAAGGGGGCCTGGCTTAGTGACAGAACATCCAGTTGGCATGCAGAGGGTCCCAGGTTCGATCCCCGGCATCTCCAGTTAACAGGATCAGGTAGTGGGTGACGTAAAAGATCTCTGCCTGAGACCTTGGAGAGGCTCTGTCAGGCAAAGCAGAGAATGCTGATCTGGATATAGGGTTGCCAGCTCCAGGTTGGGAACTACCTGGAGATTTTTGTGGGCGGAGCCTGAGGAGGGCGGGGTTTGGGGAGGGGAGGGACTTTAATGCCATAGGGTCCAATTGCCAAAGCGGCCATTTTCTCCAGGTGAACTGATCTCTATCGGCTGGAGATCAGTTGTAATAGCAGGAAATCTCCAGCTAGTACCTGGGGGGTTGGCAACCCTACCTGGATAGCCCAGTGGTCTGACTCTGTACGAGGCAGACGCCTATTCCCTAGAGAGTGGAGAACAGTCTATATTGGGTTACCCCATTCTATACATTTGCAATAAGCTTCTGAGGTAGGTTAAGGTTGAAAGATGATGACTGGTCCGGTCACCCAGTGCACTTTAGAGCTGAGCAGAGATTTGAACCCAGGCCTTCTTAGTCCAACTATATGGCTGCTATGGTGCTTTTAAATCAAATATCTACGCCCAGTAAAATTGTGACCACTATAAAAACAATGCACTACACTTTTAACATTGTTGTTGGAAAGCTGAATCCTATGGATGAAGCTTGGGAATAGAATCTCAACCCTTGGGGAAAGAATGAACCCCACAATACTGTATGTGGTGGTAGCTAAGAGCATGGTGTGGTGGTTAAGAGTGGCAGATTCTAATCTGGAGAACCAGGTTTGATTCCCCACTCCTCCACATGCAGCCTGCTGGGTGACATTGGGCCAGGCACAGTTCTCTCCCAACTCTCTCAGTCCCACCAACATCAAAAGGTGCCTGTTTTTTGGGGGTGGGGGTTAGGGAAAGTGATCGAAAGCCACTTTGAGACCTTGTTCAGTAGGGGAAAGGTAAAGGTCCCATGTGCAAGCACCGGGTCACTCCTGACCCATGGGATGATGTCACATCCCAACATTTTCTAGGCAGACTATGTTTGCGGGGTGGTTTGCCAGTGCCTTCCCCAGTCATCTACACTTTACCCCCAGCAAGCTGGGTCCTCATTTTACCGACCTCGGAAGGATGGAAGGCTGAGTCAACCTTGAGCCGGCTACCTGAAACCGACTTCCGTCAGGATCGAACTCAGGTCGTAAGCAGAGCTTTTGACTGCAGTACGGCAGCTTAACACTCTGCGCCACGGGGCTTCTTCAGTAGGGAAAAGCGGGGTATAAAAACCAACTCTTCTTCTTCTAAGCTCTGAGTGATTAATTTCTGTCTATTTCATTACATGGTGTCTCAGATTAATGCCCTCCAATATGCCTTTTATTTAAGCTTAATAAAGCAGTTATTCTTGGTTTATTAATAGCTGCTTATTAAAACCACATTTACAGCATGTGGTGCTGCAAGAACTCCCAGGGTGCTTTGGGCAGCCTTATCCACCTCCATCTCTCTCAGAGGAGATGCATGTGGTTTCTGATCCTCCTGCAATGTGCTTCTAATAACCACTTGTTATTCGTTTACAGTACCCAAATTGTTACAGCTCGTGAAATGCAAATGAAATGAGCACTTGGAATTCTTGTTCCGCAGGACCGCCAATTGATTGGGGATGGAAGATGTATTAGGCCCTCGGCCAGCCGGGCCTCTTTTGGTCATGTAACTAACAACAGCTCGAGATTTTTTATTAAACAGCTTTAACCACTGGGAGCAAGGAAGGGTAGACACCATCACCATCACACTGAGATCCTCTGTTTTTCAAACGATTAAACACAAAATAGGAGGTCTAAGCTAGGGCCCCGTGGCACAGAGTGGTAAAACTGCAGTACTGCAGTCAAAAGCTCTGCTCACAACCTGAGTTCGATCCCGATGGGGGTCAGTTTCAGGCAACCGGCTCAAGGTTGACTCAGCCTTCCAATCTTCCGAGGTCGGTAAAATGAGGACCCAGCTTGCTGGGGGTAAAGGGAAGATGACTGGGGAAGGCACTGGCAAGCCACCCCATAAAACAAGGTCTGCCTAGTAAACGTCGGGATGTGACTTCACCCCATGGGTCAGGAATGACCCGGTGCTTGCACAGGGGACTACATTTACCTTTTAAGCTAGGGGCAAGAAATTGGTGGATCAGGGGTTTGAATGCAGTCTCTGGGAACTGTCCATTTTTTTCCCAAGCATAGCTCGTAAAGGTCAAGGGCACCTGATTGTACATGTCACTGCCTTCCAACAGCCATCTGCTTGCCAACCAGGTGCCTCTAGGAAGCCCACAAACAAGATGACTGCAGCAGCATTATCCTGCCTGTGATCCACAGTACCTAATATATCAGGCATTCTCCTCTGATCCTGGAGAGAATAGTATGCATCATGACTAGTATCCATTTTTACTAGTAGCCATGAATAGCTCTCTCCTCCATTAACATATCCACTCCTCTCTTAAAGCCTTCCTAGCTGGCAGCCATCACCACACCGTGGGGTAGGGAGTTCCACAATTTAACTATGCATTGTGTGAAGAAAAACTTCCTTTTATCATAAAAGCTGCTGTGCTTTACATATGTTTAAGAAGCTGGGCTGTCTGATCCCTTGTCCTAAGGTTCCTTGATCTGACCAGAATGAGGAGGAGGCGCATAAACTGAATCTCCATCAGGAACCAGAGAAGGGAGTCCCACCACACACCAAAATCAAAAGAAGGGGAAACGAAAGGCACGAGGCACATTAAACTGATGGAACGATATTCAAATTTCCCAACAAGTCTTCAACATAAATGGTCCTCCTCGGGGGACAATAGTCTATATATATATTACATATAACCAACATTTTTTCCAGTCTCCTTCCACAGTCAATGAGCCATCTCACCACTTGTCTGGCTGTAAATATGACTCCCATTTGCTCAGCATAAAGGAAACTGCACTCTCCTTGTTTTGCTTTCTTTTCATTTGACTACCCATCAGGGCCTTAACCATAACTGTGGAGGCTACAGATAATTGCTGCACATGTGGTCACAAGTACCACATAGTAAATCTTAAGTGGCCACCTGATGACTCCCAGCTAAAAGAACATACAAATTGCCTTGTTGGCCCTAAATGGTTCCCCTCCCTTTAAAAAAGCAGGTGTGCAGTGCCCTGAATAGGATTGGGACCACAGCAAGAGGAAGGGGGCTTCAGCCTTCCATTTTTATGACCTGAAATAGCTTTGAACACATGAACACATGAAACTGCCTTATACTGAATCAGACCATTAAGGTCCAACAAAGTCAGTATTGTCTACTCAGACCAGCAGTGGCTCTCCAGGGTTATTGGCATCACCTACTTTCCTAGTCCCTTAAACTGGAGATGATGGGGATTGAACCTGGGACCTACTGCATGCCAAGCAGATACTCTATCACTGAGCCATGGCCTCTCCTTTGCAGAGCTGCAGTTTCATCAATTCTGGCAAACATACAGACTCTGATCAAGATGTGTATGAAGGACCTCTACCATGGGTTCCCAATCTTTTTAAGCCGATGGTCAGTCACCTTTGGAATTTGGAGGAGGAGGAGTTGGTTTTTATATGCTGATTTTTCTCTACCTTTTAAGGAGAATCAAACCGGTTTATAATCTCCTTCCTTTCCCTTTCTCTTCCCACAACAGAAGACACCTTGTAAGGTAGATGAGGCTGAGAGAGCTCCAAGAGAACTGTGACTAGCCCAAGGTCACCCAGCTGGCTTCATAACCCACATAAATTTTTCCACAGGGACACAGGAGATAATATACGCAGTACTCTCTAAGCCCAATAAGAGTAATATTGCAGGGCATTTTAAAGGCCATAAATGTATAGAATGCAATTTATCATTGGAAGTGAAGGAATTTAAAAGGACAGATTCTCAGTTTACTTTCCATTTACAACATTTCACCAACTGTGAAACCAAGTATTGCGTATATTGTCTCCTGTGTCCCTGTGGAAAAAATTATGTGGGTTCGAGTATCAGACCCGTAAAAAATAGGATTCTTGAACATAGATCTAGAATCCGGGTGCAAATAACCATGGCCCCGGTTGTAGAACATTTTGTAAATTTCAGGCATAATGAGAATGATTTGAGATTCTTTGTTATCTGGCATTTGGTAGGAAAGAAATTTGATAGGGTTGACAAGGAAAGAATATTAAGGCAGAAAGAATCATATTTTATTCATCGTCTGGACACCATGGCCCCACAAGGTTTGAATTTAGAAAATGATTTCTCTTGTTTCCTATGAGAGCTTATTTTGTAGTAGTAAAGACTGTACCTTTAAATGAAACTTACATTGCAGCCGCGGATGCAGCCTGTTGCTAAGTACTGCAATTGTTTGCCTTATCCACACCGGCTTTCTATTTAGCCTTTGGCATAGTATGAGTACGTACTGCTGCACTGAATGTATCCTAAGTGGAACGTGGTGACTATCTTGTATCTTTAACTGCAGTCAAAAATGATATGAATCAAGTTTTCTTGATGTTGTAAGTATATTAGCATACCTTAGATGTGTATATATTGTATATAATTTTTGTATGTATTGTATGTATGTTTTTGTACATGTGTGTGTATATATGAAACATTGTATGTTGTTCTTTATATATTTTTAGTGGGGACTGATGAAGAATTGTATTGAAGAAATTTGAAACGGCCGTATCCCCGTGTCATCTTTGGAAAACAATATTTCTTCTGCTGAACTATCTTGAAAATACATACATCAGTGACTATTGGACTTTACTTTTATAGATATAAGATCTTGTTAGACCCATTGTTTTTGCATTGTTGTTGCTTACTATGTGTAACTTTTCCAATAGAATCTTTTTGCATTTTTTAACTACATTGTTGTGTCGCTCCTGTGCTTAGTACCTGGAGGTTGGCAACCCTAACCATAAGATAGGCAGTGCCCTTTTCTATGTGCAGAGATGTGGAGAATGAACCCTTCCTTGGAGCAACCATCTGAGAACAGTAGGGACCCTGAACCAGGTACAAAACAAGAGTTTCATTGTCCTTATCCCTGGGGCCATCCGGTCCACCTGCCTTACGTTTATTTCCTCCATACAGTGAGGGTTGTTGTGTCTTCCAGTGTTAAAGAAATGTCAAACACAATTGTCAAGTTGCATTGGGGTGAGTTGGGGGCTGTTGAGGAAACATTCAAAGCCCAGAGTCCTTTCTCTCCTTTGTATGTTTTTCTTTCAAAGGACTGAACAAAAAGCATTATAATAGAAGGCTAGGGAGGGAGGAGAGGTATTGGGGGGGGGGACTGCCAGAAATATTCCTAATGACCCTCTTTGGGGACTAGATTTATACGCTCAGCTGTCCCTTGTAACCCAATCTCTGTGTGAGATTTCCCCAAAACCACTGTCCCTAACTCTGCTTTCCTCATGCAGCAAGTATGCAGGAAAAATTGCTGTTGTTTTTTTAAAGTAATAAGAATGCTTCTCTCTCTCTCTCTCTCTCTTTTTTTTTTTTAACGCTGAGTAACAAGGAGGGAGGAAAAAAAGAAAAGATAAATTTGCCAAAGTCCACAGAAAGAAAGGGGATAGATTGGCTTAAGACATAAGGCCATGTTTAGCGCGAGGGTGCACGAGGCGTTCTGGCCGAGACTAAACCATCCCTGCCTCCTGGGCCTTCACTTGACACCTCTGTGTTTGTTGCCATGGCGACAACACAATCCATGCGCAGAACTGAAAACATGGGCCCGTGTGCAGCCGAATCGCTGCACCGGCAGGGCTGCCAGTTTGCGTCCTCTGGCACTCAAGTGGCTTATTTATTTCGAGCGTTTATATACCCGGTCCTTTCTCCTGACACGCTCAGGACCCAAGGCAGGTGCCAACTATAGATAAAATAGGGGGGAAATAACCATCTGTTAAATTAATTAACACTCGTAATTAAAAACAGTCCATTAAAACCGTTCAGACAGAGCCAATTTGAGTTGCCCCATAAGGTTTTTAAAATAATTCCGTCTTACAGCCTCAAGGCCCCGAGGATCGGTGCCTGGCTCACCTCTTTGGAGAAGCTGCTCCATAACAGTGGGGCAGCAAACAGAAGAGGACCACCATTGCAGACAATACCCTCCAGAGTGAAAGGACTGTTAGGAGGAATACAATTGCCATATGGATTCATATCAGCAGACATGGTCATCTAGGGTGGACAACCTCCAGGTGGTGGCTGGAGATCTCCTGCTGTTACAACTGATCTCCAGGTGATAGAGATCAGTTCCCCTAGAGAAAATGGCTGCTTTGGCCATTGGACTCTATGGCATTGGACTCTATGGCATTGAAGTCCCTCCCCTCTCCAAATCCCACCCTTCTCAGGCTCCACCCCCAAAATCTCCAGGTAATTATTAACCCGGAGCTGGCAACCCTACCCTTACCTCTTGCTCCATGCCATGGCTTTCCCATTCCTCTTCCTCCTGTTGCTGGCTGTTACCTTTCCCCTGCTGCTCACCACCACCATGTCCACCTCTTGCTTGCTTGTCACCCTCTGCCTCCTCACCACTGTTACATTATTTTGTGTGTGTGGGGGGGGCACTTTGGGTTGCTCCTAATGCATGCCCAGACACCTTCCAGCTTAGCTAATGCTAACCAGTCATGAGAAGGAAGGCAAACATTGAGAAAGCTTTAATTCAGATGCATCCAATTTGCAAAATAACATGGATTTCATGCATGGGCAGACTGTTTTCTCACAACGGTCACCCCTTCGCCTCAAATGAGTTTGAGATTTCTGAGGTAAGACTTTTTAGGTTTCTCTGTGTGATTCAGGGTCTGCCCACAAACCCAGCTAATCTTGGAGTCAGTTCTTGCTATTAATATATGCTGCTGACTGCTTAAAAAAAAAAGGATATGCAACATACCCATTGTCAGTTATTTAAAGGGTACATCCAACTGTACATGTGCAAATTTGGGGTGAATAGTGAGCAATTCTGTGCTTTGTACTACAAATCAGTCAAGTTAATGACACATCTATGACTCCGGGGTGAACTGCACTTTCTCTGGTAAATGAGATGATTTAGTTCTCTGATTGGGTGAAAGCAGCCACAAACTGCAGTGATCTGGCCCTGTAGCAAAAATGGCTATTTTTCAAGATGAACTTCACTAGGGAACATAAAGGTGATCTGATCTGGAGCTTGCCTTTGAGCAAGTTAAGTTCCCCAGGCAACTGTGTTCATGTTGAAGTTCTCAGGATGCATAGCTGTTGCAGCAATCGAAAACAGCTCTTCAAATCCAGTGCTTTAGTTTTTGTGACATATGTTGTTGTTGGTAAATTCTTTTGAATACTTTACACCAAAATTATTGTTTTTACAAATTCATATTTTCCCACAAGACTGCATGGTAGTCCACGCAGGCCCTACTGTGCAGATTTAGATATCTGCACAAGGGCAAGCCTTTACTACGTGATGGATAAACAAGCATATTCTCCCTTCTTCCCAGAACCTGAAGTGACACCAAATAATAACAAATTAATCACATGTGTCTGGTGATGGTGTTTTCCAGCTGCAAGGCATCCTTTCCACCATCAGTTCCTGATCAAAAAGGGGGAAAATACAGATTTCACAACCATATGGGATGATTTCGATTCACAATTTGAATCATTACACAATTTGGTGGTTGCTGGACGTGGAAGTGGAATTCTAGACTTCTCTGATCATCACATTTTTATCAGGTTCTCCATTTCAGGAGAATCTATCTGCTGTTTTCTTATCTCAAAAGCAGCATGATTGAGAAACCAGTGATTGCCAACTAGTGTCTTATGGGGCAATTTTAGCTGGCCATCGTTGGCTCTACCAAACTTGAATGAAGCCTTTGTAAAAACGTAGAGCAAAGGTTTACTCCAAAGGAGAAACAAAACAATTGCATGTTACCAGAGACAGACACACTCCCCACTTGATGGTATATCTCTATTTTGGATTTTGTATACAACACAGACACAATACAAATATGTGTAATTACATAAGAAATGTTATATGGGGGTTTATATATTTTATGCAACTCAAAAGCTCATGTTATGCTAGCTGTTAGTAGCTTTATTATGGAGTTAGGCAAGTCATGAAGTCAATTTTGTGCATGAGAGACTGGGATTATTTTGATTTTCTCATCCTCATTGTTTCCATCCAAAAATCCCTGCTTCAACTGTTTTTCGCCTATGTTTACTGAACCCATGATTCTATGCTGTTTATTCACACTGAATTTCTCAATGCTACTTTTGTGTCAATAAAGCAACTTTATATTTATACTTGGCCAGATACTGTGCAGATGGTAAATAAAGTCCATCCAACACACGAACACAGTATAAACATATTTGCAAAATGCAGACAACTGAAACTATCGTCAAAAATATACCTGCATACGAAAAGGCAAAAATAGGGTTTATCTTTCCTTCTGACTCTCGGACTACTGCCCTTTAGTCTCCCTGATGGCTCCCGAGAATGCAGAAGTTTGGAGCCTCTCTCCATCATTCAACAGCATCATTCACTACTGGTGAAACAGGTGCGAACGCCGTAAACACTGAGGTATTGCCCTTTGCCCAGGTTGGTGCTGACATCCAGGTGATATATGAGCATCATTACTCTCTGCCTGGAGTCGTCGCTCTCCGCCCAGCCCTCCAAAGGTGCCTGGGACCAAACCCAAGAACTGGTCTCCCTGAGCGAATGGAAACATCGCATACATGCTGTTGGCTTTCCCCCAAAGTCATGCCTGTCAAGGCATGGAGGTGCTTGCTTTAACAATCAGGGAGGAGATTACAGACACTGCAAAGCCCTCTCTCCAGAGGCTCACAAACTAACATGTTTCCTGTGAGGTCAGGCACATTTAGCCTGAGCAGTTCCCTCTCTTTGACACAGCTACATCACCAGCTTCAATGTGTTGAGTAGTCTCTCCTGCTCCCAGGGGACCCTGGGAACTGTAGTTTTGTGATGAGACGAGAAAGCTCTTATACAGTACATGCAATAGTAGGGTTGCCAGGTCCCTCTTCACCACTGACAGGAGGTTTTTGTGGTGGAGCCTGAGGAGGGGAGGCACTTCAATGCCATAGAGTCCAATTGCCAAAGCAGCCATTTTCTCCAGGTGAACTGATCTGTGTTGGCTGGAGATCAGTTGCAATAGCAGGAGATCTCCAGCCAGTACCTGGAGGTTGGCAATCCTAAACTGAGTGGGCTTGGAAGGTGGAGGCTTCTTGCAGAACTGGCTCAACCACTAGGCCAGTGGTGGCGAACCTATGGCACGCGTACCAGAAGGGGCACGCAGAGCCCTCTCTGTGGGCATGCGCGCCGCCGCCCCAGCACAGAAAAGCAGCCCCAGCAGCAGCAGGAGAGGGATCCCCCGAACCGCCTCATGGTGGCGACCCCTGCCCGCAGCCCCAGCTCTTGCACCGGGCAGCCTCTCTCCTCCCCTTCTTTTGGCAGCCACGAGGGGGGGGTGGGGGGGAGAAAGTTGAGCTCCTCGGGTCCTCTTGCCATCGCCGGGGCACCTGCGAGCTTCCCTCTCTTTCCCCCTCGGCGATTCAGGGAGACCTTGCTGCGGCTGCCCCCCAGGCGCCGGGACCGGCTGGGATGGCTGGCGGCGTGTCCGGGCTCTCCTCGAGCAGGAGTCACCGCTCCACTCCTGCTTTGCGCCGCCAGCGTCTGTCCCGTACAGCGCGAGCGGTGGCAAGACTGCAGCTGCCTCCGGCTGCCTGCGCTGCCCGAGGCCCTGCTCTCAGAGGTGGAGTCCCGCTGGGGCAACCTCTGCCCTCGCTTCTCACCCAGAACTACTGCTGCTTGTGCGGCCTGGCCAACCTCCCCGAGGCTGCAGTAAGTGGCCAATCCTGAGGTAACATGGCAACGTCGCCTTGCTTTCCTGCCACTGCAGTGATTCCTTCCCTGGTACGATTGCCAAAGATAGGACTTTTTGGAGGACTTTGATTCATAGGCACTTAACACACACACACACACACACGATTGCCAACCTCCAGTTGGGGCCTGGAAATCTCCCGGGATTACAACCGACAGCCGCTCTACACAGATCAGTTCCCCTGTAGAAAATGGCAGCTTTGGAGGGTGGACTCTATGGCATTATACCCCGCTGAAATCCCTCCCCAAACTCCGCTGTCCCCCAGATCTCCAGGAATTTCCCGGCTTGGAGTTAGCAACCATATCCCCAGGGCACACTCCTTACAAGCACAGTGCATTTTTCCCAGGAGAAAACTGTTCCCAAACCTCAGTATTCAGGTTGAATTGCCGTGTTGGCACTTTGCGATAAATAAGTGGGCTTTGGGTTGCATTTTGGGCACTCGGTCTCTAAAAGGTTCGCCATCACTGCACTAGGCAAACCTAAGCAGTCACCTAGGCAAGGGGGGGGGCCTCCTCCACAAGCTTAAAGTGAAGCTTGGCATTAGTTGGCTTCTAGAATACCTATATCAGTCAGCTCTGGTCTTCTCTAGGTGACATGATGGAACATGAAGGGCTTTTGTAGAATTTATTTATTTTTACATTGTTCATTGGGGGGGGGAGTTAAAAAATACCTTTTCAGCATTTTTCAGCTTTATTCCGGACCCCCACCCCAAACAGGCTCCCTTAAACAGCAGCCAAAAAAGCGAAATCTGAAAAGCCGAAAAAAATCAGTTCTTTTCAGCTTTTCGGGATTCCCCATAGGCTTCAATAGAGTCATTTAAATGCCTCCATTGAAGCCTATGGGGAAACTTTCCAGGACTTGGAGGGTGTTTTCAAGGTAAAGATAAAAATTTGCAGCATAGGTGCAGGTGTCTCTCCTTACAAGAGCCTGGCAAGGAAGGGCCTGGCAACCCTATAGCTAGGGTTCCCAACTGCCCGCTTATGGCGGGCAATCTACCACCCATTGCTCACGTTGCCCACCTACTCTCAGCTGTGGGCAGGTGGAAGCAGGCGTGGGAAGGGGGGGCATTGACCTGACGTTACGATGAGCCCAACCAGGATGCAAGAAAAAAAGCAGCCCCAGAGGACCACCCAAATGAGGGAAGCAATGAAGGTCAAACAGGCTGGCAAGCGACACCCGGTCCTCCTGCCTCGTGCCAAACAGCTGATTGGGAAAAACAACTGTGTCGGGTTGCCTGGTCCCTCTTCACCACCAGTGGGAGGTTTTTGGGGCACAGCCTGAAGAGGGCGTGGTTTGGAGAGGGGAGGGACTTCAACGCCATAGAGTCCAATTGCCAAATCAGCCATTTTCTCCAGGGGAACTGATCTCTATCGGCTGGAGATCAGTTGAAATAGCAGGAGATCTCCAGCTAGTACCTGGAGGTTGGCACCCCTATAGCTGTGGTCCTTTGGGGCTGCTTTTTTTCTCATGCCCCAGTTGGGGCCGCCCTGCCGAACCGGAGGTGAAGTCGTCCCGTCGATGACGGTGATCTCCGCCCCCAACCCCGCCTCCCTAAACCTCCCGCTGGTTGCAAGGATGGACCTGGCAACCCTGCCTGTAGCATGCAGTTCACCAGTAGCATACAGCTACATCCCTCAAACCATCTCAGGATGGGAAATGCCTGGCTTCTTGTTTCTTCTCTTTGTGTGTGTGTGTGTGTGTGTAGCAACTAGTCCCAAAGCAAAAACACAAACAAAACAAACCTCCAAACCACAGGCAGGCTGCCTTTTTTCCCTGGCTAGCAAGTCTAACTGGAGGATCAGTTTCCTTGCTTTACTATACGCCAAGCAAGCCCAGAGTGTTAATGCCACAAAACCTGCTCCTGCCCACAAGTGAGATGGGAGAGTGGAAACAAGGCTTGCCTTTTGTGAGTGACACAATGATTCTGGCACACTCCCTTTCACCTCTCAGAACTGAGGGAGGCCTCTGGCTCAAGATATTTCCCCCTCAAGAACCACATGGAACCGAGCACTTTTATACGATTTTTTTTTAAAAAAACCGAACAAATATAACAGTGTCCTTTGAAGCCTTGAGAGCTGGTGTTAAATGCTGATGTTTTTGTGAGGGGGTCGACCTTGAAGGGTAAAGAGCTGAGGGGGAAAAAAAGTTTTTAAAAGTCTGTCAGAAAGGCGGCGGGGGGGGGGGGGAGACAGCCCATTCTGGCACTTTCCATTTACTGGCCTGAGGCAACATGCAGCTGTGTTAACTGCCCATTTAAAAAGAAGAAGAAGAAAAGGGCAGAAAAGGCAATGTATTCAATGGCAACTTGGAAATACTACACCTTGCTCAACCTGCAGTCTCTGTCCAGGGCAGAGGCCTTTGCACCATATCCCACCATATTCCACCTCCTCTATTTTGTGTGACTGTTTTGTATCCATTTGCTGCTGAATATGGACTTCATGCATGTGAAAAAAAACTCTCTGTATAAATCAGCAGCAACTATAGATATTGGGCGAAAACGCATGGTTGCTTTATCCTCCTTTAATCCCTGTTTCATCCAGGATTCAGCCAGGATCGAACACATGCGTTTCACTTAATGTGCGTTCGATCCTGGCTAAAACAGGGATTAAAGGAGGATAAAGCAACCATGCGTTTTCGCCCATTGGAAGTGCTTGATGCATGTGAAAAGAACTTTCTGTACAAATTAGCAGCAACTATAGAAATTGGAAGTGCATTTATTTTTGTTTGTGTTAGAATTTACAAGTATAAAAATTGTTATATTTAAGGCAACAGCACCTTGTTTTGTTTTGTATGAATATAACAATTGATTGTAACACATAGCCATAGCAGCTGTATATTTTGAATAACCACCTAGAGACCGGCATCTCTACTGATCACTATCAACAGTCGCAGCCAACATGATCCCTACAGGTGCAAAGCATGGTTTATACTTTTGTGCCATTCTGACAGCAGATTATTCAGGAAGGAATTGCGAGCCTCAGACAACCCTGTTTTATCAGATCTCTCTCGGGCCCATCAATATCCCTCCCTCGGAATATCCCAATTGGAAACCTGCAGTATTCTTTGGTATTTTTATAACTATATATGCTTATGACACCTAAAGAGGAAAGCCCAGAGTCGGCTTCACTGGGGCAGGCAGATTTGGCAAGGTTAGAAGGAGAGGATTAATGCCTTTTTCCCTCTGCAAGGGCTCCAGTACCTATTAACTGCGCGGCAGACATGAAGCCAACAGCATAAGCTTTGCAGCATCTCCATGCCAGGAAAAGCTTGCTCAACACAGGCCCATACAAGGGTTGCAAGGAATCTGCTCTGTTTGTTTCACTTGTTAATCAGACCGCCTGCTGATCTTTCATTAGCTAGGACAGAGAAAGATTGAGAGGGGAACACTATTATTATTGTTACTAAGAACCAGACCTCCATGTTTTCCTGCTTCTTCCCAGAACCAGGAACTAGGAACTTACTTAATAACATGAAATTCCAGGGTAGATATTGCATTACCTAGGCACTGGCGGGAAAGAGTGGACTCTGAATAATGTCTGAATTTCCAGGCTACATGGCAACTGTGTAGGGTTGCCAACCTCCAGGTGGTGGTTGGAGCTCTCCCGCTATTACAACTGATCTCCAGCTGATAGAGATCAGTTCCCCTGGAGAAAATGGCTGCTTTGGCAATTGGACTCTATGGCATTAAATCCCTCCTGTCTCCAAACACCACCCTCCTCAGGCTCTGCCAACAAAATCTTCAGGTATTTCCCAACCTGGACCTGGCAACCTTACAACTGTACTATGGCCATAGGGATGCCATCCTCCAGGTGGGACCTGGGGATCCCCCGGAACTCATCTCCAGACTACAGAGAAAATGGATGCTTTGGAGGGTGGTGTCTATGGCATTGTACCCTACTGAGGTTCCTGTCCACCCCAGGCTCCATCACCCAGTCTCTAGGAGTTTCCCAACCTGGATCTGGCACCCGTACCTCCCATCCCCTGCTGGTTGCCGGGGGGACCTGGTAGAGTTGCCAACCTCCAGGTAGTAGCTGGAGATCTCCTGCTATTACAACTGATCTCCAGCCAATAGAGATCAGTTCACCTGGAGAAAATGGCTGCTTTGGCTATTGGACTCTATGGCATTGAAGTCACTCCCCAAATCCTGCCCTTCTCAGGCTCCACCCCAAAAACCTCCCACTGGTGGCAAAGAGGGACCTGGCAACTCTAGGACCTGGTAACACTATGGCCCTCACACACTGGGTCTCAAGACAAAACTATGCCCCCAGAACAAGAAGTCTGAAAACAGGACTGTCCCACATAAATGAGGGTAGATGGGCACTCTGAGGCCACTGTCACTATAGATTAGTATGGCTTCTTAGATCAAAAGAACACTGCTTTACTTGCAGCTTCGCAGATGCTTAAAGATTGGCTCTAAGTAACAGGGTGTTGCCTGGTCATTTGTGAAACTGTGTGGGGCCAGGGCTGGTAGCACTATGGGAGGTTGCAAGCCAGGAGGTGAAATATCCTGGCAGGACTGTGTAGGAGCTCAGAACAGGAAAACTGAGCATGCTTCCAGGCCAAGACCAGATTGCATTCTTCCCAGAGATATACGAGCTGGGCGGGGGTATAAATTGCAGAGAGGGATTTTAGAGCAAGGAAATTGAACATGTGGGAATGGCTTCAAAATCAGTGGAGATGTGAGGATAAAATGGAGGAGAGGAGAGCACTGTAAGCCCCTCTGGAAGGAAGAGATGGCTATACTGCTGCAGGGTTGCCGGGTCACTCTTCGCCACCAGTGGGAGGTTTTTAAGGCAGAGCCTGAGGAGGGTGGGGTTTGGGGAGGGGAGGGATTTCAATGTCATAGAGTCCAATTGCCAAAGTGGCCATTTTCTCCAGGGGAACTGATCTCTATCGGCTGGAGATTGGTTGTAATAGCAGGAGATCTCCAGCTAGCACCTGGAGGTTGGCAACCCTATACTGCTGTGACAGGGGAGAAGAAGAGATACCTGATTTCAAGTCTTAATATGTCCCCCTTCCTGCTTTGGAAAAGCGATCTCAGAGTCTGCTGTTCTAGTTGACTTCAACTTCACTGTGGTCTTCTGATTACAGTGGTTAAGATAAACTCAGCAGAGCCAAATGGAGTAAATTACAAACACACCCACATCAACCCTGTGGCCTGACAACTTTGCAGCTGGATTTGCATGCTGAATTAGTCCCTTGAATGTCAAGGGACCTGTTTGAGACCTCAGATCTATGGCCTTACCAGCAGACCCTTCAGAGATATTAAGAGCTGAGCTATGCAACAGCTGAAACGCGGCTCAATTCTTTGTAATTTTCTTTCCTATTAAACTAGCCAGGAGATAAGAATTTCACTCTGTAAGTAGAGAAGGATGTCCAATCTCAAAGTATATCAACATGTGTAGCACCTTAAACATTACTGCTTTTACCAAATATTTGGGAGTATGAGCAGAATAAGTTAAAGTATTCTGGTTGATTTGCTTTTCCTTATATTATGGAAACAGAGGTTGGGAAATGTTTGTTTAAACTCAGAGGGTGCAGCTGAAGGGTGCCATATGTGCAATTGGTGTGGATGTTCTTTACCACACTGGCTGTTCCTGGATTAAATACAGACTTTGATTTGTCGTGTTTCATTTAGCATTCTTGCATATCTAACCTAGGTCTTTAAAGCTAAATTGTAGGATAAGGGCAACTGCCCCTTTAGTTAGAAGTTTCTAGACTTATCAGCTGTAGCCACTTAATATTTTAAAATGATATGACTGTAAGGATCACATATAGACTGTAGGAGGCCAAGTATAGAATTGGTGTTTGGTAGGAACACATGGAGCTTGGCAGGAACCCACGGAGGTCGGATAAAGAAGTGATATCTGGTAGGCATGTAAATATGTTAATATGCTACTATAAAGGAAGCCACAGCCCTCAGTTTGCAAGATCTGAGCAAGGCTGTCAAAGATAGGACATTTTGGAGGACATTGATTCATAGGGTCGCCATGAGTTGCATGCGCACGCACACACACACACACACAATATTACTTCTATTTCTGGGTGCTAGGTTGTCTGTTATTTTGTATGTTGTATTCATTGTTTCATAGAAAGTGTTCTTATTGTGAAGTCGATACATTGTAACTCCAGCGGCAACTGGCTGAAACTCTGGCTAAAGCAACAATGCTATAGTGAAATTGATAAGCCAAGAAACTAAGAAATAACTTCTAGACAGCCGGCAAGCTGAGGAAGCATCGAAACGTGTTCATTAATCTAGAGGGCATGTACTTGCTGGCATCTCTCCTGTGCACCCCTGTATATATTTTCATCGAGGGACTACCCCCACGGATTAACATTGGATCGCTATACAGGATATACAGCCTTTTAGTTTTTGGCTTCTGACTTGGACTTTGCTCTACAAGTTCGGCCTTTTCTGGTTGAATATGGATTATGTAGTACTAAGTTTATTTAGGATTATTAGGAATATAGATCATGTATAGTATTAATGGATTGTGATTGTGTGATTTATATGGAAAAATATTAATGAAATGACAGTATTATTGAAAGTATTGAGCTAACGTGCTGTCTCTTTGAATAGCAACTACCTGGAGGTTGGCAACCGTAGCTGGGGATTTGAATTACTTTTATAGCTGAAGGACTTGCATGTGGTCTCAGTGGTGCTCCTTGCATCACCTAGGATGAACTCCGTGATTTTGCAGAGGAGGAGGAGATCCAAGCTCTTGCTCAGATGCAGCGTTTGACAAAAGAAGCAACTTCTGAGTCACAGGAACCGTCTGGAGCAGGAGCATTGTGCAAAACGGTTCTCCAAATCTAATGCTGCTTTTGTCCCAGACCTGCTATAGCAATGCCACCCACTGTGCCAGAGTTACATCACCTGCCTCTAATGGCTTGGCAGTGAAGCAACCAGGCTTAATGAGCAACGGGCAGCAAGACAGACATAAACAGCTCTACAGCGCAGGCACGGAAAGCCATGTTCAGAAAAGAAGTGCTGGGAACTGTCAGCTGATTTCATATTTAGGCCCAGTTTGCTCTGTGTTTTGTTTTCATGTGGCAGGCTGAGCTGATTAAGATTAAACACAAAATTGATGACCCTGATATACATGAACACATGAAGCTGCCTTATACTGAATCAGACCACTTGTCCATCAAAGTCAGTATTGTCTACTCAGACCGGCAGCAGCTCTCCAGGGTCTCAGGCTGAGGTCTTTCACATCACCTACTTGCCTATTCGCTTTAACTGAAGATGCCGGGGATTGAACCTGGGACCTTCTGCATGCCAAGCAGATGCTCTACCACTGAGCCACAGCCCCCTCCCCTACATTATCGTGGTTGTACCATTTTAAAAGCTGCCTTCCATGTATGGCTGCTTTCACCCACATTGGATAATGTACCCTCAATGCATTTTGGCAGGGGTACCCAACATGGTGCCTATGGGCAGCATAGCACCTAGGGTTGCCAACCACCAGGTAATAGCTGGTGATCTCCTGCTATTACAACTGGTCTCCAGCTGACAGAGATCAGTTCAGATGGAGAAAATGTCCGCTTTGGCAATTGGACTAATCAAAATATGACAGTGCTAGGGTTGCCGGCTCTGAGTTGGGAAATAACTGGGGATTTGGGGGGTGGAGCCTGAGGAGGGTGTGGTTTGGGGAGGGGAGGGACTTCAGTGTCATAGAGTCCAATTGCCAAAGCGGCCATTTTCTCCAGGTGAACTGATCTCTATCGACTGGAGATCAGTTGTGATAGCAGGGGATCTCCAGCCACCCCCTGGAGGTTGGCAACCCTAGACAGTGCACACGCTTTTGATTCACCCATAACTCCTTAATTGGGCAAAAGGTGGGGGAAAAGAAAAGCTGCTTCAGCTCTTGATTTTAAGGACACTTGCCTGTATCTTGCGAACGATGAGTTGCAGACTAGATTAGATTAGATGAGGCTGAGTGGAGGTGGTTTTAAGTATCATCTAAACCTTCCAGCAAGAAGAAAATTTGGCATTTGAGAATATAAAAAGCAAAATGAAATGTCTTTCCAATGGAACACACGTCAAAAGCAGAGGAGAAAAGTTGTTAGCAGAGTGGACATGAATTTAAAGGATATACTAGATCCAGAGACAATGGACACCAAACTGGGTACCAGCATGGTGTAGTGGTTAAGAGCGGCGGACACTAATCTGGGGAAGTGGGTTGGTTTCCCCACTCCTACTCATGTAGCCAGCTGGGTGACCTTGGGCTAGTCACAGTTCTCTCTGAACCCTCTCAGCCCCACCTACCTCACAGGGTGTTTGTTGTGGGGAGAGGAAGGCAATTGTAAGCTGTTTTAAGACTCCTTAACAGTAGAGAAAAGTGGGGTGTAAAAATACAACTCTTCTAGTTGAGAGGGTTAGCAAGTTACTCCCCATAACGTCCCATTCTAGATCATCTGCCTCCGGCTGAAATTCTTTTCTTTCATGGCTAAATTCAGAATTTCCAAAACATTTCCCAGTAAGTGTGCTTAATACTGCAGGCTGCTTGGAGATTAGATTATCTCCCGAAAAAGCCGCCATGATTTAGTTACATCAGAGAAAGTAAAAGCTTGGCGCTTGCTGGCTCCTGGCTCAGCGTTGCAGTCACTTCGTCAGGTTTCATTAGTTGAGCCATATAAATGTGCCTCCTCCCATTGTTTTGCTAGTCCCTGGGAACTCCAACAATTTTGCTTTGCTTGAACTATGCAAGAGTAACAGCTACCCACCACTCTTTAAATCATTCCCTCCCCAGCATTTCTGCTTCTTGATCTCCCTCTTTGCCCATGTAGTTTGCTACCACTGAGCACCAGCAATGCCAAAACCTCTTCAAGTTGCAGCCAAAGTCATCCTTATCCAGCTGGGCCTTTTTTGTTCATTGTTATTAATGTTTTCGGGGCAAGAGAGTTGAGGGGAAAATGCTGATTTTACTGCATGACTGCAGATTTTATTAGACTCTCAGCCACTATTCCATGCTAGATTCCTGAGCTCTGGAAACCTGGGAGGGAAAAAAAAACCTGTTTTTATCCATGCAAGCCCTAAGTAGGTCTATTGCTATCTGCCGAGGTATGAAAAACTTTGCCTGGGAGCCTGGGAAAACTCAGATCTTGTGGAATGGTAGACTAGAATCTCTATCAAAGAATACATTTAAGCCTCTTCATTAGGAGAGGGGTCATGGCTCAGGGGTAGACCATCTGCTTGGCATGCAGAAGGTCCCAGGTTCAACCCCTGGCATCTCCAGTTAAAGGGACTAGGCAAGTAGGTGATGTGAAAGACTTCTGCCTGACACCCTGGAGAGCCACTGCTGGTCTGAGTAGACAATACTGGCTTGGGTGGACCAAGGGTCTGGTTCAGTATAAGGCAGCTTCATGTGTTCTCGTATGCAGAGAACATGAGTGATTTTTGGTGAGTAAAAGGGTCCTCCCAATAAAGCACCCCATTGGTTCTTGTAGGTTATCTGGGCTGGGACCATGGTCTTGGTATTTTCTTTCCTGACGTTTCGCCAGCAGCTGTGGCAGGCATCTTCAGAGGAGTAACACTGAAGGACAGTGTCTCTCAGTGTCAAGTGTGTAGGAAGAGTAATATATAGTCAGAAAGGAGTGGGTTTGAGCTGAATCATTGTCCTGAAAAAAAGTATCAAAGGTAATGTGCTAAAGCACCCCATTTTTAGAAGCTTCCATATCTCTCTGGGGACTACAGCAAATTGCAGTGGTCTTGGTTTTACTTTGTAGAAAGGACAGAGATGTTACTTCCGGGCATTTTGACTTCCCTGTTCTCCCTGGCAGCTCATCCCCATCCTTGCTATAGGCAACAATAGCCAGTTGAGAACAAGAAACACAAATAACGAGTAGGGGTGCCAGCCTCCAGGTGGGACCTCGATAGGGTTGCCAGGTCCCTCTTCTCCAGATGAACTGATCTCTATAGGCTGGAGATCAGTTGTAATAGCAGGAGATCTCCAGCTACTACCTGGAAGTTGGCAAACCTAGACCTCAAGATCCCCTGGTATTACAGCTCATCTCCAGACTACAGAGGTAAATGCCCTTGGAGAAAATGGATGCTTTGGAGGGTGGACTCTATGGCATTGTACCCCACTGGGGTCCCTGTCCTCCCCAGGCTCCTCCTACAAATCTCCAAAAGTTTCCCAACCTGGATCTGACAACCTTACCCCCCACCAAAAATCCCCTAATAACTAGGCAGGGACTACTTTGTTCCCTCCAAACAACAGATACAACCGCCGAATATATAAAACACAAATCCAGAAAATGTGGGCAAAATGTGTGGAATCTCAAGGGGAGAGTGAGGCAACCTCTGATGGTCGGGAAATGCATGTATAATCAAGGCAAAGCCCCAAAGTAGTTGGTGGGGGGACCTTGAAGAAACAGCCATGCATAAATGGCCTATGAGGACTTATTGGCTAAAAGGTGGGATAGAAAAGGGACCAAACAGACACTTATTGCATGATGACCACTGTAAAACCTGCTGTGTGGGAAATCTATGGGCATGAAGGGAAGTGTGTGTGTGTGTGTGTGTGTGTGTGTGTGTGTGTGTGTGTGTGTGAGAGAGAGAGAGAGAGAGAGAGAGAGAGAGAGAGTGGGAAGAAGTCATTATGCAACTAGAGGCTACAATGATTGGGTCCCCATATGGTTAGAACCATCAGCTTGAAGGAGAATGTGGTAATACCCATGCCAGGAGGGACACAGTAGACACAAAAGCCTCAACAACCCATTTCAATAGGGTTGCCAGCTCTGGGTTGGGAAATACCTGGAGATTTCATGGGTGGAGTCTGAGGAGGACGGAGTTTGGGGAGGTTTGGGGAGGGACTTCAACAGGGCGTAATACCATAGAGTCCAACTTCCAAAGCAGCCATTTTCTCCAGAGGAATTGATCTCTGTTGCCTGGAGAGTAGTTGTAATAGCGGGAGATCTCCAGCTCCCACTGGCAACCCTACATTGCAAGTCTAATGATGTCCTTCTGGCTAGCTCACAGGAGTATTGATTTGCAAATGTTATACTTTTGGTGGGTTGGGAAATAAGAGTTGCTGCCAAGGATTTGGCAGGCAGGAAGTACGACCTGCCTAGCTGCCAGACGGGAGTGCAGGATCAGCACAGGAAACCACAGCTTCAGAGAGAGTAAGAAACCCTTTTGTTTTCTTTGCTTTTTAATCTACAAGAAACATTTGAAAAAACACACACACATAGATACAATTCAGTATTCGCTATGGTGTTGTGCTTGGTCCGATGCGCACAAAGGACACTTGATATCTCAACAGGTCACTCAAGTGCATACCTGGCAGCCTGAAGAGGAGAAGACTGACAGGGGATATGATAACCATCTTCAAGTACTTGAAGGGCTGTCATATAGAGGAGGGTGCCGAGTTGTTTTCTGTTGCCCCAGAAGGTCGGACCAGAACCAACGGGTTGAAACTAAATCAAAAGAGTTTCCGTCTAGACATCAGGAATAAACGTCTAACAGAGCGGTTCCTCAGTGGAACAGGCTTCCTTGAGAGGTGGTAACTGCTCCTTCCCTGGAGGTTTTTAAGCAGAGGCTAGATGGCCATCTGTCAGCAATGCTGATTCTATGACCTTAGGCAGATCGTGAGAGGGAGGGCATCTTGGCCATCTTCTGGGCATGGAGTAGGGGTCACTGGGGGTGTGTGGGGGAGGTAACTGTGAAATTCCTGCATTGTGCAGGGGGTTGGACTAGATGACCCTGGTGGTCCCTTCCAACTCTATGATTCTATGACTGAGTTTGTGATGGAATGTTCGGTTGCCTGATCCGCAGGTTCATATCACCAAAGTGTTGCTAGTACAGCAAACGAAGTGAGACATCCAGGCCTTGCAGATGCTTTTGTTGAATGGAAAACTCGGCAGATGCCATCATGTACCCCACCACAGATTCTCAAGAAGGGGCTGACTTTGCAAGGGGTGGGGCTGAGTCTCAACGAACAGCCCTTCTCAAGGGAAGTCATTAAAACAAGGTGGAATCTCTGCACATGGAACTGAAAATATTTAGGTTTTGGCTAGGGCCCTCTACTAAATATTAGGCTGTTCCTTGTGAAGTGTAAATCATACTTGCCGAGATAAGAATGGAATGCAAGTTCCCCTCCGAGACCAGCGTACAAATTTTTTATCTCCAGAGATCAGAACGCTAATTCAGCGGAGCAGGAATCATACAACACGCCGCAGAGGTCAAATCACCAGCCATAACGTCCCGCAACACAGGCCGGTGGGATTGTAACTGAGGGAAAGGGGGGAGCTGTGAAGCCTACCCCCCTCTGCTTGCTTAAAAAAAAAGTCCCTAGTCATTATCCTGTTTTTAAAATGCATTTATATATTGCCTCTCTAGGATAACTCAAAGAAATGTCCCAAATATATATATATATATATTGCTGCTTCAAATAAAAGGGCATTTCCTGTGGTATCCCCTTCTGTGTGCCATTTTACCGCCACTCCCCACTGGAGTGCTTTTGCAGGCTTTTTGGGAAAAGGGTAATAGGTATATCCCTAGGGTTGCCAACATCCAGTTAGTAGCTGGAAATCTCTTGCTATTACAACAGATCTCCAGCCGATCGAGATCAGTTCACTCGGAGAAAATGGCCGCTTTGGCAATTGGACTCTATGGCATTTAAGTCCCTCCCCTCCTCAAACCCCACCCTCCCCAGGTTCCACCCCCAAAATCTCCCACCGATGGCAAAGAGGGACCTGGCAACCCTATATATCACCTACAAATCTGCATCTTCCCATCCATACTGCAGGCAGAAAGATCTGAGCAAAACATGTTTGGGGGCAAGCCAAACAGTACAGAAGGAGGCAAAAGGAGAATGATAAGATGACAATGTCATGTGGAGGCATTAAAAAACAAAACAAAAAACCTGCTCCAGTTTGATAGCCAGGACAGAACAAATCCTCTAAGTGGAAGTACTCTGGGTAAGATCCAAGCACTAGGGATTTGCATCTCCATTTTTAGTGGGTACGTGGAGGCATAGATGAGCCTTGCATCTGCCAACACCCATAAAAGCAAAACACCCAAATTAGTCCTAAGAATAATCCTCATTCTCAGTCCTTTTCAGAGTGTTTCAAAGTCATGTTCTCTACAGTGCCATAAATGTCTGCCTCTCCTCATTTCTTGTATCCCCCTCCCCATTTTGGCAGCCAAATCTTGCCATAGGGAGATACCAGCTGAGAAAAAAAAATTCATAGCAAGGCAGAGTCTCCAGCTGCCTTTTAAATACACCCCATCAATCTCTTGTTGCTGAGAATCTTGTTAACTGACTTGAAGCCAGATGACATCACAGGCCTGACTAACAAGATCTTTTCACTGGTGGAACAGCGAGACCGAGCAATGTGCGTATTACGCAGAAAATTGAACTACACCCTACTGTAGTACTGCACAGAGCAGCCATATATTATTCCTTTGGGAGGTCTCTGGTACCACTCAATATCATGGCGGACAAGCTGGGGTCCCTAATAATCTTTCCCAGACCCCTGCTTGATTCAGAATTCTGGATGTGAACTGTGTTCTCTTTGGGCAACTACTACTTCTATATAAATCCTCGGAGCCCAGTAGCTTGGCAGGGAAACGGTTGCCTTGCTGTACAATCCTGAGAACATTGTCTGGAAGTAAATCCCACTGAATAGTCTTTCATAGGATTCTGGGTAGACCAGCTGACTATTGCTCTCTTGATACTTGGCAATGCTTGAAGGAAGTAGTATCCCTTGGACTGCCGCTGAAATAGCTCATAAAGCAAAATTCAAAAGCTTATTTTGAGGCACCTCATGAAGGTAAGTGTAGTGGTTAAGAGCGGTGGTTGGAGCGGTGGACTCTGATCTGGAGAACCAGGTTTGATTCCCCAGGAGGAGTGGAGAATCAAACTCAGTTCTCCAGATGAGAATCCACCGTTCTTAACCACTCAGCAATTTTCGAGTGTATTTTCGGCTACACATCCCTAGTTTGTGTCTCAGTGGCAGAAGGCTTGCTTTGCCTTAAGAGCCAGTGTGGTGTAGTGGTTAAGAACAGTGGTTTGGAGCGGTGGACTCTGATCTGGAGAACCGTGTTTGATTCCCCAC
Source organism: Euleptes europaea (assembly GCF_029931775.1). Classification (NCBI taxonomy): domain Eukaryota; kingdom Metazoa; phylum Chordata; class Lepidosauria; order Squamata; family Sphaerodactylidae; genus Euleptes; species Euleptes europaea. The sequence continues at coordinate 11,794,090 of NC_079325.1, read as the reverse complement.
TCCTCCACATGAGCGGCGGAGGCTAATCTGATGAACTGGATTTGTTTCCCCGCTCCTACACACGAAGCCAGCTGGGTGACCTTGGGCAAGTTATAGTTCTATTAAGAGCTCTCTCACCCCCCCCATCTACCTCACAGGGTATCTGTTGTGGGGAGGGGAAGGTGATTGTAAGCCAGTTTGAGTCTCCCTTAATTGGTAAAGTCGGCATATAAAAACCAACTCTTCTTCTTCTTCTTTGAAGAAGATTCCAAAATTCAATTCCCACCATTTTAGATTGCAGATGTTGGAAAAGACCCATATCCTCCTAGGATACTAGAGAGCTGCTGTCAGCCAGGAGACTGTACTGAGTCTGGGATAGACCAAATGGTCTGATGAGGAATGAAACAGCATCATCTGTTCAGTTGTCCCTTAGCTAATTGTTAGCCACTCTTGGGATGATGGACAAAGGTTTCCTTTCATTTGCACAATTACTCAGGCTCAGTTCCTGCTTTTTTTCATTTTTGATTAGTTTTCACCTCCAACAAGGGAGAATCATCATTATGCCTCTCCGGCCATATTTCAACCAAGACCGGGTTGTGTTAATTTTGGACAGCTTCTCCTGAGTTCTTTCAGATTCTGTGCTGGCACATTCTTGTTATGCCAGCTGCCTTAAGACAACACACCTGCATACAAGATGGGATGGAGGAGAGGCTGTTGAGGCAACTGGGCAAGCGTCCCAATTATTACAGGGGTGACACAAGAATTCTGGCATGACCTCATGGGTTTATTTTAGCTGGATGATCCAATGCGAAAGAGAACGCATATTTTTGCAGCTGTCCAAAACCTCCATCTGGGAGGTAAAATGTACCTGAGTTACCCCCATCCGAGATGTACACCTGTTTGAAGAAAACAGAGATACCCAGCTATATTGGGGTGAGGATTCCTCTTTCCATTTGGTTCTGGAGATGCTTGAAAAGGAGACTTCTGAATCATCTTTTGAGTCCACTTTGTTGTACCATTTGCTTAACTACTTTGTGCTCGGAGTCAGTAGCTCAGTTTCAACTGGTATGTTCCAATAGGTCTTTATACACACACTTCACTCGAGCGCTTGCTTCTTCTTCTTCTTCTTCGTTGGTGAAACACAATAAAATACATTATAAGCTACACAAAGAAGATCTGCAATGAGCAGACATGGAGGGAGGTGAGCATTATTGTCCTCTGAGTGTGTGTGTGTGGGCCATCAAGTCACAGCTGAATAATGGCAACCCTGTAGGGTTTTCAAGTCAGGAGACGTTCAGAGGTGGTTTGCCATTGCCTACCTCTGCATGGACTCAGAGGGTTCTGAGAGAACTGTGACTGGCCCAAGGTCACCCAGCAGGCTTCACGTGGAGAAGTGAAGAATCAAACCCAGTTCTCCAGATTAGAGTCCACTGTTCTTAACCACTACACCACACTGGCTCTCTATTATTGTCCTGCTGTTACTCAAAAGACATTAGGGTGGTGTACATTCTGACCATCCCACAATAACCCTGTAAGATAGGTGAGGGGTCTGGAGACCAAGTCCTATGAGGAAAGGTTGAAGGAGCTGGTTATGTTTAGCCTGAAGAGGAGAAGACTGAGAGGGGATATGATAACCATCTTCAAGTACTTGAAGGGCTGTCATATGGAGGGTGGTGCCAAATTGTTTTCTGTTGCACCAGAAAGTTGGACCAGAACCAACAGGTTGAAATTAAATTTTAAAAATTTTCCATCTTGACATTAGGAAGAAACTTCTAACAGAGCAGTTCCTCAGTGGAACAGACTTCCTCGAGAGGTGGTAAGTGCTCCTTCCCTGGAGGATTTTAAGCAGAGGCTAGATGGCCATCTGTCAGCAATGCCAATTCTATGACCTTGGGCAGTTCATGGGAGGGAGGGCATCTTTCCCATCTTCTGGGCATGGAGTAGGGGTCACTGGGTGTGTGTAGGGGAGGTAGTTGTGAGTTTCCTGCATTGTGCAGGGGGTTGGACTAGATGACCCTGGTGGACCCTTCCAACTCTATGATTCTATGATACAATGATTCTACTCCAAAGAAAGTGGTTTGTGATGTGCAACCTTAGGAGATTACTGAACTGGGAACAAAACTGTCTCTTAAGAATCTCTTCCAATCATATTCTCCTCAATGTATCTGTAGTCAAACAAGCTCAGCTAAACATTACAAGGGCAATCAATCTTTGTGCTTCAGGGAATAACTTGATCATCAGCTGAGGTCAGGAAGAAATTCCTTTTCTCCCCCTGACTTAAAATTGCACAATTCGCCAAATATATGACAGGAGTTTCACTTGCCTGTGCAATACAAGACCCCAGCCAATGCTTAGAGGCAGGAAAGCATAAGGGCTGAAACTTTAAATCGAGCAAAATGCAAAAGAAGGCTTTCCCAAATGCTCAACTTGGGTTTACTTCCCATAGCCAAATGTAAAATGGTAAATTCCTGCTCTTATCAAAAAGAAATGTCAAATAGTTGACTTTTGAGCACTTGTGTTTCGTTTACTTTTACCTATCTGGCTAAAACAAAGCATGATATATGATGCGTCACTGCAACTCCCCTTCTTCAACCCTGTATACATTGTGCAGATTTGCAAAATTCTTCCTTTGCTGCTGAATTTATGCTGCCTTGGGTATTATTGTTGTGGCTTATTTATTTATTTATTAAAACATTTATAACTTGCATTTCCTCATGGTTCAAGGTGGCTTACAATAACAGTTTTAATTCTTTATGTTAAAATAAAAAATAAAATAGCAAACCCCAAATCTCTCCCCCCTCCCCCCTTAAAAGATGCTTTCCATTCAAATAGGGTTGCCAGCTTCAGGCTGGAAAACTCCTGGAGATTTGGGGGTGGAGCCTGGGGAAGACAGGGACCTCAGTGGGGTACTATGCTATACAGTCTACCCTCCAAAGCATTCATTTTCTCCATGGGAACTGATCTCCGTAGTCTGGAGATGAGCTATAATTCTGGGAGATTCCCAGGCCACACCTGGAGGCAGGCATCCATACATTCAGACTCCTGGCAAACAGCACCTCCTGAAGATCTCAAGGAGGGGCCAAACTCACCTCTTCAGGAAGCCCATTCCTAGGGTTGCCAAGTGCCAGGTGGTGGCGGGCAAACCCCCACCAATCCACTTGGCTGCCTGCCGACCAGCTGACGGTCAGTGAGCAACGCATGCACACACGCCTGCCCGCCACGCCATGTCACTTTTGGTTTACACCCCGAAGCGTTTCATCGCAATGGGCCTTTTACCACTCAAACTCCCAGTTTGAGTAGTAAAAGGCCCATTGCGATGCAGCACTTCTGGGTGTAAACACATCGCAAGGGGCCTTTTATAACTCAACCTGGGAGTTTGAGCGGTATATGGCTCTTGCGATGCGCTTACACCCGGAAGTGCAACATTGCAATGGGCCTTTAACCACTCAAACTCCCAGGTTGTCAGGCATGGTCTGAGAAAGGAATGTTGTGGTTTCTCCAGGTGCTGGCCTTGGCTGGCTCTGTATCCTGTAAACAGTGTGTTTAGACTGCTCTCTGTGGGAATGCTCCTAGTTCCTTGACAGCTCCGGGGAGGGGGGTTGCCATGGTATCCAGATCTACCCCGATTTGCCCTTTGCTCTACCATATATGCCCTGTACTGTATCAGTAGTTTTCACTAGTGTTCTCTGACTCCTGGCTTCTGCTACCTGTAGATTTTCCAATAAATCAACTTTCTTTGGGCTGTCGGTCTGCTGGTGTTGTTTATGGGATTATCACAGGACTAGAGCTCACATTTGGACACTAGTCCGATCCTATACTTTCATCCCTGGCTGGAGCCCTGGAGGGATCGCCAGGATCTCGGGTTGGAGCTACGGACATGCTCCCGGAGGACCTTCTCCCTGGCTGGAGTCCTGGAGGGATCGCCGGGAGCTCGGGTAAGAGCTGTGGACATGCTCCCCGAGGAATCTGACCTTCTGCGTGCTATCCTTGCGGAGGCACAGCGGACTCAAGCTGAGTCCAACCGACTGACTGGGTTGGTGGATCAGTGGCATCAGTGGCATCGGCTGGCGGCAGCAGCCCCCTGGGAGACGAGGGGCGCTGATCTCCGCACCCATAACGAACTTTGATGGTTGGACGTCTTGCTGGAGGAGACCCGGTTGGCGCAAGAAGATGCAACTCTCTTAACCCAGCTGTTTGACAAAGTTGCAGTTCGCGGGGCGCAGTGGGAACCGGCAGTCCCAATCCGAGGGCCTGTTTCCCCATTCCCAATGGCAGGAGCTGGGAGCGGAGATATTCCGGATCTCAACCAGGGCAGCCGGGATGCGCAAAATGTAGCCACCAGGACAGTTTTGTCCCTTATGGATTTACCGCCAAACGCGGCATTGGAGGAAGATGTGGTTAAGGTGCTGCAACCAGAGTTTGGTTCTTCCTCCGTGGAGCTTGCCCGCAAGGTTTTACCATTACTGGGCGATCATAAGAAAATCCAGTTGTTACTGGAGCAAGCAGTCAAGCCGCTGGTGGTGGCCGCAGCATTGGAAGCGGCTCAGGCTCAGGCTGCTCAACAATAAGAAACAACAGCACGAGGCTCAAATGCAATGTTAAAGTCTTTACTCTTGAGTAGATCACAATTCTTTACTCTTGAGTAGACCACAATTTTTACATTAAAGTCTTATCTTTACTCTTGAGTAGACCACAATTTTACATGTAATTAATTCATTACACTCCTTTGCATGAAATAATATACAATTGATGACTATGTACAAACAAGATTCAATACACATGTACAATCAAATCTCTCCAAACACAATATGAAATAACTGCCAAACTTAATGCAGGAAAAATTCTCATATGGCTTAATTAAGGAGCACGGAGCCCCGTGCCACCGCCAAGATGGTGTGTTGAAAAGAGAAGACTTGGATAGAATCGGAGGAGTCCAACATCCAGACTCCACCTCTAGATTAGTGTGCGTTTCACCAAAGAGACTGCTTCATCAGTAATCTGGTCTCCATATAATTTCCTGGCAAATTGCCAACATGCAACGTAGTTTTCACAGCGGATTGCCAATATTCAACCACTTCAAAGGGTGAGAAGCACCTCTACAAAAAATAACATTTTTTACTATAACGTAAGTCCCTCTTAAATTATTACTATTAAAGGAGCATCAGAAAAGCAAATCATCATGCTTACCATAAGATTCAGACCACCAAAACCTCAACGGGTTCCCTTTCTTTGTCCTAAGGTTCAATGGTCTCATTGCTATGGATCCAATTTAATGCGGTTGGTGGCAAACCACTGTCAGCTGCAGTCACACACCTAATGCATGAGTCATGTTATTTCATTTAAAGGAACAGCCATTCAGCATGCCAATAGTACCGTCGTTCTATTTTGATTAATTTGGAAAGTTATTGTTTACAAAATTATTATTTACAATCTTCTCAATGGGGATGAGGATACTCTTAGGGAGTTTTAAGGAAATTCTTAAGGAGTTTAAAAAAAAAATTAAGGAAATTTAAAGAAAACCAGAAGGAAGTTAAAGGAAAGTTAGAGAAAATAGAAGTCAAAATCAGTGTTCAGACCGGCAGGCACTAAAGTTTTAAAAAGGAAGATATATTTCATTTCCTGTCTAAGAAGGATCTTCCGTATGTCCTGCCGACAGAACGGATGTGGTCTGTATTGCCAAATTATGAAAAAATGCATGTCATTTTCAGTATGCCCCTTCTCAAGATAGTGTGCTGTGAGGGGGGCGTCTATGACTTTAGCTCAAATATGCGCCCTATGTTTGACAATGCGTAGTTTCACAGGTCTGACTATGGAACCTATGTACATCCATGAACAGGGGCATAAAATGGCATAAACTACGTTGGATGATGTACAATTGCTAAATTGTGTAAGTATAAATTTGAACTTGGATGAGGTGGAGCTCACTTGTTTCACCGGAAGACTCAATGCACAGACTGAGCATGTGCCACATTGGCAATTGGACTCTATGGCATTGAAGTCCAGGTTATTTCCCAACCCGGAACTGGCAACCCTATATCCAGCACCTTGAATTGAATTCGGAAACAGACTGGCAGCTAATGTAACTGTTTCAAAATGGGCCACATATGTTCCCGACGGCTAGCTCCTGATGCCGCATTCTGGATCAGTTATAGCTTCTGGGTAGTCTTCAAGGGCAGCCCCCACGCAGAGCACTTTGCAGTAAGCTCACAAAATAAACAAAGAAGCTTGCAAAATTCAACATAATAAAAGCATAAAATATTAACAATTGTTAATTCAAGCCCAGCATTCAAACCCAACTGGAGCACAAAAATATAAACCATTCAGCATCTTCAATTGAGGTTAACAGTATTCACTGGAAGCTGAAATAAGCTATAAACACTGCATTGCTCTGGCAATCTTATTTTGTGCCTTCTCTTATTACTAAAATGCATGAGTTTCCAGCCATAAGAACTAGTAACTTGATTTTAATGACACCACAGATGATAACCTGAGGACACTGAATTCTTCCATGCAAAAAGTCACAACCTGTGCTTCGCCTGTGGAACAGCCATGGTAAAACATCCCTACAAATCATCCAATGAAGATGTAAAAGTCAGCATTGGCAGATTTTTTAATGTGAGCAGGGAGGGGATGTCCCAAAGCAATTCTGGCAGTGCCTTATAAATATTTCTGGGTCTGTCCCCTTCCTCCTTTTGTTCTGCTGAAATAGCCTCACAGCTTCAGCTTCTTGATCTTTTCCAGAACGCAACCTATACATCATGGCTTGGCTTCCACATGTAATTATTTTTAATCAATAACGGCATGCCAAGCCTGTTCCGTGATTAGGAAAAGCTGTTGCATTATGAATCGCAATTACAGAATTACTGTCGGCTTACGCCAGAATGTCAGTGGTCAGGGTGGGGAAGGAGGAGGCCTGAAAACAAAACTCAGAGAGAATGTGTGCGATTTTTATGGCCGGCAAAATGAACCCAGCCTCTGATCTGCCGAGCCAGGTGTCCTCATTATTCACCACACCAGAAATTTCCCAATGTCCCTGTTCCTCTCTGCCCTTCCAGCAAATTTCATTAATAATAACACAGGTGGACAGAGCACCTTTTTTAGGTTGGAGGATGCACTTTAGTCCTCTGGTACTCTTGACAGAACCACAGTTCCCACGGTTCTCTGGAGGAAGCCATGACAGTTTTACAGGTTTTCATCTAGTTGAAACCTGTAGCCTGGTTTTCGCCAAGTCTTCCTGCAGCATCACTTTCCCAGACTAACCAGACAACTGACCACAATTAATCTTTTCTTCTTCCTCTGAGGAGCTCAGGAATGCATATGGAGTTCTCCTCTCATTTTACCTCACAACAGCCCTTGGAGGTATGTATAGTGTAGAAAATGTAACTGGCCCAAGGTTGCCCGAAGAGCTTCATGCAGGGTTGCCAATCCCCTATTGGGGGCGGGGGATTCCCTGGCTCCAGGTGGCATTTCCCGGTCAGAGCATCATAGAGTTGCCAACCTCCAGGTACTAGCTGGAAATCTCCCGCTATTGCAACTGATCTCCAACCGATAGAGATCAGTTCAACCGAAGAAAATGGCCACTTTGGCAATTGGACTCTATGACATTGAAGGCCCTCTCCTCCCCAAACCCCACCCTCCTCAGGCTCTGCCTTCAAAATCTCCAGGTATTTCCTAACCCAGAGCTGGCAACCCTACCTGTTCTGGGGACACAATTTGGGGGAGGACCACATATACCACCCAGAGCTCCTGGAGGAAGGGCAGGATAAGATGGATGGATTGGATAGAAATGCCCTAATGACTATGTGTCAACTGCTCTTTCCCTCAGGGTTTATTCCCCCCCCCCCGCCGCAATCACACAACAATCAGTGCAGAGCTCCCCTCCAATCTGTGAGCATGTACACCAGAAGGAAGGGAGAACCTCAGAGAGAGACAGAGAGAAGGACAATTCTTCACTTCATTTTCTATTTCTTTTACTCTCCATAATTTTGAAAAGAGCTGCATTGAGCACCAGATCCACAACCACACCCCAAATTCGTGTGCACTGCATAGAATGCATTTGGCTGCATGGTAGAATCAGCTATGCCTTTCCCATACACACAAGAAGCATCAACATCAGTTTGGATTTTGAGGAGCAGAGTGGGACAAGAGTATGTCTTGTCAACACCAAAGGGTGAGTTCAGCACCATGCAGGAAACCTCCTTTTCTGCCAGCTCTTAATATCTAACAGACCTGTGCATTTCTAAAACGGGCTTAAATTGGGTCATTCATGTTAATGCTACTACAAGGGTGGAATGTTCCAGCCCAGTTGGTCTAGCAGAACATAGCTGTGGCTTCATCATCTGGAAGAAGGAAAACCAAATGACCCTCTGTGATCCGGTCGCCAACACCCTCCATATATGTCAATGGTCTTTTATGCATGGGCACTTTGACTTACTTTCTCCGCTGGTCCAACTTGGTTTTTCGTTGAGGTTATGCATGAGTTTTCCGTCCTTTAGAGATGACCTCACGCCCAGCCTGCACAATGTCTGGGTCTTCCCGATCCTGTTGTAACGTGATTCTTCAATCTCCCCTGAGGTCAGCCCGGGTCAAATCATCCCCATTTCCATGCATAAGCCAAAGCGGGGAGAGGGGAGCTGGGGGGAGGGACATTTCTCTCACAGTAAGTACTACAGCCAATTACAAAGCAGCATTTTCAAGGGGCAGGGACTCAGACACTTCTGGATTTCTGCTGGTGATTCTGCAGTACTCCGGAAACCCCAGGATTTTCTCCAGGGCAAACAACAACATGCATAGCATTTTTTGGATTCAGAACAGAAAAGTGCAGGTCAGGAAGAGCCTCGAACCCCAGGTAAAACTCTCATGCATAAATGACCAATGTATCAACACAGACCGAATTCAAGGAAGCTTGGGTTTCAAGGTTTAGGTAGCTTTCCTTCAACAAGAAACGGTTTTTCCATCATAAGTCTTGGCTGACAAAGGTTGTTTTTTTTATTAATTGCTGCACAGGGATTCGGCGGAGGGAGTTTTCGGGGCCATCGCGTTTTTGCAGCTCACGTGGACGGACAGTGTCCCTGCAAAGGCTTCTTGGAATCGTTCTGCTGAAAGACTCCCATCGAACCCTTGATCGGTCGCCAGCGCTTGGCTGATTGTACCCAACTGTTCAAGTGGTGCCCAGCCAACGACAGCTGGGGCAGCATATTTTAAAAGTGGAGAATCGCAAAGGGCGGCGCTTGGCTGAGAGCGTCTCCCCAAGGGACCCAGCAGAAACCGCAAAACAGATTACAAGTCATGTGCAGGGAAAAAAAATACAATTGTTGAGGAAATGCCCTCAGCGAGCTCACACATTCATTGACAGAAGGACAGCTTTTATTGTATATAATAATTATTCTCTTTTCTCATTGGTGATGAACTCCATAAGTCCATTCTCCCCTTCGTTCTTTTGGCACTGCCATACATTTTTCAGATTTATGCTCGTTCCTTCGTGTTATTTGATTATTCAGAGCAGTTTATAATGGGAAAACATGATACATAATCAAGAACCAACCTAGAAACAACAAACAGAAACACAGCCAGGGGAAAAGAAAAAAAGAGAGCCGATTGCCAAGTATCACACATTGGCAGAGAATCTGCAAGGGTGGGTGTGGGGAATAGAGGAATATGGAACTTTATTGCAAAACATGGTGGTAAGCCAAATGCTTTGGGGGGGGGGAGTTGAAGGAAAGGCTTTGATCTTGTGCCTGTCAGTACAATAATGGCTGGGTCTACAATAGAAATTGAATGAATTGTTAAACTTCTGAGTATGTTAGCCAGGGCTATACCATTTTGAATTGTAGGTCCTTAAGAGATAGACAATGAGCAAAGGTATGGGGTAGAATCTCTCTCTCTCTCTCTCTCTCTCTCTCTCTCTCTCTCGTTGTATAGGGAGGCTGTTTATTTTTGTTTTTCTTCAAATTGCAGGAAATGGAGGATACCATTTTAGAATGTGCTCTCAAGTGGTATAGTTCACTCCAGAATTTTATTGCCAGTTCTGCGGCTTGTATAGACCACGTCAATACAGGCATAAAGGTAAAGGTAAAGGTCCCCTGTACAAGCACCGGGTCATTCCTGACCCATGGGGTGATGTCACATCCCGACGTTTCCAAGGCAGACTTTGTTTATGGGTGGTTTGCTAGTCCCTTCCCCAGTCATCTTCCCTTTACCCCCAGCAAGCTGGGTACTCGTTTTACTGACCTCGGAAGGATGAAAGGCTGAGACAACCTTGAGCCGGCTACCTGAAACCAACTTCCATCAGGATCGTACTCAGGTCGAGAGCAGAGCTTGGACTGCAGGACTGCAGCTTACCACTCTGCGCCACGGGGCTCACTATATAGGCATAGAATCATATAAAAACCAACTCCTCCTCCTCCTCCTCCTTCTTCCTCCAGTTGCCCTCTCTGCCTACCAGTGCCTTCTTCCTGCATGCCTAAGTCTCACAGCCGATGAGAAAGATTCAAAGTGCTCTGGAGTTCCCTCACCAATTTTTTATTTGTATAGTTGCTTAGAGCTCACCCACTTTGATTTCAGTTAAACTTACTTCTGTGTAAGGGGGGAAAACAGCTGGATTTGGATTTGGTGGGAGGGGTGACTGTGTGGCTGGTTTTGGATGGGTACAACAGGGCTGGAGCTGGTGGATGGCTGTTTCCTACGGACCTTTTCAACACAAGGACGTCATCACTCACAGTCAAGCAAGACAATGGACGAAGACTGAAAACAGATTGCTTAGTAAACTGCTGAGCTTGCACATTGTAGGAGTTCTTCCTTTCCAGCAAAAAAACTCTTCCAGAGTGCTTGGGATCGGACCAGCTGTCCAGTCCTTTTTGCAGCCGAGATCAGAATCCTTGGCTTCATTGCAATGTCTGTCAGCAATAAAATCCAGGCTTCGTGTTGAAAAGGCATACCCACCAGGGCCAGCCCAAGGGGTTTTGGTGCCTCTTATGTATGCAGAGGTTACACATGAGGCCAGAGACAGAGTTCCAACAGCAACGGCTTAGAGTCATTCATCAGGGAAGAGAGAACTAACTTAACTGCAAAACACCCCAATTTATATACAGTTCCCAACCATTTGGAGCCACTCCCCCCCAGTCCGTGGTTGGACGGCCAAAATCCACTGTCCAATAGGAGAAACAGATGATGGAGCGTGGAGCAGAGCCTCAAGCTCAACACAGTTCAGCACAGCTGAGTTCAACAGTTAGCTGTTCAATAGTTCAATAGTTCAGCATAGGCCTTGCACCAACTAAATATACTACAGTGCCCTAAGCAAACTATGACTTTGGTGCCCCCCTTATTCAACATACATGTGTGTGTGTAAAGAGCCTTCAAGTTGCAGCCGAGTTATGGCGACCCCTTTGGGGGTTTTCATGGCAAGAGACTAACACTGGTGGTTTGCCAGTTCCTTCCTCTGCACAGCAACCCTGGTATTCCTTGGTGGTCTCCCATCCAAATACTAACCAGGGCTGACTCAACATACATACACAAACATAATAAAACATAAATGGATGTAATCCTAAACATGCTTACCTGGGAGTAAATCCCACTGTTGCATAGGAAGAACACTGGTTTGGCTCCCTCGCTACCTTGGCCACTGGAGTTGCCTGTGGGCCTCTAACTCTTTTGGTGCCCTAGTAGGGTTCCCAGTCGCCCGGTTGTGGCAGGCAGTAGCTTGCCAATCAACCAGGCTGCTCAGCGACCAGCTGATGGTTGGAGGGTGGAAGCAGGAAGGAGCGAGCGATCCTCCCACACGCCCAGTCCCAGCGCAATGCCATCACTTCCGGTTTTATCCCGGAAGTGCCAGCTTCGCGTGGGACTCTCTAGCCATTTCTCCAGAAAACACTATGGAAACCATAGAATTTTCGGAGGAAATCGCTAGAGTGTCCCGTGTGATGCCAGCACTTCCAGGGTAAACCCGGCAGTGATGGTATCACATTGGGAGCACATGCGCATTGACATGCACAGGGATTGATCCTCTCGGCCCCATCAAAACGAAACTCCCGCCGGCGGGAAGAGAGGACCTGGCAACCCTATGCCCTAGCTCTGGAGCACTAGGTGATTGCCTAGGTTTGCCTGGTGGATGGTCCAGCCATGACACCCACTTACAACTGGGCACTGGAAAAACTAGTAAACACTTGCCACAGAAAATTATGGCAAAGAGGGGAGGAGGGACTGTGGCTCAATGGTAGAGCATCTGCTTGGCATGCAGAAGGTCCCAGGTTCAATCCCCGGCATCTCCAGTTAAAGGGACTAGGCAAGTAGGTGTTGTGAAAGACCTCTGCCTGAGACCCTGGATAGCTGCTGCCAGTCTGAGTAGACAATACTGACTTTGATGGACCAAGGGTCTGATTTGGTATAAAGCTGCTTCCAATGTTCATGTGTTCAAGTGGACCATCATAGCACAAGAAGTTGGATGGTCAAAGGCACAAACTGATTCTCACGGCCTCTGCTTCTAACTCACACAAATGTATTTAATGTGTTAATTGTCTATCGCAGACAGAGATCTTTTTGTACCATTTTCTGTTTCATTTTGTGCCAAATTTTGTGCCAAAATTTCCACATAAAATGTTTGTATGTGGTTTTCAACTTTATGCATCAGTAAATCACCAATACACTTTCTATATCTAATTGTAGGGAGGGGCTGTGGCTCAGTGGAAAAAACTCAGTTTTTCATGCAGAAGGTCCATCGGTTTAGTCCCCGGCATCGGCAGTTAAAGGCACCAGGCAGTAGGTGAGGTAGTTGTAGGGTTGCCAACCTCCAGGTGGTGGCTGGAGATCTCCTGCTATTGCAACTGATCTCCAGCTGATAGAGATCAGTTCACCTGGAGAAAATGGCCGCTTTGGCCATTAGACTCTATGGCATTGAAGTCCCTCCCCTCTCCAAACCCTGCCCTCCTCAGGCTCCACCTCCAAAATCTCCAGGTATTTCCCAGCCCAGAGCTGGCAACCCTAGGAATATTGTGAATTTCCTGCATTGCGCAGGGGGTTGGACTTAGGGTTGCCAGGTCCCTCTTCGCCACTGTTGAGAGGTTTTGGGGGCGGAGCTTGAAGAAGGTGGGGTTTGGGGAGGGGAGGGACTTCAATGCCATAGAGTCCAATTGCTTTTAACCACTATACCACGCTGGCTCTGTAGTCTCTGTAATTGAAACAATCGACCAAAATATATATGACTCTAAAAATAAATGAAACTGTGAGCATTCACTTATTCCTGTTATCCAAGGACTAATACTGTGTGAGAGCCATGCTGTTCTCGATCACTGACTGCTTGTTTCAGTATGGCTTTCATTCATGAGGCAGCTGCTAGATTGTGCCGATGCTGAATTTTCCCTTCACAATTGCAATTCCAACCCCCAAAATTGCAAAACAACTGTGATATATTGCTATGGATGCACCTGCCTCCATTGCTCCCCACTGGCAAAAAAATAAAATAAAAATAAAAGCAATACTTATTGCATAATTGTCTATCAGAGACAGAAATTTAAAAGCAAATACTTTTTACGGTTTGTCCTCTTCCCCTTTTTATTGTCAACGAACACTGAGATCTTAGAACTATAGCAGCCAATCGACTTCTCGGCTGATGTATTTATTTTTGCTATTTCCAGCCTCTGGTAATGAACCCGTTTGCTTCAGGGAAACATTTTCCTTCTCTTATGGCAGGCTGAGTAATTTCCTGTTTTCACTCCCTCTTTCAAAACGCTGCCACAGATTAAAATTCCTTTACACCTCATGCTGTAGGATTGGTCTGTGCTGGTCGAGCTATAAAGGCAGGCTATAGGCCCCAGGATAGTTATAGTGGTACAGTGGTTAGAGTGTCAGACTATGACCTGGAAGAATCGGGTTCAAATCCCCTCTCTGCAACAGAACCCATGAACACATGAAGCTGCCTTATACTGAATCAGACCCTTGGTCCATCAAAGTCAGTATTGTCTACTCAGACTGGCAGTGGCTCTCCAGGGTCTCAGATAGAGGTCTTTCACATCACCTACTTGCCTAGTCCCTTTAACTGGAGATGAACACATGAAGCTGCCTTATACTGAATCAGACCCTTGGTCCATCAAAGTCAGTATTGTCTACTCAGACTGGCAACGGCTCTCCAGAGTCTCAGATAGAGGTCTTTCACATCAACTACTTGCCTAGTCCCTTTAAACAGAGATGCCGGGGATTGAACCTGGGACCTGCATGCCAAGCAGATGCTCTACCACTGAGCCACAGCCCCTCCGCAAGCTTGACCTTGGGCCAGTCACTCATATTCAGCCTAAGGTTTCCAACTTCAGGTTGGGCAGTTCCAGGAGATTTGGGGGACAGTGGCTGAGAAAGGACCTCAGTGCAGTATAATGCCATGGAGTCCACTATCCAAAGCAGCCATTTTCTCCAGGGGAACTAGTCTCTGCAGTCTGCAGATCCATTGTAATTCCAGGAGGTCTCCAGACCCTGTGTGGAGGTTAGCAACTCTACATCAGCCTAACCTATCTCACGGGGTTGTTGTGAGCTATTTGGGGTTCCCACTGAGAAGATGAATTGGTTATAAACAGGTAAATGAATAAGAGGGAGAGCACATGTGCATAAGTTACCAAAATTCAATCCCCAGCATGTCCAGTTAAAAGGATCAGGAAGTAGGTGATGTGAAAGACCTCTACCCAAAACCATGGAAAGGTGCTGCTCATCAGATTAGACAACCTTGAAATTGACTCCAGGATGTGGTAATGGCTGCCAGCTTGGAAGGCTTTAAGAGGGGAGTGGACATGTTCATGGAGGAGAGGGCTATCCATGGCTACTAGTCAACATGGATACTAGTCATGATGCATACCTATTCTCTCCAGGATCAGAAGAGCATACCTATTATATTAGGTGCTGCGGAGCACAGGCAGGATAATTCTGCTTCAGCTGTCATTTGTGAGCTTCCTGGAGGCCCCTGGTTGGCCACTGTGTGACTCGATGGGCCTTGGTCTGAACAACATGGCTTTTCTTATGTTCTTATGACTTATAAAGCAGCTTCATGTGTTCAAATCAAAGAGTTAATGTCAATTTTCTTTGCCCCAGGCCATGGCCTAGGTAAGAGCCGCATGGTATAGTAGATAATGTGTTGGGCTAGGATCTGGGAAACCCAGGTTCAAATCCCCACTCTGCCATGGAAACCGCCTAGGTGACCTTGGGCCAGTCACACACTCTCAGCCTCAACCCTGGCAAGTATTTGGATGGTAGACCTCCAAGGAACACCAGTGTTGTGATGCGGAGGCTGGCAAACCACATCTGAATCGCTCTTGCCTTGAAAACCTTAAGTGTAGGGTTGCCAACCTCCACATACTAGCTGGAGATCTATTACGACTGATCTCCAGCCAATAGAGATCAGTTCACCTGGAGAAAATGACCACTTTGGCAATTGGACTCTATGGCTAGGGTTGCCAGCTCTAGGTTGGGAAATACCTGGAGATTTTTGGGGCAGAGCCTGAATTTTGGGAGAGGGGAGGGACTTGCCCCATTCCTGTCTGCCCGCTAGGGTTTCCAGATCCCTCTTTGCCACCGGCAGGAGGTTTTTGGGGCTGAGCCTGAGGAGGACAGGGTTTGGGGAGAGGAGGGACTTCAGTGCCATAGAGTCCAATGGCCAAACCGGCCATTTTCTCCAGATGAACTGATCTCTATCGGCTGGAGATCAATTGTAATAGCAGGAGATCTCCAACCACCACCTGGAGGTTGGCAACCCTTTCTATGGCATTGAAGTCCCTCCCCAAACCCCGCTCTTCTCGCCAGTAGCAAAGAAGGACCTGGCAACCCCACCAATGAGGGTCACCATAAGTCAGCTGTGACTTGACAACAAAATAATAATAATAGTAATGATGATGATGATGATGATGATGTTAATAATAATAATAATAATAATGGCCTAGAGATTTCTCTTGCATTTCAGAGAGAAATGCTAAAGAAATCCCTAGGCCATTTCTTTAGATTTTTTTTTTAGATATAGCCATTGCCATTTATGATTCATCCTATTCTCTTTTAAAAGACAAGGGCCATTTATGTATGGGAGGTTTTGCCTTGGATTTGCTGCTCTCTAGATGCACATTTTCTCCACCCGGATTCTCAAAACTCAACAATGGGTGAAAACGCACAGTCGCTTTAGCCTCCTTTATTCCCTGTTTCAGCCAGCATTCAGCCAGGATCGAAGGCATGCGTTTCGCCGAATGTGCATTCGATCCTGGCTGAATCCTGGCTGAAACAGGGAATAAAGGAGGCTAAAGCGACCATGCGTTTTTGCCCAATTAAGTCCCCATGCAGAGTTTTGAGAATTCAGATGGGGAAAATGTGCATCTAGAGAGTGGCAAATCCAAGGCAAAACCTCTCATGTATAAATGGCCAAATAGAAAATAGGATGAATCATCAATGAGAACGGTTATATCTAAAAAAGTAAATTTTGGAAAAAACAAATTCTCCTCCCCATAACCACAGTACCATCCAGCATCTCTCAGTTTGGGCTTTCAACAGAAATCGCTTGCATACATAATTTGAAATGAGGAATGAGAATCTTTCTTTGGCTAACTTTCTTATCAGTGTCTGGGTCTGCAATGATTTTTAAAGCCCTCCTTATCTCTTAGGAAGCCTTGTCCAAATCCCACAGAGAGCTCTCCAGAAATGTTTCAGAAATACCTGTGGCCAATGGCACATCGCTTAAGTCTGAGCCCCCCATTTATCTCGCCTGTCTTTTGCTAATGTTTGCACGTGAGATGCTGCAAAGTATCCTGCAACACATCATTAAAATCCCATGGGGATTTGAAAATGATTAATCTGAGACTGAAATACTTTTAATGCTCCCTAAGAGAGAGGACAAAACCACTTAAAGATGTTTTACTTAGAAATACCCAGTATTGCAACCTCTTAAACGACCCTACTCATACCCTACCAGAAAATATTTTTGTTAGTCTTTAAGGTGCTACTGGACTCTTGCCCTTTTCTACTACTGCAGACAGACTAACATGGCTACCCACTGTGAATGACCCTACCCACTATAATTTTAGCATTCTGTTCCCCACTGTGATCATGTTGCTAAACTGTCCCCCCCACCCTGAGGAGTACCCAGGGTTGCCAACTCTAGGTTGTGAAATTCATGGAGATTTTGGGAGTGGGGCCTAAGGAGAGTGTGATGTGGGGAGGGGAGGGATCTCAGTGGTAGGGTTGCCAACCTCCGGGCACTAGCTGGAGATCTCCTGCTATTACAACTGGTCTCCTGCCAATAAAGATCAGTTCCCCTGGAGAAAATGGCTGCTTTGGCAATTGGACTCTATGGCACTGAAGTCCCTCCCCTCCTCAAACCCCGTCCCTCAGGCTCTGCCCCAAAACCACCCACCGGTGGCGAAGAGGGACCTGGCAACTGTACTCAGTGGGGTATAATGCCATAAAGTCCATCCTCCAAAGAAGCCATTTTCTCCAGAGGAAATGAGAAGAAGAATAGTTGGTTTTTATACCCTGCTTTTCTCTACCTTAAGGAGTCTCAAAGCAGCTTACAATCATTTTCCCTTCCCCTCCCCACAACAGACACCTTTTGAGGTAGGTGCAGCTGAGAGAGTTTGGAGAGAATTGTGACTAGCCCAAGGTCACCCAACAGGCTTCATGTGTAGGAGTGGGGAAACAAACCAACCCGTTTCACCAGATTAGAGTCTGCTGCTCATGTGGAGGAGCTGGAAATCAAACATGGTTCTCCAGATTAGAGTCCACTGCTCTTAACCACTACACCATGCTGGCTCTGTAGTCTCTGTAATTCCAAGGGATCACCAGGCCCCACGTGGCCAACGCTAAATATTACCTAAGTAGCACAGAGAAATCAGCAACTTTTTATCTAGAAGAGAGCTGCAAAACCTAAAGCAACTTCCATCGTCTGAACTTATGATGCTGAGCCAGATTCAGAATGCATGATGTGATGAAAAACCTTCAGGAAAGATCCTCTTAACA
Organism: Euleptes europaea; assembly: GCF_029931775.1. Classification (NCBI taxonomy): domain Eukaryota; kingdom Metazoa; phylum Chordata; class Lepidosauria; order Squamata; family Sphaerodactylidae; genus Euleptes; species Euleptes europaea. The sequence goes on along the minus strand of NC_079325.1, from coordinate 11,776,144 downwards.
AGCTGATGGTGAGCTAGACTGGGAGTTCTACCTTCCTCCAGCGCTAAGAAGAACAAGTGAACTTTCAGCCAATTTAGCACTTGGTCGTTTGGTACTATGTAGGGATGCTTGAAAATGCCCTCTTCAGGGGCTTTAGCTAGTTTGGCTGTGATAGCCAACTCCTTCCAGTCCCCAATCTAGGGTTGCCAACCTCCAGGTGGTGGCTGGAGATCTCCTGGGGGGGGGGCTGCCATTTTCTCTAGGTGAACTGGTCTCTATTGGCTGATCAGTTGTAATAGCAGGAGATCTCCAGCTATTACCCGGAGGTTGGCAACCCTAGACATACCCTAGACATCTCTATGCTAAGGAAAAACAATAGGATAGAACGGTGCCAGCTCCTGGCAAGGTGATAATTTCAAGAACCATCTCCAATCCCCACATCCCATATTTCAGAAGTCCTTATAGTCCCTATTTCAACCCTTCTCCAACACGTCTCCTTTCTACTCCCCCATCAATGAGGTTTATGCTTCTGATCTCAACTAAACAGACATGTGCTTAGCACGAGATCTTCTGGGTACCAAGAAACTTCATGGGATTTGCATGTGCCAGTAATTTATTGGAATAATTTAAAGAGATTAGGGGGCGCCAAGCTTCAAACATGCTATGCATTGCTTTGGGTTATGGGAGAAGAGACCGGAGCCGAGAAGCACATCACCAGTCTGGAATGGGAACATTGGGTACTTATTTCTTAGAAAGAAAAGCCTTGCAGTTCTTTGAGATTTTGACAATTATGAAATGAGTATAAAAAGTCACAAGCGAGCCATCCCGCCTTTTACAGTGGTTGAGTTCTAAACAAAGACATGCCAACAAAGACTGGGAGTCTTTGATCCAGAATCCCTGCTCCTTAATAAAGATGAACACACATGAACACATGAAACTGCTTTATACTGACTCAGACCCTGGGTCCATCAAAGTCAGTATTGTCTACTCAGACCGGCAGCGGCTCTCCAGGGTCTCAGGTAGAGGTCTTTCACATCACCTACTTGCCTAGTCCCTTTAACTGGGGATGCCGGGGATTGAACCTGGGACCTTCTGCATGCCAAGCAGTTGCTCTACCACTGAGCCACAGCTCCTCTGTGGTGGGGCTGTAGTGATGCTAAGATTCCTGAAATCTACACACATGAAGATGCCTTATACTGAATCAGAGCCTTAATCCATCAAAGTCAGTATTGTCTACTCAGACCGGCAGCGGCTCTCCAGGGTCTCAGGTAGAGGTCTTTCACATCACCTACTTGCCTAGTCCCTTTAACTGGGGATGCCGGGGATTGAACCTGGGACCTTCTGAATGCAAAGCAGAGGCTCTTCCACTGACCCACAGCCCCTCCCCATGTATGAGATGTATGAGAACTCTCTCAGGTTTACTTTTTATTGAGTACCGGTAAATGGCTTTTTAAAAAATTATAATGGTTTGCTTTTAAAGGCTTATTTGGGTTGGCTGTATGGTTTTGCTTGTGGAAAATTATCCAGCAGTTCCCTGCAGAGGTCTTGTACGCATGTTCTCAATAGATAAATAAATATACTTTGCTCATGCCCAGAGGTACTGGCCCTAGCCATTTTCTTGCAGATCAGGAGTTCTAACAACTGGACCAAGAGGGCAGCCTAGCCCATGCCAAGGGAAAGTATGTGCTCTCCATAGTCTGCAAGAACTGTGGGCAGTTCTGGATCAGAGCCAACCTCTTCTTCCAGCTGAATCCTGGCACTGGGGATAGTTTCTGGAGTTGAGTCACAGGGACCTGTGGCTGAAGTTGAGCCTCACTGTAGTGGCTTGTTTGAGGGCACTCATTAGGGTTGCCAACCTTCAGGTGGTGGCTGGAGATCTCCCACTATTGCAACTGATCTCTTGGCGATCAGTTCACCTGGAGAAAATGGCTGCTTTGGCAATTGGACTCTATGGCACTGAAGTCCCTCCCTTTCCAAACCCTATCGTCCTCAGGTTCCACCCCCAAAGTCTCCAGGTATTTCCCAAACCAGAGCTGGCAACCCTAGCACTCATAGTGGTCTTAAATGAAATGTATCCCTTGATTGCTTAACTCCTCTTTCCAGAACCCAAACATCCGCAGCTCATTCCTTCCACTCCCGCTGCACTAGGCAAACAGATCTCGCTCTGTTTTCCCTCCTTTTCCCATATTTTGTGTATTTTCCTTGCTGCCGAGATGCAGACCACTTGCTTTCTGAGCAGGACTCCCCACTGGGATCAGGTCAGTGGAATGACAGGCCTGGTATACATCATCCTCTTACCCTCCATGAGAGTGGTGGACAAACAGATGTTAGGAACATGCTGGAAAGTCACGAAGGAAGAAGGCAATCCATAGATAGGCCCACCTTTGCTACCCCTTAGGCTTGCCAACCTCCAGGTGGGTCCTGGAAAGCTCTCAGAATTACAAATGACCTCCAGAGGACAGAGATCAGTTTCCCTGGGGAAAATGGCTGCTTTAGAGGATCGTCTCTGTGGCCTTATATCACACTGAGGTCCTTCTCCTCCCCAAAGCCCATCCTCCTCAGGCTCCACCCTCAAATCTTCAGGTATTTCCCAACCCAGAGTGAGCAACTTTGTTCACTGATCAGATTTTTTCCTTTTAGGGTGGCCAACCTCCAGGTACTAGTTGGAGATCTCCTGCTATTACAACTGATCTCCAGCCTAAAGAGATCAGTTCACCAGGAGAAAATGGCTGCTTTGGCAATTAGACACTATGGCATTTAAGTCCCTCCCCTCCCCAAACTCTGTCGTCCTCAGGCTCCACCCCGAAACCTCCCACCAGTGGTGAAGCGGGACCTGGCAACCATACTTCCTTTCCCTTTGAAAGAGTGTATCAACTGGCATTTATGATCTCTGGGTTGAAAAATTCCTGGAGATTTGGGGGTGGAACCTGGACAGGGTAGAATTTGGGGAGGGGAGGGAGCTCAGCTAGGGTTGCCAACCTCCAGGTACCAGCTGGTGATCTCCTGCTATTACAATTAATCTCCAGCCAATAGAGATCAGTTCACCTGGAGAAAACAGCTGCTTTGGCAATTGGCCTCTATGGCATTGTCCCTCCCCTCTCCAAACCCCCCCTCCTCAGGCTCCAACCCAAAAACCTCCCACCGGTGGCAAAGAGGGACCTGGCAACCCTATGCTCAGCACAAATGTGAAGCCAAAGAGTTAGGGTTAACAGGTACTGCCTGGCAACTGATGGATGTTGGAGTGGTGGTGGAGGACTTACTGAGGGCAAAGAGAAGCATAGGTAGGGTTGCTATCTCTGGGTTGGGGAATACCTGGTGATTTGGGGGGTGGCGCCAGAGGAGGGTGAGGTTTGGGGAGGGGATGGACTTTGTTACAGTATCATGCCATGGAGTCCACCTTCCAAAGCGGCCATTTTTTCCAGTTCTAATCTCAGGAGATCTCCACCTGCTACCTGGAGGTTGGCCATCCTGGTGTGCCATCATCAAAACTCTTTACCCGCCAGGCTGGGGCAACGGGGTCAGAGAAGACTTACCATTATGAAAGGATCTTTTATTTTATTTTATTTTGGTCTGTATCCATAACACTGTTGTCTCAAGGCTGGAGCATGTCAAGTCATTTGCCCCATATAACAAATTATAAACCGAAAGCGTGGAGAATGGAAGGGCGACGGAGCACGATTCCATTCGGCATCTGTCAGCAATCTTGCCCGCCGGAGGCCGAATGGACTTGATCTAGCCCTTGTGTTAGGGAAAACCAACACATTAGTACAAATGTTTTTCTGAGTGCTGCTGGGAGCAGTGATTTAATACTGCTTGATATTTGATAGGAGGTGCCCAGGGAATCGGGGTTGGAAACCAGGAAGTAATATTACATGTAATGAAAATATAAATATATTCCTAAAGGGTTAGGTCATTTTTTCCCCAGTTTCCTTCTTGTATAATCTTAAACTCTCTCTCCCTTTTCTTTTTATCCTTGTGTCTAAAAAGAAGCTGAGGATATTCTTTTGGGAGCCAAGCCGGGGTGGGGTGGGGGCTTCAGTGCCCTTCAGCCACCCCCAGAACAGAAGCAGGTTACAAAGCAATGATACGCAAATGAGCTGGATTTGCACATTTATCAAGGCATTTATACCTGGCACTGTCAGCAGGAGACTCTCCTATGGTACGCAGGGTTGCCAGCTCCAGCTTGGGAGCTGGACATTTGGGGGTGGAACCTGGGGAGGGCAGGTTTTGGGGAGAAGAGGGACCTCAGCAAGGCATAATACCATAGATTCTAACCTCCAAATAAGGCTGGAAAATTCCTGGAGATTTGAGGGGGTGAAGACTGGAGAGCAGGTTGCCAGGTCCCTCTTCGCCACCAATGGGAGGTTTTTGGGGCAGAGCCTTAGGAGGGCGGGTTCGGGGAGGAACTTCAATGCCGTAGAGTCCCATTGCCAAAGCGGCCATTTTCTCCAGGTGAACTGACCTCTGTTGGCTAGAGATTAGTTGTAATAGCAGGAGATCTCCAGCCACCACCTGGAGGTTAGCAAACTAAAGTTAGCGTGCTGTACAGTAGTTTAGCAAGCATACAAAAAAACAGCAACTAATTGCAAAAATATCACAGTGTTATTATAATAGCAACTGGACTTCTGTATAAATGGAAAAGATTATCAACTATACCTCTTGAACCTCTTGAACCTCCTGAAATCACGGGACTCAATATAGTCAAATAGGACTTTGTACCTGCGACTTGATGATTTGTTTTTCTATCATATCTTGGTGTGAAAATTGAACCAGAGATACATATATTTTCTGTTGGCATCAGTGTATATGCTATTATAATAACTCTGTGATATTTTTGCAATTAGTTGCTGTTTTTTTGTATGCTTACCACCTGGAGGTTGGCAACTCTAGAGGGGAAGGAGTTCAGCAGGGATAATGCCATTAACTCCGCTCTTCCAGGTAGCCATTTTCTCCACGGGAACTGATCTGTGTAGTCTGGAGATCAGGTTGAATTCCAGAAAAATCCCATGTGGATCAGGCCCGAACATGGATAATGATGGCCATGTCATGCGTCTATTCTACAGAGGTTGAGTTGCCAACCTCCAGGTACTAGCAGGAGATCTCCTGCTATTACAACTGATCTCCAGCCGATAGAGATCAGTTCACCTGGAGAAAATGGCCGCTTTGGCAATTGGACTCCATGTCCTTGAAGTCCCTCCCACTGGTGGCAAAGAGGGACCTGGCAACCCTATACAGAGAGCACAACATTTGTGAAATTTTGGAGAAGTTCTCAGGTTCCTTTGGCACAGAGTTTTTATTTTTGTTGAGTTTCGAGGGCGAATGATTCTGGCAGTGGCAGTTACCCAAACATTTGCATCCTTTGGCAGACACAGGGCTCCCTCTGCACACACGGATCTTCATCGCCCTGCGTTGCTCAACATCTCCCACACTGCTGTGTTGGGGTTTCGCAGATACCTCCATAAGTCACTGCAAGGGAATTTATTCCCACCCTTTAGCAAAACCACAAGGCATGGAAACTTCTCTGTTATTCTTTGCTTTGAGAATAATAATAATAATGAAACACTAAAAAGAAGTGAAGTCATGCAGGTCCTGCTACGACTACCAAGGGGCTTGTGAAACTTAGTTCAGAATCCTGGCCTGTCCATCTCACAGTGGCGGATGTATGCCCATCAAAGACCCGGTGATTCAGAGAGGAGAGGGAATGACATCACAGCCCGGTTTATTAATGATGTTCGGATGAATGCTGGCTTTCGCACCACCTGCCGCCGTGTCCCCCACCTGGCGATGGCAAGGTCGGCCTCATAACAGCCGTAAATCATAAGGACAGTGGCCTTCAATGCCAGTTCTGCTGAACTCTCCCTAGCTAAGAGTTGTGCGTGCCTTTTAGGCATCCTGAATGGCCACAGCAAGAAACAGGATGCTTGCGGGGAGACAGAGGTGTGCAACAACAATTTCCTTGGGATGTGGAGGTTTCAACCAACCAACCAACCAATCAACCAACCAACCTTCATTGGCATATACTCAGAGATGTAGCATAAGCAGTGTACAAAATTCTGTGTGCATAAATTTTCAATTTAAATATAGTTTAAACTTTGGTCCTAGTTTTGACAACTTCCACCAGAAATTCCACCACCTTTGAAGTGACCTCAGGAATAGAATCATTCAATAAAAGCCGACATACTGAGGATTCTTGGCAAGATTTCATTTTATCAGTCAAGGGTAGAATTGTTTTCTTACGAGGGCCATCGTGCAGATGACAATTTAAGATTATATGCTGTAGACGTGGAGGTTTGAAATGGATAAAACATTGCGCTGGGATTAGGAGACCGGGGTTCAAATCCCTGCAAAGCTGTGAAGCTCAGGGAACATCAAGTGCTCATGGGTGGGCAGTAGGGTTGCCAACCTCCAGGTACTAGCTGAGATCTCCTGCTATTACAACGGATCTCCAGCCGATAGAGATCAGTTCCCCTGGAGAAAATGGCTGCTTGGAATCTATGGCATTGAAGTCCCTCCTCTCCCCATACCCCGCCCTCCTCAGGCTCTGAACCAATAACCTCCTGCCGGTGGCAAAGAGGGAACTGGCCACCCTAGTGAGCAGACAGAAACAGGGCAAGAGGGGAAGACAGGTGGTTTGACAGCAAAGGGGGAAAAGCCCAGATTTCTTCAGGGTTCTCACTCAGACTGGGAGAGCAGCAAATCTTTATGTTGTTTGGAATGGAGTCATCTGATTCCCCCATCCGGAATAATTCAGAGCCATTGTTCAAGTGTTCCAGCTGAAATACCTGCAGACCTTCAGCCAGCAGGTTCAGCACCACCCACTGAATCTGTCCCTGCCCTGCAGGATTCCTGGTTCAAGCCCTGAAGAGAGGCCTTCAACAAGTCTAATCCTTTTTTGCTTAACCTCCAGGTGGTGGCTGGAGATCTTCTGCCATTACAACTGATCTCCCTTTGGAGGTACGATGCCCCCTTGTCACCGCAAAGCCTCCACCTCCGCTAGGGTTGCCAGGTCCCTCTTTGCCACCTGTGGGAGATTTTGGGAGTGGAGTCTGAGGAGGGTGGGGTTTGAGGAGGGGAGGGACTTCAGTGCCATAGAGTCTAATTGCTAAAGCAGCCATTTTCTCCAGGGGAACTGATCTCTGTCAGCTGGAGATCAGTGGTAATAGCAGGAGATCTCCAGCTAATACCTGGAGGTTGGCAACCCTAACCACCGCAACACTCCTAACATTTCCTCTGAAGGCCACAGTCCAATTTGTGATCTTGCTTAGCCTCAGAAAGTGACGTCCGCATGCAGCCAAAGCCAAGCTTTGCAAAGGTGTTTTGGCAAGTGGACGTGAGTGCCACAGCAATGAATAATTAGCCCATCATCCCCCCGGAGGAGAAATGATCTATTTTGGGGAGGGGAAAATTTTTTGGCACTGAGGAAAGCCACAGGGGCAAGATCGCTCCGTGCACAAACAGCTCTTTAAGGTGTTTATGTCACTGGCCAGAAGCAGAAGGAAGGGAAAAAACCCGTTATTTAAGATGGTGGTTTACTGCAAGAAGGGGCAATGTTTACTTTGCCCTAGCGCATGAAGAAACCAGCCTACCATCCCCATCCTCGGCTTATACCATCTGTTGGCTGACGTCATCTTGAGTTTACCCTAGCAACCCAAGTTCCATCGGAGGGTCTTATGATATCACCTCAGTCCCTGCTCTCCCTCAGGGCTACGGCAGAAACAGCCCCTGCACCTATACAAACACCTTTCTGCACAAGCATACGTTTTCTTCTGTTTGCTCAAGTCACCATTGATGAGAAAGTGGGTGTGCAACAGTGAAGGAACACTCCATAAAATTGGGGAAAGGACTCACAACGCTCAGGCAACCCATTTCCCCCCCTTCCACAAAACTGGAGATTTCTCCTCTCGTTGCTAAGATTGCGCAACTATGTGGAGTAGCGTTGGAACAACCATTAGCAGTAACACCAGGACAGACACAATGGAAAGCACTTATTTACACAACTCCTAGTAGTAGTAGTAGAAGAAGAAGAAAAGTTGGGTTTTATATGCTAAGCTGACTTTCTCTACCCCTTAAGGAATAATCAAACTGGCTTATAATCACCTTTCCTTCCCCTCCCCACAACAGACTCCCAGTGAGGTAGGTGGGGCTGAGAGAGCTCTAAGAGAGCTGTGACTAGCCCAAGGTCAGCCAGCTGGCTTCATGTGTAGTTGGCAAGCCTAGTGGTCCTGGACTGTTCACCAATCCCAGTCCAGTGACAAGGGAAGGCCCTACCTACTGCCCAAGTGCATTCATGCAGTATGCTACCTGTGACCTGTCTATCTGGTAGGCATCAGGGCCTACTGACTCCTCTCCACCTCTGGCACTCCAGGCGATCACCTAGGTAATGCCTAAGGGATGAGTCAGCTCTGTTCAAAATGTACTGCGTAAAAGGAGAAACAAATTTCAAAAAGAATGAAATAAGGATGATTTGCTCTTTCTTATCTAAAATGCCAGAGCTTATCCCTTATCACCATAGTTATCTTGCTGTCATAATAATAATAACAGGCAACAGAATTTCAGGACTGTTCAAAACCCTTCACAGAGGGGGTCAGTAATTTGCCAAACATTTTCTCATTTGGACACTGACTTCACATTTGATGCAGCTGAACCAACGGCCAAAAGGATAGTACCTTGCCAAACATTTGTGTCGTTCTGGTGCTCTTCCGCACCCTTTGGCTGTTCCTTCTCCGCAGTGTCGTTTTCCTTCTCCTTTGTGCTCACTGTCCATTTGTTTGTTCTGCTGTTGAATCGAACTTGATGTGGTGACCACTGTGCTTTCGTTGAGAGTGTGGGTTCTGATGCGATGACATGATGGACCCTGGTCCATAAACTATCATGGGCTGCTGCAGAAGTCTGACTGAACAGTAATGTGTAAGAAAATGAAGTCAAGGGCAGTCAGGGCAAATAAGCAGGTGCAAAACGGAGGAAAGGAGGGCACAAATTGTCATTAACGGAACTCTGTTGTAAAGGCTCCTGCCTTCTCTGTGATTCTCCCAGTTGCCATGTGGGGGTGGGGTGGGGGGTTGATGGCATCACATACCCATGCAAGAACTTTACCATTAATGGTGCTCCTAAAATTCTCAACTCTAAATGTCCCTCCAGATGTTGGAGCTCCAAATTACCTTGTCTTGTTTCCAAAGAGGGACTGATACATTAAGAATCCTCAATGCCTCCGTCTTTGATTTCCAAACTTTGTACCGAGGACTATGCATGCACCATTTGCCGCCATTTTCCATTCCCATGTAGGTTTTCCTCTCATTCCGCTTTACAGATGGACATGTGTACATTGACAGGATACTCTTAAGGAGCAATCTAGATGTGATTGTATGCATGGTTCTATCAACGTTCTCTTTTGCACACCAGTAAAACACAACAAAGAAGACCCTTAAAACAAACCAAATGTATGAAGCCATCAATACAGTATTCTGTCAATGTTCCCAGACGTAACAGTTGTACAAAGGGGTGGGGAGAGATACAAATGAACACAGGAAAGTGAAAACTGCAGCAATTGGCGCATTCCAGAATTAATTTTAGAAATTCTTTAAGTTAAATCAGCATTATAAACGCGGTGAAATATAATGCAAAGGAAAATAGGGAACAGCAGAAAGCAGAACAGGGGAAATCGACTCATCATAAAGTCTTCACATTTCCTCTGCTCTAGCAGAGGAAATATATTCAACAGGGTGGTTCGTCATGGCTGTCAATTTGACCTAGTTTCCCGTTGGAGTTCACGTTAAAATAATTGTGGATCTTTGGTAAAACTGATCAACATGAATAAAACCAACAGCTGAACTCTCCAACAGAATGTGGATCACCTGTGTCCTCAAATTAAAAAAAAAATGGAGTTCCTACAGTACTGATTAGGGTTGCCAGGTCCCTCTTTGCCACCAGCGGGAGATTTTTGGGACAGAGCCTTAGTAGGGCGGGGTTTGGGGAGGGGAGGGACTTCAATACTGTAGAGACCAATTGCCAAAGCGGCCATAATCTCCAGGTGAGCTGATCTCTATTGGCTGGAGATCCTTTGTAATAGCAGGAGATCTCCAGCTAGTACCTGGAGGTTGGCAACCCTGGTACTGATCCTTAACCTAGTCTCCAGAAGAGGAGGTGGACCCAGATAAAGTTGATTCTGGACTGGGCCCCTAGGATAATGACTGCTCGAGACTTGGAGCATGTGCAGAGTGCGTTTTGCTGGCCTCTTAGTAACCATGCCTAATATTGTGTTAGAAGAGAGTCCTGGGGGTGCCGTGAAAAATTATGACAGTGGCCTGTGGGGATGTGTGGGAAGCCCGGGTAAGAAGTTAATTACTTCTCAGCATATCACTTTACACTTGTTCCATAGCATCAAATCCTTCCTTTCTCGCTGCCCCCCTCTTTCCATTCAGGGCTGTTGCTGAGGCAAAGGCCTACAGCTGATTTCAATTTAAAAACATCATTTGGGGATAATATTATTGTTCCTCTTGTGCTCTAGGTTTCTTCAAAAAAACATTTTTTGGGTTTTTTTGTTTTTCTGCTGCCCTGGACAGTACAATCTCTTGTTTCCATAGAAACTCAACATGGCTTCCTCGCCTCTCCAGTACCTGATGAAAGCTCTTGTTAGAAACACGTTAAGCAAACACAAAGCCTCTAATGTTCCACAGGTGGATCTAGAAACAAGCTTTTAATGCTGCCATTTCCATAGCAAGGATCACTGTTGGTATTCCAGCAGCTAGGTTTGCCAACCTCCAGATACTAGCTCGAGATCTCCTGCTATTATAACTGATCTCCAGCCGATAGAGATCAGTTCACCTGGAGAAAATGGCCACTTTGGCAACTGGACTCTATGGCATTGAAGCCCCTCCCCAAACCCCGCCCTCCTCAAGATCCGCCCTAAAAACCTCCCGCTGGTGGCGAAGAGGAACCTGGCAACCCTACTGCCCTCCTGTTTTGCTGTCCTGCTTCCACCCACCAACCAGATGAGCATTGGCGGGCGTTGGCAACAATGACTGGGAATTTGCCTACCATTAATGGTAAGCCTACATGTTCACCCTTGATGGCACCACCCCGTATTCCCAGCCCCCCTGTCTCCCACCAGGTACCAGCCTCCAGCTGGCAAGCCTAGGTCCTTGGCATGTCAGACTGTAGCCCAGGCCAAATATGGCCTGTGTGGTTGGAGACTAGTCCCACCCTAGAATCCACCACCAGCATCTGGTTAATCTGAAAACAACTTGATTCATAATTGTATTGTGATGTCCAGCGGTGTACTTCGTCTGGTGTTTGCAGCACTGAATGTTATCTATTCTGTTTCTTTTCTTTTCTTTGTTCTCTGTTCCCACTGATATCATAAGTACATTTTCCCCATCTTTTTATCAATAGGCACATGCCATTCCCTTTCCTTCTATCTTTCTGCGCTCTGTTCTTTTTTAGCAAAAGTCCTTTGACACTATAACGAATAAATTATGGCATCAGCTTTTTTGGGTTCTTCGTCAAATGTGTGGCATTCCTATGCATGTCTACTCCGAAGTAGCCCTGCAGCTCAGTCCTATGAACATTTACTTGGAAGTAAGTCCCATTGTATTCAATGAGCTGGATCTCTCTGGAGTGTAATTCTGCTCCCTGCGGTGGAAGGAAAAGGAAGCAAATCTACATATGTTTATCACTGTTACGTGAACATCTGTAGATCACTAACTCAGAAGAACTTGATGAAATCTGTTTAATGGGAAATGCATTGTTCTGGAATGAACCACCATCCTCCCCATTTGCAAACATGCAATTCCATCTTGGTGCACACTGGAAACTGAGGAGTTTGGGCAACCGTGTTTATCAGCCCCTGCCAAGGATATACATAAAGGAAATAGGATAGCAGCAAGTGAATTATGCAAGGGTCCCACATTAAATTGCGTGTAAATTTAGGAATGTGCAAAGTACTGAAATACTTGTTTGGATGTAAGAATCTGTGAACAGCCCTGCTAAATCAGACCAATGGTCCATCTAGTCATAAGAACATAAGAAAGGCAATGCTGGATCAGACCAAGGTCCATCAAGTCCAGCAGTCTGTTCACACAGGGGCCAACCAGGTGCCTCTAGGAAGCCCACAAACAAGACGACTGCAGCAGCATTATCCTGCCTGTGTTCCACAGCACCTAACATAATAGGCATGCTCCTCTGATCCTAGAGAGAATAGGCATGCATCATGACTAGTATCCATTTTTACTAGTAACCATGAATGCCCCTCTCCTCCATGAACATGTCCATTCCGCTCTTAAAAGCCTTGCAAGTTGGCAGCCATCACCACATCCTGGGGCAGGAAGTTCCACAATTTAACTAGTCCTGCACCCTGTTTCACACAAAGGCCAACCAGATGTCCTGAGAGGGCTACAAGCAGGGCACCGAACCCAAGAGTTGCCCCCTTGCCATTGTTATTCATAGATTTACTGGTACTTACCACAGAGGTCCCATTTAGACATCATGACGAAACACCATTGATGGACTAACCCTCCATGAATCTATCTAATCCCCCAATATTGCATCCTTTGGCAGTGAATTTCACAAGTGAATTTACTCATTGAGTTAAGAAGGCTTTCTTTTCGTTTGTCCTGATCTTGATTGTACTACTCATCCATTTCATTTGTGCCCATAAGATCTACTATAACAAGAGGAAGAAAAAAAATTAATAACATAAGAAAAGCCCTACTGGATCAGACCAAGGTCCATCAAGTCCAGCAGTCTGTTCACACAGTGACCAAACCAGGTGCCTCTAGGGAGCCCACAGACAAGACGACTGCAGCAGCATTATCCTGTCTGTGTTCCACAGCACCTAATATAATAGGCAGTATAAATTCTCTGTAGCCACTTCCTCCACCCCAGAATAATTTTATAAACCACAGTCATTCTTATCTAAATTAAAAAGGCCTTAACCATTTTCTTGTACAGAAGGTGCTCTGACCCCTTGTTCATTTTGGTTGCCCTTTTCTGCACCTTTCCTGCTTCTACAATAGCATCTCTGAGATACATCAAACAGCACAGCACACAGTATTCTAATTTGATTTGACATTTTCAGGTGAGACTTACTACATAGGTGTCTCTATGTGCCTGATTACAGTGCCATGTGCACCAGTGGCTGCCAGGCACCCGGATCTGTATCATTTCACACGTGTATTCTTGTGATGCCTCATGGGAATTATCTGCCCCCCCTGACCCCCATTTTTAAAAACTTTAACACTACTAAAATGTGCCTCAGGACATGTTACAACACAGAGATCTTGCCACATCACCCACACTAAAAAGTAAAAGGAAAGGCAGGCATATTGTCCTGATAAATTTGCACATGAATATCCTTTTTAGATGTAAAGCTACTCAATACTACTCATCATGTAGAAGAAGAAGAGTTGGTTTTTATACCCCGCTTTTCTCTGCCTTTAAGGAGTCTCAAGGTGGCTTACAATCCCTTTCCCCTCCAGGCAGCAGACACCTTGTGAGGTAGGTGGGGCTGAGAGTTTGGAGAGAACTGTGACTGGCCCAAGTTCACCCAGCGGGCTTCATGTGGAGGACTGGGGAATCAAACCCGGTTCTCCAGATTAGTGTCTGCCACTCCTAGTCACTATGCCACACTATGCCATGTACATCCACATCTATGAGCAGCTTGGAATGCAAGGGGTTGCAGCAAGAGGGGGTGACAGTGAATTTGGGGCCCTATGCTGGACTTTTGCCCAAGGCCACAGAATCACAAAGAATGCCCCCAGAAAAGAACTACTATTTCAATTCTGCACATCTATACCTGTTAGGGTTGCCAGGTCCCTCTTCACCACTGGTGGGAGGTTTTTGGGGGTGGAATCTGAAAAGGGCGGGGTTTGGGGAAGGGAGGAACCTCAGTGCCATACAGTCCCATGGCCAAAGCGGCCATTTTCTCCAGGGGAACTGATCTTTGTCAGCTGGAGATCAGTTGTAACAGCAGGAGATATCCAGGAGGTAGCTGGCGGTTGGCAACCCTAATACCAGCGAGCAGCTTGGGATATTCATCTGTTTCTCCAGTTGATCCAAAGTAGGAGGTCAGGGTGGACTGATCATACAGCAAAGGTAGCCTCCTGGACAACCCAGTCCTAAGAAGTACCCAGATGATGCAACACCAGTTAAAAAAAGTAAACAAACCCGAGCAGCAACACTTATTTGAGCTGGGATGACCCCTTTCTTCTTCTTGCACTGCATTTATTTTGGCGGCACAGGATGCTCACTGTCCATGTAGCCAACTGTGATCTGGGTCGCGATAAGTGCAAGACAGCTGCAGAGGGCCAAGGCTGACTTTTTTTCTTTGTGGCGAACAGCTGTTCGGGCCTGAGTCACTGGGGGTGTGATGGCACCCCCCCTCGTCCCAAATCTCTCTCCAAATTGCTGTTTTGTTTGGAGCTTCTATTTCTCACATGGAACTGAACAGGCAGAAGAGCCTTGAAGACATGACTCCCCAAAGGAAGGAGCCAATTATATCTATTGGGATTGGAAATAGGGATGCCGGCCTCCAGGTGGGACCTGGGGATCCCCTGGAATTACAGCTCATCTCCAAACTACAGAGATCGGTTCCCTTGGAAGAAATGGATGCTTTGGAGGGTGGACTCCATGACATTGTACCCCACTGAGGTCCCTGTCTTCCCCAGGCTCCATCCCCAAATCTCCAGGAGTTTCCCATCCTGGATCTGGCAACCCTACCCCTCATTCCTTGCTGGTGGCCGGGTAGGGGACCTGGTAGGGTTGCCAGGTCCCCACTGCCAATCAGTGGGAGGTTTTAGGGGGTGGGGCTAGGTGGCTGCTGGTGCGCATGGGCCAGCATGGTATAGTGGTTAAGAGCGGTAGTTTAGAGTGGTGGACTCTGATCTGGAGAACCGTGTTTGATTCCCCACTCCTCCACATGAGCGGCAGAGGCTAATCTGGTGAACTGGGTTAGTTTCCCCACTCCTACACAGGAAGCCAGCTGAGTGACCTTGGGCTAGTCACAGCTCTGTTAGAGAGCTCTCTCAGCCCCCCCCCCCCTACCTCACAGGGTGTCTGTTGTGGGGAGGGGAAGGGGAGGTGATTGTAAGCCAGTTTGAGTCTACCTTAAGTGGTAGAGAAAGTCGGCATATAAAAAACAACTCTTCTTCTGGTTTTATTTCTGGAAGTGCTGCATCGCTGCAGCTGCTTTAACACTCAAGCCTCCAAAATGTGGGGGTTTGAATGTTAAATTGGCCATGGCAATGCGGCGCTTCCGGAAGTAAAACCAGAAGTGTCGTCATCGCATAACCGCGACCGTGCGCATAAGCAACTTCCGCTCCAGAGTTGATGGGAGAATTGGCGGGCAATTGCCCCCCAATACCACCCACCTGGCAACCCTACAACCTGGCCAGTTTAATTGGGAGAGTATTCACATTTACATCTTATTTTATACTTCTGAGATGAGCTTTGACCCCAAAGTGCACCCCATCGAAAGCAAGTTCTCAAGAAGTCAAGATTTCTTCCCAGTGGCCTGGACCCCATCCAGTGAAACTGACTCATCATTAGGTCCCATGAAAAGCAACAGCGGCCCTTCAGTCCCTCCTTTCCAGATAAAGTCTGAGGTGGATCAAAAACCATCATCAAATAAAACAAACCAATAAAAAGAAAGAAATGGATTGCAAATTGCAGGAGAGGGGGGCAGTAACGTCAGCAGTAAAAGAAAAAAGCCACACTTCACAAGGAACTGACGCAAAAAGATAAAATAAAAGTATAAAATGCGAGTCATCTAAAGGGAGGGGAGTGCAACAAAAATAAGCAAGTCCGTGGACTTAACAAAGCACAGCCTGAACTGAAAATGTTCTTTTTTGTCATCTGAATTGCAATAGAGATGGTATCAGGCAAACTTCAGCGGGGGGGAGGCCTGTTCTACAAATGGTGCCATTGTAAGAAGCCCCTTTCCCCTGTCACCAACCCTGCCCCTCTCTGCTGACAGATGGGGGGCAGCTAGGGTTGCCAACCTCCAAGTAATAGCTGGAGATCTCCTGCTATTATAACTGATCTCCAGCCGATAGAGATCAGTTCATCTGGAGAAAGTGGCTGCTTTGGCAATTGGACTTTATGGCATTGAAGTCCCTCCCCTCCCCAAGCCCCACCCTCCTCAGGCTCCACCTCCAAAATCTCCCACCAGTGGCAAAGAGGGTCACGGCAACCCTAGGGCCAGCAGATTTTCACACTGCATGGAAGCAGATAGCCCTTGTTCAGTGGGTCTGTGATTAAGTTGTTTCCTTGGGTTCCGTGTCCAAGGAAGGGTTGACATACAAATGATGAAGGAAGGGAGGACATAATTGCAGGTGGTGTTTCCTGCTTGTTCTTGCAGTAGCTTGATACTATTCCTCTGCATGAACTGGGTTGCATCCTTTTTGAGTATCCCTCATGTAGTCAGATATCAATATTAGATGGGGATCAGTTAATTGCTGGCTAGACATGTTTTGAACTTGAGGACTAGGGAAGCCATACATTTCACCATGAACTCATTCAGTGGTTGGACATACCTTTCGTCGTGACCATCGATGATCAGATGAGAGGCAATCACTAGGTCTGTTTAGTTCGACTTGAACACCTACCAAATGGGTTGATGTTGAGTATTTATGGTTTGTATATGTTTTGTTTTTTATTATTATTACAAAATTAAAAAATAAAAAGCAGCCATTAATGTTACTATGGACTACATAGATGAACACTGAAGTTGCGGAGGCTAATCTGGTGAACCGGGCTGGTTTCCCCTTACCTACACATGAAGCCAGCTGGGTGACCTTTGGCTAGTCACAAACTCTCAGCCCCACCTACCTCACAGGGTGTCTGTTGTGGGGAGGGGAAGGGAAGGGGATTGTAAGCTAGTTTGATTCTCCCTTAAGTGGTAGAGAAAGTCAGCATATAAAAACCAACTCCTCCTCCCCCTCCTCCTCCTTCTTCTTCTATGGTAAAATTCTTTAAAAGACAACATTTATTTACCAATAAGATTTCCAGGGTATAAGCGTTCAAAACACTTGGAAGCTTATATACTAGAGATCTTGTCTCAAAGGTGCTACTGGATTTGAACCTTGATCTTCTTCCATCCAGTAACTACCTTCCTGCACAGTGCTAAAGATCTGTGGAAAAGTCATGCCAGCTCTTGCTACTTTCTCCCTTTGTCTCCCTTTCCCAACATCTACAAGCCATTCCCACCAGAACTCATTCCCCACTCACAGTTATTTGAATTGAAAAGTGTGTTTGACTAGAGGGCTTTTAAAGAAGCAATCAAAATCGGAAATCACTCGCAATGGGGCTGTAAAATCGAAAGCAAGGGATTAGCTAATAACCTGCGCTCTGAAAAAAACCCCACAACAACACTCGCGCTCCAGCCCAGAATATGCGCTCTAGCAAATAAACGTGGGTTGTTGTTAAACTTCACCAGCTGCACGGCTGTTTTCCACTGGGCCCAGGGCGAAACTTTAAGGGGCCACAGAGCAGAGGAAAAATTTCCATCATTTCATAATTGGGGCAAAATGTTTGAGTCTTTGCAATGCAGATGTGGGTTGTGAACCTCCTCAGTCTACTTTTTTTTTTAAAAAAAAGCCCACGTACAGCTCATTCTCCAAAATGTAGCAATCCTATTTTTGTTTTTAAAGGGGGGGGGGGAAACCAAGCAATGAATTTGTGTTTCAGTAAGAGTGCAAGACTCTGTTCTGGCTGGACTCCGCCTAGTGTCTCTTTGGGGCCTTCTCCTCTTGAGTCAGGGTGAAAGGTGAAAACCAAGGCATGATGGATGCTGCCTGGCGTTCCTTGGAAGCCACAGAGGGTAGGGGGAAATTGGAACTGCCCTCTCGTGCCAGCGTCTGTGCACAAGTCACACTTTCAAAGCTAACTCTGGCCCACGGAGGTTTGTGGCTTGAAAATGAAACCATTGAAGTCCAGATTCCCGCAATCAGATTAATGGATAGCTACAATTGTATGCAGTCCCATGCTGCCTCCTAGGAGAGCCTGGGAATAAAATAGGCCTCATTGTGGAGTGGTATGGGAGGCTAAGAGCTGCGGAATCTGCATGTGGGCCAGCTGCGCGCTTTGAGAAACAAAAGCATCCATGGCTGGAGAACTATATATTGGAGAATTACTTGTTGATACTGGTAGGCCTTGATGGCCCAGGCGAGCCTGATTTTGTCGGATCTCAGAAGCTAAGCAGGGTCAGCCCTGGTTAGGGTTGCCAACCTCCAGGTACTAGCTGGAGATCTCCTGCTATTACAACTGATCTTCAGCTGATACAGATCAGTACGCCTGGAGAAAATGGACGCTTTGGCAATTGGACTCTATGGCATTGAAGTCCCTCCCCTCCACAAACTGCCCTCCTCAGGCTCCACCCCGAAAACCTCCTGCTGGTGGTGAAGAAGGACCTGGCAACCCTAGCCCTGGTTAGTACTGGGATGGGAGACCACAAAGGAAGTCCTGCTTCTGGTCGTTATGCAGAAGCAGGCAATGGCAAACCACCTCTGTTCGTCTCTTGCCTTGAAAACCCTACTGGATTGCCAGAATAAAAGCTGGTCATATATGGATGTGAAGGGTGAGAGAATGAGAATGTCTGAATGTTTTTTTAATGTAGGTGGTATCACTAGGAGTCATGTAGTGCAATCCTAAACAAAGTTGCATCCTTGGGCTCTGTTTAGGATTGCACTAAGACTTGATAAAGAGGATTTCCTATTCTATCCTTCCAGTGGACCCATGGGTCACCAAACATCATCAGGAGGGGATTGACCTTGAACAGAAAGTCATCCAGCAGTGGGATGCAGGTTGTAGTTTCAGGTAATAAGTTCTAGACAGCAGGGTCTGCAGGACCTTGGAGAGCTCTTGGGGAATGCAGATGTTGATCCTACAAGGTACAAAGTACGCTGGAGCTGCACAGAAATTGACATTGCAGAAGGAGGATGTCTTATCCTGCTGCAACAGGCCCAAACCCACCCACTCCAGAGCGGCATAGCAACCACCTGAGATGTGACTATTGAGCCTGCTCAAATCTAAGTTGCCCGAGCAGCCTCTTTGAGGTTAGTAGCTGAAGTTGGGAGTTGGAGAGCTGCAGCCTGTGTGTGTGTGTATGTGTGTGTGTGAAGTGCTGTCAAGTTGCTTCCAACTCATGGCGACCTTATGAATTAATGACCTCCAAAACGTCCTATCCTTAACAGCCTTGCTCAGGTCTTGCAAACTGAGGGCCATGGCTTCCTTTAGAAAGTCAATCCATCTCATGTTGGGGCTTCCTCTTTTCCTGCAGCCTTCCTCTTTTCCTGGCATTATTGTATTTTCTAGTAAAACTTGTCTCTCATAATGTGTTCCTTATTCATGAACACATGAACACATGAAGCTGCCTAATACTGAACCAGACCCTTGCTCCATCAAAGTCAGTATTGTCTACTCAGACCGGCAGCAGCTCTCCAGGGTCTCAGGCAGAGGTCTTTCACATCACCTACTTGCCTAGTCCCTTTAACTAGAGATGCCAGGGACTGAACCTGGGACCTTCTGCATGCCAAGCAGATGCTTTACCACTGAGCTATGGCCCTTCCCAAAGTATGATAGCCTGAGTTTAGTCATTTTAGCTTCTAGACCGAGTTCAGGTTCCAGACTTCTAATCTCCTAATGTGCTGGCTATTGAACGTCCCATTTTGTTGATTGTGCCGACTCACTACGTGTAATCCACCTTGAGGCCCTGTGAGAAAGGCGGACTATAAATAACATAAACAAACAAACAAACACAATTTTCTTTTTAAAGGGGTTTTAAGGGGTAACAATTTGGGTTACCAACTTCCAGGTGGGGCCTGGAGATCTCCCAGAAATGCAACGGATTTCCAGATGATAGAGATCAGCCACCCTGGAGAAAATGGCAGCTCGGGAGGGTGGAGTCTATGGCATCACATCCCTCCCACCCCCAAACTCTGGCCTCCTTAGGCTCCAGAGTTAGCAACCCTATAATAATCCGCTTATTTCCTTGCTGTAAAACCAGAGCAACATTGAATTGAGAAACACCAGAGTAAACGAACAAAAAGGAGAGCCAGTCAGTGTGTGTGTGTGAGGGGGCTGTCTGAACCCCCAAATTGTAAGAGAAACTCAACTCCATTCCGGGGAAGAATGAACCCCAGTGGTATTAAATCACCTCAGAAGGAGGAGACTTGAGAGTGTTTATTAGCAGCCATAACCTTAATCAACTAACACTCAGAGAAATATAAAGAAACCCTCCCCCCTCCCCTTGAGCTGCCTCCAAAGCCAAATAAAGGAGGAAATGGGACTTCTCTCAAGCCTCTTCAAGTCAAGTGTATTGGGTTCTAAAAATACCACTAATTCTTGGGAAGCTGCCAAAGCCTAGGAGGACAAAGCCAGAGGATCCATTGCATGCGGCCCCACGTCCCTCTGCAGACAACACCTGATGCTGGAGAAAGAAAGGCCGTTCCCAGAATGCAGTTGGACAGTTGCCCGATCCTGTATGCTTTGGAGACTTTCAGAGATAATCTGTAACCACACAAGGTGTTAGCTGTGTCAGGGAAAGGGGAGGAGAGAAATCCTTGGCTAGCGCTGTGATGACTAGGAATGGCAAGAGATGAGTGCTGAAGGAGGAGCTGGGCTAGGGTTCCCAGCTCCAGGTTCAGAAATACCTGGAGATTTTGGGAATAGGCGGTCCTAAGTCATGTAGGGCTTTAAAGGTTAATGCCAGCACCTTGAATTGGACCTGGGAGCAAATTGGGAGCCAATGGAGATGGAACAAGACTGGAATGTTATGATCCCTATATCCCACTCCAGTCAGTGTTCTGGCTGAAGCATTTTGTATCAACTGTCGCTTCTACAGTCTTCAAGGCCAGCCCCAAGTACAGCACATTGTAGTAATCTAATCTAGATGTTACTAGGGCATGTACCACAGTGGCAAGAACTTCATGAGATGGGTGAAACAGGTCAGGTTTGGGATGCCCTGGCCTGATTTGCAGTCACATGTGCACTAGGGGACTCATCCAATTCTGTTCCAGAGTATGGCACAGGGTGGGAGGGGCTTCAGGCTTCTCTCCTGCACAAGGATTAAAGCTTGGATGTTCTGCCCACAGAGCAAATGCTCTGCTACTGAGCCATGGGCCCTTCCCAAATACAAATGCAAACTGGCCACCAGTTTCAGGTAGGGTTGCCAGGTTGCCCCTTTCCTCCGGTAGGAGGTTTTTGGGGCAGAGGTGAGTAAAGATCGCGCGCGCATGGCCGCGCTAACACGATTGTGTCACTTCCGGTTTACACCCAGAAGTACCGCATCACAAGGGGGCTTTTAACACTCAAACTGGGAGTTTGAGTGGTAAAAGGCCCATTGCGATGTGGCGCTTCTGGGTGTAAACTAAAAGTGACATGGCGCGGCAAGCAGGCAAGCATGCATGCGTTGCCTGCCGACCCTCAGCTGGTCAGCAGGCAGCCAGGTGGATTGGTGGGGGTTTGCCTGCTCCCACCTGGCACTTGGCAACCCTAGTTTCAGGAGATCTGAACACTACCTTGAGACTGGCAAACTGTCCCATCAGCCAAGACGGAAAGACTCCAAGGCAAGGCCCAGTGGTAGACTGCAAGGTGCTTCTCAACTGGTCACACAGCTTCTTCTGCAAGCTCAGTACTCTGGGCAGATTTCCAGCAGGTGGGCCGTCCTCAGAAAAGCGACACCTGAAAAATGCTGTTGGAAAAGATAGGGTTCCTTCTGAACTGCAGGAGAGATTATCTGATGCCCTGAAGCATAAAAAGGGAGTGAGCCGTCCATTCTTGTTCCGTCCCGCGAAAGCGAACCTGAAGAAAAACACACTCCATCAGGATGTTCATTCACTGCCCACCCCCTAAAAAAACACACAAAAAAAAACCCAGCCTTCATACTTTGCAGCCTTTACATACATTATGTAAAACTACATTTGAAAGCTGAGAAAAGAAACAGACCTGGTCTGAGAGGTGTGTGTAACTAATCACGGGGCTAATCTCTTCTGGCACTGAAAGATATTCAGCCAAAGAATTTTGCAGGCCCGCAACAACTCCAGGGGTAATTTAAGCTTTGAGGAAACAGAGTCAAAAGGGGACTTGCGTTCCCATACAAGCCTCTCCATTTCCAGAGACTGGGACCCCCAAGCCAAAATCCAAAACCTTCCAGACATAACAACAGAAAGAACTAGGCCCGCAGCGGGAGTGGCTAACCTCAGTCCAAGAGAAAGCCAGCTTCGGCATCTGTCCAGGGCAAACGCAGCCATTGAACCAACAGGAATTGGTTCCTTAAGGGTGGGGGAAGAGAGGTATTGATGGATAAAGAGGACCTTTCTTGTTTTGTTTTGTTTTCATAGGTTGTCGCCATGAACTGTTTCGTTTCACCCGTCTTCATGGCCGGTATCTCCAGTTTGTTGGTTTCTTTTATGGTGTTTGTTCATTGTATGCTGTTCAGGCACAATGGATGTAGAAGTAAGGCAAAAAAATTACATACATGCAATGGATAAAATATGACGTGAGAAAACAGAAAATAGCATGGAAAGAAAGATTCAGGGGTTCTGTTCACACATGGGAAAGCAAAACAGGAGAGCTGCAAAGTTTGGTGGCATTCCTAGCGATAGATTTAAGGTTGGCTCAGTTATGAGGTGAGTTATGTTGGAGAAGCAGAAGAAGAAGAAGAGGAAGAAGAAGAAGAAGAGTTGGTTTTTATATGCCGATTTTCTTTACTACTTAAGGAAGTATCAAGCCAGCTTACAATCACCTTCCCTTCCCCTCCCCACTACAGACACCCTGTGAGGTAGATGGGGCTGAGAGAGCTCTAAGAGCTGTGACTAGCCCAAGGTCACCCAGCTAGCTTCATGTGTAGGAGTGGGGAAACAAATCCAGTTCACCCGATTAGTGTCCGTCACGCATGTGGAGGAGTGGGGAATCAAACCCGGTTCGCCAGTCCACCGCACCAAACCACCACTCTTAAACACAGGATCCCTAGGAATGGATGGGTGTGTGTATGTGTGTGTGGAGGTGGGCCGTGTCTATTGTAAGAAGCCTTGGGAGGTACAGGGTATCACTATAACATCTTGCACCCCCTAGCTGCAAGTTCGGTGAAGGCTGGCCATGCACTGGTAGGTGTAAAGGCTAACGTAAGAACATAAGAGATGGCCTGCTGGATCACGCTGAGGTCCATCAAATCCAGCATCTTGTGTTACACAGTGGCCTACCACTGGTAGGGTTGCCAACTCTCTCCTGAAAATACTGCCCATCAGCTTCATTGGATGCCCTTGAGTTCTAATATTTTGGGAGAGGGAGAAAATGTTCTCTGTGTTCGCTCTCTGTGCCCCATGCACAATTTTATACATCTCTATCATGTCCCTCCTTAATTGATTCATAAACATTCACCCATCTTGCAATACATCAAACCTTTCCACTCTGCAGACTACCTTGGATTCCTGGAAGTATCCAAATATCGAAGGGCCTTTACTCTTGCACATTTCAACTCCTTACCTTCAGCTCTCCTGGAAGGCAGGCATCTCCGTACTCCCTTTCATCAATGATTATGCCCATGCAAAACAGAGAAAGTGGAAACAATAGAACATGTCCTGCTGCAATGTCCCTTCTACAATGACATAAGATCGCAGTACATTCTCCCTGTATTGTCATCCTTTCCTGGGAGATCTGATGAAGCTAAAGTTTCCCTTCTCTTAGCAGACTCCTCTCAGGAGATAACCACTCAAGTAGTCATTCCTTAATTGATTCTTTTCTGAACTGAAAAGTCCCACACTCTCCACCCTTTCCTCATGGGAAAGGTACCCCAACCACATAGTCACCTTGGCTGGAAGGTCAGTGACACTTGCCAAACATCTCATGATTAGAGGTACAAAGAGCCTGGCCTTGCTTTACATCTGGTCACAGGAACATGTAAAAATAGAGGCCCCTCTCTCACTCCTAAGAGAGGGTACGGTTGCAGGGGAAACAGCACCACTAAAATCAGAGAGGCGGATTTTTATGTTCTGTAGTTATGGCAGTGTAGTTGTGGTCCTATCTACAAAGAAGCCAATGCAACTCAGCCTAATCCGCCGAGAACAGGCAACGTGTGAGGTCTAGCGCTGACATCAGGAGTGAGCATCCCATCCCCGGAGGCTGGATTAAACAAGAAAGAGAGAACAAGCCTTGATCCGCGAAAGCTGTCAACAGCCAGCGGCAGGTGCAGCTTCCGCACACTTTCTGATGGATAATTGCTGCAATGTCAATCTCACACAGACAAAATGGATTGTGTATCTTTTTTTTTTTTTAAATCAAACATCTGTCTGGATAAGGGGTACGTAAGCTTCAAAGTGGTAGACAACCCTACAGTGGTCAGAATGGCAAAGAAGGGAGCTGATGAATGAGTTCATGAGTGTCTCTTCATCACTGGATGACTGAAACATCTAATGCAAGGCCCATAGCTCTGGGAAGAACATCTGCTTTAGATACATTAGATCCTAGGTTCAGTCCCCAGCTCCTCCAGTTGAAGGATTTTAGATAGCTGTGTTGGCAAAGATCTGTGCCCAAAACATTGTTGTTGTTGTTGTTGTTTTTGCCAGGGACTAACCTATACTGGGCTAGCCAAATCAGTTGTTCCACCCTGTATAAGGCAATTTCATGTGTTTGACAGCAGTTGATGATTTACCAGTCTCCTGCCAGCTCATCTTAAACGCATGAATTCCCAGCTGAAGCAGTTCACACATTCAGATACAATTTATTGAATCTTAAATCACTGTGCATGGAGAACTGACTGATGCATAACCATGTATCAAAACTGCCTGGATTCCCTTCTGAATAGAATCAGGGGTTTATATCTCAAAGAATGGACGGAGCATGGTTGTATTTTTATTTTTGAAATATACATTTGCGTGCATGCAAAGAAAGCAGTTATTTCAAGTGCTGCTTTCACTTCCACACACGTTGGGGGAATACTTTCAAGAACAGCAATAGAAATACCTACAGGAAGAACCTTTGTAGAGCACATGAGATTGCTGGAAGAAAAGTTGGTTTTTATATGCCAACAGTTTCTACTTTTTAAAAAGGAGAATCAAACCAGCTTACAATCTCCTTCCCTTCCTCTTCCCATAACAGATACCCTCTGAGGTAGGTGAGGCTGAGAGAGTTCAGAGAGAACTGTGACTAGCCCAAGGTCACAATGCTGGCTTCATGTGTAGGAGTAGGGAAACCAATCTGGTTCACCAGATTAGAGTCCGTCGCTCATGTGGAGGAGTGGGGAATCAAACCCAGTGCTCCAAATTAGAGTCTACCGCTCTTAACCGCTACACCACTCTGAGTTGAAGGCAACAGAAAGATGAAGAAGGATGCTTGGTTTCAATGTTAATGACTGCAAGATTTTAAGTTCTTGCTTCACTGATATGATTGGTACTGACTTAGCTTTGCAAGGTTCTGTATCATGTGCATACTACAACCCTACCACAGCAAAATTTCATGTTTCTGAGGAAAGGAGTTCTAGCAGCCATGCAAAACTTACAGTGCAATCCAGTGGAAAAAGCCCACAAGACCCTGGGCTTAGGTCTTCAAAGACATATAGGGTGAAAACGCATGGTCGCTTTAGCCTCCTTTATTCCATGTTTCAGCCAGGATTCAGCCAGAATCGAACACATGTTTGGTGAAAACGCATGCGTTCGATCCTGGCTGAATCTTGGCTGAAACAGGGAATAAAGGAGGCTAAAGCGACCATGCGTTTTCGCCCATAGATTGATTGTTTGGATTAGTTCTCATGTCAATACCTGAAGAACTGGGTGAGGATGTTACTCTTCCTATCAGACAGATCTATTAACACACTACAGGGTTTATGTAGAAATGGCCGGCTCTAGCAATCCATAGAGCTGGCTTCTGGTGCCCTCTAGCTGCAGTGATTGCCACTAGTTTCAAACAATCCTTTCAAAAGGGGTAGGTCCTTTCCTTGCCCTGACCTGGATAGCCCAGGCCAGCCTGATCTCGTCACATCTCGGAAGCTAAGCAGGGTCAAACCTAGCAAGTATTTGGATGGGTGACCTCCAAGGAATACCAGGGTCCTGATGTGGAGGCAGGCAATGGCAAACCATTTCTGACAGTCTCTTGCCTTGAAAACCCCACCAGGGTCGCCGTAAGTCAGATGTGACTTGACGGCAAATAAAAAGGGCCCTACCTGTAGTCTACTGCAAGACTAAATCAAAGCTTATTTATTAATTAAAATATTTACACCCCATCTTTCCTCTTGGCTCAAGTCTGAAGCCATCCGCCAATCTAAGGAGCTGCCATCTAACTTAAGTGGCTCTTCCATTGGAGGAAGAGCCTCTTATGTTGGAAGAAAACACTGTAGGCTGGAGGAAGGCTTCTTGGAGGACAGTTCGATCCACCCAAATGTTGGCTGATTAAGGAATGGATAATCCAGACAGCAGAATATAAATGTTTTAATACTTTGACAAATAAATACTGGGGCAAACAACTGATTAAATAATTGTTAGTTGACAAATCATCTGCCTTTTATCCATCCATCCATCAATTAACCAATTATGTTTTGTTTCTGTATTGCCAAAGCTTTAACAGAGGTTTCTATGGAGATTTCACAAGGAAGATGAAAACGTAGGGGCTGTGGCTCCATGGTAGAGCATCTGCTTGACAAGCAGAAGGTCCCAGGTTTAATCCCCGGCATCTCCGGTTAAAGGGACTAGGCAGGTAGGTGATGTGAAGGACCTCTGCCTGAGACCCTGGAAAGCTGCTGCCGGACTGAGTAGACAATATTGACGTTGATGGACCAGGGGTCTGATTCAGGATAAGGCAGCTTCATGTGTCCATGTGTTCAATAAATAAAATCTAACCTTAATATTTTCTGTACAATTTACAGTTATCTGAGGATCAGACCAGAAAAAGGTTGCAAGTAGCTGCACTGATCCAAAAAGACAGCTACATAATACTGTTTATTCGAATCAACCAAAATGACACAAAAGAGTGTGCCAGCTTTCAAATTCTCCTGAGCTGTTTGTCAGGCTAGATTATTTTTTGTTTAAAGCGTAGATGGAAATATCCCCAATCATGATGTTAAAGCCGTGTCTTTTAAACATCCTTTGTAAAATCCCGAGCAAATATGCAAATCTGAAATGGTGCTGGTGTTGGGCTGCACCCCTGACCTTCTGGGTGGAAGAAGCAAATAAAGAAAGAAAAAGGAAACATCTCATTGCAAATACCCCCCCACCCCCCACCCCCGGCAGAATACAAAAAGGCACATTGGGTCCCCATTGGGGAGAAAGGCAGGGTATAAATGAATGAAATAAATAAATACATAAATCTGTGTTGTCTGGAGATTTGTTTTCCGGGAGATCTCCAGGCACCACCTGGAGGCTGGCAACCTTAGATTTTATACAGGATGCCGATGAAAGGACTTAACAACAGGACCCGAAACATCTTATTTTCTCCCTCCTCTTTTTTTTTTTTTTTTTTTTTAAGCATTCATTTGATTAAGGCTTATGGAGAACTCTGAAGCTTGCAAACTATTTTGTTTTATTTGGTTTTGCCTTAATTAAAAGTAGTACTCAGTTTTTGTTTTGGGGCTTTGCTTTGGACCCAGGTGGCTACCTGCAAGCTTGGTTCATTTTTCTTAGTAATTCTTTGTCTTGTTTTCCTTGGAAGGCTCTGAAAAGCATATATGTATTTTCACTTTCAAGAGCCCCGTGGCGCAGAGTGGTAAGCTGCAGTACCACAGTCCAAGTCACGACCTGAGTTCAATCCCGACAGAAGTCGGTTTCAGGTAGCCGGCTCAAGGTTGACTCAGCCTTCCATCCTTCCGAGGTCGGTAAAATGAGTACCCAGCTTGCTGGGGGTAAAGGGAAGATGACTGGGGAAGGCACTGGCAAAACCACCCCATAAACAAAAGTCTGCCTAGAAAACTTCAGGATGTGACGTCACCCCATGGGTCAGGAATGACCCGATGCTTGCACAGGGGACCTTTACCTTTTTATTTTCACTTTCAGGCCTGATTATCAACCTTACTATTTATTTATTTATTTTGGGGGGGTGTTTTGGAGGACTTTCATTCATAGGGTTGCCATGAGTTGGAAGCGACTTGACAGCACTTACACACACACACACACACACACACACACACACACACACACACACACACACACACACACACACACACACACACACACACACAGCTACTATAGCTGAGGTAACACCGCCACCTAGTGACCCTAACATCTGCATGTAGAAGTTTAGATATGGAGGCAAACAGCTCCCTCTCGTGGTTCTTCCTGAGAGAGGCTAATAACACTGAATGGATGCAGAGAATATTTCTAGTCGGTTTCTTTTCAGATCATCTTCCTGCAAACCTCTTTAAACCCCAGACTGCGAGGAACAGAAATGCAGTTCTGCAGCTCAGAACTCACAAACAGGCAGGATGCTGCTGCAGCTGTCTTGTTTGGGGGCTTCCTAGAGGCCCCTGGTTGGCCACTGTGTGAACAGACCGCTGGACTTGATGGGCCTGGGTCTGATCCAGCAGGGCTTTTCTTATGTTCTTATGTAGTACAGAAACGCTTTGTCTTGGAGACCTAGGGCTGTTTAGGGCACTGTTCGCTGATCAAGCAACATGTGAAAATGGACCTTTCCACCAACTGATTATTCCATGGGACTATTTATTTATTTAAAACATTTTTAGCCCACCCTTCTCCCAAGGACCCAACCTGACTTTGTCAATGTCTTTAACTGTTTGTTTCCTGCAAGAGCAAGATTTATTACTGCTACAATGTGGGCTGGTGTGGCGTAGTGGTTAAGAGCAGCGGACTCTAATCTGGAGAACCAGGTTTGATTTTCTGCTCCTCGGACATGAAACCTGCTGGGTGACCTTGGGCCAGTCACAATTCTCTCAGACCTCTCTCAGCCAAGGCGGAGGCAGGCAATGGCAAACCACCTCTGAACCTCTATTGCCTTGAAAACTCTACAGGGGTCGCCATAAATCAGCTGTGACTTGACGGCACACACACACGCAAATGACCCCCCCTTTCTCTACAGATGTTGCATATTCTGTGGACATTGGGTTAGATCTTACCGCTATCTTACCTTTGAGGTGAGCAAAGTTTGGAGCCTTCTTCCAGCCAAAACAGTCTTCCTCCAACGTAAATGGCTCTCTCACACTCAAAATAAATTCTGTATTTGTAGCAAGCTATTTGCAAATGAAGAAGAAGAGTTGGTTTTTATTTGCTGATTTCTCTACCTTTTAAGGATAATCAGACATGCTTACAATCTTCTTTCCTTCCCCACAACACACATCTTGTGAGGTACATGAGGCTGAGAGATTTCAAAGAAAACTGTGACGAGCCCAAGGTTACCCAGCTGGCTTCATGTGTACAGCCTCAGCAAAATGTTTTGACCTGCTGCGTAAAGGACAATAAGGTAGCTTAGAAGGGGAGGACAGTCCAAAAGTGAAGGGCCATCACTGAAAAAGCCTTGTCTCTGGTTGCCTTACACCTTGGGAATACAATAATATTTTCCTCTTTACTGCTACCCGTGGCTGTAGATTCAGAACAGACAAAAGGAAGACCTTCACTCAAAGAGTGATTAACTTGTGGGATTCACTGATGACAACCAATTTAGTTGGCTTTAAAAGGGGATCAGACAAATTCATGGAGGAGAGGTCCATTCATAGCTCTTAACCATGATGACTGAATGTTGAGTAACCCTCTGAATACCAGTGCTGGACAGAGGGAAAACAGGGAGAGGCCTGTTTGTAGGTCCTCTAGCATGTAACAGGATGCTGGACTAGATGTTGGTCTGATCCAGCATGTCTGCTCTTCATGCTTGTAAAATTTCAACTTTGTTAATTATTAAGGATATGATTCCATGCCACTTTATTATTTGAAAAATTGAGTTGTTTACCTACTGACGATAATTTGTAAAAGTGGTTGCTGTGCAAGGTTGCCAAGTCCAGGCTGGGAAATTCCTGGAGATTTGGGGGCGGAGCCTGAGCAAGGCAGGGTTTGTGAAGGGGAAAGATCTGCAATCCAAAAGGCATAGGGTCACCAAGTCCCTCTTTGCCACTGGCAGAAGGTTTTTGGGGCAGAGCCTGAGGAGGGCGGGGTTTGGGGAGGGGAGGGACTTCAATACCATAGAGTCCAATAGCCAAAAGTGGCCATTTTCTCCAAATGAACTGATCTCTATTGGCTGGAGATCAGTTGTAATAGCAGGTAGGGTTGCCACCTCTGGGTTGGGAAATATCTGGAGATTTTTTGGGCGGAGCCTGAGGAGGGCGGGGTTTGGAAAGGGGAGGGACTTCAATGCCATACAGTCAACCCTCCAAAGCAGCCATCAGCAGGTGAGCTGATCTCTGTAGTCTGGAGATCTCCAGGCCCCACCTGGAGGCTGGCAACCCTATCACTGTGCATCTGAAATGTACAGAAAGCACTTTTCTCTTCCATTTGTACGTTCTATAACTGCTGTTTCCATGACTGGGCCTTTCACTCTCCTTTTGATAGTCTGCGGTCTTCCGGTTCTCGTGAAATTGCTACCTTTCCCACAATGGGTTACAAAAACATCTCATAAAATGAGCCCAAGATTTTTTAAAAAAAGAAAAAAAAACTGGTCAAAGTTGTGAAGTAGTCTAGGGGTAATCTTACAGCCATCTTTCATATCGACTGCTGCCTCTTACATTTTATGATCTTTGGGCCACACTGTTTACAGTTTTCTCTCTCTCCCTCTACCCATGTTACGTGTCTGTCCATCTGCCAGCTGAGGAGAACATTTCATGCATCAGATGACGTGAGCTCCCAGCCTGTGAAAGCTTTGGCCACAATAAATCTGTTACTCTTTACGATGCCACAAGGCTGGTTGCTGCAACAGGCTAAAATGGCGATTCCCCTCTGGACGTCTGACCAGTGTCAGCCAACTTAGTCCATTTCAGCAACAACGGTTTCCTCAGGTTTTTTTAATCAAACAGAACCATTTTCTGAAGCCAAATTTGGAAACAATTTCTTTTACAAAACGGTTTCATAAGTAAACTGTTCTTTGGAAACCAGTTTGTTTCAAATGGCCTGCAAAAGCAGAGCAACCATTTCAGTAAACAGGACAGGACAATTGATATGACCTGCTGAAGTTTTGAACAACATGTCCACCTTAGCTCAGAGACACATAGGCTTGCCAGCCTCCAGGTGGTGGCTGGAGATCTCCTGCTATTACGACTCATCTCCAGCCGGCAGAGATCAGTTCACCTGGAGGTAGGGTTGCCAGGTTCCTCTTCTCCACTGGCGGGAGGTTTATGGGGTGGAGCCTGAGGAGGGCGGGGTTT
The DNA here is from genome assembly GCF_029931775.1 of Euleptes europaea. NCBI lineage: Eukaryota > Metazoa > Chordata > Lepidosauria > Squamata > Sphaerodactylidae > Euleptes > Euleptes europaea. The sequence continues at coordinate 11,744,889 of NC_079325.1, read as the reverse complement.
GGGGAGGGGAGGGACTTCAATGCCATAGAGTCCAATTGCCAAAGCGGCCATTTTTTTCCAGGTGAACTGATCTCTATTGGCTGGAGATCAGTTGTAATAGCAGGAGATCTCCAGCTAGTACCTGGAGGTTAACCTAAGTAATTGATACGTATGCTGAATAACGTTAGTTAAAGATAATAAACAGCACCACAGCTCACTTAATAATATAAGGAATTATTTAGTATAACTTTAAAGGTTAATTTTAAAGTGAATTTATATTCAAATGCAGTACCTGGAGGCTGGCAATCCTACCTGGAGAAAATGGTCGCTTTGCAAGGTGAACTCTATCATGGCATTGAAGTCATTCCTCTTCCCAAACCTTGCCTTTCTCAGATTCCAGCCTCAAAATCTCCAGGTATTTCCCAACCCAGAGCTGGCAACCCTAAGACACAGCAGACCAGGGTTGGGTTGGCACCAAGGGGTCAGCATGGCTGAACATCAGCCAAGGTCCATGGCCCAGTAGAAGGCCTACTACTGATTAGATACCCTTGGACTGTCCACTCCCACCAGGAATTGGATATTATCTCAGAGGCCCCTGTGATTCCTTAGAAGGAAGAATTTCTCATTTGAGAGGTAGTGTTGTGTAGTGTTTAGAATGGCTTGTCTAGGTTCTGGAAGACTTGGGTTCAGATATCCACACTGCCATGGCTCCTCCCTGGTTGACCTTGGGTTAGTCACATTAACTTAGCCTAACCTACCTTACATGGTAATGGTGATAAAACAAAGTGAGGAAAAAGTCTGGAAGTGATACAGAGTAGCTCTAGGAATTGCCACAAACTCTATGGTTACAATTTCTGGAGATTCCTAGAGCTACTCCACATCACTTATGGGTTTCCGCCAGAAGTGACATCACAACGTAGCCAGCATTGCTCCCCCCATGACTCCACCTGCAGCTAGGGTTACCAGCCTCCAGGTACTAGCTGGAGATCTCCTGCTATTACAACTGATCTCCAGCCAAGAGAGATCATTTCACCTGGAAAAAATGGCCGCTTTGGCAGTTGGAGTCTATGGCATTGAAGTCTTTCCCCTCCCCAAGCCCTGCCCACCTCAAGCTCCGCCCAAGAAACCTCCTGCTGGTGGTGAAGAGGGACCTGGCAACCCTACCTGCAGCCCTTCAGGTGGTCACCCTGCTTGGCCTGGCATAGGGCTGCCAGGTCCCCCCTTTACCACTCAAACTAAGAGGTATAAGGCCCCTCGCGAGGCGGAACTTCCGGTTCTAAACCAGAAGTGATGGGCGCGGTATGCACGCACGCATGCACATTTGCATGCCGACCCTCAGGTGGTCAACGGGCAGAGGGGTAAATTGCTGGGGGTCTGTCGGCCACCAGCAGGCACCTGGCAACCCTAGGCTGGCAACCCCACCTGGATGTTGGCAACACTATTTGGGGCTATAGTTTTAATGCCATCCTGACCTACTAGGATCCACGTGCTATAATAAGGCCCAATAAGATTGCCATATCGCCTTGTGGAGGATGTCGGTGACTCGCACTGATCAATTAACACTATTAAATATCAAGTATTTCCCATGAAGCTGACATTTCTAATCCCCTTTGCTGGCTTCTCTTTTCACACACCATTGACTCAGGCCTTTCCCCACTGAGAAGGGCCTTTCCCCCCAATTTCTCCAGGCTTATTGCTCCCTCCCACTTCGAGATTAGAGCTAAAGACATAATAAAGAGCCCCTTCAGACTACCCTTGGGCGAGGGAGGGGGAACAAAAAGGCAGGTTGGAGCTCCAACTTCATCCAGCTCTTCCTGTGGAGAATAAAGACGCCTTTTCACCCCAGCAACCAGAAGGTGCGAGCTGGATATGTGCCTTCCTCGATGGGCCGTAGCTGGAAGCTGACAGCCCGGGGCCGGCTTGCGGTGACATTTTTACCTCTGATTAGATAGTGAGCCTCAAAACACATTAGAGACATGGCCGGACCGGTTGCTGGGGAGACAGGGCCCTTCATGCAGGCGCAAGCTTGAAGGAGACCTGCTGTATCTATGAAACCGGGCCTCGATGCGGTTTCAATGGCTGCTTTTCTTCAGATTAGGGTTAATAAGGAGTCTCTCCATACCATCTCTATATCCACCCTTTTTTCTCACAATGGACGCCAGACCTTACAGAGGTGGGAGCCTAATGCTTCTAATATCCCTACCGGAGAGCCTGCTCCTAGCCGGCTTTTGTCCTCGACTTATTTTTCATTATAAATATCCTCCCTCGTAATGGGAACATGAGGAGAAGATCGCAGGGAAGGAAGGAGGGAGGGGGGCCAATAATTTAGGCCCACACAATGAGAAAGAAAAGCTCCCGCTGGCTGTAGAATCAATAATCACAGGACCTCTGTTTCCTTTGCCAAGGGGCTGAAAAGATTCATACAAATTTGGCACGGCAGCGCTTCGCAGTCACCAAAATGATCTGGAAAACAGGGCTGTCGGAGCGATGGGTCATTCTCGAGCACGCTGCAGCCCATCACTGAAATTACAGGTTAAAAAGAGGGGACGACAGTTGAGAAATACTCTTACAATTGTCTAGTTAAGCTTTTCACCTTGCATCTGTTTGGCAGGAGATATCGGGTTTGGAAACTGGCACCTGATGTGAAGAACGAGCAATGGTCCCCTTCCAGGGGAACGGTTATTCAAAAGATGCTAGCTGCTCAATCTTACGTTTACTCAGAAGTAAGTCTCACTGAGTCCTATGGGATGTCCTCCCAAGAGTCTACAGGATTGCTGTGTATGGTTGCCATCAGGATCGGACCGTGTCAAAACTGGACAGAATCACTGTGTTTTATGATAAGGCGAATAAATTATTTTAACCCGTCCAGCTATTCAAATATTGAAAGTAAAACAACCAAATGAAACACATACTGGGAGCTACACTGGGGTCAGCTAATGGTGACGGAACATTGCTGTCCATCTGAGCTGAAGCAGATGGTCTCAATTAGGTTAAACCTATTTCCCCATGTCATGGATAACCGCGATCGCTCCAATAAAGCACCCCACCCTCCAATATTTTGTAGATGCAAAATGGGACATACCTTTAACCCGTTTTCGTAACAAGGCTCCCTGCTGGAGCCCCACCCCACCTCTCCCTTATTATACATTCCTCTTCGTTCATCAAGCAATCCTAAGCAGGTCTACTGAGATATACATCTCATGTTTTTCAGTGGGTCTTAGTCTCAGGAAATTGTTTTTAGGGGTGCTGCCTAGCCACTTTCCAAAAGCCTGTTCTCCATTAATTTAAAAGCCAAGGAGATTTTGGCTCTTTTCTTTAAATATATTCTTGAAAAAGAAACGTGGTTTCCCTGCAACAGCTTGAGTTATGAAGCTCAAGGGAGCATAAGCGTCCCACTCAGATACCAACCTAAACATCAGCAAGATATTGGCTGCATGTGACTCTAGATTATGCTCTGGGGCCAGGATTTGACAGCAGCTGCAAATGTGCTAACATTATTGTATCAGTCTTCTCCCAAAAGGGGAATAGTGCTCAAACTGGGAATAATGGAGCAGAGGATGCAGTAGGGGAATTACAGCATAGTATAGACACTGATATAGTACGGGAATACCTGGCTACTCTTAATGAATTCAAGTCTCCGGGGCCGGACGACTGGATCCAAGGGTGTTAAAAGAACTGGCTGAAGTGTTTTCAGAACCACTGGCAATAATCTTTGAGAATTCATGGAGAACAGGAGAAGTTCCAGCAGACTAGAGGAGGGCTAATGTGGTCCCCATCTTTAAAAGGGGGGGGGGAAGAAATCCCAAACAATTATCGCCCAGTCAGCCTGACATCAATACCAGGTAAAATACTAGGGCAGATAATTAAGCAGACGGTCTGTAAGCACTTAGAAAGAAATGCCGTGATCACTGACAGTCAACATGGGTTTGTCAAAAACAGGTCATGCCAAACTAATCTTAAATTTTTTTTTGAAAGAGTGACAAGTATGGTAGATGAAGGGAATGCTGTAGATGTAGTGTACCTTGATTTCAGTAAAGCCTTTGATAAAGTCTCCCATGATCTTCTTGAAACAAAGCTAGTAAAATGTGGGCTGGACACTGCTACTGTTAGGTGGATTGGGAATTGGTTGACCAACCGGACCCAAAGGGTGCTCATTAATGGCACAACTTCATCCTGGAGAGGAGTGACTAGTGGGGTACCACAGGGGTCTGTCCTGGGACCGGTACTATTTAATATTTTTATAAATGACTTGGATGATAGAATAGAGAGCATGCTAATCAAATTTGCAGATGACACCAAGTTAGGAGGGGTAGTTAATATCTCGGAGGATAGGGTCAGAGTTCAGAATGACCTTGATAGACTGGAGAGCTGGGCCATAAGTAATAAAATGGATTTCAATAGGGAGAAGTGTAAGGTATTTCAGCTAGGCAGACACAACATAAGGCACAGGTACAGGATGGGAGGTAGTTGGCTTGACAACAGTACATGTGAAAGAGATCTGGGAGTCTTAGTGGACCACAAACTGAACATGAGTCAACAGTGTGATATGGTGGCTAAGGCCAATGTAATTCTGGGCTGCATCAATAGGAGTATTGTGTCTAGATCAAGGGAAATAATACTACCACTGTATTCTGCATTGGTCAGACCTCACTTGGAATACTGTGTCCAGTTTTGGGCTCCACAATTTAAGAAGGATGTTGACAAGTTGGAGCGTATCCAGAGGAGGGCGACCAGAATGGTCAGAGGTCTGGAATCCATGCCCTATGAGGAGAGACTTAGGGAGTTGGGTTTGTTTAGTTTGGAGAAGAGAAGGTTGAGGGGAGACATGTGCAAACACTGGGTCATTACTGACTCCTGGGGTGACATCGCATCCCAACGTTTGCTAGGCAGACTTTGATTACGGGGTGGTTTGCCATTGACTTCTCCAGTCATCTACACCTTACTCCCAGCAAGCTGGGTACTCATTTTACCGACCTTGGAAGGATGGAAGGCTGAGTCGTCCTTAAGCCGGCTTCCTGAAACCGACTTCCATCAGGATCAAACTCAAGAGTCAAGCAGGAAAAGCAACTGGCATAAGGTCTTCCTAAGGAGAGCCAACGTGGTGTAGTGGTTAAGAGCAGTGGACTCTGATCTGGAGAACCGTTTGATTCCCCACTCCTCCACATGAGTGGTGGACTCTAATCTGGTGAACCGGGTTGGTTTCCCCACTCCTCCACATGAAGCCTGCCGGGTGATTTTGGGCTAGTCAGTTCTCTCAGAACTCTCTTAGTCCCACCTCCCTTACGAGCTGTCTGTTGTGGGGAGAGGAAGAGAAGGAGATTGTAAGTCGGTTTGAGTCTCCTTAAAAGGTAGAGGAAGTCAGCATATAAAAACCAGCTTTTCTTCTTCTAACTCTGGAGGCACACAGGCCCTATGGAGGAGGCCAATGATTGTATGGAGAAGGTGTGGAGGATCTTGGCCTTCCAAAAAGATCAAATGTGTATCAAGACAGTGGATCTAGATGCTGCATTGAGAAATCTACTCTGGCCTTGCAAATACAAAATTCCCATCCATTTTCACATGCTGAGTCCATGCTTCAGAGATTTGGTGTTGGAGACCCAGGTCTTAACCACTTGCTTTGGTCCTTTTTCTTCCCCTCATGTTCCCCTCCTTTGTCTTGCTGATTTTTTGCATGGCTCTTAGCAGTCTGCATTATACAAGCCTTTGCCTATAGGTGTGATCCTACATGCTTGAGGGAAAGGTCACATCTGGATGTTTCGCTTGCAACAAATAAAAGTGGAGATACTGGAAAGCCTCTTGCAAGGTCCCAGCTGTGCGCTTCTCTGAGAAAATGTCAGAGCCGGGGCAGTGATAATAGACTTAATCTGCAGTACAAGGGGATTAAATCGCCTTTCTCACAGACCCAAATAAAAAATAAAATAAAATTAAGAGGCGTAGAAGCAGAAGGGGGAGCGAATGAGCCGTGGAGGGAATGAAGACTCCAGCAGAAGAGAATTGGGGTGGGGGTGGGGAATTAAAAGCTCAGAAATAAAGAGCACTGAGATTTCAAGTGCTCCATCCCATCTGGTTCGAAATGTGGAGTGGCTGCGCTGAAAGGCCATCTTGGCAAGCAAACCGCTGCGACCTCCTTCTTTGCGCTAAACGCACATACAAGTGTCTGCCCTTCCGCCATCTTGAGTCAAGAGAGCCCTCTTTGAAGACCTTTTGTTGATTTTAAAGGGAAATAAGAACGGCCAAGGGGGAGGCCCATGACCAGGGAGGTTCTGTGAGAGACCTGGGCACTTGAGCGAAAAGAGGTCTGCTTTGCTGGTCCTTGTAAAAAAGAAATATCCTGAACGTTTATGTTCTTTGATCTTCCTCCACTTCTGTCCTCTTTCAAGGATGGCCATTCGGTACCTCCCTGCTCTCTCTGTCCTGGGGACAGGAAGGGAGATTTCTTTGGTCAAGTGATACTCGACCGCTCTTTTGCCCGGTCCTGTGAAATGAGAGGAAGAGAATGGAAGGGCTGGGAGGAAACAGGAAAGGAGGAGTCTTCACACAGATTTCTTCAAACGAGACCCAACATTAGTTGCTGGAGCCGTACAAAGGACAAGGGTCGAGGCCCCGAGCTACTTCAACAGTCATCTGCTTTTCAGTTACCTTTTTAAATCTGCCCGATAGCAGCCTCTGAAATAGGGTTGCCAACCTCCAGGTAATCAATCCTAAATAACAGCACACTTTGCTCGTAATTATACAAGTATTACTATTCAAAAATCAATATGCACCATATTAGGTATTACAAATACAAATTATACACCACAATATAAATCAATGGAGCTGTTTACTTCACAGATATAATTCATGTCAAAATTAAATAAACAAATAAGCAATTCCTGTTAGGAGTGTTTGCTTCACATATCCATAACTGTGTATCAGCAGTCCAATAAGTCAAATAATGAATCCCAAATGGGTTTCTTATAGAGTCCGTTATTCTGGAAAAAACAATATATAGAACGCAACACGTTGTCAGTTCATTTTCAGTAAAGTATACCTTAGTAACCTGTGAGACTCCAGCAGGAGCCTGAAATGAGAATCCCTCCTGTAGGATGAGTTATTCCAAGTGGTTTTGTTGGATTGATTTACACAGCAATATATTGATGTAATGCTGCCATAAAACATCCAAGTGTAACTGAAAGTTACAGGCAAGTTACAAGGATGTGCTTTCCGGTATAACACAGGTAGTAGCTGGAGATCTCCTGCTATTACAACTGATCTCCAGCCGACAGAGATCAGTTCACCTGGAGAAAACGGTGGCTTTGGCCATTGGACTCTATGGCATTGAAGTCCCTTCTCTCCCCAAACCCCGCCCTCCTCAGGCTCCACCCCAAAAACCTCCCGCCGGTGGTGAAGACAGACCTGGCAACCCTACTCTGAAATCTTAGTTCTACTTGCTTATAGTGCTCGGTTGATAGTTCCTTGAATTATTTTGCAACGTTTAAGCTGCTGCTGATAGCTTTTTAGGCTGTATCTTTTAAGAGTTTAATGGACATTCCACAGATGCTGCGGGTGATAGTTAGTTTACAAGTTTTAATTTGCCATGACTGAATTTGGTACCTCTGGTACCAAACTGGTGAGGGTACAGGTCAGGAAAAATGAACCGTGTGGAATGTTGATGAATTCTTTTATTATCTCCCTTGCTTCACCTACTCAACACTTGCTTCTTTTATGAAATAGTGCACATATTTCAGTGCAATATGCATAACTGAAGGCTCAGACCGAGACCACTGTAAGTCAGTTAGAAGAAGAACAACTTTGGAGGATCAGATCTGACTGGAAAGGTCCATGTAGAAGAAGAGTTGGTTTTTATATCCTGATTTTCTTTACCTTTAAGGAAAATCAAACCGGCTTACAATCTCCTTCCTTTTCCCTCCCCACAACAGACACCTTGTGAGGTAGATGGGGTGTCGACCCTTGCTAGCATTTGGATGGGAGACCTCCAAGGAATACCAGGGGCACGACGCGGAGGCAGGCAATGGCAAACCACCTCTTAGCATCTCTTGCCTTGAAAGCCCTACGGGGTCGCCGTAAGTCGGCTGTGACTTGACGGCAAAGAAGAAAAAAAGAAGAGATGCAGGTGCAATTATATTTTATATTTTCTGATATTTTTGCCATCTACGGACATTGAATATCCTACCAAGGCCAGGGCTCCAGGTCCTAACAGGTTGGGAAATCTCATTAGACCTACCCCTAATCCAGCAGATAGACCCTCTCAGACATGGCAACGGGTACCAAGACTAGAGTTCCCGGTTGGATCTGGTATTAATTACACCGTACACATTGTGAGGATAAGCGCTTAATCTTAAAGCTGTTGACACTGGAAATGGCCCAGTCTAGCCCGGGGTGGATATTATGGAAGGGAACTCGGCTCTCGCAGCGATCATCGCATCATCTGTTGCCCAAATGTTCATTTAGTCATAGGTAATGGGTTTCCGATGGCATCTGGGGGTCTTTCTGTGTCATGTCTAATCTGGAATAATATATGACCCAAGCACTTCGCGGTATAGGGTTTCATCCTCATCTTACAACAAAATTAATATTGTTTTAATTTGGGGCTTGAACTTCCCCCATCCTTTAAAACACATTCCTCTTCGAGTTGTGCTACCGAGCTCACCGTGCCTTTCTTTTCAGTGGCCCTAGTTGGGTTTATTGTCCTAGCTTGGTTTCTGGGGTCTGCTTTTGAAAAGAATTTGGTAGCACCTGTTGGTGCAGAACTCTGACCTCCTGTCCATAACCAGGCAGCAAAGAGCATGACTTTTATCTTGGCATGCCTACATTGGTTGCCTGTCAGCTGCCAACCCCAATACAAAGTGGTGGTTATTACTTTTGAGTACCGAATAGGTGTACCTTAGAGAACCTTCTCCCAAAACAATCTCCCTGTCCTCTGAGATTGCCTAGTAAGGCTCTATACTTGAACTACTAGTGTAGGGCCTTTTTGGTGGTGGCATCCATGGACTGGAACAGTCTCCTCAATGATGGCTCCCCAAGTCATAATATATAATAATTCTTGGTTGTGTACACATTTAGGATGCAATGGCCTGATTTATGGGTCGGGTTTGATTCTAGCTTTACAGCAACCCTATACTAAGAAATAGGAGAAACCATCCCAATTTGCAGAGCTCTGATCTCCTGTTTGTAACCAGGCAGCAAAGAGCATGTGACTTTTATCTTTGCATGCCTACACTAGTTGTGTGTCAGCTGGCAACTCCAATGCAAAGTGTTGGTTATTACTTTTGAGTACCGAACAGCCTGGGCAAGGTGTACCTTAGGAAACTTTTCCCCAAACCAATCTCCCTGTCTTTTTAGATTGTCTGGTAAGGCTCTATACTTGAACTACTAGTGTGGGGCCTTTTTGGTGGTGGCATCCAGAGACTGGAACAGTCTCCTCAATGATGTCTCACCAAGTCATGATAGTAGAAAAGAGCAAGGGTCCAGTGATAGATAATAGTTCTTAGTTGTGTACAAGTTTAGGATGCTACTGGGTCTGGTTTGATTCTAGCTTATGTATGTATGTATGTATGTATGTAGTCATTCTTATAATCCGCTCTCCTCAGCAGAAGCTTGATTCTAGCTTTACTGCAACCCTATATTAAGAAATAGGAGAAACAATCCCAATTTATCATAGTTTTTTTAATGGCCCGATTTACGGGGTTAGATGGGATTCTCCCTTCTCTCCATGCTCTGCAAATTCTTGCAGATGCCACTTGCTCAGGGTAATTGCACCAAACTGCAATTACTTCTGTGCTGGAAGAAAGACAGGAATATCAAGGACATTTACACAAGGCACCGAACGAGAGAGGACAAATTTATTTACTCAACAGGGAAGGTTGCCTTTCTTCTCGTAATTATAAATATGTGTCAACAGAGATCATGACAAGGAATGCCCACCTACGTATGCGCTGAGTCAAAGCAAACCACAGTTGGAAAAGATACACAAGATGTTACATTACACCTATCCAGCAATGTCAATGGGATCTTGTCCTATTAAGAGGGTTCTTAACCTCTTCAAAGAGGAGGTGTTTTCGGACAGAGAACTGCGTCTGCGTTACGGAATGGAGACTCTTTTACCATACAAGATAAGACCGTTGGACCACAGGTGGATAAAGCAATTGCTAGAAGAAGTTCTGTCTCACGGGCTTTCCCCAGCAGCCCTTGGCTCAATGCACTGGACATGTAATGTCAAACAATCAATGCTTTCAGGTTCTCTTCTCCTTGGCTGTCGGCAGCACTAGTCCAAGTTAGTGCGACGAAAAGCTAGATCTCTCCACTACTCCACGGAGAGAAGAAGCTACTGGCGTCGGTTGGGGTTTATCTGCTTGGAGCTCAGGGATCAAAAACTCCAGTAGACTGTCCGCAAGACAGTAGACCATGTGCCTGAAAACGAGGAGAAAGAGAAAATTAAAAGGAAGTTTGATGGCTATGCCCATGGAGGTGACCATTAGAAGCTGTCTTAGCCTGCTGACCTACCTAGCTCAGTACTGTACACTTTTAAGTGGCAGCAGCTCTCCAGGATCTCAAGCAGGAAGGTCTTCCCCAATGCTCACTCCCTGAGATCTTTTCATTGCTCATGCCAGAACCTGGATGTCACATCTTCTGCATACTCTCCTACTGAGCTCCAGTCAGAGTAGACAATACTGACCTTGATGGATCTTGATGGTTCTCCAGATTAGAATCCTCTGCTCCTAACCACTACACCACCTGGCTCTCTAGATGTGTGGGGCAACATTCATATAAGGAGTTTGTGAGAAACGATCGAAGATATTTATCAAACAAAAGGCTGTTGGGTTAGGTAGTTAGGTCACATAGTTTGCAGGTAGGGGCCATGGCTCAGAGGTAGAGCATCAGCTTTACATACAGAAAGTCCCAGGTTCAATCCCCAGCATTTTCAGTTGAAAGGATCAGGTAGTGGGTGATGGGAAAGACCTCTGCCTGAGACCCTGGAGAGCTGGTGCCAGTCTGAACAGACAATACTGACCTTGATGGACCAAGGGTCCATTCAGTATAAGGCAGCTTCATGTGTGTTCAGGAGAAGTGTTAAGGGTTCCATATTGGTTAATCCTCATTTCATACCTATGTTTCACTTTGAATCCTGTGAAATTATAGACATGGTAGAGAGTTGCAACTTCCTCTCTTACTTTCCGTACATTCTTTGAATAATCTGTCACGCACACTACAACCATTCAGCTAAAGCATCTGTCAAACACACTACAACCATCCATCTCAAGAGGTCATACAGAAGCTGATGACCCACAAGGTTTGTTAAGAATGGGACGCCCCATGTTTGCTGTAAATGTTCTGAGATCTGTGTGCTGAGCTCCATCACAGAGACTAGTTCCTCCCCGGGAGACAAGAGCTTTGGACCTGGTCCAGAATGCAGCTTCATTGTGAAAACAGGAAGCATTTCTCTACTGTAGTTACACGCACACAAAAAAACCTTACGCATGTGATGCTAATGTGTCGTGGAGAACTGAGAACTAAGAGATGTGGATGTGGTGCTTGTGCCCACAATACAGGGTCCCTGGGCACTTCTACACTTCTCCATTCTGCCCTAGAAGACAGTGTCTGCCCCTTTACCACTCAATACACACTGGAGACAATGATACCTTTCTCATGCCATTACTAAAACACTAAATTCCACTGAATCCCATCCCCCCAACCCTACAGAATTCCACCCAAAGGAATTTTTAAAAACCATTCACCACAAATATTTCTTTATCAGCCTGTTAACAATGCAAGTTTGTCATGCTTACCTGTTTATGATGGGATGTTGCATGGACTCCAGCACCAGGCTCCAGCTTTCTTGACATTTACCAGTTCCAAGGATTTCTAGGATTATTTCTGTGAACATCAGAGATTGGCGTGAATTCCAATGACAAGACGAGCATTACAACATGACTCAAACGGCTCTTAGACTGCCTATTGGGATTTCACTCTGGATACCAAGAAAGCATTTGGAGAGTACAGAAATACCACCTAATGTGAAATAACTCTTGAATGAACATACTTTTAAGTTATAGATCTTTAGTCCAGCCTTAAAACAAATCAATCATCCTGCGTTTCCAAATCCTGGTTCTAGAAAAAGATTCTTGTTGAGACAGGGTATCTCCTGCTTGGCATACAGAAGATTCCAGGTTCAATCCCTGGCATCTCCAGTTAAAGGGACTGGGCAAGTAGGTGATGTGAAAGACCTCTGCCTGAGACCCTGGAGAACCGCTGCCGGTCTGAGTAGACAATATTGACTTTGATGGACCAAGGGTCCAATTCAGTATAAGGCAACTTCATGTGTTCATGTGTTCATAAAGTGGGCAACTCACCGGGCAAGATCCCCATGAGAATCTGCAAGGCCTGCTCTTCTGCCTCCGCTTTCTGCTCTTCTGTCCTGAGAGGCTTGGGCGTCCCTGGCAGGACTCCACCGGGCCATATCGACTCCTGAAGCAACCGGAGGTACTGGACCCAGCGCTGAGTGCAAGTCAGATAATCGACTTGCACTTCTAACCACCTGTTGTATATTGGGGGGAAATGAGACACAGATTCCTTGGTTTAAAGTGCCAAAATCACCCCTCTCCACTGTTTCAAACCCAAATATAGAAGAAAAAGATGATGATTATTTGGTTTTTACATGCCGACTATCATTACCTTTTAAGGAGAATCAAACTGGCTTACAATCTCCTTCCCTTCCTCTCCTTACAACAGACACCTTGTGAGGTAGGTGGGACTGAGTTGAGAAAGAACTGTTACTAGCCCAAGGTCACCCAGCAGGCTTCATGTGGAGGAGAGGGGAATCAAATCTGGTTCTCCAGATTAGAGTCCACCGCTCAGGTGGAGGAGTGGGGAATCAAACCCGGTTCTCCATATGAGAGACTGCTGCTCATGTGGAGGAGTGGGGAATCAAACCCGGTTCTCCAGAGTAGAGACCGCCGCTCATGTGGAGGAGTCGGGACTCAAACCCAGTTCTCCAGATTAGAGACCACCACTCTTAACCACTATGCCACGCTGGCTTTCAACAGCCCATATCCAGGAACAGACAACAAGCTAAAAATAAAGGGACCCAAACACTCTATGTAGGCTGCATTTGGGGTGCTTGAGAAATGGCTATTTGTAGGCCAACAAAAAATAGCTCAGTGGCGAATGTAAAAAGAAAGCCAACCCATAGCTGAACCACGACCTGGACTTCCAAAGAGAAACTGGCCCCACCGGACCCGAGCAATTTTGAACCAGACAGCATAAGAGGAGAGAGCGCGAGCAAGGGGTGTCGGCTTCCCTTTTGGAAACGCATAACTCGAGGGTGCAGTCATCGGGCCTCCCTTTGAAACCCAGGCTGATGGAGGAATGAAATTGTGGCTAAAAAGAGCTTCTTCATACCAGAGCTTACGACAATGGGAGGCCAAGGTTAAGTGAAGGAGCCCAGCCAGAAGGAGTGAGCAATGCGAAGGAGCTGAGTTGGGATGCCCTGTACCCTCGTCTCCACCTGACAGGTTAACCAACCTTATGGACAAATCAAGACGGTGTCGAGAGTCAGTGTGGTTACAATTGTTGGACTAGGATCGAGGCCAAACCTGGGTTCGAACCCTCAAACTGTTAGGAAGCTTACTGAGTGTCCTTGAGTCAGTAACATTCTGTCAAAGGGTTGTTAGGTAAAGATAGTCTCCTGTGCAAGGGGTGACGTCACATCACAACATTTGCTAGGCAGACTTGGTTTGCCAGTGCCTTCCCCAGTCATCTTCCCTTTATCCCCAGCAAGCTGGGTACTTATTTTACCGACCTCGGAAGGCTGGAAGGCTGAGTCAACCTTGAGCCGGCTACCTGAAACCGACTTCCATCGGGATTGAACTCAAGTCATGAGCAGAGTTTTGACTGCAGTACTGCAGCTTACCACTCTGCGCCACAGGGGCTCCCTCCAAAGAGTCGTTATAAGGAAAAAAATGGGGAAATGAGAATCCCATATACCAGGGGCGGGGAACCTTTTTCCTGCCAAGGGCCATTTGCACATTTATAACATCATTCGGGGGCCATACCAGGTGTAGATCTCCCCGTGGGGGGGGGGAGAGGCTAGGGTTGCCAGGTCTCCGGCCACCACCTGGAGGTTGGCAACCCCAGGCGAGGCCACGCAGAGAAGGCCTGGAGGGCTCCCCCGATCCTCCCCCCCTCCCAGGCAGGAGGGCAGCCAGCGGTGGGCCCAAGCAAACAAGGTGCCAGGGAGGAGCAGCCCGCGGTCGATCGGCAAGGAAGGAAGGAAAACAGAGAAAGAGGAAAAGGGAGAGAGGGAGAAAGAAATGGAAAGAGGGAGAGGAAGAAAAGGACGGAGGGAGACAGACAAAGAGACAGAAAGAGAGGGGGAGAGAAAAGCCTTCCCCCCCCACACACACACACATCCGCCGGCCCCACGCGACCTGGCCCCAGGCTCCATGCCTTCCCCGCCCCAGAGTCCACAAAAGGCCCCCTGAAGCCCGATCGGCTCCTGCGTGCATGCTCTGCCGCCGGGAGCCGCGGGCCTCTTCCCCCCCCCTCTCGCTGCTCAACAGCCGACAGACAGCAAGAGGGGCTTACAGTGTGCCCCTGCGTTCCTGCACGCTGCGTCTATAGGGGGCAACCTTGGGGGAAGCGTCCCTCTCCCTCCTCTCGCCGGCCAACAGCCATCAGTCGGCGAGAGGAGGCCAAAAGGGCACCACAGCACCCCTGCAAGCCATGGCCCCAGGAACACCCTCAGGGAGGGCCGCCCTATGCCAAGCCTCCGCGGCGGGGCCCCAGAGTTCCCGAGGGCCACAAAAAATGTCCTCGGGGGCCGCATATGGCCCCCGGGCCTGAGGTTCCCCATCCCTGACATATACCATGTGGAAGGAGGGGGGGATAAAATGAACACGCAAAACTGCATTATGCTAAGTCAGACCATTGGTCCATCAAGGTCAGCACAGTAGACTCTGAATGGCAGACTCTCTTCAGGGTCTCAAACAGATGTTTCATATCATCTGCCACCTGTTTTATTTTATTTTTTTAATTTTTAACTGGAGATGCTGGGGATTGAACCTGGGGACTTCTGCAAGCAAAGCAGATGCCCCAGTTCCCTGGCTTTAGGACCACTGCCTTTCCTCTCCTGCTCACAAAAACCCGGACCCAGAAGCCTGCCGTGCCAACTAAAGTTTGCCGAGCAAGTTGCTAAATTGTCTTGCGAGGGAGAGAACAAAAATCAAACCGCCAATAAATCAGCAACTATGAAGCACTCCAAGCCCTTCTCGAGAGCCAGCCAAGAGCAGAAGAAAGCGTCTCGATATTTTACTGGAAATGTTCCTCTCGCCTACCCTGTAAAAGTTTACAATGGTATAAACCACGAACAATGTGTTCTGTACCCCTGGCTGCGGGACAGGATGATGAAGTGTTTGTTTAGCGGAGCTACAATCCTTCCTGACCCTGCAGTGATCAGAGAGAGGGCTCTGAACTTTCTAGGCTGCTTTGCCAGTCTACATTGGATCAGGGGATGCAAATTTCAGACCTGGCCCTGCTCCTCTTAAAATATCTCACACCAGGGTTGCCAACTTCCAGGTGGTGGCTGGAGATCTCCCGCTATTACAGCTGATCTCCAGGAGGCAGAGATCAGTTCACTCGGAGAAAATGGATGCTTTGGAAGGCAAACTCTATGGCATTAAACCCCATTGAAGTCCCTCCCCTCCCCAAACCCCACGCTCCTCAGAATCCACCCCCAAAATCTCCAGGTATTTCCCAACCTAGGGCCAGCAACCTTATCTCACATTCAGAGAACCTCTATGTGCAGAGGCAGCATACAAATGGAGAGGAGGCATTCTCACCTTCATCCCTCTTTGTGAACTTCCTGGACCGGTGGCTGAACATAAGATTGGGGACAGACAGACTTTTGGTCTGATCCAGCAGGGCTCTTCATATGATCTAGAGGACCAGTTCAAGTGGAGCGCAGCAGCATGCCCGGGGGCCCACCAATCACTAATCCAGAGAAAGAAGATGCATCCTTTCTGCCAAGGCCAACAACAACTAACAATTAAGCCAAAGTAATACCATCCATTGCGAGCTCCACATTCATCTGCTGCATTTCTGGGCAGCCTCACTCTACATTCCTCTTTTATTTGTTCAAACGTCTGACCACAAAACAGACCCAAAGGAGACTGTTTAAATAATTCAAATTGACCAAGTAATTCAAATTAAAACAAGATGATGAAGCCATTCTCCATCTGAGCATGATAGTCTCTGTTCAACATTCCCTTGGGCCACATTTAGTAGTCATGACGAGTAACAGGCCAGCATCTCACCTCTACAATGATAGTGAATATGGTGCAGTGGTTAGAGTAGACACTGGGAGACCCATGGTGCAGTCCTAAGTAGATAGGGTTGCCAGGTCCCTTATCGCAACCGGCGGGAGGTTTTTGGGGTGGAGCCTGAGGAGGGCGGGGTTTGGGGAGGGACTTCAATGCCATAGAGTCCAATTGCCAAAGTGACCATTTTCTCCAGGTGAACTGATCTCTATTGGCTGGAGATCAGCTGTAATAACAGGAGATCTCCAGCTAGTACCTGGAGGTTCTCAAACAACGCCAGCCCTGATGGCTAAATAATATATTAAAGAATTATTCTTAAATACTAATGAATGCTTCCAATGCTATACAATGTAACTCAATAAAGTATTTACTCCATATAATTGTCTCTAAGAGTAATCATTCTTAACAATACATAAGATGAAGGATAAAGGGGACGTTTTCATTATTTAATCACTTAATAATGATATATTTTCAACACTATACTTTGTTAAGAATGTCTATGGAGTTATTTTTGAATATTTGTTGAAAAGCTTATATATGATTTTATGGAAAATAATAAAAATTCTTTTTTTAAAAAAAAACAATACATAAGATGAATCAAGTCCATACATGGAGTGGATACCAATATTTATACAAAAATCACAATTCTCTTATGTGTTGAAATGTCCGTATCCTATTGGAACAATGTAGTCACACACTTATGCAAGGAAGATGCCATTGGATTCCACGAGATGGGTTTCCGGTACTGTACCTGTTTCACCGCTGGGGCTTCTTCAATCGGGACAATCCTTATGTTGCTGCAAGGCGGATCGCCTGTCAAATAGCAGAAGAATGTATCTTCTCCTTCAAACGGATGGCATTAGGACCTGATTCATCTTATGAAGTATATGGAGGTTGGCAACCCTATAAACAGAGTGATGCCCTTCTATGCTTATTGGCTTCGATGGATTTAGAAGGGTGTAATTCCATGTGGGATTGCACTGCAAATCCACCTTCTGCCATGACCTTGCTGGGTGACCTTGGGCTGGTCACTTTCTCACATCTCCCATACCTCACAGGGTTGATGTGAGCATAAAATGGGAAAGGGGCGAACCACATATGTTGTCCCCGAGCTCCTTGGAAGAAGGGTCAGGTAAAAATGCACCATATTTACAGGCATACCAAGAGAACTGCCAGCACGGATCACCGCTAAAGTTTGAAATATGTGGATGGAGGGTGGGGATTAAAGGAAAGCTTTCTCAGTTCTAACCCCACTGCCCTAAAAAATCTCGTACCAAGAGGGCCCGTCCAAGTTTACATATTTTTGGAACACAAAGTAAAAGGACACCCAAATTACTTGGATCTATTTTTAGAAGGGCCATTCTTATCCCGTGTGATGGCTCAGGAAATGGATGCTGTATTTTAAGTGAGTGACGAGGCCTTTAACTTTGCCGTTTAACAGTTGTTTATAGAATTCTTTAATTTCTTCATGCACAACCATATTTTAAAAGACTCCAAGAGCTCTTCTGGTGAGCTGGGATAAGGCCTCCGATAAACCAAAGGCTGAATTCATCAGTTCCATCTTGCAGGAACTCAGGAGGGTCAGATCTGACTGAAAAGGTCCATGCAGAAGAAAAAGTATAAGGATACTAGCAGGTACGTTTTAAAACGCTCTCTCTCTCTCAACCCCCCCCCCCAGTTACTTTTCAAAAGTTACTGAAGTTGTGCACTGACTTTCCCCCTTTTTTGTGTAGTCACAACCATCCCTCAGCCCCCCCTCTAGCTTCTGGGCTGGTCACAGGGGTAGGGCAGGTGGTACCCTTTGGGAGAGACAGATTTGATCCCTGGTTGCTTGGCATGCAGAAGGTCCCAGGTTCAATCCCCGGCATCTCCAGTTAAAGGGACCAGGCAGGTAGGTGATGTGAAAGACCCCTGCCTGAGAACCCTGGAGAGCTGCTGCTGGTCTGAGTAGACAATACTGACTTTGATGGAGCAAGGGTCTGATTCAGTAGAAGGCAGCTTCATGTGTTCATGTGTTGCTGATACTGCAAGGCGTAATTAACAATCAAATGCTGAAAAGCAATGTGATAATGCTCTGTGGGTACACTGCTACGAGGCCCATCCTTAGAAAAACTCTCCCTCGGCTGCCTTGGTTGCATCGACACGTAGTTCTCCGTCCTCCCCTGTTGGCCAAAAAGACACACCTCTGGCCAGCACATGCAGTAAGCCTGCCAATGTGAGTAACACAGTCCGACTGGAACACCGCTCAGCTGGAAGGGGGGGCAGCTACGCAGCTGTTCTTGTGCTTAGCGGGGAGAATCCCTCCCTGCCCAGAATGTTATAGCTTCTGTAATAAAGCAAAGGAAAGACCTGGCTGCTGGGGCTGAAGTGTTACATCTGCTGCAGCGCAGGGGCCAGGCCAATGACGTCCTTGGCTCGCAGCTGTTGGAAGATCCAGCCGAAGACCTCCAGGTGTTTGGGAGGCACTGAGAGTCATAGCAACTTAAGGGTGCTGGGCCAGGGGCTCAGGTTTCCTCTCCTTCCACCGTCCTTCCGATCCCTGGAAGAGCTGAAGCTCAAAGGAGGGAAATACGCCTTCTCATGAGCCACCATGGTGTAGTGGTTAAGAGCGGTGGTTTGGAGCGGTGGACTCTGATCTGGAGAAACGGTTTTGATTCTGCACTCCTCCACATGAGCAGTGAAAGCTAATCTGGTGAACTGGATTTGTTTCCCCACTCCTACACATGAAGCCAGCTGGGTGACCTTGGGATAGTCACAGCTCTCTTAGAGCTCTCTCAGCCCCACCTACCTCACAGGGTGTCTGTTGTGGGGAGGAAGGTGATTGTAAGCCGGTTTGATTCTTCCTTAAGTGGTATAGAAAGTTGTCATATAAAAACCACTTCTTCTTCTTCTTCTTCTGGAATGCCTGACATGCCCCTGTTCAAGGTTCTCCGGTAAACAAAAGCTGGGAGAGATTGTTTTCTGCCCGGGATCCTGGATATCCAGTTGACCAGCCATTAGCCTGACTTGGAATGACGTGACTTTGTGTGGTCAAGTCAGAGGTACCAAGTCCAAGAAGATCTGCAACATGCACATTATGTTACATGTTCTCATCACACTGACTAGGGGCACGTGTTGGTCCTACGGTTCAGATTAAGCATTGTGCAGGATTTTTATACCACATCACCATACGCAAAGGGAGGTAGTTGGATTTTGGACTGGAGTGCTTTAGAAACTTCATTTATGTAGAAAAGTAGTTACCTACATGCATTTTACGTGAGGGACATTTGAAAAAGCATCCTGCCTCCAACAATCCACAATTTTGTGTGTGTGTTAAGTGCCATCAAGTCGCTTCCAACTCATGGCGACTCTATGAATCAATGTCCTCCAAAAGGTCCTATCGTTGACAGCCTTGCTCAGGTCTTGCAAATGGAGGACCATGGCTTTCTGATTGAGTCAATCCATCTCATCTGAAGAAGTGAGCTGTGGCTCACGAAAGCTCATACCCTGCCAGAAAATATTTTTGTTAGTCTTTAAGGTGCTACTGGACTCTTGCTCTTTTCTACATCTCATCTTGGGTCTTCCTCTTTTCCAGCTGCCTTCAACTTTTCCTAGCATTATTGTCTTTTCCAGTGACTCTTGTCTTCTCATAAAGTGACCAAAGTACAATAGCCTCAGTTTAGTCATTTTAGCTTCTAGGGAGGGTTCAGGCTTGATTTGATCTCTGTGTGTGCATTATGTGCAGTCAAGTCACTTCCGACTCATAGCGACCCTATGAATTAATGTCCTCTAAAATGTCCTATCGTTAAAAGCCTTGCTCAGGTCTTGCAAACTAAAGGATGTGGCTTCCTTTATGGAGTCAATCCATCTCATGTCGGGTTTTCCTCTTTTTCTGCTACCTTCAGCTTTTCTTAGCATTATTACTTTTTCCCGTGAGTCAACTCTAAGACACAGAGGAATGTATCCAACCACACAGTTTCAAAGATTTAAAGGCAAAAATCTTAAGAAGAGGGAGTGCTGATTTCTACCGATTCACACCTCTGCCATTCCTTGGGGGAGGGGACTGCCACAGGCGGAAGGAAGTGGGAAAGTCCCATTCTGCCAAATTTGCGGCTGGCTGGCTGGCTGCACGCCATTATTTCTATGACTAGAACAAAAGCAGATGGATCCCCATTCACAGTTTCTGCTTCGATCCCCTGGACTTTGGGGGAAAGGAAATGCAATCCACCTTCCAGCTCTGCAGATTATAGGAAGGAAACTTTATGCCCATTTAAGAGCATATACTTATACCAAGAAATCTACTGCTATTCTGGGGCAATCTTTCCTCAGGGACGTGCTAAATAAAAGTAAGGCCACTTATTTCACCTCCTTAGGGATGTGCTAAATAAAGCAAATGACAACATGTCGATTACAAAACAGATTTCCATGGCTATCCTCCCCAAAGGAATCCTGGGAATTTTAGTCTGTTGAGGGTGCTGAGAATTCACAAATTGTCTTCTGCCCCAAAATACAGTTAGTAAGGGTACAAACAGATGTGACAAAGATGAGACATCTGCATCCTTCCATCAAAGGCAAACTGCAGGTCCACACAGCCTCAGTTTTTCCCAAGGTCCTGTAAGGGAGGAAAGGGGTGTTAACCCTTCACTGTTTGGTACTGACCTTCTCTTTTTTATTAGTATTTTAAAGGAGAAAAAGATGTGTTATTTAAAATATAAAATTTTCATTTAAAATGCTAATTACAAAATAATTACCTGGGATTTGCGTCCTTTTCTACGCAGTCCTGAACATCTGACTTGTGGGTCCCACCAGGAATAAGAAGTTACCCTTTTCAAGGGATTTTTTTTACCTTGGTACCACTAGCGAAACGGAATACAACCGTCGCATTCGTGAGATTGTTCAAGCCGGTTTTGTGGCTTTTGGCTTTGGACTGTGTGTACCTATGATCACTATCAGTACATTGTGGGACCATTTTGATCACCTTGACCATTTGGCTAATTTGGCCTTTCTATATTTTGTACATAGTTGCTGTTCAGTACCTCTTGCGTGTTTAGTCATATCTTTGCATGTTATCATATAGGTTAGTCATGTTCTATAGTATGATTCATTTTCTCTAAACTATGCATGTTTAAATATTGAGAGTGCTGTGATTTGTTTTGTTTTGAAGTTCCCATTACAGCACCGGGTGATTCTTATTTTGTACCTAAGGCAAATTGAGGCTGCAGGAGCTTGAAAAATGCATTTGATGGTCAGCGATCAGTGGAGTTATTAAATAAGATCTTATAGAAGAATATAAATCACAACTGAATAAAAAGTGGCTAAGTGTTTCTGTCTTTGCCTTTCCACACTGGCAGACTCTCTGTTCGATTGGGGTTTTCAAAAATCTGCCAGTTAATTCATTGAGGGGTAAAGCATTATGTCTGGCCAAGAAGAAGTCTGCAAAAAGTTGGAATGGTTAAGGATTCAAGATAATCTGGGAGCACCGGAAAAGATGGGGTGCTTTGTCCCCAGAAGGAGGGTGCACATTTCCTTCTGGCATCACCACACAGTTCAAGATGGTCCCTTTGTTCTAAGTCCATAAGTATCTAATTCATTACTAAAGGAAGGTCTGAGGGAAAACTTGGATAGGAAATCTGGAAACTTGAAAGTCTTCCGTCTACTATCTTTGTCCAAGAGGACACAAAAGGGTCAAGCTCAGTCCATTTTAAAAGACCAGGAAGAAAATCCTGATCTAACAGATTGGATGTAGATTTGCTTGTGCGGTACCAGAATATTTCCACTGGCCACAGAGGACTCATCCAAAAAGAGGCCAGGCGGGGCTGGCCTCTGCAGCTGGATGCTCGGCTCTCCAGGTCCTGGCAGAAAGATGACTGACTCACCTGCCTTAGGCATCTGTTCAGGGCAGGCACGTTGGCGGTGGGAGCAGGTGCCCAGAGAAGGGAATCCAGTTACAATCCAGCTGCACAAGCAACTTCCCAGGCGGGTGGCGCAGAGATGCCAGGAAGCATTTCGGAGCTGTGGCACTTTATAAAACACGTGCAAGGACCACAGAAATCGCCAAAGGTCCCTCGTGTTTGCCAACTTTTTTGGCACGAGAAAGCTACACACTCCTTACAGCGAGCTCAGAGCTGCAAAGGGGCCTCATTTCCTGGCTGTACCCACATCAGCCTTTCTAATTTGGTTTTTTTCCCTGTAAGTGAAGAAATGGAAGGAAATAAAACAGCTCCGACGTATGCGTGAAAAGGGATCACTCTCCCGGGACGAATTCCAAGATGTGGCCACTCAATCATCATTTTGGGGAGATAATCAATTTGCAATCTCCATCTCATTCATAGTACAACAAGCTTCTGATGAGACCCCCGGCCCATTAGGGACACGCTGGTTTTAGGTCCAACTTTGGAAGAAGTGGCACACCTGGTCCAGCACAGCAACCAGAAGACTTGAGCAATACAATCCCAGATTAGAAATAACATCTGTGCCCAAAACTCATTCAGAAGTAATCCCCCTCAAGCCATATGCAATATGACAATAACAATACTGACCTTTGCAGGATTGTTATAAGAATGACAACAAGACAATGCATATGAAGCACCAAGAATAATAGAACCATAGAGTTGGAAGGGGCCATACAGGCCATCTAGTCCAACCCCCTGCTTAATGCAGGATACGCCTAGAGCAGTGGTTCCTAAAGTGGGCAGTACCACCCCCTGGGGGGCGGTGGGATTACCTAGGGGGGCACAAAGAGGCAAGGGGGCAGCAGGGGGGCACTAGAGGTGGGCCCCTTCAACTATGCTGTTCACTAATTTACAGTAGATCAAGCTATGGCACCATGCTGGCAAATTTGGTAGACATTATCAGAATTTTTTTTCAGACTTTGAAGAGCTGGTACCACTGGACCAAGTTCATCAATTTTTTTGAATAAATTTCAACTAAAAAGTTTTAATTTGATTTTGAATAGATGTGCAATTAATTGTTACCGCTTTAAAATTTTGTCATTATCTTCTCTAGTGAGTCATGCAAAGCCCTATTTTGAATAATGCTTTTTATAGGATAGGGTAGGGGGCTCTGGGGTTGACTTTGTGGAACCAAGGGGGGCAGTGGCCCAAAATGTTGGGAACCACTGGCCTAGAACGTCCCTGACAAGTGTTTTTCCAGCCTCTGCTTAAAGACTGCCAATGAGGGGGAGCTCACCACCTCCCTAGGTAGCTGTTTCCATTGTCAAACAACTCTTATTGTAAAAAAAAAAAAAAAATCTTAATATCCAGCTGGCACCTTTCTGCTTGCAATTTAAACCCATTATTGCGAGTCCTATCCTCTGCTGCCAACAGGAACAGCTCCCTGCCCTCCTCTAAATGACAGCCCTTAAAATGCTTAAAGGGAGCAATCATGTCCCCTCTCAACTCATCTTCTCCAGACTGAACATTCCCAACTCCCTCAGCCTTTCCTCATAGGGCTCGGTCTCCAGGCCCCTGATCATCCTCGTCGCTCTCCTCTGCTCTCCATTCTGTCCACATCCTTTTTGAAGCGAAGCCTCCAGAACTGCATATATACTCAATGACATTTTGAATATGCTATAGAAAGTAGGGTGTCATGTATTTTTTGGGGGGGATCATTCCCCTTACACCCCCAATATTTGTGCTATTGCAACTGTACACAAGAAGAGCCCTGCTGGGTCAGACCAGTGGATCATCTAGCCAGGCATCCTGTCTCACACAGTGGCCAACCAGCTCCTCTGGAGGTCCAACAACAGGGCAGAGGCCAAGACTGTCCCTTGATGTTGCCTCCTGGCACTGGGATTCAGAGGTTGACTGCCTCTGCAGGTGGAGGTTCCCTTAAGTCACCATGCCTAGGAGCCGCTGAAAGACATGTCCTCCACAAATCTAATCCCCTTCTAAAACTGTCTACGCCTGTGGCCATCACTACATCCTCTGCTTTTACTGCTGTGGGAATTGGCCTATTTGGCGTCATTTTATGCTGTGGGGTTTTTGAAACAATTAATTAGGCCTTGGTATCACTGCATTTTAATGCCTCCTTGAGACCTTTGGTTCTGAGCCATAATATCTTTTTTTTTTACCAGTTCTGAGAGACTTCACTGTTATTTTCTTACATTCATTTAGATGAGGAGTTCAAAATGGAAGGTCTGATTGGATAATCATTGCTCTTAGGATTAAAGACGCGATAGAATATATTCCGCCTGTCTAATTTATTCAATACGTTTTTGCCCAACGAAAGTAAATTGTACAATAATAGATGATACAGGATGGTAAAAGTCGTGTGGTTTTTGTTAGGAAGAGCATTTTAATAACATTCTATTTTAATTTCTGCCTCCCAAGTATCATTAGCAGTTGGAAACTTCAAAGGGAACCCTCAAGTTGGTTGGATGTATATATAGTCTTATGCTAGCTTTTCATGTATATAATATGATTATCTGAAATAAAGAAATGCACATGTAAATTTAGTATCTTTGGGGAGGCAGTCCAGCTATGATATAGCAATAGTAGATTCTCCCATAATGCGTTATCACACATCAACTCTCACCAAAGCAATATGGTGGGCGGGTAAGAGGGGGACACAGCTCTGCGGTGATTTTGCTTCGTTTCAGGCGGAGGAGCAGGTTTCCCCTTTCCTTCCCCTCTCGTTCCAGCGCAAAAGGCCTCCTGCCCCTGTTCTCATTCAACAAGGCCCAGCGGGCTCGCCTTTCCCAGCGCAGAGTCCCTGGGTCGAGAGCTAATTAAACTGGCCACACAGCTTGGCTTAAACCCCCCAAAACAGAGATGACACCCCTCCGTGCCCCCAAACAATCTGAGACGCAGCAAGGAGTTGTGAGTGTGAAACCTAACTGGGTGGAGAAGCAGCTACGGCAATTTAACGGTTGTCTTGGTGACTGGGAGCCCAATTGTCCACGCTGAATTTGCCTCGGTGGGGAACGACCTCCATCACAGCAAGGCCAAAGAATGGATTACAGAGGTGCTGGGAATGAACAGCTGCAGGGGAAAGGTCCTGACAATGGACTGGGGGGGGGGGGAGACAGAGAGAGAGAGAGAGAATTTGGGGTGGAGGGATATACAAGATACTTTCCTTCCTTTCCCTCTAACTAGAGTTGCTAACTCCAGGTTGGGAAATACAGGCATTGGCTGCTCATGTGGAGGAGTGAGGAATTAAACCCGGGTCTCCAGATCAGAGTCCACCACTCCAAACAACCGCTCTTAACCACTACACCATGCTGGCTGGGGTGGGGCTGGGAGAATTCAGAGAGCTGTGACTAGCCCAAGGTCACCCAGCTGGCTTCATGTGGAGGAGTGGGGAAACCAACCCGGTTCACCAGATCAGAGTCTGCCACTCATGTGGAGTGGAGAATTAAACCCGGTTCTCCAGATTAGAGTCCACCGCTCCTAACCACTACCCCACACTGGGGCAGCTGTCTTCTTTATTCCCCTACAGCAACTTATGGCCTGCTGCTACACCATTATCCTGTCCCTTCTTTCCTTCGAGAGACTCAGCAGCGTGTGCTATTTTGCATCTGGACTGAATGTTTGTCCTCAGCACTGGTGGCAAAGGCCCGAACAAATGGTTCTCAGAGAGCTGCCAATTTCCTGCAGAATGTGTGCCCAAGACTCAATAAAACTCGGCAATAAAATCGCAATGTGACAATGCACTTATTACAAGCAAGACAACTGGCCTGGTTTCTTGGACCGTGTAAATCAAACGGTCATTTGGATAAATCAGCACAATTATTTCCACCTGTAGCAAACGCTTTGGCTGTCCGCATCTTGGAATTTTTTTTTCCATTATTTAAAGGTAGCGAGTGTCTCTGGACAGAGGAACGGCTATTTGGTGCTGGGCGACTTTATGTTTCGGTACAGAATATAATTTTCCCTTTTCACATTAAACTTGCAGAGCTTCAGCATGGGACTAACTGTTCAGATTTATGGGGCTACGTCGCACAGAGCTTACATGGCACAAGATGGTGGAATACAAAATTCCTGCAATCCCTGTTTAAAAAAACAAAAAAAATGCAAGGCTGCCTAGCTGGATGAGATCATGGTCCATCTAATGGATGAACGGGAAGGATCTGTTTAAGGATTTCAGCAAGCAAGTCTTGGGCAGCGTCTTTTCTTTCCTAAGGCAGGTGGCCCTGTAGGGTTTTCAAGGCAAGAGATGAACACAGGTGTATTGCCATTGCCTGCCTCTGCGTAGCAACCCTGAACTTCCTTGGTAGGTCTCCCACCCAAGTACTAACCAGGGCCAACCCTGCTTGGCTTCCAAGATCTGATAAGATTGGGCTAGCCTGGGCTAGCCAGGTCAGTTTAGTGGTGAAAGAGCTTGGTTCATTCATTCATCTTTATTGCAGCCAAAGCTCAGCATAAAACTTAAAATATACATCCTATGATAAAACTATACAGATCCTGCTTACAGCATCTCATCCACGCTGATTAGCCTGGAGATTTACCTAGAAGACCTTTATTCATCATCATTGCCTTCCGTTTCCAAAAGACATAAGAGCAAAAGTTTGCTACAGAGTGTGAAATAAGAGTCATCCTTTCTTCCAATACAGCTGATGGAAGGGCATCAAATTGGGCCCTAGAAGAGGCCCATCTTAATGTAGGGGAAGTAACTGAAGTTAGATTAGGGGCTGAATAACTGCCTATCAATGACCTAAGGTTTTAAAAAGAATTAGGAAGAAGAGCATAAAGAGCTGGGTACAATTCAGAATCAGTTTGCTATTCATGAGCTTCTTTGATGAGTGTCTTTTCAGGGGGACCTCCTCTGTTGTTCAAGAGTTCTCTCCCACCTTGCAGTGATGTGAAACTTATTTCGCTTAACCTGCCCCTCACTCATCTCCCAGTGCCAGCTATAAAAGGCACCGGCTAGCAGCTCTTAGCTTCCAGAAAAATAAAAAATCTTGTGAGTTTGAATCGTTGTAAATGACCAATGCTAGATGAGATGTGTTTCGGCTTGAATAGGCCTCCCTTGGTGGTCATAAATACAGAAAGTTATAAAAAAAAACACATCCAGAAATAAACCTTATGAGATATTTTTATCTAATATTTTGTGTGGCTTGAGGTAAACTCTTAACCCAAATCGAGAGTCTTGTCGCATGGACAGTTGCTCACACAATCTGATACAGAACAGTGCTTCCGGATGTGCGTACATCAACCCATGATAAATTCATCAGATTTATTTCCGGATGTGTACACCTTGCAATGAATGTAATTATTTTATTATACTGCCCTATTAGTGTGCCCAACGCTTATAAATACAGGAGAAACAGACACTGGCTTGCAGCGCCCTCTTGTGTCGACAAGCAAGAATATCTTTGCCAGTGGAAACTGATAGGGGAAGGGTGCAATATCATTTTTGGGAAAGATTGCCACTTGATCTTTGGGTCTGCTGCCGCTTCAGCCCTAAATTGTAGGACGACGGAAAACATTTATAAACTAAGCCAGCGTGGTGTAGTGGTTAAGAGCGGTGGTTTGAAGTGGTAGACTCTAATCTGGTGAACCGAGTTCAATCCCCCACTCTTCCACATGAGTGGCGGAAGCTAATCTGGTGAACTGGGTTGGTTTCCCCACTCCTCCACATGAAGCCAGGTGGGTGACCTTGAGCTAGTCACACTCTCTCAGCCCCACCTACCTCACAGGGTGTCTGTTGTGGGGAGAGGAAGTAAAGGAGATTGTAAGCCGGTTTGATTCTTCTTAAAAGGTAGAGAAAGTCGGCATATAAAAACCAACTCTTCTTCTTCTAACCACTTCACCACGCTGGTTGACTTCCACTGAGTCAGACCATTGGCACATCTGAGCCACTACTGTCTACCTGTACTGGCAGCAGCTTTCCAGGGTCTCAGGCGGAGGTCTTTCACATCACCTCCAACCTGATCCTTTTAACTGGAGATGCCGGGGACTGAACCTGGAACTCTCTGCATGCAAACACATGGTCTACCACTAAGTAGAGAGCCAGCATGGTGTAGTGGTTAAAAGCAGTGGGTTGGAGTGGTGGACTCTGATCTGGAGAACCGGGTCCGATTACCCCCTCCTGCACATGAGCAGTGGACGTTAATCTGGTGAACCGGGTTGGTTTCCTACACATGAAGCCAGCTGGGTGACCTTGGGCTAGTCACAGTTCTGTTAAGAGCTCTCTCAACCCCACCTATCTCACAAGGTGTCTGTTATGGGGAGGAGAAGGGAAGGTGATTGTAAACCGGTTTGATTTTGCCTTAAGTGGTAGAGAAAGGGGGTTACCGCATTATGTATTCCCAGCGATGTATTAAGAGTTTGAAAATGTTATAAAAAACACTGCTTTAAAAGGGTTTTTGGATACCACGGCTAAAAAACGGTTGGAAGACATCTTCACAGCTAAAGGGGCCAAACAAAGTGCGAACAGTATTTTTTATAATATTTTCAAACTCTTAATACATCGGTGGGAATACATAATGCACAATTAAGGAGGGAGTTCCCAAGCAAGCTGCAATTAGCAGGAACATTTACTGGACCGATCGTTGCTATCTCTGATCAAAGAACTTTTGACTAGGGGTGCAGCAATTTGCAAGACTTCATTCCACGCCTGTCATACTGAAGCATCGGAAGGAATCTGAAATGACAGACAGACCCACAGGCGGGCTGGACGATGCTCAGCTCCCGGCCGAGAGAAGGATACATCTCGTTTATTTTAACTCCTGCTTTGGAACCTGACACCCGCCCTGTTCTCTGTGTGCACCCACATTTCCCCTTTAACCAGAAAGACGCTCTTCAGAGCGCCCCCCCCCCCACACACACACGGCTGCTCGGCACAAAATCAGCTTGGGTTTCCAAGCGCAGACAGCCAGGATGTGACGAGATGTCCTCTCTTTATCTTGGGATTAACAGTTTGTATACGGCGTGGATCTCAAATGATACTCGGGAAGGAGGTCGGCAAAGTAGACTTACGAGAAGGGCTTAGTCAAGGGAGGCAGCCTGCCAACAGGCGAAGTGGAGCTCGGATGTCGGGAGCGTTTAGACTTGGAACTGGCACAGAAGTCTATCGGGAGAGGGAGATAACAGCAGATCACCCCCGAGTTATTCAGGCTGATTTCCAGAGTCCCTCATCCTCTCTACCTCCTTGCTCAGAAAGATGTTAAGAAGGCTCTGGGTGGGGAAAGAGTTTCCAGCAAAACCAGAAAAAGGCAGGACGAAACCAAGGAAAGGAAGATTAAACTGAAAGGAGGGATTGGAGTGGGTGGTCAAGAAACTATCAATTATAATGTGGTTTATATGAGGAATACAACTAGATCCTACCTTCCTTCAAGGGGCTCAGGTCCTCTCTACCACTTTACCCTCGCAACAACCCTGTAAGGTGGTTTCAGAGGGTAACCGCGTTGGTCTGCACTCAAACCATTAGAAAACAACCAGTGGCACCTCAAGAGAACAACACGGTAGGTTCAACGGAGAGTGTTTGACAGGCCCAGGGTCATCCTAGTGAGAGGGGAACCTAGGAATTCCCAGTCCAACTGTGACACCACACTGGATTCTCAAGAAGGCTACAATGGAAGAG
Source organism: Euleptes europaea (assembly GCF_029931775.1). Lineage (NCBI taxonomy): Eukaryota > Metazoa > Chordata > Lepidosauria > Squamata > Sphaerodactylidae > Euleptes > Euleptes europaea. The sequence goes on along the minus strand of NC_079325.1, from coordinate 11,715,094 downwards.
GGATCCCAGTTTCCCCAATAGATAAACAAAATTCTCATCCCCTAAGTATTCTCTGCTGTACATCAAAAACTTTGGCAGAGCCATTCTTTACCAGAAAAAGAAGAAGCAGAAGCAGCAGAAGAAGAAAAGAAGTTGGCATTTATATACCAACATTCACTTAAGGAAGAATCAAACTGGCTTACAATCGCCTTCCTTTCTCCTCCCCATAACAGGCATCTTGTGAGGTAAGTGGGGCTGAAAGGGCTCTAAGAGAGCTGTGACTAGCCCAAAGTCACCCAACTGGCCTCATGTGTAGGAGCAGGGAAACCAACCCAGTGCACCAGATTAGCCTCCGCCACTCATGTGGAGGAGTGGGGAATCAAACCCGGTTCTGCAGATTAGAGTCCACCACTTCAAACCACTGCTCTTAACCACTACACCACGCTGGCTCTCTTAATGGCTCACTCCAAGACCCCAGTAAAAGGGTCTTAGAAAGTGGGAGAGCAGCTGTGGCTTAGGGACAGAGCAGTTGTTTCGCAAGCAGAACACCTCTGTCTGCCTGGGGCCCATGTATGTTCCAAAATGGCTGCAGTATACAAGAGGTGGCATGCTTCAGATCTGCAGTCACGTTGGGGCCAGAGAAGAGTTCTTCTGGGGGTTTACTGGGCCGTCAGTTCTTCCCTACATACGTCGAAGGCAAAGGGACCAGTCTCGGATACTCCTAAATACCAAGACAAGATTCTTCAAAAATGGTCTCAGCCTCAATCCTGCTCTAGGATTTTATTCTTCCAGGAAGTCTATTTTAAGTCCAGCTTTGCTGGAGCAGTCGCCTTGTAGGCCTGCGAGGGGAACCGAGCCAAGGGATGCGGCCCAGACCCCAGTCCTCAGTCTCCGGCCCTCACACGGCGCTGCCAACTGGTGTTGTATTTCTCACAGACTTACACATTCTCCTTTCCTGTCCTCCTGCCAAATCCCGTCTTGCCTGTTTGATCGGTCGGGGTTGCTGGCGGTTCCTTGGGGTCCCACGTGGCTCTCTTGGGAGTCTGAATTCAGCAGATGGCCTTTTGGTCCTGTTAGAATCTGAGATCCACTGAGAAACCAGACTGTTTTGACAAAAGGCAAAATCCTAGAACATCCTTTTCTCTTGGTGCTCACGCGCATCAGGATCGGCTGGATTGGTGCACTCTGTCCTATTGACACAGTGGCATCCACTGGCAAAGAGCGCAGGGCACACATAAGCAGACACCACATGTTCCAGCTGCCGGATCTATATTTTTAATCATTCTTCTGACTCACCAGCTCAAAGCAAAAGACGACGATGTTTGAGACACTCAACAACCTCTCATCTGATGCCACCAAAGGCCATTCATAGCCAGGATGCGCCAGGCCTCTTTGCAAACAGAAGTATCCAAAGGGTCCTAAATTCTTATTGCTAATAGCCGTGGGTAGTCACACAACGGGGCCAACCAAGGTTAAAACATCAGTTTCTTTTTTGGGAGGGGATGCGGGATTGTTTAAAAGAGGAAAAAAATATTGAGGTAAAACCCCACTCAACAGTTTCAAAAGATGTACGAGCAGACATTTTGAAAAGCACTCCCCCCCCCAAAAAAAAACCCGGTTCTAGCGGCAACCCAAAATGCAGTGCAAAAAAAAAAATTGGTCACGGCAACCTCAAAGAAATGAGGAAGGGAAGTGAGAAACAGAAGAAGAAGCGGAAGAAGAGTTGGTTTTTGTACCCTGCTTTTTCTCGACCTTTAAGGAGCCTCAAAGCGGCTTAAAATCACAATCTCCCGGTGAAACAAAAAGTTGTTGCGATTGATCAGACCGCATTTCTTTTTTTAAAAAAGTTTTATTTTAATGCAAGTCTGTGGTTGACATGTCCCGTCTTAGAATATGTTCCTCCTTTTACTTCATGGCAGACCCTGAAGGGTCCACACAACCCCCACCTGTTGTAATAGAGAGTCATCAATAAGAATACGGACTGGGCCAAAAGGGGAGTGTTTACAGACCGTGTTAAAAAGGAGACAACCCATGCTGGAATCTTTTCTTGTCTCCCAACGATCTCATTTCTTGGCTGGCACCCTCTGCCGATCAGTCCTCAAAAAAGGATCACTCCATGTTACATAACAGGACAGGCCTGCCGCTTCAGATACGGGGCCCGCTCATCTTGCTCATTCTGAGCAGTACCCTTTTTCGGTCATGCCCTTTTCCTCTCCTGCCTGTTGCCACAGAGCTGGTCGGCAGGAGGACTTAGAACGGGTTGCCGATTCCCGCTACGAATTTCCCTTCCCAGACCGAGGACTGAGAGAGAGGCACAGCTTTCGGAAGGGAAGGGAGTTCCTGTCCAGCTGCAGGAGGGTACTGCAGTATCTGATGCTTAAAGGCTGATGGTCTAGAGAGCCAGTGTGGTGTAGTGGTTAAGAGCGGCGGACTCTAATCTGGTGAACCGGGTTGGTTTCCCCACTCCTACACATGAAGCCAGCTGGGTGGCCTTGGGCTAGTCACAGTTCTCTTTGAACTCTCTCAGCCCCACCTACCTCACAAGGTGTCTGTTGTGGGAGGGGAAGGGAAGGCGACTGTCAGCCAGTTTGAGACTCCTTTCAGTAGAAAAAATTGGGGTATAAAAACCAACTCTTCTTCTTCTAGAAGCAGCAACCCTCAGGACCTGCAACATTTTATGCATCCCTCAGACTTTAAAGGAAATCAGGATAACTCACATGGGTCAAGACACCAGTGTGTCTAATTTTGTGCTGTTTAGACCGAAGTTGTTTTTTGCCCGTGATGAAGATGCTGCCCAGGGTGGAGAGATGTATTTTAGGGCAGAAAGCATCGAGAGAGACACAGCCCACCCCAGGGCCTCTGACTATCAAAGCCCTGGCCCCACAAGCTAACAGGCACTCTGCCATATTGACAGGTAGTTTGCTACTTTATGTATAAAACTGCAAGAATCCTCAAGTTGTGTGAAGAAATACTTCCTTTTCTCTGTTTTGAATCTCTCACCCTCCAGCTTCAGCAGATGACCCAACGTTCTGGTATTATGAGAGAGGGAGAAAAGCTTCTCCCTGGCCACTCTCTCCATACCATGCATAATTTTATAGACCTCTATCATGCCTCCCCTTAACCGCCTTCTTTCCAAGCTGAACAGCCCTAAGAGCTTTACCTGCTCCTGATAGAGCAGGGCACAAGGTGGCCAAGGAAAATGTCAGTTTGCAACTAGAGAAGTGGCATGGGGGAAAGTGAATGTAGGCATCCTTTCCCTTCATGTTGCTTACCCCTGGCTCCCTGAAACAGGGTTCTGGACCCAAGTCTAAAAACAGCTGGAGGATGGAATTTGCAGATGAAAACCTGTACATTCAGCATCCCCTTCTGCAGCAAATCAGTCTCCACACAACTGTGTGACTTAAATTAAATTGTGTGACTCTCTGCTCCAGGACGTGGTGATGGCTGCCAACTTGGAAGGCTTAAAGAGGGGAGTGGACATGTTCATGGAGGAGGGCTATCCATGGCTACTAGTCAAAATGCATACTAGTCATGATGCATATCTATTCTCTACAATATCACAGGAGCATGCCTATTATATTAGGTGCTGTGGAACACAGGCAGGACAATGCTGCAGCAGTCGTCTTGTTTGTAGGCTTCCTAGAGGCACCTGGTTGGCCACTGTATGAACTTGATGGACCTTGCACTTGATGGGCCTTGGTCTGATCCAGCAGGGCTTTTCTTGTGTTCTTATGACCCAGCTATTTTGCAGTTGCATAGTATAAACCCAGGTCCACCATGGGCTGTCCCGTTCTCACCTATCACGACCTTGCCTGGGACACTTTGGTTGCCAAGTTCCGCAGGGTATCCAAGTTAGCCAGGCAGTTAACATGAGGCTACTTCTCCTGCAGAAAATACCCGATCCGCATGACAGCGTCCCAGACAACCAGGGTCCCGAGTATTAGCAGGTGATGACATTCCGTCGAAAGGCCTCATGCCTGCGAGCTTCTCTCTCAAGGGTATCGGTTTCCAGCTTGGTCCCTTGGCTTTTAAAAGCCCGTTTCAGAAATGCTGCTCAGAGCCACAACAGCTCCAGCCTTTGCTTTCCCCAGCTCGTTTTCTTTAAAAAGAAATCGGCTTTCCAGCAGCTGCCAGTACCTCCTCAACTGGGAAGCGTCTTGGCAAACCTTGACAGCAGCAGCTCAAATAAGCCAGACCTCTTAACAAGCTGCCTTTTGTACCCCAGACACTGACCTTGGGGGCCACCCGCCCATGACGGAGGGGAAAAGAAATGGGTCGAGACCTCAGATCGGTATAGGAAAATTTTGTCCTCCAGTCAGAAAGGGGTCAGAAACTTTTAATCAGTGGATGACTGTGGGAAAAGCTTGGATTGATTTGATTGGCAAGGGCAAAAATTTAACTAGGGGAAGGTGACGGCAGATTAAGGCCAACCGGCTTAGTTTGAGATGCTATTTTGGTTCTGGTGTGTTACTGTAGTTGTGACCGAAAAAAGCTTCCTCAAACGCGTGATAGCTTTTCCTTGTTAAAAGCATGTTAGTCTTCAATGCCATGCAACATTTCAGAAAGACTCATCTATTAAAGGTTTTAATCAAGGGCAAACATATTTAATTTTAAATTGATTAAATGGTAGATGATTATGCCAGTGACCTTTTAATCAGCAGAAACCCTACTAATTGTACCAGTTCCCAACACTACCTAGATATCTATCATATTTTTATCCCATCTTTCTTCTAAGGAGCTCACAGCAATGTACATAGACCTTTCCCTCCTCCATTTCATCTTCACAATAACCTTACAAGGTAGGCTAGGCTGAAAAAAGGTGTCGCCCCCGCAGCGGAATGCGGTACTGAACCTGGACTTCCCTAGTCCTAGTCCAATACTCTAACCACTACACCATTTTCTTTTATCAGCCAGCATGATCTGATAGAGTGGGCCAGCCAGATATACTCGCGTCACCTTTTATAGTGTTGCAACCTTTGATTTAATTGGGTGTTTCAAATAATTACGTTTAATAACCTACTTAATTTAAGTTGGGGACCTGGCAGGGAAAACAAGGGGATGCTGTGGATTCATTTTTTTTGGGGGGGGGGGGGAAGAACCAAGTATTTCAAATAGGGTGAGCACGTGCTTGAACATGGCTTTGCCCGCTTATACTTATTTGACAACTCCTCATCTTTCTAGAGCCTTATGTTTAGCTAGACTGAATGCTAACCCCTGTATGGTTATGCAGGGCAGGATTTTGAATATACCATGCCCAGACAGGACCTATCCTTGCTCTTTTGGCTCTATTGATTCATTAACTCATGCTCTCTTGGAATGCCGTTTCTATGAGGAACTTCGATCACATTATATCTCTCCCCTTTTAGCATATAAATCTAATGCCTCTGTGTCTGACATAATGCCTTTTTTACTAAGCGATAGGGACCCCAAGGCTACATTGTCAGTGGCAAGATTTATCTCAGTCCTTATATCCCTCAAACATTAGTTTTAAGCTACTCAAGATCAATGGATCAAGGAGCTTCTAAGGGATAAAGGAAAGGAACATGGCTTAAAACAGAAGGAGTGTCTTAAAAAAAAAAAACCCATATCAAATAAAAATTCCCCAATCTGTTGACAGGCCTAAGGGTCAGTTCTGCAGCCAGCACATTGGGGAGGGGCCATGGTTTAAGGGTAGACCCTCTGCTTTGTATGCAGAAGGTCCCAGGTTCAATCCCCGGCATCCCCAGTTAAAAGGATCAGGTAGGAGGTGATGAGAAAGACCTCAGACGTAGACCCTGGCGAGCTGCTGCCAGTCAGAGTAGACGATGCTGACTTTGATGGACCAAGGGTCTGATTCAGTAGAAGGCAGCTTCGTGGATTCCCCACTTGGACGCCCCTTCTTCAGCTAAGCTCCAACCCTCTTCTCCTAGTCCGACGACATGACCTTACCTTTGGATGAGAGTCCCGAAGAGCACATGCAGGACCTTCTGCATGTTCTCGGTGCACAGCCAGCTCCAGTGATCCGTCATGACCAACCGAAGGAGGTCCAGCGCCGTGTCTGCCAGCGGTGTCTCCGATTCTGCCGAAGCAACATGGTGCAAATGAGGAAACAAACTGTGTCTCAGTGAAGGGACTTTCCAGGCCCACGTTAAAAACCCCAGGGGCTGCTGGAGAGCTAGCGAGGTGTAGTGGTTAAAAGAAATGGTTAAGAGTGCTGGACTCTAATCTGGTGAACTGGGTTGGTTTCCCCACTCCTACACACGAAGCCAGCTGGGTGACCTTGGGCTAGTCACAGCTCTCTTAGAGCTCTCTCAGCCCCACCTACCTCACAAAGTGTCTGCTGTGGGGAGGGGGAGGGAAGGTGATTGTAAGCCGGTTTGATTCTTCCTTAAATGGCAGAGAGAGCCAGCATGGTGTAGTGGTTAAGAGCGGTGGTTGCTGATCCGGAGAAGCGGGTTTGATTCCCCATTCCTCCACAAGAGCAGCGGAGGCTAATCTGGTGAACTGGATTTGTTCCCCCACTCCTCCACACGAAGCCAGCTGGGTGACATTGGGCTAGTCACACTCTTTCAGCCCCACCCACCTCACAATGTGTCTGTTGTGGGGAAGGGAAGGCGATTATAAGCCAGTTTGATTCTGCCTTAAGTGGTACAGAAAGTTGGCATATAAAAACCAACTCTTCTTCTTCTTCTTTGTAGGTAGGGAGAGAGAAAGGACGGGACGGGATGGACCACTAAGGCTGTACATTTGCAAAGGAAACCAAAACCTACCAAGCAAGAAGATTCGGGAATGTAGTCATACAAGCCAGCTGACGAGACACATTTATTTCATTTTTTATTTTGTTTACTTCATTTCCACCCTGTCTTTCGCCCCAACGGGGACCCAAGGCAGTTTACATCATTTTCCTCTCCTCCATTTTTATCTTCACAACAACTCAGTGAGGTGAACTAGGCTGGGAGTGTGAGTGGCCCCAAGTCACCCAGTGAGCTTCCATGGCCCAAGTGGGGATTCGGACCTGGGTCTCTCAGGCACTAGTTCGACACGCTTAACCACTACACCACGCCGGCCCTCCATGCACAGTGGAAGGAGACTCTGGCCTCTGCCTCCCCATGTCGACACTATGTGTGTGCTGAAATCAATACAGGTAGGGAGGAGGCAGGAACGAGAGCAGTGCCCGCCCTATCACATGTTGAAATCAATGCATGTGTGTTGTCTGCATAGAGCTTCTGTACGACCATTTATACCCCATTTTCCTACCCAAAGCAGTTCACAATAGCCTCCCCCAATTTATCTTCACAACAATCCTTTAATTCACAGTCCAACTTTACACCAGCTTAACTATCACAGTGCCCTTCAAGGAACCCTGGAGATCACAATTTGAGTACAGACTGAGATCCCCCCCCAATAAAAACCCTTCTCTACTGTTGTCAAGCTTCCTTAAGGAGAGCAAATGTCTACTCAAGCTGCTGGCATTTGTTGTGTAAATAGTTTCGTTCCCTTTTGCTATTTACATCCTATTCCCCCCCCCCCCCGTCTTTTTCGTTCATGTAGCTTTGCTGCCCCCTGATGGTAATATCGGGATTTAGATCCTGGGCTCTGGGGAGCAGTCACAGAGTAAACACAGAGAGCCAGCATGGTGTAGTGGTTAAGAGCGGTGGTTTGGAGCTGTGGACTCTGATCTGGAGAACCGGGTTTGATTCCCCATTCCTCCACATGAGCGGTGGACACTAATCTGGTGAACCGGGTTGGTTTCCCCACTCCTCCACACAAAGCTAGCTGAGTGACCTTGGGCTAGTCACAGTTCTCTTAGAGCTCTCTCAGCCTCAACTACCTCACAGGGTATCGGTTGTGGGGAGGGGAAGGGAAGATGATTGTAAGCCGGTTTGATTGTTCTTTAAGTGATAGAGAATGTCGGCATATAAAAACTAACTCTTCTTCTTCAACCATACACACAAACCATATGTGCCTGTACAGGCTTAAAAATGCCCTCAAATCCCACACTGCCACGGAGCTTGCTGGGTAACCCTGGGCCAGTCACACTCTCTGTGCTTAACCTCCCTCACAGGGTTACTTTGAGGACAAAATTGGGGGGGGGGGGAGAACCAAGTAGACAGCCCTGAGCACATTTGGAGCAAGGCCAGGATAAAAAATGAATTAGACGGACAGAATGGACCGTCCCACTGCAGGCCCAGCATTACATTTTAGAATGTTCCCTTATGTTAAAAGCTCCCCGCAATCAGCACAGCAAACAGTGTGTGTGAGGACTGGGGGGTTAATGTTTGCTAGTTTTCTACTTGCGTGGATTTATTTTTCCAGTGCAAAGGAATATCCAAAACTGGAATTTACCCCCTGCAGGTTGAAGCGGCACGGTCCATTTTGCCATCTATGACCCTTGCGAGTGAGAGTCAGGCGGAGTCAAGGAATCCCTGTGAGGAGATGCAGGCAAGAGGGACAAAGACAAGTTAAGCCTCTGAAGCAGAAATGAAGCTCACCAGGATCATCGCTGCCTTCGGCGGGCTGCCGAAGCGCCTCCGTGGATTTCATGTCCTGATTTGCTGAAGAGTCAAGAGCTTCTCCGTTTCCCTCGCTCTCCGGCCCTTCCTTCAGCATTGCTTCCAGCAGCTTCTCCTGTTTCTGGATGAAGGACTCCATTCTTGCTATGGACAAACCCTCAGCCTCCTAAGAAAAAAAGCAGAGCATCAGCTTCCCAGCACCCCTGGAGCAAAAAAAAAAGGCAACTCGGGTCTAGAAATGCTGTCCTCTTCTCCTGTGATTCAAGGGCAGGTTTTAGCAATCCCGAGAAGGAATGCTAACAAATTCCACAGCCCTGCTATTCCGATTCAAAAATCCCCATTTCACATTTGCTTCTCCCACATGCATACCAAAGACAAGTACATTTATTTTTGCACCACTTTCCGCTTCTCTGGGCCACGCTTTCCCCCCGTTTCATCAACACGGTTTTAAACAGATAAAAGGAAGTATTTCTTCACACAACGCATAGTTAAATTGTGGAACTCCCTGCCCTGGGATGTGGTGATGGCTGCCAAATTGGAAGGCTTTCAGAGGGGAGTTGACATGTTCATGGAGGAGAGGGCTATCCATGGCTACTAGTCAAAAGGGATACTAGTCATGATGCATAGCTATTCTCTCCAGGATCAGAGGAGCATGCCTATTATATGAGGTGCTGTGGAACACAGGCAGGATAATGCTGCTGCAGTTGTCTTGTTTGTGGGCTTCCTAGAGGCACTTGGTTGGCCACTGTGTGAACAGACTTGGACTTGATGGGCCTTGGTCTGATCCAGCATGGGTTTTTCTTATGTTCTTATGTAACACTGTTGCTTTAAATGCATACAACTGGCATGGAATACACAACAGATAAGAACTCAAGCCACAGAAATGAGTGAAACAGTTCACAAAGATATCCTAAAGAAACATAAGAGGGTGTATCGAGATATCTCTAGCCTCCAGCCCTGAGCTTTTCTCAGAGAGGGTATGAACTTACAGTGGTGCCTTCCCTCAGGGAGTAGGTGATCTTCTCTTGTGTTCCAGCCACATTCAACACGGGAGCAATTTTACTGGATGCAAACCTCAGTCTTGGCCTGCAAGAGAAACCCCAGTGTTATTTCCAAGATATATGTTAGGACATTTATCACCTGCTACTCTCCTCTGAAAGATATTATCCAGATCTGTTTAGAAGAAGAGTTGGTTTTTATATGATGACTTTCTGTGCCTTTTAAGGAGAATCAAACTGGCTTACAACCTCCTTCCCTTCTCCCCACAACAGACACCTCATGAGGTAGGTGGTGCTGAAAGAGTTCGGAGAGAACTGTGACTTGCCCAAGGTCACCCAGCTGGCTTCATGTGTAGGAGTGGGGAAACCCGGTTCTCCAGATTAGAGTCCGCCACTCATGTGGAGGGGTGGGGAATCAAACACGGCTCTCCAGATTAGAGTCCACTGCTCCTAACCACTACACCACACTGGCGCCTAGCTACTGAACACCTGAAGATGGGCCACTGAATGTGTGAACTGAAAAAGATGACATGGCATGAAGTGATATGATAGTTCAGAAGAGTTACACCAGTTCACACATGCTTTGTCATGTTAGCTAAAGGCAAAGTGTGCTGTGGGGTCACAACTGACCCATGGTGACCCCATCGAGTTGCACCTTATGGGGCTTTCAAGGCAAGAGATGAGCAGCAGAGGTGGTTTGCCATTGACTACCTCTGCATCTTCCTTGGTGGTCTCCCATCCAAGTACCAACCTTGCTTAGCTTCTGAGCTCTGACAAGATTGGGCTAGCCTGGGCTATTAGAGCTGCTACCTTGTCCACTAGCAAGCAATAAATATTTGCACGTGAAGCAGGCTCTGGGGTCCCAGGCAGCCTCCCGTTCAGGCTGAACTGAAGCAGTTTTGGATGGTCTTTCTTAGAGCTTTGAAGGAAGAGAACAAGCACTTTGAGGAGGTCACCACAATGCCTCAGGAGCATTTCATGCATCTGTAGCTGTGAGGGTCCATCTAAAGCAGCAGCATCTTTCCAATGGTGAACCCATGAAGCTGCCTTCTACTGAATCAGACCCTTGATCCATCAAAGTCAGTATTGTCTACTCAGACTGGCAGCGGTTCTCCAAGGTCTCAAGGCAGAGGTCTTTCCCATCACCTACTTGCCTGGTCCTTTTAACTGGAGATGCCGGGGATTGAACCTGGGACCTTCTGCATGCCAAGCAGATGCTCTACCACTGAGCTACGCTCCCTCTCCTCTGTTTTATCCTCCCAACAATAACCCTGTGAGATCGGTACTGTTGGTCATTTGTTTTTAGGGTTTTTTTAAACCTCTTATTTGAACACAATGCTGCTTTATACTGAATCAGACCCTTGGCCCATCAAACTTGGTATTGTCTGCTCAGACTGGCAGCAGCTCTCCAGGGTCTTAGGCAGAGGTCTTTCACATCACCTACTTGCCTAGTCCCTTTAACTGGAGATGCCATGGATTGAACCTGGGACCTTCTGCATGCCGAGCAGATATTCTACCACCGAGCCACTTCCAGGAAGTCCAGAAGTATGAGATGAAGGCAGGAAACCATAGTGCAAACATTCAGCATCTTAGACTCAGGACTTCGAGTTTTGCGCTGGAAATGCACCTTGGGAAGCGGACAGCACAGCTACATTCTGATCTACTTACTAGGAAGCAAGTTTCATTTCAGCGGGATTTGTTTCCAAACATACATTAGACCAGGCCGCAAACTAAACTGCAAAATTCTCTCTAAGGAATCTATAAGCAGAAAGAGGCCGGAGTAATTTGGAGGGGTCTTCTGGCTTCTCGAAGTAAAAACTCTGTTTACTGCTAAGGAATGCCATTTCCAGCCAAGGTATTTTTTTAAAAAACACACCAGATTCCATTTTGTTTATTTGATGGCTTTAATGAAGTGAAATCTTGTTCCAAGAACAGCGTCCCGGATATAGCCGCAAGCGCCGCTGCTCACCCTGTTCCAACCAAGAATCCCAGCCCAGCCCAAACGGATCCAGTCAGCTTCAGAAATGGCAAACGTTTAACATGGACAGTACCGGTCCACCGTTCCCCTGGATAAACAATGCTAAGTATCTTCTGGCTCGCATATCTGGTGGCCTTTGAAGAACACACAATGCTCAGGGTAAAAATAGTATTAGGACAGGACTCTTTGGCTTCTCCAAAGAATAATCTCATAGGATTCATGTCTCTGAAAATGCTAGTTTATGCACGGAGCTGAAGAAGAGTTGGTTTTTATATGCCGACTTTCTCTACCACTTAAAGAAGAATCAAACCGGCTTACAATCACCTTCCCTTCCCCTCCACACAACAGACATCCTGTGAGGTAGGTGGGGCTGAGAGTGTGACTAGCCCAAGGTTACCCATCTGGCTTCATGTGTAGGAGTGGGGAAACAAATCCAGTTCACCAGATTAGCCTCCACCGATGTGGAGGAGTGGGGAATCAAACTCAGTTCTCCGGATCAGAGTCCATTGCTTCAAACCACCGCTCTTAACCACTACACTAGATTCTACCATGTTATGAGGGTGTTGAAGATTGTTTGGCTGTTCTCTCACACTCCCTGAATGCAGAAAAGTAGCACATTAAGGAGATGTTCTGTCTCCGATAGGCTTGCTTTCTATCAGCATGTTTGGCTGTTCCCTCACAACACTCCCTGAATGCAGAAAATTAGCATATTAAGGAAAAAGTGCTGACTCCCTGACAGGCTTGCTTTCTATCAGCAAGTATCGCATTTTTGACAAGGGAGCATTATTCAAACAGGCACTCCCTCCCACCTGACACAGAAAGACACTAGTGACCATCATACAGTTCTCATAGATTACCTCACGCAAATCCTTGGCCATCTTTACTTAAAGGTAAAGGTCCCCTGTGCAAGCACCGGGTCATTCCTGACCCATGAGGTGACGTCACATCCTGACGTTTCCTAGGCAGACTTTTGTTCGCAAGGTGGTTTGCCAGTGCCTTCCCCAGTCATCTTCCCTTTACCCCCAGCAAGCTGGGTGCTCATTTTACCGACCTCAGAAGGACGGAAGGCGGAGTCGACCTTGAGCCTGAAACCAACGTCCGTCGGGATCGAACTCAGGTTGTGAGCAGAGCTTTTGACTGCAGTACTGCAGCTTAACACTCTGCGCCAGGGGGCTCCTACATCTTTACTTAGGGGCATACAAAAAGAGAGGCCAATGCAGAGCACTACCGAACGGCCATCGCTTCACAGAGCCAAGCAAAGGGTAGGACTCCTCCACAGGGAAGAGGGTCAACTTTAAAACAACGGGACTGAGCCTCAAGGGTACCCTTACTTATTTGACTTCTGGGACTTCCCATCCACTTCTGCCTCGCTCAGCTCTTCTGTAGGGCTCTGAGGTTCAGATCTGGGGAACGCTGTCTTTAAGGTGTCCACAATAGCGTTCATCACAATCTGAAAGAGATCACAAGGAGGGCCGAGAGTTGAGGCACCTGCTCCAGAGAGATCAGGGTCATCTTAAGATCGTTCACCACACGGCCCTTGTTATGAGATGCACCAAGAGATGCTATGGGCCCCCAGACAAAGGTTCCTTATGCGCCCCTTTCGTGTCACATTTGGGATGTTTTAATGTTCAAAAAGAAAATACACAAGGTATGCATCATGACTAGTATCCATTTTGACTAGTAGCCATAAACAGCCCTCTCTTCCATGAACATGTCCACTCCCCTCTTAAAGCATTCCAGGTTGGCAGCCATCACCGCATCCTGGGGCAGGGAGTTCCACAATTTAATTATGCCACAATTAACTCCTGCCGGATCTCCTTCACAGGAGATGCCGGGGATTGAGTTTGAGACCTGCATGTGAAGCAGATGCTCTACCACTGAGCCGCAGCCTTATCCTTACTAAGTGAAGCGCATTATATTTTCCTCACAGGAAGAGTCGGCGGAACAAAGGGCCTCATGGACAAATGACACATTTTGTAGTTTCCCGACCTCAAGTCAGCAGCAATCTCCCCAGTCGAGAACTCTATTTCTAAAAGCATGGAAGGAGGAAAGGTTTCTTGCCTCTCCCTTTGTGCATTTTCCCTGAAATGAGCCAGGAGGGAACTACTCACTCAGATGGGGGACCCAGGGTTCCAAAGAGAAATTCTGCAAGTCACCTACAACCTGGTTAGAAATGTAAACGTTTCCAAAAATGTTGAACGCCCTCCAGGGGAGGGTTTTTCTTCTTGTTGTTCCCCCGCCCAGAAAAAAATGGATACTGGGGTGGAGAACTGAAATATATGCAATACTTACTTTCCTGTGAAACCTTAACTACTTCTGTTGATTTAACAATAGGAAACACATCATTTATAACTTAGTCAGCATATAAAATTGTACCATTTGGGATATTTATGGGATTAAAAATTATAAATGTCTTTGTTTTCTGTGAGAAAAATGCATCGTTTATAACTTAGTTAGCATTACCATATAAAATGGTACCATTTGGGATATTTATGGAATTTAAAATTATAAATGTCTTTGTTTTCTACGAGAAAAAAAGCAAGTATATCCAATAGTTGAGAAAAAACTGCAGATTGCTGCATCCAATGTTACCATTACAAGTTTCTTTAATTTTTGCCATCTGAGAGGTAGAAAAAGATAAAATAAAAGTTGAAGGTAGAAAACAAATTTTGCAGTAAACAAAAGGAAGTGTATTATTTGGACAGAAACTCTAATAGAGTCACAACAGATAGGACTTCCAGCTTATTTGGATATTAGGTTAACTGTTACAAAAAATTGAAAACACTGAACTCTTGTCAATGCTCCCCAAATTCACTGATTTTTCACAGCCCAGGGATTGAACCTGGAACCTTCTGCATGCAAAGCAAATGCTCTACTATTCAGCCACAGCTCTACCCTAAGGGTTTTAATTCTCGGTAAGGTTAGAAAGTGATAGAATTGGCTGGACTGAACACACTACCTTATCGATACGGGAGACCACAAAGGGCTTCTTGACAAAGGCGATCCTGGCATCTGTGTTCAGGGCAAGGAACTCCTGCATCTCTTCACTGTTGGTAATCTCAGGAATAGCACACAGTTGCTGAAAACAATCAGAAAAAAATGAGTTTAAGGGCATACCCAGCTTTGTTTTAACCAAGGATAGCAACGGATATTCCTAACACCAGCTAGAACCAGACAGAATCCCTAAAGCCAGCATGGTGTAGTGGTTAAGAGCAGTGGTTTGGAGTGGTGGACTCTGATCTGGAGAACCGGGTTTGATTCCCCACTAGGGCTATCGATTCGGTTCGTCACGAACCGAAAAAACGCCAAATTCCCCCCAATTCGGCGGTTTCCGGTTCGGATGGAACCGAACTAAAAAAAAGGCGGGAAAAAGATGCGCCGAATTCCAGCTGGAAGGCACAGATCTGTTTAAAGAGCCCCCCGCGCGCCTTTATGGAAGCCCCGTGAAGGCCCGCGGGGTGCCGAATTTTCCCCCGAACTCTGGATCTCGCGCTGAATTTCACGGATCCGAAGCGGGGGAGTTCGGACTTCGGCACGTCTCGAATTTAAAAGGGCCGAATTTTGCTGAAGCCGAACTTTACCGAATTTTTTTTTCCAACAGCCCTATTCCCCACTCCTCCACATGAGCGGCGGAGGCTAATCTGGTGAACTGGGTTGGATTCCCCACATGAAGCCAGCTGGGTGACCTTGGGCAACTCACTGTCTCGCAGCCCAACCTACCTCACAAGGTGTCTGTTGTGGGGAGGGGAAGGGAAAGTGATTGTAAGCCGGTTTGAGTCTCCCTTAAGTGGTAGAGAAAGATAATTTTTTCCCAACAGCCCTATTCCCCACTCCTCCACATGAGCGGCAGAGGCTAATCTGGTGAACTGGGTTGGATTCCCCACATGAAGCCAGCTGGGTGACCTTGGGCAACTCACTGACTCGCAGCCCGACCTACCTCACAAGGTGTCTGTTGTGGGGAGGGGAAGGGAAAGTGATTGTAAGCCGGTTTGAGTCTCCCTTAAGTGGTAGAGAAAGTCGGCATATAAAAACCAACTCTTCTTCTTCTTCTCCTCTCTGCTCAACTACACTTCCCCAGTTACTGTACTATGTAAAGCAAATGCATTTCCCTACTGTAGAAGCCTCAGCGAGGGGCTTTCTGATCAATATGGACACCGCTCACTCAATCATATATTAATTTTTTTTTTAAAACAAACATATTCCTCTCCTGCCTCACCCAGGTATCATCCCATTTTTTAAAAAGTGCTGGTCTCCAGGAACATTGGGAAATTCTACCACCCCATAGCAATACTTTTCCAGGTACAAATTCGACAGCACCACTTTCTCACTTAAACTATATGTGCAATTTGCAAGACGTTTAATAGCAAGAACTCCCTGGCACTCTCTGGGTTTTCTGCCCCCATTATAACCTGTTCAGAAATGGTGGCCAATATCTTACCCCTCCACCAAGAAGAAGAGTTGGTTTTTATATGCCGACTTTCTCTTACCACTTGAGGAAGAACCAAACCGGCTTATAATCACCTTCCCTTCCCCTCCCCACAACAGACACCCTGTGAGGTAGGTGGGGCTGAGAGAGTTCAGAGAACTGTGACTAGGCCAAGGTCACCCAGCTGGCTTCATGTGAAGGAGTGGGGAAGTCAGAACCTTTCCTGCAACCTAAGCAGTTGTCCTCCAGCTGAAGCGGTTCTTCTAAATTGGAACAAGGCTCTCAACTTGGTGAGCAGAGCGACAGCAAGCAGGTTAGAAAATCTCTATTACCACCACCAAACATTTCTTTAAAAAAAGAAAAGAATCCCTGTTAATTGAGATTTCCTTTTTCTTTTTCCGTATAACGCAAACACAAGTTCCCTGCTTTCCCTGCTGCTTTAAGGGAATCAATAGACATTACAACCCACGCCAATTAACAAATGGTGCCGAGACTGTATGACGGGGGCTTTGGAGGGGATAATTGATGCTTTGCTTACTTTGTAGCTGAACAACTTGTGTTGGGAAAGAGCTAGTGCCTAAGGCTAGTATTTTAGAAGAAGAGAAACGCTGGTTAGGAAAGTATTTAAACAGATTAAACACCTATAACATTGCCAATTAACAAGGGGGGAAGTGGTCTAAGAATACAGCTAGGCCTACTGGCTTTTTATAAAGAAAAAACCTCAATCAGATTTTCAGCACCTTCTAGTGAAGACAGTATTTGAGCCAGATGCCAGTGGAAGAAGAGTTGGTTTTTATATGCCAACTTTCTCTACCTTTTAAGGAGAATCAAACCGGCTTACAATCACCTTCCCTTCCTCTCCCCACAACAGACACCTTGTCAGGTAGGTGAGGCTGAGAGAGTTCAGAGAGAACCGTGATTAGCCCAAGATCACCCAGCAGGCTTCATGTAGGAATTCACCAGATTAGAGTTTGCCACTCATGAGTGGGGAATCAAACCTGGTTCTCCAGATTACAGCCCACTGCTCTTAACCACTACACCACGCTGGCTCTCAAGAAGGGTTGTTGTCAACTTTCTAGTTGGGACACTATGTTGCAACTGCTGCATCTACTAAAACGGAGAAGGAAGAAAACTCCCCACCTTCAGGAATGATTCCAGGAGGCTTTTTCTGGCTTCCACTTTATCTGTGTCCATGTTTCCAAACGGAAGATCAGGAAATAGCTTCTTTGGACCTTTTACATCTGGGGAAAAACAAAACAGGCCAATGAATTTTATATCATCTTGAACAATATTAATAAAATACTTTTCCCAGTGAAGTGTAGTGGGTAGAGCGGGGGGGGGGGGGCAAACCTAAGGCCCGGGGGCTGGACCCAGCCCCTTGGGAGCTGTTATGCGGCCTGCAAGCCAGTTGAGAAAGCCCCCCCATCCCGAGGTGTCAATTATCAAAGACTATTAATTAAAGGCAAATAAGAGTGTTATTGTTTTAAGCAGGTTTGTATTTTAAGTAAAATACAAAGTAAAAAATAATATCATTAATTGGCTTTGCCTGTGTCTTTGATAAAGTTTGTTATCTCCACTACCTGGCATTAAATGTTAAGGTACTGGATATACTACTCCAGATTTTAAGACTACTTTGTGACTGTGAGATGTTGACGTTTTATTTATGGCTGCAATTTTCCTTTGTAAGGCAGCCTTAAACAGAGGAAGAAGTTTTGCAGTTTTATATATTGTGGGAAGGAGGGAGGGAGGGAAAGAGAGAAAGAAAGAGGGAAGGAAGGAAGGAGGGAGGGAGATGTTTAGATGTCTGGCCCACTGTTGTTTTGTGGGTATACATTCCAATTCCATTCTTACTGACAATAACATTACTCCTTGGTCTTAAAAAACAGCATAACAAAAGGCAGCTCTCAGTTCTAGAAGACATGCTTATTTTCAATGCTGGGAAGAGTTCAACTGAACCCTAGATATTGTATGGCACCTGAAGGGGAGTGTTGGTGGGACTCAGGGCCTCTTGGCATAATTCTGTGCAAATAAATAAATACGATGCAAAAAAAATTGTTTGTGCTACACTAATTTATTAAAAATAAACACATAAAAGATATTGGGCTCAGTAAACTTTGTTGGGGGAGGGGCAGATCAGAAGGAACGTCACTCCTGCTATATATGAACAGTTTTAGAAGTAGTAGAAAAGAGCAAGAGTCTAGTAGCACCTTAAAGACTAACAAAAATATTTTCTGGCAGGGTATGAGTTTTAGAAGTGTGGATTTAATTGCTAAATTGTATTTTTGTATATTGATATGACATGAACTGCATTATGAAGGGACGGTTTGTGGTGTGAGCCGCTCAGAGCCCAGCTTTGGCTGGGCTCAGAGCAGAATAAAAATTCAAAAATGAATGAATGAATGCATGAACTGTGTTGTTTTCTGTTTCGAAAAGGTCAGCAGCCTAAAACGATTCTCGTAAAACAGACTAGAAGCAGTGTAAAAAAATAAATAAATATTTTTTTTTTAAGAATCTAAAATGTCGATACTAACCAATAAGATATGTTTAGGAGCATGTTGAAATTAATTGTATTTTAATATTACCAGCTATGCAATTGGCTGTATTTCCATCACTCGGTTTAATTCTACCATTTTTTTCCCCAGGAGGAGGATAGAAGGAAATAACAGTTTACCCTACATAAATATGTACGATTATTTTCCAGACTGCCTCCTTGCTTGTGACTGTCCGGTACTACTACAGAAGGGATATTTCTTGCAATCCTTTCCCTTTTTTTTTTTTTGCGCGTTGCTGCACCAAACAGAGAAGGTAGAAAAAAGCAAGGTTTGGTACTGACTTTTAATGAACTTCCGGAGATCCGGCTTCTCCTCCAGTCGGGTCTGCAGGTTCAAGAATTCTCGATACCGCCGGTTCACCGTGTGGTACGCCACCTGCTGGAGACTGCTGGTGTTCTCGCTATCCAAAGTCGTTTCATACTGCCGAAGAAAAAGGGGATGACTGCCTACTTGGCTTTGGAATGCAAATAACGTTCAACTCCTTTACCAGAAGTTGTACAAAAAGCCAAAAAAAAAAAAAAAAAAAAAACACAAGAGTTTTAGAGGAAGAGCTACAGAGACCTCTGCCTGAGACCCTGGAGAGCTGTAAAGAGAGGCTCAATGGTAGAACATCTGCTTGGCATGCAGAAGGTCCCAGGTTCAATCCCCGGCATCTCCAGTTAAAAGGGACTAGGCAAGTACGCGATGAGAAAGACCTGTACCTGAGACCATGGAGAGCCGCTGCCGGTCTGAGTAGACAATACTGGCTTGGCTAGACCAAGGGTCTGGTTCAGTATAAGGCAGCTTCATGTGCTCATGCATGTGTACAGAGTTCCACTTAAAATGATGGTATTCACTCCACAGAAAGCCATGCTCACAATTACTATCAACTAAAAAAAGAGCTCATTTATTTCCACACCTGGAATGAGGCCTGCCTCTCCAGAAGGGTTACATGTTCAAGGGGGAAACCACCTGCCAAGCGCAAGCCCCACAAAGCAAGGGTCTTGCCCCCTTTTCTGAAACTTGAAGGTGCCACATTAGGGAACAGCTCTCAGAAGAGCCACTGAATGTCACAGATTTAAAAATTACAAGCAATCCACACTTTACTGTCATATCGATAAGGCAGAATATGCTTTAACAACATATAAGCCTACCCGTACACTTCATCATCTTCGAGGGCCTTGCTTTGGTTGTCCCTGCCATCTGAAGCTAGACAGGTGGCAACCTGAGAATGGGCCTTCTCAGTCTCAGCACCCAAACTTTGGAACTCCATCCCCAGAGAGATTCACCTGTCTCCCTCTAAAAGTGTCTTTCGCCAGCAGGTGAAGACTTTGTTTCGTCTGGCATACCCCCAATAACGACTGGCTCTCCTTGTAGCACTGCTTCTGTTTTACTTGAATTATTTTATCTGTATTTATGATGACGCAAATGTTTTAATTAAAAAAAATATATTCTCCGCCTTGTGGACCCTGATTGGGTGCAAAGGCGGCATTAAAACGTTTTTTAATAAATAATATTGACAAAGGTTAATACTTGCACAAAATGGGAAGAAAAATACAATCCAAAAGAAGGAGGTGTGGCTGGAGCAGCTTTCAGAGTGTATTCGTCTGAGTAAACTAACCTGTCTTCTACACAGCCAAAAGTCCAAAAAATTTGAAATATTAAAAATATAAGAACATAGGAAAGGCCATGCTGGATCAGACCAAGGTCCATCAAGTCATGCGTATCTGATCCTGGAGAGAAAAGGTATGCATCACAACCAGTATCCATTTTTACTAGTTGCCATGAATACCCCTCTCCTCCATGAACATACCCACTCCCCTCTTAAAGCCTTCCAAGCTGAATGGTTTTTTGGCTAGAATGTGCATTTTGTTTGTGCTGGTATATTTTGTTGTTGTTCTATTTAGTAATTTCTGTTCTAGACTCTTGTATTGAATTTTATTTTGTTTTTTAAACAAAGTACATTAACAATGTTTTAAATAAATAATATAAATAAATAAAGCCTGCCTACCCATGCACAACATGAGCAGAGGAACTACTGACTTACCTTGACAGTATACAAGGTGTACGGGTGGAACCCTGTTCCACTGTGCTCTCGGGCTGTGATGGTGCCGGTTATCCGCAGGTTCTGGATGACCACTGGACCATCTGGGCTACTCAGTGGCTCAAAGCTGAAGGTACCCATGGGAGCGGTGGGAGAGGAGGACAGCAAGCTCGGCAGGTCCTGAGGGCTGTGGGCCAGGCTTTCAGACGACACCAAGTCTTTCTCCAAGTAGGACGGCCGCCTCAAGAAAGACTTCTGCGAGTCCTCCAGAAGAGCCGTCAGGGAAGCGAAGGTCTCCTCCTTCTCCTCAGCTGGTTCGATCTGGATGTCTGGGCACGGGCTTAGGGAAGGGCTCCGGACGTTGGCTTCCAAGCTACAGCCGGAACCGTCGTTCAAGAACCTGCTTTTGACTCCCAACCCCTCTTCTTGGTCCAGACGGTCAGGCCCTTCCAGGGGACTGAGGGGATCTGCGAGGAATTCCTCTGCGGATATGAGGACCACGGAGCCAGACTCCCTCCCTATATCCGACAAGGGGGACTCAATTTCCAAGCCCTCACAAGGGAAGAAGGACCCCAGAGTATCCGGCTGAAGGCAGGATGCAGATATGCTACTGGCTCTCCTTCCGTTCACATCAGCACTCAGTTCTCTGCTGGCAGGTTCTTTCTCTTCCAGCTGATGATACTCCAAAGCATCCATTGTGTCATAGACTGAAGAGTCGGAACCTCTGGGGGACCACATCCGTACCTCTGGGATGGCTTCTGATGGAAACGGCAGCGGCAATGAACTGGGCACCATGGGCTGGGGTGGGGAAAGGGCCGGCCTTGGAGGCAACCCCACTGTCCCTTCTTTCCCCTCGGCCGTTTTCCCACCAGCCTTGGAGAAGATCCCAATCAGTAGCAGGTTGAGCCAGTCGGGGTCCGCCATTTTGTTGATCATGGGCAAGAGCACGTTGCAAGTCACGAGCTCCACCACCACAAAGCGCCCAGTCCTGGTTCGCAGGTGCGGTTCAGGCACCAAGATGCGCAGCAGCAAGTCCACAATGCACCGGGAGTAGTCCACCTCGTTTGTGGGGCTCTGGACCGCAGTGTGTGGGGCTGACAATTCACAGTATTCTAGCCACAGCCGATCAGCTCTTTGAATTGGGTCATCAAAGTCTCCCAGTGTTGCCAGTTTTTCTCGGGCTTTTTTGTAAGCCTGCAGGTGGCAACCGCCGAGGAGGAGCACCTTCTGGGTCAACGCCTGCTTGTCCACCAAGGCCAACCGCCTCTTCAGCTCCTGGGCGAGGCCCATCATGGCCGCCCGAACCTCCCGCTCGAAGCTTTGCTCGCGGCTCACAGCCCGGTACCAGGAGGACACAAAATCCCGGATGATCTTCTGGATCATGTTCTCGATCTCTTCATCCAGCTGCTTCTCCGCATCTGGGTTTGGGGAGGAGCGTTCCAGGAGAAGGAACCTCTCCAGGTGGACCCGGTTGCGGGTCCCGATCACCGCCTGGGAGCCGAACCACCCGCCCAGCACCGCCAACAAGCCGGAGAGGATGCAGAGGAGCCAAACGTTAACCAGCAAGTGGACAACCAGCAGCCAGCCCAGGACGGCCCCAAAGGCCACCAGCTTCCGATTCCCCACCATGTCACTTAAGCTAGCGCCGGGCTCTTGGACTTTTGACATCTCCGGCCTTTTTCCTCTCTCTTTTAAAACAGCACAGACCTCCTCGCTGGTAAACAAAGGCTCCCAACCACGTGACGAAAAGCTGACATTTGTTTAAATAAGTGGTTCCCAACGTGGGCAGTACCACCCGCTGGGGGTGGAGGAGTGGGATTACCTAGGGGGGGCACCAAGAGGCAAGGGGGTAGCAGGGGGGCGCTAGAGGCGGGCCCCTTCACCTGCGTTGTTCACTAATTCACAATAGACCAAGCTATGGCACCATGCTGGCAAATTTGGTGGAAACTGTCAGATTCCCCCCCGCCCGACTTTAAAGAGCTGGTACCACTGGATCGAGTTCCTCAGTTTTGTTGAAGAAATTCCAACTTAAAAAAAGTTTTCATTTGGTTTTGAATAGATGCACAATTAATTGTGACCGTTTGGAAATTTTATGGTTACTGCCTTCTTTAGTGAGTCACGCAAACCCCTGATCTGCATAATGCTCTTTATAGCATAGGATGAGGGGGGCGTTGGGGTTGAGTTTGTGGAACCGAGGGGGGCGGCGGCCCGAAAGGTTTGGGAACCACCGGCTTAACCGCATACAACGACTTGTTAAAAAGGAGGGCTCGTTTCCTGCAGTTTCCCCACCAGCGGGTATTGACGTGCGGTCATGGCTCGGCCGTCCCCAAGAAGGGAAAGTCACAATGGGAGAAGAGGCATCCCTCCAGCTGCATTCGGAGCATGCAAAGGGGCTTTTGCGCAAAGCCCTTCAACTCCCCTGATGCAGCCCCTCTGATCCCCCCACCCTCCCCCGGGGGTGTGTGTGCTTGCAAAGAAACCCCAGCTGCCTCCGGAG
The DNA here is from genome assembly GCF_029931775.1 of Euleptes europaea. Taxonomy (NCBI): domain Eukaryota; kingdom Metazoa; phylum Chordata; class Lepidosauria; order Squamata; family Sphaerodactylidae; genus Euleptes; species Euleptes europaea. The sequence continues at coordinate 11,692,149 of NC_079325.1, read as the reverse complement.
CATGCAAAGGCAGAAGCCCTTCAACTCCCCTGATGCAGCCCCTCTGATCCCCCCCCACCCTACTCCCGGGGGGTGCTTGCAAAAAAAACCCAGCTGCCTCCGAAGCATGCAAAGGGGCTTTTCCGAAAAGCCCTTCAACTCCCTTGATGCAGCCCCTCTGATCCCCCCCACCCTACTCCCGGGGGGTGCTTGCAAAAAAACCCCAGCTGCCTCCGGAGCATGCAAAGGGGCTTTTGCGAGAAGCCCTTCAACTCCCTTAATGCAGCCCCTCTGATCCCCCCCCCTACTCCCGGGGGGTGCTTGCAAAAAAACCCCAGCTGCCTCCCGAGCATGCAAAGGGGCTAACTCCCTTGATGCAGTTCTTCTGATCCCCCCCACCCTCTCCCGGAGGGGGGTGCTTGCAAAAAAATCCCAGCTGCCTCCGGAGCATGCAAAGGGGCTTTTGCGAGAAGCCCTTCAACTCCCCTGATGCAGCACCCTCCCCCGGGGGGGGGGGTGCTTGCAAAGAAACCCCAGCTGCCTCCGGAGCATGCAAAGGCAGAAGCCCTTCAACTCCCCTGATGCAGCCCCTCCGATCCCTCCCCCGGGGGGTGCTTGCAAAAAACAACAACACCCAGCTGCCTCCGTTGCAAACCGCGGCTCCTCTCCGGCTTCTCCCGACCGGCTGGGGTGGGGGGGGAGAGCGCCCCCTCCCGGCCAGAAAGGCTGCAGCGGACGGACGGGGCGGGCAGGCGTCGCCGGAGCGCTTCCTGGGTCTCTCGGCCGAGGAGAGGCGAGCGCAAAGCTGGTTGCGCGCCGGGCTTGGGGTTTTCCGTCCAGTGCCATCTGGCGCTCGGAGCTCAGCACAGGAGCCTTTGCCTCGGATTTGCCCCCCCCCCCTCTCGATCAGTCAAGAAAACAAAAGTCACGACTGCAGGAGAATTACACAACTTTAAGGTTGACAATCAGGAAATTGCAATTTCTGTTCCTTGGCTCCACCGTCCACCAAAAGGGAGACTGCAGCCAAGAAATCAGAAGGAGGTTGAGACTGGGAAGGGCAGCCACGAAGGAGCTAGAAAAGATTCTGCAGTGTAAGGATGTGTCACTGGCCACCAAGACTAGATTATTGGTTCTTGTAGGTTATCCAGGCCGTGTAACCGTGGTCTTGGAATTTTCTTTCCTGCCGTTTCGCCAGCAACTGTGGCAGGCATCTTCAGAGGAGTAACACTGAAGGACAGTGTCTCTCAGTGTCAGTGTTACCACTCTGAAGATGCCTGCCACAGTTGCTGGCGAAACGTCAGGAAAGAAAATTCCAAGACCACGGTTACACGGCCCGGATAACCTACAAGAATCAATGAACTCTGACCGTGAAAGCCTTCGACAATATTTTAAGACTAGATTAATTTGTGCCATCATATTCCCTATTACTATGTATGGGTGTGAAAGCTGGACAGTGAAGAAAGCTGATAGGAAGACAATAGATTCCTTTGAAATGCGGTGTTGGAGGAGAGTGCTACGGATTCCGTGGACTGCCAAAAAAACAAACAAATCAGTGGGTTCTAGATCAAATCAATCCTGAACTGACCCTAGAAGCTAAAATGACTAAACTGAGACTGTTGTATTTTGGTCATGTCATGAGATGACAAGAGTCACTAGAAAAGACAGTCATGCTAGGAAAAGTTGAGGGCAGCAGGAAAAGAGGAAGACCCAACAAGAGATGGATTGACTCAATACAGGAAGCCACAGCCTTCAATTTGCAAGATCTGAACAAGGCTGTCAAAGATAGGACATTTTGGAGGACTTTCATTCTTAGGGTCGCCATGTGTCGGAAGCGACTTGACAGCACTTAACACACACACACTCGATCAGTGGTTCTCAACCTTTGTTGCTCTGTTCCCCCCTTTCACCACTGCTCAGAATATAATTCCCCCCTTCCCACTCTAACTCAAAATTAAAAACAAACTACAATTTTACAGATTGTACATAAACTACAGGACATCACCCTTTGCTGAATAGTGGTCCATATCCCCCCCAACCCTAAAAAAGTTTGTTTTTAGTTAGTGTGGGAAGAAGAAGAAGAAGAGTTGGTTTTTATATGCCGACTTTTGAGAACCACTAGAGAGTGTCAAATCCAAGGCAAAAGTTCCCATGCATAAATGGCCTTGGATTTGCACTTCTCTAGATGCACGTTTTCCCCATCCGCATTCTCAAAACCCAAAAAATAAGCCCCCATGCAGAGTTTTGAAAATGCGGATGGGGAAATGTGCGTCTAGAGGGCAGCAAATCAAAGGCAAAACCTCCCATGCATAAATTAAAGTTTATATAGGGTTGCCAACCTCCAGGTAGTAGTTGGAGATCTCCTGCTATTACAACTGATCTGCAGCCAATAGAGATCAGTTCCCCTGGAGAAAACAACCGCTTTGGCAATTGGACTCTATGGCATTGAAGTCCCTCCCCAAACCCCACCCTCCTCAGGCAACCACCCTCAAAAACATCCCATTGGCGGCGAAGAGGGACCTGGCAATCCTAAATTGATACTCTAACCACTACACCATCCTGGTTTGCCCAACAGATAGTCTTACAATAGCTGTTCAAATAGAAAGCTATTGCTTGTCTAACTGTTGTTTGCCAACCTCCAGGTGGGGTGTGGAGATCTCCCAGAATTACAACTGATTTGCAGATTTAGAACTGATCTGCAGACTACAGAGATCAGTTCCCCTGAAGAAAATGGCTGTTTGGAGGATGGTCCCTATGGCGTTATACCTCACTGAGGTTTCTCTCCTCCCAAACCCCACCCTCCCCCAGTTCCACTCCCAAATTTCCTAGAATTTCCCAACCAGAGTTAGCAACCCTACTCATAGCATACACATTAGAGAAGGCGATCTGGAGTTTCAGAAGTTACCTTACTCTAAAGCAGCATTTCTCAACCAGGGTTTCCCGAGGAATTATTAGGGGTTCCGCAAAAAATAGTGATGAATAGGCTAATCGTATGCAAATCATACGTAATCATATGTAGGGGGTTCCTTGAGACATGCATATTATTTCAAGGGTTCCACAAGGGTAAAAAGGAGCCTGAGGAGGGTGGGGTTTGGGGAGGGGAGGGACTTCACTGCCATAGAATCCAATTGCCAAAGCAGCCATTTTCTCCAGGTGAACTGATCTCTATCGGCTGGAGGTCAGTTGTAATAGCAGATCTGCAGCTAGTACCTGGAGATTGACAACCCTACTTAAACATGTAAATTGGTATATAAACATCTTGTTAAATATATTGGCAAGAAAGGACAGGTATGGTCATACCTTGCTTGAAATGGCTCATGTCATTTTCCTCTCTTTCATTACTCATTAACTGAGATGAGATTGGAGGTCACACAAGACAGCCTTTTCTTAGCTATGCTCCCCCCTCCCATATATTCTATTGCTGATTACTGCTGTTTTAGAAGAAGTTTTACTGTAGTTTTATAATTGCTTTTATTCTATGCATTTTGTTATCCCATTTTGAAAGCATCCTTTCTTCTAGGGAGCTCAGAGCTTCCCTTCTCCCGATTTCCCCTTTCACAGCAACCCTGCAAGGTAGGTTAGAATGGAACCGGCCCAATGTCACCCAGTGAATTTCATGGTTGAGTGAAACCAGGCCTAAAGCTTTAATGTCTGTGCCGCATGAATCTCTGCTGCCGTTTGCTTCTTCAGAACATTTAGCTTTATTAAAAAGTAATGTATTTTATAAAATCTGTTTTATGTTGTCAACTGACCCTGTCTTGCAAATTATTAAGATGCAGAAAACCAAAGGATGTTGATGTCTGTGTAGGCTGTTAGCTTGTCTCATGCATGCCTGGGCAGTTCCCCAAGGCCATCTCAGGATGGCTCCTGGCTAAGGTGAAATTTGAATGTGGGGGGAGGCTTCCCAGCTCACCCCTCTGTCTCTCAGGCATTATGCCGCACCTGCTATCATAAGACCCTCCTGTGCATTTGCAAAGCTTGTTAAAAATTGGTTAGAGTTCACCTGTAACAGGTGACACACACAACATACACTTTGATGGAAATCCCCTTCACTGTCATTCTCCAGAAGGTCAAGCAATTCTAAAAACTCTATGGTGGAAATCCCCCCCCCTTCCCATATGGCAAATTGTCCTCAATCAGAATAAGAATAAACCGTCTCCTCCCTTCAGGAGGGGGCTGAGAGAAGGGAATTGAAAGGGGCTTTTGCTGTTATGGGATACTACTGGGCTTTCCAAGGGATTTTTTTTTAAAAAAATTGGTTTTGCACATATTAAGGTGCTCTCAAGGTTTCCACACAGCTACATTCCGCACATGGGAAGGATCTCCACACGCAGTCCCAGGAAAGATGTTGAACAGTGGAAAACAGCCTGGTGAAGACGATACATTCGACAGGAATTTGCCTGAGAGAGGAACAAGGGGGAGAAACGTGCCTTTCTCTATGGAAAAAGGTAATGTTAGTTTGGCCAAGAGATGAGTGTGACTGTGAATCTACCCTATTCTCTCCAGGATCAGAGGAGCATGCCTATTATGTTAGGTGCTGTGGAAGACAGGCAGAATAGTGCTGCTGCAGTCATCTTGTTTGGGGGCTTCCTTGAGGCACCTGATTCACAGTGGGTAGCCGTGTTAGTCTGTCTGCAGTAGTAGAAAAGGGCAAGAGTCCAGTAGCACCTTAAAGACTAACAAAAATATTTTCTGGTAGGGTATGAGCTCATACCCTACCAGAAAATATTTTTGTTAGTCTTTAAGGTGCTACTGGACTCTTCTTGCCCTTTTCTACTACTTGAGGCACCTAGTTGACCCCTGTGTGAACCGACTGCTGGACTTGATGGGCTTTGGTCTCATCCAGCAGGGCCTTTCTCATGTTCTTGTGTTCTTAGGTTTGGGGGCACTGGGTGAAAGATGTGACTGGTTTCCAAGAAATAAAGAACCAAATGACAAGTGTATTTATAATTCTGTGACTGGATCTCCAATGTGCTGCCTGGAAAGGGCATAGGAATACAGATTGGACCACGGGGAGCTGAAGAAGGGAATTTAACAGTTTGCACAGTTTCTCCAATTTTACCCCCTTCTACATTTAGCTGCCGTACGGGGGAAAAAGCCTTGACCTGGGTGGCCCATTCTAGCCTGATCTCTTCAGATTTCAGAAGCTAATCAGGGTCAGCCCTGGTTAGTACATGGATGGGAGACCACCAAGGAAGTCTATGATCGCTATGCAAAGGCAGGCAATGGCAAACCAGTCTCTTGCCTTGAAAAACCTACTGGGTTGCCATAAGTCAGCTGTGACTTGACTGCTCTTGACACACGCAAGGGGAAGAAAACAGGAAGTCATATTTTTGCTTGCCTTTTATTCCCTATCAGAGTTTAAAACATCCTGGTATGGGGTAGTTTTGGTCACGGAGCCAAAGACATTTCAAAACTCATTTCCCAGAACACCAATTCTGATCCGTACCAAATCTCTCTGCAGCTGCTTTCTGAGGTTAACTAGAATGTGAAGGGAGCAGATTTTGGAACGGGCTATTTTCAGGGCCGGTTCTCCAGCCAAACTGCCTGAGAAACTAATCAGGTTGGCACACTGAGGAAGATGCTGATCTAGGGTTGCCAACCTCCAGGTACAAGCTGGAGATCTCCTGCTCTTACAACTGATCTCCAACCGATAGAGATCAATTCACTTGGAGAAAATGGCCGCTTTGGCCATTGGACTCTATGGCATTGAAGTCCCTCCCCTCCCCAAACCCCGTGCTCCTCAGGCTCTGCCTCAAAAACCTCCTTGCCAGTGGTGAAGAGGGACCTGGCAACCCTATGCTGATCCCCTGGCTCGCTGCCAGCTATCAGCAGCATGGCAAAGGGACTGGCATCCCCTTCTGGGTCCCCGCTGCCAGCCAAGTCTGAGCCAAGCCACTATAGCATTGCTGGGCCTGGCTGGGGGAGGCATGGAAAAAAAGAAGGGGGTGAAACCTCTGATAGAAGACAGAAAAAAATGGGCAAAGCACCAGAGGTTACAAGGCATTTATCTAATAACTTGTAGCTACTCCAAAATTTTACAAAATAGTAGTAACAACAAAGGTTTAAATAAATTGCAAAACATGTATTACAGTATACAAATAATGAGCAAACGCAAAAAGCAAAAGTGTTAATAATATAGTACAGAACCACAACAGTATGAAATTAGATGGGGAACGGTGTTTTTCCAATTGCTCATCGTTTAACATGGTTTACATTCTTATTTGCCCTTGTGATCTTTTATACTCGGGTGCTACCACATGTCCCTTGAGATACAGACTCTCTGAACATCGCAGCAAAATCAGAAATTGCTATCTACAAGCTCCTCTGGTAGCTCATTTCATGGAAAAACACCAGTCACCATCTGATTTCAAACTGTTCTGGTTCTGTGTTATATTATTAACGCTTTTGTTTTGGCCTTTGGTCATACTGTTGTGGTTCTGTGTTATAACATCAACACTTTTGCTTTTTGCGTTTGCTCATTGTTTGTATACTGTAGTACATGTTTTGCGATTTATCTGAACCTTTGTCATTACTACTATTTTGTAAAACTTTGGAGTAGCTACAAGTTATTAGATAAACACCTTGTAACCTCAGGGGGAGACATAGGCCTCAGAGGTGAAGGATGCACCTTTCTTGGAGTGAAAAAATGGGCTTGAGCCATCCTCAGCGTGGCTTGTGGTACTCGCAACCATCAAATCCTTCTGGGCTGCTTGAGGTGGGGCTGTGTCTCAATGGTAGAGCCTCTGCTTGGCATGCAGAAGGTCCCAGGTTCAATCCCTGGCATCTCCAGTTAAAGGGACTAGGCAAGAAGGTGATGCGAAAGACCTCTGCCTGAGACCCTGGAGAGCCACTGCCAGTCCGAGTAGACAATACTGACTTTGATGGAGCCAGGGTCTGATTCAGTATAATGCAACTTCATGTGTTCATGTGAGGTGGTCAGAAGCATTGAAGGAATTAAGTTTCTGCTTGGCTGAATGGTACCAGCCTTCCTCCTGGGCCTGAGAAGACTAAGTTCCAATCTAGACAGGATAGCGTTCTCATGGCCACCATGAGGCCACCACCATTTAAAGTAATTTAAAAATGCCACAAGGGCCTGATCCTGACCAGGCCCAAAGATTGGCATTCTTGTTTCCCCCAGGCCTTTTTGAAGTGCTGAAACGGCCTCACCTAGGATTGCCAACTTCAGGTTCGGAAATGCCTAAAGGTTTTTTTGGGGGGGGGTTAGAGGGGGGTGCCAACCTCCAGGTACTAGCTGGAGATCTCCGGCTATTACAACTGATCTCCAGCCTGAGGCAGATTTTCATCTGTGACCTGCAAAGCCCCAAAGCGCCCTCCGTATTCCAGGAGGTGTTAATGCTACTTATGTTGGGAGTTTTGAGATCCAACAGCTCCTCTCCTTGTAGCATTTACTCTTCCTGAAAGAAAAACAACAACAACAACTAACCTGTGCTCTGAGCAAGGCTGATGTGGAGAATAGGCACCAAGTAGGTGAGAAATTGGTTTCTGTTTGCTTCTCGTGTTCCTCACCCAACTCTGAAAGCATCTTGAAACTGAGCCAGATACAAAACATTAGGAATTATATTCTTTGTCATCAAATATATTTTTTTCCAAAGCATAATAATTTGTGGGAGCTGGCTGCTGTTATAGAGGTCTGTAAATTTTGTTTCAGAGGATAGCTGTATTGTTCTGATGAAGGGAGCTTTGAAGACCAACAAAATTTTCGGGGTATGAACTTTCAAGTGCCAGCATGGTGTAGTGGTTAAGAGCAGTGGTTTGGAGCAGGGGACTCCACTCTGGAGAACCGGGATTGATTCCCCACTCCTCCACATGAGCGGCGGATGCTAATCTGGTGAACTGGGTTGGTGTCCCCCCTCCTACGCATGAAGCCAGCTGGGTGACCTTGGCCTAGTCATAGTTCTCTTTGAGCTTTCTCAGCCCTACCTACCTCAATGTGTAGTGGTTAAGAACGGTGGACTCTGATCTGGAGAACCGGGTTTGATTCCCCTCTCCTCCCCATGAGCGGTGGAGGCTACTCTGGTGAACTGGATTTGTTTCCCCACTCCTACACATGAAGCCAGCTGGGTGACCTTGGGCAAGTCAATGTCTCTCAACCCAACCTACCTCAAAGGGTGTCTGTTGTGGGGAGGGGAAGGGAAGGTGATTCTAAGCCAGTCTGAGTCTCCCTTAAGTGGTTGAGAAAGTCAGCATATAAAAACCAACTCCTCTACTTCTTCTCACAAGGTGTCTGTTGTAGGGAGGAGAAAGGAAGGTGATTGTAAGCCGGTTTGATTCTTCCTTAAATGGTAAGAGAAAGTCAGCATATAAAAACCAACTCATCTTCTTCCTCCTCTTCCTCCTCCTCCTCCCCCCCTTCTGCTGGAACAGTGCATTCATTTTTTAAAAATCCTGATGAGGACAGAGGATACATTTCAAGGCTTGGTTTCCTCATTGCTTACGCCTGCACATAAGCTGGGAATAGCTTTGCAGTAATGAATAGAGCTGTCTAGATATTTAACAGTCTGTCAATGAGATCCAGACCAGGGGTACAAAATATTTTTTGAGACGCTGCAGTCATTACCCCGACGATTATGAAGAAGTGTGAGAAAGCAGGTTGTGACCGCCAAAGTTATACATCTTGGAGATCATATCTGACACCATCAGAAGTGCTTTGGAATGGATTTGAGTGCCGCTGGGAATCCGAGACGGATGGATTGTCTCCATGATCCATCCCTCTGGAACAGTTTTGGGGTTTATTTGAAGAAGTACCTGGCAAGGAGAGGTGAGCCTCGGTGTGCTTCTTAAAAAATACATCAACCAAGCAACCATTTCTTATGTTAAAGTTATTTCAGCCAGAGAGAACAGAGGAATGGGGACGGAAATGCCAGGAGATTTAGAAAGTCATTTTGATCTTGACACCTGAACTGACAAATGACTTCATTTCGCACTCAGAGAGGACTGAAATGGCTGGATGAGAGGGAGGAGGGAGAAACGGGAGAGGATGGCGGTTTAGTTAATCGGACCGCAACTTTTCCTGAATAATGAACCAGAATGACACTAGGAAAAAAAAAACCTGCTGGGAGCCATTGATTCCACAGTGTGAATCTGGGTCCTGAAAAGCAAGCTGGTTAAAGACAGAGTAATTTATAACTATTACAACTCGTACATTTGGCAGCCTACGATGAATGCATCAATGGAGAAGCCACTTGGAAGGATATTCCCCATCGAGAAGGCCATGTTGTTCAGTGGAGTGGGCTGAATGGTAGAGAACGGAAAGGCCATTGTGACGGACGAAGGTTAATCTTCAGTAGGAGCTGAGAGACAAGGAGTGGGCAGAGTCAAGGGGCTCACTCTCTGAGCTCAGAGGGAAAGAAAGGATTCTAAGATTGGTAACCTGCGTGGGAAGAAGCTGTGAGCGACTCTGAGAACCTGAGGGTTCAGTTTGGCCTAAGCAAGGGGCACACACAACCTGTGGAGTGTCAGGATTGAGATTGGGAGACAAAGGGCCCTTCCTCAGGTCACAAGGCGGTATTAGTCTCAAGGAAGGAGCTATTCCAGTTGCTGAGAGAGTGGAAGAGCCAGCAGGAGGGAGGGATGGACAGTAGAAGCTCGAGATGGGCTAAGTATGGGATGGTGGAGGGAGATCTGGTTTCCCCTTCCTCATAAGTCCTTGAGTGTCCCCTTTTTATAATGTTAATGTGACCGGCAGTATAGCACTTCCAAGTCCATTGAAATCAAAAGCCTCTGAAGGGAAGAAGAAGAAGAAGAAGGAGAAGAAGAATTGATTTTTATATGCCGACTTTCTCGACCACTTAAGGCAGACTCAAACCGTTTTACAAGCACCTTCCCTTCCCCTTCCCACAACAGACACCCTGTGAGGTAGGTGAGGCTCAGAGAACTGTGACTGGCCCAAGGTCACCAGCTGGCTTCATGTGTAGGAGTGGGGAAACAAATCCAGTTCACCAGATTAGCCTCCACTGCTCATGTGGAGGAGTGGGGAATCAAACCTGATTCTCCAGATCAGAGTCCACCACTCTTAACCACTACACCATGCTGGCCTGCCGAGTGTGTTACTAGAATCCAAGCACTGACTTTCCCCACAAAAGAAGCCGACTGAAAAAAGTGATGGAGTTTGCTAATAGCGAGCTGGCATCATTCCACAGTTCAGATCGCCCGGGTTTGTCATGAATATTCACGATGACTGAAATTTGGTGGCAGCTGTGACAGAAAGTCACTTGGGTGTGACTAAAAACCCCTGAACCCCTGGAGCGTTTGAAATCGGGAGTTTACTCTTTTGTAATCTGCTTTGGTAGCGTTGCGGAGTTGGGATAACAGTCAACAGCAACAACTCAAACTCTTAAATAAATACACTCTGCCCAAACTGTTCCCGCTGAGACTGGGGTTAGATGTAAAGGCAGCCAACTTGCTGCTGTTGCAAACAATATGAATGCATATGACACTGCTTTGTACTGAATCAGATCCTTCATCCATCAAGGTCAGTATTGTCCATTTAGATGGGCAGCCGCTCTCCAGGGTCTCAGACACAGGTCTTTCATAACACTTGCCAGTGTGGTGTAGTGGTTAAGAGCTGTGGTTTGGAGCGGTGGAGTCTGATCTGGAGAACCGGGTATGATTCCCTACTCCTCCACATGAGTGGTGGAGGCTAATCTGGTGAACTGGATTTGTTTCCCCACTCCTACACACAAAGCCAGCTGGGTGACCTTGGGCTAGTCACACTCTCTCAGGCCCACCTACCTCACAGGGTGTTTGTTGTGGGGAGGGGAAGGTGATTGTAAGCCGGTTTGAGTCTCCTTTAAGTGGTAGAGAAAGTAGGCATATAAAAACCAACTCTTCTTCTTTTTCTTCCTCTTCTTCTTCTTCCTACCTGATCTGGAGATGCCGGGGATGGAGCCTGGGACCTTCTGAATGCCAAGCAGCAGAAGAAGAAGAGTTGGTTTTTATATGCCGACTTTCTTTTCCCACTTAAGGAAGAATCAAACCGGCTTACAATCACCTTCCCTTCCCCTCCCCACAACAGACACTCTGTGAGGTAGGTGGGGCTGAGAGAGCTCTAAGAGAGCTGTGACTAGCCCAAGGTCATCCAGCTGGCTTCATGTGTAGGAGTGGGGAAACAAATCCAGTTCACCAGATTAGCATCTGCCGCTCATGTGGGGGAGTGGGGACTCAAACCCAGTTCTCCAGATCAGAGTCCACCGCTCCAGACCACCGCTCTTAACCACTACGCCACGCTGTCTCTCCATGCAGATGCTTTACTACTGCCCTCTCATGGCAGAGATGAGTTTGTATAAGTGGCAAAAGCAAAGGCAGGCAAGAAGCCAGAACCCACAGGCTAGAGGTCAAAGCAGGCAGGAAGCAGGAAACACAGTACTAATAGTGTCTTTGCCATGTCAACAACTGCACAGACTGAAGGACTCATCCTGGAGGCAGTAGCGTTATACCTCTGGTCTAGTTCTTATTAGACCCTTCAGCTGTTCTCTGCAGCTCCCTCCAGTGAGGGTGTAATTCCTCCAATGGCCATCTTGAAGGGGGCAGCCATTCTCCTTGAAAGTAGACAGCTCTGCTAATGCTCTGGCATTGTTGGCCTTGGGATAAAGGTTCACTTTTCCATGGTAGCAGACACCCTTTTCCTGCTACAATGTCTACCATAAGGTCTAATTGGACTTTGATTTGGAGAACCTGGTTTGGTTCCCCACTCCTCCACATGAGCGGCGGAGGCTAATCTGGTGAACTGTATTTGTTTCCCCACACCTCCACATGAAACCAGCTGGGTGACCTTGGGCAAGTCACACTCTCTCAGCCCCACCTACCTCACAGGGTGTCAGTTGTGGGGAGGGGAAGGAAGGCAATTGTAAGCCTGTTTGATTCTGCCTTAACTGGTAGAGAAAGTCAGCATATAAAAACCAACTCTTCTTCTAATTCCAACCTGAGAAAGGGTGAAGAGTTTAAAAAGAGCTCAATATATATAAGGAGAAAGCGGTCTTGGAATCAGGGAATACGCTGGAGGCAGGATGAAAAAGGCCTGAGGCTGGACTGAGAATCTGAGCTGCCCATTACTTCTCCCAAGTATATGGGCTGGCTTGTCACAACCTTCTGCGATCCTAGAAATGCTTTTCCAAATGAGCACTGATTGATTTTTCCAGACGCTGGCTTATCGAGTGAAAATGACAGTGTGCTAGCTAAAGCCGCAGGCTTAAGTCTGACACATGGCTCTTTCCAGAGATGGGCGATTATGATTAAAAATAATAATGATGATGGGTTGAGTTTGTGCATTAATGAAAAGAGACTTCTTCATGGAACACTGGGGAGACTGCGAAGGGAAGCAAGTGGGAATCTGGGCTTCTTGCAGAAAACAGCAGGTTCGACTGCTAGATGAAAAAAGCAACCTGATGAATCCCAGCCTTGCTAAATAGTGAATGGGAACTGGCAATCAGTGTTGGATGCAGGAATTAATGGGGTATTAAAATATTTACATCCTTCTTAGTTAAGCACAACCGCATCTGTTGGGCTTCGGCATGTAGTCTGGCAAAAAAAGGAAAATTAAGACGAGAGCTCTATAGGAAGTTTGCTGCAAACTTTTCTACAAGAAAAATTGCCTCTAGGAGAAAAGTTTTTTTTTTAAAGTCTTAATTAAATCCTTCACTTGTGTTCTGTAAATGGCTTCCATACTCGTTCAACATCAAATGTTATGTTCAAGACTGGCTGTATTGCCTGGGTCTACAAGAACAGAACCCCCAAATTTGGATAGGTGATCCCAAATGTTCAATTTGGGGTCAACCCATAAATGAATCTCCAGATTAACATTCCCCTGCATTAAATACACCCTGCAAGGTACTCGGCTGGGCTAGATCCTCTCTCCCTGATCTGCTGCTTTTTTCTTTGTGGGGAATTTTTAACATGGATGAGGGGCTGTGGCTCAGTTTGTAGAGCATCTGCTTGGCATGCAGAAGGCCCCAGGTTCAATCCCCGGCATCTCCAGTTGAAGGGACTAGGCAAGTAGGTGATGTGAAAGACCTCCACCTGAGTCCTTGGAGAGCCACTGTTGGTCTGAGTAGACAATACTGACTTTGATGGACCAAAAACAGACATCCTTCACTTGCCATCTGAAATGGTAGAAGAAGAGTTGTTTTTTATATGCTGACTTTCCCTATCACTTAAGGAAGAATCAAACTGGTTTACAGCCACCTTCCCCTCCCCACAACAGACACCTTGTGACGTAGATGGGGCTGAGAAAGCTCTAAGAGAGCTGTGACTTGCCCAAGGTCACCCAGCTGGCTTCACGTGTAGGAGTGGGGAAACCAATCCGGGTTGCCAGATTAGAGGATATTCCACCCCCTCAGAATTCTCCCACTTCATTCTGCTGCAAGCGTAGACCAGGTCCGAATCTGTCTCAAAAATGGTCCAATGTAGTAACAACATTGTAAAGAAACTAGCATTGTTGGTTTATTGTCCGGCAAAGCACAGTGTCACCTTGGTCTTAGCCTGGATCTGTTTTTTACTCCTACGATGCTGCTAATCAAATAGGCTGATCTTCTTTAATCTAGATTAGATCAGGTCATGCCTTAACCTATAGCCGTGGTAGGTGGCCAGCTATCTATCCTTCCTTAGGAGGGGTCTAACTTTGCAATTTCCACTTACTGTTTTTCCCCCACGACACGTTGGTTGCACTGCTAACTGTTATTTCCTATATTTACTTTACAAACGCGTAGATCAAATTCTACCGCTCATGCCCCACATTGGAAACATTGCATCACCCATGTGGGTAATTGCGTGCAGACCATTTCCGTAATAACTATTCATGATCCAGGTATATTTACAAATGCAGAAGAGCTGTCTGTGGTGCTGAAAGAGAGGCTCCATCAATTCCCCAGCTCAGCAGGGCTGTTCAAATCCCCTTGGCTCCATTCCTTCCCCGTACAAGCACGGATCCAGCCCTCTGGCTTTCCATTCCTCTATTGAGAGTGTCTCCCTCTCTTTTTGGGGTGTTAACCCTCCCCTTCCCAATTGCATGGGAACAGTTATTTCATTTTGCAGTTCAATATGACATAGCCTATGTGTTTGGCTGAATGAATGCTACGGTCAAAAACTGTGTCTTCTGAGGATGGGTATGTTGGAGCTTGTTTGGGCTAGGGAAGATGGGAGGCACAAAATACCGGCTTCAGAGATCAGCAGGTGCTCCCCAGGCTCTGCATCTGACAGGATTCTGCATGTTCTGGCGCTGCGTTGAAAGATGTGTCAATAAATATGTGAGCAGATGCCTGCATGGTGTAGTGGTTAAGAGCAGTGGTTTGGAGCGGTGGACTCTAATCTGGAGACCTGGGTTTGATTCCCCACTCCTCCACATGAGCGGCAGATGCTAATCTGGTGAACCGGGTTGGTTTCCCCACTCCTTCACATGAAGCCAGCTGGGTGACCTTGGGCTAGTCACAGCTCTCTTAGAGCTCAACCCCACCTACCTCACAAGGTGTCTGTTGTGGAGAAAAAAAGGGAAGGTAATTGTAAGCCGGTTTGATTCTCCCTGAAGAGGCAGAGAAAGTCAGCATATAAAAACAAAATCCTCCTCCTCCTCCTCCTCCTCCTCCTCCTCCTCCTCCTTCTTCCTCTTCTTCTGGTGTGCTTCTCAAGGAAGGGTGTTTCATGTACAGGCACCACCACTGAAAAGGCTATGCTGTGTCATATCACCATTCTTGAGTTGTTATGGGGGGGATTTCTTTTTCTGAAATTCTCTTTTTAGATACAGGCATTGATTCCTCTTTCATTTCTCTTTGTAGGGAAATCAATGCACCCTTTTGTAACTTCAGCCCTTGCTGAATACTGGATAACTACCCCAGACTTTACGACTACTTGGTGACTGTGAGATGTTGACATTTCATGTACAGCTGTAATTTTCATTTGTAAGGAAGCCCTTAAACAGAGGAAGGAGTTTTGCAGTTTTTTATATTAATTGTGATTCGCACATATAGTCACAAAGATTTTTTTAGTAATTTGATGTATATTTTGTAGTCTACTGCTCTTATCCACTACACCACATTGCAAGCAATCATCATAAGTGGTCTGAAATGTGTGGGGAGGGGTTAGGGAACCCCGTTTCTCAATATGGAACTAGCTCCTTTGGCCATTGGAAATGTTGCCTCTGAACTGATTGGAATAGATGCTTAATTTAGCTGTTATTTACATGCGGGGAAAATTTCTGGGACCTCATCAATGGCAAGCTGCAGGCATCCTCTACGACAGGCTTCCTCTTTTCCGTTCTTTAATTCCAAGGAGTACCATTAATCTCCAAATGGTGTGATTTTGTTTGCCTCTCCTGCTTTTATGGTGTGTTCGTCTGCTTAATGTATATCTCTTTTTTCCACGGAATCAATAAGTAAAGCTATGCAGAATAATGGCCCACTCTGCGCCATTTGGCCTACGTACGGCACTCGCATCGATGCTCACTTTTGCCGGTAACGATCGTGTTTGCTATTCATTAGCCAAGTGAATGGAGAATTATGCAGATCATAATAGCAGCAGGGACATAACCACATTTTGCTGATCGGATCCTCCGCTGCTAATCCCTTCTCACGAAGGGGTTTATGGTTTAATAAACTGCATTGCGGGCCTCCGAAAGTGGAGGCCTGCTGGGTTAAAAAGCAATTGAGGCACAACAATGCCGCACTAAAGAAATTCAATCTCGGACTTCTTTTTTTAAAAAATGAGACTCGCCAATGGACTGCAGACTTTGTTCGAACCAAACTATTTTGTCCATCTGCTAGTTTTCTGCATGCAGGTAGTTTTATATAACAGAGCTTTCAAACACGGTCATGCTGGCTGATCTCATACCTCCAGGCTGGGAAAAGCCATTTTTATTTCTTTACTGAGATATCCATACCTTGTTTGTCTCCTTAACGTGGACCTGACATCACCCCCTTTTCTTCCAGTTTCTTTGTAAAGTAGGCTAGGCTGAGAGGGGGTGACTGGCTCAAAATCACCTAGAGAGCTTCCATGGCAGAGCTGGGGTTTGAACTTGGGTTTTCCAGATCCTATTCTGGCACTCTAACCCAAGTGATGGCACCCACCAATACCTTCCGACTGAGCATTTGTAGGAAATGGGTGGTGCCAGTTGGGGCTCTTGCCTAGCAGGGCTTCTGAATGGCCACTGGAGATCTGATTGTCTGTGCAGATTAAAATAACATAGTTTTGGCAACAGCTGCCAACAGTGTTGGTTTTATTCTCTTCCACGCTCCTCTTACCAAGTGTGTTTTTTTTAAAAAAATACTACATTTATCCCCTGCTCTTGGCCTTCCACTGTGTGCCTCTGCCTCCTACAGTAGCTCCACCTCTCATGGCAACTTTTTTGTAGTTGCGGCCACCAACCTGTGTCAGACTTCCAAAGGTGTCCATAAACTCAAAAAGGTTGGGGACAGCTGCTCTAACTGCTATACCGCACTGTCACTGATCTTCAGATTATACTGGTCTTTATTGCATTATTTTTATAATTCTGTCATCTGCCTGGAGTCTGAACAAGAAAAAGCGGACAATAAGAGAATCAGCATGGTGTAGTGGTTAAGAGCGCTGGACTCTAATCTGGAGAACCAGGTATGATTCCCCACTCCTCTACACATGAGTGGCGGACTCTAATCTAGTGAACCGGGTTGGTTTCCTCACTCCTACACATGAAGCCAGCTGGGTGACCTTGGGCCAGTCACAGTTCTCTCAGGACTCTCTCAGCCCCACCAACCTCACAAGGTGTCTGTTGTGGGGCGAGGAAGGGAAGGCGATTGTGAGCCAGTTTGATTCCTCTTAAAAAAGTAGAGAAGGTTGGCATATAAAAACCAACTCTTCTTCTTCATGCCAGCTGCTGGCTGGTAACCCTAGGTTTTTTCCTGCTTACCCTACTATGCCTGTATGCAAACAAAGTATCTCTTTCCATCTATTCAGTGTCAACCACTGTCCATTTCATGCGTCTGATGCATGGTGTGTGTATGTTTGTCCACAAAAGCCCGTGCCAATAAGCTTTTGCTGCAAGATGTAAGGACGCCTACCTAGAATTTGGCTGGTTGAAAGGACCAAACATCCATGTAAGGCTGTGCAAAAAATATATATCTGGTAATACAATGTATCTCTATGGAGAAATGGGGCGAACTTTCCCATGGTTTAAAGCCCGGCTCCTCCATAAAGATACATAGCAAAGGTCCAACTAAAGAATCTGAATAAGCCACTTCACTATTTCTTTTCTATGGGGGAGGAAGGGGCGACCCCTTCCAGACCCCATAACTCTAGACCTCCTGACCCAATCTTCACCAAACATGGGAGTTCTTGCAAGAAGAGTCCCTTGGAGCCTCGCTGAAAATTTGGGGGCTCTACCTACAAAAATGTCCCCCAGGAGCCATGGAAAGCTGTTCCCAAAAAAGCCAGATATTTATCCGGCTTTTTCGGGGTTTGCAAATTTGGCTTTGCCATCCTCCCCAGCTTTAGGGACTCGGTACACCTGAACCTGAAATTTACCAAAAGGGCTTTCCCCCATGTATTCTTTGCTTCCCTTTCTTTACATTGCATTATTGTGGCCTATCTCTGCAGATCTCATTTTCTTGAGCTATGCTAATGCCTCATTAGCAGATAAATTTGCTATTTTCGGAGTAATGATGCGAACGAATGGAATGTTGCATGCAACTGCAGAGCCCCAAACCATACTGTGCACAGAACTGGCATAGCCACATTGATGAATGTGTCATGCAAAAATTCCAAGGCCCTAATTGAAGGTGGTTTCAACAGCATATTCAATTAATGTTCTCTTTTCATTCACAGGCCCTCCGTAAAGTGGTGGCATTGTCTCCCGAGGATCTGCATTACCATGCATCAAATAGATGAAAATGAGTTGTTTTGTGGCCTTGTAATTGAAAATGGATGCACTAATTGTGTTAAGATCTTCACAATGGGGGAGGGGGAGACTGGGTGCTGTAGCAGGAGAGGAATGGAAGGTTTCCATTATCATTGCTGGTCTGTACCCATGCCACTGAGCGGAAGTGATCCTGAAATTTTTTTTTTTTAAATGGGTAGGTTTGAGTTTATTGCGTTTGGCCAAAGGCCATTACAAGAACTGATAAAAACCCATATAACAATCATTGATAAAAGTTACATTTTGGTAACAGGTTAAAACTCAATAAATAAATCTCTCTAACCCGCCAGAACTTCTCAAAATACTGGAGAATGGCATAGAACGTTCTTTAAAAATGTAACATCCGAAGTTATCTGGGAATACCCCAACAATAAATAAACAGCAATACCACTCCAGACTTACTATGAAATAGAATAAACCCTAATAATTAGGTTTCAGGCCCAAACTTCGAACGGCTTCCCAAATAGTGTTCACAGTTATAATTAGTAAATCCCACCCCATCAAAAAAACCAGTTTACATCTCAGTTCTTCTCAGTATTACTATGTTGGACTAGCGAGGCCTGGAATTTCTTTGCTGCCAAAGCTAATATGACAACTTTAAGGGAGACTACTGGCTACGGTTGCCAACCCCCAGATATTAGCTGGAGATCTTCTGCTATTACAACTGATCTCCAGCCGATAGAGATCAGTTCACCTGGAATAAATGGCTGCTTTGGCCATTGGATGCTATGGCATTGAAGTCCCTCTCCTCCCCAAACCCCACCCTCCTCAGTCTCCACCCCAAAAACCTCCCACCGGTGGTGAAGAGGGACCTGGCAACCCTACTACTGGCTCAGTATGACCTACTTAGCTCGAGTGATGTTGGAGGGTCACCTCTAACTAAGAAACTGTCATTCTATCCATGTTTAGTGAAGACAAAGAAGGATACAATAGATCAGTTGACCATCCTCAAGCTAAGACAATTGGGATGAGTTGGCATGATCAATTAAAAAGATGGTGAGGGGAGTCTCGGATCACTTGGATGTGTTTTGAGCTTATTCATCTGCTAAGATTTTTCTGAAGGATGGGGAAAGCTGAGGAATACAAGGGCATATTATGAAAATTGGGACCGTTGTAATTGTAAGCTATTGGATTAGACAGTTTAATCAAAATGAACCTACAAAAATATTAACATTCTAAATGGAATCAGAAAGCATTCCAGTGGATTGAAATGAACGTGTCTAAACTTAGATTCATTGTTGTTCTTATTATCGTGCTAATGAAATGCGGGAATTGAACGGATCAAGTCTGATGGATGAATCCGTACAAGGCAGATTCTGCTGAGCTCACGTGTGATAATGCCTGCATTTGGCTCATTACAACATTCTTATGACTTCTTAGAAACTGAGACTCAATTAAAAAGAAATGGTAAGAAGGCGAGGCAAAGTCATTGAGAGTTTTGCTTTTATCCTGCTGTTTGCAAGATCTAACCATGTCTTAGAACTGTTCCAGACTGTATTATTTTGATATCCTGCCTTTCTTGCCAGGAGGAGAAAGATGGAGTTTGTACCATTTTTTTCATTGCAATAGAGAGTCACTGGCCCATGGTCATCCAAAAAGCTTTATGGATTGGAACAAGGTTTAAACTGAGATTTTTTAAATCCAGGCCCAACAGTTTAGTTACACTAGAAGAGAAAGATTTTTTATATGCCGACTTTCTCTACCACTTAAGGAAGAATCAAACCAGCTTACATTCACCTTCCCTTCTCCCCCCCACAACAGACACCCTGTGCAGTAGGTGGGGCTGAGAGAGTTCTGTGCGAACTGTGACTAGCCCAAGGTCACCCAGCTGGCTTCATGTGTAGGAATGGGGAATCAAACCCTGTTCTCCAGATTAGAGTCCACTGCTCCAAAACACTACATCATGCTCGCTAGCTCTCACGTAGGGGTTCCGATTTCTGGGTCAGGGCTGGAGATCTCCCAGAATTACAACCAATCTCTAGATGATAAACCAGTTTTCCTGGAGGGATTGGCTGCTTCGGAGGGTGGACTCTTATGGAATTATACCCCGCCGACATCCTTCCCCAACCCAAATCCCACCCACCCCCATATTTCCAGGTATTTCCCAAGCAGGAGTTGGCAACCCTACTCTCAGAAGGTAAACAGAAGGACCAGAACACCTTTGGATTCTGAAAGATAAAAGCTTGGATCCCAATGCTGACTTCCATTTACAGTGTTTTGAGGAGGCAGTCCTCCACTGTGAAGTGCATTTCTCCAGCATTAGGAGCTTCCACTCACAAAAGACCAGCATCCTTCAGAGTCAAAAAGCACAGGAGTGAATTGCACAGCAGGTGAAGAGGGATGCACATGGAAGCAAGGCTTAGGATCTGAGCCAAGCTCATTGACTGTAGCATGAGATTGTGCAGGCAAAAGTTTATAAGGCCTTCAACAGCCTTATCACCTATTATGGCGTGAAAGCAGCTTTTTCTGCTTGGATGCTCCAGCCGTTCAGTCCTCCGGGGAATAATAAAGCACCGCTTTGTTTTGCGTTGTGCGGGAGCAAAACCTTTTCACCTCCTGTGACAACTGCTGCAGGGCCCCATCTATGTGAGCAGTAGATATGGGTATACTTTACCAGCTCCCGGGGGGGGGGGGCTGCTTCAGACTATGCTTGGACCTTCATAGCTGCAAGACTGTCTCTCCTGCTTAGCTCCCTCCCCCATGACTAGGGTTGCCGGGTCCCTCTTCTCAACCAACGGGAGATTTTGGGGGCGGAGCATGAAGAGGGCGGGGTTTAGGGAGGAGAGGGACCAATGCCATAGATTTCAATTGCCAAAGCAGCCATTTTTCTCCAGGTGATCTGATCTCTATCGGCTGGAGATCAGTTGAATTAGCAGAAGATCTCCTGCTACTACCTGGCAGTTGGCAACCCTACCCATGACAGCTTCGCTCACATGAGCAAAGCTTTCTGAAGATGCCACCCTGCAACTGGGCTAAGGTTGTCATCCTCCAGGTACTAGCTGGAGATCTCCTGCTATTACAACTGATCTCCAGCCGATAGAGATCAGTTCGCCTGGAGAAAATGGCTGCTTTGGCAATTGGACTCTATGGCATTAAAGTCCCTCCCCAAACCCCACCCTCCTCAGGCTCCGCCCCAAAAACCTCCTGCTGGTGGCAAAGAGGGACCTGGTAACCCTATACTTGCACCACCTGGAGGTTGGCTACCCTATAATGCCACCTCTTTTACTTTCTTCACATCCCTCCATGTAGAGAAACAGACCCCACATTTTTCCTCTTTGGAAAGCTCGTAGAAGCTTGCACTTGTATCCTACCGGCCTTCCATCCATCACAGCAGGTTTCCTCTCAAAAATATTTATAGCATCAGACGCTCCTCCTTGAGCAGCGATCAGCCCTGCAAGCCCCAAAGTGCACCCATTTTCTTTATCTATCGACAGACATAAATCGACATCCCAGCATTAAGAGGGTGCAAATGCATTCTTTATATATATGTAATCTATATGCAAATCAGGGCCGAGAGAGAGAGAGAGAGAGAGAGAGAGAGAGAAGGCCTGTGTGATCTAAGCCTGCAACCCTCAACTTAGTAAACTGGAAGTGAGTTCCACTTAAGAATCAATGGGATGTTACTTCCAGGTAGATGCGGTTGGGGCCAGCAGTTCTGGAAAGCCTGGTGGTGGTGGGCAGTCCCCATTCTGCTGCATATTGATGGGGGCAGCGGTCTGTCAATTCATTCAGCCGTCAAATCCAGATATATTCCTTCTTCACTCATATTTCACTGGAACGGGGGCACCCCTCCAGCGCCAGGAAAGGTGCCAGACAAAGCCTTCAGCATTTCAAAGGCCGGCGATCCCTGGACTCTGCCAGTCAAGAGGCCCTTCCTCCAAAACCTATTCTAGCACAGAGCATCTTGGCCCCAACTCAGCTCGGTCCCAGGTTCTCCAATGCCCTTCAAACAGACATGAACGATTTGAATGTGATATCTCATTAAACAGGGCCTAATTTTACATCCTCGGAAAATGACACGGGGCGGGGGAGAGAATCTGACAACTAGCGAGGAGGGACATGCCGGCGGGGGGAAGAGAGATTGGAGCCGATTAAATGGGAAATGACAAATGAAGGGAGATCAGGGAGCACACTGGCAGCAGGCGTGACTCTGGGAAAATGGAAAGAATAAAGGGTTTTACGGCTAACAATAAAAGCAAATATGAAACGATCATCCCGAAAATAAAGCCAGCAATTTACCAATCGCCTCTCTGTTGTAAATCACATTTTTGCAGGTCTGGATATGAAAATGGGCTATAAGAAAGGGGGCTGCCAAGCTTGGGGTTTGGCTGTGGGGGGAAAGGGAATGAAGACGTGCTCAGATTGGTGAAGGAAGACAAAAAGCCAGAAGGGCGGGATGATGCACGGATGCCAGGGCTGTGTTTTGACAGCCCTGCTTCTGGCATTGTCCTGCTGGAGTGTATGCGAGGAGCAATGCCAGAAATGGACAGTTCTGAGTTTGTCTCATCAGTTTGGAAAGAAGGCGGTTAAGGGGAGAAATGCAATTATGCATGGTATGGGAAGAGTAGACAGGGAGAAGCTTTCCCCCCTCATAATACCAGAACGTGGGGTGATCTACTGAAGCTTGAGGGGGGAGAGATTCAAAACAGATAAGAGGAAATATTTCTTCACACAACAAATAGTTAAATTGTGGAACCCCCTGCCCCAGGATGTGGTGATGGCAGCCAACTTGGAAGGCTTTAAGAAGGGAAGGCACATGTTCATGGAGGACAGGGGTATTCATGGCTACTAGTTAAAATGCATACTAGTCACAATGCATACCTATTCTCTTCAGGATCAGAAGAGCATGCCTATTATATTAGGTGCTGTGAAACACAGGCAGGATGCTGCTGCAGTCGTCTTGTTTGTGGGCTTCCTGGAGGCACCTGGTGGGCCGCTGTGTGAACAGACTGCTGGACTTGATGGGCCTTGGTCTGATCCAGCATGGCCTTTCTTATGTTCTTATGTTCTAATTTGGGAGCATTCAGGTTTGTGAAAGTGGCACAGAACTGTGACTACCTCCAAGAAGTGACCTTTGTGTGTTGCGTGTGTGTGTGTGTGTGTGTTCATGAGCATTCCTCCCAACAGCCAAACTAAAAACTCCATGCTTGTAATATTTCCCTGATCATCCTGCCCTCATCATACTCTCTCATAGGGTTGCCAACCTCCCGGTGGGACCTGGAAATTTCCTGCTATTACAGTTGATCTCTAAGCGACAGAGACCAGCTTGCCTGGAGAAAATGGTTGCTTTGGAGGGTGGACTCTATGGCATTGTGCCCTGCTGAGGTCTCTCCCCTTCTCAAACCCCACCTTCCCCAGGCTCCACCCCACAAATCTCCAGCTATTTCCCAACCCAGAGCTGGCAACCCTAGGTCATGGATACCTCATTATCATGCTCCAAAGCTTCAGTATAGAATTGAGTGGTCAAGGGTCCCCTGTACATTTTATTAACCCCCACCCCCAGGCCCTGATTCTGCAAATATTTAAGCTAATGTTTCTATTGAGCTGGTGGCTCATTTAAATAAAACAATATCGGGAAGCACTTTCTCTGTAAGACAAAAAAAGGCAATGGAAATCATCAAGAAAAGTCATCTGGCAGAGTTTTTATACTTTTGGGTCATTTTAATGACAACTCCATGTGTTTTATATCATGCACATACAGATTTTTACGAAATCCTTTTTAATGTTCAGTCGTTAATGGTTGAATGGCTTTGCAATTACAAACATTTATCCAAAAAAGAAGGGGGGTGCATCTTGGAGTCAGGTCAGGCCCCTCTTTATGGCTACGGTCAAAAGAAATTGCTCATTTGAAGTGGATTCAAGGAGGAAAGGGAAGACCTTTTATATGCAGAAATTATCATTATAGCATTGCTTGGTCTTTAATTACATTGGCTTCCAATGGTAGTTTACATAAAGCAGTCAAGATAATGGGAAAAGATAATGCGGTAAAATGACTGCAAAGTGCAGAATTCAAATGCTAGAAGTGTTGTTAGTGTGTACGTAGCTCTCTGTATAATAGCCTGCACCTTTGCAGTGTAATGTAGAGTCATTAACTTTAATGGTCATACCAATTTTTCCCAGCTGGGAAACTGGTCCATATAGCAAAGGGCAAGGCCGTATGGATTGCTGGATCAGACCAGGAACCATCTCATCCAGCTTCCTCTTGCTTCAGAGATTGCCCACAAATAGGGCATGAAAGCTATTGTGTGCCTAAGAAGATAGAGTTGCCAGCTCTGGGTTGGGAAATGCCTGGAGATTTTGGGGGTGGAGCCTGAGGAGGGTGGGGTTTGGGGAGGGGAGGGACTTCAATGCCATAGAGTCCAATTGCCAAAGCAGCCATTTTCTCCAGGTGAGCTGACCAGTTGTAATAGCTGGAGATCAGTTGTAATAGCAGGAGATCTCCAGCTAGTATCTGGAGGATGGCAACCCTACAAGAAGAAGAACAAAAAAAGAAGAAGAAGAAGAGTTGGTTGTTATATGCTGACTTTCTCTACCTTTTAAGGAGAATCAAACCGGTTTACAATCTCCTTCCCTTCCTCTCCCCACAACAGACACCTTGCGAGGTAGGTGGGGCTCAGAGAGTTCTGAGAGAACGATGACTAGCCCAAGGTCTCTCAGCAGGCTTCATGGGTAGGAGTGGGGAAATCGTTCACCAGATTAGAGTCCGCCGCTCATGTGGAGGAGTGGGGAATCAAACCTGGTTCTCCAGATTAGAGTCTACCGCTCTTAACCACTACACCAAGCTGGCCAATAGGCCATTCCAGAGGAATGGATTTAACCCAGAAAAAGTCCAGGTCCAAACTCTTGTCATAAAGTCAGCCCTAGGGGAGGGTATCGCCAGGAGAAGGCAGTCTGAGGAACCTCACCAGCCTTCTGTTTCCAAGCGGTATAAAACAGTATCAGGATCATGCCCTCCGCATCATGGTTGCTGCCCAAAGCCACCTGTTCTCGGAGATAAAACAGCTGCTATCTTTCTCGACAGAAATGTGACATTCAACCAGTGAGACTTCTGCTTTCCTCGTCGCTTTAGATGCTCAATGATTTCTTTTCTCAAATGTCAAAAGAGTTTTTCAAAACTTCATTGGAATTCTCCTCTCAGCTGCCACGCGGATGTTAAGCTCCTCAGCCTCCCTCCGCCCCCACCTGCCTGTCTTAGAGCAAATGTGACTGATTTATTTACAATGAGCGGGTTTGTTTGTTGTTATACTTTAGCTCTTCAGAAAACCTGCCATCAATGCTCAATCTATCAGCTCCGACTTGGGGATGGGTTCATTTCACTGCAGGTTATTCCTAGCACTGTAGGTTTCAACAAATGAATACATTTAAACATCCAAAACCTTTCCCACGTTGACTTGACTGCCTGTGGTGGAAGATGCTGGAAAGCATTCGACATTCCACGGAGACAGGGTTGCCAGCTCTGGGTTGGGAAATACCTGGAGATTTGGGGGGTGGAGCCTGAGGAGGGCAGGGTTTGGGGAGGGGTGGGATTTCATTGGGTGATCATGCCATAGAGTCCACCTTCCAAAGCAGCCATTTCCTCCAGGGGAATGGATCTCTGCCACCTGAAGATCCCAAGAGATCACCAAGCACCACCTGGAGGTTGACAACCCTACACAGAGAGCCTGTTGGGCTTCATTGTTGGTTCATGTGGACTGGGCGTGAAGCCCGGAACACCTCCAACAGCAATTTTACTGCACAATTTAGAGGACAACCAGTAATTGGATGATTACACCATGTTGGCTCTCTTACACACATTATGCAGTTGAGTTTCCTGCATTTGGGGAAATCGCAAGGGGTCAGCACACCCGGAAATAAAGATTTACAAGTTTGATTCTCATCAGAGAGAAGACTAATGAAATGGGGTGGGGGGGGTATTTGAATCCAACCAGCAAGGTTTCCAAATTTGACCAGGTGCCTATATTTGATTGCTACTGATGCCAGAGAAAATTGGACGAGGGGAAAGTGCAGATGGAAAACCTATTTCTTCCAGCGCAAGCTCTGAAACTGGCAAGGGGATCTTTCTCGAGCTCTCGGCACCCTGATTGCATCTTTGTTTGAAATTCCAATTGATGCTGCACCTCTCCTTCATGAGCAGAGCTCAACAATGCTGACTTTATTAACTAAGAAGGACATTCTTTGAACATAAACCTTATTACCCAGAGAGAGACCCCCAAAACAGTTGAAGGAAAACAAAGGCAAGGGAGGGCTGTTTGAGAAACAGCCTCCTTCAGCTGAATGAAAAGCTTGAGTGGATTTTAATGAGTTTCAAGCCCAGTTTTATGGGTAGAACTGTTGCTAATATTGCTCCCCCTCCCACCCAAAAGAGAAGATGATGACTGTATCATTGGAAAATCTTGATTGCAAAGGACTTTGCAAGTCTAACAATGCAATTCTGAGCTGAGTAAAACCCTTCTAACCCTGTTGATGTCAATGAACTTTGAAGGTGTAACTCTGTTTAGGACTGCAGTGTAACAGACTCCCAGTGCCATTGAAAGCAAAGTTACTCCAGTCTTAGTCCACTGAAATCAGTGAGCACAGACTGGAGGAACTCTGCACAAGATTGTGTTGCAAGGGACTTAATCACTAGATGCCCTAGTTAATCGGATTTGTAAACCCAGGAAGTGAGAAGTAAATCCAATCCTTTGGATTACGGGACAGTAAATCACAGGAAGAATTTCAAAACAGTCTTGGAACTCCATATGGAAGAGCACAACGAGAGGAAAGCTAGAAGCGGGTCTGAGATTTTGGGTCAATCTTGAATGAATTTAAATAGGCCCTATTTCCATTCAGCTAGAGTAATCAGTGGAAAGAAAATCTGTTACCGTAACTTTTAAAGCAGTCTGATTTAAAGAAGAAGAAGAAGAAAGAAGAAGAAGAATTGTTTTTTAAATGCTGTTTTTCTCTAGCTTTTTTAAGGAGACTCAAACCGGCTTACAATCTCCTTCCCTTCTTCTCCCCACCACAGACACCTCGTGAGGTGGGGGGGGGCCCTGAAAGAGTTCTGAAAGAACTGTGACTAGCCCAAGGTCACCCAGCAGGCTTCATGTGGAGGTGTGGGGGATCAAACCCAGTTCACCAGATTAGAGTCTGCCACTCATGTGGAGGAGTGGGGAATCAAACCCGGTTCTTCAGATTAGAGTTCGCCGCTCTTAACCGCTGCACCATGCTGGCTCTCAATAATTAGTAATGAAGAATGTGAAGATTCCCCCTATAAACCAATCAGTAAAAAATCTCCTTGCTAAGTTTCCATGTGTCTAACTGATATTAAAAAGCCCAGGGGCATAAAGAAAATCTGGTGCCCAAGCTGGTTCTTCAGTAACACTATACTTCACACAGCCAAGTGGAACAGAGGTTGCATGGAAGTTTCCTGTAGCAAAGATTCAATGTCTGAGTGACAGACATGCACCTAGGGACCCTCATTGAACTGGTTCACAGGTAAGTATAGAAAGGATTTTAATACAGTATTTGATTGTTCCATGTATGTACAACACGCAGCACTGCTGGATCAGATAAACATGTGCACAGGGGAAGACGAGGTGTGGGCTCATAGAAAGCAGTCACATGGAAATCACACAATTCAAAATCTTTATTGCTCATTGACAAAGACTTAAGCATTCATAGTACAGAGAAACAGAAAAACAAAGAAAAGCAATTTTACAATTTTAGAATAAACACAAGGAATAAAAGACTTTATCCATTTGTGGTACAGTGTAAACTTGCATTATCAGAGCTATTTGATAGCTTTAGGGCCATTACATATAAAGGTCTTTTGCTATCGGGTGTACTTTCTCAGTATCTGAGTCTAGATCTGATCAAAGAAACGGTATAATCCAAGGTTTTAAGGGGAGACCGTACTTTACTAAAATAGGCGACAGAGCGTGAGAGTTTAGATGGCTTTAAACATTCAGCTGGGAAGGCCAGGACCATCAGTGAATGGAATCTCCACATTCAGAGTCAATATACCACTGAATGCCGGGGGAGGCTTGGTCTACATGTCCCTACTTGCAAGCTTTCTGAAGTGTTTGGCAGGCTACGATGGGATGCTGGACTAGATGGAGCATTGGCTGATCCATCAGGATTCTTCTTATGTCAGTGTAAAGTCTGAGTGTGCTCTTCTGGATGACACGAAGCAGGACTGAGTGCCTTTCTCTTTAAAATGCGGAAGAGAGAATTTCGGCAGGCGCAGGACTTCACCGGGAAATTTCAGGCACCTGCCGAAAGGTCCCCTTTCTGCACAACAACGACAGATGCAGCAGCTCTCTTCTTCCTTCGCACCCGGCCACCTCAGATCTCGGCAAACCGGATTAAGATGCCGGCTTTGGCGACTTGGAGCGGTCTCTGAAGAACAGACGACGGAACAGGAGGGGGGACAGGAAAGGAGAGCTCCTTTCTCCCTCTCTCCCTCTCCCCCGCCTCCTTACGGTATTAATTAAAGCTTTTAAATACTGCAACATCGTCAAACACACAACCGTTCCAGGAGAAAGAGGGCTTGGGGGGTTGCCAGCAGGTCCTGCTGACCTGCCTTTTCCTGAGCTCGCTTTTCAATTAGCAGTAATTAGTCAGGGAGCCAAGGAGAGACTCTGGGGTCTACACCATCTTCGGAGCCGGGGTGGGGGGGCGAGATGGTGCTGAACGCCGCCTGGTGAGGGGAGGGTGGGGAGGATTAATCTTGTGTGGACTGAGCGATGCCTTTCTCATGTTAATAACGTGGCCCGGAGCAGGCCCGGCCTCCCGCGAACCCTCCTGCGGCCGCTCCATCAGCTTAATGCTGGATCAGTTTGGCGTCTTGGCTCGCCAAGGCCATGTTCCACCGAGGGAATGTTATTACCTAATTAAGACACCGATCTCCAGGCCTGGAGCTGCATCTCCGGCAGTTATTAAATGAAAGCGTCCCTGATAACCATGCCGCTCGAATCCTCATGTCTCTCTGGCTGGTGATAATAGTGGCTCTTGCTCCCATCAGATAAGGGCTACCTGTCCTCAGCAGAGCATGGAAACAAGAAACCCCCCAGACTAATAATCTCTGTGTTTAAGGCCCAAGAGAAGGAAGATGAGGCTGTCAACTAGGGTTGCCAACCTCCAGGTAATAGCTGGAGATCTCCTGCTATTACAACTGATCTCCAGCCAACAGAGATAAGATCACCTGGAGAAAATGGCCGCTTTGGCAATTGGACTCTGTGGCATTGAAGTCCTTCCCCTCCCTAAACCCCGCCCTTCTCAGGCTCTACCTCAAAAACCTCCAGGTATTTCCCAACCCGGAGCTGGCAACCCTAACTCTGCAGTCCGTTCTGCCTTGCCACTCTAGAATGGGTCTTCCGACCATTGTGCAATTCCTGCAAAATAGCTATGCAAATAGAGTGATAAACATTAAAAAAAAAAAAAACCTCTGCTCTTGTGTCTGGATTGCCTCCAATTTCCAGCCTGAGGAGAATTTGCCTTCAGTGTCATCGGACTCGGTGGCAGGCCTGATTCATTCGGTTATTTCAAAACAGTCTTGATTGAGCTATCCGTTGTGCCGTTTAGCGGACAGTGGCACTGGCATGATCCCGCCGTGAATGGGCTCCGCAAACCCATATCGCATCTCCCGCCCATTTAAATGGGCCGGAATTTAGCGTCCAAAGCTTCCCGCGGCTGGCGATGCCATCGCTCTCCATCACAAACAAAGCACTCTCTTCCACACACCCCTCCATAAGAGATGCTGTGACGGAGGGCACTGCAGGACCCGCAATCTCAAAAGGAAGGTGATTAACCAGGCTCTGCCTATGATGGAGGACGGGAAGGGTAGGTAAATGCCTTTCTCAGTGTGCGCCGGCTGATTACAAAGCAGAAGAATGGGGAAAGAAAATGGAAATGGGAAGGAACTGACAGCCCATGGAGAAGTATTTCAGCTCCAGCACAAAACAGTTGCTGGTAATTATAGAATAACCTTCATTTAAATGCAAATAAGCCAGTAATTAAGATAAGGGCCCTGTCATTTGCAAGCATTCCCCCCACACATGCACACACACACTCCCTTTGGCAGCTACTGGTTTTGAGAAAGTCCCCATTTTATTGATGAGCTGCCAAGACTTGTGAAGAATGGGCCCCCCGCAGAGAAAGTCTGGGAGTCGGGAATGAAAGGGAAGCCGGGTGAGAGCACACTCTGTAGCCACACGCAACTAGGGTTGCCAACCTCCAGGTACCAGCTGGAGATCTCCTGCTATTACAACGGATCTCCAGCCGATAGAGATCAATTCACCTGGAGAAAATGGCTGCTTTGGCAATTGGACTGTATGGCATTGAAGTCCCTCCCCTCCCCAAACCCTGCCCTCCTCAGGGTCTGCCCCCAAAACCTCCCGCTGGTGGTGAAGAGGGATCTGGCAACCCTAAACACAACCCATGTAGTATAGAGTAGTGCAGCGGTTAGAGTATCAGACTAGGCTGGAGATCAGTTGTAGTAGCAGGATATCTCCAGACACCACCTGGAGGTTGGCAACCCTATCTAGGACCTTTCTCAAAATTCCAAAGGTGCCCACAGGATCCACAAGGTTGGGGTCTCCTCCTGGGCATTGCACAAGAGGCTGAGTGGTCAGTGGTAGGGTTGCCAGGTGGGTGATTTTGGCAGGCAATTGCCAGCCAATCCACCCAACTGCTCCGGACCAGCAACCCTGAGGTGACACTTCTGGGGGTAAACCCAGAAGTGATGTCACCATTTGCATGCAACCACCCCAGCCACGCCCCCTAAGACCTCCCGCCGATCGAGACGGGGGACCTGGCAACCCTATCAGTGGGTGATCTTGGGCCAGTCTCAGGCCAGCTTCCCTCACAGGGATGTTGTATAAATAAAATCAAGGAGGGGAGATGGTTATTTGCTGTCCTGAGCTCCTCGCTGGAATGATGGAACAAAAGTGTAACAGATCGTGTTTGTGTTTCCAAACCTGTTTTCTTATTGCAGGGGTTCGGTCCACCAAGCCAGCGTGGTGTATGGCTAGGAGTGGTGGACTCTAATCTGGAGAACCGGATTTGATTCCCCACTCCTCCACATGAGCGGCAGACTCTAATCTAGAGAACCGGGTTGGATTCCCTAACCCTCCACATGAAGCCTACTGGGTGACCTTGGACTAGTCACATTTCTCTCAGAACTCTCTCAGCCGCCCCTACTGCACAAGGTGCCTGTTGTGGGGAGAGGAAGGGAAGGAGATTGTGAGTTTGTTAGATTATCCTTAAAAGGTAGGGGAAATTGGCATATAAAAACCAACTCTTCTTCTTCTCCTCAGTGTCTTTAATGACTGGTATTCCACAAGACCTTCTCTGGGCTGGCAAATGGCCAATTAAATTGGAACCAGGTGTGAATTAACTGTGAAAAAAATTGGCAAAGCGTACTGTGTGAAACAGAGAGAGGCTGGAGCAGAGGGAGAGAAATCCAGTGCTGTCAAGCCCAATCATAGACACTTCAAAAGCTAGATAGCCCACACCGGCCCAGACTCTCTGGCATCTGCACAAACAGCTCTGGCAGGTCCATGACATCGAGCCCCTATTCCGATCCCACATCGACACAGCGCAAATGCCCACAATAGCGTGGGAGATTAAACATCCTGCCAGGTGATTATGGAATTCAGGAGGCAGATTACCCAGGGAGAAAGCAAGAGACTAAAGCACTGTGCACGGATGCATTTCAAAACGACACAAATGCCAGAACTTCACATGGAAAAATGTACTCCTTCTCGGGGTATCTTTACCCTGCTTAGCTCCACAATGGGGACCCAAAGGGGCTTTCAAAATGCAATTTAAATAAGCAAACAGGGGGACCCCCAAAGGCACAATAAATAGGGTTGCCAACCTCCAAGCTGGAGAGTTTGACTGTCGAACACATTTTTTTGACTGTCGAACACATTCTACATGCAATTTGTGGCATCCATATTCTAGAACAAACCTTCCACACAAACCATTCATCACAATCAGGAGGCTACCATTGAAGAAACAGGGCTTTCCTACATTTGCCTTCCATCCTATGGAGCCCACTTGGATGCTTTCCTTCTGCGGCATATGGTCCTCACCATCTTCCAGTGGGCTCTTTGTAGGGCTGTTGAAAAAAAAATTCGGTAAAGTTCGGCTTCGGCAAAATTCGGCCCTTTTTAATTCGGGACGTGCCGAAGTCCGAACTCCCCCGCTTCGGATCCCTGAAATTCGGGCGAGATCCGGAGTTCGGGGGGAAATTCAGCCCCCCCACAGGCCTTTATGGGGCTTCCATGAAGGCGCGCGGGGGGCTCTTTAAACAGATCTGCGCCTCCCAGCTGGAAGGCGCAGATCTGTTTAAAAAGCCCCCTGCGTGCCTTCATGGAAGCCCCGTGAAGGCCCGCAGGGGGGGGCGAACCCCGAATCTGCCGAATTTATTTGCCGAACACCCCAAAGTCGGAGAATTCGGCTCCCCGTTTCCCGCCTTTTTTTGAGTTTGGTTCGTCCTGAACTAAAAACTGCCGAATCGGGGGAAATTTGGCTGTTTTTCGGTTCAGGACGAACCGAATCGACAGCCCTAGCTCTTTGGTTGCAACTGCTGACGATAATTCTGAATCCCAGTGCCAGCAGACAGCTTCATGGAAGGCCTTGGCCTCTATGCCCTGCTGCTATGCTCCAGAGCAATTGGGTGGCCACTGTGTGAGACAGGATGCTGGACTTAGGGTTGCCAGGCTCCTCTTTGCCACCAGCGGGAGGTTTTTGGAGCAGAGCCTTAGGAGGGCGGGGTTTGGGAAAGGGAGTGACTTCACAGTGTGGTGTAGTGGATAAGAGCAGTGGTTTGGAGTGGCGGAGTCCGTTCTGGAGAACCAGGTTTGATTCCCCACTCCTACACATGAAGCCAGCTGGGTGACCTTGGGGAAGTTACAGCTCTGTTAGAGCTCTCTCAGCCTCACCTACCTCACAGGGTGTCTGTTGGGAGGAGGGGAAGGGAAGGTGATTGTAAGCCGGTTTGACTCTTCCTTAAATGGTAGAGAAAGTCAACATATAAAAACCAACTCCTCCTCCTCCTCCTCCTCCTCCTCCTCCTCCTCTTCTTCTTCTTCTTCTTCTTCTTCTTCTTCTTCTTCTTCTTCTTCTTCTTTGCCATAGAGTCCAATTGCCATAGCGGCCACTTTCTCCAGGCGAAATGATCTCTATCGGCTGGAGATCAGTTGTAATAGCAGGAGATCTCCAGCTAGTACCTGGAGGTTGGCCACCCTAGCTAGACTAGATGGACCACTGGTCTGATCAAGCAGAGTGCCTCTTATGTTCTTATTCCAAACCATTAGAAGGGAATGTCAGATGCAGAGTTATCCCTCCCCTTGTGACATTTCCCTCCAGCTAGTGATTAATATCCTCGCAAGCATGAAACCTGAGTGCTGTAAATATTTGGGAGTATATGTATATATATATATGTATGTGATGTTTGCTGTCCTTGTAGAAGCTAATGGCTTTGGATGACAGTTGTGGACAAATAACAATTCAGGTTTTTTTATGCTTGAAAAGATACTGCATGAAAACACCTCCCTGAGGATAATGTGCCGAGCTTGTCTGCACTTTCCCTAGATTGGTGGCTACCCCCTCTGCCACCCCATCCCATCTCTCCATTGCCCTGTCGCTATCTCCACCGTCATCGTGATCAGACCCCCCCTCCCACCTCCGTAAGCAGTTTAGGGAGAATGAGAGCTCGGGCCCATCCCCGGAAAATGGTGTGCTGTGGAGCAATAGCCATTCCCAGAAAGGTTAGGCAGTAACCTTTACTTAAACTGTCTCAATCTGTATTAAATGTTATCTCTTTGCTTGGATAAAGATGTGTGAATCAGGGGAGCGGAGATGCCCCGATTGTGTTTATCTGCAGCTTTGAAAGGGTGTTTGAGGGATTAGCTGGGAAGCCGCCGAGGGGCTGCTGAGGGTCGATAAAGAGTCGGTTCTGCAGCTCTTCTCAACGAAGTTGTGCAGCCGCTGGGATCTTCTTTTCCTCTGTTTTCTGACAGTGTGTGGCCTCCTCCATGGGCAGCGGGTTCCAGAACTACATGTCTGTCTTGCAAAAATCCACCTCAGGGCTAGGGTTGCCAGGTCCCTCTTCACAACCGGCAGGAGGTTTTTGGGGTGGAGCCTGAGGAGGGCGGGGTTTAGCAAGGGGAGGGACTTCAATGCTATAGAGTCCAATTGCCAAAATGGCCATTTTCTCCAGGGGAACTGATCTCTATCGGCTGGAGATTAGTTGTAATAGCAGGAGATTTCCAGCCATTACCTGGAGGTTTGCAATCCTCCTCAGGGCACAGTCCTGTGATGGTGGTGGAACGGCCCGTCAAGTTGCAGCCGACTTATGGTGACCCTGTAGGGTTTTCAAAGCAAGAGGTGAACAGAGGTGGTTTGCCAATGCCTGCCTCTGCATAGCAACCCTGGGCTTTCTTGTGGGGGGTGGTCTTCCATCCAAGTAATAACCAGGGTCGATCCTGCTTAGCTTCTGAGATCTGATGAGACTGGGCTGGCCTGGGCCACCCAGGTCAAGGCAGCACAGTCCCAGGATGACTCAGAATATGGTGCCAGATTTACAAAATCCCAATTGCTGCCAGACAGGTGAAAACACACTTTGAGATGCATAATTGGGATCCCAGTAGTGATCGCAATCAGTTGCACATGGTTGTAATGTTAATAGAAAGCCAGAGTAGTGTAGTGTTAGACAAGGATGTCTAGGACATCACAAGATGTCATAGTTCCGCTGTACACTGCATTGGTCAGGCTGCACCTGGAGTATTGTGTGCAGTTCTGGAGGCCTCAATTCAAAGAAGATATGGACAGAATGGAGTGGATGCAGAGGAGAGGGATGAGGATGATCAGGGGCCTGGAGACCAAGCCCTACGAGGAAAGGCTGAAGTACTGGGGAATGTTTAGTCTGGAGAAGAGGCAGTTGAGGGGGGACATGATTGTTCTCTTGAAGTATTTGAAGGGCTGTCACTTAAAGGAGGGCAGGGAGCTGTTCCTTTTGGCAGCAGAGGATAGGACTTGCAATAATGGGTTTAAATTGAAAACGGAAAGCTACCAGCTTGATATTAGGAAAAACATTTTACAGTAAGAGTTGTTCAACAGTGGAATCAGCTACTAAGGAGGTGGTGAGCTCTCCTTCACTGGCAGTCTTTAAGCAGAGGCTGGACAAAAACTAATCAGGGATGCTCTATGCTGATCCTGCATTGAACAGGGGGTTGGACTAGATGGCCTGTATGGCCCCTTTCAACTCTATGATTCTAGGATGTGTAGGGTTGCCAGGTCCACTGATGCCACTGGTGGAAGCTTCATCGGGGCAGGGATGGGGGGGGCAAAGATTGACGTGCAAACACTGTGATGATATCACTTCTGGGTTTACTCCAGAAGTGCCAGCATCGTGCAGGATGCTCTAGCACATTCCTCCAAAAACTCTATGGAAATCATAGAGGTTTGGGAGGCAGTTCTAGCACTTCTGGGTAAACCTGGGTAAACCCTCCCTCCCATTGGCAGCCAAATGGGAACCCTACCTATTTCACAGGGTTAAAATGGAGGAGGGAAGACTATCCTGACATAAGCTATCCTGAGCTTCTTGGGGGAAGGGCAGGATAGAAATAATAGCTATAAATCAGAAAGAGAGCGAGCGATGCGAAAGATCTAGCACTATTCCATACAAGCATATTTGGAAGTAAATTCCACCTTGTTTTGGTGGGGAGGGGGCTTTACTCCTAAGTAAGAATGTACAGGATTATCTTTTGTATAGTTTACCTAGGAGCCCCATGGCACAGAGTGGTAAGCTGCAGTACTGCAGTCCAAGCTCTGCTCACGACCTGAGTTCGATCCCGACAGAAGTCGGTTTCAGGCAGCCAGCTCAAGGTTGACTCAGCCTTCCCTCCTTCCGAAGTCGGTAAAATGAGGACCCAGCATGCTGAGGGTAAAGTGTAGACGACTGGGGAAGGCAATGGCAAACCATCCCGTAAACATAGTCTGCCTAGAAAACATTGGGATGTGACGTCACCCCATGGGTCAGTAATGACCCAGTGCTTGCACAGGGGACTAACTATACCTTTTAACTCCTAGTGTGGGTAGTATGTGAATCTCACAGTTCTGGTTCAAAAAGTAAGTGCGAGAAAGCAAGCTTGCTGGGCCTATTCCAGCCAGAGCGGGCCCGCTGCACTCTGGTAGAGCAGCTGTAATCGTGTGGATATGCAGCGTTCTTTCTCACTGTTGTTTAAACCATAAAATGTGCAGTTAAAATAACAAAGCCGGGAGTCTGTCCCTGATCTTTCTGGGGAAACTGAACCTGTGTAATTTTTCACGGACTGAATCGTTCTACTCTGTTTCAGTGTTAGATGTCGAACTAACAACCTCCCAAATCCATTGAATAATAGCCAATTCAGCTCACTAGAACCTGTTATTTAAAACATTTATATGCCCTGCAATTTGAGGGTTGTTTTTTTTGGGGGGGGGGCTAGAAAGTGCTACTGTTGTCAGATGCAAAACTGAGCTGAAATTACTCCCTTTAAAAAACAAAAAAACAAGACCTGTCTTTGGCAGTGCTGAAAAATGTCACCTTTTTTTGGACACTGCTCTGGGCAAGTGTTTATTTGTTAGATTGCCCTTCCTTCCCCTGGCTCTTGCTAGCCCTTGGTGATTTCATCACGCAGCCAAATCTGACTTGTTGTGCAACCTCTTCTTGATTGTTTTTTTATTGTATTTTTTATTTTTATAATATAAAACAAAATAAACAAATACAATAATAACAGAAAAAAATAAAAATAAAATACAAAAGAGTATCAATTATAATTATACAAAGTTATAAAATTCAACAAAGCAAAAATACCCTTTTGACCCTCCACCCCCCTTAAAAAGTGACCCATCACCTGGCTTCCGCAGAAGTGTCTAAACAGTTTTGAAAATTGTTAATAGTAATAATAGAAAAGTAAGTAAACTTGTTTCTATAACTCATTAACTAAAATAGTAAAATCCATTTTTGCCAGTTTGTCCCAATATGTGATGGCCTTAACCTCTTCTTGATTGTTAAGGGATTGTAGGATATATTCTGTGGTTAACCAAGGAAGGAGACAGAAAAAGCAGTCAGGAAACAATAAGGTTGAAAATTGAAAAAAGTGTGGGGGGGGGGGAAAGAAGAAGAGTTGGTTTTTATATGCTGACTTTCTCTACCACTCAAGGGAGACTCAAACCAGCTTACAATCGCCTTCCATCCCCTCCCCACAACAGACACCCTGTGAGGTAGGTGTGGCTGAGAGCTGTGACTAGCCCAAGGTCACCCAGCTGGCTTCGTGTGTAGGAGCGGGGAAACAAATCCAGTTCACCAGATTAGCCTCCGCCACTCATGTGGAGGAGTGGGGAGTCAAACCCGGTTCTCCAGATCAGACTCCACCGCACCAAACCACTGCTCTTAACCACTACACCACGCTGATTCACACCGTCAACACTTCCCTCCACACAAAAAAGTCTACCCTGCCAATCTTGTTATTTACACCCTGAGAAATCATTCATGAAGGATATTCAGCGTAGCCTCAACCCTGTATCAAAAATCCCCTTAAGGGAGGGAAAAGATCCCATTGTCACGAAATTCTGCTAAATGACCACAAGATGGCAACCACTTCCCAGATAAATGCAGAAAGCCTCACGTTGCTATGGCAGAGCAGGGAATCTGGATGAACATGACATTTCATTCCAGGACTCAAACGGTTTCAGGTTTGGCCATGTCTCTGGCGCCTTCTCAGTGATTTGGCATGGCACTTGGAAAATCAGTAATCCTGCAATCAAAGACAAGTGTATGACTCGCATCTGAATGGGAACTCTGAACGGCATGAATATTTCATTAGGCTTATGAAACCTAGCCATACCTTGAAGGTTTGCAGAAGCTAACATTGTCTTCTTTTCTCAGTTCTTAAGAACTCCCACAAAGAAAATCACTATTGTTCTAATTTTTTAAAAAATGAAAAGTAAACAGAGCACGCCCTACCCAGTAGAAAAGAGCAAGAGCCCAGTTTTGGTGGAAGAAGCCAGGGGATGCTAGGAAATATTATTGGTCAGTACCATGTCTCCCAGGAGCACCATGTTGGGGATCATTGCCCTAGAACGGGAGTCCCTGATGGGGTGTCTGTGGACACCGTGGCACCTGCTGCAACCTTTCCTGGTGCCCACCAAGTGTTTTTAGAAAGTTGGTGGGGCCAGGTGGGGGCTCCTCCCCAAGACTGGGGAGCTCTGACTGGCAGTGCAGATTAAAACAACATTGATTCCGTGATAGCTACCATCACAATGTTGGTTTTATTCTCTCTCACTCACTTCTCTTTCCCAGTGTACTTGTAAAAGGCACAAGCCCTTTTTACCGTGAGAGTAGTTCAGTAGTGGAATCAGCTGCCTAGGGAGATGCTGAGCTCCTCCTCACTGGTAGTCCTCAGCGTGGTGTAGTGGTTAAGAACGGTGGTTTGGAGCAGTGGACTCTGATCTGGAGAACCAGGTTTGATTCCCCACTCCTCCACATGAGCGGAGGACTCTAATCTGGTGAACTGGATTTATTTCCTCACTCCTACACATGAAGCCAGCTGGGTGACCTTGGGCTAGTCACGCTCTCTCAGCCCCACCTATCTCACAGGGTGTCTGTTGTGGGGAGGGGAAGGGAAGGTGGTTGTAAGCTGGTTTGATTCTTCCTTAAGAGGTAGAGAAAAGTTGACATATAAAAACCATCTCTTCTTCTTCCTCCTCTTCCTCTTCCTCTTCCTCTTCTTCAGCAGCGGCTGGTCGAACACTTGTCAGGGATGCTTCAGGCTGAGCCTGCACTGAGAAGGGGGTTGGGCTCGATGGCTGGTATGACCCCTTCCCACTCTATGATTCTAGGATTACTGTTTATGCCGAGGAGGCTGGGACTGCAAACCCTGGATCAATCCAAACGTCAATGGAGAAAGTGGTCAGCCTCAGAGCTGTCCAAGGTTCTGCAGTTTGCCACTATCTGCCAACCAAACCAACTTCCTGTTTCTCCTGATCTGCTTTCTGTTCCCATACCTGATCCTGGTTCTCTGCAGAGGGTTCCCAGCTCTCTGGTCTGTCGACGGAAAATGGAACTCTTGGGGATTCCTGAATGAAAGGCCGGTCCTGCAAGAAATTCGTGGTGCCTGCAGGGGAGCCAGTGTACTGTGACATGTTGGACTAGGATCTGCAAGACCCAGGGTGAATTGGGAAGAGAGAATCACAGACTCCATGCTGAGCTTGGAAGGGAAAGACAGGCTCTCAGCCCAAAGGTATCCATCAATTCCATGGCTAAGCTGGGACTTGGACTGCTTCCAAGCACGTTTGCCACTGAAATATAGAGCCTGCAGAGCAGCTCCTTCAGGCCTTGCCTGAACCTCATTCTTAATTTTTTTTAAATATAAAAGAAGAACTTGCAACATTCAACCCTGATTAACAGCTATGTCAAAACGGCCTCCAGCCTGACATCTGCTAGGTCCTAGTCGG
The DNA here is from genome assembly GCF_029931775.1 of Euleptes europaea. Lineage (NCBI taxonomy): Eukaryota > Metazoa > Chordata > Lepidosauria > Squamata > Sphaerodactylidae > Euleptes > Euleptes europaea. The sequence continues at coordinate 11,652,794 of NC_079325.1, read as the reverse complement.
ACCAGGCCCGGCTGTGAAAAAGGAAAGTGATTCTTCTGTGCTCAGAGGCAATGCTCTCTCCAGTGAAGATGCAGATGTGGGGGGAAATACCTGGCCAGTTTATAGGATATATTAGGAATTACAGCTACATTCAAGTTCAGCAGCATCTTAGAGACCAACAGGATTTTTAAGATTTTCATCTGAGGAAGGGAGCTTTGACTCTCAAAAGCCCATTACCCCAGCCCCCAAATCTTGTTGGTCTCTAACGTACTACTGGACTCGAACCTTGATGTTCTACTGCAGTCCAACACAGCTACCCTCTGAAACTATCTTCATAAGGAATAGTACTGCAACTCAGTTGTCATGTCTTCATAAATCTTGGTTCATAATCCGGTTGAGCCTTGTAAGACTATTACATAAAAAAATTCATAAGGATGTTCTTGCATATCACTCCCTCAGGGAGCAAAAGTGAATACTCCCCATGTCATCATCATTTTGCAATTCAGACCAATGGCGAGAAGGTGGAAGCACCAAGACATACTCTGTTTTCTCGCTTCTACAAAATCCTTCCCAGAATGAAACATCGTAGCTTGCATAAGTGATCCCTTGAAATCAGAATTGTGTGATGGAATCCTGTAGAACAGGCCTGACCTGACAATGGCTGACCAGCCAAGAAAAGTATCATCTGCTAGCAAGGTGCAGCCCCAAGCAAGCAGCAGATCAGAAAAGTGAGTTGGATCCCTGGTAGACTCTCGACCACATTCTGCTTGGTGAGTTTCAGAAGCTGCATATCCTTGCTGTGGGGGAATGTTTGGATTTATTGGGTGAAGCATTTGAATAGCGCTGAAAGACATCCCGATTGAGTCTGGGCCTCGTCCCCCGTCTGTAAAATAAAGTCTTCCATCTTTCCAGGGCTGCTCTGGTTTGATCTGCAGCACCTCTAGGCAGGCCCGGAGCTGTGTTATAAATGAGCAAAGGCGGCAGTGTTTCCCAGGGGAAGGATCACTCGCTGCGCACAAGGGCGTTTTCGCCATCATTAGCTGTCTAATTGTGCGCCACGCTGCACGGAGCTATTTAGACGTGTGACTGCCGATGATTTATTGATTACCGCTCCTTTTGTAAAGCTTTGTTTTCCCGTTTCTGACAAATCCAGCAACTGGGTTTGATTTGTCTTTTTGTATTTTTCGTAAATGAAAAATTGCTTTGAACGCCTGCTTGAAATTTCCTGTGCATTAAATTTTTTATTGGAGCTCCCAAAAAAAAAACACACCAAAAAACCCCCAACACACCCACAAACAAAGCACCCACACATCCCACATGAGTAAAACTCACAGGAAAATAGCAACAGAACCACAAGGGAGACTCTGGATTTGGCAAGGTCCCCAATATGTTACACCTCTAGACATGCCACCCTGGGATTGGGGCTGAACTTGTTCTAATGGCAGGTCTAGCATACACTATTTATCAGCAACTGGCTTTTCTGGTCTCTGTCAAATAATTCTCCCGACCCTTTTTCATCTTTTGGAATACTTTTGGGAATATCTTTCAAGTATCTCCTGTTATGTGCCCCAGAGAACAGAATCATAGAATCATAGAGTTGGAAGGGGCCATATACGCCATCTAGTCCCACCCACTGCTTAATGCAGGATCAGCCTAGAGCATCCCTGAAAAGTGTTTGTCCTGCCTCTGCTTAAAGACTGCCAGTGAAGGGGGAGTTCACCACCTCCCTAGGTAGCTGATTCCACTGGCGAACAACTCTTACTGTAAATTCCTTCCCCCCTAATATCCAGCTGGTACCTTTCCGCCCTCTATTTAAACCCATTATTGTAAGTCCTATCCTCTGCTGCCAACAGGAACAGCTCCCTGCCCTCCTCTAAGTGTCAGCCCTTCAAATACTTAAGGAGAGCAATCATGTCCCCCCTCAACCTCCTCTTCTCCAGACAAAACATTCCCAACTCCTTCAGCCTTTCCGCATAGGGCTTGGTCTCCAGGCCCCTGATCATCCTCGTCGCTCTCCCCTGCACCCGTTCCATTCTGTCCACATCCTTTATAAAGTGAGGCTTCCAGAACTGCACACAGTACTCCAGGTGCACCCTGAACAATGTAGTGTACAGCGGAACTATGACATTTTGTGATTTGGATGTTATGCCTCTGTTGATGCACCCCAAGATCGCAGAGGCATAACATCCACTGTGCTCTGCAAATAATAACCTCCTGGTGGCCCCTGGCTCAAAGAGTGTCCAGCTGGCCTCGACCAGGGCCAGGGCCTTCTCTGCCCTGGCTCCTGCCTGGTGGAATAGCCTTTCTATTGAGGCTAGGGCCCTGTGGGACCTTAGGGAATTCCGCAGAGCCTGCAAGACTGAGCTATTTCGCCAGGCCTATGGTTGAGGTCAGCTATGGTCTTTCACCAATGCTGATTCCCCAACCCCACCTCCTTTTTATGTATATTACTGTTGTTGTTGGGGGTGCTGATTGATTATCTCTGTTGTAGATCACAATAAGCAGGCCAAAATGCTATTTTATGGGACAAACTTTTTTTATTTAAGAATATTTTAATGATGGAGTGGTGTTTTCCAATATGTTGTGTGCCACCCTGAGCCCAGCTCTGCACGGGAGGGCAGAATATAAATTTAGTAAAATAAAATAAATAAAATAAATGTTGCTACCAACATAAATGTTCCCTGTTTGAAGAAGTGGCTTATTACAGCCATATGTGCTCCTGTTCTGCAGTCATCCATGGCCGGCCTGGGTTTACTCTCTACTTGCCCTCCCCAGGTTACACCACTGACTCTTAGAAGAAGAAGAAGAAGAGTTGGTTTTTATATGCCGACTTTCTCTACCACTTAAGGCAGAATAAAACCGGCTTACAATCACCTTCCCCTCCCCACAACAGACACTCTGTGAGGCAGGTGGGGCTGAGAGGTCTCTAACAGAGCTGTAACTTGCCCAAGGTCACCCAGCTGGCTTTGTGTGTAGGAGTGGGGAAACAAATCCAGTTCACCAGATTAGCCTCCGCTGCTCATGTGGAGGAGTGGGGAATCAAACCCTGTTCTCCATATTGGAGTCCACCTCTCCAAACCACCACTCTTAACCACTACACCATGCTAGTATAAGGGCTCAAACAGAAGAGAGAAAGATCACATTCTCATTCTATCCAGAAAATGCTAAGTGCCGGAGCATGCTGCCTCAATTTGCCTCAGGACTATGTAGGAAGGAAAGAGGGGTTTAACTGTTGATAAAACAGACTGGAAATTGTAAAGGTAAAACCACTCTCCCTTGCCTGAATGGCCCCAGAGCAAACTGAGGCTGCATGAGCTTGCAACTGGCCTTATAGACAGAACAAGACAAGTCTTTACTTTCACTGTTTACGCCTTTCCTTACTAGAGTTTTTCTGCAGAATTCAGCACCCCCAGAGCTCGATGAGGGGAGGGCTATTCTGGACTTTAATGTAAATGTGATCAAAGGCATAATATGACCACAAACTGTCATTGTAGTTCTCTATCTTGGCAGTAAATAGTGCTAAATATGGGCTTTTCCACATTGAGTTTTTTGCTCCAGCTCGGTTTCTTAATGGCATCAGGTTTTCCCTTCCCTTACACACTCTACTGTTTGCTGGTTGTTGCTCTCTTGGTTTTTCATTTCCTTTCCCCCATTTTTTATCAGACCACAGCGATCTGAAAAAACACAGGAAAAACTCAGAAAAACAGGGAGAGCAATGGCCGGCAAATGATTCCATGTGTAAGTTAAGTGAAAAACATTTAAGAAACTGAACTAGAGCAAAAACCCGATACGGCACAGCCCGCTGTTTGAGTCATTATGATTTTCTCCTAGCCCATCATGAGATTAAATATTCTTTAAAAAAAGAAATCTGTCGCGGTCAGTTTACTAACATGCCTGGCTTTTCAATCTAGCACCAGACAGGTTATTTCAGAGTAAATGCACCACAGGAGGCAGAGCAGAGGCTGAGTAATGGCGGGGGGAGAGTAGAGGCTCCGGCCATGATTCATCGCATGGGAACCAGCAAGTAGAGAGGACGGCTCCTATTTTATTCCGTGTTAGAGGCTATCAAAATCTGGTGCTGCATCTGAGTATAATACCATTGGTAGTGATAAACAAAGACTACAAGAGTTCAGGAGAAACCTAAACATTATTATTGTAAAGGTCACTAGAAGAAACCAATTAGAATTCTAGTTGGTGTGAGGTTTTTTTTTATAAACTATTATCCTCTGCAGAAAGGTCAAATTGGGAAAAAATGCATATTAGACTTCATTTCCCATGGAAATGAGACTTTCGGGACAATGGGTTACTTTTTGTTTCCATTCCGGATGAGTGAACTTTGGAATCCAAAAGGTAATTATGAGCTTTCTCATCTTCTGGCTTGTAATGTTGGGGCATGTGTGCGGATGGAGCCACACATGAGAACAAGATCGTATTGCCCTCTGGGAATTGGAGTTCTCAGCATCAGACATGTTATTTCATTAGTTAATATCTGATTGCATCCCCTTATTGCTTATGCAAAATGATACAGAGCAATCTGGGCTTATTAATCTGTGACATCATTAGTATCCAGCATGGTGTAGTGGTTAAGAGCGGCGGTTTGGAGCAGTGGAGAGCCAGTATGGTGTAGTGGTTAAAAGCGGTGGTTTGGAGTGGTGGACTCTGATTTGGAGAACCGTGTTTGATTCCCTACTCCTCCACTTGAGCGGCGGAGGCTAATCTGGTGAACTGGATTTGTTTCCCCGCTCCTACATATGAAGCCAGCTGGGTGACCTTGGCCTAGTCACAGCTCTTAGAGCTCTCTCAGCCCCACCTACCTTACAGGGTGTCTGTTGTGGGGAGGGGAAGGGAAGGTGATTGTAAGCTGGTTTGAGTCTTCCTTAAGTGGTAGAGAAAGTCGGCATAAAAAACCAACTCTTCTTCTTCTTCTTCTTCTTCTTCTTCTTCTTCTTCTTCTTCTACTACTACTTCTTCTTCTTCTTCTTCTTCTTCTTCTTCTTCTTCTTCTTCCCTAAATATGCTGTTTCCATCACCTTGTGGAAGATCTGTAGGGCATAAGATAGATTCTGCATGCCACAGGGTTTGCCCCAGTCTTATATCTCATCCCTTCCTGTTGTGCTGAAAATAATATTCACAAAAGTTCAAATTGCTGAGTTTCATTCTTCCACTTTTTTTTAGACATACAACGTTTCCAATTCAGAATTTGCTTTGGCCTTTTGCATGTGGACAACGGAGCTCCCAGATGCAAAGTGAAAGTCTTCTCCCCCAGTTGGCATCTTTTGATTGTTTGGGTTTTGACAGGCACCAAATATAAGCTGTCGGCTGCTATCAAATAATCAATACCTTTGTATGTCACTTACCAAACACTGTCAAATACCACAGTGCGCTGTTGACCAAATACAGTCAGATATTAAATACTGTTGCTTGTCAGCGATGGAGTCCTGTCATATATCAACTGTCCAACATCACACGCTGAAATCTGATACCGCCGGGTGTCAGTCGGCATACCTCCCTAATGACAGGACAGTGAGAAAGCTGAAATGACCCCATGGGACATGCCAGCGTGTGTCAAATCCTAACCTTGATGCTGCAGCATTAGGAATCAGAGGAACGGCTTGCACTCTCTCATTGCTCCTAAAATCAGTTTGGGCACCAGTGGGTGAGTAGTTAATGCTATGAGACACAGAAGTTTCTTTAATATCACAAGGAGCTGCCTGCAGGAAATACAAGGTTTGCAACAGTCTAAGACAGATTATTCTTTGTTGGGCCCAGGCTATGCAACAGATAGGACATTAATAAAAAAACTTGGATGGTTCTTAGAGGCTTCGCGGTCAGCGGAGGCTAGGAAAGTAGGGGGTGTATCAAGAAGCAAAGCCTATCTGTATTCTTCAGACAGCTCCGCTTGCAGTCCAATTGGTGGAGTTGGATGCCTGAAGCCATCCAGGGTTGCCATAACAACTAACAGACTGTAATTAGTCAAAGAGGAACTCAGAAGGGCCCGAAGAACAAATGAAAACTACGCAAACCAAACCAGGATTTTGCAAAGAATGTTGGGCAGGAGCACAGAATCCATTTGAGGTTCTTCAATGGGCGGGGAGGGGGAACCCACAACATTTTATGACATTTGTTTGATAGATGGGCAGACTGAGTTGGGATCTGCTGTATTAATTCAGCCTCAAACTCTCACACCTTGACCGGCCAGCAGGCCCAGTGATATTACTGGAGATACTCCAGGCATGGAGCCTTTTCAACCTGCTTGACCTGGCTTAGCGTGGACCCACCCTTCTCTGCTGTCACTCTGAAGAAGAAGAAGACAATGACAACAACAACAACATTAGGAAGAATTTTCTAAGAGTTAGAGCAGTTCCTCAGTGGAACAGACTTCCTCAGGAGGTGGTAAGCGCTCCTTCCCTGGAGGTTTTTAAGCAGAGGCTTAGATGGCCATCTGTGAGCAATGCTGATTCTATGTCCTTAGGCAGATCATGAGAGGGAGGGCATCTTGGCCATCTTCTGGGTATGGAGTAGGGGTTACTGGGGGTGTGGGGGGGAGGTATTTGTGAATTTCCTGCATTGTGCAGGGGGTTGAACTAGATCAGGGCTTCTTAAACTTTTCCCACTTGTGACCACTTTTTGCCAGATAAATTTTTAAGTGACCCCGGGTATAAAGGTATATAAAATAGATATACAAATCAAACATTTACCGATAATAAATCATAAAGAAATTTATTTTAAAACAATTCTTTGGTATTTTTTGCGACCACCACATTCAGTTAAGCGGCCCCATATGGGGTCACGACCCACAATTTAAGAAGCTTTGGACTAGATGACCCTCGTGGTCCCTTCCAACTCTATGATTCTATGATCCCCCAAGGGGATCTATCCTCTCAGTAGGGTTGCCAACCTTCAGGTTGGGCCTAGAGTTCTCCCAAAATTTCAACTGATCTCCAGACTGCAGAGATCCGTTCCTCTGGAGGAAATGTCCATTTTGGAGGGTGGGGCTGACGGCATTATACCTTGTGAGATCCTTCCCTTCCCCAAATTCCACCCTCTCCAGATTCTACCCCCCCCCAAACCACCAGGAATTTCCCAAGCCAACATTGGCCACCCTATCTCCTGGCTTGCTCCCAATGGCCAATCGCCCTCTGCCCCTCTTGTTTCCTGTCATGAAGGATGGCAAATCAGGATGGCATATTGCCAGTCACCCCTTTGCCCTCTGACAGGGAAGAATGAGAAAGGACATAATTTTAGACCGGCTGTTTAAATCGGGGGGGGGGGGGGGAGAAGAAGAAGGCACACTAAGCTACGAAGCCATCACAGCACCTCACTGACAATACAGAACAATAAAGGTAGCGGGGGAGAAAGGCTATTCTAATACTCCTCACACAATAGCAGCAGAGTCTCCCGGCAGCAAACATCTGTGCACTTGACTGCAAAGAAGAAAAAGACCTTACAGAAGGAAGAACATGAAAGGGATTTTCTCCTCAAAAACTAAAGGCGAAACACAATAGTATGTATTTCAGGCATCTGAAAAGGAAGTGCAGCAATAATTCGAAGGAGGCACCATAGTCGAAGGGACTGAGAGCAGGAGGTGGCAGTGGGGGAGAGGGGAGAGGGAAAAACTCAATCAACAGTGATGCTCTTGCTGCTTGGAGAATGTGCTCTTTGAGCGGATCCGATTCATTTAAGGAGGGGTGGGGGGTGGGGGAGAGAAGGACCCTGTTTATTTCCCTCTGAATTAATTTGTATCTGCTTTCCTTTGCTTGTAAGGGTACAAGGGAATCCATGAATAATACATTCCGAGACGAAAGAGATGCACGCCTTTGCCATTCAGGGAATGAGCGGTATCCATAAAATATGAGCCCGTGTCAGGATTACAGCGGGTCACAAGAACAGAAGGGGCAAAGGGGGCAGCTTGCATGAAATCAAAGTCAGGATGGCATCTGGATAGGGTTGCCATCCTGCAGGTGGGGCTTGGAGATCTCATGGAGAGGTCATGGCTCAGTAGTAGAGCATCAGCTTGGCATGCAGAAGGCCCTAGGTTCCATCCCCCTGGCATTTCCAGCTAAAAGGATCAGGTGGTAGGTGATGTGAAAGACCTCTACTCGAGACCCTGGAGAGAAGCTGCCAGTCTGAGTAGACGATACTGATCTCAATGGATCAGGGGTCTGATTCAGTATAAGGCAGCTTCATGTATTCATGTGCATTGCTTGTACATGATCGTGTTATCTGCACAGTGCTGCTGAAGCCCCATTCACATTTTATGGTGAATGCACATACATCCTGCATGTACGAGCATATGTCTGTTTGCAAGAAAGAACCACCACATAATCACTTTACAATTGAAACCAGGGACCAGTACCTGAATAGATACTTAGAATCATAGAATTGTAGAGTTGGAAGGGGCCAAACAGGCCATCTAGTCCAACCCCCTGCTCAATGTAGGATTAGCCTAGAGCATCCTTGACAAATTTTTGTCCAGCCTCTGCTTAAAGACTTCAATCACAGGTTGAGCTATATATGCACTGAATGTAGCATGGGAATTTCCCCTGACACAAATAATTTGCTCCTAGGTTTGCCTGGCAACCAGCAGCAGCCTGGGGGAGCATGTACCAGTTCAGATTGTGTCCCTAACTGTTGACAAGCAAAAGTCCTTTCTCGCAATTGCAAACTGTGCATGTGTCTGTGTCCATCCATTCTTGGGCTAGGGTGGCCAACCTGCAGGATAGGGTTTCCAGCTCCAGGTTGGGAAATACCTGGAGATTTTTGGGACAGAGCCTGAGGAGGGCGGGGTTTGAGGAGGGGAGGGACTTTGGTGCCACAAAGTCCAATTGCTAAAGTGGCCATTTTCTCCAGGTGAACTGATCTCTATTGGCTGGAGATCAATTGTAATACCAGAAGTTCTCCAGATATTACCTGGAGGTTGGATACCCTATTCCAAAGGGCCAAATGGCCCACTCTTAAGGCAGCATCTGAATTACCAATCCTTGACCTTCCTAGGTCCAGCAGTACCTCCAGGACCTTCTCCTTCCCATGAAAGATGGCCAGACAGATGGGCAGAGAGAGATCAGGAAGGTTGCCGGTGCCGATGTCTGACTTCTGTTTTGTTTGGCTTCTTTTTATGGGGCTGCCACAAAAACACTCATTAGACAGTGTTGATTTTCATTAATGTTGATTCACCAAGAGCTTAATCAATCTTCTGTGACCAACAACCTCGGTTCCCAGGGGAGAACAAAGCTGTTTAACAAATTAGCCCGACAGATTGTAGGTAATGCAGGGCCACTTGAAGCGGCATCGCAGGAGGTGTGCCGATTAGCGCAGCGTGCAGGGGGAACAATAGCATGAAATGCTCTCTTTTGCAATGGGCACCTTGGGTGAGCTGCGCCAGCAGGGAATGCTCCGACATGCTCACTTAGCCACCGGTACTATTCCTGCCCTTGGCATTCTTGGCAAGGCAGAGCAGAGGGAGCAGCTGCAGCTGTCTGTTCACAGCCAAAGCCCACAGAGCGGGTAGGGGTACAGCAGAGGAGGAACCGTGGTTCAGTGGTAGAGCATCTACTTAGCATGCAGAAGGTCCCCGGATCAATCCCTGGCATCTCCAGTTAAAAAGACCAGGAAGCAGGTGATGTTCTTGAGGCCCTGGACATCCATAGCCAGTCTGAGTAGACCAATGGCCCACAGCCTTTCTGAGCCTGTGGGCACATTTGTAATTCTGACACGGCTTGGTGGACATAGCAACAAAATGGATGCCACAAAATGGCTTCTGCAGGAGGCAGAGCCAGCCACAAAATGATTGCCACAGCTTAACTTCAGGAACACAGTGCAGATCCTTGTGCTGTGGTAGGAGCTGCTGCCAAAGCAACATTTTTTTTAAAAAAATCTGCACAGCCAATCTAATCTCCAGTAGTCAATCAGAAGCCTTGCTGGGAAGAATAAGAATAAGAATTGGTTTTTGTATGCTGACTTTCTCTACCGCTTAAGGAAGAATCAAACCGGCTTACAATCACCTTCCCCTCCCCACAACAGACACCCTGTGAGGTAGGTGGGGCTGAGAGAGCTGTGACTAGCCCAAGGTCACCCAGCTGGCTTCATGTGGAGGAGTGGGGAAACAAATCCAGTTCACCAGATTAGTGTCTGCCACTCATATGGAGGAGTGGGGAATCAAACCTGGTTCTCCAGATCAGAGTCCACCGCTCCAAACCACCGCTCTTAACCACTACACCATGCTGGCTCCTACCTGGCCCCACCCACCTCCTAAAAACACTCAGTGGGCACCAGAAAAGGTGTTGGCGGGTGCCATGGTGCTCACAGGTAACACGTTGGGGACCCCTGGTGTAGACAATACAGACTGTGATTGACTGATGGTCTGATATAATATAAGGCAGTTTCATGTGTTCATGTATGAGAATACCCAGAGCCTGAGATGGTTCAGGAGAAACTGAGGCAAGTGAAGGCAGCATGGAATGCCAGGCAGAAATAATGGATGGCATATACTGCAATGGAACGTGGGAAGATTTCCAGTTTTTCAACCCTGTTGTTTTGATCCCCAAACCTTGGTTACAATTTTGTTCCTTGTTTGGGCAAAATTGAACCCACGATTCTTAGAGCTGCACTGTTTCTTGCTTCCTCTTGCTGAACATTTCCCCTCAAAATAGATGCATCTTTCCATGACTAAGAGGCGGGAATGATAGAGGTTTGCGCAATTATACATGGGGTAGAGAGAGCAGACAGAGAGAACTTTTTCTCCCTCTCCCAAAATGCTAGAACTCGGGAGCATCCAATGAAGGTGACGGGCAGGATGTACAAGAGGAAATAGGAGTGATCAAAATGTGGAATTCGCTGCCAGAGGGTACTGTGATGTCCACACATATAGATGGCTTTAAAAGAGGATTAGACAGATTCATGGTGGACAGGTCTATCAGCGGCTACTAGCCCTGGTGACTAAAGGGAGCCTCTATGTCCAGAGGCAGTCAGCCTCTGGATCCCAGTGCCAGGAGGCAACATCAGGGGAAGGCTTAGATTCTATGCCCTATTGAATCTGCCCTGGTTGGCCAAGGAGGACCACTGGTCTGATCTAGCAGGGCTCTTCTTATGTTCACATTGTGCAGTAGTAAATCAGCAACAGACATCGTTATATGTATAAATGACACCTATACTGTACACATCTCATATAAATAAAATATTGCACCTCCATAACTTCCAGCCTCTTGAGGTTTTGCCAGACATTGTCAAGTTGATTCACGCACACCTTTAAGGACTAGAAACGTGTGGGGCTCGTTTGCATGCAGCCTGAGATTTTAAGGAATTCTCAGTCCTAATACTACATTCTGTGCTCTGTTTATGCTTGTGTGGTGTAAGCACAGACTGGGTGTGGGGGGTATCCTCTAAGGTCGTTTATGCATGGGTACTTTCACTCACATTCGCCCCCAGTCTGAATCGGTTGTTCCTTGGAGTTATGCATGAGTTTTCCATCCATTAGAGGTGACCTTGTGCCCAGCCCTCACAATGTCTAGGTCTTCCCATTCCTCTGTTAACCCGACTCTTCCACCTTCCCTGAGCAAAGCCTGGGTGAAATCCCCATGCATAAAGCAAAGTGTGGGGGTTGCGAGCTTGGTTTCTCTCACAGCCAATTACAAAACAACATGTCCAGAGGCGGGGATTCAAATGCTTCCTGCTTCCTCAGAGCTCTCTCTGAGCAAAAGAAAATCTTTTTAAAACTGAGGCTTGGATTTCTCCCCCTTCCTTTCAGATTGCTTCGTTTTTTATGTTGTTGTTCTTAAAAAGCTTTTTAATGCGGCAGTTGGGTTTGGGGGGTTGTCTCACAGTAAGCACTACAAGTAGGGTTGCCAAGTGCCAGGTGGTGGCAGGCAAACCCCCGCCAATCCACCTGGCTGCCCGCCGACCAACTGAGGGTCGGCGGGCAACGCATGCATGCGTGCCTGCCCGAGGCGACACAACACTTCCAGTTTACACCCAGAAGCGCAGCATCGCAAGGGGCTGTTTACCACTCAAACTCCTAGTTTGAGTGGTAAAGGCCTTATTGCAATGCAGCACTTCGCATGCACTATCTCACCTCCACCCAAAAAAACCTCCTGCTGAAGCAGAAGACCGACCTGGTAAACCTAACTACAAGTAAGCCAATTACAAAGCAGCATTTAAAAAGGAGGGACTTGATTTGAGCTTGGAGACTGCTGGTGCAGAGATTCCCAGCAGGAATGTGTGGGTCCAGCGAACAACAAACCTCAGGTAAACCTCCCATTCATAAATGACCTAAGACTGGTTTCCCTGACCTTTCATGTTAAACCTTCCCCACTCCACCTGGCATTTTTAGCTCCTGTCAAGTTCCAGCAGGAGCCCCCATAAACCTGAGTCACCCCTCTCCAGCGTCACATGCACCCCTTCTTGGAACAAACCCCCGGGCCCATCTCTCACACACAGAGAGCCATCAGGGAGATGTCGGGCCGGTAATGACTTTGCTTTTACCTGCCTGGGCTGCATTTGAGTGGCTGGTCTGGAGGTGAAAGGCTCCCGATCCCATTACCAATCCAATTTCTTAGATCCTTCCAGGTTAGATAGGAATTGCCGGAGCGGAACAGGCCGCCAGCCCACTGAGCTTGGTATCTCCACCGAAATGGCAGCCACTGTTTGGCGCTTAAAGAAAAGCCACCCCATTATTGGGTTTGTAATTTAATAGCACATCACTATGTACATATCTCATTGCAGAAAGCAAAGATGGTTGCATTGTCAGGGATCCTTCAATGGGCATGGGACGGACTTCTGAGGCAGTTGCAGCAGGACACGAACTGACACCATTTCCATTAGGATTCCAGCAGGATTCGGATGAGGTCAGTGGAAGTAGGACTTCCATAGGTGCAGCATCAATAGTGCATGACACTAGCCCCAACCTGCCTTTTGTTTCTAAAGACTGAAGGTTACTGCCTCTGAACATGGAGGCTCCATTGGGGCCAACAGCCACTGATGGCCCCATCCTCCATGAACTGGTCGAATCCCTTCTTAAAGCCTGCTAAAATAATGACTGTCGCCACACCTCCTAGGAACTAGGGTAACCAACCTCCAGGTACTAGCTGGAGATCTCCTGCTATTACAACTGATCTCCAGCCAATAGAGATCAGTTCACCTGGAGAAAATGGCTGCTTTGGCAATTGGGCTCTGTGGCATTGAAGTCCCTCCCCTCCCCAAACCCCACCTTCCTCAGGCACCACCCCCAAAACCTCCCGCTGGTGGCAAAGAGGGACCTGGCAACCCTACCTAGGAACTAATTCTACAAATGAATGACTCATGGAGTAATTAGTCATGGAGTGAAAATTACTCATGGAGTGAAAAAGAACTTTTTTGGGGGGGGGTTGTCCTGAATCTACAGCCCCTCAACATCCAAGGTGCCTGCAAGTTCTAGCATAATGGGAGATAAGGGGTTGCCAACCTCCAGGTGGGACCTGGAGATCTCTCAGAATTACCAGTGATCTTCAGACTACCCAGATCAGCTTCCATGGAAAAAATGGCTGCTTTGGAAAGTGGCCTCTATGGCATTATAACCTGTTGAGGTCCCTCCCTTCCCCAAACCCCACCCTCCCCAGGCTCCACCATGAAATTTATAGGAGTTTCCCCAACCAGAGTTGGCAACCCTCTTGGAGTTGGAGAAAACCTCTCTCTATCAGCTCCTTCCAGCCCATGCATAATGTTATAAATTTATATTATCCCCCCACCCAATCATACCTCCTGTGGTCAGATGGAGCTTATATTTGGGTGTTCTGGAACCACAGCTTCTGGATAACTTGTGCAGGTTTCTATCCAAAGTATGCAGAGTTTACAGATACTCAAAAATCCTATAGGTCTTAGTACCATACTTTCCAAACTTCTGATAGCCAAGGCACACCTTGTTTCTGAACAGATACACACTGTATTCTTAGAACAAAAAAGTTTAGTGTGTGTAGGGATCATTAGTGGAAGAAAAGAAGCCTCAGTGGAAGGAAAGAAGAGAGTCAATGTGGTGTAGTGGTTAGGAGTGATGGACTCTAATCTGGAGAACCGGCTTTGATTCCCCAGTCCTCCACATGAGCGGTGGACTGTAATCTGGTGAACCGGATTGGTTTCCCCATTCCTCCACATGAAGCCTGCTGGGTGACCTTGGGCCAGTCACAGTTCTCTCCAGCTCTCTCAGCCCCACCTACCCCAAGGTGTCTGTTGTGGGGAGTGGAAGGGAAGGTGATTGTAAACCACTCGGAGGCTCCTTAAAGTTAGAGAAAACTGAGGTATAAAAACACATGAGGCTGCCTTATACTGAATCAGACCATCAAGGTCCATCAAAGTCAGTATTGTCTACTCAGACCGGCAGCGGCTCTCCAGGGTCTCAGGCGGAGGTCTTTTATATCACCTACTTGCCTAGTCCCTTTAACTGGAGACGTAACTGGAGACGCTGGGGATTGAACCTGGGACTTTCTGCATGCCAAGCAGATGCTCTACCACTTAGCCACAGCCCCTTCCCCCCAAACCAACTCTTCTTCTTCATAATCCTTACTCCCTTAGTCCTTGGTGCATTTTCAAAGCCCCCTGATTGGAGAAAGTAAGGGAAACCAAACAAGAAGACACTTGCAGATCTGTGATTAGATATTTGCAGTGTTTTTACAAAGAAATTGCAACTGGAATTCTTTTGGGCACTCTAATAAAAATGCACGTGAGTGTGTGACAATAATCTTATTGGGGTGGGGGGGTGGACACCTCCCTACCCGTGTATCCCCAATCTAAACCAAGGCTGAATTTTTTTTTTGAAAAATGCAGGGAATCACAGATTAACTGGTCCCTCCTTGAGGTGGGCCCTAATGTAATTGCCCACCCTTGTGATAGTCTCTCTAATGGAGTAAATGAAGTGAAAAACAAACCTGCACCAATCAATACAGAAATAATTTTTTGCAAATTGTGGACATAAATCATCAGCGATCTATGGGACATTAGCATTTGTTAAAAAGAAAGGGGGGGGGAGGAAAAGCCAATCATTTTTCTTTATTAAAACACAACTGCTCCATCTATTACTACTTTCGCAGAAGGGTTGGCAAGGAAGGGAAGGAGGACAACCCAAACAATTGCCTGGTTTAGGCATGGAAAACGACAAAATCTGGATTGACAAAGGATAGAATCATAGAATCATAGAATCATAGAATAATAGAATCATAGAATCATAGAGTTGGAAGGGACCAAGAGGGTCATCTAGTCCAACCCCCTGCACAATGCAGGAAATTAACAACTATCTCCCCCCCACATCCCCAGTGATCCCAACCCTCCCCCCACCATGCAGGATCCCACAATCAAAGCCCTCCCGACAGATGGCCATCCAGCCTCTGCTTAATGACCTCCAAAGACGGGGACTCGACCACCCTCCGAGGCAGTGCATTCCACCATCCAACAGCCCTCACTGTCAGGAAGTTCTTCCTAATGTTTAGGTGGAATCGCTTTTCTCTTAGTTTAAATCCATTACTCCATGTCCTAGTCTCTGAAGCAACAGAGTACAAGCTAGTTACCTCATCAACATGATATCTCTTCAAATATATAAACATAGCTATCATGTCTCCCCTCAACCTTCTCTTCTCCAAACTAAACAAACCCAACTCCCTAAGTCTCTCCTCATAGGACATGGATTCCAGACCTTTGACCATTCTGGTCGCCCTCCTCTGGACACGCTCCAACTTGTCATGGAGCCCAAAACTGGACACAGTATTCCAAGTGAGGTCTGACCAATGCAGAATACAGTGGTAGTATTATTTCCCTTGATCTAGACACAATACTCCTATTGATGCAGCCCAGAATTGCATTGGCCTTCTTAGCCGCCATATCACACTGTTGACTCATGTTCAGTTTGTGGTCCACTAAGACTCCTAGATCTCTTTCACATGTACAGTTGTCAAGCCAACTACCTCCCATCCTGTACCTGTGCCTTATGTTGTTTCTGCCTAGGTGAGGTGCCTTACACTTCTCCCTATTGAAATCCATTTTATTACTTATGGCCCAGCTCTCCAGTCTATCGAGGTCATTCTGAACTCTGACCCTATCCTCCGGGGTATTAACTACACCTCCTATTTTGGTGTCATCTGCAAATTTGATTAGCATGCTCTCTATCCCATCATCCAAGTCATTTATAAAAATATTAAATAGTACCGGTCCCAGGACAGACCCCTGTGGCATCCCACTGGTCACTCCTCTCCAGGATGAAGTTGTGCCATTAATGAGCACCCTTTGGGTTCAGTTGGTCAACCAATTACCAATCTACCTAACAATAGCAGTGTCCAGCCCACATTTTACTAGCTTTGTTTCAAGAAGATCATGGGGGACTTTATCAAAGGCTTTACTGAAATCAAGGTACACTACATCTACAGCATTCCCTTCATCTTCCATACTTGTCACTCTTTCAAAAAAAGATATGAGATTAGTTTGACATGACCGGTTTTTGTGAAACCCATGTTGATTGTCAGTGATCACGGCATTTCTTCCATGGTGGAAGGTTGTAATGAAATGAAGAGACAAAGATCAAGGAGGTCAATCTGATGCTTTAGAGCATGCATGAGCTACAGTTGAAAGGGGCCAAGAAGGCATCTTCTTTTAGGACTCAGAGTATCAGCTTTGCGTGCATATTTTGCATGCAACAAAAGAACATAAGAAAAGCCATGCTGGATGTGTATTCCATGCCAGTTGTGTATTCCATGCCAATTGTATGCATTTAGAACAACAGTGTTACATAAAAACATAAGAAAGGCCAGGCTGGATCAGACCAAGGTCCATCAAGTCCAGCAGTCTGTTCACACAGTGGCCAACCAGGTGCCTCCAGGAAGCCCACAAACAAGACAACAGCAGCAGAATCCTGCCTGTGTTCCACAGTAACAGTTCTGAGGTTCAGTCCCTCAAAGAATCTGAAGTAGTACCTGATCAAAAATACCCTTTCTCTGCCAGAGAGATGCTGCCACTCGGAGGAGACAATATTGTGCTAGATAAGAGCCATCATACTGGGTCACACCAGTGGTCCATCTAGTCCAGTGTGGACCAATGGCCTGACTTGACATAATTCAGTTCCGTATATTGGCAGTGCCTCACTTCCATATAGGGTTGCCAGGTCCCTCTTCGCCACTGGAGGGAGGTTTTTGGGGCGGAGCCTGAGGAGGGCGTGGTTTGGGGAGGGGAGGGACTAGGGTTGCCAGGTCGCTTTGATTGGCAGGCAAGTGCCCGGCAATCTATTGCCTGCTTGAGAGTGGGCATTGCGTGTGCGAGTGGCCGTGCCAACGCGATTGCGTCTCTTCTGGTTTAAACCCAGAAGCGTCGCATCGCAATGGGCCTTTTACCAGACTCCCAGTTTGAGAGATAAAAGGTCCGTTGTAATGCGACACTTCTGAGTGCAAACTGGAAGTGAAGCGATCACGTTGGCGTGGCTGTGCACATGCAATCCCTGCCTCCACCCCAAAAACCTCCTGCCAGAGTAGAGGGGGGACATGGCAACCCTAAAAGGGACTTCAATACCATAGTGTTCAATTGCCAAAGTGGCCATTTTCTCCAGGGGAACTAATCTCTATCGGCTGGAGATCAGTTGTAAAGCTGGAGATCTCCAGCTACTACATGGAAGTTGGCAACCCTACTTCCATGTATGTAAGGCCACTACACAAATGTGAAGGTAGCCTTACTAAATGCATGTTCTAAATCAAGAAAAAACACCCCCCTACACACACACACATGTACACATAAATTTCCCTGTTCTTCTGGAAACAAGTTATTACTTTTTCTGATTTCCTGGGGGAGGAGCAAATCAGGGGAGATTTTGCCGATCGGGTAAATCAGGACACTTGGAGTTCCTCTAAAGTCTGCCGAAGAATTAGAGAGCAATTGTGAGAACAGAAGGCAGCAAAGGGAATCTCATTACTTTGAGGGCCACCCAGCTCTCCGAGTGCTTGGCGGCATTAATTAGTAACTTCCAAGTGCAAAGGAAGAGGCACATCCCAGAAGCACCGCACTGTTTCCCTCTTGGCGCCCTGCTGGGATCTTAGCGCACAGTGACCCTGAAATGGTACGTTGCGTGCGTTACCTCAGATGCAGCTCTGGGATGCATTGAGAATGCATTCTCCTTAAAATGCTTCCAGCCCTTTTCACCAAGCTTGCTTCATGCAAAATGTCAGGGCTGCCTTCATGGGAGACAGCTGTTCCATTACCCTACAAACCCATTATCTGCTGAGAGCGAAATGGAGTCTGATGTTGGGCTGTTTCAAATTTCTCATCCTTGTTTCGATCCCCAAAGAACCCATTTCAGTTTCATTTCTCCCTTGTGCAAATGAAACCTCTGATTTTTTTTTTACAACCGTTTCCTCGTGCTGCATTTTCCCTGTGACATGGGTGCGTTTCTCAACCTTATTTGTGCATCAGTAGATCAGCACACTGTATTATACATAAAAGTGACCGTACTATGTAACGCCACATAGATTGCATCTGGAAAAAGACATACAAGGAGTGAACACAATGCACATGCGTGTACCAAACCAACAGTGAAATATGGAGGACTGAAATCATTGAGAAAAATATAACAAAATGGGGAACATTTATTCATCCCTAATCTGATGTATAAGGAAAAAGCAAGGGATGCTGCAGTTCTGTTTGTTTGTTTGTTTTGCCATCAAGTTACAGCCGATTTATTGTGAGTCCTTAAGGTTTTCAAGGCAAGAGACAAGCAGAGGTGGTTAGCCATTGCCTGTGTCTGCTTTGCAACCCTGGACTGCCTTGGTGGTTTCCCATCGAAGTATTAACCAGGGCAGACCGTCCTTAGCTTCTGAGATCTGATGAGATCGTAAGGTTGCCAACTTCCAGGTGGTGGCTGGAGATCTCCTGGAAGTACAACTGGTCTCCAGGTAAAAGAGATTAGTCCCCCACCCCAGAGAAAATGGCTGGGCAGTGTAGTGGAGTAATAGTGCAATCCTGAACAGCCTTATACCCTTTCAAATCCATTGAAATAATTTGGTTTAGAAGGGTGTAACTCTTTTTAGGATCACACAGCAAGCCTCTCGGGAGGGAAGACGTCTTTTTCACGGAACAGACAAATTCCTCGAGGACAAATTTATAAGTGGTTATCAGCCATCATAATCTTTGCTTATTTATTTAAAACATTTATTAGCTGCCTTTCTTCCTAATGGAGCTCAAAGAGGCTTACAAACATAATTAAAATATATTAAAAACATAAAACCAAAATTTAAAATCACTACTCAGGACTGCTACTAAACATAACCCAATGCAGTCCTAAATAAAACTGTCTTCAAGCTGTCTCCTAGAGATCAAACGTGGGAGGGCCAATTAGCATACCTCCCTGGGGAGGTTGTTCCATAATCATGGGGCTAACACTGAAAAGGCCCTCTCTCATCCACCAAAGGCACTTCTTTGATTGATGGGACAGTCAGAAGGCCTCTCCCTGTGATCTGAATCCCTGGCCAGGAACATATGGTCCTTCAGGTAATCCCCTCCCAAGCAATGCAGGGCTTTAAAGGTCAAAACCAACATCTTGAATTGGGCTCAGGAATGAATCTGTAGCCAGTGTAATTGCTGTAATATCAGGGTCACATTCTCCCAATAGCTGTCCCCAACCAACAGTCTAGCCACAGCATTCGGTGCAAACTGCAGCCTCTGAACACTCTTCAAGAGTAGCTCCAAGTAGAGCGCATTGCAGTAGTTAAGTCTGAATGTAACTAAGGCATGGATTGCTGTGGCTAGATCTGACTGAGCTAGGAACTGACACAGCTGATACACCAGCCAACGCTGGACAAAAGCACTCTGGACCACCACAGCCACCAGGTCTTCTAAGGTGACTGCTGTGTTGAGTAGTGTTCCCAAGCTGTGAACCCAGATTTTCAAGGGGAATGTAACCCCATCCAAGACAGGAGAAAACTCAAGTCCCAGATCTGCATTTCTACTAACCCAGAGTACCTCTGTCTTGTTAGGATTAAGAACAGATGTTCCATATCCAGAGGCAGTATACCATTGAATAGCAGAGGGGCTGTAGCTCAGTGGCAGAGCATCTGCTTGGTATGCAGACGGTCCCAAGTTCAGTCCCCAGCATCTCCACTTGAAAAGACTAGGGCAAGTAGGTGATGTGAAAGACCTCTATCTGTGGCCCTGGAGAGCCGCTGCCAGTCTGAGCAGACAATACTTACTTGGATGGACCAAGGGTCTGATTCAGTATAAGGCACCTTCATGTGTGTTCATGTATTCAATCGAGGTGGCAATGCAAGGCTGTGTTGTTTAGATGTTGGGTCAAACTACCTGGGAAGGCAACTTGAGTCCTATCTGGGAGGTTCTCAGAGGCATATGGTAGATCACTGATAGAAACATGGTAGAAGTGGATCTTTGGTCTGATTCAGTGGATCCCTTCTTACAGCATTTAAAGCCAACCATTAAGGAGTTATTCTCACAGTAACACCATGAGGATCTGAAGGCAAACAAGAGAGGCCATGGAAGCAAAATTTGACTGGACTGTTTTTGTGGCTGTAGCCATAGGCTTGACAACTCACCCTCTGTGGCAGGTGATCTCTCACCTCCACCACCGCTTGAATGAGTAATAGTGTAGGAACTAAGGACAGGAGACGTGGTGCATGTGTTGACATCACAACTGGTTAAAACCCAGAAGCAATGTCAACGACGCTGTAGGATTTTGCTGATCTGTATGGTTTTACCATAAAGGCGGGCAAAAGTTTACGATGTCGGTGACATTGCTTTTGGGTTTTAGCTGGACATGATGTCAACATGTAAATGATGTCTTCCCCCCCCCCATGTCCCATGCCGAGTGTTGCCTGGCAACCCTACATGAAGAGCCCTGACCCCTTCTGCTTTAAGTATGATGTTTCTTCTGGATGCAAGTGATGTATCAAAGTCCTGAACCATACTGGTTGGGCTTCCAGATGGCTTCTTTGCACCAGCAATTCCCAAAGCCTGGGTCCTCTTCCTGTAGGATGAAACTAGAAGTGGTGAGGAATATGTTCTGCAGTTGCTTAGCAACTGGAACCCAGTCTTTCTTTCCCGATCTTGGCAAATGTTCTGGAGCTGTCAGGATGACCAGAGACTGTTTGAGTGAGGTTACTTGACAACAAGGGGGGTCAGCATCTTGGACAGAACATTCCATTTGTCCAAGGGATGGGCCATCCCTAATTTCTGGCCTATTGGTCTCTGGCTCACCTAGGGTTGCCAGCCTCCAGGTGGGACCTGGAGACATTCTAGAAGTACAACAGCTCTCCAGAGTAGAGAGCTCGGCTCCCCTGGAGAAAATGGCTGCTTTGGAGTCTATGACATTATAACCCTCCAGCGGCCTCTCCCCTCCCCAAACCCTTCCCTCCCTCAGCTCCACCCTCAAATCTCCAGGAATTTCCCAATCTGGACTTGGCAACCCTACACTAACTACTACAGTCTGTATATTTCCAGTGATTTAACCTGCCCTTTCTAACATCCCAGATGATTCATATATATGGTGATTAGATACAGAATAAACTCCAGCCTCTTCAGTACAGAAAATTTCTCATAAAAACCGCTAGCAACTCTTCCAGTCGTCTTTAATATCCTCGTCAATCCTTGGTTCATACCGTATGCAACGCACATCACCAAGTAGCCTATTAAGAGAAAACATCAGGCGATTTCTAGAGAAAACAGAGACATCATGTGTGTGGTAAAAACCTCTCACTTTATCACACCACACAAAAAAATAACAACAGAGGATTAAAAGGGGGAGGGAGAAGCAAGCAAATGCACCCCTTATTTTGCTAATTCAGGTCAAAGAACCTGAGTCAACCTTATCCCTTATCTCACCAAAAAACATTCATCTGCAACTATTTAGAGCAGCATTAATACATGGCGGTAGGATTTGGCCTTTCTCCTCTAGCCTAATTATTCTGCTGTGGGGAATTACACCGTGTGTGCCTTCTTCTCGGCAAAAGGATCCTGTAAGCCCCTTGATTTTGTTGTCTATATGTGTGCTTTGCTATTAAATAGCTCATACGGGCAAATAACAATTAAGTATCGGGAGCCAAAAAAATTGGGGAGATAAATAAGCTAATTCCTTGGCACTCTCTGTAAAGCAGAATAAAACATAGCGCAAGGCGCACGTATCAGAAAAGGTCAAGTTTTTAAATCTAAAATGAAGCTAAGTAAAATATTGGATAACTAACTGGATTTCATAGCTTATAAAATGCTGATAGTGCCAGATGTCGGATAGAATCACTCTCTATATCTTTTTGAAGGGGGAGGTTAATAGCCAGACTCTCCCAAGATCTTCAGTCATTTCAGGAATCTTTCTCCAGCGCAGCGAAGTAGTACCATGAAGGACAGACCTCTGTAAGGTTGCCATCCAAGTCAAAACAAAAGTTCTAGGATAGGGTTGCCAGGTCGTCTTCACCACTGGCGGGAGGTTTTTTGGGTGGAGCCTGAGGAGGACGGAGTTTGGGGAGGGGAGGGACTTCAATGCCATAGAGTCCAATTGCCATAGCAGCCATTTTCTCCAGGTGGACTGATCTCTATCAGCTGGAGATCAGTTGTAATAGCAGGAGATCTCCAGCTAGTACCTGGAGGTTGGCAACCCTATTCTAGGAGAATTAGAGGATGGGGGCAGTTCTTGTTTGGAGATATCCAAGGGCATTTGCGGGTGTCAATAAGCCTTGAACATTTTCAGTGGGTTGGAAGGAGAGTTCTCTGCATCTACTTTGCTGGGAATCCACAGGAAACTTGATTCAGTTTTGTGAGCCAAATTGTACACTGCTGGGAGTGTCATCCTCTGTACTGGATGGAAGTTTGGGACAAGAAAGAAACTTTCCATACAGTCCAGGGATGAGGCCAAATGTTACAAGCTTGCTGGTTCAATTTGAACATTTATTTAGTTGAAACCATTTAGGTACCCACCTTTTCCCTGAGCATCTCAGGACCCATGGAGGTTAACAGTACAGAACAATGTGATACAATAACAATCAATAAAACAACATATATAAAAATACATTAGAACCAGTATAAACACTCTTTATGCCTCCATCAGTAGAATATTCCCCCTTTGCCCAGAGTCAGGCTGCCTCAACCACTCTGAGAGCCAGTGTGGTGTAGTAGGTAAGAGCGGTGGTTTGGAGCAGTGGACTTTGATCTGGAGAACTGGGTTTGATTCCCCACTCCTCCACATGAGCGGCAGACACTAATCTGGTGAACTGGATTGTTTTTTCCACTCCTACACATGAAGCCAGCTGGGTGACCTTGGGCTAGTCTGTTGTGGGGAGAGGAAGGTATCTGTTGTGGGGAGAGGAAGGGAAGGTGATTGTAAGCTGGTTTGATTTTTCCTTAAGTGGTCGAGAAACTCGGCATATAAAACCCAACTCCTCTTCCTCTTCTTCTTCCTCTTCTTCTTCTTCTTCATCAAGAATAACTGTCTTATAGCTTTGACAAAAAGCCAGGGGGATAGGAACCCCCCCCCCACCAATCCTCTTCGGGGAGGCTATTCCACATGCATGGGGAAGACACTGAAAAAACCCTGAAAACCTGGACTGTGGTTGAGACAAAAGGGGAAGAATGAAGCTTCCTTATAGGAACAAGGAGGGAGAGGTGAGAAACAAACTCAAGAATGCTCCATTTTCTGTCTCCTCAGGCAACTTCCTCCCCCCATGTAAAAATGGACACATTTTTCAACATAGTTGGTGCATCGATGGCATAAAAACAGCATAAAATGCTGTAAAAGAATCACAGATGACAGCAACACAAATGAGATGGGCCACAAATGATTATTATTACACCATTTGGAATAAAGAGAAGCAAAAAATGCTCATCTTGGCTTATCCCTGTAATGAAGCTAATGATCCATGCCCTATTCACTTCCAGGTTGGATTACTGTAATATGCTGTATGTGGGGCAGCCTTTGAAAACTGTCTGGGAATGTAGGTTGACCCAAAATGTAGCAACCAGGCTATGGTCAGGGGCGGGGTACAAAAATCCTTTCACCATGGTGCTGAAAGATCTGCACTGGCTGTCCATCTGTTTTCAGGCACAATTCAAAGTGCTGGTTCTTTACTCTGAGTCCCTAAACAGTTGGGGGCCAGCATCATTGTTCAGAGAAACTCCCCTTTACCCAATTTCTCCCTGAAATCTGACAATCTGTTTTTTCGCCCTATTTTTAGGAATTTGGAGCCCATTTCAAATCGATTCCCAATTTGACTGATTTGTACATTTGAACACGGTTTTAAAGAAGGAGAAGAAGAAGAGTTGGTTTTTATACCCTGATTTTCTCTACCAAAAGGAGAATCAAACCAGCTTACAATAATTTTCCCTTCCCCCACAACAGACACCTTGTGAGGTATGTGGGGCTGAGAAAGTTCAGAGAGAACTGTGACTAGCCCAACGTCACCTAGCAGGCTTCATGTGTCAGAGTGGGAAAACCAACCCGGGTCACCAGATTAGAGTCTGCTGCTCACGTGGAGGAGTGGGGAATCAAACCTGCTTCTCCAGAGTGGAGTCCTCCACTCTTAACCACTACACCACGCTGGCTCTCCTCACATATAGAAAACAAGCATGTCAGATGCCCTCTCCTGCCACTCATTTGGCACCTGGTTGGCCACTGTGTGAGCAGACTGCTGGACTTGATGGGCCTTGGACTGATCCAGCAGGGCTTTTCTTATGTTCTTATGTTCTTATCTCTTTAGAGGCACAACAGGAGCGGAGAAAATGGCTTCCACAGCAACAAAAACTGCTAACCAGTTTGAGTGGAGGTGAGCTGCTAAAATGAGGGCATCCACCGAACCACTCTCAGATCTCAGAATGGCCCTCTAGGTAAACTGATTGCTGGCCAAGCCAGTAAAGGGTTCAGAAGGCCTGTGGGCCACTGGAATAGATCAAGATATCAATTCAAGTTATCCGACGAGCTTACAAGACACTATGCCAAAAATCCCCTGAAAAGGTTACCTGTGGACATGTAATTGCTACACAAAACCAGACCTCATATATAATGCCTGCCTCCCCATGGCCTTAAAAATGGTTTCAACAACAGACAGGAGAGGAAGGGTAGCTTTCAGCTGCTTTCCAATTTCTTTCGTTTTTCTACTTTGTTCATTCCAATAACCCTTAAAGACCGTGATTTAGCCCTGCTTTTGTACCAAGATTTCAAAGGACTTTCACTCCTGTAAAATGCTAAGCCTGATACAGATTGCGTCGGCTTTAAAGTACAGAGCTGTGTTTGGTTGCTGGCGCCGCCGTCACAGCAATCGATGCGCCGCTTCGCACCTTTTCGGTGTCTCCCATTTAAGTAACGGTATTGATTCCCAGAAATCTTATGAAATATTAACACGGGAGTGGAGAAAGACAGAGAGGAATGGCAATCAAAATGTTTACGCTAATGATGCCATCACAGTGGGCTGATTTGAAAACCAAAGCACAAGGGTCCACTCAGAAACCACCCGGGGAAGGAAAATGATCTACATATTCAGAAAATGGGAGGGGAGAGAAATAGCAGGAGACTTTGTGTGTGTAAAGTGCCATCAAGTTGTTACTGACTTATGGTGACCCCAGCAAGGGGCTTTCAATGCAGAAAGTCCCAGCTTAAGTTAAAGTGACTAGGCAAGTAGGTGATGTGAAAGACCTCTACCTGAGACCCTGGAGAGCTGCTGCTGGCCTGAGTAGACAATACTGACTTTGATGGACCAAGGGTCTGATTCAGTATAAGGTCGCTTCATGTGTTCATGTGTTCCTCACCCTGACCTGGATGGCCCAGGCTAGCCTGATCTCATCAGATCTTGGAAGCTAAGCAGGGCCAGCCCCAATTAGTACTTTGATGGGATACCACCAAGGAAGACCAGGGTTGCTATGCAGAGGCTGGCAATAGCAAACCACCTCTGTTCATCTCTTGCCTTGAAAACCCTCTTGGGGGGGGGGGGTCACCATAAGTCAAATGTGACTCGGTGGCATTTTCCACCACCACAGTCCCTGCCATTATTCTGCATTGGATGCATTGTATTGGATGGCCTTGATGGAGAACTGGCCCCACCTGGGTACTGTCATAGTCTTCACTCATGTGGTTTGCCTTGCTGGGATGTTTGTAAACCCTGCATAGCAGAGTTTGTCACTTGCATGATTGGGAAAAAACATCAAGGAGCCAAATTGTGTGGGGAGATCAGACAAATAAGGGAGGAACCCTCTCTCTGACACATGAATTTATGTGTGGTTAAAACAGGAATCCCCAACCTCTCCGTATGACTATCAACAGGGTGACTTAAGAGAGCCAGAATTTTCTTTTTTTTAAAGCAAATCAATCAAACGAGATAAAAAGGTTAAAAACTTCAGCAAAAATAGAGGGAAACCCCCCCAACAAAACAGTTTAATACAGCATGGGATATAGATTTTAAAATTCTAAAATGTCAAACCAGGAAAAGCCTATTAAAAGAATGGTAGTGTAGGATAATACTCACCAGGGAAGAGAGAGCTAAAAGATCTGGGAGAATTTTTTAAAAATGTCTTCACTTGTCATCTAAATGATTGTAATTTTGGCACCTGGTGAGTTTCTGTAGGAAGGGAATTTTGGAGCTTAGGCGCTGTTATTGGAAAGGCCCCCACTCTGGTGTTCACCCATCTAGCCTGTGACAACGGGAGTGCACAGAGAGGGTCTCGATGAAGACCTTAATTGGTGGGCAGGTTCATACGGGATGAGGGGCTCTTTCAGGCCTTCACTAAAGGCCCCCTTACCTACAACTAGGCTGAAATAAAACTCTACAGGGGATGCACAGTTGCCGATGAAGGTGGAAACCATCTGCTGCTGCTTCCTCTCTCCCCAGGAGCCTACTGAGAAACAAAGCATGTGATGGCATGCTCCAACCTTCCTTGCCGTCATTGGCTGTCGCATGTGGGGGCGAGGAAACTTGGAACACGATGACATCCTTTCACGTTTTATTTGTTTATGCTTTCAGATGTGCACAAAGGGAGGGGGAGGTGATACAAGGATGCAGCTTTTGAATGGCAGTCACATTTCCCAAGGGGTTCTCTTCTCCAGGTGCAGGCTGGAGAGTTCATAAGAACACAAGTAGAGCCTAGGGTTGCCAGGTCTTTCTTTGCCACCAGCGGGGGGCTTCAATGCCATAGAGTCCAACTGCCAAAGTGGCCATTTTCTCCAGGTGAACTGATCTCTATCAGCTGGAGATCAGTTTTAATAGCAGGAGATCTCTAGCTACTACCTGGAGGCTGGCAACCCTAGAAGAGCCATGCTGGATAAGACCAAAGGACCATCAAGTCCAGCATTCTGTTCACACAGTGGCTGACCAGTAGAGTTGCCCTACTCCAAGTGGGACCTGGAGATCTCCTGGAATTATAACATATCTCCAGACTACGGAGATCAGTCCCTCTGGATAAAATGGCTGCTTTGGAAGGTGGACTGTATGGCTTTCTATCCTGCTGAGATCCCTCCCCTCCCTAACTCCTGCTCTCCCTAGGCTGTACCCCCAAAATCTTCAAGAGTTTCCCAACCCACAGTTGGCAACCCTATCAACCAGCTGCCTCCAGGAAGCCCACAAGAAGGACTACAACAGCATCCTTCTGCTCATGCTTCCCAGCAACTGATTTAAAGAGGCATACTGCCTTTACTACTCCCAGAATTATAACTGATGTCCAGACTACAAAGATCAATTTGTTGCGGGAGCTGGCAGATTGTGCCAACACCCAGGAATAACCACCAGTACCAGTAGAGCTTGTAGAAAATGCAGTTATTTATTCATAGTGCTATAAACACACTCTTCCACCACTATCTCCCGACACAGACTCACAGAGTCTTATACTTATATACAGATGCCATCTCCAGGCAGCAATTAGTGTTACTTGGCTGAGTCACTCTCCAGGTGCAACTCATTACCTTCAGGCTGAGTCACCCTACAGGTGCAACTCATTAGTCTCAGGCCTTCTAGAGGCTTTCCAGGTTATTGCATCAGCTTAGCTGGACACTTAGATCCCCTGAGTCTAAATCCACCTGTCATTGCTAATATGAACAGACTTGCATATTCTGTCACAATTCCCCTGGAGAATAATGGCTGCTTTGGAGGGTAGACTGTATGGCATTAAACCCCACTGAGGTCTCTACCCTCCCCAAACTCCATCCTCTCCAGGCTCCACTCAAAAATCTTCAGGAATTTTCCAGCCCGGAGTTGGCAACCCTACATGTCCCTTACAATATCTCCTCCAGCCTATGGAGATCATCACACAGGACACTGGGTTGTGGTGCCAACCTACTGTTGTGACACATCACGGTTCTACCTAGGGTTGCCATCTCAGGTAGGGAACTTCCTGGAAATTTGAGAGTGGAGCCGGGGGAGAATGGAATTTGGGGAGGGAGCTCAGAAGGAATGTGATTCCATAGAGTCAAACCTCTGAAGCGGCCATTTTCTCCAGAGGAATGACCTCCGCGGGCTGAAGATCTGTTGTAATTCAGGCCCAACCTGGAAGCTGGCAGCCCTGGTTCTATCTGACGTGTCCTTCAGATAGGTGTCGTGTTTCAAACGTCTGGGAGGAGCCCATTTGTATCTTCCATGGGCTACTGGGAGTGAGCTGGAATCCATCTCCACGTGAAACAGAAGGCAGTGATGGAGAGTTTTGGAAGAGCCTGGCTGTGCTAGCTGACAAGATAATGAACTGCCAATGAAAAGATGGGAGAAAGAGAGAAAGCTGTGATGAATCCACCTTTCACAGAGTGCTGAGAGAGACAGATCAACTCTCTTTTCCTTTCAGACATCAGAATGTTTTTTTTCCCCTCACCGCCAAGTTCATTAAAGTAGATGTTTGTTGGTTTCCTTTCCCCCCTGCAAACTCTGCATTTACATCTCTCTTCCAGGTTCTGGGAACACGCACAAGCTGCAATATAGTACATCAAGACCATTTCAGGAGGGGAACACATAAGGATTGGGCACTACATTCTTCTTGCCCAAATGAACCAAAATTCTGGAATTCCAAAAGATTGGTTCCAGTAATTCATAGGTGACCGAATCATGAGGCATGAAGGATGAGTTATCCTCTTTCGCCTGCGGTGTCTTATTGAAACCCAAGTCTTGGTAAACGGATACTTCCTCCTTCTTTGTTGCTGATTGGAGGAGAACATTGGAGAGCCCTGAGACTGCCAGTGTTTTCTGCTGATGAAACAAGACACTGGATCCAGCCCATTGCATTCTTTTATTATCTTAGTTGTAAGCCACTGGAGACTCAAACTGGCTTACAATCGCCTTCCCTTCCCCTCCCCACAACAGACACCCTGTGAGGTAGGTGGGGCGGAGAGAGCATGACTAGCCCAAGGTCACCCAGCTTGCTTCATGTGTAGGAGTGGGGAAACAAATCCAGCTCACCAGATTAGCCTCCGCTGCTCATGTGGAAGAGTGGGGAATCAAACCTGGTTCTCCAGATCAGACTCCACCGCTCTTAACCACTACACCATGCTGGCTCTCAATAATCCAATCTGAAAAGTCAGAGGTTTGAAATCCCGGATGGAAAATTATCTCACCGCTCATGTTGTGGCTTAAATTTTGCTTGTGTGTGTTTGCTGGGGGAGGATATCATCAGTTTAATTATCAACTGCTGTTGACTGCATCCAAATACCAATGTCTCGATCCTAGTTTCTTGTCGCTCACTCAACAGCTGCACACTCAAGCCCTATTTGCAAATTATAGTGAACGCACGTACAATCTGCAGACAGTTTACATTTTATTTCTCTTTATACATGTGTTGAGTAATTCTCATGCTGCGCTCAATGCCTATACAGCTGTACCTGTGATAGAAACCATACATTTATTCAGGTACCGGTCCCTGGTTTCATTTGTAAAATGGTCACGTGCTGGTTCTTTCTTACAAACAGATGTGTGCATATACATGCAGGATGTACATGCATTCACTGTAAGCTGTGAAAGGGTTTCAGCTGCACTGTACCAATTTACCCCTGCGCAGATAACAGAATCATGTACAAGCAACGCACATGAGCGTACGAATACGTAAAGCTGCCTTATATAGACTCTTGGCCTATCAAGGTCAGTATTGTCTACTCAGACTGGCAACAACTCTCCAAGGTCTCAAGCAGAGGTTTTTCGTGTCACCTTTTACCCGATCCCTTTAACTGGAGATGCTAGGGATTGAACCTAGGACCTTCGGCTTGCCAAGCAGTAACTCTACCACTGAGTCATGGTCTTTCCTCAAATGGACATAGAGGAATGAGCAGAAAGGCACCTGTTAACTCCACCCTACTCTGGCATGCTTGTTCTAATGTAGGTGGAGGCACAGAGCTGGGGTTGCCAACTCTAGGTTGGAAAATTCCTGGAGATTTAGGGGTGGAGCCTGGGGAGGACAGAAATAGAAGTTGACAGATGTAGCCTCATTCTATCCTTTGTGGGGTAGGCTCACCAAACTCCAGGTGGTGGCTGGAGATCTGATATTACAATGGATCTCCGGGCAACAGAGATCAATTCACTTTGAGAAAATGGCTGTTTTGGAAGGTGGACTCTATGGCATTATATCCCATTTAAGTCAGCCGGCATGGCGTAGTGGTTAGGAGCAGTGGACTCTAATCTGGAGAACTGGGTTTGGTTCCCCACTACTCCACATGAGCGACAGACTCTAATCTGGTGAACCGGGTTGGTTTCCCCACTCCTACACATGAAGCCTGCTGGGTGACCTTGGGCTAGTCACAGTTCTTTTCAAACTCTCTCAGCTCCACCTACCTCACAAGGTGTCTGTTGTAGGGAGAGGAAGGGAAGGAGATTGTAAGCCGGTTTGAGTCTCTTTAAAAAGGTAGAGAAAATTAGGGTATAAAACCCAACTCTTCTTCTTCTCCACCCGCAAACTCTCCCGGTTTTCCCCACTCAGAGCTGTCAATCCTATTGTGGGTGCCTACCTTATTCCTGAATGAGAATCCCGCCCCTGCCAACCAGACCCAAACCTGCTTAATTAGACAAAGGTGGTGCATCGTTAGGGTTGCCAGGTCCCTCTTCACCATCAGTGGGAGGTTTTTGGGGTGGAGCCTGCGGAGGGCTGGGTTTGGGGTGGGGCGGGGCTTCAAGGCCATAGAGTCTAATTGCCAAAGCGGCCATTTTCTCTGGCTGATCTCTGTCGGCAGGAGATCAGTTGTACTAGCAGGAGATCTGGTGGTTGGCAACCCTATGCATTGTGGATCTTCAAACCTTTCTGTCAGGAAAGTCTGGTGGCAGTTTTAGTATGATTGACAGCAGAGGGATTGGACGGGTGAAGCCACTTACATGATCATAACCAGACGATTGCGACTGACAGAGCTCGCCGACGAGCCAGGCTGGTCACCTCATCCAACCCTTGTCCATGCTGACCTTTAGAACTTCCCAGTCTTCCCCTATGCCTGTGCACAGAAGGTCAGCCTAGTATTGCTTCTCCGTTCATCCTTAAAATGATGTGATTAAAAAATCATGAAGTTATAATCATCGCTTCCCTATACCCCTGCCCAAATAAAAACATCCCCCCTCCCCGTCACCATCACCCTACGCCTGGCAATCCCGTTCCCACTGACAATCAATTACCCTCCGGAGATGAAATTATTGTTTAATGGCTTTTGGAGCAGGCTCCTGCTCTGACATTCATCACAATCAATAATGCATCAGCGGGGACAAAAGAAATTACCTGCCTCCCACTAAGTGAGGGAGTCCATTTATATTCCGCACAGCCCGCTGAGCTGGCTTCCACAGGTGGATTCCTTTGCTGGCCTGGGGAAAAGGGTGGATGGCTGTCCTGCAAGCATCTGAGGGCAGCTCGGTGTAAAGTGGGGAAGGGGCTGTGGCTCAGAGGTAGAGCATCTGCTTGGCATGCAGAAGGTCCCAGGTTCAATCCCCGGCGTCTCCAGTAAAAATGACTAGGCAAGTAGGTGATGTGAAAGACCTCTGTCTGAGACCCTGGAGAAATGGAAGGCCCATGGCTCAGTGGTAGAGCATCTGCTTGGCATGCAGAAGGTCCCAGGTTCAATCAGTTCACCTGGAGAAAATGGCCTCTTTGGCAATTGGACCCTATGGCATTGAAGCCCCTACCCTCTTCAAACCCTGCCCTCCTCAGGCTCCACCCCCAAAATCTCCAAGTATTTCCCAACCCGGAGCTGGCAACCCTACATATGAAGAGGAATAGAAGAAGAGTTGGTTTTTATACCTCACCTTTTTTCTACCTTTAAGGAGTCTCAAAGTGGCTTACAATCGCCATCCCTTCCCACAACAGGCACCTTGTGAGGGAGGTGAAGCTGAGAGAGTTCAGAGAGGACTGTGACTGGCCCAAGGTCACCCAGATGAATTCATGTGGAGGAGTGGGGAAACAAACCCAGTTCACCAGATTAGAGTCCGCCGCTCATGTGGTGGAACAGGAAATCAGACCTGGTTCTCCAGATCCACTGCTCCTAACCTCTACACCATGCTGGCTCTATGCTGAGTCAGGATTCTGGTCAAACAAGGTAAAATGGTCTCCTCTGTATGCAGAGCAGATGCTCTACCATGGATCCATGGACCCTGCATAAATAAAGCTGCCTCCTCCTTAGTTGGCCCATTGATCTGTCAAGGTCAGTGTTGTCTAGTCTACCCTGACCGGCAGAGGCTCTTTCTCAAGGGTATCAGAGGTCTTTCACATCACCTGATCATTTTACCTGGAGATGCTGAGAACAGAAGCTGGGCGCCTGGGACCTTCTCCATGCAAAGTAGATGCTGTCCTACTGAGACATGGTCCCCACACTGCAAGTGCAGTGCAAACTGAAGGGCAAGGAATGAGCCACTGTTAGGATCAGCTGGGACTGAAACCAGGAAGCTCCTGATCACAGTACTGGTGCTCGTTGTGGAATGAATGACTCTTGGCTGAAGAGTGTAGCAAGAAGGGGGCAGCAATGTTCTCCCAGGTCACCCCTTCCTTCCAGAAGGTTCTTTCCTGGTCCTTCTTTTTGACTTGCTGAAGCTGGTGGGTGACAGATTCAAAACAGATAAAAGGAAGTATTTCTTCACACAACACATAGTTAAATTGTGGAACTCTCTGCCCCTGGATGTGGTGATGGCTGCCAACTTGGAAGGCTTTAAGAAGGGAGTGAACATGTTCATGGAGGAGAAGGCTATTCATGGCTACTAGTAAAAATGGATAGTAGTCATGATGTATCCCTATTCTTTACAGTTATCAGAGGAGCATGACTATTATTTTAGGTGCTTTGGAACACAGGCAGCACAATGCTTCTGCAGTCGTCTTGTTTGTGGGCTTCCTAGAGGCACCTGGTTGGCCACTGTGTGAATAGTCTGCTGGACTTGATGGGCCTTGGTCTTATCCAGCATGACCTTTCTTATGTTCGTACGTTCTTATGACCTCTCATGACTATATGGATTTCCAGGTTTGGCCTGGGCATCTGCCAGATTCTTGCTATGCGGCAATGGTAGCAGGTACACTTGGAGATCAACAAGGAAAATAAGGGACTGAACCTGGTGCTACTTAGAGTCAGCGTGGTTAGTGGTTAAGAGTGGCAGCCAGTAGTGGTTAAGAGTGGCAGCCTCTAATCTGGAGAATGGAGGTTGATTCCCCACTCATCCACATGAAGCCTGCTGGGTGACCATGGGCTAGTCACAGTTCTCTCTGAACTCTCTCAGCCCCACCTACCTCACAGGGTGTCTGTTGCAGGGAGAGGAAGGGAAGGTGATTATAAGTCAGTTTGAGACTCCTTAAAGGCAGAGAAAATTGGGGTATAAAAACCAACTCTTCTTCTTCTTAACATAAAAAAACCCTTCATAACATATGTTGCTGTTCTTGGTGCTTCTCGGTGACATAGTATGCAAAAAAATGTCACTGATATAAATTATAATGCCAAGCTTCTCTCTATGATGAAAAGAATATTGGTCTCCAAGGTCCCAGTTGACGTCCAAGATTCCACCTCCATATGTCATCGATTCTAGTTAGTCGTTAAGTCCTGAAGTAGAAGCGATTGGGCTTGCAAGCCCTTGTCCTAACAGATGTCATGGATTTCTTCTACATGCATTTCAAGAATTGTGTTTGTTTCCCAGGATTTATTTTTAAGCCTTCCCTTACCAGCTGAGCCCATTTCCCTCCATCCTCTGAGCTCCCAGAGAACAGGTAAGATCTTGCCAGATGTCGACTCTCTCTCTCTGTTACAAGCTTGGCAAAATAAGAAATCCGAGTCACATGCTCCCATTTGGGATGGACTAATGCCCATGGATTTCACTGTCTTCACTCTTCATCCATAGCAATGCAGGTGGTCATAAGATTCCCATGAGGCCCTCCAGTAGCTAGAAAACTCAGAGATAGCAACGGGGAAGACCATTTGCTCACCCTTATATTTTGGGGCTGGCTTGGTTGGAGGTCTCTATCTGAGACAGTGTGGTGTAGTGGTTAAGATCAGTGGAGTCTCATCTGGAGAACCAGGTTTGATTTCCCCCACTCCTTCACATGAAGCCTGCTGTGACCTTGGGCCAGTCACATCTCTCTTGGAACTCTCTCAATCCAAGCAGAAGCAGGCAATGGCAAACCACCTCCAAATATCTCTTGTCTTTAAAATCCTATGGGGTCGCTGTAAGTCAACTGGGACTTGACGGCAAAATCACACGCATCTTATACCAGAAAGGAGCTCTGTGTGGCCTAATTGTTTTCATGTGCCCACTGTACCCACCCCCCAGATCCCATCAGCTGTAGCGTTCCTTTCTATTTTATATTCTCTATCTTGGTTCCTCTGCAAAATCCCTCCTGGTGTATGCTTTGCAAGCCAAAAAAATTGGGGCCAGGCATGAGAGTGGCATAGAGTCGACAGCTTGCAACCCAGAGATCTGTGTTGCACCTTGAAATGACACATTGTGCTGGGACATGTTGTACTCCTCCATCTGGTGCCTCCCTCCTCCTTCTACTTGCTGTTAGGAGCAAGACAAGGCGAGCAAAAGGAAAGGGTGGGAGATGCCAGAGCTGTCTCATCTCTTGACATACCATGGGTTTGCAAGGTACAGTGCGAATCTCTGGGTTGCAACCCCATCTAGGAACTTTGAGTAAAGGTTGAGGGATGTCTCATCCCCCCCCCCCCATGTTGAACACATGAAGCTGTGTTATACTGAACCAGACCCTTGGTCCATCAAAGTCAGTCTTGTCTTCTCAGACAGGCAGCGGTTCTCCAGGGTCTCAGGCTGAGGTCTTTCACATCACCTACTTGCCTAGCCCCTTTAACTGGAGATGCCGGTGATTGAACCTGGGACTTTCTGCATGCCAAGCAGATGCTCTACCACTGATCCACAGCCCCTCCTTGACTTACATTTGGCTACATTTTAGGTTGCGATCTCCAAGGGTCAGCCTTATCTATTTCATAGTGATGTTGTAAGGATTACATGAAGGAGATTAGCACTTTTAGGAACTGGTGATAACTTTTAGGAACTTGTGATAACTCATTAAATACATGAACACATGTGATAACTCATTAAATACATGAACACATGAAGCTGCCTTATACTGAATCAGACCCTTTGTCCATTAAAGTCAGTATTGTCTACTCTGACAGGCAGCGGCTCTCCAGGGTCTCAGGCAGGGGTCTATTCACATCCCCTACTTGCCTAGTCCCTTTAACTGGAGATGCCTGGGATTGAACCTGGGACCTTCTGCATGCCAAGCAGAGGCTCTTGATAGCATACGGGCCTGCCTAAATCTCCAGGACTGGACCTGGCAACCCGGTATGCAAGCGCACAGACTGCTTTCTAGCCGCACGCCTGCCTCAAACGCTACTGGGCAGGCGCGGCGCGACTCATTTGAAACTGACACAGCTGCTCTTGCCAGCCCGGGCAACCAGCTACTAGGAACCAGATGCAAAGGGCTGTCTCTTGTGAACCTGAGAGGAGCCATGTTCCTGTACATCTCTGTTTTAGAAGCAGCCATTTCGCAGAGAGCTGACAGCCACGTACCCAATGCGAGCTGCTCCCCCCTCCCAACTTCCTCCGTTGCTCAATGAGTCGTTAGCAGTAATCCTGATATCCAGATGAGTCATCCCTCCTGTCCAGCTGCAGAGACCCCAGGACATTTGCACAGATCGCACCTATTGTTCCGGAATGTAAATCCCATCAGCAGAAAGATTCTTGACCATCTCGGGTTGTGAAAGCCATTGGAATTATAATAGATTTCCAAATTCTCACTATCATGCCCCGGTAGACACAGCTTAATCCTTTTGTCCACCTTTTTGCCACCTGGGAACCTGGGAGGGGTCAAACCCCCTCTTCCCGCCCCCAGAAAACAGTATAATTAGGATACCCCTGGCCCATTCATAGCACCTTAGGTCTTTCCTGGCACCTTTGCCGTTACTCTGTTGGTTTGGTTTCGCGAGCCTTACCACGCTCCCTCCCGCCTTGCTGGTCAAGCCCACGGGAACCCCTACCCCCATCTCGGTCTTCCTTTTCAATCTGTTTATAGTCTGCGTGAGTTGGACAACACCTCATCTAGATAAGGTAAATATATTGGGTCTACGATATCCTGCCAAATTGGCAAATTTCTCTGTACTACTGCCTTTATTTACTAGCTTCTTGTATGCTTGTAATGCACCATTTGAATGCGTGAATACATAAACACTGTTTAATTTGGAACTCCTAGTCTCTGTCTTTATTCAAACGTCTCATTAAACGGATTCTGGTATAGTTGAGTGCGAGATCGCTATAAAAATACATAGTTACCGATTGCTCAGCTAATTTCCCCATATAAAGGAGCAATTCGGCTAACAGATTACTGGTGGAGAATGCGGGCACTCCTGCACGTCTGAATACATGCGAGTCGGCACGTGTGTATTTAGCGTGTTGACGTAGGAAAAAGTTTTTGAGACGCTTTGAATTTCGACCAGTTTTTCACAAAAAATCAATTGTCACGTAAAACGACAGTGTGTGTGTGCCTGAGTGTGTGGCTCTAGTGAGCGCTATCTTGTGGGTTGGCTTCTCCCCCCTTCATTCTTTCAGCCCTAAGTCTAGCCGCCAGCTGAGCTATCTTCTCAGCAAAGCAAGGAGACTGAACGGCTTTGCCCTGGGAACCACCTCTCTTCGGAGACTCCCCATTTGAACGGCTGTCTGGGTTGGGTGTTGCAGAGTAGGGTTGCACGTAGACATCTGCACCTACATGTAGGCCAATGTAATATCCCCCCCCCTCCTTGAGAAATCCCTCGAGAGGAAACGATCTCTCCTCTCCTCTCCCACGTCACCCTTACCAGGCTTTGCCTGCTGAATATTATTTCACTCACCCCGGACGCGGAGTGAGGTTATTGGGCGAGTAGAAGCGCCCCAGCATAGGGTTGAAATCACCCAGAAAGACCTAGGACGGAGGAGTGGCCACTCCCGCTAGGCTGGGATACGCAGTTTTCCCTTAGGAGTTCTGCCAGGAGTATCCCCAAGTGGAACGCGCACCAGTCCCTTAGGAGCGTGCCAGGAGCATTACCACAAATATAGGGTCCCAAGTGGAACGTGCACCCTCCCTTAGGAGTGTGCCAAGAGCGTTCCCACGACAGAAGGGTTCCCGAGTGGAGCGTGCACCCGTCCCTTAGGAGAGTGCCAGGAGCGCTGCCGCGACTGAAGGACATTCCTCTGATAAAGGTTGTCCCCATGTGCTGAGACGAGCTCGTTTCCCTTAGGAGAGAGCCTGAACCGTCTCCCGCAAGCACCAATCAAATGTGCTGAGAGGAGCCCGTTTCCCTTGGGAAGCGAGCCGGAACCTTCTCCCGTAAGCACAGAAACGCGCTCTCCTTCCTTAGAGGGACAGCCAGGAGCGTTTCCCAGTTTTGAAACCAGCAGTTTCCCTTAGGATATCTGCCAGAAAGTTAGTGCAAGGTCTACCATGACCACATTGGAAAAAGAAAAAAAGCAGGTTCTCCTTAGAGGATCTGCAAGGTAACATCTCCCCTATTAAGGCAGGCTCACCCTCCTTAAAAGGGAATATTAGAGCCAAGTCCCAGCAACGCCTGCTCTCTCTCTAAGTTAAAGTGTAGCTCAGTTTGAATCCTTGAACCCTCCTTCCGTGCTGAGCTGCTAACCCACAGCCAGCGATTTAGAAAATCCAAGGAGCCCTGATTGACTCAAACCCACTTCCTTTGCGGTGAAAATAAAAAGGGCAACTTGTTGCCAAATCCCCCGCCATCCTGCAAAACCCACAGGGGGCATTTTAATCCAAAGAGATCAATTCAGGCTCAACCCCCCCTCCTTTTCTCCACTGAGAAGCATTGTTTTTGCCTTACACGGATCAGCCAGAGTGATCCTGCCCTTCCCTGAGCTATAGTTTACCATGGCAGAGAAATCGAACAGTGACCCCAGCCACAACAAATTAAAGAAATGGCTGCCAAAATTGGGTGGGTCCCGTGGTGGTCTTTCGGGGTGCAGTATCGGCAACAGCAACCCAGTTAGATCCCGGGCAACTGGTGCTTTTAGTAAGCACTGTGAAACCTCTCAACCTAAGTACCAGGAAATGTGTGAAAAATCAGGAACCAGCACACAAGAAAATGAAAAACTAAAATCAGTAGAAAATGAACTAGAAAAAGAGAGGAATGAGTTATCTCATGCTCTCCTCGAAACACAAAAAGAATTAAATCAGGTAAAAGGAGTGCAGATTGCTGCTCTAAGCAGGATCACCTCCCTGCAACAGGAACTAGACCATTCAGGAGCCAAAATTCAGTCTCTCCAGCAGAAGCTTCTGACCCAAGACAAAATTATTAAAACCTTACTGTCTGCCCCCAAAATGACCGGACAGCAGAGGATCATGACTCCCTCAATTGACAAAGGGAACCAGCAGCCTCTTCCCCAACTGAGAAGAGCTCGCTGCAAAGTTACTAACTGACCTACAGCCCCAGGAACACCAGAATGCGAGGCTGAGCTCAAGTAGCTTTGAAAGTACGATCAGACACCATTGAATTTCATGCTAAAGGAAAATGCTGTTCCAAGCAGCCGCTGGAACTAACTTGGGATATTCCAAGCTTCTTGAGTATCCCTCCTTTTCTCCCCCTTGTGTGAGTGAATGCATGTGTGAATGTTTCCCCCCCTATATTTTGAGTAAGGATTAAGAAGTTCAGACCATGTTCAAAGAAAATGCTGCCTCCCCATCCTAAGGGAGAGCACCCAAGGGAATGGTAAAGTAAAATCATTTTTGCTTCCTCTGTAGGGAATAGAAGGGCACCAGCCCGAGTTTAACCCTTTCTCCGCAGGTTAATAAAGGAAAGCAAGCCTCCTCAGGGAGGACTCTTTATCTCCTGGTCTTTCTAATGTAATGTTGAATATGTGTAAAAAGTAGCCATGATGTGCAGTTGTAATGAAACCTCCCTGGGTCAGAGAAGTCTATCTGGCACAGGAAAAGGATAATTATATAACATGTTTTTCTCCTACAGGAAATAGAGTTGTGTGTGTGGTAAATATGATAAATCGATATTTAGGGTACATGCTTTTGTGAAGATCTGGCCAATCTCACAGAAACATCTGCCTTGGTTCCCCAAAAGTACAATGCGGTTTGCGCAAAATTGGCATGGGGCACCAAATGGAAATATGCAAGGGAGCACGCTCCCCAAGTGCCTGTATGTTTGCAAGTGAAACTAGTATGTGTGTGTGTCAATGCCCCTTCCCACGGTACCTGGGGAAAGGCAAGGAAACCATTTCAGTGTACACATAGGATAAGTTATATATATAAAGTTAATTTTACTGCGCAGTAAAAATCTCCTCTTTAGTAAATGGTAGTATATTTGTAAACCTAGATTCTGCCTTTTGTAAAGTGTGTGAAAAGTGAATAATAAAGGGGAGAACCCCGCGTGCTCTGCCCCTCCCCCCACTGCTCCCTTTATAGCTATTATTACTGTGCTGGAGAAACATGAAGGTGAAAGTATGTTGACATGGTGTGAGGGAAAAAAAATGTTTAGCATATAATAAATAAAAGGATGGCTAATGCTTTGGGACTGCAGCCCATAAGCAGCGGCCAAAAAGGATTGTATTGTTATAAGAAGGTCAGTGAAGAGTTTTGAAGTGTACATGAATAAGATGGTCTCGAGAGTGGTAACTAAAAATAAGGTGGGGCTGCAATCCTAAATGATGCAGCAGCTGAATGAGTTCATCCAACATGGTAATAATCTGTAATCCAAGCAATAGGATTCCCCCCCCCCCATTTTTATCTTTTTGTTCCTCCAAAATGTTAGGGTTGTTTCAGGAAAACAGCAACCTGGGCTCTCTAGCCCCCTGAAGCAACCCCCAAGCTCTCATTCTAGTTGCACATTTTGGTTCTTGCCTGTCATGGCAGATCCCATTAATGCAGCTCAATGTACATCGTGCACTCTGCACGTGCACAGAGATACAGTCCCTTTTGGTAACCCTTTAGTTCTCACCCTTGATCCTTCCTCAGGAGGAAGCTCTCATGCTTGCTTGCAACTTAAGCTCTGTAAGAACCTTGTGATTTGCTCAGTTTTAGCAAACTCACACCAGGACCTCACTAAACGTAAAACCCAGGTGCTCTATTTTTAAAAGATGGATTTTTGCTTTAATTTGGTAAACAGTTTGGAATTTGATTTTTGTGTGGATAACCCCGGAGTATCAAGACTCACCAAAATCTCATTAGGAACAGGGAAAGCCCCATTGCTCTCCCTCCCCTCGCTCTTTAGACAAACTGGAACCCACCCCGGCTTCCAAAGTGCACTCTGCATATGCCCAGTGGTGCCACACAGCCTTCTGGCATGGGGTGCACCGCATGGAAACAATCCTTTCCTCCTCATGTATTCAGAGGAAAGGAGGGGGGGGAGAAGATATCCAATCTACTTTTATCTTTGAACCACTGTTATTTTTGAATTTGGAACTCTTTAAAGGAAAGAAATATAATCAATTTTTTTAATGTTGAAGTCGAGTTGAAGTTTTTACTCGATTTGAAGTTGATTTGAAGTTTTGAATTTGGACCTTTTTTTTGAAGAGAGAAATATCAGATTTTGAGCTGGGTTCATTTTCTTTTGAATTTATTTTTGAAAATCTTGAAAAAGTCCTGATTTTTGTTTGTTTCAACCTAGCTTCTTCATTCCCTGGCATGCTAACAAGGCTATCAGGGATATGAAGGGGGGGTTGGAGAAGCAAACCGCCACTGGAAGGGTCTCTTCCTTCCCCTCTTGTGATCTTGTAATACAATTACCTGGCATTCATTAACAGTCTTGTTTCCTGATCCATGCCAACCAACCAGGAGAACAGGGAAGAAGAGTAACCCCCCACCAATTCTGTTCTGTTTACAGTGTTCAACTTTCTCTCCTTTAAGAAACCTCAATGCTTTATGCATACTACAATGTGTACTGTCTTTGATTATTAATGGCAGCCTGCATAAGGCTGCTCCCTGATCTAACTTGCTCAAACGCCACTTGTCTCTATCATATGAATACCTGCCTGCTTTGTAAGAACTTAATAAACAACCAGGTACTCCCTCCCCTTGGGAAACAAGGGGAAGAGGAACAAAAAGTCTTAATGCTCTATTTTAGCCTTGCAACTCTGCTCTCAGCAGCCACTGCTAGTCATATACATGCCTGCTAGCCCCTTTTTGGCTAAAATTCTCCCTGCAAGGACCCTTCTACCAGAAGAGCTGACTGCATTCAGCTCTCTCCGCCTCAGTGTTTTTGTTTGATTGTTTGCCTTGCCTTAAGGTGCAATGCGAGTGCAAAGCACCCCCCCCCCAAGCCATCAATGTGTCTAAGTAATATTGTTAAGTATGCAAGCCTCTACTCCTGAGCACCCGCAACTACTGCTGGAACTCCCTGCTGTATGCTCCTCCTTTGTTCCTCTATGCCACCTCCAGGCAGGAGACTCCTGGTCAGCAACAATCCTGCTGCAAGCCAGCCTGCGGGCAAGGTGCCCCAAAGGTTGCCAAAGGAGGAAGGGTAGTCAACAATGGGCTTGCGAGAATGCACAGGGAAGGGAACAACTAAGAAATCCTTCCTTGCTGACAGGGCATAATTAAAAACTGGATCTCTGCTTTAAAAATAAGTGCATCACCCTCCAGTATAGCCAGGGTTGCATTCAAGTCTGTGCAACCCTAGTATCT
This sequence comes from Euleptes europaea, assembly GCF_029931775.1. Classification (NCBI taxonomy): domain Eukaryota; kingdom Metazoa; phylum Chordata; class Lepidosauria; order Squamata; family Sphaerodactylidae; genus Euleptes; species Euleptes europaea. The sequence goes on along the minus strand of NC_079325.1, from coordinate 11,610,800 downwards.
ATGCGCTAAGGTAACTGGTTCAAGTGGGACCCTGCGCTGATATTTATATCCAGGGCTCCCCTTTGCCAACCTCCTGGTCAGACCCGAACATCCCCAAAGAAGATATCTGACAACTGATCCAGCCGCTGCTGCTTCAGGGGCTCTCGCCAAAGAGGGAGGGGGTGATTTTCATATGTGTATTCTTCAATATGTACAATACAGGCTGCAAGGGCCAGCCCCTTAGAGCCATGATGTCCTGTATGTTTAAGTCTATGAACTCCCCCATATGTTTTATACTATTGTGATCTAACCATCAGAACAAAGTAGTTCCTCCAGCCTAAACCACTGAAAGGTGCAGCCAATTAAGCATCAGATCCTGGTAACACAAGCCTGCTTAACTGTGCTGATTATTTTTCTTGGGTGCTGGGTAAAACGGCAGCTCAGCAAGCTGGAGATTGTCAATCGCACCACCCAACTAGCATATAAGCCGCTGTAAAAGAAAGGGAGGAGGGGAGGAGATGGAACCCTCCATTTCTCCACTTCCCCCCCCTCTCTCTCCCTCTCTCTCTCTCTCTCTCCTCTCTCTCTCTGGCTCGTCTAGCAATTTTATTATTATTATTGTGGCAAGTAAAAGTGTGTAACACAGATATGCCACTCAAATGGAAAAGGTGATGAATTAAGTTTTAAAGGTTTTAATTTTGCAAAGGTGTAAATATGAATGACTATAATGCCTAGTGCTAAGTGCAGAGGCCTCTCCACCTCCAGCGGCATGCCACGATCAATGCAGGCTGCGCGCGTACACCTAGATGAATTTCATATTGTTGTATGCATTATGTGTATTTTTATGAATTGTTTTAAGGTCAGACAGCCCCCCCCCCAAAAAAAAGCCCCCCCCCAGCATTCCAAAGCCCCCTCTAGTTGGGAAGGAGGGAACACTCCCCCTTCCATCAATTCAAGATCTATTCTTTAACATTTAGAGTGGGGTTGTTATTGGCCAAACCCCGGGCACAAAAATTGAAAAGGTTTTTCTCTAAAGTTGGCTCCGCTAGTGGCGTGTCATCACACCCACCGTAAAGGCGGGAACCTCCGTGCAACTACCGATTTCAGGCTGTTGAAGGAGAGACACACCAATTGCTGGAGCAGAAGAAAAACCCTGGGGAAAACCAATAAAACCTTACAACGGTGGGGTGTGCAAGCACTCGGGCCATCCTGGTTTTGGACGGCCCACCCACCAATGCAGGAGGGCTTCCACTGCCACCGCATGGTCTCCTAAAGACACCCACCTTGAGATCACAGGGGGCCCCCTCCCCCGAAAAACAAACATACCCCTGGAAAGCCAGCACCCTTCTCTGTGTCAAAAACCTGCTGCTGTCTCTTTAATGGACAGCACCTGGGCTTAATACCTGTCTGAACACCAGAAGCAGTCAGTTACCCATCAAGCCCCTGGACTCAAAAATTTGCATAAGCCGGACCCTTTGGTGCAGACTGAGTCTGCGCAGTTTTAGCATGAAGTCCCCTCGCCCCCTCCCCTTGGAGCGTACCAAGTCAAGTATAGGAAATGTTGTTGTATATGCTGCTTTGTTTAGTTGGAATTCTATCTTTTACCAGTATAGGAGAGGTCTCCCCCCGAGAAGGCGATTCCGGCTCCCGTAGAATCGCCCTGTTAGGAAGAGACCTCAAGGTCCTGGTTACATAGTTAGCCCGCTCAGTGGGCTGACTATCCAAAACCAGAATGATCCGCGTGCAATCCAGAAGGCCCACCTGGGCCTAGTGGTAAAGGACCGCATTTACTGGTGGGTGTGGGGACATGCCACCAGGGAAAATTAGCTTAGAGCTAATGGATTGCGTCTCGGTCTAACTTGGTCCCCTAGCCCCGGTTACCTTCTGCAAACTGTGTCCAGCTAAACCTCTCATCTAGTATTTTTCTCATATGTATAAGAATAGGAAACCAGGAAAGGCCTTACAGACACCTGGATATAGAAATGTTATTGCAAAGGTTTTATTAGGAAATGTGTAAATGTATTATGTACCATAATACCCTGCGCCTTATGCAAAATGCCTCTCCTCCCCCAAAATCGCCTCCAACGTGATATCAGTAAAGCGAAGGTCCGCAGCTCGAAAGGCCGCGAGACTAGGAATGATTGACACCTTTCCCTTACGGAGAAATCCGAGAAAGGCCGGCCTTTGCCGATAGGACCGCATCCGGGCTCTTTCCCCCATCTGTTAAGTCTGTTCTTTGACCTTCATAGGCGGGGCTACCCCTTTTCGGCTTGCCCCTTTGGAAAAATTGGCTGGGAACAGTCAGGAATTTGATGGCAGTTTCACTATGGTACTCGCGGGAATGGAACTGTCTGATCTGGCCTTTGCCTTGGAGACCCATGCCAGTTGTTGTCGGGCCGGTTTTGGACCGCCAGCCCACGGCCAGCACTAGGCCGGCTCGGTAAAGAGCAGGGGCTAGAAAGTCCTCCGGGTCCACGACAGCTGTAGACGCACCTAGCATGGCGACCGACTCAAAATTGCAAAAAGCCCATACTAGGAAGGTCAAAGACAGACCTAATCCCCCGCACGTGCCCCTACAGGTCTCCAAACGGAGCACCTGGTGTGTAGTCGCGCTAGGAGCCCCCACAGGTGCCCCTACCCAACATGCCAGTATGCCCGCCATTTGCATACGACCGCCCCTCCAACCCTAAGGCTCTAGTTATGCATATATGTTTTACTGCGTGTGTAGTGTATGTATTTTGTCTGATCTGTCTTTTACCAAGAGTATTGAGGCCCTTCCCGAGGAAGCGATTCCAGCCTGACCAAATGGAATCGCTTCATTAGTCAGAGCCTCGACGGTTCGCCCGGCGGGATCATCCGGCCGAAACCAGAATGGCGCGAGTGTAAGCCAACGAGGTCACCTTTGGTGACCCGCCAGATAGGCGCCACCCCCGAGAGGTACCATAGTGAAGACCGCGCAAGCGCGAGTCTTCATGATTGATGGATGGCTATGGAAGGCGAGGGCATCCACTACAATAGATCAACCCTAAAAGGATATAGTGGGCACAAAACCAGTGCGCAGAAAGGGTCCCAGACCACTTGACCCCTTGATGACAGGCAGAGGTGCCAGAGTGAAATGGTATAGTAATCTTATTGTGCCCCTAGCATGGCCCTAGATCTAACCAGAATGCCTTGCAAGGCTGTATGTAAATCACCCCACGCCCCCTTAGTCAGGCCATCCCATACCAACCCCCGAGACAGGCGAGGCCCCGAAGAGTGCTACCGAAGAAGCACGAAGATAGCCGAGCCCAGCCGATTGCCAACGGAAGAGGCAAAGAAGATTTTTTTTTTTAATTAGCTCCCCCCCTCTCTTTACCATGGGGAGGAGCGAACTGGAAACCATTGTGTTTATGTGTACCTTCACCCTTCTACTAGGAGGGGAACGAGATTTTCCAGATCCTAAAACGAATGCTTGTAAACCAGCGGTATGTCTTTTTATCTTTGTCTATCTGTAACTTTAAAAAGGGTACAAAGTTTTTCCTTTTTACATCCGGCAGTTTTGCCTAAGGTTTTTTCTTTGTATCCTATGTATACTATTATGACTCAATGTATATGTTTTCAGTTTGTTAGTTTAGCAATGTAAGCTTGAGTTTAGAAAACAATGTTTTATTTTGTACTGTAAGATGAACCGGATTCTTTGATACATGCAATGCATCCGCCCTGAAATATGCTTGCAAATTTAACAATGCACACTTCTTGAGAGGTTGTCCAACTTCACTAGGCGGCCCCGTTTTTAATCTAAGGTTTTAGTATAGGACAAATGGTTCCCAAACCTCCATTGGCCAATGCAACCCGACCCCGGTGTCTCCAATCAAGACTTCAATCAACACGTGTTAGGTGTGCCGCCATTTCAGACGTTGTCTTCAGGCGGCAAGGAGGGGAATTGATAGCATACGGGCCTGCCTAAATCTCCAGGACTGGACCTGGCAACCCGGTATGCAAGCGCACAGACTGCTTTCTAGCCGCACGCCTGCCTCAAACGCTACTGGGCAGGCGCGGCGCGACTCATTTGAAACTGACACAGCTGCTCTTGCCAGCCCGGGCAACCAGCTACTAGGAACCAGATGCAAAGGGCTGTCTCTTGTGAACCTGAGAGGAGCCATGTTCCTGTACATCTCTGTTTTAGAAGCAGCCATTTCGCAAAGAGCTGACAGCCACGTACCCAATGCGAGCTGCTCCCCCCTCCCAACTTCCTCCGTTGCTCAATGAGTCGTTAGCAGTAATCCTGATATCCAGATGAGTCATCCCTCCTGTCCAGCTGCAGAGACCCCAGGACATTTGCACAGATCGCACCTATTGTTCCGGAATGTAAATCCCATCAGCAGAAAGATTCTTGACCATCTCGGGTTGTGAAAGCCATTGGAATTATAATAGATTTCCAAATTCTCACTATCATGCCCCGGTAGACACAGCTTAATCCTTTTGTCCACCTTTTTGCCACCTGGGAACCTGGGAGGGGTCAAACCCCCTCTTCCCGCCCCCAGAAAACAGTATAATTAGGATACCCCTGGCCCATTCATAGCACCTTAGGTCTTTCCTGGCACCTTTGCCGTTACTCTGTTGGTTTGGTTTCGCGAGCCTTACCACGCTCCCTCCCGCCTTGCTGGTCAAGCCCACGGGAACCCCTACCCCCATCTCGGTCTTCCTTTTCAATCTGTTTATAGTCTGCGTGAGTTGGACAACACCTCATCTAGATAAGGTAAATATATTGGGTCTACGATATCCTGCCAAATTGGCAAATTTCTCTGTACTACTGCCTTTATTTACTAGCTTCTTGTATGCTTGTAATGCACCATTTGAATGCGTGAATACATAAACACTGTTTAATTTGGAACTCCTAGTCTCTGTCTTTATTCAAACGTCTCATTAAACGGATTCTGGTATAGTTGAGTGCGAGATCGCTATAAAAATACATAGTTACCGATTGCTCAGCTAATTTCCCCATATAAAGGAGCAATTCGGCTAACACTCTACTACTGAGCAAGATCCCCCATGCTGTCTTTCAGAGGGGATGTGCCTTTGTAGGGTGATGCCACTTATCTTGAGTTCCGATGTGTTATCAGCACATCTCTCTTCCTCTCTTTTTCCGCTGGACAGGAGTGATCGATGTATCTGCAATGTGAGCAGCTCGGCTGTGTAATGTGTCCGCAAGGCAGTCAATGTGGGTGCAGTGAAAACATCCTCTTTCTCTCTCCAGTGCAGTTATAAGGCTGGGGGGAAGGGAGTGAAGGAGGGCGAAAATCGGCTCAGGCGCTTTAGATGCAAGAGTGAATACGAAGGCGCAAATCGCTACCCATGCTACTCTATTGGATCGATCATCTAAGGATAGGGTAATAAGTTTGGGCTTAAATTTTTGGAACTGCTCCCCCAGTCTAACTTTCATGTTTTACATGGTACTAGCCTGGATAGTGCTGGGGAGCTTTCACTTAAAAAGGTAAAGGTTCCCTTGCAAGCACCAGGTCATTCCTGACCCATGGGGTGATGTCACATCCCGACGTTTACTAGGCAGACTTTGTTTATGGGGTGGTTTGCCACTTCCTTCCCCAGTCATCTTCCCTTTACCCCCAGCAAGCTGTGTCCTCATTTTACTGACCTCGGAAGGATGGAAGGCTGAGTCAACCTTGAGCCGGCTACCTGAAACCGACTTCCGTCAGGATCAAACTCAGGTCATGAGCAGAGCTTGGACTGCAGTACTGCAGCTTACCGCTCTGCGCCACAGGGCTCCTTTCACTTACTTATTTTCGCTTACTTATAGGGCTAGTGCAATAGACGATTTCTTCTACCCTATTGAGATCTGTGGTTAAGTTTGAGGTGGTCAACTGTCCCCTAAGTGACACTGAGGATATTTCTTAACATCAGTGCCAACGCTTTGCTGAAACCAGCTTTGGACTCTAGCAATGACACAACACTGGGCCTCAGGGGACTCAGATGGTCCAGTAAACTTAATTCTAAATTTTCCTATGTTTTTGGAAACGCTGAAATGGAAGCCCAGCGGTCAGCCCTCCTTCATTCAGATAATGGCGTTTTTAAAATGTTTGAAGGCATAATTGACTTATTTTAAACCTATGCTAATAAATACCGGGGCAATTAAATCTGTGACATGTCCAAAGGATGGCTGGTTTGATCAGGAACGTCAGGCTCTGAAAAAAGAAATTACCTATACAATGAGACAAGTGAAGAAGGGGGGCCCAGCACTGGAGAGACTGGTGGTGCACAGGAGGAGGACCCTGGGTAGGTTTGTCAGGTCCTTCTTCGCCACTGGTGGAAGGTTTTTGGGGTGGAGCCTGAGGAAGGCAGGGTTTGGGGAGAGGAGGGATAATAGAGGTCAATTGCCAAAGCAGCCATTTTCTCCAGGTAGGGTTACCAGGTCCCTCTTCGCCACCGGCAGGAAGTTTTGGGGGTGGAGCCTGAGGAGGACGGGGTTTGGAGAGGGGAGGGACTTCATTGCCATACAGTCCAATTGCCAAAGCGGCCATTTTCCCCAGGTGAACTGATCACTATTGGTTGGAGGTCAGTTGTAATATCAGGAAATCTCCAGCTAGTACCTGGAGGCTGGCAACCCTATATGGAAAAGTTGCACAAAGGCTCCAAGGAAAACACAGTGCAATAAATTCACAGGTGCCATGTAATTTACAAGCATTCAAAAATGTTTACTGAGCATTAAAGTCATGCCCCAAATGAAACCAAAAGATAGCAAAGCCAAAGTATATTATATAATCATAACAATGGGATATCCAATGGTTACAAAGATTGCAATTAAATACCAGCACAACTACAGTCCATAGGCAACAGCCTCAAAAAAGTTGCAATAGCACTCAAAGGCCAACCCGCCCAAGTCCACAGCTAACTGAAGAGCACGAAGGGGTTGTGTCTGTCGGGGGCTCAGAAGACCTTGGAGAAGATCCAAAAATATAGGAAAAGGAAGAGGACGTGAGACCAGTCACATCATGTTTCACAGTGGCTTCATCAGCTCATTTCAAAACATTTTTATAAGCATTTCATAACAAACTGTGCTGTATGCTGCTGGTAAATCACCTTACGGCAAAATGTGTGTCTTGTATTCCCAAAGGAGTATGTATGAGGGTGGTCTGAGGAGGGCGGAGTCTGAGGAGGGTGGGGTTTGGGGAGGGGGATAGACTTCAATGTCATAGAGTCCAATTGCCAAAGCGGCCATTTTCTCCAGGTGAACTGATCTCTATTGGCTGGAGATCAGTTGTAATAGCAGGAGATCTCCAGCTAGTACCTGGAGGCTGGCCACCCTAACCCGGGGGCCCTTCCAAAAGAACTGGGGAAGCCATGAAACAGGAGCAAAGCTTGGCTTCAGAAGGTGTTTCCTTCCGGGCCGTCTGCACCTGTCTCCTACGCATTTACTGAGAAATTAAGCTGAAGCCTTCGGAAAGGTTGAAAAAGCAGCAGCTGTGCCTCTATTGCACACCTGGCTCCGCATGTCCCTTAATGCCACCGAGTGGCTCGGGAGGCACCAGCTGCATCGAAAGCCAGGAGCCTGGCAGATTCACGGGCAGCAAAAAGATCAGGAGAGAAGAATCAGCCCGTCAGTGGCCTTGCCTCTAGGGTAGCCAACTGACAAAAGGGGGGGAGGGAGAGAAGAGAAGACAGGCTGGCCTTTCCTTGTGCCTTTGAAGAGGAAGAAATCAGCAAGCAAAGCTTTTCACATCACAGAGGGTGGCAGCACCCCCTGCTTCTGCTAGGGTTGCCAACCTCCAGGGGAGGCCTGGCGATCTCCAGGAATTACAATTGATCTCCAGATGACAGAGGTTGGTTCACCTGGAGAAAATGGTTGCTTTGGAGGGAAGACTCTATGACATTACATCCCCGGTAGGGTTGCCAACCTCCAGGTACTAGCTGGAGATCTCCTGCTATTACAACTGATCTCCAGCCGACAGAGGTCAGTTCACCTGGACAAAATGGGCACTTTGGCAATTGTACTCTATGGCATTGAAGTCCCTCCCCTCCCCAAACCCTGCCCTCCTTAGGCTCCACCCCAAAAACCTCCCGCTGGTGGTGAAGAGGGACCTGGCAACCCTACATCCCCAGTGAGCTCCCTCCCCTCTCCAAACTCCTCCCTCGCTGGGCTTTGCTCCTAAATCTCCAGGAATTTTCCAACCCAGAGTAGGTAACCTTAGCTTCTCCCTGCATATGTATGGTTAAAATCACAGATGTGTGGTTAAAATCACAGGAGCAAGTGCTGGTTCACACATTGGCCCCTTATGTATTTTTATGGCCAGGTCTGGCTGTCTTCATTAGTGTGAAGGGGTTTATCATTTGGCCAACTGTTTGGGAGATCGAGCGCTAAATGAAAGCCCCCTGGTGGCTGGGGATTTTTCTCCAGCCTTTGGATTGTCAGAACCTTGAGTCTGTGAAAGATACAACCACTCCAATTTGAACTTTGACAGGATCTGTCAGAAAGCAAAGAGGTTTTGCTGGGGGTAGCTAAAAAACAGGGCTCAGTTTGGGAATCTGAGTCGCAGGAGTTGCCGTTCTGATTTTTTCTTTAGGAATTGGCTGAGTCTCAACATTATGTGCTGTCAGTAAAAGGATATTGCAAGGACTCCATAAAGTCTTGGGTACCAATGTGGTGTAGTGGTTAAGAGTGGTGGTTTGGAGTGGTGGACTCTGATCTGGAGAACCAGGTTTGATTCCCCACTCCTCATGAGCGGAGGACTCTAATCTGGTGAACTGGATTTATTTCCTCACTCCTACACATGAAGCCAGCTGGGTGACCTTGGGCTAGTCAAGCTCTCTCAGCCCCACCTACTAGGGCTGTTGAAAAACAATTCGGTATAGATTTGGCAGAATTTGGCCCATTTCGATTTGGGATATGCTGAACTCCCCCGATTTGGATCCGTGGAATTCGGCGCCTAGTTCGAGTTCAGGGGAAAATTCGGCCGAATAAAGTCATTAAAAATGCATTCGCGCCTTTCCGCGGCTCCGGGGGGGGGCATTTTTTGGGGTAGAGGTCTCAAACGTTCAGGGTAGCTTGAGGGGACGCTTCTTGCAAGAACCCCCAAGTTTTGTAAAGATTGGGTCAGGGGGTCTCGAGATATGGGGCCCGGAAGAGGTTGCCCCCCCCCAAAAAATCGCCCACAGTGACAGGAATAAAGCCACTTAAAGCACATTGGCGCTTTTCCGTGGCTCTGGGGGGGCATTTTTGGGGGTAGAGGTTTCAAACTCTACCCCCAAGGCAAAACCTCCCGTGCTAACCATTGCAATGCAAAGCAACACGCGAGCGACCATGGAAAGGAACAGAGGCGCACTAGGCTAGCAAAAAGGGAAAAAGGAGCAGGTGACTTGGACCGTGAATATGTATTGTGAAAGTCAGAGTTTACAAAAACATTTTTGAGCGAGCAGCAAAACAGACCGTGCAAAAAAACCCCCAGAGTTTGTATTTTCTGCCCTGCTCCTTCTTCTCATGATGGAGGGACGCTCCCCCTTATGCAAACGACCCCACCAAACTCAAGCAAGTCTCAACAGCACCACCCCCACCTCTCCAACCAATACGGTGCCACGGTGCACCCCCCAAACGGGGAAAAAACCCAAGACGCAGGGGATCTCACGCAAGCCGCCCCGTTACACTCAACCCCAGGCTAGAGGCAAAAACAGTGAAAAACACCAAGGAGGAGGTGCGGGCTGGGTGCCGAGCGGAGAGAGACTCGCTAGCCGCCGCACAGACTCAACTTTAAACTTAAAAAAAAGCAGTGCACACACTCCCACAGAGGTGAGCGGTCACACACCCCTCGGCAGAATGGGCGAAAGCCTCCTTTGGCTTCCCCCCCCCACAGAAACTGCCCCCCCACAGACTCTGCTTCCCCCCCCCCTACATACACATGGGAAAAAATTATAGATTAAAGCCCCAAAAGGGGTCTTACTGTGGATGTCTTCTGTTCCATCAGGAGGGACTGGGTAATCCAATACAATTCCATTTAAGCACGGAGGTTTTGCCTTGGATTTGCCGCTCTCTAGATGCATAGGATCAGCTGATCCCATTCATCCCAATAGGGAAAAGGGGGGAACCCATATCTCTGGACCCCCTGATCCCATCTTTACAAAACTTGGGGGTTCTTGCAAGAAGCCTCATCTGAAGCTACGCTGAAAGTTTGGGGGCTGCACCCCCAAAATGTTCCCCCTGCAGCCATGGAATGGCTCGAATGTGTGCTGCAAATGGAATAAAAATGCACATTAAGTGGGGATCCCTTTCGGGCCCCATATCGCGAGACCCCCTGACCCAATCTTTACAAAACTTGGGGGTTCTTGCAAGAAGCCTCATCTGAAGCTACGCTGAAAGTTTGGGGGCTGTACCCCAAAAAATGCACCCCCTGCAGCCACGGAAAGGAGTGAATGTGCACACGCACCCCCCCCCCCCCCAGGGATTTCTCTCTCACACAAACAGATACTCTCTTTCTCTCCCCGGGCCACACAGCAGCTGGGCTCATGTGCTCAATCGCGACTGATTGGCCAGAAGAAGACCCTGCTTGGCCACCGATTGGCCGCGGGAGAATGCTGCTTACTAACTGACGGTTATGCTGCTGCGCCAAACCCCGAATTTGCTGAATTTATTCGCTGAACACCCCGAACTCGCCGAATTTGGCTCCCCGTTTTCCAGCCTTTTTTGAGTTCGGTTCCATCCGAACTAAAAACCACCAAATCGGGGGAAATTCGGCTGTTTTTCCGGTTCGGGACGAACTGAATCGACAGCCCTACCACCTACCTCACAGGGTGTCGGTTATGGGGAGGGGAAGGGAAGGTGATTGTAAGACAGTTTGATTCTTCCTTACGTGGTAGAGAAAGTCGGCATATAAAAACCAACTTCTTTTTACAAGGAAACAGATCAGATATAGAGATCACAGCTCAAGAACTTCCTGCCTCACTTTGAACAATGCAAACCACTTCTTCAATTGAATGGAGCTGTGATGTGCTTCAGCTCTCATTCACACGTTTTGATCAGCTATTTAATTTTTGTTGCTTTCCTTCTACATATGTCTGCCTGGAAACAAAGGTACCACCTTTTCCCCTGGCCCTGTATTTTTAACACCAGGATGACATGTAGCAGGTGATGTTTTCCTCCCGCAAAAGTTGCATTTGGTTCATTTCTGTATGTCACTTGCAACGTGTGAAATTTGATTCCTCACAGTGGAGGAGTACTTACTCCTCTTTGGCTAGAAAGAAATAGCCCTACGGATATTTCTTTACTTGGCTTAATTTAGCTCTGCCCTGCACTAAAGTGAGATATATCCCGTTTGCCACAGTTTTAAATTCCCTCCATTCATTTCATCTTCTATGCCCCAAAATGTTCTTGATGCATATGTGTGCATTTATAAAACACTGCAAAAAAAATATATTGAGAGGATTGTAATTACGATTGCATAAAAGTTAATTTTGTGTGTCTTTTAAAAAAACAAATGTTGATTTGATTTTTGCCTTCCCTTTGGATCCGAAGAGATCCCCTTAAATACATAACAATGAAGTTTAAATTGAGGGTGCTTCAGTTGGTATACACAGCACAACACTCCAGACTCTCTTGCTTCTAGTAATGCAGATCTTTTCACTGTCTGAGGGCAGAGAGGAAGGATAAAATTGTGTGATGACAATTGATGGCTAGGGTTGCCAGGTCCTTTTCGCCACCAGCGGGAGGTTTTTGGGGTGGAGCCTGAGGAGGGCAGGGTTTGGGGAGGGGAGGGACTTCAGTGCCATAGAGTCCAACTGCCAAAGCTGCTACTTTCTCCTGGTGAACTGTCTCTATCAGCTGGAGATCAGTTGTAATAGCAGGAGATCTCCAGCCGCTACCTGGAGGCTGGCAACCCTATTGATGGCAGGTTGCATTCATGAACACCTGAGCTGGTTAAAACACTACCAAAAAAAGCACCTTGATAAAAAAAGATTGCCTTTTGGACTAGAGATATGGGTATTTCAACACCGCCTCCCCACTCCTGAGCTGGCAGATGGATGGAAGGGCAATTGCCCACCAATCCAAGTAGAGTTGCCAAGTATCTCTTCGCCACCGGCCGGAGGTTTTTGGGGCAGAGACTGAAGAGGGCAAGGTTTGGGGAGAAGAAGGACTTCAATGCCATAGAGTCCAATTGCCAAAGCAACCATTTTCTCCAGGGGGACTGATCTCTATCGGCTGGAGAACAGTTGTAACAGCGGGAGATCTCCAGCTAGTACCTGGAGGTTGGCAGCCGTAGTGTGCACACGCAATCCCCGCTCCCGAGCTGGCCGATGGATTGGCGGCCAATTGCCAGTCCAAGCGACCTTGCAACTCTGCCCTTGGCTCACCCTGGGCACCAAAGAGTAGCCCCTGGTCCTTGTGCGGGAGTGCCGCCTCGTGATTATGGGCTGTTATCCTCTAAAACAGCCACCCTATCAGTGATTAAGTGCTGAGCCTCATCAGCTCGGCGCTGGCGACACAGCCGCATTGCAGCCCCCTTGATTGCCGCTGTTTGTTTTACTGTCTCAGCTGCTTCTTTAACGTCTCCTAAATATAACTGCAGGAGCCCAGAATGAGACAGTGATAAATATAGCGAGCGCAGGTGTATCTGGCAGGCACAAGTTCCGACCTCTGCGAATGCTCCAGGGGGTCTACAATGCAGTGTAGAAGCCAGGTAGCTCAAGTGCCAGAGGACAGTGATGGGGGGGGGGTATCAGTACCACGACCCTGATGCAACTGAGAAGAAGACTCCCTTACTTTTAATACATGCGGAGAAGAGGGCAGGATTTCCCCAAAGAGGAAACCAGGGGCCAGCTTGGGCAAGAAATAAGGCTGGGCTACAGAACAAGTGAAAGTATTTTCGGGACCGCCTCTACTGGTATACCCCCCGCCCCTGAAGATCGTAATCGTCATCTGATAACTGTGGCTCAGTGGTAAAGCCTCAGCTTTGTATGCAGAAGGTCCCAGGTTCAATCCCTGGCATTTCCAGTTAAAGGGACTGGGCAAGTAGGTGATGTGAAAGACCCCTGCCTGAGACCCTGGAGAGTGTTTGATATATGCTTCACCCGGTTGATATCTGCACACAAAATATACAAGAGACTTATACTAACCAGTACTACAACAAAAACCCAATATACCAGTTGTTTGAATAATTGAGAATAAACTTTACAACATATTCACTTACCTGGTTGGGTTTTAAACTGTTTGTACTTTGTATTTTGTATTTGTATTGGTTCACATCATTGTATTTCTATATATGTGTGCGGATTTTAGAAAAGGTTTTAACTAACCACTGATGAAGGCCCCAGAGGCCGAAACATGTTTGGGTTTGTGGTTACAGATATCAACCTTAAGTTTGGCCATTGTGCCACTTAAATGCTTTTAAAGAATTTTAAAATCTGTATAGTGCTTCTAATAAAATATATTTGTAATATTTTCACATAGACTTACATAAATTTTCCTCTCACCCAACCCCGGGTACCCAGCTTCTGATTCAGTATAAGGCAGCTTCATGGGTTCATGTGTTCATGTGACCCTGCTTAGCTTCCGAACTTACTGGTGGTCCCTTGCCCTAAGAGTGTGCGGGTGTCCTCGACGAGAGCCAGGGCCTTTTCAGCCCTGGCGCCGGCCTGGTGGAATGCTCTGTCCGGTGACATCAGGGGCCTGAGGGTCCTCAAAGAGTTCTGCAGGGGCTGCAATACAGAGCTATTCTGCTATACAGAGCTATTCCAGTCCTCTGGTTGAGGACAGCCATGAATATCATCATCTGCTGGCCTCCCTATCCCCCTCCCTTTGAGTATACTATTGATGTCAACTGAGGGGTAACCTGCTGCATATATTTGGCGACATGAGCATTGTTTAGGTGCCAGCTATATTTTTGGGTTTTGTAATTTTAAGTTTTAAATTTGAGATTCTGTTGTTTTAAATTCAGTTTTTTTTTGGCTAATTCTATTGTTGATTATATTATTGTATTTGCATGATGTTACCCGCCCTGAGCCCGCTTCGGCTGGGGGTGGGTGGGAGAGAGCTATAAATCACAAAATCAATCAATCAATCAATCAATCAATCAATCAAGTCATACCCCAATAGCAATCTGTATTATTTCCCAATGCAAGTTGTGCAAAACTGGATATGTGCTGGACTCCTCAAAAAACTCATTGCTTCTCATGAAACAACAAACAGAACTCCACGTGTTCATCCTGTGCTTGGAACTTCCCTGGGATGCTGGTCTATTACCCATTTTGGCCTGTACATTATTCATGAAATCCAAATAATGGGCCCGCTGGAAAAATAGAAGTGCGTACATCAGAGACCGATTATGTGCTCTATCATCTCCGCTTATGTAAGATTCTCTGAGGTCAGCAAGCTCCTTCTTCCTAGAAATTCTGCGGTGTAATCCTTCAGCACCACTGATTGCCAGTGTGGTGATGTGGTCAGAATGTCAGACATGGACCAGGCTCAAAGCCCTACTTTGCCATGAAGCTAACTGTGGTGGTGCAAAGTGCCATCAAGTCATAGCTGGTGGGGCAAAGTGCCATCAAGCCATCAAGTCATATGGCCACCCCTTAGGGTTTTCAAGACAAGAGATGTTCAGAGATCAGTTGTAATAGCAGGAGACCTCCAGCTATTACCTGGAGGTAGGCAACCCTATGTGTATCTGATGCCCAAAGCTGCCCACAAGGGTACCCCAGACAAGGAGGTGGGGCTCTGGACACCTGCCAGATAAGCATTACAGTTCTTCAAGTGTACCGCTAGGTGGTGATGCAACAAAAGTCTGGTGGGACAGACCCCCTCATTCACATGTTTCAATGTGTTCCTTCAAGACAGGGTTTTGTTCAGGCTAAATTTTCAGCTAAAAACAAAGTTCAGCCAACAGTGTTGGTGCTTAAAGCAATTCACGTGGCTGATTCAGCCTTTCTGCATGACAGGCACAAAATTAGATCTATTTGGTGACCAGACGCAAAGGCCATCACGTGCGGAATGTATTGACAGGTTAACTTGGCCAAACAGGGATGAGAGAGAAACTGTGTCTGCTGCCATGCACACTTTGCTTATGTGCTAGGGCTGCCAACCTCCAGGTGGCACCTGGAGATCTCCTGCTATTACCATTGATCTCCAGATGACCGAGATCAGTTCCCCTGGAAGAAATGGCCACTTTGGAGGGTGGTTTCTGGCACTGTACCATGTGGAGGTCACTGCCCTCCCCAAAACTCGCCCTCCCCAGGTGCCACCCCTGAAATCTCCAGGTATTTCCCAACCCAGAGCTGGCAACCCTACTTCAGTACACATTTAGAAGGTATAAGGGCCCTGTCTTCCTTTGCAGAGGACTGACCTGGGTGCACCTGTGTAAACTAAGGGGCACCAGTTAGGATGGCCAACCTCCAGGTACTAGCTGGAGATCTCCTGCTATTACAACTGATCTCCAGCTGTTAGAGATCAGTTCCCCGGGAGAAAATGGCTGCTTTTGCAATTGGACTCTATGGCATTGAAGTCCCTCCCCAAACCCCGCCCTCCTCAGGCTCCACCCCAAAAACCGCCCACTGGTCGCAAGTGGGACCTGACAACCCTAGCACATGTGAAGGGAGTGAGATTGATGTGCAAACCCTAACTCCACGGGACAAAGCAACCCCCCAAATCCCTGTATGGATCAGGTTCCAGTCCTGTGATTTTCCAAATAGTAATACTTGTATCTCTCCAGCTGAGATCTGAGTACAGAGAAGGAGACGAGCAAGGAGGAGAGAGACAGGCAAATGGGATTCACCCTGCTGCCGTGTTTAGCTGTAATCTAACATGACTTTCCCCTCTGTTGGCAAAGGGGCGCACATGATGTTAACATTCATTATCATGTCATATTCAATTGAGTGCCAGAATGTATTATGCTTTCTCCTGTAACACACTGAATACTGACAAAAACCATTCACTCATGCCGCAAAGGTCTGTGTGCCTTTGAATCTTCCCACATAACAGGGAGGTGGAAGGCCATCCATACAGGCGTAATGAGTGTCGGGAACAGGCTGAGGGTTCTTCCCCACTGCTAGGTGGGGAAGAAAGGGAGGTGCGGGAAAGAGGGGGTAAGTGCTGTGGGGAGCAAGATCTGGAGAACTTTCATATCCCCAGACAGTCAGTTTTATGGGGCTGGGGGCTCGGGAGGGGCTGTGGCTCGGTGGTAGAGCCTCTGCTTGGAATGCAAAAGGTCCCAGGTTCAATCTCCAGCATCTCTAGTAAGCACCAGGTAGTAGGTGATGTGGAAGACCTTTGCCTGACACCCTGGAGAGCCGCTGCCAGTCTGAGTAGACAATACTGACTTTGATGCAGCAAGGGTCTGATTCAGTATCTGTTCATATGTTCAGAAGGTTAAAAAGTCTACTGTGGCTGCTACATGCAGAACAGCTCCACAATCTCATTATCACTCTGGTTTCAAACTATGCCAACGGCTTTGTTAGCTGGACATTACTGCCAAAAACCATGGGCCTCTCGTCAATGTGTGGAGCTGCAGTTCCAGATGACCTAATGCATTACACTTTTATTCTGCCCTCTTTATACAGAGTCCAGATCTAAATTTCTCGCATTTCTAAAGGGCCTAAATCATTTTTTCAGATTCAGAGGAGCTGCTCTTTCTCCTCTCGGATGCTGATCTAGTTGTCTCCTATAGAGTGTCAGCAGCCAAGAAAATCCAAGCTAAAGTTGTTTTTAATCAGACTGTTTAATGCATTTAATTGCTAGCTTTTTGTTGGTCGAACAGTTTTAATGTTATTATTTATGATAGGGTTTTGTATGATGGATTGTGATGGCCTTTGGCCACAAACAATAAAATTTATCGTATCGTATCATTGTCACACAGCGAGTCCTACCTGACGCCTAGGGTTGTCAGATCCCCCCTTTCCACCGGCAGGAATTTTTGGGGCAAAGCCTTAGGAGGGTGGGGTTTGGGGAGAGGAGGGACTTCAATTCCATAGAGTCCAATCGCCAAAACAGCCATTTCCTCCAGGTGAACTGATCTATATTGGCTGGAGATCAGTTGTAATAGCGGGAGATCTCCAGCTCAAACCTGGTTTGAGATGACACCAGTGGGAGGTTTTTGGGGCAGAGCATGAGGAGGGCGGGGTTTGGGTAAGACTTCAATGACATAGAGTCCATTTGCCAAAGTGGCCAAAGTGAACTGATCCCTATTGACTGGAGATCAGTTGTAATAGCAGATCTCCAGCTAGTACCTGGAAGTTGGCAGCCCTAGATGGGCTGTTTCTCAGGGTGAGCAGGCTGACCCTTGGTGCTCTGCCTGCAGGTCAAAGGGGGCTCCTGGAGGTGTCCCGACTGCCTCCTTCTGCAGTCATGTTGGGTGTCCAGCTGCCTCCTCCTCTGAGTCTTCAGCTTGTTTGCCTGATGAGGAGGAATCCATACTATGGTCCGTGAAAGAGCTTGGAAGAGCGCCACCCCCCCCACACACACACACCAAAAGCTGGAGGGATAATGCCAGTCTTAATGCAAAATCTTTAGTTAAGTGTAGCATTCAAGTAAACAAAAGGATTTAGCAGTTACTCATGGCTCTGCGTTGTCCCTCTGGCTGTTGTGCATGAAATGTATTCCCGCACTGGGAAATTTCCTCTCTCTGACCTAGGGTTGCCAGGTCCCTCTTTGACACCAATGGGAGGTTTTTGGGGTGGAGCCTCAGGAGGGCAGGGTTTGGGGAGGGGAGGGACTTCAATGCCATAGAGGCCAATTACCAAAGTGGCCATTTTCTCCAGGGGAACTGACCTCTTATCGGCTGATAATTTTCACATCCTGCCTGTCATCAATCTGAAGGGAGATAAGTAGGAGCTTGTCAATCCCGTCTCTGCCTTTGTGGGTCGCATCTAGTGCATCTGCCCCCGGGCCTCCAATTACTTACTAGATTGCAGTTTAAATGCAGAGTTAAGAAAATAATCTTATTGGCCTAATTGGGGGGGGGGGGGCGCAGAATTTCCTTTTCCTGCTTTGCAGAGATCCAAATGCTGGTCTGCAGGCAAATGTGTGGAAGCTGCTGATGGGAGGCGTCCTTTGCCAGAGCAGCCGGCCAAACCTGGAGGCAGCTGTGAAAAGAAACAGTCCCCAGTTAATTCCGAACACTTACGAGCTGTCAACAAAAGGAATGTTTAGATTGCAGAAAGGCTTGTATAATCTGATAAGTAGTTTATCTTGTGCGATTTTGTAGCTGATTTCATTTGTTCTGAATGGCTTGCGAAAGTTGCGGTGGCTGATGGCTGAAACAAATCAGGACGTGTGTTTGCTTTCCCCGCTTTTCCTTATACCCCACTCGTAGCCCAGTAAGTCCAATGGAATAACTCTGCAGAGAATAGGAGGGGGGGGGCATGGCTCTGTGGTCGAGCATCTGCTTGGCATGCAGAAGGTTCCACGTTCAATCCCCGGCATCTCCAGTTAAAGAATCTGGCAGCAGGTGATGTGGAAGACCTCTGCCTGAGACCCTGGAGAGCTGCTGCCGGTCTGAGTAGACAATACTGCCTTTGATATCTATGGCACTGACTTCTAGTCATCTCCTCCCCTACAAGGCTGTTCCTCCAATTAAGGAATCCTGCCTGGCATCAATCAGCCCCACAGTCTCATCGATTGGAGCTCCGGTTTTGTGGAAATGTCTCCCTGAGAAAATGAGGAGAGTGCCATCTTCAGAAATTTTAGGAAGACTCTGGAAGGCCATTTGATTCAGTATAAGGCAGCTTCATGTGTTCATGTGACTTCTCTTCATGTGCAGATCACCTGGGATTGTTTCTGCCCTTTCTATGGTGTTTGTTCACCAGCCGTTCTTCTGCACATTGCGAATTCTTCCCCCAAATGCTGTGCTAATGACATGAATCAGTTCCCTTGAGTTGTGGTGTTTTTTATTAGCTGCTTGGCCATCGTACACCCCCCCCCCAACATATACACAACCTGTGCACCGGGATGCTCAAAGAAAAAGTTTTACAGCTTCCTATATAGCATTTTTCTTCTAATGATCAGTATTGATTTTCTCATACTCCCTTGTTTCTCAGCACAGTGGCTTATTTGCTTCGGCGTTAGGATCGAGACGTTGTTCCTAAAATGAGGTCTATCATGGTTGGTTTTCCCCTTCTGCTGTTACCTGGTGAGCACACACGCACACAGACACACACACACCACATCTTGATGATGTACCCGCGTCTGTACAAGCATGTATTTCGAAAAGTAATTATTTTGCTTTGTAGGCAGAAAATTTCAATCATGTCCACTTGCTGCAAAATTGTGTTAGTGCCGGCCCCTCCCCGTTTGCTTCAAGCTGACCCGTCACGAACCCTGGGTGACGGAAATGCTGCAGTTCCTGAATGCCGCTTTGCAGCTCAGAAGAAATATAGGGACGGAGGTGTGAGCAGTTTGCTCCCCACCCTCTTCTGTTCCCGTTGTTATTTTCTAGCTGGCTGCCCCAGCTGTGGTGCTCTGGGATAGGATTGCCAACTGCAGCTTGGAAAATTCCTGGAGATTTGGGGGAAGTACCTGGGGAAGGTAGAGTTTGGGGAGGGCAGGGAGGTTAGTGAGGATGTGATGTCACTCTAGGACTTCCATTTTTCTTTAGACTCTATGGTATACCCCCTCTAAAGCTGCTGTTTCCTTGAGGTGACCTGGTCTCACCTCAAGGTAAAGCTGTGGCCTGGAGATCAGCTTTAATTCTTGGCAAACTACAGGCGATGCCTTGAGGTTGGTAACCCTAAGGACATTTATGCATGGGAGTTTTACCTGAGGTTCATTGCTTGCTGGACCCACACTTTCCTGTAGGGAATCTATGCACCAGCAGTCTCCAAGCCCAAATCAAGTCCCGCCCCTTTAAATGCTACCTTGTAATTGGCTTACTTGTAATGCTTAGTATGAGAGGAAATTCACCCCCCAAACTCAATTCCCACATAAAAAAGCATTTTAAGAACAACAACATAAAAAACAGAGCAATCTAAAAGGAGTGGTGGGGGGAATCCAAGCCTCGGTTTTAAAAAGATTTACTTCTGCTCAGAAAGAACTCTGAAGAAGCAGGAAGTATTTCAGTCCCTGCCTCTGGACATGCTGCTTTGTAACTGGCTGTGAGCAAAACTAAGGTTGCATACCCTGCACTTTGCCTTATGAATGGGGATTTCACCCAGGCTTTGCTCAGGGAAGATAGAAGAGTCGGATTAACAGAGGAATAGGAAGACCCAGACATTGGGAGGGCTGGCAGCGAGGTCATCGCTAATGGATGGAAAACTCATGCATAACTCCAAGGAACAACCAAGACAGACCGGGGGCGAATGTGAGTGAAAGTACCCATGCATGAATGACCTAAGTTACTACTGAAAATGGACAGCCAACTCTTGGAATCATCCAGACTGGACTGCTGTAAACTGGTTTCCATGGGACTGCCTTTGAAGGTTGTTCAGAAATTTTGGATGGAACAAAAAAGCTGGAGGATGGGCAATCTGGATGTGCAAGAACATGAGTGTACTTTGCTGTATAACGAGTTCTCCTAAACTAACCAACAAACTTTTCATTAAATGGTTAGTGTGTGAGGAAACTCAGAGTGGGGGGAAGGATTCTAGGATTCTCAGGTATTTCTGATTTTTCCGTAACTCTAAACTCCCTTCCTGAGCCGTGTGCGGTTAGATAACGTTCTAAATATTCCAGAATCCACTCAGTTCAATTTAAACCCTAAGCAGGCTAATGAGATGCTTGCTGTCCTCAGCAGAAACCGCTGAAGCGAATGCGGCAGAGATTAACTTGGGAAGGGTTCTTTTCTTAGTAATTTTCCACTTATGGACTGCATAGGTTAGGAAAGACCCACATAGGGTCTTAAATGCTGATGCTACCCATTTGGATCTGCCTTTGGGGTGCTGAATGAATGAACAGAAATCCTCCTTCCCTGTGGAGTAAAAAGAGGGTCTCTGGAGTAATCCAAATTCATGGCATTATACCCCATGGAGGTCTTTCCCCTCCCAAACCCTGCTCTCTCTAGGCTCCATCCCTAAATCTCCAGGAATTTCCCAACCCAGAGTTGGCAACCCAACTAGATGAATCCACAGTCTTGATTTGGCATAAGGCAGCTTTGTATATTCATGTGAGGTACTAATTCATAAACTATGGGCAGCCTATTCCTGAAGGGGGGGCGAAGCTCATTAGGAGCTGGCGTGACCCTTCGCCAGCGTAGGAATAAGGTGGCATCTATGCCGGTGCGGAGGTAAACACACCGGTGTCCGGGCCGGAAGGGAAAGTCTGTGCCAGCGTGGGGGGCGTTCCCAGGGCGTTCCCAGGGGTGGAGCTGCCTTTTGGCAAGTTCCACATCCCTTTCACCTCGGGAACACCCCCTTGAGCGTCGCTGGGGCTGAGCCACCTTTTTTGGTGGTGCAGCCTCTCTTTGTGTTATGGGGCATTTCCCCCCTTTTTCCTTTTTTGATTTTAAAAAATGCTTCCCCCCCCCCACCCGTGGTGGCCAGGAAGTCTCCGAGGAAGCAGCGAGGCTCTGCCACCCCTGGCCAACGCAGATCTACCCCCTGCTTCAGGATTGCGCTCAAAGTGTTTTTTTCCTTCTCACGCTAATATGAAAACACTACAACCATTTTCCAGGGGGAATTATACAAAAGTCATAAAAAAGTATAACCAGCATGACTTGGGCGATGTATGGACAAAATATCAGATTTCTAGATCATGGGGAAATGGCTTAACAATGCGGTATCCTGCTTTTCTGCCCCATCAAGGCTCCCAAGGCAGCTAAGAATTAAAACAGAATAATATAATTATATCATAAAGCCAATGAAAAACCAGAGTTGAAAATACATATATAAAACAAAATACGGGATATTAAACTGAAAGGCAGGATTGAGGGAATGCCAGGAAAAACAAAACAAAAATGTCTTCATCTGCTAATGGAAGACCATGATAGAAGAGGACAGACAAATATCTCTGGGGAAGAAGTTCCATAACTTTTGGTGCCACAGCTAAGAAGGCCATTTTTGAATTGCCAAGTTAGTGGTTGAGATCAGTTTTGCAAGAGCTTAGCTGATCAATCCATGGTGTTTCCGTAGTTCTCAAAAAGAAAAAAAAATACATATTTTGTAACTGTTTGGCTGATGCTATACTGTCCTGTTACCATAAGATGACATGGGTCTAGAAGACTGGAACAGCCTCCTCCCCCCGGCCCAGATAACACACATTCAGTGAAATAGTTCTGACCTGTTCAGACAAAAAAGCACTTTTGCATTTTAAAATGTGTATGTGTTTTGCATTCCCCATTAATGTCTATGCATTCCCAAGCTGACTATCTTTGCTTGCCTTTGTACCCTTTGATTTCCTTTGCTGGGCAGCTTTTGAAGGCAAAGCCAGCATGAACTGGTTACATTCCTTTTCTCTTTGCTCCCCGGGGCACTCTGTTTCTGCCTATTCACAAGCCTCTTCTATTATCTCACCAACACGATAAGAACGAACTTCCCAAAAACATATAGAAAGCACTGTCATTTTCAGTCTTTTGTAAGGCATGCAAAGTTATTCTCTTTCAGTGGGCTTTTGCATGATCCGTTTCCCTAGTCTACATGAGACCTGGATTTGCAGGTGATCTGTTTTGGCTATCAGGACCAGTGTGGCATAGCAGTTTCTCTGCCACACTAGGACCTACAAGGCCCGAGTTCAGGTTCACAGTCACCCAGGAACCTCACTGGGTGACTCTGTCCCAGTCACTTTCTCAGCCTTACCTACCTAGGGTTGCCAACCTCCAGGTACTAACTAGCTGGAGATCTCCTACTATTTACAACTGATCTCCTGCCGATAGAGATCAGTTCACCTGGACAAAATGGCCCCTTTGGCAATTGGACTCTATGGCATTGAAGTCCCTCCCCTCCCCAAATCTCACCCTCCTCAGGCTCCACCCCAAAAATCTCCCACCGGTGGTAAAGAGGGACCTGGCAACCCTATACCTACCCCACAAGGCTGTGGTAAGGACAGAATGGGGGGGGGGGAGAACCAAGATCACTACCTTGAGTTTCTTGGTGGAATCAAAGTGGATACATAGATTTTATGTGTGCTGATCTAAGTTTGTAAATGTTATAACATAATAGTACATTCGGTTCTAGTGTGTTTCTTAGCCATTCTTTAGGAAAGGTATGGTTGAAATATTCAACAGTGGAAACAAACAGCCAGCCAGCATGGTGTAGCTGTTAAAGTGTCAGACTAGGATTTGGGAGACCCAGATTCAAACCCCTGCTCTGCCATGGAGGCCACCTGGGTGACCTTGGGCTAGTCATAGCTCTTTCATCCCCACCTACCTCACGGGGTTTCTGTTATGGGGAGGGGAAGGGAAGGTGATTGTAAGCCAGTTTGAGTCTCTCTTAAGTGGTAGAGAAAGTCAGCATATAAAAAACAACTCTTCTTCTTCACACACACACTCAGTCTAACCTACCTCACAGGGTTGTTGTGGGGCCCGACAGGAGGAAAGGAGAGCAGTAAAAGCCACTTTGGGTCCTCACTGTAGGGAATGGTATGATATAAACAAACAAATAAGCAAATACATTTTGGCACTCTGAATTGAATCTGGGACCTTTTAGAATGCAAAGCACATGCTATGCCCTTGGTTTACGGGCCCTCCCCAACAATACCATACCTGTTCTTAGTGGAACTATATACACAGACAGCTAGCAAGTTGCTATGGTTGCCAACCTCCAGGTCGTAGCTGGACATCTCCCACTATTACAACTGATTTCCAGCCGATAGAGATCAGTTCCCCTGGAGAAAATGGCCGCTTTGGCCATTGGACTCTATGGCATTGAAGTCCCTCCCCTCTCCAAACTCTGCCCTCCTCAGGCTCCACCCCAAAAACCTCCTGCTGGTGGCAAAGAGGGACCAAGCAACCCTACGAGCTGCCCAATTGTTGCAAAAATTGTGGAGACTGAGAGGCTGTTTGGAAAAGGGATAAATAAAACCCAGAGATTGAAGCATCAAACAAACTTTCAAAATAACGGTGAAACAAAGTGCACTTCCATCTCTTAAACCTCTTTTGTGGTTCATGTTGTAGTTCCCTATTGGGCTTCTTGCCAGGTTTTTTTTGGGGGGGGGGAGGAGTGTAAGGGGACTGTGTTTTTCAGATATGTGAAGGATGTTTAATATGATAATCACCCCTCCTGGGAGTCCCCTAGCACAGCAGACATGAAAGGCCTGCCCCTGGCATTTCTGATTATACAGCATCTAATTGTCTCCCATGTCTGCGCTGAGTGTAAATACCCAAAGACAGGGAAGAACCCAGTTGCTGTTTGGTGAGCAGGCTACAAATTTCGGAACAAACTGTAGTTCCATGTAAGAGGGAGGCAGCCCCACTGGGAAGGGGAGAGATGTGTGAAATGTTCCTCGTCCCATATTCTTATCCCAGGGGTCGATGCTGCAGGTATGAAGTGGTCCCCTGGTGGACCACAAGATCTCCCTGTTCCCACAGAAGGATGCACGAGTCAGGGTTCGTGATGCTGTCAAAGTCTGTCATTTCCAAACTCAGTTTAGGAACATGGGGACTTGTAATGTTTGTCTTCGGAGAGCCAGCATGGTGTGGTGGTTAAGAGTGGTGGTTTGGAGTGGTGGACTCTGATCTGGAGAACAGGGTTTGATTCCCCACTCCTCCCCATGAGCGGTGGATGCTAATCTGGGGGACCAGGTTGGTTTCCCCACTCCTACACATGAAGCCAGCAGGGTGACCTTGGGCTAGTTACAGTTCTCTTAGAGCTCTCTCAGCCCCACCTACCTCACAGGGTGTTTGTGGTGGGGAGGGGAAGGGAAGGTGATTATAAGCCAGTTTGATTCTTCCTTAAGTGGAAGAGAAAGTCAACATGTAAGAACCAACTCTTCTTGTGCATTTTCACACAGCCTTATGGGGGTCTTAATACCCCCATAAGTTTGCCAATCTCCAGGTAAGGCCTAGAGATTTCTTGGACTTACAACTGATCTCCAAATTATAGAGATCAGTTCTCCTGGAGAAAATCGCTGCTTTGGGGGGGTAAACTGTACGACATTTTGCCCCACAGAGGTCCCACCACTCTCCAAACTCCACCCATCCCAAGCTCCACCCCCAATCTCCAGGAATTTCCTAACCTGGAGTTGGCAACCCTAGCCCCATAATTACTTGGCTAAATCATCCATGACTAGGGTTGCCAACCTCCAGGTACTAGCTGGAGATTTACTATTACAACTGATCTACAGCCGATAGAGATCAGTTAACCTGGAGAAAATGGCCGCTTTGGCAATTGGACTCTATGGCATTGAAGCCCCTCCCCTCCCCACCCTCCTCAGGCTCTGCCCCCCAAAATATCCAGGAATTTCCCAATCCGGAGCTGGCAACCCTACCAATTTCACCTATTGCACATATGCCAAAGTGGCTTGCAAGGCAGAATGAAAGGAATCTGAAATACCAACTCCACTGCGAAGCCACAAAGCTGTTCAACTGCCACTACTGGGGGTAGCAGTGAGGTTAGGACACCCAGGGCTCATCCCACAAGCAGCTGTCAAACATGCCGGCCAAACCTGTTCACAGCAAATATCGCAGCATCCTTAATCCAGAGTGACTCAGTGAACGTACAGAAAGGTTCTAAACCCTGGATTTTGCACCTACACGAGATCGGGGCTCTTGGCAGCACCTTCCCTTTCTAGAAAGTTCCCTCTGCTTCCACCTCCATTACACTGAAAAGAATGAATCTCAAGATCTACTCAGGGAAAACACGCTCAGCTTCTCCCTACCCGGAGACAGATATTTCAAGAGATGGCTACCCTTACACCTTTGCACATTGGCGAGGCAGTAATCTATCGGAGCCTCTGGTTTTTTTAGCCTCATTAAGGCAAATTAAATCCACAAAGCTGGCAGCTGTGGGGGAGGGGAAACAGCACTGGCCTCCATGCAATATTTATTTAAAACAGCCATTGCAATAAATATTCCAAAGGCCTGTTATTAATGCGAAATCATATCCATGTCAGGAGTGTGTTCCATGCCGTCTGTTCTGCTAATTGGATGCACTGTTGAGACCCACCTCTCAGTGGGTCAGCTTGCTTGGGGTCTGTTCTATAACACTTCTGGGGAGGTTTGGACCTGCAAAAATGGAGGGAGGGATAAAAAAGCATAGTCAGAAGAGGAAAACTTGCTGAGATTTATCTTGAAACATTCAGGAGGACAAGAGGAAAGGAACCAATGCAGCTGATGTTCAAGCACCTCCACCCTGGGTACGCCCCACCTGGAAAGCCCTTCCCAGTCCCCAGGAAATAAACTCTTCCAAAAAGACACCAGGTACAAATTCCTATTCTTTTTTTCCTGATTTTGGACAGGCTGCCTGGAGTCTGGACACCCTGGTGGTAGAAAGTGCCATCAGGTTACAGCATGGTGTAGTGGTTAAAAGCAGTGGTTTAGAGCAGCAGACTCTAATCTGGAGAACCGGGTTTGATTCTCCACTCCTCCACATGAGCAGCGGAGGCTAATCTAGTGAACTGGGTTGGTTTCCCTCCAAGTAAACTGCAACAAGGCTGTGATTTCAGGGGGAGGGACTCACACCCTTAGTCTCTCGCCTTGAGAACCCTACTGGGTAGCCATAAATCTGTTCCAATTAACAGCACCTTACACAACCAAGGAAACAAAATAATTCAAAATCAGGCCCCCCCACCTCCATTCCTTCAGGCTCCTATCTCCAGAGGCATTTCCCCTATCTCCTTGGGGACAAGAATGACAAAGAAGAAGAAGAGTTGGTTTTTATATGCCGACTTTCTCTACCACATAAGGAAGAATCAAACTGGCTTACAATCACCGTCCCCTGCCCACAACAGACAACCTGTGAGGTAGGTGGGGCTGAGAGAGCTGTGACTGGCCCAAGGTCACCCAGCTGGCTTCATGTGTAGGAGTGGGGAAACAAATCCAGTTCACCAGATTAGCGTCCACCGCTCATGCAGAGGAGTGGGGTATCAAACTCGGTTCTCCAGATCGGATTCCACCGCTCCAAACCACCGCTCTTAACCACTACACCACGCTGGCTCTCCCTGGCCTGCTCCCCCAGTGAGTAGATGCCGGTGGGGGGGGGGGAGGCACGGCTGACCCTCCCTGCCACTTCAGGCAGTGGATTACTGCAGCCTCCGAGTCGCTGGCTGCCTCCGCGCCTCTCGGTGTAATAATAAAGCAACCCACTTGACCGTGAAGAGGTGGCAGTGGTGGAAGCCAATGATTATTTTTCAATATAATCTAAACACCATGATTTGCCAGTGGGGCAAGATAATTATCCTGCAAAGGAATAAAGGAAGGAGCTGGCTGGAACCATAAAGCACAATCTCCATGCAGAAGTGAAGCAGGGAAATAAATCTCCAAGCTTGGGATAATAACACGGGCAGTAAAATCAATATTGATTATTAGGAGAAGGGGGGGGGATGCTGAAAAAGGGCAGTAAAATTCTCCGCAAGTCAAAAACAAAATCATACAGGGTGTTGGCGGATTAAGCACGGAGTGTGCTACAGGGAGAGGGTGATGGGGTCGCAGATCGAGGAGGCAAAATCCCTTTTCTTTTCTCCTCTTGTAGAGAAATGTTTATTTTAGGGCAGCTAACCAGCCTTTGGAAAATCCCAAGCAACAGAAGTGGTTGGAACTCCTTTTTTCAGACAAGGAAAGGAGAAAATGGTCTGACAATTTCAAAGAAGTACAATGGATACTGAGAGGAGTTCCCAGTGTTTTTGATCAGCCTGCATACTTCACTGGACAGCTACCATATGATCCCACTGATCTGGAAGGCTATAGTAGCACCTGTTCATTCAAATGAAGCTTATACAGAAGAACAACAAGAACAAGAACAGCTGGTTTTTATATGCCGATTTTCTCTACCACTTAAGGAAGAATCAAACTGGCTTACAATCACCTTCCCTTCCCCTCCCCACAACAGACACCCTGTGAGGTACGTGTGGCTGAGAGAGCTCTAAGAGAGCTGTGACAAAGCCCAGGGTCCCCCCATCTGGCTTCATGTGGAGGAGTGGGGAAACCAACCCGGTTCACCAGATTAGTATCCACTGTTCATGTGGAGGAGTGGGGAATCAATCCCGGTTCTCCAGATCAGAGTCCACCACTCCATACCACCACTCTTTACCACTACACCACGCTGACTCTGTGGACCATGCCCCATGTTAATTTGTGAGTGTCTGTCTGTATGTCTATGTATGTGTGTGTGTTTGTGGGGTGTGTGTGTTTGGACACCAAAATACGTTGGAGCAAGCTTAAGTGAAGGGAGTAGGCCACTACATTTCATAGTAGTAAACACCTTCCCATTCCATTAAAGCCGGAGACCCTGTGTGACTGGGACCACATTTTATGACTTATTAATGATTAGCCTGACCCACTCAATAGGCTGACAATCCCCGAGAGACTGGAGGGGAGGTAGTACTTACTCAAATGGCAGCCCAGTTGTGCCGTAATGTTGCTTCTAGCTGCATAACCAGGTGTGATGTCACCACATCATGGGACTCTCTAGGATTCACCCAAAACTCTATGGTAAAAAACATGGCATCATGGGATTCCCTTTCACACACACCCAATTGCCCCCCACACACTATTGAATAGTGGCAGGGGATGAATATTGATGATGGGAGGTTGCTCGCCAAAGCGGGCAAACCGGGCCAGGCCACCTGAGATTTATCTCATTTTTTTCACACTGGCAACTACAAATGAGATAGGACATCATTGCAGTGATAACAGCAGTGGTGTATATATATATTTTAATCTAGTCTAAAAAGTGCCTTAAAAGCTGCACTAAAAGCTCACTTATCTATGCAATTCAACGTTTCATGCCATTATATGAGGTGCATGCATCTCTGTGCTGAGAAGTACAGAGCAACAGCAGCAGGTTTCTCCCTAGTGCTCTGAAGAGGTGATTACCTGCAGCACAGATGCTGAATAGAACCTTTTTGGCCTGTCTCAGCTGACATTCCTTTGATTTAATTATCCTGGGGGGGCAGGGTCCCATATGAATGAGTGCCTGTGTCTTCAGAAGCCTCTTCAGAAGCTTCAGAGTGCCTGTAGAAGTTGTTGGTTATGACAGATGCTAAAGCCACTAGTCCACTGGTAAAGGCTCCTTGCGATGTGGCACTTCCAGGTACAAACCAGAAGTGATGTGATTGCATCGGCGCAGCGGTGTGCATGATCTTTCCCTCACCTCCGCCTCAAAAACCTCCCACCAGAGAAGAGGGGGGACCTGGCAACCCTACCCCTCCAGGAGCAGGCCACCAGCACTTGAAGATCCCCCGCCAGGTCCCCCTCCAGGTCTCCCCAGGTCCTCCGAGGAGTGGGGGTAGGGTTGCTAGCTCCAGGTTGAAGACCTCCTGGAGATTTGGGGGTGGGGCCTGGGGACAGGGTTGCCTGGTCCATCCTGGCAACCTGAAGGAGGTTTAAGGGGCAGATTTGGAGTGGCAATCGATGTGGCCTATGTGATGATGTCACTTCTGGTTTATGTGGAAGTGCCAGCACCAAGTCGGGAGATGCTCTAGTTCTCATGAAAAAAATCTATGGTTTCCATACAGTTTTTTATGAGTGCTAGAGTGTCCCCTCGGTGTGATGCCAGCACTTCTGCATAAACCGGAAATGATGCCATCACATAGGTGATGCTGATTGCTCCCCCACCTTTCCCCTGGCCAGCTGAGTGTTGGCAGGTAGCTGAAGGAATTGGAGGGCGATTGTCCGCTATTACTAGGCGATTGGGAATCCTACTTCAGGAGGACATGGACCTCAGAGGGGTACAATGCCATAAAGTACACCCTCCAAAATATTCCTTAGCTCCAGGGGAACGGATCTCTGTAGTCTGGAGATGAGCTGTAATTATGGGAGATTCCTAGACCCCACCTGGATGCTGGAATCCCTATGCCGGGGCCATGCTCAGTTACAGTGGGGAGCACTGTGGTGGGGCTGAAGTAGGGTTGTCGGCTCTGTGTTGGGAATTACCTGGAGATTCAGGGGGTCGAGCCTGGGGAGGGCAAGGTTTGGGGAGGGGAAAGACCTCATAAGGATAATATGCCTTAGAGTCCACCCTCCAAAGCAGCCATTTTCTTCTGGGGTACTGATCTCTGTTTTCTGGAGATCAGTTGTCATAGCAGGAGATCTCTGGCCGCTACTTGGAAGTTAGCAACACTAGCTTCTGGGTTTGGAGAGGCTTGAGGAGTCATTTGGAGAGAGACCCCTGGTGCACCAGCAGGCTCTGGGGTGGTGGGTTCAGGGCCCAAGTTTGAATCAGAAGGCCGGGCTCTATCTCAGGGTGAGCAGGCCGATACAGATTCTTGGGGCTCCACCTGTAGTCAGGGTTGCCATCCTCCAGGTACTAGCTGGAGATCTGCTGTTACAACTGATCTCCAGGTGACAGAGATCAGTTCACCTGGAGAAAATGGCTGCTTTGGCCATTGGACTCTGGTATTGAAGTTCCCTCCCCAAACCCCGCCCGACTCAGGCTCCGCCCCAAATACCTGCCGCTGGTGGCGAAGAGGGACCTGGCAGCCCTACAGCCTGTAGGTCAAAGGGGGCTCCAGGAAGTGTCCCAATTGCCTCCTCCTGCAGTGATGTTGGGTACCCAGCGGTCTCCTCCTCTGAGTCTCCAGACTCTTCATCTGATAAAGATAGGGTTGCCAACCTCCATGTACTAGCTGGATATCTCTTGCTATTACAACTGATCTCCAGCTGATAGAGATCAGTTCCCCTGGAGAAAATGGTGACTTTGGCAATTGGATTCTATGGCATTGAAGTCCCTCCCCTCCCCAAACCCCACCCTCCTTGGGCTCCATCCCAAATACCTCCCGCCAGTGGCGAAGAGGGACCTGGCAACCCTAGATCTAAAACCTAGATAAAGAGTTTGCACTCTGATCCATGACACTGCTACAGGTGCTACAGGTGCTTGGAGACATCTGTCGACATGGAAGTTTACGCACAGAGCTCCTCTATGAACTGACACTCAGGCCAGGACTTATCAGTTAAATCTTTGCCCCCAGATCTACCTTAAGGGAAGTTCCAACATAGTTGCCTCCTCCGGTGAGAAATTTACGAAAGCTTTCCTTTCGGAGCCCTCCCTGCTCCAAGTACAGTCGAAACTCACTCTGGCACATCTTCTTTTTATCCCTCCTCTGAAAGCAAGCGAGGAAATAAATAAATAACGGGTAATTTAGATGGAGGCTTGGCCCAGGTTTCCATAAAAATGGATGTAAACCAGATTTACAATGCCAAAGCAGGCCAGTTTTATGGGAAACTGAGTGTCGGAGGGGAAAGCGTTCATCAAATGAAGAGCAAATTGAATGTGATTGAAAAGGTGCCCCCTCGTTTTTTTTGTTCTCTGATAGGTTGGCTGCTTCGGGATAAATACATATGAAAGAAAAGAATCAAAAGGTGTTGCGGATGATATTTATACTGGTTACGCTGCACAGTGATTTTGATAATAGGTCTTAAGCATTCGCAGAGGAAAATCCACTTAGATATTTTTCCCCCCTATGTGTTTTCTCTCTGTTGTAAATTTATCAGTTTGGGCTGAAAGCTACCAGGAAGATGAATGGGAGCGCCATTAATTCTTTAGATTACCAATTCCTTTCAGTAAATCATTGTTCGTTTCAAGTAGTGGCAGTGATTTTATTTTTTTAATGATTGTGGACTACAATTGAGGTAGACAGATAAAAGCACAATCTGTGCTGCTTTTCAGGACGATATCCTCCCTCTGTTGGAGCTCTCCTTTGCTCTGCAACTGAACCTTGACCAAGGATGTAACCAGAGGTCATGTTTGGTTTTAACAGCAACAACAACGAAAACACAAAAAAAGCCACATTTGGCATCCATTCTGGGTTTTGCCTGGTTGGTTGAACACATGAAGCTGCCTTATAATGAATCATAGAGTTGGAAGGGACCACCAGGGTCATCTAGTCCAACCCCCTGCACAATGCAGGAAATTCACAACTACCTCCCCCCCCCCACACACACACAGTGACCCCCTACTCCATGCCCAAAAGATGCCCAAGATGCCCTCCTTCTCTTGAACTGCCTAAGTTCATAGAATCAGCATTGCTGACAGATGGCCATATAGCCTCTGCTTTAAAACCTCCAGAGAAGGAGCATTTACCACCTCTCGAGGAAGTCTGTTCCACTGAGGAACCGCTCTGTTAGAAAATTCTTCCTGATGTCTAGATGGAAACTCTTTTGATTTAATTTCAGACCCTTGGTCCATCAAAGTCAGTACTGTCTTCATACTGTCAGCGGCTCTCCAGGGTCTCAGGCAGGGGTCTTTCACATCACCTACTTGCCTAGTCCCCATAACTGGAGATGCCGGGGATTGAACCTGGGACCTTCTGCATGCCAAGCAGATGCTCTACCACTGAGCCACAGCCCCTCCCCTGCTATAGAGTAATGCAGTGATGGATGCATTGCATGGCTTATTGTGGTACCTCTAAAGATGTCTGGGGAACAAGGAGGGAAGGAACATTATTAGCTGCCCCAGCTCCTTGGCAGGGATCATGAGAGGCAACAGACAGTGGCAAACAGGGTGGCAGACTCAGGTACAACCCTTTGTTATTTTTAATCTCATAGTTAGGGTTGCCAACTGCCAGGTAGTAGCAGGAGATCTCCTGCTAATACAACTTATCTCCAGCCGATAGAGATCAGATCACCTGGAGAAAAATGGCTGCTTTGGCAATTGAACTCTATGGCATTTAAGTCCCTCCCCTCCCCAAACCCTTCCCTCCTCAGGCTCCGCCCCAAAAATCTCCCGGCGGTGGTGAAGAGGGACCTGGCAACCCTACTCATAGTTCTATTTTGGTTCTCCAATTTTTTAATTTGCTCGAAGTGTACTTTGCTCATATCGCATTCGTCTTCAGCAATCTCTGTTACATTTTTTAATATTGCCAGCCACTTCCTTTAAGTGGTTGTTTATTGGTTTTAACAATTCTCTTCACCCATCCATCAGTTCTTGCTTTAGATCCCATTTTAATTGTAATAATTGGTTCTTTAGGATATTTGCAGTTTTGTTCTCCATACTTTCTTTCTCTGTGGGTTTGACAGGTTTTTCAGCCATGTTATCATCTCCGTTCTGCTGTAGATAGGGTTGCCAAGTTCCAGGTACTAGCTGGAGATCTCCTGCTATTACAACTGAACTCCAGCCAATAGAGATCAGTTCACCTGGAGAAAATGGATGCTTTGCCAATAGGACTCTATGGCATTGAAGTCTTTCCCCTCCCCAAACCCCGCCTTCCTTAGGCTCTGCCCCAAAAACCTCCCGCCAGTGGCGAAGAGGTACCTGGCAGCCCTAGCTGTAGAAGACCTGTTTGCTCCTTTATGTCTTCAATTTCTCGAGGGAGGAGCCATTTACTCTAGATATTTAAATTCTTCAAGACGTTTGTCTTCTATTACAGCTAAATTTTCCCCTGCCTGCTGCTATCAAGTTTGTATTTTAGAGGCGCTTCAGGTGTCTAAATGTGGAGCCCTCGGATCAGGCATCCATTATCTGGCTCAGCTACACACACCCCTCCAAATAGGTAGAACTACCTTTACAAGTAGTTAGGGTTGCCAACCTCCAGGTAGTGGCAACAACAATTGGTCATCCTGCTGTAACGTGTGTTCAAATGAATAACAGCAGAAAACTGCCCAGCTTTTTAAATAACCAAAAGTGTAATAACTTACAAAATAGTGAAGGTTTTCCTTTTTCAACTTACCTGTGGCTTAGAAAATGTGATACTTTGCAAACGGGAAGTTGATTGGTTGATAACAATATTCCAATGTGGACTATTAGCTGGATTGATTTAGATATATATATGATGTTATAGGATCGTTTATTTTGTATTAGTTAATTGTACACTATTTTGTAAGTTATTACACTTTTGGTTATTTAAAAAGCTGGGCAGTTTTCTGCTGTTATTCATTTTAACCTCCAGGTAGTAGCTGGAGATCTCCTGCTATTATAGCTGATCTCCAGCCAATAGAGATCAGTTCACCTGGAGAAAATGCCTGATTTGGCAATTGGACTCTATGACACTGAAGTCCCTCCCCTCCCCAAACCCTCCTCAGGCTCTGCCCCAAAAACCTGCCACCGGTGGCAAAGAGGGACCTGGCAACCCCACCAGTAGCTGTTTGAAGTCTTCCTTGTATTTGATGGACCCAGAACAAAATGGCGGCTGCTGAACCTTCCTTTAAATTATATCACTCTAGGGCTGTCAATTCGGTTCGGCTCGAACTGAAAATCAGCCGAATTTCCCTTGATTCGGCGGTTTTTAGTTCGGGAGGAACCGAACTCAAAACTGGGGGGCAACCGGGGGGGCCGAATTCAGCGAGTTCGGGAGTTCGCGAATAAATTCGGCCAATTCGGGGCCGTCAGTAAGCAGCATAACCTTCAGTAAGCAGCATTCTCCTCCCCCGGCCAATCGGTGGCCAAGCTGGGTCTTCTTCTGGCCAATCAGTCAGGATTGAGTACTGGAGGAATCAGCTGATGTGCGGCCGGCCGGGGAAAGAGAGAGAGAGAGGGAAATCCTCATGTGTGTGTGAGGGGGTGCTTGTGCACATTCGCTCCTTTCCGTGGCTGCAGGGGGTGCATTTTTTGGGGTACCGACCCCAAACTTTCAGGGGATATTCAGACAGGTTTTCTTAAGAGACCACCCAAGTTTTGTAAACATTGGGTCAAGGGGTCCCGAGATATGGGCTCCCCCCCTTTTTCTTTCCATGGCTGCAGAGGGCACATTTTTGGGTGTGCCGACCCCAAACTTTCAGCAGAGCATCAGACAAGGCTTCTTAAGATACCCCCCAAGTTTTGTAAACATTGGGTCAGGGCCTCCCGAGATATGGGCTCCACCCCTTTTTCCTCTCCCCCCTTTTCCATTTTCGTGGCTGCAGGGGGCGCTTTTTTGGGGGTGCAGCCCCCAAACTTTTATCATAGCTTCAGAGAATCCCTCTTAAGAGACCACCCAAGTTTTGTAAAGATGGGTCCAGTGGGGGCTGAAATATCGGCTCCCCCCCTTTTCTCTTTCCGTGGCTGCAGGGGGCGCATTTTTGGGTGTGCCGACCCCAGACTTTCAGCGGAGCTTCAGTCAAGGCTTTTTAAGAGACCACCCAAGTTTTGTAAACATTGGGTCAGGGCCCCCCGAGATATGGGCTTTCCCCTTTTCCCTATTGGGATGAATGGATCACCCTCGAGAGATGCATACATATGGATCTTATATTGGATACAAATGGAATCATATTGGATTACCCAGCCTCCCAGCTCCTCCTGCTGGAACAGAAGACAGCCACAGTAAGACCCCTTTGGGGGCTTTAATCTATATTTTTTCTTTTCTGTGTGTGTGTGGGGGGGAAAGCAGAGTCTGTGTGTGTGTGTGGGGAGGGAGCAGTTTCTGTGGGTGGGGGGGGGGAAGCCAAAGGGGGCTTTTGCCGGTTCTGCCTGGGGTGTGTGTTCCCCCTCCAGTCTCTCTCTCCCTGGTTTGAGGGAGGGCTTCATTTTTATTCTTCAGGTTTTTCCTCATTCATAAGATCAGTTAGGTTATTTTGATGCTTGCTCAAAACTGGTTTTCAAATGGTGACTTAAAGAATGCATCTGCCTGGTCCCAAGTCCAATGCAAAAGGAGAAATTCCACCCCCTCCTGCTCATTATGCATAGCTAGCTGCCTCTGTCCCTTTCCATGGTATGCAAACTCCCAGGTGTCAGGTGTTGCTTTGCACTGTTGCAAAGGTGTTGCATTGCGTGCTTGTGTTGCTTTGCAGTTGTATTGTTTTGCAAAATTCTTCACACCTGCCCCGCCCTTTGCATGTTTGCAAAGGTGTTGCTTTTCAGTTGTGTTGCTTTGCAAAGTTCTTAGCACCTGCCCCGCCCTTGCTCTCATCAGCTGTTTGTCGGGGCGGGAGCTTTGTGCTTGGGCGGCAAGCTCTGCTGAGAGATACACATTAAGGGTGGGGGGGACCCCTTTCAGGGCCCATATCTCAGCCCCCCCCCCGACCCAATCTTTACAAAACTTGGGGAGTCTTTCAATATACGTCCTTTGAAGCTCTGCTGAAAGTTTGGGACCTCTAAGCCCAAAAATGCCCCCCCCCCAGAGCCGCGGAAAGGCGCGGTTGTGTTTTTAATGGCTTTATTCGGCCGAATTTTTTTTGCGAACTTTGAATTCCCGCCGAATTGAACGGATCCGAAGTGAGGGAGTTCGGACTTCGGCACGTACCGAACCCACAAGGGCCAAATTCGGCCGAATCCGAACTGTACCGAATTTTTTTTTTTTGACAGCCCTATATCACTCTCCTGTTTTCTGTTCTCCCTCTATGTTTACTGTAATGGCTTTAAGAGGGGGATGGCTGAGAGAAAATCTGAGCCCTGTAAAACCAAAGCCTTTGAACATTCATGGTTATTGGAAGGTTCTTTGCCCAGAGTAAAAATGCTAACCCTTGGGTACTTATTGAATCCTGTGCAGCTAACAACATTGAGCTTTCTGAAAAATGTGCCTTGCAGGGCTTTTCCCAATTGCTTACTCTGGTTGAGTTACTCCCTAATACTATTTCAGCTTTGCTTTTGCTTTCACCTCTAGCATGTTTTGAAGTGTTTATAAGGAGCTTCGGCATTCAGGGGTGGTATGCGTTGTAAATCAGAGTCAATGACGAAGAACGTATTGGCAAAAAGTTTACAATCTGGACTGCATTACAGCTCGAGAGTCATGCTGCCTGCCTGCCTCTGGTTGGTATCGATGTGGGCAGGGACCGAGGCAAACTCAGGGCCAGAGATGAATTCTGAGAACAGAACAGAACCTTCAAGAGTTTCTCAGCTTTCTTTCTTTCTTTCTTTCTTTCTTTCTTTCTTTCTTTCTTTCTTTCTTTCTTTCTTTCTTTCTTTCTTTCTTTCTTTCTTTCTTTCTTTCTTTCTTTCTTTCTTTCTTTCTTTCTTTCTCTCTCTCTCTCTTTCTTTCTTTCTCTCTTTCTCTCTTTCTTTCTTTCTCTCTTTCTTTCTTTCTTTCTCTCTTTCTTTCTCTCTCTCTTTCTTTCTTTCTTTCTTTCTTTTTTTTGCATCACTAGGCCCGAGATGGAAAGAAACAGACAACTCATTTGGAAACAAAGCTCCGGAACAGATCCCTTGCCAGGTCCCTCTTCGCCATCGAACGCCTACCATTTCATATGGGTTCCAACCTCCAGGTAATAGCTGGAGATCTCCTGCTATTACAACTGATCTCCAGCTGACAGATATCAGTTCACCTGGAGAAAATGGCTGCTTTGGCAATTAGACTCTATGGCATTGAAGTCCCTCCCCTCCCCAAACCCTGCCCTCCTCAGGCTCCATCCCAAAAATCTCCAGCTGATGGCAAAGAGGGACCTTGCAACACTACATTTGATATTCCTCAGGTATTCCTCAGTAACAACTAACAGCATGTAACAAACATACATGAGCAGAGTATAGAAACAGGCACATTCAACATTCTAAAAATGCTAGGGACAAAATGTCGCAATCCAAACTAACGTTGATCTTCTTTATGAAGAAGCGACATGGCCTGTCTCCAGCTACGTATCTAAAGAAAGACGACAGAATATAACCATCCGGTTAATAAACATTAGCCCAGTGTTGAAAAATTTCTGAATTTCGTACAATTATAATAGATCTCATTTCCAAAGATTTCAGCAAGACAGAAAAAAAAAACCTAGCATTTTTGCAGCCAACAAAATAATGCAAAACTTATATTGGGATTGGCCCAAGAAAAAGCAAGCCACCAAAATGTGTAGCTTCAGTAATTGGATAGTTATACTGAATCAGCTTCCTGTGGAGATTGTGCTGTTTTCCCAATAGTTCCCTTTCTACCATAACTGCTGATTTTTACTCATGCCAAAAGTGGAAACAGCAGTAGAGATCTGTGATACTTTTGTGCATGTGCTGGAAAACTCTAGGGTAGGGTTGCCAGCTCCTGGTTGGGAAATACCTGGAGATTTTGGAGGTGGAGACTGACGAGGACAGGGTTTGGGGAGCGGAGAGACTTCAATGGGGTATAATGCCATAAAGTCCACCTTCCAAAGCGGCCTTTTTCTCCAGGTGAACTGATCTTTGTCACCTGGAGATCAGTTGTAATAGCCAGGGATCTCCAGCTACTACCTGGAGGTTGGCAGCCCTATTCCAGGGGCTGGTTGTGGCATAGAATTAAAGTTGGGTTCCCCTCCTATCTCATCAGATGCAAAACACAGCAGAGGGCTGCTTTGGATGGACACTCAATAGCATACTTTACATTTCTTCAAATCAGTTTAACAAAAATGTTTGAATTCACAGCCCCAAGATGTAGGGTCGCATCATATGTGGCTTTAATGATGGATTAGACAAACTCATCAAGACACACCTATGAACTCTTATTGGCTATGATATGGAACCTTTATTTTCAGGAGTAGTATACCTTTGGATGCCAGTTTTGGGGAGGCAACAGGGGCTGTTGACTTTATGGTTTGCTTGGGAGCTTCATAGAAGCATCTTGTTAGTCACTGTACGAAACGCAACACTGGACTAGACAGAAAGACTTTTGGTTTGAGCCAATGGATCGTTTCTTGTGTTCTTACGAACCATGACAGCTAAATGGAAACTGCATGTCTGGAAGCAGTGCACCTCTGAATAGACTTGATGAGGATGGCAAGCAGGTTACAGGGCTGCCAGCTTTGAGTTGGGACATTCCTGGAGATTCGAGGACAGCTCTTGGGAAGGCCAAGTTTGGAGAGGGACCTCAGCAGTGTATAATGCCATAAAGTCCACCCTCCAAAGCTGCCATTTTCTCTGATCTGATGTCTGGAGATTACTTGTAATCCCAGGATATCTCAAGGCCTTACCTGGAGGTTGGCAACCCCAGGTGTGCCATCTGCTTGACTGCTGTAGAATCCGGATGGTGGACAAAATGGACCATTGGTGTCACCCATCAGGGCTCTTCTTACATCCTTATGAAGATTGGCAGCCACTGAATTGGAGCGAGTGTTAACAGCTCTTATAAGAAATTGCTGTTTCCATGGGAGCTGTATTTTAGCCATATCCTCTTCATAGCAGCAAAGGTTCCCCTGTAAGTGCATTATTCAGATGCCCAAGGTTTGGAGTACCACTGGATTAGTGTATTGCAAGCTATGCTTGCCACTAACTTGTGAACACTGCAAAGGGCTCGGATGGTTACACCTCCCTTCCCCGTTAGAAACAACTTTGAATTTCTCATCCCGGCTGATCAATTTTGCTTCTCCCTTGTGCAGAACGGTTCGAACTGATAGGATCTTCTTATTTGCCACACTGTTTTCTGTTTCCTTGCATCACATTTCCCCATAAAAAGGTATGCATTTTTTTTTTAAAAAAAAAAACACCGTTTATGCCTCAATTTGCATTATGCATATTAATGGTTTACGGGGAATGTAAAAATGTTGTATAAATTGCATGTAAAAGCCAGGCATATGTATAATAGACAAACAAATCTATAAAACTGATGTTGAAAAGTTGAGAACTGAGATTGCTGGCAAATAGATGGATGGATGGATGGATGGAGAGAGAGAGACTTATGAAATTAGGAAACATTTTACTTGTTGTCGCTATCCTTGTCCAGGTTCTATTAGTAAAAACAAGGCATTTGCTGTTTATTTGGGACCATTTCCAAGCATTAACTGTCATTCCAATAAAAACCACCGCTGACTGGCGCATAGAATCCTGTTCTTTCCTCTAATCGTAGGGCCCCTTGCCTCTGCTTTAGAGAAAACAAAACAAAGCAGATAGTTTTCTCTCCCCTCCCAACAGTCTGACCTAGTTTGAGACAAATGAAAGTGTAGCATTTAGCGCTTGGCTCTCAAGAACGGCAGCCCAGCAAGCGATCACAGGCTTGGAAGAGAACAAAAAGTCCAACCTGGAATTTATGCACAGGCTGGCTGGCGACTGAATGATTGCTCTCTGAGCCTGCTATCAAGGAGCTAAGAACACTGTTTATTGCGCCTCCTGTCAAAGCTCCTGGTCCACGCTGGGTTTGCCTCACCCGCCGACTGCTCTTTCGGCCTCCTCTCCACCTCCCTATTGACTGAAAGCCATTCACACGGCGCACTCGATATCCCCACCAGGTGCTTGTCGAGGCCCTGGCAGCTCTCTCAAAGACGCTCCCTTCCCCGGTAGTCTCACACACATTGGCGTTTTTGGCTTGCTAGCGAAGTGTATTGTTGAATTTTAAAAAGTCCTGGGTACAATGAGGGGAGGGAGAGAAAAAAGCAAGCTGGTTCGCTGGCGATGAAGCGGGCTTGAGAGCTGAGGTGGGGGGGAGAGGTTGTATGGCCTATTATGTTAGGTGTTGTGGAACACAGGCAGGATGCTGCTGCAGTGTCTTGTCTGTGGGCTTCCTCCCACAGGTTGCCAGCCTCCAGGTACTAACTGGAGATCTGCTATTACAACTGATCTCTAGCCGATAGACATCAGTTCACCTGGAGAAAATGGCCTCTTTGGCAATTGGACTCTATGGCATTGAAGTCCCTCCTCTCTCCAACCCCCCCTCCCCAGGCTCTGCCCAAAAAACCTCCCACCGATGGTGAAGAGGGACCTGGCAACACTACTCTTCAGGCTCCACCCCAAAAATCTCCAGGTATTTCCCAACCCGGAGCTGACACTGGCAACCCTACTTGCTGTTACAACTGATTTCCAGCCAATAGTGATCAGTTCACCTGGAGAAAATGGCCATTTTGGCAATTGGACTCTATGATATTGAAGTCCCTCTCCTCTCCAAACCCCACCCTCCTTAGGCTCTGCCCCCAAAACCTCCCGCTGGTGGCAAAGAGGGACCTGGCAACTCTATGCCTTTCGGATTGCATTGCTGGTTTGTGCATAGTTTAAGGGCCTGTAAAACTGAGCTGTTCTGCCAGGCATACGGTTGAGGACAGTGACAGTTTCCATCCTAGATACACAGAAGTATTAAATGTACCATTGTTTTTCAAGCCAGAGCAGGAAGCATGTTAAATCGTAGACTCTATTGTTGGTTTACGCATGGACACACACCATAAATAGAACGACAACCATGAGCAGTACAGTAGCAGCACATACCTAAGAGATTGATGGGGGCTCCCAGACGAGTTCAGGCCTGAAAGAAATTTTTTTGGAGCCTTTAATATAATAATATATGATTTAACGTGCTACCTGCTCTGGCTTGAAAAACAACTGTACATTTATTTGTGTAAGTGTGTATATATTTTCTGAGACCATTGAGGAAGGCCTTAGGGCCGAAATGCATCTGGTCACTGTGGTTTATGGGTGTAACCAAACTGTATAGTGGTTTTAATACTTCCATGAGGCTTTAGCTTTTAATCTTTTTATGAATTGGTGTACACAATAAAGAAACTTCTATTTTGTTATTTTATTGTAGCTCAACCTTTTTGGGTCCTACCGGGGGGGGGGGGGCGTTGGTGTGTGTGTGTGTGTGGGGGGGGGTTCCTTTCTTTCTTGTTTGAGTTTAATTTTGCAGTATGGTTATCCATCTCTGACTTTGATCCTCTGTAGAAGAACATCTAGCAGGTTATTTTGATTAGGCTGAATTCCTCTTCAGTGTGTGGGGCTGCCCTTGAAGACTGCCCATAAGCTACAGCAGGTACACAATACTGCAGCCAGAATGTTGACTGAAGTGGGTCACAGGGGCCATATCACAGTGTTGTTCCATCTACACTGCCTCCCGATTTGCTTCCGGGCTTGATTCAGGGGCTTGATTCAGGGTGCTGGTATTGACCTTTAAAGCCCTATGTTGCTTGGGGCCAGCACATCCGAAGGACTGCCTTCTCCCATATGAACCTGCCCATCCACTCCGGTTATCTTCAGAGGCCCTGGTTTGGGTGCCTTTGTCATAGGGTTGCCAACCTCCAGGTGTTGGCTGGAGATCTCCCGCTATTACATCTGATCTCCAGGAGACAAAGCTCAGTTCACCTGGAGAAAATGGCTACTTTGGAAGGTGGACCCTACGGCAATATGCCTCATTGAAGTCCCTCCCCTCTCCAAACCCTGCCCTCCTCAGAAATCTCCAGGTATTTCCCAACCCAGAGCTAGCAACCCTATCTATGTTACTTTTTGCTGCTCTTTTACTTTAACCGGTCCTGAATCTCTTATGTCATAGCTGGTCTTTTCTGTCTATTTCCATCTCCTTGACCTTAGTCAATTTTGCTGTCTCAGTTCTACCTTGAGCTGGAAAATAGCTTCTCTCTTAGGACCTTTTTTCTGATTCAAACCTGAGAGTGTTGGCCCGCCTGATTTCATTAAAGGAAGAGTGGGGGAAGCCACTGTGATAGCTAAATAAGAGCAGCAGATAGCACGGGTAGTATTTTCTTAATGAAACAAGCATCTATGCAAAAGGCAATCATTCTGTTTGTAGTAGGGGATTCTGCAAATGAATCATGCATTGCATGAAGACACATTTTCCTTTTATGTGTCCTGAGCCTACCAGAAATCAACCTTATTGACTGACCATGAGTCCCAGCATTTAGAACTAAATTGAGAGTCAGCTTTAATAGAATTGGACCTACCATGGAGAACTCAAGACTACAATTAAGTCAGGAGAGAATCAGTCGATCAAGGCTGAACGGCTAAAACAAATAAATCCGGGCTGTTGTATTTGCCATCCGATTCCTAAACATACCTCATATTGAATTTGCTTTTTTAACTGATGCTGCATGCTGAGTTGACCTTTTTAATAAGTGATCTACCACAACCTGCCGGTTTAGATGCCATGAACCGCATGTGTGAACATTCTGTTCAATCACTAAAGGCACAGAAGCATTGCTCTCTGCGTCACTTCCTGCCAGCATTGTGTAGGACTACCAAGCCACCAGGTCCCATTGCCCAAAGTCATTTTGGAAGAAAAATGATGAAGAAAACTGAAGACTCATCTACTTACAGGAAGCTCTTACCACAGAGTTCCTGGAGATTCCTAGAGATACCCAGAAATGACAAATAGGGTTGCCAGGTCCTTCTTCGCCATTGGTGGGAGGTTTTTGGGGCAGAGCCTAAGGAGGGTGGGGTTTGGGGAGGGGAGGAACTTCAATGCCATAGAGTCCAATTGCCAAAGTGGCCATTTTCTCCAGGGGAACTGATCTCTATCAGCCGGAGATCAGTTGTAATAGCAGGCGACCTCCAGCTAATACCTGGAGGTTGGCAGCCCTAATGACAAGGCGTAGCTTTAGGAATCATTGGAAACTCTAAAACTAGATGTTCTTATCATACAATTTCCAGTGATTAGCTCTTAGTCACTTCTAGGAAGTTCTAGGAATTACCCGGAACTCTATGGTAAAAACGTCCTGGTAGTAGATGAGGCCTTGTTTTTCTTTTTCTCTTAGGATGCTGCCCTCTCTCACAATCCTCCTGCCACTATCATTGTGTAGTGGTTAGAGTGCTGAACTAGGTTCTGGGAGCCCCAGGTTTGAATCCCCACTTTGATACAGAAGCTTACTTGGTGACCTTGGGCCAGTCACACATACTCAGCGTACCCTACCTCACAGAACGGTTGTGAGGATGAAATGGAGGAGAGAAGAACCATGTAAGCCACCTTGAGTCCTCACTGAAGAGAAAGACAGGGTGTAAATTAAGTAAATATATCAATACCTGTCCTTAACTGTACAGTTGAGTACAGTTATGGTCTTTCTAGACACATGGAAGAGTGCCTGCAAGAAGTCAGCCTTTCTATGCTTCTGAAAGTTTAACAAGGTAACTATTGAAAGGATTCTAGCATTAGGCAGAAAAGGGTCCTAGCAGCTGCGACTGGCCCCCATTCCAGAGGTCTCTTTCTCTCATTATGTTATCCTTTGGGTAGCTATGTTTTTTTAAGACTCTGG
The DNA here is from genome assembly GCF_029931775.1 of Euleptes europaea. NCBI lineage: Eukaryota > Metazoa > Chordata > Lepidosauria > Squamata > Sphaerodactylidae > Euleptes > Euleptes europaea. The sequence goes on along the minus strand of NC_079325.1, from coordinate 11,567,076 downwards.
ACCTTAATTTCTCCCTTATTAGAGTTGCTGTGAAGACCAATCTATTCAAGTCTGTGAGGTGGTGAGTTACTATGGTGATGGGGGGGTGCATATAAGAAAGGCCATAAGAGCTAATTATGTATCCACTTAGAGTTAATAAATAATCAAGAAGTCTATCTTAATTTAGAACTTCCTGGGTCTGGCTCTAGTTGGTTATGATTTTTCTCTCAGGTTCAGTCTATATAGGCAAAGAGCAATGTTCTGGCTTGACGTTTCTCTATGGCTCAAATGGACTAGGCCCCAGTTCCTAGTCAGTGGGAAACCTCAGTCCTCCTGACGCACACAGAAAGCAGCCAGTGGGTATTATGTCCTAATCACCCAGAGTTATGGCAAGACCTGGTACATGTGGTTCTCTGCACCCCCCTCCATTTTTGATGGAGCGAAATAACACAAACTGACCCCTGGAGGATCAAGTGTTCGTATGGATAGCTCCATTCACACCAGAGGGTAACTGCATAGCAGAAGGGATGAGCTTGCTCTGGTACTAGGGCTGCCAACCTCCAGGTGGTGGCTGCAGATATCCTGGAGTTCACCTAGAGAACATGACCACTTTGGAAGGTGGATTCTATGGCATTATACCCCCACTGAGGTCCCTCCCCTCCCCAAACCCTGCCCTCCTCAGATTCCATGCCCACAATCTCCAAGTATTTCCCAACTACCTCCAGGTAGTAGCTGGAGATCTCCCGCCATTACAAGTGAGCTCCAGCCAAGAGATCAGTTCACCTGGAGAAAATGGCCATTTTGGCAATTGGACTCTATGGCATTGAAGTCCCTCCCTTCCCCGAACCCTGCCCTCCTAAGGCTCCATGCCAAAAATCTCCAGGTATTTCTCAACCCAGAGCTGGCAACCCTATTCCCAGCTCAGAGCTGGTAAGCTTACCTGGTACACCATAGGGCTGCCATTTAGAACCTGGCCCTTGGCTGGGGAGGGTGGAATAGAAATGTAATAAATAAATAAAACTATACATCTCTCACTAAAGCTGGAAGCAAGGCAGTCCATTCCCTGTATGACTCTGTCAGTTACCCCTTTCTCCATCTTCTGTGCTTGCCACAGTGGAAGTGGAGGCAGGTGGAGAGCAGGCCCATGGTGAGAGTCGGTTAGAGGCTGCCACATCTCCCACTTCAGTGGAAGAGCTGTGCTGGACTGCAGTGGCCCATCTATTCCAGCATCCTGTTTCCCACGCACCACACAATTTCAGCACCGTCCTCTCCCTGATGGCATTTATTTACTTTAAATTTATTTAAGTAATTATAGCCAGCCTTTCTCCCACATCAGAGAAACATTGAAATTAAAAGCAGCAATTCTCCAGAATGAATGAATGAACAAACAAACACCCTGTGAAGGGACAGACTCACTAGCCCCCTGTTCCTTCAGGTTGGTCCCCAGAAGGTTGGAAAGCCCCATGGTCATCCCGAGTATGCGATCAGTGCTGCTGCCCCTTCCCCTTACTCCTGGTTGGTACCAAAAACAAATGGGGTAGTAACGGCTGCTACCAGCATATCAGAGTGTGTCTTCCTCTAGCAGGGTTTCCCAATCCCCCCTGGCAACAGGCGAGAGGATCTTACCAGCAGTGGGGCAGGGCCTAGCTTGGCAGCAACATCACCGGTGACTCAGTGATGGCACTTCCTGTGAGCACCAGAAGTGATGTCATCTTGTTGCCATTGATGTAGGACGCTTTGGTATTGGAGCAAAAACTCTATGATACATACAAGCAATTTTTAGCAAAAAACCTTTGCCCAAATACAAGAGTGTCCTGCATTGCCAATGGCGTAATGAGTTGAATTCTGGTGAGCGCTGGAAGTTATGTTGCCATGTTGTTAGCAGTGTCACTGCCATGCTGTGCTAGGCCTCCTCCCTTTGCTAGAAAGTTCCTCCCCGCCATTGGCCAGAATCATAGAGTTGGAAGGGGTCATAGAGACCACCTAGCCCTTTACACCAGCATTGTCATTTAGAGGCTCTGCCTAGGTGCCACATCTCCCATTTTGCAGAAGAGTAGTAGTAGAAGAAGAGTTGGCTTTTATACCATGCTTTTCTCTACCGAAAGGAGTCTCAAACTGGCTCACAATCTCCTTCTCTTCCTCTCCCCACAACAGGCACCTTGTGAGGTAGGTGAGGCTGAGAGAGTTGGGAGAGAATGTGACTAGCCCAAGGTCACCCAGCAGGCTGCATGTAGAGGAGTGGGGCATCCAATCTGGTTCTCCAGATTAGAGTCCACCACTCAGGTGGAGGACGGGGGAATCAAACCTGGTTCTCCAGATTAGAGTCTACCGCTCTTAACCTAAACACCATGCTGTCTCCTACAAGCTAGCATGGGGACCACTGTGTGTGGCAGGATGTTGGACTGGATGGACCACTGATCTATCCGGCAGGGCTCTTATGTCCTTAGGTTCATTCACTAAAGCTCCCAGAGTAGGGAGTTGCCTACATGGAGTTGCCTCTCAAGATGTAGCAGAGGCCAAAAAGGTTTTCTGCAGAGATCCCCAAAAGCTTGCTGGCTACAGAAGAGGTCAGGAAAGGATAACTGAGAATACTTGACCAGAATGCAAAGGGTCTTTCTAAAGGAGATGGAATGTGCTTTCCTTTTAGACCTTGTGCCCTTTCCAAATGTAAGTTTGGGCAGACTGGGGAGCCATTACTGAAGCAACAAAGGTTATCTGTGAGCCCTTCTACCGTCAAATCTCGACCATGTGGACATGCAGGATCAAATGAGTAGCGATTCGTATGCCACCGCATGATGGAACAAAAATCTATCCTGGGGAATTAAAGGCATAAATCTTGGGGAGGGGGAGCAGTGGAATGGAGAGGGCTTCTCGCTAACCTGTTCCTGACATCTGGAATAGCAACTTGCCAGAACTTATCTGGTGTAAATGCCCAGCTGCAATTACGTGGCGTCAATGCAAAATACAAGTGTGTATGTGGGGGGGGGGCAGTGAGAAGCAGGAGCAATTTTTGTTTAATGCCTTGGCAGGTGATGAAAACAAAAAAAAAAAAAAAAGCATGCCATTAACGGTAGCAAATATCCCTTTTTAAAAGACCAGGTTAAAAGACGAAAAGAAGTTAATTGCCGGAGTCATTTAGTCGGCTCTTTTTCTCCGTAGGGGCCGTGACGATGCCTGCTAGATGTTCCACGCTTGATCTCTTGCCTGGATGACAGTTCAAAAGTTTTCTGCTGCCGTGATATTTTTACGCTTTCTGGGTTGCACAAATCGGCTGGCATTCCTCCAGCAGCCGGGCAGGGGCACAGTCCTTAATTTGTTAAGGTGAGGACTAGCAAATCGGCACCTTTGAGGGTGCGCCCTTTGTGACAGAAGTACAGGTATAAACGTTCACCTTGCCCGGGGCTGTCCCTGCGCTCCTTCTGCGTTTCTTGGGACAATTTGCATGGCCTGCTTCAAAGGCAGCTGTGAATTCTTAAGCTCCTGTGTTGGCTTTCTTTCCAGAATTCGGGTGACGTTAATTATTCTGGACTCGCTTCTTTAAAACATTCATGAAAGCAATGATCCCTATTAGCATAAAAAAAGAGAATGAGATACATTTGAGAGACAAGTAATAGGAAACCTCCGGAGAAGCTGTCAGATACGGGAAAAAATGGAAATATCATTGTCTGAAGTACAGTTGTCTACTCAACGTTGGGAAATTCCTAGAGATTGAGGGTAGAGCTTGACGCTGATGGAGAGTTTGGAGAGGGGAGCGACCTCAGCATGGTATCGTGCCATACATCATGCCGCTCTCCAAAACAGCCATTTTCTTTAGGGGAACTGATCTCTTCGTAGGGTTGCCAGGTCCCTCTCACCATCAATGGGAGGTTTTTGGGGTGGAGCCTAAGGAGGGAAGGCTTTGGGGAGGGGAGGGACTTCAATGGTATAGAGTCCAATTGGCAAAGCGGCCATTTTCTCTAGGTGAACTGACCTCTAGGGCTGTGCATATCAGTAAACCCAAGCCGAAAATAAAGCAGAATATCATCATTTAGTCTTATTTTCGGCTAGGGTTTACCAGAAAAAACAACAACACTTGAAACAGTTGAGCCAAATAGGCAATTACTGGAAAAAGTCGAATAATTCCCATATTTACCGGTATGAGTATTTGGCTTATTTTGGGTTTACCAAAAAAAATCGGGCCCAATAAACCCGAACCGCAAATTTATTGGAATTTTTTTTTGCACAGCCCTACTGACCTCTGTCAGCCGGAGATCAGTTGTAATAGCAGGAGATCTCAAGCTAGTACCTGGAGGTTGGTAACCCTATCTCTGCAGTCTGGAGGTTAGTTGTAACTATGGGAGATCTCCAGGCCCTACCTGGAAGTTGGCAAACCTAGTATGAGCAGTTGCTAATAGCGTACATGCACTACAAACTAATATTTATTTAATTGTAAGTGGTTTCCCCTAAAGAATCATTGGAATTGTAGTTTGGTGAGGAAGTGCTCCAAATTGTACCCCCCCCCCCCATTCTCCCACAATTCGGCCTGAATTTGTACAGACCAGGAAAAATTCCACCAGGTCATTCTGCCAAAGTAATAACTTGGACCATGGTGCTTATAGTAAGTCATAATGTATGATGCAGAGGACGGTCAGAATGGCAGGAGGGAGTGGGAACTTGTGTAAATGTTTAGTGTTTCTCAGAGTTCAGACGTGACATTGCTGAGACATTGGTTGTACATTGGTCATAAGAACATAAGAAAAGCCATGCTGGATCAGATCAAGGCCCATCAGGTCCAGCAGTCTGTTCACACAGTGGCCAACCATTTGCCTCTAGGAAGCCCACAAACAAGACGACTGCAGCAGCATTGTCCTGCCTGTGTTCCAAAGCACCCAATATAATAGGCAGGCTCCTCTGATCCTGGAGGGAATAGGTGTGCATCATGACTAGTATCCTTTTTTACTAGCAGCCATGAATACCCCTCTCCTCCGTGAACATGTTCACTCCCCTCTTAAAGCCTTCCAAGTTGGCAGCCATCACCACACCCTGGGGAAGGGAGTTCCACAATTTAACTATGTGTTGTGTGAAGAAATATTTAGCATTAAACACTTACCCACTTGACTACAACATCTTGTGACATGAAAACTGCATCAACTGTGGCGTCATTAATGACTACATACTTCTGGGGAGGAGATGAGAAAATATGAAGCTGACTGCGAACCTGTCTTTTAAACACAGCACGCCTTAACTGTGGGATATAGCCTGCAGACCTTATACTAGATTTTAAAGAAGATTGAATTTCTTTGATGATAGAGAGTTGACACATTCCAGAGTTCACCATTAGTTCTGAATCCTCAATGTAACAAAATACTGATCATTGTCCAGCAGAGAGGCAGTTGGGGGGGGGGGGGCTATTTAAGTTCCAATGACCTGACATTATCAATACTGATGTCTATTTTTTGTGTTAAAATTGATCTGCGAGTTAAACACGTTCAGTAGCTACTATTTTGTCACTCAACGTAAAGGAACACACTTGACTCATCACCATTTTTTGAACTCAAAACGAGAAACATTCTCAAACACCCCTAGCTGCAATTTACGTTTTAAAACTATGTGAAGATCCTTCACGGATCTCCCAGTATCCACTTTGGCTCTTAGCCATGCTATGTCTTTCTGCTTTAAACTTTGGAGGGAACAAAAATACCTGAAAGGATTGGAAGGAGATGTATTCAGAGCAGTAACTCATGCCGAGACACAGCCAGATGTATTCAGAACAGTAACTCATACAGAGACACAGCCAGTGACCTTCTGCAACGGCTTTGCATTGAGCATAGACTGAACAGGATTTTTCATTCTCTCCTGAAGCAGAGAGCATGCAGAATGACACACTCTCAAAGGAGGCCGGCAGCATCAAGGCATGGCCGGAGCCTCACAGAAGATTTTAATTATTGAATTAATTTATTTCTAGGGGCCACCTAGGCATTCTCTCAAATTGCATTAGCATTACCCAGCTCACAGTTTGAGAACTGCTGCCGTACGTGCCCGAACGGATTCCGTTGGGGACGAGGAACCCAGAGTTTCAAAGGTGGCTGTATCCTTGATGTACACCTAGGAATCCAAACTACACAGTCTCCAGTTACCCTTCCCGATCAATGCGGCAGACCTTTGTTTGCTCCTGGGACGGTGTCCTGCTTATCTGGCCTGCAAGAAGCCCATAAAAACCACTGGCAAGAGATTGCTCCCGCTGAGTGATATTCCGAATGCCCATCTCTGCCTCCAGAAATGACTGCTCATTGTTTACTGCCTTTATCTCAGCACCCGGACTCTCCTTGGTTCTCCTTCAGTGGCGCTGCTGGTTCACAGCAGAGGTGGAGGCAGAGAGGGGCAGGCAAGGAAGCTGGACCCTGGCTGTGCTCACAGCCAATGCTCACTCAGGTAAGTGGAATGGCCCTTAAGTGCTCGAATGTGCTGACACAGGAGAGCCAGTGAGCTGATACGGACGAGAGGGAATGCGTACAGCAGGCTGAACGGACGTGTGCAACTTGCTAACGTCTCTCTTTCGAGCAAGAGCTGCTGTCACTTGCTTTTCAAAGGGGAATTTTCAAGGCAAATGTAACGGTTCCTCCTCGAGGAAAACGTCTGAATATCTAAGGTTTTCAATATCCTTTCTGTCTCAACAGCCGAACTCCCATTTCAATTCTGCTTCTTTCCCGTGAGAATTGAACCCAGGGGTTTTTTAGTTTCCTGCTCCCTCCCCCCCCAACACACACACCATTTTTCACAGACGGTAGGCTGTGCATCAATAAATCAGTATCGCACATCAATTCAACTTCTGGCTCCTCAGTAGATAGCAAAAGCCAGACAATATGAAGAGGAAATAAGGTTGTTAGCCTCCAGGTTACGCTGAGATTAGCCCAAGGTCACCCAGCAAGTTCCCATGGCAGAGTAGGGATTCAAACCTGGGTCTCCCAGATCCTAATCTGACACGCTAACCTCTACACCACAGAAGAAGAAGAAGAAGAAGAAGAAGAAGAAGAAGAAGAAGAGTTGGTTTTTATATGCCAACTTTCTATACCACTTAAGGGAGAATCAAACTGGCTTAAAATCACCTTCCCTTCCCCCTCCCCACAACAGACACCCAGTGAAGTAGGTGGGGCTGAGAGAGTGTGACTAGCCCAAGCTCACCCAGCTGGCTTCATGTGTAGGAGTGGGGAAAGAAATCTAGTTCACCAGATTAGCCCCCCACCACTCATGTGTAGGAGTGGGGAATCAAACCCAGTTCTCCAGATCAGACTCCACCGCTCCAAACCACCACTCTTAACCACTGCACCATGCTGGCACAAACCCACCTGTCACATGCGATGATCCACATGTAACTGGCATTCCCTTTCTTTCTTTTTCCTTATGCAGGTGCCATCCATGCAAGAAATAAATTATGGAATTGGCCCTGGGAGCAAGGGACCCCCTGCAAAGAGGAATATCCATAGATCCTGGCTTTCCTTCCCTCAAACTTCAGCTTATACAAATGCAAATGTACCCTTCCTCCCAAGTGTCAGTCTCAAGGGCAGGCAGAACCCCCTGGCTTTTGACAGCCGGCGCTGGATTTTAAGCGACCGGAAGCCTGAGCTTTTGACAAGGTGACGGGTGCACCTGGGAGCCAGTACCTTCTGGCTGGCAGCTTCGCATCAACACAGGCAGCTTCCCAACTGCAGCCACATCTGTTCCAGGAGGTTTATGGGTGTCCTACAGCAAATAATCCCCCTTGGGATTGCCAGCTCCACAGATGGTAGCATTTAGTTTATAATCGCTGAAATGCTGGCACAACAGTTATGATGAAAGGCGCAAGCATCTTCAATGGCTTTGTCTTCTTTAACGCTGACATCCTGAGGTCAAGCGATCCATCTCCTGGGAATGCTCAGAGATATTAGTCAAAGCAGAAGCTCCCATCTTGTAGTTTTGCTGTGTGATTTATAAGTCACAGCTGCAAAACGGAAAAAGAGATGCTCTTTTTTGCACAATTTCTCCTTCTTGACTGCCTCCCGATCACCACTGTCTTCTCAGATGCATGGTAGACTTCACTCATTTTTGGGCAATCCAATCTGCTTGGCATGCAGAAAGTCCCAGGTTCAAACCCCAGCATCTCCAGTTAAGAAAGGGCCAGGTAGTAAGAACATAAGAAAAGCCATGCTGGATCAGTCTAAGGCCCATCAAGTCCAGCAGTCTGTTCACACGGTGGCCAACCAGGTGCTTCCAGGAAGCCCACAAACAAGACGACTGCAGCAGCATTATCCTGCCTGTATTCCACAGCACCTACTATAATAGGCCTGCTCCTCTGATACTGGAGAGAATAGGTATGCATCATGACTAGTATCCATGGATAGCCCTGTGCTCCATAAACATGTCCACTCCCCTCTTAAAGTCTTCCAAGGCTCTTATGTTCTCCAAATGCCAATGTTGTGTATGTCAGAATGCTACTTGTCTGGGGTTCATAGTAGGGGCAGCTGTGCCCTTTTGCCATGTTTGTTGGTTTCTCAAAAACATATGGTTAGCCACTGCAGAAAGTGAAATGCTGAACTAGGTGGGTGCCAAGGGTGTGTCACCATAAGTCAGCTGTGACTTGATGGCACACAGAAACACATACCAGAAAGATTGGGAATCGCTATTCTGCGGCGTTTATACTAGGGAGCTGTCCAAGGTCCTGTATAACTTGACCCAGCCAAGTTTCTGAAAACCTGCCACTAGACTTCCACCAAAGATCGGCCTCTACAAATCTTCCAGGTCTTGCTTAGATGACAGTATACAGCAAATGACTCATTTCATGATAGAACAGGTGAGGCTTTGGGACAGGAAGGAGGAGGAAATGAAACTTGCTTGCCTATCACCACCTCCAGCCCCACAGCAAGTAAAATTAGGGGAGGGGCTGTGGCTGAAAAAGCCCTGGATCTCATCAAGGACAGCTGCTCCATGAAGTTCTAAACTCTCTTCAAAATCCAACTCAGACTAAGTGCAGATTTAGTTTAGGTTATAGTTTGGTTTTTTTGAGCCTGATTATGAGGTAAGCTAAGAGCCAGAGTGGTGTAGAGGTTAAGAGTGGTGGACTCTAACCTGGAGAACCGGATTTGATCCCCCTCTCCTTCCCATAAAGCCTGCTGGGTGATCTTGGGCCAGTCACAGTTCTCTCAGGACTCTCTCAGCCCAGGCAGAGGCAGGCAATGGCAAACAACCTCAGTACGTCTCTTGCCTTGAAAACCCTATGGGGTCACTATAAGTCAGCTGTAACGTGATGGGAAAATCTCTCTCACACACATGAGGTAAGCTGGAGGGGGGTTCGTCCATCACTATTCATGTTGGAGTAATTGATTGGGTATGCATGCGTGAACTGTTTATAACAGCACTTGAGCAAAGTGTCTAGAGTTACCGCTTTCTTGGACCCCCTTCCCCAATGACAAGAACCCTAAACTCCAACATCTTTCCATGGACAATATTTTGCAGAAGGTCCTCATGCCAACTCCAAACACATGGAGCCATTTCCCCTGTAGTGTCAGTGTGAGGATTTTCGGTCCAGAAGTCCTCAATCTTTCACGTCCCATGGTTCTCGTGTTCCATGGTCCTCGTGTTCCAAGAGCACTGCTGGATCAGACCAGTGGTCCACCTAGTCCATCCTGTTTCACACAGTGGCCAACCAGTTATCTTGGAGGGTCAATTAAAAGGACACAGAGGCCATGGCCTTCCTATGATCTGGCCTCCTAGCATTGGTATTTAGGGGACTGACACCACTGGTTGGGGAGATTCCTGTATGATGTGGGAGAGCCAGTGTGGTGTAGTGGTTAAGAGTGTCATACCAGTACCTGGGAGACCCAGGTTCGAATCACCACTTGTGCCTTGGAAGCTTGCTGAGCGATCTTGGGCCAGTCACAGTTTCTCAGCCTAACCTATCTGACAGGGTTGTTGTGAGGATAAAATGAAGGAGAGGAGAATGATGTGAGGCAATTTGGCTCCCTATTGGGGAGAAAGGTGGGGTACAAATGAATTAAGTAAATAAATAAAAGCTGAATGATATCAAGCCATCCAAGGTAATGACCAACCTTCCAATTTAGCTTTTAGGGGCCAACACTATGATTCAGCTTATAGGGGAGGGGCTGTGGCTCAGTGGCAGAGCATCTGCTTGGCATGCAGAAGGTCCTATGTTCAATCCCCGGTATCTCCAGTTAAAAGGATTAGGCAAGTCAGTGATGTGAAAGACCTTTCTCTGCCTGAGACCCTGGAGAGCCACTGCCAGTCTCAGTAGACAATACTGACTTCGATGGACCAAGGGCCTGATTCAGTATAAGGCAGCTTCATGTGTTCATGTGTAAACCGGGTTGCTTTAATTCCAGGTTTGCAAGATGAAAATATGCTTGGAAGTTTGGAAGGACTGAGGGGAAAATACCGTAACTTGCAGATTGCAAGATGTTGGAACAGTGCCAAGGAGACTTGGTAACGTAATTTGCTCCCCTTGCATTACTATTTGAAAATAATGGGAACACGAGGACCATGGGACGTGAAAGATTGAGGACTTCTGGACCGAAAATGCTCACACTGACACTACAGGGGAAATGGCTCCATGTGTTTGGAGCTGGCATGCAGCCAGGCAGGCTTGAAGAGAAGTGGATGGAGTGGGGGGGGGGAAGGGGGAGATGAGGGGACTTCAAGGGGATAAAGACAAAAAAGAATTTTTTCAGCCTGGCAGGAAAGAATCGCAGGGAAAAGGGCGAGCCAACAGAGGGCACGGGGCCAGGACGGAGTTGTTATAATCCCTCTGAGGATTCATTTGCCAACGACTAAAGCAAAAGAAAGCGGTACCCTGAAAGAGAGACTAGCTATTTTGCAGCAATTAGCTGTCAGCGCCTGCTGCTGCTCTTGGAGGCAAGCCAGAGGCAAGGGAAGGAGAAGCACCCAGGTTCTCCGGAAACCAGGTGGATGGATTCAGCAGCATTTCTTCCCCCACCCCCACAGATGCTGATGCAGACAAGCATCCCTCCTTTGGGCACAGAAGCCTGTTGAGTCTCTTCATAAGTCTGGGCCTGGACAACCATTCTGACCTCTTCTGAAGACAGCTGGGGCAGAGAAATGGCTCAGAGACTGAGCTACAAAGCAGGAAGTCTTCCCAACCAGACTGCTGCTATGAATTTGCTCAGTGGTTTTAAACAACCTGCTCTCCATCTCGGCCTTCCCATCCCAGCACTGCAGTACGGGGAAAAATAATGCTGGCCTACCTTGCAGGGGTGCTGCAAGGATCGCAACACCATTCATGTATGTTAAATGCTTTGCCCCTGTCAAGTGCTACATAAATGCTAAAGTGTTCTTTGCATCAATGCTATTAATATTAACTGGAGAGCCAGTGTGGTGCAGTAGTTAAGGGCAGTGGAGCAGTGGACTCTAATCTAGAGAACTGGGTTTGATTCCCCACTCCTCCATATGAGTGGTAGATGCTAATCTGGTTAACTGGGTTTGTTTCCCCATTCCTACACATGAAGCCAGCTGGGTGGCCTTGGGCTAGTCACACTCTCTTAGCCCCAACTACCCAGGGTGTCTGTTGTGGGGGTGGAGGGAAGGGGATTGTAACCTGGTTTGATTCTCCCTTAAGTGGTAGAGAAAGTTGGCATCTAAAATCAACTCTTCTCCTTCTCCTCCTCCTCCTCCTCCTCCTCCTCCTCCTCCTCCTCCTCCTCCTTCTTCTTCCCTTTTCCTTGGGAACACTGGGAATGGTAGTGCCATCTGGCTTTCCACTTCTCCATGTTATCCTCACAATTTCCCTAAAGCTTTTGGTCCAAGGTCAGAGAGTGTTTTTTGATAGATTAATGGGAAATCAAACTGGGGGCTCCCATCTCCTAGTTTAACCTCTAACCACTATACCACACCACCCCTTTGATAAGCATACCCCCTCATAACCCTGTGGCCCACTGGGTGGGGCAACAGACCCAACCTGTGACCCCAGTCTCTGTCATATGTGATCTATGAATGCTCCTCTATTCCCAAATGTGCTCTCCCACTACAGACAGGACTGCAGTGTACAAACGGAAAAAGCTTCAAACATCTCCTCTATGCTGTTACCCCAAACAGTACTGGTCCAGGGAATTAAGTATTTGGCCTATTGTGGAAGACCATATGGCCAAATGGTCTTTTGAAATGGGCCAAATGGCACCCCCAGTGCTTGCACAGGGGGCCTTTACCTTTTTTTTTAGGGTGGAAGACCCTTCTGCACACTTGACATGGTTTCATCCAGAAGGGGAAGAGTACATGCAGTGACAGAGGAGGACACACAAGTTACATATGAATGTGGTGGAGTCCACAGGTTGGGTCCTATGTCCCCACTGTCATGGAAATCGACCCATAAATGCAGATATCTCATTCATTCATCTACCTTGTAGCTATACACACAAGTGTACAAAATGATTTGCATGTACTTCACTCATAAGAACATAAGAAAGGCCATGCTGGATCAGACCAAGGCCCATGAAGTCCAGCAGTCTGTTCACACAGGGGCCAACCAGGTGCCTCTAGGAAGCCTACAAGCAAGATTACTGCAACAGCATTCTCCTGCCTGTGTTCCCAAGCACCTAATATAATAGGCATGCTCCTCTGATCCTGGCGATAATAGGTATGCATCATGACTAGTATCCATTTTTACTAGTAACCATGAATTCCCCTCTCCTCCATGAACATGTCCACTCTCCTCTTAAAGCCTTCTAAGTTGGCAGCCATCCCCACATCCTGGGGCAGGGAGTTCCACAATTTAACTATGTGTTGCGTGAAGAAATACTTCATGCTTGGTGGATGTCTGTGTTCCTCAGAGGCCTGTATATGTTGCATGATGTTTCCATTTTTAGGGACAACACTTGGGAGTTGAAGGATTTGACAAAAGGAATGCCTGTGTTTTCTTTTACAAAAAGTGAAAAAAAAATCAATCCTTGACCTTTAGAGGAGTTTATGAATTCCTGGCGTAGCAATCGATAGGCATTGATTTCTCTCTGTTTGCGTGGGCTTCCCGTGTATGCTCTCGAGTGATGAAGGAGGCATTTTTCTTCTGCTGTGCCTGAGAAGGGACGGAGAAAGATGCTCCTTTTCATTTCTGTTTGTTTCCGGATGTTGCCGTTGTGAATGGTTTCAGCCCATCTGCTTTCGTTGCCAATATTGACAGTTCACTTGTCTCTTGTACACAACTGACAGGCAGTTTGTACATAAAATGTGTATCATTTAAACATATAACATAGGCATTGTGTATAATGTGTAAAGGTTACAGTGTTGGGCTAGCATCTGAGAGACTTAGGTTCAAATCCCCAGTGCGCCATGAAGCTGTCTGGGTGACTTTGGACCAATCATTCTCTCTCACCTTAACCTACATGACAGGGATGTTGTTGTAAGAATAACATGGACAAGGAGAAGAGGAGAAGGAGGAGGAGGAGGAGAAGAGTTGGTTTTTATATGCCGACTTTCTCTGCCACTCAAGGAAGAATAAAACCAGCTTACAATCACCTTCTTTTCCCCTCCCCACAACAGACACCCTGTGAGGTAGGTGAGGCAGAGAGAGCTCTAAGACAGCTGTGACTAGCCCAAGGTCACCAAGCTGGCTTCATGTGTAGGAGTGGGGAAACCAACCCAGTTCCCCAGATTAGAGTCTACCGCTCCAAACCACCGCTCTCTACCACTACACCACGCTGGCTCTCCACGCTGGTGTTGCAAACTACTCTGAGTCCCCATTGAGGAGGAAAAAAGCTGATTATCATATCTAAACAAATAAATAGATATTATTCTGTCAGTACACAGATAAATTGGGGGGAGGGGAAGCAAGCACTGAAATAATTATTTGTGGCTTTGATTCAGAATCAAAATTGAAATGAGGAGATGCACCAGCCAGATGGAAAATTCATCAGCATCCTTTGTCCTGAGCAAAGTGAAAATGGTGTCATCTCTACTATTCTGCAGATGATAAAATATGGTTTCCCCCTGCTCTAACCTTTCCTCCATGATTGTGATGGTCCTAGTGGAAACTGATAGGCTGGTGAAAGCCGCTTGGGATTTAAATTAGTACAAGTCTGAACTCCTCAGGGGCCACCCCAGAAATGGCCTATTTGGGAAACTGAATGTTCTCTGTTCCTGATAGCATGTGATGGATTCTAGCATGCGCGTCATGGTAGCTGCATCCTATCACCCAGGGAAATGGCTGTTCTTTGATACAGCATACTTAAGTGCTAATGGGGGAAGAGGCGGGCAAATAAGTAGGGAGATGTTGTCAAATTCTGCAAGACTGCTGGTTCAGTTCACATATCCCCTCTTTTTGCTTTGGCTACTCCCCCATGTGAATCAAACCCAGGATTCCTTTCACGCTGTTTTGTGTTCCTGCACATCAGATCCTCCCTCCAACTCTCAATGTTATTTATCCATCAACAAATCAGTATGATGCATATTAAAAAGGTAAAGGTAGCCCCCTGTACAAGCACCGGGTCATTACTGACCCATGGGATGACATTACATCCAGGGGTGGTTGGCCATTGCCTTCCCCAGTCATCTACACTTTACCCCCAGCAAGCTGGGCACTCATTTTACTGACCCTGGAGGGATGGAAGGCTGAGTCAACCTTGAGCCGGCTACCTGAAACCGACTTCCGTCGGGATCGAACTCATGTCCGGAGCAGAGCTGTTGACCGCAGTACAGCAGTTTACCACTCTGCGCCACGGGGCTCTTGATGATGCATATTGGATACATATAAATGATGTCCACGGTCCATATCAATTGTATCAAGAAAGCAAATGAATCACCAATACCAACTCATTTCATATTAACATCTCATTTCTGGCCGGGAGAGATGTCCTGGGGAATTTCTTCAAATTCCCTCCTGATGGTTGGCAGTCAGTGGTGGGGCCTTTTGATTTCCTAGGGCCTTGCTCAGTCATGCCATCCCCCTTGGTGAGACCAGAAAGCTGAGAAAGGAATAAATTGTGGCTGGGGAACCTAGGGAAGAGCCTCTGAAATTTCCCTTCCTGCTTTGACTTGCAGAGGGTAATCTAACTGCTTTCTTCTCTCTTAGGGAGCCACTGGTACCGCAATGCCATTGGTGGCCTTTGCAGCAATCACCACCCTCATCTCAGACCTTTTTGCATGTCTAACAACCAACACATCTCAGGAAAGGCGTGCAAACTGCCACAGTTCAATGGGCCTGGACGCAAAAGGAAGAGATATATGTAACCCTTTTGCTTCCAAGGGCATATGGAGGCATATGGAGATGAATTCAACTAGTCTATAAAGAATCTCATTACTTAGTAGGCATTTCTCAGATACTGTCACCATCTCCAAGTGGTGTAAGAGTCTTGCAAAGTGAGAGAGGAAATAAGCCTGTTCTGCTCAGCTGGAAGAAAGGCTCATTGCTTTAATGTGTGAACGCTGTAGAGCGTTGGAGCTAATCGGATCTTCGTTAGATTAGCCCAAACACACACAGGGAACATTCCCTACTCGTGGCGCAGAGCCAAGCATTGTGTGCAAGCTGCTCGCTCGCTCCGGCGCCGGCGCTCGCTTTATCGTTAATGGCGATAAGTGCTCGCGACAAGTTGACCTCTGCTAGGTGGCATTTACCTTGTCAGATTGAGAGGGAGAGAAGGTGAGCACAGAGCCACCCGGGGCCCATTTCCTACCTGCTCTTGAACGGAGGTGCAGGCGCGCCTGGCGCTCCACACTCTATATATACATAAATGAGATTGGCGTCCTCCCACTGTTCTCCGAAGCAAAAATGGCTTTCGCTGACAGTTGTGGAACAGATGAAAGGTGCCAGCGGAGTGACGGGAACAGAAGGTTCTGCGTCTCGCCCAGCTGTTAATAACTCGGGAGGAGGGTTAGAGCCAGCGGAAGAGTGACGCTCGAACGTGTGTTAAAGTGCATGTGGAAAGTGGCATGGGCTAGCCAGGCATAAAAGGGCTGCAAATCCTTCCCTTTCTATTATAGTGTCTCACAATGCCCTTGCTCTTGCTTCCTGCCCCTGTCTGGAATGCCTTCCAAGTGCATCATGCCTGCAGCGTTGCCAGGTTGCTCTCTTCCTTTACAGTGAAGCTTTCAGCTCAGTCCTCTGGACTTGACCTCTAACCAGAAATGCTCCAGAAGAGTTCCATAAGAACATGAGAACAGCCATGCTGGATCAGACTGAATGCCCGTCAAGTCCAGCTTTCTGTTTATACAGCAGCTGGCCTCTAGGAAGCCCCAAGCAGGGTGACTGCAACAGCATCCTCCCACCTGTGCTGCCCAGCAATTGGTAGAAAGAAACACACTGTCTCTGGATGAAGAAGAAGAAGAAGGAGAAGAAGAAGAAGAGTTGGTTTTTATATGCTGTCTTTCTCTACCATTTAAGGAAGAATCAAACCAGCTTACAGTCACCTTCCCTTCCTCTCCCCACAACAGACACCTTGTGAGGTAGGTGGGGCTGAGAAAGTTCAGACAGAACTGGGACTAGCCCAAGGTCACCCAGCAGGCTTTATGTGGAGAAGTGGGGAAACTAGCCAAGTTCACCAGATTAGAGTCTGCTGCTCATGTGGAGGAGTGGAGAATCAAATCCAGTTCTCCAGATTAGAGTCCATCTCTCCTAACCACTACACCACACTGGCTCTCAACTACAGGTTATACCTGAAGGTAGGGAGACAGGTTTCTCCTCAAACTTAATAGTGTTCATGAAAGCAACATTGGACTTTCCTCCACAGTTTTGAATGGCAGTCGTTCACACCCATTTCAGAAAATTAGGCAGTGTTCTGTGTGTGACCCTAATGAAGAAGAAACATGCTCCAGAAGTGCAGAGTTCAGCTTCAGAGGTTTCTCAATGTGTAAGTTTCTCTCGCAGCAGCACAGCATCATGGGTTTTCTAATCCTAATTTGTCTTTTGTGCATCCCTCTGACTCTTGCATGGATATGTAATGCTTGTTGCTGTGGCATTTAAAATCACCAGTCATGGCACTCTGTATGCAAACAGCTCTCTTTGAGTTCTTGCGTATAGCCTGATACTTGAAGCGAAACAGTAGATGTTTGCTAAATGGGCACTGATGGGCAGTTTGTGTTCCAAGCGCCTGGAATTCAAGTTACATGCTGTTGCCAGAGTGGAGGCAGGAAGTGGACTGTGCTTTGTTTAGCAGAATTATTGAGAAGGGAAAAGAGAGAGTTGGAGAGAAGCAGCAATAGTTTGTATCTGGCTGGCAGAGAGATGAGTTTGGGGATTTGAATCATGTGCATAATATTGCTGCAAATTGATTTCTGTATCAGCCTTTGCTTCCTTAACTTATATCAAGGACATGCATTCATATATATTTTTTGTAATGAAGGAGGGATTCTAATTAAAACCCAGTTGTTATGACAAACAGGGGAACTTCGAATGTTAGTTAATATTCAGAACTTTCCATTATTCTGGAAGTTGGAGAGTTAAAACTCACTGCCAAAATAGGCATGATGGTGTCCTTGCAACATAGTGGGATGAGGTGCTCATGCCCTCCCCCAGCGTGGTGTAGTGGTTATGAGCAGTGTTTTGGAGTGGTGGAGTCCAATATGGAGAACCGGGTTTGATCCCCCGCTCCTCTACATGAGCGGCGAACTGGATTTGTTTCCCCACTCCTCCACATGAAGCCAGCTGGGTGACCTTGGGCTAGTCACAGAGAGGCTCTCAGCCTCACCTACCTCACAGGGTGTCTGTTGTGGGGAGGGGAAGGGAAGGTGGTTGTAATCCAATTTGATTCTGCCTTAAGTGGTAGAGAAAGTCGGCATATAAAAACCAACTCCTCCTCCTCCTCCTCCTCTTCTTCTTCTTCTTCCTCTTCTTCTTCTTCTTTCTAAAATGGCTGCCCCCACAGCTTTTTTGTTGCTTGAAAATGTGTGGAGGGGGAGAAAGAAGGGTGCCACACTGCAGGTGACCCGGATTGCCCCCTCATGCCATTTTTAAGTCCTTTTGAAATGGTGGCGGTGTCCTTGTGATGGCCATAAGGACATTGTCATGTCTAGGTTGGCCCTCAGATGGGGAGAGAGCTGAGAGAAGTCTGACAGGGATGCTTTCCAATCAGCAGAACTTCACAGATCTTACCACAGAGAAGAAATTTCGTAAACGGTGATGGTTTGCATAGCATTTTGCCTATCCTAGCTGGGAATTGATTCTACATAATCCCACAATGCTCTTTGCCTTTGCTATTTCTGTTTTCATCAACCAAAGCAGAGTTGCACTCTTGAAGTCAATGGGCTTAGGTGTAACTCCAAATTAGGATTGCACTGTAAATGTTGGTCCTTTTCTATTAGCATTGCTTGGTACTTCTTATTGATCTATGTATGAATGAGTGATTGATTTGCTACTGTGTGAGAGAGTGTTGCTATAGATCTAGCGTTTGAGGGTTCCCCCCATATTCCCTCTAGTTGTCCAGTTTATTGATTATGCTCTCTCTCTCTCTCTCTCTCTCTCTCTCTCTCTCTCTCTCTCTCTCTCTCTCTCTCTCTCTCTCTCTCTCTCTCTCTCTCTCTCTCTCTCTGTGTGTGTGTGTGTGTGTGTGTGTGTGTGTGTGTGTGTGAAGTGCTGTCAAGTCGCTTCCGACTCATGGTGACCCTATGAATGAAAGTCCTCCAAAATGTCCTATCTTTGACAGCCTTGCTCAGATCTTGCAAATTGAAGGCTGTGGCTTCCTTTATTAAGTCAATCCATCTCTTGTTGGGTCTTCCTCTTTTCCTGCTGCCCTCAACTTTTCCTAGCATGACTGTCTTTTCCAGTGACTCTTGTCATCTCATGATGTGACCAAAATACGACAGCCTCAGTTTAGTCATTTTAGCTTCTAGGGTCAGTTCCGGCTTGATTTGATCTATAATCCACTGATTTGTTTTTTTGGCAGTCCACGGAATCCGTAATACTCTCCTCCAACACCACATTTCAAAGGAATCTATTTTCTTCCTATCAGCTTTCTTCACTGTCCAGCTTTCACACCCATACAAAGTAATAGGGAATACGATGGCATGAATTAATCTAGTCTTGGTGGCCAGTGACACATCCTTACACTTAAAAATCTTTTCTAGCTCCTTCATGGCTGCCCTTCCGAGTCTCAATTTCCTTCTGATTTCTTGACTGCCGTCTCCCTTTTGGTTGATGGTGGAGCCAAAGAATAGAAAGTCTTGAACAATTTCAATTTCCTCATTGTCAACCTTAAAGTTGTGTAATTCTGCTGTAGTCATTACTTTTGTTTTCTTGATGTTCAGCTGTAGTCCTGCTTTGGCACTTTCTCTTTTAACTTTTAGCAGTAGTCGTTTCAAATCCTCACTATTTTCTGCGAATAATGTAGTGTCATCAGCATATCTCAAATTATTAATGTTCCTCCCTCCAATTTTCACTCCACCTTCATCTAAATCTAATCCAGCTTTCCTAATTATATGTTCTGCATATAGATTGAAGAGATAGGGAGAAAAAATACATCCTTGTCTGACACCTTTGCCAATTGGAAACCATTCCGTTTCTCCATATTCTGTTCTAACTGTGGCCTCTTGTCCGGAGTACAGGTTGCGCATTAAAACGATCAGATGTATTGGCACCCCCATTTGCTTTAAAACCAGCCATAGCTTTTCATGATCCACACAGTCAAAAGCTTTGCTGTAATCTATGAAACACAAGCTGATTTTCTTCTGAAATTCTCTCATATGCTCCAGTAACTAGCGTATATTTGCAATATGAACTCTAATGCCTCTTCCTTTTCTGAAACCAGTTTGAACATCAGGCATTTCTCGTTCCATGTATGGTAACAGCCTTTGCTGTAAGATTCTGAGCATCACTTTACTTGCATGAGAAATTAATGCGATGCTCCGATAGTTGCTGCAATCTTTGATGTCTCCTTTCTTGGGAATTGGAATGTAAATGGATCATTTCCAGTCTGTGGGCCATTGTTTTGTTTTCCATATCTGTTGGCATATTCTTGTCAAGATTTTGATGGACTCCATTTTCTGTGGCTTGTAACCCTATTCTGTGTATAGGGTTAGTTTTCTCCCTCCCTCTCTCTCTCTCTCTCTCTCTCTCCATCTATAAAACTATTCACTAAAGTGTACTCACAGTGCCATCCTAAGCAGAGCTATATCCACCTGAGCCCATTTAACTCTTGTTGTTTTGTTTGTTCTCACAGTCAGGATGCTGCCAACTGCTGGAGAAGCAACTGTTTGTGAGCAGTTGGATCAACATAAATGCCGGTACAAAATGCTGGCCAATGGCTGTAAATAAAAGTATCTATCTATCTATGCCTGTAAAAAGCATGTTTAGTCCACTCTACCTCCAGGGGGAGCTATAATGTCCTCCTTTCTTGCCCTCCTCCTTCACTTCTTCCCATCTGCAGCATCACCTTGGCAGCAGCACAGTGGTACCTCCCAGGGGGAAATCTCATCCTTCTCCCCTTCCTTCACTCACTCACCCATTGCTGTCTCTGCTGTACTAGCTTACATGGCAATGGTGTCAGCTTGGGTTCCTGCTCCTCCCCCCAGCTGGGACCCACAAAAGACTCATGGTGGAGGGGGACTCTTGCTCATTCTCCACTCCCCCCATGCTATCCACCTGCCTTCCATTGCTCTTTCCATCCTCTTGTCCTCCTCCATCCAGCTCCCACTCTCCCCCATGCCTCCCCCACCCACCTGCAGTTCCACCACCTCCTTTGCCTATGACTCAGGTGGCAGCTGTTCCTCTCTACCTCCCCCATCTCCCACATATTCCCACCTTCAATGGCAATGGACTGACAAAGGTATTTGGGAGAACACCCCCCCCCCCATTTTTATAAACCTTGGGGATCCCCTTAGTTTGTAGAAATATTTGTTTTCACTCTACATGGCTCCAATCTGCAGATTTAAGTTTCTGCATATGGGGACATGTTGAGAATTAGTTATATTGATAAAGACCTTGTAAATTCTCTGTATATCCTCCTCCAAAAGAGACCCAGAAATGAGAGAACGTGGGAAAACACCTGCAAAGTATTTCATGGATGGATAAACAAATAGTGCAGGTTCTACAGAAAATTGTAGATTCTAGTTAGTCTGTCAACAATTTTTGGAATAGCATTGCTGTAATAAAACTGTCACTTTGAACCATTTATTGTGACATCTGGTGGGGTGGGAAGATGGTTCAAGAATGAAGATGAGCGGGGAAAAGCTGCAGGTAGAGTTCAAGGACATGAAGCTTCACAGCCCACACATTAAGTTGGAAACCTCTGGCATAGAAAAGGTTCTGCTTCTCTGGGCTTGCTATTTTCTCGTACTCCTGGCTAGGTCTTTAGGAAAATGAGAAGAACCCTAGCAGATCAGCCCAGTGGTCCATCTTGGCTAGCATCCTGTTTCACAACATGGTCAACCAGTTGCCCTGGAGAGCCAACAAATGTCATATAGCGTGGTGTAGTGGTTAAGAGCGGTGGTTTGGAGCGGTGGACTCTGATCTGGAGAACCGGGTTTGATTCCCCACTCCTCCACATGAGTGGCAGATGCTAATCCAGTGAACTGGGTTGGTTTCCCCACTTCTACACATGAAGCCAGCTGGGTGACCTGGGGCTAGTCACAGCTCTCTTAGAGCTCTCTCAGCCCCACTTACCTCACACGGTGTCTGTTGTGGGGAGGGGAAGGGAAGGTGATTGTAAGCCAGTTTGAGTCTTCCTTAAGTGGTATAGAAAGTCGGCATATAAAAACCAACTCTTCTGATGATGATGATGATGCCACCTAGCACTGGGTTTCAGAGGTTTGCTACCTCTGAATATGGAGGTTCCCTTTTGTCACCATGGCCAATAACTATTCATGGACCTCTCCTCCATGAATTTAACACCATTTTAAAGCCAACAATGCTTGTGGCCATCACTACCTGCACTGGCAGTGAATTCCACAATTTGATTATTCAATGAATAAAGTCCTTCTGCCTGCCCTTCTCCTTTCTATTAGGGACGCACAGTCAAATGGTAACTAACCAAATCTGAGCACATAGTTTATTATATCAAATTAAAAAAAAAAACTAATGACCTTCACAGCAAATTGGGGAAGATAATTAATCCTGAGGATTCCAGCACAGTTTCAATTTGACGAGGGCTGTGATAAGTGGAGAGGGGAGTGAGTTTGCGGACAGGGAACATGACAAGCACATTTACCAACCACCAGAGTATATCGATGTTACCATCAAATAGGTCTTGTGTACTGATAGGCCTCTGGGTGCTGCATTTCCACCAACCTTTGTAGAACTTTTTTTCTGATCCCATAAAAGCAAGAGCAAGACTCTTTGAGTGTGCTGACTAATTTCTAATGTAGAAACTGAACATTTATAGGGTCTTTGCCAATTATTTTGTACTACTACTGCTTTATAATTGCTCTACTGTGTATGTACAACAGGGCATTACTTTATGCCCATTTTATTGGGGTTCCCAGTCTGTCTGTTGGGTAACTCTATATGTTTTTTTTTCTTGACTGCTCTACATTTTTGCCCTCTTCCTGAAGTCTCTGAACGTCATTCTGTGCTCGTTTTGCAAGTGAGCATGTTCAGTGCCTCTAAAGCAGGAATGCTTTCTCCTATCTGAGTGATGTGAGTCATACAAAGTGACCCCAATCATACCATAAAAGCACAGACTGCAGCCAGAAAACCTTCTTCTTCATCTTCTTCTTCATCTTCTTCTTCATCTTCTTCTTCTTCTACTACTACTACTACTACTACTATTACTACTACTACTACTACTACCCCCTTTAAGGAGTCTCAAACTGGCTTACAATCACCTTCCTTTCCCCACAACAGACACCTTGTGAGGTAGGTGGGGCTGAGCGAGTCCGGTGGGAACTGTGACTAGCCCAGGTTCACCCAGCAGGCTTCATATGGAGGAGTGGGGAAACCAACCCAGTTCTCACACTGACCACTTTACCTGGATGGGAGGTTTGGCCCCACGAGGCAGGAGCCGCAGAAGTAGCCCCCATGGATGCCGAGCCCAGCCGGCCTCCGGGCACACCCTCCGCTCTTTGATTTAATCTGACAATTTAGCCTGCCTTGCCTCCTGTCTCCCCTAATATATACACATTTTGTTTGATCTCCTACAAAACTTCCCTCTGTGTTCTCCTGCAGTCATAATAAATCCGGGCCCCTGGAAGACGCTGCACCACAGAAGCCTGTAAATGACAACAAAAAAGAAGGATTTTAAACATTTAGAGTTTCTTAAATGTGACACCTCCCCCTGCAAAGATACCGACGATGCACTGAATTGTTTACCAGCTCCTCTTCTTTCATGAAATACAAGGCCAATAAAAGCCTGGAAATGCGCAAGAGCTGTGTTAGTTATCCCCATATATGTAAATCATATTCTTTCTTCCGAAAGAAACATTTCAGATCAGATGGAGGTGAAATGCTGATTTATTATTAGAAACATACATGGCAGCTCTCGACAGAGACTTGCCCGCATATCGCGAATTAATTTAAGATGGTATAACTTGGAGGAGGGAGAAGGAATACAGCGCTTGGGGAAATTTATTTCAGTGGGTACGATGTGCTTTTTTTTTAACCGTCTAGTGGAAAGTGGAAATGGTCCCTCTAAGTACCTGCCTGGTAAATGGTAGGTTAGAGATCAGTTTGCTGTCATCATTATAGGCAATGGGAAGCTGCCTTTGGAAATGTTTCCAGCCCCTTCAATGCACAAGCACAGTGGATCTTATAATAGCCAGCAATAAAGCCAAAATATACATGCAGCAGCAACCTGGGAATTTTAGGCTGACTATAAGTGGCTATTTTGGCCTTTGATTCCCCTCCCAACTCAACAGAGAGGGTTTTTTTTCTCTCTCCCCCCCCCCCGACAACCTCTTCCTTCCATCTGCCCAGAACCAGGAAATGAGACTAAAAAAGCAGACACCTTTTGGCCTGTATTTGAATGAAAGATCTTTAATCTGGGTCTAGAAATCGGGCTTTGGTGTTCCATGGAGGATATGGAAGGATGATCATTAGAAGTACCTGCTGCTGACCCCGAGCAATGAGAACGAATCCTTTTCCTCCAGATATTGACAGGCTCAGAGTAAAAGAGCACAGTCCTTTGCGAGACCCCTGTTTAGCAGACTGCAACCTATGAGTTCATTAGAATTGCAGGCAGATGTCCAAACCATGTGCAAAGGCTTTCCCAAAGCTACTTCTTGCAGAAAAAAAATTACTGGGAACCATTGAATGAAAAAACAGCTAGCGGAAATCACTCATTGTTCTGCTCCTGAAGGAAGAGTAAGTGGTTCCATCCCTCAGGAATAGGTATGTGGGGACAGGACGTCAGCCCCACCCTTGAACATCAATAGGGTCGCCAACCTCCAGGTGGTGGCTGGAGATCTTTTGCTGTTACAACTGATCTCCAGTTGACAGAGATCAGTTCACCTGGAGAAAATGGCCACTTTGGCAATTGGACTCCCTCCAGTTTGGCATTGGAGCCCCTCCACTCTCCAAACCCCACCCTCCTCAGGCTCCATTTCCAGAATCTCCAAGTATTTCCCAACCCAAAGCTGGCAACCCTAAAGATCAAACATGTTGGCTCCACCCTGAGTGAGTGCATTGGTTCCAGCTCATTCCCGGATAGCTTCATTTAAAAACAGATATTATATCTGTGATTCTTTTTCGGTTCTATGATTGTATATGTTACCTCACTTGGATTGTCCAGGCTTGCCTGATCTCATTAGATCTCAGAAGCTAAGCAGGGTCAGCTCTGGTTAGTACTTGGATGGGAGACTACTAAGGACATCTGAGTTGCTATGGAGAGGCAGGCAATGCAACCCACTTCTGTCTGTCTCTTGCCTTGAAAACCTGATGGGGTCACCATATGTAGGCTGTGAGTTGACGGCACTATATGCACACATATGTTATTATCTTTGGTTTTGTTGTGCCTAATTTCTGTCACTGTCACTGATGATTCTTTCATTTCTTTTATGGCATTTTTATGTATATACAATTTATATGCTTCTCATATAATCATTTGTTTAACAGGCAAAATAAATAAATAAATGATAGGTTCATTTCTACCAAGAGAAGAACAAAATAGAAATGGAGGTATTCATATCAAAGCCAGATTTCATCTTCATCCTTATTTATAAAGAAAACCACCATCTATGGTTATTCCTGTGAACACTTCGGAGTTGCCAGCCTCCAGGTGGGGCCCAGAGCTCTCCCAGAATTGCAACTGGTCTCCAGACTTTGGAGAAGTTTAGTAAACGTTGGGTCAGGAGGTCCAATTTTATGGGCCTGCAAAGGAGTCTCCTCCATCCTCCAGGCATTTGTGAACCGAGCTGTCCATTGTTTTTCAGGTTCAGAAGTTCAGCATTGTGGAGGACTGGTGGAAAGAGCCAATTTGCAGTCTGGTGCCTCAAAGTCTTGGGGCTCCATTTGTATCTGGGGCGCATAGCATGATGTCCATGCAAATTAGCTTCCAAACTGAGGAAAATGGCTTAAATGCAAGAAAAATAAGGCATGGAAAACATTTCTTTTGGTGGCAAATGACATCCTGTGAACAGTCCTTTATTATAGTCAACCAAAATCTGATTTCAAGAGATGATCATGGTGCGGGGAAACAAAGCCTCTACTCAGGGTGACCTCCAGTTTGAAAGCAGGTTTTCAGGGGATGGTGGTGGTGATATCAGAGCCTGCTGAAGTCATGACCAAGGCAGCTCTTGCGAAGGAGATTGCTCATCTGTGCGGGTGAGGAGTCTTCTTTAAAAGCCGAATAAGTAGCTGTAGAAGTGATTGTTTTTTTTAGATGGTGGGTATATCCCTCCTGACGGGACTGGGTGAGCCCTGTCTTTTAAAGTGCAGCTCAGCTCACTGTCAGTTGGACAGACCAAGTGGTAATTACATGACCCCTACCTCAAAAGGGCCCCCAACTATGGGGCCCTAAAAATACCAATCCAAAAAAAGAACAATGGGAGAAAGCACAGAGCTGTCCATCTGAGCAAAGGCGAATAGCCGAACCCGAAAAAGCCGAATAAATATTCAGCTTTTTCAGGAATTGCCTATTTGGCTTTGGGCAGATTCCCAGGTTTCGGTGTTCTGTAAAATCAAAAACGCAAATATTGCCGAAACAGCTAATTTCAGGTTTATTTTCTGTTTGGGTATATCGATATGCACAAACCTACTGGTGAGATAAGTTAGGCTGGCCAACTTCACCCAGTGAGCTTTGATGGCAGAATGGGGACTTAAAACTGGCCTCCCAAATCACTGAATTGGCTCCCATACTGTCTACCAGATACAGCTGGTAGACAGTATTATGATACAACTTACCACAGCCTGCCTAACCAATAAGTGAGTCCTACTTAGAATCAGATGGGCCTCGCTGTCAATTGCAGTGAGAGTTCCATACATGACGATAATAGAACGGTATTGGTGTTGAATATTTGCATATAATTTACATAAGTCTTTCTCGAGCACTAAATGCATATTCCTGGAAAAGAGCCAAAAGGAAGAATCAAATTTAAAACCTGTGTCAAAGTGCCACAGAACACATTAAATTAGAGGTTCCTGGATTTCCTTCCCCGCAACACAGACACAGCACCTATCTATAGCTCCTGGGAGTGATTTCTGCTTGAGAAATTGCACAGGGATGGGTTAAAGTTAGGAACAAGGAAGGTTGGACACCCTCCTTTTCCTCTAATATTTTCTCCCAGGTGTCCTCCCTCACCATCTTGCTTGCAAGCCCTTGACTCACGGTCAAGCATTGTTGTTATTCAGAGTTCAAGGTTGTCAGTTATTTAAGCTTTTAAGCTACTGATGTGATAGTAAGTCCCACAAAAATAATTAACTGATAACAAATTTTAAAAGCCACGGCTAACCTTTATAGCAATACAAGTTGCTAGCAGTTCCTGGACAACCCTAGATTACTTCCGTGCTTCAGACAGATGAAAAGTCTCCTTGGAGAAGAAGATCTCCCACCTGTCATCAGAGCCAGCATGATGTAGTGGTTAAGAGCAGTGGACTCTAATCTGGACTCTAATCTGGAGAACCAGTTTGATTTCCCACTCCTCCATTCTAATCTGGTGAACTGGGTTGGTTTCCACACTCCTCCACATGAAACCAGCTGGGTGACCTTGGGCTAGTTACAGTTCTCTTAGAGGCTGAGCTCTCTCAGCCTTACCCCACAAGGTGTCTGTGGTGGAGAGAGGAAGGGAAGCCAGTTTGATTCAACTTAAAAGGTAGCGAAAATCAGCATATAAAAACCGACTCCTCTTCTTCTTCTTCTTCTTCTTCTTCTTCTTCTTCTTCTTCTTCTTCTTCTTCTTCTTCTTCTTCTTCTTCTTCTTCTTCTTCTTTTTCTTCCGATTAGGAAGAGGCTGGTGTTAATTAATAACCCTTTCTGGCATTTAATGCCCCCAAACAGGAGACACAAGAAGGCACATATTTATATTTATATGTGCCTTCACTTGGCAACCATCTTGGCTCCTTCCAATACCCTCCTTTTGCTCTAACATTTTCTCCACCATTGACTCATGTGCCCTTCCCCTTTCTCCAATGGTGATGGGCAGAGCATGCAGCAAGGAGCATGGGTAGGTGGAGAGATCATAACCCAATGGGCAGGCTGTAAGGGGATGCAGATATAGCTAGGGTTGTCAGGTCCCTCTTTGCCACTGGCAGGAGGTTTTTGGGATGGAGCCTGAGGAGGGCAGGGTTTGGAGAGAGGAGGTACTTCAATGCCATAGAGACCAATTGCCAAAGTGGCCATTTTCTCCAAGGGAACTGATCTCTATTGGCTGGAGATCAGTTGTAATAGCGGGAGATCTCCATCTAGTACCTGGAGGTTGGCAACCCTAGATTTAGAGCAGCAGTGCACCCCACCAGAAGTCCTGGACCCTGGCAGTTGCCCCACCATGGGGTATACTGACACCAGCCCTAGTGAGTCAGCACGCTGGAGACTAGTCATGCCTTTTCAGTGCCTATTTATTTATGGATGTGCAAGCACCCTGGGCCCCAGCAGCTTCCCCACCTGAGCATATGCTGATGCTAGCCCTGACACAGGCATAAGGGAAAGCAAATGGTAAGATTTTTTTAATTCAGTGATTATAATCACTGTGTAACTGATAGGTTTCCTCACTATTTATTTATACTGTTAGCTGCTTAGTGGCACACAGCCACAATTAGTGTGTGCAGGAGGGGAAAGCAAGTCTCACATGAGGCTGTGAGAGAAATTGAGAATATACATGTGTAAAATATGGCCAACTCCACTATAGTGTAGAGTTTCAATGCACAAGAAATAACCTGATCTTATGAAATAGACTCCCCGAAGGAGTATAAACTGTGTGAATGATTGTGTATGTACTTGTTTGTTTGTTAATTTTTGAAAAATAATAATAAAATATTTAAAAAGAAAGAAATAACCTGATGAACAGGTTTGAACTGCTTACAGATGGTCGAAATGGTCAATGAAAAGTTGGGTCCCTGTTTGCATAGAGTGAATGTTCTATTAGCAGAACTGGTATGTTTGAGTATCCCTTGACGTAAATGTTGGTAAGTCTTTGGAACTGGGTGGTGGAACAGATACATGCTGCTGTACTTAATTGTTCTGCCCCACCCCAGTATATTCTTAGCCTCTCTGCCCACATACACAATTTCTGGTTACTCAACTGCTCACAATGTGTTGCGGGTATACGAATATTTGACCTTCCTATATTGTGGTACACATATAATGCAAAGGGGAGATGTACGTCTCCAAATACAGTCATAACACAGCACTGCCCCAAGTGTGAAAGAATGTAAAGGTTCCCTTCACATAATGTAAATATTTGCAAATATTTAACATTTGCTGAATTTCCCAGTTTCGCCGCTCATATTTTAAATGTGAAATAGTGCTTCCAAATTCTAGATTTGTTGACATCACGATTGTTTTGGTAGGCATCAAATGTAAAGTTACATAACCTATCATCTGTAAAATATGAAATGGCATTCCATATCAACTAGAGATATCAGTCACTTGGTAACTGTTGAGAGACTATGCTAAAGGCAATAATATGCTTTGACTACATTTATTTATTTAGAAAAAATGTCTATGTCACCTGTCCAGACCTTCTTAAGGCAGCTCACAACTTAAACAACAAAATACCATGAAGCCCATTATAGTAAAAATGACGTAATAGTAAAAACAACAAATCATATCAATAAGTACAAATAAATACAAAATCAATAAAACGGTTAAAAACAGACATTAAAAACAAGTTGGGGTATAAATGCATCTAAAACAGAGCAATCTAAAATGCTGTTAATAAAACACTGCTATGGCTAGGAGCTGACCATAAGACATCTAAAAATATATGAGACTTCTTAAAAGACTGAGTAAAGAGGCCATAGGAAGCATTGGCATTATCCGTTTAGTATATGATCCCTGATTGGCTAGGATTACATAACATTTGTCATCGGTCGAGTTAGGAAGCGTCAGCCTCATTGAAACACAGTTTTATTTGCCATTAGTGGTGTCTGCATTTAACAAAATCAGACTGACTATGTAGTACCATGTTGTTATCCCATTCTCTACATTATCCCTGATTGGCCAGTACCACTGTTAAAAGGAGGGGGGAAAGCCCTAATTGGGAGGCGGGAGGCTCCAAAAGAACAACAGACAGGGAAAACAAATGGTAGCAATCAGGATAAAGGAAAAGTGACGATTTGCTTTAGAGATTTTTCAAGAAACCTCCCCCCTCCCCGCAAAAGCACTACTTTTGTCTGAAAAATCATGGTGGGAGAACACTGCGCGATAACTGAAAATTTGCAAAGGAGTGTTGTCAGGAGAATTTTGGGGAGCAAATCAGTTCGATCATAAACACCGTGTCGAGAAAACCAGTCAAGCACTGTGGTACCCATGACACCACACAGAGTGTGAATTGGCTCGGCGTCAGAATTAGAATCCACACCTTACAAGTGGCAGCTCAGCGCTCGCTCCACTGGGTCTGAGCATTCACACTGATGTGAGCTCACCCTTTTCTATCGCAAGTTCTGGATTCTCTGGTGTTGCAGTACCTGCTGTTATCTAGCTCAGTGTAATACCATAGGGTAAGAAGGCTCAACCAGTCAAATGCTCTGATTGGCTAAATATCCTTAAGTGATTTTAAAATGAGAGACGGGGAAAAAATGTGTCAGGGAAAAAATATAATGAAGTTTGTGGTTCGGAATCTTAAACAGTATTTTCTGTCAGGGCTGTTTGGTTTTCAGAGATTAACTCAGCCCTTTGGTACTCTTGCCAGCCAATTGGAAGGCAGCCTCAAGCCAAGCTATTTATAATTAAGTGATAATTGTTTTTGCTGGGGAGCACACAAGAAAGATAAACAGCTTGAGGAATCAATAAGCATCAAGGTCATATGCTGAGTTATTTACTGAATCAACTGCTATTTATCTCTCAACTTTTCCGCACGAGGGGGGAACGGTGTCCACTTTGCCGAAGATTAAGCAATACCCAGGCTCTCTTTCTACATTGGGACCATCTTCTTGCCGACTGTTCCAACGAAACCACCCTTAAGGTGGCAAATTTTTGTGCCCTGGCATGCTCAATAAGACAGAAGACGGTAGCTTAAATTTTAAACACTCTTCTTAATTATAGTTAATGTATAGAGATTTAGGTGTTTTAAATGTACTTTCTGCTAATGCTGTATATTAACAAATTGTGTGCAGGTGTGTATGAAAAGGAGAGGTCCTTGCCCGTAAAATGGAGTAAAGTACAATAGTCATGTATTTAGACTAAGGATTTATCACCTTGGATCAGAGATGTGCTGTATTATTGTAATGGTGATATCCGATCATTTTAATATGGCTGGAACTATGTCAACTGCTGCTGGTCTTTGACCGTAAATAAACTTGATTTGATTTGATCTACATTAGGGATGTTTCCCAAATTCTCTTGATCTGAATTTCTGTCTGGATTTTCGCAGCTGGCAATTATGGGGGCTTTGTTTCCAAAGTGGAACGACTGCGATAGGATTTCTCCATTACCTCATTTTAGATTTCCTAATTGTGTAGAATGCATTGCGCTCGTGAGGTTTGCCTCAGATCGGTTCATTTGTTTCCCACCTCCCTCCTCTAGTTTATTGATGTGGCTGTGTGCATTGATTTTTAAAAAAAAAAAAAAAAAAACCCTGCAAAAAAGCAAGCTTGATGGGATTGTATTGAAAGGAGCATTGAGATTCATTGCTTGTGGCGCGCAGGAGTGCGTGTGCACATCAGGGAAACACTCCATCCGTGAAAAAAAAAATCTTCTTGTTGTGATCATATGTGTGGCTGTATCAAGATTTCTTGTTGCAGTGATTTTATAGAATTGTAATATAGTTGGAAGGGGATCTCGAGGTTTTCTAGTCCAACCCCTCTGTTCAGTGCAGGAAATCCAAAGCTGTAGCATACCTGAAAGATGACTACCCAGCTTCTGTTGGAAAATATCCAGCAAGGGAGACAGCCAGGTTTCTCCCAGGTAATTCGTTCTGCTGTTGACTGTCTTACTGTTAGGAAGTTTCTCCCGTTCATCTGAACAGTACCACCCTGTAGTCACGGGGACCATATCACTCCAGTCTTTATGTATGTATGTATGTATGTATGTATGTATGTATGTATGTATGTATGTATTAGATTTTTTTTTGTCGCCATTCACCCGGGGAGTCTCATGGTAACTTACAACATTAAACAACATCATAATAAATAAGTCTGTATAATAAAGAATTTTCTAACCATTAGAGCAGTTCCTCAGTGGGACAGGCTTCGTCAGGAGGTGGTAAGTGCTCCTTCTCTGGAGGTTTTTAAGCAGAGGCTAGATGACCATCTGTCAGCAATGCTGATTCTATGACCTTAGGCAGATCATGAGAAGGAGGGCATCTTCTGGGCATGAAGTAGGGGTCCCTGTGTGTGTGGGGGGAGGTAGTTGTGAATTTCCTGCACTGTGTGGGGGGTTGGACTAGATGACCCTGGTGGTCCCTTCCAACTCTATGATTCTATGAAGTTAAAAAAACTCCACAAAAATCAGAGAATACACTTAAATATTAAGATATGTGACTCAGCACCATACCACTATCAAGCCAATCCACAGCAATCCATAGCAACCTAAATCATTTGGCCTTGGAAGCCCTGTGGAAACTAAGCAAGTCCTGCAGGTTGTGAGTATCATTAGAGAATGCATTCCGCAGGGTAGGGGCCATCACTGAGAAAGCCCTTCCCTGGGTAAAAGCTAACTGAACCACCCTGGGACTGGGCACCTGGAAGGGGCCCTGAGTGGATGACTGAAGGGAGCTTGGGGGTGGTAACAGGAGAGGCGGTCCCGTAGGTATGAAGGTCTCAGCCCATAAAGAGCTTTAAAAGTAGTAGTAGTAGTAGTAGTAGAAGAAGAAGAATTGGTTTTTATAACTAGATTTTCTCTACCTTTAAGGAGTCTCAAACCGGCTTACAATCACCTTTCCTTCCTCTCCCCGCAACAGGCACCTTGTGAGGTAGGTGGGGCTGAGAGAGTTCTGAGAGAACTGTGACTGGCCCAAGGTCACCCAGCAGGTTTCATGTGTAGAAGTGGGGAAACCAACCTGGACAACCAGATTAGAATCCGCAGCTCATGTGGAGATGTGGTTAATCAAACCTGGTTCTCCAGATTAGAGTCCACTGCTCTTAACCACTACACCACTAACACCTTGAATTGAATCCAGAAACTAATTGGTAGCCACTTCCGCTGCTACAAAACTGGTATAATATGAGTTTACGGTGGTGTTCCACCTTCCAAAGCAGCCATTTTCTCCAGGTGAACTGATCTCTGTCACCCAGAGATCAGTTGTAATAGTGGGACATCTCCAGCCACCACCTGAAGGTTGGCAATGCTATGTAGATTACATGTGGATGACTTACAAGAGGTTTTGTCAGTTAAGTTTTCATTCTTCCAAAATTCTGTTCTAGGACTGTCTGTCTGTCTGTCATATTTATTAAAACATTTATATCCTGCCATTTGTCATACTTCAAGGTGGCTTACAATAACAGATAAAACATTTTCAATTAAAAAAAATAGCAAACCCCAGATCTCTTCCCCCTCCTTTGTAAAAGATGGAGGTTGGCAACCCTAGTCATTTTTAGTTTGTCAAGTCTGGGTGATTCCCTGGTGATTTAGGGGTGGAGTCAGGTTGCCAGCTCCAGGTTGGGAAATACCGAGAGATTTTTGGGGAAGAGCCTGAGAAGTCTGGGGTTTGTGGAGGAGAGGGACATCAATGATGTCTCATTCCATAGAGTCCACCTTCCAAAGCAGCCATTTTATCCAGGTGAACTGATCTCTGTTGCCTGGAGATCAGTTGTCATAGTGGGAGATCTCCAGCCACCACCTGGAGGTTAACAACCCTAGTGTGGAAGCTTCCTCCTTCGGAGCCAAGCCACACAGAACATTATTCAAGTCCTCTTTGCTGGTGTGTCCGAGGGACTGGCAAGGTGCTCTTCTGCCAGCGTGGCACCTGAGCCCCCACACTGGTCCAGACAATTAACAAGAGGGAGGATCAATCTGTCAACTTGTCTGATGGCACAGAAGGCTTCCCTCCCCCCCCCCCTTGCCCATCTTGTAACTGAGAGCGGTTCACCTGCCGCTATAATCTTTCCAGGTCGCTCTGCCATCACTTCGCATCTCTCGTATTGATTCAGTAATGACTCTTTAGATAAAGTAGCTTTTTGGGAAGCGAAGTGGTGGGTGTGTATGTATACACACACACACAAACATCTGGCTCTTAATGCGTTATCCTAGCAAAGCTTAGCTTTCAACTGGACAAGACGAGCATTCTCTCTTTCTCTCTGCTGCATCAGAAAACAGAACCAAGGTCTCTGCTCTCGGGCGAGCTTGAGAAAAGCCATGGCAAATGGATCCCCGAGGCAAAGTTTTGCCAGCGGGCTCTGGTTTTGTTTGTTCAGCAATGCAGAAGTTGTTGCAATTCATGTTTTCATGAGAGCCAGCGTGGTGCTGAGAGCCAATGTGGTGTAGTGGTTAGGAGCGGCGGACTCTAATCTGGAGAACCAGGTTGCTTTCCCCACTCCTCCACATAGTCACCGTTCTGTCCGAACTCTCTCAGACCCACCACCTCACAGGGTGTCTGTTGTGGGGAGGGGAAAGGAAGGTGATTGTAAGCCGGTTTGAAACTCCTTAAAGGTAGAGAAAAGCAGAGTATATAAAAAAAAACCCAGCTCTTCTTCTTCTTCTACCACCAATGAAATTCAGTCTTCACCTTCCTATTACCTCAGTGGCTTCAAGTATTTACTTTTCCTTGGAGCACCATGTTTGATTCTGGTCTTGTCTCTTCTTTCATTTCCTATCCTCCCCACCATTTTCCAGCAAAGCATTTGTAATTCCAATTGCTCCTTGCAAGATCTCACCACTTCTTCAGGCAACTCGTGACGAATGGGATAAGCTTTGCAAGAGTTCAGCTGCAAGCCAGTTAAGTAGAAAGAATACAATCCAAATGCCAACTCCACAGGTGAGCTCTAAGAATTCTATTGTGATTCCATTGTGGCAATATGGTACATTTGTATTCTGCCTTTCTTCCACAAAGCTCAAAGAAAATCTTTATACCCAGCTGGTGAGCTTCCAGAAGCATGTGGCTGGCTGTCTTTTGAAACAGAATGTCAGGTTAGATGGTCAGATATAAAAAGACAATTCTTATACAAACCCCTTTTCTATTCTTTTTGTGATAAATCTTCCCTCTGAATAAGCATGCTTTTGATCAGATTTCTATTTAGCTGTGGTCTGGATAAGAATAGGCATGGATCATTTCTTACTCGGTGCAGAAGGATTAATCAGAAATCTCTTCTATGAAGAAAAAAAATGTCAGGGAAAAGTCACTATGGGTGAATTTTTCTAGCCATAGCTAGGGAATTTTTCTAGCCATAGCCATGCTCTGTTTGCCAGTCTCGAACAAGGAGCAGATTTTTCATTGATTGTTTCTCTCTGAGCCCATTTATTCGTTTACTCTGTGCATCCAAAGAGTACAGTACAATCAGCAGTGTTTCATGCATGCACATTCTTCACACAGCTCAAAAAGAGTCCTACTTTTCCTCTTCCCCATGTCCCTGGATCAGAGGCAGAGCAATAGTACTGGAGAAGAGGGGATTCTTTTAGGACTGGAAAACGTGTAAGGACAGGAGTTCAAATCAAGGCCCTCCATCATCTTATGTAGTTTCTCCTTCCCGAGGTTAACTGCTTGTGACATATAAATGGCAGCCTTTAAAACAAAATGGAACCCAATGATTTCGGATGCTCTAGCAATCTCTGCCGAAACTATGGTTTTCATAGAGTTTTGGTGGAGGTTGCTAGAGTGTAAACCCAGAAGCGACGTAGGCGCGGTGTGTGGGCTCGCATGCATGCGTTGCCCGCCAACCCTCAGCTGGTCGCTGGGCAGCCAGGTGGATTGGAGGGATTTTGCTTGCCACCACCGGGCACTTGGCAACCCTATAAATGAAGTAAAGAAAAAAATAAAGAAAAATAAAGAAGCATGGCATTGGCTGGGACCGACTGCTAAGGGACTTGACTTCCATAGCCCAGGCTAGCCTGATCTTGTCAAACCTCAGAAGTTAAGCAGGGTCAGCCCTGGTTAGTATTTGGATGGGAGACCACCAAGGAATACCAGGGTTGCTGTGCAGAGGAAGGCACTGGCAAACCACCTCTGTTAGTCTCTTGCCATGAAAACCCCAAAAAGGGGTCGCCATAAGTCGGCTGCGACCTGACAGCACTTTACACACACAATGCAGTAAAGGAAACAAGACCTCAGCCTCTTTTCCAGGGCTAAAATAAACTGGCTCATCTTCTGGGCATGGAGTAGGGGGGTCACTGGGGGTGTGGGGAGGTAGTTGTGAATTTCCTGCCTTGTGCTGGGGGTTGAACTAGATGGCCCTGGTGGTCTCTTCCATGATTCTATGATCTGTGCAGCCATCTTCACTGGCTACTTGTTGGTTTCTTCTTCTGGCCTTGAGGACCAATTCCCTTGGCAGCTGGCTGATCCAGTCTCTAAATACATCTAGAGAGCTGGAAAAGTCTCTCTGCTGATGAATTTCTCGTAAGGGAGGAAGGTGTGCAAAGACTTCACTGCCCTCCAGAGGGCTGGGATTGCATTAGCTCTCAAGCAGGGGCCAAGAATTTCCCTCGGCATTGGCTCATGAGATGCATTTATAGGAATCAAGTCAGTGATCGATTCAGGCAATGAAATGGTGTGGGTTAATCAGAAATAAAACACAAACTAACTCTGGAAGATGAGGGGAAAGTGAGTTGGAACAGGGGTCTCATGGGGAGTTTTCTGAAGATCAGTTTCAAAACAAGCTATTCACCATGTGCTATCTCTATAGGATTGGATGCATGTTACATTTTGTGTGTCTTTTGCCTTTCTGATGTACATTGGGATAATTGTATAACTGGCTAAAGACATTGCCATATTTTTGCCTATGCATTACATTTTGTCCTTATCTGCTTTTGGAGTTACATAAGTGTTGATATTCATGAACCATTATGTTTCACACTAAATCTTTTTTACGCTCTCTTTTTTTGATAGATCATGATGGGTAGCCGTGTTAGTCTGTCTGTAGCAGCAGAAAAAAGCAAAAGTCCAGTAGCACCAGAAAATTTGTTAGTCTTTAAGGAGCTACTGGATTCTTGTTGTACTCTTTTTTGATGTGTGTGTGTGTTTTTAGTTTTGTTTTTTGGCATTAGGAAGAACTTTCTAACAGTTAGAGTGGTACCTCGGTGGAACAGGCTTCCTCTGGAGGTGGTGAGCGCTCCTTCTCTG
This sequence comes from Euleptes europaea, assembly GCF_029931775.1. NCBI lineage: Eukaryota > Metazoa > Chordata > Lepidosauria > Squamata > Sphaerodactylidae > Euleptes > Euleptes europaea. The sequence continues at coordinate 11,530,401 of NC_079325.1, read as the reverse complement.
GAGGTTTTTAAGAAGAGGTTGGATGGCCATCTGTCAGCAATGCTGATTCTATGACCTTAGGCAGATCATGAGAGGGAGGGCATCTTGGCCATCTTCTGGGCATGGAGTGGGGGTTAGGGCTGTTGAAAAAAAAATTCAGTAAAATTCAGATTCGGCAAAATTTGGCCCGTTTTTATTCGGGAAATGCTGAAGTCCTAACTCCCCCACTTCAGGTCCATGCAATTCGGCAGGAGATCTGGAGTTCGGGGGAAAATTCGGCCGAATAAAGCCATTAAAAACACAATTGCTCCTTTCCGCGGCTCCGGGGGGCATTTTTGGGGGTAGAGGTCTCAAACTTTCAGCGTAGCTTGAGGGGACCCTTCTTGCAAGAACCCCCAAGTTTTGTAAAGATTGGGTCAGGGGGGGCTGAGATATGGGCCCCGAAAGGGGTCCCCCTCCTTAATGTGCATCTCTGACAATGGGGTTTACAATTAGCAGAGCTTGCCGCCCACTCTTGAAGCTTCCAGCCCCGACAAACAGCTGAGCTGCGGGGAGCAAGGGTGGGGCAGGTACGAAGAAGTTTGCAAACCATGCAAAGCAACGCATTTGCAGCCATGCAAACCATGCAAAGCAGCACATTTGCAGCCATGCAAACCATGCAAAGCAACACGTTTGCAACCATGCAAAGCAACACCTGACACCTGGGAGTTTGCAAACCATGGAAAGGGACAGAGGCAGCTAGCTATGCATAAGGAGCAGGAGGGGTGGAATTTCCCCTTTTGCATCGGAGTCAGGACCAGGAAAATGCATTCTTTAAGTTACAATTTGAAAACCAGTTTTGAGCAAGCATCAAAATAGACCTAACTGATCTTATGAATGAGGGAAAACCTGAGGACACACAACTGAAGCCCCCCCCTCAAACCAGGGAGAGAGAGACTCAGGGGGCACCCCCCTGAAGAACCGACGAAAGCCCCCTTTGGCTTCCCCCCCCACGGAAACTGCTCCCTCCCCACACACACACAGACTCTGCTCCCCCCCCCCACACACACACAGGAGAAAAATTATAGAGAGAAGCTCAAAATGGGTCTTACTGTGGATGTCTTCTGTTCCATCAGGGGGCACCCCCCCCGCAGAACAGGCGAAAGCCCCCTTTGGCTTCCCCCCCACCCATAGAAACTGCTCCCTCCACACACACACACACACAGACTCTGCTTCCCCCCCCACACAAACACACAGGAGAAAAATTATAGAGAAAAGCCCAAAATTGGTCTTACTGTGGATGTCTTCTGTTCCGTCTTCTTCGCACCTGCCCTGCCCTTGCTTCCCGCAGCTCAGCTGTTTGTCGGGGCTGGGAGCTTTGGGCGTGGGCGGCAAGCTCTGCTAATTGCAACCCCCCATTGTCAGAGATGCACATTAAGGGTGGGGAAGAAGACCCAGCTTGGCCACAGGAGAATGCTGCTTACTAACTGACGGTTATGCTGCTGCGCCGAACCCTGAATTTGCTGAATTTATTCGCTGAACACCCCGAACTCGCTGAATTCGGCTCCCCATTTTCACGTCTTTTTTGAGTTCGGTTCCATTCGAACTAAAAACCGCCGAATCAGGGGAAATTCAGCTTTTTTCGGTTCGGGACGAACCGAATCGACAGCCCTAGTAGGGGTCACCGGGGGTGTGGGAGGGAGGTAGTTTCCTGCATTGCGCAGGAGGCTGGACTAGATTACTCTGGTGGTACCTTCCAACTCTATAATTCTATGATTCTATACCTCCAGTACTTCTGTTTTCTGCTCGTAATCCACAATATTACATAAACTAATCCTGAAAGAATAGGAACAAGGGAGGTGGAACAGGGTATACTGATAAGAACATGCCCAATGAAAATCTCCATGTTGTATAGCCCACATGCAATTCTCTCCACACACCCCACCCCCTCACACATACCTTCTTTCTTTCAGTTTGTGTGTTACTACGGGGAAAAAAGAGTCTTTCTGTCAGAAGGGGAAACATGGTTTGATTTCAGCTTGAAAACTCCTCCAAATGAAATGGAATATTTAATTTCTTTTTAAAAAATAAATATAATTGGGGGGGAGGGCTTGTAAGCAGGAGAAAAGTCTGAGCTGGGGCTCTGTAAAATGCAGGCGTGCGCTCCAGAAGATGACAAGCTCATGTTATATTTATGAAAATTCCCCCTCTCCCCCTCCCTTCCCCCCTCTCTTTAGCTGAATTTGCATCTAGTTTTTGTGTTTTTGAACATTTTAGGAAGGGAAGGAAAGTCCCACTCTTTCAAACATTTATGTGCCTATATTATGATTAATTTAAATGGGCAGTGTTAATCTTCTGCAAAGTCTGTAAAGCCTCTCCATTCCTTCGCATAGAACCCTTCCCACACATTCTGGCTAGATCCACACATGGTTGGATATTGGGCGATCATTGGACTATCACAAGTATTTAGCTCCCTGTTGTCTTGTCTCCACACGAAAACCCAAGAGAATGGTTGTGACAGCGCAGCGATGGCACAGTATGCCCAATGTGTTGATCCAGCCCTGGCATGTGTGTGTATGTGTGTGATTTACACACCTAGAGACTATGTAGCCCTTTTTGAGACATTCTACATGGGTAGAGTGAATATATATATATATACACACACATACATACATACACACACACACCTGTGGGGGAGGAGAAATGTGAGATTGTGGTGTCTGGCTCTGCCCCACACTACGTGCTGTCATGGAACATACATGTCAGATTTATGTACATATATATGTGCTCACATAAGAAAGGCCAAGATCCATGAAGTCCAGCAGTCTGTTCACACAGTGGCCAATCAGTTGCCTCTAGGAAGCCCACAAACAAGACAACTGCAGCAGCATTGTCTCGCCTGTCTTCCACAGCACCTAATACATTCAGCATGCTCCTCTGATCCTGGAGAGAATATGCATCATGCCCAGTATTCATTTTTACTAGTAGCCATGAATATCCCTCTCCTCCGTGAACATGTCCACTCCCCTCTTAAAGCCTTCCAAGTGGGCAGCCATCACCACATCCTGGGGCAGGGAGTTCCACAATTTAACTATGCGTTGTGTGAAGAAATACTTCCTTTTATGTGTTTTGAATCTGTCACCCTCCAGCTTCAGCAGATGACCCCACATTCTAGTATTATGAGAAAGGGAGAAAAGCTTCTCCCTGACCACTCTCCCCATACCATGCATAATTTTATAGACCTCTATCATATGTCCTCTTAATTGCCTTCTTTCCAAGCGAAAACAGCAGTACACCTGTACATGTGTATATGCGTAGCTGCTATATGCCCATTCCATGCACATTAATTATACTTGCTTAGGACCTCTGCAGAGGGCTTTCTGAGTACATGTGTTGAGCCCATTTCACAACTGTGCCCCTGTTCTTTCAACAGACGTACATCAGTCCGTGAAGTCACGTGCCTGGATTTTTCTCCACCCTCAAAATCTCCAGGTATTTTGAACCCGGAGCTGGCAACCCTACCTATGATTCATGCCCCTTTGTGTGTTTCTGGAAGAAGGATTGGTGAATCCAGCTTGGGAAAGTCCTAAAGATTTGAGGGTATACCCTGGAGGAGGGTGGAGTTTGGGGAGGGGAGGGAGCTCAGCAAGGATTTGTTGCCATTGAGTGCACCCTCCAAAACTGCTGTTTCCTCCAGGGAAACTATCTCTGTAATTTGGAGATCAATTCTAATTCTGGGAGGACTCCAAGCCTTACCTGGAGGTTGGCAACCCTATCTGAGAGCCAGCATCGTGTAGTGTTTAAGAGCGGTGGTTCAGAGCTGTGGACTCTGATCTGGAGAACAGGGTTTGATTCCCCACTCCTCCACATGAGCGATAGAGGCTAATCTGGGGAACTGGATTTGTTTCCCCACTCCTCCACATGAAGCCAGCTAGTCACAGCTCTCTTAGAACTCTCTCAGCCCCACCTACCTCACAGGTTGTCTGTTGTGGGGAGGGGAAGGGAAGGTGATTGTAAGTCGGTTTGATTCTTCCTTAAGGGGTAGAGAAAGTCAGCATATAAAACCAACCTTCTTTTCCTCCTTCCTCTCCTTCTCCTTCTCCTCATTCCTCTTCTTCTTCTCCTTTCTCTTCTCCTCCTCCTTCTCCTCCTTCTTCTTCCTGAAGACCCCAGACTTCCATTTCTTTGGAAATGGCTCCATTGTGACTTCCATCCCACCTCTAATGAAAAGCAGAGGAATCCTGTCTTGTCCGAGTTACCTGGTCTGGTTATATCAAAGCACGTTTGCAACTGTCACTTCTCCTCACTTTTATCATTTTTAAAAAACCCTTTCCTTTTATCCTGCTGTCTCGGTCAAGGCAAATGTCATCCTCAAGATGCAGAGAACAATAAGCAAAGCCGTGCTGGCGTTGTTGTCTCCCCCCCCCTTTCCTTTCCGCTGCACAGATTTCACCGTTTCTGTAAAATCCACCCCATGCTGTGAAATGCATAAGCTCGTCATGAAAAATCGCCACTGGTAATTGAGTTGTATAAATAGTCTCTTTTTAAAGATTCAAAGGACACTTCACTCGATTTTCTATGCCTGCCTTGCTTATTGCTGAAGTGTGCATGTCTGGGAGGGTGGAAAAGCTTAAGCATCTGCCATTTTTTTAAAAAAAAATCCTCTGGATGCTTAAGAGGAGCCATTGGAATGCCCCCAAAGCTTCCAGAATGGACACCAAAGGTTGGAGAGCCAGCGCGTGATGTAGTGGTTAAGAGCAGTGGTTAGGAGCGGTGAACCAGGTTGGTTTCCCCACTCCTACACACCAACTGGGTGACTTTGGGCCTGGGACCATCAGAATGGAATGCTCTGCCTCTCTGCCATGGACCCACTCCAACAGGCAGAAGAAGAAGAGTTGGTTTTTATAAGCCGACTTTCTCTACCACTTAAGGAGGAATCAAACCGGCTTACAATCACCTTCCCTTCTCCTCCCGACAACAGACACCCTGTGAGGTAGGTGGGGTTGAGAGAGTGTGACTAGCCCAAGGTCACCCAGCTGGCTTAGAGTTGCCAGGTCCCTCTTTGCCACCAGTGGGAGATTTTTGGGATGGAGCCTGATGAGATCGAGGTTTGGGGCGGGGCGAGATTTCAATGCCATGGAGTCCAGTTGCAAAAGTGGCCATTGTTCTCCAGGTGAACTGATCTCTATCGGCTGGAGATCAGTTGTAACAGCGGGAGCTCTCCAGCTAGTACATGGAGGTTGGCAACCCTAAGTTGGCTTAATGTGGAGGAGTAGGGAAACCAACCCGGTTCACCAGATTACCATCCGCCGCTCATGTGGAGGAGTGGGGAAATCAAACCCAGTTCTCCAGATCAGAGTCTACCCCTCCAAGCCACCACTCTTAACCACTACACCATGCTGGCTCTCAGGAGAAGCGGCCGCCTCATCTTCCAGTTCAGCCCAGATTTAATGGAATGAGGAATCTCTATGTTGCAAGCAGGAAGCCTTGCGAGGGAGGAAAATGCATGTTGTGTCAGTGAGCAGCTAGTAAATGTTACAAACAAACCCTCGGGGGCACAGGTGGATGGCCGGAGAAGGAGCCTTTTCAATTTCCCCGTGCATACAGTGTGGTGCTTGGGTCAGGATTTAAGTCCTGGCTAAGCCATTTCTCCCCACAGTTGGCAATTAATCGCAAGCTGACGAAATGCATTCTTAGCATTTATTGTCTGTGAAAAATCTTTTTTTTAAAAAAGAAAAGTGGGGGAAGGCAGGGGGATTTACTGACTCCCCCCAATAAATTAAAGGCACAAAACATACTACTCACAGCCTTTTCCTGTTAATTAATTAAAACACTATTTTTAAGGAAAGCGCCCACTTTCTGTCCCCCTTGTCGCCGAAGGCAATTCTCCCATTGTAATCATTCAACCTCCCTGATAGACAGGAACACAATTTGTTCCCCGACAGAAGGCGGCCGGCAAAGCACAGATGGAGTGAAAATAGATTTTTAACACCACTGCAATGCTTGTAAGTACCCAAGGAGAAAACATTCCCCCTCATAGGAAGTCCACCTTTGATGGAAAGGGCTGCCGGGCTTCGGCATCAGCTTCCGTTGAAAAAGGTAATTGACTTGCCTTGCTAATATTTATATCGTGCAGAGCAACCCACCAGTGGCTTGACTGTTTGAGGCCACATTTTGACCAATGCAGTGAAACTGACTTCCATGAGACTATGTTACTCTTTCCCGCTCCCTAATGGTGAGGGTTGCCAACCTCCAGGTGGCGGCTGGAGATTTTCCATTATTGCAACGGGTCTCCAGCTGATAGAGATCAGTTCCCCTGGAGAAAATGGCCACCTTGGCAATTGCAACAACAAAATCAGTATAGGCTAACACACCATCAAATTACATTAACAGTCTTATTATTCAGTTTGCAATCATGTAAGAAACACACTTACATTGCATAGCTACAATTACTCACAACCCACAAGAGTGTCTCTAAATTGTACAATTTTTCAACACAACAAGAAAACCATACCTTTCTTATGCTAAATGCATGTACATTTCACAGCCAAAAGCCATATAGTCTTGGCAACTGGACTCTATGGCATTGAAGTCCCTCCCCTCCCCAAACCCCGCCCTCCTCTGGCTCCACCCCAAAAACCTCCCTCCGGTGGTGAAGAGGGACCTGGCAACCCTACACTTTAATTTGAGGGGTAGGGTTGCCAACCACCAGGTACTAGCTGGAGATCTCTTGCTAATACAACTGAACTCCAGCCGACAGAGATCAGTTCCCCTGGAGAAAATGGCTGCTTTGGCAATAGGACTCTTTGGCACTGAAGTCCCTCCCCTCCCCAAACCCCGCTGTCCTCTGGCTCCACCCCAAAAACCTCCCACTGGTGGCAAAGAGAGACCTGGCAACCCTACACTTTAATTTGGGGGGGTAGGGTTGCCAACCTCCAGGTGGGGCCTGGGGACCTCCCAGCATTCCAACTCATCCAGCCAGCAATAAAGATCAGTTCCCCTGGAGAAAATGCCTGCTTGGAAGATGGACTCTATGGCATTGCACCCTGCTGAAGTCCTTCCCTTCCCTAAACCCTTAGGCTGTACCCCCAAATCTCCAGGAATTTCCCAACCCATAGTTGACTATCCTAAAGAGAAACTTTGCAAAAGAAGGAACTGGGTGTAGCGGGGACAGAGGCATACGCTCCTTGTCCTAGACAGAAGGCATAGTGAATTGTTCACAGTTTCCATGACTGCACGTATCTTGTCCTTTCCATGAACTCACAAACACACATACAGTCTGTGGCCTAAAGCTAGATAAATTCTTAGTTAGTTAGAGATGAACTGTGCCTGGGATGATGCCATCACTGCTTAGTTTAGCTGAAGAGAGCTGCAAACACACAATCTGGGTGAATCTTCTGTAGCTGTCAGGTTCTTGGCGGTTACCCTGCTTGCTTGTGGTTGTTTTGAGACTAGGGCTACCCACTCTGGCTTGGGAAATTCATGGAGATTTAAGGGTGGAGCCCGGGGAGGGGGGGTTTGGTGGGGGATGAGTTGCCAACCTCCAGGTACTAGCTGGAGATCTCCCGCTATTACAACTGATCTCCAGCCGATAGAGATCAGTTCACCTGGAGAAAATGGCCACTTAGGCAACTGGAATCTATGGCATTGAAGTCCCTATCCTCCCCAAACCCTGCCCTCTTCAGGCTCCACCCCAAAAACTTCACCTGTGGTGAAGAGGGACTTGGCAACCCTAGGGGAGGAACTTCAAAGGGTTGTAATTCCATAAACGCCACCCTCCAAAGCAGCCCTTTTCTCCAGGGGAACTAGGGTTGCCAGGTCCCTTTGCTCCACCTATGGGAGCTTTGTGGGGGCATGGCTAAGGGCACATGACATGCGTGCGCACCCTGTGAGACGCACACATGTGCTTCTCGCAACGCGCCAATGTCACTTCTGGGTTCACCTGGAAGTAATGTGGGTGCTCTAGCAATCTCAGCCAAAACTCTATGGTTTTCATAGAGTTTCTGTGGAGGTTGCTAGAGCATCCATGGCGTTCCGGGTAAACCTGGAAGCAACACTGGTGCATCACGTGGGTCAAACACATACACGTTGGGCGCCTCCCCCTCCCCTGGCTGTCTTTTGCTCGCTGACCAGTAGCTGGTCTGTGGGCAGTCCAGTGGATTGGCAGGCAATTGGCAAGCCTTAGGGGAACTGATCTCTGTAGTCTGGAGAGCAGTGGTAATTCTGGGAGATCTGCAGGCCCCACCTGAAGGTTGGCAACACTACTTGAGAGCAGAGTCTTGCCTGCACCCACTATTAGTTCATTGGACTTCCAACACACGGCTTCAAGGACTTTAAGTTTGACTTGTATTATCAAGCTTCCAGGACTTAAAGTTATACGGACGATTGATGCAGGCTCAGATGTAGCTTACACATGTATTAGCATGTTAGTGCATCATTTGTATTCCTATATTTGTTTGTGTTGTGCCTCGGTACAATATATTGTTAGCAGCATATTTATGTGTTTGCATTCTTTGCCATAAGTGCCTGAGAATTCCAATACCCACCTGAAGGTTGGCAACACTACTTGAGAGCAGAGTCTTGCCTGCACCCACTATTAGTTCATTGGACTTTTCTAGAAGCACCTAGAACTGTGCAGAGGTGCCCCCAGAAATATATGACCCCAGGAGTTAGGGTTGCTAGAACGCTCCCTGCCACTGATGGGAGCTTTGCAGGGTATTAGCTGGTGGCTGCGATCGGTGGCTGCAAGTGGTAGAACTACGGTTGCCGGGTCCCCCCTTGCCCTCAGCAGGGCCAATTTGCTGAGCTGACAGTGCACACACTGAGGGGTGGCAGGCAGGCCTGTTAATTGGTGGGCAATTGCCCACCGTTAACAGGCACTTGGCAACCCTAGGTAGAACCCAGCTATTACCTCACTTCAGAAGAAGAAGAAGAGTTGGTTTTTATATGCTGACTTTCTCTACCACTTGAGGCAGAATCAAACCGGCTTACAATCACCTTTCCCTCCCCACAGCAGACACCCTGTGAGGTAGGTGGGGCTGAGAGATCTCTAAGAGAGCTGTGACTAGCCCAAGGTCACCCAGTTGGCTTCATGTGTCAGAGTGGGGAAACCAACCCGGTTCACCAGATTAGCCTCCGCCACTCATGTGGAGGAGTGGGGAATCAAACCCGGTTCTCCAGATCAGAGTCCACCGCTCCAAACTACCGCTCTTCACCACTACACCATGCTGGCTCTCTTCACTGTAGGTAGGAAGGTGTCCAATGCGTTGTAGTCTTGGGACAGCAGCAGTCCCATGTCCGGTGTCATAATGCCTTTGATGGCCTATAGCAGATAATGCATGGTAGTGTCCTCTCTCATTCGAGAGCTCAGTCACCCATGTATTCACGCCCTTTAGGAGTTCTCATTCCTGGGTTGCTTGCTACTGTATCATAGTGTTCCTGAGCAGAGCTAGATTGTCTCCCACGTCCTATTCAACTGTCCACTGTATGTCAGAGGTCGGCTCTAATTACTAGACCAAATATTTGCGGACAGAGAATGGTTACCTGTAAGTTTTAAGGCTTCCCTCCTTATGAATGCACAGGATCCACTAATAATTGATGCGGTGGCAAGATGCGGAGGGCTATAAAGCGTGTGAAAGTTTGTGTAATTCACGAGGTGATCTCAGGGCTCTGCAGTGAGTAAACTACTTATTGCACTTAAAACTGTTTTAGGGTTAAATTTTATGGAGGTGATCATAAATTGTGTTTCATGTTTATGCAGTCGCTACTGTTTGTATTAAGAGCCCTGTGGCGCAGAGTGGTAAGCTGCAGTTCTGCAGTCAAAAGCTCTGCTCACGACCTGAGTTCAATCCCAACGGAAGTTGGTTTCAGGTAGCCGGCTCAAGGTTGACTCAGCCTTCCATCTTTCCGAGGTCAGTAAAATGAGTACCCAGCTTGCTGGGGGCAAGGTGTAGATGACTGGGGAAGGCACCGGCAAACCACCCCGTAAACATAGTCTGCCTAGTAAACATCAGGATGTGACATCACCCCATGGGTCAGGAATGACCTGGTGCTTACACAGGGGACCACCTTTACCTTACTGTTTGTCTTGCCAATGCCAATAAAGGCTTCGTATTCGGTAGGAAGGGGCTCGATGCATTGACATCATGGGACGGAAGCAGTCCCATGTCCGGTGTCATTATGCCTTCAGTGACCTATAGCACACAGTGCATGGTAGTGTTCTCTTTCATTCGAGAGCTCAGTCGCCAATGTATTCACACCCTTTAGGAGTTCTCGTTCCTGGGTTGGTTGCTACTGTATCATAGTGTTCTTGAGCAGAGCTAAATTGCAATGAATTTTCACTGGAACATTGCTTATTGTACCCTCGATTTAAAAAGGGTATTGTTTTTTAAATGTCTACCTTGCAAACATTAATTTTTGTACACACTTGACACTGGTCAGTCAGGGCAGGGCTACTGAGGTCGTTGCTATTAACTGGCTAATTCTTGCCCACTAGACTAATAATTTAGGCATGTTAATAATATCAGCGAGTGCCCATGTCAAATCCATTGTTTTGTGATGTGACCAAATCCATTACCACACACATGGAAATCAATTACCGCACATTAGAGAGAGCTTAACAATTTACCACAGGCTTTGATGCGGTGCATTGTGTGCATGGGGAGGACGGATGAATCATTATCTGCCACGCTGGAAGCAGATTTCCCCCCCTCCTTTCTTTTTCCCCCCTCTGGAACAAAAGCACACAGGTGCCGAGCATAGCACATGCAGGCTGGTAATGGCTTGATGTAGGTAAACAAGGCATTTTAGGTTCTGAAAATGTACTGTTTACAGGAAAGCAGCATGTCGAATGTGGGAGAAAGATGCATTGCTATTGAGTAAAATTGCTCTTTTTGTTGGGCTATAAATGTATTCCCTCTGTTGTGGTAATAAAACACATTTGCAGACCTTCAGCAGACTTGGGTGTGCGTTGTGGTTAATGTAAGCTCGGGAGGAGAATGTGCATAAAGACTGAGGCCAATGCCACAAGGGACAGCGACTTCCCCTTAGTTTTGCATGTGCATTTCACAGGAGCATTGAGGTGGCCGCTGCTGGAGACCAGGTGCAGGATGGCTTGGACCTAGGGTTGCCAACCTCCAGGTGGTGGCTGGAGAACTCCTGCTATCACAACTGATCTCCAGCCGACAGAGGTCAGTTCACCTGGACAAAATGGGCGCTTTGGCAATTGTACTCTATGGCACTGAAGTCCCTCCCCTCCCCAAACCCTGCCCTCCTCAGGCTGTGCCCCAAAAACCTCCCACCAGTGGTGAAGAGGAACCTGGCAACCCCAAGGATCAGAGGAGCATGCCTATTATATTAGGTGCTGTGGAACACAGGCAGGATAATGCTGCTGCAGTCGTCTTGCTTGTGGGCTTCCTAGAGACACCTGCTTGGCCACTGTATGAACAGACTTCTGGACTTGATCGACTTTGGTCAGATCCAGGATGGCCTTATCTTATGTTCTTATGGTCTTATGAGATGAGCTGTAATTCCAGGGGATCCCCAGGTCCCACCAGCAGGTGAAACCCTAGAGCAAAGGCTGTGCCCTCTGAGGCTCTCAGAGAATTTGCAGGGGCAACAGAACCAAGCTAAATGGCCCATGATCTGGGTCAATAAGATATTTCCTGGGTCCTAACACATGTGAGCAGTTCCTAACACATGTGAGGATTCACAAATATTAGATGTTAACTCTCTTGGAAACCCTTCCAGTGTGAACGTTGCACAGTGCTTGATGCAGCCTCAGCTGAATAGGGATCAGTGAGTGTGGGAAGAAAATGATATTTATGTTGTGGTGAAGCTGAGTGCTATTTTGGAGTGTTTGCTTGCACAAATTCCAGCCGGTTGGTGATTGGACACATTCATGTGAAGCTCTGAGGCAAGTACATAATCATTTCTCTTTTCATTAGGGATGTACAAAGATTATATTTTTCATTTCCTTTCATTTTCATAGGTTGCGAACATTCTTCCACCCTTCTATTTTCTTTGCTAGTTTTACCATTTTATTTATTCACTTTGATGTTATATAAGTTGCTTTCCCCCCAACAGCATACAACACTGTTCTCCTTTCCTCTGTATTACTCTTATTATAACAACCCTGTGAAGGAGATCAGGATGAAAGAAAGACAGTGGGCCAAGGTCACTCAGCAAGCTTCCCATGGCACAGTGGGGATTTGAACCTGGGTCTCCCAGATTCTAGCCGGACACTTTAAGTCCTACATTATGCTTAAGGTTGCCAACATTACGGTAGGGCCTCGAGATCTCCTGCTATTACAACTGATCTCCAGATGACAGAGATCAGTTCCCCTGGAGAAAATGGCTGCTTTGGAGGGTGGACTCTATGGCATTACAACCTGCAGAGGTCCCTCCCCTCCCCAAACCCCACCCTAGCCAGGCTCCACCCCCAAAATCTCCAGGTATTTCCCCACCCAGAGTTGGCAACGCAAATCACACTGGGTCATTTTTAGTTGGTCATGTCTGGGATGAGAAATTCCTGAAGATTTGGGGATAGGGTTGTCAGGTTCCTATTCGCCACCAGCGGGAGGTTTTGGGGGCGGGGCCTGAGGAGGGCAGGGTTTGGGGAGGGACTTCAATGCCATAGAATCCAATTGCCAAAGCGGTCATTTTCTCCAGGGGAACTGATCGCTATTGGCTGGAGGTCAGTTGTAATAGCAGGAGATCTCCAGCTAGTACTTGGAGGTTGGCAACCCTGTTTGGGGATGACGTAAGGTTGCCTGCTCCAGATTGAGAAATACTTGGAGATTTTGAGGGTGGAGCCAGAGGAAGGTGGTGTTTGGGGATGGAGGGACTTCAATGGCGTATAATGCCATCGAGTCCACCTTCCAAAGCCGCCGTTTTCTCCAGGTTAACTAATATATGTCACCTGGGGATCAGTTGTAATAGTGGGAGATCTCCAGCTGCCACCTAGAGGTTAGCAATACTAGGGTGAAGCCTAGGAAGGGTGATGCTTGGGGAGGGGAGGGACCTCAATGCTGTATAATGTCATATAAACCATCCTGAATAGCCACCATTTTCTCCTGGGGAACTGATCTCTGTAGCCTGGAGTTCATTTGTAGTTCTGGGAAATTGCTAGGCCCCACCTGGAGGTTGGGAACTGTACTCATTTGAATGCCACACAGCATGTATAATGTGCCAGCAGGTGTCTATTAACATCAGCTGTACTATTGACCTTTTGTGATATTGGCCAAGTAAAAAATGACCACAATTTGGTCCCTCTAGAAATAATTTCAAAAAAAAAAAAACCTCCAGTTTTTCAGTCAAACAAAATAGCCAGAAAATTTGATAACATCCTTAATAGTTATCTGTGAAATGTAGGAACACGCACAGCAACGTGTGGTAGTCGAACATCTATGTGGGTGGTAACCTTGAAGAAGCGGGTTTCCTTCTCTTTCTTTTCTTTCTCTCTCTGTCTCTCTGCCCTTCATTTCCCCTTCCCTCCCTTTTTTTTTTACCAACACCTTTTCTATACAGACAAACTTGGAGAAATTATATATATATATATATATATATATATATATATATATATATATATATATATATATATATATATATATATATATATATATATATATTTGTTTTTTGCTCTAGTTTCTTAATGACTCACCCTCAGTTCTTTTCCCTGGGCTATATTGCTTTGTGTGAAAGAAACAATTTACCACATTCGTACACAGCCTATTTTCTCTGTGTGATCCGCTTGTGTGGAGGTTTGAGAAGTAATTTGCAGATATTCCGGCCTCAAAAATAGCTTGCAAAGACAAAGGGTCCGGTTGACGTGGTAGAACAGGTTAGGGGTGGAAAAATGAGCTAAAAACCATTTGAAAAATAAATGAAGCGACTTTACGATAGCCCCACTCAAAGGTTAACTGCTAAAGCATACAAGTTTGGACAGAAATTTCCCTCTCCCTCATACAAGAGGCCAGTGCCTTCATGCTGAGAATTGTCAAGATAGGCCGATGCTTTTCAAGGTTTTTATTTCTCAGGAATTTTCCAGATCTGCTAAGGAATGCACTGCAGAGCCTTCTAGGTATGGTTACCAACCTCCAGGTGGTGGTTGGAGATCTCCCACTATTATAACTGATCTCCTGACGACAGAGATCCGTTCACCTGGAGAAAATGGCCAGTTGGAAAGAGGACTATAAGGCATTACACCCCACTGAAGTCCCTCCCCTCCCCAAACCCCGCCCTTCACCCTTAAAATCTTCAGGTATTTCCCAACCCTGAGCTGGCAATCCTACTTCTAGGCCATGAGAGTTCTTTGGTGCACCCGTAAGGCAAAATGCTGGGAGATCCGTAGGGTTGCCAACCTCCAAGTACTAGCTGGGGATCTCCTGCTATTACAGCTGATCTCCAGCTGATAGAGATCAGTTCACCTGGAGAAAATGGCTGCTTTGGCAATTGGACTCTATGGCATCGAAGTCCCTCCCCTCTCCAAAACCTGCCCTCCTCACGCTCCGCCTCAAAAACCTCCCATCGGTGGCCAAGAGGGACCTGGCCGCCCTAGAGATCCATGAGTGGATTTCCTAGTATTTCTAAAAGGAAATAAGCACGAATCTGCCATCTATTGTGTCAGATGGTTAGTCTATCAGGGGCAGTACTGTCTTCTCTACTAGGTAGGGTTGTCAACCTCCAGGTGGAGCCTGGAGATCTCCTGCTATTACAATTGATCCCCAGGCAATAGAGATCAGTTTCTCCTGGAGAAAATGGCTGCTTTGGAGGGTAGATTGTACTTGTACTCTGATGAGTTCCCTCCCCCCTCCAAACCCCACAATCCCCAATCTCTATCCCCAAATCTCCAGGTGTTTCCCAACCCAGAAATGGCACCCATATGCGCACTGCTCTCCAGGGTCTTAGACAGAGATCTGCTACCTGGTCCTTCTACCTGGAGATGCCAAGGATTGGCACTGGGACCTATGGAAAAAAGGTGTTCTGTTATTGCGCTCCAGCCCTACCCTAATAGCAGTAGGTTCCTGATTCAGATTGGTACCATTGTGTGCCTGCAGGAACTGGGAGATAGGAAATTTGCTCTTTCCCCACACATGGTTTGGTCAGTCAAAACTGTGTGTGTTGTCTTGGTTAAAGTGTCAGAGTCGGACTGAGCAGAACTGATTTCAAATCCTCATCCAGAGAGAGAACCATGTACTCCACTCTGATCTTTGTAAACTTCTCAGTTTTTGTCTTAACAACAGCCCTGTAAAGCATAATAGTCTACAACTGTGGCTCAGCAAGTACTCCTGGAGTAGGGTTGCCAACCTCCAGGTACTAGCTGGAGATCTCCTGCTATTACAACTGATCTCCAGCCGATAGAGATCAGTTCACCTGGAGAAAATGCCCACTTTGACAATTGGACTCTATGGCACTGAAGTCCCTCCCCTCCCCAAACCCTACCCTCCTCAGGCTCCATCCCCAAAATCTCCAGGTATTTCCCAACCTGGAGCTGGAAACCCTATCCTGGATTTTGGCAACCCTAGCCGAAGGATGGATGGATGCTGACACATGCAGTTTGTGGTTGCAAGAAAGGGCTTTGGTTTGTCAGCAGTCAGGGACACGATCTGAACTGGTACAAGCATTTATTCTGTATATTGCCTGAGTTTACGCTGAGTTGATGATAATGCCGAAGGGATTATATATTTGGAATCAAATCCCCTCTCCTAAAAAAGAGAGGAGGACATTGTTTGACTTTAAACTGCTGATAAAATATACCTTATATCTCTCTGCAGAAGACAAAGTGGCTTTTCTTTTGGCTGACCAGCACTCTTGTACTGTTTCTTTTAGCTGCCATGAGAATTCAAGGAACTACCGGTAAGCAGAACTCACCCGATAGCTACCATGAATGAATTTTATTAGTTGTATTTTCATATACTAGATATCCATTTTATATTATTTTCATTGTAGCCAATACACCAATAAAGGTATTGATTGATTGACTTTAAACCCCCTTCCCTTCCTTCTTTTCCCCTTTCCCTACTTGTTTTTTTTCCTAATCCTATTTTATGCCCATCCATTAACACCTTGTGGCTCCCCACACTGGGTACACCTGGTTTCTCCAAACCTGGAAATGACAACACCACACGAGAGCCATGATCAGGGCGCCATTTCTGTTTCTTGATAATCTGATGTTTTAATTATTTATGTGGCGTTCATTATTTTAATTGTAATTCTAATTTATTAGCTGCCCTGAGACCGGCCTTAGTTGGGAAGGGCAGGATAAAAATATAATAAATACATATATACATAAAATATCATCATTCTCTTTATTTGTTGGTCCTATTTCACTTTTTCTCTATTTGGGGAGATAAAGATGTACAGACGTGGAGGAGAAAGGAGAGGTAAGAAAACACCCAATTTCTTTCTGATATCCATCAGTGACACCTTTGAGAAATGTTATTTTTAAATATCTTATCTCAGAACAAACACTCAGGGATGACACAGTTATGACAGTAATTGTATGACTGCCATTAAAAACGTATCTAAGGATCTCTCCCCATCTATTTGAGTGTTGTTTGGTGGAATCTTCCTGTCTTGTTTTCTCTTTCTTCCTCCTTCGGATTTCATTTGCCAAACTTCTAAAAATAATTTTGGAATTGGCCCATGTCCCAGCGTTCAGTTTGTGCCTTTTGTTTTTCTTTATTTATTTCATTTATACCCTGCGTTTCTCCCCCAATGGATACCCAAAGCAGGTTACAGGGTTCTCCTGTCCTCTGTTTTATACTTACCATTTATTATTCATTTATTTAATTCATTGACACTCCCCCCTTTCTCCCCAATGGTGGAGACTCAAAGTGGCGTACATCATTCTCCTCTCCTCCATTTTATGCTCACAACAACCCTATGAGGTAGATTAGGCTGGGAGCATGCCACTAGTCCAAGTTCACCCAGTAAGCTTCCACAGCAGAGTGGGGATTCGAACCCGGGTCTCACAGCATTTAGTCCAACACTCTAACCACTACACCACACTTTCAGGTTATTGATGTTCACAACTGCATATGCATATAAAACACTATGTACATGGTACATCAGAGAATGCATTCAGCCTACTCTGTCATCCTGTTTTCTACAGTGGTCTATCAAATGCCACCAGGAAGACCAATAAGCAGGACTTGGAGGCATAGCCTTCTCCCTCTACTTACTCCCAACCATAGTAATCAGTATTCAGAGGGCTACTGCCTCTAAACACAGAGGTCCCATTGAGTCACTGTGACTGATGATCCTCCATAAATTGGTCTGATCCCTTTTTAAAACCAATGGCACTAGTGGCCATCTCTCCATCCCGAGGCAATGCATTCTACAAGAGGATTCCTCTTTGAGCGAAGACATACTTCTTACCTTCTAGCCGCTACCTTGTGAATTGAGAATATATGGGCAACAGTCTGAACAAAGTCTGGAGATCCAAACTAGAGAAATATCAATGCTGCTTGGATGGCCCAGGTTAGCCCAGTCTCATCAGATCTCTGAAACCAAGCAGGGTCAGTCCTGGTTAGTACTTGGATGAGAAACCACCAAGGAATTTCAGGGTTGCTACACAGAGAAAGGCAATGGCAAACCACCTCTGTTAGTCTCTTGGCTTGAGAACCCTATGGGGTCAACCTGACGGCACTTTCCACCACCACTTGGCAAACAAGAACAAATAATTTGGTTCCCCAAAATCCTAAGAGAAAAGTGGCACTCACCTCTTGCTTCCCACTTCTCCCTAACCTAATGTCTGGCAGAAGGAGAAGGAGAAGAAGAAGAAGAAGAGTTGGTTTTTATACCCTGATTTTCTCTACCTTTAAGGAGTCTCAAACCGGCTTACAATCACCTTGCCTTCCTCTCCCCTCAACAGACACCCTGTGAGGCAGGTGGGGCTGAGAGAGTTCTGACAGGACTGTGACTGGCCCAAGGTCACCCAACTGGCCTCATGTGTAGGAGTGGGGAAACCACACCGGTTCACCAGATTAGAGTCCGCCGCTCATGCGGAGGAGTGGGGAATCAAACCTGGTTCTCCAGATTAGAGTCCACTGCACCTAACCACTACACCACATTGAACTTACGCGAATGCTGACATTCTGCATTTCTTCACCCCTGTTTGAACTGCTCATCCTCCATTTGTGAGAAAGGGCAAGGAAATGCAGGACGTATTATGACATCAGGAAAAAAAATAAATGATCCAAGATGTTATGCAGGGGGAGTGAGGGAGCTATACATGTGGCTGCCATTTTTGGCAGTAGCCAGACATTCTCTGTCAGATTTCATTGAGCCCTGAATAAACCTGCCTGACAAGCCATACCTGCCAAAATTCTTTCTCCTGTACAGCTATTAGGTGTACAGGAAAGTTGTCCTCCTTCACGTCTGGTTACCTGAAACTGGAAAGATTCCAGCCTGCTCCATTTGGCCAACCCGGCTCCCAAAGCTGAATGTCTTTCTACTAATAAAGGGTTCTAAATTGGATTGCAAATACGTTGTGTGCTCTTGCCTCTCTGCCTGGGAAATGCTAATTCGATCCATTAATTTCTGACCACACAACGGCATGATGGATTCCGTTGAACGTCACCAACTGCCCTCAAAGCATCCCGTAGACTTCATTTTTTAAAAAAAAGATTTTTATTGTTTTATAGATATATAAAAACAGAATATAGGGGAAAAGGATATAAAAGAAAAGAGAAATTAAAACGCCATGCCGTGCCAGCAGTTACAATTGTGTCGATTGCATCAGAATAAAAAATAACAGATATTAATATTAATATTATAAACAATGGGTAATAATAAAAACATAACAATTATGAGCAGTGTATAATAGTATAATGATAAGTATTAAACAGTGATCATCCTAATACTCCCAACATAAATCGTGAGATACTTTGTATAATACTTAATAAGCACAATATTGGAGTTAAACCTTGCTATAAAATAAATTACAGAATGTAATGGATAAGGCTCCTTGCAATAATAGTCATTTTTGGATATTTCTAGGGATAATTCCCATAGACTTGAAAGGAAGCTGATTTTAGATGAAGCCTGGCCTGGCTTTGATGGCCTGCGGGCAGACGTGATCTAAGCAGGCCAGTATATTGTGGATTTATGCGAAGACATGCTGAATGCCAAACACAAAAACACTCTAAATGCTGCTGGTTTTAATTGGTGAACAAATCATCGGTGCTGTTGTATGGTGTGTCCAATTCACGAAGAAAGCAGCGATGCAAGCGAAGCAAAAACCAAATCCTCCCTAGTATCGAACAGCACGGCTTCCTGTGCTTTGACCCCTGTCATGACAGGCAACAGCTGAACAAGGCAATCCTATGCAGAGTTACTCCTGTCTAAGCCCTTTGAAATCAGTGGGGTTGCCAACCTCCAGGTGGTGGCAGGAGATTTCCTGCAATTACAACTGATCTCCAGCCGACAGAGATCAGTTCACCTGGAGAAAATGGACACCTTGGCAATTGGACTCTATGGCATTGAACTCCTTCCCCTCCCCAAACCCCTCCCTCCTCAGGCTCCACCCCAAATACCTCCCGCTGGTGGCAAAGAGGGACCTGGCAACCCTAATGAGGGAACTAGCTTGTTCTCTGTTGCTTCAGAGACTAGGACACTGAGTAATGGATTTAAACTAAGAGAAAAAGGATTCCACCTAAACATTAGGAAGAACTTTCTGACGGTGAGGGCGGTTTGACGGTGGAATGCCCGGCCTGGTGTGTGTGTGTGTGTGTGGACCTTTGGAGGTCTTTAAGCAGAGGTTGGATGGCCATCTGTCGGGAGTGCTTTGATTGTGGGATCCTGCATGGCAGGGTGTTGGACTGGATGGCCCTTGTGGTCTCTTCCAACCTTGTGTGATTTTTGTGAATTTGTGAATAGTTGCAACTAGCATCGGCTATATAACCTTAAGAAACTGAAAGGTCACCCAGAAGGTGATGCTGCCCCATTAGCTTGGGCTGGGGAAAGAAGATCCTCAAGAAGAGTAGGGAAAAATCTCTGCTTCAATGCCCTAGGCTCCTCAGACACTGATAAAGCACGTGGGGTCTCTTGGGAAAGGCAGCCAAATAATAAACCTTGAAAGAGGAACAAGGCTGGAGAGCTGCTGATGACACCCTCACTTACTTGCCCTGCTCGGCTGGCATCTGATACGCCTGCTGATTATGTCTCTCCAGCGCAAATGCACCCAGCCGGTCTCAAGACACATGGAGCGCCTAATGACTGCTTGAGGTGGCATGCTTGCTAAGCGAGTGTGGCATGTGGTGGCAACTGTGAAGAGTGTCAGGGCTGACCATGTGTGAAACTCGGTGGGAGAGAGATGTGCCGCGTTGCTGAATCTCACTGAGGAAGGGAATGAAAGCCAGGATGGATATACAGTGAAGGCAGGGCTCACAAATGCATGAGATCCCCTGATGATGCATGTGTATAGGTGGGCCATGTCAAAGATAACACCAGGGGTGAGCAGATTTCCCTTGCTCGGTTCCTTCATGGCTCCAGAATTTCACTTTCTGCCATGCTTCATTTCTGGTTTAACTAAGAGAAGTTCTAAAATTAGTCCCCACTATTAAAGTGTGGGCCCTGACCTGGATGGCCCAGGCTAGCCTGATCCCGTCAGATCTCAGAAGCTAAGCAGGGTCAGCCCTGGTTAGTATTTGGATGGGAGACCACCAAGGAATGCCAGGGTTGCTGTGCAGAGGAAGGCACTGGCAAACCACCTCTGTTAGTCTCTTGCCATGAAAACCCCCCAAAAAGGGGTCGCCATAAGTCGGCTGCGACTTGACGGCACTTTACACACACACACATTAAAGTGTGGGCCATTTGCCATAGCTTTCAACTCTACTGTTTCATTGGTATCTCTTTCTCCCTCCATTACAGGTGGCAGTATGAAAATATTTTCAGGGGGTAGACGTGTTTCGATTTGAGTTTGAGATTTGAGTTTGAGATTTGACACATGAAAGCTCACACCCAGAAAATCTTGTTGGTCTCGAGAGTGCTACTGGCTTGAACCTATGTGGAAGTATGGTATACTGTTACTGGTTTTTAACGGAGTTATGTTCTATGGGATTTGATGTATTGATATCGATTTGATTAATAATTGTTAGTCACTCTGACCCCGGACTCAGCCAGGAAAGAGCGGGTTATAAATCTAATAAAATAATAATTAAATAATAATTGAATTTAAATGTGCGCCTTTCCTAAATCCTGATGCATTTTTGAGATAATGAAAGAACTACAGTACCTTCATATATGCCTCTTTTCACTCCTTTAAAAAACACACACCAGAGCCAAAATAACCTCAAAATCAAAACAAGACATGACTGTCTTGGGGAGGGGGCGAGGCTCAGTGGTAGAGCATCTGCTTGGCATGCAGAAGGTCCCAGGTTCAATCCCCGGCATCTCTAGTTAAAAGGACCAGGCAGTAGGTGATGTGAAAGACCTCTGCCTGAGACCCTGGAGAGCCGCTGCCGGTCTGAGTAGACCATACTGACTTTGATGGACCAAGGGTCTGATTCACTATAAGGCAGCTTCATGTGTTCATATGTGCTAAACAGGATTACCAGGTCCCTCTTCGTCATTGGTGGGAGGTTTTTGGGGTAGAGCCAGAGGTGGGTGGTGTTTGGAGAGGGGAGGGACTTCAATGCCATAGAATCCAATTGACAAAGCGGCCATTTTCTCCAGGTGAACTCTATTGGCTGGAGATCAGTTGTAATAACAGGAGATCTCCAGCTAGTACCTGGAGGTTGGCAACCCTGGCGCTTAAACCAGAACCCTGTGGGCTTTGAACATGCCTTGAGGATTACAATTGGCCCACGTCGATTAATCGACAAAAGCTTGCAGCTTTCTGAAGAAATTTAAAAGGCTGAGGGGAGAAAACAGCTACCTACCCCCCAAAGCCCAAACCGTTCTCAGTAAGACATGAATTGTAGGAATAAATATTGTTAGTATGTCTTCTCTGGCAATAAAAAATTAATTTGCTATTACAGAAAAGGGGAGAATACTAGCATTTGCGCCGAATATTGCTGCCAGCGATTGCTTTTCATCGAGCCCATTTCTGTTTTATTGGTTTGTACCCTTTCTTCCGTCGTTATTTGAATTGAGGCATAAGAAGACTGCAGTGGCTGATCTATGGGTAGGACGTCTCTCAAATGCCGCACGTGGGTCCCTCAGGGGGCCGGTATTTCACGTCTTTTACCAAAAGAAGCTCATTGGTCTTGAGCGGATGTGAGAGGTATGCACACACCAGGCTGGTAACATCTGATGTACGGCTGCATTCAGTTCCTCAGACTGCAACTGGCCTTAATAACATTCTTCTTTACAAAGTGCTTCATGTTAAACTTTTATGAGACGACGCAAGAACAGCCTTTGCCGATGCCTATGAAGCCGCAAGTTACTCTCTTCCTTGCAGTATAACAGTGATGTCTTGGGGAAGTAAGAACGAGTAAGCTCATTCCTGAGGGGAGGGGCTGCGCTGGTGGCTAGAGGCAGCACAGCCCTGCCGTCTCCAAAGGAGGATTCATTCCCCCCCCCACCCGAAGGCAGAAAGCTGCCCTTACTTGCAAGCCTTGTTGAACCGCTCCATAGAGTTCCACAGGGCTACACCACCTAAAAAGGTGGTGTAAGTACAAGTAAAGGCAAAGGGGGTGTTCTAGGGTTGCCAAACTCCAGGTACTGATGGAAAAAGAAACACCTCTATACTCAACAGATATGCAAAATTCAGTATAGGGTTTAAAAAATATATACTGTATCACATCCAAACAGAATTCTTCTTAACCATTATATTCTATCAAATGCTAACATTTATATGCAAATTAACCACATACAATGCAAAACAAAAAGGTTCCAATTTGATTACATATAAATTCCACATATAATCCATCTGTTACTCTTATAATATTTCTACAAGTGTCTATAAATCATCTTCAGCTTTGTGCTATCAGTTTCACTTGTAAGTTGTCAGCCGGATCAGCAACTCCTGTTGATTTGATAGAATATAAAGGTTAAGCAGGGTCAGCCCTGGTT
This sequence comes from Euleptes europaea, assembly GCF_029931775.1. Classification (NCBI taxonomy): domain Eukaryota; kingdom Metazoa; phylum Chordata; class Lepidosauria; order Squamata; family Sphaerodactylidae; genus Euleptes; species Euleptes europaea. The sequence continues at coordinate 11,507,424 of NC_079325.1, read as the reverse complement.
AGTATTTGGATGGGAGACCACCAAGGAATACCAGGGTTGCTATGCAGAGGAAGGTACTGGAAAACCACCTCTGTTAGTCTCTTGCCATGAAAACCCCCCAAAAGGGGTCGCCATAAATCGGCTACGACTTGACGGCACTTTACACATACACACACACACAAAGGTTAAGAAGAATTCTATTTGGATGTGATACAGTATATATTTTTAAAAATCCTATGCTGAATTTTGCAAACCTCCAGGTACTTGCTGGAGATCTCCTGCTATTACAATTGATCTCCAGCCGGCAGAGATCAGTTCCCCTGGAGAAAATGGCTGCTTTGGCAATTGGACTCTATGGCATTGAAGTCCCTCCCCTCTCCAAAACCCATCCTCCTCAGGCTCTGCCCCAAAAACCTTCCGCTGGTGTTGAAGAGGGACCTGGCAACCCTAGGGTGTTCCTGGCCTTAAAAGGGGTTAGGAAGCTGCCTAAAGGTGACTCCTCCCCTGGAACGCTCTGGGAACACCTCCCCCCCGGATGCCTGTGCATGGACGTACCCCAGCAGGACGCCAGCAGGAAGCCGAGTCAGCGTCCCAGGCAGCGGAGAGAGGCTGGCGTCCAGATCCCAACACCGGCGTCCATGCCAGTTGTGGTGGGGCATGTGGCGAGGTTTGCCAACTGCCAGGTAGTAGCAGGAGATCTCCTGCTAATTCAACTGATCTCCAGCCGATAGAGATCAGATCACCTGGAGAAAAATGGCCGCTTTGGCAATTGAACTCTATGGCATTGAAATCCCTCCTCTTCCCAAACCCCGCCCTCTTCAGGCTCCACCCCCAAAATCTCCTGCCGGTTGAGAAGAGGAACCTGGCAACCCTACATGTGGCCCAGGTGCCGGTGAACATGGCGCAGATGCCAGCGTGGGCCCTTGTGCACCTCCAAACCACTTTTGCCTGCACAGCTCAGGAATGGGCTGCAAGAGGTGGTGGATTTCCGAGGCAATCCAGTATGGGCGATTTCAAATGTCACATCTTTGCTGTTTGTTTTGACCTGAAAAATCCCATTTTGATTTCTTGGTTTGATTTCTTCTTGAAAGAACAGGAGGCTCTTGATTTAGGTGGCAGTCCAGAATGGATGGTTTCAAATGTCTAATCTTTGCTCTTTTGGCCTGAAAAATCCCGTTTTGATTTCTTCTTGGTTCTTCATTTTCATGCTATGTTTCATTCCCTTGAATCATTTATTTCCTGTAAAAAAAATGTGTGCATATTCAATGCCATTTCTACATCAGTAAATCAGGATGATACATTATGTGTGTGTGTTAGACACATAAATGTCATATTGTCTGTATAAATATGGCATAAAAGGCATCAGAAAACTGAAACATGCATACGTTGTACAAACAAATACACAAAATCAACAGGCAGAAAACCAAACCTGTTGACAAAGAGAGAAATTCCAATTTAAAAAAAAACAAAAACAAAATGGGGGATTTTCACTCCATTCAGATTTTTCAAAGTATGGAGGCTTTCCTTTCCTTTCCTTTTATCCCTTAGAAGCTCCATGATCCATTGATCCTGAGCAGCATATATCTAGTGTTGGAGGGATATAAGAACTGAAACAAATCTTGCCACTGACAATGTAGCCTTGGGGTCCCTATCGCTTAGTAAAAAAGGCATTATGTCAGTCACAGAGGCATTGGATTTGTATATTAAAAGGGGGGAAATATAGTGCGATCGGAGTTCCTCGTAAAAGCGGCCTTCCAAAAGGGCATGGGCTAATGAGTCAATAGAGCCAGAAGAGCAAGGGCAGATCCTGTCTGAGTATGGTATATTCAGAATTCTGCCCTGCATTACCATAGAAGGGTTAGCATTCAATCTAGCCAAGCAAAAAGCTCTACAGAGACGAGGAGTTGTCAGATAATGTGTATAGGCAGGCAGACCACGTGGAGGGGCTTTTCTGGGCATTCCCGTGGAAACATCCTAACATTCTTCTTGGCTCAGCATACATTATTGTAGAGATGAAGGTGATATTTTGATTTGCATTATTTATTTGCATCAGGTACCTCTGTGTTCTTCAAATGGCTTAAAAAAGTCAAAAGACCATAATAAAACATTAGCCAAAATCCACAATATTGAATTAGTCAGCATGAAATTTTAACCTTTAAATCCCTTCATGACCAGGGAACCACCTACAGAAGAAGAAGAAGAAGAAGAAGAAGAAGAAGAAGAAGAAGAAGAAGAAGAGTTGGTTTTTATATGCTGACTTTCTCTACCACTTAAAGAAGAATAAAACAGGCTTACAATCACCGTCCCTTCCCCTCCCCACAACAGACACCCTGTGATGTAGGTGGGGCTGAGAAAGCTCTAAGATAGCTGTGACTAGCTCAAGGTCACCCAGCTGGCTTCATGTGGAGGAGTTGGGAAACCAGCCCGGTTCACCAGATTAGCATCCATCGCTCATGTGGAGGAGTGGGGAATCAAACCCAGGTCTTCAAATTATAGCCACTCCAAACCAGCACTTTTAACCACTACACCGTGCTGGCTACTGGAAGGATTGCCTTTTTTATATATAAACCCCTGTACTAACTGTGGTCATCCCAACTACTAATCTTGACCATCCACTCATACAGGCAGGTGAGTTCCACTTCTGCTCTTGGGCTTTTTCTGAGATCACCTCGGTATTGCAGAATAGACTTCCTTAGGACATTCTGCAAAAAATGAACTTTCAAAGAGGCTGTTAAGGAGCAAGCATGAAGTCTTGTTCTTGCATCTGGCTCCCCCCCCCACTCCTGTTTTTACCTAATGATGTCATTAAGAACAGAACGATGTCATTAAGAATGGATTGACGTTTTAATTTGCTGATTTTATTTGCCAGTTAATATTTTTGTAAGCCACTTTTTGTTTTGTCTGCATGTTCCAAGCACTTTAAGTAAATCAATAAATAAGTGCAAATGTCCTGGGAAACCACCTTAATTCAGCTGCTTTGAAGATCCAATAAAACATCTGCAGCCAGGCAGTTAAAACAAGTAGCATAGAAATAGCATCATTTTCTAATGAAATAGACATTCGATGTAAGAAGCAGGTGCTAAAAAAAAATCCAGGCATGCTCAATCACTGACCCATTTGCCTTGCATCCTGCTCACCAGTTGCGAGAGTTACTTTCTTGGGTGAGGTTTTTTTTGTTTGTTTGTTTTTAAGTGTGATATATTCAGGCAGAGCTTTCATTTATTATCATTTTTATTGAAAACATCTATGGTGGAGGAAAGTGCTGTCAAGTTGCAGCCGACTTATGACAACCTCGTAGGGTTTTCAAAGTAAGAGCCGAAAAGTAGTGGTTTGCCAATGCCTGCCTCTGCATAGCAACCCAGGGCTACCTTTGTGGTCTCCCATACAAGTGCTGACCCTGCTTAGCTTCTGAGATCTGATGAAATTGGGCTAGCTTGGTCTAGTTTTGACCATCTGGGTCAAGGGGCCAAAACACCTTTACTCTGCCATTTTTGATCTAACAGGGCCTCAAGAAAGTTTGCAACAATAGAAGATAATACCACAGATAATTCTAAAAATACAGTCATATAACAAAGAAGAAGAAGAAGAAGACTTTCTCTACAACTTAAGGAAGAATCAAACCAGCTTACAATCACCTTCCCTTCCCCTCCCCACAACAGACACCCTGTGAGGTAGGTGGGGCGGTTTGACTAGCCCAAGGTCACCCAGCTGGCTTCGTGTGTAGGAGTGGGGAAACAAATCCAGTTCACCAGATTAGCCTCCCGCCGCTCATGTGGAGGAGTGGGGGTATCAAACCCAGTTCTCCAGATCAGAGTCCACCGGTCCAAACCACCACTCTTAACCACAACACCGTGCGGTAAACCAAAATAACGTCAGACAATAACTGTAATATTCAACCAGATTTTGTGAGATGAATTAGTCTCTTGAGGTACACTGGTCCCAGACCTGGTATTGGGCCTGGAAAACAGCTTGGTAGTTTGGGACATGGAAGGGGAGGAGGTCCTGAATTCAGATCTTTGATCAGCCATAAAGTTCATGGATTTATTTTGGCCCAGTCAGCTTAACCTACCTCACAGGGTGCTTGTGAGGATAAAAAAAAAAAACCTATCTGCCACTCAGAGCTCTTTGGAGGATGTGAGGATTACAAATGTTGATGGGAAATAAAATAATTTCACTTGTGAGGCTGAATAGGCTCCCAAAAGTCCTGACATTTACTGGAAGCCCAAAACGGAGATATTTCTTGCCTTTCTGACAACTGGTACAACATAGAGGATAGACTTGGACTTGGGAAACATGGGTTCAAACCCTTGCTCATCCACCAAACATACTGATGGCAAGTCACCCAAAACCCAGTTTAGAAGTTACATTAAGGGACACTGATGACATATGAGAGAAGAGGATTGTGTCTGACCCCTACAGGGACAGCATAATCTGTTACATAACCTGTGTATGCACATCTTACATATATCAGCTTTGTAGAAACAATCAGGGATCCAGCATTTTTCAGAACTCCTAATCATGTGGACAGAGGCAATGTGTGTACTGCTGGTAAACATTTACATCCCATTCCTGAGCTTTCAGTGGCTGGAGGTAGTGTGGCCGAGGCGCCACCACGGCACATCCAAAGCTGTTTCACAGCTGCTGAAAGACCAAAAAAAGCCTTTTAGAGGCTTTGGGGGGGGGGGTAAAAATGGGGCTTTTCACCCCATAGAGAACAGCGATGCTGCACCTGCTAAAAAACAGGAACAGCAACGCTGTTCTCCTTGCTGGCATTCCGGGCTGAACGAGGACAGGAAGCTGCCTACAGGCAGCTCTGCCCCCCAGCAAGCCCTGGGAATGGTCCCCGGGACTCCCCCCAGAATGCTGGTGTGGGCATTTATGCCAGTGTTGGGGCCACTCACAATGGCATAAGTACCCGGGTGCCAGCATGGGGAGCCCCAACTTTCATCCCCAGAAGACCAGAATGGGCTGTTAGTCTTCTTCAGATGAGTGTTCATCGTGTGGGCTCTGCATAACCACAGAGGGGTGTTGTAAGGAGAACTTGATTCCTTGAATCTGTTCTCCTGTGAGTCTGTTGCGGATATTATGTTACGTTCCACTCACATGAACCAGAAGCCCACCAGCCATGCATATCAGGAGCACACCGTTCTCTGCAATGTACCCAGTCTGCACTGTTGCAGTCTTGTGTGAACTGGGTAACATGGGGATTTCCCATGTGGGTACAGCTTCCATTCACGCACACCAGAACGCTAACAAACAGAACCATGGGAAATCACAGTTCCGATGTGCAGAAACCGAAGCTGTATCCACATGGAAAAATTCATCCATTGCCCAATTTGTAGAAGACGGTGACCGCACGAATCGCACTTCTGATCAGCATGGCTGAAGGAGTTGCATGGCTGACAGGGTCCTGGGTTCAAATGACTGGAATGGGATATAACATTTGCAGAGAGGACTTAACTCTAAGTGCTATAGATGAAGGTCCAAGATGCAAATGTCCTAAGTTATAAAGCAACTAGTTAGCTCAGAGAAGCAGAATAAATCTTTTTGGATGTACCCAGTAGAATACTTTTATATATCTTCCATTACTGCCTGTAAGATGATATATATTTTAATGAAGTCACAGGCATTAGTGACACCAGCATATGCAGTTCTGCACTTAAGTGACTTGGGGAGTAAACCAATGATTTGGAGTTCCAGATATACAGGCTTGTATCTCCTGAGCTGTATTAAAACCTTTATTAGACTGCAGTAATAACAAGACTTGTTTTCCTTCTGTAATCATGAGCCTGACACAATCTTCTCCACCCCCCTCCAAATGGAACAACGGAGTCCCTTACCAAAGGTAAGATAGCAATGGATCAGAAAACTGTAAAAAGACTTGCGTTTGCATGCCCTACATCCTCCAGTTGTAAGGAGGCTAGTGGTAGGCTTACCACCTATTCCTTGCTTTAAAGAACTATGTCTGCTATCCTGTACTTTTTGGAGGAAGGGTGGAACAATAATTGGATGATAGATAGATAGATAGATAGATAGATAGATAGATAGATAGATAGATAGATAGATAGATAGATGAACCGATTTCTTGTTGTGCATTAAAATGCAGTGTTCTTTTCCCCATAACTGCAAAACAAAAATCAATTTAAATATACTAAATTACAAGGACTGTACATTCCAATAAAGTAGTGTCAATGTTCTGACATGTGAAACAACGTTTTCTGATGAAATCGTAATAGGGTCCTTCTTTTGAACCTCTTCAGATAAACACATGTGAACTTGCGATATGTTGAGTCAGACGATTGGACTTCAAGCATTCATGGGAAACTGAGTTTTCCCATGACTCTTTGGAGAGGAAGGGGCCATTACAGACTGTGAAAAGTAAGTTTTTAAAATTCCCCCAGGGGGCATTTTTGGAGGTAGAGTCACCAAATTTGCAGCATAGCTTCAAGGGATTCTCCTTGAATGAACCCCAAAGTCTGGTAAAGTTTGGGACAGGGGGTCTGATTTTATGGGGTCAAGAATGGGTTGCCCCCCTCCATAGAGAAGTATGGTAAAGTTTACAATGCTTCTCTATGGAAGAGGGGGCAACCCCTTCCAGACCCCATAAAAGCAGACCCCCTGACCCAATCTTCATGAAACTTTGGGGTTCGAGCAAGGAGAGTCCCTTGAAGCTACCCTGAAAATTTGGGAATGCTACCTCCAAAAATGCCCCCCACAGGAGCTTCAGGAAAAATTCCCCATAGACTACAATGGACCTGAATTTTTCGATAAACCCAGAAATAAAGCTGAAATACAAATTTACCGGTATAGGTATTTGGGTTATTCTGGATTTACTGAAAAAAAAAATCGGGTTCCATAAACCCGAACTCGAAATTTACTGATTATTATTTTTTTGCACAACCCTAAAGCGCAGTGACTTCAATGGACTTTGAAAGGTGTAGTGGTTAAAGTTTCTGAATAGAACATGGGAAACCCAGGTTTGAATCCCCACTCATGCCATGAAAGCTTGCCAGGTGACCTTGGGCCAGTCACACACTCTCAGCCCTGGCCTTGGCTAGTACTTGGATAGGAGACCGCCAAAGAATATCAGGGTCATGATGTGGAGGCAGGCAAGGGCAAACCACCTCCAAAGTGTCTTGCCTTGAAAACCCTACGGGGTCGCCATAAGTCAGCTGTGACATGACAGCCAAAAAACAAACCAAAACCTCTCTCTAGGATTGCCCTGTGAATATACTAATGATATATATTGTGTATATAAGTACTGTATTAATTGTGTATACAAACTGTATAACATGCATACACAATATATCCAAATCTATAAAAGGAGGAGAGAAGAAATACCATGGAAAATATATAAAAAAATGAAATAGGGGACCTCTCTGTTTTGTGTGTGTGCTAAGTGCTGTCAAGTCACTTCTGACTTACGGCAACCCTCTGAATTAATGATCTCCAAAACAGCCTGTTGTTAACAGCCTTGCTCAGGTCTTGCCATCTCCGGGCTGAGTCGTCCTTGACTGAGTCAGTCCATTTCACGTTGGGTCTTCCTCTTTTCCTGCTGCCTTCAACGTTTCTCTGTTTTACTACTGCTGGATTAGATTGCGGCTCTTTGAAAAGCTACCAGCCGGTCCTGGTTTCCATCCAGACCATCACCATGGACCAAGGAAGATTTCAAAGCCAAAGTCTAGCAGAAAATTAGGTTGGAAATGCAGACCGTGCACCCCCTTGAGTCTTCTGCATTCGGTGTTCCTGAACATGAAGGACATTCCTAGCTGGCAGAGTTTCTGTTGCAGATGTTCTAGCACCAGGAAGGGAAATATGCATTGAGCTGGGGAGGGGGAGGGACATAATATTTCTAATCATTCCACAGACAGCCCCAAACGGTTCTGAAGCCAGAAAGGATGTTTGTGCTTCTCGACGTAGCTCTCCTCCTGGTTTAATTTCATATTGAGATTCAGGGCAAAGCTCAGCTAATTAAAACGATGTATGCCGGAGGAAGGTTTCTCCTTGTAAGGGCCGGGCAGTATCTGTGCACCACGCGCGCGCACACTCCGATTGCCGCAGGCGGAAGGCACTCCAGTTTCCCCCACTGGAGAATAGAAACAGACAGAAATGTCAATAGCAAGCCAGGAAGAGTGGAATCTCGCTCAGGTATCATCCAGGGTAATTTTTTGGTGGATTCTGCTTCTGCTGAGACCAGCTCTAGCTCCTTTGCTGCCCTAGGGGAGTTAATTTTTGAATCATATCATCCATCATATGGATATCTGAAGCTGGTATAACTATCATGGTCCATGTCACTTGACTCTGAATGGCAGCAGCCCTCAGGCAGAGAAAGGTCTTTTGAGACCCTTGGTACCGGAAGATGCTATGGTTTGAAGCTAGGATGTTACGGGCACACTCGAGGGTACCTTATGCTGAATCTGATTATTGGTTCATCAGTGTCACTATTGTCTACTCAAACCGGCAGTGGCTCTCTAGGGTCTCTCAGATGGAGGTGTTTCATATCACCCACCGTCTGAGCCCTTTAACAGGAGATGCTGGGGTTTGAACCTGGGTCCTTCTGCATGCCAAGCAGAGGCTCTGCCACTGAGCCACGACTCCTTTTCTGCATGCAAAACAGATGTTTTGCTACAGCAAACTGCCTCGCTTCCAAAGGGAATAAAGGCCTTTGTATGAATCTCTGAAGCTTCCTTGTGCCAGGGCGTTGGTTGGGCTAGCTCAGTATTGTCCACTCTGTTTGGTAACAGGTCTCTCAGTGTCTCAGTAAGGAAACACTTTTTCCCCCTACAACTGCTACATCTGACCCTTTCACTGGAGATATGGGTTGTACACTCCGAACTGTCTGGATGCAACTCATGTGCTATACTATTATAAGGTTGCCAACACTGACTTGGGAAATTCCTGGACATTTGTCTTGGAGCATGGGGAGGGTAAAGTTTGGGGAGAAGAAGACAAAGAAGAAGAGTTGGTTTCTATACCCCACTTTTCTCTACCTTTAATAGGATTGCTAGGTGGGTGGTTTCAGCAGGCAATTGCTGATCCAGAGTAGCAATCGTGTATGCGCACGTGCGGTTATGTCACTTCCAGGATTGAATACTAAAGTGGCCACAGCAATGCCACACTTCTCGGGGTAAACCAGGAAGTGACATTATCACATGCGCGTAGCTGTGCACACATGCGACTACCCCAGCCCCGCCCCCTAAAACCTCCTGCCAATTGAGAGGGGGGGGACCTGGAAACCCTAACATTTAAGGAGTCTCAAAGTGGCTTACAATCACCTTCCTTTCCTCTCCCCCCACAACAGGCACCTTGTGAGGAAGGTGGGGCTCAGAGAGTTCAGAGAGAACTGTGACTGGCCCAAGGTCACCCAGCAGGCTTTGTGTGGAGAAGTGGGGAATCAGAGCTGGTTCTCCAGATTAGAGACCACGGCTCTTAACCACTACACAATGCTGGACTTCAGCAGGGTATAATGCTATAGAATCCACCCACCAAAGCAATTGCCCACTATTCCACCTGGCTGCTCCAGAGCACAATCATGTATGAATGCATGCGATTACGTCCCTTCCAGGTTTACCCCCAGAAACGCTGCATCGCCGCAGTCTTGGCGGTTTGAGTGCTAAAGCAGAAGTGACGGAATCGCATGCACGCAGCTGCACACGCATGCGATTGCCCCAGCCCCGCCCCCTAAAACCTCCTGCCAATCAAGAGGGGGGACCTGGCAACCCTAAGTTTAAGGAGTCTTAAAGTGACTTACACTCACATTCCCTTCCTCTTCCACCACAACAGGCACCTTGTGAGGTAGGTGGGACTGAGAGAGTTTGGAGAGAACTGTGATTGGCCCAAGGTCACCCAGCTGGCTTCATGTGGAGGAGTGGGGAAACCAATCCAGTTCACCAGATGAGAGTCCACTGCTCATGTGGAGGAGTGGGGAAACAATACACGACCCATTAACAATGCAACACCCATTCAAAGTTCTCTGGCGTGTAATGAAATGTCCATTTCTTATTTGAGCGGTAGTTACAAAATTATGCAAAGAAGATGCCACGGGATTCCACGAGATGGGTTTCCGGTACTATACCCATTTCACCATTGAAGGTTTCATCATTCAGGGGAAAAATCCTTATGTGGCCAGTAGGCCAATTAGCTGAGGAATATTTGTTCTCCTTCAAATGGATGGCATGCTGGCTCATCTCATTGTTTCATGGTATCCATTTTATGTATGAAATCCCATGTATGAAATTGATAAATTATGCATTGTTATGTGAATGAACATAATTTGAGACCTTGTATATGGTGAGATAGTTTATTGTAACGTAAGATAAGATTGCATTAATATATTACAGTATTTAGCCGTCAGGGCTGATTGTGTTTGCAGTACCTTTGGAATTACAGCACGAGGTTTGTTTTGAATCCTACACAGAGGCTGGAAACTGGGGCTATAAGCAGGAACACTAGGGTTGCCTACCTCCAGGTGGTGGCAGGAGATCTCCTGCAATTACAACTGATCTCCAGCCGATAGAGATCAGTTCCCCTGTAGAAAATGGATGCTTTGGCAATTGGACTCTATGGCATTGAAATCCCTCTCCTCCCGAAACCCCGCCCTCCTCAGGCTCTGCCCCAAAAACCTTCTGCCGGTGGTGAAGAGGGACCTGGCAACCATAAGGAACACACACCCACACACCTCTTTTTCCTGGCCCCTACCAGCAAATGAAGCAAAGGGAAGGGGCGCTTCCAGTGCCAGGGGTACCCTCTGTATCTTCAACTGTATGGCATTCAAAGAGAACAGCCGCTGCTTGTTGAATACTCCAGCAGATTATAAGTGAGGAGATGAATGAGAAAGAGGTGCATTCAGGTTGCTCACACGGGGGAATTGAAATGTCCATCATTCTTGCTGTCACTAAAGAACAGCTTTAAATAGGCGCTTTCCGGGTAGAGTGTTGCATAACCAGCTTTCTAACAACAGCAGGCTGCCAGCAAAATGAAGCCTGTTCAGCTAGGAATAGGGAGCTGTGTGACAGAAAGCAAGGAAGTTTGCTCCCCCCCCCCCCCCCGCATGCTGTTCTCATAGGCAACCACATTTTCGGTGCCTCTTTTTATGGCGTTCCCCTGCTTTTAGCAGCTGTGGAGCAAGCATGTTCAACAGGTTAAGCTTCCCTACATTACTTCTTGAATTTCTGCTGCTGTTCTGCCCAAGAACTCAAGATTCAGCTGATCAGCCCAAGAATTCAGGATTCACTGTTTTCTCCTACATGGAAAAATGACTGTGTAGGAAGGAACCTATTTATAGGGTTGCCACCCTTAAAAAAAAAAAAACAGTGCCTTTAACAACAGCCTCTAATGCCTTTTCCTACCATTGAGACACATGATAGAATCAGATATGTATGTTATAACTCTGCAGTGAAGGTTGCCGTTAAATGCAGAGGAGCACAGAAAGTTATTTTTTAAAGCAGCAATCAGATATGTATCTCTTCTGTGAACTGTGAGGCAAGCATTTATAATGTCCTGATTCCATGGATCAGGGAACGGCCACACGTGGCATGCGCCTGATGTGTTCATCTGGGGCAACATAATCTCTTGCCACATCCTTTATAGACGTCAAACTTGCTGACTGTTTCTGCATGGAGATTATTTCTGCGTAGGAGAGCAAAACAAAGCTGCTCATCGTCCTCATTTGTGTTATTACGAGTATCACCTTCTTCAGACAAGTTTTTTTTCTGGATCAAATAGTACTTTCAACATTTCCTTCCAAGGTTGGAACTGAAACTAGGCTTTCTGGCAAAAAAGAGAGTCCCACGAACACACCAGTTTGTGCATAAGAATCAGAGTGGCCAACCTCCAGGTGGTGGATGGAGATCTGGGATTAAAACTGACCTCCAGGTGCCAGAGATCAGCTCACCTGGAGAAAATGGCCAGTTTGGAAGGTGGACTCTATGGCATTATACCCCACTGAAGTCCCCCCTCCCCAAACCCCCCCTCCTCAGGTTCCACCCCACAAAATCTCCAGGTATTTTCCAACCCTGAGCTGGCCAACCTAGCAAGAATGCAGCCTTGGAGAAAACGGCTCAAACAGAACTGCAGGAATCTCAAAAACCATTCTTGGCTTTCTTGTGAATGGGGATTTGCTATGCAGCTATGATGGCTGAATGGAACCTCCAAATGCAGAGGTAGTCTGACACTGAATTCCAGAGGTGCAGTGGTAATACTGGGGGCATGGCTGAGTGCAGGGTTGGCGTCAGCATACCCTGAGGTGAGGTGGCTGCCAGGGCCCAGGACCTCTGGTGAGGCTGGGGTTGCCAGCTCCAGGATGGGAAATACCTGGTGATTTTGGGGGTGGAGCCTGAAGAGGACGGGGTTTGGAGAGGGGAGGGACTTCAATGCCATGGAGTCCAATGGCCAAGGCGCCCGTTTTATCCCGGGAAACGGATTTCTGTCTCCCGGGGTAGTAGTCAAGAGCTATGAATAAATAAAACAGCCACTTAAAATGGCACTCCCTGTTTCAGGCCCAGCGAGATTGTTCCCACCACAGGCAATAATTAACACAAATACTTGGCGAGTACCTGAGCAATCATACATTGGATCAGACAGACAGCTTTCTTAGCTTGGGATGTAAATGGGAAGATAACCCCATTCCGAACGGAACTGATAAGGTCTTAAGCTGCCCTCTCAAGAGTTAATTACTACACTAGCGGGGCTTTCTTTGATTTTCCTTGGTGCAATCCACTGTCAGATACAAACTGGGCACACATCAGCAGCTGATACACATAATGAGAACTCCAATATTTACCTCAGCTGCCATGTCTGCAGAACAAACCAAATATTAGCTGCACGGTTTTAAAAGACAACACTTTGTGACCATTGGGATTACCTCCTCTAGTAGCACAGATATGAGGTTTTCTTGTGAATGAACCTTTTCCGGAGGATGAGGCTTTATCAGTAGCTATCAGCTATCCATGGCTACTGTGTGTGTGTAAAGTGCCGTCAAGTCGCAGCCGACTTATGGCGACCCTTTTTTGGGGTTTTCATGGCAAGAGACTAACAGAGGTGGTTTGCCAGTGCCTTCCTCTGCACAGCAACCCTGGACTTCCTTGGTGGTCTCCCATCCAAATACTAACCAGGGCTGACCATGCTTAGCTTCTGAGATCTGAACGAGATCAGGCTAGCCTGGGCCATCCAGGCCAGGGCTAGCTATCAGCTACGCTGGTGAAATGTACTGCATATATTTATAAGCAGTGGACCTCTGACAGTCAGAATCTGGGGAACGTTTCTCCCTCAGGCTTTCCCTATGGGATTCTCAGGGCCAATTATTTAGCTAATGCTAGGCTGAGGTCTAAAACGCATGGACGCTGAACCTCCTTTATTCCCCGTTTCAGCCAGGATCAAAGTAACCTGGGCTGGGGGGAAACTGGACGCATTACCTTGAATGAGCAGGGACGAAACTGTGTGCAAATCGATCCATGAAAACAGAAAATGTGGGAGACGTGGCGTTCCTGTTTAGTTTGCTGGTGATTGGTCGTTTCAAATTGACCAATGGCGAGCCAGGAAGAACAGTTTGACTTGGGCCAGAAGAAGGAATGGGAAAAGCTGGGTTCATTTTGCGTCGAAGCAGGGCTGAGCCGACAATCAATAAGGTCACGTCCGTTCGCAAAAATTTGATCCTGGCTGAAACAGGGAATAAAGGAGGCTGCAGTGACCATGCGTTTTTGACCTGAGAGATGCCCTGACCTGGATAGCCCAGGCTAGCCTGATCGCATCAGATCTTGGAAGATAAGCAGGTTCAGCCCTGGTTAGTGCTTAGATGGGAGAACACTGAGGAAGTCCAGGGTTGCTACACAGAAGCAGGCATTCAGATTGTGGAAGTGAAAAGCAAGCAAATCAATCAGTACCAACGCTGTTCCTGTCTTCATAGCCCCATTCCAGATTCTGCTTCTTGGTCACATAAGCATGTGGCAGAATGCCGCAAAGTGGTTTTTAGAGTGTCGATACATTGTGGCGGTTTTTAATTTGATTTTTTTCTTCCATCTTCTACGTGCATAAATTCACATCCAGCAGCTTTCCGTCTAGAGTGGGTGATGAACGCATTCTATAAATAGGTAAATAACTAATCAGGATTGGCCTCTGGGTGGGAAGGGACAGGAAGACCGAGAGATGAAGTCTAGACAACGTGGGTGGGGAAAATCTGCTTTGGTAAACTTCTTTCATGTCAGGTTCTATCTCTGTCGGTCATCTGAACTTCTGGTTTAATTGATTCTGCACCCTGACCTTACTGTCCGGCTTTGTGCTTTTAAAGGGCATCAGTTTGAAACCGGGCCTCATTTCGCAGCCTGGGGGAAAAAGCGCTTTTCTCGTTTTAATTCTCAAATCGGCTGGCAATGCTAAAAGCTTTGATTGGCAACTGCAATCAGCGCCCCATTCACTGACTGCCATGGAGGGAGCTGATTGCGGCAATCTCGGCTCTGACCTTCCGAGGCTTGGCTTCATTAGAGGGATAAATATTTTGCTAAAAACAGTGTTTTTAAAACTTCTAGAAGTCAGGGAAGGGGCAGGCCCCTGGCGGCGGGAACGGCCACTTCAGAAGCACTGCTGGCACTTGGTGGGGCGAGGGATTGCCAGCTGATGAGATGGAGAGGGTTTGGCCTCCCCTTCGCCCTTTTCACATCTGCCGGATGTGCAAAACTCAGCAGGTGAAGCTTTGCACGCCGCGCGGAGATAAATATGAGCACCTGCAAAAGTCTGCGGAACGGGCTGCTGTTAAAGGCACAGCTGAAGTGGTTGAGTGGAAAGTTGGCAATACTAGGGAACCTCTAATGGTATTGCTTTAGACGCCAGTATATTGTAACAAAGGAAGTGCATTGGGAAGGCCTGGCTGACTGCGCTGAATATGAAACTTTTATCAATGCATTTTAGAAACGAGTTTTCTTTTCCTCTAATGCACAAGAAGTGTTTGGCTGGATCAGGCCAAAGTCAAACATCCTGTTTCCAGCTGCTGACCAGATGCCCTGCAAAGCTCATAATGCACCCCTCGTATCTTAAGGACTGCCTCTTCTGGTTAGGGTTGCCAACCTCCAGGTGGTGGATGGAGATCTCCTGCTATTATAACCGATTTCCAGTCGAGAGAGATCAGTTCCCCTTAGGGTTTCCAGGTCCCTCTTAGCCACCGGTAGAAGGTTTTGGGGATGGAGCCAGAGGAGGGCAGGATTTGGGGAAGGGAGGGACTTCAGTGCCATAGAGTCCAATTGCCCAAGCGGCCATTTTACAATTGATTTCCAGCCGATAGAGATCAGTTCCCCTGGAGAAAATGGCCACTTTGGCAATTGGACTCTATGGCATTGAAGTCCCTCCCCTCCCCAAACCCCGCCCTCCTCAGGCTCCACCCCCAAAAACTCCCACCGGTGGCAAAGAAGGACCTGGCAACCCTATGCATTGGGAAGGGCTGGAGGAAAAGAAACCCTGTCTTTTAAATAGTGGCTTTAATGTTATTTACCTTCAGCTGCCCATTTCCACATGTTAAGCATCTCTTAAAAGGATAGATCATTTCTCTCTATGCCTGTTGGCATCCCTAAATGGGAGAGGCTTGTGGGTTGCGGAGATTTCTCATATTTCTCAGTGTCAGTGGTAGCACAGCCAGGAGGAGGCCTTGCTCAGAATTAGACTCAAAGGCAAAATGATTTAATTTTGAGCATCAATGAAATGCTCGCCAAATTAAATCTTTTCACCAAAGGTAATTCTTGATTAGGCTGGAGGGAGTTCACCCTTGAGTAACTTTAATAGTTTCAGGACAGACAGAAATCCTGTCTCCGAAAATTGTTATTAAGTGCAAATACAAAGCAATTCAAAGTTGAGAGTGAGTTTGGATCCCGGATGCCTTGATTCAAGTATTGTTATCCACCAACATTCTGGAGGTCAGTGGTAATCCTGGGAGAACTCCAGGCCCCACCAGTATGTTGGCAACCCTATTGCCAGACCCCAGCATCTCAAACACCAGTCTGACAATGTCACATTGAACAGCAGCAGTAGCAATGGTAGTACTTCTATATACTGTTAGGAAGTGTACAACACAGTGTCTGTGAATTAGTGTAGTTACAGGTTCAAACACAGGAGGCAATGTTTCTTGGTCTGGGCATAAAATATCCACTGTAGGTTTGAACACTGCAAGCTTGTGTAGCCTCCTGTTGTACCAGTGGGAAGAAGAAGAGTTGATTTTATTCCCCACTCCTCCACATGAGCGGCAGAGGCAAATCTGGTGAACCAGGTTGGTTTCCCCACTCCTACACATGAAGACAGCTGGGTGACCTTGGGCTGGTCACATTATCTCAGCCTCATCTACCTCATAGGGTGTCTGTTGTGGGGTGGGGAAGGGAAGGTGATTGTAAGCTAGTTTGATTCTTCCTTAAGTGGTGGAGAAAGTCGGTATATAACAACAAACTCTTCTTCTTCTTCTCCTCTAGCATTTTAAAGGCAAAGGGGTGTGTCCTTTACAAACACACTGTTTTCGTAACCCTACCTATGGTACAGCTGGCAACCCTACCTCCAAAGCAGCTATTTTATCCAGGAAAACTGATCTCAGTATTCTGGAGATCAGTTGTAATTCTAAGAGATCTCCTGGAGGTTTGCAGCCTTAAAAGCCATTGAACTAGGAGAAAGGGCTCAATGCCTCCCACGGTTTGCTCTAAGTTAGTCTTCAAGAGTTCTGAGGCTGCAAAGACTTATGGAGACCTCTCCATCTGTTCTCCTCCCTTTGCAGCCACCAGCTGTACCATCGCCAGCCTTTTCCACCAATCACAAGTTGGGCCTTTTCTCCCTGGGCTCCAGCTCTGCCTCGGTGCCACCATCTGTGGCGCTGGCAAAGCCCTGCCAGTGAGTTACAGCTCGGTATCTGCTCCCGGGGCCTGTTAGCATCCTACTGCCTGTAATAGATGTGTTTAATTCTCATGGAAATATTGAGCAAACATCAGGGAAATATGTTTTACAGCCTGGAGCCAGCTCTGAGCGCTGCTAGCGTTGTTATTGGAGACAGCGTGGAAGATTTAAACGGAGACCTCTGACAAAGACACACACCTGTCAGATGAATAAAGGGCTGCCATTTATTACCTGGGGCATTCATTAGCAGGAGGGAGGGGGTCAGGCAATGTGCCCATTCCTGCTGTGCCAGGCGTGGTGAGGATTAAGCGAGGATGCTAATATTGTCCCCTCTTGCCCCTTGGCATTCTGCGTAGGCGCTGGGCATGCCAGCTGATCTCAGCAGGTCCCACAGGAGCCCAACCCCCTGGGTTAGTTGTGGCCCGGCGCCAAGTGATCTATTCACACGACCTCAGCAAGAGAAAAGGGAGCAATGATCAAATTTGTAAAGAAGCAGAGTTGAGCAAGGAAGATTGGGTTCATTGCAGGTACCTATGCCAGGCAATGGGGGCTCTCGCTGGATCAAGAGTGTGGGGTTTTTGCAGGGTTACCAATTCCAACTTAGGAAATTTCTGGAGAGTTGGGGGTGGAGCCTGGGTAGGGTGGGGTTTGAGGGCTCTCAATGGGTATAACACTACTGAATGCTTGGGGTAACAATAGGATGAAGCTTGGTCCAATCCCTTTTTGTGGGTCTTCTAGGGCACACTATGGAAAACAGGATACTAGACGAGATGGACTATTAGTCCAGTCCAGCAGGGTTCCTCTTAGTTCCTCCTTATGATCTGGGCTGGTGCAAATAAGTAATGAACAGCCTCCTTCTGTGATAATATTTATGAGTAGGGTTGCCGACCTCCAGGTACTTACAAAAGAACACACAAGACCATGTAAGCATATCTTAATCAATCTCTAACGCACCAACAATCATATAAACATACAGGTTACCATATACAATATACAATAAAAATAGAAAATATATACACAAATAACATCATTCCAAAGTACATGGATGCTTTGGCAATTGGACTCTATGGCATTGAAGTCCCTCCCCAAACCCCACCCTCCTCAGGCTCCGCCCCAAAAACCTCCCACCGGTGGCAAAAAAGGGGCCTGGCAACCCTATTTATGAGGTGTTACAACAGAGAAGCCCTGACCTGGATGGCCCTGGCTAGCCTGATCTCGTCAGACCTCAGAAGCTAAGCAGGGTCTGCCCTGGTTAGTATTTGGATGGGAGACCACCAAGGAATACCAGGGTTGCTGTGCAGAGAAAGGCACTGGCAAACCACCTCTGTTAGTCTCTTGCCATGAAAACCCCCAAAAGGGGTCGCCGTAAGTTGGCTGTGACTTGACGGCACTTTACACACACACACAACAGAGAAGTAATTTGTATAACCCCACCTGCTGGTGGCTGGGACCATGCTTTCTCCCGTGACTGGCCACCCCCACCCCCTCTTCAATGGAAAAAAAATGCTATTGTGAGGACAGGCAGTCTTACCTTTCGGATTTTTTACTTTCAGAAATCCCTTGGTAGCCAAATCCCTTTCACTAGCAAGGTTGTCAAGAAACTGGATCTTCCCCACATATTTTCTTCTCTGGACCCCACCGTCTGCTCAGTGGGATTTGGCTTTGTGATCAACTCTGAAGGCAAGTCAAACGAGGGTGGGATTTCCTATCCATTCTCCGTACGCAACAAAATGGCACCAGGCTGCAATAGAAAACATAAATGGAAAGAATGTAAAAAATAGAGGAAGCCAGGTCCTCCCTCCCTGGCCTCTGATGGGAGATGGGAGGTGGGTTGCCAGAATCAGGTTGGGAAAGACCTGGAGATCTGGGGATGGAGCCTGGGGAGGACAGGGAACTCAATAGGGTACAATTCCATAGAGTCACCCTTCCGTAGCATCCATTTTCTCCAGGGGAACTAATCTCTATAGTCCAGAGATGAGCTGTAAGTCAGAAGCCTCTAGCCACTGATCGAGGCTCGCGGGGTGAATCAGCCAGACACACAGATATTCTTACTTCCATGCCCTAAAGCTAGGGTTGACAACCTCCAGGTACTAACTGGAGATTTCCTGCTATTACAACTGATCTCCAGCTGACAGAAATCAGTTCACCTGGAGAAAATGGCCCCTTTGGCAATTGGACTCTATGGCATTGAAGTCCCTCCCCTCCCCAAACCCTCCCCTCCTCAGGCTTTGCCCCCAAAACCTCCTGCCGGTGGTAAAGAGGGACCTGGCAACCTTACCTAAAGCCCTTCTATGCCCTGTTGGGTATAAGCCGGCCATGCACTTCAGTCTGGCAGTGGTCTGCTTCTGCTTTCAGAACGTGGGGGAAACCCTGAAGTTGAATACACCATATCTCTGCATCCAACTTTCAAATGCTGTAATTAAAGCATTAATCACTTAAACCAGCAGGTCGAGATAGCAGCTGGCTGAAATGCAGCAGGGAAATCTTCTGGGGGAAAAAGTTGCTTAGTTGGCTGGAATTGGGGACGGGACTAGGAATGAACGCATGTTGGGCCCTGAAGAGTTTACTAGTAAACATGCTGCTGTCTTTCAGCTTGTCCACTTTTCAACTGCCCACTATATTTCTGCTTTTAACAGCAGGTTGGTCTGCAGACATTAGCAAGTGATCTTATTTATCGCGACTCTACAATAATAGCTGCACAGTAAGTTGTTGTTAAATACCCAGGAACAGGACAGACATGGCTTTCCAGTTGTTTTCTGGTCAGTTTAATTAAATTTTGCCTAAAGGGAAAGGATTTCTGTCGGGCCAAACGTTTTGTTTCAATTCCAAGGAAAGCCCCAAAGAATTTCAGCACAACGAAGGGAAATTTTCATTGAACGAATTGCACTCCTCAAATCTGACATCCGATTTCACCTACCCAAATATAGGAGGTAGATTTGGAAGGCAAAACAACTTTAGGAATTTCAAGGGCTTTGAGAAACTAACGTGTTCAGTTCTGGGGTTCTGGGGTTAAGACATTTACTTCTTTGTGGACAGAATGTATATTGCCTTCACAATTTCCTACCAAAGTGACATTTTGGTCTAGGAATAAGGGTAAAAAGAGCCACATGGTGTAGTGGTTAAGAGTGGTGGTTTGGAGCAGTGGAGTCTGATCTGGCGAACTGGATTTGTGTCCCCACTCCTACACATGAAGCCAGCTGAGTGACCTTGGGCAAGTCACACTCTCTCAGCCTCACTTACCTCACAGGTTGTCTGTTGTGGGAAAGGGAAGGGAAGGAGATTGTAAGCTGGTTTGAGTCTCAAGTGGTAGAGAAAGTCGGCATATAAAAACCAACTCCTCCTCCTCCTCCTCCTCCTCCTCCTCCTCCTCCTCCTCCTCCTCTTCTTCTTCTTCTTCTTCTTCTTCTTCTTCTTCTTCTTCTTCTTCTTCTTCTTCTTCTTCTTCTTCTTCTTCTTCTTCTTCTGTCTCTGGAAAAATGATTCCCAGTACAGGTTCTATACCATTCTGCCAAAAGCAGATTGGTTTAAATGACAAAAAGGGGAGAGCATGTGAAAAGGACACGATAAGACATTTGCTTAAATAAATAAATAAGCAGGGGTGAAGGAAAAGAGGGTAGTGACTCAGTGGTAGAGAATCGGTTTTGCATACAGGCTCCAAATTCAATCCCTGTCTTCTCCAGTTAAAAGGAACAGGTAGTAGATTATGAGAAAAACCTCTACCAGAGACCCTGGAGAGCTGCTGCCAGTCTGACTAGACAATACTGATTTTGGGTTGGATCCAGTCTAAACTGGCCATTTCCACTGAATTTTCTCTCCACTGCTGACCTCTCTCATGTCGTTCCTGGAAGGCATTTCGTGGAGATCAGAGGGCTGCAATGGGATGGGGGAGGTAGGAAAATACATGTCCATTGATGGAAGATTTAGTTTCGATCCAGCCCCTTGCTAGACCAATGGTAGATCAATACATTCAGTAGAAAGCAGCTTCATGTATTCAAATATTTTGAACGACTTTTTACCAATGTTTATGTTGATAAATATAGAGACAGAGGATGGGGTATAAGTCCAATAAATGAAATGAAATGAAATTATATTTGTAGATGATAATATGTGGTTTTAATCTCCTCACTGAGAGCTAGGACCTTGGGACTATGGCCAGATAGTAAATTCATTATCAGAGTAAAACAGGGAAGCCTCTAGAGGTTGTCTCATCACAAACAGCATGGTCCATGCTCAAGTTCTTTGATGGCTAGGGCAGCCAACCTCCAGGTACTAGCTTGAGATCTCCTGCTATTACAACTGATCTCCAGCTGATAGAGATCAGTTCACCTGGAGAAAATGGCCACTTTGGCAACTGGACTCTATACCATTGAAGTCTTTCCCCTCCCCAAACCCCGTCTTCCTGAGGCTTCTCCCCAAAAACCTCCCACTGATTGCGAAGATGGACCTGGCAACCCTATTGATGGCCCTTGATCCCAACTGTGTCTAACCCCAGCAAAAGAAAACGACAGTGGCAGACTCCACTAACGACATCTGCAATCTTTTGCCTGTGAAGAAATGACAAGATCTGTCTCCATCTGGTCACACTTGCCCCACCTGACATGTCTCCCTTCCAGGCAAAACGAGCTGAAACATGGCATTGCCTCCTAAGGAAAAGAGGCGCCTGCAGCTTGCGTAGCAGGGAGGAATGCTGTTCAAACCGATTTTCCCATTGGCTGCCACAGAGGGGCAGAAGAAGATGGATGTTTCCCATTACTTGATGTAATGACTGTGAGGTACCCTCATAAAAACCCTTTCCAGCCAAAGTTTACAGAAAGCCCGCAAATACCGATCGATGGCTGAGTTCCAGGGCATTGATTAGCAAGAGGTGCATTGTGGATGCCCGGGAAAGGTGGTGGGATAACACAGGGAGGGAAAGGAAGAGACGAGATGGGAAAACAAGGCACAAATGAGCAACGCAAACAGACAGAAGAACAGGATCAGCTTATGGGGCTTTGGCGTACTAGGCAACCTGCTTTTGTTCCACGGCTGTTTCCCCCCAGCATAAACCACTGCGGATGGCAGTGACCCAGGAAGCTTCAGCCCCACCCCTTGGGGAGGGGCCATAACTCAGTGGTAGAACATCTGGTTGACATGCAGAAGGTCATAGATTCAAACCCCAGCATCTCCAGTTTAAAGGGTCGAGTAGGAAGTGATGGGAAAGACCTCTGCCTGAGACCCTGGAGAGCCGCTGCCAGTCTGAGTGGACAATATTGATCATGATGGACCAATGGTCTGATTTGGCGTAAGGCAGCTTCATGCGTCCATGTGTCCAACCAGTGCTGCTCTCCCAGGTGGGCTATTGGTTGTTGTTGGTGGAAACTCCTGGTTCTTGGACAGGGCTAGGAGGAGGAAGGAGGGTAGGCAGCTGGCAGCTTCCCTTCAGCCTCCAGAAGAAAGTCACATGTGGCTAGGGTTGCCAACCTCCAGGTACTAGCCAATAGAGATCAGTTCACCTGGAGAAAATGTCTGCTTTGGCAATTGGACTCTATGGCATTGAAGCCCCTCCCCAAACCCTGCCCTACTCAGGCTCTGCTCCAAAAACCTCTCACTGGTGGCGAAGATGGACCTGGCAACCCTACATGTGGCTGTCAAAGTCTGGCGCCCTAGGAAATATCCTAGGTTTGCCTAGTGGTTAGGCCAGCCCTGCAGCTGTGGAAATAGACATTTCAGACAACTGTGCAGTAGAAATGGGCAAGGAGGACTTCTCTCTTAGTTCAGTGAGTGCAACCAAATTGTCCAAACATGACATCAAAAGGGGTATTTAACTTTTGTCTGCAAAAGGGGTATTTGTAACCTTCACAATGGTAAAATTTTCAGAATAGTTAGGTTTTGTTTTTTTCCAGGAGTAAGCCTGTATAGTTACCTGAGCACTTGAGAAAGTCTTTAGAGATCATTCCTTTTTGTTTGCAGCTGTCTTTGAGTTACCGGTACTTCAAAGAAGGTAAGACTTCTCTCCAAATTGTTTTTCATTTGAAGGTCACCCATTAGATTTTAAACTTGTAGATACAGGAAGCGACCAAGAGAAGAAAATGTAGTTTGATCTGTCCTGGATTTCTTGCTTGAGCATTGTTTTCTTTTCCATTATATCGCAGAATCTATTTATATTATTTTCTTGTGACACTTCAAAGTTCCCTTTCTGAGATCCTGCTATAAAGAAAGAGGAAAGCATGGCATAAGAAAAGTAGATCCTAGCGAAATGTTGGAAGGCAGAATCGTCCCCCCCTTTAGCTGGCCTGCCTGCTTCCCCCGCTGGCCAACTGAGGGGCAGTGGGCAGGCCTGTTAATTGGTGGGCAATTGCTTGCCGTTAACAGGCATCTGGCAACCCTATTAACTGGAGATGCCAGGGACTGAACCCAGGACCTTCTGCTTGCAAAGCAAATGCTCTGCCACTTAGCCATGGCTCCTTTTTATATGTATTTATGTTTTCGTCAGGGGTTTTATTTCTCTGCTTTTCACTGTTTCTGTAGATCCTGTATGGCATTTATACATACAAAGTATGTAATTTATAGCTATAACGTCTGTTGCTGTTGTAATGAATCCCAAATACTGAAAATTGGCAGTTTATGAGGAAAATTCTGTGAGAGGTCACATAGAATAGCATGAAAATAAAATGTCACCGATTCCGTTTGCACAAGGAAACAGGGAAATCTAATGGGGATTTCGAGGTCAAAGCAGTAAAGAATAAATAATTTCTAATTGCATTGAGGTGTTTTTTCTCCCTTCTTTTTGCTTCTTTTCTGGTTTAGTTTGAGGTCTTACTGAAGTTCATGCGAACAACAGTCATTCATCTGATGGGCTCTTGGTTGATTCTTCTTTTTTAAACTGGGGAGAGCATGGAGTTAGCCAGCAAAATGCATGACTCATAGGAAAGGCCCAGGGCAGGGGAACAGAGCTGTGAAGAAAACATAAGCAACCCCCCCATTGCTCTTTTTCTCTGCACTTGCCCTGAAAATTCAGTGAGTCATCATTTTCCAAATGACATGATTCGATCATACTTTGAAGACTGTTAAAATTATTTTAAAGTAAACAGAAAATGGTGAGGATGGCAACAGTTATATCAAGAGGATGAAATAGATTGACAGAATCCAACAGAAAACAGCCAGCTGCTGATCACTATGTAAGCCACACAATAGTATCTGATTTAAGAAAAACTACCTGGGTTCGATCCCAACGGAAGTTGGTTTCAGGTAGTCAGATCAAGGTTGACTCAGCCTTCCATCCTTCCAAGGTCAGTAAAATGAGTACCCAGCTTGCTGGGGGTAAAGGGAAGATGACTGGGGAAGGCACCGGCAAACCACCCCATAAACAAAGTCTGCCTAGTAAACGTTGGGATGTGACGTCCCCCCATGGGTCAGGAATGACCCGGTGCTTGCACAGGGAACCTGTACCTGTACCCCATGGATTTGGGCTCTGTAAGGTCACATACGGTTGCCAATTGGGTTGCTAAATTCCAGGTGGTACCTGGAGATCTCCCGCTATTACAATTTTGCATGGATCCATCATACACTGTCTGCCATCTCTACCTCACAGACCCGCCGTTAAAATAAAATGGTGTTGGGAGAACCATATATGTAGGGTTGCCAACCTTCTGGTGGTTGCTGGAGATCTCCCGCTATTACATCTGATCTCCCAGCGACGGACAGTTCACATGGAGAAAATGGCTGCTTTGGAGGGTGGACTCTATGGCATTATACCCCATTGAAGCCCCTCCCCAAACCCCAACCTTCTCAGGCTGCAACCCCAAAATCTCCAAGTATTTCTCAACCCTACAAATATGCCACCCTGAACTTAGGGTTGGCAACCTCCAAGTACTAGCTGGAGATCTCCTGCTATTACAACTGATCTCCAGTCGATAAAGATCAGTTGCCCTGGAGAAAGTGGCTGCTTTGGCAATTGGACTCTTATGGCATTGAAGCTTCTCCCCTACCCAAACCCTGCCCTACTCAGGCTCTGCCCCCAAAACTTCCCACCGGTGTTGAAGAGGGACCTGGCAACCCTACCTGAACTCCTTGGAGGAAAAGAGATGGAAAAAAATGAGCTAGATATATATGTGAGTTTCTTTGTTTATTTAAAAAGCAACATCTTATGCACACACACAAGTGTCTTTTAATAAAATTATAAATGTATTTGATTGTGCTCAAGTGTGGAAGCTCCTTAGAAGGCTTAGCATTATATACATCAATTACATCGCCACAGCAAGAGAACGTGTGCTGATAGTCTGTTTCCTATTCAAAGCCTTGATAAGTGCCTTAGGAAACGGAGGCCGCTCCTGTGGTGTGTCGCCCTCCTCTCCATACACGATTAAGTCTTGCAGAAGTAATGAATGTTGGTTTGTTTCAAAAACGACGAGTCCTTGTTGGGTAACAAGTGTCAGAGGAGGCGGATTCCTCCCAACAGGCATGGGAAGAAATACCGGGTTGCATTACAATCCCAAACTTCTTCCCAAGCAAAATCAGCTCAGGTGCTGCAGGAGAGGGATAAGCAGGGTAGGCTTACTATCTGTCCAATTCTTTGGGTTGCCAGCTTCCATGTGGTAGCTGGAGATCTCCTGGGATTACAGCTGATCTTCAGGGGAGAGAGATCAGATCACCGGGAGAGAATGGCTGCTTTGGAAGGTGGACTCTATGGCATTATGCTGTACTGAAGTCCCTTCCCCTCCCAACCCCTTCCCTCCTCAGGCTCCACCCCCAAAATCTCCAGGTATTTTCCAACCAGGAGGTGGCACCCCTACCAATTTTCAGTAGGTTTGCCAGGCCTCCTATATCTATAGTGAGTAAGAGGCCTCCTTAGGGTTGCCAGCCTCAAGATACTAGCTGGAGATCTGCTGCTATTACAACTGATCTCCAGACAATAGAGATCAGTTAAGGAGAAAATGGCTGCTTTGGCAATTGGACTTTATGGCATTGAAGTCCCTCCTCTCCCCAAACCCCGCCTTCCTCAGGCTCCGCCCCCAAAACCTCCTGCCAGTGGCAAATAGGGACCTGGCAACCCTAGGCCTCCTGCTCACTAGAACTATTAGTCACTGCCACTCCAAGCGGTGGCAGGAGAAAAAAGATTCTAAGCAATGTCACTGACGTTGCTGGTAGCTCTAGGAATCACCAGAAATTCTATGATAGATAGAGTTTCCAGTGATTCCTAGAACTACCCTTTGCCACTTCAGGGTTGTACCTAGAAGTGTTGTAGCAACATTGCTGGTATCATGCCTGCCTCCCATGTCGCCACCCACACAGCCCTCCTGCTAGTTGCCAGGTTGAACCTGGTAAGCCTACTCCTCTTATTTTGTTGCATCCCCACCAGGGGATGGTTACAACCTTCTAGAAATCCCCCCAAACTCTATGATATAACCAAAGAGATCTGGAGACTTCTTGGAATTATTTCCAGGTTTCACCATGGTGTCAATCGATGCGTCCCCTCTTTTACCCTGCCTCAAAAGCTCCTGGAGGTTGAAGACAAAGGCCTGGCAAGTGGCAACCCTAAAGTAGGGACCCCACTACGGTTGCCAGGTCCCTTTGCTCCACCAGCAGGAGCTTTGCAGGGGTGTGGCTAGGTCTTCTCAGGTTGCTTAAAACTATTGAATCATAGCATTATTGGGCATGGTTCTTTTATTCGTTTCAAGGCACAGGAATCATTTGCATAGGCACACATCCTTCCTCCTTATTAAACCAAATTAAAAGACTGTTGCGGATGGGAGGAAGAGATTTAATTGTGCACAGATCCTTTGCGTTCATCTAGTTCCTCGTTCTAAGCCCTGCATGGCTTGTGTTAGATAATATACACAATCGATCAATTACACTTTTGTCCTGCGCCTCCTGCAAAGAGCTTGCAGCAGCTTGCACAAAATTGGTTATGGTCGCAGAGAGGTTCATGGCAGACGGGGGATTTGAACAGCCAGACTCTGACACTTGAACTTCTACATCACACCAGTGAGGTCTGGTATTATAAATGGCCCTGATCTTCAAATGAGAATGCATAGCCCATATAAGAAGAATCATAGAATCATAGAGTTGGAAGCGACCACCAGGGCCATCAAGAGAGTTTTGGCTTAGTCATCATACCAGCTCAGAGAAATGGGCTAATAGTAGGGTTGCAATCTCCAAACTCACTTTTCCCACCATCACTCAGAACGATGGTGGAAGAAAATGTTTTTAAAATGGCCTTTTGGGAGGGAAGGCAGCATGGTATAACCCGACCTCATCAGATCTTAGAAGCTAAGCATGGTCAGCCCTGTTTTTGATGGGAGACCTCCGAGGAATATCAGGGTTGCTGTGCAGAGGAAGGCACTGGCAAACCACCTCTGTTATAGTCTCTTACCTTGAAAACCCCATAAGAGATGCTATAAGTTGGCTGCGACTTGACGGCCCTTTACACACACAATTGGGCCTATGGAGTGACATCACTTCTTGGAAAACCGGGGAGTGATGTCACACCTCACTAGGAATCATCAAACACTCTATGATGCCTAGAGAGGGCTTATGTCACTTCCAAGGAAAACCCAGAAGTGACATCAGTTCTCTCTAGGAGTTGCCAAAGATTCTATGGTTTTACCACAGAGTGTTCAGCAATTCCTAGAGAGGTATGGTATCACTTCTGGGTTTTCCCTGGAAGTGATGTCAAGCTGTCACTGACATGTCAAGCTATCCCCACTGATGTGAAGCTATCCTCCCATGTCCTTGCCCCCTTGATTATACTAGCTCTTTTTAATAAACAGAAGATACAGCTTAGAAGAAAGCCTAAGGTGTCTACTCAGAAGTAAGTTCCACTGAGTTCAGTGGGGCTTCATGTCCAGGCAAGCATGTTTTAGATTGCAGTCTGATCTATCTTTGAACTAGCATTTCTTCCAGGGAGCTCAAGGCATAATCAGAACATAAGAAAGGCCCAGCTAGATCAGACCAGTGGTCCATCTACTCCAGCATCCTATTTCACACAGCAGCCAACCAATTGCTCTGGAGGACTACTGAACAGGGCAGAGAGGCCACAGCCTTCCCCTGATGCTGCCTCCTAAGCACTGGCATTTGGAAGTTTACTGCCTCTGAATATGGATGTTCTATTTAGTCATGGTTAGTAGCCATTGATGGACCTCTTCTCCTGTACAGTGTCCTTAATAAAGTCATTGATTCAGGAGTCATTGATGCTTCTCCCCGTTACTAGGGGCTGCCAGCCTCCAGATGAGGCTTGGAGACCTCCCAGAACTACAACTGATCTCCAGAAAACAACGATCAGCTTCCCTGGAGGAAACGGCTGCTCAGGAGGGTGGAGTCTATGGTGTTATACCCTACTGACATCCCTCCCCAAACCGCTCCTTCCCCAGGCTCCACCCCCAAATTTCAAGGAATTTCACAACCTGAATGTGGCAACCTTATTACACAGATTGAGAAGATGATTGTGAGTGATGTGTAGAGATGATTCCAGGGGAAAATAAACAGAGAGGTTGCAAGAGCAGTTTGAGAATTTCAGCATATGTTATTGTTATTACATATTTCCCAAGTGGCGACGTCTGTTAATATTTCACATTCTCTCTTTCTAATTCAAGCTGAGTGGACAGCCATTTGTACAGCAGACATTTTCTGCACCTATCCTCCCTAGGGTTGCCAGCTCTGGGTTGGTAAATACCTGGAGATTTTGTGGGTGGAGCCTGGGAAGGGCGGGGTTTGTGGAGGGGAGGGACCTCAGCAGGGTCCATCGCGTCCACCCTCCAAAGCAGCCACTTTCTCCAGGGGAACTGATCTTGGTCTTCTAGAGATAAATTGCAATAGTGGGAGATCTCCAGGTGCACTTGGAGGTAAGGAGCCCTAAACCTCCCCCTCTTCCACTTATGATGGCATTAGGGTTGCCAACCTCCAGGTACCAGCTGGAGATCTCCTGCTATTACACCTGATTTCCAGCCGATAGAGATCAGATCACTTGGAGAAAATGGCTGCTTTGGCAATTGGACTCTTTGGCATTGAAGTCCCTCTCCTCCCCAAACCCCGCCCTCCTCAGGCTCTGCCCAAAAAGCTCCCACCAGTGGAAAAGAGGGACCTGGCAACCCTAGATGGCATGCAGACATTTTAGCCTGTTGCTTTGTTCAAAGTTGCAGAGAAGTGACTACTGGGAAAGGATGGATGTTTTCTACTTGGGGCTTCCTGCTGGGATACAAAATGCTGGAGGAGAACCATAAAAGGTCTTTTGATCCAAGATTGCATCTTGGCTGTTCCTTCCAGACCGAAAAGCCGATGCAAGCCAGACAGCATTCCTCCTCTTTCAATTTTCCCTTTCCCTCCATGCTATGAGATTTCATCCTACCCTGGAGGAACTGCACATACGGGGTTGAAAGATCTGGTTGATCACCTTTGCCCTTTGCTCAGCACCTGCCACTACCTCCCGCCAGCCAGACAGCTGGTCTTTATGATGTATGGGTACCTCTTCAAATGGGAGCAGAAGTGACAGCAGTAAAGCAGTTTATGCAGGCTGCCACACAGCGAGCATCTGGCACATGATTTTGGTCACCGTTGACAAGGGACAGATTGGGAGCGGCTGGGGTCCTGGAATGGAAAAGGCACTGTGTCAAACCCTACTGCTGCCAAGCCAAGTCTCTTTTGATCAGGGGGAAGTCTTTCCATCCTGTGCCAACTTGCCACTTCAGGCCCAAAACTTTTCATATTTCCCCCCCTGCTGCTCTTTCTTTTTAAGATATCTGCTGCCCAGGCTCTGATTCCCCCCTCTCCACTAAGAAAGATCACAGGACTACTTGGAGCGGAATGCAAGGAATGTTCAAGACAGTCTTAGGTATGTGAAACCACAAAGCTAGACCCTATGAGTTATCTGAGAGTGCACCCACAGCACACAGGATATGCAGTGGAACTGAACCACACAACTCTTCTTTTCAGCACTTTTTGCCCTCGCGGTGAAAACATTTGCCTTTTTCATTGACATTGCCCTCAATGAACACTTTTCAGGGATGCTTTATGTGCACAGAATCGAGCGGGTGCAGAGGAGAGCGACGAGGATGATCAGGGGCCTGGAGGCCAAGCCTTATGAAGAAAGGCTGAGGGACTTGGGAATGTTTAGTCTGGAGACGAGGAGGTTGTGCGGGGGGGACTTGATTGCTCTCTTTAAGTATTTGAAAGGCTGTCACTTAGAGGAGGGCAGGGAGCTCTTCCTGTTGGCAGTGGAGGATAGGACCCATACTAGTGGGATTAATTTACAGGTGGAAATATATCAGTTGGATATTAGGGGGAACATTTTTACAGTAAGAGTTGTTCAACTGTGGAATCAGCTACCTAGGGAGGTGGTGAGCTCCCCCTCACTGGAAGTCTTCAAGCAGAGTCTGGACAAGCACTTGTCATGGATGTTCTAGGCTGATCCTGCATTAAGCAGGGGGTTGGACTTGATGGCCTGTATGGCCCCTTCCAACTCTATGATTCTATGATATTATACAGTTTTTTAGGCTGATTCCACATTGAGCAGGAGATTGGACTAGTTGGCCTGTATGGCCCCTTCCAACTCTATGATTCTATGAAGTCCTTGCATCATCGAATCTGATTGGCTGCCTTGGCGCTGTGATATTGTCACATTCACTTTGTGCTCCCTGATTGGTTGAGATCCTTCGGGGCTGTGACCAATCCCAGAAGGAAGAAGCAGAAGCTGGAGGTGGGGGGGGGGGGAGAGAGAGAGAGAGAAAGAGATAGTGTCTAAGTACCAGTGGCCACCATGGTAGAGTAGCAATAAACAAGATGAGTAAAGGGTGAATATTTGCACAATCAGCATGTGCTTCTGAGAGGAGCATGCTTCTGCCAGCATTGCTAGTGTCGATCCTGAAGTGTAAACTGGGGTATATTTGGCTTAGATCTCTATAAAAGTTCAGACTTCCTCAGAAATCTATAAGGATAACCTCCTGAAGGCAGCTTCAAGTTGACCTTATTGATCTGATTTATATAGAAATGCAACTCTGGGGCCCAATAACTGTAACGTTGGACAGCCGTCATCAGGCCTAAAAGACCAATACTAATGTTTTTCGCTTTCAAGCTCGTCATTCCTTTTAATCTCTAAAAGGCTCGTTGGAATAGCCCAGGGAATATTTTGCGGGTGGGCCCATCAACATACCGAGCCATGGGATCCATCTACTATGGAAACAAAGCGAGGAGATTTTTAAAAAGAAATAAAATCCACACCGTTCCTCTGAAATAGCCATGATTGGTAACAACAAAAAAAGCACACCAATCAAAAGCTGGATTCATCTCTCTGGGGCCTCAAAACTCATTCTGAAATGAGTGCGATACATTCGGAGAGGAAAGCGGAGAGAGAGAGAAAATGTTCCACCGAACACGCACAGAACTCCTTAGAAAGCGGTCCCTATTTGCTCGCCATCCAGGAACATGATGTGTGAAATGAGGAAGGCTTAAATAGAATGGAAGCCTCCCTCCGACTGAACCTGCCTCATCATTCAGCTTCAAATATGGAGGGGGTGGGATTGCTTTCCCTGGCACAGAAGGCAGGGTCTCCAAGCAGGGGGGGGGGATTCTTCTCAAGCTTGGTCCTAATTAGGGTTGCCAGGTCAGAGATGCATAAAACGAGCAGGAGTTTGGCAGCTCTGTCTCCAGAATATTTAGGCAAGCCTTGGAAAGAAAATGCAGTCCTTGCATTGTGGGGAAAAGACGTGCTCAGCATATTGCCTCGATTTCATTACAGAGCAGGTTCTTGGAAGGCCAGCCCATTTTGAGTCAAATTTAGAATCATAGAGTTGGAAGCGGCCATACAGGCCAACTAGTCCAACCTGCTTAAAGCAGGATCAGCCTAGAGCATCCCTGACAAGTGCTTGTCCAGGCTCTGCTTAAAGACTGCCCCTCACCATGTTAAGGTGTGCATCCAAAAGGGGGATATTATGTTAGGTGCTTTGGAACACAGGCAGGATAATGCTGCTGCAGTTGTCTTGTTTGTGGGCTTCCTAGAGGCACCTGGTTGGCCACTGTGTGAGCAGACTGCTGGACTTGATGGGCCTGGGTCTGATCCAGCAGGGTCTTTCTTATGTTCTTATGTTTATGGCAACTGGTTGGCCGCTGCATGAAACAGAATGGTGGACTGGATGGACCATCGGTTTGATTCTGCAAGGTTCTTGTTATGTTCACTCCAAACCACTCCTGTTCACAAATATTGTAAATACTCCCGACCAGAATTATTTTCAGCATTTGGAGGTGGTTGGAAACCTTCTGATCTGACAGAAGGTCACTCACTGTTGTGCCTCACTGTCTGGTTTCATTTCTCAGAGCCCAAGAGAGGCAACAGATGAACCACAGGAAAGAGTAGTTCAGTGGTTAGGGGCCTGACAGGGATATCATCTGATCAAAAACAAGTGCCAGTTAATAGGAAATCAAGGCTAATTAAGGATGTCATGCCCCTGAGCCTAGGAGAGATGGACATTTTTAGAATGAAGGGCTTGTATATCTACTCCCTAGTTCTACATTCTGAGCCAAAATCCCATTTGAAGTTTGGGCTTATCTCATAAAAGACCCACAGTGCAATCCTAAAGAGAGTTACTCTGGTCTAAGCCCATCATTTCAGTGGGCTTAGGCTGGAGGAACTTTGCATAGGATTGCACTGTGGGTCTTTTATGAGACAAGCCCAAACTTCAAACTCCACCACCACATCTTTCCTTTCCCTTTTGCATTCAGTCGTGGAAGTGAACCTGAGAAGCTGCCTATCCCTGTGGTGCAGAGTGGTAAGCTGCAGTACTGCAGTCAAAAGCTCTGCTCACAACCTGAGTTCGATCCTGACAGAAGTTGGGTTCAGGTAGCCGGCTCAAGGTTGACTCAGCCTTCCATCCTTCCGGGGTCCATAAAATGAGTACTCAGCTTGCTGGGGGTAAAGTGTAGATGACTGGGGAAGGCAATGGCAAACAACCCTGTCAACATAGTCTGCCTAGGAAATGTCGGGATGTGACATCACCCCATGGTCAGTAATGACCTGGTGCTTGCACAGAGGGCTACCTTTACCTTTTTACTCCCAAAACTCTCCCCCTCCAGGATTCTGTAAGATCTACACAATTTTCTGCTAGGCATGTGCATTTGGGTATACACAATTTTCTGCTAGGCATGTGCATTTGGGTATATTGGAACTGAAAATATACTTGAAATAACACTGTTTCGGGTTAGGTATAGCCCGAATGACCCAAAACATTTCTGAAATCCCAGGAAATTTCCATGGGTAGACCTGGCCTTTTTACCTCCCATAGGAAATAATGAGTAATTGTTTCCTGTAGATAGACCTGGCCTACCATCCATAGGGGGAGGGAAGGCAGCATGGTCCTGCCTGATCTCATCACATCTCAGAAGCTAAGTAGGGTCAGTACTTGGAAGGGAGACCACCAAGGAAGACTCTGGAGAGGAAGTCAAGGGCAAACCACCTCTGCTTAATCACTTGCCTTGAAAGCCCCTTGCTGGGGTTACTGTAAGTCAGTCTGCACATAAGAGATTCCCATGAGGCAGCCATGCCTTGGGAGTACAGAAGCCCACCAGCTAAGCCTCATCAGAATGAGGGAGGGGCCATGGCTCAGTGGTAGAGCACCTGCTTGGCATGCAGAAGGGCCCAGGTTCAATCCCTGGCATCCCCAGTTAAAGGAACCAGGCAAGTAGGTGATCAATAAGAAGAAGAGTTGGTTTTTATATGCCGGCTTTCTCTACCAGGCAAGGAAGAATCATACTGACTTACAATCGCCTTCCCTCCCCTTCCCCACGACAGACACCTTGTGAAGTAGGTGGGGCTGAGAGAGCTCTAAGAGAGCTGTCACCCAGGTCACACAGCTGGCTTCATGTGGAGGA
Source organism: Euleptes europaea (assembly GCF_029931775.1). Taxonomy (NCBI): domain Eukaryota; kingdom Metazoa; phylum Chordata; class Lepidosauria; order Squamata; family Sphaerodactylidae; genus Euleptes; species Euleptes europaea. The sequence continues at coordinate 11,473,758 of NC_079325.1, read as the reverse complement.
GTGGGGAAACAAATCTAGCTCACCAGATTAGCATCTGCAGCTCAGGTGTAGGAGTGGGGAATCAAACCCCGTTCTCCAGATTAGAGTCTATTGCTCCAAACCACCACTCTTAACCACTACACCACACTGGCTCTGATGTTTAAGATCTCTGCCTGAGACCCTGGAGAGTATTGTCTGAGTAGACAATATTGACTTTGATGGACCACGGGTCTGATTCAGTATAAGGCAGCTTCGTGTGACTGCCCACCCACCCACCGACTATCTTCTGGCAGTCAGTACACACTCTTCCCCTCAGATGTCAGAAGCAGGGAGAGAACTGCAGGAAGCATTTGTGAAACGCAGCACTGAAGCTGCCAGCGGGGTGATGCCAGCATGCTCTCTGCGGGCTGGTTCAGTTCTTCCCTTTTAAAATTTAAAGGAGCTTGGGGGCAGGCCAGCTTTTCCTGACCCTCTCAGCTGTTAGTCAGCACCTCCTACAGAGCCATTATGGTCTATGGGGAATGGTCCTTTAAATTTTAAAGGGAAGAGAGATGCTGTTTCCCTAGGACCAGTGGCCTCCTTTCTTCCCTTCCCTTTTTGAACTCATGATGCTGCCTTATACTGAATCAGACCCTTGGTCAGCGGCTCTCCGGGGTCTCAGGCAGAGGTCTTTCACACCTACTTGCCTAGTCCCTTTAACTGAAGATACTGGGGATTGAACCTGGGACCTTCTGCATGCCAGACAGATGCTCTACCACTGAGCCACAGCCCCTCCCCTCCTCTCCCTTCCCTTCCCTTCCTGCTCTTAACGCCTCTGTGAGTGTAATGGGGTGTAATTTTTTTTTTAAAAAAAAAACAGACCTGAAATGATGGGTTTTAAAAAAATACCCTGAAATAGAATCCCAGAACAGTACCAGTCATTCCGAAAAATTTGGATAACAGTACCAATACCCTCCCCGAAATCTGAATCTGAAATAAATGTCAATAGATAAGAGCAAGAGTCCAGTAGCACCTTAAAGGTAAAGGTAAAGGTTCCCTGTGCAAGCACCGGGTCATTTCTGACCCATGGGGAGACACATCCCGACGTTTACTAGGCAGACTTTGTTTACTGGGTGGTTTGCCAGTGCCTTCCCCAGTCATCTTCCCTTGACCCCCATCAAGCTGGGTACTCATTTCACTGACCTCGGAAGGATGGAAGGCTGAGTCAACCTTGAGCCAGCTACCTGAACCCAACTTCTGTCAGGATCGAACTCAGGTCGTGAGCAGAGCTTTTGACTGCAGTACTGCAGCTTTTCCACTCTGCGCCACTGGGCTCTGTTTTACCTATAGCACCTTAAAAACTAACAAAAATTTTGGCAGGGTATGAACTTTTGTGAGCCAGAGGATATGAGCTTTCATGAGCCCCAGCTTACTTCTTCAGATACCCGAAGAAGTGAGCTGTGGCTCACGAAAGCTCATACCCTGCCAGAAAATTTTGTTTGTCTTTAGGGTGCTACTGGACTCCTGCTATTTTCTACTGTTATTGACAGACTAACACAGCTACCCATTGTAAAATTAACATTTTTTTTATCTGTATACCTCTACTTCCTGCCTCCCTTTAACTCACCCTCATTATTACCTAACCCGCAGGGAATGCTCAATCCTCATCATAACGTTCAGGACATATATTTTTTCTTTTGATTCTTTAGCAAATTCGTATTTTTTCTGCAGGGATTTTCCTGAATATGGAGTAACCTCCACCTTTTCTCCAGATGTTTTGCTGCTGTCATGACATCCTCTTCACAGTTAGATAGGAGCTTGGATCCTCTAACCTTGTTTCAACTTGCACTCCTCTTCATCTGTTGAGGAGGTAGTCCTCCAAAGCTGGACGCACATCCTTCTGGTGCTAGACACGTCCACTCGTGCAAAACCAGCATGTTTCAAGAAGCCACCAGAATGCCTAGCGCAAGAGGAAAGCACCCTTCAGCGGAGAACTTCCTCCACAATGGAAGAAAAGGAGTACAAGTGGAAACAAGGGAGAGGGCCCAAGCCATGGTAATGAAACTATGAGAAAGGAGCGCTCTGTGTCTTCCAGAGATCCTTACAATAGCACTCCACCAGCACAAACTCTGCCCATCAAAATGAGAGACATTTAGCTGGCCTACATAATAGGGTTGCCATGTCTCCCACCAGACGGAGACCTCCCGCTGGCAACTCCTGACCCACACCAGTGCCCGATAGGCTGGGAGGGGGGAAATGAAGAGAAAAATCATTGTCAGCATGCCGTCACGTCGCTCTAGGAAATGGTAGGAACTCTGTAGTAAAACCATAGAGTTTCCTCAGATTCCTAAAGTGGCATGATGTCATTTCTGGGTTTTCTCCACAAGTGACATAACACCGTTGCACCAATTATGCTCTCCCATGATCCTGCCCCCCTCCCCCAGTGTCCCACTGGGTGCAAGCTGCTGGCTGGCAACCCTACAACATAAGCCTGTTACTAAGCATTCCCTCTAGAGCGAAGAAGGAAAAGAATCCAAGGTCAAGCCATAGAACAGAACGAGGCTTCACTATTCAATCAGCTTCTTATGTTACCATTCTAACTTGTACTACACATGCAGAGTCTTCCTTTAAAAAAAAACTTGTGTGGTCTGAAGTTTGTTTTCACACACAGGAAAACACATAGAGCGCACGGTCACCTCTAACTGCCATTCACGTATAGAAAGTTACTTTTCATTTATTATTGAAGTAAACTACCAGGATGGTTACAGAATGGAAATGGTTCGAGTATGGATTGCGGGGAGATGAATGTCTTTAATTTACCCCTTTCAGGATTTTCAGTGGCCAACAGGGAGGATCCGGTTGCCAAGCAATGAGGTGACCTGTTGGTGCGTATATCCCGTTTTTGTCCAATTCCAGCGATCTCTCCCTCCCTCCCTCTCTTTCTGTTTCTCGCGTGTCAGCTCCCCGCATGAACTTGGCTACGAAGCAGGGAAGAGGCACAACCAGCTCCGTTTTCCTGCCCACGCTGGTGCTGTCGGCACCGAGACGACACGACAAAACTCTTGTCAGGCTGTTGTGAGCCAGAAATTCTTCTGAATTCTGTTCAGGAATCCAGAGGGGGGGGGGAGGAACCAACAAAACAAAAGCCATCAACGCGCAAACAAGTAGCACTTTCTGCCGGGGCCGAGTGGTAATTATCTCCATTGGGCTGGCCGGCCCACCGCTGCAAACTTTATATCAGCTGGCAGGCAATAAAATCAACAGCCAAAGAAAAGCACCCCGCCCGTTTTCTTTTGCAAGGTGCATCGCGCGCCATTCCAAGGAGCACAGCAGTGGTCTGTAGCTGAAATGCACAGCTGCTGAGGGCTGGTCTAGACATGCGGCACAATGAAGCGGCGGTGAGGCATTCCAGTGAGGGTTGCCAGCTCTGGGTGGGGAAATTCCTGGAGATTTGGTGGGTGAAGCCTGAGGAGGGTGGGGTTTGGGGAGGGGAGGGACTTCAATGCCATAGAGTCCAATTGGCAAAGTGCCCATTTTCTCCAGAGGTACTGATTTCTATCCCCTGGAGCTTCATTGTAATAGCTGGCGATCTCCAGACACCACCTGGAGGCTGGCAACCCTAAGGTACTAGCTGGAGATCTCCTGCTATTACAACCGATCTCCAGCTGATAGAGATCAAGTTCATCTGGAGAAAATGGCTGCTTTGACAATTGGACTCTGTGGCATCAAAGTCCTTCCCAAACCCTGCCCTCCTCAGGCTCCGCCCCAAAAATCTCCAGGTATTTCCCACCCCAGAGCTGGCAACCCTAAGAGTCCACTTTCCAAAATAGCCATTTTCTCCAAGTGAACTGATCTCTGTCAACTGGAAATCAGTTGTGATCCCAGGAGATCTCCAGCCACCACCTGGTGATTGGCAACTCTAGGTAGGGCCATGCCCCATTGGCCTCACCCAGGCTCTGGCTCTTATGCGGATGTATTTAACCATCTCAGATAAATTCCCTTCACCACAGAAAGATCAATGAATGGCTAGATCAGAACAGAGAGAAAATAAGATACATTTTTTTACAAAACCAATCTAATAGATTTTTCAGTTTTCATTTAATGAATGACTCACCCAATTAGAGCATTCTCTCCAATTTGAACACCTGTGCCCGGGATTCCAGCTCCCAGAAGGGACTCTCATTTTTAACAATATTTATTATTGTGAGTGTTATCACATTAGATGAAATCAGCCAAAGGTGGGAGTGGAATACATTGACAAATATCAAGGCAGCCAGCCGGGGATTATTTGTTGCTCTGAAATTCTCCGTTTTTTTGCTTCTGCAATAACATCGTCCCTGGTATCCTCACTTGCAGATTAACGATAATGAATTTTGAAGAGGTAACTTTGATTTCCCAAAGTGTCTCCCAAAGTTTGTAGTTTGTGCCTTTTTAAAAAATATATAGGTTATATTGATGTACATAAAAGAGCAAGATTTGAGTCTGGAGTACCCTGGAAATCATGTTAATCTGTAAGATGCTACTAGATTCAAATCTTGCTCTTCTACTGCAGACCAGCATGGCTACCCACCTGAAATTAGGGTTGCCAATCTCCAGGTACTAGCTGGAGATCTGCGGCTATTAACACTGATCTCCAGCTGATAGAGATCAGTTCACCTGGAGAAAATGGCCGCTTTGGCCATTGGACTTTATGGCATTGAAGTCCCTCCCCTCCCCAAACCCTGCCTTCCTCAGGCTCCTCCCCCAAAACCTCCCACTGGTAGTGAAGAGGGACCTGGTAACCCTAATCTTGGCATACCTCCTTCCAACGTAAGTCAGTGATGTGGAGAAAATGTGTAAAAACATAGCATAGGGTTGCCAACCTCCAGATAGTTACAACCCAAAAAATACACTCACAACTTAATATAGATGCAAATTCTTTGTTACAAAAATTGTCAACACACCCATATAAACTATACAATCCACCAACTAGTGTATATATACAAAATATCAAAAAGGTACAAAATCCTTCCTATATCAGACAAGTATAATAAATATTTTGTTTATGCTCCAGTTAACAATATTGTCTATAAAAGACTAATCATATATGAATTCTTGTTTCAGATGCCAGGTAGAAGAGGAAGACGGCCATTTCTTTCTTCTTCAGTTCCTCTTCAGGCCCTTTAGTTTACCAGTTGGTATATTCTTTCAATTTTACGTAAGTTCTTTCCTTTATTCAAAAGCTCCCCATGGGTAGTTCAAAAACAATTTCTCTGCTCTTTCAAGCTAGTCAGATTCCATAGATTCCTTCTTGGGACACCTCCGGATGTCTCTTTCCTTGAAAGCTCTATGGGGTCGCTATAAGTCAGCTGTGACTTAATGGCACACACACACACACACACACACACACACACACACACACAGAGAGAGAGAGAGAGAGAGAGAGAGAGAGAGAGAGAGAGAGCTTATCTCAGAAACACGGACCCCAGAACCACGTGACGACCCACGACATACACAATTCATGCTGGTCCATTCCCTTGTCCCTTCGGGCCATTGTGCAATATTTTTAGCCCTTAGAAAAACCTTTGCACAAAAGAGAGACCAGCGCTCCCCACCAGCCTCCCCCACCCCCAGCATGCCCAGGAATGGATATGTGCCAGAAAATGAAACCCACCACTCTGCAAAGGCAAGACTGCGACGAAGAATAACCCAGCCAGCAGGCTGAGTCAATGCACTTTCTCTACAGGGCAAGTGAAGCCAAAAGGTATCATTATCTCAGTTCTCATTGCTCCTTCCGCCCTGCCAATGCTTCGCAGGACAGAAGGCCGTGGCTCTCTGCATTCGCGTGCCTCGCCTTCTCCCTATTTAAATGGCACCTTGGTATAGAGTGTTCAGCAGCCGTAACTTCATTTTTTTTTTAAAAAAAAAACTGTTTTATTTTTGCTGCACTGTGTATAAATCACAGATGGCTCTGAATTATTTTTGTGGTGCAGTTAATACGTTCCTACCAATTTGGGAAATATACATTTTAAATAGCAATGGGTTGAATAGAGGGAAATGAGTTTATAGTGGTAAATTAAAAATACTATCTGGGGGGAAGGGACGCATTCGTGCATGCATAGGCATGAAAAATACATAAATCTCTGGGATGATTGGCGTCTTGGGTTTTTCTTTTCAGCTGAACTTCCCCTACGTTCGACTTAAGATTTGTTTTCTTTCGTGGGACCAAATTCCATATTGTGAACCGCCTTGAGTTCAGCAAGGGAGAAAAGCGGCTAATAAATGTTTTAAATCAATAAATAATAAATAGATGAAACATGACACTGGGAGATCCTTGTGTGGATCTTCCCAGGTCAATTACAACTGTAACCTTTCCTTGGACTAGGGCCATGGCATGGAAGGAGAGATGGTTTAGCACTTTCCCTGGCAATGGAACAGTGTTGCATGCATCACAACATCACTTCCAATGAAACTCCAGAAGTGACATCACAGTTCCCCTGCAACACTCTAGGAATGCCCCAAATCTCTATTGTCTTTACCATAGAGATCTGGGAGTTCCTAGAGCATCACAGAATGATTGTGCCATCACTTCCAGATTTTTGATGGAAGTGACCTCGCAACGCACCAGATGCTTTATTTCTCCCCAAGGGTTCCATCCCCTGAAAGTTCCTGCTATTTGTGGGGAGGCCAATTGGCAACCCTACCAGGCAATGTTGTGTCAATTGAATTCTTTAATTTATGCAAACATTGAGGCCTTTTTGCCAGATTGCCTTGATGTTGCTTAATGGCTGATTCAAACTCCAGGTCAAGCAGCTTTTCAGTAGTCACTTCTGCTATGGGGTGAGGTCCACGTCATGCCCTCATAAATAAATAACAAAGCAGCTTGTGAACACTTTCGCCTTTGTACAATCAACAAACCAAATATTCTCAGTCACTGGAAAAGAGGCATTTTTTCCCCAGGGTCCTGGATGGTTCATGTTCAGAACAGAATCATTTCACTGTTCACTCTCTCCTTGTGCATGTGTAATCAGACAGAACCTTTAAATGACTCTACTGAGAATGCATTGCCTGCTTTCTGCACATGCACAAGCAGTGGCATCGAATGTGAAGTGATCTCAAGAACTGATTGCAAGGTGAAGCCCTAGGTTCATGGACAGATGCCTAGCTGCACACTCAAAAGGCATACAGGGACACTATAATAGTAAGTCTCAATTTAAAAGTTTCATTCCCCCCCCCCCGTTTAATTATGTACCTTTTAAAAATTGGAGGTGTTGGTGGTGACAGACAACTGAAAGAGTGATCAACAGCTGTGAGAAAGCAGTATGAAAAAAAAAGGTACAGGTCCCAATTCTAAAGAGTCCATCAGCTCACTAATTGCAGCCAGCAAGCAAGATGGAAGCTGAATCCGTGAGCTGTTGAGCCTCCCTGCATGCAATACCTTTGTTCCAAAATTCTCTTCCTCTGAATTTCTCATGGGATTTGGGCATTCCAGGGTTTTTTGCCCCCAAAGTGGATCTGGGTCATGAAGAATTCTCCATAATTTGTCTGTTTCTCAAGCAAAGAAGTCCTCCTGTCTCAAAGTAAGCGAAGTCGGCCAGGGTTGAGCAGGCGTAAGCATACAGATACCAATTTGTTGTCATAACTGCCAATTTGTAATGAGGCTTGGTGGCTAAATTTTGACTTCGTCTGCCCCCAAACTAAGCTGTGTTTGTGTGCAGGAGTTTGGAGTTTTTCTTCTCACACGCCAGTGTTAACCCCTCTGGACAGAGGAATTAATCTCTGGAGTTCTGAATCTGACACCTGTCACCCGTGCGGACTTCATTTCAAATTGGTAATTTAAACAGCAGCGGGGAAGTCGATAAACTGTCATATCCCCCTGTTCAGCAAATGCCTTTTCTTTTTTCCAAATTCTGGGTCACTTTAGCTGGATTTCTAGGCAGATCGATTCTTTTGTCTAGGTTGCCAAAGTAACCCTGTGTTCTTAAAGGTTCAAAGAAGCAAAGGGAAGTGTATTTTCCCACATATGGTTACTGTCTCAATTCTGCACAACTTTTTATCATCGCATTAGCAAAATTCTGATGCCGGGGAGGGAAGGAGAACCAGTATGTGGCAGCAATAGCCTGCACATGCACAGAGTTTTAATTCATTCATTAATTTCTATACTACCTTTCAACCAAAGATCCTGGGATTTCAGATAGAAATATGTGGCCCACTAAGTGCCATTTAAACAGGGCTGAGAGGACAAAGGTGAGGTAGATGTTGTGTACAACCTACCAGCAGCAAAAAGAAGGACAAGGAATGACACCTGAACACACGAAGCTGAGTCAGACCAGTGATATATCGAGTATTGTCCTCTCTGACTGCCAACTGCTCTTCAGCATCTCGTATGGAGGCCTTTCACATCCCCTGCTACTTGATCCTTTTAACCAGAGATGTCGGGAATTGAAGTTGACACACGTTCATAACCTTCCCTGCCTCACAGGGTTGTGGTGAAGATACAGTGGAAGAGAAAACAACGTCAGCCACTTGGGGAGAAAGGCAGGGTATAAATAAAGGAAATAATCTGGTTCCTTTGGAGGAGTACGGTTTTCTCCACAACAGGCAAAGTGTCTGCTTCCTTGCCAATTGCAGCTCCGCCATCAACATCTGGACTGAGCTCTTAGCGAGCCCATCACTGACTTCAGAACCTGCTAATAGAATCCACGGCTTCTGCTAGCTCTGCGGAAATGGATAAATAGATCCCCGGCTGACTGTTTCCAGCAGAAGCTTTGATCTATGAGAGAGCGCTCATTAGAAGAACCTGATAACCTCAAGAAGCTTCAGCTTCTGATAGTGATTTCTGTAGGAACAGTTAATGAAATGCCATGGTGAGTTAAGCTATATACTCCTATGATGTCAGGGCCCATGTGTAAAGGGCAATGAATATCGTCTAACATCTATAGTCTGCAATCAATAGCCCAGGACGGTATCTCCATAGTTAGCAAAGAAGAAAAAAGTACAGGGGCTGTGGTGTAGTGGTAGAGAACACTCTTGGCATGCCGAAGGTCATGGGTTCAAACCCCGTCCTCTCCCTTGAAAAGGATAGCAGGTGTAGGAAACACCTTTCTCTGCCTGACACCCTGAAGAGCATCCCATCTATTCAATCCATTCAGCTCATTACAAGACAATATTACAGAGGAGTTCTGGCACTTCTTGCTGGGAGAAAATATAGTTCAATCAGTTAAGGGAGGAGAATCATGATTCAGCTTCGCGCTTGGAAGAGGACAGGAGACCCTGAACTACTGCTGCTAGTTAGTCGAGACAACACAGACTTAAATGTACTAACTCGCTGAAGCAATATAATGCAATCTCATATTTTGGTAAGGATACCAAGATCCAGGTGAGTCCTGAAGATCTCCTGGAATTGCAAGTGATGAAAGGATAGGGTTGCCAACTTCCAGGTACTAGCTGGAGATCTCCTGCTATTACAACTGATCTCCAGCTGATAGAGATCAGTTCACCTGGAGAAAATGGCCGCTTTGCCAATTGGGACTTTATGGCATTGAAATCTTTCCCCTTTCCAAACTCCGCACTCCTCAGGCTTCGCCCCCAAAATCTCCAGGTACTTCACAACCTGGTGCTGGCAACCCTAATCTACATGAGTCCCTTGAGAGTTACGGCCAGTCACAGATGATACTGTGCTAGATTGACCAACAGTCAGGTTTGGTATAAAGCAGCTTGATGCATTCAAACTGACAGTACAGATCCAAAAACCGCACTGATTTAAGAGTAGCAGTTCTCTTACAAAGGGATTTCAAAAGGAGATTAGAAAGAGAGGCAGATGAATTACAACTAATGATGAAGCTCTAGTCTAGACCATGCATTCTCCTGGATTAAATAGAAATCTGGGATTCCTGTCTCATTACCAATGCTATTTTCTCCCCGTCTTTCTACCCCTCTGCATATCACACCTAATCCAATCATGCCTGCTAATGTCATTTACTTGCTTTTGACATTTACATCACCATTGTGTGTCTAATTCACTCTCCTCTGCTTAAGGATGGATGGATTCACTTTCTAGCTGTATCTGAAGAAGTGAGCTGTGGCTCACAAAAGCTCATCCCCTGCCAGAAATTTTGTTGGTCTTTAATGTGCTACTGGACTCTTGTTCTTTTCCCTTTTCCCTTACCTGTTTGCCTTCAGATTTGCTTACAGGACAAGTGGTTGGATTAGGTGTGATATGCAGACATGCAGGGATAGTAGGCATGGACAAATCAGCATTGGTAATGAGACAGGAATCCCAGATCTCTGTTCAGTCCAGGAGAATGCATTGTCTTGAGCTTCATTATTAGTTGTAATTCAGCAGTCTCTAATGTCATTTAAGCCTGATAATGTCATTTACTTGCTTTTCACATTTACATCACCATTGTGTGTCTGAATTTACTCTTTTCTACTTAAGGATGGATGGACTCACTTTCTAGCTGTTATCTGAAGAAGCAAACTGTGGCTCATGAAAGCTCATAACCCTGCCAGAAATGTTGTTAGTCTTGAAGGTGCTACTGGACGCTTTGCTTTTTTCTATGCACTGAAAAGAAAGGGTAAAACTAGCAAAATCACACCCGGATTCCTCCATCTCTTTTCACTGATGAGAGAATCATAGAATCATAGAGTTGGAAGGGACCACCAGGGTCATCTAGTCCAACCCCCTGCACAATGCAGGAAATTCACAACTACCTCCCCCCCACACCCCCAGTGACCCTCTACTCCATGCCCAGAAGATGGCCAAGTTGCCCTCCCTCTCATCATCTGCCTAAGGTCATAGAATCAGCATTGCTGACAGATGGCCATCTAGCCGCTGCTTAAAAACCTCAAGGGAAGCCTGTTCCACTGAGGAACCCCTCTAACTGTTAGAAAGTTCTTCCTAATATCTAGACAGAAACTCTTTTGATTTAATTTCAACCCGTTGGTTCTGGTCTGACCTTCTGGGGCAACAGAAAACAACTTGGCACCATCATCTATGTGACAGCGCTTCAAGTACTTGAAGATGGTTATCATATCCCCTCTCAGTCTTCTCCTCTTCAGGATAAACATACCCAACTCCTTCAGTCTTTCCTCATAGGACTTGGCCTCCAGACCCCTCCTCACCATCTTTGTTGCCCTCCTCTGGACACGTTCCAGCTTGCCTACATCCAACTTAAATTGTGGTGCCCAAAATTGAACACAATACTCTAGGTGAGGTCTAGGAGCATCAATATCAGACAATGAAGTGTCTCAGTGCAACATCCTGAGAATCTTCATAACAATTCCAATTGCTCAACGGGCCGCTGGTCAGTAATATCATGTCTCATACTGTTATGCATGAGCATCTTGAAAATCAATATAATGTACGTGAGACACTTTCCTAAAGCTGCAGAGTAATCATTCGCTGGCTTTCAAATTGCAACACTGAACCTGTAAGGAATACTATGATAATTGTTAAAGAAACGCCCTCTAACCATGCAAAGAAACACACATATGGCAAAGCAGATTTTTACACAGGAGTGTTATTGCTTACTTTAAAGCAGCTATTTATTTCCTTGAATTTGTTTTATTCATTTTTTGTTCTCCCCAAAGATCAGGACAGCTCCATTAGGAGACCCAGATTCATGTTGCTACTTCCTAATGAAGTATGAGGAACAAAGGCAAGACACAGTTACTTCTCTGATCCTACCCCGCAGGTTTGTTGTAATGATATAACATGGGTGTGCTGAACATCCAGTTTGCAGGAGCTTGCTGTAGACAGTCCAACTAGGATCTACTGTAGGAGGCCCAGGTTGGACTCTGCACTGTACCATAGATGCTCACTGGGTAACCTTGGGCCAATCACAGTCTCTCAACCTAGCCTACATCACAGAGCTGTTGTTGTGAGAATGAAATGGGGTGGGGTTGGGAGAGTGATGTTATAAGCTACTGAGGGCCAGTGTGGTGCAGTGATTAAGAGTGGTGGTTTGGAGCCATGGACTTTGATCTGGAGAACCGGGTACGATTCCCCACTCCTCCACACGAGCGGCGGACGCTAATCTGGTGAATCGTTTTGGGTTCCCCACTCCTACACATGAAGCCAGCTGGGTGACTATGACGCACCCCCCTTTCAACCACTTCAATATCCCACTCTCTCAGCCCGACTGTATATGCTGAGGGAAAAGCATTGGCCTGAGTATATTTGTGAGGAGATTATTTTCCTTCTCCAGTCCCACACCAGTATTTACCTCAGAGAGAAATATGACACAAGAGGCTTTTTAACCTAAACAGACAAAACAGGGAAGTTTATTGAACAGAACTCACAGAGATTGGTTTTCAAGGAAAAGGCAGAATTGGAGGGAAAACTCAAAGTCAGATTTATCTACATAAGATTACTTCAGAGAAATAGCTTAGATGTTTTCTTCACTCAAGTTCCTTTCGTTCTTAGTTTCAAGCTTAGTTCTGTCCCTCAGAACTGTTACTCAGATTCAGATTCTCAGACTCTGTCCCCAGCCTAGCTCACAGGAGCGAAGGAAGTCTGAATTCCTTTACCTCCTCAGAGAACTCACAGAGAACTTGTTTGTGAGCTTCTTCAGTTGTCTTGTTTGTGTGCACCTGGTTGGCCACTGTGTGAACAGACTGCTGGACTTGATGGTAGGGCTGTTGAAATTTTTTTTTGGTATAGTTCGGATTCGGCCGAATTCGGCCCATCTGGATTCAGGATATGCCGAAGTCCGAACTCCCCTGCTTCAGGTCCGTGCAATTTGGCGCGAATTCAAAGTTCGGGGAAAAAATTCGGCCGAATAAAGCCATTGAAAACACAACCTTGCCTTTCCGCGGCTCCGGAGGGGGCATTTTTTGGGGGTAGAAGTCCCAACCTTTCTTGCAAGAAGGAGGACCCTTCTTGCAAGACCCCCCAAGTTTTGTAAAGATTGGGTCGGGGGGCTGAGATATGGGCCCCGAAAGGGGTCCCCCCCCACCCTTAATGTGCATCTCTCAGCAGAGCTTGCCCCCCACGCACAAAGCTCCCAGCCCCGACAAACAGCTGAGCTGCGGGGAGCAAGGGCGGGGCAGGTGCGAAGAATTTTGCAAAGCAACACGACTGCAAAGCAACACAACCATGCAAAGCAACACGTTTGCAACCATGCAAAGCAACACCTGACACCTGGGAGTTTGCAAACCATGGAAAGGGACAGAGGCAGCTAGCTATGCATAATGAGCAGGAGGGGTGGAATTTCCCCTTTTGCATCGGACTCGGGACCAGACAAATGCATTCTTTAAGTCACCATTTGAAAACCAGTTTTGAGCAAGCATCAAAATAGACCTAGCCGATCTTATGAATGAGGGAAAACCTGAGGACACACAACTGAAGCCCCCCCTCAAACCAGGGAGAGAGAGACTCGAGGGGGCACACACACCCCAGGCAGAACAGGCGAAAGCCCCCTTTGGCTTCCCACCCCCCACGGAAACTGCTCCCTTCCCACACACACACAGACTCTGCTCCTCCCCCCCACACACACACAGGAGAAAAAATATAGATTAAAGCCCCCAAAGGGGTCTTACTGTGTCTGTCTTCTGTTCCATCAGGAGGGGCTGGGAGGACTGGGTAATCCAATACGATTCTATTTAAGCACGGGAGGTTTTGCCTTGGATTTGCCGCTCTGGAGATGCATACAGGATTGGGTGATCCATTCATCCCAATAGGGAAAAGGGGAAAGCCCATATCTCGGGACCCCCTGACCCAATGTTTACAAAATTTGGGGGGGTCTCTTAAGAAGGCTCGTCTGAAGCTATGCTGAATGTTTGGGGGCTGCACCCCCAAAAATGCGCCCCTGCAGCCACGGAAAGAGAAAAGGGGGGAGCCCATATTTCTGCCCCCACTGAACCCATCTTTACAAAACTTGGGGGGTCTCTTAAGAAGGCTCGTCTGAAGCTATGCTGAAAGTTTGGGGGCTGCACCCCCAAAAAAGCGCCCCCTGCAGCCACAGAAATGGAAAAGGGGGGAGGGAAAAGGGGTGGAGCCCATAACTTGGGACCCCCTGACCCAATGTTTACAAAATTTGGGGGGTCTCTTAAGAAGGCTCGTCTGAAGCGCTGCTGAAAGTTTGGGGTCTCTACCCCCAAAATGTGCCCCCTGCAGCCACGGAAAGGAGCAAATGTGCACACGCACCCCCCCACGAGGATTTCTCTTTCTCTCCCCGGCCGGGCCGCACAGCAGCTGATTCCTCCAGTACTCAATCCTGACTGATTGGCCAGAAGAAGACCCAGCTTGGCCACCGATTGGCAGGGGGAGAATGCTGCTTACTGACGGTTATGCTGCTGCGCTCCGAATTTGCCGAATTTATTTGTGAACTCCCGAACTCGCTGAATTCGGCTCCCCCGTTTTCCCACCATTTTTTAGTTTGGTTCGTCCCGAACTAAAAACCGCCCAATCAGGGGAAATTCGGCTGTTTTTCGGTTCAGGCCGAACCAAATCGACAGCCCTACTTGATGGACCTTGGTCTGATCCAGCATGGCCTTTGTTATGTTTTATGTTTAAGTTTGGGGAAATATCCAAAATCCCTCTTCCAGTTCTCTCTGATTACCCCCACACCAGTGGCTGTAATCCTCCACACCTCCCTGCTACCGGAATAGCTCTACCTCAGAGACTAATTCCTCTTTGTGACTTGAGAATGGGCCCTGTCGCTAACCCAATTCTCACTCCTGTCACTCCCACAGGTTGTGTGTGTTTCAATAGCTTCAGTTTTAACAGAACCCCTCAGGTTCACAGAGTACAATCTCCCTTCTTCTCCGTCTCCTCACCCAGCTCTGAATGCCTTCTCTCTCTCAGAGCTCAGAGTGTCAGCCCTCTGGCTCCGCCCACTCTTGGTCTGTCAGCTCTTGCTGCAGATTAACCCCTTATCCATCACAGTGACCTTGGGCTAGTCACAGCTCTCTTAGAGCTCTCTGAGCCCCACCTACCTCTCAGGGTGCCTGTTGTGGGGAGGGGAAGGGAAGGTGATTGTAAGCCGGTCTGATTCTTCCTTGAGTGGTAGAGAATGTAGGCATATAAAAGCCAACTCTTCTTCTTCTTCTTCTTCTTCTTTTTCCTCTTCTTGTTCTTCTTTGCCGCCACCATCGTCGTCATCGTTGTGGTGGTGTCCGCACGAGGGAGGAAAATGAGGAATAAATATTGAATGAAATAAACATTGGTCTTTTAATGACTGCAACATTAAGTGATGGCATTTATTTGTAACTTGGCCATTTGGGGCTAAAAAAGATGCAACTCAAACAGATGGTAAGTGCACATCTCACAGTTTCAGGGATACGGCATGAGGAAGAGTGGTTGAACTCATTCGCCTGTGGTGTTTCCCCAGGCTAAACTGCCACTCCAAAAAAGATTTTCACCCTGCTGGGAAAACATGCCTGTAATAACTCCACAGTACCAGGTACCAAAACAGAACAGAATTGTATTAGAACATAAGCAAGGCCTGGTCTAAGCCCTGCTAGGGCCTAACCAGCCAAAGCTAAGGCCTAACCAGCCAAAGCCAGCAACCAACAAAGCAAATGGAAAATGAAACTAAAGCCAAGGCTTTTACCTTAAAGAATCATGTTAAAATAACTATACCATATAGGGTTGCCAGGTCCCTCTTTGCTAATGGAGGGAGGTTTTGGGGGCAGGTGAGGCTGAGAGTGTTCAGAGAAAACTGTGATTAGCCCAAGGTCACCTAGCTGGCTTCATGTGTAGGAGTGGGGAAACCAGCTCGATTGACCAGATTAGAGTCCTCCACTCATGTGACGAAGTGGAGAATCAAACCCAGTTCTCCAGATTAGAGTCCACCGCTCTTAACCACTACACCACACTGACCCTCTTTTGAGCATCTTGGACTACAACCATCTTAGACTGTAGAGACCTTGATGGGCCTGCTGTACAATTTTGGTGTATTTTCAGTCTTTTATATTTGTCTTGTTGTACTCCTTTGATCTGTATTATTATTAACATAATTTATTTTGCTAATTATATGTTGCTCTTTTTGCTATCGTGGTTATAGTGGCTTCCTTAGTATACTATTTTGGTGGGTGGCTTTCTTGCGCTTTGAGCGATGATTCGAACAAGGCTAACACAAAGTAAGGGTTTCCTCCCCCAAAAGCTCATTGAAAGGCGGGGAGGAAAAGCAATTTGCAGGGTGTGACCTTTTCATCAAATGGGCCCCCTGATTTAGCTCAGCTGGCCCAATCCGACCTGCAGAATTGTGCCTCTCCCCCCTTTCGCGGATCGTTTAGGGAATCCCTTGCTTTGCATCAGCTTTTGTTTGCCCTCCGTGACTTTGACAGCCAGCCAAAATCTTATTGGCTGCATGACAGCTGCACTTTTATAAGGACAGAAAGAATGATGATTTCAAAAGGGTGGAAAAACCCATAGTGCTGATTCAACCACAATCAAGACTGTTAATAGACATAAGACAGAAGCCTTAAGTGCTGGGGGGGGGGGGGGGGTCAGAGAACAGTTTGCCTGCCCTGGAAATACCAGAAACTGTTCATTGTCAGACAGTTGGCTTGTCCCTACTATATTCCACAACCAAGGGAAGGGGTTTTCTGAGTACTCTGCTGGTTCCTGTATACACTTAGAGAAGATCTTGTGTTGTAAAGTGATCGAAGGGTGTGACAAGGACCTGGGAGTTAGAGTTGCTAGGTCACTCTTCACCACCGGTGGGAGGTTTTTGGGGTGGAGCCTGAGGAAAGGAGGTTTGGGGAGGGGAGGGACTTCAATGCTATAGAGTCCAATTGCTAGGGTAGCTGGGTCCCTCTTGGCCACTGGTGGGAGGTTTTGGGGGCAGAGCCTGAGGAGGGTGGGGTTTGGGGAGGGACTTCAATGCCATTGAGTCCATTGGCCAAAGTGGCCATTTTCTCCAGGTGAACTGATCTCGATCAGATGGAGATCAGTTGTAATAGTAGGAGATCTCCAGCTAGTACCTGGCGGTTGGCAGCCCTACTGGGAGTATGTTTGTGTTTGTAAAGTGCCATCAAGTCTCAGCCATTTTATGGCGACCCCCATAGAGTTTTCAAGGAAAGAAACTTACAGAAGTGTTTGGCCATTGCCTTCCTCTGGATAGAGACCCTGGAATTTCTTGGTGGTCTCCCATCAAAATACTTACTAGGGCCACCCCTGCTTAGCTTTCGAGATCTAGTGAGATAAGGATAGCCTGGGAGGCTCTTGTTCAAATGTCCATGCTGCCATGGAGAACACTGGGTTTACTTGGGTCAATCATTCTCTTTCAGACTAAACTACCTAGAAGAAAAAGAGGAAGAAGAGGAGGAAGAGTTGGCTTGTATACCCCACTTTTCTCTACTGTGAGGAGTCTCAAAGCAGCTTACAATCATCTGCCTTCCCCCCTCCCCAACAGGCACCTTGTGAGGTAGGTAAGACAGAGAGAGTTCTGAGGGAACTGTGACTAGCTTCTTGTAAAGGAGCTGGAAATCAAACCAGTTTTTCCAGGTTAGAGTCTGCTGCTCTTAACCATTACAGCACGCTGCCTCTCAACAACCTAATGGGGTTGATGTGAGGAAGATATTGTGGGGAGGACAAATATGGACTGGGCTGAGATCCTTGGAGGAACGATAAGGCTATCAAAGGAAGGAGAGTCTTAGAATATCTCCGCCAGCTGCGAGATTCTGTTTTTCTTCTGGTTTGCACGTATTTAAGCCTGGGTTGAGCCAGAATTGTGCTTCAGTGAACTGTTCCAGTGGATACAGAGCCAGCCCAGGATGAAATTTATTGTATTTGAGGGCGATTTTTGTTTGTTTGTTTCAACTGTATATTTGAAAGTTGTTTAGGATTCTTGCAGGGGAGAAAAGTGTGAGTTACAAAAGCCCTAAATCAATCAATCAATTAAAAATAGAAGCAGAAATCAGTAACCCAATGTCACCCAGGCCTTTTATTCCAAAAACAGTGAAATGACCTTCTCAGCTGAAATAATCCCCCAGTTCCACCTAGTGCAATTTACAGCATACCCTTCGTGTCTACAAATGGTACCTTGAGAGTTAAGAAGGATGTTGGAAAATATGGCTAAAAAAATCTAGTGGTTCACCTTTGAAATTCTCCAGAGCAAACTGAAAGACCCCCAAAGGTATAAAACTCCCAGTCTTACCTGGGCAGCCAATTTTATCTTTTAGCCCATGCAGCAAAGGTCTGTTTGCTGAGTTTCTCCTCACAACGTACATCCTAGCCTTCTGCCTGTTCTCCAAGGACCACATTGACAGGTGAAAACAGATTATTCATTCCAGCATGCAATATTTTGTGTGTGGGTTATGGGTGGCTGTTGTATGATCATGCCGATCACTTTCTGTTCTGCTTCTGAAAGACAACAGAAAGATGAAAAAACACACACCAAAAGAAAAAAGGGGAAAAAAGGATTATGGCTTGGGCCCAACCATTCACAAGCAGAAACACAACACAGACCTAGCACAATTCTGCTTGCACAAGATTTTGTGCAACACCTAGAGTTTTCCTCCCTATATATTGTGTGCAAAGAAACAGGTGCTATCAAGTTGCAACCTAGTCATGTCAACCCCATGAAGTTCCACCTCATGGAGCTTTCAAGGCAAGAGATGAGCTGAGATGGTTTGCCATTGCCTTGTTCTGCAGAACCTTCCTTGGTGGTCCACCATCCAAGTACCTGACCTGCTTAGCTTCCAAGCTCTGATGAGATTAGGCTAGTCTAGACTATTGACGCTGCTACATATTATAGTTGCCCAGAAATTAGTTGCACAAGATGTGGTACAAGCAGAAACTCAGGCAGGGATACTATACATTTGACTTAGTTCAAGCGGCTACCATGGTCTTCCTCTTGTGTGTCTGCTTTCACGAGCTCTAGCACAAGTGGACATTTTGTCCACTTTCCTTAGGAAATATGAACATTGGGCCAACCCATGGCTGGCCTGCCCTCGAAATACCAGAAACCCAAGGGACCAGGTGGCAAATGTATCAGTCAGAAGGCTAGCAAAATGTGAAGACCTTAGCAAAAATTAGCATTGGGTCAACCCAGGGCCGGCCTGTCCATTAGATGCAGCTAGGGATCGCCTTGGGGAAGGGCCGTAGATCAGGGGTAGAGCATCTGCTTGGCATACAGAAGGTCCCAGGTTCAATCCCCGGCATCTCCGGTTAAAGGGACTAGGCAAGTAGGTGATGTGAAAGACCTCTGCCTGAGACCCTGGAGAGCCGCTGCCGGTCTGAGTAGACAATACTGACTTTGATGGACCAAGGGTCTGGTTCAGTACAAGGCAGCTTCATGTGTTCATGTTTTCAGTTAGAGCACCAGAGGTGAAGGAGTCCCCTGTCACCCACCTGCCCACAGTTTCAGAGTCTACTGTGGCAAGTGGCAGCTGCCGATAGTGCCCCCCCCACATGTCAGGGGGCAGCCTGTGTTGAGCTTGTTCCCTCCCTCCTTCAGTGGAGGCGAGCAATATTTGGGGGGGGTGAAGTTACTCACCTAGAGCACCCAAAATCTTTGGGCTGGCCCCGCACCAACCTTGAAGCAACCTGGATATCCAGACTTAGTGAGACTTACCAGTGCACCAGGCTTGTTGATATTCGTCTGAAGGAACTCGAACATGTGAAGAAATGGTTAGGGATGTTTAATAAGTGAGAGAGGTAGGCGTTTCATTTGGGGATCTGTTCTTATAGTAACTGATAATTATTCCAGAGTGTCTCTCTTCTCTGTCTGCCTCTCTCATGTATGCAAACACACCGGGAATCATTGTTTCCAAACAGCTTATTCACAGCTCCTCTATTAACTGAGAAAATGTTTTTCTGCCCTATCAATATGAGATTTCTCGGCCTCTTCTTTCCTTCTCTCTCCCCCCCCCCGCCCGTTTCCCTGCCTCCCAATTTGCTGCTGATCCAGCTGCGAGAGAGAGAGAAGATGTCACACCTCCCACAAACATGAGCAAAGACAACCGTTGGGGGGGGGAGAAAAATTATTTCCTCGTAGAGAATCTGTGCTCTTGTGTTCTCTTTCTCCAGGTTCTCTCTTTCTTTCCCCCCACCCCCCTTTGTGCTGCATTCAATTTTCTCTTGACTTCTGCGGGCAGATTACCAAACCAATCTCTACCCCTCTTTGAGCTTGCTGTATGAAAATACAAGGCGGTAAAGACCTGGAGATGGGGAGAAAAGAAAAAGAACCCAAGCTGGATGAATAGGATCATGCAAGGAATACAATTAGTTTGTGACAAAGAGACACCCGAAGGAGAAAATATTGCATGAATCTATCCAAAGCATTGAATTCTCCACCCCCCACTCCCCGGGTCAGGGTTTCCTCTCCCCCTAATTCCCTTTCAGCAACTGAAGTCTGAGAGATGTGTATTAAAACTTAAAAAAAAATCTTTCACTGCACAGCGAGGGCACAAATTGCTTCTTCAGCACAGAAAATGCTTTGTAAGATAGTACTCTCTGGCTTCCTGCAAAGTGCTAGGAATCCTCTGGAATTCATTATAGATTTGCTGATCATCAGATGTCAGGATGGATTCAACAGCCAGCAGAGCGGAGCAGCTCAAGAAAGAGCTGAGAAGCCCCAGGGTGGTTGGCAATAGGGAGTTAATTATTAGGGCTGAATCAAAACAGAGGGTTGGATCCTGCCAACGGTGCATGGTGCACCAAATGAAGAAAAAGAAGAAGAGTTGGTTTTTATATGTTGACTTTCTCTACCACTTAAGGGAGAATAAAAACTGGCTTAAAATCACCTTCCCTTCCCCTCCCCACAACAGACACCCTGTGAGGTAAGTGGGGCTGAGAGAATGTGACTAACCCATGGTCACCCAGCTGGCTTCATGTGGAGGAATGGGGAAACAAATCCAGTTCACCAAATTAGTCTCCACCGCTCATGTGGAGGAGTGGGGAATCAAACCCGGTTCTCCAGATCAGAGTCCACCACTCCAAACCACTGCTCTTAACCACTACACTACGCTGGTGTGGTCCCTGCCTTCCACTGCCTCAGCACCATCCTGCCAGGCCCTACCCAACTTGATCTTGGGGGTGGGGGGTGGGGATTGCAGGGCTCTTATATGTGTGGGGGGAGAGCCATGGCAGTTAGGGTTGCAGAACAGTAACGGAATATAACTTCTTGGAAGGAGCTAGATTTGAGTCCAGTAGCATCTTTAAAGACCGAAATTTCCAGGTCGTACGCTTTCGAGGGCCAAAATTCCCTTCATCAGATACATCAGTTATGCACTTAACCAAGGGAGCTTTGACTCTTGAAAGCCTATACCCTGGAAATCTTGCTGGTCTTTTAGATGCTTTTCCCGTCAACTCTCAGCTGACTTAGGGTGACTCTGTAGGGTGATCAAGGCAAGAGATGTTCAAGGTGGGGGTTGTCATTGCTTGCCTCTGGGCTTCTTTGGTGATCTCTCACCTGGGCCAACCCTGCTTACTTTCTGAGATCTGATGAGATTGGGCTAGCCTGGGCCATTCAGGTCAGGGCAGATGAGCAGAGGTGGTCTGCCATTGCTTGCCTCTGGGCTTCCTTGGTGATCTCTCATCCAAGTACTATCCAGGGCCAACCCTGCTTAGTTTCTGAGGTCTGATGAGATCAGGCTACTCTGGGCTATCCAGGTCAGGGCTGGATTAAGATGCTACTGGACTCAAATCTTGCTCTTCTACTGCAGACCCACATGGTATACCCACTTGAAACTTTTGCAAGGAGTTTCACCCTCCAGGAAATAACTGCACTCCACTACTACTACACCACCAGTGTAGTAGTGTACTGTACACCAGTGTGGTGGTTAAGAGCAGTGGACTCTAATCTAGAGAACAGGGTTTGTTTCCCCACTCCTACACATGAAGCTGGGTGACCTTGGGCTAGTCACAGTTCTCTCTGAATTCTCTCAGCCCCACCTAACTCACAAAGTGTCTGTTGTGGGGAGAGGAAGGGAAGGAGATTGTAAGCCGGTTTAACATAAAAACATAAGGAAGGCCATGCTGGATCAGACCAAGGTCCATCAAGTCCACCAGTCTGTTCACAGTGGCCAACCAGGTGCCTCTAGGAAGCCCACAAACAAGACAACTGCAGCAGCATTGTTCTACCTGTGTTCCAAAGCACCTAAGATAATAGGCATGCTCATCTCTTCTGAATGACCCAATCCTAATTTGGCGGGGACTTTCAAGTAATGATGTCATGAACTTCATGGAGAATATGAAGTCCTTAATGTGTTTGAGGGCCACAATCACCTGTGAGTCAAATATCTGTTCCCCTGTCTGTCACCTGCCTCAAAATTGCTGTCAAACAACGTTGCAGCAGTGGAGGTGGAGTTTAGCTGCCTTGTGGTGGTGACATTTCATTTCCTTGCCTTGCGGAGCTTTTTTCATCTGCAGTGGCTACACATGAACACATGAAACTGCCTTATATGAAATCAGACCCTTAGTCCATTAAGGTCACGACTATCTACTCAGACTGGCAGAGGATGTCCAGGGTCTCAGGCATACACATCACCTACTAGCCTGGTCCTTTCAACTGGAGCTGTTGGAGATTGAACCTGGGACTTACTGCATGCAAAGCAGATGCTCTACCGCTGAGCCACAGCCTCTCCCATGTGATAAAGCAAAGTGATTCTACCAAATGTCGTGGATATTTAGGTAAGATAATTAAATGGCATGGGGGGGGGACTGCACTTCTCATAAGGCTGTGCTAAAAGGCTGATGCACAAAATAATGTCTATAACATGGACTTAAATGAACTCCAAACAATCAATCATCTAATAAAGATGATTACATTTGGCATTGTACCTCTGCATCATGACTCCTTTCTTTGCAACATCCCTCCCACCTTTAGAATAGGATAGAAGGACTCAGGGGTCTCCATTCCTACTCATATCTGATGAAGGGAGTGTTGCCTCCCAAAAGCTCATACCCAGAATATCTTGTTGGTCTCTAAGGCATTATGGGACTTGAATCTATCCAAACAACAAGATTTAATAAATAAATAAATAAATAAATACCATATTTATAATCACTGGCTGATTGATTGATTTGCACAGTGCTTTTACTGTTAGCAGCTTAGCTGTGTGTGGGGACAACAGGTCTGTAGGGGAGGGGGAAAGTAGGGCTGTGTGAGAATGCACATGTGTGAAACGCCACTGATTGCATTGCACAGGGTGCATGTTTTTTATATGTGACAAGCAACTTGATGAACAGGCTCGAACTTTTCCCAGACAGCCAAACAGACTGATGAAAACTTGGGTCTGGGTTTGCAACAAGTGAATGGACCATGAACCGAACCGACGAGTGTTCGAGCATTGCTACCTTCTATGTGGATGCAATGTGTCTGTGGGCTCAGTCTGTGCAGAGGTGCGCTGGGTCTCCTCTTGGGCCCTTGTGACAGACAAGCCCTCTCTCCGCAATGCCAGAAGGACCCACAGTTCGCTCGCTGCAATTCTTCTTCTTCACATGAAATGTACACACAGAGCCTAAACCCACATGAGAATTCTCAAGTTGCTTTTTTTCTCCCACTGCCTGAATAGGAAAGTTTGTTCTCAATGTGCTACAAAGAGTTCTGTTCCCAGGGGTGGACAACGCATTTTAACATTCCGTCGGGCAGCTTTCTCTGTCCAAGCAACAGGCAGGCTACAAACAGAGAGGCTGCCAGCTTCGCGTGTATTTTTGTTTAATCCTCTACTTAGGGAAGTTCAGCAGCCAAAATACAGGTTGAATGAGAATAAATGAAATACTTGTATGGAGAGAGGGGGAAATAATTCATTGAAAATGAAACAATGGGAATTTATAAAAGGACTCTGACTTGATCCACTGTTTTAAGCTCCTGGGAAATTAATATAAGTTGCAATGGGCATTCGTCATCCTGTTAGGGGGGATGTCTTTACAAAAGACTTAGGCAAATTGACGGGGGACAGTCCTAGGGACTACGGCAGCCTCAAATGTTGAAGAGGATGTTTTGGAGTGACAAGGGAACTTTTTGGAATCCCCCAAGTTCCCCTTGTGAAGCATGTTAGCTCACTGCATCCGACTGGTAGCCATTTCAGTGCCAAAAATATAGCCATCTTGTTGCTGACCCCATGATCCTACTCAGTTGGGGATCACATAGCAAGTGGGATAATGTCATACCACCCTGTAGCCAATCGTATTTGGTGTTAAGGTGACATTGGTGGAAGCCAATGAGGCTTTTGTGTTTCACTGGCTTTGTGTCGGCAGGAGGACAAGGGGGTGGATTCCTATTGCTAAGTCAAGAGGACTGCCACTGTGTCTTATGTGCTGTGTTAGCATATTATTTGTCTCCTATTTGTTTGTTTGTTTGACTTTTATGCTGCTCTTTCATGGCCAGATAAGGCTCAGAGCAGCTCGCAACAATTTTACACAATTAAAACTCATCACGGTATGCAATTTAAAACTATAACATCATTTGGGGGAGGGGCTGTGGCTCAGTGGTAGAACATCTGCTTGGCATGCAGAAGGTCCCAGGTTCAATCCCCATCATCTCCAGTTAAAGGGACTAGGCAAGCAGGTGATGTGAAAGGCCTCTGCATGAGACCCTGGAGAGCCGCTGCCAGTCTGAGCAGACAATACTGACTTTGATGGACCAAGGGTCTGATAAAGCAGCTTCATGGGGAGGGTCCATGGCTCAGTGTCAGAGCATCTGTTTGGCATGCAGAAGGTCCCTGGTTCAATCCCTGGCATCTCCAGTTAAAGGGACTAGGCGAGTAGGTGATGTGAAAAACCTCTGCATGAGACCCTGGAGAGCCACTGCTGGTCTGAGTAGACAATACTGACTTTGATGGACCAAGGGTCTGATTCAGTATAAGGCAGCTTCATGCATTAACATCCTAGCATAACATGGCATGATTAGTAGTCATCTTGGCATCCCCCCACCACAACCTGGTGAAAACTTCCATCCTGCCATGCAAGAGTGCCAACAGGGGAAGCTTTATGTGTGTGGGAGGCAGGAATTATGAAAAGTCCACCTACCCCTATTGGGCTTGGCTTAGTCCTTGGATTGCCAGCTATAGATATCTGTTCCCCTGGAGAAAACGTCTGTCTTGGAGGGTGGACTGTATGGCATAATACCCTGCTGAAGTCCCTCCCCTCCCCAAACCTTGCCCTCCCCAGGCTCCACCCCCAGAATCACCAGGTACTTTCCTGCAACCCTGATAGGCCCTGATAACTAAATCACTGAAAGCCAGTGTGATAAGTGGTTACAATATTGAACTAGGACCCAGCTTCAAATCCTCACTCGAACATAAAGCTCACCAAGTGACCATGGGCCAGTCGCACTAGAGTTGCCAGCTCTGGGTTGGGAAATGCCTAGAGATTTTGGGGGTGGAGCCTGAGGAGGGTGGGTTTTGGAAAAGTGGAGGGACTTTGATGCCCTAGAGTGCAATTGCCATAGTGGCCATTTTTTCCAGGGGAACTGATCTTACTAGCCTGAAGAGTTGTAATAGAAGGAGATCTCTAGCCACCACCTGGAGGTTGCCAATCTTAAGCAACACTCTTGCAGCCTAACCTACTTCCCAGGATTGTTGTGATGATAAAATTAGGTGTTGGAGAAACTAACATATGTGCTGCCTTGAACTTCTGGGAAGAAGTAGGATAGAAAAAAACCCAAACTAGAGCAAGGATCCCTATCATGGTGCCCGTGGGTGCCATGGTGCCTGCCAAGTATTTTGAGAAAGTGAGCACAGCTAGATGAGGGTTTTGCACAGCAAGTCTTCTCACTGGCCATTGGAAACTGGAATGGTTGTGTGGAATTTTTAAAGTGTTGCTTTGGCAGCAGTTGTGTCGTGCCCCCCTGGTGCCGCCGTTGCCTTCGGGGTCTCTGCCCTGGAGGAGGGTCCGGCCGGAGGAGCCTCCTCGGCCTCAGACCAGTCCGAGGGGGAATCAGAACTGGTCTCCCCCTCGGATGCAGCCAGGTTGCTCTGGGTCAGCTCCGCCCTTGCCTCCTGTAGCTGCTGTTCCTCCCCGGCCCAGGCTCCTCTCTGGCCTTATATCCCCTCCAGGCCAGAGAGGCCCCGCCCCTTCCTCCCTCAAGGCCCGCCCCGAATTCCCAAATAAGGGCCGACACTGGGCCAGGTGACCGGCCTTAACCTGGGGAGCCGGCGTGTGCTCCCTGGCCCCGCCCGCGCCCTCCCGCGGCTCAGCTGTTGAGCGGGCTGGGCTGCAGGCGCGCGGGCCGGGGCCGCCGCATCCGGCGCTGCGGCCGGGCCGCTGAGGCCGGTTTTCCCCCGGGCCCCAGGCGGCAGTCGGGGCGGAGGTCCGGCCGTCGGCGGGGTGGCCCGTTTGGCCTGCGGGTCGCCCCCCCACCCCCGGTAAGTGGGATTCCTTCCCCGGGGGGGGAGGCCTGGAATGGCCCGGGCGATGCGGGGAGGGGCCCGCCCCGGGACAAGTTGCCACCGCAGCACAAAGGCTCTTCACTGTGTGACTGAAGATAAACCGCAACAGCCATTTTGTGGCTGGCTCCGCCTCCTGCGGCAGCCATTTTGTGGTTGTGCCCACCACACAGGCTCAAAAAGGTTGGGGACTCCTGCACTCAAGAGAGGTGGAGAGAAATAATATGCTTCGAGATGCCTTGTCTAGATAAGCATTGTATTTTTTTTTATAACCCCTTTAAATACATTTGACAATCAGGAGTTATTAAAGGGAGGTGTATTATTGAACTTAGCTACTATTTGGAAATGCTATTTCTGGTGTACTACATGTGAGACAGTATATAATATGGACTCCTGGATGGCCCAGGCTAGCCTGAACTCTCAGATCTCAGAAGCTAAGCAGGGTCAGCCCTGGTTAGTATTTGGATGGGAGACCACCAAGGAAGACCAGGGTTGCTGTGCAGAGGAAGGCACTGGCAAACCACCTCTGTTAGTCTCTTGCCATGAAAACCCCAAAAGGGGTCACCATAAGTCAGCTGCGACTTGACGGCACTTTACACACACACACACACAGATTTATTATGTAAGAGTATAATTTTATTAGAGATACCTTGACCAGACAAAGTCTGCAATTTTTTTATAACCCTTTTGAATATATATAAGGGGATGGAGTAATTAAAGGGATATATAGACAATAGTAGTAATGCAAATATAATGCATATGTATATTGATATGATATTAGCTTGGACCAGTTGGTACTAATTTTATATTTAGTGTAGCCAAAGAAAGGAAATGTGGAGATTAATATAGTAGGTATTGGTATGTTATTGTGTTGTTGTGCTAGAATTGTTTTGTGTTAAGTGTGTGGGTTGCGTTGTTTGTTATATTGTTTGTTTTGTATTATTTGTTATATTGAAAATAAAAATGTTTTTAAAAGTGGGGGGAGGAGAGAGGTGGTGAGAAATGAAAATTACAGAGGGCTTTTCCTCTGAATCTCAGAAGTAGGGGACAAGCACAAAAACAGCCATTTCTTTCATACCTTACTTTTGTGAGCTTTGGGCCAGCTGTAGTCTGAATCAGAACCAGAACATTGGACAAAATGGACCCTTGGTATAATCTAGCAAGGCTTATCGGCCAGCATTTGCAAACAGTTTGAAAGGGGGCTTGACCCAACATGAATGGAACTTCAGAATTAAGTTCTAACCTTTGTTTGTTTCTCTATGTTTGTTAGATCAAATTAGTCTGCAGAGTTTGCTGATTAATCAATAGCAGAGCTGAACTCATACAGAGGGACTTTGCTTTGGTCTGGCAGCTGTTAGAAAGTTTATTTAGCTTATTCCAACTGCCAATAGGGTTCAGGAGTCCTCTGGAAAGAAATCAATACTTTTTAACTCTTTGGCTGAAGCTGGTCAGAGCAAAAGAAGTCACACCTGATTGGACGATATTTCTGCAACGTTTTTCTCACTGAAGTGCTGTTTCACTCAAAATGATAGATCTATTTTCTCCACCAGATCCCAAACCAACAGGCTGGCATCCTCCCTGCAGTGGTAGGGGCACCCAAATAATATGTGGCACTCTCCTCCCCTCCTCCCCGTCAGTCAGAGCTCAATCTGGAGTCATTCGAGCTTTCTGAGCAATAACAATGATTCAGAGACAGGTACAACTAGGGTTGCTAATCTCCAGGTGGTGGCTGGAGATCTCCTGGGATTACAACTGATCTCCAGACAACAGAGATCAGTTCACCTGGTGAAAAGGGCCACTTTGGAAAGTGGACTCTATGGCATTATACCCCACTGAAGTCCCTCCTCTTCCCAAATACTGTCCTTCTCAGGCTCCTCCCCCAAAATCTCCAGGTATTTCCCAACCTGGAGCTGGCAACCCAAGGTACAACATCAGAAAATCACAGTGCACCCTTTCATCTTCCAGAGTGGATAGTGGTTAAGAGCAGTGGACTCTAATCTGGAGAACCAGGTTGGTTTCTCCACTCCTACACATGAAGCCAGCTGGGTGACCTTGGGCTAGTCACTGCTCTCTCTGAACTCTCTCAGCCCCACCACCTCACAAGGTGTCTGTTGTGGGGAGAGGAAGGGAAGGAGATTGTAAGCTGGTTTGATTCTTCCTTAAAATGGTAGAGAAAGTTGGCATATAAAAACCAATTCTTCTCTCTTCCTCCTCCTCTTCCCTTGGGATGATGAAATCCACTGCAAATATAAAGGCAGAAGAGCAGGGTTAATATGGCACAGGGTCTCCTTACACCAAGGAAGGAGTGGTAAGTGCATCCAATGAGGTAGTTTCACCTTTTCAGCCCTGACTGCATACCCTGGCTTATTGACTGGGAATGAGGCGTAGGGAGATGTACCAACTATTACCACCCAAACAGGTTCCAAATTCAGGAAGGTGTTTAGATTAAACATCAGGCAGAAATTCCTAAAATTGATTACAGTCCTGCTCTTGTTTGCTGTTAATTTCACATCTGAGTGCATAACTTCTGTAGCAAACAGCACTTCACATTTGCTCCCCAGCAGGCACGTGGCCGTTGCAGCAACAAGATAGAAGTTATCATTCTAGAGTAACATCTTATTGCTCTGGAGCTGCAGGCACGGTCTTGCCATTTTGTTCCCAGGATGAATCTTGAGACTCCTCCTGTCCCCTCAGTATTCTGTGGCAAGAGTCGATATAAGCAATGCACCTCCTGCCCAATTCCTACACCAACCCCTTTCCTGTAATTTCTGTGAGTGAAGCTTTTTTTTGCTTGATATAGCAAGGTGGTTTGGCAAGGGTACCAGTGACAGCATCTTTCTCCACTGTGTCAGAACATGTTCTCCAGGTTTCAGTATGGCAGCCCTAATAACTGTCGGGTATTACTACAACCAAGAGGAACGATTCAGCTATGCAACAGGCCACCAAGGAGGTTTGTGTCATCTCCATGCTTGGAGTTTTTCATGCAAATGATAATTTGCTGGAAGGTGATGGAAGGTGAGTACAGGAGAACCTGTCTTCTGTTGTTGGTGTCACAGACCTCTTCTGATGTAATATTGAACACATGACATTTTTGGGGGTGATTCTCATGAAAGGTACCACCCATATGTGTTAAGAACGGCTACATGAACAAAATGGCTTTAGAAATGTTGCCACATAGAACAGCCCGGACATGCCAAGCAGCCAACTAGTATACTTGAATGAATCGAGCCCATTCTCAAACTTCAGTTAGTGCAGAATGCTGCAGCCAGAATGTGGACTGGAGGGGGTTGTAGGGACCAGGTCACTCCGGTCTTGGCTCATCTACACCGGCTTCCAATACAAGGTGCTGGTGTTGATATTTGGTTTGGGACCAACATACTTCTATGGCTTGGAACCAACATACTTGAAGGACTGCCTACTCCCTTATGAACCTGCCTGACCACTGTGGCCGTCTTGCGAGGCCCTGGTTTGGGCACCCCTGCATTCTGAGATTAATGCATATGATGCACATGATTAATGCACATGAAGCTGCCTTATAATGAATCAGACCCTTGGTCCATCAAAGTAGTAGTGTCTACTCAGACTGGCAGCGGCTCTCCAGGGTCTCAGAAAGAGGTTTTTCATGTTACCTCCTTGTCTAGTCCCTTTAACTGGAGATGCTGGGGATTGAACCTGGGACCTTCTGCATGCAAAGCAGAGGCTCTACCACTGAGCCACAGCCCCTCCTCATGTGGAGGAGCGGGGAATCAAACCCAGTTCTCCAGATTAGACTCTGCTGCTCCTAACCACTACACCATGCTGGCTGTGTGGTATGTATGTGGGGTATGTGGCTGTATGTGTGTATGAATACAGCAGCAAGGCGTTTACCAGTTTTAATTCAAAGCATTCCATGTCCTGTTGATGCCTGTCACATGGCACTTTTTGTTCACTCCTGCTATCTGCTTTCCGTTCAGAGGCTGGGTGGTTTGGCACATCTTGCTCTTGGCCAAGACAGTGTGGGATGAACAGTTCCAAATATCCATAACTTCTAAGCTCATCCATCTATATGTGAACATTGGCCCACTGGGCATCTCAACTTGGCATATTCCCATTGCTTTGGGGCCTGGTTTCATTTGCATAATCCATGAGTCAATAAGAATACATGCAATTCAAAGAAGCGAGAGAATGCAAACAACAGAACAAACAATGTTAGGAAGAAATAACATGTCACATCAATTGTAGCATCATAAGACCCAAAAAGATTAGAATAAGTCACTAGAATCGGGCTATAAGATGGGCTTTCCCACACATGTATTATTATTATATTTATTAACTGCTTTTTCACATGTTGTTGTTATTTACATTTACTAATGGCTTTTCTTCCATACAAAGCTCAAGGGAGCTTACAATATAGATAAAATACATAAAATAAAATCCATTAAAAATTAAAATAACAGTTTAGTACTGCTGGTAAATTAATCAAATGCGGTCCTAAGTAAAACTGTCTTGAACACATGAACACATGAAGCTGCCTTATACCGAATCAGACCCTTGGTCCATCAAGGTCAGTATTGTCTACTCAGTCCAGCAGTGGCTCTCCAGAGTCTCAGGCAGAGGTCTTCTGCATCACCTACTTGCCTTGTCCCTTTAACTGGAGATGCCAAGGATTGAACCTGGGACCTTATGCATGTCAAGCAGATGCTCTACCACTGAGCCACGGCCCCTCATAACTGCCTCATAAAGATTAAAAGTGAAGGGGCCAGGCACATCTCCCTGGGGAGGTAGTTTCATAATCATGGGGCCCCCACTGAAAAGGCCTTCTCTCATGTACCCACCAAACAAGCTTCCTTGATTGATGGGGCAGTCAGGAAGGCCTCTACCTACGATCTTAATTCCCAGGAAGGAACATATGGGAGGAGTCCTGATTTATTTGCACTTCGTTACTGTATACTTGATGAGCAGCCGCAAAACCTGTGAACGGATGCCATTGAAAAGTGATGTTCAGAGGTGGTTTGCCATTGGCTGTCTCCGTGTCACGCCCCTGGTATTCCTTGGAGGTCTCCCATCCAAATACTTGCCAGGGTCGAGGCTGAGAGTGCATGACTGGCCCAAGGTCACCCAGCAAATTTCCATGGCGGAAGGAGGATTCAAACCTGGGTTTCCCAGATCCTAGTCTGACACCTTAACCACTACACCATGCTGGCCTCTCAGAAATTTCTACCAAGCAAGTAATTGGGGAGCTTAGGAGAACACCAATTTGAGGGTGGTTTTTTTTTTAATTCCATCCTTTATTATGATGGCAGACATACATTTATTTATTTTATTTAAATATTTATATTTATTTGTAACAAACTATCCTGACATCTGAAGAGAGTAAAAAACAGGTTGGAAATATGAGCAAAACATCCAAATTTTGGGGCTAAAAGCCCCTCAGTGGCGGACCTATGTAAATTTATAACACAATGCATTCCCCCTAACTTTGTAGATTTTCTTCTACTAACAGAAGCTGGATTGAGCATTTCCAGAATATAGGATTTCTGCCAGAGAATCTCGCAGCCTATGGCTAGTCAGCTTCTATTTTTTTTCTCCTCTGCCCTCTACCTTGCCCTCCGGTGCTTCAAAGATCAAATAGTCCCTGAGCACTTAATTCACCATCAGTTAAATTTTAATGGAAAACAATGATATGTGCTCAGCGCCGAAGCCGCTCGTTGCTGGGGTTTTTATCTCTGAAGCGTTCCACGCAGGGCATTCCACTGGGGCCCCTTCTTAGGAGAGCCGGCAATCCAGGGCTGCATGCATAATGCATTGGCGGGCCTGTGTGTTCGAGACGAGGAAAGAGCCGCTCCGACAAAGTACGGAACAATCTCCCGAGCCAGGGTGGATGACCCTGCGCTCTCTTTTTTTTGACACGCCGCTATTGTGCTTAATGTGCTCAACTGTAATCGCTCTGTAAACAGAAATGAACTTGCTGAGTTCACGATTGGAGAAGTAATAACCAGCAAGAGGGAAGTGAGAGCAGGCCGAGGCACAAGCGGAAACAAAAAGGGAGATGAGATGGAAAGGGCCGGGAATGACCTCGGGAGGAATGAAGGGCAAGCAAAAACGCATGTTCCTAATCCCATTCCTGCCTCTCCATCTCCCTAGGGCTGCTTGGGCTGGTTCCAGCCTTGTGTGTGTGTGTGTGTGTGTGTGTGTGTGTGTGTGTGTGTGTGTGTGTGTAAAGGGCCATCAAATCGCAGCCGACTTATGGCGACCCCATATAAGGTTTTCAAGGCAAGAGACTAGTGGAGCTTTCACACATGCCAAATAATCCACTTTTAATTCACTTTAACGATCGTTTGCAAGTGGATTTTGCCATTCCACACAGTAAGATCCAGCTTAAAAGTGGATTGAAAGTGCATTATTTGGCATGTGTGAAAGTGCCATAACAGAGGTGGTTTGCCATTGCCTTCCTCTGCATAATGACCCTGGTGGTCTCCCATCCAAATACTAACCAGGGCTGACACTACTTAGCTTCTGAGATCTGAAAAGATCAGGCTAGCCTGGGCCATCCAGGTCAGGGTGTTAGAAAATTGTCTTACTCTGTTGTGGTGGTCTAAGAAAACTCTGTGTGTGTGTGTGTGTGTGTGTGTGTGTGTGCGTGCCCACGTGTGTGTAAAATGTCGTCAAATAGCAGCTGACTTATGGTGACCCCTTATGAGGTTTTCAAGGCAAGAGACTAACAGAGGTGGTTTGCCATTGCCTTCCTCTGCATAACAACCCTGGTGGTCTCCCATCCAAGTACTAACTAGAGAGGACCTTGCTTAGCTTCTGAGATCTGAAAAGATCAGGCTAGCCTGGGCCATCCAAGTCAGGGTGTTAGAAAATTGTCTTACCATGTTGTTACAGTCTAAGAAAACTCTCTGTGTGTAAAGTCAAGCTGCAGCCAACTTATGGTGACCCCTTACGAGGTTTTCAAGGCAAGAGATTAACAGAGGTGGTTTGCCAGTGCCTTCCCCTGCATAGCTACCCTGGTATTCCTTGGTGGTCTCCCATCCAAATACTAACCAGGGATGACCCTGCTTAGCTTCTGAGATCTGATGAGATCGGGCTACACCATGCTGCCTTCCCTCCTTTCCAGCCTTATACCTTCATTCAAAGTAGATGGTGCCACCAAACTTCTCTCTACTACCCTTTTATCCCTTTCTTCCTGTGAGGGGCTCAGGGGGAGCATAGATGGTTCTTCTTTCCTCATTGTACCCTCACAATGACCCTGTGAAGTAGGTTGCACTTAATGTATGACTGGAGCAAGGGCTCCCAACAAGCTTCAGGCAGGAATGGGAATTTGAATGCAAGAACCCAAGATTTTAGTCTAGTTGTGACATCACACTTGCAAACATATGCTACCTGAAACATCTGCAGGAGGAGACTGTAACTCATACCAAGACTGTTCTCGGCAAAGCCCCAAACCTTTGATATTCCTTCCTAATTCATTATCTTTTGCCATTTATTTGCAGCAGAATGCCAATTTACATGGCAACAGGACAGGAATAGGCATGTCCTTCTCCTTTT
This sequence comes from Euleptes europaea, assembly GCF_029931775.1. Classification (NCBI taxonomy): domain Eukaryota; kingdom Metazoa; phylum Chordata; class Lepidosauria; order Squamata; family Sphaerodactylidae; genus Euleptes; species Euleptes europaea. The sequence continues at coordinate 11,440,008 of NC_079325.1, read as the reverse complement.
ACCTAGACATCATTATTATATGCAGAAGTCCATTTATGTGCCTGGTCTTTTTCAGAGTACAAGAAGACAGGCCCCCATCCCAAGGAGCTGAAATCTTGATATAGGGGAGATGAAGTCAAGCCATCTGCGTATGAGGATAAGTAAGGGAAGACTATATATCCCCTATATCAACATTTCAGCTCCTTGGGACGGGGGCCTGTCTTCTTGTACTCTGAAAAAGACCAGGCACATGGATAGACTTCTGCGTATGAGGATAAGTAAGGGAAGGATATGCTTCATTCCAGTTGGCCTTGGGGCAAACTGTTGATGATGCTGAGGATTCACAACTAGATTCTCAGATGTGTAATTGACCCGGGGTGGCTTTGATACAGATTGGTACCATGGCTCAGTGGAATGGGGGATTCACTCTTTTCCCCAAGCAGCTCTCCTGATTGAAAATGCCTCTCCGCTGCTTTAAGCCCCAGGAAACGAAAAAAGACAGGCTCTGATATTATGCCATTCTTTTTCCCCTTCACAGGCCTTACAGTAACTGAAAGAGGGATCTCTCCAATTGGGGAACATAAGAAAGTTCATGTTGGATCAGACCAAGGTCCATCAAGTCCAGTGGTCTGTTCACACAGTGGCCAACCAGGGGTCTCTAGGAAGCCCACAAACAAGACAACTGCAGCAGCATTATCCTGCCAGTGTTCCAAGCACCTAATATAACAGGCATGCTCCTCTGATCCTGGAGAGAATAGGTATGCATCATGACTAGTATCAATTTTTACTAGTAGCATGAATAGCTCTCTCCTCCAAGAACATGTCCACTCCCCTCTTAAAGCCTTCCAAGTTGGCAGCCATCACCACATCCTGGGGCAGGGAGTTCCACAATTTAACCCTGTGTTGTGTGAAGAAAGACTTCCTTTTATCTGTTTTGAATCTTTCACCCTCCAGCTTCAGCAGATGACCCCACTTTCTGCTATTTTGAGAAAGGGAGAAAAGCTTCTACCTGTCCAATCTCTCCAAGTTGCAGAGGAAGACTGAATCCTTTTTTCTTAGTGTCATGCCAGCTTTTTGCCGGGATCCCAACAGAAACCTCCAGCACCACATGTGGCTTGTCTCCTAGCATTTGTAGCATCGGGAAACTAACAGTGCAGTCCTAAGAACACTTCCCTGGAAGTCAGCCCCATTAAATGGACATTAGTAAGATTTGGAGTAGACCTGTTTAGAATTGCTCGGAATCTAGGTCCACTTTGCCAGGGGTCTGAGCTACTTTGTCATCTTTGCCAAAGGTAGCGTGCCTTGTGCGGCACTGTCCCTTCCCTTGCATTAGCGAAGGTTTCACACTCTCTACCTCCAGGTGAACACATGAACACACATGAAGCTGCCTTATACTGAATCTGAGCCTTGGTCCATCAAAGTCAGTATTGTCTACTCTGACCAGCAGTGGCTCTCCAGGGTCTCAGCCAGGGGTCTTTCACGTCACCTACCTGCCTGGTCCCTTTAACTGGAGATGCTGGGGGTTGAACCTGGGACCTTCTGTAAGCCAAGCCCTACCACTGAGCCATGGTGGATCCTGACTGTGACCTCCCAGCATTCTGCCGTTCAAGAGACCACTGAGCAACCTTCCATTCCCACCTGTAGGAGAGTGTGGGCTGTGCAGTGCCAAAGATGCCTTGGCAGTGATCTATTTACCACAATTACTTGCTCTCTTCCCAAAGGAGCTGGGGTGGGGCATGGGGAAGAGAATTGAATAATATGTTTCGAAGGTGTCATGCAGGGAAGGAGAGAGAGGAGCTGAGGCTTAAACTTATGAATAACTTATAGGCTTCTTCGCCTCACGCAGTCACTCCATTTGGGCTTATCTTTCTGATCGGCAGGAGGTGTAATTAAAAGCACAAAAGCCAGCATCTGTGTACAGTGAGGAGAGCCTCTGGGGAAGAGAAGAGTGTTGGCACTGCACATGCAAGAGTGCCTAAAGAGAAGGGAGTGCATTGCTAAATCTGGATCTGTCTATGTGCTGGCATGTGTAGTCTCGGGCAGGCCTGGACGAATGGCACCAATTCTTTTTGAACCCTTTTTATACTTCTCCAATCAACCCATGCCTCTAGCAGCCATTTCTGCTTTCTTTTTACTTTTTCACATGAACACATGAAGCTGCCTTATACTGAATCAGACCCTTGGTCCATCCAAGTCAGCATTGTCTACTCAAACCGACAGCTGCTCTCCAGGGTCTCAGGCAGAGGTCTTTCACATCATCTACTTGCCTAGTCCCTTTAACTGGAGATGCCAGGGATGGAACCTGGGCCCTTCTGCATGCCAAGCAGATGCTCTACCACTGAGCCATGGCCCCTCCCCAATGATTGTGCAAACCAAGAGTCCCCAACATGTTGCCCATGGGAGCCATGGAACCCAGAAACACATTTTCTGGCACCCACTAAGTGTTTTTAGAAAGTAGGTGTGGCCAGATTTTGCTCAGCAAGACTTCTGACTGGCCCTTGGAGATTTGATTGAATGTGCATTTAAAAAAAAAAACATTGCTTTGGCAGCAGCTGCCACCACAGCACAATGATCTTCACTGTGTGCCTGAAGGTAACCAGCAACAGCCATTTAGTAGCTGGCTCCACCTCCTGCAGCAGCCATTTTATGGCAGCCATTTTGTGACTGTGTCAGAATGCGGGTTGTGCATATTGATAAACCTAAATCAAAAATTAACCCGAAATTAGCCGTTTCGGCAATATTCGGGTTTTGGTTTTACCGAATACCAAAACTTGGGAATAAAGCCAAAGCTGGATAGCTGACCGCCGAATCAGCCGAATCGGTATTTGCCTTTTTTTGGCTTCGGCTTTCCCCAGGCGTTTCCCTATGGGAACTTTTTAATGAGCTCTGAGGAAGGCATTTTTGGAGGTAGATTTCCAAAATTTTCAGGATAGCTTCAAGGGACTCTCCTTGCATGAACCACAAAGTTTGAAGATTGGGCCAGGGAGTCCAATTTTATGTGGTCCAGAAGGGGTCACCCCCCTCCTCCATAGAGAAGCATTGTAAACTTTACAATGTTTGCCACCTTCTCCAGGTGCAGGCTAGGGTTGCCAGGTTGCCCCTGGCTACTGGTGGGGGATGGAGGGGCAGGGTTGCCAGATCCAGGTTGGGAAACCCCTGGAGATTTGGGGGTGGAGCCTGGACAGGGAGTCGGGTACAATGCCATAGAGTCCACCCTCCAAAGCAGCCATTGTCACCAGGGGGAATCCCAGGTCCCACCTGGAGGATGGCATCCCTATGTTGCAGCAATGTCCCTTCTGGTTAATTACCAGGAGTGACATCAGAGTGTTGCATTAACACTCTAGAGCTAGGCACATCCTTCACCAGTAGAGCAGCATCTCTGATTGTGCCTGTGGACACTAAATAGCTATGCCTGATGCTAGTCAGGTTTTGCCTGCCTGCTTGTTAATTGCATCAGATGGGTTGCTTCCTATTGGAACACCATTCATTGAAAGCTAAGAGGCTGGGATGCCATGCGGCTATAAACACATGGGGAAAGGATGGGTCCATTGATTTGAAAGCACTGGTATCATGCACTCTCCAGCCATTGATTCCCCAGGTGGGTTTCAAAGGGAGAGAAATTAAAGTCCCATAAAACCATCCTAACGAGGGTGTTAAAACCACAGTAAAAAAAAGGGGGGGGAACCAAAAGCAACGGTTCATGAAACTAATGAGAAAACAGAAACTTCCTTCATAAAAGAGGGTTTTTTAAAAAAAGAAAAGAAAATCAATTAGCCATGGAATCAACACAAATGCAAGTTCAGTAAAGACCTATCTGACAGCTAGCAAAAGAAAAATAAATAAACTAAAAAAGCTTGGATAAAAATGGAAAATGGTTTTATCTGGTGCCTAAAAATTAACTGACTTGGTGCCAGGTGTGTAGTTGTGGGGAGGGCATTGGTGCTACTAGATGAAAGACACTATCAATTTGGTCACTTACATATAGCATTGCCAGCTGCGAGTCTGGAAATAACAAGATTTTGAGGGTGGAGCCTGAGGACAGTGTGGTTTGGGGAGGGGGGGAATCTCAGTGGTGTATAACGCCATAGAGTCCACCATCCAAAGAGGCCATTTTCTCCAAGTGAACTGTTCTCTGTAGCCTGAAGATAAGTTGTAATCCCAGGAGATCTCCAGCTACCACCTGGAGGTTGGCAACCCAACACACATGGCTTCAGAAGATGGGAGCACAGAGAACCTAAAAAAAGACCTCAGGTTTGGATAGGAACAGGTGGTCCCTTAAGTCCCCTGATTCCAGACAGTTTAGGAAATACAATATAATTTGGCCATGGTCTTTGCCACACGTTCTCTCTTTAAAATCAGTTGTGGATTGTTGGGGGTCTTCTGTTGGTCAGAACCTCTACAAAATACAGAAGCAGCAGCAGCAGCATTGGTTTTTATATGCCGACTTTCTCTACCACTTAAGGCAGAATCAAACCGGCTTCCCTTCTCCTCCCCACAACAGACACCCTGTGAGGTAGGTGAGGCTGAGAGAGCTCTAAGAGAGCTGTGACTAGCCTAAGGTCACCCAGCTGGCTTCATGTGTAGGAGTGGGGAAACAACTCCAGTTCACCAGATTAGCCTCTGCCGCTCATGTGGAGGAGTCGTCAAACCCGGTTCTCCAGTCCAGATCAGAGTCCACCGCTCCAAACCATCACTCTTAACCACTACAGCACGCTGGCTCTCAAGATTTGCCTTTGACTAGTCTCCTGGTGAAGGATATCCACAGGTGTGGATGCATATGAGAAATGGGTGCATAATGGGTGCATATGGGGGAAAGGACCTGAGCAATATCCATGCTAATGTGTACATGTGTGTCGTAATGCATACTACGGCTCATGGAACAACTTATAACCAAAACACCCATCTTCCATAGCTCATGGGTTTCAGAGGGAGTTCTTCTTTTGTAGGTCCTTATTTAAGATTCATCCTCTTCTCCATCACATACCAATATGGGGAGGGGCCGTGACTCAGTGGTAGAGCATCTGCTTGGCATGCAGAAGGTCCCAGGTTCAACCCCCGGCATCTCCAGTTAAAGGGTGTAGGCAAGGAGGAGATGTGAAAGACCTCTGCCTGAGACCCTGGAGAGCCGCTGCCGGTCTGACTTGGATGGACCGAGGTGGGTCTGATTCAGTATAAGGCAGCTTCATGTGTGTTCATGTGTGCATCCCGTTATCTTTTGGCAAATTTCAGAAACAAAGGTCTAGCCCGTACATAGCCAGTGAGTCACCACTTCAAGGTTTGCCAGAGATGTGTTAGTGTTCACATGACACCCACTGAGTTCCTTTTATGTATTGCACTGTTTTACTGCATCGTCACCCAGTTTTGCAATTTGGCTATGTTGGTTTATTTGTTTGTATTATGCAGTTATGTTGTATGCATCATACTGCTTCAATGTATTGCTCCCTGAGTTTATGTAATTCAGTTATATTCACTGCTGGCTGTATGTTTTCTATTGTGGTTTTATTTTTTATTTGTGCAATTTGCCTTGAGCCTGAGCAAGAAAAGAGGGCTATAAATTAAACACACACATATATATTTTTTTTAATCACCCATTACATATTTTGGTGACTGTCTGAAGACCTTTTAAATGTATTGCTAAATATGTCAGAAGTTAATGGCCATTTATGCATGGTCAATTTTGATTCTCGCTCAAAGCTTTTTTTAACTGCGACTTTAAAAATTCCTATTCACGGTCCCGACGCAAAAGGAGAAATTCCACCCCCTCACACTCCCCTGCTCCTTCATTCCTGTTTGCATAGCCATTGGCATGTGCATAGCTAATGCACCGCTGTTATTTTGCATGTTTCCTTCAGGGGATGCTTCACGGCAGGGGCGGAGCAAACACCAAAGGTCGTGTTAAAGGGGCTCTTAAGTAATGCAAAGCAGGTATACGCCAGCTTCGCAGTCACTTCTGGAATGATGGTTCAGTGTGAAAAATTCAAAAAAAATATGCGGGGCAATTCTGGAATGTGCTGCTAATTACCAAGCATAAATGACCAATGTGACAAATTATATTTGAAAACCCTCCCTCATTCAAGATGTTGGGAAGGCTTGGTAATGGAAGCATTGGCATTTAGTTACATAGCCATGACTAGAAATTTGGTTTGTTTGTTTGTTTTTTTAAGCGGGAAATGTATTTGCAGCATTCTTTGCCAGCTACCAAAACCCACAGTAAATTCTGCAGTGCAGTCATGACTTTGCGGTGAGCCCAGGCCATTATGCTAGCTTTGCATCCGCTCCAAAGTAATACAAGGCAGGTGTGACAATATCTGCTGTCAATTCCTTCTCTCCGGCGTCCCTCTATCTCCCAGATGCAGGCCCTTCTATCTGTGCCTTCGTATCAGCGAAGGCACACAGGTCTGTACGAGCGGAACAGGTATTAGGCAGTTCTTGAACACCACCTGCTATTCGACATGAAAAGTTGATGTTCCACAATTCCACAAGTGGAAGGCTCCAGAAGAGCCATTCCAGACACTGGGCAACATGATGTCCTTTGGGAAAAGCACTGGGCACATGAACACATGAAGCTGCCTTATACTGAATCAGACCCTCGGTCCATCGAAGTCAGTGTCGTAGACTCAGACCGTGGCTCTCCAGGGCCTAAGGCAGAGGTCTTTCACATCACCTACTTGCCTAGTCCCTTTAACTGGAGATGCCAAGGATTGAACCTGGGACCTTCTACATGCCAAGCAGATGTTCTACCTCTGAGCCACAGATTCTCTCCACTGGGGACATTAACAATGCACAGCAACGATCCATAGGAAGAGCACGTAGGAGCAGTCCCGGCATCACTTCACATTGTTCCCCCAATGCAGGTGCTTTCTTTCGTGCATACATCATGAACATCATCCACCCAAACTGGTGGGTACAGAAGAGCCAGGGTCATGGCAGAATCAAGAGACAAGGTTTGGCTATGAAATGGCCTCCTGGCTTCCAACTTCAGTCCTGGGAGTGTGACACTCCTCACAGTTCGATACGCCTCTCATAAAACGTCTGCCTAGTGAGTTGGGGGAGGAGAGGGGCCTCAGCACGCAGTAATGCCATAGAGTCTACCTTCCAAAGCAGTCATTTTCTCCAGCAGAACTGAGTTCTGTCATCTGGAGATCAGTTGTAATTCCAGGAGATTTCTAGCCACCACCTGGAGGTTGGCAACCCTGATTTCCTCTTACCTTCTAAGGCTTCCAAATAGCTGCTGTGTTACAAGGGAGCTGAAGAAACCAAATGCCATAAAATACAACAATCCCCTCTACTGGATATTTTTCCTTTCATTCGCATTCCTGCACCAACACTTGCTCTTTCCATCTGATCTAGGAAGAGTTTACAAGCTCCCTGCCCTCGTCGGCTGATTGTAGCTTTCCTGGGTGTATTGTTTATTTGATAGGACTGCGCAGATTTCAGCCTGCAGATAACAAAAGATTGTTCAGTTCCCAGGATGCTTGTTTCACCACAAAACCATTGTAAAATTTTACAAAGTCAAGAACGCATTAAGCTTGGGAGCCAATGAACTCAGCCAGAGTTGTGGCCCAATATTCTCCAGTCTGCAGCGGAGAGGCCGCACATCGCGGGAACATGGATTGCTCCAGTGGGGGACAGTTGAGAGGGGGCCGGAATGAAAGAGTTGGCAACCTCATTCAGATGCTTCACTGTCAGAACACTGAACATAATAGGAGAGGGGCTGTGACTCAGTGGTAGAGCATCTGCTTGGCATGCAGAAGGTCCCAGGTTCAATCCCCGGCATCTCCAGTTCAAGGAACTAGGCAAGTAGGTGATGTGAAAGACTTCCTGAGACCCCGGAGAACCGCTGCCCATCTGAGTAGACAATACTGACTTCAATGGATTCAGTATAAGGCAGCTTCATGTATTCAAGAAAGGCCATGCTAGATCAGACCAAGGTCCATCAAGTCCAGCAGTCTGTCCACACAGAGGCCAACCAGGTGCCTCCAGGAAGCCCACAAACAAGATGACTGCAGCAGCATTATCCTGCTAGGGTTGCCAACAGCCTGGAGAGAGAAAAATGTCCTGCCCCCTTAGTAGAGGCTTAATGGGAAATTATTTACCAGGCGATGTTTGCCTCCATTGCCTTGAAAAGCTTCACCTGCCCATTTCCATGCATTAAGCATCTGTTAAAGGAACAAGGCATGTTTTTCTCCAAGTTGTTGGAAACCCTAGCTACTGCTGTTGAAGAAATGTGTGGCCTGGGCCACAGTCCAGCTCTGTTTCAGCTGGGATTGTGATTGGTTCCCACCTGTTGCTCATTACTAGCCACAGCTGTCTTCTGCCTGGGACTCACACTGGGGCAAGGTTTTATAAACCTTCTGACTAAATAAAATCCATAGCCACTGTGCTAAACTAGTGTGGCGTAGTGGTTAAGAATGGTAGTTTGGAGTGGACGACTCTGATCTGGAGAACTGGGTTTGACTCACCACTCGTCCACATGAGCAGCAGACATCAATCTGGTAAACTGAATTTGTTTCCCCACTCTTCCACATGAAGCCACCTGGGTGACCATGGACTAGTCACAGTTCTATTAAGAGCTCTCTCAGCCCCACCTACCTCACAGGGTGCCTGTTGAGGGGAAGGGAAGGTGATTGTAAGCCGGTTTGATTCTTCCTTAAGTGGTAGAGAAAGTCAGCATATAAAAACCAGCTCTTCTTCTTCTATCTCTGGCTGATAGGGTGCTGGCAAAGGAGAACTTGCTAGAAAACTCTGTGAGGTACAGCCTCAACGGGGTGCTGGTTCTTCCGGCCCTTCTCTCTGAGCCTTCTGCTCCACGGTCCATGTAAGAACTGAGGAGAAAGACTCCCTGGCAGATGTCTCTTTCTTCTATCTTCATCTCTGACCTGTCATTCAGCAAGGCTGGTGCTCTTCTCAGGCTGCTGGGCTCAATCTTTCTTCATGCTGGGACCAGCCTTCTAGCAGAATCCGTTTTGTTCTCTGCTGTAGTTTCAAAGCACGGAGGCAGAAGAAAGTTTAACCGTGAAGGGCTGGTTCATCTGAAGCTGTGCGCGAGGAAACGCTTAAGTGAGCCGTGTTGAATGAAGAGAAGGCAGACAGGCTGAAGCAGAACTTGGCAATGCCAAGGGATGATGGTCATATGTCGAAAGTTGTTTTACCATCTGAAGTTAGCAGCCAGTGGACTCTAATCTAGAGAACTGGGTTTGATTCCCCACTCCACATGAGCAACGGACTCTAATCTGGTGAACCAGGTTGGTTTCACCACTTTTCCACATGAAGCCTGCTGGGTGACCTTGGGCCAGTCACAGTTCTCGCTGAACTATCTCAGCCCCACCTACCTTCCAAGGGGTCTGCTGTGGGGAGAGGAAGGGAAGGAGATTGTAAGCTGGTTTGATTCTCCATACAAGGTAGAGAAAGTTGGCATATACAAACCAACTCTTCTTCTACTACAACCAGTCAGGTCACTAGCCCATCGTACCCACTACTGTCTACACCAGTTTTCTCAAAGGTTTTAAGCAAGGGACAATGGTTCTGTGACAGGGCATGCATGTTTGCGTGTAGGAGTTAAAAAAAAAAGTCCTATTGGCCATAAGGTCTCCAAAAATTCTAGGTGTTCCATATGTGCTTATTTTCATTAATGTTGGCTACAGAAGCAATAGAGTTTTGAGGGACATAGAATTAGGACACCCTCCCTTTAAGGCATCTGGGTGATAGATGGGTTTACCTTAAATCTGAATGGGGCTGCTACCTTCTTAATTAGTTCTGCTCCTGTTCCTCTAACAACAGCCTGGCCAGCAGAACTGGAACAGGTGAAAAAACTTCACTGGCTAAAAGGCTAGTTAATAGGCTATCACCAGATGAGCAGAAGCAGGGAAAAAGTCAGCAACTGCTAAGCCTGATTCTATGCAGCTTCACCTAGAAGCAAATTCCACTTGGTTGAATGGGACAGGTCACCCATGACCCAGTCACAGGCTCAGATTGCTCAGCTAACCATATCTGAAAAAGGGAGCTGTGACTCAGAAAAGCTCATCCCTGTCAGTAATTTTGTTAGTCTTTAAAGTGCCACTGGACTCTTGCTCTTTTTCAATGCAGCCAATTGGGGAGCTGCAGCTGACCCCAGGTTTCTGAATCACGTTCCTGCATGAGTTTTGTATTTGAAAACCGTTCACACATTACATTTGCAGAAGTCGACTAGAAAAGACCTAATGGGGGATCTTCTATGAAACTGCCTTCTACTGAATCAGACCCTTGGTCCATCGAAGTCAGTATTGTCTGATCGGACTGGCAGCAGCTCTCCAGGGTCTCAGGCAGAGGTCTTTCACATCACCTACTTGCCTAGTCCCTTTAACTGGAGTTGCAGGGGATGTAACCTGGTACCTTCTGCATACCTCCCCTCCCAGGTGTGTGTAAGTGAGCATAGGCCTCGCACATGTCTGTAAGTGTGCATGCATAAAATTATTATTATTATGAAACAATCATATATGAAACAATCAGGTCAAGAGAGATTCTGGAGTCTCTCATCCCACACGTGTGTAAGTGTGCATGCAGAAATAATACTAATAATAATACAAATAGCAGCAGAAGGCATCTCTTTATAAATGAAATGATTGGGTCACGGGAGAGATTCCGGAGTAGCTCATCCTCAGCAACGTGGGATTCGGATTTGGCAAAAACAATAAAACCAAGAAGATAATTCACAGTGGGTAGCCGTGTTAGTCTGTCTGCAGTAGTAGAAAAGGGCAAGAGTCCAGTAGCACCTTAAAGACTAACAAAAATATTTTCTGGTAGGGTATGAGCTTTCGTGAGCCACAGCTCACTTCTTCAGATACAGCTAGAATGTGAATCCATCTCTCTTTAAGTAGAGGAGAGTGAATTCAGACAAGCATTAGTATGTAAATGTTAACAGTATTTAAATGTGAATAGCAGGTGTGATGGGATTAGGTGTGGTATGCAGAAGAGTCTGTGATGTCCAGGGGAGAGATGGGTGTGGAGAAATCAGCATTGGTAATGAGCCATGAATGCAAGGCCTTTATTCAGCCCAGGTCAATGCATCGACTTTAGTTTGAATATCAACTGCTCATTGGCTCATTACCAGTGTGCTGATTTCTCCCCACCCACCTCTCCCCTGGACCTCACAGGCTCTTCTGCAGACCACACCTAGGGCGCAAACGCACGGCCGCTGGAGCCTCCTTTCTTCCCTGTTCCAGCCAGGATGCAGCCAGGCTCGAACGCACGGCCGTGCGTTCGAGCCTGGCTGCATCCTGGCTGGAACAGGGAAGAAAGGAGGCTCCAGCGGCCGTGCGTTTGCGCCCCTAATCCCGTCACGCCTGCTATTCACATTTACATACTGATGCTTGTCTCAATTCACTCTCCTCTACTTAAAGAGAGATGGATTCCCACTCTAGCTGTATCTGAAGAAGTGAGCCGTGGCTCACAGCACAACCTGCCAGAAAATATGTTTTGTGAGTCTTGAAGGTGCTCCTGGACTCTCGCCCTTTCCTAATAAAAGCGAGCAAGGCGCGAGCCGTCCCGCGCGCTCCCCCGGGCACGCGTGTGCGGCTGCGGCCGCGGCGGCGCCGCCTTGTCAATCCCGGCGCGGCCGCCAATGAGCGCGGGGCGGAGGCGGGCGATCGGCGGCGCATCCCTGGCTGGGAGCGCGTCTGGCTGCCCGAGCGCGAGTGGGGAGCATCGCCGCGGAGTCTCCGCTCGCTCCGCCGGACGCTGGATTGAGCGCCTGAGCCGGGTTTTCTTTCTTTTTGGTCCCCCCCCAAGGGTCTCCCGCCCTCTTGTCCTTCGCCGGCTGCGAAGCCCCCCCGAGATCGCGAGGGGGGGGAGGAGGAGCACCCCAGACGGTGGGCAGGGAAGCAGCCCGGTCTTAAGACATCCCGCGAAGCCCCCTCGACCATGGCTGGACTTCGGGCCAAGGCGCACCCCTCGCTCTTCTGGGCGATCTTGGCCGGGATGGCTTGGCTCCTTCTCTTCCAAGGTAGGGGAGCTCATCTCTCTCTCTCTCTGGTTTGCACCGATTTGGCTGTCTGGATTCTTCCGCTGCAAGGGAGAAGGGGGGGGTTGGATAGCCCCTTCTCCCCCCACTCCGGGTCCTGAGCCCTTTTGCTCCGAGATGATGGAGCTGCTTCTCTGGCGATGCCTTAGGGACGGCAGAAGTCGCCTCGGGTTGTGGATGCGGCGCGGTGGACAGGGTTTGCTGAGAGCCGCCTGGATGGTTTTTTTGGGGGGGGGGGTGTTAAGGGACAGCCAGGGAAGACCGAGGCTGGAGGGAGGGGGCTGCAAACTTCCCTGCCCCCGACTTCCGCAAGCGCGGAGTGCGACGGGGAGGGGGGGTGAAGGAAAGTGGCCGGGCAAGAATCAAATCCCCCCAACCCCCCAAATCTGTGCCTTCTGAAACTGTGCCTGGCGCGTTTAAGCCTCTGGGAAACTGAGCGCTCACTTTGCAGCTGGTGTGGATGGGGAGGGGGGAAAGAGAGTCAGCAACTTCATGGGAGATGAAGTGGGAGAGTTAAAAGGCCAGGATTGTTTTTTTTGGGGGGGGGGCAAATTGTCTGGGTTACTGGATTAGCCGGATCTGCAGAACAGCGGCCGGTCGGAGAGATTCTTACCCAGTCCTGCACCTAGGCTGACTCTGGAAGAGAGACCAGCCTTCTATGGCCACTCTTGGGTCTCCTCTGGAGAAGCTCTCCTGATGCTGCTCTGAGTTCTCTCCCAGATGCCTTGAGAGCCTGAGTCCCTTGCTGAGCAGGGTCTGTCCCTAAGCAGTCCCGCTTGGTTTCCTTCCCTAAAGATTGCAGGAAGGTGGGGAAACTTCTCCGGCAGAGAGCCAAAGGGTGGTAGACCTGTCGTCTTGAGTTATCCACATGCTCGGGCTTTTCCCTTCAGCTTAGCTGCTTTGCCAGGTTGCAAAAAAAAAAAAAAAAAAAAAAAAACACCCTTGGCTTGGAAGGGGGGAATCAAGTAGAAGCCCTCCCCGCATCTCCTCCTCCGATTCCCCCCTTTTCTGTCTCCTTCCGTCTTGGGAGACCTTCCATAAACTTGATTAAAGACTTTCCTTATAATCCCCTCTGACCCCTCCCGCTGAGGTCAATAGACTGGATGGAGACTTAATTCACTCCTCTGAGGAGCCAAAGGGAGATTCCGGGGGTAAATGGGAAAGAAGGGTGGCGCGGGGATGGATTCTGGGCGCAGGGGAACGCAGGATGGGAACTGAACGGGGACGGACTGACAGCTGGGGAGTGGGAAGCCGAGACAGGTGGGCATGAAGTCTGGGCATGTTGATAATTTCCCCAAGAAGTGGTTGGATGCATTTTATGGGAGAGGAGGAAAAATGACCCATATGTTTCTGCCTGCACCATGAGGGAGAATGTGTCAGTTTGTGTTAAATTTCTGCAGGACCATCTGGAGAGGTGCCCTCAGGGCCTTTTCTTTTCCCGTGAGGGTGTGTGTGGCTGGAGTCAGATGGTAACAATCACATTGTCGAATGTAAGGTTGGTAAAAGCCCAGTGGGGTGAGAAGGAGGTTGTCCTCTGGGGTCCCAGTGCCACCCCTTGCCTGTCAAGTTAAATGGCACAATTACAATTAAATGGTAATACAGTTCATGCCTGGGACTGACTTGCTGGAAAAGGTATGGGAAATTGGCAGAGAGGACTTAATGTGTTATCCTATAGAGTGATTGAAGACAGCAGTCAATAATTACAGTTTATCAAGGCTGACATTGCTCTGGGCCAAATGCTGGAGTTATGGGGCATTCTCCCTTCCTTGTTTTTTTTTTTGGTTTGGATTTGCCGGGGAGATTTTGAGCCTTGTGACCCAACCCCTCTCTCTCTGCCTTGGTACCATTTTATGGGGAGGCGGTATCCTTCTGAGCCGTGCTTCTCCAGACTGGAGGAGATGAGGGCATACTCTTGAATGCTCCTGAGTTAATAAAATAAATGCTCCTTGCATGTGGGAAACTAGGACCTTAAGGAGAGAGGTTTAGGACTACCTGCACTGTTGGTTTTTATGGACAAGGTGTGTTTTGGAAAACGTGGGAAGGATTCAAGTGTGTACTTCATCCTCGAGTGGTCTTCATTCTGTGACTTTTCAGGCCTGATTGGGCACCCATAATGCCAAACCTTGTTCCACCATGTGTACACTGACCCCTCACTATTTTAGTGGAATGGCATCTGTCCGCTCCTCCCTTCCAGTTAGGGGTTGCCAATTGCTATGTCCTTGTAACAGAGGCTTAATTTGTAGAAATGGGTTAGTTGAAGCTTTTCAGGGCATGGACCATCACCTGGTAAATAACATCCCAACAATCCTGTATTAAAAAAGACAGGGCATGTTTCTCCAAGCCAACTGGCAACCATACTTCCGACTGTTTTAGAGGTCCAAAAAGCACTTGCATTCAGTTGCCTTAGTTTTCAGCTGTGGCGGGAGTGCTTTCCCCTGCAAACTGCTGCTCTAAGCAGCCACCTAGAATCACTTATCGGTGGAAGAAAGAATCAGGGAGTGCAAGTCTGTCTGAGTTAACCCTGTGTTATATCTGTAACTTGAACATTTCTCCAAAATTTGCGGTGGGTTTATAATTTGGTGGTGATATGCCTCCTTTTGTCAGCACAGCTTTTTTCTGTTTAGATTTTGCTACTGGCTTGATGTTGGCCAATGATATCGGGATCTCTTCCCTTGTTCTGATTGTTACAATGGGAATGGTCAGCTGTGTCTCAGTATCTTAAGAAATAGTGTCTGTGTTTGTGGGAGAGAGGCCGTGGAGTCACAGCTGACTCGTGGCAACCCTTGGAAGTTCCATCTCATGAGGTTTTCAAGGCAAGAGATGAGCAGAGGCAGTTCACCAGTGCCTCCCCAGTCTGTCTTGGTGGCCTCTCATCCAAGTACTGTCCCTGCTTAGCTTCCAAGCGGTGAAGAGATCAGGCTAGTTTGGGCTATTAGGGCTGTTACACTGAACCTCTTGTCTATTTTCCCAGTCTTACAGGGCGAGGGGAAGTGACAAGAGACACTAACCATCTCATTTCTCCTTCCTTTAGGGTAATGGTTTCAAAGTGTCTACTGTGATTTGCCTGACAAAGAACCAAGGAGTGCCTGCTGTGGAACTCTTGAGTGTTGTAGATGGTTTGGATGCATTTCTAGGATGTGTAGTTTGCGAAGAGAAACTGGAAGCTGAATAATGGGTCCTCTGGATGCAGTCTAAAAGCCAATGCTGGGGGTGGGGTGCCATTTAAAGCAGGCACCATTTCCAACATCAGGTTATGGTGCTCCCACCACCATCACCACAGGTTAAATGGATGGCAAACTAAGAGAGGGTCTTCTCTTGGCAACCAAACTGCAGAGCTCCCTCCCCAAGGAAATTTGCTGTCCATTCTGTCATCATCTTCCAACAGTGGATGAAGATGTCCTGATTAGCCTCCTCTCAATGATCCCTCCTTCCTCCCCAATTATTTAATTACTGGGTTTTTTCCTGTGCTTTTAAATATGTATTTTGGTTTTAAATTGGTTTTGGGTTGTTGTTTTTTGGTATCATTCTTCTTTTTGTCGTTCGTTTTCTTGGTGGCCCAGATCGGGTAGAAAAGTGGGATATAAATTCTGTACATAAATAAGTGGTGGCAGTTTAAGTAGGCCTTAAGGAATGACAAGTGATTCATAGAATCATAGAGTTGGAAGGGGCCATACAGGCCATCTAGTCCAACCCCCTGCTCAATGCAGGATCAGCCTAGAGCATCCCTGACAAGTGCTTGTCCAGCCTCTGCTTAAAGACTGCCAGTGAAAGGGAGCTCACCACCTCCCTAGGTTGCTGATTTCACTGTTGAACAACTCTTAATGTAATTTTTTTTTCCCTAATAGCCAGCCGGTACCTTTTCGCCCCCAATTTAAACCCATTATTGCGAGTCCTACCCTCTGCTGCCAACAGGAACAGCTCCCTGCACTCCTCTAAGAAACAGCCCTTCAAATACTTAGAGAGCAATCATGTCCCCCCTCAACCTCCCCTTCTCCAGACTGAACATTCCCAACTCCCTTAGCCTTTCCTCATAGAGCTTGGTCCCCAGGCCCCTGATCATCCTCATCACTGATTGGGTGTATTATCCCCTCCCTCCCAGTTTGCAGACAGAATTCTCATTTGTAAGCAGTTTGGGCCCTGGCCTGGATAGTCCAGGCTAGCCCGTTCTCGTCAGGTCTCAGAAGCTGAGCAGAGTCAGCCACGGTCAGTATTTTGATGGGAGACCTCCAAGGAATACCAAGGTTGCTACGCAAAGGCAAGCAATGGCAAACCACCTCTGAATGTCTCTTGTCTTGAAAACCCTTACAGGATTGCCATAAGTCGGGTGCGACTTGATTGCAAAAAAAGCAGTTTGTCTAGGCTTTGGGATGTATCCCATCCCCTTGTAGTCTGGGCTTACACCGTTTCTACGCCTCAACTTAATCAGTGACAAATGGTGCCTTTTGGATATAGCTCAGTTGTGGAATAGTACAAGTTGACGTAGTTTTTTTTCCCCCTAGAGTAAAGGCTGATATAAATTTCATGTTCTGAAGCTTGCAGAATCAGATGGCTAGACGTGGGCCATCTGTACGCGCAGATTATTAGCTCTATGTGAAGATGAACTTCCTGACAAATATTTGATGAAGCTCTATTTTTCTAAATTTAAACATGCAGAACAACAACGCTTATCATTTTTTTAAAGGAAATTCTCAAAATGTATGCTAAATACTCAGAAGTTCCTTGTTGCTAGGATCGGTCTTTATGGAACCATAGCAGATCCTTCTACTGTCCTGTCCTGTAGGAACTGTGTCCATATATGCTATTGGGCTTACCTTGAAAGTAATGCTTCTATGGAACACCCCTTCTTCTGCCATTCTTACTGGGAACTTCCATAGTTGTCATTTTAATGGTTATGAACATTTTAGGCAGCTTTTATTGCATTGTTTATTGTAATGCACTGTACTCTTTCATTGCGTTGTCTTTTAAAATTTGGTAACTCATCTTCCTTCTCAGTGAGAAAAGTGGGCAATAAATGAAATAAATAAAAACTAGTTTGTAACCTGTGTTGTATTGTGCTTCTTCTGACAGTGAAAGTGGTGATTAGCTAAACTGGTGCATTCATTATTATTCCAACCATTTGGGGAACAATGCTGTTGGAATGCTTGGAGCCCGTCTTCTGTGAGGGAAGGGAAGCTTGTCAGTTTGGCTGAGAAAAAAAACCTCACCCTTCTGGCAAGAATAGCTTTTTATTGGATAGGCTGACCATTGTGACCAGGAGGTAGGGAAACTAAGGGGAGTGGAGACCAGAGGGAAGATGACCACTTGAAGAGCATGGGATAGGCAACAGGGTTGAGAAAAATGAACCTGGGGGATGAGCAGGTCGGAGAGAGAACAAAGACATTGTTTTTAAATGCAGGTTTCTGGCGGAACTTTAAAAAGCATCCTCAGTCTTTCTTGCTGGTTTCTAAAAAATGAGGCGGGAGATGCATCTGGGCTGAAGGGATTCTGATGTGAAAGAAAGAGAAAGCAGAATGGATCCCAAGCTGATAAAAATGCCCCCATCCCATCTAGGTAGACTTTGCTGTGGCCTGCATTAGCCCAGACTCCTCATATTGATCCAGCTGGACTTTTCAGGAAACAATTCGCATTTGAAGTCAAGTCATTCCTCTCCCCCATTTCCTCTTCTCTTCTTTGGTGGCATTCAGGTTCTTGCTGTTTAACCCAGGCTGCTCCTCCCTCTGCTTTTCTATCCCAGCAACTATGGGAAATGAGTCTAGTTTTAGGAAGCAGGTTACTGTTTCTTTCTTTTTAAGGTGTGCGAGACAAAGAGTTTCTCCTGGCACTCAAGGAGTTTCCCCAGGTACTTGCATTTGATTAGCGGAGAGGGAACAGGAGGGAATGGGGTAATGAGCTCACCCAGGCCTTGAGCAATGGCTGTTGATTAATAAAGAGATTCTGATTTGCTATCATAGAATCATAGAGTTGGAAGGGACCACCAGGATCATCTAGTCCAACCCCCTGCACAACACAGGCAATTCACAACTACCTCCCCCGACACATACCCAGTGACCCATACTCTATGCCCAGAGGAGGCCAAGATGCCCTCCTTCTTATGATCTGCCTCAGGTCATAGAATCAGCATTGCTGACAGATGGCCATCTAGCCTCTGCTTAAAAACCTCCAGGGAAGGAGAGCTCACCACCTCCTGAGGAAGCCTGTTCCACTGAGTAACCGCTCTAACTGTTAGAAAATTCTTCCTAATGTCTAGACGGAAACTCTTTTGATTTAATTTCAACCCCTTGGTTCTGGTCTGACCTGGGGCAACAGAAAACAACTCAGCACCATCTTATGGAGCTGTCCATTCAGCACACACCTTCCAGCTACCGCCCAGGTTTCGCATGGGACACAATTCTGTATTATTTTTTACTTTGCATTTGCTTCCCTCTTTCCATCAATCGCCTCCTTTCCTATTGAGAGGATTTGTTCCATTTGAATGTCTCCTGATCGGCGTTACCTTTCTCCTGACTTTTTTTGTTTTGTTCTGTTGTTGTTGTTCCTTTGCGGGCTCTCTGGCTTGCTGTGTCTGTTAATTTCTTCCTCTGTTCCCTGGGTGGAAGAAGGTTTCCTGGAAGGGGAAAAGCTTAGAGGACCAGCAGCTGTCTCACCCACATCACTCGCCAGGCTGTGGAAATTGGCACGCCTGGCTGCGTTCACTTGTCACCCAGGCAGAGGGATCTCGCCGCAGCCGAATTCCGAAGGAGCAGCTTCCTTTGCGGGCGCAGAGCCCATGCGGAC
Organism: Euleptes europaea; assembly: GCF_029931775.1. Lineage (NCBI taxonomy): Eukaryota > Metazoa > Chordata > Lepidosauria > Squamata > Sphaerodactylidae > Euleptes > Euleptes europaea. The sequence goes on along the minus strand of NC_079325.1, from coordinate 11,421,257 downwards.
AGCAAGGAAAGCAGATTGCGGCTTCCAGATTTTTTCCCACTATCCTTCTGCTGTTCCACCCACTACAGAAGTGACATAACTTTGCACCCTGTCAAACAGATCGTATCGAGGATTTAGGCGATGAAGCTTTTTTTTTTTTTTTTTTGATCTTGGTTGTGAATAATTGCAAACTGTGCTATTATGACACTCAAGTTGCCTTTTTTTGTTGTTTCAGTGGATGAAAGCAATTTTTTGTATTTATTACTGACTTGCTGTTCATATTTATTCCTGACTAGCTGTCCTTTTTAGATAGATGGTACTTGGCTCAAGAAAGATTTTGTCCCAACTCCCCTCTCCCCGTTTTTACTCCTATATCTCCCAAACTAAATTCTTCTGGGGATCACTTGCAAAGCCAGCCTTTCTGTTGGATATAATGAAGCAACAGACATCTTGGATGGTAGATTTTGGCTGACTTTCGCCCCCTAATCTTAAATTTAATTAACTTTTTTTTTTAAAAAAAAGTGTGAGTGTGACATTTGGGGTTGGCTGTAAAATTTTGGTATTGCTGGATGGGGGGTTGCACACACTGGTGGGGGTGGGTGGGAAGATATGAACATTCACAGCTGCTGCTGTTAAATGCCACAATGCAAAATCTCATGCAAGTAGGAAGAAAATGAAACTCAGAGATAGTCTTGTGTGCTGAAGTTTGAAGTCCCCAAATTTTGTTTTCTTATGTATTTACCCCAGAAGAATTAGGGGTTTCCACAATCTTGAAATCCCAGATCTCTTCCCCCTGGGGGGATTCCATCCTTCAGGTGAGACCGGGGGATCCTCCAGAATTTGGGAAGGGCCGTGGCTTAGTGGTAGAGCCTCTGCTTGGCGTGCAGAAGGTCCCAGGTTGAATCCCCGGCATCTCCAGTTAAAGGGACTAGGCAAGTAGGTGATGTGAAAGACCTCTACCTGAGACCCTGGAGAGCTGCTTCCATTCTGAGTAGACAATACTGACTTTGATGGACCAATGGTCTGATTCAGTATAAGGCAGCTTCATGCGTTCATGTGTTCAACTACAGCTCATCTCCAGACTACAGAGATCAGTTTCCCCTGGAGAAAATGGATGATTTGGAGGGTGAACTCTGAGGCATTGTACCCCACTGAGGTCCCTGCCCCCCCCCACAGCCTCCATCCCCAAATCTCCAGGAGTTCCCCAATCTGGATCTGACAACCCTTCCCCACACAATCCACTTAAATGCCTAGTTATTTCCCCTACATTTCTGCATTTCTTGGAGTGTCTGCAAAATACTTGGGCAGTCTCATTTGTATTCTAGTATTGGTGTTCCCTTCAGTGCTGTGATGTTTCTATAGCCACATCATTCTTTCGACCATCTTGCAGAGCTGTTTATCTGAGAAAAGGCCTGCACTAAGGCTACCGGTCTTTCCTCCTGTGACCAGCTGTCAAAGTCCCAGCTTTTGCAGGTGACTTTTACTCATGAAGGGGAATGGCACCCGTCCCCAGAGGTGCCTGCAATATGCTGTTGAGTGCTGCACTTTTTTTTTGTGGGGGGGAGAGTGATAATTTCCATGGGGTAGCGCTTACCTGGCTTGGTTTTCCTTTGGAGGAGAGAGCCAAGAGGCAGATCTACTCTCCCATATCAGAACCCCAAAAAGAGAGAGCCTGAACCATCTAGGTGTTCCTGCCCTTCCCATTGGATAGGGTTGCCAGGTCTCTCCACCACCAGCAGGGTTTTTTTGGGGGGCGGAGACTCAGGAGGGCAGGGTTTGGAGAGGGGAGGGGCTTCAGTGCCATAGAGTTCAGTGGCCAAAATGGCCATTTTCTCCAGATGAACTGACCTGGAGGTTGGTGACTCTACCATTGGGGCATGAAAGGATATCCAGGCCAATAGAGGGAACATAGCTGCAAAGTGTGCTCAAATAATTTCAAATGTTCTCTGTTCTTGCATTTTTTTCTCTCTCTAAGGAGCTCATTTGAAATGTGGTGTTGGAGGAGAGTTTTACAGATGTTGCAGACAAATTGATGGGTTCTAGATCAAGCCTGAACTCTCCCTAGAAACTAAAATGACTATGCTGAGGTTATCATACTTTGGTCACATTATGAGAAGACAGGAGTCATTGGAAAAAACAATGATGCTAGGAAAAGTGGAAGGCAGCAGGAAAAGAGGAAGAAGAAGAAGAAGGGTTGGTTTTTATATGCCGACTTTCTCTACCATTTAAGGGAGACTCAAACCGGCTTACCATCCCCTTCCCCTCCCCACAACAGACACCCTGTGAGGTAGGTGGGGCTGAGAGAGCTCTAAGAGAGCTGTGACTAGCCCAAGGTCACCCAGCTGGTTTAATGTGAAGGAGTGGAGAAACAAATCCAGTTCACCAGATTAGCTTCCACTGTTCATGTGGAGGAGTGGGAAACCAAACCCGGTTCTCCAGATCAGAGTCCACCGCTCCAAACCACCGCTCTTAACCACTCCACCACTCTGGCTCTCAAGCCAACATGAGATGGATTGACTCTATAGAGGAAGCCACAGCCCTCAGTTTGCAAGACCTGAGCAAGGCTGTTAATGATAGGTCACTTCGGAGGACATTGATTCACAGGGTTGACATACATTGGAAGTACCTTGATGGCATATACAGAGCTCAGGGTGGTGTGCGTGGATGATAGTAGGGCTGCCAGCTGTGGGTTGGGAAATAACTGGAGATTTTGGGGTTGGAGCCTGGGAAGGGTGGGGTTGGGGAGGGGCCTCAGTGGGTTATAATGCCATAGAGCAAAGCAGCCACTTTCTCCAGGGGAACTGATCTCTGTAGTTTGGAGATTAGTTGTAATAGTGGCAACCCTAGAAGGGAGAGAATAGCTGGTCCAGGATCCCTTCATAAGCTTTATGGCTCCCTCAGGGATTACAACCCAAACCTTGTCCCAACAGCCACATCATACAACTATAAAGCATAAAGATGGCACTCGCATAAAAAATGTGATATCCACTGTGGAACCAGTCGGGTAGATTGAACCCTCATAGGGGATACTTGAAGGGCTGTCATATAGAGGAGGGTGCCGAGGGTGCCAAGGGGTTGAAATTAAATCAAAAGAGTTTCAGTCTAGACATTAGGAAGAATTTCTAACAGAGCACTTCCTCTAGCAGGCTTCCTCGGGAGGTGGTAAGCGCTCCTTCCCTGGAGATTTTTTAAGCAGAGGCTAGATGGCCATCTGTCAGCAATGCTGATTCTATGTCCTTAGGCAGATCAGGAGAGGGAGGGCATCTTGGCGATCTTCTGGGGATGGAGTAGGGGTCACTGGGGGTGTGGGAGGGAGGTAGTTGTGAATTTCCTGCATTGTGCCGGGGGTTGGACTAGATCACTGGTTCCCAACGGGGGGTCCACGGACCCCCAGGGGTCCGCGAGAACTAAGTTAAGGTCCACGAAACAAAGTTATAAACCCATAATATATTAATATTTTCAATTAAAAGTTCTCTATTATAAAAATATATATTCAAAAATTATTCTAAGTTTAATGTTTAACTAACAGTTATGATTAAAGTTTATTTTCAAATTCTCTGAATTTTTATTTTGTACCTTTGGGTCCCTGCACTGAACAAAAAAGTCCTAGTGGTCCCTGGTCAAAAAAAGGTTGGGAACCACTGGATTAGATGGTGGTCCCTTCCAACTCTATGATTCTATTCTAGGTAGCAGAAGGTCCCAATAACGTGTGTGTTTGTGTGTATAAACCCTCAAGGGTAGGTCTTTAATATGCCTGTATTGCCAGTGGGCATAACAGGATGGAGCCAAGAGGTAGAAAAGGTTTAAAAAATCTCTCTTTGGTTTGAATGCGTGGCGGGGGCACACTTGAGATTTTCTGGTTCACCACTCCAATTTTGGAGCCCCGCTCATATGCGAATGCTTGTCGGAGTCTCTTAGTACCCCACCGCATTAGTTCTCCACTCGGCAAAGATGGCCTGATTGCTGCTTGTTTACACGCAGGGAACTGGCAAAAGGCACGTACAGTGTTTTCCAAACAGGCCACGGCGTTCGAGGATGTAAATTTTACACGTTTTGAGGATTGCCAAGGAGGGGAAACCGGAGGCTCTTGCCAAGTTTCCTCTTCCACAAAAGACAGTTCTAACAACAAATCGCTTACAGGAGTTCAAGCTTGTTTTTCCCCAGCATGGGGTAAGCAATGTGCCTTTAAGTGACTGTCGTGATCGACAGGAAGGCTGTCTTTTGACTTTCTCGATCTGCGACGTGGAAGATGACACCAATGAATGTGTATTTAAACAAATACATTGACCCCCCCCCCACTCCGGCTAATATCAAGATTTATTATCCCTGGCAGAAAATAATAATAGTCTTGACTTCGCTGGGGTCAATATTTACTACTTGGCTCGATAAGATCGTTATTGTTCACCTCGGCAGCCGCCGATTGAGGCCTAATAAATAATATTAGTAATAATGGATGTTTACAGTCCTAGACATCCCAATTACATAGGGTGCAAACACAGTGCATTCTGCATACTTCGTGGAGATAGATCACGACGATGGGTAGCCGTGTTAGTCTGTCGATAGCAGTAGAAAAGTGCAGGAGTCCAGTAGCACCTTAAAGGTGAACAAAATTACCTCAATTGTGTATCAGTGTAGGAAAAACACACAATGGAGGACAAGGTGCCCAATCTGTGCTTTATTTTTTTAAAGGGACAAGTTTCTAGTGCTGTTTATGCAATATAGGAGTGTAGTTAGTCTCTTGGGTAGGTTGGCCTCCATAAATCAAAATGCCTACTTTAACAGCGCAATCCTATGCAGAGTTACTCCAGTTTCCCCACTCCTACACATGAAGCCAGCTGGGTGACCTTGAGCTAGTCACAGCTCTCTCAGCCTCACCTACCTCACAGGGTGTCTGTTGTGGGGAGGGGAAGGGAAGGTGATTGTAAGCCGGTTTGAGTCTCCCTTAAATGGTAGAGAAAGTGGGCATATAAAAACCAACTCTTCTTCTTCCTCCTCTTCTTCCTGTTGGGCTTGCAGGCCTTTTAATATCTTGGCCTTTTTGGGTTTTATGTTGTGCATTTTCAGACCCTCACCTAGGGTTGCCAATCTCCAGGTAGGGGCTGGAGATCTCACACTATTACAACTGATTGCCAGGCAACAGAGGTCAGTTCACCTGGAGAAAATGGCCGCTGGGAAGGTGGACCCTATGGCATTATACTCTATTGAAGCCCCTCCCCTCTCCAAACCCCACCCTCCTCAGCCTCCACCCCCAAAATTTCCAGATATTTCCCAACCTGGAGCTGGCAACCCTCACCTCACCTTATACTTTAGTATTTTTTGGTGAGCCAAGTACTCAAAGCTCTCTTGAGCTCTCTTCACCCACGCTTTTTTAGTTTAGTTGCTTTAGTTTTACAAGCAAAAATTTCCCATACTTTTTTTTTTTTTTTTTTCCTATTTTGAAGTTTGAGGGCGGGAATGATGCCCTGACAGATTTAGGTCAAACTTGCAGACTCTCCCTGTTCCATGCTGGCTTGGTTTTCAAGAGCGGAAAGCGAAATGGACCAATCTAATTTCCAAGACAGCAGTGTGAGGAATGGTGCCCTTCCGTCTGTCACCAACCAGGGCTGCCAACTCCAGCTTGGGGAATTCCTGGAGATTTAAAGGCAGTGACTGGGGGTGGTTGAATTTGGACAAAGGATGGAACTTGGCAGGGATATGACTCCATAGAGTCCACCCTCTGAAGCTGCCACGTCCTTCAGGGGGACGAGACAAAGGTTTTCACTCCTCACACCAAGAAGACCCCCATCTAATGTATGTAAACCTATCCTATAATTAGGCCATAAGAGAGGCCATGCTGGATCAGACCAAGTTCCATCATGTCCAGCAGTCTGTTCACACAGTGGCCAACCAGATGCCTCTAGAAACCCACAAACAAGACGACTATAGCAGCATTATCCTGCCTGTGTACCACAGCAACTAATATAATAGGCATGCTCCTCTGATACTGGAGAGAACAGGTACACATTATGACTAGTAGCCATTTTGACTAGTAGCCATGGATAGCCCTCTCCTCCATGAACATGTCCACTCCCCTCTTAAAGCCTTCCAAGTTGGCCGCCATCACCACATCCTGGGGCAGTTCCACAATTTAACTATGTGTTGTGTGAAGAAATACTTCCTTTTATTTGTTTTTAATCTCTCACTCTGCAGCTTCAGCAGATGACCCTATGTTCTAGTATTGTGAGAGAGGGAGAAAAAGCTTCTCTCTGTCCACTCTCTTCATACCATGCATAATTTTATAGACCTCCATCATGTCTCCCCTTAACAGCCTTCTTTCCAAGCTAAGCAGCCCTAAGCGTGTAAACTGCTCCTCATAGGGCAGTTGCTCTAGTCCCCTGATCATTTTGGTTGCTCTTTTCTGTACCTTCTCAAGCTCTGCAATATCCCCCTTTTTAGGTGTGGCTAGATACACAGCCCCCCCCCCCAATTTGTATTGGGTAGGCTTGTATTTGTATTAGATCCCCCCATCAGATGTATTAGGTAGGCTTGAGTGTGGGAACCACAAGGCCAGGTATACATGAAGGCTGCCTTCTTGTCTGTCTTTCTCTGCCCCCCCTTTGTGACTGCTGGTTGATCTCAGCCAAAAATATAAGGTTTGTGAGAAGTCATTCAAGTTTCCTTAATGGGAGGTTAGCCATTCAGGTATTTCTGTTGGAGTACAGAGTGGAGCATGCCTTCAATTTTAATCCAGAAAATAAGTAAGTATCAAAAGTTTGGAGAATGATAGAATAAATGACTGCTTTTCAGAAGTGGTATCAAGAAGTCATTTGTTGCCCATTGTACATGTGCTAAGTTTCTTGAGTCTCACAATGAGTTATTTGTTACTGAGTCAAGAAGAAGAAAAAGAGTTGGTTTTTATATGCAGACTTTCTCTACCTTTTAAGGAGAATCAAACCGATTTAACAATCTCCTTCCCTTCCTTTCCCCACAACAGACACCTTGTGAGGTAGGTAGGGTTGAGAGAGAGCAGCGAGAACTGTGACTAACCTGAGGTCACCCAGCTGGCTTCATGTGTAGGAGTGGGGAAAGCAACCCATTTCACCAGATTAAAGTTTGCCTCTCACATGGAAGAGTGGGGAATCAAACCCAGTTCTCCAGATTAGAATCCTCCCCTCTTAACCACTACTCCACGCTGGCACTACACTACCAGTGGTTTATGAAAGAAAGTATTGTCTACTCTGACTTTTGCCAATCATAGACTTTTGGCCTAAACTGCCTTAAAAAATTTATGAGGATAAACTGTTTGCAATGGTAGCTGCCTTATACCAAATCTGACAATAGGTCCATCAAGGTCAGTATTGTCTGCTCAGACTGGCAGCAGCTGTCTGGGGTCTCAGGCTAGGCTTGCCACCTCCAAGTTGGAAAATACCTGGGGATGTTTGGGATGGAGTCTAAGGAGGGTGGGGCTTGGGGAGGGACTTCAACGGATTATGAAGCCATACAGTCCACTTTCCAAAGTGGCCGTTTTCTCCAGGTGAACTGATCTTTGTCGCCTGGAGATCAGTTTTAATAGCGGGAGCTCTCCAGCTACCACTTGGAGGTTGGTAAATGATAGACACTTCTGTATACTCAATGGTTCAACCAAAATTCACACAGAAACCATATGCTCAAGCAATCTTAATTATATTTCAATAACTCTATCCCTAACAAAACGTTAGGTACAAAAAGCATAATCCAATATTCAATAGAATCATATCAAAAAGATAGCCACATAATACAAGTATCTATCTAACAATCTTTCTTTCTTTCTTTTACAGCAAAATAATCTGATGAATGATTATTTTGCTGATAAAGATTGTTAGATAGATACCTGAAGTAGATATTTATACACTTACCTGTAGTTATATACTTACCTGAGAATCTAGACGGTTTTCCAAGATGGCGACCAGCACATAGCTGTGTTTTGCTTTTATCCGGCTTTTTAAAGATTTAGTGTTTTAATTTATCTCATTTTAACTTTATTTTAACTGGAGAGGCTTGGTTTATTTTAACCATTCTTGATAATAACCCGAGAAGCTATACCTTGTGAACTTGTATTATGTTACTATCTTTTTGATATGATTCTATTGAATATTTAATATTGGATTATGCTTTTTGTACCTAATGTTTGTTAGGGATAGAATTATTTAAATATAATTGAAATTGCTTAAGCATACTGTTTCTGTGTGAATTTTTGTTGAACCACTTGGAGGTTGGCAACCCTATCTCAGACAGAGATCTTTCACTTCATCTACTGCCAGATCCTTCTTTTAGAATAAAAACAAGGCACATGGATTTTCCAATCTGCTCTCAACCATTGAGGACTTTTTGCTTTGACTTTCTTTGTTTAATCCCACAGATAAAACAGTTTGTGCAGCTATAAGAAGAGCCCTTCTGTATGGCCCCATTCCACTGAGCTACCTAGATGCCACTGGAAAGCTAAACCTTCTACTTATTGTTGATCTATACCAACTGTAATGCAGAAGTATATTGCCTCTGCCCATGGAGGTAGCACAGAGCAGTGTGGTGTAGTGGTTGGAGTCTAGCATCCGGGAGACCCAGGTTCAAATCTCCATTCTGCCATGGAAGCTTGCTGGTTGACCTGTGGGCCTATTACATACTATCAGCCCCATCTCCTTGAATGGGTTGTTGTGCAGATGAAAAGGAGAGGAGAACAATGTCAACTGCTTTGGGTCCCCTTTGGGGTGAAAGGCTGGGTATAAACAAAGTACGCAAATAAATACACTTAGGAATTCTGGCTAATAGCCACCGATGCCTGTTCCCAATTCCCTTTGATAGCCATGTAAACTAATAAAGCCATTGGTACATCAAGTGGCAGTGAGTTCCAGAAGTAAACTGTGTGTTGGGAGTCAAAGTGCTTCTTGTGTTCTTCTTATAGCCTTACTCTAGGGTTGACAGCTCTGGGTTGGGAAATACGTGGAGATTTTGGGGATGGAGGGTGGGGTGGTGGAGGAGAGGGACTTCAGCAGGCTGTAATGCCACCGAGTCCACCTTCCAAAGCAGCCATTTTCTCCAGGGGAACTGAGCTCTGTCACCTGGAGTTGTAATTCCAGGAGATTTCAAGCTACCATCTGGACATTGGCAACCCTGATTTCCTCTTACCTTCCAAGGCTTCCAAGTGGCTGCCATATTACAAGGGAGTCCACCCTTCAAAGCAGCTATTTTCTCCAGGGGAACGGATCTTGGTGAGCTGGAGATCACACATGAACACACAAAGCTGCCTTATACTGAGTCAAACCCTTGGTCCCTGAAAGTCAGTATTGTCTACTCAAACCAGCAGCGGCTCTCCAGGTTCTCAGGCCGAGGTCTTTCACATCACCTACTTGCCCACTCCCTTTAACTGGAGATGCCGGGGATTGAACCTGGGGCCTTCTGCATGCCAAGCAAATGGTCTACCACAGGTCCCGTACCCTTTCCCCTGGGAAACTGGTAATACCATTTTGTGTTAGAATCATTGTGGATCTAACGGCAGAGGAAGGAAGCAGGCAGTAGCCTCTTCTTCTACCCCAACCCCCCCTTTCAGAACTCACACCTTGTTCTTTCTTAATAATAAATCAGAAGTGATGCCTCTGCTGCTCTATTATCTCCTGCCAAGAAGGAGATTGTCGGTTTTTTGGGATACACTTAGATTTAATGTGTCTGACACTGAACACACTTGTAAATTAATGGCCCCTTTGACCAGATCTCCCTTCTGTCTTCACACCTTTCACCTACTGACTGTTTGCACTCAAGGCAATCCTCCATTCTGGGATTCCTCCCTCCCCTCCGCCATGCCTGATCTACACAAGGTTGTAGGGGAGAGGGGCAAGTTCTCAGCGGTAACCCTACAGCCAAGCCAGTATTCTGCTCTGAATGAATTCTTGGTGGCTCTGATCCCTTCCCAGCCTTAAAAAAAAAACCCAGCCAAGGCGTGTGGATAGAAACTGCCGATGCCGCCTCTCCATTCCCTAGGAAACGAGAACAGGGGCTTTGTTATGCCGCTGGAGCATCAAACTTCAGTGCAATCCAAGCACGTTGCTGCCAAATCGAAAGGTCTGAGGCCGTTGCATGATCTGGAAGCACTGGCTGTTCATGAATAGGCTGTTAAGAAATCCTGGTCTGTGGGTAAAGGACCCTGGGAACTGGTATGACAAAGGGGACTTACCAGGTGCCCAGCTAGTAATATGGCTCTCCCCATGGGTATTACAGGCAGATGCTAAGGCTGAGGGGTGAAAGAGCTGTCCAAGAGGTTAGAGCAACAGTTGCCAACCTCTATGTGGGGCCTGGGGATCTCCCAGAATTGCAACTGATTGCCAGATGACATGTTGACATGTTCATGGAGGAGAGGGCTATTCATGGCTACTAGTCAAAATGAATACTAGTCATGATGCATACCTGTTCTCTCCAGGATCAGATGAGCATGCCTAATATATTGGGTGCTTTGAAACACAGGCAGGATAATGCTGCTGTGGTCGTCTTGTTTGTCGGCTTCTTCTTCTGGTTGGCCACTGTGTAAACAGACTGCTGGACTTGATGGGCCTTGTTCTGATCCAGCATGGCCTTTCTTATGTTGTTAAGCTGCAGAGAGTCGAAATGAAATAAGTCAAGATTTTTTGAGATGCAGTAGAAACAAGATAGATCACGATCTATCTCATACCCTGCCACAAATTTTGTTAGTCTTTAAGGTGCTACTGGGCTCCTGCTCTTTTCTACTGCTAGTAGAAGGGAGGTTTGACATCCTTATGACCCCCTTCTAGGGTGGCCAGGTCCCTCTTCGCAACCGACAGGAGGGTTTTGGGGTGGAGCTTGAGGAGGGCGGGGTTTGTGGAAGACTCCAAGGCCATAGAGTCCAATTGCCAAAGCGGCCATTTTCTCCAGGTGAACTGATCTCTATCGGCTGGAGATCAGTTGTAATTGCAGGAGATCTCCAGCTAGTACCTGGAGGTTGGCAACCCCACCCCCTTCCACCCCTCCGTGTGCCAGGGTTGTATATGCAGTGTCTGTGTGATGTCAAGAGCTCAGGCCAACACAGCAATTGCCACCGACTAGCCAAATCGCAGGATAACCTCCGTGCGGTTTGGCACGGAGGCAAATTTGGATTTGAGTGACGTCCCTTCTAATGAGGTGTACTTGGGCATGAGGCTGATTTGTTAGTGCCTTCTCAATTCAGCGAGCCAGGGCGGCTTGTCGCTGAATGCCGCATTAGATATTGTATTATTTATTGTTTACTTTAGCGTGGCTTTTCTTGCATGTCAACATTTTTCCTATTGTACCGTTTTCAAGGCTTCAAACGCTGACATCGCATTAGCAGCCGGCTCCAAAAGCCCCCAAATAATGCATAAAACTATGATTATGCCTTCTGATCCACTTGTGTTTATGTAAATGGAAGGAGGGGGAAAGCGGTTTTCAGATTGCTTTCAGGAGCTTAAGGGCTGCGGCACGAAGCCTATTATTGAGAAATCAAACCGGCAAAGGGAACTTCGGAGACGGCCTGGACGATGCTGTGCGGCTGTGCGCAAGTCCGGCCGGCACTGGTTCTGGCTCTATTACAAGGGACTCCCCTAGGACTCGGTAATCAGACGTGTGCCAACAGGTTGTCTGTTTCGACAGTAACTGGATAATCAAGGGAGATTTGTGGTTAATCCAGATATAACAGAGGGAGGATTTGCAAAGAGGAGCTTCAGGAAGACAGGAGGGGGGAAGACGACAGAGGCGGGGGGGACGCAATAGCAAAATCTAGATCATTCTTGCCTCCTGCTGGATTTTACACCAAAAGGAAGTGCCTTGCGACGGTCACGGTTCAGGGGATGGAGCAGCAAGCCCACCCTCCATCACCTGCCAGCGTGGTGTAGTGGTTAAAAGCAGTGGTTTGGAGCGGTGGACTCTGATCTGAAGAACCAGATTTGATTCCCCGCTCCTCTACATGAGCGGCTGAGGCTAATCTGGTGAACTTTGTTTCCCCACTCCTCCACACGAAGCCAGCTGGGTGACCTTGGGCTAGTCACAGCTCTGTTAGAGCTCTCTCAGTCCCACCTACCTCACTGGGTGTCTGTTGTGGGGAGGGGAGGGGAAGGTGATTGTAAGCCAATTTGAGTCTCCCTTAAGTGTTAGAGAAAGTTGGCATATAAAAACCACAGGGGCCAGTAGGGACCAGGTAGGGGGTAATGTGAAAGACCTCTGCCTGAGACCCTGGAGAGCTGCTGCCCGGCTTCTTTTTCTTCTGCTCTGGGGACACTCCACAACGGTTGCTAGCTGGCCAGTGTGGTATTACTGCTGCCCGACAGAGAACTAGCTCATTAGAGACACTGTCTTTCCACGGCCCCTGTGGTTTCCATGCCTGTGATTTCATGTAAGTGTCTATGTATGAGTGGACGGAGTCTCCTGGGATACCGGCATCCAAAGTTAGCAGCCCTGTTGGGAGCGGATGCCATTGGCTCCCTTTCTCTTGGGTGGGGAGAGAGAGCCTATCAGCCCACAAATTGGCTTAAGGAGAGAGATGGACTTTTATGCATCGTTTGAGCAATGTCCTGTGCTCGAATCTCCCCCCCTCCCTGCGGTTCCATCTCCCTTTGGGGAGGGGGCGTGGCTCAGTGGTAGAGTGCCTGGTTGGCAAACAGAAGGTCCCAGATGCTCGAGGGCGCTGGAGGGTTAATACGGATCAGGGCCATGACATTGAAATACAGACAGTTTTACTGCTCTCTTTCCATGCAGTTTCGATAGCCATAAGTACCCTGCCTGTTGTTTCAAACACAATAAAGGGAAAAAAGCACCCGTATTGTGTGTATTTCTTTTCCCTGCCAGCTTAAAGCAGTTGGTGGGGAGGCATTTCTGATTGAGGGGGATGGCACAGCAGGAGCTTGGGTCTAATTCCCTAAGAGCCTGATCTTTTTTTTAAAAAAAAAATAATTTTTTAATTATTTTTCTGAAACAAGTTAAGAGCCTGATCTTGATGGGGAGGGGCTGTGGCTCAGGGGGCAGAGCATCTGCTTGGAACGCAGAAGGTCCGAGGTTCAATCCCCAGCATCTCCCATTGAAAAGACCAGGTGGGGGTAGCATGAAAGACCTCTGCCTGAAACCCTGGAGAGCCACTGCCGGTCTGCCTAGACAATACTGACTGTGATAGATAGGGTTATCAGGTTCTGCTTCACAATCAGCTGGAGGTTTTGGGGGCGGAGCCTGAGGGCGCAGTTTGGGGAGGGGAGGGGCTTCAATGCCATAGAGTCCAATGGCCAAAGTGCCCATATTCTCCAGGTGAAGTGATCTCTGTAGGCTGGAGATTGCTTGTAATAGCAGGAGATCTCCAGCTACTACCCAGAGGTTGGCAACCCTAGTGATAGCCCAGTGGTCTGATTCTGTATGAGGCAGCTTCATGTGTCCATGTGATCCGCATTGGTTCTCACTGCCACTGTTTTTAAGACCAAATTACGCATATGGAGCTCCAGTCTCAGAACTCCACAGTTTGGGCCGAATACAGAGCTACCTTGCAAGATTGTCGTTGTGAGAATCAGGGCGAAGCTCTTCGAATAATGCTTCCTTGATCACTGCGTCAGAAATGTTCCCAGCTTCTAGCCCATCATGGCCTAACAGTTTGGGAATGTCTAGGCCAAATAAGACCTGATGGAGTGCACTTTGCACATGCACAGAGTGTGTCCTGTCTTTATTACTGTTTTGTGTGCCTTATGATCCAACTGGTCCTGTGCCAAATTTGTAGGACAGCCAACCTCCAGGTAATAGCTGGGGATCTCCTGCTATTACAACTGATCTCTATGGCTTTGAAGTCCCTCCCTTCCATTGGTTATGAAGAGGGACCTGGCAACCCTACCTCCACCAGAGGGACAACATACACCAAAGAAGGCATCTTGGCCATCTTCTGGGCATGGAGTAGGGGTCAGCCGATAAAGATCAGTTCACCTGGAGAAAATGGCCACTTTGGCAATTGGACTCTATGGCATTGAAGTCTGTCCCCTCCTCAAACCCCTTCCTCCTCAGGGTCCACCCCAAAAACCTCCCACCAATGGTAAAGAGGGACCTGGCAACCCTACACATTTGAGCCCCAGTATAGCGGACGTGAAGCTGTTCTGAAAGAGGGTGACAATCTCTAGAGGAAGAAGGTTTAATCCATTTTCTTCCCATCAGACTCTGGTCCTTGCGGCTCGGCCGCGTGGCCCTATTTTCTCCTTTTGTCATCTTTCCCTGTGTCTTGGTGATAATTTCTCACCTGAGCATGAAGTGCTTTATAAATAGCAAATCTAAAATGAATTTTCTTGCCGCACTCATTAGTTCCCTCGACATCCATTAAACATCCATGCAAGCAAGAGCCAGATGACAAAAGGAATTGATTTTAATAGTATGCTTAATAGTGGGGGAAAAGGGAAAGGAAATGTGTTGACAAGGAGTCTTTTCAGATCCCTGATAACGGAGGAGAATTTTGAAATCCATCAAATTATTTCAGTGTTTGGGATAGGGAGGGGGCCGGAGTAACACAATGCTCACATCAACAAACAGCCAAATAGCTGTTCGGTGTCTGTTTCAGTTCCCTTGGCTTTTGCTTTTCATCCCCATTTCCCTTAGAATCATAGAATCATAGAGTTGGAAGGAACCACCAGGGTCATCTAGTCCAACCGCCTGCAAAATACAGGAAATTCACAACTTTCTGGCCCCCACACCCCCAGTGACCCCTACTCCATGCCCAGAAGATGGCCAAGATGCCTTCTTTGGTGTATGTTGTCCCTCTGGTGGAGGTAGGGTTGCCAGGTCCCTCTTCATAACCAATGGAAGGGAGGGACTTCAAAGCCATAGAGTCCAATGGCCAAAGTGGCCATTTTCTCCAGGTGAACCAATTTCTATTGGCTGGAGATCAGTTTAATAGCAGGTTCCATCCCAAGAATCTTCCTTAAGTGGTAGAAAAAGTCAGCATATAAAAACCAACTCCTCCTCCTCCTCTTCCTCCTTTCCATCTGCTAGTGACCTACAGTTAAGTAGCGGGTCACCGCCCCAAGAATCTCCAGTTATTTCCCAACCTAGAGCTGGCAACCCTAAGCTCCCAGGAGCTGAGTATAAGTAAATCAAGTTTTGGGCTTGACTCCTAAAATGTCCCCCTCCCCCCCAAAAAAAACCACCCTTTATTTCCATCTTGCTTAGATCCATCAAGTGTATGTGACTGGTAAACATATCACATGGGTTACCCAGGGCCAGCAGTTGAGATGAATATGTCAGAGTTAATGCTTCAAAACCTACAGGGGTGGCGAATCGGGCAAAATATCCAATCTAGTGTGGAGCCTATCGGCAGAATAAATAACTTGATGCAATCGTTGGGAAGCCGGCATGACGCTGCCGTAGCTGAAAATTTAACTTTGATTTCAATTTTCATATTTGTCAGCAATAATTAGATTCAAGGAATGTTTTTTGGCCACAGTTGTAAAATACTAATAAGTAGGTGCCTTTGTAGCGTATGGCTAATGGAGTCTTTATCAACCCTCTCCTCCCACACCGCCTTCCTAGTGGTCTAGAAAAATCCCATTAAAAGGAAAAGTCATACTATATTAGGGCATTTCAACAGGCGTCAACTTGGCGGCTGCAGTAATATCTGTGCTTAGAGACGGTGACCCGCTACTTAACTGTAGGTGACTAGCAGATGGAAAGAAGGAGGAGTTGGTTTTTATATGCCGACTTTCTCTACCACTTAAGGAAGAATCAAACTGGTTTATAATCACCTTCCCTTCCCCACAACTGACACTTTGCGAAGTAGGGGGCTGAGAGAGTTTGGAGAGAACTGTGACTAGCCCAAGGTCACCCAGCTGGCTTCATGTGTAGGAGTGGGGAAAGCAACCTGGTTCACCACATTAGAGTCCACGGCTCATGTGGAGGAGTGGGGAATCAAACCCGGTCTTCCAGATTAGAGTCCACCACTCTGAACCACTTCTCTTTAACCACCTCACCACGCTGTCTCTCTACCAGATCAAGCTCAACCATTGCCAATTTCTTGTTTCAAGGATGACAGCTCTAATTAACAGGGATGTGCTGCTATTAAAAACAAACAAACAAAAGTGCCTCCACAGAAGTGTATCTACACTTCTAATTTTATTTTTTTTGTAACAGTTTATCTGTCGTAAACTTCCTGCGATAATCTCAGGCATCGTGGCTTGGCAAAGATGCTGCTGGGAACGATCTGTCGGAGATCGTCAGTCTCTCAAGGGAAACAGCATTCCCTGGGCTCCTTGGGAGGAGGACTCATTGATGAAACCAGCTTGTCTATACTTTGCTCTTAGCCATTTAGTTGTTCTGTTGAGAGCTGGGGTAACCCTCGATATATTGCCTGTGCTGCAGGGGTGGTTCATTTCCCCAGTCAACTCATTTTAATTATGGACTTCTCCAGCATAGGCATGTTCTGTAACTCCTCTGGAATTTTTTTTTCCAGGGTGGTTGGTAGAGCATCTTATTTCTAGCAACTGTAAAGGAGTTCTTGATGTTGACAGTACTGGAGGAAATGAACATATCACTTACTATTTCCATCAGGATAGTTTAACAGGGTAGCTGTGTTGGTAGGGTTGTCAGGTCCCCCTTTGCCACCAGTGGTAGGTTTTTGGGACAGAGCCTGAAGAGGGGAGGGTTTGGGGAGGGACTTCAATGTCACAGAGTCCAGTTGCCAAAGCAGCCATTTTCTCCAGGTGAACTGATCTCTATCGGGCTGGAGATCAGTTGTAATAGCAGGAGATCTCAGTCCAGCTAGTACCTGGAGGTTGGCAATGCTACATGGTGGTCTTCGGTAGAACAGCTAGATAGTAGTCCTGTAGCATCTTAGAGACCAACGGGTTTTTCAGGGTATGAGCTTTCAGGACAGGAGTCAAAGTTCCCTTCACGTGACGAAGGGAGCTTTGACTCTCGAAAGCTCATACCTTGAAAGTCTTGATGGTCTCTAAGGTGTTACCCGACTTGTATTTTGCTGTTTCCATCAGATAAGCCATTTGACTGCTTACCTCTTGCCTCCTCCATTTACCCAGAGGACTTCCCATAAAGCCTTCTACCAGCTTGCTTCTGCTCTTCTCCTTCAAGTGTAGAAACTCAACACTTCTGAGTTTCCCCTGGAAATTATGTAACACTGTTGGCTGACTGTGCCCCCGTGTCTCTGCCCCCAGACTCCCTCCAGTGGCCAACCAATGGCATAAAGCTCCCTCAAACTCTTCTGAGTGGATTAGGGCCCCTGTGCATCTCCCCTGATGGCATATGATAGATCTTATCCCAGGGCTGCGCTATGAGAAAGATGGGGGGATATTACATTTGGCAGCGATCCGCACGGCAATTGGTGGGAGTGAAGCTTGGCTTTAAGTCTTGTCATTTTCAAGCTACTTCAGCCTATTAAGCACACAAAAGGGTTGGTAGAATGAGAAATGTAAATGGCCACTGCAAGCTGATTAATCCTGGGATGTACAATTCCATTAATAAGCCGGCTTTTAAATAGGTGGCTGCTTCTAAGAGAAGCTGGGCCTCAGGAGTTGATGTATTCACTGTAATTGTATCTAATAGGATATGAAGAAAATGGTACTGGAGAAGCCAATATTTTCAGCCCCACTTTCCAATCAACTGAAATAATGACTTGCTGTGGGAAAGGCCCGGCAATGCTATGGCAGTTAATAAAAAAGAAAACCACCTCGGGACTATCAAACTAGATGTCGTAGACCACGGCTGGCACCAGGAATTTTGGAGCTGTAGGCAAATGACTTTGCCCATAATCACTGCCCCACTCTTGCACCATGGGGAAGCTGCCCCCGCTAACGCCACCCTCCCTTGGGGCTAGGGCTTACTATGGTGTAGGGTTGCCAACCTCCAGGTGGTAGCTGGAGATCTCCTGCTATTACGACTGATCTCCAGCCGATATAGATCAGTTCACCTGGAGGAAATGGCCGCTTTGGCAATTGGACTCTATGGCATTGAAGTCCCTCCCCTCCCCAAACCCCACTCTCCTCGGGCTCCGCCCCAAAAACCTCCTACTGGTGGCGAAGAGGGACCTGGCAACCCTAATATGGTGACCCACCTCCCAACGAAGGCAGATTGGAAACAAAAATGCCCTGGAAAGGGGAAAAGCTGGCTTTCCAAAGACTGTCCATTGGAGAAGAGGGTGCTGTTTAGTCCTGGCACTTGCTTGGGCAGACAGTGATGCCACGGGTGTTCAGGGTAGTGATGACGCGGAAGCCAGCGGATTGGCAGTCTGTCCAGGATAACACCATCAGAAAGTCCTCTGCTACTTAGAAAAGTGTAGTTTATTTCACAGTGCAAAGATATAATACAAATACTTCTTACACACTCTCCGCTCATAGCATCCCACACAGAGCTTCAGTTCCACTCCATTATATACACCTGGTGGACGCAGCCACCAATCACAGTAGATGCCTAGTCATTCTGACAAGTCTCCTGTATTGCATCAGCCACCTGGCCATAACTGGATCAGGCCAGCTCCCACTAGCTCTCCAGGGACTTTCCAGGCTGATGGCATCATTACTAGATCCATCTGATCTACCCTGCACCTGTCAAACTAATCTGACAGCCTTGTAATATTGACAAGTGACTGGATGGTTTTTGGCATCCTAGGCAATTGCCTCGATGTGCCTAGTGGATGGACCAGCCCTGGCTGACTTAGACATTCATGTCTAATTTTGCCCTGGTGCTAGAGTTGCCAACCTCCAAGTGTGGTCCGGGGAGCTCTCAGAATTAGCACTGTTCTCCAGACTACAGATTCTGCTTCTCCCCCCAAAGAACTCAGGTCAGCATCTATTGTTCCCTGCTTTCCATTTTAACCTCCCACCAGTGCCTGGGGTACTTGTGGACAAAGGAGTAGACGACTTGGCAAGTCCCATGTGACTGTCTGTTGAAGGTATGTCATAGAATCAAAGAGGTGGAAGGGGCCATACAGATCATCTAGTCCAACTCCCTGCTTAATGCAGGATCAGCCTAGAGCATCCCTTACAAGTGTTTGTCCAGATTCTGCTTAAAAACATCCAGTGAGGGGGAGCTCACCACCTCCCTAGGTAGCTGATTCCACTGTCGAACAACTCTTACTGTAAAAAAATTTCATCCAATATATCCAGCCAGTACCTTTCCGCCTGCAATTTAAACCCATTATTGCGAGTCCTAGCCTCTGCTGCCAACAGGAACAGCTCCCTGCCCTCCTCTAAGTGACAGCCCTTGAAATACTTAAAGAGAGCAATCATGTCCCCCCTCAACCTCCTCTACTCCAGACTGAACATTCCCAACTCCCTCAGCCTGTCCTAAGTCTGTAAAAGTTGAAAGACATTGGACTACACCACACTGGCCCTTTGTCCCTTGAGGAAGAGTAAGCAGTTGATTTATTGTGACTGCTAGCTAGATTACCTCGGGCTAGTCCTAGCTCTCTTAGAGCTCTCAGCCCCACCCACCTCACAGGGTGTCTGTTTTGGGGAGGGGAAGGGAAGGTGATTGTAAGCCAGTTTGATTCTCCCTTGAGTGGTAGAGAAAGTCGGCATATAAAAACCAACTCTTCTTCTACTATTACCAAATGTGAAGACTTTGCTGGCTTCCTGTTCCTGCACTTTTCTCAGTGCCTGACAAGCAAGGTGGGGTACAAGGAGGATTTTGAGCCTTTTTTCCATCTTTTGCTGTCTGCCTCAATGAGTGTTCGGCACATAGCATTTTTGTCCCCGATTGGTATGCGGGCTTTGACCCTCCATAAGAGGTAGGCTTGAGAGTGTAAATAAAAAGGGGTAAAGGAAGCCAATGCGCATTTTGACTCCAATCCCCAAGGAAACAGATCTGATTGCCTTACAGAAACGGCTCCAATAAGGCTGGCCAGGGATATTGCTTTTATAGCTTTTGGGATATAAAACATTTAGAAAGCTGTGATTGACTGGTTGGGTCTAATTCACCATTTATCCCATTCCATTTCTTGTGTACTGCACCGGAATATGTGCTGTCTCTCTTGGGCTGGAGGCATGCAGTCGTGTCTCTAAGGGAGTTGGAAGGTAGTGAGATAATACCTCTGTTGCCTGTGGTGTCCCATTCTTTTGGCTGGATTGTTGTCTTTGTCAAACTGTTGAGTTGGAAGAAATAGAGCAATCTCTCTTTTCCAGAGATGAGTGGAATCAAAGTACCTTCCAGGGCCAGTGGGGACTCTTTCATGCCAAAGTGACACATCCTACTGAACTTGGCCTTTCAAACAGTCTGAAGGCAAGAGCGCTCTCACGTTGCATTGTAGATGTGAGACCATCTGCAGATCATATGCAAGGTCTCTTCAGGAAGAGCTGCCTTCAGTAAGACAGTGCTTCTTTCCCCTTCTGCTAGTTGTCCTGGATTGCTCTTGTTGCTATTTTGTCTCTCACCTGTTCTTTCTCAGGGGTTTGAGTCATCAGTAGACCTGGATCTCACGAGTTCCATAATAAAGGGCAAATACTCCACTTCTTTGTATGGTGTGAGGGATGTGATTCAATTTAGCTACATCTGTGAAGTGCTTTAACAGAGGCGAGTGAAGTCACCCTATAAAACATTATTAAATTACTTCCGGTTTGGTAACTTTGCCTCATATGCCTTGTTTAAATGTGTAATGTTCTTCATGTGATGGGCTCTGACTCACAGATCCTTATGCCACAATAAAATGTCCATCTTTGAGGTGCTGGAAGAAGAAGAGGAAGAGGAGGAAGAGTTGTTTTTACTATGCTGATTTTCTCTACCTTTTTAAGGAGAGTCTAATGGCTTACAATCTCCTTCCCTTCCTCTCCCCACAACTGACACCTTGTGAGGTAGGTGAGGCTGAGAGAATTTGGAGAGAACTGTGACTAGCTCAAGGTTACTAGAATGCAGGGTCATCTGCTGAAGCTGGAAGGTGAGAGATTCAAAACAGATAAAATAAAATATTTCTTCGCACAGTGCAGAGTTAAATTGTGGAACTCCCTGCCTACAGGCAGTGTCCCCAAATCTCCAGAAATTTCCCAAAGTAGAGTTGGCAAACCTATGTACCTATATAATATTTTGGTTTGTGTGAGTGAGGAAGACAAAGGGGAGCTTTCTCTTGGAGGCCCTGGTAGCCCTCCACAGCCTGAAAAAAGTGTGGGGAAGAAGTAGATAGATGCTGAACTCTATTGCTACCCAGATTGTGTTCTAAAGATCTATTGAATAGTTTGGCTGAGCTGGTGTGACATTTGAAACCGTCCCGGTCCTCAACCAAGTTCAGAGCTAATTTAAAAATGTGCTTTTCTGCTGAGGCTTAGGAAATATGTAATGCTAAGATGCATGGAGCTATTAAATCAACATCTTAAGGGTGTTGTGTGGTTCAACAGCAATAAAGGATTTATGGAAATATCAAATCTTTACTTAGAGGCCTTTCTCTGGAATCTCGTTGCTCCTAATAACATGCTTTGCCATTTCCCTCTGCCTTTTGTGAGGATTGAATCTCTTCCTTCCAAGCTAATTCTGGGCATCCTTCCTTGCTCTCTTGTAGGAATGATTTCTGAGTGGTGTTGCCAACTCTGGCCTGGGAAATTCCTAGAGTTTTGTGGGTTTTGCCTCTGGAGGGGGGAGTCTGGGGAGGGATTTCACTTAGAATTTATGGTATATCATAGAGTCTGCCCCCCCCCCCAAGCTGCTGCATTCTCTAGAGGAACTGATCTCTGTAGTCAAGAGTTCAGTTATGGTTCTGGGCAAACTCCAGGCCCCACCTGGAGGCTGGCAGCCCTACCTCTGAGTGCTAGCAAGCTGAAGCGATGGGTGAAGCGTGCCTCCTGTCTTGTGTAATCCAAAATATTCTTACCATATGCATCGCCTGCTTTCTCTAACAAATGAAGATAAACTGCATCCAGCCGTCATCTGATTATCTGCTCTGATCGGCAGTGGCTGCCCAGGTTCTTATGCTGGGAAGGGTCTCTTTCCAACCCTACCTCCTTGAGCAGTGGAACAGTTACGCCGGTTTATAATTAATATCTGCAGACATGTCATTCCATTTCATAACATGGCAAGGTCCCGACCTTCTGATTATTCAGCACTGGAATAGCTCTGCTTTTTAAACACTCTTTTAAAAATGTTAGTTCAGGTTTTTAAGGTCTGACTCTGAATATAAAGGAGACGATGCAGAGATGCCAAACGGTAAAGTGTAAACAACATTGCCAAGACCCCATGGCTGAGGTTGCCTTTCAAAGCCTCTGTGATAACTTCCTTGCTGGAATAAGGTTGCCAACCTCCCAGTGTTGGCTGGAGATCTCCCAGAATTAAAATTGGTCTCTAGGCAATAGAGATCAGTTCCCAGAGGGGAAATGGCAGTTTTGGAGGGTAGACTCTATGGAATCATTCCCCCCGGGCTCTCTCTTCTCCCCAAATTCTGCCTTTCCCAGGCTTTGCCCCCATATCTCCAGGAATTTCCCAAGCCAGAGTAGCAATCCTGGGCTGGAATCAAAGGATAGACCGGAAGTAGTTGGAGCGAGCCTTATTCTTGCCCTCTTTTGGCTGCTTTTTGAGCTCTTGCTCTACTTGTTAGGACTTTTCCATCTCTAATCTCTTATGGGTTAATGTGAAGAGGGTGCCTCTGTTCTATCAGAATTGTAGAAAGTGTGGCTGGGGTCAGAAATGCCAGAACTTTTTTTCATATTGGGATATATTATATATGAGGGAGAGCAAAACAAAATGAGAGTGGTCTGATCTTTAGCTTATTAAAAGTCTTGCTGCTCTTAATTGCAGAAAAATGGAGATTTGAGGGTCTGCCTTTGATCCCTCGATGGGTCAATAAATCATGGTCAATAACTGGTCTTTAAGAGGGAAGGCTGTAATACTCTGGTGTGTTTCACTGTTGGTTGAAAGATATAGAGCATTATCCGGATTGTTATGGAGTGAATCAATTTAGTTGGTCAGGAGTTACTTACCGTAATTTAATGAAAGGAGTTCTATGAACTCTGAATGTGTATATTGCTAGCAGATGGAACATATGGGTACCATTGCTCTATAAAGGTCGGCATTGTCTACTCAGACTGGCAGTGGTTCTCCAGGGTCTTTCAAAAGGGTCTCATGGTCTTTCAAACAACATACTACCTGATCCCTTTCACTGGAGATATGGGGGACTGAGCCTAGGACCTTTAGAAAAGAAGAGAAGAGTTGGAAGGAAGGAAGGAGAGTTGGTTTTTATATGCTGACCTTCTCTACCAATTAAGAAAGAATCAAACCAGCTTACAATCGCCTTCTCTTCCCCTCCCCACAACAGACACCCTGTGAGGTAGGTGGGGCTGAGAGAGCTCTAAGAGAGCTGTGACCAGCCCAGGGTCACCCAGCTGGCTTCATGTAGAGGAGTGGGGAAACCAACCCGGTCCACCACATTAGAGTCTGCCGCTCATGTGGAGGAGTGGGGAATCAAAGCCAGTTCTCCAGATGAGAGCCCCACTGCTCCAAACCACCACTCTTAACCACTACACCACTATGCAAATTTAATGACCCACCACTGAGTCACAGCCCCTTCCATAAATGGTTCAGTTTATTGACATTATGTTTTCTAAGGGATCTTGTATTGAAACTAATGTGTCTTGTATTCGGTAGAATATTTTACTACTACAGTCTCCTATCAGCGCCAGCAGCGGAGTGTAATCTGGAGAACTGTGTTCAATTCCCCACTCCTTCACATGAAGCCTGCTGGGTGACATTAGGCCAGACACAATTCTCTCAGAACTCTCTCAGCCCACACAGAGGAAGGCAATGGCAAACCTTCTCCAAACCTTCTCAGCCCACACAGAGGAAGGCAATGGCAAACCTTCTCTCTTATGAGAGCCAGTGTAGGGTAGTGGTTAAGAGTGGTGTACTCTAACCTGGAGAACCGAGTTTGATTTCCTGCTCCTCCCCATGAAGCCTGCTGGGTGACCTTGGGCCATTCACAGTTCTCTTAGAACTCTCTCAGCCCATGCTGAAGCAGGCAATGGCAAACCACCTCCAAACGTCTCTTGCCTTGAAAACCCTTCGGGGACGCAATAAATCAGCTGTGACTTGACAGCACATACACAGAGTCTCCTATGACATAGACCATGTAAACGTTCATCCATACTACAGATACCTTAGATCGTAAATCCCATTAATGGGGCTGTACCTTGATAAACCTTGTCAGAACTATAAATGGTGACCCTACCTTCTAACTGTCCCTATTTTCTTGTAACTGTTGTTGGTTTAACCTCTTTCTTGTCCTGGGTCTTTAGGGGTGTTTTCTGAAAGACCTGTTTTGAACATAAATGTCACTTGCTAGAATTACCATTGGTGAATTGAAGGAATGAGGGATAATTAGCCTGGGTAAGAGAGTACCGAGTGGAGACCGGATGACACCCTTCAAATACCTGCGGGGTTGTCACGTGGATGAGAGAAAAGCCTTGTTCTCTGGTGCTCCAGAGGGCAGGGCTAATTCTAAGGAGCTTACATAACAGGGAGGTAGATTTTGGTGGAGCATCAGGACAAGTTTCCTAATGGTGACAGAAGTTTGATAAGCAAACCAGTGACCTGGGGGTGGGTGGATAGTCCATTGCTGAAGCTATTCTGGGAAAATTTCTCTAGTGTTGGATTTCATACAGTAATCGGGGGGTGGCTTAGATGGCACTGGAAGCCCTTTCCAGTGACACGATGATGACTTTCCCATGTCCCTGGAGGTAACATCTCTTGAGAGGGAGGAGCTGCATTTTGGATTGAGTGTGGTTGCATCTAAATGGCACCTGAACCACCTTCCATTTCCCGCCTCTCATCCACTGATGTGGGCTTTCTAGGAACAAATGAATTGGCAATTTTTCTGGTACACATTTAGGTAAATAATTCCAATAATGTTAGCAAAAAATTAAATAATATTGCCGGAGGTGTTCTGCTATAGCTGGAGATCTGATAACCCTAATGGGTGGACATGGAGTTTAATTCTTTCCCCAGTTGGAATCCTCCCCCCATTAAGAAGTCCTGGGAAGGGGAGGAAAGTTATGAATAATCCAGTCACCTTTTTCTTCACCTACCAAAATTTAAAGGAACCCATGGGGATCCCTTTGGCAAGTAGGTAAAGAATTGAAACCTCCCATCCACCACTACTGCTTGGTAGGCAAGGGTTGGGGGAGGATGCAGGAAAAAATTCATGTCAATGGCATATTGTCAATTCCAGGGTGAACCTGCTCTAGTACTCAGTGGAAATTCAATGGTAAACATAGTGTTTCCACTGATTCCCAGATCAGCATCATGTCCCTTCCTGGTTCAACCAGGAAATGACATCACATTGTCAATGCAATGGCACCAGATGGCTGGCTTTTAACCCTTCCCTTTCATGGCAGCTTTTTGCAACTCAGTTTTACATCTGGCAATTCAGACATAGTTATATAGGGAAAGGCCATAGCTTGGTGGTAGAGCATCTACTTGGCATGCAGAAGGTCCCAGTTTCAATCTCCAGCCTCTCTAGTTACAGGGATTGGGAAAGAGGTGGTATGAAAGACCTCTGCCAGAGACCGTGGAGAGCCGCTGCCATTCGGAGAAGACAATACTGACCTTGATGGAGCAAGGGTCTGATTCAATAAGAGGCAGCTTCATGTGCCCATGTAGTCAAGCAGTTTGGCCAAAAGCTTTATAGCGCTCTACACTGTCTGGCAGGAAAGAGAGATTTAGAAGCATAAAAAGGAGAATCAATGAACTTTAAGGTGCTCAAAGAATGAGATGGGAAACAGAAAAGCAGACAGACAAGATGTACATATAGGGGAAAGATGGAAGGCTCCCATGTATGCCTTGCTCAGAAGATCTGGGCACCCTTTGCAACTCCAATCATCATAAGAGGAAGCTGTCATTCAGGGAGAAAAGCTAGCAGTTTACGTTTCCAAGCCTGTTCGCACACCCCAACCTGAGCCTCAAGACTATGAGCCTGGAGCTTGATGTCTTGAAGTTGTGTTCCTTGCAAGTCTTTTTGAGTGAGAAAGTCACCTCTCGTCCTCTCCCATGTTTTGCAAGGAAACATATGTGTGTTTGTGTACTTAAAAGGAGGCATATTGTATTTGTACTCAATGCCCCCCAAAACCACATAAGGAAAATGGAACCACGTAGCACTAAACAGTTGTTAAAAAAAAAGAAAAGACAACCCGTTGTCAGTTCCAGCATGGTGTAGTGGTTAAGAGCGGTGGTTTGGAGCGGTGGACTCTGATCTGGAGAACTCGGTTTGATTCCCCACTTCTCCACATGAGCGTCGGACGCTAATCTGGTGAACCGGGTTTGATTCTCCACTCCTCCACATGAATGGCGGACACTAATCTGGTGAACTGGGTTTGATTCCCCACTCCTCTACATGAGCGGTGGAGGCTAATCTGGAGAACTGGGTTTGATTCCTCACATGAGTGGCGAACTCTTGTCTGGTGAACTGGGTTGGTTTCCCCACTCCTACACTTAGATGACCTTGGACTAGTCACAGTTCTCTTAGAGCTCTCTCAGCCCCACCTACCTTACAAGAAGTCAGTTGTGGACAGGGGAAGGGAAGGCAACTGGAAGTAGGTTTGATTCTTCCTTAAGTGGTAAAGAAAGCCGGCATATAAAAACCAACTCTTCTTCTTCTTCTTCTCATGCTGCAACTCTAATTTGTAACTATCCAGTTTTCACTGTGACTGATGCCAGAATGCTCACACGCAGGCTGCCACTGCACATTGCTAAAGGCTCTTCTCTCCCTGCTGTTCATTTAATCTGAAAACAGCCCACCCTGTATCGGCTTCCGAAGCGGGGAGTGTTAGTAAACTCACCATAACAGTTTACATTAATAAAAAAAAAAGCCTCACAAATGTTTAATCTCACAATGAATCTGACGGTGCTTATTATAGCATGGCTTTGACTCCGTCATGTTGAACAACAACAATCCAATGAGGTGGGCTGTGCTCCATGAAAGCTAATGCCACGGGAAATGGCTTCGTTTCAGGTGCCTCGAGACACCTTTTGACTCTTTCTGGAACAGATTGACGGGGTTAGGTGCCTCTCCAGAATGTTCAGCAATGCACCTAATAGGGATGGGGCAGAGATATGGGGCCCTGACCTAGATATCCCAGGCTAGCCTGCTCTTGTCAGATCTCGGAAGCTAAGCAGGGTCAGTCTTGGCCAGTATACATCCGGGGATCCAAACACACATACCCAACCTCACACACGAGTCTGGTTATTTTTGTATCTCAGGAGAGGTACTACAATTGCCCTCTCTTCTGCCCATGGAACTGGTTTGCCAAGAAGTCTCCCCCTCCCTCAAGTTATGAGCCTGTGGCCCCTATGAAAGCTCTGGTGTAGCAGTTCCATAGCCTGCAAAGAAGGCAGGATGTGTGCGTAGGGTTGCCAGCTCTGAGTTGGGAAATACTTGGAGATTTTGGGGGTGGAGCCTGAGGAGGGTGGGGTTTGGAGAGGGGAGGGACTTCAATGCCATAGAGTCCAATTGCTAAAGTGGCCATTTTCTTCAGAGAAGCTGATCTCACATGAAGCTGCCTTCTACTGAATCAGACCCTTGGTCCATCAAAGTTAGTATTGTCTATCCAGACCGGGCTTGATTCCCCACTCCTCCACATGAGCGGTGGAGGCTAATCTGGTGAACCGGGTTTGATTCCCCACTCCTCCACACTAAGCCAGCTGGGTGGCCTTGGGGTAGTCACAGTTCTCTTAGAGCTCTCTCAGCCCCACCTACCTCATAGGGTTTCTGTTGTGCGGAGGGGAAGGGAAGGCGATTGTAAGCCGGGTTGATTCTTCCTTAAGTGGTGGAGAAAGTCGGCATATAAAAACCAACTCCTCCTACTCCTACTCCTCCTCCTCCTCCTCCTCTTCTTCTTCTTCTCTTTCTTCATTTTCTTCTTCTACTTCTTTGCTTTCTTCTCCTACTTTTTCTTGAAAAAATGACTCTGAAATATTCTAAATGCACAATTTACAGCAAAAGATGGCTTCAACTAGTTCATTGGGGCTTAGATTAATGGTGCAATCAAGCCTGCTATCTGTATCGGCCAGGGTTGCCAACCTCCAGATGGACCCTGGGGATCTCTCAAAATTTGAACGGATCATCAGACTATACAGATCAGTTCCCCTGGAGAAAATGGAAGCTTTGGAGGGTGGACTCTGTGGAATCATGCTCCTGCTGAACTCCCTCCCTGAGCTCAGAGCTGGAAGCATCAGTTGTTCTTGCAGAAGTTTACTCTTGTAAGTAGACCCTCCTGGATCCAGGTAGGAGGAGTCAGCTGTTGCATCAACACACACTTGGCACCTGTGCTTATTTACAGCTTCTCAGGATTCCGGTTTTCTCGGGAGAAGAAATGCAAGAAGGCATGCTTGCCTTAATGAACTGTGGCTTTTAATTAATGGTTCGCCTTTTGGTGATCTGCTGTTTCAATTGTCAAGGTTTTAAAATTCGCCTAAATAGATTTGTGAGCAGACGATTTTATTCACTCCAAACCAGAGAGTCAGCCCCTTCTCTCTCCCCCCCACTCCCCCCCCCCCCGCATTCTTGCTGAATTATACAACAGTTGTTTGTTTGGGCTGAAGGGGAAAAATTTGGGATTAATGTGTGTCGCCTCAACACCCAACTTAATGAGGATTTAGAGGCCCATCCCAAACTGATGATCTCCAATTAATTACAACGGTGGCCCCACTGGTCTTTTTGCTGTTGGAGTCGATTTTTCAAAGAAGTGGATGGTTTTTACGCAGCCCTTGAATATAGCTGCTTCCTTCAGCCACCAGAGGGAGATGGGCCAGGCTAGCCAGCTATGGGGTCTTTTTTTCCCTGTTGACTTTTACACTCCCATACATTAAAAAGGATAAGTGAGTAGCAGCATACAGGCTTCTTCTTAAAAGCATTTCTTTCCCTCCTCCTGGTTGTTTTAGAGTTATGCCTTTTGTACTGCTTTTGCTGTTGCTCCCTGCCTTGAGTCCCAGTTATCTGGGAGAAAGGTAGATTTATCTAGCTTTTAAATACATGAAATTTCTGTTATCCCTCGAAAGCCGCTGTTGGGGTTACAGAACCGTATCCCAGATAAGGAGCATCTCGCCACCTTATACTAGAGAAGGAAGCTGTGTTTGCCTTGCTTTAGTTACCCACTAAATGGCCACACTCAGCCGGGAATTGGATATATCAACAAATTGAGTACCCCATAAATGCTTTACCTATTATTCCATTGCAAACCCAGGCCTTTTGCTGTGCATTTCCCAGTGGCTGTTGATTTCATTAGTTTAGGAGGTCAATCTAGATTTGATTTTTTACAGTGAGGTAATGCATGGTT
The DNA here is from genome assembly GCF_029931775.1 of Euleptes europaea. Taxonomy (NCBI): domain Eukaryota; kingdom Metazoa; phylum Chordata; class Lepidosauria; order Squamata; family Sphaerodactylidae; genus Euleptes; species Euleptes europaea. Next base: position 11,392,041 of record NC_079325.1, on the reverse strand, counting down.
TCCTGTATGCTCAAATTATCTCTGCTTCTTCCCCACCCCCAGAGACAATCCCTATTTTCAGGCATCTGTCCGTATTTAGCATCCCTATTTTTGATTTGTGGGAATGTAGGTTGCTGGGGTTGTCATTTTGCGGTATTTGGTTCATTTACCAGGGAGTCTAGAAAAGAGTACCGAGCTTGCTGGGGGTAAAGGGAAGATGACTGGGGAAGGCAATGGCAAACCACCCCGTAAACAAAGTCCGCCTAGTAAACGTCGGGATATGACATCACCCCATGGGTCAGGAATGACCTGGTGCTTGCACAGGGGACCTTTACCTTACCTAGAAAAGAGCCCCATGGCGCAGAGTGGTAAGCAGTCCCAGCTCTGCTCACGACCTGAGTTCGCTCCAGTTGGAAGTTCGTTTCAGGTAGCCAACTCAAAGTTTACTCAGCCTTCCATCCTTCCAAGGTTGGTGAAATGAGTTCCCAGCTTGTTGGGGGTAAAGTGGAGATGACTGGAGAAGGCAATGACAAACCACCCTGTAAACATAGTCTGTCTAGTAAACATGGGGATGCGATATCAACCCATGGGTCAGGAATGACCCGGTGCTTGCACAGGGGACTACCTTTACCTGTTATCTAGAATGTAAATGTCAGTCTGCAGACAGGACCCAACTTCTTTAGTGTTAACATATGCTCCTGAGTATATGCGCACATGAATGCTAAGTTCACATTAGGGTTGCCACCTCTGGGTTGGAATATTCCAAGGGATTTTGGGGGTGGAGTCTAGAGAGGGTGAGGTTTGGGAAGGAGAGAGACCTCAACAGGTATAATGTAACATAGCCCACCCTCCAAAGCAACCATTTTCTCCAGGTGAATTGATATCTGTAGTCATAGAATCATGGAATCATTGATTTGGAAGAGACCACCAGGGTCATCTAGTCCAACCCCCTGCACAATGCAGAAAATTCACAACTGCTCCCCTCCACACCCCTAGTGACCCCTACTACATGCACAGAAGATGGCCACAAAAACCCTCCATGATCCCTGGCCAATCTGGCCTGGAGGAAAATGCTTCCTGACTCCAAAGTGGCAGTCGGCATTACACTCGGCATTAGTCTGGAGATCAGTTGTAATTCCAGATCTCCAGATCCTCCTTCCTGGAGATTGGCACACCTATGTCACATAGGTCATGATCTGCAACTTGGCATCCCACAGTTGCTGAGATGCATTTTGAACAGTTTATAACTCCTTGTAAGACATTTTTAAAATATATAATGTACCAAAAGAACAAACACTCCTGGTTTTGAGACTGTTGATAATACAGGCCACTTCTTCATGAGAGTGATTCTCCATCTTGCTCTAATTGCTGCTGTGAATGGGGGTTTTCTGCTCGCTTTCCCCTTGTGCCTGCCCTTGCCCCCTGCCCTTGCCTCCAAGCTGGCTTTTTGCAGGGCATTTTAAATGAATAGTAGGACACTGTAGCAATATACATACAACCAATATGTATGCCAGCATGGTGTAGTGGTTAAGAGCAGTGGTTTGGAGCAGTGGACTCTGATCTGGAAAACCGGGTTTGATTCCCCATTCCTCCACATGAGTGGCAGAGACTAATCTGGTAAACTGGGTTGGTTTCCCCACCCCTCCACATGAAGCCAGCTGGGTGACCTTGGGCTAGTCACAGCTCTCTCAGCCCCACCTATCTCCCAGGGTGTCTGTTGTAGGAAGGGGAAGGGAAGGAGATTGGAAGCTGGTTTGAGTCTTCCTTAAGTGGTGGAGAAAGTTGACGTATAAAAAAACAACTCTTCTTTTTTCTTCTTCTTCAATATGGTGGGGGGTTTTTTTGTTTGTTTTTACAGAAAAAGAAGAAAGACCACTAGCCGGGAGAGAGAATGGTATTGGATGTGTGCAGGGAGATGTATAAATCCACACCACCTTGTTCGCACTTTCCTCAAGCCCACCTTGGGGAACGTCTTCTTGGAAAGAAAATTCTTGGCTGATGTAGAAGCCAGTTGGGAGGGAACAAGCCATTTCCAACCCAGTTTTACACGTATAAGGATCACATCTTCCCACCCCCTTCACCACATGCCTGGGATGAAGCTAAATTATATGGATAGCCTTTTTCTGTGACTTTTTGATTCTCTTTGATAGCAGCCTTCCTATCAAGAAAGCTAGGAAATGATAACGATACCATCTGCAGCCAGGTTTGAGGTCCTGTACCAAAGTTATGGTTGGTGCTTTGATTTCTCAGAAGGGCTCTGGAGTCTGTCTGTCTGTCTGTAAGACGCCGAAGTAATATCAATCATCCTCGTCACTCTAACAAACCCTTGCACCTCTGGAGGCAATCATCATAATATTTAGCAATTATGTACTAGTTAACAAGCTCTAAGTGCTGTTGTGTACTCTTTCTAATTAAGCCTTGCAACACCCTTACGTTTGATCTGAGATGGATGGCTCATTGCTATGCTGTACCAAGGATGTGTCCCCCCCCTCCCGCCCCTGGCTTCATCCCTCTGTTATATAGACAGGAGATGAGAACATAAGAAAGGTCATGATGGATCAGACCAAGTCCCATCAAGTCCAGCAGTCTGTTCACACAGTGGCCAACCAGGTGCCTGTAAGAAGCCCACAAACAAGACGACTGCAGAAGCATTTTCCTGCCTGTGTTCCACAGCACCTAATATAATAGGCATGTTGCTCCTCTGATATTGTAGAGGGAGGGAGGGAGGGAAGGAAGGAAGGAACATAAGAAAAGCCATGCTGGATCAGACCAAGGCCCATCAAGTCCAGCATTCTGTTCACACAGTGGCCAACCAGGTGCCTCTAGGAAGCCCTCAAGACGACTGCAGCCTGTGTGTTCCATAGCACATAATATAATAGGCCTGCTCCTCTGATCCTGGAGAGAATAGGTGTGCATCATGACTAGTATCCATTTTGACTGGTAGCCATGGATAGCCCCATCCTCCATAAAAACATAAGAAAGGCTCTGCTGGATCAGACCAAGGCCCATCAAGTCCAGCAGTCTGTTCACACAGTGGCCAGCCAGGGGCCTCTAGGAAGGCCACAAACAAGATAACTGCAGCAGCATTCTCCTGTCTGTGTTCCACATAGGGTTGCCAACCTCCTGGTAGTAGCTGGAGATCTCCTGCTGTTACAACTGATCTCCAGCTGATAGAGATCGGTTCACCTGGAGAAAATGGCAGCTTTGGCAATTGAACTCTGTGGCATTGAATTCCCTTCCCTCCCCAAACCCTGTTCTCCTTGGGCTCCGCCCAAAAAACCTCCCACCAGTGGCAAGGAGGGACCTGGCAACCCTAGTTCCACAGCACCTAATATAATAGACATGATCCTCTGATCCTGGAGAGAACAGGTACGCATCATCATGTCTAGTATCCATTTTTACTAGTAGCCATGAATATCCCTCTCCTCCATGCACATGTCCACTCCCCTCTTAAAGCCTTCCAAGTTGACTGCCATCACCACATCCTGGGGCAGGGAGTTCTACAGTTTAACTATGCATTGTGTGAAGAAAGACTTCTTTTGATCTGATTTGAAGCTTCCCCCCCCCCTCCAGCTTCAGCAGATGACCCCCACATTCTGGTATTATGAGAGAGGGAGAAAAACTTCTCCCTGTCCGCTCTCTCCATACCATGCATAATTTTAGAGACCTGTATCTCCCCTTAACAGCTTTCTTTCCAAGCTAAACAGCAGTACAGGTACAATCCTGTGTCCAGGGCTGTTCTTGAACAGGAACCGGATTCTGTACCACCAAGGCAACACCATTCACCTGCTCATTTCATTCTCTGTGCCTGCAACTAGAGTGAGCTGTGCATACCCTTGGGGGAGAAACTCAGGGAAGGGGCTTGTTTGCTGTTTCTATTGGAGCTGTTTTGGCTTGCTGAAGAGGCAAGCTGTTCTTTTTCCCATTTCAAACTGATGAGGGTTGCCTCTTCAGCGTATGGTGGAAAGAATCCATTATTTCTTCCGTGTCTTCTGTTACCATCATGGCCAAGGGTAACTTGAGAGTGGTTTTCAAACTATGTAACTCCTCAGAGCTTTATCCCTCAATTAAAAAGATCAGTAATGATACATGGCTTCCTTGGGACTGATCTGCCTTTGCAACTGGCAGCTGCAGAGGACTTCTAGGCATATACCTAGATGTGAGGCACACCCATGAAGTCAAATATGCTGGAATCACACCCTTGTCAGTGGATTGTACATCCTAGGACTCTTTCCTGTGCTGAGAATCCTCTCCAGTGATCCCCTGCTTACCAAGATTTAGGCAGAATTCTCCTGGCCCTATGTGTCTCCCTGGCCCCAGTAGACCATGCTAACATAAAAGGCCAGGCCTTGGCTGCCCTTTTTATCATGCTTATCCTGACGGGAGTTCCCTTGATTGTATTTATGAAGCCTTATACTGATTTAGACCATTGGTCCATCAAGGTCAGTATTGACTATTGGGGAGGGACTGTGGCTCTTTGGTAGAGCCTCTGCTTGGCATGCAGAAAGTCCCAGGTTCAATCCCCGGCATCTCCAGGTAAAGGGACTAGGCAGGTAGGTGACATGAAGGACCTCTGTCTGAGACCCTGGAGGGCTACTGCCGGTCTGAGTAGAAGATAATGACTTTGATGGACCCAGGGTCTGATTCAGTATAAGGCAGCTTCATGTGTTCATGTGTACTCAGATTAGCAGCAGCTCTCTAGGGTCTCAGGTCAAGGTCTTCCACATCACCTGGTCCTTTTTAACTGGGGATGCCGGGGATTGAACCTGGGACCTTCTGTATGCCAAGCAGATGCTCTGTCAGTGAGCCACAGCCCCTCCCTAAAACCACGTTCTAACTCCTGGCCCTTCTGAGCTTGAATCCTCCTCCCTCCCTCCTCCCAAGCTCTGATGAAGCAGAGCTTTCACTGTGACTTTGTGAAGGTCGGTGTTTGTGTCTGAAGTGAGGCTGATAGAAGCAACGTGGTGATGCACAGTACCGGCCGAAAAGGAATTATTGTATATTAAAGATAAGAGTTCTCCCCCCTCCCTTTCTCGTGGTGAGGAAACAAGGCCCGGTGTTCATTTAGCATTCATACAGTCTTGCTTTGGAAACGCCTTTAAGTACTGCAGAGGGAGGCTCGAAGGAACATGTTTGACAGGCAAATGCACATTTCCTTGGGCTTCTCTTTCAACTGGTTGTGGGGGGGCTATCCTTTTTTTTACACTTTCTCTCCCCCCTCCCTTTGTAAAAATATTAATCTTCTCCACGGTGCCAGATACCTGGAGTGCAGGTGCTTAGCAATCAGTTCGGAGAATGGAATCGACGAGGAAAAAGCAGGCTTGGTTCTGTGCCAGAAGGAAAGCAGAGATTCCCTCTTGCTAAGTGTACTAGCTGGAGATCTCCTGCTAGAGCCAGCATGGTGGTTTAGAGTGGTGGTTTGTAGCGGTGGACTCTTGTCTGGAGGACCAGGTTTGATTCTCCACTCCTCCACAAGAGTGGCAGAGGCTAATCTGGTGAACCAGGTTGGTTTCCCCACTCCTACACATGAAGCCAGCTGCGTGACCTTGGGCTAGTCACAGCTGTCTTAGATCTCTCTCAGCCCCACCTACCTCACACGGTGTCTGTTGTGGGGATGGGAAGGGAAGGTGATTGTAAGTTGGGTTGATTCTTCCTTGGTAGAAAAAGTCTGAATATAAAAACCAACTCTCCTCCTCCTCCTCCTTTTCCTTCTACAACTGATCTCCATCTGATAGAGATCCTTTCACCTGGATAAAATGGCCACATTGGCAATTGGACTCTATGGCATTGAAGTCCCTCCCCTCCCCAAACCCCACCCTCCCAAGGCTCCGCTCCAAAAACCTCCCACTGGTGGCAAAGAGGGACCTGTCAACCCTATGTGGGATCCAGGCACTCTTTAATAAGATGCTGCTGATGCCACACCTTGACGTAGTGGGGCATTAGCTGTCAGAGCATCAGTCTTGGGTTGGAATGTAGTTTCCTTATTTCTGGGTTGCTGGTAATGGTGGTGACATTACATGGATATGGTCCATCCTTCTTTGTTTCTGTGTGGCCAAGAACTATCCAGTCTGTGCTGGAACTATATCGTACCACCAGGAAATGGAATCTGATTTGCGTTATTTAGTTGCTTGTAAGTAGCACAATTTGCATATAATTTACATGAACATGCCAGGTGCCAAGTGCCAGTTGGTGGACACGTTGTGCTTATTCCACAATATGTTTATATCAAAGTGTGCAAAACAGGAAAGTTTTTTTTTTTTTTTTTAAAGCAACTTCTGAAATGAGAACTGGCGAATAAATATGCTGGCTTTTATTTACTGAATAGGTTTTCTTCCATCCTTTTAGGGTTTTTTTTTTTTTTTTTTGCCAAGTGTTTAAAGGTGTATTCTGTATCCACAGGGTCTAGAAACTGGGTTCTCAAGAGTCTTTATTCACCCTTTAGGACGCCTAACCTCCTTTAAGTGAGAGCCTTTCAAATACTGAAAGGGAGCAATCATGCCCCCACTCCTCAAAATCCTCTTCTCCAGCCTGAACGTTCCCAACTCCCTCAGCCTTTCATCGTAGGGCTCGGTCTCCAGGCCCCTGATCATCCTCGTCGCTTTCCTCTGCTCCAGCTCCATTCTGTCCACGTCCTTTTTAAAGTGAGGCCTCCAGAACTGTGCACAGTACTTCAGGTGCGGCCTGACAAATGCAGTGTACAGCGGTGTAAATCTTCAACCGCCAGTCTCCGGTCCTCTGGATTGTGTGTGCATGCATTCCATAAACTGAAGTCAAAAAGAAGTGCCACTTGACAGACTGAAAGAGCGTTGTTTGCAGAACAACCCAACCCTTTTAAGGAATGCCTTGACCTCCAATCCACTAACAATCTTTTTTTTAAAAAGTCAAGGGGGGAAGAAAGCATTTTTTATTGTTGTTGAGCAACAAGATGATTTGTCTTTTGATTTCAACTTAGGAAGAGACAGATGCTTAAAAAAAATGCTTCCTTGCATTTCACTGCTAGTTGGGTGTAAAATCTGCTGGGTCCTGTGTTGTTGTGTGTCCCCCCCTCCCCCACAAAGCATTTCTTTGGCGTGCCAGTGTTGGCTTCCATCCTCTTTGCCCTTCTCACCTTAGATATTTCTCTTTATAGAAAGAGAAAATGTTGGTTTGTGGGTTTTCATACAAACAGCACCTGTTTCTATGGGATTTTTTTTTTATTTCGGCGAGCCAAAGACAGTGGCATGGTTTCAAAATCTAAATTGGATGATTTATTTTTTTTTTGTAGGACTCAACAGTTCTGAAACCTGGGATGAGACGAGGCGTGCTCATAGAAAAGATGGATGCTGAGTTGCCAGTAGAACTGAGAATCCATTTGCTTGCTGCATATGTATATGATTTGGGTTGAAGGCCGATGGCCAATAGAAGAGTTTTTTTTTTTGGGGGGGGCTTGGATTTTGCCTGTGGGCCATTAGTTGGCAGTCATGTTGATGGGGAGTGGTGTGATGTGGGTCAAACCAGCCACAGGCCATTGACACATCTGTATAAGGGTTGATGTGGCAATTTGTCACGGGCACTGATTTCTAGACTTTGCATTTCAGGCAGTGAAGGTTAAGTGCCCATTGACAAGTACCTCTGTATTAACTAGGGATGATTTCACATGTCTCTTCCCCACTGTTTGGTCTCTTGTTTCACTAGGGTTGCCAACCTCCAGGTACTAGCTGGAGATCTCCTTCTATTACCACTGATCTTCAGCCGATAGAGATCAGTTCCCCTAGAGGAAATGGCCACTTTGGCAATTGGACTCTATGGTATTGAAGTCCCTCCCCAAGCCCTGCCCTCCTCAGACTCTGCCCCCAAAACCTCCCATCGGTGGCAAAGAGGGACCTGGCAACCCTATGTTTCACGTCTGCTGCCTCCGTCTGCAAATCAAATGTGTGATTCTTTATTTTCCCTCCATTTTTTGGTCTTTCCTTGCACTGGCGTATACATATAAATGACATATATTTCATTAATGTATTCACAGACTGCCTTTCAAGTACAAAGCCCCTGAGGCAAGTGACTGCACAATAAAACACAATGAAAGTCAGTTTAAAACCCCCTTTAAAATACAATTATTGTTCAGTTAAAATATAGTAGAAATCAAAAACACAGGCTTCCCAATACTGCCACCACCCTGCAACACCATTTATAAAAAGGTCCTCCAGAAAAAGGAGGTGTTCAATCTCACCTGGAAGACCTTTAGGGAAGCAGCCATTTTTAATCTCCTTGGGAGGGAGTTCCAAAGTCCTGTGACAACAACTGATGAAGCCCTTCTACAGGTTCCCACCAGCTGCACCATTGCATATAAAAACTGTACCATGGAATGGATCCTGTGACTGTGTTCTGTCTATGGTGGATCCTTTCACAGCTCCATCATTAGCAGATCCAATAGGATTAGGGTTGCCAGCTCCAGGTTGGGAAATACCTGGAGATTTTGGGGGTGAAGCCTGAGGATGGCAAGGTTTGGAGAGGGGAGGGACTTCAGTGCCACAGAGTCCCATTGCCAACATGGCCATTTTCTCCAGGGGAACTGATCTATGTCACCTGGAGATCAGCTGTAATAGCAGGAGTTCTCCAGACACCACCTGGAGGTTGGCAACCCTAAATAGGATCCAAGCCAGCATATTTACAGAATAAGATCTATGGTACCAACAATGACAAGAGGAGAACTGAAATGGTTGACAAGATGTAAATGGATATAAAAAGTAACAAAATAGGGAACATTTGTTCATCTTTAGTACTAACATTGTAATATAATTTGCAACCAGTATAGAATGAGCAGAAGGTATCATCTAATTGGACTGTGTGCCTAAGATTGTGCCAAGTATTCTCTGATTTCACTTTCTGAGCAAGAAATAGTGATTATTTGGGGTGTGTGTGAAGGAGGAACAGAGCTGTTTCCCAAAAAATGCTCTGTGTCATGCTGCTGTGGTGACCACATATGGTTTCTTCTTCCTGGTTCAATCACATGGTCCTAGCTCATCAAGGATCGTAAAGTGACCGGAGTGAGATTGCTGCACCACCTAGCTTTGGCTAAGTGGTGATAGGGTAAGTGAGGGCAATGGCAAGTGATGGTGTTGCTTCCCAGATTAGTAGGGTTGCCCACCTCCAGGTACTAGTAGGTACTACTAGGAGATCTCCTGCTATTACAACTGATCTCCAGCCGATAGAGATCAATCACCTGAAGGAAATGGCTGCTTTGGCAATTGGACTCTATGGTATTGAAGTCCCTCCCCTCTCCAAATCCCGTCGTCCTCCGGCTCCACCCCCAAAATCTCCAGGTATTTCCCAACCCAGAGCTGGCAACCCTACTTATGATGTGGGTTGCCTATAGGAGACATGTATCCCTCCAATTCTGAAGAAACTGTCCTAACTTCCAAATTTGAGCACAATTCAGAATAAGAAGAGTTGGTTTTTATATGCCGACTTTCTCTACCACTTAAGGGAGACTCAAACCGGCTTACAATCACCTTCCCTTCCCCTCCCCACAAACAGACACCCTGTGAGGTAGGTGAGGCTGGTAGCCCAAGGTCACCCAGCTGGCTTCATGTGTAGGAGAGGGGAAACAAATCCAGTTCACCAGATTAACCTCCGCTGCTGATGTGGAGGAGCTGGGAATCAAACCTGGTTCTCCAGATCAGACTCCACTGCTCCAAACCACCTCTCTTAACCACTAAACCACGCTGGCTCTCAGAGTGCTGACATTGACCTATGATGTACTAAGTCATCTGGAAGCAGTGTCAACCAAGGACTGCTTACTTCTATATAATGGTACCCTCTAGCGCTAACTTTCTTGGTGGTCCCTTGCCTGTAGAGATATGGCGGGTAATCACCTGCAGCATAATGTGCTGTGATCCTCTTCTGGAAGAACAGTGTTCTTTATTTTTACCCATTGAGTATATCTCTTCTTTACTGATGTGGGGGGAGGGGGGCTCCGGTTCAAGTCCCAGCAGCGACCGACCACCCAAAGAGAAAAGATGACTTGTAATTACAGCAGTCATTAAAAGTGATTAATGATAGCAAAAGAACTTCCAGCAATTTTTAAAGCAATTAAATACTAATTAATTCCTTCACACTGCTGAGCTGCGTATTTGCTTTACTGGTGGCATTTATGACTGCTACCTAATACGTAGTTTGAAAATATTGAAACGCTGTAAGTGATTTTCACAGAGATTCCCCAACCCTTGGTAAACACAAGCAAATAAGCAGCTGATTTGTTTGTCTTGCAGGGCTAATTGGCAGTTTATTAATACTGTATATTTTGATTAACACTTTTTCCCTGGAAGCACTTTATAGATTGGACACAGTAGAAGTGTTAGGTGGGGCAATCGGGCGGGGATCTGTTCAGGCTTTGATGCACGTTGGGGTCATCACCGATGGCTTCGGTAAAGGAGCTGTAGCAACGTCACAGTTATTACTTTGCTAGAGGCGACTTTGCATATATTTAAAAGCCACTCGTCGAAAAATAACTTGGCAAAGATGCTGTCATCCATGCAGCCTCAGCAGTATAAAGAGAGATGCCAGGAGGGAAAGGAGGGCATTAAAGGCAAGTGATGGCAAGTGATGTTAATTGTCAATAGGTAAGGAAAGGAGACATGAATGGAGGGGGATTATTTGTGGACTTAATACCACTTCATACTGAACTGTAGTGGAGCCAAAATGAATTTGCCACCTCTGATCCTTCCCTGTAACTTAAAATGCTGAATATTCCCTGTAAAATACATGTTGTTCAGAGCTCTCAGATATTTGCCATATACTCAATGATTTTTAAAAAAATGTATATTTGGTATCCTGTTATGTTTGATGGTTTTACCTATAATGGTACTACTTAGTTGCACGTTTAAGATTTAATATCCTATTCCTGCCCCTAAAACTCAAACCCTTAGTTACTTTCATACTTACAGTGTTTGGGAGAGGATGCCTCATAGTTAAAGTCTGAACTTGAAATGTATTGAAAATTAGAGCTGTGGAGGTCTGTTCAGAAGTCACTGACTAACATTGGCCATTGTCAAAATGGCTGGTTCAGACATTCATGTTGCATAATTTCCCACTTGACAAGGGGCAATTGAATGTGGGAAGAGACTCTACTTTTAAAGATCGTGGTATCTGAGTTGAAATGGGAGATCTATGTGAGGTTGGTCTTCGGTCGCCCATTCAAAGTAGGGTTGCCAGCTTCGGGTTGGGAAATACCTGGAGATTTTTGGGGTGGAGCTTGAGGAGGGCACCCTGTGAGGTAGGTGAGGCTGAGAGAGCTCTAAGAGAGCTGTGACTAGCCTAAGGTCACCCAGCTGGCTTCATGTGTAGGAGTGGGAAAACCAACCCGGTTCACCAGATTAATATCCACCGCTCGTGTAGGAGTGGGGAATCAAATCCGGTTCTCCAGATTAGAGTCCACCACTCCCAACCACCGCTGTGAACCACTGCACCACGCTGGCTCACCACATGCATAGCTGGAGATCTCCAGCCTCCACCTGGAGGTTGGCAACCCTAAAATGCACTCAATCATTCCACAGAAATAATGCGCCTCTAACTATGTAAAGGGGTGCTTTGTATCTAGTATAGGGTTGCCAGGTCCCTCTTTACCACCGGTGGGAGGTTTTTGGGGCGAAGCCTGAGGAGGGAGGGGTTTGGGGAGGGGAGGGACTTCAATGACATAGAGTCCAATGGCCAAAGTGGCCATTTTCTCCAGGTGAACTGATCTCTGTTGGCTGGAGACCAGTTGTAATAGCAGGAGATCTCTAGCTAGTACCTGGAGGTTGGCAACCCTAATCTAGTCTGATACTAAACTGTTCATAAAATAGCTACCGTAATGTAGTTTGGCAATGGCTGTCAGGGAGCTGCAGAATGAAGCATGTGATATATTTTCCCTAATGATGCCAAAAAAAGGCCTTGGCTGTAGAATGGTTTACCTGGTGGGTTGTTTTTGCCATGTTAAAAGTCTCCTTGATCCTGGAAGTTGCACAAAGGGGATGGAGATCTTAATTCTATGTGGAATAGATATGGTCAGGCATATAAGTGGGAGTGCAGAAATGAAACTGCTTTATGCAGAATCACATTTCGTTCCTGTAGCTCAGAATTGTCCCCTTTGGCTATGGCTCTTCTGAGCCTTGATCAGATAAATCCCATCACATGGAATCTGAGATTCTTTAAACTGGAGATACCAGGAACCAACATGGGAACCCTTCTGCATGCTCTACCACCAAGCCATGGACTCACTATTGAAATGCCTGTGTTATAATATTAATTTCGAATTAATATAACACAGTGGGAGGTTGATAGTTCAAAGCAGTTGTTTATTGAGCCCAATATACATACCGGGTGAAACTGCCCTAATGCGTAGGACAGTTTTCACACAGAACAAAGGATTGCTACCCCAATTATAACTTCTGGTTAGGGATGTTTCAATTACGTTGACTTACTAGACATTGGCTGTCTACCTTACTTTAATTAACATAATATATAGAGATTGGTAGAAGCTGTCTCTAAGCAAGCACTTGGTCTTGTGATTCACATTCCTAACAGTGAAGGTAAGACACTGTTTTTCTCTACAGGGGATAGCCTGTACCAGGCAATGTGTTCTGTTAGCTTCTTATAGTTATGGATGCCAACGTTCCCAAAGTTTCCATGTGTGGGCAGAATATATCTGCCTGATGCTGTGCTCTATTTTTGAGCATAGCACCTCATGAACCTATGAATGTTTTTACATATGAAAGAATATATGTTTTCCCATAAATGAAGTTTATAGGCACTTCACTATTTATTCCCTGTGGTGGCTATTTTCAGTGGCATTGTGACCAGTGCTAAATATACTCCAACTAACTCTCAGGAAGAATCCTTGCCAGATATCTCTTTAAATGGAGGTGTCAGGGTTGAACCAGGGATTTTCGGTGCACCAGCCATATAGTTAGGGCTTCCAACCTCCAGGTACTAGCTGGAGATCTCCTGCTATTACAACTGATCTCCAGCCGATAGAGATCATTTCCCCTGGAGAAAATGGCTGCTTTGGCCATTGGACTCTGTGGCATTGAAGTCCCTCCCCTCCCCAAACACCACCCTCCTCAGGCTCTGCCCCAAAAACCTCCCGCTGGTGGTGAACAGGGACCTGGAAACCTTACATATAGTATGCCATTAAGTTGTAGCTCTCCACCCATCTACATGGAGTTCTTTTTCAGATCGGAACTTCTTTAGGAGGCAAACTCTGATTCCAGATTACAGGCTTGGAGTGTGAGCTGCAGTGTAGGACGTTGGTGTTCTTTGTTCAGTTTATCAGAAGGAAGAACAAGAGGTGAAGTGACTATAAACCTCCTTGAGCTGAAAGCCCTGAGCTGTTTAATCTAACAGAAAGCAGCCAAATGAAAACCAATTGTTAGATGATGGAACAGGATGAATTCCAATTAGGTACATGTTAACAGCAAAATATTTAACAGGCATACACGATCAGTAGGGTAAGTTCTTGATTTTTTGTGTTCAGATTAAGAAAAAGTGCCTTAGTAAAATCAGAACTTTAAAAAGAAATGTATCTAATAACAAGTTGGGAGACGCCCCATCCCCAGCACTCACAGGCAGGGTTGCCTGCTCTAGTTTGGGAAATACCTGGAAATTTTGAGGGTGGGGCCTGAGAGGGCAGGGTTTGGGGAGAGGAAGGACTTCAGTGGAGTATAATGCTACAGAGCCCACCTGCCAGAGCAGCCATTTTCTCCAGGGGAACTGATCTCTGCCACCAGGAGATCAGTTGTAATAGCGGGAGATCTCCAGCCACCTCCAGGAGGTTGGCAACCCTACTCACAGGTGATAGACTTCCCCCTTTGCTCCCAGCCCCTCTTCCACTTTCTCTTTTCTCAGCATTATTGCTGCTTTCCTTCAAATTGACAGTTATGCTGGTGCTGTCCTGGATCCACATGCTTCAGTGCCTTAATTGCCACCCCACAATGTCAGATGTGATTTCACAAGATTTTGTGAAATCTCAAATCAGCATTCTTTATTGGGGGAGGGGACAACCTCCCAATTTTTAAGTTTCAGAATTATGTTTTGTAAACCTGGTGATTACCACAGATGTGAAGGGAAATCCCCCGAACCTGTACTTGGCCTCAGTGCATGGTATTTTTTTTAAAATCCACATTTTAGGATCTTTATTTAGAATTTAATACAAAGATTTTCCATACCTCTCTGTGACTGTCTGCCTGCCTTCTGAGCTGCCTTCCCAGCAGTATGTGAGAGATTATGTTAGCTGCATGGGAGGGGAAATTAATAGACTCTGTTTTTACGATAAACTATAGTTGTACACTTGGGATCCCTTTTCCCTTTGGGCATTGCATAAAAGAATGCTTTCTTCTGCTTTTAGGGAACCCTCAATGTTGTTGTGACATAGGGTTGCCAACAACCTGGAGAAAAGATGCATTTCCCTTGTAATGGAGGCTTAATGGGTGGAAATGGCATAGAGGTAAATAAACATCACCTGGTGAATAACACCCATGACGCCTCTATTTAAGACATTGTTTCTCCAAGCTGTCGGGAACCCTAACAGCAGCAACCATTACCTACCTCCCCATCCCCATCCCCATCCCAGACCAACTTGCATGTCTAGCGACCTACTTTGCCATGGCACCCATGGGTACCATGCTGGAGACCCCTGGCGTAAGAGAAAGATGGATTGATCATTTATGGAAGTGCAGGTTGCAAGACATCTGTAATAATTATGAAACAAGTATTGAGATGGGTATCATGTGCACATTCATACAACTGAAGAATGCAGATGTGTGCAGGAAATCACAGGAAGGATCTAGAACACTTAGAATGGCAAAACGATGGAATGAGAATGGAGCATGAAATGCTGATCCAATCCTAGCTGAGATGCCAACGTGGTTGTACTTCACCCTGCTGGATGAGTTCTCATCCCTATATCTGTGCCCCTGGGCCATCCTTCATCTTTCCATTCCAAAACCCTCTTGTTGTACCTGAAACTGTGCATCAGAAATTCCCTAGCTTTGATTGCTGATATTCCAATCTCCCCCTTTCCCCCTTTGTACCCCTTTTTCCTCTAAAAAAAATTCCCTAGCTCTGCAGAGCTTGTGTAATCTTGAATAACTGGTTCATAAAAAGTTCCCTGAACTCTGTGCACCGTCATACTTAGCAGCATAAATTTAAATGCATAATGAGCCCCTGAGATGTTTGTTTGTGAACATTGTGCCCTGTTTGGGGCCATGGTTGTGTCCTGGTTCGATCTAGCAAGGCTGGTTGTAGATCTTCACAGTACCCACCTGGGATTCAGCCAGATCAAGGACAAAAGTTCCTGATACAGAAGAAGGCACAAAGAATGGTATGGGGGAGAGCAGACAAAAGAAACAGACCATAGGATACATGGTCCAATTCAAAGGTGATAGACTAGCAAATACAAGTTAAATGGGTTCATCTGGGCTGCCTTGTCACATAAATTCTGGTCTGGAGAGAACTTCTATTTCCCCCCTGCCAATATCCCAATTTCTTGCTAATGCTTTTCATGCGCGGCTGCTACTGGAGAGAACAGATATTCTGATTAAATTAAGACAGACACTCAAACAGCTGGCCTGCCAAACTGGGATTTTATTAAAAATAATATTGTTTACAAAGCTCTCTCTGCTTTTTATAGAGAAGATGAAACAAGAGCCTTCTGCCCAGCCAGGAAGCAGGCTTGTCTCGTTTTAGATGTGGGAGAAGCATGAGGGAATGAAGAACGGTGGGCCCAAGTTATGCTGGGATGGGAGGTCCATTTCCATCCTGGTGGCTCCAACTGCCTAGCTAATTGCTTTAACAAATATGCAAAGTGTAAAGGAGAGATGTGCATCTCCCGAGATGCAGTGGACCCGTGCTGAGAGCTGCGATGAAATGTGGCTTCCCTGCAGATGCCTTTCATGTGTCTGCCAAACCCTTCAGACTGCCAAAGAGAAAGCCTTCTGACAAAGCACACTGTTCCTGAGATGTGAAAGGCCCACTTACTAGCATGATGCTTTCGACAGAGGCAGTGGCTCACCAGGGAGGTGAGAAAGTTGGGAGCTGTCAAGGAAGTCTGGAGGGAGCTGGCATGCTTGGGAACCGCAGGACGTGCCCTCCGATCGATGCACCTGGTGTCTGCCCCAGTGGGAGGTGGTCCTTCCTCCTCTGCTTTATTTGGTCTTACAGTTCTTCATCTCTTTCTCTGCCAGTATGATTGTGCGTGAGTCTGCACAAAGGAAAGGATGTGGTGATGGCTGCCAACTTGGAAGGCTTTAAGAGGGGAGTCGACATGTTCATGGAGGAGAGGGCTATTCATGGCTACTAGTAAAAATGGATGCTAGTCATGGTGCATACCTATTCTCTCCAGGTTCAGAAGAGCATGCCTATTACATGGAACACAGGCAGGACAGTGCTGCTGCAGTCGTCTTGTTTGGGGGCTTCCTAGAGGCACCTGGTTGGTCACTGTGTGAACAGACTGCTGGACTTGATGGACCTTGGTCTGATCCAGCATGGCCTTTCTTATGTTCTTATGTAAAGGGGAGAAGAGGTGGTTCAAAGTAGGGCAGGGAGAGGGATGAATTAGAGGTCATGGGTCATCTCCAAAAGGAAGAGGAGATGTGAAGAGAAGCAGCTCATGTTATGGGGGAATAATGGCTTTGTGAGGAAGAGAGGAAAGGAGCATCTTGGAAACAGACAAAGAAGTAGGACAGTGGAAGTCTCTGGGAAGTGGCAAGAAAGTAGGTCAGAGAGTACTACTGAGGGACTCCACCATTCGAGGTATGACCTCATTATCATATCAATATATTCACGAGTCTTTTTTCTCATCCTTAGTGAGCATTTCTGCTTTATTTTCCATCTGGATTGTTATGTATGGCAGTCTTAAATTAAACTTCAGGAGACTTTTACTTTTTTTTTTTTTTTTTGGTGCTGTCAAAGTCACAACTGACTTATATTGACCACGTAGGGTTTTCAAGGCAAGAGAAATTCGGAGATGGTTAGCCATTGCTTGCCTCCACATCACACCCCTGGTATTCCTTGGGGGTCTCCCATCCAAATACTTGCCAGGGTCAAGGCTGAGAGTGTGTGACTGGCCCAAGGTCACCCAGCAAGTTTCCATGGCACAAGTGGGGATTTGAACCTGGGTTTTCCATTACCTAGTCTGATACCTTAACCACTACACCATGCTAGCTCTCTACACCCAATGTAATGCAGATTAATTCCTTTTTCAACTTGCTTTGATGTTTTGGGGTGGAATCATGATGAAATACTGCTTGTGCTGGATACACAGATCTCAAGAACCCAAAAGGATTATAACCGCTAGGATTTGGGTCAAATGAATGACTTCTGTTAGATGACTAGACAGTCTCTGCCATGAAGCATACTTCTTCTGCTAGTGCTTCCATTCATGTAAAATCAGTAGTTTTCCATGAGCCCTTGCACAAACAGAGGTGCTGGCAGAAGCACGGTCCATGGTAGAGACTATCTAGAGTACACAGAACTCATTCATAAGATGCAAGCTTCTAAGCAGGTACTTGCTGTGGAGGTGAGTCACTTGTAGGATTGCCAGGTCCCCCCGGCCAGCGGCAGGAGATGGAGGGGTAGGGTTGCCAGATCCAGGCTGAGAAACCTCTGGAGATTTGAGGGTAGACCTGGCAACCCTACAAGTTTCCATGAGGCCTGGAAAAGAATACGGACTTATTAGGTTTACCAGGTGTCCCGCTGTGTGGGGAGATCTCCTGCTGTTCATCTGCTGTTCCTGCTGCTGCCCAGCAGGGCGGTGGGGGGAAATTGGGGGGAGTTGTTGCACTATGTCTCTACCACCAAAACCCCAAAAGTAAGGTCACTGATGTTGGCATGATGCCTTAGGATCCCCTAAAAACAACAACAACATAGAATTCTGGGAGGATCCTAGAAAGCCACAGGTGT
Organism: Euleptes europaea; assembly: GCF_029931775.1. Lineage (NCBI taxonomy): Eukaryota > Metazoa > Chordata > Lepidosauria > Squamata > Sphaerodactylidae > Euleptes > Euleptes europaea. Next base: position 11,374,149 of record NC_079325.1, on the reverse strand, counting down.
TTCCCTTGTCCTCTCCTGCCAGTACACTCCAGCTATTCCTATTTCCTGGTATGTGTTACAAAAGATTGAAATGGAATTCACCTCCCAACCTGGAGCAGATGGCACCAGTTGTTGGCTCCTATAATCCCCCCTAACCTAATCCTCTGCTAGTGGGCTTGGCAAGGCGATTGACTGGTTGTGCCTGGCTTCTTCAAAATCTCCGCTAAACCCAGATCTCTGAAGCCTTTTCACTTCTAATATTTTTCCTTCACTCTCTGATCAAAGAGCAAATAAAATGGGCTCAGGCCTTGATTGGGTGTATAAGAAGAGGTCAAGGAGATAAAGGAGGCCTGATAAAAGAAGACACCAAACACTCAAAGCCTCTCTCTCTCGGAGTCACTCTCATCTTTCTTTGTTCCATCCTCTTTCCTGTGTCTCTCTTTTCCCCCACTTTGTTGTATCTGTTGGTGCTGCTCTGGTTCTTTGGTGGGTGGATGAGTACTGAATGTAAAACAAAGAAACACGTGGAATAATAGCTTTGTAAAAAAAGGTCTTTAACTTGTGAGAGGCGTCTGCTTTCACTCTCCCCGATCCAAATAGAGAAAGCGAGGCCTGCATGTATAGGGTTGTCAACTCCAGGTTGGGAAATAACTGGAGATTTTGGGGGTGGAGCCTGATGAAAGTGGGGTTTGGGGAGGGGAGAAGAAGAGTTGGTTTTTATATGCCAACTTTCGCTACCACTTAAGTAAGAATCAAACTGGTTTACAGTCACCCTTCCCTTCCCCTCCTCACAACAGACACCCTGTGAGATAGGTGGGGCTGAGAGAGTTGTGACTCTCTCAGGTCTCCCAGCTGGCTTCATGTGTAGGAGTGGGTAAATCAACCCAGTTTGCCAGATTAGCATCCACCACTGATGTGAAGGAGTGGGGAATCAAACCCAGTTCTCCAGATTAGAGTCCACTGCTCCAAACCACTGCTCTTAACCACTACACCATGCTGGCTCACTGAAGAGGGACTTCAATGGCATAGAGTTCACCTTCCAAAGCAGCCATTTTCTCCAAGTGGACTAGGGTTGCCAGATCTCTCTTTGCCACCGGTGGGAGGTTTTTTGGGGTGGAGGCTGAGGACGGGAGGGACCTCAATGCCATCGAGTCCAATTGCCAACGTGGCCATTTTCTCCAGGTGAGCTATCGGCTGGAGATCAGTTGTAACAGCAGAAGATCTCCAGCTACTACCTGGAGGTTGGCAACCCTAAAGTGAACTGATCTTTGTCACCTAGAGAGCAGTTGTACTAGCAGGAGATCTCCAGCTGCCACCTGGAGGTTGGCAACCCTATGTGTGTGGCAACCCTATGATCTGGTGTCACTTCCGGTTTTTGCTGGAACTGATGTTAGTTCACTAGTGTAATGCTAGCATGCGTGTACCCTTCCTATAAATGATCCCAGGGGTTGCAGGGTGCAATTTGCCAACCCTAGGTGGTTGTGACCTTGCCATCAGCCCTCCTTGAGGTGAAGGTGATGGGCTAAGACAGCCCCACCGATAAGTGGCCCAGGGCTGTTAGACAGTCTATGTGTAAACCTTTAGTAAATGGTTAGCATCTTAGCTCTGCTTCTGAAACCTTCTGTTTCATATCCCACCCTTTTGTGGTGCGCCAAGTCTGCAGATGGCTGGGGAGATCTAGTAATGAGGGGTGGAATTAAAACACTTTGTTACCTCAGATATTTTGCTTTTTTCAGCCCTGTAACTTACTTGAATGCTCCCCCCCCAATCTTTCAAGAACTGCTGAGTAAGAGGGGAAGGCCGCGTCTAGGAAAAGAATACTGCGTCTTCCCTCACTAGCCCAAACTTTTCATCTCTTTCCCTCCAGCCTCACTTCTTTTGACTGCAGGCCTTTTCCTCTTGTTCCCTGAGCAGGAAGTGGGTTCGTGTGCAGCTCTGCACTCTCCCACAATTTCTGTTTGATGAGGACCTGCCCCTTTCCACTTTAAAAGTTACCGTACTTGTGAAAGCAAAAAATCTTTAAATGTTTTCATATTATTTTTCGGCAGGCTGACTTGGTAAAGTTGTATGCAAGAACAGCACCTTTTAAATGTAGGGTTTGTTTACAATTGCGGCATCCCTAAAGATAGGGATGAAAACGAATTTTGCAAGTTTGCAGTTTCGGTTTTGAGTGTCTTCACTTTGACTTCTTCCTTTTCGGAAGTAATCCCATGAGTGCTTATTTCCCCATGATTTCTTTTTCCTTCGACCAATTTCCCTCACCTAGGGTTGCCAGGTCCCTCTTTGCAACCGGCGGGAGGCTTTTGGGGTGGAGCCTGAGGAGGGCGGGGCTTGGAGAGGGGAGGATGCCATAGAGTCCAATGGACAAAGCGGTCATTCTCTCTCTCTCTCTCTCTCTCTCTCTCTCTCAAACATACCTCACAGGGCTAAAATTATGAGTGACATGGAAAAGAGTAGAACTTATGTACGCCAACTTATGTACGCCATCTGTAACTCCTTGGAGGAAGGGAGGGGTGAAAATATATTAATTTGAAATTCTGCATCTGATATATTTTTAATGTAACTCATATTTGAGGAAAGAACAATGACCAGATTGGTGTCAATTTCCCCCTCAAATACTCATTTCAGTCCATATGTTGCTTTCAGCTGTTCACAGGTGTCTTCAGAAACTTGCTGGTCCCCAAAATAAAACAGAACTAAATTGGATAACATTATGCTCAGTTCATTGGAACTTAACAGTTTTCTTAAATCTTACTGACTTCAAATGCTGAAACTGGAGGTTAATGTTCCCAAGCAAGTGTGGAAAGGTTTGTATCTCTCATATCAAACCTGTACAGACTGACTAGTGAGTAAACCTCATCCAACTCAATAGAACTTGCTTTGAAGAGCCAAAACAGGCACAAATGGGGTTGCCAACCTCCAGGGAGTAGCTGGAGATCTCCTGGGATTACAGCTGACCTCCAGGCAACAGAGATCCGTTCGCCTGGAGAAAGTGACTGCTTTGGAATGTGGAATCTATGGCATTATATCCCACTGAGGTCCCTCCCCAAATTCTGCCCTCCTCAGGCTCCACTTCCAAAATCTCCAGGTATTTCCCAACCTGGAGCTGGAAACCCTAAACACAAAGAAGATCATGGATCACCACAAGTAAAGCAGAAGTGGCACACATGTGCACCCACATTTGAGACTGGGGCCAAATGGGAAAAGAGAGAGGAGATTTAACTTTGAAACCCCTACTTGGTTTAGCAAACTGAAGCCAGGGTACTCTTTTAAATGAAGGAGGGGGGAGAGAAGATGGGAGTTAAAAGATGTTCTGTTTTGCCTTTTCAAAACACCAATAGCATCATAGGGGTTTCAGTTTCTATTAGCGAAACCAAGCAGGGGTTGAGGGGTTAAATCGCACCCCCCAGGGGCCCCAATCCAAATTGTGACTCCACTCCTATTTTAATATATTGCATACAGGATTGCCATCTTTCAGGCCCAGCTTGGGGATCTCCCAGAATTACAACTGGTCTCCAGATGACAGAGAGCAATTCCCCTGGAGGTAGGGTTGCCAGCTTCCAGTTGGGGGGCTGGAGATCTCCCAGAATTACAACTGAACTCCAGGTGACAGACATCAATTCTCCTAGAGAAAGGTCTGCTTTGGAGGGTGGACTCTATGGCCTTATATTCTGCTGAGGTCCCCCTCCCCAAACCCCCACCCCCTCAGGCTCTGCTAGAGCTGCCAGGTCCCTCTTCACAACCAGTGGGAGGTTTTTGGGGCGGAGCCTGAGGAGGGAGGGGTTTGGGGAGGGAGGGACTTCAGTGCCATAGTGTCCAGTTGCCAAAGCAGCCATTTTCTCCAGGTGAACTGATCTCTATCAGCTGGAGAGCAATTGTAACAGCAGGAGATCTCCAGCTAGTACCTGGAGGTTGGCAATCCTAGGCTCCATCCCCAGATCTCGAGGAATTTCCCAGCCTGGAGCCAGCGTCCCTATTGGCACATCGGCAGCGAGCCGTGATGTTTTTATCATCTGTTTTGGCCCCGAGAAAATATGCGTCAGCTTGTGCTTCAGATTCCGAAAGAGAAGGGAAGGCAGCCTAGCAGAGGTAGAATTACCACATCTAAGTGCCATTCCTTCAAACGGCTTCCTTCCCAGTACATCTCTGGGCTCCTGGGACCACTGTTCGGTGTGTTGGATTGCCAACTTGTCTTATTTATTTCATTTTAAACCCATTTTAACGTTTTATTTTCGTGATTTAAGGCTGCACTCCAGTTTTTTTTTTTTTTAGAGGCTTGTGCTTTCCCTGTAGCTTTCTACCGCGACCTGATGCAAAGGTTTCTCCCAAGGGAGATGAAATGGCCCTTGTATTGCTTTTGAAATCATGCATGGTGATTAGCAAGGTTTTGGCCGGCAGTACAGATCAGGCTCGCAGAGGGTAGCTCTGTGAATATTCTTCCATTGTAATCTCTCTCTCTCTCTCTCTCTCTCTCTCTCTCTCTCTCTCTCTGTTCTTCTAATATTAATGATCATGGTTTGTCAGGCTTCCAGCTGCTTGGTGCATGCAAAAATCTTTGGGCATAGAAAAGGTAAAACTCAATGAAAAAGACATTGCATTGTCGATGCCCTATATTTGGTCGCTGGGAGAAACTGTTTGTCCCATGGACTGGTGATCAGACCTCCCTTTGCATTTGTTTTGCCTCTTAAAATTATCTGGGGTGTGTGGTTGGATCAGGGCCACAGTGTGAAACAAGTGGGGGTCAATTGCTGCCCACCGTGCTTTTTTCCTGATTGAGACTGCCCCCCTTCCTGGGGCACAATTAACTCTGGCAGGGAAAGAAAATGTGCTTGGATGGGTGGCCACCAAAGATAGTCCAGGGCTGCTACACAGTGGCAGGCAATGGCAATCAACCTCTGTTCATCTCTGTGCCTTGAAAACCCTATGGGGTGGTCATACATTGGCTGCAACTTGATGACTCTTTCCATCACCACCCAACCTTGCTGAATAACAAACATTTTACCTGGCCTAGAAAGTTGCTTAGCGGCAGCAGGGCACCAGAATCTTTCATATCATCTGCTACCTCTTTCCTTTTTCAACTGGAGGTGCTAGGGATTGAGGGGCTGTGGCTCAGTGACAGAGCATCTGCTTGGCATGCAGAAGGTCCCAAGTTCAATCCCCGGCATCTCCAGTTAAAGGGACTAGGCAAGTAGGTGATGTGAAAGACCTCAGCCTGAGAACCTGGAGAGGTGCTGCCGGTCTGAGTGGACAATACTGACTTTGATGGACCAAGGGTCTGATTCAGTATAAGGCAGCTTCATAGGGAGGGTCCATGGCTCAGTGGTAGAGCATCTGCTTGGCATGCAGAAGGTCCCAGGTTCAATCCCCAGCATCTCCAGTTCAAAAGACCAGGCGGTGGGTGATTTTGTGGGTGACAGATTCAAAACAGATAAAAGGAAGTATTTTTTCACACAATGCATAGTTAAATTGTGGAACTCCCTGCCCCAGGATGTGGTGATGGCTGCCAGCTTGGAGGGCTTTAAGAGGGGAGTGGACATAGTCATGGAGGAAAGGGGTATTCATGGCTGTTAGAATGGATACTAGTCATGCTGCATACCTATTCTCTCTAGTAGCATGTCTATTATATTGGGTGCAGTAGAACACAGGCAGGACGGTGCTGCTGCAGTCGTCTTGTTTGTGGCTTCCTAGAGGCACCTGGTTGGCCACTGTGTGAACAGACTGCTGGACTTGATGGGCCTTGGTCTGATCCAGCACTGCCTTTCTTATGTTCTTATGTGATGTGAAAGACCTCTACCTGTGTCCCTGGAGAGCCACTGCCGGTCTGAGTAGACAATATTGACTTTGATGGACTGAGGGTCTGATTCAGTATAAGGCAGCTTCATGTGATTAATGACTCTCAGATCTTCTGCCTGCAGAGCAGCTGCTCTACTCTTGAGCCATGGCCTCAGCATACAGTAGCACTGCATTTTACCATGACTGTGACATCACCCCTCCAAACAAACAAACGGAAAGAAGCCCAGACCCACGCGATAACATTTTGAATCATTAATAAGCCAAACTCGTAACAAGCATCATTTGTGAAAAATAGCTCAATGAGCCCTGGTGATTAACGGAGGAAGGTCAGGTTTTGGGTGATGGCCTTGGCGGCTCGCTCTATCTCCCTGTCTGACCTGGCGAGCTTATCTCAAGGCAGGAAATAATGAAGATTTGTAGGACTGGATTGACGGAGACCTTTAAATGTCAATAAAGCAATTCTTATATGGCATACAAAAGCTTAATGGGGAGCAAACACAAAGGCTTTGGTGCTGGATGAAAGGAGCTACAGGGAGAGGGGGGGCAGAAGCACCTCCAGCCTAACTAGAGTGTCTCAAGTGATTGACGGGGAACCTGCGGAAATGGGTTGTCCCCCAGCCTATAAAACAAGGAGTTAATGAGTGGCAGCTTTGGAATAGCTCATGCATATCAGGAGCTCTGAAGGGACTCTTGGGAAAAAGTTAGTGTTTCCTCCTCCCCACACACACAGTGAGGTTTGTGGAAGACTATTAGGTATCTGGCCAAGCATCAGTGGGAACAGAAGGCTTCTTGATGGACAGGTTCATCTTCAGCCTGCAAAGAAACACCAAGGAGGAGATGCTGTTAAGGTTGAAGGAACCTGGAGGAGGGAGTGACAGTTCCTGAACAGCTGGGGGAGGGCTTGTGATAACTCATTGAATACATGAACACATGAACACACCTTATACCGAATCTGACCCTTGGTACAATGTCAGTATTGTCTACTCAGACTGGCAGCTGCTCTCCAGGGTCCCAGACTGAGGTCTTTCACGTCACTTACTTCCCTAGTCCCTTTAACTAGAGATGCTGGTGATTGAACCTGGGACCCTTTTGCATGCCAAGCAGAGGCTCTACCACTGAGCCACAGCCCCTCCACAAATCTTTCTGGGCTGCTGTTTCTCAGCCATCAAGTCTGGATGGGGAGATTGAGACTAACTGGCAACCTTTCCTACGACCACCTAGTGAGTTTACAGTTGAGGTGAGCTTTACATTTGGGACCTCTTGGCTCATGACCATCTTAGATTGCATCAGGCTTCAGTTTGGCATTTGTAAGGAGCTCTTCATCACAACACAAGCCTTTATAGGCATATAAAGGAAGCCAGCTGGGTGACCTTGGGCAAGTCACACTCTCTCAGCCCCACTTACCTCACAGGGTGTCTGTTGTGGGGAGGGGAAGGGAAGGTGATTGTAAGCCTGTTTGAGTCTCCCTTAAGTGGCAGAGAAAGTCGGCATATAAAAACCAACCTTCTTCTTCTTCTCTTCATTATGAGAAGGAACGCTGGGTCATTCTGTTACTTTCCCCCTTCAGTCTGAAATGAGCCATCTCTTCCGTGCAATTGAGCCTCCCCCACCTTCTAGCATCAGCCTAATCAGGGGAGGGGGCACACAGATTCACTATGGAAGTTACCGGTGGAGCTGTGGTTCAGTGACAGAGCAGCTGCTCTGCCTGCAGAAGATCCCAGCTTCCATCCCAGTCATCTCCAGTTAAAAGGATCAGGTGATGTGAAAGTCTAAGACTCTGGAGAGCTGCTGCCAGCCAGAGTAAGCGATACTGACTTTGATAGACCAAGGATCTGACTCAGTGGAAGGCAATTTCATGTATTCATATGTTATAACTCTCGGTTATAAGGATCTGCCTTAGACCAAGCAGCACCAAGCTGCCCATTGAGGACATTCAGGGGGCAACATTAATGATATTTGTTATGGTATGCGCCAGCATCACATGTGCATGTCAAGAGCAGGAATATCTAAGCCGCTGCTGAGAATCTCCTTTCTTTATGATCATGTGCGGCTGTCTGAGTGGGAAGCCCTGAGGGACAGCCTTTTGCAAGCCAGTATTCCATTTTGACAGGAGGCTTATGGTGTTCTGTAGTTATCTGTTGGTTTACAGGTTAGAAGCTGGGTACCCAAGGTTGGATGGGATAAATAAAATATATAGATAATGAAAATATAATGTATTTAAGGCGCTATGTCAAGATAAAAATTATTTTAAAAACGTTAAAGCAGCACAATGGCATTTCCTAGGGTTGATACCTATAACCACATGCCAGACTCGTTTTAGTCTATTTGGCCTTCCCCAGTGGTCAATTTAAACCCATGTAAAACAGACACACATTTACTGATATATACACATATACAGACAATATATATCAGACCAGGCATGTATATAGGTTGTATAATATATTAGCAATGATATAAACATCTGGTAAGATTGCCTCAAGTTGTTATGCTGGGCTGTATGTGTCTCTCATATAGGGTTGCCCGGTCCCTTTTTGCAATCGGTGGGAGATTTTTGGGGCGGACCCTGAGGAGGGTGGGTTTGAGGAGCAGAGGGACTTCAATGCCATAGAGTCCAATTGCCAAAGCGGCCATTTTTTCCAAGTGAACCGATCTCTATCAGCTGGAGATCAGTTGTAATAGCAGGAGATCTCCAGCTATTACCTGGTAGTTGGCAACCCTACTCCCATATAAAATGTGTGCAATTATCAACCTGGTAAAACAAATGGAAACAGATTAGAAACATGGTACGGGGGGAGGGGGGAGCAGGTTACAGCCTAGAAGCTGCTAGTCCTTAAAACAGCATCAGATTCCTAGTCTCTCTATCCCAAGAAGCCTTCAACACCCCAGGCTCCTTCTGCCAGCCAGTGGCAAAACTCTTTCTGCTTCTCTTCACAGTCTAGCTTCTGACTGCCAGCCTGTTTCCTTCTGTTTTATCACTCAGCAGGTGGGCCGCGGCCGGTAGCCTTTAGCTACCAGCCCTCAATACTCACTTAAATAGGCGCTGGTGGCTACGAGATGTTTCCTTAAAGAAATACTGTTCACCGTGAAACCTTCGAGGGGGGGAAAAAAGGACATCTTCTGCTTGTCCTGCTCAGCCCTAACAAATGCAGCGCCCCGTCAGATGAGCGCAATACGGAGAGGGAGACCTTCTCCGAAGTGGGCATCTTTGCAAATATGTACACTCTGGCTTGCACAGACAGAATCCCCTGCAGCCTTGCGTTCTCAGCAAACCCACGCAAGCTGCTTGGCTGGCATCTCCTCCACCCCCCCTCCCCGGCAGACCGAGACGCTATTAAATTTAATGCAATGATGTCCGGAAATTATCATATTTGTGAAATCCCCATTAATCTTTCCCTTTCCTTGTGTTGCACTGCAATCTCTTTTGTCATCCCGTTCAATGCTCCTCCTTCATCATCACTCTGTTTCTCCCTAAAGACGTCTTTGGCTTGCTCTCTGGGGCCCCTTGAGCTTTCAATACCCGGCTTGTGAAGCTCCTGCACATCTGCAGGCAGAGAGATGATTTGTGCAGGATGCTGGCTGGCAGCAAGAGGGGAAGGATCTTGCACGGGCTTCTTCTCTGGGTCTTTCGGCCTTTGAAAATCTCCCTGTAGAAGCAATAGGTTATCTGGTGTGTGCAACTTGGCATCCTGAACCGTTTTGCTGAGTTGTATTGTTGAAGGGTCTAGTCCTCAAGACTTTCTCCAAAACTTGGTCACTATCTACAGAGAACGGATGGCAGGGGCTAAGAGCAGTGCCTTTTGTCTCTGAGATGTTTAGCTTGGAAAGAAGGTGGTTAAGGAGAGACATGATAGAGGTCTATACAATTATGCATGGTATGGAGAGAGTGGGCAGGGAGAAGCTTTTCTCCCTCTCTCGTACTACTAAAATGCGGGGACATCTGTGGAAGCTGGAGGGTGAGAGATTCAAAACAGACAAAAGGAAGTCTTTCTTCACACAACACAGTTAAATTGTGGAACTCCCTGCCCCAGGTTGCGGTGATGGTTGCCAACTTCGAAGGCTTTCAAAGGGGCGTGGACATGTTCTTGGAGGAGAGGGCTATTCCTGGCTACTAGTAAAAATGGATACTAGTCATGATGCATACCCATTCTCTCCAGGATCAGAGGAGCATGCCTATTATATTAGGTGCTGTGGAACATAGGCAGGACAATGCTGCTGCAGTTATCTTGTTTGCTTCCTAGAGGCCCCTGGTTGGCCACTGTGTGAACAGACTGCTGGACTTGATGGTCCTTGGTCTGATCCAGCATGGCCTTTCTTATGTTCTTATGTAAATGGGACAAGAGGTGGTTCAAAGTAGAGCCATGAAAAAAGCCACGAAGGAGACTGTAAGCCAGTTTGAGTCTCCCTAAAAGGTACGGAAAGTCGGCATATAAAAGGGTTGTTTCCACATGAAGCCTGCTGGGTGACCTTGGGCTAGTCACAGTTCTCTCTGGACTCTCTCAGCCCCATCTACTTCATAAGGTGTCTGTTGTGTGAAGAGGAAGGCAAGGAGATTGTAAGCCTGTTTGATTCTCCTTAAAAGGGAGGGAAAGTCAGCATATAAAAACCAACTCTTCTTCTTCCTCTTCCTCTTCTTCCTCCCCTCCTCCTGATTAAAGATATGCGAGTCCTACCCTGCTCTCTGTCATCCCTGTTCAAACCTACATGGGGATGGAACGGGCGACAGCCAGCGTGACCCCACTTTTCCCCCTAAACATGCGAGTGTTGCTTTTACAAGTGAAATTATAGAGCCTTCTTAAGTTAATGGCGGCACTCATGCATCAAACAGGACATGTTCTGCTTTCCTCTGCAGTCCTGTTCCCATTCCTTAGCAGATGATGTGACGTTTATGGGGCCGTTGGGATTTGCTCGGTCCTATCAGCGGGGTGGTAATTTGGCTCAAAGTCATCGTCCTCCCCGAGATCTATCCTTCCCTCTCCCCCCACTCCCCTCTCCGGCATTAGACTTAACAGTGTGCTCTCACTCGGAGTTTCTGAAATATGCATTTAATTTAGACTTAATGAGGAAATTATTGTGCAATAAACACACTTCGGCTCACTTCTAAGACAGATCCAGGACTGCCGCAGAAGGAAAGCTACAGGTCACAATTAAAATGTATGGCAGGGGCGCCAGGGGACGCGTCGAGGTGCGTGGCATATGACAGCCAGACAGGAGGGGGAGGCGGGGGCGAAGGCACATTCATGCACAGGCTGGTGTAAAGGGGTGTGTGCAAATGTATTCCAAATAATGCCTTTCAAACGGAACGATTCCGGGGTTCTTTGGAAGCTCCCTGGGGTTTCCCCCAAAAGATTAGTAGTGGCTTTCGAGCTACTCTGACATACAGTTTTCCTCACTGCTCTTGATAGGATTTGCAGTTTCTGTGAATGGCCCATTATGGTTTGGACTCGATGGCTCAATCTGTGAGGCGCTTGCCTGGATCATGCCAACAGATCACATTATATCTCTCCCCTTTAGCCATGTGGATTAGCTTTGGATTTCACACATTAACAGATCACTTCAGGATACAATGGTTCCATATTAACATACCACACCCTCATTAGCACATTATCTTGATACTTACAGGACAATGATTAGCACATTACCTTTGATACTTTTTGCAGGACAATGATTCAGCTCAAACCCAACCCCTTTCTGACTATATATTACTCTTCCTACACACTTGACACTGAGAGACACTGTCCTTCAGTGTTACTCCTCTGAAGATGCCTGCCACAGCTGCTGGCGAAATGTCAGGAAAGAAAATACCAAGACCACGGTCACACAGCCTGGATAACCTACAAGAACCAACATAAATCTAATGTCTTTGTGTCTGACATAATGCCTTTCTTATTAAGTGACGGGGATCCCAAGGCTACATTGTCAGTGGCAAGATTCATTTCAGTCCTTATATCCCTGAAACATTAGCTTTAAAATTACTCTGCTCAAGATCAATGGATCAAGGAGCTTCTAAGGGATAAAGGAAAGGAAAGGATCATGCCAGCATGGCACATCATGGCTAGAGTTGTTAACTTGCACTGGAGGGGAAGGCAAAAGAATTTAGTTTCTGTATTTATTTCCTTCATTGATACTTTACCTTTCTCCCTACTGGGGACCCAAAGCATTTGATCCTCACAACAACCCCGGGAGGTAGGTTTGGTTGAGAGTGCGTGACTGGCCCAGGGTAACTCAGTGTGGAGGAGGGGGAGGGGAGGAGGGGTTGGAGTGGGTTTTTATACCTCCCTTTTCTCTCCCTTTAAGGAGTCTCAAAGTGGCTTACAGTCGCTATGCTTGTCCTGAGGCACTTCCTGTTTCTTTGCATTGCAACGCCAATTTGAATCACCAGCCAAGGAGAACCTGAAGAGCTTTTGGTGACAAGCGGTGGTGTCTCAATGGCTAGTCTCTGGGAGCATCCAAGTGGCAGCTTCCTGAGCTCCCAGTGTAGCCTGTATGTCCCAAGCTGGATTTGTAGTGAGCAGATGAAGCTTTGCACCTTGCTAAAACAGGGCGCCTCCTTTCAGGGCTTGTGACACAGCTCAGACTGTTGTAGTCTAGAGTTTAACCAGAATTGCATCTAAAATTATGGAGTTACATACAGTGGGAATGGCTGGGGGAACTGGAACTTGTAGGAAAGAAAGAGTTGGTTTTTATGTCTCATTTTTTTTCTCCCATTAAGGAGTCTCAAACTGGTTTACACTCTCCTTTCCTTCCTCTTCCCACAGTAGACACCTTGGAAAGTAGGTAGTGATGAGAGAGTTCGGAGAGAACTGTGAGTAGCCCAAGGTCACCCAGCAAGCTGCATATCGAAACAAACCCTGTTCTCCAGAATAGAATCCACCACTCTTAACCACTTCACCACACTGGCTCTATGCTGAGCTTCCATGCCAGAGGGGGGACTTGAACCTGGGTCTCCCAGATCGTCGTCCCACACTCTAATTGCTTCACCCTGCTAAGGTTGCCAACTCTGGGTTGGGAAATTTGTGGAGATTTTTGAAGAGGAGCTTGTGGAGGATGGGGTTGGAGGGACCTCAGCAAGGTATAATTCCATACAGTCACCTCTCTAGAGCGACCATTTTCTCCAGACGAATTGATCTCTGAAGTCTGGAGATCAGTTAAAATTCAAGATCTCCAGGCATCACCTGGAGGGTGGCAACCCTAGGACCCTACTGACTGCAATGAATGAGTGGAGAGAGGAGAGTAAACCTCTGTGTGTTCTTACTTAAGATACAGGGAAATGTTTCTCCATTGGGTTGGGAAAGGAAAACACAAGTGAAAATTGTATTGTTTTGATGAATGCAGCATTCAATCCAGTTGTATTTTCTGAAGAGATGGCAGCACCATCATGCAAGATTTTTCTAACATTGCCTATTGAGAAACGGTGACAGCTTAGTATAAAATTTCTGTGCGCACTTATAGCAATCTTGGGCATAACATGAAGTACTAAGTAGTTAACTGTTGAGCCAGGGGAAGATGAAAACAGGCTTTCAAGTTCCATGATAATACCACTCCCACAGAAGAATGAGTCCTAGGTGAGCCTTTGTTTTCTAGGGAAGAGAGTTCTTCAGTTATAGATACATGAGTTGTGGATCTTAGTAGATTTCTGGATAGAAGTGGCTCTCTAGGCGCATGGCATTAGAGCCTCTGTGAGTAGGGCATATGCCAAAATCTGCAACTGACCAGCCATTGTGGGGCCTTGAATAGAGATCGGTCTCTCAAAGAGCTTGATGTGGTAGCCCTTGGTTCTGCCTCCATTTAGTTTTCACAACACTGACGATCGAGCTTTTGGTTATTCTGGAAGAGGTGAGGTGCAGATTCCACTGTTCCAGTATCCTGGAAGGGGATGACCAGCCTGCTTTTTTGGAAATGCAAAAAAAAAAAAAAAAAAAAAAAAACAGCCTATAGCGCAATCCAAGGCTAGGGTTGCCAACCTCCAGGTACTAGCTGGAGATCTCCTGCTATTACAACTTATCTCCAGCCGATAGAGGTCAGATCACCTGGAGAAAATGGCTGCTTTGGCCATTGGACTCTGTGGCATTGAAGTCCCTCCCTTCCCCAAACCCCACCCTCCTCAGGCTCTGCCCCAAAAACCTCCTGCCGGTGGTGAAGAGGGACCTGGCAACCCTACCCAAGGCCCAGGTAGGTGTTCTTCTCCAAAGGGAACAGTGAAGCCTGACATCTAGTGAGGATCTAATGGCACCAGAGCTCAGTCTTCTGCAGAGGAAGGCTTTTAGCCAGCCGGGGAAACAGCTTTAGTTGAAGGCATCTGCTCGGCTCCATCTTCCCTTCCATTTTTGAACAGCCCAAGCAGCAGGAGTGACTTCCAAAGCTGCTCTGCAAATAAACTCTAATAGTTTTTCCTCCTTGCATTTATGTGATTAGGGGGTTCGTTTGACTGGCATTATGATGATAAATGGCAAGCTCATTGCATCATTACATTGCGCAGTAATGCGTAGTCAGAAACATTTCTACTCATTAAAGGGAAGGCAGCCAGGCGGACAGGCACGAGGACCCAGCCGGCACGCAATGCTATTTGCATGCAGCTGGCTTGCCTGGGGAGGAAATGGGTTTTTCAGGAGCCCATCCCTGGGAGGAGTTATGCTGTACGCTCTTCCCCCATCCCAGAAACTCCTCTCCAAGATTCCCAGAGCAAGACCTTAGGAAGTGCATGCTGAGGACCTGCAATTATTCTATGGGTATTACCCAAGAGCCCCATGGCGCAGAATGGTAAACTGCAGTACTGCAGTCCAAGCTCTGCTCACAACCTGAGTTCGATCCCAACGGAAGTTGGTTTCAGGTAGCCAGCTCAAGGTTGACTCAGCCTTCCATCCTTCTGAGGTTGGTAAAATGAGTACCCAGCTTTCTGGGGGTAAAGGGAAGATGACTGGGGAAGGCAATGGCAAACCACCCCGTAAACAAAGTCTGCCTAGTAAACGTCAGGATGTGACATCACCCCATGGGACAGGAATGACCCTGTGCTTGCACAGGGGACCTTTACCTTTATTGCATAGTTCCTCCCTTTTGGGAACTCAGTGAGAGTTTGCAGGAACACTTCCCATAGGCTCAATATATACAGTCTATTAACCCACTAGGCACCAAATCACAACATGGTGAATTAACACCTACCAGATATCTACAGACTTTCACAAAAGTCACACCAATCACATAAAACACATTTAGAAACCAGCAGTTGATAGTCCATTTGAAAACCAGCCGTACATATGAACCAAAGTTCTTCAGTAGCATCCAGAAACTTCCATGTACCGCCCAAACAATCTATCTTCTGTCAGACTGACAGAATAGCAGGACAGGGAATGCACCTTCTGGGTTTAGGTTCCACCCTAGCAGTAGACGAGCAGGATTCAAGTCCAGTAGCACCTTAAAGGTAAAGGTAAAGGTCCCCTGTGCAAGCACCCGGTCATTCCTGACCCGTGGGATGACATCACATCCCGACGTTTCCTAGGCAGACTTTTGTTTTACGGGGTGGTTTGCCAGTGCTTTCCCCAGTCGTCTATACATTACCCCCAGCAAGCTGGGTACTCATTTGACCGACCTCGGAAGGATGGAAGGCTGAGTCAATCTTGAGCCGGCTACCTGAAACCAACTTAGAACCTTAGAAACCAACAAAGTTTCCGAGGCTGATGAAGCTACAGCCTGGCGAAAACGTGGAACCTAAATCCGGAAGGTGCGTTTCCTGTCCTGCTATTCTGTCAGTCTGACAGAAGATAGATCATTTGGGCAGTGCATGGAAGTCTCTGGACGCAACCGAAGAACTTTGGTTCATATGTGCGGCTGGTTTTCAAACGGACTATAAACTGCTGGTTTCTATATGTGTTTTATGTGATTGGTGTGACTTTTGTAAAAGTCTGTATATATTCACCATGTTTTGATTTGGTGCCTAGTGGGTTAATGTGTGAGTGTAAAGTGTCGTCAAGTCGAATTGTGGTGACCCCTTTTGGGGTTTTCATGGCAAGAGACTAACAGGTGGTTTGCCAGTGCCTTCCTCTGTATAACAACCCTGGACTTCCTTGGTGGTCTCCCATCCAAATACTAACCAGAGCTGACCCTGCTTAGCTTCTGAGATCTGATGAGATCAGGCTAGCCTGGGCCATCCAGATAAGGGCCTAGTGGGTTAATAGACTGTATATATTGAGCCTTCATGCTGCTTTCTTTATATTTAGTAACCTCCAGGTACTAGCTAGAGATCTCCTGCTATTACAACTAATCTCCAGCCGATAGAGATCAGTTCCCCTGGAGAAAATGGCCGCTTTGGCAATTGGACTCTGTGGCATTGAAGTCCCTCCCTTCCCCAAACCCAGCCCTCCTCAGGTTCTGCCCAAAAAAACTCCCGCCGGTGGCAAAGAGGAACCTGGCAACCCTAAGTTCCCAAGAGCTGGCAGCCACCCTAGCTGAATGAACAGGAAACATGAGTGTGCATGCATAAGCATTTGCGTGTGTGTGTGTGTGTGTGGTTGCCAGTTACTGAATCAGACCATTGGTTTATTGGGCATAGAGTTGCCATGCCTCTCTCGGCCCCTGGCAGGGGCAGGTGTGTGTGTGTTGCCAGCTCCAGGTTAGGAAGCTCCTGGAAATTTAGAGGTGGGGAGGTTAGGGACCTCAGTGGGGTATAATGTCAAAAGGTCCACCCTTCAAAGCAGCCATTTTCTCCAGGGGAACTGGTCTCTGTGGTCTGGAGATGAGCTGTAATCCCAGGAGATCCCCAGGCCCCACCTGGAGGCCAGCATCTCTAACCAGGTGCCAGTCTATGACTGGCAGAGGCTCTCCAGGTCTCAGGCTGAAGAAGGACTTTTGCAACCCCTTCCCCCTAAGGTCCATTGAACTGGAGATGCCAGGGACTGAACCCCAAATCTTCCTTGCACAAAATATGTGCTCCAAAAGTGAGCTCTAGCACTTGCCCTCATTCAACCTGTGACTAGGTTGTAACGTTTTAGACTGCAGGTAGAAGCTCATAAGACTGGTGTTCTTCCACACACACGTGACAAAGTCCGTGGAATGCTGGACTGCACTGAGCAAAACTCCGAAAGTAGTGTGGCTTTAAAACCAGGGATGTTATGAAAACTCTGACCCTGTTGCATTAGCTTGAAGATCCAGGTTTCCGTTTTGCGTCTCCTTTGTGCGAAATGAACTGGAGGGTCTTTATTTTTGTGCTATTACCTGTTTCCTCGTGCTGAATTTTCCCATCAAAAACTGAAAAATCCATTAATGTTAGTTTTGCATTGGTTATGCATAAAATAGCATTTAAGTAGTGTAATAGTAACCAAGGAATCTGGAACAGCAGCTGTGAAAATGAGCTTCACCCCCCCCCCATTATGAACATTTTTTGTAAAAGGGAAAAAATAATGAAAAAAGGGATACAATGATGTTTCTTCTTAATCCAGTTTGCTCTACGTCTTTAACTCTAAAGAAACAACAACTGTAGTGAGAGCCAGCGTGGTGTAGTGGTTAACGTGTCAGACCAAAATATGGGAAACCCAGGTTCGAATCCCCACTCTGCCATAGAAGCTTGCTGGGTGACTTTGGGCTAGTCACACACTCTAAGCCCCAACCCTGGCTAGTATTTGGATGGTAGATGTCCAAGAAATACCAGGGATGTGACAGGGAGGCAGGTAAAGACAAACCTTTACCTCTGAATGTCTCTTGCCTTGAAAACTCTGTGGGGTCGTCAAACGTCAACTGTGACTTGATGGCAAAAAACAACGGTGGAACTAAAAAATAGCCAGCCAATGTGAGCACTGAGGAAGGGGATGGGGGCATTATTCAGTGTGGTGTAGTGGTTAAGAGCGGTGGTTTGGAGTGCTGGACTCTGGTCTGGAGAAGCAGGTTCGATTCCCCACTCCTCCACATGAGCAGCAGAGGCTAATCTGGTGAACTGGATTTGTTTCTCCACTCCTAAACATGAAGCCAACTGGGTGGCCTTGGGCTTGTCACAGTTCTCTCAGAACTCTCTCATCCCCACCCACCTCACATGGTGTCTGTTGTGGGGAGGGGAAAGGGAAGGTGATTGTAATCTGGTTTGATTCTCCCTTAAGCGGTAGAGAAAGTTGGCATATAAAAACCAACTCTCCTTCTCCTTCTCCTCCCCTGGTTGAAAATCCCTCCCTGAGATGTTTCAATCCCAAATTGGGGGAGGGGGTGAAAGCACCAGTATTTTTCCAGTCTTTAAATCAGTTTAGCAGCTCTATTTTTTAAATCAGGAAAACTTCCCAGGATCGTGGCCCAACGGTAAGGGCCGGAGCTGTGGCTTAGGGGTAGAGCAACTGCTTTGTATGCAGAAGGTCTCAAGTTCTAACCCCCAGGATCTTCAGTTAGAAAAATCAGGTGATTTGAAAGATCTTGACCAGAGACATTGGTGAGCAGCTGCCCATCAGAGTAGACGAGTCTGACCTTGATAGACTGATAATCTGACTTGGTAAACAGCAGCTTCCTGTATTCATAGACTGGACTTACTCACAGCTGTTATTTTAGGGTGAAATTATACACACAAAATTGTGGTCATGGAGCACCAGTGTCATGTATAATTTTGGCCATCGCCCACACATATGCATACACGGCAGAAACGTCTCCCTGCATGTTGCCCAAATCCCAGGTGTGTTTTTTCCCCTTCTTTAAAAAGTATATATAAAACATGCTTTCCTCTCTCCTCCTTCTCAAAAGGTTAAAGTGGTAAAGATCAACTTGCAGGTGGATAATAGAATGACAGGGCCTCGTAAAAGGGAAACAGAAGCTATGGAAAAAGTGTCGGGGATTTCTGTCGCAGCCAGTGGGAGCAATAGTGACCCCCTGTGAACTCAATTTGCTCTGCATCTTTAAGCTTACAAAAAACACTCCAGACTGCTGTGGGACTCCTTGCCTGGCTTAGAAAGGTTTCCCCAAGAGCTCTAGCAAAGTCTCCTCATACCAATGTATCAGGCCTTGGTCCAATTCTAACGCAATGCTAGCGGGCAAGGTAATTGACCCATGCAGGGCTGCACGCACTCTTAGCAGCTCAGTTAAAACTGGGGTATTTTATGCATGGCTGTTTCACTCACCATCACCCCTCTGATGACTTCGGGTCTTTGTGTTGATTATGTGTGCCATTTCCAACAGTCAGAGGTCACCTCACTCTCCCGTTTTCAGAGACCCGTTTTATCTCGAATTTGAAAACACAGACAAAATGCGGGGAAAGGCAGGGGGAGAGCTAGGCGACCTCTGATGGTCGGAAACAGCATGCATAATCATCACAAAGACCTGAAGTCATCGGAGGGGTGACAGCAAGTGAAAAAGCCATGCATAGAAGTCCTGAGTCTTCAGTTAGCTACACTGGCAGAATTAGCACTCAAGATCTGTGTCCTGAGCTGGCATGCCAAGATTGCACCTCCAAAGAAAAACAGCCTAGTGTAAACACTTGGCATGTGCAACATTACACAGGTAGGTTTGTCTTTGCCACAGGCACCCAGAATTCTGTCTCCTCCATCTGTATCTCATCTTGCAGAATAAAGCTTAAATCTCAGCACGTGTGGCCAAGGAATGAATCAGGTGAATCTGAAGACTCAGGGGCGAACTTCACAGGCAACTGCCTCTCTTGAGACTCCCCTAGAGAGCAAGGATACCTTCATCCTCCATGTCTGAAGAGGCAGCCCTTCCCTCGGTCTCAAACTCCCTGAAACCATCTGCACTTCAAGAGGGTTCTTCTCTGCTTTCCTACTAAGTCAGCAAGGGACGTGCCTGCTGTGTAGAGCTTCCAAGGTTGAGCTACAAACTATAAGAACATAAGAAAAGCCCTGCTGCATCAGACCAAGGCCCATCAAGTCCAGCAGTCTGTTCACACAGAGGCCAACCAGGGGCCTCTAGGAAGCCCACAAACAATATGACTGCAGCAGCATTACCCTGCCTGTGTTTCGCAGCACCTAATAGGCATGCTTCTCTGGTACTAGAGAGAATAGGTATGCATCATGAATAGTATTCATTTTGACTCATAGCCATGGATAGCCCTCTCCTCCAGGAACATGTCCCTTCCCCTCTTAAAGCCTTCCAAGTTGGCAGCCATCACCACATCTTGGGCAGGGAGTTCCACAATTTAACAATGCATCGGGTGAATAAATACTTCCTTTTATCTATACACTATTACAAAATAATTACATTTATTGCAAGGTATACCCTATTATATTGTTACAAACACAGGGCCTGGACTACAGGCTATCAGATATAAATATAAATATTAGATATACACAGTTGATATACAATCAGTGTAAATAACCAGTGCTAAATCAGATGCATTTCGGCCTGAATAGGCCTTCCTCAGTGGTCATAAATACAGAAAGTTATTTAAAAAATCCGGAAATAGACTTTATGAGTTACGTTTTATCTGAAAATAGAAAACCATTAAAAAGGGAGACAAAAAAGAAAGCCAAATTAATTTTACTCATATCATAACTAGCCTGGTTTAGCATTGGTCATTTACATTGATTGTATATTAACTGTATATAAGAATTTTATAACTGATATTTTTATATGTAGCCTGTATTCCAGGCCCTGTGTTTTTAACAACTTTATAGTGTACACCTTGCAATAAATGTAATGATTTTGTTACAGTGTATTGTTTGTAGCTCAACCTTGGATGCTCTGTCCACATATTTGGTTCAGTTTTTTGCCCCTTTTTCGTTGTTCTATTGATGTGTCTGCTGTATCCAAATGTGTCCCTCTAGAATAGAGCGAGCTTCTAGATGCAGCATGGAAAGACATACCTCCAGTGGGACTACTGAAGCCCTCAGACAGCCTCCGATCTCCCTTGGAGTACCTCTCCATTCTCAACTCACTAGTTGGTCTGTGTCCAACCTCTACGGAGCTATCCATGGTACTGCTGTGCTGCTATTGCTGGTCAACCAAGACTCCTGCAACCTCTGGATGGTGCATCCTCTGAGGTTCTGATGATCTTATGGTCAACCAGAGCTTTGTCCCTGACCCTGTCGTGATTTAGACTTTTTGATATCAAGTTGCTTACTTTCTCGTCTGTTCTTCAGAACCTATTTAAAAAGGTATGGAGCAGAGGCATTTTTATGGTAAGAACTTCCTTAACTCAATGCCCGGCCTCTGGTAGATGAAATGCCGTTTCCCTCAGTGTTTCTGAAAAACAGGAAATTATCACTGATGTAATCTTTTGCGGGTTCATGAATGGGACATATTTGAGTCAGATTTCAATTAGTTACAACCCAACTCACTGCTCATTCTCGCACAGGTGCCCAACACTATGGTCTTGAAGTAGTAAATCCATGTTTGGGCTACACCAAAATGCAAGAAAGGCTGATAGGACTGACTGTTCCTAGAGCAACTACCCTATGAGGAGCGGTTAAAGTACTTAGGGCTGCTTAGCTTGGAAAGAAGGTGGTTAAGGGGAGACATGTCAGAGGTCTATAAAATTATGCATGGTATGGAGCGAGTGGACAGGGAGAAGCTTTTCTCCCTCTCTCATAATACTAAAATGCGGAGACATCTGCGGAAGCTGGAGGGTGAGTGATTCAAAACAGATAAAAGGAAGTCTTTCTTCATACAACGCATAGCTAAATTGTGGAACTCCCTGCTCCAGGATGTGGTGATGGCAGCCAACTTGGAGGGCTTTAAGAGGGGAGTGGACATGTTCATGGAGGATAGGGCTATCCATGGCTACTAGTAAAAATGGATGCTAGTCATGATGCATACCTATTCTCTCCAGGATCAGATGACCGTGCCTATTACATTAGGTGCTGTGGAACACAGGCAGGATAATGCTGCTGCAGTCATCTTTTTTGTGGGCTTCCTAGAGGCACCTGGTTGGCCACTGTGTGAACAGCCTGCTGGACTTGATGGGCCTTGGTCTGATCCCAGCAGGGCTTTTCTGATGTTCCTATGTTCCCGTACACAACACATTTCTTGAATGTAAAAATATTAATAAGTATGGTCCAGAATCCTTCTTAATGATGGGTTAGTTTGTACATGAAGGTCATTCTAATTATATGTAGCAAAATTGCAATTTCACACATACACAAAAGAAACAATAGAAACAGAAGCTGGAATTAATAATCAGAAAACATTTAAAACTCTCTCAAATTGTTGAGTCTTGGCTTTAATGAGGTACAAAGCAGGCTGCAGTAAGACAGTCTCAAACTGCTAGCTGAGGGCATGGGAACATCCCAAGAAAAAGAGGTGAAGTTTTTGCAAAGCCAGACAGGGAAGCATAATGGCTGGTGGAAATTGGATATGCTGTCTGCTTTGGGAGCAAATTTGACAAAGCTCTTTTCACGCAACCCTACATCTGCATTTGTGCCTCTGCAGCTGTTGTGGGCTGGCACTTACCCTCAGCTGACTTCAGAAATACCATTGCAAAAGACACCCCAAGTCTCCAATCCCCTCCCTTCACATCAAACCCAACCTTGCAAATGTACCCAGGGATCCTCAATGACACAGGGAAGGGCTGAACGTAACAACATGTTTCACTTTCCTCTCCTCATAGTCTGTCTCCCTGTATGGTAGGCTAGCATGTTTGAAGAATTGTCTCCGCAGTCCGGTGGAAGAAAACTGGATTTAGCAATGTGGTTGTGCCGCTGAGTTACCCAGCTTGCTGGGCATAAAGTGTAGAATGACTGGGGAAGGCAGAAGAAGAGTTGGTTTTTATATGCCAACTTTCTCTACCACTTAAAGGAGAATCAAACCGGTATACAATCACCTTCCCTTCCCCTCCTCACAACAGACACCCTATGAGGTAGGTGGGGCTGTGAGAACTGTGACTAGCCCAAGGCCATCCAGATGGCTTTGTTTGTAGGAGTGGGGAAACCAATCTAGTTCACCAGATTAGCCTCCGCCGCTCATGTGGAGGAGTGGGGAATCAAACCCGGTTCTCCAGATAACAGTCTACTGCTCCAAACCACTGCTCTTAGCCACTACACCATGCTGGCTCTCGTGTTGATGATGCCTGTGTGTGTGTCTGTATTCTTCTATTTGCTGGTTGTCTTCCTGAGAAGGGAAGGAAATTGACACTTTTTTTTTACAAAGGTGGTTTGACATTTTCTTGCCTATTTTCAAATTTCCTCGGCACCACAAGCTGTTTAGCTGCCACTTCGGCTCTTATTGAATTAAGGGAGCTGGGTGGGAAGGGTGGGGGAGAGGTATCAATTCTCTCTCCATATGTTGCTTTGGTTAAAAAAACACAGCTCACTAAATGCTACGGTGTATATAAGGAAAGGGGCTGGGGCTGGGGGGAGGAGGAAGAAAGATAAATCCATCGGCTAACAAGATAAGTACCTTGTTCCTCCATCTGTTACCGCTGTGTCCTTATCTGGGATTGGAGTGTGGCAGTAGTGATACATCTTGTGTCAGGTATTATATTCCAAACTCACATGAATGAATTTTCATGCTGGGAGCAATCTATGATCCAGGCTATGGCCTTCGCTGTGCTTGTCCAGAAGCACTTCCTGTCTCTTTGCATTGCAAAGCCGATTTGAAGCTCCAGCCAAGGAGAACCTGAAGAGCTTTTGGTGACAAGCGGTGGCGTCTCTATGGCTAGTCTCTGGGAGCATCCAAGTGGCAGCGTCCTGAGCTCCCAGTTCAGCCCAGATGCCCCGAGCTGGATTTATGGTGAAGCTTTGCACCTTGCTCAAACAGGGTGCCTCCTTTCAGGGCCCTGTGACACAGCTCAGACTGTTGTGGTCTAGTGTTTAACCAGAATTGCATCTAATGTTATGGAGTTACATACAGTGGGAATGCTTGGGGGAACTGGAACTTGTAGGGAAGAAGAAGAGTTGGTTTCTATGACTCAATTTATTTCTAATTTAAGGAGTCTCAAACCGGTTTACAATCTCCTTCCCTTCCTCTTCCCACAACACACACTTTGTGAGGTAAGTGTGGCTGAGAGAGTTCAGAGAGAACTGTGACTAGCCCAAGGTCACCCAGAAGGCTTCATGTGGAGGAGTGGGACAACCAACCCAGTTCACCAGATTAGAGTCTGCCATTCATGTGGAGGAGGGAGGAATCAAACTCAGTTCTCTGGTTCTCTTAACCACTACACCATGCTGGCTCTCACGCTCTTAACCACTATACCACACTTACTCTTGTGCTGGAAAGAAGTGCTGTGGGTATGTGGATTGGAGGAGTTGAATAGGCCACATGTAGACATCTGAGCCTGGAGATCTCCTGGAATTACAACTGATCTCCAGACTACAGAGATTACGTCCCCTGGAGAAAGTGGCAGCTTTGGAGGGTGGACTCTATGGAATTATATCCCGCTGAGGTTGCTCCCTTCCCAAACCCCACCATTTCCCAGGCTCCACCCCCAAATCTACAGGTGTTTCCCAGCCTGGAGCTGGCAACCCTCTATCTGCCCCCTTTGAACTGTGTCAGAACCAGTCTGCTGTAGTTATGCGAAGGACTGGGATCGGCAAGATCAGGGTTCAAGTCACTACTTCAGCCATGAAAATCCCAAAGGAAAAGCAAAAATAACATCTACATCAAATGTGCATGGTGCATTTATTTGAGAAAAGTGAACAACTCTGTCATGTGAGAAAACTCCCCATAGTAAGTGCATTGTGTAGACTACGGTCTTTTATGCATGGCTGTTTCACTCGTCGTCACCCCTCCAATGACTTCGGGTCTTTGTTCGGATTGTGCATGACATTTCCAACCATCAGAGGTCGCCTCACTCTCCCCTGCCTTTGCCCGCGTTTTCAGAGACCTGTTTTATCTCGAATTTGAAAACGCGGACAAAACGCGGGGAGAGCGAGGCAACCTCTAACAGTCGGAAACGGCATGAATAATCAACAGAAAAATCTGAAGTCGTTGGAGGGGTGACAGCGAGTGAAACAGCCATGCCTAAAAGACCTACCCCTATGTCTATGGGCCTATTCCACACCCAAGAATTACCAGGAATTATCCTTATCATTCCTGCTTTGCCTTGGAATGAAAGTTCACCTGAAGCCATTTTAGCTTTCCTGATTTCTGTGGCCCCAGCTTACCAAAAAGGAAGAGACTGTGGCAAGATGTTTAGCAGCTCCAGTTAGAGGTTCCTGACTGCAGGAGAAGCCATCTTACAACTCCTCCTGTTGCTCAGCTTTGATCCTCATATGACTTCTGTAACTACTAGGTCTCTCTCCCCTTCCGATTTGTTCTTCGTCTGTGCCTTAGAACGCTGACCCTTAAAGAGTAAGCATGAGCTCTCTGTCGCACAGGCTTCTTGTCTCACGCATAAGAGGAATCGTCACTGCTGTCTTGTTCATTCTTGAGACCCCAGAATCGGTGGCGCACTTGGAAGACGACTGCTAACAGATGCTGACAGGGGGCGGAGGATGGGAAGACAGCCAAGCTCCCTTCTATGCAGGCATTCCTTATTGCAAATCTAGGTGGAGCCCTGCACAGAAAAGACAGCGATCCGTCTTCCTTAGAAAATGCAGTATCCTTGATTTTGCTTCCCTCATGTAGGCAGTTTCTAGCCCCGTATCCTTGTTGGTTGGAAAGCTATGATCAGGAGAAGGTATTCAAGCATTATGATATATGTGACTAAAGTGATATCAGTGAAGAATGCATGCAATCAGATTGAAGTGCAGAGAGTGTGAACGTGCAGGAATTTGGTGCATGTATCCTGACCTGGATGACCCAGGATAGCCTGATCTTGTTAGATCTCAACAGGGATGGCCCTGATTAGTATTTGGATGAGAGGCCACCAAGGAAGTCCAGGGTCATTCCATAGAGGCAGGCAACGGCAAACCACCTCTGATGGTCTCTTGCCTTGAAAACCCTATGGGTAGGGTTGCCAGCTCTGGGTTGGGAAATACCTAGAGAATTTTGGGGCAGAGCCTAAGGAGGGCGGGGTTTGGGGGAGGGGAGGGACTTCAATGCCATGGAGTCTAATTGCCAAAGCAGCCATTTTCTCTGGAGGAACTGATCTCTTATCGGCTGGAGATCACTTGTAATAGCAGGAGATCTCCAGGTAGTACCTGGAAGTTGGCAACCCTACCTGTGAGGTCACCATACGTCGGCTGAGACTTGATGATCCTTTCTGCCACCATCCTACTGCTCCACTCAGCAATGAATGTAGCCAACTCCAGCCTATGGAACCCTCCTTGGATGGAAGTGGCTCTTCCACCAGAGAAAGAGCTACTTACATTGGAGGGAGGCTTCAAGCGTTGCTGAGCAGAGTGGCAGGGTACAGGCCAGAGTCCTTGTACCATGCTCAGCTGGCATAAATGGTCGGATGGCGAATGCATTGGCCTGTCACTGTACACGTTTTCTGCTTGGGGACTCTATAAGGGCAATAGATGACATTTACCTGGAGGTGATGCCTGTTAAATAGGGACCATCCAAAACATCTCTGATCAACTCTCCTCTGACATCTGCTGGCTTTCCTCCATAAGTAACCAAACAATGTGTGAGATGTTTGGCATGTGTGTAATGATGGCAGCTTTCTCCACATCTCATGCATATGTGCGTAGTCGCTGATTTTTGTATAGGTTCTGCGTTAAAGGTTCATTAACTGCATGCAGATTTCATGAAATGTTTTTGAAGGGTGTCAACAGGATGTCATCACAGGGTGGGGGGGGAAACACCTAAGGGCTTGTACAGTTGTCTGCTGCAGGGCGCTCACGACTGGAAACCTTTAAAGCTCTGGGTTTATTATTTTTTTTAAAAGGGCCTTTTCTTTTCTGGAGTAAAGCTGGTAGATGGCCGGGCTCTTTCTTGCCACATCTCTCCTGGGTTCTGGGGCATATAACAATAACCACTTCTTTGGGTATTTCTAAGGCAACTATCACTAAGGCGATAAAGAATTCTCATGCATTTGGTTATAATTAAGGCTGAAATAAATCCACAGCACTTGAAGTCTCCAAGGTTGTTTATGCATGGGAGTTTTACCTGAGGTTCGTTGCTCGCTGGACCCACACTTTCCTGTTGGGAATCTATGCACCAGCAGTCTCCAAGCTCAAATAAAGTCCCCGTCCCTTTAAATGCTGCTTTGTAATTGGCTTACTTTGTAGAGCTTACTGTGAGAGAAAATCCCCCCACCAAAAAACCCCAATTGCTGCATAAAAAACACATTTTAAGAACAAAAAATGGAGCAATCTGAAGGGGGGAGGGAGAAATCCAAACCTCAGTTTTTAAAAGACTTTCTTCTGCTCAGAAAGAGTTCCAAAGGAGCAGGAAGCATTTGCATCCCCGCCTCTTTACGCACTGCTTTGTAATTGGCTTTGAAAGAAACCAAGCTTGTGTTTCCCGCTCTTTGCCATATGCATGGGGATTTCACCCGGGCTGAGCTCAGGGGAGAGGGAAGAATCGGGTTAACAGAGGAATGAGAAGTCCCGGGATTTGTGAGGTCTGGCAACGAGGTCATCTCTAATGGACGGAAAAATCATGCATAACTCCAGGGAACAACCAAGATAGACTGGGGGCAAA
The DNA here is from genome assembly GCF_029931775.1 of Euleptes europaea. Lineage (NCBI taxonomy): Eukaryota > Metazoa > Chordata > Lepidosauria > Squamata > Sphaerodactylidae > Euleptes > Euleptes europaea. Next base: position 11,346,939 of record NC_079325.1, on the reverse strand, counting down.
CATGAGTGAAAGTACCCATGCATAAATGACCCAAGATAATTTTAACAAGCTTTCTGATTTATCTAGCCTGTTTGAAATATTCATACGTGCTTCAGCCTGCATTACCCTTCAGAGAGAATGTTTGTGGGACAGGTCCTATCAAAATGTAACGTGTCTTTTGACCTCTCTAGGGGAGCCGAGAGCAGGGATGTCAAACATAAGGCCCACGGGCCAGATACAGCTTCTTGAGAGCTCTTATCCAGTCCATGAGCCAGCTGAAGCAGCCCCCACTCTTGCTCTGGGCTGGCGAGGCATTGCCTGTCCCAACCAAGTAGCATTTATGCCATATCCGCCCCTCTTAAGAATTGAGTTTGACGCCCCTGGCCTAGAGTGTTGCATACACGCACACCCCACTATGCTTTAAAGTTATGGGAGGGAGTCAGTGAATTGTGTACTTTAACCCTCTGGAACATAGCATTAAATGTTGCAGGATCCTCAAGTTGGAAGAAGGCTCAGAGAGCACCTAACCCAACCCCCTACTCAGCTGAGGATGACCACTATTGAAACATCCCTGACACGGGACTATTCAGACTCTGTTTGGAAACCTCCAGTGGAGAAGAATCTACCACCCCCTGAGGCAATTTATTCTCCTGTCAAACAGCTCTTATTAGGAAATTCTTCCTAATGCCTGAGCGAAATTTACTTTCCTGTAATTTGAACCCATTATTCATAATCTTTCCCTCAGGAGCAACAAGAAACGAATCCCTACCGCCTTCTGAATGACAGTTCTTCAGATAGCTAAAGATTGCTATCGTATATCCCCCCCCCCCTTAATCATCCGTTACATAAACTGGGCTTCTTTCAACCATCCATCACAGAGCTTGGTGTTCAAGCTCTTCACGTTCTTGTCGCTCACCTCTGAATGCTTCGTTGCGAACGCCCCTTCCTGACTGATAATTACCTCTCCAAAGTGAGCCAATCCCATAATTTCACGAGGCCACTCGAACCATTCTTGTTCTTCCCATAATCACACACTTCCCCCTCCCATATTGACCACGTTTGTGTGGTTTTGCATCTCTCAGATCTTGCTCGTGTTTTCCTAATGCTCATATATTTATTTTATTTATTTGTTACAATTTTTTTTAGATTTTTACCCTGCTCTCTTCCTGGCCAAAGCCATATTTACAGTGTCTTTGGTCCCCTTCACCTTCATCTTGTGCTGTACTGTGTCATGATGGAAGGAACTCGGGCTGAGGTGTAACCTGGGATTTCAGAACGTGGGGTAGATTTTGTAGGCTCATGGCACTTGAGGAGGAGGAAGAAGAAGAAGAGTTGGCTTTTATATGCCGACTTTCTCTGCCACTTAAGGAAGAATCAAACTGGCTTACAATCACCTTCCCTTCTCCTCCTCACAACAGACACCCTGTGAGGTAGGTGGGGCTGAGAGAGCTCTTCATCATCATCATCCTTTGCCAGAGGAGAAAAACAAGGACATTATTCTGTCTGGTCGTCGTTGAACTGAATGGGAGATGCGCAGGACCCTTTTAGCTATATTTCAAGGATGCTGGAAGTAAAGAACCTCACAGTAGAATATGGCTGTCTTGAACTGTTACTTTATTTTTGTTTTCTGATGCCGTACTGAATAATTCAAAAAGAAGCCTACTGCTGTCTTCTCCATTCTGTATTTTTACATGTGTTTGATTTGATGTTTGATAACCTTGATCACCCTTGAGAGCAGGGATTGGAACGAAAGTAGGTGTTGGGTGTTCTTTTTAGGAAGGTTGGGTCTCTGGGTTTGACCCAGAGTTTCAGAGGTTTAGTTGCTTTCTCAAGATCTACAGGCAAAGGAGTTAAATCTCAAAGTGAAGAGCCAGAAACAAGAGGGCAAAATTTTTTCTGTTGGGCCCAACCACAGCTGTATCCTGAAATTATATGGACCCCTAGCTTTCCTTCAGTACAACTAGGGAAAGAAATGAGCATTAAAAACCTATTGAAATTATCATAACAACAAAATACAGTGTAAAACAATCCACAAACATATCCACCACAAATACCAGTTAATGCTTTTTATTAAATGTATTGACCAATCAGATTTCAAAAATCATACACATTTTTCCTAGACAGCTCCAAGGAGAAAATTCCCCTCACTCCAACTCTTATAAATTATCTCCCACAACCTCTCTATTTTCTAGAGCTTTAATGACTGGAATTGAATTGAAGGTGACTCCGGATTCTTCCGATAGCCTGCAATATAAATGTTTGTGCTACAAAATTAAATTTAATATGATTTCCATTTGTTTATTCAGACGTAGATCCTTCAAATACCATATGAAATGAAAACGGGCTTCAGCGAAAGGCACTGATCCCCACCCCCAGCAATACAAAAGAGGGCTGCAATCTTTAATAAAGGGATACTCATCTAAGGTGGCAGTTCACATTATAGTAAACCCTGCCGTATACGGTTGGGAATGCCTGGCTGGTAAGCATGAATAGAATTGTACAGCACCGTTTGTGCTGACTATTCTGGGAGGTAGGGCTGCCAACCTCCAGGTGGTGGCTGGAGATCTCCTGCTATTACAACTGATCTCCTGCCAATTGAGATCCGTTCACCTGGAGAAAATGGCCAGTTTGGCAATATGACTCTATGGCACTGAAGTCCCTCCCCTCCCCAAACCCGGCCCTCCTCAGGCTCCGCCCCCAAAAACCTCTCACGGGTGGTGAAGAGGGACCTGACAACCCTACTGGGAGGGCCAAACTGTACTTCACCTACATGCTGTTTCCCTAATACAGATCCCATCTTTCAAGCTGCTGTTAGTCCTAGTGGGGGTCAGTGATCAGCAGCCATACCATATCTCTTCCTGTCCACGGCCAATGGCTGTCTCCCACCTCCACATTTTCTTTTTTAAGATTAAAGTATGCCATCATCATAACCTGTATCTTTGTCCTGAAGTTGAATTGTAATTAGTGGGCCTGACAATCAGAGGCATTGCATACTCTTTTTTTTTTAGGCTACTCTTTTTTGTGTGCGTTTGTGTTTTCTTTAAGAGTGAAAGAAAATATTCAAGATATTTCTTTCTACAAGTAAGTGGTAGCTTTTCTTAACTTACATTTTAATAATCTCACGCTCCCTTCATCTGCAACAATGCTTGGGTAATATGCACATTTTATTATGTAGTTTAATCTGATTTTCTGACTAGCCAGCTAAACATCCTTTTGCAATTGGTGGGTGGTCCTGCTTTAACTTTCCTTAGAGCTTTTCCCAGTTAAAAACATCCATCCAATGGTACAATGTGCCTATAACATTGTAATCCTGACTTTATTCCAAGTCAGAAGTCATTCTTGACAACCATGTTTTTCCCTCACAACAATCCAGTGATGGGGAGGAAGGGGGGAGAGAGAAAGAGACCACTTCACAGTTGTATGCGTGTGTGTACGTGTCATCCAGTCGCAGCTGACTTATGGTGACCCCTTGGGGTTTCAAGGCAAGAGACGTTTGGAGGTGGCTTGCTGTAGAGTCAATGGATAGGCAGAGAGCCTTAATTTGTAAATTTTGTAAATTTGTTTTTAAAAAATTGTAAAAGATTGGGGAGGACAGAAGCTATTCCAGAAGGGATGGAGCGTTGGAAGCAGTGCTGGAAGCAGTGGCTTGGCAGTTACTGAATGGGTGGGGAGGAGAAAACATAAAGCCCAGTTAGAGTTGCTGAACTTCTGGTGGTGAGGGCTGCCGAGAGCCACCATGGGCCCCCAGACAAAGATTCCTTCTGGGGGGGCCCATGTGATCCTCATCCAAACCCAATATCGTAACAAAAGAAATCCTTCATTTCTACTGCTCTGATGCTATCCCTTTGATGGGTAGATAGCTAATCTCGAGAATCTTCCTCCTGGCTGACACCTTCTCTCCACCCTTATCTCCATGCTTCACTCTTCTCTAGGGTTGCCAACTTCCAGGTCCTAGCTGGAGATCTCCTGCTATTACAACTGATCTCCAGCCGATAGAGATCAGTTCACCTGGAGAAAGTGGCTGCTTTGGCAATTGGACTTTATGGTATTGAAGTCCCTCCCCTCCCCAAACCCCACCCTCCTCAGATCCGCCCCAAAAACTTCCCACCGGTGGTGAAGAGGGACCTGGCAACCCTACTCTTCTCCATCTTGGCACCATGAGGGCAGGGCATGTATCCTACATCCTACATCTTTATCCATCCTAACTAGTTAGGCTAGGTAAGAATCCTGACTCTGCTTTGTCCTGTCTAGAATGGAGTTCCTTACGATGAAGGACTCGTATTAGTTTTGCAGAGATAAAGAGGCTCCTTGTGTAACTTTGTTTCTTAGAGGAGCACACAAAAATATAGCCTCCGCTGCTTCATGTGCCTTGAGCACTCTGCGGGCCTGATAGTCCAACAGTTCCAGCCCCTGGTTGACCAGGAGAAAGACACTACCAAGATGAAGGAAATGCTTGCATACACCATGAGCACCCCCCCTTCAGCTCTCTTAGATGATTATCTTTTTTCAGCTGAGGTGTGCTTTGTGTAGACACAAAGAAGCTTTCTGCTGTCCTTCATGTCCCGTGTATAAAGGTGCCATTCTTTATTTCCCCATCTGTTGAGCCTCAGTGGGTTTCACTCAACTCTGCGGAGGCTTCGAAATCCCAGCTCTAATTTCAATTAAGAGACCTGCATGGTTCCCTTCCCCCTCAGCCCAAGCTGAGGCTTTGGAATCCATTCTTAATCCCTACATTAGCCCTGATTCATCTGTTTCATGAGCATTATTATTGGCATCCCCTGGGGAAAAGGAGGAAAGAGGATCTGATGAGAGGATAAATACCATTTGTTTGTGTTTGTTTTCCATTCTACATCCTGATTGCATCCAGAGTGGTGGTAGGGTTTTTTTTTTTTTTTGACACAACAAATTATTAATAATTTCCCTGTTTCTGTGCTTGGATGTATGCCAGCAATAAAAGAATGTTAACAGATAGTGTCGAACTTCGTAACTGGGTGGGAGAAGGTGAGGATGGAAGAGGAGGAGGAGGAAATGAGTTATTTTTAGACTCAAATACTCTGCCTGGCGAAGGCAAGGTGTTTCTTGGCAGATGTTTGCGTCGCAGCCGTCTGCGCCATTTGTTCAGCGGCCTAACCACTGTGTTAGGAAGGCCATGAAGCAAAAACAAAATCAAGTATTTATCATTAGGGACAAGTATCCTGAATAGGCATGTAGATATGTACGCAGGGTAGGGTCCATCAAAGTCAGTATTGTCTGCTCAGACCGGCAGCAGGTCTCCAGGGTCTCAGGCGGAAGTCTTTCACATCACCTACTTGTCTAGTCCCTTTAACTGGAGATGCTGGGGATTGAACCTGGGACCTTCTGCATGCCAAACAGAGGCTCTACAAACTGAGCCATGGCCCCTCCCCAACCGAAGATCAGTTATAATAGTGGGAGGTCTCCAGCCGCCACCTGGTGGTTGACAACCCTAGAAGAGCAGCATGAATGTGTTTGTGGCAACTGCCCTGAGGTTTTTCTGGAGCATGTAGGGAAATGACTAGATTTGTGTCCAAAACTTCTGAAAACAGAAAGTCCTTTTTGCTGCACTTGAAACATCAATGCCAGGTAAGTAGTTTTCAGTGCAACCCTAAGGACACTTACCTAGAAGTAAGCCCCATTGAATAGACCTGGAACTGCACGGGACAGCTCTTCTAGACTCCCCTCTAGTATACTTTCCTTATCCACGTTACTGAGACCTTCTGCTCGCATGCACAGCATACACCTATGCTTATAAGGATGCGAAATGCAGGTCTCGATGCATTACCGAGAGCCGTAAGAACAGAAGCAACAGATTCAGTCTGTCTGCAGTTTGCCCAGCTGAGCTGTCAGTGTCCCTATCTGTATTTATACCGGCGACTAGCAAATAAGTAATATGCGAGTAACTAAACGGAACCTGTGTGGGTCCTTTTAATTTCTGCCAGGTTTTATTCAGCCTACTGTCGCTGACCCTAGTTGCTCCAATCCCCTCGCCCCGGGATCTCCAGCTGAAGGTGAAAGCAATCTCTTTCACCGCTGGAGCCTGGGGGCCGGATTTGTATTGATTTATTCAAGGGGAAGACACAAGCAGTATGTGTGTGTCTGTGTGTGTGTGTGTGTGTGAGGGGGGGATATTCCTCTCCTCCTGGTGAATTGAGCATTTGTGTATGTGGAATACCAAGTGGGGACCTGCCTAATCGGTTCAGGATTCCTCTGAAGCTCACCTCGCACATCTCTCCGGCTGGATTAAAGTAGAGGAGAAGAGCCGAGTCCCCAGGCACGACAACGTGCGAAGGGGTCAACTCGGAGGAGATGAAAACCTTCGAATCAATTAACAGCTATGGATTGCTGGAGAGCAGCTCCTGCTGCCTTCCTCGTGTCCTTCTCTCCCTTTCCCCTCCTTTTCTGAGCAGCCTTCTGCCCTAGGCGGTGAAGAAGAAAGCACCCGAACATTCTTTCTTTCTGCCACGAGGTGATGACCTGGCTCACCAAAGCCAGCCAACATTTGCTCCATGCCTGGAGGCGTTCCTGAGAAGGCCCCCGGGGCCGTTCTTGCCATCCAGTTGAGTGGCAAACTTTGCTTTATTGTACCTGGCACTTGCCAAAGGTTATACAAGACTCGGAGAATGTGAATGAGCTGGACGGGAGTTCCTCAGGGGGTTTCTGGGAGGTTATTCCCCTTCTCTTTTGGCACAAATGAAATCTCACTACTGTCAGGCTTCTGACAGGCTCTGTCATCCATGCTAATGCACTTGCAAACCAAGAGTAAGTGTAAGAGGAGAATGGAGGTGGAGAGAACATCCGTTTATTTTGTTAAAGTAAATATAGGGATGCCCTGACCTGGATAGCCCAGGCTAGCCTGATCTCGTCAGATCTCAGAAGCTAAGCAGGGTCAGCCCTGGTTAGTATTTGGATGGGAGACCACCAAGGAATACCAGGGTTGCTGTGCAGAGGAAGGCACTGGCAAACCACCTCTGTTAGTCTCTTGCCATGAAAACCCCCAAAAAGGGGTCGCCATAAGTTGGCTGCGACTTGATGGCACTTTACACACACAAATATAGGGATGGGGGGGAATTATTGGAGGATTCATAGAATCATAGAGTTGGAAGATACCACCAGGGTCATCTAGTCCAACCCCCTGCACAATGCAGGAAACTCACAACTACCTCCCCCACACACACCCAGTGCCCAGAAGATGGCCAAGATGCCCTCCCTCTCATGATCTGCCCAAGTTCATAGAATCAGCATTGCTGAAAGATGGCCATCTAGCCTCTGCTTAAAAACCTCCAGGGAAAAAGAGCTTACCCAAAGCAGTGGAGTTTAAAATGTCCACCTTCAACAACTCTCTTTCGCATCAGTGTGTCAGCTGAGGAACCCCCATCCTTATCACAATCAATTGATTACCCCTAATTTAATCAAATTACCTGCCACCGTAACAAAAGATAAAATAGTCTCCTTTTTGCTGGTGGATAGAGATCCCAGGACAACACTGGCGGTGGCCAAGTATCTCTCCACCATATTTTCCTTAAAGAAATAAAAGCTGCCCATTTACTGCTCAAGACCTTTGGGTCATGGGGGCTTGAAAAAGAAAAGGAACCCCCATCGTATCTTTCATGGCAACTCCACATGTTGCAGAGGAGTCCAGGAGCATATTCCAGGCTGCACGCACAGTTCACCCAAGGAGCTAGACAAAACTCGGAGGTCCCACCATTCCTCCTTGTGAAGCTGAGTCTTCGCTCTAGAGCACATCAAATGCTTTCTCCTGTGGTTGTTTATTATTGCAGATTGGAAGTGGTTGGTAAGTTCTTTTTCAGGGAAGCTTATCTGCTGCAGCTGACCTTTCCATTGGCAACCTTCTCGGGGTTCCCTGCAATACCACCTGTTCTCAAGCTGTGTCAAAGCCAAGCTCTCTATGTCCAGAACCCGTCCTCCTCATTTTAGAATTCCTAAATGTAAGCAGGACAAAACAGAGCCTGGGTGAAGGTTGTAGTGTTGTCCATTTGCAGAAGAGGGCAAGTACAACGAAGGAGAAGTGTTGGTTTTTTATACCACACTTTTCTCTACCTTAAGGAGTCTCAAAGTGGCTTACAATTACAATGAAGAAGTAAAAGAAGAGGTGGTTTTTATATGCTGACTTTCTCTACCTTTTAAGGAGAATCAAACCGGCTTACAATCGCCTTCCCATCCTCTCCCCACAACAGACACCTTGTAAGGTAGGTGTGGCTGAGAGAGTTCAGAGAGAACTGTGATTAGCCCGAGGTCACCCATCTGGCTTCATGTGTAAGAGCGGGGAAACAAACCTGGTTCTCCAGATTAGAGTCCACCACTCCTAACCACTACACCATGCTGGCTCTCAGGTAGAACTGGAACTGCACTGTGAATCAATTGTGTATGTGTGTTAAGGACCAGAAGAATGGTTGGGAGACATGCACTGATTTCATAAAAATTTGAAAAAGCAGTAACTGAAATCTAATGATTTTTCCACATATGTGTGTCATCTTTATACTACACACACCATACAGTAGAATTTAGGAACTAAACTGCCCATTAGTTGTCTATCCCACTATTCTAGAAAAGAATTTGATTCCCACCAAACATTCTCAATGGACACAATCCAATCGTCAGTGTAGTATAGGGGCATTAGAATTAGTCTTGAACCAAAGTGACTCAGTTCCAACCCCAGGTCAGGGGAGGCATGATAGAGTTCTATAAAATTATGCATGGTATGGAGAGAGTGGGCAGGGAGAACATAATACCCCCTCTCTCATAATACTAGAAGGCAGGGTCATCTGCTGAAGCTGGAGAGTGAGAGATTCAAAACAGATTAAAAGGAAGTATTTCCTCACACAACACATAGTTAAATTGTGGAACTCCCTGACCCAGGATGTGGTGATGGCTGCCAACTTGGAAGGCTTTAAGAGGGGAGCGGACATGTTCAAAGAGAAGAGGGCTATCCATGGCTACTAGTCAAAATGGATACTCATCATGATGCATATCTATTATCTCCAGTATCAGAGGAGCATACCTATTATATTAGGTCCTTCCTTCCTTCCTTCCTTCCTTCCTTCCTTCCTTCCTTCCTTCCTTCCTTCCTTCCTTCCTTCCTTCCTTCCTTCCTTCCTTCCTTCCTTCCTTCCTTCCTTCCTTCCTTCCTATTCTCTCCAGTATCAGAGGAACATGCCTATTATATTAGGTGCCGTGGAACTCAGGCAGGATAATGCGGCTGCAGTTGTCTTGTTTGTGAGCTTCCTAGAGGCACCTGGTTGGTCATTGTGTGAACAGACTGCTGGACTTGATGGGCCTTGGTCTGATCCTGCATGGCTTTTCTTATCTTCCTTCCTATTCTCTCCAGTATCAGAGGAGCATGCCTATTATTTGTTTTGAGAATAAAATGAGGAGGACCCCATGCATGTTCTGCTAAGTTCCTTTAATGAAGGACAGAGCAGAAATGTGAAGACAGAAATTTGTAGGTAGGCAATTCAGTCTCTTTGTGTAGCCGGCTGATCTTTTTGGTCCTGCGTTCCACTGCTTGGTCTCAAGTTAATCTTGCTCTGTTGGATTTGAAGTATCTTTGAGAGGAGGGCATTCTCATTTATTACGTATGATTAGGTTCATCTCTGCCCTTATACCTTGTGCTGCTGCTGCTGTGTTATCTCCTCTTGCTCCCTCTGTAGAAGGAGGTGGAAGTTCAAACAGAAAGGATAATAAATAAACCAAAGGAACAAAATGGAATTCAAGGCACATGTCTTTTGGGATTCAGAGGATGTCAAGCAGAGAGGTACTCGAGAATAGAGAGGAGAGGGGGAAACAATCGAGCCTTTGAATATTTGGGGAACTTGTTGTCTCTGTGCTTATACATCTGTGCCAACAGATTATGTGCTTAAAATTTTATTTTTCTCATCAGCTCAGCCAGCGTTGACAGTAATAGAGTTGCTAGGTGGCAGTTCATGCGCAAGATTAGCAACCTAGCACAAGAAATTCAGTGGGCTTGCAGGTGGGTGGGTGGCAGAGCCTCCAATTTGAATCCAAGTGCTGTGGTGGAACATTATTTAGGACTTGAAGAATACATCAGTTATGAGTTGGCTCATAAAGACCAGGGCTTGGAGCCCTTCAACCCATTGGGAGAGGCTATGGCTCAGTGGTAGAGCATATGCTTTCCATGCACAAGGTCCCAGGTAAGTTATGAATCTACAGTGAAAGGGTAAATTAGTACGTGATGTCATTGGAGAGCCACTGCCCCTTAGAGCAGACAATCCTAAAATGGATAGACCAATGGTTTGGACATGTGTTTAGACTTTGAAGATCAAGGAGTAACCCATCAACATTCACATCTACCATGAACATCCTCATTTCTTCTGATCTTCCATAGATAATCAATCTTCAATTCTTTCTCCCCTTTCCTTGATTCATCTTTCCTCCGTTTTCTTTAATGGTGCCCACTTTTTTATGGACAAGAGACCAACATAATGAAAATGGCTCAATTATAAAATGCGAAACACTGAAGAGCTCTTTTTGGTTCTCAGGTCCCGCCCAAGCCCTTTGCTCCTGCAGTTCTGCCAGCTTACTTCCTTAAATACCTCTGCCCGTGGTCTCTTGAATGGATGAAGCTGCCTATATTTCATACATTTTGATACTCCAAAGAGCTTAAGGTGGTGGACATCATTTTCCCCTCCTCCATTTTATCGTCACAACTCTGTGGTAGGTTAGGCTGAGAGAGAGACAGAAACAGAGTGGCTCAAGGCCATCCAGCAAGCTTCATAGAAGAGTGGGGGGGGGGGTTGAACCTGGATCCCCCAGATCTTGGACTGACACACTGACCACTACACCATACTTGCATTACACAATCACACCATTGGTATATTTAACTCAGCATTCTTTACTCTGACTGACAAATTGTTACTAATGACCTGCTACCCAAGATCCCTTAACTGGAGGTGGCAGGGATCATACCGGTGACCTTCTGCAGGTCACGCACATAATCGACCACTGAGCCAAGCCCCCTCCTTTTCTTATGCTGAACTTCCTCCAAACCTCCTCCTCCTCCAGGTCCCCAGCTCAGATCTCAGTTTTCCCCCTGAAGCCTTTTAGTTTATCCATCTCACCTTTCTCTGTTGCAACCCTGACCGCGATTGCATTTATACACAGTTCTCTCCTTCCCGCTGTGGCCTTCCCCATTGTGAAAATTTTAGATTGTAAGCTTCTCAGGTCAGAGACTGCTCCCTCTTGTGTTACTCTGTAAAGAGCCATGGTGTTGAGCTAAGAATAATTGACATTCCAATCTGGGGGTGTATCTGGGGAAGAAGAAGAGTTGGTTTTTGTATGATGACTTTCTCTACCACTTAAGGAAGAATCAAACTGACTTTCAATCACCTTCCCTTCCCCTCCCCACAACAGACACCCTGTGAGGTAGGTGGGGCTGAGAGAGCTCTAAGAGAACTGTGACTACCCCAAAATCACCCAGCTGGCTTCATGTGTAGGAGTGGGGAAACAAATCCAGTTCACCAGATTAGAGTCCGCCACTCATGTGGAGGAGTGGGGAATCAAACCCTGTTCTCCAGATCAGAGTCCACGGCTCCAAACCACTGCTGCTAACCACTACACCATGCTGGCTCTCCTAGGGAGACCTAGGTTGAATGGAGAAGAGGGGAAAGCTTTTGCATCCCCTCCCCCACCTCACCTCTGTCAAGAGAGACGCAAAAGATCTCTAAATCTCCGTAATTGGTACCCAGATACTCTGGTGACGAGTGCCTTAGAAACATATCTGCAGTAATAATCTAATATCTCTGTGTTAGGGCTCCAAGGAAATCTAATAATACCGATGCTTTGCTTAATCGAGAGAGCCTTTCATCCTGAGATAGAACGGCGGGAGATAAAGATGGAGAAAGAGCTTCTTCTGGTCGCAGGCTTCCTCTCCCTACTAATGGGTGATCTCAAGGTGTTTTTATAGCCATTGAATAATTAAAGAGCAGTTATCGCCAGGGAATTGAGACCTCTAAGCAAGCAGTCCCTGCCATAATGGTGTACATCACTTCCCTGAGTGAATTAAGGGCTGTTTGCCACGGCGATTGAAATGTTTTGAGGATAGTTTACGCCCTCCCGTTTCAGAACATGCTGCCCCATGTGGATCAGTGAGAGAAAGAGAAAATGGAGACTTAGAATCATAGAATCATAGAGTTGGAAGGTACCACCAGGGTCATCTAGTCCAACCCCCCGCACAATGCAGGACATTCACAACTCCCTCCCCCCCAGTGACCCATACTTCATGCCCAGAAGATGGCCAAGGTGCCGTCCCTCTCAGGATCTGCCTAAGGTCATAGAATCAGCATTGCTGACAGATGACTATCTAGCCTCTTCTTAAAAACCTCCAGGGAAGGAGAGCTCACCATCTCCCGAGGAAGCCTATTCCACTGAGGAACCGCTCTAACTTGAATGAGTGAAAACGTCAAGACCATTAGCAACCAGGATACCTGGTTCCATTGAGCATACAATGAATATTGTATTGTCTAAAATACAAATCTCTCTCCAAGTCTTCATACCAGTAGGAATTCCTTGCTCATCAAAATAGGTTGTAGGCAGTGCAGTATTTGATGCGATCCCAGCACACAAATACCGAGTCTGGTGCAGGGCAAGGAATACAAATCTCATACTTAAAAAATAATAATACAATTTTCAAATTTTTAAGATGCAAAGAAGGTATATTTGAACAGGTAGGCAACGACTGGTGGAAGTCACAGAAGCCTGAGAGTTGAGAAGGGTAAGTAGTCATAGAATCATAGAATCATAGAGCTGGAAGGGACCACCAGGGTCATCAAGTCCAACCCCCTGAACAATGCAGGAGTAAGATGGGGTTACCAGTGCCATGTGTGTGTGTTAAGTGCCGCCAAGCTGCTTCCGACTCATGGTGATCTATGAATCAATGTCCTCCATACGGTTGCTAAGTCCCTCTTTGCGTGAGGTTTCTGGGGTGGAGCCTGAGGAGGGCGGGGTTTGGGGAGGGACTTCAGTGCCATAGAGTCCAATTGCCAAAGTGGCCATTTTCTCCAGGCGAACTGATCTCCATTGGCTGGAGATCAGTTGTAATAGCAGAAGATCTCCAACTAGTACCTGGAGGTTGGCAATCCTAGTCCTCCAAAATGTCCTATCTTTAACAGCCTTGCTCAGATCCTGCCATTACTAGTATGATTTTGGGAGGGGACACAGACAGAAGAAATGGCATGCCCTCACCTAGATGGTCTCGGCCTGGATGGCCCAGGCTAGCCTGATCTTGTCAGATCTCAGAAGCTAAGCAGGGTCAGCCCTTGTTAGTATTTGGTTGGGAGACCACCAAGGAATACCAGGGTTGCTATATTGAGGAAGGCAATGGCAAACCACCTCTGTTAGTCTCTTACCTTGACAACCCTACTGGGGTTGCCATAAGTTGGCTATGACTTGACAGCAGTGTACAAATAAACACACAAGTACTGAACTTGGTTGCTGAGTGCCTGTTAGGAGGACTGTGAAACAGGTAGTACATAGCCAAAGGACTGCATGCTGGAGTTGGTCTACTCAAGTAGAAAGGGTGCCTCTAGGAAGCCCACGAACAAGATGACTGCAGCAGCATTGTCCTGCCTGTGTTCCACAGCACCTAATTTAATAGGCATGCTCCTCTGATATTGCAGAGAGAAGGAAGGAAGGAAGGAAGGAAGGAAGGAAGGAAGGAAGGAAGGAAGGAAGGAAGGAAGGAAGGAAGGAAGGAAGGAAGGAAGGAACATAAGAAAGGCCATGCTGGATCAGACCAGGGCCCAATAAGTCAAGCAGTCTGTTCGCACAGTGCCCAAACCAGGTGCCTCTAGGAAGCCCACAACAAGATGACTGCAGCAGCATTGTCCTGCCTGTGTTCCAAAGCTCCTAATAAAATAGGCATGCTCATCTGATCCTGGAGAGAATAGGTGTGCATCATGACAAGTCAACTCCTATTAGCCATGAAGCCAAATGGAAAGTGAAATGTAGCTGCCTTCTACCAAGGCCGACCATTGGAGCATCCAGCTCAGTATTGCCTGCAGCCCTCCCAGGTCACAGGAAGGCTGTTTGTTGGTGATGGAGTGCTAGGTTAGAAGGCTGTTTGCCTGTTCTGGTTGTGCCTGGGGTATGTTTTCCAGTATGACTAGTCGGATACTCTTGAACCATGAGGCCAACAGCAATCCTCAACAACAGGATCAGACACAATGAAGCCTTTGGAAATCAACGGGCTCCAGTATGTCTGTGTGGGAATGTGTCCAGGGCTTTCATAAAAGCAAGCTATGAAAGGACTGAGGTTGGCAAGTGATTGAGTTGGATCTGCTGATCACCTCCTGCTAAGTGGCAAATTTTGCTCCAAAGGGAGAAATCATGATCTGGAGACAGGGTTACCAACCTCCAGGTGGAGGCTGGAGATCCCTCACTATTACAACTGATCTCCAGATGACAGAGATCAGTACTCCTGGAGAAAATGGCTGCTTTGGCAATTGGACTTTCTGGCATTGAAGTCCCCCCTTCTCCAAACCCTGCCCTCCTCAGGCTTCACCCCCAAAAATATCCAGGTATTTCCCAACCCAAAGCTGGCAACCCAATCTGGAGGAAAAGGCTACTTTCTCCAAACTTTTTTGCAAGACTTTTCTCCCCTAAACAGGACTGCTCAATCAGTTCAAAGAAGCTGTAGGACTCAATTCATAATGTAACCTGCCTTTCAAGTGTCTACAGTTGCCAGCCTCCTGGTAGGGCCTGGAGATCTCCCGGAATTACAACTGCTCTCTAGATGCCAGAGATCAGTTTCCTCTGGAGAAAATGGCTGCTTTGGAGAGTGGATTCTATGGCATTATACCCCACTGAGGTCCCTCCCCTCCCCAAACCCCACCCACCCTCGCCAGGCTTCATCCTTCACTTCTCCAGGAATGTCACAACCCCAAGTTGGCAACCATACTTTCAACTTAAGGAGCAGCACTTTGCAACTAAGGCTGTGTTTAAAAAACAAAACAAAAAAACTGCATCCATTAAAAGCACAGAGCCCAAAGTAAAATGTGTTGGAATGGGGGTGGGATCATGCTTCACTTTTGCAAATTTTTGACTGCTAAATTTAATTTGGTCTCTAATGCTTCTGTTAGACACAGAATGCTGTGAAATGCCCAACCCAGTGGGCAATCTGCCCTTCCAAATAAAAGAGCTGTGAAGTCTTGGACCGTGCTTTGGTGTAAGCCTCCCCTGTCTATTAATTCACTGCTGCTAGTCAATTTTGTGTATCTGACGTTAACGCATCCTAAGGGTGCTATTTGTACTTCAGTGAGAGCGGAGCCTGCCTGAAATCTCGGGATATGCCGTGGAAGGGAAAGGCAGCATGGAAAGTCATAGATTTGAGCGCAGGGCCTCGGTGGGCTCTTTCCCTGAAGAAAGGCAAGGAGGTTGGAAAGTCAGCATGCAGGACGGTGGAAATTAACGGCATCTGCATTGAGCTGCCAGGACTCTGCAGTAGTGGCATCAGGTCCAGGTTGTGGAAGGGGAAAGGAAGATGAAATCACGCATGACTGGATTGTCACCTGGAGCTGGGAGCAAATGGTTGTCAATAGGAACGTCAAATGGCAACAACTAAAAATAAGACTGGGAGAGAATGGTAAGGTAATGAAGAAGAAGAAAAAGAGTTGGTTTTTATATGCTGACTTTCTCTACCACTTAAGGAAGAATCAAACTGGCTTACAATTCCCTTCCCTTCCCCTCCCCACAACAGGTACCTTGTAAGGTTTGTGGGGCTGAGAGAGCTCTAAGAGAGCTGTGGCTAGCCCAGAGTCACCCATCTGGCTCCATGTGTAGGAGTGGGGAAACCAACCCGGTTCACCAGATTAGCTTCCGCCGCTCATGTGGAGGAGTGGGGAATCAAACCCGGTTCTCCAGATCAGAGCCCACTGCTCTAAACCACTGCTCTTAACCACTACACCCCGCTGGCTCCCTGAATGAATATGTAATAAATTGCTTTACATCAAGCCAGACCCATCTAGCTAAGTATTGTCTCTGCCCAGTAGTCTCAGCCCCAAAAGGGTTTTTCCGAGTATCTGGGGTGGTGTGACGTCTCCACCCCCACACTTACCTTATGAGACCTGCAAAACTGGAGCTAACTGATCAAGGCCAGATGGATAGGGTTGCCAGCTCCAGGATGGGATATACCTGGAGATTTGGGGGGCAGAACCTGACGTGGGTGGGGTTTGGGAGGGAAGGGATTTCAATGCCATAGAGTCCAATTGCCAAAGCAGCCATTTTCTCCAGGGGAACTGATCTCTATTGGCTGGAGATCAGTTGTATTAGCAGGATATCTCCATCTAGTAACTGGAGGCTGGCAACCCTACAGATGGAGACAGCCCAGCCCAGGTTTGGCAGGAGAGTGAGTGAGGGACGGGGAAGCCAATGGGGAAGCTGGCTGGAGCCCTACCAAAGGGAGGTGGGACAAAGGGAGAAAGAAGGATACCTATTCTTTCCAGGATCAGAGGTGCATGCCTATTATAGTCGGTGCTGTGGAACACAGGCAGGATGCTGCAGCAGTCGTCATGTTTGTGGGCTTCCTAGAGGCACCTGTTTGGCCATTGTGTGAACAAACTGCTGGACTTGATGGACCTTGGTCCGACCCCAGCATGGCTTTTCTTATGTTCTTAGGGAAATAATAGGGATCCCAAATGGGCCAATGAGTAGGGTTGCCAACCTCCAGGTAATAGCTGGAGATCTCCCGCTTTTACAACTGATCACCAGCCGATAGAGATCATTTCACCTGGAGAAAAACGGCCACTTTGGCAATTGAACTCTATGGCATTGAAGTCCCTCCCCTTTCCAAACCCCTCCCTCCTCAGGTTCCGCCCCAAAACCTCCAGCCGGTAGCAAAGAGGGACCTGGCAACCCTACCGATGAGGAGGACTGCTCCCAGCCACGAGGCTGATCTCTGTCGCCTGGAGATCAGTTGTAATAGTAGGAGATCTCCAGCCACCACCCGGAGGTTTGCAACCCTATTCTCAACCCTTTCAAGGGGAGAAAAGTGTCTAGTCTCTCTCTCTCTCTCCCTCTCTCTCTCTCTCCTCGTTAAGATTTCTGATCCACCTGCCTGGTGGGGTAGAGGTGCCATTACTGCCAAGCTCCTCGCAGTCTCTAACTGTTCCGACAGCATCTGCTGTTTAATAGAAGCCTGATAGTTCCATCTTCAGGGCTCAGCGAGAGATAAAAGGCTCTGTTTTTCAGGAGCTGAGCTGGCTGGAGCGCCAGACAGCAGCATGATGTAGCAGCCTCCTAATCAATAGGAAACAGAGAACTGCAGCATCACGCCGGCCCAGAAGAGCTTGGGCCAAGGCTAGTGGGTAAAGAGAAGAGACCATCCCGGTTCTGGCTTCCCAGTCTGCCCTGCACCTTTGAGGCGGCAGATAGGGTTGCCAACCTCCAGGTACTGAGAGTAAACAGCAGCACGAGGGCTCTAAGTTTAAAATACCAAGAATTGTGAAAAAATGTAATCAATGTAATAACAACCAAAACTGTTTGTCCAAGGTAGGTATATTATAAGCATACACCAGGTAAGACTCAAAACTCATAAACGTATGCAAAGTATTAACACGTTCAAAAATAATAATAATAATACAGGTTGCTTCACCTCAGAGACTGATACAACAGTAGTCTCTAATAATAATACAGGTTGCTTCACCACAAATAAATAACAGCAGAAAGCACTTAGGTAAATTCACCCTACAAAAGTATAAGTCATTTCTATACAGACAAAAAGAAGGCAGTGTATTTTGTTAACCAGTCAAGTTTCCATTTTCTTCAAAGCAACGACAAAAATTTCTTTGGCAGCACCCGAGAAGATCCTCTCAAGATGGTAGCCCATAAATTCATTCACAGCATCAAAAACAAAAGACGACACCTCCGGATTGGTGAACGTTTCGCTAAAGAACAGCTTCTTCAGTTATGTTCAGGGCAATGCCTCTGTGAACAATATTTAAATTGAATAAAAGCTGTGTGGTTACGTGGAACGTTATCATCACAAAATATTAATAAAGGATCAGTCTTACCGATGTAATGTTTGACTTCTATCCTATGCGAATATAACAAAAAAATTCTGTAGATGGGCATAAAAGCCTCTATAATAAAAAATATATATAATGAATGAGAAATCTAAACATAGATTAATCACTTCCTTAATATTGCTAGCTATTCATGATTAATCTATGTTTAAACTTGTAATCTTAACTGTAACAATACTAATAAAGAACTTGCAACCCAACCTGAAAAACTTGTGTTGAGAGTGATTATTGTTAATTGTGTGTCATCTTCCAAAATATTTAGACGTCTGGGCGGGCAAGATGGCCTCCGTATCCCAGAGCAGAAGAAGCCTTCACGGTGAGTAGCCAAGGCTCTTTCTCGCTCTGGGAGAGGAGGCCATCTTCAGAGTGGGACTTAAAAGAGCTGTCCCTGCCCGGGTGGGATCAGACGTCATGGAGAATGCTCTGAAGAACACGCCTTCCGAAGGAGGCGTCAGCTGAGGCATAAATATTAAGTTTATAATGCCTCACAAAAGTGGAAATTGAAGACCACGTTGCGGCTTTGCAAATCTCCTCAATAGGAGCTCTGCGATTAAAAGCCGCTGATGTGGCCGCACTCCTAACAGAGTGTGCTGTCAGACCTGAGGGAACAGTAATCTTTGCTGATTTGTAAGCCTGAGTGATGCAGTTAGTAATTGTACGACTGATGGATGCACGGGACATGGACTTGCCCTTGTTTGGGGCTGTCAGGTTGATAAAGAGAGCGTCTGACACTCTTAGGTGTTTTGTACGGTCGATGTATGTATGAAGAGCCCTTCTAAGATCTAGGGTATGCCAGGTTCTTTCCCTTGGGGTTTTTGGTTTTGGACAGAATGAGGGTAGAACGATGTCCTGATCCCTATGAAATCGGGAGTTGACCTTCGGTATAAAGGAAGGGTCAGGAACAAGGACTACCTTGTCCTTGTGAAATGTGCAAAGACCTGGCCTAACCGATAGGGCTCCCAGCTCAGAAACTCTTCTAGCTGATGTTACAGCTGTCAAAAATAGAGTTTTCATCCTTAACAGATTTAATGAGATGTTCCTTAAGGGTTCAAATGGATGTTGAGTAAGGGCTGTTAGAACAGTATGTAAACTCCAGGTAGGGAATCTGTGCTTAGCTGGAGGTGAGAGTAGAGTAAGTCCCCTCAGAAAGGCTTTAATATGGGGATGTTTGGTGAGTGGATAACCTGATATTGCTGGGACAATGGTAGCAATCGCCGCTAGTTGGCGACGCAGGGTTGCTGGGGCTAGACTCTGTTGTCGTCCATCCTGTAGGAAGGTCAGGATGTTGGATATGGTGGGTTTGATTGGGTTAAGCTGTTTTCTTTGACACCACCTCACAAAGGCCTTCCACGTGGTGTTATATATTCGTTTTGTAGAAGGCCTTCGGGCAGCAAGGATGGTTTCTGCTATGTCTGTGTCATAACCCAACTTCAGCAGGCGACTCCTCTCAATACCCAGGCGGTCAGTCTGTACCAGCCTGGGTCTGGGTGAAGGATCGGGCCCTGGTGGAGGAGATCTGGTCGAAGTGGAAGCGTCCAAGGTTTGGCGATGGACATCTCTATCAGAGATGGAAACCAAGGGCGACGCGGCCAGTAAGGTGCTACCAGAATGACTGTGGCTTGAAGGAGGTTGATTCGTCTGAGGACTCTGGGAAGAAGAGGGAAAGGAGGGAAGGCATAAAGAAGACCCGATGGCCAGGGGGCTGTGAGGGCATCCGTCTGCTCTGCTCCCGCTTGGATGTACCTGGAGAAATACCTTGGTAGTTGATGATTCTTGCTCGATGCAAAGAGATCCACTAAGGGCATGCCGCAATGTGTTATCAAGAGATGAAAAACGTCCTTGTTCAGGCTCCACTCGGCCTCGCTGAGTTCTTGTCGGCTGAGCCAATCTGCGTCGACGTTGAGGACTCCCTGAATGTGCTCCACTGTGATGGAGTAGAGATTTGTCTCCGCCCAGGACAGGATTTTTAGGGCCTCCTTGTGTAGAGTGGAGGACCGGGAGCCCCCCTGTTTGTTCAGGTGAGCTTTGGCGGAGACATTGTCCGTTCTCACCAGTAGGTCTGACCCGGTCAGTTGATGTTTGAAGTGCAGGAGGGCATGATAAATTGCACGGATCTCTAGGGCGTTGATGTTCATTCGCCTTTCCTGAGGTGACCATGAGCCCTGTGCTGGTTGACCCTGGAAGGTAGCACCCCAGCCCGATAGAGATGCGTCCGTGAATAGCTGCAACGGCGTTTGTCGTATGTAGTGGACCCCTTTCTGGAGGTTTTGAGATATGGTCCACCACTTGAGGCTGCGTCTTGTCGTGGCAGAGAGGAAGATAGACTTGTTTTTCTTTATCAGGATATCCTTCTGATAAGACTTGAGAAACCACTGGAGAGGTCTGGAGTGCAGTCGCGCCCATTGAACAGCCGGAATGCATGAGATCATTAGACCCTGTAGCTTGGCCATGGTCATGAGGCGGACTGTGGAAGCTTTCATGGTTTTCTTTGAAAGATTGCAGATCTTGCGGATCTTGTCGGGTGGAAGAACCAGAGAGTTGTCGATGGTGTTGATGAACACCCCTAGATGGCGAAGATGTTGAGTGGGAGTAAGATGGCTTTTCTTCAGGTTGATTAGAAAGCCGTGGTTGTCTAACAGCTTGAGCACGATGTCTGTGTGTTGGATGCTTTGTGCCCTGGACGACGAACAAATCAGAATGTCGTCGAGGTATGGGTGGATCCTTACGCCTTCCTGACGCGCTAGGGCTACCAAGGTCACCAGGACCTTGGTGAAGACCCGTGGGGCTGAACCTAGACCGAAGGGGAGAGCTCTGAATTGTAAGTGATGACCGTTGTGTAGGAACCTGAGAAAGCGACGGTGATCTGGGTGAATGGAGATGTGAAGGTATGCCTCGGTTAAGTCCACGGAGGTCAAGAAGTCTCCTGGTCTTAAGGCCTCTGCTATGGAGTGAAGAGTCTCCATCCTGAAGTGTCGGTAAGTGACATGTTTGTTGAGGTATTTCAGATCGAGAATGGCCCGCCATCCCCCGTCTCTTTTTGGCACAGTAAAGAAGACGGAATATATGCCCGACGATTGTTCCGAGGGGACCACATATTCTATGGCCTTTATCTCCAATAGATGTTGGATGGCAGCCAGGGTTCTGAGCTTCTTGTCTGGTTGGCGAGAAACAGGAGACACTACAAGACGATCTCGTGGTCTTTTGCAGAATTGAATTCGATAGCCGTATATGACAGTTTGTAACACCCAATGGTCTGTGTGGATAGTTGACCATTGGTTGTGAAAGAGGCTGAGTCTGCCCCCCACTGGTTGTTGTCTGGCGTCACTGTCTTGGTTGACGAAAGGACTTGTCGCTTCTGTCACCTTGGAAATTCTGGGATCTGGAGGAATTTTTAGGAAATCGCCCTCCCCTACGAAAGGATCCCCTTCCGTAATTCCATTGGCCTCTTTTCTGTTCTGGTCTGTAACGTGAGTATGGATGGTAGGGACGAAAGGAGGTAGGGTTAGAGTTCACCTTAGAGTCCTTACGAAGGCTTCTGGGCAAGTATTTCTTTTTATCCTTTGATTCCACTAATATGCCTTCCAACTTCTCCCCAAATAATTTCTTTCCCTCGTAGGGATACCCCATTAAAACTGCTTTAGACCTATGTTCAGTTTGCCATGGGCGTAGCCAGAGTGCTCGCCTGGCAGCTGTTACGGTAGCTAGGGCCCGAGCTGAGAAACACATGGTATCCAGTGTAGAGTCAGCCAGGAAGGAGACTGCCTTAAGAATTCTAGAAACTCCTTCCATAGCGCTTCTATCTTCTTCCGGAATCAATTTAGCTAGCTTTCTGGTCCAGACAATAGCCGCTCTGGACACCAAGGCGGATGTGATGGAGGAGTTAATGGCTAATGCTGAGGCTTCGTGAGCTTTTTTACATGCCAGTTCTGTCTTTCTGTCTGCAGGGTCCTTTATGGACACTAAGCCTTCCTCTGTGACTGTGTCAGAGGTATGTAGTGCAGTGATGGGGCTTTCCACTAGGGGGATCTTTAACAGATCAGCAGCATTACTAGCTACATTATATAGTTTCTTGGTAGACTGAGTGAACTGTTTTCCCCCCATGGGCTTATCCCATTCCCCTTTTAACAAAGACAAGAAATAATCAGGTACAGGTACCACCTTATCAGTAATAGTATAGGAGTGAAAGAACTCTTTTGCCCCTTTCTTTTTCTCTTGAGAAGGTGCAGGGTCATCAGAAAGATCTAATGCAGCCAAGACCTTTGTTAAAAATGGCTGAAATTCTTCAGCCTCAAAAAGTCTAGTTTGTTTAGTTTGTTTGGGGGAAGGGTCTTCTCCTTCGGAGGAGAACTCGCCCTCCTCTCTATCAGAGGCTTCGTTATCAGAGGAGAATGGCGATGTCTCTTGCCTTGCTAATTGGGGCTGAGAAGAAGAGGTAGCCTTTAAGGCTGCCTTAGTAGGCCAGCCGCCTTTCCCCTGCAAAGAATGTGGGTCAGTCTGTTGTCCCCCGCCCGATTGATCATTCCCCCGGGGAGCGTGGAAGTCCCGACTGGGTTCTTGCAAGCCGGCAAGTGAATGGGCTGGGGAGGAGAGCTGCACGGCTCTTAGACCCTCCGTGAATGCGTCTTTAATTAAAGACGCTAGCTCCGCTCTGAGGAGGGCAACTTCGCCCGCGGCCGACTGGGGGGGAAGGGGAGGGGGGAGTACATTACCAGCATCAGGCGAACTCGGACCGGGTATTTGCAGAGGCGAGACGCCTACGGCCAGATCCATGGGTTGTGCGCTCGTAGAGGGGATAGCGGTCGAAACCGCTGTATTTCCCCGGCCGTTCCCGGTTCCGGAGGTTGAGAGCTCGCCTTTAGCGGGGTTACCCGCGGTCGATAAGCAGGCGCGAGCGGCGGACAGGAGGCGTTTAGCGCTTCCCTGCCGAGAGGAGCCCCTCTTACGTTTGCTCGTGGCCTTCTTTGCTTTGCCTTTGAAATCACCGGGGTGATTGTTTAAAGGCGGATCCCGAGCGTCAGGCATAGCCTGGAGTAGGCCCGGGTCCAAGTCCCCCTCAGAAATAAAATTATCGGGACGGTCGGTCGCCATCTTGTTTTGGCGGGAAGGAAAAAACTCTTACCCTGCCCTGCCTCAGAAGACAGAATTAGAGACAGAGTAAAGATAGAGGACAGAAGGTTTTTTTTTTTTTTTTTTTTTTTTTTTGATAGACTAAGGTAGGATAGGAATAAGAAAAAAGGGTAGGAAAATAAGTTGTTCTATAGCTCGGAGCAGAGAGCTGTGAGTACACTGCTCTCCCGGAGCGAGGCAGGAACAAGACTGAATAGAGCAGGGGGCGTTCCCTCCAGGGATAGGCAGTTAAAAATTTTTAGGTCCTGCCTCCCGGAACAAGAGGAAGAGGAAACACCCACTCTGAAGATGGCCTCCTCTCCCAGAGCGAGAACCTCCCATTCCCTGTATTGTGGCAAACAACGAGTATTTCAGATTTCAAAGTAGGTTGGGGTGCCTAAATGTTGGCTCGTATCAAGCTCTGTGGAGATAAGAAGGGTGCTCATCCTGGAGAGGAGTGTCCAGTGGGGTGCCACAGGGGTCTGTCCTGGGACCGGTACTATTTAATATTTTTATAAATGACTTGGATGATGGGATAGAGAGCATGCTAATCAAATTTGCAGATGACACCAAGTTAGGAGGGGTAGTTAATACCCCGGAGGATAGGGTCAGAGTTCAGAATGACCTCGAGAGCTGGGCCATAAGTAATAAAATGGATTTCAATAGGGAGAAGTGTAAGGTACTTCACCTAGGCAGAAACAACATAAGGCACAGGTACAGGATGAGAGAGAGTTGGCTTGACAACAGTACATGTGAAAGAGATCTGGGAGTCTTAGTGGACCACAAACTGAATATGAGTCAACAGTGTGATATGGCGGCTAAGAAGGCCAATGCAATTCTGGGCTGCATCAATAGCAGTATTGTGTCTAGATCAAGGGAAGTAATACTACCACTGTATTCTGCATTGGTCAGACCTCACTTGGAATACTGTGTCCAGTTTTGGGTTCCACAATTTAAGAAGGATGTTGACAAGCTGGAGCGTGTCCAGAGGAGGGCGACCAGAATGGTCAAAGGTCTGGAATCCATGCCCTATGAGGAGAGACTTAGGGAGTTGGGTTTGTTTAGTTTGGAGAAGAGAAGGTTGAGAGGAGACATGATGGTAATGTTTATATATTTGAAGGGATGTCATGTTGATGAGGGAACTAGCTTGTTCTCTGTTGCTTCAGAGACTAGGACATGGAGTAATGGATTTAAACTAAGAGAAAAGCGATTCCACCTAAACATTAGGAAGAACTTCCTGACGGTGAGGGCTGTTGGATGGTGGAATGCACTGCCTCAGAGGGTGGTAAAGTCCCCATCTTTGGAGGTCTTTAAGCAGAGGCTGGATGGCCATCTGTCGGGAGTGCTTTGATTGTGGGATCCTGCATAGTGGGGGGAGGGTTGGGGTCACTGGGGATGTACGGGGGGTAGTTGTTTTTCCTGCATTGGGCAGGGGGTTGGACTAGATGACCCTGTTGGTACCTTCCAACTCTATGATTCTAAGAAATAGTTAAAGACTGTGGATATCTCCGATTCTCCACTCCTAAAGCTAAAATTGAAGATTCCTTTTTTGCAGGTAACTGTTGCAGGTAAAGAACGATCCGGATTATTACTGAATGGGGAATGAGGGGAAATTAATCCCTTTGCCTCCACTTTTAAATGGGGGATATTGCACAGTTAAGTCAGGCATCTGTGTTTTTACAAGAGGAATGATGCTCGATTAAGCCAACTGCACATGCTATGCACAGCAAGGATGTGGGATACAATGAGTATTTCAGATTTCAAAGTTGGTTGGGGCACCTAAATTTTGGCTCATATCAAGCTCTGTGCAGATAAGAAATGGTTAAAGACTGTGAATATCTCCAGTTCTCCACTCCTGAAGCTAAAATTACAGATTCCTTGTTGCAGGTAACTGTCCTACACGTTTTGTGAATGGTCAGACCTATAAAGCATAATAGTGTGTGTGTAAAGTGGCAGTTCCTTGAGTGAGCTGTTGGGCAATTAAAAAGCAACATCAAAAAAGGATCCAGATTATTACTGAATGGGGAGTGATGGGCAATTAATCCCACTGCCTCCACTTTTAAATGGGGGACAATGCACAATTAAGTCAGGCGTCTGTGCTTTTACATGAGGAATGATGCTCAATTAAGCCAATTGCATGTGCTATGCACAGCAAGGATGCGGACATAGCAATTTGCATAGTCTTACCACTGTGGGTATTATAAACATCCACTTGATAAGTATCCCACATTTACAAAGCCAGTATTCCAACACGCAGAAGAATAAACGGGCAGGTTTTGCATACCCCTGGGTAGAATGCATGCATCTAGGCAGAGATGTGCAAGGATTTCTTCCTAAGCAGGCAAACAGAAAGATGCAAAGAGACTCCACAATGTGCTTTCCACTCCCTACACATGTGGGCATGATGTGAAATGTTTTGCAAAAGGTCACAGGTTGTTTAAACGGCGGGGAAGGGGATCATGTTCACCGTTCCTGTCCTTTACTGGTCCCTCTTTTCCTTCTCGCTGAAGCTGGCAACATGGAATCTGTGCTGGGGGCATCTGCTTGATACCAGCTTCGTCCAGAGCCAATGCAGAATTCACAGGCTGTTAGTGCTGAGCTGCATACTAATGGCTCCGGAGCTCCCAGGGAGCTGAGAAACAGGGAGGGGAAACGGATGAAGCCAGACTGCCGCTTCTGGCGAGCCCCGATTGATTTATCACCAGGTCTGCTGATGAATGTGTGAGAAAACGCTATTGGTGATAAAATGGAAAGCCCATAATTAAAGTAGCAGCTTTCAGTTTTTTAAATGCTATTCATGCGGTTTACTCTCTGGCAGACGCCCCCCCCCCCCCCGCTGCCTGTCCAGTTTGCAAAGAAATTTGGTCACTGGAGAGGTCCAATTTGGCCCCTCCACACAAACTCCGGTGAGAATGTCTCTTAGGGCAAATTCTAACAGTTTTCTAACAGTTAGAGTGCTTCCTCAGTGGAACAGGCTTCCTCAGGAGGTGGTGAGCTCTCCTTCCCTGGAGGTTTTTAAGCAGAGGCTAGATGGCCATCTGTCAGCAATGCTGATTCTGTGACCTTAGGCAGACCATGAGAGGGAGGGCACCTTGGCCATCTTCTGGGCATGAAGTATGGGTCACTGGGTGTGTGTGTGGAGGGGGAGGTAGTTCAGAATTTCCTGCATTGTGCAAAGGGTTGGACTAGATGACCCTGGTGGTCCCTTCCAACTCTATGATTCTACAGGAAGTGTGCTAGATGTTATCCCAAACATGGGGCTATCGACCCAGTGTGTTCACTTCCATAAGCAGAGATTGTGGTTGAGAGCCAGTGTGGTGTAGTGGTTAAGGTGTCAGACTAGGATCTGGGAAACCCAGGTTTGAATCCCCACTCTGCCCTGGAAACTTGCTGGGAGACCTTGAGCCAGACACACACTCTCAGCCTCAACCCTGGCAAGAGGATGGGAAATCTCTAAGGAATAACAGGGGCATGACGCTGATTTCTGAATGTCTCTTGCCTTGAAAACCCTATGGGGTTGCCATAAATCAGTTGTGACTTGACAGCAAAAATAAAGTTTTATGTAGAGGTAGGGCTGTTGAAAAAAAATTCAGTATAGTTTGGCTTCGGCAAAATTCGGCCCGTTTTTATTCGGGCCGTGCCGAAGTCCGAACTCCCCCGCTTCAGATCCCCGGAAATTCAGGGGGATCCGGAGTTCGGGGGAAAATTCGGCCCCCAGCACGCCTTCAGGGGGCTCTTTAAACAAGCCCCTCTACGCTGTCTGCGCAGGCAGTGCAGAGGGTTTCCAGACCACTCCCCAGCCCTGCTGGCATCCCGGCAGGACTGGCGGGGGGCTGGCAAGACCGGGAGACAGCGCAGAGGGTCTTGCCAACCCCCCGCCAGCCCTGCCGGGACTCCCTCTGCAGACAGCGCAGAGGGTCTTGCCAGCCCCCCTGCCAGCCCCCCGCAGATCTATTTAAAGGGCCCGCCGCGCACCTCCAGGGAAGCTCCCTGGAGGCGCGCGGGGGGGGGGGGGGAACAGATCTGTGCCTTCCAGCTGGAAGGCGCAGATCTATTTAAAGGGGCTGAATTCGCCAAATTTATTCGGGAACACCCCGAACTCGGTGAATTCGGCTCCCCGGTTTCCCCCCTTCTTGAGTTCGGTTCGTCTGAACCGAAAAACCGCCGAATAGCGAGAAATTCGGCTGTTTTTCGGTTCAGACCGAACCGAATCAACAGCCCTATGTAGAGGTTGTACTGGTACACGTGACTCACTGTGAATACCCCCTCCCTATTATCCAAAAGCAGCATTATTCATCATGGGGAAGGGGCACACATATTGCCACTTCTTCCACACAGTCACAGACTTCAGATGGCCAGGTGATCAGAGGCAGGGCCAGAATTAAGGTTGCCAACCTCCGGGTGAGGGCTGGAGATCTCCTGGAATTACAACTGATCACCAGTTTCCCTGGAGACAATGGTTGCCCTGGAGGTGGAAGAAGAAAAAAGAGTTGGTTTTTATATCCCGCTTTTCTCTACCTTTGGGGAGTCTCAAAGCAGCTTACAATCACCTTCCCTTCCCATTTCCACAACAGACACCTGGACTCTATGGTATTATAGCCTGCAGAGGTTCCTCCCCTCTCCAAACCCCACCCTCCACAGGCTCCACCCCCCCCCAAATCTCCAAGGTATTTACCAAGTGGGACTTAGCAACCTGTTCCCTGTCCACAAAGTGAGTCGACACATGGGAGGATTGTCTGCATTGGGCTTCTATGCATTTGCTGTGTGTTCAAAGTTTTATACAGATTAAGTATCCCTTATCTGGACATCTGATATCAAGAATGACCCGTAAACCCCACTTTTTGAGCCAACATACAGGCATTCCTCACAGGCCCTCAGCAGCATGCCAATTTGCTTTCTGGTGCTTCAACGTACACACAATTATTCGAAATGTTGTTTAAAATTACATTCAGTCTATGTGTATAAAGTTTATATAAAACATATATAAAAACAGAAATGAGCTTCGTGTTTAGATTTGTGTCCCATCTCCAAGATATCCCATTATGTTTATTATGTTAATATTCCAAAATACAGAAATATCTGAAATACAGAACACTTCTGATCCCAAGCAGTGTGGATAAGAGCTACTCAACCTGTGTAGGCCACTAGTTTTCAATGGGAACAAAGTTTTAGAGACAGCATCTATATAAAACTTTGCACGCATTGGAAACGAGCTGCCAATATCAAACTTTGCACAAAAAGAGCTGCCTGTAAAAAAAAAAAAAAAAAAAAAATTGCAGTAAAACCAGCAATCTGGAAGGTCCAGGAATAGTTTTACCACCCGATGGGGCAGAGAACCTCTCATTCACAACTGCCAGTTATTTTTTTTCTAAACCTATAAGAGAAGTGCAGGTGCTCACAGCTACAGGCATAATACCATCCTATTATATCCATAATTGCTGCTGTGGTTTTGAGACTCTCCACAGAGAAATCGCACGGGGTGTGCCGTGCTAATTGTTAACACCTTCCATATGCGGACACTTTTTAAGCTCTTTCTCCTGGAGGGAATGCTTCTGAACTTCTCCTCGTTGCAAAGGCTCCCTGAATTTTGGAGTTCTGAATCAGATGGTCTGGTCTGCAAGGCACAGCCAGTGCATTAAAATACTTAGGGTTGCTGAGTTGCTGGAACCGGCAGAGAATTGCTCGCCAATCCAGCAGGGTGCTCGAAGCGGCAGCCGCACATGACGTGTTGACATCACTGCTGGGTTTACTCCCAGAAGCGCCACATCATGACGGGTAAAGCATCCTGTTGGGATGGGGCACTTCCTGGAGTAATCCCAGCAGTGACGTAAACACGTCTTGCACGGCCGCCCAACCCTGCCCCCCCAAAACCTCCAGCTTGTAGAAAGGGAGTACCTAGCAACTCTAGGAATACTCCATGGTTTCACTTTGTTGTCTTTTTCTGATCTTTGGCCATATTATCAACTCTGCCAAGGGTTGCCACCTCCAGGTGGTTAATACAAATGAATAGCACAAGGCTCATAAATATATGCAAGTTATAAATTTATATAAACACGAATTACAAATTATATAAACTAATACTACAGTGTTCACTACCACCCATGTGACTACTAGAACGACACAATATATTTACAAAGATTTTTTGCTACGCACAATGGCTTATTGTATTTCATCAATCTTGAATCAACAAGTAAGCAAAAATGTTCTATGCCTGTAAGGCTAATTATATTAGCAGATATAAGGTCGTCTTGGAGGTTACAGTCCTTGAGTGTAGTGACTCCGTTTAGAGTGACTGACACTGGATTCTCTACTTCATTGGCGTGGACGATCATCCTCCCTTCTTTGGACCCTGTTTCCATCTGCCGATCAGGCTGATGAAGCCCCTAGGGGCGAAAACGCGGAAGTACAATCCGGAAGCCGTTCCTTTCCATTTTTCTGGCGGAGAAGATTTTAATCTCAACTAACTGTTTCGTGTATAATTAGCCTTACAGGCATAGAACATTTTTGCTTACTTGTTGATTCAAGATTGATGAAATACAATAAGCCATTGTGCGTAGCAAAAAATCTTTGTAAATATATTGCGTCGTTCTAGTAGTCACATGGGTGGTAGTGAACACTGTAGTATTAGTTTATATAATTTGTAATTCGTGTTTATATAAATTTATAACTTGCATATATTTATGAGCCTTGTGCTATTCATTTGTATTAACTGACATTATAGCATAGGTGTTTTTTTCTCTTCAACCTCCAGGTGGTGGCTGGAGATCTCCTGGAATTACAACTGGTCTCCTGGTTACAGAGATCAGTTCAGTGGGGTAAAATGCCACAGAGTCCACCTTCAAAAGCAGACATTTTCTGAAGGTGAACTTATCTCTGATTTCTCAGGGGATCTTCAGCCACCAGCTGGAGGCTGGCAAGCCTATGGCCGGGGAAATGGCAACCCTAATTTAGCCTAATGTACCAGGCTCTGGCCTTCCCCGAAATCATCCCTGGCTTGCCCTCCTGACCTATTTATAGGATTGCCAGACTCCAGATGGTGGCTGGAGAAATTCCACAATTACAACTGATCTCCAGCCGATAGAGATCAGTTCCCCTGGAGAAAATGGCTTCCTTGGCAATTGGACTCTATAGCATTGAAGTCCCTCCCCTCTCCATACCCTGCCCTCCTCTGACTCCGCCCCCACAATCTCCAGGTATTTCCCAACCCAGAGCTGGCAACCCTAACTATTTATGATTCCATCACTTGACCAGAATTTTTTTAAGTCCAAAGCCAGCAATAACAGGTTCTTTTAGACATCATCTTCTTCCCCCCGCCCCAATGGGAAGACAGTGTTCACCTCATATCCAAATATATCTCTTCTGGCCAAAAAGCAATCTGTTTACAACCTAGGGTTGCCAACCTCCAGGTAATGCAATCAAAAATTAACACCTCTGTACTAATATCTAAGATTAGAAAGTACAGAACACAGCCAATGCTGTATCAAAGTGACAAAAGTGTAATACATACACAAGTATTACAAGTATTACAGGTGTGTAAATACATATACAGTAACTTTCAATCCAAGGTTGAGGTCTTGAAAAAGAAGAGTTGAAAAGGGATATGTTCGTTTCAAGTCTCAAGTCTTCCTCAGTCCCATTCAATAGAATCAGTAATATGCACACTTGTCTTGAACAGGGCTTCCAGAGCCAAAACAAAATTTCTGTCCCATAGGGATCAGCAAAGGCAAACCATGAATTCTTCTTATATAATTTACTCCCTCGGGATAATAATTCACTGATACATGGTTGCACAGACAATTTCAACTAGTTACAAAATTCCTGAACAGAATACAATCAGGTAATAGCAGAAGATCTCCTGCTATTACAACTGATCTCTAGCCGATAGAGATCAGTTCGCCTGGAGAAAATGGCTGCTTTGGCAATTGGACTGTATGGCATTGAAGTCCCTCCCCTCCCCAAACCCCGCCCTCCTCAGGCTCCGCCCCAAGAACCTCCCACGGGTGGCAAAGAGGGACCTGGCAACCCTATCACAACCCTAGAAGAGGACACCAGTGGGCTGAGTCGTGGAATAGTCCCAAGAGATCGAAGCCCAATCTATACACTTTCTCTCAATTACCTCCCCTGCCTCCCGCAATAGCCGTGTGCGCTCACAAGCAGAAAGGCATCTGGTATCTATTTGCTAAATAAGCCTATCCATTCATTCAGGGGAGTGAATTTGTAGCTATTATGATTCAAATGGCATGACATGCTTTTTTTTTTCTACTATCGAGTTAAAAGAAGCAACAACCTGAAAATTGCAAAACCAAAGCAATTTACTTTGCATAGGGACGCAGGGCAAATAAATTCTCTTTATGTGGATCAATAAATCCCCTCTGGCTGCTGCCTCCTCCTCCCCTTGGGACAAAACAGAGAAGAAGGGACACTCTCCATTACTGAGAGAGGGCTCCCCCAACCCTGTACTGCACACGACAGGCCGTTGACAAGACAACACATGTGGCATTCATTACCTGTTGATTTTCATTTCTCCCTTGTCAAGGTAATCCACTCTCAGGAGTTTCAACCCAGCCAAATCTTTGGGGATGTCAATCAATTAATTAGATGTTGGTTTAGCACATCATGCGGATTGTCATCTCTCATTAACCCACCATGCCAGAATCAATCAGAAAGGGAAGAAAGAGAACCAGTGGGAAAAGGAAACTCCATTGCTAGCAGGTGGAGATCAGATACTGTTTAGGGAGGCATTCAGAAGTCTCTCCCTTCCTCCCCAGTTTCAGACCCCATTTGATGGTTTCCCAGGAACACCTAAACTGCTGGCCAATTTGGCCAGATGTTCCAACTGTCAGGGACAGTCCCATCATTTCTCATCCCTGAGGCAGACAGCATTCTATAACAGAGTATCAGTCCAGGATTTGGGAGACTCCAGTTCAAATCCCCGCTCTGCCATGGGAGCTTGCTGGGGGATCTGGGGCTAGTCACACACTCTCAGTCCAACCGACCTCACATAGTTGTTGTTGGGAGGATAAAATAGAGAGGGGAATGATTAGGGTTGCCAACCTGCAGGTACTAGCTGGAGATCTTATATTTTATTTATTTAATTAATTAATTTTTACCCTGCCCTCCCCAGCTCAAAAGCTGGGCTCAGGGTGGCTTACAAAATCCAGAATAATAAAACCAATATTGCAGCTGCTATTACAACTGATCTCCAGGCGACAGAGATCAGTTCCCCTGGAGAAAATGTCGACTTTGGCAATTGTTCTCCATGGCATGGAAGTCCCTCCCCTCCCCAAACCCCACCCTCCTCAGGCTCCACCCCCAAAAAACCCTAGGTATTCCCAACCCGGAGCTGGCAACCCTACTCAGTATGCTAATACATGTTCTCGGTTGCTTCAGAGACTAGGACACAGAGTAATGGATTTAAATTAAGAGAAAAGCGATTCCACCTAAACATTAGGAAGAACTTTCTGATGGTGAGGGCTGTTCGATGGTGGAATGTGCTGCCTCAGAGGGTGGTGGAGTCCCCATCTTTGGAGGTCTTTAAGCAGAGACTGGATGGCCATCTGTCGGGAGTGCTTTGATTGTAGGATCCTGCATGGCGGGGGGTTGGACTGGATGGCCCTTGTGGTCTCTTCCAACCTTGTGAACAAGATTCACAGGTGTATTTAGGATTACCAAACTGCAGATATAATCTGGGGTTTTCCCGGAATTACAGTTTATCTCCAGAGAATGTACATCAGCTCTCCTGGAGGAAATGGCATCTTCAGAAAGAAGGATCTATGGTATTACATCTTCACTAAGCCCCCTCCACTCCCCAATCTCCTCCTTCGCAATGAACTGCCCCCTAAATCTCCAGGAGTTTCCCAAGCTGGAGTTGATAGTCTTAAGTGTATTTAGCTATTGAACTGTGGTAAGTGGCCATTTATTTGTGGTTTTGGCTTGTACCATATGGAGTACTAGAGAATAGTGCCTGGCCTACCTCTGGCTTACTAGGGAAGATAGCATTTGGTTTGCTCTCTGCTGATCAAAATGCCAGTAATAGTTAGTTAGATTAGCAGAAGTTACCATAGTAACTTTCAGGCAAGCAGTTTCTGTTTTCACAAGGGACTGCACTGATGATCATTAGTGATTGCACAAACTTGGAGGCTTGTGAGTCAGCATGGTGTAGTGGTTAAGAGCGGTGGACTCTAATCTGGAGAACCGGGTTGGTTTCCCCACTCCTGCACATGAAGCCTGCTGGGTGACCTTGGTCTGGTCACAGTTCTCTCTGAACTTTCTCAGCCCCACCTACCTCACAAGGTGTCTGTTGTGGGGAGAGGAAGGGAAGGTGATTGTAAGCTGGTTTGAGTCTCCTTAAAAGGGTAGAGAAAATCAGGGTATAAAAACCAACTCTCCTTCTTCTCCTTCTCCTTCATCTTCTTCAGAGCATCTACCTTGCATGCAGAAGATCCCAGTTGCAACCCCTGCTATCATAACCTGCATGTCCCAGATTAGCCTGATCTCATCAGTTAAGTAGGGATGGTCCTGGGTAGTACTTGGATAGGAGACCACTGAGGAAGTCCAGGGTACTATGCAGAGGCAGATAACGGCAAACCACCTCTGTTCATCTCTTGCCTTGAAAACCCTATGGGGTTGCCATAAGTCAGCTGTAACTTGAAGACACTTTCCACCACCACCACCTTCTCCACTTAAAAGTATGAGGTAGTAGATGATGTTAGAGACCTCTATTTGAGACCCTTGCAAGTCTCAAAGTAGGCATACGTAACTTAATACAGTAATGGTCGGATTCAGCATAAGGCAGCTTTATCCATTCATATTCAACAGTTTTTGAGCACTTGCATAGGGAACCACAGTAGTAAACTGGTCAATGATATGGAGCAACCCAGCACCAAGCTCAACAGCAGCCTAGCCATCAACTGGGATGGGCAATGAGGACTTTTAGTCAAAATCGCAGAATCCTGACTTTACAAAAAACTATGTATCCATTTTTCCAGATGTGCAACATTGCTTTTGGGCAAGGTGGAAATATCCACAGAAATACTTTTTTTTTTTTTTTGCCATCAAGTGGCAGCCAACTTTTGTCGACCCATAGGATTTTAAAGGCAGTAGACATTCAGAGGTGGTTTGCCATTGCCTGCTTCTGCATAGCAACCCTAGACTTCCTTGGTGGTCTCCCATTAGGGTTGCAGGTCCCTCTTCGCAACTGGTGGGAGGTTTTGGGGGTGGAGCCTGAGGAGGGCAGGGTTTGGGGAGGGGAGGGCCATTTTCTCCAGGGGAACTGATCTCTATCAGTTGGAGATCAGTTGTAATAGCATGAGATCTCCAGCTGCTACCTGGAAGTTGGCAACCCTATCTCCCATCTAAATACTACCATGGGCCAACTCTGCTTAGCTTCCAAGATCGGACTAGATCAGGCTAGCCTGGGCCATCCGGGTCCTGCACCTTTTTACTAGTACAGAAAGGGTCAGGTTACAATTCCTCACATCTTGCAAGAAGTTTGTGGTTTCAAGTAGGAGCAGATCGACATACTGCTCTCTGGCCACAGCTGGAGCTGAAGTCAATGAGCACAAAAACGCATTGTTTAAGGCCCGTAGTAGCACTTTACAAAATGAAATCACTTACCTCAGTCTTTTAACAGCATTCGACCGGGCTCATTGCAAAGCCCACATTGTGTTGCCGGGTGTATTTGATCCGGAGAGCAGGGAAGCTGTCTTCTATTGACAAGTCTATTCCATCCACAGGTGTCCTTTCTCCCTTTTGCACCACGACAGGTACATCACACCAGCCAATGTTGTGGAGGCCAGAGTAAGCAATCTCATTGAGGTGCAGGCATTTCAATTAACTGGCAAGACGGACGGCATTTCGGCATCTGTACATCTCTCTTCCCTTTTCTTTCCCGCCGTCGGAATGCATTGTATTATAAATAACAATAAGCAGGCGTCCCATTCAAAGGCTGTAATTGAATCTCTTTTCATTTTGCTGACATTGGCAAAAAGCCCCTTGAGTGAATTACGGTGCATGTATATAATTTGGGTGACATGGCGAGGTGGTCCACTTCTTATAATTAAAGTGTGTGTTTGTTCCTGGCTGGTGTCGGCCTGCCGGCATTCTGAAAAGTTGCTTTTGGGGGATTGTCATGGGAAAGGCTTCCAGAAGAGGCTGGGGGGAAATTGCCATTGTATCTAAACACGTTTGCTTCCAAAAATTATCCTTGGAGAATGTGGATGTCGAACATTCTCCAACTACCCTGTGAATATTGGCTGAATGATTCATTTAATTTATTTAGCACCTCTGTTACCCCATTATTTTTTCACACGTACTCAAAATGGCTTGCTATGAATAAATCTTGAAAGGAATGCTCAAACTCCACATAGGTGCCTTTTGCTGATGTTCAGTGCATTTCCTTCGTTCTCTTCATGGACTTTTCTTTCAGCGTGGTATAGTGGTTAAGAGAGATGGACTCTGGAGAACTAGGTTTGATTCCCCACTCCTCCGCATGGGTGGCAGACTCTAATCTGGTGAACCAGGTTGGTTTCTCCACTCCTCCACATGAAGTCTACTGGGTGACCTTGGGCTACTCACAGTTCTCTCCAAACTCTCTTTGCCCCACCTACCTCACAAGGTGTCTGTTGTGGGGAGAGGAAGGGAAGGGGATTGTAAGCCAGTTTGATTCTCCTTAAAAGGTAGAGAGAGTCAGCATATAAAAACCAACTCTTCTTCTTCTCCTTTCAAAGATGTTTTCTTTACTTCTGCTTGGAGAGGTTTCTGAAAGCAGCTATTAGTGAAGACATATGTTCTACAGGTTGGAGAGAGAGGGCTGTGACAAAGAAGGGGTAGCTGTTAAAACTTGGCCGATCTCCTACCTTCAGTCACTGGGCTTCAACCAATCGGAATGGCAGCTCCTTGTTGGCCATAGGATCAGGAGCAAAGAACCACTTGGCTAACCTATGACCCTAATCAGCCAACAGGAATTTTTTAAAAGGGCCATATGCAGAGGTTGGAAAGCCTACAACACCGGCTTTGTCTGCTGAATGGTGGACTTCCATGCATGCCTAGGCACAATGTCTCTCCCTTCCCCAAAGTCAACAAAGGAGGGTTGGCAAAAAGCTTTCTATGAAGCATCTCAATGTTCACTTCCATTTTTCTGAGTCTCAAAGCTTGTGTGGGGGTTTGTGATTTGAGCACTGACAAATTAGCTTTGTACATTAAGCATACATTCTATGTGTTCATGATTTGCCTAGGCTGTATAAATACTGTGTATCACAACCATATGTTGTGCATCCAGCAGAAAATGAACCCACAACTCTGACCACGAAAATAATGATTCACTTAACATAAATAGAAATATATATATACGGTATATCTAATTCCCAGAATGGCCAAATCTGTGGTTATTTAAATCCAAAGGTTGAAGCCATGAACAGACAAGACAGATCTTTGTACAGGTTTGCAGAAAAATGAAAAGTTTTTTTTAAAAACTGCATTGGTGTGTCAACCCCTCCCCCCAAGCAGTGCCTGTAGTCTTAAGAAACAAATACCTCAATGGCTGTTGCTAAGCAACCACATATTATTACCAGCCTTCAAATTTTATGTCAGTGAAAGGCAGGGTAAAAGGGCAGGGTCCTTTCCAAAGTGGTTTGGCCTCTGAAGGAGGACTCATTAGGGACTCACCTGTGTGACTCACCCAGGCCTGGCTGCTTGCTACTGTTCAACAGCAGCCACACCAGGAAAGCCAGTGTGGTGCAGTGGTTAGAGTTTCAGACTAGAGAAACCAATTTGAATCCCCACTCTGCAATGAAAGCTCAGCGGGTGATCTTGGGCCGGTTATCCATTCTCAGCCTAACTTACCTCACAGGGTTGCTGTGAGGATAAAACAGAGGAGAAGATAATTATGTGAGCTGTTTTGGGACCCCATTAGAACATAAGAACATAGGAAAAGCAATTCTGGATCAGACCAAGGCCTATCAAGTCCAGCAGTCTGTTCACACAGCGGCCAACAAGGAGCCTCTAGGAAGCCCACAAGCAAGACGACTGCAGCAGCACCATCCTGCCTGTGCTCCACAGTACCTAATATAATGGGCATGCTCCTCTGATCCTGGAGAGAATAGAAATGCATCATGACTAGTATTCATTTTGCCTAGTAGCAATGGATAGCCCTCTCCTCCCCTCATCAAGGCTTCCAAGTTGGCAGCCATCATCACCTCCTGGGGCAGGGAGTTCCACAATTTAACTATGCATTGTGGAGAAAGGCAGAGTATACATGAAATAATAAATATGGCTGAAGATGTGGGGGGCAGATACAAGGTAGGTTGGCTGGTGGGATGGAGAGAAGGAAACGGCGAATGGTAAGGATATAGGGGTTGTCAAGAGGAGCCAAAAGGGATGCATAGGGGGGGGGGGAAACTATGTGTCCTCTGCAAGTTCCCCACTGCATAAGTGGGCCCGGCCCAGTGGCTGGCACTGTACAACTGGGCCATAAGCCTGGCTGAGTTCCAAAGACATTCCCCAGACAGAGAGAGGAAGGATGCTAAAGAATGGAGATTTGTACCCCTAAATTGCAACCGCTCCCAGGACTCTGACATAGCTGCACAAAGCCAAAAGGCTAAGCGCTTGTTTTGACAGCTGCTCCAAGCACTATTGCTAATGTCATTTGCTAGGAGAGATGAGATGCGTGCATGCTCTTTTGGTCTGCATCTTTCCCACACACCCCTCAAGTGGAGACACATGCTTTCCAATTAGCGGACTCCTTGAGGTTTGCGCTATGGAAACTGGCAAGTTAGTTGGGGACGGTTTGCAACGAATGCCCGCTATTGCCAGCCTGGGACTATTAGATTATGCATCTCAGTACTGTAAATTCTGAAGGAGGAGGAGGAGGAGGAGGAGGAGCAGCAGCTGGTTTTTATATGCCAACTTTCTCTACCACTTAAGGAAGAATCAAACCGGCTCACAATCACCTTCCCTTCCCCTTCCCACAACTGACACCCTGGGAGGTAGGTGGGGCTGAGAGAATTCAGAGAGAAATGTGACTAGCCCAAGGTCACCCAGCTGGCTTCATGTGTAGGAGTGGGGAAACAAACCCAGTTCACCAGATTAGCCTCAGCCACTCATGTGGAGGAATCTTGACTAGTATTCTCCAGATTAGAGTCCACAGCTCCAAACCACCGCTCTTAACCACTACACCACACTAGCTCACCACTGAAGACCTCCTTAGTTCTGCAGGTTGATAGACTGGGCATCCCTAAATGAGAACCCCGAAGGATCATTTTGATGTTACCATTAAGGAAGGGGATATATTTGCCAAGCCCTGGATTGAGCAGATTTGCCTTGGGTTTTGGCTCCTGCTGGTACAAATAGAGAAAGTGTCATTGAAAAGGCAATTAGCTGAGGTCCAGTGTCCTAACCTGGAGGTGCTCAGGTCCTGATGGAGTCCTTGGGCTTTCTGAGCACCAAAGTCTATGGGGGACTGAGAAGGACATGAGAATATGGGGATGTAGCAGACTCTATTTTGACAAAATGAGCCAGTTTTGATTGTGTATAATGATCAGACAGCAGTTTCATGCATTTTTAGTTGGGTGCAGAGGTGTTCAGCCATGGATAGAGTTAATGTCTATGTGATAGATGGGTACCCCTTTTTGGACTGCTACTGATGTGTTTATCTTGGGAACTTTTTATTCTAGTCCATCTCAAGAGCCAAGTCACACATTAGAAAATCCACTTGGTCACCATAAGGACTTTGGATCAAACAGGTTACTGGACATCTGTGCTGGAAACTCAAATCCCAGGTTTTCAGGCGCTCCCATTCAGATTGGGAATTGCAGGGAGACAGCGGCATAAGCTTCCCCCTCACGTGCCATTTTCCTGATCTGAAATGGCCCCAAGGGGTTGTTCTTTGCTCTATAGGATAAATCTACATGTACTGATGGCCACATAGAAGTTCACCAATGGGGCAAGTAGCAGCTCTTGGGGATGGGAGAAGGTTGAGCTTCCTGGGCAGTGAAGTCCCAATCTGAATTGGCCTCCTGCATGCCTGGGAATGGAGCTCCCAGCACGGAACTTCAGAAATGCATCTGTTGAAAGTCCCTGTGTCAGCCACACGTGCTTGGTAATGTGTGAATTGGTGCTCAGTCTTTGAGATTAAGTATGGGTAGGGGCTGTGGCTCAGTGGTAGAGCCTCTGCTTGGCGTGCAGAAGGTCCCAGTTTCAGTCTCCGGCATCTCCAGTTAAAGGGACTAGGCAAGTAGGTGATGTGAAAGACCTCTGCCTGAGACCCTGGAGAGCACACAGCGTTGCCCAAAGCCACTCTGTTCTTCCCCAATTTTGCAGTGACAGTAGGGTTGCCAACCTCCAGGTTCTATTACAACTGATCTCCAGACAATAGTGATCTGTTCCCCTGGAGAAAATGGCCACTTTGGCAATTGGACTTTATGGCACTGAAGTCCCTCCCCTCTCCAAACCCCACCCTCCTCAGGCTCCACCCCAAAAACCTCCCGCTGGTGGCGAAGAGGGACCTGGCAACCCTAAGTGACAGCATGGGTATTATATCTGCATCAAGACTAGTATAAAGTTCTTGTTATGGGGAGGGGGGGTTAAGGAGGAAATGAAGTTTGCTACAGCGAAGGAAGAGAAGCTTCCATTGTTACCTTCCTCCCCCAACACTCTGGAATGGATTGATTTCCTTTTATTGATGCTTTGTTGCCCCACATGAATTAGACCCCCCCCCTACACTCTCTCTTAAAGGTTTACGCAGAGATGATTCCATTCTCCACCCCCCCAACCCACTTCGTGTCACTACCTTTTTTTATTATCTTAAACATCCATTATTTAGAAACTGCTGGAGCTTGGAAACCAATTTTCATGCTTATTTCAGAAGTGTTTGCGGCAGTTAGACAGTTATGGATGGGGCTACGCATAAACTAACTGCGAGAGAATGAAGCTAGCCGGGGCTGGGTGTCCTGCAGACATTGGTGTAAATCAGGGTCGCCAGCACTCGCGTTCGAGTAGACTTGCTTGGAGTGGTTTACAGTCATATCCCAGAGACCATTAAAAAAGCTCTAAGGAAGGGAGAAAGGGATATAGATCAGGTATCGGCGCTGGGGGCATAACCAGAATTCTCCAAGGGCCTCTGGGTTATGGTTTGTTTCACTGGTTTTAGTGAGCCTCACATATCTTGTTCAATTGAACTGCCTCTGCTCGCAGGGCCCGTTTTCTTTGGGCACGAGCCCCCCAGGGGCTCACATTGACGACTTGTTCCCACTTTCAAACAAACATTTTTTTGGAGTATATTTGCTCCTGCAGGCATCTTCACATAGTAGGGTTGCCAACCTCCAGGTACTAAAACAAAGCTCATGAATATATTACCACTATTGTATATGTTTGTATATATTTTTTTCTTTAAGTCAATTAAATAACCAATATTACACTTATCCTAATACAATATCTAAACAGAATCTACTTAAACCACAATATGAAATGTTCACAGCACAATAAGAGATCAGTTCACCTAAAGAAAATGGCCGCTTTGGCAATTGGCCTCTATGGCACTGAAGTCCCTCCCTTCCCCAAACCCCACCCTCCTCAGGCTCTGCCCCAAAAACCTCCAGCCGGTTGCGAAGAGGGACCTGGCGACCCTATCACATAGTCAGCTGATCGATAGTGACTGTTGATGAATGCAGAGCAGTCTTAGTCACAGAGCATATGGGGCAGTTGCCCCAGGCCTCATGTTGGGGGGACTCACTGGGAGTTCTCCCCACCACCATGCAGCCAGCTGCTGCCGCAAAGTTGCTGCTGATTCCCGCACTGTCTAGGGTTGCCAGGTTGCTGGAACTGGCGGGCAATTGTCCGCCAATCCAGCAGCCTGCTCAGAGTGGCAACCGCGCGCCCAACATGCTTACGTCACTGCCGGGTTTACTCCTGGAATTGCCGCATTGAGACGGGATGCTTTGCCAGTCAACCCTCCCCCCCCCCCCCAGGGTTTGATGCAGCGCTTTCGGGAGTACACCTGGTAGTGACATAAGCACATTGTGGACGGCTGTGATTGTGCCTGGCCGCCCAGCCCCAACCCCCAAAACCTCAAGCCAGTGGAGAGGGAGTGCCTGGCAACCCTAGCACGGCCTGAGACTCAGTAGCAGGGGGTGGAATCAATTCAGGCCATACACACCTGCAGACTCAAAGCAGAGATCATCAGACTCTTCGAAATTCCCCATACGGGGTTCAGATTAACAACACTTCCTAAACCTACGAATACTGGGTGCTTTCCTCGAGGGGAGGGTTTCAAGGGGGCAGAGCAACAGTGTTGTGACCAAGCCGATGCAGATCCAGGTATCCTCATGGAAAACACAGAGTAGCAGAATAGCTGGAAGGAGCACAGTTGTCACACATAAGAACATAAGAAAAGCCATGCTGGATCATGCCAAGATCCATCAAATCCAGCAGTCCATTCACATGGCCCAGGCTAGCCTGATCTCATCAGATCTCAGAAGCTAAGCAGGGTCAGCCCTGGTTAGTATTTGGATGGGAAACCACCAAGGAAGTCCATGGTCTCTGTGCAGAGGAAGGCACTGCCAAACCACCTCTGTTAGTCTCTTGCCATGAAAACCCCAAAAGGGGTCACCATAAGTCGGCTGCAACTTGACAGCACTTTACACACACATTCACACAGTGGCCAGCCAGGTGCCTCTAGGAAGCCCACAAACAAGACAACTGCAGCAGCATTGTCCTGCCTGTGTTCCACAGCACCTAATATAATATGTGAAGAAATACTTCATTTTATCTGTTTTGAATCTCTCACCCTCCAGCTTTAGCAGATGACCCCGCATTCTTGTATTATGAGAGAGAGAGGAAGCTTCTCCCTGTCTACTTTCTCCAAACCAAGTATAATTTTATAGACCTCTATCATGTTTCCCCTTAACCACCTTCTTTCCAAACTAAACAGCCCTAAGTTCACAGGTTCATAGTTGCTATTTTCCCCACCCATCTGTCTTCTAGATCACTCATGTGCCATGTATATGACAAAGACAATGCTTGAAATTGTAAAATTTCACAGGAAGCTTTTTGGCAAGGGGGGGGGGAATCATGGTATGAACAAGAAGCCTCCCAGGTTCAGTCCATAAAATGGGTAAGCAAAATCAAAACAGATTTTTGAGCCTAATGAGAACTTTGATAGCATCCCGGGAGAACCATGTATATTTCACCTTGGGCTTGTTGGAAGAAAGGAAAGACAGATTTTAAGAAATGATGTTTAATGAAGAATAATTTCCTTTTGGCAGACCTGGATCTATTGCTGTCAGTTTTATTTTTATTGATTACTGTGATTGCCATAAATGTTATTTTATTTGGGGAACCACTTCCAGTTAGGGCACAGGTAGCCAACTGGTAGCCCACCTCCAGATCTGGCCCCTTCAGCACTGAACTGTCCCTTGGCATTTGGAGACTGGTGTTTAACATTCTACACGTCTTCATTCTTGTCCTTCTAAAACCAGGAATCGCATGCAGAGATGGGATTCCTCTAGAGTCATCCATAGGTTGCCAGGTCCCTCTTTGCCAGTAACAGAGGTTTTGGGGGCAGAGCCTGAGGATGGCGGGGTTTGGGGAGGGGAGGGACTTCAATGCCATAGAGTCCAACTGCCAAAGCGGCCATTTTCTCCATGGGAACTGATCTCTATCACCTGGATATTAGTTGTAATAGCAGGAGATCTCCAGCTATTACCTGGAGGTTGGCAACCCTAGTCATCCATCAGTAGGGTTGCCAAATCTGGGTTTGGAAATTCCTGGAGATTTGGGAGATGGAGCCTAGGGAGGAGGCTTTGGGGCAGGACAGGACCTCAGCAGGGATGAATGCCATAGGGTCCACCCTCTAAAGCAGGCCTTTTCTTGAGGAGAATGGATCTCTGTCATCTAGGGATCAGGCGTAATAGCCAGAGATCTCCAGGCAGCACCTGGATGTTGGCAACCCTACCCATTAACAAGATGCCAATCATGCTTTAGTATCATTTCTTAAAATATTTTCACCCCATTTTGGAGTACAAGTACTCTCTGAGTAGCTTACAATCACATGAAAAGCATCCTAAAATGAGCTATTAAAATGCAATTTAAAGCACTGTATCACTTAATGCAAAAATTAAAA
Source organism: Euleptes europaea (assembly GCF_029931775.1). Taxonomy (NCBI): domain Eukaryota; kingdom Metazoa; phylum Chordata; class Lepidosauria; order Squamata; family Sphaerodactylidae; genus Euleptes; species Euleptes europaea. The sequence goes on along the minus strand of NC_079325.1, from coordinate 11,303,667 downwards.
GAATCCCAGAAAACTACACGCCAGCAGTGTCTAAAATTAGTCCCATAAGAAAACCTGGACAAAAAAAAATGCTGCTTTCCTAAAAACTTCAAGGGAAGGGAAGCCACACCTCATGGCATGCTCTTGGCCCTGCCACAGAAAAGGCCCTGTAATATGCCCCCCATTGAACATCTAAGGATAGGGTTGCCAACCTCCAGGTAGAGCCTGGAGATCTCCTGGAATTACAACTGATCTCCAGACAAAATCGATCAGTTCCCCCAGAGAAAATGGCTGTTTGGCAGGGTGGACTCTATGGCATTATACCTGGCAGAGCAGTATCTCCCCCCACCCCCACCCCAAGAAACACCTTGCCTTCCCCAGGCTCCAACCCCAGATCTCCAGAAATTTCACAATTTGGAGTTGGCAACCCTATCTGAGGATGGTTGCAGAGACAGGGAGAGCGATAGGGCCTTCCAAAACTGAGTTACACCTTTTAAAGTCCTTTGAAGTCAATGGATTTAGAGAGGTGTAAGAGCCCCGTGGCTCAGAGTGGCAAGCTGCAGTACTGCAGTCCAAGCTCTGTTCACAGCCCCAACAGAAGTCAGTTTCAGGTAGCCGGCTCAAGGCTGACTCAGCCTTCCATCCTTCTGAGGTCGGTAAAATGAGTACCCAACTGAGGATAAAGTGTAGACGACTAGGGAAGGCAATGACAAACCACCCCATAAACATAGTCTGCCTAGTAAATATTGAGATGTTACATTGCCCCAAGGGTCAGTAATGACCAGATGCTTGCACAGGGGACTACCTTGAGCTTTTACCTCTGTTTAGGATTGCACTATGAGGCACACTGTCCACTTTCCCCCCTGTACAATTGGACTTACATCTCTGAGTGCTCTTATGAATGTCATTATTTCTGTAATCATCGCCAAAGGATCCGAGACATGCTTCTCTCATCCTCGTGCTACCAGCTGCTCCGCATCTCTCCCTGCTGAGCCTGCTTTTGCGCTGCGGGACAAAGGTTCATATTAACTGCATTCCCCCCCCCTCCTTATGTCCCACAGGGCATATTATGCTTCCTGTCAGATTCTGTGTAGCTTTTCATCTCTCATCACAACACTAATGTGAAACTTGTAAAGCGATGGGGTCTCCACCCTCGCAGGGCCATGAGGGATATTTGTCGTGTTGTACAGTAAGTTTGATTTGCTTTGGCAAACCGTAACGTTGAGAGTGCCGCTTCGGAGAAGTGGCGTGGAGGCACTGCGCACAATTACCATTTCTCAGGAGACAGGTACACAAGCCTCTCTGCTGGAAACTTTTGCCCAGGGAAGTGAGATGCAGGAGCTTACGCAGGTTGTAAAAGCTTGCTGGGGTCTGAATGTCAATCCTGGCTTCTGCTGGGCTGTGCGGGGATACACATAGGCCATTTATGCAGGGTCAATTTTCATGCTAGCTCAAAGCTCTTTTAAAAAACGTGACCTTTAAAATGACTATTCACGGTCCTGACGCAAAAGCAGAAATTCCACCCCCCACCCACCCCCACTCGCCTGCTCCTTTGTTCCTTCCATTAGCAACCACCGTTTGCATAGCTAACGTGCGGCTGTGATTTTGCATGCTTCCTTGAGGGGATTCTTTGAGGCGGGGGCGGAGCAAACACAAAAGGTCATGTTAAAGGGGCTCTTAAGAAATGCGAAGCAGGTATGCGCTGGCTTCACAGTCACTTCCTAAATGATGGCTCAGTGTGAAAAACTCAAAAAAATATGCGGGGCACTTCAGCCTGGAACACACTCAAGCATAAATGGCCATAGTCTTCAAATAGTTTAGAGCAGGGGTGTCGAACTCATTTGTTACGAGGGCCCAATTTGACATAAATGTCACTTGGTGGGGGCTGGCCAATGCCTCGCCAGCCCAGATTGAGAGCGGAGTGGACGGCTGTCTCGGCTGGCTTGCGGGCCGCATAAGAGCTCTCAAGGGGCCAGATCCGGCCCACGGGCCTTGTGTTTGACATCCCAGGTTTAGAGGGCATGTCTGATGCAGACCCTTCTGCTGTTCTTTGAGCATAGAGTTGGCGTGAACTGACTGATAACTAGAAACCATCATGAAAAATGGGCTAGCAACAGGGCTGCCGACACCTGCCTCAGCAAATACTGGGAGATTTTGAGAGTGTGGCCTTGAGAGAGTGGACTTTGTGAAGGATGTGATGTCACTTCCAGGCAATGCTGTAGGAATTCCCCTAATTTCTATGAAAAAGAACCTAGCATCAATATGGAGACCAGTTTCTGGCCATTTTTCTCCCACTTCTCAATTTCTTGGGAGGATTGGGGGCAAGGGAGGGGGTTTAGCCACCATGGGTGGGTGTTCAAATGGCAAGCGTAGCTAGCAAACTGAAAAATCACAGTCCTGTGGAGGCTGAACTGTTATTTGAAAAGACACCTCTGAGCATGTGCAGAGTTGGTTTCCTTCAAGAGTGAACATGCCCAGAATGTTCACATCAGAGAATCAAGAGAGTGACTATTGAGGCCTTGACTACTACTTTCAGGCAGACTAGTCCTGGCATTTCCTAACTTTCTCTTTTTTATTTTATTATTCCTCAAAATAAATGTAAGGATCAGGTTAAAACTCTTTACTGCCAGGGGAGTAAATGTTCCCTGTTTTCTCTCCCCCTCCCCCTCTCTGTGTCTTGCTGTTAGCTTTATAGATTCATTTGTATTATGTATGCATGTTGGATGGTTTTTCTATGCAATTTTTATGTATAAAGTACCCCATTTGTGTGTGTAATATATGTAGAATGTATAATGTTGTTTTATTGATGCACAAATAATGTTGAAAAGAATTATGGGGTAAGTCAGTGCAAGGGAAGAGAGAATGGCACAAAAATAAGGATTAACAGCTTCAATTTGCACAAAGGATTGACTGAAATCAAAATGGGATGTTTAGCGTTGAAAACAACAGCCAGGAGAAATTAAAAAACATCCCTACTTGACATTCTTGTGATTTAATATTTTAGTATTTTAATGCAAGTCAGGAGAGAACCAAGAGGTTTTGTGACACCATAAAATACCTGGTCTTACCTTTCCTCCTTACTTTAAAAAATGTAAAGGTAGTCCCCTGTGCAAGCACCGGGTCATTACTGGGAAATACCAGTTCTCTCCAGTATCAGAGGAGCATGCCTATTACATTAGGTGCTGTGGAACACAGGCAGGATAATGCTGCTGCAGTCATCTTGCTTGTGGGCTTCCTAGAGGCCACTGTGTGAACAGACTGCTGGACTTGATGGGCCTTAGTCTGATACTCCAGCATGGCTTTTCTTATGTTCTTATGTACTTAATTCTTTTGCTTTGGGGTAAACAGCAAGGCATCTTGCTAGTAACTTTTTGGATTCCATGCACTTTTGAGGTTTGATCGAGCAGGGCTTCTTTTCTGTTGCTAAGTGTCTCAGAAATTCTGGGCTCCCAAGTAGGGTTGCCAACTCTTGATTGGGAAATTCCTGGAGATTTGGGGGTGTACCTGGAGAGAGCAAGATTTGGGGATGGGAGGGTATAATTCCATACAGTCCACCCTCCAAAGCAGCCATTTGCTCCAGGGGAAATAGTCTTTGTTGCCTGGAGGTCAGTTGTAATTCCAGGAGATCTCCAGGCCCTATCTGGAGATTGGAAACCCTACTCCCAGGCAACCCAAGCATGTCCACTCTTCTCCACTGGTTTATGTATCCCTGATCTTCAGCCATCGCCTCATGTTCTTGCTTTCTGTTTCAGGCTCTGCTAGCGTTGCCAACCTCCAGGTGGTGGCTGGAGATCTCCCACTATTACAACTGATCTCCAGGCAACAGAGATCAGTTCACCTGGAGAAAATGGCTGCTTTGGCTGGTGGCCTCTATGACATTATACCCATTGAAGTCTCTCTCCTCCTAAAAGCCTGCCCTTCCTAGGCTCCACCCCCCCCCCCCAAAGAAAAAATCTCCAGGTATTTCCCAATCTGGAGCTGGCAACCATTGTATCTGCAGGCTTGGGAAGAAATTAAGGAGGTTTCTTAAATTGTCACATTTCACATTTTCATATTTATTGTTACGGTCATTGACCAACATAAAATAATAACACAGTGCAAGTACCTATATAACATTAATAAAAATAGCAATAAAAAGGGAAAATAAAAATACAATAAAATAACAAAACATTCTTAAAATGTCTTCATCTGAATTTCTCCCCAGGATTTTTGGGTTCCGAATGGCTTCATCTTGTTTCTAATACACCCAGAACCCTCCATTATCCCATTTGTTTTATTCCTGTTTTTCATGCATGCAGAATTGGTGGTACCTTTCTGTTCATTGGCACCATGTTTCCTCATGGCATTGCTAATGTGCATATGCGCTAATGTGTATACTGCAAGACAGCAAGCTTAGCATTGCTGTATGTAAAGGCAGCCTGTTGTGTGGGATGTTTGCTAATGCACTGGGTTGCCTGGGCATGCTGATAAAGTATCATAGAAAAAGAATCCACATACAATTGGATGGGCAGTTGTCTCAAGAGTGATGCTGCAAAAATAAAAAAAGCACAATTTGTGTATGTGTGTGCAAAAAAATTGACCAAGATAATTGCCTGAGGCCAAAATGTACATGCTCCAATTCTGGAACTCACTTTAGAAATTCTCCTAGTCAATCCAGAATTAAGGAGTGAGAATCCTGAGAAGAAGAAGAGTTGGTTTTTATATGCCGACTTTCTCTACCACTTAAGGAAGAATCAAACTGGCTTACAATCACCTTCCTTTCCCCTCCCCACAACAGACACCCTGTGAGGTAGGTGAGGCTGAGAGAGCTCAAAGAGAGCTGTGACTAGCCCAAGGTCACCCAGCTGGCTTCATGAAGAGGAGTGGGGAATCAAACCCGGTTCTCCAGAATCCACAGCTCCAAACCACTGCTCTTAACCACTACACCATGCTGGTTCTCAAAGTGGCTTCCAATCTCCTTCCCTTCTCCTCCCCACAACAGACACCCTATGAGGTAGTTGGGGTGAGAGAGCTCTAAGAGAACTGTGACTAACTCAAGGTCACCCAGCTGGCTTTATGTGGCGGAGTGGGGAATCAAACCCAGCTCTCCAGATCAGAGTCCACCGCTACAAACCACCATTCTTAACCACTACACCATGCTGGCTCTTCCAGAAGTGGAAGATGGGAAATCTGCTCATCTCTTGAAATCCTACTGACACTTGTGTCTTGCATGGTTCATGGGTTCCTAGGTTATAAATCAGTGGGGCTGTTCCCTGGCTCCATTGCCAAGTTACTTTACAGGGGGAGATGGGAGAAGCTGGGTGTAGGGAGGTGCCCCTAGCAATGTGGGCAGCAGGAATCCTCTTCCCCCATCTTCTTGCTCTCTCAAGGGCTCCAGCTCTCACGGGGTGGGCAGGTTCAACATCCGAGTGCTTCTGATGTGTTGTCTTGCATAAATGCCCAGTGAACCTATGACCCAGCAGAGAGCCATGTTGGCTGGAGATGCCATGCATCAAAGGAGGTGTGAAGCAGAAGTGTTGACAGCTGTGCTATCTGGCTTAAATTCCACCCAAGTGTAAATCTATTGCAAGCCAGCCCCCATCTCCCCTTGTTGAAACGACCCTGTTTCTAAATTCTGCTGCTTGTTTGTGTGGCGAAGAAAGGAAGAACTGCAAAGTTTTTTGAAGCTAGCAAAATGCCCATCATAATGACAGGTGAAGGAGAGAGGGAGAAAGAGAGTTTGTATATGATCAGCATCCCAAGTGATTGCAGTATTTGTTTGCAAAGAAAAAGTGTGTCAATAAAAATAGGTTGCACCCCAATTGAATCCTGCTCAGTAACAAGGGGCAGGTGTCCCTAGGGTTGCCAGGTCCTTCTTCGCCACTGGCGGGAGGTTTTGGGGCAGAGCTTGAGGAGGGAGGGGTTTGGGGAGGGATTTCAATGCTATAGCGTCCAATTGCCCAACCATCCATTTTCTCCAGGTGAAGATCTCTATCGGCTGGAGATCAGTTATAATAGCAGGAGATCTCCAGCTCATACCTGGAGGTTGGCAACCCTAGGTGTCCCCAATGTAGCTCTTAACCATTTCTCATAGAAAGGAATGGCTTGCCATTTGCCTGCCCATGATGGGCAACACCCCCCCTTCAGCCCCCAATCCCTGCCCTCCTCAGAAAAGTGTGGTATGGGAGAAAAAATGGCCAGAAAATGACCTCCATAGAAATGATCTATGATCTAGGATTTCCCCCAATTCTTAGAGAATCACCCAGAAGTGACATCACATCCTGCCCAGGCACCCTCAAAATCTCCCAGCATTTGCCGAGGCAACCTTACTTGTTATTCATTCTGAAATGAAAACATAACACTGTATCTGGGACAGAGTTCAGGTGGGAATTGAGCCTTATCCCTGGTTCTCCACCTCCACTTACCAATTACAATCTGTTCCCTAGAGCAAAATAGGAGCCACTGATCTGTCTGCTTATATCTGCATAGCCCAGCCTCTTTACTTACATCAATCCATTGCTTTGCACTATTTTTCTACTTATAGGGAGTAATGGGGGGGGAGGTTTACTGTTTAACTCCTTGCAAGTAGAAAATAAGCCTAGCAGGGCTAAAATGCTACCCTTCTACTTGCAGGGTATTTTCTTCATGGGGTGGAACAGTTAAATGTCATGTCTCCTCCCCAGATGCATTCTTCACCTTAGAGCTTGGCCACCTGGATGCTCAGAGCAGACTTATTTCTTGAGCACCTTTCTCTCCTTGACCTTGCTAACTCCACACACTTGCTTCAGGACCGATGAGATCAACCCATCTGGCAGGGTTTGCTTCACGAAGCTGGCAGAGCAAATTCACAGATTTCCTCATAATGATATGCATTTTTGTGGACGCGTTTCCCCAAGGATCATTAGGCATTAGGCAGATGTTAACCGCTTCTTAACATGGTTCATCAGAATATTATAATCTGTGGTCTGGAAAGGGACCCCGAGAAACAGGTCAGTGGTTTTCTTTCCTTCAGTAGTCCCCGTGATCAGATGTTCAGTTTGTGGCGCCTCGCCATGCAATTGCCACATACACCCGAGCTTGTGGCCCCCGAAAGCAGCTGCTCACATTCCCTCCACGTTTCCTAGGAGTTAATTCATTCCCAGTAAATCATCCAAAATAATTTGCAGCGAATCTCGATTTCCTCTGTGAACTTTCTGCTGGCTGCACCGGAGCATCTCCACCAAAGCAGCTCCCTGATTTGGCTGATCTGAGACATCCCAACGGGCTGGGGAATGAACAGGAAAGCTGGAGTTGTCCCCCCCCCCCCCCCCGAGGCTGCTTGCATGCAAAGAAGTGCTGGGTTTTAAGCACACTTTAAAACTGCAATGCTTGGCAAAGGAGGGGATGATGAAAAGCTCATTTGCTGCCTGGGTTCTGCTAAGTGTCCCCTCTGCTAATGAACAGGCGGCACGGCAGAAAAGCCTTCTGTCTTGAAGTTCATTTCAATGTCCCCCCCCCCCCGCACACCCTTTTTAGCATGATTGAAAGCTGCAGTCTTGGAGATTCTCTGCGTGAGGATTTCACCTCAAGCTAAATGCTGAGACACATTCGGAGGTCTCTTTTGTGAGCAAAAATGGCAGGGGCGTTTGGAAGGAAGCAGCCATGTATTCGGGGACATCTGCACACATGTGCACAGTCCACAGAAAACATAGAGGCATGCTGGTGGGCAAGGGCCAATGAGGAAGGGGTAGGCATAGGTGATGAGAAAGACCTCATTACACGGATGAACTTCCTGAAACAGAAGGAAGTGTGGAGAACGACAGCTTTGACATGGTAGAGAGCCAGGCCCTCATGAGCTGACTGCAGTGGAATGGGTCTTCGGACATCTCGCCCTCTGACCCTGCCTCATCGAAAGCAAGGGCTGTGGCTCAGTGGTAGAGCATCTGTGTGGCATGCAGAAGGTCCCAGGTTCAATCCCCGGCATCTCCAGTTAAAGGGACTAGGCAAGGAGGTGATGTCAAAGACCTCAGCCTGAGATCCAAAACTCAAAAATAAGCCCCATCTAGAGAGGGGCAAATCCAAGGCAAAACCTCCCATGCATACATGACCTTGCTTACAAAGCAAGGAACCTTCACATTCACCCCAACATAGCATTTTGGGGGGAAACTGCTAGCAATTCAAGATTCTGAAAAGCCAACCTGCAACGTAGTTCACCAGAAAAAACACACAGCAGCAGAAAAAACATCTGCCTAAACACACAGATGAACAGCGGAGCTTACTTCCTGAGACGGAACAGAAGGAAGTGTGGAGAATGACAACTTTGATGTGGCAGAGAGCCAGGCCCTCATGAGCCGACTGTAGTGGGATGGGTCTTCGGACATCTCACCCTCTGACTCCGCCTCATCGAAAGCAAGGGCTGTGGCTCAGTGGTAGAGCATCTGCGTGGCATGCAGAAGGTCCCAGGTTCTATCCCCGGCATCTCCAGTTAAGGGGACTAGGCAAGTAGGCAATGTGAAAGACCGTTGCCTGAGACCCTGGAGAGGTAGAGGGCCCATAGCTCAGAGCCTCTGCTTGGCATGAAGAAGGCCCCAGGTTCAATTCCCAGCATCTCCAGTTAAAGGGACTAGGCAGGTAGGTAATGTGAAAGACCCCTGCCTGAGACCCTGGAGAGCCACTGCCCGTCTGAGTAGACAATACTAACTTTGATGGATCAAGGGTCTGATTCAGTAGAAGGCAGCTTCATGCGTTCATGTGTTCAACAACTGTCTCACTCATCAGCCCTGGCCAGATGTTGACAGATGCCGATAGCTTCCTGCAAGAGGTTGCAGCTGGCACAGTCTTTTGGCCCCTCTGGGGGGAAAGGATGTGTATTATCACCGTTGGATAAAGTGTGGTATTAAGCGTATGGCCTGTCTCTCTATGGGGAGGCAGTGTAGTGGTGAGAATCAATGCAGGCAAGCGAGAAGGGACGGGAAAGCGTTCAGCACTCTGCTCCTGTTTGCAATGCCAGTTTTCATCTGCGTTTCACATGCCGCGGCTGTCTCTGCTTGTGACTGGATTTATGCGGAAGCAAATTGCTTCTCTCTGGTTGTTGTCTTCCTCCTGCATTTCTAATGCACCAGTCCTCTGGGCAAAATCCCATCTACCATATCAGCCATTAACTTCTGGTCTCTAAATCTAGGAGCTATTTCAAAGCCTTTTCCTCATACATCTTTCTTTTTTTAAAAAAATGTACACCTAAGGGCAGCTCGATGAACTGTTAGCTGGTAGGAAAAATGATCTAGGCTTACCAAGAACACCTTTCCACTTTCCCCAATATTCGTCAGACATTTTGGGGGAGCGATTCGTCTCAACTTGTAATCTGGGGTGAAATTCGGTTGCAAATTTTAGTCTCTAGCTTTGCCTGTTGGGCAGTTTCTGCTCCTGGGAATCCAACTGGTGATACTGGGGAGGGGCTGTGGCTCAGTGGTAGATCCATGGGGCTTATTTTTTGAGTTTTGAGAATTTGAATGGTGGGAATGTGCACCTTGAGAGGGGCAAATGCAAGGCGAAACCTCTCATGCATAAATGGCCCAAAGAATTTCCAGGGGAATAAATGTTTTGAGAAAGTTTTCTTTCTTTCTTTCTTTCTTTCTTTCTTTCTTTCTTTCTTTCTTTCTTTCTTTCTTTCTTTCTTTCTTTCTTTCTTTCTTTCTTTCTTTCTTTCTTCTGTCTGAGTAGAAAAGAGCAAGAGTCCAAGTAAAGACTACCAACCCGTTTCCCCCCAAAATGAATTTGGGGGGAATTTGGCTGTCTGTCTGTCTGTCTGTCTGTCTACCCCACCTTCCTGACCAATGTGGACACAAAGCAACTTACATCATTCTCCTCTCTTCCATTTCATCCATTAGGCTGAAAGTATATGTCTGGCCCAAGGTCACCCAGCCAATTTCCACCACGTGGTGGAGATTTGAACCTGAGTCTCCCAGTTCCTAGTCTGACCTTATAACCTTCTTAAGGTACAAGGTCTCTGTTTAACCCAACCCAGGACCTACAAGAACCATCCATTTGTATGTTAGGCAAGTTGTGGTTTTCGACATTTGGGATCTGCTGTAGGGTTGTGCAGAAAACAAACCGGTAAATTTTGGGTTTGGGTTTATTGGACCTAATTTTTTTCAGTAAACCAGGAAAAAGCCAAATACCCATACCAATAAAGGGGTATTTTGGCTTTATTTCCGGGTTTACTGAAAAAAAATTGGGTCCATTATAGTCTATGAAGATGTTTTGAAGCTCCTGTGGGGGCATTTTTGGAGGTAGAGCTGTCAAATTTTCCGAGTAGCTTCAAGGGACTCCTTGCATAAACCCTGAAGTTTGGTGAAGACTGGGTCAGGGGGGCTGATTTTATGGGGTCCAGAAGGGGTCACCCCCCTCCTCCATAGAGAAGTATGGTAAAGTTTACAATGCTTCTCTATGGAAGAAGGGGGTGACCCCTTCTGGACCCCCTGACCAAATCTTCACCAAACTTCGGGGTCCATGCAAGGAGAGTCCCTTGATGCTACCCTGAAAATTTGGCAACTCCACCTCCAAAAATGCCTCCCCCAGAGTTCATTACAAAAAAATTCCCATAGGGGAAAGCTGAGGCCGAAAAAAGCCGAATACCTATTCGGCTGATTCGGCGATTGGCTGTCTGGCTTCGTCTTTATTCCCAGGTTTTGGGTATTTGGTAAAACCAAAACCTGAATATTGCCGAAATGGCTAATCTCGGGTTTATTTTCGGTTTGGGTTTATCGATATGCACAACCCTAATCTGGTGCAAGCCCTGACCTGGATGGCCCAGGCTAGCCTGATCTCGTCAGAACTCAGAAGCTAAGCAGGGTCAGCCCTGGTTAGTATTTGGATGGGAGACCACCAAGGATGTCCAGGGTTGCTATACAGAGGAAGGCACTGGCAAACCACCTCTGTTAGTCTCCTGCCTTGAAAACCCCATAAAGGGTCGCCATAAACCGGCTGCGACTTGACGGCACTTTACACACACACACACTCACACACACACACACACACACAATCTGGTACAAATGGTGATGGGTTTGAATTTCTCGTCCCTCTTGTTTCAACACAAAACTCCCCACTTTGAGTGTGCTTCTCCCTTTTGCCAAGTGGACCTGCGATTCTTTGTTTTCCTACCATTTTCTCTTGCCTTGTAGCACAGTTTCCCCTTACATGAACACCTGAAGCTGCCTTCCGCTAAGGCAAATCCTTGGTCTATCAAGGTCAGTATTGTCTAGTGTGACTGACAGCAGCTCCCCAGTGTTTTAGGCAGGGGCTTTCAGATCACCTACTACCTGATTCTGTTCACTGGAGATGCCACGGATTAAACCGGAGACCTTCTGCATGCTAAGGAGATGTTCTATCACACTGTGCACATTTTAATACATCAATAAATCAGTGTTGTACATTATATGCACATTATAATATAAACGATATGCATTTTACATTAAAAAATACTATGGGAATTGTGTATAACAACTGTTTAGGTGTACACATGGCAATGAATCTATAAAATCAACCGCATAACCCAGAGTGCCCAAATTGCTGTCGAGAGAGAAATGAAAGAGAGAATATCTGCTCACCTTTGGGTATTTCAGGAATAAACCATGATCCAAGAGACTGCTGGCTCAAAACTTCGTTAACTCCTGCAGAACGAACCCCTTTGCACAGGTAGCCAAACTGCTAGGAATGGAAGGAGAGCGATATGCTATTCAGTTACCAAGTCCCCCAGCAACAGAAATTTATGCTAAATCCGTTTGACCTAACCAAACCACTTTGTGGAATCTTGGATGGCGTTCCAGCTGGTTTCCCCAATACCAATTCCTCGCATTACAGTGTGCCTGTGTAAATATCTTTGTGTTTGGAAAGAAAATTGCCCAAGCAAAGATTTATTTTCCCGACTCTGCCCTGTTGGAAGGCAGATAAAGGGAACAGCAGCTGCAGGGAGGCCTACTTACACATATTATGCGCCGAGAACAGGTGAAGCATCTCTCTGATTCCAAATGGAATCTGTCTCTGTAACGTCATGTTCTATTTGTTTTGCTTGTTTCAGCACCTCCTTCATCCAGACAACCCTAAACAGAGCCTCTCATTCTCCGAGACATGTGATCTTTTATTGTGCATGCTCTGATAACAATCCCAGTTAGCTTTTTATGAATAATTTGGGGAGAGGCTTGGACATGGGTCATTGGCATGTGACGGTGAGAATATAACTCTGTGATAGAGCACATGTTTTCCATGTAGAATGTCCCAGGTTGAATCTCTGGTGTCTCTCACTAAAGGAACTTGGGAGCCAGGTACTGGGAAAGGTGTATTTTTTTCCTGCCTGAGACCAAGGAGAGCTGCTACCAATCAAAGAGAGCCAGCGTGGTGTAGTGGTTAAGAGCAGTGGTTTGGAATGGTGGACTTTGATCTGGAGAACCAGGTTTGATTCCCCACTCCTCCACATGAGCAGTGGAGGCTAACCTGGTGAACTGGATTTGTTTCCCCACTCCTATACATGAAGCCAGCTGGGTGACCTTGGGCTAGTCACAGTTTTCTTAGAGGTCTCTCAGCCCCACCTACCTCTCAAGGTGTCTGTTGTGGGGAGGGGAAGGGAAGGCGATTCTTCCTTAAGTGGTAGAGAAAGTCGGCAGTTCTTCTTCATGCAGATGATATTGAGCTAGATGGCTACAGTGGTCTGTCCCAGTGAAAGGCAGCTTGGTATGTTCAGTGATTAGCAATTTAAGAAGCAGCTAGATTGGATGGATCAGTGGTAGAGCAGCTGTTTGGCATGCAGAAGGTCTCAGGTTCAATCCCCGGCATCTCCAGTTATAAGGCTCAGGCAGTAAGATGAAATACCTCTGCCTGAGACCCTAGAAAGCCCTGCCAGTCAGAGTAGACAGTACTGACCTTGGCGGACTAATGGTCTGATTCAGTTTGAGGTAGCTTCATCTGCCTGGCTGGGCTGGAGGCTACCTCTCCCTCCCTCTTTCTAGGGGGACAGTGTGGGGTGGGGGCAGGCAGGCTTCCTCTTTCATCCTCCCTTTTTTTTTGGGGGGGGGAGGGCAGGATAACATGACAGGGCACGGCATTTTTCCAGGGCCATTTTTCCTTCCCAGTCTGTCCATGGCATCTCCCCCAAATCTTCAGGAGTTTCCCAAGCTAACATTTATGGTTCCATCATAATGCTGTTGAAGTTGTCTTGTTTGTGGGCTTCCTAGAGGCACCTGGTTGGCCACTGAGTGAACAGACTGCTGGACTTGATGGGCCTTGGCCTGATCCAGCATGGCCTTTCTTATGTTCTTATGTTCTCTCCTCCATCCTGTAAATGTGGGCTTGTGAGATCAGTTCTCCAAATCCTGGTTGTCTACTGCTCCCTCATACCTCAATAAAATTTCCAACAAGCAAACATAAAAATGCCGCTACAAAAAGAATGAAAGGGGGGGAAAGGTGGGAATAGGATCGGGTTGCCAACTCTGGGTTGATAAATACATGAATATTTTTCAGGGGTGAAGCCTGGGGAGGGAGGGCTTTGGGGAGGGGCAGGACCTCAGTGGGGTATAATTCCCACTTTGGGGTATAATTCCTTGCATAGAGTCCACACTCCAAAGCAGCTATTTACTCCAGGGGAAGTGATCTCTGTCACCTGGAGATATTCTAATTCTGGGGGGGGGGGTCTCCAGGCCCCACCTGGAGGTTGGCAACCCTAGGGACATGCTGCCGCAGTTGTCCTGGTGGCTTGAGGAGCAGTAAATAATTGCTCACCAACCACTCAAATTTGGACCAGGAATGTCATTCCTGATCTCTAGCCTATGCAGCAACAACAGTAGAATTAAGGCGGGCCCAGCCTCCACACTTGCTATTATCTTGCCATCTTATTAACCTTTTCCCTTACTTTAGGTTAACAGAAAACAGAAATAGATTTAGAAAATTAGCAGCACAGTCCTAAACAGAGTTACACCCTTGGGCAATTTAATTCAGTAGACCTAGGAGGGTGTAATTCTGTTTAGGATTGCGCCATAAATGTTAGGGTTTTCTCATTTTAATCGAAAAATTATATATATGTGTGTGTTTGTGCTTGTGATTCATCGCACCAGTCTGTATTATGGCAAATTGATAGCAGTGAGGATCTATCTTAGTCTTGAATTAGAATTCCTCCTCTTTGTGGCTGGATATTTATACATTTGCAAAGAGAAACCGTTAGTTTTGTCTGCCGTGCTGGGGGCTAGAACTAGGGGTGCCAGGTCCTTCTTCGCCACCGGCGGGAGGTTTTGGGGGTGGGGTTTTTTGGGGGGTGCCAGAGGAAGGGGAGATTTGGGGAGGGGAGGGTCTTCAATGCCATAGAGTCCAATTGCCAAAACAGCCATTTTCTCCAGGTGAACTGATCTGTATCGGCTGGAGATCAGTTATAATAGCAGGAGATCTCCAGCTAGTGCCTGGAGGTTGGCAACCCTAGCTAGAACCCTGTTTTAAACAATTCAAGTGAAAGCGACAGTTCTTGGTATCTGGCCCCAATTGCCGCTCTCTGCATTTGATGCTATGTTTGGTGTCCCAATGGCCTGATCCTCATAGGGAACCTTGGCAATGGGAGATGGGACGAAGAGAAGATGACTGCCAGATCTGTGTGAAACGGAGGCGGTCGGAGTTCATTGAGTCTCCCGGGAACTTTTAGTTCTGATTCGGCCCACGTGGTCAATCAAAGCTCAACTGAGCAGCATCACTTTGAGCTGCTGTTCAAAGCCCAGAAAAGCCTCAAAGCAAAACTCAGGGTGCAATGGTTGCTTTTCATCTGTTTGCCATTGAACTTGAGGGCTTTGAAAGGGGGGTTTATAGAGAGAGAGAGAAAGAGAGAGAGAGCACGCAATTGTAAAGAATGCCATGGCAAAGGCTATTCTGGGCTTTTCAATGCCCTGACTCATAGTTTTGGAAGGCATTTCTTTGTGAAGGGATGAACATCTAACCTTGCGGAACTCACTGCCACAAGATTGTTCGGAATGCAAAGCCACGGCTAGCCTGAAATGAGACACTGGGGCCATTTATGTATGGCTGTTTCCTAGGGTTGCCAGGTGCCCAGTGGTGGCAGGCAAACCCCTGATAATTGACCCCTCTGCCCACCGACCCCCTGAGGGTCAAGGGGCAAACGTGCATGCGTGCATCGGGGGGCAAATGTGCACTGCCTCGTGAGGGGCCTTTTCCTCTTAGTTTGAGTGGTAAAGGGTTGCTTTACCACTCAAACTAAGAAGAAAAGGCCCCTCGCAAGGTGGCACTTCCGGTTGTAAGTGACGCGCACGCGCGCACGCAATCCCGACCTCAGCCTGATAGCCTCCTGCCGGAGAAGAGAGGGGACCTGGCAGCCCTACTGTTTCCTCACATAAGAACATAAGAAAAGCCATGCTGGATCAGACCAAGGCCCATCAAGTCCAGCAGCCTGTGGCTAACCAGATACCTCTAGAAAGCCCACAAATAAGACAATTGCAACAGCATTATCCTGCCTTTGTTCCACAGCACCTAATATAATGGGCATGCTCCTCTGATCCTGGAGAGAACATGTATGCATCATAACTAGTAGCCATTTTTACTAGTAGCCATGAGTAGCCCTCTCCTCCATGAACATGTCCACTCCCCTCTTTCAGCCTTCCAAGTTAGCACCCATCCCCACATCCTGAGACAGGGAGTTCCGCAATTTAACTTGCATTCACCCCTTCAACTACTTCAGGACTTTGCCTAGATTATGCATGCATTTTCCAACCATCAGAGGTCACCTCACTCTCCCTGCGCATTTCCGCACATTTTTCCCAGTTCTCCAGATTAGAGTCCGCCGCTCATGTGGAGGAGCGGGGAATCAAACCCGGTTCTCCATTTTAGAGTCTGCCGCTCATGTGGAGGAGCTCTTAACCACTACACCATGCTGGCTCTACACACTGATGTCACTTCCTGCACAGCCTGTAAGTCACATCATTGCGTCAAACTCTATGATTTTGGTGAATGCTAGAGAGTCGCTCTAATGCATGGCCATCCCTTCTGGGTCATGCCGGAAGTGACATCAGTGCACTAGTTCTGAGCCCTCCTTGGTAAGCCTGCTGCTGGTTGGCAGCCATGGGCTGGCAACCCTAGATACGACGCATCTGTGGTGATTGATACATGAGTCGTTCACATTTGACAGCACTGAGAGCGGGCAACATCTCTCAGGGTTGTTGGAATACTTGGCTGGTCTGCAGAAGAAATCCCTGACCAGATGAAGCAGTCTTTCCTCTCCAGGCTCCCAACTCAATTGCAGCAAACTGGTGTGGAGGACCAACTTTGAAATAAAAAGCCCAAATTAGGAGAAAATGTTTGTATTCCTCTTCTTCTCCCCCGCTCCCGGCAAATCTCTGATCGCTGTCATTTCTGTCCACCAGGCATTACGGAGAACGGCAAGTTTTTATCCCATTATTGTTGTAGTGTACCACCCTTAATTGCATAATTCAACACTTTTAAAGAGCATTTGGATGTAATTTGGATGCTTCATTGGATGGTGTTTGAAAGAAGCGGAGAATTAAATTAGGGGGAAAACACAAGAGGAAATTAGTGGTTGCTTTAAAAAAAAAACTGATTGAAAGGCTGGCGAAGGGCATCTTGCACAGAAGTGAATAAGGCCACCAAGATTGGCGGATGGTATAGCCCTGAGAATGAGTTTCTGCCACCAATCCAGAAATTCATAAATTCTTTTTCAGGCCATGCAACTACACCACGAGATAGGAATTAATTAAAGGCCTCTGGAAGCTCAAAATACCCAATTGTAGCTGAAGCTGTGTGCTGTCTCTCTGCATGCTTCATTGTTCTGACCTAGCCTCCACCTAATTAGCCTAGGGATGGGGAATTTTGTGATGTACCTGTATTGGATGTGATTGGATCATTCAATCCCTCCCGATGTAAAGAGACAAGAGAATGCTTCTCTATGAGAGGAGATTGCATGATGTGTCTAGAGGAAATATACAGGGCTCCTACACGGGCATCAGTTTCATCCTTCATATGCCACTGCGAATTACATTCCTATGTGTTGGCAGTCACTACCTTTGACAGAAGAGCACTACAGCAAATCCTCTCCACCTAACTCTACTCAACAGCAATACTAGAAGCCCCCCAGAGGATACAGACTACTGTTGACTATCCTATCCTGGATTCCCTCCTCCATAGTTAGTAAGGTTGCCAACCTCCAGATACTAGATAAAGAACAACAGAATAGCCAAACAACAAGTAATATGCAAGGGTGAGCATTGTTATAAATATATCAAGAAAGTGCACCAAGGTGCAAACACATGTAACAAGACAAAGCTTGTATACAAAATACAGTTATATACGAAATACAAAAGTACAAAAATACAAAATGTCCAAGAACTTCTCTCATTCTGACATGTGAACTAGCCACTGAGCAGTCCACGTCCTATTCTGAGGAAGATTAATCATCGAAACAGGAAGATTACCGGATCCCTGTATTCCTACACTCTTGATACGACTCAAGGGAACTCTACAGCAGCTCTTTATGTCCAAGAATTCATGCTACATAGCAAACAAAGTGGACAGCCTTGCAGGCACCTCCATTAGGTTCACACTGTGAACTAAAAGGATTATATTTCTTGGACATTTTGTATTTTTGTACTTTTGTATTTCGTATATAATTGTATTTTGTATACAAGCTTTGTCTTGTTACATGTGTTTGCACCTTGCTGCACTTTTTTGATATATTTATAACAACGCTCACCCTTGCATATTACTTGTTGTTTGGCTATTCTGTTGTTCTTTATCTACTACCTATATAACAACCGGCTAACTTTATATGGATTCAACTTCCAGATACTAGCTGGAAATCTCCTGCTATTACAACTGATCTTCAGCCGATGGAGATCAGTTCATGTGGAGAAAATGGCCGCTTTGGCAATTGGCCGCTATGGCATTGTTTATTTAGATGTCTGTTTTTTATATATCTATAACTATATCTATCTATCTATCTATCTATCTATCTATCTATCTATCTATCTATCTATCTATCTATCTGTCTGTCTGTCTGTCTGTCTGTCTGTCTGTCTGTCTGTCTGTCTGTCCATATCTCTCTCTCTCTGTGTCTATCTATCTATCTATCTATCTATCTATCTATCTATCTATCTATCTATCTATCTATCTATTTTTAATTTTGATCTTAGTGTGACATTGTTCAGGGCCGATTTGGCCATGTGAACAGTATCATTAAAGTAAGTAAAAGAACCAAAAGAATACTAGGAATGAAACTGGGCAAAAGGAAACAAGAAAAGAAATATTTGTACATTCCGACTTGTAAAAACCAACCAGCTCAGTTCTGTGGGGGCGAGATGCATCTAACTTTGTAAAAGTTTATTTTTGCTATCAAAAGTTTGGGGGACGATGCTCCCTGCCCTTGGGGGAGCTAACTGGAAGGTGAGAGGAAATAGCTCATTCTTATTGTTGTTTGCGATCTTGGACTTAAATTTTCCAGATTGAGCATTCTGCTTCTCCCCCCCCCCACACACACACACACTGCCGCCTACCTCCATCTGATCTGTTTAATGCAAGCGGCACCTTTCATCTGATTGCAATCTATTACTGATTGAGAGACAGAAATTTTGCCTGTGATGGAGCCAGGAAAGCGATGTATTTAACCCTTCTAATCTTTTCTCATCCTCTCTCCCCCCGCCCATCTCTCTCCCAATTTTTCTTTTCTTAGAACTTAAGGGACCTTTAGATCAAAACTGACAAGAACGAATGGGGGGGAGGGATTCCCCCCCCCCCAGAAATCCCCGTATTTGATTACTTCTTCCACTTTGTCTTCATACATTGGTCTTGCATTGAGGACTGCAATGGGAAGTGTTAACTTATGCTACTTCCTCTCGTCATTTTTACAAGCATCATAAGGCAGCTGTATGTGTTAAGTGCCGTCACTTCCAACTTCTCTGTCAAACTAACCAGTATTTCTTTATCAAACTAACCTGTCTTACATGTGAGGATAAAATGGGTTGGGGAGAGAGCTGTGTGTACATTCCTGGGCCCCATGGAAGAAGCTCCATAAAAAATGTATTAATAGATAGATAGAAAGATACTCTCCACCTGCTGTTTTCTGAATGCATTTACTCTGCAGGAGCCAATCTTGCATTGTATGTGTGTTTGTGTTCTTTTGCTTAAAGATCTACTGCAGGACAATTTATGTTCTTACTAATGCATTATCAGCAGTCCAAAAGGAACCTCCACAACTTCAGCACGTGAAAGGGCAGGCTGTGTGTGGTTTAAATGCATTGCCACCATTTGGAAACTGAATTTCTAGGGGAATAAAGCCAAAAACCTAAAGAATGGGTAAGCCTATTTTAAAGCACCTCCAAAAGTCCCCCAAAAGGCAAAAGCAGGTGACTTTTCTTTTATATGGGAAGGTACTAACAACTGAGACAGGAGCATCTGTGTCCTGCATTGGGCCAGCATCTGTAGTCTGTGCCAAGATAACACTGCAGTTTACATGCATTGATCATTCCAAAGAAACCTGTGCAGGGGTTTTAATGCCTTGCAAATTGCTTTTTCTTCTCTGCAATTTACATCCGCGATTGCATCGAGCATATTTAGGAGCTTTCCGAGCCGCCGCAAACAATGACAAATCTCTCCCAAAAACATTAGTCGGCTGCAGTAAATTTGACGAGGGGGAGACAGGCAGAGACTTCAATCTGTTTCTGCCCTTCTGCCAAATTATCCGGAGCCTGGTCACCTCTTAACTCATTGTCGGCCAATGGCGCTTTGGCATCAAGACTCCGAGAGGTGGCGCAACCTGGCATGGCGACACCCCCCAGTGAGCCGACAAGGATTCATATGACAGATTCTCCTGCTGAGTGACGATCCTGTAATTGTACTGAATTGCAGTGGGGAAAGGAAGCAGATGCAATCAGATGCAGAACACTAGCAAGACAGTTTAGTAGACGTACAGGCCAATCCCCGTAGCCTGCACATTTTAAAAAGTTTCCGAAAAGAAAACACTTGACATTATTTCTCAGAATGCTGTCCATTTCTGAATCTAACTTTTCGTGGTCACCAGTTTCTATCCATCTTATCTCCGTTGTGATCTTCAGGGCAACTGGTTTGGCTGCCACAGGTAACAGGGTGCCGGTCTGGATGGACCATTGGTCTGATCCAGCACGGCTCTTCTTATGTTGCTACGGTGACTTTACATGTCCATTTTCAACAAGGGAGTAAGTGTTTGGGACTGGTCATGGAACAGTTTTAAAACCCCAAAAGTAGAATAATATTTAAAGAGAATGCATATTTTGGGAGGAGAAGAAAGTCCTTTTCAAGAACTGTTTCTTCTCCTCCAATTCTATATGATCAGGTTCTTCCAAGGATTCCACAGAATGTCCAGAGATGAAATATCCTGCCCAGTTAATTATTTCATTAAGAGTGTTAATTCCAACAGGCTGAAGGTTTGCCTGGCTTATGCATATTCATGTACCTCCTTCCCTCATTCATATTCCTGAAGCGATGCCTCCAGGCACACTGTGAGCAAAGCTGCTCTAGGCTCAGAGCATCACTATTGTAGAAGCAACCACAGCGGGGGAATGCCTGGATGGAAGGACACAGATAAAGGAGCACGAATGCTCATTTGTTTCCTCCCATTCTCTTCCCCTTTTCCCCTCGAGGAACAGATCATGCCCCAAGGAAAAGGTCCGAGTAAGACCATATGCCATCCTTCTGGAGACACATCTGGGCGTTCAAAGAAAACCCTCCTAAACCACTTCTAATTAGTTTTTTTAAAAAAACTGAAAACTGCAAAAGGCCTCCAAGATACCAGCTGATCTCTGTGCTCCTCCAGCAGCAAGACATCCAAGAAAGGGTTGCAGTGGAAGAAATCCCCCACTGCTGCTGTCTTGTAAGCTGCCGGGCTGTCTTCTTTCTGACAAAAGCCTGCGATTTCAGTTGGAAAATGTCAAATAGCCTTAACTGGATTAAGGCTCTGAAGCATCGGCACCAGCCGTCTCTGATGTTTATCTCCACCCCGTCCTCCAAGAGGTTAAGAGCGCTGAGAGCGTAGAGTTAAGCCAAGGCGAGAAAAACACAGAGCCCTAAGCCTCCTGTACGGAACTGAAGCTGGCCATCAGGTGGCCTGGCATAAGCTGGAAGGTGGAATTGCTACATCAGGGGTCTTCAGTGTGGTGCCTATGGGTGCCATGGCGCCTGCTGAGACCTTTCCTGGTTCCTGCCAAGAGCTTTTAGAAAGTAGGAGGGGGCAGGTGTAGCTTTCCCCAGCAAGGCTTCTGATTGACCATTGGAGGTTTGAGTGGCTCTACATGTTTTTAAAAGTGTTGCTTTGGCAGCAGCTGCCACCACAGCACAAGAATCTTCACGAAGGAGAAGAAGAAGAAGTAGAAGTAGAAGAAGAAGAGTTGGTTTTTATACCCCACTTTGCCAACCTCCAGGTGGTCCTGGAGACAAACAAGGCTCAGTGCTGCAATGGTAATGGAAGAGATTCACAACAGCACTCACAACTATAATAATAAAGATTTATAAAGAGAAAAAGGTGCAAAAAAGTGAATATATATACATGAATACAATAGGGTACAATAAGATACAAATTATCAAAGGAATCTAGCACAAATGGAAATTCAGTTGAAGGATATAAGCATCCTGTAAGCCAGGTAAGTCAATGTATATTGTCCACAATATGTTGTTATTTCTTCTCTGTATATAACAAGCTGGACGGTAAACAGCGATGGCGAAGCCACAACGAGGAAATATCAGACTGTGTCGTCTAGATCAAAAGCACGTTTCGCACTTGGCTTCATCAGCTACATGTATCTAAGAGAATTCATAGTATCCTATCCCTTGAGAGACCTACACAAGGAAGGCTTTGGTCCTGTTTTAGACTTTATTTATCATGACTATTATGAATTCTCTTAGATACATGTAGCTGATGAAGCCAAGTGCGAAACGTGCTTTTGATCTGGACGACACGTCCTGATATTTCCTCGTTGTGGCTTCGCCATCGCTGTTTACCGTCCAGCTTGTTATATACAGAGAAGAAATAACAACATATTGTGGACAATATACATTGACTTCCCTGGCTTACAGGATGCTTATATCCTTCAACTGAATTTCCATTTGTGCTGGATTCCTTTGATAATTTGTATCTTATTGTACCCTGTTGTATTCATGTATATATATATTCACTTTTTTGCACCTTTTTTTATAAATCTTTACTTTATTATTATAGTTGTGAGTGCTGTTGTGGATCTGTTTCAACCTCCAGGTGGTGGCTAGAGATCTCCTGCTATTACAGCTGATCTCCAGGCAACAGAGATCTGTTCACCTGGAGAAAATGGCTGCTTTGGAAAGTGGACTCTATGACACTGAAGTCTGTTCCCTTCCTAACCCCCGCCATCCTAAGGCTCCTCCCCAAAAATCTCCAAGTATTTCCCAACCCGGAGCTGGCAACCCTATTCACTGTCCTCTCAAGCCACCTTCTAGGGTTCCCAACCTCCAGGTGGTGGCTGGAGATCTCATGCTATTACAACTGATCTCAAGGCGACAGAGATCAGTCCACCTGGAGAAAACGGCTGCTTTGGAAACTGGACTCTATGACATTATGCCCCGTTATGTCCCCTCCCCAAACCACACCCTCACCAGGCAATTCCCCAAAAATCTCCAGGTATTTTCCCAACCCTACAAATACCTCTTGCTGCATCCATAGGGTTGCCAGGCTCCAGGTGATGGCTGGAGATCTCCTGCTATTACAACTGATCTCCAGCCAATAGATATCAGTTCAACTGGAGAAAATGGCCACTTTGGCAATTAAACTCCATGGCATTAAGCTCCCTCCCCTCCCCAAAACCTGCCCTCTTTAGGCTCCTCCCCAAAAACCTCCTGCCGGTGGTGAGGAAGAACCTGGCATTGCAACCAGGCAGTTTTTTTCAGGCTTGTGGCCTTCGTTTCTTAAGGCCTGTCTGTGGGCAAGCCCTGAGTAAGTTGTGAGCTCCTAAATAGCAGTGCCGGGGGAGAGAAGAGAAGCTAACGTGGTCATTGGCAATCCCTCTCCTCCCCTCTTTCCCCCCCTCTTGTTCAGTGAGTTGAAGGCTTGCCAGTTTGCATAAAAGAATCACGGAACTCATAAATCAATCTCGAGAGCTTCTGTTCTCTTTAGAGGGAAAAAATAATAGCCTTAAACAGAAACAAGCTGACGGCCAGAGGAAAGGAATTCCTAATGACAAACTTGGCTTTGCCGAGGAGGACACCACAGGCTTCAGCAAAACAAGATTAAGCCTTTTGTGCCCAGACTCTATTACTCCAGATATTACTATGGGCTGCTGGACTGATAGTTCTGCGGGTGAAAATATAACCCTCTGGAAAATGTGAAGACGCATAATGAAACAAGAGACTGGCTATGAGGATTGCAAACATGGAATGGAGTTTTTGTTGGATGTAAATATACACTCTCCTCTGTGACCAGATTTATTATCACAAAGTAGAGACGACGCCAGGTTTAAGAAGCAAAGGGAGAAAAAAGCTTTTTTTATTTTGCCAGGCAAAAGAGGAAGACATTTCAGCCCTTTTCGGGTTCAAAAGTGAAAGTCTCCTAACAGACTCCGCCTAGTCCTCATATTTATACTTTTCCAGAGTTCTTTGTTCTAAGAGGATTTGAATATCTCCTCCTCTCAAATCCACCCTAACTCTGATCTCATTTTTGTGGTCACATGTATATGATCTCATCTGTTATTTGGTGATATCCTGTACCAGATACGAAAAATCACCTGCTTTGTTCAGTTTGTTAGACAGGACTATTTTCTACTGACTTATATAAATAACCACAGCTTACAAATATAATAGAAAAATAACATTAATTTTCTAATATGCTAGAATTAAATTAATTAAAATCTTACACATCCCACATTTTGGTGCTTTGCGTGGCTGCATCCAAAACTTTTGAAGGGCTGGCAATTAGGGTTGCCAGCTCCGGGTTAGGAAATACCTGGAGTTTTGTGGGGCGGAGACTGTAGAGGGCGGGGTTTGCGAGGGGAGGGACTTCAATGCCATAGAGTCCAATTGCTAAAGCACCCATTTTCTCTAGTGAACTGATCTCTAAAAACATAAGAAAAGCCATGCTGGATCAGACCAAGGCCCATCAAGTCCAGCAGTCTGTTCACACAGTGGCCAACCAGGTGCCTCTAGGAAGCCCGCAAACAAGATAACTGCAGCAGCAGCATCCTGCCTGTGTTCCACAGCACCTAACATAACAGGCATGTTCCTCTGATCCTGGAGAGAATGGGTATGCATCATGACTAGTATCAATTTTTACTAGTAGCCATGAATACCCCTCCCCTCCATGAACATGTTCACTCCCCTCTTAAAGCCTTCCAAGGCAGCCATTATTACATCCTAGGGCAGGTAGTTCCACAATTTAACTATGCATTGTGTGAAGGAAATACTTCCTTTTATCAGTTTTGAATCTGTCAACCTCCAGCTTCAGTAGATGACCCCACATTCTGGTATTGTGAGAGAGGGAGAAAAGCTTCTCCCTGTCCACTCTCTCCATACCATGCATAATTGCATAGACCTCTATCATGTCTCCCCTTAATCGCCTTCTTTCCAAGCTAAACAGCCCTAAAAATTTTAACCACTCCTCATTGGGTAGTTGCTCTAATCCCCTGGTCATTTTGGTTGCTCTTTTCTGCACTTTCTCAAGGTCTGCAATATCCTTATCTTGGGTTCTCCTTCTTGACCATACCAGAGCGTGACTCATAGAGGGGACCCAACAACCTTTTGAGAGCTTTGACTTCTGGGGGCTTCCAGAAAAGGCATATTTAGCTCATCAATTCCTGGGTGCGACAGCTTTGCAGCTCTTTCTATGCAAGATGCCTGCAAGATTTTTTGATGCGGTTGGTTTATTTCTAGACTGCCTTTCCAGCCGAAGGTCCTCTGTGGTGGTTGACAACAGGTTAAAACGCAAACGTCTGGGTTCTTTCTGGCCTGCTGCAAGATGGAAAACCTCCGCTTTCCCTTTCCCAGGGTCTACGGCTGACTCATCCTTCACCCCTACCGGGTCCTACAAAGTCTGCTAATTTAAAGCTATTTCTGCAGATCTACCTTTAATCCCCAGATGAAGGAAGCAAACTCGTTAGCACAGGAGGCCATAAATCTCTGGGAGCTCATGAAGTATTTACAGCAGTGCTGAGCAAGCCGTCCACCATTATATATTAATTCCCTCCCCACCCTCCTCCATTGCATTCTGTGAGCTTTGAGGGAGATGGGAGCTGGCGAGGATCTCCTGACTCCTCTTGGAGCATGAGCATCCCATAACTGCTTGGCAGCCAAGTCTTGGAGAGAGGGTGTCAAGAAGAACTAGGGTTGCCATCCTCCAGGTGGGGACTGGAGATCTCCCAGAATTATATCTGATTGTCAGACTGCAGAGATCAACCCCCCGGGAGAAAATGGCTGCTTTGGAGGGTGGCATGTTTGGCATTATACCCTGCTGACATCCTTCCCTTCCCCTTCCGCTCCTCCAAACCCCACCCTCCTCAGGCTTCACCCCCAAAACGTAGTGCATAAACTAGAAACTTCATTTCTGAGACTGGGGTTACATGGAATGTGTACATGAAAGCACTGGAGCTTTTAACCTTTATGTCAACTTGATTTTCATTTTTTGTATAGCATTGGTCTGTTGCATTTTCAGAGACAGGAGCAAACCTGTCCTGATAGCACACTGACCAATTAATCACAAAGAAGCAAGAATGATCCTGCCACCCACTAACACCCTAGGCAATCAGCGGAAGATACTGTAATGACTATCACAAAAGGAAAGTAGCTATATCCTCTATAGGGTTGTCAATCTCCAGGTACTAATCAATATAACAAAAGAAGTGCTGCAAATATATGATAGTAACAAATAAAACAACAACACATAGGCTCTGTTACACTTCAATATCTATCAACAAAAACACTATACAACTTGTACTCCTCTATATCATCAACACTACAATATTCATATTCACAAAAAAAATTAACCATCATAGGCTTGTGAGAATGTTGATGATGGTTATTTATTTATTTATTGTGAATATGAATATTGTAGTGTTAATGATATAGAGGAATACAAGTTGTATAGTGTTTTTGATGATAAGATATTGAAATCTCCAGGTACTAGCAGAAGATCTCCTACTATTACAACTGATCTCTAGATGACAGAGATGAGTTCCCCTGAAGAAAATGGCTGCTTTGGCCATTGGACTCTATGGCATTGAAGCCCCTCCCCTCCCCAAACCCCACCCTCCTCAGGCTCCACCCCCAAAAAAACCCACCAGTGGCAAAGAGGGACCTGGCAACCCTGGGAAAGCCAGTGTGGTGTAGTGGTTAAGAGCGGTGGTTTGGAGCGGCAGACTGTTGGATTAAACACTGGAGCCTAATTTGATTGACAGTGGTCTCTGCTCCTTTAGAATCTGCCCCTCCCTTCTAGTGACAGTTACTTGTAACCAACTGTTGCTTGCAACTGTCTTTCAGTCAGTCAGTCTCACTCTGTATCACTCTGTGTTCGCTCTCTGCCTCACACTCACTAAAGATGTAACAATGTTTCAGTTAATATGAGGTAAAAGCAGTAGAAACCTCTTAAGGAAAATGTTTATTCAAAAGGACTTTTAATTTTTATACGTGTGCTGATAATATTCCTCCAAATAGCTTTTGGCTGTTTTGAACTCTGCTGCTTTATACAGGTGGAATATCCTGCGCCAAGTGAGTGATGGGATATTGCCCCACATAAGGGATTTGATTAATTTCCACCACCACCCCTACATAGACTCTGATCTGGAGAACTGGGTTTGATTCCTCACTCCTCCACATGAGCAGTGGAACGGGGTTGGTTTCCCCACTCCTCCACATGAAGCCAGCTGAGTGACCTTGGGCTAGTCACAGCTCTCTTAGAGCTCTCTCAGCCCCACCTACCTCACAGGGTGTCTGTTGTGGGGAGGGTAAGGGAAGGTGATTGTAAGCCGGTTTGAGAAAGTCGGCATATAAAAACCAACTCTTCTTCTGCTTCTGTCTTGCATTGCAAGTAAGGATGTGGGACAGACATGTGACAGATTGAGACACAGTTTTGAGATGATCTGGTAAATCACCTTGGTAGAAATTTCTTCCTTGTGTTTAAAGGTTTTAAAGGGGGGTGGGGAATGAAAAGCTACCGAAGCCTTCACGTTGCAAATTGCGAGCCACAGAACTTTGTCGTCGGATAAGGAAGAAAGACGGAACGAGACGAGCCGGGTTTTCCGTCACCTCAGAAAGTGTGCCTCCAACCAGCATCCCAGCTGCCTGTTTAATTCCCTCGCCACAGCTCCGCTGGAGCCGGCTTGCTGTTGCACTGTCAGTCCACTCTGTTTTCTTCAAAGGTCTTTTGTCATGGGGCTTATGGACCAAGGACGCTCCTTGCCTGAAGCTTTATATCTCTCCATTTGATCTCTGAGTGTGTATGTGTGGGGGAAGGCCATAAAGCTCAGGCGCCGGGGCCCGTGAGTCTCTGTAATTCCACTGAGAGGGCCTAGGTTATTCCTCTGCCGGGAGTGCTAATAGGATTCTAATAGGCTGGCAAATGGGATTTTTTACAACTGCCATTCTGCGGTTACTGAGACGGTGTGTCACTGGGACAGCCCTATAAATCCGCCTGTCCCTCTCCCTTGTGGGGAGGGGGGCAAACAAAGAGATGACAGAGAATGGAGAGATGTTAAGTGTCGGGCTCTATGAAGTGGGCAGGCCTCACTGGGGCCTTTGAGGAGAGAAATCGCTTTCTTTTGAGAGACGTTACTGATGTTGTCTGGTAGAGCTGAATTATTGTCTGGATCGGGAACCATCATGAATGGTAATGTCTGGGACTTTGGGGTCAATGTTTTCCAGGATCCAGGTGATGAATACAGAGAGATGTCTTCTGATAGCATGGTTTTGCAGTACTTCTCTGTTAGGGTTGCCAGCCTGACAGGAGAGTCTGGGGACAGGGTTGCCAACCTCCAGGAAGTAGCTGGAGATCTCCAGCTATTACAACGGATCTCCAGCCGACAGAGATCAGTTCCCCTGGAGAAAATAGCTGCTTTGGCAATTGGACTCTATGGCATTGAAGTCCCTCCCCTCCTCAAACTCCACCCTCCTAGGCTCTGCCCCAAAAACCTCCCACCGGTGGCAAAGAGGGATCTGGAGACCCTCTCTGGGGAGCTGGGACAATCTTCTCGGCATTGCTTTGATGTGCAACATCACTCCAGCAAAAAACAAAGTTAATCCATAAAGTTTTGGGAGAATCTACAGTTGCCAGGTCCCTCTTTGCCTCTGGCAGGAGGTTTTTGGGATGGAGCCCGAGGAGGGCAGGGTTTGGGGAGGGGAAGGACTTCAATACCACAGAGTCCAATTGCCAAAGTAGCCATTTTCACCAGGTGAACTGATCTCTGTCGGAAGGAGATCAGTTGTAATAGCAGGAGATCTCCAGCTACCACCAGGGCTTACCCAAACTTATTATGGACCAGTGGTCTCATTTGGTATAAGGCAGCTTTGTATTTTCATGTGCCTGTTACATTGGGTGGTGAAGGCGATCATGTTGCTAGGCAGTATGTTATGGGTGAAATTATGATGAGGCCTATCGTTTCTGACCTTTGTGTCAGCCATTCTCTACTTACACTATAAGCTTATGAAATGTTAATGTCTGTTGTAGGATATATTGCTCTTGAGTTCAGTGTGAAGATGTTCAGTGCACAGTTAGCAAGCAGGGGAGCTGCTGATATAGCTAAACTGTCTTTCAGATGCTGACGTTGGTCCATCATTAGACAAAAGGAAGTGGTTTCTCTTGCTTTATTTTAAGAATGTGAGTTGTTCCTACTAAAGCTGTGAACAGGCGACGCCAGGCGACTCTTGAGCTGTGCTGACCTTGAGAGGAATACTTGGTGGTATCCTTAAACTGGAAGAAGTTCTAAGGAGGCCACCTGAGGAGACTTCCGCCAGCTTAAGAAACCTTCCTCCATCCTAAATGGGTGTATCCTTTGAAGAAAGCCCCTTAGTAGGGTTGCCAGGTCCCCCCTCGCCACTGGAGGGAGCTTCATTGTGGTGGGGCTGGCCGGATGATCAGTGCAATAACTTCACTTTCTGGTTTGCCCCGGAAGCAATGGGGATGCTCTAGCACATTCTTCCAAAAACTCTATGGAAACCGTAGAGGTTTTTTTTAGGAATGTGCTAGAGCGTCCCTGTCACTTCTGGGGTAAACCGGAAGGGTATCTGGCAACCCTACCCCCTAGGCTGGGAGAAAGGAATTCAAATTTGGCTTAGTGGAGTGGCAGGAAACAGGTTACTGGTTTAAGCTCTATCTCACTCTTTCTGCCAGATTCAAGGTTTCAGAACATTTTTTAATGTACAATGTATAACATAAAACCCTATTTCAAAAACTGCAATGAATTAAGTCCCTCACAACCATATCAACGTTTGAATGTATAGCACATAGAGAACAGTTGTGTATGGATGTATTATTTAGATATTTGAAAACCTTCATAGATGCTTATATGGATGCTTAGATATTTTGAAACCTTGTATGGACTTACCACCACTATAGTCATTTTATTAAACAAATTTCTGTTTGAGGTTTGCAATTACTGATTTTTTTAATTAAAAAAGTATCATGTGATGACTTCCCCATACTGCTGCCATTTATACATATGTGGATCAAATAGTTGGGTTCAATCAATTGAATTTAACTTTAATAAAAACTGAGAGGCATTAGGAAAATGTCTTTGGCTTGCTTATGTCTTCCTACACTGTTCTTGTCTTATTGCACATAGACTGTGTTGTTCTGGATATGGGAGCTTCCAAAATCCCATTCAGCTTCTCACACTGGGAATTTCATCTATGAACCCGACACCTTTATGTTCTGTACCACCATGGTAGTGTGCTGCAGGAGGAAACTGCCAGCATGCATAGAATCATAGAATTGGAAGGGGCCATACAGGCCATCTAGTCCAACCCCCTACGTAATGCAAGATCAGCCTAGAGCATCCCTGACAAGTGTTTGTCCAGCCTCTGCTTAAAGACTGCCAGTGAGGGAGAGCTCACCCCCTCCCTAGGTAGCTGATTTCACTCTCGAACAACTCTTACTGTAAAATTTTTTTCTTAATATCCAGCCGGTACCTTTCCTCCCACAATTTAAACCCATTATTGTGAGTCCTGTCTTCTGCTGCCAACAGAAACAGCTCCCTGCCCTCCTCTAAGTGACAGCCCTTCAAATACTTAAAGAGAGCAATCATGTCCCCCCTCAACCTCCTCTACTCCAGAATGAACATTCCCAACTCCCAGTGGGTAGCCCTGTTAGTCTGTTTGCAGTAGTCAAAAAGGGCAAGAGTCCAGTAGCACCTTAAAGACTAACAAAAATATTTTCTGGTAGGGTATGAGCTTTCGTGAGCCACAGCTCACTTCTTCAGATACTTCAGATATCTGAAGAAGTGAGCTGTGGCTCACGAAAGCTCATACCCTACCAGAAAATTTTTTTGTTAGTCTTTAAGGTGCTACTGGACTCTTGCCCTTTTTGACTATTCCCAACTCCCTCAGCCTTTCCTCATAGGGCTTGGTCTCCAGGCCTTTGATCATCCTCATCTCTCTCCTCTGCACCCACTCGATTCTGTCCACATCCTCAATGCTGTCTGTTGTGTTTTAGTGCCACCACCATGGATGGTCTGAGGATGGCATTGCAGCTATCAAGTCAGCAGGTGTCAGTTGGTACAAGGGTCCAGTAGGAATTCTACCTGGTCCTGTAAAGTTGATGAGCTTGGCTTGGCTCCTAAATCTGAGCAACTCATCACTCAAGCACAG
This sequence comes from Euleptes europaea, assembly GCF_029931775.1. Classification (NCBI taxonomy): domain Eukaryota; kingdom Metazoa; phylum Chordata; class Lepidosauria; order Squamata; family Sphaerodactylidae; genus Euleptes; species Euleptes europaea. The sequence goes on along the minus strand of NC_079325.1, from coordinate 11,272,896 downwards.
CCTGAGGTCACCTTCTCATCCCCAGCCTGCCCACCTGCCCCTTTGGCTACCGGCCTAGTTGCCTCCAGGACACTAGCTCTGAAACATCCCTCAACTGAAAGTGAGAGAATGTGTCCTTTGGAAGATCCAATGTACAGGCCGATGAGGTATATTTTGGATTGAACTTTTCTGCTCTGTGCCATAAGGAGGCATGGAAAGGTCATGCGTGAGTCTCATACTTGCTTCCAATCAATACTGCTTTGTCATTATCTCAGTAGAAATGACACTTGGCCAGGTTTCCACTTTGCAGGTTTTCTGTCACGGGAGCTCTACCGACACAAAATCAGCCTTCCTGTCACCATTCAAAAGTGACAGTGGCCCAGACGTTATGTTGTAGCTCTGAAGTCCCACGTCGGTAAAATGTAACATCCACAAATAAAACTTGTGACTCAAGGGGAGAGACCAGCAAAACCTTCCATAAGTGAATGGTGTCGTTTTTCTGGGTGAGCATCTGACTCAGCCCATAAATATTGTATTGCTGTATCCAATCTCGGTTTTGGATTGATTTTCTCCCCTCCAAGTCTGATCAAACTAAGCCTAAATGATAGGATTGTTGTTTGTGACAATCACTGGCCTGCAATTCCTTCCAGCTGCTTCCAGATAAATGGCCCCCAGTTCAATTTTCGCCAGATGTATCACTATCCTTGGGGCATCCATGAGTTTTTTTTTTAAAATTATTATTAAGCTCACCTGTAAATTGATATGGTACAGCAAATGTTCAGAGAGGATGAATCTGTGGCTCCTCATCAGAAAAGTGTCTTCAGACCCTTTGTGAGAACTGTCTCTTCTGCAGATATGGAAGGCCTATCAAGTTCAGTAGGCAGAGAGAGGGGGAACATAAGAACATAAGAAAAGCCTTGCTGGAGCAGACCGAGGTCCATCAAGTCCAGCAGTCTGTTCACACAGTGGTCAATTAGGTGCCTCTATGAAGCCCACAAGCAAGATGACTGTGGCAGCATTATCCTGCTTGTGTTCCACATCACCTTTCTCTAATAAGGGCCCACAAATGTGAGGAGCCAGAAATGGGCATACTTGCCAGGAGGTCCAGGTGGGTCAGGGCAGGTTGCAGGCCCATCTCAGGTTGCCAACTTCAGGATGGGAAATTCTTGGAGATTTAGGAGAGTATAACATAGAGAGGGTGAGGTTTTGGGTGGGAAGAGACTTCAGCAGAATATAATGCCGTATAGCCTACAGTCCAAATCAGGCATTTTCTCCAGGGGGAACTGATCACAGTTGTGATTCTGAGAGATCTCCAGGCCCCACACGGAGGTTGGCAATCCTAAACCCATCTCTATAAGAACATAAGAAGAACCATGCTGGATCAGACCAAGGCCCATCAAGTCCAGCAGTCTGCTCACACAGTGGCCAATCAGGTACCTCTAGGAAGCCCACAAACAAGATAAATGAAGCAGCATCCTGCCTGTGTTCCACACCACCTAATATAATAGGCCTGCTCCTCTGATCCTGGAGAGAATAGGTATGCATCATGACTAGTATTCATTTTGACTAGTAACCATGGATATCCTCCATGGAAATGTCCACTCCCCTCTTCCAAGTTGGCAGCCATCGATGAGTCATTCCCTCTCAGATTAGTCTACCTCTCACAGGTCATTACATTAACTGAAAAGTGTTTTCACTTGGTGCTAGGCTTTTGTGTGATTAACACTTGGTGCTAGGCTTTTGTGTGATTAATACTACGTTGTATCCTATGTATCCTATGCCTTCTTCCACTAGCACAAAGTATAGTGTCAACAATGCTATACTGTTCATTTTGCTTGTTTGTGCAATGGTATATCTCTGTCACTGGTGTACCTGTAGTGAGAGGAGGAGGAGGAAACAGCTGTGTCATGCCACTGGAGAGCCCACTGCCTTCTGCCAATGCCAACCTTGCAGCTGCTGCCTCTTCTCTGCAGGCAGGTGGGCATGGAAGGAGGAATAGGAGCCATCTGCACCACCACCCCTGCATGAGCCAGGTAGCCTTGGGAAAGACTTCGGCCTCTATGTCCTTTCATTGGCCCTCCAGAGTAACTGGTTGGCCACTGTGTAATGTTGATAACCTCCAAGAGGAGGAGGAGGAGAGTTGGTTTTTATATGCCGACTTTCTCTACCACTTAAGGAAGAATCAAACCGGCTTACAATCACCTTCCCTTCCCCTCTCCCAAACAGACACCCTGTGAGGTAGGGGGGCTGAGAGAACTGTGACTAGCCCAAGGTCACCTAGCTGGCTTCATATGTAGGAGTGGGGAAACCAACCCAGTTCACCAGATTAGCATCTGCTGGTCATGTGGAGGAGTGGGGAATTAAACCTGGTTCTCCTGATTAAAGTCCACCACTCCAAACACCTGCTCTTAACCACTACACCATGTTGGCTCTCCAATCCAGATGACAGAGATCAGTTCCCTTGGAGCAAATGGCTCCTTTTGACTATGGCATTATACCTTGCTGAGATCCCTCCGCTCCCCCAACCCTGCCATCCCCATGGCTCTACCCTCAAATCTTCAGGAATTTCCCAACCAGAGTTGGCAACACTATCACTATATGAAACAGGATTCTGGACTTAAGATGGACTGTTCTGCCCTGTCTAGAATCAGGATAATATAAGTAATAGCCAGCTTGCCCCACCCTTCTGTGACATTTCAGCTGCTCAGCCAATTCCTGCAAGAGTCTTGTCTGTAACTTTTTAAAAAATCCCTAAAGGCATTGTGATAGAGCTACAGCAAACCTTCATTAGAGTAAGCAAAACTTGGAGATCTCCATTCTTTAATACAGAGCACGGGCTCTGTTCTCCACTGGAACAGCTGCAAAAGTCTGCCTTGACAGCGCAAGTGCCTTTTAGTTCGGGCTTCAGTATTTATCATGTGCTGGAAATTGGCATAGGCACCAGCCTTGAAATGAAAAGGGGAAATATCATCCTCCATTCGGTGGAGCGCTTCAAAATCGCAGTACGTTTTTATGGGGCTCGCACATTGGCTGGTTCCACTCTGTCAGTGAGAATGGATTCTCCACCTGTTGTTAATTTGGCCCTTGCCACCTGTCAAGAAATGTTTCGGCTTCTCCATTATAAACTTCCCAGGAAAGGGTCCCATCCTGGAGGTCTCGGCCGCCCAGTTTGAAGCGTGTAAACAACACTCTTTGCCGAGATAGAAAATTAAAACAAAATTAAGCACCTGAGCTGATGTGCAACTTGGAGCTGATACCACCTGGATTTCAGCAGCATCACTTGCCAGAACGGATCGGAACTGGTACTGAAGAGACCTTGGAAGGTCATGAAATTTCTTGTAGTTTCAGCTTGCTTTTTTCCCTCCTAGGTGACGCCTTATTCTTCCGCCCTCTTAGACAGCATTAACTTTGTCAAAACACAGCTAAGTGTGCAAGTTAATATTTCCCCCCATTTTTTAGATGACAGTTACAAGGAGTTATTTTTTAGGCTGGAGAGATGAGCCCAGATGAACCTGAATATTGCAAAATATCTCTTGCGTTGGGCTACGTGACCCTGGCGCTTTGCCAGGATTATGCTGCTATCCAAGGTGTGCTTGACTGGTGCTTGAGATATCTGGGTTCAGCTTGGGGGGACATTATGTAGGTCTGCTTCCCAAACGTGGAAGTTACTAAATTGTAATTCAATGCTGCACACTAATGAACTCTGAATCTGAGCAAAACTCACAGAAGACTAAACGTTATATAGTTGTAGTTGTGTTGTTGCATAATTTGGAATGTTGTGCTACAAGCTACAGTGGAAGGGGGAAAAGAAGAGGGAGAGACGCTGGCACCAAATAGATGCTGAGAACTAGGAGAGAGGGAGGCTGGAGACAGGTGACGGCTTTTTTAAGGAGTTGACGGTTGTATATATGACAGAGCCATTGTAGCCCAGGGCATCCTCACTTCATCCTGCTCCTGTTTAATTTACGGGGTTTGCACAGTTTTATGGCGGCTTTAAAACCCTGCTTGGCTAGAAACAGCAGCAGAACACAAGACCAATATGCAAACTGGCCATTGCTGAAACAGGAAATACTGCCGTAATAGAAACCTCAGGGGAAAATATGTCTAAAGCTGCCAGTCAGCCAGCCTCTTATAAGATCGGGTTTCAGCAGTGTTGTGTCAAAAGACAGTGAACTCTCATTTTTGCTATGCCCTGTGCATGAGCTGCCGCACTCAACCCCTGACTAGCTAGTTTCTTTAAGCTGACTCACCATACTTCCTTTTCCATGACTTGCCATGCTCAACCCCTTACTGGCTGGGTGCTCTCAAACTCTGCTTGCTACTTGCCAGGTTTCACCCCTGACTGGCTATACCCCTTCAGGCTCAGCCAGGGTAGTGCCACACTCAACCCCTAATGATGGATTCCTTCAGGCAGTACCCATGACTTGCCACACTGGACTCCTGACTGTCTGGGGTACCTTCCCTCTCTGGGGTACCTTCACTCTCTCTCTGGGGTACCTTCACTCTCTCTCTGGGGTACCTTCACTCTGACCTGTGAGACTGTACCCCTGATTGGCTAGGTGACTTCAGGCTCTCCCAGGGTCCTGCCATCCTCAGCCCTTTACTGATTGGATTCCTTCAGTCATTGTCCATGACTTCAGGCTTGGCTGGGCCATCCAGGTCAGGGAAGGAACCTATATATAATTTTAATTTTAATAATTGTAATAACATTTGCCCTTCTGAAGCCCATTTTCTACTGCTGGGCCCACTGAAACCAGGGCAGGGTCTTCTCTTGCCCCACTCAACAGTTTGGTCACAGACAAACCCTTTTCCCTCTTCTACATCACTCCACTACCATAAGCATATGATCCTGTGCACAGCTCCTCTTTCCAAGCTGCCTTTGCCCTAGAGTTGCCAGGTCCCTCTTCCCCACTGGTGAGAGGTTTTGGGGGTGGAGCCTGAGGAGGGCGGGGTTAGGGGAAGGGAAGGACTACAGTGCCATAAAGTCCAATCGCTAGGGTTGCCAGGTCCCCCCTCTCCTCCGGCGGGAGGCTTTGGGAGCAGAGCTTGGGGATTGCATGCGCATGCACGTGCCGACGCGCCACTTCCGGTTTAGAACCAGAAGTGCGGACCTTCTTCACTCACCTGGGGAGCTGATTTGGTGGCCCGGGTGGGGAGCAGGGCTGGGCCGGCCAGCTGAGTGACGGGGCAGCTGGGTGCGGCGGCGGGAGCATCCTGGGGCCAGCAGGTGGCGGGGAAGCAGCTGCGGCACCTGTCCTTCCCCGCGGCGCCACGTAATGGCGCCCAACACTTGCAGGGGCTGGGGCAGGGCCCTGCCACACCTGCGCCATCCTCCTGCACTTCCTTGGCCTCGCCCAGGTTCTGTGCTGCGGCATGCATGTTTGCCCGCCGACCCTCAGCTGGTCTGTGGGCAGTGGGGTAAATGGCGGGGGTTTGCCCGACGCCACCAGGCACCTGGCAACCCTACTAATTGCCAAAGCTGCCATTTTCTATAGGGGAACTGATCTCTATCGGCTGGAGATCAGGTGTAATAGCAGGAGATCTCCAGCTAGTATCTGGAGGTTGGCAACCATATTTTGCCCCAAAACTATCCCAATAAAGAAGCTTTTGTTCAGAAGAACCCTCTCGGGCATTGTTGTTGTTGATGTTTTGGCTAGTCTCACTCAGCTTAAATTTACTCCCCTTCATGTTCTTTTTATTTACCGTACAAAGCTTTGTGCTCTTCCTGATGCTTTTAGGAGTTGTTATATCACTCAGATTTATTGTCTGCTTCAGCCACCCTCCCTCTTTTCACAGAGTAGGGAGCTACAGGGATTGCTGAAGTGTGTCTCCACTTCTCGTGTTAACTTTCTGGAGAAAAAGAGGCTGCACTCATGTACTAGAGTTGCCTTTGAGCATCAGTGCAGTGCAGGCCTGGTTTGAAATCAAATGCATTAAAAGTACACTTGGCTGAGTTCTCATCCAAAGTAGACACCATGGTGGGCACAACTACAAATTGACCAGATCCAAGATGGTCTGATGCAGAAATTTTTTGAACGGGATACATATTCCCAAAGGTCTAGGTTCTGAAACTGGTCCTTCTTTTCTGCCATATAGACTTGGTCGTACAGCATCCAGTAGGGTGAGGAACTTGCAGATTACCCTTTGTCATACAGTTGCCAGGTCCCTCTTTGCCACCAGCGGAAGGTTTTTTGGGCAGAGCCTGAGGAGGGCGGGGTTTGGGGAGGGGAGGGACTTCAATGCCATAGAGTCCAATTGCCAAAGCGGCCATTTTCTCCAGGTGAACTGATCTCTTTTGACTGGAGATCAGTTGTAATAGCAGGAAATCTCCAGCTAGTCCCTGGAGGTTGGCAACCCTACGTTGCCACCCCCAATTACGGTAGTCCATTGAGCCCTCCTCCAATTCTGTTTCCAGGGCCCAAGGGACTCTCCTCTCTCTGAGCCTTGCTGAATGATCTCCTACCTTGTCATGTCACAGGAATAAAGTTCATGGCGTTGAGATTAGGAGTGAACAAACGGCCTTTGCGCTTATCAGGCACCTCGGCTCCGCTTGGGCATTTAATCACCCGCAAAAGCCGTTTATGGCCTCGTATACTCCTCTTCTATGAACATTAGCTCTTAAATGCCCAGCATAATTAAAGGTGAAATGGCAAGGCTGCGTTGGGCTTTGTATCGGGAGAAGGATAACAGATGAGGAAGGAGTTCTGATGGAGTTCAAGGTGAGCGCCGTAAAGTCAATTTTCTGCCTGTGTCAGGGACATTATTTTAAGAATGTGTAATTCCACTCTAAAAAAAATAGAGGCCGGCTCCAATAATAATTCAGAGTTAATGAACTTAGGAGTTACGGCCCTGGATCCAAGATTTTCCCTCACCGCCTGTCCGTGGCCAATTTGGCTTATCAGATGTTTGAGGACGGGATGGGAATGACCAAATGGCTCGGATTGAGTTCTCAAAAGTTTCCTCTTTTCCCTTGTTTTAAAATGCTTTCTGAAAGAAAGAGAAAATAAATCATCCAGTGAGTTGGAAATTATCTTTCTGGTCTCCTGTTTGAGACCTTTCATGTGAACACATGGGGAATAGCATGCTGTTGGCTCTCAATTAATGTTAAATAATAGTTGTGGAATTAGTCCTAATTAGCAGCAGTGCCTAGCAACTGTTGAGTCTAAAGGAAGAAATGGCAAGAAAGGGAAAGCAGACTCCTTCAGCAGCTCGGGATGACAGAAAGACTTCGGGCTTGCTTGAAAGATTCGGATTGCTTTGCATGCTGCCACATATTCAACAGAGTTCACGGACAAAAATTCGGAGATTCTCTTGCAGTTGCTGCACCCTTCTTCCAGTCTCACCCCAAGAATCATTTCTCAATGGAGTTGCCAAATCTGGCTGGTAAATAGGTTGCCATCCCCCAGGTGGAGCCTGGAGTTCTCCCTGAATTACAGCTGATCTTCAGGCTACCCTAGAAAAAAACGGCTACGTTGGCAGGTGGACTGTAGGGCATTATACCCCACAGAGGTCTCTCCCTTCCCCAAACCCCACCCTCTCGAGGCTGCACCCCACAACTCCAGAAATTTCCTAGCCCAGAGTTTGCAATCTTACTTGTAAAATTCCTGGAGAATTGGGGAGGGAGGGGGAGCTTGGGGAGGGCAGAGTTTGGGGAGGGGGCTCAGCATGGATGTGATGCCATAGAGTTTGCCCTTCCTCAGCTTGACCAAGAGCTCACAACTGGATTGCCAACTAACCCACTATTTGGGGGGGGGGTTGATTTCCCACCTTTTAGTTGAATTGTCTGACTGCTGGCTACTCCACTAATTATGGTTGGTTAATGTATAAGAATAGTCCAGGCTATATATCAGACCTCAGAAGCTAAGCAGGGTCGGCCCTGGTTAGCACTTGAATGGGAGACTCCAAGGACGTCCAGGGTTGCTACGCAGAGGCAGGCAGTGACAAAACACACCTCTGTTCATCTCTTGCCTTGAAAGCCCTATGAGATCTCCGTAAATTGGCTGCGACTTGATGGCACTTTTCACCACCAGTGTACATCAAACCAAGATCCGAAAGCATAGTTTAAAGATGATTTATTAGCTAGTCTTAACTGTGGTTTCATGCGACATGTAAAGCTGACGTTCATGCTTAATTCTGGCTTGTTCCCTGGGGTTGCCTTTGTTGCAATTCAGGCCAGGATACCAGCTTTTGGAGGTCAGGGGAAAAGCAAAAAACCCAGCATTTGCCAAGCCAGACTTGGATTTTAATAATCGCTGCTCAGAAGTTTAATTTCTAGGGACATGGAGGAAAAGGCAGAAAGCCTGAATGATGCTGACTGCATTAATCATAGCCTTTTGAAAAGGTATCCCCAAAACCTGTCTTTTGCAGAGAATCGGGACAGTGATTGACCAGAGAGAAGTTCCCCACATTAGAGATGGCAGCTGGTAAAATCAAGACCATGGGAACATGGATGAAGGGCATATGCTTCAGCTGCCCCTATTTATAGAATAATGTTGCAGCCAATGAGGAGAAGGATCTTGGAGACTAATACATACACCTTTATATCTAACAGTGAAGTTAGAAGTTTTAGGCTGCTTTTCTCTCCAGAGGGAGCCAAAGAGCTAGCGGCAATGTAGTGGTTAGAGTGTTGGACAAGAATCTGAGAGACCCACATTTGAATCCACCACTCTGCCATGCAAGTTTGCTGAGTGACCTCAGACCAGTCACCCCTTTCAACCAAACCTACCTCACAGGGATGTTGTGAGGATAAAACAGATGGGAGGAGGAGGAGTAAGAAAGCAGGTTTGGGTCCTCATTGGGGAGAAAGATAGGGTATAAATGAAGTCAATCGAAGTAGTTTACAAAAAGGAAACATTTCCAAATTACAAATACTATTTTTGTTGTTGCTGTCAAGTCACAGCTGACTTATGGCAACCTCACAGGGTTTTCAAGGCAAGAGACATTTGGAGATGGTTTCCATTGCCTGCCTCCACGTCATAACCCTGGTATTCCTTGGAAGTCTCCCATCCAAATACTAGAAGAAGAAGGACAAGTTGGTTTTTATATACCGACTTTCTCTACCACTTAAGGGAGAATCAAACCAGTTTACAATCAATCACCTTCCCTTCCCCTCCCCACAACAGACACCCAGTGAAGTAGGTGGGGCTGAGAGAGCTCTAAGAAAGCTGTGACTAGCCTAAAGTCACCCAGCTGGCTTAATGTGTAGGAGTGAGGAAACCAACCTGGTTCACCAGATTAGCATCTGCTGCTCATGTGGAGGAGTGAGGAATCAAACCCGGTTCTCCAGATTAAAGTCCACCGCTCCAAACCACCACTCTTAATCACTACATCATGCTGGCTCTCACCACTAGCCAGGGCCAACCCTGCTTAGCTTCTGAGATCTGATTAGATCAGGATAGCCTGGGCCATCTAGATGAGGGCACACCAAACTGATTATTTCAGGTTCTGGGCTGCAAGCCGTGCAGCTGTGCAATATGAGCTGAAAACCCTTTGGTGCTTGCCCAAGGGCTCCTGCCTCTGGTCCCACCCATGATAAATACCTGCAGAAGGATGAAGGGGAAAGTCAGCCTAGATGGATCTCAGCTGCTGCTAGCAAGCTGGATCCACCTCCGTCTCCCTCCTCTCTCTGTGGTGATCTAGCCATTCCCAGGATTTCTTGAGACCAAGTTCCACAGTATGAGATTTGCTAATACCATCGGATTCAGCAATTTCATGCTGGAGTACCCCTATTCAACTTCTTTGTCAGATTGCAGCAACTTTAAAGTCCACCATTTCCTGGGAGAGTGAAATATTCCCTTGCCGGTGTCTGAGTGTTACTATTTTTAATGTCTGATTCGTGTGTATTGATTCCTTTGCCTTGTGGTTGACCTGCGAGGCCTCTATGAATGGCAGAAGAGCATTGTTGGCAGATGATGGCGTATAGTGCTTTCCAAGATGTGCAGATGGAGGAGCCTTTGATTGTGTGGCTGATCTATTTGGGCCAATCATAATGTTGTCGAAGTTGTTGAAGAGACAAAGTTGGCACCAGGTCTTGAGGCAGGGGGTTGCTCTTGAGTTTGTATTTCCATTAGCTGAGGAGTAGCTACTTCAGAACGCGGGTTTGCATATTATGTAAACAGGCTTACTACCCAAAGTCCGTGAGACAGAAAGATCATCTTCCAGGATGGGCTGCAAGACTTTGATGCACGGTGGCAGAAAGGGCCATCAAGTCGCAGCCGTCTTCTGGCGGCCCTGTAGGGTTTTCAAGGCGAGAGTCAATCAGAAGTGGTTTGCCCTTGTGTGCCTCTGCGTAGCAACCCTGGACTTCCTTGGAGCTCTCTCATCCAAATACTTATCATGGCTGACCCTGCTTAGCTTCTGAGATCTGACGAGATCAGGCTAGCCGGGGCCATCCAGGTCGAAACAAAAGACAAATGGAGGTGGTTTGCCATTGCCTGCCTCTGTATGGCAACCCAGGGCTTCCTTGGTGGTCTCCTATCCAAGGACTAACCAGGGCTGACTTTGCTTAGTTTTCAGGGATCTGGTTTATCTCGAATTTTAAAACGCAGGCAAAATGCGGGGAAATGTAGGGGGTAGGGCTGTCAATTCGGTTCGGTCCGAACTGAAAATCAACCGAATTTCCCCTGATTCGGTGATTTTCTGTTCGGACGGATCCGAACTCAAAACTGGCGGGCAACCGGGGGGGCCGAATTCAGCGAGTTCGGGAGTTCGCGAATAAATTCGGCCAATTCGGCCCCCCTTCAGGCGCGGAGGCTCAGATCAGTTTAAAGGGCAGCCCGAGCCTCTCCAGCGGAGCCCGCTGAAGGGGGGCGGGCTGCCCTTTAAACTCATCTGAGCCTCCCAGCTGGGAGGCGCAGATGAGTTTAAATGACAGCCCGCCCCCCTTCAGCGGGCTCCGCTGGAGAGGCGCGGGCTGTCATTTAAACTCATCTGCACCTCCCGGCCGGGAGGCGCAGATGAGTTTAAATGACAGCCCGCCCCCCTTCAGCGGGCTCCGCTGGAGAGGCGCTGGCTGTCATTTAAACTCATCTGCGCCTCCCAGCCGGGAGGCGCAGATCAGTTTAAATGACAACCCGCCCCCCTTCAGCAGGCTCCGCTGGAGAGGCGCGGGCTGTCATTTAAACTCAACTGCGCCTCCCGGCCGGGAGGCACAGATGAGTTTAAAGGGCAGCCCGCCCCCCTTCAGCGGGCTCCGCTGGAGAGGCGCGGGCTGCCCTTTAAACTGACCTGCGCCTCCCAGCTGGGAGGCTCAGATCAGTTTAAAGGGCAGCCCGAGCCTCTCCAGCGGAGCCCGCTGAAGGGGGGCGGGCTGCCCTTTAAACTGATCTGCACCTCCCAGCTGGGAGGCTCAGATCAGTTTAAAGGGCCCCCGCGCGCCTCCAGGGAATCCCTCTGAAGGCGCGCTGTGGCCGAATTTTCCCCCGAACTCCGGATCCCCCCGAATTACCGGGGATCCGAAGCTGGGGAGTTCGGACTTCGGCACGTACCGAACCCACAAGGGTCAAATTCGGCCGAATCCGAACTGTACCGAATTTTTTTTTTTGACAGCCCTAGTAGGGGGAGAGCGAGGCGACCTCTGACAGTGGGAAACGGCATGCATAATCCAAACAAACACCCAAAGTCGTTGGAGGGGTGACCACGAGGGAAACTGCCATGCATAAAAGACCTCAGGCAGAGGTCTGTCACATCCCCTGCACACTGATTCTTGCAGCTGAATATGCTGGGGTTGAACCTGGGAAGATGGAATATCATTGGAGATGACAGAATATCTCCAGGGCCCCATTATAGGAATGATTTGGAGTATTCATCCCTTTTGTTTTGATCTGAAAATTCTCATTTCAGTTTCATTTCTCCCTTGTGAGACTTCACTATGTGATTCTTGTTTCTTCTGTTTCCTTGCACTGAACGCCCCCCCTGTAAAATCTACATGCTTTTCAGCATTATTTGTGCATTAATCAATCAACATTATATGCATATTTAATACGCATAAACAATGCATATTGCACGGGCAGATACCACATACTTTGTAAGAGATGCACAATACTGCCCAGAGGAATCTACAAAACCAGCAGCGAAAAGTGCAGCTAAAAAAATTAGAAGCAATTAGAAAAAAGACACAGGAAGAATCCCATCATTAGGGTTGCCAACCTCCAGATGGTGGCTGGAGATCTCCCGCTATTACAACTGATCTCCAGGTGACAGCAATGAGTTCCTCTGGAGAAAATGGCAGCTTTTGCAATTGGACTCTATGGCATTGAAGTCCCTCCCCTCTCGAAGCCCCGCCCTCCTCAGGCTCCACCTCCAAAATCTCCAGGTATTTCACAACCCAGAGGTGGCAACCTTACCCATCATCCATATATGAGTACAGATGATGAAGTTATCAAGAGATCTCAGTTACTGAAGTGATGAAGCATTGTTGCAAATCAGCCATAAGTAGGGTTGCCTACCTCCAGTTGGTGGCTGGAGATCTCCTGCTATTACAAGTGATCTCCAGCATAGTGTAGTGGTTAAGAGCGATGGTTTGGAGCGGTGGAGTCTGATCTGGAGAACCGGGTTCAATTCCCCACTCCTCAACATGAATGGCGAAGGCTAATCTGGTGAACTGGATTTGTTTCCCCACTCCTCCATACAAACCAGCTGGTTGACCCTGGGCTAGTCACAACCACCTACCTCACAGGGTGTCTGTTGTGGGGAGGGGAAGGGAAGATGATTGTAAGCAGGTTTGATTCTGTCTTAAGTGGTAGAGAAAGTCAGCATGTAAAAACCAGCTCTTCTTCTTCTACATCAATGGTTCCCAACTGGGGGTCCACGGATCCCCAGGAGTCCGCGAGAACTAAATTAAGGTCCGCGAAACAAAGTTATAAACCCATAATAAATTAATATTTTCAATTAAAAGTTCTCTATTATAAAAATATATATTCAAATATTATTCAAAGTTTAATATTTAACTAACAGTTATGATTAAAGTTTGTTTTCAAATTCTCAGAATTTTTGTTTTGAACCGTGGGGTCCGTGCACCGAACAAAAAAGTCCTAGTGGTCCCTGGTCAAAAAAAGGTTGGGAACCACTGTTCCACATAGTTATCTCAGACTTTGGTTGCCAAATCCATACAGCCCTCTACAGGCACAGACAAGAACAAGGTTTTTAATGTCAGAACTATTGAATAATAAGCAGTAGGAGACTTCTTTTTTCCCCCTGTTCCTTTTCTTTTCTGTTTTTGCCGTCAAGTCAAAGCTGGCAAAACCCCAGGTGGGGTTTTCAAGGCAAGAGACGTTCGGAGGTGGTTTGCCGTTGCTTGCCTCTGCATCACAACCCTGGTATTCGTTGGAGGTCTCCCATCCAAATAATTGCCTGGGTCGGCCCTGCTTAGCTTCTGAGATCTGACGAGATCAGGCTTGCCTGGGCTATCCCGGTCAGGACAGGAGTCCTCTACTGGTATAGATACCTGGAATCTGTCCTCCTGAGCAGAACAAACCTATCTGCCTTCAGTATTTCAGGCTCCACCCTAGCTCCTGCTCAGATTTTTATTTTCAGCTTCCAGACTCTTAAGTAGGGTTGCCAGGTCCCTCTTCGCCACCAGTGGGAGGTTTTGGGGGCAGAGCCTGAGGAGCGTGGGGTTTGAAGCAGGGAGGGACTTCAATGCCATAGAGTTCAATGGCCAAAGCAGTCATTCTCTCCAAGAGAACTGATCTCTATTGGCTGGAGATCCGTTGTAATAGCAGATCTCCAGCTAGTTCCTGGAAGTTGGCAACCCTACTCTTAACCACCTACTAAAGTCAGGGGCGGTTCCACATTTGGGAGATACAGATGGCATGCAAGCATATGGAGGCTGCTTAGGGTTGCCAACCTCCAGGTAGTAGCTGGAGATTTCCTGCTATTACCACTGATCTCCAGCCGATAGAGATCAGTTCACCTGGAAAAAATGGCCGCTTTGGCTATTGGACTCTATGGCATTAAGTCCCTCCCCTCCCCAAACCCCAGCATCCTCTGTCTCCACCCCAAAAGCCTCCTGCCGGTGGCAAAGAAGGGCCTGGCAACCCTGTGTTTTCTAGATATTTATCGATTACAGCCCTCATAAAACATTTCAGAAATAGAGAGGGAGAGAGAGAGAGACTGATAGGCATTCTTTTCAATAGACAATGGCTGACATGGTATGCCCTCAGCTCAAAGATAATTTTCGAAACCATAAATGGATGCTCTGGGAGTGGAGAGGGAGTTAAATCAGTCAGCTAAACAATTTATGGTTAATTGTTTGTTCGGCTTGATTGGTTTCTGGGCCTGGCCGGTCCCACCTGGAGTCAGGGAGAAATTGGTTTCTCTATTAGCGTTCCTCACCACACTGTCCTTTTTTTATTGAGTGCTTTTCTAAAGGTAGGTAGGTTCGCTTGAGATTGAATTTCAGGCTTGGCTGATCATGCAGGAAGAGTGACCACAGTGCGTACAGTTGCCAGTGCCCTTGTTATTGAGCCGGCCATCTCCATACCTAAGGAAACAGGTCAATGGGTCATTTTTTGCAAGAGATCCTTTGGAAGGGGAGCAGATGGCCTGGGGCGACCAGGGAGAGTTTTTTCTTAATGGTTGTAAACCTTGCTTGTCACTCTTTCCAGTGACGTCATTTTTGATGCTCGGCAAATCCTTCTTACAAGTTGATGTGGGAACTGTGGGTAGGTAACTTTTCCAAGCTTAGGGTTGCCATCCTCCAGGTGAGGCCTGGAGATCTCCCAGAATTACACTTCCCCTGGAGAAAATGGTAAAACCATAGAGTTTCCTATAATTCCTAGAGCTATCCTACATCACGTCCGGGTTTTCTCTGGAAGTGATATAACGATATCGCTGGGCTGGCACCACAGGGAGGCCTGGCAGCCCTTAGAACAGGGCTACAGAACATTTGACTTGTTAGGCATTTAAGTTACCAAGGCAAGGTGAATGGGAATTTTTCTGTATTCCTCATGTTCATTGTCTTATGCCAGATCTCCCTGATCCTACAAGCACATCATCCATTCCTTACACTGTTTTCCCACCTGCTAGAGAACTGTTCATCCATATCTAAGGGCAGTCCTTTATCTATTATTTATAATTGCTCATCATCAAAGTGGCACATCTTTCTTAAAAGGTCTTCTTTGCAAAACGTCTAGCGAAAACATGCATTCATGTTCACCCTTTGTTCCCATTGATTCTTTTATTTTTTATCAAAAAAGAGGCAACATTCAACAAAGCGGGCCGTCTCGCTTTGGCACGCCAAGCTTAAAACCCACTCCTTGCAATTGGCAGGTGCACAAATACGCCCTGCCCACCCTGACTTCAGTAGCCATTTAGGGAGCGGCTGTGTGATTAAGATGCTGCTCTTTTCATGAGATCTGCTGCTACAAACCTCATAATTTGCTGCTTGCCCAAGGCGGACAAGAATTGTGTCTCTGGGCAGGCAGGCAAGAATGGTTGTGTCGACCAACAAAGATGCCTGTAGTTGGAATCTCAGGCAGGAAATGTTATAGAGCATTTTTTTGACTACTTAATAATTGAACTTTTAGCCCTTCAGCCTTAAGAATGGAGATAGGGATGGTTTTGAATTTCTCATCCCTGCTGTTATGGCATGAAAATCAGCAATTACACTTTTTTCTTGTACAAATAGAACCTGTGATACCTCCCTTTCATTCCTTTTCTGTTGCTTTGAACCAATTTTGTCCTATAAAAGGATAAGTGTTTTGTTCCCCTGTCTTCTTGTGTGTGAAAAAAAAATCAGTATTATAAAACAGTGGGTTGAATTCTATGCAATTCAATGGTGTGCGCAAGCAGAAGTGCTAAAATGATTCCTCGCTTTCTGCTTGTGCTAAGTAAAAGCCATTGTATCCCTGCTGTCTTTTCCATACGCATGAGACCTAGCACAAGGTATTTTTTTCCTGTTGCAATATAAAAAACAAATACCATCATGCAAACCATGTGTTTTACTTTCCCTTGCTCCATATGCACAATGTGATTTTATTAAAAAATTATATTACAGCACTGTTGCTGCAGCCTTCACATTGTTATTTGCACAAGCCGAGCTGCACTCAGTGTATTTTCCTTTCTGCTTATGCATCACTGGAGCCAAACCATTATACTAGGGTGACCAGCACTGCCTTGGCAAATGCTGGGAGATTCTGACAGCAGTACCAGGTGAAGGGGGGGGGGTGGAGTTTGGGAAGGATGTGGGTGACACTCTAGGACAGTGCACCAGAGTCTTCTATATGCAGGGTGACCAACCTCTAGGTGGTGGCTGGAGATCTCCTGTTATTACAACATCTCCAGTCAACAGAGATCAGTTCACCTGTAGAAAATGGCCGCTTTGGCAATTGGACTCTATAGCATTGAAGTCCCTCCCTTCCCCAAACCTTGCCCTCCTCAGGCTCCGCCCCAAAAACTTCCCACCGGTGGCTAAGAGGGACCTGGCAACCCTATCTATATGGGAACATCACAGGGCATCTTCAGGCTGTACAGTGTGTTATTGGGCATTCACTGTAGGTCTTCGTTCCACCATGGTATGATTATGTCATCACACCCCATCTGGAGATCTTTTCTTCCCTGAAAGCACCAGGCCAAGAACATTCATTTAATATAATTTTTATTTTATCTATAGTCCATCTTTTTTCTCTGAGACTCAACTTTTGCTTAGCCTGACAACGAGTGCCTTATTCTCCCTGTGCATGCTAGGAATTTTGATCATCCCTTTTCTACAAATTCAGCAGCTCTGACTTTTCACGAGTGGAAATTAGCGGGCCTCTCCCTGTGCCCAAAGCAATTTGTCTCCAAAAATTGGGCTGGAAGGGAAGACAGGACGCGCTGGCATTCTGGGGTCAGGTCAACGTATGGAGGACATTAAGGCTCATTAAAATTGATAATGTAGGGCAACCCTTCCTGTGATCTTGTCAAGGACCCAGAAGATCTTTTTGTCAGGCTTTCCCTGTTATTTCCATAGTTGAACTTGCTCAGGGGCAAAGGCAGTGTCATGATATATTATGCCAACGGGCTATTGGAGTTGATATACTGTCTTGGCAGTGACCAGTTTCAAACCACAGAAATCTCATCAAGGGCTGTTGGAGACCAGAAGTCCTATAGAGGATTTTTCTTCCTGATCTCAGACCATTACTCAGTGTCCAAGGCGCTGAAGCACGGGGTTTATAGCTCTTCGGACTCCCCCCACCCATCCTATATAATGTAATTATCAATGTTCTCATTAGCTATATAAATGTATAATCCGTTCTTTCAATTCTGCTAAGCTCTTGGTCTCCATGATATCTAGTGGTGGCAAGGTTAATTATGTGTTGTGTATGAAATGGAACTCATTGTGTCCGCATTAAAAGTCCTGTCTTTCAGTTTCAATGAAACATCTTTGTTCTACTGTTAAGTAGGAATTGGCTGGATTTGTCCTTGCCTCATCCTACATTCGGGGCTTAACAAAACTGCTGTCGGTTTACAGGGGCTTGAAAGAGTCCTCATCCTCTACTCTATAGCTTGCCATAATGCCTTCTCTAGAGACATGCACAAAAGGCTCTGTCCTTTAGTCATTTCCCGCTTAATGCTGTGAACTGGGGCTGCATCCACGCATCCTGAGACATTGCATTATTGTTGCGCTATACCGACCACTTGCAGCTGGATTTTCCTGTGTGGACAAGACAATCCTGTTGTGAATGATTGTTCTAGTGCAATGATAACACAATATCCAGTGATGTGTGGATGTAGCCCCAAGTTGCACATTGTTTTGAATGTGCCCTTGCAATAAAATTGTCCAGTCTTCTTTCTTACTTTCAGAGGCTGATCCAGCCAGACTCTGCTGTCAGGTTTGAAGGGTACCCCGAAAGTAGGGATGGCAGCCCCCAGGTGGGACCTGGGGATCCCCCAGAATTATAGTTTATCTCCAGACCACAGAGATCAGTTCCCCTGGAGGAAAGGGATGCTTTGGAGGGGGCACTCTATAGCATCATACCCCACTGAGGTCCTGTCCTCCCCAGGCTTCATCCCCACATCTCCAGGTGTTTCATAACCAGGATTTGCAACCCTACCCTTCCATTCCCTGCCAGTGGCCTGGGGTGGGGTGGGGGACCTGGCAAACCTCCCCAAAAGAGACAAATCGCTTGTGATAATAATGGTGTTTATGAGCAAGGTGGCATAAAATACAGGCAAAGCACACAGAACAAACATTTCTTTAGTTGCTGGGGATCCCAGCACAGCAACAGATGAACTCTTTGGACTTTAAGGGTCTGGGGCACATTTGCACTGTTTCATAGCCACCAGCAAAATCCAAAAGAATACAGACTTGCTCCAGTTTATCTAGACCAGGGTTCCCCAAAGTGGTGCCCATGGGTGCCATGACATCTGCCAAAGTGGTGTCCATGGGCACCTCATAGGGTTGCCAACCACCAGGTACTAGCTGGAGATCTGCTATTACAACTGATCTCCAGCTGATAGAGATCAGTTCTCCTGGAGAAAATGGCCGCTTTGGCAATTGTAATAGCAGGAGATCTCCAGCTAGTACCTGAAGGTTGGCGACTCCAGTAAGGCTCCTTTCCCCAAGTTTCCTTTAGTCTTATTCCACTGGCTGCCTCTACAGCTTCGAGGGAAATGGTTACTTTTTACAAAAACTGCTCTGTAAATTCGCTGAAGTATTACAGTGAAACCTAAATATGTCTTTTAATAGTTGCTTAATATGAGTTGAATTTCTGAACCGTTAAGTTCAAAATGATGGCTTTTATCATCGTGAAGAAATCTAGTGGAGGAAATCTCCCCATGGGACATAATCCAATTTTATTTAAAATGGGAGAAAGAGAGAAAATACTTTTTATAAATAGCTTAGAGTTGACGTTTTTAGTAATAAGATAATACTTCATATGTGGGAGCTTTCAGCAGTGGTTCGAGACCACGAAGAAGACTGAGATCTGTAATCTGATTGATGTATTGATGATGTATCAATGTATTGAATGGTGGAGTTGAAGCCTGGTTTGGTGACCAGTATCAGTATCAGGGGTCAGTACCTATGGGGCACTGGAACACCAGGAAGGGCCACTGCCAACCCTTGACTTTTGGGGTACAAGAGCCCAACACTGATCAATGGGGGAAGCTTGCTTTTCCCTGGGCATCCCAACCAGCCAGAAATGGGAAGTCACCCTGGAAGATCTAGTGGTATTGTTACAGACAACCTTCCATTTATGACCGCAAGAGGCAACTGTGATAAGAGCGAAGAACAGCTCAATTATGTCACCTTCCCCCAAGCTATGTCATTATCAACCGGGCTCGAAGGGGCATGAATAGGGTTGCCAACCTACAGGTACTAGCTGGAGATCTCCTGCTATTACAATCGACCTCCAGCCGATCAGTGAACCTGGGGAAAATGACCACTTTGGCGATTGGACTCTATGGCAGTGGTCCCTCCCCTCCCCAAACCCCGTCCTCCTCAGGTTCCGCCCCAAAGTCTCCCACCGGTGGAGAGGGGAGACCTGGCAACCCTAGGCACGAAAAAGTCACCAGTTATGCCCTGTTTGCTCCAAGAAGCAAGGTGTATGTCTTGTGGATGTTTGTGCTAGTGTTATAGGGACTGAAATTTCTTTTTCTGAAAGTCACTTTTAAAAGATTTAACCAGTGATTCCTCTAATTATCTTTCACAAAAGAAGAATTTCTCTTTGATTTCTCTTTGTATTTTTCTGTTACACCGCAAGGTGGTACTCTTTGCAATATTGATGTGCCCCAAACATTTTCATGAGAAGAAGCAAAAGAACATAACCCTAGAAGAGGACATTGCAATGGAGGTTTCATGATCTTATACTGTGGGGATAGTGGGAGTATCTTGATATCTTTAGGTTTTCCAAAACAAGACCTGTAAAGAGTTATTGAAAGGGCTTAGGCTGACTATATATTGTGTTTATATTTTAACATATATGTGTATGTACTTTTAAGAAACAATACCATCTTTTGGAAACTCTTGAAGAAGACTATTTGACTGAAACACATTTGGTCTATCAGTGTATTTTCTTACTTTGGTATCTGTTCCTCAATATTTTTAGTTTATTATTTGATGAGTTGGTTGTCACACACACAAACACACCCTTTGTGGTTCAACTCTTTTGCAGTCAAGCCTCCCCCTTCTGACTGGTTATTTTTTTTAAAAAATAACAACAACAATTGTTCCTCTGATTTAAATACTTTCAGTATTGGTTTTGGTGTTGCTATTTTGACGGTCAGCAACTTTCAGGGTTCCTTGTGGATGAGAACGTGGGGCAAAATATTTCAATAAATTAATTAAAAACTGTGACGACCCTTCTCCACGCACACAGGCTGCGTGTCACCCTCTACACCTCTCTTTCTCAGGTTCAGGGTACACGTAGGTCAGTATGTCACATTGGTCACCCTTCTTGTCTCTTTTAAAATATATTGTCAGCCATGACCGGGTCACATCCCAGGTCCGCTCTCTCTCTCTCTCACTTACAGAGACCTCAACAAACAGGGTAGCCCAGCCCTATTTAATAAGAAGCCCTCACTCACACAGAGTTATTGGGGTTGGGGGCTCAAGCACTGTTTCATTCACATGCTGCCACCACCATTTATTCATTTCATATAATATATAGAGAGACTGAGGTATTAAATTGTGTGTATATTTTCCCCCCTTTGACACCAGCCCATAGGGTTAAATAAGAAGTTAACTTTTATTTATGGGACTAACTTAACACTGGAGAAAGTAAGGTAGAAGTTACAACATTTTGCTTCCATTGAACGTTTGCACTGTGGTCCTGTTCCCGCAAGTGGGATTCTTTGGATACAAACGGACTCTTTTCGGCCCACTCTGAGCAGTGATTCTCCACAGTTTCGCTCAGTCAGACATCCTCCTTTCCCCTCTCAACTTCCCAGTTGCCAACTCCCAGCTGCTGTTCTTAACTCCTCTTTTCCAACTCTCTCTCCCCAGCGTTCTACCAGCTATCGTTGGCTGCTCTTTTGGAGTGGCGCAATCTAGCCTGTCCGTCACAATAACTGATTCAATCAATACAATGTCAACGTCATGCTGATTGTTATGTCCTGCTTTCCATAGTGGCTTTGGAGATCCATGCAATTCATTTTCAGAGGGACG
Organism: Euleptes europaea; assembly: GCF_029931775.1. Lineage (NCBI taxonomy): Eukaryota > Metazoa > Chordata > Lepidosauria > Squamata > Sphaerodactylidae > Euleptes > Euleptes europaea. Next base: position 11,251,829 of record NC_079325.1, on the reverse strand, counting down.
CATTTCATGATTATGTGATGTCAATGGAGGGTGAAAAACCTACTGCATTCTGGGAAGTTGTATCCTGAATGATGAAACGAAGCTGGCATTTTGATGAGGTGTGTCTCTGTTTGGCTAACAATTATCGTCTCCCCGAAGACTTGGTCTGAAGCTCAAACATGGTGAATATTTGATGTAACTTACATTGCATGCACATTATTATCAGCAGTTGGCTTAATTGTGCTTCACATTTCTCATTCAGAAGTACCATGCAAAGCAGAGCTGAATTGCTACGATGTAGTTGGCTTGATTCTGCAACCATTTGCAGTAGCATTACCAATCTCCAGGTGATAGGTGGAGATCTCCTGCTATTACAACTAATCCCCAGGCTACAGAGATCAGTTCACCTGGAGAAAATGGCCTCTTTGGAAGGTGGACTTTATGGCATTATGCCCAATTGAAGTCCCTCCCCTCCCCACACCCTGCCCTCCTCAGGCTCCACCCCCCAATTTCTCCAGGTATTTCCCAACCTAGAGCTGGCAACCCTAATTTGCAGCCCCAGTCGTCACTTTTTCACCTTCCAGAAGAAAGTGGGGTTAGGGTTGCCAACCTCCAGGTACTAGCTGGAGATCTCCTGCTGTTACAACTGATCTCCAGCCAATAGAGATCAGTTCACCTGGAGAAAATGGCTGCTTTGGCAATTGGATTCTAAGTCTCTCCCCTCCTCAAACCCCACCTTCCTCAGGCTCTGCCCCAAAACCTCCCACTGCTGGGGAAGAGGGACCTGACAACCCTAGGTGGGGTTGATGATCTCAAACTACTACCTGTTCGAGACACAGAAGCACTTTAACAAACACATAGTTGGTTGGGAGTTTTGTGGTCTGGGAAGGGGGGAAATCACAGATATTCACAGCATTTTTTTTCTTTCTTTTCTTTTTGCAGTCCAGTTATCTGCTTTTTCTCACCATGCCATTTTAGATAATATTTTCTTTTTCACACATTAGTGCCAGCTAGTCAACACGCCAGCAAACTGTGATGGGAGGCGCAGCGCTAAGTTCTTGAAAAGGCAACGTCTGCCCACATAAAAACCTCCCAGCATCTCTCTCTCTTTCGCTCTTTCTGCCATTCCCTTGCAAATGGAGTCAGTGATCTTCTGCTTGGCAATTCTGATATTAAAAAAAAAATCCAAAGGTATCTGAAGGCACAACAGTGAATTTACTCCTTTGAAACCATACAGAAGGGGCACTTTTCTTCTATATGTTTCTTTCTCCTAAAGATGGTAACTGACCTGCAATTTATGTTTGGCTCCTAGTCCCGTGGTACAGAGTGGTAAGTTGCTCCACCAATCCTACCTTGGAGTGTATTGATAACATTGTGGTGGGTTTTGTGTTAGTTTGGGGCATGTTAGGACCTTGACACACACACATCTCTTTGAGTCTAATATATAGGGAAGCAGCTTAGTGCAATTTTTAGCAACAGAGAATATGTGATCAAGTAAGAAACAGATGGGGAATTGTGCAACAGACCTTCTATTCATTTGAATTAAGGCAGTAAATTAGAAATGCCAACCTACGTAGGTCTGTGGTGTAGCCCGACGGGATAAGACAATAATAGACCAGGGCTGGATTGCCTATCCCAGTCCTCTGATTTTATCCTGAGATTTAGGGCTGCCCCAAATTCCAATAGAGGAAACATTTCCAGGTTTGGCTGTACTGTATATGATAAACCTGACTTACAATGGCCAGACTGATGAGGCTTGTTTTCATTATTTGAAAGGCCCAATGTTTTGGGGATGGGGAATTCAGTCCTAGTGGAATGTATATTCCTTTATCTGTCATCCAGGGCAAAAAAAATACACATCTGGACATCAGCTTACCCAGAAAAGTACCATGTAGAAATTGTGTCCTAGAAATCTCTATTCCAAATGTATTTTTTTTGGGGGGGGGGGTACTTGGCCAAAGTGTGCCACCCCAGCTTGGGTGCATGACAGTCATTTAAGGTTTCCTGGCTTTCCACTTCAGTGGGAAGCCTCCAGCTAACTGATGCCATTGGCAGCAGGAGAAAATAAAAATGCCGGTGTTCTCTGCACTAGGGCTGTTGAAAAATAAATCAGTAAAATTCGGATTCGGCAAAATTTGGACCGTTTGATTCAGGAAATGCCAAATTTATTTGGCGATCGCCCTGAACTCGCCGAATTCGGCTCGTCGTTTTCCCGCCTTTTTTGAAATTGGTTCCATCTAAACTGAAAACCGCCGAATCGGGGGAAATTCGGCTGTTTTTTGGTTCGGGACGAACCAAATCGACAGCCCTACTCTGCACTGGCGCATCACTTCCAGGTACAATAGGATTGCCAGGTCCCTCTTTGCCATCAGTGGGAAGTTTGGGGGGCAGAGTCTGAGGAGGGCAGGGTTTGGGGAGGGACTTCAATGCCATAGAGTCCAATTGCCAATGCGGCCATTTTCTCCAGGGGAACTGATCTCTGTCGGATGGAGATCAGTTGTAATAGCAGAAGATCCCCAGCTAGTACCTGGAGGTTGGCAACCTTAAGCCAATAGACATCAGTTCACCTGGAGAAAATGGCAGCTTTAGCAATTGTACTCTGTGACATTGAAGTTCCTCCCCTCCCCAGACCCCGCCCTCCTCTGGCTCTGCCCTAAAAACCTCCTGCCGGTTTTGAAGAGGGACATGGCAACCCTAGTTCTGAGGTGGCTGTTGACACCCAGCAGGGAGAGTGCTGGGAGGACTAGTCAACAGAGGAGTGGGCCACAGTCCCTTATCCTCACACTGAGGCATAACTGGCTTTCGACAAGTCCTGTCTTTTGCTTTGCCTCTGTGAGTTGGTTTATACTAATATCTGGAAATGGTGGGGGGAGGCTATAAAATGAGAGATGACCAAGGAATCTGTTGCTGTTCGGATGGTCATTTTTTACATGTATTTATGTACCTGAGATATTTATTGGGATTTCATTTTCTTGTACATCTTTATCTTCAGAGTACGGGTTTGTGTGTGTGTGTGTATGTGTGTGTGTGTGTGCGTGCAGTTATCTCATCACCCACAAGTAGCAAGGCTGCCGTACGTCTTCGTCTTTTGCTCGCCCTACGGGCTGTTTGTCAGTTGTGTCCCGGAATTTGTAATAACTCTCTCCATCTGAGGCTATCTGAGACTATCAGCAGTGGGTCGTCAGATTTCCACTTAATATTTTCCTCTTAGGAAAAAAAAGAGTGAGGAGGGGCAAGGGGAGAGCTGAGGAAATAATCTTTTTACATTTCAATCTGCGTCATTTTCAAGCGGGCCGATAAGCGGAAGCTGACATTTCTATAACCCACCTTATCTCTAATTGACTTAAAGTAGACGCTGGCTCTAATCCTTGTATGCTCAGGAACTCTGGATGGGGATAGATGAGGGCAATTGATTCCTGACTTTTTAATTAACAGTCTGTCGGCTCTCAAAACAATGCAGAATGGCGTGGGTGCTGTGTATGTGTTTGGGGGGTTGCTAACCCCACAATGGTTAATAATGATATTGAGAATTCACTTCTTGGACTTGCTGGCTGGCTGATGGACCAGAGCTGATGAACTGTCTGCCAGATGTAAGGAAGACGCCCATAGCTTTTCCTTCTTCTGATAGGGTGTAGGGTATTTTCGGAGAGATTCTAAACTGATAAAAGGAAGTATTTCTTCACACAACGCATAGTTAAATTGTGGAACTCCCTGCCCCAGGATGGGTGGTGATGGCTGCCAACTTGGAAGGCTTTAAGAGGAGAGTGGACATGTTCATGGAGGAGAGGCCTATCCATGGCTACTAGTCAAAATGGCTGCTAGTCATGATGCAGACCTATTCTCTCCAGGATCAGAGAAGCATGCCTATTATATTGGTTGCTGTGGAACACAGGCAGGACACTGCTGCTGCAGTTGTCTTATTTGTGGGCTTCCCAGAGGCTCCTGGTTGGCCACAGTTGGCCACAGACTGCTGGGCTTGATGGGCTTTGGTCTGATCCAGCATGGGTTTTCTTATATTCACTGTGAGAACATACTGCTGGACTTGATGGACCTTGGTCTGATCCAGCATGGCCTTTCTTATGTCTGTATGTTCTTATGAAGCTAAAGTCAATCCATAGGGGAAGGGCCGTAGCTCAGTGGTAGAGCATCTGCTTGGCAGGCAGAAGGTCCCAGGTTCAATCCCCGGCATCTCCAGTTAAAGGGACTAGGCAAGGAGGTGATGCGAAAGACCTCTGCCTGAGACCCTGGAGAGCCGCTGCCGGTCTGAGTAGACAATGCTGACTTTGGGGGACCAAGGGTCTGATTCTGTATAAGGCAGCTTCATGTGTTCATACTCATGTGTATACAAATGATGGCCTGATGTTCTAACAGCGCAATCCAGAATAGGGTCACACCCTTGTAAGTCCATTGAAGTCAGTGGAATTAGAAGGCTGTAACTCTGTTTAGGATTGTGAAGCCTCACGCTTATAGAAGCTATGCCAAACAAAACTAGTTCCCCCTTTGTGGTCATGAGGAAGATGAAGTCGTTGGGCGTGATGAAAGACACACACAACCTTCAAGACATAACCAAAACTTGTTTTAACTATTGTAAAGTTTTTAGTCTCTCTCTTCTCCCCTAACCTCACGCTCCTTCCCCAGGCTCTATCCCTAAAATCTCCCAAAAATTCCCACCCCAGAGTTGGCATCCCTAGTTCAAGAGGATTTTTTGCAGGTCTAACTGATTACCATGCAGTTACCTCCTTTGAGCTGAATTTAGATTTTGGTGATTAGGTTCAATCCCTGCCTGGATCATAAGAACTGGATTTGGACTCCCACTGTAGCTTTGCATCCTGGTAATGAAAATCTGAATAAAGACTCCATAGCTTTTAATGAATGTCACTCTTTTATCCTTTAAACTTTTACAGAAATATACTACCAGACAGAGGGCATGTTAAATATTTAAACGAGCAATGTTTTGTTTCAGTAATGGAGAGTCAAATGCATAAGGAGACAGAACAGAAAAGGGAAAAAAACACACACCTAGACACACTGAAAAATGCTCTTCCAAGAATCCCTGGTTGGCCTGAACCATTTACTACAAATATGTTAGCTAAATCATGAATAAATTCATATTAGACATACCAAATTCCCGGCTATCCCCTGTTGGAAGCAGTGAGGATCCAGCAGAGCTATTCTTATGAATAACAAATAAACCTCTCTGGGGAGCTGTCTTGTTTCTAATAGAGTTCTAATCAGAAGAATCTGTTAAAGAGAGCAGTTCCTTGAAATCTGGTTGATTTTTCACCGTTCCCGTACCAATGTGAATTCTTTGAAGGTCTGCTTTCCTTGTCTGTTGGCGTTCTTTGATGCCGTCGAAGCGCTAGCTTTTTGTTCCTTCTTGGCAAATGGAATGAAGAATTAAGTTCATGGAACTGTCAGCTAGCGCTGGCTGTTTTCACCAGCCGAATTCGTTCTGCTTTGCGCAGTGATTCCCGACTGAAGGACTAACCTCTCCGTGGTGAACGGAGCTATCAGTGTGGACTATTGTGGGGGTATAAATAGATATACACACCAATTTGCAGATGTGCATTTCTTTGTGTGAAACCGCCTGTCTTTCTGTTGTCCCACTTTAACAGCTCATAAATGCCTCCATTTACATGTGAAGCCTAGTCACAGGTAACTGGGGATGAGTGTATGTTCCCTGTTTTGTTTCTTTTTAATACTTTTGCCAATAGTTTCGATTCGCTGCTCTTTTCTTTTCTTTTCTTTTGCTGCACCTCTTGTAGATTCCTTTTGTGTTGTGCACACAGGTTGTACAGGCTGAAATGCCTCCCCAAATTCTGTTCCTGGCAGAGAGGAGATCCCCCCTGGAACAGTATTGGGGGGCACTTAAGGGTTCCATAGGAGGGGGCAAGTGAGAAAAGTCATGTTTTGCAAGCAAAAGAATTCATGCCTGCAGAAACCCTCGTTGGAATTCCATTTATATGTGTGATGTTGTCTTGTTAATGTTGAGAAATGTGTACATTTGACGGGGGGGGGGGGGGTAATGTAAAGGAATAGAAAATGACACTCAAAGAATCCAGATTCAAAATGAAGATATTTGGGTCATAGCAACAGAAATTTGAAATCATCCCTGCACATGACATTCACATCTTGCACTCACTCACATATGCACACACACACACACACACACAAACACACACACACAGGCTGACCAGCAGTGCTGCCCACTGCCTCCTCTCTTGTACCTATTCCCACCAATAGCAAACCGCCCCTCCAATTACAGAGCCATGTGTGCTGACACTTTCTTAAATTTCCTGAACAGTTGAAATGTTCATAAGCATTCCGTAACATCTCAGCCCTCAACTGAAAATGAAACTTGTACAGCCAATCACAGAGTGGATTGATTTAAATTGGGGCAATTTAAATAGCCAAGGGGGAAAAAAAGAACTGCTTTAACTCAATTTCCCACTTTGAAATATATATCTGCTCTATCAGTCCTGAACAAACATGGACACAAATAGGCTGTTCAGAATGTAAAACGTACTGGTTTGCAACTAAATAAAATTTCCATCTAAGCTAGGAGCATAATTGCAAACCTTTGGTTGTGTGGCCTGTAAGCACTCAAAAACTATATTCAGACATCCAGAGAGAAGCACATGTTATGGGCATAAATGTGCCCCAAATCCTTGTGCTCATATCTTGTTTAGAATCCCAGTTTGTGGGCAACCCCACCCAAACCCCTTTGGTAAGGTGTCTGAATGTGGACATCACATCAACTCGTGATTAGATCACAGTCTTCCTAAACCTGCACACAACCTGGGGGGTGGGGGGGATGCAAGCCCAGAAATGTCAGGCTTGTTGACGCTCTGAAAAACTGGTTTGTTTGTGACAACTGAATATAGGCAATGTCATCTTAAGAGGCGTGAGAGAGAGGTTAAACAAGGGATTGGATTCAACCATCTTTTCTGCAGGTGAAAAAGGATAGTGGCATCCTTTTTCACCATCCAAAATAACGGTGCTGAGAATCACAGGATCAGAATACACAAAAACCATGTGGGATGGGGAACGGAGTATGGAAGGGAATTGGATGACATTGAGTAAAAAATCTGTCTGGATCCAGCTCACTTGCTTGAACACCAAGGTCCAGATTACACATTACCTGTGGCACATGTCGGGTTCCCCTGACCCAACCGTGTGCTTTTTGCAGACAGATGTGACATAGGGGGATTGATGTTCTGTGCTCAATGGGGTCCAGTTTGACTCAGGAGCACAACAGGAAGGGGAGGGGGATTCAGGCTTCCCTCCTGTACCATTTTCCCCAGCCTAAAAAGAGCGGGTGGCACACTTGCCCCACTTTGGGGTTCCATTGCACATGGAACCCCACAGTATGGCAAATATGACCCCCCATGGCTGTTTTGGCTCTGGAAAATAACATGGGAAGAAGGTTGAAGCCCCCTCCTCCCAATGTTGCACTCCTGAGACAAATTGGCTTCCAGCACATTGAGGAACGTTTGTTCCCCAATGTCATCTGTCTGCAAAAAGGACTTGTGACTCATGTCATCGGCAATGTATAGTTTGGCCTTAAGGCTGAAATATAATGCACCTTTTTACCAAAGTAAGTCCCATTGAAAAATGTGGGGCTTACTTCCTAATTAAAAAAAATAAAAAGGTTAGGCTGTACATTTTTAGAACTTCCAGTTTGGCTCTTACTGGGTAAACTGAACAACCCCCCCCCCCTTGAATATGAGAGGTACTATAGCTATAACATTTTAGCCCACCTTCTTCCAAGGAGGTGGCATACTTGATGATTTTCAGGTTCTCAGCAGAATCATAAGCATTCACAACTTGGAAACTGAATACATTGGAGAGCTCTGGTGCATGTGTAAAGTGCCATCAAATTATTAGCGAATTATTTGACTTTGCTTCAATGTCAAGATTAACACATTTGGTCCAAAGAAAGCCGATCGATGATTTTAAGCAGAAATGGCAACCATTATATGACAAATGTAGGTGCTCCTAGAATAACTTGTTTTGTATGAGGTAGAGATGTTTCTATAGTGGTTAAAGTCAATAACTGGCTCTGTTAGTTTGATCATTATAGAATATATATATAAGTTCATATTAGGTAACACTATATATATCTGCCATTAATCAAATAGGTAAATGACAATATGTGTGTGTGTGTTTAAAGTGCCGTCAAGTCGCAGCTGACTTATGGCAACCCGTTATGGGGTTTTCATGGCAAGAGACTAAGAGAGGTGGTTTGCCAGTGCCTTCCTTTGCATAGCAACCCTGGTATTCCTTGGTGGACTCCCATCCGAATACTAACCAGGGCTGACCCAAATGACAATATAGGTACTGAATATTAAAACAGTTTTAGAAACTTACTAGCAACAGTTAATGGCTCTTTTGTATGGTAAGAGCTAAGCCCAGAAGATGTTGGAAAATTGGGGTAAGACAGAGATGATTAGTTGTTTGGGCAAAGTCTGACATGTCGTAATTTATGTTTCCTTCCCTAATGTGTTTTTTCCATTTCTTTTTTCTGTATCTCTATATATTAAAATAAAAATTATTTTTTAAACAAGTTCCATCAAATCACAGCTACCTTATGGCGACCCCAAAGGGACTTTCCACGCAAGTGATTCAGCAGAAGGGGTTGGCCATTGCCTTCCTCTGCAGTGTTGGTCTTGGTGGTCTCCCATCCAAATACCAACCCTGCTTAGTTTCCCAGATCTGATGAGATCAGTGTATACTATACCATTCCGTATCCCAGAGCTCAGGTACCTGGTAGAAATAAACAGGATTACAAGATCGCCTAGGTGACCCTAGTAGAGGAATCAAGTGATAGCATCTCCCAAATCTTAGGGCCTGATGACTTTGTCTCTCACTTTAGTAGGAGGCCCACAGTAATAAATGTAGGAGATGACTTAAGTATGTCACTTATAATGCTTAACCTCAGAAGGCAGACATTTCCCCCATTATTCTTTTTTATATATATAAAAAGTAACATTTAACTCACTGTATGTGATAAATGGTATTGATTCAGTTTTAAGAGACTGTAATTGTAGACTTTAACATGTCTTTCTGTATTAAATGTAGATTTCATTTTTAAACAAGCTCATATTAAGGGGAGATGCCATAAAAATCAAGAAAATCCAATTTTATTCTATTTTTTGGAACATTGATTTTTTTTAATACACAGCAGACAGTAGTTGCAGCAATTTCAAAAACTGAACTCTGTGATTATGTCAGAGTTTTTTTCTTCTGTTGCAAAGTTCATTTAGAGAAGGGAAAATTGGCAAAATTATATTTTCCCCCTGTAAATCTGCATGTTAGTTTGATACTTTTTTCTTTCTTTCTGTGACCATGGCACATTCACTGAAAGGTTATTCACAGCCAACGTGATTTTTAAAAAAAGAAACAACCATGGGGAATTGCAGAGAAACACTGCCCCTCCAACTAAAAATTTAACATGTGTCTCAGTTAGGAATATGATGCATCTTTAACCTAACCTCTGATTATAACCCATATCTCTTTCCTGCTTGAGCAATTTGTTTTGTTTTTGGCTCAGAAATTTATTTCAAATAGGAAACTTGATGCAGCTTTAAGCTGCTTTGTGATCATAAGCCACATTTATCTTTCCCAGGGGGATGTCTACCTTTGAGAAATGTGTTTCAAATGAGGAACATTATTAGATATGTGTGATGAAGACACCACTTTTCTTTAGTTTCCATACATTGTCATTGTAAGCCTTTTAGTCCTGCCATTTTCTTTATTTTCTTTTTTTTCACCGTTTATGGAATGATCTGCCATTTATGCATCATTAATACACCACTTACGTGAAACTAATGCACAAATAACATTGGGGAAAATGTGTTAATTCTAACAAAAATGTCATCTTGAAAAAAGAGGAAATAGTATGAAAAAAATGGATTTGCCCAGGGAGAAGCAAAATCAAAACAGTTTTTTTTTTTAAATCAGGCCAGAGGGGATAAGAAATTCAATGAGAAACATGATGCGGCTTTAAGCCAGTTTCATATCGGAACCCAGATCTTTTCCAATGGGATTTTCGCTGCTTTGAAACATGCCTCAAATGAGGGATGTAAACATGGCTACAAGCCAATGTGTACTTGCTATTCCAGTCATTCCTTTTAAAAAAAAATCAAAACACACATAGGAGTGGGTGGATTTGTGTACGAATTCATACCGTTGCATGAATATCCAAAGCCAGTATGTAGGAGAACAGGAGTATCCATGGAAACAATGGGGGACGTTTTTGTGCTTCGCTGAATGGTCTGCAAGGGACAAGACCCTTACAACAGTGGTCCTCAGATCAATAAAGTTTAAGACCCACAGAGCAGTTGGCACTGCATGTCCCAAGAGCAGGGTTGCCAGGTCCCTCTTCACCACCAGTGGGAGGTTTTTGGGGCAAAGCCTGAGGAGGGCGGGGTTTGGGGAGGGGAGGGACTTCAATGCCATAGAGTCCAATGGCCAAAGCAGCAATTTTCTCCAGGGGAACTGATCGCTATCGGCTGGAGATCAGCTGTAATAGCATGAGAGCTCCAGCCAGTACCTGGAGGTTAGCAAAACAAGAAAAGAGCATCTCCGTGCTAATACCGTCAGGTTTGGAAACTGGCACGGGAAGAAATCAGTACAATAATACAAAATGTGTATATTGTGTTTCAAAACATTTCCTCAAGTACAATGGACTACAACAAGTGACAATAAACGATATATACAAAATGTGTTTGATGCAGTCTATGAATAGTACAGTCTATAAATAGTAGAATCTTCTTAAAGGTAAAGGTCCCCTGTGCAAGCACCGGGTCATTCCTGACCCATGGGGTGACGTCACATCCCGACGTTTTCTAGGCAGACTTTGTTTGCGGGGTGGTTTGCCAGTGCCTTCCCCAGTCATCTTCCCTTTACCCCTAGCGAGCTGGGTACTCATTTTACCGACCTCGGAAGGATGGAAGGCTGAGTCAACCTTGAGCTGGCTACCTGAAACCAACTTCCGTTGGGATCGAACTCAGGTCATGGGGACGGCCGTTTCAAGAAGATTTCTTCAGCCCCATTTCCAATCAAGTATCCAAGCTTAATTAAATTCTATATATCATCATGAAGTCAGTTCACCAGTTCCCGCAGGATACTCCCAAGTGTAGGCAGCAGCTTAGCTTGTTGAAATGTTTTGAAACTCAATATACACATTTTGTATTATTGTACTGATTTCTTCCCGTGCCAGTTTCCAGTACCTGGAGGTTGGCAACCCTGATGCAGGTGATCTCAGTGGTTGAGTAGGTTCATACTGGAGAAAGGTTCCTGACCACTTGGGTTTGGGGAGGGGAGGGACTTCAATACCATAGAGTCCAATTGCCAAAGCAGCCATTTTCTCCAGATGAACTGATCTCTATCGGCTGGAGATCAGTTGCAATAGCAGAAGATCTCCAGCTAGTACGTGGAGGTTGGCAACCCTACCCAAGAGTGTGGAAGCATTTAGACGAAAATCTACTGCCAAACTTGTGATTTCATTTGCGACTCTGTTTTAATAGACTTGCGGGCTTGCAATTGAGCATCAGCCACTCAGAGCAGTGGGTTGTTTATGTGACACTTAGGAACATCTGCAGGGTAACAGGTCATGCAGAAGGTCTTGGGGAAAATGTTGAAAATGTCTCCAAATGGATTCATCATGCATCAGGATGGAGGCAATAGAAATTTATTTCTTTAGAAAATAAGAAAAACGATGTATTTGTGCCAATTTTCGATTTTTTTGTTGTGATTCTGCATGTGAATTAACTGAAGCCAATGAACTCTCATTTCCACAACTTCGAGGCCTTGATAACCAGTCTTTAGGATATGTTGGCAGGCACTTCCAGGATTTAATTAATGAGGTCTCCACTCGGCAGGAAAATAGGGCTTTCGCCATAGGGACATACAGAGAGACACACCTATCTGTATCTTCAGAGCACCACAGCCAATTGCGACTTTCTCAGAACCCGGAATTCAGGCTACATGCCACTCTAGCCTTTTCCTTGGCTCTATGTTGCGTGCATGCCTCCACCATCATATTACTTTGCTAGATTTCTGTAGATGACTCTAGAGGGTCTAGAATGTCAGTCTTCAGTTAAGGGATCAGGACCCAAACATGGGTTGTGCAGCAACCTGAATGAGTCATATCATTTTCTTTAAAAAAAATTCAAGGTAGGCTAAAAAGAAGCATGAACGGAGAGAAAGGGGGCTCTTAGTTTAGAAAAAGAGATGGCTGAAAAAAAGTGCAGTGTCGGGTTTCGTGTTAACTGCTAGTTAGACTAGTTAGACTCTAGGGTTGCCATGTCCCTCTTGGCCACCGGCGGGAGGTTTTGGGGGCAGAGCCTGAGGAGGGCGGGGATTGGAGAGGGGAGGGACTTCTATGCCATCGAGTCCAATTGCCATTTTCTCCAGGTGAGCTGATCTCTATCGACTGGAGATCAATTGTAATAGCAGGAGATCTCCAGCTAGTACCTGGAGGTTGGCAACCCTAGCCGGTACTAGCATTATCAGAGGGAAGTTGGCATATTTAGTGGTTCCTTATAGCTTTTATAGAAAACCAAAAGCAACATCCTAGAAGGAATATTGGTAGGTGGATGGGGCATCCAGCTGATGCCATAACCCATAGCTGCCCTCAGCCGTAGGCCTGGCGGAACATCTCGGTCTTACATATGTTTGTTTCCCATCAAAATGCTGCCCATGTCTCTATGGCATTCGGTGCTGGTCTGTTGCTGTCAAATCCAAAGTACCCTACCTTCTTTGACATGCTGTGCAAACTGGCTTACTTGGTAAACAAGTCACCTGCTTTTTGCCCTTGTGGTTGTGGAGGGAGAATGTACAGTAACTGTTCAGAATCTCGTGGCTTGATTTGGGATTTTTACTTGTTGCTGTGAATATGTGGCTTTTTCATTTGGGGAAGCGCAAATTGCATGTCTCTGTTGCTCCCAGACTTTCCAAGGTACAGGAGCCAGAGCTGCTTCTGCAATCCGGGTGTGACATTTTAGACATATCCAAGCCGGGCTGAACAAATAGCTTGGCCGAGGCACTGAAAGCGAGGTGGGAAACAAAACCGATGTGTTTTTTTGGCAGCCGAGATGTGGCCTGACAACCCCCTCCGTGAAAAGGGCTCTGGCCAAGAGTAGGCCTGGGAAATGAAAGGGCGAGGTGAAACAAGGAACTGACAGCGAGGAACGGCCACGGACTGCAAATGAGCTTTTGGGAAGGCGCGCTGGGCCGGAACCAATCAGCCAATGAATAGCGAGGCGAGGGAGAAAAAGAAGATTTCACAGCTCCTCGTCCACCTTCCCTGCCTGCTCTTTCTGCAGTTCTATGGCTGCTCCTCTGAGTACGGTAATTTAACCAGTCACTTCTCCTTCAAGAGACAATGAGATAGGGGGAGATGGAAAGAAGCTGTGCATGTAGAAAGGAGTGAAGGAAAGAAACAGGTGAAGACACAACCCACAGCTGCAAATATTTGGGTGTCTTTTTGTTTTCTGCAAGGTTGCTTTAGCATTGATGGTTCCCCATCAGCTCTGCTTTTTTCACTGGCCTGCTTTCCTGCTGTCTAAGAAGTCCATCGAAGCCACAATGGTCAATCAAAGAAAGGTTTATTTGGAGGACTTCCCCTCCCCTTGAGTGGAAGCAGCTAGCAAATATCAGTTGAGTGGCGAATGCTGGTTAGAGCCTTCTTAGGGCTGTGCAAAGTATTCTTTCACTATGAAGTGTCAAAATCGGCTCAGCTGTCTCAGGCAACCTCACCAAAAAGGTTGATTTGAGGCTGTTTCTGTTTGAGTGTCTGGCTGGCCTTGACCAGGACTAGGGCTTTCTCCGTTCTGGCCTTTGCCTGGTGGAATAGTCTCTTCAATGAGACCAAGGCCCTGCGGAACCTTATGGATAGGATTGCCAGGTCCCTCTTTGCCACCATTGTGACATTTTTGGGGTGGAGCCTGAGGAGGGTGGGGTTTGGGGAGGGGAGGGACTTCAGTGCCATAGAGTCCAATGGCCAAAGCAGCTATTTTCTCCAGGCAAACTAATCTCAATCAGGCTGGAGATCAGTTGTGACAGCAGGAGATCTCCAGCTAGTACCTGGAGGTTGGCAAGCCTACTTATGGAATTCCGCAGGGCCTATAAGACAGAGCTATTCCACCAAGCTTATGGTTAAGGCCAGCTACGGTTTTCTTCATTAATGCTGGCCTCCCTACCCCACTCTGCCCTGCCTGGAAAGCTTCCACTCCATCTGCAGGCTTTGTATCTTATGGGAACGACCTGCAGGCCTTACAGTGACCTTATGTCACAATCCAAGTGCCGTTGGGAATAGTTGATTTTATCATTTTATAGGGCTGATTTAATGAATTGGTTTTATAAGGTTATGATGTTTTATTGTATATTCACTATGACATGAGCCGCCCTGAGCCCAGCATCTGCCAGGGAGGGAGTGTGATAAGTCTAATAAATAAATAGATAAATACTTTGGAGGGTAGATTCCATGGCCTTATACCCTGCAGAGGTCCCTCCCCTCTTCAAACTCCACCCTCCCTAAGGCTCTACCTCCCAAAATCTCCAGCAGTTTCCCAACCAGAGTTGGCAACCCTAGTTGGAAAACCTGATCTCAGCTGTCCCAAGTAACATACATGTCACCCTCATGTGGATCTTTGAGAGATCCAGAAAGAGGATCCGTGAAAGACTCACTGCTGATCACCAGCAATTGATATCCATCCCAAAAGTAGTTCATAAATAGGGTTGTCAGGCCCCTCTTTGCCACTGGTGGGAGGTTTTTGGGGTGGAGCCTGAAGAGGGCGGGGTTTGGGGAGGGGAGGGACTTCAATGCCATAGAGTCCAATTGCCAAAGCAGCCATTTTCTCCAGGTGAACTGATCTCTATCGGCTGGAGATCAGTTGCAATAGCAGGAGATCTCTAGCTAGTACCTGGAGGTTGGCAACCCTATTCATAAACCGTGCTGGCCTTCTGGTCCTGGACTATCCCTCCAAAATAAATAACAGAATTTCTGCCATAAACAATCAACAAACAAGTCACTCATTTCCTCTACATAAAACACGCGGGGTGCATTCTGTTTTCAGACGATGAGCTCAGAGTTAATTGACTGCACCAGTAAAAATGATGCCCCCTCTTTGCGCCGCACATGAGCGTCTGAGGAATTGGAAGCAAACGCTTCACACTGCGCTGCCTTTCTTTTATAGCTTGTTGTGCGCGCATGAGGTGAGCGAGAGAGAATATGTTCGCCGCTGACGCTAACTGCAGGGTACATCTGGCAGCAAAGCCCAAATAGCATGTCAATAACATCTTACGGAGCCATTCAGAACAGCTTTTAAGTGCATCCTTTTACACAGTCGCTCGGTTCCTCATACCGAAAAATTCCCTTGCTATAATTTCCAATAGTAATAGGTGGTTTAGGCATCTTAGTGCCAGGTGTTTCTGAACAAGTCTGGTGTTCCATGGAAAGTAAAGGTTTTTTTTTCTTTCTCCACCTCGGCAAATGTGTTGGTATGAAATATATTCGCACAGGTGCTTAGCCTTCTGAGTGGCTAGCAAATGCATCTTCTCCTCATTGCTTCGCGGTGTTTCCGCGGCTCCAATATTGCTTGATCACGAATGTTTTCTTTGTGATGGGCCATTATTCTTGTTTTATGGGGTTGCAAGAATGTATGTCGCAGCCTGATGCAGAATCAGACCAGCGGCCGATTTAGCTCAATATTGTCTGCTCTGATTGGCAGCAGCTCTCCAGAGTATCAAGCTGAGGAAGATCTTTGTCAATATATAGATTGATACATTTTTATCTCACTCATGAAGTGCTGCTGCAGTTGTCTTGTTGGTGGGCTTCCTAGAGGCACCTGGTTGGCCACTGTGTGAGCAGACTGCTGGACTTGATGGGCCTTGGTCTGATCCAGCATGGCCTTTCTTATGTTCTTACGTCTTATACTGAATCAGACCCTTGGTCCATCATAGTCAGTATTGCCTGCTCAGACCGGCAGCAGCTCCCCCAGGGTCTTAAGCAGAAGCCTTTCACATCGCCTACCACTGAGCAGCTTCCAGGCTTGCTGGCCTGTTTGGGGACAGCAGGGTTTCCATCCTCCCAGGTGCAGCAGGCAAGCTCCTGGCCCCAGGCCCTGCTGGTCCTCTTTGCCCCACAGGGAGCAAGGAGCAGGGAGCGATATTGAGCGATGATGTGCAATGTTGTGAGGCCACTTCTGCTTTGGTCCTGGAAATAAAACATGGTGCTGTAGTAATTTGCACATATCTATAGTAAGAAACCATATGGTAAGAAACTATGCTAAGAAATGATAGAGATAAGTGAATTCCTAGAGCATTATGACATCTGGGTATAAACAGAAGTGCCATCACAACTAGGGTTGCCAGGTCCCTCTTCGCCACTGGCGGGAGGTTTTTGGGGCGGAGCCTGAGGAGGGTGGGGTTTGGGGAGGGGAGGGATTTCGATGCCATAGAGTCCAATTGCCCAGGCGGCCATTTTCTCCAGGTGAACTGATCTCTGTTGGCTGGAAAACAGTTGCAATAGCAGGAGATCTCCAGCTAGTACCTGGAGATTGGCAACCCTATCACAACATCATGCATCATCACACAGTGTCACTCCCCAAGCCCAAAGTCTCCTGCTGGGGAGAGAGGGCATTGCTGATATGATGAGGACGAAAGGGGTGGGGGGTATATGAATATTTTCCCTGTGCCTCCGTCATGCTGGCTGCTGCTAGCACAGAAGGAGTGGCTTTTCCTACTCCCCCCCAAAGTGGAAGCAACCCTGCTGTGACCCCATTCCCATCCTGTAGGATGTTTGGTTGATGGCAGAGTCAGACATTTTGGTTTACCAGCCTGTGTGAATGTTGTGAAGAATTGACAGCTTTCTGTCTGTTGTTGCTCTCCCCCCACCCCCAAGAACATCAGATGCTCAGAGTCTGCATTCAGTGGAGAAAAGCAGGTTAAAGGGGCCCAGATAAATAGTAAATTAAATTATATGCTGAGAGACTCTAGCAAATGCAAGGTTGTCTTTCTTTAGGAAGCCGCTCGGGTCTGGAGTTTGCAAGCAGAGGTCATCCCACCTCTCTGCTCAGTTGTGGCGAGAGCCAGCGTGGTGTACTAGTTAAGAGTTGTGGTTTGGAGTGGTGGACTCTGATCTGGAGAAGCGGGTTTGATTCCCCACTCCTCCACATGAGCGGCAGAGGCTAATCTGGTGAACTGGGTTGGTTTCCCCATTCCTACACACAAAGCGAGCTGGGTGACCTTGGGCTAGTCACAGCTCTCTTGGAGCTCTGTTATCCCCACCTACCTCTCCAGGTGTCTGTTGTGGGGAGGGGAAAGGAAGGTGATTGTAAGCCAGTTTGATTCTTACTTAAATGGTAGAGAAAGTTGGCATATAAAAACTAATACCTCCTCCTCCTCCTCTTCACACAAACTAAGCAGCAAGCTACCCCTCCAGGTTAATGAACACGCATTAATTTCTCTTGCTTCAAAAAGGCAACATGCAGGCAATTGCTGGCATCTTTGCCAGCCATTTCTATGTTACCTGTAAGCTTGAGAGGCCACTGTTATCCCGGTATTCCCTCCCTGTTAGTAACCCACTTCCACTTCACTGCCAGGCAGATGATTCCACCCATGTTCCTCAAAATCATCATAATGCTGGATACCATCAAAGAGACTGATCATCAGGATAGATTGCTGGCCTGATTTGCCACCTCCACAGTGATCTTCTTTCAGAATAATCCCACCAACATCTTACTTAACTTCAGCCTTGCTAGAGGTGCTTCCAGCACTAACGGGGACTTTCCAGCGAAATCCTGGAGGGGCTGCGATCCCCCCCCCCCAAAAAAAAGACACCCATCTTGGAAAAGGCATGCAATCCACACACTAATGATTGACTTTGCATATGCGGCAATTGAAACCCGATGCCTTCTTAACAGAGGATTCACAGGCATACAGCTGTAGGGAGCGCCGTGTTCGTGATTCCTTTCCCCCCATCCCCTGCAGACCCCCTTTCTCTTTGCTCAATCAATTGAATCTGTATTCTGCATTGATTTTCCTGGAGATGAATTTACATTGGCTTTTCAGCCGCTTTGGTAAAGAGAACGGTAGCACCTCAATTGGGTTGCTGGCAGGGGACCAGGCACTGGGAGACTGCCTGCCTGATAGCCCGTGAACAGCCGGCTATACTGTCAAAGGGAGAAAGACACCTGTCGCTTTGATGGGCCGGCAATAACATGGAAGCCATAAGGAATTCATGAGAATGCAGCGAAGGAAGAAAGTTGCTCATTGCCATCCGAGGCTGCTGTGTACTTAGCTGGCAAGAGACCGGGGACTCACTGGTTTTCCCCCTCCCTGGCTTTCTAGATTTCCATATTTATTACTTGCTTTGAGCCGCCAGGGGGTGGGGAAATGTTTTGCAGTTAGAAACCCTAAGCTGGGTGGATGCAAGGGTTTTTTTTGTTGTTGTTTTTTAAAAGAGGCACCATAAGCTATTTGTGCCTCTTCAGGAAGCTGCTGGGTAATTGCTGAGGAATCTGTGCGTGTTTGTTTTTCAATTCTTGCGTGCAGGTGTTCTCGGTGTTCAAATCCTCAGCCAAGGAAATTCTAGAAAAGGGTTGATATGAGGCTGGGTTTCTCATGGTGACCCAGGAGCAGAGCTATACTGTAAATTAAAACCCATTTCAAAGCCAGAGAACCCATGGAGTTTATAGTTGGATGAAAGGGGTGAAGACATAGGGTTGCCAGGTCCCTCTTCGCCACCGGCAGGAGATTTTGGGGGCGGGGCCTGAGGAGGGCAGGGTTTGGGGAGGGGAGGGACTTCGATGCCATAGAGTCCAGTTGCCAACGTGGCCATTTTCTCCAGGTGCACTGATCTCTATCGGCTGGCGATCAGCTGTAATAGTAGGAGATCTGCTAACACCTGGAGGCTGGCAACCCTATGAAGACAGTCTGACAGAGAATGTTCTGTGGTGGTGGTGGAAAATGCCATCAAGTTGCAGCTGACCCCATAGGGTTCTCAAGACAAGAGATGATAAGACGGGGTTTGCCATTGCCTGCCTCTGTGAAATGACTCTGGACTTTCTTGGTGGTCTCCCATCTAAATACTAACCAGGGCTGACCCTGCTTAGCTTTCAAGATCTTACAAAATCAGGCTATTCTAGGCCATTAGAGTTTGGGCAGAATGTTCTGCACCTCACAAAATTATCAGCCCTGAAGACTTAAGACTTAAGAGCTGATCAGCGTCCTAGGCCTCTGGCACCGGAAACCCATCAACGTCACTTCCGGCACTCAGCGGAAGTGATGTCATCATGTTGTCATTGATGTAGGGATGCTCTGGTATTTGGGATCAAAACTCTGTGGTAGAAGCCATTTTTACCGTACAGTTTTTGCCCAAATACTGGAACATCCCCATGTCATCGGCGATGTGATGACATCACTTCTGGTGAGTGCTGGAAGTGATTTCAACAAGTCGCAGGCGACAGAGGCTCAGGCCTCAGTTTGCTGTTGGTAAGTCCCCCTGCCAGCCAGCTGAACAGCACTGAGGGGAGGGCCCCCAAAGGAGATCCCCTACCCCAGCAGGGGTCTGGCAACTCTACATAGCAGTTATGTTGGCACCACACTGGCTTCATTCTGGTGCAGTTTCCTACCAGTGCATCTACTAATCCTAGAAATAAGGAAGTTTACTATCTGAAATGGTTCGCTAATTGTAATTTTCAGAACGTTATCTATGTCATCATTTGCCCTTGCAATCTTTTATATATAGGTCAGAACTCTAGACCATTAAGAACCAGAATTATTGAACGTAAGAGTAAAATCCATAGAGGTATCCATGAAGCTCCTCTAACAGAACATTTCTGAGACAAATATTCGGTTTCGGATATAAGGTCCTTTGTTCTTGAGGAGGTTTCGTCTAACCCCTCTAAATGTACACTAATAGAAGATACATTTCTAAGACTGGAGGCGTTTTCGATTTATAACTTGATGCAATGTCTCCTAGAGGTCTTAGGGACAAATTGGAATGGTCAGTGTTTTTATAATTAGCTACCTTTTTAAAAAGTAAGGCTTCTTTAAGATCATTATTTAGAAGGCTGTTGTATGTAACAGCTGCAAGTCATTAGTGACAATACTTTATCTAATCATGGGGTTGTTTTCATTCAATACCATCTTGGGCATTGTGGGCAACTGGTTCTAAGAACAAATATCTGCTCAGGTTTGTTGCTATTTTTAAATTCTCCAATGTCAATGAGTATATTTTTTGTTGCTTACGTAATTCTTATACATTTATTGTAATGTTTTTGAACAACAGATGAGTCGTAGTTATCTCTCTTCACACTGCTGCAATGGCAAATACTTTTGAGTAATTCTTAATCAAGGTAACTACTGATATTGTTCCTTATATCAAATATGGCTAGATGTTTGATAATACTGGATTTTTAGACATAATTCTATCTAGTGAATTTTAAAGTTGTTGTTATTGTTACACACCATATTTATTATTTACTTATTTGATTTGATTTCTATCCTGCCCCTCCCTGCTGCAGCAGGGCTTGGTGTGGCTAACAACATATAGAATACATCATTAAAATCCAGTGAATATATAAATACATAAACTAACATCAGATTAAAATATAAATATAATATACTATAACCCTAAAAAACTCCAAGATGGCATGTAATCATCATACCCACCCCCAGGTTAAATTGTCTAGATATAACATTGGTCACTGGGCTGGTACTTAGGGTTGCCAGGTCCCTCTTGGCCACCGGTGGGAGGTTTTTGGGGCAGAGCCTTAGGAGGGTGGGGTTTCAGGAGGGGGGAGACTTCAACGCCATAGATTCCAATGGCCAAAGTGGCCATTTTCTCCAGGGGAACTGATCTCTATTGACTGGAGATCAGTTGTAATAGCAGGAGATCTCCAGCTACTACCTGGAGGTTATACAATTCAAAAATCATCCCTCGTGCTATAATAACAGAGTTGAAGGAAAATAACAAGCACTGATGGCTACTGGAAACATCAATTAGACTTTTTATAATTCAGTCATAAAAATCAAACCTTATACAGTGAAACAGAAGCAAACAAAGTCCCGTAGTGAAAAAAATTCCGCCGGGTAAGGTCTCCCGATCCGTTCACTGAGGCGGCACTAGCGGCATGCCGAGCCGCAGATGAAACAGGTACCGCAGGCAAAGGTAGTTGCAGATCAATGTTGGCTATATGTAGCCGAAGGATTTCAAGCCAAAACTTGGTTTAAAGTATATTATAACAAAAATTAGAGCTGAATTGCCCTTTTCTTTAAGGAGAATTTCCTCTGAATATTTTAAGCTACCTGGAGGTTGGCAACCCTAGTCGGTACTAGCATTGTCAGGGGAAGTTGACATATTTAGTGGTTCCCGATGGCTTTTAGAGAAAACCAAAAGCAACACCCTAGAAGGAATATAGATAGGTGGGTGGGGCAGCCAGCTGATGCCATAACCCATAGCTGCCCTCAACTGTAGGCCTGGCAGAACATCTCAGCCTTACATCTGTAATATGTGATGTTATCTTTGCCTCAGATTTATGTGGCAATACATGAACTATTTATCTTGTCTCTAATTAATGGGAAAGTTTAAAACAAACTGAAGACCACTTTTCATTTCTTATTGTTCTCATATGTGTAAACCTTTTCCTTCCACCTGTTTTCATTGCCAGCCTTCCTGATTCATTTGTTTCTTTTGTGCCATTTTAAAGCCATGTTTACAACACTTTTATGTCATTTGTAATGTTATGTATTATTTGTCTGCCAAATTAACACTTTTTTTTAATTCCTATATTTGAAGGGGGGAATGGACACAGGAAACAGAATGGTACAATAACAGAAAGTCGGGGTATGTTTCACGTGAAAGAAACGCAGCCTTGAAACAAGAATATTTGCGCTGAACCAGAAGGGATGGGAAATTTGAAGTACTGGTGTAGGAGATATTAGGATCTGAATTCAAGGTTACCAGGAGTTCTTATGTAATGCCATGCCTGCTGCTGGGGGTTGGGGGAGGGGGGCAGCTCACCCAGGTAAACCCTTAAGAGCATTCACCATGATAATAGGATCTGTGATCATCTAGTCACATAAATCACAACCAGCCAGTCTCTAAGCCAATTCATATTTCTGCAGTTCGTTAGCAGCTCGAGAGGAAATTGCATTTATTATAATTGCCTCTAATTGCACCAGATTAGTGATTACAATTATTGATGGCAGCTGATTATTCATTAAGCTTCAAATCAATTCTCCTGCTTGCTCATTATCCAAAACAGTAACTCTGATGAGGCGAGCAGGCTGGGGGAGTCCAAGGTCCACGCTTCTTCCGGGAAGCCAAACTGGTGGCAACTTGAACGCCATTCCAAAATCAGAATCTGAAAAGTGATTTGGGGGTCTTTACTTCATCAGGATGGTATTGGCTGATATTGCTGCAGAGGTTAGGTTTGGAATCACTGCCAGTTCCCATTCTTTATAGTTGAATGTCTGTCGGACACAGACTGCTCTGGGTATCATTTCCTGCTGTGGCAATTCCAACAAAACAGAACCACATAGGTAGACTTTCTGTAGGGAAAGAACACAGTCCTATGTGTAGGGTTACCTGGTCTCTCTTCGCCACTGGCAGGAGGTTTTGCCAAAGCAGCCATTTTCTCCAGGGGAACTGATCTATATCGGCTGGAGATCAGTTGTTATAGCAGGAGATCTCCAGCTAGTACCTGGAGGTTGGCAACCCTAGATACCCATCACATCTAGATGGGCCCTAAGAGCAACAGGGTTGCTCACTGACATGCAACTCCTTAAGATCAGCTGTATCCTACTGGCATTGCCACTGGTGAAAGCGTAGGGTTGCCAGCCTCCAGTTACAAGCTGGAGATCTGCTATTACAACTGATTTCCATTCAATAGAGATCAGTTCCCCTGGAGAAAATGGCCACTTTGGCCATTGGACTCTATGGCATTGAAGTCCCTCCCCTCCCCAAACCCCGCCCTTCTCAGGCTCCACCCCCAAAACCTCCTGCTGGTGGCAGAGGGACCTGGCAACCCTATGAAAGTGGGAGCAGGGGAACCCTTTTGACCACTGAAAATTCTACAGTGAGGACTCTGGAATCCATTGAGGCAAAAGTTGCATGGGAGAGTGACTGCAGTGAGGAGGACAATCAGAAGAGACAGGTTCTGTTCCAGAGCCTTTGGGTGGAATTGCAATGCACAACATTAAACATGCTGCGATGCCAAAAAGGCCAGTTGTGGGTTTAATAACCTTTCCCATTCTGTGATGTCTAGGACTCCTTGTGCATGTCCTGATATGATAGTGCACTTCCTTAAATATTCCCTGTCATCAGCCACCAGTGATGCGGGGAGCGGGGAAGGCATAATGTCACATAATGTAAGGAAGGAGAACATTGCCCTAAGCTGTGTCATGGGATATTGTTCTAGCACTGGGCTATAGCAATCATTTGCAACTGGTTTATCCTCTGTGGATGTAAGCCAGTCCAGTGGCTAATGATTGCTATAGCACAATTATACTGCAAGATCCAATAACATGTGAATGCAGCCCTAAACATTATAGAGTGGGGGGATTCAGTGTGTGTTTGCCATTTTTGATGACAGCCACTTGTTCAATGCATAATATCCTGGAGTGGTATCATTTAAGAATCTTTGTTAGTTGGTGGGGGTCCTCAACCCGTGCTGAATCCTTGACTTCACCACCCCAAGAAATGTTAATTATTCATGGATTTGTTGTGGAAGAGGAGGCACTCAGGACATCATTGATGAAGCAAGGAATTCCCGCTTCTAAAGGAAAGGCCCCCCCAATCTGCTACAAATCTCATTGGGTGATCTCAAGTCAGTCATTTTCTCAGCCTAATCTACTTCACAGGGCAGTTGTTAAGATAATACGAGGAAGGGGAGGACCGTTGTATACTGCCCTGAGCTCTTGGAAGGAAGGGTGAAATAAAATGTACTAGAGAGATGGACTGATCACAATTCATGCACTCCTGCACTAAGTCTCCATTTTGTACCTCCAAGCAGTGGGGCATAGATATGATGACTCCAGGAAACTGCCATCAGTTCTGCTCATTAATCTAACCCCATTTATTTCATGGAGGATGACTGGAAGAGTGGGTGGGGAGGAGAAAAGCTCAATTAGCCCCACAGGCTCCAACTCAGCTACCTGACTCCCTCTCTTTCTCTTTACCTCCATCACTGGCCGTTTGTCACCTTGCTATCTGAGCCCTGCCATCTCTCCATCGCTGGCCCGTGAGAGAGGAAAATGAGGTTCTCAATTATAGCAAGTGATAAAGGAGGTGAAGGTTGATTGGCTAATTGTGAAGAACATGTCCTGCATTTTGATGGGTTATGCAGACAGCTAGGAGACAGTTGACGACAGAAGGAAAAGAGGAAATGTTTTTTTTCCTAAGAGCAGGTTCCTTCCCTCCCCACACAAAGGCGCAGGATATTTTTGGGGCAGAGACCCACAGAGCCATGTTTGGCAATGGGATGACATCAGTTCTGGTCATGTAGCTGCAATGAGGTCACTGCAATGCTAGACACTCTAGAATTCATTTGAAACTCTATGGTAAAACACAGCGTTTGAATGACTGCTAGAGTCACCAGCAACATAGTGACAAAATTTCCAGTTATGAGGCTGGAAATGACATTATCCAGACTCTGTATTTCCCCCCAACTATTCGCCAAAACTAAGATGGGTAAAGCTCCCCCGCCCCACCTAGGAAACTGCAACCCTACATGCACATGTGGGGCAACTGGTACAATACATCCATTATACATCTTGGGTGGAGACCTGAATGAAAATGTAACTCACAACTCAAATCATTGCCTCTTTCTTTGCAAAATGTCCGCATTCTCCCTCGTTGAATTTGATTTCCTTGGCCCTGTTTCCAAAGGGGAACCAATGCATTAGGTTTCCTCTGACACATTGTTTTATATTTCCAAATTTTGTCCAAGGTAATAAAATATGCAGGTCGCCATGAGTGATGGGCAAACCCACCCCCCAGCTTACTTTCTCTCTTCATTCAGAACGTGAGCATTTGTGCAAGAGAATCCTACCCCCTCTACTTTAAAAATACTGCATTTTCATCAATCCATGTCTGGTACAATCTCATCTCCAATATTGGAGATTTAATTGCCAAAAGTGAGAACTGATCCCAAGAGCTCAGGCATAATCGCTCCATAACACGCTCTGAACAGACTTTCGCCATCGCTGGTGGGAGAGCAGAACGCCAGTGCAAAGTGAGATCGGTCAAAGAAGCAGAAGCCGGTGCCACAGCAAAGTGGAGGATTGGTTTTGGGAGCGGGCGGAAAATCATTTCTTGGCGATTGGTCTATGGAGAAAAAAAAACACCAAACGCGATATTTAAGAAACATTATAAATAAATAAGCAACTTAAAGACAATGTTCTCCTGACACAGAAACCTTAATGGAAGAACTCGTCATTTTTCCCCGGCTCTCTCTCCTTCTCCACCTTTATTTTTCCTCATGTGCCAAGGGAAATTTCCAGTGATTTATAACTTATTTAGGAAATCAATCTTGCTTGGCAGGCAGGCAGAAGCTCATTCTGCAACTTTTGAAGCAAACATAGTTAAATCTTATCTTCGTAGCTGAGCCACTTATCTGGGGAATGGAATAAGAGCTCCGGGCTGGAGCAGGCCTCCCAGTTCGGCAAAGCAGGGACTTTCCTTCTGACTAGATTGGAGCTTCACTCTTCACCTGCTCTAAACAGCCCTAAAATTAGGGTTACCAACCCCCAGGTACTACCAGGAGATTGCCTGCTATTACAACTGATCTCCAGCTGATAGAGATCAGTTCCCCTGGAGAAAATGGCCACTTTGGCAATTGGACTCTATGGCATTGAAGTTAGGGTTGCCAACCTCCAGGTACTAGCTGGAGATCTCCGGCTATTACAACTCATCTCCAGCCGATAGAGATCAGTTCACTTAGAGAAAATGGTCGCTCTGGCAATTGGAATCTATGGCATTGAAGTCCCTCCCCTCCCCAAACCATGCCCTCCTCAGGCTCCACCCCAAAACCTCTCGCCGGTGGTGTAGAGGGACCGAGAACTTCTGTTCTCTACTGTGGATTGTTAGGAAGAATAGTTGAATTCAGGCTTTCAAAGTGTATTTGTTCAGCCTTACAGCCCAAGACCTCAAGGACTATCTCTCCCTAGGGTTGCCAGCCTCCAGGTGGTGGCTGGAGATCTCCCAGAATTACAACTGATATCCAGGTTACAGTAGGGTTGCCAATCTCCAGGTGGTGGCTGGAGATCTCCAGCTGTTACAACTGTTCTCCAACCAATAGAGATCAGTTTCCCTGGAGAAAATGGCCACTTTGGCAACTGGACTCAATGGCATTAAAATCCCTCCCCTCTCCAAACCCCGCCCTGCTCAGGCTCCACCCCCAAAATATCAAGGTACTCCCAACCCGGAGCTGGTAACTCTACATGACAGAGATCACTTATTCATTTAATACTTATTTATTTAAAATATTATTCCACCTCTGGAGAAAATGGTGGCTTGGGAAGGTGGACGGCATGGCAATATACCCTACCAAGGTCCCTCCCCTCCCTAAAACCCACTCTCCCAGGATCTACCCTCAAATCTCCAGGTTTTTCTGAACCTGGAGTTGCAACCCTTGTTTCCAGCCTCCATGTAGAACCTGGAGATCTCCAGAAATTACAGCCCATCTCTAGACTACAGAGATCTGTTCTCTTGAAGAAAATGGAGGTTGGATTCGATGGCATTATACCCAAACTGATTTATTTATTTATTGCATTTCTATCCCACCCTCATTCCCGGCAAGCCGGACTCAGAGCGGGTCCTTTCTTTCCCTAAACCTTCCCTCCCCAGGCCTCATGTCTGGTCTGGTCATTGTGACTAAGCATTTTTGAGACCTTCAGTCCTTTAAGGATTAAAAGAGTGTTTGGATTTCTTGCATCTTACTTGGCTATAAAATAAGAAACAGAGCAGGGGCAGGAGGTGGCCTGCCATAGAAGGCAATACAGCAACTGTAGGTTCAGCCACCACTCTAATGATTGCCTTGTTTTTATGATCTCTGGTATAAATAAATTGTTGATAAAGAGACTGTAGTTCAGAGCATCTCCTTTGTTTGAAGATCAATCCTCTGCATCTGCCGTTAAAGGATCTTGGCAGTTGTTGGGCATTTGTTAGGATTGCCAAGCCAATCCTCACAACCACCAGAAAGGTTGGGGGCAGGGACATGGGGGCACATGTGATGAACAGGGTTGCCAACCTCCAGGTACTAGCTGGAGATCTCCTGCTATTACAGCTGATCTCCAGCCAATAGAGTTCAGTTCCCCTGGAGAAAATGGCTCCTGTAGTAATTGGACTCTGTGGCACTGAAATCCTTCCCGTCCCCAAACCCCGCCCTCCTCAGGCTCCACCCCAAAAACCTCCCGCCAGTGGCAAACAGGGACCAGGCAACCCTAGTGATGTAGCCAATCTTTCTATGTCAGTTCTGGGCTTTACCATAGAGTTCCCAGCAATTCCTAGATCTACCCATTATCACTTCCAGGCTGTATATGGAAATGACATGCTGACAAAAAGGCATTTTGATTTTCTCCCACCGCCATTCGGAGCGGCAGCAGGCCACAGCAGCAATCAGCAGGAGGCTTCCCACCGTAGCAGCAGGCCTGCAACCCTAGCATGAGTCCATCGGAGACTGTGGAGAGCTGCTGTCAGTCAGAACAGACAATAGATGGACTGATGTTCTGACAGCATAAAGCAATTTCATTCCTGTGCCACCCACGGAGACACAGTTTGATGAGAGCTCAAGATCTGCTTTCAGGGTTACCAGCTCCAGGTTGGGAAATTCCTGGGGATTTGAGGGTAGATCCTGAGGAGGGTAGAGTTTGGGGACAGAAGAGACCTCAGCAGGGTATAATGCTATAGAATCTACCCTGCAAAGCAGCCATCTTCTCCAGGGGAACTGATCTCTGCCATCTGGAGAGCAGTTGTAATTCTGAGAGATCTCCAGACCCCATCTGGAGGTTGGCAACCCTGCCTGCTTTCAACCCTTGCCCCAGGAAGACTTGATCCTTGCTGACCAGGATTTTGTTGGCTCTCCCTCCATGCACATTATCTTCAAGTTGGCAGATATGAGAGCTGGACACAGGAATAGGGTTGCCAACCTCCAGGTAATAGCAGAAGATCTCCTGCTTTTACAACTGATCTCCAGCTGATAGAGATCAGTTTACCTGGAGAAAATGGTCGCTTTGGCCATTGGACTTTATGACACTGAAGTCCCTCCCCAAGCCCTACCCTCCTCAGGCTCCGCCCCCAAAACCTCCTGCCAATAGCAAAAGGGGTTGTTATCCAAGAGGGAGCAATACAAGTCCGCAGTCAGGTTTGATCCAGGAATCCAAAATACAACAAGCGAAGCCTGCCATTCTTGCTATACTTCCCCATCCTTGTGATTTGTCATTTGACTGGTTCCAGGGATTCTCAGTTTGTGTAAGCCCATTTGTTTCTGTTTGGATTTGCATGGTTTCTTGTCCAGCCTAGTGTGGCCTTGACTTTGTCGCAAGTGTTTTTCACAATCATAAGTCAGCCCAGAGTCCTGTGAAGGGATTTCATATCTCTTAGTGAAGCTGAACTGAGTGGGAGACAATGAGATTAGAAGGGATGGGAAAGGGATGTAATTGTACCGGAAAACAGAACTTTCATTCTTCATGCATGATGCATTCTTGGCTGCCACTAAGAATACTCTGTCCTGTAATCCATGTGGTGATTCTTAAAGCCTGTGAAATGCGAAGTCGTAGATCCCAGGGTTCCATTTCACTTGTGTCTTCATTTGTGGAGAACTTTTCTGTTAGGAGAGACATTTCATGCCCTGAGTTTCAAGGAAATGTAGTGATGGCTGTCAGCTTGGAAGGCTTTAAGAGGGGAGTTGACATGTTCATGGAGGAGAGGGCTATCCATGGCTACTAGTCAAAATGGCTACTAGTCATGATGCATTCCTTTTCTCTCTCGTATCAGAGGAGCATTCCTATTATATGAGGTGCTGTGGAGCACAGGCAGGACAATGCTGCTGCAGTAATCTTGCTTGTGGGCTTCCTAGAGGCACCTGGTTGGCCACTGTGTGAACAGACTGCTGGACTTGATGGGCCTTGGTCTGATCCAGCATGGCTTTTCTTATGTTCTTATGCATGTATAAGAATGGGTATAGAGGAGAGAGATGAGGATGATCTGGGGCCTGGAGACCAAGCCCAGTGAGGAAAGGCTAAGAGAGTTGGGAATGTTCAGTCTGGAGAAGAGGAGGTTGAGCGGGGACATGATTGCTCTCTTTAAGTATTTGAAGGGCTGTCACTAAGAGGAGGGCAGGGAGCTGTTCCTGTTGGCAGCAGAGGATAGGACTCGCAATAATGGGTTTAAATTGCGGGTGGAAAGGTACAGGCTGGATATTAGTGATTTTTCTTTTTTTCTTTTTTTTTCCAGTAAGAGTTGTTCGACAGTGGAATCAGCTACCTAGGGAAGTAGTGAGCTTCCCCTCACTGGCAGTCTTTAAGCAGAGGCTGGACAAGCACTTGTCAGGGATATTCTAGGCTGATCTTGCATTAAATAGGGAGTTGGACTAGATGGCATGTATGGCCCCTTCCAGCTATATGATTCTATGATTCTATTCCTTCCTGACAGATATTTCTAATTGATTTTTACAGTCACGATGGCAGTGAAGCATCTAGCACTGATTGGCTGAACTGCTAAGTCTTCACAGAGAGTTGGACAAATGGAATAGTCTTGAGCTAAGGTCTAGTCTCAGAAAGGGGCTGCTTTGACTGGCAGACCTCAAGGGTAAGGGGTGCCCTGAAAAGGTATCAGGCCAAGAAAAGCATGGGTGTAAGATCCAGGAATTCAGAGGAATATGGTGAAGATGAGGGAAGCTTCTCAGAGGTAGGGTTGCCGACCTCCAGGTGAGGCCTGGCGCTCTCCTTCTTTAACAACTGATCTCCAGGTTACAGAGATCAGTTTCCCTGGAGAAAATGGCTGCTTTGGAGGGTGGACTCTATGGCATTATACCATTCTGAAGTCCTTCCCCTCCCCAGACCTTGCCCTCTCTAGGCTCCACCCCCAAAATCTCAAGGTATTACCCAACCCAGAGTTGGCAGCCCTACTTAGAGGGGAAGGAAATTGGCTGTCAGAAGAGTTACACATATCCAAGGACTACACATCTTGTGTGTGTGTGTTAAGTGCCGTCAAGTTGCTTCCGACTCATAGCGACCCTATGAATGAAAGTCCTCCAAAATGTCCTATCTTTGACAGCCTTGCTCAGATCTTACAAATTGAAGGCTGTGGCTTCCTTTATTGAGTCAATCCATCTCTTGTTCCTCTTTTCCTGCTGCCCTCAACTTTTCCTAGCATGACTGCTTTTTCCAGAGACTATTGTCATCTTAGGATGGCAGAAATTAACTTATTGATTCGCAATAACTGGCCAAATCTTTGACTTTCAAGCAGGGAGCACAATGATTCACACTGGAACATTCCAGGAATTTAAACCACAAGATAGGTTGGATGATTCTATACTATGGAGAAGTCTTCTTCAACCTTTCCTGACCTAGGGCCCACAAGTAACTGCCATGGTGCAGCATGGGAGATGCATGGGAGCCATGGAGATGCAAGCACATGGCATCACCGTCACATGACAGGAAGAAGGGAGGCCAGAATTATGACCTCACTGGTACTAAGGCCAGGACAGCAAACCAAAAGAACCAGGAACAGGAAACACAATTCAAGAGATATATGGTAGTGAAGAACAAGTGAAGGGTCAGAGCCCCATAGGAATCCTCTCCAATGATCAAATAACTTGCTTCGCCTTCCAACAACTCCTCTCAGCATGTATATACTGCCTTTCCACATAGGGTTGCTGACTCTGAGTTGGGAAATTCCTAGAGATTTGAGGTAGAACCTGGGAAGGGTGGGGTTTGGGAAGGGGAGGGACCTCAGCAGGGCATTAGGTCATGGAGCATATCCTCCAAAGCAGGCATGTGCCAAAGACCTTTGTAAGTTTCCCCTTCACAATTAGGGTTGCCAGCCCCCAGGTGGTGGCAGGAGATCTCCTGCTATTACAACAGATCTCCAGCCAATACAGATCAGTTCACCTGGAGAAAATGGCCGCTTTGGCAATTGGGCTCTATGGCATTGAAGTCCCTCCACTCCCCAAATCCCGCCCTCCTCAGGCTCCACCCTAAAAACCTCCCACCAGTAGCCAAGAAGGACCTGGCAACCCTATTCACAATGCCTACCACTGGACAAAAAGGGTTTTGGAGGATGCTCCGAAATCCGCCTGTCTTCCCTTCTATTCTATGCCTGGTTTAACAAATGACAAATACCACCAGTTAATTTTTTTTTAGCCTCTCCCCCCCCCCTCCACCTCATACACACCTCTTCCTCTGCAATATCTAGTTCGGCTGACATTTTGATATTTCCCCACGAGATTTTACCTCACATAATGAATTTCCCCCCCTTTCCCTTCCTAGTCGCTGCCGCTTCGCTTCCCGTCTCTCTTAACTCTACCGTCTCTCTGAGTGAACCCAATGCAAGATGAATTGTCCTGAGACTCTCTCTGCATCCTTCTTTACACGTCACCTGTCTCTAGCAGGGATGAGAAATAGGCCTTTTCCTCATCCATCATAAGTCAGCGTGACAAGACCGTCTTTCCGAGGCTCATCCGTGCTGTATCACTCCCTGCTCGTTTCCCTGCTTCAGCAAACAGCCTCGCTTTCTGGGGAGGTTCTGGGACCTTTCTAAAGGGCTTAGGTTGTATCAAGGATTCAGACTGGCACACACGGGCCGGTGCACACGTATTCTCCTCAGACTCTTTTCCACTCCACATTGTTGCAATCCAAGGGCCATAAAGCATTTGCTGTATCCTCCAGTTCCATTTTACTGGCATTTATTTATTTTATGTATTTCTCATAAATACATAATACGAGAGCCAGCGTGGTGTAGTGGTTAAGAACGGTGGTTTGGAGCGGTGGAGTCTGATCTGGAGAACCGGGTTGGATTCCCCACTCCTCCACATGAGCCGCGGAGGCTAATCTGGTGAACTGGATATGTTGCTCCACTCCTACACACAAAGCCAGCTGGCTGTCCTTGGGCAAGTTACAGCTCTGTTAGAGCTCTCTCAGCCCCACCTACCTCACAGGGTGTCTGTTGTAGGGAGGGGAAGGCGATTGTAAGCCGGTTTGATTCTCCCTTAAGTGGAAGAGAAAGTTGGCATATAAAAACCAACTCTTCTCCTCCTTCTCCTTCTCCTTCTCCTTCGCCTTCTCCTCCTCCTCCTCCTCCTCCTCCTCCTCCTCCTCCTCATATTTATAGCCCGCCCTCGTTCCCAATCTGATCGGGCTCAGGGCATGTAACAACCTTTCAAATCATATAAAATCATAAAACATCAATTAAAATCCAACAATTATAACAACTAGGGTTGCCAGGTCCCTCTCTGCCACCAGTGGGAGGTTTTTGGGGCAGAGCCTGAGGAAGGTGTGGTTTGGGGAGGGGAGGGATTTCTATGCCATAGAGTCCAATTGCCAAAGCAGACATTTTCTCCAGGTGAACTGATTTCGATCAGCTGGAGATCAGTTGTAATAGCAGGAGATCTCCTGTCACCACCTGGGGGGTTGGCAACCCTAATTGTGAAGGGGAAGCTTACAAAGGCCGTTGGCACATCCGGTGTGCAGTATTACCTGCTATGACAGATTGGTGGTTTTTTTTGTTTTAATAGACCCTTTCCGACTAAGGAAGAATAATCTGCGGTGTCATTTCCAAGGAGACAGGAGGGGTTAGTTCGTCTTGTTCACATCATACAGAAAGTCTTAACTGCTTCCTTGTTTCAAATGTCAGCCATTGCTTTATCGTTAAGATGGGGGCGGAGTACAAGAGGCTCTGCAGCTTTTGTTTCTGAAATCCTGCAAGACCTTGGAAAATACAAACAATGCAAAACTACCTAGGGAACTTCAAGCCCTTGTTCGAGTAGGAATGCCACAAATGCTCTTTCACTCCTGAAGTGAAAGATCCCTTATTTGCTGTTGCGGATTGTGGTCTCAAACAGTCAACAGGTTTGCCAGCCAGATGGCTGGATTCATAAAAAGACAAAACAAAACAGTGACCTTGTGCAAGCTGTGTGAAATTATACTGTCAGACACATGACAACAATGATTCAGAAATGGAGTTGAGTGAAAAGAAATGCACAATTAAACCAGGTATTTCTGCTTTTAAATGCAGAATAATATGTTGTTAAACCAGATAGATAATGTTATGTGCATTTCATATGAGAGGACTAAATAATCGATGTGAAACATGGATGGAAATCAAGGGTTCCATAAACTAGATGTTGCGCAACTGTGGAACGGTGATTCTGATCATTGGTAGAGGGGGAATGATGCACAATTAAGCCAATTGTTTGTACACTCTGTTGAAATGGTGGGCAGTGGTCATTTGTGAATGCTGTATCAATGTAAATATTGTGTGGTTACTTTGGCACAAAAAAATCCTGAAATTTGTGACATTAATGTTTGGGAAGGCAAAACTATCCACGTAAAAGGAAAGGGAAGGGCTTGTGAATGCTGAGTTCCCAAAAAGGCAGTCTAGTAGCACATTGGTTGTATACCAGGGAGAGTGAAGTTCAAATTCTTATTCAGCCACAAACATTCTGGTTTGGCCAGGGCAAATGGCTGTGTTTCGTCATCCATTGCATATGTACATGAGCACTGTCAAGTCATAACCAACTTATGGCAACCCCAGCAAGGGGCTTTCAGAACAGATCTGACCAGATAAGGTGATACCATGCCATATTCCCTCCTCCCCATCATCAATCACCCATCTGCAAAACAGGACTGCTAATGTCAGGAAGTGTTGTTTGGTGGATAATTGTACAAAATTTCTCACATGCTAAATTTAACTCTCACTGCTTTCTGTGCTGGAAATTGAATCATGTGCCTCCAGGGCAGGCTTTCTAATGAGATGGCCTCAGGCTGTTACTGCAGGCAGCAGATTTTTTGGGAAGGGTGGCAAATGTCCACCCTGCCCACCAGAAGCCAGTCAGTTGCCCATCTGCCACCTGTTCACCTGCTGCCTAGAAGAAGAGTTGGTTTTTATATGCCAACTTTCTCTACCACTTAAGGTAGAAGAATCAAACTGGCCTACAATCACCTTCCCTTCCCCTCCCCACAACAGACAGCCTGTGAGCTAGTTGGGGTGGAGAGAGCTGTGACTAGCCCAAGGTCACCCAGCTGGAGATCTCCTGCTGTTACAACTGATCTCCAGTCGATAGAGATCAGTTCACCTGGAGAAAATTGCTGCTTTGGCAATTGGATTCTATGGCATTGAAGTCCCTCCCCAAACCCTGCCCTCCTCAGGCTCTGCCCCATCATCACTGAGAATGTCATTGCGTTGCCAGTGACGCCCCTGCCCACCTAGTAAGTCTCCTGCTGGTTGCTGGCAACCCTATTGGGAAGGGCAGTACCAGCCAAACAGTGGGGCATTGTGGATCAGTGGTAGAGCATCTGCTTGGCATGCAGAAGGTCTTAGGTTCAATCCCGGGCTTCTCTGCTTTACAAAAAAAAATGACCAGGTAGTAGGTGATGTGAAAGGCCTTTGCCTAAGACCCTGGAGAGCCGCTGCCGGTCTGAGTGGACAGCACTCACCTAACCTTGATGTACCGATGGTCTGACTCAGTATAAGGCAGCTTCATGTGTAAGCCCTGAGCTGTCCCCAAGTATCCTGCTGAAATCCATGGTAAGCATTTCACTTGAACCACGTTAGCCTTTCTCTGTGCTAAAAGGCTTCAGAGATAATGGAATCATCAGGGTGAAAACATGGTCTGAAATGGTATCAATTTTGCTTTCTGAGAGCAAAACTTCAACAAAACTTTAATTCCGTGCCAAGTTCTTCACATCCAAAATTCCAGAAGATGAACAGTCTTCCCTTTAATCTGGTGTCTCAGCGATAACCTAGGAAAGATTGTTTTGTTCCCCTCCTTTTCTGAGAATTCGTGTTGGAACGGAAGATTTTTTTGTGCGAGAAACTGGAAGCCCTCTTGTGATCTCTTGCCATGAAGCTGCTAGTGTGGGTCCCTCTATCATGGTGGCTTCATATTGGATCCGATCATCAGCTAACAAGCGAGGGTGGGAGGTCAGGGATCAGATGCGATATGGGAGAACCATCCATGAAAATGGACTCGACACAGAGAGTCTGCCCAAACAAACTATTACGTTAGAACTGCATTTTATCTGAAAGGAGCGGGTAGGCTCTAGCACGTAAGCTGCCGGTATGAATTTGCCTCAGGGCATGAGAAATAGTTATAACTGGCAGAATAGTAAGAACTCTGTGCTGGTGTACCCATTCCATTTTTAATGACTCGCACTTATTTGCATATGCTATCATACACTCGCAAGGATCAAATGTTTCTGGGTTTGATTTCTTTTTATTGTGTGTCTTGACGGGCCTGGCTTCCCGCGTTCGGCTGTCGTGTTTGTAGATTTGTTTGTTCCGTGCGGTACAAATTTAATGTGCAATTTATATTGTACTTGTACATTCGGCTGGCGTTATTTATCCATACAACTGTGATTTATTGAGGCCTAAACCGTGTTGAAAAAGGCATACGTTTTGCAGGGAAATTCTGAGCTGGGAGCCAAAAAAAATGGCATGGAGGTAAAGCATCACAGAATTAATTGGCACGAGGGAGAAGGGGCATTGAAATGGGGAGTTGAAACAGCAAAGACGAACCATTCGAAATCTTCTCTGTCATACTCGTCAGGAAGTCCTGATTGGCTAGAGCGGCCCATGACAAACCAGAGGTTGCTGCTTTTGTGTTGTGAGAATGGCTCAGACAGACACTCCTGTTCTTAACTAGGAAATTTATCTTGGGGAAAGGGGAAGCTAGCTGGAAGATTCAGGGCAAAAGTTTGAACAAGCAAGAAATAAACAAAAGCATGTGTATCTTTTGAGTGTTGTCTTTGGAACCAACTCATTTCTGCATCCCGAAACAGTAGGTGGCTACTGTGGAAAAAGCTTGTGTAGTCCTTAATGTGTAAGTAAAGTAAGATATAAGTGAAGTAAGTGTACAAGGAAAACCATTACGCTCTTTGCAGGCAAAATGTCATGGGATTTTTTGCTCATTTGTCTATCTCCATGGAAGCATCCGTCCATCACATTTGTATCCTAGCCTTTCTTCCTAAAATCCCAGCATCTACAATTCCTTCCTCCTCCTTCCTTTTATCTTAGAGAGAGAGAAAGAGAGACTGCCCAAAGTCATCCAGTGAACTTCATGGTAGAGTGGGGATTTGAACCCCAGTTTTACCAGTCAAAATCTGGCTAGCACTTCAGTTACTTTATACTGGATTAGATGTCCGTCCAGAATATATTTGTCTCTCCCTTTCTCCAGCATGGTGTAGTGGTTAAGAATGGTGGTTTGGAGTGATGGACTCTGATGTGGAGAAACGGGTTTGATTCCCCACTCCTCCACATGAGCGGCAGAGGCTAATCTGGTGAATTGGATTTGTTTCCCTACTCCTACACATGATGTTGATTCCCCACTCCTACACATGAAGCCAGCTGGGTGACCTTGGCCTAGTCACACTCTCTCAGCCCCCACCTACCTCACAGGGTGTCTGTTGTGGGGAGGGGAAGGAAAGGTGATTATAAGCCGGTTTGATTTATCCTTAAGTGGTAGAGAAAGTCGGCATATAAAAACTAACTCTTCTTCTTCCTCCTCTTCTTCCTCCTCCTCCTCAGGATGGCATACCTACTAGTTCTGCCCTGCTCTCTATTATCCTCTCATCAGCCCTGGGAAGGAAATTAAGCTGAGACAGGCACACAGGTACAGAGTTACCCAATAAATTTCATAGGAGAGTGGGGATTTGACTCTCCTGTCTAAATATGGCACAGTAGCTGCTTGATACTGGCTCCTGTCCTTTATGCCTGCAGATACAAGGGCCAGAGGCAGGTAGCATATTCAGGCACCAGAGTAAGTTTCAGCAGGCTGACCCATGACAGGCTCCTATTTATGCTCCAGGGAGATGGGGCTGTCCACTACTCCAGCTGGTGGTAAACATTGTCCTAGTCTCTCCTGTTCCCTCCCTTGATAGCAAACTGCTATCAGACTACTGAGTGTAAGTAGTAGGTAGGGTTACCAGGTCCCTCTTCGCCACTGGCGGGAGGTTTTGGGGGCAGAGCCTGAGGAGGGCAGGGTTTGTGGAGGGGAGGGACTTCAATGCCATAGAGTCCAATTGCCAAAGCAGCCATTTTCTCCAGGTGAACTGATCTCTATT
The DNA here is from genome assembly GCF_029931775.1 of Euleptes europaea. Classification (NCBI taxonomy): domain Eukaryota; kingdom Metazoa; phylum Chordata; class Lepidosauria; order Squamata; family Sphaerodactylidae; genus Euleptes; species Euleptes europaea. The sequence goes on along the minus strand of NC_079325.1, from coordinate 11,214,557 downwards.
GGCTGGAGATCAGTTGTAATAGCAGGAGATCTCCAGCCACCACCTGGAGGTTGGCAATCCTAGTAGTAGGGAGGGTTGTGGGAGGGGCACAGCATCAATGGAGGGATTTTTTTTAAAGCAGCCTCATGCACTCACCAGAAGTTCATATAGGAAGTGACAAAGGGTATTGGTTCTTGTAGGTTATCCGGGCTGTGTGACCGTGGTCTTGGTATTCTCTTTCCTGACGTTTCGCCAGCAGCTGTGGCCGGCATCTTCAGAGGAGTAACACTGAAGGACAGTGTCTCTCAGTGTCAAGTGTGTAGGAAGAGTAATATATAGTAAGAAGGGGGTTGGGTTTGAGCTGAGTCATTGTCCTGCAAAAAGTATCAAAGTATTTAAGAGTGTTGGGGTATTTTGGAACCTGAGGGGTGGACACCAGGTGGCCCTCTGATTCTTCCTGGCCCTACTTTCTTTAATCTGCTTTTTTTTCCCCTCCCTTCTGTGCGGAAAGGAGCGGAAAGGAGCAGCTCTGTTGGCTTCGGGACGCAATCGTGGATTGCTATCCAGCTGCCGCCTGCTTTCCAAGCAGGACAAATTGCCGATGCCTGAGGATCGCGGATTAAGAGCTGTTCTATTACACCTCCCGCAAAGAGCCTGGGAAATACCTGAACCCAACTGCAGAGCCGCTAGCCTTGTTTTCCGTCTCTAAATCGAAAATAGCTTGGCTTCGGGGGACCTTGCCAGTCACATGACTACAACAAATAGCAGTGGCGTTTAAGAATGATTGAGCTGTAATTTCCAAGGGCTCCCAACTCCTCTCTCCTAGCGATACGTGCTATGGCGCCTTCAGCGCGGCAAACGTAGAGCGAGAGAGCCATTAAACTTCAGCTTCTGCACATGGAATTTGGTCGGGGAGCTAAAGTTCGGCACTGGATTTTTTTTTTTTTTTTAAGAATCTGGCATTGGAAGAAATTGGGTTAATGGACTGTGTGAAAAGAACGGACTGCAGTAGCTTCCAGAAAGACAACATACTAGATCTTTCTGGGGAGAACAAAAAAACAACAACCATAATTTGAAACCTCTGCAGTAATTTCCTGATTTTATTCACTTCATTGAACAGTGTGAATTGTGGCAATGTCACTAGGGTCATGAGAGCCAGTGTAGTTTAGTAGACCCAGTGTAGTTTAGTAGACCCTGTGGTCAAAAGACCATGGCACACACAGGAATAGGTCACCTGGATACATGATGCTACCTTCTACTGTATGAGTCCATTAATATATACTGGTCAGTGTAAGCTGATATAGTAGGGTTGCCAGGTCCCTCCTCACCACCGGCGGGAGGTTTTGGGGGCAGAGCCTGAGGAGGGTGGTGTTTGGGGAGGGACTTCAATACCATAGAGTCCAATTGCCAAAGCGGCCATTTTCTCCAGGTGAACTGATCTCGGTAGGGTTGCCAGGTCCCTCTTCGCCACTGGCAGGAGGTTTTTTGGGCAGAGCCTGAGGAGGGCAGGGTTTGTGGAGGGGAGGGACTTCAATGCCATAGAGTCCAATTGCCAAAGCAGCCATTTTCTCCAGTTGAACTGATCTTTATCAGCTGGAGATCAGTTATAATAGCAGGAGATCTCCAGCTAGTACCCGGAGGTTGGCAGTCCTGTGATACAGGCCAGTACTGAGTACCAGTAAGGAAGTGGCCATCCTCTGCTTCAAGCCCCCACCTCCAATAAATAGTACATAGGGTTGCCAACTCCAGGTTGGAAAATTCGTGTAGATTTGGGGTGTGGAGCCTTGGGGTGTGTGATCTGGGGAGGAGAGGGATTTTGTTGGGGGATGATTCCACAGAGTCCACCTTCCAAAGCAGCCATTTTCTGCAGAGGAATTGAGATCAGTTGTAACTCTGGGAGAAATGGAGGTTGCAACCCTTATTTAAGCTACTGTTACTCCTGGATGGAGTCCTAGGGTTGCCAGCTCTGGGTTGGGAAATACCTGGACATTTTTGCAGCCTGAGAAGAGCAGGGTTTGGGGAGGGGAGAGGCCTCAGCCAAATATAACACCATAGAGTCCACCCTCCAAAGCAGTCATTTTCTCCAGGGGGACAGATCTCTGTCATCTGGAGGCCAGTTGTAATTCTGGGAGTTCTCTAGCCACCATCTTGATACCCAAATTTGGGTTCAAATTTGCTTGCATGGCGCGGCTTTGAGACCAATTAAAACATACACACAGGAGTGAAAGGAAAATAAAGTTTATTCTTGGCCACAAACAGACTGACGCAGGGGAGTCATCTCCAAAGCCTGTGTAAGGAGACTATAGATGTGCATTTTATACCTTGATCAATTTGCCATTTCATTGGTTTGACAATACATAACGTAACACATTGCGTCTTATTTTCAACGTTGCTCTTAATCCATAATTGGTCTTTAGCTCAATTTAATAACTGTTCTCAAGCACCTGTAACATCTCAACTTGCTTATCTATCTTGCTGGGACATTCCACTTGGGTAACATTACACTGTGACTGGTACAAACACTTTTTCTTCCAAGTAGTGGACCCCTCGGTCTGTCTTATCTTGCCTATTCCTTTCTGCTATACAGAGACAAGGCCCTTTTCTAACACAGACCAACGTAAAAGCCACTAGCTTTTCCTTGTACTAGATAACATAAGAACATAAGAGCATAAGAAAGGCCATTCTGGATCAGACCAAAGTCCATCAAGTCCAGCAGTCTGTTCACTCAGTGGCCAACAAGGAGTCTCAAGGAAGCCTACAAACAAGACGATGGCAGCAGCATCCTGCCTGTGTTTCATGGCACCTAATATAATAAGCATGTTCCTCTGATACTGGAGAGAATAGGAAGGAAGGAAGGAAGGAAGGAAGGAAGGAAGGAAGGAAGGAAGGAAGGAAGGAAGGAAGGAAGGAAGGAAGGAAGGAAGGAAGGAAGGAAGGAAGGAAGGAACATAACAAAAGCCATGCTGGATCAGACCAAGGCCCATCAAGTCCAGCAGTCTGTTCACACAGTGGCCAACCAGGTGCCTCTAGGAAGCCCACAAACAAGACTACTGCAGTAGCATTGTCCTTCCTGTGTTCCACAGCACCTAATATAATAGGCCTGATCATCTGATCCTGGAGAGAATAACATATAATATAATATACTAGTAAAGCATTAATAACTTTGCCTAAGCCAAAAAATATTCACTAAAATGCCGGTGCCTATGCTATCATTCTTAAGGGGGCAACCCATTGGAAGGTGCTTATACTTGGGCGGACCATGTACTGCTCCAATAACTTATGGAAGAAGCATCATTTATTTATTAAATTTATTTTTTCAGATGTTCCTAACCAGCTCCCCCCTGCCACCCCGGGGACCACAGGCACATGAGTCAAGCAAATAGAGATAAAAGAATCTGTGACCCTCACAATGTGTTCCAACCCCTTCCCTTCCCCCGCAGTGGTCGCATTGCCCACATTCTCTTGAGTGGAGCCCCCCACCCCATGGCCTGATTAATTCAGGACCCCCTTCAGCATTTAGATCCTTTTTTCCAGAAATTAACACAGTTCTTCAGGATTTATGCTGGAGATGGTTTGGGTGGCCATACTCATCACAAAATAGCTTGGTTGCTTGAAGACATGAAGCTGCCTTATACCGAATCAGACCCTTGGTCTATCAGAGTCAGTCTTGTTTACTCAGACTGGCAGCGGCTCACCAGGGTCTCAGGTGGAGGTCTTTCACATCACCTACTTGCCTAGTCCCTTTAACTGGAGATGCCGGGGATTGAACCTGGGACCGTCTGCATGCCAAGCAGATGCTCAACCACTGAGCCACAGCACCTCCCACTGCTGTGGGTGGGATTTCCATGGATAGCCAAAGTTGGATTTTTGGTGGTGTTTTGATAGTAAGTCTGTGGGCACTGGAAGCAAGGAAATATCCCACAAAGGCACCTGTTTGATTTCAGACGGAAATAAAATGATGCCTCCCCCCGCCCGCCCAATTTCGCAAGAAGACTGGAGGCAACACTTGCAAGCGCACCTGCCTGTTTTCCATTAGAAAATGCCCACGTTCTGGGCCAGTGTTCAAAAAGTCACAGATGTTTTGCAGCCTTCACGTGAGTCCAGTGGAGCCAAAGCCTTCGCGCTCTTCTGAATGCAGACGTGTGTCTTTGCTGCCTGCTGGGGCATAGCCAAAATGGCTCTTAGTATCGATCTTGATTGTGGGCACAGTGTGGATCCATTTTTTTTTTTTTTAAGAGCGTTGCTTTCTTTGCCTGCCAGTTCTGTTAATTGAGCCCTTTGGTGTCAAATTTTGATGCAGAGGAGCTCCTTTTGGCCCCCCGTTAAAATCACTGGTATTGCTTTAAAAATTGATTAATGCTCCCTTTTGGGATAAAAATGGCCCGGCAGAACACTTGGGTTGCTTCTCTCCCCGCCTGTGTTTTGTTTTTATTTAAGCCACGATCTAAAGCAAAGATGAAGGAGAGACTTTTATAGCCTGCGGCTCCTTGTTTGCGGATTATTTTCTAAAGATGCTCTGCAGAATATCAATGGCTTGTGATTAGAAGTCCCGCCAGGTACTGCCTTAGAATAGAAGAGATTTTTAGAAGTCAGCCCGGCCTCTCTGCAAAGGTGTGCAGTTTGGCTTTTGGTGCAATCGACTCTCGCAGACAGCATTCCAAACCCAGGTCCTTCTAACCCACTCCTAATTGGTGGAGCACAGGGGGAGAAAGGAAGCAGCTAAGAATATCAACCAGAGGAAAGGCGGGAGCAACCTGGCAGCACTAGGAAGGTTGATGGGATGAAAAGAGCTGGAGACAGGTCAGCAATCAGCCGGAAGTATATTGTGAGAGCCAAGCAGAAGGCCGAGCGCAGAAAGTTAGATATAACTCAGGTCAGAATTAATCAGTTTTTGCTTAGGTGCCCTGTAGAGAATGTTGAGATTCAGGTCTAAAAGGCACAGGAAAAATAGATCCAGAGCAACATTAGGGCTGCTATTAATAGTTTCCACTTTTGAATTTTTTGGGGTCAAAAGTAGCAGTTTGAGCGGAGTGTACATTTCTGTTGAAAGATATTAAGATTGGATGAACATTCCTGTTTAGCATCTCCTAGCTGACTCTTCAGCTCTTGGGGAGGGAGGTTCTCTTCAGCTTTTCTTACTGCTTCCTTCTTGGATTAGAAATGTTGGGGATTTTGTCCAGCCAGGACAACCAGAATCGTATAAATGTTACGCAGCCAATCATAGTTGGCTACTTGATGATGCCATTGGGAAGTGAATGAGGACAATTGAGAGTGAGGGTAAATGAGGGCCGCTTTAAAAGACCAAGCAAACAGGTTTACAGTGAATGTCAGAAAATGGCCGTGGAAAAATGTGGAGCTTCATCTTGGCTCTAAACTAGAGTGTAGGGTTGCCATGCCCCCCCCTCCATCAGCAGGAGTTTAAGGGGGCAGGGCTGGGGTGATTGTGTGCAGCTTCACACAACACGATTACATCACTTCTGGGTTCACACCGGAAGTGGCAATTACACTCCAACTGATAATTGTCTGCCAATCCACCTGGCTCTGAAGTGGTGACTGTGTACGTGCGGCCGCACACGGTGTGATTACGTCACTTCTGGGTTCACACCCGGAAGTGCCGCATTGCTGTGGCCACTTTAGCACTCAAACCCCAGGGTGCTAAAGTGGCTGTGGCGATGCGGTGCTTCCAGGGTTAAACCTGGAAGTGACATAATTGTATCATGTGTGGCCGCCCGTGCACGATCGCTACTCTGGAGCAGCCAGGTGGATTGGCTGCTCACTTGGCCACCCTACTTGAGTGCCTTAAGATTTCCTTGAGTTGGATCTTGACTATCTTTGTGTCTGGATGAGCTTATCTCTCATTGCCTTGTTCTGATTGCCTTATCTTTTGGAGTTCTTATACTCTGGTTTCTCTTCAGATTGTATAAATCTTTTGGAGTTCTTCCCATATGAATATGCATCTTCTTAGGAAGCCCTGTACCAAATGCCTAAGTATTCTGAAGATACCGTAGGTTGATAGGTTGATATCTACCAAGAGTGGGGGCTTTCTCGTGGTGACCCCTACTGATTGGAATGCTCTCCCCTAAGAGGACCTCAGGCTATTTCCATCAAAGCTTTCAAGGAAGCTTGCAATACCCTTCTTCTGCCTGGCATTTGGAAGCTCTGGAGTTGAATTGGGTGGCCCTAATTTCAGTCTTTTGGTGCTATAGTGTTTGTGGTTTTATTTTTAATTTAACCATTTGGTATTGCTGCCCGAGTTTAAGTATGTTGTTATGATATATGTTCATATTTATTTTATTGCTGCCTGTTGAAAGGGGTCATGCCTGCCTAACCATTCTGACCAATAGGTTGACCCTGCTTAGCTTTTGAAATCTGATGAGATCAGTCTAGCAGTACTGGAGTATAATTCTTGTTGGTGCACTAAGTAAAGAGTCAATATAAGCCGAATGGTGATATTACTGCCTAGTGAAATTTCCCAAACTCTTTCTTCTCCAGTTGAAATGTCCCTTTCTTCAGCAGCTAAATTCTAGTATTCCCAAAGCAGACAAAACCGTAGGTAACAATGATGGCATAATCTAAGACTTAGATCTTGATTCAACTCTGACACCCTACTTTTATTATTTGCTCATAATGAGCTGTTTGGACTCACTAGCTTTAGTTGACATTTACTCTACATGCTTGTTTTTACCTGCAAACTGCAGAATTCTAGGTGTGGTCCTCGAAACACTGCCATCTGTTTTTAGGCTGGTTCATTTAGGCATACACTGACCACTTGAATGACCACAAGGTCACCAGGTATGCATGTGAGAATGCGCTGTCACAGATCTAATGCCCCAGACAGAGCTTTGAGACATTAGCCAACATCACTGCATAGGTTATGCTCTCCAAGGGAACCAGTTCACACATTCAGCCAGTGATGAAGGGACGACAGTCCAAGGATACATGAGAGCCAGCGTGGTGTAGTGTTTAAGAGCGCTGGATAGGAGCGGTGGACTCTAATCTGGAGAACTGGGCTTGATTCCCCACTCCTACACATGAGCGGCAGACTCTAATCTGGTGAATCGGGTTGGTTTCCCCACTCCTGCACATGAAGCCAGCTGAGTGACCTTGGGCTAATCACAGAACTCTCTCAGCCCCACCTACCTCACAAGGTGTCTGTTGTGGGGAGAGGAAGAGAAGGGGATCGCAAGCCGGTTTGAGACTAAAGGTAGAGAAAACCTGGTTATAAAAACCAACTCTTCTTCTTCTTCAGCTCTGCATGCTGGTAAGGATCGTGAAACCATTGCTTAATAGTGAAGGGGAAAAGTCTGCTTTGTTTTAACGGAGAAGCCCCGTTTCAGACGGGAAAGCCAGCTCTTCAAAGCCACTCTGCAGTGCCTTCTAATCTGGCAGAGTGCAGACAGGCAAGTCCATGTGATCAAGAAGGAGCTCGCTGAGAAGACTGCGGAGTCCAATCAGCAGGAGAGGAGAGGCTTAGCTTTCGCGGGGGAAAATAGATCAGTCAGAGCTCTTCTGCTGATGAAGAAGAGCCAAGTGTAGACATGATCAGAATGCGAATCAGCCTTTGGGCAAAGAAGAACCACCCAGTGACCTAGCTCAGAAAAGGTCATCACAAAAGCTCATACACACACACTCACAAGCCCAAGGAAAGAAAGTACTGACAGATTACCCACCATCTCTTTCAGCATATCACTAATTGTAGCCCAAGAGAGTTTCCATTTCTAGATGCTCTTGCAGTTTTCTTTCTTGACTGGGGAGGGATATAAATCGGGATGGATGTTGAGGGCTGAGGGAAAACAGGAGGAAGAATTGATGAGCTTTGCAGCCCAGTACAAACCACGGTTACTTAGTCGAAATAGGTGGTACAGCTTTTCCTGCACTGTGCCACTTGGGAGCAGGGCAGTGGCTCAGCGGTAGAGCATTTGCTTTGCGCACAGAAGGTCCTAGGTGCAATTCCATGCATCTCCAGTTATAATGCCCAGGCAGTAGGTGATACGAAAGTAAGGTTGCCAAGTCCCTCTTTGCTACCGGCAGGAGGTTTCTGGGGTGGCGCTTCAGGAGGGTGGGGTGTGGGGAGGGGAGGGACTTCAATGCTATAGAGTCCAATTGCCAAAGCAGCCATTTTCTCCAGGTGCAAACAAACAAATTTATTTAGTACAATCCGAGACCAATAAAAATAGAATCAATACAATAATTCAAACTTCCGGAATTTTCTCCAGGTGAACTGATCTCTACCGGCTGGAGATCAGTTGTAATAGCAGGAGATCTCCAGCTAGTACCTGGAAGTTGGCAACCCTATGTGAAAGACTTCTGCCTGAGCCCCTGGAGAACTGCTGCCAGTCAGAGTGGACAACGGACCTTGATAGACAGTTGGTCTGACACCATATAAAGCGGCTTTATGTATTCCCATGGCAAGGTGCAGGAATGAACGGTCTTTCCTCGGCGGGGGGGACCTTCCCTGCAGATGCCAGAAAGAAAAGTCAACCTGGATTTCTTCCTGGCATGATATGAAAGTAGGCTTGCCAGGCCCCGCAGCTCCACTGGTGGGAGCTTCATGGGGCCGTGGCGTTAGTGTGCGATGCTCCCACGTCACTTCTGGTTTAACCTGGAAGTGACGGGGATGCTCTAGCAATCCCGGCCAAAACTCTATAGTTTCCATAGAGTTTTAGCCAAGGGTGCTAGAGCGTCCGCGTCACTTTTGGGTTTACCCAAAATTGATGTGTGCGCTGTGTCTGTGCACGTGCCTGCAGTGCCCACTGACCCTCAGCTGGCCAGCGGGCAGCCCAGTGGATGGGCGGTAGTTTACCCGCCACCACCAGGCAATTGGCAACCCTATATGAAAGGGACCCCTCTGGGGGAAACATTGAAGTCCAATCTCCCCTCCCTCTTGGCATGAAGTATTACAGTCCAGCAAAAATGATTGTGATTAGCTTCTGCTGATTATATAAACAAACCTTTAAGTCTCTTCGACTTCCGTTGGGCTTCAATCCAAAGAAGGCTACTTAGGCTTGCCGCCTTGGTGATTTCTACCTTGTTAGAAATTATGTCCCCATCTCTTGCTTTGGAAAAAAAAAAAAGGAGAAATGTAAAATACCGGGTCCAGAGAGACGTTTTTAAAAGTGGTTGTGGAATGACAGAATTTTGCCTAGTCAATAGAGGCTATTGAGCTGTTATACCACTAAAGTGCCGGCACATTGTCTGTATAGATCCACAGCATCCCTCCGGAATAACATTCCATTTGGCACACCTTGCAAAGTGAGGTACTCAGGTTGCAAAGATTTTCAAGACTAGTATTTCTCTCTCTCTCTCTCTCCCTCTCCCTCCCTTAATTTCCCCCATCACTGCAATGCCCTTGCTTTTTCTTTCCAGCCCTTTGGACTCATTCATGCATTGTTTTTTTGCCATATTTGTATTTGAAGGAAATTGTCTTCTCTCCTCATATTATGCAAGAGATGGGCCCTGTAGCCGAGGGTTGCCAGGTCCCTCTTGGAAACCAGTGGGAGGTTTTAGGGGCAGAGCCTGAGAAGGGCGGGGTTTGGGGAGGGGAGGGACTTCAATGCCATAGAGTCCAATTGCCAAAGCAGCCTTTTTCTCCAGGTGAACTGATCTCTAAGAGCTGGAGATCAGTTGTAATAGCAGGAGATCTCCATCTAGTACCTGGAAGTTGGCAACCCTACTTTAGCCCCCTGGACCAGGGGGGTCAAACTCAATTGTTATGAGGGCTGGATATGACATAATTGTCACTTGGTCGGGCTGGGCCATGCCTCACCAGCCAGATCGGGACTGGGGTGGTGGTCTGCCTCGGCTGGCTCATGGGCTGGATAAGAGCTCTCAAGGGGCCAGATGTGGTCCACAGGCCTTATGTTTCATACCCTTGTCCTGGACACTACAACTGCCAAAGGATTTAAGGACAGGATGTAGGGAGGTGCTCTTTATCTTTGCTTTGTGGTTGTGAGGCTTTTCAGATCTTCTATTTTGAGTTTTATTTCTTATGCAGCACCATTCTGCCATTTTTAATGTTGAGTAAATTCAACACTCCAAGAACCTCTGCAAAAATAAAGACCTGGGTTTGATTTCAGAAGAAAAATAAATAAAATGAAGTTTAGCGTTGAAACAGTGATACAGTATAGCATTTCTGCCTAACCATTCACCTTGGAAGAACCAGTATGGTGTAGCAGCTACAGTACTGGAGCAGGATTGGGAGATCCAGGTTTAAATGTCTGCTCTTCTGTGACGGCTTTCTGGGTGACACTGGGATAGTTCTCTCTCAGGCAAGCGTACCTCACAATGTTGTTGTGAGGATAAACTACAGGAGGAAAGAAAATATTGTAAGCTGTGTTGCATCTTCATTTGAGAAAAAGTGGGGTAGGTAGTTAGGAAGGAAGGACATGAGAACATAAGAGGTCATGATGGATCATACCAAGGTCCATCAAGTCCAGCAGTCTGTTCACACAGTGGCCAACCAGGTGCCTCTAAGAAGCCCACAAACAAGATGACTGCAGCAGCATTATCCTGCCTGTGTTCCACAGCCCCTAACAGAATAGGCATGCTCCTCTGATACTAGAGAGAAAAGGAAGGAAGGAAGGAAGGAAGGAAGGAAGGAAGGAAGGAAGGAAGGAAGGAAGGAAGGAAGGAAGGAAGGAAGGAAGGAAGGAAGGAAGGAAGGAAGGAAGACACAGCTCTCCATTGTTTGGTCCTGGCATCTGGTACTGAGAGGTATTCTCTCTCCAGACTTGGAGGTTTGACTTTACTGTTGTGGCCCACAGCCACCAATTGGCCAATCCTCCCTGCATTTGTCTAATTGTGCAAAATACAGTTACTTGGAGTCAGAATGAAACCCTTGCATGATCTGCGCTTACTCTGTCTGGTTCACACATGCCAGCTACTTGATGACTTCAGTGTGAAGTGATTACTTGCACATCTAAATATTTAGGCTTGCCAGCTCTGGGTTGGGAAATACCTGGAGATTTTGGGGGTGGAGTCTGAGGAGGGTGGGGTTTGGGGAGGGGAGGGACTTCAATGCCATAGAGTCCAATTACCAAAGCAGCTCTTTTCTTTAGGGGAACTGGTCTCTGTCGGCTGGAGATCAGTTGTAATAGTGGGAGATCTCCAGCTACCACCTGGAGGTTGGTAACCCTAGAACAGACAAGACAGAATTTGCAGGCCACCCCAGCAGGCAATGTTTTCTAGTGGAGTCAGTTTATACGTTCAGCTGCCAGCCGTCACGTGCAGAGAAACGGTCACGTCCTCGCAGGTGAAAACCAGCCCTTTGCTAGCAGAAGATTGTCAAACCAAGTTTATGGGGAAAGCTAGGAGCGGAATAAGCCTTTCATTACTGGGGTTAAAATTCCATGGCTGTGCTTGGCTTGGCACTATTGAAGAATGATCTAGTCTTTCATTCTCGGTAGGGGATAGAAATATACATGTCAGCCGTAAGAGACACTGGCCAGAAGATGGGTTGCGGAGCAGGATTCGTTTTGATTTGTATTGCTTTGCTGGCTCGCCACTCCTGCCAATGAATGCAGGAAAGCAGCAGGCACCTGGCTCATGGATAATCATTGCTCCTTCCGGCACCCTCCTCCAGATTGGTTTTATGAGGTGGCCCCAGTGATGTGAGCCTGAAACCAGGTGGGTTGTTTTCCTTTGGGTGGCGGCAGGACTCCAGCCTGCAGAGAAGCTAGGGTTGCCAGCATCCAGGTGGTAGCTGGAGATCTCCTGCTGTTACAACTGATCTCCAGGTGACAGAGATCAGCTCCCCTGGAGAAAATGGCCGCTTTGGCCATTGGACTCTATGGCACTGAAGTCCCTCCCCTCTCCAAAACCCACCCTCCTCAGACTCCACCCCCAAAATCTCCAGGTAATTCCCAACCTGCAGCTGGCAACCCTAAGTGAAGCTGGGATTCTGGGGAAGACAGGCAGAGATGCCCTCTATTCTTTCATTCCTAGTGGATCTACTTAGATCTTCTTTAGTGCATGATTTAGATTTGCACATCTGGCTGCAGATTTTCAGAGGCAGTTTGAAACTGGTCAAGCATCATTAAAAATCACCATACCATACATCATTTCACAGATAAAAATAGGAGCATGTTGATTCAATTGGTACCCTTTCTAAAACAAAAGCTATCATCATAGGCTCTCTCAAAGATCTGATAATTTGTTCAGGATGTATTGAACTTACATTGTCACTTTTTAAATTGTTTCTCTTAAAAAAAAAAAAACCAGCCATGAAATTATCATCAGGTTTCCAGATGTTTGCTCTTTTAATATCTGCAGCTCATCTGATAACGCTATTGTGAATTAATGGCCTGTTTACACCTTTAACTTCCATCTTAATGATTTTTTTCCCTTGGAAAAATAAAAGCTGCTGTAATTATATCTTGTAACTGCAGGATTTTATAGCTGGTTAAGTCATCCAACAAGGAGTTTCGATTAGTTTATCCAGGTAAATATTCTGGTCATGTTTTCTCTTCCTTTTTAATGCTAAAACAACATGCTAGTTTGCTATTAAGTGGTCCGTGTTGCCAATGGTTAGCAGATGGGGGTCAGATTTTCAGAAGATTACAGTCTGTGCAATCTCATTATCATTAGATTTCGCAAAGCAACTTGGCAGCCCATGTGTTTTTGTGACAGGTGTTAGCCACAGATGAAAATACTGACCCTATTTGTCTAGTTCTATGAGGAGGGGGGAGCACAGAAAAGGATGTCAATGTCATGCATATTCTGGGTTGCCAGGCTCAACCTGGCAACAGAGGGACAGTTGGGGGTTGGGACATGGGAAGGTGGCAGTGGCATTGGATGGGGTTAAAAAATCTCACCAGCCTCATGAGCGTGATGATGTCACTTCCAGGGGAAACCCATATGCAGTGGTGGTAGCTCTAGGAATCACCAGAAACTCTTTAGTAAAACCATAAAGTTTCCTGCAATTCCCTGAGCTACCACTGTCATTTCCAGGTTTTCCTCAGAAGTGACATCATCACACCCACGAGGCCGGTGAGATTTTTTATATTCCACCCCCATGCCACTGATAGGAGGTTTCAAGAAGGAGGAGGAGGAGGAGGAAAGCAAGAGAAAGAAGAGGAGAAGGAGATTTTAATACCCTGATTTTCTCTACCTTTAAGGGGTCTCAAACCGGCTTACAATTGCCTTCCCTTCCCCTCCCCACAATGGAGAGGCTGAAGTGTCTGGAGGTTTTCAGGTCAAAAATAAAATGACCAAGGGGGGGGGGGACATTATAGAAGTTTGAAGAAGAAGAAGAGTTGGTTTTTATATGCCGACTTTCTCTACCTTTTTAAGGAGAATCAAACTGGCTTACCATCACCTTCCCTTCCCCTCCCCACAACAGACACCTTGTGAGGCAGGTGGGGCTGAGAGAGTTCGGAGAGAGCTGTGACTGGCCCAAGGTCACCCAGCAGGCTTCATGTGCAGGAGTGGGGAAACAAACCCACTTCTCCAGATTAGAGTCTGCCACCCTTAACCACTACACCATGCTGGCTCTCTAGCCATCATGACCATGCGTTTACTTCCCTTCTTGCATACAAGGATCTAATGAAGGGTTCTCCAGCTTATGAAAAGGGATGCCACTATATATTTAATTAAACGTTAAGGTGCCACAAGACTCTTTGTTGAATAAGAATCAGGCGTTCAAGCCACTCCAGTGCTTTGGGTCCCAGACAACCACATTACCAGTTTCTAGGAAAGATAGCAAGAACAATTCATGGAGGCTTGGGAAGCCAGGGAGCATTCAATATTACTTTTGTCAGCGTAGCAGCCTTTCAAAGGTTGCTAAGCTACGATATGCGAGAGAAAGACTTCCTTAATGTAACAGTAAGGGGGGCAACCTGATAGGGTGTCATTCCATGTGCCTCCTCATCCTCTCACTGAAACATCCTACAGGGCACAGCAAGAACATCTGCAGACATCATTGGAGTTTGTATGCATCAGGGTATATTTGTAAAAATCAGTAAATTTTAGGATTCCAGATGGTCAAGTCCCCCCTGTCCTGATTCCCATGGGCAAAGGATGGAAACCCTTTTAGCTTATATTATTTTTTAATTAACCCAAACAGAAAAAAAGACAAAATATAACAACAATGATGGCATCTATAAAAGGTTTCCAGATATCTAAAAATATGTGCATGCACAGTTGTCGTCTGTATGCCATACGTTCAAATGCTGCTAAAGTTGTAAGGTCCTTGATCCACCGGATTACCGAAGGTGGGCATTTACCTGTCTACTGTTGTAATCAGGGCTGGATTTAGGTTTGATGAGGCCCTAAGCTATTGAAGGTAATGGGGCCCTTTATATGTCCAGCTGACCTTTGTCAACAACAAATTGTCGCTGTTTTTTGTTTTGAATGTATGCTATATGGTAATTTATGGACCTAATAGGTATCTAAAGCCATTTGCACATAACAAAACACTGTTGCTGTGTGTAGGTTTTATTTTATTTGTTTTTTATCTTATATTTTGGAAATGTACAACCAGGTTTTTTTTCCTTTAAACTTTTTGGGAGGGCCCAAGAGAGTGGGGCCCTAAGCTATAGCTTGTTTAGCTTACACGTAAATCTGGCACTGGTTGTAATATAAGGAGAGTGGGGTCTGGGGAGGGACTTAAGTGCCAAGAGTCCAATTGCCAAAGTGGCCATTTTCTCCAGGTGAACTGATCTATGTCGGCTAGAGATCAGTTGTAATAGCAGGAGATCTCCAGATAGTACCTGGAGGTTGGCAACCCTAAGTCAGAGTTACCCCATAACTCCCCCCTCCATCCTTGGCTTGCCTTTTGACAACTCCCCCAGCTGGGGGAAGGAGAAGCTACCACCCACCTCCCCCCATCTTCTGGGCTGCCTCTGTCAATCACTGGACGGGGCTGGCAGCTGGAATTGCAAGTCCCCGTGTTTACAATGCATTGTAATTGCAGACATAGGCTCGGCTGTCACTTGCAATTTTATCTTGTCCTGTTTTGCTGGCGCGGGCGCTCCCCTAGGTGTCAGGCATCTGCCCTTGCGAGCAGCACTTTTGGCAGGAAGAGTGGCCCGCCGTCCAGCTGGAGGGGGGAGCTATCTCTTGACCTTCGCCTCTTCCTTTCTTCCCTACGCAGAAGGTGTAATAGCAAGAGACAAGGCAGGGCTTGGCATTGCCAGTTGCCATCCTGCTGTATCGCCTTCCACAGTCACAGAGATGCAGTGCGGATCCTCGTCCCTTGCTAGCGATGGCCCCACTCTCTCCTCCTTGACTCGCTGCCACTTTCCATGATGTTATATTTAAAAGTTTAAAAATAGCCGGTGCCGGACATGAAATATGAATTCTCTCTAATGAGGGCTTTGGGGAAATCGAGGCTCTTCTTCATCCACAGTTAAGGAAGGCTTTACGTACAGGTGTTGGGGATGAGGAGGGATGAAGTCTGTGGCAGGCTTTTTGTAACTTGATTGGTACTGATGGGATCTGGGCCGTTCTTTGCGCCTGGTATGAAAGGGGGGAGGGGAGCAACTTCGTGAGGTGCTTTGAAGTGGATCTGTATTAATCATAGGATGTACACCAAAGCAACAGATGACTGTTCAACCATTTATATTATGCATGTGTGGAGGAGGTTATTACTTCCTGTAACCAGAGTGCTTCTTATATGAGCATCATCCAAATCAGAGCCAAGCTGTTAAAGAAATAAGCTTCCAATATACTTCTGTGGTGTTCACTTATTTATATAGAAGTCATTTCAGCTACTATATGATTACAAAAAAGAAGAAACACGGGGCCAAAGAAGATAGTATATTTACAGCACCACCTTAAGCAGAACAGCAATATTCGAGTCCCATAGCATCTTAAAGACCAACCAGATTTCCAGTGAATAAGCTTTTGAGAGCCACAGCTCTCTTCGGCAGGTACCAGAAAGGAATTTGACTGTAAAAACTTATACCCTGGCAATCTGGTTGGTCTTTAAGATGCTATGGGACTCGAATCTTGATCTTCTACTGCAGACCAACATGACTATCCACCTGAAACTGTTTGGAGTGGTGGACTCTGATCTGGAGAACCAGGTTTGATTCCCCACTCCTCCACATGAGCTGTGGAGACTAATCTGGTGAACTGGATTTGTTTCCCCACTCCTCCACATGAAGCCAGCTGGGTGGCCTTGGGCTAGACACAGATCTCTTAGAGCTCTCTCAGCCCCACCTATCTCTCAGGGTGACTTTTGAGGGGAGGAGAAGGGAAGGTGATTGTAAGCTGGTTGTAAGCTGGTTTGAGTCTTCCTTAAGGGGGAGAGAAAGTCAGCATGTAAAAACCAAATATTCTTCTTCTAGACTTTTAAACTGATTGACTTCAATGGACTTAGTAAGGTATGACTTTGCTTGCCCTGACTTAGATGTTGCAGGCTGGCTCGATCTCTTCAGATCTCGGAATCTAAGCCAGGTTGGCTCTGGTTAGTATTTCAGTGGGAGACCACCGAGGAAGTCCAGGGTCACTCCATGGAGACAGGCAATGGCAAATCACCTCTGAACATCTCTTCCCTTGAAAGCCTTATGTGGTCGCCATAAGTCGGCCGTGACTTGATGGCACTTTCCACCTAAATTGCTTAGGATGGAACAGTTAGCCGCACATTAACAAAAGCTGAGTTCACATGGAACAGATTGTAAGACTGTATGTTCAGAAACTGTTTTGAAAGCAAAGAGATGTCTCAGAGATGAACCATGACCTCACAGGCAGTTCCTTGGGGGAAGCTATATTTTCAGCAGCACCAATGAAGGTATGCCTAATCTGATCGCTCCTCATCAGGATTTCTTAGATTCACCACAAGGGACTTAGTGTGGCTGTGCATGATCGGATGTCAGATTCCCAGTGCCCTCTGCTGCACTGCTAAGGATGATGGGGCTCAATTCTGGGATCATGTTTGGGTAGCAAAACACTGTCAGTGGGCAGGCTGCTGTTGTTCCTCCAGCTACTGGATTTGGAAGCTCTTCCTGGAGTAACACATCTGAGGAAGATCACAATGGATAGCCGTGTTAGTCTGTCACTAGCAATAGTAGGAGTCCAGTAGCACCTTAAAGACTAACACGGTTTCTGGCAGGGTATGAGCTTTTGTGAGCCACAGCTCTCTTCTTCAGATGTTGCTAGAATGTGATTCCATCTATGCTTAAGTCTCTGTGTAAGGATGGATGGAATCACATTCTAGTAGTATCTGAAGAAGTGAGCTAGGGTTCACAAAAGCTCACACCCTGCCAGAAATTGTGTTAGTCTTTAAGGTGCTACTGGACTCCTACTCTTTTCTACATTTGAGGAAGTTCTAGGGAAGCCAAAAGAGTTTTGATGGAAGTCTAGGAACTTCCACACTTCCCTTTTGAAAAAAGTGTTCCATCTCAGGTCTGAAACTGCAACAAATTCAGAATTCTTCCAAATTCTGCCAGGCTCCACCAAGATACAGGCAAGTCAAAGTATACACATGGTCATTTCCTCCTAGTTCTTCACAATATCCTGTGGTCATTTTGATTTAAGTGGTCTATCAGCATGTTCTTCCTTGGTGCAATCTATTTGAATATTGCTTTTCTTGACTTTCCGGTTGTCTACTTAACTTGCTACATTTAGTGATGGCAGGCGTCCACTGAGGTGACGGGTCCTATTTCTCTGAATATCGGGTTTGACGAGATTCGAAGTGTTCATTGGTTGGCCGATAACAGTTAAGCTCTGTCTCTTCAATTATCCGAAATGTCTCCTGAAAGGGCCTTCCTTTAGGTTAATCAGAGTTCGTTCACTTTTTGAGTAAGGTCCAAATCATATCATTTGTACCATGTTCCCAGCATCAGAGCCTATCAAATGATGTCACCCGTGTATGTCTCTGACCTTGTGTTATGAATTTGGCACATTGTGCTTTGCAATTAACTTCATCCATCAAGCCATAGTTACTGGGCCTTGAGTTGTTGCACAGCCGTTTACAGAGGGTGTTCCCTTTTTTTTCTGTGACCATAGACTAATGCCTTTCAAAATTACATATTTATTTATCTCCCCCCACACACAAAAAAAAATTCAGCACATTTCAGAACTAAAACAAGGGACCTTTACCTTAAAAGAAAGAAAGAAAGAAAACAGCCAAACCCAAATTCAGTAACAGATGCTTCAATCTCAGGGAATAGCAAAATAATGTGAGGTCACAGAATACTGTGGAATACTTTGGGAATACTGCGTATAGTTCTTGTTGCCCTACAGGGTTGGACTGGCCATTATAGCTATCGAGGGTTTTCCCAGTGTGCCAATGGTCTTACCTCTCCGTTTGGGCTGGTCCAGCACTGGGTGTAAGGTCTGTGCACTGCCTGAGGAAGGTGGACTAGCTGGGCACAGCATGCAGATGGTCACGACTGGGTCCAGCACATTTGCAGGAGGGGACCAGGGGAGGGGCTGTGGCCCAGTGGTAGAGCATCTGCTTGGCATGCAGAAGGTCCCAGGTTCAATCCCTGGCATCTCCAGGTAAAGGGACTAGGCAAGTAAGTGATGTGAAAGACCTCTGCCTGAGACCTTGGAGAGCTGCTGCCGGTCAGAGTAGACAATACTGACTTTGATGGACCAAGGGTCGGATTCAGTATAAGGCAGCTTCATGTGTTCATGCATGGTGCAGGGTTGGCTGTTTCTTTCTCCTTCCCTCCTTTGTTGGAACCGGGCCCTCTTCTATGGCCATTTTCCCCCTCCCGATCTCCCCCTCATTAACCTATCTCAAAAAAGGTATTGCAGAGCTGTAGAAGAGGAAAACAGGGCAACCAAGATGATTAAGTAAGATGTTGGAGTACATTTTCCTGTGAGGAGAGGCTGAAGTGTCTGAAGGATTTCAGGTTAGAAATAAGATGACTAAGGGCGGACATGATAGAAGTTTGAAGAAGAAGGAGAGTTGGTTTTTATATGCTGACTTTCTCTACCTTTTTAAGGAGAATCAAACCGGCTTACAGTCACCTTCCCTTCCCCTCCCCACAACAGACACCTTGTGAGGTAGGTGAGGCTGAGAGAGTTCAGAGAACTGTGACTGGCCCAAGGTCACCTAGCTGGCTTCATGTGGAGGAGTGGGGAATCAAACCCACTTCTCCAGATTAGAGTCCGCTGCTCCTAACCACTACACCACGCTGGCTCAGCCGTGCATGGGGTGGAGAAAGTGGACAGAGAATACATTTTCTCACTGTCCCATAATATTAGAACTTGGGGGCATGCAATGAAATTAATCATCAGTAGATTCAGGACAGACACAACGTAGTACTTCATTACTCAACAAGTATTTCAATTGCAGAATTAACTGCTGGCAGACCTAGTGATGGCCAGAAGCAGACACGGCTTTAAAAAAGGGGATTAGACGGACTGATGTAGGAGAGGTCCGTCAGTGTCTACTAAAGGGAACCTCCTTTTCCAGAGGTGCTCTGAAGGCCAGTACTAGGAGGCAACATCACGGGGAGGCCTCGATACCAAATAATGCACTTTCAATGCACCTTGCAGCTGGATTTTACTGTGAAACTATTTCTGAGGGCGGGGATCTCAGTTCTCTTGGCTAGACAGCAGTGGCAATAATTGAAAAATTGGGGTGCATTCTTTAGCGGAGGGCTGTTGGGAAGTGTATACTATATTCCGAATGTGGCAATGTCGTAGGATTCCTCTCCCCCTTCTCCTGGCCCTCTCTGTTCTCTGTTGCAGATTCTTCGCACCATGTTTTTGTACCATCGGCAGCTGCCTTGGGATGCTGGGCAAAGTGATTGTCTGCAAATAGCTTGTAATTGGTTTATAAAGCCCAAACTCACTGACTCTGAAAAGGCAGCGGGGCAGGAGCAGACGAAATCAGTGTCTGCTTTCCGAGAAAATTGGCAGGAGTAGAAATTGCTTTCGGAGCCAGGGGAAACAGCAACTTGAGTAAAACTAATTTTTGCCCCTCAAGACTGCAAGCAAACTTATGAAACCCTCAGTATGCAGAGAGAGCATCAGATTCTCATGGAGTATAGGAGGATGGATCAAGGTAGTATGCCCTCTGGTTCTTTCCTAAGAGGATTAGTAGGGTTGACAACCTCCAGGAAGATGCTGGAAATCTCCCGCTATTACAACTGACCTCCAGCTGATAGAGATCAATTCCCCTGGAGAAAATGGCAGCTTTGGCAATTGGATTCTATGGCATTGAAGTCCCTCCCCTCCTCCAACCCCACCCTCTTCAGGCTCCGCCCCCAAAATCTCCAGGTATTTCCCAACCCAGAGCTGGCAACCCTAAGGATTAGGAAAGTCAAGAGGGCAGGCCCTCAGGGCAATGGCGCTACTTAGCAAGCCCAGCCACACAGTGGCTATGGCAGTGCCAGAGGAGACTGGTGACTTACATGTCACATGAACACATAGGGTTGCCAACCTCCAGGTAGTAGCTGGAGATCTCCTGGTATTACAACTTATCTCTGGCCGATAGAGATCAGTTCACCTGAAGAAAATGGTTGCTTGAGCAATTGGAGACTATGGCATTGAAGTCCCTCCCCTCCCCAAACCCCGCCCTCCTAAGGCTCCACCCCAAAAATCTCCAGCTATTTCCCAACCCGAAGCTGGCAACCCTATGAAACCATGAAGCTGTCTTATACTGAATCAGACCATTGATCCATCAAGGTCAGTATTACCTACTCTGACTGGCAGCTCTCCAGGCCCGAGGTCTTTCAGATTGCCTACTCCCTGATCCTTTTAACTAGAGATACCACAGATTGAACCTGGTACCTTCTTCATGCCAAGCAGATGCTCTACTGCTGAGCCACAGCCCCTCCCCAACTGGAAATGCCAGTGATTGAAGCATGTACTTTCCCCGTGTTCTTTATCACAGAGCTATGGCCAGTCAAGACTCCAAATGTTTTTTAAAAGATCCCCAAAAATGGGAAGATAGTGCTTAAGAAGGATAGGTTGGGACTGGAACGTGTTTGCTCTTTGTCATAAGCAGAAATAGCTTTCATCTCTGTGGAGGGGTCATGACTTCTACATTCAAAGCAGACGTTCTAGTACTAAGCGGTGGCAAGAGATCTCCTGGGACTACAGCTGATCTCCAGGCGACATAAATCAGATACCCTGCATAAAATGGCCACTTTGGCAGGTGGACTCTATGGCATTGTACCCCACTGAAGTCCCTCCCCTCCCCAAACCCTGCTTCCTCAGGCTCTACCCCCACAATCTCCAGGTATTTCCCAACCCAGACCTGGCAACCTTATCTAGTACTCTGCCATGCCCCCTCCCCACTAGCAATGGGAAAAGCCGACTAGACAAGGAATCCATCCATTGACACTCTGTTCCTGCACATCACTTGCTGGCCATACTGTCCAATGAGTTGCTTACATTTAGATGCAGCTCTCTCTTCCTTTAACCTGATCATAGGGTTGTGGGTGCGTCTTTGTGGGTGAGGAATCTAGAGTTACTTGGTTGACTTTTTTCTGATCACTGTGGTTAGAGTTGCTAACCATCCACTGTTTTACCAATAAATATTAGGATATTAGGGATTTTTTTTCTTTTTACAATAAGAGTAGTTTGACAGTGGAATCAGCTACCTAGGGAGGTGGTGAGCTCCCCCTCACTGGCAGTCTTCAAGCTGGAGCAACCAAAATGATCAGGGGACTAGAGAAACTGCCCTATGAGGAGTGATTAAAATGCTTAGGGCTGTTTAGCTTGGAAAGAAGGCGGCTAAGGGGAGACATGATAGAGGTCTATAAAATCATGCATGGTTTGGAGAGAGTGGACAGGGAAAAGCTTTTCTCCCTCTCTCATAATACTAGAACATGGGGTTATCTGCTGAAGCTGGAGGTTGAGAGATTCAAAACTGATAAAAGGAAGTATTTCTTCATACAACACATAGTTAAATTGTGGAACTCTCTGCCCCAGGATGTGGTTATGGCTGCCAGCCTGGAAGGCTTTAAGAGGGGAGTGGACATGTTCATGGAGGAGAGGGGTATTCATGGCTACTAGTTAAAATGGATACTAGTCATGATGCATACCTGTTCTCTCCAGGAGCATGCCAAATATATTAGGTGCTGTGGAACACACAGGCAGGATGGTGCTGCTGCAGTCATCTTGTTTGTGGGCTTCCTGGAGGCACCTGGTTGGCCGCTGTGTGAACAGAACTGCTGGACTTGATGGGCCTTGGTCTGATCCAGCATGGCTTTTCATATGTTCTTATGTTTTCTAGGCTGATCTTGCATAGAACAGGGAGTTGGACTAGATGGCCTGTATGGCCCCTTCCAACTCTGTGATTGTATGATTCTATGTATCTTCAGTATTGGTGTCTGGAACAAAGCAACTCATTCTTGGTTTCTCTCCTGACCAGTCAGATTCATTTAAATTATACCCCTAATAACCAGGTGCTGTGCTGGTTCCACTCCTGGCCCCATCCAGTATGCTAATAGTTTTAAAATCCAAAATTGGAAAGCCCAACAGTGGGTTGGCTTACATTAAGCAGAGAAGATACACTATAATATTCTGAATGGGTTTCAGGACCAGGGTATCTGAAGACTACCAGCTCTTGTATGAACCTGCTCATTCATTGAGATATGCCTCAGAGACACTTTTCTGAATTGTTTTGCCACTTAGGAACATAAAAACAGCCTGAATTTGAAATTTTAGGTGTTCTCCCTTGCTGGTTGTTTAGATGTATTTCAGTGTTGTTGAATTGATTGTTGATATTTTTATTGCTATGTTCATGAATTGCTGCTTGATGCTTTGATCAAATTCTTACGTTAAGATGTACGATATACAAAACCTTACAGCTAAGGGCACGTGTCCTTGGGCATGCATGGGCATTGGACATTTAAGCACATCTTTGATTAAATCAAAAGCCTTTTATGCATGGCTGTTTCCCTCACGGTCACTCCTCCAATGAATTCGGGGCTTTGTTTTGGTTATGCATGCCGTTTCCGACCATCAGAGGTCGCCTCGCTCTTCCCCTGCGTTTCTTCGCAGTTTGATCGCGTTTTCAAATTTGAGATAAAATGGGTCTCTGAAAATGCGGGCAAAATGTGGGGAAATGCAATGGGAGAGCGAGACAACCTCTGATGGTCGGAAGCGGCATGCATAATCAACACAAAGCCCGGAAGTTGTCGGCGGAGTGAAGGCAAGGGAAACAGCTATGCATAAATGGCTTACGGAAGTTACTGGGGATGGGATAAAATTGTTTCTCTAGATGATTCTGGATCCCATTTTGCTATCCTTGGTGTGTTGTAAGTTTTTCTGTGGATAATTTTTGCCTTGATGCTCCCTTTTTTCAGTGTGGGATGGGGGCTTAGGTGACTTTTTGATCTTCATGCTTCTGATTCGACTATAATCCATAAACTAAAGTGATCAGACAGTGGCTCAGGCCTGTCAGGGTCAAACACTCATGATTGACAAATTGATACATGGAGGGGAGAGGAATGTCAAGTGGTTTGGCAAGAGGTGAATTGGTTGAGCGGCTCTGGAAACTTGAAACCACCCGGTACCTGATTTATGGTCAGCCCTACATGGACTTGTCTTCACTGTTCTGTTTTCCACACCTGTCTTCATATGGCTTTAAATATAGCTAAGCAACAGCAAGTTGCCCGCTTCCATATAGTTAGTCCATGTTAGTTGATGTAATACACATCCTGATATGCTGGATATCATATATAAGGTGTGAGCTGAAAGCCATGTTATAAGGCACATGGACTAACTATATTTTACACAAATCCCCATAGAATAAAAGGCTTTTATTTTTTCTTATCTTGAACAATGTTTGTGTTTATGTCAGGATGTGTATTGTGAAATTGTGTATGTATGACCACGGAGTATGGTTGCCAGGTCCCTCTTTGCCACCAGTGGGAGGTTTTTTGGGGTGGAGCCTGAGGAGGGAGGGGCTTCAATGCCATAGAGTGCAATGGCTGAAGTGGCCATTTTCTTCAGGTGAATTGATCTCTATTGGCTGGAGATCAGCTGTAATAGCAGGGCATCTCCAGCTAGTACCTGGAGGTTGGCAACCCTACCACTGAGGAAGGCCTCTTAAAGGCCAAAATACGCCTGGCCAGATTTTGGTCATTATATGTATTAGCATCAACTGTGTACGTGTTTGTAATATTTATAACCATTCATTTTTTGTGCTTTTTAGGAAGCCTGCATTTTAGGCCCTGTGCTTTTAAATATGATTGTGCACAGTATACAATAAAAGTATATTGATTTGTTGTTACATTAGATAGTATTTAGCTCAACCCCTTTGGTTTCCACTCTTTCTACCACTTCAAACTCCCCGCTTCCCTTGCCTGTCTTAAACCTAACAGTTGAGCTTGTTGAATCATAGGAATGACTCAGCATCTTGCTTACCAATGGGAATTATTATTTCATCTCAGTGTAACTGTACATCCATGTGTCCCCTTCTCCCTTCTCTCATGGTATCTTCGGCTTTCCTGGGAGCAGAAAGGCTGGAAAGAAGTGTGTGGTTGAAGGGGGAGGGGTCATGGTTGTACAGGGAGACACCTTGCTGTTTAATAAATAATAGAAAAAGCTTCATAAAATGTCTGGCGAGCACATTCCTCATGCAGAAAATGTTAACGGAATAACACGAGATGAATAATAGAAAAGGGTTATTGAAAAATTCATAATTTCCAGGCACCAGTGAAGGGCAGCTCCCATGCAGTCTCTATTAGCCTGTAGAAAAACGATTAAAATATATATTATTTGTCCTATCTATGGGCAATGTATTATTAAGTGGATACCAGTGTGGTATTTGGGAAGGGGTGGGTGGGAAGAGAGAATCCATTTCATTCCATTTAGAAACAAAAGGGGTGGGGGACTCCTTGCTGATGCTTTTGTGTAGGAAGTTTTACAAGCATTTTAATCAGCCGTTTGGAAAACAAAAAAACCCTGAGGTTTTAATTATGGCCCCCTGCTACCCGGCAGCGCTATTCATTCATTTCCACTCGCTCTGTTTCCATGACCATTGTGGGGGAAATGGAATGGGGGGGGGAGTCTTGTTGCCTTACATTTATCACTTTAAACACAGCAAAAGCAACAAGGCATGTGTACCAGTGCTCCAAAAGAATGGGAGAGGAGGATTGTTCCCATGTAGGATAGTGATTCGGGCAGGCGTCCCCAATCTTGTTGAGTGGGTACCATCACAAAATGGCTGCTATGGGACACTGGGCCCAATCACAAAATGCAGGGAGATTGCAAGCCAAGCTGCCTGCTATGATAGAGGCAGCAGATTCCATGATGATGGAAGAGGAGGAGAAGGAGAAGAAGAGGAGTTGGTTTTTATATGCCAACTTTCTCTACCACTTAAGGAAGAATCAAACCAGCTTACAATCACTTTCTCTTTCCCTCCCCACAACAGACACCCTATGAGGAAGGTAGGGCTGAGAGAGTTCAGAGAGAACTGTGACTACCCAAGGTCACCCTGCAGGCTTCACATGGAGGAGCGGGGAAACCAACCCAGTTCACCAGATTAGCCTCCGCTGCTCATGTGGAAGAGTGGGGATTCAACCCCAGTTCTCCAGATCAGAGTCCACCGCTCCAAACCACCGCTGTTAACCACTACACCACACTGGCTCTTGTGCATAGATGCTCCCATGTAAAAGCCCCTGGGTTCTTTTGAAGCAACTCCGGCTGCAGTGAAATAAAGGAAAGCCAGGACTATTTGCTTTGAGGAAGAAATAATGGGCTTCCAAGAAACCCATGGTTGGGTACTAGAGTTACCAACCTTAAGATGAAGCCTGGAGTTCTCCCAGAATTATAACTGATCTCCAGGCTGCAGATGCCAGTTCCCCTGGACAAATGGCAGCTTCAGAGGGCAGACTGAGTGTATATCATAGAAGAAAAAAACAAAAGGGGGAAGGAGAGACCCAACCTATAACTAAAGCTGGGAACCCAAAGGTTGGTGGGAAAACACTCAGTTATGTATAGAAATATATTTATTTTAAGGCGCTGGTATCTATATTAAAACATTAAAATATATTAAAAGAAAGCACAAATATATATAATTATGTATATATATTATATGATTGCATATATTATATATATATACAATTGTGTATACACACACACACACATTACAGAAGGAATGGGGGTAACTATTTCAGTGACATAGTCCAAAATTTGATCTGAATGCTTGCCTGAGAATGAAGATGTATGTAGGGTTTTTTAAAAAGAAAAACAAAGGAAGGGAGGGAGGGGGAAATGTCTTCAGCACTGATCATCCTTTGAAAGCAGACCAGCTCTGATTAAAATCCAATTAAAAATCTGCATTTTAACATCTGTGCTTAATGAATTAATCAATGAGCTATGCCAATTAATTAATAGATGCTTTCAGGGCTAATCTGAATAGGGTTGCTCTGATGGCCGTGGTCATGTTCTTGCTGAGATGCCTCCAAAGTAGGCAGGCTGAAAAAGGAAGCAAATAGAAAAGTGTTGACACTTCTGCTGATGACCAGGAGAAGGACGAGATGTGATGGGAATGTGAATTGCGGATGGCTGGGTTCCTTCTGGGAATGGATTTCATTTTTGATTACTGTTGGTGAATGCCTTCCCTTGGCCCTTCACTGATGCTGATGACCAAATATATGAAATCGACAGTAAGCTATTTAATGTTTGTAGCAGGTAGGATCTTTCGAGGCCAAGGTAGAGGCTACTTTATGTGCGTGTTAAGTATCGTCAAGTCGCTTCCAACTCATGGCGACCCTATGAATCAATGTCTTCCAAAATGACCTATTTACACATTCAAAAGATGCTTTTCTTGGAATGTAACTCTTTCAACGGCAGGTGCAAGGAGATTTTGGGTTCATGTGGCCATGTTTGAGTGTGCTCCATAGGGTTGCCAGGTCCCTACTGGTTACTGGCAGGGGATGGGGGGTAGGGTTGCCAGATTCAGGTTAGGGACCTTCTGGAGATGTGGGGATGGAGCCTGGGGAGGACAGGGACCTCAGTCAGTAAAGTCCATCCTCTAAAGCATCCATTATCTCCAGGGGAACTGACCTCTGTAGTCTGGAGATGAGCTGTAGTTCCAGGGGATCCTCAGGCCCCACCTGGGGGCTAGCATCCCTAGTGCCCCATAAACAAACAGATAGAAAAGTAAAGTATTATGGGGAAGGGAAGAAGAAGAAGAGTTGGTTTTTATTTGCCAACTTTCTCTACCACTTAAGGAAGAATCAAACTGGCTTACAATCACCTTCCCTTCCCCTCCCCACAACAGATATCCTGTGAGGTAGGTGGGACTGAGAGAGCTCTAAGAGAGCTGTGACTAGCCCAAGGTCACCCAGCTGGCTTCCTACGTAGGAGTGGGGAAACAAATCCAGTTCATCAGATTAGCCTCTGCCGCTCATGCAGAAGAGTGGGGAATTAAGCCCGGTTCTCCAGATCAGAGTCCACCGCTCCAAACCACTGGTCTTAACCACTACACCATGCTGGTCAAAAGCCTTTTCCTTTGTACATGCAGTGATTATTTCCATGGGAAAGAATTCAAAGGTCTGATTATACTATGCTGCCTTTTACTGAGTCAGATTATTAACAAATCAAGGTCTGGTAACAGCCCTTCAGGGTCTCCAACAGAGGTTTTTCACACCACTTATTTACTGCTCCTTTTAACTGGAGATGCCAAGGGTTGAACCTGGGAGATTCTGCGTGCAAAGTAGATGCTCTACCATGGAGCCACAGCCCCTCCCCTAAAGAAGTTGAAGACGGAAGGCTGCCTTCTTCTGTGTCAGTCAATCAGCCTATTGAAGTAATTCTTTCCAATTTTGACTGACAGCAGTTCTCCGGGGTCTCAGAGGGAGGTCTTTCACATCACCAGCTAACCTTTTTAGTTGGAGATGCCAAGGGAGCTTTGACTCTGGAAATCTTGTTGGCCTTTAAGATGCCACTGGACTTGAATCTTGCTCTTTTTCTGGAGACCAACGTGGCAACCCACCTGAAACTATCATTTTGACACTTGGTTCTGCTAACAGTGTAAACCAACCCATGTAAGTTCCTAGTAAAATTTCCAGTGATGTTCACAGTGAAGCATTTGTCAAAGGAGTGCTTGTCTTTTGCCAGGATTGTTGAGAAGGTAGTCACCTCTGCGATCCCCCGTCAACGAGCTGTCATGTTCTCACACCCCAGCATTGTCCCCAAGTACATAGCTTTCCTTCAACACATGGCTACCATCATCTTACCCAAGAAAAAGTAAACATATACTCTCTAGGGTTGTCAACTTTGCCTTGGGAAATTCCTGGAGATTTAGGGGTGGAGCCTGGAGAAGATGGGGTTTGACAACCTAAGCAGAGTATAATATCATAGAGTCCAACCTCCAAAGCAGCCTTTTTCTCCAGGGAAACGGTAATTCGGGGAGATCTCCATGCCCTGCCTGGAGGATGGCAACGGTATTCCTTCCCCCAGTTAGCATCAAGCATTAATAACATAACCCTGTCTGGGATTCTGGACTTTTGTTTTCAGTATTACAGACATTTGTGACATGCACAAAAAGATACTGTGCTGAGGGCAAAATCCAAGGCAGCATAAAAGCCATGCTTAGAATAACAAACAGCTGGTCATGGCTGCTTCTCTCTTCCTCTCCACCCCCCCACCCCTTCACTGTGAAGCTAAGCTGGATGCCTTTTCCGCACCCCCCCCTTCCCTCCCAGCTTCCCTCCCAGCCCCATCCTGGAGGATCTAAATTAAAATCTCTTATCATTTCCCTGATAATCCCCTTTGATGCCCCGAATGCCAGAGACTCTGTCCTGCTCAGGCCTCTCATGCAACTTCGGAGAGCTTTTGAGTCGACTAAAGAGCTCCGTCGAGCTTGTACGAAAAATCCTGGTGAGAGTAACCTTAGCAAAAAGATGGAAACAATCATCCCTCCCAGACATGGAGTAATGGAAGGATAAACTCATGGAGTACGCCACCATGGCTAAAGTGACCCACTTGATGAATACAACTGACGACTCGACACATGAACAATTCAACGATAAATGGAAATCATTTTATAGATATATTGAGGTTAAAGGATAAATCAGAATGACGTTAAAAATCCAATGCTATATAATCACCTGTAGCTGTTTAGTTAAATAGGAAACTATTTGGATAGTCACAGAAAAAATAATGTTTATTTTTCAAATGTACTTATACTCTCGTCTATATAGTAATTATAAATGAAAACCACAATGTATTCTGCCAGATTCATCTTTTAAGATGAGGTGTATATGCTGTACTTCTTTTTTTTCCATCATCAGATGGATTCCCCCTTTTTTCTTACCCACCCCTTTTTTTCCTTCTGTACCCATATCATAAAAAATAAAAACAAAAACTTTTTTAAAAAAATCCTGGTCTCGGCGAGCTCTTTGCTGGAGCCGCCGAACAGAACACAGTCGTCTGAAGCACTTTTATGAGGTTACGAGTGGAATTACTCTGGAGAGCGGCTGAGAAGGCCTCGGAGCCGCCGGCGCTCCTGCTCCCTTGGCATCTGCTGTCCAAGAGGGAGAGAACGACATTGTCTGAGCCGCTGTGTGTGGCTAATTGTCCTTATATCTTTCCAGTACACTTGGCAGCCAGCAAAGCTGTTCTTTCGGCTGCCAGTTATGGGCTGTATCCTTCATAACTGTTTCTGTTTTATGGCGGGGATTGGGGCTGTGACGGTCCCTCCCCACCTGTTAAAGAAACTGCTCGCCAGCTTGGTCGTGCGCAGCCTGCCGTATGGAACGTGGCGGCGCCTTGTGCCGCCTGACATGGAGTCGCTTGTGCTTTCTTTTAATTAATCGACGCCTTTTTGGTTTTGCGGATCGTGTGGTTAGAACAGCGCCACAGTTGCTTCTGTGTTTTCACTCTAAACATGGCTTAGCAGAAGAAGTGACTGGCAAGATCCAGTCTTGAGGGGCCGTGGCTCAGTGGTAGAGCATCTGCTTGGCATGCAGATGGTCCCAGGTTCAATCCCAGGCATCTCCAGTTGAAGGGAGTAGGCAAGTAGGTGATGTGAAAGACCTCTGTCTGAGACCCTGGAGAACCACTGCTGGTCTGAGTAGACAATACTGGCTTTGATGGACCAAGGGTCTGATTCAGTATAAGGCAGCTTCATGAGTTCAAATGTATTCATTTGAACATGTGTTCATCCAGGCAAATGTGGAAGGTGTGAAGACCACAAAGGGGGTCATTTGTCCTTTTTGGGAGCTTAGCCTCTTTTGGCTCTGAGGGGCAAATGAGACAAGATTAGGCCATTTAAAAGGAATAGGTTGCCGGGGGGATGTGTCTGTGCCTATGTCATCATGGTGTAGTGGTTAAGAGTGGTGGGCTCTAATCTGGAGAACTAGGTTTGAATCCTTGCTCCTCCACACAAAGCCTGCTGGTTGACTTTGGGCTAGTCAAAGTTCTCTCCAAACACACTTACCCCCCCCCACCTCACAAGGTGTCTGTTGTGGGGAGGGGAAGGGAAGGCGATTGTAAGCCACTAGGGCTGTCAAAAAAAAAAAATTCGGTACAGTTCGGATTCGGCCGAATTTGGCCCTTGTGGGTTCGGTACGTGCCGAAGTCCGAACTCCCCCACTTCGGATCCGTTCAATTCGGCGGGAATTCAAAGTTCGGGAAAAAAATTCGGCCGAATAAAGCCATTAAAAACACAACCGCGCCTTTCCGCGGCTGGGGGGGGGCATTTTTGGGCTTAGAGGTCCCAAACTTTCAGCAGAGCTTCAAAGGACGTATATTGAAAGACTCCCCAAGTTTTGTAAAGATTGGGTCAGGGGGGGCTGAGATATGGGCCCTGAAAGGGGTCCCCCCCACCCTTAATGTGGATCTCTCCTCAGAGCTTGCCGCCCACGCACAAAGCTCCCGGCCCGACAAACAGCTGATGAGAGCAAGGGCGGGGCAGGTGCTAAGAACTTTGCAAAGCAACACAACTGCAGAGCAACCCCTTTGCAAATATGCAAAGGGCGGGGCAGGTGTGAAGAATTTTGCAAAACAATACAACTGCAAAGCAACACAAGCACGCAATGCAAAACCTTTGCAACAGTGCATAGCAACACCTGACACCTGGGAGTTTGCATACCATGGAAAGGGACAGAGGCAGCTAGCTATGCATAATGAGCAGGAGGGGGTGGAATGTCTCCTTTTGCATTGGACTTGGGACCAGGCAGATGCATTCTTTAAGTCACCATTTGAAAACCAGTTTTGAGCAAGCATCAATAACCTAACTGATCTTATGAATGAGGAAAAACCTGAAGAATAAAAATGAAGCCCCCCCTCAAACCAGGGAGAGAGAGACTGGAGGGGGAACACACACCCCAGGCAGAACCGGCAAAAGCCCCCTTTGGCTTCCCCCACCCACCCACAGAAACTGCTCCCTCCCCACACACACACACAGACTCTGCTTTCCCCCCCCCACACACACAGAAAAGAAAAAATATAGATTAAAGCCCCCAAAGGGGTCTTACTGTGGCTGTCTTCTGTTCCAGCAGGAGGGGCTGGGAGGCTGGGTAATCCAATATGATTCCATTTGTATCCAATATAAGATCCATATGTATGCATCTCTCGAGGGTGATCCATTCATCCCAATAGGGGAAAGGGGAAAGCCCATATCTCGGGGGGCCCTGACCCAATGTTTACAAAACTTGGGTGGTCTCTTAAAAAGCCTTGACTGAAGCTCCGCCGAAAGTCTGGGATCGGCACACCCAAAAATGCGCCCCCTGCAGCCATGGAAAGAGAAAAGGGGGGGAGCCAATATTTCAGCCCCCACTGAACCCATCTTTACAAAACTTGGGTGGTCTATTAAGAGGGATTCTCTGAAGCTATGACAAAAGTTTGGGGGCTGAACCCTCAAAAAAGCGCCCCCTGCAGCCACGAAAATGGAAAAGGGGGGAGAGGAAAAAGGGGTGGAGCCCATATCTCGGGGGGCCCTGACCCAATGTTTACAAAACTTGGGGGGTATCTTAAGAAGCCTAGTCTGATGCTCCGCTGAAAGTTTGGGGTCGGCACACCCAAAAATGCGCCCTCTGCAGCCATGGAAAGAAAAAAAGGGGGGAGCCCATATCTCGGGACCCCCTGACCCAATGTTTACAAAACTTGGGTGGTCTCTTAAAAAAACCTGTCTGAATATCCCCTGAAAGTTTGGGGTCGGTACCCCAAAAAATGCGCCCCCTGCAGCCACGGAAAGAAGCGAATGTGCACAAGCACCCCCTCACACACACATGAGGATTTCCCTCTCTCTCTCTCTTTCCCCGGCCAGCCGCACATCAGCTGATTCCTCCAGCACTCAATCCTGACTGATTGGCCAGAAGAAGACCCAGCTTGGCCACCGATTGGCCGGGGGAGGAGAATGCTGCTTACTGACGGTTATGCTGCTTACTGACGGCCGAATTGGCCGAATTTATTCGCCGAACTCCCGAACTCGCTGAATTCGGCCCCCCCGGTTGCCCGCCAGTTTTGAGTTCGGATCCGTCCGAACTAAAAACCGCCGAATCAAGGGAAATTCGGCTGATTTTCAGTTCGGGCCGAACCGAATTGACAGCCCTATAAGCCACTTTGAGACTCCTTAAAGGTAGAGGAAAGTGGGATATAAAAACCAGCTCTTCTTCTAACTTGGCAGAGCCTTACCTACTCCTGACCTCAGTAGCCTCGAAAAAAGAGGGAGGGGATATACCACACTTGGCTTCTCCCTCCCTCCCCCTCTCTCTTTCCGCCTGGCAGAGAGTAGCAGAGTCTTCCATTTTGCAGACCATTTTGTTCAACATGCAGGGACAGCTCTGCTCGAACAACCAAAGTAAGCCTCTGAAGATCGGGCTATATTAGGGTTGCCAACCTCCAGGTACTAGCTGGAGAACTCCTGCTATTACCTCTGATCTCCAGCTGATAGAGATCAGTTCCCCTGGAGAAAATGGCCTCTTTGGCAATAGGACTCTAAGGCATTGAAGTCCCTCCCTCCCCAAACCCCACCCTCCTCAGGCTCCACCCCAAAAATCTCCCGTGGTGTCGAAGAGGGACCTGGCAACCCTAGGCTACGTGGCTGGAGTTGGCATTGTGGGAGAAGGAGATAGGCATGGCTTATGCCTGTCATCTCCTCCTGGACCCACACAGCCAGGTCTGAGTGGAGTCCCTCCACTACTGGAGAAACAACTGGGGGTTCAACTTACCCTCAGTATGTTTGACCAAGGGCAAGCCTAGAGTAGCCAACCTCCACGTGGGCCTGGAGTTCTCCCTGGATCAAAACTGACCTTCAAACTTCAGAGATCAGTTCCCCTGGAGCAAATGGCAGATTTGGAGGGTAGGCATCACATCCCTGCTGAGGTCTCTTCCTTCCGTCTTCTCCAAACAATGCCCTCCCCAGAATCCACCCCCAAATTGTCAGGAATTTCCCAAGACGGAGTTGGCAATCCTAGAGAAGACTCATCCTTTCCTTGCTGGCCTGCCAACATCTTCACTTGTAGATACTGTGAGAGGGCTTTGTTTTTGTTTTTTGGCACTTAGGCTAAAAAGTTAATCTACCTGTGCTGTAATCGTACTCATGTCGAAGTGAATTGATCTCAGAGGGTTTAGGCCTGCTTCACTTGGCCTATAATTACTGCTTCATCTGGAAGGAAATACTAGTAAGGCAGACATTTATTTTTAAACATCCTCACTCTGAAAATTGCAGCTCCCGACGCAGGATGAAATATTTTGCCTGTGCAGAAGGTGGCGAGGGATTTGTCCCCAAGGCCTGAGTTCATTGTTGGCTGTATTTCAGTTTGGTTTCTGTTCCCTCTTCATGATTTATTCTAAACAAGACAGCAGAAATAAAAGAAAGTGAAACAGACAATGTATAATCCAGGCAAATTAGCAAGTATCCATCATTCTTAAATCTCTCTGTGTTGGAAAGAAACAGCATTATTAATTATAATACAACCCCAGCATTTGTATAGCAAGTTCAGCATTCATTAGGGTTGCCTGGTCCCTCCTTGAAACCAGTGGGAGGTTTAGGGAGGTGGGGTTGGTTGTGGGGTGGCGATCTACACAATGATGTCATGTCTGGTTAATGTGGAAGTGCTGACATTGCGCTGGGGGAATGCTCTAGCACTCTAGCGTTTCCATAGAGTTTTTTTCACAAAGTGCTAGAGCATTCCCCCAGCATGACATGGTACTTCCCCATAAACCAGTAGTGACATCATCACATAGATGACACTGATTGCTCCCCCTCTCTTCCCCGGGCCTGCTTCCCCCACTGACCAGCTGAAGGTTCGTGGGCAATTGACTGCCTTTACTGGGCAAATGAGAACCCTAGAGTTCATTTCATAGAATCATAGACTCTGGACCACCAGGGTCATCTAGTCCAACCCCCTTCACAATGCAGGGAATTCATAACTACCTCCCCCCACACCTCCAGTGATCCCTACTCCATGCCCAGAAGATGGCCAAGATGCCTTCCCTCTCATGATCTGCCTAAGGTCATAGAATCGGCATTGCTGACAGATGGCCATGTAGCCTCTGCTTAAAAACATCAAGGGAAGGAGAGCTCACCACCTCCCGAGGAATCCTGTTCCAGTGAGGAACTGCTCTGACTGTTAGAAAATTCTTCCTAATATCTAGACAGAAACTCTTGATTTAATTTCAACCCGTTGGTTCTGGTCCGACCTTCTGGGGCAACAGAAAACAACCCGGCATCTTCCTCTAGATGACAGCCCTTCAAGTACTTGAAGATGGTTATCATATCACCTTTAAATGTCTGGGGTTTTTTTCCCCAGTTTTTCCCAAACAGTCAGTGAAAATACTAGACTGGGTCAACTGGCAACCTTACCAAGCCCAAACATCACAAATAATACTCTTTGCTCTGGGAGGAGGTGGCACCAAGCCCAAGTGCAAAGCAGCCAACTCTTGGGTTGGGTGCTCCTTCCAGTTCCAGCCCAAAAAGTGTGCTTTGCGCTGTTTGCTGTGGGAGGAGATTGCTAGGGTGGCCAGGTCCTTCTTCGCCACCGGTGGGAGGTTTTTGGGGCAGAGCCTGAGGTGGGCGGGGTTTGGGGAGGGGAGGGGCTTCAATGCCATAGAGTCCAATTGCCAAAATGGCCATTTTCTCCAGGTGAACAGATCTCTCAGCTAGTACGTGGAGGCTGGCAACCCTAGAGATTGTGCAGAACCTCGATGTGTCCAGCAAAATCATAGAATTAGATATCACTTCTTATATCTGCTACAGCTTTACAGAACTCCTTTCTAGCACCAGCATCAGTATTCCCCCCCCCAAAAAAAAATGGCAACCCTAATGACACTGGAAAGAACGTTCTGAGAAGAAGGGAGAGATTGCTTCTCTCTGTTGAATCCTGGACTTTTCCCCTCACCCAGAACATGGCATAATGTGTTACTAGTGTAGGGTTACCAGGTCCCTCTTTGCCACCGGTGGGAGGTTTTTGGGGTGGAGCCTGAGGAGGGTGGGGTTTGGGGAGGGGAGGGACTTCAATGTCATAGAGTCCAATGGCCAAAGCCGCCGTTTTCTCCAGGTGAACTGATCTCTGTCGGCTGCAGGTCAGTTGTAATAGCAGATCTCCAGCTACTACCTGGAGGTTGGCAACCCAATTCTAGTGAGAGGAGTGGATTAAAAAAAAAGAAAATTTTATAAGGAGTTGGCAACAGTTTAATAATGGACTGGTGGCTTGAAATGAATTGGCTATGTCCAAAAGTTGTCTCTTCCGCCTGCAGGTGATAAAATATGGAAACAGAACCCCTGCTTACAGAGGTGTGGTTAACATAAAAGCTAGTGGAGGGGGAGGTTATAGATGGAGCGACCCAGAAGTAGAGAATCTAGTCTTTTTTTTAAAAAAAAAAAATGATTTGAAAAGGGCAATCGGTGCCTCTTCTACTCTCGGTCACTTTTCCACCCTTCCCCCACCCCCCGACATTTCTGTGTTTTACGGTAAATGGGTTTTGATTCTGAAGCAAATTGACCTTGAAATAAGTTCCAGGATTTGCCTAGTTCCACCTCCCCCCCCACACACACACACCATTTCGGCCTAGATACATTCGAAATGCACATTGTTCATTTAGCAAAGCTGAACGGCAGTCTTAAAAACATCCCAACTTTGGGCTTATTTCTTCCGAGGCTTTTGACCGATAAGGCACTCGGCAGAGGACCGAAGGAATGAACGCACAGACAAGACAAGCAGTTTATAATCACAGCAAGTTTGGCAGTCATCCTCATGGTACGTGCCACAAGGGAAGTGCGAGCGTGCCCCAAGAGTTTAAATAGGGTTGCCAGGACCCACTACACCACCAATGGGAGGTTTTGGGGGCAGAGCCTGAGGAGGGTGGGGTTTGGGGAGGGGAGGGACTTCAATGCCATAGTCCAATTGCCAAAGTGGCCATTTTCTCCAGGTGAACTGATCTCTATTGGCTAGAGATCAGCTGTAATAGCAGGAGGTTGGCAACCCTAAGTTTAAATAATCAAAGAACCCCTTCATGGAGGAGGGTGCCTACCGCAACTCTGCATGGTCTTACCTCCTTCCAGTCGTCCTCCACTGCTAACTGGGATGTATGTCTGGCTGAATCAACCAATCATTCCTAAGGCAGAGAGATGAGAGAATTGCCAGCTTTCACAGAAGGTTGCCCTGTTGTAACTCTGAGCTAGTCACCATTCTGGGCTCACCCCCTTCCACTCAGGAGGATGCTCAGAACAAGGACTCATGCAGAAACACAGGGGATGGAGTCCTCTGAGGATGGATCTACCTATTTTTAAAAAAATCTTGTTTTTCTTCCCATTTTATCCCCACAACAACTTGGTAACGTAGGTCAGGCTGAGGGAGAGTGACTAGACCAAAGTCACACAGTGAACATTTTGACTGAGAGCCAGTGTGGCGTAGTGGTTAAGAGCGGTGGACTCTAATCTGGAGAACCAGGTTTGTTTCCCCACTCCTCCACATAAAGCCTGCTGGGTGACCTTGGGCCAGTCACAGTTCTCTCTGAACTCTCTCAGCCCCACCTACCTCACAAGGTGACTATTGCGGGGAGGGGATGGGAAGGTGATTGTAAGCCGCTTCAAGACTTCTTAAAGGTAGAGAAAAGTGGGGTATAAAAACCACCTCTTCTTTATCTATTTATTATTTCCTCTTATTACCCCTCCGTGCCCAGCCAAAAACCAGGCTCAGAGGTGCTTACAAGAATATAAAAATCCTATTAATCAATAAAAGCATTAAAACATTTAAAATAGCCCTATAAGATAATATAAACATTATTCTAATTCATCTAAGGCACCTCTAAAGTGTAAAACTCAGAATGTAAACTTCAACTAGGTGAGTAGATGGAATAAATACCAGATTGAGTAGGCTACCATATTTGTTCTCTGATTATTATTCCCTTCTCACACTTGTTTGGAGGGTGAAAGTGGAGCATGCCGACAGTTCTGATTCAGAAACCAAGAGTTCCAGCTATCAGGAATTTGAGAAACACTGAAATGCAGACTGAGAAGAATTGCTTGGTTAGGTGGCACCCAATGCATGTGAAACGTGAGTTCGGCAGTGACCTATTTAAGGATGCTGCAAATGTCTGCAATTTTCTTCTCCCGTGGATTTGCGACGACCGATAAGCATCCCCACGATTTGACAATATTCTTGTCAGGCCCACATTACTCATTGTATCATAAAATAAATGTGCAACACTTCCAGCAAAATGACAACTTGCTTGACCCACTTTTGGGAGCGCACGCGAAGCCCGGAGGTGCGCATGAAATCTCTGGAGAAGTTGTGAAACCCAAATGACTTGGCGGAAAAGGATTCTTTGCCGTTTGATTACCTGTTGGGTGCGAGCAGATACTGATGGCGATGCTACCATAGGTTGACGATTGCGAAATAATTCCATCCGTGAGTTTTTACCCCTAGTGCCAAAAGAGAGGCAGGTTCTTTAAGATGTTTTCTCCTTTTTTTAAAGGAACAATCCTCATGTTATATGCATCTTTTCATCAGTGACAGTACAACATTTCTGTTTCCACAACTGAGCATATCTTAAGTTGGATTTGCATCATTTTAAGGGGCATTCTAGATACGATACCGGGAGGCTCATGAACAGAGTTCTTGGCATTTTCTCTAAACAGCAAGCATGTGGAGACCTGATTGGATCAGGTCTATGATATGATGGAAAGGCGAGGTTAAGGCTTCCTCTGGTGCTGTTTACCTGCCGTGAAACAGTGCCCCATTGGAGAAACACTCCAGAACTGATACGGCTACCTGACATTACCCAAACAGGACAAGTAGCAGCTCTGTGGGGCCATTTCAGTTCAGGAAGATTGCATGATGAAGGCTTAAGCCTTCCTTCATATCACAGCCCCAATCTGAATTGGGCTGGCATTCTCTTGTTGTTTGAAAGGGGGGAATGAACAAAGAGGGATGTACTCAAGGACATCCCAATGACCTCTGCTTTGGCCCTAACCATCTTACAGTCCATTTCTGAGCTCTGGGGCCGAATGAGCTCAGGAGGCATGTAAGTGGCCACCCCGGTGACTTGTGCTTCTGAGAGAGGCATGGATGCTGGCATTGGGGTGCCCACGCCGGCCTCCCTGCGCTGGACCTGGGAGGCTGGCTTGGCCTCCTGACGGCATCCCAATGGCACAAGTCCCCATGCTGTCATCCCAGGAGGCATTCCTGGGGTGTTCTGGGGGGCGGAGTTGCCAGTAGGCAGCTTCCTGCCCCTTTCAGGCTGGGAACGCCCTCCCTTTGAAACAGCATTGCTGTGCCAGGTTTTTCCTGGCACAGCCTCGCTGTTCTCAATGGGGGGAAATTGCCTATATATATATATTTTTTAAAAAAAAAAAACCTTACAAAGGCTTTTTTAAGCCTTTTGGCAGCCAGGGAACCTTTTTGGAGGCACCTTGGTGGTGCCTTGACTACGCCATCCCCAGCTGCCGAAAGGCTCAGGAATGAGCTGGTGGTTTCCCCTAAAGAATCCTGGGAATTGTTGTATAGGGATCTCCAGGGCAGGGTATAAATAAAAGCTTATGTTTTTGTTGTTGTTGTTGGTAGTAGTAGTATTTCCTGTAAAAAAATTGTTAGTCTTTAAGGTGCTATTAGACTCAAGTTTGAGCCTCAACTGCAGTAATCCATGCATAGGATTGCACTGCTAGTCATTAGACAGATCCCTGCCTGACAAGAACCTGCCATAAGTTTGCACATTTTACTCTGAGCCCATAGTCTGCTAGTATGTTAGCTGTGTGCAGGAATCCACTACAAGACCAGTTGTGCTGCCAGGTTTGATTTCTGCTTCCCAGTCTGTCATTCAATAGAGGTTTAGTTGATGTAGCAATTTGAGCATCATTTCAGGCTTGGGTGCTTCGTCTGCTGGTTTACTGGAGGTCATTTAACTCAGGAATTGGGGATATATTGGAATTGACTGTATTTTTGATTGGATTTATCTCTTTGATCTTTCTGCCTTTTGTGGTTTTGGACTATCTCGGCAGGTCCCATTAATGCAGCGCTGGAAATCGAAAACATCTTTTCCACAGCTTGGGTGGAAAGGAGAAAGCGGATCCTGAACCTTTTATCTTTGTGCAGAAACAGGGGTTTCAGTAGAAGCAAATTTTTCTCACTGCACCATAACTGTCCCTGTAATCCAAATTTCGCACAGCGCAAACTTTCGCAAACAGAGGCTTGATCTTTACGCTATTTTCCTGTCAAATTAATTTCTGCCCTGTCTTGTGATCCAAAACGATCCCAATGCCATTTAAACAAAATGCAATCAAAGCCATTTCAAACATTTTTTAAAAAAACCAAATCAATAAAAACATAGAGTCAAAGTCACCGATCGATGGTGACCTGTGGGTCGCCCATTGCTCTAAAGTGGTACAAACATTGATGGCTGTGTAATTGATGGCACAGTCTGTGCCTGCAGAAAGTCTATGTGCTGCACAGTAATACATTACCAACTTGGAAGGCTTTAAGAAAGGAGTGTACATGTTCATGGAGGAGAGGGGCATTCATGGCTACTAGTTGAAATTGCTATTAGTCATGATGCATACCTATTCTCTCCAGGATTAGAGGAGCATGCCTATTATCTTAGGCGCTGTGGAACCACAGGCAGGATGGTGCTGCTGCAGTCATCTTGTTTGTGGGCTTCCTAGAGGCACCTGGTTGGCCACTTTATGAACAGACTGCTGGACTTGATGGGCCTTCTGATCCAGCATGGCCTTTTTCATGTTCTTATTACATAATCTGCAACCCTAGGGTGTTTACTTGAGAGTAAGGCACACTGGGACACACTTCCAAGTGCAGCTGCACAGAATCAGGCTGTTGGTATTTTGTTGTTGTTGCTGTTTAATTTTATTGTAGGCAAATGCAAGTTCATGCAGGCAATAGTTATCAAGAAGAAGAAGAGTTGGTTTTTATATGCCAATTTTCTCTACCTTTTAAGGAGAATCAAACCGGTTTACAATCTCCTTCCCTTCCTCTCCCCACAACAGACACCTTGTGAGGTAGAAGAGGCTGAGAGAGTTTGGAGAAAACTGTGACTAGCCCAAGATCACCCGGCTGGCTTCATGTGGAGGAGTGGGGAAACCAACCTGGTTCACCAGACTAGAGTCTGCTGCTCATGTAGAGGAGTGGGGAATCAAATCCAGGTCTCCAGATTAAAGTCCACCGCTCCTAACTACTACACCACGCTGGCTCTCAAAGGGAAATAAGCACAACAGAATATCATTTGATATTTGTTACTGTCTCAGCACATTAAAAAGCCAATGGCCAAATAAATAAGGAAGCAATGTGAGAAGAACATACTGAGAAGTAGGGTTGCCAGCCTCCAGATGGGGGCTGGAGTTCTCCCAGAATTACAACTGATCTCCAGATTACAGAAAACAGTTCCGCTGGATAAAACAGAAGCTTCAGAGGGTGGATTCCATGACATCAAATCTGTGGAGAGCTCCCTCCTGTCCCCAAGTTCCACCTTCCACAAGCTCCATTCCCAAATCTCAAGGAATTTCCCAAGTTGGGGTTGGCATCCCTACTGACAAGGCATATTAATATATATTGCAATCAGTCAAATATATAAGATGTATTCAAATAATGCAGTAGGACATTTCACAGGAATACTGAGTACTTCGTTCAGTTTTGGGCACCACAGTTTAAGAAGGATGTAGACAAGCTGAAACGTGTCCAGAGGAGGGCAACAAAGATGGTGAGGGGTCTGAAAAGTCCTATGAGGAAAGGTTGAAGGCTACAAATAAATAAATAAATAATCATTAGTAGTAGTAGTAGGTGGTGGTGAGGGTAGTCTATTGGTCTGATCCAGGAAGACTCCTCTTAGCTTCTTAATCCTCTCAAATCAAGGCTCAACTTGCGTATTTGTCTACAATCGCCACTCAAAAGCTATGGATTGTTTTTTTTTAAAAAAACTGTGTAAAGGAGTATGTTGTTGCAGGGGGTTAATCCCCAGTTTGCCTGTTAAATCTCAGCTGGATGATTCTCGCTCAAAGTTCTAGCAATACTATTTTTGAAAGTGCAGGAGCGGTCATATCTAATTAGTGATTTCTTTATGGAATGTAAAGTTCAGAGTGATTTTTTTTCTGGGAAGGCTTTGATGGTCCTCTGATAGCTTCCCGGAGCCTTTATCATTAGGCCTAGGTGCTTATAATAGAGGGCATGTTAAATCTCAATTTCTTTGTTAATGCAATTTTGCTCTCTTTTGGTTGTTGTGTTTTCTCTCTCTCTTTCTCTCTCTCTTGAAATCCAGTGGAGAGAAAAAAAATACTACCTTAATGAACTCTGCATTAATCGCCTATGTCAAATCCTTGCGCTAACAAGCAAACGAAATCAAACAGGCTCCCCCAGGGAGAAGCGGCAAGTCAACACACCATCCATTAAAATGGTAATTTTGCATTTTCCAGCAAGAAGGCTGTCGCTTCATGCCCTTGTGCCTCTTGCTAATGCTTTGGTCTTTAAATTATGGCATTAGGAATGTACACAAACATTCACACATAATTCCCCCCTCCTTCATATTTGTCTTGGTGAAAGGTTACAAATACCAACCATAGTTATGTTGAAAAGGGGGGAAGTAGAATTGTAAATGAAAAATAAGATCTGGTGAAATTCTTATTAAGTTGTAGTCAAACTACTGAGGGTTTTCAGAGATGGGAAAATAATGGAGGGAGAGTGAATTTGTTGATAGTTTGAGAAAACTCAGGTCATTTTGTTGCC
Source organism: Euleptes europaea (assembly GCF_029931775.1). Lineage (NCBI taxonomy): Eukaryota > Metazoa > Chordata > Lepidosauria > Squamata > Sphaerodactylidae > Euleptes > Euleptes europaea. The sequence continues at coordinate 11,172,540 of NC_079325.1, read as the reverse complement.
AAAGTTTCAGTGGTATTTTAAAGAATTTTTCTACATATTTTTGGGTTTGATGTTGAGACAAATAAGGATCCAGTGTGGCCTAGGGGGTTAAATTCCCAGCTAATCCATGAACCTCACTGGGCGACCTTGGGCCAATGGCATTCTCTCTGCCTTTGCCTATCTCACATGGTCGTTTAGTGGATAAAATGGGGAAGGGGGGGAATGGAGAAATGTGTCTGCCCCTGAGCTCCTTGAAGAAAGGATGGGATAAAAATGTACTCGAAAGAGAAATAGATACAAATAAATCTTTATAGAGGGAGGGAATGAGAATGAAAAAAATATTTCCTGAGAACATCTTTAATTGTATGAATATGCACCTTTATCGATCCTTTGCAATTGCATTATTTTTCTAACAGCTGCTAATGCAGCATAATTTCTCCCTTTTGTAACTCTGTCATTCTCCTTCCTAGATTTCATTTTTTCAAACATTTTTACCTGCCTCTCTCGAAGATGATATTCTTGGCTGCTCCAAAAAACAAGCAGAATACAATGGATCCAACCCAATTAGGGTAGCCAAGTTCAGGTTGAGAAATTCCTGGAGAACTAGCAACTGGGGAGGACAGATTCTGGGAAGAGGAGAGACATCGGTGGGGTATAAGGTCATAGAACCCTAATCTTGGTGCATAGAACCCTAATCCACTGGTACAGTAAAAGGGCCATGTTTTTACCTGTCCTCCTCTTCTGTCCTGGGAGGCAGAGCATGTGTGGTCAGTCCGGGAGATAAGTTAAGGCAGGGACAGGATGTTGTGCATGCTTGCTTTCTAAGATTTTGGGATGGAATGACTGGACCAAAATGGTCCAAGCTAGTAAATACCCCCAACAGGCTTCTGTTTCCTATTCTCTCCAGGATCAGAGAAGCATGCTTATTGTATTAGGTGCTGTGAAACACAGGCAGGGTACTGCTGCAGTCATCTTGTTTGTGGGCTTCCTAGTGGCACCTGGTTAACCACTGTGTGAACAGACTGCTGGACTTGATGGATCTTGGTCTGATCCAGCATGGCTTTTCTTATGTTCTTATGTTCCTTCCTAACCCTGCAAAGAGCATCCATGGTTCGGATCCAGTGCTGGTATCAAAAGTCAGTGAAGCAGGTCAAAACTTGACTTCCTGTCCAAAGGTCTACCTGACTCAGTGGTTCATTTCAACTTTAATTTTGAGTCAGTGCATGTCTCGGTGGTAGAGCACCTTGTTTTGTAAGAAAGTCCTAGGTTCAATCCGTGGCTTCTCCAGTTAAAAGGATTAAGTAGTAGGGGATGGGAAAGACCTCAACCTGAGATGCTGGAGAGCTGCTGCCAGTCAGACTATCCTGGCTTTGTTAGACCAAAGATCTGACTCAATATAAGGCACCTTCATGTATATGAGTGTTCCTATGATCTCTGGCCCAGACTAGCCTGATCTTGTAGATCTCGGCTGCCAAGCGGGGTTGACCCTGGTTAGTATTTGGATGGGAGACCACCAAGGATTTCCAGGGTCATTATACAGAGGAAGGCTATGGCAAACTACCTCTTGTAGTCTCTTGCCTTGAAACCCCTACAGAATTACCATAAGTCAGCTGTGACTTGATGGCACCTCACACACACACACACACGTGTGTGATCTCTGCTGTGCTCCATTTTAATACCAGACAGTTGCTATTTCTTAGAAATGAATGGTTAGAGAATGAAACGGAAGTGAAGCTTTGGTGGACCATGATTTAGTGTTACAGAGTAGTGGCTATATGCATATGGAGCCATTTATCAGTTACTTTTTTCTGTCTGGAGGAATCTACTAAATTAAAATAAGGGCAAGGGAGCCCACAGAGCTACTCTGCCACCTTCCTGTCCAAGCATGATAGAAATCCAGCCTGATTCTCCTTCAGGGAGAATTGCCAATAGGGCTAGCGCACATGAAGCAGGACTGCAGAATCAGGATTGATGGTAGGGCATCTTTCAAGTAAATGGTATCTCCAAACACTTTCCAGAGTTAAATGATACAAGACGGCTGATAATATATGGTGTATGTTACAGGGGGAGAAAATGGCGTGAAGATATTGCGCTGAGAATAAATTAAAGGCTTCCATCACCCCTCCCCCAATCCATAATGCCTAGCGAGCGAGGAGAAGGTAGAAAGAAAAAAGGGAGATGCTGTACAAAGGAGAGCTGTAAAAGAGACAGAGAGTCACTCAACAAGAAGCCCACCAGTCCTAAGTAGCTTTTATCCAATAAAGGTAATGAGAGTAGAAGGAAGAATAGGCCAGGTATCCATGCCTTGGGTATTTTTTGGATTCCGTTCCTGCTTTCTGTTTTTCCATTTACCTGAGCAAAACAGCAGATAATTGTTGTCATAGAATCATAGAGTTGGAAGGTACCACCAGGGTCATCTAGTCCAACCCCCTGCACAAAGCAGGAAATTCACAGCTACCTCCCCCACACACCCCCAGTGATCCCTACTCCATGCCCAGAAGATGGCCAAGATTCCCTCCCTCTCATGATCTGCCTAAGGTCATAGAATCGGTATTGCTGACAGATGGCCATGTAGCCAAAGGTCGTAGAATCAGCATTGCCATCTATCATCTGCTTTAAAACCTCCAGATAAGGAGAGTTTACCACCTCCCGAGGAAGCTTGTTCCACTGAGGAACCACTGTCTAGACAGAAACTCTTTTGGAATTATTTCAACCTGTTGGTTGTGGCCCAACCTTCTGGGGCAACAGAAAACAACTCGGCACCCTCCTCTATATGACAGCCCTTCAAGTACTTGAAGATGGTTATCATATCACCTCTCAGTCTTCTCCTCTTCAGGCTAAACATACCCAGCTCCTTCAACCTTTCCTCATAGGACTTGGTCTCCAAACCCCTCACCATCTTTGTTGCCCTCCTCTGGACACGTCCCAGCTTGTCTACATCCTTCTTAAATTGCCCAAAACTGAACATGGGGGCAGACAGGAAGTATTAAACAGATTGTGCTTCCTGTTTGCGTTTGGCAATGTCAGTGGTCCTCATCACTCCAACACAACAGTTGTACATTTCATGTGAGATCTGTTTGTGTGTGAGTGCATGTGAGATACAGAGAGGGAGAAGGAGAGAGAATATAAAAGTCCCACTTTAGACTGCAAATAATTTTGGACAGGAAGTGTAAGGTGTTTGTATTGCTAGTAGGGAAACACCAACCAAGGCCATCTTGGACATTTCATTAGTTTAGGGTCAGCATGTTATAAACTGCTCTGAGATTCTGTCTGAGAAATGATGTGCACACAGTTCTATCAAATACAGAGTTGATTTCAGTGGCACCTGGAGATCTCCCGCTATTACAATTGATCTTCAGATGACCAAGATCCACCTGCTTTGGAGGATGGACTCGGTGACATTATACCCCACTGAGGTCCCTCTTTTCCCCAAACCCTGCCCTCTTCTGGCTTCACCCCCAAATCTCCAAGTATTTCCCAATCCAGAGTCGGTAACCCTAGCTATGGAACACAGTCTCTCCTGGCTGCTTATCCCATTCCTCCTCCTCCTGCTTCTGATCACAGCCACCAAAGCCTGCTTTTTCTCCTTTACAAAGTCAACAGACTTCTGAACGTGTCTCCTGCCAGTGTGATGTAGTGGTTAAGAGTGATGGTTTGGAGTGGTGGACTCTGATCTGGAGAACCAGGTTTGATTCCCCACTCCTCCACATGACCGGCGGACGCTAATCTGGTGAACCGGATTGGTTTCCCCACTCCTACACATGAAGCCAGCTGGGCGACCTTGGGCTAGTCACAGTTCTATTAAGAGCTCTCTCAGCCTCACCTATCTCACAGGGTGTCTATTCTGGGGAGGGGAAGGGAGGGGAAGGTGATTGTAAGCTGGTTGGATTCTGCCTTAAGTGGTACAGAAAGTTGGCATATAAGAACCAACTCTTCTTCTCCTTCCTATGTAACATCTGATCTGCCCCTTCAAAAGGTTTGCTAGGACATAATTTTGGGGACCCTTAGGGGAGAGAATCACAGGTAAATGTCAAAACTCTTTGTGGGGATAACTGTTGGAAAGGTGGGGCACTAAACCAAGAAGCATCACCCTTCCCCAGCTGAGCAATATCATGTCTCTTGGCATGAGTTTGTAAATCACTCTGTGAATATGCAGCAAGTTTTTCTCGTCAGCACATCTCAGGAACGCGGTTTTGTTTGTGGTTTCTTAATTCCCGCTTTCCCCTCTGATAAGATAATGAGATGTGAATGTTCGGTGTGTTGACAAGCTGCTGTCCTACAGCGGGAGAGAGCCCCAGAGTTCTCTGAACTGTGAGAGAAGATTAATTAATGCTAAAAGACAGAGCTTGATGTGGCAATGAAATCTCGATTATAATAATCTCTAATTATCTTGTTGCACAAGTGTCTTGTCATTTCCAGGTGTCTTTCAGCTACACTTCGTATCTCTTTCCCTCTCACCCTCACCCCTCAAAAATATCAACTCAGTTTGAAATCATTTGAGAACATTAAATGAATCGGGGAAAGATCCAGGAAGATGCTTCAGCCCTCTTCAGGGTAGGGTTGCCAGCAATGGCTTGACAAATGCCAGGAGATTTGGAGGGTGATGCCTGGGAACGGTGCAGTTTTGGAAGCATGTGATGTCACTTCTGGCTGAAACTCAAGGAATTTCCTCTAATCTCTATGGTAAAGGCTACAGAGACATGGGGAAATTCCTAGAGTGTTGCTATGGAGGTAAAATTTCTACCATTTTTTTTCTCCCACTCCTCAATTTTTTGAGGCAAGGGATTGGGGCCAAGGGTGGGGCTTTTTGTGCATGTGTAACTGCCATCAAGTCGCTTCCGACTCATGGTGACCCTATGAATCAATGTTCTCCAAAACATCCTATCCTTGCTCAGATCTTACAGACTGAGGGCCGTGGCTTCCTTTATAGTCAATCCATTTCTTGTTGGGTCTTCCTCTTTCCTGCTGCCTCCCACTTTTCCTAGCATGATCGTCTTTTCCATTGACTCTTGTCTTCTCATAATGTGACCAAAGTACGACAGCCTCAGTTTAGTAATTTTAGCTTCTAGGGTCAGTTAAGGTTGATTTCATCTATAATCCACTGATTTTTTTTTTTTTGGCAGTCCACGGTATCTGTAACACTTTCTTCCAACACCACATTTCAAAGGAATCTACTTCCTTCCTATCAGCTTTCTTCATTGTCCAACTTTCACACCCATACATAGTAATAGGGAATATGATGGCATGAATGAACTTGATCTTGGTTGCTAGGGACACATCCTTACACTTAAGAATCTTTTTACCTGCTGCGAATAGTCAAATGGCAAGCCTTTTTCATGGTAAGAGACACAAGTGCATATAAGCAATGTGAAATGAGAGCAATTGATGAGTGACCTATTCAGAAACAGGGACTTCAGAGTCCAAATGGCTAATTGTATGGCCATAGTTTGCAGATTGTTTGTAAATCAAGAAAAGGCATGATTGTACTCTAGGTCTATCCCTAGCATGCTAGTTTTCTACAGTCAGAGAGTATTTCTATGTTAGGAGCATGCAATTGCACATTTGCTTATTCATTTGGTTATTTGTTCATTTGCACTATCAACATTCTGCTGACGAACTGAACATAATTCAGATGGCTGACAATCATTCACAAATAATACAATAATACCAATAGCATTAAATGCAATCATTATGAGAAGTATATGACTCCAGCAACAATTAATTTTTAGGATTAAATGTAGTCCATTTTAATTCAGCTACTCTGTTGTGTGTGTGTGGTGAGGTAGTTTCCTCTTGCAAAACCGCAAGACCCCCTTGTACAGAAAGACCCCCCTTCCAAAAATTTAATATATTTTGCTAGGGAACAAAGATGCTGGTGGTATTCCATCATTATTATGGTGTACCTTCTGCTTGAGCATGTTCAAGTATGAGATAGTCAAAAAAGGCAAGAGTCCAGTAGCACCTTAAAGATTAACAAAAATATTTTCTGGTAGGGTATGAACTTTCGTGAGCCACAGCTCACTTCTTCAGATACAGCTAGAATGTGAATCCATCGGTCTTTAAGTAGAGGAACAGTATGTAAATGTGAATAGCAGGCTTGATGGGATTAGGTGTGATATGCAGAAGAGTCTGTGATGTCCAGGGGAGAGATGGGTGTGGAGAAATCAGCATTGGTAATGGGCCATGAATGCAAAGTATGAGATGTATTGCTGAAATAGGCATTCTTCAGGTTTGGTTCTACTTTATGCTTTCCTCCCACATTTCAGGGAATGGTAAAGATAATCTTCCTGATGGCCAGCGTGGTATAGTGGTTAAGGACAGTGGTTTGGAGTGGTGGACTGTGATCTGGAGAACCGGGTTTGATTCCCCACTCCTCCTCCACATGAGTGGTGAAGGCTAATCTGGTGAACTGGATTTGTTTCTCCACTCCTACCCATGAAGCCAGATGGGTGACCTTGGGCTAGTCACACACACTCAGCCCCACCTACCTTACAGGGTGTCTGTTGCGGAGGGGAGGGAAGGCGATTGTAAGTCAGTTTGAGTCTTCCTTAAGTGGTAGAGAAAGTTGGCATCTAAAAACCAACTCTTCTTCTTCTTCTTCTTCCTCCCTGACCTGAGATTGTCAGCTGAGCTGTTGAAGGTCAATAGGAACTGGAAGTAGCCCTTCTCTCTTTCCACATGAGCTAGATTTGTGTGTGTGTAAAGTGCCGTCAAGTCACAGCTGACTTATGGCGACCCCTTTTGGGGTTTTCATTGCAAGAGACTAACAGAGGTGGTTTGCCAGTGGCTTCCTCTGCACAGCAACCCTGGTATTACTTGGTGGTCTCCCATCCAAATACTTAGGGGTATTTAAAAAAAATTCACAACAGTTCACAACAACCAGCGTGGTGTAGTGGCTAAGAGTGGAGGACCCCAAACCGGGGAACCAGGTTTGATTCCTTACTCCTCCACATGGGCAGCTGACTCATATCTGGTGAACCGGGTTGGTTTCCCCCCTCCTACACTTGAAGCCAACTGAGTGACCTTGGGCTAGTCACAGTTCTCTTTGAGCTCTGTCAGCCTCATCTACCTCACAAGGTGTCTGTTGTGGGGAGAGGAAGGGAAGGAGATTGTAAACTGGTTTGATTCTCCTTAAAAAAGTAGAGAAAATAGCGTTCTTCTTCTTGTCTTTAATCTCCAAGAAGCTTTTGGAACTAAAGTAATATGGATCAGGCACAAGTTCATGGTGAGGGGAAAGACTCTTTTCTTCTAAAAATACCCTCCTCAGCCAAACAGAATGATCCCTAGCCTACTCTTCACTCTTGTGCTTTGTGCCTTGAAAGTCAATAAATAGATTGGAAGCTATTTCAAAGGAAGGAACTGAGCAAGCCCCAGAACCAAAGGGCCTCATGAAAATTTGAACTAAGACCTCATGATGGGCTAATAAGCCCCTAACTTTCTTTAAACTGAAATGAGACCCGAGCACTGAGATTAATGAGGAGGACGCAGAGATTGTTAACCTCTCTTCCTGAACTGAAGTATTCCCTCCAAAGGCCTTGCTAATTTGTCCCTGGTTTCATTTCTGGACTTCTTGTGCTGGTAGCCAGGCACAAATGAAGAAAACAAGAAGCTATTGAGAGGAAGCCCCATAGGCCTCTTTTAACAACCTTTAGGTAGGGATTGTTAAAGAAAGACCTGCCAAATCAATACTGCAGAGGTATGTTTCTATAGAAGAAGAGGAGGAAGAGGAGGAGGTGCTTTTCATATTCCGACTTTCTCTACCACTTACAGTGCATTCCTGAGCCACACCAGCAGCCAGGACGAAAAACCTCTGGAGGCTGGTGAAGGGCTGCATCGGCGCAAGGGCCCACAGCACTGGCGTCTGGGCGGCGAACACCAGCATTTGTGGCCCCAGTGCTGGCATGCAGGCCCAGGCCCGTATGCTGACGGAGCCTTTTGCCGGCTTCCGGACACCGGCAAAGGTCGCGGCAGCATCCCAGGAGGCATTCCCAGGGCGTCACGACATCCCAAGAGGTGTTCCTGGGGTATCATGATACCGGGGGCGGGGGCCCCATTAGGCAGCGTCCTAAGCCGTTACGGCTTGGGGACAACCCCATAAGAACATAAGAAAGGCCCTGCTGGATCAGACCAAGGCCCATCAAGTCCAGCAGTCTGTTCTCACAGTGGCCAACCAGGTGCCTCTAGGAAGCCACAAATAAGATGACTGCAGCAGCAACATCCTGCCTGTGTTCCACCACACCCAAAATACTAGGCATAAAAGGTGGTGTATCTCTCATGCAACCCTAGGCGGGTTGCATGGATTTTTGGCACTGGGCAGAGGGATGCAGCGCTGCTGCGTTGCCCCCTAAGCCCGGTGCAGGCATTCTTCTTAGGTATGCACGGTTAAGGGAGAATCAAACCGGCTTACAGTCACCTTCCCTTCCTCTCCCCACAACAGACACCCTGTGAGCTAGGTGGGACTGAGAGAGCTCTAAGAGAGCTGTGACTAGCCCAAGGTCATCCAGCTGGCTTTATGTGTAGGAGCGGGGAAACAAATCCAGTTCACCAGATTAGTCTCTGCCACACATGTGGAGGAGTAGGGAATCAAACTCGGTTCTCCAGATCAGACTCTACCACTCTTAACCCATATACCATGTTGGCTCTTCACACTGGTTTAATCCTGTCCTTGGTCTGGGTGGCTTTGGGAAGAGCTGGAATTAATATTTGCAAGAAACCCATGATAAAATGCCAACTTCCAAATGAGGCCTGGAGATCTCTAGGAATTACAGCTGATCTTCAGATTAGAGAGCAGTTTCTCTGGAGAAAAATGGCTGCTTTGGAGAATAGTCTGTATGGCATGATACCCTGTTGAGGTCCCTTCCTTCCCCAAACTGTGACCTCTCCAGGTTCCACCCCCAAATCTCTAGTAATTTCCCAACGCAAAGCTGGCAGCCCTACTTATGATTGCACTTCTGTGATGGGCTTCAGAAGTAGACCCACCGCTCTGGTCCCTGCCCTCAATCAGTGGAGCAGCGGAAGCAAAACTGGAGGAGGGGGAAATTATGTTGCATGACAGCATGATGTCACTTCCACATAGAGAGGGGGAGAATTTCTAGAGTGTCATGTGACACGATTTCCCCCCAAATTCTCTTGCCAAATATGTTCCTCTGCAGATGTATCTCTAAGGACAGATAAAGGCACGTGGACTTTCAGTAACTGTGGGTTCAGCATCCAAACTATGGCTTGCGTGTTATGAATGAGCCACCAGACCCACAAAGAGCTTTCATGATATTGTGGATGCATTACTTATCAAGGATTCTCTCTTTCATCTGGGAGTCATTGAGAATACAGTGATCAGCTGCAAGCACAATGGAAAGAATGTGAAATGAATTTAAATCTCAAATTGTATATTCATATTTTACTGTACATTATTTTATTTTAGCTTTTATAGATTTATTGATAGGCTCCATTGTCATTGGAATTATACAAGTGGTAAAACGGTCTTGCTATTATCATGAATTTGTCCCCTGGTGTTGCCCGATTGAAAATTGTTTTCTTCTTCACTTGAATGTTTTCTATATGTGAATATACATTTTACTGGTCAAAGACCGTAACAATAATGAAAATAATAAAAGTAAAGCAGTGACCAGGTGGGAAATGATCAATGCATGTACATGCCTATGGACTGGATCCAGCTGGCATTTTTACTAAATCTTGCCCAATTCCCCTCTTTATTCATGCTCCTTTCAAGCACGGGTTTGTTTCATGCCGGTCCCAGTCTTTTTAAAATGTATTTACTTCATTGGGTCCCAATGGGGACCCAGAGCAGCTAGCTTATATTGTTCTCCTCCATTTTATCCTCACAACAACCCTGTGAGGTAGGTTAGGCTGCAAGTGTGTGACTGGCCCAAGATCACCCGCCAAGCTTCCCTGGTAAAGTGGGGATTCAAACCTGGATCTCCCTAATCCTAGTCTAATGCTCTGACCGCTACACCACATTGGCTTCCCCCGCCATAGCCTTTTTGGTTGGCCAAAGTAAAGATTTTGCCCCCATTTTGCACCTGTGAAAAAGCTGGCTGGATCCAACCCTATGAAATGAAATGAAAAGAGTTTAATACGATCCAAGACCAGCATAAAAACATACCGATCCAACCGTATGTGTGGGACCATCTCTAGGTTAGGTCTCCCTCTCATTTTTTATGAAGCTGCCTTATACTGAATCAGACCCTTGGTCCACCAAAGTCAATATTGTCTACTCAGACTGGCAGCGGCTCTCTAGGGTCTCAGGCAGAGGTCTTTCACATCACCTACTTGCCTAGTCCCTTTAACTGGAGATGCCGGGGATTGAACCCAGGACCTTCTGCATGCCAATCAGATGCTCTACCACTAAACCACAGCCCCTCCCCATGATGTCAAAGCAAACAATAATAAGAGGCTGAGCCTTGGTGACTTCTTGAAGTCCCTAAGAGAAGCCCGGCAGATGTAAGACTAATGAACAAATCATCCAGCCTTGTGGCCTCGGCTTAGTTTCCAGCCCTAGCCTTTTCTTCCCTTGAAATAAGCGCCACACAGGTGGAATCCTTATTGAAAAACCAATATACAGAGTTATATATAAATAGGGGTCAGATTCTCAGACATAGTTTATGACCCTAGGCAATACTCTTTCATTATCTTGTGCTCCGGCTCTTTATCTGGCCTTTAAAATCTAAGGACTCCGACGCAGAGCCTGTATTCTCCTCCGCGCTGCCTTTCCATTTGAAAGCGAAAATTGAAGGAAAAACAGGTAGCTGCAGTGCCAAATGCTTTAGTTCTAAACAAATCTTCTGGTTCTGCTGCAAACCCTCCTAACCCTCTGCCTAACTCTCCACTTTCATCCTTGCGCAGACACACACACTGCGCTGCTCCTTCATTCAAACTGGGCCGCCCTCTTTTCCCAGCGATATAGGTTCTGTGACTATGGCTGAAAGTTAAAGGAGAAAGTGCCAAAGCAGGACTACAGCTGAACATCACGAAGACAAAAGTACAATACAATCTCCTTTATTGGCATAAATTCAAAACATAGGGTGTCTACATAGTAACATAGAATTGTTGCACTTGAGCATTTCTGACAAAGGTAGAACATAAATAGATAAAAGAGATGCTAGAATTAGTAAAAGCCCTCTAATTAATTTGTTGGCGAACATTCACAGCAAGTCTCAGAAATTGTGCCACTTTCTCCAATATAACAGGAGAGTGATTATTCAGGAAAAAAACAAGTATTAAGAAAATCAGGGGAATTTGACTTTTTTGTCAAAATAGGGCCAAGAAATTTGCTGCGAATTTCTGCATAAAATCTACAGTGGAGTAAGACATGTACAATTGATTCAATACAGTTATTACCACAGGGGCAAAGTCTCTCTGAAAGGGGAATTTTCTGAAATAAGACAAAAGTAATGACAAAAAAGTAATAAGACAAAAAAATAAGACTACAGGAGAATTACTCAACTTTAAGGTTGACAGTGAGGAAATTGAAATTGTTCCTTTCTATTCCTTGGCTCCATCATCAACCAAAAGGGAGACGGCAGCCAAGAAATCAGAAGGAGATTGAGACTGGGGAGGGCAACCATGAAGGAGCTAGAAAAGTTTCTTAAGTGTAAGGTGGCAACCAAGATCAAATTAATTCATGCCATAGTATTCCCTATTACTATGTATGGGTGTGAGAGCTGGACAATGAAGAAAGCTGATAGGAAGAAAGTAGATTCCTTTGAAATGTGGTGTTGGAGGAGAGTGTTACAGATACCGTGGACTGCGAAAAAATAACAACAAATCCGTGTGTTATAGATCAAATCAACCCTAGAAGCCTAAATGACTAAACTGAGTCTATTGTACTTTGGTCACACTATGAGAAGACAAGAGTCACTGGAAAAGACAATCATGCTAGGAAAAGTTTGAAGGCAGCAGGAAAATAGGAAGACCCAACAAAAGATGGATTGACTCTATAAAGGAAGTCATGGCCCTCAGTTTTTAAGAACTGAGCAAGGGTGTTAAAGACAGGATGTTTTGGAGGACATTGATTCATAGGGTCACTATGAATCGGAAGCAACTTTACAGCAGTTAACACACACACATATAGGTTCTACTTCACATATAAGACCATTCCAACCTTATGTGCCTGTTTAATCATGTGACTCGATACAGAGCTACTGTAGTCCGTGGGCTTAGACCGGCATAGTTCTCCATAGGCTTGCCCTGCGAGGCTGTTAACAAATAAGCATTAAGAAGAGGGAAAGTATTTGGGACGCATCAACCCTTCCCAAATGTTTGTTCCAATAATTCTACCTTGCCATGTGTGGGACACTCCAGGCACAAAGGAGGGTGTGCATTTTTCACAAGGGTACGGTTTTCTGAATTGTTGTTTTGCTCATTAGCATAATTGCACATCATTCTCCATTAATAGTCATAGAGACCTGGCTTAATTGCAGAAGATTCCCCATTAAAAAGAAGCGTCCAAGCTTAATTGGATTTGGAACAGAGTTGAAAGCCTTGTCTTTTTTTTTTTTATAATTGTATTGAAGCTCATATAGTATATACAGATTCTTACCCTTATTAAAAACTAATTCAGAGAACGATTCCTAGTATGGGGCGGGGGAGTGGATTAATTTTGGATAGTTTCCCAGTCAGAAGCTTATGATTTATCCTATTATTTATTCTGTCCCATTTGATAGACTATTGTTCATACTTCCCAGCCCTAGGCACTGGTAATGAGTTACCATTTTGTTTTTAGTTTTGGTTTTTTGTTTTGTTTTTTGGGAGGGAAGAGAGCTCTATGGTAACTGTTCAGAAACTCTTTCCTTTTGAGGGGACGCTTATCTGCAACTCCAAATATGTGGTTTTCTCTTTGGGAAATCACAAATATTTGCTATATTCTTTATCATGCAGAGTAAAATATATATATTTTATGAGTGAGTCAGGTTTGCAACCAAGTCATATGGTATCTGAGCAAACATGGCTTCTGCAGACATTGGCCAGTAACCAACTACACTGTTCTGATGGAAAGACATTTCCGGTTATGGAAGAGGTGGTAATTTCCTCTGATTCCACCTTCCCATGGCAGACTCCCACTTTGTCCCCTATGTTGTTCTAGGGGGTCCCCTCACCTGCAGGAATAAAATTTTGAGGGCCTCTGTGAGCTTGAGCAGGAACTGTGGAAAATTCCCACTCTCAAAGTCCACAAATAGTTGGATATGCATCACTTTCTTCTTCTTTTTTTTTTTAAATAAATAGTTTTATTCATTTTAGAGGGGTACAGGAATGGAAAAAGGTGAATGGACAGATAGGGGAAGGTTGTACAATTCATTGTGTGTCAGTGCCCGTCTAAACCCATCTACATTTCTGATTTGGTTGTCATTGTTATTGTTATAATAGCTGGTCTTTTTGGAGACGTGGGGGGTGAAGGGGTAAAGCATGGGGAGTAGGGGGATGGTACTTGTGTTGCGGACCTTCGACCCCCCCGTCTGGTTTTGCACTTGGTGGTACTACGTGTAAAGGGCACAAAGGAATATCTTGGGTGCAACTTGAACCTCTGTGTTTTGAATAGATCTAAAATAGCAAGAAAACACAGCCAAACTTGCACACGTCTTTGTCTGACAAGGACGGAATTGTCTACTCTGATAGGCGGCATCTTTCCAGTGTCTCAAGCTGAGGTCTTTCACATCACCTATTGGTGATACATTTAGGGTTGCCAACTCCAGGTTGGGAAATTCCTGGAGATTTGAGGCTGGAGGCTGGAGAAGGACCTTGGCGGGGTTATAATGTCACAGGTTCCACCTTCCAAAACAGCCATATTCTCCAGGGAAAGTGATCTCTGTACTCTGGAGATTAGTAGTAATTACAGGAGAACTCCATCCCCACCCTGGAGCTTGGGAACCCTAACTGGCAATGTCAGGGATTGAACCTGTTATCTTCTGTATGCAAGGCAGTTGCTCTACCGCTGAGCTACAGCCCGCTCCAAGCTTGTTTGATAGTTTATCAGAGTTCCAGCAGAAGCATATTTCTATTGGGTTTCAATCGTCAGTTTTCTCCTCTTTTCCCCCCTTCTTTTCCTGTGCAGTCCTCTGCTGTCTTTGTGTCATTATTTGTTTTTTTGGCTTTGCATGGCCCCACACCAGGTGTATTCACCTAGGGGCTCACCCCAAGGGTCCCATTGTGGTCTATAATGATATTTCCGTGAATTTTGGCTGACTGCGCCTTTGTTAGCTTCACGGCTCAGAATTGGTGATGCTTTATCAATGGACACTAATTGTTAAGAGACAATTAGTCAGTTCCCTTTTGTTCTGTTAAGCATCCATGGAACCTCGGGAGGAGGTGTCCCCTCCCAGGTGAAGGGAGGGGGAAGTGGATGTCTTTGCAAAGAGGAGAAGCCCCACCTGCGAGGCCACCACATTTTGTTAGCTAGGAATTTTTTTCTATTTTAAGCCTCTTATTTTTAAACTTTGATGACATCCTTACTATTCCCTCAGGTCACTTGCCATAAGGGGGAGAGGGAAGTCTTCTTAAGAATAAAATGCATATACTCTGTGAACTCAGTATTCTCAGAATGTGTGTTTGTTTTAAATTAGGTTTACAAGTGATCATTAATTCTTGATGCCACACAACATCCTTCTCTTTTTCTTCTCTTTCTCTCTCTTTTTTGGAGGAATCCGGTCCATTTCTTTTTAGTCACCAAAGGTTTTTAATTGAGGAATGTGATGTTTTAGTTAGAGTTATAGCTGTTGTGAATGGCCTTGGAGTTGCCAAAAAAAAAATCCTTTCTGAAGCTCTCGTCTATGATACGACAACGCAGGAGCCCTTTTCAGTCATTACATGTCATCATTCGTATGGGGAGAACGCACGACATATGTACGGCGGCTGAGGGGGCAAAAACACCTTTAGACAAAATGGCAGTCACACATAAGGGGAGGATCACAACTTGGGTTGCGCATACTTCCCATGTGCATGGTGAAACGTAATGACTGACAAGGGCTAGTATAGAATAGGATAAAACAAACTCAAAACTGCTCTTTCCTCAGACATATAAAGCAGAGCACTTCAGCTCCGGGGGTCATCTCCGGCAGATCCCTGTGGATACTTAACAGAACCTGTGTCACGGCCCAGTCTGAGTTCAGTGACAGTGAGAACTCCGCAGAGGAGGAAGGACCCGGTACAGCACAACGACAGCTGACAACAGACAACCAGCAGGGAGACCAAGTGCTGGCACTCCCGGAGGTGCAGCCGACAATCGGTTCAGAGGCACCCCCACCCCCTGACCCAGAGGCAGTAGCCCAGGCCCCAGCTCCCCAGGGTCACCTGCAGAAGACAACTGAGTGCAGAACTACAGACCCGAAGGCATAGTGCCCACCTGGCTGTTCAGCATCAGCTGCAGATGGAAAGCAGCAGCGACGACGAGTAGTTGCAGGACTGTTCTTGAGAGGCAGGCGGCCCACCTCAGCACATGGCTATAAAGCCTCTGGACATGAGCTGTTGGGCGTGGAAGCAACACAATAGGCATCCAATGGACTGACACTACCTGATTTACCTCCTGTGACCTGACCTTGGACCAGCAAACCTTTCTGTAAATCTTTCTGGCTCCCTTTTGACTCCGGACTGTTTTGACTGTTACTCTGTCTATAGTTTATTATTTAATCGCCACTTTGAAGAAATGGTATCCGTAACATTCTCCTCCAACACCACATTTCAAAGCAATCTACTTTCTTCCTATCAGCTTTCTTCATTGTCCAGCTCTCACACCCATACATAGTAATAGGGAATGTGATGGCATGAATTAACCGGATCTTAGCTGTCAGTGACACATCCTTACACCTCAGAATCTTTTCTAGCTCCTTCATGGCTGCCCTTCCCAGTCTCAATCTCCTTCTGATTTCTTGGCTGCAGTCTCCCTTTTGGTTGATGATGGAGCCAAGGAATAGAAAGTCTTGAACTATTTCAGTTTCCTCATTGGCAACCTTAAAGTTGAGTAATTCTCCTGCGGTCATTACCTTTGTCTTCTTGATGTTCAGCTGTAGTCCTGCTTTGCCACTTTCTCCTTTAACTTCCAGCAGTAGTCATTTCAAGTCTTCGCTATTTTCTTCCAGTGATGTAGCTCCTTAGAGACCAACAAGATTATCGGGGTATAAGCTTTTGAGAGTCTGACGAAGGGAGCTTTGACTCTCGGAAGCTTATACCCCGAAAATCTTGTTAATCTCTAACGCGCTCCTGGACTCCAGTCTAGCACTTGGAAATGTGTATCTCTGCTTAAGCAGTTCAGAGTCCCTAGTTTCTCCCCTCCCCATTCCACCCTGAGGCTCTCTGGGGAGAGCCGCTCTTCCTGCAGATAGCCCTGACAATCCTCAGTATGTACCTCGGTAATCACGCAGGACATATGTGCCTGGAATACACGATGCACGCTCAGGCATCTAGAAGGAGCATGAATAATTGCCTTCTCCTCTCAGCGGGGGAATTTGTGACGACCGTCTCTGATGCCTTAAATCATATTTATCTGTTTAAAATTGCTCTCGCCAACAGAAGCCCAAGAGAGGAAGTGGCTTGCATTTTGAGGCACTGCCCCTGTGGAGTGGCCACAGCGTGCTCGCAATACAGAGGCCTGATTTGCATGCTGTTTGCGCTGTGTAGCAGAGCATAAAGTAAGCGGCCGTTTCTTTGCTGGTGTCTCCTCGTGTTTGAAAAGGGAGGGTTCTGCTGCAGGGAAAGGTCTTTCTGGGAGAACAGGATAGTGCAAGACGGGCTTAATCATGCAAAGGCTGTGCTGACAGGTTGCACATGTCCTCCCCTCGCTTGGTCGTTGACAACCTGCAAAGAGGTGCACCCTTCCTCGAAATACAGATGAGAAGCCAGGGAAATCCATTGCTACC
The DNA here is from genome assembly GCF_029931775.1 of Euleptes europaea. Taxonomy (NCBI): domain Eukaryota; kingdom Metazoa; phylum Chordata; class Lepidosauria; order Squamata; family Sphaerodactylidae; genus Euleptes; species Euleptes europaea. The sequence continues at coordinate 11,155,696 of NC_079325.1, read as the reverse complement.
ATAGACAACACTAGTGCTGTCATGGTAGAGATAATGTGGAAATACTTTTAATGTCATTGATGGTGTTGGCAATCTTGGTTGCGTGTATATGGCTGAGCAAGAAATACTGGCATTTGTGTGTGTGTGTGTGAAAATTATCAACAGTGTAGGGGAAAAGTCCTCCTGCAAAATGTTCATCTACACCAGGGGTGTCAAACAGAAGGCCTGCGGGCCAGACCCCTTGAATGCTCTTATCAGGCCTGCGAACCAGCCAAAGCAGCCCCCTCCGATCTGGACTCTTGATCTGGGCTGGCAAGGCATGGCATGGCCTGGCCCGACCAAGTGACATTTATGTCATATCTGGCCCTCATAACAAATGAGTTCGAAACCCCTGTTTACACATTACTATTACCATGACTCAACACTCAGTTGCTGTTATCCTCCCCCAGTGACTTTGCCATTGTATATGCTGATTTGACTGGTTATTTGCCTCTGGTTGTCTGTCAACACGCAAGTGTTGGATCTAGACAGATTGCCCTCTCCTGGTTCAGGCTGTCGTCTGTCCCGACATGAAGAATCCAGGGGAGCTTGAATCATTCAGGACCATGGCCAGCTCTTGGAAAGAGTTGGATGCAAGGGCACTGGCATCTAGGGGGCTCTCGGGCCAAAATACAAGATACATAAGACACAAGTTGGGTCCCAGCAGCTCAACCTGACTGATGGAACTCAAATACAAAGCCTTCCATTGTGCTGTTCAGCTTGGGGATGCTGTGAAGGGGGAGAAGGGGCTCCAGGCTTCTGTGCTGTTTATGCCAGTGGAAATGGCCATGGAGGGCATTTCGCCCTCCTAAGACTCCAGGGGAGAACTGTCCTCCCTGCAGCCATTTCTGCTGGCAAAAACAGCACACGCAGGAAGACTGAAGCCTCTCCTTCCCTCTTGCAAAACTCCCAAGCCACATGGAACAATAGAATAGAGGATCTTCCAGCTCTTCTCTGTTGTAGTCCCTGGAATTGCCTTGGTGATACTTTCCTGGTGTTTTACCCAGATCATGGCCTCCTCCCATTATTGGGGAGAAGGAGGAGGAGGAGGAGAAGAAGGAGAAGAAGAGTTAGTTTTTATATGCCTACTTTCTCTAACATGTGGAGGAGTGGGGAAATAAATCCAGTTCACCAGATTAGCGTCTGCCTCTCTTGTGGAGGAGTGGGGAATCAAACCCTGTTCTCCAGATCAGAGTCCACCACTCTAAACCAGCCCTTTTAATCACTACACCAGGCTGGCCAGATTCCTGCTTTAGGACATTCTCTTATTTGTTTTCTGTGATGGCATCACACACTTATCGTGGTGCTGTCATTTCTCACCATTGATCCCTGATTGGCTAGGATCCCCCTATGTGTCTGATCTAGGAAGGAACAGCTGGGAGAGGTCAATAACACTGCAGCAGAAGCAGAGAAGTAAATAGTGACGCCGGGAAGGATGACACAAATGTGAATACCGTTAACATGATCCAATTGTCTTTTCAGAAAACAGTTCTGCCCACTGAAATTGCTATTTTTGATCTGAAAATTGAACCTTTGGGCCATTTGGCACAGTCATATGAATTAATGCAGGAAAGAACTAAATATTTGTGTCAGAGGCACGGAATGGAGGTGGACAGTTGAGAAAGCAACAGGGAAAGTTTGAGATTTAGTGGAGGTGGAAACAGGCAGGTGAGAAAAAAATACTGGATGTTGTGGGGAAAAACAGTCTGCAAGATTTGGGCTCGTGAGGTACTGAAACAGGCAAAGATGTTTGAGTCCTTGTGGTTTCAGCTCCCGTTCTGATCACTGGTGATTGCCGGTGGCAATCAGGGAGCAGATTTTTTTTTGACAGGCTGCTCTGAGGTCCATGACCAGCACATGCCTGTTATCTCTCAACAGATCACCCCAATCAGCTAAGAGTTGGCTTCTGATAAGCCTCAGACACTTTTCATTGCCTCCTAACCAAGGAAGGAGGAGGAGGAGGAGGGGGAGAAGGAGAGTTGGTTTTTATATGCCAACTTTCTCTACCACTTAAAGAAGACTCAAACCAGCTTACAATCACCTTCCCCTCCCCACAACAGACACCCTGTGAGGTAGATGGGGCTAAGAGAGCTGTGACTAGCCCAAGGTCACCCAGCTGGCTTCATGTGTAGGAGTGAAGAAACAAATCCAGTTCACTAGATTAGACCCCGCCACTCATGTGGAGGACTGGGGAATCAAACTTCTCCAGATTAGAGTCCACCGCTCCAAACCACCACTCTTAACCACTTCACCATGCTGGCTCTCAAGAAACAAAGTGGGCAACAGCAAGGCTGCAGCAAGGCTGTATGGCAGCTGCTTGAGATGTCTGGTGTCTAGGTGAAAAGACTCAGGGCTTGGCAGTCAAAAATGACCTGGCAGTCAAAAATGACCTGGTACGACCAGTGAATATCATCACGGTCAAGTCCTTGGGTATGTGTAAAGTGCTGTCAAGCAGCAGCCAACATATGGCAACCCAGTAGGGTTTTCAAGGCAAGAGACTAACAGAGGTGGTTTGCCATCGCCTTCCTCTGCACAACGACCCTGCCATTCCTTGTTGGTCGCCTATCCAAGTGCTAACCAGGGCTGACCCTACTTAGCTTACAAGATTTGATGAGATCAGGCTAGCCTGGGCCACCCACATCAGGGGTCAAGTCCTTAAGCATCCCTAAAAATATCTGCAGTCAGAGAGATATGGAGTAACAGTGTTCTAGATACTGCCCATACTAGGGATATGATGTTCCTATTTTTGTTCGTGGTGATTTATTTCATTTTCATTGAAACCCTTCCGCTGCTTTCGGTGGAATGGAAATGTGAGATGTCTTGCTGCCTCTGCTGCCTCCTCCTCCTTCCTGGCAGGTAGCAGTAACAAAGGCATCAGGGCCACAAAAGTCCCTTTTGTTTGGCTACAGGACTGGATGAAGCACAAAGTGTTTTTTTTTCCCATTTGGATGTTCAGTCATTTTTAAAGTAATGCATATCCTCAATGGACACTTAAAAAAAATGAACATGGTCTAGATTACAATTAGGCCTGGACACATGAAGCTGCCTTATACTGAATCAGGCCCTTGGTCCATCAAAGTCAATATTGTCTACTCAGACTGGCAGCAGCTCTCCAGGCTGAGGTCTTTCACATCACCTACTTGCCTAGACCCTTGAACTGGAGATGCCTGGGATGTAACCTGGGACCTTCTGCATGCCAAGCAGATGCTCTACCACTGAGCCACAGCCTCTCCCCATTCTTGGGCCTGTTCTTGCCCAAACAAGCTTGGGTTCCTAGTCCTAGCCTCAATCAGTATCTGGTGGTGGAAAGCGCCATCAAGTTGCAGCCGACTTAGGGCTGCGCTGTAGGGTTTTCAAGGCAAGAGATGAACTCAGGCAGTTTGCCATTGCCTATCTCTGCATAGCAACCCTGGACTTCCTTGGTTATCTCCCACCCCAGTACTACCTAGGGGTGACACTGCTTAGCTTCTGAGATCTGATGAGATCGGGATAGCCTGGGCCATCTAGCTCAGGGCAATCAATGTCTAGATGGTGCAATATCTTTATAATATCTCCTTAAACTTGCTCTCATCTGGCCTGTGTATAACTATGGCAATATATCACCAGTTGCATTTGGTGTCATTGGACCGGCAGTAAAATTGCCAAGGGTTGACTTTGGAAGCATTGATCTATTGCAGGGGTAGGCAAACACTGGCATGTGTGTTGACATTGGCACACCAGACTGTTCTGCTTGGCACTCAGGGCCAGATCTCTGCCCTGGGGCATTTAAAAATGCCTTTGCCCACAGCTGCTGTGTGACTGCAGGAAAAGTGAGTTGAGGCCAAGAAACCGAGACACAAGTCGTCAAAAAGGGTAACATGTAGTTTGGCCCTTAAAGCTTCTGGTATGGAACACAGAGAAATCTTGCAGGAATGGTGAAGACCTAGAATAGAATCTGCTTGTAGCAAGCTCTCTTGCCAGCAGTTTTTGACAGTTACGTGATAGATTACTTTCAAGAGAATGTAATTAAGTTTTACTTCCGAATCTGAATGACAAAATTGGGGAATGTGCCAGAATTTGAAACGGTGTGAAATTTTGTTTTAGCTCTAACTTTTCTTGTTGTTTCCACCGGGGGTTGAGATTCAAAGCAGGACAGGCAGGGTTGCAAATTCTACTGGTCTCAAGAAAACGCTTAGAGCTTTCCCAGAGGGTATGTCAGCATAGATGAGTTCTTCACTCTTTACTTAATTTACACATACTTCTAATCCAAGAAGGGGGGGGGGGTTTGGCGACACATTTGCAAACCTACAAACCTGAAATATTCTATGCATCTAAATGAGCTTCTGTTCTGGGTTTCTTGAGATGGATTGAAGCCCTACTGTATATCTGTTACAATTTCAGGGCAGGGAGATGAAGAAGCTGATGGACAGGAAACAAAACAGAGGCACTGAAAGTCATATGTAAGGAAACTGGCCTTAGTACATGTATGTTTGAATTTCTGGCTTTGCAAAAAAAGAGTGAAAGAAACAGCAAAAACCTCGTGTGTGCTGTTTTGAGTTTGCAGATCTGTTTGCAAATGAGCCTGGGAGCTCTCTGGGTATAAAAAGGGATGCTTGGCAAATCCTATTTCACTTTGCCACTGAGCTGCAAAAGTATTGGATAATGGGTTATGTGTTGTAGATGTGTTTGATTGCATTGTTGCGAAGTGGGAATTGTTTTGCAACATAGATTCTTAATCACTGAGGCATCTATGATTGCGTTGAAAATTGGCTGAAATTGAAAGTTAACTATACTGCAGACGGCTTATTCTAGTGGATAATTGAAAATAAATTCTAATAACTCCTCTTGAAAAGAGTTGCCATGAGGACGTTACTAATACTGCCTCCTCCTCATACCCCTTGCTCCCCCTTCTCCATCTCCCCATTTGCATAGTAGTACAATGGGAAATAGAAGCTAATAAAGGAAATCTCAGTGTGGCATATTGGAAAGGAAGGTTTAAAAGGTACGTTAAGGAGCTCTTCTTTGCATGTCTTTCTCTGAGATCCAAGAGGGGGACTGCAGGAAGACCATGCTAGTTGGCTCACCACTTCCATCTATCCATCTCTGGTGCAGGTGCACGAGAGGTAAGAAGAGGACTGACTGCCTTACTCCACAAGACCCAGCCACAGCCAGCTAGCCCAGACATGCCTTGTCATTGGAAAAGAAGCATCTCAGAATGGCTGTTTGGTTAGGCGGGGAGGAAAACGTTCTTTCCTCACAGATAACTTATGTAGTCATGGCCCATTTTGCCAAACGTATTCAGCATCAGGGATAGCACCAGTGGTGGTAGAGATGTTACTCCAACAACAACAACCAAAAACCAGATTTCAAATGAGTCTTTCGAGGGCAAGTCTGTCAGAGATCCCCCATGCAGGTGAAGTTATAAGGGAATTAAAACTGTTGCTAACTTTTGTACAGCCATCCACTGTGGTGTGTTGAGTGGATTCATGTTGTGTATAGTGGGGGGGGGGATAGCAGGGGTTATTTGATACCCTGCTGAAGAGGTCCAACCTGCCAGAGACAGAGATTGGCAATCCATCTTGGAGGCCCTCTGTGAGCTCTTTCAGGGAAGCCTGTGTTCTGTAGCGACTTTGAGGTAGGTTAATTCAGCTTGAGTTGAGTTCTGGAAGCATACTGGGACTGGATCCAAGCATCTGCCTTCCTGAAGTTCTGAAGGGCCCAACCCTTCCAGAATCAGATCAGACTCCAGTAACCTATTATAGGTTTGCCCCACCCTTCCTTCAAGTAGCTTCAAGTGGTATACATGATACTCCTTATAGTAACTTAATCTTCCTAATAAACCCATAAGGCCTGTTAGGCTGAGTTAAGTGACTTTCATGGCTAGGGTTCCCAGGTCCCTCTTCGCCACCGGTGGGAGATTTTAGGGGCGGAGCCTGAGGAGGGGGTTTGGGGAGAGGAAGAACTTCAGTGCCATAGAATCCAATTGCCAAAGCGACCATTTTCTCCAGGAGAACTGATCTCTATTGGCTGGAGATCAGTTGTAATAGCAGGAGATCTCCAGCTACTACCTGGAGGTTGGCAACCCTACTCATGGCTGAGTGGCTATTGGTGCCCAGGTCTCTCCAGTCCTAGTCTACCCCACCACCTGGTTCCAACTACCTTGACTCTTGGTTTCATTGCCAAGCTTTGCCTGACCTCACTATTTCAACCCCCTCTTCCTACTGATGGAGTCCTGCTGATCCATCCTGGTCTACAGAATGCATTCCAAGTGACTGATTCTCATATGGTTCTTTTGCTAGGGCTCTTATTTTCTCCTGGAGCCACAAACTGTAGGTATTGATAAGAACATAAGAACGCAAGAGAGGCCATGCTGGATCAGACCAAGGCCCATCAAATCAAGCAGTCTGTTCACACAGTGGCCAGCCAAGTGCCTCTAGGAAGCCCACAAACAAGACGACTGCAGCAGCATTATCCTGCATTAGGTTTTCCACAGCACCTAATATAATAGTCATGCTCCTCTGATCCTGGGGAGAAGAGGTATGCATCACGACTAGTATCCATTTTGACTTGTAGCCATGAATAGCCCTCTCCTCCATGAACTGTAGATATTGATTCAGATGCAAGTTTGAGTTGTGGTTGAGTGATCACCTTACTTGTCGGGCTTCTCACTGCAAGATATATATATATATTTGGCAGCACCAGACTGGTGCAAAAAGAATTAACATCATGGACCAACAAAGTGCGCAAACTGATCCTACCACCTTTTGCCATTCTGAATTCTTTTTGCTTCAGCAACCTGTCCAGCATGAGCATGCCGTTGATGTGTTTGATTCCTACTGACTGTGGGGATTTCTTCTGTGTTCCCCTCTCCCCCTGCTGCCTTTTGCCTGAAATATCGTTTCCCCTGAACTGAAGCCAAATTTCAGCAAGAGGCAATAGAAACAGATAAGACAGATACTTTGGATCCTAAAGAATTATTGCATTGTTTCCCCAGGAAGGCAGCCAGAGAGATTGGGGTCTTGTTTGTTGAATATTTCAGCCTCTTTCAGAGGCATTTGGGCACATTCTTCATGTTGCTGGTGAAAAATGCTGAACAAGCAAAATGGGGGGGGGGATCCTCTCTTTCATTTTCTCATGATGTAAGAATGTGCAAAACCACCAGGATGGAAAAGATGGAATTAATACTAAAAAAAAAGGAAAAAAAGAAATGAATTTTGAGAAAGGTATCAGAGCTGCTGTAAAACAGAAGGAAGACCAGATTCTTCAGAGTACTGGGGGAAGGGAGAATCACAAATCGATACAATAGCAACATTCATTTACTGAAACAGTTCCATTCCACATTTCCATCACAGAGCATCCTCAAGGTGGCTTTGGCAACTATATATATACAGTGACAAAAATATACACAAGGGAAAAAAAATAGACCATCCCCGAAAACTCTCCCTCCTCAGAAACAAGAGTCAAAATTGGCAGCAACAATGGAATGCCATAGTATCCGTTAATCAATGACAGAAAAACACCAGATCTAACAAAGGTGGCAGAGAGGAGAATTCCATCGTAAGGAGGCAACCACCAAGAGAGCCTTGCTTTTTTGGAGCCACCTGCCAAACTTCTGAGAAGGAAAGAGAAGAGCCTTTGCAGGTAGGGTAGCCAGGTCCCTCTTCACCACTGGCGGGAGGTTTTTGGGGTGGAGCCTGAGGAGGGCGGGGTTTGAGGAGGGGAGGGACTTCAATGCCATAGAGACCAGTTGCCTGTCACTCTATATCAGCCTAACCTGATTCACAAGGGATCAAACTTCAAATCCAGTAACACCTTAAAGACCAATTTCTTTTCCAGGGTATAAGCTTGTGAGTGTCAAAGCTCCCTTCATCAGATACAAGTAGGAATGGGTCCCATTCCTACTTGTATCTGATGAAGGGAGCTTTGACTCTCGCATGCTTATTCCCTAGAAAATTTTATTGGTCTTTAAGGTGCTACTGGACTCAGATCTTGCTCTTCTCTGTGGGCCAACAAAGCTACTCACCCAAAACTAATTCACAGGGTTGTTATGAGAAGGAAGGGGACCGTGTTTGCCATCCTGATTTCTTTGAAGAAGAGTGGGATAAAAAAGTGTAATAAATAATAAGATGTATAAGTGCTCCCAAGGAATCCTGATGTCATAGGCAGTTGTGGTAGGATGTAAATTTATATAAGTAGATAAGAATCACAGCTGCAGCTTTCCTTCTCTTTTTTCCCCTCCACACATTCATGGATTCCTCCCCTTCCTCCACGGGCTCTTCAGGAGTGTGTTCAGCCACACCCTGTCCTGCTTTGCAGATAGAATGAAGAATGGAGTTAATGGTGCCTGTGCTAAGTTAATAACTTTCTCGCTGACAATTATCCACTGGGCAGTCAATCTGGAACATACAGAACTCAGATGAAACCAGGTACAGTTCTGGAACTAATAGAGGACATTTCAAGCCTGCTGTTAACTTAAATGCCCATCTGCTTACATCCGGGGAGCCCATAAATTTCAGGAGATAATTAGTAGACGCCACTCAGGAAGCAGTAGGACACGGTACATGTTCACTTGCATTCTGATTTGCCATCCATCACTCTTTGAGATCAAGGCCAGCTCAGCCATAAAGAGAAACTAAACAACCTCCTGAGATGCCCGGATGCTAGAGGCAGCTATATCACTAGGACCAAACTTTAAGGGATATTGGAGATCCACGATCAGATATCAGACTTTAAAAAAGAAGAAGAGAAAAGCAGCTGGGTAGGGACTAGATTTGGTTAGGCCCACAGTGCTGCAGGAAGTGAGGATTAACCCACACACACACACACTTGCTGTTGTGTGTGTGTGTAAAGTGCCGTCAAGTCACAGCTGACTTTTTGGAACCCCGTAGGGTTTTCAAGGCAAGAAACATTCAGAGGTGATTTGCCTTTGCCTAAGAACATAAGAAAGGCCATACAGGCTCAGACCAAGGTCCATCAAGTACAGCAGTCTGTTCACACAGCTTCCTTGCCCTCTCTGACTCTGAGTTATCTGAGAGCCTGTTAGTCCAAGGCCAAATAAATTTGCCACGGATCTCTTCATAGTAAGGGTGGCAGATGAGAATATGCTCCATGGTTTCTACGCCCCCTGTACCACACTGGCAAAATCTTTCTGAGATGGGGATTTTTTAATATCTACCCTCTAGGAGTGCTTAGGGGAAGGCAGAGCATATGGCTTGCGAGAAGGCCCTTCTATGACTATTTATTTCCAGAGTGAAAAGAAATGCAGCAGGGGCGACAATGAATGTGGATTTATCCTAGGAGAAGAAGGTGTGAGATCCATCTGCCGCTCGATGTCCCTTTCCCTTTGTTTCACCATTTTCTTATCAGCCCCCAACTCCAGTAGACTCTGTAGGCTACATATGGGACAAAGTTGGATCTCTGGTTCTTTCCTATCCCTCTCTTTTTAAACTGCAAGGAAAATGGGTGTAATGATTTTGTCTCCACAACGGGGGTAGCGAGACTTAATTATCCCATGTTTCTAAAGTGGTTTTCAGCTCCACAGGTGTAGCGCAAAGCCTTCCCTGATTTGCATTCTTATTGCTGGCATCGTCTGCAGGGAGAAAGCGTCAGAGCAGCTGTTACGTCAAATTACCTTCTTCAAGGGACAGGGAGGATTTGAGCTGTCATCTTGTGGATGGCTGACCCAATTCCACCTTGAGCGAGGAAATCCTGGAGGGTTTTTGGGAGGGGAGGGCTGCATACCAAGGACCAAGCTCAAAGGTGAACTTTGGATGAGCAGATCCCTTCGGACACCCTACTACAGACCCATTAACAGTGATAAACTGGAAAGATCAGGCTGCTGCACAGCAGGCTGAGGAGCTCGGAAGGTGACCGCATGGATGTGAACGAGGGGGGAATCAGCTTGAGGAAAGGGGAGATCTCATCAGAATGGTCAGGAGGAGTGGGGCTGAGCATGTCTTGTCCCATTCACAGAGAGCTGTGCAGCAGTGAGCTGAGACAGCATGCACAGAACCAGAGTGATGCAATCAATGTTAGCCGTATGGTGCTGTGCTGGAAGCCAGGCAAGGACCAGATCATTCCAGCAGGGTTGAATGGAGATTACTCACTCTGTTCCATACCACATGAACACACGTAGCTGCCTTATACTGAATCAGGCCATCAAGGTCCATCAAAGTCAGTATTGTCTTCTCAGACCAGCAGCGGCTCTCCACGGTCTCAGGCAGGGGTCTTTCACATCACCTACTTGCTTAGTCCCTTTAAGTGGAGATGCTGGGGATTGGACCTGGGACCTTCTGTGTGCCAAGCAGAGACTCTACCACTGAGCCAAAGCCCCTCCCCTTCAGCCATGCCTCCAGATAGCTGTGGTATGATCCCTGTGGTATGATCTCACAATGGGAAAGAATGTGTATGAAGAACAAGCAGGCAGTGCTGATTGCATGGGTTTTATCCATAGTTTTGTTGTAGTTCCTCATTCCTTAGCCTTCAGATGGCATGCTGCAAATTATGGCAAACTTAGTTTCTGTGAGCATGCACATCGTGTACGTTTAGATATGTTGGGACACACGCAGCTGTCTTCCACAGAGTCTGACCATGGGTTTATCGGGGTCATCATTGTCTGCTCGGACTGGCAGCAGTTCTCAGAGGTCTTTCCTATCAGTTCTACCTGATCCTTTCAACTAGAGATGCCAGGGATTGAACCTGGAATCTTCTGATTGCAAAGCAGGTGCTCTAACATGGAGCCATGGCCCTTCTCCTATGTATTTTATAGTCAATACACAAGCAATTCCATCCCATGACGTGAGCAGCTCAGATTGGAAGGAGCAGGGAAATGAAGACGTCCCTATATGCAAATGAGTTAAGCAAGCTGGTGGATTGGCCATCAGAGAAAGCCAGCAGGACAAACAATCAGGGAAACAGGTAGGAAGAAGAGGAATCTGACAAACATCAAGGAGGACTTTTGTAGATTACCTGTTGCTTGGACTGGATCTGGGCTTTATACTGAACCATCTATGCCTTACCGGCTGAGTCCAGATATGACCTTTTCATAACTTTTTAAAATTTCAAACATTGTCCATGTGTGGTGTAGTGGTTAGGAGCAGTGGTTTGGAGTGGTGGACTCTGATCTGGAGAACCAGGTTTGATTCCCCACTCCTCCACGTGAGTGGCGGAGGCTAATCTGGTGAACTGGATTTGTTCCCCCACTCCTACACACAAAGCCAGTTGGTGACCTTGGGCAGTTACCACTCTGTTAGAGCTCTCTCAGCCCCACCTACCTAAAAGGGTGTGTGTTGTGGGGAGGAGAAGGGAAGGTGATTGAAAGCCGGTTTGATTCTTCCTTAAGTGGTAGAGAAAGTCAGCATATAAAAACCAACTCTTCTTCTTCTTCTTCTTCTTCTTCTTCTTCTTCTTCTTCTTCTTCTTCTTCTTCTTCTTCTTCTTCTTCTTCTTCTTCTTCGTGATTGCCCTGACCAGGATAGCTCCAAGCTAGCCTGATCTTGTCAGATCTCAGAAGCTAAGCAGAGTTGGCCCTGGTTAGTATTTGGATGGGCAACCTCCAAGGACTACCTGGGTCATGACATGCGGGCAGGCAATGGCAAACCATCTCCCAACAACTCTTGCCTTGAAAACCCCACCAAGGGTCGCCATAGGTCAGCTGTGACTTAATGGCACACACACCATGTGATCAGCTTTGGTTTGCCTCATTTTTTCCCCTTGCTGTCATTGATTATCCTTTTTTTTACACCATGTTGCATCATTGATATGTACACTCTGTTTATACGTCTGCATTTGTATGTTACAGACCAACACAAAAGCAATCTCGAGAACTGTGTTCATTTTAATGGGAAACGCCTGATGCGAGGGAAGAAAAACTGCTGTGAAAATAGTCTGTTTCTCATCATGGAGAAAGAAAAATCAAAATGGGAATATTCAAATTGAATCAGACGGCTTTCAAAATTTGGTCTCAACCCTAATAACGAGCTGTCTAATAGAGTCCAGTTATATCTACTCTGGCAGCGGCTCTCTAGAGTTCTTGGCTCAGGTCTTTCTCGTTGTTTGAGATGTTCTGTCTGGGAAGGGGTCACAGCTCAATGTTGTGCATGTTTTGCATACAAAAGGTCCCAGTATCAATCTCCTAAGTCTAAGGATCTCAGGTGGCATGTATGGGGAAAGACCCACAGAGAAAGATCCAGGGAGAGGAGAGGGGCCATGGCTCAATGGTAGAGCATCTGCGTTGCATGCAGAAGGCCCCAGGTTCCATCCCCGGCATCTCCAGTTAAAGTGACTAGGCAAGTCCATGATGTGAAAGACCCCTGCCTGAGACCCTGGAGAGCTGCTGCCGGTCTGAGTAGACAATACTGACTTTGACTGACCAAGGTTCTGATCCATATAAGGCAGCTTCATGTGTTCATGAGAGCCATTGCCAGACTACATAGACTGTACTAGAAGACAGCTTCAGATGTTCTTATTCATGCAAAGCATGTGCTCTGCTATAGAGCTATAGCCTTTCCCTAGATCCCCTACCAGTCTTGTTGTGTCGCCTTTTCTTGGGCCACTATAAGCAACAGTAATTCTTTCCATATGGTTCATGATGGTTGCCACGTTTAATTTTTAGCTGGATGGACCTCTCAAGGGATGGACTGGGAAATCGCCATGAGTTTTTCAACTGATCCCTAAAAGGCTCGTTCCCCCAACTACTAGAAGACTAAGACCAATGACCCGTCCCACCCTACTCTAGAAAACCCCTTATCGCAGCAAGCTTTTGGACATAATTGCTTCTTAATTAAGCCAAGTGACAGCTTTATTTCCTGGAACCCATTTCCAGGGCTCCATTTTACTTCGACGCAAAATTAATATTTTGCACTTAGAAATAATAACACACAACCGAGAGACTGATGGGACTGAGGTTGTATCTCTGCTCCCATTAAGGAAATGCTGGTGCTGTCGCTGGTGCTTTCAGCGATCAGTACTCAATTTCCAGTGCTTGTTCGGCAGAAAACAAAGCATGAATCAATATAATTAAACAGAGCTGTTTGGGCCAAATTAAGGGAAGATGATTATGTCAGCACAATTCGCCCTTCTGACTTCTATGTCAGGGCACATGCACAAGATCACACTCTTTCATATCCCATGTTAATGAATCCAGAATAATTCCCCACGTGTCTTCCACTCTGTAGTTAAAACCACTAACTCTTATTATGGAATTACCATTCTGTGCATAAACATGCTTTGAGAGTAGGGGAAAGTGAGAGATAGCCAGAATGGTCTTGGGGTTACAATGCCGAGCCAGGATCTCTGAGGTCAGTTGAGTCCATCAGTGTCAGAAGCTTGAACGGGATCTGAGAGCTAGGATAAGTCCCCCCCACCAAAGGTTTATTTCTTTGATTCCCCACTCTTCCACATGAGCGGAGGAGGCTAATCTGGTGAACTGGATTTATTTCCCCACTCCTACACATGAAGCCAGCTGGGTGACCTTGGGCTAGTTACAGCTCTCTCAGCCCCCCCTACCTCGCAGAGTGTCTGTTGCGGGGAGGGGAAGGGGAAGGTGATTGTAAGCCGGTTTGATTCTCCCTTAAGTGGTAGACAAAGTTGGCATACAAAAACCAACTCTTCTTCGTCGTGATCTTCTTCCCTTGGTTTGGTGTCAACCTGAGGCCATGAAAGTTCTAGAAAATATTGTCCTGGGGTACCAGCTGTGGCTACCCAATTTCAATGAACGTATTCCATACAGACATTCACGGAATTTAAAAGTTTACCCTATGAGTGTCAAACACACGTCTGACCGGCCAATGATGGATTTACTTGTGCATGAAGTATGTACATGACACACAACTGTTCCAGTTTGGGCTGGATTCATTTCTGTGCAAGTCAATGAGAGGCTTTGACCTTTTATAGTATTTGGGAAACCATCTCTGGAGACACATTGAGGAAGGAAGCCAGCTGTTTTGTAGCAGACCATATTGTTGGCTGTCCTGGCTACAACATCATTTATGCCATCTCAAATGTCTCTCCACACAAAAGGGATACAGTTGAAACCTGGCTCTGCCAAAGACGCATGGTCCTCTGTGCTAATTACAAAGACACAATATGGTCTTTAAGAACGGGATGGACCCAATGGGACAGTGGATGAAACTGTGTGATAGCATCACATTGCAAACAGTATGGAGTGTGGGTAGGAGAACTCACAATGAGCCAACATCCTGTCAGGCATTTTGCCTTGCTAAGTGTCCACCAGGTTACACAGGTCATCCAGTTTCAAGGACCCAGGGGGAGCCAGCTGCAAGTCCATTGGGTCCAGAGGTAAACAGTTGCCTTCAGGGAAGCCATGGTCAAGTTCTGTAGTTCTAGCTGAAGGCCCCAAATACCAGAGATCTGGAATGTAGTCCCAGATAGTCCAAGCATAGACAGGAAAGAAGTGAAATATCCCAACCGTAAGGCTAAGGAACAGGAGGTTAGCCAGGCCAAGTATCATCCAGAGAGACAGCTGGTTGACATAAGCACCCTGTGGCTGGGATTTTATAGGGCTTGGTGGACAAAGAGTGGCCCTTGGGGTCAGCTGACTGATTACTCAGGTGATTAGACAGGTACTAGGGTTTCCAACTCCGGGTTGGAAATACTTGAGGGTGGAGTAGGGCTGCCAGGTCCCTCTTCGCCACCAGCGGGAGGTTTTTGGGGCGGAGCCTGAGGAGGGCGGGGTTTGGGGAGGGAAGGGACTTCCCTGCCATAGAGTCCAATTGCCAAAGGGACCATTTTCTCCAGGTGAACTGATCTCTATTGGCTGGAGATCAGTTGGAATAGCAGAAGATATCCAGCGACTACCTGGAGGTTGGCAACCCTAGGGTGGAGCCTAAGGAGAGCGGGGGTTTGGAAGGGGGGGGACTTCAATGGCATATAATGCCATAGAGTCCTCCTTCCAAAGTAGCCATTTTGTCCAGAGGAACTGACCTCTGTCACCTGGAGATCAGTCGTAACAGCAGGCAATCTCCAGCTGCCACCTGGAGATTGGAAGTCCTAACAGCTACTAAAGTCTAGGGGGCACTCTTGAAGCACAGGGTTCGATCTGCGATGCCTGTGGAAACAGAGTATTGGTGGCATGAGAGGCCTGGCTCCCGAGCCTGGCTGCTGGTAGCCCCACAATGAGGACATCCTTTCCTCACACCATGCCTTAAATTGTTTTGGAGATTAGAGGAGGAGGAAATGATGACTCCTGCCCGTCTAATTCTGGCTGAGATTCAGGGCACTCGAAGGCTGTTTCTTCTTTCTAAGCCAAGACGATGGATCCAAAATAACTCCTTTTTATATTTATTTGAGTGACTGCTCGCAGACAACCTCATTAGGTGTTTTGTCGAATGCATGTTGATACGGCAGGCACTACAGCTGCATTTCTCCCTCATCCATCTGATAACGATCACATCGGGGATTAAGTCAGATGAAAGGGCCCCAGGGGGAGGCTAATGAGTTTCTTTTTAAATACGTTCGTGTCACCTACCAGACAGATTCTGCTGCTGTTCATAAATGAGGCTGCTAAAGCAGAAACCGATAGTCCTGAAAGGAAGAGAGGCCCCTGCTTCTTCTGGGAGCACCTCGTTTTATACCACAATCCCTGGGGAGGGGGAGGAATGGTGATGCATTGGAGAAGAAATGTGTTCCTGTGTTAAAATGTACAGCTCTTTCTTGCAAGAAATATATATTTTCAAAGTTGGTGGTGCAGTGTCTCTCTGGATTCCTTCCCCAGATACTCCGGTGAGAATGGTTTAATATGTGGAGGTAGGGTTGTCAGCTCCAGGTTGGGAGAATGCCTGAAGACTTGGGGTGGAGTTTAGAGAGGGAGGTCAGCAGGGAGGTGACGCCATAGTGTCCACTGCAAAGCTGCCATTTTCTCCAGAGCAATGGTTGTCTGGAGATCAGTTGTAAATTCTGGAAATCTCCAGGCCCCACCTGGTGGTTGGGAACCCTACCCCACACCCAGGGTATGGTGATGGCTGCCAACTTGGAAGGCTTTAAGAGGGGAGTGGACATGTTCATGGAGGAGAGGCTATTCATGGCTACTAGTCAAAATGGATACTGGTCATGATGCATGCCTATTCTCTCCAGGATCAGAGGTGCATGCCTGTTATAGTATATTAGGTGCTATGGAACACAGACAATGGACAATGCTGCTGCATTTGGCTTGTTTGTGGGCTTCCTAGAGGCACCTGGTTGGCCACTGTGTGAGCAGACTACTGGACATGATGGGCCTTGGTCTGATCCAGCATGACCTTTCTTATGTGTTATACATGCACAAGTATGTGTAGATGGGTCTCTTAACGTATGACCAGGAGACCCACTTTATCAGGAGAGGGGCCTATATATGCCTTTCTGTGCATGAAGGAACTTTGAATATCTTCCAGTGAGCATCTGCAGGTTAAGGCAGAACGTACTACCCCAATGGAAGGTGGATTGTATGGGATTAATTATTTATTTAAAACATATTGATGCTGCATTTTCCCCCAAATTCTGACCCCAAGGTTCTGAACATTTGGTCCGTCGGCAACTCTTTTCACAGTCTAATGCTCAATCCACAGTTTACCCTATGGTTGCCAGGCCATAGCAAGCAACCCTCAGTGGAAATTGAAGGTCAGGGCCTAGTAAAAACTGGAAGGGAGATTTTTAGATGCTCTACCACAAAACTCTATGGTTTTACCATAGAGTTTTTGTAAAATGCTAGAGAGTCCACTATATCATCTCTGGATTTTACCAGAAATGATGTAAGTGTGCTGGTACAATGCTATTGTGCACTTCCTTTCCTTCCACCATTTCCTCCTTCCAGCACCTCAGTCAAAGTGTTGGGATAGCAGTAGACTTGGCAAACCTCTGCCAACATGGCTTGAACACCAGCTGGGCTCTAATGTAGGAAGAGTGCCCAGTTTGGAGGAAAGTGCCAAAAAACACAGCCGGTTGGGTGAAAACCCTTAGGACTGAAGAAAGTTTATGATTCAGAGAAGGGCTCAGGGTAGGGTTGCCAACATCCAGGCTGTAACTGGGGATCTCCTGGGATTAGAACTCATCTCCAGGCAACAGATATCAGTTCACCTGGAGAAAGTGGCCACTTTGGAAGGTAGACTCTATGGCATTATATCCCATTGAAGTCCCTCCCCTCCCCAAACCCCGCCTTTCTCAGACTCCATCCTCCAAATCTCCAGGTATTTCCCAACCTGGAGCTGGAAACCCTAGTTCAGGGGTCAGTAGGGTTGCCAGGTCCCTCTTAGCCACCGGCAGGAGGTTTTTGGTAGTGGAGCCTGAGGAGGGCGGGGTTTAGGGAGGGACTTCAATGCCATAGAGTCTAATTGCCAAAGCGGCCATTTTCTCCAGGTGAACTGATCTTTATCGGCTGGAGATCAATTGTAATAGCAGGAGATCTCCACCTAGAGGCTGGCAGCCCTAGGGGTGAGGTTCCCAGGTCCAGTCCCTGGCATCTCCAGTTAAAAGATCAAATAACAGATAATGTGAAAAACCTCTGCCTAGACCCTGGAGAGGCACTGCCAGTCAGATCAGAAAATACTGAGCTTACTGGACCACGGGACCGACTTGGTATAAGGCAGCCTCATGCATGTTCAGCTGACCTCCTTTGCATACCCTTTTCCCCTTCAAATAAAATCTTCTACTTTATTCACAACTGGGGTGGACACACAAAAGAAATATTGAGTTCCTTCCTCTAAATTCCTGTAAGAACTGAAAAACATTAGGGCTCTCAGCTGATTAAATAGTTCTTTAGCTGATGGATCATCTGCCTCTTAACTGGCTGATTAATTGATTAAATTTAAATATATTTGCAATTTAAATATATTTGCATCAGCTTTCGGGGTCTTTTTTGAGACACTGTTGGATATTTAAGATCCACAAAGGAAAAGTTACTATTCACCCGCCATAATCAGTGGGTTTATTTGCCCTTGATTGTGTTCTAGATTATGATCGCTTTAATAAAGGATGAACTTCATTAATATCCCAGTTTTCATTCCTTGATGCAATAGTATTCTAGAACATAAATGGCCTCGACATGAAACAAGTATGCTTTTAATTCACAATTAACATTGCCTTTACACCAATTAATCAACTACAGCTTCAGCGGATCTTTTGCTTAAACTGAGCAAAGCTCCTCTATGTCTAGACTTTCCCTTTTCTGGAATCAGGATTTTGATCGGACATCTCCAAACTTATTTTGGTTTTAGCGTCTATGTGAAAAGGGTTACTGTGTCACAGAGAACTGTGTGCCACTACCCACACTATCATTCCTTCAGCCAGTTCTACATCATGTTATGTGGCCAAGCCCTGGGGTAATTAGCCAATAGTTTGTCAATGCTAATTGCGAACCAATCAGTTCAAAATTGGCAACACACTGTACGTATCATGTGCTTTGTACTATAATCTGAGTAATTCAAATCAGCCTTGAATTTGAGATTATGTCTACAGATCAAGGATTCAATGGTCGAGCATCAGTTTTGTAGTATACAGCCAATGTGGTGTAGTGGTTAAGAGCGGTGGTTTGGAGTGGTAGACTCTAATCTGGAGAACCGGGCTGGTTTCCCTACTCCTCCACATGAAACCAGCTGGGTGACCTTGGGCTAGTCACAGCTGTCTTAGAGCTCTCTCAGCCCCACCTACCTCACTGGGTGTCTGCTGTGGGGAGGGGAAAGGAAGGTAATTGTAAGCCAGTTTGATTCTAGAGAAAGTTGGCATATAAAAACCAACTCTTCTTCTTCTTCTTCAGATTGTGTCTATTTATTTATTTAAAATATTTATTAGCTGCCTAATTCCCTTGCGGATCTCAAGGCAGCTTACCATATAAATAAAACAACCCCCAGGCTCAATCACCAGCATCTCCGTTCAAAAGGATCAGGTAGCAGGTGGTATGAAAAAGCTTTACATGAGTCCCGGGAGAGCAACTGCCAGTTAGAGTAGCCTACTCTGACCTTGATAGATCAGCAGTGTGTTCATGAGATGTGAAGGGAATTCACCAGGAGAACCCAAGCTGCCCAATTGTGTTAGCCATTGACCCTGTTTTGATCTCTGATTAAACTCCACTTGCGTCATGCTGTTTGCATAAAGCTATTAATGGGCCCCATGTTCTCTGGGTAGCCTGAATGGGAGGGCAAATACTTCCTCCAGTAGACCACGGGAGAGGTTATATAATGTTGATATTTGCAGGGGAAAGATTTTCTCTCATCAGCTGATCAAGCTCACTAAGGTCCTGCAGTCCACCGTACGGGTGATTCCTGCCATGTGGTTAGTGCTAAGCTGGCGAGTGGCATTGGAGGCATAAAATAAGCGCTCACTGGCCTATGTGATAGATTAAAACTGATTAGGAAGTCAAAAATAACTTCTCTCGATGCTGAATGGGGACATCCAGGAAGAGAAAAGCTTAATTGCCTCATGATGGATAGTGACAGGCAAATTCCCCTTGGCTGGAAGCACTTGCTTTTGGGAAGCTTTCTTGCCTTGTATTAAAAAAAATATATCATTGTTTTATTGAGGGTGTTCAAAATAGCTCATCAAAAAGTGAGTGAAATCGTGATCATGCTTCTGCGCCTCCTGTAATTCCCAATCCACCAAGACTCCCTAGGCCCTTTCCCTGTAGGGCAGCAGTAGAAAGTTCCTCTCCTTAACTTGCATTTGGCATCAGGTGCTGAAAGACACTGCATTAAGAGTGTCCCTGGCCCAATGATCTCTGGGAGGTGTAATTCTCCATAGATAATGAACACAATGAATTCATTTCCAGACGGGCCATTTATGCATGCCTGTTTCCTTGCGGTAATCCTGCCGACTACTTCAGGGGTTTGCCTTGGTTATGCATGCATTTTCCAACCATCAGAGGCCGCCTCACTCTCTCCTCGTGTTTCTGTGCATTTTGCCCGTGTTTTCTGGATTCGTGTTTACCCAGCACCCAGAAAACCCGGGCAAAACATGCAGAAACGCACAGGGAGAGCGAGGCGACCTCTGATGGTCGGAAAATGCATGCATAATCAAGGCAAAGCCCCAAAGTAGTCAGCAAGGTGACCACGAGGAAACAGCCATGCATAGATGACCATCTTTTCCCAGAGATCTGTGTTGCCCAGAGATTGTTGCACTTGAGATGTTTTTGTCTTCCGGTGTCTGGAGCCAGCTGTGGGAGTAAGAGAGGGGAAAGAAGCACTTGCCGCCGCTGTTCCACCACAGAGTGTTTTGGAGGTAGAAAAGGGAAAGGATCGATTGCTCTTCACTTTGGGAGAATGGGAGTTAACGAAACGCTTTGCCTGAGCCTTGGCCTACATAGTGGAGCTTTTGTAAGCGACTCTCAGTGGCAAATACGGTTGCCAGGCCCCTCTTCGCCACTGACGGGAGGTTTTTGGGGTGGAACCTGAGGACGGGGTTTGGAGGGGGGAGGGATTTCAATACCATAGAGTCTAATTGCCAAAGTGGCCATTTTCTGCAGGTGAACTGATCTCTGTTGGCTGGAGATCGGTTGTAATAACAGGAGATCTCCAGCTAGTACCTGGAAGTTGACAACCCTAATGGCAAACCGTGGCCAGGGTTCAAAATTAGTCTCCAGCCAGGCCCACGGAACAGACTTGATTTCAGAAATCATGGCTACAGCATGTCTCTTTTTTCTGATATTTTGATTTAGCAATCCTAAGGTTGACACGGGGGCACTTGGGGCTCTCTCTTTGATCTGTTTGGCTTCTGAGATCTGATGAGATCTGACTAGCCTCTAGTATGTTCCAGCAGCTCTTAAGGCTTTTAATGCAAAGGTCTCAACTTCTCTGTAGAATACCAATATGGATTCATGCCTTGAATCAGCAGGTTGAAAGAATATGATCTGAATTCTTACGTAAAATTATTGGAACACCAAAATGTGTTCCTTATGCAGCTTTGTGTCTAGAAACAAATCAAAGACTTACGGACACTAGAGCTTTGCTGGTAACAATTAAATATTGGCTTTAGCAGCATTTCAAGGCTGAACTAAATAGTTTTATATCTCATATGCTAACTGAATCTCAATCATCCATATGGATAAGACATATTGAGGGGGAAAAATAGATCAATAGGAATTTCTTTAGATTCCCTGTATTGCCTCACAGAAAAGTTAGTGTTTGATGTGATCAGATGTAGACTTTTAGACATAGAAATGCAGGAGCTTAGAAGCCATGGAAGTAGTAGGTGTTCCCCCTTGAGTTGGGAGCCTTGGCCAAATAGACAATATATAGCACTATACTTTACTTGTCTAACTGCACCACAACAGCATAAAGCATATATGCTTACCAGGCTAAATGCACTCCCCTCTCTCTTGTTATATGGAAGATTTCATAAAATCCCATTTACAAAGTTTGCCCTTGTGGGAATGGTGAAATAGAATCACTTGTGCATGTCCTTTTTTATTGTTCCTTCTGTGCTTGTAGCCGATCCCAATTCATTGACCCACTGTTTATAAACAGGGAATGGCTTTCTGATTAAATCGGGACATCCTACCTTATGACCACCACACAAAACCCATTAAAAATTGAATCAGTTGCAAGGTATTTGCAGTTAGCAATCAGATATCATGAATGGTATGTAGTATTCCTTAATGGCTGATTTGGGATTGTTTTATCCAATTTTATTTAGTTTTACTCAGATTTATCCTAATGTATGTTCCTCTTTTTTATATGCCAATAAAGGCATGTGTTTGTGTGACAAGCCTCGGCCATCCAGGTTAGGCTGGCCATGAATATAGGTGAAAAAAGTAGGTAGTCATTTTAGTCCACAGCAAAATCCAAAAGGCAAAAGCTATGTAACACCTTTAAAATAGATAGCCATGCTGGCCCGTATTGGTGGCACAACAAATCTTTCTGCTGCAGTATGGCTCAAAAAATGGGGCATGCAATTGGTTGACAACACCCTGAATAGCCCTGGCTAGCCCAAGTTCATCAGAGCTTGGAAGCTAAGCAGGGTTGGCCATAGTTACTCCTTGGAAGGGAGGCCACCAAGGAAGACCAGGGCTTCTATGCCAAGGAAGGCAATAGGAAACCGCCTCTGCTCATCTCTTGCCTCGAAAACCCCATGAGGGATCACCATGAGTAGGCCGTGACTTAATTATAGCACTTAATTATTAATTTATTATTTAGGAGGAAGTACAGGTATTAACAGACAGTGACTTGGTTGCCAGTGCTGAGAGTTGATTTTGAGGTTTGGGGCAGACACCCTAGATATTGATAAGGTCAAGTAACATATACCCCTTGTCTTCCAGTCTGATTTGAAGGAAATTCATCAGTCTCTGCCTGATCTGCCCACTGGGCTCGGCTGGCTGTGATCCCGCCAGGAAAAAAAGTGGCATGATATTATGGGCTGGAGTAGCTGTGACTGCTGGTGCTCACTGTGCATGTGTTACTGCAAGGCAGTGCCATGCATAATGGACATTGTGTCTGTGTCTTGAACTGTGTTCCTTAGTGGGATTCCTCAATGAGAAGGTCAGTATGGATTGACACCTGATAGACAGGTGTCTCGACACCCTAAATCTTCTCTCAAAATGCACGGCCGCAGAGGAGCACTGGATATGCTCCCAAATACAATCGCCAGCACGTGGAGAAATGGTGATGTTCAGCTGAGCTGGCCAGCAGCAGGGGGGTGCCTTGCCAAGATATCTCAAAGGACATATCAGTATAGAAAGGGTTGAATAAAATAGTTCGAAAACCACTGAGCTGGTGTCCTACATTCAGGAAATTGGGGATTTGAAATGCATGGTTTCAAGTGAATACGTAGCCCTGTTTATATGGTTTAGATAAGTTTTTTCTCCCCAAAACTGGTTTCAGAAAAGAGTTTACCCTATCTGTTTTTTTTAATCATATGTGGTAAAATGATATGAAAATTGCTTTTATGGTAATAGATCTAATTGCCATTGGACATACAGGCCGGAGGCAATTCAACTGCCAGTTCATAGCTTGATGCAAGATGATTTGTTTGTTGGAGGTAAATCCATCACATTGGTTAATATTGAATGCTTACTTTCCCTAAAAAAAAAAAAGCAGAAAGGTAGCATCAGGATAGTAGGGGACTGGCGTCAGACTCACCCCTTCCACTGAAAGGAATGCATCTTACAATTATGAGACCTCCGTGTAACGAATGTTGCATTGTAGATGGTCACGCTAACTTCATTTTGTAAATCACTGCCAAATACTATTATCTGCTTCCCCATGTTATCTCTGATGCTAACTCTCTTGCTCTGGCTATATCACAGTTGCAAGCCTCCACATCAGAATATATTCATGGAGGAACCAGTTCCAAAATTTGGTGGTGGACATATGGAGGGCTATTGGGATGCGGTCATTATTTCTACTTTCTGTGACAGTGTATTTTTTGTTCCTTGCAAAATCTTGGGTGCTCCATAATTCATAATCCTGCTGCGCGCCAGCCAATAATTGCCCCTAATCACTGGAGAAACATGGCTGAAATGTACTGAAATAAGCCATAAAACTCATTACAAGATAACAAGATTCTATCTATTCTCAGAGGTCGCTTGAAAGCGCTGCAGGTCAGGGAGCTAATCACCTTGTTCAGTGGCAGCAATGCAGATAAGGAGCTCCTCTGGGCTAAGTGGGTGCGCTGCAAACTTGTTCGGCGCTCAGGTCTGTGACTGACGTTGAAGGAAGAAAGAGAAGGAACTTGTTGAGTTGTCAAGCCTGGATCTCGAAAACGCAAGGGTGGATCCTGCAGAGGATTTCTGTTGATTGAAGAGGGGGCAGTTTTCACCAGTTCCACAGCTGAGCTCCAAGCCCCCCTTCATGTTGTTCCTAGGGGTTCCTCATCCCCCCAGAACCATATTTCTTGGGGTAGTTTGGGTGTAGTGGGAGAAGGAGTTAAGGAAGTCATGCTCCACTGATGGAAATCCTTCCTTCCACAGATATTTTGGGCAGGATCCAAGTCAAAGTTCTCCACTGATGGGTACCGAGGCAGAATGTAGTGGGTTAGGGGCTTGGTAAACTTAGTGGTCTGACTTGATACCATGGGAACAATTATATGGTGTGGCTCAAAACTAATGCAAGATGTCCAATGCAATTATATAACACACACACATATATCTACAGCATTGTACCAAATCAGAGTACTGAATCATCAAAGTCAATATTGTCTATTGTAATTGGCAGTAGTTCTCCATCTGCATGCAAAGGATGCATTCTGCCACCCATCCTTAGTCCATTCCCTCCTTCATTAATGACTTTAATGAAGTCCAAATATCTCTTTTAGGGATGTTGGCCATCTGTGGGTACAGCTCACATCCTGTTCTCTGGTTGCGAACTGAGAGCCGATTTTTCGACAATCTGTTCGGCTGTTCGTCTTTCTGATTGCAGCAGGTTGCTTCACTGTATTCCTTTCAAACCATGTAGCACTGTGCAATTGGCTTTTTGCGAATGGACGTTCTCATTCAGCCCAATTGAATTCTGCAGCACCCATCCTTGCTGCATTATTGCTCTGCTCAGCAGGCAATTGTTTAAATACACAACTAGAGCAGTCAAAAATCATATGAATTAGACATCAATAAACGCTGTGTTTTAATAAAATTCCACCCTTTTGGTGTTCGTCTGAGTAGTCTCTAGCAATGCTAGCGGCTGCCATTCAGTTTGAAGTGGCAGCATCTTTGCAGATCACACCCTCTCAGCCTCACTCACCTCACAGGGTGTCTGTTGTGGGGAGGGGAAGGGATTGTATGCCGGTTTGAGTCTCCCTTAAGTGGTTGAGAAAGTCAGCATATAAAAACCAACTCTTCTTCTTCTTCAGATGTACAGTTTTGCAAAAAAAGAAGATACAAATGGTTGACAGAAGCTCACCACTGTTTGGCACAAACCAAGCAGACCGGGTGATCAGCTCACATAGATTCAATACCTTTGAATAGGGCACATTAGACTGTTAAGTAAGTTTATGGTGAAAATACAACCCAATACACACACACACACACACACCGTAACCCCACTGTTAGGGTTGCCAACCTCCAGGTACTAGCTGGAGATCTCCTGCTATTACAACTGATCTCCAGCCGATAGAGATCTGTTCACCTAGAGAAAATGGCCGCTTTGGCCCTTGGACTCTATTGCTTCGAAGTCCCTCCCCTCCCCAAACCCCACCCTCCTCAGGCTTCACCCCAAAAAACCTTCCCCGGGTGGCAAAGAGGGACCTGGCAACCCTACCCACTGCCATGATTTGGAAATCCCTGCTCTGATAGGATACTGAATACTATGTGCCAGCATGAGACTCGTTTATGGAGCCTATTCACATTCTTAATGTTTAAAATTGGCTCCCTCCTGATATATAAGTGTTTATTGTCAGGCTCTTAATTGTAGACATTCTTGGGGAATTAACATTGGTAACAACTATAAATAGAAAAGTAAGCAACAATTAAGAAAACTTTCTGGAATGTTTATTAAGAGGCGCTGGGAGGGGGAGACTTCTTTGAGAAATTGGGAGAGGACATATTTCCTTGTGAATATCTGGACTTCAAGAATTCCTTTTTGTAGGAAATAATACTCCTAGTAAGTTATGAGTGGACTCTGGTGAAATCAGATTATACAGACAGAGCCAAGGAAGAATGCAGTCCCAGAGGTGCAGCCAGAACTGAATCTGGCAGATCGTGGGTGAACCATTGTAGAAGGAGTTCCTTACTTTTCAAACCCCGATATTGGGTACCTGATAGAAGACAGTTTTATTGGTAAGACTCATGAAATATTTAAGAGTTGGCACACTGGCAAACCACCTCTTTGAAAACCCCATAAGGGGTCACCATAAGTCAGCTGCAACTTGACAAGACTTTGCACACACACATATAGCATTGGGGGCACTTATGAACACATGAACCTGTCATAAGTGGGGGCAGACCACAAAGTCAGTCTTGTCCCTGGATTGCCAACAGCTCTCCAGGATCCGAAGTCTTCACATCACTTGCCACTTCTTCCTTCTTTCCAGAGATGCTGGAGATTGAACCTGGGACCTTCTCTATGCAAAGCAGGTGCTCTACCACTGAGCTATGGGGTGGGGGCCTCCCCGATGGGACGTCAATGCACCCAAAATAAACACAGCCGCTCCCTTTCTCCAGCAAGGGGTGTAAGTACACCTGCATGAGGGAGTGGTGCGCTTAGTAAAAGGGAGCATTGGTTGGCATCTTGGTGAGCACTCTGTGCAGATGCATTATGTACCTTACATGTAGCCTCTCATAGAAGAGGATGCCTGGCACTGTGAGGCATTGCTTAACATCCTAAGCATTGACATCTGCTGTCCTGCATAGCAATAACTCCTTTGGCTCATTTGGGAGGGGCCAAAAAACCCTGACTTTGTAGGGGCAGCATTAGTCAAATCCATGTGCCCATGTTGGTCTGTCACATCCTGTTTTATTAGCATCTACATATAATGTTGGTAAAGGCTTTAGAATGACGAGCCGTAAACGCTGGGAAGGAGGCGATCCATTCAGGTGCCATTTTCAAGTATCTTTGCGTTGGATAACAAAGCAAGGGGCCAAAAGTGTGAATGCCTTAATGGAGGTGGGTGTGGGGCCTGAAGTATAAATCAATGCTAAGTGGGCAGCAGAGCTAGGGAAAAATTGACAGCCTAGCCATCTGTAAGCAGAAGATTGGCCCAAGGTGTTCTCACCTTTCTCACTGATAGACGATGTGGCCTTGGTCCAGTCATTTACTTTCCTGCCGGGCTGCTGGATACATGAGGAGAGGACAACATGAGGCAATGTTGGATGTGGCTGTTTTTGTTCGCAATCCTTTTGCACAAATATTCATTGCAACATCTGTGGCAAGGCTGAGCAGTGTAGCACCTTTTGTTTGGGAGGAAAGTTGGGTTGCCACTTCTGGGTTGGGAAATTCCTGGATTTTGGAGGCAGTGCAGTTTCGGGAAGAGGCCTCAACAAAGTATAATGCCATCAGGACCCCCCTCCAAAGCAGCCATTTTCTCCAGAAGAACTGATCTGTGTTTTCTGGAGATTACTTGTGATTTCAGGAGATCCCTTTTCTTGCCCCTCCATTCTCCCATGGACTGCACAGCTGTGGCTTCCCTCCAGCCTTCTGGGGCCCAGTTCATGTCTGCCACTGGTCCAAGAAAACACAGCTTTCCATACCTTTTGAAGAAGACCCAAGAGCAAGAACATCAGCTCTAGCAGTTTGTGGCAGCTGGCCTGGTGGCTGGATCACCTGAGCTGCTGGAGGTTCTGGAATCAGGGTTGCCAATCTCCAAGTGGGGCCTGGAGAAGCATGAGTCAAGAAAAATATTATTTTCATATATGTTATCTAATCTATATCCAAAGACAAAGCACAGTCCATGTCATATCTTTGTTTTGTTTTTTTGCCATCAAGTCACAGCTGATCTATGGTGACCCAGTAGGGTTTTCAAGGACAGAGACATTCGAAGGTGGTTTGCCATTGCCTGCCTCTGCATAATGCCCCTGGTATTCCTTGGAAGTCTCCCATCCAAATACTTGGATCGAGGCTGAGAGTGTGTAACTGGCAAGTTTCCATGGCAGAGTGGGGATTCGAACCTGGGTTTCCCAGACCCTAGTCTAACACCTTAACCACTACACCACCCTGGCTCTCAGTCCTTAGGAACTGCCAAACAAATACCAAGCCATGTGCAAGCTTCCAAGTTCTCCAGAACTCTTCACAGGCTCGATGTTACACAATAAAAAGTGATAACAGAGAGGTTCACATTAGGGTTGCCAGCTCCAGGTTGGGAAATAACTGGAGATTTTTGGGGTGGGGACTGAAAAGGGCAGGGTTTGGAGAGGGGAGGGACTTCAGTGGGGTATAATGCCATATAGTCCACCTTCCAAAGTGGCCATTTTCTCCAGGTGAACTGATCCCTGTCACCTGCAGATCAGTTGTAATAGCAGGAGATCTCCAGCCACCACCTGGAGGGGGGCAACCCTAGGTCACATTTGGTCACTCACGTTGTGAGAAGTCACTGGAAAAGACAATGATACTACAAAAAGTTGAAGGCAGTAGGAAAAGAGGGAGACCTAATATGAGATGAACTGAATCATTGGGGAGGGGCTGTGGCTCAGTGGTAGAGCATCTGCTTGGCACACAGAAGGTCCCAGGTTCAATTCCCGGCATCTCCAGTTAAAGGGACTAGGCAGGTAGGTGATGTGAAAGACCTCTGCCTGTGACCCTGGAGAGCCGCTGCTGGTCTGAGTAGACAATACTGACTTTGATGGACCAAGGGTCTGATTCAGTATAAGGCAGCTTCATGTGTTCAATAAAGGAAGTCACAGCCTTCAGTTTGCGAGACCCAAGCAAGGCTGTCCATGATTTCCTCACCAGCATTCCTGTGCTTAATACTGTCAGAGGGTGTGCAACTTCCTAAAAGATTGCTGGACCAGCAGAACCCAAAACTTGGCAACTATCTCAGAGGTGAGAAGCTAGTGGTCCATATGAGTGGGTTGGGGTGTTCAGGCCCAAGCAAGCTCATGCCTAGGGCTGCGTCCTTTGTAGCTAACCCTCATGTATAGTTTTTTAGGCTGAAAGGTGGTAATACTTACATAACCTTCTGAAGGCATTATCACCTCCAAACCTAAACTCAGGGATCTGTGCTCTAAGGTTGTTCACGTGATTCAGAATTGATTCTATTAGCACCTTAAAAATCTTGCAGTTATCCAATAATCTCCACAATTATTCCAAAGTAACATGTAGGAACATTTAATTACGGAGGCCTGCAATTTCCTTGTCATTTCAGAACAGCTGTGTGGGTGTTCATTCCCTGTAACATCAAGGGATTCTGCAGGATGTATGGATTGCAGCCATGCACATACTCAGAAACCTGGGACAGGAATGGGCTGTTCCTATACCATTTTCTATGTTGGTGGAGAGACCAAAATAGCATAGGGTTCAAGTTGCTGTCATAATTTCACCAAGGGCGAAATTCAATGTCACGTGGGATTTCTGTGCTCAGACCTCCGAGTCTTGTTCAGGATGTGCAAGATCCACCCTTGTGTTTGGCTGATGCTCTTGCCTGGTCAACAGAGTTGTACTTTATGCATTCTACCCTTCTGGTGCTGACTCTGGCCCCCAGTTCATGAAGCTGCCTTATGCTGTGTCAAACAGACCATTGGTCCATCAGGGTTAATATGGTCTACTCAGACTGCTTGCACCTCTCCAAGGTTTCAGGAGGAGGTCTTTCACATCACCTGATCCTTAACTGGAGATGCTGGAGATTGAAGTTGGGACCTTGTGCATGTCGAGCAGATGCTCTGCCACTGAGCCACAGCCCGTGCCCTCAACCTTCTTGACCTCAGAGAATATAGACTGATGTACACACATAACAGGTCTAGATTGGGTATGGTCACAGCCACATGCAGGTGGTCCTCACAGATTATGAGTTGGATCCAGCTCAAAATTTCTACATGCTCTGGAGCTCTTGCACATGTGGAAATGCAAGAAAAGCACCACTGTAGCCACTTGTGCTCAGTCAGAATTGTTGTATCCCCATTCGTGTGCAAACGGAGCTGCACTAAATTTATTGATGTTTCTGCTTGCACATCACTGGACTCAAGCCAACATATGTTTGCAGGCTATTGTGTCCTGTCCTGCAAAGAGCTCATCCCCCTTCCTGTTTTCTCTATCCCCAACAGCATATGACGAGGCAACAGGGGAGGCTCACATGGGGAGTTGGCCAGTTCTATTGGGTTTCATAGTCAACCTGCATCAACTGAGAAACCACCCTAAAACACACCCAGGGTTGCCAGCTCCAGATTGGGAAGTACCTGGAGATTTTGGGGGTGGAGCCTGAGGAAGGTGGGGTTTGGGGAGGGGAGGGGAGGGATTTCAATGGTGGATAACACCATAGAGTCCACCTTCCAAAGTGGCCATTTTCTCAAGGCGAACTGACCTCTGTCACCTGGAGATCACTTGTAATTCCAGGAGATCTCCAGCTAGAAGTTGGCAACCCTAAACACACCCCACAATTCCCAATAAGCACACACTCCAAAGATGCTGAAGTTGTCCAGCCTTTCAGCGAAGGTTGACCATGAAGCTGCCTTATACTGAATCCAAATCAGTATTGTCTACTCAGACTGGCAGTGGCTCTCCAGGGTCTCAGGCATAGGCCTTTCGTATCACCTCTTACCTGACCCTTTTAACTGGAGATGCTGGGAATTGAAACTGGGGCCTCCCGCATGCCGAGCAGATGCTCTACCACTGAGCCGCAGCCCCTCTCTACTACTCACTACTGATCTTCTCATTGCAGAATCCCTGAAGAGCTGCCAAGGAACCTTGGGGTGCCTAGAATGCAACTGAGAAAGATGTCTGACCTTTTGGACGGCAGCGTTTCATGGCAATTTTTGTGCTGTTTTATGCAGGATCTGTTACACAATTTGTTGTGCACACGGCTGTTGATTTTCACAGCAAGATTTTTGTCAAAAAAAATTATTATGCTATCAGGGGAAAGGGATGGTGGCAGTTTCTTCCCCAGCACGGGTAAACAATAAAAGAAACTTCCGCTTTCAAACTGAACTGGAGTTGACATGAAATTGATTAACATCCCTAGTGGGAAGTTGTAAATATCCACAGTAATAAAGAGGCAGCTTTTGCGCCTCTCTAACCTGCGGCTTTCTGACTCATATGATTAGACTATTGCTGAGTAGCAGCATCAGATGCTTAAAAAAAAAGTTTCACTCAGAAGACAATACAAGCGACCGTACATCCATGTGCTTAGTTAGGTTTGGAATGTACCAGGATAGGCACAACTGGCTGGTAGCATTGTTATGGGGAGAGGAATTTCCTTGTCCAAAATTAACTTTTTTAGATATAACCATTTATTCCTCTTATTCTCTCTTTTTTTCCCTTTTAAAAGAGGTATTTCACTTTCATTTCTCTGAGGTTTCTCTACAAAGAGAAATCAATGCATCCTTTTGTAACTTCAGCTCTTGCTGATGTTTTATGTGACACGCCCCAGGGTGGCACTCTCAACAGTAGCTTAGGAAGGTCAGGGAAAACATCGTCGGCCTCTGAGCATCTACAGAGTGAAATTCTGAAAGTCTGCAGTATCTCCCTTCCTGACCCTCCTCTTTTCAAATTCCTCTTGGAAATTGATTTAGAAAAGGACGGCAAATTCCGAAAAAGAGGGAAAGAAATGGGCTGCTTGATATCAGGGATGAATTTGGTAAAGAGGAATTAAGAGAATTTCTGCTGCCGGGATTTGTTGGCCAGCTCAGCTTTGTTTGCATGCTTAAGCTGGTGCGCATGACACTTCGAATAACACACCAGTTACACTGCCTTGTAAATGGGGCGCGTGCCCCAGCACCTGGTAGGCGACATGAGGAAGGCCTTCCCATGTGGCTTTCCCCCTTCTCTTTCATGCTCCATTCTTTTGCACAATGGACTGGTAGGAACCTTCTGGCTTTTTGAAATGGAGATTCCCCACAGGTGGATAACGTGTTGCTTTGCCCAATGTGAAAATCAATAAATATGCTCACTGCAAAAAAGGAGAAAGGGGGGGGGGAGAGACCTAATACACAGAAAAACTCAATATGAGGCAATGAGGGGGAAGTAAAAGCTCTCCTCTAGAGAATAATGGTTTGAAATGAAAGTCTGAGAGAACAATGATTTTTATAAAAAAAATTCCTGTGGAAATAAGTCAGTGCCAGGTGTATGAGAAGAAAGAGCGCTAAGGGGCAGGCAGTGGGTTATTCAGATCATTGGAAGGTTTCTAGTGTTTGATGGGAGGAAGGGAATTGGGTCAAAGGGTGATTCAAGTACCTGGAATGCAGTAGCAACTGAATTGTTTAATCACTTTTTTAACCCAAACAATTCTGAAATGTTAATATGTTCGGAATCTCAATTTTTTAAAAAGCGTGGCATTGTTTTTTCTAACAGTCAACATTTATAACTGGTCCAAACTTGGTCTTCTGTATGTGTGTGAACATTTTTCAGCAGTACGCCCCCCCCCCAAAAAAAAAACCCATTAAAAACCTCTTTACTGAGATCTTTCCACTCTGCTTGCAAAAATGTTTGAGAAATTCCATTCCACAATCGCTGCACTGATCTTGTTTATGGGAAACGTGGCTTATAAATATCTTCATAAACATGTGATATCATGATTCTACCCGTTTTTATTCCTTCCCAGGCCTGGCAGTTCCAATGCCTGGCATAAAAACTGGGAGGTAAGGGGTTAATCTCTTTAAAAATTTGCTTATGTTATTAAAAGCGAGGGTAAGAGAACCTCTTCAGTTGAAACTGATTAGACGCATTTGGACTGTCACCACTCTTGATTTTATGATAGTCCTATAAAGAACAACTGGTGATTCATTGAAACAGTGTTTTGGTTTTGCGGTGCTATGAACTGGTACTGCATATCAAATAGGAGACCCTTCCATCGATGCCTTTAGATCTTTCCTGAATGGGGAACATGTGGGGGTTTGGCATCTGAGAACCAGTCCAGCTGTACCTTCTGACCCTTATTCCAAACCTGTAGAAGCTAGAAGATGTCGATCAATGGTTTCGAACCCTTCCAATCAATTGTTTAGACCCCTTCCAATCTGGGTTTAGGCCTGGTTATGGAACTTAAAGAGAGCCAGTGTGGTGTAATGTAAATGTTTATTGATACGGCACCAGCCAGACAACAATAAATATAGCCAGTGTGGTGTAGTGTTTAAGTGTGGTGGACTCTAATCTGGAAAACCGGGTTCGATTCCCCACTCCTCCACATGAAGCCTGCTGGGTGACCTTGGGCCAGTCACAGTTCTCGCAGAACTCTCTCAGCCCATGCAGAGGCAGGCATTGGCAAACCACCTCTGGACATCTCCTGCCTTGAAAACTCTATGGGGTCGCCATGAGTCAGCTGTGACTTGGAGGCATTTTACCTACACCCATGGAACTGAAAGAGCCTCAGTGAATGACATGGGCCTACCCTAGAAAAGTGTTTGGAAACTTCAGTTGGTACAGCATGCTGCAACCAGAATGTTGACTGGAGTAGGTCGTAGGGACCCTACCATTCCAGTCTTGGCCCATCTACACTGACTTCCGATTTGTTTCTGAGCACAATTCATGATTCTGGTCTTGACCTTCAAAGCCCTATATGGTTTGGGACCAACATACCTGAAGGACCGCCTACTCCCTTATGAACCTGCCCAACCACTATGGTAATCCTTCGAGGCCCTGCTTCAGGTGCCCCCACCTTCTGAGATTAGGCAGGTGGCAACCCAGGAGAGGGACTTCTCAGTCATGGCACCCAAGCACTGGAACTCTCTTCCCAGGGAGACAGTCTCCTTCTGCTGCCGTCTTCCGCTAGCAGGTGGAAGGCTTTTTTGTTTTATTTGCCATTCCCTCAATG
This sequence comes from Euleptes europaea, assembly GCF_029931775.1. Classification (NCBI taxonomy): domain Eukaryota; kingdom Metazoa; phylum Chordata; class Lepidosauria; order Squamata; family Sphaerodactylidae; genus Euleptes; species Euleptes europaea. The sequence goes on along the minus strand of NC_079325.1, from coordinate 11,122,399 downwards.
ATCCCTCCTTCCTAAGCATTTTTTAAAAATGTTTTGTATGTGTTTTAACTCTCTTTTGTATGTGTTTTAACTTTTTAAAACTCTTTTTTAAAAAGTGTTTTAATGATGTGCGTTGGGGAGGGAAATTGATTTTAATGATTTTTTAAATGTAATTTTATGATGTGTGTTTTAAATTGGTAGGCGCCTTGGTGGCCTTTGTGAAGGCAGAAAGGTGGGATACAAATAAATAACACTGGTCTAACATGCACAGAGCATCGCTCAGGGGCCCAGAGATCTCTGATACAAATCCTAATGATTGGTCTGGAAACTAACTTCCTCTGGCTGGGGAGAAACTGGGGAAGACCCTGCTAGTTAGCAGCAGCTGAGTAACATCTCTCTGAGTTTTCTCTCCTCTCTGCGCTCAGTCATTTAAGGCCTGGGTGTGCCTAGAGGCATAAGCCAAAGGGTTCTTGACCTTCGACTCTTAGCCTGAGGATTGGAGGAAGCCGAGAACTGGGCAGAAGATCAGCTAGTGGGGAGAAACGGAGCACTTGAGTAGCAATCAGAAACCTCCCTTCCCATTCTTTTATTGCTGTGCTTTCTTTCTCCGTGTATCGTTATCTGCTTTGGGTCCCCATTGGTGGTGGTGGGGGGGGGAAAGCAGAATACAAATATACTAAATAAATAAACCTGCATCGAGAGGCTCTCTCAAACTGCTGTCAGGCATGTTTTGGGGAGGACGGAAGGTGACATAGCAGGAAATGCTGTTCAGCAAGGGAAACCTCTCAAGCTTCTGAATAGCCTCCTGGGGGAAATCTCATCTATCATTTCGATCCATTACAACTGGACTCGCAGCGATGAATTTTGTATTAGCTAAAGTAAGACTGTAGCGCAAGGGGGAGAACGTGGCATAGCCTTGCTTACAGAGTTATTTATTGTGCAGGGTTCGATCATGGACAGTGTTCATACCAAGTGCATATTTCCTCTCTGGCCTTGGGCAAACTCCCTGGGCCAGCTTGGTTTTCTCTTGGCTGGGGCTAGCTAGTTTCCTCCATCACCTGGTTTGGGGAGGGTTAAAATAGGGTTGCCAACCTCCAGGCACTAGCTGGAGATCTCTTGCCAGTACAACTGATCTCCAGCTGATAGAGATCACCTGGAGAAAATGGCCACTTTGGCAATTGAAGTCAAGACTGAAGTCCCTCCTCTCCCCAAACCCCACCTTCCTCAGGCTCCACCCCAAAAATCTCCAGGTATTTCCCAACCCAGAGATGGCAACCCTAGGTTAAAATCTGTCTTGCATACCCACAAACGTTCCACTTAAAAGAGAACATTCCATTTAGATGGTGAGAATCTCACAAGCTATGAACAGTGCTGGCACCCTAATAGTTGAGCAGCTGCCCAGGGCCAGCGGAATTCCAAAAGGCTCACTCAGTTGAGCCTTGTAGGGATCCATTCCTCTTGCATCACTGCCGATCCTCTGGCACTCAGGAGAGCAATGGGAAGAGTGGGCGAAGGATTGTGGAACAGAGTGGGTTTCAACATATGCGCTCTGCCATTTGAGACTCTGGACTTACTGGTCTGATGGGATCCCTCTTTAGATGGTAATATAGACTTCATTGTCCTGACCTGGATGGCCCAGGCTAGCCTGATCTCCTCAGATCTCAGAAGAGACCTGAGAGCCAGCGTGGTGCAGTGGTTAAGAGTGGTGGTAGTGGTGGCTTCATGTGTAGGAGTGGCAAAACAAATCCAGCTCACCAGATTAGCACCCATCGCTGATGTGGAGGAGTGGGGAATCGAACCCGGTTCTCCAGATCAGAGTCCACCACTCTTAACCACTACAGCATGCTGGCTTCTACACAAAAGTAACCATTGCCTTTAGCTCTAATGGAACAAACCCCTGTCTTTTCAATACTCCCACTGCCACCTGGGGAGTATGAGAAGTGTAGTGATCTGGCTCGCTACAGTTTTGTATCTTCGTCTCCAAAGTACTTTTCTATATCTCCCTCCTTCTCTTCCTTTGTCTCTGTTCTTCTTTCTTGACCTCTCCTCTCTGGGGATGAAAAAGAAGGGTGTCCGTACAGGGGAAACAAGAAGGGGATAATGAAGGGAATCCTTGGCCCCAGGAAATGAGTTTTGAAGAGGGCAGAATTTCACAGAAAAGTGAAGGAGAGAGAGGGACCGAGGGGGGGGGGGAATCATCTTCACTGTTGCCATTTCAAAGCTTGTCGTTGACCCAATTTCAAAGAAACTCACTGTTAACTCTTCCTTTCTGTCTTTCTCTCTTTTTAGGTAAGTGACGTTTTATTCTGCTCAACCCTGTGGCGGAATCGGATGGTTCTCTCGCGCGTGTGGGTTTGATTGTTTCCAGTGTCAAAGAGAGATTGGCCACGCAAAAAGTAACACAGTGCAGAAAGGACAATTGTGGGGGAAGAGGTGGCTCCGAAGAGGATTGCTCAGGTAGGTTTGCTGCCAAGTCGAGACTTTGCGGTAACCAGGATGCCTTTGAGGAAGACGGTTTGAGGGAACCATTAAGAGGACACAAATATTTAATGTTGTTGCTTAAAAAAAAAAACTTTTGAGGACAGGCTTGAGGGGTGATATTTCTTATTGAGTATTTTGGTAGTGTGTACTGTGAAGCAAAGGATGTAACAGCCAGCTCTGAACTGAAACCCAGAAAGAGGGAAGAGCTGCCTGTCATAGTGTTGGGCATTTCTTGTTTGACTTTTCAGTGTGTATGTGGTTAAGTTCTGTCTTAATCCACTGTGGTGTGTTTGACTTCTTTCCTCATACTGCATTTTCAAGGACTTCTACAATTACCTGCTTTGTTTTTCATTTGTATTAAATAATAGCTTTTTGTGAGCGCTGTGATTTCCTTACAAAGTTGTTACATGCGGATGTTACAAGTAATAACCTCAAACAGTCACAATAAATGAAAGCTGATAAGATAAAGGTGATATGATAAAGGTGATATGATAGCCGTCTTCAAGTGTTTGAAAAGCTGTCACATAGAGAGGATGGAGCAGAGTTGTTTTCCGTTGCCCCAGAAGGTCTGCCCAGAACCAACGGGTTGAAATTAAATTAAGAGTTTTAGCCTAAACATTAGGAAGAACTTCCTGGCAGTTAGAGTGGTTCTTTAGTGGAACAGGCTTCCTTGGGAGGTGGAGGGTTCTTCTTTGGAGGTTTTTAAGCAAAGACTAGACTGCCATTTCACAGCAATGCTAATTCTGTGAAATTAGGCAGATCATGAGAGGGAGGGCAGGAAGGGATGAGTCAGTGCTCAGCTCTGGTGGCCCTTCCTTACATGTCCAAGGTAATGCTGATCACCACTTTGTAGTCAGGAAGGAATTTTCCTCCAGGCCAGATTGGCCATGGATCCTGGAGATTCTTTGCCTTCCTTTGGACATAAAGCAGGGGTCATGGGGGTGGGATGTAGTTGTGAATTTCCTGCACTGGAATCCTTGAGGTTCCTTCCAGATCAATGTTTCTATGTTTATAGCTGCCATGGACCAGATGTGATTGTTTAAGCAACGTTTCAGTTCTTGGTTAGTGATCGTTCTATGGGAATATGGATGAATATGCTGGTATTCAAAGGAACTTGCTAGGACACTTGCTGATGAGCATTTGGAGGATTTTGGAAAGTACCAACTGGATCCAAACATGGATCTGAGGGTGTTCAGTTGGAAACAGCTTGTTGGATAGTAAAGTTGCAGCAACTCCCCTATGCTATGAACAGGTTTGTTGGTAGACTAATGCATTTATCATAACAGAGTGTATATACTTGTAACTACTTTCTTGTTGCAGTGCGTCTGAAACTGGAGTAAGCTACAGATGAGTTATTCCTGGTGAACGTGCAGGTCATCAGTCAAAATGCTGAAGGCCTTTTCTGTTGCACTTGTGGCCAATGAAGAAATAAAGTGAGGCTCCTTCTGCCTACCAATGCAGGTGTACTGAATACACGGGCTGAATGGTAAAATAATTCAGTCCTGAATAACAGCATCTTGGGGTCTGCAAGTCTAGCGACACTCCCCTGTTACCCAGCATTGACCCGCACCCCACTTGTTTGATACTGCTACATCAAAGTAGGACAAACTGATCTTCCATTTGGAAGCCTTTGATGCTGTCCTTACCCCCAACATCTCATAGTAACTCCACAGCGAACATTCAGTCCCAACCAATAGACATCCACGCAGCATAGTTTAGCAACCATGGGTTTAGGTCACTTGTTTAAAGCAAAGATTCTTTCTGCCACTTATGCATTTATGGATTTGGATCGTCGCCTTTTTTTTTTTTTTTTTTTGCTATCTCATTTACAATATCTTATTAATTAATTACTGAATTTCAATATACATTTTTTGCTTAGCATATTTGATATAGCCTTGTAACTAAACTTTTCGTTTCATTTTTTTAGGAAATATAGGCACTATATAATTTCCAATTTTTTTGAAACTCTTCACTGGGTCATCTATTCATAAAACTTGTCAACTTAGCCATCATTTCATACTCTGATAACTTGTACTTCCACTCTTCTATAGCTGGAAAATCTTCTGTTTTCGAGAAGGATTGTTGCTTTTGTTCTATGTGATTGTATTGAAGCAGCACCTCACAACACTTTTGGACAATAGTGTCATGAGAGTAAAAAAGAATACAAGGATATTATGCCGGGATATTTGTCATGACAGGGGCTGATTGTGAGCAGGAAGACTGTGACTTGAAAAATGCCACTTTTATCAGAAAGAACAGGTGTGTTTATGACCAGAGAAAAAAAGATTTTTACAGTGAAGTCCTAAGCAGAGTTGTACTCTTCTAAGTTCATCGAACTAAGAGGATCTAAAAGGGTGTAACTCTGTTTAGGATTGCACTGTTAGGTGACCAAACTGATAATTTATGGTTGATGAATGATTCATAATTTGTGATCTAATGCTCATTTGAACAGGTTTCTTAGTGCTGATTGATTGATGATTTGTTTGACCTGCATTGGCTGGATTTTGATCATGCTCCTGGCAATAACCTGTAGTATATATATATTTTTAATTTTAAAACAAGAAAGAAAAAAAAACAAGGGGCAAAACTTGACATTACATAGGCCATCATTTCAGGTGGGTAGCTGTGTTGGTCTGTAGTAGAAGAGATAGATTCGAGTCCAGTAGCACCTTAGATATCAATGAGATTTTCAAGGTATAGGCTTTTAAAAGTCAAAGCTCCTTTCATCAGATACACCAGGTGACTGCTACCTAAAATGGCAGCCATTCATCTAGCCTTCTTTGCCCATAGTGTCTAGCAGCACATCCTTCTATCATGTTGGTCTCTGTTTCCCAATCCCTGGTCTAGAAAAAAGAAGCATTGGTTTTTACATGCCGACTTTCTCTACCACTTAAGGAAGACTCAGACTGGCTTACAATCACTTTCCCCTCCCCACAACAGACACCCTGTGAGGTAGGTGGGACTGAGAGAGTGTGACTAGCCCAAGGTCACCCAGCTGGCTTCATGTGTAGGAGTGGGGAAACCAACCCAATTCACCATCTGATTAGCCTCCTCCACTCATGTGGAGGAGTGGGGAATCAAACCCGGTTCTCCAGATCAGACTCCACCACTCCAAACCACCACTCTTAACCAGTACACCACGCTGGCTCTCTACATCTTTGGCTGCCACTGGTGAGCAGGGTACAGAAATGCTGCATATAATGAATTCAAGTCATGTGTAATTTCTACCAATGTTATGGAAGAAGAACGAGAGCTACAGTTTTTCAGGGATAGCCACTGCCTTAACATCATACTTGGTTTAGCCCAAAGTGTGATTCTCCACTCCACTGCCTTTTACATTGCTCCTTCCTTCCAATCAGGGTAAGGGATGGATTGGTTCTCCATCTCTTTGCATTATCATCAGTAGCATGAAGATTCTCTCCTTCATTGATGGTAAAGTGGAAGGAAACTGGAGGCCGGATTTTTCAAGAGGTCAGCCCCAGGTGTGGCGCTCAAAGGGAACCAGGCCTGTTATTTGACTTGAAATCAAAGAAGGATTACAGGGGAAGTGGCTGAGAGAGAATAAACAGGGGCCATCAATGCGTCAAGTTTATATAGAGCCATTCTGCTGACTGTAAAAAAACCACTTTAATTCTGCGAGGATGCAGATGGGGTTTGAGTAGGTGCTTGTTTTGCAGAGACGCTATCCAAGTCTTCCATGTTTTGATTTTGTTTGTTTTCAGATAAAGAAATGGAGATGAGCTGTTGAGGAGGCTTGCAGTCACTTGAGCTCCAAATGGCAGGATGGAGACAATTGTTGGGTGGGGTAGGGTCTATGGCCACAGTCACAGGGCCATTGAGGGTTCCCAGATGTCTGGTAATGGCTGGCAATTGCCTGCCAATTAATGGGCCTGCCCGCCGCCCCTCATCTGGCCAATGGGTGGAAGCAGGCCACCTGCTTCCGCCCATCCATGCATGTAGGGGGAGCGCACCAGCACAATTTGCACTGGTGTCTAAGGCTTAGGGTTGCCAACCTCCAGGTACTATACCAAAATAGGAGGCACCTCTGTGTCTGTACCGAATAGGTTAGGAAAACAGCACAAGGGAACAAGTTTACAAGAGTAGCAAAAATCTTATTGGGTGCTTAACATAAGTGACAGAACAACAATACAATACATAAACATCAGCTACTATATACAAAATGTACAAAACAAGTATAATGCAGTCTCTATGCAAGAAAGTAGTGAAGTCTTCTTGGTGTGTATTCTTTTTTGAGAATGACAAATAAGTTCTCAAATGATCCAATAAATAGTATACAGTCCCAATAAGGCAATTAATGGGAGAAAAAGGGGGGACGTCCGTTTCACAGTCTTTTCTTCAGCCCCAAATTCAATCAACTTTCATGTTTCTACATACATTCTCTACCTAATGCATCATTAGGTCAGTTCACTGGTTCCTTGAAGGATACTCCGAAGTGTGGCAACAAACTCCTCTGTTTCTCTACATGATAAATATAAAACAGGTGTTTAGCAAGGACAACTATGCCTAAATGTTCCCTGGGAAACTACCATATTGTATCCTAGAATAGAATACAGCTGGCTACACATTCTCTTTGTGTTGTATTGTTTTGCCTTGGGGCTCTTCCCTGGACTTTTCTGAACCCTAGGAAGAACGGGACCTTTGGGCACCATTTGGAACCTTTGTGGTCAAGAATGGGTGCAGCAGACACGGTTGCTTGTCTATGACTTGGACTTTCTCACGTCGGTGCTGAATTGCAATTCTTTTCCCTTGTATAATTTGTGTTGTTAGGTTGTCTTAGGTAGTTAGGGGATTTTTGCTATTGTGTTTAATTGTGTTCAGGCAACAGCATGAAGTAATGCTGGATTTGCCTAGAAATAAAAGACTCAAAGTGTATATTTTCTTATTATGGATTGTTAATTTATGAGCCTTCGTGCTGCCTCTTCTATAAAGTATTTTTAATACTGGCACAGGTTATATATTTAAGATTGCTTAGTATGTGGAGGTTGGCAACCCTCAGCCTTAGAAACCAATGCAGAGTGTGCTGAGGTAAGGCTGCACTCCATGACAGGAAGTGGACTCAGGCACCTGGCAAACAAAAGTATCGAGCCAGTTCTCTACCCTCTGGTGCCCTGACAGAGCATGAGCTGTGGCAGGGGATCAGAGCATACAGAGGAGAAAGAGAAGGATAATCAGGTGCCTGGAGACCAAGCCCTAGGAGGAAATGCTGAGGGAGTTGGGAATGTTCATTCTAGAGAAGAGGAGGTTGTGGGGGGGCATAATTGCTCCCTTTAAGTATTTGAGGGGTTGTCACTTAGAGGAGGGAAGGGAGGTGTTCCCGTTGGCAGCAGAGGATAGGACTCGCAATAATGGGTTTAAATTGCGAGAGGAAAGGTACCAGCTGGATATTAGGGGAAAAAAGTTTACAGTAAGGGTTGTTCAGCAGTGGAAGCAGCTACGTAGGGAGTTAGTTGGCAGTCTCCAAGCAGCAGCTGCATGAACACTTGTCAGAGATACTAGAGACTAGACGGCCTGCATGACCACTTCCAACTCTATGATTCAAGAGCACCAGAGGCAGCACTTGTGTAGGAACTGATTCTAGAGCCATGGGTTGCCAACCTGCAGGTACTAGCTGGAGATCGCCTGCTATTACAACTGATCTCCAGCCGATAGAGATCAGTTCACCCGGAGAAAATGACCACTTTGGCAATTGGACTCTATGGCATTGAAGACACTCCTCTCCCCAAACCCCCCCTCCTCAGGCTCCACCCCAAAAATCTCCAGGTATTCCCCTACCAGGAGCTGGCAACCCTACAGGAGCTTGATGGGACTTCTTCTTCCTTAGACTTCCAAGATGCCCTTGTCCTCTGCATTCCCTAGGTTGGTTGATCTTTCCACAAGTTACCCCTCACCTCTCCAGTGTCAACCTCAGGCATTTGGCTTCTGGGCATCTCCTGCCAATGTTCCCATCGGCGGCGGCAGGCATTGCCACTTCTTCAGTCAATCAATCAATCATCTTTATTACAGTCATTGACCAGCATTACAAACAATAATAAAAATCAGTCCAATTGCACAACACTTAGCTTATGGGAATAAATATAAAATGTGACCTATTAAAACCCATTTAAGACCATTTAAAATCTGCCCCAACTATAGTTTGCCAGATCCGGCCCTTTGGTCCTTTCTTCATTCCCAGCTCATGATGCTCCCCCTGCCCCGTTCGGTCCAAATCGCCCCCTCCTGAGCGGAAGCTTTCGAGCAAGCATGCTTCGGCAGCTGTGTGGCAGCAGCAACAGCTTTGCATATTTGCAATCTGGAGGGCTGTCAGAGCACAACCCCCCCCCCGGGGGGGAGTAGCTGAAGCGATGGGGGAGGACGCGGAAAGACGGAGTGCGTTGGAGGCAAATATTTAGACAATTCTGATGCTCTCTTGAAATGAAGTGTCAGCTGTTAATAACAGATACCATTGGGGAGACCGGCATTACAAGATGTTCCTGCCATGTACTGATTAGAGGGGGAGGCTGCCATTCAGTCTTGCCCCCCAGGGGGGCTCCCTAGGCATACACACTGGCAAGGGCCAGCTTCGTGTGTCTAGAATCTAGCTTCTTTCCCCATAGGAACTCCACAGTGACTGGTTCCAGCAGCAAGGATTTTCTCCCTTGCAACCTTTTAACAGGCCAAATGGTAGGATTGCCAACCTCCAGGCACTTGCTGGAGATCTCCTGCTATTACAACTGATCTCCAGCTGATAGAGATCAGTTCCCCTGGAGAAAATGGCCGCTTTGGCAATTGGACTCTATGACATTGAAGTCCCTCCCCTCCCCAAACCCCGCCCCTTCAGCCTCAGCCCCCAAAACCTCCCACTGGTGGCGAAGAGGGACCTGGTAACCCTACCAAATGGCTAAAGGAGAGTAAGGTTGTAATCCTCCTGGTGGGGCCTGGAGATCTCCTGAAATTACAACTCGTCTTCAGACTACAGAGATCAGTTTTCCTAGAGAAAATGGCTGCTTTGGAGGGTGGACTCTATGGCATCATACCTTGCTGAAGTCCCTTCCTTCCCCAGATCCCACCCGTTCAAGGCTCTGCCCCCAAATCTCTTTTTTTAATAATAATTTTTTTATTATTTTTTACAATACATAAACAAACAGCTCAACAATTATTAAAAATTGTCGAAAAAGGTAAAGAACAATGAATTATTGTTGAAAATACAAATATATCTAAGTATAATATAACAACTTCCCCTTCATCTCCGTCTACCTCGTTATAAATTTATATACTCTGGTTTCTCTTCAGATCATATAAACCTTCCGCCCCCAAATCTCAAGGAACTTCTCAGCCCCAAGTTGGCAACCTCAGGGGACTGGAAGAGCCCATGCTACAAAATTTTGGAAAAACCATTCTGGGTAAAACCCATTGTTATTTGAACCACACCAATCCTCATCTGGAGAAATATGAATTGAGGATTTGTTAAGTGGTAGGATTCTTAGTTATGCCCCTATAAGAACAGAAGGAGCTACAAGAACAAGGCCCTGACTTGGACAGCCCAGGCTAGCCCAAACTTGTCTGATCTCAGAAGCTAAGCTGGGTTGGTCCTGGTAATTACTTGGATGGTACACCACTGAGGAAGTCCAGGGTTATGATACAGAGGAAGGCAATGGCAAACCACCTCTGAATGTCTCTTGCCTTGAAAACCCGACAGGTCACCATAAGTCATATGTGACTTGATGGAGGAAAAAAAATAAGAAAGCTCCATCAAGGAATCAAAATATACCCCCAAATTGAATTATAATAACCACAGAGGTGCTGCCGTCTTAGCAGAATAGGCAGTACTGTTTGCGAAGATGCACTAGTTCTGTTTGTGCCAGTGAGAGAAGAAGAAGAGGAGGAGTAGGAGGAGTTGTTTTTTATATGCCAACTTTCCCTACCTTGTAAGGAGAATCAAACCTGCTTACAATCTCCTTCCCTTCCTCTCCCCACAACAGACACCTTGTGAGGTAGGTCGGGCTGAGAGAGTTCGGAGAGAGTGACTAAACCAAGGTCACCCAGCTGGCTTCATGTGTAGGAGTGGGGAAACCAACCCGGTTCACTAGATTAGAGTCCGCTGCTCATGTGGACAAGTGGGAATTCAAACCCGGTTCTCCAGATTAGAATCCTCTGCTCATGGGGAGGAGTGGGGAACTGAACTCTATCGGCTGGAGATAGAGATCAGCTGGAGATCAGTTCTAATAGCTCTATCAGCTTGAGATCTCTATCGGCTGGAGTTCAGTTGTAATAGCAGGAGCTCTCCAGCAAGTGCCTGGAGGTTGGCAACCCTACTTGTAAGGTAGATGAGGCTGAGAGAGTTCAGAGAGATCTGTGACTAGCTCAAGGTCAACCATCTGGCTTCATGTGGAGGAGTGGGGAAACCAACCAGGTTCACCAGATTAGAGGCCGCCATTCATGTGGAGGAGTGGGGAATCAAACCGGGCTCTCCAGATTAGAGTACACCGCTCCTAACCACTATACCACACTTGCTCTTAAGAATGTCTGTGTCTCTCTCTGTGTTTTAGAAGAAAAATAACACAATGATTTTTCATCAGCGGATTTTTTTACCACATTTCCCCCTCCCCCTCCCTGAGAAGTAAAAAAAAAAGTAAAGGCAGAGGTTTTATTTTTACATCCCCTCCCTCCTCGCATTCCTCTCGCCGTTGTTTCCGGGCCATTCCCGCCTACCTCTTTCTGCCCTCCTGTCAAGCCGTTGCAGTACATTATTATTGTAATTGCGTTATGGAGACCAATCGCATTGTGCCAATCAAAAGCAATAATCAGTGTAATTTAAAAGCATTTAATTCTGTAAAGTCGGTTCCTGACGCCGTCTCCCTGGGTAGTTGTACCCACTGCCGCCATACATAGAGGTGCAAAGGTTTAACATAGAGTGCTACCCAAATATATTCTGGGTGGCGGTGCTGTTCCCCCCCCCCCTTCTGAATTGATCACTGGGTATTCAACGATTTGAAATTAAATATTGTGGTTTGGGTTTCTGTATTAAAATGCCAAGAATACTTTGCCTAAATTTCTGCTCAGATTTTGAAGTATGTTGTTCTGTATTTTTTCCAACTGAATGTTTTATAAAGCACTGCCCATTTTCTCCAAGCTTTCAGTTACTTCCGTTGAATGCTATCATTCTCCCCCCACTTGCAGTGTTCCTTAATACACATGGGTGCATTGATAAAACAAGGTGTTTTATCAATTGTGGGATTGTACCAAAACAGTTGTGTCAGGATTCTTTTCTTCAATGGTTTCATCTGAAGAGGAGCATCCAAAATCCATTTCAAATTTTGCTGTATGTCAAATCCAGTTGCGGCCCAAGGAATTGGAGGAAACGGCCCTGATCAATCTCACCTGTTGAAACCTAACCATTTGTGGATTCCCTTGAAAACTTTCCACTGTTTTGGCTACTAGCCAGCATGGTGTAGTGGTTAAGAGCAGTGGTTTGGAGTGGTGGACTCTAATCTGGAGAACCGGGTTTGATTCCCCATTCCTCCACGTGAGTGGCAGAGGCTAATCTGGTGAGCTGGATTTGTTTGAAAAGTTGGAAAACTTTGGATTCCTTTGAAAACTGGATTCTTTTGAAAACTTTCCACTGTTTTGGCTACCAACCTTGATGGACCAATGGTCTGATTCAGTAGAAGGCAGCTTATTGTGTATGTTCAGCCAGCATGGTGTAGTGGTTAAGAGCAGTGGTTTGGAGCAATGGACTCTAATCTGGAGAACCGGGTTTGATTCCCCACTCCTCCTCATGAGCCGTGGATGCTAGTCTGGTGAAGCGGGTTGGTTTCCCCACTCCTACACATGAAGCCAGCTGGGTGACCTTGGGCTAGTCACAGCTCTCTCAGCCCCACCTACTTCTCAGGTGTCTGTTGTGGGGAGGGGAAGGGAAGGTGATTGTAAGCCGGTTTGATTCTTCCTTAAGCGGTAGAGAAAGTTGGCATATAAAAACCAACTCTTCTTCTTCTTCTAAAAGGAACCCCTCAGATTTGGTCTAACTTGGTAAGGCAACTCTTGCTGCTGTGCCTTTCTGCTGCCACAATTCCTTAGCAGGTACCCGAGCGACACGTCAATCGGATACTGACAACTCCGGTGTCATCTAGGCAGAGATACGTTCTTGTACTTTCGCCAGGAAATGCTGCCGCTTGGATTCCTTGGGAGATAATTTTGCTACAGCTCAACACCAAATCCATTATTCAATAGCAGTCATATACTCCCCCCCCGTCCCTCTTGACACTTGCTGTGAGTTAGGTTGGCATTCTCCCCTCCCCCTTCCCAACTCTCCTTTGCAGCTCACCTGTGCGTTACAGCCAGCTCTGCCATTATAGCAACGCACACTGGGCAAATTCATATGCTGGTCTGTGCATAATACATTATAATAAGACCCGGTGGAAACAATCTGCACATTTTTTGGCTCCCACTGAGGCACTGCAAATGAGTTGTGTGCGTGTGTGTGTGTTTTAAACTATCTTTGTTCTACGGCTGTGGATTCCGGCAAGCTCTGCTTAGCATTACCTCTTGGGCTGTGCGTTTTGCAATGTCGTAACAGTTAGACCTGCATAGGCCCAGCACTAAGGAGGCGATGAAACCTTTTTACATATGGATTGCCTCATTCCGTTCAACATAAAACATTTACCTCGCAAAGAGGATTAACTGTTTGCTTTTGGAGTGTAAACTCTCAGTATGTCTGTATCTGCATGCATTAAGCCCTTACGTAGATGCAGTTCATTATGTATGGGGGGAGCAGGAGAGGTGATCTTGTGGGTTAAGGAACTTGACAGTCAACCCTACAGGGATTAATGGGTACCAAGCCCCTGCCTCTGAGCCGCCTAACCCTTGTTGAAGTGGGCACTGGGGATTTATCTCTTGGGTACTGGGGTTATTAGCAGGAGCTCATCAAAGGTTACATAAAGATCTTTGGTTATATAAAAGTCTTGCATTAAAAGCTTTTAGAGGAGGAGTCCCAGCAATGGAGACAGAACGGTACACGGGAAGAAGAAGAATTGGTTTTTAAACGCCGACTTTCTCTACCACTTAATGGAGAATGAAACCGGCTTACAATCACCTTCCCTTCCCCTCCCCACAACAGACACCCTGTGAGGTAGGTGAGGCTGAGAGAGTGTGACTAGCTCAAGGTTACCCAGCTGGCTTCATGTGGAGGAGTGGGGAAGCAAATCCAGTTCACCAGATTAGCTTCTGTGGCTCATGTGGAGGAGTGGGGAATCAAACCCGGTTCTCCAGATCACAGTCCACTGCTCCAAACCACCACTCTTAACCACCACACCACACTGGCTCTCCAGAATGGCAGAGGCTCTCTCCAGAGTCTGAAGCTAGGGTCAATCTCATCCTTGCAACCTGATAAACATTTGACTGGGGACTTAACCTGGGACCTTCTGCACACATTCAGGCACCCTACTACTGAGCTATGTATCTTCCAATATTCTATTAATACAGAATATCCTGTTAATACAGAGGGGGGCCTTAGGTGTCTGATGAATGGCACATCTCTTCACTTCGATACGGAGGCAATCTGTTGATCTTGTCTGCCCTTCAAATGCCATCGCCTTTGATTTGGGATCATGAATCACTTTTCCCCCCTTTTCCAGTCGAAATTAATTCATCGTCTGCTTTTCTTTCTTGCCCAGTAGTAGCAGTTGGGGTGGGGGGAGGGACTTGTCTTCTGAATGCAATCATATTTCCTGCCTGTTCCAGCCCTGAGAGTGATTGCTGATTTAGAGGAGGTGGCTGGGCGATTTGTATTGTCTATCCCTCTCCATCACAGTGGCTCTGTGCGTCAGCATCAGCACATCGATAGCCAGGGATGGGAAAAAATATATATATACATGTACCAAAATGGGTGGAGATGGTTGTAAAGCATTGGATCAGGTTGGTCCACGGGCAAAGAGCTGCAGCAGAACTGATGGGGAATAATGAAGTACTGAGACACAATTCTATCACAGAATTCTGGCAAGGGAGTAAGTCCCTTGTAAGAGAATATCTGCCTTTACCTGGGTAGCCCAGGATAGCCCAATCTCATCAGATCTTAGAAGCTAAGCAGGGTTGGCCCTGGATAGTATTTTAGCGTTGCCAACCTCCAGGTACTAGATGGAGATCTTTTGCTATTACAGCTGATCTCCAGCCAATAGAGATCAGTTCACCTGGAGAAAATGGCTACTTTGGCAGTTGGACTCTATGGCATTGAAGTCCCTCCCCTCCCCAAACCCCGCCTTCCTCAGACTCCACCCCCAAAATCTCCTTTCCTTTCCTTTATCCCTTAGAAGCTCCTTGATCCATTGATCTTAAGCAGCATTTATCTAATGTTTGAGGGATATAATGACTGAAACAAATCTTACCACTGTCAATGTAGCCTTGGGATCCCTGTCAGTTAAAAAGGCATTATGTCAGACACAGAGGCATTAGATTTATATGTTAAAGGGGAGAGATATAATGTGATTGAAGTTCCTCATAAAAGTGGCATTCCAAGAGGGCCCCCAAAATCTCCAGGTATTTCCCAACCTGGAGCTGGCAACCCTACTAGTATTTGAATGGGAGACCACCAAGGAATACCTGGGTCATGACACAGTGTCAGGCAATGGCAAATCACCTCTGAATGTCTCTTGCCTTGAAAACCCCACAGGGGTCGCCATAAGTCAGCTGTGACTTGACAGCAAAAAATAAAGGGAGAGGGAACATCTTGACCATCTAGATCTGTACTACAGGTAGGGTTGCAACACATAAACAGCAACCAAAAAGACCAGGGGGCTAGAGCAACTGCCTTATAAGGAGCGGTTAAAATGCTTAGAGCTGTTTAGCTTGGAAAGAATGTGGTTAAGGGGAGACATGATAAAGGTCTATAAAATTATGTATGGTATGGAGAGAGTGGACAGGGAGAAGCTTTTCTCCCTCTCTCATCTGCTGAAGCTGGAGGCTGTGAGAGATTGAAAACATATAAAACAAAGTCTTTCTTCATACAAATGGCAACCAACTTGGAATTCTTTAAGAGGAGAGTGGACATGTTCATGGAGGATAGGGCTATCCATGGCTACTAGTAAAAATGAATACTAGTCATGATGCATACCTATTCTCTCCAGGATCAGAGGAGCATGCCAAATACATTAGGTGCTGTGAAACACAGGCAGGACGGTGCTGCAGTTGTCTTGCTTGTGGGCTTCCTAGAGGCACCTAGTTGGCCACTGTGTAAACAGACTGCTGGACTTGATGGGCCTTGGTCTGATCCAGCATGATTTTTCTTATGTTCTTATATCCATGATTTTCGTTTCGTCTACTACTATGGGAAGGGGACATCTGCAAAAATAATCTCCTCTTGTGCACATGGAACTTTTTGACAGAATCCAACCCACAGAATGGAATCGGTGGATGGTTAAATCTGCAATTAAGGAAGGCTATACTGTTGCTATTTTAATTAATTAGTTTTAAAAAATTAGAACATTTCTACTCTACCTTTCCTCATGGCTGAAGGGAGCTTGAACCATATTATGGGAGTGGGGGGATGGTTTATGATCAGTAGAGATGTTCCTTTCCTTCTCCCAAATAAACTCCTGATCATCTTGTCGGAGGTTTTTTCTAGTGGGGGGACTTTTGTTGAAATTCCTGCCAATGTTTCTCCTGACCTGGATCCACCAACTTTCTCTCAGATGCCATTTCAGGAGAAATTCAGTGCATTTTCTTCATAATTGCTCTCTAAGTAGGTGGATTTTGACTTCTGTTGATCAAACTGAAGATTTTCTTGTGCCTATTCAAATTTCTGCCCGGCACTTTATTAAGCAGCACAATGTATTGTGAGCCATGTTGCCAATGCATGTCAACATTTGAATGTGCTCATTCGATCCTGTGGACAGAATCGAGCAGGTGCAGAGGAGAGAGACGAGGAGGACCTTGAGACCAAGCCCTATGAGGAAAGTCTTGGGAATGTCCAGTCTGGAGAAGAGGCGGTTGAGGGAGGACATGATTGCTCTCTTGAAGTATTTGAAGGGCTGTCACTTAAAGGAAGGCGGGGAGCTGTTCCTGTTGGCAGCAGAGGAGAGGACTCACAATAATGGGTTTAAATTGATGGTGGAAAGGTACCAGCTGGATATTAGGAAAATGTTTTTTATAGTAAGAGTTGTTTGACAGTGGAATCAGCTACCTAGGGAGGTGGTGAGGTCCCCCTCACCAGCAGTCTTTAAGCACAGGCTGGACAAGCACTTGTCAGGGATGCTCTAGGCTGATCCTACACTGAGCAGGGGGTTGGACTAGATGGCCTGTTTGGCCCCTTCCAACTCTATGATTCTATGATCCCTTCTGTTGTTTTGCTCACGGGTAGTCAGCTAAGCCCAGTGCCACCTGAGAGTCGAACCCTGAGCTGAGCGCTGTCCTCCCATCTCCATTTGAAACTTCTGGTTTTGGACAACCTCAGACCTAGAAAAGGAGAGCAGGGAATTAAATTAACGAACACAATTTCTCCCTGTCATTGAACTCTGACTAATGAGTCTATTTCTGGGTAATAAGAAGGAGCAGGAAGTGACAAGGCACTGTAATGAATTAGTGGCCCAGAACCTCGTTAGTCAGAATAATCTCTCCACAAAAGATAAATGATGCAAACATTAATTATGAAGCCGGTGCAGAAATGCATTGCGTATTTTTGGCATCCCCCCTCCCAAGTCACTCTACAGTGCAATCCTACACTCTAACTTTGCTATAAATCACATTATAATTGGTGGGATGTACAAGTAGATGGGGTTAGGATCTGAGTTTCAGGGCCAGGCTAAGACTATCAGCTGCCGTATCCAAATCCAGGATGGGGTGTCAGAATATTCCAGTCCAGATTCCTGCCGATGAGTGTTGTGACTAGTGGAGGGGCTTGTGCCAGATCTGGAAGCTAGTAGAGTTATAAGAACATAAGAAAGGCCATGCTGGATCAGACCAAGGTCCATCAAGTCCAGCAGTCTGTTCACACAGTGGCCAACCAGGTGCCTCTAGGAAGCCCACAAACAAGACTTGACTGCAGCAGCATTGTCCTGCCTGTGTTTCACAGCACCTAATATAATAGACATGCCCTTCTGATGCTGGAGAGAATAGGTATGCATCATGACTAGTATTCATTTTGACTAGTAGCCATGGAGCATATCCTCCATGAGCAAGTCCACTCCCCTCTTAAAGCCTTTCAAGTTGGCAGCCATCACCACATCCTGGTGCAGTTCCACAATTTAACTGTGTGTTGTGTGAAGAAGTAATTCTTTTTATCTGTTTTGAATCTCTCACCCTCCAGCTTCAGCAGATGACCCCACATTCTAGTATTCTGTGATGCTGGAATCTGGGACCTGATGTCCAACAGGCAACCTCTCTGTTGACCATGGTCAATCTTTCTGTTGACCATGTACTTCCACAAACCATCCCATAGTACTAAATGCAAGTAATATCAATCTTGTTGGGTGGGAAGGTTGCAAAGTCTATCCCATCAAATTATCCAACTGGACCACCTGCATAGGATAGCTATGCATTGGCTATCACAGATATAAAGCTAGAGGTTTATATCTCAGCACAGTGTTGGCCCTTCATCCTGGCCACCCAACATCTCCACATAACAGAGATTCAGTGTTACATACAGCATTATAATAACCATGAAAGCTCAGGACAGAAGGTGACAAAGAAAGAACATGTTGCAATCCAGCTATGACATAGATAAATAATTAAATAATTCACTGAAAACTGAAGTGGGAGGGGCAAACAGTGATGTGTGTGTGTGTGTGTGTGTGTGTGTTAAGTGCCGTCAAGTCGCTTCCAAGTCATGGTGACCCTATGAATCAGTGTCCTCCAAAATGTCCTGTCTTTGACAGCCTTGCTCAGATCTTGCAAATTGAGGGCTGTGGTTTTCTTTATTGAGTCAATCCATCTCTTGTTGGGTCTTCCTCTTTTCCTGTTGCCCTCAACTTTTCCTAGCCTGACTGTCTTTTCTAGTGACTCTTGCCTTCTCATAATGTAACCAAAATATGATAGCTTCAGTTTAGTCATTTCAGCTTCTAAGGTCAGTTCAGGCTTGATTTGATCAGTGGGATATAACCCACTGATTTGTTTTTTGGGCAGTCCACGGTATCCGTAACACTATCCTCCAACACCCCATTTGAAAAGAATCTACTTTCTTCCTACCCTCTTTCTTCAATGTCCAGCTTTCACACCCATACATAGTAATAGGGAATACAATGGCATGACCTTAATTAACTTAATCTTGGTGGCCAGTGACACATCCTTACACTTCAGAATCTTTCCTAGCTCCTTCATGGCTGCCCTTCCCAGTCTCAATCTCCTTCTGATTTCTTGGCTGCACTCTCCTTTTTGGTTGATGATGGAGCCAAGGAATACTGAATACAAGGAAAACTGAAGGGGGAGGGGCAAACAGTGATAGATTACATATATTAAGGGTGGTGGTAGTGGTGGAAAGGTCTGTCAAGTTACGGGCAATTTGTCACAGTCCCATAGGGGTTTCAAGGCAAGAGATCTCCAGAGGTGGTTTGCCATTGCCTGCCTCTGTGTGGGCTGAGAGAGTTCTGAGAGAACTGTGACTGGCCCAAGGTCACCCAGCAGGCTTCATGTGGAGGAGCGGGGAATCGAACCCGGTTCACCAGATTAGAGTCCTGCCTATCTTAACCACTATACCACATTGGCTCTCTGAAATCATTTCTAATTAAAACTGTACTTTATCTCTGCCTCCAGAAAAGCTCAAGTCATTAAGAACTAAGCTTGGCTCCATCTGCAAAGCCCCATCTTAAATTCTGCCAATTGGTTCTGCTGGAGTGTGACAGAATGAGATGTGAGTGTGACAAAGAGACAGTGTTCGGAACCGGCTTTACGGAGAGATTTCACCAAGGACTGATGAGAACAAAGATATGGTTTGTTGAAACTTGGCCCAGTTTGGGTTTGTAGGGCAGTCAGCCCTGTGGCGCAGTGGTAAGCTGTAGTAGTGCAGTCCAAGGTCTGCTCACAACCTCAGTTTGATCCCGACAGAAGTTGGTTTCGGGTAGTCAGCCCAAGGTTGACTCAGCCTTCCATCCTACCTAGGTCGGTAAAATGAGTACCCAGCTTGCTGGGGGTAAAGTGTAGATGACTGGGGAAGGCACTGGCAAACCACCCCGTAAACAAAGTCTGCCTAGTAAATGTCGAGATGTGACGTCACCCCATGGGTCAGGAATGACCTGGTGCTGGCACAGGGGACTACCTTTACCTTTGAGACCATAACACATGGCACCTCCACAAGTTCTGGGCTTCTTTCTGTGCAGACACATGGACTTGTTTTGTGCACCTTGAAGAAACACAGAGCCCAGAGTGCTGAGCAGGAATCTTGAGATTCTCTAAAGTGGATTCTGAAGGACTGGCCATGGGAGTGGAAGCAGGCAGAGCTGGAAACTCAGTGGGGAGGAAAGAGTAATAAGAAGCCACTGTTTCGTTCCCTATTCCCTGTCGGCAGGCTCTCTGTGGTATCCTGCCTACCATATTAAGGCTGCCTGCCCCCATTTTTCTCCTTTGTTGTTTCTTATAAGAGGCGGCTTCAAAGAACCAACGCATGGTACTTGGTCACAGCCTCTTCTGTGCCTTCCAGGTACAATTATTTGACAATGCAAGTTTATTTTGTACAGTGTCTTTCATGCAAGCAATCTCTGGAAATGCTTTCAAAACTTAACACTGTTGTGGAGGGGAACAGCAATAACGGCAGAGGTGGGAAGGAATTAAATAGCAAATTAGGGAAGGATCAAACATGGCTGTATCATAGAATCATAGAGTTGGAAGGGACCACCCAGGTCATCTAGTCCAACCCCCTGCACAATGCAGGAAATTCACAACTACCTCCCCCCCACACTCCCAATGACCCCTACTCCATGGCCAGAAGATGGCCAGGATGCCCTCCCTCTCATCATCTGCCTAAGGTCATAGAATCAGCATTGCTGACAGATGGCAATCTAGTCTCTTCTTAAAAACCTCCAGAGAAGGAGAGCTTACCACCTTCCGAGAAAGCCTGTTCCACCGAGGAACCGCTCTAACTGTTAGAAAATTCTTCCTAATGTCTAGATGGAAACTCTTTTTATTGAATTTCAACCCATTGGTTCTGATCCGACCTTCTGGGGCAACAGAAAACAACTTGGACTATCCTCCATATGACAGCCCTTCAAGTACTTGAAGATGGTTATCATATCACCTCTCATTCTTCGCCTCTTCAGGCTAAACATATCCAGCTCCTTCAGCCTTTTCTCACCATCTTTGTTGCCCTCTTCTGGACATGTTCCAGCTTGTCTACAAGGGAGAAGTATAGGGTTCCCCCCCCTTCCAGTAGACGTATTTCAACAATATACCCTCACAAGGAACAAGTCCCTCCAGCAATCACAATTAGAGTTGCCAATCTCCAAGTGAGGCCTGGAGTTCTCCTAGGATTACAACCGATCTCCAAACTATGGAGATCAGTTCTCCTGGAGAAAATGGCAGCTTTGGAGGGTGGACCCCACTGCATGACATCCCTGCTGAACTCCCTCCCCTCCCCAAACTCTGCTTTCCTAGATTCTACCCCCAAATTTCCAGGGATTTCCCAACCTAGAGTTGGCAACCCTACTCAATGCAAGGATCAACAGTAAGGGCCTTTGTTTTGGTAAGTTTGGCCAGGTCCAGAAAAGTGCTGAGGTCTCCCTCTG
The DNA here is from genome assembly GCF_029931775.1 of Euleptes europaea. Lineage (NCBI taxonomy): Eukaryota > Metazoa > Chordata > Lepidosauria > Squamata > Sphaerodactylidae > Euleptes > Euleptes europaea. The sequence continues at coordinate 11,101,241 of NC_079325.1, read as the reverse complement.
AATGATCATGGTAAATTGATTTGTGTGTGTGATGTGCTGTCAAGTCGCTTCTGACATGGTGACCCTATAATGGCCCTGACCAGGATGGCCCAGGCTAGACTGATCTCATCAGATCTCATAAGCTAAGCAGGGTCAGCCCAAGTTAGTACTTGGATGGGAGACGACCAAGCAAGTCCAGGGTCACTGTACAGAGGCCTGAAACCCCTACTGGGTTGCCAGTAGGCTTTTCTTATGTTCTTATGATAGGGAACACTGTCAGACAGCAACCCAGTATCATGAGCAAATAGCAGGCCAGCAAGAACATTGAATGGAGTGAGATGTACCATTTTTGATGTGCATTGTGATAGAGAACAATAGCAGGTTGGCCAGCATTGTTGTATGGCACAAAGACAAACAGCACCCCAATATTATGCTTGTCAGCTCTTTGAAGGGGATAAGATAAGCATTTTGGTTTGGAACCAGAATAGAGAATAGCAGGCCAGACTCCATTTTCATGGGATTCCAACAGAAGCGGTAACAAGCTGGTCAGCATTTTGATGGGAACAATTATAAGAACATAAGAGCATAAGAAAAGCCCTGCTGGATCAGACCAAGGCCCATCAAGTCCACTAGTCTGTTCACACAGTGGCCAACCAGGTGCCTCTGGGAAGCCCACAAAAAGGCAACTGCAGCAGCAGCATTGTCCTGCCTGGGCTCCACAGCACCTCATATAATAGGCATGCTCCTCTGATCCTGGAGAGAATAGGTATGCATCACGACTAGTATCTATTTTGACTAGTAGCCATGAATACCCCTCTCCCCCATGAACATGTCCACTCCCCTCTTAAAGCCTTTCAAGTTGACAACAATCAATAACAAACACCATATTCAGCAACAAGCCAGGAGAACCGAATTTGGGTTTCCACTCCACTGCATGACTGATGAACTCTAATCTGGTGAACTGGGTTTTTTCCCCCACTCCTACACATGAGTGGTGGACTCTAATCTGGTGAGCTGGGTTGGTTTCTCCACTCCTACACATGAAGCCTGCTGGGTGACCTTGGGCTAGTTACAGCTCTCTCCAAACTCACCAACCTCACAAGGTGTCTGCTGTGCGGAGAGGAAGGGAAGGCGATTGTAGGTTGCTTTGAGACTCCTTAAAGGCAGAGAAAAGCAGGGTATAAAAACCAACTCTTCTTGTTGTTCTTCATTTGGAATTAAGAAAGAATGCAAGCTAGCAAGTGGGAATTATTTCCCCGAACTCCATTGTTACTTTTTGGCAAGGTAGAACTATGCCTGGAAATAACAAGGAAGGCTTTGCACATCCCTACAGAGAGACACTTGATGTTTGCGCATGCGTATCAACCACATGTTTACCATTTTCCCCTGCATATTTATTAATCTTTCCCCCCTCTGAGTGACAAACTCTTAACAATGAAAGGAAGGGGCAGAGAAAGAGCAAGGAACAATTAATAAGGAATAATTTCTAATCTTCCCTTATTCCCCAGCTTGCTAGAGCCATAATGAGCTCTCTATCATGTCATTAAAATTTTTTGTTATGCTCTGAAATAATCATCATCATCCAAAGGGGATGGTGAGGGGAGGGGGAACAGCCTCTTCCAAATCTTTACAGTATTATATTATATTTTCCCCTCAGCTGTTTGCCAATTCTTCTAGGTACTTGAGTTAGCAAAAAGAGGTGGGGGGGACAAACCAGCATTATTCTGGAACAGAGTGTATAGAGATAGCAAAAGACTGAGATGGGCAAATAATTAAAAGCTACCAAACAGACATATGATGCCAGCATGGTGTAATAGTTAAGAGCGGCGGATTCTGATCTGGAGAACCGGGTTTGAAGCCTGCTGGGTGACCTTGGACAAGTCACAGTTCTCTCAGAACTCTCTCAGCCCCACCCACTTCACAAGGTTGTGGGGAGAGGAAGGGAAGGTGTTTGTAAGCCACTTTGAGGCCCCTTAAAGGTAGAGAAAAAGCGGGGTTTAAAAACCAACTCTTCTTCTTCTATCCAGGTCCCTTTGTATTTATCATGTGCCCTCCAATAGTTCATAGGGGAAAAAAGGGGATATCTTGTACCCCATTTTCTTATATCAAAAGCCTAACCCCCTCCCTCTGTTATGTGCCGCTGAGGTTCTTCTCCACCATCTGCATGCTGTATTCATTCCCTCTGTGATCACCTGTCTTTAATCGGCTTTTAAGGGCCAGGAAAGAATTTGTTCTTTGAGGAAAAGAGAAGCTGGCAGTGGGAACGTGGCAGGTTATATCAGCAGTTCATAGAATCATAGAGTTGGAAGGGGCCATACAGGGCATCTAGTCTAAACCCCCGCTCAATGCAGGATCAGCCTAGAGCAGGGGTGTCAAACTCAATTGTTACGAGGGCCGGATATGACACAAATGTCTCCAGGCCCCTGATCATCCTTGTCGCTCTCCTCTGCACCCGCTCCATTCTGTTCACATCCTTTTTGAAGTGAGGTCTCTGGAACTGCACACAGTGCTTTAGGTGTGGCCTGACCAATACAGTGTACAGTGGAACTATGACATCTTGCGATTTACTTCAGCCAGTTGCAGTGCGCAAAATGGCAGGTTGCGTGGGGAGGGGAGGGGAAGGTGATGGTAAGCTGCTTTGAGACTCCTTAAAGGTAGAGAAAAACAGGGTATAAAAAACTGACTCTTCTTCTTCATCATCATAGTGCTTTAATGTTCATGTGCGTGCGTTGACACTGGGGGAGGAGTATCCATTGGGGGAGGAGTATCCATTCATTTATCTAAGAGTTTGTTTATACAACGAGGTGGTGGGGAGGTGGTGAATGACAGTTCTGATAACTGCATCTAAGCCGTCTACAGCAGTGATGCTTAGTCAGTGGCTTGAGAGGCACACATAGCTCTTTGACCTGCTCTTTGTGGCTCTTCGCAGTACTGTTCCCCAAGCCACCACCACCACCACTCCAAGAAAGTGGGCAATTTCTTTAGAAGTTGGAATAATTTCATCATTGTAATATCCCCTTTTAATGATCTTCTTCTTCTTCATCTCCTCCTCCTCCTCCATAGGTCAGCACGTGGGGGCAATGGCAAGACATATGTCAAATCAATGAGTGTTGCTTTTTAATTGGTTTGGCTTTTTCTGGTTTTTGCCTGGGAAAATTTGCTCATCGTTAAAGTGGGTCTATTGTTGTAGGGTTGCCAGGTCCCTCTTTGACACCGGTGGGAGGCTTTTGGGGCAGAGCCTGGGGAGAGTGGGGTTTGGGGAGGGGAGCGACTTCAATGCCATAGAGTCCAATGGCCAAAGCAGCCATTATCTCCAGGGGAACTGCTCTCTATTGGCTGGAGATCAGTTGTAATAGCAGGAGATCTCCAGCTAGTACCTGGAAGTTGGCAATCCTATGTTTGAGGCCATTCAGGCGTTGGATATTCTACCTGTACCAGCATGGAGGAGAAGAGGCCTAGGCATGGTAAATAATACAGCTCCCCGCCCCCCAAACCCATACTGGAATCTGTTTACACTTGGTATTCTCAACTAAGACATGAGATAAAGTTTTCTGTCTTTTGTTCTTTGACTTTTAAAGTCATTTGCTGTTGCACAGAGTTGACTTCTTTGAAAGAGAAGAAGTCGCTACTTGGGGGGATTCTTCCCCCTTTCTTTTCTCAGCTCGTTGCAGTCAAAGACTGCAGAGCAACTAAGCCATTGTGGAGGGGGGAGAGTAGAGATGAGAAGGACTGAATGCTGGAGGGTGGGGGAGAGAGATGGTATCCAGGAGATAATTGACTTTAAAAGTGCTTTGTATGAGGTCTAGGAAGAAATCAGGTGAAAACGTATTATTTTACAACCTTGATACTCTTGACCCCATTCCAAATAAATATACACAGAACAAATAGAAGAAATCCAGAGTTGCATGTAAATAGAGGGGAGGGGAAGGGGAATGTTGAGGTTGGGGTGGCCTCTGGTGGCAAAGGCTAGGAACTGCATCCTTCCTAAATATGTGTGTGTGTGTGTGTGTTTGTTTGTTTGTTTTAAATAAATTCCCAGTTCCAGAGTGGGAGGTTACTTCCCAAATTATCCTTCCAAAAGGAATTTGGAAGTATTTCTACCTAGGAGCATTCTTCCCAACCACCGCCAGGTTGGAACCCCTGTACTCCATTAATCTTGCTTCTTGGCTTGTACTTAGGGTTGCCAGGTCCCTCTTCGCCACCACCGGGAGGTTTTGGGGGCAGAGCCTGAGGAGGGTGGGGTTTGGAGAGGGGAGGGACTTCAATGCCATAGAGTCCCATTGGCAAAGCGGCCATTTTCTCCAGGTGAACTGATCTCTACAGCCACCACCTGAAGGTTAGCAACCCTACTTGCACTTTTCTTGACCCTGAACCTAGTCTTCCTTCCCCGTGGCTGAAGTTTTACATCTAGCCCTGGGATGGGTTTGTTGAAATGTATGTATTTGTTTACTTTATTTAAAATGTTTTACATCCTGCCTTTCTTCATAGTTCAAGGTGGTGTGTGTGTGTGTTTTTCCTCACTCTTTTGGTAAATTAGGCTGAGAGTGCGCGACTGGACCAAGGTCACCCAGCAAGCTTCCATGGCAGAGTGGGGACTCGAACCTGGGTCTCCCAGATCCCAGTCCAAAACTCTAACCACTACGCCATGGTGGCTCCCATAGGGTCTTCTTGAGAGCCAGCGTGGTGTAGTGATTCAGAGGGGTGGATTCTAATCTGGAGAACCGGGTTTGATTCCCCACTCCTCCACATGAACAGCGGGTTTGATTCCCCACTCCTCCACAACAGACACCCTGTGAGGTAGGTGGGGCTGAGGGAGTTCAAAGAGAACTGTGACCAGCCCAAGGTCACCCAGCTGGCTCCATGTGTAGCTTCTGAGATCTGACAAGATCAGGCTAGCCTTAGCCATCCAGTTCAGGGCTAGCCTTTAAACTGCCCCCCCCCCCATCTATCAGCGGCACTGACCAGTTCAAACACAGGCTGCTCTTTGAACAGGATATGTCTCCGACCATGCAGTGCAATCCCCAGATAGCATCCCAGGCCAAATACTAAGCAGTGCTTAGCCTGCCTGGTAAACCGGTTTCCCTTCGCGCTCACAAAATATTATGCCTTTTCCAAGAATAAACCAGAAATTCGATTAACTGTCAGATTAGGCCCCTAACTGTACATTTCTTTTAGCAGATCAGTTTCATCCTGCATCAGATTAGATAAAGGTGCTAGGGGAAGAGTCAAATTGTTTTCTGTTTCAGCCTTGAATTATTCCATTATGCTATTACATTAGCTGAAGACATCCCAGCTTAATGGATGGGACTGATTGTCAACTTTGATATTACTGAGGGGGGGGGGGGACGTCAGGATAATTAACGGAGGTAGTGTCACGATCAGCATTTGATACTGTAGATCAAATCGGGGGTAAAAATGCTATTAGATGGAACGAGAGATGTTCATGCTACAAATGAATAGATTCACTTTTGTTCTTTTATGGTCCCTGCAATTTGTTTCTCAAAATGCTCCCCTCCTCCTTAATTAGGGATGACAGCCTCCAGGTGGGACCTGGGCATCTCCTTGAAGTACAGGTCATCTCCAGACTATGGAGGTCAGTTCCCCTAAAGAAAATGGCTGATTTGTAGGGTGGAGTCTACGACATTGTACCCCACAGAGGTCCTTGACCTCCCCAGGCTCCACCCCCAAATCTCAGTGAGTTTTCCAGCCTGTATCTGGCAACCCTGCTCCCCCATCTAGTGCCAGTGGCGGGGTGGGCCTAGGGTTGCTAACCTCCAGGTACTAGCTGGAGATCTCCTGCTAATACAACTGATCTCCAGACGATAGAGATCAGTTCACCTGGAGAAAATGGCCACTTTGGCAATGGGACTCTTTGGCTTTGAAGTCCCTCCCCTCCCCAAATCCTGCTCCCCTCAGACTCCGCCTTAAAAATCTCCAGGTATTTCCAAACCCAGACCTGGCAATCCTAGGTGGACCTGGCAATTCCAGGGTGACAAGTAGAATTTCTACAGTTAATTCCAAACTTGGGGCACTGGGGTTTATCACAGCTGCTTTAGTTTGCATAAACCTTTGCCTCCTCCATCAGAACTGGCTCTATCAGGAGGTCAATTGAAGCAGTTGCTGGTTAACTTCCTGTCCTGCTCACGTGCTGCCAACCTCCTGCCCTACCCCACCACCAGCGTGGTGTAGTGGTTAAGAGCGGTGATTTGGAGCAGTGGACTCTGATCTGGAGAACCGGGTTTGATTCCCCACTGCTACACATGAAGCCAGCTGGGTGTCCTTGGGCTGGTCGCACTCTCTCAGCCCCACTACCTCAGAGGGTGTCTGTTGTGGGGAGGGGAAGGGAAGGTGATTGTAAGCCGGTTTGAATCTTCCTTAAGTGGTAGAGAAAGTCAATATATAAAAGCCAACTCTTCTTCTTCTTCTTCCCTTCTTCTTCTTCTTCTTCTTCTTCTTCTTCTTCTTCTTCTTCTTCTTCTTCGCCACCATCTCCACTTGCCTTCCGAGTAGCTAATCCCGTGGGCTCCGCCCTCTCTCCCTCCTCTCTTCAAAACCAACTCTGCATAACCAGTGGGGCTGCCTGAGCTCTTCTGAGATTCTTTCATCTTGCCAGAGTTTGGCCATCCTTTGGCTTGCTTAAAGAACTGTGGTGGTCAGCAGGGTTGCCGTGGCAACCCAAACCGAATTCTCGCAAAGGGAAGGACTCGCCAGAGAGTTCAGGAAGCCCTGACAGGCATATATGGTCTGCTGCACTGTTTTGAACAGATGCTGGGAGAGAAAATGCAGGCACAATCACCTCCAGCTCTCAGGCGGGGGTGGCGGCATTGTGGGAGAGGGCAGCAGAGATTAGTGGTCTCAGACTGCAAAAGGTATTGAACTGGCACTGCCCTGTATGATACCAAGGTGCACGCGTGAGCGCTGATTCAAAACAATGCAAAAGACTAATTTTGGTCTTGCTCATATCGAGATCCTTTTAGGCGCAGCATTTTACTGTCACACACAAGGATAAATGTACATAAGAACAGAAGTGGATAAGAAAAGCCATGCTGGATCAGACCAAGGCCCATCAAGTCCAGCAGTCTGTTCACACAGTGGCCAACCAGGTGCCTCTAGGAAGCCCACCAACAAGACGATTGCAGCAGCATCCTGCCTGTGTTCCACAGCACCCAACATAATAGGCATGCTCCTCTGGTACTGGAGAGAATAGGCATGCATCATGACTAGTATTCATTTTGACTAGTAGCCATGGATAGCTCTCTCCTCCATGAACATGTCCACTCCCCTCTTAAAGCCTTCCAAGTTGGCAGCCATCACCACATCCTGGGGCAGGGAGTCCCACAATTTAACTATGGATTGTGTGAAGAAATACTTCCTTTTATCTGTTTTGAGTCTCTCGCCCTCCAGCTTCATCAGATGACCCTGTGTTCTGGTATCATGTAGATTGTTAACACATTGCATCAAAAGAATCTTGATGCAATCATAGGAAGATCACATCAAAACTGCTTTTTTTGCAGTGCTTTATACATGCAGAGGAGTGCTGAGGAGGGAAGAAAAAGGCATAAATGTACCGAAAAAATTACATGCACATAGCTCTGGACAAAATACAAAAATGAAGCCATGGAGGATTCCTAAGGCATCAGTTTGGAGACAAGGCCACCTGGTGTCCTGTGCCGCCCTTTGGGACTGTAAGGAACTGTACCTGGTGCAGAAAATGGCTACCCAGTCCCATGGGGGAGGGGGCTGTGTCTCAGGGGAAAAGCCTCAGCTTTGCATGCAGAAGGTCCCAGGTTCAATCCCCAGCATCTCCAGTTAAAGGGATCAGGCAAGTAGGTGATGTGAAAGACCTCTGCCTGAGACCCTGGAGAGCCGCTGCCGGTCTGAATAGGCAATATTGACTTCATTGGACCCAAAGTCTGATTCATTATAAGGCAACATCACATAATGGTGATGAGCCACACTTTGCACATGTGGAGGATTTTTGTCGCTACAACATGCAGTTGAAGCTGCTGTTTCTGATGCACAAAGCCCTAAATGGTGCGAGCCATGAATACAAAGTGGATGTCCTTGTCAGGATCAAGTCCCCAGGCAGGGTTTGTCTAATCCCATCTGCCTTGCCTCTGTCCCACCTGTTGCTCATCAGCCTATTGCCTGATTGATGGCTGGGGCCATTTTGCAAGTTTCCCTTGAAATTGATTGACATCTGCTTTGCAGTAGGAGTTGGAGCTGCTGGTGTAAGGACTACTTGCTTTAGGTCTGCAGTCTGCTGGTTCCTGCCATTCCCTGGACCATCACTGGATCTACATGGCCTGCTTGAGCCATCTGACCAGCTTGGTGTAGTGATTAACAGCGGTGGTCTGGAGCGGTGGACTCTGATCTGGGGAACCGGGTTTGATTCCCCACTCCCCCACATGAGTGGCAGAGGCTAATCTGGTGAACTGGATTTGTTTCCCCACTCCTACACACGAAGCCAGCTGGGTGACCTTGGGCAAGTCACTCTCTCTCATCTCCACCTACCTCACAGGGTGTCTGTTGTGGGGAGGGGAAGGGAAGGTGATTGTAAGCCAGTTTGAGCCTCCCTTAAGTGGTAGAGAAAGTTGGCATATAAAAACCAACTCCTCTTCTTCTTGTTGTTGTTCTTCTTGTTGTTCTTCTTCTTGTTGTTCTTCTTGTTCTTCTTGTTCTTCCTTGCCTGTTTGTTTGCCTTGGAGAGCTAGGATTGCACCTACGAACTCCTTGGAGCTCCTATTCATTTTGTATAGTTAATTGGAAAAACCTTACTTCACTTTCAGACCACACAACAACTTCCACAGTTCTGCGGGAAAGCAAACTGTTAGTATAATGATGCTAACCTGATGATGTTTGCCACCTTGGGAACCCTGTTCAGGTGGAAAGGCAGCATAGGTTTGTTTAATACATAAATAATAAAAGGGCAGTGATTATACAGACCGGAGCATAATAAGGCCGTCCAGCAATTGCTTAGTAGCTCTAACTAAGAGCAAATGTGCAATGATTGATCCATTTGCAAAGCCCTCTGGACAGGAGTTGCTTTTGCCTAAGCAGAGAGGGAACGGGATGGAGATCTCCGGGTAGCGAGTTCCAGAGCTTCGGTGCTGCCACCAAAAAGGTCATGTCCTGGGTAGCTACCCACATTGCTAACGATGAGGGAACATCGTTGTGGGGCAAAACCCTTTGGGTACCTTGGTCATAGTTCAGCTTGCTTTGGCGCAAGTTCACAGAATGTCATACTGCCACGACTTTTGTGTGTATTGGTGGTGAAAAGTGCTGTCAAGTTGTAGACAACTTACAGTGACCCCGTAGGGCTGGCCCTGCTTAGCTGCCCTCTTCTCATTAGATTGCCTGGGCTATGCAGGTCAGGGGATTGGATGTATGAGCTCTATACAATGTTTACCCATCAGTATGTGCTTAATGCCCGTGTTTATCATTTGGAACATAAGTGGAAAAAAAGAAAATACTTTTGTCACATCTCCCTGCCTTTTGATCTGCGGAGTTCATTGCCTACCGTAGGAATCTGATTACCTGCTTGTAGGAATCTGATTACCTGCTTTTAAGCCTGGTTTAGTAGGTGCTGTACTTGGATGGGAGACCACCAAGGAAGTCCAGGATTGCTACACAGAGGCAGGCTATGGCAAGCCACCTCTGTTAGTCTCTTCCCTTGAAATCCCTATGGGGTCACCAAAAGTTGGCTGTAACTTGATGGCACTTTACACACACAGTGGGCGCTAATTTGAAAAAGGCTGAGCCTTCTCCCGGTGGAATATCCATATGGTGTTTCCTGGTTCTTCTTCATGAACCCACAGTTTCAGAAATACCTTCATCTGAAGCAAGGAGGACACCTTATCTGTTGCTGCAAATCGACCAAGACCCACATTTACCATCTGTGCCAGGGTAGTTAGAAGTGTGAATTAGTGCTTGACGTGTGGCATTCCTTAAAGGTAATGAAGTTTTCTTGGAAAGGTAAATTGCTAGCTCTTTTTAAATTGCTCTTCCTCCCCCCCCCCAATTCATTAGTATGCAGATGTACGCTAATGGGATGGTTTCCAAGCACAACTCAGTGACCTTCTAATTTTTATTTATTTATTAACTCGAGAAAAGTCGCTCCAATTAGAAGTGTAAATTAATTAGCCTCCCTCGTTGCAGAGGCTTCCTCTCAGCATGGCGGAGGGGGAGAATTTCGGCATGTTTGACTTGCGATGGAGAAAGGAACAGGACAACTAATGGTTTAGCATCACCCCATGTGGGATTGCCCTGACTTGGATGGCCTAAGCTAGTCGATCTCATCAGATCTTGGAAGCTAAGCAGGGTCAACCCTAGTTACTACTTGGGTGAGAGACCACCAAGGAAGTCCAGGGTTGCTGTGCAGAGGCCGGCAATGGCAAACCACATCTGTTTGCATCAGGCTTGAAAACCTGATGGGGTTGCCATATGTTGGCTGTGACTTCCCACAACCACTAGTGCAGCAGCCATGTCTGAAAAGGGATCATATTCAGGTTGAAGTATTCTGTATCAAGACCTTGTGCTAAGCCACAGTTTATGAACCACAAACTCTCCCTCCCTGGAGGTTTTTAAGCAGAGGCTAGATGGCCATCTGTCAGCAATGCTGATTCTATGACCTTAGGCAGATCATGAGAGGGAGGGCATCTTGGCCATCTTCTGGGCATGGAGTAGGGGTCACTGGGTGTGTGTGTGTGAGAGGTAGTTGCGAATTTCCTGCATTGTGCAGGGGGTTGGACTAGATGACCCTGGTGGTCCTTCCAACTCTATGATTCTATGACCAATGCCTGGTTATTTTGGGATGGTCAAATGCAGATGTTCATCGGACTGGGTGTTATTGGTTGGTTCCAACCAGGATATCAAACTAGGCTTTACAGTCGATTTGTTGTTAATCAGACTTTGTACAAATTGTGGATTGTTGTGACATCTGGACTTATAAACCACAGTTTTCTGAGTAGCACCATCCCCTTGTGGCCATCTGGTCCAAGAGACAGTTGAATAGAGGGGATATTCCTCCTGCTGGGTGGTAGGAGAGAAGCAAGAAGGAAGCAAACTCCAGTTTACACTAAGGATGCCGTGAATTTCACAGCAAGTGTGTGCAATGGTCATTCTTTCTGTGGTTGAGAGTGGCGATCAGAACTGAGTTGATCGCTGGCTCTGTTTGGTTCAGCAAGAAATGAATCAACTGCCTGACAAACACACCACATTTCCCCCCCCCCCAAAGCATGCATGTGCAAGAATGCTGCTGATCCAAGCCGATCGGCAGCCATTAAGGTTGCGAAGGACTTACGCAGGCAATCACCGAACTGAATTTATGTTTGACTGACTGATTTAACTGTCTGTTTAAGCAATGGCCTGCTGAGCAAAGCATCGGCGAAGAAAGAAGGGGGGAAGTAAAACTCCATTGGGCTGTGCGAGACCATACCTGTGTGAAGAGCAGATTGCTCTATACTGCCCTGTCAGGAACGGCTAAGTGGAAATAACCTGCAAAACAACTATGAACCAGTCACTGAATGGATGATCCACTGAAAAATTGGCTCCCTGGTTGTGCCTGAGGAACAGAAGAAGAAGAGTTGTTTTTTATATGCCAACTTTCTCTACCAGGGAATGAAACCGGCTTCCAATCACCTTCCCTTCCCCTCCCCCACAACAGACACCCTGTGAGGTGGGTGGGGCTGAGAGAGCTCTAAGAAAGCTGTGACTATCCCAAGGTCACCCAGCTGGCTTCATGTGTAGGAGTGGGGAAACAAATCCAGTTCACCAGATTAGCCTTCGCTGCTCATGTGGAAGAGCGGGGAGTCAAACCTGGTTCTCTAGATGAGACTCCACTGCTCCAAACCACCGCTCTTAACCACTACACCATTCTGGCTCAGGACATGAGTTAACCAATGGGGGGGTTGATCATCCTGAGTTTACACACAAACTGGGGGTCTTCGCTTACATCCGCTAGAATAACCAGAATTTGTTGTTTGTTCGATCAAGACATTAGAGTGCAGCTCTTTGCCTTCTTTATACAATAACTTTATACAATAGCCTCAAAGTATGCTGCCATTCACCTCATTTTTTTTAAAATGACAGATTCCTGTTCCAAGGAGAATTGGATCAACATCTGGTTTTAATTCTATGGTTTCAGAAAGATGCCGGGTAGTAGGCATTTTTCTGTAGAGCTCCAAACTTGGACGCTGAATTCAGCCAAAGACATCTTTTAGGTAATCCATGAAAATACCTGAGAGAGAAGGAGAAAATTGCCTTTGCTAATAGCCATCACTATATCTTGTGGCAGAGAGTTCCATAAGTTAATTGTGCATGGTATGCTAATCACACACTTTCTTTTTCAAACGCCCATTGCTAGTAGAGGTCACTATATCTTGTGGCAGTGAGCTCTGTAAGTTAATTGTGTATATTATGCTGTTCACACCCCTTCTTTTTGAAACCCTGTTTTCTGGTGGCCGTCACTATATCTTGTGGCAGTGAGTTCCATAAGTTAATTGCTTACGGTATGCTGTTCACGCACCTTCTTTTTCAAACCCCGTTTGCTGGTAGCTGTCACAATGGGTGAAAACGCATGGTCGCTTTTAGCCTCCTTTATTCCCTGTTTCAGTCAGGATTCAGCCAGGATCAAACGCACGTTCGGCGAAAACGCATGTGTTCAATCCTGGCTGAAACTGGGAATAAAGGCGGCTAAAGCGACCATGCGTTTTCGCCCAATATCTTGTGGCAGTGAGTTCTGTAAGTTAACTGTGCATGATATGCTATTCGCATGCCTTCCCTTAGCAGCATGGGCTTTTTGTGTATGTGAAAGGGATCGTTTAAATGGAGTCATCAACATGGGCAAAGTGTTTTTCCCCCCCAATTAAGTGTAATTTACAGTGGAAGCTTCAGTTTTGCCTAGGAGCCCTTCCTCCCAGGAGACAGCTTGCAGGCATTTGCTTTCCTCTTGCAACGCTGTACTCCTCACCTCTACCATTTCTCCTTCGGATTTCCCAAAGAGAACTAGCCGTCATTTTACCAGGCACCCAGGCATCCAGCATCTATTTTCCAGCCAGGAGTTTGGATTAGAGCCCTGGGGCATTAGAGCAGCACAGAGCAACTCCAACTGTTAGCGTCTGTAGGCCGGCACGGTTATGTTTGTTGATCGCAAAGACACCCGTGAGATTTCCCAGCTCATAGAGAGGCCTGAAAGGCAAAATGGAAATGATTTGAACTGTGTTTAGCATTTTAAAAACACCTCCCTAGACATGCATCATTGCATAATAGAAGCTTGTGTATCTACAGGTGAAATTGGGGCTCCTCCCTCCCGAAATCAAGGAGCTTTGATAAGTTTTAGAAATAAACATCCTGTTCAGAGTACAACATCATCTGTGGAAGTGCGATTGGGGATGTAATACTCTGCATTTGTATAGCACTTTCACTGTTCAAAGCGCTTTCAAGTTGTTGCAGTCTTGTCAACAACCTTGTATGAGGCGGGGGGGGGGGGGAGAAGATGAAGAAGGGAAGAGTTGCTTTTTATACCCCACTTTTCTCTATCTTAAGAAGTCTCAAAGAGGCTTACAATTGCCTTCCCTTCTTTTCCCCACAACAGGCACCTTGTGAGGGAGGTAGGGCTGCAGGAGTTCTGAGAGAAAATGGATGCTTTGTAGGGTTGGCTCTATGACATTGTACCCTACTGAGATGCCTGTCCTCTCCAGGCTTCATCCCCAAATCTCCAGGTGTTTCTCAACCTGCATCTGGAAACCCTACCACCCACCAGTAGCCAGTGGGGATCTGGTAACACTATCTGGGAAGAACTGGTAGTGGTGGTATCTTAATCTTTCCTCCTGAAAGGATGAGAGGGCTGCAAAGAAAAAGACCAGGGCAGGCAGTTAGTAGCCTTGTTTGACACATGAACATATGAAGCTGCCTTATACTGAATCAGGCCCTTGGTCCATCAAACGCAATATTGTCTACTCAGACCAGCAGTGGCTCTCCAGGATCTCAGGTAGAGGTCTATTCACATCAACTACTTGCCTAGTCCCTTTAACTAGAGATGCCAGGGATTGAACCTGGGACCTTCTGCATGCGAAGCAGATGCTCTGCCACTGAGCCATGGGCCCTCCATCTCTCCAGGGTCTCAGGTAGAGGTCTGTTCACATCACCTCCTTGCCTAATCCCTTTAACTGGAGATACCAGGGATTGAACCTGGTTCCTTCTGCAGGCCAAGCAGATGCTCTACCACTGAGCCACGGGCCCTCCCCACTACAATTGAGGCAGACCAGAGCGAACCATTGCCAAAAAGGACTTAAGAACTGCTAGATAAGGAAGTGAGTCTAGTCTCCTTCTCACAGGAAGATCTGTGAAAGTGCCTGAGGGCATGAAGACCTTGTCTCCTGAAGCTCATTCCCCATAGCTTGATACCTGACAGGAGTAGGGTTGCCAACCTCCAGGTGGTGGCTGGAGATCTCCTGCTATTACAACTGATCACCAGGCGACAGAGATCAGTTCCCCAGGAGAAAATGGCCACTTTGGCAATTGGACTCTGTGGCATTGAAGCCCCTCCCCTCTCCAAACCCTGCCCTCCTCAGGCTCTACCCCCCAAATCTCCAGGTATTTCCCAACCCCGGAGCTGACAACCCTAGAAAGGAGAGTGAAGAAGTGGCACCTCATCTGTGGAGTTCTCACCCTGTGTCCTGTTACCTGGCACCTTCTTGTTTGAATTCTGGGTGCCAGGTAGGTTTGTCAAGGAGCAGGTGGTAGCTGGAGATCTCCTCGGATTACAACTGATCTCGAGATGACAGAGAACAGTTCACTTGAAGAAAATGGCTGTGTTGGAAGGTGGACTCTATGGCATTATACCCCCCCATTGAAGTCCCTCCCCTCCCCAAACCTCACCCTCCTCAGGCTCCACCTCCAAATGTTATCTCCCAACCCAAAGCTGGCAACCCTAGTGCCAGGTGAGCCCATTTTTGTTTTTCCATCACTTTTAGAGTTGTTACCTTCTTAACTTTGTGGATTTGGTGGCCCTTGTACAGCTACTGCTGTAGCTAGGGTTGCCAGCCTCCAGGTACTAGCTGGAGATCTCCTGCTATTACAACTGATCTCCAGCCGATAGAGATCAGTTCACCTGGAGAAAATGGCCGCTTTGGCAATTGGACTCTACGGCATTGAAGTCCCTCCCCTCCCCAAACCCCGCCCTTTTCAGGCTCCACCCTCCAAAAAAACCCCACCGGTGACGAAGAGGGACCTGGCAACCCTAGCTGTGGCTCTTATTTTTGTTGGGCTGGTATTTACTGCTGGGTTTTCAGCAATGTTTGTTCCTGTGGAAAACATTGTGCTGGTTGTTGGTTTTTGTACTAGACTGTGAGCCCCCTGCTGTGAGGCAGGACATGTCATATGAAGACACAAAGGAGCAATTCTTCACGCCAGGGCTGGAATTCCCGAGTACCCTTTTCTCGCCCTCCAAATGTGAAAAGGGTGAGTGGCCCTGAGACCAGCCTATAAAATCATAAACCCTGCCAAATCTTAAACCCGACTCCTTCCTGCTCCCACCCGTCTCACTTTCCAGATGTTTCAGCCTCTCCTGCCGTTTAATTCGGCCTTGTGAGGCGGAGAAGCTCTAAGTGAAAGGCGTCTCTGCTGAGGAGGAGTGCCGGTTCCTAATGCATCCCGGCATCATCCCTGACTGACCCGCCTGTTAAATGGAAGGAGACAATTTAGAGGTGAATCAATAGTTCCGAAAAGCTCCATCAAGCCTTTTGAAGCAGGAGAAACGGAGGGCAGGAAGTCAGGAAGGGTCAGCTTTAACTTCTGACGTGGAGACTGTGAGACGCTGAACGTTTAGAAGTTCATTTTTGTAGAAGTGCGACTTTGTTTTTCGGCGTATGCGGCCTTTTAAAAATTTTCCTTTCCATCACTTTCCACCCAGAACAAATAATCAATTGGCCCGGCTATCATAAAGAATTGAATGCTATGGAGTTGAACGAGCCAGTTATGAGAAAGAAAGAGAAATAAAAAGAAAATGAAAGGAAGGTATAAAGGAAGAGGACAATATGGGGAAGGAATAGGGAGGGGGTGTTTGAGGGAGACATTTTGGAGATTTTTATATGCAAGAAGGCATCTGTTTCAGGAACAACAAGTATATTTGTTCAAAACCAGCAGAGCTAAGGAGCTATAATGGGACTTAGATGGTTACGTCCACACGCCAGTAACCCACCCATCAGATGTTTTTCAAATGCTGCTTTACCTAGTGAGCACCTCTTTGTCATGAGTTGTGCGTCATGACATGTAAAAAATGCAGATGGGTCATGGTTTCTACTCAGTGGACTTGCAGTCACAGAGAAAAGAGAAAAAAGTGGAAAGAGGTAAATGGGTTTCGATGGAGTAGTAATAATGGAAAAGGAGAGGGATAAGAAGAACAGCTAGGTGACATCAGTCTTTTATGCATGGCTGTTTTACTCGCTGTCACCCCTCTGATGACTTCGAGAGCCAGTGTGGTGTAGTGGTTAAGAGCGGTGGTTTGGAGCGGTAGAGTCTGATCTGGAGAAGCGGGTTTGATTCTTCCACAGGAGCGGCGGATGCTAATCTGGTGAGCTGGATTTGTTTCCCCACTCCTACACATGAAGCCAGCTGGGTGACCTTGGGCTAGTCACAGCTCTGTTAGAGCTCTCTCAGCCCCACCTACCTCACAGGGTAGCTGTTGTGGGGAGGGGAAGGGAAGATGATTGTAAGCCAATTTGATTCTTCCTTAAATGGTAGAGGAAATGGGCATATAAAAACTTCTTCATTTGGATTACACATGCCGTTTCCAACCTTCAGAGGTCACTTCACTCTCCTCCTGTGTTTCCCTGTGTTTTGCCCACATTTTGAGGAACCTGTTTTATCTCGAGTTAAAAAAATGTGGGGAAAATGCCAGGGAATGCAGGGGGAGAGGGAGGTGACCTCTGATGGTGGAAAACACCAGGCACAAATCAAACAAAGACCCACAGTCATCGGAGGGATGATGGTGAGTGAAACAGCCATGCTTAAAAGACCTTTGTGAAAGGCCATAGAAAGCTTGTGCTTGAAAGAGAGAGAATCCATGTTAGCAGGGTGGAGGAGGTTGTTTCCAGCAATGGGACAGTATGGAAGAGAAGTCCGATGTAACGTAGGTACAAACTCCAGAGTTGTCTGGAAAGAAGGTTAGATTGGGTTGATTGGATGCCATGAATATTCTTGTTTTTCGGCTTCTGATGCAAAGTGTATACCGTCTATTACGAACAATGGTTCTGCATAGGCAGTCAGTTTGAAAATGATATTCTCAGATTCACGGAGGGAAATGCAGAAACCGGATGTGCAAGTCAATGCACAATTAATCAGTTACTGACGTGATGCGAAACAAGTATTAAAAACTGCATTACCTCACTTTTTGTACTTTATGGATAAAGAACATACAATTAAGTCAATTGGAGATGATAATACTCTGCATGTGATGCACAATAATTATCCAGATCAGCATTCTACTGCTTTGATAAATGTCTGTGCTTTTGAACAGGAGAATATGATATGCAGTTAACCTCACAGTAAAGTAGTAGCACAGTAGTACTCATGCTCTGTGAGATGCTGATTTGAAGTCACGTTGAGGAAGCCACATGTCCCACACATGAACACATGAACACATGTATCTGCCTTATACTGAATATCAGACCCTTGGTCCATCGAAGTCAGCATTGTCTACTCAGACTGGCAGCAGCTCTCCAGGGTCTCAGGCAGAGGTCTTTCACATCACTTACTCGCCTGGTCTCTTTAACTGGAGATGCCGGGGACTGAACCTGGGACCTTCTGCATACCAAGCAGATGCTCTACCACTGAGCCACGGCCTCTCCTAGTGGATGAGGGTCCAAAGACAAGATGCCAGCATGGAGGGGCTATGGCTCAGTAGTAGAGCAT
This sequence comes from Euleptes europaea, assembly GCF_029931775.1. Taxonomy (NCBI): domain Eukaryota; kingdom Metazoa; phylum Chordata; class Lepidosauria; order Squamata; family Sphaerodactylidae; genus Euleptes; species Euleptes europaea. The sequence continues at coordinate 11,083,349 of NC_079325.1, read as the reverse complement.
CCACTTGTCATGCAGAATGCCCCAAGTTCAACCTCTGGCATCTCCAGTTAAAAGAGTCACATAGTTGGTGATGTGACAGACCTCCACCTGAGACCCAGGACAGCTGCTACCAGTCAGAGTAGACAGTGATGGAAAGTGCTATCACATTGCAGCCACCCTGGGGATTTTCAAGGCAAGAGATGAACAGAGGTGGTTTGCCATTGCCTGCCTCTGCATAGCAGCTTTTGATGGTCTCCGATCCAAATACTAACCGGGGCTGAACCTGCTTAGCTTCTGAGACCTGACAATGGTAGATCTGAGTAGGCAGTCCCGACCTTGATGGACGAATGGGAAGAAGAAGAAGAAGGAGGAGGAGGAGGAGGAGGAGGAGTTGGTTTTTATATGCCGACTTTCTCTACCATTTAAGGAAGAATCAAATTGGCTTACTGTCACTTTCCCTTCCCCTTCCCCCAACAGACACCCTGTGAGTAGGGTTGCCAACCTCCAGGTAATAGCTGGAGATCTCCTGCTATTACAACTGATCTTCAGCCGATAGAGATCAGATCACCTGGAGAAAATGGCCATTTTGGCAATTGGACTCTATGCATTGAGGTCCCTCCCTTTCCCAACCCCTGCCCTCCTCAGGCTCCAAACCACCACTCTTAACCTCTACACAATGCTGGCTTATTCCTGTGTACATGCGGCAAAGGGGGTGGGAGTGGTAGAATGTGTGTTTTACATGTTCTTCATGTTCAGGCTGCCCAGCATTCTCCCTCTACTGGTAGAAGTGGTAGATACTCAAGACGAAGGAAATTGAATCCTGAAGACAGCAAGCACGACTTTTTGTTTACTATCCAAACAGGTCTAAGATACTGCACTGAAGTGAGATGGTATCAGCGGCCTGCGTAGCAAACCATTAAAGAAAGTCCAGGTTGATGTGGCTGGAGCGACACTTCACGAGACACACAGGGCTTGCAATGTCCACGTTTGATTTATAACATTAATGTGAGGACCGTGAGTCATTTTTAGCAGAGAATCGACGGGGCATTAACCTTTCCTGTGCTTACGAAGGCTTTCCTGCCAAACACCCCCCCCTCCTGCTGTTTCAGACTCCTCACCCAGCCAAGTTCTGAGACGATAATTAACCCTGACTGGGGGTGGGGGGAAGCAACAGGATGGGGAGTGTTTGATAGAATCATTAAGTAATTCCTCATCTTGCCCACTAGTTTGCTGCTACCGCATGGGTGTAGGGTGACTTCTTGAGTTGGTGGTGCACCGGAAAACCTTCCGCTTCATGGTGGCTGAAAAGTAAACGAGACAGAGATGTGAAATTCCTTAGAAGGAGGCACCAGTGTCCATGCCTATTGACTAGGGTTGCCAGGTCCCTCTTTGCCATCAGCAGGAGGTTTTGGGGGAGGAGCCTAAGGAGGATAGGGTTTGGGGGAGGACTTCAATGCCATGGAGTCCAATTGCCAAAGCAGCCATTTTCTCCAGGCAAACTGATCTCTTATCGGCTGGAGATCAGCTGTAATAGCAGGAGATCTTCTGCCACCACCTGGGGGTTGGCAACCCTACTGTTGACTCAGCATGGATGCCAACTTGTTTGGGAAATTCCTGGATATCTGGGGGGCGGAGCCTGGGGAAGGTGGGGCTTAGGGAGAGGAGGGGCTTTCGCAGAGTATAATGCCATTGACACCGCCCTCCAAAGCAGCCATTTCCTCCAGGGGAACAGATCTCTGTCACCTGGAGATCAGTCATAATTCTAGGAGATCTCTAGGCTCTACCCTAGCTACCATTGATGAGACACTGAGGTCTGGAGCCGTGTTCAGATGCACAGTGTAGGAATGGTAATGGAAATAGTAATACCAGAGTAATGCATGCCCCTTTGGTTCCCTGTTTGATTTCGGATATCCAAACAGCAAAGGTGTTACAGTGATGGGGTTAGGTGTGATTTATGGTGCTCACTGTATACTTGATAAAGCAAACAGCAGTGTCAGGCAGTGTTGATGTGATGTCTATCATGGTAAGCCAGAGTGGAATAGTGGTTAGGAGCAGCAGACTCTAATCTGGAGAACTGGGTTTGATTCCCCACTCTTCCACATGAGTGGTGGACTCTAATCTGGTGAACCTGGTTGGTTTCCCCACTCCTCCACATGAAGCCTGCTGGGTGACCTTGGGCCAGTCACAGGTCTCTCTGAACTCTCTCAGGCCCACCTACTTCACAAGGTGTCGGTTGTGGGGAGAGGAAGGGGATTGTAAGCTAGTTTTATTATCCTTAAAAGGTATCATGCAAAACATGATAGTGGATTAGATAGGACCCCAAGTCTGAACCAGCTAGGGTTGCCAACTTTGGGTTGGGAAAACCTGGATATTTTTTGGGGGGTGGAGCCTGAGGAGGGCAGGGTTTGAAGAGGGGAGGAGATCTCCAGCCACCACCTGGAAGTTGGAAACTCTAGATCCAGCACGGCTCTTTTGAGAACTTGGGGCCTCAAAGCCACAATTAGCACAGGTCAGGAACGTCTTCAGACATCGCCTGGACTCACCGTTCTGGGGCTAGAGGCCTAGAAATAGATGAATGGAACCAAACGCCTCCACTCTTCCCTCCTCGTAATGCATAAATCAGCCGTGAGTCACAAAAAAGAAAATGCCGTTTGCCACCTCGGCCTTCCAGGTGAAATATTAGGGCCGCAGGCCTCATCCTTCCTGCTCTCCCTCCATCCTAGCAAATACCTGGATGGTTAAATTGAAAGGAGCAACAGGACGGGGAAGGATCCTTATTAAAATATGAGTGAAGGCTGAAGAGGGTGGGGGAAAACTCATCAACATCCGTTTAAATGTCAGCGCCTGGCCCTGCCTTTGCTCTTGGGATGCTCTCTGCCGACGTTGATGATGGTTTGAGTTATGAAAAGAAGTTGCCTTAATGAGAGAAACATTCTTTTAACAAGCCCATTTGTCACCGAATCCTCCACCTCCGTGCCCTGGCACTCAGCTCTTGAAGAGACGCCACAGGTAATCACCTTCGAAGGGGTTTGGGGCATTCCAGAACCTATGAGGGAATTGTGAGACGAAATCAAAAGAAGCAATGATCCTCTTATCCCTTTTTATCGAGCCGCCTCTCCGGGTCAAAAGAGTTCAGCCGCGCGCCTCTTCCATGCCAACGGAGACTGATCAAACTACCATTTCCACCGAGGCTAATGATGTCCTCAGGCTAATTAAACAGACGAGTGAAACTTCCAAACAACGCGAGGAGCCAATTTATCCATTTGTCCCAGCAGACGAATATGCCAATAAATGTTTGAATTCTACGCTGGAAGCCTCCTGGATCCTAAGCAACTCCTATGAGAGCCACAGCTCGTCCCAAGCTTGCTTGTCTTTAGGAAGGTTGCCTACCTGAGGATGATCAGGGGCCTGGAGACCGAGCCCTACGAGGAAAGGCTGAGGGAGTTGGGAATGTTCAGGCTGGAGAAGAGGAGGTTGAGGGGGGACATGATTGCTTTTTGTAAGTATTTGAAGGGCTGTCACTTAGAGGAGAGCAGGGAGCTGTTCCTGTTGGCAGCAGAGGCTAGGACTCATTATAATGGGTTTAAATTGCAGCCAGAGAGGTATTGGCTGGATATTTGGATTTTTTTTTTTTTACAGTAAGAGTTGTTCATCAGTGGAAGTTACCTAGGGAGGTGGTGATCTCTCCATCACTGGCAGTCTTTAAGGAGAGGCTGGACAAGCCCTTGTCAGGGATGTTGTAAGTTGATCCTGCATTAAGCTGTGGGTTGGACTTGATGGCCTGTATGGCTCCTTCCAACTCTTGTATTCTATTCTATTATTCTACCTCCAGGTGGTGGCTGGAGATCTCCTGGAGTTGCAACTGATCTCCAGGAGACAGAGATCAGTTCACCCAGAGAAAATAGCTGTTTTGGAAGGTGGACTCTGCAGCATTATATTCCATTGAAGTCCCTCCCCTCCCCAGACCCTGCCTTCCTCAGACTCCACCCCCCAAATCTCCAGGTGTTTCCCAACCCAGAGCTGGCAACCCTAGTCTTTAGAAGGGAGGGCAAAATGTAGGTTTACCAGGTCTCTTACTTGGGTGGGAGACACACACACACACGGGCCCCACTGCTCCTATTCCTGCTCGGTGGAGCAGTGGGAGCCAAATTGGGAGGGTGGAATTGGTACCACAATGATGCCGCACCACCACTTTCAGGGCAAACCCAGAAATGATGTCACTGTGTTGGTGCAATGCTCCAGGATTTACCATAGAGCTTCAGGTGGATCCTAGAGCATCATGCTATTGCAGTGTTGTCATTTCCAATTTTGCACCATATGTGGCATCATGGTGTCTGCAGGGCACTGTTCGTTGGGACTCCACCCCCCACCCCCCGTGTCTCCTAGGGGTTGTCTCTGGGCTAGTAACCCTGGGAAATTATTCATCACTTCGGCAAATGTGAGATCCAAGCTCCAGGGTTGCGGAATACAGAGATGGGAAGGGCATTTGTTAGTATATAGGAAGAAGAAGAGGAAGAAGAGGAGGAGGAGGAAGAGGAAGAGGAGACTTGGCTTTTATACCCTGCTTTTCTCTACAGCCATTTATGCAGGGCTATTTCACTCGCAGTCACCCCTCCAACTGCTTCGAAGCTTGCTTTTGATTATGCATGCCTCTCTCAACCATCAGAGGTCGCCTTGTGCTCCCAACACATTTCTGCCCACTATGCCCATGTTTTCTGGATGCTGTTTTAGCCAGAATCCACGGGCAAAATGTGCAGAAATGCACAGGGAGTGCCAGGCAATCTCTTGACGGTCGGGAAAGGTATGCTTAATCAAAAGGAAGCCCCAAAGCAGTCAGTGGGGGTGACTGCAGGGAAACAGCCCTGCATGAATGGCCTACCTTTAAGCAATCTCAAAGTGGCTTACTCTAATACTCTAACCTTCCTTTTCCCTCCCGCCAACAGGCACCTTGTGATGTAGGTGGGGCTGAGAGAGTTCGGAGCGAACTGTGACTAGCCCAAGGTCACCCAGCAGGCTTCATGGGGAAACCAACTCGGTTCACCAGGTTAGAGTCTGTCGCTCATGTGGCAGAGTGGGGAATCAAACTCAGTTCTCCAGATTAGAGTCCACCGCTCTTGAGAGTCCACCACTATGTCACACCGGCTGCAGCAGAGACATTGAGGCTGAGAGAGGTAGTGACTTGTGAATTCCTAGCAGAGGTAAGATATGCACAGGGGACCTGCTTAGTTTGTTTACCTGTCTAGCATGGTTTTATCCCACCTTTCCCCCAAGGAGCTCATGGTGGTGTCCTTGTACTCTCTTCCTCGTTTGATCTTTATGAGGCCAGTGAAACTGATTGACTGGGCCAAGACCACCAAGCAAACGTCATGGTTGAACGAGGATTTGAACTCAGGCCTCCCAGATCCTTGGCCAATACTCTAACCATCATACGACACTGACACAGTGACTATACAGCTACGCCGGCTCTCAGTGTATGCCTTTAGGTACACTGATTTCCTATTCAGCTCACCGCAAACAAATACATCACTCTGCCACCTTGTGGGCCGATTTATAGTCAGCCGAATCAGTATGAGCTTTTCCTCATTGGGATTGTTTTGGCCTACTTGAGAAAGAACCACGTTTGGAATGCTTATGCGCAGAATTTACTGCCAACACCTGAAAAACATAGCCTGTCAAAGAAAAGGCTTACCTGTCTATTTTTTTTTAAGTGCAGGGATTACATCTTTCCTAGGAGATCATTTAGTCAGGAAGCTCAGTAAGTAGGGTTGCCAGGTCCCTTTTCGCCACCGGCGGGAGATTTTTAGGGTGGAGCTGAGGAGGGCAGGGTTTGGGGAGGGACTTCAATGCCATAGAGTCCAATGGCCAAAGTGGGCATTTTCTACAGGGGAACTGATCTTTATCAGCTGGAGATCCGTTGTAATAGCAGGAGATATCCAGCCGCTACCTGGAGGTTGGCAACCCTATCAGTAAGGCTTTCTCATTTGGAGCAGTTGAGGAAATGAACTGGCCCTCCTAAGAACCTTCTGAAAGTGGACCTTTTCCATACCAATCTTGTGGCAGGAAAACTGGCGCCAACAAGAAGGGTTGTTGTTTTTTATACCCCACTTTTCTCTACATTTAAGGAGTCTCAAAGCAGCTTACAATCACCTGCCCTTCCCCTCCCCACACCAGACACCTTGTGAGGTAGGTGGGGCTGATACAGTTCAGAGAGAACTGTGACTAGCCCAAGTTCATCCAGCTGGTTCCATGTGGAGGAGTGGGCAAACAAAGCTGGTTCACCAGATTAGAGTCCGCCGCTCTTAACCCCTATGCCACACTGGCTTGCCACTCACTCAGCCACTAGCTGAGTTGTTCAGCAGCTTTTTTCCCCTGTGAAAAATCACACAAGACTTGAACCCTGGAACGTCCAAGCTGACTATATTCTTCAATCAGGCAGAGAATCCACATTACTTCTTCTGTTGTATCAAGTGATAAGGAAAAGGATGTGTTTGTCACATTCATATCCCACCCTAAGGATGTGACACCTGTCCACTTTTAGCCTCACAACAACCTGGTGAAAAATGATTTGCACAAGAGACAGAGGTACAGGGGAATAGTTGGGCCAGCTACTTCCAGCCCTTCGTGTCCTGCTGACACTTGACAGGCCAGCGGGGGGTGGGGAGGAATGGGAGTTCTTTGGGGTCATAGCACGCCATGCACTGTCACTTCCATCATCAAACCAGAAGTGATGTCAGTACATCAGCTTGATCGTCTAGGATTCACCCATAACTCTATGTTGTTGTTGTTTATACCCCACAGTGAATCCTACAGTGATCCAAATGCGATGACATCAATTCCAGTTTTGTGCCGGAAGTGACATTGCACTTTGGAGCATTGCTGACAAAATTGTCTCTCCCCCCTCCCCCCGCATCTCTCCTGCCAGGTTGCCAATAATGGCTGGTAACCCTATCAGCCCCCCGCCCCCCCCCCCAAGGTTGAAGGCCTCCAACATATAGGTTCCTATTGCCTGAAGTTAACGGACAAACACAATCTCACCTGTCTGATCTCTCACCTTTGACCTGAAGGGCAGTAGCTTATAGAGCCTATTTGCCTATCTAGTAGATCCGCATTCCATCCATTGTTTTTAATGACTTTGTCTTCATTACATATGTCATTTAGATGTACAGTACATGGGTCACTGACACAGCCTGTGTCCTCTTCTTCTGCATTTCCATCATGCAGCCAATTAGCATGAAATTAATATTGTGCTTATCAACCACTAGGATTTTTTTTTCCCTTTTTAGTACCTGTATTGGGAACAGGTTTGTTTTGTCACTTGCAGTGATCAGCCAGAGGCACTAGATGTCATTGTTTTCCTTTTTAAAAAGTTGTTTGTCACAAAAGGAGATGTGTGACTTGCGCGAGACCACACCTCTGGACGGGGAATGTTTCTGAGGCTGTGCACAGTCGATTGCTTTCTTGGTGACTGGGAGTGTGGTAGAGCACACTGTCATTGTGTCATTTTCACACATGTTTGGTTTCTTGGTCTCTGCCCAAGCAGTCTTTTGCCTGTGTCATAGCACTTCAAACAGGAGGATCTAAGAAAAGCCAAAAGTAACTCCCACAAAGCAGACACAATGTATGTCTGCAATAAGCATCTCTTTGGATGTGCATGCCATGGGCCCTTATTGGATAATGCCCATGGTGCATCCTTGCCATTTTCGTAATGCTCATCTGCAGAGTGAGGTGAGTACTATAGCCACCAAATTCGTCTTTGGTGTGAATAGTATATAATATGAACCACAAAAGAACCCCCTCTCCCTTCTCCTCTGCCCAACTGTTCCTTATAGATGGCTTTAAAAGGAGGTTAGACAAATTCATGGAAGATAGGTCCCTCAATGGCTACTAGCCTTGGTGAGTAAAAGGAACCTCCATATACCAAAGCAGTATACCTCTAAATACCAGTGCTAGGAGGCAGCTTTGGCTGCTATGCCCTCTTTATTTGGCCCTCCAGGGCAACTGGTAGGGTTGCCAACCTCCATTTGGGACCTGGAGATCTCCCAGAATTAAAACTCATCTCCAGACTGCAGAGATCTATTCCCCTGGAAAAAATAGCTGCTTTGGGGGGGTTAACTCTATATCATTATAGCCTACTAATGTCCCTCCCATCCACAAACCCCACCCTCCACAGGCTCTACCCCCAAATCTGCAGGAACGTCTCAATCTGGAGCTGGCAACCCTAGCAACTTGGATTGCCAGGTCCCTCTTCACCACCAGTGGGAGGTTTTTGGGATGAAGCCTGAGGAGGGTGGGGTTTGGGAAAGGGAGGGACTTCAATGCCATAGAGTCCAATGGCCAAAACGGCCATTTTCTCCAGGTGAACTGATCTCTATCGGCTGGAGATAGTACCTGGAGGTTGGCAACCCTACTAGCAACTCATTGGCCAATATGTGAAACATCTGTATGCTGTTTTTAATGGCTTTTACTTGTGTTTGTAATGGTTTGTTTTATGATGTCATGGTTTTATTGTTTTAGTTGCAAGCAGCTTCAAGCAGTTCTCTGGAGAGACAGCATATAAATTTTCTAAATCCCTAAATGCCAGATGTTAATATTGTTGTCACTGGTTCTTTTTAAAGGGGCAAAGAGCAACGAGGGTGGTAGTTGCACTGGGAGAAGAGGAAGAGAAGAAAAAGGGAAGTGGAGTGACAGAAACATGGAAACCAGCATAAATGATGTCCATATAATCTATGGTTCCTCATTTTTCATTAGGTGAATTTGCCTCTGGGTCTTTCTGAACAGTTGCAACTCAGATCTTTCCAGGAAGGTGCATGTCTGAATTTTGATCATTTTTACATCCATTTCACTGTCATGTATTCTATGGAAAAAATCCAACGATTGTCCTCAGGTGATGGTGCTGAGAATTCTGTGTTGGAGATCCTTACCACCCCTAATAAGAACTACACTTCCCAGGGTTCACTGGGGACAAAGAAAGCCTGCTTAAACCTGTGTTATTCTGTAGTATAGAAATGCTGACGTTCCCAGTATAAGCAATCATGATCGTTTTAGTCAACAGCAGACATTCAGTTACTCTGGTTTCTGTCCATTGTCAGGAAAGCAAGTGTCAGAAGAAGAAGAAAAGGAAAACATTTTCCTTTCAAAAGAAATCCTGTCACTCGAAAATACTTGATACGTTTGCAGCACTTGACATTTCTGGAAAGTGTACAAACATTTACTAATGAAGTGCGTAGGTGCATCGGTGAAGTATGTGGGTGGACATGCTTGTGCAGGTGAAAACAGAGTTAAACCAACGTTAAAGGGCCTATTATTAAGTAGCTGATGACGGCAGGCATTCTTGCTTTCTAGTAAAGCCAAGAGTCACAGTGTGAGAGGCATTTTCTAGTACCCAGGTTCTCGAGCAAGGACGTTTCCTTCTTGGAGGATGTTTCCTTACATGTTGGAAAAGCACTTCAGGAGGTGCATGGTAGGAGATGCTCATTTTAAGTTTTCTGTAGACAAAATGCCATCGAGGGATGATGAACGCATAGAGTGGGGACTGAGATAATACCTGCTGTCCCCAGTCTGCGCCTTCTCTTAGTCAGTGGAGCAGGGTGGTGGTGCCCAAGACAGTGTGAAATTGGAAGCCCCAACCGTACCTTCCATGTCCATCAAACATGGCCTTTCTCTAGTTGTGTGTTATTCCTAATAAAACAAGTACAAAATTATGGAGGATCCATGACTCTGCGGTAGAGCATCAGAAGGTCCCAGGTTCAATCCCCAGCATCTCCACTTAAAATAATTGGGTCATAGGTGATATAAGAACTTAGACCATAAGAACATAGGAAAAGCCCTGCTGGATCAGACCAAGGCCCATCAAGTCCAGCAGTCTGTTCACACAGTGGCCAACCAGGGGCATATAGGAAGCCCACAAATACGATGATTATCCTGCCTGTGTTCCACAGCACCTAATATATCAGGCATGCCCCCCTGATCCTAGAGAGAATAGATCCTGGATCCTCGAAGATCCTGGAGAGATACGAAAGATCTCTGCCTAAGAACCTGGAGATGTGCCACTGGTCAGAGTAGACAAAATTGACCTTGATAGGCTAAGGGTCTGACTAATAAGGATAAGGCAGCCTCATGTGTTCAATGTTGCAATGAAATGGGATTCCAACTTGCAGTACAATCCCTAAGAAGAGTTACTCCAGTCTAAGCCCATTCGTTTCAATAAAATGGAGTACCTCTCCTTAGGATTGCACTGTTAGGTCATTTTTTCATGGAGGTTTGGCACAGTTTCGCCTTTGTTTTGCCCCGCTGCAAATTTTTGATTTTTCATGAACTTTGAGTTTTAGCAGAAAAACCTCGTCAACTCCGGTTCTTCTCAAAACTGGGTTGGTGCGTTCTTTGTGGTTGCTACATGTTTTTTTTTCGCTCCATGAAAAACGTTCCTGGGTTCGGACCAATTGTCCCTGCCCATGTTGGCTAATTCTGCTCCCCTGTGAACGGCGATTGGCTGGGAGAGTTTCAAGCCCGGGGAACAGCTTCCCTCCAAGGCAGGACAGATCTGCCTCCTGAAAATCCAAGCCAAAACTCCCGTCACCCTTCTGAAGAGGGGCAGCTAGTCTGCTCTGGGTCTCCCTTCTCTATCTGGATGGAAGTTCCTGGCAATGGATGGCCGGAGCTCTACGGGGGGGGGGGGCGGGCACAGTGATGACCATCTGTCAAAGTCTGGGAAAGGGGGCGTGGCCAAGTACGGGGGGGGGGAACGGGGAGCATGGTAAATAGAAAACCCAGGAACCTAGGAAACCGGAGGGACTGGTGCTTTTTTTGGCTGGGGCTGTGTCCACAGAGGTGAACTGAACTGGGTAATCCGCTGGGCAGAGTTGGGGGCGGGCATAAACCATGAGCTTTTCAGAAGGGGACAGACCAAACCGTTGTAGAATACTGCTTGCTTTGTTCCCATGAAAAAACAACTACTTCTGGATTGACGGGGATATGAAAACATGAATTTAAATCATGCCCATGAAAAATAAATTTAAATTGCTTTTTATTTGCTCCGCAGCAAGAGAGCATCAAAATCTTACATGAAAAGTAGGCCTTAGTGTTTTCCCATCTTGTCAGGTGCCTTCCTCACTTTCCTGTCCCCGTCAGTGGTGTTATCATCCCATCTGCATAAGAAACATGTTTCCCTCCTGTTATCCTTTGCCTCTTTTTCTGTTTGAGGTGCTCAACAACAGGGAGTGTCGAAGGAAGGGGAGAGGCGCTAGATGGCAGTAGAGAGCCAGGCAAAGCAGGGCAGTGATGCCAGAGCGGCTTTCTCACCCCTATCATCATCACCGCTGAGAGCTTAGAACAAAAGAGATAAGTTGGGGGGAACAAAATATATAGGAGCGCAGTTCCAGAGTGGAGCACTAACTCTTCCTCTAACCTTCACTGTCCTCAATCCACGAGACAGCATGCATGGAAGTGGCAGAATTATGGGTTTATTTGAGGCCTCTCACTTTTGAAGCCCCCCTCCCCTTCTCTCTGTGTTGATGCATTTATGCGATTACTTCAAGAGCAAAGAGGCGGCCGGAGTTTTCAGTGTGTCCCCTGGCATATGCATCCTCAGTCTGTGGCCTGCTGGATAAAAGGGGGGCGGCGCGGAACATGTGAAAGTCTTTATTGCAATGCAAGAAATTCAGGTGGAAGCAGGTGGGTGGGATGAGAAATAAGGAATCGGCCTGATGTCCTGTGATCATAGCAGAAAGAGGGGGAGGGGCTGTGGCTCAGTGGTGGAGCATCTGCTTGGCATGCAGAAGGTTCCAGGTTCAATCCCCGGCATCTCCAATTCAAGGGACTAGGCAAGTAGGTGATGTGAAAGACCTCTAACTGAGACCCTGGAGAGCCAGTGACAATACTGAGTAGACAATACTGACTTTGATGGACCAAGGGTCTGATTCAGTATAAGGCAGTTTCATGTGTTCATGAGTATATCCATAATGTACTTTAGGATAGATGGCCACTGCATCTTCACAAAGCTGGGAAAGGAGGATATGGCGCCGTGGTAGAGCGTCTGCTTGGCATGCAGAAGGTCCCAGGCATCTCCAGTTAAAGAGACTAGGCAAGTAGGTGATGTGATAGACCTCTGCCTGAGACCCTGGAGAGCCACTGCTGGTCTGAGTAGACAATACTGACTTTGATGGGCCAAGGGTCTGATTCAATATAAGGCAGCTTCATGTGTTCATGTGAGCCGGGATGAAAGAGAGCAGGGCTTGGAATGTCAAGGCGAGGCAGGGCGTGGCCAGGAGCCGTATTCTATTAAAAACAAGGCCAACTTTCTCAAAGGAGAGCTGTCTATTTGAGGTGAGTTTGTCTGAGTTTGAACCAACAACCTCTAGGTCGAGGCTGGATGGTTCCTTGGCTATCGGTGGGTTGTCGGACACATGCTTGCAGCCCCTGGAAATATTTGAGGAGCGGGGTGTGGGGGGAAAGATGTTGTGTATAGGACATCACTAACGCTCTAGGATTTTCCTGATCTCTATGGTAAACCATAGAGATTGGTGAACCATAGAGATTGGTGAAATCCTAGAGCACCAATGATGCCTTTTTAAGGTTCTCATTTGAGCAGTGGCAGGGACCGGGAGGTGGTGGCAGTGGGAGATCACCTGGCATAGCAGGTTATCTGGTAAGGCTAGCTTTCTGTGTTCTGACTACAGAGCCCTTGTCTATGGAACATTGAATCCTCCTGATTGGCAGTTGGCAGGGTTGCTGAAAGCTATCTTGAGCTCTCAAGACTCACTCTGGGAGCTCCACACAAGCCAGATCTATATATTGTAAGTGGGAAGCGGAACAGCGTAGTGATCCATGTGCTGGACTAGGATCTGGAAGACCCAGCTTCTAATTCTCCACTCTGCCATGGAAGCCCACGGGGTGGCCTTAAGCCAGGCTAGGGATGCCAACCTCCAGGTACTAGCTGGAGATCTCCTGCTGTTACAGCTGATCTCCAGCCAACAGAGACCAGTTCACCTGGAGAAAATGGCCACTTTGGCAATTGGACTCTATGGCATTGAAGTCCCTCCTCTCCCCTCCCCAAACCCCACCTCCTCAGGCTCTGCCCCCCAAACCTCCTGCCAGTGGCGAAGAGGGACCTGGCAACCCTAAGCCAGTCACACTGTCTCAGTCAAACCTCCCTCACAGGGTGAATGTTGTGGGGATAAAATAGAGGAGAGAAAACAATATTCTTAGCCACTGTGGGTTCCCCTCTAGGGAGAAAAGTAGAGTGAAAATAAATCAACAAAAACAAATCATGTGACTTTTCTGGCACCATGGGCCCCAGTGTGACTAAGTCCTCTCCAGTTTTGCCCTCCAAGTACCTAGCAGACAGGACAAAAAGCCTCTGGTTTTGGTCGACCTGGTATAAATATGTTGACCTTGGCTTTCTGATCTCACCTCTCCATTGGAGCAGTATCTTCTAGTGATTCTCATTTGGCTGCTGCTGAGAGCTGCTAACTCTTGAAACAAGCAACCCTTAATAACAACCCTAAATATTTTTGCGTGGGCAGAGCCCCGCAGTGTGTGGGTTGCCAGGATTAGAAACGGACCTTTTGCAACAGCTAGCCATTCACATGTCGCATCTTCTTTTGTGAGCCATTCCAGCGGTACCACCCCTGTAGGATGTCAAGATCAACAGAAATCAACCATCCAGATGATCTCTAGGTCACAATGAACACAGGAAATATTCCACACAGACATGGTAACTCTAGAAAGTGAGCCAAACATAGGGTATTATTTTCAATGGGTAGAGTTGCCAGCTCCGGGTTGGGAAATACCTGGAGATTTGGGGGAGGAGCCTGAGGAGGGCGGGGTTTGGGGAGGGGAGGGACTTCAATGCCATAGAGTCCAATGGCTAAAGCGCCCGTTTTCTCCAGGGGAACTGATCTCTATCAGTTGGAGATCAGTTGCATTAGTAGGAGATCTCCAGGTAGTACATGGAGGTTGGCAACCCTACCAATGGGATCCAGATGTAAAAGCTTGTGTGTTATTGACGGTGGTGGTATTATCCCGTCTCTAAGCAGAGTCACCAGTTAAGACACCTGAGCCGGCATTCAGTTGCTAGAACAGACATCTGTCACGTAGATTGTGAAACATTTTTTTAAATGCTCAGTTTGTCCCACCATTTGCAGAATCTACAACGTCTCCTTTTATTTCTTTATTGTTCTTTTTCTCCCAAAGTTGTCCAGCCTACATGGCTGTCTTGATAGTTAACCGCGCTTCAGCAGCCAAAGAAGCAGCCACAGATTTTTCTCAAATGACATTCTTAATACATATACATATTCAAATGACATTCTTAATACACACACACACACACACACACACACACACACACAGAGATATTCATGAGCAGAGATGGATTCTAAGGAAGGGATTCGAACATCATGTAGAGATAAGTTTTTTTAAGCGAGCATCATGCAGAAAGGAATAGAAAACTGAAAAATGTATATATCTCCAATTTAAGTAAAAAAAATACAGTATTGCAAATGAGCCCTAGGCCTCTAACAATGCAATTGAAATAAATGGGCTTAGACGAGTAACTCTCCTTAAGATTGCAGTGTAAGTGTTCATGCTACAGGTCAAGTTTCATCGCTTACATAAGCTCTAAAGGGATTGTATAGCATACAATAGTTAATCGACAGACATTGTGAAGCACAGTGTTTTCTGTGGCTCTGGGAAAATAAAGTATGATCTTCCATAATATACCAGGCTTTTGATGCAATTGCGCATTTAACTATAGACGCCTCTTCCATTGTGCCCGGTTCCAGCTCCAACTGAGTGCCCACCTCCCCTTGTTTCCAGTTGCCATCGATAGGGCCATCAGAGGAAGGACAACATGCAAACAAGCACTTCTCTGCCTTGCTCAGATCCAGGGCTAGGGTCGCCCAAACTCCAGGTAGTAGCAAAAGATCTCCTGCTATTACAACTGATCTCCAGCTGATAGAGATCAGTTCCCCTGGAGAAAATGGCCGCTTTGGCAATTGGACTCTACGGCATTGACGTCCCTCCCCTCCCCAAGCCTCGCCCTCCTCAGGCTCTATCCCAAAAACCTCCCGCCAGTGGCGAAGAGGGACCTGGCAACCCCATCCAGGGCCTGCTAGGAATTCCCTTCCCTGTGGACATTTGGTATTGCTCTTTTAATCGTACTGGAGTTTAATTGCTGCTTTTTGAGATGAAAAAAAAGAGATTAAAATATAACAGATGCGTAAACACAAAAGAACGTATTCTTGCACAGTATGTATCTAAGTGCTATCGAGTCGCGACTGACTTATGGCGAGGCCAGGAAGGGGCTTTCAAGGCAAGCGGAAGCAGAGGAGGTTTGCCATTGCCTGCAGAGCAGAGCCTTCCTTGCTGGTCTCCCTTCCAAGTACTGGCCCTGCTTAGCTTCCAACTTATGGTGGCTGAAGCCAGGGACTTTCAGGGAAAGTGAGAAGCAGAGGTGGTTTGCCGTTGCCTTCCTCTGCATAGCCTTCTTTAGTAACCTCCCATGCTTAGGCAGATCATGAGTGGGAGGGCATCTTGGCCATCTTCTGGGCATGGAGTAGGGGTCACTGGGGTTGTTGGGGGAGGTAGGAAGAACACACACACCCAATAGTAATGCATGCCCCTCCTCCCCACAAGATGCACATAAGATACACCAAAGAGCAAAATGGGACAAGACTCATATATAGCAAAGTGGATTGTGCAAGAGGGATATGGAATGGTATAGTTCAATCTCGACAGATGTCGGAAGCGCAGCTGGGTCAGTACTTAGAATCATAGAATCATAGAGTTAGAAGGGGCCACCAGGGTCATCTAGTCCAACCCCCTGCACAATGCAGGAAATTCACAGATGACCCTGGTGGTCCCTTCTAAATCTATGATTCTATGATTCTAAGTACTGACCTAGCTGAGCTTCCGAAATCTGCCGAGATTGGACTATGTCATTCCATATTCCTCTTGCAGAATCCACTTTGCTATATATTAATATCACCCCATTTTGCTCTTTGGTGTATCTTATGTGCATCTTGTGGGGAGGAGGGGTGTGTGTTACTATTGTGTGTGTGTGTAGGGTTGACAACTACCAGGTAATAGTTGGAGATCTCCTGCTATTACAACTGATCTCTAGCTGATAGAGATCAGTTCACCTGGAGAAAATGGCCGTTTTGGCAATTGGACTCTATGGCACTGAAGTCCTCCCCTCCTCAAACCCTGCCCTCCTCAGGCTCCACCCCTAAAACCTCTTGCCAGTTGTGAAAAGGGACCTGGCAACCCTATGTGTGTGTGTCCTTCCTCCTTGTTTTGGTGCCCACACTTTCCTCCTCTCTGTTTCGTAAGCTTTTTTTTTTTTTAAGGCAAACATGCAAAAGTTTACATATTATTCCCGATGCCCCTTCCCAAAGTTAGCGCCCAGTGCCTGGGAGCATGGCTCCAGAGCTTTATGTGTATGCACCGGAGAGTAAACGTTCCAGGCCATTAAATGCTAGCTGAAGCCGACTTTGTGTTTGCACAGTGGCATGGCATGAAAATTCTTCATTGAGGAACCTGTCAGGGCTCCCACAAGGAAGCCAGCAGGCCTCGGGCATAGAGCAGGGGAGCGGGAGCGAGGACTGCTCACAGGTTTGGGGGAGCTACAGTAGTTTTGGAGTCCACACACAGGAACCATCAGGATGACATAACTTTAATATGAAAAGCAACTGAAACCCCTAATGCAGCAGACTCTACATCTTGTCCTAGTTAGAGCAAGACTGCAAACTGCCCGTTACCTACAACTGTTAAATATAAGGAAGAGCCAGCATGGTGTAGTGGTTAAGAGCGGGGGTTTGGAGCGGTGGACTCTGATCTGGAGAACCGGGTTTGATTCCCCATTCCTCCACGTGATCGGCGGAGGCTAATCTGGTAAACTGGATTTGTTTCCTCACTCCTGGGTGACCTTGGGCAAGTTACAGCTCTCTTAGAGCTCTCTCAGCCCCACCTACCTCACAGGGTGCCTGTTATGGGGAGGCGAAGGGAAGGTGACTGTAAGCCGGTTTAAGTCTCCCTTAAGTGGTAGAGAAAGTCAGCATATAAAAACCAATTATTCTTCTTAAATGCCATAGAGTCCAATTGCCAAAGCGGCCATTTTCTCCAGGTGAACTGATCTCCATCAGCTGGAGATCACTTGTAATAGCAGGAGGTTAGCAACTGTAGAGTGGGAACTGGGAATCTGAAACATTCCAGAAAAGAGCCAGAATCAAGTGGCACCTTAGAGACATTCACCGACGAAGGGAGCTTTGACTCTCGAAAACTCATACCCCCCCCCCAAAAAAAAACCTTGCTGGTCTTTAAGGTGCTACTGGACTCAAATCTAGCTCTACCACTTCAGACCAATTTGGCAGCCCTCTGAAATGGGCTTCATGGAAGTTTACTGAAATGGAAACATTCTGGACCATTTCAGCGGAGAAATGGTGGCAGGGAAGAGTTTGAGGAAGGAACTCAGAATATATGAAATCAACAAGGAGCTTTGGATTTTATTTTTGAAAACCCCAGTTGAAATAATCTTGAATTCATAAAAATCTGTGCTTCTCTGTAGAAGAGCTTCAGTTCCGAGAAGATATTTCTGATCGTCATTTTGATTGAGAGCTATCACTATCAAGGGACGGTGTTGCTGTTATTGTCTTAGAATATAAAAAAGCCACATGTATCTGCATATATTATGGATTTAAAGGCACGTTTCAAATGGCTTGTTGTGGAGGATGCTGAGGCTGTGCTAAAAGCCCCATCTGGATTCCCGTTTAAAACAGGGTTGGGGGAAACACCTCACAGAGAATTCTAGGAGATACCAGCTGGTGGGCAAAAGATAATTTTAAAGCCCTGAACACATTCAAGTTAACGGCAGAGCTCCCAAGAGAACGTTCTGAAGCTAGGTGAATAAGAGGACCTTCCAACTAAAGTTTAAATATCTGGGCATACAGGGCTTGCAAGAATGACTACCTACTAGTTAGGGTTGCCAGATCCCTCCTCGCCACTGGTGGGAGGTTTTTGGGGTGGAGCCTGAGGAGGGCGGGGTTTGGGGAGGGGTGGGACTTCAATGCCATGGAGTCCAATTGCCAAAGTGGCCATTTTCTCCAGGGGAACTGATCTCTATCGGCTGGAGATCAGTTGTAATAGCAGGAGATCTCCAGCTAGTAGCTGGAGGTTGAAAATCCTAGTTTCCAGGTCCCTCTTCTCTACCGGAAGGAGGCTTTGGGGGTAGAGCCTGAGGAGGGCAGGGTTTGGGGAGGGGTGGGACTTCAATGCCATAGAGTCCAATTGCCAAAGCGGGCATTTTCTCCAGGGAAACTAATCTCTATCGGCTGGATAGTTGCAATAGCAGGAGATCTCCAGCTAGTATCTGGAGGTTTGGGCAATCAAAATAAACACCACTGCACTATTACCAAAGGTAAGGAAGGAAATGCAGGATAGGCTGCTAATAATGGAACAACAACATAATAGTGTAACAAAGTGTATAGGGTGCACAATTAACAAACTCAAAACTATATATACACAATTCTTAATAGTCCAATCAGGTACAAAATACTTGTTATCAAAATAGTTAGAACACTATTCTTCATGTAGAAGTTGCTAAGGAGGAAATGTAGAAGTTGCTAGGGAGGAAGACGATCGTTTCTATTTCTTCATCAGTTCCATTTAGATAGAATTTCCATATATGCACATACAAGTATCCAAAATTAATCCTGTACTTGCATTATCCCGGTGGGAATAGTTACATTGGTAAAATCATCCGTACGACTGTACATTTGGAGAATGCTGTATCCTATATTGGAACCTTAATATTTTGTATACAGTCGGCATTCTACTCTGTGAGAGACTGGATTAATTTTGGATACTTGTATGTGCATATATGGAAATTCTATCTAAATGTAACTGATGAAGAAATAGATCGTCTTCCTCCCTAGCTACTTCTACATTTCCTCCTTAGCAACTTCTACATGAAGAATACTGTTCTAACTATTTTGATAACAAGTATTTTGTTACCTGATTGGACTATTGAGAATTGTGTATATATAGTTTTGTGTTTGTTAATTGTGCACCCTATACACTTTGTTACACTATTATGTTGTTGGTCCATTATTATCAGCCTATCCTGCAGTACCTGGAGGTTGGCAGTCCTAAGCATCATCTTATATGCTCTCTCCAAGTCCATTCCAAAGACCTCATTTTTCATATGAAACAGGCAGTTACCACATTACTTTCATCTGCATTAGGTATCCTATTACTCCATTGAGGGCACAGGTTTGTCTAGGGATGGATTCGTGTTCTTATGCTTGTATGCATATGTATCCCAGATCGCGTTCCAGTGCACACACACATATTTTTGCATGAGCTGACCTATAATTTTAGGTTTGATTCAATAGTCTGAGCAGCTTTTATCTCTTCTCCACCCTGAGGCTGAAAGGGACATTCTCCTTTTCTTCTGAGCATATTAACGAAATTCTGTAGCCATATTGATATTGACACCTGTTTTCTCATGAGTTTCTTTGTGCACGTAAAGTGTCGTCAAGTCACAGCCAACGTCTGGCAACACTGTAGGGTTTTCAAAGCAAGAGATGAATGGACGTGGTTTGCCATTGCCTGCCTCTGTGTAGCAACCCTGGACTTCCTCAGTGGTCTTCCATCCAAGTATTAACCAGGGCCGACCCTGCTTAGCTTGCGAGATCTGATGAGATTGGGCTAGCCTGGGACATCCAGGTCAGGGTGAGCTTTTTTCAAATGGCATACAAATGAAGAATAATATACAAAATGGCATGCAAAGACAACGAAAAGGGGAATTGCTCCCCTGAAAATGGTCTCCCCAGGAGGGTTACCAGCACTGGGTTGGGTAATACCTGGAGATTTTGGGGGTGGAGCCTGAGGAGGGCAGGGTTTGGGGAGGGGAAGGACTTTGATGGGGCATAATGCCATAGAGTCCATCTTCCAAAGCAGCCATTTTCTCCAGGTGAACTGGTCTCTGTTGCCTGGAGGTCAGTTGGAATAGTGCGAGACCTCCATGCACCAAAAAATAGATAGAAACAGATACACACCCACACATCTGTATACCATACTAGGCTTTGGCCCTTGTGATGAGCAATTTGTTAGCTCTCTCTTTTCCTGGCTTCTTCTCATGCATGTATGTAAAGCTGGATTTGCACCTCTTTTCAAAACAGCTTCTCAGCATCTCCGTTTCTGACTGCTGCCTCCGGCATCTTTTTCTTGCGTGCTCGCGAGCTGCGAGTTGGCTGGTTCCGATGCAGCTGCTTATCCTCCCGGTGCCAAGTCTGTGAGGAGTTTGCTATACGCTGAACCTCAGCAAGCCGCCGAAGCAGAAACATGGATAGTGAAGGCTTGCGAATCAGCAGAGATGCCCTTGCAGGGAGACCAAGCGGTGTGCAGATTGCTTGTCTGCTCAGATATCCATCATTCAGGCTCAGGCAACATATCCATTCATAGTCTGTTACACTTTCCATCTCAGTACACCTACCTACTTTGATCAAACCCTAGGCCAGAATCGTCTTCCTCCCTTCCTGATGTATTTCAGAGCTTCCTATCTTTCTGCCATTCTTTTTGACTTTCAGGAACTTCAGAGCCTGGCTGAGGTATTAGATAAGGTTGCCAACCTCCAGGTACTAGCTGGAGATCTCTTGCTATTACAAGTGATCTCCAGTCAATAGAGATCAGTTCACCTGGAGACAATGGCTGCTTTGGCAACTGGACTCTATGGCATTGAAGCCCCTCCCCTCTCCAAACCCTGTCCTCCTCATGCTCTGCCTCAAAAATGTCCAGGTATTTCCCAACCCAGAGATGGCAACCCTAGTAGTAGCCCAGGGACTCCAATGTGGTGCCCATGGGCACCATGATACCCACAAGACACCTTTCCTGACGTCTGTCAATGGGTAGCCAGGTAGGGCTTTTTCCCCAGTAGGGCTTCTGAGTGGGAAGTGGACATCTGATTGGCTGTGCAGTTTACACAAAAGAAGAAGAAGAAGAGGAGGAGGAGGAAGAGGTGGTGGTGGTGGTGGTTTTTATATGCCGACTTTCTCTACCACTTAAGGAAGAATCAAACTGGCTTACAATCACCTTCCCTTCCCAGGAATCAAACCCAGTTCTCTAGTACAGATTCCACCACTCCAAACCACCGCTGTTAACCACTACACCACGCTGGCTCTGAGACACAATTCTGAGGTCTGGAGCCATGTGACTGAAAGTAAACTGTTGATATGCAAGAAACTATTTTTAAACGATGCATGTGTTTTAAAAGGGATCTTGTTAAACAGCTTCCACCTGAAACGCTGAACAGTATCAATTAGATTTGTGCAAAACCTCTCTCCTGACATTTTGGGGCTGGCTTCACCTTACATGGCAGCTGCTTTCTGGCTCCACCCACCACCCTGTGTGAGAATTCCAAGGTGCCCACAGACTCAAAAAGGTTGGGGACTAGGGTTGCTAGCTCCAGGTTGGGAAATACTTGGCTATTTGGGGGGCGGAACCTGAGGAGGGCGGGGTTTGGAGAGGGGAGGGACTTCAATGCCATAGAGTCTAATTGCCAAAGCAGCCATTTTCTCCAGGGGAACTGATCTCTGTTGCCTGAAGATCAGTTGTAATAGCAGGAGATCGCCAGCCACCACCTGGAGGTTGTCAACCCTATTGGGGCCCCTTGTAGTAGACACTAGAACCCAAAATTAGAGCTGGATTCGGATCTCTAAATTTTGTCCATGGATGGAGGCTGAAATGTTGACTGTGGTGTTAACCAGTCAAGAACAGAAGGCCAGACGCCCAGCATTTATGCCACTCCTAGCCAATCCATTTTGCCAGCCAATCACAAGGCCTGATGTTGTACAGTTCTCTTTTCCTTCCAATGAGCCACCCACATGCAGAGAGGTTGCCTGTGCAGTCCATCCTTGGCTTCCCTGATGAGTTTGAACGGAGGATTCTTGAATGATATTTTCAGAACCCAGACTGGAAATATCTCAAGTCTCTGGTTGCCTGGGCAACAAAAGATTTTACAGGGGCAACTAGGGATTAAAAAAAAAGTCTGTAAACTGGAGCCTGCTTCTGGATTTCACATCTGTAAGGAATGAGGGGCTAACAATATGTTAAACTTGCCCTTGGGGCATCTGTGGCTTGAGAAGAGAAGTGTGACATGAAGAAGACATGAAGCTGCCTTACACTGAATCAGACCCCTGGTCCATCAAAGTCAGTATTGTCTACTCAGACCGGCAGCGGCTCTCCAGGGTTTCAGGCAGAGGTCTTTCACATCACTTACTTGCCTGGTCCCTTTAACTGGAAATACCGAGGATTGAACCTGGGACCTTCTGCATGCCAAGCAAATGCTCTACCACTGAGCCACGGCCCCTCCCCAAAATATTTAAAATGGAGTTCTCAGTTCCATGTGGGCCTGATTCAGATGAGGGCCATGGCTTAGACCGCCTGCTCCCCTGTACCATTTCCCTGACCATTTCCCTGACCTGGGTTTTCAATGGCATAAAGATAGGGTTGGCACGTCCCTCTTTACCACCGGTGGGAGGTTTTTGAGGCAGAGCCTGAGGAGGGTGGGGTTTGGGGAGGGGAGGGGCTTCAATTCCATAGAGTCAAATTGCCAAAGCGGCCATTTTCTCCAGGTGAACTGATCTCTGTTGCCTGCAGATCAGTTGTAATAGCGGGAGATCTCCAGCTAGTACCTGGAGGTTACTATCAAAGAGAACACTTCTGTACTTATACCTATGGGTTTGGAAATTAGCACAGGAGCGAATTAATATAGCAAAGTGCAAAATATATTGAGTGCTACAATATCACAACAACAAATATATACAGACAATTGTTGCTATCCCAAACAATTATATACAAAAGAAAAAAAATCCTGTTTAATCCTGGATATGGATCCTAAAGTTTCAAATGTAGAATTCCACTTAAGTCCATAACAGGGAAAACAGAAGAGAAGGTCCAATTGGTACCATCAGAGAAAGCTTTCTCTGATGATACCAACTAAACCTCTGATGGTACCAAAGCTTTCTCTGATGGTACCAACTGGACCTTCTCTTCTGTTTTCCCTGATATGGACTTAAGTGGAATTCTACATTTGAAACTTTAGGATCCATATCCAGGATTAAATAGGATTTTTTTTCTTTTGTATATAATTGTTTGGGATAGCAAGAACTGTCTGTATATATTTGATGTTGTGATATTGTAGCACTCAATATATAGTACCTGGAGGTTGGCAGCCCTACAGAAGGAGTTGGATAACCAAGTACCAAGTGAGCCAGCGAGTGTCCTTGCCTTTGTGTTGAGTCACCACTTCGATGACAAGCCATTTGTTTCTTCTAATTACCAGCCGGGCTTCATTTTAAAGCTATTTAGGCTTATTGCTTCCACTGCTGCCTTCGGTAGTCAATAGCACCGATTAACTAATCTGCCTACAGAGGGGGGATAAAATCCACCTCGGTCCCTTTATTTAGTGTCCTGCTTTGCCGCTTCTTGGCTGGAATTCCTGTCCACTCGCTCTCCTAATCCGACATGACTCAAAGAGGCTCTCCACTGGCAATCCGCTCAATTCTCTTCAGAAATCTGTAAAACCTCAATGAGGCCTCTTGCTAATCTTCTCTTTGCTAATGATTAGCGATGAGCGTCTCTGACCCCAGCCCGCTTTAGACAACTCCCCAGATCCCTCCAGCTGCTCCTTCTGATGTCTTCACAGCAACTTCCTTGCCGTTCTCCGGGCCAGCTGCCGCAGAACAGTCTGGCAATCCTAAGGTTGCCAACCTCCAGGTACTAGCTGGGGATCTCCTGCTATTACAACTGATCTCCAGCCAATAGAGATCAGTTCACTTGGAGAAAATGGCTGCTTTGGCAATTGGATTCTATGGCATTGAAGTCCCTCCCCTCTCTAAACTCTGCCCTCCTCAGGCTCTGCCCCCCCCCAACCTCCTGCCTAGGGTTGCCAACCTCCAGGTGGTGGCTGGAGATCTCCCACTATTGTAACTGATCTCCAGGTGACAGAGATCAGTTCCCCTGGAGAAAATGCCCACTTTGGCAATTGGACTCTATGGCATTGAAGCCCCTCCCCAAACCCTGCCCGCCTCAGGTTCTGCCCCCAAAACCTCCCACTGGTTGCAAAGAGGGACCTAGCAACCCTAGTCAAACTATCTAAAATGTACTGTGCAGAGGATCCCAATTCTCTCACTTTAGGCTTCCCTAAATGTATTTATATAACCCTATGTATGCAGGTATAGATGTTATATCCCATGGGTTGGAGCCAGCCAGCTTTTCCATTGGTGAAAAGGGGAAGAGGGGGTCTCCTTTGACTATCAAAAAGATTATTCTGGGGATCTTGGACTGACAAGGACAAAAACCACTGGGGACGGGGCTGTGGTAAGGAGGAAAACTTGGCAAGGTTGAGCAAAAAGGCTGGCTGGATCCAACCCTGTGTATGGATATCCAAATTCATATGAAAACTTGCTGCTCGGTTTGTACTTTAAATAACTGCAAGGCAAGATTAACAGGGTTAGTGGTGTATTTTGCGAGCTGCGAGGACTCCTCTCTTCCACATGCCATCTCTTACGAGGGGGAAAACAAAATCAAGAGAAGAGCAAAAACTCCTTCGCTTGTGAAAAATGTCACCTTCCTACTGATGCTGATCCCACCCTTTACAAATGTGCCTGCCAGGGTGACCACTTGACAGATGGCCACCTCAACTGGGACGGAGCGAAATATCAACCAGAAGCTGTGCAAAATAAATTAATAAATAAAAATGAAACCTGTTGCTCATTGATGGAGATGACACCTTTTAAAGGTTGTTTAGCAAAATGGGAGCAGCCGGAGGAAGAAAAGGCAAGTTGACAAGAGGCAGCTGTTGCTCAGGGGTCTCCTGCAACTTCAGCACGTATGAGCCATTTCTGCTTGATGGGGCTATAGCTGCCTGGCCCAGTGGCATTTGGCTAGAAATGTTCTGTACATCAGCTTGGGTAAGTGTCAGGCCCAGAACTTAAACAGATCCCATCAGCTCTCCCTCATTCAGTATATGTATGCATGTGCTGTCAAGTCACAGCCAACTTACACCAAACCAAGTAAGGGGCTTTCAAGGCAAGCAAGAAGCAGAGGTCTCCCATCCAACTACTGACCCCACTTAGTTTCTGAGATCTGATTAGATTGGCATGGGACTTTGTGTGTATAGAGCGTTGTCAAGTCACAAGCAACTTATGGTGATCCCAGCAAGGGCCTTTCAAGGCAAGTGAGAAGCAGAGGTGGTTTGCCGTTGCCTTCCTCTGCAGAGACATACTTGGCGGTCTCCCTTCCATGTTCCGATCCTGCTTAGCTTCCAATTTATGGTGGATAGGAGACCACCAAGGAACACCATGGTCACTATGCAGAGGCAGGCAATAGCAAACTACCTCTTAATGTCTCTTTCCTTGAAAACCCTATGAGGTCACCATAAGTTGGCTGCAACTTGATGGCAAAAAAAATGGAGGAGAGGTCCATCAATGGCTCTTAGTAGTAATACTCTGTATATGAGAGCTAGGGGTGAAACCAGGGACAGACTTTGGTCTCTGCGTCATTGCTTGTAAGTCTGCCATGAGGCCTGTGGCTAGTCATCATGAGCAACAAGATGTTGGATTAGATGGACCATTGATTTGATCCAGAATGGGTCCCCATGTTCTCAACTGAAAGCTATAGCAAATTGCACATGTACTGTATTATATACAAAATTTGGAAATAAAAAAGAAACAGAACAATACAGGAATCTAAAGTCATGAGTTCCTCTTTGTCAATGAGAGTAGGTAATTCAGCACTTCAAAACCTAGAGGCAACCTGGGACATGGAGAATTAAGAGCGGTGGTTTGGAGCGGTGGACTCTGATCTGGAGAGCCGGGTTTGAGTCCCCACTCCTCCACATGAGCAGCAGAGGCTAATCTGGTGGATTTCCTCCCCCCCACACACACACACTTACACATAAAGCCAGCTGGGTGACCTTGGGCTAGTCATACTCTCTCAGCCTCACCTACCTCACAGGGTGTCTGTTGTGGGGAGGGGAAGGGAAGGTGATTGTAAGCCGGTTTGATTCTTCCTTACGTGGTAGAGAAAGTCGGCATATAAAAACCAACTCCTCCTCCTCCTCCTCCTCCTCCTCCTCTTCTTCTTCTTCTTCCACCTCAGTCCATCGTCTCCTTTTTGCATCATGTGTGGAATGGCTCCCATTACACTCTGTGAGTCTTACTTCTGAGTAAACATGTGTCAGCTCAGGCTGCATGTGGCTCGGGCTGTCAAGACCCCCTTTCCACCCCCACTTAACATGAAGCTCCCTTCCTTTCTCACTCCCTAGGATGGTCTTCTGTGGGTGATTATCTCTGATTCACGGCACATTGGCACTTGTTAGCTGGACAGATGGAAGGAAAGACAGTGAGTGAGGACAAACTGCTTTTTAATGACTTCCTGGAAGAGTTTGCTAGTGGTCTTTCTCCCCTTCCCCCCACCCGGTTGTTCTTGCCAGTCCCCCGGCTTGCCGCTGCTTCCTTTGTAATTGATTGGGAGAAGCAAACCCAAGTGTAGAAGCTGTGATTGGCCTGGGGATCCCAGCGGCAGCTGCCATGGTGCTGCCGCGTACCCTGTGACAGCCTGCAAAATAACACCAAGAGTAAGGGGGAAGGTGCCATTTCTCCTCCATGTCAGCTCTCATCAGACATTATATGATCCTTCTCCCTCCAGAGCTCTCAGCCTTGGCACTGGGGTGTCTAGGGTTGTAATTGCAGAATCTCTGACTTGCTCTGTCTGCGTTACTCCCCCCTTAACCTTCTTTGCAGGCTCCTGGCCTAGAAATTTCATAAGCCAAGTTACTCAAGCAATTGAATGGTTTCCAGATCCTTTCCCTCTTCTTTCAATTCTGTTTTGTTTGTTTGTTTGTTTGTTTTGTGTGCATTGTTTCATGGTGTGGTGGTTAAGAGCAGTGGTTAGGACCTCTTCTTCCTCTGAGCATGTTCTTTGGTGTTGTGAAGTGCCTCCCCCCCACACACAAACTTAGGGTGGCCAGGTACGAGTTAAGAAATACCTGGAGATTTTGGGGTGGAGCCTGAGGAGGGCAGGGTTTGGGGAGGGGAGGGACTTCCATGGAGTATAATGCCATAGAGCCCACCTTCCAAAGCAGCCATTTTCTCCAGGTGAACTAATCTCCATCATCTGGAGATCAACTGTAATCGCAGGAGATCTCCATCTGCCACCTGGAGGTTGGCAGCCCCACACATACCAGTCTTAGTGAAGATTGGCCTTTGATGGCCGACAGCAAGGGTCCTTTGACCATTGGTCACTCTAGCAGAGCAGTCCGAAGCAGAATTATGCCCTTCTAAGCCTCTTGACTTCAGTGGACTTAGAAGGGTGCAAACTCTGTTTAGGATTGCGGCACGGTAGTGGTGGTGGAAAGTGCCATTGAGTTGCAGATGACATACAGCAACCTCATAGGGCTTTTCAAGCCAAGAGATGAACAGAGAGGGGTTGCCATTGTCTGCCTCTACATGGCAACCCGGCCTGGACATCCTTGGTGGTCTCCCATCCAAATACTAACCAAGGCTGAACCTGCTTAGCTTCCAAGAGGGGTGAGGCTCTGCCATATAACAGCCCCCTTCTCATCCGATCCAACATCTCTGGCGAGTAAGGCTGGAAATCCCTGTCATAATAGTGGCTATGCTTTGTTCGGCTCATTGGAAAATGGCGCTTGCGTGCTCCAGGAAATGGTAGGCAAGCGCTGACTGCGTGCCATTCAAGACCCACGGCTTATAAACTCATCAAACTTCCCTTCACTGAATTCCTCGTGTCATGATCTCCGTTCATAGTTGATTGAGAAGCGCAAGGTGGGGGGGGGGGAGAAGGAGCCAACAAGCGCCGGGTGCGCCGAACGAAGGGAACAGAAAGCAATCAGGGTTGTTTTAATCTCCCCACGTTCTTCCAGTATGAATTGGTGATTGCCAGGTGCAGGGATTTCTAAAAAAAGATTCCAAAGCTCCCTCCGTTTATTTTTAATAAAGTGACAGATGAAAAGGTTCGTTGAAAGCACTGGCCCGTACGAGTCAATGACAGCATCTGTCCTTCCAACGAAGGAAGTTTGATGTGAAGCCAGCAGCTGGCGGGATGTGCCAAAGGCGGGCAGGGCGGCTGGGAGGGCACTGCCGCTTTGCGGAGGTGGCATTGGCATCAGCCTTCTGAAGAGGGCTGATGTTGCAGTAGGGGCGGGCGGCTTGGCTGGGGCTCCTCTAGTCGCCCGGGGCCAGCTTGAAATGGCTTTGGATGGACTGCCAGCACACCAGGTTAGTTTGCCAGGACCCTCTTCGTAACCAGCGGGAGGTTTTTAGGGCGGAGCCTGAAAAGGGTGGGGTTTGGGGAGGGGAGGGACTTCAATGCCATAGAGTCCAATGGCCAAAGCGCCTATTTGTCTCCAGGTGAACTCATCTCTATCGGCTGGAGACCAGTTGTAATAGCAGGAGATCTCCAGCTAGTATCTGGTGGTTGGCAACCCTACTTCAATAGTGGAAGAAAGACGAGGGGAATAAAACCCAACCTAAAAACAAAACCTGAAAACAGAAGCTGGGTACCCAAGGTTGGGTGGAAAGAAATTAAAATAGCACAATGGCATTTCCTGAGGTTGATAGCTGTAACCACATACCAAACATGTTTCGGCCTATAGGGCCTTCATCAGTGGTTAATTAAAACCCTTGTTAAGACTGCACACATGTACAGAAATAAATTAATAAATACATATACAAACAGTTCAAACCCAACCAGGCATGTGCATAGGTTGTAAAATCTATTCCCAATTACTCAAACAAGCGGCCATTTTCTCCAGGGGAACTGATCTCTATCGACTGGAGATCAGTTGTAATAGCAGGAGATCTCCAGCTAGTATCTGGAGGTTGGCAACCCTAGCCCCACCTGGAACAGAAAGCCCAAAACTGGACCAAAGAGAGGCATGTTATGATGGGATTTGCACTATTACAACCACAGAACCAAAAGAAAAGAAAAGAAAAGTAAACAGAAACCCGCAACATCTAGTAATGCCCCAAGGCACACTGCTGAAAAGTTTACAATATCTTGTGTTGTATTTATTCTTTAGGATAAAAGAAGTCTTGTGGTTTTTTCCCCCCATGGAGCTGTTTTTCCCCTCCCACCTTTTGTAAGCAACACACCCTCTCGAGGAAATTACACATACTTTTTGTATACACAGCTCAAAATCTTGAAAGCACGCACCCCAGTTAATGAAAGAGAGGGAGCCAGTTCACGCCGAGCCCGGATCTAGGGGCTTAATAGCAGATTAACAGCTGTTGTACATCTTGACACATGTAACTAGCCATAGGTGGCACAAACCCTCCATCCAGTTTC
Organism: Euleptes europaea; assembly: GCF_029931775.1. Classification (NCBI taxonomy): domain Eukaryota; kingdom Metazoa; phylum Chordata; class Lepidosauria; order Squamata; family Sphaerodactylidae; genus Euleptes; species Euleptes europaea. Next base: position 11,054,009 of record NC_079325.1, on the reverse strand, counting down.
TTTTCCTTTAAAAAAATAATAATGAAATAATCGATAGCTATTTATTAAAGGTAGAATAGCGACCTTGTTAATTTTAAATTAAAGGCCTTGCTGGGAGATTGACAAGACTTGATTTAAAGTATTAACGAGCTAGCTGGCACAGAGTGTGCCAGGAATCTTAAAAAACGGTTTCTCCGGGCCCATCGTTGGCTGGCAAGGCTGTGCGTCAGAGGCCTTTGAAACACCTGCAACTCCTTTTCCGATGTGCTGACTCAGGCCCGTTTGCCAGTGTTTCCCAAGGAAATAGAAAAAACATTAAAGACCCGGCAGAAGGTTCCCTATAAATTATAAATCAGAGCGTTATCGTGGGGGCCTGCACAGAGTCTGTGGCGCTGGAGGAAGAGGGAGAGCGGGAAGCTCGCTGCGGCTGCCTGCCTGAATCTCGGGGCATGTGTACGAAAATGTGTTCCTGCTCACACGGGAAGCGAGAGTAGGGTTGCCAACCTCCAGGTACTGAATGTTAAGCAAAAGAACACCGCTGTGTACAAATTCAGGTTGTCAAAAGTCTGACACAGTAACAACTCCAATGGTTATCAAAATATAAACTAAACATATTGATACTCCTAGAGATTGACAAATTTTGTATATATTTTTGTAGTTGCATGTGATGTGTTGCACAGTGTTTTGTATTTGATATTTTGCACCATATATGTTTAGTTTATATTTTGATAACCATTGGAGTTGTTACTGTGTCAGACTTTTGACAACCTCCAGGTACTAGCTGGAGACCTCCTGCTGTTACATCTGATATCCAGCCAATAGAGATCGGTTCGCCTGGAGAAAATGGCTGCTTTGGCAATCGGACTCTATGGCATTGAAGTCCCTCCCCAACCCCCCCCTTCTCAAGCTCCACCCCCAAAACCTCCTGCCGGTAGTAAAGAAGGACCTGGCAACCCTAACCTTGAGGGAGCCAATGACAATTGCAGAAAGCAGCTGATGGGAGGGCCCAATGAAAACAGTGCTGCTGCCTTCAGGCTGGGGCCTTCAGTTTATGCTATTGTTCACGCCTCAAAGACTCTGCTAGTTCTGCTGATACTAATTCCTGCCTATTTTGGCCTCCTGCCTGCCCTCTGCCCTAGACTGCCTGGCAGTCTTTGACCTTGACCATGCTCCTGCCCGGCCTTGGACTTCCTCTCCACAGATCACTGCCTATGACCTGCCTCTGACATTGCCTCTGTTGCATCCTACAAATCTGTGAACTAACCTCTGACCAAACCGCTGCCTGACCCCTGGCTTGCCTTCAGACATTTCTACCCAGTCTAACCGCAGCGATTCTTGCATTCAATGTGATCCTAAGCAGAGTGACACTCTTCTAAATCCATTGGAGTCAGTGGGCTTAGAAGGGTATAACATTGCTTAGGATTGCAGTGCTCATATTTGAAACCCTGAATGTTAGAAGCTGCATAAAAGGTAAAGGTCCCCTATGCAAGCACCAGGTCATTCCTGACCCATGGGGTGACGTCAGATCCCGACGTTTACTAGGCAGACTTTGTTTGTGGGGTGGTTTGCCAGTGCCTTCCCCAGTCATCTTCCCTTTACCCCCAGCAAGCTGGGTACTCATTTTACTGACCTTGGAAGGATGGAAGGCTGAGTCAACCTGGAGCCGGCTCCCTGAAACCGACTTCCGTTGAGATTGAACTCAGGTCGTGAGCAGAGCTTGGACTGCAGTACTGCAGCTTATCACTCTGCGCCACCGGGCTCTTTCAGAAGCCACATAAACCATGCAAAATTATGTTGCCACTTTTGTATTAGAGATGATTTTGAATTTCTCATTTCTGGTGCTTCAACAGGAAAGTCCCCGCTTACATATCCCTTCTGCAACTTGAATACACAAGTCATTTTCGTGTCATTTTCTCTTTTCTTTCACCAAATATTTCTTCTTCATTATGCCCATTTTTTCAATGTAATTTGTACGTCAATAAATCAGCATGTGTATTATACATATAAATGACATGCATTGGACATATAAATACTATTTACACGGCGTATTAAAACTATACCACATGTGTACTCTAACAATGTGATTGACTCTGCAAAGCCAGCAGAGAAAAGCAGGGGACCTCTGACAGAGATATAAACTAATATTGGGGGGCGGGGGGACCAAGCAGGGAACATTCACTCTTCCCTAATTTACATAATAAACGTTGGGCAACGTTATCTGAAGGAGTATTTATCGTTTCACCCATTTTGCTCATTGCCACAACTATATACTATAAATAAAATGAGATAAACGCATATTATCAACCATTTTTTTTTAAAAAAAGAAAACAAATACTATATCTGGTGTCTTGCAGAATCAAAATCGATACCCTTTTTTCCTGCAGATTTAAAAGAACGGACCATAATCAATAAGTCATATAACATCTCTACAATTCACCAAATTAACCTCGGCAGACATTTCCCTCAACGTTGGGGCAGCCACCATACAGCTGACCACTCTTATCTGTAACAAATTGATCTTTCTTAGGCAACTGGGAGAGGAGCTGTTTATTCTCCAGACAGTGGTTGGGGACCCAAATTGCGTTTTTCTTCTACTGTCTGCTGTGCTTTACTGGTTACAAAGCATCACGTCCCAAGAAGCCTCGCTTCCGTTTTTTGTCTTTTTGTTGCTGTTGTTTTTGCCGTCATGTCACAGCTGAGTTATGGCGACCCCGTAGGGTTTTCAAGGCAAGAGATCTTCAGAGGGGGTTTGCCATCACCTGCCTCCGTGTCATGACCCTGGTATTCCTTGGAGGTATCCCATCCAAATACTAGCCAGGGTCAGGGCTTGCTTCAGATACTGAATTACAGAGTCCAAGCACCATTTATCTGACCTTGGTATGAATTTGTAACATGAGCATAGGAGCGTGAACTCTAGGTTGGGAGATTCTTGGAGATTTGGGGATGGAGCCTGAGGAAGGAGAGTTTGAGGAGGGGCAGGACCTCAGCAGGATTAATTAAAACCAAGCGAGATCCATGCCTGCCTACTATGCAAGGGTCATGTGATACTAAATGCGTGTTAATCTTTGAATCCGTGCCTCTAGAAAGTTTTCCATATGGAACCACATTAAGTCTCTTAGGCCTGTGTTTTTTATTATGGTTATTGTTGTGACTGATATTGTTTGTATATATAAATGCCCTCCCTGACTTGGATGGTCCAGGATAGCTTCATTTTGTCAGATCTCAGAAGCTAAGCAGGGTCGGCCCTGGTTAGTATTTGGATGAGAGACCACCAAGAAAGTCCAGGGTTGCTAACCAGAGGCAGACAATGGCAAACCACCTCCGTTCGTCTCTTGCCTTGAAAACCCTACTGGGTTACCATAAGCACTTTACACGCACATATAAGATGCCTAAAGCTGAGATCTGGTTTCAAGCCTCTTCAGTCTTTGTACAGTGAACACCTGATTTGTCTTTATACATGTGTTGGATAGTTCTCATGTTACCTTCCACGCACATATGACAGGTACTGGTCCCCGGTGTAATTTGCAGAGTGAACATGCATTGTCTTTCTCGGGGTTCTTAGCATCTTAGGGATCTCCCAGAATTAGAACTGGTTTCCAGTCTATGGTGATCAGTTCTCCTGACAGCTTTGGAGGGTGGACCCTATGGCCACATACCCTGCTGAGTTCCCACTAGGGTTGCCAGCTCTAGGTTGAGAAATACCTGGAGATTGTGGGGATGGAGCCTGAGGAGGACAGGGTTTGGGGAGGGGAGGGACTTCAATGACATAGAGTCCAATTGCCAAAGCAGCCATTTTCTCCAGAGGAAGTGATCTCTGTTGCCTGGAGATCAGTTGTAGTCATGGGATGGCAACTCTAGTTCCCTCCCCAAATGCCGTCCCCAGACTCCACCCCCAAATCTCCAGGGATTTTCCAATGCTGAGTTGGCAACCCTAGTAATCCAGGATGCGCGTGTATTTACTGTAATATGCAAACAGCTTTTATGCCAGTAACAATCCGGGGATCTGTTTGGCGTTCCTCTAGGCAGCCGTTAAGAGCCGCTGTTTATCCCTTTGATTTTCAGTTCATTATACACAGCTTCCAATGCATTTGACATTCACCTGCGCCCATTAATGGAAAATAAAAGGTCAGGGCTGGAGGCACCAATTGCAAACCCCCCGCCCCCCGCTCCCACGCATGCTGCACATTTGTGTGTGTCTGTGTTACAATCTCTTTCCGTTTTCTTTTTGAGCTGGTGGAAGCAATCTGAACAGAATTAGCCGAGAGAACAGGTGAAATGGTCCCTTGATGAAAGCATCCAACAGAAGACCCAGATCCTCCCCTACCCTATTCCAGATTAGGGAAGTGTGAAAATTGTTCCCCGTTTTCTATTTTTGTTTCCCTGTGCATTCAGTCATCCATGGAAATTGAGCTAAATGTCTTGGGTAGCCCTTGCTTTTCGGAACAGCTTCTGTCTTTGCAGGATTCTTGGTCTCTTTCCCCACACCCCATGAAAAGGCAGTTACAAAAAACTAATGCACACTGTAGTGGTGGGCTGGTACATGCCTGTTGCCATTTTACATGTGCAAATGTATGCGTGTGTGTGCTGTCAAGTCACACTTATGGCAACCCTGTAGGGTTTTCAAGGCAAAAGACGTTGGGAGGTGGTTTGCCATTGCCTGCCCCTGGTGGACTGAGAGAGTTCTGAGAGAACTGTGAAAACTAACCTGCCTCAAAATGCCTGCTCCTGTTGGCAGGCTCCCTGAGGTTGCCAACCTCCAGGTGGGGCCTGATGTACTCCTGGCATTTCAACTGCTCTCTAGACAGCAGAGATCAGTTCCCCTGGAGGAAATGGCAGCTTTGGAGGGTGACGCCTATGGCATCCCCACCTGCAAAGCTCCAGGAATTCCCCAGCCAGGGTTGACAACCCTACTACCTACAACTTTCTCCCAAGCCACAAGCCTTAACATTCCAAAGGGGGAAAGAATAATCATCTGCAAAGGATGAATGTTTAAACAGAAATGCCCCAAATGAGTCAGGCTCAAATGCGTCTTTTCTGCAAGTTAATTCTCCCCGAACTTCCCCAGCCTACCAGGAAAACTGAGTTTGGCCAGGGAAGAAAACTACAGTCACTGGCATATTGAGGAAATTTGGAGAAAACAATTTGCAGAAAATATTTAAAAGAGCCATCCTGGGTGAACAGTTGCTAACCCCCTCCCTGTGAAAAACTATGCTTTTTAGTTTGGAAAGGGGTTAATTGTTAGGAACCAGGGCAAAAGCCAGTGCCCGCATGCAGACACATTTTGCAAGTTTCCCCTTCCATCGCTTACAAATCCCCACCTAGTATTTTTTTAGAATTTGATAGGGGTGGTTGATAGGGGGTCAAATACAGTGAGAGGGGGAGCACCCAACAGAGTTTTGGTTGATAACAGTCTTTGTCACAATAAAAGTCTTTACGTTATTCAGGAGACTTCTGAGTGGTCTATAAAAATCGACCAGGGAGTAAGTGAGCCTAGGGTCGCCGTCTTGGTTACCTTTCTAATTTTTTTTTTCAGACTTGCACCTCAATTCAAGACCTACTGAACACAATCCAGCAAAAGTTAGTCATGTTAACCTTCCTGAAAGCCATAAAATGGGTTCCTCAATCCCTCTCTCAAGCGAACGTAAGAGACCTTTGTCTGCTCTTAATATTTTTCAGATATTTGCTGCTCAAGCCCATATCTGCCATTACCAGAGTTAAGTTTCTCAACTCAGAACCTCTATGCTTCCTTTGCCTGTTCCCAAAAGCATCCAAATTGCAAAATGAGATTGAAAGTATTTTGCCTTGAGGCCATCTCTGCTAGTAATTAATAAGGCCAGTGATGAACGATAGCAACTAATTTGTTGATGACTATGACCGTGAATTACTACTATTATAATTATCGGCAGGATTATGATTATTGCAGCAAATCACTGGTATCGTTATCTTCTCTGGAAAGTGCAGGGGTGGAAATCTGGCTGAATGATGCACATGGTCTGGCCAGGGAGGGAGACATCTTAATCACTGGGATGCTTAGAGTAGGCAACTCATGGAGATGAGCTAAAATTAGATCTGGAGATCACTTAGTGCCGCCACCCCAGACTTTTGAGAAAAGGCAAGAAAATATCCATTCACATTTACAAAACAATATATGCGCAAAGATTAATCCAGTGATGATAACATAAGCACAGTCTTATAATTTTGATGGTGGTGGTGGTCCGTTATGATCAGGAAGGAATGCCAAACAATATTAAAAAAATCCAAATATAAAATCATGGAATCATAGAGTTGGAAGGGACCACCAGGGTCATCTAGTCCAACCCCTGCACAACGCAGGAAATTCACAACTATCTCTCCCCCCACACACACTCCAGTGACCCCTACTCCATGGCCAGAAGATGGCCAAGATGTCCTCCCTCTCGTGATCTAAGGTCACAGAATCAGCATTGCTGACAGATGGTCATCCAGCCTCTGCTTAAAAACCTCCAGGGAAGGAGCGTTTACCACCTCCCGAGGAAGCCTGTTCCACCGAGGAACTGCTCTAACTATTAGAAAATTCTTCCTAATATCTAGATGGAAACTCATTTAATTTAATTTCAACCCGTTGGTTCTGAAATATTTTAATGGAAATCAAAAGTGCTGTTAAGAAGTACTCTAGCCAGTTCCCTAGATGAACTGCCATGCACCAGGGTCATAGGGTGACTACTTAAGCTGATTGATTCATCATAAGACTTTCTCCTGAACCATGAATGGGAGGGGCTGTGGCTCAGTGGAAGAGCCCCTGCTTGGCATGCAGAAGGTCCCAGGTTTAATCCCAAGCATCTCCAGATAAAAGGATCAGGTAGTAGGTGTTGTGAAAGACTTCTGCCTGAGACCCTGGTGAGCTGCTGCCAGTCTGAGTAGACAATACTGGCCAGTATAAGGCAGCTACGTGCATGTTCATGTGTGTGGATCAAAACCTCAAACAACAACATGAGACACATGGTTTCTTAAATGGAGGTTTATGGTGGGCTTTGGATACAGACCGTGAGAATTTATTTATTTAAATATTTATACCCTGCTTTTCTCCCCACTGGGCCCCCAAAATGGCTTATAATTCCATTCTCCCCTCCTCCATTGGGAAGGTTTGGGCTGAGAGAAAGTTGAAGTCACTGAATGACCTTCTGTGGGCGAGCAGAGATTTGAACCGAGGTTACGCATATCTTGGTCTACCACTCTGACCAATATGCTACTCTGTCTTAAAGAAGAAGAGTTGGTTTTTATACCCCACTTTTCTCTATCATAAGGTGTCTCAAAGCATCTTACAATCTCAAAGCATCTTCCCTCCCCACCACAACAGGGGCTGAGAGAGTTTGGAGAGAACTGCGACTAGCCTAAAGTCACCCAGCAGGCTTCATGTGGAGGAGTGGGGACTCAAACCTGGTTCTCCAGATTAGAGTCTGCTGCTCATGTGGAGAAGGGGGGAATCAGACCTGGTTCTCCAGATTACATTCTGCCGCTCTTAATCATTACACCACGCTGACTCTCGAAAAAGATTACTGCCAAGCTTGAAAGTCACTGGTTTATCCAGTGCGGGGTGTTTGCTCTGTTGATTTATTTATTTAGACATTTATACCCCACCTTTCTCTCCAATGGGATCCCGAAGTGGCTTACAGCATCTTACCATCGGAGCACCGGCACCTCTTGGTCCAACCTAGTGCCTGCAGTGGTACACATGCAGGTAGGGTTGCCAGGTCCCTCTTTGCCACTGGCAGGAGGTTTTTTGGTTGCAGCCTGAGGAGAGTGGGGTTGGGAGAGGGGAGGGGCTACAATGCCATAGAGTCAAATTGCCAAAGTGGCCATTCCCTCCAGGGGAACGGATCTCTATCAGCTGGAGATCAGTTGTAATAGCAGGAGATCTCCAGCTAGTACCTGGAGGTTGGCAACCCTGCATGCAAGCTTGACTTACCTCTGATTTAGTGCCTCCTTGAATTTTCAGTAAGTCAACACATTTCATACCGAACAACCTGGCTCTTTTCAATATCACCAAATCTCCAAAGCTGAACTCCCCAAGAAAGTTGTTTTTTTCTCCTCATTCCTTCACCCCATAAAAGGCCGCCGCTCCATGTCCAAGTCTCCCAACGCATTTTAAGTGTGCAAGAGCTTAGTGAGGAGCATAAATTACGTTCATAAAAGGAAGAGGTCTCCTTTGGCCCCTAAACAGCCACCCGCTCAGGGAGCCAACAAATGTGGATAACTTGGCAGATGTTGAAATCCAGCATTTGTTTTTTATGATGGAAGTATATTTTGTACTGAAAGATGCCCTTGGGAGATGTTCTTCTCGGTATAAACGATGAAAATTAGCACTGTTTCATAGGTCAAATGGAACTTTGCCACATTCTGGGTTTTTTAAATTATATAAAATACCCCCCCCCCCAGTTCTGCTTGTGTGTCCTCCATTCAAGCTGCCTCAATCAGATCTTCTTTTCAGTCCCATATGTTACAGAGGTTTCTATTGGATTTTTGTTTGAGTTTGGATGTACAGGCAGATGCTAGAAATGAGTAGGGATCCTCAAATGCCTGCTAGTTTGGCTCACGTTCTGCTCACCGGTCATAAGCAGGGAGCCAGTTTTTCAACACGCTGTTTTGTGGCTGTTTGTTCATATGCTGTTCAGCTGTTGATGGTGGTACATTTCGTGTATTAAAACAGTACAGTACAGTACAACACAATCAGCGGTATTTCAGCCATGTGTGTTATCACACAGCCTGATGGGAGTCCTAATTTCTCCCCTCCTTCACGTGCCTAACTACTGTACAGCAAAAGCTGTTTGGCAGCTGCTCATGAAAGACAGAGGCAAGGCAAATAAATCCAAGTTTGCACTTATGGGTGATCACAGTTGCTGAACATAGTACATTTGCCTGCTGAACCAGTTTGTTGGAAAGTAAGTGGCACCCCTGAAAGATGTGGTTGTATATCTGCTCTAAGAGGCCTGACTAACACATGAAAAAGTCAGGGCTGCCAGGCCTTTGGTCAGGGTGAGGTAGGGTTAGGGTTGCCAGGTCCCTCTTCGCCACCGGTGGGAGGTTTTTGGGGCAGAGCCTGAGGAGGGTGGGGTTTGGGGAGGGGCTTCAGTGCCGTAGAGTCCAATTGCCAAAGTGGCCGTTTTCTCCAGGTGAACTGATCTCTACTGGCTGGAGATCATTTGTAATAGCAGGAGATCTCCAGCTAGTACCTGGAGGTTGGCAACCCTGTTTCAGGCTTATGTCCACGCTTCTTCCTTCAAATCCTCACGTCAATTGCATGAGGAAATTTAAGCTGAGAGAGAGTGTCTGGCCCAAGATCACTCAGTGTGCATCACAGTGATGTACAAGTTGGAATCCAGGTCTTCCAAATTCTAATCTGACACTCAGACCACTAACCCATGCTGGGTTTTCTGGGGAAAGGCTGAGACAGAATGATAGAATACATTCTTTGCTTATGGAAAGTCCCAGCTTCAGTGCCCGGCATTGCTGGTTAAAGAGAGCCAGTGTGGTGTAGTGGTTAAGAGCGGTGTTTTGGAGTGGTGGAGTCTGATCTGGGGAACCAGGTTTGATTCCCCACTCCTCTGCATGAGCGGCGGGGGCTAATCTGGTGAACTGGATTTGTTTCCCCACTCCTACACATGAAGCCAGCTGGGTGACCTTGGACTAGTCACACCCTCTCAGCCCCACCTACCTCACAGGATGTCTGTTGTGGGGAGGGGAAGGGAAGGTGATTGTAAGCCGGTTTGAGTCTCCCTTAAGTGGTAGAGAAAGTCGGCATATAAAAACCAACTCTTCTTCTTCTAAAGGAGAGCTGCCACCAGTCAGACAGTAGACAGTACTGAGCTGGGTGGACCAGTGGTTGGAGTCAGTAAAGGGTAACCTCATAGCTTCATTTTTAAGAGCTCCTTTCTGAATGTTTTCTTAAGGTGGTTTCTGTGCTTCTGTTTTTAATTCTTTTGCCTCTGTAATCTGGTTTTAAGATTCTGATTGAGAAGGATTCTATTGAATTATTGACTTCCATCCGTTGTTGTTTTGTAAGGTTACTATTTTGTTTCAGTGGAGGTGTGTGTGTGTGTGTGTGTGTTTATAATATCAGTTATTGCAATCCACTCCACAAGTGTTATTTAAGAGCAACAGACATAAATATTTTTAAACAAATAACACTTTGACAAAAAAAGCAATTTCAAAGAGTCAGGAAGAGCGCGGCCTGGGTGAAAAGACAACTATGGGGGTCTTAAATGCAATCCCTCTGATGCTGCAGATGGAACCTGCAGACAGTTGAAATCCTTAATGGCACTTACTCTGGAGTAGTCCCTTTGAAGTCAATGGGATTATTCCGATGAGAAAAAAATTTGCATCTCACAGTCTGTGGAGTATTCCGGAAACAGTAGACAAGTGCATCATAAATCCCATTGAGGCAAATGTGATTTATGAGCCGGCAAGGAGCTCGAGAATGCCTGTTTTGCCTCTCGCCAATCAATCAAATCGCTCCCGGCTTCCTCCTGTATCCCTCTGTCGCCACCTTGGAATACTAGAACCCAATCATCGAGTGCTATCAATCTCGAGCATCAATTTATTGTCTCTGAAACAGACTAGGAAATAAGCGCCGGTAGACCGTCCGAAGGTAATGCACCTCACTGCATTTATTTCTGGAATGAGCCTTATTTTTCACTTTTCACATCCGCGAGCGTTCATCCAAGGAGATCGGGAAGGTATTCATGGGAACGACTCCTTTTTATCCTCACGACAGCCCAGTGAGGTAGGTTATGATGAGGTCGCATGACTGGCCCGGGGTCATTTCATAAGCTTCAGGGCAGAAATTTCATTTTAAACACCAAACTTCTGGGCTGCTTTTATAATGAAGGATTCAAAGCGATTCGGAAGTCAGAGATTCCTCGAAAAAGCAAAGTAGCTCCCCGAGGAACATAAAAGACATCAGACTAAAAGGTATCATGAACATATGAAGCTGCCTTATACTGAATCAGACCCTTGGTCCATCCAAGTCACTATTGTCTACTCAGACCAGCAGCGGCTCTCCAGGGTCTCAGGCAGAGGTCTTTCACATCACCTACCTGCCTGGTCCCTTGAACCAGAGGTGCCGGGGATTGAAGCTGGGACCTTCAGCATGCCAAGCAGATGCTCTACCACTGAGCCATGGGCCCTCCTTCTCTCCAGGGTCTCAGGCAGAGGTCTTTCACATCACCTACTTGCCTAGTTCCTTTAACTGGAGATGTGTGGGATTGAACCTGGGACTGTCTGCATGCCAAGCCGATGCTCTACCACTGAGCCACAGCCCCTCCCCCAAAGTGAAGTGCCAGCGTTAAAGTGCAAACCACTTCTGCGCTTCTCTTGCCTTGAAAACCCCACGAAGGGTCAGCCACACACTCTCGGCCTAGCCTGCCTCCCAGGGTTGTTGTTTGGATAAAATTAAGGAAAGAAGGTTGTAAGCCATTTTGGGTCCCCCTTGAGGAGAAAGGCTGGGTCTAAATGTAGGGAACAAATAATGAAGTGTCTGGTGAGGTTCATTTAACCTCACACCATGAAAAACTTCAACAGACCATTTTTCACTCATTTAATCTCTAGGAAATGGGCATTTCCCTTGTATATTTTGCAATTTTAAGCCTTAGTTGTACAGTCTTGGCTGAAGGCAAAGGAATCATCAGAGGAATCATCACCAGAAATATCAGAGGCAGAGTGGTGTACTGGTTAGAGTGTATATAGTATATCTGAGCTTCCTACTCATCCGTAGAAATTTACCTTGTCATGCACAGTGAAGAAAAAGCGATACCTGCCAGCTAGAGAGTATTCACCCCTGCTGTTGTGACTTCCAAATCCCTGTTTTAATTTTGCTTCTCCATTACGCCAATTAAACCTTTATTGTTGTACGGTTTTCTGTTTCCTTCCACCAAATTTCCCCCCTAAAATGTACACATTCCTCAACATCTGTACATCAAAAAAACCCTGCATTTACGCTACTCAATACACATAAATGGCATACGTGGAGTGTATAAATACCATTTAAATTGGAACAACTGTTCAGTATGCATAGATAATTCAAAGGAATTTACAAAAGCGTGAGTGAAAAGTGGAGAAACAAAATCATGGAAGAAATGAAGAGCTAGTGCACATTTTTTGCATTCATACTGCTTTTTCTTTTTAAAATGCAGTGTTCTTGCATTTTCTGTCTGGTATAGGCGCACCCGGTAAACATAGTCTGCCTAGTAAATGTCGGGATGTGACGTCACCCCATGGGTCAGGAATGACCCAGTGCTTGCACAGGGGACTACCTTTACCTTTTAGGCATACCAGGTAGCCCATCATGGTGGGCAACTTCTGTCCTCAGTGGCTTTGGCTCACTCTTCCCAAGGGTGAAAATGGAGGGGTAAGAATGTTGGAGCGTTGTGTCCATGATGATCTAAGAATTTCACCAAACTCTATGGTCTTTACCATAGAGATTGGTGGAATTTGTAGAGTGGCATGGGGCGAGGAGGCAGTGAACACCCAGAAGTGATGTTGCCGCATCAGCTGCGCTTCCCCTTCCCCATGCTCTGACCTCCAAAATATGCCAGGGGTCGCCAGCCCCGCACTGGTATCCATAATCTGGTTGCTGTAATGGTCCTGATCCACCTTGACTTTGTATAAACATATTCCAGTGGTTCCTGATAATATGGTGGGGAAGGTGCTGTTTGCCTGGACTCCAAACCCTTATTTGCTATAACGGAAAAAGAGCCAGGTTGATTGGTTTCAAAATGTCCACAATAAAAGACACACAAAGTTAAGGGAACTCTAGAAAGTTCCCATACCTGAAGCAGGAAAGGGCTATTTTAAAAGTATCTCCTGGAAGAGAGAAATAACCTTTTTCCTGCCCTCTTTCAACCCCTTCCACCTTTTCCCCTGCCTTATTTATTTTGTCGGGCATCCATTTTTATGTGTTCTAAACTGTGTTGTTTTTAAAGGGCCTTTTTTGCCCCTTATTTGGTATTTGATTTGGCCTCCAGAGCTGAGCAAAGAGCATCAAATATTGTTTTAGTTCTTCCCTCTAGGAGAAAGAAAGAAGATTAATAGATGTCTGCTGTTATCGAGCTTGTGTGCGAGAGAGGGCTGAGCGAGTGTGTCTGCCTCTCTCTTTAAACATTTTCCCTTATGGAATCAAATCAGGAAATACTTTCCACTGTTTCCTAATGTTGCAAAGAAACTTCCCCATAGCCAGCTCTCTCTCCCTCTCTCAAATATCTGTCAGAAATATTAATCCTCTCCCTAGCAAGCCAACGTCCTGGGGGCAGCAAGATTTTTCACTGCTTCTCTACCTCTCCTGACCCTATTTACTTTCTGTTGTTAAATGGGTTCTGTTTGATCTCCAAATTAATTTCTTGATGGAACAGAAACACACGCAGATAACGGCCTGACTGGCATTGTCTCGCAGCTAAGCTTTAATTATAATGTATTGGTCTATTAAGGTATGTATTGTGTACTCTGACGGACGGCAGCTCTCTGGGGTCTGAGGTGCAGGTCTTTTAACTGGCAGGGCCAGGGATTAAACCGAGGACCTTGTGCATACAAAGCAGATGCTCTACCACTGAACCACGGCCCGACAGGTGAGCCATGGCCCTGTAGGGTTGCCTGGCAACCTGTGGGAGGATTTTGCGCAGTGCCATGGGAGGCATAGTGTTTAGGGTTGCCAGGTCCCTCTTCACCACTGGCGGGAGGTTTTTTGGGGCAGAGCCAGAGGAGGGCAGGATTTGGGGAGGGACTTCAATGCCATAGAGTCCAGTTGCCAAAGTAGCCATTTTCTCCAGGTGAACTGCTCTCTATTGGCTGGAGAGCAGTTGTAATAGTAGGAGATCCCCTGCTACTACCTGGAGGTTGGCAAGTCTAGCAGTGATGCATGCAGCACTACGTCACATCCAGTAAAAAGAAAAAAAAGGGGGGGGGGAAGTGACAACAGGTACCTCTAGAAATTGCCAGAAACTCTGTGGTTTTACCATAGAGTTCCTGGTGATTCCTAGAGCTACCTTTTGTCCCTTCTGGTAAGAACACAAGGCTGATTTTTTAAATTATATTTCTTTCTAGTCATCTGGGCCTGGGGTTGGAGAATCCCCCCTCCCAGGGGCTTGACAGCCTTATTTGTACAGCCCCTCTTCTTATTTGAAATTAGGTCTCCTGTTTTTGTCTCATATGGCCCTGAAATGTAGCAATGTCGGTCAATGTCCCATAGGACTGCATTGGGTATGTTGCCGTATTTTATTTTGGCTGCAACCCTGCACCATTCAGATCTGTGGGAGTTTTGCTGTTGACTGGCATTTTAGCAGAATTGTTTCCTTAGTGTTGCATCATTCTGCACTGGCTTGTTGTGATTGCGTTTTATTGTAGATATGCTCCTAGAAGCTAGACAACGAAAGCGACTGGAAAGCTAAGGCCATCTAAACGTTCACAATGCTCTGAACAAAAAAAACCTGAAAATGAAACATAGAACAATGGAGTACCCCTGCATTGACTGCAGTTCAAATTCAGAAACAAGGGTGGATAATGGAGAATTTCAAACTCTACGGACATTTTTGGACGAAGAGATTTTTAGAAGCAGCCTTAATCCGAGTATATATTTAGGGGTGAAAGCTTTATTTCATTTAGTTGATGCCTTGAAAAAAGTTATTAATTGCAGATGAACATGTGGATTTATTTATTTTTATTCAGTTGTTCAGCATTGGTGGCCTTGTCAAATACAATCAGTGTATGACTCTGGAGTTAGACCTCCCGTGATGATGGTTTGTTTCCCCAGTGATAAAATGCTTTGTCTGTTTGTTTGCTCAAGAGAAACAGTTGTTCTCACTTAACTGATTCCGAATGCAGATTGTGTTGAGTGATATTGTAATTTTTACCTTTCGCAGCAAGTTAATTGGTTAATTACTTAAAAAGGAAGACAGTTAATCAAAAAAAAATGGAACTGGTTGACAGGCTCTTGTGATTGCCAAGGAAACATTGGAAATGTGATTCTTGCAGAAGAAAGTGAAAGAAACTCCAGAATATGTAATCTATACTGGAATACACAAAAGGGATTTAATGGTGGAATCCTATTTCTACCAACATAGACACTGTGAGACTTACAGATTTGTTTGGGGAGGGGCCGTGACTCAGTGGTAGAGCATCTACTTGGCATGCAGAAGGTCCCAGGTTCAATCCCTGGCATCTCCAGTTGAAAAGACTAGGTAGGAGGTAATGTGAAAGACTTCTGCCTGAGACCCTGGAGAGCTGCTGCCTGTCTGAGTAGACAATACTGACTTTGATGGACCAGTGGTCTGATTCAGTATAAGGCAGCTTCATGTGTCCATGAATACTGTCTTGTCCATGTGTCCATGAATACCAGTATGATTCGGGGGGATCTTGGAAAGGCAGCATGGCATAGCCTGATCTTGTCAGATCTTGGAAGCTAAGCAGGGTTGGTACTTGGAAGGGAGACCCTCAAGGAAGACTATGCAGAGGAAGGCAGCAGCAAACCACCTCTGCTTCTCCCTTGCCTTGAAAGCCCCTTGCTGGGGTCGCCACAAATCAGCTGCCATTTGGCAGCAATTTACACACACATGGTGGGGGGAGCCATGATCTGGATGACCCAGGCTAGTCCGATCTCATCAGATCTTGGAAGCTAAGCATGGTTGGCCCTGGTTAGTACTTGTATGGGAGACCACCAAAGAAGTCCATTGTCTCTGTCGCCTGGAGATCAGTTGTAATAGCAGGAGATCTCCAGCCACCACCTGGAGGTTGGCAACCCTATTGCTAGTGACTCTTGCCTTCTCACAATGTGACCAAAGTATGATTGCCTCAGTTTAGTAATTTTAGCTTGTAGGGAAAGTTAAGGTTTGATTTGCTCTAGAACCCACTGATTTGTCTTTTTGGTGGTCCATGGCTTCCATAAAACTCTCCTCCAACACCACTTCTCAAAGGAATCAACTTTCTTCCTGTTAGCTTTCTTCATTGTCAAACTTCCACACCCATACATAGTAAAGGGGAATACTATGGCGTGAATTAACTTGATCGTGGTTGCCAGTAATACACGCTTAAGAATCTTTTCTAGCTCCTTCATGGCTGCCCTTCGCAGTCTCAATCTCCTCCTGATTCCTTGGCTGCAGTCTCCCTTTGGTTTGATGATGTTGTTTGTACACATATTTTTAAGTAGAAGGTGGTGGTGAAGGAGGAGAAGAAACGGAGGTTAGTCCTTTGTGGGGAATGAACCAATGAGTGCTTTCATCTGTTGGCATTAAATTGGGTGTGACGATGTTTCTCCACCTCAGAGGTTTTTTTTAATGTCATGGAGTTAAATCGATTGTACGTTAGAGGAACTCAGACGCTGTGATCACCACGTCTGCGTGAAGAGAGAACTTACCCCTGGAGGTATTGGTTCTGGCTAGTTGAACACTGCAAGGGCCAGAACAAAATGTTGTAGTTTGTGTGATGCTTCCTTAACTGTGTGCTTGGACACACTAATGTGCCATGAGGGATCTGTTAAAGGGACTCCAAAGAAAAATAAACATATAACTACAGGCTCTAAGTAGCCACATGTGGAGGAGGCTGCCTGCAGTGTCTCTGTATAGGTCCCCTTGCCTCTTATTCAGCCTCTGTTGATTTAACTCCTTTGCTTTGGGTGTATTGGATCACAGGCTGCCTGTTGTATCTCTGCATGAGACACAGCTCGGGCCTTTCCTCCTACGGTTAGGAATCATGAGCAGATCAGTGACGCTTTGAGAAACCACTGACCCTCTGAGTCTAGGTAATCAAACTGGCTCTAGTTTGCTTTCAGAAAATAATGTACTTCAGCTATCAGGTTTGGAATGCACAGTCATATGGAAACCATTGGCTCACTCTCTTTCACTTTGGACTACCCCTGCTTATACCACATATCTTTTTCCTGGAAGATTTTATGCATTCTATCCATGTATCACCCAGTCCATACTCCAAAGAAGGGAGGGGGAAAACCCCAAAACTCAGCCATCCAAATCCTGCACAAAATGTGTTTGTTACAAAAAACAGAATAAATTATAGGAACTTAAGTGCTTAATTTGCATCTCTTATGCAATGTTGCTTAATCTGCCTGATGTTAACCACTTTGCAATCTCTGGGGGCAACGTTTTATAGTGTACGTACGTTTACCAAAAGCTAGACTGCCTAGCTAAAGCACACTGAAAGTTTTGGATAAGGTTGAAATGTATAGCCCCGTCTCTTCCAGAGTCATCTAGGGTGGTCACTAAAGCTACATTTCGAGGCAAATTTGCTGGTTCTTGCTTCAGTGGAACTCTTAAGGAGTGTTGAGGAACGTTGGGGGAAATGTTTTGATGATGAAGAAGAAGAGTTGGTTTTTATACGCTGACTTTCCCTACCACTTAAGGGAGAATCAAATCGGCTTACAATTCCCTTCCCTTCCCCACAACAGACACCCTGTGAGGTAGGTGGGGCTGAAAGAGCTCGAAGAGAGCTGTGACTAGCCCAAGGTCACTCAGCTGGCTTCATGTGGAGGGGTGGGGAAACCTACCCACTTCTCCAGATTAAAGTCCACCGCTCCAAACCACCACTCTTAACCACTGCACCATGCTGGCTCTGAGACTAGAAATAAATCCTTAGGTGTTTGTGTTTGTATGTGTGTGTGATATATTCCCTTCCTGAATAGTTGATCGCAATTAAAGATTAGGGATGTTTTATCCCCAAATTTATCCCCGGATTTGGGGTTCCAAGTTACCTGGACTTGTTTCCTACAATAACAACATGAAATACAGCCAGCGATTAGAGTACTAGGAGAGAAGAGTACTAGAGTACTAGGTTTAAATCCCCAGTCTTCCATGCAGTTCTTTGGATGAGCTTGGACTGTCAGCTGAACCTAGCTTACAGGGCTGTTGTGAAGATGAATGGTGGAAGGAAGTATGCCACCTGGAGCTTGGGAATCAGAGTGTAGGAGAAAAATGTGATTGAGTAGGAATTCTCTATTCTTTCCAGTTGTTATTCCAGAATCTGTACAAAGGGCTGCCTGTACATGGACTGTTTGCAACGCACGTAGTTCCTTGAGTTCATGCACATCTCCCCACCCTGAATTATTAGGGGAGAGGGGCCATGGCTTTGTGGTAGAGCATCTGCTTGGCATGCAGAAAGTCCCAGGTTCAATCCCCGGCATCTCCAGTTAAAGGGACTACGCAAGTGAATGATGGGAAAGACCTCAGCCTGAGACCCTGGAGAGCCACTTCCAGTCTGAGTAGACAATACTGACTTGGATGGACCAAGGGTCTGATTCAGTATAAGGCAGCTTCATGAGTTCATGGGTTCATTATTGTGGGCTTGCATACTGATAAATCAATAAAACTTGCAGCCCATCCCTGAGGATCGGGCTGAAAGTGTAGTGGAGGCGGTTTGACCCCAGCACCACCGTAACTGCCCTCTTATCACGGAATAAGAAGTGCTTACACTAGCGGCGGGGGCAGTTCCGTCAGCACCTGGGTGCTGAGGAGCTGCACAGTGCTCCTCCAACACCGCAGCCTCTTCGGGACCTAAATCCCGGAAGAGAAATGTAGCACCAGCATAGGGGTGGGGGGCATTCCTGGGGGTGGAGCTGACTGTAGTCAGCTTCCTACGCCCCTCCAGCCCGGGAATGCCCCCTCCAGCGACAGCGTTGCCACGCCGGATTTTTCTTGGTGCAGCATCACTGTTTTCAATGGGGCAGTTTTCCCCATTTTCAATTTTTTGTTTTTTAAAAGGCCTTTTTAAGCCTTGCAGCAGCCAGGAAAACTCTTTGGAGGTGCTGCAGCCACACTGTTCCTGGCCTCTGCAAGGCTCAGGAATGAGTTGCTAGTGCGACTGTATGTTTTGCTAAGCGTAATTGGAAACATGAGCTGAAGGGGTGTATTGACTCATCAGCAATTCACACATATCTAAGATACTTTACATTTTTAAGTGTATGCCTAAAGTGTGAACGTGACAAATATGATTGGAAACAAATATGCCTCGCATCTGATGAAGCAGGCTCTGGCTCACAAATGCTTATGGCATAATGAATTTGTTTCCTACAATATCTTTAAGATATCACATTGCACTGACCTGAATGGCTCAGGCTAGCCCAATCTTGTCATATCTCAGGCTAGTCCAATCTTGTCATATCTAGGAAGCTAAGTAGGGTCAGCCCTGGTTAGTACTTGGATAGGAGACCACCAAGGGATACCAGGATGGCTGAGCCTTAGCAGGTGCTTAACCATTCTCATGCATGCCACCCATCCTTGTGACACACCTGGTGAGGAAAAGCTATCTGAACAGTCTAGAGCACTTTCACACATGATGAAAAATGCACCATCAATCCACTTTCAGTGCACTTTAGCCATCATTTACAAGTGGATGTTGCCATTTTACTCTGGGCTTTCCCTTATTCTAATTTTCCTCGCTTGTGTGTTCCTGTTGCTTCAGGGGTTTTTTTTTCTGTTCTGTGTGTATTTTGATCCCACTAGTGGTCAATTTGATATTACATTGGTTTATGTCTGGTTTATCTCTTGGCCGATTTAAACTGCAGGTTTTTATTCTGGCCATAAAGCGATGTAATATCGAATCGACCACTAGTGGGAGCAAAATGCATGCAGAACAGGAAAAAAAAACCCTGAAGCAACAGGAACACACAAGCGAGGAAAATGAGAATGCGGAAAAGCCCACAGTAAAATTCAGTTGTAAAGTGCATTGAAAGTGGATCGATAGTACATTATACAACATGTGTGAAAGTGATCACCAGGAGAACAACTATGTAAAATATGTAAGTACGTAAAGTGATCTCTTTTGAGGGATAATTCTTCCTACCACCTCTTTCTTTCCCCGCAGACTTTTTCTCCTCTTTTCTTCCCCATGGCCCTTTCTGGCTTTATTTTTTTTTCTGCTCTCCATAAAGTAGCGCAGAGCTCCGGGCAGTCAATTTCAAGGCAGTGGGCTGTGAAAAGCTGTTAGAATAATAGTTTATTGACCCTGGATGTGGCAGCTGGCGCAGAGGGCAGGCACAACTCTTGGCAGAACTTAATCGCCACAAAGGAGGTTTGATAATCTTTGATCATTTCCATGACCTTTGGGGGATGGAAGGGGGAAACAGAAAATTTGGAGCCCTGCAGGATACCAACTCAAGTGGACTTGCAGCGGGTAAGGCTGTATCTCAGGCCACAAGCACGAGGGAGGATTTGGTATTTCTTGTCTCTGCTGTTCTGTCCCTAAGGCTCCTGTTTTGATTTTGCTTCTCTCTTGAACCTGTGGATCTTTTATTTTCATGCCATTTTCAGTTTCCTAGCACTGAATTTTCCCTGTTAAAACTGTGCATTTCCCACCATTACTTAGAACCATAGAGTTAGAAGGGGCCATACAGGCCATCTAGTCCAACCACCTGCTCAATGCAGGATCTCTGTCTACAAGTGTTGGTCCAGCCTCTGCTTAAAGACAGCCAGTGAGGGGAAGCTCACCACCTCCCTAGGAGCTGATTCCACTGTTGAACAACTCGTACTGTAAATTTCCCTCCCTAATATCTAGCCAATACATCTCCACCCACAATTTAAACCCATTATTGCAAGTCCTATCCTCTGCTGCCAACAGGAACAGCTGTCTGCCCTCCTCTAAGTGGCAGCCCTTCAAATATTTAAAGAGAGCAAACATGTTCCCCCTCAACCTGCTTTTCTCCAGACTAAATATTCCCAAGTCCCTTAGCCTTTCCTCATAGGGCTTGTATATAGGGAGAAGGGTCAAAGAACATCACACAACCACTTTATAAATCAGCATAAGAAATGCAGGACTTCGTATGGATCAGCAGCTGCTTGCGATTTCATCAGGACCCGGCTTTACAACCCGACAGGCAAAAATCAAAATCAGCTTTCCAGCTCCCAGTAAAATGAATTTATTTGTAATTCACTCTCTGAGTATGCTCTGTTACAGGCCTTGAAGATTTAGCTGTATATGCTATATGTTCTCTCTCTCTCTCTTTTAAAGGGAGGGGGTATAGGGGAAACTTTCCATTTCACCTTTACAGATTTATTATAGCTTCTCTGGAACAGGTACTTGCCGTAGGTATTTCTCGGTGGAAATGAGTAGAGATTATGTGGGGAAATCCTGAAGCCGGTAACCTTGCTGAGTGATAAATAGTTTTTGGTAAGTGGAGGCGGTGGAGGTGGGGGGGAGAGAGAGAGAGAGGCTCCTGCAGGAGATACCTCCAAGCGAGGAGTATTAAAAATTAAATAAAATTAATAATGTAAATTATTAACAGCAGCGAAGGATTTTGTCCAGCCTTTGCAAAACAGTATATATAGTGAGGTTTCATATGGAACTTTCCTAACCAACGACTAATCATTTAATACTAATTAATTCACAGGCAGTTATATTTTATGTTTATGGGTACTTTTGGGGGGCCTCCTTATAAATATGTGAACACTTCTTTTAAATAACTTCTGAAAAGGGGGGGAGAGAAATCATTCATTCTAAGCAGAGCCCTTGCATCTCTCCTTGTTAATTAAAATAATGGCTGCTTTTCTCTTAAACACAAAGAATTAGGGAAAAAGCCCACTCATAAGACGGGTTGTTCACTGGTTACAATAGATTGTGTGAATGTGGGCCTTTCTGCATAGGCAAGGGAAGGGTTGTAACTGTAGGAAAGATGCTAGAGCTTGGAATGGAAGAGAGTACTGAGTTCCAAACGCTGGCTGTCATGCAGCAATCCATGCACAGAAGTCACATGATATGACCCCATGTTCCTCTCTGTTACTAAAGTCCCTTAGAATCATAGAATCATAGAGTTGGAAGGCACCACCAGGGTCATCTAGTCCAACCCCTTGCACAATGGAGGAAATTCCAAACTACCTCTACCCCACCACACCCCCAGTGACCCCTACTCCATGCCCAGAAGATGGTCAAGATGCCCACCCCTCTCATCATCTGCTTAAGGTCATAGAATCAGCATTGCTGACAGATGGCCATCTAACCTCTTCTTAAAA
This sequence comes from Euleptes europaea, assembly GCF_029931775.1. Taxonomy (NCBI): domain Eukaryota; kingdom Metazoa; phylum Chordata; class Lepidosauria; order Squamata; family Sphaerodactylidae; genus Euleptes; species Euleptes europaea. Next base: position 11,032,059 of record NC_079325.1, on the reverse strand, counting down.
ACCTCCAGGGAAGGAGAGCTTATCACCTCCAGAGGAAGCCTGTTCCACTGAGGAACCACTCTGTTAGAAAAATCTTCCTAATGTCTAGATGGAAACTCTTTTGATTTAATTTCAACCCATTGGTTCTGGTCCAACCTTCTGGGGCAACAGAAAACAACTCGGCACCCTCCTCTATATGTCAGCCCTTCAAGTCCTTGAAGATGGTTATATCACCTCTCAGTCTTCTCTTCCGGCTAAACATACCCAGCCCTTCTGACTGATCTCTAGGGCCAGGATAACTCATGAAGGAATAGCAGTAAAGTTGGGTGAGCTAGAATGAGGAGAGCAAGGGGGTGACATTGATCTCTCCCTTCAGCAGAGATGGGCTTACTATCTCTTCTTCCTCTTCTCACGCCCCGATCCATGCAGCTGTTCCTCTGGGCAGGAACAGTTAATGACACCACAGTTAATCTTTTGAGTGATGGAAGAGGTGAAGGGGTGCAGAGAAACATGGGAAGATTCTGTGTCCCATTCTGTTGCAAAATGATGAGTGACTTGATTGGGTGCCTTCCAGAGGCAGAACTACTGTGAAACTAATGAAGCTTAAGCTTCAGGGCCCCTAATCCCGGAGGGGCCCCCTGAAGCAACTTTTTTTAATGAGTGAATTTCTCAACAAAATCGATGGAGTTTTTTTAGTGATCGAATCATAAGCCAATGGGTTGAAGTACTTAATATTGACTTTAGAATACGCTCTAATACCCATTTCATATGGGCTGAAAATGTCCCTGTAATTGGTCAAATTTCAAAATTTTCATGGGGGCTTGCAGCGCTCGAACCCCCAGCTGTAAGGGCTCACTGAGCTCGCCAGAATCTATTCACAGCCTACATTTTGGCAGCTGGATCTTCAAATCCTTCGTTGGTGCACTGCTTACCGGTAATAGTTCTGTAGTTTTATTTCATCACTGTATGGCCCATTTTGAAGGACTCCACCCCCCACCCGCCCACCCCGTTCTCCACCATTTCAGCCTCAAGGTCCTCGCAAGGGCAGCAAGGCCCTTTGGACCTTGTTGGAAGATGCCCTATTGTTGCTGGTTGCGAAGGGGCCCCCATAACAGTTCAAGCTTCGGAGCCCCAAAAATGTAGGTCTGCCACTGATGCCTTCTAGGCTGATCCTGCAATAAGCAGGGGGTTGGACTAGATGGCCTGTCTAGGGTTGCCAAATCCCTCTTGGGCGGGAGGTTTTTGGGGCAGAGCCTGAGGAGGGCAGGGTTTGGGGAGGGGAGGGACTTCAATCCCAGAGAGTCCAATTGCCAAAGCAGCCATTTTCTCTAGGTGAACTGATCTCTATTGGCTGGATATCAGTAGTAATAGTAGATCTCCAGCTAGTACCTGGATGTTGGCAACCCTATCTGTCTGCCCCCTTCCAACTCTATGATTCCATGATGCTATGAATTCTAGTATTTTTGGAAATGGAGGGAAAGTTCTGTTTGAATGTAGAAGAAGAAGAGTTGGCTTTGATATGCCAACTTTCTCTACGTTTTAAGGAGAATCAAACCGGTTTACAATCTCCTTCCCTTCCTTTCCCTGCAACAGACACACTGTGAAGTAGGTGACGCTGAGAGAGCTCTAAGAGAACTGTGACTAGCCCAAGGTCACCCAGCTGGCCTCATGTGTAGAAGTGGGGAAACTAACCCGGTTCAACAGATTAGAGTCCACCGCTCATGTGGAGGAGTGGGGAATCAAACCCGGTTCTCCAGTCCACTGCTCCTAAACACTACACCACACTGGCTCACGCTGTGAATGTGTGATGTATCTGAGTGCACAGACACATAATGACACATGACGCATCTCCCCACTCTGCCCCTTAAAACTGACTGTCCCTCCCAGCATATATAATTGTTTTGCTACTACATATATAAATGTAAGAGATCACCGGGAAACAACATTAGCTGTCAACCCCTATCCATGCCACGGTGAGAGATAGCAGAGTTACGTTTTAAGAGAGCTGCTTCAACAGTCTCTGCTGATGTGTCAGCAGCAGGCAGTCAACAAGGAGAAAGGATACATCTCTTTGTAATGCAAAAAAACAGGGCAGAAGGGGGAAAAAACAAGCTCAAGATAGATGGGACGAGGCAGGTTTATTGCAAACTTAAATGCATGAGAACAGGTGCAGAGAGAGAGAGAGAGAGAGAGAGAGAGAGAGAGAGAGAGAGAGAGAGCAAGGAAGGTACCAGGGATTGTGATGGAAAGCCAAGAGGCTGTCTCCACATGCTTTGTGCACAGATTCATAGGCTTCTTTTAAGGTTGTCAAGATGGGCTGCCTTGAACTGAAAGGCACCCAGAATCCTCTTTCGAAAAACATTCGCTTTCCATTTCTGCAGGTTGCAGAGCCATGCCTAGGGTTGCCAAACTCCAGGTACTAGCTGGAGATCTCCTGCTATTACAACTGATCTGCAGGCAACAGAGATCAGTTCACCTGGTGAAAAAAGGCTGCTTTGGCAATTGGACTGTATGGCATTGAAGTCCCTCCCCTCCCCAAACCCAGCCCTCTTCAGGCTCCGCCCCAAAAATCTACAGGTATTTCCCAACCCAGCGTTGGCAGTCCTAGCCATGCCATGTACGTACTGGTCAATATTTATCCTGCAGGCACATTCCGTGTATTTGTACAATTTATGAACTACCTTATACTGCCTTATGCTTATTTATATACTGCCTTATACTTATTTATGACGCTGCCTTGTCCACAAAGGTCAGTATTCTCTACTCGGACTGGCAGCAGCTCTCCAATGTCTCAAATGGAGGCCTTTCATAATCACCTACAGCCTGCTCCTTTTAACCGGAGATGCTGGGGATTGAACCTTCTGCATTCAAAGCAGATGCTCTTCTACTGAGCCACAGCACCTCTGACAGAAGAGGGATCTTCAAAAGGAACTCAGCCCAGTTACGAATGGTCAGATGCATTAAACCATTCCCAAACAGTCTACTGAAATGTGTGAGGATTGCTGAGCTCCTGCCAAACTAACCGATCCCACAAAGGCAAAAGAGAAATAAATGGCTTCCTTTACACAGCAACCTAAGTGGCAGCTTCAAGTTCCACAATCTCTGGAGCACAAACATGCCACTGGGGCTCATCTTTCTCCGGGTAGCATGATAGGATGCAACCGAGTTTGCTTGCACCTGTCGCCCTCTTTCAGACCCACATTTAGGGTTGCCAACCTCCAGGTGGTGGCTTGAGATCTCTTGCTTTTACAACTTATCTCCAGGTGACAGAGATCATTTGTCCTGGAGAAAATGGCCACTTTGGCAATTGGACTCTATGGTCCCTCCCCTCCCCAATCCCCGCCCTCTTCAGGCTCCACCCCCAAAATCTCCTAAGTGCCAAGGGCCTGCTTTAGACAGGCAGTTTCCTGGTGAAGGGTCCTCCCTTTCCGATTTCCTGCTGAAGGGTCCGTCACCTCTCAGCCCAGTGTGGGGTGGAAATGACATTGGGCCATGTGCAAAAAACCCCGGATGTGAGGACAGACATCAGCCAACGCTGTAGAAACTCTTATGGTAATCCCATAGCGTCGGTCAGCGTGTTGACATCATTTAGCCTGACATCATTTCCTCTCATTGCCGCTTCCCCGAAGGACCCAGGGATGTCGGGATGCCGCAAAGTTCCACAAAATGAGGGATGCAGCCAAGTTATCAAAATGCTGAAGAGCAACTTTCTTCTGCTCCTCTCCTTGGCCTACAAAGCGCCCCTCTGACGCTTCTTTCGTTATTCTTTCTTGCTACTTCCTTTTCTGCCTTATAAGCTCCTTCCCACGATTGTGCTGATCTTTCGTGCTGGCAGACCTCTTCCCAGACAAGTGGTATGCGCTGTGACAGGCCCAGCCAGACTCTGCCATGTCATCATGAACAAGCAGCTGTGAAACAAAATTGCAGTCTGTCAGTGTGGCCCACTCCTTTCCGCTCCCTCCTTAAGACCGACTTGTCTCCTCCACTTCTCGCTGACGGCCAGTGAATGTGTCAGCTCTTACAAGGAGTACAAGAATGAGGCCACGTCCCGGGCACTCTCCACGGACATCTTGCCAATAGGGTTGCCAAGTGCCAGGTGGTGGTGAGCAAACCCCCACCAATCCACCTGGCTGCCCGCTGACCAGCTGAGTGGTGGGCAGCATGTGCACGCGTGCCTGCCTGCCTCACCACATCACTTCTGGTTTACACGTTGAAGTGCCGCATCGCAAGGGGCCTTTTACCACTCAAACTCCCAGTTTGAGTGGTAAAAGGCCTCTTGCGATGCGGCACTTCCACGTGTAAACCGGAAGTGACACAATCGCATCAGCATGGCTGCGCTCACAATCTTTGCCTCACTACTTGCCAAAAACAAGCATGGCAGTTGGGTTCCATGGATCGTTGACTGGTCTTCACACCAAGGCAAGCAAGGAAGGGTTAAGACTAGGGTTGCCAGCCTCCAGGTTGCCAGCAACCCTACATAGCCTCCACCCTCCAAAAGAGCCATTTTCTCTAGGGGAACTCATGTCTGCTATCTGGAGATCAGTTATAATTCTGAGAGACAGACAGGCCTCACATGAGGATAGGGGATGCCAACCTCCAGGACGTCCCCTGGAATTACAGCTCATCTCCAGACAAGAGAGGTCAGTTCCCTTGGAGAAAACGGATGCTTTGGAGGATGGACTCTATGGCAGTCTACCCCCACTGATGTCCCTGTCCTCCCAAGACTCCACCCCCAAATCTCGAGGAGTTTCCCAACCTGGATCTGGCAGCCCTACCCCCCATCCCCTGCCGGTGGCCAGGATAGGGTTGCCAACTCTGGGTTGAGAAACACCTGGAGGTTTTTGGAGCAGATCCTCAGGAGGGCAGGGTTTGGGGAGGGGAGGGATTTCAATGGGGGCATAATGCCATAGATCCCAATTGCCCAAGTGGCCATTTTCTCCAGGTGAACTGATCTCTATCGGCTGGAGGTTAGTTGTAATAACAGGAGATCTCCAGCTAGAACCTGGAGGTTGACAACCCTAGGCCAGAGGGGACCTGGCAACCCTACCTGGTTAATGGCAACCCTCCCTCCAATAGGCCTATAAATAGGGTTGCCAAGTCCCTCTTCGCCACTGGCAGGAGGTTTATGGGGCGGAGCCTGAGGAGGGCAGGGTTTGGGGAGGGGAGGAACTTCAATGCCATAGAGTCCAATGGCCAAAGTGGCCATTTTCTCCAGGTGAACTGAACTCTGTCGGCTGGAGATCAGTTGTAATAGCAGGAGATCTCCAGCTAGTACCTGGAGCTTGGCAACCCTACCTATACACCAATATGGTGCAGCCTCAGAATGTGCCTGCTTCTTCATCAGGCGGCATGGAAAGCAAAGAAAGGAAAAGAAAGAAAGCAAAGTCTGTGGGGGAGATTAATCTGCCGGAAAACCGATCATCTTTAACGTGGGAGTTCCGTGGCGCCTTGACGCTGGAACGGATTTATTGACTCGTGGAACTAATGCAGACTTGCCGGTTGCCCTCCCTACTCCATCCTGAGCTGGCTTTCTGTTGTCATCGGGAGGCAAGGGAGGCTGCCCGTTTAGGTGTTAATGAAAAACCTAAATAATTCCTGTAACGCGAAGCCATCATCTGAAAAACAGGAGCTAATTTTGAATTATTAAGGAGCCCCTATCGCGGCTCTCTGTGGAAAGGAGAGAGGGAGAAAGGGAGGGAGAAATTGCTGTTTGGGAAGTCCAATTATTTCTCAACTGCAGACAGTTCTTATTAACTTGGGCAGAAAATTAATTAGTCTAATTAGAAAACCTCATTGTAATTCAAAGAAGAGTTATGAGGTTTGTGTGTGTGTTGGTGGAGGGAGGGGGAGGGGTGCTGAGGGCGTGGGGACAACAGCAAAGTTGGGGGGAATTACCTTGTTAGAATTAACAGATGCCCATGGCCAGGTGGGGAGAGGGGGGTGTTTTATTTGAAAGGCCCTGTGGTTTAGGTTGGGGGATTTGGCCTTTAAAACGCACCCTTGTGTGGTTTCATGCGCGGGAACCAAAATGGAGAAGTGAGGTTTTGCACAGGCGGTGGTATTTATTTCCGTGTCGTGTGTGATGCGCTGCTTCATCAGCACGGGGCACTGTTTAAAACTGCTGGCTACGTGGCTTTTTTATCTTCACGGGTTTATGAAGTCTTTAAAACCAGCTGTTCCGTCCTGATTCTTCCGCTCACTGGTGGCTTGCTGAAAGAGACGGGCGGTTGTTGTTTTTCGTCCCTGGCAAGTGGAGACGGCGGTATTCGCCACTCAAACATTTGGAGAGCTGCCAAAGATTTGCCCATGAGAACCTCAGTGGTTGGGAAATGTTCGCCGTGACATTCAGTGTGCCAGGGTCAGGCTGAGACCGTGGGCAGGACTATCCGAATCCAGGCCTGGAATGAATGCTCTCCAACCCATGGGGTCTCAGGGTACCTGCTGATGGCGGTAGGGTTACCAACCTCCAGGTGGGACCTGGAGATCTCCTGGAATTACAACTGATCACCAGACTATAGTTCCCCTGGAGAAAATGGCTCCTTCGAAGGGTGGAATCTATGGCATTATGCCCTGATGAAGTCCCTTCTCTCCCCAAATCCTGCCCTCTTTAAGCTCCACCCCAGATCTCAAGGTTGGTAAACGTTCACCTTGACATTCAGTGTGCCAGGTTCAGGCTGAGACCATGGGCAGGAATATTCATTCCAGGCCTGGAATGAATGCTCTCCAACTGAAGCTCCACCCCAGATCTCCAGGAATTTCCCGTCCTGGAGTTGGGTGACCCTATGTGGGATTGGAAGCTTAAGCTTCAACTAAAGCCTGACAGCCAGCTGGTAAAAGATCTTTCTTTGTTGACCAGACAAGACTGGCAGAACAGTTTCCTAGCTTTGATACCAGAACTGGTGTTCCCAAAGGGTTTCTTCCACTGTGAATTGCTGGGGCTGATATTGAATAGAGGAAGTAGGCTTATACATAGGCAGGCTATTGGTCCACCTAGCCCAGGGTCATCCACTCTGTCTGATGGCTGTCCAGAAGTTTATCCTGGTGCCTGTGCCTGCTTCTGGAGATACTGTTAACTAAATATGTTGGGGAGTGAACATCAGATTTGCTATATGCAGAGCCTGTTTTCTGTCACTGAACTATGATCCATCAGTCTTTACTTTGATTGGCAGCAACATATAGAGGTATTACCTAACACTCTCTGTCTAATACCCTTTAATCACTGATATCACTGTCTAATATCCTTCAACTGGAGATGCCAGAGACTGGAAAGAGGACTTCCTGTGATCAAAGTGTATGCTCTTCCAGTCTGCCAGACCTCCTCCCCACAAATCTTCTGTGCCCATAGAAGTCTCTGAGATTGAGCTGTACAGCTCATGGTAACTCAGTAGGCTGAACGCCTGATCACATGAAGCTGCCTTATATTGAATCAAAGCATTGTTCTAGTAGGGGAGGGGACTGTGGCTCAGTGGAAGAGCATCTGCTTGGTGTGCAGAAGGTGCCAAGTTCAATCCCCAGCATCTCTAGTTAAAGAATCTGGCAGTAGGTGATGTAGAAGACCTCTGCCTGAGACCCTGGAGAGATGCTGCCAGTCTGAGCAGACAGTACTGACTTTGATCGACCAAGAGACTGATTCAGTATAAGGCAGATTCCTGTGTTCAAAGGCCATTGGTCTGTCAAGATAGTTTCAGAGGGTAGCCATGTTGGTTTGCAGTAGAACAGATAGATTCAAGTTCAATAGCTCAAAATTTTGAAGCTATATGCTTTCGAGAGTCAAAGCACCAGTTGTAAGATACTGACGAAAGGGTATCTGATGAACGGAGCTTTGACTAGGGCTGTTGATTCGGTTTGGGCCGAACCAAAAAACAGCCGAATTTCCCCCGATTCGGCTGTTTTTCGGTTCGGACGAACCGAACTCAAAAAAGGCAGGAAATGGGGGAGCCGAATTTGCAGACTTCAGGGGTTCTGCGAATAAATTCGGCAGATTTGCCCCCCCCCCCCCGTGTGCCTTCACGGGGCTTACATGAAGGCGTGGGGAGGGGGCCCTTTAAACAGGTCTGGAGGCGCAGATCTGTTTAAAGGGCCCCTAGCGCAGAGAGCGCAGAGGGGTTTGACAGCCCCCCGCCAGCCTTGCCGGGACTCCCAGCAAACCTGGGGGGGGTCTTTAGACCCCTCTGCGCTCTGTGCGCAGAGGGCGCAGAGGGGTTTGACAGCCCCCCGCCAGCCTTCCCGGGAGTCCCGGCAAGGCTGGGAGGGGGTCTTTAGACCCCTCTGCGCTCTCTGCGCAGAGGGCGCAGAGGGGCTTGATAGCCCCTCGCCAGCCTTCCTGGGAGTCCCGGCAAAGCTGGGGAGGGGTCTTTAGATCCCTCTGCGCTCTTTGTGCAGAGGGTGCAGAGGGGTTTGACAGCCCCCCACCAGCCTTCCGGGAGTCCCGGCAAAGCTGGGGGGGGTCTTTAGACCCCTCTGCGCTCTCTGCGCAGAGGGCACAGAAGGGCTTGACAGCCCCCCGCCAGCCTTCCCAGGAGTCCCGGCAAAGCTGGGGAGGGGTCTTTAGACCCCTCTGCACTCTCTGCACAGAGGGCGCAGAGGGGTTTGACAGCCCCCCGCCAGCCTTTCGGGAGTCCCGGCAAAGCCGGGGGGGGTCTTTAGACCTCTCTGCGCTCTCTGCGCAGAGAGCCCAGAGGCGCTTGACAACCCCCCGCCCGCCTTCCCGGGAGTCCCGGCAAGGCGGGCGGGGGGGGGTCTTTAAACCCCTCTGCGCTGCCTGCGCAGACAGCGCAGAGGGGCTTAATGGGTGGCCCTCTAAACAGATCTGCCCCTCCCAGCTGGGAGTCGCAGATCTGTTTAAAGGGCCCCCGCACACCTTCAGGGAATCCCCCTGAAGGCGCCGGGGGGTGGCGAATTTTCCCCCGAACTCCGGATTCCCCCCGAATTTCAGGGATCCGAAGTGGGGGAGTTCGGACTTCGGCACGGCCCGAATAAAAACGGGCCGAATTTTGCCGAATCTGAATTCAAGTGATTTTTGTTTCAACAGCCCTAGCTTTGACTTTCAAAAGCTTATACCCCAAAAATCTAGCAGGATCAGTCAAGGTCAGCATTGTCTAATCTGTCAGTGGTTCTCCAGGGTCTGAACTTACTAGACTTTTTCGCATCACTCACTACTGGATCCTTTAACTAGAGATGTCGGGGATTGAACTCTGGACTTTCTGCATGCAAAGCAGGTACTCTACCACTGAGCCATGGCTCCCCCCCCCCCCCCAGTTGCTAATTTCCAACTTCATACCCTATTTCAGGCTGTGATGTCCTCTACACTGGCCTTTACACTGCTAGTATGAGTGAAATTTGACTGCTTAGCATGTTCTCCTAAGTGGCCGTCGTTTACTCATGTTTTATGAAAACATCCCGTGCAGTCCTTTGTATGACCACCCGCTGTTTTGTTCTTGGGCAAACACTGCTCTGTGGCTTGAGAAATACCTGCCTACGTCGTTTTAATAAAACATAGGACATCTGTTGTTTTCAGCTGAGACAGCACGTCTTTCATCCATCTTACAAAGGTTGCAAAAAGGTATTATTTTCCCATCTGGGCGGAGGAACGCTGGCATCCCTTCTGTTGACGGGTGGATTGGATACCAGCAGGGGAAACTCAGGAAGTGGCATCAGGGACTGGGGCTTACCTCTCTGCAGGAGCAATTGAGGATCCTTGCCACTGTATGATAAGCTTTCCCCCTCCCCCACCCTTCTTCTCCTTCTTCTGTGATGTCTTTGCTTGCTTCAGAACCTCCCGCCCTGAATGCACAGTGCCAGAAACTGTCCCTCCTCTTAAAAGGAAGTGGTTACGCTCATCAGATGTGTTTATTTCTGCTTTTGATCGGCTTCCCCCCCCACACACACACACAAGGCCTCCCCCGTTTCCAGCTTCTTCTTCTCTGGGTAATAAACAGAGGGCACAGATCTTAAGCCCTCCTGTGGTGCTTCCTGGCAAGAGGGAGCTTTTGCTGAGGAGGTGGATTAGGAAATCACGTTCTCATCACCCTGGGCAATTGTGGCGCATTCTGAGCTTGCCTTCTGCACAATCTGACACTGATGTCAGTAACCCAATTAAGAGTTTTTCGCCCCAAATATTTACTAGGGGAGGGGCTGTGGCTCAGAGGGAGAGCATCTGCTTGGCATGCAGAAGGTCCCAGGTTCAATCCCTGGCATCTCCAATTAAAGGACCAGGTGATGTGAAAGACCTCAGTTAAGTCCCTGGAGAGCCGCTGCCAGTCAGAGTAGACAATACTGAGCTTGATGGACCAAGGGTCTGATCCAGTGTAAGGCAGCTTCATGTGTTCATGTGTTCATTCGTCTTTTACAGATTTCAAAAGAAGAAAGGGGATTTTAAAAATGCAAGGGCAGATTTGTAGCTAGATAGGCAGGCAGACTAAGGTTGCCAGGTGGCTTTAAATGGCGGGCAATTGCCCGCTGGTCCATCTGCTGGCTGACAGCAAGGATCGAGTGTGTGTGCGGCCACAAGCAATGTGATCCCATCACTCCCGGTTTACTTCTAGACAGCTGCAGTGTGACGGGACGATTGACCACTCAAACGGAGGGTTAGTACTTGGATGGGAGACCACCGAGGAAGTACAGGGTTGCTACGCAGAGGAAGGCAATGGCAAACTGCCTCTGTAACCTCTCTTGCCTTGAAAACCGTACAGAGTTGCCATGAGCCAGCTGCAACTCAATGGCACTTTTCACCACCGTTTATACACATTTCATCCCATTACGAATAAACTCTTACCCTGCCTTGTACTAATCACATTGTCACCAAAATGTCTTCTCCAATAAAATACAGATGTATTACATTGCCGGCTACCATAAATCAAAATGGTCATGCTTCCCATTCCCAAACGGTATAGCCTAAATGAATTTTAACATGCTTAGCACAGGCTGAGCTTCCTCTAATGAGACTTCAGCGAGGACTACAGTGCCTGCTCACTGGATCTTTGGTTTCAACGGTCCTGATCCAGCCATAGTCACAACCAAGTCTTGTTGAATCCAGTGGGATAACATAAGCCTGGTTGCAGTCACTGAAAGAAGGAAGGGAGGCTGGAGAGTAGGTGGGAGCTGTTCAGTGTGCCATCAGAAAAACCAGAGGAGGATAGAAAGAAGAAGAAGGCAAAGATGAAGAAGAAGATTTGGTTCGGGGAGGGGCCATAGCTCAGTGGTAGAGCATCTACTGCTACAGACAGACTAACATGGCTAACCATCATCATCTTGGTCTTCCACCATCTACCATACGAGAATAATGTCAGGTGATCTGAACTGCATTTCTCAGTATGCACCAAATGTCTCACTGTGCATTCCTAAGCATAGTTACAATCTTTTAAGTGAGTTAGAAGGGGGAGAGGCTGTGGATTAGTGGTAGAGCATCTGCTTGCTGTGAAGAAGGTCCCAGGTTCAATCCCCGGCATCTCCAGTTAAAGGGACTAGGCAGGTCGGTGATGTGAAAGACCCCTGCCTGAGACCCTGGAGAGCCGCTGCCGGTCTGAGTAGACAGTACTGACTTTGATGGACCGAGGATCTGATTCAGTATAAGGCAGCTCCATGTGTTCATGTGTTTTATGAGTGTGGTTTCCCCAACATGTTGCCCATAGATGCCATGACACCTGCCATTACCTTTCCTGTTGTCTACCAAGAGGAAGGGAAGAGGAAGAGAAAGTGGTTGTAAGCCGGTTTGAGTCTCCTTGAAAGTAGAGAAAATCGGAGTATACAAACCAAATATTCTTTTCCGTCTTCGCCTTCTTCTTCTTTGTATCCCCCTCTGGTTTTTCTAATGGCACGCTGAACAGCTCCCACCTACTCTCCTGCCTCCCTTTCTTCTTTCAGCTACTTCCTTCTTTCAGCTACTAGTTGCTGGCTGGCTTTTTTCTCACTATCATCACAAAGAAGGCAGGGAGATGAGAATGTGAGATGCTGGCGAGGAGGAAAGGACAGAAAGGGCAAGAGCCACCAGTAGGGGACAGCTGGCCTGTGACCCACTTTCAGAGGCTTCGTGACCCATTTTTGGGTCCTGACCCACAGATTGGGAAACATTGGACTCTACCACACAGCAGCATCTCAGTTATATGGTGGTGTTACCACACTGTTCATCACCACATAAAAAGAAGAAGAGTTGGTTTTTATACCCCACTTTTCTCTACCTTTAAGGAGTCTCAGACTGGCTTACAATCACATTCCCTTCCTCTCCCCACATCAGGCACCTTGTGAGGCAGGTGGATCTGAGAGAGTTCAGAGAGAACTGTGACTAGCCCAAGGTCACCCAGCAGGCTTTAGGTGGAGGAGCAGGGAAACAAACCCAGTTCTCCAGATCAGAGTCCACCACTCTTAACCACTACACCATGCTGGCTGTGGTCCACCAGTGGGGACCCAGCTCTGAGAGACCCAGGTTCAAGTCTCCACACTGCCATGGAAGCTCGCTGGTTGACCTTGGGCCAGTCACTCTCTGTCAGACTAACCTACTTCACAGGGTTGTTGTGAAGATAAAATGGAGGAGGGGAGGATGTCGCAAGCTGCTTTGGCCCCCCATGGGGTAGGAAAGCGGGGAATAACTACGGTAACTAAATAAATCGTCATATGAAGCAGCTCTGAGCCAAGAGTAGGGGGGAAATGAATTGGTGGTTAGATTGCACGGTGATATTTCAGTTGGGAGCTGGTGAGGGTATTGGATACTTTTTGATGGGAACTGAATGGAGAGGCCGGGCCCTGTTTCCCTAGTCTCTTGTCATTGTGCACATAATGCCGTGTGATGCTTGTCTTCCGTTGTAAGAAACATTACTATTCTGATATAGAAATAACAACAATAAGAAGGGAACACACTGTTATGATCGGGGTGACCTCCTGCCCCGCGCACTCCCTCAAAAACGTTTCTGGAATTGTAACACGGTGCCGGGCTGGCTGCCGAAAGATTGCTTCGGCTTGATCTATAATTTACAAAATGCACTCAGGTCAGTTCTTGATAGGGGAAGAAAAGTGGTTTTGCGAGGAGGGAGGGGCTGGGTTTTTTTTGTTTTTTTTTAAGCTGGGCATCTTTAAAAGGTTGGTCTTGATCATTATCCTTTTAGGCTCCTTTCTTAACTTTGCAAATCGTCGTTATGATAGGAGAGTCCGGGAGCGTCTGGATGCCACCGTGTGAGGCCGTCTAATTTATGGAGTGGTAACTCCAGTTTTTTTTACTCAATGACTTTGAAGTCGGAGAGACCTTGACCACAGGATGGAGATGTTCTTGACGCTCCTTTGTACGTGGGAGAACTGAGGAACGGGGGTGAACAGCGACTCTTTAATACGAAGATAGAGAATTTTCAAAGGGTTTGGCAAATATATCCAGATCTTGTAGACGGAGGCCTGAACTTCCAACCTCATGACAGTCATCCTTCTTTACTGCCCTCGTTTGTGAAAAAGTTGAAAGAGGAAGATCTTTATGGTGCTGGGAAATTAGACGCTAAGCTCTGTGTGACTTCTGCGTCAGATGACACCCTTCAAATCCTGTCCCTTCAATACCCACTTAGTTCCCAGAGATACCCTTTCTTTCTGGATGTGCTGATAATGAGTAATAGCGACTGGCAGAGGGAGAAGATGTAATTAGCATCCACTTGTATCGATTCCACCCTTCTTTGGTTCTGCTCATTCTCGGCCATTAGCAGAAAACCTGAAAGAGTGACTTGGTGCCAAACTATTCTGAGAAATCTGTGAATAGATCTTCCCAGTATGTTTCAACAGGGATGCTGAGAACGTCATGGTGAATGTGCTAAGCAGGCAAACATAACATTTTCAACAGCTGCGATCACTTGTGAGCCAAGCTCATAAGGTCCCCTTGCTTCAAATCCAAGCAGCTGATGAGCAGTTATACCTGAAACCAGCCCCTAGGGAGGGGTTGTGGCTCATTGGCAGAGCATCTGATTGAAATGTAGGAAGTCTCAGGTTCAATCCCTGCCATTTCTAGTTAAAGGGGTGAGGTAGTAGATGATGTGAAAGACCTCTGACTGAGAAGAAGAAGTGTTGGTTTTTATATCCTGACTTTCTCTACCACTTAAGGAAGAATCAAACTGGCTTACAATCCCCTTTCCCTCCCCACAACAGACACCCTGTGAGGTAGGTGGGGCTGAGAGAGCTCTAAGAGAGCTGTGACTAGCCCATGTGTGACTAGCACATTCTCTCATTCTCTCACAAATGATAAGCCAATTTAAACCATGATGAAAGGCAGGATATAAATGTTTCAATAAATAGATAAGTAAATAAATAAATAGACAGGCTAGCAGGAGAATCACAACCACCTGGGATGAAGGTTGGGACTAAAATATCATTTAAAAAAACAGAAAATAAATGGTTTTATCTGTGTTTTAAGGGGAATTGATCTCTATTCAACTAGCAAGGATAATATTAAGACAATAGTCAATGATGAGGGAAAGTGGGTGTTTTTTTTACAGAAAAACACATTTTGAGAGCAGCAGTAATAGAATAGAATCTTGTGTATGATGTTAATGTTGTCCTTGACATTTTCCCTCTAAGGAAACAAAACACAAAACTGGCATGTGATGCAGAGATCCAATCATAACTAAGGGGGGAAAAAACCCGTTTGCAAAACAGTCCTTGACCTAACTGATACCCATTCAACTTCTGGTTGTACTAGTCTACAATAAACATTTTAAAAAATCCATCTACTTCTTCTGCAAAGCAAAACCACAAGCAGAACGTAACAACGTAAAATGTTCCCTGCCAAAAATAAACCATCATGTAGCATGAGATAATATCAGCTTGCATTCTGCAGCAGTGATACTATGCACAGAGTCACAAGCTGTTGGGTAAACCAGCCTTACAAGAGGTTCATGAAAGTTTCTAGTCCACAACATTTTTTTCTAGTCTTGCTGCTTGTTATAATGTTCAGAAACCTGTACTATATTTTCTAGTAGAAAAGAGCAAGAGTCCAGTAGCACCTTAAAGATTAACAAAAATATTTTCTGGCAGGGTATGAGCTTATATTTTCTAGTTATTCTAATAGCCCAGTGATGAGAATGTTTACATTTCCTGGCAGTTCGGTCTCATCCTCTCCACAGTCTGAACCTGGCCGAACAACTGTGAAAGACTGTTGTCTCCCAATAAAGAGGATTGTATTCAAGTTTGTTCTACTTAAGCTAGGCTTCACCTAGAATACGTCTCTGTTTTTCCCTAGATATGTGACCATGCATGAAGCTGCCTTATAATGAATCAGACCATTGGTCCATCAAGATCAGTATTGTCTACTCAGACTGGCTGCAGCATTCCAGGGTCTCAGGTGGAGGTCTCTCACATCACCTACTTGCCTAGTCCCTTTATGTGGAGATGCCGAGGATTGAACCTGGAACCTTCTGCATGCCAAGCAGATACTCTACCACTGAGCCATGGACCCTCCCTATGAAACTGCCTTATACTGAATCAGACCCTTGGTCCATCAAAGTCAGCATTGTCTACTCTGACTGGCAGCGGCTCTCCAGGGTCTCAGGCAGAGATCTTTCACATCACTTACTCGCCTGGTCCCTTGAACTGGAGATGCCGGGGATTGAATCTGGGACCTTCTGCATGCCAAGTAGAGGCTCTACCACTGAGCCATGGACCCTGCCTTATACTGAATCAGACCCTTGGTCCATCAAAGTCAGCATTGTCTACTCAGACCAACTCATCTACTGCCTGGTCCTTTCAACTGGAGATGCCAGGGTTTGATCCTGGGACCTTCTGCATGTCGAGCAGATTCTCTACCACTGAGCCGCTTCTCTTCCTGTGCAAATCTTACCTTCATACATACCTTTGGTGCAACCCTTTGATAGCCCCAAAGAAAGGAAAAACAGAAATACCTTAGCTTGTTCAGGGATTTCTGCAAGGGGCCTATGGGAAGTCAATGAATCCATATTTTTTTCACATGTCTTGCATACTACAGTCCAGTTAACACATGCATATGTGTATCACCTAATCAATCTTGACATGATTGCTCGGGTCTGAATATGTGAATGGACTCCACTGAAAAGCCTCGCTCTGGAATTGATGTGATAGTGTGATAGATCTGTGCACAGTCCATTCATACATGTAAGGGACTCAATGCTCCTCTTGTTTGTACTGTCTGTCTAGGGACTGCAAGAACGGAGGGGGAGGTGGTTGCCAATGTCCCCTTTAGACCCACAGTACATGACTAATAGGCTGCATTGATCTTGGTGCGTTGCAGGTGGCGTGAGTCAGCTCTCGATCTTGATGATTGCCACTTAACATACCTAATGGGTTATAATAGCGAAAATGATTAAAATTGAGCTTCTGTGCTGCATAGCCTACAGTTACATTTTCCCGAAGTTGTGCGGAGTTATTCATAATTTCTGCAAGTTGCGATGGGAGTAAGCACATTAATTACAAGCTTGGCAATGCTGGTATTTATATTAGTATGTATGCGTCGCATTGTCCACACACCCACAGTTCTTAATGCAGCTGGCAGAAGTGTGGGTATATAGGGATGCCTGCAGAATGTTATTGACTGAAAATCCTTTTCGCCTGTCCTAGCTCAGAGGTGTGAGGCAGGGAACGCTAGGGTGAGTCTAGTTTTTGAAAGCAGTTTGGTTCCATCCGGTTTTGTCTCTCCTTTGCAAGAAATGAACTGGCGAGTCATTCGTCTCAAGCCAGTTTCATTTTGCTTGCACTGATTATTATTTTTTCCCTGTTAAGAATAACTTTTTAATCTATTTATTCAGGATATTTCTAAGCCACCTTTGCTCCTTCAAGGCCCTCAGGGCAAATAAGACAAAATAAAAGGAGAAGGAGAAGAAGAGTTGGCTTTTATTATGCCGACTTTCTCTACCACTTAAGGAAGAATCAAACCGGCTTACAATCACCTTCCCTTCCCCTCCCCACAACAGACACCCTGTGAGGTAGGTGGGGCTGAGAGAGCTGTGACTAGCCCAAGGTCACCCAGCTGGCTTCATGTGTAGGAGTGGGGAATCAAACTCGGTTCTTCAGATCAGAGTCCACCGCTCTAAACCACAGCTCTTAGCCACTACACCATGCTGGTGTAAACAGAAACCATTTCACCTAAAATTGCCTAAACCCACAGCACCTAAAGCAGTAGGGTTGAGCCTGGAGTTCTCCTGAAACTACAAGTAGGGTTGCCAGCTCTGGGTTGAGAAATACCTGGAGATTTTGGGGGTGGACAGCACTAACAGCTGACTTGTCCCCAGATAAACCAGGTAAACATTGGGAGTGGTCCTGGCTCAGTGGTAGAGCCATCCATCTTCTTTACATACAGAAGGTCCCAGATTCAATCCCTGGCATCTCCAGTTAAGGATCAGGTAGTAGGTGATAATGAAAGCCCTGTGGTGCTGCTGGTGGTCTGAGTAGACAGTACTGATTTTGAAGGACCAAAGTTCTGATTCTACATAAGGCATTTTCATCCGTTCATGCATTCAACTCAGTTAAGAATAAAATATTCATTGAGCATGAGTGTGAAACTACCAAGGCTACCGTAGGATTGTGAACAAGAGTGGCTTAAATCTATTACTTTACCAACATTACTAACATTTCGGCATACCAGCAGGATATCCTTCAACAGATGTGTAGAATAAAATGAATACATGCAGTGCTTTAGAGGATTCAAGCATTTCACATACCTCCTCAACAATCATTCCTTGCAACACCCTTATAAAGTAGGTCAGTGTTAATATCCAGGGCAGTGGGGGATGAGAATTTGTTAACTTGCTCCAGAAAGAAAGGGCCAAACTAGACAATACATTTGACTCAAGGCTAGACGTGCTGTCATACCTGACAGTAGAGAGCTATTTTTAATGGATTCATGGCTGAGTTTGAACCAGAGACTTCCTATTTCTCTCCTGGGTTTCTTGGTCACTATTTTGAAGTAGCTCTCAAGCCCTTTATCTAATTGTGAAACTCTGACCCTTGTGCAGATGCTCAAATCTGTGCAATTGAACTAGTTATGATTATCACTCAGGGTACCACAAACCCAAGAGAACCTCTGGTTTGAAGAAAAATACAAAATTCACAAAGTTAATTCACAAACTTAATTGCCTAGATTGGAGGGGTCTTTTAAAGGCATTCTAACTGGATAAATTACAGTGCATGAAAACTCCAGTGTGGTGTAGTGGTTAAGAGCAGTGGTTTGGAGCGGTGGACTCTGATCTGGAGAACCGGGTTCAATTCCCCGCTCCTCCACATGAGCGGCAGAGGCTAATATGGTGAACTGGATTTGTTTCCCCACTCCTCCACATGAAGCCAGCTGGGTGACCTTGGGCTAGTCTCACTCTCTCAGCCCCACCCACCTCACAGGGTGTCTGTTGTGGGGAAAGGAAGGGAAGGGGATTGTAAGCCGGTTTGATTCTTCCTTAAGTGGTGGAGAAAGTAGGCATATAAAAACCAACTCCTCCTCCTTCTCCTCCTCCTCCTCCTCCTCCTCCTCCTCCTTCTCTTCTTCTTCTTCTTCTTCATTAAGTCCACTCCGAAGAATGCAGGACCATAAGCGGTCTCTTTCTCAACCTAGAAAGGGAACTAGGACTTGGTTATGTCTTGTTTAAATGAAACTTCCTTCCTCCAGCCTCTAATCTCTTAAACTCCTCTATCACATCCCTGTTCGGTGACGTCCCTCGTCCAACCCGTTCTCTTGCTCGTGATGGTTTGATGGCCCCGGTGGCTGGATGATAGTAATTGGCTGGATGTCAAGGTGCTCCATCATCGTCCCCACCCCTATCCAGTCACAAGAGGATTTCAAGTGCAATTTTCCCTCACGCATCAAACAGCAATTTTGCTTGCTGAAATCACAACCTGTGAAAACTCTGTCCTAATCAAATCTATCAAGGCCCATTTAGGAGCAGACTCCTGTCTGTTTATCAGGGAAATGGAGTTGAAATTGGCCCCTCTAATGGAATCCCAGCTGCCCACCATAATCTACCCGCGCAAACAGTTGAATTAATGGCCTTACCCACTGCGAGCTTGCAAAGTTGGGCGCTTTATTCCAGTGGAAGGAAATTGCCATAATTTCTGGTTGGCAATACTCTTCAGCGACACTAATATATATGAATGAAATGGGGAGGGGGAAGGTGGGGGGGTCGCACGGCTAAAAAACTATTCCCACCCCGCCGTTTGAAGACACTCTTGTTATCATGACAACACCGTTTATATCAGTCAACCTGCAAACGTAAATGTCAGTCCAGCAACCTGCTATGGAATCCAGTGGCAGGCTTTGCTTTGGAATTCAGTCCAGATTGTTTGATTTGTGTCTGCCTCTCTTCCTGCAGCTGGGATGCTTCCCAGAACAAAGGAAGCAGAAGGGCCCGGGGAAGGAGGACTGGAAGACTCTGGGGTCTAGGAAAGGAAGAGGTAAGCAGAGAAGGTGACAGGCCAAGGGGAGTAGATGGTTGTAGGGCAGGGGTCTTAGGGCTGGTCCAGAAGGCACAGCAAAGAGGCTTAGGATGGAAGGAAAGAGGGAGTTGAATGTCCCCAGGAGACATTGGCCACAACATAAGTGTGGCTTGAAGAAGATCCCGAACAGGGATGAGTGAATATTCCCTGTTCCGTTTATTTTTACATTGGTTAGATGTTTTGTCAGCATGGTGTAGTGGTTAAGAGCGGTGATTTGGAGCGGTGGACTCTGCTCTGGAGAATCAGGTTTGATTCCCCACTTCTCCACATGAGCAGCGGAGGCTAATCTGGTGAACTGGATTTGTTTCCCTACTCCTACACATGAAGCTAGCTGGGTGACCTTGGGTAAGAGAGGTGACCTCTCTTAGAGCTCTCTCAGCCCCACCTACCTCACAGGGTGTCTGTTATGGGGAGGGAAAAGGAAGGTGATTGTAAGCCGGTTGGTTCTTCCTTAAGGTAAAAGGAAAAGCTCCCCTGTGCAAGCACTGGGTCATTCCTGACCCATGGGGTGACGTCACATCCCAACATTTCCTAGGCAGACTTTGTTTACAGGGTGATTTGCCAGTGCCTTCACCAGTCATCTTCCCTTTACCTTCAGCAAGGTGGGTACTCATTTTACCGACCTCGGAAGGATGGAAGGCGGAGTCAACCTTGAGCCGGCTACCTGAAACTGACTCCCGTCGGGATCGAACTCAGGTCGTGAGCAGAGCTTGGAATGCATTACTGCAGCTTACCACTCTGCGCCACGGGGCTCATAGATTCTTCCTTAAGTGGTAGAGAAAGTCGGCATATAAAAACCAACTCTTCTTCTTCATCATCCCCTGATAAAGCAAATGCAAAACACGTAGGGATTATTAATTGAATATATATCCCCCTGGTCACTGGCGGAGGACGGGGGGTAGGATTGTGAGATCCAGCTTGGGTAACTCCTGGACATTTGGGGATTGGAGCCTGGGGAGGACAAGGACCTCAGTGGGCTACAATGCCATAGAGGCCACCCTCCAAAGCATTTAGTTTCTCCAGGGGATCTGATCTCTGTAATCTGGAGATGAGCTGTAATTCCAGGGGAGCCCCAGGTCCCACCTGGAGGCGGGCATCCCTAAATTCACATTCCATGTCTGGTTCAAGTCCCATTGTGGTGACCACCAGGACTTTGTTCCCTGTGAATCAGCTATCATCAACCATTTGAAGTAACCAGACAAATTTTTGGCTGCGGGCAGCAATGGGGGGAAAGACACACCACTTCCTATAGACAGCATCTCTCTCCCCGGAGACCCTTTGAAATGCGTCTCCTTGTAACCCAAAACCAAAGAAGCATCTTCTTTGACCCTGAACTCCTTGAAGGAAATATGTTGATGAGTTGGGGGGGGGATCAATTTCCTTGCAAGCTGTCCTGACCTCCTTAAAAGGGATCATCAAGCGGAGATGAAGGGAAGGAAGGTTTTATCCCGTAAGGGAGAAGAGGAGGCAGAGACCGACGGAATGAAATTAAGAGCAGATATTAATAGCTATATTAAATAATATTTATTTGACCTCTTTTCACTCCCGCCTTTTAATGAGAACCCAAAAGCTGTTAATGCCCTTGTTCATTTCACGGTCTCTCTGTCAAAGCATTTGGCTTTGATGGGAGGTGGCCAGAGAGGTTCTTTTGTCTCTCAGCCTTCGAGAGAAGAGGTTACGGGTCAGGCTACAGCCTCGTTAGCCGATAAAAGGTGCTGCTGCTAACGATGATGCTTTTGGCAGCCAGAACCAAGGTGGAGGTCGAAGAAAAATTGAAGCGAGTGGATCGGGTGGGCGGAGAAAAATAAATGAAATGTATCTTACCTGACAGCCTAGAAAACCCTGGGCGTCCTTTACCCTGGTCTAGCAGGCTTGAATAAGGACTCTCCATCTTCAGAAGTAGTTAAGGGTTTCCAACCTCCAGATACTGGCTGGAGATCTCCTGCTATTACAACTGATCTCCAGCCGATAGAGGTCTGTTCACCTGGAGAAAATGGATGCTTTGGCAATTGGACTCTATGGCATTGAAGTCCCTCTCCTCCCAAATGCCTGCCCTCCTCAGGCTCCACCCCTAAAACCTCCCGCCAGTGGCAAAGAGGGATGTGGCAACCCTAGGAAAGTGGGGTTTGGGCAGGGAGGGAGCTCAGAGGGGTACAACCCCATAAAGTCCACACTCCTGAGCTGCTATTCTCTCCAGGGGAACTGATCTCCATGGTCTGGAGATCAGCTGTCATTCAGGAGATCTCCTTGCTCCACCTGGAGATTGGCAACCTTGCTTCCCACCCAGATGTTCTAATATAGTAAAGGGCAACTTGTTGAAGAAGAAGAAAAAGAGTTGTTTTTTTATACGCCGATTTTCTCTACCGCTTAAGAAAGAATCAAACCGGCTTACAATCCCCTTCCTTTCTCCTCCCTACAACAGACACCCTGCGAGGTAGATGGGGCTGAGAGAGCTCTAAGAGAGCTGTGACTAGCCCAAGGTCACTCAGAAGGCTTCATGTGGAGGAGTGGGGAAACCAATCCGGTTCACCAGATTACAGTCTGACGCTCATGTGGAGGAGTGGGGGAATCAAACCTGGTTCTCCAGATTAGAGTCCACCTCTCCTAGCCACTACAACACGCTACCATGCAAGCTGACACATGTGCTACTGTAGTAGAACAGTAGGGTAGAAATCTCTTCAATACATGTCCCAAATATCATGTGACCATGAGTTCCACAGGGTGACCCTGCTTACCCATCCTGTTACCTTGCTGCCTTTTTAAAAAAATTGCTGGCTGTAGAGCTTCTGTTTCTTGATCTCCTCGGAGCAGGCCTATTGTGAGACAATTCAGCGCCCTTGATCAGGCAGACCTGCGCTGAAAAGCGTGTCGGAGGAGGTCATGAGCTAATTGCGAGCAGAATAGGGAATTTTACCAACATGGTGACCTTTGAAACAATGGCAGAGAGAACAAAGGGCCAGAAATGCTTTTGCACATCAGTGAACCACAAGGAGACCGTGTTGTTCCTGAGCAGATATGACTCAGCTAAGGGTGATAATTGGAGAGCAGGAATCTTTTTTTTCCCCTCTCCCCATTCTGCCGTATGGGATTTGGCATTCAAATGCAAAATATGTGTCGGTCTTTGTAGGCCGGTGCCTTTGAGGACAAAAGTAGAATCAATAGAGGTATGGAAGTGGCGGTGAGGTTTTTTTTTGATGGTAAGGCGTGTGTGAAGCTGACTCAGTCCTTTCCCGACTTCCAGGAGGGCCTGTGATAGGGACGGGCAAAGAGAACCCAGGAAGAACTTTCATGGCAGCTTCAATGCAAGAAAAGTTTTCACGCTCAGCTTGGGCCTTCTGATGAAAGGCCCGAGCCACCCTGTGATACGGCATCCTTATCCATTCCATTCTCCGGAATGGACAGTGCAGTTTGCAGATCTAAGAAACAATGTTCAAATTGGCATCAAAATGGCCCTGAGGCTTTTGTTTCAAGCTCAGCATTTCCGTCCTGCTTCCCATCATAGGGAATATCTATGCCTACGGTTGCAAATGCCAAGTTGGGAGATACCTGGAGATTTTGGGGGCGGGGCCCAATGAGGGCGAGGTTTGGGGAGGGGAGGGACTTCAATGCCATAGAATCCAATTGCCAAAGTAGCCATTTTCTCCAAGGGAACATGAAGTTCCTCCTTAGGCTCCACCCAAAAACCTCTCACTGGTGGCGAAGAGGGACCTGGCAACCCTATGTATTATTGGAACTATCAGAAAAAAATGGCACCTGGAACTAGGGCTGCAGGAGGGCTGGAATATGGGACAACAGTAATGGTGATGGCACAATGTCTCATGCAACCCTAGCAGGAACTAGGGTTGCCAGCTCCTTCTTCTCCACCAGCAGGAGGTTTTTGGGGTGGAGCCTGAGAAAGTCAGGGATTGGGGAGGGGAGGGACTTCAATGCCATAGAGTTCAATTGCCAAAGCGGCCATTTTCTCCAGGTGAACTGGTCTTTATTGGCTGGAGATCAGTTGTAATAGCAGGAGATCTCCAGCTAGTACCTGGAGGTTGGCAACCCTAGCTGGAACCCACAAATAAACATGTGAGTCATCGGTGTACTGTTGAATTTATTCAGATTTGAGGACATCTTTATGACTGGGATACTTTGATTATTGCAAAATTGGAAATTCATCTGTAGGGATGCCAGCTCCAAGAGATTTTGCAAGCTGTAAAATTGCAGGCAACATACAGTGACCCCTTAGGATTTTCAAGGCAAGAGACTAACAGAGGTGGTTTGCCATTGCCTGCCTCTGTATAGCATCCTTGGACTTCCTTGCTGGTCTCTCATCCAAGTATTAGCCAGGGCCTTCCCTGCTTAGCTTCTGAAATCTGATGAGATCAGGCTAGCCTGGGCCATCCAGGTCAGGGCTGCGAGCCACTTTGGGGTAAAAACCTGGGGTTTGGGGCTTATGTTCCTCTGCCGTGCATTTTGATAGTGATGTTGAAATAATTACAGTGGTCATCATCTAATGGATGTTTAATAACAATGCATCATTGAAGCTTCTGGCACCCAAACAGAACAATTGCTAAACTGCACATACAAAAACATGGCCCCACTCCTTGAAACCTTTTAAAAAGCTGTAAGAGATAAAAACAGACCATGAAAACAATAGGAGAGGATAGTTAATGATTTCCATTTTGCGGACGGGAAACAAAAAGCGGGGGGCGCAATTTTTGGATCACAGTACAATGGAGGCGCATCGTCCTGCCACCAATAATGTCATTATGTTCAATTGATTTGGCTTCATCCTTCAGGTTTTGTTATCGTATCTGTCTTTCCTTTCTGTCAGGGTGAGGTTAGGACAGCGCTGGAAGCACCCAGTTCCCAAGCCTGACAACATCTCCAGAATCTGACAGACAGAAGGATTTAAACTGTCCTGGTCAATAAGCAAGGGGCAACGAGTAGAAAAAAAAAAGACCCAGCCAGTCAGAGAGCGGGGGGGGGGGGGGAGAATGTACCCTCATCGCCAAACACTCAGTAGTGTGTGTGGTTTTTTTTTAAAAAAGAGTAATAATTATACTTAACTAGGCAAGCCAGACTGGATACAATAGAAAATCAGCCACAGCATACGCTAATAACCGGAGTCCATTTTCAGCCTGACTGCCCTTTCCCACAATGTCAATGAAGGAAAGGGTCAGGAATTTAGACAATTGTCTGTCTTATATCTGAAAAAGACAAATCTCTATTCTTAGACTTCCGATCTCTTATCTCAGGGTCTGCGGATTGTTTCTTTTCCAAGCCCTCCCACCCCCATGCTTGTTTTATTTTAAAGACATGAGTATTAGCCATCCAGCTGTACCATTGTGGGATTGGCCATGATGAAAGCACTGGTTTGGCAAACAAGCTGCACCCTTGCGGTGCCGGCCATTCAGCTAGGGCTGCCAACCTGCAGGTGGGGCCTGGAGTTCTTCCAGAATTCCACCACATCTCCAGACTGGCTTTCCTGAAGGAAATGAAGCTTTGAAGGACAGTATACCATAGAGTCTAGAAGAAATGGATGTTCTAGAGTGACATCACATCCTCGGTGAACTCCCTCTCCTCCCCAAAGTGCACTCTTCCTAGTCACTCCCACACCAAATCTCCAGGAATTTCCCAAGTCAGAGTTGGTAAACCTACATTCGGCAGCACCCATTTCATTTTGAATGTGATGAATATGGGTGGCCAAATGGTATACTCCCTTCATTAATCAGGTTACTTTCGACAAGTCACCATGTCACTGACATATAATATTAGTTCAATCTGCAAAACCCTTCCAGCCCCAGGTCACATTGGGATTACTTGTAGGAACCAGTAAAAATAATTACAAGTAACCCTTTGGAACCTTAGTAAGGAACTCTGCCATTGCACATCTGTACATTAGAAAACTGCAATTTTCTCCAGGAGAACTGATCTCTGGAGCCTGGAGATCAGTTGTGATTCTAGGAGATCTCTAGGCCCCACCTGGTGGTTGTCAGATCTAGTCCCGGTCAGAACAGGCTTCATAGATGGACATAAAATATCCTGGTGGCTTAAAGAAAGTTGGCATATCCCCTTCTTCATCCCCACCCCCCAGGAAAAAATGGATTATCAGAAGAATTTGTATTCTGATGACGCCCACTGATTCTGAATGACAATGCACAAATAACACCTGTGTCACACCTGTCACACCTCCACCTGCCCCATGGTTGTGTCCCAGCAAAGCAAATATTTGGACTCAACTCCTCCTCTCTGTTGCCTTAGTTTCACGGCCAAACGATTCCCCCTTTACCAGATTGTACCTCTCAACCCTGATGTTTGCGTTGATAGAAGGTTAATGCCAGTGTGAACACAGAACTTTTTGGGGGCTGATTTATTGTCTTCCCACATTCATCTCTCTTCTTTAAATTAAAACTCCCTCCAGATGGGGTCTCTGACACAGATTTATGGATGCGCAATAAAATCGCACTCATAACCTGTATACTACAGCTGCCCATTCATCTTGCACAAAAGAAGGGTGCATTACTCTCTGGATGTCCCAAGTATGAAAGCAAAGAAGTTGTTAGGGATTTTATTTCCCTTTCTTATTGTGTACCCTTCTTTTACTTCTTACACCATGTGCTTTTTAACTCTTGTAGCATCCCAAGGCCCTGACCTGGGTAGCAGAGGATAGCCCAATCTCATCAGATCTCAGAAGCTATGCAGGGTCGGCCCTGGCAAATATTTGGATGGGAGACCTTTAAGGAGTACCAGGGTCATGATGCAGAGGCAGGCAATGGCATACCATCTCTGAACGTCTCTTACTTTGGAAACCCCACCAGGGGTTGCCATAAATCACCTGTGACTTGACAGCACTTTCCACCACCACCCCACCATCCCAAGCCTTCTAAACATTACATTCCCCCAGGGCTACCACCCCAAATAGCAGGTGTTGCATTTCTCCTTCATAACATCTTCCGCCATTTAACCTCTTGCCTTAATTTCGTTATGATGGGCTCCAACCATCATGGGATCCAACCATCTTTTCCACTGGTATAAAAGGAATAATAAGAAGAACGTTGGTTTTTATACCCCTCTTTTCTCTACCTTTAAGGAGTCTCAAAACAGCTTACAATCACCTTCCTTGCCCTCCCCACAACAGTCACCTTGTGAGGCAGGTGGGGCTGAAAGAGTTCGGAGAGAACCGTGACTGGCCCAAGGTCACCCAGCAGGCTTCATGTGGAAGAGTGGAGAATCGAACACGATTCTCCAGATTAGAATCCGCTGCTCTTAACCACTACACCACGGAGTCCCCTTTGACCTCAAAAAAGTTATGGTGGGGATCATGTGTCCTGCGTGGACAAGAGCCATGTGGGATGGGGGTTACAGCAAAAAGGGGGATGTGGTGCGATAGGGCAATAAAGGTGGCTAGATCCAACCCGTTATTTCCCTGCCCTTGCTTCATATTGTGAGTTGCCGCTGGCCAAAGCGTATTGACCTTGGGACCCAAAACACAGTGTACCCAAGTGCTGAATATGAACACAGGAACATGAACACATGAAGCTGCCTTATCAGACCCTTGGTCCATCAAAGTCAGTATTGTCTACTCAAACCAGTAGCGGCTCTCCAGGGTCTCAGGCAGGAGTCTTTCACATCACCTACTTGCCTAGTCCCTTTAACTTGAGATGCCAGGGATTGAACCTGGGACCTTCTGCATGCCAAGTAGGGCTGTCGATTTGGATGCAACCGAACTGAAAAAAGGCAGGAAAATAACTCGCCGAATTCTGTGAGTTCGGGGGAACACCAAATTTATTCGGATAAATTAGGTGTTCCCAAATTGGCATTTTCCCGCCTTCCTAAACAAAACCAAAGAAACAGCTCCTCAGGAAGTCCCGGGAGGCGGCCAGGTGGAGCTTCAAAAAGATCTGCGCTGCTAAGCCAGGCAGCGCGGGTCTTTTTGAAGATCCACCTGGCTGCCTCCCTCCTCCCTCCCGCCACCCTGTCCACTCTCCCTGCACCATGCATAATTTTATAGACCTCTATCCAGCTGGTGCTGCCTGCTGTGTGTGCTTCTCTTGGGATCCTGAGGTGACCTGCCTGCTGGCATTCAATCTAACTGGATTATAATTCCCTGACTGTGCCTGCCTGCTTCCTTGTGGTCCCTCCCTGGACATGGAAGAGAAGAGAGTTGACATCCACAGTTTGACCCTATCATTTTACTTAATTTGGGGCTTTTCTTTATAACTTGTGGGGGGGAGGTAGGGGGGGGAGAAGATTCTGCTCGGTATATTTTCTTTGGGTTGGGGTGGGCTTGCCTGTGTGGGAGCCTGATTTCTGGTGTTTCCCCCCTGTTGCCAACTTTGGATGGTCTGAAGTGAGCCAGACTCTGCCACCTGGCCTGGTTTATTTTCTCCTTTGCAATTTGGTGTTCTGTTTGGGGTGGACTCTTGGCTGGCCTTGTGTGTGTGGGAGATTGATTTCTGTTCTTTCCCCTGTTTTCCATGGGGAAAATGTGGGCTTGTGTGCCTTTGTGGCATGCCTGGTTACTATTGGGTTTCTATCTGTTTGGGGGGGCAGGGGGGCAGCTTCCTGTGAACTACTTTGCAGGCTGTGGGGGTGAATTTGAGACTGAGTTAGCAGATTGAAGCACTTTGGGGAACCTTGCTTGCTCCCTATTGAAGACTTGGCTTGCCTAACAGGTGTAATTTCTGCCTGCGGATGGCTTAGGGTTAGGTGTTTTCCCCCTTCAGCTCCTGGGGGGGGGGATTTTTTGAGGTAGAGATCCCAAACTTTCAGGGTAGCTTGGAGGGACCCTCCTTGCAAGAACCCCCATGTTTGGTTACTCTTGGGTCAGGGGGTCCAGAGTTATGGGGTCTGAAGGGGTGCCCCCCTTCTCCATTAAAACCAATGCAAACTTGGTTTTAATGCAGAAGGGGGCATCCCTTCAGACCCCATAACTCTGGACCCCCTGTCCCAATCTTCACCAAACTCGGGGGTTCTTGCAAGGAGGGTCCCTCCAAGCTACCCTGAAAATGTGGGACCTCTACCTCGAAAAATGGCCTCCCAGGAGCTGTTCTAAATGATGGTAAGTTTTTGGTTAACACTTCCTCTTGTGTGGGCATGGGAGAAACCACAAAAGAGAAAGTGATAACATTTTCTCCATCGTTCAGATGAATAGGGAACTTTTTGCACAGCTCCTGGGGAGGCATAATTTGAGGTAGAGGTCCCAAATTTTCAGGGTAGCTTGGAGGGACCCTCCTTGCAAGAACCCCCAAGTTTGGTCCGGTTTGGATCAGGGGGTCCAGAGTTATGGGGGCTGGAAGGGGTCCCCCCATCTGCCCATAGGAAAGAATAGCAGTCGGCTTCTATTCATTCCTATGGGCGGATGGGGGGACCCCTTTCAGACCCCATAACTCCGGACCCCCTGTCCCAATCTTCACTAAACATGGGGGTTCTTGCAAGGAGAGTCCCTCCAAGCTATCCTGAAAGTGTGGGACCTCTACCTCAAAAAATGCCCCCCTCAGAGCCGCGGAAAGCCGCGAATTAATTTTAAATTGATTTAAATGGCCGAATTTATTCGGGAATGCTGAATTTGCATCCGAATTCCCCGAATACGAATAGGGGGAGTTTGGAATTCGGCACTTCCCAAATAAAAACGGGCCAAATTCGGCCGAATTCGAATTATACCGAATTTCTTTTTTCAAAAGCCCTAATGCCAAGCAGAGGCTGTACCACTGAGCCACAGCCCCTCCCCAAGCATAACAAATAAATATGACAAGCATGCTGTTTCCATCTCTGTGTCCATCGTAACATTGAGTTCCACCATTCCCAGTTGCAAACATGTGAGCGTTTGCAATACAGTGAAACGTAGGGAATTTTGGAATTGAAGTGCTAATAAATGAACAATTGTATCTGAGCATGTGTCGTTCTTGAGACTATATGGCTGCTTGGATTGCAAAAACGTAGACGTCCATACAACCAGAGCAACCATTCAGATAGAGACTTCAGGAGAAAGCTGATAGGTAAGAAATAGCTGATGGGTGTAGCCAGTGACAAAGATGGATGATTGCCTCTTTTACATGAGTAAACAGGATTTAGCAGGTAGAGGTGGTGACTGGAGACCGACAGGGCAGCAACTTAGGAGTGGAATGAATCACTATTCATCACGGTAATCAGGAAACTCTCCTGCGAAGGTTTTAATCACTGTGCGTGGCGGTGGAATGAAGAGTGAGTTTACGGTTTACAGTGAGCAGACTGACACAGCTGATTGATGTCAAATATGTCATGATGTATATTGTAGAGCTGGAAGATTTAATGGTGTAACTCTCTTGCATGCTTGGAAGTGAGGGCGCTTACGAGCCGGGGAGTGATGGATGGACTCATTTACATGTAAAATTGTCAGCGGCATTGACAGCGCTGGTATTGGGGAAGGAAGATAAGAGGGACTACAGTGAGATTGGCTCCAATCCAGTCCCAGCTGGGTAACCTCAAAAACCCAGAGCAATTTGGGAGTGTCTTAACTATTATTGGGGGGTTTATGTAGCAGCCCGAAGGAGTCTGATTTAATCCGAGCTCAGAAGCTAAGCAGGTGTGGCCATGGTCAGTCCTTGGATGGGAGACCTCCAAGGAGGACTACGGTGCTATGCAGAGGAAGGGAATGGCAAACCACCTCTGCTCATCTCTTGCCTTGTAACCCAATGAAATGGACCTTCATGGGGTTGCCATGAGTTAGTTGTGACTTACTTACTCATATGCACACCCAGGCATGTGGTGAGCATGTTTAAGGGAGAAGACAGAGCTCAGTTGCAGAGTGCATACTTTGCATACAGCCAGTTTTATGTACAAATCTTGGGAAAGTCCTTCTGCCTGACATCTCAGAGAGTTTCTGCCAAGCAGGGTGGACAGTATTGGGTTTTATGGTTTGATATACAATAGTTTCATGGAGGGCTCATGGTCCAACAACCTTGCTGAAGATTAGAAGGTTGGTCATAGTCAGTGCCTGGATGGGAGACCTTCTGGGAACCATATGTTTCCCTCCTTGAGTTCCACAATGGAGGAAAGGCAAGATGGAAATTCAATATAAAATATGAACTTTGTAAATATATGAACTTTGTAAAAATTATGAACTTTGTGAATATAATAAACAGTACAATGTTCTCCAAATAGGGCCAAGTGGGGAAGAGAGATGACTCAGTGGTAGAGCCTCTGCTTGACATGCAGAAGGTCCCATGTTCAATCCTCAGCATCTCCAGTTAAAAGGATGACAAACTAGGCAAAGTGCAAGACCTCTGCTTAAGACCCTGGAGAGCCGCTGCCAGACTGAGTAGTCAGTACTGACCTTGATGGACCAAGGGTCTGAATCAGTATAAGACAGTTTCATGTGTACCACTATATCTTGTGATCTGTTAAATTAGTAATTCTGAAAAGGCTTATGAGGAGCCATCCGTGGATATAAGGAAACATGCAGTATGCATCAGTGAGATGATGGTGATGACCATTCGACCATGTAGGGGTCGATATGTAGGGGTACTCCAATAGGCTTCCAACAGGCAAAATCCTATTTCTGAGAACCTGGCCTGCCTGTGAAGCCTGGTTTACTTCTTGAAAGCTGCAACGTGTTGGGACGATTTACCACTCAAATGGGGTTTGGCCTGTTATGCTGCTGTGATTCCAGAAGTAAACCAAAAGTGATGGAGTCACATTGCTCACATGCAATCGCCGCCTCCAAAATCTTCTGTTGGAAGAGAGAGGGGGACCTGGCAACCTTAGTGCCCACCCTCTGAAGCTGCCATTTTCAATTCAGGGGAATTGATCTCTGTGGCCTGGGGACTAGTAGTAATTCTGGGAGAACTCCAGGCCCTACCTGGAGGTTAGCAACCCTACCTGTGAGTGACCATCAGGTTTGTGATGCGGCCTGCTTCTTCTGTGTCCTGTAGCTCTCGCTCCTTCCATAGCTCGGTAGACTAGAGAACTTCTTACACGTGGGGGCGGGCTGCAGGTGTCTACCAGAGTGACACTATCTTATTCTTTGCAGTTGACTTCAGGCTCACTGGCCATAAAAGGTTGGCCACCGTCAACGACTTAGGGAGGTTTAGGCGGGGAAGTTTTCAGTTCAAAGATCCTACATCAGCCACCCCCTCTAACTTGGCTAATTATCGCCATATCTTTGCCTGCCATCTGACAACCCACTGGAACATCCACCTGTTTATCTTTTGGCTGCATTTGACCCATGATCTTCCCAGTAGATTTAATGAGATTAGAGAAGAGAAGGAAAATGTATCTCCAAAAACAGCTGCCCACCCAGAAAGGGGATTAGGGGAAGCCATGGATGTGTTTTAAGAGGTTTCTTTTACCTGGGGGGGAGGGGGGGTTGTTGCTCACGTCACAATCTTCTTTGCACCCTCCCCCCCCATTCCCCATTTTAGCTGACATGACAGCCAACCACAGTGTCTAAATTGGGATATTTTTTAGAGGTAGGTTGACTAAGCGTTGACTGAGCTGACCCTGATAGAAACGGCTTAAGAGGCTTTGCAGGGGATTAAGTGGCTGCATTTTAATCTTAACGCCTTCCTCGTGGATGGTGCGTTGAGAGTTCCAGCGGGCTGCCTGCCTGCCTGCCTGCCTGCCTGTGTTTTCACGGACCTCCACTTTCTGCCTTCTCTCACAGAGATGGGGAGACCAGGAGGCTGACTCTGAACAGTTACTAGGAATTTGTTCAAGTTCCCAGTCTCCTCCCCTTCCTTGCATTCAAAATCTACAATGCAGCTTTATCTAACCGGGGTGCCTTCCAGATTTATGGCCCCCCAGCTAGTTGCTTGGTATACAGATTAATTCATTAATGTATATCGTGCAAGATGTCAATGGCTGTTTGATTTAATGGGGATAGAATGAGGATAATCTGCTCATTTCTTAAACAGAGTCTGTTGCCTTTTTTTGTGTTGTTGTTTTTTTGCATCTAATCCAGTGTGGTATAGTGGTTAAGAGCGGTGGTTTGGAGTGGTGGACTCTAAACTGGAGAACCGGGTTTGATTCCCCACTCCTCCATGAGTGGCGGAGGCTAATCTGGTGAACTGGATTTGTTTCCTCACTCCTACACATGAAGCCAGCTGGGTGACCTTGGGCTAGTCAGTGACTCACAGCTCCCTCAGCCCCACCTACCTCACATGGTGTCTGTTGGGGAGGGGAAGGTGATTGTAATCCAGTTTGATTCTTCCTTAAGTGGTAGAGAAAGATCAAGCCAGGCACAAAAGTCTTTGTTTCCTTTGACATCCCATGCCCAGGCTGAGGGTTGGCTTGCCAACTCCAGGTGGGCCTGCAAATATCCTGGAAGTCCAACTGGTTTCCAGACTACACAGATTGCTTCCCCCTGGAGAAAATGGCTGCTTAGGAGAGTGGACTCTATGAGATTATACTCTGCTGAGGTCCCTCCTCTACCCAAACCTCACCCTCCCAAGGGTCCACCCCAAAATCTCCAAGAATTTCCCAACCCAGAGGTGGCATCTCTAGCGATGTACATTTATTTGTCAATAAATACCTTCAGCCTAGTGTTGTGCTTTACTCACAACACAATAATTGCAGCTGAGAGCGTTGGGTAGTCCTTGGCCCCAAAGGACTTGGAACTGTGTGAGGCAGTGTTTTTTCATAATTTCTGCCGCATCGACTCATCTACCAAGGACTTCTGTAGCATCTGCCATGGAATTTCAGCATGCTGCTTAAAACTGTGGGCTGTTTTCTGGGGTACATACGCATCTCCTGCTTCCAAATTTCATGTTCACAACTATTAAGATTTGAAACATAGGGAGGGGCTTGTGAGTAGGGTTGCCAACTCTGGGTTGGAAAATTCGTGGATATTTGGGGAGCCTGATGAGGGCAAGATTTGGGGAAGGAGGGACCTCAACAGGTTATAATGCCATAGGATCCTCCTCCAAAGTCTCCATTTTCTCCAGGGGGACTGATCACTGTTGCCTGGAGATCTGTTGTCATCCCAGGAGAGCGGCTGTGGCTCAGTGGCAGAGCATCTGCTTGTCATGCAGAAGGTCCCAGATTCAATCCCCAGCATCTCCAGTTAAAGAGACTAGGCAAGTAGGTGACGTGAAAGACCCCTGCCTGAGACCCTGGAGTAGATGATACTGACTTTGATGGACCAAGGGTCTGATTCAGTACAAGGCAGCTTCATGTGTTCATGTGAGATCTCCAGCCACCACTTGGACTTTGGCAACCCTAGCTATGAGCCTCTACTCTGCATGCAAAAGGTCTCAGGTTCAATCCCTGGCATCTCCATTTAAAAGGACCAGGTAATAGGTGAGGTGAAAGATGTGGGGGGGGGGGGGATGGAGGTTAATCCTTTTCCTTATGTGGGGCAATATCCCGACACTCACTTGTTGCGGGATACACCACCCTTGTAAGTCAGCAGAGTAAAAACAGCCAAAGAGTAAGTGAGGAATATAAACAGCTCATGTATGTATGATAAGAGAAAACTGTATTTAATAAAAGATTATAATGTTCTGTTCTGTGAATAAACAGCATTCTCTCTTTAAGAGGCTTGTACTATTCTTATAGGAGCCCCGTGGTGCAGAGTGGTAAGCTGCAGTACTGCAGTCCAAAGCTCTGCTCACGACCTGAGTTCGATCCCAACAGAAGTCGGTTTCAGGTAGCTGGCTCAAGGTTGACTCCGCCTTCCATCCTTCCGAGGTCAGTGAAATGAGTACCCAGCTTGCTGGGGGTAAAGGGAAGATGACTGGGGAAGGCACTGGCAAAACCACCCCGTAAACAAAGTCTGTCTAGAAAATGTCGGGATGTGACGTCACCCCATGGGTTAGGAATGACCCGGTGCTTGCACAGGGGACCTTTACCTTTACCTTCTTACTATTCTTATATTCAACTGAAACATTGTTAGTACTTATTCGTTGTGTGTGAGGCAGAGAGCTAACACATAGTTATACAGAGAGACTTCTAACGTCTGACAGGATCTTAGACTGTCTTCATACGGAGTGAATACTGAGTGAATCTGAGTGCATCTGATGGTTGGCAGCGTCCATTAGAACCAACTACCACCTGAAGGGAGGGGCCGACTCCACAGGAGCTCAGAGCCTCCTGCCAATCAAACTAGGCCCAGCGCTAAATCCAACAAAAGACCTCTGCCTGAGACGCAGGAGAGACGTAGGGCTGTCAATTCGGTTCGGCCCGAACTGAAAATCAGCCGAATTTCCCTTGATTCGGCGGTTTTTAGTTCGGGAGGAACCGAACTCAAAACTGGCGGGCAACCGGGGGGCCCGAATTCAGCGAGTTCGGGAGTTCGCGAATAAATTCGGCCAATTCGGGGCCGTCAGTAAGCAGCATAACCTTCAGTAAGCAGCATTCTCCTCCCCCGGCCAATCGGTGGCCAAGCTGGGTCTTCTTCTGGCCAATCAGTCAGGATTGAGTACTGGAGGAATCAGCTGATGTGCGGCCGGCCGGGGAAAGAGAGAGAGAGAGGGAAATCCTCATGTGTGTGTGAGGGGGTGCTTGTGCACATTCGCTCCTTTCCGTGGCTGCAGGGGGCGCATTTTTTGGGGTACAGACCCCAAACTTTCAGGGGATATTCAGACAGGTTTTCTTAAGAGACCACCCAAGTTTTGTAAACATTGGGTTAGGGGGTCCCGAGATATGGGCTGCCCCCCTTTTTTCTTTCCATGGCTGCAGAGGGCACATTTTTGGGTGTGCCGACCCCAAACTTTCAGTGGAGCATCAGACAAGGCTTCTTAAGATACCCCCCAAGTTTTGTAAACATTGGGTCAGGGGGTTCCGAGATATGGGCTCCACCCCTTTTTCCTCTCCCCCCTTTTCCATTTTCGTGGCTGCAGGGGGCGCTTTTTTGGGGGTTCAGCCCCCAAACTTTTATCATAGCTTCAGAGAATCCCTCTTAAGAGACCACCCAAGTTTTGTAAAGATGGGTTCAGTGGGGGCTGAAATATCGGCTCCCCCCTTTTCTCTTTCCATGGCTGCAGGGGGCACATTTTTGGGTGTGCCGACTCCAGACTTTCAGCGGAGCTTCAGTCAAGGCTTTTTAAGAGACCACCCAAGTTTTGTAAACATTGGGTCAGGGCCCCCCCGAGATATGGGCTTTCCCCTTTTCCCTATTGGGATGAATGGATCACCCTCGAGAGTTGCATACATATGGATCTTATATTGGATACAAATGGAATCATATTGGATTACCCAGCCTCCCATCCCCTCCTGATGGAACAGAAGACAGCCACAGTAAGACCCCTTTGGGGGCTTTAATCTGTAATTTTTCTTTTCTGTGTGTGTGTGGGGGGGAAAGCAGAGTCTGTGTGTGTGTGGAGAGGGAGCAGTTTCTGTGGGTGGGGGGGGGAAGCCAAAGGGGGCTTTTGCCGGTTCTGCCTGGGGTGTGTGTTCCCCCTCCAGTCTCTCTCCCCCTGGTTTGAGAGGGGGCTTCATTTTTATTCTTCAGGTTTTTCCTCATTCATAAGATCAGTTAGGTTATTTTGATGCTTGCTCAAAACTGGTTTTCAAATGGTGACTTAAAGAATGCATCTGCCTGGTCCGCAAAAGGAGAAATTCCACCCCCTCCTGCTCATTATGCATAGCTAGCTGCCTCTGTCCCTTTCCATGGTTTGCAAACTCCCAGGTGTCAGGTGTTGATTTGCACTGTTGCAAAGGTGTTGCATTGCGTGCTTGTGTTGCTTTGCAGTTGTATTGTTTTGCAAAATTCTTCACACCTGCTCCGCCCTTTGCATGTTTGCAAAGGTGTTGCTTTTCAGTTGTGTTGCTTTGCAAAGTTCTTAGCACCTGCCCCGCCCTTGCTCTCATCAGCTGTTTGTCGGGGCTGGGAGCTTTGTGCGTGGGCGGCAAGCTCTGCTGAGAGATACACATTAAGGTTGGGGGGGACCCCTTTCAGGGTCCATATCTCAGCCCCCCCTGACCCAATCTTTACAAAACTCGGGGAGTCTTTCAATATACGTCCTTTGAAGCTCTGCTGAAAGTTTGGGACCTCTAAGCCCAAAAATGCCCCCCCCAGAGCCGCGGAAAGGCGCGGTTGTGTTTTTAATGGCTTTATTCGGCCGAATTTTTTTTCCGAACTTTGAATTCCCGCCGAATTGAACGGATCCGAAGTGGGGGAGTTCGGACTTCGGCACGTACCGAACCCACAAGGGCCAAATTCGGCCGAATCCGAACTGTACCGATTTTTTTTTTTTGACAGCCCTAGAGAGACGCTGCCACGCTGAGTAGGCAATACTGACCTAGATGGATTGATGATCTGACTGAGTATCAGGCAGTTTCATGTGTTCATATGTGAAATGACCTGTTTCTGGTGTTAAAGGAACAAATGACTTGGAATCACTGCTGGCAATGGAAATGGACAAAACAAAAAGACCCACGACAGCAACATGTCAGTCAGTCAGTCAATCAGTCTTTATTTCGATACGAAATCAGCTCCATATATAAAAAAAGACTATGATTAACAGATGATACATTTAAATCAAAAGAATAAGTTATAAAAGAGGGGTGATGCAATCTATGGAGTACAATTGGTAGTCTCAGCTTGCCGTTTGCATATCCCACTCGCCTGGAGGCAAAATCTGGCAACCTGGATGGTTATCTCCCGGGTAGAGTCTGTGAGAAGA
Source organism: Euleptes europaea (assembly GCF_029931775.1). NCBI lineage: Eukaryota > Metazoa > Chordata > Lepidosauria > Squamata > Sphaerodactylidae > Euleptes > Euleptes europaea. Next base: position 10,995,079 of record NC_079325.1, on the reverse strand, counting down.
AGGGAAGCATTGGATTCCTCAGATCTTCCTGGAAAGACTGACAGGATGGGGACAATGTTCTGGGATCTAATATCATTCGAGAAAGGGCAGTGCAACAAGACATGTTCTATAGTTTCCACTATCCCTGTTTTGCAACATGTGAGAACAGAAATAAAAAGAGCATACTGGTACATCTCATGGGGGCTCCAGGCAGCCCAGAACTCAGTTTGAAAACCATTGTCCTACAGCACTGAAATGTACAATCCTTGATCCCCCCGCCACCCGTATCTTTCTTAGCTTGCCGTCCTTTAAAGATGTGGTTCGTTGACATGCAGAAAAGGTTTGCAGCTTATAAAGGGCAGGACAATTTCAAACTGATTCTTCTCTTCACATACGGCTCTCAGCCGCTTGCTCCTATTAATAACTAGGAGCTGTATGCAGGAAGGTTTCCGTAGGCAATGTCATGTGTGGAACACTGACAAGTAACTCCGATTTATTTATTTAATAGCTATATGAGGCGGTGTTCTTGGGTGGAGTAAAGGGACTCCAACTCTTTGCATTTGGTCCTGTGGCACCGGTTTACACCAGCAAGGAATACGGCTGCTTTTTTTTTTTTTTTTTTTAAAGTGATGTGTATATATTAGTCTCCTAAAGCACCACGGACACTCATGACAGAACAGAAATCATCCTCTCATCTAAGAAGATGCAGAAGGAAGCCATCTCTTTTAGTGGAACTAATCCATCTCTCTGCCATGACTAGACCTTGTCCTTTTTGTGGAAAATCTACTTAGGACTCTCTCTGTGCATTTCCTTACTTGGGGTTGGATCCAGGCTGACGTTTTCTGTGGGCACCAGGACTTTTTTCCATGGAATGAGATTTTTCCACACACACACCACTTCTGATGGCAACTGAAAATGCCTCCTGAAATAATAAGAAAAGCCATGCTGGATCAGACCAAGGCCCATCCAGTCTAGCAGTCTATTCCCACAGTGGCCGACCAGGTGCCTCTAGGAAGCCCACAAACAAGATGACTGCAGCAGCATCCTGCCTGTGTGTTCCACAGCACCGAATATAACAGGCATACTCCTCTGATATTGTAGAGAATAGGTAGCTAGCTAGCTAGGTAAGAAGGAAGGAACATAACATAAGAAAAGCCATGCTGTGGTAGAACCTTTCCCCCTTTTACAATTTAAATGCAGAATACATTGATATGAGGGGTGCCTTCAAAAGTGTAGTTCCACACCTCCAATCTGAAGTGGACTCTCTATCTCAAGGTTTTCCTGCCTACATAGACAAAGCGTCTGCTTGACATCCAAACTGAGGGTTGATCTTTGATTGGTTGACTTGGCCAAACAAGCTCGCTGAAGAAGGCCCAACCCAGCAGAGATCCATCTCCTCTTTGTCTCCTTCTAAGAGGTCCCAGCCAAGGGTTGCCAACCTTCAGGTACTAGCTGGAGATCTCCAGCTATTACAACTGATCTCCAGCCAATAGAGATCAGTTCCGCTGGAGAAAATGGCCGCTTTGGCCATTAGACTCTATGGGATTGAAGTCCCTCCCCTCCCTAAACCCCACCCTCCTCAGGCTCTGCGCCTAAAACCTCCCACCGTTTGCCAAGAAGGACCTGGCAAACCTATCCCAGCTCCTGTGGGGATGTAGGACAACCATACTGGTGTGTGACAGTTGACGGTTGGGAGATTCATGAAATAGTTACTTGTTTTCTCAGCTCCTACTGGCAATATACCCTTTCTCCCTCATGTCCCGCTGGAATATCATCAGCCTGTATCCGTCTCTAAGATGTAATGTTGAGGCTATTTTTGTTTGCTTATTTTAATTATCATTTCTTTCCTTGGATCGGCAGTCCCATAGGGGAGACGGCGGCTGTGGTAATAGGATTATGTGGACTGTTTGCTAATGCACATTTGTGTATGTGTGCATGCCACTTTCCCTCACATATACATTCTCCCCCGTTCTCTCTTTCATTCTCTGTCTCTGAATTTCTTCCAGAAAATTGATTTCTGTCTCTTCCTTGGCACTCGCCTTGGTGTCAGAGGGTGTCGGGAGACCTTCTTTTCTTGTCCCCCTTCCCAAGCAACAAAACCTCTACAAGGCAACCAAGCTTAAGCAATTGTTGCCTCGCTCACTTTTCTTGTTAATGAACGGGGAATTGAAGCCCGTTCAAAGCCTGCTGAGAGAAACTAACATAAGCGGCTGCTTGGGAGCAAAATGACTTTTTTTGGCCGTTAATGCGTGTGAGGTTTTAATTTTTTTGTCCCTCTTCTGTTGCACACCTTTTGATCACATGTTCAAAAAATTGAATGCATGGGAGACAAGGTGCGCCGTTGCTCTGCCTCTGACGGGTGGAGGCGGGTGGAGGTGGGTGGAGGTAGCGGTGACTGGACTAGAAGAGCACGTGTTCTTCTTGCCAGGCTGTCGAGCAGAGAGGGTGGAGACAGAGGAGGGTGCGGGAGTGGGGGAAGAGAGGGAGAGAGAGGCATGGGGTCTGCAGGGGCTGGGCAGTCTCCCTTCAGGGAGTTGACCCGGGCACTGAAAACTCACCAGCAAACTCTGGGAACTGTTGCAAAGCTTCCTTTTAAAATGGGTCAAAGCAGCAGTTGGAAAACCCGGAAAAGTATCGAAAGGAGGTGGGTTGATCACATGCATGGGAGTCAGACGTGAGTTTTGACTTTAGAGATTTGCAACATTCGCGGGAGAATCACTGAAAAACAACAACGGCCATGCGTTTTCAACCTCTATAGGGCCAAGCTGGAATGAGTGGTTTTCTTCTGGAGCTTTTTTTCAGCTATCGAAAAAGTATGCCTCCTTCAGTGTAGCCTAGGAGAGTGGGGTTTAGGGAGGGGAGGGACCTTGGTAGGATATCATGTAATGCAGTCCACCTTCCAAAGTCACCCTTTTCTCCAGGAGAAGTGGAATAATACATGTTTTAAATAAATAAAGAATAAACAAGAGATTTATGTAGGGTTTCCAGGTCCCTCTTTGCTACGGGCGGGTGGTTTTTGGGGCGGAGTCTGAGGAGGGGAGGGTTTGGGGAGGGGAGGGACCTCAATGCCATAGAGTCCAATGGCCAAAGCAGCCATTTTCTCCAGGTGAACTGATCTCTATTGGCTGGAAATCGGTTGTAATAGCAGGAGATCTACAGCTAGTACCTGGCGGGTGGCAACCATAGATTGATGTAATCTGGAGATGGGTTGTAATTCCGGGAGATCTCCACCCCCCACCTGGAGGCTGGCAACCCTCTCTGTTTCCTTCATGTCCTATAGGCGGCTTTCTTTTGGATAACCCCATGCATATCCTCTTTCCTGGCCGTAATTTCATCTTGATTTTCTCACTCTCTTCGCTCTCCCATAATAACCTGTCCCCTGTCATACCTGGAAATACCACTCACCAGCCAAGAGGAGGCAAGGGATCTCCTAAGGGACCTTGGCGCACAGGCCTCTTAATTCTACAGGTACAAATCACCTTGCCGGTTGCGCTGTTGCCAAGGCAACTAACCCTCCTTACTTTATGGCCTCCTGGCCCACTAGAGTCTTGCAATCAGTTTCCTGTCCTGCCCAGCCAACACTTCCTTACGCCCCATTTCTGTTTCTCTGTCCCTGGTATGTACGCCCTTCCCAATCTCTCTCTCTCTCTCTTTCTCTTTCTCTCTCTGTTTCTTTATTCTCCCTTCCTCCCTCCCAAGGCTATTATGCCGCTCGTATGAATGAATGATTGCTGAAAGAGAAGACCAAAATTGTTTAATAAAGAAAGAAGGAGCCGGCGACGTCTGCTGTTCACCAATGTGTAAAATGTACAGTAATAAAGCGCACCACACTAAATGAATTATGGTGGGGGGAGGGAACACAAATTACTGATTTGTCAAATGCTATTAGCATTTGCATCTGTAGAAAGAACAAGAATCTATATCAGGAAATTTCTCTCTCTCTCTCCCCCGTCCTTTTTCCTTGTCCCCCTCTCCTCCTTTTGTGAAGCTAATACCATCTCCTTGTAACAGTTGGTTTTTCGATGTCTTGAATGAATAACTGAAATGGGGGCGGGGGGGGGAGAAAGAAGCAAGACGTTCTCCCAAGAATCGTTTTTCACCGTGTCAGGGTATCAAGGTAATGTGTTACTTTTTTGTGTGAACTTCAGATGGGTTCCTGTATGTGAGTGAAAGTCTCATTTCCTCTGACTAGATTAATGATCTCTTATTCCATGAGCAAAAGGAGATGGAGGAGAATGAAAACCAGGAGGGATGTAGCAGAAAAAAATCCTCGTCAAGAATTTATTTGCTACTTTGGAAAGGCGGGATTGATGGTTGCTGTCGGAGCAGGAATCGCTTAAGGGAGGCCTTTCCCTCCTCGCCCTCTTGACCTTTTGCCTAAGGAAACCTCAGCAGTGTCTTGGCCAAGACATGCCTAGAAATAGGAAATATCTAACCAGGTTTGAAAGAGAAAGAACCACAGTTTCAGTGGCAAACCTACAGGGCTGAGGCAGTGTAGACATAGGCCGTTTATGCTTGGTAATTAGCAGCGTGTTCCAGGCTGAAGTGTCCCGCATATTTTTTTTTATTTCTTCAAGCTGAACCGTCATTCTAGACATCACTGCAAAGCCGGCGCATACCTGCTTCGCATTTCGTAAGAGCCCCTTTAATGCGACTTATATTTGCTCCGCCCCTGCATCAAAGCATTCACTGAAGGAAGCATGCAGAATCACAGCCACAATGGCTATTGCTAATGGTTATGCAAATGAAGGAACAAAGGAGCAGACGTGTGTGTGTGGGGTGGAATTTGTTTGACTTTTTCCTCTTGCATCGGGACCGTCAATAGTTGTTTTAAAGGTCAGATTTAAAAAAAGGAGCTTTGAGCGAGCATCAAAATCGACCCTGCATAAATGGCCATAGAGATCAGATTTTGTTGTAAACATTAAGGACAGAAAATATTTATTTAGGTGACAATTACAATTTTTTTTTAATCTTCATGGGAGGGGGTGTTTGAGTTTCCTGCCTCAGCTTCTAAAATATCTCTTGGGTGGCAATCTAAAAGGAATGTGTTGTTTATCATATTTCTATTTTGGCCTTCCCCCAAGGAGCTCAGGTGACAGTTCATTCTCCCTTCCTCCATTTTGCTCTGCACATCGATCCTGTGAGGTAGTCTAGGCTGAGAAAAAGTGACCGGCCCAAGGCCACCCAAGGGGTTTCATTGACTTAGGGTGGATTTGAACCTAAATTTCCCAGTCCCTGCTCTAACCACTACATGCACTGTGTCCATTTATGCATGGGAGGTTTTGCCTTGGGTTTGCTGCTCTCTAGATGCACATTTTCCCCATCCGAATTCTCAAAACTCTGCATGGGGGCTTATTTTTTAGTTTTGAGAATTTGGATGGGAAAAACGTGCATCTAGAGAGTGGCAAATCCAAGGCAAAACCTCCATGCATAAAAGTCACACTTTATTTGATTCTGTTTTCAACTGCTTTTGTTAATCACAGGTGATTGGATCCAGCCAACTTTTTTCACTCAATATTTCCTAATTTGACAAGCTTTAGCATCAAAAATTTATCTTTGAGATCATTCCCATGGCTGAATTTGTTGGTCCCCCATTTGCACATTAAAAAACAGTAATAATGATCATGAATGATTAGGGTTGCCTGCTCTGGATTGGGAAATACCTGGAGATGTTGGGGGAGGAGCCTGAGGAGGGCGGGGTTTGGTGAGGGGAGGGACTTCAGTGAGCTATAATGCCGTAGAGTTCACCTCCCAAAGTGGCCATTTTCTCCAGGTGAACTGATCTCTGTTGCCTGGAGACCAATTGTAATAGCAGGAGATCTCCAGCCACCAGCTGGAGGTTGGCAACCCTATGATTAATATGTTGTATTTGTGTAGTGCTTTCTGTAAACATTCAAAGCACTTCATATACATTGTCTGAGTGATCTTTACGAGCTAAAGGGCATGCTTGGTGTGTCACACTCTCCCTCGGCAAAATTTAGCATCCAAAGCCTTTCTTAATTGCTGTAGAGATTCAGGAATTAAATTGCTGCTTGACTCTCATGTTAAAAACCCCAAACAAGCCTTGACTTCATGGTTTCTTCTCAGCATTCCTGAAACCCATCTGAGATATTTAGCCACACTGATGCAGATTGGCTGGAATTGAGAGAGAAAAAACATCCTCCCACTTCGAATTGACTGAATAGTTCTATAATTTATAGTTCATGGGGATTAAGAGTCCCACACACAGAGAGATGCAATTAAGCCAAACGTATTTTAGGCTAGATGAACCCGGCAAGTAGAGGACCTCACATGCAGTTTAGCATGAAATTAAATTTGCACTCTGACACACTCCAGACCGTCCCCACATTATGCGAGGTCCTTTCTTCATCAAGAGAGCTAATATAGCATATTGAATGAGCCGTGAGCTCAAAAGTCCCCTGTTTCAGCGTCACGTCGGCTACAAAGCAGAGCATTGAACTTTCAGACAAACGACGCAGGATGCAGACTTTACAAGCGGAACTGATAATTTGGCCCTAAACTGTAACTTGAGGTTAGCCTGACAAGAATTAGGGCCGCTGTCCTCAGCACTGAGGTAGGGTGACCCCTTCACCATATACACAATTTCTCCAGTTGGATATGCCCCCCTCAGAGCTGTCTTAAACCTTCTACAGAGAAAAGGTAGGCCCAGTATGGTACTTGTTTTATTCCCTTGTCTGTGTGTGTACATTCCATTTAGTTGCAAACAACTTGTGGGATTTCTCTGGTGGTCTCCCATCCAAGTAGTAGCAAGGGCCAACTTTTCTTAGCTTCCAAGGTCTGACAAGATTGGGCTAGCCTGGGCCATCCAGGTCAGGGTTACATGTCACATGAAGCTGCCTTATACTGAATCAGACCCTTGGTCCATCAAAGTCAGTATTGTCTTCTTGGACTTGCAGTGTCTCTCCAGGGTCTGAGGCAGAGGTCTTAACCATCACCTACTTGCCTAGTCCCTTTAACTGGAGTTGCCGGGGATCGAACCTGGGACCCTCTGCATGCCAAGCAGATGCTCTACCACTGAGCCACGGCCCCTCCCATCATATGTGTGTAAAGTGCCATCACATCGCAGCTGACTTATGGCAACTCCAGTAAGGGGTTTTCAAGACAAGTAGAACCAGAGGTGGTTTTCCATTGCCTTCCTCTGCTGAGCCTTCCTTGGGGGTCTCCCATCCGAGTACCGACCCTGCTTAGCTTCAGGGATTTGATGAGACAGGGCTATGCCATGCTGCCTTCCCTCCCTTTATTCCCCTACCACGTCTTAAAACATTCCAGAGTTTTGCCCTTCCAATCGGAGCACAGAGGGAAAGAGGTTATCCCTGCAGCTGCTTCTAGGGCCAAATCGCATACCTAGATTTTCAGTGATTGAATGGCAGCTCATATGTACTTTTAGCCTTTAAACTGGAATGGCCTCCGTTCAAATCCCTTTCGAATTATGAATGTCAGTCTGCATTAGGGATGCTAGCTCTGGGTTGGGAAATACCTGGATATTTGGGGGGTGGAGCCTGAGGAGGGTGGGGTTTCGGGAGGGGAAGAATCGGGTATAATGCCATAGAGTCCACCTCCCAAAGTGGCTGTTTTTCTCCAGGTGAGCTGATCACTGTCTCTTGAAGAGCACTTGTAATCCCAGGAGATCTCTGGCCACCACCTGGAGGTTGGCAACCGTACTCTGCATCTTTGGGTCGCTCAGTTCAGATATAAGCACAAAATACAATTTGCTGTGACGTGACAGAGGAATTGCCTTCTCCCTCATACACTCAGTTCGTAATCCTGTTCACCCGTTACAGTGAACACACGTACAACCTATAGGGGGTTAGGGATGCCAGGTCCCTCTTCACCATCTGCAGGAGGTTTTGGGGCAGAGCCTGAGGAGGGCGGGGTTTGGGGAGGGGAGGGACTTCGATGCCATAGAGTCCCATTGGCAAAGCGGCCATTTTCTCCTAGGGAACTGATCTTTATTGGCTGGAGATCAGTTGTAATAGCAGGAGATCTCCAGCTAGTACCCGGAGGTTGGCAACCCTATAGGGTATGCACTTGTTTGTAAGAAAGATCCAGCATGCATTCACATTACAAAGGAAACCTGGGATCAGTACTTGGATAAATGCTGGATTTCAATCATGCTGTGAGGATAAATTGGCATGGAATGGACCGATTATGCTGCTCTGATCTCCTCAGAATCAGGGCAGGATAAAAATATAATGAATAATAAAATCTCACAGCACTGTTATTTATGTTTTGAAGAGGATTATGTGAAACACTTTCAACACTTTGACATAGGACAGATAAATGCTGAGTATTAACATGTTGGACATGATCAGAAGAAGCCATTTTTTTAAAAAAACAACTTCTAAGTTAGGAAATGTTTGCATTTCTTTTGCCTTTGTGAACAGGAAGGCCTGAATCTGTAGGCAAAGAACGTTCTCGCCTGACTTGGCTGTTTGTCCGAAATTCTTCCCAGGGCTTAATTTATTTCTCATTTGCTAAATTACTCCAAAGTGGCAGTGAAAATACTCAAGACTTTCTCCCGCAAATTCTTATTTGAGTAAATAATTGCTTAAGTCACAATAATTGATTGACGAAATGGTTTAGTGGACTCATTAATTAGACAGAGCCCTATAATTTTCTTATTAACTGCTGCCTAATAAATTAATTGTCTTATTAGCAAAGATGGACTTCAGATATGACATTAGGCGTTAAAGCTGAACTCCTGAGGATCTTTAATAGGTGGAGGGGGGGGGAGAGAGAGAGAGAATGCTAAGCTCAGTTTAACAACATAGCATAGGCTTGTTTGGGGATCCTGTCCAATACTTTAGGCTATTTACATTTGTATAAAAGTTATGTTTCATCATGAAAGGCTCTAGGTTATTAGAACAAGTGCTTGTACTTCAAAATATGAATGTGTGTCAGTTCTTATAACTGTGTTTTGTAACTTGCCAGTTTTAAAAGCTCTTCACTGGCTGATGATTTGGTCCTGGATGTCATTCAAAATGCTGGTTCTTACTTTAAAAGCCTACAACATGCAGGGGTTTTTAAAAATAATTTTAGTTAAATTTTTAACAAAACATACAATATAAAAAGAAAAAAAGAAAAAGAAAAAAAAGAAATATAAAGTACAATAATATTAAAAGAAAAAAAAGAATTATTTATACAACATATTCAATTCATTCATAATCAATTTAAGTATCCAATAATACCCTTTCCCCAACACCTACCGAAAGAAACATGCAGGGTTGCCAGCTCTGGGTGGGAACATTTCTGGAGTTTTGGGGATAGATCCTGGGGAAGACAGGGTTTAAGGAGCGGAGGAAGCTCAGCAGAGTATAATGCCCTGAGGTTAGGGTTGCCAACCTCCAGGTGGTGGCTGGAGATCTCCCGCTGTTACAACTGATCTCCAGCCGACAGAGGATCAGTTCACCTGGAGAAAATGGTTGCTTTGGCAATTGGACTCTATGGCATTGAAGTCCCTCCCCTCCCCATAAACCCGTCCTCCTCAGGCTTCATTCCAAAAACTTCCCGCCGGTGGCGAAGATGCACCTGGCAACCCTAGTCATCATGAGACTTTGTTTAAATTGAAATTTGAAGTGAATTTTGAGCTTCTGGCTCTGGCAGAATACCTGAGGAATTCTGAGGGAAGCCAGAGAGAGAGAGAGACAGAGAGAGTCTTTTGATAAGATGCAGCAGTGTATTTCCATACATCCCTAGATAACATGAGGCCTCTGCTTGAGCCATAAGCAAAGCATACATTTTCGAAATCTAGTTCCAGCTGAGAACTTCCTTCTGCCAAACTCCCTATAATAGCCATCGGCAAGGCTTGAGGTACAACAGACAGCCGCCTCCCGCTGTGCCTAACCAGAGACCTCACTACAATTATATTTTATCTGACATTTGTATTAGCTTTTTGGTTGTTGCTCTAAGCGGCTTTGGTTGCAAAGCAGGGTCAAAATACAACAAAGACATAAATAGTGAACATTGCTTTTTGTAGAACGAAGTGTGGAAATGGCTTGTCACCAAACACACTGCTCTGGAAAAGGAGTGAAAAAATGCAATTATGGTTTTTTGTGCTGTGCCTCATTGGCAAGATTCAGAGGCCAGGATATCTCTGTGATGTTTATCACTGTGTCTAGGCTCTATCGCTTGGTACTGCAGGGCTGGCATGATGGAACATTGCTCCATCAAATTCTTTGCATTTGTTGGTGGTGTATTCATGTGGGGCTAAAGTAGGGTTGCCAACCAGCAGGTGTAACTGGAGATCTCCTGCTATTACAATTGATCTCCAGCTGATAGAGATCAGTTCACCTGGAGAAAATGGCCGCTTTGGCAATTGGACTCTATGGCATTGAAGCCCCTCCCCCCAAACCTCACCCTCCTCAGGCTCAGCTCCAAAAAACTCCTTCTGGTAGTGAAGAGGGACCTGGCAACCCTAGGTTAAAGCCAGGAGATTGTGGGCTGAGTGTAACTTATGTGGGATTTTGAGGAAACAGCTGAGAGAGGAGTTTTGAGTGCCATCTTGACAGAAATTATGCTTCTGAGTCATGGCCACAAGCCATGCTGAAAACCAGCCTCCCCAACCCTTAGGGCTGCCGGGTCCCTCTTTGCTACGGGCGGGAGGTTTTTGAGGCGGAGCCTGAGGAGGGCGGGGTTTGGGGAGGGTTGGGACTTCAATGCCATAGAGTCCAATTGCCAAAGCAGCCATTTTCTCCAGGTAAACTGATCTCTATCGGCTGGGGATCAATTGTAATAGCAGGAGATCTCCAGCTAGTATCTGGAGGCTGGCAACCCTAACCACCCCTCACCAAGGCCCCATTGTCTCAGAAGTTCATACAGTCCATTTTGACCATCAACCATCGCCATGTAGTTCATTATCCATCTCTCCCTCATTCTTTGCAGATGACTAGTTCAGTAGTTTAATTTCAGGAGGCTTTCAAGGGGGCTGGCAGAGCGCTGCTTTCATTCCCTGTGGGTCTGAGTGTGCTTGCTTGTTTATTATATTATTTAGCCTGTGTGAAGAAACTGTATTACTTGACCTTTTCAGTTGATTTTATACTGTTCCTATATATCTAAGTCATCTAAAGGGCTTCTAGAAAACCAAAAGTTGGGATAATTAAAAAAAAACACACACACACAAATAAATAGCATACTCCCGAACAGTGTAAAGCACTGGTGGGGGAGGGGCTCTCGCATAAGGGACTCATACTGTTGGAGCTAAGAAGTAACTCTCCATAAGATTGCCCCGTTAACCTCTGTTGCATCACGGTAGCAGGTAAACGGGAGATGCTGGTGACCTGCTGTCTGCTTCACAGTACTGCCACCACTTCAAATGGCCAGAGATGGAATTGCAGCTAGCAACTCAGTTTTTTTTAAAAAATGTGTCACAGAGGGCCAACAGGAGGTAGTAGAATCCCATCTGGTCCTATAATGCTGATAATTCTGGCTTAGGATTGCCAATTCCAGGTTGGGAAATTCTTGGGGTTTTGGGGCAGAGCCTGGGGATGCCAGGGTTTGGGGAAGGGGAGAGACCTCACGGGGGTATAAAGTCATGGAGTGTACCCTCTATTTTTTCCAGGGGGACTGATCTTTGTAGATCAGCTGCTATCCAGATCAGACTGATCTTTGGAGATCAGCTGTTATTCCATGACGTCTCTAGGCCCCATCTGGAGTTTGGCAACTTTACTCTGGCCTGACTTGTCGTCAAGCATCAGTCTTGAATGATTACTTATTCCTTGTATCTTTCAACAGAAATCCAGGGAATTCTATAATTTACAAATTTGCAATGCCATGCATACTATGCACATCTCCACTGCCTTGCAAGTTCACGGCCTTCCAGATGCTCTTGATCTGTAAGGCTGCCAATCTCCAGGTAGTAACAGGAGATCTCCTGCTATTACAACTGATCTCCAGCCGATAGAGATCAGTTCAGCTGGAGAAAATGGCCACTTTGGAAATTGGACTTTATGGCACTGAAGTCCCTCCCCTCTCCAAACCCCACCCTCCTCAGGCTCTGCCTCAAAAAACTCCCGCTGGTGGCAAAGAGGGACCTGGCAACCCTGTGTGTCTGAAAGTTGTCTCATAATGGGGGGGGGGGTACATTCAGTGGTTCTGCGAACAAGGATCTGAAGTTTATGCAAACAACGCTTCTTGACACTCACATGCTTGTAAGAGCCAGGGATGGCTTTACTAGAGTGATGCTTCCGGGAAGGAAGGCCACGTGTCTAATACAAGGTTTTATATTAAACAAAAATAAATTTCCTTCTAATGTGGGTTTTCAGACAGGTTGTCCTAATATATTAACTTCTGTCTGTGTTTTGAATACTCAATTTCACGGTGAAATGAGTTCTTAATAATATATTTACCACCTGGGAGAAATCTCCCAGCCATCTGAAAAGGGATGGGGGAATTTAGTGCCTCCAAACGAAGATTGGATTTTATTTATATATTTATTTCATCCCTGGCCTTCCACCTTTCCCCTTCTTAACAGAGAGCAGAGACCCTTTTCTAAATGCCTGTGATTTCTAGTGAGCGACTATGATCCTCAAAATGGAGGATCCACCATTGAAGGGCAATACAAACAATCTAAAGATGATATTTGGGGACCAGGCAGAAGTTGGAAAGCCAGTATGGAAGGACCGGACAGATGTGGAAGGGCCTAAACATGGGGTATTCCTTTTAATTAGGAGGAATATTCTGGTATGAAGTTAGGGTTGCTAGTTCCCTCTTCACAACCAGCAGTATGTTTGGGCGCGGAGCCTCAGGAGGACAGGGGTTGAGGAGGGGAGAGACTTCAGTGCCATAGAGTCCAATTGCCAAAACAGCCATTTTCTCCAAGTGAACCGATCTTTATCGGCTGGAGATTTGTTGTAATAGCAGGAGATCTCCAGCTAGTACCTGGAGGTTGGCAACCCTGTATGAAGTACAGTATAAAATAAGAAGTACCAAAAAAAGTGCATTGGAGGGCAACCAAGGCGAGTAAGGGGTTGGGGCTTTTGAACAAGGCAAGGCTAGAGAGTAGGGTTGCCAGCCTTTCCGGTGGTAGCTGGAGATCGCCCGCTATTACAACTGATCTCTAGCTGTCAGAAATCAGTTAGTTTTTATATGCCGACTTTCTCTACCACTTCAGGAAGAATCAAACTGGCTTACAATCACTTTCTCTTCCTCTCTCCACAACAGACACCTTGTGAGGTAGGTGGGGCCGAGAGAGTTCTGAGAGAACCATGACTAGCCCAAAGTCACTCAGCTGGCTTCATGTGGAGGAGTGGGGGATCAAACCCGGGTCTCCAGATTGGAGTCCACTGCTCTTAATAACTACTCCACTCTGGCATAATTTCACACCCCCATTCTCATCCCGAAAGCAACCATCCCCACCCTGGCCATCCTGTGACACATCTCTGAAGGTATTCATGTCATCTGCCATGGTCTGATTTGAAAGCCAAGATGGTGTTTGTGCTTTGCAGTTATATTAGCAAAACATCGTTGTCTGGCAATATGCTCCAGCAGTTCAGAAATAGACCACGACAGCTGCAGGGTTTGAAGTGGGCAGGCTGTTAGCACCGTGTGGTTCTGGCTTGGCCTGTCACGTTCTGTCTTTCTGCTTGAGCAGAATTCCCACCCAGAGAGCACTGGATCATCCAGTTTAAATAAGCAAATGAACAAAAAAGGTCCAATGGCGAGACATCCTGATTGTACCCATTGTATTGTATCAGATTTGTTTTCCGTTTTTCCAGTGCCAAGTTTAGGAAAGGCAACAAGCGAAGGAATAAGGACATAAGAAAAGCCATGCTGGATCAGACCAAAGCCCATCAAGTCCAGCAGTCTGTTCACACAGTGGCCAACTGGGTGCCTCGGGAAGCCCACGAACAAGATGACTGTAGCAGCACCATCCTGCCTGTGTTTCACAGCACCTCATATAACAAGCATGCTCATCTGATCCTGGAGAGAATAGGCATGCATCATGACTAGTAGCCATTTATACTAGTAGCCATGGATAGCCTTCTCCTCCATGAACATGTCCTCTCCCCTCTTAAAGCCTTCCAAGTTGGCAGCCAACAACACATCCTGGGGCAGGGAGTTTCACAATTTAACTATGTGTTGCGTGAAGGAATACTTCCTTTTATCTGTTTTGAATCTTTCCCCCCCTCCAGCTTCAGCAGATGACCCCGTGTTCTGGTATTATGAGAGAGGGAGAACAGCTTCTCCCTGGCCACTCTCTCCATACCATGCATAATTTTATAGACCTCTATCATATCTCCCCTTAGCAGCCTAATAGTCAACAATTATGTTAAACTATGGGAATTAATTAAAAAAGACATGATATCGTGGTCTAATAAAAAAATTTCCTTTTTGGGCCGTATTTCAGTAGTTCAAATGAATATTTTACCAAGACTGTTGTTTCTATTTCAGAATTTACCAATTGTAACACAAACAAAATATTTTAATGTATGGAGGAATGACTTGTTGAACTTTGTCTGGCAAGGGAAAAAATCCAGAATTGCCTACAAATATTTGGTTGACTCTAAAGAAAGAGGAGGATTTGCTCTTCCTAATTTTAAATTATATGCAAAAGCATCGGCTTTGGTATGGCTAAAGGACTGGATACAATTAAAGAATATACGTTTATTGGATTTAGAAGGTTTTGATAATAGATTTGGGTGGCATGGTTACTTATGGTATGATAAACTTAAAAATCATACGGCTTTTCAACATCATATTGTGAAATCCTCTTTAATAAAAACTTGGTTAAGATACAAACATCTCTTAGAAATCAGAACGCCTTTATGGATCTCTACACAAGAAATGTTAACATTACGACTATTGAGACCATCTCAATTTGTAACTTACCAGGATCTTCTGTTATAGGAAAATAATAAATGTGCCCTAAAAGATCAGGAAGATTTAAAAGAACATTTGACCTGGTTCCAATATCATCAGATAAAATCTGTATATAAACACAATATGAAAATAGGTTTCACCAAAGACAAATCAATTCTACAACGAACGTTATTGGAGAATAATGACCATCGAATCTCAAAGATGTACAAGATGTTGTTGATATATACAGAACAAGATCAAATTAAACCTACGATGATAACTTGGGCACAGACATTGGGTTACAATATTCCTTTGAATAGATGGGAAAGACTTTGGTCAAGAGACATGAAATATATACTTTCACAATCGTTAAGAGGGAATATTTACAAGATGATCTATAGGTGGTATTTAACACCAAAAAAGTTGGCTAAAATGTATAAAACAATGTCACCAAACTGCTGGAAATGTCAAGACGAGGTTGGTTCCTTTCATCATGTTTGGTGGCTATGTGAAAAAGCTAAGAACTTTTGGGATATGAACTACAATGAACTAAGACTGATCTTACAAAAAAATATCCCTAAAACTCCGGAAATGATGTTGTTAACTATTATACCGGAATCAATATTGACTCAGAGATCCTTTTTAATATATGCCACCATAGCTGCAAGATTGGTATATGCAGCAAAATGGAAATTGTCAGAGGTGCCGGATAAGACCGACTGGATAAATAAAATGTTGGAACTAGAAGAAATGGCTAAACTTACAGCATTAGTAAATCAGAAGGAAAATATGGAATTTGTGGGAGAATGGGAGGCTTGGACAACATATTGTATAAATGAATTTAATTTGGGAAGTATCAAAGGTTATGTTTTGAGCTAATTGAAGTGATAAAGTAGAAATAATGATAAACTTAGTTTTTAAGACCATGAGATATGTAATTAAATATATAAATGACATATAATGAATTAGAATTTGAATGCAAAGGAGAGAATTGAGATACTAAAGAGATAGAGGAGGGAGAGGGGAAGTCAATAAGTAAGAACTATAATGATTAGAGGAAAATGGTTTATGTTGTATGATTTTGTTGATTGGAGGACTGATGTTAATGTGATCTAATTAGAAAACAATTAAAAAAATTAAAAAAATTGAAGCTCTGCAATATCCTTTTTTAGGTGTGGTGACCAGAACTGTATACAGTATTCCAAGTGTGGTCTTACCATAGATTTGTACAAGGACAGTATGATAGCTGCAGTTTTATTTGGGGAGATTCATCTTCAAAAATCATTCTGAGAAAGAGTGGTGTGCTTGTGGTCTCCAAATGAATAAAGTGGGACCTTGACTCTGGGTTTTCCATACCCAGAACCTACGTTCTGATTGTCCGCTGATTCTTTTTAATGCAGTGTTCAGGCAGTGAGTTGGAGACAGACTAAATTCACCCCTAACGGAAGGCAAGATTGTCTTTCCACCAGTTCCTTCTTCATACTTCAGACCTCTGATTTGCCTCTTATGTCATAGAAGCATAGAGTTGGAAGGGATCACCAGGGTCATCTAGCCCAATCCCCTGTACAATGCAGGAAATTTACAACTACCCTCCCCCACATCCCCAGTGACCCCTACTCTATGCCCAGAAGATGGCCAAGATGCCCTCCCTCTCATCATCTGCCTAAGGTCATAGAATCAGCATTGCTGACAGATGGGCATCTAGCCTCTGCTTAAAAACCTCCAGGGTTGCTTGCCACCTCCCGAGGTGTCATTCCTGGGGGGTTCCCTGTTCTGCAGGAACAGCATTTTGGAGTGATCAGTGGGCTTCAGTGGGAGAGGGGAAGGCAGAAACGTTCTATCCCACTGATGGAAGTGCCTTCCATTAGTGGATAATTCAGTCTGGATCGAGACCCGTATCTGCAAAGACCCTGTGCCCTTAATCACCTTTGCCACCTTTCATGCCCTACTAGCTTTTCCCCAGCTCAATATTAATTGGCTGTCTGCTTTCTTCTCTGACCTATTTATTAATCCCTTTCCTCTGGATCCGAATTTTAACAATTCCCCAATGGCCATGAATTCCCTGAGAGAATGAATAGCTACAGAGAGTGATACCAGCCTTTAAGCAAACTTGACCAGAGTACAGATGGTGGGATTTTCGGCTCCAGTCCCTGCATTGTTCTCATGACTTGTAAGAGCTCCACCAAAGAGTGAAATTTGGAAGCTTCTGGAATGATTTTGTGTATGTGTTAAGTGCCGTAAAGTCACTTCCGACTCATGAACACATGAAGCTGCCTTATACTGAATCAGACCCTTGGTCCATCAAAGTCAGTATTGTCTACTCAGACAGGCAGTGGCTCTCCAGAGTCTCAGGCAGAGGTCTTTCACATCACCGACTTGCCTAGTCCCTTTAAATAGAGATGCCGGGGATTGAACCTGGGACCTTCTGCGTGCCAAACAGAGGCTCTACCACTGAGCCAATCCATCTCTTGTTGGGTCTTCCTTTTTTCCTGCTGCCTTCAACCTTTCCTAGCATTGTTGTCTTTTCCTTGGACTCTTGACTTCTCGTAATGTGACCATTAAGAGAGGTAGAAGTAAACCTGGGTTCAAATCCACGCCTTTGCCATAAATCCAGCCTAGTATTCTTTAGACCAGTTTAGAGTCAGTCCATCTCATACTGGGACTTCCTCTTTTCCTGCTGCCTTCAACTTTTCCTATCGTTATTATGATTTTACTACAATGTAAAAGGGGAGGGGCTATGAGTGGGAGAGCCTTTGTTTTGCATGCAGAAGCTCCCTGATTCAATCCTCAGCATCCCCAGCATCTTCAGTTAAAAAGGATTAGGCGGTTGGTGTTGAGAAAGACCTCTGCCTGAGATCCTGGAGAGCCGCTGCCAGTCTAAGTAGACAATACTTTGATGTACCCATGGTCTGATTCAGTATAAGGCAGCTTTGTGTGTGTTCTGAGGAAAGGGGATTGGCATGAAAAGTCAATATATGTACCTCTGGTTCCAACCCATCACAGCTGCAAAGGAATGAATTTAGTATCTGGAAAGAGATATCATTAGTATATGATCATCAGATGCTTTTAATATTCCTCGCAGGTCACCCGTGTCACACTCAAATGACTCTCTGCTACATTTTGTTTCACGTACTTTGCGTATGGAGCTATCAACAGCAATAAATTGCCCTCGGCATGTTTGTACATGTCATTACAGTCTGAAGAATCAGGAGTCTTGCTGCTTGCATAATCGGTTATTTGCAGCCTAAATCATCTTTGCCATTGCTCCTTGCACAAGCTAGAGCTGGACAGAACATAAGGTCGTTTCAAGCATCAAGTATATAATGTATGCAGTCCTTTCTGGTAGCTTTCTTGGGAGTAGTTCCACAGGATGGGCAATATCTGAAACCTGAACCAAGAATCTCCTAATCAGAAAATGGCATCCAGACTCTTGAATTGCTTGGGATTGTGGGTTCTCAGATCTAGGGGCCCTCTGTGATTTCTTACACTTCCTGGAATCATAGAACCATAGAAACGTAGAGTTGGAAGGGTCCATACAGGCCATCTAGTACAACCCCCTGCTCAATGCAGAATCAGCCTAGAGCATCCCTGACAAGTGCTTGTCCAGCCTCTGCTTAAAGACTGCCACTGAGGTGGAGCTCACCATCTCCCTAGGTAGCTGATTCCACTGTCGAACAACTCTTACTGTAAAAAAAATTCCCCTGATATCCAGCCAGTACCTTTCCACCCACAATTTAAACCAATTATTGTATGTTCTTTCCTCTGCTGCCAACAGGAACAGTTCCCTGCCCTCCTCCTGTATGAAGGAGCAGGTCCAACCTAGGATGCAGAATGACTGCCAGCTGGTTGAAAGAGAATCCATCATTTTCCTGACACATTTGAGGGGTTTAGTGGAGGAAGTCTGACGCAAAGTGGTTGGGGAGCTGTATGTAAGCAGCTCACCTTAAGGCCAGTGGCAATCTTTTTCCCTGGGCCTGGGGCAAGTGTATTTGCACGTGGTGTTTTTTTGGAGTCAAGCAAAACTGTGTCCCCTTTCAAGACAGGTGTAGAAAGGTGTCACCTGGACCAGTTATGTGGTTTGGGTAGTGATTAATAACAGTCAGGCTCACTGTTTTCTAGAGGATGTGTGCCTTGGGAATAGTTTTAAAAAGGTAAAGGTAGTCCTCTGTGCAAGCACCGGGTCATTCCTGACCCATGGGGTGACGTCACATCCTGATGTTTACTATGCAGACTTTGTTTACTGGGTGGTTTGCCGGTACCTTCCCCAGTCATCTTCCCTTTACCCCCAGCAAGCTGGGTACTCATTTTACCGGCCTCGGAAGGATGGAAGGCTGAGTCAACCTTGAGCTGGCTACCTGAAACCAACTTCCATCGGGATTGAACACAGGTCGTGAGCGGAGCTTTTGACTGCAGTACTGCAACATACCATGCTACACCACAGGGCTCTTTGGGAATAGTTACCAGTTAGGAAATCTTCCTGTGCTCTATGCAACAAATCAAGGGTTATGAGTTTTTACTCATGGAGTAGGGGTCACTGGGGGTGTGGGGGAAGGGGAGGTAGTTGTGAATTCCCTGCATTGTGAAGGGGGTTGGACCAGATGACCCTGGTGGTACCTTCCAACTCTATGATTCATCATAGTCATGAGCTCAAATGACAGAAGGAATGCCCATGGACCTACCTATATTATAAGTATTAATCCATTTTATACCAGTTTTAACTATCATTAATTTCCTAAAAAGTCCTCAGAATTGCAGTTTGGAGAAGGAATTAAGAATTGTGTTAGCCCTCCACTTCCCGTGCATAGAAATTTTGAGGGCTTCTTATATAAAGGTGAAGACTTTAAAAGATTGACAAACTGGACAGGAGCAAGAAGCCTACGATAGAGGTTTGATATGCCACAATCAAGAGAAACTTCTTATGGACAAAAGGGGTCCTCCTTCTTGTTAAGCCTGTGGTAGGTTGCCAACCTCCAGGTGCTGCCTGGAGATCTCCCAAAATTACAACAGTTCTCCAGCCTACAGAGATCAGTTTCCCTGGAGAATACGGCTGATTTGGAGGGTGGACTCCAAACCCCACACTCCACCCTCTAATCTCGAGGAATTTCCCAATCCAGAGTTGGCAACCCCAGACTCTGGGCACTTTGGGAGTTTTGAAAACAGGTAGCAGGTACCACACAAAATGGCTGTCATTGGTGGCCGGGCCCAGGTAATCACAAAATGGCCACCATGGGGACCAATAAAAAAAATGTTGGGAAATTCCAAGCCACGTTTCATGCTGTAATGGATACAGCTGCTTCTGTTATAGTATTCTTGCTGTCTGAAACAAAAAAAAAGTTATCTAAAAAAGGGATCAATGAACATTTCAAATAAATACAGATGGAGGTGGAGTAGTAAGTAACTGAGGAGGGGGAAAACACAGGGAGGCATTAGGTAACCCAGTGTCTCCTAGCCTCACATCAAACACATGAAGCTCTCTGATACTGAGTCAGATCACTGGGTTGTCAAAGTCTGTATTGCCTACTCAGACTGGCAGTGGCCCTCCATGGTCTCAGGCGGAGGTCTTTCACATCACTTACTACCTGGTCCTTTATAGCTGGAGATGCTGGGGGTTGAACCTGGGACCTAGGGTTGCTAGGTCCCCCGCCACCGGTGGGAGATTTTGAGGGTGGAGCCTGAAGAGGACAGGGTTTGGGGAGGGGAGGGACTTCAATGCCATAGAGTCCAATTGCCAAAGTGGCCATTTTCTCCAGGTGAACTGATCTCTATCGGCTGGAGATCAGTTGTAATAGCAGTATTGCCTACTCAGACTGGCAGTGGCTCTCTCTCTGTGGTCTCAGGCTGAGGTCTTTCACATCACTTACTACATGATTCTTTTTAGCTGGAGATGCTGGGGATTGAGCTGAGACCTAGGGTTGCCAGGTCCCTCTTCACCACTGGCGGGAGGTTTTTGGGGCAGAGCCTGAGGAGGGCAGGGTTCTGGGAAGGGAGGGACATCAATGCCAATTGCCATAGATTCCAATTGCCAAAGTGGCCATTTTCTCCAGGAGATCTCTATCGGCTGGAGATCAGTTGTAATAGCAGGAAATCTCCAGCTAGTACCTGGCGGTTGGCAACCCTACTGGGACCTTAGGTGCTCTACAACTGTGCCGTGGCCCTCCCCTTCATATCCCGTTAGCATTACGGTCTGAATGTTGACCTATCATGAGGATTGCCAGGATAATACATTAGAAGTATTTGGTGGAACACTCTAAAATGCTATATAAATTATTATTAATCTCCCTCTCCGTGACCTGCATTACAATGCGCTTTCTCATCCCTCTCCATGCTCCTGTTCCCCTGTACCACTTATAATCACACTTTCCACTATCAATAACAATAAATAAATATGACAGCTCCCAATTGCCCTCCCTCTCCCAAACTGGCCATTGAAAATCATATGTATTATCTAAGCCTTCACCCCCGAGCCTCAGTTCAGTAGCAACCAGATTCCAAATGTTGCAGAGCTCATTCGGGCAATCTATTTCTGGCTGCTGTTTGGGGGGGGGGAGGGAACCAAATACAGCTGGAAACAGCTGCTATATAGCAAGCTCGAAATTTCAGCTTTCAAATGCATAGATGTAGCATGACCATCAATCTTTTCCTAGCGGCTCACGAGCTATCAGATGTTACCATCAAGTGGGAAAAGACCATTGCAAAGGCGCTTAGTTGGGGGAATGGGAGAAATGCTTTCTAGACCAATAAATGGTTGCTCGCTTGCGTTGGTCACAGACCAATGGCTAGATAAAATCTGATCCCTGATTAAATATGTCCCACAGTTAGCATCCCGGCCTTGTGATAAACAAACAGGAAGATTAAGCATGGGCAGAAGCTTGTGGGTTTACAGCTCAGGAAAGCATCCAGAAAAGATTTGGACAGTTTAGTCAATTTCTATTGCTTTTGCTTAAATGACAAATAAAACTTTTTCCTCCTGTTGATGCATTGCTTTTTCTCCTTAAAATAAACTTGCTGATCCTGGATGTGCTGATAAGAAGAAGAAGAAGAAGAAAAAAAACCAGCTGGCCTTTTTAAGACTAAAGTTGCTATCCTACACAGTTATTGGGTAGTAACTCCAACCAAGATGGACTTTCTCCTTCTCTGAATGGGATCATAATACTAAGTTTTGTTATTTGGGGATGTTTTTGGATATGGGCTAGGGTTGCCAGGTCCCTCTTCGCCAGCGTTGGGAGGTTTTTTGGGTGGAGCCTGAGGAGGGAGGGGTTTGGGGAGGGGAGGGACTTCAATGCCATAGAGTCCAATTGCTAAAGTGGCCATTTTATCCAGGTGAACTGATCTCTTATTGGCTGGAGATCAGTTGTAATAGCAGGAGATCTCCAGCTAGTACCTGGAGGTTGGCAACTCTATTGGCAACCCTAATATGGGCCCCAGCAGCATCTATAGCACAAAGTGCTTTCATCAGCATTGACTGTGTAAGCCCTTTTGGATAGAAATGATCTTGCCACAGATATCCATATTCTGGTTCCATCTTAGCTTGATTACTGTAATGCACTGGATGCAGGGCTGCCTTTGAAGACTGTTCAGAAAGTACACTTGCTCTGTAACATGGCAGCGAGATTGCTGACCTGCTGGAAACATATTCCCCCAGTTCTAAAAGAACTTCAATGCCTTCCAGTTTGATTCGGAGCAATCAAATTTAAAGTGCAGGGTGCTGGCTAATAAAGCCCTTCGTGTTCTGGAGATCAGCATACAGTTTGTTTGTTTTTACAATACTAGAATCACACACATTCCTTTCCAGATGAATTTGGATCCATCAGCCTCTGTTTGTTGAGCAGGAGCTGGTGCAGCTTTTGGTGGTGGAAAGTGCCGTCAAGTTGCAGCCACTTTACAGTGACCTGGTAGGGTTCTCAAGGCAAGAGACAAACCCTGCTGGTTTGCCACTGCCTGCCTCTGTATAGCAACACTGGATGTAAATGGTGTTCTCCCATCCAAGTATTAACCAGGCTCAGCCCTCCTTAGCTTCTCAGATCTGATATGATCCAGCTAGCCTGCAACATCCAGGTCAGGGCAGCCCTACTCTTACCTGTGAAATAAATTGAACACATGAGCACATGAAGCTGCCTTATACTGAATCAGACCCTTGGTCCATCACAGTCAGTATTGTCTGCTCTGATGGGCAGTGGCTCTCCAGGGTCTCAGGCAGAGAGATCTTTCACGTCACCTACTTGCCAAGTCCCTTTAACTGGAGATGCCAGGGATTGAACCTGGGACCTTCTGCATGCCAAGCAGATGCTCTGCCACTGAGCCACAGCCGCTCTCCTGGGATGACAACAGATCTCCAGGCAACAGTGATCAGTCCCCCTGGAGAAAATGGCCACTTTGGAGGAGGACCCTATGCCAAGCAGATGCTCTACTACTGAGCCACAGCCCCTCCCCACAAGATTGACACAAGATGGTGGGTGGGATCGGCCATGATTGATGGTCCGCGCTGTCAACATGGTAATGCAAGAGCAGTGCCATGCACAATTGACTCTATGGAGCCGTCTCTGTGTTACAGATCTTCTCAAGAACCCTCTGAGGATATTCTAAGGAACCTCGGTGTTCCCAGGACCCTTGCTGCCCTTGGATTTTCTGTGAGTGTAGGTTGACTGCTTAAGTTGGGGGCGCGTCAGAGAAAAATGTCTTGCTGCATTTTGGATCAAACAAAAACAGATGGAATTTGGCATTCCTTAGAATGAGTTGGAGGAGCCCTGTGGCGCAGAGTGGTAAGCTGCAGAAATGCAGTCCAAGCTCTGCTTGTGACCTGAGTTGGAACCCAACAGAAGTCGGTTTCAGGTAGTCGGCTCAAGGTTGACTCAGCCTTCTATCCTTCCGAGGTTGGTAAAATGAGTATCCAGCTTGCTGGGGTAAAGGGAAGATGACTGGGGAAGGCACTGGCAAACCACCCCGTAAACAAAGTCTGCCTAGTAAGCGTTGGGATGTGATGTCACCCCATGGGTCAATAATGACCCAGTGCTTGCACAGGGAACTAAAGGTAAAGGTAAAGGTAGTCCCCTGTGCAAGCACCAGGTCATTCCTGACCCATGGGGTGACGCCACATCCCGACGTTTCCTAGGCAGACTTTGTTTGCGGGGTGGTTTGCCAGTGCCTTCCCCAGTCATCTTCCCTTTACCCCCAGCAAGCTGGGTACTCATTTGACCGACCTCGGAAGGATGGAAGGCTGAGTCAACCTTGAGCCTGCTACCTGAAACCGACCTCCGTCGGGATCAAACTCAGGTCGTGAGCAGAGCTTTTGACTGCAGTACTGCAGCTTAACACTCTGCGCCACGGGGCTCCTCGCACAGGGAACTACCTTTACCTTTTACCTAGGAGGAGTTGGTACCTTTACTGCTGACTTGACTACCATCACTTTGAGGTTCAGTGCAAGGTTTGGATGCAAAGTGTGGAGATGAGCATAGAGATGTTTTTTTTTAAAAAAATACTAGAATCACACACGTACCTTCCCAGTGCCAATCTTCTCAAGAACCCTCTGAGAATATTCTAAGGAACCTCGGTGTTGAACACATGAAGCTGCCTTATACTGAACCAGACCCTTGGTCCATCAGTCAGTATTGTCTGCTCCAACCAGCAGCTGCTCTCTAGGGTCTCAGGCAGAGGTCTTTCACATCACCTCCTTGCCTAGTCCCTTTAACTGGAGATGCTGGGGATTGAACCTGGGACCTTCTGCATGCCAAGCAGATACCACTGAGCTACGGCCCCTCCCCTGTTCTCAGGACCTTAGTTAGACTATCGGGAGCTTAGATTTGATGCAGAGAACCCAGCCTTGCCTCTATCCTCAAGGTTGTTTTTCCCAGGTATGCTTCTGTTGCATACGAGTTTGGTGTGGGTTGACTCCCTCCCCACCCCCACTTTAATAATCTGAAAGGTCAGAATGCTTTAAATTGAAACTGTCTCTATTCACAGTCCATTTTCCATAAGTCATTTTACTTCTGATGTGACACGATATCAATAATAATATGGTTTCTTGCTGCCTGCTACAGTAGTTTATGGAAAGGAGTTTCAGAAAACATATTATTATAGAGAATAATGTATGGGCTGCGGGGAGACAAGGAAATAATTGCATGGAGAGGTCTTGGGAGCATCATAAAACCAGGAGTGGAGCTGGCTTGGTCTCCGGTGTCACAAGGTCCTCAAGTCTAAACTAATACTTAATAAATCACTACAGGCCATTACGCTTTATGGATTTGTATTTTTATTCACAGAAGGAGCCACAACAAGTAGAATTAGGCTGGGATGCAAATGCCAGCTGTCTTACAGGCCGTCAGGCATGAGGACTCTTTTTCCTCTTCCCTCTTTGGAAGTTGCACAAAGTACAGAAATTCAACTGGTGCAGCTTTTTCAGAAGTAACTGCAGGATGCTTCACCAGTCGGATTATCTTCGTTATTTAGCTGTTAACGGAACAGAAGCCCTGTTTTTTACAAAGGCGGGGGAGGGAGACTGCTGTCCAGCAGGATTTGGGCTCTGCCATTGGCCAACTGTCAGATTTCATGAAGATCTGAAAACTGGTGATGTGGCCAAGAGGTTGGAACCTGGTTACCATCCCATGGAAATTACCACCTTCTTACTCCAAGTGCATCCTCACGGGGATGAATATTGTGCTACACCCCCACTCTGTATAGTAGGTAAAGTACAGTGTAATCCCAAACAGAGTTACACACTTTATTTATTATTATTATTTATTTGATTTATATCCTACCCTCATCCCCCTCCAGGCCCTTTGCTGTCAATTGACTTAGATATAGAGCTGTGTAGGATTGCTCTCAGAGTATATTTAAATATGTGGTGTATCAACATAATCTCTTTCTCTCTCTCTGTGTGTGTGTGTGTGTGTGTGTGTGTGTGTGTGTGTGTGTGTGTGTGTTTTATGGGGGTAGCCCCTCCTTGCACCACACCAGCATGGTGTAGTGGTTAAGAGCAGCGGGCTCTAATCTGGAGAGCCGGGTTTGCTTCTCCACTCCTCCACATGAAGCCTGCTGGGTGACCTTGGGCTAGTCGCAGTTCTCTCCGGTAGAGAAAATCGGGGTATAAAAACCAACTCTTCTTCATCATCCCACCTCCAAGCCTGAACTGCTGTTTGCCACATTAAGGATTTCTAGAAAGGCAAATCAGAGCTCCGGGGGAACATTTGAGGTCAAGAAAACATTGCAGAAGAAGGGTTCTACGTCCCAGTTCTGCCCATTCTGTAGTCCTTTTTCTGAATCAAGGGGCCTCAGCTGCTATTTACCAGTGAATACTATATGAGCAATCAATTTGTGGGTCTCCCAGAATCGCACTTGGTTAGGCTCTTTGTTTTGATTTAATCAATTTCCATGGGCCTTAGTTGCAATGGCCCTGACCTGGATGGTACAGGCTAGCCTGATCTCATCAGATCTTGGAAGCTAAGCAGGGCCAGCCCTGATTACTATTTAGATGGTAGACCAGGGGTGCTATGCAGAGGCAGGCAATGGCCAACCACCTCTGTTCATCTCTCTCTCTCTTTTTAAAAATCCCTATGGGGTTGCTATAAATCAGTTTTGACTTGATGATACTTTCCACCCCCAAAGTACAATCATATGAATACTTGATAGAGTAATGTCATTCAAATCAGTGAGGTTTATTCCTGAGTAAGCATAGAGAGGAACAGGTAATTAGTCACAGTTTTCCTGAATTATGATCGTCATCTTTGGATGCAATTTTCATCTTCAAAAGGGAGAAGACTGCCTCTTTCTCCTTTTTAAAGGGTGTGGGTACTGACTTAATGTGGGCCTTTTATGCAGGGACGTTTCCCCGTGGTCACCCCCCACTGACTGCTTCAGGGCTTATGCATGCCTTTTCCAACAGTCAGAGGTTGCTTCCCTCTCCCCGTGCGTTTTGCCTCATGTTTTCCAGATGCTGTTTTAGCCAGAATCTGGAAAATGCAGGCAAAATACACGAGGAGAGTGAGGTGACCTCTGAAGGGCAGAAAAGGCATGCATAAGCAAAAAGAAAGCCCTGAAGCAGTCGGCGGGGGTGACCGCGGGGAAACGTCCCTGCATAAACGACCATGGATATTTAGAATTTGAAATTCTGACCGGTGTCCAAAACTACCATCCTCTTATATGCCACTCACTTATTAATTCTATGTTTTAGCAAATATTCTATCCTGCCAGATGCATTTCAGAAGAGTATCTTTTCCATTACAATTAGAGCACGCCACGGGGGACAAGGCATAGAATAAAATTCCCATGTTTAATTTCTTTTTCAGCCAGATTATATTTTTGTTGACAGCTTCAGTTTTCAGTTGTTGCACTGTTGTTTCATAAGTTCATTTGTTCTGCATGTTCCGTAGTTTTTATGCGCGACATATGGTTTTTATTTGTCAAATATATGCCATTTAGATATATAATACAGGTGTAATGTATGCTGCTGGTTTACTGATGTTCAAATAACAGTGGAAATGCATGCAATTTATAAAAAGATTAGAAACGAGGCAATAGAAAAATGGCACGAAAATAAAACCCAGATGTTTGACTCGTATGAAAGAGAAGCTACATCAAAAGTGGGAGCTTTCAGTGGCAATGGTGGAGATCTGAAGTTTGAAATCATCCCAAAAGGGGGATGCTCCAATCCCTGCCTTCTACTCTCTAGTGAAAGGGCTTCCCTAATGTTGCCCACTGAGGCTGATTGTTGTCACAACCTCTTGCCCTCATTTGCCAGCAAGGAGGAGGAGGAAGAAGAAGAAGAAAGAGGAGGAGGAGTTGGAGTTGGTTTTTATATGCTGACTTTCTCTACCACTTAAGGAAGAATCAAACTGGCTTACAATCACCTTCCCTTCCCCTCCCCACAACAGACACCCTGTGAGGTAGGTGGGCTGAGAGAGCTCTAAGAGAGCTGTGACTAGCCCAAGGTCACCCAGCTGGCTTCATGTGGAGGTGTGGGTAAACCAACCCAGTTCACCAGATTAGCATTCACCACTCCTAACCCCGTCTCTTAACCACTACACCAAGGCATGGCATTCTAGAATTGATTAACACACTTCCCTTCTTTTTTTAAAAAACAAAGCAGCAAAAACAATTGCTTTGCCAAAAGACACAGAGCAGATTCTTTCCTGCTCCTTGTGCTGTTTTCTTTCCCATTGACAGCCCACAGCTCAGTGACATATATCTTCCTCAGCCAATGGCATAAGCATCCTCGAGAGGGGTGACACTGTCTTTTCTTTCCAGCAAGGCCATGTTTTTTTTTATATCTCGTCACAGATAAAAGGCAGTTTTCTCCACTGGTGCCCTACTTGCCATCATCCTAAGTAGCTTTCTCCTGGTGAAAAAGAGAACAACTTTATGAGGCAAGATCTCTGGGATGCTTGACAAAGGAGCTCTTCAACCAACTTGTTGGAGAGCACTTAATAAAAAAAAAAGAGAGAGAGAGAGAGAGAGAGAGAGAGAGAGAGAGAGAGAGAGAGAGAGAGAGAGAGAGAGAGAGAGACGAGTTTGTTGAGACAGACACGATGTGTGAATTGGTCGATTGCTCAAACCAGGTTGTTGGGAGGAGGGGTTGTTGGTTTCTTTTCCACTTGCTGAATTTTTGAGGCACCCAACAAACCAGCTTGTTGATACAGGAAGGCATTTTGTTTTCACTGAAGGAAGCCTGGGTGGGGTCGGAGTGGCGGAGCCCTGTACTTTTGCCATGTTCTGTTTTCAGATATTATGTGGGATGGTGACCCGGAGCCCTGTAGAAGTCCAAGCGGTCTATGAACAGCTCAGCTTGGACAAAGCAGTGCGATTCTCAGATGGAGGAGCCAGGCAGAGGAAGCAGCTGTACAGGGTCAGATGAGTCCATATCCATAACTGTTGTTGGTTGAGATAAAAGTTGCAGTACCCCATGTGGCCTGCTCTAGTGGTGGAGCTGCAGTGTCACAGAATTCAGTCCAGCAGCTGGTTGGGTTTAAAGTTGCAGTACCCCATGTGGCCTGCTCTAGTGGTGGAGCTGTAGTGCCACTGAATTTAGTCCAGTAGCTCCCTCTGCTTACTAGTAATCCTAATGGCACAGATAATTTGGTAATTTGGTGTCTGGACTCTAATGTTAGTCCCATTGCTCTTACCTTACGAGCAGAAACAGATACTTTCAGTGGGGCAGATGCCTACCTAAAAACACTTGACCTAAAAACTACCTAAAAACACTAAAAACAAACAGTTGCATTTTCAGGTTTGTTTGGTAATATGTTTTTCCTGACTGTTGATGAGCCGTATGGGTGATCCCTACCAAGCAGGAATCACACAGTGAAGAGGGCAATATCACAAAACAAAGTAGCCAGTCAGGGTTGGCTATGTAGGGATGTTGTTGGGGGCAAGCAAGGTTGTCAAATGGATGGGTGGGACATATGGTGTTCCTTTCATAGGGGTTTAATATGCAGAAATGGACAGCTGAAGTTTTTAATGGCATGGAGCTAAGCAATTGCTGCAGGTCAAATGGATATTAAAGGAACTGGTAGAGGGACCAGTTCAAAGCTGGCAAACCCTATGGGCAAGTCAAGGCAGAGTGGATGAATTGGGGGGACAGTTTTGCAAAGAATGAAAAAAGTAGCCAGCGTGGCGTAGTGGTAAGGAGCGGTGGTTAGGAGCGGTGGACTCTAATTTGGAGGACCGGGTTTGGTTCCCCACTCCTCCACATGAGTGGCAGACGCTAATCTGGTGAACCGGCTTGGTTTCCTCTCTGCTGCACATGAAGCCAGCTAGGTGACCTTGGGCTAGTCACAGAGCCCTCTCAGTCCCACCCACCTTGCAGGGTGTCTGTTGTGGGGAGGGGAAGGGAAGGTGATTGTAAGCTGGTTTGAGTCTCCCTTAAGTGGTAGAGAAAATCAGCATATAAAAACCAACTCTTGTTCTTCTAGCCCAACAGGGAAAGGGCACTACTCAAACTGTTTGCCAAAAAAATAAAAATAAAAAAGTAGTTCTGCTTATTTCCACTTCAGTCCACATTAGTCATTCCATACCTGCAGTACTCTGTAATCTAAACTGCAGCTGAGCAGGTTCCCCATTCACATTCGTGGGTTCATGCATGAGAATTAAATGTTCATGCATGAGAATTAATTGTAAAGGATACCTAACATAAAGTATTATGCAAAGGACAAATGTTCGGGGCAGCAATTTTCTCTATGATTCCTTGATGCCAATCGCTGCCAGTTAGGGTTGCCAGGATGCTATACAAAAGGGCTGTACCTGAGACAAGGAGACTTTGAACAAA
This sequence comes from Euleptes europaea, assembly GCF_029931775.1. Lineage (NCBI taxonomy): Eukaryota > Metazoa > Chordata > Lepidosauria > Squamata > Sphaerodactylidae > Euleptes > Euleptes europaea. Next base: position 10,965,030 of record NC_079325.1, on the reverse strand, counting down.
ATGGGTGCTACCCCAAAGAAACCACTCTGAACGCTCTGAATGTTCCTGCCACAGTCTTTTCTTTAATGTATGATTTGTTCGTTGGGCTTTGTTGTTGTTTTTTAAATCGTCAGCTAAATATCCCAAATCACCCCCCCCCCGCGTAACACAAAAGCTGAATACTTCCTTATCCACCCCCTCCACTCCCGCCTCAAATTATAACTAAAGATGTCACCCAATTAAAGAAATCTTAGTCGGTGTGAGCCTGAGTCAATTAATTAATGATGTGATTACACTTGCATATATTTGCCTGTGAGTTAAAAAAAAAATGATAGTCCTGATGGGGACCAAAATAATACTTCCTTGCTTTTTTAAGGTGATGCAGGTATGTTGCCACTACTGGCATCTTCGTCCCAGAAGCATTCTTCTGTCTTCTGTAAGACAGAAGCGGATGCCTCTTCTATAGAGAGCCAGCATGGTGTAGTGGTTAAGAGCAGTGGTTTGGAATGGTGAACTCTGACCTGGAGAATTGGGTTTGATTCCCCACTCCTCCCCATGAGCGGCGGGTGCTAATCACAGTTCTATTAAGAGCTCTCTCAGCCCCACCTATCTCAGAGGATGTCTGTTGTGGGGAGGAGAAGGGGAAGGGGATTGTAAGCCACTTTGATTCTGCCTTAAGTGGTAGAGAAAGTCAGCATATAAAAACCAACTCTTCTTCTTCTATAAGAGGGTGCTTGGCGTCAGTGGTTCTTTTGAATACATTTAAATATATATATATATATATATATATATATATATATATATATATATATATATCTTAAAAAATCAGCTGCCTGATAAATTGTGGGGGAGCTGCTTTTTAGGTAGATTAAAAGGTTTTTAATTGATCTAACGGATTAATCAATTAAATGGCTGTGGCTCTAATTATAACAGATGAGTTTCCTCCGAGTTGGCAGAGCAGGGATGTAGTGACAGGTGCAGCTGAGCAGGAGAAGGAGGGAAGGTCTAAGTTGGCAGGAAAGAGGGGATGAAGGGGTCAGAGAGAAAGGTGGAGGTGATGGGAGGGGGGGAAAAGGAGGAGATAATCTGGAGTGAAGGGCCGTCCCTCCCCTCACAGTCCTTGCTCTTCACAGACGCTTACCCAGGCTCTTAATGAAGCTATTAGGAGCCGTTAATTGCCTATATTTAAACCGAGGCCAGGGACTCAGTCTCAGTTTAGCATCAGAATCTCCTCCGCCTTAGAAGATAACAAGCAGTAATAGACAGAAACGTGGGTAAAGTCTTGGTCTCGGCATGGGCAGTAAGGTTGCCAGCCTCCAGGTGGGGCCTGGAGATCTCCCAGAATTACAACTGATCTCCAGATGACAGAGACCACTTCCCCTGGAGAAAATGGCTGCTTTGGAGGGTGGAGTCTATGGCATTGCACCCCAATGAGGTTCCTCCCCTCCTCGAACCCCACCTTCCCCAGGTTCTACCCTAGGGTTGCCAACTCTGGGTTGGGAAATTCCTGGATATTTGGGGGGTGGAGCCTGAGGAGGGTGGGGTTTGGGGAGGGGAGGGACTTCAATGCCATAGACTCCAATTGCCAAAGTGGCCATTTTTTCCAGGGGAACTGCTCTTTGTTGCTTGGAGATCAGTTGTAGTAGTGGGAGATCTCCAGCAACTACCTGGGGGTTGGCCACCCTAGGTGTAGGGTTGCCAGGTCCCTCTTTGCCTCCGGCAGGAGGTTTCTGGGGTGGAGCCTAGGAGGGCGGGGTTTGGGGGAGGGGAGGGACTTCAATGCCATCGACTCCAATTGCCAAAGTGGCCATTTTTTCTCAGTTGTAATAGCAGGAGATTTCCAGCCACCACCTGGAGGCTGGCAACCCTTAGTGACAAAGATAAACTTGCTGCAACAGTTTTACCTGGTTCTTCACTCTGTGTGGAATGGCTGTCTGGGGATGTAGGAAGGAATTTCATGTCGATCCCTAGGACCGGGTCCAGCAGAGAGGCTCTTACGGTATTGTATTGCTAATGATGTTCATGATGAAAAGCATGCCATTTCACTGAGTGTTTGTGGAACAAAGACTCGCCGCTTGCTTAGATGTTTGGTAGCGCCAGAAAAGCCGGGTGCCAAATCCTTTGAGGAGCTGATTGGAATTGTCTCAAATCGTTACAACCCCAAGCCATCAAAGATAGTAGAACACTTTAAGTTTAACAGTTTCTCATGTCCAAGATGGAATGCCAGCGGAACTAGAACCATCTGTGCTTAGGAGCAAGTTAGATGGGCTCTTTGGAGGAAATGGTATTAACTAGATCCGAGTTACCCGACCTTAGCATCAGCGATAAGACTCTGCAGCATCGCATCACTTGGGATATAGGGTAGCTCTAGGAATCGCTAGAAGCTCTGTGGTTTTGTCATAGAGTTTCTGGTGATTCTTAGTGCTACCTGTGTCACTTCTGGTTTTTCCCCCCAGAAGTGACATGATGCCACAGCTGGTGTTGTGGCCCCCCATATCCTCGTTCACAGCATTCCCACTGATTGCCAGGCATTACCTGGAAAGAAGTGTGACATTGCTATCTGACTAGGGTTGCCATGTAGTTGGTATGTTTGGTCACGTAACCAGTTCTAGGGTGTGAAAAGCCAGATTTGAAGGCCAGATTATTAGGGATGCCATGTCCCTCTTCGCCACCGGTGAGAGTTTTTTTGGGTGCAGCCTGAGGAGGGCAGGGTCTGGGGAGGGGAAGGACTTCAATGCCATAGAGTCCAATTGCCAAAGTGGCCATTTTCTCCAGGTCAACTGATTTATATCAGCTGGAGGTCAGTTGTAATAGCAGGAGATCTCCAGCTAGTACCTGGAGGTTTGGTAAACAAAGGTTAGCGTGCTGTAGGATACTCAGCAAACTAGAAACAGCACTTCACAAGCTAGACACAATGATTATAAAGTAGTGGTATTTAATAACATATCCACCACTGATAGTATATAGGCAAAAACATGTATTGTTGATTATTGCCTTAAAAGTAACACCAAAGAGAGGACTATGCCTTGTTATCTATAATACTGCTATTTGTTTGTAACAAGGCATAGTCCTCTCTTTGGTGTTACTTTTAAGGCAATAATCAACAATACATGTTTTTGCCTATATACTATCAGTGGTGGATATGTTATTAAATACCACTACTTTATAATCATTGTGTCTAGCTTGTGAAGTGCTGTTTCTAGTTTGCTGAGTACCTGGAGGTTGGCAACCCTACAGATTATGCCAGGCTGCTTTTCTATGGCTTTGCCCTAGGATTGCCAGCTCTGGGTTGGAAAATACCTGGAGATTTTTGGGGCAGAGCCTGAGGAGGGTGGGGTTTGGGGAGGGGAGGGACTTTGATGCCATAGAATCCAGTTGCCAAAGTGGCCATTTTCTCCAGGTGAACTGATCTCTATCGGCTGTAGAAAAGTTGTAATAGCAGGAGATCCCCAGCTAGCATCTGGAAGTTGGCAACCCTACTCTGCTCTCACCTTCAAGGCTGTATCCCAGATCCACTGCCAATCCTTTATTTTGTGTTTTCACTTTGGCTGCACTGGAGCCAAAATGCACTGGGAAAGGATTATCTTGGTGGGGGGGGGGGACGTGTTAGCACATCCGGTTTATCCATGCCCTAAAAAGGCTGAACCTATTCATCTCCCCACCCCCCATCTAGCATCTCCGCTCCACATCCTCCCCCAGATACGATTGAACGGCTGTAATATTATCCCCCGCTGGCAGCCATCATGTCCTTGCTGCAGAGGCAGTGGCTGACAGAAGGAGCATGTGTCCCAGCGGGAGATCTCCCCGCGCGTTCTGTTATAACCTGCTGATGTGGCTCCCTACGGATCCATGAGCTCCGTGCAAAAGGCAGTCATGGTGTGCTTTGAAGCTTGAAACCTTGAGAATTTCAAACAAGCAGGGGACAGGCCGATGATCTATGGAAAATGAATATCTAACAGGGCTAGAAATTGCTCTTGGCATCCTGGTTAACTCTTGCCTCCTTCTCGGCCCAACTTGGATCCTGTTTACTTTCATCCCGTCCATGTCAAAGCATCCATTGATCCCATGAAAGTTTATACTCCCACGTACCCCTTTTTTCTTTCGGACGTACCCCTCTCAAATGCTTCCCTTTTGTCTTCTTTGAACGGAGATATATATATATATATATATATATATATATATAGCCAAAGTTTGGAAGGGGAAATACACTGAGAAGAAACTTGTGTTTAAGATTAAATGACTGATGTTGCTTTGAAGAGTGTGGGATTTTTGTTGTACTCCTGCTAGGGAGAATTGGAATGAAGGTGATTCCATGTGATACACATCAGGGAAAACTCTAAAAAAATGTGGACACTAATGCAAACTGGGTTGGACCTGTTCCTATATGTGTGTAAAGTGCCATCAAGTCACAGCCAATGGGTTTAAATTGCAGTCAGAAAGGTACTGGCTGGATACTGGGGGGGAAGGGTTGTTCGAAAGTGGAATTGTCTAACTAGGGAGGTGGTGAGCTCTAGGCTGATCTTGCATTAAGGAGGGGGTTGGACTAGATGGCCTGTAAGACCCCTTTTAACTCTATGATTCTATAACTTATGGTGACCCATGGGGCTTTCAAGGCAAGAGTCTAACAGAGGTGGTTTGCCATTGCCTGCCTCTGCACAACAACCCTGGCATTCCTTGGTGGTCTCCCATCCAAATACTAACCAGGGCCAACCCTACTTAGATTCCAAGATCTGATGAGTTCAGGCTAGCCTCAGCCATCCAGGTCAGGCCTGTTCCTACGTGTAAGAAAGGAATAGAGAATTTATGTGTTGGTTTGTTTATTTTAAGAATTTCTATCCTGAAATCTCAGCTAGGCTTGGTTTTCATGATAGTTTATAATAAAAATACTTAAAGAAATAGATCATAGCACTGACATGACCAGCAAAAAAAAAGAAAATTGAACACCAGCAAAGGCAGCAATACATATGGAATAAAATCAGCTACATAAAACATCTCATAATGCTAATATCATTGGCCATTGGGCTCTATGGCATGGAAGTCCCTCCCCTCCCCAAACCCTGCCCTCCACAGGCTCTGCCACAAAAATCCAAGAGTCCAATTGCCAAAGTGGCCCTTTTCTCCAGGTTAACCGATCTCTATCGGCTGGAGATGAGTTGTAACAGCAGGAGATCTCCAGCTAGTACCTGGAGGTTGGAAACTCTAAAACCAGGCATAGCAACATGCCTCTTTTCATGATTATCAGGAGCAGTGTCAATGGTGCTGATAGTTCAAGGGAAAAATCATGCCCTGCGTCATATCTGTTTCTCATTGTAAGGTGGCAGCACAATAAACATTCTCTTTGACCCTGAAGTATCCCCATTTCTAGCTGTGGGCAGGACTGGCTTGCTAATAAATAATGCCCATTCTGTGGCCGGTACTCCAGGGACCTTTTGGCTGGAGAATACACTCTCTGGGTCTCGATTCAGGACTGACTGCTCCAGGGCACAGCCTTGGTACTCTCAATCTTTGTAGCTCAGAGTTCAACCGTCCCTGACCTCTATCCATCTTCTGCTTTCCTGGTGGACAAGTCAAGGAGAGAAGGGAAAAGAGGATCGGAGAAGGAGGAAGGCAAAACAACAACCAACAGCTTGATAAATTTCCTGATAACCTTCCTTATGGTCTCCCTGGGTTATATTATGCTTTAATAGCATTTAAGCCAGTCTGCCTGATGCTGTTGTAAAGGTCAATTAAATTCACCCTAAAAATTTCACTCCTGGCTCATTATACATTTGGAAGATGAATTAGAAGCACAAGCTGCTGCCCCAGAGGTTTCTGATATTTCACTAATGAATACGGCTTAGTGGATTCTTGGGTGGGGGAGAGAAAAAGGAGGCATGATTGTAGACCACGCTGTGGGTAAGGGTGTCACCGAGACAGCCCAAGATGGTAAATGGAAGCGGGAGGGAGAACCAACATCTTACACCGGTGAAACAGATACTCTCAGGGCAGAAAGTGATAAGGGGATGGGGTTATAGGGGTTTCAGAATTGCCTCTTGCAGCCAAGCCAATTAATGTTCAGGGAAGGGAGGCGAAGCAAAGCGTAGGTCTCAACGAAATGGAATCTGGAGTGCCGCGCTGGGCTTCTCGCCAGCCATCTGAGGAGCTCACATGAATCTTCAGTATCGGTGGGGGGTCGTGAACCACAGAGAGCCTGGTTGTTGGCATCTTTATGGGAGCCAATTGCAGAGGCACCCTGGTGTGAGTTGATGGGGGAAAACTCTGGCCTGGGGTACTTTCGGCATTAATAACAGCTTCATTCTTGGATTCATTTCGGAGCAACATCCAGGGTATGTCAATGACCTGGAGTTCCTTTCAATGAGTTTCAACTCGAACTGTGTGCTATTTAAGTTGGTTGGTGCATAATATTTGTAGAACTTAATCTGGCCCGTGAACGCACCAGCAACTTACCTCGGTATTTACACGCGTCCAGTACGAAAGCATCCAAGACGAGTTTAAATTTCTGTTGCCACCGCGCCGCCTTTGTCCTCTGCTTTTGATAAGCCCAGACCGGCACGCTCCCACGCATGCCCAGTCAGCTTCTCCAAGCAAGGACGGCGATTGGTCCAGCGTGAGTAAGGGAGGCGGGGGGAGTGCAGGGGTTGGCTGGAAGCAGGAAATAGATCGAAAACAGTTTGCATGTTCCCACTGTAAGGCACTGGGTGTGGAGGACGTTTTATTTTTTTAATTCGCCGTATAAGCGGATGCGCTTAACGCGGCGAAATTGCGCTCTGGAGACGTCCTCGGAATCCTTCGGGTGAGTTGCAGTGGGAACATGCAAGGAAAGCCCGCGGAAGCCGGCGCCGCAAGTGGTAAGTGCAGACATGGCCCTGGATGGTTTTATGGTATATTCTAAATCGGCCAGGGATCACTGTGCATGCTAAAGTCCCAGTAATTTGGGTTTCAACCTGCTAAGTCCCACTGAAGTAAGGTTGTTGCTACTCTCTAACAGTTCCTCTTGCGGCAAATGTGTTTAACAGAGACCAGCAGCAAAGGTGTCCATACCAGCATGGAGTAGTGGTTAAGAGTGGTGGTTTGGAGTGGTGGACTCTGATCTGGAGAACTGGGTTTGGTTCCCCACCCCTCTACATGAGCGGTGGAGGCTAATATGGTGAACCAGGTTGGTTTCCCCATTCCTATACAGGAAGCAAGCTGGGTGACCTTGGGCTAGTCACACTCTCTCAGCTTCACCTACCTCCCAGGGTGTCTGTTGTGGGGAGTGGAAGGGAAGGTGATTGTAAGCCGGTTTGATGTTTAGGAGCCTTCGATTCAAGAGCTGGGAAAGGCCTTTGCAGTTCAAAAACCTGGACAGCCAGAATAGACAATATTGAGTGAAGTGATCCAGTGGTATGGCTTGGTAGAAAGGAGCTTCATGTGGGGTAGTAATGTACATGTTTAGATATTCCATAGTTCATATAACAAAAGCTGCCACCCCCCCTCCCCCATTCCAAAATTTATTGATTAAAGCACACAGCCCATTATTATTTTTCTTCTTGTTGTTGTCATTCTAAAAGTTGGCTGTGAGCTCTTTCTTTCCTTCGCATCCAAAATGTACGAGAGGCGGCCGCTTCCCATATACTGTTGCCAAGCGGCGGCTGCATGTTCTCTGGCACGGAACCGCAGTCCCTTTGGCAGCCGGCAAAACTTTTTATAGATGACTAAATAGATTGTAATTGAGAACAAAACAAAAGGAACGAGGACACGGGGCAAGCGGCGGGTTCGCAGGTGAAGCGACAGCCCTCGAAAATGTGTGCTAATCGAGGCCGTGTCTGCAGCGGGCCGCACCCGGCATTGATGCCACTCACTCGAAAGCGGGCACATCTGCTGCCCAGATGGCAAGCAGAACGTCGGCTGGCATCGGAGAGTGTTCAAGTGAGTTGGGCAGGAGCGGATGTCCCCCTCCTCCCTGTCCATGGACGGTCGGCGTTGTCTGGGCAAGAGCATCATGGTGCCACGATAGCAATTATTAGCGCGTCAGTAAATCAACTAGCAAATTAGCCCCTTACATTTCCAGCCATGTGGCTGCTCCTTCTACCATAAGCTAGTCCTGCACTTTGATGGCTTCTGCATTTCCCACAGATTGTTTCCATATCTCTCCATGAAAAACTGGACTCCCCAGAAGTTTTGAAGGTACCCCTCCTCTCCCCTTTTAAAGGTAGCTTATTCAGATGCTGCAAGATTTGACCCAAGATTAGGGTTGCCAACTTCCAGGTAGTAGCTGGGGATCTCCTGCTATTACAACTGATCTCTAGTCAATAGAGGTCAGTTCCCCTGGAGAAAAATGGCCACTTCAGCAATTGGACTCTATGGCATTGAAGTCCCTCCCCTGCCCAAACCCCACCCTCCTCAGGCTCCCCCCAAAAAACCTCCTGCTGGTGGTGAAGAGGGACCTGGAAACCCTACCCAAGATAGTTTTATTTCTTTATTTTAAAAGATGCATCCCTTGTTCAGGCAGCATCCACCTAAAAGCATTAGTTAAAACAATCAAATTATTAGGCAGAAATGCTAATAAAATAACAACAAAAATCATTATTCAGGTTGGCACGCTGAAAATACATGCGTGACCCAAATGGCAGTGCAATCCTTTGTGGTGTGACTCCAATCTCTGCCCCTGAAATCAGTGGTCTTAAAGTTAGTTCTGTATGGATTGTGCTTTAAGATTCTTAACCTAGTGTCTAAAGAGAAGCACCCTATGGGTAATGGTGAGGAGGGAGTTTCACAGTCAAGATCCCTTTGCAGGTGAGTCGGCCAGAGAAGGGAGCAGTTTTATGTGCAAACAATGAATCCTTTACGTTCCCTGATTCTCGGCCATCATAACCAGCACTTTGAATTGCAGTTGGAAACAATCATACATTGTAAGAGGAAGTCCAGTGAGATATACTCATCCAACCCACTGATCGGTTTGTCAATCACATTTTATTCTATCGTTCCTCCAAGGATTACAGCAACAACTCTGAGAGGTAGATCAAGTTGAGAGAGAGTCATTGGCCCAAGGTTCATTATTTATGGCTTGGTTTTGATGACTTACTGATTTTACTGATTTTTTATTCTGTGTTATGATTTTACCATGTTTTTCACTGTAGGCCCCCTTCAGCAGATCTCTGGAGAGTTGGCATATAAACTGAGCAAGGACTTCAGCCTGTGACTCCCTGGTCCTAGGCCTACATCCTGACTGCTGTAAAGGGTTGCCAGCCTCCAGGTGAGGCCTGGAGATCTCCCTGGATTACAAGTGATCTCCAGAGATCAATTCCCCTGGAGAAAATGGCTGTTTTGGAAAGTGGACTTAATGGCATTAAACCCTGCTGAAGTCCCTCCTCTCTCCAAAACTTGCCCTCTCCAAGCTGCACCCCCCCCCCCAAATCTCCAGGAATTTCCCAACCCTATGTACCAAGCTGATCCTCTTTGTGTGGAACAGGGCAGAATGTGCGTGCCCTCTCAACTAGGGTTGCCAGCCTCCAGGTGGTGGCTAGATATCCTCTGGATTACAACTGATCTCCAGATGACAGAGATCAGTTCCCCTGGAGAAAATTGTCCCTTTGGAAGATAGACTTTATAGCATTGAAGTCCCTCTCCTCCCCAAACACCGCCCTCCTCAGGCTCCACCCCAAAAACCTCCCATCGGTGGCAAAGAGGGACCTGGCAACCCTAATTATACTCCACTGAAGCCCCTCCCCAAACCCCTCCCTCCTCAGGCTCTGCCCCAAAAATCTCCTGCTGGTGGTGGAGAGGGACCTGACAACCCTACTCCCAACACACACTCACAAACAAGATAATACGTGATGTAAAGGGTTCAGATTTTGTTGGGAAAGACACAAATCATTCCCTCCCCATGTATGTGAAGCTCCCTCCTTCATGTGTTACTGTATTCATGCAGTAGGAGCAAATATACACCAGTTAAATAATTTGTAGTTAATCAGCTATCTGCTTTTCACTGATTAACTTATTAAGCCAAACTGAAATGCATTCCACATTACCAAAGCCATAACACTTTTTGAGACATTAAAGGCAAATTATGTACACAAGCTTTATTAATCTTCTTTTCATTCCCTAATAACAGCAACTTACCAGAGTAGCATCAAGAAATAAATGTGTGTCCTTCACTTATAAACATTACCAATGAAAATTGACCCTTAGTTCTAGTTGATTAATTGACCAATTAAACAGCTTAAAGTTTGTAGCCCTTTATAAAGACTGCTTGAATGTGAGTTGAGAGGGAGGTGGATGGGTTGTGGCTCAGTGGAAGAGCCTCTGTTTGGAATGCAGAAGGACCCAGGTTCAATCCCTGGTGTGGCCAATTGAAAGGACCTGGTAGTAGGTGATGTGAAAGACCTCTGCCTGAGACCCTGGAAAGCCGCTGCCAGTCTGAATAGACATCCTGACCTTGATGGACCCAAGATCTGGTTCTTCATAAAGCAGCTTCATGTGTGAAGCAGAAGAACCGATTCACACTATCATTCTCAGGTGATTCAGACCTAGAGTTTGAAGGAGGGGATGTGTGGAGAGAAGCTTATTCTTGGGAATGGTGGTCATGTGACTCAGACAAGACTAGGGTTGCCAACCTCCAGGTACTAGCTGGAGATCTCCTGATGTTACAACTGATCTCCAGCCGATAGAGATCAGTTCACCTGGAGAAAATGGCAGCTTTGGCAATTGGACTCTATGGCATTGAAGTCCCTCCTCTCCCCAAACCCCACCCTCCTCAGGCTCTGCCCCAGAAACCTCCCGCTGGTGGCAAAGAGGGACCTGGCAACCCTAGACAAAACCCATCCTTGTTCCAGCTGCAGGGGAGTTGGGATTGGGAAATGAGGCTCAGATTTATTTTTCCATTTAGTGAAAGTATAATATGTCACAGGCTGCAGAACATCTATTTTAGGAGCCCGGAGAGAACCTGGGAATGGGGACACTACCAGGATGCCAGATGCCACATGCATATTTTTTTACAGTCTGCATTATTTATTCCAGAACCATTTCTGAGCCTGTCTTCATAATCGCTAGCATGGGTCCAAAGGCCCAGCTCATCAGTAGATGTATTAGCAAATATTGTCAAAGGGGAACTAACATGAGTTATGTGATTGTTCATGTGCATGTATTCTTGAAGTCCAAATTTTAATGGATGGCAGGTTTGGTAAGGGGGTTGTGCATGGGAAAGGGATGCCAGTCCAAGAGCCCCATACCCCAAAGTGGCCTGTCTTTGCCCAATTATCACAGGCTGCATACCTTTTTTTTTACATCTGGATTTGTCTGTTGGCAGAGAGCCAGATTTGCCCCACGGAGGTATCTGTTGCTGATCTTTTCTTTAATCTGAATGGAGGAGATAATCCCTTGGAGTTGTTGTTTTGAATATCTGCCTCCTGAGCAAGGTGTTGTGGGGTCAGGGGATGGGGCTTTGGCTGCCAGGGTAGCATGAAATAGTTAGGTTTCCAATAGTAAGTTCTTTCAACTTCCCCACCCCTAGGAGTCAGGGGAGGGTTCTAACAACAGGGTCCAAACATCTCTCTAGATTTTTTTTCCAGTCATGCATCACAGAGCTGCAGACAAAAGTGTCTCACACAGGAGAAAACTGACCCTTCTGGAGCCAGAGGAAATGGAGGCTTTTGTCCAGCTATGGAGATATTCAGAGTGTTCACATGCTTTGGTGCCCTGGCTTCCTCCTTCTCCTGAAGCAGCCCCTTTGTGTCCCAGCTGCTGCAGCTATGTTCACAGTGTCCTTCCAGTCTCCCATGGGAGCGAGGGCTCTCTTGCTCAGCCCTGGTACTGACGGGCTGGCTACACCTTGTAGTTTCCCCTTGGAGCGGTGGAGTCTGATCTGGAGAAGCAGGTTTGATTCCCCACACCTCCACATGAGCGGCGGAGGCTAATCTGGTGAACTAGATTTGTTTCCCATTCCAACACACGAAGTCAGCTGGGTGACCTTGGGCAAGTTACAGCTCTGTTAGAGCTCTCTCAGCCTCACCCACCTCACAGGGTGTCTGTTGTGGGGAAGGGAAGGCGATTGTAAGCCGGTTTAATTCTGCCTTAAGTAGCAGAGAAAGTCGGCATATAAAAACCAACTCTTCTTCTTCTTTCCAGCGTCCTTCCTGCCAAGTTCCCATTGGATTCCCTCCTCCTCCTATCCCTGTTTTGTGCTGCTGAACATAGTAGATCCTGCTTTGGTCTTCTTGCCAGGGGTGTTTATGCCTAAAAGAGGGGGTCCCTCGAGCCAAATACCACATTTTGTCCTTGTCACCTGTTGTTCCTTGTGCATCATTCTGGCTGCACAAGTTTCTTTCCTCCAGGCCAAATGATGGTGCTTGTTTTTTACAAAAAAAAAAAAAAAGTTTTACTGCAATTTAGCAGCGTTCCTGAGCAGGTCAGAAGTTATAGAAAGGTTATTTGGTGAGTGATGGATATTGATGTCCTTTGCTGGTGGCCCTGACCCCGTCAATTTGTGGTGGCCTTCCTTAGTTACACTTTTCATAGCATTTGGAAACTGTCAGACTCCCCCGCAATTGACATTTTTAATGGGCACAGCTTGGCTCATCGGTTTTTTCTCCTTCCGGAAGCAGCCAGATCTATTCCTCAATGAGGAACGTTTTAAACAAAAATGCTGAATGGCTGCTTTGGGGTTCCCGGACAGATGGGACCCTAGATACACCACATCCTTACTTGAAAGAAGGGTTTTTGGACGGCTGCATGAGCCCCGTGGCACAGAGTAGTAAACTGCAGTCAAAAGCTCTGCTCACGACCTGAGTTCGATCCCGACAGAAGTCGGTTCGAGGTTGACTCAGCCTTCCATCCTTCCGAGGTCGGTAAAATGAGGACCCAGCTTGCTGGGGGTAAAGGGAAGATGACTGGGGAAAGCACTGGCAAACCACCCCATAAGCACGGTCTGCCTAGGAAATGTTGGGATGTGACGTCACCCCATGGGTCAGGAATGACCCGGTGCTTGTACAGGGGACTACCTTTACCTTTATAGTAGCTTAGTGAGGGGTGAGTCATCGTGGAAAGGATCTGGTTTACAGAGCAGGAATTAGGACCTGGATTCAGATCACCACTCTAGAAGAATCATGACACTGTATTTATTTATTCCATATTCATACTCTTTCCCCCACCCCAAGGACAGGTAACTAAGGTCTAAGGTAACTAAGGTCTTTTATGCATGGCTGTTTCACTCACCGTCACTCCTCCGAAGACTTCAGGAGAGACCTGTTTTATCTCAAATTTTAAAATGTGGGCAAAACGCGGGGAAGCGCAGGGGGAGAGCGAGGTGACCTCTGATGGTTGGAAATGGTGTGCGTAATCAACACAAAGACCCAAAGTGGTCGTAGGGGTGACTGTGAGTGAAACAGCCATGCATAAAAGGCCTACATTGCCATAGAAGAACATAGTCATGCCATACCAGAGACTTGCATTTTTTTAACAACTTCTCTCCCCCTCCCTAGATTTAGCTGCCAAAATGACTTTGTCAAGGAGGAGAAAGGCAGAGAGAGAGAGAGAGAGAGAGAGAGAGAGAGAGAGAGAGAGAGAGAGAGAGAGAGAGAGAGAGAAGGATGGATGAGGAGGGCTAACTTTTTCCTCCCCTGCCATTTTCTTGCTGGGAAAATTTCTCACTGGGGAAATTTACAGATACCCATGTTATTTTCCCCCCAGCAGTGGTAAAAGTAGCTCAGGGAGGGCTTTTTCCTGTCACAAAATGGCAGTGAACGGAAGGACTAATCTCTCTCTCTCCCTGCTCTCCTTCTGATAAAGTGATCCTGGCTGCCAGGTTTGCAAAAGGTGGGGGAAGGTCATTTAAAATAAATATGGCAGAAATGATGAGGAGGAGCTCAGTCTTCCATGGATAAAATGAAAGTGGCAACAGAGGTAATTTAAAGACATCTCAAAAGCTTTTATAGTGGTATTCTCAATCTTTTTTTTTAATTTAACAAGATTTTTACTGTACCTTTCTGCCTTTATCGGGCCACCAAGGTGGCTAACAAATAGGGTTGCCAGGTGTTTGGTTTTGGTGGACAATTGCTCCCCATTCCACCCAGCAGCTCCGGAGCAGCCACGCGCACGTGATGATGTCACTTCCGGGTATACCCGTGGAAGCACCACGTTGCCGTGACTGCTTTAGCACTCCACCACCACCCCAAATTTGCCAGATCCAGTTTGAGAAACTCCTGAAGATTTGGGTTGGAGCCTGGGGAAAACAGAGACCTCAGTGGGGGTACAATGCCATAGAGTCCACCCTCCAAAGCAGAGTTTCCCAAACTTTTAAAATCATGGAGCGCTTTCCAGGAGAGAAATTTGTCACGGAGCACTAATTTTCACCTATACACTAAACCAAATGACAGTAGTATTTTTCTTTCCACTCTCTTCATGGAGCACTGGGAGAGGTTTCGTGGAGCACCAAGTGCTCCTTGGAGCACAGTTTGGGAACCTCTGTTCCAAAGCATCCGTTTTCACCAGGGAAACTGATCTCTGTAGTCTGGAGATGAGCTGTAATTCCGGAGGATCCCCAGGTCTAACCTGGAGGCTGGCATCCCTACTGAGTAGCCCCGCCCCAGGGTTGCCACCCGCCTAATTTCAGAAGGTGGTGGCACCTGAAGCAGGGCCTTTAAAGATGATAATGTAAAATAATGTCAAGACATACACTAGTTGCAGCAGCTAGTCACTTTTACCATTAAGTTGGCCCCAACAGGCCAGTCTGGGTTTTCCTAAAGCTATAATGATGATGGTATCTTTTTTAAAAATAGGGTTTTGATGGGACACTTCTAGATGAGGGGAGCTGAGACTGCCCTTGGATGGGTTTCCTGTACCCGTGGAGATCGTATCTCTGCATATCACACCATGCTTCCTCTTGCAATGCAGGTGACCTCACTCGGCTGCCCTAAGTTCCATTTGCTGGATCCTCCTCTTCAGCTCAGTTATCATCACACTTCCAGATGCTTGAGCTGTAAAGGTTTGCCATGCACAACCCTTTTTCTTTTCTTTTTTTCTTTCCTTTTCTTTCCCCCCCAAATATACCGTTCATAAAACTGACCCGGAAAACTGCTGAAACAGTAACCGGCTCTGTTTTTAGAGGCAGCAAATCTGTCGCCCTGCGTTTTCTCTCTCCCGTCGCGGCTTGAGGATATTTTTACGAGTCCTAATTAAACGGGAGTTGCCCTGTGGTCACCCTTGCTGGCCGAGAGACAGGATTTAAGTGCCAGGCAGGAGGGTTATCGTGGCACATTTTGTGGGGGGTTTTGTCCCTGTCTAAACGATCTTTAATAGGATCGTGAATCAGTTGAGACGATGTGACAATCTTGGCATGCTTGTAATCTGGCCGTTGGGCTGAGCTTGTTTGGCTTGGGTCTGAGAGGTAACAGCGGTAGAAACATGTTCCACTCTGATAGGATTCTTGGCTGCTGTGTGTTGCCGGTGTGGGTTCTGATTAAGGTTGTCAACTCCAGGTGGGGAAATTTCTGGAGATTCTGGGGGTGGACCCAGGGAGGGTGGGGCTTGGGAGGGGAGGGAGCTCTGCAGGGTATCACCCCTTAGTCCAGCTGCCAAATCAGCCGTTTTCTCCAGGGGAACTGATCTCTGTCATCCGGACATCAGTTGTAATTCCAGGAGATCTCCTGGCCCCACCTGGATAGGGTTGCCAACCTCCAGGTGGTAGCTGGAGATCTCCCGCTATTACAACTGATCTGCAGCCGAAAGAGATCAGTTCATCAGGAAAAAATGGCCGCTTTGGCCATTGGACTCTATGGCATTGAAGTCCCTCCCCTCTCCAAACCCTGCCCTCCTCAGGCTCCGCCCCCCAAATCTCCAGGTATTTCCCAACCCGGAGCTGGCAACCCTACACCTGGAGGATGGCACCCCTTGTAGACAAGGGTGGG
Source organism: Euleptes europaea (assembly GCF_029931775.1). NCBI lineage: Eukaryota > Metazoa > Chordata > Lepidosauria > Squamata > Sphaerodactylidae > Euleptes > Euleptes europaea. The sequence goes on along the minus strand of NC_079325.1, from coordinate 10,949,170 downwards.
CTGAATCCAGTTTTCCCAACTTTCTAGTTGAGACACGCATGTTTGATGAGAGAGATCCTTGGTCCTTGTGGACAAATTTAGGGATTCCAGAGCAATGCTTTCTCAAGGGCAGCCACATCTATTGCATCACAGTAAGCATGCCTGGATGTGAACAAAACAAAATAACTGTGACCAGTAGGGTTGTCAACCACTAGGTACTAGCTGGAGATCTCATGCTATTACAGCTGATCTCCAGGCAATAGAGATTAGTTCACCTGGAGAAAATGGCTGTTTTGGCAATTGGACTGTACGGCATTGAAGTCCCTCCCCTCTCCAACCCCTGCTCTCCTCAGGCTCTGCCCCCCAAATCTCCTGCCAGTGATGAAGAGGGACCTGGCAACCCTAGTGACCAGATTGTCTCTTAATGGGTGCAACTATGTTTAACTTTTGCCGCAGAGGTGCCACCCTAAATTGTGTCCTAGTGCTGATTCCTTCTGCTCCCCAGTTAATGTATATGATTATCTAGTGCAGAGGTTCCCAAACTGTGTTTCGTGGAGCACTTGGTGCTCTGTGAAACATACCCATTAAGAGATTGGAAAGAAAAATACTACTGTTAGTATATAGGTTTAGTACATAAATACTTGCTTAACCTGGGAGCCAAACATATGGTGGATTCCTTTACAGACTAAACCTAGTATATATGTATTCAGTTTAGTATATAGATGCTAGGTGAAAATTAGTGCTTCATGATGAATTTCTCTCCTGAAAAGTGCTCCATGACTCAAAAGGTTTGGAAACCTCTGCTCTAGTGTGTGTGTGTGTGCTAATATTGCAATGTTCGGCATATCCTTTACCCTATTCCACATCAGGACATGTAAGGGATCCTATACATCACAGGAGAGTGGGTGAGACTTAACATGGGGATTCTGTTTTCAGCAGTAGCCCCACTTAACAATGTATATGTAGTCCTGACCTTGGACTCGCTTAACCTGGGAGCCAAACATACAGTGGATTCCTTTACACACTCAAGTTACACATGAATTTCTTCAACAGTTGACTCCTCCTTCTAGTTGACTCTCTAAAGCTTCTACACCAAAACTTTTGTTGATCTCTAAGGTGCTACTGGACTCGAATCTAGCTCTTCTACTGGAGTACAACATTTCAACCCTCTGAAATTATTCTTCAAGACAGGCTCCCTTCCAGACGTGTTTGCAGATCCTGGTGTGGGTTCAAGCTTGTTTTACATTTTTACCCTGCTGTTCAGCAAAGAGCCCCAGGACTGTATAAATAAATTCTCATCTAATGGAAGCTTTTACTTCTGAGAAGAACATAGTTCTGTTTGCTTAACATTCCAGCAAGAGGAAATTGGCCTGCAAGCTATACCTTCTTCAAAACCCTCCTCTACTCAATTATTTAAGGGCATCTCTCTCTCTCTCTCTCTCTCCGCACACGCACACACATATATATATACACATATATATATGTATGTGTATGATAGACAGACAGACAGATTCAGTAGCAATGAAGCTATGTCACCTTCATGTACTTCCTTAATCTGTGGAAATGTAAAATTGGGTGATTCCTAATTTTGTTGACCTTGGTTGTAAACAACTACTCTGTATGGTCAGTTTCTGTTTTACCTGTTTTATCTGGCATACTAACCGCAAATAACATTTATTTATTTATTATTTTATAGATTGATGGATAGATGGATAGATAGATAGATGCCCTTAAATAATTGGGTAGGGGAGGGTTTTGGAGCAGGCAATTAATAATCCAGAGCTTGATGGCTCTGCTGCTGGAAGCAAGGCATATATTTATGGTCTACTGTGTGTGATGTGCTCTACTCAAAGGCAAGGAAAGTTATTTACCAACTGATGGATATACAGCCTGTACGCAAGGAGTGTTTGCAAAGGGACAGAAAGGGACAAGTCATCCACCCCTGTGCTGGCTCAGTGACTCAGCTAAACTGTAAAGCTGCTCATGGCAACGTCGCTTAGCATTTTGAAGATGGAGGAAAGAACCGGATACGTCATGTTCAGAATACAGAGCAGATCCCTATAGGCAGCACATTGTGGTATCCGTATAGGACCTTCTACATGTGAGGACCCTTTCAGGCAAATATGTTGATAATCTCTGCTAGGGAGGGGCTGTTAGTATTCTTACTTTGCATGGGGGGCCTTAAGAGAGGACTGGAGATGGCATGAGAGAAGTCTCAGTGTCCGTGTTCTGATTCTCGAAGATGACAGGGAGGCTTCTCTTAGAGCCGATTTCTGCGCAGATTTGTAGCTTGTGATGTCCCCACATCATCCCCATGTCTTACTCCCCCTCTCCTTTCCACATCTGGATTGCAAATGTTAGTGCTTCACAACATAGTGCATTACATCATAATTCCAAGAAACAAACAATGAAGATGTCACTTGCCATTTTTTTCCAGATTTTGCTGCTGGTTTGCAATGTATTTTCCTGAGCTGCTTATACCACTTTTGGGGGAAAATATGGGTACTTCTTTTTTCCCCTGTTGAGGCGCAAGCTGTTGGGGAGGGGGGAGGACTCTTTCAGTGAGAGAACTGCAGGAGGAAATGCTTTTCTCTCTATCCCCATGTCATTCAAACCTCATTTAATATCAATACAGAAAAAAAATGCAGTTTGTGGTTTGACCAGAAGACTGTGAGAAACCTCTTTCTGAGGTCTTTTATGCATGGCTGTTTCACTCGCTGTCACCCCTCTGATTACCTCGGGTCTTTGGATTATGCATGCCGTTTCCAACTGTCAGAAGTCGCTGCACTCTCCCCCTGTGTTTCCCCGCATTTCCCCCATGTTTTCAAATTTGAGATAAAACAGGTCTCTGAAAACGTGGGCAAAACGCTGGGAAATGCAGGGGGAGAGCGAGGCGACCTCGAACAGTCGGAAACAGTATGCACAATCAACACAAAAACCCAAAGTCATTGAAGGGGTGACGGCGAGTGAAACAGCCATGCATAAAAGACCTGAGAACTTGGAGAGCTGATGCCATTAGAAGATGGACCAATAATCTAACTCTCTATAAAACACCTTTAGACAAATTCACACATCAGTTCCATGCTGTTTCCTGCATAGAATTGCCTTGTACATAAGGACATTGTAATATGTGTTGTGACCTTCACTTGATCCCACTATTAAACAGTTTATGAGGTTGTTTTTAATTATTCCCCATTCCTCAGAATTACAGCAAAGCCAGTTAGACTTCCATAAAACAAAGAGCTGCATCGGTGCAGAGGTGGGGGAGCATGCATGGTACTTGTCAGGAGAGAGGAATCCTCAACACAAATAAATAAATAAATAAATAACCCCTCTAGTTTCGCGTCTCGTTCAAATGCCAAGAGAAAATGTCAAAGAAACTGCTTTCTTGGAAATAACTCCAAAGTTCAAACAAATTGTCAAACATAATTTTTCAATTGCCTGCTCCCAGCAGGCTGGTAATTCTTGTGCCTATTAGTTGCTAGAGCTCTTTCCTCCTTTCTCTGACCAAGGTTTCCTGCTAGGGAGAGGAAAGTGTAGTGCCAGCAACTCACGCACTCACCCGCACACTTCTCTTGTACATGAAATGTAGGCCTGCTTCCTCTGTTCTGAAAATAAGAGGCCCACATTAGCAACTAGATCCATCATGTCTAGGCACACACAACATGTGTAACAATTGGAGCCTCTTGGAGCTGGATACTTGAAGGGCTGTCATTAGGGTTGCCATCCTCCAGGTAATAGCTGGAGATCTCCTGCTATTACAACTGATCTCCAGCCAATAGAGATCAATTCACCTGGAGAAAATGGCTGCTTTGGCAATTGGACTATATGGCATTGAAGATCCTACCCTCCCCAAACCCCCTCCTCTAGCTCCACCCCAAAAAACCTCCTGCCGGTGGCGAAGAGGGACCTGGCAACCCTAGCTGTCATGGAGAGGATGGTGCAGAATTGTTTTCAGTGGCCCCAAATGTTTGGACCTGAACCAACGGGTTCAAATTAAATCAAGAGTTTTCAGCTAAACATCAGGAAGAACTTTCTGACAGAGCGGTTCCTCAGTGGAACAGGCTTCCTCATGAAGTGATGGACTCTCCTTCCCTGGAGGTTTTTAAGCAGAGGCTTGATGACCATCTGTCAGCGGGGTTGTTTCTGTGAACTTAGGCAGATCATGAGAGGGAGGGCAGGAAGGGTTGTGTCAGTTTTTGGCTCTTGTGGCCCTTTCTTACATGCCCAGGAAATACTGATTGCCACATTGAGGTCAGGAAGCAATTTTGCTCCAGGCCAGATTGGCCAGGGATCCTATATTCCCTCCCCCATCTTCTGCAGGGGCCACGGGGCAGGGGGGAGAAGTAGTTGTGAATTTCCTGCATTGTGTAGGGGGTTGGACTGGATGACCCTGGTGGTACCTTCCAACTCTATGATTCTATGATCCCATGTGCTATAAACGTTTGGTACTGCGACATCACTGCCTTGCACTAGTGATGCTGTTCCCATGTGCACTGTTTCTACTACATACAGTGAATAATCATCATTGCGCTAGCCGGGTTTCACTCCTTTACTGCATCTCCGTTGGTCTGTCTTGAAACACTTAACATAAATACATTTATAACCAGAAACCATAAAGCCTGACTTATTGCTCATCTTGATTACAATATTTAATAACTCATGTATACTTTATTGCATCGTTTTAATGTTCTGCAGGATGTGGAATGCTACGGAGGCATTTCTCCCTCTATATCAACCTGCCTTCAGACACTCAGATTGTAAGGCCTGGCTTCCTATTGGGTTCTGGAAGCAGATTTGGTCTGCATTTTTGCACACAGAATCCAGTTCCAGATCCAGGAGTGGCTCATGATCCAGCCCAGACTCTGTGAGGGCAGCATTCTGAACAATTATTTTTTAGAACTCAAAGCTCACACCGTTGGATTTTATTTCTGTAGGACAGAATTGAGAATCTAAACTGTACTTTTTTGTAACTTATTGTGACACCATGGCTGCTTTGGAGGGTGAACTCTATAGCATTGTACCCTACTGAGGACCCAGTCCTCCCCAGGCTCCGCCCCCAAATCTCCAGGGGTTTCCAAACCTGGAGCTTGCAACCCTACCCCCCACCCCCTGCAGATGGCCAGGAGGTAGGGTTGTCAGGTCCTGCTTCACCACCAGCGGGAGGTTTTTGGGGTGGAACCTGGGGAGGGTGGGGTTTGGGGAGGGGAGGGACTTCAATGCCATAGAGTCCAATTGCCAAAGCAGCCATTTTCTCCCGGTGAACTGATCTCTGTCATCTGGAGATCAGCTGTAATTTTGGGCAGTCTCCAGACCCCACCTGGAGGTTGGTAACTAGGGCTGCCAGATCCCCTCTCTCCTCCGGTGAGAGGCTATGGGGCTGCGGTCAGGACTGCATGTGCGCACCAACACACGTGCGTGTCACTTCCAGTTTACAACCAGAAGTGACACCTCGCGAGGGGCCTTTTTCTCTTAGCCAGCGTGGTGTAGTGGTTAAGAGCGATGGTTTGGAGCCGTGGAATCTGATCCGGAGAACTGGGTTTGATTCCCCACTCCTCCATATGAGCGGCGGAGGCTAATCTGGTGAACTAGATTTGTTTCCCCACTCCTACACACAAAGCCTTGGGCAAGTCACTCTCTCTCAGCCTCACCTACCTCAAAGGGTGTCTGTTGTGGGGAGGGGAAGGGAAGACGATTGTAATCCAGTTTGATTCTGCCTTAAGTGGTAGAGAAAGTCGGCATATAAAAACCAACTCTTCTTCTTCTAGTTTGCGTGGTAAAGCTGTCCTTTACCACTCAAACTAAGAGGAAAAGGCCCCTCTCAAGGCGGCACTTCCGGTTGGAAACTGGAAGTTGTTAACTGGAAGTGCCGTGTGCGTGGTGTGTGCGCGCACGTGCATGTTTGCCCGAAAACCCTCAGGTGGTCGGCGGGCAGACGCGCAAATTGCCGGGGGGATGCCCGCCACCACCTGGCAACCTTATTGGTAACCCTACCAGGAGGGACCTGGCAATCCTAGGTTGCATGCATAAGTGTGTATGTGAATGAGATATGCACACCCTACTCGATTATAGGATTATTCCAGAAAGGGCGAGAGGTGAATACAAACTCCCTGAGTTTGGAAAAGTGGAACCTGTTATGAGACTAGTTTAAGCCCTTCTGAATTCAAGCCTGGCTCATAACAGTGTTCACCTAGGGTTGCCAAATGAGGGGTGGGAATTACCTGGAGGTTTTGAGGGTGAATCCTAGGGAAGGCAGGGTTTGGAGAGGGGAGGGACCTCACCAAGATATAATGCCATAGAGGTCACCCTCCAAAGCAGCCATTTTCTCCAGGGGAACCGATCTCTGTCATCTGGAGATCAGCTGTAATTCCAGGCAGTCTCCAGACCCCATCTGGAGGTTGGTAACCCTACCCCCTCCTCAGTGCTTCACCTGTCTCCAGCAAGCCCTCCCTACCACCAGTTCCCTCATACCTCCATATACCTATTTTTGCTTGACAGCGGGCTTGCAGGGAGAGCTGGGATCTCCCCTTCCTTCGTGTTCCCCCCTCCCCTGACCTATGACAGAAAAATCTCCAAAAGGTCCAAGGCTTTTTTCCCTCCAACTGCTCAGGAAAAAGAAAAGAAAAAAAATAACACCTTTTCTGAGGCAAATAGTGGGGGAAGCTTCACCCTGAGTGTTTGAACGATACTGCTTGGTCCATTTATTCACATTTCCTTCTTTTTCCTATTAGCAATCTTTTCCCTTTTGCTCCTGGAGAGAGACACAAGCCCTTGGAGGGGAAAAAAAAATACACAGCGTGTCTTTTAATTCCAGCTCCGTACACAAAACTGCTGTCAAGTGCCACCTCTGCCCTTACATGAAGCGTCCCTTGTCCCATCAAAGAACTGATGGGCAGTAACCTTGATGGGGGATAGTGAGGGGATCTGCGCCTGGCTGTTCCATCATGGGCCTTGTGGCGGTACATGTCAGCCGCCCTCCTGACTGAGATGCTCCTCTGGGAAGGGGAGCCCCTGGGAGGAGGCAAGAGAGCTTGAAACGCACTGAACTGTGGAAGAGCGCATGCTGGGAAGACACCAGAAGGCCCGGGGATGCCGATTTACATGCAGCGGACCGAGTTCAGGGCTGGTGACTGTTCCTGGAAGCTGGTTCTGGGTGTCTGGCCGATGCTATCTTTTTTTTGCTTGCTGACAGGTGTTGCCTATCCATCCGTCCCACGCCCTCCCTTTCCTCTTTTCCAGTCTTGGCAGGTAGAGCAAAGCAGCAGGTGGAGAGAGGAATAAACAGGGCAAGACAGCTCGGCGAGGCTCTGATTAAGAAAAAAAAAAAGACAGGGCAGTGTAACCCGGAAAGCTGCAGAGGGTGTCTCAGGGAAGTACAGCTTCCAGTGCACCGGCCGAAGTGGCCAGCGGAGTGAAGATTGGGCTGAGAAGGCAGGGTTTGCATTCAGAAAGAGGGAAGGTGTCAATCAGCAGGAGGAAGTACCTGCAAATAAGTTCATATCTAGTCATATAAGTTCATATAAGTTCACCAGAGAGCCAGAGTGGTGTAGAGAGTCAGCGTGGTGCAGCGAACTCTAATCTGGAGAACTGGGTTTGATTCCCCACTCCTGCACACGAGCAGAAGACTCTAATATGGTGAACTGGGTTGGTTCCCCCACTCCACATGCAGCCAGCTGGGTGACCTTGGGCTAGTCACAGTTCTCTCCGAACTCTCTCAGCGGCTTACAATCACCTTCCCTTCCCCTCCCTTGTGAGGTAGGTGGGGCTGAGAGAGTTCAGAGAGAACGGTGACTAGCCCAAGGTCACCAGCAGGCTGCATGTGGAGGAGTGGGGAAACCAACCTGGTTCACCAGATTAGAGTCCGCCGCTCTTTAAACCATGCTGGCTCTTTGGAAGAGGGCGGGTAAGTAGACTAGCGTGGTGCTGAGGGTGGTTTCTTCATGATACACTAAATTTTGACTTGTGGAGGGTTTTTTACCCTGGGGAACATTCAACAGTCTGTAGTTGTACAGTCCATTCTTTGCAGTCTGTAGTAGTACGGTCCATTCTACCACTTCATTTTGTTGCTGGTGTGCTTGCCTTATGGTGGTAGATGCTGTAATGTTTTAATTGCTAGCATTTCTGAGCACAGTGATTTCTGCTCTGTTTGGAGAGGGCTGGTTTGGAGTGGAGAGAGAGAGCTGCTGCAAAGAACGGTGTAAAAAAATAAAGGTGCCGTTCGAAGCCGCTAACATGGAAGTTTTGGGCATGCTCCCTGTGATCTTGCTGTTTGGCGAAATTATAGTTTTGAGGAAAGGAGGAGGAGGACTCTGGGGAGTTATGACAGCAGCCTATAAATACCTTCAAGGCGATGTTGTAACTGAAGGAAGGAAATTACTGGCAGTCTCAGAGGGTGGTGGGATAAGGAAAGATGGCCTAGAGCTAAGGAAGGAAAAAAAGTTGGGTTTTTTGCCTACCTTTTAGCCAGAAGTTCTCAGCCATAAGAGAAAGTGGATAGTGAAGTAGAGTCTCCCAAGACACCTAAGAGATACTTTTGGTGTCAGAAGTTCAGAAATGTGTTAAACAGGACGTTGGCGGGAAAGATGAATGGAATAATCTTTGTAAAATGCAGAAGCTTAACCTATTCACCCGAGCTAACTTTTTTTCCCCAAGCTCCCTGGCCTGTGTGATTTCACAATAAATTCCACTTAAGCTGTTTTACAGCAGGCGCTTAACGGCTGGGTTTAATAGGCTTTGCCCAGAGAAAATGAGACACTCTTGAGCCCCATTGAAATCAATGAGACTCAAGTGCCCTTGATAGATCTTAAACGTCCATCTTTCTCTGGATTGTGACCACCGACCAGGAAAGCTCGCCCTTCGTCTATAGTCCTAAAGATTCACAAATTGGTCTCAGTGAAATAAAAGTCTTACTGATGGGTAATCATCATTTGGTTCAGTCTTGGCTCTTGAAATGGCATCAATATTTTATTTTAATTAAAGATACAGCTTGTTTCCTTAGAGCTTTGAGTTTTGACGGGGTTAAGAGCACATAAGGAAATTAGACTGCCAGATATCAGACTAAGGTCCAGCTAGTACGGCTTTTGGTTGCCAACAGCAACCAGCCAAGTACCCTCTGAAGCTTGCAAATCTCTCCCCTCCCCCATTCTTTTTATAGGGTTATACTTTCTCAGCACCTGGAGGCTCTATTTTGGTGGTGGAAAGTGCTGTCGAGCCACAGCAGACTTATGGCAACTCCTCATGAGATTTTCAAAGGAAGAGACAAACAGAGGTGGTTGGCCATTGCCTGCCTCTGTGTGGCAACCCTGAACTTCCTTGGTGGTCTCCCATTCAAGTACTAACCAGGTCCAACCCTGCTTAGCCTTCAAGATCTGACGAGATCCAGCTAGCCTGGGCCATCTAGGTCAGGGAAGGTTCATGGCTGATTCAGTAACCACTGGATTCAGTAACTACTACTGTTTCTCTTCTAATGTATTTGTTGAACACACATGAACACATGAAGCTGCCTAATACTGAACCAGACCCTTGCTCCATCAAAGTCAGTATTGTCTACTCAGACCGGCAGCGGCTCTCCAGGGTCTCAGGCAGAGGTCTTTCACATCACCTACTTGCCTAGTCCCTTTTACTGCAGATGCCAGGGACTGACCCTGGGACCTTCTGCATACTAAGCAGATGCTCTACCACTGAGCCATTAAATTTCCAGATTTCCAAAAGATGTTGTGATATTTTCCATTTTCCATTATATATTTAGAACATTTTTACCTCATTCCTCCTCAAGGGTATTCAGGGAGGAATGCACAGTTCTTCCTTTCTCCATTTTATCCTCGCAAAAATTGTGCTGAGAGAGAATGACTAGCCCACGGTCACCCAATGAGTTTCGTGTGGGGATTCTTGATAATCTATCAGTCAGTTCCATTTGTATCCTGTTCAAGGGTAGTGACCATAGAAACTGCACATTCAGCATACTGTTTGGCTGCCTCTTTAATATGTCTGATTGTGGGGGGGAAAGGAGATGCTTCACATCTTAAATTGAGACTTACTACTTTGGTATCTCTGTGTGCCTTACAACAGCATGAGTCAATGTCCGTCCATGCCTGCCAAGCTATTGGGAACAATTTGCACCCAGGCCTCTCACGTGGCCTCGTGGATACTGTAGCCTCACCCCTGTGTCCACAACCCCCATCTTGTTTCAAAGATTTTCTATAACTTTTTTAAAAAGTGGGGCTTGTAGAAATGACACAGTGCCCACACTGACAACTAAAAATCATGTGACAAATCATGTGTAGGGATGCTAGGACATCTTTTGGTTTGGCTCATGTTTTCCTCCCCTGTCTCAAGTGGGGAGACAATTCTGGGGGTCAAACACTGTAGCTGTTTGTGTGCAACGTGAGTCTGTCCGCCGCTGCCCTTTTAGGTGCCCCCCAAAGACTTTCCCCCCATCCCTTCCCTTAATAATGTATCTTCCAGCAACTGTGACGAGGCAGAGTCTGTTCCTTGGCCCTTCATTAGGTGCAAAAGCCTTTGCCGCAGAAAGAGGTGTGTGTCTAGAGAAAGAGAGGAATTGCTGAGGGATCACCGACTGTCCTTCCCTGACATTCCTTTGCTCTTTTCCTTGACAGTTCTTCTCCCGCCGCTCGCCAGCTCTGCTTCACAGAGTGGTGTTGAAAATGCTGAAGGAATTTGATGATGTGTTCTTTTAACAGGGAAACACAGGCAGGGATTAACAGGAGCCTTCTGAATCTTGCTACCCTTTGATAATCAATCTGAAAGCCTTCTCTCTACTTGTGTGCACATCTGGAGAAGTCTTCCTTTCAGGGAAACGATGCCTCGCCAACTTTTACTTGTGTTGCTCGACTCAGAAATATCTGCGCTTCCTTTCCCTTTGGGAACGCTGTGCCTCTTCTGCCGCCCCGGAGCTTCTGAGGAGATATATTTTCTCTCATGTTCCACTGCTTGAGAGAGGTGGTATTGAATAAAATTCAGAACAGGATAATGCAAAGGCCAGAATCCGTCGGAGAAAGGAGCTGGGGGGAGAGAAAATGAGCCCTCTTTGCGGATAACCATTACCCTCTAGCCACTTCTTGTCAAGTGTCCGGGATGAGTTTTTATTTCTTCCGAGTGATGGGACTTCTTCCCCGCTTCTCTTGAGAGATCCTTACGGTATTGCCCAGCCAACAGCCTTTGTCGCGAAGCTTTTCCTACCCCATTTTAGGGCTTAATTTTGTGTTGCCGTGTATTATCCCTCCATACTGAAGGGGCGAGAATTTTCTTGCCTCGGGGCAATGAACTGACCTCTAATGACTGGTGGCGGGGAAGAGAGTTTCCTCAGGGCAGGTTGTCCGGGAATGTGCCAGCTCCAGGTTCCCATGCATGATCTCAAACAGCAGCTGGCCAAGGCTGATGTTAGTGACAGGATTTTGGACAACATGGGTGACTTGTCTGATCCATCTTGGCAACCTCTGAGTTGTTAATTATACCCAACAGGCCGGCCTAGTCTGGTAGTGTACAGATACTTAATGTGAAAGAAAATTATTTCAGTTTCACAATAACTTGGAGGAAGCTGGGCCCAAATGTCTTGCGCTTAGAAAAAGGCATCTGGAAGGGAGTTATACAGGGCCAGAGGTCAACATGCCGGAAGAATCCTGTGCAATACATCTCAGGAGCTATTCTGTGTAATAGTGTCAGAATTTCCTATAGCTGTTAAGCATCTTTGTTTTTCTTTAACTCAAAACAGCAGTAGACAGTCTCAAGAATGTCTGGAAGAGATCAAGATTCAGCCTCCTCTGAGTTGTGGGCCTGGTTGTAGGAGTAACTATTTCACAATTAGGCATCCATAATGTCTGCGTGGCGTAGTGGTGAAGAGTGGAGGACTCCTCCACATTAAGCCAGCTGGGCGACCTTGGGCTAGTCTAGGGTTGCCAGGTCTCTCTTTGCCAGTGGCAGGAAGTTTTGGAGGCTGAGCCTGGGGAGGACAGGGTTTGGGGAGGGGAGGGACTTCAATGCCATAGAGTCCAATTGCCAAAGCGGGCATTTTCTCCAGGTGAACTGGTCTCTGTCGTCTGCAGATCAGTTGTAATAGCAGCTAGTACCTGGAGATTGGCCACCCTAGGCTAGTCACAGTTCTCTTGGAACTCTCTAGGTCTCACCTACCTCACAAAGGTGCCTGTTGCTGTGAGAGGAAGGGAAGGTGATTGTAAGCCGCTCTGAGACTGAGGGAAAAGCGGAATATAAAAAACCAACTCTTCTTCTTCTTCAACCCTGCTGGTTATTTTTTTTTCCTTTTAAAGGCCTGGTTCTCAGCTAGGGTTGCCAACTGACGTGGATAAATAAATACAATTTTAATGTGTAGAAACAGACCACTCAAACTTTCCGTGGCATGGAGCTAAATAACTTCACCTAGTAAATAGCATCCCACTAACCCTCTATTAAAGGGGCAGGACATTTTCCCCTCTAGGTCAGTTGGCAACCCTAGTTCTCCCCAATGACACAAGAGTTGGTAAGCTTGCCTCTAGACTAGCTAACAGTCATATTCGTAAATAACGTGCTCAGAAATTGAATCTTCCCAACTTGCAGTGCTCATTGTTCCTCAATTACATAGGGTTGCCAACCTCCAGGAGGCGCCTGATGAGTTCCCGTTGTTGCAATTGATCTTCAGACAACCAAGATCAGTTCCCCTGGGGAAAATGGCTGCTTTGATGGCTTGGATTCTATGGCAATATACCCTTCTGAGGTCCCACCCCACCCCAACCCCCCTCCCCAGACTCTACCTCCAAAATCTCCAGAGCTGGCAACACTACAAGTACCCCGTATTTTGGAATTGTTGGCTTTGTTTGCATTTTAAAATGAACAGCATTTTGAAAGTCTTTGGAAGCAAGCCTAAGCAGTTCTATTCAGAATTAAGTCATCTAAGGGCTTGCGTCCAGGAAAATGTTCTTAGGATTGCAGCCTGTGTGTCTGTACTGCTCCGTCGATGTCATCATTATCGAATTGACGAGGCAATTGATAGATGCTGATGATACGTATTCAGATCTTATTGGGCTGGTTTAAAAACTGGCATGTCAGAAACAAGGCTAGACCAGAACTCTTCCCTGACATGATGGCTCTCTATCTGCAGGGAGGTTTTTTGGATGGAGGGGATTGCACGGCATACCGTTAAGAGCTGTGAGTGCCCCTCTTACCAGCGTGGACCAGCATGGTGTAGTGGTTAAGAGTGGTGGTAAGGAGCAGTGGACTCTAATCTGGAGAACCGGGTTTGATTCACCACTCCTCCACATGAGCGGGGGAGGCTAATCTGGTGAACCAGGTTGGTTTCCCCACTCCTCCACATGAAGCCAGCTGGGTGCTCCTGGGCTAGTCACAACTCTCTTAGAGCCTTCTCATCCCCACCTACCTCACAAGGTTTATGTTGTGGGGAGGGGAAGGGAAGGTGATTGTAAGCCGGTTTGATTCTTCCTTAAGTGGTAGAGAAAGTTGGCATATAAAAACCAACTCCTGCTCCTCCTCTTACAGTTGCAAGTGGTGCAGTGAAAAAATCAGTCTGAAACTCATCTGCTGTGTGTGGAATTCAGAATATAGAGCATCAGACTGGAAGAAAATCTGATCCAAGTTATCTGCAAGGCTTCTGGTTCTGATACTCAAACCACCTTGATTAGGACTATGACAGTATGACTAAAGAAGCCATCAGGGGGTCTTGATCAAATTCACCTTGTTGCTTCTTCCATTTTGGCGACTGCCTTCTATCATAATCTGATTTCACACACTCCTAATGGCTACTGCCGGTGGCCTGTTGATCTTTGCATAAGATTCCCCTAGCCTGCTGAGACCGCTACCAAATGTTTCCTAATAAACATAATTGTCAGAATAAACTGAGACCACAGCAGGGCAGGAAGGCAGGAAGGGAGAAACCGAAGCACAGAAATATTCTCTCCTAATCACACTGTATTTTCATGTCCACATGTCACCTTGCAGTAAATGTTGTTAAAGTGCAGAGGGGACTGGCCTCTCATTGGATTAGCAGGTAGAGGAACTGTTTGCAAAGGAGCATGAATGAATTAGGGAATCACTGGATGGATGGGTGTGCTGCGCCAGAGTTTGGCTTCTCGGGTAGTCAGTCTTCAGCACCAAGGTCAGAAAAACATATTTTACTGGCCTGTAATTCCTGGTTTAATATAGGCCACAAAACTTGGTCCGGATGCATTTGGAAAGTACCAGATGGTCTCTACAGTACCAGGGATGCCAGCCTCCACACGGGACCTGGGGATCACCTGAAATTAAAGACTACAGAGATCAGTTGCTCTGGAGAAAATGGATGCTTTGAAGGGTGGACCCAAGGCATTGAACCCCACTGAGGTCCCTGAGCGGTGGTTTGGAGCAGTGGACTCTAATCTGGAGGACTGGATTTGATTCCCCACTCCTACACATGAGCGGCGAATGCTAATCTGGTGAACTGGGCTGGTTTCCCTACTTCTACACATGAAGCTAGTTTGGTGACCTTGGGCTAGTCACACTCGCTCAGCCTCACCTATCTCACAGGGTGTCTGTTGTGGGGAGGGGAAGGGAAGGTGATAGTAAGCCAGTTTGATTCTTCCTTATGTAGTGGAGAAATTCGGCATATAAAAACCAACTCCTCCTCCTCTTCCTTTTCTTCTTCTTCTTCTTCCCCAGTCCCGACCCCCAAACTCCAGGAGTTCCCCAACATAGAGCTGGGCTCTACTCCACTCCCACCCCCAGGCAGTGGCTGGGGGGACCAGCAACCCTATTCAGTATTCATTTTGGAAGCAGTACATATGATTCAGCTGAACAGATGCCGGGAGGGGGGTATCCTTGCTAAACATCCATATTGTTTCAACTTGGGTTGCTAGCTCTGGGTTGGGACATTCCTGGAGATATGGGGGTGTAGCTTGGGAAGGATGGGGTTTGGGGAGGAAACTCCACAGGGGTGTGATGCCAGAGTCCACTCTCCAAAGCAACCATTTTCTCCAGAATTGATCTATGTATTCTGGTGATCAGTTGTCATTCTGGGAGATCTCCAGGCCCCACCTGGAGGTTGGCAACCTTAGTTTCAACACTGTTTTAGTCCCCTTTTTTCCTGGACAACTGGCCCAAACTGCCCTTTAATCTCATTGGCTGTGGCGACCCACATGGGTTTGTTTACAAGTGTCTGTTTTATCCTCAAGCCAGATGTTGCTTCGCAATGCCCTCTGCCATTTTACATTGTTTCATATTATTTGTAAAGCGTCGGGGGACTGAAATCATTTTGTACAGGTTTTGTTGCTAATTGCTTTTATGTTGTTTAGATTTGATAATAGATTTTACTGTTGGTTGCTTTATGATAGCACACTCCTTTGTGCTTTTCCAAAGGAAAGTTGGCACAGAAATTAGAAATAAATAAATACAGGATGTGGAGATAACCTTGGCTTATGTGACAGAGCTTTCTGGAAAATCCCCAAGCACCAGGCTCTGAGAAATTTGATGCTGGCATTGTGAAATTCAAAATATTTTTTTTAAAATCCCAGAAAGTGTGTTATGTTGTCAGAGCAGCAAACGCACAGCTGCTGTTTATTAAGTTCTATTTGCCTATTCTGCCAGAAATAAAATAAAATAAAATGCTAATGAAGGTGAGACAAAAATCAGACCTATTTCTTTTATTTAAGAGAATTTTATGCAACTTTTCTGTTTAAAAAAACACACTCAAGGGCTAACAATTAAAGTAAACAGTAAATATCCAACCAATTAAATTAAAAAAAAAACGCACACACACTATGAAACCATATATTTCAGAAAGCTGTAGCTCCTATTTGTGATTAAAAGCATAGGAAAACCGGACAGACTTTACCTTCTAAAATATAGGTATCAGGCAAATCTGAGTAAGGAGTGCGCCACTGGCATGCCACCACAGAGAAGGCCCCGTCTTTGGTAGCCACTGGTCCTGTTTCAGAAGGCAGAGGCACTTAGATCTTAGTAAGTACATATGGTACGAGCAGTTTTTAAGATTCTCTGTTCACTGAAAGGCCTATGCCAACCAGGAGCCAGTAAAGCTATTCAAAATAGCCAGACCCAGCTAATAACCATAACCAGACACAGCTATTAATATGGCCACTGTATTCTGGACTGTCTGAAATTTCCAGACCATCTTCAAAGGTGCCGTCAAGCCACCGCCAACTTATACAAACCTCTTGAAGGGTTTCAAGGCAAGGTGGTTTGCCATAGAGGTGGTTTGTCATTGCCTTCCTTTGCATTGCAGCCCCAGTCTTCCTTGGTGGTCTCCCATCCACTTACTGACTTTACTTAGATTGAGACTTGACAAAATCGGGCTATGCCATGCTGCCTTCCCTCCCTGTCACTATTCGGTCTCCTAGACATTGAACAGTGGTGCCTCAAGGAATAATCCTGAACAGGTCTACTCAGAAGAAAGTCCAATGATATTTAATGGTTCTTACTCCCTGGAAATTGTTCTTAGAATTGCATTCCTGAAGACCCTTTCCAGGGTGTAAGCCTCACTGAACAGATCTGAGTAGGATTTTGAGTAGATCTGCTTAGGATTCCTCTTTAATTCTTCAGGAACACTTGCCCTGGAGTAAGCTACATTGAATAACATGGGACTTATTTCTGAATAGAGCTGCTTAGGATTGCTCTCATAGTTGAAAATTAATCTTTCCATGCTTGCTACCTTGAATCGTGAAATATTTTGAGCCCTGCAACTAATAATGATTAGGGTTGAGAACTTTAACTTGATTTTTATCTGGACACTCCCCGTGGGATGTTCATTTGGTGCTTAAAATGATTTCTGCAATGATAAATGATTTATCTGACCTCCCTTAATTAAATACTCTCAAGGCACTGCTTGTTTCAAAACTGTTGTCTGTCTTTAAAGGGGGGAAAAACAGCTTATTAATTGTTTAAAGTCAAGACAGTCCAGGAAATTCTTCAGGTCAGAGGTGGCTCTAATCATTACATTTATTTATTTGCTTCATTTGTTTCAAACAAGAGTAAAAGTTGAGAGGAATGAGTTAGGGATGATTTTAAATGTCCGCTGTTTTGACCCAGACAAGGGAGAAAGAACAATAAACAAACCCCTGCTTCAATGTGACTTCTCTCTTGGGTGTATCCAACTCATGATTCTTTATTCCCAGGCCAGTTTCTGTTTTCGCGCACTACATTTGTGCATGTTTCAGTACCACTTGTGCATCGATTAATAAGTGTAATATGTAATCATACGTATAAATCATGTGAAATGTAAGAGTCAATTGCATATAAAAACTGCACAATATGCATACGATACAAACAAATGTACAATATCAACAACAAAAAAGGGGAACTGAAAGTGTGGACACAAATATAAACAACTATAAAAGAAATTAAATAAAGAGCATTTGTTTCATCCTTAAATAGATTTGGTTAGTGTATTTGCAATCCTTGAAAAGTTTAAAGTCAAACTTATGTGTTGGCTGGTAATTATAATCTATTGAGAAAGGGTTTCGTTTTTTGGCGTTCAGCTGACACTGGGCAAAGGCAATCCAGTGCCCTAAGCCATTTCCTGAGCAAGGGATCTCTGCTGCCATTATCGTTGCAAACATTCTGCCAGCTGGATTTGCCCTGGTCTCCAGTCCGAGGTGTTGGACCGGATTCCTCCCTGGTGTAAGTCCATTGACTTCAATTAAGATGCACGAGGGAGACGTTTGGACCGCTCCGTTTGCTAGCTGCGTGCCAGCGGCAGCGGAGAGGGCTTGTGAAAGCTGGCAAACAGGATGCTGGCAAGGGCTTTGACAGTCCAATTCAACTAGAGAAATATGACTTTTCTCACCCTTTGTCAAGCAAGCAGATTGCCAAGAAACTTTGGGCTTCCTAGGCCGGGGTGAGGCCTAGCTCTCACTGATAGGGTTGCCAACCTCCAGGTGGTAGCTGGAGATCTCCTGCTATTACAACTGATCTGCAGCCGATAGAGATCAGTTCCCCTGGAGAAAATGGCCACTTTGGCAATTGGACTCCCTCCCCTCCACAAACCCCACCCTCACCACACTCCACCCCAAAAACCTCCCACCGGTGGTGAAGAGGGACCTGGCAACCCTGATCCCCTCTCCAAACTCTCTTCCTCCTCAAGACTCCACCCCAAAATCTCCAGGTATCTCCCAACCTGGAGCTGACAACACTCACTGAGGTGGTACATCTGTGCAGGCCCTCCCACTTCAGAGTACTAGATGGAGAGTCACCTGACAGTAGGGTTGCCAACCTGCAGGTACTAGCTGGAGATCTTTTGGTATTACCGCTGATCTCCAGCTGATAGAAATCAGTTCTCCTGGAGAACATGGCCTCTTTGGCAATTGGACTCAATGGCATTGAAGTCCCTCCCCTCCTCAAACTCTGCCCTTCTCAGGCTCTGCCCCAAAAACCTCCCGCTAGTGGTGAAGAGGGATCTAGCAACCCTACCTGACAGAATTTTCCTCCCTATACACAAACACAAAATCCTCTGCAGATAAAAAGCTAGGTCAGACAGTTAAGATCTAGCCAAGCCTGCTCCAGGACTTTTGAGTTTTCTATCTGTAGGAACTTTTTTTTCCCACCATAGGTGAGCATTGCTTCATGAGAATCTTCACCTGTAGTTTAAAGTGATATATAGGGTTGCCAACCTCCAGGTGGTGGCTGGAGATCTCTCGTTATTACAACTGATCTCCAGATGATAGAGATCAATTCCCCTGGAGAAAAAGGCCACTTTGGCAATTGAACTCTATGGCATTGAAGTCCCTCCCCAAACCCTCCCCTCCTCAGGCTCTGCCCCAAAAACCTCCTGCCAGTGGCAGAGAGGGACCTGGCAACTCTAGTGGTATAGCTCATCAATGGTTGATCTCTGCAGCACACAATCTTGAGAACTTGTATTGTTTTGCCTGTAGGGAAAAGGCCACTGGGGGGGATCTTAATCAGCAAAATTGCTCTGGGGGCGAGAATTAAGCTGATCTATCCTCTGGCCAGGACTCAGAGAGGTGAGCTACAATGCTATAAAATGTGACAGATGACATGTCACTATGTTTAGTATTTAATGTCAGCTCATGAGAATTAATATTCGATACCCTGTCAAAACAATTGAGACGTATCCAACACTCTAATTTTGTGGTTCGTTTTAATCAAGTATGAAAAGGATATTTTGCATGTGAATGATGAAATTGATGCTTTGGGGCAAATTTTGAATGGCTGCAGATTGGGTCAGCCCTAGTCCTAAAATACAACTGACCTGCCTTGGAGTTCCGTGTAGCTCACGGTCACCCTGAAACAAATATTTAAAAAGAACATCAGCATGGTGTGGGCAGAGAAATGTGTGTAAGAAAGAGTGATTGCTTGGTTCAACCTTGATCCAATCAAATCCTTTAATTTGGTGCTGCTCTATTTTTCCTCATTGGCATATTGAAGTGGTTAAGCATCAGAAAAAGACGGGGCCTTCTCTGTGGTGGCAAGAAGATTGTGGTTCTCCAGGGTGAAAATTTACTAGTTTTCAGTGCCAGCAAAGGGTTTTATTTATTTATTTTAAATTTCCTGAAGCTTTTGAATGATGTTTAGGGACCTGCATTGATTGACTAATGGCTGGTTTCTCTGAGACTTCTATTGTCTGACTCGTGATTTGTGGGTGTAGGCCAGTATTCCTTTTATCTGCTGACTATTTTCTTTTCTAACTCTTTTGATGCTCTTTTTTAAAATATGATAACATTGTGCCTCTCTTGTCATTAGTAATTCTTATGATTGTGGGCCGCTGCTTTTATGTAATTTTTTTTTTGTTTTTTTGCTGGATTGTTTCAACTATTGTAAGCTGCCCTAAATATATTTTATAGAAAGCTGGGATGTAAAGGTGGGAGAGCCAGTGTGGTGTAGTGGCTAAGAGTGGCGGACTCTAATCTGGACAACCGGGTTTGATTCCCCACTCCTCCACATGAGCAACGGACTCTAATCTGGTGAACCGGGATTGTTTCCCCACTCCTCCACATGAATAGGGTTGCCAGCTCCAGGCTGGGAAATACCTGGATATTTTCGGGGTGGAGCCTGAGGAGGGTGGTGTTTGGGGTGGGGAGGAATGTCAATGCCAAAGAGTCCAATTGCCAAAGCGGCCATTTTCTCCAGGTGAACTGATCTCTATCGGCTGGAGATCAGCTGAAATAGCAGGAGATCTCCAGTTAGTACCTGGTGGTTGGCAACCCTACACATGAAGCCAGATGGGTGACCTTGGGCTAGTCACTGTTCTCTCCAAACTCTCTCATCCCCACCTACCTCACAAAGTATTTGTTGCGAGGAAGGCGACGGTAAACCGCTTTGAGACTCCTTATGGTAGAGAGAAACGGTATAAAAAATAGCTCTTCTTCATATTGTATAGCAGTGCCAGATATTTTGACCAGAACAGATGCCCGCTTCCTTTGCAACACTCCTAACACTCACACCCTCCTTCTGAGGAGGACATAAACTCCCTACCTACATTTGCATTAAAGAAAAACCCTGAGTGTTAAGCGTGCAGCCACATTGGACACGCTGCCACAGGATTTCTAATGACAGTAGAGAGTTCAAATCCTAGAGGTTTCTTTTCTTTCTCTTTGTCCCCCTTTGCATCCCAAACACCTGCCTGGAAGGCAAAAGTGGCGGAGGGAGATCATTCCCTTTGCCTCACTGAGGAGAGGAGTAAACTTTCTCCGGCTGGCAGACCTGGGCCAGAACTGAGCACTCCTGCTTTTTTCCTCTCCTCTTCCTCCCTCTGAAGTGAAATACATCCAAGGCCACCTGCCTCCCTTTCATCTTCTTAACCGCAGGCATTTGCCAGCCATTCTCCGCCGAGCCCAGACTTCCATTTTAACATTTCCTGCGGCGTTTTCAAAGACTCGACAATTGCTCATCGGCACATGTTTGTGTGAGGCGTATTAAAAAAAAAAAAGTTCAAATGCCACAAGAGTTGTGTCAGGTGTTCCCCCCCCCCCGCAACCTTGTTTGAGGACACCTTCAGGTGAAGGGACAAGATGGAGTCTTGTCTGGCAGGTCTAAATAAAGGCTCCGCGCCTCGGCTGTGCCAAAGCGCTAATTTCCTCTCCGTGGGTTCCATTGAAACGTCATCTCTGGCTCCCCTGACATCTGGGACCCAGCTGTCAAAGTGCACATTTCATTTCTAGCAGCCTGAGAAATGGCAGAGTCTCGCCGAAACGGCAGCTTGCTCCACAGGCCAAGCAAAGGACTCGCTTTCTGTTTTGTAACGCTCCCTTTCTGGCTCTTGTCCGCGGCATAAATTTCGAGATCGGCCCACCCGCCAACCCGCCTTTCCCGATTTACCATCCGACCTCATGCAGTCCCCCGAGAGACACGTGCGCTGTCACTCATGGCTGTTTTTGTAACCGCCGCCATTTTCCTGCGTGGAAAGGAAAAGGAGCGTGGTTCAACAATTTTCTGGGCTCATTAAGAATGGAGACGGATTATTATGTGTCAGTGTGTGGGTTTTTTTCCCCCCTCAGAGAGATGATGGAGGCCTGAAAGAGAGATTGCAACTCATGCTGTGTGTACAGTCATTCTGCTTTCATTGCCGGTAAGCAGGTTTTGAGGATTGTTTCAGAAATCTGCAAAACTTGCTTGACCAGAGGCAACAGTGGACCAACAACAAGCAAACAAAAACCTTGTTACTCAATCTTAGGAAGTGACCCCACTCTCAAATTGCTGGAAGCCCCTTCTCTGCTATTTATTTAGATATTTATATCCTGCATTTCTCCCCAACGGGCACCCAAAGGGATTTATAGCATCCTTCTCTCCCTCCATTTTGCCCTCACAGTAGGAATTCGGTGAGGAAGGTTAGGCTCAAATGTTGTGACCGGTCCAAGATCACCTCATGAGCTTCCATGACAGACTGGGGATTCAAACCTGGGTCTCCCAAGTTCTAGCCTGAAACTCTAACCACGGCAGCATGCTGTCTATCTCTGCCAGGAAACCTTCAGGCCTGATTATGCTTCTTTGCCACCAGCTCCCTGAAGTGTTTATTCATGCAAAAGTAACATTTCCTCTCAATGTTCTTGTGGTAAAATGATCTTATCAAAGCACCCCGTTAGCTGGTTACGTACATGAGGTTGGCTCCAGATTTGGGGGGGGAGGCGGGAAAAAGCACTCCCCACAACTATGCATGCTACCATATCTCATTCTTCTCCACTCCATCTTTCTCAATCATACCCATGTGCAGATTTATTAGGATTACCCACTCTGGCATGGGAATGTCCTGGAGATTTGGGGTAGAGGATGGGAAAAGTGGAGTTTAAGAGGGGGAGGAAGCTCAACAGAATGTAATGCCTTACAGTCCACCCTCCGAAGCTGCTATTCCCTTAAGGAGAACTGGTTTCTGTAATCTGGAGATTAATTTTTCTTCCAGGAGAATTTCAGGCCCAGCCTGGAAATTGGGAACCTTAACATGCATAGCCTGAAGAGAAGACTGAGAGGTGATAAGATAACCATCTTCAAGTACTTGAAGGGCTGTCATATAGAGGATGGTGCTGAGTTGTTTTCTGTTGCCCCAGAAGGTCGGACCAGAACCAACGGGTTGAAATTAAATCAAAAGAGTTTGTCTAGACATTAGGAAGAGTTTTCTAACAGTTAGAGTGGTTCCTTAGAGGAACAGGCTTCCTCGGGAGGTGGTGAGCTCTCCTTCCCTGGAGGTTTTAAAGCAGAGGCTAGATGGCCATCTGTCAGCAATGCTGATTCTATGACCTTAGGCAGACCATGAGAGGGAGGGCATTTTGGCCATCTTCTGGGCATGGAGCAGGGGTCACTGGGAGTGTGGGAGGAAGGTAGTTGAGAATTTCCTGCATTGTGCAGGGTGTTGGACTAGATGACCCTGGTGGTCCCTTCCAACTCTATGATTCTGCCCAGTCTGCCAACCTCTCCAGGATCAATGTTGGGTCTGAAAGAAGCCAGAGAGTTGCTCCCCCCCCCCCCATCCAGTACCTCTGTGGCCAAGAAAGATGAGATTGCTTCCGTTGTCTCTGGGACTGTTCTTCCATTTCCTTTTGGGAGTAAATAAGTGGAGAATCTCTGAAAGATAATAGGCCTCAGCATGTGCCCCACTGTACTTATCTCAGTCCTGTAGGCATGCAAGTGAGATATGCATGGAGTATATCCAGGCACCATTAGATATAAGGTATTAAATATAAGAAGCTGCCTTACAATAGTCTAATGGTCCATTACTTCTCTAATTAGAACATTCAGTGTAATCAATGGCTGGCAATGGTTCTCCAGAGTAACATACAGAGATGCTTCCACATGTAGAGATCCTTTAATTGGTGATATCAGACACTGAACACACAATCTTTTCAATGGAAATAGGGATGCATTTACATAAGCACATTCTTTTCACTTCTCTAAAAAAATATATGTTATAAGATTTTTCTCTTGAACAGGAACCGTCCAGTTCGGCGTGGTGTAGTGGTTAAGAGTGGTGGTTTGGAGTGGTGGACTCTAATCTGGAGAACTGGGTTTGATTCCCCACTCCTCCACATGAGCAGCGGATGCTAATCTGGTGAACCGGGTTGGTTTCCCCACTCCTACACATGAAGCCAGCTGGGTGATCTTGGGCTAGTCACACTCTCTCAGCTCCACCTACCTCACAGGGTGTCTGTTGTGGGCAGGTGAAGGTGATTGTAATCCGGTTTGATTCTTCCTTAAGTGGTAGAGAAAGTTGGCATATAAAAACTAACTCTTCTTCTTTAAATTTTAGTTCAGGTGAAATTCAGTGACTTCTCTAGTACATGGTTTGTCAGATTTATCCATGGTCTGAGTCATTTCTTCAGCAACCATGGACTCCCAGTAGATCTAAATAGCTCAAGTGCTGATGGAGATGATACCCACAGTGTGCTTTGACTGACTTCTAGGTATCACATAGGAATGCATGGAACCTTCCTGAGAAACTTCACTAGGTTTATCAGAAAAAGAAGAAGAGTTGGTTTTAATACCCCACTTTTCTCTACCATATGGAGTCCCACTATTGCCATGTGGGACATCAGGCACCTTGTGGGGTAGGTGAGGCTGAGAGAGTTCTGAAAGAACTGTGACTAGCCCAAGGACACCCAGGAGGCTTCATGTGGAGAATCGAACCTGGTTCTCCAGATTGGAGCCCAAGTGCTCTCTCGCCCACTTCCTGTGAAATTCCTCAGATGTTCTACTCATGGGGGAACCCACACATTTGCTTCACAGTTTTGATACAACAGTTTTCAGCAGCAACTCAACCAGGAAAGCACTACTACTGCTCAACTCTTGCCACCACCCGAATAGAGAGACAAGGGAGCAAAGGCAGGGAGCTGTCCAGCAGGGAAAGGCACACTAGTTCTTGGCTAGGTCCAAGAGACCTAGGTCCAAGAGATGCATTGCTGAATGGCAGCTGGTTGCAAGGCAGCTTCTGGGACTGAATAGCTAAATGTCAGGAGGATAACTTTTGCTTTAGCTAGAGGTGCCACAAACTTCTCAGTGGATCTGCTTGACAACTGAAATTACTCAATTCAAGACTTACACTCATACTGTCAGCAGGTCAGGGATATGTTCAGATTCCATCCGGCAACTCAAAGAGCTGCTGAATAAATTTGCAGCTGCCTGTTGGTCAGCAGCTGGCTCTCAGCTGATCCAGGGATTAGCAGGGAATCAGGTTGTGATCCACCCCCACCCAAAAACTTGCAAAAGGGAGAAGAGAAAGAGCTCCTTTCTCTTCTCTCCAAACTGGACATGGACAAAGGCAATGCTTTTGATCTTTGCATTGCAAAAGGGAGAGGAGAAAGAGCCCACTCCTCTCATTCTCTGCAGCCCAAGCTGACAGCTTAGCGTGGGGAAAGGGGAATTTAGCTGGGCTCCCGATCGCTTCCCCACTGATAATTTTTCTGCATCTCAGCAAGTGAGGGAAGCAGAAAAGTTTCCAGGATAGAAAAGCCCATCTTCCGTTGATCAGCCAGAAGTCATCTTCTGACCCCCCCCCCTCCAAAAAATGCTTTTCTGGGTCTAGGGCAATTTTTTCCCAGCAGGAGATCAGAAGCTGACTCCCAGCTGACCCCTCATCAGCTGGGAGTTGGCTTCTGATGGCTGCAGGCAGTTGAAAACAACTCAGCATCCCATTAATTAACTGGCTGCCTGATCACCACTGGCAAATGGAAAGTGAGCCAAACTGGCAAGTGTTTGAGCATCCCTAGCTTTAAAGGTAAAGGCAGTCCCCTGTGCAAGCACCAGGTCATTACTGACCCATGGGGTGATGTCACATCCCGACGTTTACTAGGCAGACTATGTTTCCGGGGTGGTTTGCCAGTGCCTTCCCCAGTCATCTACACTTTGCCCCCAGGAAGCTGGGTACTCATTTTACCAACCTTGGAAGGACGGAAGGCTGAGTCAACCTTGAGCCGGCTACCTGAAACCGACTTCTGTCAGGATCAAACTCAGGTCATGAGCAGAGCTTTTGACCGCCGTACTGCAGCTAACCACTTTGTGTCTCAGGGCTTTTCATCCCTAGCTGTAACTAACCTTAATTCTTATAATAGTCTCCCCAGGCATACCAAAATTGATGCATTACATCAGGGGAAGACAATATTTCCAGAAGGTGAACCTTTTAAGCAGGTCTCACTGTAACATTGGGCCAAGTGGAAACAATTTCTGTACACTCAGGGTTCCTGAAGAACAGCTTCAATTAGCCACTGCCACAGAGAAGGGAGAACAGGAGTATCCACAAGGGAAGAGGGTGATGAATCTTCTTTTCTCTTAGTTAGGCAACAGAGGGCTGAAACAGAGAAGACAAAAATAAAGGATCTCATAGAAATCATAGAAACACAGAGTTGGAAGGGACCACCAAGGCCATCTAGTCCAATCCTTTGCACAAAACAGGAAATTCCCAACTACCTCCCCACACTGCCCCATGACCCCTGCTTTATGCCCAGAGGAAGGCAAAAAACAAACAACTCTCTAGGATCTCTGGCCAATCTAGCCTCGAGGAAAATTGCTTCCTGATCCCAAAATCGTGATTGGGATTTCCCTGGGCATGCAAGAAAGGCACACAAGATGCAAGCACTGACACAACCCTTCCTGCCCTCCCTCTCATGATCTGCCTAAGCTCATAGAATCAGCATTGCTGACAGATGGCCATCTAGCCTCCACTTAAAAACCTCCAGGGAAGGAGAGCTCACCACCTCCTGAGGAAGCCTGTTCCACTTTAATTGTTAGAAAATTCTTCCTAATATCTAGACGGAAACTCTTTTGATTTAATTTCAACCCGTTGGTTCTGGTCCGACCTTCTGGGGCAACAGAAAACAACTCGGCACCATCCTCTCTATGACAGCCCTTCAAGTCTTTGAAGATGGTTATCATATCACCTCTCAGTCTTCTCCTCTTCAGGCTAAACATACCCAGCTCCTTCAACTTTCCTCATAGGACTTGTTCTCCAGACCCCTCACCATCTTTTTTGCCTTCCTCTGGACATGTTCCAGCTTGTCTCATCACTCTTAAGTTGCAGTGCCCCAAACTGAACACAATACTCTAGGTGAGTTCTAACCAAAACAGAGTAAAGCGATACCATCTCTTTGCGTGATCTGGACACTTCTGTTGATACAGCCCAAAATCTCATTTGCCTTTTTAGTTTCCACATCACACTGCTGACTCATGCTCAGTATATGGTCTACTAAGACCCCTAGATCCTTTTCACACATACTACTGCCAAGACAAGTCTCCTCCAGTCTGTTAAACAAACAGGTACAATTGAAGCACATGTGGCAAGGGGAGTTGGGGTTTTTAAACCTTCAAGCCCCACTCAGTTTCACATAGTCTCCCAATCTTATTGTTAGTAGCATTAAAGAAAAAAGAGAAAGGAATGTTCTTTAAAATGCTAGAAACAACAGAGTGATATCCTCTTTTCCCCTTCTCACATGGCTCCAGATCAAATTGTGAGGCTGATGGGCAGAGATCTGTGATTTACTTCACCTTGGTTTTGTTCCTCAGGTATTTCCTCAAGTAGCAACTGAGGGTTTTTTAAATGGTCCATGAAGCACCAATTCCTGTAACGATGGAGGCCTCGATCCTAAAACACTTACATCAGCATGCCAATTTAGTGCCAACCCTGACCTGGTTGGCCCAGGATAACCAGTTCTTAGGAGCTATGCCGAATCAGCCCTGGTTAGTTCTTGGGTGGAAGACCACCAAGGAAGTCCAGGGTTGCTATGCAGAGGCAGGCAATGTCAGACCACCTCTGTCTATCTCTTGCCTTGAAAGCCCTGTGGGGTCACCATAAGTTGGCTGCAACTTGATGGCATTTTCTACCACCAATTTAGTGCCATCGCTATAAGTGAGATCTCTTTGGACAGGGATACACCACCACCCCTTCCACTCCCACCCCCTTGCCTCTCGCATTATCCATTCCCACACAGTCTGTCTGCTGCTTGGTCTCTCTCTGAAACGTTCCACACTGGCAGGTACCATTTTACTGTGCGTCTGACATAATAGGTCCTAGAGGAAGCCCTAATTACAAGTCTCGTCTCATGTTTGCATGGCTTTGATGCCCCGTATGCGGCCCATTAATATATCACACACCCAGAGGGGGGGAAATTGCTGCCCTTGAGTCCACTGATGGCGCTGGGAATCACAGCCCTGGCATCCCTTTTGACTCTGCCCAGCAGCTGCTGAGCCTGAGCCAACTTCAGACTCCTGAAATTTCACTCAATGCCTGGGCCTCTCTGCAAATGATTATTGGGGAGAAAAATGCCTGCCAGTCTACAGTTT
This sequence comes from Euleptes europaea, assembly GCF_029931775.1. Classification (NCBI taxonomy): domain Eukaryota; kingdom Metazoa; phylum Chordata; class Lepidosauria; order Squamata; family Sphaerodactylidae; genus Euleptes; species Euleptes europaea. Next base: position 10,921,462 of record NC_079325.1, on the reverse strand, counting down.
CCAAACAGCCAAACATTAAATAAGAACCCTTGAGTAAGAGGCAATTCAGACATGAGAGACGGGAAGGAAGGGTTGTAGCCTAGGAAATACACTGCCATGAAGAACCATGTGCTCTCCGTAGCCTTACCCTGCTCTATTTGCCCTTATTTTCAGACATCCCTGCCTCTCATCTTCTTCTCTTTAGTTCTACCATGCTCAGCTGCATCAACGTTGACTGTTTTGTTCGGTGACTACCCTTCCTCCCTTGATGCCCTTGATGCTAGAGCAACACAAAGACGTGGACTGCCATGGGGTTCTACTCATGTGTGCATGGTCAATTTGATCTCAGAAAGTTCAACTGGCCATCAGGTTTCTATTGAAGTTCTGAGAATCCTAATTAAAAACCCACATTTTCCCATGATTCCTTAGACTTATTTATTCATTTATTTATTTTGGAAATGTCTACTGCCTCTTGGGAGACCACCTTGAGGCAACTCAACAGTGCCATAAATAATTCCCAGATTCTCTGGATTGCTCATATTTTCCACATGAGCCAGCATGGCATAGTGGTTACGAGCAGCAGCAGCAGACTCTAAACTGGAGAACTGGGTTTGATTCCCCACTCCTGCACATGAAGCCTGCTTGGTGACCTTGGCTAATCACAGTTCTCCCAGAACTCTCTCAGCCTCACCTACCTCACAAGGTATCTGTTCTGGGGAGAGGAAGGGAAGGTGATTGTAAGCCACTTTGAGTCTCCTTAAAGGTAGAGAAAAGTGGGGTATAAAAACCAGCTCTTCTTCTTCTTCTCTGTTGAATTTTTATAGGTCCCTGCTCTGAAGCTCTTCCCATCTTTTTTAGTTATGTAACTCTGTAAAATACCAAGGAGTGAAGATTCTGATGATAATAATAATAACATCTCTGTAGCAGAGCTTAATAGAATACTTTTCATTCTTCTCTTGCTTGGATATCTGCGGTCGCTCAAATGACTCATCCATCAATCATAGGAATCTAAAGTGATTATATGATACTAATGAGAGTTCAGTGGAGATGCCCTTCTTTCTTATGAATGGGGGGTTGTCTGATTTCAGAAACTGTAGGCTTGTGGGAACCGTAGATGCTAACCTCTTCTCTTCACCCACTGCCTCTTTGGGAATGACTGCTGATCACTTGCCTGCATCATTATTGTTTAGCTCGGCAGTGTTAATTAACTGGGTTAATTAGCAAGTGCCTTCTGTGGCAGGGAATTTTGGCTTGGTTTAGGTAGCAGCTCTTCCGACATGGTGGTGAAAATACTGAACGGCATGCAGAATATGGGGCTGAAACCGAAAAGGGAGATCTTCTGGCAGTGTATCTCAAGAATGGTCCAATGGTGGCCTACAGACCATATCTGGTCCTTCCCTTCTCCTGAGCTGGTTCCCTTGATACATTCCCAGTCCTTCCCACCACCACTTAAGTTATATCCTACCTATCTTTCATCATGGGACTCAAGATAGCTAAGAAAGAAATCCTAAGCAGGTCTACTCAGATTCCTACATAGTTCTACTCAATGGGACGTATTCTAAGATATGCATTAAGTTTGCATTGTTTGCTGCCTACGATCCCTGGTAGTTCTCCCTTCCAGGAACTGACCAGTCCCACACCTGGTTCACTTCAACAAGGTTGCTATGATATTTCACCTCCAATGTTACCCAACCCTGACCTGGATAGCTCAGGCTAGTTCTGTCTCATAAGATCTCAGAGGCTAAGCAGGGTCAGTTCTGGTTAGTACTTGTATGGAAAACCACCAAGGAAGTCCAGGATTGCTACACAGAGGCAGAAAATGGAAAAACACCTCTGTTCATCTTTTGCCTTGAAAACCCTATGGGGTCGCCATAAGTCAGCTGCGACTTGATGGGAAAGAAAGAAAGAAAGAAAGAAAGAAAGAAAGAAAGAAAGAAAGAAAGGAAAGAAAGAAAGGAAAGAAAGAAAGAAAGAAAGAAAGAAAGGAAAGAAAGGAAAGAAAGGAAAGAAAGAAAGAAAGAAAGAAAGAAAGAAAGGAAAGAAAGAAAAGAAAGAAAGAAAGGAAGAAAGGAAGAAAGGAAGAAAGGAAGAAAGGAAGAAAGGAAGAAAGAAAGAAAGAAAGAAAGAAAGAAAGAAAGAAAGAAAGAAAGAAAGAAAGAAAGAAAAGATTACCCTGGGACAGGGCATCTAATGGCCATAAATACTCATAGTGAATATTGAGTGATTTGTGTACCCTAACATTATGTCAGGGATCCTGATCTTTGAAGTTATCATGGATCCCTTAGGTGCTCTTGAGACACAGAAGGGGTAGCGGTATGCAACATAGGGTCCTCTAATTGGCAGTCGGGCAATAAAGGGCATCTGGATTGGCCAGGAACCTGGGTGCAGTGCCTTGACACAGTGGCAGCTTCTGCCTACTGAGTTCCCAAGCCAAGCAGAAGCCTCCAATTATTGTTCCAGTAGCAGAGAGTCCTGGAGGTGTGGCTTCGACCATGTGTACCCATTGTCTCATCCTGACTTGAGAAACAAAGGCAGACTTTGCGCAGTGTTCTTTTAGAGTCAGTACAGCACACCTCGCCTCTTGGAGAAAACTATGCAATTTAACAAAATGGTGTTATTTCAGTGACGGCCCTCTCATTTGCAGTGGCATTTATGTTTACATGGTAACCAGTTACCCTTAGTGAGACACCTGTCTCCTGCGATTACAAAGCTATTCTGATCCTGTTGCTCTCCGTTCAAGGCTTTTTCACCAGTTTGGCCGTATGGTTTTACATCTGCGTGAGGCTTCTAATGCATCGTTTAGAATCGTGCTGCATGTAGCATGGTCTGTTGGAAAGTGTTGTCCCTGTCCCTCTCCGATATAGCTGGGAAGCAGAGACTTGAATGTGGAGAAACACATTAACAAAGGGGAAAGTTAACCACATTTACTGCGAGGTGGGGGGAAAAAACCCTTTTATAGCTCTTTATTATAATATAAAGATCATCGTAATAACCCTTTAAAGAAGCATAAAAGCAGCTTGGAGACTAGAAATACCATTCAGTTTGGAAAAGGAGACCTCTCTCCTATCTGCCATAAGGCATGGCTTCTGCCTGGGTTTCTTTGGGAGCTCAGCTAAGGATTCTCTAGAGGCTGAGAGTCATTCTAAACATTGAACATTGTGGAGTAGTTGCATTCTGGACTGTGCCATTACAGAGTGCATGGAAAAGTGCTTCACATTTTTCAGTACTCTGGACATTAAAAGCTTCCTGCGTGTAGCAACCTAACATCTTGAACCAAGAGGAAAGGTGGGATATATATGTTTTAATAAAGAAAAATGATAATAAATAAACACATTAGAGGGAGGGCAATGCTAATCCCCCCTCCCTCCACACAAGATGTAGTAGTGTATTACTTCCTGGGAGTTGTTTACTTGGTGGACATTTAAACATAGTTCCTCAGAACCCTGAAAAATTGTCAAAATGGGGGGTGCCTTTTGACACAGAGGAAAATGTTTCTGAAAAACACCCCTGCTTTTCCACTAAGCCCTACTTCCCCTTTGCTTCTGGAGTGGTGCAGTCCAGAATTCGACCACTTTCTCCTACCACTTCCTTCTGTGTCATGCAAAACACTTAGGGTTGCCAGGTCCCTCTTTGCTACTGGCGGGAGGTTTTTGGGGTAGAGCCTGAGGAGGGCGGGGTTTGGGGAGGGGAGGGACTGGAGATCAGTTGAAATAGCAGGAGATCTCAAGCTACTACCTGGAGGTTGGCAACACTAACAACACTATTCTAAGCTTCTGTGAAGATCTGGAACCCTTTGCAATCAAGAGCACAGTTTCTATGCTCTCTCTGCGTGTGTGTGTGTGTGGGGGGGAGATGTCTCAAAAACAGGTTTTGAGATCTCAAAATGTCACTCTCCAAATCTATTTTTAGAACCTCCAAAACGAACTCTGCATCTCAGAATACAAAAAAGCAACATACATTACATATGCCAATACTATGTTGGATCATTGGTGTATCAAGCTTAGTCTTGTCTGCTCTGATTGTACCTCAGTGCCCCCCCCCCACTGTCACAAGAAGGCAGTAGTGAGTGATATGTACCATCTAAGAATAAAAACACCCAGACCTTTTAATTTGTGACTAGAAGCTTTCCATAGAAGAATAACAGTGCAATCCTGGTGGGAAAGGGGCAAACGGGATTAAGAACTGGCATGACCCCTGGGCCGGCGTTAGTGCCACTTGCGCCATGCAAATGGGCACTAACACTGGCGCCGGGCCACTTACACTGGCGAGCGACGCAGCAGTGCCATGCGTGGGTGCCGGTGTAGCCTTGGCATCAGCGCACCTCCATCACAGGGGCTCATGATGCCGGTGCCAAAATGGGCGTTCCCGGGGGAGAGGCTGACACTAGTAAGCTCCCTAAGCCCTTTCACCCTGGGAACGCCCCCTTTTCCCGGCGTTGATTTAAGCCTGCAAAAATGGTAGCATACAGCAGTTCCATGGAGTTTGGGGGAATTTCCTGATTGGTTTGCTTGCTGTGGTGCAGCAAGCCAATCAGGAGGCAGCGCGGCTGCACCATGGCTGCGCTGTCCCCGGCCGCGCCAGAGCTATCCCTTAGGATTGCACTGCCCTAGTTTGTTTTTAGAGTACAAAAATATCTGATTTATTTTTTAAAAAAGTGAAGATTGCTTTTTCCCAGGCAAGGTAGTGTTCCATATGACCATTCTGGCTCCAGCTGCCCACAATTCCTGCTCCTGGATTTTTCAAGATCACTAGTGCCATTTTAATACCTAAGTAATCCTGAAAGTCCCTCTTTAGCAACCATGAATAAGCATGGCAGGGTTCTTCAAGAAGGGGAATCACTAACTTGCGGAAATAGTTATCCATATATGATAGGTGTTGAGATATAAGCAGGTAAACACTTCTGAGTTTAAAAATAACTTCTTATTCAGAATCTGTGCATGTGACACAACCAGTTTGGGCACACTACATTCCACATAGACTTGGCAGGCTTCTAGATTTTTTTTATATATATAGTTTCAGGAAATCGTTTTCCATGGAAGCTTTTGAAGGCCCCCTTGGAAATATCATGGACCCAGCAAGAAAGGCTGGCTAAAGACCTGTGAAGAGAAAGGTCTAGTCTACCACCTGCTACTGGAAATCTTTCAAGTAGAGATGCCGGACCTTGAAATCTAGTCCTCCTTTGTGCAAAAGCATATGTTCTACCACTGTGCTGTAGTCTTTCCTTTAGACCTGTGGTTCCCAAAGTGGGCAGTATCACCCCCTGGGGGGCGGTGGAATTACCTAGGGGGGCACTAAGAGGCAAGGAGACATCAAGGGGGGCACTAGAGGTGGGCCCCTTCAACTTTGTTGTTGGATAGGATAGGGGGCGCTGGGGATGACTTTGTGGAACCAAGGGGGTGGTGGCCAGAAAAGTTTGGGAACCACTGCTTTAGACAATGGGACTGTGTACTGAGATCCAAGGGCAATAGGGTTGTCAACCTCCTGGTACTAGCTGGAGATCTCCTGCTATTACAACTGATCTCCAGCTGATAGAGATCAGCTCATCTGGAGAAAATGGCCGCCTTTGGCAATTGGACTCTATGATATTGAAGTCCCTCCCCTCCCCAAACCCCGCCCTCCTCAGGCTACACCCCAAAAACCTCCCGCTGGTGGTGAAAAGGGGCCTGGCAACCCTAAAGCACAAACCTCGTGAATCTTCTTTGGCACCAGAATGCCAACGAAAGCTCCCTCGAAAAACCTCGATGTTTGCCACGTATACCTGACTGGGACTACAGAGGCAGCCATCGGTCAAATGATTGATGAAAAGGAGGTTGCCTCTCACGATTTATTTTTGATGCTGCCCTGGGTATGCCAGCAGGGGAGGGTAATGTCCACTAGGCTTGCAACCCTCCCCAAGTAATCAATGGGTCCATGTATTTACTCTGGCTTGGCTGAATGTAAATGCAGCATCAAGATATTTAAGCTTTCATGGTGAGTTTGCAGAAAGGAGGGGCTTTGGGGAAAAAACTTTTTTAAAAGCCCACTTGGTCTCTGTATGCATTTTTTCTCATTACAGGGGGAAAATGCCAAAGTGGCGACAAATATTAATGAGATTCTGGCGAGATCGGTCTCCGTTCAATCAGTCTTTGTTTGCAATCAGGAGGACAATGCTATTTCCGATGCTGAGGGAGGAGGATTATTTTCACTCCATGGGGAAAGTTGCAAACTGGGAGATGTTCTCCAGGGGAGGGGGGACCCAAGGGTTGCTTAGTTTTCTCCAGGGCTTCTAACAGCTGTACGCGTTGATGCAGCTGTATGTTTGTTCTCTACGCATTCATCAAGAACTCATGCTTCCTTCCATGCTGGGAAACCTTCGTCTGAGAGAACTGGGGTGTGGTCTAAAAAGCATTTTATTTATTTTATTTGTCTTTGGACTTGAACACCGCTCTGTATCCCTGGCCAAAGCTGGGCTCAAAGCTGGACCATCAGAGGTCGCCTCGGTCTCCCCCTGCCTTTCCCCATGTTTTGCCCATGTTTTCAAATTCAAGACAAAACAGGTCTCTGAAAACACAGGCAAAATGCGGGGAAATGCAGGGAGAGAGCGAGGCAACCTCTAACGGTCGGAAACAGCATGCATAATTGACACAAAGACCCGAAGTCATTGGAGGGGTGATGGTGACAACTGAAAGGCAGCCAAACTTTCCTGATCAGGGATAAATTTATTAATTGGAGATAAGTTTGTTTTTGTACTGTTACCTGCCATGAGTCTACAGAAATAAGGCAGGGTGTACATATTTTAAATAAATGTGTGCAAAGAGGAAGCAAACATGGAGTGATCTGTGGTTGAATAGTAGGTCACTTTAATGTCCTGATGGTTACTCTGGGGATATGTATCATCTTCTCAAGTGATCGAGAAGATTGAGAGCCCATTCCTGAAGTGGGGGGCGAAGCTCCTTAGGAGCCAGCTAACCAAATGAAGTTAACCAAGGCCTATTATGCATAGATGTTTCCTTCACGGTCATCCTTCTGATGACTTCTGGTCTTTGTTTGGATTATGCATGCCATTTCCGACTGTCAGAGGTCGCCTCGCTCTCCCCCTGCCTTTCCCAATGTTTTGTCTGCATTTTCAAGGACCTGTTTTATGTCAAATTTGAGAACATGGGCAAAACACAGAGAAACGCAGGGGGAGAGCAAGGCGACCTCTGACGGATGGGGACGGCAGGCATAAGCAAAACAAAAAGCCAAAGTTGTCGGAGGAGTGACAGCGAGTGAAACAGCCATGCATAAATGACGCAAATCTGAGAATGCTCCATGTCCCAATGATTGACCTACTGGAACCACCCGAACTTCCCATGAGTTCTCTGACGTATGACTTGAGTAACACTGCAATCCTAAGGAGAGCTACACATTACACCCTATTTGGCAGACTTTCTTCAGGTTGCAACTTTGTTTAGGATTGAAGTACAGATGTCCCACCTTGAAAGAAAAGTGTTGAAACATGTACAGAGTATGGATGAACATGAGTGTGGTTTTTAGTGACGCCAACCACTTGTGTGACAGGAATGAAATTGTCCCATGAATCAACTCACATCTGTTGAGGATTGTTTTCTTCTTTTTTTAGTTGAAATGAATTGTCAAGTATACCCAAGTTTGTAGAACCATTCTCTGCAAGGTGCCAGTTTCGGGGCACCTCTTAGCCTTCTTTTATTTGCTTTTCCCACTAAATATTCATCAGTAACATTTAAGACAAAGGAAGGAGATAATTACAAGGGGAGAGGGTTTTTTTTCGAGATATTAAAGGTTAACAGAATTCTTGGCATTTGTGCCTTGTCAATTTCCATGTAATTATGCTCAATTCCCAGAATTCAGAGGCAACTCCACCTGTTAACGCACAACGATGGATAGTACCCCGGGAATTTAATTTATGAGATCATTTCTCAAAATTTTCAGATTCAAGCCAAGCATCTCTCTTAATAGCACTGTTCTTATTAATATTATTCTTGGATGGAGAATGCTGTGAGGGTCAGCACGACGGGCAACCAAATCAAAAATGGATTTGTTAATAGAGTATCAGGGCTTACTGTAGTTACTTACGAACGGATATTTTGGCTAACCCCATGTCCTGCGGAATTGAATCATTCTTCATCTTGAAAGATGAACATCTAAAGGTCTTGACAGCTGATATAGAGAAATATCTCAGGCTGGAATCAGGCAGCCATATTTCTCTGGTGGTGGGCTGAAAATTATTATTTAAAGTAGTCACTTAGAATATCCATCATACATTGGCCTCCTTGGTGACAGTTTGTTTTTTTTAAAATAGGGAAAACTCACACACACATGTTGGCCTTCTAAGACAATTTAACATCTGCTCCAGCTGTCCCTATATATGATACCTGTGTGGTGTAGTGGTTAGAGTGCTGGACAGATCAAACTCCCTGCCCCAGGATGTGGTGACAGCTGTCAACTTGGAAGGCTTTAAGAGGGGAGTGGACTTGTTCATGGAGGAGAGGGCTATCCATGGCTACTAGTCAAAATGAATACTAGTCATGATAGATACCTATTCTCTCCAGGATCAGAGGAGTATGCCTGTTATATTCGGTGCTGTGGAACACAGGCAGGACAATGCTGCTGCAGTCGTCTTGTTTGTAGGCTTCCTAGAGGTACCTGGTTGGCCACTGCGTGAACAGACTACTGGACTTGATGGACCTGGGTCTGATGCAGCATGACTTTTCTTATGTTCTTATGCTGGTCAGTTTCTCCTAGACTGTTCTACTCCAGGCTATGGGTGGAAGATGTGTGCTTTGACTCTCCACATACATTTGACAAAGAGCAGCATGTCTGAATCCTCTCTGCATGGTGATTTTTTATTTCATGGGAGGACATTCAAACACATAACCTCTCTGCAAATGACGGAAGTGGTACACCTAGGGTTGCCAGCTCCAGGTTGGGAAATACCTGGAAATTTGGGGGTGGAACCTGAGGAGGGCAGGGTTTGGAGAGGGGAGGGACTTCAATGCCATAGAGTCCAATTGCCAAAACGGCCATTTCCTCCAGGTGAACTTATCTCTATCAGCTGGAGATCAGTTGTAATAGCAGGAGATCTCCAGCCATCACCTGGATATTGGCAACCCTTGGTACAGCCTTGGAGAATATATTTTTTTAATCTTACGATCTTTCTGAATGTATAAACTGGATCTTATGAGATGGGTGGGGCCCAATTAACATCCTTTTCTGTATCCAGAAGACTCATCTGCAAGGGAGGACTTACCAGGTGGGCTGGATCAAGTGACAATTTCTCAGCTGCTCTGAGCACGTATCTTCATTAAACCACAAAGAGGTCTGATAGGGGCCTGACACAGTGATTTTGTGGGTCTTCTTTCGGTCTCCTACATAATACCTGTGTCTGATTTGCACCTGACTCTGTCCCATGGGACACTGAGCAGTTTTGCACCAAGAGTCTTGAATCATTTGCATGCAGACAAGCTGTTTGGAAGGGGGGAAAGGAATGCGCCAATTCAGAGGATGCCTCATGCTGTTTAATGTTCTGAAGGTGGGTAGAGAAGAAACTTAAGGAAGGGGAGCATTTGCAAAAAAAGTAGAAGACTGTCCCATGGGTCAAAAACCAAGAACTAAATCTGTGTAAATACATTTTATTACCGAAAGGAGTCTCAAAGTATCTTACAATCACCTTCCCTTTCCCCCCAAAATAGGCACCTTGTGAGGTAGGTGGAGCTGAGAGAGTTCTGAAAGAACTGTGACTAACCCAAGGTCACCCAGCAGGCTTCATCTGAAGGAGTGGGGGATCAAATTTGGTTCACCAGATTAGAGTCTGCAGCTCATGTGAAGGAGTGGGGAATCAAACCTGGTTCTCCAGATTAGAGTCCGCCGCTCATGTGAAGGAGTGGGGAATCAAACCCTGTTTTCCAGATTAGAGTCCGCTGCTCTTAACCACTACACCATGCTGGCTCTTGGGTGGGTATCCCTGGAAACAAGTCAGGATTAAGCCAGGATGTTTGCATTTGTGCACTGCACAAAAACATAGTTACCCCAAACTGTCATCACTAAACCAACTTGCTACAGTCTTATTTGATGGTCTTTAACCATAGTTAGTGGAGTAGCCAGCATTCAGTCACAATAGCCCTAGCTGATTCAACGAAGCCATGGTTTTGCATGATGTCTGAACCGTGCCAGTCTATTGTAGTGACGGGGAGCTGGTTCGTCTTCCACTCTGGCTCCAACCGAGGGGCAGCTGGGTGAGTCTGGTTCTTCCCCCAGAATCAGTCTAACTTCTAAAAGGACAATGGATTAGAGGAAGACTGGTTCTCATCCTGTGTGCGACTTCATACAGAGGACAGGACGCAAAGGAAGATTTGAAACACTTTGCCTTTCCGTTTCAAGTCTGAACCAAACATTTCTCATTCTCCCAAGTGCTTTAAGGGGAAGCAGTGGTCTAGCTTTTTACTAGCTTAGTGAAGTCAGTCACTTTTTTTTTTTACCTTCCCACTACCCTCTTCCAAACCTGTGCTTATTAGAATTCATTCTGGATTGCTTTGTTAAAGCCCTAGGTTAATGCAATATGCATATAAATTACTATTAGATGACGGATGGGGCCGCTTTTTCATCTGACTTCGTCAGCTATCCTTATTCTGATCAAATGCAGACGGGAAAAGTGATGCTGGAGTGTACAGGGTGATTTTCATTTTTCAAAGCGTTAACGCAACAAAGCCTCTTCATGACCGATGCAACATATTTCTAGTTTTTTTTTAAAAAAAGAGCAATATTGATTTGTACCAAGGACAGCAAAGATCAATTTTGTTTAATAACTTCCCTTGTGCCAGCGTGACTCGGGACATCTGAGCCATGCTGGTAATATTTGGGAGGGGGGAGGGGGAGGAGGAATTTTTGTATGAATATTTAAGGATTAAGCCCTATGCGCAGCTGTGGCATTGTGTGAATGATAATTGTGTTGACCACGCTGAGTGCACCTAAAATACCTGAGCAGGAATTAAAGGTCCTAATTTGCCAATGGTAAGAAGCAAGAATGGACTTGGCAGCATAGATGGAGTGATTAATAAATATGTGGAAGAAGAAGAGTTGGGGCACTAGGATTGCCAGGATGTTCTTGGAAACCAGTAAGAGCTTATGGGCAGGGACATAGGGGGTGCGAGCAGCACATGCACCATGATGTCACACAACGTCTATACACAGGTTCTTGTGAAAGACTGCAGATTCCTCGATGCCCAGTCTGTCCCTCTCAGTCTTCCAACAAAACCTCTCCCACCTACAGTGGTGAAGCAGTTTAGGAGGAGAAAAGGCAAATGTGATCTTGGGCTGCATCAACGGAAGCAAGGACTCAAACTCCCTTCCCGCTCAGACTACATCCAATGAAGTATAGTACAGACGTATAGTGTCCAGATCACATGAAGTGATGGTATCACTTTGCTCTGCTCTGGTTAGACCTCACCTAGAGAACTGTGTTCAGTTTGGGGCACTGCAATTTAAGAAAGATGTAGACAAGCTGAAACGTGTCCAGAGGAGGGCAACAAAGATGGTGAGGCGTCTGGAGACCGAGTCCTATGAGGAAAGGTTGAAGGACCTGGGTATGTTTAGCCTGAAGAGGAGAAGACTGAGAGGGGATATGATAACCATCTGTAAGTACTTGAAGGGCTGTCATATAGAGGATGGTGCCGAGTTGTTTTCTGTTGCCCCAAAAGGTCGGACCAGAACCAGTGGGTTAAAATTAAATCAGAATAGTTTCCATGTAGACATTAGGAAGAATTTTCTAACAGTGGTTCCTCAGTGGAACAGGCTTCCTTGGGAGGTGGTAACTGGTAAGCTCTCCTTCCCTGGAGGTTTTTAAGCAGGGGCTAGATGACCATCTGCCAGCAATGCTGATTCTATGACCTTAGGCAGATCATGAGAGGGAGGGCACCTTGGCAATCTTCTTGGCATGGAGCATGGGTCACTGGGGGTGTGTGGGGGAGGCAGTCGTGAATTTCCTGCATTGTGCAGGGGATTGGACTAGATGACCCTGGTGGTCCCTTCCAACTCTATGATTCTGTGAGAATGCAAAGGGAAAGACAGACAAGTGGGACATGGTTATGTAAGATTTGGGGTGGGAAAAAGAAAAGATAGGGGGCAAAGCTGAACGGGTGCATTATGTTAATGGAAGGAGCTGTGCAAAATGTTCCTTTTGATCTTTCTTTCAATAGCTCTTTGAGGGTTTTTTTGGGAGGGGGGCTATGCGTTATGAAACCAAGTAAGGAAAAATCTTAAAAGCCGGGATGAGTACTGTCAAGTTTCACCTTGTTTAGCATCGCCCCGATCAATGGTTCTGCTATAAATAGCCTTCGTAAGTACAGAGACAGGTTTTGTGACACTTTCTGACATGCAGACCTGCTAGGTCTCTCCTTCTCCCTCATTCTGCTTGATTACAGAAGTTCTCTTCCTGCTAAACACAACATGTTAGTTTGCTCCTGCTAGGACCAAACTGAAGTGCCTTATGAAGTGTTTATTTCTTTGATGAAGTTTCTTGGAAGTGTTTTTGGCAATTATGATTATTATTATTTTTGCAAGGGATGAACTAGATCAAACCAGAAATTTCTATAGGCGATAACCTGTAGTTGACAGTTCTGTGAAGTTGCTTAGATTTTGAGCTGGGGTGTCCCTTGTTCAAATCTCACCTCTCCTGGGATCTCATCAGGTGGCTGAATGTTGCTAACCTCAACCAGTACCCACCCTATATCTCCAATATGGGGTCATGATAATGCTGACCTACCTTACAGGATTGTTGTAAGGAATACCGAGATAACGAATGTTAAGAATACGCTCTAAACACTTTAAAACTTTTAAGCAATTTGAATGCTATAAACCTGCTTTGTAAAACTGAGATGCTTGTTGCTGATGATCTGATGGTTCAGTTTGCAAAAGGTCTACTAGTTGTGATCACCACTGTGAATAGGGTTGCCAGGTCCCTCTTTGCCACTGGTGGCAGGTTTTAGGGGCGGAGCCTGAAGAGGGTGTGGTTTGGGGAGGGGAGGGACTTCAATGCCACAGAGTCCAATTGCCAAAGCTGCCATTTTCTCCAGGGGGACTGATCTATATCAGGTGGAGATCAGTTGTAATAGCAGGAGATCTCCAGCTAGTACCTGGAGGTTGGCAACCCTAACTGTGAAACATTACACAAACTGTCTGCTTGTGTTTGAACAGTTGGCATGTGCACACAAAAAATGGATTGTGAATGCTCATTTTTACAGTTTTCCTGATGCATATTCCCATATAGATCATGTGAGGCTGTTGTAGTTCACAATAATCCCCAAAGCTTCACCACAAAATGTACGTTCATAATAGCAATGCATTTCACCCCAAGGCCTTGGGGACTAACATTTTAGGAGCATGTTCCATGAATTTCAAGGAAATAAATGCTGGGAAGGGGCCAGGGGAGAGAATAGCAGAGAATATAATCAAGCCTTTTAGAACTATTGAATGTGGAGGATGATCGGTTTTGTGGAGCTGGTTAGGCAAACTTGAGGACTGCACCTTTTCTCTCTCATCCCCCACCAAGCCCCAAGGTAGGGTTGCCAACCTCCAGGTACTAGGTGGAGGTCTCCTGCTGTTACAACTGATCTCCAGCCAATAGAGATCAGTTCCCCTGGAAGTTGAGCAACGAGGCTATAAGGCGTGAGTCCTGAACTTTGGAAGAGATGCAGAAATTTCTGCTAAGAAGCCATCTGTAGCTAAAGACCACCTACTGTTTTATTTTTGAGACTTTCTTGAAAATGAAGAACAATGTCCAAGCATTTGCACATGGCTATGCTCCCACTGAGATCCTTTGCTCTCTCTGTGGTCCATCTGCTTGCACTACTGTTCTGGCGGCATTTGGTTGAGACCTTGAGCATCTCCTCTGCAAGTTTCACAGAAATTAACTGGCATTACGGCTGTATCGGCGCGCTTTTCATCACTTGGTAAATTTGACCAACTTACCTTCTCTGTTTCCATCCAACAAATTACACAATTTCCAGAAAAAACAACCTTCCCAAAGCTAGGCTTTGCTGTTTGGGAAATTGCCTTTCTGGGAGAAGTCCCAAATAATTTTGTTTTTTGTTTTTTGTTTTTAAAAAATTAGATTTACCAAAAGCAACAGCTGTTGCTGTTTCTGAAGAAAAGCAATGCTGATTACGAGCATAATTATTGAGTTTTAAAACAATACAAGAGGCTCTATTAATCCCCCAATAAAGATGCTGTTAATATTTAACTGGCATTTATTTAAACTTACAGTAACTGTCCTATTAAATTTAAATTAAGTGTGCATTTGGGAAACTTCCCCTAATGCCCAGTTGAGATTTTGCTGGTACCAATCCCTTCTCATGCATGCATTTTTACACTAGATGCTGTGCCTAGCCATAAACACACACACACAATTTACCCTTTAAAGTCTAGTCATTTGCGGGATGGTTTGGTCCCCCTCCCATATTTCAATTAAAAAAAAAAGCTCATTCCAGACTAGGTTCTAATAGCCTTGCATTTATTGTCAACAAAAGTAATCAGTTATTGGGGAGGGGAGAGACCTCAGTAGGGTATAATGCCACCCTCCAAAGCAGTGAAAGTCGCCAGGGGAACTGATCTCTGCCGTCTGGGGATCATTTGTAATTCCAGGATATCTCATAATTCCAGGAGACCTGGAGGTTGGCAACCCCAGTGGATAGGGTTACCAGCTTCCAGGTGGTGGCTGGAGATCTCCCGCTATTACAACTGAGAGTGTGTGGTTAGCCTAAGGTCAGCAAGAAAGCTTCCATGGCTGAGTGGGGATTCGAACCTGGGTCTCCCAGATCCAGTACGACACTCAGCCACTACGTTACACTGACTTGGTAAGACCCTAGCAGCTATAGTATTTGCAATGACAGTTTGTTCCCTGCAGAGTGTTCAATTTTTTATGTGGATGTGTTATGATTTATACATGAAGTTGCCTTATACTGAATCAAATTTCAATACCTTTATTGGCATACCATCAAGCAGTCGATCAAATAAAGCCAACCCTCTAAACATCTAAAGCCGGCTTATACTGAATCAAACCCTTGGTCCATCAAAGTCAGTATTGTCTACTCAGATTGGCAGTGCTCT
The DNA here is from genome assembly GCF_029931775.1 of Euleptes europaea. Classification (NCBI taxonomy): domain Eukaryota; kingdom Metazoa; phylum Chordata; class Lepidosauria; order Squamata; family Sphaerodactylidae; genus Euleptes; species Euleptes europaea. Next base: position 10,906,384 of record NC_079325.1, on the reverse strand, counting down.
CCAGGGTCTCAGACAGGGGTCTTTCACATCACCTACCTGCTTGGCCTTTAACTGGAGATGTCAGGGATTGAACCTGGGACCTTCTGCATGCCAAGCAGATGCTCTGCCACTGAGCATGCGTGCTAGAGTCAAGATGCGTCTACTCCAATCCCATTCAGAGATGTAACTTCTTTGGACTCTGGGGAGGGACATCTCCAGCACTTTGTGCTAATTATAATTTAATGAATCATAGGCAAAATTAGGGACCAAATAAGGAGAAGGACATTATTTTCTAGGGACAGGGTCTAGAAAATAGGGACTGTTGGAGGTCTATATGTCAATGTGTAAATTTTTGTGTGATATCTGATGGTTTCCTAGGGTTGCCAGGACCCTCTTTGCCACCGGCGGGAGGTTTTTGGGGCAGAGCCTGAGGGGGGCGGGGTTTGGGGAGGGGAGGGACTTCAGTGCTATAGAGTCCATTTGCCAAAGTGGCCATTTTCTCCAGGTGAATTGATCGCTGTCGGCTAGAGATCAGTTGTAATAGCAGGGGATCTCATGCCACTACCTGGAGGTTGGCAACCCTATGGCTTTCTAACTTTCCACTTCGTACCATGATCCTTAAATGCTAACCATTTTTAAGACAGGTATTGTTTGTGTCTTGTGCCCCCTACTGGGGCTTAAAGTAGCTGGGGATGGGACATTTTTTTAGGGGAGGTGCTATGGCTCAGTGGTAGAACATCTGGTTGGCATGCAGAAGATGCAAAATCCCTGGCATCTCCAGTTAAAAGGTTCAAGAAAGAGGCGATGTGAAAGAAGACTTCTGCCTGAGACCCTGGAGAGCCGCTGCCAGTCTGAGAAGACAGTATTGACCTTGATGGATAGGGTTGCCAGCTTCGGGTTGTGAAATATTTGGAGATTTTGGGGGGGGAGTCTGGGGGGGGAGGCAGGGTTTGAGGAGGGGAGGGGAGAAACCTCAGCAGGGCATAATGCTATAAAGTCCACCTTCCAAAACAGCCATTTCTTCCACTGGACCTGATCTCTGTAGTCTGGAGGTCCGTTGTAATAGCGGGAGGTATCCAGCCACCACCTGGAGGTTGAGCAACCCAATTACACACCTCTGCACCTCTACCTAAAGTTAGAAACTCAGTACAGACAACTGCTACTACTAGTTGGTGATAACAATGATATATTCAGTGTAACAATCTGCTACAGTTAAAACAATGTGCGACAAAGTCAATAGAGTCAAAAATGTACTATTGAAAGTACAGTCACAATCACTCCGAGGTTGAAGCCTTCAATTGCAGTGTGGTAAACAGGGAGATGATCGTTTCAATTCTTGTAGTTCTTCCTCAGTCCCGTTTCTGTACTACATATGGACAGTAATACAAAATAATATTTCATATTCTCCTTAACAATTATATCTAGGTCCCTCTTTACCACTAGCGAGAGGTTTTTTGGGGTGGAGCTTGAGGAGGGTGGGGTTTGGAGAGGGGAGGGATTTATGCCATAGAGTCCAGTTGCCAAGGCGGCCATGTCCTCCAGGTGATCTCTATTGGCTGGAGATCGGTTGTAATAGCAGGAGATCTCCAGCTAGTACCTTGAGGTTAGCAACCCTATTGGCAACCCTGTATGATGGAGCACTGGCATGATTCAGAATTAGGCAGCTTCGTGTGTGTTCATGTATTCTTTTTTGATCAGGGAAATGTCATGGGGACAAGAGTTAAATATCCTAAAACCATGCTTTGGGTTGCCTCCTACCCAAGGGGCTGCTTTGAGGCCTATCTGGATTTCCAGTCACAGAACTGCAGCATCTGATACTGTTGGACTTTTAGAGAGGAGGGTTGTGCAGAGGAGGGTATGTGCCATAGTCCTGTCCAGGATGCCCTTGCCACTAGAACTGGCCATACTAACCTTCCTTAAGATATAAATACTTCTAAAAAAAAGCTTGCTTAGTTCAGCCTTATGCCGGGCTCCGTTATACCCTCCACGTCTGCCTGGAATGACCGGTCGAACTATTTGTGTTGTCTGCCAGGAGAGGGGGGCCTTTAGCCTTGTTAGAAAGCAGAAAGAGGCTGGGTTGCTGCGTGGAGTCTCCTTGTCAGCTGCCTGCGCTATCCGGGCCACACAAGCCTCGATTTGCCACAAAGAAAGCTTGAGGTTAGGGCAAGGCTAGCTGTCCCGTTGGCAGTGGGTGCCGGGCACGATGTGGTCGGCCAGACGCCTGCCTCTCTGCTGAGATTTCTGAAAAAATTTCTCATGCCTTCCCCACCTGTCACTGCTCTACCTTTCCCAGCAGGACTGGGAGCTGTCCGTGCTTTCTGTCTTGGGGCTGGTGAATAATTTAAACGACTCTTGATTTTTATTTTTATTTTTTGCACACGTGCGTGTTTATTGTGTTTATTGTCTATAGATATTTTTAAAACCTGGAGCAATTACAGCTGTCAGGGATAAGACGAGTGGTGACAGCAGGCTGATTTATGTATACGTTGTACAGATGCTGAAGAGGTGGGGGAGCGGAGCAGGGGCCCCAGCTGAGGCTTGACACGTTCTGGCGGGGCGTGCGTGCTGGAATTTCAGCAGGATAGGAAGGTGTGATTCCAGAAGAGCTTGCATCTGAGCCTGTTGTGATGCAGAGTCTGACTGGCTGGGTGCTTCTGCCCCTCGCTAGATAGAAATAGAGCCGTTTGTCCCACTGATTTTGGCTTGAAATTGCTGTCATTGTAATGTAGCAGGACCTCCCTTTTAATCCAAGGTGTATAATGACTAATTAATAATCATCAAGTAGTGCAGTACAAAAAATAGCCCCATGGTGCAGAGTGGTAAGCTGAAGTACTGCAGTCCAAGCTCTGCTCACAACCTGAGTTCGATCCCAACGGAAATTGGTTTCAGGTAGCCGGCTCAAGGTTGACTCAGCCTTCCATCTTTCCAAGGTCGGTAAAATAAATACCCAGCTTGCTGGGGGTAAAGGGTAGATGACTGGGGAAGGCACTGGCAAACCACCCATAAACATAGTCTGCCTAGGAAACATCTGGATGTGACATCACCCCATAGGTCAAGGTTTGGGGAGAGCTGGTTTTTATATGCCTATTTTCTCTACTTTCTCTATTTTCTTTAAAGAGAATCAAACCGGTTTACAGTCTCCTTTCCTTCCTCTCCTCACAACAGACACCTTGTGAGTTAGGTGAGGCTGAGAGAGCTCTAAGAGAACTGCAACCAGCCCAAGGTCACCCAGTTGCATGTGTAGGAGCAGGGAAGCCAACCTGGCTCAAGAGATTAGAGTCCGCCGCTCCTGTGGAGGAGTGGGGAATCAAACCCGGTTCTCCAGATGAGAATCCACTGCTCTTAACCACTACACCGTGCTGGCTCGCCACGCTGGGTTGGTCCTAATGAAATCTATTGCATGGACTCTATTCTCCGTTATGGTGCCAAGCCTTTACCAGACACAAGTAGAAAGAGAGTTTCAAAAGAGTTTCCATCTAGACATTAGGAAGAATTTTCTAACAGTTAGAGCGGTTCCTCAGTGGAACAGACTTCCTCGAGAGGTGATAAGAGCTCCTTCCCTGGAGGTTTTTAAGCAGAAGCTAGATATGCATTTGTCAGCTGATTCTATGACCTTGGGCAGTTCAAGAGAGGGAGGGCATCATGGCCACCTTCTGGGCATGGAGTAGGAGTCACTGCGGGGATGTGTGGGAGGTAGTTGTGAACTTCCTGCATTGTGCAGGGGGTTGGACTAGATGACCCTGGGGGTCCCTTCCAATTCTATGATTCTATGAGTAGAGTAGAGGGCATTGGATTTCGTAAACGAAGACCTTCGTTTGAAAAACAAAACTAATGGAATGTGGGTGATGAAATGTGCTACTGTGCCATTAGGTTAATCTCTCCATGAGGGATTAGATCAGGATTCGGAGGCAACCAAGAAACCCGCCCACAAGAGAACCCCTCTTGTTCTTTGCCGTTGTGCTGATCGGGGACTTTGGGAGCCTACTTAGTGCTGCACTGCAGACACAATCAATAAAACTCATACTTTATGTACCTCATTACTGAGTCCCCTTGTCGTAAAGAGTTTCCAGTAACCTGGAGCGTAGCACCGCAGATACTGGGAAGATGAAGGCAAAGGAGGATGTAACATAAAAATCATAGAGCTGGCAGGGGTGAGAGTCCTTGTGTACGGCTGCAACGTGCAAAGCTTCTTTTCACCAGTCCGGGCCCCTGCTTCATCTCGGTCAGCATGGTCTGCTCTTACTTCCAGCGGCACGCCACGATCGTGGATGGTGAGGAAGTTCCAGGAACAGATCCTGAGACCTTTTGTATGTAAAGAATGTGTTATACTCCCCATCATCAGGGCAGATCTTTATGTTACATTTAGTTCTGTGACCATTTTCTAAGACTCCCCCCCCCCTTTTCTAAGGGCAGGTGGTAAGGATGCTTTGGGAAAAGAAGAAAGGAACGAATGGTGTCCTTTAAGGGGAGATGCCAAGGATTGGGCTTGGTGGGCATTTGCATGCAAAACCCCTGCTCTTTCACTGGGCTGAGGCCCATTCTTAGCTTCTACCAAAATGGACTGGCCACGTCACATGCAGTTGCTAGAGTGGGGACTGCATTTTCCCTACCTGGATCCTGGAAGTTGCAATCCTGCAGTTGCTTGGAAAATCCAACCTATATGACCACCAGTATACCACCTTAGAGGGAAGGAGCTGTGGTGTAGTGGTAGAGCATCTGTTTGGCACACAGAAGGCCCCAAGTTCAATCTCTGGCATCTCCAGTTAAAAAGATCAGGTAGTAGTAGGTGATGAGAAAGACTTCTACCTGAGACCCTGGAGAGCTGCTGCCAGTGTGAGTAGACAACACTGACCTTGATGGATCAATGGTCTGATTCAGTATAAGGCAGCTTCACGTGCATGTATATGCACAGCACAAACAGCTGATCTCAGATTGCGCTCATCTGGGTGGAGGAACTATTCATAGTACCATGAAGGTGCTATTCAAGTGGGCTGTTTAGGATTGTATTTAGCACCAGCACTTATTGTTATATAAAGAAGGAAGTCACGGATGTGCCCACCCCACCTTTTAGATAAATCGCTGCACATCTTCCTGTGTTTTTCCACCCACACTCACTTTCACACAACTTGTAAGAACAATGCAGTACTTGACTTTTCATCTGCTTACTTTGGGCGAGAAATTGACAAATTGATAAATAAAGCTAAATAATAATTACAAAATACATCTTAGAGCTTCTTATTTAGCCAACATACCAAATCCAAAGCTTAGAGCAGCCTTTACGTCCCTACGGTTTCATACAATGCCAACAGCTGTATTGACCAGGTTTTATTGCCGAATTCCCAAAGATCAACATTTTTGCATCTGTGGAACATCTGCTCTGGAGAACTTATACCACTACTTATTTGAATGTCTTCTATATGTGGAAACCAGGGCTAAATATCTTGCCAGGTTGGTTTCTGGCCTAAACACTTATCCTAGTGCTGAGAAATTAGTATTTTTGTTAAAAGACTGTGATGGGTTTGTTTCCTATAGGACCTCCTTGTATACTCTGGTGGGAAAGAAAATAAGGTCCAATATGGTTGCTAAGACAGCTGATCCTTCAGGTTGATTTTAATGGTTGCTGGGTCCCATTGGCCGATTGGGACACCGCCACAATTTTTAGCTGTTATTGCTCTGTATGCATCAATTTAGCATAGTTTTATTAAGTATATTTATTTTCAATCCAGCAATTTTTTAATATAGCATTTTCCTTTTATTATGTATTTGTGTTATTGTTGACATGTTTGTAATGGCCTAAGGCTATATGCAAATAAAACTATTCATTAATTCAATGATTAAATAAAAAGCAGCATAGAGGAAAGGGATTGGTTTTCTCTCAAATTCTCGTGGAACAGGATTCATATTTCCTGGCCAATACCTTGAACTGCTCTTTTATTAAAGAGATAAACATGATAAAAAAAAAACACTCACCTCTATTTTATTAGTTTCCCAGCAGCCAATTGCATTGGCCACACTGCATCTTTATCCAGGAGGGAGTTATTTGTTCCAGCCCTGCCTGTCCTTCCTCTGAAGAGCTCAGGCCAGTGTGCATAGTTGCCTCTCCTCTCTGTGTTTTATTTGCCAACAACCCCTTGAGGTAGGCTGAAAATGGGAGGCTGGCCCCAGGTCAGGTACGCTTCATAACAGAATGAAGACTTGAAGCCAGACCTCTTTGGCCCTAGTCTGTCTCTCCATAACTAACCCCCCCCCCAGATTTCTAGTGGCAAGGAATCACCTTTTTTGCTGCTAAGAATGCCCGGCAATCCCCATCCTCTCTGGGCAATACTATTGGTGGTGGAAAGTGTCGTCAAATCACAGCTGACTTATGGCGATCCCTTGGAGTTTCCAAAACAAGAGGCATTCAGAGGTGGTTTGCCATTGCCTGCCTCCACGTGGACTGAGACAGTTCTGAGAGAACTGTGACTGGCCCAAGGTCACCCAGCTGGCTTCAGGTGGAGGGGTGGGGAATCAAACTCAGTTCTCCAGATTAGAATCCACCACTCTTAACCACTTCACCACACTGGCTCTCATACAGGTACTAAATAGCCATTTTCGTATGTATGTATGTATGTATGTATGTATGTATGTATGTATGTATCCATTTCATTTCTATCCTGCCTTTCTTGCCAGTTTGAATCCTTACAAGTGGCTTACGTTGTTCTCCTCTCCTGCATTTTATCCTTACTACAATCCTGTGAAGTAGTTTAGTCCGGGAGTATGTGACTGGCCCAAGGTCACCTAGCAAGCTTCTGTGGCAGAGCGGCGATTCGAACCTGGGTCTCCCAGATCCTAGTGTGATACTCGTCCTGCTACGCCACATTGGCTTCTCTTTGACAAAAGAGAGCTTGCATGCAATCCCTGTCGCTAATTGAATAGACCTCAGAAAGAAATAATTACTCTAAATATGTTTCCTTAACCACTAGATAGTCTGTCTGTCAGAGTTTACCCCCCCTTCTTCTACATCCAGAGAAGCAAAAAAAGAAAGAAAGAAAGAAAGAAAGAAAGAAAGAAAGAAAGAAAGAAAGCAAAAAACAACCCCTTCTGAGTTGCTTCTTATTCTCCAGGGCTGTTAATCCACGTCCTTTCACAAGTGCTAAAGGCACGCACCCAGTAATCTTAAAAAGAGATTGGAAAGTGAGGAAATAAATAGGCCTAGGAAGAAATCCCCTCCTCTTGTGACCCATCAGCACAAGCAATAATAATAAAGCTTTATTATTTTATGGAGTGTCTTCTCTGCCTGGCATATCTCGCAATGCTTGAGATTAAATAGCACAGTTAGTGAATTAAATAATAGTTTACCGAGTATTGGATGACTTGGGGGATTAGCGATGGGGCTGTGGAGCCTTTCACATCTAGGTCACCCGTTTGGAATCCAACTCATGTTGGTAGCAATTTTTAATAAGGTGGCAATGTCTAATCGCTGGCGGGTGCTCCGACGTGGAATGAATTGGTGAGTCCCGGGTGGGGGCAGAGGAAGGAATGTGTGCCCTAAATCCTCTATTTTAGTCATGGAAGCGGCTGGAAGTCAGAAGCGAAGAATTAAAGCAAAGCCTTGCTTATGTGTGTGTGTGGGTTTTTTTGGCAAGTTCTTTTTCACATGCCTTAAATAATGTGCACAGAACTGCTGCATCTATAGACACGGGCCGGAATCTAACCCAAATCAGACCCTCTGAAGGGTCCCAGGTTCAGTCTCCAGCATCTATTTTCACAGGGAGAGAGGGGAGCCAGATCTCAGTGGAGCCTCCATATGCAGAGGCAGTACGCATATGAAGGACAGATGTAGAGAACATATCGGGGAGGGACGTTGGATATAGGAAACAGAGCCATATGCAGATGTTCTAAGGTTGGGAAATGAATGTGTGTCAATGATGCAGAACTACAGATGCAAGCTCTGTACTCCGACCTACACATGTTCATTGGAATATGCATAAGAACATTGGGGAGGGGCTGTGGCTCAGTGGGCAGAGCGTCTGCTTGGCATGCAGAATGTCCCAGGTTCAGTCCCCAGCATCTCCAGTTAAAAGGACCAGGTGGGAGGTGCTAGGAAAGTCCTCTGCTTGAGACCCTGGAGAGCTGCTGCCGGTTTGAGTAGACAATTCTGACCTTGATGGACAAATAGTCTTATTCAATATAAGGCACGTGAACATATACAGGTGGGTGTGGGGCCTTCTGTATGCGACTGGGAGTTCCTGATGGTGCAAAGAGACCCCTGTGTGCATGCATTCTATACATGCATTCTAATGAATGTGCAGAGGTTATGGTCAGAGCATCTCAACACAATCCCACTAGTGTATGGGTGTTAGGGCCACCTTTGTGTGATTTGGAATTCCTCATTGCACCAAGAGAGCCCTACATGTGTATATTATATATGCATGTTCTGATGAATATTTAGAGATCGCAGGCAGAGCATCCCAGTCCACTCCATCCACATTCTTTGGCCTTGGAACATCTGAGAACCTACTGCCTAGGTTAGGGTTACCAACCTCCAGGTGGGGCCTGGGATTACCACTGATCTCCAGACTACAAAGGTCAATTCCCCTGGAGAAAGTGGCCGCTTTGGAGGGTGGACTCTATGGCATTATGCCCTGTAGAGGTCCATCCCCTCCCTAAACCCGACCCCTCCCAGGCTTCCCACAATCTCCAGGAATATCCACACCAGGAGTTGGCAACCCTAGCCTAGGTTCATCTAATCCGGAATTGTGCGCTCTGATAGGCAACAAGATGTTCAGCAGAGCAGGTTTTTCCCCAGTATATTTCACACAATCCTTTAATTGGACACAGCAAGGACTGAACCTGGGGCTTTCTGTATGACAAGCATGTGCCCTACCCTCCTCCAAATTCAGAGTCAAACATAATGGGATTAGATTCAGTGATCTGTCAGTGAAAGTGGGATTTTTGCCACACTCCCTCCTCCCCCCCCCACATTTCCTGTGGGCCCCTGGAAAGATGATTTCCGGCTCAGAGGGGCTGTACTTCCAGACGAGGGGGAAAGGATGACATTACCCCTTCTCGAGGCAGGTGGACCCAATCCATGTGGCCGCTTGCCAATGCAAGTCCCACAGCTCTAGGAAACAACTTTACAGGGTTTTAAAGGGACGTTGGGGGGGGGGGTTGTCCTCGGTGTTCAATCCTCCTGATTGTGATTTGCCAATGAGGAAACTCCTTGGAGAATTAGCGCCAAGAGAGGGAGCTGATGATATTCACCAGCATCAAGTTTTTCTTTTTTATACTTACATGTTTGATTTGTTTAAAGTGACCAGATTTGCTTGGGCAGACCCAGCAACTTAGGAGGGAATTTCTGGAGGCTGACGTGATTGCATTATAATTGAAATAATCAATTTAGTAGTTGAGAGTATTTCGATGTGTTAGATTTTCATGTCTGATTGCTAAAAGTGAGTGGTTGCCTAATAAGCAAATGTCCTTACAGACTTCAGCGGGGTTTACTCTGAATGTATCTCATTTTTACTCCACCTTTCTTGGATAGAACTCAGGGCAATGGGGCAGCCTTCCTACAGTTTAACCTGACAACAACCCTAGGAGGTAGGTTAGGATAAGCTAAAACGGGACTGGCCCACACTCACCTATTGAGTTTAATGGAAGAGGAGGGTTTTGAACCCAGGTGCTAGCCTGGTATAAGCCACAACATCACACAGTAGAGTGGGTGTTTTCCAATAGCAACCAAAGTGACCCAGGTAGAACCACCATATGGACTCCCTGACACCAAGAGGTCAGCCACGTTTTATTTATTAACATCAGTTAGTCCCCACCTCCCTTCCCAGTGGACCCAAAGGTGCTACCACCAGTATCTTCTCTTCTGTGTCATCCTCACAACAACCCTGTGAGGTACACATGAACACATGAAGCTGCCTTATACTGAATCCGGCCCTTGGCCCATCAAAGTCAGTATTAATCTACTCAGACCGGCAGTGGCTCTCCAGTGTCTCAGGCAGAGGTCTTTCACATCACCTACTTGCCTAATCCCTTTAACTGGAGATGACGAGGATTGAACCTGGGAACTTCTGCCTGCCATGCAGATGCTCTACCACTGAGCCATGGCCCCTCCTCAAAAGTAGATTAGGCTAAGGGGATGTGATTGGCCTGGGGTTACCCAGCAAACTTCCATGGCTGAGTGCAGGATTTGAATCTGGGTCTCCCAGATCCTAGTCCGACACTCTAACCACTACACCGTTCTGGCTCTGAGTTTACAGTAGTACTGGGTAAGCCAAGAGAAGAATATGCAAACGGGCCGTCATTGCTGGGAAGCTCATCTTTGCGGCTCTCTTCTTGAGATAAAGGATTCAATTCTCTCGAGGCTGTTTATGTCTAGCACTTTCTACCAGTGGGAGATTATATATAGAAATAATAATTCAGTTAGCAAATAGCAGAGGGGAGCGTGCGCTAGTCTACCTATACAGAAATGAGGTGTTTTCGTGTTGTGAGATAGCAAACGTTCTTAGGAATTGAGCTGTCGTCCATGGCTGGCAAGCGGACTGTGAATCACAGAACAAAATGCTCACTGTCAGAAAGGGCTGCATCTTATCTGCAAGGAGGATTTTAAGACTTGAGGGTTGGTGACTGTAATTTGGGAATTCCTGGCTTTCCCCTTCCTAAAGCAGGATTGTAATGGCTCTCTGCTTCCAAGGTGGAGTAGAGGGAGATCAGAGACTGACCTTCACAGGTGTCAAGGGAATAACCCATGTAATATGTAACATTACACATTACATGTCATAGCTAAGGCTTTGTTAAAAAAATGTTTTCTGTTGCATAAACTCTTAAGATCAGCAAGGATTTATATTATGCTTTGTGAATGGTGAAATCTCCTTTTGTGCATTACCTCCCCTTACAACAAGCCTGCAAAGTAGGCCAGTATCAGTTATTCCTCCCCCTCCCACTGCATATGAGCGACAGTGAGAGAACGTGGCTGGTCTTTGTCTGTTTAGTAAGTTTGTGGCCGAGGTCCCTATTTGAACTGCAGACTCTCTTGCTCTGCACTTTGTTGCCCCTGAAGCAGCTCGTGGTACATGACCCGTGGATGGGCCTGCTGTTTACGGGAAGGACGCCAGTTTAAATTTACCGTCATGGCCAAGTGGCTGAGCCGTTAAGCCACTCCAGCAGGGCCAGACCATATTGGCAGTGGAACAGTATATGTAATGCTTATGGGGAAGGGGTGTGGCTCAGTGGTAGAGCGTCTGCTTGGCATACAGAAGGTCCCAGGTTCAATCCCCAGAATCTTCTGTTAAAAGGCTCAGACCATAGGTGACATGAAAGACCTCTGCCAATGGATGTAAAGAACACTAACCTTGGTAGACCAGTGGTCTGAGTTGGTATTAGGCTGCATTCAAGCCATGGACCGGGTTCAGGCATCTAATGGATCCTCTCCCTCTTTAGGGTTGCCAGGTTCCTCTTCGCCATCAGTGGAAGGTTTTGGGGGCAGAGCCTGAGGAGGGCAGGGTTTGGGGAGGGATGTCAGTGCCATATGGTCCAATTGTCGAACTGGCCATTTTCTCCAGATGAACTGATCCCTATCGGGTGGAGATCCATTGTAATAGCAGGAAATCTCCAGCTAGTACCTGGAGGTTGTAGAGGGAAAAAAGACACCACTGTACTGATACTACACAGTTAAGAAATTAGCACAGGAGTGACACAACAATATTACAGGATGCAAAAATATTCTATTGATAAGCTACCAAAGTGTGAGCAATATCAAAGCAAAAACAGTTTGTACAACACAATCCTATATCTACATAGTCCAATAAACTCTGGTATATGTATCTTCAATGTGATAAAGCTGGTGTAACGTTGCTTTATAGATGATACGGGGATACGGCCGTTTCAAAATTCTTCAGTTCAATTCTTCCTCAATCCCCTCTAGAAACGTATAATAAATAACATACAATATTTCATACAAAACCATATATAACATTTTTATATGTATATATTGTACATTTTGTATATATGGTTTTGTATGAAATATTGTATGTTATTAATTTATTGGACTATGTAGATATAGGATTGTGTTGTACAAACTGTTTTTGCTTTGATATTGCTCACACTTTGGTAGCATATCAATAGAATATTTTTGCACCCTGTAATATTGTTGTGTCACTCCTGTGCTAAGTACCTGGAGGTTGGCAATCCTAATAGCATCTAAATTGGAAAAAGATGCAAAAAGAATATTTTGGTGGTGGAAAGTACCATCAAGTCGCAGCCGATTCATGGCGACCCTAGGGTTACTAGCTCAGGGTTGGGAAATACCTGGAGATTTTTGGGGTGGAGCCTGAAAAGGGTGGGGTTTGGGGAGGGGAGGGACTTCAGTGGCATAGAGTCCCAATTGCCAAAATGGCCATTTCCTCCAGGGGAACCGATCTCTATTGGCTGGAGATCGGTTGTAATAACGGGAGATTTCCAGCCGCCACCTGGAGGTTGGCAACCCCACCCTTCTTACTTTGAGCTCTGAGAATGATCTTCGTTATTTTGTGTTATGGCATCTTAAATCCAAAACCTATGACTGGGCAGATGTGGAAAAAACATTGTTTCAAAAGGAGGATTTCTTCATTCATTTATTTGATACTGTTATATCCAATGACTTGTCTTGTTTCCTCTGATGTATTTCTCTCTTTGCTGTGTACTTTTTGAACCTCTGTTAACTTCAGCATGTACCTTTAACAGTACCATTTAACATTTTGATGTTAAATGGGATAGAATCGGATTAGGATCCACCTTTGCAATTTTGTATCCCAAGGTGGAACAAGGCAAGAGGTCTGTAAACTGCTATGACTGCATGATTTGTAAACATTACACTGGTGAGTTGTTTATTTTGTATATAAGGTTTTCCAGTTTATTTCACTAGTATATTAGGCTAGCATTACATTACTGTTTATTATACGTTAGGAGAGTTTCCTTATGAGGAACTGAGGAAGAATATTGTTTATTCGAAATGAGATTTTTTGAGAAAAGGCATCGTCTTCTTTGGTGACTGGCATACTCTCCTGTCAGGAAGAAAGGAACATCATCTATAAGGAAGAAAGAAACTTTATTTATACTGAGTACCTATTTGGACTCTTGGATGTGATTTTGAATGTACTGCTTCTTTATTTTTGCACACTCAGACCAGTGGTTGTTAACTTGCATTTGTGTTTATTATATTTATTTCATCTGCTGCATTTGCCAGTCTGTGGGTTATTGTATTGCCACCTGGAGGTTGGCAATCCCATCCCTCTTGCTTCGAGCTCCCATGTAGGAAGCTGGGGTCCTTATTTAATGACGCTAAGATCCTTCCCTGCAAGCTTGCTGAAGCAGGGGTGTGCAGAGATTATCCCCCCCACACCTCAAGGTGTACCTGGCACATCAAGGGTTAAAGCAGGAATGTCTCTCTCCTCCCCCCCTTCCCCAAGTTTCCTCCAGGGGAACCTATCTCTATCGGCTGGAGATCAGCTGTAACAGCGGGAGATCTCCAGCCGCCACCTGGAGGTTGGAACCCCCACCCTTCTTGCTTTGAGCTCCCATGTAGGAAGCTCGGGTCCTTATTTAATGACGCTAAGATCCTTCCCTGCAAGCTTGCTGAAGTAGGGGTGTGCAGAGATTATCCCCCCCACCTCAAGGTGTACCTGGCACATCAAGGGTTAAAGCAGGAATGTCTCTCTCCTCCCCCCCCCCCTCTTCTCCAAGTTTCCTCCAGGGGAACCTATCTCTATGGGCTGGAGATCAGCTGTAACAGCGGGAGATCTCCAGCCGCCATCTGGAGGTTGGAAACTCCACCCTTCTTGCTTTGAGCTCCCATGTAGGAAGCTCAGGTCCTTATTTAAAGATAATTCACAATGGGTAGCCGTGTTAGTCTGTCTGCAGTAGTAGAAAAGGGCAAGAGTCCAGTAGCAGCTTAAAGACTAACACAAATATTTTCTGGTAGGGTCTTTAAGATGTTACTGGACTCTTGCCCTTTTCTACTTATTTAAAGTTGCTAAGATCCTTCCCTGCAAGCTTGCTGAAGCGGAGGCGTGCAGAGATGACCCACCACCACCACCACCACCTCAAGGTGTACCTGGCACAGCAAGGGTACCTATCTCCAGGGGAACCTATCTCTACGGGCTGGAGATCAGTTGTAACAGCGGGAGATCTCCAGCCGCCACCTGGAGGTTGGCAACCCCACCCTTCTTGCTTTGAGCTCCCATGTAGGAAGCTCGGGTCCTTATTTAAAGATAATTCACAGTGGGTAGCTGTGTTAGTCTGTCTGCAGTAGTAGAAAAGGGCAAGAGTCCAGTAGCACCTTAAAGACGAACAAAAATATTTTCTGGTAGGGAGCTTTCGTGAGCCACAGCTCCCTTCCTCAGATACGAAGAAGTGAGCTGTGGCTCACGAAAGCTCATACCCCTACCAGAAAATATTTTTGTTCGTCTTTAAGGTGCTCTTAACCACTACACTATACTTCGTATCTGAAGAAGTGAGCTGTGGCTCATGAAAGCTCGTACCCTACCAGAAAATATTTTTGTTCGTCTTTAAGGTGCTACCGGACTCTCGCCCTTTTCTACTTATTTAAAGCCGCTAAGATCCTTCCCTGCAAGCTTGCTGAAGCGGAGGCGTGCAGAGATGACCCCCCCCCCCACCACCATCACCTCAAGGTGTACCTGGCACAGCAAGGATACCTATCTCCAGGGGAGCCTATCTCTACGGGCTGGAGATCAGCTGTAACAGCGGGAGACCTCCAGCCGCCACCTGGAGGTTGGCAACCCCACCCTTCTTGCTTTGAGCTCCCATGTAGGAAGCTCGGGTCATTTAAAGTTGCTAAGATCCTTCCCTGCAAGCTTGCTGGAGCGGAGGCGTGCAGAGATGACCCCCCCACACACACACCACCCCCACCTCAAGGTGTACCTGGCACAGCAAGGGTACCTATCTCCAGGGGAACCTATCTCTACGGGCTGGAGATCAGCTGTAACAGCGGGAGACCTCCAGCCGCCACCTGGAGGTTGGCAACCCCACCCTTCTTGCTTTGAGCTCCCACGTAGGAAGCTCGGGTCCTTATTTAAAGTTGCTAAGATCCTTCCCTGCAAGCTTGCTGGAGCGGAGGCGTGCAGAGATGACCCCCCCCCCACACACACACACCACCCCCACCTCAAGGTGTACCTGGCACAGCAAGGGTTAAAGCAGGAGTGTCTCTCCCCCCCCCTTTCTCCCAAGTCCTTGGCTAAGATTAATGTGCCAAGCCCGTGCTTCCCAGAGAGGGCTGTGCCGGGGAGCCCAAGTGCTGGTCAGTGATGGAGATGCTGCCATGACAACCCCGGGCAGACCGCGTGTGCGCGCGCTGGAGGCAGAGCGGGACGGGCGGGAGGCGGCGGCGGCGATGCTCGGCCAAAGGAGGCAGAGCCCAGCTGGGATGCTGCAAGGAGAAGTCGGAGCCGCCGCAGCCCCGGGCTCGCCTCTGCCGGCGGCTGCCCGCTGCTGAGCCCGGCCCCCTCCCCACACCGCTGCCTTGCCCCTGGAGCTGCCCCCCCTGGAGCTGGCAGCCCCCCCATGGGCTGGGATTTCCCCTGCCCGAAGTTGCTTGCTTCCCCCGCGGCGGGCCTGCGGGGCATCCTCTGGCAGCCGGGTTGCTTCCCTCCTTCTCCCGCGGCTGCTTAAGTGACCCTGCCGGGCGGGCCGGCGGCTTTGGAAAGTCTGGCCGGGGAGCCCCGGGTTGCGCCGCGGAGCGCCGGGCGAGTCCCGGGGAGCGCCGCCGCTCCTCCTCCTCCTCCTCTGGCAAAGTGAGAGGCATGGACTGCTGACTGGCAGCCGGGCTCGGGAGGCGTCCAGCATCTCTGCCTCTCCCCCCTTCTCCTCTTTCCCGAGACGTGCTGGAGATCCCCGCTGGATTCTGCCGGGGAGGCTCCCATCGCAGACACTGGATTGCTAAGGGCTCTGCTGACCTCTAGGAAGACCTGGGGGGGTCTCCCTCCGCCACCCCCTTCCTCCTGGTTATCCCCCCCCCGTTTGTGTTTGCTTACACCATCAGGTGTCTAGAAACCCCTGTCTCTCTTTTCCTGTGGTTGTTTTGCCTGGTGGAAAGTCGGCGCGGCCCAGGATGGGGGTCGGCGGGGGCTTGGTCCTGCCCTGGAGGTGCCTGGTGGTCCTGGGTCTCAGGCTGCTCTTCCTTGTGCCCGCAGGAGTGCCCGTCCGCAGCGGAGATGCCACCTTCCCCAAGGCGATGGATAACGTGACCGTCAGGCAAGGGGAGAGCGCCATCCTCAGGTAGGAGAAGAGTCCTTCCCTCTGGGGTGGGGAGCGGGGACTCGATGGGGAAACTGCTTTTGTGCTAGAGGTTTGGGGGGGGGGACGCTGGCACGTGTGTGCTGTCCGCTGAGTCTCTGGGAGGGGCCGCCAGACAGGAGTGGCAACCACAGGCCGGCTGGGGCTGGGGATTTTTGTGTCTCTACGTCCGGGGGTCTACTTCTGGCCTACAGACCCTTGGATCTGACAGTGAAGCGAGGTTGGGGGCAGAGGGTAGCTGGAGAGAGGGGTGTTGAAAATCTGAGGTGCTCAGGCAGATGTGCTGCATGCCTGGTTTGCTTTGGAGAGGCAGGGAGGGGAGGAGGTTGCTTGTTGTATGGTGAAGCGGGGTGGGTCTTCTGCCTGTGGCTGGTTTGTAAAGAAATAAAGGCAATCGCCGGTTGTTATTACTTTTAAGCCAGAGGCAGGATAGATTTGGGGTATGTCTACCCCCTGGCACCGAGGGTGACAGCATTTTAAAGAATCTGAGGACTCTGGCTTGGCTTGTTTTCCTACTGTTGTTCATGAGTTTGGGCTGGGGTGGGGGAGGCTGAAGGTTTTGTAGGTCTGCGAGGAGGGGGTAGAGAGGATGCTGCCGCTGTTTTTGATGTTCTGCGCTTGTAAAGTGACTATTGCATTTGAAGCGTTTGCCCATCATTGGACTGATGCTTTTTTTTTTTTTTGCAAAAAAGTTATGTGTTTTTGTGTGTGCGCAGAATCCGCCTGGTTGCTTTTGCCGAGCTAATACGCTGTGCAGCCCTCGGGTTGAAAAGGACAGTGCAAGAGGCGGTGGTGATTGCCAGTAGTGGAGAGATGCAGGAGAGGAGGCGTGCATCCAGGCATAGCCTGGCATCGGGCCTTTTGGACACGCCAAGGCATTATCCTTCTGGAGTACAAAGTAATGAAGTCTGTGAAGTGTTGATGTAGCAGATGAGCTTGACACAGGACACTGACCCTCGGAAAACATGGATGGAAGGGGCTCCGAAAGCATGCTGCAAACTTCGTGCCACTTTTATCCTGCTTTCAATCTCGTGGTTTGGCTCTTTCGTGGGCATATGGGTGGATGCAGCCAATGAGGACCCCCTCTTGGAGTTCTTTTGCCCCATTCAGAATGATAGTTTCCCCGGCATCACTTGGAAAGAGGGGAATGGCTGTCAAACTGGTTTATGTCTGTGATGGATCTTACTCCCTCCCCCCACCCCCCCACAAAGGTTTGACAAATGCATTTTGATTGACAGCTAGGGCCTGATGGAGTGCTGCCTTTGGGACTGGGAAAGCATCTGCCTCTCCCCCCCCCCTTTATGCATGGCCAAAACCAAACCAAAACAGGAGGGGGAAGGCCGTGAAGTGTGTGGGTTGTGTCACCCAGATGCAAGCGTCCTTCACCGGTGCAGTTGCTGTCCACTGGATAATCTGGGAGGGCTGTGGAATGGGACATGGGAGCTCCTGGTTGACTTGTTTCTTGGTTTATGTGTTGTATTTCAATCCCACCCTCTTCCAAGGAGCTCAGGGTGATATACATGATGCGCCCCCACATTTTCATCCTCTGTGAATTGGCCCAAGGTCACCCAATAAACTTCATCTCAAAATGTATATTTGAGCTTGTGATTCCCTCATCTGTGTCTCAGCGTTTTAGCTATTTGTACCATGCTAGGGTGGAGGAATTTAGGGTTCTCTGGTTGCAGCTGGGACAATCTGCCTTTAATGCAGGGGGCGACTGTGCAGTCACTATGCCGCAGTCCACCCTCCGGCTCAGGGGTCATGAAAGTCTTCGCACAAGGGACTGACAGTCTTCGCACAAGGGACTGGGCAGAGATGGAACGGCTGCACGCACACCTTTCAGGCTGTGTCAGAGTAAAACTGTCTGCCCTTCTCCAGAACAGACAGGTGGTTTGCTGGCGGCCCCTCCCAAATGTATGACTCTCTTAAGTCGTTCCCGCTATGAGTCAGCAACATTTATATATGGTGGGAAGCAGCAGCAGAATGCAGGCGCCCATGCTTTGGGGAGAAACATCTTGAGAAAACTAAGAAGTGGCCATCCTGAAGATCTGGTTACAAGGCCCCAGAGTCTCATTGGTGGGTTCCCATTAGCCAATCCGAAGGCAGCACTTTGAAAAAGATGTCCCCCGCAGCTGAATTAATTGGCCAGTCTATGCCCCCTGAAGACCCTTCCATTTTCCTTTCCCTAGATTTAACAGCCACTGGCTATCCATCAACCACTTCACACTTTAAAAGGGGAAATGAAATTTAATTTTTCCTTGACACTGTAAAGAGAAAAGTTGCCACATCTCTCACGCAATTGACCGATCTATTTGACAGCAGATAATGCAGTATCCTCTTCTCAGAAAGTATCTTTAGCTGTTTTATCCAGGGAATTATATATTTATTTCATGCAATATTATTTTGCAGACATGCTAAAACAATGTGGGCTAGGGAGTCTGTTTGATCCATACAAAATGGGCATTTTCGTTCTTCTGCAGTAATTTTATTGTATTGCCCTTGTGTCTTGGCTGAGTCTAGGGCATTGCATCTCACTAATAAGAAAGCTCGTCTGAACTTATGAATTTCTAACCAGTGGAAATAGTCTGGCAAGGAGAAAGTTCTGTTGAAGGGTATCTGGAAGAAGCGAGGTGAACATTTATGAATTGCATCCTTAACCACTGAGGACCAATCCTAATTTAAGATCTTATTTTGTAATTGTTTACAGCTTGCTTTCCGAGTACTATTCCTTGCAGCTTTTAGTCGCTCTATTGGAAGGGAAAATCTCCATTTTGAGCAGTAGATGACAGCCGCATACTCTTATGGTCCAGTTGCCCAATGCTTAAGCCCCTGTTTTCCTTCCATCAAATGTTGCTGACGGATGTTCTTTGCTTTCTGTTAATTTACTCTGCTGCAGTCCATTCTCTGATGACTTCTGAAGGTGGGGCAGTGTACTGAACTGGCCCATGACAGTTGTTTAAGTAAATGTAGAAGTGTCAAAAGAGAATGATAGATCTCACAGTGTAAAAGCTGCAGCACCAACATGTTCAGCAACATTTTCTATCCGTAAAGGCAATTGAAGGAGCCCCATGGCGCAGAGTGGTAAGCTGCAGTACTGCAGTCAAAAGCTCTGCTCACGACCTGAGTTCGATCCCTACGGAAGTCGGTTTCAGGTAGCCGGCTCAAGGCTGACTCAGCCTTCCATCCTTCCGAGGTTGGTAAAATGAGGACCCAGCTTGCTGGGGGTAAAGGGAAGATGACTGGGGAAGGCAGTGGCAAACCACCCCGTAAACATAGTCTGCCTAGGAAACGTCGGGATGTGACATCACCCCATGGGTCAGGAATGACCTGGTGCTGACTACCTTTAAAGGCAATTGGAGAGGAGGCTGGAAGGGAAGTCTTGCACCGCTGTTGTGTGTCTGTGGGTATGCGCACTGGCATCCATGCGTGCTAGAGTGAAGACTCGTCTTGCACACTTAGAGAGATAGGTAGAAACGGGAAATGGGACTGAAATGTGAAGACTGCTAGTTCTACCCACCCATACTAATGAAGATGCAATAGGGACTGGGATTCTACAGGGGACAGAGACTCAAAAATTGGGGCTGTCCCTTGCCAAATAAGGACAGTTAAACCTACGGAATTACAGCCAGCTGTCATGGATATGTAACTGTTTGCATCTTTAACAACACTTTTTGCAAAACCTATTTTATTTAGGGCTGTGTTTATCTGGATATATTTTGCAAATTTTACGATATATTTATACCTTTCGAAGACTTTTTTGGGTAGGATGAAAGTTTGGTTGCAGGCAGGGTAGAATGAACAAACTAAGAAAATTGCTCCCAGCAGCTGAAAGGCCAAGATAAATAAGGCTGGAAAGATTCTCTTATCAAGAATCTTAACGCCTGTGCTTATAACGAGTTCCATTTACTTACGCAGCAGAATGCAAGTTGGATCCCTTCTGATCCAAAGCAAATAGCTATTAAATTTCCCACATCTCTGAAATGGACTTTTAAAAATGGTATTCACATTACTATAAAATTCTACTTTCTTCTTAAGACCAAACCGGTCCTGGGGACAGTAGTAACTACCAATCTTACTAACAAGAGGGTTCTTACAAAATAGCCCTTGGTATTGCTGTTCTTCCAAAATATTACTTGTCTAGGCAGAATTTTATACTTCTGGCCAGTTGTCAAAAACAGAGGATGAGAAGGCAGAAAAAAATTCCTGCTGAGTCGTTCTTGCTATGTTTGGTATTGTCATACAGCATGCATGAAAGCATCTCATACGTGTATGGCTGCTTTTGTAGCATTGTATACCTTGCTGTCACAAGGAGCTCTCCTCCTTAAATGTGAAAGTGGTATGTATCAGTTTATAAGGCGTGTTTGGTGACCCAGAATCCACATCTATCAGACTTTAAAGGAAAACTTATTTCATTTTGTGTCTTTATGAATTCTGTGTATGCTGAAAGGTCTTTGGGCCTGTGTGTGTGTTAAGTGCCGTCGAGTCGCTTCCGACTCCTGCTGACCCTATGAATCAATGTCCTCCAAAACATCCAATCCTTAACAGCCTTGCTCAGACCTTGCAAATTGAGGGCCTTGGATTCCTTTATAGAGTCAATCCATCTCTTTTCCTGCTGCATTCAACTTTTCCTAGCATGATTGTCTTTTCCAGTGACTCTTGTCTTCTCATAATGTGACCAAAGCCTCTGTTTTAGTCATTTTAGCTTCTAGGGTAGGGTTACCAACCTCCAGGTGGTGTCTGGAGATCTCCTGCTATTACAACTCATTTCCAGCTAATAAAGATCAGTTCACCTGGAGAAAATGGCAGCTTTGGCCATTGTACTCTATGGCAATGACGTCCCTCCCCAACCCTCCCCTCCTCAGGCTCCGCCTGAAAAATTTCCCGCCAGTGGTGAAGCGGGACCTGGCAACCCTATTCTAGGGTCAGTTCAGGCTTGATTTGATCTATATCCCTTTGGGCCTAGGAGTCCAAATAGGTCTAACAACAATGGTGACAGTAGGAGGGCAAGCTTAAGCAGGTCTACTTGGAAGTAAATCCCATGGGGACATATCCAATGGGACTTGATCCCAGGAAAGCACCCTTTAAAATTGCAGCCTGTAGTACGATGTGCACTGTATGCAGACTTAGGACAGAGCCGCATGGCCAGATCCCCAAGACTGTGTATGTAGAGATTCGGTCTGGTGGGAAAAGATTACTGTAAGTTGGGTTATGTACACTGTGGCCACCAGTTCCATGTCCGGGATTGTATTTTCCCTCCAGCTGTGACCACAGTGTTCCCTGGGATCTCTTTCTCTGTTTAGCCTCCACACTTATGTTATTTTATTTTTCTGTAGTATTTATAAGTCATGGTTCATGCTCAAGGCATGCTGGGTACCCAAGGTTGGGTAGAATGATAATTTATTGGAAGCGCTATGTCAAGATTGCTTTACTAGGTTGATAACTGCACACATCGTATATGGGAGACACATATAAACCAGTATTACAACTAGAGTCAATCTTACCAGCTGTTTGAGTAATTGGTAATATATTATGCAACCTATATACATGCCTGGTTTGATTTAAACTGTTTGTATATGTATATATTTCTGTAAATGTGTGCAGGTTTTACATGGGTTTCAATTGACCACTAATGAAGGTCAAACAGGCGGAAACACGTCTGGCATGTGGTAATAGATGTCAACCTTAGGGAATGCCATTGTGCTATTTTAATGTACACACACACACACACACACATTTTCATTCTACACATTTTCATTCTACCCAACCTTGGCTTCTGTTTTCTAGGTTGGGTTTTATTCCCCTCTTTTTTCTTCTAATCATGCTCTAGGCAGTCGTCTGCCTGAGTGCTGGTTGTGTAGAGGGATTTGCTAATATGAGGCTGTTCTTTTTTTAAAAAATAGTATAGATCTGACTATCTATACCCGAGGAGGAGTGGTGATTAAAATCTTTCCTCAGCTCATCTGCACATCACCGTCTCTTTCCCTGCCCTGACTTATTCCCTCCGTTCTTGTCCGACCATCGGAATCCTTGTTATCAGATCTGTATTCATGTTCCTTTCCAGGGTTCAGACTTGTGGCTCGCAGTTCCCATGAAATATTCATCTCATTTTGATGTTCGTAAAGTTCAGTGCCTGATATTTTTCATCTTCTGAAATTATTTATTTCAGATCTCTGGACTATAAAAATATAACTCTGACCTGCTTCTGCCTGTTCTCCTCCTCCTTAACTTTCCTGGAGATTATTGCATTTTGAAAAGGCCTGGCGTCTCAGGGTCTCCCCCACCATCTTGCAGCAGGAGGTGGGTTCTCGCCCTGTTTCTGGTGAACAACCAGCCGAGCAACTTCTCCAATGGCCAAGGGAGAAGCATTGACTGTAGTGAGCCAGTCAAGTTGGATGTGCTGCCAGACACAGAATATGATTGTGATGCACACTACTTAGAAAAAGATATTTGCCATGGCCTGCCATAAATTGATCCTTTTGCACATGGTTACCTTGTCATGTGTGTGGGTGTTTCACATCTAGGGTTGCCAGGTCCCTCTTTGCCACCTGCGGGAGGTTTTTGGGGCAGAGCCTGAGGAGGGCGGGGTTTGGGGAGGGAAGGGACTTCAATGCCATAGAGCCCAGTTGCCAAAGTGGCCATTTTCTCCAGGGGAACTGATCTCTATCGGCTGGAGATCAGATGTAATAGCAGGAAATCTCCAGCTAGTACCTGGAGGTTGGCAACCCTATTCACATCCCATGACATTATTCCTCAAGAGCCCCTACTTCTCTGATCATCTTACTAATAATACACGCTGAGCAATACTTGTCACAGAAAAGGTGTTCATGGATACTAGTCATGATGCATACCTATTCTCTCTAGTATCAGAGAAACATGCCTATTATATTAGGAGCTTTGGAACACAGGCAGGATAATGTTGCTGCAGTTGTCTTGTTTTTGAGCTTCCTAGAGGCACCTGGTTGGCCACTGTGTGACATGATGGACCTTGGTCTGATCCAGCATGGCCTTTATGTTCTGTGCACAAAAATGGTGGCTTATGAACAGCTTAACTGAGCATATCCCTAGTTAGACAAAGACCTGTGCTTGCACATGGGTTCTATAATGGCTTTGTCGCTTGGCCCCATGAACCAAGGCTAGCTCTAATGTGCTTGAACACATGAAGCTGCCCTATACTGAATCAGACCCTTCATCCATCAAGGTCAGTATTTTCTACTTAGACTGGCAGCGGCTCTCCAGGGTCTCAGGCAGAGGATTTTTACATCACCTACTGCCTGGTCCTTTCCACTGGAGATGCTGGGGATTGAACTGGGGACCTTCTGCATGCCATACAGATGCTCTACCACAGAGCCATGGCCCTTCCCAGTGTATGATTGTAAGGTGACTGCTAGGGTTGCCAGGTCCCTCTTTGCCACTGGCGGGAGGTTTTTGGGGCAGTGCCTGAGGAAGGTGGGGTTTGGGGAGGGGAGGGGCTTCAATGCCATAGAGTCCAATTGCCAAAGTGACCATTTTCTCCAGGTGAACTGATCTCTGAAGGCTGGAGATCAGTTGTAATAGCAGGAGATCTCCAGATAGTACCTGGCGGTTGGCAACCCTAGTGACTGCTTAAGTTGGCGGCACACCAGAAAGCTTTCTGCTTCATTGTGATTCAAAGAAAGCAAACAAAAAATGAGACGTGTCATTCTTTTGGAGGAACAGCACACAGATTGATTTGGGAACTCCGCCATGCTCTTCCTGACCGACCTATCGGGTGGAGCCAGCCATTCTTCCATCAGCAACTTAAAAAACTACAACACAAAGGCACACTATGGTGGGTGGGGTTAGCTACAGTTAGTGGTATGTGCTGTGAATCTGGTTGTGCACGGGCTCTATGGGCACTACTGAAGCTATGCCACTGATGCTCTGCCTGTTGTACCTTTGGCCTGCCCCACCTGCTGAGGCTGGGCATGTGGCGTCCAGCTCTTCTTTAAATCGCCAAGGGTGCCCATTGGCTGATCAGCAGGCGAAACAGGAAAAGCAGGGGATGGCTTTGGTCCCTTGTGCTGATCTCTCATTTATGTTCCAACTGGCCCAGTAGCCTATTTTTAAACTGGGCAGTGTGTTGGTGCATGCTTGTACTTGCTTAAATCCTGGGCGCATGAGCAACTGTGAAGAAAAGCAGGATGTAAAAATAAAAATACAGGCACTACACCACATTGTGTCTCAGCTTCCAGCTTGTCCTGTTCTTTCAAGGAAAAATAAGTTTCTAGCACTCCCCTCCCGCACGTGGGGGCCACGGATACCCTCTGAGCAGAAAGAATTGAAAATACTCCCTCAAACATTCCTTTTTCTTCCAATAATGGCTACTGGCAGGAGCTGTTGGAAGTGGGGCCTTCCTTTCTGGGTTCCTTTTCTGTACTACTGTCCCATCTGCAGTGAGTAACCTGCGGGGTGTAGTGATTAAGAGCAGTGGTTTGGAGCGGTGGACTCTGATCTGGAGAACCAGGTTTGATTCCCCACTCCTCCACATGAGCGGTGGAGGCTAATGTGGTGCACTGTGTGGAGTTTCCCCACTCCTTCGCACGAAGCCAGCTGGGTGACCTTGGGCTAGTCACAGCTCTCTTAGAGCTCTCTCAGCCCCACCTACCTCACAGGGTGTCTGTTGTGGGGAGGGGAAGGGAAGGCGATTGTAAGCCGGTTTTATTCTTCCTTAAGTGGTAGAGAAAGTTGGCATATAAAATCCAACTCTTCTTCTTCTCCTTCTGCTCAGCTCCTTCTGAGACACTCAGGGTAAGGGTGCCTCCGACGGCACTTTTCAAGCTTTCGTTTCAAATGAGTCCTGAGAGCGCCCGGTATATTGCTAGCAGGCAGCCCTGACTCTCTTTGGTTCGCTTGCTGGCCCCGATGCGGAGTTGTTGGGGTGTTTTTTTTTCCACCCCAAGGTGGGGGAGCCGTTTATCGTGAAAGCAGAAAGTCAGCAGAACCGAGAGACGGCGCGGCGGCAGGACAGAGCCGGCCTGAAAGTGAAAAGATTGCTGTATGCAAGGATTTTAAAAGGCAATTTCTGTCAGCGGCAGACTCAGCTCCTTGTAGCTTAGCCAGTAAGACGTTTCCCTTTCATAACGCTTCTGACAGAACTGAGGGGGGTTGACGCAGAAGTCTCTCAAGACCAGCAAGACTGGGACTCAGAGCAGGATTAGCTGGAAGGCTAAGTACGTGAGAGAAAGAGGTGTGGCGGCTGACGGGCAGTGGCTTCGGGTGGCTCGGCTCCAGACAGAGTAGGCCAAAGGCTCGCAGTCTGGTGGTGGTATCTTCCAACGCTTGGGCCCTCTGAACTGTCGGCTCTGAGCTTCCATCTAGGTGCAGGTGATGTTTTCAGAGGTACGACAGGTGTCTATTATTAGGGTTGCCAACCTCCAGGTATTAGCTGGAGATCTCCCGCTATTACAACTGATCTCCAGCCGATAGAGATCAGTTCGCCTGGAGAAAATGGCTGCTTTGGCAATTGGACTCTATGGCATTGAAGCCCCTCCCCAAACCCCACCCTCATCAGGCTCTGCCCCACAAACCTCCCACTGGTGGCGAAGAGGGATTTGGCAACCCTATCTATTATATTAGGTGCTTTGGAACCCAGGCAGGATAATGCTGTTGCAGTCGTCTTGTTTGGGGGCTTCCTAGAGACACCTGGTTGGCCACTGTGTGAACAGACTGCTGGACTTGATGGACCTTGGTCTGATCCAGTATGGCCTTTCTTATGGTCTTATGTCATAGGTTGGCACCTGCTGAGGCCTTTGGTCTGGTAGAGGCCCACCATCAACTAGGTACCCCTTAACCCTCCTCACATTTCTTTATGGGAGAAATCTCTTTTGAGATGTCAGTGGGAAAGAGAGCTCCAAAGAGCAGCAGGCCATCTTCTCCAGGTGAACTGATCTCTATCAGCTGGAGATCAGTTGTAATAGCAGGAGATCTCCAGCTAGTACCTGGAGGTTGGCAACCCTATTGATGGCCATTGGTGTGAATATTCTGGGCTGGCAGTGCAACATTTTGAGCAGAGTAGCCTAACAGAAAAAGGAGAGGAGGCATGATCCAATGTGACTGACCTCATTTATCTTAGTCCCATTTACATCATCGGGGAAGATTCATAGATCTTCTTTATTCTCTCCCACTGAAATGGTGGGACTGGATGTGCTTCACTAGGGCTGGATGATGCCCAGGGCATATAAAATGATCACCCAAACGCTTCCAGGTTTATGGTAGGGGTGGATCCTGATGTATTAATATATTCCAAGCATCCACCAGAAAGGTATTTTGGTTGAAATCAGCGGCTCTAACTTTCATAAACATCTCTTGAGGACTAGTCTCATAGGATCACATCCCAAGAGCATTTACTTGTTAATAAATGAATGCAACCCTACTGTGTCCTGCATAAATAAACGGAAGATTGTGTTGTAAAGATCACTGCTTGTTCATAAGGGCTGAATTACACAGTTGAGTTAGTCTCTGTGCAGTTTTTTTGTAGGAAATGAGTTGCAAGTTTTATGTCTATCAAAAAAAGAGAGAGAGCCACAGTTCTTTTTGATTGACATTAAAAAGTGATTAGAAATAATCCAGCAAGTGGGAAGGATGAATCTACTAGAGATAATCGACAGCCTTCTACTTTTGTAGCCTGGAAACAGATGGTGGCTACAAAGGGACAGGCATGAGGTGTACATAAATGTGATTCTACAAAACCTGGTCCGGCGCATCCTCTGTATAAACCACGGGCCAGACTGGTTGGTGTGATGCATGCAAATGGTGAAGGTGTTACAAAGAGGAGCCAAGGGGAGCCTGTTTCTGCACATGGATGAAGGCAGAATAAATAAAAGTAGCATTGGATTCCAGGATGAGCAGCTGGTGAAATATCACATTTCCCCCTCTACTAGAAACGGGTGATTTTGACCAGCTCACTGTTTCCAACCATAAACAGCGCAACACCTGCGTCTGTTTTATCAGACACATGCAGAGCCCCGGAATGACTCCAAGAAACATTCGTCCATTTGAATCCGAGCACCTGGTTTTGGGTTGAGAATTGCTCACATCTCTCTGCCCCCTCGCCCGGACGTTCACGTTCTCCATCGCTGCGGACATTTCAGGCCTGTTCTTTAAAAGGGGTCTGTGCATTGCTCCCATTTCACTATAAGCCTTGGTTCCTGCTGATGGAGGAGAAGATGGCCTCCCGAAAGCCATGTGGAATTATAGAGAGTGACTCGCCAAATTGCCAGTCTTGAATTGCTTCTATCTTGAAGAACCTGATACGAAATATGGGTCAAGGAGGAAGTGTTTTTAAAAAATGCATGGAGGGTTTGATTGGAGACAGGCCTGAGCTTCAGAATATGGAAAGGAGGATGCAAATGCATTTGTATGAGTGTCTTTAGCTACAAGCCTTGCTGGCATCCATTCATGATGCATCTGTTACATAAGGATTACAAGAATAATATGCATAAAACTGCTTGGCTTTCATCGAGGGAAATGGAGCGTTTCTTGCAGCGGAGTTTAAGTGGCTGACAGTGTATTCCGATGCAGCCTTGCACCCTTCTAAGCTAGGGTTGCCAACTCTGGGCTAGAAATTCCTGGAGATTTGGGGGTGGAGCATGCGGAGGTCAAGGTTTGGGGCGAGGTTGAAGAAGAAGCAGAGTTGGTTTTTATGTGCTGATTTTCTCTACCTTTTGAGGAGAATCAAACTGACTTACAATCTCCTTCCCTTCCTCTCCCCACAACAGACACCTTGTGAGGTAGGTGGGGCTGAGGGAGTTCAGAGAGAACTGTGACTAGCCCAAGGTCACCCAGCAGGCTTTATGTGTAGGAGTGGGGAATTAAACCTGGTTCACCAGATTAGAGTCCACCGCTCTTAACTACTATAGCATGCTGGTTCTTCATAATGCCATAGAGTCCTCCCTTCAAAGTAGCCATTTCCTCCTGGGGAACTGATCTCTGTCATCTGGAAGTCAGCTGTAATTTCAGAAGATCTCCAACCCCAACTGGAGGTTGGCAACTCCAGTGCTTGAGAACTCCCAGGACCTCAGTACCTGCCCAACATAGAAGCTAGTTACATAACAGCCCAAATTGGCTGCTGATGAAGGCCCCCGTGGTCGAAACAGGGTAATTAACTGGCCCCCTGTATCTATCGTCTTTTCCTTATCAACGCCACTGATGTGAACAGTGAGTTGCAATACTCCACGGAGCTTAAACAGAAGCAAATTTTTATCTCTTACACAAGCTGCAAGACGCACCGTGAAAGCTGCCTGTGCTCCTCATATGTCCATTAAGTGAGACATCTACAAGAACTGTTTTGTCTACTCTACTTTTAAACACCTGTGAAGCAACAGAGTGTTTCAACAATATTGGACTACTTTGTATTTGTTTTTGTATGGACTATATACTTACCACATGTGCTTGGTGAATTACCTATGCTTAATATAGAAATATAGCAACATTGCATTACTATATTGTTTTTCTCTTCCTTACTGCTGTTTTTTGTTTACAAACCCCTATAACAGCAGGCTAACTTTTCTATTTTTTATACCCTCCAGGTACTAGCTGGAGATCTCCTGGTGTTACAATGGATCTCTAGCCGATACAGATCAGTTCCCCTGGAGAAATTGCTGCTTTGGCAACTGGACTCTATGGCATTGAAGTCCCTCCCCTCTCCAAACCCCGCACTTCTCAGGCTCTGCCCCAAAAATCTCCAGGTAATTCCCAACCTGGAGCTGGCAGCCCTACCCACCCTCCAGTTTCTCACAACATCAGCCCTGTGAGATAGGCCAGGCTGACATTTAGGGTTGCCATTTCCCTCTTCGCCTACGGGGGGAGGTTTTTAGGACGGAGCCTGAGGAGGGTGAGGTTTGGAGAAGAAAGGGACTTCAATGCCATAGAGTCCAATTGCCAAAGCGGCCATTTTCTCCAGGTGAACTGATCTCTATCGGCTGGAGATCAGTTGAAATAGCAGGAGATCTCCTGATACTACCTGGCAGTTGGCAACCCTACTGATAGTTTGTGATGGGCCCAAGGCCATCCAGTGGACTTCCATGGCAGAAAAGGGGATTTGAACCGGGGTCTCTGGTTGTACCACTTGGTGGGACTTTATTTCCCTGTGTCAGGAGAACAGAGAGTCCATGAGCATTTGCAGAATGCCTTTATTGCTATGTAGCCAAAGCAAGCTCTAACATATGCAGGAGGAAGAGACAGGAACTATGACTAATAACAAATCTACACATTGTACAAGAAAGGTGGGGGCGAAATGTTTAAAGCTGGAATCTTCCGCCTGCAATGGTTTGGTCCCCTCTGCTACCGCACTCTCCTGTTTCTTAGGGAGTGTTTGCTTCCCACCTTCAGTGCCGGTACCATTTATTTTACAAATTAGGCATCGGGTTCACACATCTGATCCAGAAGCTGTTCAGAGTGAAGGCGTTAAGTTCCCCGCCCATCTCTAGTAAACTGTGTTCCTTCCCTTGATCTTCTTAGGAATCCTAGCGTGCTTCGAAAGCTAACATCGGCATTGAAGGAAGCAAGCCATGACTAAAGGATCTAAGCTGGGATTTTCAAAGAAATTCGAAGGGACTTCCTCACCAAGCGTACTTGAAAATCCAGTGGGATTTATTATTTAGGCACTTAGATTCACAGAGGTATTTTTTGTTTTGTTTTGTTCTTTCAAAAGTCACACCTAGTTAATCACTTTTTTTTTAAATTGCTCCGTCTTCTCTGAAAATTTAGCTGCAGCTAAACTGTAGTTAATTTTACTAGTTAGCTGGAGTCTCATGACGACAATTAACAACTCTGGAACAAAAAAAAAACCCAAGCGTACTGAAGTAGAAGAATTGCCATTTGTGAACTCATAAAACTCTGAGTGTCTTTCTGGGAAGGCCAGAAAAAGCACTTAACTTTTCTCGTGCACTTCTGGTTTCTTGTCAAAACTCCAAATGTCATGGTATGTATGCAGGTCAGCTTTTCAAAATGTTTGACATAATGCAGAAATTCACATTCCCCCCCCCCGCCCCGCACTTGTTTCCATTCTGAAGCTTAACCTCTCACAGTTCCCAGAAGATGCTTCTACCCTTAAACCAGCCTGGTGTAGTGGTTAAGAGCGGTGGTTTGGAGCGGTGGACTCTGATCTGGAGAACCGGGTTTGATTCCCAACTCCTCCACATGAGCGGCGGAGGCTAATCTGGTGAACTGGATTGGTTTTCCCCATACTTACACATTAAGCCAGCTGGGTTACCATGGGCTAGTCACAGTTCTCTCTGAACTCTCTCAGCCCCACCTGCCTCACATGGTGTATGTTGTGGGGAGGGGAAGGGAAGGTGATTGTAAGCCGGTTTGAGTCTTCCTTAAGTGGTAGAGAAAGTTGGCATATAAAAACCAACTCTTCTTAAGGAAGTCATTCTTCCCTGGGTGATACCTTATCTGGACTGGAGTTCATCATAGTGATGAGGGTGGGGGGAGAATTGTTAGTGTGTGGTGGTGGAAAGTGCTGTCAAATCACAGCTGACTTATGGCATCCCTGTAGGGTTTTCAAGGCAAGAGATATTCAGAGGGGGTTTGCCATTGCCTGCCTCTGCATGGGCTGAGAGAGTTCTGAGAGAACTGTGACTGGCCCAAGGTCACCCAGCAGGCTTCACGTGGAGGAATGGGGAATCAAACCCAGTTCTCCAGAGTCCGCTGCTTTTAACCACTACATCATGCTGTCTGTCATGATCATAGTAGGGAACACATTTATCCTCTTCTTTTCATTTTATGTTTTTGCTAGTAGTTTTGTTTCTCTGCTTTTTACTGTTGTCTCTATAGATTAATTCGTATAGCATACACACATTGTATGGATTTTATATGCATTGTGTCTGGCATTTATACGTATAGTGTACGCCATTTATGCTTATCATGTACAATACCGATTCATTGATGCTAGGGTTGCAAACCTCTAGGTGGGGCCTGGAGATCTCCCAGAGGTACAACTGATCTCCAGACTACAGAGATTAGTTCTCCTAGAGAAAATGGGCTGCTTTGGAAGGTGGACTCTGTGGCATTATACCCTACTGAAGTCCTTCCCTCAAACTCCACCCCTGCTTCCAAATCTCCAGAAATGGCACCCCTAACTGATGCACACATTTTGTGCATTTACGAGAAAACATTTATGTGGCAGCTACCACCACAGCACAAGGATCTTCGCTGTGTGAGTGAAGGTAAGCTGTGGCAGCCATTTTGTGGCTGCGCTCACCACACTGTGCCCAAAGTCCAAAGGTGCCCACAGGCTGAAAAGGGTTGGGGACCCCTGCTCTAAAGCATCCACTGTCCCAAATGGTTTACCAAGTTAAGTCCCAGCCACAGAGATTTCTGGTTGAAGCCCCATAGTTCTTGACAAACATTTGCACAGTATGCTTGCACACTCTGGCCTTTTCCATCATTAATTCCCAAGCTGCAATCTACCGTAGTTGCAGTTCATGACAAGAAATCACATTTCATGTAACAGGAGGGTTGCCAGGTCCCTCTTCCCCACCGGCGGGAGGTTTTTGGGGCAGAGCCTGAGGAGGGTGGGGTTTGGGAGGGGACTTCAATACCATAGAGTCTAATTGCGAAAGTGGCCATTTTCTCCAGGTGAGCTGATCTCTATCGGCTGGAGATCAGTTGTACTAGGAGAAGATCTCCAGCTAGTACCTGTAGATTATATCAAAATAGACACTTCTGTGTACAAACAAGTTCAACCCAAAGACACACAGAATATTGATTCATATAAACATAGCCCAAAATGTAATGGGAATCAAAATATAGAATACATAGGTATCATGGAATCAACAATGTACCAAAAAATGGTGTTCCATTATATGTTACAGAACAGATATGTTGACCAGGTAAGTATACAATCAATCACAATATCTCATATCAATGTCTCTCCCATGCCAAGTGATTTCACCTCACCATCCTGCTTTTCCCAGTATGTATGCAAGTGGAGGGGGAGTGGCTCAGTGGTAGAGCATCTGCTTGGCATTCAGACAGCTCCAGATTCAATCCCCGGCATCTTGCAGTTGAAAGGATGAGGCAGTAGGTGATGTGAAAGATCTCTGCCAGAGATGGTGGAGAGCTGCTGCCAGTCTGAGTAGATGGGGTTGCCAGCTCCGGGTTGGGAAATACCTGGAGATTTTGGGGGTGGAGCCTGAGGAGGGCAGGGTTTGGGGAAGGGAAGGACCCTGAAGAGTTATAAAGCCGTAGGATCCATCTTCCAAAGTGGCTATTTTCTCCAGGTGAACTGATCTCTGTGGCCTGGAGATCAGATGTAATAGCAGGAGATCTCCAGCCACCGAAGGAAAATTCTAAAATGCTAAGCTGTCTTCTAATGAGTTGAGAGAGATTCCAGTGATGACCTATGGGTCATTGCCATCTCTCTCCCAACTGCGCAGATGCTTATTTGTTTATGAATATTGTTCTCCTGTTATATGCATTGTTTTCCTAGTTAAAGCTATAGCTCTAGATTTCAAGGTTTCTCTGAGTCCATTCTTACATGCTGCTTGATTCGAACTTGGAGTACTCCCACTACCACCTGGAGGTTGGCAACCCTGTGAGTAGACCATACTGACCTTTAAGGACCAATGGTCTGATTCCATATAAGCTAGCTTTGTGGGTCATGTGAGAGGCAGGAGGCACGGTGCCAGGCATTCACATGAGCGGCAAGGCCTTCCAGAAGAGAGCCAGAAAGTGGCAGCGCTATGGAGACTCGTGATGGGTTGTGCCACCAGTGGAAGGTCCAAACCTGTGGATTGAAGGCCTCTGCTCTAGCATGCCTCGGTCTTTGTTTTCTGACAGCCCAGCTGGAACGATCCTGTCCTGCGTCCCTCTGGCTGCCCAGTTCCTCAGTAGGCCAGGATGAGGAAAACGCTGGCCTGGGGGAGCTCTGTGCAAACAGCTCTCCCGGATTAGTGTTGAGCGACAGCTTGGGGAACAGCTTGTAACAAGAGTGGCATTGACTCCGTTTTGAAGCCTGGCAATCTCCCGTGGAGCCTTGGAGAGTGGACGATCTCCCCGTGAGGTTCGGGGCCTGCAGGTGGAGGAATGTAAACCCGTCCAAGAAACAGAAATTGGTTCAAGGGGGCGGGGGGGGGGGATTTTCCAAAAGAGGGAAGGGGTGATCTGTGGGGAGAAGTCGGGCACTGCGGCGCAATCGAGACAGGGGCTTTGTCCGCCTGGCCCCCTCTCCGCTTTCTCTTCTCCGTGCCAACTGTTGGTGATTTAACTAACGTTTTGTAGTGGCGTTCGGACAGCTGTCACCGCGCCGGCCGTAAACACTCCTTTTGTCACAGGAAACTGGCAGCGCTGCTCCCTTTCCCCTGGAAGTGAAGGCAAGGACTGCCAGTTGGCTCTTGCACCCGGGACTGCCGGGGGAAACACATGGAGACCAGTGGACTGCAGGAGTGGCTGGTGGCGGAACAGGGGCATGCTGCGAGCGTTCGGGCTTGCTTCGGTAGAAATACATGGCTTTCGTTCCGCAGCAGGGATGCCCTTGCTTCAGGGGTTTGGTGTTGAGTCTTCTAAATGTCACTCCAGAAGGGAAAAGAGAGAAGAAACTCGGGCGGATGCAGGAGGAGGACGTTTGTGCTCTCTTTCCCTTGCAGTGGAAATGCCATCATTGTGTGGTGTTAGGGTTGCCAACCACCAGGTACTAGCTGGAGATTTCCTGCTATTACAACTAGGGTTGCCAGGTCCCTCTTAGCCACCTGCGGGAGGTTTTTGGGGTGGAGCCTGATGAGGGCAGGGTTTGGGGAGGGGAAAGACTTCAATGTTACAGAGTCCAATTGCCAAAGTGGCCATTTTCTCCAGGGGAACTGATCTCTGTTGGCTGGAGATCAGTTGCAATAGCAGGAGGTCTCCTGCTAATACCTGGAGGTTGGCAACCCTAATTATAACTGATCTCCAGCCGATAGAGATCAGTTTCCCAGGAGAAAATGGCCACTTTGGCAACTGCACTCTATGGCATGGAAGTCCCTCCGCTCCCCTAACCCTGCCCTCCTCAGGCTCTGCCCCCAAAACCTCCCACCTGTGGCGAAGAGGGACCTGGCAACCCTATGTAGTGTCCTTGAAAGAGATGAGCTTTTACGTAACTACCTAATGGTTGGTTGGTGTTTCTAGAGCAGGCTGAAGCTGGTTGCCTGCTGGCTTTATGATGATGAGTGAATACCTGTGGCTAGTAGCTACAGGGTAGGGCACATCCCACATGCTTCAGGCATGGCTTGGGCAAAGCAGTTGGCGTGGCATTTTATAGCCAGCAGAGGAACCAGATGTCTTGTGGCTAACTAGAAGGAGGAACCAAGCAGTGGAGGAAGGGGTCTACTCACTTTCTGTTTTGCAAATTGGAGATCTTGTAGCTCCTTTATAGAGTTGTGCTCCCTGTTAGTGTGCATTCCTGTCCCCTTATGCTCAGTGTGTCTATTGTCAAACAAGCAGGTATGTCAGAACATAGTTAAATTGTGGAACTCTCTGCCCCAGGATGGGATGATGGCTGCCAACTTGGAAAGCTTTAAGAGGGGTGTGGACATGTTCATGGGGGATAGGGCTATCCATGACTGCTAGTCCAAATGAATACTAATTTTGATGCACAGCTATTCTGCATATTGCATAGAGGGACATAAACTCTCTCTATGGCTGAATCCCATTCTGTTTTTATTTCTATCTGTGCATTAGAAGAAAGGCTGTGTTTTTGTCTAATGGCATTGTTTAGTCTGCTGTCCTATGCTGTTAAGTCTGTGCTCCTATATTGCTTAGCATTTATGGCAGTGAATTCTCTGACTTCAACTGGCAGTGGGTGTGGGGTAATGGGATGTTCACAGCCATTCCAGTTGCTTCCAAAACAAAGCTGGTCAGAAATTTGTGAAGTCCATCTTCGGTGAGAGGAGCAAAAGTTATCTGGCTGGTACTCTTGCTTGGGAATAAGCCCCACTGAACTCAATAGTACATTCAAGTATGCATAAAATCAGGCTGCGTGTATAACTCAACATTAAATTCTGCTTTGTGGTATTTTTCCATCCTCATCCCAGAAAAGCTGAGTGCCTTTGGGCCAATGCTGTCTCTATTCAAATCAGAATTCCAATGTTGGTATACAAAACAAGCGTACTTGGTAATGACAAGGATTTCTATTGCATGGCACTTATGGCAATGAATCTTCTGACACCGACTGGCTAAGCCGATGTGGTGGGCACGGAATGCTCATGGCCATTCCAACTGCTACAGGAACAAAGCTGTCAGAACATTAGCAGTCCAGCATTTGTCAGAAAAGGGGGAAAGTTGTCCATTTGACTGGAATTCAGATCTCATGCCACTTCTTTGGAAAAGAGTAGCGGTGGGGGGGACGGATGGAGGATACACTAAGGACTGGAAAGAGATCCTAGGAGGCAGGGAGATCAGAGGCAGAGCAGCTGAAGAAATGTCTCATATTGTTGTGAAATGATTAGACGTTTTTTGGCTGTGGCCTTCTAATATCAATATACAGTAAGCGATAGCCAACTTGTTTTTCGTTCAGTGCAATGTGGAAAAGCCTCATAACCCAAATGTTTCACCATTATGCATAAGCACAAAAGAGAATGGATTTAGGAGAAATGCAACCCATTCTCTATAGGAACTCACAGACAACTTGGAAGTCAACTTGGAAGGCTTTAAGAGGGGAGTGAACATGTTCATGGAGGATAGGGCTATTCATGGCTACTATTAAAATGGATACTAGTCATTATGCATACCTATTATCTCCAGGATCAGAGGAGCATGCCTATTCTATTAGGTGTTTGGAACACAGGCAGGATAATGCTGCTGCGGTTGTCTTGTTGGCTTCTTAGAGGCGCCTGGTTGGCCACTGTGTGAACAGACTGCTGGACTTGATGGACCTTGGTCTGATCCAGCATGGCTTTTCTTATGTTCTCGAAAGGTGAATCTCAAACCCTCCACCTTCAGCAGATGACCCCACTTTCTAGTATTATGTTTCCTTCCAGCATCTACTTCTTTACTCCCATACCTTTGTCTGCTTCTTACAGCAGCTGGTGGAGCCCATCAAGAACTATATATATATATTAATACTCTATCCTAGCATAACTATGACAAAGATGATTGGGATGCTTGCCCAATCAGCCTGGATGGGGACACCAAATGGGTCTTAAAAGTCATATGTATATTTTAAAATTTTGGTGTTGGAAAGTGCTGTCAAGTCGCAGCTGACGTATAGCGGCCCCATAGCATTTTCAAGGCAAGAGACTAACTGAGAGGGTTTGCCATTGTCCGCCTTCACAGAGCAACCGTGGACTTCCTTGGTGGTCTCCCATCTAAATACTAACCAGGGCTGTCCCTGCTTAGTTTCCGAGATCTGATGAGATCAGGCTAGCCTGGGCTATCCGGGTAAGGGCAATTAATGTTTTACTTACTGTCAAATTTACTTAACTTTAAAAATGGAGTAATTCAGCATGTATTCATGACAGCAGGTGAAAATATTGAGACTGGCTTGCTGAGAGACTTAGTGAGGGCAGCAGACCAGGCAGAATGACATGTTTGCATCTTCTTATTGATATGTGCAGTCTAGTACAGCAAAGCACAATCAGAAGCTGAATACTGCTGGTGAAGGAGGAAAAAATAAGCATGTGACACCAGATTTTCTGCATGACAGCTTTTAAGAAGCAACAGTCTGTCTGCGCAATAAACACTTGGAATTTCAGTAGAAGGAGTCTATAAGGTCCATGCCTCTTCTTGGAAATTTGCTCTGACATCATTAACAAGGGGAAAGAGAGGAAGATAAAAGTCTGCCCTGAAAACAGAAACGGCTAATTGTGACTCTGATACCGTGCATGGGCGGTGCCCAAAGGAAACATGAGTGATGCAGAACTGAGGTGCATTGTTTGCAGCCTGTAAAGGGTCAGGTGCAAAAGGTTCGGCAGTGTCCCGTCCCCCTCAAGGAGCGGGCCGGTCGGCCACCCAATTTATTACTAACATACAGATGTCATTTAACTTTCAAGTGCTTCGCTTTTAGCAGCTCTAGGCTGTAATCAAGATCAATTAAAATCAATGAGAGTTTTGCTAATGACTTCAAAGGGACATAGCTTGCACCCGTAATTATTCTTGGAGCATAACCGCCAGTGCACGCCTTCAGAATCCATGCGGTCCTTTTTGCTTGGCCCTGGACTCCAAAATCTATAACTGCATCAGACTGTTCTTGATACGGCGAGGGCTGGAGAGACAAGCAAAGACATGTTACGAGACAGGAGAATCCGTTTTGGCCATTACAGCTAACTTCTTCTGCGCTTGGCTCCCAGCCACAATCGCATTTCGCCCACGCTGGCTATCAGAACTTGCACGGATTGACAGAGTATATACACACCTTGCACGCAGCTAATGAATTGGGATGGATACAGTCAAGAGGAAGAGTCATTCACACAGGATGCCCTTAGAGAGATGCAGGACACAGATAAAGTGATGGAGAGGCTCGGACGGATTGAGGCAGTGGATTCAGGGAAAGATAGATCTCGGAAAGGAAGAGATGCTGCACAGGCTTCCGTGAGGAATTGTGGGAGTTGTGAGAGAGGGAACGGACTGTGCATGAAGGACCGAAGAAGTACCCCTGGATGGATCATCTGCCTGCTCAATATACCATACGATGTATGCATGATGCTGCCTTATAGTAGGTCATGCCACTGGTCTACAAAGGTCAGTATTGTCTGACTGGCAGTCCCTTTCCAGGATCTTGGGTACAAATCTTTTACATCGCCTACAATCTGACCCTTTAACTAGAGATGCCAGGAATGTGGGACTTCCCTGAATACAAAACAGAGGCTCTACCACTGAGCCATGACTCCACCACTGACCTTGTTATTGTCATTATAGGATTAGTTTCCCCAAATATATCCCAGCGATTGGTCTGATATGGCAGAGATATGTTTCTGAAGCTGTACTGATTTTGATTTTCTCTGTTCTTAGTTGCATAATTGGGGTAATTCAGAAAGAGAATTTGAAGAGAGTGGATTCATTAACCCATATGATGTTGGAATGCCCCCAATATAATTCCTATCACAATCAATGGATTACCCGTATCTTAATCAAATTACCTGCCACTGTAACAAAAGATAAAACAGTCCTTTTTGCTGGCGGATAGAGATCCAAGAACAACATTGGCTGTAGGCAAGAGTCTAGCCACCATATTTTCCTTAAAGAAATAAGGGCTCCCTTTTACTGTTCAAGACCTTTTGGTCAAAGGAGAGAAGGAGGAGGAGGAAGCATGGATCATGTTGTGGCACAGTTTTTTGTATTTGTGTGTGTGGGGAAATACAGCTAGGGTTGCCTACTACTTTTAAGCTATTCTTTGATGTCAATGGCTGTAGTGATTCATTTCTGATGTGGGTACCTGGAGTTTTTTTGTTTTTTTTTTAAATCCCATCTGTGGTTTGCAGGCTCTTTTTTAATCATTAATTGTAAATGGTTAAAATCCCCTTTATGATCTCTAGCAGCTGGACATTTTATGGGGGGGGGAATCCATTTTGCCCAATACTGGCTTGGAGGGATGAGAGGCAGAGTCCAAAAATAAAAGCCACATAGCATCTATTATAAAGTTAAACCAAAATAACAGAGAACTGGGTACGAGCTTTTGAGTTCTCCAGAACACTTCATTAGGCTGGATGATCAGGCTCTTCATTAGGAGAAATGTTCAGGCTGATATCACTTGAAAAGCAGGAGGAGACAATTAGTTGGCAAGAGCCAGAGAAAATGGGTTTCGAGTTTCCTACCTTTTTGCTTTCCTTCCACTCATCAGCTCTTCCTCTGGGACTCCTCTTTTCTGTCACATTTGCCATCACTTTGATGCCTCTGTTTTCTTACTGACAAAAGCCTCTGTGATGTTGATCTATGCTTTCTTCTTTTCTTCCTTCACTGGGACAAGACCGTTTGGAGATTCAGAGCCATCTTCCGTATCTGCTTCCGATTCTGAGATCTGTCCGAGATCTTTTGTTGGTGAATCATTATTTCAGAGCACTTTTACCAAGGTTGTTTCAGATGTCGAGAAGAGACAAAAACTTGGAGACAGTGGCCAGATTTCCTAATTGTCTCCACTTTTGTTGGTGAGCATGCAAGATTTCCTGTTTTCCAGAATTGTTCTTGAGGAATGAGATTCTCAACAGAACATGCCTGTTGTTTCCAACATTTGTGAGATCAGATCTGATTCATACATTCAGCTGGGGTGACATCCCAGTATTGTGGTGGACTAAGACCCTACAATCGCAACAATAACCTCCACTGTGAACCAGGAGCACCATGTTCTTTTATGCATGGCTGTTTCCTTTGCGGTCACCCCTCTGATGACTTTGGGTCTTTGTTTTGATAATGCATGCCGTTTCTGACCATCAGAGGTCGCCTCTCTCCCCCTGCATTTCCCCACGATTTGCCCACATTTTCAGGCAAAGTGTGGGGAAACACAGGGAGAGAGTGAGGCGACCTCTGATGGTCGGAAACGGCATGCATGATCAAAACAAAGACCCGAAGTCATCAGGGGGTGACCGCGAGGGAAACAACCATGCATAAAAGGCCCATGCCAGCAACCAGCTGTGCAGAGGATCACTTCCCATAATCATCCTTTCTTTTTTTAAATGAATCACATGCTTATTTGCTCAATCAGATGTTCATGCTGCAGGACTACCTGCCTGGTGGAGGGAAGGGACTTGTATGATTCCCTGTTGCTCTCTTACACTTACCCAGTTGACTGTAAGAATCCAGATATACAGAGGGCAAAATCCAGATCCACCAAATGGGTATGAGGTCATGGCTCAGTTGCACAGCATGCAGAATGCCCCAGTGTCAATCCCTGGCATCTCCAGTTAAACAGATCATGTAGTAGGTGATGTGAAAGACCTCAGCCTGAGACCTTGGAGAGCTGCTGCCAGTCAAAGTAGATGATACTGACTTTGATCGACCAAGGGTCTGACTCAGTATAAGGCAGCTTCATGTGTTCAAATCCATTAGACTTGAGTTTCCAGGGGTTTGTTTTAATATCCTGCCATTCTTTTTGGAGATGGCTAGCAAATATAAATTGGTGAAAGAGAGCCAAGGGATGTCACCATCTCTCCTTTCTGCTTCTGCAGAATGGTTGATGTGGCTCATGAGGGGAGAGGTCAGGTGCAGCTGGACCTCGCAGGCTGGTGATGGGAGACTTCGGCAGAATTGCTGCCCGCTGAAGGCTCTCCTCCACTACTGCTGGCAGTATGCATGCGGGGTCATTCCTCTTTCCTGAATGCTGCACTTGACTGCAAGACAGTCCAGAAATCACATTATCATCTGTGTTGGCAAGAGCACTGCAAATAGGTAGAGTCACCTTGGTTTGCAAGATGGGTCTGTTTTAGCCAGGCTGTGAGCCTGCAGGGCACTTCACAAGGCTGACCTTGAGCAAGAATCCTCCACCAGAGGCAGGTTCAGCACCTGGGAGAGCTACCTGGGAGGAGAGACATTGCTTCCCCAAGTGATCAGAGCCCAACTCAAATTTTTAAATATGGGTCCTTTATCTAAGACCTTGCAGGACTTTCAACATCGGGGCCATGCACTTTAGCATTGCTGGTGCCCTACAACAGTACCCTCTCAGCTCAAAGCTTACAGGGGGGGTTCTGGCAATTGGGGAGGTGGCACAGTCGCAGATTGAAGAACCGGCCCCTCTGTCGGAGCCGAGGCAGAGGCAGGAATAGCGGCGCAGAGGTCACATTGAAGACGCCTCCCGCCGAAAGGGCTCACACGCCTTTTTGAGAAGAGTCCATTGTTGATCCCCATGTCAAGAGGAAGCAAGAAAGAGACATCCATTTAGGGAAAGGGGCCTAATCCTGGGTGCGCCGCATGCTTTTAGAGCTGTCCTTGACCTTGATGCAAGTTGAAGCAACCAAGCACTTCACTGGGTAGATATTGAAGATCAAAGCCATTCCTTGATGGTAATGGAGAGAGGGAGCAGCTGGGCCGGCTTTTCAATTCATAAAATCTTACTTTCGGAAAGTTCCCTCTAATACTTGCAGCGGGCGAGAGAGAGAATATCGGCACTAGAAGAAACTCAAGCGAGCGAGGAGAGAATGCATTAGCTCTCAAGCTAACAGCATGTGCCTCTCCTATTATTATTATTTTTTCCTCCTTAGCCTTTGAAACAGAACAATGGCCCGGAGCCTTCTCGGCAGATGGACAATATGCGAGCCTTAACCACTTAACAGCCATTAGCCTAATTTTACGTATTGGAGCCAAATTAAATAATAAGTAAGAGGCTATGAAAAGCTGGTTTGGAGACAGCATTACCGCCTTTCACTTGATAACCCTCCTCATAAACAGATGCTCCCTCTCTACCCTGTTAACCTTGCCTGAGACTGCAGAGGGTGCGCGGGGGAGTGCGCGCAGGGTCTCTTGCGATGCCTCCACGAGAGGGCCTTGTGCGCCTTCAGGGCTGCGTACTCATCACAGCACACTGGCCATGAGAGCTGGGAGGGGGAAGGTTGCCTGACCCGAGGGGCATCCGTCGACTTCTCCCTTCTTTCTGGCCCCCGCAGCTGCAGGAGGTGATAAAGAGCGAGCCGAACTTGAACTCGTGCCTGAGCCATTCAAAGCATGCCAAATTAGTCATCTAGCTCAGCAAACCCATCTGTACCTGCTGGGAGTTGCTGTGCCCACCTGGAGCTAGGTTCATGGCACTACTTCCAAATTAGATGTTGACGGAGGCAGCCTTGAGATGAATAAAACTTGTCTTTTGAGCACTCCCACCCTGCCTCCCTTCCAAGTTTGTTGTGTTCGTTGCATCAACTAGGGCTGTTCTCTTTGTTTAAGAAGGCTGACTGTTTCGCTATTACAGAGTGAGGACAAGCAGAGCTTGGAATGCTTTTGCTGCCCTCTGAGTCTCTGCTTGTAGCATGCTGTACATGCCATATAGGTTAGTTTCATCAAAGTGGTGAGGCAAGAGCATGGGGGTTGCAGTGTAGTATAATGCATACAGCATTAGAATAATAGAAGAGACCACCAAAGTCATCTAGTCCAACCCCCTGCACAATGCAGGAAATCCACAACCACCTCCCCCCGCACACTCCCAGTGACCCCTACTCCATGCCCAGAAGATGGCCAAGATGCCCTCCCTCTCATCATCTGCTTAAGGTCATAGAATCAGCATTGCTGACAGATGGCTATCTAACCTCTTCTTAAAAGCCTCCAGGGAAGGAGAGCTTACCACCTCCCAAGGAAGCCTGTTCTACTGAAGAACCGCTCTAACTGTTCGAAAATTCTTCCTGATGTCTAGACGGAAACTCTTTTGATTTTATTTCAACCCGTTGGTTCTGGTACGACCTCCTGGGGCAACAGAAAACAACTTGGCACCATCCTCTATATGATAGCCCTTCAAGTACTTGAAGATGGTTATCAAATCCCCTCTCAGTCTTCTCTTCAGGCTAAAATGCCCAGCTCCTCCAATCTTTCTTCATAGGACTTGGTCTCCAGATCCCTCACCATCTTTGTTGCCCTCCTCTGGACACATTACAGCTTGTCTACATCTTTCTTAAATTGCAGTGCCCAAAACTGAACACAGTACTCTAGATGAGGTCTAACCAGAGCAGAGCAAAGCGATACCATCACTTCCTGTGATCTGGACACTATACTTCTGTACTATACTTCATTTGATGTAGTCTGAGCGGGAAGGGAGTTTGAGTCCTTGCTTAGCCCTGAAGCTCACTGTCGGTACAATCCTGAATAGAGTTATGCCATTTGGAGTCAGTTTAATTCAGTGTGCATAGATAGATCTGACTGTGATGAATGCACTGTTAGTGATCTTGTTCAGTTTTTCCTCTATCTCTGCCCCTCCCCCCCATCCATCCTCTTGGAAATAATAGGATAACCCTAATTGTTGTGTCGCCCTGACCTGGATGGCCCAGGCTAGCCTGATTTCGTCAGATCTCAGAAGTTAAGCAGGGTCAGTCCCGGCTAGTACTTGGATGGGAGACAACCAAGGAATTCCAGAGTCACTGTACCGAGCAAACTACCTCTGTTAGTCTCTTGTCTTGAAAACGCTACTGGGTTGCCATAAGTTGGCTGCTGCTCAATGGCACTTTACACACAAACACACACACACACAAACAATCTTTATCTCAGTTCCTTAGTGGAAAGGCATGATTCGAACATATGTAAGTGCCGTCAAGTCACAAGCATCTTATGGCAACCCCAGCCAAAGGACTTTCAGGGCAAATGAGAAGCCTTCCTCTGCCGAGTCTTCCTTGGTGGTCTCCCATCCAGAGTTGTATAGAGTCAGTGTGGTGTAGTGGTTAAGAGTGATGGACTCTAATCTGCAGAACCGAGTTGGTTTCCCCACTCCTCCACAAGAAAGCCTGCTGGATGACCTTGGGCCAGTCCCAGTTCTCTCTGAACTCTCTCAGCCCCACCTACCTCACAAGGTGTCTGTTGTGGGGAGAGGGAGGGAAGGCAAGTGTAAGCCGCTTTGAGACTCCTTAAAGGTAGAGAAAAGTAGGGTATAAAAAACCAACTCTTCTTCTTCAAGTACTAAACCTGTTTAGCTTCCAAGATCTGATGAGATTGTGGTATACCATACTGCCTTCCCTCCCTTACAAACATAACCAACCCAATACAAGATTATGCTCTATGAATAGCACCAGGTCCTCTTCTGCAGTACAAGGAGTTAGGAGCTGAATCGGACTATTGGAGCCTTTCTGAAACTGATTATTTTGTTTAGCAAGGAAGTTCCTATTGTATCATAATTAAGTATACACATTATGGATTACGGCTCCCTGCAGACAGACAGTTCATCTTTAAAAGTGTTTCATGTATATGTTTAACAAAACACAGTGCTTATTTAATGCTTCTGGGGGTGTTCAAAGCTCTTTCCATTAGCTCAGTAATCCTTCCTTTGTGTTTGTTTTGTGCGTAGGCCATCAAGTACGACAACCACCTCCTGAGGTTTTCAAGGCAAGAGACAACTAGAGGTGGTTTGCCATTGCTTTCTTCCACATAGCAACCCTGGGTTTGCTCGGTGGTCTCCCATCTAAGTACTAACCATGGCCAACCCTGGTTAGCTTCTAAGCTCTGACAAGATCAGACCAGTCTACCCCTGTATTTCCCTGTTGCAAATGGGAAGCTGAGAGTAAGAGAACAATGGCTTGACTCA
Organism: Euleptes europaea; assembly: GCF_029931775.1. Taxonomy (NCBI): domain Eukaryota; kingdom Metazoa; phylum Chordata; class Lepidosauria; order Squamata; family Sphaerodactylidae; genus Euleptes; species Euleptes europaea. The sequence goes on along the minus strand of NC_079325.1, from coordinate 10,861,998 downwards.
GATGGCAAAATAAGTTTGTGAAAGACTTGAACCAGGGATGCCTCTCTCTACATGCAGATGACACAGAGCCAGTGTGGTGTCGTGGTTAAGAGCAGTGGTTTGGAGCAGTGGACACTGATCTGGAGAACCAGAATTGATTCCCCACTCCTGCACATGAGCGGCGGAGGCTAATCTGGTGAACTGGATTTGCTTCCCCACTCCTGCACACGAAGCCAGCTGGGTGACCTTGGGCTTGTCACAGCTCTCTCAGCCCCAACTACCTCACAGGGTGTCTTTTGTGGGAAGGGGAAAGGAAGGTGATTGTAAGCCGGTTTGATTCTTCCTTAAGGGGCGGAGAAAGTTGGCATATAAAAACCTACTCCTCCTCCTCCTTTTCTTCTTCTTTCCTTGATTTGGATGGGGAGGCTTGCAGAATCCATTTAGAACAGGGCCCAAAAAATCTGAGATGACCTCAAGCAGCAGCTAATTTGGCCAAGCGAATGCCTTTCTCTTTAGCATTGTGGATTCAGCCCATGATCCTTGCTACCCTATCTCGACTTATGGCACTATCTGATGCTGCATTTCTTTGCCGAAACCCGGCTTGCTTTTTATTTCAAATAGGCATGGGGAAATTGCTTGACTTGTGGAGTGGGAATCTTTAAATACGCAGAACAGGTTGGGAAAGACAAATCGGAGAAACTGCTTTATCTAGAGCAGATGAAACGTATTGATTATATATATATATATATCAGCAGTTCCTAGTGGCTTTTTCATATGCGGTTTACTGTACCTGCAATATGTAATTCAGGAAAGGTACACAAGTCACCCCCTACGTACTCCCTTCTGCTGCTTCTTTTTCTTCTACCACTTCTTAGTTTCTTTGGTCAGGATTCAAAAGGGCTATACATATTCTCTGCATGCACCCTTTTTCTCTCTCTTGAGTTAAATGCCCTTCCAGGACCCCCAACCATGCTTTGTACATTACGTTGTAGGAAAGGGGGGGGGAGGGTAAGATCTTTGAGGGTGGTGGTTGAAGCTACCCTACGGAGCTGTTTGAAAGCTAATCCCCAAACATCTTTAGAAATGAGAAGCAGTTCAAAGAGAAGTTTAGAGGTTGTGGAGAGCACATGCTGAAGGCGGCAGGGGGGGGGGTTGAATGCATTAGAACCTGCTGTCATTGGATCCTGGTTTTTGTTTTGTTTTTTCTCCATCCTGCAAGCATTGAAAGCTATGGTTGGGTTCTGGGGCCCAGAGAATAATAGCCACAAGGCTCACTGCAAAGCCATAACATGACTGTGGGAGTCCCTGTCTCGAAACTTGGCCATGAGTCAGAGCGGAGAATTATCTGGAGGATCTGCTGGCACCAGGGAACAACTTCTAGAATACACAGAAATCTTGGCTGCTGTATGCGTGTGTGTGCTTTTTGTTTTGTTCTGGAAATAGAAGTTCCAAACTGCTATTTATTGTTCCTCTGCATATAGCTTGTGCCTAGGGATTGATGGGTAGTGTTGGAAGCCCAGAAAGCATTAGCAAACAACTACTTTTTACAGGGTGGCTTGCATTGACCAACGGGCAATAGTTTAGGGGCCGGGGGTGGGGGGCAGCTGTTCTTTGGAGAACTTCTTTGCCCGCATGTGTGACATTTTAAACTTGCCTTGGAGACGGCAAACAGAGCAGCCGCCAGCACAATTCATGCAAACTCCTGTGCTTGACCTGCCCATCCAAATAACAGTGGCTAGGACAGGTTTGGAGGGAAGGTGGCATGGTACAGCCCGATCTCGTCAGATCTCGGAAGCTAAGCAGGGTCAGCCCTGGTTAGTATTTGGATGGGAGACCACCAAGGAATACCAAGGTTGCTGTGCAGAGGAAGGCACTGGCAAACCACCTCTGTTAGTCTCTTGCCATGAAAACCCCATAAGGGGTTGCACACACACACACACACAGGACAAGGTTTACTTTTGAGGCCAGGGAACATGGGGCAAGGGGGTGTAAAGATGAGAAGGTCAAGTAGGTGAGAGTTGCAGCTGTAACCGAGTTGCACCTCTGTGTGATCTATTTTGGATGCATCTTCCTGTTTCCTGGTGCAAAGGAGCCACCGTCCCTTTAATGACCATTTAAGTTAGTTTTCCCCAGAAGAACAATGGCATCTCAGTACAATACAGGCTGAGTATCCCTTATCTAGACCTCCGATATCCAGACTGATCCAAAAACTGGACCTTTTGAGCCAGCGTGCAGGCAGATCCATGCCGGCGAGAGACAACGTGGTGTAGTGGTTACGAGTGGTGCTTAGGAGCAGTGGACTCTGATCTGGGGAATCAGGTTTGATTCCCCACTCCTCCACATGAACTGCAGAGTCTAATCTGGAGAACCAGGTTTGATTCCTCACTCCTCCACATGAGTGGCAGACTCTAATCTGGTGAACCGGGTTGGTTTCCCCACTCTTGTACATGAAGCCAGCTGGGTGACCTTGGGCTAGTCACAGCTCTCTTAGAGCTCTCTCAGCCCCACCTACCTCACAGGGTGTCTGTTGTGGGGAGGGGAAGGGAAGGTGGTTGTAAGCCGGTTTGGTTCTTCTTTAAGTGGGAGAGAAAGTTGGCATATAAAAATCAACTGTTCTTCTTCTTCTTCCTGACTCTTGGCCGCTTCCTGGTCCCTCAACTGCTTTCAATGTTTTATCTTACCTAAAAAAAAAAAAAACACAGTGTACACTGCATCCTAGCTGGAGACTGAAAGTGTACCATTGTTGGTTTGTTTGTTGTTGCTCTTCTTTAACAGCCGACACAGGTATTCTGGTGAGATATTACACCTTTGCTTTCTGGTGGTTCAGTGTACACAAAATTATCTGAAATATTGTTTAAAATTACATTCAGGCTATGTGTATAAAGTGTATATAAAACATATATAAGGCATAAATGAATATCATGTTTAGACTTTGGTCCCATCCCCAAGAGATCTCATTACATATATGCAAATATCCCAAAATGCGAAATGATCCGAAATACGGACCGCTTCTGGTCCCAAGCAGTCCGGATGAGGGATACTCCACCTGTATCACCAGCATTTCTTTATTGGCATACAAACACCCTTCAGAAGGTTACAAAAGAAAAGGAAAGGTTAAAAGGGGCCCTTTATAAAATGGTGAAAAGGTGGTTACATTGAGAAATACAGTTTGTTGATACTGCCATCTCATTAGCTGTTTGGCGGGCTTTTAAGACAAACTTTAAAAACTGAGCCACCATCTCCAATATTTGGGGTGAATGATTGTTCAATAAATAGAGAACGTTACAAGAATCTGAGATGTTCAATAAATAGAGAACGTTACAAGAATCTGAGACATTCAATCTATTTACCAGCGGGGGGGTTAATAGTTCATTACGAGATTCTGTGTAGAAACTACAACAAAACAAAACGTGAAAAACTGTTTCTGTACATTTACTGTCACATGGGCAGAGCCGGTCAGACAAAGGAATCTTCCGAAATCTGCCATCGAGTACTGCAGATGGCAAAACATTAAATCTGGCCAGAGAGATAGCTCTGCATTGGGATGGATCACACAGGAGAGATGAGTATGGAGAGGGATGGTAAACATCAAAGGGTACCCCTAAATTTAATGGACCTCAACCTGTATTGCACAGTGTATAGAATCTTGTATAATACTGGCAGGTTTGGAAGAAGAGCGCCACCTGGAGGTTGCAGATCCTCAGTGCCACAGCTCACTCAGGACTTCTTAGCTGTACGTTCCTCTTTAGTGCATAGATGGCACTGGTGATGGTTGACACATGAGAGCTAGTGGGATAATCTGAGGTCCCAGAAGCCCTTGAGATAGATCGGCGCGCTCATTAGAAATGATCTGGGAAGTTTGATGAAGACTGTGAGTGACATAAGGCATCAGGGGAAGGCATCACAGTCCTGTTCTGCGCGCAACGGGGAAAAAAGTCATTTTTTCCCCATCAAGAGGCAGGCTTGCTCCGCGAGTTCTGACGCTCCCCTTTCCTGAAGTGAAATATGACAAAAAAAACAAAACCTCAACAGGCTTTCAATCCATTCCACTCCGTCTATAGCCGTTTCACAAGTATCAGTTCCAGCGAACTGCAACCCATCACCGACGATGCTCATGTTTGCGTGCACACCTTGCATTTGAGGATGTATGCTGAATTTTTATTTGGAGTTTTAAAAATTAAGATATTTCTATCCTGCATGCTCAATTTTCTTTAGAAGAAGAAGAATTAGTTTTGATTTGCTGACTCTCTCCACCACTTAAGGGAGAATCAAACCAGCTTTATAATCACCTTCCCCTCCCCTCCCCGCAACAGACACCCTGTGAGGTAGATGAGACTGAGAGAGCTCTAAGAGAGCTGTGACTAGCCCAAGGTCACCCAGCTGGCTTCATGTGTGGGGAAACTAATCCAGTTCACCAGATTAGCCTCCGCCACTCATGTGGAGGAGTGGGGGAATCAAACTCGGTTCTCTAGATTAGAGTCCACCGCTCCACTGCTCTTAACCTGGAACCATGCTGGCTCAAGGGTTTTAGTTTTTTGTTTTTAAAGTGGTGCACTAGAATAGACAACTCAAACTCTACAATTAAGATCTGATAGGATAATGCCTGCAGTATACAATAGTTGTTCCTGCATGCTACCCGGGGGGGGGGGGTTGATGCTCTCTCACCTTTCTTTTCCCCAAGATGACTGGTCCCTGATTAAGTCTGGGTGGAAGGGAGGGCCCATGTGACAGCTAGGTCTGGCAGGCTAGGAGAAGCAGTTCCCTTTGGGGTCAGGAAGCACTTTTCCTCCAGGCCAGATTGGCCAGTTTTCCTGGAGGGTTTTTGTTTCCATATTCTGGACATGGAGTAGGGGTTGCTGGGGATGTGGGGGGAGGTAGTTGTGAATTTCCTGCATTGTGCAGGGGGTTGGACTAGATGACCCTGGTGGTCCCTTCCAACTCTAAGATTCTATGATTCTCCCTCCCTGACTTTTGGTAGAGTCTGAGAGGGGAATGATCCAGGCAGTTTATTTTAATAAATCCATTGCTCAGCTGTGATGGAAAACAAGACTGGGCATGTAGGTCCCCCTGGAGGTTCCCCATAAGCACAGACTTGCTTAGCTTCAGCAAAGGTTCAGGACTGTTATTTATTCTACTTATTTATCTGCTTTATGTCCTGTCATTCTCCCCAAAGTGGCTCTCCTTTGCTTCATTTTATCCTCACAGCCACCTTGTGAGGTAGGTTAGGCTATGACTGAGTGACTGGCCCTAGATTACCCAGCAAGCTCCAATGGCAGAGTGGAGATTTGAACCTGGGTCTCCGAGATCCTAGTCCGACGCTCAAACCACTACATCACACTGTTTCTGTATGTCTTCACCCGTACTCTGGATAGAGAAAGAACTGCTTGGAGCTCAGACCTAAACAATGTAATTCTTGAAGCAACTGTATAAAGTTAAAGTCAGTTTCATACTCATCCCGGTAAGAACCAGAGAAGGCAAGCTGCACAGGTAGGACGTAGGCAGGCCATGTGCCTGAGAAGCACTGAAGAATAGCCAGGTGATTTTACCTGCGTGATCGATAACACAGAGTTATGAACCGCAGAAGGTTTGGAGATTAGGGAAGAATCATAGCCCAGGCTTCCTTGGGAGGTGGTGAGCTCTCCTTCCCTGGAGGTTTTTAAGCAGAGGCTAGATGGCCATCTGTCAGCAATGCTGATTCTGTGACCTTAAGCAGATGATGAGAGAGAAGCCATCTTGGCCATCTTCTGGGCATGGAGCAGGGGTCACTGGGGGTGTGGGGGGGGGAGGTAGTTGTGAATTTCCTGCATTGTGCAAGGGGTTGGGCTAGATGACCCTGGTGGTCACTGATCTCTGTCGCCTGGAGATCAGTTGTAATAGCGGGAGATCTCCAGCTACCACCAGGAGGTTGGCAGCCCTACTAACAGCATGAGTTGTTGCAACATTTCTTGGCAGGCAGGTATTCAGACCTTTGTATCAAGGCCTGAACTAAATGGAGATATGTGCCAAGGTTGCTTTAACAGCTCCTGCTCCCAACTGAGCTATCAGCTAAGTCACGCTGCGATCCATATTTCGAAGCATCGTTTAAAACACCGGCAGCATCATGGAGGAAATGCAAGGGACGTTGCATGCAAATGTATCCTCTCCCTGGCAGGGCTATTGATGCCAGGGGGCAAAAGGGGAAAGCAGCGCCTCTGTGTCCCTGCAGCCCGAGAGTCTTTCATTGATTTCCCATGAATGGAGACACAGCAAAGCTGCATCAGCCCACAAATGTAGGCTCTACGCAGCCAACACAAAGGCCAAAGTTGCTTTGTTGCTCACTTAAGCCTCCTCTGCTTCTGCCACTTTCTTTTCATCTCTTGCCCCTTTTCATCTGGAGGCACAACCCATAAATCTGGGGGACAGAGCAGGAAACAGATAATGCGGAAGAGAAATGAGAATCGAGGATTGTACAAACTCCATATGCAATGTCTCAGTTTAATTGTGTGTGTGTGTGTGTGGGGGGGAGGTTTAAGGTGGTTTAAGCCAGCATGGTGTAGTGGTTAAGAGCGGTGGTCTGGAGCGGTGGACTCTGATCTGGAGAACCGGGTTCAATTCCCCACTCCTCCACATGAGTGGCAGATGCTAATCTGGTGAACCAGGTTGGTTTCCCCACTCCTACACTTGAAGCCAGCTGGGTGACCATGGGCTTGTCACAGCTTTCTAAGAGCTCTCTCAGCCTCACCTACCTCGCAGGGTGTCTGTTGTGGGGAGGGGAAGGGAAGGTGATTGTAAGCCGGTTTGAGTCTCCCTTATGTGGTAGAGAAATTCGGCATATAAAAACCAACTCTTCTTCTTATTGTTAAATTGGTTTAGACAGCCAAGAATTTCTCTGCAGAGTGATTAGTAGGGAAATCAAAGGAGAAAAAAAAAACTTTCTGTTTGGGAACCCCCCTTGCTATTGATGCTCTTGGATTAAATGCTCCCATGGAGATGGCCAAGTATGCAGACTATAAATATTAGGAGATGCTCCAGTGCTAGGCACTTGTCTGCCCATAAACTGGGACAGGAGGCCTCTTGTGGCCAACATCCAAATGACATATCATATGCACAATGTAGACACCTTGGAATTGGTAAAGGAGGGCAACAGAGACGGTTGGGGGAAGGCCTGCCATACCAGGAGTATTGTCTGCAATACAAAAAGGATGTGAACAGAATGGAGTGGGTGCAGAGGAGAGCGACGAGGATGATCAGGGGCCTGGAGACCAAGCCCTACAAGGAACGGCTGAGGGAGTTGGGAGTGTTCAGTCTGGAGGAGATTGAGGTGGGGCATGATTGCTTTCTTTAAGTATTTGAAGGGCTGTCACTTAGAGGAGGGCAGGGAGCTGTTCCTGTTGGCAGCTGTCACTTAGAGCTGTCACTTAATGGCAGCTGCATTAAGCAGGGGGTTGGACTAGATGGCCTGTATGGCCCCTTCCAACTCTATGATTCTATGTCCTGCAAGCAAGAGCTGTCACTTAGAGGAGGGCAGGGAGCTGTTCCTGTTGGCAGCAGAGGCTAGGACTCGCAATAATGGGTTTGAATTGGGGGCAGAAAGGTACCGGCTAGATATTAGGAAAACAATTATGGTAAGAGTTGTTCGACAGTGGAATCAGCTACTTGGGGGGGGGTGAGCTCCCCCTCATTGCCGTCTTTAAACAGAGGCTGGACAAACACTTGTCAGGGATTCTGTAGGCTGATTCTGCATTAAGCAGGGGGTTGGACTAGATGGCCTGTATAGCCCCTTCCAACTCTATGATTCTGTGTCCTGCAAGCAATAGTTGAGGGAATGTTTAACCTGAATAACTTAAGACTGCAGTGATACATCATTGTACTCTTCAAATACCTGAAGGTCTGCTGTGGAAAAGAGGGGAAATGTTTGTTCTGCTCCAGAGGCTGAGAAGAAGAGTTGGTTTTTATATGCCAACTTTCTCTACCTTTTAAGGAGAATCAAATCAGCTTACAATCTCCTTCCCTTCATCTTCCCACATCAGACACCTTGTGAGGTAGGTGGGGCTGAGAGAGCTCTAAGAGAACTCTGACTACCCCAAGGTCACCCAGCTAGCTTCATGTGTAGGAGTGGGGAAACCAACCCGATTCACTAGATTAGAGTCCATCGTTCATGTGGAGGGGTAGGGAATCAAACTTGGTTCTCCAGATTAGAGTCCACTGCTCCTAACCATGACACCACGCTGGCTCCCTATGGGGATTGTGTTACAGGAGGGTAGATTTTGGCAGAACGTTAGGAGAAACTTCTTAACAGTGAGAGTAGCTTGGAATGGAAACCAGTACCAAGGAGAACAGTTGGCTCCCCCTCAGTGGAGGTCTTCAAACAGATCTCATTGGGAATGCTCTAGCTTAAGGTTTTCTGCAACAGTTAGTAAAAATGGATAGTAGTCATGATAAATAACTATTCTCTCCAGGATCAGAGGAGCATGCCGAATATATTAGGTGCCGTGGAACACAGGCAGGATAATGCTGCTGCAGTCATCTTGTTTGGGGGCTTCCTAGAGGCCCCTGGTTGGCCACTGTGTGAACAGACTGCTGGACTTGATGGGCCTTGGTCTGATCCAGCATGGCTGTTCTTATGATTAAAAAGGTTGGACTTCATGGCGTAGTACGCCCCCTCTGACTCCTCGACAAACCACTAGCACCAATCATGCAATTTAGGTTTTACTGGGGAAAAGGAAAAAGATCCAGAGAAAGATCCCAAGACTTGCTTTTGGATATACTCAAGACTGAATTGCAACCACACCATTTTGAAAAGGGTTTTTGGGGTTTTTTTTGCTCATTATAATCTGTTATGCCTTTTAATAATAACTGAGATAGACTTATTCTGGGGAATAATCAGAGGTGCTGAAATAGCTCACCGTCACACTCTGAGAGACCATCAGGAGGGAGACTTGCTTGATATTTCTGTTATTCAATTTGAGCAGGACTCGGAAGGCATGGCACTTAAGCTGCAGGAAGGCTCCTGAAGCGATTTCCTGTGTGTTCACACATGCATTTTTTTAAAAATGAAAACTGTCTGTTTTTCGATTAAATGGGCTTAACTGAATGGGCTGAACGACGTGTCGGTTGGCTGACCCAGAGAAGTCCGGATTGGGACGGCCTGCGAGCTGGTTTGTTTATTGAAATTCTATTCCCAGGCATTCCATATCTGCTCCAAGAAATTGCCCACACAGCTTCAATCCTATCTTTGGAACCATAAGGAGTAGCAAGTTGCATTTTTTTTAAAGGAAGCTGATGGTCTCAGAAGGCTGTGTTCATCACTCAGAGCTCCTTTGTATTCTTTTTCTGCATTTCTTTACACTCCCCCCCCCCCAAATTATGGCACACGTAGGCTCCCCTCTCCTGGAGATTCAGGTCAGGCAACTTCCAAAGAGACCAGACATAAAATATTGCATCCAAATTGCCTGCCAAAAGCAAGAGGTTTTACATTGTTTCTGAAATATGTTTGGGTTAGGGCTCTTAGAAGAGACTCAGTATATACCTGGGTCTTCCTATATGACCTTGATGTTCAAGTTGGTGCATGGATTGTATCATTTGTGATCACTCTGCATTATCTAGAGCAGGAGTGGATCCAGCCCCTTGAGAACTCCTATCTGACTCGCAAGCCAGCCAAGGCAGCCACCACCACCCCAGTCTCGATCTAGGCTGGCGAGGCATGGCCCCTTTATGTCATATCCGGCCCTTGTAACAAATGTGTTCGACCCCCCTGCTCTAGAGTGACATTAAGGATCGAGAGAAAACCTAGGAAACCAAGCAATCTCCAGAGACATATAGGGGCTCAATGAATCTAGGGCTTTCCAAGCCCTGGCCAGTGCCTGACTTGAATCCAGAAGTCTGAGGGTATCCAGGAGACATTCCACAAATACAGAGTGTTGCGTTGGATCATCTCGAGCGAATGTTGTTTGATGAATTGAGGACTGCGGTCTTTTGAAATATCAATACTGCAGCTCAAGGATTCAGGACGTCCAATTCCCAAAGCACTTTGATTTATTTTTAAAGCCAAAGGCAAGTGACCAAAGGGGGAAAAATGAAGCAGGTGGGCAGAGAGAAGAAATTGCCAAGGGCAGATGCTTAGAGCCCTGCGAGCGGCCCAAACAATTGTATACTGCAGTGTGCCAAAAGTACCATGGGAGAGGAGCCTTGTAAGGTGGCCAAAGTCTACCCACCGTTCTGGTCCTGCTGCTCCAGTTTAGCCACCTGACCTCCCTTCTGCTGACCCATTGACAGAACGTGGTCCAATATATTTCTGTCCTATCTCCAGGAATACATCAAGGGATGGGGCTGAGTAGGGATGAGGGGAGTTCTGCCAACCAAAGTCTGTCCTTGGCTTTGGTTTGGGATTTGTTTCTGCTAGTTATTTAATAATGTTAAATCCACTGTCGTGTCTTACTGTTTTTCCCCACAGTGCAGTTATCATGGCCAGGCATACCTGGTCTGCAGCCTGGCCCAGTGTGGTGTAGTGGTTAAGAGTGGTGGTTTGGAGTGGTGGACTAACCGGGAGAACCAGGTTTGATTCCCCACTCCTCCACATGAGCAGTGGAGGCTAATCTGGTGAACTGGGTTGGTTTCCCCACTCTTCCACATGAAGCCAGCTGGGTGACGCTTCTTCTTCTTCTGTCTACTGTACCCAATGCTGATGGTTTGACCAGGACAAAAGAGAAGGACAAATAAGTCCACTCAAGTTACTAGCCCATGAAAAATGCTTAGTAGCCTGGCTGCTTCCAAATACCTCTTATCATTTATTTATTGTGGTGTGTTGATGGCCTTTCTTGGAAGCCTTCCACAGCAATTTAGGATGCAATCAAGTTCTTTGCTTAGGTCTGCAGAGGCTGATGTGACCTCTACTCCAAGTTGAAGTGGATACCCAAGGGTTTAATAATGGAAATGGCAAGGTTAGCCAGTGTTTTGTTCAGTTGTCACTAAGCTTACCCACCCGTCTGGTTTTTAGTCAGCCGGCGTGATGTAGTGGTTATGAGCGGTGGACTCTAATCTGGAGAACTGGGTTTGATTCCCCACTCCTCCAAGGGGCTTTCAAGGCAAATGAGAAGCCTTCCTCTGCAGAGTCTTCCTTGGTGGTCTCCCATCCAGAGTGGTATAGAGTCAGTGTGGTATAGTGGTTAAGAGTCTAATCTGGTAAAGTGGGTTTGTTTCCCCACTCCTACACATGAAGCCTGCTGGGTGACCTTGGGCTGGTCACTGTTCTCTCCAGTCTCTCTCAGCCCCACCTACCTCATAAGGTGTCTGTTGTAGGGAGAGGAAAGGAAGGCCGGTTTGAGTCTCCTTAAAAATGTAGAGAAAATTGGGGTATAAAAACCAACTCTTCTTCTTCTTCCGAGTAAGGAGATATGTTCAAACTCTGGCAGCTACCGGGGAAGCTCTTGAAGCACAAGCATCATGTGTATCTGCATTGTTGGGGTTCAAGGTGGGACACTGTACACAAGCCCTAATAATGCTACTGTTTTTTTTTCTCTCCCTGAGTACTGTGAAAGTTGTGGAAACCCCCTTGGATTGCTCTGCTGAATCACTGTGTTGGACACACATGAACAAAGGGTTTCATTCCTAGTTATCCTGTTAGAGCCTAGAATAGGCGAGCAATGTGGGAGTGGAGAGCTTACTCGCTGTGTAAAGGATTGATTGTTAGAATCATTGAATCGTAGAGTTGGAAGGGACCACCAGGGTCATCCAGTCCGACCCCCTGCACAATGTAGGAAATTCACAACTACCTCCCCCCCACACACACCCAGTGACCCCTACTCCATGCCCAAAAGATGGTCAAGATGCCCTCCCTCTCATGATCTGCCGAAGGTCATAGAGTCAGCATTGCTGACAGATGGCCATCTAGCCTCTGCTTAAAAACATCCAGGGAAGGAGAGCTTACCACCTCCCGAAGAAGCCTATTCCACTGTTGTTCTAATTTGTGTAATTGCTGCTGGAAAATGCCACTGGCTACTCATTGTTCCTGAATGCTGGGGAGCATTTGGGCCTGGAAATGGTCAAATCTGTCAGGCAGAAGACCTGCCCTCATTGAACTATCCTTACTGAATGGGGAGAAAAGAAAAGCAGGTAAGTTGATACATCAGTGTTCATGCAAGGTGATGTGGATGGTATGAACACATGAAGTTGCCTTATACTAAATCAGAGCCTTGGTCCATCAAAGTTAGTAGTGTCTACTCAGACTGGCAGCGGCTCTCCAGGGTCTCAGGCAGAGGTCTTTCACATCACCTACTTGCCTAGGCCCTTTAACTGGAGATGCTGTGGATTGAACCTGGGACCTTCTGCATGCCAAGCAGATGCTCTACCACTGAGCCACAGCCCCTCCCCTGGGTCTTGGTAGCAACTGGGTCTTGGTAGCAACTGGGTCTTGGTAGCAACTGGGTCTTGGTAGCAACTGGCCCAGTTGCTCAGACTGTGGAGCTAGGCTGGGATTTGAGGTTTTAGAGATCCAAGTGGATCCCCATCGGGCTTTTTGAGTTAGCTGATAACCACTGAGGCATTACCTCCTTCTGGTCACCTGCACTGATGGTGTCCATAAACTTGACAACATTACTCTAAGTAGAGTTTGCCGCCATTGGTGGGCAGAGACTTGAGCCAGTGGCCAGTAGAAGGATATCAACTCTCTGGAGGAATGTTTACTGGGGCCAAAACTGAAGGTATCTGCCAACTCACAGTCATTGGTTTGAGTATCGGCTTGTAGCTTAGCTGAGCAGCAGAATGAAAAGCTGAGCAAGCGTCCACTTGCCATTCTTATGTTGGGGCTTAAGTAGAGCAACTTGATGGGGTTGTTGTTGCTAATATCCTGTTAGATGGTTGGGGAGTATTGATCTGGGTGGGTATAAGAATCAAGAAACAGAGGAGGAGGGAAGCCACAGGGTTCACACTCGATTGCTTTCCTGATTGGTAGTATAAGGGGGGAATTGCATTAGACAGAGAATGTTTGATTTAAAGAGCGCCTGAACACGGACACCGTCTCTCTGTTTGTTTTCCTTTTTTTATTTTAGACAAAGACTTGTAAAAAATTTATGAAGCATTAATGGTTCAGAGATTTTCTCCCCCCTTCTCGCCCAAGCAAATTTTATGAGGCAAACATAACCCCTTACTCACAAATCTGACCCGGTTTAGCACTCTTCGGAAGCCAAGGACATTGGGCATGGTGAGAAAGCAGACAGAGAGAGGGTGGGGGAAGAGGAGTGTCTCCCCCCCCCCCAACCGTAGTACCAAGTGAAGTTAAATTAGATTGAATTGACTTGCATAGTTAAGGGACAAGAAACTCAGCTGGAGAAAGGTGTGGGCGAGAGTTAGACGTTGAGGAAACAGAGGCAAACAGACGCGGATATTAATGCCGCATTTCATCAATTACGCCCTGACCCCAAGCGCAGCCGCTGCTTTTTTTCCCACTCGTGGCGAAAAACCAATTAAAATTCTGCAGAAAGAACTTGTAAGAGAGGATGTTTAGCGTCGATCTCTTTTTCGTAATGGCTTCCCAAGCAAATTGCATCTAAGTGACAAATTGATCATTTATGTGAACAACGCAGTGAGGCAACCCCCACGCGCACACGCACGCTACAGCAGTTGACACGTCTCATGTAAGCAGAGGTCAAGAAAGCATGTTGCTAGTAGCCGGCGTAGGAGGTCAGCAATTAGTCAGAGCATATTGCTGAGTCATTTAAGAAGAGGGGGGCTTGATTTGTGGCTGAGGCACGATATATATTGCATGGGCCAAGCAGAAAGGGTGGGGGTGGGGGCAGGTGCCTTGAAGGGGCTGTGGCTCAGTGGAAGGGCCTCTGCTTGACATGCAGAAGGTCCCAGATTCAATGCCCGGTATCTCCAGTTAAAGGGACTAGGCAAGTAGGTGATGTGAAAGACCTCTGCCTGAGACCCTGGAGAACCACTGCTAGGCAATACTGACTTTGATGGACCAAGGGTCTGATTCAGTGTAAGGCAGCTTCATGTGTTTATAGAAGAAGAAGAAGAGTTGCTTTTTATATGCTGACTTTCTCTACCACTTAAGGAAGACAAACCGGCTTACAATCACCTTCCCTTCCCCTCCCCACAACAGACACCCTGTGAGGTAGGTGGGACTGAGATCAGAGTCCACAAATCCAAACCACTGCTCTTAACCACTGCACCACGCTGGCTCTCAAGGTTCTGCAGGAAGCACCAAGTCCCTTCATTTGCTGAAAAGATGGTTTTCAAACTTATTATCTTCAGGGGATACGTTTTTACATCTGGTCGTCGGCTGAAGGACCCCGGAGTCTGTTCCATGAGTTTGGGACGACTGCTCGTAGTCATTTGACATGGGGGATTTAAGAAGGCTGGTTGAATCCCCGTGTTGTTCCACCTGAACTGCGAGCGCGGCTGGGAACATCAATCACGCCGCTGCAGCTGTGCATTGCAAGGGAAGATGGGTAGCGGCAAGCAAGCTGTCTTCCATGGAACATTGTTTGTTATTACTGAAGTTTTTGTGGCTGAACCCCCAGGATACCAAAGTTTGAAAATCACTGTACTACAAAAAAGCGCCTCTTGCATCTCAGCACCCCAGAGAGAGAATATGTCTTTATTAAAATGGATATATTGGATGTGAACAAGCTGATTTTGCCACTTTCTTTTCTTTTTTTGTCAAAAAGCCCAAAATAAGAGAGAGAGAGAGACAGAGACAGAGACAGAGAGAGAGAGAGAGAGAGAGAGAGAAAGGAGAGGTTTCATTTCATGTCTGATATGAAAATCCTACTTTTCGGCTTCTGCCGCAGAGCATCCTGGGAGCAAAGTACAAGCACTGCGTTATGGCATGTAGTCTGGGTTGAGTGAGGCTCCAAAGAACCGAGACGTTATTGAAACAACTCGTGGGGATTGAGAGGTTGCATGTTTTGCCTGAAACAAGATGATTTAATTTATTTCGACAAACTCCATGATACCATGAATTGAAATGTTTCATTTCCGTGGATGCTTCAGCATTCTGCTTCTGAGCTCAAGAGAAGTTAAAAAACAATGTGCATCATAAGATGGTGTAGAGGTTCTTCAACTATAGTTTGGGGAGTTGTGCAGGGTGGATCCCAGGGCCACAGTGGAAAAATAACAGAAGAAAAGCTGAGGATCTGGAGGTTTCTTTGAAGCTTCTGCCACATGCTGAAGTTTCTACCATTATCACAGTGCAAATGTTTAACAGTATTCCTCTTCAACAGTGTGAGAGGCCACTGTAGGAAACTCAAAGAAATCCACAAAGTTCTGCCGCATTAGTACATGTAGCTTTTTTGCGTCATGGCTATAGAGGACAAACACAGGTGTTGAATTCTTCAGAAGTCTTTCAAGCTCTAATGTAACAACACCACTAATAAATAATAGTGGGCTATCAAGGTGCATACCAACTTATGGTGACCCAAAGACCGTGGGTTTTTAAGACAGAGAAGGAGGAGGAGGAGTTGGTTTTTATATGCCAACTTTCTCTACCACTTAAGGAAAAATCAAACCGGCTTACAATCACCTTCTCTTCCTCCCCACAACAGACACCCTGCAAGGCAGGTGGGGCTGAGAGAGCTGTGACCAGCCCAAGGTCACCTAGCTGGAGTGGAGGAGTGGAGAAACAAATCCAGTTCACCAGATTAGCGTCTGCCGTTCATGTGGAGGAGTGGGGAATCAAACCTGGTTCTCCAGATCAGGGCCCACCGTTCCAAACCACTGCTCTTAACCACAACACCATGCTGGCTCTCAACTTCTGTCAAGTATCAGCCTGTACATATTCTGGGACTAAGTCCAAAGGAAAGTGTGTAACCACACGGGTGACACAGCAGAGCTGCAGAACAAACCCTGTGAAGTTTGTCTTCCCCAATTTAGTCTAATCCGGCATTTCCAAAGTTATTTTAAGTGTTCCTGTTGGTAAGCGTTTGCTAAACCAACTGGGAACATTGGAATGTGGTGCTGAATATCTTCAAAGCTATTGGAGAGCATGCTATGACTTGAAACAGCCACGTACCACTGGTGATTCTATCCTCCTTTACAAAGACACGATAATGTGGTAGTGGGACATACTACAAATTGGGTTGCTTTTCCTATGTAGACTTTGATTCTCCAGAGACGTTTCAGGATCTCAAGGCTCTCGATCTTGGCTCTGTTTGCCGCGAACTCCACAGCAAAGGATGTGTGAATTATTTAATGGTATAGGAAGACACATAAAGCCATTAGGATGGGACATGGCTCCCATGAGGGACTTAAGGCCTTCTGTATTCCACCCCTTTAAAACTCCTGTTCTTCAAACACTATAGAGACCAAAGATCTGAATTAAGAATGCACTGGGAAATGTACGAAGGGAAATAGGTCAACTGCTTAATCAGAAGCTTCCACCCGGGGTTGTCTTGGGTAACTTTGATTCTGAATTCCTCTGTGAGGTAGAGTTAGGGCCAAGTTAGAACTGAGAATGAGGGAAAGAAAAGAAAGAAGTAGAGGTCTGAATGCAATTGAGGGGGGGGATCCTGTTCAGTAAAGAGCCAGCATGGTGTAGTGGTTAAGAGTGGTGGACTCTAATCTGGAGAGCCGGGTTTGATTCCCCACCCCCCCACATGAGTGGTGGACTCTATTGATACACCCCAAGATTGCATTAGCTTTTTTTGTCGTTGTATCACACTAGCTGCTCATATTTAACATACGATCCACCCATACCCCAAGATCTTGTTCACACACACTGCTGCCCAGAGGTGTATCCCCCATCCAGTATGCATGTCTCTCATTTCTGTTACCCAGATGTAGAACTCGGCACTTATTCTTCTTGAATTGCATCCTTTTCACATCCACCCACTTTTCCAGTGTGTGTAACATTTAGTTTTGTGACCATTTTCTAAGACTTTTCTTTTCTAAGTGCAGGTGGTAGGGATGCTTTGGGAAGGGAAGAAAGGACCTAATGGTGGCCTTTAAGGGGAGATGCCAAGGATTGGGCTTGGTGGTCATTTGCATGCAAAACCCCTGCTCTTTCACTGGGCTGAGGCCCATTCTTAGCTTCCACCAAAATGGACTGGCCATGTCACATGCAGTTGCTAGAGTGGGGACTGCATTTTCCTTAGTTGGATCCTGATAGTTGTCCCCCTCCCATACACACATGCACTTGCTCCTCTTCCTCCGAAGTGGTGCAGTGGTTAGGAGCGATGGACTCTAATCTGGAGAACTGGGTTTAATTCCCCACTCCTCCACAGGAGTGGTGGACTCTAATCTGGTGAATCGGGCTGGTTTCCCCACTCCTACACATGAAGCCTGCTGGGTGACCTTGGGCTTGTCCCAGTTCTCTCCGAACTCTCTCAACCTCACCTATAGTGTTGCCAAGTGCCCAGTGTTGGCGGGTAAAATCCCGCCAATCCACCAGGCTGCCTGCCAACCAGCTGAGGGGTGGCGAAAAGTGCGTGCACATGTGTGCACATGCAGCACATGCACCACTTCCGGGTAAACCCAGATGTGGACGCTCTGGCAACCTTGTCTAAAACTCTACGGAAACCATAGAGTTTTGTCCGAGATCACTAGAACGGCCGCATCACTTCCAAGTAAACCCGGAAGTGACATAGGCGCATGCATGGGGTGCAAGCGCGTGCTGCAACAGGCACACGTGCACATTGCGCACCTCGGCCACAGCCCCGCAAAACTCCCGTTGGTGCAGCTACGGGGCCTGGCAAGCCTGCTCACCTACTTCACAAGGTGTCTGTTGTGCAGAGAGAAAGGGAAGACCCTGGAGAGCCGCTGTCGGTCTGAGTAGACAATACTGGCTTGGATGGACCAAGGGTCTGATTCAGTATAAGGCAGTGTCATGTGTTCATGTGAAAGGTGGGCACGGTGTGTTTTTAGGGGAGGGGCCATGGCTCAGGGGTAGAGCATCTGCTTGGCATGCAGAAGGTCCCAGGTTCAATCCCCAGCATCTCCAGTTAAGGGACTAGGCAAGTAGGTGATGTGAAAGACCTCCGCCTGAGACCCTGCTGGTCTGAGTAGACAATACTGACTTGGATGGACCAAGGTGATTCAGTATAAGGCAGCTTCATGTGACCTTGCTCTGATGCACCATGGCCTTTCTTATGTTCCTTTGTTCACATCATTACCATAAGCCCCAAACTGCTTAAAAGGCAGTAAACTACAAAAGGAGCCTTCCAAACTTTTATGAGTGGCATTTCTCTGTCAGGCACACCAAAGTCTGCAATCCATAGTGCACTTAACTGGGAAGTGTCCTATTTAACTCAGTGGGACTTTTTCCAAGTCATCATGGATAGAACGAGGTGGGGACTGGCATGTCGCACCATTGCTGTTGAATGCTTTATAGGTCAATGGGACATCCTGTCATCTTCGGATTTTGGTTTACAGCCCTTGACAAAATGTAAAACACTGAACAAAAATCTCCAAAGCTCATTTTTAAAAAAAATTGTTTTAAGATGTTTCTTGGATGAAGTTTTCAGAAATAGGAAGCTGGTCTTGTTTCCACTTTAACCTGTCCATTGATCAAGTAGATATCTCTGTCTTTTTATAAAGCACTTGATTCATTCTAAGTGAGTTCCTTTTAATTTTGCTTTTAACCCATATTGACTGGGCATAGGAGATGCACATGAAATCTAAGAAGACAGGCTATTTTTCCCCCTTAACTGTTCATTTCTTTAGTATCCATTAAAATGAGATGGATTGCGGCATGGCGTATCTCCTCCAAGGACTGAACCTCTGCCACTTCAATTGTATATCCCCTATTAGAACCGAACTACACATTCGGAACTATTGGCGAGGTCTGAGAAGCCCCTTGCATATATATCCCTAAGGTACTTTCCTGGGTTTGAGATGAGACTGCAGACTGTCCCTTCTGGCCGCAGAACCCACCTCACTGAATGCTTCTCCAAATGCCCCTCTTCAATAGCAGCTTGGAGAGGACATAAAGGGTGGTGTTGGGGCTGGAAACCCACAGTGCACACATATTATTTCTTTAGATCCTGGTCATTATTGGATACAGCTAATCTTGGACCATGCCCCTTCTTATCCTGGGGAGGGGCTGTGGTTCAGTGGTAGAGCATTTGCTTGATAGCAGAAGGTCCCAGATTCAATCCCTGGCATCTCCAGTTAAAGGGACCAGGCAAGTAGGTGGTGCAGAAGACCTCTGCCTGAGACCCCGGAGAGCCGCTGCCGGTCTGAGTAGACAATATTGACTTTGATGGACCAAGGATCTGATTCAATATAAGGCAGCTTCATGTGTTCAACATAAGAAAAGCCATGCTGGATCAGACCAAGGTCCAAGGTCCATAAAGCTTCCCCAAAGCGAAAAGTCCTTGCCCACTGAAAGCAGGAATATCAAGATGAAAGGTTCCAGTTTTCTTTATGAAAGGAAAACATGGAGGAACATTTAATCAAAGTGCTGTTGAAGTCTCAGATGGTACAACCCAATGAGACTTCTACTGCATGTTAGTTGAGGATGTGTAATTTGGGATTGTTTACTCTTGTTGCCTACTTTCTGAGCTGTTACTCCCTCATAATGCAGCTTCAAGGTGTAAACACAGATGGTTCTAGTCTTACAAAATCCCACATTAACAAGCGGTGGATGATTCCTTACCATTTTACCCTGCATACAACACCAGGGTGTTGTAAAATCCTCCTTACTAGTTGGTAGAATGATTCAGATGATCAGACTACCCTGGGCTACACTGTTTTACTCAAGGGTAGTATGGTCACCTGTGTGGTCTCCTGGTGGTGGAAAGTGCCGTCAAGTCGTAGCCAACCTATAACAACACTGTAAGGTTTTCAAGGCAAGAGAGTAGCAGAGGTGGTTTGCCATTGCTTGCCTCTGTGTAGCAAACCTGGATTTCCTTGGTGGTCTCCCATCCAAGTCCTAACCAAAGCCAACCCTGCTTAGCTGATGAGATGGCTTGGGCCATCTGAGTCAGGGCCTTCATCAGAGCCCTTTTTAACAGGAGATGCTGGGGACTGGACCTGTGACTTTCTGCATACAAAGCAGATGTTCTACCACTGAGCCACGGCCCCTCCCAAATGCTCAAAGAATTCTGAACATATGTATTTAGATGATAATGTGTGACTTCTGGAAAATGCTTTACCAAAGAAGAATGCTGTTACCTATCCCACAAATACAATACTTCAAGGAGCCTTATATTGTATGTGTTTAATACCATCCCATCATATTAGAGCACAATGCTCTAGTTCTAGTCTTGCAAAGTAGAATGCCAGCAGGGTGTAGTGGTTAAGAGCAGTGGTGGACTCTGATCTGGAGAACCGGGTTTGATTCCCCACTCCTACACATGAGCAGTGGAGGATAATCTGGTGAACTGGATTTGTTTCCCCACTCCTACACAGGAAGCCAGCTGAGTGACCTTGGGCTAGTCACAGCTCTCTCAGCCCCACCAACCTCTCAGGGTGTCTGTTGTGGGGAGGGGAAAGGAAGGTGATTGTAAGCCGGTTTGATTCTTCTTAAGTGGTAGAGAAAATCGGCATATAAAAACCAACTCTTCTTCTTCTTCTCCTCCTCCTCCGACCTGTTGGTGACATGACCTTAGCTTTCATTGAACTTATAAGCTACTCCAGGCCAGTGAAAACCAGCTCTTTGATAGGGATCTTGAAGTTAGGAATTCGTACTCAGAGTTCCATGTCTGCATGAGTTGCTGCAGGGTTTCCCCAGACGGAACAGGTGGTGCTATACGATTTATGACCTATGAATCAAAAGACAGTTGCTGTACATTTTATGACCCGTGAAGGAAACTGCTGCATAGCTTGGAAAGCTGACTGGTGTGGTTTTATCATATTGTGGGATGTATAACACGCACAAATAACAAGAGAGTTTTGTGGCACATTAAAGACTAACAAGTTTGGTAATTAACAGAAACGCACGTACAGCTGTAGGAAAAGGCTGGTCATTTCTCTTCTCGGAATGAAGCTGCCTGAATAAAACCAACCAAGCATTATTTATAGCACTTCCAGTTGTTGTCCTGCTGCTTGTCTGCATCTTCGCTCTTCCATAAGGGAGAAATCAGATGTTGTGTTGGGCAGCCCCGGGCCCTGTACTGTAAGAGAGTGTGCCCTTGTATGTTTGCTATGCTTCATCTTATATGTCTGTGGCTAGTGCTAAAGCCAGCGTGGTGTAGTGGTTAAGAGTGGTGGTTTGGAGCAGTGGAGTCTGATCCAGAGAACTGGGTTTGATTCCCCACTCCTCCACATGAGCGGCGGAGGCTAATCTGGTGAAATGGCTTTGTTTCCCTGCTCCTACACACAAAGCCAGCTGGGCGACCTTGGGCAAGTTACAGCTCTCTTAGAGCTCTCTCAGCTCCACCTACTTCACAGGGTGTCTGTTGGGAGGGGAAGGGAAGGTGAGTGTAAGCCAGTTTGAGTCTCCCTTAAGTGGTAGAGAAAGTCGGCATATGAAAACCTCCTCCTTCTCCTTCTCCTCATATTAAGGTCTAGCCTACACAGGTGGTCACATTTCTCTACTGTTTCCATTTGTGACTTTTGGTTTGGAGGGTTATATATGGCAACGAGGTCATCTCTAATGGAGGGAAAACTCATGCAGAACTCCAAGGAACAACCGAGACAGACCGGAGGAGAACATGAGTGAAAATACCCATGCATAAATGACCTTATAGGCAGAAAGTTTGAAAATCCTTACCTTAGCCAAGCTTCCAGTTCGTATGCAAATCCCATCCCCAATTCCATTTTCTTTATCTACCTTTAAGTTGGTTTTCGCAAGCTGGCATTCTCCCTCCGAGGTGTCCACGTTTCAGCATTGGATAGACAGTTAGTCATTTGTGCAAGAGCTTGGAGTGTGCCTGGGTACCCTTTAAGAATGAAAAGTGGCATGTAAGTGGAAGATGACTTTAATTACAGCCTTAACAGGAATTAGAGCATTCTTTGTCAGAACAAGGCTCCAATTACAGTATTTGTTGTCAGAACAATGCACCATAGGGAACAATCGGGAGTTGGCCAAGGATGCAGGAAATAGACAGGGTGACTCAAAAGGCCTTTCCCATCTCTAGGATTCCACTCCCAATACACAGCAAGTACTGTTTGATTTATTACCATAATAAGCAACTGGTAGTATCACAAAACACTGGGAGAATTAAAATAACGTGTGTGGCACGTGTACAATTCATAGCAGATAATCTCTCCAGACGTTTGCTGTCAATCATTGAAAGAGGGGAAGATAACGAAAGATGTCCCAAATTCTCTGTTTGTCTGTCTGTCTGTCTGTCTCTCTCTCTCTCACACACACACACATTCCCTGCATTCATGGAGAGAGATAAATGCCAGGTGTCCAAGTCAGCAGCAAAGAGTTATGGCGGACAAATTATCTTTGTAAAACGGGTTTCATTCTTAAATCCCTAAAGTCAACATGAATTTCTTTGTATGAAATTTGTATCCAAAACTACCTGTTCAAGGTATTCATTTCTATACATCTTTTTCAATCTACTGAAGAAGAGTTGGTTTTTATACCCCGCTTTTCTCTTCTGTTAAGGAGTCTGAATACCCGGTGCTTGCACAGGGGACCTTTACCTTTTTAAGGAGTCTCAAAGCGGCTTACAGTCACCTTCCCTTCCTCTTCCAACACCTTGTGAGGTAGGTGAGTCTAAGAGAGTTCAGAGAGAGCTATGATTAGCCCAAAACCACCCAGCTGGCTGCATGTGGAGGAGTGGGGAAACAAACCTGGTTCACCAGATTAGAGTCCAGTCCACTGCTCTTAATCACTGCACCACGCTGTTTCCTGTGTCTGTGTGCCTTCAGTTTACATGGCATATTTTTTAGTGTATCCCAATGGGGACTCCTTGCAGGTAGGAGACAGGAAATGTTTGACAGAATCCTAAGATGTTCAGCCACATAGTTAGCGTAGAACAGGTATTCTCAGCTGGCATATTGAATGGTAGGGAACAGTCTGACACCCTGATCTTGGAGTCGGCATCTCTTAGCAATAAGTTGCTCACAGGTAAGGCAACATGCAAGTGTCATTGACGGGGATGGGCTCTGAGGAATGAATGAAATATCCCATCATCATGCAGGTTGGCGGTGGTTCTTTGCCTTTCCAAGGTGAATGTGAGATTTTGAGAAAAGGATGTTCTATGTAATACAAAAGAAGATCCATTGAACACATGAAGCTGCCTTATACTGAATCAGACCTTTGGTCCATCAATGTCATTATTGTCTACTCAGACCGGCAGCGGCTCTCCAGGGTCTCAGGCAGAGGTTTTTCACATCACCTACTTGCCTAGTCCCTTTAACTGGGGATGCTGGGGATTGAACCTGGGACCTTCTGCATGCCAAGCAGATGCTCTACCACTGAGCTATGTCCCTTCTCAAAATGAAACACGTATGAAGCAGCATTCTACTGAATCAGACCAGTGGTCCATCAAGGGCAGTATTGTCTACTCAGATTGGCAATGGCTCTCCAGGGTCTCAGGCAGAGGTCTTTCATATGCCCTTCTGCCTCATCTTTTTTAATTGGAGATGCCAGGGACTGAACTTGGGATCTTCTGCATGCAAAGCAGAGGCTCTTCCACTGAGCCACAGGTTCTTTTTCTGTACAAGTTAGCAATATATTTTCCCCTGTTTTGTTTTAATTTTGCAGAACCGTTGGGTCAGCCTCTTTTGAGGGCCAGGTTTGACCAAAGGGTTGCTAGTTGGCCAACCTCGGAATGGATTCCAGCACTACTGATTACTTAGCGAATCATCCTTCTTCTGTTTTCCTTAAGCTGAATTCATTTACAGAAGACATGAAATATCCAAAGATTGCCTTGGAGAAATCAGTGTTGGGAGCCTTTAATTAATGTTTATAAAACACTTGATGATCCTTTGATAATAGATGCCTTAGAAGAGCAAAGGAGCGCCATTATTAATAGCATCATAAAAATAATATTTACACAGTCTCCGTCACTCAGCATGCCCCATGCTGACTCTTGGAAGGGAAAAAAAACCAGTCCTTGCTAAAGGACAACAAGAATTTTATGGAGGGTATCTGGTGGGGAAAAAAGTGACCCAGAGCCAATTTTCTTGTCGTGGTCAATGACCCCTATTCACACTTTCTCTTACATTATAGTTTTGCTTGCATTTTGTGCATGCTGATAGGGGTCAAGTGAAGTTCCTACCACAGGCTTAGATCATGTTTTTTTTTTTTTATATATAAATTTTATTGGGTTTTATGATAGAAATTTTCCATTGCATTAAACAACATCTATAACAATATCGAATTTCAATTCTAACCTAAAGTTGTTATAATTCCATATCATATAATAAAAAAGAGAAAAGAAAAAAGAAAAAAAAGAAATGGAAAATTTTTTGACTTCCCCATCACCTCTATCTGCCTCTTAATAAAAAGTTCCTCCCGTCATAGGTAATCTAATCTTGATAAAATATCAATACCATATATAAAAAACCATAATCTGTTAGTAAATATAATTATGCTTATTCAATATAAAAAAAAATCAAAAATAATCCTCTGGATCAGATTAGAAAATATTCTTCCATTCTTCCCAATTTTAACTCATATTCACAATAATGCATCCACGCCCCCCATTCCCCCAAAAACCGAACGTCATTTTCTTCATTTAGAATAGCTGTGAGTTTTGCCATTTCTGCCACTTCAAACATTTTAACAATCCAGTCTTTTTTCTCTGGAGTTTCTAGCCCTTTCCATTTCGCTGCATAAAGCAGTCTCGCAGCTGTTGTGGCATATATCAAAAAGGTTCTTTGTGTTGCTAAGTCGTCTGGAATCATACTCAATAACATCATTTCTGGTGTTTTGGATATATTCTTTTGTAGTATTAATCTCAATTCGTTATAAATCATGTCCCAGAAGTCTTTGGCTTTGTCACAGGTCCACCACATGTGATAAAAGGAACCAATTTCTTTGTTACATTTCCAACAAGTAGGGGACATCGTTTTATAAATCTTTGCAATTTTCTTGGGTGTTAAATACCATCTATACATCATTTTATAGATGTTTTCTCGCACTGACTGTGCTTTTATTCCTTTTAAATCTTTAGACCATAATCTTTCCCATTTATTTAAAACAATATCATGTCCCACATTTTGAGCCCAATCGATCATAGTTGGTTTAATCGTGTCCTGCTCACAGTATATTGTTAAAAGGAGATTATACATTTTAGAAATCAGCTTTGTATTATTGTCTAGTAGAATCCTTTGAAAAGGAGATTTTTCTTTAGAGAAACCTTTTTTTGCATCTTGTACAAAAACTGATTTGATTTGGTAATATTGAAGCCATTGTAAATCATCCTTAAGCAGTTGAAAGTCTTTTAGTGAGCATTTCTTTCCTTCCCAATTAGTTAGATCTTGATAAGTAATAAATTTGTCTGGTCTAAGTGGGCGCAAAGTTAGCATTTCTTGGGGCGATATCCACATCGGTGTTTCTGGTTCCAAAATGTGTTTATATCTCATCCAAATACGAAGTAGAGAGGACCTGATTATATGATTACGGAATGTTGCTTGTAATTTAATTTTATCATACCACAAATAACCATGCCATCCACTTAAGTTATTATAACCTTCCAAGTCTAGCAAACGTACATTTGACAAATTCATCCAGTCTTTTAGCCATACTAAAGCTACCGCTTCAGCATAGAGTTGAAAGTTAGGCAGTGCTAAACCTCCTCTAGTTTTTAGATCCACCAAGTATTTATAAGCAGTCCTTGGTTTTTTTCCTTGCCAGATGAAGTTTGAAATGTCTTTCCTCCAAGTTTCAAAATATTTTGTTTGTGATATTATTGGTAAATTTTGGAATAAGAAGAGCATCCTCGGTAAGACATTCATTTGGATCGTTGAGATACGTCCCATTAATAGGCTTAGATCATGTTTTGATGCATTGTCGATACTCACAATGATGCGCCCAAATACAGCATGGGGTGATGACGCAAGTTTCATATGATCGCTCCTCTGCAGGCCAGAGAAACCAGCCACCTGTCCTTAGCACAAATAAGGATGCAGATGCAAGCTTGTTAATAAAGACTCCTTCTTGTCTTTGAATTATCCCTCTTGCTATATATATGTATGTGCATGCAGGCAAACCATCACATTCCAGAAACAAACTGTGGGGCTGTGTAAATGAAGGAGGGGGTAGCCTTCCTTTCAAATACCTTGTCTGTCATCATTGGATGCATTTTGTGGCTTAGATTCATAGAATCATAGAGTTGGAAGGGACCACCAGGATCATCTAGACCAACCCCCTGCACAATGCAGGAAATTCACAACTACCTCCCCCCCACACACACACCCAGTGACCCCTACTCCATGCCCAGAAGATGCCCAAGATGCCCATTTTACCCACATCTTGGTGTCCTTGCACTATGGTAGGGTTGCCAGGTTCCTCTTCCCCACTGGTGGGAGGTTTTTGGGGTGGAGCCTGAGGAGGGGCGGGGTTTGGGGAGGGGAGGGACTTCAATGCCATAGAGTCCAATTGCCAAAGCGGCCATTTTCTCCAGCTACTACCAGGAGGTTAAAGGAAACAACAGCACGAGGCTCATATGATTACAATGTTAAGGACACACAATGTGTAATGGATACGAAAAGAAAATTGTATAACATCAATTGTTGTTTCCTTTAGTCTCTACTATTTCAGCATAGGTGTTTGTTCTCTTAAGTTTACTACCTGGAGGTTGGCAACCTTAGTCTCAGGCCAATCCTGGATTCAGTGGCTGGCTTATTGAGAGCCACAGCCTGCAAGTCTCAGCATACTACAAAATGCTTTAAAAAAATTAGAACCCCCAAACTGCTTGAAAAACTCAGGGTAGCAACAAAGAATATTCATTACGAGGCATTCTGGAGTAGATTTCATATGATGCAAAGATAGTGTCCCTCTAGGGTTGCCAACCCCCAGGTACTAGCTGGTGATCTCCTGCTATTACAATTGATCTCCAACTGACAGAGATCAGTTCCCCTGGAGAAAATGGCCACTTTGGCAATTGGGCTCTATGGCATTGAAGTCCCTCCCCTCTCCAAACCCCACCCTCCTCAGGCTCCACCCCAAAAACCTCCTGCCGGTTGCAAAGAGTTACTGGCAACCCTATGTCCCTCGCTCCACACTTTAAGCTTAGCTTAAGCCCAGCTGTGGAGCTCAAGTTGGGAAGCGAGCTGTTTTTCATGGGTCGGTGTGGTGTAGTGGTTAAAGTGTCAGACTAGGATCTGGCACACCCAGGTTCAAATACCATAGAAGCTCACCAAACAACCTTGGGCTGAGGGTAGGGAAAAACAAAAATGAGAATAAGAACAAGGAGTGAAGTGAAATAATTCTAATCTGCAGACAGACAACGTTAAAATCACACTAGTGGTTTGGGAATTTTTAAAATTCATTACAATCCATAAAAAAAACCTGCAAACTGTGTTGCCAGGACCATTAAAATCTAGGCCCTTATTAAAATATTTTCCTGCTAGTTACTCAATGCCTGGAAACTCTTGAGGAGAGGGAGTGGGAAAATTAGAAGCAGAGAGTATGGGGGGAAAGCCAAATTAATCAAGGCGAGTCTTAAAGCAAGCAGCGTGGCTGATCTTACCTTTCAACAAGGAAAACTCTCTGGATCAAACAGCTTAGATTGTCTGTTTGCTGAAAAAATCCCCGTGGAATTGGTTCCAATTTATAGGGAGCCCCTATGGTCCCAGCTTTCAGTTCCTCCAAAGAAGGGTGCCAGAGTCTTCCTTTCAGTGGTGTTAAGGGGAGGGAGTTTACTCCTGCTGTTTGCAACACCTGCTGTGTGCGGAGGGACTGTGTCTGGAATGAGGGATAAAAAACCAGAGAAGGGTAGATCGGCCGATAAGCATAATGGATAAAGCCGGCCCAGTGAATAAGAGAGACGGAAGGAATGCTGCGGATTAAGTTTCCTAATGATAAATAGCAGTCATGTTTCTTATCATTTGGCTGTGCACGTAATCATGGGCATTGGGGAATGCTTGGTGGTACCTTGCCAGGACTAAGGTCAGGTACTTTTCAAGGACGAGTACCTCAATCATTAATCTTCGATAAGTATGTCCTCCTTCCTCCAGGGGACAGTTTTCAGAGTTATAACTCTGAGTGGAGATAGTTCTGTGCCAAATAGTCTCAAAGGTTTTAATTTTCTTTTAGGCCGAAAATAACAAGTGGTCAGAATTATTTAATGAAAAGCACTTTAACTGTGCTAATATTCGCTTTTTTATTCGTTCCTCTATTTTCCCAAAGCTACTACCGCTCAGGTGCCATTCCTCTCCCCTCCTTTGCGTGTTCTTTCTCCTTCTTGAATTAATCATGGGCGTGTTAAAAGCCAATCAGGGATCTCGCAATAGACAGAATGATGTCGCCACCACTACAGAGCCAATCACAGTTGGTTTCGCGATGATGTCAGGTGAGGTCAATTGAGAGAGAGGCCAGTGCTTCATTGATTAATCACGTGAGTGATCTCAGCCAGTCAAGGATCATCCAGTGAATGGGTGACAGCACTATGCTATGTAGCCAGCCATTCAGATTTGAGGTTGCGATGGTATCACTGAAGGCAAATGAAGTCAGTTGGGAAAGTGAGGGCAGTGTCAGTGAGCAGGTGCACCTTTTCTCAAGCAGTTGTAAAACAAGACCTGTTTTTTTTTTAAAAAAAAAATCCTCAGAAGCTCATAAGGGATTCTTCAGTAAGCTTTCAGGGGTATCTCCCCCCATATGTTCCTGCCCGGGAATTAAGATCACAAGGAGAGGCCCTCCTGACTGAACACAAGGGCCTTTTTAGTGGCAGCCCCGCAATTATGGAATAACCTCCTCAGGGAGGTTCACCTGGCCCCTTCATTATTGATCTTCAGGAGGCAGTTGGAAGACAGTTTTATTTAGGACTGCACTTGGTTAAGTTTACTAGCAGTTTGGAATTGTGATTTTAGAATTTGGGTGTGGTTTTTTTTGTATATTTTATTTTATGTATTTTATCTATGTTGTAAGCTGCCTTGAGCTCCTTAAAATAGAAAGGTGGCTAATACATGTTTTAAATAAATACTAAATAAATAGATTTCCTGGCAGTTAGCTTGCCTGCCATTGCTAATTTCCCCCTGCAGTACATAGCCACAGACAAGGACTATGGATTCTCTAAAGCAAGGGGTGTCAAACTCATTTGTTACAAGGGGTGCATATGACATAAATGTCACTTGGTCGGGCCGGGCCAGGCCATGCCTCACCAGCCCAAATTGGGACTGGGGTGTGTGTGTGGCAGGTTCGTGGGCCAGTTAAGAACTCTCAAGGGGCCGAATGCGGCCCGTGGGCCGCATGTTTGACACCCCTGCTCTAAGGGCTTAGACAGGTGATGGAATGACACAATAGGCTTTGCAAGCACTCTGCATGATTCTGAGGCAGAATTAAAGAATGCACCTACAATTGTTAACACCCCAGAATCCTCAGCAACACACAGGGGTTGCTCAGGCAAGGCGACGTGGAAAGGGTTCCTTGAAAGCCGACATGTTTGTGCCCTGTGCTGTTCTGCCTGAAAACTTCTGGGTGTCCGCTGGAATATTAGAAAAAATACTTGATTTAAAAGCAGTCACCCTGGTGGCAGCAGTGATGTAGATCACTGCTTGTAGCTCGAACACCAGAGATGTTGTGATCAGTATTGCTCACAGTGCCTTTGGCAAAAGAGGGCCCTTAATCCTGGCTGGAGGGTTTTGGGGGTTTTGTTTAATATATAGCTCTAGCGATGCAAATAGCCGACCAATTTCTCTCCGTTCTCATTTATGCTGTTGTAACTTTCTGCATTGGACTCGGTTGCACTAATTGCGGAATTCTGTCAGCATCATTTTTGCTACTAGTCGCTTTCTAGAATTGCCTGGAATTAGAACCGTAATGTCATGTCGTCTTGCCAATTTGGGGCTGCTCTGGCAGCTATTATGGAAATCATCGCACTGTGTGTGCAAATAGTTATTTAATGGATAAGATGCCATTGGATGACACTGGAGGACTGGTAACACCGTTTCTAGCTTAGCGAGATGTAATACAAAGCCCTGTCTTAAGGCTCTATGCAGATAACGTTTTGGTGCCCAGGCCTTTGCCTGGTGTTCTTTGTAGGCATTGCAGTGTGATCTAAACTCGTTGATACGGACCCGATTCACATCCATACCCTGTTATGGTTGACAGGGGAAAAACAACAGTTCATGCTTTTTATGTCCCCCCACCCCTAAAAAATCCCTTGTGTGAATGTATCTTTACAGAGGGCAGACAACAGACTCCAGTGAGGTCTGTTTCTGATGGTTGATTGACCTACGGGTCCATATTTTGGACTCTTTCCACATTTCTCCATTCCTGCAACACTTCTTGTTGTGCCTTGATTTTTTTATTTTGTTTCCACAAGACAATATCTTCCTCTCCTTCAGAAATCATGAACAGCCTTCTTTGTCTGCTGACAGATCAGACTTGCCTTCCCAGCTTCCCCTGTAAAGAAAACTCTAGCTGGTTGAAGGTATGCTGAATAAAGGGTGCGGAAAATGGTAGCCAAAAGGATCATGCAGTTGACACATAGGGTTGCCAACCTCCAGGTATTAGAAAAACAGTACAGGAAACTGTATATACACAAAGTGCAAATATTTATAAGCTACTGAGGTGAAACATAGACCATATACGTGACTTATATACAACACAATTATATACAATATGTACAGTTCACACAAAAAATGCAGAGAAATTTCCAAAGGTCTCAACTGAGTACCACAAATATATAGAGGAAGTTCCAAAGGTCTCAACTGAGTACCAAATGAATGCTAATATTGTAATCCTTGTGTAAGGATTTCCACTGCTGTGGATCTGAAACGGCCGTATCCATCGATGATTGTGGCTCTATATGAACTTTACACAAGGATTACAATATTAGCATTCATTTGGTACTCAGTTGAGACCTTTGGAACTTCCTCTATTTATTTGTGGTACTCAGTTGAGACCTTTGGAAATTTCTCTACATTTTTTGTGTGAACTGTACATATTGTATATAATTGTGTTGTATATAAGTCACGTATATGGTCTATGTTTCACCTCAGTAGCTTATAAATATTTGCACTTTGTGTATATACAGTTTCCTGTACTGTTTTTCTAAACCTTTTGGTACGAGTACAGAGGTGCCGTTTTTCTCCCCAACCTCCAGGTATTAGCTGGAGATATCCTGCTGTTACAACTGATCTCCAGCCGATAGAGATCAGTTCACCTAGAAAAAATGGCCGCTTTGGCAATTGGACTCTATGGCATTAAAGTCCCTCCCCTCCCCAAACCCCGCCCTCCTCAGGCTCTGCCCCAAAAACCTTCCGGTTGCAAAGTGGGACCTGGCAACCTTACTTATACACAAGTCTCACAAAATCCCATGTGGTCAGAACTTCAAAGCAGGGCAGAAGCAGGATGCAGATTTCTTCCTCCCCGCATTGGTTGATTGCTTTTACCCACCTGGAATGGGTTAGCTCAGGTGGTGTTTTTCTCCCCCCCTTGGTGTCCCATTGCCCTATAATAAATTTAAGTGGGAACTGGGAGCTGATCTTTAGAATGATCAGCCTAGAGAAAAGAGGCGGCGGTGGGGATAGAAAGAAGGAGGGCAGAGCAAAAGACAACCCTCCTCCCCTTTCTGTATTATGAAGATTTTAGATATACAGTTTTGATAAAAGCTTGCAAGTGCTGAATTTGCTATCAAGGCTAATGTAGCATGACAGATTTTTGCCTGAGCTTGCAAAGGATCACATTTGCAGTGCCTGTGAGGCAGGGAAGTGAGCTCAATAGGCTATTTTCCACATGCATGCTCTATTCAGGAACAAAACAAAACAAAAAGGGAAAGGAAGACAATTGTCATGTTTTGTTTTGTTTTTGTTTTTTTAAATAAATTTTAAAACTGTTTAACCGATTACTTCCTTTGAAAACTTGAGTAATACTTTGGAAATAGAGTCACTTCCTCACTAGGGTGGGTGGTGGTAGATTTAGTGTATTCAAGGATACATGTGTGGGGTGCAGCATCTTGGCAGGAAGTCCCACTTTTTGGTCTTTCTGTATCAGCTACTTCTCCCCCCCCCCCCTCCTTTCCATCTGAAAACCCCTCCATCTTGTGAGCAATTATGTGAATCACATAAAACATTTTGGCCATTTATGCATGACTGTTTCCTCGTGGTCACCCCCGCTTTGCTCTGATTATGCTTGCATTTTCTGACCGTTAGAGGTTGCCTCGCTCTTCCCACGAGTTTCCGCACGTTTTCCTCGCATTATCTGATTGCTGGCTAAACACGAATCCAGAAAACATGGGCAAAACACACGGAAACGTGGGGGGAGAGCGGAGAGTGAAGCGACCTCTGACGTTTGGAAAATGCAAGCATAATGAAAGCAAAGCCCCAAAACAGTCGGCAGGGTGACCGCGAGGAAACAGCCATACATAAATGGCCTTTGCAAGAAAACCAATAACATTGCAAGTGGAACGTCTAGGATTGCCAACTCCAGGTTGGGAAATGACTGGAGTTTTGGGGGGTAGAGCCTGAGGAGTGTGGGGTTTCAGGAGGGAAGGAAGTGGGGTATAATGCCATAGAGTCCATCTTCCAAAGCAGCCATTTTCTCCAAGTGAATTGATCTATGTCACCTGGCTATCAGTTGCAATTGTGGGAGCTCTCCAGTCACCACCTGGAGACTGGGAACCCCAGCAGTGATCAACTTAACATTTCTCCCCGGAGAGCCAGCGTGGTGTAGTGGTAAAGAGAGGTGGTTTAGAGCGGTGGAATCTGATATGGAGAACTGGGTTTGATTCCCCACTCCTCCATATGAGCAGTGGAGGCTAATCTGGTGAACCGGGTTGGTTTCCCCACTCCTACACGCGAAGCCAGCTGGGTGATCTTGGGCTAGTCACACTCTCTCAGCCCCACCTACCTCACAGGGTGTCTGTTGTGGGGAGGGGAAGGGAAGGTGATTGTAAGCTGGTTTGATTCTCCCTTAAGTGATAAAGTCAGCATATAAAAACCTACTCTTCTTCTTCTTCCTTCTGAAACACAATTTGTTTACTGACTGTTGAAAGGTAAGCATACTGGGGACCAAGTGTGCCTCCCTTGGGAGCATGTTTCATAAAGTAGCTTTCAGAACTAAGGCCTACCACACGTGCCCATCTGCCAGACCTTTGGTGGTGGAGGAACAACAAGGAGGTCCTCCTAGGGTTGACACAAACATATCAATTGTAACTATAAGGCTGTGGATAGAGCAGGGACTATGGGCATGATTTGAAGGCATGCCTCTGTGACAGTAGGCTCAAACAGTTGTCTAGATCACACAGGATCTGTGCACAAATGGGGCTGTTACTAAATTTTGTGATAACTTTGGCTTGAAAACTTTTTTTGAAAGGGTTTTTGAAAGTTTAACAGTGTAATCTGAAGCAGACAGAGTTAGGTCCGAAAGTGCCGTCAAGTTGCAACCAATTTACGGTGACCTCAGCAAGGAGCTTTCAAGGCAAGTGAGAAGCAGAGGTGGTTTACCATTGCTTTCCTCTACAGAGCCTTCCTTGGTGGTCTCCCATTCAAAGTACTGACCTTGCTGAGCTTCTGAGATCTGACGAGATCAGGCTATACCATGCCACCAAAGTGGAGTTACACCCTTCTAATCTCCTTGATGTCAGTGGACTCAGAAGGGTGTACCTCTGCTTAAGATTGTACTACTAATAGGGTTAGTACATTACTATTACAACTGATCCTGCTATTACAACTGATCTCCAGTGGATATAGAGAGTGGATAGAGATCAGTTCACCAGGAAAAGATTGTTGCTTTGTCCATTGGACACTATGGCATTGAAGTCCCTCCCCTCCCCAAACTGGTGGAAGGTTTTTGGGGCGGAGCCTGAGGAGGCCAGGGTTTGAGGAGGGGAGGGACTTCAATGCCATAGGGTCCAATTGCCAAAGTGGCCATTTTCTCCAGGTGAACTGATCTCTATCAGCTGGGGATCAGTTGTAATAGCAGGAGATCTCCATCTAACACCTGGAGGTTGGTAAGCCTAACTACTAATGTCCGTTCACGTTCCTCTGCACTGAAGATGAAACCAGGGTGGCATTTTCTCTCAACCCTACTAATGAAATTCCATGGAAATATTGCTGTTAAAAAGTATGCTTGTTGTGAGTAAGTAGGATTTAAATGGTATATAATAATATGAAGATATAAAAATGCCATAAAACAAGCAAACAAAAATTGACAATTTGCCACATTATATAGGTGGAGCAAAAATGGACTTCCTGGCCATGTGCGAAATTTAACATGAATTAAAAATATTAATATTTGTACATCTCTTACTACAAACCAACGAAGAGTCTTTAGTATTCTGATTCTGTTGCTATGCTATAGTATTGGGATAGTCTCCGTGTGTTGGCCTCTGGCTTCCTTGCTTCCCTTTGGATGTTTATTAAAATGCCTGCAAGATTTCACTTTGGTTCGAGTTCCTCCATTACCCTTCCTCTTTCCTCGGGAGCCTCGTCTTTTTTTTAAGAGTGCCTTTTTTTATCCTTGTATGACACCTAGCAATATTAGGAGCCTTAGAAATAATAACGGTAATGAAAAACAGGGCCTGCAGAGATTGTGAAAGAGATGGCAGATCTTTCTTCTTGGTCTCATTTGAGAGACAGTTAGAGGGCAGGTCTTGACCGTTCCAGGAAGAAGCATCTCTTCTCTAGAAGCTAATTGCAAGGAATGCTGTGAAAAACCCTTTCAAAAATGCTGGCTCCCCCCTCCACCCTGCGTTCATGTACTGTTCGCTTAAAATGCTTGTTTTGATAGTGGCATCATATAACTGCTCAGGGATCCTTTTATTGTGTGAGTTTTAAGGTTACCTGCCGTAAGAAAGAAAGATTATGTTACCTACGGATCTGATCTTAGATTTCCTAGATGTCTGGTGGGATTTTGAGTCTTGTTATTATTAATAATGCTATGAAGCTGGTAGCGATTTACTCCGTCAGAAAATCCGGATTTATTGATACCAGGAAGGCAGTTCTGATTGTTCTTTCTCTCAGAGCTAAATTCACACTTAATCCTGGGATTAGGTTTAGGATTGCTTACTACAGTTTGAGCAGTGCCTGTGGAGGGAGGAGTTTGGGGCAGGGGTAAGGTTGCCAACCTCCAGGTACTAGCCGGAGAGCTCCTGCTATTACAACTGATCTGCATCCAATAGAGGTCAATTCACCTGGAGAAAATGGCTGCTTTGGCCATTGGACTCTATGGCATTGAAGTCCCTCCCCTCCCCAAGCCCTGCCCTCCTCAGGCTCTGTCCCGAAAACCTCCCGCCAATGGCGAAGAGGGACCGGCACACCCTACCTTGTTCCCTAACTCTTTCCCCCGTCTGGTAATTTCCCCCCTTAAAATCTTTGCTCTGCTGGCTTCAGTATGGACTAGTCCAGGGTCATACAGTAAATTTCTGTTACAGATTGGTGTTATGTCATTTTTCACCGTTAATGGCAGCGATATTCGCAACTCTGCATAAAAAATATCATTTCTGTGGTATTTGCCTAAAATTAGCTGTTTCTACAAAGATTCCCTGCCAACAAACTCATTCATTAAAATATTAATGGAAAGCAAACACAAAAAGGAGGCAGAAACACAGATGATGCAAATTTGTTTTAAAAGAGCAAACAAATATTCTGTGGGATTTTTTGCCTCTGATTATTCACTCAGGTTCAGGAAAAAGCAACCAAACTTTATCTCTTGGAGGATTAAGGAAAACAGCAACCAAGAGATAAATTGGTGAAGGTGTCGGGGTGGTATCCCTCAGTGTACACATCATTTTGGAGGTAAAGCAACCTGATCAGCCCAGTTTGGCCTGAGTGTGTCAGGGAGCCAAGCAGGACTGGCTGTGGTCTAGGGTTGCCAGGTCCCTCTTCGCCACTGGTGGGAGATTTTTGGGGCGGAGCCTGAGGAGGGTGGGGTTTGGGGAGGGACTTCAATGCCATAGAGTCCAATGGTCAAAGCAGCCATTTCTTCGAGGTGATCTGATCTCTATTGGCTGGAGATCAGTTGAAATAGCAGATCTTCTGCTACCGCCTGGAGGTTGGCAACCATACTGTGGCCACTATTTAGATGGGGGCAATAACATTTAACATAGTCAAATTGTGGGACTCCCTGCCCCAGGATGTGGTGATGGCTGCCAACTTTGAAGGCTTTAAGAGGGGAGTGGACATGTTCATGGAGGATAGGGCTATCCATGGCTACTAGTCAAAGTGGATACTAGTCATGATGCATACCTGTCCTCTCCAGGATCATAGGAGCATGCCTATTATATTAGGTGCTTTGGAACACAGGCGGGACAATGCTGCTGCAGTTGTCTTGTTTGTGGGCTCCCTAGAGGCACCTGGTTGGCCACTGTGTGAACAGATTGCTGGACTTGATGGGCCTTGGTCTGATCCAGCATGGCTTTTCTTGTGTTCTTATGTTCTAAACTGCCCAGGAAGACAGGGATTGCTACGAGGTGGAAGGTGATGGAAAACCACCTCTGCTCATCTCGTGCCTGGAACATCCTGTGGAATAGGTGTCTATGAGTGGGTTGCAACTCTTGAGGGTGCCCTCCTCTTCTTAAGAGACAAGGCTCTCAGACTTTTAACAGTTGGCCTATCTAGTCAGCATGGTGTAGTGGCTAAGAGAGGTGGCTATCCCCCCACCCCAGCACTGGTATTTACAAGTTTACTGCCTTTGAACATGGAGGCTCTATTCAGTCACCATGGCTATTAGCCCTTGATGGTGTAGTGGTTAAGAGCAGTGGTTTGGAGCAGTGGACTCTGATCTGGGGAACCGGGTTTGATTCCCCACTCCTCCACATGAGCGACGGAGGCTAATCTGGTGAACTGGATTTGTTTCCCCGCTCCTACACATGGAGCCAGCTGGGTGACCTTGGGCAAGTCATTCTCTCTCAGCCCCACCTACCTCACAGGGTGTCTGTTGTGGGGAGGGGAAGGGAAGGTGATTGTAAGCCGGTTTCATTCTCCCTTAAGTGGTAGAGACAGTCGGCATATAAAAACCAACTCTTCTTCTTCTTCAGTCATTCAAGAGGGAACATTTCTATTTAATCGCAACTTGAGGCTGAAGGAAATTTCCTTTGTTGATTTCCTTACGGTAATGAGGCTACTAAGAAGTACTTAAGGCTCTGGAACAAAAGTGGCAACCCAACCTGGCATATGAGATGAGAAAAAGATGGTTCGTTACAATCCAGGGTCAGTTCCCCCTGGAGTGTAGGCCCCTGGGCAAAAGGACTGCACTAGCCACACATACTTGTGTCCTTCAGAAAGAAGTGAATGACATGGTGCTCCTTTATTTTTAAAAAATGCTAAGTGTCATTGCTGTTGGGTTTTTTTTTTTTTGCGATGCTCATTTTCCACCCTTGTCTCCTTACTGCCTCTTCCATTATTATTTTGGTTCTCCGATTCCATAGGTACATCATTAATAAAGTGCATTCCATGAACCGTATTAAAAAAGAAAAGAAAAATTGCATGTGGCAAAATCCAGAGCTCTTCCTTTAGTTGCCTTTCTGTTTTTTCCCCTTATGTGCGATGTGGCATCCCTCCACCAGGGTACTGTAAACATAGGGTTGCCAACCTCCAGGTAATAGCTGGAGATCTCCTGCTATTGCGACTGATCTCCAGCCAATAGAGATCAGTTCCCCTGGAGAAAATGGCCACTTTGGGAAACTGGACTCTACGGCATTGAAGTCCCTCCCCTCCCCAAACCCCGCCCTCCTCAGGCTCCACCCCAAAAATCTCTCACCGGTGGTGAAGAGGGACCTGGCAACCCTATGGATGGGCCACCCAAGGAGACTGGTTGCTGCCCCTTTTCCGCAAGGACTACCGTAACTGTGGCTCCTGTTATGTAAATACAGGTCTAGCCTATCCTTTCTCCCTGCATGCCTCTTTCCTTTCTGCTGCCTCTTTCAGTCCTCCAAAGCCTAAAACTGCAGATCATAAAAACCCATAGGGAGCTGTAAAGCTCCCAGCAAGTGATAGCTTTTATTTTTTATTTAGGAAATGATTAAAAGAATATGGATGAATAAAAGCGTCTATCTGCCTCTAACTTTTAAGCACATTTGAACTGTTCTTGTGTTAGAGGGTCTGAATCCTAGAGACCTGTGCCATACCTGCACGTCACTTCTTTTTCTTATCTGTCATAACCACTACTCAACATACCCCCACCTGGTCCGACAACAGTAAAGATGAGTGACATTACTAGTCCCTGGGGGTTGGGGGTGGAGGTTGACCGCATTGTTACGCTAGGCCTGTAAATGTACAAGACCATTTAGACACTGATGATGGCACAGGCCTTCTTCTTCGTTCTCCCCCCCCCCCCCCCCGTTTTAGGCCAGGCTGCGGCACAGTTTTACAGGGTCATAAACGCCCTGACAGGAGTAATAAAAGCCTCCAATTGCACCGCACATAGCCGTGGAGTATATTTTAAGGGCCCCTGAGTTTTCATTTTGCTGCTTTTATGGGAACTCATAAAAACCTCAGCGGAGCGTGGCTTCTGATTGGCTGCTCGGCACGAAGGTAGTTAAAATTACAGTCACAGACAAATTGTTCCAGTCCGAATATATCAGGAGCTTTGCATGTGACGAGAAGGAGATGGTCTTCTCCTCCGTGGTGCCCTCCCTCCCACCCAACTCTGTACATGAGTTTAGAAACCGCCGTACCTGAGATGCGTAGAAGAATGGCCCTGACCATTAGGTAAACCTGCAGGCAAGGTATAATTCAAGCAAGAGCACAGCCTTGAAAAGGGGCTTTTCAGTTTGTGCATAGGGCAGCTGGTGTCACAGTGGGATGGCTTGCGGCTCAGTGGCAAAGTATGTGTTTTTCATTCCAGAGGTCCCAAGTTCAATCCCCAGCATCTCCAGTTAAAAGATCTCAAGTGGCAGGTGGTTGGAGAGTAGGGTTGCCGGGTCCCTCTTCGCCACCTGCGGGAGGTTTTTGGGGCAGAGCCTGAGGAGGGTGGGGTTTGGGGAGGGGAGGGACTTCAATGCCATAGAGTCCAATGGCTAAAGCGGCCGTTTTCTCCATGCTAACTGATCTCTATCGGCTAGAGATCAGTTGTAATTGCAGGAGATGTCCAGCTAGTACCTGGAGGTTGGCAACCTTATTGGAGAGACCTTTCTTTCCATTTGGGGCCTAGAGAACAGAATACAGAATACAGAACCTTTATTGGCATTTACAGTAACAAAACAAACAGGTAAAGCAGCTAGATATGGATCTAAAAAAAGAATGAATACACAGTTCATCAGTAAATTTTATAATAAACAATTAAATGAGGGTTCCCCTCCTTCTTTCTCCCTCCTTTAGGACCTTGGCCAGGAACTCGGCTACTTGAGTGGTAACTTCGAAGCTTTTGTCATCCAATAAATGGCCTATGTTTCCAGTAGTCATTGCAGTAGTAAATTGAGGAAGAGAGCTAATTAAGCTGCACCGAAGCTGTGTGAAAAGTGGATAGTACAAGAGAATATGTTGTATTGTGTCAGGTTGTTTGCATTGACACCTACAACATCTTGCTTCATGTGGTATTCCCTTGTATCTACCACTAACAACAGCTGAAGGGAATATATTAAATCTGGCCTAGAGAATATCTGCCAGTCAAAAGTAGGCAATCTAAAGCTAGATGGAGTGACAATTTAATTAAAAAAAAACTTCTTAAAGTGTTCATTGATGAAGCAAAACCAAAACCAGCCCTTTCATATCTGCCATTGGGGGAAGGTTTTCTAGGTTGCATTGCGGTTTTGAAGCCCTGCAATCGTTTGATTTTGTAAAATGAAGCATTGAACATAACACGATGCACTTTTGGTCTGAACAAAACTAGTCCACCATCCAGTTTTCCACAGCAACCAACCATTTGTATCCAGAATGGCTCAATCAATAGACCTGGCAGGATGATTTAAAAAAAAAAAACCTTCTGTGCGGGCGGCACAATATGTCTAGTGAATACCTGGAACTGGTGTCACGTTGCCAGCATGACATCAACGGGACGCTTTAGATTTTATCATAGCGTTATACCCAAAGCCTAGAGCATCCCATGGACATTGTGCCAGGGATGTGATGTCACTTCCAGTATTCACCGGAAATGACATCACACCACCAGTGCAGAGCCATTTTCCCTGTCCTTGCACTCTCCCTCCCACTGGTTGCCAGCCATCGGCTGGCAACCCTGGCAAGCAAACATGAAGACCAAAAGCCTCCTCCACCAGTAACAGATATTCACATTAGAGATGGCCAACCACGTTCTCAGCCAAAGATCTTTCCGGCGCCTTGAGCTATCCAGCCTCCCACATGGTAAGTCAGGACCTATAATGCAGTTGGCAAAGCCTGACAGCAAAGGCTTTCTTGATGTGGAACAGAAACACTTGGAAAGTATGAGGTCATTGATTGCGAGAGGGGGCTGAAGAACAAATGTCCTTCTGGAGAGATCTCAAGAGGCAGATTGGCAGTGACATTTCGCTTCTTCCCAAATGAGTGTGAGAGATCAATTTCGCTGCCTTGCTATGAGATAGAAATGGAGAGTAACCGCTTCTTTTCCTTACAAATCAAACGGTCAGCAACTTCGTTATTTAAAAAAACCCAAAAACAACAACACCACTTTGTTTAAAACATGGCACTAAGTTGGGGTGGGCAGATAAAACTGTTTAGAGGGTTATACCTGATCTGTAATCCTTAGCCTTCTCTGGGTTGGACAATCAGCTTTTTAACTCTCTCTCTCTCTCTCTCTCTCTCTCTCTCTCTCTCTCTCTCTCTCTCTCTCTCTCTCTCTCTCTCTCTCTCTCTCTCTCTCTCCCCCACCCACCCTCCCACCCACCCCAGCAAGGGGCTTTCAAGGCAAGTGAGAAGCAGAGGTGGTTTGCCATTGCCTTCCTCTGCAGAGCTTTCCTTGGCAGTCTCCCTTCCAAGTACTGATCCTGCTTAGCTTCCGAGATCTGACAAGATCTTGGGCTGCTTAGGCCTTCCTCAAATATCTGTGGGAAAGAAGAGGTTGGAGCTTTGATCTGGTCCAGTGGGGCTCTTATTAGGGCTTAATCATACATTACAAGGTTCTCATGTCCCCACATGTTCACCAGGGGCCCTGTTAACAGACATGCTCTAGGAGCTCTATGGTTGGAACTTAACTACCAGACATTGTGAAGGCCTGATATAGATCCAGGTTGTGGGAAGAGGGGTTTCAACCCTTCCATCCTTCACCATTTTCCCAACCTGAACTTGCCCTGAGGAGGTGGTTTTTGCCCCCTTGAGGATACTTATGCATGGTCCATCAATACATGCAAGTTTTCCCAACAGGGCAAATAACAGCTCCTTGGAGCAGTGCTGGGGGAAATGGTTGAGGTCCTTTCCCTTCCTACCATAGTACCAATCTAAAGCAGGGCTGCATGTGGCGGGGAATTAAGTCCTGAGCAGAACTCCCAGAGCACGTCTGTTGACAGAACCAGGTTGGTAGGGTTTCCGTTCTTCAGGTGGGGCCTGGAATTCTCCAAGCTACAGAGGTCAGTTCCCTTGGAGGAAATGGCAACTTTGAAGGGTAGACTCTATGGAATCATACCTTTGATGAACACATACCGGTAGTTAAATCGTGGAACTCCCTGCCCCAGGATGTGGTGACGGCTGCCAACTTGGAAGGCTTTAAGAGGGGAGTGGACGTGTTCATGGAGGAGAGGGCTATCCATGGCTACTAGTCAAAACGAATACTAGTCATGATGCATACCTATTCTCTCCAGGATCAGAGGAGCATGCTTATTATATTGGGTGCTATGGAACATAGGCAGGACAGTGCTGCTGCAGTTGTCTTGCTTGTGGGCTTCCTAGAGGTACTAGGTTGGCCACTGTCTGTCCAGACCGCTGGACTTGATGGACCTTGATCTGATCCAGCAGGGTGTTTCTTATGTTATGTTAACTTCCCTCCTTGCCCAAAATCAGCTTTCTCTGGGCTTCGACCCCAAATCTCCAGGAATGTCCCAAGCTAAAGCTGGCAACCCTGCACATGGGGGAACATGAGGACTTTGTGACATGCAGCCCTTGGGTTGTTGCATTGTTTTATTTTACTGGCCCTGCTCCTTTATTGTGCAGAGCAGACTGACTTGCAGGGAAAGGCTTGGCATGGGACGTTATTCCTAGCATGGAGACAAATGGCAGAAAGACCAAAAAACAAAAACAAAAACAGCTTCTTCCCCCATTAAATACCCTGTGCCAACCAGACTGCCACCATTTTGTGTACATTTAACAGCAATCTTCTTTACTATGAAGATCCAGATTTTATTTTTTAATCACACCTCTACCACCCAAGTTACAGCTTTGTTTCTGGAGAATCCCACATTGTGAGATCTTTTCTGCATATGTTTTCTGTGG
Source organism: Euleptes europaea (assembly GCF_029931775.1). Taxonomy (NCBI): domain Eukaryota; kingdom Metazoa; phylum Chordata; class Lepidosauria; order Squamata; family Sphaerodactylidae; genus Euleptes; species Euleptes europaea. Next base: position 10,819,731 of record NC_079325.1, on the reverse strand, counting down.
CCTAAACTGCGGTCTAAAGGTTGTGTGGCTGCCACCCAGAAAACAGTTGTGTCTTTTTAATGGCTATACTGGCAAAGAGAGAAGGAGAGAAGCTTGTGCAATTCTTTCCCTAGTTTCTTGTTATTTTGAAACAGCTTATCACAGCTGGCAACAGGATATATGTTGTTTAAAAAGGAAGATATTGTGGATGTTTTTATTGTGCGCAGATATATTTATCTTATTGCTGTCTACCTGTAGCTTTATATGGTAATTATATCAAGTGCGGCTGATCAAAGCATTTGTTAAAGAGAAAGCTATCTTTCTTTCGCTTTTGTTCATGTCTGCAACCAATTTTAAAGGGTTTTTCCCCTCCCTCTTTTCTTTTATCAGACTACATTTTCTTTTATTGTCCATGCTTGACTTCTCATTTCCCCCCTTTTCTTCCCACTGCGTGCACCTGGCATGTAGATACATCTTTCACTCTCTATCTGTCTGCTTCCCCATCTGGCTTAATTTTATTTATTTATTTCGCTTGTTCATTTTAAATCAATAGCCTGAGAGAAGTAGCAGACCAAGGATGTACGCGCTTGTCTTTCTCTCCTGCCTCCTGCGTGTGGCATAATCTGAGTTCATGCTCAAAAACAGATCCTGTTTTCAGCGCATGAATTCTACATGTAAAATGCTAAAAAAAAAAAGCCTTTGAACGTGTACAGAATGTTTCGTCATGAAGCATACACAGCTCTAAGACAAGTAGAGTTGATTGTCAGACTACAGAGATCAGTTCGCCTGGATAAATTATTGTCTTGGAGGCCCCCACTGTCAGGAACCGCTGAGGTCAGGTCTGAGTCCGGAGCTGTCTCATTTAGGGTTGCCAGGTTGCTCTTCGCAACCGGCGGGAGGATTTTGGGGTGGAGACTGAGGCGGGTGGGGTTTGGGGAGGAGAGGGACTTCAACGCCATAAATCCCAATTGCCAAAAGCAGCCATTTTCTCCAGGTGAACGAATCTCTATCAGCTGGAGATCAGTTGTAATAGCAAGAGATCTTCGGCTCGTACCTGCAGGTTGGCGACCCTAGTCTCATCCTCCAGGGTTGCTTTAGTTGGGCAAATGCCCCAGGGTAAAGCCTCAGAACAGACCAAGAGGAGGGGGTTTCTCTTCACCCAGTTCCCACCTTCTGCTCTGCCAATTACCTATTCCCACCTGCCGGGGAAGAGGTCTGGCTCTTCCTCCCTGGCTGCTCCTGGGCACGCCTCCCCCCCCCCAGGGAGCACCAACCCTGGTTGCAGCCATTCCTCCTTCACCAATCCAGCCCTAAGGAGTGACAGGCCCCTGGGTTAATGGATCCTTGAGTTGGTGAGCTCAATGGCCTGTCCTGGACTTCTTTAAAGTGCTGGCTGCCCCACCTGACCTCCTCTAAGGAAGTCAGTGCTGCCTGCTCTCCCTGCCTCTTTGTCAGAGCTCCCCTGGGTCTCAGCTTCAGGGTCATCTCTGGTAGGAACTCGGGTGGGTTGGCTTCTGCTGCTGAGCACGCCACTGAGAGCCAGCTGGGCTCCTTTGAGCTGGCTGACTCCCAAGTAGACTCCATCAAGGGCATGCCCTGCTGCCACCTGACAGGCGACTTCCCTAGCCTCAGGGCTTGCTGATGCAGTGCGACTTCGGTGGGGCTTGCAGTCCCCTGGGTGAGTGTGGGGGCAGCAGTGTTGACCCTGGACAAACACTATATCCTTTATTTATGTAAGTAATTAATAAGTAATCACTGAAGTGTATCTGGCCCGGCAAGACCAATTTTAAATGAAAAGTTCATTTTTCCACAAGGACTTCTCAGACAGGCTCATATGAAGAATGTAAACCAAATGAACCCACGGGTTCCCATTGCTGGGTTAGTTCTAGTTGAGCTGCGATAATAAATGATGATGATTGTAAACCATTATGCAATATATTTTTGAGCTTGCCAGAAAACAAACCTCGCAAGAACAAGAAGAAGGAAAATAATTGACTTGTAATTTTCTTCATCTCTATATGATCCTTTGCACCAAAATTGAGTTCCACTCCACAAGTCCACGCATATGAAGAAGCAATCTTTGTGCTTTATAACCTTGTCAAAAATGTGGCATATTTTTTGGTGGAGAGAGATGTCATATGTTTTGTAAGTGGGGTCTTGTACCAATAGTGAATCAGCTTTAAAGTTAAGGATGATTCTTAAATTCCTCATCCTATTTTGTTGCTGTTGCCGTCAAGTCACGTCTGACTTATGGTGACCACTGGTGGGGTTGACAAGACAAGAGACGTTCAGAGGTGGTTTGCCATTGCCTGCTTCTGCATCACAACCCTGGTACTCCTTGGAGGTCTCCCATCCAGATACTCGCCAGGGTTGACCCTGCTTAGCTTCTGAGATTGGACAAGATCAGGCTACCCATGTCAGGGCCTCATCCTACTAATTCAACCTTAAAAACCCTAATTTTGATTCTACATCCCCCTTGTGGAAATAAAACCTGGAATTCTTTATTTTTGTGCCATTTTCTGCCTCCTGATGATCTCCTGGGGTTACAACTGATCTCTGAGAGCCCGGTGGTGTAGTGGTTAAGAGCGCTGGTTTGGAGCAATGGACTCTGATCAGGAGAACCGGGTTTGTCTCCCCACTCCTCCATTTGAGTGGTGGACGCTAATCTGGTGAACTGGATTTGTTTCCCCACTCCGACACTTGAAGCCAGCTGGGTGACCTTGGGCTAGTCACTGTTCTATTAAGAGCTCTCTTAGCCCCACCTACCTCAGAGGGTGCCTGTTGTGGGAGGGGATGGTGATTGTAAGCCGGTTTGAGTCTCCCTTAAGAGGCAGAGAAAGTCGGCTTATATAAACCAACTCTTCTTCATCTTCTTCTTCCTCACTACAGAGATCACTTCCCCTGGAGAAAATGGCAGCTTCAGAGGGTGGACTGAATGTATGACATCATACCCTGCTGAAGTCCCTCCCCTCCCCAAGCCCTGCCTCCATCCCAAAACTTCCAGGAATTTCCCAACCCAGAGTTGGCAACCCTCATTTTTCAGCATTATTTGCTCAGCAGCAAGGATGCTTCCTACTGATAGAAGGGATTTCTGCCAGCGGAACAGGACTCTCTCACCTCTCCTGTCCTACTGAAATGCTCTCTAAAATTCGGCTGCCCCCAAACAGGGGGCCCTTAGGAACCGCATGAACAACAAGATGGGAGTCTGCAGTGGAGGGGGGGACCAGCGGAAATTGCTCCCCTTCCATCAGTGGAAATTTACTGCCGGATCCAACCCTAAATCAGCTTTTACACACATTTAAATTTAATTTGTGTATGGACATAGTGCCATGTACATACACTGTATACAAGCAAATCTAAAGAATTAACAATGAAAAGCAGAGAACTGCAGTCATCTAGAAACAATAATATAAACAGACATTAGTGGAAACAAGGTAGGGACCATTTACACAACTCTAATGTGTTTGCCTGTTTAATTTTAGAAGAGATGATTTTAAGAGGAGATTTATGCTACCGAGGAGGCATGTGTGTGTGTGTGTGTGCTGTCAAGTTACGGCTGACTTATGGTGACCACCACCACCCCGCCCCGGTAGGGTTTTCAAGGCAAGAGACATTCGGAGGTGGTTTGCCATTGCCTGCCTCCACGTGGGCTGAGAGAGTTCAGAGAGAACTGTAACTGGCCCAAGGTCACCCAGCAGGCTTCATGTGGAAGAGCGGGGAATCGAACCCGGTTCTCCAAATTAGACTCCGCCACTTTTAACCACTACACCACACTGGCTCTCCTGGTGATGTGTAGGACAACCTGTATCTGTTTGGCTATGAAGCAATAGCATTTCTTTTCTTTTTTTTATAATTTTTTATTGAATTTTACAATACAAAAAGAAAAAAAAAGAAAAAAATACAATAGTATTGAAAAGAAAAAAATATAAAAGGGTATTCGCATAACATATTCAATACATTTCAGTTTTTAATACATTCATCAAAAAATACCCTTTCCCCCCACCCACCAGAATAAACAAGTGACCCATCACCAAGACTTCCGAAGAAGTGTCCGGTAGTTTTATTTATTAGTTATCTAAAATTTGATTTTACTTAAAACATAATTTTCTATAACTCACTAAATAACAAGGTAAAATCCATTTTTGCCATCTTGTCCCAATATGAGGTGGCCTTAGACTATGTTATATATGAGGATGGCCAGATTAACGGAATTTCTGCACGGAAATGATTTGGAAGAGTTTAAGCATTTCTCAGATAATAATCTGGGTTTGCGTTTGGTGTTCTCTCCACTGATAATATTTATTTTCCAGATGGGTGCTGTAGCCCTTTTCAGTCAGTAAACCTCTGGTGCTCTTATCACAGCAACTGAAAAGGGCTTTTCTGTGCTTTGGATTGTTCGAAATGTCTCTCACTTCTGTATCTACCAAGCTAATTCAAGTCCTTTTTCTTGTGGCACTGTGACAACAGTATTAATGGCATATAATGGTGAAGTCAAATTCTAAGACTAATAGTGTGTTTTTTTTAAAAAAAATGCTAGAAGGAACAAAAAGACAATTTAAACAATCTATATGCAATTAGTGAGAAGGCCGATGCCAGAGCATTGAGGGCAATTTTGGCACAGGGAAGCAGATTTAAATATGCAGTTTAATAACGTGGTATGGTTCTTCCTGGATGGCATTACTTCATACATATTTATTCCGGAAGGGCTTTTGTATGGAATGAGTTATGGATCAGTATTGCCACTCTTAATTATTGATCATACCGCTGCTAATTTTTACCTCTAATGATTTATCTGTATTGCTGCTCTCTTTTTGGATTCTGCTGTTACATTTTATTTTATTTTATTTTGGTTTCTAACTGCTAACTGATTGCTACTTATTGTTTTTCATATTTTGTTGCGGGTTTATCATTTTGGGTTGGGATAGCTGAGACTGAGCCCTGACCTGGATGGTCCAGGATGTTTAGATTGTGTCAGATCTCAGAAGCTAAGCAAGGGTTGGCCCTGGTTAGTACTTGGACGGGAGACCACCAAGGAAGCCCAGGGTTGCTAATAAGAGGCAGGCAATGGCAAACCACGTCTGAATGGTCCAGGATGTTTAGATTGTGTCAGATCTCAGAAGCTAAGCAAGGGTTGGCCCTGGTTAGTACTTGGACGGGAGACCACCAAGGAAGCCCAGGGTTGCTAATAAGAGGCAGGCAATGGCAAACCACGTCTGAACGTCTCTTGCCTCGAAAATCCTATGGGATCAATATAAGTCAGCTGCAACTTGATGCTACTTTCCACTGCCACCTGTTGAGATTTAAATTGCCTTTGGTGTTTTCTTACAGAAAAGTGGGAGAGAAATTGCCTAAATAAATAATAGATTACTGAGAAGAGAAAAAGAGATGGTTTTTTATATGCCGACTTTCTCACCACTTAAGGAATAATCAAACCGGCTTACAATCGCCTTCCCTTCCACTTCCCGCAACAGACACCCTGTGAGGTAGGTGGGGGTGAGAGGGTGTGACTAGCCCAAGGTCACCCAGCTGGCTTCATGTGGAGGAGTGGGGAAACCAACCCGGTTCACCAGATTAGCGTCCACCGCTCATGTGGAGGAGTGGGGAATCAACCCCGGTTCTCCAGATCAGACTCCACCACTCCAAACCACAGCTCTTAACCACTACACCACACTGATCATGTAGGATCACATCTTAACCACTACACCACGCTGATCATGTAGGATCACATTTTCCACATTGAGGCGAACACCCATCACACACACACACATGAGAAAAAAATAACCTTAGCATATTTAAGAAGAGTAGTGTAGAATTCTTCGTCCTGACACGCTGGATTTCCACATGCAAGGAGCATGTCCAAAGATGCAATTCTCTATATCCAAAGATGCATTTCCCCATCTGTATTCTGAAGTCGTACAGTTCAGCACCATGTGGTGACACACCAACAGCGCGAAACAGTATCATCTGGAAAGAACCACACCTCAAAGTTAAGCAGCTGCACACAACTTTGCCCCATGTTAAATTCTTAGAATTACAGGTTGACTCAAAGTAAGTGAGATCGGGACACATACCAACATAGCCCATGGCTGCAAACCTCGAGGGGAATACATCAGTCATGTATGGGAAACTCACAAAGATCAATATGAGGACAGCGAAGGACAAAAATGAAATGGAATCCCAGACACCTGGGGCACAGCCAGGCCTGTGCACCAGCTAAGCTGCATTGTCTACAGCATCCCATCCTCCTTCCACATGCATTTGCCACCACTGATGTCAGTCAGCTGGGTGGCATCCAGTGATTGTTTTCTTGTGAAAGACGCCCTTCAAAGGCATAATTGTATTGTAGCAGCTGAAACGGTGAGAATATGGAGGGGACGCTTGTGAAGCTCTGACATCTATGAGTTTTTTTGCTTTGCCAGGAAAGGATTTGCAGATGAAACAATTGCATTAACACCACTCAGCCTCTTCAGAGGGGGTGCCGTCCAAATTCCTCGTAGGGACACCTGGGGCTGTGGAAACAGGGGGAGTTGCGCTTATAGTGTCTCTCTCCTGGAGGATCTAAACCCTGGGATCCTCCTGTCAATTTCTGGAATTGCTTTAGGAAGGGGGCTGTTTGTTCTGTTTTTCATAAAGGGCCTCTTATGCTTTTAATATGCTGTTTACATTATTTTCCTTGTTTGAGGCTGCTGGACACAGGAAGGGGATTGTTTTTCTGCAGAGGAGACAACCTGGAACGGAAAAAAAAAATCATCTTGTTTATCTCATTAGGCACGGAGGCCAAGCAGATCCCTGAGGATGCTTAACAAAGGGGCAGGCTGCCGGAGCTCTCTTAGTGGAATTCCTGGCATGGAGTTTTGGTCCTAAAAAGCTGCCTCTTCAGAGAGCCAGCGTGGTGTAGTGGTTAAGAGCGGTGGTTTGGAGCGGTGGAGTCTGATCTGGAGAACCGGGTTTGATTTCCCCACTCCTCCACTTGAGCAGTGGAGGCTAATCTGGTGAACTGGATTTGTTTCCCCACTCCTACACACGAAGCCAGCTTGGTGACCTTGGGCAAGTTACAGCACTGTTAGAGCTCTCTCTGTTGTGGGGAGGGGAAGGGAAGGTGATTATAAGTCGGTTTGAGTCTCCCTTAAGTGGTAGAGAAAGTCAGCAATGCATATAAAAACCAACTCTTCTTCTTCTCCTCCTTCTCCTTCTCCAGTATGGATTGGGATTGCAGTGTTTCAGGAAGGGCGGTGTTAATTCTTCCCCTCATGCACCATTTCCCCAGACGTTCATGATCAGTGGCTCTATCGCCATACCACCCTGAATATGCCCGATCTTGTCTGATCTTGGAAGCGAAGCAAGATGGAGCCTGTTTAGGATTTGGATGGGAGACCACCCGAGAATACTGGATGCCACAGGGGTAAAGAAAAATAAACACGCTGACAGCCGTACCGTCCAGAACAAACACAATCCTGTCTGCTCCAGAGATCCAAACTCAGCCTTCTAATTGTGAATCATGGCTCTGCAGGGGCTTGATAAACTGGGGAGGGGGGGGTTGCAGTAACCAGCACGCAGCAAAATCAGGGCTAATTGAGCTCACCTTTGGACTAGTGGATTATTTTGGACTGATTGGACTCAAGTGGTTCAAGCTTGATTAAAACAAACAGGGAGTCTGGGGGGTTTATTTCATTTCATTTTATTTGGCTGCTGTTTTCATTTTTTAAAGTAATATAACCAAGTCCTGACGTGGATGGCCTAAGGTAGCCCAGATTGCAGAAGTGAAGCAGGGTTGATCCTAGTTAGTACTTGCATGGAAGTCCCAGGCCGCTATGCAGAGGCAGGTGATGGCAAACCACCTCTGAACATCTCTTGACTTGAAAGCACTGCAAGGGTGCCATAAGTCGGCTGCGGATGGATAGCACTTCCCACCACCCTCAGCTCTTGTTCCGAAACTCATTCTTCTCTTGTAATGGTGCCATTTTTTTCCTCCTAAACTTTTCAGGGTCTAACCTGGATGACCCAGGTTAGCCTGATCTCAACAGAACTCAGAAGCTAAGCAGGAGCGGCCCGGGGTAATATTTTTTATGGGAGACTAGCCAGGAAGTTCAGGGTTGCTTTCACATCACCTGCTGGCCTATTCCCTTTAACTGGAGATGTCAAGTATTGAACCTGGGACCTTCTGCATGCCAAGCAGATGATCTACCGCTGAGCCACAGCCCCTCCCCAAAACATGAACACATGAATCTGCCTTATACAGAATCAGACCCTTTGTCTATCCAAGTCTGTATTGTCTACTCAGACTGGCAGCGGCTCTCCAAGGTCTCAGGCTGAAGTCTTTCACATCACCTACTTGCCAGCGTGGTGTAATGGTTAAGAGCGGTAGTTTGGAGCGGTGGACTCTGATCTGGAGAACCAGGTTTGATTCCCCACTCCTCCACATGAGCGGTGGAGGCTAGTCTGGTGAACAGGATTTGTTTCCCCACCCCTACACACAAAGCCAGCTGGGTGACCTTAGGCAAGTTACAGCTCTGTTAGAGCTCTCTCATCCCCACCTACCTCACAGGGTGTCTGTTGTGGGGAAGGGAAGGTGATTGTAAGCTGGATTGAGTCTCCCTTAAGTGGTAGAGAAATTCAGCATATAAAAACCAATTCTTCTTCTTCTTGCCTAGTCCTTTTAACTGGAGATGCCGGAGATTGAACCTGGGTCCTTCTGCATGCCAAGCAGATGCTCTATTACGCAGAGGCAGGCAATGGCAAACCACCTCTATTTGTCTCTTGCCTTGAAAAACCTGCAATAGGTTGTTGTAAGTTGGCAGCAACGTGTAACCAAGGAGCAAGGAAAGGGACGCATTTTGCAGATGCAACAGTGTGCTCACGGTGCAGTGTGCTCCCGGCTCACTTTCATCTCTGCTTCCTCTCACCTTGCCCACGGGGTTGGAGAGGCCCTCCTTCCAATGCAGCAACTGACTGTCTTCTGAAGGGGAGCTTGTTAATTTGGTAACCATTAGCATTTGTGCTTGTTCAACCAGTGTTCATGAATAATCTCATGCTTCAGGGCATGAGTTTAGCCTGCAGGGGGACGGGAATAATTCTTCCTTGCCTTGGTGCTAATGTTTCTGGCTGGCACACTTCATCCTTTCCCCCCCCCCCCATCCACACAATCAATAACCTGTAAGCAACTGCCACTAATCTGCTCTGGTAGAGAGCAATCCTCGGATTGGAATAATTCTGAATGTTCTAGGAGGGGGTGGAAACTGTTTTCAAGACAGATTTAAACGTAAGCCGCAAGGTGATCGGCCAGAGAGGCTCAGCTAAAAGGGAATATAGATCAAAGGGAAACGACTGGACCAATGCTGTTAATGCTCCTTAGTAGAGTACTTCTGATTTACACCTGCCTAGATCTTTCCCTATACATGCCATTCCATTTATGTGACTCGGAACGTCAGTAACACAGACAGTCATTTCCTCTAAACCAGGGGTGTTGAACTCAATTGTTACGAGGGGCGGATATGACATAAATGGTACTCGGTTGGGCCGGGCCATGTTTCGCCAGCCCAGATCCACATTTAACCCAACATTGGGGCATCCTATAATTATAAAGAAGGAGCCAAATGCTTGAACTTTAATTGAAGTGATTTTATTAATTAGCGAAAATGATTTTGTTATGGATGAAATGTTGTATTCCTTGTGGGTGTCTGTATTAAGTTGGAAGCCATCCTGAGCCCAGCTTTGCTGGGTGAGGGTGGGGTATAAATCAAATGCAATAAAAAAAATGTTTAGAAAGAGCTGCCACTGAATTTTGCCTGAAGGGGGAAGACATCAAAAGAGAATTTGGTGGTTCGTGCTTGGGGGAAAACATCAGAAGACTTTTGAGGACATCAAAAGAAATGCTCATTGTTTTTTTGTGTTTTTTTCAAGGGTAGTAGCATAGACCTTGTGCTTTACTGTAGTATTTGGGAACAGAGGTGTGAATCTACTGTGTGTCTGCAACCCTTCTTTAAAACCTTGGGTATTTCCTCCCTAAGGAAATACAAGTGAAGGGAAGCTTATATTCTCTGCTCATTCAACAGGGAAGGCAGAGGGGTTAGATCAATGCATTGGTAGTCAGCTTGGTGTCCAGGTGGAAGTGATGGATCGTATGATCTGGGAGACTCAAGTTCGAATTCTCACTGTACCTTTAAGCTTGGGCCCTTCATTCTGTCTCAATCTAGCCTACCATGTGGGGTTGTTGTGAGGGTTAAATGGAGGAAGGGAAGAAGAAGAAGAAGAGTTGGTCTTTATATGTCGATTTTCTCTACCTTTTAAGGAGTATCAAACTGGCTTACAATCTCCTTCCCTTCCTCTCCCCACAACAGACACCTTGTGAGGTAGGTGGGGCTGAGAGAGTTCAGCGTATGGTTGTGCATATTGATATCCCCAGCTGGCTTCATGTGTAGGAGTGGGGAAACAAATCCAGTTCACTGGATTAGCCTCCTCTCATGCGGAGGAGTGGGGAGTCAAGCCCGGTTCTCCAGATCAGAGTCCACTGCTCCCAACCACTGCTCTTAACCACTACACCATGCTGGGAGACTAATATACATCACCCCGAGCTCCTTGGTGAAAGAGCAGGATAAAAATGTACTAAAGAAATAAACTTGCAACTGTAAAACAAAACAAAAAAAACTCATAAAAGGCTCACTTCTTTGGTAACTCAGCCATGCATTTATCTTGGACAGAGAAGTTTTCGTGGCAGGATTGCCTCAAATAGGACTGCAAGTTCTCTTGTTACCTGCGATATCCTGGTTTTGTCTCGACTATCTGGTGGGGTAGGATAGGTTGAGCTGGCCCAAGATCAGCTAGTGAATTTCATGGGCCGAGCAGGGATTCCTGCCCAGATCGCCACAATCCAGGTCTGATGTGCTAACCACTGCACCCTACTGCTTCCATTGTACCGGTAGATTTTTTTTTTCTTTTTGACAAAATGACAATCATTCTGAGTCGCACGGCTGCCGTAGTTGGATTTCTGCCTCGTAATAACTCTTCCACTTTGAACTCCAGGAAGCTTCCGTGGCCCGGCTTCCCTTCAGAATCTGAATTCCAATGACTCCCTGCCACACTTGGAGACTCTGTGTGGCTGTCTGTTTCCATGGGGATGAGATTGGAAGTGAGTGACAACCATCAGCAGTGTTGTTAGGGCCTCTTGTAAATTTCAGGAGCTGCTGGCTGATACTGACAGGTGCCCCCTGTCTTCTTTGCTGAGCTGCCAGTCTTGGAGTCCTTTCTGATCTTTCTGTGGATTCAGAGCTACGCTCCGGAGCCCTGGCTGCCACCAGGTTGGTGGCTCCACCAAATTAAGAGAGAAATTCAGAAACTCTGCCCCCCCCACACCTGGAAACGGGTGGATTGTGAGTCACCCCAGGTGCACATATATGATTTGACTATCATTGTGTTGAAGAAGAAGAAGAATTGGTTTTTATATGCCGACTTTCTCTACCACTTAAGAATCAAACTGGCTTACTATGGGAAAGGGGGGGGGGAGACAGCTGCAGATTGGTCCCAATCAGAAAGAACCCATGTCAAAAGCCGTCACTTTCAAACCAAACCAAACCAAACCAAACCGAAGAAGAGTTGTTTTTTATATGCTGACTTTCTCTACTGCTTAAGGAAGAATCAAACCAGCTTACAATCACCTTCCCCCCTCCACAACAGACACCCTGTGAGGTAGGTGGGGCTGAGAGAGTTTGGAGAGAACTGTGACTTGTGCAAGATCATCCAGCAGGTTTCATGTGGAGGAGCGGGGAATCAAACCCGGTTTTCCATAGTAGAGTCCCCCTAGTTCGATATCCTCGTATATTTGACTTGCAGAAGCACCTGGATGATACTGAAAAGGAAAGCAGCCAAGACAATTTGATCCACGGGTATGCTGCTGGCACGTCCCTTTGGATCATCCCTTTCTTTCTCCGCAGTCCCACAAAGGAGGTTGGGCACAGACCCCAGCTCAGAATACTTTTCTCCTGGCAGCAGTGCATCTGGAAAAGTCCTCTCCACAACTCCATCCTGAATGGCACTTGCTGAACATCCCTCTATCTCTCAGGTGTTAAAAATAATGATGAAGCTGAAAAGTGCAATTCTGCATTCACTAATGTTGTTCCCAATCCAAAGGAGCCTAAAACCTTCTTTTGTCTCTGGATTTGTGTACTGGGGGAGGCAGTAATCGAAGCAGTTCTCCATGTCCTAATAGTGCCAACATTAAGAAAACACTGGGGGGGGGCGGAACCTCCCCCCTCAAAAAAAAAAGTTTGCCAAGAAAGCTCGTAAGTATTGAGCCAATTCTGCATGGAGCCAAGGAGAGCTTATCTGTTGTCCAGAGCCTCTGTCAGGAGAAAAAGATTGCAGCCCTGGTATAAAATCTGCCAGAATTTCTGGCAGGAACTGCATGATGATATCATAGGCAGGGCTCCTGCATCTTTAATTGTTGTTTAGAAGGGGGCATTTTACCGGGTGCACCTTCTCTCCTCCCTTAAGGATGTGATATATATTCTTTTCTGGAAAGGATCCTATGCTTTTAAGTTTCAGCAACACATGATAAGCAAATTGCTCAGCTTTTCCTATGGCTGTGTTGTGTACAGGCAGGGACCAGGCTGAGGTGTTTGGCCTCTGACTCCACTCCCAGCAATGGAGAGTACTGGGGGGAGCAGAGCCTGTCACGGTTTACTCTTCCTGGTAGTGTGGGTGGACTGAGTGCGTAACCAAAGCAGCACTCTAAACAAGGAACAGGTTCACTCACCAGTACGAGTTCCTTTGCGTCAAGGTCTAGGCTCAGTCCTCCCAGGTTCTGCCGGGACACCAGAAGGGCAGGAGCTGGTAGCTGGCACCTAAGCAAGATAATACTGTGCACAGAGATCTCAGCACGAGCAGCAGAGCTTGTAGTAATTAGCAAAGTTGTTCCCACACTGACTGACTCACTGGCCAGCCTAAGATTTATGGCTGTTCCTCCTCACTCCCTTCCCGGGTTCTGCATCACTCGCTGGTGTCGGCTCCTGCAAACACCTACGACCAATTGCCTGCAATCTCGCGCTGCGACACCTCTCCTGCAAACTGAGCCGAACCTTTGATCTTTGACGGCTAACTGGGCTGGGCGGGTCTGGAGGTGATAACCTTCTCTGTTCCTCTGCTCCTTCCCAATATGTACCACCTTCTTCTGCATCTGTCGTCTTTGCTGGTTCAGACCTATGGTCCAGTCGCCCTGGTAAGACTTCCACCGGTGCATCACCCTGCTCTGCCACTCCTTCCTCCTCTTCTTCCGAGGAGAGTTCAGGCTGACTCACGACAGGCTGCATCTCCCCATCCAGAAAGCAGCTGAATAATTTGTTATGACATGTAACTTTTAAAACGCAGAAGCCTGGCTTGGGAAAAATTGGGCGAGCCCGAGCATCACTAATCTCCACTTTTCAATTCTGCCTTCTTGGGCATTAACTCCCGCCCTCATCTCTATCACACTCCCGACACACACATGCACGCGCACACACACACACACACACACACACACAAGGACTTCCTCCACACACTTTCCATTGGCTGCACTAACCTCCCACGCCCCAAACCCCCCCAGAGCTGCAATAGTCAAAGCCAGCTCCAATCTGATTATCCAACATGTTCCGATCAGCTGAGACGGAGACATTTATCACATTAATGAAAATGATAGAAAGAAGCTGGGATCCTGTCCAACAGGGGCACTTTTATCACATGTTGCAGTGTCTTACAAATCCAATTATCACCCGTGGAAGGTCTTGAGAGCACTCGAATTGCAACTTTGGAAATCATGAAAGGCCAGCAACGCACATTCCCCGGCTCCCGCTGGCATTGTCTTCAGTACAAAGTAGACATTTGCTAGGACTTTGATGGGTCGCGTTTCAAACGCCTTGAAACGGGACTAGATCTGAAATTAGCATTCAAGAAAGGAGAGCAAAGGCTCCGGTATCTTGGTTGATCCTCCATCGTCTGACAATGGTCTTTTATGCATGGGCTGGATCTCCCTGCTTGGACCTGGGTTCATCGCACATTAAAGTAACCCGGGTTGGGGAAAACTGTATGCATTGGCTGGAATGATCAGGGACGAAACTGTGTGCTAGTCGAACCACAAATACCGAAAAACAGTCTCCCAAGCTCAAATCAAGTCCCACCCCTTTAAATGCTGCTCTGTAATTGGCTTACTTCACAGTGCTCCCCATGACAGATTTCCTTCCCCCCCAAACCCAACTGCTGCATAAAAAAGCATTTTAAGAACAAAAAATGGAGCTACCTGAAAGAAGGGGGGGATTCAAGCCTCGTTTTAAAAAAGCCTTTCTTTTGCTCAGAAAGAGCTCCAAGGTAGCAGGAAGCAGAAAGCACTTGATTCCCTGCCTTTTTACACACTTCTTTGTGATTGGCTGTGAGAGAAGCCAATCTTCTGTTTTCCCCTGTTTAACCATCGGCATGCTGTTTTGAATAGGGGGTTAGAAAAGGGTGCGGACATGATGGCACATGGAAGCTCAACCCGAGAACGGAGTATGCACTGTCTGTGACTCCGGAATGAGCCAGGATAAACGGTTTAATTCGGGCCAGAAGAAGAATGGGAAAAGCCAGGTTCGTTTTGCATTGAAACAGCATTGAGCTTCCAAGGAATGAGATATCGTGCATACTGAAAAATTTGATCCTGGCTGAAAAAGGGAATAAAGGAGGTTACAGCGACCATGCACAAAACACCAATGACCGCTCAGGACTGCAGGCAATAGACTGAAGAAGTCCTGCAGGTTTAGAGAAAACAGATGTACGTTGCAATGAGATAATTCCTGGGTGGAGGTGCCATGGCGGACTAAGATCTGGGAGCTGACAGGAAGAAAGTTGATTCATTTGAAATGGGGTGTAGGAGGAGAGTGTTATGGATACCAGGGACTACCAAATAGACAAATGAGTGGGTTCTAGATCAGATCAAGCCTGAGCTCTTCCGAGAAGCTCAAATAACCAAACTGAGCTTTTGGCCACATTATGAGAAGACAAGAATCACCGGGAAAGACAATAATGCTAATCATTAACATGAAAAGAAAATGTGGTTGCTGAATTGTGTCAGTACCTTGCTCAATTAACTCGGTTGTACACACGATGTGCAGCAGAGAGTTAGAACTGAGTTAAGGTGTGGTGTGTACTTCTAAACAAAGAGACCGTATAGTTTATGGTATGTAATTTATTAATTTGTACCCCGCCTTTCTCCCCAACGGGGACCCAAAGCCGCTTGCTTTGTTCTCCCCTTCTCTGTTGTATCCTCACAACAACCCTGTGAGGTAGGTTGGCTGAAGCTGTGTTGCTGCCCAAGGTCACCCAACAAGCATCTGTGGTGAAGTGGGGATTTGAACCTGGGTCGCCCAGATTTTAGTCAGTCACTCTAACCACGACACAGTTCTGGCTCTCATGCCTTAGGCAGTTTTCTGTTTGCATTGTTTCCTGATTTCTGCAGTCCTATTGCATTGTTCTTGGATGTCTTATGCTGTCTGATTACGCTGTTTCCTATATTTTATAACCCACTTGGAGTCTCAGTGAGAAGTCAATAAATAAACAAACATGGCACATCATTGTATATCAAGACCGTGCATGCGGTACGGAGCATTGATTTAAGATTCACTTTGCAAATTCACACATATCTGCCCTTCTGGAGACGCGTCCGGAAGATGCCGATGCGAGAGGATGCAGAAAATATCCATGGAAACGAAAGGAACGGTTTCACACTAGGCTGTCTGAATTAACTAGATCCTACTGTGGGATCTTCTTCAGTGGCACCTTCTTATGAAGTGGAGCCAGAGGGCACTAAAAATTGTTTACAAAACTTGAGATTCGGCGACTGTTATTTCAGGGCTCTTAATCTTGAGATAACAACACAAAGAAGGGATTCCGGGGAGTTTCTGGCATGTATCTTTGCTGCCTGCCCCGGAGCACTCAGCGTGCTTCTTTAGGTAAGGACGGACCCTTCCTACCAAAGATAACAACTCTCGATTGGTATACAGCAAGATTTGAGTCCAGTAGCAAAGCTCCCTTCATCACATACAAGAATCTGATGAAAGGAGCTTTGGCTATCCAGAGCTTATACCCTGGAAATCTTGTTGGTCTCTAAAGTGCTACTGGACTCGAATCTCGCTCTTCTACTACAGACCAACATGCCGACCCTGCTGAAAAGATTTGTGTAAGAACATAAGAAAGGCCATGCTGGATCAGACCAAGGCCCATCAAGAGCATGCTTATCATATTGGGTGCTGTGGAACACAGGCAGGACCATGCTGCTGCAGTCGTCTTCTTTGTGGGCTTCCTAGAGGCACCTGGTTGGCCACCGTGTGAACAGACTGCTGGACTTGATGGGCCTTGGTCTGATCCGGCATGGCCTTCCTTACGTTCCTATGTTCTTATCTGGAGATCAGTTGTAATTCCGAGTGATCGCCAGCCCTAGAGATAGTTCCCCTGGAAGAAATGGCTGCTTCGTGAGGTGGAGTCTATGGCATTGTATGCTTCTGCGGTCCCTCCACTTCTTAAACCCCACCCATCCAAGGCTCCACCCCTCAAATCTCCAGGAATTTCGCAACCTGGAGTTGGCCACCCTGTCTCCTTCCCACCCAATAGCCAACCTACCTTTACCTTCCCCTGTCTTAACTTTTCCATCTCCTTTCCCCCTGCAGCCTCTACCTTGGAACACTCCAGTCATTCTCCACAATGGGGACCAAAGCAGCTTACCTCAGTCTCCTCCTTTTATCCACACAACATCTGATGTGATTCCATCTTCATCATTCCTGAAAATGCTAGCCCTTGAGGGAACCTCTGGGCATGGGAGAGGATTTCAAAGAACTGTTCGTTCTGCAGCCACCACCTTCGAAACTAAAACAAACAAAAGAGGGGGAACAAAGGGTGTTGCGTTTATGCCAACTAATGAAACCTCTCTTAATTAAAGCTGATCGCAAACAAATATGGGCTATTCAGAACTACAGCTGGGAAACACAAGTACAATTTGGAACTGAGCAGCTGTGAAATTGGACCTTTCAGGCACAGCTGGGGCTGGAAGAGCAAACTCTGGGGTGGATGGGTGAGGCAGGGTGGGCCATGGAGGGTAAGACTAGGGATGGGAGTCTTTGTGTGGCTCATCTGATCCGTGTACGTGGCATTCCTTTCTGTACAAATACACATTCTGCATTGGTAAACCTGCAGTTTTGTCCCTTTGTTCTCAAGATGCCCCTCTTCATTTGACAGTTGAGAAAGGATGGGTCCCGTTTTGCGGATCCGTGACCCCCAGGTTTGAAGCGTGCACTGAGTTGTTAAGTCTCTAGTTTCCTTTTCTTCGATTCATCCCAGGCTACCAACTTGAAATCTTGCAAAGATGCATCCAGTTGCACAACCTTTATTTCCTAACCTTTGTCTGAATTTGCCCCCAGTTAAAAAAAAAAAAAAAGGAAAGAGGGCATCATTACAAAAGGATTATACCAGTGACATAGTCTCATCACCTCTTGAGAAATTCCACTAGTCTTTCCCAAACTCTATGGGCTTCCTAGTGAATCCGTCAGATGCCTTGCCTCGGCAGGAGCCTCCACATTTGTTTGAAATTTTGCCTAAAGAAAAATCCAGTGGCAATTCTGGTTGAGCAAGTAATGGTCGCTAGCAGCCCTGGGTTAGCTGCATGGAAGGTTGAACAGGAGAGCCACCCGCGGCCTGTGTTTGCTATTAACTAGACGCCACTGAATTCTGCCCGAAGCAGAATTTTGAGTCAAATTTGGAGGTTCCTCATTGGGAGAAGCACTCAAGAACTTTCCTTAGAAAGGAAACAAAACTCCGAACTTTTAAATGAAACTAAGCACCATTTCTTTGCAGATCTCTGTTATGTGATTTATTGATTGACCAAAAACAATGTTATTAGCCAGGGCATTCTGAAGTAGCTACAGTCTGGAAAACGTTGTTCTTTACCACTGGATTCCACCTCTTCTTGAGTGGAATGTTTACACAGGAGCTCTTCTTCCTTATACCCACTCCCCGGTCAAGTGTTTTGTATCGTTTGGCTCAGGAGTTGCTGTTAAGCCCCTGGTGTTGGTCAAGACTTTTTGTGGAGGATATGAATACCTGTTGCTCTATTCAATCAGCCACCATGAGAATGGTTGCATGTCTGGACATATCTCCTCTGGAGTCTTGGAATGGTTGATAATTTCTCCCTCTCTGGGGGACTCTGGGAAACTATTGTTCCGTAAGAGGGCCTAGAAATCTCAGTCTAACAGAGACTTCATATGAGAGAATTCATTTATGGCAGTGAGAAAAAGTATGAGTGTTGGACTAGGCTTGGGGAGACCCAGGTTCAGGTCCCTGCTCTACCAAGAAACTCACAGAGTATTTTTTGGAGGATCAGTTTCTGTTAGTGTAATGTACCTCCAGGGTTGTTGCAGTGATAAAACAGAGGAGAAGAAGAGTTGGTTTTTATATCCCGATTTTCTCTACCTTTTTAAGGAGTCTCAAACTGGCTTGCAATTGTTGTTCCTTCCTCTCCCCACAACAGACACCTTGTGAGGTGGGTGGGGCTGAGAGAGTTTGGAGAGAACTGTGACTAGCCCAAGGTCACCCAGCAGGCTTCATGTGGAGGAGTACGGAAACCAACCTAGTTCACCAGATTAGAGTCCACCACTTATATGGAGGAGTGGGGAATCAACCCCAGTTCATCGGATTAGAGTCCACCACTCTTAACCACTACACCACGCTGGAAGGAGCAGCTATATATGCTACTTTGAGCTCCTTGGGGGAGAGAAGGCACCTGGTATACCCCAATGTTGGAAGCTAAGCAGGTTGGTACTTGGATGGGAAACCACCAAGAAAGGCTCTGCAGAGGAAAGCAATGGAAAACCACCTCTGCTTCTTGCTTGCCTTGAAAGTCCTTTGCTGTGGTCGCCGTAAGTCGGTTGCGACTTCACGGCACATAGGTACTCATGTACGAGCTCCTTGGTGGGGTGGCAGTTGAATCTCCAGTTCCTGGGATCCTGTGCATGGAAGCCAGGAGGGCCGATCTGGTATAAAACCAATCCTGGTTTGTAGCATAGCTCTGCCCTTGATTTCTTCCCTGTGTGATCCCTTCAGCACAAGTTTGCGAGGGTGGGTAAAAGTGCTTGGGAACGCCATCTGAAAGGGAGGCAGTATATACATGTGAGATGGTTATTTCTATTATCACCATCATTGTCAGCAGCATTATTATCATTAAACCCCCTCAGATACAGGCCAGCTGTTTTCTTTGCTGTAAGGAAGTTCTTTCCAGAAAAGAACGGCGCCCGCTGCTCGGGATGGCAGCCAAGGCACCCCTGTCACGCAGAGACCCAGTTTTGTAAATGTTATTTCTATTCTTCATTGACTTCCTGGTGTGTCCATTCCAATAGCTTTGATTGCCTGCCTATTTCATTTTGGGAAGTCAGGGTTTTGTGCTCTTCCCTGATTGCTTTGATCCACACAAAAAGGGGGGAACACCGCCAGTGCCAACCAAGAGAGTAATAATAACAATAATAATAATTCTGAGAAGGTCCACAGGTCTCCGCGGCCGCAGCTCCGGGTGTGGAGTTGAACTCTCGGGGCTTGCACCAGAGACATAACAAGCCTAAGAGAAGTAATGCAGAGAGAAAATTGCCACTAACCATGACTCAGGCCATCTTCACAGGGGTGGGAGGGAGGCGCAGAGAAGAGGATGAAAAAGACTGGCAGCGTACCACTTCCAATTGACAGATTGGTTTGAGGTCCGGAAAGAGTTTATGTCTCTTTAAAAAAAGGTCCAGCTTGTCATGCATTGGGGAAGCTTTGCTGGTGAAGTCATACACATGAACACACACACGAAGCTGCCTTCTACTGAATCAGACCCTCGGTCCATCAAAGTCAGTATTGTCTAATCAGACCGGCAGCGGCTTTCCAGGGCCTCAGGCAGAGGTCTTTCACATCACCTACCTTTTTATCCTGAAGAGGAGAAGACTGAGAGGTGATATGAGAACCATCTTCAAGTACTTGAAGGGCTGTCATATAGAAGAGGGTGCCGAGTTGTTCTCTGTTGCCCCAGAAGGTCGGACCAGAACCAGCAGGTTGAAATTAAATCAAAAGAGTTTCTGTCTAGGCATTTTCCAACCATCAGAGGTCGCCTCGCTCTCCCCCCACTTTTCCACGCAATTTGCCCGCGTTTTCTGGAATCGTGTTTAGCCAACATCCAGAAAACCTGAACAAAATGCATGGAAACACGCTGGGAAAGCGAGGGTCGGGAAACACATGCCCCAAAGTAGTTGGCGGGGTTACCGTGAGGAAACAGCCATGCATAAATGCCCAATGTGTGATTGATGTGTAACAACCAAGTGAAGCATAGGCATTTATCTTGTGTGTTAAGTGTGTGTGTGTGTGTGTGTAAAGTGCTGTCAAATCGCAGTTGATGTAGGAAGCTTTGACTCTTGAAAGCTCATACCCTGAAACACTTGTTGGTCTCTAAGGTGCTGTATGTGTGTTAAGTGCCATCGAGCCACTTCCAACTCGTGGCAACCCTATGAATCAATGTCCTCCAAAGTGTCCTATCCTCAACAGCCTTGCTCGGTCTTGCAAATTGAAGGCCCTGGCTTCCTTTATAGAGTCGATCCATCTCTTGTTGGGTCTTCCTCTTTTCCTGCTGCCTTCAACTTTTCCTAGTATGATTGTCTTTTCCAGTGACTCTTGTCTTCTCATAATATGTCCAAAGTACGACAGCCTCGGTTTAGTCCTTTTAGCTTCTAGGATCAGTTCAGGCTTGATTTATTCTAAAACCCACTGATTTGTTTTTGTTTGTTTTTTGGCGGTCCACAGTATCTGTAACATTCTCCTTCAACAACACATTTCCAAGGAATCTACTTTCTATCATTCTCTGAGGTGCTATTGGACTTGAATCTGACTAGCCAACTTATGGTGACCCTATAGGGTCTTCAAGGCAAGTGATGAAGCAGAGGTGGTTTGGCGTTGCAACCCTGGACTTTCTTGGTGGTCTTCCATCCAAGACTGGCCCTGCTGAGCTTCTGAGATCTGAGGAGATTGGGCTATACTATACCATTTCACATCCCCCTGTGAATTGTAGCCAGGCCCTATCATCATAAATATTACCAAGCAGTCTCCCATTTGGCAAATTCTGCTCAATTAAGTCTACATGAAAACAGAGAAGGCTATTCTGAGTGACCCTTAGGAATGGGTGAACAATGTTCCTATTATTCTGTCTCTCCCTTTACAATAAGGGATGGGGGGGCAGGGGGAACAGAGATATAACTTGAACTTTTAACTCTTCAATGAACATCAAGGGCTTCGGCAGCCAAAAAGCGAGGCTGTCTTTTGTCTCCAATTCTTTTTCTCCCCCCTTTCACTTTTGCAAAAACGAACAGAGATCAGTAGCAACGTGCCCCCCTTTTATCACATGGAAGAATGTTGTGGGAATTGTGTCCACTTTTCAACCGTGGCTCCCCTGGAGACCTTCGATTCCAGCTTTTGTAGCTCCGGCCTCTTGATTGTCGCAATTCACTTCTGTCCTGGCCTTGCTGCTCTGTTCCCTCTGTGGTTTTCAGCATCTTCGTAAGGGTTGCAGGTGGTCGCCTTTCTTCTGCTACGCTGTAGATACTTAAAATCATTACTGCTAGCAGCTTATAGTTACTCAGTGCATTGCGTTTAACACTGTGCTTTACCAGGCTTTAAATGGCTGGTTAAGGCACAGAATGTCTTTATCTATGGGGAGGGATCATCTGTCTCCTTCTCTTTCTCTCTCTCTCTTCCTCTCTCTCCCCCCACCCCCAGGAAGCTGAAGTTCTGCTCAGTTTTTGAGAAAAAATCTTGAGGGATATCAGGTGAGGGAATCAAAAGAATTTCAGTGGGACAAACTTGAGTTCTCCGTGGCAGGGGCTGCATGTGCCCACTCAGAGCGACTGCAGTATAACAGTAGAGCATCTGCAGGGCCTGTAAGGCTGAGATGTTCCACCAGGCCCACAGCTGAGGGCAGCAAAGGTGTGATATCATAGCTGGCCTCTCTTCCAGCATGGAAGCGTGGTGTAGTGGTTAAGAGCAGAGGTTTGGAGCGGTGGACTCTTATCTGGAGAACCGGGTTTGATTCCCCACTCCTTTCATGAGAGGCAGACTCTGATCTGGTGATCCAGGTTGGTTTCCTCACTCCTACACATGAAGTCATCTGGGCAACTTTGGGCTAGTCACACTTTCTCAGCCCCACCTACCTCACAGGGTATCTGTTGTGGTGAGGGAAAGGGAAGGTGATTGTAAGCCGATTTTATTCTTCCTTAAGTGGTAGAGAAAGTCGACGTATAAAAACCAACTCTTCTTCTTCTTCCCTCCACCCGTTTCTGTTCTTTTCCCCATCATATCAAACTCAAATGGGGGTCCTGATTGCCGTCCCCTGGCTCATTATGGACCAGTGTACAAATAATAGGTGTCACTGGTTATGGATAAATTTTAATCTTATGTTAGAGTTTTGGCTGAGTTTTATTGGATTTTATATGTTACGTGTTGTATTTTAACAGATGTTAGCTGCTCTGAGCCTGACCTTGGTCAGGACAGAGAGTAGGGTAAAAATGTAATTATTAATAACAATAACAATTTTACAACTGCCCTCTAGCTAATGACCAAGGGTGTTTACCAGTATTTTAGTCGGCTGGTCCTAGAGCTGCTACCAAGTTTTGCAACAACAGAAAAAGGAAAGTGAATTGGAAGAATGCTTCATAAGTGATCCAAAATTCACACCACAGCTTCCCTTGAAGCCAGGAACAGAAGGTTAGCTGCAGTAATCTCTTATTCAGACAGCGGGTTATGGGTGGCTCTCTCTAGCTGCTTCCACACGGCTGTTTTGCTTTGCCTCGTATCCCAAACTGGAGTGGCCTTTTTCGGAGCATCTGTACAACATTGTAGTCCGTTCAAGCACGGTTGTGGTCTTTCCCCAACCTGCTTTGCTACAGTCTTTCTGGAAAGATCTCAGTCCGAACGGGCTTGCATGCCATGCAGACAGGAAGGTGTGGGCGTTTGACCATCCCGCTCTCCTTGCTGCCATTTTACAGTCTTCACCCCGTCTCAGCTGCCGTTTTCTCTCCACCAGTGGTGGGCTTTCTGGCATCTGTTGGGAGGGCATACGGGGGGTGGGGAGCTGGCAAACAGTCCTTTGGTAGGCTGAAAGGGAGAATGGCATCTGTGAAGGGGTGACCACGGAAAGTGTGAGGGGAAAGACCCATGTGAACACTCTGTAGCTGTGTTCACAGTGGTTCACAGCGTGGTATAGTAGTTAAGAGTGGTGGTTCGGAGCGGTGGAGTCTGATCTGGAGAACCGGGTTTGATTCCCCACTCCTCCACATACCGTAAGTGGCGGAGGCTAATCTGGTGAACTAGGTTGGTTTCCCCACTTCTACACGTGACCTTGGGCAAGTCACAGCTCTGTTAGAGCTAGGGCTGCCGGATCGTTTTCGTGTTTAGAAGTGTTTGATATTGACCACTTGTTAATTTGCGGATTTTGCATACAATTTGTATGGTTGTTCTTGCACTTAGACATCCTCTTTGTGTTATTTTGGCTATACTAACATTGCCTCTTGTTCATTCATTGATGGCTGCCATGTTTTGTGACTTTGTCATAACTGTTAACCATTTCGATTTTTAATTTTGCTCTTGTTATATTGTATTTTTGGCCACTGTGCTGCCTCTTTTTCTTAGCCAGGGTATAAATGAAGTCAAAAAATTATTTAGCAGAACATGTTGCTGGCATAGGGTTGCCTGGTCCCTCTTCGCCACCAGTGGGAGGTTTTGGGGGCAGAGCCTGTGGAGGGCAAGGTTTGGGGAGGGGAGGGACTTCAATGCCATAGAGTCCAATTGCCAAAGCGGCCATTTTCTCCAGGTAAACTGATCTCTGTCGGCTGGAGATCAGTTGAAATAGCGAGATCTCCAGCTACTACCTGGAGGCTGGCAACTCTATGCTGGCAGATCATGAAACACAGCTCTTAGTTGAGCGTATGCATGGGTTTGATTTCTCCCATGCAAAAGAAGATGTGCCATGCAGTTTGTCACTCTGTGGTTTGCCCAGTAGCACTGGCTTCTCGCTGCAGGCAAGTGAAAAGGCTGTGCCGGACTTGTTTGCGGTTCTGCTCTTTCGTGGACGTATCATCTGGATTTGGGCAAGTCACTAGCTCACTGACTATAGTACTCATCTGTAAAATTGGAACATAGACATCAAAATGGTCACAATCAAGATTTCACAGACTGCTGGATGTTAAAAGCATTAGAGAAACTGTTAATAATGCCAGTAATTGTCTGTTTGCAGTTCATCCTTTGGAGTCCGATGCTGTTAAATGCTTTGCCGGTTGACTTATGAGTAGTCCTTTCTTCAGCTCTTTATGTGCTACAATGAGGTCCTTTGATTACTTGTAGACTCCCCCCCCCCTTGCCATTTAAATCTCTGAGAACTGATATTTATAATTTACCACCCAGGGCTTTGTAATTAATATTTGTATGAAGCTCTCAGAGACGTTTTGGATGTGAAAACGTGCCATATAAATAAAGGCTGTCTAGCTAGCAGTGGGGGAAGATTGTTTTCGCAGTTTCCTTGGGCTGATGCCCCTGACTTTGGCTGTATCTGGATGTCACAATTACCTTGCAGCATGACAATGGGAAATAAACCTGCGGCTCATTTCGTGGCTATTTGGTGTCCAAACTGCCCCTTTTTCTCTAGATAATAACATTACCCTCTTGTTTGGCTGCCATTTTTAAAAATTGCTGAAGTCATCTTTCCCCAGTTTAAAAAAACAAAACAAAAACTTGCCAATTCATAGTTCTGGTTTAGAATAATTTCTTAAACTGTTGGTCTGTGAGGCTTAGAAGTATATAACCACTCTCTAGACTCGGGTTGCCAGGCCCCTCTTCGCCACCGGTGGGAGGTTTTTCGGGAAGGCGGGGTTTGGGGAGGGGAGGGAATTCAATGCCATAGAGCCAAAGCAGCCATTTTCTCCTGGTGAATTAATTTCTATCAGCTGGAGTTCAGCTGTAATAGCAGGAGATCTCTAGCTAGTACCTGGAGGTTGGCAACCCTACTGTAGACATGGGTTTACACCAGGGGTCACCATAGGGTTGCCAGGTGCCCGGTGGTGGCGGGCAAACCCCTATAATTTACCCCTCTGCCCGCCAACCACCTGAGGGTCGGTGGGGAAATGTACACACGCGCATACACACAGCGTGCACAGCACTTCCCCTTGAGAGGGGCCTTTTCCTCTTACTTTGAGTGGTAAAGGGCAGCCTTACCACTCAAACTAAGAGGAAAAGGCCCCTCGCAAGGCAGCACTTCCAGTTGTAAACTGAGGTCGGGATTGCGTGAGCGCCGACGCGCATGCACGTCACTTCCAGTTGTAAACTGGAAGTGACGTGCATGCGCGTCGGCGCTCACGCAATCCCGACCTCAGCCCCATAGCCTCCCGCCGGAGGAAAGGGGGGACCTGGCAGCCCTAGGTCACCAACCTATTTGAGCCTACAGGCACCTTTGGGATTCTGACACAGGGTAATGGTCACACAACCACAAAATGGCTGCCTCAGGGGCCGGTCCATCTTTGCCACCGGTGAGAGGTTTTTTGGGAGGAGCCTGAGGAGGGGAGGGTTTGGGGAGGGGAGGAACTTCAATGCCATAGAGTCCAATTGCCAAAGCAGCCGTTTTCTCCAGGTGAACTGATCTCTATCGGCTGGAGATCAGTTGAAATAGCAGGAGATCTCCAATTAGTACCTGGAGGTTGGCAACACTAGACAGAACCCACCTAAAAATGGCTGCCGCAGGAGGCAGAGCCCACCACTAAATGTCGCAAAGTTAGGTTATGCATAATTCTAATAGTTATAATGAGCATATTATTTAGAAGTGTTTTCTTACTTGCACATAGCTTACCTTCAGGCACGCAATGAAGATCCTTGTTCTGTGGTGGCAACTACTGCTGAAGCAATCCCTTTTTTTGTATCTGTACAGCCAATCAGATCTCCAGTGGCCAATCAGAAGCCCTGTGGGGACCCACATGACCCTGCCCACTTTATAAAAACACTTGGCAGGCTCCAGGAAAGGGGTCAGTGGCACCATGATGCCCATGATCAGTGCCACCATGGTCAGTGGCACCATGTTGGGGACCCCTGCTTTACACATTCCAGATATGCTGCGAAGTGTGTGCATAGGAAGAGCAGATGCAGTAAATATTCATGATTTCCATATCTGGGCCCCAGAATTGCATATTCAGAGCTGCAAAGGGTTGTCACAAATACAGCAAGTTTCTGACCTCTTATTGTCGATCTGCAAAAGAGAAAGAAAGCTGAAGATACGGCACATTAATCACATTTCACAGAATGGGGAAGGATGTACAATAGCTGGCAGAACGGCTACTTGCTTTCATATCTTTTGACAGTAACTGAATTTCAACCCCCATTCTCCTTGATGTTGCAAATCTTCCTTTTCAGAGCTGCGAATGCTGTGTTTCATTGAAACACTGCCTCACCATTGTCTTAATATTTCCAAGTGACAGATGAACAGTAATTTATTACGTTCTAATTTACTTTGTTTGGAACGTTATTGCATGATTTTTGAGCAGCTGCTAAGCCAATAAGTTCTTGTTCCCAACGATCTAGGCTATCGTTTTAAATGTTTGTCATTTTAATATAGAAAAAAATATATTCTGGATTATAGTAAAGTTTGTATCCTGATCCGGTGTCGGTGGAATACTTATCAGTTTCATGTTTTGTATGTACATAAGAGAGGGAGGACTTTTGTTCCCGAGTGAAATGAGAAAGCTTAGTATAGACGGTGGCCAAGGACTATCTGCAGAAGAATCTCCAGATCAGGGATCCTTTGGAATTCTTCCCCAATTGGAATTCTCCCCCAAATATGTCATTCTAATCCAGTTTTTCCATGTCATTGAATGTAGATGCGTGTATATATTTTGGGCATATTCGATTCGATGGTTGAAGGTTTTTTGGGTGGATATGCGTTGAAAGTAGTTCGGATTGCGCCAGAGATAAAAGACAATATGTGGCCCTATTCAGATTACCATTCTAAACCAGATGTCATCCATGGTTGGCCTGTTTTGGAATAAAGCGATACAAAGATGGGTGTTCATACACCTCATTTCAGTCCATCTATAAGCCATCTCTAAAGTGCTCTGGCTAGTTCAAACAGTCCCACGAATGTTTCCCCGCCTTTTTTGCTGATTGTTTTCGTGCCTCTTTTGCCACTATAGTGCTATAACGCAAATCTCAGAACATTCCCCCCCCCAAAAAAAAGGCGGAAAAAAACACACCATCAAAAAAGGCAGAAAAACATTCATGGGACTGTCTCATAGCACTCCATGCAGTTCAAACAGCACATTGGGGTGATTCAGAGGTGCAAGAAAGAACTGAAAACGGTTGAAAGCCGTTTTCATAAAAACCGGCTCAGCCTCGCTTTGCGAATAGGACACAAGCAGCTTTGTCTGAATAGGCCCGTGAATGCACCAGCAACTTACCTCGCTATTTATACGTGTCGAGTACACAAGCATCCAAAATGAAATAAAATTTCTGTTCCCAACGCGCCGCCTTTCTCCACTTTTTTTTTTATAAAGTTCATATGATTTCTGTTCCCACCGCGCCACCTTTGTGACGCTTAAAGGGCTAAAGACCTTCCTGGCAGACAGAGCGGTCTATCAGCAGCTGTTAGCCCTGACAGCAAAGCATGGAACCTCCAGGCTCGGGAGCAGTAAACCTTTGCGGGCTGCCTCCCTGCCCTGATCCTTCTGGAGACACGGAAAGGAACGCAGCGCCCGAGGACATGATCCCGCAAAGCCCTCGCCGAGGCGCCTTTACTCAGAAGCAAGCCCCACTGTGAGCAACGAAGGGTGGTGGGGAAAGGAAGGGGACCCACCGGCTGGGGGGAACTGCAGCGGGGCGCGCCCCGATCCCAGCCTAGGCGCCTTTGCTCGTGAGGAAGCCCCGGCCCTCAACGTCCAGCCCCTTCCCGCTGATGCTCGCCGGCCCTACCCCTTTCCTTCCTAGTCCAGCTCTGCCCAGCTCCGCATCCTTCTCCCGCCAGCCTCTTTCTCCCCAGTCGCCAAAACGGTCCCTCCTCCTCCAGCCCCCCCAGCCCCCTCCTTGCAAGACATTCCTGCAACAACCTGTTGCATGTTCACACTTCAAAGCTCCGCGTGAGGAAAAAGTTTCATTTTAATAATTTGCCATATAAGCGGATCCTCTTAAGGCGGAGAAATTCTGCTGTGAAGACGTCTCCGAAATCCTTCGGTTGAGATGAAGTGCAAACATGCAAGGAAACCCCGCATAAATACGAGCGGCAAACGTGCAGTGCAGACATGGCCCAGGTTAAAAAAAAAAAATCCGTTAGTAGCCAGGAGCCAAACTGGTTGTGTCTGAACTGACACAAAAAAGCCATTAGCAACCTGCTGCTCAAACAGATTATAAGGGCAGTTTGAATAGGCCCTGTATGAGTGAGATTCGAGTCCAGTCGCACCTTAAAAACTAACAAGATTTCCAGGGGGTTAAGCTTTCGCGAGTAAAACTCCTTTCGTATTGACGTATCTGACTAAGGGAGTTTTGCCTCTCGAAAGCTTATATCCTGGAAATCTTGTTGGACTCTGAGATGCTACCAGACTGGGTTCTGGCTCTTCTACTGCAGGCCAACATGGCTTTTCACCTGAAAATATGTTAGTGTGTGTGTGTGTGTGTGTGTGTGTGTGTGTGTGTGTCACAGAAGGATCCATGACTTCCAGACGCGAGATTCTTCAATGGTGCGTGAGTCTTGTTTCATTATGTGCTTGAGCAGCCTCAATCCCCTTCCCGTTGATTCCTCTCCTTTTGTTCCTCCCCTCGCTTCTGCTTTCAACTTCTTTCCAAGCGCTCTAATTATAAGGTAGCTCTTATGTAACTAATATGTACAGGTAATATTGTGATTATACGTGGAGAGCCATATGGTTGCTGGCAAGTCGCTCTCGACGCAGTTAAAACCACCGGAGCGGATAAACTCCGTGTCCGTGCGGAAAGTAATTGCACAAAACTAATTTGCGTTTGCAAACGGTGTTGAAATTAACTATGTAAATAAGCACAGCCGTAGGCTAAATATTATAGCAGGGTGAGAGGGCAGGGAACGGGGTCTGGGCACCGCTTCATAACCACAAAGCGCACTCGGGTGAAAAGGGACAGTGTTAATAATGTGCGTGAGATCCCACTGTTGCAGACAGTAGTTGGGATGTGTCAGGCTATCAATCTTCCACATAATTCCTGTCCTCACAGGGTGCCCAGATATCTTAAAGACTCTCCGGTTGAACAGCAGCACGATTCTAATGTTGTGTGTTTTGCTAGGAAATGTGTGAGCTTAACTTCAATATCACTTGTTCCAAGAGTGTTCTTAAAATACACTGAATGATGCTTTCTAGCCAGCATTATGCGTACCGAGAAGTCTTTGGTCAACTGTTATATCTGGTTATTTCAAAGCACTATTCAGACTTCCTTCTTCTTTCCTGCTGCATCACCTGGGCATTTGCACATCTAATTCTGTCCATTCTCCCCTCTCCTAGGGAGTAATACCATTGAATAAGAGAGGACCTGCACCTGGGTAGACCAGCTTAGGAACTGGTCTGGGAGATTAAAACAGCCTTGGAAAACCACTCATTCCATCT
Organism: Euleptes europaea; assembly: GCF_029931775.1. Classification (NCBI taxonomy): domain Eukaryota; kingdom Metazoa; phylum Chordata; class Lepidosauria; order Squamata; family Sphaerodactylidae; genus Euleptes; species Euleptes europaea. Next base: position 10,790,104 of record NC_079325.1, on the reverse strand, counting down.
TAAGGACTGTCATTCCAGTCTGGGGCCTGTAGTTCCAGAGCTTGGGGACAGTGCAGTGCTGAGTTTTCCCAAAAATAAGCTGGTGAACACAGAAATAAGTCCCCTTTTATTCACTGAGGCTTTCTTCTAGGAAAGAGGATTGCAGTTTGTTCTACTTTCAGGAATTTCATGAAATCCTGATCCAAAAAATACTGATTTTATTCCTGGTGTACATCCCTAATTCCTAATCTTGGAGGCCATGCAGGGAAGGTAGATCTCATTTTCAAGTGCCACTTGGTTGCACTCATCAAAACTGGGTTCCCTATTTTGTTACCAGTATTATAAAGGAGACAATATCCCTCCTTTAATATACAATTGTTTCCTTTAACGTGTCGGGCTAGGAGCTGAGGGCCCCAAGTTCGAATCCCCTCTCTGTTGTAGAAGCTTGCTGGGTGACCTTGAGCCAGTCACATACTTTCAGCTTAATCTACCTCACAGGGTTGTTGTGAGGAGAAAATGGAGGAGAGGAGAACAATGTAAGCTGCTTTGGGTCCCATTGGGTGGGGTATAAATGAAGTAAAAAAGTGTTAGTGGAGAGCCCAGTTTTGAATAGTGAACATGAGTAGAGGTTGAAGGGTTAAACATCCTTCCCCTTCCCTGCATGGCCCCATGGCAAGTGGAGGGCAGCACAAGCACATGGTTGATATATTTTTGAGAGGGCCAATTTTATTTATTTATTCATTTAAAACATTTATTAGCCGCTTTTCTCCCTTGCAGAACTCAAGGCAGTTTAAGTATAAATAAACATAAAAACACAATAAAATTGCAGTTTAAAAATACTACAGTTAGGACGGCCAATAATAACAGCTAAATCAATCGAAGTGTGGTCCTAAATAAAACTGTCTTCAATTACCTCCTGAAGATCGACAACGAGGGGGCCAGGCGCACCTCCCTGGGGTGCTTGTTTTATAATTGTGGGGCTGCCCCGGAAAAGGCCCTCTCCCGTGTTCCCACCAAAGGTGTGTCTTTAATTGGTGGGACAGTCAGGAGGGCATCTCCCCGTGGCCTTGATTCCCGGGCATGAACGGACGGGAGAAGATATTCCTTCAGATATTCCAGTTCCAAACCATGGAGGGCTTTAAATGTCTGAATAAATTGGAGCTCGCTTTTATTTTCCTTTACCTTCTTTTATGTCTGCACATACCTAGGAGAAAGTAGGAATTCAAACTCGAAACCAGGCCCTGAAGACAAATCACTCCTTTTGCCTGTGCCTTTACCGAATCATCGCTTTGCCTGCACCTGGCTCCAACTTTGTTCTGCCTTGAAGGACCCCTCTATCTTTTCCCTTCCCTTTCTGCATCCTTCTTCAAAGGTCACGTAAAAAAAGTTTTCTTTGTGTCCTCAATTGCTTTCTCTCCCCCAGGAATTCCTGTGTCACAGCGGGTGAGGTGTTTGCATGAGTATAACATGCTGGCATGGTGTATTCTATGGCTTTGACCTTACCCCCGTAAAATAATCTTGATTGACACTGGAATGATGTAATCTCAATTTTCCATTTAAACGCTCCAATAACTCACTATGAAGGGAGATAACGTCACAAATCATTCTTTTACAATCGGCACTTCGTTTATGGTCTTACAGGTAACGTCTCTGGCTGGCTGTGCATCAGTGAAGCCCAGAGCTTTTTTGTGAGGGGCATCTTCGCAGTTGACCTTAATTTGTTAATAAAAAGAGACATACTGTTGCGTTTGGTCATTGGACCAGTCAAATGGCCCATTGACCAGTCAAATGCTGCCCAATCGTGACCAAATATTTTCATCATGAATTGATTACAACAGTAATAAAGAAGGCAATGTTTGCTAATTGCCGGGGCGGGGTTGTAGGGGGAGAAATCAGCTAGTTATGAAACGATTACATTAAATTCTAAATTCTTGTAATTATTTATAACTAGCCATGTAATGCAAATATGCATGGCAACAATATTCAAGAGAACGTACAGTTCTTGGTTTTTATTTGGCACCGTGGAGCTGACTGCAAGTTCTGTTTAAAATTAACCTAAAGAAAGCAAATGCACACACAGGAGTGATAAAAGGCAAATCTCGTTTTGTATTTAAATGGGGGTTTCGTGTTAGGGTTGCCAACATCCAGGTGGCCCCTGGAAATCTCCGGGAATTACAACAGATCTCCAGGCTACAGAGAAAATGGCTACTTAAAAAAAAGGTAAAGGTCCCCTGTGCACCCGATCATTCCTGACCCATGGGGTGACATCACATCCCGCCGTTTACTAGGCAGAGTTTTGTTTTACAGGGTGGTTTGCCACTGCCTTCCCCAGTCATCTTCCCTTTACCCCCAGCAAGCTGGGTACTCATTTTACCGATCTCGGAAGAATGGAAGGCTGAGTCAACCTTGAGCCAGCTGCCTGAAACCGACTTCCGTCGGGATCGAACTCAGGTCATGAGCAGAGCTTTTGACTGCAGTACTGCAGCTTACCACTCTGTGCCAACGGGCTGATATTGTATCGAAATAAAACTTGATTGATTGGCTACTTTGGAGGGTGGACTATATGGCATTATACACTGCTGAGGTCTCTCTCCAGCCTCTATCCCTAAATCTCCAGAAATTTCCCAACCCAGAACTGGCAACCCTTCTATGACATAGAGTCCAATTGCCAAAGCAGCCATTTCCTCCAGGTGAACTGCTCTCTAACAGCTGGAGATCAGTTGTAATAGCAAGAGATCTCCAGCTAGTACCTGGAGGTTGGCAACCCTATTGGTCTAGCACATGCACAATGGCACTCTTGGATTCACAGAATTTTTGGACAGTATGTGACCTGAGCTCTGACAAGCTCAGGCAAAGCTGGGCTGTTCAGGCTGCAAAATAAAGGTACTTTGGTACCCCCCTTCCACCGACTGGTGGGCACTTCGCATTGCACAAGCCCCCATTTTACTCCATTTGTTTGTGGAGGATGCTTCAGTCTGGCCCTGGTTTAAAGACCCATGGATTCAACACTGATTATTTGCAGCCTACGCCATTGCCTACTTTTTTACCCCAATTTACTTGCACATTAGCCTAAAGTTTATCTTTGTGAAAATATCCGTAAAACGCTTAGATGTTCACAGATGGAGGAGCGCCGTGCAAGTGTAGCTATTATTGTGATTATTAATTATGTCCATGCAATGAAGCAGCAGATTTCATCTCTTTTAGAAAACACGGAGTTTTAAGAAGAATAACAAAACCATTATTGATGCTGGCAAGAAACAGATGGGGAATGGGGCAGAATGGTTCAAGGATAAAACTTTTCTTTCAAGGCTTTATGGAATCAGCCTAAGCAAGATACATTAATTGATGAAATAGATGCCGGGTAAAGAAACAGATGGGGCCTATATAGCTAGGAATTTCATTTCTTTGTGCGCATTTTTACAACTTGCTCTTTAGGAGAATATCACAAGGGCCTGCCTAATTCAAAAGGCACATTTCTTCCGCATGGTTCGTAGATAAGAATTCCGAACACGTCTGATCAAGAAATGTTGGCCCCCAGGTTAGACAGTTCATGCAGTCTAATAATTTAGGATGTCAGTCTTGGCTCTGGAGTGTCTCGTCTCTGAGCAAGGTCTTGGGACAGATGACAGCCCATTTCTGTACTGGCTCTTTACATCTGTATCTATATAAAATATGTATGGCTGAGTCAAATATTTGCCCGTTCATTTACAAAAAAGAAGTCTATTTCTGAGGACAGTAAGTGGAAATTAGGGCTATCACTTTAGAAGAAGAAGAGTTGGTTTCTATATGCAAACTTTCTCTACCACTTAAGGGAGACTCAAACCGGCTTACAAACACCTTTCCTTCCCTTCCCCACAACAGACACCCTTTGAGGTAGGTGGGGCGGAGAGAGCTCAAAGAGAACTGTGACTAGCCCAAGGTCACCCATCTGGCTTCATGTGTAGGAGTGGGGAAACAAATCCAGTTCACCAGATTTGCCTTCGCTGTTCATGTGTCGGAGTGGGGACTCAAACCCAGTACTCCAGATCAGACTCCACCACTCTAAACCACCGCTCTTAACCACTACACCACGCTGGCTCTCCTACACCACGCTGGCTCTGGAAATCTTAGTCAGTTGATTGCATTAAGGTTTTGGGAGTAGTTTTTGCTATCCAAGTGTTTGTAAAAAATTATGCCGTGGAGTCTTGGGGTAGGGTTGCCAACCTCCAGGTAGTAGCTGGAGATCTCCTGCTGTTACAACTGATCTCCAACCGATAGAAATCAGATTACCTGGAGAAAATGGCCGCTTTAGCAATTGGACTCTATGGCATTGAAGTCCCTCCCCTCCCCAAATCCCACCATCCTCAGGCTCCGCCCCAAAAACCTCCCACCGGTGGCAATGAGGGACCTGGCAACCCTACTTTGGGGGTAGGGTTGCCGGGCAACGCCTGGCAACCAGCAGGAGGGTTGGGGTGGGGATGCTGTCACAGGAGACAATTTTTTTTAATGCAGCCTATGTACTTAACAGAAATTCTTACCAGAAATTCTTACCAGAATTGCTGGAAAACCTATGGTAAAACCATAGCGTTTCTGGCAATTCCTAGAGCTACCTCGGAAGTGACAGAAGAAATCACCAGGAAATCTATGGTAAACCTTACCAGAAGTATGCAAGGCTGCATTAAAAAAAAATCTCCCACCTCTTGTTCAAATGGTAGTGGGTAATGGGACCTGGGGGATAGGGGATGCCTTGCACTTACTGGGGTCTTGGCAGGGGAATTGAAAGAGGATAGAGTTAACCTCCTTCCCAAATGCTGGAGCTTCAATCCATATTGCTTTCTTCCTTGACTACTTTTTAAGGCAAATTATACATCGTCAAGTATTCCAGATCTGCATGCAGTTTGGCTTGCTTAAGGCTGTCCTGTGGAGTTCATAGCAGGAAGGTGATTTGTAGCAGGGGCTTCTTTGATGTACTCATATCACGGGACGTCCCACCTGCAGGAAAGCAACACTGGGATATTTAGGAGCCCCCTTCCTTTCTGCTTGGATGCACCAGAACGTCCCTGGCAGAGGCCAAAATGTGTTGCATGGAAGAGCAGCTGTAGATTCTCCAGATATTTTAGCCTCATGTACCCTCCCCCTATTTTAAACCACAAATATAGGTCCCTATCTGTTTTTGAACTCTGCCAAGCAAAAACTTTAAGATTTTCAATAATGAACACATGCAACTTTTCATTCCTGCTCTTTGCTGTTGACTTCTGAGGTGGTGTCTTTAGGGTTGCCAACCTCCAGGTAATAGCTGGAGATCTCCTGCTATTACAACTGATCTCCAACCGATAGAAATCAGATTACCTGGAGAAAATGGCCGCTTTGGCCATTGGACTCTATGGCATTGAAGTCCCTCCCCTTCCCAAATCCCACCATCCTCAGGCTCCGCCCCAAAAACCTCCCACCGGTGGCAATGAGGGACCTGGCAACCCTAGATGTCTTGCACAGTTGTGGTCTCCCTGCTTTCACTTTCTCTGCTTCTGTTTCTGGCTGCTATTACTAAGACATTCAATCAGGGGAGAAAAAATGGAAGCCGAGTGGGTGATGAAGCCCTGCTTGATAGACACATCTCAAAATGTTGCTCCAGGCAGGCATTAGAAGCTAAAATCTCTTGAAATGCATTCTGAATTACCCTGAGCATATTTATACAGAGCTCTGTTTCATCACAGGGCATTAACGTACTGACTCAGGGTTTTGATTTGGATCCCCCGCCCCCCGTACAGATATTTCCTGCCTCACAAAGAATAATAATCTGAAAGCTGGTGTCTAAAAGGCTGTTTTGCCAATACCCACTGGTAAGAGAGACTGAAATTCGGTAAGTTACAACTGAATAGTGAGGGTTGGAAAATGACAGGATCTGATCATGGGAAAGAAGAATTATGAAAGTACATAACATGCTGTCAAGCTGCAACTGACTTATGGTGACCCCAGCAAGGGGCTTTCAAGGCAAGGGAGAAGCAGAGGTGGTTTGCCGTTGCCTTCCTCTGCAGAGTCTTCCATGTTCAAATTTTGCTTAGCTTCCAAGATCTGAGGAGATCGGGATATACGACTCCACCTTCCCTCCCAGGAAGAGCTAAGCCAATGCAAATGTTCACGTACCCTAGAAGTTGCCACTAAATTGTGCCTAAAGAGAAAATATGGAGCAAATTCAGTGACCCGTGCTTTGGGCAAAACATCCAAGGGGATTTTAAGGGAAGCAAGAGATTCAGACTAGGATAATTTCTTGTTTGTATGTACACTGTATTTCTTTACCTGGGATACTTTAGAGGACTATCTCAACCTGCCCCAAAATTAAGGTGGAGCGGTAGACTCTGATCTGGAGAACTGGGTTTGATTCCCCACTCCTCCACATGGGCGGCAGAGGCTAATCTGGTGAACCAGATTGGTTTCCCCACTCCTACACACAAAGCCAGCTGGGTGACCTTGGGCAAGTTACAGCTCTGATAGAGCTCTCTCAGCTCCACCTATCTCCCAGGGTGTCTGATGTGGGGAGGGGAAGGGAAGGTGATTGTAAGTCGGTTTGAGTCTCCCTTAAGTGGTAGAGAAAGTCAGCATATAAAAACCAACTCCTCCAACTCCTCCTCCTTCTTCTTTTGGTGGGTAGCCATGTTGGTCTGCAGCAAAGATTGGAGTCCAGTAGCACCTTAAGACTATTAAGCTTTCGAGAGTCAAAGCTCCCTTTGTCACAATTAAGATATTCTCCTTTTAATGTCAAGTGTGAGATGTTTCTCTGTGGGGCACCCTGGTTGTGGCAGGAAGGGAAGCCATCGATAGCTTGGGTCTCTGGGCCCCTAAAAAAGGATCTGCATTTGGATTTTGCCCTTTGGTGTAGCTGTTCCCAGACTGACTGCCAAAAGGACCCAGGCAGCCAAGAATGGAGGCATATGGCTGGGGAAATGTGTGTCTCCTGTACGTATGATGACTCAGCCACCCACTGAGAAATGAGCCCTTTCACAGGAAGTCATGATTAATGACTCCTATGCAAAGGCACGTCCCAGCTTCTGCTGCTACAGAAATAAAAGGCAGGCCACTGGCCTTTTCCAGGGAGTTTGCATAGGCAAGCAGTGCCTTACCCCTGAGGACTTTGCTCTTTCTCTGCCTCATCCTCTTTTCCACCTCCTTGTGCTGCCTTAAGACATTCACAGTGAAATTCCAAGCAATGAAGGGACGTCCTTGCAAGTCCATTGAAGTCATAACAACATAAGAGCATAAGAGGAGTGATGCTGGATCAGACCAAGGCCCATCACATCCAGCATGGCTCACTGTTCACACAGTGGCCAACCGAGGTGCCTCTGGGGAAGCCCAGTAGCCCACAAACAAGACAGCTGCAGCATTATCCTGCCTGTGTCCCACAGCACCTGATATAATATAATATGCTCCTCTGATACTGGAGATAATAGGTATGCATCTTGACTAGTATCCATTTTGACTAGTAGCCATGGATAGCCCTATCCTCCATGAACATGTCCATTCCCCTCTTAAAGCCTTCCAGGTTGCCAGCCATTACCACATCGTGAGGTAGGGAGTTCCACAATTTAACTATGCATTGTGTGAAGAAATACTTCTTTTTATCAGTTTTGAATCTCTCACCCTCCAGCTTCAGCAGATGACCCCGCGTTCAGAAGATGACCACCTGGTGGGCCACTGTGTGAACAGACTGCTGGACTTGATGGGCCTTGGTCTGATCCAGCAGGGCTTCTCTTAGGTTCTTACATTCTAGTATTATGAGAGAGGGAGAAAAGCTTCTCCCTGTCCACTCCCTCCATACCATGCATAACTTTATAGACCTCTATCATGTCTCCCCTTAACTGCCTTCTTTCCATGGTAAATAGCCCTAAGTCAGTGGGCTTAGGATGGTGCAATTCTGCTTACGGTTGAAAACCTTGTGGATTTTCCAAGTATGGCTCTGTGTTCATTTCTGAAATATTGAATGACATGTATGAAGTCAAGTGGAGGACACAGGACAGAAACATTACTCCCCACCACACCCATGTGAGGTAGGCCATGCTGAGGAAGAATGACTTGCCCAAGGTTGCTCAGGTAGCTGCACTGCAATAGTGAATTTCAGCCTCCCAGATCCCACTCTAACCACTATACATGGTCAACAAGTTTGCAAACTTCAGTCCCATCCCTGTTCAGGAATTCCTCCTCTGGTGAAGCTAAGAGAGCTGTGATAGGACTAATGAAAATGTTCAGGAGGATTCTGCACCTCTTTTGAGCAGTCACCAGATTTGGTCTTAAGCTACATTTAACGTGATTTTGGAGGTCTCTCAAGCGTGCCATCCAGGAAATGTTGAGGGAAAGCCAACAGCTTTTCGATAATATACTAGCAAAATTTCTCAGTGGGATTTTGCACATTCCTACTTGACGACAATGGGAGTGTTAATAATTATTCCAAACAAAGCACCAGTCGTGCCTAATAAATTGTATTCAACAATGTAATCCTCCTTTTCAAATTCTTCTCACCTTATATGATTGCTTGGAAATACGAGTACATGGATAAGATTAGTAGAGTGTTTCTGCATCTATTTCCGGTGCAAAATTATTCTTTTCATATTATTTATGAGACGGTTCTGCGATAATGATACTTAAAGAGGTGCATTATATTGGGAGGAAAAGGAGAGGGTGTTCAGTACAATTACTTTGTTTGGAAGGTGTACAACATGACACACAGTTTACCTTTTTCCTAGATATTTTCAATGTCTGTTGAAGTCAAAGTCAGAACTTAGTTTCATTTCAATGGATATTGCTTATGAGAACAATGTTAGCGTGATGTAGAGTGTTCTGTTTTAATCAATTATAGATTTCGAATGGCTTATCGGGGGGAAATCATTATTAAGGACTATTTTGTGCACATTTCAGGAGCAGTTGGCTAGTTGTTTTTTTGCTAGCACAGCTATTACAGTTGCATAAGAGTCATGTGGAATGGTATGGTATAGGCTAGTCTCGTCAGATCTGGAAAGCTAAGCAGGGTTGGTTCTTGGATGGGAGACCATCAAGGAATACATCTTTATAAACGATTTGGATGAAGGAATAGAGGGGATACTTGTTAAATTTGCAGATGATACTAAATTGGGAGGGGTAGCAAATATGGTAGAAGACAGCCAGGATACAGGATGATCATGACAGGCCGGATAATTGGGCTGAAACTAATAAAATGCACTTCAACAAAGATAAATGTTCTGCATTTAGGTAGGAAAAATCAAATGTGTAATTATAGGATGGGGGAGACTGTAGTGTGTCTCAGCTGTAGTGTGTGTGAAAAGGATCTTGGGGTCTGAGTAGACCAAACACTGAACATGAGTCAGCAGGTGATGCGGAAGCTAAAAAGGCAACTGCAATCTTGGGCTGTATCAACAGAAGTATAGTGTCCAGATCACGCAAAGTGATGGTATCGCTTTACTCTGCTCTGGTTAGACATCACCTAGAGTACTGTGTTCAGTTTTGGGCACCACAATTTAAGAAAGATGTAGACAAGCTGGAACGTGTCCAGCGGAGGGCAACAAAGATGGTGAGGGGTCTGGAGACCAAGTCCTAGGGGTCACAGGGTGTGTGTGTGTGGGAGATAGTTGTGAGTTTCCTGCATTGTGCAGGGGGTTGGACTAGATGACCCTGGTGGTCCCTTCCAACTCTATGATTCTATGAAGACAATGCACAAGAAGGCTTCTCTTTCTTCTCATTTGCCTTGAAAACCTCTTGCTGGGATCACCGTAAGTCAGTTGCAACTTGATGGAGCGTGCATACATATAAGAGTCTTTTCCATAAGATCAGGCTGAGAATCTTTTATAAACTATTTTCTTTTTCTTACCCAGCTCTAATGTGCCACAACTGGCTAACATATACATAGGAAGGCTGGTGGTAGAAAGTGCTGTCAGGTCACAGCCAATTTATGAAAACCTGTAGGTCACACCCAACTTATGAAACCCCATAGGGTTTTCAGGGCAAGAGACGTTTGGAGGTGGTTTACCATTGCCTGCCTCCAGGTGGGCTGAGAGAGTTTGGAGAGAACTGTGACTGGCCCAAGGTCACCCAGCAGGCTTCATGTGGAGGAGCAGGGAATCGAACCCAGTTCTCCAGATTAGTGTTGTCCGTTCATAACCACTACACCATGCTGGCTTTCAATAGGAACTAAGTTATGGGGTTCTGGAGTTTCTAAGGTGACTTCAATGGTAGACTCTTATAGAGACCAGTACAATAGTCTATAGAGAGCCAGCGTGCTGTAGTGGTTAAGCGCAATGGTTTGGAGCAGTGGACTGGACTCTAATCTGGAGAACTGGGCTTGATTCCCCATTCCTCCATATGAGCGGCAGACACTAATCTGGTAAAACCAGGTTGGTTTCCCCACTCCTCCACGTGAAGCCAGCTGGGTGACCTTGGGTCAGTCGCCGTTCTCTCCAAACTCTCCGAACCTGGTTCTCCAGATTAGAGGCTGATTCTCTTAACCATATGGTTTTTGTGGGCAAGTCATTTCCGTCAACTTTATTTGCACTGCGTAGAAGTTTCTGCCGGATTCCTTCCAGCCTTGTGTATGAAACTGCTCCACTCTTAAAACTGTCCTTCTGTGTAACGTCATTGGGAAAGGGGGTTTAATTGGTACAAATTACTTCTGAGACCAGTAACAGAAGTTTCTTGCATGGTGCAAAGTATTATTGTGATAAAATGTGCCCAGGAAAAGCCAAACGAGGATTCATTGGAGGATTGCTGGGGCTGTAAAACACAAAGAAAAATGAGATTAAGGTACCTGTCGTCTTCTCTAGTGTGGCATCAAAGAGAGAAGGATGCCCAGAAAGAAAATGAGAGGCTCAAAATGTTAAAAATGAGTGAATAGGGAATGGTGCATGGTACCTACAACCATATATCTATTATATTTTGTAGTGCCCATTGTCTTTGGTGAAGCTTGATCATACTGATTAAGATCATAAGTCTATCTAGCTCAGTTTTTGTTGACTCTCCCTTGCAGTAGCTCCCTAGTCTTCAGAGGTTGTTTATGCATGGGAGTTTTTGCCTGAGGTTCGTTGCTCACTGGACCCACACTTTCCTGTTGGGAATATCCATGCCCCAGCAGTCTCCAAGCTCAAATCAAGTCCCTGCCCCTTTAAATGCTGCTTTGTAATTGGCTTACTTTATAGAGCTTACTGTGAGAGAAAATCACCCCCCAAAACCCAATTGCTGCATAAAAAAGCATTTTAAGAACATGAGGCAAAAAACAGAGTAATCTGAAAGGAGTGGGGGTGGAATCCAAGCCACGGTTTTAAAAAGCCTTTTTTCTACTCAGAAAGAGCTCTAAGGAAGCAGGAAGCATTTGAATCCCCGCCTCTTTACACCCTGCTTTGTAAGAAAGGGTTTCTCACCCTGCTGGGAGAGAAACCAAGCTTGTGTCCCGTGCTTTGCCTTATGCACGGGCATTTCACCTGGGCTGAGCTCAGGGGAGAGGGAAGAATCGGGTTAACAGAGGAACGGGGTCCCAGGATTTGTGAGGGGTGGCAGTGAGGTCATCTCTAATGGAGGGAAAACTCATGCATAACTCCAAGCAACAACCGAGACAGACTGGGAGCAAATGTAAGTGTAAGTACCCATGCATAAACGACCAGATTGAGTCTTTCCTAACCCCTCCTGAGAATCAAACTCCATGTTACATGGAGAATCAATGATTTCCCAGCATTGTAATGTAACCTTTAAAAGCAGATGGAGGTGTGATTTGGATTGGGGCCATGGCAGTGAAGGGGTGGTTAACCCTTTTTATGCATTGTCTTCTCAACAGCCCTGTGAGGTTGGTTAGGTGGAGTGAGAGAGTGAGCTTCCATGGTAGAGTGGGGATTTGACCCTGCATCTCCCTGATCCTAGTCGGACATTCCGTTATATCACTCTGGTTCTCTCACCACTGCTGTTACATGTAGGTGTGCAAAAGACAGGTATGTAGACTTGTCTTTTTCACTACTGATGCTAACAGGAATTACCTGTTAGGCTCCTGGGGAGGGGCCGAGGCTCAGTGGTAGATCATCTGCTTGGCATGCAGAAGGTCCCAGGTTCAATTCCTGGTATCTCCAAATCTCCATCCAGAGCGCATGTTAGCACAGAGGCACTCCTTCCAGCCCTTAACATCAGAAAATTGTTAGCAGAAATGACAGTGGTTGTAAAAAGGCCCCCCATTTCCCCAAGACATAGAGGATCCCAATGTTTAAAGTCATCATGGAAGAGGAGGAGGAGGAGGAGGAAGAAGAGATGTTTTTTATATGCCAACTTTCTCTACCACTTAAGGGAGAATCAAACTGGCTTACAATCACCTTCCCCTCCCCACAACAGTCACTCTGCAAGGTATGTGGGGCTGAGAGAGCTGTGTCTAACCCAAGGTCACCCAGCTGGCTTCATGTGTAGGAGTGGGAAACAAATCCAGTTCACCAGATTAGCCACCTACGCTCATGTGGAGGAGTGGGGAATCAAACCCGGTTCTCCAGATCAGAACCCACTGCTCCAAAGCACTTCTCTTAACCTCTACACTCTGCTGGCTCTCAAGAGGAGGAGGAGGAAGAGGTCCTACCTGAGGTTTGCCAGAATCTGGCGGTTGGCCTGGAGCGAAGTGTCAAAGTGATAACACTTTCCCTGAGCGATGTCATTCCGAATCATTTCTGGCTGCTGTCAGGAGCTGCGTATGTCATTGCTCCAGATTATTACCTACCGAGTATCAAATGCAGATGATCAGCCCCTGCATATCACAGATAATTTGGAGTGTTCAGATGACATCAGGAATCAGCAGGGATAGATTCTTAGGAGGATGGGTGTGTGCGTGCCTTGTGTTTCCGACTCTCTGCCTCTCCCTCCCATATGCCCCGAGCAATCACAGAAGGAAGAAAGACAGGCCTTATCTCACCACTTACTCCTGTGCAGCTGCATCAAGGCTACCAGATAGTCTGTCTCTGCAGAGATTTAGCAGAACAATTTGTTTCTGCCTCGGCTGAGACTTCCTGAGCCTCCCAGTCAAAGCCAGAACACGATCCTGTAACCTGGGGATAAGCAGAGGAGGCCTGGGGAGGGAACCAGGCAAAGCCGCCACCAACTTTACAGATCAGGTCAGAAATAAAAACAGTCTTGCGAACTCAATAAAATTTGGACGGCTACTCCCCCCCCCCTTTCCGGAGAGTCGAGTGCCCTTTATTCGGTGACCTTGGCAACTATCAACACTGCTGGAGATCTTTATTGCTTCCTTTGCGCAAGCTTGAGATGAAATTTTTACTGATGTCATTGGCGTGACGGTTCATTGGAACGATTGGTCAGGGACCGGGTGCCGGGGTGGTGGTCTTGCGTTAGGTGAAGCTGCATGGAGAAGTCATTGGGAAGGGGGTGCCCAGTCTCCTTTGACTGATGTCATCTGGCTAGAGTTGCCAGGTCCCTCTTTGCCACCGGTGGGAGGTTCTTGGAGCGGAGCCTGAGGAAGGCGGGTTTGGGGCGGGGAGGGACTTCAATGCCATAGAGTCCAATTGCCAAAGCGGCCATTTTTCTCCAGGTGAACTGATCTTTATCGGCTGGAGATGAGTTGTAATAGCAGGAGATCTCCAGCTACTACCTGGAGGTTGGCAACCTTGCATCTGGCATCGAGATTGCTGCCATCACATGCTCACGCCCCTGTGCCACCTCCCTCTGCCACCGCTCATTTCTGCCCTGTGTACATACCTTGCCAAGGGCAATGGGCCGTTTAGGGGACAGATGAACCCCAGGCTCTCTGTATTATTCCAGCCTTGTTCCCCATCTGTCTGTCTTCCTGTTCAAAACGGAAAAAAGATAAGAGGCTCCTTTGCATTGGAGGGACCCAGAATCCTTTAACGGAGGATGCGGCAGATATGAAAGAGAGGCACATCCATTGTATCCTTTGGGGACCTAACGCATTGGAACAATTCCCCTTTTAAAATAAGGAACAGATATCTGTCAGTCTTACTCCCTGCCTCTCTGGCAGCAGGACAGCGTCAGCTTATATAGCATTGGCGAGGTTGTTTTTTTTCTCCTTGGGAGCTTTGAAGCCAGCCTGGAGAACCGGTTGCCATTAATTAGCCCACAGTCAGGACTCAGCAGGAATGCCTCTCGAAAAACCCGTTGCCTTCCAAGCGGCAGGGATGGCAAATACAGAGATCAGGTGAGCGCGGGCCGTCTGGCAGCACGGCGGCTTAATGGTGCACCGGGGGGAGCTGTCACTGTCAATCAGCCCAGCTTGAGTCGTCAGAGAGGAGGCGAGTACCACTCTTTTGCACAGGCGGTCGCACGTACCTGTTACCTGGCAGGCACCTGGATGAGCTTCAGGACCCAGCGCTTGATGAGGGATTCACACTGAACTGAGTTCCCCAAGAGCCTCTCTGGGAGAGGAAGAAGAAAGGCCATTCCATTGGTAGCCAGAACAGCACCGCCTCTCCTGGTAGAAGAAGAAGAAGAGCAGTTGGTTTTTATATGCCGACTTTCTCTACCACTTAAGGGAGACTCAAACCAGCTTACAATCACCTTCCCTTCCCCTCCCCACAACAGACACCCTGTGAGGTAGGTGAGGCCGAGAGAGCTCTGACTAGCCCAAGGTCACTCAGCTGGCTTCATGTGTAAGATCCAGTTCACCAGATTAGCCTCCACCGCTCATGTGGAGGAGTGGGGAATCAAACCCAGTTCTCCAGATCAGAGTCCACTGCTCCAAACCACCAATCTTAACCACTACACCCTGCTGGCTCTCTGGTATGCCCCCCCCCCCCAGAGAGCTTTACGCTCAATGAACAACAATTTAGTGGTGGTCCCTGGGTCAAGGAGTATGAGGCTGTCCTTGACGAGGGGCAGGGCTTTTTCAGCACTGGCCCCGGCCTGCTGGAATAGTCTCCCTGAAAGCAGCAGGGCTCTGTGGGACCCAAATTCGTTCCGCAGGCGCAGGGCCTGTAAAATGGAACTGTTCTGCCAGGCTTACAACTGAGGGCAGCCACAGGTTTTTTTCCATTGTCATTGTTGCTGACCTCCCCATCCTCCTCCCCCCAAAAAATTGTTTATGGGGGTTTCACTGCCTGACCAGGTTTTTACTGGCTACTGCTCGTGACTAATGAACCCCATCTTGGTTTATTGTATTGTACTGAGAATGTCGTTTTAAAGTATGTTTTAACTTACGTTTTATGATTATAATGTTGTGACCCACTCTGAGCCCGGCTTGCTGGGAATGAGGATGGGCTACAAGTAGAAAGAAAGAAAGAAAGAAAGAAAGAAAGAAAGAAAGAAAGAAAGAAAGAAAGAAAGAAAGAAAGAAAGAAAGAAAGAAAGAAAGAAAGAAAGAAAGAAAGAAAGAAAGAAAGAGAAAGAAAGAAAGAAAGAAAGAAAGACCCAAAAGGGCATGTGACCACGGAGTGACCCACTGCATTCCATGGCTGAAACACCTCCACACCTTTAACATGATGTTCTGCATGATGCAAGAACCAGCGTGGTGTAGTGGTTAAGGGCAGCAGACTCTAATCTGATGAACCAGGTTGGTTTCCCCACTCCTCCACAGGAAGCCAGCTGGGTGACCTTGGGCCAGTCACAGTTCTCCCAGAACTCTCTCAGCTCCACCTACCTCACAAGGTGTCTGTTGTGGGGAGATGAAGGGAAGGCAACTGTAAGCCAGTCTGGTTCTCCTTAAAAGGCAGAAAAAGTCGACATATAAAAAACAATTCTTCTTCTTCATTAATGTTCTGTGAAAAACCCTCCCCATTGATGTTCATAGATATTTCCACGTTCCTGAACACTGACAATATGTGCTTAGGAGACTTATCTGCGTAAGCAGAGGTATTGTTTTCTCACCAGTAGGCTTTTTTTAAAATAGTTCTTCAATTGCTGTTGTGCATCCCTTATTTCAAATTGTGCTCGAAAAGGCAGATCATTCCCTATTCAAAAGAACAGGCCAGGCTATTAGGCATGGTTGTCCATTCAGATATGCACAAAATGTCTATTGTGCGGATTTATTGGGCTGCTGCTCAATCGTTCCTCATTCAGGAGCAGAGACCTGGAACTGTTCCTCACACATCGTTGCATGGTCAGCTAAAGGGTGCAACATCTTCTGCAGCCGGTTGCGTAGTTTGTGCACCACACATCCACGAAAAACATCTCCAACTCTGGTGCTTGTTCAGATATGTGTGCATGTGGTTTTTGTTTTTTGTTTTTTTGCTTTGGGAGTAGAAAGCCATGCCTTTCTTTCTTTCTTTCTTTCTTTCTTTCTTTCTTTCTTTCTTTCTTTCTTTCTTTCTTTCTTTCTTTCTTTCTTTCTTTCTTTCTTTCTTTCTTTCTTTCTTTCTTTCTTCCCACCCTCAATTCCCGGACAAGCCAGGCTCAGGGCGGGTAACAACAGATAAAATCAGTAACAAACCGATCAGAATATTACGATCACTTAAAATTATTAAAACCAAAACAACCATCTAAATTAATACTAAAATATCAGTTAAATTGTGAAACTCCCTGCCCCAGGATGTGGTGATGGCTGCCAACTTGGAAGGCTTTAAGAGGGGAGTGGAGATGTTCATGGAGGAGGGGGCTATTCATGGCTACTAGTCAAAATGGCTACTAGTCATGATGCATACCTATTCTCTGCAGGATCAGAGGAGCATGCCTGTGATACTAGGTGCTTTGGAAAACAGGCAGGACAATGCTGCTGCAGTTGTCTTGTTTGTGGGCTTCCTAGAGGCACCTGATCGGCTACTGTGTGAACAGACTGCTGGACGATGGGCCTTAGTCTGATCCAGCATGGCCTTTCTTATGTTCTTATGATGCATTAAAATCATGTGGCATCCCTTAACTAGTTTGTATTATAGACAAGGCCTGGGACTCTCAAATTTAGCTGTCACCTCGCTCTGATGACCATGCCAACTTTCTGCTTTAGGGGTTGAAGATCTTTATCTGGATCTCCATGCAGGAAATGCATGCGACAGTGAAAATGATTCCCTTCCTGCCTCGCATGGAAGGGGGGGGGGGAAATAATCTGGTTATTCCTGTGCAGAGGACATAGAAGAAAAGGCTACATACAAAGGAAGTATCTTTGTTAAGAGAAGCAAAACGAGTCATTATAAAACCAACTGGCGCCCACGAAAGAACACCCATCTGGCCCAAAGTAGCTCCTTGAACAACCTCACAGAAGTCCAACGAGAAAGAAAAAAAACACTCAAGAGTGCCAAATGTGCTTCTAATCCCCCTCCCTCCATAGAACCAGAAGAAATGTACTTGGCTGCCAAGCTCCCCTTTGGAATGACACAGCTTTGAGATTTCACCAACAGTTGGCGTGCCGGGCGTCCTAATCAGGACAGGCACCTTAATGTTGCCTTTGTTCCCCACCCCACCCCCTCTTTCTTTTATGCTTTCTTGGACAGATGTGAAAAGGTTGGGGGTTCAAAATTCACCCTTTGATTTGTTTTGTTTCAGATATGATGGGAAAAGTACAGGCCGTTTCCCTTTTTCCTCTGCCTCCTCCTCCTCCTCCGGCCCTGCCAAAGCTGATCAAAATTCACAGCGCTAGCGACATGTAAATGGCATTTCATGCACTTGAAAATGTGAATCCCATCCCCGGTCCCCATGTTCTGTCATGCTTATCAACAGTAAAAGAGAAGCACCCGGCCCTCTTCATGCCAGAAGAGTGATAGGTGATAACATTTTGGAAGGGGAGCGAGCGGCAGTGCCGTTGGGCAAGAATTGATACTCCAAGCAGAGGAGTCAGTTGCTTACTCGTCCCTAGTTTTGCATTTGAGGACAAATTCCATTTGGCTTCAGAGCTGCTTTTCCCAACTCCTCTTTCTTTCTGTTAAGAGCCATAGGATCATAAAAATATAGAGTTGGAAGGGACCACCAGGGTCATCTAGTCCATCCCCCTGCACAATGCAGGAAATTCACAACTACCTCCCCCACACACCCCCAGTGACTTATACTCCATGCCCAAAAGATGGCCAAGATACCCTCCATCTCATGATCTGCCTAAGGTCATAGAATCAGCATTTCTGGCAGATGGCCATCTAGCTTCTGCTTAAAAACCTCCAGGGAAGGAGAGCTCACCACCTCCCAAGGAAGCCTGTTCCACTGAGGAATTGCTCTAACTGTTAGAAAATTATTCCTAATGTCTAGATAGAAACTCTTTTGATTTAATTTCAACCTGTTGGTTCTGGTCTGACCTTCTGGGGCAACAGAAAACAACTTGGCACCATCCTCTAAATGACAGCACTTTAGGTACTTGAAGATGGCTATCATATCACGCCAGCAGAATTAATTCATCTTCTCCCTAGTCTCCCACCACCCTATGCATCTCATCAGCTAACCACAAGATATCCCCTGGGGTGCCACAGGGTTCGGTTCTGGGCCCGGTACTTTTCAATATTTTTTATAAATGATCTGGATGTGGGTGTGGGGGGACTACTCATTAAATTTGCAGATGATCATGACAGCAAATTGGGAGGAGCAGCGAACACGCCAGAAGATAGAGATAGAATTCAACGAGATCTGAACACACTGGGAGAGTGGGCGGATGTGAACAGGATTTAATTCAACAAGGATAAGTGCCGCATTCTACATCTGGGGAACAGAAATGAGGGACATACATACTGGATGGGGGATGCACTTCTGGGCAGCAGTGTGTGTGAACAAGATCTTGGGGTACAGCCAGTGTGACGCAGCAACAAAAAAAGCTAACGTGGTCTTGGGGTGCATCAACAGAGGCATAACATCCAAATCACAAGATTCCATGATTCTAAATATCATGGAATGCAGAATTCAGACGGCGACAATCCGTTGAACTTTCAGGCACTGGGATTGCATCTGGATCATTTCAAAACCCAAAAAGGACAGAGGATTTTGAGGGAAGCAAGCCTGTCTTACTCAATCACAAGGAAGAAATCTTAGGGCAAGTTGCAGGTTATTGTGACGTAGCTCTGCCCTCTGTCTCCCCTCCCGCCTGCCCGTGCTTGGGTGGTTGGCAGAGGTTTGGCCAAGATCACTTCAGAGAAACCAACTGAAGTTGCTTTCCCCCAGCTCCACTAAAAGCAAATGAGCTGAGAATTTGCTGTAAAAACCGGACAGAACTTTATTGGTCAATTAATCAGGGTGTATAATGGGTAAATTAAAGGGAAGAGTCAAGGCAGGCTGCCAGATAGAAAATCGGTATGCGCAAGCAGAAAATGGTACACGGTGCCAGAGCAAGAATGGAAGCCTGTCACCGCTCAGTGCTTCGTTGGACAACACGGTTCACAATGAGGACATGAAGGCATTGTAAGACTCCTCCTGGGTCCCATTGACACACTCCTCAAAGAACTTTCTAGGGAGCTCGCAGAGCCTTTGTCCATCATCTTCAAGACCACTTGGAGGATGGGAGATGTGCCACAAGACTAAAGGTAAAGGTAAAGGTCCCCTGTGCAAGCACCGGGTCATTCCTGACCCATGGGGTGACGTCACATCCCGAAGTTTCCAAGGCAGACTTTGTTTGTGGAGTGGTTTGCCATTGCCTTCCCCAGTCATCTTCCCTTTACCCCCAGCAAGCTGGGTACTCATTTCACTGACCTCGGAAGGAGGGAAGGCTGAGTCAACCTTGAGCCGGCTACCTGAAACCGACTTCCGTCGGGATCGAACTCACGTCGTGAGCAGAGCTTTTGACTGCAGTACTGCAGCTTAACACTCTGAGCCCCGGGCTCCTGCCACAAGACTGGAGGAGCGTAAATCTTATCCCAGTCTTCAAAAAAGGAGGAGGGATGACCCAGGAAACTATCTGTCCCAGGGAAGATATTGGAGCAGATTTTAAAGGGGTCAACCTGAGAGCATCTGAAGGACAACTTGGTGATCCGGGGAAGCCAGCACTGATTTGTTTCTAACAGGTCCAGTCAGAACAACCTGGTTTCCTTCTTTGATCAAGTGAAGAGCTTGCTGGATCATGAGAACACCATCAACATTGTTTACCTTGATTTCAGTAAAGCTTTTGACTCACATGATGTTCTGATAGTTAAGCGGGAGCACTTCAGATTAGACTCTAGGGTCCCATATTGTGGACCCATTGCCATCATTCTGTGGCACACTACTTCTGAACCTAGAGCTTCTACCCTGGTCTGTTTCTGTTCTCATTCCTAGGGTTGCCAGGTCCCTCATCGCCACCGACAGGAGGTTTTTGGGGCGGAGCCTAAGGAGGGCAGGGTTTGGGGAGGGTAGGGACTTCGATGCCATAGAGTCCAATTGCCAAAGCGGCCTTTTTCTCCAGGGGAACTGATCTCTATCGGCTAGAGATCCGTTGTAATATCAGGAGATCTCCAGCTGTTACCTGGAGGTTGGCAGCCCTACTCATCCCAGCCCTTCATCCAGTCCTTGAACCAAGGAGTGTCTGTCCCTTGCTCCCCCCCTCCCTGGGGCATCCTGATAGGGTTGCCAACCTCCAGGTTGTGGATGGAGCTCACCAAGGGTTACAACTGATCTCCCGGCTACAGAGATCAGTTCACCTGAAGAAAATGGCCACTTTTGAAGGTGGACTCTATGGTATTATACCCCATTTAACTCCCTCCCCTCCCCAAACCCCATCCTCCTCATGCTCCACCCCCAAAATGTCCAGGTATTTCCCAATCCAGAGCTGACAACCCTACATCTTGATCTTGACCACTTTTCTAATTCTAAAGGGACTAACTACACCTTGCATTTTCCCCAGGGCTGCCCATGGGTTGGGTCAAAAAGAAACATGTCCTAAGAACATAAGAAAGGCCATGCTGGATCAGACCAATATCCAGCAGTCTGCAGCAGCATTATCCTGCCTGTGTTCCACAGCACCCAATAAAATAGGCATGCTCCTCTGATACTAGAGAGAATAGGTATGCATCATGACTAGTATTCTTTTTTACAAGTAACCATGAATAGCCCTCTCCTCCATGAACATGTCCACTCCCCTCTTAAAATCTTCCAAGTTGGCAGCCATTGCCCCATCCTGGGGCAGGGAGTACCACACTTTAATGATGTGTCATGTGAAGAAATACTTCCTTTTATCTGTTTTGAATCTCTCACCCTCCAGCTTCAGCAGATGGCCCTGCATTCTAGTATTATGAGAGAGAAAAGCTTCTCCCTGTCCACTCTCTCCATACCATGCATACTTTTATAGACCTCTCTCATGCCTTCTTTCCAAGCTAAACAGCCCTGAGTGTTGTAACTGCTCCTTATTGGGCAGTTGCTCTAGTCCCCTGGCATGTGTGGGCCCAATTCAGATTCGGTTTGTGGTACATAACAGAACAGGGTTAGACTTTCCCCACAGACTTTCCCCACATTTCCCTAAATGTCTTACTGGGGGCTCCACATGTATTGATGGGCTATGCACTGTATTTCCCAAGAGTGCCTCTTTGGGGTCATTTCATGCCAGGCAAACAATGCCAGGAAGAAGGTCTAAGTTCCCTGTCCCCATAAGCCATGGTTCTAATCAAATCCGGCCGACATGTCTGGGAAGTGCACAACTCCCAAACAGATCTCATGACCTGATCCAGGAACATCCTTACCTCTGTTTTGTCCCCATCTAACTGCCTTATCCTCTCCTCATCCTAGACTTTGATTCAGTGTGTCAAACTGGATATCTAGCTTTGCAACAGATTTTAATCAGTATTATTTTTATAATGTTCCCATTTTTGTACTTTTGCTGTATTTGTTGGTTGTGGACTGTAATAAATACTTTTCATTTGATTTGAATCAGTACTTAGCTGTGTTTTTATTCTGGTTAAAAATTACTCCTAGACCAGGCCTGAAGGAACCAGAACCTCAGCCAGGCGACATTGGTAACTGTCCAGGTTTAATTATTGCATGTGTCAAGTTTTAGTGGTGTTAGAGGTGCCCCTGATTATTTTGGCATGCCTTGTTTGCAGCTGAGTTTGGTCCTCCTTCAGGGCACGTCGCTCATCAGGTGACGGCTTCCCCTAGCGATGACATCTGCTGGTATCCCTCACACTCGGTATCATTTTACAGGGTGAAAGCGCCTGTTTCCAGGCCAGTCGGCATATCCCGAGGGCTTTATGCATCACTTGATAGGAAGGCAAAGGTGTGTGCCGGTCTCTCTGGAAATGAGAAGAGCCAAAAATGGATTTTGTGCATGCTAAAGGGGAGTTTGAAAGGCGAGGGGGGACTTTCCTGCCCTCTTGCAACACATTTTCATCAGGGGTAGCAAATTGGTATGTTTTTTTTTAAGATGGTTTCACACAAGCTTCAGAATTTCCTTCCTCAAAGTGTGCATGCAGAATAGTTAAATCCGGTATTTTCTTTTCCAGGTGGGTAGATCTGGAAAGTATTCAAGAAGTGAAGATTACAGGCAGACAATAGCTCCCTAAACCCCCACCCCCCAAGAGTGGTTTGAAAGAAGGATCACATTTGCTTCCATTAAACAAGGTTTTTGTTGTTTTGTTTAGTTTTCTAAACCAGTTGGACCAGTGGCACCAGCGGGATTAATGTGGACATTCGGAGCCAAACTGGATGATGCATCTGACCTGAGATGGGCTGGGGGTTCCCTGGCCTGAGTTGCAATCACATTGAACACCAGGGAATGAATGTTCCCAAGCCCTTGGGGGCCCAGTTTGGCTCGGAAGCATGCCATGAAGAAGGAGCTTCAGCCTTCCCTCCCGTGCTGTTTTCTCGAGCCAAAATGGTTATGTGTATGTGTGTGTCTGGGGGACTGTTTGCCCCATGTTGAGCCCCTCCTCTCCCTGCACTGTGGCACTCCCAAGCCAAATTGAGCCCTGGAGAGCATGGGACATTTAGTTTCCAGATGTTATGCTTGACAGCAAGTCAGATTAGGGTGTCACACGGATCATCTAGTTTGGCCCTCAGATGCCACTATGGGAAGTAGACAACTCTGCCCTCTGCATTCCAGACCTTGTGGGGCAGCTCACCACTGCACACCCACCCCTCAACAAGTCCTTTTAGCCCTTTAAAGGCTTCCCCCCTTTTCCTTCCTGAGCCATATTGTACCATTGCAGCTTCACTTAGCTCAGCAGGGAAGGGCAAGGGTGGGTTCTGGGCTCTTGAGGGTCCTAACAAGATTGCAGACATGCTTGCGCATTTGCATGTGTGCAGTGGTAGAAAAGGGGGAGGAACAGCGGCAGGGGGGTGGCAGCAGGACTGAGCAGCGCACGAATGGGTGTGTGTGTGTGTGGATGTCATTCCTACCCATTCCCTGGATGCTACCTGATGTTCCTGTGAAGGGATGGTAGTATATTTTGAGAGCCAGCATAGTATAGTGGTTAAGAGTGGCAGTTTGGAGTGGTGGAGTTTGATCTGGAGAACCGGATTTGATTCCCTACTCCTCCACATGAGTGGCAGAGGCTAATCCTCCTACACACGAAGCCAGCTGGGTGCCCTTGGGCTAGTCACACTTTCTCAGCCCCACCTACCTCACAGTGTGTCTGTTGCGGGGAGGGGAAGGGAAGGTGATTGTGAGCTGTGGACGATCTCCTCCACTCTCCCCCCAATTTTCTGTGTCTGTTGCCTTGGTTCTGTTTTGTCCCTAAGCAGCATGCTAAGAATCATTGTGATGGCAAGAAGTCTCATTACGGAGCACAGTGTGTTCTCCTGCCCTCCTGTAAGCATATAAAAACCAACTCTCCTCCTCCTCCTCTTCTTCTTCCCGTGGGAACTGCCTAAGATCTGATATTTTCCCCTCTGTCGTGAAACTCACATGGTAAACCCTGGCTGGACCAGTCACTCTCTTTAAACTTAACAGGGTGGTTGTGAGGATAAAAGAGGGAAGGGAGGGCCCCACATGAGGGAGGAAGGCAGTAAATGTGTGAGACAGACAGAACTGTGTTTCTTCCTATACCTCCTTGCGTCTTTCACAGCTATGGCGATGTGTAGAAATGCAGTAAAGTAGCATTTTCAGGCAGGGACATGCGTCGATAGGGAAAGCTTCCCGTGTTAAACGTCTTGTCATGAGCAGCCCTGCCATTCAATAGGGAGCGACGCTGCCGTTTCAGCCCAGGCATGCATGGAAGTCATTAAGGCATCACATCCTGAGCGTCGCCATCAAGTGCACAATCTCCTCCGCTCTCCCCCCAATTTTCTGTGTCTGTTGCATTGGTTCTGTTTTGTCCCTAAGCAGCATGCGAAGAATCATTGTGTTGGCAAGAAGTCTCATTACGGAGCACAGTGTGTTCTCCTGCCCTCTTGTACCGTGTTGCGTATGGACAGGCCCACCCGCTGGGAACCTCCCGCGGAGAGGAAGCTGCCCTGGCACCAGATTTTGAGGCGGCTTATAGCTTCAGCAAGCATTTTGCTGTTAATGAACATGCTCGCTTCTCCTGGAGAGGTTTAGAGAGCCGTAATCGCACCCTGCGGCTGCGCGCTGGGGTCTAAACCTTGAAGATGGCTGAGCTCAGGGACTGAATGGAGGACGTCCTGTGACATGTTTTTGAAGATGCGACCACACTTATGCTATATGGAACCTTTTGAAGCATAATAACTTAGATATAAACAATGAGGCCCCTGTGATAAAGTGGTCAGAGTACAGGGCTGCTAAGCCCCTCTTTGCCACCGGCAGGAGGTTTTTGGAGCAGAGCCTGATGAGCGGGGGGTTTGGGGAGGGGGGGACTTCAGTGCCATAGAGTCCAATTGCCAAAGTGGCCATTTTCTCCAGGGGAATTGATCTCTATCGGCTGGAGATTAGTTGTAATAACAGGAGATCTTCAGCCACCACCTTGAGGTTAGCAACCTTATCAGAGTAGTGAATTCAGACTAGGGAAAACTAGGTTCAGATCCCTGCTCAGATCTTGAAGATTTCTAGATGACTTTGGGTCAGTCCTTCTCCATCAGTGTAATCTACCTTACAAGGTATCGTGAGTAGGGAAAAAAATGAGAGTACTTCATCCATGTATGCTACACTGAGCGCTTTGGAGGAAAGGTGAGATAAAAGTGTGATTAATGATTTTTGCCTTATTCTTGGTCTTGCCTTTGGGCTAAGTTTTCCAAACGTCATCTTTGTTTTGAATTTGAGAGGTAAATAAAAGGGCAA
This sequence comes from Euleptes europaea, assembly GCF_029931775.1. Lineage (NCBI taxonomy): Eukaryota > Metazoa > Chordata > Lepidosauria > Squamata > Sphaerodactylidae > Euleptes > Euleptes europaea. Next base: position 10,765,137 of record NC_079325.1, on the reverse strand, counting down.
CAAATGGACAGAAGCATTGAGTTGCACGCTGGTAAAGAAATTCCGTAGACCCGGGTGTTTCATCCAAGTTTATGTTGCAATTCAAAATCCATTGCAAATCTTAAGCCTGCATTTTTCAAACTCAACAAAATCTACTTGATGCACCGTGACCTCACATCAAAGAGGATGTGGACAGAATAGAGCGGGTGCAGAGGAGAGCGACGAGGATGATCAGGGGCCTGGAGACCGAGCCCCATGAGGAAAGGCTGAGGGACTTGGGAAATTTTAGTCTGGAGAAGAGGAGGTTGAGGGGAAACATGGTTGTGCTCTTTAAGTATTTGAAAGGGCTGTCAGTTAGAGGAGGGCAGGGAGCTGTTCCTGTTGGCAGCAGAGGATAGGACTTGCAATAATGGGTTTAAATTACAGGCAGAAAGGTACCAGCTGGATATTAGGATTTATTTATTTTTACAGTAAGAGCAGTTCAACAGTGGAATCAGCTCCCTACGGAGGTGGCCTAGGAGAGCTTTGCCCTGACCTGGGTGACCCAGGCTATCCTCATCTCGTCACATCTTGGAAGCTAAGCAGGGTCGGCACTGGTTAGTATTTAGATGGGAGACCAACAAGGAATTCTAGGGCCTCTGTGCATAGGAAGGCAATGACAAACCACCCTGCTAGTCTCTTATCTTGAAAACCGTATGAGATCGCCATAAGTCAACTGTGACTTGACAGCTCTTTACACACACACATACACACATGCACAGGAAGGCTTCAGATATGCTGTGTTCAGTCTTCATGGCCCTTGTGCTCCAACTGTATGTGGTGTCTACACACTATACCCATGTGGGATGTGCAAATGTGAACAGCATGCAGCTTCCCTGAAGTTCCCAGAGGCAGAACTCTTGAGATTGTGATGAGTTCTCTTGATCCAATTAGGCAGGGCTCTGTCAGGGGCTCAACCGCTGATCCGCTGCCGGTTTTGGTTCTTTCCAGCCTAGGCATGTTTTAAAAGCAGATTGCTGTTGTGAATAGGTGAAGAATGTTTCTGTTCCAGCATGTGTACATATGAACACATGAAGCTGCCTTATACTGAATCAGACCCTTGGTCCATCAAAGTCAGTATTGTCTACTCAGACTGGCAGCAGCTCTCCAGGGTCTCAGGCGGAGGTCTTTCACATCACCTGCCTGCCTAGTCCCTTTAACTGGAGATGCTGGAGATTGAACCTGGGACCTTCTGCATGCCAAGCAGATTCTGTGCCACTGAGCCACAGTTTTGCAATGGATTTTGCAATGGATTTGGAATGGATTTTGAATTGCAACATAAACCTGGCTGTTTGTCCATTACTATCCATGCCATGCAGACATGTCCTGAAGCCCATTCACGATCTCTTCCCTTAATGGAAGCTGGATTCTAGACAATAGTCCCCAAAGTCCATCTGTCAAGCGCAGGGAGGCACTTAATGGCTGCCGAGTGCCTGCCACAATGATACATTGAACCGCAGCTAGTTTCTATGTAGGTTTTTTAAATGGATCACACTCACATTTTTCGTGTGTGGGGGGCAGCTGTTCTTGTTGCTGTGCTGCTGTCCTGTGACCTCTCTTTATCCAGAGGTGTTCTTGTCTCATTTTAAAAAAAATTCTTGCCTGTTTCTATGGTAAACCTGCAATCGTTTGGACGAGGTATTCAAGAAGGAATGTGGGGTATTGTATTGTGGTTCTGCCAGTAACCTTAAAAAGACACCAGTTTCCAGATTGTTTTTCATAACTGAAGTTATTTTAAAAAACTTACATTTAGCTTCTTCTTCTTTTTTTAAAAAAAAATGAAATTTGTGGTTTGCACAAAATAGTCATGCTTCTTTGTATTTCCCTGTACCACTACTGGCGTTTGCCGTCATGGCTGCCATGTTTTACTTCCACCCTCCCTTCTTCAGTGGGCCTACCTCCTTGTGGCTGCGACTCATTTGTCCCCTCCCTTTGTGCCACCTCTCTTCTGCCACTCAGTGGAAGAGAGGGAATAGGGGTAGCCGGTGTAGGTGAGGAGGCAGTACATGAAAAGGGGAGATTCGGAAGGGACAAGGGTAGCTGTGGGCACCCTGTTGGGGTTTGTGCCGCACAGAACTGGCTTCTGACCCTCTTCCTGCCTGATGCCCTGATAGACTCAGTGCCAACCATAACTGGTGTTCTTCATGTCCTCTCCCCTCTTCCAGGTAGTGCAGTTTATGACCTGACAGCATTTCCCTGCCCCTGTCATGGTCAGCCAATTATGGAGTGATGTAGTGGTTAAGAGCGGTGGACACTAATCTGGAGAACCGGGTTTGATTCTTCACTCCTCTGCATGAGCGGCGGCCTCTAATCTGGTGAACCGGGCTGGTTTCCCGACTCCTACACATGAAGCCAGATGGGTGACCTTGGGCTAGTCACAGTTCTCTTAGAGCTCTCTCAGCCCCACCTACCTTACAAGGTGCCTGTTGTGGGGAGAGGAAGGGAAGGAAATTGTAATCTGGCTTGATTCTCTTTAAAAGGTAGAGAAAATTGGCATATAAAAACCAACTCTTCTTCTTCTTCTTAGGAGAGGAGCAGCACAGTAATGTTACATCATCCACTGTGTTATGGTATATCATCTGTCAGGGCAGGGAGACATATACAGTGGTGACCATTTCATAATGCTCAGTTCTAATCCTAAATGACCCATTGGTTTGTTTCCAGTTTATATTCGCTTCTTACTGCCATTTTCTTCAGGTGAGCAGATCTCTGTCGCCTGGAGATCAGTTGTAATAGCAGGAGATCTCCAGCTAGTACCTGGAGGTTGGCAATCCTAGGTGGATTAAATGTCCGCTTTGGCCATTGGGCTCTATGGCATTAAAGTCCCTCCCCTCTCCAAACCCCATCCTTTTCAGGAAGAGTGACCTGGCAACCCTATTCCTTGTGCCCATTCTTCCTCAAACCAAACAGCTAGTCCAGGCTTTCTTCCACATGATTGGACCAGCTGGTGCTTCAGAAGAGCCCAGGAGTCATTACCTTTTTGTCTGGAGGCAGAACCAATTCAGAAACAACTCCCTCCATTGTAGGAGGACACTTGGCATGCAGTCAAGTTCTTATGTTCTTATGTCTCCCAGTATTTTGTGGTCGGGCCCCGGGCCACATGGCAGCCCTTTTGAGATTTACCCTGGTCTTTATAGCAGCCCTTTTCTGATAGTGCTAGGGTTTCTAGCCACTGGTTGGCAACTGGTGGGAGTCAGGGGGGGCACTGTCACTGATCTAGTATCTATGAATTATTGGATACCCTGTGGTAACATCCTAGAATTTCTGGTGATGCTTAGAGAGGACTGACATCACTTCCCGTTTTCCACCGGATGTGATGTCATGAGGTTGCTGATGGTGTCCCCCCCATTATTTTTCTCCCACCAGCTGCAGATACAGTGGCAGGTAAAAGGAGCTGACAAGAAACTGGCAGTCCTGGATGGTGCCTGAGGGTTGCCAGCCTCCAGGTACTAGCTGGAGATCTCCTGCTATTCCAACTGATCTCCAGCCGACAGAGATCAGTTCCCCTGGAGGAAATGGCCGCTTTGGCCATTGGACTCTATGGCATTGAAGTCCCTCCCCTGCCCAAACCCCGCCCTCCTCAGGCTCCTCCCCAAAAATCTCCCGCCGGTGGTGAAGAGGGACCTGCCAACCTATAGTGTGTACGCCCCGTTCTCAAAATACAGAAAGTGCACCCAGGCATAACAAGATCAGAGAGCTCTGGTTTAGGAATGATCTCCTAAATTGTGTTCCTTCCCCCACCCTTAGATCTTTAAGGAGAGCTGTTTCTCTGTATCTCAGCTTTTATAGAAATGAGAAATGCAAAAGAGCGGAGCCGCATCTCTCTGGGATACCCACCCTGTGGACTGTGTTTTTTTTGTTTTTTAAAAAAACTGGTTAAACCCACCTTTTGGAACACATTTAGCGCATGCGGAAAACAAATGGGTCTAGTTTCTATTCCTGCTACTGCTCTTATGGATGTCTTCATATATGGTTCTATAACTGTGTCTTAATCGCCGCTGTTAGTATTTGAAACAGTTTTATTGCTGCGATTTTATTGGCGTTTTAATATGTTGTTCTCTGCTTGGTGTGTCGTTTCAATGGCAGATAATGTGGCACGGAAATTTATAGGAATAAATAAATTGCCGGGATCTGCATCGTGCCCTGTTTGGGCTGGAGGGAAGCAGTTCAGACAACTGCGTGTGCAGAAGTGGCCAGAAGAAAGGCAGGTACGGTCCCTTCAGAACAGAAATCTTCAAAGATGCCTTTCCCTGGTATTTTGGGCTACCGCTGGTTTAATAATCCAGCACAGCCAGTCAGCATGAGACGAGCCTCTGAGTCATGTGCGCCAAAATCACCAGGAGGGTTTATTTGACTAAAATATGCCATTGATTTGTTTGGGTTGCATGGAGTTGTGCGGCCTTGTTAAGTCAATGCAAGTCGAGCTTTTTTGTGGTTGGTTTTTTTTTTTTTTTTGTATACACAACAATTATCGTGTTACAATACGTTATATAATTTAGTGAGCGTGTGTGTTTGATCGGAGGAAGAATTGATTTTGCAGCTGGGAGAGAGCAGGTGGTCAAAATGCAGAGGGCTTGAAGTGAGTGTAGCAATTTGGATACGTTGGATATGCTCAGATATGTTGACATTTCTCAAAACATTTTGGAAGGGCAAGTATAAGGAAACTTGCCCCTATACGCCCACTTGGCCATGTCCTGGCATTAAATGTTTGGCGCGCTTAACCTGCAAGAGCAAGCATGCAGATCCAAACCACAATTGTTGAACACGTGAACACATGAAGTTGCCTTATACTGAATCAGATCCTTGGTCCATCAAAATCAGTATTGTCTACTCAGACCAGCAGCGGCTCTCCAGGGTCTCAGGCAGAGGTATTTCACATCACCATCTTGCCTAGTCCCTTTAACTGGAGATGCTGGGGATTGAACTGGGGACCTTCTGCATGCCAAGCAGATGCTGTACCACTAGGGTTGCCAACCTCCAGGTAATAGCTGGAGATCTCCTGCTATTACAACTGATCTCCAGCCAATAGAGATCAGGTCACCTGGAGAAAATGGTGGCTTTGGCAATTGGACTCTATGGCATTGAAGCCTCTCCCCTCCTCAAACCCCATCCTCCTCAGCCCCCACCCTAAAAACCTCCCACCAGTGGCAAAGAGGGACCTGGCAACCCTATGTGCCACTGAGCCATAGCCCCTCCCCAATTGTTCACTGTGTGCCTGTCATTCGTTAGTTGGATTAATTGCATGCCCTGCCCTGGATGGCCCAGGCTGGCCAGTCTCCTCAGATCTCACAAGCTAAGCAGGTTTGGGCCTGGTTAGTACTTGGATGGGAGACCACCAACGTCAAGGGTTGCTACGCAGAGGCAGGCAATGGCAAACCACCTCTGGTCATCTCTTGCCTTGAACACTCTACAAGGTCGCCATGAGTTGGCTAGGACTTGACTGCACTTTCCACCAATTTTACGTCCTCTTTTCCATTGAAAACTGCAGTTCAATCCTATGCAGACGTGATAAGGTGCAGATTGATTTTTGCTCTACTTAGAAGGGTATAACTTCGTTTAGCCCTGACTCTTCCCAGGTTAACTACAAAAGATCCTTGTGCTGTTTTTGTATGCCCAATGCTTTGTCTCTAGCCTGGTGGTTAGGACCTAGCATGACAATCAGAGGGGTACAATGCTAAGTGGAAAGGGGAGATGTATCAGCTCTCACCAGGAGTGGAAGACCTAGCTTTCATTTCCTCATGTGCTTGTCTTGTCTGTTATAATACAGCACAGAATCCTGAAGCCAACAGTACAGCATACACATTCCTGCAGAAAGGAGAGTAGAAAACATTTTTACAATGGCCTCCTTGGTCTTAGTTTTAGCATTGTGTAATGAATAGGGACGCCGTACAGTACGTTCTTGTTCTGTCGACGCATGGCATTCAAGGGTACTCTGCTGTTTTGTGGCGCTGGAAATCTCTGCGTTGTTTTGTGTTCATGCTTTTCATGTGTGCGGGTATGTGCTTCCTTTGAAAGTGCGGGGCCAAAGTGGTGACTCACTGGGAGTGTAAGCTAGCAAAGCAACTCTTGAAAATATGCGCATATTTCACTGCCCCATTGTACAGGGAAAGGAACTAGAGAGAAGGTTTTGTATAATATACCCCCCTCCCATTCATTCCAGCTGTCTGTCTGTCACAACATAGGAGGGGAAATAGTCAGTCTCCTATTTTACAGGAATTTTCTCCCTTTCCCATAATACTAGGATGAAGTTGATGGGCAGTAGATTCAGAACAAACAAAGCCAAGTACTTCATGCACTCCATTAATTCTCTGCTTCAGGGAGTCATTACAGTTTGAATAAGAGAAGGGTCAAATCCATAGTGGGTGGGTCTACAAACACCGAAAGCTAAATGAAACTTCCTGTACTGAGGAGGTATATCTCTGAACACCAAAGGCTGTGAGAAAGCAAAATGAAAACACTTTTTCTTTTATGTCATGTCTATGAGCAGATTGGACTGACTCTATAAAGGAAGCCACGGCTCTCGGTTTGCAAGGCCCAAGCTAGGCTCTTAACAAAAAACATTTTGGAGGACATTGATTCATAGGGTCACCATGAATCGGAAGCAACCTGACAGCACTTAACACACGTGAGCAGATCTGCAGTTTGAGCTTGGGAGATACTCTTCAGTTGACCTATTCTCTATGAGTATCTCCTCCTGGATTGGCTGGCTGCATACGGATTGGTTGTGGGATGTCACCCCATCTGTTGTCCATCCCTGTAGCATCCCTTTCCACATTTGGAATGATCTGTGTTTCAGTTTTATTCCTCCTTCATTCTGGTTTAATTAGACGTTCTAAAATCAATCCCAGAAGCAGAACACGCAGCCTGTCCAACTGTTTATAGTTCATTCTGTTTATTTGCATCTTTCCCTCTCTGCATTGCTGATGCTTGTGGATACATGGTAGAGGAAAGGGCCATCAAGTCATAGCCAACTTATGGTGACCCCATAGGGTTTTCAAGGCAAGAGACGTTCAGGGGTTGTTTTGCCATTGACTTCCTCTGCATAGCGCCCCTGGACTTTCTTGGTGGTCTCCCATCCCAGTGCTAGCCAGGGCTGGCCCGGCTTGGTTTCTGAGGTCTGACGAGAATATCTCCTGGTATTACAACTGATCTCCAGCCAATAGAGATCAGTTCACCTGGAGAAAATGGCCGCTTTGGCAATTGGACTCTATGGCATTGAAGTCCCTCCCTTCCCCAAACCCCACCCTCCTCAGGCTCTGCCCCAAAAACCTCCTGCCGGTGGCGAAGAGGGACCTGCCAACCCTAGCCACAATTCTTCCAATACCTCTATTGCATCGCTATTGGGAAATGTCAAATGTCTTTCATTTCACAGTGCTGTGGCGCTGAAAGAAACGTGTCTGCCTCTACACGCACACGCCTTATTGGATGGACTTCACTTCCACTAAACTCGGCCTTTGTCACACAGGTGTGCGCTTTATCAGTGTAACAGAGTGTGTTCTAATTGGTTAAGAAGCAGCCCTGAAATGTCACTGGAAGATTTATCTCTCTGAGCAACTTCGCCAGGTGCTCATTTCAATGTGGGCCACTGGGTAATGGCTTGTAAAGCAAAACAATCCAGGATCTCTCAGGTGATCTTCACCTCACTTTCCCTTCTCTCTCACTCTCTCTCTGCACTCTCTTGAATGCTAAAGGATGCACAGGGAACACAACTATAAGCTGTACCCCCCCTCCCATTTTTAATGGAAATAAAATACTCCTGGTTGCATCCTGCCAGTGAGCTGATGGGAATTGTCTCTGTAGGTTGCTTGCTGACCGGGATTTCATCGCAGTGTCTGATGACGGGAACTTTGATTCTCAAAAGCTCATACTCTGGAATTCTTGTTGGTCTTTAAGGTGCCGCTGGGACTCTCAAAACTTGCTCTTAAAAGGATTTGGCTGTGTAGGAGAGAGAGCGAAAATGATCTCCACCACCATGCACCTTTATTTCAAGGTTGGCAGGTTTATCCTTGAATGCAAGCAAAGCACAATCTCCGTGTTCAGAAGCATTTCCCGGATCCTGGCGGAAAGCAGCAGGGGCTGATAATATCCATCTTGCCCTGATTCCGAGTTGCAGTTAGCCCCAGTTAGTTGCTGTCACAGGTAGCAATGAACAGACTCTCCTGGGCTCCGTTTGGAAGGGGCCCAGTTTGGAGAGACTCAAAATGAGTTAATTTGTGCTCCTTTCAAAGCAGGCTTGAATTCAGCTCACTTAAGCTTGGCCTCATTCCAAGCTGAAATCCTCTGTGATGGAAACGGGGCTGTTCCAGCTCTGGGAGGCCTCTTCCTAGCCCTTCCCAAAGTCCCTCCGCTACCATCCCTTTCCTTTTCCCTTTCACTTGCCTAGTGGGTACAGCACAATGTGTCACAAGGAGGAACATTACCACACAGCCTCCTGCATAAGCTTTTCTACACCGCATAGGGTTGCCAGGTACCTTACCTCCTCCAGCGGGAGGCTCTTCTTGTTAAGTTCAAGCGCACATGCGCCAATGTGCACGTGTCACTTTCGGTTCTAAACTGGAAGTGCCGCATCACAAAGGCCCTTTACCACTCAAACTAAGAGGTAAAAGTCCCCTTGCGAGGTGGAACTTCCAGTTCTAAACTTAATGCACTTCCGGCATCTAATCTGGAAGTGACGCACGTGATATGCACACGCACATGCACATCTGCCCGCCGACCCTCAGGTGGTCAGCGGGCAGAGGGGGAAATTGCTGGCGGGTTACCCGCCACCAGCAGGCCCCTGGCAACCCTAACACTGCACCAGCACCTGAGCTCAAAGCAGGGTTGCCAGCTCTGGGTTGGGAAATACCTGGAGATTTTGGAGGCGGAGCTTGAGGAAGGTGGGGTTTGGGGGAGAGGAGGGACTTCAATTGCCAAAGTGGCCATTTTCTCCAGGTGAACTGATCTCTATTGGCTGGAGATCTTTTTTAATAGCAGGAGATCGCCAGCTACCACCTGGAGGTTGGCAACTCTAGCTCAAAGACTCATGGAAGACAGTATTTCGAAGGATCCTGATGGCCTAGTACAGGTCACAAGGATCCCTGGGATTTGCATTGACCATGCATCCTTGTGTGCAGGACATCGCTATAGCAATAACAAAGGGACCCCCCCCCCCTTGCACAGCAAAACCTGCCTGGCACAATGTTGCCCACCAAATTTAGATGGAAAACATGGGGGGGGTAGTGGTTAAGAGCAGTGGACGCTGATCTGGAGAACCGGGTTCGTTTCCCTACTCCTCCACATGAAGCCTGCTGGGTGACCTTGGGCTAGTCACTAGGGTCGCCAACCTCCAGGTACTAGCTGGAGATCTCCTGCTATTAGAACTGATCTCCAGCCGATAGAAATCAGTTCACCTGGAGAAAATGGCTGCTTTGGCCATTGGACTCTATGGCATTGAAGTCTCTCCCCTCCCTAAACCCCGCCCTGCTCAGGCTCCACCCCAAAAACCTCCTGCCAGTAGCAAAGAGGGACCTGGCAATCATACTAATCACAGCCCTCTCAGAACTCTCAGCCCCACCTACCTGTTGTGGGGAGGGGAAGGGAAGGTGATTGTAAGATGCTTTGAGACTCCTTCAAGGTAGAGAAAAGCAGGATATAAAAACCAACTCTTCCTTTATTCTTCTTCTACATCAGGAAGGGCTGATACCATGGTGAGCCCATTACAAGCTGGGTCTGAATTCTGGAGATTTGGACTCAGATCACAATGGGCCTCAGGGATTTTGATGTGGGTTCTAAACCTTTCCCCACTTCTGGATTGCGGCACCGTCCTTAATCCTGATATGATCCCTTCTTCTTCTTCTTCGCCACCTCTCCAGAGACCCTGTTGAGGCGACTTGCAAAGTAGAATACAACAAAATAATTCAAAATGACATGAAGATTTATTGGTTGCCTTTGGTTCAGGATGAGTGGCCTGTGTGGAAGTCCTTCAAAATTACCTTGCACTTTTGGAGTTAGATGGGAGTTCAGTATTATAACTTTATCTTCCTGTGGATTGCATACTCAGGTCGCCTGCATATAGGGTTGCCAACTGCCAGGTAGTAGCAGGAGATCTCCTGCTAATTCAACTGATCTCCAGCTGATAGAGATCAGAGCACCTGGAGAAAAATGGCCGCTTTGGCAATTGAACTCTATGGCATCTAGATGGCCATCTGTCAGCAATGCTGATTCTGTGACCTTAGGCAGATGATGAGAGGGAGGGCATCTTGGCCATCTTCTGGTCACTACAGGTGTGGAGGGGGGAGGTAGTTGTGAATTTCCTGCATTGTGCAAAGGGTTGGACTTGATGGCCCTGGTGGTCCCTTCCAACTCTATGATTCTATGCATTGAAGTCCCTTCCCTCCCCAAACCCCGCCCTCTTCAGGCTCCACCCCCAAAATCTCCCGCCAGTTGAGAAGAGGGACCTGGCAACCCTACCTGCATGATTAGTTCCAGCACCAATGCCCTGAGATGCAGCTATTGGCATCGATATGAAAACCAAGTGTGGAATCCATGCGGTTGCTACTTACATGATTGCCACAATCTAGCGCCCAGGCACCACAGCTGTGAAAGCTAATGTATCATGGTGAACTAACAGAGAGAGAAGTCCTTGGTTCCGATTCTACCTCTGCCACCAACTTAAGTGTCGTTAGCCAAGGGTCTGGTGTGCATAACAGCGATGTGGGAATAATTCCAAGCTATCTTGTTGAATGGATTGTTGAGCTGTTTTATAATGTGCAGTGCTCCAAATATTGTTGTCTAATTTGGGATGGAGGCAAACACGTCCCCCAGGCCCTGCATAAGTCAAACCCCGAGTCTTTGTTTCAGAGGTGAGTGATTCCTTTCTCCTCTGCAGGCTGAAAAGGGAAATCAGTATTTGTATTGCCCTCTGGCTGTCGCCTCCTCCACCCCATCCTAGCACCCCTTTCCTCAAAGGTCCACCTTGGTGTCAAATACAGGATTTTTTTTAAAAAATGCACATTTTGCAATGGGTTACTATATACTCATGAGCAGCAACATCTTTCTTTTAGCTGCCTTTTGGAAAGGTGCCAACTTTCTTGAAACGGCATACAGAAATGTGTCCACTCAGACCTAGTTCCAGGGCTGGGCATTATCTGCTTTCCCCTCCATACTTCTAGCAGTGACGTATCCCTTCTTTCAGTTGGCCTTGATTTAGGCAATTGTGAGCTAGCAAGGTTTCACTGAAGTTGTAGTATGCAATCAATGACTTTTTTTGTCAAATGAGAGAGGTTTTTTTTGTGTTTTTTTAATTCTCCCCTTCTCCAAGCTCGACAACAATATTGATCTTCCTGGTCAGTTACATAAAGCTCATCTGCATTAATCTGATTTAATGAGGATTTAGCTGGCGTCGGAGCCAACCTGTTGCCATTCTAATCTTGTTTCGGCAACACACGGCTGCTTTTTAAGTACCACTTTTTCATTCTCTTCTCCCACCTTCCCCATACGGAATCCATTTCCACCAGATGACTTTAATAGCTGCGTTGTTCTGGTTTTTGTCCCTCCCTTTCCCCCAACCACAAAGCAATCCATGTCTGGGAGGTTGTCCGTGAGATTGACTGAACCATGAACCACAAAGCCCACAGAACCTTGCAAATCTCATTTAAAAAGCCAGGTTTGCTCTGTTATCTAAGCAATGGCAAAATGCCAGATAGGCTCTGTGTGTATTGTAGGGTTGCTAACTCTAGGTTGGAAAATTCCTGGAGATTTCAGAGTGGAGCCTGGAGAGGGGAGGGACCTCAGCAGGGCATAATGCCATAGTCTACCCTCCAAAGCAGTCATTTTATCCAGGGGAACTAATACGTGTAGTCTGGAGATCAGTTGTAATTCCAGGAGATGTATTTGCTTGTTTATTTACATTACTTATAGTCCGCCTTTCTCACTGGGACTCAAGGTGGATTACACAGAGTGAGTCAATACAATTGACAGGATATTGCAGAGCTGAAGAAGGTGCAGAAAAGAGCAACCAAAATGATCAGGGGGCTGGAGCAACTGCCCTATGAGGAGCAGTTAAAACCCTTAAGGCTGTTTAGCTTGGAAAGAAGGCGGTTAAGGGGAGACATGATAGAGGTATATAAAATTATGCATGGTATGGAGAGAGTGGACAGGGAGAAGCTTTTCTCCCTCTCTCATATTACTAGAACGCTGGGTCATCTGCTGAAGCTGGAGGGTGAGAGATTCAAAACAGATAAAAGGAAGTATTTCTTCACACAACGTATAGTGAAATTGTGGGACTCCCTGCCCCAGGATGTGGTGATGGCTGCCAAGTTGGAAGGCTTGAAGAGGGGAGTGGACATGTTCATGGAGGAGAGGGCTATCCATGGCTACTAGTCAAAATGAATACTAGTCATGATGCATGCCTATTCTCTCCAGTATCCAAGGAGCATGCCTGTTATATTAGGTGCTGTGGACAATGCTGCTGCAGTCGACTTGTTTGTGGGCTTCCTAGAGGCACCTGGTTGGCCACTGTGTGAACAGACTGCTGGACTTGATGTGCTTTGGTCTGATCCAGAATGACCTTTTTATGTTCTTATGACAGGACGGGAGATCAAATAAACAATGCAGTAGGAATTAGGGTTGTAGAACCGACCAGAAGCAAAGCATAAGTACAAACGTGACATATTAAATGATTCAAGAATTGCACAGTATGATCCTAGTTTCAGCTAGCTATACACAGTAGTATAGACCACAGTCCCTATCTACGTTGTGAATCATTTTGTACAGTCCCACCTGCATGAACAATCCTTCTTGAATAATTCAGTTTTGCATAGTTTGCAGAAAGGCAGGAGAGTGAGAAACATCTTAAGCTCCCCAGGGAGGCCACTTCATAAGGTGGGGGCCACAACGGAGAAGACACCTATAGGAGCAGTTGTTGATTTTACCGATTTGCAGGTCAGCACCTACAGAAGGCCCTGCTCCGATGAGTGGAGCAGTCGTGGTGGAGCATAGGAGAGATGGTCTCGCAGATATGAGGCTCCGAGGCATGAAGGACTTCTTATGTGATAGCCAATACGCCAAGCCCCACCTGGAGGTTGGCAACCCTAGTGTGGCAGAGTATCTCTCTCTCTCTGTCCTTCCATACTAGGGTTGCCAACCTCCAGGTACTAGCTGGAGATCTCCTGCTATTATAACTGATCTCCAGCCGATAAGAGATCAGTTCACTTGGAGAAAATGACTGCTTTGGCAATTGGACTCTGTGGCTTTGAAGTCCCTACCCTCCACAAACCCCGCCCTCCTCAGGCTCCACCCCCAAAATCTCCAGGTACTTCCCAACTCAGAGCTGGCAACCCTATTCCACATATGCCCACAAACTGCCTGGTTCTCACATCAGTGTTATTCTTGTTGGATCCCACAGCAGGACACAGAATAGAATTTCCTCCTATCACCACATTTAGTCATTTAATTAAAATATTTATAGAAGAAGAAGAGGAAGAAGAGTTGGTTTTTATATGCTACCTTTTAAGGGGAATCAAAGTGGCTTACAATCACCTTCCCTTCTTCTCCCCACAACAGACACCTTGTGAGGTAGATGAGGCTGAGAGAGTTTGGAGAGAACTGTGCCTAGCCCAAGATCACCCAGAGGGCTTCATGTGGAGGAGCGGGGAATCAAACCCGGTTCTCCAGATTAGAGTCCACCGTTCTTAACCACTAGACCACACTGGCTTTTCAAACAGTAAAGCTGGGTCCGTGAGTACCTCAAAACCTTTAACCTGCTTTACAAAAGCTGACACATTGTCAACAATTGCAGTATTCCCATGGAAGTGAATGACAGCCATTGTGTGTATGATAGTTAAATAAAAGCATATACTCAGATATGCCATTGGAGAGCGAAACAAAACCTGCATCACATTTGAGGAGAGGATCGTGTGTTTCCTTTTTAAAAAAAATCTATTTTCCTAATTGTCCATAGAATTTAATGGGGGCCACTGAAATTTACTTCCACTGCCATTTATTGGTGTGATACTCTTTGTTTTCTACAACACTGGCTTGTTACATACCCTGGGGTTGTATAATAAATGCAGGCAGATAGTACCAGAATGGTACAGACAGAATGTTGGTCAGGGACTAGGAAGACCTAAATTCAAATCCCCTGTCTACCAGGGAGCCCACTGGGTGGCCTTGGCCCATTCTCTGAGCCTAAGCTACCTCACAGGGTTGTTGTTTTTATTTTTGAAATTTTTTACTGGTTTTTATAATATAAATTTTCCATGTTAACAAACAACAATATACGTAATATTAAAAACTAAATCATAGGTAATGTTGTTATAATTGTTTAAGTGCTAAATAAAAATAAAAAATAAAGGAAAATTTATTGACTTCCCCGTCACCTCCGTCCGCCTCTTAATAAAGTATTCTATCCCATCGTGATATGGTCTGATCTTAATTATTCTTATATCTCAATTAAGTTTCAATCACTTTATACTATCAATATAATTGATTACATTTCTTTATGTTAACAATGTCTTCTAGATCAGATTAAAAGGTACTCTTCCATTTTCCCCAGTCCTAGTTCATATTCACAATATTTCATCCAAGCCTCCCATTCCCCCATAAATTGAACATTGTCTTTTTGATTTAAAATAGCTGTAAGTTTTGCCATTTCCACCAGTTCAAACATTTTCATAGTCCAGTCTTTTTTCCCAGGAGTGTCTGCCCCTTTCCATTTTGCTGCATAAAGCAGTCTTGCAGCTGTAGTCGCGTAAATAAAAAAAGTCCTTTGTTTTAACAAGTCGTCAGGTATCATACTTAATAGCATCATTTCTGGTGTTTTGGGTATATTTTTTTGTACTATTAGTCTTAATTCATTATATATCATATCCCAAAAATCCTTAGCTTTGTCACAAGTCCACCACATATGATAAAAAGAACCAACTTCTTTATTACATTTCCAACATTTAGGGGATGTCACTTTATAGATCTTTGCAATCTTCTTAGGCGTTAAATGCCATCTATACATCATTTTACAGATATTTTCTCGAATTGACTGCGCATTTATTCCTTTCAGGTCTTTCGCCCATAGTCTTTCCCATTTGTTTAAGGCAATAGCATGTCCCACAGTTTGAGCCCAATTGATCATTGTTGGTTTGATTATTTCCTGCTCACAATAAATTGTTAAAAGAAGATTATACATTTTGGAAATCAGTTGAGTATTATTATCTAATAGCATCCTGTGAAAAGGTGATCGCTACCTCACAGGGTTGTTGTGACACTGAAGCGGAAGAGGGGAAGAACCATGTATTCCCCTTGGAGGGAAAGTAGGATAAAAACATGGTTAGATGTACTGTATGGTTAAGGCAGAGTGGTTTGCGTTAAAGAATTCAACCATTATAAAGCACAAAAATTCTGTTCCTCATAAAATCGTGATGAGCTGGTCTATCAATATGAAATATGGTAGGAAGAATCTCCCAGGTGTTGTATGCTGGATGTCCAAATTTCTTGGGGTGGGGGATCAGATGAAAACTTGATGAAATTCAGCAGCTTAAAAATTGTGGCTTCGGCAGTGATGGTCTTTTGTCTCTGCCCATTTTTTGCCAGAAATCTCTATCTGTATCTTTATGGGGATTAAAATATCTAGCAGCACATTTGCTTGATGGAAACAGACATCGAGCAGGGCACGGAGTTTGCCCAGCCGTATTTAAACTATGGAGAGGAAGACGTAGGGCATTTCTTCTTCTTCTCCGATGCCTACACACATGTACGCACACACACACAAATTCTATTGTTTTCTGCTTCCTCACCACCCGCTCTTCTCCCTCCAGATTCTAAGCTTTGTCCATTCCCACTCCTGCCTAGAGCATGTTTATATCCCCATAATCCTGGAGCAGACTTTGCAAATATAGTTCCCATATTTCTGAGGAAGAGAAAGGCACCGTGGGGTTTGCAATATGTGTTGGTTTTATTTTTCGCTGTTTTAACATACAGGCATGCCAGTTCCGATTCTGGAGTGTTTATATGTTATGAACCAACCAGAAAGAATTTCTTTTAAAAAAAGCACTTCAACATCCTGTATTATTGCATATCAACACATCCACCCCCGTTCTTTTAAACAAAGAATATATGCAATAATTATTTTGCCAGCATTGTCTTGGATTCCATCTTACCTGTCATCAAACAAGGCAGGCTGAGATTGCTGTGTCTGTTGCACCCTGCATTTCAAGAACAAGCTGCTATTGTTGTCTGGCATTGCCCCTTACAGTCATAAGAAATGGATACATACTGACCATTGGTCTGTCCAGCCCATTATTGTTTATTCTAGGAGGTGCTGTGGCTTGTTGATAGAGAGGAAGCTTCGCATGCCGAAGGTCACAGGTTCAGTCCCTGACATCTCCAGGATCAGGGGCTGTGAGAGAGGGGCTGTAAATCAGTGGTAGAGCATCTGCTTGGTCCCAGGTTCAATCCCCGGCATCTCCAGATAAAGGGACTAGGCAAGTAGGTAGGCTTGCCAGGCCCCGCAGCTCCACCTGCGGGAGCTTTCTGGGGCTGTGGTTGTAGCGCACGGTGCATGTGCGCGCACCCACGTCACCTTAGCCTGAAGAGGAGAAGTCTGAGAAGTGATATGAAAACCATCTTCAAGTACTTGAAGGACTGAAATATAAAGGATGGTGCTGAGTTGTTTTTTGTTGCCCCAGAAGGCCAGACCAGAACCAGTGGGTTGAAATTAAATCAAAAGAGTTTCCATCTACACATTAGGAAGAATTTTCTAACAGAGCGGTTTCTCAGTGGAACAGGCTTCCTCAGGAGGTGGTGGGCTCTTCTTCTTTGGAGGTTTTTAAGCAAAGGCTAGATTGCCATCTGTCAGCAATACTGATTCTGTGAACTTAGGCAGATCATGAGAGGGAGGGCATCTTGGCCATCTTCTGGGCATGGAGTAGGGGTCACTGGGGGTGTGCGGGGGGGGGAGGTAGTTGTGAATTTCCTGCATTATGCAGGGGGTTGGACTAGATGACCCTTGTGGTCCCTGCCAACTCTATGATTCTATGACCTCAACCCACCACATCTTCCATAGCTCATCAATTTCCCCTTTAACACAGGTGGCTGAGCTTCAGAGTGCTTTAACTACTCCCTCTGACTCAGAGGAAGCTTCACCACCCATTAGTCCTACCAGTGGGCTGGAGACCAGAGAAAATTGGAGGCAATGTAGGGCAAATTTTAATTTGCTGAGTGACTGGGTGTGCAGTTGCGACAGCATGTTCAGTCGGCTGTGGCTGCTTCCCTGGCACCTCACTGGAGGCAGGAAATTTGCCACTTGTTATCCTGCTACTGATGTAATGGGTAACGAATAGCTGTTTTGTTACTTTTGCGCAGCGCATTTAGGGCTGGCAAATGTTGCATGGAGATGATGGGTGTGTGCTAGATGGGACAAAAGTAAGCATAGGGATCATTAGCTTGGCTGCTTAATAGAGCCGCTACTTCCTTGTAAAATCTCTTTGGCAAGTTGTAGTGCCTTAGTACAGGAAGATTCCATTTACCTATCATGTCTAATAAATATTGATAGACACATATCCTCCATACATTTTTGCTGCCCAGTCACAGCCGACACATGGCGACTCCGTAGGATTTTGAAGGCAAGAGACGTTCAGTGGTGGTTTGCCATTGCCTGCCTCTGCGTAGCAACCCTGGACTTCCTTGGTAGTTCTCCATTCAAGTACTAACCGGGGCTGACCCTGCTTAGATTCTGAAACTGGATGAGATCAGGCTATCCAGGGCTAGCATTCCACAGTTTCTCACGGAGCTTTATGCTAATCCTTAGTTCTGGTTTTTACATAAGAGAATTTCTAAAATTAATTTTAGAAATGCATTGTGGAGTTTGTCATATCTGATACCTCCACTTCATTTCCATCTTTGCCCACCTTCTTGTTATCAGTGCACATTCTACATTCATAAAATATATGGGTGGAGGACATTCTTGATGCTATTACACATATGATTGTGTCAGTGTATGCTATTTTACTGACACAGATGCTGTCCCATGTCATGGTGAAACACTATGCATAAAATCTTGTGAAGATTGCTTTTTTGCAGTGTTTTAACTCGTGAAGATTGCTTTTTTGCAATGTTTTATTGCTGCACACGTGTGCCTATTGGCTAAAGCACCTGTCCCTGTATAAACCTGCATGTCAGCTCAGTTCCATGGAAAATTTTATGCTGTCTGTGCCATCCATTTGACAGGTGCAAACTTCCTTAGATTGCAAGCAATTTCTGCAATAACCCCAGTCCTGTGGAATGTGCTACTGAAGCAAATGGGAGGGCTTTCTTCTTCTAATGTTTTGAAAGCTGTATAAGGGAGTTTCTGGGTGGGGGAGGCACCCCCTGTTTGAAATATATTGTTGTTTTAAAGATTTGAGGATACAAGCTGACTGCATCTTTTTGTTTTTAATTGATGTAGTTTTAATATGATTGGATTTTAATGGATTGTTAGCCACCTCGGATGTATAGGCCTATAAATTTTCATAAAATAAATGAAATAATGGGCAGGGAGAGACGAAATTGCGCAAAATATGGAAATTTTAAAAAGGTAGTACTGCTCTCACTCCACTTCTGAAATAGGACCCAGTAATTTGGAACACAGCGTGAGATGGATTGACTCAATAAAAGAAGCCGCGGCCTTCAGTTTTCAAGACCTGAGCAAAACGGTTAACGATAGGACGTTCTGAAGGTCATTAATTCATGGGGTTGCTATAAGTTGGAAATGACTTGATGGCACTTAACACACACACAAACTGGAGCAACTCCACAATCTGCAGAGATCTTCAGACTAGGAGCATTTTAGCTGCATATAAATGACAGTGAGCCCTGGAAAGCAGAGGATGAGATATTGGTCTCTTCTAAGGGGCCATCTTACTAGAAGGAAATTCAAAGCAACCTCTAGTTCCAGCCTTTCTTTCTTTCTTTCTTTCTTTCTTTCTTTCTTTCTTTCTTTCTTTCTTTCTTTCTTTCTTTCTTTCTTTCTTTCTTTCTTTCTTTCTTTCTTTCTATTTCTACCCCATCCTTCCCAGCCAAAGGCAGACTCAGAGCAGCTTTACCGCTGTTTGGGCCAACATGAGCAATCTCTCCCCATCTCTGACCACCATAATATTTTTTCAGTCGCTTGCCAGTTTGTCTGAAAAATTCCAAAGGATGGTGGCAGTGTAGGGTTGCCAAGTCTCTCTTCGCCACTGGCAGGAGGTTTTTGGGGCAGAGCCTAAGGAAAGTGGGGTTTGGGGAGGGAATTCATTGTCATACAGTCCAATTGCCAAAGTGGCCAATTTCTCCAGGGGAACTGATCTCTATTGGCTGGAGATCAGTTGTAATAGCAGGAGATCTCCAGCTAGTACCTGGAGGTTGGCAACCCTATGGCAGTGGAGTCAATCAGGACAGTGTACTTCCACTAGAGCCCCACATTATTACATGGGCTATTGTCCATTGGGATGGGGACTGTGAAAACTGGTGATCTAATCTGTTTTTTCATTGCAATGGCGTCTGCTGTGAACTTCATAAATGATGTAGAAAGGTGGTTTGGAGCGTGCAGCCAAGAACCATCCCTATTTTGAACCATGTAGCCCTCTCACAGTGTGAGTCTGCGATGATTGCTATGCATGCAGGCCTAGAGTTGAGGGCACCAACGGTTTCCACCATAGCTGGCCTCCCTTCCCTTCTCCTTCTTCCACCTTACTGAGTTTCTAACTGGGGACTTTGACTGCTTTTGCCCCGGTCCACCATGGTCCTGTGCACTGGTACGTAGGCGTCATTTTGGTTCTGTTACTGGACTTTTATTACCAGATATCTGAATTTGATTTTAATGTATACGCTGTTGTTTTTATGTGTTGTGTTTTAACATTGTTAGCTTCTCCGGGACTGGGATACAGGTTGAATGAATGAATGAGTGAATGAATGAATGAATGAATGAATGTTTTCTGTTCCTTGCATGGATGAATGCTTTCCCACCTCTTGTTTGTACTTTGAGTTTGCAGTCATTGCCCTGATGATTATACAACCCCAGGTGGTGTGTGGGGAATAGGTTTCAAAGTGTGTTGAAGGAACAGTTGTCCTTGTTTAGCTGTCTTGTGAAGACTGCTTCCATTTCATTAGTCCTCTGGGCTGTCAGGTCTTGGACAAACTCAGAGTGTGTGTGTCTCTGGCTACTTTTGGGGACCATAAAGTAATTACTTAGTTTTGTGCTCATCCTCTCTTCCCCCCCCCCCGTCTCTTTAATGTACCTATCCCCCCAGTTGCTATGGAAACAATGAAAGATGGGAAGAGGGAAGCATCATCAGGCCAGCAGAGAGATTCAGTAGCAACTTCCATCTCCCCATACACTTCTGGATTGTTGCGCATAATTGTTGTGGTTCCCCACTGTACTTTTGCTTGCTGTTGGGTCCAAATTGGGAAGACTTTCGTAGCAGGTGTTACAAAACAGGACCTGGGCAGAATGCAGCTTTTAGCAATTTGAGGACCTTTGTAATGACAGCACCTTGGGATTGATAGCACAGAGTAGGGTTTTGTTTTTTAATAGAGGCAGACAGATCTCACTTTGTGCATATACCTCCTGAATGCAACTGGGCTACAGTAAATCCTGGAGGGGTTGAAGATCTCAACAGGTAGTAATTTATATCAATCTTTACCAGGTGGGCAAAATTCTTCACATATAACAGTTCTGAAAACTTTTTTTTTTCTTTGCCATCAAGACGCTACTCATAAGCCAATTTATGGCAACCCTGCAGGGCTTTCAGAGCAAGAGATATCCAGTGGTGGCTTGCCATTGGCTTCCTCTGTGTAACAACCATGATATTTCTTGGTGGTAGCTTATCCAAATATTGACCAGGGCTGATTGAGATCTGACAAGATCAGGCTAGCCTGGGCTATCAAGGTCAGGGCTCTGAAACTGGTAAAGGTAGTCCCCTGTGTAAGCACCAGGTCATTACTGACCCATGGGGTGACATCACATCCCGATGTTTACTAGGCAGATTGTGTTTTATGGGGTGGTTTGCCATTACCTTCCCCAGTGATCTACACTTTACCCCCAGCAAGGTGGGTACTCATTTTACCGACCTCGGAAGGATGGAAGGCTGAGTCAACCTTGAGCCGGCTACCTGAAACCAACTTCCGTTGGGATAGAACTCAGGTTGTGAGCAGAGTTTTTGACTGCAGTACTGCATCTTACCACTATGCGCCACAAGGCCCCCTGAAACAGGTCTGTGTTAATATCCCCATATTGAAAAAGTGCCCTGACCTGGATGGTCTAGGCTATCTTGATCTCGTCAGTTCCTGGAAGCTAAGCAGGGTCAGCCCTGGTTAGTACTTAGATGGGAGACCACCATGGAAATCCAGGGTTGCAATGCAGAGCCAGGCAAAGGCAAACCACCTCTGTTTATCTCTTTCCTTGAAAACCATATGGGATCACCCTAAGTTGGTTGTGATGGCACTTTCCACCACATTGCAAAAAGTTGGGCACAGAGAAGAACAGAAAATGACTTGCTAAAGTTATGGTAGAAACAAGTATTGAACCAGGGACATCCTGGCTCATAGCATACAGTCTGGATTTTGTGCTCTGGAAATGTGCATTTGCCTTCATCTCTAGAGTTTTCATAAGGATGAAGGGTCCTACTCTCCATATGACACCCTTTCCTTCATTCTAGAGCTAGTTACCAAATGGGAGAGCATGTAAGGTTTGCCATAGCAAAGGCAGGGTTCCAATCTAACTCAGCAGCCGCTTTGAAAGCCAATTGACTTAGCCTGAGAATTCAGACAAACCTCATTTTTATTGTGCCTCGCTTTATTGCGCTTCGCAGATATTGAGTTTTCGAGCAAGTCTATCGGCACCATTCCCACAACAGTATGTGCTCGGTTCGTGTCTCTGTGTCACACTTTGGTAATTCTCACAATATTTCAAACTCTTTCGTTATTATTACAGCACATTTTTAAGACCTAATGCTACTGCACACTTAATAGACTACAGTATAGTGTAAACATCACTTTTTCTATGCACTGGGAAACCAAAACAAAATCGTGTGACTTTATTGCAATATTCACTTTATTGGGGTGGTCTGGAAACGAACCCGCAGTATCTCAAAGGTATGCTCTTGTACAACAAATGGTTTTGATAGAACTGAAGATTCCATTAGACTTTTGGGATCAAACCTTCAGCCACAGTAAGGACAGGTACCAAAAAAACAAAGCACATTGGGCCATATGAAATTGTCGTCTAGTTCTGCCTGACAAAGAGCTAAATTGTTGACAGGAATAGGGTTGCCAGGTCCCCCTTTGCCACCTGCAGGAGGTTTTTGAGGTGGAGCCTAAGGAGGGCGAGGTTTGAGGAGGGGAGGGACTTCAATGCTATAGAGTCTAATGGCCAAAACGGCCATTTTCTCCAGGTGATCTCTGTCGGCTGGAGATCAGTTGTAATAGCAGGAGATCTCCAGTTAGTACCTGAAGGTTGGCAACCCTAGACAGGAAGGATGTCTTTAAGAAGGTATCAGGAAGGGGTCATAGTAGAACTTGGACATGGCCGTGTTTACTTATGTATTCATTCATTTATTTATAGCGTTGACCTTCCCTGTCCTCAGAATGCTAAGATAGGCGCCAACATTTTTAAATACATAAAAATGCATTGGAAATATAACCTGCATATTGCTATAAGAACCTTTAGCCCCAGCCGTGAAATATGTGAGTGTGGGTATGTAGGCCTCTATGAATGGATTTTACTTGTTCTCTGCTTTGCCTTTCCAGTCAGGCGAGTGGATTGGAGGCACATTACTAGCATAGTAGAGTTTGCCCTAATTGGCCAAGAATTGGTTGCGAAATGTCAGGGAAAGATTTATTTCCCAATGCATTCTCTCCAGGTACTAATTTTTTCTGTGGTTCTGTGGATAACGGCTGCTGCAAACAATAGCCCAGAGACCCTAATCAGAATCTGGGGCTATAATTGGGTTGAAGGGATTTGAAAATCATTAAAGCCACATTCAGAGAAGGGAATAAAAATGGACACCCTTCCCCTTTCCTAACCTCCCAAAGATTGAGAGACTCGCATTTGTGTTTAATGAGAGTCTCCCACCTTATGACTTATTATATTCCAGTAATTGTGTTTGAAACAGAACAATCCCGGGGGTGGGTGGAGGTCTCTTCAGAATCCATAACGCAGGGCCCACCGATCCGATGGATTTCCAGCTTGACGCGCGGCCACAAAACCACAAGCAGCCAGAAGCAGCTTAAGTACTCTGGGTTTGTCCCCCGCTGAAATTTCTGAACCTTCCCCTCTCTCTTATTTCAGTAGTTTGCAGCAACAGGAGACTTTGGAGAGCCAGCATGGTGTAGGGGTTAAGAGCGGAGGTTTGGAGCAGTGGACTCTGATCTGGAGAACCGGGTTTGATTCCCCGCTCCTCCACATGAGAGGCAGAGGCTAATCTGGTGAACTGGATTGGTTTCCCCACTCCTACACACGAAGCCAGCTGGGTGACCTTGGGCTAGTCACAGCTCTCTTAGAGCTCTCTCAGCCCCAACAACCTCACAGGGTGTCTGTTGTGCAGAGGGGAAGGGAAGGTGATTGTAAGCCGGTTTGAGTCTTCCATAAGAAGTACAGAAAGTTGACATATAAGAAGGTCTTCTTCTTCTTCTCCTCCTCCTCCTCCTCTTCCTCCTCCTCCTCCGTCTTCTTCTTCGAAGATAGATCGCGATGGGTAGCCGTGTTACTCTGTCACTAGCAGTAGAAAAGAGCAAGAGTCCAATAGCTCTTAAAGACTAACAAAATTGCTGGCAGGGTACGAGCTTTCGTGAAACACAGCTCACTTCTTCAGATACAGGTATCTGAAGAGGTGAGCTGTGGCTCCTGAAAACTCATGCTCTGAAATAAATTTTGTTAGTCCTGAAAGTGAATGAAGGACAGAGATGAACGGGAGCGTCCCAGTTCTCTGATGTTGAACGTTCCTTGACCTTGGAGTTCAGAGCATATTTCTCCATGCCAAGTATCTCCATTTTGTCCACAAAGGCAGCATTCTTGTTTTGCTTAGGCCTCTGCTGTTACATCGCAATCTCACCCTGATAGGGTGATGTTAAGAGAGTCGCACACTTAAACCTCCAGTTTTATGAACAGATACTTAGGTTGCAAGAAAACACACACACAAACAGTATATTGATGTCAGAATAGCAGTATACAGTCAACCATCCATATTACCTTTATTGTATAATATAAATGAAAAGGGGAAATCGAATGTGCGCATAAAGCATGGCTCTAGTCTGGGGCATAACTGCAACATTTTCATCGAGCAATGGTTTTAGAATGCTTCAAAGCCCTTGCCAGTGTTAAAAACAACAATTCTGAACTCTAATAGGGCATCTTTCCCCCTCTCTGGCCCTTTGGCTTTGTGTGAGAGCCCCTGCTAGATGCTTAGCTTTAGCACACTCAGCAAATAGGTTAAGGAACTCACCTTTCCCTGGCTCAGTTTCTGGCAGGGAAGGGCTTGTGGGCTTTTGATCTTCTCTGATCTCTACTTAAGACAGGAAAGGCAGGAAGGAAAAACTTCTGTGAAGATCAAAAACTTCCCAAACTCTTCCTAGAGCAATCTTGGTGTGTGTGTTGAGGGGGAGGGGGTAGAGCGGGGTCAGTTTTGTGTCGTGTGCATTTTTATGAATGCCCACATACTTTCCAGTGTATTTGCTCAGGAAGGAAGGAAGGAAGGAAGGAAGGAAGGAAGGAAGGAAGGAAGGAAGGAAGGAAGGAAGGAAGGAAGGAAGGAAGGAAGGAAGGAAGGAGAGATGGTTTTATATGTTGACTTTCTCCACCACTTAAAGAAGAATCAAACTGCCTTACAATCACCTTCCCTTCCCCTCCCCACAACAGACACCCTGTGGGGTGGGTGGGGCTGTGAGAGTGTGACTAGCCCAAGGTCACCCAGCTGGCTTCATGTTTAGGAGTGGGGAAACCAACCCAGTTCACCAGATTAGTGTCGGATGCTCATGTAGAGGAGTGGAGAATCGTACCCGGTTCTCCAGATCAGAGTCCACGGCTCTAAACCACCACTGTTAACCAATGCTGAATCATGGACCCTTTTCTCACATTTTGTTCTCTCTCCCCCTCTTCTTTGCCATCAAGTTGCAGTCTACTTGTGGTGACCCGTTATGGGGCTTTCAAGGCAAGAGATGTATAGAGGTGGGTTTGCCATTGCCTGCCTCTGCGTAGCCACCCTGGACTTCCTTGGTGGCCTCCCATCCAAGTACTAACCAGGGATGACTCTCCTTAGCTTCCGAGATCTGATCTGATCAGGCTAGCCTGGGCTTTCCAGGCCAGCGTCACTTGATCTTAAAAACAAAAATAAGCAGAGGTTTTCAGGAAGCTTGAATCACTGACCAGCTTCTCACATTCTGTTTGTCTCCCCCTATCCCGGTACTCTCTTGCAATCTTGGCATATGTATAATAGGGTTGCTAGCTCCCGGTTGGGAAATAGTTGGAGATTTTTGGGGTGGAGCCTGAGGAGGGTAGGGTTTGGGGAGGGAAGGGACCTCAATCCCATAGAGTCCAATTGCCAAAGCTGCCATTTTCTCCAGGCACACTAATCTCTATCAGCTGGAGATCAGTTGTAATAGCAGGAGATCTCCAGCTAGTACCTGGAGGTTGCGACCCTGATTTATAACTATCAGTAAATGTCACCCACTCCACCTCTATGCAGTAGCATGATTTTCTTTAGTTGAGATTGCAGAGGAAAGAAAGAATATTGCATGCATCCTCTAACTTTTTTTTTTTTTACACAATTAGGGAAAAATTTGCTCTCCTGTGGCCACCCAGATCCTTTTTTTATCAGTGACTGTGGGGACACACCATATGCATTAGAAGAACCTCCCTTCCCTTCTTGACAGTTGTGACAGGGCCTTCCTTCCGATCTTTCCTTTTAATAGCTTCCTCTCACCTGCTGTGCAATTGCAAAACCTTTTTTAAAAAACATTACTATTTTTGTTGCTGTCCCCTATCCTAGGCTTGTAAATAGGTACACGCCTGTGGTGAGCAAGGATTGCCTTTAGGCAAGCAGGCAGGATTTTTTTTAATTAAATTGGATAGAAATTGGCCCCCACCTGTCCCTGGCTGTCAATGTGTTGCAGATTACTAGATAAGTACGCATTAGCAAGAGAGCTGATAACATTGTGTGTGTGTGTGGTCATGGCTATTTCGGAGGTTGCTCAAAATACTTTTAAAATGCTGACTGTAAAGCCAGTAAGGTTCCTTAGTAGCTTTGGAGCGGTGGACTCTGATCTGGAGAAACGGGTTTGATTCCTCACTCCTCCACATGAGCGGCAGAGGCTAATCTGGTGAACTGGATTTGTTTCCCCACTCCTACATGTGAAGCCAGCTGAGTGTCCTTGGGCTAGTCACACTCTCTCAGTCCAACCTACCTCACATGGTGTCTGTTGTGGGGAGGGGAAAGGAAGGTGAGTGGAAGCTGGTTTGAGTCTCCCTTAAATGGTAGAGAAAGTTCGCATATAAAAACCAACTCTTCTTCTTCTTCTTCTTCTTCTTCTTCTTCTTCTTCTTCTTCTTCTTCTTCTTCTTCGTGGCAACATGTTTTGTAGATCTTCAGGGAAATTACAGCCCATTCCTGTGCCTTCGGCATCTGGGGACAGGCTTCGGCTCTACCACGGTGCCTCCAAAGCCGTTCCCTGGCCGCCAAAGGGCTTTAAAAAGCCTGTCATAGGGTTTTTATTTTTTAGATGGGGTATTTTGCCCCAATGAGAATAGTGAGGCTGTTGCTACGCCAGCATAAAGCTGGCGTAGCAACACTGTTCTCCTTGTCAGCATACCGGACTGAAAGGGCTCAGGAAGCTACCTTCTGGCAGCTCCACACACACACACACCCAGCACGCCCTGGGCACGGCCCCAGGACGCTGGTGCGGGGCTTTGTGTCGGTGCAACGTCAGCGGAAAGCCCAGCCAGCATCCCTGGGGGGCACTGCTGAGGCAGAACGGTGTCCGGGTCTGCCTGCCCTAAAATTCACTAGCTGACGTTGGACCAGGCGGTCTCCGTCAGCCAAACCTACCTCATGGAGTTGTTGTGAGGATAAAATGAAGCAAGACTCACATATACTGCCCCGCGTACCTTGGAGGAATAAAAATGTATTTGAGGGATTAGTTGCAGAGTAGCAGGAATATGATCATTCACTCTGCCCAGGAACCGGAGTAATCTGTGATCTCTTGACGTCCAATTTCCATCTTGCTCCATCTTTGTGTATGTATATAAATAAACCAGCCCTGCTTAGCTTCCGAGACCTGATGAGATTGGGCTAGCTTGGCCTAGGTCTGGGAGACATAGACTATCGCAAAGGAAAGCCTGACTCTGTTGCACACTTTGGTGTTAGGTTTCTCGCGGAGCTAGACCCAAACTACTTTCTCTCAGCTGGGAATTGCCATTTTAAGCCCATCAGGCAAGAGTAGACCCTATTGTTGTTGACCTGTTCAGGGAAATTATCTCGTGACCCACGTTTTAAACAGGCCTTTGCCTCTGTTAGTAGCTACAAAAGTGCTGTGGTTATTAACTAGAAGTTCTTATCTGACTGGCTGATCCACAAGCACGGGGCTTCCCGGGGGAGCCGCACAAAGCGCCGTTAAATTCCTAAAAGCCCTGTGAGAGGTGCGTGGAGCAAGTGACGTCAGGAGTCTCACCGATCGTGGCAAAAATATGTCTAGGTTTAATTGCGAAGGATTGTTTTGTCTCCGGTACAAAAGCTGCAAATCCCCCGAAGCTGGTCCGGACCGCAGCTGTTTACGGCGAACAGAAGCGGTTGCTTATCTCCTTGTAGCAACCTGTCTCCGGGAGATCACGGCTTAATTAACTTGCGCGTTATCGAGGCTGAAATTGTACAGACGTTGCGAAAGAAAAGAGTAATGAAAAAAGAGAGAGAGAGAGAGACCCGAAACAAATAAATAAATAAGTGCGAGATAAAAGGGGAAAGGAATTACGAGACCCGGCAACAAAGCCTCGCCGGCTCCGCAGAGAGGAGAACATGGCCGGCTCTGGTGGCTACAGACGTCGCTGAGATGCTTTATTCTGAGTCGCTGGGAAAGGAGGGATTGCTAGACAAATCCCAAAATGAGATTCGGAGCACTTGCTGTTCGCTTCGACGTGATGCATGGGGCCTGTGGAATCCACTTGGGGGAGAACGCGCCATCTTGTCTTGGCTCGTCGAAGCCCAGAAGGACTGGTTGGAGCAAGATGAAGGGAGCAGGCAGTGACGCCCAAGGTTTGGACTAACATCAGTGGAGGTCTGGTGGTAACAATGAGAGGGAAGGATGGTGGGTAACTCCTTGGCTAACAGCCTGTGCAGCAAAGCTGGGACTTTTATAGTTATGCAGCGTTTGCTGACTGTCTGAATCCCCCACCTACCTTAATGAGATCTCCAGAGGAGAGCCAGCATGGTGTAGTGGTTAAGAGCGGTGGTTTGGAGCGGTGGATTCTGATCTGGAGAACCGGGTTTGACTCCCCACTCCTCCACATGGGTGACGGCCGCTAATCTGGTGAAGTGGATTTGTTTCCCCACTCCTACACACAAAGCCAGTTGGGTTACCTTGGGTTAGTCACAGTTCTCTTGGCCCCACCTACCTCGCAGGGTGTCTGTTGTGGAGAAAGGAAGGGAAGGTGATTGTAAGCCAGTTTGATTCTTCCTTAAGTGGTAGAGAAAGTAGGCATGTAAAAACCAACTCCTCTTCCTCCTCCTCCTCCTCCTTCTTCCTCCTAAAGCAGGGATCCCCAGTATTTTTGAGCCAACGACCACCTTTAACATTCTGACACAGGGCAGTGGGCATGATCACAAAATGGCTTCCCCAGGAGGTGGAGCCACTCACAAAATGGCTGCTGCAGGAGGCGGAGTCCACTACAAAATGCCAGGGAGCAAAGATTATATATATATATATATATATGAGAGAGAGAGCTCTTTACAATTTCATGCAGAAGTTATGTTTAGCAGGATAGTTTTAAATCTGCACAGCCAATCAGAAGCCCTGCTGGGCAAAAGCCCCACCTAGTGGCTCCCACTTTCTAAAAGCACTTGGTGGATGCTTGGAAAAGTTTATGTGGGCGCCATGGCACCCATGGGCACCAGGTTAGGTACCCCTGCCTGTGCTCTGGCTGATCCTCGATCATTTTTTCTGCCATTCTTTCCCAAAACTGTGTTTTTTCTTCCACTCCTGGTTGTACTTCCAAATGTCCAGTTTCTCCTATGCCTGTTCACAAGCTCGAAGATGTTCAGAGCTCAACAAACAGTATTTCCAGCAAACAAGCGACTTCCCACCCCGGGGGCTGGGGGGCGCGGAAATCTGTCATTCCTGCTGTTCATCTACAAAATTCTTGTTAGGAAAGAACCGTTTTTCCCTTTCAGCTTTAGTCCATGTGGCTTGTTGGGAACGAGCCCTGCCATAAAGTCCTTGGCTGAAAGGCCTTCTAGCTCAGTTACAGGTGCGTGGCTATACAATGTACCCATGTTGGTGCATTAAACTGAAATGCCGGCTCTCTCCTTTCTTCTCTGCACAGCGCCGCCAATTTGGATGGCAACAGCTGTACATTCCCATTGGCTCCAGAGAGCCTGTAGCAAATATAATGCAAATTGGCTTTGCAGAAGAATAGGCTGGGGTGTCGGTGCCAGACCTTATTTCATATCATTATCCTGATTCCCCCCCCCCCTCTCTTTCTGATGGTGCAGCAGCAATTCATCCCAGGGCCATCTTAACAGCATTATAAGCCTCCCGGGAAAAGCAGGGCCCCCTACCTGGGGCCCCTACCTACGCAACCACTCACAGGAATAAAAAATGTAAGAAGAAGGTTGGTTTTTATATGCTGACTTTCTCTGCCATTTAAGGCAGAATCAAACCGGCTTACAATCCCCTTCCCCTTCATTGTGCTTCCAGACACCCTGTGAGGTAGGTGGGGCTGAGAGAGCTGTGACTAGCCTAAGGTCACCCAGCTGGTTTCATGCAGAAGAGTGGGTAAACCAACCTGGTTCTCCAGATCAGACTCCACCGCTCGAAACCGCTGCTGTTAGTCACCACACCACACTGGTGGTAAATGTAAATGGTCGATAAAATTAAAGATATAATTATTGGTGCTTCCATATTTATTGGTGCTTCCATAATAAACAAGTCCTTTCTTACATTATACTTCAGTATTTATTCTTAATCCAAACTCAGATTAACAGTAATATTGTCCATTATCATTAGTAAAACACATGCTAAATGTGCATTTTCCAATAACAAATATTTATAGTTTAGTTTAGCGTTTATTCTTTGACAGCAAATCACAACATGCATAGATTCACATGCGGCCCCTATGCTTGCGGGGGGCCCAGGCAACTGCCCAGCATGCCCATGCGTTAAGATGGCTCTGACACATCCTTGTGTAGGTGACCCCCCAATGCAAAAAAAAATGTGGATTCTGCCCCTCCTGTAGGGTTGCCAGGTCCCTCTTCGCAACTGGTGGGAGGTTTTTGGGGCGAAGCCTGAGGAGGGAGGGGTTTGGAGAGGGGAGGGACTTCACTGCCGCAGAGTCTAATTGCCAAAGCAGCCATTTTCTCCAGGGGAACTGATCTCTATCGGCTGGAGATCAGTTGTAACAGCAGGAGATCTCCAGCTAGTACCTGGAGTAGGGTTGCCAACCTCCAGGCAGTTGTGGAAACTATAGTACTAGCTCAAAAATAATACTACACAAGCAACTATGCAAACATATATTATGGAACACATATAACATCTACAAGTAAGTGAACACGCAGGTGAAAATCAATACAATAAGTGAACGACAAGTCCAAAAAAGGACCACTGAACAAAAGAGCCTCTTCAAAGGTAAATGTGGGTTCTTATCTTTGTTTCTTCTTAGAGTCTTGACTCAAGGAAGGTTGAAGATGGAACAATAAACAGTAACGCCGTCCGGATGTCATCAAGCGTTTTCACTGCAAAAATGCAGCTTCATCAGCTAACATCTTCATAAATATTAATAACTTATCTATAAAGTATAATAAATATAATAAATATATTTAAAATTACATGCTGTATAAAAACCATATATCATTATTCTCTTCCCAACTTTTCTTATAAACAGAACCCTTCCTTAATAAAATATAATTACATATTAGATTAACATACTTTAGTAGATGCAATAATAGCAAACTACCCTCCTGCCATTCCCTGGCAGATCCAAGCAGATGGCTTGGATGGGCTGATGCGCTCTGGCACTTCTTCCTCACTATCTCAGAACTGGTAGTCCCTAAGACTGTGGGGTCCTCGGCGGCTCGGAATAGAGTTTAGATACAGCCGGTGGATTGTTCTCGAAGCAGCCCAGTCTCCCTCTTCTACAGCGGTGGTATTTCTTATTGACGGCTCCGCTCAGGCTCGCAGCTGCCGAGCTCACCTTGCACCTCACGTGGATAATTATTTTGAAGGCACCGATCGCAGTTCCATAGTTAAGGCCTTATTGAGATTTGTGCTCAAAGCAGGGCTGAAATCCCCCGGCTTCACACCGTAATGATTGAATTCACTCTCCGGATTTGGCACCATGTCTGCACGGAGGAAAATAGATATTTGTGTCCTCTTTTCAGAGTTAAATGATTGACTAACTTAAAAAAAAAAAACGGTAGGAAATATCTAAGAACGTTCCTTACAGGAACTCGACTCTGTGCTTCTCACACGTCCCAGGGTTCCTTTATGTGGACAGTAGGGTTGCCAACCTCCAGGTTCTAGCTGGAGATCTCCTGCTATTACTACTGATTTCTAGCTGATAGAGTTCAGTTGATAGAGAAAATGGCCGCTTGGACAATTGGACTCTATGGCATTGCAGTCCCTCCCTTCCCCAAACCCCACTCTCCTCAGGCTCCACTCCAAAAACCTCCCGCCAGTGGCGAATAGGGACCTGGCAACCTTAGTGGATAGCAAGCCCCCCCACACACACCCCCACACACACCGCAGAGTTTTCTAATAAGAACTTGCATTAATGTCAAAGCTGTTCTCTGGAGGCGGCCCTTCATTGTGTAATTAATGACAAAGACAATAATAATAATGAACGGTGTCCAAGGATACCTCCAAAAGACCTCGCGTATCTTCCATTCTGCGGGCCAGGCACTGTGCCAGGTAAGTTATTTCTGAGCCTTAAAAATGTGCTCTCCCCCAGTACAACAAAACAAAACAGAAACAAAAAAACAGCAGTGGTACTTTCTTCGCTCGTCCCTGGTCCCCATGCCAATTGTAAAAGCTGTCAAGGTGAGTGCCAGCGGTTGCTAGGCAACCACCCTTTCCCCTTCGGCTGCCTCCGGCCCTGAAAGGCAGCTCCATGCCAACCTGTGGATTTAGACGTATAACTGATGATGACACGGGACGCCTCGAGCAGTGGTCACCGAGACCTTCTCGGAGCGGGCGCTGGGGGGTTTGTGAGGATGGCAGAGGCCTGCAGATCTGCCGCAGGCTGCAGCATGCTCACATTGCTACGGGTCACAAGTGTTCAGCCTGGCCTCGGATTAAAATTGCTTAAAAAAAAAAACATTCTCAGCGTTGTGCGCAGTGTGTTGGAGAGCAGACTCACAACGGTGACGTCCTTCCGCTGGCTAAATGATTGCTGATTTAAGAGCAGCAGTTTTCTTACAAAGGGATTCCAAAAGGGAGATTAGAAAGAGAGACTGCTGAATTACAACTAATATTGAAGCTCAAGACTACGCATTCTCCTGGATTGAACAGAGAGCTGGGATTCCTGTCTCCTTACCAATGCTAATTTCTTTACGCCTACTACCCCTCTGCATAATCGCACCTAATCCAATCGCGCCTGCTAATGTCATTTACTTGCTTTTGACATTTACATTGTCGTTGTGTGTCTAATTCAGTTTCATAGAATCATAGAGTTGGAAGGGGCCATACAGACCATCTAGTCCAACCACCTACTCAATGTACGATCAGCCTCGAGCATCCCTGACAAGTGCTTGTCCAGACTCTGCTTAAGGACTGCCAGTGAGGGGGAGCTCACCACCTCCCTAGGTAGCTGATTCCACAGTTGAACAACTTTTACTGTAAACATTTTTTCCCTAATATCCAGCTAGTACCTTTCCACCTGCAATTTAGACCCATTATTGTGAGTCCTATCCCCTGCTGCCATAGGAACAGTTCCTTGCCCTTCAAAAATTTAAAGAGAGCCATCATGTCTCCCCTCAGCCTCCCCTTCAACAGACTGAACATTCCCAATTCCCTCAGCCTTTCCTCACAGGGCTTGGCCTTCAGTTGGTCTTCTCTACTTAAGGGTAGATGGAATCGCATTCTAGCTGTATCTGAAGAAGTGAGCTGTGGCTCACGAAAGCTCACGCCCTGCCAGAAATTTCGTTAGTCTTTAAGGAACTACTGGACTGTTGCTCTTTTCTAATCCTTTCACACGTAGACCTCTTTGTTTCTGTCAGCCCCGTTCTTCACTCTCCAGGTCTCTTTTGCCACTTATCTCTCACTGCTTTGGCTCTGTAAAGAAGAGGAAAAGTCTTTGTGGTTCCTGACTGGCCTCAAAGCTGAAGTAAATAAACAAATTAATAAAAGAGTATGGCTACTTCGTCAACCCACCAGGGAAATGAGCCACAGATTTCTCCGTACGCTCTTTGAAGTGTTCTGGAACAGCAGCGAATGGAGATTTTGGCTTTGCATGTGAGGCCTGGCTCCATATTTCTACTCACCCATAGAGCTCACTGGGTGGCCTTAGTCTTGAGGAAGGCCCGTGGCTCAGTTGTAGAGTATCCGCTTGGCAGGCAGAAGGTTCAACCCCAGCATCTCCAGTTGAAAAGCACCATCGTCTGTGATGCGTAGCCCAGTTGAAAGTTTAGGATGATATTGGTCTTTCATGACATTACTAACCCTAAGAAACTGGCCTTCAAGGTAGTGTTGGTAGCACGCCAACATACGAGCCGGGTTGGCGCCGCACACACATTTCTGTAGTCAAATTGTGCATTGAGGGGACTTTGTGAACTGAGCCAGAGAACAAATGGGTTCCCATTACTTATGCGCTTCCTGAAGCTTGAAACAATTGCTATTATCCCACATAATATTGCATGACCTACATTTTTACTTGAAAGCCTCCAGCTAATAATTAGTTTGAATTTTGATTTATAAATAAACACATTCATATTCCAGGTTTGTGTGTGTTGATTTTCTTTTAACATCACAATAGAGCCAATTCCCCTCTTCCCCCTCTGTTGCTCTACTTTTGTTTGCACCCAATGGGGAAAAGAAAGAGGGGGGAAATTTTGCTGGCATGGCTGAAAGGAGAAGTGGAGGGCTTGGATTATAATGAGACCGTTGGGCATTCTTGTGGGGAAGCATCAGGAGCCCCGGCGCTTGGGAGGTTTGTGCCATCTGGATAAATAGGGTTAAGCTCCTTGTTGGCAGCAATTAGATAGCTCACTACGGCTGGGCAGCTTGGTGGAACCAAAGGAGCTGCAGATTAGTAAACAAAATTACCTGCCAGAAGGTGTCCAGGTTGGTCAGCTATCTGAAGAGTGCTTGCAATGCTCACGTCTCTAGCTTTCCGTCTCTGTGCATGTTTACCTGGCATTTGGAAAGAATAAAAAGCAGCCCAATGTTCAGGTTACCTGGAGCAGCATGGTTGTTTCTGCCACAACTATCATTCTCATTCTTCTCTGTTATCAAGGAGCTGTGGCCCTTTATGCAGGGATGTTTCCCCGTGGTCCCCCTCGCCAACTGTTTCAGGGCTCCCTCTTGATTATGCATGCCTTTCCCGACCGTCAGAGGCCGCCTCTCTCTCCCCGCACATTTTGCCCATGTTTTCCAGATGCTGTTTTAGCCAGAATCTAGAAAATGTGGGCAAAACACACGGGGAGAGCAAGGTGATCTCTGACGGGCAGAAAAGGCATGCATAATCAAGAGGAAGCCCCAAAACAGTCGGCGGGGGTGACCGTGGGGAAATGTCCCTGCATAAAAGGTCTTCTGGACAACAATGTATCCATTTTGCAAGGTCCAGTTCTTGGATCTGGTCTAAAATGTCTCTGCATAAAACTTGTTCTGTGCATGGATACATGACTTCCCTGCCTCCCTGTTGCCGCTGCAGCCTGAAATGCCTCCCAAATGCTTATCCTAGGGGACAGCGGACCCCTAGGAGAAGCATGAGGGGGAGTTGGTAAAATTTTTCCCCCATCTGTGTGCATGGATCTTTTTTTCATGGGATCCATTTCCAGATGATATTGGTTGCCCCACTCCCATACTCTCTCCTGCAAAGAGTTAACAATCAGGTTGTATGTGAATCACAGATTAACAATGCCGATGTACCGTAGTCAGTTTTAATATGGCCTTCACTGTGATACTCCATGGTCATATTTCAACAGAGAAATTCTTTGTAACTTCCTGTTAAATCATATAGGCCTTTCCGTAGGGCTTATAGTGGGTAAAGTAACTTCAGGTGCTGTTTTTATTCTGACAAATGCCAAATCCTTTTTCCCCCCTTTGAATTTGCTAAGCTAGTTGCCTCGGTAATCTTCTGCAGTAGCAAGCTTCTTTCCCCCCCACCCCCCAGGCTAGATAGCCACAGTATACATTTTCTTTATTCCCTCTGCACACTGTGTCTTTCAGAAGGGGGATAATCAAGAAATCACATTTTGTAAAAACTGAAACCCACATGACTTGTGATGGTGGAGGTGGAGGGTCTTTCCTCCTCTAGTAGCCTAGTTCTTTAGAAAATACTTTTCAAGGGAAGAATGGGTCTGCACCAAGGATATTGAACATGGTTTGTTTTCATGCCAAACATCCTGTGAACAGCTTTACTGCACCAGCTTGTAGACTTAGGTGAGAGATTCTGCCTCAAAGTCCAGTGCTAGAGCAGCTGCCGCCATTGGTTCTGACATGTGTGTGTTAAGAGCCATCAAGTGGCTTCCAACTTATGGCAGCCCTATGAATCAATGTCCTTCAAAATGTCCTATCTTTAACAGCCTTGCTCAGGTCTTGCAAACTGAGGGCCGAGGCTTCCATTATAGAGTCAATCCATCTCTTGTTGGGTCTTCCTCTTTTTCTGCTGCCTTCCACTTTTCCTAGCATGATTGTCTTTTCCAGTGACTCTTGTCTTCTCATAATGTGACCAAAGTACGACAGCCTCGGTTTAGTCATTTTAGCTTCTAGGGTCAGTTCAGGCTTGATTTGATCTATAACCCACTGATTATTTTTTTGTTTGTCAGTCCACGGTATCTGTAACAGCCTTCTTCTACACCCCATTTCAAAGGAATCTACTTTCTTCCTATCAGCTTTCTTCAATGTCCAGCTTTCACACCCATACATAGTAATAGGAAACACGATGGCATGAATTATCTTGATCTTGGTTGCCAGTGACACATCCTTACACTTAAGAATCTTTTCTAGCTCCTTCATGGCTGCCCTTCCCAGTCTCAATCTCCTTCTGATTTCTTGGCTGCAGTCTCCCTTTTGGTTGATGATGGAGTCTTGAACAATTTCAATTTCCTCATTGTCAACCTTAAAGTTGAGTAATTCTCCTGCGGTCATTACCTTTGTCTTCTTGATGTTCAGCTGTAGTCCTGCTTTGGCACTTTCTCCTTTAACTTTCAGTAGTAGTCATTTCAAGTCTTCGTTATTTTCTGCCAGTAATGTAGTATCATCGGCATATCTCAAATTTTTTATGTTCCTCCCCCCAATTTTCACTCCACCTTCATCTAAATCTAATCTAGCTTTCTTAATTATATGTTCATATAGCGCTGCATTTTGCTCAAGTTCTTTTGCCTACTTCCATGAGTCAAGTGGTTCCATGAGTCAAGTGGTTCAAATCTGGCCTCTACCAGAACCTTTCTTGTTGGCCTTAAATGAGGAACTATCTTTCATACTTGGTCTTCCATTCTTAATAGCTGAAGAAGTGAGCTGTGACTCACGAAAGCTCTTAAACTGCCAGAAATTTTGTTAGCCTTTAAGGTGCTACTAGACTCTTGCTCTTTTCTACTGCTACAAACTAACATGGCTACCCATCATCATCTTGGTCTTCCACTATCTACCATACGAAAATAATGTCAGGTGATCTGAACTGCATTTCTCAGTATGCACCAAATGTCTCACTGTGCATTCCTAAGCATAGTTACAGTCTTCTAAGTGAGTTAGAAGGGAGAGAGACTGTGGCTCAGTGGTAGAGCACCTGCTTGGTGTGCAGAAGGTCCCAGGTTCAATCCCAGGCATCTCCAGTTAAAGGGACCAGGCAACTAGATGATGTGAAAGACCTCTACCTGAGACCCTGGAGAGCCGCTGCCTGTCTGAGTACACAATACTGACTTTGATGGACCAAGGATCTGATTCAGTATAAGGCAGCTTCATGTGTTCATGTGAGTTGTCTCCAGTGGATGTGCAACAGACATACAGCAGTGATACAACAGATGAAGTGTCCTTAGGGGAAGAAGGAGAGGGGATCTTGTTCAATTCCTCCTCTCTGGGTGATTGGCTGGGGTTGGTTGATTGCTGCTGCTTCAGTGGGTTAATAGCAGGAACTGGTAAGTTGGTCTGGGGGCTTCAGGGACCCCATGCCTCTCTTTCAGTATCACCAGGATGCCTACGGGGCTCCAAGTCTCTAGGAACATTTAGAATGAGACAGTGAATAACCTGAGTTTATTGGTGCATAGCTTGGTTTATCCAAGTCTGGTTAGGAAGCAGGGTTGCTTATCACTGCCTAAGACTGGCAAACAGCTCACTGCACCAAAAGGGCCATTAGTCTAACTTTAGTAGAGTACTCAAGAAAATTAGAAGCGCTAAGTGAGAATACAGTTTACACGACCTGTTATCTTCCAGATACAGAATGTCTCCTTGGAAATTTCTCCCTGAATGTTGGAGTTTGAAATTATTTGATTTTATTGCAGCAGTGGAATTGATACATTTTAAGAACCCACTGTTATTTTTAATCCTATTTCTGAACTGGGTACAGTGCATCGTGTATACATGGTTTGCTGAAACTTTAAGACCCTTTGTCTGGGGTCAGTGCCTCTGCCCTCATGCTTATCCCAGGGGACTGCAAGCCCCACCAAAGGCATGCTGCGCCAGCAAGCCCAGAGGCTGGAGGTCATCTGTCAGGTCGCAGCAGGGTGCGGGCTTCGTAGAGTCTACTCAGGAGTCAGCCAGCTTGAAGGAGCCCAGCTGTCTGTCAGCGGCATGCTCAGCAGCAGAAGCCAACTCACCTGAGTTCCTACCAGAAACGAACCTGGTTCTGAGACCCAGGGGAGCTCTGACGAAGGGGCAGGAAGAGCAGGCAATGCTTACTTTGATAGAGGAGGTCTTATGGGGCAGCCAGCCCTTTAAAAATGTCTAGGGGCCAGTGAGCTCACCAACCCAAGGCAAGGATCCATTGGCCCAAGGGCCTGCCACTTCTCGGGACTGGGTTGGGGAGAGAGGATTGGCTGAGACCATGGTTGGTCATTCTTTGGGGAAGCATTTAAATAGCATGCCCAGGAGCAGCCAGGGAGGAAGATCCAGACCCTTCCGCAGCAGGTGGGAATAAATAATTGGCAGAGCAGAGGTTGGAAACTGGGTGAAGAGAAACCCGCTCTTCTTGCTCTATTCTGAGACTCTATCCTGGGACACTTGCCCAATGAAAACAACCCTGGACTCAGACCCAGTCCCAGCAGAACATGACACCCTTCAGTTTCATTGGCTTTGGCTTCCCTCCTCTACATTAATGTTATACATTAGGGGAGGGGCCGTGGCTCAGTGGTAGAGCATCTGCTTGGCATGCAGAAGATCCCTCCAGGTTCAATCCCCAGCATCTCCTGTTAAAGGGACTAAGCTAGTAGGTGACGTGAAAGACCTCTGGTTGAGACTCTGGAGAGCCGTTGCCGGTCTGAGTAGACAATACTGACTTTGATGGATCAAAGGTCCATTTCAGTATAAGGCAGCTTCATGTATGTCATGTGCATATTGATTAAAAACTCTACCCCAAAAAAATTCAGTTGCATAAAGGTTCCTTTGGTGTGTCGTCACTTGGAGCAAATTGGACATACTTCAATTCTGGAATTAATTTTAGAAGTTCTCCTGGTTAGATCTAAGTTGAGGAGTAAGATCAAGTGCAGGGCAAACTTCTGGAGCTATAAAACAACCAGAGCACCAATAATAATAAAAAATATAAAAGTTCCCTCATCCCTACGTAACAGGTTCAGGGAAACTTCCAGGGCTGCCTTGCTTAAGGAACCCCAAAATCCTGAACTGTGCAGTAGGAAACCTGAAAGATACTGTATGTACCCCTTTACAGAGACATCCATACATGTACATGACACAAGGGAAAATGCCTTTTTTACTCAAAAGGAGACACCGTCAAATGTAAGATGACCCCCTTAAAACCATTATGTGCATGTGTAAAGTGCCGCAGCTGACTTATGGCGACCCCTTAGGGTTTCCCAGGCAAGAGACTAACAGAGGTGGTTTGCCATGGCCTTCCTCTGCATAGCAATGCAGGTATTCCTTGGCTGTCTCCCATGCAAATAATAACCAGGGCCGACCCTGCTTAGCTTCTTAGATCTGATGAGATTGGGCTAGCCTGGGCTATCCAGATCAGAACAAAAAAAAAGTTACACATACACATACACCCACACACACACAAATGACCATTACTGTAACTTATATGCAAATGTAAGGCAGTCCCCTCTTGTTTATGGGGGGAAAGTTAGTCTTGCATTTGAGCAAATACCATAAGCAGAGATAAATCTAGTCCAGCCTTGCCATGTTTCTGTTGCGGAGAACAGTCTTTCCAGATCCCAAGGGGTCCGAGGGAGCAGGGCCTGGACATGATGTATGCATTGCCATAATAAAACATTTACTGGGGTTTGGAGACCTCTGCGCTCCGACACGGGCGCATACATATGGAACGATCAAAGTTTTTTTCTGTGGCTTCGGAGGAGCGGGCTGCTAATCTGATGCGAGCCTTGGGCATTGCTCACCACCGCTGGTGCATGAAAACAAATGGCTCCTCTGTTTTCCTATTTAAAGGATTCCAGAGATAATCCGGCTGGTTCACCATCCAGCAACAAGAGGATCTGATTTCTTAATGGCTTCCCACCCCCTTTTCTTTTCAGAGAACGGTTTGATAAGGGTCATATGCACGTGAGATACATATAGCCCCACCACCCCACTGCAATCCATTACATTCCTACTTAAACAACTTATATTTCTCCTTCTGATCATCCCCCCCACCCAAAAAAAAGCACAGTCCAGCGTCAGCTGGCTATTTGACCAAGGCTTGAGTTGACTTCATCACATTCTCTCTTCGTAAATCATCATTCCATAATGTGAGCCCTGTTTTCACCAAGTGTCGTAGGACAGTTGGGGCTTTTATTCTTTTGCTGTCTTGTGCCTCCGACCTAAAGGTTGGGGTTCAGTTGCCAGTGCTCTGGATGCTTTTGGTTGGAGGGACACAACAACTTTATTGATGATAACTAGTCATTCCTCATTTACACATGCTGAGGAATTCTGTGTTTATGTCAGTGCAGGATTTGATTTTTTTAAAGCACAGTTATATAAACAACTCTGAGCTTCTTCTTAAATGCCATGGTTGAAGAGGCTGTATTCCTGATTTGAGCTTTGCTTCTGATCTGTTCTGAGATCCTGTATTGATGTACTTGTAGAGTGAATTTCCACACGAACACATGAAGCTGCTTTATACTGAACCAGACCCTTGGTCCATCAAAGTCAGTATTGTCTACTCAGACTGGCAGCAACTTTCCAGGGTCTCAGGCAGAGAAGTCTTTCACATCACCTACTTGCCTAGTTCCTTTAACTGGAGATGCCGGGGATTGAACCTGGGTCGTTCTGCATGCCAAGCAGATGCTCTACCATTGAGCTACTCCTCCTCCACTTGCATACGTGCTGAGAAAAGCAAGATGGTGAGATGAAATCACTCGGCATGAGAGAGAATCCTTCCATGGCTCTGACCCTTGACTTGTGCCTCACTGCAGTATGCTTTAGGGTTGGTGGTAGAGCATCTGCTTGGCATGCACAAGGTCCCAGGTTCAATCCCCTGCATCTCCAATTAAGGGACTAGGCAAGTAGATGATGTGAAAGACCTCTGCCTGAGACCCTGGAGAACCACTGCTGGTCTGAGTAGACAATACTTACTTCGATGGACCAAGGGTCTGATTCAGTATAAGGCAACATCATGTGCTCATGTACTCAGAAATGGACACTGTGACACTGTGTATTTGTGGTATATGGCAATCCATGACCTAATTTTTCAGTTTGTAAGTTTGCTAACCATAATCAGTTTTAGCTGTAATTGTGGGTTCTTATGGGCTTCTGAAAGCCTTCCTTTAAATTGACTTTCTGACCACCAGTTGTTTTTAAGTCAAGGTAACCATCAACCAGCCTATCTTACCATGCTACAGTGGGACATATAAAGTGTGGCTGTGATCCCCCGTCATCCCTTGCTGAATCCTGGCATCTTTCTTGGCAACTCAAGTTCCCCAGGTTTCTCCCACTCCTTTCATGTCTTTCCTTAACAAGCTTCCGTTTGCTGGAGGTCTCTTTAATGCATCTGAATGTATTTGATCACCAATAAATTTTGCTCTCTAATCCTCAGATAAAATATTAAATTAGGCCAATCTTTTGAAGAGTTCCCTCCCTCCACATGCTCTCTTTTTTTTTTAAAGTGAAGAACATCAGAGTTCCAAGTATGACAACTTCTGTTTAAAAGAAAGAAAAGGATGAAGTGGAAGGGGGGTTCCATCATATTATCTTGTAGACATAGCTTCAAAGTATGAGCAACAATAACATTCCGAAAGCACACACGAGGACATAGGTCCCTTTGAAAATGAAGTCCCTCATTGTCTTCTATCCATTTCATAGATTTCATAGAGGTTTGTTTTGTGTGGCCAACTTGTGCTATGGGTGCATAAGAGCACAGAAAATAGAATTTTGAATCAACAGGAGGGACCCGCTGACATGACTATAGGTTGGCATCAAGCCTACACTTTTGGTTGACTCTCCCACAGTATGTTTCTGCTTCTCCCCCTGCTTGTCATACTAGAGGCAAAACAACACCCAAGAGTGGGGACTGTGACACCATTATAGCATCTTACACTGCTTCACATTGGTATTGGTTCATATTTTGAGCCTTTGGAGAACCTGGAAGTTAAGTTAGTACAAGATAACAGTAGGTTTTAAAACCAAGAAAACAACTGGACAAGATCTGAAATGCCCCCCGCCCCATATAATAAAAATAGGTCTAATCTCTCCCCCTCCCAACAGCGCACATACAAATTTAACTAGTCCTCTGAACTTTAGGAATGGTCTGGCTAGTTAGATAGGGAATTTGTTGTAGCTGGCACCCATGGAACTTCACACCAGAGGGCTAGGGGAATTAGGGTGTCGCCCAGACATTTTAAGGCACAAGGTGGGCCCTTCTTTTTGAATGAGAGACTTCTTGGGAGGACAAGATACCCTCCATAACTCAGAGCAGAAGGAACCCTCACGGTGAGTACCCAAGGTTTTGTTCTCACTCTGAGGAGGAAGGCATCTTGGAGTGTGGGACTTCCAAAAGCTATTCCTTTTCCGGGTGGTCTCTTTTTTCATCAAGGACTTGTTGAAGCACTCTCCTGCCAAAGGCGGCATCCGAAAAGGCGTTTAGCTTGTAGCGTCTCACAAAGGTCGAGATGGATGACCAAGTAGCAGCCTTGCACATCTCTTTGACTGATGTTTCTTCAGGCTTGACCGAGGCATATCTCCTCCTGGGTTCTGAATCTCTATCTCCTCAAAGTTAATTTCATCATAGTGCAATATAAATATATCTGTTTCCTGCACAGGTGCCTTGGGGCCTTTTGTAATTGGGCAATCTAATTAGGATGCAGCATCAAATATGAATTCCTATCGCTTGGATTTGTAAACTGAGTCCGACTTAACGTTTCCCAGATCTCAGCGGGATGCAGATTGTAAAGTCTTATAGCCTTGCTGATTTCCAAAAGTCCCAAAGCCCAGCACTCAAAATCAATGTTGCGAGCCTGCCTGGGCAGAAAGCTGGAGCTACGTTAATATGTTTGGAAGAGAAGGGAGACGAGACCAGGCCATTCTAATGAGTGGAGACACACAGGCCCTGAATCCTAATTCACCTAGACCTGGTTCTTGCAGGAAACTTAAATCAAGTGCTTTATTGTCGAAGCTGAAAGCAGGAATTATCATTTATTTAGAAAACATATATGCCGCCTCTCCAGAGAATCTGCTCAAAGGTGGCTTACGTCCTTTACAGAATGGTAGAGTAAATGTGAATCATTATCTCCAGTTAATCACCAGGATTGCTCTGTGCTAGGATACGTCC
This sequence comes from Euleptes europaea, assembly GCF_029931775.1. Lineage (NCBI taxonomy): Eukaryota > Metazoa > Chordata > Lepidosauria > Squamata > Sphaerodactylidae > Euleptes > Euleptes europaea. The sequence goes on along the minus strand of NC_079325.1, from coordinate 10,721,846 downwards.
TTGTGACTGTGACAACAAATGGTTCCAAAAGCTGCTACAGATACTTTGAGCGAGTATGTTTCAGTCCTTTCTCAGAGTTCAGTGCTAGTGTACAGTTGATAATGTATCGTTCAGTTTGTTTGCCTCACTGGGAAGAAATTTTGCTCGAATAGCTCATTAGGTTATTTGCAGTAGAAGAGAGCAAGAGTCCAGTAGCACCTTAAAGACTAACAAAATTTCTGGCAGGGTATGCGCTTCCGTGAGACACAGCTCGCGTCTTCAGATATCATTAGGTCATTCGTTAGTGTTACGTATCCACCGAAAAACCCACAGACTGTCCCTAATGTTGACCGTGACTGCCGTTACCAGTTGTTGTGGTATCAGAGGTGGCTTTAATCCATTGCACAGTAAGACGGAACGAACAAGACAAGCAAATTCCTGGAACGAATGCAAAGGCCAGGCCACTGAATCCCCAGCCTTGTTCACTCTCTGCCAGCTCCAGCAAGTTTGTGATGACTTTATGCTCAATTAATCAGGGTGTGTGAACTTTTGTGAGGGAAGGTTTTTCCCTCCATCTCTGCAATCTCACAAATGGTACCAGCTGGTTGGAAGTGCTGTTGGGGGAAAGGAGCCGAGTCCCACGCTGGGAAACATAAGGGGGAGAACGAACATAAATAACCAAGGAAAGCGAAAAGAGAGAGGGGGGGAGAAAGAAGGAAATGTGAAGTGGCCCTTTAAACTAGGAGCCTCGGGAGCCTAAAGCCCCGGGAATGTTCCCTCAAGTATTCAAATGAGATTGCGGCATCAGATTGGTATGCATTAGGCTGGTCTCAATGAAAATTAACATGTAATTGCTTCAAATGAAGTAAGTGAGGAGGTAATCTGTTCTTAAATTGGATTCACAGGATTTTGTGGTACCATAATGCAGCTGTGAAATGAAATATATTTTAAGGATGATGTCCTCAAGGGGAGAGGTGGGGAGGAAAAGGAGGGAAGTCAGAGGGTGGGAGAGCCCCCCCTCCTTTCCCTTCCTCCCCCCTTTGTCAGCACTCCTCTCTAAATAAGAGACAGTTGAGGAGAAAACAGCCTAGTAAAGTCCCATGGAGGACATGGAATAGTACGGTATAGCTCAATCTCATCAGATCTTGGAAGCTAAGCAGGGTCAGTACTTGGATGGGAGACCACCAAGAAAGACTCTGCAGAGGAAGGGAACGGCCAACCACCTCTGCTTCTTGCATGCCTTGAAAGCCCCTTGCTGAGGTCGCCTTAAGTCAGCTGTGACTTGATGGCACTTTACACACACACACATTGTACTATTGGGATGTGGAATGATGTCATATAGCCCGATCTAATCTGATCTTGGAAGCTCAGCAGGGTCAGTACTTGGATGGGAGACCACCAAGAAAGACTCTGCAGAGGAAGGGAATGGCCAACCACCTCTGCTTCTCACTTGCCTTGAAACCCCTTGCTGGGCTTGCCATAACTCGATCGAGATTTGACAGTGCATACATATAAATTCCCATGGATGGGTAGTGCTATCTGCAGATGTTCTGTTGCTGGTTCTCTCATTCACTCTTTTAAGCTGTCCATTGGAGTTCATAGCATCTGAAAAGGCAATCTCTGACTCATGAATGCTCATGGCATTTCTATAGTGAAATTCAAATTGCATTTGAGGGCTCCTTTTTCAGACAGAACATCCGGGGAATTCTGAGGAACTTAGTTTTGGTAAGACAAGTCAAGTTGGTGGGTGGAAGTGGGGAACCAGTAGGTTTGGGAATCCCTAGGTTGCCTCTGAAATCTCTCATGAAGAACAGTTTGAAGCAAAGCTGAACATCACAGGAATTTTGAGTGAAGCTAACAACAGAGACTGGTAAAAAGAAAACTGGAGGTGTTTTGCTTATTCTCGGCCACTCTTTTCTCCTTGTATTAACGTAGGTTGCTACCATGTACCAAATCAGACTATTGGTATGGCGTTGTCTGCTCTGACTGGTGGATATTTGAGGTTATCTCGGGGAAAAGAGGATCTTTCCTAGTACCTGTTTCCTGGGGCCCTTTGGCTGGAGAAGGTCAAACTTGGGACCTTCGGCAAGTAAGGCATGTGCTGTACGCCTAGGGCACAACATGGTACATACATGAAACACAACCCCCACCCTTCTATGTCAGGTGACCTCCAAGTGAAAGTAAGAAGGATCTCTCTGAGAATTCCTTAACCATCCCTAGATCTTCAACAGAACATCTGGGACTAATGAGAAGCCCATGGCATTCACTGCAAAGTTGCACTCAACAAACACACCACTCATGTTTTGGGATTTGGGGGATGTGTGGATCCTAGGATATGATATGATGGAAGCATCCTGAGGCATTCTGCTAGTCTCATAGAAACTTGTCTTTGCTTCATCCAGATTTTCATGGAGCAGGAGCCTCCAAATTTGTTTCAAAGTGACACTTCAGGCCAAATTAGCTAGAAACTCTAGTTATAACGTTTAAAAATCCAGAGCTGTTCCAATTTCCCTTGTGCGTCTCAGGTGAGCATAGAGTTCCCAACAGGGTCACTGTGAGATTAAATTAACCAATGCTTGCAAATATTCAGGTGCGAGGCAGAAGAGAAAGGGAAACATATCAGTATCGACTGGGGAGGAGGCTCAGGTGTACAACACACAGGATAAATATTATCAGTGCTAATGGGACTTGCCCAGCCAGATGTCGTGGGATTGGAAATCAAACAGGGGGGACCTAAGGGAGCAGATGTCCCTGGCACTCAGCCATATGATACCTGATCTGTCTGTTGTATCTCATCTCCCTGTGTCCCTTTGCCCTCCTGGATGCCAGAGATAAATATTAATGCAGCCCCCATTGGTTCCTGTAATAACTCTGTTTTGTTTATGTAGTGGTTTAGTGATTAAGAGCAGTGTTTTGGAGCAGGGAACTCTAATCTGGAGAACCGGGTTTGATTCCCCACTCCTCCACATGAGCGGCGGACACTAATCTGGTGAACTGGGTTGGTTTCCTCTCTCCTTTACATGAAGCAAGCTGGGTGACCTTGGGCTAGTCACAGCTCTCTTAGAGCTCTCTCAGCCTCACCTACCTCACAAGGTGCCTGTTGTGGGAAGGGGAAGGGAAGGTGATTGTCAGCTGGTTTGATTCTTCCTTAAGTGGTAGAGAAAGTCGGCATACAAAAACCAATTCTTCTTCTTCTTCCAGATGTGTTCCCACTGTGCATGTGTTGACTAGTTCCTGGCTGCATGTGCGATAAGAGATAATGGCACGTGTAACTGGAATGCTGTTCCCTGAGCAGATCTCACAGAAGGTCCTTTTGCAAGCAAGATACAGGGAATGCTTTCCTGCTGTCCCCCAAAGAACTGCATGGTCATTAATCTGAAATAAATTGATTAAAAAGAGAATTCAAGTCAAACAATGTGGAAGTGGTGAATGTATATAGATCTCTGGTGTGTGTGTGCATGTTTAACCCAACAACAAACTCGTTTTGCTTGTCCTGTGTTGTGTGGGGAAAGAGATTTCTCTCGAAGACAGAATAGAAAGCAGACTCAGCTGTATCCAGTTTGTGTAATTTTTTTTTTTACAGCCTAAAAGTAGGTTTCCCCCCTCATTTCATTAACAAGTAGTTAACCTGTGGAATTAACTGCCATAGGACGTCATGGGCTTTAGTGGGCTTTACATGTGAATTAGATGGATTTAGGAGGGATAGTAACATCAGTGGTTATTAACAACTTTGGATAAATGGGGCTTCCATGTCCAGAGGCTCTAGACATGTCCTCTGAATACCAATTACAGTGGTGGGAGTGATAGGGGGAGACTTTGGCCTCTGTGCTCTCCTTATAGGCTTTCTGGGGAGGTTCTGGTTGGCCACAGCATTCAACAGGATGCTGGAATACATGTGTCACCAAGCCGACCTTACATGACTACTCATATGTTCTGGTGTTCTCTGTCTTTTGCCATAATTTGAGGGCTTAATTTAAGTAAACTCTCGTTCACTCATCCCATTCTACCTATTGGGTTCTGAAGCATTGGCTATACCAGCAGTTATCATAACCTAGGACCAGCCCTAAGGGCCCCGTGGCACAGAGTGGTCAGCTGCAGTAATGCAGTGAAAAGTTCTGCTCAGGACCTGAGTTCGATTTCGACGGAAGTTGGTTTCAGGTAGCCGGCTCAAGGTTGACTCAGCCTTCCCTCCTTCCCAGGCCGGTAAAATGAGTACCCAGCTTGCTGGGGGTAAAGTGTAGACAACAGGGGAAGGCAATGGCAAACCACCCCGTAAACAGAGTCTGCCTAGTAAACGTCGGGATGTGACATCACCCCTTGGGTCAGGAATGACCCAGTGCTTGCACTGGGGACTACCTTTACCTTTTTTTTAGGACCAGCCTTGCCACAGGGTGTCATGAACTGAAGCATTAAGTTATCTGTTGTGGTTAGGGTTTGGCGATGCTTGGCGTTTCCACCTTTTCCTGAGGCTAGCTCACCGGCTGCTGCCCCTCATATTCTCTATGGCTTAGTTTGAGCCAAGCTTCTTCTGGGCTTAGCCCAGGAAGTAGTTTTCCATGTCAGAGCAAGGTCCTGAACCATGAGACATATTGCTGAAGAAAAGAATGCCAATAGAACTTGGGCTTTCCTCACAGCACTGGTTTGGGGGTGGGATAGATGGACAGCTACATCAGCCTGGCAGAGAACCACCCTTAGCAGGAAATGCTAGGACCATCAGTGTGGTATAGGGTGCTTTCACACATGCTGAATAATGCACTTTCAATCCACTTTAACAATTGTTTGAAAGTGGATTTTGCCATTTCACACAGTAAAATCCAGCTGCAACGTGCATTGGAAGTGGATTGAAAGTGCATTATTTGGCATGTGTGAAAGTACCCAGTGTCTTACCCTTTGTGCATTCTCAACGTCTTCTTTTGACTGGCAACAGCCCCTCCTCTTTCTGTCCTGCCTTCTCTTCCACGGCTCCAAAATTGCTCTCCATCCTGACCTGTAGGAGCCCTTGCTGTCCTGAATCTTCGCAAACCTATTTAGGAAACAAAAATACTCTCACCACTTGTGGCGGTGATTCTCTATTATGTAATAAGTCGATTGCCTCACATCTCCCCAGCGAAGCCGTAGAAGCAGAGCACTTCCTAAGCTTTCTGAGTAGTTAAATGCATTCCTGGGTTTTTTTCTTCCATAAGTGTTGAGAGAAATGGGTTGACTTTATTTGTAGACCATTAGTGTCACCTGCCCAAAGCAGAAATGGAATTTATTCAGGGGGCATGGTTTGTAACTGAGAGAGTTTGCAGTTCATTGAAACATCAGTGGCTGAAAATGCAGCATAAAGGACTAACCACCATCTCTTGCTAGGAGGAGTGAAACGGGCGCATGAATGCCTTGATATATCGGAGTTTGGTCTGGCAGGTGATGACATGCATAATACAGATGTGTAATACAACACAGATTTCGTAATTCGTACTTTAGTCCTTGGAATTGTGGAATAATCCATATCCCAAATTGAAATCCTTCCATGTTCTTTCCTGATAGGGATTCCTCCTCAAAGTACTCTGCTCAAATCAGAGTTGCTCAGCTTAGAGAACAAAAGTAAATTGGATTATTTTTGTCCGTTTTTGTTGCATGAAGATAGGTTAACTTGTCACTAGAGAGAGATGCATTTTGCTCCCCCAAAAGGCTAGCGCAGGCCCCTGAAGAGACTTGTTCAGAACATCTAGTGGGAGTAGCTGAGATAGTCATTCCCATTCCACCTAGAAGTGTGTCTTGAGAACATTCTGAGTGTGTTCTGCACTGAGCTACACAAGCTGTTGCTGGATTTCAGCCTCAGTTGCAGTATCAACAGGCAAGGAAATGGGACTTTGTCATCTGCTGCCTTTCCTGTTCTGAGAAAGCTAGCAGTTCATGCAGTGAAAACCTAGGGAGAAGGTTGGTTCATTCATTCATTGATTCATTCATTCATTGATTCATTCATTCATTCATTCATTCACTTCACTTCATTTATACCCAACCTTTCCCCTCAATGGGAACCCAAAGTAGCTTACATAATTCTTCTCCTCTACTCCATTATATCTTCACAACAACCCTGTGAGGTAGGTTAGGCTGAGGGTCTGTAACTGGCCCAAGGTCACCCAGCAAGCAGAGTGAGGATTTGAACCTGGGTCTCTCAAATCCTAGTCCGACACTGTAACTACTACTCTCCACTGGCTGTCTTGCCTTTTGTACCCCTTTCATGGAGTTTGCTGCCACTGGAGGAGTGGAAGGGCTGTCAGGTTCACCACAGTCCTGGCACAATAATAGAGGCAGCAGGTGCAAGAAAAGAGCACAACAGAAAGGAGGCATCTGGTCCCAAGCACGGAGGAGCCAGCCCATTGTTAATTGGGGGGGGGGGCAAGGGAGCACCAGCCCCCCACCAGCTGTGTGTTGGGTCTATGGCATCAGATAACTTGGTGCAATGGTTAAGAGCAGTGGTTTGGAGTGGTGGACTCTAACCTGGAGAACCGGGTTTGATTCCCCACTCCTCCACATGAGCAGTGGACGCTAATCTGGTGAACCAGGTTGGTTTCCCCACTTCTCCACATGAAGCCAGCTGGGTGACCTTGGGCTAGTCACAGCTCTGATAGAGCTCTCTCAGCCCCACCTACCTCACAGGGTGTCTCTTGTGGGGAGCGGAAGGTGATTGTAAGCCGGTTTGATTCTTCCTTAAGTGGCAGAGTCAGTCGGCATATAAAAACCAGCTCTTCTTCAGGTACAGACAGTGCCGGATTTACGTATAAGCTAAACAAGCTATAGCTTAGGGCCCCACTCTCTTGGAGCCCCCAAAAAAATTTAAAGGAAAAAAAATTGATGTACATTTCCAAAATCAACAATTACTTTGATAAAATACATATTTTGTTATGTGCAAATGGCTTTAGATAGCTATTAGGTCCATAAATTACCATATAGCATATATTCAACACAAAAAAACAGAGACAATTTGTTGTTGACAAAGGACAGCTGGACATATAAAGGGCCCCATTACCTTCAATAGCTTAGGGCCTCATCAAACCTAAATCCGGCACTGGGTACAGATCAAAATAACCAAGGCTGGCTGATTCTTGTGATCCGGTCAACTTTTCTAAGGCTCTCCTTTCTCTCCGCCCGCCCCCGCCCCTTTTTGGACTGACTCCCCACCACCAATTCTCATGACTCAACCGTCAGGGTTTTAGACTGTGTGAGCTCCTTAGCCGCAGCCTCTTTTGAAAGGACTTAATCTCCCACAGCTCAGAAACTCTCCAATTTCAGAGCTTGTCAGGAAGCTGTCTGGAATTAGACTCCTAATGCATTGTGACACACACACACATATGCATGCGTGCACTATCAGGGGAAGACAAATGCCAGGCGCGGGTGTTCCTGAGATCCCCATATCCGAGGCCTTTTGTGGCTGTGGCGTCAGCCACTTCGCCTGTCTCCATTTTATGTGATTTGCAAAGGAATCCCATCATGGTGTAGGAAGGCAGCTTAGTAACTCATCCAGCATCCAAAGGAAGGTGTGCGTGGCGGTGGGGATCTTATCCTACAACTTATGTTTGCTTATTCATACTTTTGACAACCATCCTCTCTGTTTCCAAGAGAGAAGAGGAGAAGAGGCTTTCCTTGATTTTCCATGATTTTGGGGGGAGGTGCCATAGCTCAGTGGTAGAGCATCTGCTTGGCAGGCAGAAGGTCCCAGGTTCAATCCCCGGCATCTCCAGTTAAAGGGACTAGGTAAGTAGTTGATGTGAAACCCTGAAACCATGTGAAGCCTTGAGACCCTGGAGAGCCGCTCCCGGTCTGAATAGACAATACTGACTTGGATGGACCGAGGGTCTGATTCAGTATAAGGCAGCTACATGTGTTCATGAGTTTGCTTCAGCGGCATTATTTTTGTAGCCTTATCTTAAGGGAGGGGGGTGAAGCAAACGTATTTTAATATCCTGCTCATTTGTGCTTGTTCAATGCAATCCTGGAATCTAAGAAAGCACCCAAATTCCTTATAGAATTGGGAGCCTGGTATACTATACCAGCATAGTGTAGTGGTTAGGAGCGGTGGACTCTAATCTGGAGAACCGGGTTTGATTCCCCACTCCTCCACATGAAGCCTTCTGGGTGACCTTGGCCTAGTTCAGTTCTCTCCAAACTCTCTCAGCCCCACCTACCTCACAAGGTGTCTGTTGTGGGGAGAGGAAGGCAATTGTATGCCGGGTTGATTCTCCTTAAAAAGGTAGAGAATGTTGGCATATAAAAAACTACTACTACTACTACTACTACTACTACTACTACTACTACTCTTACATTTGGTTGTCATTTGCCCTTTATTTTCTCTATTCACATTTTATCCTATCCTCCCTCCAACCAGGTTTATGGAGTGCATACCCCCCAATCCATCCTCAAAACAACAGCAAGACTTAGGTCAAGGTTACCCAGTAAGATGGTGTGGCTGGGTGGGGATTTGAACCTGTGTCTCTCCAGCCCCCTGTGACAATCTGTCCTCTACACTATGCTAGCTTGAGTTCCTCAAATGCTCTACGACTTCCATCTCCATTTTGAATTCCTTGGCAAAGCCCTAGTATGCGTCTCCCCACTCCCTGAAATGTTGGTGGTCTTGTTGAAAACCATCCCTCAGAAACTGTCAGCTGTTTTGCTTGAACAGGAACCCCTTAAATTGTGCTTTAGGTGAAATTCAACAGCACTGACAATCTTAAGTTATTTCTCCCCCCCTGCTACTTTTCCTTCCCTCCCCCCTTTACTTTTCATTTTTTACATGTGGCTAGACAGTCACCAGCTCCTGAGGGTCAGCGCTGTATATCAAGATGGCTATCTGAGGGAGACTGCGCGACTCCTCCAAACAGGCCTGTCAGTGGATTTTACAGCTTCATCTAAATTTTGGTGATCGTAGCAAGGACAGGCTGGTGGTGGGGGAAGAGCACTGAGGAGTCGAACAATAAGCCTGGGAGAGAGAGGAGGGAGCGGCACAGATCCTGCGAGATCCTGTTGTCAGACACTTGCTCTAAATACGATTCAGGAACGGTGACCCAAGTACTGCTGAGAAGTGAAGCAGGGGCAGCCCTGGTTAGTACTTGGATGGGAGACCACCGAGGAAGCCCAGGGTCACTACCCAAAGGCAGGCAATGGCAAACCACCTCTTTTTGTCTCTAGTTTTGAAAACCCTGTAGGGTCACATGAACACATGAAGCTGCCTTATACTGAATATCAGACCCTTGGTCCATCAAAGTCAGCATTGTCTAGTCAGACCAGTAGCGGCTCTCCAGGGTCTCAGGCAGGGGTCTTTCACATCACCTACCTGCCTAGTCCCTTTAACTGGAGATTAATGGGGATTGAACCTAGGACCTTCTGCATGCCAAGCAGAGGCTCTACCACTGAGCCAGAGCCCCTCCCCAGGGTCGCCATGAGCCGGCTGCTACTTGATGACACTTTATTATTGCCCTGACATGGATGGCCCAGGCTAGCCCAATCTTATTGGACCTCGGGAGCTAAGCAGAATCAGCCCTGGTTAGTACTTGGATGGGAGACCACCCAGGAAGCACGGGGTTGCTACACAGAGGTAGACGATGGCCAACCACCTCTGAACATCGCTTTACCTTGAAAACCCTACAGGAGTCTCTGTGAGTCATCTGCAACTTGACAGCCCGTTCCACAACCACCATGGCTGTTTTTGTGACAGCACGCACATTGCTATCCTCCATTAGCTTCAGCGTGCATCAGGTTCCTCGTTCAACAGCACGATGCCTGTCTGAATCATCACCACACATCACAAGGGTATTATCAGAGATGAGCATCATGTGTCATTGTGTGTGTCCAGTTTCAGCTTTCGATTTCCAGGTTGATGATAATATTATGAACTGTATTGCCTATTTGGGATACTTAGCAGTGACAGCAAACTTGTGACCCTCCCTCCAGACTGTGAGTGGCCAATCATAGATATTCATGTCATCTCAAGCAATGGCTGCTCTGGTGTTGGAATTACAGTGCATTGAGATTATCAGTAGTCATGCAAACGGCCACTGACAAGTTTACAGTGCAATCCTATTGGGGAGTGTTACTCCAGTCTAATCCCATTGAAATTAATGGGTTTAGACTGGAGCAGCTCTCTTTAGGATTGCAGTGTTGGGACGTGGCATCTGCACCATGTTTGGGAAGTAGCTGTGACTGTAACCTTCAGCTATGCAGTTGCATATCTGAGAAATCGCATTTGCTTAATTAATACTGAACTGGGATTTCGTCTCTCTGGAAATCTCGGCTAGAGTGGGGAATCATTTCCCAACTTGCTGGATGAAGGTGTGGCGACTTTCCACTGTCCGAATACGTGGGGAGAGAGGAATTTAAGTCTGTTTTCTAGACAGGTGTTTTTTGTTTTGTTTTTTGTTTTTTACTCTTCCTTGAATGGCAATGTGAGCAGCAATCAAGTGGCTAATTTTGCTCTGCTCTTTTTCCAGGCCTGATTAATATTATTCATTTCTTCTGTGTCCTGCTGGGTTGAAACAATCCACCTCACCCAGACCAACCTGCTCGAATGCAGGTGATTTGCGTAAGAGGCAACAACACACCAGGAACAGCTTTTCTTATATGTTGATCATTTAAAAAATTCCCCCCACTTCTGCATTCCCCCTTCCTAGGGCTGCCAGGTCTCTCTTCACCACCGGCGGGAGGTTTCTGGGGTGGAGCCTGAGGAGGGCGTGGTGAGGGGAGGGACTTCAATGCCATAGAGTCCAATTGACAAAGCGGCCATTTTCTCAATGTGAACTGATCTCTATCAGCTGGAGATCAGTTGTAATAGCAGGAGATCTCCAGCTAGTACCTCGAGGTTGACGCCCCTTTCCGTCTAGGAGAGGTAGGGTTGCCAGCTCTGAGTTGGGAAATACCTGGAAATTTTGGGGGTGGAGCTCGGGGAGGGTGTAGGGATGCTAGCCTTCAAGTGGGCCCCGGGGATCCCCCGGAATTACAGCTCCTCTCCAGACCACAGAAACTAGTTCCCCTTGAAAAAATGGATGCTTTTGAGGATGGATTGGAGGATGGAGGTCCCTGTGATCTCCAGACTCCATCCCCAAATCTCCAGGAGTTTCCCATCCCAGATCTGGCAACCTTACCCTACGTCCCCCTAGGAGCATGGGGTTTGGGGTGAGGACTTCAGCTTGTGCTGTGATTTGCTTCATAAACTATAGCTGCTTTAAAAAAAAATGCAAAACCTCTCATTCATTTAGGGAAGAGTAGGAGTCCAGTAGCACCTTAAAGACTACAAAATTTCTGGCAGGGTGTGAGCTTTTATGAACTGCAGCTCACTTCTTCAGATACAGCTAGAAAGTGAATGTATCTGAAGAAATGAGCTGTGGCTCCCGAAAGCTCATACCCAGCCAGAAATCTTTTTAGTCTTTAAGGTGCTACTGGACTCCTACTCTTTTCTACTGCTAGTGACCGACTAACACAGCTACCCATCGTGATCTATCACTTAGGGAGGTCTTCCGTAGATGTTGAGAAGCACCCAGCCTTCCAGGAAAGGAACTGGAAAATCCGGTCTTTCTCCAAGCAGAAGCTTCATTTTCCTTTTGAGACTACGCTTTCTTGCGAGGTGGCCTAGTTTGGGGGAATTTTCCCTCGTTCATTTTCAACCCCCAAAACTGCCGCTTGTGTTCCACCTCCTCTCGCTTGCCTCCAGTTACCATGGAGCCGCAGACGGAACGGCTTGTTATGATCGTACCTCTCTCTGTCTCTCTTTTGTGAAGGCCTTTTTGGTTGACAGAGTTCGGCATAACAAGGGCCAATTCCAAAGCCGGCGCTATTGCGGCTGCCAAAGGCAAGAAGGTCTTGGAGATTGAAAAGCCAGTCGAGAGGCGAGGCACTTACCAAGCTGTTTGGAGCCCATCTTGTCAGGGGAGGAAAGGATCAGCCGGCAGCGCCTTAAAGGGGAAAGGAAGCCTTGCAGAAGGACTTTGCAGGGAGCTTTTCCATGCATAAAATGGTTAAGAGATGCTGCAACCCTGCCCTCAGTTAATGCGCGTTTAAGCCCTGTTGGAATAAATGGGATTTGCATGCTGTGTAAGCACCAGCAGGAGTTAAATGCTAAAAGAAAGCTGGATACTGAGACAAAGAGGAACAGGTGGACTCTTGTGTTTTACTTTTTAAACAGATTTTAGAAGGCTTCTCTGAATTTCTCCCTGGTTTTAGTGGATTTGATGCATTAGGAATTTTGTGTTTCAATGTTGTTGTTGTTTTAATTTCCAGATTTCGGGGACCACCATACATGCACAGCTATCATTTTGTTGTGCCCGTAAATATCCCCTGAAACACAATCACCCTTATACGATGGTGCCGCCATCACATATGCCCCTGGTGGGCCCCTCAGTGAAATAGAGAAAACCTCCCCTGGCCTTGAATCCACCGTTATCTCAGCTGAATAGAGATCCTATTCCCTGAGCGCCTGCATATCTGCACTTGCTACAAGACGCTCTGCTTATTCTACATTCTTTGGTAGTTTATTCACTATTTTGCCTTATATGGTATATGGATCTACCTCCTTATATGAAAATGTATCCACCTCTTTGAATAAAGTATAAAAGCTTTCCTTTTCCTTTGTTCGGTGTGGCAGCTTCCCACTTGTGTATTGGGTCTGCCCACCTGGTTCTCTGCTTGGCCAAATAAAAGAGTTGCGTTCTGTCATATCAACCTCCTCCCTATTGTCTTCATTGGACTCTACGGATAATTGGGTCACAACAATTTCTAGCAATTCATTTGTGCCCCCTCATGTTTCTAATATTAAAATATGCATTACTAAAACCCTGTAAAAAACATACTGATGTATTCATACATATGGCTACATTAGGGATGCCAACCTCCAGGTGGTGGCAGGAGATCTCTTGCTATTACAATTGATCTCCAGCTGATAGAGATCAGTTCACCTGGAGGAAATGGCTGTGTGGGCAATTGGACTCTGTGGCATTGAAGTCCCTCCCCTCTCCAAATCCCACCCTCCTCAGGCTCTGCCCCCAAAACCTCCCACTGGTTACGAAGAGGGACCTGGCAACCCTAGGTTACATCATTCTTTTTGTGTGGTGTTTTTCCGATTCACATGCACACTTCTGCTGTACAGACAGAGGCTCAGTGCTGGTGTAGGCACAATCACATCCAGATTGCTTTTTGACAGCGTTTCATCAATGGGCATGTTTGTATCAGGCAGGTTGCTTAAGAATGAGGCATTAGATTCTGAAGCAGGTCTCCAGCCAGGGGAGGACGCATTCTCTTCATCAAACAAAGGCCCATGTTGACATGCTCATTGGACACTCTGATTTGAGTCCTTTAAAAATAAAGTAGTAGAAGAGGAGTTGGGTTATATATGCCAGTTTTCTCCACCTTTTAAGGAGAATCAAACCATCTTACAATCCCTTCCTCACCCCACGACATACACCTTGTGAAGTAGGTGAGGCTGAGAGAGCTCTAAGAGAACTGTGACTAGCCCAAGGCTTCATGTATAGGAGTGGGGAAACCAACCAGGTTCACTGGATTAGAGTCTGCCACTCATGTGGAAGAGTAGGGAATCAAACCTGGTTCTCCAGATTAGAGTCCTCCGCTCTTGACTGCTTTATTGTCTAATGTTTATGCAAATTTTTTGATTTTGTACATTGCTTTATTTGTACAATTTTATTGGAATTTTATTGTATTTATTACATTGATTGTCATGTTGTGAGCGGCCTGAGCCAGGCCTTGGCTGGGGAGTGAGGACAGGATAAAAAACTAAATAAATAAAGTAAGTGCTATAGGCCAGCATCTGGATATGCAAACTGGGCCCACTCTCATCCATTGGTCACTGCTTGGTGCTGGTATACAGTAAGGGTGCAGGCTCTTTCTTCTACATCTTTTTCTAACATTGAAAAGGAACACACACACACACACACACCAAAAACAAAAACAAAAACAACAACAACCAAGAGTCTTGTGGAACTAGGGTTGCCACCTTCCTGGTACTGGTTATCAAGAAAAAAACAGCACAAGGCTCTCTATATATTCAAATTGCAAAAGTTATATTAAATAGAAAATATTACAAACGACAAACAATGTGACAAATGTGAATACCACCCAATTAGTGACCAAACATAGACAATACAAACATGGAAAAATCTCTCAATAAGCATCAAATAAGATTTTGCTCAAGATAACAATATCTTAATTCCACAATTGTAATGATTGTAATGAATCTTTGATTTGTGAGTTGAACCGGCCCTGAAAGGTAGAGTCAATACGACAAGCCCTAAGGGGTGTTTAGGAGCCATTTGCGCTGTGAACATGCTGATGAAGCCCCTAGTGGCGAAAACGTGCAAAACAATCCGGAAGGTGTTCCTATTTTCCTTTCTGGCTGAGAAGATTAACTGAGAAACTAACTCAACTTCATCTTTAGCCCCATGGGCAAGACGAAAGAAAAATTGTATTCGATGCACTATTTAAAATTGTGGAATTAAGATATTGTTATCTTGAGCAAAATCTTCTTTGATGCTTATTGAGAGATTTTTCCATGTTTGTATTTTCTATGTTATTGTTTGGTCACTAATTGGGTGGTATTCACATTTGTCGCATTGTTTGTCGTTAGTAATATTTTCTATTTAATATAACTTTTGCAGTTTGAATATATATAGAGCCTTGTGCTGTTTTTTCTTGCTAACCGCTTTGTTATAGCATAAGTGTATTTTTGCTTCCACCTTCCTGGTACTAGCTGGAGAGTGGGGAAACCAACCTGGTTCAACAGATTAGAGTCCGCCATTTGTGAGGAGGAGTGGGGAATCAAACTCGGTTCTCCAGATTACTCTTACACAAAGATTTGTTCGGTGGCCACCCCTAGTCTTTGGAACTCCCTCCCCCAGGAATTATTTTCAGTGCCAAGAGCTCAGCGCGTAAGCAAATGACGTTTAGATGAGAGTGGTTCTGATTGAGTACAAAGTGCATTTCTGTCATCATCACATCCGGGTGGGGAAGGAGGAAGTGAGAGATGCCGGATACCATTATGCGTATAACGTTTTTGTGTATGAGCATGTTGTGTTCCTTGTCATACTTCAGCTTGGGTATAATTCTTACGCTAGAAATCAAATCTATGATAAGTACCTAGGATTTATTTTTTTCAAAGTTTGTGTGTTTGTCTCTGGAGCTTTAGGGAATGCTAGCTGGAAGGGAAGGCCTCCTGAGCCTTCTGAATCTTGCGGACTGGAGGAGCGTGTCCCTGCGATAAGGAGAGATTGTGTGAGCAGACGCTGTGAAGGGTGAAAACACTTATTTCACTGTATCCTCATGCGTTGCCTGAGCCCCGTTGCTTTTCAAAAGCACTTAAATGACCATTTTGAAGAGGGGAATGCTTGGATTACACACCGTCTGGCTCCATTATTGTCTGTGGGTCCCCAGGACGGAGCTTTTCACAAAGGTCAGGCATGAAGGGAAGGGACGGGAAGGAGACCTAGAAAGAGATCTCTCTCTCCCCCCCCCCCCGCTTTAAATCCTTCCCACTGGTGTAAAGGAAACACTCTTCTTTTTGTCAGAAGGCAGCAGACAGCCTGAAACCTCTGGCAGCGTCTGGTGTTCCGTCCCCAGTGATATCACCGAAACCCACAAAACACAGAAAATGTCTTTATGTATCCGAGGGCAGCCCTACTGCAAAGCAAGGTGAGGCGACCGCCTCAGGGAAGGGAGTTTGGTTGCTATGAAAGGCAGCAGCGCGATAGATCTGGCCTCCTGGACAGGGTTACAGAAACAGAGGTGACCTCTTGCCACGGGAGTTTCAGAACAGTTCTCCTTCTTGGATTGCTGAAGAGGTCAATAGGCTTCTTTCCTACACATCAATACACGGGAACCTGCCTTATATTGAATCAGACCATGTGTCCATCACGGTCAATATTTTCTAAGACTGGCAACGACTCTCCAGAGCCTGAGGTGGAGGTTTTTTACATCACCTCCTACCTGGATCCTTTGCCTGGAGATGCCGGGGATTGAACCTGGGACCTTCTTCATGCTAAGCAGAGGCTCTTCCAGTGACCCACGGCACCTCCCCAACCACTGCTTTGTGTGAGACCTGATCGTATCTCCTCCTCTTCCTCCTCCTCCTCCTCCTCCTCCTAATTTTATTTATTTTATTAAAACATTTGTAACCCTCGCAGCTCAAGGCAACTCACAATTGCAAATTAAAAGCATACAAAACACAGTGTAAAAACCTGTTACCCCCTTCTCCACCAAGAAAATGCATACATTAGACCCACTAAAAGACCTCATGAACAAAATGAGCCCCTGAAGACTTCTCAGGCTGGTATCCGACTCACTTCTTCTGGGGAGTTCCGTAACATGCAAACCACTGTTGGAAAGAACCAGGGGATGAATAGATGCTAAATGGACAACTTAAGAGGGGAACAACCAGAAAGTAGCAACAGGAAGACTGCAATTGGCACGGAGGGACGCATGGGAAGATCTGGTCTTACCGATTTCCCTCATTTCTAAGTGCAGTCGACTGGCATTGGCTGGAGGGAGAAGGTCGAGATCAGAGGCTACAGTTTCCAGATAGGTATCAGCCTGGGTACCTCTTAGTTAAGCACTGCCTGGAAGGAAAGGAGACCAGCTCACACCAATGCAGAACAGGATCTCTCTTCTGTCCCTCCAAGGCAGCTCTCAGAATGCTGGATGGTTCCTGATCTCTGCTCATACACAAAAATGTACCATTGTTTCAGGGCACAATGAATCAGATTACCTCCAAGCGCATGCTCCCATTGAAATGAATGGAAAGTAGGCATGCAAGCCCACAATTAAGTGCTGATATTTAATCCAGACCTTGTAACAAGCCTAGCGTAGTTTGTTGTGCTCCCTTTTTATACTGAGACCCTGGCTTTGGTTCATTGACTTCAGCAATCTGATGTGTGGTCCATTAACTCTACTGTGTTCGGTGACATCTATATAATATTCGGTGATCCATCAGTCAGTAACTTGGGAATCAGTTTGTGCGGTCGCTGTTGTAAAAAAAGGGGGGGAGGAAGTAATGGAATAATCCGTGGACAGAATGTGAACACCGTGTCTTTAGCCTGAGTAGTTTTTACGCGTGGACATTATCCGCCGTCATTGGCCTTTTAACAAAGCTCTTCTGCTGAGTTATAAGGGCTGTTAAATATGAAGCAGGCTTTAAAATGAGACCTCTCTCAGCCTGCTCTGCTCAGTCGCTGGCCGGTTTTGCCGTCAAGTCAAGAAGCCTCGGCGTGCGACGCCTGTGTTTAACAGCGCCATTCGAAAATTTGGAACCAAGGACAAGCGAGAAAGCCAAAGTGGGTAAGAGAAGTGGCTCATGAAATGAGGTTACCAAGTGATTGATATGCGAACGAGGGGAAGCGAAAGCAGGAGCTAGACGGCGTCGAGAGAAGGTGTGGATTATTTACAGGCTTCTGAAATGTGTGGAGATTTCCAGTTTTATCCCAAATTCTGCATTATCTCCAATTCATCATTCAAATTTGAGGGCTTTGGAGCGGTGCAGAAATATAAAAGTGTTGGAGAGGCTGATGATGGAGAGGATTGCTTGTTGTTTTCATTGGATTTTATGGACGCTTCGTGTGTGGTTGGATTTCAAATTGCTTTAGCCTGCCTGAAAGTTAGGATCGAAATGGAGCACAGTGGGAGAAAGACAAGACATAGTAGAAGAATTGTTGGCATTTATACCCCGATTTTCTCTGCCTTTAAGAAGAAGAAAAAAGAGTTGGTTTTTATATGCCAACTTTCTCTTCCACTTAATGGAGACTCAAACCAGCTTACAATTGCCTTCCCTCCCCCTCCCCACAACAGACACCCTGTGAGGTAAGTAGGGCTGAAAGAGCTCTAAGAGAACTGTAACTTGCCCAAGGTCACCCAGCTGGCTTCGTGTGTAGGAGTGGGGAAACAAATCCAGTTCACCAGATTAGCCTCTGCCGCTCGTGTGTAGGAGTGGGGAATCAAACCCTGTTCTCCAGATCAGAGTCCACCACTCCAAACCACCGCTCTTAGCCACTGCACCACGCAGGTGAGGCTGAGAGAGAGCAGAGAGAACCGTGACTCACTGTGCTCACCCAGCAGGCTTCATGTGGAGGAGTGGGGAAACAAACCCAGTTCATCAGATAAAAGTCTGCTGCTCATATGGAGGAGTGGGGAATCAAACCCATTTCTCCAGATTAGAGTCCACTGCTCTTAACCAATACAACACGCTGGCTGTAAAATAAAGCAAATAAATAGAATGGTTGTTGTTGATGATGCTGGTAGTAATAACAATTTTATTTTTGTAGTAAATGGGAACAAGTGCTTGCTTTGTTGCTGTACAATATAATTGCAACAAATCCATTGCCATGCCATGGATAAGGCCACATTGCTTGTTCCACCAGGTTCAGTGAGATTTCTCCAATACAGGATTGCATCCTTAGTATGCTGGCTTCAGTGTATACTGAAGTGTATTTCCCCAAAAAATGTATAGGGCAAGCCAACTCCATCTTTGTCCATATGAAAGAAAATGTTTCCCCTCTTCTAGCTGGCAGTGGGAAAGGTGAGAGGGTGGTGGTGGAAAGTGCTATCAAGTTGCGGCCGGCTTGTGGTGAACCATGTCCAGAGGAGGGCAACAAAGATGGTGAGGGGTCTGGAGACCAATTCCTATGAGGAAATGTTGAAGGAGCTGGGTATGTTTAGCCTGGAGAGGAGAAGACTGAGAGGTGATATGATCACCATCTTCAAGGACTTGAAGGGCTGTCATATAGAGGATGGTGCCGAGTTGCCCCAGAAGGTCGGACCAGAACCCACAGGTTGAAATTAAATCAAAAGAGTTTCCGTCTAGACATTAGGAAGAATTTTCTAACAGTTAGAGCAGTTCCTCAGTGGAACAGGCTTCCTCGGGAGGTGGTAAGCTCTCCTTCCCTGGAGGTTTTTAAGAAGAGGTTAGATGACCATCTGTCAACAATGCTGATTCTATGACAGATGATGGGCAGATGATGAGAGGGAGGGCATCTTGGCCATCTTCTGGGCATGGAGTAGGGGTCACTGGGTATGTGTGTGGGGGCGGGGAGGTAGTTGTTAATTTCCTGCATTGTGCAGGGGGTTGGACTAGATGACCCTGGTGGTCCCTTCCAACTCTATTATTCTATTCTGATTCTATGTAGAGTTTTCAAGGCAAGAAAGGTTCAGAGATGAACAGAGGTAGTTTGCCATTGCCTATCTCTACCTAGCAACCCTGGACTTCCTTGGTGGTCTCCCATCCAAGTACTAGGCCAGAGCCAACCCTGCTTAGCTTTCAAGATCTGGGCTAGCCTGGGCCATCTTCTCGGTCGGGGCAGTTAAGTGAGTGGTTCCTAAATAACCCTTTGAGATTCCCTATGCTGTGTAAAGCGGTGCCACAATATACTAAGAAATGCCTATCAGGTGGGCTGTCAAGCGGGGTTAATTAATCCTCTGAGTTGGATTAGTAGCTGACAGATTTGCAAGACTGACTTAATTTTGCAAAGAAGTACCAAAGTCCAAGGAAAGTTCCATGAACCTTCAGATAAGTAAGATCTGGATGTTGGCCATGCCTGTGCCTGAAGAATTTAAGAGAGCAGAGGTTTCAGGGTGACCAGGGGAAGAGAGGAAGTCCTCTTTGAAAATGGTTTTTAGGTGCCCAAGGGAGCAGCTTAACAAGAGCTTGAAGCCGCACGACACTGAGATAATTGATATTCTTTCTTTGGAAAGCCTCCAGAATGGATCTGAGGGTTAAGGTTACAATTTGAGATGGAGCAAGACGCCTGGAGCACAGCTCTCAGATCCAGGTAAAGTGCTGATATTTCCCTCTTGGGAGAACCGAGGTGCACTGGCTCCCAGAAAGAAACTGCTGCTTGCAGCAAATCTAAAAAAAGGAGAGAGAGGAAGAGAGGGAGGCAAGAAGTCAGAAACCAAATAAAACAATGGGGATAAAAGAACCTCTTTTTAATGTTTTTAAATCGTACAGTACAGTGAAGTTTACAGTAAAATCATGGTATCAGGGCATGCAGATATCATACGATAAAACTGACTATAAAATCATTTTATAAGAACATGCAAGTCCCACTAAATTGGTTACTTGGTTATTCAGTCCTGACTTAACCATTATATGGTGCAGAGTAACAATTGCGTTCATTAATTACGAGCTGAAAAAGACCTTGAGTCAATAATTATTGGATCCTGTGTGGTCATCAGATGGGACACCTTAGATTTGGTAGGTAACCATCCCCTAACAGGTCTATGAGATTAGATCGGCCCCTATCATAGAGCGAACACTTAAGGAGGATACATGAAACTGTTTAACTCATTTAATATTCCTGCTGATGGCGATAGTCGCTGACGCCTTCTCTCGTTTGTCTCATTTTCAACCCAGGTGCCTTGTGGACAACCGGGTGACCCGCGTGGCCTGGCTCAATCGCAGCAGCATCCTTTTTGCGGGCAACGACAAGTGGTGCCTGGACCCCCGGGTGGAGCTGGTCACCAACACCCAGACCCAGTACGTCATCCAGATCAAGGACGTGGATGTGTACGACGAGGGGCCCTACACTTGCTCTGTGCAAACAGACAATCACCCCAAAACGTTGCGGGTCCACCTCATCGTGCAAGGTAAGGCTCGAGGGTGGGGGGAGCGGATTGGGTCCTGAGGACTAGGACGGAGGATGCGTCGCACAGCCTGCTGAAAAGGATTCGATAGATTCTAGGTCAAATAAACATGTGTAATTCAGCCCCCTCCTTTATCTACTCATCCAGATCATTTATAAAAATGCTGAAAAGTACCAGGCCCATAACCAAGCCCTGTGGTATCCCACTGGACACCTCCCTCCAATCAGATTACATGCCATTGGAATCGGCAGCCTAGGGAGGTGGTGAGCTCCCCCCGCCCACTGGCAGTCTTCAAGCAGCAGCTGGATGAACACTTGTCAGGGATGCTCGAGGCTGATCCCACATTGAGCAGGGGGTTGGTCTAGATGGCCTTTATTGCCCCTTCCAACTCTATGATTCTATGGTGGCTGGATATCAGAAATAAATTTTTTACAGTAAGATTGTTCAACAGTGGAATAAGCTTCCTAGGGAGGTGGTGAGCTCCCCCTCACTGGCAGTCTTTAACCAGAGGTTGGATGAACGCTTGTCAGGGATGCTGTAGGTTGATCCTGCATTGAGCAGGGGGTTGGTCTAGATGGCCTTTATTGCCCCTTCCAACTCTATAATTCTATGGCTGCTGGATATCAGAAATGAACAACTCTTACTGTA
Source organism: Euleptes europaea (assembly GCF_029931775.1). Lineage (NCBI taxonomy): Eukaryota > Metazoa > Chordata > Lepidosauria > Squamata > Sphaerodactylidae > Euleptes > Euleptes europaea. Next base: position 10,700,612 of record NC_079325.1, on the reverse strand, counting down.
ATTTTTTTGACAGTGGAATCAACTTCCTAGGGAGGTGGTGAGCTCCCCCCTCACTGGCAGTCTTTAAGGAAAGGCTGGACAAGCACTTGTCAGGGATGCTCTAGGTTGATCCTGCAATGAGCAGGGGGTTGGACTAGATGGCCTGTATGGCTCCTTCCAACCCTATGATTCTATGTTTCTATGACACATGTGAAACGTATCATCCTTAGAACTGCACCACACGGCTGAGCCAGGATTAAAGTGGTGGGGGAAGCAACAACATTCTAATCCCTTTGCCATCAGCCGTCTCTCTCAGAGTTGGCTGGAAGCTCTCTTAGCCTGACACACCAGCTTGACTATTGGAATCTCATCTAGGGCTAATTTTCGAATGCTGATGGAGGTATTGATTTGGAAACAAGCTGGGTTAAGAAAGGCATTGGTCTTGTACACCGAGTCGGTCTGAGCTAATCCGCTGTCGATATGCCGGGCCTGAGCGTTATTGACAGACTAATGAATACGAGGCCAAAAAAAAATTCCAAGACTCCTTCCCCCCCTTCTTTTTCTTCCCCTGAAAGCAATCAAGAAAACTAAATAGAGCAAGATTTTTTTTCTCCCTCACCATCTCCATTACCTGTGAAATAAATAAATAAAAAGATTAAGAAATGGGGAGGGGGGAATGTATCACTAGCCCTGGTGTTCTGTTTATCTTGCAACTCTTATTATCTGTCCACACTTCTTTAATCAAAGGTGATCATGCACACACACACACATACACATGTTGAAACTGCTGTCAGGAAGTCAAGGAGGCGTAATTATATTGGATCCATCCTCGCACTCGTGCCCGGCTTCCTGACCCACATTCCTGATATCCTCCAGTATTTAAAATCAATCCTACACGTTTGTTGGTGTGTGCGTGTAATGTTAAAGCAAGATATTGGGTTCCCGCAAGAGAGCAAATCATTTCTGTCCGTGAAAGCTTTACACGATGTTCTTCTTTTAAGGTAGCTTATACCCTGTCATCCAAACTCGAGAACTCTTTTTAACAGCCTTTGAAATTAATTGGAGTTGGGAGTATTCAGAACCTTATAGGATCTAGGAAAGGATTTTTTATATATATATATAAGAAAAGCCCGGTTGGTGAAATACAGCCATCTCTAAATTGTAACGCAACATGAGGCAACACTATGTAATTTATTATTTGCCCCCTTTAATTTCTGTTGTTATTATTTTTTTGTTAACGTTAAGATTGCAATGGCCCTTGGCTATCAGCAATAAATAAACCTGAACATGTGGTTTATTGGGATGGAATGCAAAATAATTTTATGTATACCCTCCAGTGGTGGATGAAAACCGAGATATTTTGTCTTGCAGCGCTCCTTTTCTCTCACCAAGTATCACTTCCTGGTCAAATCTGCCCTCCATAAAAGTTTACCCACCCCCCGTAGTATTGCTGAAGGTTTCCCCTCCTGCTGTGTGTTATATTCATTTATGCTTCAACAGCCGGTCCCTTGGGCTTCTCCCACGCAGGTGTTTTGCGCTGCCTTTGCTTCCAAACTGGAGTGCTTAAAAAAACCCCAACACATCCACACATCATTCTCCAGTGGTCCCCTTTTCAGGTTTTCTCTGGCTTTTTTGGGAAGAACATAGTCCAAGTGCATTTGCACACTGTCTGGATGGGAAAGTGTTCATTTGCAAAGGTCACATCAGCACCGTTTCCCTACTGTCAGCCTCTTGTGACTGCCATTTTTCCCACTGAGCTGCTGGCGGGCGTTATGAAGGCTTCAGAAAAATCAGTAATTGCTATGGGGCTATAACATCTATTGCCAAGATGTGCTGTTTCCTCTGAATTCCTAGCATATATCTCTAGCCCTTTTTGTTGTGGATATATAAGAGGAAGGGTGCAGGCAGGTGTTGTCCAGTTGGCCTAGAAATGTATGGGGAGGGAAAGTTGCAAGATGGCTATATGTTGTTGCTGCAGATACATTAATTTACAGAGGCAATGAAAGTAACATGTAGAATCCTCACAGTGGATGCAATCCTATAAATGTTTTTGACTCAAGGTGAGTTAGGGCCAAATTAGACCACACAGGGTGCTTCACTTGTATGTATTCATGTTGAAAAGAAGTAGTGATCGGAGGAGTCTATTTTTTTTTTCCAACATAAGGGAAGCCAAAAGCTACCCCCTCCCTTACTTACCTTACTGCATTCTATGACTGCAGGATTTTTCTCCCAGGCCAGCAGGGAGCCAGGCTAGATGAATCCATACCATGAAGGCAAAATAAAGGCAGGGATAAGTTTCAGAAAATACAGACAGACCACTGGTAAATAAGAGCCATTGGATGCTATCTGTTAAATGTAGTTCAAATTCTCAAGCTAGGCATGTTGCCACATTCTGTATTAGATGTATGAGTTATAGGGTTGCCAGGTCTCCCCTGGCCTAGGGTTGCCAACCTCCAGGTACTAGCTGGAGATCTCCTGCTATTACAACTGATCTCCAGCCAATAGAGATCAGTTCACCTGGAGAAAACGGCCGCTTTGGCAATTGGACTCCCCTCCCCAAACCCCGCCCTCCTCAGGCTCTGCCCCAAAAACCACCCACTGGTGGTGAAGAGGGACTGGGCAACCCTACCATGGGCCACCAGTGGGGGCTGTGGGGGTAAGGTTGTCAGATCCAGGTTGGGAAACTCGTGGAGATATGGGGATGGAGCCTGGGGAGGATAGGGACCTCAGTGGGGTACAATGCCATAGAGTCCACCCTCCAAAGCATCCATTTTGTCCAGGGGATCTGATCTCTGTAGTCTGGAAATGAGCTGTAATTCCAGGGGATCCCCAGTTCCCACCTGGAGGTTGGCATCCCTAGTCAGGAAAGGGTTAAAAATGGACAACCCTGTAATGGAAGCCGGAAGTTGAGAATGGGTGCAGGCAGAGAAGCAGTTCTGGGAACACCAGCAGAGAAGCGGAACGTCATCCACCAACCAGACTGACAAGTAAGAGTTTCATAGTGTTACATAAAGCTGGTCTCCCCGCCCCACTCATCTTGTTATTTTTGGGTACCCAATGAGAAACTGCATGTAAAACAGTAAAAGAAATGACAGAGCAGCTACAGCCCTCCAGGACAGATGCTGGAGAAAGGAAATGCTGGAGAAAATGGGGAAACAAAGGTTCGAGTTGCATCATGTTGCAAATGGAGTAGATAAGAAATAGGAGAGACCTGAGTCAGCATTTCTTCAGGTGGCAGATGAAGAAGGGAGAGAGCTTTTGATTCATACATTCAAAGCATGCTGGGGGCTTGGAAATGTTAAATATGAATGAATGGCACACTAGATCTGAGAGTAAAGGGGAAATCAGAGACCTATATGTGACTGATTTGTGAATTGTGTGTGTGTGTGGGTGGGGTTGTATGATCATAGTGCAGAGTGTTAAAGTCAGAGAGCAAGATTATTTATTTAGTACATTTTTTATCCTACCCTTCCACCAAGGAGTTCAGGGCAACTTAAATGGTTTTATCCTCCTCCAGTTTATCCTCACAACAACCCTTTGAGGTTGGTGAGGCTGAGAGAGGAGGTCTGTCTCATGATCACCCAATAAGTTTCACAATACGTGGGGATTTGAACCCACCTGTCCCTGGCCTTACATATGCAGCTGCCTGCCTTATACTGAATCAGACTCTTGGTCCATCAAAGTCAGTATTGTCTACTCTGACTGGCAGCAGCTCTCCAGGTTCTCAGGCGGAGATCTTTCACATCACCTACTTGCCTAGTCCCTTTAACTGGAGATGCTGAGGATTGAACCTGGGGCCTTCCTCATGCCAAGCAGAGGCTCTACTACTGAGCCACAGTCCCTCCCAATTTTGTCCACCACACTAACCATACCGTCTGGAAGAATATGGTTTAATCCTGCCATGCCTACAAACAGGTACACAGTAGTAGTTGAGAGAGCTGGGGACAGCAGAAAAACAAGCTTTATAATGCAAAAAAAAGAGGACTTTTAAGAGTTGAAAAGATGGCCATCTTCAAATAAAGGAAGCCTCAGCGCTAACAAAAGCCCCATGCATGTGGAAGATCCCGGGTTCAGTCCCCAGCATCTCCAGTTGAGAGGAGGAAGAGGAAGAAGAAGAGTTGGTTTATATACCACACTTTTTCTCTGTCTTTAAGGAGTCTCGAAGTGTCTTACAGTCGCCTTCCCTTCCCCTCCCCACCACAGACATCTTGTGAGATAGGTGGTGGCTGAGAGAGTCCGGAGAGAACTGTGACTGGCACCCAGCAGGCTTCATGTGTAGGAGTGGGGGATCAAACCGTGTCCTCCAGATTAGAGTCCACTGCTCTTACCCACTACACTACACTGGCTCTTAGATTAGATGATGTGAAAGACCTCTACATGAGACACTGGAGAGCTGCTGCCAGTCTGAGTAGACAATACTGACCCTGATGGACCCATGGTCTGATTCAGTATAAGATAGCTTCATGTGTCTTTAGTAACGGCAAAGTTCCACGTTGTGTGGAATCGGTCAGAATTTCCTGTTCAGCCAATAAAAAACAACCTGCCTTTCTTTTGAGTGGGCCATGGCACAGTGGTAGAGCCTCTGCTTGGCATGCAGAAGGCCCCAGGTTCAATCTCTGGCATCTGTGGGTAAAAGGATCAGGTAGCAGGTGACGTGAAAGACCTCTACCTGAGACCCTGTAGAGCTTCTGCCAGTCTGAGTAGACAACACTGACTTTGATGGACCAGCATAAGGCAGCTTCCTGTGTTCAGAAAGTGGCAAATGTAATAATTTTGCTGAAGAGCGTCAAGCCAGAGAACAAATCAGACAAAGGCGTGTCGACACCAGCAAAAACAAGTAGAAATCCGCAGTCACCGAATTTCTAAACTCTGTAACGTGAGCAGTGCTGGGCCTTTTCATCAGGGATCGCAAAATGGTGAATTTTAAGCAGAACACAAGCTGACGCAGAGTTTGCAAAAGAAAAATACCGAAGCACTGAAAACTGTACTGCTTCAATATTCAGGTAACAGGTTTGTAACATATTCCGGGAAAAGATTGCAAGTGGCTGGCAAATGTGACCTGAATTGAAGGGCTAAATACAGTTCAGCTGGAATTCCAAGTAGCAGTAGGTTTTTGATGGCAAACCGTAATAGGTCTAACAGCGTGCTCGATGGACTTGGACCGGAGCAACTCTGTAGAGGATTTTGCTGCCAGGGCTGTGGCTAATTTGAATTTGGTAGTGTGTTAACCTTAAAAAAAAAATCATGTTTCAAGGCAGGGCTGTACTTATAGTGGGCATATGGGGGGATGCACCCTCAGGAATGTGTCATGTAGGGTTGGCAACACAACCTGGGATTGCAACTCTGGGGCCTTTATTTTATCCATACAACAACCCTGTGAGGTAGGTTAACCTGAGGGTCTGTGACTGGCCCAAGGTCGCTCAACAAGCTTCCATGCAGAGTGGGGATTTGAACCTGGGTCTCCCAGATCCTAGTCTGACACTGTAACCACTACACTACACTGTCTCTTTAGGCCACTTGCCAGTAGGGTTGCCAGGTCCCTCTTCGCTACCAGCGGGAGGTTTTTGGGGTGGAGCCTGAAGAAGGTGGGGTTTGGGGAGGGGAGGGACTTCAATGCCATAGAGTCCAATTGCCAAAGCAGCCATTTTCTCCAGGTGAACTGATCTCTATCGACCAGGGATCAGTTGTATTAGCAGGAGATCTCCAGCTAGTACCTGGATGTTGGCAACCCTACTTGCCAGAATAATGCTCCATAAAATAGAAATCCACTTGTACAATTGAGAAAAGTTCCAGTGATGCTGAAGAATACAATTCAAAAGGAACAGAGTCATCTGGAAACAGAAGCCTGGAGATAGTAATGAAGACAGACAAGCCTACAGAAAGGGTTAATGCAATCGCTGTTGTGTGCAGGGCTGGAAGAGATCAGATAAAGAATGTGTTTGGACCCAAGAGACATGAACTAAGCAATTCTAAGAGAACATTTTCAATTGCCTACTGTAGGAGAAATCACCAATAAGCTAGCAGGAGCTCTAAAAAGTCTTGATCCAGTGATGGATGAAACAAGAAGGAATGCAGATGTACCTATATCAGATACAGACACACTTTGAGTCACGAGGCAGAACGAATGAAAATACCGCAGCCGCACAAAAATTCAGAGCAACCTTTGGACGCCAAGATTCCTGTAGGAGGCAGACTGATAACAAAACCTGCTTGATGCAGAGCACAGAAAATTTCTGAAGCAAGGATGATCTTGCGATGTTAGGAACCCTAAGTGGGAAAATGCAGTGGGGGAAGCAGAGAAACACCAGCCAAAAACAAAATCCTAATGCAGCTAATGATGTTCAGAGAACAGTTGCAGAAAGAACTGTGTCCTAAATGAGGTTTGTTCTTTATTTCATTCTCTTTGGGGCATCATTTTGATAACGCTTGAGGCAATTAGCATTAGAGTTACTGGATTTCGATTCCTTCTTGTTGGCTTTTAGGGTGTATTAAATGATAATTCAACAATCCCCATGCTTTGTGCTGTTAAAATGATTAGAGCTAGGGTTGCCAACCTCCAGGTACTAGCTGGAGATCTCCCGCTATTACAATTGATCTCCAGCTGATAGAGATCAGTTCACCTGGAGAAAATGGCCGCTTTGGCAATTGGACTCTATGGCATTGAAGTCCTTCCCATTCCCAAACCCCTCCCTCCTCAGGTTCCGCCACAAAAACCTCCTGCCAGTGGTGAAGAGGGACCTGGCAACCCTAGTTAGAGCATGAGTCCCTGACCCTTTTCAGCTTGTGAGCTCATTTGTAATTCTGACATGGCATGAGGGCACAGCAACAAAACGGCTGCCACAGAGTAACTTCAGTAACACAGTGTAGATCCTTATGCTGGAGTGGCAGCTGCTGCCAAAGCAGCATTAAAAATATATTTGCACAGCCAGTCAAATCTCCAATGGCCAATCAGAATCCACGTTGGGCAAAAGCTCCACCTGGCCTTGCCCACTTCCTAAAAATACTTGTTTGTGAGCCACTGGTCTCTAGAGAAGCAGCATATATATTCTCTAAATCAAGTGCAGTGCAATCCAGACATGGAAAACTGTAATACTTTAATCATATGCAGAGGTTTAGATATCAGTATGTTGAGTAGGGTTGCCTGGTGCTTGTTAATGGCAACTGCCCACTAATTAACAGACCGGCCAGCTGCCCCTCAGCTGGCTGGCAGGGGAAATAGGCCAGCTATAGGGGGGAGACAATCCCCACACGTGCATGGCATGGCACAATAATGTCTATGGAAACCATAGGGTTTTCTGAGGGACATGCTGGAGCGTCCCTGTTGCTTCTGGGTTTATCCCGGAAGGGACATTATTACATGCGTGCTCTGTGCATTTGCAAACCAGGCTTCCCCCCACCGAAGCTCCCACCAATTGCAAGGGGGGACCTGGCAATTCTAATGTTGAGGCTAGAGGTGGGATCATGCCTGCTGCCTCCACAACTACCAAATGTTGAGTGGACTCCTGCACATGGAAGCTGCATGTGCATATGCATCATGCATATCATCCATACCTGATTTTAGACTGTTTGCTTAGGGCTTTTTTGCCCATGGGATGAAGGCCCAGAACGTAGGTTGCCTTGTAATGGGACCATATTTTCTACTCGCTCAAGTTTGAATGTTCTTCTTTGTGACCCTTGTGAGGAAAAAAGCACAAGCCTATATTTTTAAATGAACACACCGGCCTCTTTCTGCATGGTGGGAAGTGCCATCAAATTGCAGCCAACTTATGGCAACCTCTTAGGGTTTTCAAGCCAAGATATACACAGAGGTGGTTTGACATTGCCTGCCTCTGTGTAGCGACCCTGGACTTCCTTGGTGGTCTCCCATCCAAATACTAACCAGGGCTGACCCAGCTTAGCTTCCAAGATCTGATGAGATCAGGCTAGCCTGGACCATCAAGATGAAGGCAAGAGATGAACAGAGTTGGGTTAGCCATTCATTGCCTTCCTCTGCATAGCAGCCCAGGACTCAATGAAGTCAGGCTAGCCTAAGCCATTCAGGTCAGGGGTTGTTAAAATTAGCACATTTTAAATGTTTCTTTGTTCATCAGTTGCACAGAAATGGCATATAGCATTTTTTTAAAAGGTAAATGTCATCCCATGTGCAAGCACCGGGTCATTACTGACTCATGGGGTGACATCACATGCCAGTGTTTACTAAGCAGACTGTGTTTTTATGGGGTGGTTTGCCCTTGCCTTCCCCAGTCATCTACACTGGGTCCTCATTTTACCAACCTCGGAAAGATGGAAGGCCCAGTCAACCTTGAGCTGGCTACCTGAAATCGACTTCCATCGAGATCGAACTCAGGTCGTGAACAGAGCTTTTGATTGCAGTACTGCAGTTTACCACTCTGTGCCACGGGGCTCCTGATAGCATTAAAAATGGCAGATAAATGCGTACTCACAGATGGCATAAAAACAAATGAAAGGGTCAATGACAGTAACAAAGATTGTGACAGAATCAAACAGAAGCTTTGGCTCATCCCTAATGTTGCCCTGTCAGCTAACTGACTCTCCTTCCCTGCTTCTTTATTCACAACACGCCCGCATTCTGCTTGTAAGGATCTCGTTCTCCATCCCAGAGCTGATTCTTATAAGTGTGCCTCTTTCATACCAGAATTGCCTGCTATTTCTTTTTTAAAATGGGCAAAGTGTTCCACTGCTGAGGTTAACCACCTGTCCACGTGGAAATTACTTTCATCGTGTTCTGTGGGATTGTCGAAGGCCAGCGACAGGGCCGGATGGCTGCGGCCGAAGCAAGGAAGCAGAATGTAATATGAAACATTCAATATAGCTCGATGTCCTCTCGCTAATAAGAAAGGGCCTTCAGGCAAAATCTTGCAAGCGAGATATTGGGGCGGCGCTCACAAGGGGCGCTGGGCAAGCAATTAAATTTTGCCCTGGGGCCGGCGACAGCATCTCTAGGGTCCAGCCTTGGAGGGCAGGAAGTAGTGGTTAAGAGCGGTGGTTTGGAGCTGTGGACTCTAATCTGGAGAACCAGGTTCGATTCCCCACTCCTCCACGTGAAGCCTGCTTGGTGACCTTGGGCCAGTCATAGTTCTCTCCGAACTCTCTCAGCCCTTGTGGAGGCAGGAAGTGGCAAACCACCTCTGAACATCCTCTTGCCTTGAAAACCCTATGGTTATCGATAAGGTTAAAACAGGTGGAAAACTAGCTACCCACAGGCTGGATTTCAGCAACCCACTGGCTGCCTTCCTCCTTGCACACCTGGCCCCAGACTACCACCACGTTGCCACTATCGGTTAAGTTGCTGAGCATTCACGGAATATTCAGAAACATTGTTAACTGCTCAAGGTGAAGACATCAGTACTGGAATGTAGGAACAGTATAATGAAGGAAGTGACCATCAGGTTGGTGGGAGAAAATTTCACAGATTAGGGACAGGAGAGGATGAATGGTGCTATCAGGAGAGGTGATGCTAGAAACGTCTGTCATGTTGCAGCTGACTTATGGCGACCATGTAGGGTATTCAAGGCAAGAAACGAACAGAGGCGGTGTGCCCTTGCCTGCCTCTGTGTCGTGACCCTGGTTTTCTCGTGGTCTTCAATCCAAATACTAACCAGGGCCAACCCTGCTTAGCTTCTGAAATCTGACGAGATCAGGCTGGCCTGGGTATCCAAGTCAGGGCCTCAGGAGAGGGGTGTTACAAATAAGGGAACTTTCAAAGCTGGGGGTATGATAGAGTCTGGAATCCAACAAGATATTTTTGGTGATGCCAGCTTATGAGAAGACCCTTCTGTCTAGTATCCAGGGAGCTCATGGTAGCTTATCTTGTTATTCCTTTCCCATTTTATCTTCACGTCAACCCTATGAGGTAGGGTTACCTCATTACCTTTGATACTTTTTGGAGGACAATGATTCAGCTCAAACCCATCCCCTTTCTGACTATATATTACTCTTCCTACACACTTGACACTGAGAGACACTGTCCTTCAGTGTTACTCCTCTGAAGATGCCTGCCACAGCTGCTGGCGAAACGTCAGGAAAGAAAATACCAAGACCACGGTTACATAGCCCGGATAACCTACAAGAACCTATGAGGTAGGTTAGGCCAAGAGAGTCACCCAGCAAACTCGGTGGGGGGGGGGGGATTTGAACCCAGGTCTTCCTGACCCTCTAACCCAGCTGTGTCGAACTCAGTTGTTATGAGGGCCATAATATGGCATAAATGCCACTTGGTCGGGCCGGGCCGGGCCATGCCTCTCCAGCCCAGAGCCAGAACGGTGTAGTGGTTAAGAGCAGTGGTTTGGACCAGTGGACTCTTATCTGGTGAACTGGGATAGATTCCCCACTCCTCCACATATGTGTTGTGGACACTAATCTGGTGAACTGGAATTGTTTCCCCAATCCTACACATGAAGCCATCTGGGTGACCTTGGGCTAGTCACACTCTCTCAGCCCCACCTACATCACAGGGTGTCTGTTGTGGGGAGGGGAAGGGAAGATGATTGTAAGCCGGTTTGATTCTCTCTTAAGCGATAGAGAAAGTTGGCATATAAAAACTAACTCTTCTTCTTCTTCAGATCGAGAGTGGGGGGGGGGCTGCCTCGCAGGCCAGATAAGAGCTCTCAAGGGGCCAGATCCAGCCCACGGGCTGTATGCGCTAACCACTATGCCATGCTGGCCTCCTGATTCTCCATCCATATCTGATCCTCATATGAACAGCATTGCAAGAAAGCCCGGGGAATCAAAAGCTACAAAAGCCACTGGAACTTGAGTTTCACACAAGGTGCCCTCTCTGTCGCTGCTCCCAGCCTCCTTTCTGCTAGTTTTTTTTTTTTTAAACTTGAACAATTCTTTGTCCGTTTTAAGTTTTGCAAGCTTGGCTGCTCTCCGGGCTGACCGTATTCTTTGCGATAGAGTCAGAGGAGACAAAAGGGTATATTTGTATTTGCAGTGTGCGGGAAAACATTCTCCGTGCCTGGTAAGATGCATTAAGGAAAGTTGGCCTTATCTCCCGCCTGGAAATGGACTTTGCAAAGGAATGTGTTCCTGCTGGTGTTTAATCTCACTTAGACACGGGAATTTGCATGATAGAAAATGGGCAGAATTCTAGCGCAAGAAGGGGGGCAGGGAAGTGGAGGAGAGACCTCCCCTCCCGCTTCGAGAATCGGAGGGATATTTGCGCCTTCTGGAATCTTATCAGTTTCCCGGGCCCTATCTGGCTCTTTCTTTTGTGGCCGAAGCAACTAATCGCCCCCTCCCCTTTTGTTTGGTTCAAATGAGTTTTCCCACTCCTTCTGCGCTTGGAGTTAATCTCTAAATCCTGTCCATTGTTTGATAGTTAATTACCTGTCTGCTCCAGTAGCACAGCTGTGCAGCTCAGGTGAAAAGAAGCTCTGATGTCTTCCCCAGCGGCTAAAATATGATGATGCAGGAGTCGGCGGAAGGGAGCCCCCCCCTCGTCTTGCACGCAGCAGCATTGTGCTGGCCAGGGGTTGCACATCTGGGAGGGGCTTTCCCTGGCAAGGGGTGTGCTGAGTAGATATGGGGAGCCTTTCCTTTTGTCCCCGATGAACTCTTTTCTTCCTGTGGCTTTCTCACTGTTTATTTGCGAAACCGAATGCTGGTTTCCTACATTTTCCTTTGGCGACATCCACATCGTTCTGTTCATTACCGTGGGACAGATCTACGCATGCAGCAGAGTGGGGTGTTACAAGAGAGACATCCCCAGCCTCCGCCTAGGGTTGCCAGATCCCTCTTCACTACCAGCGGGAGTTTTTTTGGGTGGAACCGGAGGAGGGCAGGGTTTGGGGAGGGGAGGGACTTCAATGCCATAGAGTCCAATTGCCAAAACAGCTGTTTTCTCCAGGTGAACTGATCTCTATCGGCTGAAGATCAGTGGTAATAGCAGGAGATCTTCAGCTAGTACCTGGAGGTTGGCAACCCTACTTCAGCCAGATATAATGCCATCGAATCCACCCTCCAAAGCAGCCATTTTCTCCAGAGGAACTGATCTGTGTCATCTGGAGATCAGTTGTAATTCTGGGAGATCCTCAGGCCCTGTTCACTCACTCACTCATTCTGAGCTGGGCCTTTCCTGCCTTTAGCCCATGTTGTGTAGTTGTTAAGAATGTCGTACTGGAAAAAATCAGGTTCGAATCCCCACTCACTCCATGGAAGCTCGTTGGGTGACCTTGGGCCAGTCATGCTTTTTCAGCCTAACCTACCTCACAGGGTTGTTGTGAAGATAAAATGAAGGAGAGAAGAACCATGTAAACCACTTTGTGTCCTCATTGAAGAGAAAGGCAGGGTACAAGTGAATTAAATAAAATAAAATTTAGTCTTCCACTGATGTACCTGAGCTGACCTGGCTCGAACCCCTCGAATCCGCCTCCCTGCCTTATCTTACTTGTCCAACCCTTGTACGGAAAACGTCCTGCCTGCAGCATCCTGTCAAAACAACAGTCACGTGAATGGGATAGTCAGACGAACATTTGGAGCTCTCGCCTCCAAAGAGATTCTCGTCCTGGCGCCGTTTTTGTGTGCATTCGTTTGAATCGCCGCCCTCCCCAATCACCATATTGAAGATTCTCCTTGGAGACCGTTCCCCTATGGGCGGCGGGGCAGAGGGGAGGAAGGCAAGCCTGAACGGCATCTCTTTGGCGTACGTCCGCGTCTGTCTGCTGCACCCGTCACTCTGCCAAAGAGCAGAGGAAGGGGGGAGTGAAGCGGCTGCTGGTGGCATGTCGGTTCTGTTGTCTTAACGGGTTATGAATGTGAGCTGGGGCTGCGCACCTTTCGAGCCAGTGACTTCAGGGTTGAGCAAGAGGGGTGTGTGGAGGGATCATGGTTGACGATAGTCTGCAGAGAGAGTGGAGAGAAGAGGAAACTCTCCCAAGACGTTGTCAAAGAAACTGCTTCCTTTAAGCAGTTTCTCGTTCTGTTCAAATGATGCTTGCGGCTGAGGCCTAGAGAAGATGGAAGTTCCTTTCTTGGATAACTTAGTCTGAGCTGCTTGTAGCTTCAAAGACTACGATAAGGGAGATGGGAAGTCACCCAGATGTCGATCATGCTGTTAGGCCTAACAGTTTCAAGACCACAAGAATCTAGGAGGGTACATTCCATCCTGGTAGCATCTGAGACCATGGGTGGGAAAAGGTGTTTGCTTAATTGGATCCGATGCAGCTGCAGGATATTTGGTTTAATTGGTAAACTCACCCAATTGGTTGAATCACCTGGGTAGCAACATACCTCATTGATCAAGTTACATAATTCACTATACATTTGGTTGGTTAACTAGAATGAGGCCAGCGATAGTAAGCCGCTTTGAGACTCCTTAAAGGTAGAGAAAAGGAGGATATAAAAACCAACTCTTCTTCTACATCAGGAAGGGCTGATACCATGGTGATCCCATTAAAAGCTGGGCCTGAATTTTGGAGATTTGTACTTAGATCACAATGGGCCTCAGGGATTTACTATCATGTGGAAGAATGGGGGAATCAAACCCGGTTCTCCAGATTTGAGTCCACCGCTCCTAACCACTACCCCACACCGGCTCTCCAAGTATGATCCAAGAAGGACTTTGCCACTAGATGATAAGGTGTGTGTAGTCCAGCGTTCGCCATCCTCCTCTTATACATCACAAAAATTGTGAAGAAAGTTGCCCTGGAGGCTCTCAGATCAGGGCCCACAGCTCACTTGAAATTTCTGGCAGTGGATCCTGTACAATGGAATGCCTTCCTTGGCTGCATGCTGCCGTGAGATTGACTAAGCGGCTTGAAGTTTAAAAAAGAAAATCAGCAGGATGTTAGGGGACGGCTGTGTCAGTTTTAAATTTGCTTTCCTTGCAAAGATTCACCTAAGTAGTATAGCACACGCCCAGCATGGGTGGACAAGCGCTTGCAGAATCGACACTGACCCCTTATTTGACCCCCCAGCCAAGTCACTTTTCCACTCTGGCAATCAACATCTTCCGAGTGGCAATACTAATCTTTGCCCAAACCACAGCAGGGCTGAGAGGATTAATTATCTAATATCTTGCAAAGTGCTTAGAAAATGGAAAGTGGGAAGCTTTGTTATTAATTAGCAGTTACCTAGCCTGAGGTTGAGAAAGGTGGAGACAGATTATAGAAAGCCCGCGTAGCACTTGCCCATCTTATGACATGAGTGGCCTGGGATACTGATACATCTCTCTTTGATCTGGCCAATGTGGGATTTCTTGTACCCGTAATGAGAGATTGTTGTCATGAGAAATGCGAGGGAGTATCGGAACAGAAGGAAGGAGGCCAGAATCCCTTGTCTAGAACATACCTTCTGTCTCTCGCATGTTGTCTCCCCCACCCCCACCCCCACCCCCACCCCACATACACACTTGCCTTAGCGATTGTACGTTTGTGCACTTGAATAGTGTTCGGAAGCTGCAGCTAGTGCCGAATCCTATGGCTCGATTGCTGGTGGGGGTTGGCTCTTGGGAGTATGTGACCTTGATACTACAGAAATTACACTGGCTACTGATCTGCTCACAAACCCAATCCAGGATCAGAGGAGCATGCCTATTATATTAGGTGCTGTGCAACACAGGCAGGACAATGCTGCTGCAGTCATCTTGTTTGGGGGCTTCCTAGAGGCACCTGGTTGGCCACTGTGTGAACAGACTGCTGGACCTTGGTCTGATCCAGCATGGCCTTTCTTATGTTCTAAGGCATGGGTTCTCAACAAGGGGGGAATTCCCCCCAGGGGAGAATGTTAGGGTTTCGGGGGGGGGATTGGGTCCATTATTCAGCAAAGTGTGATATCCTGTAGATTATGTACAATCTGTAAAATTGTAGTTTGTTTTCAATTTAATCTGCAACATTCAGTAAAGTTTATGACTATCTTGGGAAGGAGGGAATTATATTCTGAACAATGGTGAAAGGGGGGAATGGAGCAAAAAAGGTTGAGAACCCCTGTTGTAAGGTGTTGGTTTTGTCCATTAAAGCCCTACATGGCTTGGGACTGGAGTATCTGAAGGACTGTCTTCTCCCATATGTCCCTTCCTGGGAATTAAGATCACAGGGAGAGGACCTCCTGACTTCCCCACCAATCAAAGAAGCTCATTTGGTGGGAACACAAGAGAGAAGCTTTTTGGTGGCAGCCCCATGATTATGAAACAACTTATCTAGAGAGGTGTGCCTGCCCCCTTCACTTTCAGTCTTCACGAGGCACTTGAAAACAATTGTATTTAGGCCTCAGTTTTATGAATTCACTTTTTATAAGCAATTCCTGGCATCCCCAGCTGAAAATGATCTTGGGTAACATGGCTGGGAAGGGCCGTTCTCTGCCTGAGACCCAGGAGAGCTGCTACCTTTTGGAGTAAATTGGTCTGACTTAGTAGAAAGCACCTACGGATGTTCAAATGACTGTCACTTGTGGAAAATGGTGAGCCACCATGCTCAGATGAAATCACTTTTTGGAAGCAAAAACTGGGGGATGTGAACGCATGAACACATGAAGCTGCCTTATACTGAATCAGACCCTTGGACCATCCAAGTCAGTATTGTCTACTCAGACCGGCAGCGGCTCTCCAGGGTCTCAGGTAGAGGTCTTTGACATCACCAACTTGCCTAGTCCCTTTAACTGGAGATGCCAGGGAGATGCCAGAGGAGAAGACTGAGAGGTGATACGATAACCATCTTCAAGTACTTGAAGGGCTGTCACATAGAGGATGGTGCCGAGTTGTTTTCTGTTGCCCCAGAACCAACGGGTTGAAATTAAATCAAACGAGTTTCCATCTAGACATTAGGAAGAATTTTCTAACAGTTTGAGCAGTTCCTCAGTGGAACAGGGTTCCTCGGGAGGTGGTAAGATCTCTTTCTCTGGAGGTTTTTAAGCAGAGGCTAGATGGCCATCTGTCAGCAATGCTGATTAATCATTGAATCATTGAATCATAGAGTTGGAAGGGATCACCAGGGTCATCTAGTCCAACCCCCTGCACAATGCAGGAAACTCACAACTACCTCACACATCCCCAGTGACCCCTACTCCATGCCTAGAAGATGGCCAAGATGCCCTCCCTCTATGACCTTAGGCAGATGATAAGAGGGAGGGCATCTTGACCATCTTCTGGGCATGGAGTCGGGGTCACTGGGGGTGTGGGGGGGATGGTAGTTGTGAATTTCCTGCATTGTGCAGGAGGTTGGACTAGATGACCCCGGTAGTCCTTTCCAACTCTATGATTCTATGATTGAACCTGGGACGTTCTGCATGCCAAGCAGAGGCTCTACCACTGAGCCATGTCTTAGATGTTTCTGCAGCCATGTAGATGCATATCCTAGGATATCCAGGCCCTTTCATGAGGCCTTTTATGCATGGCTGTTTCCCCTTTATGCATGGCAGTCACCTCTCCCCCCCAATACGTTGGGGCTTTGCTTTGTTTACAAATGCATTTTTGATCTTCAGAAGTTGCCTCGCTCTCTCTGCCAGCATCTCTTTAGCCAGCATCCAGAAAACATGGGGGAAATGCGTGGAAAACATGGGGGGAGAGCGAGGCAACCTCTGAAGGCCAGGAAATGCATGAGGAATCAAAGCAAAGCCCCACAGTAGTCACAGGGGGAGGGTGACCGTGAGGGGAAAAGCCACGCATAAACAGCCTAAGGCTGAATTGGTAACTCGGACTTTGAGCACGGCTCTGGAATGCCTACTCGTAAATTGTGCATGTTCTTTGCTTAGGGCTGGTTGACAAATCGCTTGATTTTTTTCCTATATTTGAATGATTGACAGCTGCACATGGGAGCGGGTGCCATCGAAAAGTGTGGCATGCCGATCGATACGACAGTTCTGTGGCGAAGTGAAATCTGCGAGGGTCCGTTGTCACACGCCAGCCGCCGTGGGCTGCTGTGGCCCTTAAGTGATCGGCCTATACCTGTTAACCTGGCCCTAATCTCATACAGCTGGATTAATAGCAATGGTTTAAAACAAAACACCACCAGCGTACGACCAATGCCAGTGCCTGGAGCAATCTGTTCTGTAAAACCGCATGCCTCGGTTGCTGGATAAACTCCCTTAATAACAGACTACTGAATTTCCCCCCCTTGCGCTTGAATAATACACTTTGTCACACATAACAGGCCCATGGGATGGAGGAGACTTTGCCAACAGAGGACGGTGATGCTGCCGCCAGATCCAAGTAGCATCAGTTCTTGTCAAATGCAGTTTGCCGCGGCCTCCAGGGGAGGGAGTAGTTGCTGCTGCTAATCTCTTCCCAGCATCTGAGTTAGATCGCTCTTCTTTATTAAACTTCACTGATCAGAGACGGCTGCTTTTTTTCTGCTGTAATTGTCAGTGCATCATGGGAGGACACCGTGCACTGAGACAGCATCTTTGCACATAGGCAAGGTTCCAGAATCCAGTCCCCAATAGCTCCACTGTGGAAGAAGAAGAAGAGTTGTTTTTTATATGCCGACTTCCTCTACCTTTTAAGGAAAATCAAACTGGATTACAATCTCCTTCCCTTCCTCTCCCCACAACAGACACCTTGTGAGAGAGTTCAGAGGGAACTGTGACTAGCCCAAAGTCACCCAGCTGGCTTCATGTGGAGGAGTGGGGAAACCAACCTGGTTCACCAGATCTGAGTCTGTCTCTCATGTGCAGGAGTGGGGAATCAAACCCGGTTCTCCAGATTAGAGTCCACTGCTCTTCTTCTTGCCTCAAAAACCCTATGGGGTTGCCATAAGTTGGCTGTGACTTGACAGCAAAAAGAAAAAGAAAAGAGCAGGCATGACCTCTGCCCTTGCTATCAAGTGACCCACCCCCAGGATGCACTGAGAAAAGGGCATTTGTGGGATATTTGTTGGCGCTCGGAAAAACAACTATCGGTGGCCAATTGGCATCTCAAGCCCTGTCTGCTCGAGGCATGCTGAGGTCTGGGTTGGGCAGGCTGTTCTGCGGAGAGCTGGTGGGCAGATGTTACCACTTCATAACAAAGAGCTGGGCTGGGTGGCCGCTGGTGCCCTTCCAAGCCTATAAATCCTAAACACTCATCTCCCTAAAGAAAAGGATGGAAAAAATCGTGACCCTCACAACTGATCTGCGGGTATCCATCTGGCTGATGCGCCTATCTCCAAGGAGACCCTTCCGTTACTTGAACGCATGAACACATGAAGCTGCCTTATACTCAATCAGACCCTTGGTCCATCAAAGTCAGTATTGTCTACTCATACCGGCAGCAGCTCTTCAGGGTCTCAGGCAGGGGTCTTTCACAGCACCTACTTGCCTGGTTCCTTTAACTGGATATGCTGGGGATTGAACCTGGGACCCTTTTGCATGCCAAGCAGATGCTCTACCTCTGAGTCACAGCCCCTTTCCAGCCTCGGCCAGCTGTTTTCCCTCCTGCTCCACATACCTGTTAATTGCCCCCGTCCCTTTACAGTGTCTGGATCTCTCGACTTTGTGGCCGGGTGATTGTAATTCTTTGCTTGTTTTTTTTTAACATAAAAAAGACCTCTGGATACCAGAAATTGGAATCAATGAGACCCAAATTCCTGCCGTGTGCCAGCTCTTCATGACCGTCTGGTATTGGATCCGTGCTGCCAAGTCAGCCTCCTCTGAGAGTTAACGTGTTTGAAAACAGTGCAGCAGCCTCATCTGCCGTTCGCTGTTTCCCCCCCATCATTTGCTTTATTAAATATTGATTTTCTGTTGCATTATTAAACCTTAAGTCTCGAGCATAAATTCTGATCTTTTACTTTAATCCAGCTCTTCACTCCCTATCCCTCTTGTCCTTGCTGATCTGTAGATCTGGTTTTTTTTTTTTTTTAGTCTGGATTCTTCGGCAAGAGGAAGAGAGCCTTAGAACTCTCCTACATGAAGTGGGATCTGCTACTGGATTATCTTTTCTGCGTCTCTTTGGCTATGTTGGGCAGGGCCCTGTGCATGGCAGAGGTGTCGGACAGCGTGATGTAGTGGGGAAGAGCTGTGGTTTGGTGCGGTGGACTCTGATATGGAGAACCCCACTCCTCCACATGAGCGGCGGACACTAATCTGGTGAACCTGGTTGGTTTCCCCACTCCTCCACATGAAGCCAACTGGGTGATCTTGGGCTAGTCACAGCTCTGTTAGAGCTCTCTCAGCCCCACCTGCCTCACAGGGTGTGTGTTGTAGGGAGGGGAAGGGAAGGTGATTGTGAGCTAGTTTGATTCTCCCTTAAGTAGAAGATAAAGTCAGCATATAAAGACTAACTCTTCTTCTCCTCCTCCTCCTTCTACCTTGCACTGGAAGTGGGTGTTTTTTACACCCCCCAGCTGTTTTCCCCTCCCCAGTGTTCCCAACCAATGTGTGCTTGTTCATTTAGATCAGGGGTGTCAAACCCAAGGCCCGTGGGTCGAATCCACCCCCTTGAGAGCTCTAATCTGGCCAGCGAGCCCGCGGAGGCAGCCACCCCCAGTCCCAATCTGGGCTGGCAAGGCATGGCCTGGCCCAACCAAGTGACATTTATGTCATATACAACCCTCGTAACACATGAGTTTGACACCCCTGATGTAGAGTATTCTGTACATCAACTTTCCCCCAATATCAGTTCCAGAGACAGCATAGACACATGTACACACAGAGATATAAGGAAGTGTGGGCCACAGTGAGCCCAAACATTTTCTCTCTCTTCCTATTTGCATTACTGGGGAGGGGCCATGGCTCAGTGGCAGAGCATCTGTTAGGCAGCATGCAGAAGATCCTGCAGAAGATCATCAGAGAGAAGGAGGAGGAGGAGGAGGAGGGTTTTTATATGGCAACTTTCTCTACCTTTGAAGGAGACTCAAACCGGCTTACAATATCCTTCCCTTCCTCTCCCTACAACAGACACCTTGTGAGGTAGGTGGGGATGAGAGAGTTCTGAGCAAACTGACAAGCCCAAGGTCACCCAGTTGGCTTCATGCCGAGGAGCGGGGAAACCAACCCTGTTCACCAGATTAGAGTCCACCGCTCTTGTGGAGGAGTGGGAAATCAAACCCGGTCCTCCAGATTAAAGTCCACTGCTCTTAAACACTACACCATGCTGGCTCTACCAGTCAGAGTAGAAAGTACTAATCTTGGTAGGCCACTGGCCTAACTCGGTATAAGGCATCTGAAAGGTCCTGAAAACAGGACTTGGATAAACATGGTGTTTGTATCGCACGTTAAGCTGTAGGTATTCTGAGTGTAACATGAAAAGTCTTTAATGCGTGCATTAAACAAAATCAAGTGGACCCCAGGCACGGGTTGAACATGTTTTCACTGTAACTTGTGAACAGGGCTGACGTGCCCCTTCCACAGAGAAGGAACCATGGCCCAACATCCTGTCTGTCTGTTTAAGGATGGCTTCTCCCGTTCCCCTTTGGAGACATAATCATCAGGTACCCGGCTCTGTTTTGGACGCTGATCTTGAGAAAGAGCCGATGGCATTTCTCTCCCTCCAAAGGCTGCTGTTGGGCTGTCCCGTCTTCGACTGACACTTTTCAGTCACCACCCCTTCCCTGAAAGAAGCTGGCATGTAGTTGCCCGAAAGCACAGCTCCCGCAAGAACCCGCTGAATGTCTGGATCTCTGCCTGCAGTTGGCTGGAAGGCAGGAGAGTTTGAACACATGGAGACTGGCAAGCGGGCGATAGTCAAGGTGGATTGAGCTGACCTCTCCCAGCTGGGCTGCGATCGCTCTCCCTTTCCTGTTTGAGAGCCGCATGTGGGCTGCTGGTGCCAACTACTGGTGCTGCCAGGAACCAGGTGCCTGAACATGCTTTGGGAGCCAAGCTGAGCGCATGGCCAGAGATTAAAGTAATAAAGGAAGAGACGGTGTGGTAATACTGGGGGAGGGAGGGAGGGAGGGAGGGAGGGAGGGACGGGAATTGGGGACTTGGTAGCAGTTTTTGATGCCTGTGAAAATGCAAGGCTTCTGGCTGCCTGGACTTTGCTCCTGGGGGATTCTGTGGACCAGCGGTGGCCTGCAGGCTAGATCTGACCCCCAAAGCCCCACAAAGCTTGAGGTGGAGCTAAACATTACAAGCAAAGCAGAGGAAGCTCCAATTGCATGTTCCCCTTGTTGGCAGAGTAAGTAACACAGCGAAGGTGCACCATGTTATTAAGGTGCAGATACATTCCATCTAGACATTAGGAAGAATCTTCTAACAGAGCGGTTCCTCAGTGGAACAGGCTTCCTCGGGAGGTGGTGAGCTCCCCTTCCCTGAAGGTTTTTAACAAGAGGTTAGATGGCCATCTGTCAGCAATGCTGATTCTATGACCTTAGGCAGTTTATGAGGGGGGGGGCATCTTGGCCATCTTCTGGTCATGGAGTAGGGGTCACTGGCGGTGTGGGGGGAGGTAGTTATGAATTTCCTGTATTGTGCAGGGGGTTGGACTAGATGATCCTGGTGGTCCCTTCCAACTCTATGATTCTATGATTCTACATGTTTATTAAGGAACTATATACTAGATAGTAAAGTTTAGAGACACAACTAGTTGAGACCAGAGAGAGAGAGAGGCTGAGTGACTTACAAGAAGACGAAGGATATTGCCCTAAGAACATCAGTCTGGGACAGACAAGAAAGGATGGACAGTCCTGTTCCCACTATCCTTTCTAACTGCTCACTTGCTGCCCCCTGCTGGGTCTTCTTCTCTATCTTGGTACATCAGACATTGTCTATTCCATCACTCTTTCTCAAGGTCTAGTGTACAAAGTCCACAAGAATCATCTTCTTGCATAGACTTTCAAACTTTTTCTCCAGATAGAGGCTCGGTGAATGTGTCTGCAATGATTTCTTCTATACAACAGTATTGTAAACAATACAAGCCAGTTTTCATGCATGTTTCTCAGGTCATCAACATAAATAAAAAAGTAAGTCCATTTATTGTCTCTGTATCTTGAGTATAGGCAACATTCTGCTTTGCCTTGTTCATATCCTTCCTTGGTTAGCATTTCTCATTCCAACTTCCTTGATCTCCAATGTCTCATGTAGTTTGACCCCTTCCCATCAGAGATTTTCCAGCACCATGCCAAGTCCTTGCTAGGTCAGTGCCGAAATCCAGATCTGGAGGGTCTATTCTTCTAGGATCCCTGAGGTCAGTTGCTGGCACTTCTTTGAGTGGCTTGAGTGAAAGAAAGAACCTGTGACCGAGATGTGAGGAGGACCTCAAAGCACAGCTGGGAGCCTGCCTCCTTGAGTTACTGTGAGACCTTGGTCAATCTGGAGCCTTCATGGTGTTGGCCAGTTGCGGAGGCAGATGTTGCTCACCTCTTCTCACAGGGTCCCCAGCAGCTCACTCAGCTGAGCCCCACTCTCAGGACATTAAGCTCCCTCCTAAATTCTCAACAACTTTCAAACAGAGCTGTTGAGCACTGGAGGGGAAAAGAGGGGCTGCGGCTCAGTGGTAGATCATCTGCTTGGCATGCAGAAGGTCCCAGGCTCAATCCCCGGCATCTCCAGTTGAAGGGACTCGGAAAGTAGGTGATGTGAAAGACCTCTGCCTGAGACCCTGGAGAGCCACTGCTGGTCTGAGTAGACAATACTGACTTTGATGGACCAAGGGTCTGATTCAGTAGTAGGCAGCTTCATGTGTTCATGTGGAGAGGAGGCCTTCCATGTGCAAGGCATGGGTTGAATCCAGACTAGCTTTTCCATGGGTACAAGGGTCTCCGTTTGTGGAGCACCACTTCCTTGGATCTTGCAACTTGTAATACTTCCCCCCCCCTCAAAAACCCTGACCCTGGGCATTCCTTACCCCCCAGGAACAGGGTTTGGGGGGCATTTCAGGCTGCTACAGGTATGTGGGAAGTGAGAAGGCTCTGCTGCAGAGGCGGAAGAAGAAGAGTTGGTTTTTATATGTCGACTTTACCACTTAAGGAAGAATCAAACCGGCTTTCAATCACCTTCCCCTCCCTACAACAGACACCCTGTGAGGTGGGTGGGGCTGAGAGAGTGTGACTATCCCAAGGTCACCCAGCTGGCTTCATGTGTAGGAGTGGGGAAACAAATCCAGTTCACCAGATTAGCCTCCGCCGCTCAAACCCGGTTCTCCAGATCAGAACACACTGCTCCAAACCAGCGTTAACCACTACACCACACTGGCTCCCAGGAAATCCCTGGGCACATGGAAATGCCAGCCTGGATCCGAGCCTGTGTGAGTAGCCCACATGAACCCCTCCCTGCCGCAAGAACCTGGAGGTGTTTATGTCTATTTTCCAATTGCAGCATCACGGAAGGATAGATTCCTTGACCAGAGGTGGCAGAAGGAGGCTGCTCGCCAATCGCCGAGCCCACCAGGCGCTGCGCTTGCCTTCCACGCTTGGAATTGCTCTGGTGCTTTTGCGCAAACTGCCGGCCGGCCCTCTCCCCACGGGGCCCTCCCTCCTGTTGCAAGTTTCATCTGCCTGATATGGGTTGCGGCTCTTGCTCTGTGGTTGCTTATGCTTTGCTTGTGGGTTTTAAAGATGGTGTCCCCCCCCTCCTTGTATTAGTTTTCTTCTCTCGGCAGAACCTGTCTAAAATACAATATTTTGCTCCTTCAGCTGCAGGGTTGCATAATTGATGGCCTCGCCAGACTCCCCGAGCCCAGCATTAAAACTTCCCTTGCTGCAGTTCCAGCACAGAGTTCATTACTTTTTGAAAAGCTTCATTCCTGCTTGTGCTCAATGTGGAGAGAGGCGCAGAGAGGAGGAGCGCAAGCTGAACTTGTCCGGGGCCCACCACAGCTCTGCCTCGTTCATTTGGAAAGAAAATATTCCATGGCAGAAACTCTCTTCTGTTTCCTTGTGATTGTTTTCTGTGTGCTGTGTGCATCTCAGGAGTGAGGGCTCGGCTGAGTGAGACTGTCGTTGCTAATACATCACATTTAAAGCTTTACACGGTCAGAGCTCCATGGAGGAGGAGAAGGAGGTTTTTATATGCCGACTTTCTCTACCTTTTAAGGAGAATCAAACCAGCTTACAATCCCCTTCCCTTCCCCTCCCCACAACAGGCACCCTGTGAGGTAGGTGGGGCTGAGAGAACTGTGACTAGCCCAAGGTCACCCAGCTGGCTTCATGTGTAGGAGTGGGGAAACCAACCCAGTTCACCAGATTAGAATCCATTGCTCTGGAGAACCCGGTTCTCCAGATCAGAGTCCTCTGCTCCAAACCACTGCTCTTAACCACTACACCACACTACACCAGTACACTGCACCACGCTGGCTCTATCTCTATAGAACTGAGCTAGTAATGACCCTACTGTCCTAAACATCAGAATCATTCTGAAGTGCTCTCTTTAGTTTCTGCGGGACCGCCCCCCCCCCCCCGAGAACATTGTGTTCTTCAAATATTATGATTGTTTTATGGGGTCTGGTTTTTTTTTTTAACTGCTTGGAATTATTTTAATGTCATGTTATTGTTCTTTATTTTATTTTACTGTATTTATGATGTTGATTATACTGTGAGCTACCCTCAGCCCAGCTTTGCTGGGGAGGGCGGGATATAAGCTCAATCAATAAACCTGCCAACTTGGAAGGCTTTAAGAGGGGAGTGGACATGTTCATGGAAGAAAGGGGTATTCATGGCTGCTAGTCAAAATTACTATAAGGTCATGATGAGTATACCCAGTCTCTCCAGGATCAGAGGAGCATGCTTATTATCTGAGGTGCTTTGGAACACAGACAGGACACTGCTGCAGTCGTCTTGTTTGTGGGCTTCCTAGAGGCACCTGGTTGGCCACTGTGTGAAGAGACTGCTGGACTTGATGGACCTTGGTTTGATCCAGCATGGCCTTTCTTATGTTCTAATCAATAAATTGGCATGCCTAATAAGTTTAACTATATGGACTAGCCTTCTAGGGGGAGATTCAGATGGATCTTTCCATTATGCCCTGTAGAAGATGAGTTTCAGATCCTTTCCACCCAAAACATGTTGAGGATTCCGGTATGAAGTATTAAAGGCAACTCTTATTTGGGCTGGTGTTGGTTGTTTTTGGCTGTGAAGACAGACTCAGAGAAGTTCCTCCCCCAGTCTTGCCCCTGACCTAGGGCACTTTCTTGACACCAGAGGGAAAGGGTTTAAACTCGATTTTCTGGATCAGGTGTGGGGCGTGCAAGTGCGGAGGAAGAAAGTATAGAGCATCATAGGGCCCTTATCAACATTAATTCTTCCTCGAGAGGAAATCAGTTTGTTGTGATGTTTCCTTTTAGAACGCATACATTACTGGCAGAGCTGAGGCTTTATCCTTTCTCCAGCTCTGTCGTTTGCAATCTTTTAGCTGAAGTACTAGGTGTGGACTTGATGGTAAGTGGTAGGTAGTCACTCCATGTGTCCTTTTATCCTCAGAGGCATGTGTTACAGAAGGCCCGGCATTGAAATCTGGCGATAAAATCTAGGGGATGGGCTGTGGCTCAGTGGTAGAGCATCTGGTTGGCATGCAGATGGTCCCAGGTTCAATCTATGGCAGGTGATGTGAAAGACCTCTACCTGAGACCCTGGAGAGCTGCTGCCAGTCTGAGTAGACAATACTGACTCTGATGGACCAAGGGTCTGATTCAGTGTAAGGCAGCGTCACCTGTTGATCAAATGCAGTAGGGCGTTGGCGATATGGGAAGCTTGCAGAGTGAGGGGAGAGGAGCTTCTTTCTCAGTAGCGAGTTGCCTTTTTAAGGCACAAGTAAAACTGTGTGTGTGTTGTGGTTTCTGCCTTGCATCAAAAGAGGAATTAGAAAGGAAAACAAGAGGGGTAAAGATCTTTCCAGTTCACAGGTCACTGATGGATTTTGGTCAGGATGGAAAATGTAATTGCGCCCCAGAGAAAAGGATTTTTTTAGTTGCTACTTTATCATTGCCTCTTCTAGGCCAAAGAGCTGTATCTTGCCTTTTGTTTTCTGCCAGCTTCTCCTCTTCCCTGCCTGCTTCTGGGGCTTTTCAGCATTTAAAACACAGCAACGGCAAAGTGATTACGAGGGTTTGAGATGATGTGACACTTCCCTGCCAAAAAGTAATTGATTTATTAAAGATATTATAATACGTGCATGGCTTGACATGAGATGTTCTTTTGAACTTGTGTGCCGTAAAATCTCGAGGGAGTCTCTTTGGTTTCAGCACCATGGCCAGCGCAGCTGCCTTCCCCGACTTCCCTTCCCCATCAGCCGGCCTTCAATCCAATTTCATTTTCAATATTGCAAGTAAATATCTCAGCAAGATGACTATAGTCCAGTGACCACAGTGTGATCCAATTTAATAACATTTAAAAATTCAAAGTGATCATTAGCTCGATGGAAATGTATAATTTCACACCCAAGGCTGCCTTGGGGAGGAAGGGGGAGCAAGTGGAGAGAGGAGGGGGGGAAAGGATGGATAAGAGGAACAGAGACAAATTAACTAGATTTTTTAAAAAAGGAAAGCAACTTAATTAAAAAGTACAGAAACCAAGTGAAAACAATAATGATTTATAAAGCTCCTATTTTGAAAAAACAAAACAAAAAAAAGCAGAAGGGAGGATAAAACAAAAGGGAAACTCAGTGTAAACAATCTTCGTAATGATTAGAAGGATCAATACTGAGAAGGCCAGAATAGACTTTTCCCTAAACAACCCAGAGCAGATGCAGAAGAGATGTCACAATGGATAGAAGTTAACCATTGACAAACCAAGGGGAGGTGTTGCCGCATTTAAAGAAAAGAGAGAATAAAGTATTTGTTCGTTTTATACTTACTGGTAGTGGCATTTATTGCCTTCCTTTCGGAATGTGTTTTCCTCAGGGCAATTTGCAATAAAAATTGATAAAATGTCCAATTGCAACAATAAAACAGTAAGGACACGATTAGCGCTTGGCGCTCGAGAGAGAGGCTTGCCATATGGCGTTATAGGTGTCAGAGTATAGTTGGGAGACACCTAGCAGATGTATGGACACCTAGCAGAGTATGGTTGGGAGACACATAGCAGAAGGCGGAGAAGGAGGAGGGGGAGCTGGAGGAGGAGGAAGAGGAAGAAGAAGAAGAAGAAGATTTGGTTTTTATATGCTGACTTTCTCTACCACTTAAGGGAGACTCAAACCGGCTTACAATCACCTTCCCTTCCCCTCCCCATAACAGACACCCTTTAAGGTAGAGGGGGCTGAGAGAGCTCCAAGAGAGCTGTGACTAGCCCAAGGTCACCCTGCTGGCTTCATGTGTGTGGGGGGGAAACAGCCCAGGTCACCAGATTAGCCTCCACCACTCATGTGGATGAGTGGGGAATCAAACCCACAGAAGTGCACCCAGTTCCCCTTTCCTTTGAATGAAGGAAGCCAATAACAAGCCTTGCCTTACAATGGTCCCACCCACTTTCCGAAAAGCTCAGTGGGTACTAAGGGAAGCACTGGCTGGTGCCACGTTGAGGAACCCTGCTTTAGAAAACCTGTAAGGTGTTTTGCTCCTTTAGAACCTGTGACATATGTAATAATATTGCACTTATATAAGAATAACAATATTGCATTTTTGTAAGAATAACAAAACTCTGACATATACAATAATCTTGCATTTATGTATGAATAACAAACGGGGGGAAATAAGATAGAAGTGGATAAAGCTAACATAAAATATAGTTCAGGACCAATAAAACTTCAAGACAAATAGCTGAAACATAAATCACGCTATAGAAGCCATAGGAAGTAAAATCACAGGCAAGCAACAAATGTTTGGGGAGGCGTTGGGAGATCAGGCACTACTGCAGAAAAGATTTCTGGTCGTGCTCGATCTTGGACGGCAAGGGGATCTAGAAAAGGATATACGATGTATGTACTAAATCCCTGGTAGATTCATGTGAGAAAAGGTTCATGCTTCGTAGGGAGACACAGTGGCTTGGTACCTTCTGGATCCCCAATGTGCAGGCTATTCATGCTCTCTGTGTGACTAATCTATGGGCTGGGAGCCTGGGGTGAGGAAGGATTGCTGGATGGTTTGATGGAACTACCATTCTTTGGTTTGATGGAACTACTATTCATTGCTGATGGAAGGTTTGATGAACCACCATTCACTGCTGTGAGAGGTTTGATGGAACTACCTTTCTTTGTAGTCACTTGTCATATTGCAGGAGACCCTGCCCAGGGGACAGTGAGGAACGGCAAGCCTTCAGTGTGATGGGAAGTGCCATCAAGCCGCAGCTGACTCAAGGTGACCCTGTAGGGTTTTCAAGACAAGAGACATCCAGAAGGGGCTCGCCATCGCCTGCCTGTGCGTAGCAGCCCTGGACTTCTTTGGAAGTCTCACATCCAAGTACTAACCAGAGTTGACCCTGCTTAGCTTCTGAGGTCTGACGAAGACAGCTGGCCTAGGCCATCCTGGTCAGGGCTGGCTTTTCAATACCACATTGTATATGTTTTAAATAGAAAATCAGTATAGACCTTTAAAAAGAGGGCCTCTTGTGCATGGCAGAGTGACGGATTATGCCCTAAAAGAATGGCATGTTTCTGTACGTCAGTTTTTACATCTCCATGCTGGAAGACTGAGATGAACTATTCGTTACATTTTCCCCCACTTGTTTACACTTCTTTTCTTGTCTTCCCTGCAGCCACACAGCAGCTGCGGGGAACTGCTTCTAAGAGAGAGAGAAAGAGAGAGAGAGAGAGAGAGCAGAGCAAACTGTCTCAGAATGGCTCAGCAAGGGGAGGAAGGGGCTTCTGCCTCCCGTCCCCCCACCCCAAAGTTTTCTTGTGTGAAAAGTGCACTGGGGCTGAGTTACATCGCCAACCTTGCAGCTGCATGGACACAGATACTCCACGTGGAGCAGCAAAGTCAGTCAAATAACTCCTGCCTCCAGCACAACGTAAGCACAAACTGGTAGGGGGAGGCAGGAGTGTAAATAAAGGGGAAAAAACATAACATATAATTTGGCTGTGAGATTGGGTGAGTGTAGAGCTGGTTTTGGAAAGCCTGAATATGATGCTTTGGCAATCCAGGATGTGATGTTTGCTCAGAAGCACACCTTTCCATTCTCCTCCCAAGTAATGGGTCAAAAAAGCCAGTTTTAAAACATTACCCATAGTAAATTTGGTTTGGGACTGTGGAAGGGGCAAGGGTAGTTAATCTCCTCCCAGTGCCATAATTGCAATTTCCCCTTCTTGAAGGACTGTTATTTGCCCCACAGGAGAAACATAGGTTGGTTGATAAAATACCTGAATGTTTTCTTTGGGGTAAGTAGCCATGCAAGGAAGGGCTGGAATTGAGATTACAAAACAATGCACAGGGGAAAGATTAAGCCCCTTCCCCCCCATCCATAACCTGACTCCAAATCGGGGGTCTCTGTGGCTGCAGTTAGCGATTCGAGCAATGGTAGGAGATCCGCTCACCAATTTTCTGCGTCTACCTCTAGTTTAATCTTAAAACAATGTTCAGATTCCTGCATATTTCAGGCTTTGGATTTCAGTTTGCCTTGAAAGAAACACAGCAGCAAACAGCAACAGAAAACAGGAATAAGGAGCTGTCATCCCCGAACCAATTGGGTATTTGGGTTTAAGAGCAGCCTGGGTTTTTTTTGTGCTCAGTTTTCTTTGGTTTATCTCCACTGATCTGTGCAGGATCAGAACCTTTGAACTCCCGCTGTGTTTGTCCTGATCTTCCTTTTGACACGGCTCCTCTCGGTTGGTAGCTTTGGTTGCTTTTGAAGGTATCGTTTCCGCAAAGTTTGCACTGCGCCTTGACACCCCCGCAAGGAAGGGCCTACCGGAGACAGCAACTGCTTCTTTTGAAACGTCTCCATTGCGGGGCCACCGATCTGCCACCTTTCATTGGGAAGGAAAGTCAGCCAAACTAATTGGATGGATTCTGAAGTCAGCCTAGACGCCTGCCGTTCAAGAAAATCCAGAGGGATCGCAGGAACTACGCGCACGATAGGTGGCTTCAGGGGGCAAACTAACAGATCGGGGAGGTCTAATCTTAGAGGAAACAGGAAAGATCTCAGTTCCCAAAGCTTTCTGCAGAAAATATAGTATTTGAAATAATAAAAAAGACATTTTAAAGAAACAGTACTTCTCCGTAGCTAAGCCATTCCAGCTAAAGATGGGTTGTTTATGCATGGGTACTTTCACTCACGTTTGCCCCCGGTTTGTCTTGGAAGAAAAAAGAAGAGTTGCTTTTTATATGCTGACTTTCGCTACCACTTAAAGAAGAATCAAACCGGCTTACAATCCCCTTCCCTTCCCCTCCCCACAACAGACACCCTGTGGGGTAGGTGGGGCTGAGACAGCTCAAAGAGAGCTGTGACTAGCCCAAGGTCACCCAGCAGGCTTCATGTGGAGGAGTGGGGAAACCAACCGGTTCACCAGATTAGCCTCCGCCGCTCATGTGGAGGAGTGGGGAATCAAACCTGGTTCTCCAGCTCAGAGTCCACCGCTCCAAACCACCACTCTTAACCACTACACCACGCTGGCGTGGTGTAAATAAATAAATAAGATGGGCTAGGAATCACTCCAGTCAGTGCTCGGATATTTTATAGCATTTTACTGCTTGCAGATAGGTGTGGACGTCTGCAGGGAAACATTGTAATTGATAAGCTTTAATGAGTGTCGACCGTGCTCTCGCTTCTCTGACAACCACCTCCTGCAAACAGGCTGCCTCTTCTAATTTCACGTTGGGAATTGGACAAATTGCATCATATCAGACATGGCTGCCTCCAAACGAAGACACCTTTGTTTGCAAACAGTGTCTGTTGGATTTAAATCAAGTTGGTATTAGTGAGCAACCCCTTGACCCCCTTTTTCTATTGTGATCCGGAGGGGGGGGGGTGCTGAATAAAATGTTCCACCCTCCCACTTATTATACCAGCCTCACTTCCTTGGCAGTATTTATTGGCCGTGGTTGCTTCCGTTAAATCCAGTGACCATGAACGCTCCTATATAAAAGGGTGTTGCTGCATATTTTACGAACAATGACAGAATGAGTCTAATAGCCTCAGATTAATCCATTCATTCCCTGTCAATTGAAGGGCTCATTACGCTGTCCGGACTCTGGTTTTCCTCTGCTGAGCCTTCCCCAGGGGGTAATGAGGCATTCAGCCGCCACTCTGCAGTGTTGCCCTCCTGAAGAAGGGGGGAGAGCGTGAGCGAGGGAGAAGATGTTATCGATGGGAAGGAGGGGAGAAGGGCATCCTTCATTAAGACACATTGAAGGAAACATCTCCCAGACCGTTCAGGGTGACCCCGGCGCTTTCTGGTTTCCCTGCAAATAAGACATCAGCGTTTCACCTGGGCAAGTTGCAGATAGGCAAGCAGCCAGGAAGCATCCGATACTGCCTGTCTGCGGCCCTCTCTAATGACTGAGATGGAGCAGGGAAGAAGCTTCTTGCATCTGACTCCCTCTGAGGACAGTTATTGGCTCCACAGCGGGAGAAAACACCAATCCCTACCCGCACCTATTTTAAGTACCAACCCTGCTTAGCTTCCAAGATCTGTAACTTTCTTCCATTCCAGCAAGCCTTCTTCCCATATGGAGGGTCTCCTTCAGCTGATGGGTTAACAAGTATTCTGTTTTCAGGGTTTTGGAGTACAAATTAAGTCATTCTTGAAATTCTTTGAGAGCACCTCTCTAGCGGTGAGTGGAAAGCGCCATCAAGTCTCAGCCAACTTACAGCTACCCCACATAGGGTTTTCAAGGCAAGAGACATCCAGAGGTGGTTTGCCATTGCCTGCCTCTGCGGAACAACCCTGGACTTCCTTGGAGACCTTTATCCAAGTACTAACCAGGGTTGATACCACTTAGTTTCTGGTTATGATGAGATTGGGTTAGCCTGGGCCATCCAGGTCAGGGACATCTCTCTAGCATGTATGTACAGTACTACCAAGTCATAGCTGACTTGTGGTGATCCCTGCAAGGGGCTTTCAAGGCAAGTGAGAAGCAGAGGTGGTGTCATGGGCCCTGCCTTGGGAGCTGAGGACTCGGAGGACTCTGAAGCTGAAGTGGAGGAACAGGTTGCTTCTGGTCCTTCAGTACCTCCATTGCAGTCAGTAGCCCAGGAACCTGAAACAACTCAGCAGGAACCACAGCTAAGCAGAGAGATGGAACAAGGGCAGACAGATGCTACTCTTCCCCCAACCCCTGCAGCGGAAGCTGAGAACGGCAGCCCTCCAAGCTCACCTGAACCTGCTAGGCATATCAGGACTTGGCAGTGTGTGATTTTGCAGGGTAAAAGGAGAAGTGCTCGCTTGGAGAGGCTAAGCAGACAGAGAACTGGTGCTGAGTCGTTTCAGGATGAAGCCTAGCTTGGAAGTGCACTGACTGATAAAGGCAGCGCAGGCATGCTTTCACTTTGCGGAAGCAACCATGCAGTTTCTCTGTGTTCCTGCTACTGCTCATGATTGATCTTTCCGGCCGTGGACTCCTGCCTGCTTTGACGATGTCTCTGACTTCTGACCTTGGTAAGAGAGCATAATCTTTGTTGCCTGCTCCGAAAGGGGCTAGATACCTCCCGCACGTCTGAGGACTGCAGGCACAGCCCAGCTTTTGGCCTACGCCGGCACAGGTGGTTTGCCATTGCCTTGTTCTGCAGATCCTTCCTTGGTGGTCTCCCTTCTGAGTACCAATCCTGCTTAGCTTCCAACTTATGGTGACCCCAGCAAGGGGCTTTCAGGGCAAGTGAGAAGCAGAGGTGGCTTGCCATTGCCTTCCTCTGCAGAGCCTTCTTCGAGTCCTCCCATCCAAGTACTGACTGTACTTAGTCTCTGAGATCTGACGAGATCCGGCTGTACAGTGCAGCTTTCCCTCCCTTCTTTAATGTTGATAGAAATAAAAACACACAAGGAAGAGAGATTCTGGTCTAGTGCTCTTCCTGACACACTAGTTGTCTTGTGCAGGTTTATGTGCTTGAAAACATGTGGTTCCCCTATCTGAAGTCTGAAGTGTCGGAGTCCGGCAAGAAAGGCATGACACAGAGGTGGTCTAATGGTCCTCCGATCTTCCTGCCCAACAAGAGATTGCAAACCGTTTGTTGAAATGTCAGGAAATCATGAAAATCCCCGTGGGCTTCTGTGAGCCTGCGGCAAAACAAGACATCAGGGAGGGGGGCAATGGGGAGAAGGCAGAAGGAGTGGGGGTGGGC
Source organism: Euleptes europaea (assembly GCF_029931775.1). Classification (NCBI taxonomy): domain Eukaryota; kingdom Metazoa; phylum Chordata; class Lepidosauria; order Squamata; family Sphaerodactylidae; genus Euleptes; species Euleptes europaea. The sequence continues at coordinate 10,667,613 of NC_079325.1, read as the reverse complement.
GAGGAGAGGGTTATTGTCAAATTCCCAGTTTGCCCTTTCCGATCTGAAGTTCACTCGTAATATTTTCCTTGACTTCGGTCGCTAATACATTTTGTTCTCCAGAGTGTGCGACGCCCCACTTCCTCCTCAGACCTTAATTAGTTTCTGGATGATGACATCTCCGTAGAGAACCAGCCCGTCTTGTCCCTCCAATCTCAGGGGGAGATAAAGGAATATAATAAAGACATTCAGCATTTCTAGGTGATGGGTTTGACAAGCTCTGTATTAACAAGAAGCCATGTCCCAACTTTCTCTCTGTCTCTTTCCCCCTCTCAACTTGTTCTTGCACGGTGACATTTCACAAGGGGATTAACAGAGCTGCTGTCAAATCCCGGGACTTTTTGGATGAAACAGACACAGGAAGTACCACACCCTTGTGACACAGCAGCAGGGCAGGAAAAAAGTAGTTATCAGTTCGACTGCCGGCTGAGTTGGTTTGCGCTTATTCTGAGCAGTTGTCAACAGCATTTAGGTTCCATAGTGGGTTGGATCCAGGCTCATTTTTTCCCCTGCTTCCGTCAGCAGAATGGTCATTTCTTGCCTCCCTCTGCCCTGCTGCAGTCCGTTGATCTCCCCAAAGTACTTCTCCTGGGGGACAGGGCCCTCTCAGGAATGGCATGAGAGGGAAATCAAGGGTCTGCAGCAGGAAGTAGGAATTGGCAGAAGTTATACCTCCCCTTACATTAGCGGAAAACTTAGGCCATTTATACAGGGGTATTTAGCTCATGATCCCTGCTGGACTGCTTCGAGGCTTCCTTTGCATTATTCATGATTTTACCAACCTTTAGAAGTCTCTGCGCTCCTGCCTCGTTCTTTCCCCCACAGTTCTAGGATGCTGTTTTATAACGAATTTAAATTCTGCTTCGAGGCAAGAGTGAGGCAAATCCCCGCCATTTCCATGCATAGTCCTAACTTTGGGGTTTCTCTCCCCACACCCATTCTGGCTTCTCCCTCCCACATGTCTGTCCCTCCCATCCAACCCATTCTCTCCAAGCAAAGAACAAAAGAGGGAGTGAAACCTTCATGAAATGTGCAGGAAGACACCAACCGAAGAGAGGCTGAAAGGCAGCTCCTGGCAGGGAGATGTTGAAGAAAGGAGAGGAGGAATACCCAGCTCTGTAAAAGCACACACACAGACAGGGAGTAGACCCTTAAAGAGGTGACCCACCCCCTCCAAGTAAACTGCAACAAGGCAGCGTTTTTAGGGGGAGGGACTCAGAAGCTCTGTGATTCACTGGGGATGCATAATTAATCACAAGGTACTCCTGGAAATTCTTCAATGGGTGAAGCCCTCATGCATATGATGTTTGAGAATTCGGATCAGAAAACTGTGCAGCAAACCAAACACAGACTTCCCCTGCATAAATGGCCTATGTCTGGATCCAACCCAATGGAAGTTTGATGGAGGCATGATAGAAGAGCTGAATGGAAACTATGTGTCGCACTTCGCATGCATCATTGTGTATGCTGAGATATAGCTCCTGGTTGGGATGATTTTGGGGAACACCATGTGAATGTACTCGTGTTATTTTAATGTTGTTTTTTTCTTCTTGGCACCTGTTTTGCTTCTCCCCTCGCCCTCACTGACCCCGTGAGTCTACACTCTGCCATATTACCGTATTACCTGTGATTCTGTCGATGTGATTTTTGTCAATGACATCATGACTCAGTATCCAACATGATGACCTCATGGGTGCTCACAGCTACAGGCGGCCTATCAAATTAAATAGCATTTGGAACAAATTAGGGCTGTGGGAAGTTACAAGTAATGAAGGGACGTAGAAGGGCACTGAGAACAACATCAAATGTTGAATGAGGTGGAGGAGGGTTTAATTTGTTAATCTGTGTTTGAATGAGCTACTGTTAATGTGATACTGAACTGAGAATAACCAGCTCATTCCTAGAAAATTGTGGCTGTCCGACACCCTCAGACTCCTGCTTCTCCACCCTCTTTAGGAACATTCCAGGATTCCAGCAGGAATTCCAGTGGTTAATGTACAACTCTTGTACAGGGAATGCTAGCGTCTTTCAGCCAGCTGAGCATTTTAAAGCTCACACACTATTGGCAGGCAGATTATTTTCTTACAGCAATGTTTAAATTGAAAGGGCTGACCAGGGAGCATCTACCGTCATTTCTATGCCAAAACACTGTCTATTAAACCTGCTTAATGCTTAAATGTTTTTTTTAAAAAAACAAGGTTTCTCAGAGCTGCAGAAACCTGATAATCATTACATTATTACAGTATATAAATACATTTCCTACAGCCAGTAAGTACTGATTGCTTGATAATGTGACCACATAAACAAAGGTACCTGTTTAACACTGTGCAGCTCAAAATTAGCCTCTAACAGATTAATGGAGACACAACAGAAGTCTCCTTAACTGTGCCTAAGAACTGTAGGTTGAGGATTTCAGATATTTCATCCTTGCTGTTTCAGTGGCAAAATCCTTGTTTTAATTTAGTTTTTTTCCCCTTTTGTGGATCTAACCTGAGATGATTTATTTTCATGTCGTTCGCTTGCAGTGATTTTTCTCTGCCAAAAAAATTACGCTGTTCAACATATGTTATTTGAGCAACAGCAAATCAGTCTAAGACATAGGGTAGCCAGCTCTGGGTTGGGAAGTACTGGGAGAATTTGGGGGTGGAGCCTGTGGAGGACGGAGTTTGGAGAGGGGAGGGACTTCACTGCCATAGCGTCCAATTGCCAAAGCGGTCATTTTCGCCAAGGGAACTGATCACTATTGGCTGCAGATCAGTTGTAATAGGAGATCTCCAGCCACCACCTGGATGTCAAAGGTCATGAAATATTCACAATTCAAACATCCAGTCGGGTAAGAGTATACATACAGACAATCAATTATTCTTCAGGAGCATATGCGTTAACAATTTGTAAGTCCAGTAAGTATCAGACTGGACTTACAAATTGTTAACGCATATGCGCCTGAAGAATAATTGATTGTCTGTATGTATACTCTTATCCGACTGGATGTTTGAATTGTGAATATTTCACGACCTTTTGCTCTGGATTGTAAATCCCACGGACATTGTCCTTTTATTTAGAGGCTCTTCCTCTGAATAGATCTTTTTGCAACTTGCATTGTGTATATGTGCTTTAATTGAGCTTTGTACAAGTGTATAGCTTTGATTTCTCACCCCCCCCCGTATTGTACTTGTAGCCTCTTTTTGATTACCACCTGGATGTTGGCAACCCTACTAAGACATTATACGCACATTGTATGTACCAATAATATACATTGCATGCATAAATACTGTAGGGACTGATAAAACTTTATTATGTGTGCATAATACAATCAAGTCTCCAAAACCTACACTGAAAGCAGTTCCAAAATCAGTCACAAAATACATCTAAAAGAGGGAATGTGACTCTGCCTCCCCCCCCCCCTTCAGGAATGGGCTGCCCGTAGGCTTACGAGGTCCCCCCTCTCCTCCGGTGGGAGGTTTTTGGAGTGGAGGTGAGGTGAGATTGTGCTCACAGCCATGCCAATGTGATTGCATCATTTCCTGCTTACACCCGGAAGTGCCGTGTCGCAAGGGGCCTTTACCACTCAAACTGGGAGTTGGAGTGATAAACGGCCCCTTGCGAAGCGACACTTCCAGGTGTAAACCAGAAGTGATGTGTCGCAGCGGGCAAGTGTGCATGCATGTGTTGCCTGCTGACCCTCAGCTGGTCGGCAGGCAGCCAGGTGGATTGGCGGGGGTTTGCCTGCCACCACCTGGCATTTGTTAACCCTAGCTGCCCTAAGAGTATCTTAGCTCTCCTTAACTTTGAAATAAACCTTTTTAAAAATCTGCAAACCTGGGCAGGCCCCCAGGTCTGTAGAGAAATCCCCTGTATCCCTACCTAGTCTTTTTGTCTGAGTTTTTTTTTTCATTTGCACAGGAAGTAGGTTCAAAATTTAATATATGATGAAGATTTCCTCAATAAGTGCATGATATTCCAGACCAAACAGCATAGTTAAATGATTTTTTGTTTTGTTTTAAGAACGGCATTGTTGAACTTCTTTTAAAGCTCGTAAAGTTTCAAGACTGGCAATGTACATTGTGCAAGGGGGGTTCTTACACTGGTGTAAAAAAAATCAGAATTGGTCACCAGCTTGGAGCTTTGATAAAGCATTGCCTTGAGTGGTGTGCCAGTTACCTCGCATGATGTAGCATCGCTTTACAAATACTTTACTAATGCATGATTAAAAATCTCCCCTCCCCTCCCCTTCCTCCCCGTGCAGCAATGAATTACGATGATGCTTTATCATATAACATGCTGTCGAGATGCATGTAAATAATTTTATATCCTCCAGCTCAGAGAGGAAAGCTCTGTTGCTACAACAAGAGAGGCTATTTGTTTTGAAAAATCATTTAGACACATCTCTGCAACATATGACACATCTCATTAGGCCTCGTTTTAAGGGGAGCGATTTCTATTAGTTATTTATTAATTGCCGATTAAGTTTGCAACGTATGTCCCTTTCATTTCCAGGATTCTGAAGCTGTTTTGGCAGACCAGCTCAGAAGTCTACACACCGTGCTGGAGCCTCGGGTGTTCCTTGGGAAGCGCGGCGGCGGTACTGTAGGGGGTATTGCGGTGTGAATATTACTAGCCTCCTCCGTATTACAAGAGGGCTACAATTCTAGCACAACATCAAATCCTTCTAATCTAGCACAGCGCTATCATAGACTCCGGCGTTCCCCGTTTCCCAAAGAAAATCTTTGTTTTCTGTTCTCTGCCCCCAGTGAATCACTGTTTCTTCTTGTTGTTGTTGTGGTTTTGCTTTTGGGGGATGCTTTGTTGAAATGTTGCTAGTGTGAGATGGTGGAATTGTCATGCTTACTGATTCAGCTCCCTCTCCAGGGTCTCTAGAACTTAAATTTCTTAACGGGAGTGGAGGCATCTTGTTTCCGATCCGTCTTCCTGTAAATGTGCCCGCATGAACACTAAGGCACCATGCCGTACGCAGCCTGATGGTTTGCACGCTGTTGTGGTTAAGGAACATTTTGAATTACTATTAGCATATTTCCCGCCTCCCGCTGTATCTTTAAGCAAAAGAACAAACCAAAGGTCTCCTGGTGTTGAAATCAGCGGGGGATCGGCTGTTCCAGAATCAAGTGATAAACTGCACAAAAAAACAGTGTGGCATAGTGAATAGAGTGTCAGACCAGCATCTGGGAGACTTGGGTTCAAATCCCAGCTCTGCCAAGCAAGCTCCCTGGGATGACCTTGGGCCAGTCACACGCTCTCAGCCTAGCCTACCTCACTGGGTTGTTGTGAGCAGACATCACAGTGCTTCATTCTTCTTCTGGCTCCAGGCCATAGTTTCAAGCCCAGTGAATGTTCATAAGAACATAAGAAAGGCCTTGCTGGATCAGACCAAGGCCGATCAAGTCCAGCAGTCTGTTCACACAGTGGCCAACCAGGTGCCTCTAGGAGGCCACAAACAAGACAAGTGCAGCAGCACCATCCTGCCTGTGTTCCACCGCACCCAAAATAATAGGCATGCTCCTCTGATACTAGAGAGAATAGGTATGCAGCATGACTAGTATCCATTCTAACTAATAGCCATGAATACCCGTCTCCTCCATGAATATGTCCACTCCCCTCTTAAAGCCCTCCAAGCTGGCAGCCATCACCACATCCTGGGGCAGGGAGTTCCACAATTTAACTATGTGGTATGTGAAAACATATTTCCTTTTATCTGTTTTCAATCTCTCACCCTCCAGCTTTAGCAGATGACCCCGTGTTCTAGTATTATGGGAGAGGGAGAAAAACCTCTCCCTGTCCACTCTCTCCAAACCATGCATAATTTTATAGACCTCTATCATGTCTCCCCTCAGCTGCCTCTTTCCAAGCTAAACAGCCCTAAGCGTCTTAACCGTTCCCCATAGGACAGTTGCTCTAGTCCCCTAATCATTTTGGTTGCTCTTTTCTGCACCTTCTCAAGCTCTGTAATATCCTTTTTTAGGTGTGGTGACCAGAACTGTACACAGTATTCCAAGTGTGGTCTCACCATAGATTTGTACAAGGGCGGTATGATAGCAGCAGTTTTATTCTCTATTCCTTGTCTAATTATAGCCAGCATGGAATTTGCCTTTTTTACAGCAGTCGCACACTGGGTTGACATCTTCATTGAGCTATCCACTACCACCCCAAGATCCCTTTCTTGGTCTGTCGCTGCCAGCACAGATCTTATCAGTGTATATGTTGGGATCAGTGTTGGGATTTTTAGCCCCAGTATGCATCACTTTACACTTACTCACATTGAATCTCATTTGCCATTTTAATGCCCATTCTTCCAGTATGCAGAGATCCTTCTGGAGCTCTTCACAGTCCGATTTTGTTTTAACCACCCTAAATAATTTGGTATCATCTGCAAACTTGGCTACTTCACTGTTTAACCCCAACTCCAGGTCATTGATGAACAGGTTGAAAAGCACCGGTCCCAACACAGATCCCTGAGGCACCCCACTGCTCACATCCCGCCATTGTGAGAACTGACCATTGATTTCTACTCTCTGCTTCCTATTTTTCAACCAGCTCTCAATCCATAAGAGGACTTGTCCTCTTATCCCATGACTGGGAAGTTTGCTTAGCAGTCTTTGGTGGGGGACTTCGTCAAAAGCTTTTTGGAAATCCAAATACACAATATCCACAGGCTCATTCCTGTCCACATGCTTATTGACACTTTCAAACAACTCTAATAGGTTAGTGAGACAGGACCTACCCTTACAGAAGCCATGTTGGGTTTTGCCCAGCTGACCTTGCCCTTCTATATGCTTGACAACTCTATCTTTAATAATGCTTTCCACTAATTTACCCGGAACAGACGTTAAGCTAACTGGTCTGTAATTTCCTGGGTCCCCCCTGGAACCTTTTTTTATAAATAGGTGTTACATTGGCCATTCCCCATTCCTCTGGTACAGAGGTGGATCAAAGGAACATATAACATATCTTTGTTAGAAGTTCAGCAATTTCCCATTTGAGTTCTTGAAGAACTCTAGGATGAATACCGTCTGGTCCCTGTGACTTGTTAGATTGCAGTTTGTCTAGACGTTCTAGGACTTCCTGCCTTGTTACCACTATTTGCCTCAGTTCCTCATTTTCCCCTCTCCAAAATCTCTGTTCAGGAGAAGGAATCTGCCCTGTATCTTCAACAGTGAAGACAGATGAGAAGAATTCATTTAGTTTTTCAGCAATTGCTTTATCCTCCCTTAGAGTTCCTTTACTCCCATTGTCATCCAATGGTCCAACCGTTTCCCTAGCTGGTTTCCTACTCCTAATATACTTAAAGAATTTCTTATTGTTTGTTTTGATGTGTTTAGCAATATGCCCCTCAAAATCTTTTTTTGCATCTCTAATTATCTGCTTGCATTTCCTTTGTGCAAGTTTGTGTTTGCTTCTGTTCGCCTCGATTGGGCAAATTTTCCAGTCTCTGAAGGAAGACTTTTTTTCTCTAATTGCTTCCTTCAACTTACCCATTAACCATGGTGGTGACCTCTTGGACTTATTACTACCTTTCCTGACCTGCGGTATACAAGCTAGCTGAGCCTCTAGTAATGTGGACTTGAGTAACCCCCAAGCCTTTCCAAGAGATTTGACCCTCCTAACTGTCCCTTTCAACTTCCTCTTTACCAGTTTTCTCATTTTAGAGAAGTTCCCTCTTTTAAAGTCAAAAGTAATTGTGTGAGATTTCCCAGTCACTTTCCCACTTGCATATAAATTAAATTCGATGCCATTGTGATCACTATGGCCAACTGGCTCAACTACATCCACAGCCCACACTAAGTCACTGGCAGCACCACAGAGTATTAAGTCCAGGATTGCCTCCCCTCTGGTTGGGTCTATGACCAACTGTTCGAGGGCACAGTCATTTAGGATGTCTAAAAATTTGGTCAGGGGGCCGATAGAACGTCAGATGGGAAATCTTTGAAAATAAGCCGCTCTAAGCTTCCTGAAGGAAGAGCTGGTATATATAATTAATTGTCAAATAACTAATTAATTTCAGATCTGGTAAAGTGGGTTGTAACTGCTTATCCAGTCGTGAGCTGCAAAACTGCACAAATCGCTTTACTTTCCCACGCCCCCTTTTCGTCTGTCATTTGGAGACAATGAAGGTCCATCCCTTCCTTCCTTTCTCAATAAATCTCCATGAGGTCAACAGATGACTGAGCCTACATCCTGATTACTGTTTCAAGCTGGGAGCTGAGAAGCTGCCAAGCACAGCTTCAGCCCCAGATGCAAAGCGTGTGTCTCTCTCGCTCTCTTTGGGGACGATTCATTTGTTGTTTCCCTTAATCTTACACGGGAGTCGGCTGGGCGGAAATATTCATGGTCTATGCTGTTTTTGTGTGCAAAACATCCCAGGGGTATTCTCCAGTGACAGTTTCGTGCAGTAGTATCTGAGTAGCATAGACTCTTGCTGCAGGATATTGTACTGCTTTCGCATGCAGGTTGTTTGTTATCATCAGTATGGTGTTTGGATTAAACTTGTTGAATTATTGTCTCAAAACATCCACCCTCCTCTCTACTACAGTGCAGTGGGTTTTGCTGTGAGACCCCAAGGACCCAGTAGATCCCTTAAGTACATAAATGCCGTCAAGTCAGAACTGACTTATGGCGATTCCAGCAAGGGGCTTTCAAGGCACTTGAGGTGGTTTGCCATTACCTTCCTCTGCATTGTCTTTCTTGGTGATCTCCCATGCAAGAGAGGAGTGGACATGTTCATGGAGGAGAGGACTAATTATACTACTAGTAAAAATGGATACTAGTCATGATGCATACATATTCTCTCCAGGATCAGAGGGGCATGCCTATTATATTAGGTGCTATAGAACACAGGCAGGATGGTGCTGCTGCAGTCTTCTTGTTTGTGAGCTTCCTAGAGGCACCTGGTTGGCCACTGTGTGAAGAGACTGCTGGACTTGATGGATCTTGATCTGATCCAGCATGGCCTTTCTTATATTCTTATGCACCTACCCTGCTTAACTTCCATGTTCTGATGCAATGAGGCTATATTATGCTGCCTTCTTTCCCTCCGTTTACTTAACTGTCTGGACAGATCCCTTCAGTCCTGTCCAGTCAACTGTAGGTAGGAATACCATGAATGTCTGTAGTTTTCAGAGCTTCATGCAAAACCTCTATGTTCATGATTGCTGTTTTTAAGTAATTGAAGGATTGTCACTTAGAGGAGAGCAGGGAGCTGTTCCTGTTAGCAGCAGAGGTTAGGACTCACAATAATGGGTTTAAATTGAAAGAGGAAAGGTACCAGCTGGATATTAGGAATTTTTTTTAACAGTAAGAGTTGTTTGACTTTGGAATCCATTACCGAGGGAGGTGGTAAGCTCCCCCTCGCTGGCAGTCTTTAAGCAGAGGCTGAACAAACACTTGTCAGGGATGCTTTAGGCTGATCCTGCATTAAGCAGGGGGTTGGACCAGAAGGCCTGTATAGCCCCTTCCAACTCTATGATTCTATGGCCACTGCAGATACATGTCCTGATCTGAAAACATATTTGCAAAGAATATCCTCAGATTCCCAGAAACAAAAATAACTATTAAATCTGCAAGCTGTTTTGTAGTTTGCCCAGCTGGAATGCACAACAATGATTCATATCTGCATCATACTGCTCAAAAAATGTGCCTTCTTTTCAAACAGAACACTGCTAATGTAACATCTAAGCTACTTAGCTACTCACTATTGTTTACCTTGCGGACAGCTCCTCTACAATGTCTTGTCTTGGAACAGGAAACATGATGTGCAGTCAAACTTATCTCCTTCCTCCAGTTGCCTTGTACATCTTGTCTTTTGAAGCTTGTAAGCCTGACGGCAGGAAATTGCACCTCTTGATTAGAACAAGCTACTTCGGTGACTGTTCTCTGAAAAGTGGCATACAAATGTAATAAATACAAATGTGGATGATGATACACATGAAGACATGAACACATGGACACATGAAGCTGCCTTCTGCTGAATCAGACCCTTGGTCCATCAAAGTCAGTATTGTCTACTCAGACCGGCAGCGGCTCTCCAGGGTCTCAGGCAAAGGTCTTTCACATCACCTACCTGCCTAGTCCCTTTAATTGGAGATGCCATGGGAGATTGAACCTGGGACCTTCGGCATGCCAAGCAGAGGCTCTACAAATTGAGCCACGGCCCTGCCTGTGGCAAGCGGCCACCCTACACGTGTTTGACCAAGCTGGTTTATAAACTTATAAACTTATCTCCTTCCTCCAGTTTATAAATTAAGTTTATAACCCGGCTTGGTCGAACACGTATAGGGTTTCCAGGTGTGAATGGTTAAAGGGGGAGGGAATGGGGTGGGGGTCTCCACTTTCCCTCCCCGTCCCCCTCGTCGCCTTCCCTCCAAGGAGCAGGAGCAGGGACCCTGCAAAGAAGGCTGGCAGGCACCTCAGCAAACAAGACTCCAGAGGTCGGCCTCCCTCTCCCGTCCGGCAGCTAGACCTTGGCATGTCCTGTGCAGCAACACTTTGCCTCTGCATGGCAAATACAGCACATTTGGTTTTGCAGAGAAGTATTCTGATTATGTTTTTGTTTTTAATATATTTTTTATTGCATTGGAGGTCATTTTACATCTCCATACCTTTATAATTACAATTTACATTTTCCGTTTTCCAATACAAATTTTCCCCTTTCCCCTCCCTTTCCCTCCCCCCACGGACCAATCTATAATATCATATTTTCATATTTTCATCCATGAGCATAGCCTTTTTAATTTTAGTAAAGTCAAGTATTCTGATTATGTGATACGGAAGGAAGGTAAACTAATATCATGGAAATAAAGGAGCAGGTTTCACACATCTGTAATTGTAAGTTGTATTCTCCGTGATACGGCCCTGGATACGAGTTGGCTGAGATTTTGATCAGGTCAGGCATATGGACACCCTGTTGCCATACCTGTGCAGTGCTACTGTGGATTAATACGGTGGTTACTTTTTGTTTTACTTGTTGTACTACAAAGCAGGGTGGTAATGCTGATCCTACAGCAGTGGTGTGCAGAAAGACTTGACGGAAATCCGGGAAATCATGACAGTACTTGGTAGTAGGCTCCACAGTCTGACCATGGATGGGTCTGTGGTTCAAGACAAAGAACTGTGTTGCGACCTAGTACACTAAAATCCTTTAAAGTATCTGATATTGAAGCCAATACAGCTTGGATATTGTACTGGCTCCTGTCACATTCACACAACTAGTCACTCCATAGAGACTGCCAGGTCAATAAGTCCATTATAAAAATGGAAACCTGCAAAGTTTCTCAAAAAGCTGACTAGAACCAGAGAATCAAGGGACTGATTAATCACAGACTCTGCAGTAATTCCTTGCTGGTTTTATTGGCTTCTACTATGAGTTAGTTTTATTGATTTTTTTTTTTACTGTTTTATTGATTTACTGTTTCATTTTTTTCTTTTTGTTGGCCGCCTCAAAGGAGTATCTGGAGAGGTAACATGCAAATGTCTTAAATCAAGAAATAAACAGTACAGTCAGAACCTCCAGATTCAAATCCTGGCCAAAAGTTGCCTGCTTGTGGCATACTATAACAACAACAATAACAACAACAACAATAGCATCAGTCATAACAGCAACAAGAGCAATAATATTACTGGTGAAGTAGAACTTTGAGGTGTTGGTCTCTATATTATCTTGGTAATACTTTTAATAGTCCTCTAGGATACGGAAATATTATTGTCCCTAGATTGCAGAAAGGAATGTGGAGCTGAAATATGGTGGTTTGTCTAAAGTCATTTGCAGTGGCTTCCTAAGCAGAGCTACACTCTTCTACATCAATTGAAGTCGATCAATGTAGAGGGTTGTAACTCTGTTTAGGATTGCAGTTAATGAGTTTGTGGCTGATGTTATTGGAACCTGGGGCATCCCGGTTCACAGATCAGTCTCTTAGCTGCCACACACCTACATGATGATGTCACTTCCAGGAAAGTGTGTGATGGCGGGAACTCTAGGATAATCACCAGAAACTGTATGGGAACCATAGACTTTCTGGCAATTCCTAGAGCCACCACCTTTGCTTCCAAGTTTTCCCTTGAAGTGATGTCATTCACGATCACAATGCTACTGAGTTCTTTTTATCCCTCTCCGCGGCCACCACAAGTGGCAGTGGGCAATGGAAGCTTGGAGTGTGGGATCCCCCCACCCCGGAAAGGGGCTTGGCAGCCCTAGTGTATGGGCTAGTTCTGTTGTAAGGGAGGAGCCATGGCTCAGTCATGGAACACATGCTTTTCATACATGTCTTGTTCTTGCTATCGCAGGAATAGAGAGGCAAGTGAACAAGACCAGGTAGCTGTGTAGCAGGGAAGATAGCCTGGGGCTGTGCTTGGCAGAGCACTTCTGTATTGTCCCCATTAGGGGTGTGGTATCCGCCTGGGCATTTGATCTGTGGTGGGCTCTCCTTCGTCTGTGGTTCCCTCGCATTCAGGTTCAAGGAACTGGCAGGTCTTGAGAACAGAGAAGGAACCCAGATTCAGTCCTCAACATCTCCAGATAAAAAGGCCTGAAGGGAGAATCAAAATAAGAACTGGTTTTTATACCCCACTTTTCTTTACCTTTAAGGAGTTTCAAAGCAGCTTACAAATGCCTTCCTTTCCCCTCCCCACAACTGACACCTTGTGGGGTAGGTGGGGCTGAGGGAGGCTGGAGAAAACTGTGACTGGCCCAAAGTCACCCAGCAGGCTTCATGTGGAGGAGTGGGGCATCAAACCCGGTTTTCCAGATTAGAGTCCGCCGCTCTTAACCACTACATGGGGTTGCCAGGTCCCTCTTCGCTACAGGGGGGAGGTTTTTGGGGTGGAGCCTGAGGAGGGTGGGGTTTGGGGAGGGGAGGGACTTCAATGCCATGGAGTCCAATTGCCAAAGCAACCATTTTTTCTAGGTGAACTGATCTTTATCGGCTGGAGATCAGTTGTAATAGCGGGAGATCTCCAGCTAGTACCTGGATGTTGGCACCCCTACCACTACACTGGCTCTTGAGGAGCATGTGATGGGAAGGACCTTTCTGAGCTAGCGATCTGGAAGAGATACTGCTGGTCAGAGTATGTCATACTGATGACCTGACATGGTCTAAAGCAGCTGTATATGTTCATATGATTCAATGACATACAAATGGAGGGATTCACATTAGAATCATGAAAACTGTTTGGTGGAAGTTGGTTGGTAGAACCTACGTTCAAAAGATTCATAAGACAGAACTGAGAGGAATCTGTTGTGGAAGGACCTATCCTACAAGGATGTTTCATGAAAGGAACAATTGAAATTCTGTCCACATTTGTACCTTCCTTTCCGATATCCAATTCTTGGCCTGCAAGAACATGCTCTCCCCCTCTTTCCGCTCCACCCCCCTTCCAGGATCTAGTTTCCGCTGCAAGCATCATGCTTGTAGTTCAAGCTGATCCATAGAATTGCACAACGCGAGACAACGCCAGGGCTGAGTTCCGGAGGCCCAAGGAAAGGAATGAATCAGCTCTGAACAATATGAGCCCCCCCCCTTTAACTTTCATCTTCATGGCACAGCAAATGAGCTCTGCAAAAGAACAGACCCCGCTCTGGGGAAATCTGTGGTGTGTCACCGGAGCAGCCGGCGATGGTGCTGCCATGTTTAATCACCTCCAAGCAAGAGAAATGTGGCAAGAACAAGGATTGGAAGGCAGGCAGGAATTCCCACCGGGGAGGCCAGGGTTTATTTATTTATTTCTGCCCTCCTTCCCTCCCCCATCGGGGTTGAGGCTCCATTTGCATTTTTGCATCTGGCTGCAGGCTCTCCCACGCCGCCGCTCACCTTTGTTTGTGTGTTTGTTTGTTTTGCTCCTTCCCGAATCTCCGACGTCTTAATAAAACATTTTAATATAGCTGGAACGAGATCACGGCGGAATGTTAAATAATATCTGGTTTATGTTTATTATCACTTATTTATTAAGTCTTTGCTCCCCCCAGAGTGCTAAAATCTCCGATTATACCTGTTATGTCGCAGGAAAAGGCACTTTAAATAATTCATTTGATTAATTATTCAAACGTTTAATTAGCATATAATAACTGTCGTGTTAAATCCGAGCTCGGCAGACTTAAATTAAAAGGGTAACTAACAGGCGGCTTTGCCTCTGTCATTCGCGTTCCCTTCCCACGTTGGCCGAATGTCATCGCTCCTTCTGCACTCACAGGGCTGATTGATGCAAACCTTTTCAAGTTTGGCTTCTCAGACAGGTGCAAATGGGAACCCATTGATGGCCGGTTCGGTAATCATTAATTGATTATCACAGCTGACATTTCTGAAGCCCCTTTTCAAGCGAAGATCAGGTGAGGAACGAGAGGACAGAGGAAGCACTTTTGTCCGGAAAGGTAGGATGGGGACCTCGGCCTCAAGGGCATCCTCCATACGCGTGAGGTTGAGGCTGCAGTTAAAACCGTGTTCTTTCATTCAGGTGAGAATTTCGCACAGCTGCTCGCACTCAGCATTGACCTACTGAGAGCCAGCGTGGCATAGTGGTTAAGAACGGTGGGCTCTAATGTGGAGCACCGGCTTTGATTCCCCACTCCTCCACATGAGCAGCGGACTCTAATCTGGTGAACCGGGTTGGTTTCCCCACTCCTACACATGAGGCCAGCTGGGTGACCTTGGGCTAGTCACAGTTCTCTCCAAACTCTCTCCACCTCACCTACCTCACAAGGTGTCCTTTGTTGGGAGAGGGAGGGAAGGTGATTGTAAGCCGGCTTGATTCCCTTAAAAGGTAGAGAAAGTTGGCATATCAAAACAAATTCTTCTTCTTCTTCTTCTTCTTCTTCTTCTTCTTCTTCTTCTTCTTCTTCTTCTTCTTCTTCTTCTTCTCAGAGCTTTGAGATCCTAGTTGGTTTTGAGGATGGGTGCAGGGCATTACACTGTACCTGCAGCCCTGTTTTTGAGAGGTCACTTGATTCTTATTCTTCGGAGGGCACATCATCCCTCCCCCATTTCATCAAAAGCAAGGCCTTTGTCTCTTATTGTCTCTTGCCTGCGGTTTCTACTGACATTTTTCCAATTCCACCCCCCACGCCCCGGCAACCATAATCATTAGTTTTGATGGCTTTGTCCTGCCCCTCACAAATGGATCCCAGGTTACGTTAGTTCCCCTGGAGAAAATGGCTACTTTGGCAGATAGACTCTATGGCATTATACCTTGCTGTCATCCTTCCCCTCCCCAAACACTGCCCATCCCTAGCTCCGCCCCCCAGATCACCAGGAATTTCCCAACCTGGAATTGGCAACCCTAGACTTAGCCAAATTTGGAAGCACTCTCCGGTCCTGATTGTTAGGTATGGGATGAATATTCACGGCATGAAAAGGCATAACATAACATTCACATTGCATTAATGTGCCTTAAGTTATGGAAATGGGAACCCAGAAGTATCTTGAGAATGTTTTCATTGAGATCCTAACAACCCCTTGGACATATTTGAAAGTTAACCCTTTGGGACCTAAGATTATTTTTGTTTTATTTTTTGGTACGGGTATGTTATATCTGGGTTAGAGGTTAGTTTTTTAAGTTAGTATTATTATGACAACCGATATTTATTTATACACTACAACATTTTTTTCATAAATGTTCTTAAAATTACAAGAAACAGTGAAAATAGGCTAGGACGAAGTTTTATGGCAGGATGAACTAGAAAGTGTGGCTCCTGAAAATATAAAATCCCGAAGACCGAAAAAAATGACACCGGCGTATAAGTTTGAGGACTGGCTCCTGGATCCTGAGAAAAATTGCCACGGCCCGCAATTAAGGACAGCTTTTGTTTATTAGATTGAGCGTTATCTCACATCCCCCTCAAGATATCACAAAGACATTTATATTTGGGCTTTTGGTAATATGCCAAGTTATTTACATTTAATTGATTAATTAATAGATTAAACTTTAATCGGTTGACAGCCCAAATAATAATGCAAATAATGTTTAATCTTTCTTTGCCATCAGGGTTCAGTAATTGTGTGCAGCAGCCGCATTCCATTTAAGCAGGTGTTGTTTCTGAATAACGCGTGAGAGGCAACGCTGTGGGGAGGAGCCGTGGCTCAGTGGCAGAGCATCTGCTTGGCATACAGAAGGTCCCATGTTCGATCCCCAGCATCTCCAGGGTCTCAGGTAGTCAGTAGTGTGAAAGACCAGGGAACAGGTGATGTGAAAGACCTCTGCCTGAGACCCTGGAGAGCTGTTGCCAGTCTGAGTAGACAGTGATGACCTTGATGGACCAAGGGTCTGATTCAGTATAAGGCATCTTCATGTGGCCGTGCGCTCACATGAACACATGAAGCTGCCTTGTACTGAATCAGACCCTTGGCCCATCAAAGTCAGTATTGTCTCTCCAGGGTCTCAGGCAGAGGTCTTTCACATCACCTACTTGCCTAGTCCCTTGAACTGGAGATGCCAGGGATTGAACCTGGGACCTTCTGCATGCCAAGCAAATGCTCTGCGAACTGAGCCACAGCCCCTCCCCTAAAGACTCTTTAAAAGGCAGAGAAAATCGGCATATAAAAACCAACTCTTCTTTTTCTTCTTCTTCTTCTGATGATGATTCTGTATATTGTTAGCCACCCTGAGCCCTGCTACACAGGGGGAGGGCAGGATATAAGTATGAACAATAAAAAAAAACATGCAGTCATTTGGGGAAGGGGCCATTGTTCAGTGGTAGAGCAAATGCTTTGCATGCTGGTGAGTTTGTGTTCAATTCCCAAAGTCTTTATTCAAGGATCCCAGGTAGGAAAGATGAGGAAGCACCTTCGCCTGCCTGAAATGCTCAACTGAGCACACCTTCCCTATTCCTCCAGCCAATTAGTTGGGCTGCAGTACTAAAAAGCTGCCTAGCTGCAAGTTTTCTGAACCTCTGTACTGCTGACGGGATGACACTGGTTGAGGAGCAGTGAACCGTGCCTATTGGGTGTATCAGAAATAGAAAACAAAACAAATCAAAATCACAAACTTTCCCAGTCCGACATGGCAGCGTGCAAATGAAGCCAGGTAAAGGGCTCCAAATGAGACAAATGTGATCCCCCTTTGGCCAAAGGGTCACAAGAGCCAAGCACTGATGCAACCCTTCCTGCCCTCCCTCTCACTATCTGCAAAAGTTCACAGAATCAGCATTACTGTCCGATGGCTGACTCGCCTTTGCTTAAAAACCTCCAAATAAGGAAAGCCCACCACCTCCTGAGGAAGCCTGTTCCTCTGAGTAACCACTCTGTCCTTCACAGGATGCATTTCCCAAGATAAAATGTGCAGTGGCATCTCTACCATGCAGTGAAGCCTGTAGCAATCCAACCTGCCCTGGGACAACTACTTTCTACTTTACCCCTTTTCCAGCATCCCGCGTTTACCAAGTTGCAGGAGCCGAGATCTATTTCGCAGTTTCATTTAATGCAGTTCCCCGCCCCTATCCAATGCCAGCAGTCTGTGCTTGATCCTCTATTGTCCTCTAGCGTACAGTTAGAATATTAGCTCCTGAGTCAGAAGCCGAGAAAATGAACTCCCGGCAGCCTCTCCTGGACATAGAGTAATTCATTACCTACCTTGATTTCCACTTAAAATGTACTTTAACTACACTTCCAGCTACAAACCCTAAATCACCCTCGTGTTCACAAAAAGTCCATCATTTTTTATTTTATTGCACGGCGTTGGCATGACATAATCCCTTCCTGAGCGTCTCGGAGTGCTTTACGGATCAATAAATTACTTACCTGCGCGTCAGAGGCAATGTATGCAAGGCCACTGCAGTTGCTCTGCGCTCAGCCAGCTCCCTTGGAAAAGCTCGTGTCTGCACCGGCGACTGACACATGGGAGAGTGCCAGGAGAAAGAAATATAGGCAGGGATGATTCCAGGTTTTGGATGGGCCGGGCAGAGTCCCAGGGCTCCCTCTCCTCCACTGCCCACCACTATGCCCCCTGCTCGTACCCTTCTTCCTTCCTACCTGCCCTTCCATCTGCTCATAAGAACATAATAAAGGCCCTGATGGATCAGACTAAGGCCCATCAAGATGACTGCAGCATTATCCTGGCTGTGTTCCACAGCACCTCATAGAATCATAGAGTTGGAAGGGACCACCAGGGTCATCTAGTTCAACCCCCTGCACAATGCAGGAAATTCCAAACAACCTCCCCCCCAACACACACACACAGTGACCCCTACTCCATGCCCAGAAGATGGCCAAGATGCCCTCCCTCTCATGAGCTGCCTAGGGTCATAGAATCAGCATTGCTGACAGATGGTCATCTAGCTTCTGCTTAAAAACCTCCAAGGGAAGGAGCACTTACCACCTCCCAAGGAAGCCTATTCCACTAAAGAACCTCTCAAACTGTTAGAAAATTCTTCCTAATGTCTAGACGGAAACTCTTTTGATTTAATTTCAACCCGTTGGTTCTGGTCCGACCTTCTGGGGGAACAGAAAACAACTCAGCGCTATCCTTTATATAACAGCCTTTCAAGTACTTGAAGATGGTTATATGCCCTCTCAGTCTTCTCCTCTTCAGGCTAAACATACCCAGCTCCTTCAACCTTTCCTCACAGGACTTGGTTTCCAGACCCCTCACCATATTTGTTGCCCTTCTCTGGACATGTTTCAGCTTGTCAGTCTGTCTCTGTCATATAATGGGTATGCTCCTCTCATCCTGGAGATAATAGGTATGCATCATGACTAGTATCCATTTTTACTACTAGCCATGTATAGCGCTCTCCTCCACGAACATATCCACTCGCCTCTTAAAGCCTTCCAAGTTGGCAGCCATCTACACATCCTGGGGCAAGGAGTTCCACAATTTAACTAAAAATTATGGGAAGGAGAGACCAGTGGTCCAGTAGTCCAATTCAGAAAGGCGCCTCTTATGTTTTAATTTTAAAGATGGATAAAAGCTTGTGTACAGGATACCTCTGTCACTCACAACTTCTGGAAATGGTGGGCAGATGTATAACAGATAAATTGATTTGAGGCCACGATCCTGCTCACCTATGCCTGCTGGTCCTCCCTGGTCTAGTGGTTTGTCAGAAACCCCACAGTGAATATTCCAGTTTTCTCCAGCTCTAGATTGTTACTCTGCTTTAAATCAATTAAAAGGAACCCTGTCTGAGCCTCCTGTCTGTCTAGCATTACCCTTCATAATCTCAGAATAGCCTTTGCGTCTGTTTGGTTCCAGACCATGCCAACTGCTTTGCTTGGTGGTTGCTACTCCCAAAATAACTGTTTGCTTTGCGCTTTTGTAATATATGCAGAACTCCAGTTCTGGAGGCTTTCAGCCCATTATGTTCTGGCCTGCCCGCTTTACACAAAGCCTAGAAAACTCTTCCTCGGGAGCAGAGAAGCTGGTTTACGTTCTCTGGGATACTGACTCACTCATACATAGTGTCATCATTTGCCTTGGCAGCCAAGCAAATACGAGCGAACGTTGCATCTGAAGGGTGAAACGTTTTAACACGGTAAGTATTTTTAGGTTCGTTTGTTTTAACAATGCAATTTATGTTTTATGTTCTTTGTGATTGATTGTAACGTCCCTTGGCTATGTGCAATAACTACTGTCACTGGTCAAGTTTTTAAGAAGGCAGAAGTGTTAGAACCGCCACTGTCAGCTTAAGTAACCCTGTTTCATTCTCCCCTTATGTCGTTGCAGTTCCTCCCAAAATTGTCGAGATCTCTTCAGACATCTCCATCAACGAAGGTGGCAACATCAGCCTCACCTGCATAGCTAGCGGCAGGCCGGACCCCATGATCACCTGGAGACACATTTCGCCCAAAGGTATGATGTGTGATACACCATGTACCCCAATGTGGGTGACATCCCTGTCGTGAATTGTGGGATTTCTTGATGTCAGACTCGTTGGACGTTGATGATGATTTTGGCTTGGATCCAGCGGTGTGCTGGCGGAAACATAAACAGACTTAGCAGCGATAGATAGGTGGGAGATATAGAAAGGTTCCCTTGGAGGACAGGTTATGTCCCTGTGCTTTAAGGGAAATTGAAACAATGGACCATGTTCTACTGTGCTGTCCACTATGCCAAGAGGTTCGTTCTAAGTTTATCTCCCCCTGGCTTAGTCGGCATTCCAGCCATTCAGGCCCGGAGTATACAAAAATGTTGCTTATAGATGAAAATCCACGGGTTACAGTAGGAACAGCAAAGTTTTGTGCAGCAGCCTGTAGAATCAGTCAGACGCTGCTGAGAACATCGGTATGCCAATAATTTTAATTGGTAGTATATATAGTTTGCAAATTGCGCAAATAACTTGTTGCTATTTGTATAAACCTGTGGGTAGAGTGTAAAACTAAGGGTTTCAGTCATAAATTGTGAAGAGCTGTGCTGGTCTATGGCTGTTTTTAATAAAGATTGATTGACTGATTGATTGACTTAGCAGCGATCTGCTTGCTCGAGACCTTGTGTCACACCTAGTGCATTCATCTGTGTATTGCAGAACATCCTGCACAGACGGAAACACAAGTTGGGTTGCCGCAAGTTTGACTTAGCACAAGCAACCACTGCAGTCTTCTTGCGTTTCCATTTGCGCAGGGCCTCTAATCCATCTCTTGAGATCTAGTAGCTTTGTGGATAGTCCTCTTTGCTTGGCCTATTGGAGAAATTGTTGTCCGTGTTCCTGTGTTAAAGAACCACTATGAACATGGATGCACAGGGAGTAGCTCTTACACTGATGTAAAGGCTGTCATACATGGTTGTAGTTAGGAACATGTTTCTGGATTTTTAGATATGGCTGTAGAAAAGAGTAGGCATCCAGGAACCCCTTAAAGACTAACAAAATTTCTGGTAGGGTATGAGCTTTCGTGAGCCGCAGCTCCCTTCTTCAGATACAGCTAGAATGTGATTCCATCTATCCTTAAATAGAGATGAGTGAATTAGACACACAATGGCAATGTAAATGTCAAAAACAAGTAAATGACCTTAGCAGGTGTGATTGGATTAGGTGTGACATGCAGTGGGGTAGTAGGCATGGAGAAATCAGCATTGGTAATGAGACAGGAATCCCAGATCTCTACTAAGTCCTGGAGAATGCATAATCTTGAGCTTCATTGTTAGTTGTAATTCAGGTGTCTCTTTCTAATCTCCCTTTGAAATCCCTTTGTAAGAGAACTGCTACTCTTAAATCAGCAACTGAATGTCCTGGAAGGTTAAAATGTTCCCCCACTGGTTTCTGAATGTTGTGGTTTCTGATATGGCTGATTTGCCCCCTCTATAAACACTGTGTAAAGGACTGATGTACAAAAATGGCTTACTACAAGAAAATTGCATTTTTTGGAGTGAAGCAGCATGCTTAATTGAAACACAGGAAAACAGAATTTTTAGGAAATAGTGATTCTGGACAGTTGCGCTTGTGGATTATGTGGTTAAATCCTCTTCCACCCACACCCCCCACAAAAATAGTTGAAACCTACTGTCTATGAAAAGCTAGCCTGTTAGAGATTTTAGCCAAGCTAATATGCCAGTTTTCCATGTACAGAACTTTTAATGCATGTGAATAGTCAAACATGTATTCCTCTTCTCGCAGTCAGAAATGAGTAGACAATACTGAACATAAGAAAAGCCCTGCTGGATCAGACCAAGGCCCATCAAGTCCAGCAGTGGCCAAACAGGCGCCTCTAGGAAGCCCACAAGCAAGACAACTGCAGCAGCAGCATCCTGCCTGTGTTCCACAGCACCTAATATAATAGGCATGCTCCTCTGATCCTGGAGAGAATAGGTATGCATCAGGACTAGTGGCCAGAACCTGTCAACTCCATCACCACATTTTGGGGCAGGGAGTTCCACAATTTAACTATGCATTGTATACAGTCTGGTGAAGGCTATACCTTGTACTACGTCTGCTCAGATGAATCCATCTTGAGTTCAGGACACATAGGGAGCTTTCACACATGCCGAATAATGCACTTTCAATCCCCTTTCAATGCCCTTTGAAGCTGGATTTTTGTGTGAAATGGCAAAACCCACTTGCGAAAGATTGTTAAAGTGGATTGAAAGTGGATTGGAAGCATGAAACCGCCTATAGTGTCACAGCATCATCCCAGGTCTTTTTAGCACCCACCCTGGATGATACAAAACAGCATGGCCATAACATTTAGCAGAGTCACCCCCAAATTTAACTTACACTGACATTTCAAGGTGGACATGTTACAGGGGAGTGGACATGTTCATGGAGGAGAGGGCTAGTCATGGCTACTAGTAAAAATGGATACTAGTCATGATGCATACCTATTCTCTCCAGTCTCAGAGGAGGATGCCTATTAGGTGCTGTGGAACACAGGCAGGACAATGCTGCTGCAGTCATCTTGTTTGTGGGCTTCCTAGAGGCACCTGGTTGGCCACTTTGTGAACAGACTGCTGAACTTGATGGGCCTTGGTCTGATCCAGCATGACCTTTCTTATGTTCTTATGACATGTAGGTTCCAAATTTTTTTGGGGGGGGAGAGAGATCCCTTGAGTTCTCCCCCCCAAAAAAATCCAAAGGTTTTTGATAAAGATGGATGCAATTTCATAGGGTGAACACATAAAGCTGGCTTATACTGAATCAGACCCTCAGTCCATCAAAGTCAGTATTGTCTACTCAGACTGGCAGCGGCTCTCCAGGGTCTCTGACAGGGGTCTTTCACATCACCTACCTGCCTAGTCCCTTTAACTGGAGATGCCGAGGATTGAACCTGGGACCTTCTGCATGCCAACCGGATGCTCTACCACTGAGTCACTGCTCAGCTGTTTTCTTGATGTTTCGACCGATCTAATGCCGATCTGACCCTCTGCCTGTTTCCTGTGACCTCATCCATCCTGATTGATCATTCCGAGCCCTGCCGGATACTCCTGGGCTTTTCCTCCAGCTGCTATGTGTCACTTACAGGTGTCGCTGCTACCGCTCACTTTCTGCAAGGATGTCTTCTCTCTCAGCTGCCCTCCATCCGGCTTCTTTCCCCTGAGCGATCTTTCCCTGACTTTGGACCAGATGTCTCCATTTTACTTAGGATTTAGCTGCTATGGAAACAGCCAAAGCACCAAGGGGAGAGAAGCAAGCTAATCAGAAATTACCTGTGGTGTTAGGTAATTTACGGGAGCAGTTTTCACAAGATTTCCTGTCCAGATTACATGCTCTGTATTAACAGCCTGGTCATCCTTAAAAATTGGGTGGGGGCCTCTTGGGTGACATTCAGCCGAACTACCGAACGTTCCCTCTGTCAAAAGAGCCTCGAGATCTTTGCCGCGTGATTCATGAACAACATTTAGATTCGAGTCCAGTAGCACTTTAGAGATCAACAAGATTTTTGGGGTATAATCTTTCGAGAGTCAAAGCTCCCTTCATCAGATATGAGTCGGAATGGAGATCTCTGAGTATTGTGTTCCAGCTGGGAGGAGTGTTGCAAAAGAATGAACTCAGGATTATAGAATCATAAAATTAGAAGGGACCACGACGGTCATCTAGTTGAACCCCCTGCACAATGCACAAACTACCTCCCCCCACACCCCCAGTGACCCCTACTCCATGCCCAGAAGATAGCCAAGATGCCCAACCTCTCATGATCTGCCTAAAGTCATAGAATCAGCATTGCTGACAGATGGCCCTCTAGCCTATGCTTAAAAACCTCCATGGAAGGAGAGCTTACCACCTCCCAAGGAAGCCTGTTCCACTGAGGAACCGCTCTGTTAGAAAATTCTTCCTGATGTCTAGACGGAAACTCTTTTGATTTAATTTCAACCTGTTGGTTCTGGTTCGACCTTCTGGGGCAACAGAAAACAACACGGCACCATCCTCTATATGACAGCCACTCAAGTACTTGAAGATGGTGGGATGCAGAGGGACAATGCACATAGTAATCAACTGGATTAGAAGAAGAGGAGAAATGCTTTGGGGTAGAAAATTTGCATTCTGTAAAGAGTGTTGGAATAGGCAATCTGTGGTTATACAGAGAAGAAGATCCTGCAGGAGCCAGCAAGAGGGCCTTGGATAGGACAGTGAGATCAGCACTTTTTCTCCTGTTAAGTGTCATTTCTTGTCTGTCTCCAAATTGCTACTCTTAAGGTAATATCCTCCCTACTGATGATGTTTTTTTTTTCATTTGGTCACATGGGAAAGAAGCACCAGAGAATAAGGTGCTACTGGACTCGAATCTAGCAGCAGACCAACATGGCCACCCTCTGAAACTATGAACAACATTGTCATTTAAGCCCCAGAACAACCTACAATACCCATGACTCTCCTCTAGGTCCTTCCCTCTACCCCAATACAACAGAATTCCATTTCACCCCATTTTGGGTCTACATTAGTATGATGCATGCTTACCGCCTTGGCAAAGACAGGGCCTTCAGATCACAAACTGCTCGTTCTTCCATATATCATCATGTTCCCAATTATGCATTCAGCTGTTCAGATACATTCTCTTCCATTGGTTGAGAGGATTGGTACTAGCTCGAGATATCCGAATCCCTTCTCTTTATTTCCCCAAATATTTCTGCATTTCCAAAGGTGGCATCCCGCGTTTGGGATATCTACCCATGAAAATTGATAACTCACTTTCCACAATGTAGATCCAGATAATGGCTTTGCTCAGCACGAGTCCTATTTTCTGCAACAAGCTTTAATTGCCAAGGACAGTCCCCATTCAAAAGCATATAGATATATCTCTGAGTGGTACATGTCAGATGGGAATGATTGCTGACATGTGTTACAGGTCCGTTATTATCTGCGTTTGGCTTAATTGCACATCAACCTTCATATCTTTCCGTCTTTCAAAGATCTGAAAAGCTGTAACACAGGGCAAAAACGACATTCTCTGATGGATATTCTCAAGCCGGGGCTGGGCAGCACACTACCTTTGGATTTTCTGAGTTAAATAGGGGATGTTTTTTGTTTTTGTTATTTTTACTAAATAGAACCTGCTCTATGCTTCTATGATCTTTTCATAGAATCATAGAGTTGGAAGGTACCACCAGGGTCATCTAGTCCACACCCCCAGTGACCCCCTACTCCATGGCCAGAAGATGGCCAAGATGCCCTCCCTCTTATCATCTATTTAAGGTCGTAGAATCAGCATTGCTGACAGATGGCCATCTAGACTCTGCTTAAAAGCCTCCAGGGAAAGAGAACTTACCACCTCCCAAGGAAGTCTGTTCCACTGAGGAACTGCTCTAACTGTTAGAAAGTTCTTCCTAGTGTCTAGACGGAAACTCTTTTGATTTAATGTCAACACATTGGTTCTGGTCCGACCTTCTGGGGCAACAGAAAACAACTTGGCACCATCCTCTATATGACTGCCTTTCAAGTACTTGAAGATGGTGGGATGCAGAGAGACAATGCACATAGTAATCAGATGGATTAGAAGAAGAGGAGAAATGCTTTGGGGCAGAAAATTAGCATCTGTAGAGAGTGCTGGAATAGGCACTCTGTGGTTATACAGAGAAGACCCTGCAGGAGCCAGCAAGAGGGCCATTGGATAGGATAGTGAGGTCAGCACCTTCTCTCCTGTTAAGTGTAATTTCTTGTCTGTCTCCAGATTGCTACTCTTAGGGCAATATCCTCCCTTGTACCTGATGATGTTTTCCTCATTTGGTCACATGGAAAAGAAGCACCGGAGAAATCTCTAAGGTGCTACTGGTGTTTTGTTTTGGTTTTTTGGTTTTGTTTTTTGGATCCTGCTGTCTGATGAATCACCCTGATGGGGATGGCACAGGCTGGCCTGATCTCATCAGACCTCGGAAGCTAAGCAGTCAGCCTTGGTTATTACTTGGATGGGAGACCACCAAGGAAGTCCAAGGTTGCTACGCAGAAGCAGGAAATGGGAAACCGCCTCTGAATATTCTCTTGCCTTAAAACCCTCCAGGGTCCCCATAAGTTGGCTGCGACTTGATGGCACTTTCCACACCGCCAGCTGATGGAGCACCTGTTTTGCATTCAGAAGATGCCAAAATTGGCCCTTGGCATCTGGTAAAAGGACCTTTGCCTGTCCTTGCAAAGCCCCAAGCATTAGAGAAGACAGTACAGAGCTAGATGGACCAGAGATAGAGAGCCAGCATGGTGTAGTGGTTAAGAGTGGTGGTTTGGAGCGGGGGACTCCGATATGGTGAACCGGGTTTGATTCCCCACTCCTCCACATGAGCAGCGGGTGCTAATCTGGTGAACTGAATTTGTTTCCCCACCCCTCCACATGAAGCCAGCTGGGTGACCTTGGGCTAGTCACAGCTCTCTTAGAGCTCTCTCAGCCCCACCTACCTCACAGGGTGTCTGTTGTGGGGAGGGGGAGGGGAGGGGATTGTAAGACGGTTTGATTCTCCCTTAAGTGGTAGAGAAAGTCAGCATATAAAAACCAACTCTTCTTCTTCTACTACTAGATGGACCAGAGATAGGGTTCCCAGGCCCCTCTTTGCCACTGGTGGAAGGTTTTTGGGGCAGAGCCTGAGGAGGGCGGGGTTTGGGGAGGGGAGAGACTTTAATGCCATAGAGTCCAATTGCCAAAGCTGCTATTTTCTCCAGGTGAACGGATCTCTATTGGCTTAAGATCAGTTGTAATAGCAGGAGTTCTCCAGCAAGTACCTGGAGGTTGGCAACCCTAACCAGAGATCTGACTCAGCATAACACTCTTTGATATGTTCATATGACTCCCCCTGTGCACAGGTTTCTTGGGATGCAGCCCTCCAATCGGAAACATTTCTGAGCCTCTATATTCAGAATCTGTCATTTCCACGCTGAAAGTGAAACATCATGGCTGTCTGCGGCATCCTTAATCTGACCACTTGAGTTCCTTTGCTTAGAGCTGGAAGATAAATTTCCAGTGGATGGTTCTTTCTTTGTTTCAGGGGGAGGGATGGCCGCCACCGCTGATCTCTCTGAATGCGGAAGGCCCGTGGGGATAGAGAAGCCTGCTGTGCCTTCGCATATGTCTTCATTCAAGGGTGGTTTCCTTTCCAAATTCTTCTGGCTGTCAAACGGAATAGAATCAAATTGCAGCCAAGGGAGGGAGGGACCACCGCTCAGTAGGACAGAACTTACTTGCGTGCAGAAGCCCCCGGATTCTGTTCCCTTCTGAGAGTTTCTATGGTTTTTTATGGCTATGGCTCACTCGCCATCACCCTCCAATGACTTTGGGTCTTTGTGTTGATTATGCATGCCGTTTCCGTCAGAGGTGACCGTCAGAGGTCGCTTCTCTATCGCCCTGCGTTTTCCTGCATTTTCCCCACGTTTTCAGAGACCTGTTTTATCTCGAATTTGAAAGAGCGGGGAAAACGCGGGGAAATGCAGGGGGAGAGCGAGGAGACCTCTGATGGTAGGGTTGCCAGGTCCTCCTTCACCACCGGTGGGAGGTTTTGGGGGCGGAGCCTGAGGAGGGCGGGGTTTGGGAGGGGAGGGACTTCAATGCCATAGAGTTCAATTGCCAAAGCAGCCATTTTCTCCAGGTGAACTGATCTCTGTCGACTGGAGATCAGTTGTAATAGCAGATCTCCGCCTAGCACCTGGAGGTTGGCAGCCCTATCTGACAGTCAGAAATGGAATGCGTAGTCAAAACAAAGACCCGAAATAATTGGAGGGGTGGCTGTGAGTGAAACAGCCTTGCATAAAAGACCCCAGTGCAATCTCTGGCTTGTGAGCAAAGATCTTATGCACTTTTGGCTACTTCCTTGTGATCAGGAACATTTTCAAAAGCTGCATTTCTAATGGCATGGAGGGAGCCTACGTGCATATTCTTCCTATGCACATGTAGGTTCCTTGCTGATGAGCCAGAGATCATATGCTCCCCCTGCAGGGCTATCACACGTGTACCTGATATCCCTCTGTGTGTGTCGACTGCAGTGCGCACAGTACCCTGTGCAGAGTGGTACAGAGTCTTGAGCTCTGTATTTCTGATTTGTCTGGGCTTGATACCTGTATATGCCTGGAGATTCCACATGGCGATGTGTTAGGAAGAATTTTCTAACAGTTAGAGTGGTTCCTCAGTGGAACAGGCTTCCTTGGGAGGTGGTGAGCTCTCCTTCCCTGGAGGTTTTTAAGCAGAGGCTAGATGGCCATCTGTCAGCAATGCTGATTCTATGACCTTAGGCAGATCATGAGAGGGAGGGCATCTTGGCCATCTTCTGGGCATGGAGTAGGGGTCACTGGGGTTGGGGGGTTGGGGGGGAGGTAGTTGTTAATTTCCTGCATTGTGCAGGGGGTTGAACTAGATGACCCTGGTGGTACCTTCCAACTCTGTGATTCTATTATTCTACTTGTGGCCTGCCCTGCAACCTGCTGCAATGAATAGCTGAATTCCAGGTTTGCAGTTCCAACGGCACCCTTTTCTCTGTCTTGTACCCGCTGTTTTCCTTGGAAGGATCCCCCAAGTTGTGATTTGTTACAAGTGGTGGATGATAATAACATGATTACTGATAGAAGTAGATTGTCAGGACCTTGGAGGCACGGGCTTCATCTCTTTTGCGCTGTGGCGTGCTGTTGTCATTATGTGAATTTTTAATAATGGTAACACGGGGGGGGGGGGGGTGTTTTCACTGCAATGGAGGGAAAGACCAGTGTGCGGCCTCCTGTGTTTGTCCTGTCCCTTTCAATCTCTCTTGTCCGAGAAGCGCCTTCTCTTTGTTAGCTAGGGCCCTGGAAGCTTTAATTGGCTTCACGTGTTCGGCCCAAGCTGGCAGATGTCACGCCATGGAACGCTGTTAAGCGCAGAAGGTGTCAGGCCCGCGTTGGCACCTGGTAGGTGCAGACTCCGGCAGCCTGAAGCTGGGCCGTGGCGGTTTCCTTTGGAGTCCTGCAAGGGGCCGAGGTTGTTACCGTGGCAGGCAAGAGGCGCTTCCTCCGCAGCGCCAAGCGAGCGGGCAGCGGGGAAAGCAGCCTACTGAAGGTCACCCGATGGAACAGTGGGTGGGAGGCCTGCGGGCACAGAGAACAGGCCTCTTCTCCCTCTGCCCCACACCCGCGCCGAAACACACACACTCAGAGGTCTGCCAGCCTTGCTGAAAACTTGTTCAGCAGAGTTATAGAGTCGCTCTATAATTAATTGGGTTCAGCCACAGACCTTTCAGTCTGTTAACAATGACAGGAGTTTGAACGTCTCATCACGCCGCAGCGACAGGCTATGCCGAGATGTGAGCCTGAACTCTTGGTTCTCCGGCAGCCTGGCCCGCATTCCAAATTGACCCCAAATGCCGAGAAGGGACGACGGCCGGGCGATTAGGATGTCTAGGAGCGTTGGGCCCCGAGGCAAAATTTTTGGTCCTCTCGCCTTTTGCAATTTCCATATTATAATTATTTCTCAGATGTGCCCCTACAGCTCTCGGTCTGGCTCCCTCAGTGCAAAGTGGTGCAACAGAAGTCTTATATTCAACAAGATAATAAAAAAAAGTAGTGATTAAGGGGAAAATAATTTGTGTGTGTGTGTGCATATGTATTCAGAATCTATCAAGATGCAATTTACTTACTTTGTTGCGGTTACGCTATTTCTAGAGTAGATGAAATAGATGGATGGAAGTTTCAGAGTAAGGTATGCATTGTTTAAGGCAGGCGTCCCCAACATGAAGAAGAAGAGTTGGTTTTTATATGCCGACTTTCTCCATCACTTAAGGGAGACTCAAACTAGCTTGCAATCACCTTCCCTTCCCCTCCCCACAAAAGACACCCTGTGAGGTAGGTGGGGCTGAGAGAGAGTGACTTGCCCAAGGTCACCCAGCTAGCTTCGTGTGTAGGAATGGGGAAAACAAATCCAGTTCACCAGATTAGCATCCGCCTCTCATGTGGAGGGGTGGGGCATCAAACCCGGTTCTCCAGATCAGAGTACACAGCTCCAAAATTCCACTCTTAACCCCTACACGACTACACTGCTCTTAACCACTACACCACTATGGTGCTTGTGGGTGCCTTGACTGCCTCCGACACCTTCTCTGGCACCCACTAAGTGATTTTAGGAAGTGAGTGGAGCCAAGTAGGGCTTTTGACCAGCAAGGCTTCTAATTGATTGTTGGAGATTTGATTGGCTGTGCAGATTTTTTAAAAAAAGTTGGTTTGGCAGCAGCAGCCACCATAACACAAGGATCTGCACTGTGTTGCCAAAGCTAAGATGTGGCAATCATTTTGTGGCTGGCTCTGCCTCCTGCGGCAACCATTTTGTGGCTTCACCCATTGTGCCATGTCAGGATTCCAAATGTGCTCGTTTAAACGTTAAACGTTAAACGTTAAACACCTGGTTTAAGGAGATTCCAGTTGGAGACCCTAGCAATGGGACCCAAGTGCGCCACCATGGACACATGCTGGAATCAACAATTGTTTGCTTGCTGTTTGGTGCCCTGCAGCGCCACCACTAGAGACAGGCAAAACATGGTATTACAGTCGACCAGATTAGGGTCCAAAACGCACGGTCACTTACTCCAGTTTCTCCCCAGTTTCCTCCCCATTCCAGCCAGGATTAAATGAACCTGGGCTGGGGGAGAATCTGTACGCATTACCTTTGCTGATCTGTGGCAAAACTGTGTGCTGATCTGTCCGTGAAAACAGAAAATGCGGGAGACACGCACTTCCTGGTCGTTCAGCATCGCCCCCTCCCCCTGGTGATTGGTCGATTCACACTGACCAACGACAGCCTTGCGAGGGGAGGGGTTTGGAGGCGGGCGGGCCATTGTGACGCGGGAAGGCTCTGAGACGAGCCAGGGATAACAGTTTGGCTCCTCGATTGCAAAACCGTGTTTGTTTTGGGTCAACACATCGCTCAGCCAGCAGCAAATTAGGTGCGAGGATTTGATCCTGGGTGAAACTGGGAATAAACAGGGAGGAAACTGGGCAGAAACCGCAGTAAGTGACCGTGCGTTTTTGCCCTAGGTGTCTCAGGGGGACAACAGGAGCACAGATTACGTCACAGGGGGCTGTATGGTTTTTAAAGCTGCTGACTCAGGCATGGCTTCTCAGTTTAACGAGGCAATCCTAAACAGAGTTTACACCTTTCTCAGTCCACTGAAGTCAATGGGCTTAGAAGGATATAGCTCTGGTTTGGGTGGTCCTGTAAGTCACTTGACTCAGGAACAGCTTTCTTCACACAATGCATAGTTAAATTGTGGAACTCCCTGCCCCAGGATGTGGTGATGGCTGCCAACTTGGAAGGCTTTAAGAGGTAGGGATGCCAGGTGCCCAGTGGTGGCGGGCAAACCCCTGGCAATTTGCCCCTTTGCACGCCGACCAGCTGATGGTCGACGGGCAAACGTGCCTGCGTGTACATGCCGCTGCAGGTGACTTCTGGTCCCGCCTCTCGCGAGGTGGGACTTCCGGTTGTAAACTGGAAGTAATGCGCATGCGCGTTGGCGCGTCCACGTGTCGCCGCGCAATCCCGAGTTGTGCCTTAAAAGTCTCCCGTCGGAGGAGAAGTAGGACCTGGCAACCCTATTAAGAGGGGAGCGGACATGTTCATGGAGGAGAGGGCTATTCATGGCTACTAGTAAAAATGGATACTAGTCATGATGCATCCCTATTCTCTCCAGGATCAGAGGAGCAGGCCTATTATATTAGGTGCTGTGGAACACAGGCAGGAAAATGCTGTTGCAGTTGTCTTAGTGGGGTTCCTAGAGGCCCCTGGTTGGCCACTGTATGAACAGACTGTTGGACTTGATGGACCTTTCTTATGTTCTTTTGAGCTGCCTGACTTTCCATTCCTGGCGTGCTCTCAGGCCTCCAGCCCCGACATCAACTCTTTGCAAGCAAGAATGGACAAAGAAGGTCTTGTACAGATGAGACTCGATTGTCTTCCTGAGTAAATTAACGTACACATGACAGGAAACCTTCAGTCAAGGAAGGCTAAGGGCGATTCCGTTTATGTGCCAAACGGTGCGCTTGTGTGTGTGTGTGTGTGGTTTTTCCCCCTGTTATCACATCCTCCTCTAGCCCTACGGCATTAACACTGTCTACAGATATGTGAATAAAGAATTGGAGTGCTCTAGTTAAGGAAGTCTAGTTATGGGCAATCCATTGTTTCCATGGTAACCGCTTTCTCCTTCAGTGGAATCTCTTGTGTTGTCAAGGTGATGGTGGTGTTGGCATGGACCTTACTGGAGCCTCTCGGATAAAGTGTCGCCATGAACCATTGGCATTGAGGAGGGCAGGGCGGTAGATGCGTGTCTTACTAGGAACAAGCCAAAGGCAACAGACAACAAGCAGGCGCCTCTTAATTAACACTGCAGCACACAGTTTATGTCTAAGGCTGCCTGTCTAAGGGACATGCCTGTCTAAGGCTGCCATTTCTTTAGATCAGTGGTATTCACAGTGTGGGTCACAGAGAGCCACATTTGCAGTGACCCTCAACCAAAAGAGCCTGCATGATGGGTAGCTGCCTTAGTCTGGAAGAAGAAGAAGAAGAAGAAGAAGAAGAAGAAGAAGAAGAAGAAGAAGAAGAAGAAGAAGAAGAAGAGGAGGAGGAGGAGGAGGAGGAGGAGGAGGAGGAGGAGGAGTTGGTTTTTATATGCCGACTTTCTCTACCACTTAAGGGAGACTCAAACCGGCCCGTAATCACCTTCTCCTCCCCTCCCCACAACAGACACCCTGTGAGGTAGGTGGGGCTGAGAGAGCTCTAAGAGAGCTGTGAGTAGCCCAAGGTCACCTGGCTGGCTTCATGTGTAGGAGTGGGGAAACAAATCCATATCACCAGATTAGCATCTGCAGCTCATGTGGAGGGGTGGGGAATCAAACCCGGTTCTCCAGATCAGAGTCCACCATTCCAACCCACCGCTCTTAACCATTACACCACACCAGTAGCACCTTAAAGCCAGGAGCACCTTATAGGCTAATAAATTTTCTGGCAGGGTATGAGCTTTCGTAAGCCACAACTCAGTTCAGATAAAACAGATTACTGCATGGTAGTTAAACTATAAGCTCTTTCTTACACATAAAACTGTCATCAGAATCATCCGCTAGTGGGATTCAGTAAACCAAACTCGTCATTACCTAACTCTCTAGTTTTTATCCTACTCCGTGCTTTAATCGCCGCAACACAGTATTTAGCAACCTGTCTTGTAATTAAAGGTTTTTTGTATGTCAATAATTTTTCAAGTCTATATTTATTAGACCAGCCAGGTAAATTAACTAATAATGGGCTAAAATGGCGAGTCGAAACCGATTTAAAGAAAATGTGCTCCCTCGTCTCAACTTCTCCACGTTCACATGGAGAAATCCTTGCCTCGAACGGAATCTTATTGTATTTACCCTCAATTATGGCAGGCGATAGTACTGCACATCTTGCCAGAGTAGGGAGATGATGCTATTTTCCTTCCTTGGGAAAATATTTCTCACTCCAGGTGAAAGTCTTGCCTACTCCAAGCTGGTACAATTGGTTTTTATTCTAGATTTTCATTCATGTTTTTTGAAAATGCAGGAAAGCCAACAGGTATCTTTGAAAACATGATGCATATGTAGGCAGCCATATGCAACTGGTGTTTGTGAATGTAATGAAGTTGCCTCCTGCCAAGTCTGATTGCTGGCCCACCTAGCTCAGTACAATCTACTCTGACAGGCAGCATCTCTCTAAATTTTTCGGCAGGAGGACATTCCCAGCTCTGTTATCTGATAGCCATCCAAATGGAGATACCAGGGATGAATCCAATGACCTCGGGTATGCAGAATCCATTCTCTGTCATTGAGCTATGATGCCTCTATGATCGAGGCGGCTCTCAAACACACCACTCTAGGGTTGCCACTCAGAGGTAGGCGATGACAAACTACCTCTGTTCCTCTCTTGCCTCGAAAACCTCATGGGGGTCACCATGAGTCGGTTGTGACTTGACAGCACTTGGAGCCAACATGGTGGTTAAGAGCGATGGTTTGGAGTGGTGGACTCTAATCTGAAGAACCAGGTTTGATTCCCCACTCCTCCACATGAGCGGCAGATGCTAATCTGGTGAACTGGCTTGGTTTCCCCACTCCTACACATGAAGCAGGCTGGGTGACCTTGGGCTAGTCACAGCTCTCTTAGAGCTCTCTCAGTCCCACCTACCTCACAGGGTGTCTGTTGTGGGGAGGGGAAGGGAAGGTGATGGTAAGCTGGTTTGATTCTTCCTTAAGTGGTAGAGAAAGTTGGCATATAAAAACCAACTCTTCTTCTTCTCCTTCACCACCACGTATATCTGGTATTTTGCTCTTGTGGTGGGGAAGAAATCCTGATGATTATTGGTAAGTAGGAAGGACAGTTTACAATTCATCCAAGAAGGCATTTAGAAACTAAGTTGAGCTGCCTGCAACATGATGGTCCTGCAGGGAAATCCATTTTCAGGTGTCGAAAACCTTGACCGTCAGCAGTTCCCTCTCTCCCTGTCACACCAAGTGCCTTTTGGTGATTCTGCTCCTCATGACAAGTTTTGCGGAGACAGTCATGGAAATAGACAGCCCAAGAGTGGAGAGAATTGTCTGCAGATGAATCCGATTATTGATGGGCAGGATAATATGGAGATGATTTTTTTTAAGCAATAGAGAGAGATGGAATGTCAGGAACCAAAATATATTGGCATTGGGGGGGACACTGCATAATTGCCTAATTTAAAGTAGAACTTTCATAGGTATTAATAACTGATGGTATGGCTCCTGGCAGGTATGTCTTTGCTTTAGAGCCGCGACATTTAAAAGGAGCAGATGAGGAATTTTTGTTTTGTTTTTTGGTGGGGATTTCAAAATAAGATTTCAAGATTTGAAGTGCCAATTTTTAAATGCTATTTTGTTTGATGAGAAGCTGGAAGAAATAAATATTGAGCGCCCCTCCCAGACTTGATTGACGTTTCTTTAGGATGTGTGATTTGCTAAGTATGATGCATGACACCCTCCGGAAATGTCATTAGTTTTCTCAAAACTTTTTCCCCCTCTTTCAGAATGCTGCTAGGTTTTTGCACTGGAGCAAGAAGCGGAAAGTTTTACTTCAGGAATAATTAGGTGGCAAACCCTGCTTCCTGCTTTCACTCAACCTCTTTGCCGCATCTCTGAGTTTCTTTTTCCCTTCCTTTGTTCAGTTTAATCCGCCTCTTCTCCAGCTCATTCCGACATGTTGTTTCCTTCTCTTTGAGGAGGAAGGTTTCCTTAAACATCTCCAGTTTCACTGTCGGACATTCTCCTGCAATGCTAAAAAAAAAAGTTCTTATCGCTAATGGGATGGGGCTGGAAAGCCTGAACCCTACGGAAACCAGCAGATGACAGGAAAAGCTTGGCTTATTTGCTCAGCAGGGGAACAGGCCTTCATCTCCTTTCCGAGAGCCAACCCAAGGTCCTGGGATCCCCCGAAATGAACTGAAGCCTTTCAACAGGCTCGGATCCTGCCGGCAGCTAAACCGCTGCCTTGTTTACTGTTGAAATAATTACTGCTTTGCCATAATATTAGCTCTGAGCCGTGACTCTATTACCATTATCGCCGGGATATTACCCATTTATTATCTCCCAGCAACCCTGGAAGATGATCACTAGGCTTTGGAGACCGGTTGTTTTACTGCAGACGGGATCTCGGTGTGCATTGTTTAATGAGGTAAACTATATTATAGCCGGCTTTTCATTTGGCCGCAGCTCAGGCCACTGAATCATGCTTTAACCTGTAAATCTGCCATGGTTTCTGACGGGCCCTTCATCAAAGAGGGCAAGAGGGGAGCTTTGGTGGTGGGGAGGGAATGGGAAAGGTCGTGCCCGAGCACGGCTCTGCCATCTCCAAGGCAGCCGCCGTGGCAAGAGGCCCGCAGACAGTGTCAAGGGCATTCTTTGCTCCGAACTCCCACACTTCACTTACCTAAGAGCCGGTTCAGCTCTTCAGTGTTGTTTGCCAGAGCAGAGTAGTACGAAGTTGGATTGCGACAGAAGAAATGGGGGCGCGGGGGGAGAAGGACGACTGTTGGAAGCAAAGCCCTTCTCCGCACCATTTTCAGCTCTTGCAAAAGCGTTTGCCCGCCTCCGGTCTGGGAGGCATTGTGTCTCACTTTGGGATTTTGAGGCACTCAGCGACATAGGGTTAAATTGTGAGATTGCTGGGGCTCTGGGATGAAATGGGGCTGGGGGTTGCTCTCATAGGGGAACAACTGGACAGTGTGAGTAGAGTGAACGGTACGGCATCACAACCACCA
The DNA here is from genome assembly GCF_029931775.1 of Euleptes europaea. Classification (NCBI taxonomy): domain Eukaryota; kingdom Metazoa; phylum Chordata; class Lepidosauria; order Squamata; family Sphaerodactylidae; genus Euleptes; species Euleptes europaea. The sequence continues at coordinate 10,631,502 of NC_079325.1, read as the reverse complement.
CAGCTACGGAAGCGGTACCTAGGGTTACCAGGTCTCTCTTCGCCACCGGTGGGAGGTTTTGGAGGCGGAGCCTGAGGAGGGCGGGGTTTGGGGAGGAACTTCGCCAAAGCGGCCATTTTCTCCAGGGGAACTGATCTCTACCGGCTAGAGATCAGTTGCAATAGCAGGAGATCTCCATCTAGTACCTGGAGGTTGGCAACCCTAGTGGTACCTACAAGCTAAGCCTTGCCTTGTGCATTGGCTGCCCCTGATTGCTGTAAGCCCCTTTCTATTGCCTCTGAGTTTCCTTATGATGCTGTTTATGAGTGTTCACGCGTGCACAGTGTCAGGGCCCACCTGATGTGGACCATTTATCAGAGGCCGCAGAGAGGGCGTCCATCAACACATTTCAGATCTCAAGCTTCTCTGAATTCTGCAGCTGGCACTTCAACCCCAAAGCAAGATGGAACATTTGAATGTCTCTGATGTCTGGATAATTCAGATCATAAGGCTTTTGACGCCAGGTCTGCCTCGTTTGATTTGCACGGTGCGCCGGCGGGTTCGACAAGGAGTTGCTGCGGCTGGTTTCGCCATCTGCAGGCGCGTTCGCAGGATAATCGCGCGCCCCGACACTCAGCCACTCCCGACAGAGGTCTGTACACCTGCCTTGAGCTAGCAGAGTGATGTATTCCCTCTCCCAGGTTCCTGCTGGGCTTCTCTGCTCAGAGCCCCTTTGCTTGGGAATGCTGCTTGAGATGTTAATTTTTGTCTCCGAGCAGCAAGCTCCGTATGAGTTTGCTGCATTCTGTTTCCTGGCATGAATGAAGCTTCACACACACACAAACACACACACACACACACACACACACTGTGTGTACGCGTTTGCGTGTGTTTTGAAAGAAAAGGGGAAACTGGGAGTCGCCTGGTGTTGCTAGATTGTCTTATTCTTTCTTTTCACAATAAAGATGCCTTCAGGATGGGATCCGTATTTCTTCTGTAAATATGGAAACCTCTGTGCCTCTGACCGGCTCGGCCAGCTCTGGGCAGCAGGGGAAGAACCGGGGACAGAGTGTCTGAGATCCGGGAGATCTCCGCACAAATTAAAACCTTTTATCAGCCTCTAATAGCTGTGCAAACTAATTATATTTTGGCCAAACTTTGCCGGCGACTCCCCCGAGGTATTATTATAAAATTCCGAGCTGCAGAAACGTGTCCCCATTCTGTCAACACCAGGATGCCTCAGCTGCAGAAAACTGTGCTCGACTCATTTTAGCTTCTGTGATGTGTGTGTGGTTTTTTTTTTTTAGCGTGTGCTTCCCCCCCCCCCTTCTGCATAAGCTATAGTAGTTGCGTTCGAGTCGGGGAGAGAAGCTCAGCTGTACTCTTCGGCAGGTGGTTCAGGTTTCCTTAGCGTCTGAGCCAAAGGCATAAATAACTTTAAAAGAGCAGGGATTTAGTTCGAGGTACTGATGTTCACTTGCCGACTGCTGGCTGCGCTGGTTTTCATTCCAATTCAAGGATTTGCTGTGGCTGTTAGGGTTGCCAGGTTTCTCTTCGCCATCGGTGGGAGGTTTGGGGGCGGAGCCTGAGGAGGGCAGCGTTTGGGGAGGGGAGGGACTTCAATTCCATAGAGTCCAATTGCCAAAGCGACCATTTTCTCCAGGTGAACTGATCTCTATCGGCTGGAGATTAGTTGTAATAGCAGGAGATCTTCTGCTGTTATCTGGAGGTTGGCAACCCAGTGGCTGTGGAACCTCAGGTCCAAGAGCAGAGATCCCCACTCCTTGCCAGGTCTCCCTAGCCTGTTTGACAGTGGGCATCAGAATTGTCTTGCTGGAGAGCAAGCGTGGTGTAGTGGTTAAGAGTAGTGGACTCTAATCTAAAGAACCAGGTTGGTTTCCCCACCCCTCCACATGGGCGGCAGACGCTAATCTGGTGAATTGGGTTGGTTTCCCCACTCCTCCACATGAAGCCAGCTGGAGGACCTTGGGAAATGGAGCAGAGCTTGCAGGTCACCCGGGGCATTCCACCACTTATAGCAGTAGTAGTAGAAGAAGAAGAGTTTGTTATTATATGCCGACTTTCTCTACTACTTAAGAGAGACTCAAACTGGCTTACAATCACCTTTTCCCTTCCCCTTCCCACAACGGACACCCTGTGAAGTAGGTGGGGCTGAGAGAGCTCTAACAGACCTTTAGCTTGCCCAAGGTCACCCAGCTGGCTTCGTGTGGAGGAATGGGGAAACAAATCCAGTTCACCAGATTAGCCTCCGCCACTCAAGTGGAGGAGTGGGGAATCAAACCCGGTTCTCCATATCAGAGTCCCTCGTTCCAAACCACCGCTCATAACCACTAAACCACGCTGGCTCTCTGTGAGCCGTGAGTACCACTGACCTAGGATTATGGAAATCTTTGCTGAAATATGCAATCGATGGTTTTTACCCCAGTGCTGCTCACAATATATGATAAAATGGTAGAGTAAAGGGAATGGGGAAATGGTTTAATCCAGTTATGCATTAAGTTGAAAGCATGGACAGTACACTGAAGAATCAGCCATGCAAGCTCACCTTTGTAAAAAATAAGTTAGATTCAATCTTTTATTATTCCCTGCATTGGTAGAATGAAGTCTGCCAACTAGGGATGCTTTCATATTCCTCCCAGATAGCAGTTCTCTCCGTTCTAATTTCAGTTGTCCATCTCACTGAACAGAACTGCATGTGTTTTGCCCAATTCTCTGTTGCAGTGTTCTAGATTTTGGAGGATGCACATTTATATAGGTATTTGGATGTGTATGGAAGTACTGCAGCGATTAGAACACATAACTGATATTGGTACCTATCTATATCTGTCTCTATAAAATACATATCCAAAATGCACATCTACGCAGAGTCCACACAGACTTGCAATTGTTCGTCAGGGTGATACACCATTGAAGACATTTGGTGTGACAATACGAGAGAGCAAATGCAAAGCAGCACGAGTAACATTTGTCCAACCTTTGCGGCCACCCCCACCCCACACACAAAAAATTGTGGCCAGCTCCAGGCTGGGAAATTTCTGGAGATCTAGGGGTGGAGAGAGAGCTTAGCAAGGATGTGATGCCATAGAGTCCGCCCTCCAAAGCAGCCATTTTCTCTAGGGTAACTGCTCCCTGTCACCTAGAGATCAGTTGTCATTCCCAGGCCCCACCTTGGGGTTGCCAACCTCCAGGTACTAGCTGGAGTTGTCCTGCTATTATAACTGATCTCCAGCCGACAGAGATCAGTTCACCTGGAGAAAACGGCTGCTTTGGCAATTAGACTCTTTGGCTTTGAAGTCCCTCCCCTCCCCAAACCCTGCCCTCCTCAGGCTCTGCCCCAAAAACCTCCCGCTGGTAGCAAAGAGGGACCTGGCAACCCCACCCCACCTGGAGGCTGGCAACCCAATCACTAAATGAAGATAAACCAATGTGTCAAACTTAAATCCTGTTTTATTGGGGGAAAGTGTAGGGCGGTTAAATAATACAGGGAAAAGACCATTTCTCCCGGTTTAAGTTTCTCTTAAATGTGTTGGCTTCAGCGGCAAGAACAAACAGAAACAGAGGAAGGGAGAAAATTCCAACCCAGAACAGACTAGGTAACCAAAAAGGTGTTTCCACCTTTTTTTGGCTTCAGTAGCAAGGCCACATTCAATTAGAAGAATATGCCAGAGATTGGGGAGGGGCCATGGCTCAGTGGTAGAGTATCTGCTTGGCATGCAGAAGGTCCCAGGTTCAATCCCCGGCATCTCCAGTTAAGGGACTAGGCAAATAGGTGATGTAAAAGACCTCTGCCTGAGACCCCGGAGAGCCGCTGCAAGTCTAAGTAGACAATATTGACTCTGATAGACCAAGGCTCTGATTCAGTATAAGGCAGCTTCATGTGTTCACATATGAGTTCATAAATTGAGGTTCCGAACCCAAGACCTATAACCAGTTCCCAGGGCTGGATTTAGGTTTGATGAGGCCCTAAGCTATTGAAGGTAATGGGGCCCTTTATATGTCTAGCTGTCCTTTGTCAACAACAAATTGTTGCTGTTTTTTTCTGTTGAATATATGCTATATGGTAATTTATGCAGAATGTAGGCACCCTATATATAGAAATGAGCAAACCAGTGATATTTTAGGGAGCAGGCTAGCAGGCGGGGCCCATTACCTACATCCCAGGAGCCTACACAACACAAAACACTGTTGCTGTATGTAGGTTTTATTTTATTTGTTTTTTATCTTATATTTTGGAAATGTACATCCAGTTTTTTTTTCCTTTAAATTTTTTTTGGGGTCCCAAGAGAGTGTGGCCCTAAGCTATAGCTTGTTTAGCTTATACATAAATCCGGCACTGCCAGTTCCTGGTATTTGAAAAAGCTTCCAGATACAGACATCTCTTTTTCAAGTTCATCTGTTCTTAATTGTTTATTCCGGGGGTGGGTTTTTTGGGGGGTGTGAGGATATCTCGTTTTTTCCTGCCTCTCATCCTTAAGTTCAAGCACCAGTTTTGAGAGCTCGGGGCTGTGAGAGAGAAGCTTCAGCAAGCAGGCCCGTCCCTCCCGAGAGGTTCCTGAGTTTCATTTCCAGGCTTTTGCCATCTGGCGCCCCTTCTTGCCGGCTCCCACAGTCGGTTTCTCGGAGAATGGCATCTTTTCCAATTGTCGCTAATTACACTGCAGGTCGGTAAATCATTCCAGGCGAGGGAGTGACAGAGGAGATAGGCAGGACCCCTCGCCGAGCGGTGGAGGGACGGCCCAGCGCTTGAAAAACATTTGTCGATTCCGCAAGCTGGAGGCGGTTTACGAGCTCAGCGGCTGGTGCCGGGTTTTCTGTTCCATAGACTGGTCCTGGGTGCAAGAGCACCAGAATTAAGATTTGTAGCTGCCAAAAAAACAAATCAGTGGGTTATAGATCAAATCAAGCCTGAACTGACCCTATAAGCTAAAATGACTAAACTGAGGCTGTCGTATTTTGGTCACGTCATGAGACGACAAGAGTCACTGGAAAAGACCGTCATGATAGGAAAAGTTGAGGGCAGCAGGAAAAGAGGAAGACCCAACAAGAGATGGATTGACTCAATAAAGGAAGCCACAGCCTTCAATTTGCAAGATCTGAGCAAGGCTGTCAAAGATAGGACATTTTGGAGGACTTTCATTCATAGGGTCGCCATGAGTCGGAAGCGACTTGACGGCACTTAACACACACACACACAGCTGCCGGGTGCTCGAAATGAAGGTGACGGAAAACTTAGAACACGATGGGTAGCCGTGTTAGTCTGTCACTAGCAGTAGAAAAGAGCAAGAGTCCAGTAGCACATGAAAGACTAACAACATTTCTAGCAGGGGATGAGCTTTCGTGAGCCACAGCTCACTTCATTAGATACGACTACAATGTGATTCCATCTATCCTTAAGTAGAGACGAGTGAATTAGACACACAATGGCGACGTAAATGTCAAAAGCAAGTAAATGACATTAGCAGGTGTGAGTGGATTGGGTGTGATATGCAGAGGAGGAGTAGGCGTGGAGAAATTAGCATTAGTAAGGAGACAGCAATCCCAGATCTCTGTTCAGTCCAGGAGAATGCATAGTCTTGACCTTCATTATTAGTTGTAATTCAGCAGTCTCTCTTTCTAATCTCCCTTTGAAATCCCTTTGTAAGAGAACTTTGGGAAGCTTAGAAATATTGGAGCTCTTTAGAAAATGCTCGGTTAGAGCTTGTCTGGGATCCCTCTTTATATTATTAGATTTCTTCATTGCCCGGTGTCCGTCAGATGTGTGAGAGTATCACTTTTATTGTTTAAAGTAAGTTTCCAGCCCTCTGGGAAGTGGTGGAAACTTCACTCAATTGAAAACTGTACCTTCTAAAGCTTCTGCTGGAAGAAGATTGGGCAACAATGAAGACAGAATGCCTGGCGGTGAAAGAGAGACTGATCTTCTTGACAAGTCTCTTTCTTTAGGCCCCAGCCTCTATCCACGCGGTGCGATCCTAAGCAGAGTTATGCTTCTATTCTAAGCCCATTGACTTCAATGCACTTGGAAAGGTGTAACTCTTCTACGGGTTGCACTCTTACAGTATGATCCTGTGCAGATAGGGTTGCCAACCTCCAGGTACTAGCTGGAGGTCTCCTGCTATTACAACTGATCTCCAGCCAATAGAGATCAGTTCCCCTGGAGAAAATGGCCACTTTGGCAATTGGACTCTATGGCATTGAAGTCCCTCCACTCCCCAAACCCTGCCCTCCTCAGGCTCTGCCCCAAAAACCTCCCACCAGTGACAAAGAGGGACCTGGCCACTAGTGTTGCCAACCTCCAGGTGGTGGCTGGAGATCTCTTGCTATTACAACTATATCCAGCTGATAGAGATCGGTTCTCCTGGAGAAAATGGCTGCTTTGGCAATTGGACTCTATGGCATTGAAGTCCCTCCCCTCCCCAAACCCCGCCCTCCTCAGGCTCCACCCCAAAAACATCCTGCCGGTGCAAAGAGGGACCTGGCATCCCTACTGGCAACCCTTATGTGCAGAGTGACTCCAGTCCAAGCCCATTGAATCAAATGGGCTAAGAGTGGAGTTACTCTCCTTAGGATTGCACTGCTAATCTCTTTGTCCTGAAACCCTCTCACTATTTCTTCCATTTGTTTTTTACAGAGTCCAGTGTGAATTTAAATGTTCTATAAAGGGTAATTATAATCCCTTCTCAGCCCCCTTTCCCCCCTGCTCGCCCTGCCCCTTCTCATCTTCATTTTCATGCAAATTCCCAAACTTACAGTGACACCTTCAGTATTGTTAAACGCTTTCCCCAATTCGCTTGAGTGCTGAGAGATTCCAGTGGCAGCCCTATGGCGCTTGGTTTCTTTTTGAATGAGCGCTCGCTGAAGATTTGCGTCGCGTTTTGCAATATCTACTTATTTACAACATATGCACAATGATGCAGCATGGGGGGAACAGCGGGGCTGGAGCGTCAATTTAAACGTTTGCCTCGGGTGTCCCATTTTAAGGGGCCTCTAAATCTCTGCAGGGAAGTAAATGGTGCCTGTGCTTTCGCTGAGGCACCCATCTTTAATAAGCAAACGTTCACGATGGAATTATAGAAGAAAAGTCCTTGTGAGTGGATAGCCTCCCCCAATAATTTCATGGCAGGCCAGAAGCACTCCCAAGCTAAACTGAGAAGGGGGCAAGTGCTAGTATCCTGATCTAGTTTTGATGGATTCCAGACCACACGCACGCTTGAGACTATTATGGGTTGGATCGAACCTTCGCCCTCCCCTTGGTGCAAAAAGAGAAACAGACATTTCTGCACTCATCGAGTGGCAGGGCACTCTCCCCTGCCGCATGCCAAACTCTTCCCGAGGATCCACCAACCCTCAGGAATTGCTTTTGGGAATAAAGAGGGCTGCAGTGGGAGAGATTTCTTTATTTATTCATTAATTCAATACTCCACTGTTCTCCCCAATGAGGATTCAAAGTGGCTTGCCTGCTTCTCCTTGCTACCTCTTTATCCTCACAACAACCCTGTGAGGCAGGCGAGGTTAAGCGTGTGTGGCTGGCCCAAGATCTCCCAGCAAGCTTCTGTGGCACAGTGGGGATGCAAACCTGGGTCTCCCAGATCCTTGCCCGATACACTAATTGCTGCACCATACTAGCTCTGTTCAGTTCTCTGGATCCTGCCCTTTCATCTGTTGACAGACATATGTTTAACTTCTCAAGGCTCACTTTTCCCATTAGATGCAGAAATCCAATCTGTCTCCCTCAGGGCTTGCTTATTGGGGTGGGGGTGGGGGAGGCGCAGCAACTAGGCAGAGCCTTTAAACAATGGGAAGATGAGTACAGAGTGCGAGATGTACAACTCCATGTAGCAGGAGATACTCTCGAGCACTGGTGGCAACGGGTGGTACCCAGTTTGCTTTTGCCCCTTGGAGAGCAAGGAGAAGGAGTGGTGACTTGGGATGGCTGTGTGGGTTTCCGACCTCCCCGGGGCCTACCAGAAATAATAATAATAATAATAATAATAATAATAATAATAATAATAATAATAATAATGAGGAGGAGGAGGAGGAGGAGGAGGAGGAGATGGAGGAGTTGGTTTTTATATGCTGACTTTTTCTACCACTTAAGGAAGACTCAATCACCTTCCCTTCCCCTTCCCATAACAGACACCCTGTGAGGTAGGTGGGGCTGAGAGAGCTGTGACTAGCCCAAGGTCACCCAGCTGGCTTCGTGTGTAGGAGTGGGGAAACAAATCCCCTTCACCAGATTAGCCTCCACTGCTCATGTGGGGAATCAAACCCAGTTCTCCAGATCAAAATCCAGAATAGGAGGGGCATACAAGTGCGTTCCTTCACCCACTACTAGCTAGCAATCAAGTACGAAAGACAGCTCTCTGACAGCCATTGCAGTATTTTCAGAAGCGGCATTACCATTGGGGTCTTGTCGCCTCTGCCATTCTTTCTGCTGAAGAGGGAGGGGTGCTACAGGGCTCCTTGCCTTCTGCCAGACACTCCAGATCGAGGAGTCTGAAAACGCTGTTTCCCTGTTTTGCAATTAAGTGCAAACAAACCGCCTCTCAGATCCAGTGTTGCTTCTGCTGACTGGCATTTGTGTCTAATAAAGCAAATAATGCAACTGAACAGCTCAAACAAAGGAATGGTGTTTGCATAATGCAGGCGTCTGCAATAAGTTCTTCAGAGATTGGCTTCCATGTACGATTGTTGGGATATGATCTGCAGGTTTAGAAGTAGGGTTGCCAGCTCCAGATTGGGAAATACCTGGAGATTTTTTTTGGGGGGGGGGTGGAACCTGATGAGGGTGGGGTTTGGAGAGGGGAGGGACTTCAATGCCCTAGAGTCCAATTGCCAAAGTGACTATTTTCTCCAGGGGAACTGATCTCTGTTGCCTGCAGTTGTAATAGCAGGAGATCTCCAGCTACCACCTGGAGGTGGTACCCTATTTAGAAGACAGGGCTCAGGTCTGAAATATGAGTGTCGAAATCACACCATCTTTTAGATCTCAGTACATGTACCCTGACCTGGATATCCAGGCTAGCCTGATCTTGTCATATCTCAGAAGCTAAGCAGGGTTGGGGCCCTGACCTGGATGGCCCAGGCTAGCCTGATCTCGTCAGATCTCAGAAGCTAAGCAGGGTCAGCCCTGGTTAGTATTTGGATGGGAGAACAACAAGGAAGTCCAGGGTTGCTGTGCAGAGGAAGGCACTGGCAAACCACCTCTGTTAGTCTCTTGCCATGAAAACCCCAAAAGGGGTCGCCATAAGTCGGCGCAACTTGACAGCACTTTACACACACACAAGCAGGGTTGGCCTGCTTTGTACTTGGCTGGATGGGAGACCACCAAAGAAATCCAGGGTTGCTATGCAAAGGAAGGCAAGGGCAAACCACTTCTGTTCATCTCTTGCCTTGAAAACCCTATGGGGTTGCCATAAATTGGCTGCAACCTGACAGCACTTTACACACACACATTGTGCTATTGGGATGTAGAATGGTATGGTATAGCCTGATCTCATCTGATCTTGGAAGCTAAGCAGGGTACTTAGAAGGGAGACCTCCAAGGAAGACTCTGCAGAGGAAGGCAATGGCAAACCACCTCTGCTTCTCGCCTGCCTCGAAAGACCCTTGCTGGGGTTGCCATTAGTCAGCTGCGACTTGACGGCACACATCTCATCTTGTAATTCTTTTCTTGAATCTGTTGTGCTGGGAGTAGGGGATCGCGATCTGACCTGCAGGACACCAGAAACGTGACAGATGGAACCTTACAGCCTACCCAGGAACATGTAGCCCATGCTGCAGTCGGTTATCTTGGTCCTGATAGGAGGGTCAAACGATGGCTCCTCCCATTCCTGAATCATAACACCCTCTGAGCTTTCTCCTTGCACAGACGGTTGCCTAATGGGGCGGAGCCAGCTAAGGATGCTTTCTATTAATGGAGCAGAAGATAAACAGAATAAAGCCTTCATTTCTCGGGCTGTGGTTTCATTATTAATATACTTTACAGTTCACAGGTTGTTCATTTGCTTCCATGTTTTCTCAGCTGGTGTAATCTGCAGCTCGGAGTAAGAAGAGTCATAAAACTTCCATTTCCAGTTGAACGTGCGTCCAATTCGCCGTGAAATGTTCTCGCTGCCGTGAATATTAAGCGCGTCAAGAGCAGTTGCTGCCGGATTAGCCTGGGAGGAATCCCAGCCATGTTTGGAGTCTGAGCGTCAGGCAGAGCAGGGTGATGGAAAGAGGATGTAACTGGTGCTTGGAGCTAAGGGGAGAGAGAAGGCAGAAGGTTGATCTTCTCCACAAGCCCTGGAGGCTCACCAGAACAGAAGGCCGATTTCAGCTGTTATTGGGAGGTTGTTCAGGAAGGCTGGAACCCATTGTATATTTAGAGGGGGACATGGGTCTCTGAGCCTATACAATAGCCCTTTTCAAGCCTGTGGGCACCTTGGGAATTCTGAGAAAAAGAAGGGGGAGAAACCTCTGATAGGAGATGGAGGGGGGGAAATGTGCCAAGCACCAGAGGTTACAAGGCGTTTATCTAATCACTTGTAAAAGGTAAAGGTCCAGGTCATTCCTGACCCATGGGGTGACGTCACATCCCGACGTTTACTAGGCAGACTTTGTTTTACGGGGTGGTTTGCGAGTGCCTTCCCCAGTCATCTTCCCTTGACCCCCAGCAAGCTGGGTACTCATTTTACCGACCTCAGAAGGATGGAAGGCTGAGTCGACCTTGAGCCGGCTACCTAAAACCAACTTCTGTCGGGATCGAACTCAGGTCGTGAGCAGAGCTTGGACTGCAGTACTGCAGCTTAGCACTCTGTGTCACGGGGCTCTTCTAATCACTTGTAGCTACTCCAAAGTTTTACAAAAGAGTAGTAACAACAAAGGTTCAATTAAATTGCAAAACATGTATTACAGTATACAAATAATGAGCAAACTCAAAAAGCAAAAGTGTTGATAATATAACATAAAACCACAACTGTGACAGGTTTGCCGGCTAGTGTCTCATTTCAATATCCTTCTTTGGATTGCAACCTTGAAATTCAACAACAAACAGAAGTATAACTAGTAGAAATATCACACAATAATTACATATAACTTATTTACAACAGGTTACACGGGGCTTACTGTAGCTATCATCAGAAATGAAGTAATTATCCTTTATGACACATAAGTCTGTAATGAGTAAAATAAAATACATAACAATAAAAACCGGCAGATAAAGGTAGAATGGAAAGTATTCCAAACCCAATTTGGTTAACATGTGGGAATTCTGTCCCAGAGTGGTGGACTTGGCCTGCCAACCCTCCACAGGGAGATCTCCTGCCCCTGGCCGTCATTCCCTGCCATCCATCAGCTGGTCATCAGGGGGACCTACCAGGAGCCGGGGAAGCCTAGGCTGGCCTCACCGCAATGTCGCTTAACAACATCACTTCTGGCGCTCACCAGGAGTGACGTCATCGCATTGCCAGTGATGCGGGACGCTATGGTGTTATGGCAGCCAGATCCCTCTTCACCACTGTCGGGAGGTTTGGGGGCGGAGCCAGAGGAAGGGAGGGTTTGGGGAGGGGAGGCATTTCAATGCCATAGAGTCCAATGGCCAAAGCAGCCATTTTCTCTTTTAAAAAAAAAAATTCAAACTAGTTCACATTCTATTATATCATTCCATTCATACAGTATATACTATAAACAATTTCTATCTTATCATTAAACAAATATATATAGTTGACTTCCCCTCTCCCCCCTCTGTCCATTTGATATTCTTATTTCTCTCTTGGTATTTAGTGTCTAATTCATTGTAATAAACCACCTTTATCGTTATCTTAAACTCTACTTTTTGACGTTAGTATCTTAATTACTTCAAAAAATTTGAATTAGATCAAAACATATCCCTTAATGTTTCTCAAATTAAGTTCATTTACACAGTATGTTGTCCATGCCTCCCATTCTTCCACAAATTCAGCATTTTCTTTTTTATTTATTAATGCGGTAAGTTTTGCCATTTCAGCCAGTTCCATCATTTTATCTATCCAAGCAGTCTTATCTGGTATTTCAGATGTTTTCCATTTCATTGCATAGACTAGTCTTGCAGCAATAGTGGCATGTATCAAAAATGATCTCTGAGTCACTACAGAATCTGGTATTATACTTAATAACATCATTTCAGGTGTTTTAGGGATATTATGTTGTTCTATCAACCTTAGTTCATTGTAAATCATATCCCAGAAATTTCAAAGCAGCCATTTTCTCCAGGGGAACTGATCTTGATCGGCTGGAGATCAGTTGTAATAGCGGGAGATCTCCAGCTACTATCTGGAGGTTGGCAACCCTATCTGGTGTGTGGGGGAAAAATACCAGAGCATCCCACATTGCCTACGACGTTGGCCTAGGCCTCTTCCTGCCGCCAGTAAGTCACCCCACACCAGTTGCCTGGAGGGTCCTGGCAACGCTGTGGTGAGCGCAACCACAAAATGGCTGCTGCAGTAGGCAGAGCCAAGCACAAAATGTCAGGGAGTAAGGCTATGTGTGCCTCAAATAACTTTTCAACATTTCAGATAGGATCTCTATTTAACAGGACACCTTCTTAAAATGAACACCTGCTAGGGTTGCCAGGTCCCTCTTCGCCACCGTCGGGAGGATTTTGGGGTGGAGCCTGTGGAGGAAGGGTTTGGGGAGGGACTTCAGTGCCATAGAGTTCAATTGCCACAGCAGCCATTTTCTCCAGGTGAACTGATCTCTATCGGCTGGAGATCAGTTGTAATAGCAGATCTCCAGCCACCACCTGGAGGTTGGCAACCCTAACACCTGCAGTAACATAATGAAGATCCTTGTGTTCTGGTGGCAGTTGTTGCTAAAGCAACCTTTTAAAAATCTCCACAGAAAATCAAAATCCCTGCTGGGCAAAAAGCCCCCCCTGGCCCCGCCCACTTTCTAGAAAAACTGGGTGGGCACCATGATAGTTGCCCGTGCCCAGGGGCATCATATTGGCACCCTGCACTAGCCCATTAGTTCGTTGCAGCAGGAAGATATGGAGGACTGTACCACTTTCATGGCTAACCGTGGCTTGAACTTGCATAGCCCGCTTGTTGAACAATGAGGACCAGTCCGGTAGAACCCATTCCAAAGAAGAAAGGATGCATTTGCATCTGCGGTGCGCTCTTCGCCCAACTAGGGAGCAGCGACGATGCCATGTGACACATCTGTGATGGCATCCTGTCGCCAGCCTGTGAACAGCTTCTGGGGACTCTTTTTCCTGTAGCTTCCTTTGCGCAAGCAGCAAGATTTGCCAGGCCTTTGGGTCGAAATTAATTCCGTACAAATTGCAATCTGCTTGTGGGGTTTCCTTGCAGCCGACAGGGGAAGCTTTGTCAGAGGGAAGAGTAGTCCGTGCCACTTTTCCTTTATTAAGAAGTGTGGAAGCCGACATGACTGATTGGCAAAACCTCCCCCCCCCCCCGTCTTGCTCAAACATGCCGCCTATTAATTTTTAAACATTGTGCACATTGGCCTAACATGTTGCCATCGCGAAGCTTCTTTCTAGCCAGATGCTACCACATGCCCTGGGATTTGAATGTCAGCTGGAAGTGGAGCAGGGGTGGGGGAAATATGCCAAGCCTGCCAGGGCACTGCGGGCTGTATAAGTTGGTCCAGCTTCACAGGCTAAAGAGGGTTAGCGTGGGTCAAGCTCTTGGCCACGGCAGGCTTATTTGTGAAACCAGGTGGGCTTGTGGTCGTCTCAGAAGTTATTGATTCCCAGGTTTGTTATCCTTCACCAAAAACCCCTTTTTCCCACGAGCAGGGAATCCAGAGGCAGCAAGATTCCATCTTTATGGAACCTGAGTAAGGGTGTGTGAAATCAGGGTTGTCATGTCCCTCTTCCCTACCTGCAGGAGGTTTTTGGGGCGGAGCCTGAGGGGGGTGGGGATTGGTGAAGGGAGGGACTTCAACGCCATAGAGTCCAATGGCCAAATAGGCCATTTTCTCCAGGAGAACTGATCTCTATCGCCTGGATATCAGTTGTAATAGCAGGCGATCTCCAGCTAGTACCTGGAGGTTGGAAACCCTATGTGAAATCCATTTTGGAGGGGGTTCTCTTTAGACACCACCTCATACCCCCCCCCAAACAAGAACTGCCAAACTCACTCAAAGTTTTACTTCTGGCAAAAGCCAATTACAAGTCTCGAAAAGTGCAAAAAAAAAAAAAATCCCCTCTCACCTCCACACTATCCCCAAGAAACAGTGTTGATCTTACTGATGGGAAGGTGACTGCCTTTTAAAACTGCATCAAGGGTTCCCCAAAGAAGAAATCCCTAAATGCACTTTGTATTTTGCTCTAAGCCAAACTGCAGTGCCAATGCTAGGTCTAAGTAGGGTGTAATGAAGCATTACAGCAGCAGATGCCTGCCCAGCCTTTTACTGACAGGGGTGGGGGGTGGGATTAGCTATCAAGAAGGCTTATTCCATTACTATAGTGCTCAAGTTTTAGATCTTTGTGGAACTTAACCTAAATCTACCTTCCTGAGACTTAAACCCCCTCCTTCTTTTGACCATATACGTTTCCATTCCCCCCCCCCCTTCCAGGCCATTAGGAAGATCCCTGGGTATCTTATTTGCCATCCCGAGAGATGTGTTTTACATCTGTGCTTTCCATATACCTTCTTTCAAAAACTAGCAGTGCCATTAACCTCCTTTTTTCATTCGTCTTATCTATCCTTGGGGAACAATTGCAGGGTGTGTTAACCACACTCCTCTGCTGACTACATGGGGTTCATCCTCAGTTCACTGTGCGCTTGCAATTCAGAACTTTACCAGCAGGCAACCATGACAATCCCTACGATTCTCTCATATTAGACAGTCGCTCATCTCAACATCAAGTCTCGGTTTTCTTCAGATGACTGATGATGTCAGGGCTTTGTTTGTTTGTCTTCGCAATCTGACAGCCATATTTGATCTCCTGAAAGCGTCTTTGATCTCACGAAACCAACTCATGAAACCAAGAATAACTGGCAATCACAGTAGGATTTCTTGCATCTAGCCGGGCTCCCTTGGGTCCTATGGCTTGTTAAATTATTTGTATCCTGCCTTTCCAAATATAATTTGCTCAAGGGTGGTGCACAGATTGATCTAAACACTTGAATGGTACAAAAAGACAGGAAATGAAAAAAGTAGTCAGAGGCGCTCGTATGGAATGCCAGCAACATAAAAGGGTTGCTAGGATAAAATGGAGGCAAGGAGAACAATATGATGAACTTTAGGTCCCCACAGGGAAGAAAGACGGGGTATAAATGAAGTCAACAAATAAATGAGCAGCTAGATTCGAGTCCAGTAACACCTTAGAGACCAACAAGATTTTCGGGGTATGAGCTTTCGAGAGTTAAAGCTCCCTTCGTCAGCTACGAGCTTTCACTCTCAAAAGCTCATACCTCCAAAATCTTGTTCTCAGAGGTACTACTGGACTTGAATCTTGCTCTTCTGCTGCAGACCAGCACAGCTACCCTGTGAAACAAATCAGGGCTGCCAAGAAGGAGGGCCTGGGGGGGTTTGGGGGAGAGGCTAAGTCAGCTGCAGGACCCCTGAAGCCAACCTGGAGGCGGCTGCCCTTTCCTGCACTAGGGCCTTCTCGCTGGATGTGTCCTTGTTCTGGAGTGTCTAAGGCAAGGGTGTCAAACTCATTTGTTATGAGGGCTGGATATTACAGAAATGTCACTTGGTCGGACCGGGCCATGTGTACCATAAAATGTAGTACCAGGTACCAGAGATTAAGGCTGTCGATTCAGTTCGTCCCTAACCGAAAACCAGCCGAATTTCCCCCGATTCGCCGGTTTTTAGTTCGAATGGAACCGAACTCAAAAAAGGAAAATGGGGAGCCGAATTCGGCAAGTTCAGAAATTCAGAAATTCGGGGTTCGGCACAGCAGCATAACCGTCAGTTAGTAAGCAGCATTCTCCCGCGGCCAATCGGTGGCCAAGCAGGGTCTTCTTCTGGTGAATCAGTCGCGATTGAGCACATGAGCCCAGCTGCTGCGTGGCCCAGGGAGAGAAAGAGAGTATCTGTTTGTGTGAGAGAGAAATCCCCGTGTGGGGGGGGGGGTGCTTGTGCACATTCGCTCCTTTCCGTGGCTGCATGGGGCGCATTTTGGGGGGTACAGCCCCCAAACCTTCAGCGTAGCTTCAGATGAGGCTTCTTGCAAGAACCCCCAAGTTTTGTAAAGATTGGGTCAGGGGGTCTCGAGATATGGGGCCTGAAATGGGTCCTCCCTTAATATGCATTTTTATTCCATTTACAGCACACATTCGAGCCATTCCGTGGCTGCAGGGGGTGCATTTTTGGGGGTGCAGCCCCCAAACATTCAGCGTAGCTTCAGATGAGGCTTCTTGCAAGAACCCCCAAGTTTTGTAAAGATGGGATCAGGGGGTCCAGAGATATGGGTTCCCCCCCTTTTCCCTATTGGGATGAATGGGATCAGCCGATCCTATGCATCTAGAGAGCGGCAAATCCAAGGCAAAACCTCCCGTGCTTAAATGGAATCGTATTGGATTACCCAGTCCCTCCTGATGGAACAGAAGACATCCACAGTAAGACCCCTTTTGGGGCTTTAATCTATAATTTTTCCCATGTGTATGTGGGGGGGGGGAAGCAGAGTCTGTGGGGGGGTAGTTTCTGTGGGGGGGGGAAGCCAAAGGAGGCTTTCACCCATTCTGCCGAGGGGTGTGTGACCGCTCACCTCTGTGGGAGTGTGTGTACTGCTTTTTTAAAAGTTTAAAGTTGAGTCTGTGCGGCGGCTAGCGAGTCTCTCTCCACTCGGCACCCAGGCCGCACCTCCTCCTTGGTGTTTTTCACTGTTTTTGCCTCTAGCCTGGGGTTGCGTGTAACGGGCGGCTTGCGTGAGATCCCCTGCGTCTTGGATTTTTCCCCAGTTTGGGGGGTGCACCACGGCGCCGTATTGGTTGGAGAGGTGGGTGGTGTACTGGTGAGACTTGCTTGAGTTTGGTGGGGTTGTTTGCATAAGGGGGGAGCATCTCTCCACCATGAGAAGAAGGAGCAGGGCAGAAAATACAAACTCTGTTTTTTTGGTTTTTTTGCAAGGTCTGTTTTGCTGCTCACTCAAAAATATTTTTGCAAAATCTGACTTTCACAATACATTTTCACGGTCCAAGTCACTTGCTCCTTTTTTCCTTTTTGCTATAGCTAGCCTAGTGCGCCTCTGTTCCTTTCCATGGTCGCTCACGTGTTGCTTTGCATTGCAATGGTTAGCACGGGAGGTTTTGCCTTGGATTTGCCACTCTCTAGATGCATAGGATCGGCTGATCCCATTCATCCCAATAGGGAAAAGGGGGGGAACCCATATCTCTGGACCCCCTGGTCCTATCTTTACAAAACTTGGGGGTTCTTGCAAGAAGCCTCATCTGAAGCTACGCTGAAAGTTTGGGGGCTGTACCCCAAAAAATGCACCCCCCTGCAGCCATGGAGTGGCTCGAATGTGTGCTGTAAATGGAATAAAAATGCACATTAAGGGGGGGACCCCTTTCGGGCCCCATATCTCGAGACCCCCTGACCCAATCTTTACAAAGCTTGGGGGTTCTTGCAAGAAGGCTCATCTGAAGCTACCCTGAAAGTTTGAAACCTCTACCCCCAAAAATGCCCCCCCAGAGCCATGGAAAAGCGCCAATGTGCTTTAAGTGGCTTTATTCCTGTCACTGTTGGCGATTTGGGGGGGGCAACCTCTTCCGGGCCCCGTATCTCGGGACCCCCTGACCCAATATTTACAAAACTTGAGGTTTTTTGCAAGAAGCATCCCCTCAAGCTACCCTGAAAGTTTGAGACCTCTACCCCCAAAAATGCCCCCCGGAGCCGCAGAAAGGCGCAAATGCGTTTTTAATGACTTTATTCAGCCGAATTTTCCCCCGAACTCGAACTAGGCGCCGAATTTCACGGATCCGAATCGGGGGAGTTTGGACTTCAGCATATCCTGAATCGAAACGGGCCGAATTCTGCCGAATCCGAACTATACCGAATTTTTTTTTCAACAGCCCTACCAGAGATACAAACTTTATAGAAGATGCAGGCAAAGCCAATTAATGATATTATTTTTACTTTATTTTTACTTAAAATACAAACGTGCTTAAAACAATAACTTAGGCCATTTATGCTTAGTAGTTAGCAGCACATTCCAGCTGAATTGCCCCACATATTTTTTTAAAAATCCTTTGCTTCATCTGCTGTTCCCTCAATAATCTCTCCTCCCTGCCCTGTTTTTTTAATTGATTCATTTCCGTTTTTATATGTGCGTACACTTTTGAGTTATGGTTTTCAGCTTGTTTTATTATGTGTTTTTACACTGCTCTGCTTTTACTTGTTAGCCACCCTGGTGGCCCTGGTTGGGCTGAAAGGTGGGATATAAATCTTCTAACTAAATCCATAAGTAATGTCATGGACATTATTATCTCAGAAGTCTGTCAGCACCACCTACCCTCTTGTGTTTGGGGAGGGGGGAGGGAAGGTGATTGTAAGCTGCTTGAGACTCCTTACAGTAGAGAAAAGTGGGGTATAAAAACCAACACTTCTTTTTATGAGGCCATCAATGCTTGGTAATTAGCAGCGCGTCCCAGGCTGAAGTGCCCTGCATATTATTTTTTTTAGTTTTTCATGCTGAACCATCATTCAGGAAGTGACTGCGAAGCAGGCGTATACCTGCCTCACATTTCTTAAGAGCCCCTTTAACGCAACCTTTTGTGTTTGCTCTGCCCCCACTGCGAAGAATCCCCTCAAGGAAGCATGCAAAATCACCGACGCGCCTTAGGTATGCACACTGCGGTTGCTAATGGCTATGCAAACAGGAAGGAAGGAGCAGGCGAGTGGGGGGTGGAATTTCTGCTTTTGCATCGGGACCGTGAATAGGCATTTCAAGGGTCGCATTTAAAAAAAGAGCTTTGAGCAAGCATTAAAATTGACCCTGCATAAATGGTAGGCTTACCAGGTCCCTCCTCTACTCCGGCGGGAGGCTATTGGGCTGTGGGCGTGATTTACAACCGGAAGTGCCGCCTCGATAGGGGCCTTCTCCTCTTAGTATGAGTGGTAAAGTGGCCCTTTACCACTCAAATGAAGAGGAAAAGGCCCCTTGCGTGGCAGCACTTCGGCGCACACGTGCACGTTTGCCCGCCAACCCTCAGGTGGGAAGAGGGGTGAATTGCCAGGGGTTTGCCCGCCACCACCAGGCACCTGGCAACCCTAATAAATGTCCTTAGAGTATTTTCTTTTATTTAACAGTCTTTGATAATTGACATCTCAGGACTGGGGGAGGTGGCTGCCTTGAGTGCCTCACGGGCCGGATAAGAGCCCTCAAGGGGCCGGATCCGGCCCCTGGGCCTTATGTTTGACACCCCTGGTCTAAGGAGTTTTGGCTGGCTTGAACACGACAGAAACTCTGTAAAATGTCTTCTTCGTTTATTTAGGATGGCCTTCAGTGGTACAGTTTGAACGGCTTTTTTGTTTGATTGGTGTTTCATTTTATAGTGTTTTATCAATGCTGTTTACTGTGCTGCCATATATAGTAAGACCCCCTCGTTGCGGGGAGACCCTTTTGCCTTCAGTGGAGCCCTTAAATGTGTGAACTGATGAGGAGCAGAGATGTGTTTGGGTCATTTATTATCAGTGTCTACATGTGTCATAAAGCACCAAGTCTCTCTTTCACTCTCAACTCAGTAGGCTTTGAAACAGGGGCCTTAATCCTAAAGCATTTAGAGGAACCCTGGGATTTT
Organism: Euleptes europaea; assembly: GCF_029931775.1. Taxonomy (NCBI): domain Eukaryota; kingdom Metazoa; phylum Chordata; class Lepidosauria; order Squamata; family Sphaerodactylidae; genus Euleptes; species Euleptes europaea. Next base: position 10,611,766 of record NC_079325.1, on the reverse strand, counting down.
TCGAGCAGTTTGGCAAAGTATCGGCTTGTGCACATTCACCTCTGGCTACCACTCGGTAGGGCGCAAAGCTGTTTCCTTTCTTCCTCCAAGTTCCTGTGCGGTATTGCTGTGAGCTGTGAGTGTGTGTTTGTGTGGTGGGGGGAAGTGGAATTCAAAGGCAAGGACTCGCACTGGCTCCATGTGTGGTTAATTTGTCCAGCATCTTGGGACTCCTCCTGTTTGAACAGCATCAAGGAAATGACAGCTGGTGGTAATAATATTACATATTAGTCTATGTTGGGCTAGGAAAATGAAGAAAGAGGCTTCCAGGCATAGGGCCAGAGATTATGGCAAAGTAAATTGGTGTGAAGTTGTGGAGTTTGGAAGAGAAGGTCAAAGCAGGGGAAGAGAATATTGCAAAGGATGATGGGAGCAAAGAGGTCTTTGCACAGGGGGGAGAGAGACCAAGAATCTGGGATCAAAATGGCTTTAGACCATGTTCTCATGGCACTCCGGTGCAGGAGTGATTGTGATTTGCACATATTATGCACACTGTTACAGCTCAGGAGTTTGTAGGTAGGGTTGCCAACATGCATGCAGGTGGTGGCTGGAGATCTCCTGGGATTACAGGGGATCTCAAGGGGATCAGTTCACCTGAAGAAAATGGCCACTTTGGAAGGTGGACTATATGGCATTATACCCCATTAAAGTCCCTCCCCTTCCCAAACCCCGCCCTCCTCGGGCTCCACCCCTAAAAGCTCCAGGTATTTCCCAACCTGGAGCTGGCAACCCTATTTGTAAAGCATGTCTTTGGCGAGGTGGGAGGAATTTGTTATGCTTCATCAGGTCTAAGGTCCTTAGGGTTGCTAGCTCTGGGGTTGGGCAGTACCAGGAGATTTTGGGGGTGGAACCTGAGGGGGAGGGGTTTGGGGAGGGGAGAGACTTCAATGCCATAGAGTACACCTTCCTAAGAAGCTATTTTTTTTCCAGGGGAACTGATCTCTATCGGCTGGAGATCAGTTGTAATAGCAGGAGATCTCCAGCTATTACCTGGAGGTTGGAAAAAAGACACCTCTGTACAAATATCCAGGGGATAAGAAAATCAGTACCTGGAGGTTGGCAACCCTGCTTGTACCCATGTCACCATGGTCCCAGTTTCTGGGTGGAAGACCTTCCATACAAACTCTTCTCGTGGAATAGGAAGGCAGAGTCTTCTTGCAGCCCTGTCTACATGTATTGTAAGAAGGGGACCTTACTGGCACAGCTTTGTGTATGCTCATGCACCAAAAGAATCCTCCGCTTGTGACTAGGACAGATAATGCCAATTAACATACCCAATGCATGCTTCAGCACAGCCATTTTGATAGCTCAGACCCTGAAGCTCAGAATGTTTGATGCTGCTTGCCAGAAAAAAGGAACGCGTGTGAAAATAGAGTGTGAATGTTGGCCACTGTGAATGTTTGCTCTTTGGTTCACTTCCTTGCTTAGGTCCTGAACCAAAGCCCCTCGAGGACAATGTGAGTCTTTCTATTGACTTCAGTGGGCTTAGGATCAGGCCCTTAATGCATAGCTGCTCACATGCGTGTTGTGTTTCACCCCCCTCTCATTCTGTAGAGCCCAAGGAGTTGAGGACTTCTCTTCAGTGCTAGGCCAATACCACTCTTAAAGTTTCATCTTGGCCCAAGTCCATGATCTTGAGGGTTTTGTGGGGGAGGTCCACTTGTTTCCCTTCAACTTTTATAAAATTGGGTTACTAAATAGTTGCATCAATGCTATATGGTGTTTTCTTAGGGTTGCCAGGTCTCTCTTCACCACTGGCAGGAGGTTTTTGGGGCGAAGCCTGAGGAGGGCGGGGTTTGGGGAGGGGAGGGACTTCAATGCTGTAGAGTCCAATTGCCAAAGCAGCCATTTTCTCCAGGGGAACTGATCTATATTGGCTGGAGATCAGTTGTAATAGCAGGAGATCTCCAGCTGCTACCTGGAGGTTGGCAACCCTACGTTTTCTGGTATTCTTGTATTCACTGCTCTCCTGTGATGCATGGCCCCTTTCTGTATCTTCGTATGTTCTGCGTGTGCCTATTTAAGATGCCTTTGAAACAGGAAGTGAGACTGGTTCTTTCTTGGGTGTTTGGCCGAGCCCAGTTGTTCAGCGGGTTTGCAATGCAGTCAAAAGTGGAACTAAGTGACAAAACAGCAGCAACTCTTCCGATCATGTTGCAGACATTTTTATGGGATCTAAGTTCATTCTTCTTGTCAAATCCTTTGTCCCATATTGGCTAGTCTGTGTATCAAATAGGATTTATAACTAGCGACTGTCTGCCTTGATCAGGTTTTCACCTCCACGCTGTCCTTATGCCTGATACTCTGTAATTTGTCTATCAGCAATGCTGATTCTATGACCTTAGGCAGCTCATGAGAGGGAGGGCATCTTGGCCATCTTCTGGGCATGGAGTAGGGGTCACTGGGGGTGTGGGGGAGGTAGTTGTGAATTTCCTGCATTGTGCAATGGGTTGGACTAGATGACCCTGGTGGTCCCTTCCAACTCTATGATTCTGTGATTCTTTTTCAAAAGCATCCTTCCTTCGGCAGCTGTTGTTTACCTGGCAAAGCCTTCTCCATTTGTGATTTTGTCCCTACTCCTTGGTAAATGCTCATCGACATTCATCTGTTCTCTCACACAAAGGTCGGGGTGTGCCCATGCCACACTTAGAGAAGGTAATGGGGAGGCAAGGAATTTCCTCTTCTCCGGCACAGGAGCGGAAGCAAGGAGAAATGCAAGAGCGTTGCACAAGATCTATCTGGTTTCTTGAGCTAAAGAGGCAGATCTCTCTCCTGTCTAGACGAGAGCCTCATAGGGAGAGACATGTTCTACATCTCCAGGGAAGGCTGGGAAAAGTGTGCCAGCCTGAGAGGAAAAGGCCATTTGAAATAACTGCAGTGTATTAAAAAAAAAAGTGGGAAGGGGGGAGGAGAAGGGAAGGGACCCGGGGGCTAAAGCATCTCCGTGGCTTTAAATTACAGAGTAGGAGGATGCCAATAAAAGAGAGGACAGGAGAGGGAGAGAGAGAGAGAAGGAGAGAGCGAGAGAGCAGGAAGAAGAAGAATGGGCATTGTTTTACCAAGCAGATGGGAAGGTTCAGGGGATCAGAAAAAGACTATTATTATCTCGGCAGTGACAAAGCATGAAAAGGATGGGATTTCTCTCCCCCCGCCCCCAGTTACCTATGTGTGGGACACTGGCAGAATCCATTTCAGCAAGAGTCAGAAGCAAAAAGAGAAAAAGGGGGAACTTCAAAGCTAGCAAGCAGGGGAATTATCTCTACAGCTGGATGGCAGCGTCTAGTTTATTGTATTTCCTCTTACTCTAGTTTTTCTCTTCTCTCTCTCTCTCACTCTCTCTCTCTCTCTCTCTGTTGTTGCCACGGCCCAGAGATTTTTGCCTCCAAGCAAAAAGGAGAAGAAAAAGAGAATGCACCTGAGCTTTTTGTTCTAGACAAGGATGAACATTAGTTAACACCCGCTGCTGGGCACCTTACTGCCCAATGTTCAAGGGCCTCAAACCTTTCTGGTGTCACCAGGGAGCCGGAGGCACTCAGGCGTCAACAGGACGTAGCCCTGCACCGCAAGAAGCAAGAGGGAGATACCGGTATCTGTGCAGGCAGGAGAAAAGGAAGGACAAAGCAGTAGGTGAAGAAGGCGGGTGGTAGTCCGGTGTCTTTTCCGTGGCTAATGTAGAAAGTGTGCGGTTCATGTAACAGCGGTGGTTTTCGAGCCTCGTCGCAGGGAACTCTGTGGTTCCCGAGAAGCTTAGTGAGGTCCCTCAATAAGAAGATCGGTAATGGCAGACAAGCCTCCCTGGAAGAGAGCTTCCCCAACATTATCGATCTTTCCCTGGAATCCAGAGTTGTGGGATAATGTGCATGTTCTTGGATGTGCCCTTCCTTGGTGTAGGCTGACCTTGAATCCCAATATGAACTGGGTGGCAATGTTCAGATGTAACCCTGAGCTGTGAAACATCACAATGGTTTGGAGCGGTGGAGTCAGATCTGGAGAACCGAGTTTGATTCTCCACTCCTCCACATGAGCGACAGAAGCTAATCTGGTGAACTGGATGTGTTTCCCCACTCCTACACATGAAGCCAGCTGGGCGATCTTGAGCTAGTCACACTCTCTCAGCCCCACCTACCTCACAGGGTGTCTGTTGTGGGGAGGGGAAGGGAAGGTTATTGTAAGCCAGTGTGACTCTTCCTGAAATGATAGAGAAAGTCGGCATATAAAAGCCAACTCTTCTTCTTCTTCTTCTTTGTCACCCTTAAAAATGCTTCTTTTCTACCCCAGACTTAATCTGTTCAATCAGAAGTGGAACACATTCCCAGCCCACCCCCTTGCTCCTTTCATTCCTACCACCTACAAAATGATTATTTAATAAGCATTTTGTTACATAACAGACTTTGACTCTCTCGCCAGATGTGAAGCCAGGATGCAGAAAAGCCTGCAGGGTTCTCTGAGAAATGCTGAACAGATGAGAGAGAAGGTCAGAAGAAATAGAATACCTGTGTTCAGAAAAATGATGGTTGCAGTGAGCCAGGGGGATTTGGTCATCCCTTGTTGGACAAGGGCATTTGCGTGTATGGAGGGGAGAGATTCTGCCTACAGGCCCCGAAGTTCTCCAACCCTATTCCGCACGAATGTTTGTCAAGACACTTGCAGTTCTGTCTCACAATACCCATCCCTCGGCCATCTCCTCTTCCTTCTATCTCTCTGCTTTGGTTTTGCCCTTATGTGCAGAGCAATAGGTTTGCCTCGGAATGGAGATATCGGTGCTGTAAAACATAAGAGGGAGAGCAAGATCGCTGGACTGGAAAATAGCATGCCTGGGACAGAAAAGGAGATTAAGGTGGAGATGATGGAAAGATGGCAGAGATCGTCACCGCTAGACTTTCCTGAATTCAGTTCACTGGTCTGCTTCCGCTGTATGAAGCAAAGAAGTACACATCGCCCCAGTCTTATGGTAGCAACTCCCTTGCAGTGCCTTCTTCTTGTGCTGGCTGAGAGGGGTTTCAGACTCACCCTGAGGGCTAAGTGTAGAGCGTCTGCCTTCCTTGCAGATGCCTGAAGAACACACACCTGCTTGGCTTCTTCCTGTTCCCCAGCGGCACTGCGGGTCACCACACCATCCCTTCATATCAGAGCTTTTCCTGTCGCACTTTCTTTTAACATTTGTACCTTGTCTTATGAAAAATTGGAAATTTATCTGTGATCAGTCCTTTGCTCGCCTCCCTGCCAGATGCACCCCCTCCCCACCCCATCCCCGCACTTCTCATTTATTTCTGACAGGCATCATGTAGCAAATTCCTAATTTGACGAGCTAGATATATCCTGCAGGCAAAAATAAAAAAAAAGAGGGGAGGGGAAGAAAAAAAAGAGCAAAGCAAAAAAAAGAGAGAGAGAGAACGAGAGAGAGGCAGAGATTTCCCAATCCCCTGGAGGCGAGGAGCAAAGAATAAAAATATCCACCGCTCAGAATAAAAATCCTCCACACAGTCCGTTCTGCCAGAATTTCTAGCGAGGGTGGGCAGGCCATTGCTTTGAAGGAGTTTCTGAAAGAAGAGTTCTAGTCCGCATAATGAACGGATGGAGAGCACCCTCCACCTCAGAGCAGGGAGGGATCAGGTGTGAGTTAGTATGGGCTCGTACGGCCTTCCTTATTGGGACTTAACAGCCCAACATATTCCAAGGGCTTGGAATGTGTAAAATGTGCTAATGTGTCCCTTACTGTTTCCATGTTTCCTTTTTATTCAAAGGATCTTAAGCAGATGATGAGAGGGAGGGCATCTTGGGCATCTTCTGGGCATGTAGTAGGGGTCACTGGGTGTGTGTGTGTGGGGGGAAGTAGTTGTGAATTTCCTGCATTGTGCAGGGGGTTGGACTAGATGACCCTAGTGATACCTTCCAACTCTATGACTCTATGATTCTATGATCTCGCGCCATGTCGAGACGATGCACAAGCTCAGGCTTCAGGGAGTCTCCAGGAGATGACCCCGGGTTCTATAAGATAAGTTGCTAGAAGGTGGTTTAGGCTGAGTATGTGAGACTGGCCCATCACTGAGTGGGGTTTTGAACTTGGGTTTCCCAGATCCCAGTCTGACACTAGACACCACAACTGCCCCAAACAATGAAGGAGGTTAAGGGGGAGGGCAAGTGGCAAGATTGATTTTCAGGTACCCGTTTAAGGAACCTGGTGTTCTTGTAGAGCACCTGAAGGACAAGTGATAAAAACCCTTACTTCAGACACGATGTGGCACACAGGTTATATCATTAGGAGAGCATCTCCGAGTGATCTTGAAAGTGGAGACGGAACCTGGGAGGGGCTGCAGTCTGGAGCTATGCTTTTTCTGGTAGCTGTCGGAAGCACGGGTCAGTGCCGCGCAGAGCTTCTGGCCATCTCACAGTGGCGTTCATGAGATCCTGCCGTCTTACCCAATCATTTCTTGCACTGTGGATGTGTCCAGGCGCCATCTTCACCCGCTCCCGGTTGCGTGATTGATTGCCAAGCGGTTCTTTTCGCTTTACGCTCCTCCGCATTCTCTCCCTTTAGCCAATACTTTCTTACTCGTTAAGCTGAGGACTTCTTCATTTATTTCCCGGCAACGTCCTTTTCTGCTCTTGGAATGTCTCGCCTTCTGATGTGCAGACGCCTCTGTTGGCAGTTATTTTTTTTTAAAGAAAGAAGACCTCCCTTTTTGGTCTGGCTTTTCTTATACTCCCCCTCCCCCCTTCCTCTTGTGTCTTATTATCGTCCTCCTATTTTCTGGAGATATTTATTTTATATGACTAGAAGCCTGTGGTCACAGAAAGGTGCGATGTGTAGTTTGGTATGGGTCAGGTCCCATGCCTGCCTCTAATCAAATTATACTAGGCATGTGCAGTCATGCAAAAATAGGTCAGAGGGAAGGGGTCACCGGTAGGATCCACGTGTCATTGGATATTGTGCTGTCATAACAATTCACCTTCTGTGTTTTCCTGTGTGGTCAAGGACATCCAGGACAAGAATGATTACAGAAGAGCAATATCCAGCTATGTGTGGATCAAGTCACAGTCCCATGGGCTTTGCTGTTGGCAGTCAACCTCACCCTCCTTTAGGTCTTGTGGAGGAACAGAGCTGCAAGCCCTTCCCTCTTCTGTCTGATTGGACCCCCAGGAGTTTGGAAGACCCTCGCAGCCACCCCAAATCTCCACTTGGAGACCTGCACCTTCCCTTTGCTTTTCAAGGGTGCCAGTTACAAACTGGGTATCCACCAACTGCCACTAATGACTCTCAGGAGTATCTCCTTCGAGATGAAGTCATATGCCTTAACACTCCATATCTATGTTGCCAGTTTGCTACATCTCCTTGTAGCCTTCCACAAGCACAACTTTGCTCTTTAGAGTTATTATGCTCCAGAGGTGGTGAGCTTCTCCTCTGCCCCTCCTCGGTACCACACATTTCTGATAGTAAGACCAAATAGTGGTGGTGTTTTTTCCCAGAGATCAGACATTGAGCATTTGTAATATAAGGAAGTTTAGTAAAGGAATAAAAGAATACACATGTTCTGCCCAAGCTTTTGGGCTTAGCAAGGGAACAAAGAAAAGGTGAAAACATGCAGACTTCTTCCCCTTTTCTATGTTACCTTCTAAATGATGTTTTATTTAGTACAGGAGAACTTTATTTGAAGTTGCAGTAAGTTAGAGTTCATCATTGCCTTAGCTCTCCAGATTGGGGCTTTTCTCCATTGTCCCCAACCTCGTGGACAACCTAGAACCCCTAGGTGAAAGCTTTGTTCATCATGGCTTGTACATATCTACAAAGCTACTCAAAATGAAAGACACCCTTCTTCCTTGTGTCCAGAGTTTTTATAACCTCTTCTCTCCCCCCCCCCTCTCTTTTGTGATGACCTGGGATGAAAAGTTGTCCTTCTGTCACTGTAGTCTTCCCAGTTTTATGACTCAACATGTTATTTACTAGCAGGGGATGGGCTTATGATCCATTAGCATAACTAAATGCTTGAGTGCTCTGTGGTGGGAGTGTACTGTGCTGTGGAAAGAGATCCCATGTGTAGGAATGGAGAAACCAACCCATTTCACCAGATTAGAGGCGACTGCTGGTAACCACTACACCAAGCTGGCTCTCAAAGAAAGAGCTCAGCCTCTATGCTCCATTTGTTTGGCTCTCCAGGACAACTGGTTGGCCGCTGTGTGACACAAGTATGTGTGGCTACTGTGTGAAACAGGATGCTGGACTAGATGGACCACTGGTCTGATCCAGGAGGCTTTACTTATGTTCTTATGAAACCACTGGGTAGGAAAGGCAGCATGGTGTAGTGTTTAACAGCAGTGGACTCTAATCTGGAGAAGCGGGTTTGATTCCCCACTCCTCCACATGAGCGGCGGACTCTAATCTGGTGAACCAGGTTCGTTTCCCCTCTCCTACACATGAAGCCAAATAGGTGACCTTGGGCTAGTCACAGTTCTCTCCAAACTCTCTCAGCCCTACCCACCTCACAAGGTGTCTGTTGTGGGGAGGGGAAGCCGCTTTGAGACTCCTTAAAGGTAGAGAAATGTGGGATATAAAAAAACCAACTCTTCTTCTTCACCAGCCCTCTCTTTTCATGGCAGTCATTTGCTCAGTCTGAAACTATCTGTAGTTGTTTGTGTGATAAAAGAGAACCCTGGGGGAAATGGTCAGGAGGACTATATGTAATTCCTCTCCCAGATCCGTCTGTCCCATTAGAATCTCTAGAATAAATTGCAGATACCCTCTGGATTATTGTTATCTGCGAGCGAGCGGCTACTAGAAGTGTTACAATGGTCTCTTGTTAAGGATAGATTTGTGTTTTGGTGTTAAGGGGGAAAAGAACGTTCCCCCACTAAATGGCTAACACATAATTTTTACTGAGGTTGTGTTGTGATAGTTGCTAGTGTGCATGTTCTGCAGATGAAGAGGAATTAAAACTTGCAGCAGTGAACAGTGTGGAAAACAGAAGTGGTAGCTATTTTAAATTAATTAATACAAAATATCATGATTATGTAGCAGTGCGCTCTACAATGCAATGTTGGGTTTATAATTAAGATTGCCTAACCTGGATTAATTATCACAATTTTGTTTAAACAACAGTAAGCTTTTTGTATTATGAAACCACAGATGTTTCAGTGTTCCATACAGGGTTTTTTTTTTAAGTATTTGTAATGCTCAGCAGCAAGGGATTCCCCCCCCCCCGAATCTTTTATTCAGACAGACCGTTGGCCTGTCAAGGGTCAGTATTGACTACTCTGGCTGTTAGAGACTCTCCAAAATCTCAGGAAGAGGTCTTTCTCTCCTTGATCCTTCTATCTGGAGTTGCCAGGTTTTGAACCTGAGACGTTCTACATCAGGAGTGTCAAACATACTGCCCATGGGCCGGATCCATCTCCTTGAGAGTTCTTATCCAACCCGCGAGCCAGCCGAGGCAGCCACCCCTCTCCCAGTCTCGATCTGGGCAGGAGAGGCATGGCCCGGCCCGACCAAGTGACATTTATGTCATATCCAGCCCTCGTAACAATTCAGTTTGACACCCCTGTTTTACTTGCTATATAGGAGTGGGTCATTGAAAGAGGGCACCATCTCTTTTAATAAGGGTTTAGTTTTTAAGCTTCTGTTGTATGTTTGAAATACTGTTTATTGTTTGTTTCTGTGTTATTGCATTGCATTTATTGTTGGAAACCGAGCCTGGCGGTGCCGGGGAATAAGTTGGGCATACGTTGGATAATAAATAAATAAAAATTTTAAGCACATGCTCTACCAATGAGCCACAGCTCCACCCCGGTATCTGCTTACAACTTGATAAATGGAACACATTATTCCTCATTCCTGGCTTTCTGGACCTGTCACCCACATTTAGAACTACTGGGACACTTAAGAACTGATTGAAGAGTTGGAGATGTAGCTGGAGTAGTAGGCTGAATATTGGGGAGGGGGTTGGACCCACCTAGGGTGATGGCAGGAGTCCAGGAGTCAATTCCTTGTCACTTACTATGGTGTCTCCATTTCCATTGTTGCTTAATGTATGTTTGATAGTTTTTAATGAGATTGCCTGCAGTTTTGGAGTGGTTGCCACCATTATGCTGTCAAAGGTGGTGGAAAGTGCCATCAAGTCACAGCAAACGTATGCCAAACCTATAAGGTTTTCCAGGCAAGAGACAAACAGGCATGGTTTGCCATTTCCTGCAACCCTGTCTTGGGTCATGTATGCATGGGTACTTTCACTCATGTTTGCCCTCCCCGTCTGTCTCGGTTATTCCTTGGAGTTATGCATGAGTTTCTGTCCATTAGAGATGACCTCGCTGCCAGCCTTCACAAATCCCGGGACTTCTTGTTCCTCTGTTAAACAGATTCTTACATCTCCCCTGAGCTCAGCCCAGGTGAAATCCACACCCATAAGGCAAAGTGTAGGATATGGAAGCTTGGATTCTCTCACAGGCAGAACTACAGCCAATTACAAAGCAGTGTGTCAAGGGGTAGGGATTCAAATGTTTCCTTCTTCCTTGGAGTTCTTCCTGAGCAGAAGAAAGGCTTTTAAAAACAAGGCTTTGCCTGGGCCCCGACATCTGCAGGCAGAGCTCAGAAAGGCTTCTGGCTCTCTCGCTGGCAGAGTGGCATTTTGCGACAAGTCCAGCAAGCCAAGATAGTCAGAGAGCCTTCCGACAAATTGCATTATCCAAAAGCACAGCTGAGCCTCAGACGGTTCCTTTTCTGGCAAAAAATAATGTATGTTTATCAAAGTGGGTTTCTTTTTCTCCCCCTTTAAGCCATATATCCATAAGAAAAAATAAAAGAGGGCAGAGAGAGAGAGAGAGAGAGAGAGAGAGAGAGAGAGAGAGAGAGAGAGAGAGAGAGAGAGAGAGAGAGAGAGAGAGAGATTGAAGAAAACCCAAATTGCACTAAGATGCACTTTGGGGCTGGTCCTTCCTGCAAACAGGATTGCATGTGAGTAATTTTCCGCTGGAGCATCTGTCACTCTCGACTGTCTTCACATTGCAACAAGTCATTTAAGCAAACCCCCATCTGTCAGCGACCCCCCTTTTCCCTTCCCCCTCCTCAGGGGCCCTTGCATCGTGGGGTCTGGGAAGAAGAGTCCCCAGCGAAGTCTGGAAGCCAAAACAACAGGACAAATTAAATCAAAGTGCAGCTCCGGCACCCAGGGGGAAAATGCACATCAGCTTTGACTTATTGCGCGGCGCAGGCTTACAAGAGAGAAGCAGCGGCTTTTGTCACTGCGAGGGGCCATGAAAAATGAATTAGGGCTGCTGCCGGGAGAGGGCAGGGAGGGGAATCTTTCATTCCGGCAACGCTGTCCTCTCTCACCTTGTGAGCCAGGGGGAAAAAAAATAACTAAGCAAGAAAGGACGCAGAGGGTGGGGAGAAGCAAGCACACAAAAAGAGCCCCGCTCAGGTTTGGCTTCATTCTCCAGCATCTCTGCAATGTCGTCAGGAAAAGGAAGCATTTTTAAAATATCCATGAAGTGCCAGGGACATGGGATGGGAAGACGAGGCATTTGGGGGGGGGGGGTTCGCATCTGATGAAAGAGCAGCAGTCTTGTCTCTCACAGTACGTAGAACTGCATATTCTTCTCCCTCTTTTTGCCATCAAGTCACAGCTGACTTATGGTGACCCCAGTAGGGTTTTCAAGACAAGAGACTTCACACAGCGCATAGTTAAATTGTGGAACTCTCTGCCCCAGGATGTAGTGATGGCTGCCAACTTGGAAGGCTTTAAGAGGGGAGTGGACATGTTCATGGAGGAGAGGGGTATTCACAGCTACTAGTAAGAATGGATACCTTCTTGGAAACCTTCCCTGGTGGTTTGTAAGCAGAGGCTAGATGGCCATCTGTCAGAAATGCTGATTCTATGACCTTAGGGAGATCATGAGAGGGAGGGTATCTTGGCCATCGTCAGGGCATGGAGTAGGGGTCACTAGAAGTGTGGGGGAAGGCAGTTGTGAATTTCCTGCATTGTGCAGGGGGTTGGACTAGATGACCCTGATAGTCCCTTCCAGCTCTATGATTCTATGATTCTAGTCATGATGCATCCGTATTCTCTCCAGGATCAGAGGAGCATGCCTGTTATATTAGGTGCTGTAGATCACAGGCAGGACAATGCTGCTGCAGTTGTCTTGTTTGTGGGCTTCCTAGAAGCACCTGGTTGGCCACTGTGTGAACAGACTGCTGGACTTGATGGGCCTTGGTCTGATACAGCGTGGCCTTTCGTATGTTCTAGACATTCAGAGGTGGTTTGCCATTGCCTGCCTCTGTGTCATGCCCCTGGTATTCCTCAGAGGTCTCCCAACCAAATACTTGCCAGTGTCGGGGCTGAGAGGGTGTGACGAGCCCAAGGTCACCCAGCAAGTTTCCATGGCAGAATGGAGATTCTCACATATTCTCCTAACTGCTCTATATTAGGTTATAGCAGAATGCAAACAGAAAGAGGCAAGGTAATTGGGGCCTATGGGCAGTTACAGCCAGGTGGCCTCAGGCTGCCTGATCTCGACAGATCTCAGAAGCTAAGCAGGGTCGGCCCTAGCTAGTATTTCAGGGGGAGACCTCCAAGGAATACCAGGGTCGTGACATGGAGGCAGGCAAAGGCAAAGCACCTCTAATGTCTCTTTCTTTGAAAACCCTCCGGCAGGGGTGTCAAACATAAGGCCCGTGGGCCAAATCTGGCCCCTTGAGAGCTCTTATCCAGCCCACGAGGCAGCTACCCAGTCCCCATCTGGGCTGGCAAGGCATGGCCCCGCCTGACCAAGTGACATTTATGTCACATCTGACCCTTGTAACAAATGAGTTCGACACCCCTGCCTTGTGGGGGGGTTTGCCATAAATCAGCTGTGACTTGACGGCAACCCCCCCCCCCAAAAAAAAACCCAAACATGCAAGCTGAGCAACGGGGTGAGGAGTGTAGGACATGTGGAATCTGTTTCTTCTTTGCGTCAAATCTCTCTGCCTTCTTGCATGCTGGTATGGCATGTTAATGAGGGCTGGACAAAAGCTGATGTGTGTTTTTCTGTAAAAAGTGGGTCCGAATTGTTATTGCACATTTTATTGTCTGCAGTGGACATGGTTGTGCATCCAGTTCTCCATTCAGATGCACAGACCAAGCAGTGCAGAGCAGATTTTTAAGTCGTTGTGTGTTGCATACAGCTTTTGCTTAATTGTGCATTGCACTCCATATCTAGTTGCTGCTGATTTTCCTCATTGTGGATACAGTGACAATATTCTCAAAGCCGCTGACGCTTTGGGACATTTGGGCGCCACCAGAAATATGTGACTTTCCAATCAGAACTGGAATTTTGGGCGTTTTTTAGATGTCTGATCTTTGGCAAATTTTTCAACTGTCCAAATTATGCTAAGTGGTTCAGCCCAGGCCCGTATATTTTTTGTCATTCTGCCCTGCAACTGATGCATGGAGTGTGGCAATAGCTTGTAGGTAATCTCAGCTTGCAAACTAAGTGTCTAGCTCTCATGGTTGTAGCATTGCCAGGGCCAATGTATGCAAAATCCTGAGACTCAGGAAGAAGAGTCGGTTTTTATACCCCGCTTTTCTCTACCTTGAAGCCCCCTGGTGCAGAGTGGTAAGCTGCAGTACTGCAATCCAAGCTCTGCTCACAACCTGAGCTCGATCCTGACCAAAGTCGGTTTCAGGTAGCCGGCTCCAGGTTGACTCAGCCTTCCATCCTTCCGAGGTCGGTAAAATGAGGACCCAGCTTGCTGTTGCTGGGGGTAAAGTGTAGATGACTGGGGAAGGCAATGGCAAACCACCCCATAAACGTAGTCTGCCTAGTAAACGTTGTGATGTGACATCACCCCATGGGTCCCTTCCATTCCAAAATCTAGCCCTTCCCAGGCTCTGCCCCCAAATCTCTTGGAGTTTCCGAATCCAAAATCGGCAGCTAATTCTTAACTAATGAAATCCCAGAAGCCAAAGGGTGTTTCTAAATATGGTTTCCAGAGGTTTAGGGGACAAGAGCTGAAGAACTGGGTTATCGCCTTGCTGCTTTTTCTGAAAACCATAATCAATAGTTCCATATGCGTATCAGGTTTAATTAGCATGACTTATGTAGATCTCAGGAACCAGCTTTTCTTAGTGCAGGACTTGGGTTCCCTCAGTGCAATATCCTTTCGCAAATTTAAGCAAACCCCTCTTTAAACCTTGACCACGCAGGCGAAACCCATCCAGAGAACATTCCGAGAGAAGTTATAAAACACGAGCCCGGCCCCCTTTGCAAAACTTATATCTGTCTCAGCCGATTGAAAGTTCACGTCCTTCACATTTCGGCTGCTAATAAACCAGGGGAGTTCTGTCGGAAATTAAGTGGAAACTGCTGCTCCCTGCCGCAACCAATGAAGAATGTGTGGTGCCATTGAAATCCACACCATGGCTTCCAGGGGGAACGTCGGTTTGATGCAGGCTGTAGAAGATCCATCTGGCCAGGAACTCATCTGCCGCTGGGCCCCCTCCCACCTAATTTATTAACACACTATATTTGATCCCTGGCACAGGCTGAGAGCTTGCTAGTCATCGCAGCAGGGCGGCAGGTAAAACCGGAAGGTAACGGGATGGTATTAAAAAGTATGTTGCTGTCATTAAGTAGGTGTCTGAGCCATTTAATGACAGAGCGGGCATAAAGAAAGGACTCCACCAGCAATTGCCTTCGCCCGCTGGAGTCCTCGCTCATCTTTGTTCGGGGCAGGGTTCAAGCTTGCCATTTTTCTGGCATTTTGCTTCCGTACCAAGCACAACACGACAGCAATAAGGGGCATTTACATGTTGTGTGATGGAGATTTATTGTGGCTTTTTATGTGGCATTGAGTACTTTATTGTAGAGCCGAGATGCCACATTTTTATAAATAATAAATAGGAATCACTGAAATGATGTTCCAGATGCCTGCGAGCTTCTCTGTCCGATCACTGCACTGTCTCTGAACAACTTTACCGGTGCAGGCATGAGAATTACCATCATAATGCTGAGAGCGATTGGGGCTGCAGCATATTACATTTAGGCAGGGTTGCCAACCTCCAGGTGGCGGCTGGACATCTCCTGGAATTACAACTGATCTCCAGGCTACAGACATGGCTTGTTTGTTTATTATTCATCTAACACATTTATTCCACTTCTACTGGAGAAAATGGCTACTTTGGAAGGTGGACTGTATGGCATCGTACCCTATTGAGTGTCCTCCCCTCCCTCCCAGTGAAGTGTGGTGGTTAAGAGCAGTAGACTCTAATCTGGAGAACCGGGTTTGATCCCCCGCTCCTTCACATGAGCCTTGCCCCCAATCTGAGCTGATTCTCCTGTTTTTAGACACACACACACACACACACACACACATCAGCAAGAAGAAGAAGAATTGATTTTTATACCCTAACTTTGTCTCTACATTTAAGGGGTCTCAAAGCAGCTTACAATCGCCTTCCCCTCCCCACAACAGGCACCTTGTGAGGTAGGTGGGGCTGAGAGAGTTCAGAGAGAACTGTGACTGGCCCAAGGTCACCCAGCAGGCTTCATGTGGAGGAGTGGAGAATCAAACTCGGTTCCCCAGATTAGAGTCCATTGCTCTTAACCACTACACCACCATCAATTCTCACTAGACTTCCTTTGTGCCTGCAGTACTGCTTGCTTCTGCATTTCACTGCTTTGCTACATAGTGGGATCAAGAGGACGGCTGCCTAGATCTTTCCCTGGAGAGCAAGGCTCAGTCTCATCTTTTTTTCTGGATGCTGAATGTGTTCCCCTTTGCAGGGCGTCTCTCTGTGTGTTTTATTTTCTCCTTTGCCTGATGCACTATAGACTGAAAAGTCTAATACCAGTTTTCGGAGCTGTCTCTTTCCCTAATCCACCCAGTCTGTAGCCCGCACATGGGAGGGGGTGGGAATTAAGAATCGGCCTTTGTTCAGTTTGTTTGCTTACAAGTTAAAGAGTCACATTGGAGGAAGGCTTCTCAATATGAGGATCTTTTCCAGTTCTTGTGTTTCTGCATGGAATTATTTTTGTCCAGATAACCAAATGCTGGGTACTTGTGTGTGTGTTTTTTAACAAGTGGGTGAGAAATTCAATACCGGAACAAGCTGCATTCTTCTGCACACATTTCCATTAATAAGCTGTGTTTTCAAGTGTACGTCTATGGTAACCAGCTCTGTGTGCTTCTTCAGAACAAACAAAAAATGTGTCGAGGAACTTAACCAAATGTTTTAACAAATGTCAGTTGATGGCAGGGGTTAGGAGGAGAAGGAACTGGGATATGGAAGGGCAAAAACAGGAATCCTCGTTGGTTCTGTTCTTTGACACTGTGCCAAAGCGATGATGTCACTTCCTTTTTCGTGCCAGAAGTGATGGTGCGCATTGGAGCAGCACTAAAGGAATAGTCCTTGCCTTCCCAATGCTTCCACCAGGTAGCTGGATTGGGTTTTGTACCCCCATCTTGAGCCTTGTTCACATGTGCTTCAGGTTGCTCTGGAATACACAGAAGTTTCTTTGCAGACAAGTCAATGGAGCAAGTATACCTTAGAATCAGATGTGCAGATTGTAGGTGGGGCCATAGTTCCATGATAGAGGATCTATCTGTCTGTCTGTCTGTCTGTCTGTCTGTCTACATGAAAGGGAGGGCAGGAAGGTTTGCACCAGTGTTTGGCTCTCATGGCCCTTTTTTGCATGCCCAGGGTATAGGGTTGCCAGGTCCCTCCTTGCCACTGGTGGGAGGTTTTTGGGGCGGAGCCTGAGGAGGGTGGGGTTTGGGGAGGGGAGGGACTTCAATGCCATAGAGTCCAATTGCCAAAGCGGCCATTTTCTCCAGGTGAACTGATCTCTATCAGCTGGAGTTCAGTTGTGATAGCAGGAGATCTCCAGCCACCGCATGGAGGTTGGCAACCCTACCAGGGTAGTGCCAATCGCCACTTTGGGGTCCGGAAGCAATTCTCCTCCAGGCCAGATACTTGCCAGGGTCGAGGCTGAGAGTGTGAGGCTGGCCCAAGGTCACCCAGCAAGGCAGAGTGGGACTTCGAACCTGGGTTTCCCAAAGGACAGAAAATAAGGTGCTTACCTATTTACCATTTGAGTAAGATAGATTTACACAAAAGGATGTGGGGATGGATATGGTGTTTGTCTCAGAAGAAGCAAACTCGGATCAATATTCTGTAGCGCTCTTCAAGGATCTGTGACTCTCTTCGTAAGTGACTTGGACATATGACCGCATATTTTCCGTACAAAAACCCTTAGCAGCCATCTCCAACCCAGCCCTGAAAGCGACATCGGGAAGGGCGAGAGATAAAATTGGATGTGAAAGTTCTGCTGGAGCCAATTTTATAAACTGTATGAGCGGCTGTGCATTTTCGAGAGGGGGAAGGGGGGAGAGGAAGCATTGTTCCCCATCAACGGAGCGAGCAGGCATGATTGGCAGAGACTGCACCGAAGAATTTGGGATAAGTCGCGAATAGCAAATGGCCTGTGTTCCTGCAAGCTAATCCCCAAATCCTTCCCCTATCCTTACCCAGATGCTTAAGCATCTCTCCAGTGGGTGAGAATGAGAGGGAGAATTTGGAAATATTATATTGTTAAGCTACTCACCGGACTTAGGTGATAATACCAAGAACTTTAAATGTGACCTGCTACTGTAGGAATTTGCTGGGATTTCTGTCTCCCCTGCTGAAACCTGAGTGATAGCTAGACATTTGGAGCAAGGGGTAGATCTCTCGAGCTTAAAGAGCACCAGATTCCCTCCCCTCCTAGCTTATGGGGTGGGTAGGGACTGCTTGGAACTATTTATCCAAAATGCCTAGAACTCAGAACCCCAATTTAAAGATTTAGTTCAACAAATAATTTCATTTGGGTCCCATAAACTGGGTGAGCAATGAAGAACACTCTTCTAAAACCATGAATGAATTCAAGCGGGCAACAGGCAGCTGTGTGGTCTCAGCTTAAAAGGATCGCATCCCGGGTCTCATAGGATTCCTTCCGCTGTTATATAATAGCAGCAAAGCAGCTCGTCCGGTAGGTGACCCTGTCGTACTGCTCTTGTAAGCTAAATAAAAGGGATGGATATGGTGCTTTAAAACTTCGAAAGCGCTCAGCAGATGTGAGCTTGTTGTCACATTCACAACATCCCCACACAGTAGGTCCATGCTGTTATCATCCTTAAACAGGAGCATGGAGGCTAGGGGAGAGGGGTTTGATAGGCGGCTTAGTGATTTCTGACGGCAGAGATGAGCTTTGAATCGGAGACCGCCTAAGTTGCAGCTCCCGCTCTTAACCACTGTGTCATGCCACTTCTAAACCAAATGGGAGAGCCTATGATGTGACCCCTGACTCTTGCCTCCTTACTCTCCAGCATCTGCCCCATTGCTTTAGTTCACATTGCAAGCTCCTCGGGGCAGGGACCTTTTGTTGTTGTTGTTGCTTATGTGCCGCTAGATGGTGTTGTATACACAGATGTTGCTGCGTAAATAAAGCAGAATGATAATAAATGTGACACACTACCCTGAGGTACAAAATGATACTTCCGTTCATGGATGACACTCAGGTCTTGACCTTCAAGTATGTTTGAAGGAGCAGGTTGCAATTCTGTAGCAGAAAATGCCCCCAACTTAGCTGGGGAAGTGGGGTGTTCAGTGATGCTCACCATTGCCTCTAGCCCAGAGCTAGTGGAAACACCACGCTTGGGACGTTTTGTGGTCACCCTTTGATTGTCGCTACCCTGCACGTGTTCCATGCTATAACAAATAAAACTCCTGTACTGGATTACAGACTTGTATACATAGCCAGCGTGGTGTAGTGGTTAAGAGCGGTGGTTTGGAGCAGTGGAATCTGATCCGGAGAACCAGGTTTGATTCCCCACTCCCCCACATGAGCAGCGGGCGCTAATCTGGTAAATTGGGTTGGTTTCCCCACTCCTACACAGGAAGCCAGCTGGGTGACCTTGGGCTAGTCACAGCTCTATTAGAGCTCTCTCAGCCCCACCTACCTCACAGGGTGTCTGTTGTGGGGAGGGGAAGGGAAGGTGATTGTAGGCCGGTTTGAGTCTCCCTTAAGTGGTAGAGAAAGTCGGCATATAAAAACCAACTCTTCTTCTTGCTGTGCAAATTGAGCATGTTTGCATAACAGCTCTCAGTTTGTATAATTTATTTTGGTCTGCCTAGTTACAGGAAAGTGCAAAGAATAGTGCAAGGGACAGAAACCATCACCATCACTCTTATTCCTCCTCTCCTTTTGCTGCTGTACATTCAGAAACATTGCCCATACACTTTCAAGGTATATCTTCATATGTCAGAAGGAACAGAAACTCGCTTTAAAAAATGCATGTCAGAGATTCTAAGGCCTTTTATGCAGGGATGTTTCCCCGCGGTCGCTCCCGCCGACTGCTTCGGGGCTTCCTTTTAATTCTGCATGCCTTTTCCACCCATCAGAGGTCACCTCGTTCTCCCTGCACGTTTTGCCCATGTCTTCCAGATTCAGGCTCAACAGCATCTGGAAAACATGGGGAAAACGTGCAGGGAGAACGAGGTGACCTCTGACAGACAGAAAAGGCATCGCAGAATCAAAAGGAAGTCCTGAAGCAGTCGGCAGGGGTGACCGCGGGGTAACGTCCCTGCATAAAAGGCCTAAGGATGCTGGATATTGTGCAACCTGTGCTTTTAGAACATAAGACAGGCCCTGCTGGATCAGACCAAGGCCCATCAAGAGCAGCAGTCTGTTCACACAGTGGCCAACCAGGTGCCTCTAGGAAACCCACCAACAAGACGGCTGCAGCAGCACCATCCTGCCTGTGTTTCACAGCACCTAACAGAATAGGCATACTCCTCTGATACTGGAGATAATAGGTGTACATCATGACTAGTATCTTTCATCGTCTTCATTTTCTTTCATCTTTGTGGATGGCTCAGTCCTGCTGTTATTCTTTCTTCTCCATCATGGACCAGGGTGTTATTGTGGTGGAAACATCACTTCTCTTCTCATTATTGTAGTAGTCAACGTGCCTGACATTTTACAGAGTACAAGAAAACAAGCTTCTGCCCTGAGGTGCTTACAATCTGAAAACTGGTGTTGAAGAGACAACAGCAAAAAGAGAGGTTGGGATAATCAGGGGAAGAATCTGCATGTGGAAGTGGGAGGTTAAGGGTTTAAGTCAAAGTTAGTGTGACAGTGGTTACATTGTTGGACTCAGATCTGGGAGACCCAGGTTCAAATCCCCAATCTGTCAGGGAAGCTTGCTGGGTGGCCTTGCGCCAGTCGCACCCTCCCAGCCTAACCTACCTCACAGAATTGTTGTGAGGATAAAATGGAGGAGAGGAGAACACTGTAAGCTGCTTTGGGTCTCTGCTGGGGAGAAAGGCAGGGTATAAATGAAGCAAAGCAAATCAAATCCATGAGAAAAGATAGGTTTCAAGGAGAGAGTTGGCACAAGTATGAAAGTTTACATACAAAATAATATTGCATGAAATAAATATATCACTCCCTGAATAAAAACAGCTAATGACACTTTCTAAGACGTGGATACTGTGTTATCTGCTATTCATGTAGATCGGTGAATTGCTTGAGAGATGTGGCAACTTTTCTCTTTATAGTGTCAAGGAAAAAATTAATCTTCATTCCCCTTTTATAAAGTGTGACATGGCAGATGAATAGCTAATGACTGTTAAATCTGGGGAAGGAAAGATTACATAGGTATTCTGGGAGGCAGTTCCCAACATGTGGGTAAGAAAGCATGTCAGATTTTGATGAGGGAGCGCAAGAACTTTGGATGGCTGGGAGCACGGGAACAGCTGGATGAGTGAATCCCAAGGGGAGGAGTGGATCAGGATTGGAGACTGAAATAGTTAATGGGGAAAGGCCATGAAGACCCTCAATGGTTAGGGTTGCCAACCTCCAGGTACTAGCTGGAAATCTCCTGCTATTACAACTGACCTCCAGCCGATAGAGACCAGTTCACCTGGAGAAAATGGCCACTTTGGCAATTGGACACATGAACACATGAAGCTGCCTTATACTGAATCAGACCCTTGGTCAGTATTGTCTACTCAGACTGGCAGCGGCTCGCCAGGATCTCAGGCAGATCCCTTTCACATCACCTACTTGCCTAGTCCCTTTAACTGGAGATGCCGGAGACTGAACCTTCTGCATGCCAAGCAGATGCTCTACCACTGAGCTATGGCCCTTCCCCAGTGGACTCAATGTCATTGTAGTCCCTCCCCTCCCTAAACCCCACCCTCCTCAGGTTCCTCCCCAAAAACCTCCCACTGGTGGCGAAGAGGGACCTGGCAACCCTATCAATGGTATGCATGAGACATTTGTGCTGGATCCAGGATGGCTCAAGAAGCCAGTGTAAAGAGTCCAGGAGGGACGTTGTGTGTTATGCAGATGGTCAAGACAGTGAATCTTTGTAGAGTCTGCAATTCTGTTGACAATATTGATCACTGAGGATTGCAACATCTGTGCCATGTCCTAATAATCTTGGAGCGTTTGCCACAGTAGGAACACATTGTTTCCTTCTGCCAAGTCTCTAGTCCTCTAGGTTGCTAGAGTATCTGAGTCTACGAGTCAGGGTTGTATACCGCCCCCCCCCATAACCTGAGCTGTTAACAGGGGTCTGCAGGTTAGAAGCAATTAGTGATTGTTTCATGTGCACTTCAGTCCCCCCCTCCCCATGTTTACAATCCCTCCTTTCTATTAGTGTTGTTTAATGCCTGTATTTATGAGACGCATTTAGGCCGAGGGCCAAAGCCGAAGTGCCATGCAAAATGGACGACCCTTCCTTTCAGGATGTCACTGGGAGCAACAAGTTCTCTCGGTGTTAATTTTTATTACTCGAAGGCAGCCGTAAATTGGCTCTGAATTGCTGTAGGGATTGTAATTAAATAGTTAGTCTTTCACCTCCAAAAAAGAAGCAATCTTTCACGCTCTTACTTTTACTTATCTCAAATCAGCTGCTGTCAGCCTCAGCTGGGGTAGTGGAAAGATTTATAGACCTTGGGGGTAAGTATTGACCATTGGGAAGCCTGCTTTAATGTTCACCTTGAAGGACGATAAATTGCGCTATTGATTAAAGCTGAATGCCGATGGCTGTATTGTTGTAAACATTTTAATAAAATTATCTCCATAAAATATTCTGCCTCTGAAGTTGGGTCCGCAGCTAGTCCGCGGCAGTCATAGATCAGCTGTTATCATTGCAGACACTGATGAGTCGCGCCACCTTTCTGTATGCCCTCTAGATAGGGCCAGATCTGACCATTTTCACTGTACCCCCAATAAAAAAGGGACGGCTTAGGAGTAGGGGACATCGGAGGGGTTTGTATGGCATGCTGTTACGCATGTGCAGTTGGACTTGAAGAGCATGAATTGTGTCCCACGATGCAGTGAATTGTGTCCCACGAGAGGGGCCATGGCTCAGCAGTAGAGCCTCTGCTTTGCACGCCGAAGGTCCCAGGTTCAATCCCTGGCATTTCCAGTTAAAGGGACCAGGCAAGTAGGTGATGTGAAAGACCACTGCCTGAGACTCTGGAGAGCCGCTCCCAGTCTGAATAGACAATACTGACTTTGATGGGCCAAGAGTCTGATTCAGTATAAGGCAGCTTCATGTGTCTCATGAAAGTTGCACAAATTGGACCAACCCTGGGGGGGAAATCGATCATATTTCCCCCTTCCCTTTCAAGGGATGTTCTTCATCATGTGGAAAGAAAGATTGTGTAGATTGGGTTTTCACAAATCGTGGTCAGATGTTACAGTCATGTGTATTGGGAGCCTGACAGCCATGTGTGAAAGGAATACACATGCTACCTGCAGTGCTCCTGAAATGTGTGGTTGCCATGTTGTGTGAAGGGGGGCAGCACATACATGTGTCATCTCCGTAGAGCCTTGGTATATGTGAATGTGGGCTCTGAAGAAGAAAAAAACAGTCTGTGTGTATTGAAGCTATGGGCTATGCATAATAGATATCTGTTTTGCTCCTCTTTGCACACCATGGCGGCCATGTGGGAACATAACAACCGTTAACCACAGTGGGTAGGCCCCTGGTACGTGTGATTGTAATGTCTGAAAACAACTGTAAGCATGCATATAACCTGACCAGGTGGTGACATGTAGGACTGACAGTGCAATCCTATGCAGAATTTCTCCAAGCTAAGCCCAATGAAATGAATGGGCTTAGACTGAAGTAACTCTCCTTAGGTTTGCACTGTGACTGAGCCATTACTGATCAAACAACAAAGGTAGAACTTTTCCTGTAGCTTCAAATACAGTTCTTTCCACCGGAGTCACAATCAGCTCAGCTGGCAGTTGTTAAGCACAGGCTTCTTTAATTATGTGCAGCCTAGATAGGCTGTATGTGTTTTGTATGGAGGTCAGACTCTATTCTTATCCTTCATACATATTTATTTTAGTTATTTTTATTTTACAAAGTTTCCACCCCACCTTTCTGCCAACAAGGGCCAAGAAGGCGGCTGACAAACTAAAGCATCTATAGTAAAATCACATTTTAAAACCATAAACCCCCTCCCGAAGATGCACATAATTGAAACAATGAAAAACAGAGCTAAAATGCATACAAAGACATAAAAACAACAATTAAAACATGCAGCGGGAAGAGTGATCACTGAGGGAATACCTAATGATGAAGAAGAAGAGTTGGTTTTTGTATGCCGACTTTCTCTGCCACTTAAGGGAGAATCAAACCGGCTTATAATCACCTTCCCTTCCCCTCCCCACAACAGACACCCTGTGAGGTAGGTGAGGCTGAGAGAGAATGACTGGCCCAAGGTCACCCAGCTGGCTTCGTGTGTAGGAGCTGGGAAACCAACCCAGTTCACCAGTTCACACATAATGCTGCATTATGTGATGTACTTTGCTGACATCTTTTTGTAACCTGATTTATGCTTACCCTACGTGGGATGGTATCAAGTTTGTGTATGACAGCACACTTTTTGGAAGCAATATTTGAAGGACTGAAGAAGGATTCCATATTATTGTGAATCTGAAACGGCCGTATCCTATGGAAGATTGTGGCTTCTTATGAAATTCTGTACTCAGAAACTGGATTGCTACTGTTACTCCGTTGAGACTCCTGAAAATTATTGTGGCTCCTTGCTGTATATATTGTACATATTGATTGTTAGTTTGTTGTGTGGTTACCTTGTTGAGTACAATATTGTACATGTTTTCACTTCAGTAGTTTATATAAATTGCACCTTTTGTACATGACTGTTGCCCCTGTACTGTTTTCCTAACCTATTTGGTATTAGTATATAGGTGCCTTTTTCTTCTCCAGTACCTGGAGGATGGCAACCCTACTCTGACACGTCCTTTGGGAAACTCCTTTGTCACCTGCTCGAAGTACCGCAGTGGCCGCCGCCAGTCCCCTTCCTTTGCCCCTTTGTGCCGATCTGATCTTTCCTTGCACCCATATGACAGTGTTGCGAGTTTTGGGCAGGACTGCTGGACGTCTGACACCCCCCTCCCTTTCTGACAGATGAGCTCCCATCAGCCAGGGGGGCTTTGCGAAGCAAGACAGCGTCCTCCAACTTGTAGATGGCAATCTCTGTAATGTACCCGCTCTGGCTTATCTCCGCTGCTCCGCGGGAGATGCATCGCTCTGTTATTTATACCTTTCTCTTCTGGGCCCGTTCCTGCCGCCGTCGCTGCCTCCCGCCCGCTTCTGGAAAGGACACGGGGCCCTGAATGACATGATGCCAGTGCTATTAACAAACTCTGTGGGATTCCTTTGAGTGGTGTTAGTAATATAGGTTTCATGCCTGCCTCATTATCCTTTCTTGATTCTGGCACCCCTGGGATCCTTTAACTGGAGACGCTGGGCAGGGAACCTGGGGGTTGATTCATGCAAAATAGGCTCTGCGCTACCCAGTGAGCCAGAGAGAATTGACGTGCAAGGCGTCTGGGATCGGAAGCACATGCAGGGACCTTAACTGCACCCATGATCTCATGTCTCAGAAACACAAATGAAGGCAATTGGGTGGGGGGGGGACACCTCACAACAACCATAAAACGAAAGCTCGTATTATTTCAGCAGTTCATTGAAAAAATCTCTCTCTGTGAGACGAATGTGGGCTGATGTTATCAGACAGGACCCCATTGAATCTGATTGTGGGTACATCTAGGCTCTGACCTTCCGGATGTTTCTAGGAAACCGAAAAGCTGCACAGTAGTCCTCCCCACCCCCAGTAAGTAGAAGAAGAAAAGTTGGTTTTATATGCCGACTTTCTCTACCACTTAAGGGAGACTCAAACCGGTTTACAAACACCTTCTCTTCCCCTCCCCACAACAGACACCCTGTGAGGTAGGCGGAGCTAAGAGAGCTCTAAGAGAGCCGTGACTAGCCCAAGGTCACCCAGCTGGCTTTGTGTGTAGGAGTGGGGAAACAAATCCAGTTCACCAGATTAGCCTCCACTGCTCATGTGGAGGAGTGGGGAATCGAACCTGGTTCTCCAGATCAGACTCCACCGCTCCAAACCTGCACGAACTCATGAAACTACCTTATGATGAGCCAGACCACTGGTCTGTCAAGCTCAGCACTGTCTGCTCTGGTTGGCAGCCGCTCTCCAGGGCAAAGGTCTTTTGCGTCCCTTATGACCTGACCCTTTTAACCGGAGCAGCCTGGGATTGAACCTGCGGCCTTCTGCGTGCAAAGAAGATGCAGTTCCACTCAGCACATACATTCTTCTGGGGAAACCGGGATATCCAGGCATTCTGTGTTAGGTCAGCCACTCTTCCAGTATAGGATCAAACATATTGGTCATTTATGCACGGGAGTTTTACCTGAGGTTCGTTGCTGGCTGGACCCACACTTTCCTGTTGGGAGTCTATGCACCGGTGGTCTCCAAGATCAAATCAAGTCCCGCCGCTTTAAATGCTGCTTTGTAATTGGCTTACTTCGCAGTGAGTGAAAATCCCGCTCCCAATCCCAATTGCCTTATAAAAAAGCATTTTAAGAACAAAAAATAGAGTAATCTGAAAGGAAGGGGGAGGGAGATACCAAGCCTCAGCTTTAAAAAGCCTTTCTTCTGCTCAGAAAGAACTCCCAGGAAGCAGGAAGCATTTGAATCCCCACCTCTTTACATGCTGCTTTGTAATTGGCTGTGAGAGAAACCAAGCTTGCGTGTCCTGCATTTTGCCTTATGCATGGGGATTTCACCCGGGCTGAGCTCAGGGAAGATGGAAGAGTCGGGTTAACAGAGGAATGAGAAGACCCGGACATTGTGAGGGCTGGCAGCGAGGAACAACTGAGACAGACTGGGGGCAAATGTGAGTGAAAGTACCCATGCATAAATTACCATTATAGTTATTCCAGGATAAATAAATCCACATCTTATCCAGTGCTGATTTTCCTGCATGGGAATTAGGTGCTGGGAGTGATCTTGAAAAAATGCACTAGCCCCAAAGCCTTTTGCTGGCATTTCCCACTTGCTCCCTTTTAAAATAGTGTATTTTCAGAGTAATACAACCTTCAACATTTTACCGATCAAGATAAAAAAATATGCTTGTAAGCTGTAACATCCCCGTTTTAACACCAAGGGTCACCACCCCTCCATCCCCACGATTACTCGGGGCCGGACTATTCTACTCTGTCTTCTGTATTGATTTACTTTGCAAAAATCTGTCATCCTTTGATATGAAAGGCAAGGTTTTGGTTCAAGATCTATTTGTAAAACATAACTGCCCTCCAACACAGAAGTCGAAATGTACAGGCTGTGCATTGTGCGCTGCCTTAACAACATTCATGCACAGAAGAGACAAGATGTCTCTACCCCTTCAGAGATTTCACTTCTAGATACCCTGGAGAGGGAGATGAACCTCGAAGGAGAACGCTTTCAACAGCCCACCCCCTCACTCTTTTAACATGGCATCTCCAACAGGCAAAAACAGAATGTAATTTACTAGTGACTGGGACAAGGGAATAGACACATTCCCAAGTAGGTCAGGAAAGGCAGAAGAAGAAGAACAGGGAGAGATCTCCAGCCACCACCTGGAGGTTGGCAAGCCTAAATCTAGGGGTCACTGGGGAAGTGAGGAGGAGGTAGCTGTGAATTTCCTGCATTGTGCAGGGGATTGGACTAGAAGGCCCTGGTGGTCCCTTCCTTCCATCACTATGATTCTAGGTACCATATGGGGCTAAGCCCCCGTAGTTTCAAAAGGGCCAACCTGCCCCAGGAGGGTTTCAGAAGACCTAAATAGCAATCCATTGCTGGGCAGATGAAAGGAGGAGGGAATCAAACCCAGCTCTCCAGATTAGAGCCCGCCGCTCATGTGGAGGAGTGGGGAATCAAACCCGGTTCTCCATATCAGAGCCCACCGCTCCAAACCGCTTCTCTTAACCACTACATGACGCTGGTATGTACTGATGCTTGTCTTTCTGGCGCAAGGGGCTGGAGTATGTGGGGGGAGGGAGGGGAGAGGCCTCCTGCTGATTTACTTAAGATCTCTGCGAATTGCTCCGCTGCAGCCACTCCCGTTTTGCCTGGCTTCTCGGCCTGACAGAGCCAGTTATCATCTGCTCTCTGGGAAGGCAGCGCTGCTCTCGCCAGCTGTTGGCGGTGCGCGGCAACCGCATGGCCTCCTCTCTCCCAGAATGCACCCAGGCTGGCTTCTGGACCTGCCAGGTCCCTCTGAGTGGGCTGATAAAATTCGGAAGGGAACAAGAGCCCCCAGGAGGAACTGATGGAGGGCCTGGGAGAAGAAATGGGCTGGGGTGTGTGTGTGAGAGATGCGTGTCACAAGCTGCCGATCCTCAGCATTGCTGTCACCGAGGGCTAAGCTGAGTCTTCAGTCACAAGAGCTGGGAGTCATCCCAAATTGTTTCTGTGTTTTACAAAAATTATGCGCCAGACCAGATCTTAGGGAATGAGATTAGTCAGATTCTCTCTGTTTTCAAGCTTCATACCTTCGAGAACTTTTTCCATGCTGCAGCTTTGATAGCCCCAACAAGGGGCTTTCAGAGACAGTAAGAAGTACAGGTGGTTTGCTGTTGCCTTCCTCTGCAGAGTCTGCCTTGGTGGTCCCCCATCCAAGTACTGACCCTGCCTAGCTTCCAACTTATGGCGACCCCAGCAAAGGGTTTTTAAGGCAAGTGAGAAGCAGAGGTGGTTTGCCATTGTCTTCCTTGGTGGTCTCCCTTCCAAGTACTGACCCTGCTTAGCTTCTGAGATCAGATGAGATTGGACTGTTCTGTACAGCCTTCCTTCCCTTTTTGCATTAGCCCCGTCTCTGTGTTTCTTAGCACACTTAACACTCCGTAGATAACAGGAAGCAGGATTGCATCTACTGGCAAATGAACAGTGAGGGGCAGAGCTTTTTTTTTAAAAGGAACATTTGGAACTGCATCATGGCATGTGATTGCTACTCACACACACAGTGCAAAATCTTACAACATACCTGGGTATTCTCCTGGTACGCACACAAATGTTTTGTAACTTACTGTGAAATCCTGAGACATTTAGAAGCCTACATAGTGTGGGAGAAAATCATCACCACTGGGACAGGCAACACTCATGCAGAATACTTAATCTTTTGATCTGCACTGTGAAGGAACAGATTTGCAAACCCCCCTTCCTTCAGGTATAAAAAACCCACTGCCATCCAGTACCATAGTTTTAGAATTCATTCAGCACTCCCTTGTAGTTGTGTGTTGCAGGAGACAACTAGTGGTGGTGGTGGCAGCCAAGATGTCCTTCAGAGAAGGTTGTCAACCATTACTGATCTTCTCACTGAGGAAACCTCAGTAAGATTTCAAGTAACCCCAGGGATTCCCCAGAACAAAACATGAAATCCACTATACTAGGAGGTATATGATTTTAGTATCTTATGCATATTTATCTGGTCACTTGGATAAGGCTTCTTCTGGAAGATGCTCAATAGGTGCCACCAAAGTTCATATCTAAAGCCAACAAATACGAGTTTTGGTGGCTTTTCTAGGAAGCATCTGTACAATCTCCCTTTAAGAGAAGACACTCTCCCAGGAAGGCTTAGCAACATACTCTTTCACACAGTGACCAAATAGTTGCCATGGAGGGCCAACAAACAAGACATAGGGATCAAGGCCTTCCTCAGATGCTGCCTCTTAGCCCTGGTATTCAGAGAAGAAGAAGAGTTGGTTTTTATATGCCAACTTTCTCTACCACTTAAGGAAGAATCAAACCAGCTTACATTCTCCTTCCCTTCCCCTCCCCACAACAGACACCTTGTGAGATAGGTGGGGATGAAAGAGTTCAGAGAGAACTGTGACTAGCCCAAGGTCACCCATTTGGCTTCATGTGTAGGAGTGGGGAAACCAACCCGGTTCACCAGATTAGCCTCTGCTGCTCATGTGGAGGAGTGGGGAATCAAACCCCGTTCTCCAGTTTAGAGCCACCGCTCCCAACCACTGCTCTTAACCACTACACTACGCTGCCTGTGCATATAGGGGAACCTAGTAGTCTTCATGGCTAGTAGCTATTGATGGACCACTCCTCCATGAATCTGTCTAACCACCTTTTAAAGCAACCTGTGCTGTGGCCTTTGCTATGTCCACTAGTGGCAAGCTAAGCAGTGTAATTACTCATTGAGTAAAGAAGTATTTTCCTTTTGTCTGTCCTGAATCTGTTGCCCATCTTCATTGGGTGCCCCCCCCCTCCAGTTCCGGTATAATGGAGGCTTCTCACGGTTTCAGTATAGTGTATCCTGAGAGCAGGTTCGAATTGGGAGACATTCAACATTCTCCTGTGCCGTAGGTAGGATAGGAGGATAACGGATGAGCACCGCTGAGTAAGCCACCTCAATCAACCCACACGGTTTCCCCAGCTAATGAGTGCTTTTGGGGTTTTTTTTGGCTTTAAGAAGCTGCATTTAATTAGAAGAGGTCTGAGTGATTAACAAAATGAATTCCCGTGGAGAAACGAGGTGGTTTCCCAGCATGGCCTCTGGAGGCTGTTGCGTGAAAGAACTGGATTCCCTTCGGGGAGACTTGATTAAGGTGCTATCAAGGAACGGGTCTCGTTATTCCCAGAAGCTGGAGATGCAGGTTTCATAGCCAGCCAATGTGATTAGTAGAGGTGTTAACATCTTGCTTCTCTGGTTTTCTCTCTCTTTCTCTGGCACATAACACACGCGTTTCTGGAAAACTAATTCGTATTGGTTTCGTTAACCCTGTGAAGCAACTACGTGTGGGCTCCTTGGGGTAGTTTGCTTAGTGTAATTTAGAGTCAAACCTGATGTGATTCTAAACATGTGACTAAGCAGCAGCCCAGCGTCTCGTTCTCCCACCTTAACGTCTAACAGCACGGCACTTGCAAAGTCCCATGTTTTCCCACCCCCACCCCCCCCAGCAACCAATTGGGATGGGGAGGGAAGATATATGAGTACCTACTGTTCTGGGCGAGACAGGTTTGCCAAGTCCAGCTTGGGAAATTGCTGGCGATTTGGGGGCGATACCTGGGTAGACTGGAGTTTGGGGAGAGGGGTCAGCAAGGATGTGATATCATTCAAGGCTTTCCCTAGGTTTCTCCTAGACTCTGTGGTGTGCCGTAATGCATCACTACAAAGCTGCCATTTCCTCCAGGAGTACTGATCTCTGAGGAGGGGAGGGAGGTCAGCATGGATAAGTTGTCTTCCTAGCACTTCTGTTTCTCCTAGACTCTATGGTATAATCTGCTATTTCCTCCAGGAGAACTGCTCTCGGTAGTATCCGGCTCTGGAACAGTGTCAAGGGCCTGTAATAGAACATAAGATGAATGGAAGCTGTGAGCTACAAGATGTTATTTAGCACATGTTTAAGAAGAGGTTGGATGGCCATCTGTCAGCAATGCTGATTCTGTGACGTTAGGCAGATGATGAGAGGGAGGGCATCTTGGCCATCTTCTGGTCACTAGGGGTGTGGAGGGGGGAGGTAGTTGTGAATTTCCTGCATTGTTCAGGGGGTTGGACTTGATGGCCCTGGTGGTCCCTTCCAACTCTATGATTCTATGATTCTACATGTGTGTTAATGAGGCATAAGAAACTGATAAAGTCACATGACGAAACGGAACATTTCTTCTATTAGACTGTCTTTTCGTCTTTGCTGGGTCTTCATAAGATGTGTTTATTATAAGAATATTTGACATCATTTATGTTATTACGTTTCTCACAGCTCTTTGTGATTGCTGAATCTTGGCTTTGTGTACTTACCTGTGTGTTCTTATACCTGAGAATCTGAGATGTTCCATGTGCACATATAATTGGTGTTATTACACATCATTAGTTTACCATATATTGTGGTCAGTCTATGTTATTTGTTTCCCTGCCAAAATTCAGGAATGGCTCGGCTTGGAAGTGGTGCAGATTGGTTAGGACAGTGTTATCTGCTCTCTTGGTGGGTTCATGTTCACTGAGCCCCCATGACCCTATGCAGGCTTTTAACACCAAAATCACTCCTTCTCCACGGCTAACTGCACTAAAATATGGCTCTTGCTTCATTTTGAAGCTTCATTTTTGCATCACTAGCAACCTCTTGGCATCAATGAAAGTGGAGCAAACTTGTTGCAGGAAATGTTATATGTCGTAAATCAAAGCGAAGTTTAGTTAGTAACTGAAAATTCGTGCAAAGACAGGTGGAGGAAGCCACAGTTTGAAAAACGTGACACTACCAAATCTTTATAAGCCTTCACTCTAATACCAATTAAAAATGACATGCGTAAATGCTCAATGTCTATTCCGGTACTATTTTTTTTTTATGATTAGGCTTGTAAGTCAGAATCTATACCATTTCATCAGGCAGCTGGTAGATCTGTGAGTCATCTCCTTTGGCAAACTGCTTGTGTAGAAAACCCAGAGAGTTTCTAGGAGAGAGTTCTCATGTCCCTTTGAATGGGGTTGCCAAGCTATGGCTCAGAGAACAAAACTTTGCCTTTAAATGCACCGATAAAGCAAGACATGAAGTGTTGCAACTTAGGGTACTAACCTCCAGGTACTAGCTGGAGATCTCCCAATATTACAACTGATCTCCAGCTGATAGAGGTCAGCTCCCCTGGAGAAAATGGTCGCTTTGGCAATTGGACTCTATGGCACTGATGTCCCTCCCCTCCCCAAACCCCAACCCCCTCAGGCTCCGCCCCAAAAACCTCCCGCCAGTGGCGAAGAGGGATCTGGCAACCCTATGGCAACTTCTCCCGCTTGTTTTGCCCACCAGGCCTTCCATTTTGTGACTGATCTCTTGCTGGGTTAGATCCATTTCCCTGAAAGGCTAGTTTTGTATATGCGAGGAGACTAATTAACGATGGGTGAACTTCTCTTAGCTTGATTCACAACTGGCTTAGCTGTTCCGAGCTTTTACATTAACTTATCTGTCTCCCGAAATTCTCTCACGGCTCACTGTCATTTTACTCCTTGAGAATTGTAATTCCCAGCCTAGCCGTAATGGAGAACCACTGGGAGTACTCCCCGCTTATAAAGGGGACCGCCCCATAATAAAAACAGACAAGCTTTTAGACCTGGATAGAGACCACAACCGCATTCAATAGTAGAAAGTGAACATTAAATAACTTTTGTGTGTGTGTGTGTGCAAGTATCTACAGAGCAGCCTGTTGCATTTGCAAAATCTAATGTTACGTTCCAAGCCAGAGAAGATCTTCTCAGGGAATTGAGTCTCAATTCATAATACAACCAAATGTTACATGTGGGACATATTCATATTCTAAACCGGGTAATTATTTTGGCAACGTCTCTATTTTCATAGGGGAGGGATGGAGTATACAAACATGAGGTTCCTCAACCTGGAATCCCAAATGGTACAATCCAGCAAAGAGTAAATGACTGTTCAAAACCATCCTGGTGTGACAGCAAATTTTTTTTTTTTTGCAGTGTGAATCATTGCATATAGATACACATACACACACACACATACACACACACACCAAACCAGCAGCAGGAGAGAAGAGGTGGAATTTCATTTACTTAGGTGAATCAATAGCTCTTTTGTGCAATTAGCCTATGAATGGGGAATGTGTATTTGATGAAAACTGACTCTTGCCTGTTCAGTTTCCCAGCCTATGTTATATTACTATTATTATTAATAGTAATAATAACCTGAGCTGGCTGTGCCGGCTTCCGCAGCCCTGAGGAATGAGTGATCTTAATATTAATTCCTGCAGTATTTCAACCCCTAATTGTGCCCTTATAGAGGTATCCTTTTGAAAGTTCACAAAAGCTCTTCCGACAAGGAGAAATTGAACAAGGCCCGATTGTGACAGCAGGGAAGCTCTCAGGAGTGTCTGGCAAGGAGCAGCCATTAAAGTCTCTAACACGATGCTTTGCCTGCAGTGGTAAGAGAGGCGTCTTTGGAAAACGGGGAAGCGTGGCTTGCTTTGTCTCGGCAGATACACAATGCATCATAGGCACATTCTACCCTGCTGATGAGCATGACAGGAAAGACATAGGGGCAGCGTTGCCAAATTCACACATAAAGGCCGTTTATGCTTGGTAATTAGCGGTGCGTTCCAGGCTGAAGTGCCCTGCATATATTTTTTTAATTTCTTCACACTGAAGAAGCCGGCACATACCTTAAGAGCCCCTTTAACATGACCTTTTGTATTTGCTCTGCCCCCGCATCAAAGCATTCACTGAAGGAAACATGCAGAATCACAGCTGTGGCTTAGCTATGCAAACAACCATTGCTAATGGCTATGCAAATGAAGGAGCAGGTGAGTGGGGGCGAAATTTGTTTGACTTTCTCCTCTTGCATTGGGACCGTGAATAGTCATTTTAAAGGTCGGATTTAAAAAATTAGCATTGAATGAGGAGCAGAATCAAACATGCATAAATGGCCAAAGATTCCTAAGCAATGGGTGTTAAGTCTCTGTTAGTCTCCAGACTAATAGAGACTACAGTCCACAATAGCCATGCAGATTAGCTTTGGATTTCACACATTAACAGATCACTTTGGGATACAATGGTTCCATATTAACATACCACACCCTCATTAGCACATTATCTTGATACTTACAGGACAATGGTTAGCCCATTACCTTTGTTACTTTTTGCAGGACAATGATTCAGCTTAAACCCAACCCCTTTCTGACTATATATTACTCTTCCTACACACTTGACACTGAGAGACACTGTCCTTCAGTGTTACTCCTCTGAAGATGCCTGCCACAGCTGCTGGCGAAATGTCAGGAAAGAAAATACCAAGACCACGGTCACACAGCCCGGATAACCTACAAGAACCAATGAACTCTGACCGTGAAAGCCTTCGACAATACCTCTTTACAATGTCCAAATTTCCCAGCAGATGTTGAAGTTCTACATTTCTTGGTCTTCTTTCCCAAGCATAATTAGTGGTATTGGGAATCCTCCATACTGTTCCCCCCTTTAAATGACGGAGCATCATGTATGCATAGTCTGCTGCACCTTTCAGATCCTTCTGTGCATCTTTGTCCGCCCTCCCTTCACATAAAGATGTCTGTGTATAGTGATAGAAAGCAGCTAATCAATCTGCTGCATCAAGGTTCTTTTTGTGTGGTGTTTTCTAATGTCCAGGAACACGTGTGACCCTCAGTAAAACACTGTACACACACAAAAACTTGATGCTGTCACATGTCAAATCTAATAAAGATTTTTTTTTAAAGAGAACCAACATGGCGTAGTGGTTAAGAGCAGTGGTTTGGAGCAGTGGACTCTGATCTGGAGAACTGGGTTGGTTTCCCCACTCCTACACATGAAGCCAGTTGGTGACCTTGGGCTAGTCACAGCTCTTAGAGCTCTCTCAGCCTCACCTACCTTACAGGGTGTCTGTTGTAGGGTGGGGAAGGTGATTGTAAGACAGTTTGATTCTTACTTAAGTGGTAAAGAATGTCAGCATATAAAAACCAACTCTGCTTCTTCTTCTTCTTCTTCTTCTTCTTCTTCTTCTTCTTCTTCTTCTTCTTCTTCTTCTTCTTCTTCTTCTTCTTCTTCTTCATGACTGCATACACACACCAGTCATCTGTGTGGGGGGGGGGTGGGGGAATGCAAATTAATGAAAAGTTAGAGCAAGTGCAAAATCTGCACAGGTTCCAATTCCAGTATTAATTTTAGAAATGCTCCAAGTTAAACCAGAATCCAGGAATAGTAGAACGCAGGGCACAATAAAATTTCAAAACAATAAAGGAATGGGAGTAGAAGGAAAAGGCCTCTTGTCCCTAATTCTAGTGAATAGTTTGAAATGGTGAAGTGTGTAACGCAGTCTATAGATTTTCATTAGGCTGTTGGCAATTACTGTGACTCACCTACCCTGGCAAATTGTTAATGGAAGGTTGAAGACTAATAGAAATTTCTTTTTCCAGGCTGAAATATACCTACACCCGTAGGATTTGCATCCGCACTGTTCATCAATTTAACAGGATGGCGGGGGAGTTGTTGTTTTAAAGTGATACAGCATTCACTACTGTCGCATATGAATACTGTTTCTACATGCATCATATTGCAGGACTACTGGTTAGGCTCCAGGCCAGATTTGGTGTTAAGGTTCTTTTTAAAAAAAATATATTATTTATAGTCCACCTTTCTCACTTGGACTCAAGGCGGCTTACACAGAGGGAGTCAACGTAGTTGTCAGGATCCTTGGCATTAGGTTGTAGAACCCACCAGGAGTCTAAAAACACAACTGAAGCAAAGCATAAGTATTAACATCACACATTAAATAATTCAATATTATATAATAGGGTCCTAGTTTCAGCAAACTATACACAGTTGTAAAGATTGGGTTGCCAGGTCTTCTCAGACTGGCAGGGGCTCTCCAGGGTCTCAGGCACACATACCAAGCTACTGACCAAGGGAGCTTTGACTCTCAAAAGCTTATACCCAGAAAATCTTGCTGGTTTCTAAGGTGCTGTGGGACTCGAATCTGGCTCTTCACCTGCAGACCAACATGGCTACCCTCTGATAGCAACCTACTGTGCTCTTACCAACAGTGGCCATCGTAGAACAGATATAAAATGCCAGGGTATACCGAGCCGCACTTTCACCACCTGTTCAACGTGTCCACTCCACCCTGTCGGCAAACAAATATATCTTCTGTGCTCTCATAGCCCTGGGAGACCTCCGCTGCCACCACCTTGAGTCTGTCCTGTTGCTTTTCGCTGCAGCCTGGACTGTATTTACAGATTGTGTTTACTTAACCCCTGTTCTGTTCCTTGGGTCCAGTCTATTTGTCTCCTCCGTTCCTGGCGGTCACTAATGCATGAGATTTGTCTCAAAGTCTCAACGAGCCTTCCCACTATAAACAGGCAAAAATGCAGAGGCCACAATGCCCCGGCATTTCAGCAATTACTCTCAATCTGCGCCTTCCTCCGTGGACAGATAGAATGGCTAGCAGCTTCCAGCAGGGGAGGCTGCAGCTACGATTCTATTAAATCTCATTTTATAGGGGCAAAGAGGTGTTGGGAAAGATAATATTGTATTCCAGAGGCTGAAAGCTTGCCAATAAATGTTCCTCTTGGAGCCGGAGTCCTGTTTTATTTGGTACCCAGCGCATGTAAACGGTCTCGGCTGGTTTGGGTTTTTTAAAAAGCTTTATGGCTTCAGATTTTATTTTCTGTTCTTGTGTCCATCAAAATACGACTTTAGTTTCAATAGGTTATTTAAAAATGGCAATAACAAAAACATGAGAGGAGATCCTGTTTTTCCTTGAAACCTTCTTGAGGGTTTTTTCCTGAAGGACGGTCGCTAACTAGGAAAGAAGCAGGATGCTGATGCATAGAAGACTGTTGGAGTACAGTCGTAACCTAGCTATTTACTATTGCCTTCCTGAAAATACGGTGTATAACCTGTTACTGGTACAGGTGGCCTCTGACACGAAAACTGTCAAGGAATTTTAGATATATATGTAACTGTGCGCTTTTATACCACCTTTCTCCACAACAGGCAGAGTCAAAGGGGTTTACAGATACATATAAAACACAATATTGTCACCTCAGTGGTGGGCCCAAAAATAAATCTGTCCTGAAATGAGTGACATGTTCCAAATCCAGCCACTCAACCATCCTTTTTAAGGAGAATGGGGACTCCTCTCTTCCCTCACTGCAAGGAGGAGGAGGAGAGTTGGTTTTCTCTACCTTAAGGAGTCTCAAAGCAGTTTACCATTGCCTTCCTTTCCTCTCCCCACAACAGGCACCTTGTGAGGTAGGTGGGGCTGAGAGATTTCTGAGAGAATTGTGACTAGCCCAAGGTTACCCAGCAAACTGCATGTGAAGGAGTGGGGAATTGAACCCAGATTAGATTCCGCCACTCTTAACCACTACACCATGCTGGCTGAAGTAGGGGCCAATTAGCCACAGCCTATGAGACAAGACCATGAGCTCTTTTAGTTTGGGTTGTGGACTCCAGTTTGGGAAATACCTGGAGATTTGATGATGGGGCCTGAGGAGGATGGAGTTTGGGGAAGGGAGGGAGCTCAGCAGTGAATGTAAAGAGTCCACCCTCCAAAGCTGCCATTTTCTCCAGGGGAACTGAGCTCTGTAGTCTGAAGATCAGTTCTAATTCTGGGAGGATTCCAGGCACCACCTGGATGTTGGCAACCCTACTTCTGGGCTTTGCAAAGTACCTAAAAAAGGAAGACCAAATCTTAGCTGTCCCAAATTCCCTTCCCCTTACACCTGTTTTATATTATAAAATAACCACAACAAATGCTCCTGAAAACCTGGACACCGTTGAATTTTGTTCCCACCTTTGGCCTTAATCTCATCCTAGGGCTGCCTTCAGAATTTCCTACCTGCCTGCTTACTAGGGTTGCCAAACTCCAGGGGTGGCTAGTGATCTGGGATTGCAACCTCTCCCCAGCTGACAGAGATCAGTTCACTTGGCGAAAATGGCTGCTTTGAAGGTAGACTCTATGGCATTATACCCCCTTGAAGTCCCTCCCTTCCCCAAAGCCCACCCTGTTGAGGCTCCACTCCCAAAATCTCCAGGTATTTCCAAACCTGCAGCTGGCTACCATGCTGACCTTGGTATCTGGTTTTACTTGTGGAACATGACGATTCCATTTCCTGGTCAGTTCACTTCCCCACTCCTCGGGCAGATAACCAACTGCCTCTGAACCCCCCAAAAACTGACCACTTGGGGACTAATCCCTCACAGACCCTGACTAGATAGATAAATAAATTTTATTTGCGGCTAGTATGCCAGATAAAACAGGTAAAACAGAAATAGACCTTGACTAGTTTTGTGCTCTCAGGCATTTTATGCATGGCTGTTTCCCTCACGGTCACCCCTCCATCGACTTCGGGTCTTTGCTTTGATTATGCATGCCGTTTCCAACTGTCAGAGGTCGCCTCGCTCTCCCCCTGCATCTCCCCGCATTTTGCCCGCATTTTCAAATTCAAGATAAAACAGGTCCCTGAAAATGTGGGCGAAACACAGGGGGAGAGCGAGGCAGAAACGGCACGCATAATCAAGACAAAGACCCAAAGTCGTTGGAGGGGTGACAGCGGGTGAAACGGCCATGCATAGAAGACTTCTGTAACTTTTACGGTTTAGTTTCAGGAGGGCAACCATGTTGGTCTGCAGGAGTAGAACTAGATTCCAGTCTAGTAGCACCTTAGAGGCCAACAAGACTTTCGGGCTATAAGCTTTCGAGAGTCAAAGCCAGCATGGTTTAGTGGTTAAGAGCGGTGCTTTGGAGCGGTGGACCCTGATCTGGAGTACCAGGTTTGATTCCCCACTTCTCTACATGAAGCCAGCTGGGTGACCTTGGGCCAGTCACGCTCTCTCAGCCTCACCTACCTCACAGGGTGTCTGTTGTGGGGAGGGGAAGGGAAGGTGATTGTAAACCAGTTTGATTCTGCCTTAAGTGGTAGAGAAAGTCGACATCTAAAAACCAACTCTTCTTCTTCAGGGGTTTTGTCTCTCGAAAGCTTATATCCCAAAGATCTTGTTTGTCTCTATGGTGCTACTGGGGTTTGAATCTAGCTCTTATACAGTTTAGAATCTCTGCTTTCCCCTTTAATAAGCATGCACTGAGCAGATCCTACCTCTGCCACACTTCAACCACAGCACAGTAGAGCGATGAAAGGAATTACAGGCTAATGAATCCTTCTTCACTGACCTTGACCATGTACCTTTAGCTCTCCCGGCTGGAATCTTCATTCGTTTATGTCAATCACTTGAACTCTCCGAGAACAAAAAGAGACGGGAAACTTTTATTGCTGAACTTTCCCAGTTCTTTATATAATGTAGACTGTGGTATGCTAATGAAACCAAGAGCCTCTCCCTCAGACCGCAGGAGCAAGCCGCAGGCTTCAGAATGAGGGCCAACAGTTGACGGTTTTGGCATTACCAGCAAGAGAGGGACTTGCTAAATTGCCTGTATTCACTTGGGGAAGGGTGGCGGTGGTCATGAGGAGACAAGTGAGTTATTGCTGCCTTTTTCATAAACTGGAGTGGGATTTGCGCATGGACTGCCTCCAGACCGCTGACTGCATATTCACTTTATCAGCAGAGCACAACCGTGCGACTGAGCGGCCGATTCTAGGTCAGACATAAAGGGATTCTTCCCCCATTTTTCTATTTCTGTGCATTCCGGGCAGCTTGTGGAATATAAAACTACAGTTTTTATGCCCCCCCCCCTCTCTCTCTCTCTCTCTCACTCGCTCTCTCCAAAGGATATTGATTTAAGGGTACCGCCTTTGCATTTTCCCCCTTCAGTAATGGTAGGAACTGATGAGCTCAGCATTTTCCCCCCACCGTGAGATATTCCAAAGGGAATTCCATCACTGGACCTTGGAGGCATCCGGACGTTTAACAATTCATCACAGTGCTGTGGAGATGCTGATTATGTCAAGCAGCTCAATTCGGACCCTTCAAAACATCTGGGGGGCTCTATATATAGTGCCTACTGCTGAGGGCCTCTCTCTGAGGCTGCTGTTGCGTATGTGGGAGAGAGAAGAAGGTGTGTGCGTGCGAGAAAGAGTACTAACAGAGCATAAAAGAAATCTGCAAAGCAGAATGAAGTAAAGCTGTAGAAGGCAGTTGGCTGCAGAAGCTCCTGGCATAATTAATTTGTTGGTTATTAAAAGGTAAAAAGATTCTCTGTTGCTGTTTTTGCTGCCACAGACCAGCATAGTTACTCGTTGAGAATTTGAGAAGTATTATGTCTGTTAGTGGAAGTGTAGGAATTAAGGGCAGGCAGGACTCCCCCGAGAATCCTTTTAGCCTCCTCGAACCTCTTTTCTGCTCACTTAGGTCCTCGGGTGTTTCTTCTGAGCAGGAATCTCAAAATGGTGTTCTGAGCAAAACTTCACAGAAATTTAGAGATATGCAAGCCCTCTCCCAGCCTGGTGTAGTGGTTAAGAGCTGTGGTTTAGAGCGGTGGACTCTGATCTGGAGAACCGGGTTTGATTCCCCAGTCCTCCACATGAGCGGCGGAGGCTAATCTGGTGAACTGGATTTGTTTCCCCAGTCCTCCACATGAAGCCAGCTGGGTGACCTTGGGCTAGTCAAGCTTTCTCAGCCCCACCTACCTCACTGTTGTAGAGAGGGGAAGGGAAGGTGATTGTAAGCCGGTTTGTTTCTTCCTTCAGTGGTAGAGAAAGAAATGGGGTATAATGCCATAGAGTCCACCTTCCAAAGTGACCGTTTTCTTTGGGTGAACTGATCTCTGTCACCTGGAGATCAGTTGTAATCCCCGGTGATCTCCAGCCATCACCTGGAGGTTGGCAACCCTAATAAGTCCCATGTTATTCATTGGAACTTACTCCCAGAAAACTGTTTGTCAGATCTCAGCTATAGATACATGGGTTCAAACAAGAGATTCCTAGAAGTTTCTGTTGAATAGTGTGTGTGTGTGTGTCTGGGGAATAGTGCTTAAAAATATTTGATGGCCCACCTGGAAACCTGGCATCTCCACCTAACAAGGAGGCTGGCTATGACCCCTGTGAATTAATTGGTTTGATTCAGCAGGACTCTTCTTATGTTCTTAATTACATAAGACCAAGCCTTATGAGGACAAGCTAAGGGAAGTAGGAATGGTTAGTCTGGAGAAGAGAAGGTTGAGGGGGGACATGATTGCTCTCTCTAAGTATTTGAAGGGTTGTCACTTAGAGGAGGGCAGGGAGCATTTCCTGTTGGCAGCAGAGGATTGGACTTGCAATATTGGTTTAAATTGTGGGAGGAAAGGTACCGGCTGGATATTGGGAGGTGGGATTCCGTAAGAGTTTGACAGTGGAATCAGCTTCCTAGGGAGGTGGTGAGCTCCACCCCCCACCACTGGCAGTCTTTAAGCAAAGGCTGGACAAGCACTTGTCAGGGATGCTCTAGGGCTAGGCTGATCCTGCATTGAGCAGGGGGTTGGACTAGATGCCCTGTATGGCCCCTTCCAACTCTATGATTCTAATTAAAACAGAATACAAAGTTGGCGTTTTATATATGACTCTGATTGCGGGAATTCTGCGGCAACATCCATTAGCTGAAACTGTCCAGGAGAGCTAAATACTGTGTTTTTGTTAGTCCACTTTTTGCAATTGGCCCGCGTTATGCCTACCCATGGCTGTGATGTACCTGTGTGCCATGAGCACACCATCACTTGTAAAGGGACTCCGGCATAATTGCTAACCCTGTAAGATGCTGCATGACTCTTGAGCTTGGGTTGTTACGTGACCCTTGGCCTTGGGTTGTCAAAGGCTTTGGTCTCCAGACAGACTATGTACGTATGCTTGTGCAGGGGAGCCCTAACCAGTTTTATTTCCCCCCTTTCCGTTGTCATCCAATGCTAGAAACAGCTGTCCAGAGCTAATTTATTTCCTAATGCTGCAGCAATGTTAATTTATAAATTACACTGGTAATTCAAGCTATTATTAATTTCAGATGGTGTAGGGCAAGCCTAATTAAAATATGACACCAATTGCCACACATATGTACCAAGGACCACCATTTAAAATTAATAGGAATATTAAGTGTGACTCTGTTCCCGGAGTTGCTTTGCTCAGTAATTGCAACACCCTGTCTGCAACAGATTTGCTAAGAGGAGATGAAATGATTTTAAGAGGGGGGGGGGGAGAAAAAACAAGACAGCTCCATCTGTGTTTTCCTTTTCCCATCACACGTCTCTGAAAGAGCTATTTTCTTTCTTTCTCCCTCCCTCCCTCCCTCCCTCCCTCCCTCCCTCCCTCCCTCCCTTCCTTCCTTCCTTCCCCTTCCTTCCTTCCTTCCTTCCTTCCTTTGTCAAGCTTGAACTTCTAAATTGGAGCAAAGCCAGGAGAGTATAAGGTAGGGTTGCCAGGTCCCTCTTCACCACCGGTGGGAAGTTTGGGGGCGGAGCCTGAGGAGGGGAGGGTTTGGGGAGGGACTTCAATGCCATAGAGTCCAATTGCCAAAGTCGCCATTTTCTCCAGGAAAACTGATCTCTATCAGCTGGAGATAAGTTGTAATAGGAGGAGATCTCCAGCTAGTACCTGGAGGTTGGAGACCCTAGAATAAGGCCGATACATATCTGAAGTGTCAATCCTAAACTCACTTGCTAGTCTTACTAGGTAGTAAGCTCTGTTGAGCTGAATAAGGCTTACTTCTGAGTGCATGTGCTTTGGACAGCATTGTAGCTGTTTTACACTTTTGCGAAGGTGGCTGCTTCCATACTGATGTTTTTCCTCTGGCTTTCTTCCAGCCTGGAGCACAGCACTGTTTGGTTAGCGTCCACATGGTGCCATCCTCTAATTATCCACTTTCCAGGTTTTCCCCATCCTCTGGACACTCTTTCTCAAACCTGGTTTTCTCAAACTGCAATCTTTTCTGAAAGAATGTCCTCGAGTTGTGCTAGTGGGCTGTCGGGAAGAGAAGGTGCATATTTTCCACACTGGTGCTACTTTTCTTCCATCAGTTCTTTGAGGGTGCCATCTCACCTGCCAGGCCACTT
Organism: Euleptes europaea; assembly: GCF_029931775.1. NCBI lineage: Eukaryota > Metazoa > Chordata > Lepidosauria > Squamata > Sphaerodactylidae > Euleptes > Euleptes europaea. The sequence continues at coordinate 10,568,889 of NC_079325.1, read as the reverse complement.
TAGAGCTTCTTGAGGGCTTTTTTTTTTTAAATGGTAATTGCTGAAGCACTATAACACCATAGCACTGTAGCAATTACCATTCTTTAAAGGACTCAAAAAGCCTTCTGGTGGTGCTGTGAGGAAAAGTGCAGGGTAAATGGCAGAGGAAGGTGTTCCGAAGCTCCCACCTGGATGATTCGTTGTCCATGTGAATGCCTCTGTGATTATTTATTTAGATTACTGATGAATGCAAAATAGACAGCCTTTGCCGTATGGAAGCATCCTGTGACTTTACTACAGTTTTAAACCAGTTCGACACATGTTTAACTCTTTGTTGAGAGCCAGCACGGTGTAGTGGTTGGGAGCAGCAGACTCTAATCTGGTGAACTGGGTTGGTTTCCCCACTCCTACACGTGAAGCCTGCTGGGTGACCTTGGGCTAGTCACAGTTCTCTCCGAACTCTCTCAACCCCACCTACCACACAAGGTATCTGTTGTGGTGAGAGGAAGAGAAGACAGTTGTAAGCCAGTTTGAGTCTCCTTAAAAGGTAGTCATTTTTTTAGTCATTTAGTCTAAAGGTAGAGAAAATTGGAGTATAAAAACCACTTCTTCTTCTTCTTCCTCCGCTTACTAAACAAATCTTGTGAGGGTGCTAAAATTATTTCAGGATTCCCTGGTATTCAATACTATTAATTAAACAGACTTTACCTTTTTAGTGTAGACCTATCTAATCATGGGATCAGCAATGCAACTTCCCTGCCCTTTACAATGGCTCTCTTCAGGCTCTTTTGGTTTCTGTGCAACCGTACTCGCAACTCAAGCATCTTGAAGGGGAAACGAATGTACACTGAGCGATCTTTAAGTGTGTCCTGAAACTATTTGTATGCATCAGAACATGGCTTGCCTCTTCTCTTGACAGTGAAGGAAACCTCCTGCGCGTAGAGCACAGTGTTCTCACAGGAACCATCAGGTTTGGCATCTTCTGCACATAGATTATCTGTGGCAGGCTGCCAAGGTTGGGTGCCTCACCCCTCATTTATACATAATGTTTCTTTCCTCCACATCAAGATACCCAGACAGACAAAGAGATGGGAAAGTTCTAAGCACTATATCGGGGAATGTCATCCAGGTGAAAGATGCCGGGCCTGGAGAGTACCACCATCTGTTGATATGCTCCCCTTGACCCCTCCTCTGTGCCTCATGTTCCACGGTTGTCGTTTTCTCTCTTTGGCCCTCTGCAGCCATGGGATTCTTGAGCGAAGACGAATACCTGGAGATCACCGGCATCACCCGGGAGCAGTCGGGAGCCTACGAGTGCAGCGCCTCCAACGATGTGTCGCCTCCCGTTGTGCGAAGAGTCAATGTCACTGTGAACTGTGAGTGTTGTTGTTTTCTTGGCCTTTGCTGTCCTTTAGCAGGAGGGACCAGAAGGGTAGCCATCTCCCCCTCCCCCCGGAAGTTTCTTTTCTTTTTTTCTTTTTTTTAATACTCACAAGAGACAGCTCAACCAACATTTCCATACCCGGTGAAACTTCCCACAATGGTAGGGGTGGCAATATCCCAAGTGATTGTGTGCATGTTAAGTGCCGTCAAGTCACTTCCGACTCATGGCGACCCTATGAATCAATGTCCTCCAAAATGTCCTATCTTTAACAGCCTTGCTCAGGTCTTGCAAACTGAGGACCGTGTGCGGGGGGTGCACCGGAATGACTTGGGCCCTGGCTTTTCCCATTCTGTTGAAATATCTGTTAAGCAGCCTCTTAAGAGCCAAATGAGATGTTACTTCTTTGGCACATTGGCCATGGGGACTTGCCGTCTTTTACTGCAGCCACAAGTCCCTGTGGCAACTTGTGTAAAAAGCACAGATGGGCCAGATTCTCATCAGGACAGCAGCGGAGGGAGAAGGAGTTCCTGCTCCTCCCCCCATGCTGTTTTCAGTAGCTGAAGCAAGCTGGAGGCTATGGGTTGTTTCAGCTGCCAAAAACTACCTCCCCCACACACACCCAGTGACCCCTAGAAGAAAGTCTCATTGGGTTCTAAGTGTTGAGCGTCAGAATGTGGGCATTGCTTCACCACATCAGGGATTCTCCGCAAATCCATGTGGCAAAGGAAACGTCTGCCTTGAGTTGTTAGTTTTTGGCATGTGCTGTGAAGAAGAGAAGAAGATGGTGTGTTGATGCAAGGAAAAGATAAAGGCATTTCTCATTGCCACCGAGGAAAGCTCCCTGACCCATTCCTTCCTCTGCAGACGCACCATACATCTCAGGAGCCAAGAGCACCGGGGTTCCAGTGGGACAGAAGGGAATCCTCCAATGTGATGCCTCTGCAGTTCCATCAGCCCAGTTCCAGTGGTATAAAGACGATAAAAGGTAAGTGAATATGTGCAGTTGCTTCTGGAATATGGACTTTGGGACCATATCATTATGTAATCCACTGACTCCTGAAGACCCTGTAACAACTCTGCCTTACACACAGTCAGGGGAATTGAAGGGTGGATTCCACCACATCCTATTTATTGAACAAGTACTGATGAAGGGATGAGGCCCGTGGTGCAGAGTGGTAAGCTGCAGTACTGCAGTCCAAGCTCTGCTCGCGACCTGAATTCGATCCCAACGGAAGTCTGTTTCAGGTAGCCGTCTCAAGGTTGACTCAGCCTTCCGTCTTTCCGAGGTCGGTAAAATTAGTACCCAACTTGCTGGGGGTGAAATGGAGATGACCAGGGAAGGCAATGGCAAACCACCCAACAAACATAGTCTGCCTAGTAAATGTCGTGATGTGACATCACCCCATGGGTGACCCCGCACTTGCACAGGGGACCACATTTACCTTTACCAATGAAGGCAAGAGACGATTCATAAGAACATAAGAAGAACCCTGCTGGATCAGACCAGTGGTCCATCTAGTCCAGCATCCTTTCTCATACACTGGCCCACCAGTTCTTCTGGATGGCCAACAACAGATCATAGAGGCAGAGGCCTTTCCCAGTGTTGCCTCCAGTCAGTGGTATTCAGAGGTTTACTGCCTCTGATTGTGGAGGTTCCATTTAGTTACTATGGCTAGTAGCCATTGATAGACAAGTATAGAACCTGGGGGATTTATTTCCAAGCCGAAATGGTGTCTAAATGTGTTCACCTTGTGTCTCCTGTTAATTTCTTCTCTTTGTCGTCTCCCCCACTGAAATTGTAAGCGTTGTGGGGCAGGGACCAATTTTTAATGCTGCTTATTTATCTCTGCCGCCACTCTGAATTATTGTATAATTGTATAATAAGCTTATTGTATAATAAGCTGCCAGCTTGGAGGGCTTTAAGAGGGGAGTGGACATATTCATGGAGGAGAGGGGTATTCATGGCTGTTAGTTAGAATTGATATTAGTCATGCTGCATACCTATTCTCTCTAGTATCAGAGGAGCATGCCTATTATTTTGGGTGCGGTGGAACACAGGCAGGATGGTGCTGCTGCAGTCGTCTTGTTTGTGGACTTCCTAGAGGCGCCTGTTTGGCTACTGTGTGAACAGACTGCTGGACTTGATGGGCCGTGGTCTGATCCAGCAGGGCCTTTCTTATGTTCTTATCATTAATTTCCTGAATGAGAAGTATGCGGGCAACACTTGTGGGTGGTGTAGACCCTTCACCTTAAGCTATTCCTCAGTATGTAAAGTTTGCAATTATGTTTAATACTAGTTCTCCTCACCAAAGCTGATTACCATACCAGGGCTCCTCTGTAATAATTCTTTCCGGATTCATAAACAGGGGGTTATTTATCTGATTTCCCAAGACAATAAAAGGACAATGAATCATTCCCTGTTTGTAAAACACCCCCAAAATTGCTGGACATAGGGCTTTCCTCCCTCTTAATTATCTCAGTAGCAAAGTAGTCAGTTTGGAATGCAAATCCAGATTTGTTGGCCGTTTGGTTAAGGCGTTCTTAAAAAGTTGCAGGCTGTGTTGTGAGCAATGTATTCAAACGGGAAGCTACTACGAGCTGTCAGTCAGGAACAAAAACAAGCCAGGGCTGCTATAGTGTAGAACAAGGCGCCTGCTGGGAGAAATTAGCTCAGTTGAAAATTTTTTTAAAAGGAGCAGAAAGAAAAAAGCTATGTATGAAGAAGGTGAATTACCTAAACCGGGGGTAGGAGAAGGAAAAGAAAAATGAACAAAATCCAAGGATCTTGTGTCTGCCAAGTCTGGTTAAAAGGGTTGGCCCAGCCGCCTCCAGCCAATTTCAGACACTGAAATATTGATTGCAGAGATGTTAAGCAGCATCCTACCTCTTTGCCACTGTCTGCCTTTGTTGCAGGAGAAGCCAGTTTGCAGTTTGCACCAGTTGAGAAGCAGTTTGTGCCACAGCGCCATCTGTTGGTGACAAGCCTGCACTGTGGGCCTGGCACAGGAAGGGGGAAGCTATTTGTCGCTGAAGCGGAGCAAGCAAATTGAACGTGCAGCTGTTCCATTAGCTGTGGTTATTCATTTTGTACTTTGCTTTTCTCTCCGATGGGGGCCCAAAGCGTATTACAAAATAGTTCTTCTCTACTCCATTTCCTCATGACAACTCTGTGAGGTTGCTAAGGCTGAGAGACGGTGACTGGCCCAAGTGTTCATATTAGAGTAGGGATCTGATTGGGCGGGGGGGGGGGGGACAGATCCTAGTGAGATAATCTAACAATAACACCACAATGGTGCTCAATGGTTAAACGGGAAACATGCCAAACTCTGAGTTAACATGTTCAAATATATCTCTAGAGACTTGAATCTAGTTGGCAATATATACACGTACATAACATGGCTGATTGCCCTGACCTGAGTGGCCCGGACTAGCCTGATCTCGTCAAATCTCAAAAGATAAACAGGGTTGACTTGGTCAAATATTTGGATGGGAGACGTCCAAGGAATACCAGGGGCGTGACGCAGAGGCAGGCAATGGCCAACCACCTCTTGCCTTGAAAACCCCACCAGGGGTCGCCATAAGTCAGATATGACTTGACGGCCAAAAAAAAAAAAGGATGATTATTCTTACTTATTACTTTATTGGAAATACTTTGTGTTGGGTAAATCTGTGTGTGTAAAGTGCCGTCAAGTCAGAGCCGATGTATGGCGACCCCGGTGGGGTTTTCATGGCAAGAGACATTCAGAGGTAGTTTGCCCTTGCCTTCCTCTGCATAGCAACTCTGGTATATGTTTAAGCAGGGATGACCCTGCTTAGCTTCCGAGAGCTGATGAGATTGGGCTAACCCGGGCCATCCAGGTCAGGGCCACCAAGATCTACATTTAACCAAACTGGTGCCCATTATAAAATCAAAAGGTGCCGTAAAATCAGCACCGCGATGGCAGTGTTGGAATGTATTAGACATTTTCCCTCTTCAAAATTCCTTCTGAAACAAAGAAAAACAATCTTTACCAGACAGTGGAAGAGAAGATGAGGAGGGGCAGTGGTTTGGAAAATGTTTTGTCCTCTTCTATGCTCCAGTGTGGTGTAGTGATTAAAAGAGGCAGACTCTAATCTGGAGAATTGGGTTTGATTCCCCACTCCTCCGCATGAGCAGGGGACTCTAATCCGGTGAACCAGGTTTCGCCACTCTTCCACATGAAGCCCTCTGGGTGACCTTGGGCTAGTCACAGTTATCTCAGAACTCTCTCAGCACTACCTTCGTCACAAGGTGTCTGTTGTGGGGAAAGGAAAGGAAGGTGATTGTAAGCTGTTTTGAGATTCCTTAACAGTAGAGAAAAGCAGGGTATAAAAACCAACTCTTCTCCTCCTCCTCCTCCTCCTCCTCTTCCTCCTCCTCCTCTCTTGTCTCACCTCCAGTGGTACAGAGTCATAAGAATAGAGCCCCAGCTTAGGAGACCTAAGAGAAGTGAGAAAGTTAGTTTTTGATTTGTTTGTGCAAAGCAAATCCATTAGTCTCTCTTTTCCTGTTACTTTCTGTTCCCTTGCACCATATGTTTCCTGCAAAATATACGCATTTTAAACGTTATTTGTGCATCAAAAACGTTATGTATTCTATCTGTATAAATTACCTCCATTTATTATAAGTGCCATCTAAATTGCATGTAAAAGCTCTACAACATGCACAACTGAATCTATGAAACCAGCAGCAAAATGCTGTGAAAAGTCACCCTCAGCAAGAATGTAAAAATCAAAATAGGGAACATTCCATTCTGAATTTATGTGTTCAGTTAAATGATTTCATAAAGGGATTGCATGAACACAGGAACTCATGCAATGGCCCCACATGGGCACTTGAATTTAGTTAGCATATGCAGATGCAGTGCTAGGGTTGCCAACCTCCAGGTGGTGGCTGGAGATCTCCCACTATTACAACTGATCTCCAGGCGACAGAGATAATTTCAGCTGGAGACAGTGGCCACTTTGGCAATTGGGCTCTATAGCACGGAAGTCCCTCCCCTCTCCAAACCTTGCCCTGCTCAGACTCCGCCCCAAAATCTCCAGGTATTTACCAACCCGGAGCTGGCAACCCTATGCAATGCTTAGGGCAGGGGTCCCCAGCCTTTTCAAGCCTGCAGGCACCTTTGGAACGGTGACACAGGGTGGTGGGAACAATAACAAAATGACTCCTGCAGGGGGCTGAGCCAACCACAAACTGTCAGGGAGCAATGTTATGCATAACTCTCATAGTAACTCTTCAACATTTAAGGCAGAAGCTCCTTTTAACAGTCTGCCTTTTAATCTGTCAGCTCTGCTGCTCACAAGCCCCACCTGGCCCTGCTTACTTTCTAATAGGCTTCCCAGGTCCCTCTTCGCCACTGGCGGGAGGTTTTTGGGGTGGAGCCTGAGGAGGGCGGGGTTTGGGGAGGGGAGGGACTTCAATGGCATAGAGTCCAATTGCCAAAGCGGCCATTTTCTCCAGGGGAACTGATCTCTGTCGGCCGGAGATCAGTTGTAATAGAAGGAGATCTCCAGCTAGTACCTGGAGGTTGGCAACGCTACTTTCTAAAAACACTTGGGAGGGTCACAAGAAATGTGTTGGAATAGTGCTATGGCACCCACTGGCACCACATTGGAGACCCTTGGCTTAGAGTGTGAGACAAGGATTGGAACAAGTCTCCACTGTACCATGAAGCGTGCTGGATGACTTTGGGTAAGTGACTATCAGCCTAACACGCATCGCAGGGTTGTGTTTGAGAGGATAAAACAGAGGAAGGGAAAACATTCTGTAATGTTTTCTTCTGTAGAAGGAAGGACAGGATAAAAATATTATACATAAATGGCTAGTAAATCATTGGCTTCAGTGCAAGTTCTGAACAAGGCAGTCAATCCTCGATAGCTGTTTTTAAAAATCCTTTTGTTCTGAGTCTTTCCCCTTTTGTTTCCCTCTCCTGGTTTGTTACCCTCCTTCACCTCAGGCTCATTGAAGGGCAGAAAGGTTTGAAAGTGGAAAACAAAGCTTTCTTCTCTCGCCTGACTTTCTTCAATGTTTCGGAACAAGACTATGGGAATTACACTTGCGTTGCCTACAACCAGTTAGGGAACACTAACGCCAGCATCATTCTGTACGGTAAGTGGGACACTTGGGGGGTATTGTGTTGGTGACAGGTGATCGTGGGGTAAAGGAGAGAGGCACATCAGGGAGTCAAAAATAAGAAGGGCTGATTTGCAAGGAAGGGGTAAGATGGGAAGTGTACAAGAGGTGTGCTGGTCAAAGCCATACAAGTGCTAAATCGGTGGCATCCTTCCTTAGGGCCAAACTACATGTGACACGAATCAGGGCAGGGGTTGGGGCAGGGGTCAGATCCCCAGACCCAACTTGCAGACACATGTGCCATCAGGGGAACTAACATTTCCAAATGCTGTAGGACCTAGTTCAGCTCAGGAGCGTACACAGGAAGAGGTGGTCCTTCCACCTTCCCTCCCATGTTGTTTTCCCAAGTTGAAACAGCAAGATGGGGGAACTGTTCGGCCCTGCTATGGGTCTCCACTTGCTGCAGTCACAGACCCCTGACCCAACTCACGTCACACGTATTGCATAGTTAGTCCCTTAGAATCACCACTGAGAGACTAAATAGACTCAGCTGGCTGGTCATGTGATCCTTCAGATGTTCCTGGGTAGGACACCATTTTTCATCCCTGTTTTTTTCTAATGCTAAAGAAGGAGGGCTTGAGTTTGTGATATACAGATCCCAGCAACACAGCTTTTGGGTATGGTTATTATTATTATTTTTTTAGCATGTTCAGATATTGTTGGAACCAGAAAAGGTGGAATGTCCCACTAGGGTGGAGTCTTGGAAAAGGAACAGCTTCCACATTGGGGGGGGGGTGTCAATCCAGATGCCACGCCTTGCTTCAGCTCTGCTTCTTCTGTTGACACTTTGCAACTGTGATGGGCAAAGGATTCCCCTGCCCTGCTCCCTTCAGCTCCTTCCTCTCCTTAATTGACTTGTGAAAATCAACGGATGCGTTTGAAACCCCGAGAGAAATGTTGCTAATCGGATCAAACTCTTCTGCCTTTCTCTGGACATACTTTGGAAGTTTTGCCAAAGTGGGAATGTCAGGATTTGGCTTTGTTTTTCGCTTTCTGCTGTATTCTCAGTGGATCTACAGATTGGTTTTTCTTTTCTTGACTTAAAGGCACTGACTGGTTATTGGAGTAACCAAGTGTCCTTCCTCATCATACAATCCAAGATTGACCCAGGAGCTACTCTTCCTGTTAACTTGTCCTTTTCTTCTTTTGAAGTCTGTCCTTTTTCTTTTCCTCCTGACTTCAGAGAAAGGTTAGAGATGTAGTTGGAAATAGCACACAGTGGGGAGTGTTTTGAGTGGTGTTTGTAGCTAGGGCTGCCAGCTCCTGTTGCTAGGGTTGCCAGCTCCGGGTTGGGAAATACTTGGAGATTTTTAGGGCAGAGCCTGAGGAGGATGGAGTTTAGGGAAGGTAGGGACTTCAATGCCATAGAGTCCAATGGCCAAAGTGGCCAATTTCCTCCAGGTGAACTGATCTCTATCGGCTGGAGATCAGTTGTAATAGCAGGAGATCTCCAGCCACCACCTGGAGGTTGGAAACCCTACCTGTTTTCCACCACCACTTCAAGGGGCAGTGGGAGAAAAATATACATTAAAAACAACAGCAGCACATCACTTCTGGTAAAAACCCAATAGCAACATAGGGTAGCTCTAGGAATCGCCAGAAACTTTATGGTTTTACTTATGGTGTTTCTGGTGATTCCTAGAGCTGCCCTATGTCACTACTGTTTTTTACTGGAAGTAAACGACCCTCCCACCGGCTGCCAATGAAACAACAGCAAAAGTTGCAAGAAGTAGTATTCTTTCAATTACAGAATACAGCATCCTTTTGATAACAGTGTAAAGTGATAAAAGGTAATGATCCCTGGTAGCTGGTGGCAAGATGACCAAATGCCACGGTTTCTCTGGTTCAGGTAATTGCCACTGTTGTTCTGTTATTATTGTAGCTTGTGAACTAACCCTACAACTTCAGTTCAAACCATGCCATTTCCCATTTGAACTTAGAAAGGAGCCCCCACTCATTCCTGGAAGAAGAGATTGATAGAGGGGCTGTGGTCATTTATGCATGAGAGTTTTACCTGAGGTTCTTTGCTCACTGGACCCACACTTTCCTGTTGGGAGTCTATGCACCAGCAGTCTCCAACCTCAATTCAGGAAGTATTTGAATCCCCACCCCTTGAAATGCTGCTTCGTAATTGGCTGTAGCGAGAGAAAAGTCTCCCTCCCCCAAACCTAATTGCTGGTTTAATGCCTTTTGTTGAGTTTGGTTGGTTCGAATAATATCCCAGCCAGGCATTTAGGATATATCTTTATAAGCCTTCTCACTTTCCCCTCTTTATTTTACCTGTAGTTCTTAGGTAGTTCTGTTTAACCCATGCTCTTGGCCGGATGCTCTCTTTCTTTGCATTTCTTGCTTGCAAAGCATAAGTTGGAATGAAACAGGAGAACTAATACGACAGATAAATGCAGGGAGGATTCTTCAGAAATCTTAATTGTATGGGAGTTCTCATCATGGAGGACAGGGTCATTCCCTGATTTCCAGCTGTGGGATCCCCTGCACATTTGTTGATAGGATTGTTGCACATGAACATATGAAGCTGCCTTATACAGGTGGAGTCCCTTGGTCCAGCTAGGTCAGTATTGTCTGCTCAGACTGGTAGTGGCTCTCCAGGGACTCAGGCAGAGGTCTTTCACAGCACCTACTGCCTGGTCCTTTCAACTGGAGATGCCAGGGATTGAACCTGGGACCTTGTGCATGCCAAGCAGATGCTCTACCACTGAGCAGCAGCCCCTCTGCAAATACCTAAATACCTAACATTAATTGGGGATGTAATGAATCCTAATTTCATTAGCTGGATCAATTCCTGTGGCTTCTCTCAAAATCCTCTAGATTTATTTTGCGGGGGAGGAACTATCAAAATCATTTTCCGTTTCCGTATACATGGGATTTGGGTAGCAATTCTACTTCTTTAAAAATCCCCCTTTTAAGAACAGCCACAACCCCAGAGGACATGGTGTCATTTCCTTTGTGCTCTGTGGGACAGTTTTAATTCAAGGAGCAACTTTTTAAGAGACCTATGTGTTCCATTTGGTGTTAAAGTGACGTGGGATTAACCACTGACTTTTATGTTTGCAAGTGAGGCAGCTGTTGCCTCGCCTTCTTCTTCTTCCCAGAAGGTCAAAGTATCAACCTGACTACCAGCTCCACTCAGTATCCATTCAAGTCTGGAGAGAATTCCTCACAAAAAGCAGATCAAGACCAGGACCTGAAGCATCTCTCTCTCTCTTTCTCTCCACCCCCACCTCTAGCATCCAATCCAATAAAGAATTCTTGGGGACTTGAAACCTTACACTTTGCATTGTGTGATTCGGGGTTGGTTTTAATTTTTTTTTTATTGCATGGCTTTTGTTTTTGGATTTTAGTTCAGACCAACGTGGCTATCTGGAACCTGTGTTCCTCCCCACTGTCACCCTCCATTATTTTTTTTCTTGTTTGTTTTTAAAGTATGGATCTGGCCATCTTCTTTCCTGTGGACGTTTTCCACTGGTGTCTCTTCAATACATCTTGAGAAATTCCCTCCTGAGATATTGTCCTTTAGGGGGCCAAACGTAGGTGAGGGGCAATGAAACTAGTCCCTTTATGTACACGCAAGCAAACCAACCCCTCAGAGAGCGCTCTGCGACATTCGCCACCCTGGAGCGTGAGTCTGTTAGGTGAGGCTTTAGAGAATAAACAACCCGAGCGGCTCGGCAATCGCAGGTTTGCTTCCAAGTCGCATTTTCTATTACTGCAACATAAAATAAAAAATTGACTTTACCAAAGGGAGGCGGGGAGAGCTCTGTAGCCTTATCTGGAAGCTATTTTCTCCACATGCCAGAGCTCTGATTAGAGTGATGGATCCATCTGACACCACTCACAGCCAGGGACAGCTGTAATTGCCTGGCTTATTTGTCACGGCTCTCCACGTTATGGCAGGTGCGCCGTTGCCTGGCTTTAGAGCCAGTTGGGGGCTGAGGGGAAGAGCAAAGCTTTTAGCACCCCTCTTTCCCTGATCCCCCCATTGCAAACTAATAACAGCTGGGGAGAATAGCTACTTCTCCCCTCCCCCCAGATCTGTGGGGTTGTGTCTCAGATAGGGATGCCAGGTCCCTCTTCGCCTATGGTGGGAGGTTTTTGGGGTAGAGCCTAAGGAGAGCGGGGTTTAGGGAGGAGAGGGACTTTAATGCCATAGAGTCCAATTGCCAAAGCGGCCATTTTCTCCAGGTGAATGGATCTCTATCGGCTGGAGATCAGTTGTAATAGCAGGAGAGCTCCAGCTAGTACCTGGAGGTTGGTAACGCTAGTCTCAGAGGTCAAGGCAAATACCTGTTTTTTGCATGCAGAAGTTACCAGGTTCAATCCCTGGTTTCTCCAGTTAAAGATCTCCCATTGTAGGTGTAGGGAAAGAACCTCCCCTGCCTGAAACCCCAGAGAACTGCTGTCATCAGAGATGACAATATTGGACTAGGACCAATGGAAGCCAATTTCATAGGCACATTTCACTCTGGCACAAGGTAGGGTTGCCAACCTCCAGGTGATACAATTCAAAAATCGTCCCTCGTGCTATAATAACAGGTGATGGCTGGAGATCTCCCGCTGTTACAACTGATCTCCAGCCGATAGAGATCAGTTCCCCTGGAGAAAATGGCCACTTTGGCCATTGGACTCTATGGCATTGAAGTCCCTCCCCTCTCCAAACCCCATCCCAGGTATTTCCCAAACCAGAGCTGACAACCCTAGCATAAGGATGCTTGAATATCATGTCATGAGGCCATTTATTGGCCCATTATCAGTACGGTTGCCAGGTCCCTCTTTGCCACCAGCACCCTTCAGGCATAGAGATATCCGTGAAGTCAGGTAAGGAAGGCCAGGTGGGTAAAATAATCCAGATGAAACTGAATAATAACTGATGATACAGATAAGTGCAGATAATCTGTGCTTCCCCTTTTATAGTGTGCTCAACAGGAACTGGAGCTTGAGGATTACGTTTCACAATCTGCCAGCGGGACAAAGTGAAGCCGGAGTCTCCTGGCATGAAGCAACTATCTTTAATATATATATATATATATATATTTAATGAAAAACAACCTTGTAGAAGTTGTGAGTTGGAACAGAGGAATTGGAACAAAAGAGTGTGGGGGTTTAACCTTTCCATGCAATAGTTTTGATCAAAATCATACATGTGTGTCACTCTCCCTAGAAGCTAAAATGACTAAACTGAGGTGATCGTGCTTTGGTTACATTATGAAAAGACCCTGGGAAAGACAATAATGCTAGGGAAAGTGGAAGGCGGCAGGAAAAGGGGAAGACCCAACATGAGGACTGACTATAAAGGAAACCACGGCCCTCCATTTGTAAGACCTAAGAACCTAAGAATATATGAAAAGCCATGCTGGATCAGACCAAGGCCAGCAGTCTGTTCACACAGTGGCCAACCAGTTGCCTCTAGGAAGCCCACAAACAAGACGACTGCAGCATCATTGTCCTGCCTATGTTCCACAGCACCTAATATAATAGGCATGCTCATCTGATCCTGGAGAGAATACAGATGCATCATGACTAGTATTCATTTTTACTAGTAGCCATGGGATAGCCCTCTCCTCCATGAACATGTCCACTCCCCTCTTAAAGCCTTCCTAGTTGGCAGCCATCACCACAACCTGGAGCAGGGAGTCATAACTAAGAACATAAGAATAGCCCTGCTGGATCAGACCAAGCCCATCAAGTCCAGCAGCCTGTCCACCCAGTGGCCAACCGGGTGTCTCTAGCAAGCCCACAAACAAGACAACTGCAGCAGCATTATCCTACCTGTGTTCCAAAGCACCTAATATAATATAATTAACAGCACCTGAGCAAGGCTGTTAATGATAGGACATTGGGGAGATCATTAATTCATAGGGTTGCCATAAGTCAGAAGTGACTCGATGACACTTAATATACACACACATATATTTCCTGTGGGTGGAAAAACAGCTAGAGGGTAAAATGTTGAGGACTCACAGCTTCCTGTCAGGAGACAGGTACATACATCTGACATGTAAAGACTCGTTTGGCTTTCAAAAGCCTTTGTGTTTCTGGTCAACTCACCGATGAAGTAACTGGACATATATGCCTGCTAAAAATGCAAATACCTGTGGTAAAATGAGGAGGGAGAGGAGAACTGTTTGATAACATTATGTCCACGATTACAAGGTATCAGAAAAGAAAATAAGTGCAGCCAATTCTTGAAAATAAGCGAGTCTAATCTTGATGCTCTTGGCCCATTACCCTCGTGAAATCTCTTCTGTCTTCCCTGCTGACATCTGAAATGGCACCCCTGATATATCAGACCAATTTAAGAGTAAAAAATAATAATCTGATTCCCAGTTTCTGTGGGCTTCAGGTTGCCCATCTTGCTTTGCGTCACAGGTGAGATTGTGAGAAATGAGGTCTCTCGTTCTTCATTTCTTTGTATATTGATAGGTTAATTGAAATTCCCTCTTACCCCACCCCTCTTGGGTCATATATGAAGAGATCAAAAAACAGAAAAAAGTGTGAAACATCCTATTTAAAAATTAAAAGCACAACAGACGGCAGTGTGCATATCTCAAAACATGCATACCACCTTACACACTCACTCACACACACAGACAACACTTTGACCCTGAATCAGCTTTTTAAAAAAAAGTCTAAAACAGAGGTGGCTGAATTACAGCTTAGGGGCATGGCTCAGTGGAATATCTTCTGCTTGGCATGCAAAAGGGTCCAGGTTCAATCCCCAGTTAAAAAGGACCAGGCAGAAGGGAAAGATCTCCACCTGAGACCCTGGAGAGCCGCTGCCAGTCTTAGTAGAGAGCCAGCATGGTGTAGTGTTTAAGAGCGGTGATTTGGAGCGGTGGACTCTGATCTGGAAAACCGGGTTTGATTCCCCACTCCTCCGCATGAGCGGCAGAGGCTGATCCGGTGAACTGGATTTGTTACTCCACTCCTATACATGATGCCAGCTGGGTGGCCTTGAGCTAGTCACAGCTCTCTCAGCCCCATCTACCTCACAGGGTGTCTGTTGTGGGGAGAGGAAATGAAGGTGATTGTAAGCCAGTTTGATCCCAACATGGTGGAGAAAGTCGGCATATAAATACCAACTCTTCTTCTTCTAGTAGACAGTACTGAACTTGATGGAACAAGGGTTTGATTCAGTATAAGTCGGCTTCATGGGCGTTAATGTGGGAACACATCTGACCCATGGGAGCTTTTCATACAGTCCTTGGGTTCCTTAACCATTTATCAGAACACCAGACCACCAAACCGCAGCTGGTGACTGACCTTCCCCAAAAAACTGTTAGCAGCTCAAAGGTCAAATGCTATTGAGTGCCATCAAAAACAGCACAATGGGAGAGAGGACCTCCTGGGGGTTTCTACCTTCAGCATCCCAGCACTACAGACACACTTGAATGTAAACAGGTGAGCTGGAAATGAGATGGGGATACTGACACCAGGAAGAGGAAGAACCAGCGCTTAGAGCCCACAGAAGCAGGCAACCCCCCCGATGAGGCCTTCTTGGCCATGTTGTGGCCCACTGCTGTGTTTTGAAAGATGTTCTGGCTTTGGCTTTGGAGAGGCACCACTACAGGGTGGCTACATGGAGGTCACCGGGGATAAATGTCAAAGCAGTTTGGTGAGAAAAAGGGCAAACTTGAGGGAAGTCCTTCTGGTGGGTGTGGCTTTAATTAAGGCCAAGCTGTTTTTCATGTCCAGAGGAGGGCAACAAAGATGGTGAGGGGTCTGGAGACCAAGTCCTATGAGGAAAGGTTGAAGGAGCTGGTTATGTTTAGCCTGAAGAGAAGAAGACTGAGAGGGGATATGATAATCATCTTTAAGTACTTGAAGGGCTGTCATATAGAGGAGGGTGGCGAGTTGTTTTCTGTTGCCCCAGAAGGTCGGACCAGAACCAGTGGGTTGAAATTAAATCAAAAGAGTTTCCGTCTAGGCGTTAGGAAGAATTTTGTAACAGTTACAGCGGTTCCTCAGTGGAACAGGCTTCCTCAGGAGGTTTTTAAGCAGAGGCTAGATGGCCATCTGTCAGCAATGCTGATTCTGTGACTTTAGGCAGATGATGAGAGGGAGGGCATCTTGGCCATCTTCTGAGCATGGAGTAGGGGTCACTGGGGGGGGAGGTAGTTGTGAATTTCCTGCATTGTGCAGGGGGTTGGACTAGATGACCCTGGTGGTCCCTTCCAACTCTATGATTCTGTGATCTATGATTCTATGAGTAATCTGGCAGTGGGGTAACCACAGCCACCCTGGGACCTACAACCATGTACAGTGCTGATTGGTGAACTCTTGACGACATCTTTCCCATCACATGCATCCCAACGTTATAGCATGCAGCCTTGCAAAAATGGCTACCAACCGTGTTGTCAAGGTCAGCTGGTGCTAGCTGATGACTTTCATAGTTAATTCCTAGTGAGGGAAAACTGTGTTGGGGCAAGTTTGGAAATCCCAAACATGAAAACCCAATATGAAGCAGGATTTTTGCTCCCCACTACTATTTCTCCTCAGTTTGCCCTCACTGAGAACTTAAATTCCTAACCTGAGCTCCTCCGCGATGTGAAATGCACTGTGGTTTGCTCCTCGTGTGTGGGGGGATCCTGAGTAGGGCTGTCAAAAAAAAAAATTGGTACAGTTCGGATTCGGCCGAATTTGACCCTTGTGGGTTCGGTACGTGCCGAAGTCCGAACTCCCCCGCTTCGGATCCCCGGTAATTCGGGGGGATCCGGAGTTCGGGGGAAAATTCGGCCCCAGCGCGCCTTCAGAGGGATTTCCTGAAGGGGGGCGGGCTGCCCTTTAAACTGATCTGAGCCTCCTAGCTGGGAGGCGCAGATCAGTTTAAAGGGCAGCCCGCCCCCCTTTAGCGGGCTCCGCTGGAGAGGCTCGGGCTGCCCTTTAAACTGATCTGAGCCTCCCAGCTGGGAGGCGCAGGTCAGTTTAAAGGGCAGCTCGCGCCTCTCCAGCGGAGCCCGCTGAAGGGGGGCGGGCTGTCATTTAAACTCATCTGCGCCTCCCGGCCGGGAGGCACAGATGAGTTTAAATGACAGCCCGCGCCTCTCCAGCGGAGCCCGCTGAAGGGGGGCGGGCTGCCCTTTAAACTCATCTGCCCTTTAAACTCATCCCGGCCGGGAGGCGCAAATGAGTTTAAAGGGCAGCCCGCCCCCCTTCAGCGGGCTCCGCTGGAGAGGCTCGGGCTGCCCTTTAAACTGATCTGAGCCTCCCAGCTGGGAGGCGCAGGTCAGTTTAAAGGGCAGCCCGCGCCTTTCAGCGGGCTCCCCTGAAGGGGGGCCGAATTTGCCGAATTTATTCACGAACTCCCGAACTCGCTGAATTCGGGCCCCCCGGTTGCCCGCCAGTTTTGAGTTCGGATCCGTCCGAACAGAAAATCACTGAATCAGGGGAAATTCGGTTGATTTTCAGTTCGGACCGAACCGAATTGACAGCCCTAATCCTGAGGACGGCCCCTTTGTCATGTGATTAAATCTTGTGAACTGTGGGGAATCTTAAAGGAGCCCGACTCAGGGGTGAGATTAGGCTCGCTCTGCTCACAAAGGCATTGTCAGAGAATTAACAGAGAATGCAGCGGGGACCCACTTTGGAGCGACCTTCATTAGCGCGACCCCAAGATGGTCGGCCGCTTTCTTCCCTCTTTTTCCCCTCCCACCTTTTGTCAGGCTGCATTGCCGGCTCCCCAGGACTTCACTTTGGTTCTGCATAGTGCCCTTAATCTAACGGGGAAACTAATTTCATAAGAGGTCTCCCGCAGAGAGGCAGAGTTCTAGCCCCCGGTGTTGTTAGGGGCAACCGCAGACTCCATGCATTGAACATGGGGCCATGTCATGCTAAAAAAAATCAATGCGAAAGAGATTTGACAAGGTCACGGAGGTGTCATTCCAGCACAGGTGACCTGGAGGTTTGCCCAGAAAAAAAAAAAGAGAGAACAGAATCCCAATTCCTTCATTAATCTTTATTGACAGAGCAGTTGTGGTTATACATTGCGGATAATGCATTCCTTTTGTAGTAATAAAATACCCCCTTTGAAGCGTAAAAGACAAATCTGACCATAACGGACAGAAAGGTGAGAGCGGGTTGTGAGTCAGGAAGGCCCCGATCCAATGGTTGCCTGTGTCCTGAACTCACTGGGAGGTCTGGGGCGAGGCACTCTTCTCGTAGTTGAATATAGGGGAAATAATACTGGCCTTCCTTATAAGACTATGGTGACAGAGGCCGTTTATGCACCGCTGTTTCCTCGCGGTCACCCCACCGACTGCTTCGGGGCTTTGCTTTGATTATGCTTGCATTTTCCAACCCTCAGAGGTCGCCTCGCTCTCCTCACGGGTTCCCACACGTTTCCCCCGCGTTATCTAGACGCTGGCTAAACACAAATCCACAAAACGCGGGCAAAATGCGCGGGGAGAGCGAGGCCACCTCTGAGGGTCGGAAAACGCAAGCATAATCAAAGCAAAGCCCCAGAGTAGTTGGCAGGGTGACCGCAAGGAAACAGCCGTGCATAAATGGCTGAAGGGTTACCCAATGTCAAAATGGGACCTGGAAGTCTCTCATAAGAAATCTCACTGCCATAAGTCCATATTCCAAGTTCCTGAGAGGCCTATTTGGTGTTCGACGATGAAAAGATTGGTAATGGCGGACAAACATTCCTCAAAGTCAGTCTGCCCACTCTTACTGGTCTTCCCCTCTCATGTGCCATTACTAGGGTTGCCAAGTCCCTCTTCAATACCGGCGGGAGGTTTTTGGGATGGAGCCTGAGGAGGGCGGGGTTTGGGGAGGGGAGGGACTTCAATACCATAGAGTCCAATTGCCAAAGCGGCCATTTTCTCCAGGGGAACTGATCTCTACCGGCTGGAGATCAGCTGTAACCGCAGGAGGTCTCCAGCTAGTACCTGGAGGTTGGCAACCCTAGCCATTACAAGAGAGGGTTGCTATTCTCCTGTTGGGGCCTGTATTTCTACCCCAATTACCGCTGATCTCCAGATGAGGGAAATAAGTTCCTCTGGAGGAAATGGCTTCTCCCTCAGGTGGTCTCTCCCCCTCCCCAAACTCTGCCATCCTTAGGCAGTGCCCGGAAGTCTCCAGGAATTTTCCAAACTGGAGTTGGCCACCCTGAGAATTAGCAAGGCGGCTTTGAACACTTGAAATGTACCACATAAATGCTAAGTGTCTCAGAGAGCCTTGAGTCCTAGCAAGGAAGGTGGACTATAAATGAGGTACATAAACAAATATATTATTGTCCCCTTCCGGGCAGTTCGTGCAAAGCAACATCCATAAATGCAGCTGTGTGAGAACTGTTTCCTGACTTAAATTCTTGCGGAAGGGAATACCATCCGAGTCAGCCTCCACCAAGTTCTGGTCATCTCCCATCACAAAAGGAGAATTGTAGCACGAGGAAAGGGCATCCGGGGACATGGGAGAGGATTACACAATTGTGCTTGATGTGAAGAAAGCAGATAGAATTTTCTCTCTCTTAATACTAGAACTTGCCGTACCCAGTAGGTAGTTGATTCAGGGAAAAAATAAATTATTTCATCAGACAGTATGTTGAACTCAGTGCCGCAAGATTGTGGTGCTGTCCACTAGCTTCTAGAGCTTTAAAAGGAGTTGGGAGAGTTTTGTGGAGGAGTAGTCTATGGGGCTTAACGCACGGCCAATTTGTCTCGCTTTTGTGCCTTAATAGTAGCGAATCTCTGTGGTCCACACGCACGACCGTCCAAGTGCTGCGCATCGGACCCACCTTAGTCGCGAATTAAGGCAAAAAAAACCGGGTTAAGCAATCCCTGTTTTCTAGCGATCTTTTCAGTGCTAAACCGCTACTTTTTAAAATTTCGCTACATTACTGGAACGCCGGCGTGCGTGTAATCACATGACTAGCCCGCTACTAACCTCCTTTCGTTCAAGGACACGCCCCTTACTGGTCTCCCTCACATAGGCGTAAACTTGGGGGGGGGGCTCAAGCCCTCGAGCCCCCCCCGAACTTGCGAGGGGGGACTGAGCCCCCACCCCAAGGCAAATGGCAGCTGAAGCACAGTCCTGTCCTACCTTCCTTTTGTATAGGCTGACCCGTTTTTTGTCACATTTCCTGGCCGTCCCGTCTTTTTAATTAAAATGCCCATTTTGTCCTGTTTTGAATAAGCCCAGCCAGTTTTGTTGCCTCGCCCTCACAACACAGCTTTATTTACACTCGGAAGGAAAAGGCACAACTTTCCAGCTTTGGGTGGAAGCAAAACGTGGTCCGTCAATCTGATCAACGCATTCCCATCCGCTGTGCTGTTGCGAGCCTCTGAAGTGGCACGCTGAAAAATGTACAAGGCTTTCCTTCCCCTCTCCTCTGGGCTGGCCACGAAGCAAAGAGGTGAAGTCGGGATGCACTAAAATGAATGACAGGCTAGCCGATTAGAAACAATGGGAGAGGATGCATAGCCTATTGAAGGAGCCTGGATTGCCAATTGCCTTGCATGAGCTCCATTGAAATACATTACAGCACAAACAGAGTTGCAAAGAAAATGTGGAATGGATTGTCCAGTAAGATCTCTAAACCCAGAGCTCTGGGACTGGAATGACAGCCCATGGGACTAGCACAATCCATCCTGTCATCCACACCAGCTTCTACTAGTGAGTTCGTTTGCAATGCCTGTAAACTTCTGAGGTATGCTAGCTTCACCAGATTGCCGGTTTTCTAACATCTCAGCAAAAAAATACCCACATCTTTTTTTCAGTAGCACCAATGCACCTCCCTCATTCTAGTATGCATTCCACTGCCCCACTCCAAAAAGCCATTTTATGCCTGAGAAGATCAATGCTTAACAGGTTGAGACAATGGTATACCGGAACGCTGGTGTTCCAAGAAAAAAAGGGGGAGAATCGCCCTTTGATTGGATAATCCCTCAGCCAATCCTTGGGCGATGTCACTCCCCTGCTATCCCGCACTGCGAACTATCCCACATTATATGGTTGGTTCAAACGCACAGGGAGCCTCCAGCAGCTACTTGTTTCAGACTTAATGTGGGATAGGCTGGCATCATGCGTTTGATTATCCAGACTTAAATATTGTGGGATTAAAATATTGTGGGATAACAGAGGAGCGAACCAGGAACATTCTGCCCATGCGTTAATGCCCTATGGGTGAAAACGCATGGTCGCTTTTATCCTCCTTTAATCCCTGTTTTAGCTAGGATCGAACGCACATTAGACAGAACACATGTGTTTGATCCTGGCTGAATCCTGGCTGAAACAGGGATTAAAGGGGGATAAAGTGACCGTGCGTTTTCATCCTAACAGTGGTGATTTGTCATGATGGGCATTAACGCATGGGCAGAATGTTCCTGGTTCGCTCCTCTGTTATCCCACAATATTTTAATCCCACAATATTTAAGTCTGGATAATCAAACGCATGACGCCAGCCTATCCCACATTAAGTCTGAAACAAGTAGCTGCTGGAGGCTCCCTGTGCGTTTGAACCAACCATATAATGTGGGATAGTTCGCAGTGCGGGATAGCAGGGGAGTGACATCGCCCAAGGATTGGCTGAGGGATTATCCAATCAAAGGGCGATTCTCCCCCTTTTTTTCTTGGAACACCAGCGTTCCGGTATACCATCGTCTCAACCTGTTAAGCATTGATCTTCTCAGGCATAAAATGGCTTTTTGGAGTGGGGCAGTGGAATGCATACTAGAATGAGGGAGGTGCGTTGGTGCTACTGAAAAAAAGATGTGGGTATTTTTTTGCTGAGATGTTAGAAAACCGGCAATCTGGTGAAGCTAGCATACCTCAGAAGTTTACAGGCATTGCAAACGAACTCACTAGTAGAAGCTGGTGTGGATGACAGGATGGATTGTGCTAGTCCCATGGGCTGTCATTCCAGTCCCAGAGCTCTGGGTTTAGAGATCTTACTGGAAAATCCATTCCACATTTTCTTTGCAACTCTGTTTGTGCTGTAATGTATTTCAATGGAGCTCATGCAAGGCAATTGGCAATCCAGGCTCCTTCAATAGGCTATGCATCCTCTCCCATTGTTTCTAATCGGCTAGCCTGTCATTCATTTTAGTGCATCCCGACTTCACCTCTTTGCTTCGTGGCCAGCCCAGAGGAGAGGGGAAGGAAAGCCTTGTACATTTTTCAGCGTGCCACTTCAGAGGCTCGCAACAGCACAGCGGATGGGAATGCGTTGATCAGATTGACGGACCACGTTTTGCTTCCACCCAAAGCTGGAAAGTTGTGCCTTTTCCTTCCGAGTGTAAATAAAGCTGTGTTGTGAGGGCGAGGCAACAAAACTGGCTGGGCTTATTCAAAACAGGACAAAATGGGCATTTTAATTAAAAAGACGGGACGGCCAGGAAATGTGACAAAAAACGGGTCAGCCTATACAAAAGGAAGGTAGGACAGGACTGTGCTTCAGCTGCCATTTGCCTTGGGGTGGGGGCTCAGTCCCCCCTCGCAAGTTCGGGGGGGGCTCGAGGGCTTGAGCCCCCCCCCCAAGTTTACGCCTATGTGAGGGAGACCAGTAAGGGGCGTGTCCTTGAACGAAAGGAGGTTAGTAGCGGGCTAGTCATGTGATTACACGCACGCCGGCGTTCCAGTAATGTAGCGAAATTTTAAAAAGTAGCGGTTTAGCACTGAAAAGATCGCTAGAAAACAGGGATTGCTTAACCCGGTTTTTTTTGCCTTAATTCGCGACTAAGGTGGGTCCGATGTGCAGCACTTGGACGGTCGTGCGTGTGGACCACAGAGATTCGCTACTATTAAGGCACAAAAGCGAGACAAATTGGCCGTGCGTTAAGCCCCGATGTCTAAATGGAACCTCCATGTTTTGGGACAGTGTACCTCTGAATACAAGTTGCTATGAGACAACAGCAGGGGCAGCCTTTAGTCACCATGCCCTTTTTTTTAGGCCTTCCATGTTTTGGGGCACTGTGGGAAACAGGATATTAGACCAGATGTACCATCAATAGGATTGTCAGCTCCGGGTTGGGAATTATCTGGAGCTTTCGGGAGTGGAGCCTGAGGAGGGCGGGGTTTGGGAGGGAAGCAGCAGGGGTTGGAGGGGAAACGAAATGGCAGGAGGAAGGCTGGAGTTGCTAGAAGTGTTAAACACCATCCCTTACAGGTGTCCACTGCTTTTGTGCCACGCAACTATTCTGGCTCTGGATAAAGTATCCGATAAAGATCAACATGTTATCGAGTGGGGCAGGGCTCAATCCTGAGGGCCTTGGTGGTCCTCTTCAAATTGGTCTTGAGTGAGACAAAACTTGGGCCAACTACCAGGACGGGTCATGATCCGAGTGCTTTCCCCGCTAAGCCCTTCTCTGAAGAAGGGCCCTTTTGCAAGGCTGGTCTCATGCGTCCGCGACGTTACTCACATCTTCCTTTTCACACTTCACTCCGTTTCACGTTCGGAAAGCGTCTGCTGTTTTCTGGTTCCACCCATCCACTTCGAGGCCCACCTTCTCCATCCCATTTTCTTATGTTTTCTTTTGCACAGCACTGTGTTCATGGAGTGGTAATTTTTTTATGAAACAGTATTTTTATTTTTATCTTTATTTTTTTTTCTCTCTTCCATTGTTTCCTCCCCTGGTTTAGAAATAAGTGAGCCCACAAGCTCAACCTTGTTCCAAGGTCAGTATTGTGCTTGCTGTATGTCACATCTGCTCTGCCTCCCTGAATTGCAACCTCCCCTCCACCACCACCACCCCTCTGTTACGCATTGCCTGTTTCCCTGTCCGACTTGCATGGAGGACTTGTTTCCGGCAAAGCAGCCAAAGAGAGTATAGGTTCTGAATGGTCCACTTGCTCTCCAGCTTCCCATGTTTGATTGGTCAGCCGTTGGTTGAGAGCGCCAGCAGCCGGTTCCACATCTCCTCCGACCAGAAACAGGATCTAGACTGGTTTCCAAGTGATTAAGAGCATGTCTGTATCAGCTTCATACCACTTTCGGCATCTGGGGGGGGGGTTCTAGTTTGAAACGGTGTTGAAAAATCATTCCCAAAACCACAGAAACTGTGATTTGCTTTCACTCTATAAATCTGAAGACCCAAGTTTCTGTGACGGTATCCTTGTGGCTGCCATGAGGGTGTTGCCACTATTTTAAAATACCGCAAGAGCCCAATACAGCAGGGCAGGCTGAGGCGCTCTTGTTCCCCACCCTGTGTCTTATCAAGTGCTGAACCGGCTGCCCCCATGGCTAGGGTTGCCAGCTCTGGGTTAGGAGTTACCTGAAGATTTTTGGGGCGGAGCCCTCCTCAGGCTCCACCCCAAAAATCTCCAAGTATTTCCCAACCCAGAGTTGGCAACCCTAGAACATACCAGACCGTCTGGGTCAATACCAATCACCTGGCAACCGTAGCCATGAGGATACCATTACACCTAGTCTGGCCGTGACTTCTCAGTTTCCATGGATTGGACCCAGAGAATATTTCACAGGATAACTCTGGGAGTCATAGTGTTATGAGCGAGGCCAAAGCTTTCTAACAAATTTTTCTTAGCAATCTCATCGAACTACTATTCCCAGGGTTCTTTGGGGAGAAGCCATTATGTATCAACTAATCTAAAACAAATACAAGTTTGCAGAGCAGAATCATTCAGATGTTTAGAGCTGTTCCCTCCCCCCACCCCATTTCTTTCCCTGGGTGCTCACTCGGATTCTATGGTCAGGGTGAAGGTCGGCAGAGAAGAGGGAGCACAGACATGAGATCAACTTGTGTTGAGTGAGCTGCCCTTTCAACAAGCACGTACAGGCCTGCGTATATCAGCGCATGAATGCAGCACCATGTCATTCAGAGGCATGAGAAAAACAGCTTCTTCTCCTGCATGGGATTATACTCTGTGTTAATGCTAGGGCTGCCAGACCCTCTTTGCCACTGGTGGGAAGTTTTTGGGGCTGAGCCTGAGGAGGGTGGGGTTTGTGGAGGGGAGGGACTTCAATGCCACAGAGTCCAATTGCCAAAGTGGCCATTTTCTCCAGGTGAACTGATCTATATTGGCTGGAGATCAGCAGGAAATCTCTAGCTAGTACCTGGAAGTTGGCAACCCTACTTAACACTGTACTGTTGATGTACAGTATGAATTATCTTTTTGCTGCTGCTGTGCTGGGGTGTCAAACATAAGGCCCGGGGGGCTGGATCTGGCCCCTTGAGAGCCAGCCGCCACCCCTCACTCTCGATCTGGGCTGGCAAGGCATGGCCCAGCCCAGCCAAGTGACATTTATGTCATATCTGGCCCTCATAACTAGGGTTGCCAACCTCCAGGTAGTAGCTGGATATCTCCTGCTATTACAACTGATCTCCAGCTGATAGAGATAAGTTCCCCTGGAAAAACTGGCCGCTTTGTCAATTGGACTCTACGGCATTGAAGTCCCTCCCCTCCCCAAACCACGCCCTCCTCAGGCTCCACCCCCAAAACCTCCTGCCAGTTACAAAGAGGGACCTGGCAACCCTACTCATAACAAAAAGATGGCATAGGGCATGATGGGTGAAAGGACTCAGGTTGCAAGATGGCCTGTCCCTTTAATAGAGGCTTAATGGGATGTTATATGCCATGTGACATTCTTTAATTCCATATCATGCAGATCTACAGTTGCCCATTTCCTTACATTAAGACCTGGATCCAGCAATGCGCAAGTGGAACAAGACTTAGCCCACTTCTGCGTGTGCAAAATTTTATGCAATGCCTAGCACTTCCCTCCTTATCTATTATAATGTCAGCAAACTAGTTGCACGACATTTTGTGCGAGTGGAAACACAAGTGAGTATGCAGGAAGTTTGACTTAACAAGCAGCTACCGCGGCCTTTTTAAAATTTTTATTATTTATTTATTTTTTGCATTTCCACTGAAGTTTTAGCCCAAGCCGAAATTTTGCTCTGGATCCAACCCTAAGCCTCTATCAAACAGACGGGGCATTTTTCTCCAAGGCATATGGGAGGAAGGACCAATATTAGGAGGAGGAGATGTGGAACTGGCAGTATGGTAAGAATTTGCACCCTCTCGCAAACGGAAAGGCTTGATTTTAGGGAGGGAGCATGCCCCAAATCCAGGTGTTTAAACAGGCTGACAAAACACACACACACCCAAGTTAACAGAATGCAGGTGAGGAAGAGTCAAGCAGCTTTCTAACTTCCCTCCCATCTCCACGGAAGACACATCTAAGGAATGGACCTAACTTATCCTTCTGTTCCGCGGACCTCCATCAGATTCCATCACCACTCCCAGGAAATGAATGTGGTTTGTCGTCTCTCTCTGCATCTCCCTTTCCCCTTACGGACTCGACACTGATACGCAACTGCCTCATTTTGAAAAGCAGAGCTTATTTATTAACTCATCTCTTTTTTTTCCTTCTTCTGTTTTTTTTTTCCTTTTCTTTCTTCCTGCATGGCTTCCCTGTGTGTCTTCTCCTCATGCCTCCCTACATTCTGCCATGTAAGTACCACCAGCTTCTCTACCTGCTTCTAGCAATATTTCAGCCTTTTAAAAAATGTACTAAAACAGAGGTGTGTGGTGGTAGGTGGGTTGGAAGGTGGTTAAAAGACACGTTTGGGGAGATGGGAGGTGATTTGCTGGAGTGAAAAGAAAAAGGAGAGGTCTTGGATTACATAGATGTTCTTGGCTATCAAGAAATCCCAGGTATGGGAAGGGTGGCAATAAATGGTGGAAAACTGTAGACTTTGATGGGCAACATGCCAGAATTATGGAGGGAAAAGTGGAGGGAATATGTCTTTTCTATGGGTGGCCAAACTTTGCATGGGTGCTACTAGCAACAGATAGTTGTGGTGTGTTCAGGTAGAGGCAGCTAGCCCCATGTGCCTTGCTACAGCATATTATCAAGCCTACAGTCTGGATCCTACCCGCAACTCAATATCATATTGATAAAGGCGCAATTTGAATTGATAAAAATCATTTAATAATTTGAATCGATAAAAAAAGACCGAGAGGTGATATGATTGCCATCTTCAAGTACTTGAAGGGCTGTAATATAAAGGATGGTGCCGAGTTGTTTTCTGTTGCCCCAGAAGGTCAGACCAGAACCAACAGATTGAAATTAAATCAAAAGAGTTTCCATCAAGACATTAGGAAGAATTTCCTAACAGTTAGAGCAGTTCCTTGGTGGAACAGGCTTCCTTGGGAGGTGGTAAGCTCTCCTTCCTTGGAGGTTTTTAAGCGGAGGCTAGATGGCCATCTGTCAGCAATGCTGATACTTTTTTAAATTTAATTTTTAAATTTTTATAATTTTTATAATGAAAAGCAAAACAAAACAAACAGATAAAAATAGAAAAGAAAATACAAAAGAGCACTTACAAATCAGTTGAAACTACATAATATAGTAAATATTACAAAGTTCACAGTGCCCTGAAAACCCACCACCCACCTTAATACAGTGTCCCGTCACCACAGTGAACTTCCGGAGAAGTGTTTTAACAGTTTTAAAATTAGTATACTAACAATATTATAAAAAATATTAACAATTTATCTATAATTCAATAACTAAATTAGTAAAATTCATTTTCGCCAGTTTGTCCCAAAATGCGACGGCCTTTGACCATGTTTTCTTAAATTCTTCCATATCCTTTCCATGTAAAGAATCTGTTAATTTGGCCATCCGCATATACATCCATAATTTCTCTCTCCAGTCATTAATTGAAGGTTTATTTACTTGCTTCCACATCCACCATGCATGCATAAATGTTCCTTTTTCTTTTCCACATTTCCAACATAGGTCCGTATCGCCTTTTTTCATTTTACTTATCATGACAGGGGTTATGTACCATCTATAAAACATTTTATATAGATTCTCTCTTATTTCATTAGTAATTGTAAATTTATATTCTTTTTTCCACAAATTTTCCCATATTTCCAAATCAATATTATATCCTAATTCCTTCATCCATTTCGCCATCACTGGTTTAATCCTTTCTTGTTCTAAATTCACTTCAATTAATAATTTATAAATCCTTCCTATCAATCCTTTATTTTCCTTATTTAATATAATTTATAATTTAGATTTATTTTTATCAAACCCCCTCACCTTATCTTTGTTAAATATATCTTTTAATTTATAATACATAAACCAGTCTTTAATTTTAAGCTCTTCTCTATGACCTTAGGCAGTTCGTGAGAGGGAGGGCACCTTGGCCATCTTCTGGGCATGGAGTAGGGGTCACTGGGGTGTGTGTGTGTGGGGGGGGGGAGATAGTTGTGAATTTCCTGCATTGTGCAGGGGGTTGGACTAGATTACCCTGGTCGTCCCTTCCAACTCTGTGACTCTGTGATTCTATGTTTCATATAGATAAACAGGTAAATTCTTTTTAATGTACATAAGTATAGTTTGTTAGTTTTTAAAGCAGTGGTTTCCAAAGTTTCTAGGAATACTTTTCATGCTGACTTCTGTTCTTGGGGAATGCCTGTGTATTGCAGAGGATTCTGGGGGATGTTCTCGGGCATATGCTCCAGCCTGGTTCACATATGCAGGAGAATAAGGCGTAAAGAGACGGCAGGGCCTGAGTTGATAAAATGGACTGCGTCAACTCCAGACTGCAGCTGGGGAAAGTTCCAGCTTGAAGATTCATTCGCATCGAAACTCCCCTCAAGCAGAAACTGAGTTCTTCAAGGAGAAAGATTCTGCTCAGTCCCTTTGCTTGCTGTAAGGTTCTCTCTTTGCAGGGAGCTTTGCAGACAGGAGAGTGTTCCCAATTGTGATCTTCAGTCTGGAAAGAGGTTCCCGTCCATTATGCCACCCTACCCCCTCACTCCCACCTTATTCTCTTGCCTTCATGAACCTTTGGTCTCTCTCTTGCCCCCCTGCCAAGCTTTAAGAAGCCTCCAACAAACAAACAAACCTGCCAGTAGAAATCTGTAATCAACTATCATAAACCAACATAATACACTTACAACCAATTAGAAATAAAATCACAGTAAACAGCAGCAGTGATAAAGGCATTTGTATACAAGCACAGACATGCATATAGTTTGCTCCTGAGGTGAAGAGCCCCAGCTCTATGCTTCCATCTCCTCCTCCTAAAACACTACGGCAGCCCTGCCTGCTGTTGGGCTGTCTTTCTTGTTCTCTGCAGAGAACCTTTCCATCTTTCATCTTCCAGGCATCAAGCCATTTTAATGATGCTATCAGCGCTCCGGAAAAAGCAGTTGCCTTTGTGCCGTCTGCGAGATTCACAACAATGATCGTCAAGCCAATTTATTAGCAAACACGAGGCTGCGGTAAACCCTTAAAACAGCGGAGACGATCAATTAGTAAAGGTCTGCATTATCAGAGAGAAGCTCCGCGCTGAGCCCTCTGCCCAAATGTGGTGGGGAATTCGGCACACAGAGGTGCCTTTGAACGTATGCATGTGCACAGCCCTGGGGGGGCGGGTGTTCGTCTCTTTCTCTCTTACATACACATACACTTTTAGAAAATTAGAAGAAGAAGAAGAGTTGGTTTTTATATGCCGACTTTCTCTACCACTTAAGGGAGATTCAAACCGGCTTACAATCACCTTCCCTTCCCCTCCCCACAACAGACACCCTGTGAGGTAGGTGGGGCTGAGAGAGCTCTTAATAGAACTGTAACTTGCCCAAGGTCACCCAGCTGGCTTCGTGTGTAGGAGTGGGGAAACCAATCCAGTTCACCAGATTAGCCTCCACTGCTCATGTGGAGGAGTGGGGAATCAAACCTGGTTCTCCAGATCAGACCCCACCGCTCCAAACCACCGCTCTTAACCACTACGCCACTAAACCACTAAACTGAATACAGTAAGTCATAAATGCATTTAACTTTATGGTGGTGGAAAGTGTTGCCAGCTTGCAGACAACTTATGGGGACCCATCTCAATGCTAGCCCGAGCTGACCCTGCTTAGCTTCTGAGATCTCACCAGAGCCGGCTAGCCTAGGCCATCCTGGTCGGGGTAATGACAGTACTTGTTGGTGGTAGAAAGGCTCATCAAGTTGCAACCGACTTATGGTGACTCCATAGGGTTTCAAGGCAAGAGATGAACAGAGGTAGTTTGCCATTGCCTTCCTCTGCGTAGCAACCCCAGTCTTCTCTGGTGGTCTCCCATCCAAATATTAACCAGGGCCGACCCTCACAAGGTGCCTGTTGTGGAGAGGGGAAGGGAAGGGAAGGAGATTGTAAACTGGTTTGATTTTCCTTCCAAAAGGTAGAGAAAATGGGCATATAAAAACCAACTCTTCTTCTTCTTCTTCTTCTTCTGCTTCTGCTTCTATTGGGTAAGAAAAACAATGGTAGGATCCCACCCCCAATGTGTTACATAGGTTTCAGTTGGGTTTTATTACCTAATTGAAAAATTCTGTTACCTTTGCCCTCTCTACTCTTCCCCCACTTAGCCATTCTCTAAATCATGATACCCATGCTTGTAATTGATTCGAGTCCAGTAGCACCATAGAGACCAACAAGATTTTCTGGGCAAAGGTTTTTGAGTGTCACAGCTCACTTCATCAGATGCAAATAGTTGTGCGTGCGTGCGCGCGCACAAGTGTGTGTGTGTGTGGAGTGGGGCAGGGGGTAACTGGATGCCCCATTTAGAATCTTGTCCACAGTAGTAGCTTCCACAGTAACTCCTGAAGTCTTTTCCGCATAGGAAGCCATCCAGAATGGGATTATAGGATAAAGTTTGCTGCATCATCTGATTGATCCAAACACATATTTTTGGATCTGCACTCCCGGATTTCCTGTCTTAGACCTTTTTTCTTTTCTTCTGCTTTCACATATGCGAAGCAGCCTTTTGACATCCAACATATTGATTCACTCCATGCTAGATGAGTCATTTACAAATCCTTTACAAAACATTTTTTGCAGTAGTTCTCTCTGTAGGATCAGAAATGCAGATGAGTTCTTTTTTTTACAATAAGCACAGACTTTTAAAATGATTCTGAGTGATGATTTGAGCCACTGCGATCAGTATTTCAATCACGCTATTGTCACAGCTGTTGATTAGCCATTTATTAACTTTTTTGGAACTGCTTGTGGATGGGGCACCCAGAAAGCCACCTTGGAGAAAACCTGGCAGGAATTGTCAGACAAGTTCCTTGGAAACTCCCCACGAGGGCACCATCTTAAGAATCCCTAGTAGACCAGAAAGCATCACCCGCCTTCCTTGTGCCTTATCGATAACATGTTCTTTAATTTTGTAGAAGAAACAACCGCACTCCAGACAACTTTGCAAGGTCAGTAAAAACCAAACGTGCAAACCCCCTGCTGATTGCTTCCCGATTCTGGCCTCAACTCCTGCCCACCTTTCTGCAGCTCTTTTCCCTTCCCCTGCAGCTAAGCTAACACCCAGGACTTAGTTGCATTGATGGTCAGCTTCCTGTCTCAACTTCTTTGTCGCAACCCCCCCACCCCGCCTCTGTTTTGCTGAATTCCCCAAAGGCCTCCGTGTGCCCGCTGTGAAAGATCTGCTTTGGTAGCAAGATGCTGCCTGTAGTCGGCCATCTTTATCGCAGAATAGTGCGGCTAGTCCTCATTCCCTGCAGTCTAATGTGTTGTAGTCATCTTTACACAGCTTCCACTTCCATTTGCTGTGGGCCCCTCCTTGCTTTGCCCCTTCTCCTCCAAACCTTTCTTTATCTTTCCTTATTTGTGTGAGAAGGGCCGAGATTCAGATCCATCTTTGTTTTGGAAGCTCAGGCTTGATTCTTATGTGCGAGATCCTCCTTCGGTGGTGACCACATCATGGGACCGTTTGTATGTGTGAATGGGCCTTCATTAGAGATATAAAACCAGGTTTTAGCTCCATGCATCACTTTTAGACATAATGCTTTCCAACAGAACAAGTTTGCACTTCTACTGTCACTCGTAACATTGATAGTAAAGAGGAGCAAAGCCGCCGGAGTGATGTTAATTGTTTATTTACTTACTGTATTTACAGTCTGCTTTTCTCGCTGAGACGTAAGGCAGACGACATAGAATAAAACAGTGGCATGAGAAGTGTAATAAGCAATGCAATAGAACTAGGATTTAAAATTTGAAACCGTGCAAAATAAATTACCAGATAAATATGTCGAACAATGCAGAAAATGGAATTTCAAAACTAGAAAGCAATGTAGTCAGAGCAGGATAACAACACACACATAACATAACATAACATAACAAGTGTCATAGACTGCAGTCTACATGTGTGTGAACTAGGGCCGGTCCCTGAGGAATCATGTGATGGTCATGAATGTGTAAACTGGCTCATAGAGTTGGACTACACCCAAAGGCTACATAGACCAAATCCTGACATCCTGAAAGGCAGGCCTGTCCTGCTGCCAATGCACCTGTTTTCTTCCACACAAAAGAGTGTGATAAGGAAAGGACAACAATTCCAAATGGAGAGCGGTGTTAGTCTATCACAGCAAAATTAAAAGTCCAGTGGTATCTTAATGACTAACAAAAATTTACCCCAGTCTAAGCGTCTGTAAGTCAGAGCTCACTTCATCCAATGAATGGGGCATTCCCCCGTAACAGTGATGTTTATATTTAAAGCTACAAGGAATGGAAAATGGATTGTGGGTAGATAAATATTCCAGGGAATGGCCTGTGTAAAACAAGAACCAATCAATGAATAATCCATTCAGAGTGGGTGAAGACCGCTCCTAACTGTTACTAGATAGGCAGGGTAGGATTAGCATAAAATGGAAAGAGAAAAAATACTGTGTGAGACATGATGAGCAGTTTCAGTGAGGTAGTAGAAAGAACATGTAAAGGTGCCGCTGAATAACTGTATAAAGGGTGGGCTGTGCTGAGACAGTAGCTCTTGTGGTCAATGAAAATGGATTCCTCCCAAACAGAGCTGACACCCAGTTGCAGAAAACTTAGTCAGTTATGGGTTTTAGTAGATCAATTCACATTTACAAAAATGTGCATATACAAGTAAGTGCTCTGAAGAAAAAGAGCATGTCCTCTGGATCATATTACTTGGTAGCTGCCTGACAGATTTCAGTGGGGTTTCTGTCTAGAGGGATAAGATAAAGTAGATTTTCATATTCCATACCCTTCGTTGTTCCCAGGGTTTCTTTTTGTGCTGCATTCCAGTCATCTTTGATTCCAGTTCAGGAGAACTTTTAACAGTTAATTGTAGAACTGAATCACCTACAGTTTGCCATGGCATTCCTTCTCATTGTTTTAATCTTTCCCCCCTCTTTACATTACCAGTGCACGTGTGCATTAATAAAACACTCCAAAAAAAGCATCTTGCCTCCGCAATTACTGTTTCCAAAAACCAAGGGTGCCACTACTCCACCCCCCAAAACAAAAACCCTGTCTTTGGTTGCCAGCTGTTTCGCTACCATGGGTGCAGAGAGCAGGTCTTGAGGTAAAGACCTTAATGAATGAGCAGGACAATATGGACAGTGGTGGTCTTCAAGTTAAACCCCACACAAAAATATCACTGCATTTTAATAGCTGAGGCAGGCACCCTTCAAACTGTAGTACCCCGGGCAGCTGCTCAGTTTGCCTCAATGGCTAGGTCAATGGGACAATTAGCAACTTGCTTAATAGGTACCTGTATTAAAATGCTTATGTTCGGCATGTGGTGTTCAAAATCCTAAAATACCAGGGAATTTCATATAGCCAAAAGCAATGTATATGCTGTGGGTAAGAAATATAAACTTTTATTATTCTGCATTAATTACAAATTAAGACTATTTGTCCAAGCTACAGTGTATATGTGGCTTTAGGAATGCAAGTTTAATCTTAAAATCAACATCCCACCAGAGTTTGCACACCGATTTTAAGGAATTTGACTGGAGCGTCAACTACATTGGCTTTGATAATTGTATTACCTAGTTCGGTAATTTTGGTGCAGATTTTTTTTAGAGCATTTTCCAATTCTGAAATTTAGTTCTTATTATATGTTACATATTTTGCTTATGTCATATGTGTATTGTTGTGTATAGCTTCTTCTTCTTTTTTTTTTGGTTTAATAACATTTTAGATTTAAAAAAATAGAGTTTTCAGCTCTGGGGGGAAAAAACACCACTGCACCGACACTCCCATCAAGACTGCATTTTTGCAGAGTTTTGTTAATGTGCACGTGGGCATCAGTAATATAAAAAAAGCTGTGAACGAATGAAAGGAACAGAAATCTGTAGCAAACTGCACTGGCAAAGAGAATTTAGTAAACGGAAACTTGCTGGTGGCTGCTGCCCTTTGGGGAATCACTATAGGAAAGGGGTTCCACTATTGTGGGAGCCGCCAACGGTAGCTCAGAGCGTACATGTAGCCAAAACTTGGCATCTGGATAGTAAACTAAACTTGCAAGGGTATTCCAGGCCATTCGTTCTCCCATGATTTCTCTTTGTTCTCAGTGGCTCTCGCTGGATAATTGATGCTTAATAACTCCCCCCCTCTCCGGGATACCACAGGGCCTGTTTATTGGCCGCTTTGGATTGTCACATGTCTCCTTAATGAGCTCCAAGGAATGAATGTTGGAGAGAAGCCATCTCAAAGGCCAAGCAGGAGCACACTGGCTCCTTTGCCGACTCCGCTGTCATTCATGGCAGCCTTGGCAGTCAGAGCTCCATTATCTTCTTCCTTGCAGCTTTGTGCTTGGCTCCCTCCAAAGCTTGTTACGGAATTTCAAAGCCTCCAACTTCACTTTCAAGAATCTGGTGGGTTCCGCTTTCCTGGGCTGCTGGTACAACTGTGTTATGATAAACTCGCTTGATCTAACAGGGCAGGGGGAAAATATTGCTTTTATTTAACAGGTTTTTGTGTTTGTTTTTGGGAGGGGGAGAGAAATTATAAAGTTGGAATGCATTCGAACATTCTTGAAGGAAGCGTGACGGCCGCAACCTTCTCTGGAAGTTGGAGGACGCAAACACAGCATAAGCTCAATTTCACTGGCTGGATACCTTGAATTTTTGCAAAGAATTTGGCCGCTTTTGTATGACTGCCCCAACTCCCATTTCTGACCAAGATTTACCACCATGTATACATTTAACAGAAAGCTGCAACATATGCCTATATATGATCATGATGGGTTTGCAAACACATGCTAACTGGTCCCAAGAGAGCCATAGAATTGGGTTAGGCAGGGGCCATAGCTCATGCAGCAGGTTCCAGGATAAATCCCAGGAATCTCCTGATAAAGGATCGGGTGATATGAAAGTTCTCTGCGTGAGATCTTGGAAAGCTGCTGCCAATCAGAGTAGACAATACTAGGCTAGATCAACCAAAGGGGTAACTCAGTGTAGAGCAGTCTCATATGTTCATCATTCTAAGGGTCTTGTTTCTTGACCTACAGATGTTAAGCAATGACAATATTCTCAATTCTGGGAGGGTGCAAACTGGATTTTGGTGGGGTGTATGGTAGGCAATAATGTGGCCGCTTAGATTAGGGTTATCCAGTAGAGCTGGGTAGCAGCTGCATGGATTGGTAGTGGAAAGTGCTGTCAAGTCATAGCCGACTTATGGCAATGCCATAGGGTTTTCAAGGCAAGGAGGTTTGCCATTGCCTGCCTCTGTGTAGCAACCCTGGACTTCCTTGGTGGTCTCCTGTCCAAGTACTAACCAGGTCCAACCCTGCTTAGCTTCCCAGATCTAACAAAATCAGGCTAGCCTGGGCCATGTCGCATGGATTACAAGTGAGTATTATTGGAGTGATTTAGCAGGTTTTCCCTCCATCTTGGACATCTTCATCCACAGTGAGGTTCTTGCGTTGGCTACCCTTTGGCCAAGACTGCTTCTTGGAAACCTGGCCTTCATCCTTAGAAGTGTTTAGAGTTATTCAAAAGATTCAACACTCTGTTTCATAAGAAACTCTTTTGTAGCTCTCTTCTACTTGGAACACAGTTGGGATACCATTCCAATTCTGAATACAGGGACTATGAAGCATGCAGAAATACACCTTGGTTTTCCTTTAGATCAAAGATTTCATTTGCAGACCTGTTGCTGTTATACTGGAGAGTATAGTACCCAGTGGTAATTCAAATTGTTTCAGCTAGGGAGCGGCCTAGGTCCAGTTTCTTCATTTCTTGATTCCCTCAGCTGACACGGTGACTTCTGTCTTCCCACAGGACCTGGAGCAGTGCATGATGGGAACAGTAGTGGATCCAGAAGAGCTGGCTGCGTTTGGCTGCTTTCCGTCCTTCTGTTTCACCTGCTGCTCAAGTTTTGACCCTGTCAACCGTGGTGAAAGGAAGAAGAAAGAAAAAAAAGAAAGAAAGAAAAAGAAGAATATTAAAATTTTAAAAAAATAATCATAATAGTAAAGAGAGTATATTATGAGGAAATCTGGGAGGGAAAGAAAGGGAGTTTGAAAACACAAGAAGAGTCTAAATTGTCCTGCTGATGTTTGAACACGACTGAGTGTTTTTATTTTCTTTCCTTCTCGTTTTTATCTTCCATTTTTTTTTCCTGCCATGGACAAGTATGCAGCTGTTGGGGACTTATCAGTGCATTTGGCTGAGTGACCGCAGTTTCCCGTCCTCACCCTGCCAAGGCAGACAGCTCTTTCTTCCTGTCTTGCTCTGTCTCTCTGTCCTTTTCTCTCTCTGCTCGGTTGTCCTATATGGGGAATTACAAGGTTGGCTGCCCCATGTGCAAGAATTCATGGCTTTTTCATTTCTCTTTTCCCCGATTTACCCTCCTCTTCACGGACTATACTGTCATGTGTTTGGTCGCAAACCACGGCAGCAACCGCTACAGACCGCAACCGATTCAACTGAACTACTGCAAGCAACCCCTGGGAACAACAACGTCACGCGAACACACAATTGTTAAGACATTGTTTCATTGTACTACATGGATATCATGGATAATAAGGGATTCTGATTCATTATTAATTTTATTAATTATATTTTCTGATATGAGCCTAGAACTTGTTAGTTCATTAAAAAAAAAAGCAACAAAAAAAGAACAAAAACAAACAAAAAAAGGGAGGGAGAGATGTTTATTAAGCGTTACAAACAAATCGAGTCGCGGGCTTCATAAACTAGGTTTACAAGAGGTGGAAGGTCGACTTGTCTCCGGTCGTCTGCGCGATCGGTCTGGATGAGAGTTGACAAATCCAGCCGAGGCAAAAAATAATAATAAATGAATGAAAAGAAGATGAACAAGCATCGCCTCCACCCACTTCCTCAAGTTTTCATTCTTGATTCTGGTGTTCAAAGTCGAGAAGGTTTTTTGCTGTCTTCATACTGTTTGGAAGTACGACAGGTTGATACTCACTGTATGTTGAGTTAGATGGATATGCTTATTCTTTTTATGAGCTTATATATATAAATATATATATACAGTATATATATAAATATACATATATATATATATTATAATAATTATTATTTTCTTTTGGTTAGCATTCTAGCCCATTATTTCTCAGCCGGGTCCTTTTTTCTGACATTACTGCATGCTATATATGGAGTTAGCTGTGTATTGGTCTTCTCGGACACAAGGATAGAGTTTTATTGGTAATTGTGTAATTAATTCCTGCCTACTTTTTTTTTTTTTTTGGCCTTCCCATGGGTTATTTACATGTTGGAGACATTTATAAAAAAAAAAAGAAAAGAAAAAGAAAGAATGAAAAAAAAACTCTGCAGCCTCTCATTCCGGATTTGGATTGATATGCGGGGGGGGGGGGGGGAGGTGATGTTAATCAATACTTCTTTTTTCATTTTCCCTGCTCTACACATGCCTTCAAATAGGGACACAAGGACTCAAAATAAAACGAAAGAAGTTTCGAATAATCCATATGTCTTTTTTGGGGGAAAAATATTTTTTCTGTGGCTACATGGGAAATCATCTTGCTTTGATTCCCCCCCACCTCAAATTTTCTTTACAGAGGACAGAGGTAGAAAAAAATGGGATGTCCAGTAGACCAAAAACCTCCTTCGTCTTGGGTTGGTGTGGACGTCCAAACTGGGAGGTTGTCTCTGATTTTACATTTTACATTTGCATTGCCCTTCAGGGTGATTGTGAGACCTCATTCTTATGCTGGTTGTCCAGATGGGTGTGCTTATATATTTCCAGTTATTGCATTTAGTTGGTCTTCAATAAAAATGTTGAATGTTGATTCAGTAGGAGAGATCTGGTTTTGGGAACCAAAGTGGTAAGTGCCATGGAAAGGTAGCAGGTTTACAGGGCAATCCTAAAAAGAGTTATACCCTTCTAAGTCCATTCGCTTCAATGGAATTTGCAGGGTTTAACTCTGCTTAGGATGGTACTGGTTATATGCTGTCCTATTACTTTAGTATGGTTAACTGCAACTTGAGATGTATGACCCTTTGTAGTTAAGTGTGTTTTTAAATTATGCAGTATGGGAAGAGGAAACCCCTAGAAATCTACCAGTCTCTCTGGAGGTATCATTAAAAACATCAGAGTGTCTTCAAACCCCAACACACCCAACAAAATCCATTGTCCCCCTAAGAGCAGTGTTTAACGAGTAATCCTTGAGAAATGAGAAGAATACAGTAGCTGTCTCGATATATATCATCATACTAACAAACCAACTGGAGTTTCCTGCATTCTTGCCTCCACATATGGTGAACCATTAAATAAATCAATAAATCTTTGGCTTTGGCTATTTGCCTGGGACTGCAAAAAAAAACAAAAAAAAAACAATTTGCTTGGAGAGGCTAGCATACATCTGACGGGCTACAATACATGGCGGATGGCCTGCATTTGTGAATCACCAGCAGTAGAATTCCTCAAATAGGAACGGCTGCCATTCGCTAGTTAAGGGGAGTGGTTAAAATGGGAGCAATGTGTCCTTCAAAAGCAAAGCCATAAGAGTATATAAGATGCAGCGCTGCAAGTAATGAGATCGGAGGAAAACATAAAGGTTGCAATTGTTTTTTTATTTTCGTTTATTTATTTTTTACAGTCACTTCTCTGTCACTTTATAGATGCTTCAGTGGTGAGCGCTGGAAGGGACTTTTAACCTCCTCGTCTGATCTTCTTCTCAATTGCAGGTCGTACACTTTTGATTGGTGTGGTGCTTTGGCATTCCCTCTAGCTAGGAAGGGCAAGCAGTAGCAAAGACACAAAGGTCATGAGTCGATCCATGTTCAATGTGCATGGGGGGGGAGTGGAAAAGCTTGCTAGTCTCTTGACTCCTATTCCATTTCTGTCATTTAATGTCCTACAAAGGAGCACACACCAGAAAACAGAGCCACAGAAAGGAAAGCACAAAATGAAATGAACGGCCTAGTCCCTGTTGACCATACATGATTTCTTTATAGGGCAAGCGTGAGATGGTCTCTCGGTGGCACTGGCCAAGGGGCAGCATTGAGTCTATTGTTTAGACCAGTGGTACCCAAACTGCTCCAGAGAGCACATGGTGCTCCGCAAAATGTCTCCTAGTGCTCTGTGAAGACATTGGAAAGAAAAAATACTACTGTCATTCGGCTTAGTATATATGTGATAGGTGAAAATTAGTGCTCCATGACAAATTTCTCTCCTGAAAAGTGTTCCATGACTCAAAAAGTTTGGGAACCACTGGTTTAGATGAAAGTCATTGAAGGCCAGGATTTAGTGAGTTTCCTCATCTATTACCTAAATCAGTGTGGTTTGCTAGGGAGGGGCAGTGAACCAGATTACGGCATAACCGAGGGTTGTCAACTGACTTCTGACAACTTCTGCACCCCAAACAACTTGAACTCTCGATGCACATGCAGAAGACACAAATATTTTTGCTCATGCATTGGCTGCAGAGAAATCAAAGTTTGTTCATTGGCCATAAACAGTTTAAAAGTATGGAATTCAAGTGCCCCAGGATGTTGTACTAATCAGGATGTAAGCTGGCTTTTGGAAATGAATCTGACAGAATTATAGCATAGCTGCATTAATCTGACAACTGGGAAAAATGGGATCCAATGGTTCAGAGGCACTGTAGCATTGATGGCCCAGATGTTGGGGGGTAAATAGCTTTCTCCATCATGCTCTGTTTGTGAGCCCTATCTGGCAGATGATTATTTTAGATTGAATTCTGGACTAGGCTGGCATTTCTGTAAGGTGGTTCATGCATGGGAGTTTTACCTGAGGTTTGTTGCTTGCTGGACCCACACTTTCCTGTTGTTAATCTATGCGCCAGTGATCTCCAAGCTCAAATCAAGTCCTTGCCCCTTTAAAAGCTGCTTTGTAATTGGCTTACTTTGTAGAGCTTACTGTGAGAGAAAATTCACCCCCCCCCAAAAAAAACCCAATTGCTGCATAAAAAATAGGGTTGCCAGGTTCCTCTTCGCCACTGGCAGGAGATTTTTGGGGCGGAGCCTGAGGAAGGTGGGGCTTGGGGAGGGGAGGGACTTCAATGCCATAGAGTCCAATTGCCAAAGCAGCCATTTTTTCCAAGGGAACGGATCTCTTGGAGATCAGTTGTAATAGTAGATCTCTATCTAGTACCTGGAGGTTGGGCAAAACTAACAGTAAAGGGCTCAAAGATACTATTATAATAAACAGTTCAAACAAAACATACGATGATATAACAAATAGTTTACTGTGAAACAACAACCATCTCTACAAATGTGTAATGTGAAACATGTACTAATCTGTGTATAAACAAGTCAACATACAAACATACATAAACAATTTTCTTAAGGTAAGTAATTACAAAAAATTTATTTCAGCCTTATTGGCTATTGTTCTAATCATGCATTTTCTCCATAGGTGTCTTCATATGTCAATTGATATTGATGGAATATATCAACATGGAATCTCATCCAATAAATAGCCAATAAGGCTGAAATAATTTTTTTGTAAATACTTACCTTAAGAAAATTCTGTTTATGTATGTTTGTATGTTGACTTGTTTATACACAGATTAGTATGCGTTTCATATTACACATTTGTAGAGTTGGTTGTTGTTTCACAGTAAACTATTTGTTATATCATTGTATGTTTTGTTTGAACTGTTTATTATAATAGTATCTTTGAGCCCTTTACTGTTAGTTTTGCCCAGCATTCTATGTACAGTATTGGTGAATATTTTGCTAGTACCTGGAAGTTGGCAACACCAGTAAAAAAGCATTTTAAGATTAAAAAAAAACACCGGAGTAATCTGAAAGAGCTACGAGGAAGCAGGAAGCATTTGAATCCCCACCTCTTTACACACTACTGCTGTACTGCTTGCTGTGATAGAAACCAAGTTTGGGTGTCCCGTGTTTTGCATTATGCATGGGGATTTCATCCAGGCTGAGCTCATGAGAGATGGAAGAATTGGGTTAACAGAGGAACGGGAATACCAGGGATTTGTGAGAGCTGGCAGTGAGGTCATCTCTAAATGGACGGAAAACTCATGCATACCTCCAAGGAACAACCGAGACAGGCGGGGGGTGAACTTGAGTTAAAGTACCCATGCATAAACGACCTAAGTGGAATTTCCCTCTGTTACTGTGACCAAGAGGAGTTGGTGGAAGATGGCCACAAGAAAGTAAACACTGCTCTAACCATATGGCCTTGAGACACCTGTGTGTGTGTGTGTGTGTGTTTGTGTGTGTGTTTGAGAGAGAAAGAAAGAAAGAAAGAAAGAGAGAGAGAGAGAGAGAGAGAGAGAGAGAGTAGTTTTTAGTTCAGGGGTCAAAGGAAATCCTGGACAGGAAGCACTTCCTGAGGAGACAAGCGGGAAAGCCCACAGTGTTTAGTTAAACCTGTCTGTTTAATACAGTAGTCTTCTACTTTCTTTTACTAGCAAGGGTTGGGAGTTGGGCTGTTGAAAAAAAAAAGTCGGTAAAATTCGGATTTGGCAAAATTCAGCCTGTTTTGATTCAGGAAATGCCGAAGTCCGAACTCCCCCTATTCGGATCCGTGGAATTCGGCGCCAAGTTCCGAGTTTGGGAAAAAATTCGGCCAAATAAATCCATTAAAAACACATTTGCACCTTTCCGTGGCTCTGGGGGGGGTGCATTTTTGAAGGTAGAGGTCCCAAAATTTCAGCGTAGCTTGAGGGGACCCTTCTTGCAAGAACCCCCAAGTTTTGTAAAGATTGGGTCAGGGGGTCCCGAGATATGGGGCCCGGAAGAGGTCCCCCCAAAATTGCCCACAGGAATTAAAGGCATTAAAAACACATTCACGCAGCTCTGGGGGGAGCATATTTGGACGTAGAGATCCCAAAATCTCAGCGTACCTTGAGGGGAGCCTTCTTGCCAGAACTCCCAAGTTTTGTGAAGATTGGGTCAGGGACCCCGAGTTATGGGGCCCGAAAGGGGTCCCCCCATCTGCCCATTAGAATAAAGCCATTAAAAGGGATGTACTAAAATGAATGACAAGTCAGCCCATTGGAAGCAATGGGAGAGGCTGCCCAGCCCATTGAAGATAATGGGAGAGGGGAATGTCGGTTGACTTGCATTGACTCCACTGAAATACATTACAGGGGATGTACTAAAACGAATGACAGGCTAGCCCATTCGAAACAACAGGAGCGGCAGCACAGCCCATTGGAAACAATAGGAACCAGCCAGAGAGAGACTCACTAACTCACAGTTAACTCCACACGAAGTTGGCAACCCGTGAAAACAGTAGAAAGCACAGTCCCACACAGAGGCAATCAAGCCCACCCCCCAGCAGAACAGATAAACCCACCTTCCTTTGGCTTCCCCCCCTCTCTCTCACACACACACACACAGAATCCCCCCCACATACACACACACAGGGAAAAATTATAGAGAAAATCCCCCAAATGGGTCTTACTGTGGATGTCTTCTTCTCTTCTATCAGGAGCAGGGACTGGGTGGACTCAGGAGTAATCCAATACGATTCTAGCAGATTCACACACACATACTCTCTGGCACGGGAGGTTTTGCCTTGGATTTGCCGCTCTCTAGATGCACATTAAGGATTGCCTGCTCCCATTCATTCCAATGGGTGGATGGGGGGGACCCCATAACTCGGGATTAATTGCCTTTTAGTCAGATCCCCGGGCCGGGGTAACGGTACGGCCCAACTGCTGAGGCAACCAGACCCCCAGGCTGGGGTAATGGTATGGCCCAACTGCCAAGGCAACCACCAGACCAGACCCCTGGGCCAGGGTAATGGTACGGCCCAACTCAAATGTGTTTTAAAAAGCTGTAATGAGCAGATGGGTGGGGGACCACTTCCGGGCCCCATAACTCGGGACCCCCTGCCCCAATTGTCACCAAACTTGGGGATTCTTGCAAGAAGGGTCACTTCAAGGTACGCTGAAAGTTTGGGGCCTCTACCTCCAAAAATGCCCCCCCCGGAGCCGCGGAAAGGCACGAATGTGTTTTTAATGCCTTTATTCCTGTGGGTGATTTTGGGGGGGACCCCTTCCGGGCCCCATATCTCGGGACCTTCTGACCCAATCTTTACAAAGCTTGGGGGTTCTTGCAAGAAGGGTCCCCTGAAGCTACACTGAAATTTTGCGACCTCTACCTCCAAACATGCCCCCCCAGAGCCGTGGAAAGGCGCAATGTGTTTTTAATGCCTTTATGGTTATGCTGCTGATTCGGAGCCCCCGAATTTGCCGAATTTATTCGGCGATCGCCCCAGACTCACTGAATTCGGCTCATTGTTGTCCCGCTTTTTTTTAATTTGGTTCCATCCGAGCTAGAAACCGCCGAATCGGGGAAAATTCGGCTGTTTTTCGGCTCGGGACGAACTGAATCGACAGCCCTAGTTGGGAGTCTCTCAATCCAGGTAGTTGAATTGCCCATCTAAGAACACGCTACTCATTTAAAATGGGAAAAGCTGGTCCCTCCTTGGAGAGCCATTGCAACATGCTTTGGAGATGCATGCACCCTGATCCTCTCTTTATGCAAAAGTAAGTATCATTGTGTTCAGTAGGCCTTATGATGAAGTCAAAGCATAACAACAGTAATAATAATTATGATGATAATTAGGGTTGCCAGCCTCCAGGTGGTGGCTGGAGATCTGCTATTACAACTGATCTCCATCCGATAGAGATCAGTTCACCTGGAGAAAATGGCTGCTTTGGCCATTGGACTCTGTGGCATTGAAGTCCCTCCCCTCCACAAACCCTCCTCAGGCTCTGCCCCCAAAATATCCAGGTATTTCCCAACCTGGAGCTGGCAACCCTATTGATAATAATAGTAATAATAATCATAGCTGCAAATTTGATAAGCCCCCTATTTTGTCTTCAGTGCTAAGAGGACAGCAGAGTTCAGTCAATTAGGATTTGCTTCTATGCATTAAGATTTTATTGTGCCCTCCCTCCAACGGGCAGCTTACATAGTTCTCTCCTCCTCTGTCCTCACAACATCCCTGTAAGGTAGGCCAAGTGAGTTTCATAACTGAGCAAATATTTGAATCTGGGTCTTCCCAATTCTAGTCCAGCATCCTAAACACTTGGGGGGGGGGGTTATCAGACATGTACACACTCCCAATTAAAGGAGCCCTTGGGGACTCAGGGTTGCCAGGTACCTCTTTGCCACCTACAGGAGGTTTTTGGGGTGAAGCCTGAGGAAGACAGGGTTTGGGAAGAGTCCAATTGCCAGAGTCCAGTTGCCAGAGCGGCCATTCTCTCCAGGTGAACTGATCTCTATCGGCTGGAGATCAGTTGTAACAGCAAGAGATCTCCAGCTAGTACCTGGAGGTTGGCAACCCTAGGCTCAGCACCTGAAAGGCAAGGGGACTACATGGGAGGCCAAGGCAAGGACATACAACTCTCTCCCTCAGGGTCCCTCTCTAACTCCCACCCTGCTTTTCAGTAGCAGCAGTGGCTCTTTTGGAGTACTCCACTTATTCGCCTTTGGAAGGAAAGAAAGAAAGAAAGAAAGAAAGAAAGAAAGAAAGAAAGAAAGAAAGAAAGAAAGAAAGAAAGAAAGAAAGAAAGAAAGAAAGAAAGAAAGAAAGAAAGAAAGAAAGAAAGACGAGGTAATTACAGAGTGAGATGGTGATTTCAGAACTGGTTT
Source organism: Euleptes europaea (assembly GCF_029931775.1). NCBI lineage: Eukaryota > Metazoa > Chordata > Lepidosauria > Squamata > Sphaerodactylidae > Euleptes > Euleptes europaea. Next base: position 10,524,546 of record NC_079325.1, on the reverse strand, counting down.
AACAGTCATTTTTAGGCCCTTGGGAGCTGAGAAGTGCTATTTGTGTCTAACAACTGAATTCTCCGCATCCTCAAAAGTAACTACAATTCCTAGAATTGTTTCAGGAAAGCTATAACTAGAGATGGCGACAGCCCAGGGGAAAAATGGAGAAATGTTCCCTCCCAAGGACTGACTGTCTGTTTTTCCATTGGGAAAACTGGAAAATTTGGGAAAGCATTGGGGGAAAAACAACAACAACCAATAATTGTTTTCCTCTTTTAGGATAAGTAAAATGCTTCTAATGGCAAGGTGGTTCACACGCAAAAATGTATGTAACTTGAGAAAGTCGGAGGACTTCCTCAATTTTTCCAGTGGAAAAACTGAGAAATTTTGGGGAGCACTAAAAAAAACCCTCTTATACAGTAGGCATGTGCAACATTTTCTTTTTTAAATAAATTTTGAATGGATGTACAGGATCAAAAATGTCCATAGTGAACCATCCTTAATGAATGCTTGTACATCTAGATATGGGGGCTGGGATCATGATGGCCCCATGTGTTGTGTGTGTTAAGTGCAGTCAGGTCGCTTCCGACTCATGGTGACCCTATGAATCAAAGGGGCTTAACGCACGGCCAATTTGTCTCGCTTTTGTGCCTTAATAGTAGTGAATCTCCATGGTCCACACGCACGACCGTCCAAGGGCTGCGCATCGGACCCACCTTAGTCGCGAATTAAGGCAAAAAAAACCAGGTTAAGCCATCCCTGGTTTATAGCGATCTTTTCGGTTCTAATCCGCTACTTTTTTTTAATTCCGCTACATTACCGGAACGCCGACGTGCGTGTAATTACTCGGCTAGCTCGCTACTAATGCTCCTTACCGGTCTCCTCCGTCCCGCCCCCTTCCCTGCGCGAGCAAGTGCCGCTTCCCGTCCCCCGTCCCGCCCCCTTTCCTGTGCGAGCAATTGCTGCTTCCGGTCTCCCGTCCCGCCTTTTTTTAATTGACAGGTTGAGACGATGGTATACCGGAACGCTGGCGTTCCAAGAAAAAAAAAAGGGGGAGAATCGCCCTTTGATTGGATAACTCCTCAGCCAATCCTTGGGCGATGTCACTCCCCTGCTATCCCGCATTGCGAACTATCCCACATTATATGGTTGGTTCAAACGCACGGGGAGCCTCCAGCAGCTACTTGTTTCAGAATTAATGTGGGATAGGCTGGCGTCATGCGTTTGATTATCCAGACTTAAATATTGTGGGATTAAAATATTGTGGGATAACAGAGGAGCGAACCAGGAACATTCTGCCCATGCGTTAATGCCCAAAGTCCTCCAAAATGTCCTATCTTTCACAGCCTTGTTCACATCTTGCAGATTGAAGGCTGTGGCTTCCTTTATTGAGTCAATCCATCTCTTGTTTGGTCTTCCTCTTTTCCGGCTGCCCTCAACATTTCCTAGCATGACTGTCTTCTCCAATGACTCTTGTCTTCTCATAATGTGACCAAAATATGACAGCCTCCATTTAGTCATTTTAGCTTCTAAGGTCAGTTCAGGCTTGATTTGATCTATAACCCACTGACCCCATGCACTCTATCAATTGGTGCGTATGATCATGTGATCAAAGCCCCTCTGTTATGTGGTTGTTTTATACTTGTACATCTTTATGACTCTGTCCATGTGATCCTGTCATATATTTGCACAGAGGAAGCCCCTTAAAGGTACAGGAAGGGGCTGTGGCTCAGCGGTAGAGCACCTGCTTGGAATGTAGAAGGTCTCAGATTCAGTCCCTGCCATCTCCAGTTAAAAGGAGCGGGTGGTAGGCGATGTGAAGGACCTCTACCTGAGACCCTAGAGAGCTGCTGCTAATGTGAGTAGATAGTAATTGATGGACAGATGGTCTGATTCAGTATAAGGCAGCTTCCTCTATTCAAGGGGGTTCATATTTGTGTGCAAAGGCTCTACACACACACACACACACACACACACACACACATACATATGTGTGTGTGTGTTCCAGTAAGTCAGGTCAAAGCATGGCATCATGATCCTGTTTCCCCACCCAAGCATGTTTATTTTCCCCAGTTAAAGTGCCTGAAAAGGGCTAAATAGACATTGGCCCATGACTTGGCTATAAAGTTGAGCCAGAGAGCAGAGGTAACATTGGTAACCTTTTAATTCTGATCAGTTTAGAATACTGCCCTGTGTTAACTATTAACTTGTGATGAGGGAGGGGCTGTGGCTTAGTGGTAGAGCCTCTGCTCGGCATGCAGAAAGTCCCAGGTTCAATCCCAGGCATCTCCAGTTGAAAAGACTAGGGCAAATAGGTGATGTGAAAGACCTCTACCTGAGGCCCTGGAGAGCCACTGCCAGTCTGAGTAGACAATACTGACTTTGATGGACCAAGGATCTGATTCAGTATAAGGCAGCTTTGTGTGTTCATGTGAGCTGTAATGTATTATTGGGGGTGGGGGAGGAATGGAGCCTTGTGAACTTGCAAGGTGTCATATTTTCATTTTTTCTACTTAAAATAAGCCCTTCTAGCACCCTCAATGGTTGTCAGTTATGCATGTCGGAGGGTCTTCTGTATTGAAATATTCCACTATCAATGCCCTTTGAGACCAAAGCTTTTCCAGCTTCTGCTCTTCCCTCTTTGTCGTTGCTTTTGACGCAGGCTGAGATAGTGTATTATCTGTTGCATCTTCTATTCTTGACCCTCTGCCCTTGCAAAACTCTCCTCTTAGCGGAGAACACAGGCATGCTTCTCCACCGCCGCACCCCCCCACCCCGGGTAACCTTTTTGAATAAGGAGGTGCTCTCCAACTCCCTGTATCATCACAACGGTTGCCCTGCCCTGTGCTCCTGTAATAACAGTGATCTAGTAAGGTCATCGGGAAACAGTTCACAGTATTCCATCATGGTCCTCCCCTTTCTATGACTTCACTAGAAGAATGGCTGATGATTTTCCACTGAAATGCTGATGTTTGTATAGCCGGGGATTTTCTCATGCTTTGCCTATGAGTATGTGTGCATGCACTTTTTCTCCATTATTGTGGTTGCTAGCTGTGGTGGAACCAGGGTTGCCAGCTCCAGAAGAAGAAGAAGAGTTGGTTTTTATATGCTGACTTTCTCTACCACTTAAGGGAGACTCAAACCGGCTTACAATCACCTTCCCTTCCCCTCTCCACAACCGACACCCTGTGAGGTGGGGGGGGGCTGAGAGAGCGTAACTAGCCCAAGGTCACCCAGCTGGCTTCGTATGTAGGAGCGGGAAAACAAATCCAGTTCACCAGATTAGCCCCCGCTGCTCATGTGGAGGAGTGGGGAATCAAACCCAGTTCTCCAGATCAGAGTCCACCACTCCAAGCCTCCACTCTTAACCACTACACCATGCTGGCAGGTGGGACCTAGAGATCTCCTGGAATTACAGCTGATCTCTAGACGACAGAGATCAGTTTCCCTGGAGAAAATGGCTGCGTTGGAAGACGGACTCTGGCATTATGCCCCACTGAGGTCTCTCCCCTCCAAAACCCCATCCTCTCCAGGCTCCCCCGCCCCAGATCTCCAGGAATTTCCCAACCAGGAGTAGAACTACATGTAGAACCAAGAGTAGAACTAGATGAGTGTAGGGTGACTGCCTTAAATCTAAGGTATACCAGCAAGCTTTCAGCTGTGTTGTGACTCAGGAACAAGAGCAACAAAGTGGAATGTGCAATTCCTTAGGGCGAGGTTCCAGCCTCCATGCTTGCTGGGAGATGGTTTCGACATTCGGAGTAGGGTTTGGATGCAGAGTGTGGAGACAAGCATGGAGATAGGAATCGAGTAACACATGCCCCTTTGGTTTCTAGTTTGATTCCACCAGCCTGTACTTGATGTGCGTGCTGGACAGTATGAGCCACGTCCCCACCATCATATGGCTGTAGTGGGTCAGTCCTGGTTAGAGGAGTGTGCTGTAACCTTGGTAGAGCAAGGGCAATGTTGTGAAATACTGACACAATGGAAAACCATACTAAATTATTTGCCATTCTTTCATCTGTATTGCCCGCCTAGTCTGGGATATTTTTAAAGTATCCTGGGTCTTTGAATCTGCACTAGTTAGTAAAATAACAGCATCAAACAGCCTCTTCAGTTTTGTTTTTGTTTTGTTTTGTAAAGAAGAAAGTGATTATTTTATAGCACCAGTCCAAATCTTCTATTTCCACGTGACTAGGGTATTCCACATGAAGGTTCAAGACCGTGCTAGAGTTTCTAAAGCCATAAGGTTGTATCCTGTCTCTCCCCTGAATAAGTGGGGTTTTCCTCCTTCACAAAGGTGCTTTATGCTGAAGGAACATTTCACTGTTAGCTGAGCTGAGTAAAAGGATACAACTTTTACTTCGGCAGGGTCATCCTAGTCTTTTTGGCCATCTCTAGTTCCAGCTTTGACAAAGGTTGGCTGTGGATGAGGTGGCCTTAATTCTGACATTAGCAACACAACTAGCTGAACATGTTCAACACAGATGTGATCCATTAGCATTTAGTTTCTCTTGTTCAATTCTACCGTGTTCCACTTCTCCTGACTTGTGGTTTAACTTGGTTAATTTCTTAAGTCTGTGGTTGGTTTGCTACAGCCTTGGTTCATTTCTGTACTATTTGCATCAGTAATCTGTGTGGAGAAGAGGATGCATTGGGGTGAGGGACTTTCAGAAGTATTTCTGGTTGCATATCTGCTTCAAGTGAGCATTGAAGACCATAGCAGCATTGCACTGAAGTGAAGTTATGAGGAAGAGGAACTCCATTAAGTTAATTGAATATGAGCAGGGTTGCTGGTCTGTCTAAATGAATAAAATAATGTTAATGTTCTGTGTGTTAGGGTGGAATCACTCCAGTCTTGCATAGGGTTGGATCCAGGCAGCTTTTCTTTTCTTTTTGCTCAGTTTCACCAATTCCCTCTATACTACACCCCATATCCCACATGGCTTTTGTATATGCAGGTCCCATGTCTCTAAGCATAGCTTTTTTGTCTGGTAAAAGAGGATACCACTTTCTTTTTTTCAGTAATAGAATAGCTAGTGGAAGAACCACTGCTTAGAATGCAGAAGGTCCCAGGTTCAATCACTGGCATCTCCTGCTAAAAGGGCAAGGGTGTAGGTGATGTGAAAGACCTCCGACTGAGAACCTGGAGAGCTGCTGCCAGTCTGAGTAGACAATACTGACCTCGATGGACCAATAATCTGATTCAGTATAAGGCAGCTTTCTGTGTGTGGTTGGATCCAACCCTACTGCCTTTTATTTTTGAAGCAGAAACCCCAAAGTCTACTGATATGTGTGAAAGTTTTTTCTCTCTTTACTAAATATGCAAATTACCCCCAAAAAATGTCCACCAACATTTTTGTGTGTGTTGGTTCTTGTAGGTTATCCGGGCTGTGTGACCACGGTCTTGGTATTTTCTTTCCTGATGTTTCGCCAGCAGCTGTGGCAGGCATCTTCAGAGGAGTAACACTGAAGGACAGTGTCAGTGTCAAGTGTGTAGGAAGAGTAATATATAATCAGAAAGGGGTTGGGTTTGAGCTGAATCATTGTCCTGCAAAAAGTATCAAAGGTAATGTGCTAATCATTGTCCTGTAAGTATCAAGATAATGTGCTAATGAGGGTGTGGTATGTTAATATGGAACTATTGTATCCTGAAGTGATCTGAAGTGATCTGTTAATGTGTGAAATCCAAAGCTAATCCGCATGGCTATTGTGGACTGTAGTCTTTGTTAGTCTGGAGGTTTTCAGGACAGGAAGCCAAGCCTTATTCATTCTTAAACTCTCTTCTTTTCTGTTAAAGTTGTGCTGATGTTTATGAATTTCAGGAAAGAAAATACCAAGACCACTGTCACACAGCCCGGATAACCTACAAGAACCAATGAACTCTGACCGTGAAAGCCTTCGACAATATTTTTATGTGTGTTTGTAAAGGGCTGTCAAGTTTCAGCTGACCGATGGTGACCCCGTTAGGTTTTCAATGCAAGGGACGAACAGAGATGGCTTGTCATTGCTTGCCTCTGTGTACCAAGAAGAAGAGTTGGTTTTTATATGCCGACTTTCTCTACCACTTAAGGGAGACTCAAACTGGCTTACAATCACCTTCCCCTCCCCTCTCCTCAACAGACACCCTTTGAGGTAGGTGGGGCTGAGAGAGCTGTGACTAGCCCAAGGTCCCCCAGCTGACTTCATGTGTAGGAGTGGGGAAACAAATTCAGTTCACCGGATTAGCCTCCGCCTCTCGTGTGGAGGAGTGTGGAATCAAACCTGGTTCTCCAGATCAAAGTCGACAACTCCAAACCACCGCTCTTAACCACTACACTACACTGGCTCTTAACCACACACCGCTCTTAACCACTACACTACACTGGCTCTCCTTAGTGGTCTCCCATGCAAGTGCATGGAGCTTTGCTTCCAAACTTTGCTTCCAAACTTTGTCAAGGTCAGGCCCATACAAAATTACAGTAGGTTAAAAGAAAAGGAAAGTAAGTTAAAAGGAAAGTAGGTTAAAAAGAGACATATGGAACATGACAATATCTATCATTCCAAGATGATATAAAGAAGAACCACTTTTCTAGAAATTTGTCAGACGTTCCTTAAGTGCTCATATTTCTACATATGCATGTTAGTGTTTTTTTAAAGTTATAATTTCAAATGCAAGTGAACCATTCTCTAAAAGAAACACCAATTTGTGCTTTCAACTTAGCAGCTGTACGTTGCCTAGCAGCCTTAATTAAGCTGACCGCCAATTCTAAATCTGTTTCCTCTGTAATATATTTCAGGTAACGTTGAAAAGTATTAATCTTTATCAAGAATTTAACCACATTCGAGTCCCATAGCACCTTAGAGACCCACAAGATTTGGGGGGTATACTTTGAAAAGCACATACCCCTAAAATCTTGTCGACCTCTAAGGTGCGACGGGACTCGAATCTAGCTGTTCTACTGCAGACCAACACAGCTACCCTCTGAAACTATCTTCAAGGAATTTAATCAGCTATCTCGCATATCCTTTCAAACATTCAATGCCAAAAATGCTTGATCTGAGGGCAAGATGGGGAAAAAACGTGCAGGAGATCAACTTCAACAAAAATCAGAATATGTAGGATGGGTATGAGCTAATTTAATAGCTGTCAGTGGATATTCTGATCCTTGGCTCAATAATCAACCAAAAGGGAGACTGCAACCAAGAAATCAGAAGGAGATTGAAGCTGGGAAGGGCAGCTATGAAGGAGCTAGAAAAAGATCCTTAAGTGTAAGGCTGTGTCGCTGGTGACCAAGAGCTAGATAATTCATGACTTAGTATTCCCCATTACTATGTATGTGTATGAAAGTTGGATAGTGAAGAAAGCTGACAGGAAGAAAGTTGATTCCTTTGAAATGTGGTATTGGAGGAGAGTTTTATGGATACCGTGGACCACCAGAAAGACAAATCAGCGGGTTATAGATCAAATCAAGCTGGAACTCAAATAACCAAACTGAAGCTATCATACTTTGGTCACATTAGAAGATAAGACTCACTGGAATAGACAATTAATGTTAGGAAAAGCTGAAGGCAGCAGGAAAAGGGAAAGACCCAACATGAGATGGGTTGGCTCAATCAAGGAATCCATGGCCCTCAGTTTAAAAGACCTGAGCAAGGCTGTTAGTAATAGGACTTTTTGGAGGTTGTTAATTCATAGGGTCACCATAAGTCAGAAGTGACTTGATGGCACATGACAGACACACAAACATACACACACACCTGTGGTATATAATGATAACATTCTTTTTCATATCTGATGAAATCAGAAGTGTTTGAACCATGGCAAGCAAAACTATAATAATTTAATAATTACGATATAACCAGTCTGCCCCGTGGCGCAGAGCAGTAAGCTGCAGTACTGCACTCCAAGCTCTGCTCACGACCTGAGTTCGATCCTGATGGAAGTTGGCTTCAGGTAACTGGCTCAAGGTTGGCTCAGCCTTCCATCCTTACGAGGTCGGTGAAATGAGTACCCAGCTTGCTGGGGGTAAAGGGAAGATGACTGGGGGAGGCAATGGCAAACCACCTGGTAAACAGTCTGCTTAGTAAACGTCGTGATGTGACGTCACCCTATGGGTTGGTCATGACCCGGTGCTTGCCCAGGGGACTACCTTCACAGTCTGTGTTAGGAGATTGTATGGATGCTTGCTTAAGAACATAAGAAATTGGGACGAGCAGCTTATTCAGTGGCTTAGTTATGTTTTGAGTTCCGCATTCATTATCTTCCAAGAAGAAACAAACATTTTAGAGAGCTAATAACGGATTCTGTGCAAGGACACACGTTTATTCCTTTGAGATTTATAAATGTATTTTTAAATTAAATAATCTTCTCAGAAAAAGCAAGCTTTTTGTGTATTTTCCGGAGGAGTACAACAGCACACCTGTGCCGCATAAAAACATGATAAAGAAATCAAGACTCACTCCCATCTCCCGGAAAACACACTTCTTAAAACAATTCCTGTCTTGCTCAAGAGCGCAGTTGAAGCCCACAATTGCACTCCGGTGCAATATGAAAATCAAATAAAAATTAAGTGTGTTTCAGCACCCGAAGTGTTCATTATGAAAGGGTTTGTTTTTATGTTGCACAAGAAAACAACTGTGTTCTTTTATGCTGTAAAAACACACACACCCTGGTAATAATGGAACCCCAAGATCTGGGGAGAAAACTGTGTGTGTGTAAAGTGCTGTCAAGTCGCAGCCGACTTATGGCAACCCCAGCAAGGGGCTTTCAAGGTGAGAAGCAGAGGTGGTTTGCTGTTGTCTTCCTCTGCAGAGTCTTCCTTGGTGGACTGTCTTCCAAGTACTGACCCATTAGATTTAATCTTCCATGGTGGTCTCCAGTCCAAATATCGAGCCACTTAGCTTCCGAGGTCTGATGAGATCGGGCTATACCATGACGCCTTCCCTCCAATGGAGGAAAATGAGCCAAGGAGAATTTTGTAAGAATCACTTTTAAGAAATGTCTTGCCAAATGCACAGAGACACTTCAAAAAGTGTGGACTCCATTTATATAACTTAATGGATATTAGAAACAGTGTGCTCTCTATCCTGCCATTCTTCTCAGCAAAGTCTGAAGCCTTCCTTCCGCTGAAGGAGCCTTTCTGTAGCTCAAGTGGTTCTTCCTCCATTATTGGGCTTCTTCTGCCGAGTGGTCATTCCGCCATTAGCGGAAGAGCCACTTAAGCTGGAAGAATGCTCCCTGGGATAGAGGAAGGCTTCGGGCTTTGCTCAGTGTAGTGGTAGGGTACAGGTCAATTATGAATATGAAGAGGTACATGCTATTTTCAAAGTAACATAAGTTTATTTTGTCTCTTATAAAATGCTGCATCTTGTTGGACCAGAGGAAGTCTGATAGTGCCTAATAACCATCATGGCTCAGTGGTAGAGCATCTGCTTGGCACGCAGAAGATCCCAAGTTCAATCCCCGGCATCTCCAGTTAAAGGACTAGGCAAGGAGGTGATGTGAAAGACTTCAGCCTGAGACCCTGGAGAGCCACTGCTGGTCTGAGTAGACAATACTGACCTTGATGGACCGAGGGTCTGATTCAGTATAAGGCAGCTTCATGTGTTCGTGTGTACCTGGTCCTGCACTAAGAATCCCAACAATGACCCCAAGTTTGGATGACAGCTGCAAAGGGAATGGAGAGGGGATTTAACAGTTCCTTTCTTTCACCTTTTTCCTACCAAAACTACACCCTCATGCACCTGTTAGCCTGGGAAGGGAGGACAGAAGAGCACCTGTCTTCTGCCAGCCAGTTTTTTCACCTTCCAGAACGAATAGCAGCATGACAGAGGGAGCAGTTTCAATAGATAAAACCATACAGGGGTAGAAGGATTAAACAACCTCTCCCCTCCCTTGTGTGAACAAGGACACACATTCTTGAAATTTACTTTTTAGAAACATGGGGTCATCTGCTGAAGCTGGAGGGTGAGAGATTCAAAACAGATAAAAGGAAGTGTTTCTTCACACAATGCATAGTTAAATTGTGCAACTCCCTGCTCCAGGATGTGATGATGGCTGCCAACTTGGGAGGCTTTAAGAGGGGAGTGGGCATGGTCATGGAGGAGAGGGTTATCCATGGCTACTAGTCAAAATGAATACTAGTCATGATCATACCTATTCTCTCCAGGATCAGAGGAGCATGTCTGTTATATTAGGTGCTGTGGAACACAGGTAGGATGCTGCTGCAGTCGTCTTGTTTGTGGGCCAACACCTGGTTGGCCACTGTGTGAACAGACTGCTGGACTTGATGGACCTTGGTCTGATACAGCATGGCTTTTCTTGTGTTCTTATGATCGCAGATCTCCTAGCTCTTTTTCTATTTTGACTGTGAGTCTCACTTGTTTGCTTGTTTCTGTAATGTTTGCTTCCCTCTGCCCCCTAGATCTCAGGGCGACATGTCTGGGGTCCTCAGGAAGCATTGGCCACAATGGCCAGCATTGTCCAGTCATTGACCAGATCTAAACCTGTTTAGCTTTGTGAAGATTGCAGTGTCATATGACTTCACCTGCGGTGTGTCGGCTCAGTGAAAAGGAGGTCTAATTGTGCTGTAGGATGGAGTGATATGATCCTTTTTGTTTTTTGTGTGTTGCTATTGGCTTCAGTTTACCACATTTTCATGATTTGATTATTTCTTTCTTTTCTTTCTTGTGTGCCATTTATAAAAAAAACACAGGGGGAAAATAGCATTGAAAAATGTGTTGTTTTTAATGGGGAAAATAGGATGTGGGGAAATGAGAAACTAGTGCAAAAATAAAGATTCCTTTTGGCTTTGGTGATTCTTACAAAGAGAAAATTGAAATTAGAATATTCTAATGGAGCCAAATAACTTTAGGGAGTTGGTCTCATCCCTTGTATGCTTGAAAGGGCCCTTCCCAAGTAGTTGTGGTTTTGGCCAAAGTCAAGACAATGCTTGTGTAGAAAGGCATCATCAACCCCCCCCCCAAAGTCAAGACCATGCTTGTATAAAAAGGCATGATCAACCCCCGACTTTCCCCTGCTGCTAGTTACTTATTCCCTTCGTAGGGAATGCAAAGTGGAAGAGAAACTCCTGATTAAACTGGAATTGACGTGCGATCTCCCGTCGGCTTTCGGCTCCTTTGAGCTCCCTTCTGGGGTCATAACTCCATTAATCTAATATTTTAAATGTAATATCGAAAACACCGGGCCAGCTCCTCTGGTGGTATAAATCAGCATCAGCCTATTGACTCTCATCTAGCCCAGCGGCTTACTTGCTGAGGATTGGCTCCGGCTTCTCTCTTCCGCATAGGATGTTTATACAAAGGAGAGCAACGCAGCTAATGAGGTGTAATTTCCACTGACCCGGGGAATGTAGCTGCATTAACTTCCCCTGCTTGCAAGTCCTCGTCAGCCGTTCGGGGCTGCTGCCGTGTCTTCCTAGTTCTCTACACACATAACAACGAAGGCAGCTGAGGTCACGCCGTCAATCGAAGCCCTTCCGGAGAGGGTGCTTAATGGCTAAAGGCAGCTTCCCAATGTATGCCCTCCTTAGCAAAACAGACAACGGTGTGAATTTTCACACGTTAGCATCCTCAGCCTTTTTCTGACACTAGGAACGTTGCACAAAGCAGCCCGAGCAGATGTGTGAGCGAATGGAGGGGTATGAAAAAAAAAACTCCTCTCTATCACTTCCCATCCCAAGAAGTAAGATGGTTATTAGGCACGATACTGAAGAATGTGTGTGCCTCCCTTGCATTCCCTCAGCCAGTGGCCAGCAATCAGCTGGGAGCAGTAGTGGAACCCTTTCGGCCTCCACCCGCTGCCCCAAAGCTGCCACACTCAGTGATTCTGGGGCCCCATCCTTGACTTTTGCCCAGGACACTGGAATCATTACCACAGATTGAAGTGGCCTAGGTGGAATGCTCTCCTCCTCCTCCACGCACAGACATACTGCAGCTCCGGTCATTCTATTCCCCTTCATGGGCATGCTGCCATTTACCTTCAATGAAGTGCCAGGAAGTTCTGGTCATGGAATTCTCGGTGTTTCATTTCGAGAGATCTTAAGCCACCAGCTGTGGCCTCATCATGTCGCAGTAAACTCTATCCCATAATTTACATGTATGACTTAAATCTCTTTTGTAAACCCTACCAAGGGATATCACTTCAGAAGAACAGCTTTCTTATCTCCCTGGCCTGGATGACCCATTGGCCTCTTAATAAAGCAATTCCTGTACTCAGTTCTGCCCTGTCTCTTCTGCCACCTAAAACATGGCTAAATAGTCCTTCTGATACCCACTTGCTCCCTTGGCATGTCCCAGTCTTGTGCCCAGGAAAGTCATCCTCGAGCCAGCTACCTGAAACCGACTTCTGTCGGAATCAAACTCAGGTCATGAGTAGAGCTTTTGACTGCAGTACTGCAGCTTACCACTCTGTGCCACGGGGGCTTCTAATTACCTTCCTGCTAATGGCTTTCAAGGTGGCTTACAGGCTAAGAAGAGGAAGAGGAAAAAGAGGAAGAAGAAGAATGGTAGCACAGATGCTTAAAATCCCAATAATTTGAAAACAGCAGTAGAGTGACAAAGATGGAGGATCAGAACCAAATAATGTGGTGTGGCTTGGTTCAGTGGCAGAGGATATGTGGGACATTCAGAAGAAGAAGAGTTGGTTTTCATATGCCAACTTTCTCTACCACTTAAGGGAGAATCAAACCGGCTTACAATCACCTTCCCTTCCCCTTCCCCACAACAGACACCCTGTGAGGTAGGTGGAGCTGAGAGAATGTGACTAGCCCAAGGTCACCCAACTAGCCATATGTGTAGGAGTGGGGAAACCAACCCAGTTCATCAGATTAGAGTCCACAGCTCATGTGGAGGAGTGGAGAATCAAGCCCGGTTCTCCAGGTTAGAGTCCACCGCTCCAAACCAAAGCTCTAAACCACTACCCCATGCTGGCTCAATCCTGGCTCAATCCTGGGCATCTCCAGTTACCTCTTCATAGTAGATGCTGAGAGAGACCCTTCCTTGCTCAGTACCTTGGAGCACCACTGCCAATCGGAATGAACCCTGAGCTGAAAAGACCAAGACTTTGACTTGGTGGAAGAGGAGGCGATGCTTCCAACCACTCAGACCATTTAGGACTTTAAAAGTTAACGCCAGCACCTTCACTTGGGCCTGGAAACCAGCCGGTTACCCTTGTCAAGGCTTCAAAATAGGTGTTGTTATGATCATAGCAGCCTGCATTGTCTTTTTGCAGTTTTTCTTTTCTTTTGTTCCACTGGCTGGGTTTCCAGAGATCATTTTTTAACAGCCTGTGTCTGGATATTGCACAGGAGAGTGCTTTGCTAACAGCACAATCAATACGCTACAAGTCTGTTTTGTATACTGTCCTCCTTGCAGCCGGCAATCTGTAGAATGCTTTGCAGAGTTATGGTATGGCGTGAGGAACGATGCTTCGGTCCCTGGTATAAATTGCAGGGAGCGGCTTGTGTGGTGAAAAAATGAAAGCATTTTGTTATTGTGTCAGTGCATATAGACCAAGCAACCAAGAGTCGCGGGGTGCAAAAAGGATTGGAGGGGTAGAATATGGAGCCAATGAAAGGATGGGGGGGGTAGCCCACATGCCAATATTGGTGGGCATGGAATGGAGGTTAGCTGTCTAACCCTGAACACTCTACACCAGAGGTACCCAAACTGTGCTCCAAGGAGCACTTGGTGTTCCCCGAAACATCTCCTAGTGCTCCATGAAGAGATTGGAAAGAAAAAATACTACTGACATTCGGTTTAGTATATAGGTGCTAGGTGAAAATTGGTGCTCCGTGACGAATTTCTCTCCTGAAAAATGCTCCATGACTCAAAAAGTGTGGGAAACTCTGCTCTACACAATTCAGAATCAGTTGGCTGTCTGGGTCCTTTAATTTTGCACTCACACCTAAATAAGTTACTAGCCCTCTTAGATCTTTGGGTATAATTTAAATCCTCTGGGTCGTTTTAGACATGGTGTACTTAACTTTGGTAAGTCATGTTTGTCTGTGAAGATGGGAGAATTGAAACATCTTTCTTGTCTTGTGCTTTTGCTAGTAGATACGGAATGTGGGGTAGGGTTCATGACCTCTTGCCACAGCCAGTGTGGTGTAGTGGTTAAGTGTGGTGGACTCTAATCTGGTGAACCGGGTTGGTTTGTTTCCCCACTCCTATGCATGAAGCCTGCTGGGTGACCTTGGGCTAGTCACAGTTCTCTCCGGTGTTGTGAGGGGGGAAGGCGATTGTAAGCCACTTTGAGAAAAGCGGTAGAGAAAAGTGGAGTATAAAAACCAACTCTTCTTCTCCTCCCCCTCCTACTCCTTCAACAAGGATGATGTATCTGAAGAGCCTTGCATAATTAAAGGGTTTCAGCAAAATGGGAAGGGATAGAAAAATGGGTCCAGCACTTATATTACTACCTTGCTGGATCAGGGGAATGCTGTAGACAGTTTATCTAGATTTCAGTAAGGCTTTTGATAAGGTTCCACATAGTATTCTAGTTGACAAATTGGGAAAATGTGGGTTAGATCCTATTATTGTTAGATGGATCTGCAACTGGTTGACAGATCATACCCAAAAGAGTACTAGTTAATGGTTCCTCGTCCACTTGGAGAGAAGTGACTAGTGGAGTTCCTCAGGGATCTGTGCTGGGCCCTGTGTTGTTCAACATCTTTATAAATGATTTGGATGAAGGAATAGAGGGGATGCTTATTAAATTTGCAGATGATACTAAATTGAGAGGGGTAGCAAATATGGTAGAAGACAGAGCCAAGATGCAGGATGATCTTGACAGGCTGGAGAAATGGGCTAAAACTAATAAAATGCACTTCAACAAAGACGAATGTAAAGTTCTGCATTTACGGTAGGTAGGAAAAATCAAATGCATATTTATAGGATGGGGGAGACTTGTTTGAGCAGTAATGTGTGTGAAAAGGATCTTGGGGTCTTAGTAGACCAAACGCTGAACATGAGTCAGCAGTGTGATGCTGTAACTAAAAAGGCAAACACAGTCTTGGGCTGCATCAACAGAAGTATAGTGTCCAGATCACGTGAAGTGATGGTATCGCTTTACTCTGCTCTGGTTAGACCTCAACCAGAGTACTGTGTTCAGTTTTGAGCACCACAATTTAAGAAAGATGTAGACAAGCTGGAATGTGTCCAGAGAAGGGCAACGAAGATGGTGAGGGGTCTGGAGACCAAGTCCTATGAGGAAAGGTTGAAGGAGCTGGGTATGTTTAGCCTGAAGAGGAGAAGACTGAGAGGGGATATGATAACCATGTTCAAGTACTTGAAGGGCTGTCATATAGAGGAGGGTGCCGAGTTGTTTTCTGTTGCCCCAGAAGGACACACCAGAACCAACGGGTTGAAATTAAATCAAAAGAGTTTCCGTCTAGACATTAGGAAGAATTTTCTAACAGTTAGAGCGGTTCCTCAGTGGAACAGGCTTCCTCGGGAGGTGGTAAGCTCTCCTTCCCTGGAGGATTTTAAGAAGAGGTTAGATGCCCATCTGTCAGCAATGCTGATTCTGTGACCTTAAGCAGATGATGAGAGGGAGGGCATCTTGGCCATCTTCTGGTCACTAGGGGTGTGGAGGGGGGAGGTAGTTGTGAATTTCCTGCATTGTCAGGGGGTTGGACTTGATGGCCCTGGTGGTCCCTGCCAACTCTATGATTCTATGATATGCATCCAACAGAAGAAAGGAAAGGAGCTGCAGGGAGGAGCTGCAGCTCAGTAGTAGAGCATCTGCTTTGCATGCGGAAGGTCTCATGTTCAATCCCTGGTGTTTCCAGTTAAAAGGATGAAATGGTATATGATGTGACAGACCTCTGCCTGGATCCCTGGAAAGCTGCTGCCAGTCTGAGTAGGCAATACTGACCTTGATAGACCAAGGTCTGATCCAGTATAAGGCAGTTTCATGTAGGTTCAATGTCCCTCCCCCCCCCAGAAATCCCCTAAAGTTACACCTGAGCTTGTGTGTGCATGCATGTCCATCTTTTAATAACTGATATATTAGGGCCACTTATGCATGATCAGCAATCCCATGAGACATGTACCAGTTGCAGGCTTGTACCATTTCAGTGTCGTCCATCTGCTGAATTTCCCCACGTGGAGTTCTAGCAAAAGAAAAAGGAGCCACCCTAATGATGAGCTTGTTCACACATTCAGTGGAGGATAATGAAATGATGTCAAGTAATGAGTATGCACATGTGAATCAAACCCAAGTTGGTCCAGAATGACAAACTTGGGGAGGCATTACATGTGGCGGGGTCACCAGCTAAAACTTGCCTCTGTCTGAAACTTTGACTGGAAGTTCAGCCAATCCTGGCTCTTACTTGTTCCTGAACACATTACATTGATAAGACTAGATCAAAAGGAATAGGTCTAAAAATGTAATGTGTGAATTTACCCCTAGATTTGTGCAGAAAGGATTGGCCGAACTGCCTAATATTTCTTTAAGAGTCACCCAAACTTGACAAATGCCCAAGAAATCCATGAGATTTCTGCTTGATTATTTCTCACTAGAGTTTCTGGCCTTGTTGAGTCACATTGCTTCTGATATAATAATCGTCTTCTCCCCAGTAACCAGTACTTTGGAGAGGCAAAGTGGTAATTTCATGCTTTTTAAACAAAGTGGTCACCGATTAAGGAGAGAAAAGCAGTATGGGTTTTTGCTGGCTTTCAGGGGGAGAAACAGTCTCTGTGATCAGCCCTTGATATCTTTCTACTTATCTTCTGGGGAAGGGAGGATGTCTGTTTCCCCCCACTCCATCTCCTTAAGTCCATGCTCTGTCTATAGAATTGGTCCTCCCTCAGTATGTCATTTTGCTTTTAAACTATTGTTTTTTAAAGTGAATTGGAGAAGCTAGCAGAAGTCTTCACCTTATCACACCTTTTCATTTTTTTTAAAAAAAGTGCTAAACATGGGTATTAACTTCATTCGTGCACCAATGGCCTTTGAATGTGCCACACATGGACTGCAGGAAATTGGTGGCAGGTCATAGGGCGTGCTTTGGATCAAGCCAGACTGGGACATTCTGGACTAAAATGGGTCTGAGGAGGGACCTCAAACCCCACATCTGTCTCCCTTCTCCATTTTGGTGTCTGCCACATTGCTTGTTTTGTGTACGTGAAAGTAAACACAGCAAACATACCCACTAAAATAACATTGTGTGTGTGTGTGAAGTGCAGTCAAGTCACAGCCAAGTTATAGCCCCTGGTGGGGTTTTCCAGGTAAGGGATTAAGCAGAGGTGGTTGACCATAGCCTACCTCTGCAGAGTTTTCCTTGGAGGTCTCCCATCCAAGTACCGACCCAGCTTAGCTTCTGAGACGAGATCAGGCTATACTATACCATTTCACATCCCAAAATAGCATTGCACGTAAGCTCTAAATGTGAAGAGGGGCTCTTAAGAGCTCGCTTGATCCTGGCCCTTTGTGTGCTTTCTTCTAGGGGGTGGTTACCAGTTAAGTGTTACCAGTTTCCAGATTAACGTTGGAATTGGAGAAGAACCTTGTCACATTTTGGTCATGTTCTGAATCAGTTTCCTTAAGGAATTTAAGCTCCAGGCTGCTTCTCTGGAGGATGTCTTTCTATAAACTACAGTCTTTAAGTAGCTTAGAAAGTAGCTGGGCTTCTCAACTGGCTTCTCAACTAAGAGTACTGTACAGGATTTGCTTCTTGGGAAAGTACATTGGCTATGGAATCTAAGTCGCTCCATGGGGTTAGCCCTTTAATTAGATCAAATCTTAAGTTAGCAGCACACCAAGCAGTGGAAACCATAAGCTGGTGACTCTTATGGAAGATTTGGGAGACACTTTGTGGATCAGGAGACTCCTGAGAGGAAAATAGTTACAGTGATGAATGCTTCTGTTTTCTTGATTGGGTAAGAGCTATATTGCATTATATGATTTTGTTCCTTGCCCCGTTGGCTAACTGGACATGGCATAAGGGATGTTCAAATGCCACAGGAGGAGTTTCAGGTCCAACTATGGCCTCTGGTCTGGTACCAAATGCCTGTGCTGCATTTCGGACATGTTTACATGTTAAGGGTCAGCATTCAATGAATGTACTGTCTAAGGTGATGACTTGTATGTATGCAGAATCACATAACAGACTTTGCATATGTCTAATGTCATTCATGGCTAGCCCAGTCTCATTAAATCTTGGAAGCTAAGCAGGGTCAACCCTGGTTAGTACTTGGATAGGAGACCACCAAGGAAGTCCAGAGTTGCTACATGGAGGCAGACGGTGGCAAACCATCTCTGTTCGTCTCTTGCCTGGAAAACTTTATGGGGTTGCCATTAGTTGGCTGTGACTTGATGGCACTTTCATAAGAACATAAGAAAGGCCATGCTGGATCAGACCAAGGTCCATCAAGTCCAGCAGTCTGTTCACACAGTGGCCAACCATGTGCCTCTAGGAAGTCAACTGCAGCAGCATTGTCCTGCCTGTGTTCCAAAGCACCTAAAAATAATAGGCATGCTCCTCTGATCCTGGAAAGAATAGGTATGCATTATGACTAGTATCCATTTTTACTAGTAGCCATGTTTTACTAGTTTCCACCAATATCATCTGAAATGCAATGCTTTCCAAAGGTATTAGATTATGTATGCTTAGTTGCCGGTCATCAAACGTTGGGTGCTCTCCGTTCATGGCCTTAACAAAAGGGGTTGGAATGGATATTGCATGAATGAGGCTTCTAAGTACAGTATTTGCTTATCCTCATACTGTTCCATATGTAGTAGAGGGAAGGGATGTAGATGGGGAGCGTTGGCCAGGTGAAACAGGCTTCTCTGATGACAAATTAAGCCTCGGGGACCAGTTCTCAGTTGCACTCCATCATAGGTTTTGTACGGTCCGTTCCTGAAAATTTTGGGCGAAAGTGCATGGGAGGCTGCATGACCTCTCCGCTAGCGTAAGTGCGTGTAATGTTATGATTACATGCACTTATGCTGGCAGGGAGGGCAGCTCTGCCAGCGCCCAAGCGCCGCGGAGCTGTGCCCTTCTGCCGGCGTGACCTCTCCGTGGCGCAGGCCACGGCATAGAGTGGCTGTGCCGGCACAGGGGGGCATTCCGGGGGCATTCCGGGGGGAGGAGCTGCCGGTTAGGCGGCTTCTTATCTCGGTTCGGCCTGGTATGCCAGTGCCGGGAACTGCGGTGCTGTGCCTGCTTTTTAGCAGGCGCAGCCTCGCTGTTCCCTATGGGGTGAAAGGCCCTGGTTAAACAAAAAGAAAAAAAAGCCATTTAATGGCGTACGGGAATCGGCTTAGGAAGAGGCGCCGCTGCGCCTCTTCCCCACCATCCCCGTACGCCGCCAGCTCAGGAATGGGCTGGTAGTCTTGCCTAAGCAGATGTTTCAACTACAATCACATCAGGATAAATTTACTATGAAAGTGTAATATCCTTGCTGCATCCTGAAGTGGGATAGATAATACAGTACTTTGTAGATAATTGAGCATCTTACACCTTAAACAGGAATTGTTTCTTTCCTTAAGTCTTTGAATGCTATTTGGGTTTGACAGGGCTTCAGATTCTGAACCAGATTCCACCTGAATCTGTTTTGTCTGTTCTGCTAAAGCCTTGTCCCGCCGCTTTGCATAAATAACAAACACTGAGTATCAATACCTCCCCCCTGGAGGAGACATAAAATTCATGAGTCTTTCCTTTCTGGCATAGTGCTGGTATCACTAACAGTTGGTATGAAAATAAAAATCTCTGTTGCGTTGACTGATAAATCACAGACCTGGTAGGGCTTTGGCTACAGGAGGTGAGATGGAACATATAATACTATGCACAGTATTCACCACTGCCCCTAAAAAGGGCAATAAAGCCAGAAAAGCTAAAGAAAAAGGCACCTGTTAAAGACCAACACATTTCTCTCTGTAGACCCTGTTCATTGGAAAATCCATTTTGGAGGCAGCTGATTGCAGAAAACAGAGCCCTTCTGTTGATTAGAAATGGTTTCAGGATTTGAATTTGGGATATTATATCATTTTTCTCTAAGGAATTTTAAAATCAACAGGTTATTGTGTTTTAGACTGAGAGTCCTCTGGGGGTATTTGCATTTGTAAACAGCTCTAAGCCCAGGAGACAGAGCAAGATATAAATCTAACAAAACTGAAAATAACAGGCTGGGGCACCTTGAAAAGGCTACAGCTGAGCCATTTTAATTTAGGGGGGAAATAAAAAGAGAAGGGATGCTTGAAGCATATAAAGCTACAGCCAGCCTGGAGAAAGGGAACCAAAAGGGAACCAGCCAGCCTGGAGTAGTGGGTGATGTATTGGACTAGGATCTGGGTAACCCAGGTTTGAATCTGCGTGATCTTGGGGCAGTCAGACACTCTCGGTCTATCCTATCTCACAGGGCTGTTGTGAGGATAAAACAGAAGGGAGGAGAACGATGTAAGCTGCTTTGGAACCCCATTGGAGAGAAAGGCGGGATATAAATAGAGTAAGTAAATTTCCCCCTCGCTCATAATCATCCAGTGAACTATATTGGCCATAGGCCAACTAACCTGACTTACGGACCTCACTGCCGCAAGATGTAGTGGTAGCTCCTAGCTTCAACACTCTTGCTTGTCCTTCCAGAGAATGGGAGCTATTTCCACCCAGAGCAATTGCTCACAGCAAAAGTGCATATGCAGCTGGTTGAGAGAGTCACACATAACCAGCCATGTTCATATAAGGGGAGGGGCTGTGGCTCAGTGGTAGAGCATCTGCTTGGCATGCAGAAGGTCCCAGGTTCAATCCCTGGTATCTCCAGTTAAAGGGACTAGGCGAGTAGGTGATGTGAAAGACCTCCACCTGAGACCCTGGAGAGCTGCTGCCGGTCTGAGTAGACAATACAGACTTTGATGGACCAAGGGTCTGATTCAGTATGAGGAAGCTTCATGTGTTCATATAAGCAAGTTGTTGACACATATCCCCTTGCAGAGTTGTATTCCGCCTGTGGAAATGAATTGCGTGAAGCAAAGATGAGTAGAAAGTGAGCCTCAAGAGAGCTTTAAGAAGGGAGCTGATAAATTCTTGGAGGATGGTTCTACCTGCAAAAATGAGCCAACTAGATTAGTCAGATCCCTTTGGTCTGAGCCAGCTCTGCAGTTCTGGCTGCAAGCAAAACAAGCCTGCGATTGCAGTGGAAGCAGGTTTGTACTAAGGACCGGGCTGCTGGCATGCGATCCCCACATCTCTTCCTGTGAACTAGTCCTCGAGATGTCAGAAGGAGCCCTCGCGAGCAGGCAGCTCGAAACTGCAGCCATCAATCCCAGTTTATCTGCAGAACCTTGCCGTGAACCCAATGGATCATAAATTTCAATTTACTTCCTTTTCATAATAATCCCAGAGAAGGAGGGGGGAAGGCTAGAATTTCTCTCTCATACGTAAAAATAACTGGTTGCTCGAAATGAACAGAGTCATACGTTCACAAGACGTTTGGAGAGAAATCTATTTGTTAATATTAACTACCAGGCAAAGGCCATCTTTACTTCCCCTCCCCCAATATTTTTTAATTAAAAATTATTAACAGGCCGTCTTTACTTTTCATTTGGGGTCATGAATCAGGGCGAAAGCCGGAAAAGAAATTTAGCGGGCATGGTTTTGCCCCCAAAGAAACCCATAATTGGTTCAATGTAGACACCCTCTCTTGATGTAGGATACCTCTAGAGCAGTGGTTCCCAACCTTTTTTTGACCAGGGACCACTAGGACTTTTTTGTTCGGTGCAGGGACCCCAAGGTTCAAAATAAAAATTCCGGGAATTTGAAAATAAACTTTAATCATAACTGTTAGTTAAACATTAAACTTAGAATTATATTTGAATATATATATTTTATAATAGAGAACTTTTAATTGAAAATATTAATTTATTATGGGTTTATAACTTTGTTTCGCGGACCTTAATTTAGTTCTCGCGGACCCCTGGGGGTCCATGGACCCCTGGTTGGGAACCAGTGCTCTAGAGTATTAGTATCATTTATACTTTGGTTGATTCTGCGAACATAGACAGGACTGTGTGTTAGGGTTGCCAACCTCCAGGTTGTGACTGGAGATCTCCCGCTATTACATCTGATCTCCAGGCGACAGAGATCAGTTCACCTGGAGAAAATGGCTGCTTTGGAAGGTGGACTGTATGGCATTATACCCCATTGAAGTCCCTCCCCTTCCCAAACCCTCCTCAGGCTCCACGCCCAAAAATCTCCAGGTATTTCCCAACCCGGAGCTGGTAATCCTACTGTGTGTGCACATTATGTGTGTGTTTAAAATCGAAAACCATGCTGGGGTAAATTCTGTACCAGAAAAGTTGCCAGCGTGGTGTAGTGGTTAAGAGCGGTGGTTTGGAGCAGTGGACTCTGATCTGGAGACCTGGGTTTGATTCCCCCACTCCTCTACATGAGAGGTGGACACTAATCTGGTGAACCTGGTTGGTTTCTCCACTCCTACACATGAAGCCAGCTGGGTGACCTTGGGCAGTGTCCTTCTTCTTCTTCTTCTTCTCCTCCTCCTCCTCCTCCTCCTCCATGTACTTTACCACATTTAATTGTTTCACTTTAGCCACAGGGTAAGGCCAGGAGAGGAGCCCCATGGCGCAGAGTGTTAAACTGCAGTACTGCAGTCAAAAGCTCTGCTCACGACCTGAGTTCGATCCCGACAGAAGTTGATTACAGGTAGCCGGCTCAAGGTTGACTCAGCCTTCCATCCTTCCGAGGTCGGTAAAATGAGTACCCAGCTTGCTGGGGGTAAAGGGAAGATGACTGGGGAAGGCACTGGCAAACCACCCCGCAAACAAAGTCTGCCTTGGAAACGTCGGGATGTGACGTCACCCCATGGGTCAGGAATGACCCGGTGCTTGCACAGGGGATCTTTACCTTTACCTTTAAGGCCAGGAGGCCCACATTGTGCCTGCTGGAAACTTTATTCAGCGATCTCTCTAATTTCTGAGATTTTAGCCTTGAATGTGTCTGTGTATGTGTGTGGGGTGGGAGGGGTAGAGTTGCAGCCAACTGGCTTTCAGAAATGAGAAAGGAAACAAACAGCATGATCCCCAGGAATGCTTCGTCCCATCCCCAGTTCCCCATTCTTCCTGCACTTTTACAAAACCGTAGAAGATCAAAGCCAAAGCCAAAGCCAAAGCCAAAGCCAAAAAAAAAAAAAAAGCAGCAAATGTTTCACTTATGGCTGCTGGATTCTAAAGCTAACATGAGACTGGGGTGTTATCTTTATGTCCGTAAAATCTAATAACGTAGCTGCGGTTTTATACTAAAAAACCCCAAAGAGTTGAACGGCTTTGACCCGTGGTTTCGAGGCCCCCGTTGCTTCTCCTAATTGCCTGGGTTTAGAAAACCTCAGCAACAGGGGAGGGGAAAAAACCACAACCACCCCCTTGTCACAGGTTTACCACATATGTGAAATCCTGTAGTGTGGTATTATTTTAATTATTCTGGAAGAACTAACGCATATACAAATGTGTGGAAGTTTCACATATGCCGCGGTTGTTCCTTAATTAGAATCTCTGCTTCATCCATGAAACACACCTCAGAAGGAGTGCAACTTATATTTATTTTTGTTTATTTATATCCCACTTTTCTCCCCAATGGAGGACTCAAAGCAGCTTATAATACATCTCCCCCAAAGACAATAAGGAGAATTGGAGGAGGGGAGGCGGCTACATACAGAGCTGGTCTGTAAGGGGAGGGAATGTGGCTCAGTGGTAGAGCATCTGCTTGGCATGCAGAAGGTCCCAGGTTCAGTTCCCGGCATCTCCTGTTAAAGGGACTAGGCAAGGAGGTGATGTGAAAGACCTCCGCCTGAGACCCTGGAGAGCCACTGCCGGTCTGGGCAGACAATACTGACTTTGATGGACCGAAGGTCTGATTCAGTATAAGGCAGTTTATGTGTTCGTGTGCTGGTCTTCTCTCTGCTGAATGATCGTCCACCCAACTCTAGGCTGCGACTCTCATGCTCAGATGTCCTCGGCTTGCACATCTGGGCACAGTGCTTGGGTTGCCAGCCTCCAGATGGTGGCTGGAGATTTGGGATTACAACTGACCTCCAAGTTACAGAGATCACTTCACCTGGAGAAAATGGCTGCTTTGGAAGGAGGACTCTATGGCATTAGACCCCACCAAAGTCCCTCCTCTCCCCAAATCCTTCCCTCCTCAGGCTCCACCTGCAAACTCTCCAGGTATTTCCCAACCCAGAGCTGCAACCTTGTGTGTGCAAAGTGTCTTCAAGTCGCAGCCGACTCATGGCGACCCCCAGAGACTTCCTTGGTAGTCTTTCTTCCAAGTACTTACCCATTAGAATTAGTTCCTCGACATAATTTTACATTATTTCAGTGTACAGTGCCTATCATATTAGGTGTTTTGGAAGACAGGCAGGACTATGCTACTGCAGTCGTCTTGCTTGTGGGCTTCCTAGAGGCACCAGATTGGCTGCTGAGTGAACAGACTGCTGGACTTGATGGACCTTGGTCTGATCCAGCATGGCCTTTCTTATGTTCTTATGTAAGTGGCAAAAATGGCCTGAAATAATAAAGTTGGAAACCCCCCAGCATTAAACTGTGCCTATCAAAAATGTTCACAGTGACAGCATATGAAAGGGGGGAAATCCCTACTTGAGAAGTAGTATCCAGTTCCTCGCTTCCAACATTTCCAGAAGGAAATTGAGTATATTGGAAGGAGGTATAAAGGAAAGGAGTCCAAGGCAAAATGTGGCTAGATTCCTGATGCTTGCTTCTCCGAGGGCCAGCGTGAGTGTAGTGGTTAAGAGCGGTGGTTTGGAGCGGTGGACTCTCATCTGGAGAAGCGGGTTTGATTCCCCACTCCTCCACATGAGTGGCGGATGCTGATCTGGTGAACCGGATTTGTTTCTCCACTCCTACACATTGGGCTAGTCACAGTTCTCTTAGTACCACCTACCTCACAGAGTGCCTGTTGTGGGGAGGGGAAGGGAAGGTGACTGCAAGGTGATTTGAGTCTCCCTTAAGTGGTAGAGAAAGTCGGCATATAAAAACCAACTCGTTTTCTTCTTCCAGGCTCAGCAAAGATCCATGCTCCCTGGCATTCCCTGCACACACACCCCTTTAAAGGCAGACGTGTGTACAGTTGGCAGCAGCTCTAGCTTTCAGACTCCTGACCACACCACTTAGTGGCGGTGATTGAATGCAGAGTTAATTAGACAGCGATTGCATGCTAATGAAATCGCCATTGATTGGTGAAAGAAGAGCAATAGAATAGAACTGGGAGGGGGGGGAAGAACTACTCCGTGACTGAAGTTCTGTAACAAGACGAGAGAGTGTCTAACTCCTCCACTTGAATGCAAAATTGATCGAGCGGGCAACGTGACTGCCTTTCCCTCCCCTCCCAATATGTAGGCTTAGTGAATAAATATGTATGTGGGGGGGGGGGGCAACATGAATGCCTGTTTGCATCAAATGAGGAATAGTCCCAATACATTAGGGGAAACATCAGGTTCTTCTGTGCTTTGAAAGTCTCGCTAACATTGTTTGGTTTCAAGGATACATAAGGGGATTTCCAGCTTGCTCTATTTCACTGGAGGATGTATGCAGATGTTTTGAAACGTGGAAGTTCAAATTGTCACAAAACCCCAGCAAAGCAAACTTTTTAAAAGGCCTTAATTTTATCACTTGGGGAGGGGACAATACCCCTCACATACACGCTAATAAATACAGCAGTGTTAAAGAGCCGGTATTGTGTAGTAGTTAAGAGCGGTGGTTTGGAACGGTGGACTCTGATCCGGAGAACCGGGTTTGATTCCTCGCTCCTCCACATGAGCGGCGGAGGCTAATCTGGTGAACTGGGTTGGTTTCCTCACTCCTACACACGAAGCCAGCTGGGTGACCTTGAGCCAATCACTGCTCTCTTCGAGCTCTCTCAGCCCCACCTACCTCACAAGGTGTCTGTTGTGAGGAGGGGAAGGAAAGGTGATGGTAAGCCGGTTTGATTCTTCCTTAAGTGGTAGAGAAAGTCAGCATATAAAAACCAACTCTCCTCCTTCTCCTCCTCCTCCTTTTGGCTAGCACTTGTGATGTGACTAGCCACATCGTTGTCTTTCCAGTGACTGTTCTGTTTGAAGCTTTGTTTTTGCTTGTTGGATGGGGATGGATTTAGTGCTCATGCGCTGGAGAACTGAGCAGCCGTCATTACCTGTAGTTCCTCATCTTCCTGGTGGCATCCTGCAGCCACCAGCAGGGCTGACTTGGCATCTATGCCTGGTTGCTTCTGAGTGCAGGCGAGCTGGTAGAAGGTGACGGCCTTGTTAAAGAAGGAGCATCTTCCTGGCCTTGCAGCTGTGTTCAGATGTGACTTTAGAGCTCAAGGAGATTAACACTGTTCCCCCCGCTCCCCACTGAAGTTAGAGGGGCAGATGAGTCGGCCAATGGACAGATATATTGACCTGTTATTATTTAAAGTTGTTTAACCAGGTAGAGATAAACGAAAGCTTTCAGCCACTGAACTATCGCACAAATCACAATTAAGGTGGCACATATGTTTGGAGGACATAAAATCGATAGCGCCAAGAGTATGTTGCAGTCTCTGTTTGAACTTCAGAAGAGGAGTAAATTTTCGAGCGGCTGCATCCGAGCCCTGCCTGTTCAGGAGGAAGCTCTGGTAGCCGTCCAGCAGGAGGCTCCCATTCTCTAAGCCATTTTGTCTTTATCCAACGAGTCAAACGGATTTGCTGTTGATGTGCAGGCAGGCGGGTATGCTCATGCCTGATGCAGGCAAGCTGGGCACCTGATCCCCGTTTCCCAAAATGAAAACAGTCTTGTGTGACCGCTCCTATCCTTATATCAAGAATCGCTGCCCCTACACATACTCACCCTTTGCAAGTATTGCATGTGGCCGAAGGCTGCCTGCTCTTCCCAGAATATGTTCCTTCTGCAAGAATTTGCCCGGCACTGCTTTGAAAGAAAACAGAGCGTGTGTTCTTGTTCAAAATAATATTTCAGATGTGCTTGTCCTGGTTTTGCTAACAAATTGACATGCTGGTTTGAAGCTATGGCTATGAAATTGCTATCTCAGTAGTTTGGGCATAACGGCATGATGTGCCTGGCATGTGTTGGATCATGTGTACATGACTTCAGTCAGATGTACATCGGTCAGAGAACCAGCATGGTGTAGTGGTTAAGAGTGGTGGTTTGGAATGATTCCCCACTCCTCCACATGAGCGGCAGATGCTTATCTGGTGGACTGGGTTTCCCCTTTCCTACACACAAAGCCAGCTGGTGTAGTGGTTAAGAGCGGTGGTTTGGAGCAGTGGACTCTAATCTGGAGAACCGGGTTTGATTCCCCACTCCCCCACATGAAGCCAGCTGGGTGACCTTGGGCTAGTCACAGCTCTCTTCGAGCTCTCTTAGGCCCACCTACCTCACAGGCTGTCTGTTGTGGGGAGGGGAAGGGAAGGTGATTGTAAGCCGGTTTGATTCTTCCTTAAGTGGTAGAGAAAGTCGGCATATAAAAACCAACTCTTCTTCTTGCTCACAACTACCATTTTGTTTTACACCACGCTTATTGTAACATTCATTCTACTGAATACAGCTTGCACCTTGCATTGCTCCAGCTAGAATATATATATATATATATATATATATATATATATATATATATATATATATATATATATATATATATATATATATATATATATTTCCGGTCAGGCGAGGCCTGTGGAAAGCATTGCCACAATTGCCAGGGTCATTTTCAAGTTAGGAATGATGCTTAGAACTACTGCGGCCTCCCTCAGGCCTGGCGAAAAGTGTGCCGTGTGTAGAAAGCTTCTAGGCTCCGCATCTGTCCATCGCTGCCTGCAGCGAGGAAGGGACTTTGCTAGGACTTAGCAGGTAAAGGGTAGCGAGTCGCTGCTGGGGCATCTCCTGTCCCCTGCTATTCCCACGCTGCCCTCTGATTAATGGCCTCACCCCTTGTCTTAGACAGAGGAAATGTCACATCCCACCTGCTTCATTGCCGCAGCCGCTCGGGCGAATCCTTCCTGCCGCAGCCGCTGCCCGGCCTGCTCAGAGGGGGAGCAGCTTCCTTCCCGAAGCCGAGAAAAATCACCAGCATGAAATTGGGAAACTGAGATTGGGAAGAAGACCTGCGAGGAACGGGAGCTGGTACAGCGGGGTGCGTGGGCCTCAGCGCTTGGGAAATAATGCCGCAAGCTTTCACCGTCATTCCCAGAAAAAGCATTTTTTTAAAAAATCTCAGCTTGATGTTGTTGGAGGTGGATGCAATTAAAAAAATTAAGCAGAGAAGTGGTGGGGGTTAGGCTAGGGCTGCCAACCTCCAGGTTGGAGCTGGAGATGTCCCGCTATTACAACTGATCTCCAGCTGATATAGATCAGTTCCCCTGGAGAAAATGGCCGCTTTGGCAATTGGACTCTATGGCATTGAAGTCCCTCCCCTCCCCAAACCCTGCCCTCCTTAGGCTCTGCCCCAAAAACCTCCTGCCAGTGGTGAAGAGGGACCTGGCAACCCTAGGATAGACATGTGCTGGGAAGTCCTGCGAAGAAGAGTGGGTGCAGTTGCTCAGCTGGGAGGGAAAGATACTCTGTATATTAGGAGCCCCCCCCCCCCAAAAAAAACCCTTTTTGAGCTTGTGGGCACATTTGGAGTTTTGACACGGCATGGTGGGCTCAACAACAAAATGAATGCTACAAAATGGCTGCTGCACCTTCTCAAGCCCTGTAATATCCTTTTTTAGGTGTGGTGACCAGAACTGTACACAGTATTCCAAGTGTGGTCTCACCATAGATTTGTACAAGGGCGGTATGATAGCAGCAGTTTTATTCTCTATTCCTCGTCTAATTATGGCCAGCATGGAATTTGCCTTTTTTACAGCAGCCGCACACTGGGTTGACATCTTCACTGAGCTATCCACTACCACCCCAAGATCCCTTTCTCGGTCTGTCGCTGCCAGGACAGATCCCATCAGTATATATGCGAAGTTGGGATTTTTTGTCCCAATATGCATCACTTTACACTTACTCACATTGAATCTCATTTGCCATTTTAATGCCCATTCTTCCAGTACGCAGAGATCCTTCTGGAGCTCTTCACAGTCCGATTTTGTTTTAACCACCCTAAATAATTTGGTGTCTTCTGCAAACTTGGCTACTTCACTGTTTAATCCCAACTCCAGGTCATTGATGAACAGGTTGAAAAGCACCGGTCCCAACACAGATCCCTGAGGCACTCCACTGCTCACATCCCGCTATTGTGAGAACTGACCATTGATTCCTACTCTCTGCTTCCTATTTTTCAGCCAGCTCTCATCCATAAGAGGACTTGTCCTCTTATCCCGTGATTATGAAGTTTGCTTAGCAGTCTTTGGTGGGGGACTTTGTCAAAAGCTTTTTGGAAATCCAAATACACGATATCCACAGGCTCATTCCTGTCCACATGCTTATTGACGCTTTCAAAAAATTCTAATAGGTTAGTGAGACAGGACCTACCCTTACAGAAGCCACGTTGGGTTTTGCCCAGCAGTGAAGATGGGGAAGGGGCATGCCTCAGTGGCAGAGCATCTGCTTGGCATGCAGAAGGTCCCAGGTTCAATCCCCAGCATCTCCGGTTAAAGGGACTAGGCAAGTAGGTGATGTGAAAGGCCTCTGCCTGAGACCCTGGAGAGCCACTGCCAGTCTGAGTAGACAATACTGACTTTGATGGACCAAGGGTCTGATTCAGTATATGGCAGCTTCATGTGTTCATGCTTTCAAGATCCTTGTGCTGTGTTGGCAGCTGCTGCCAAAGCAACATTTTTACAAATCTGCTCAGCCAATCAAATGTCCAGTAGTCAATCAGAAGCCGTGCTGGGCAAAAGCTCTACTTGGCCCTACTCAATTCCTGAAAACAGTTGGCGGGTGCCCTGGTGGTCCCTTCCAACTCTATGATTCTATGCCCTCCCTTACAGTCTAAAATCCAACAGAAGGCAGTCTGATTTTTTCATGTTCAAGAGCGTTTTGGTCAATTCTCATTTGCTCTGATCTTGATGCCCAGGCTGGCCCAATCTCGTCAGATCTTGGAAATAAGCAGGGTTGATCCTAGTTAGTACTTGGGTGGGAGACCACGAGGAAGTCCAGGGTTGCTATGCAGAGGCAGGCAATGGAAAATCACCTTTGAGCATCTCTTGCCTTGAAAACCCCTACAGGTTTGCCATACGTTGGCTGAGACTTGGTGGTGCTTTCCACCACTACCACCGTTCTCATTTTTAAAGCCAATTTCATGAGCTCAGACTTCTATGCAAAAATAAACACCTACGAGTGAAAGTTCCAGAGGGGGGAAATGTGCAGATCAGTTTTGCAGAAATATTCTTGGAACTCCCTCAAACCCAGTTTCCCATTATTCCTTGCAATGGAAAGTTGAAAGGAAGCCACTGCAAAAACGGGTACATGAGCCAAAGTTTCAGTGGGAAACAGCATGGTGTCCTTCAAACTGAGTCCTAAGCATGTTTACCCAGAAGTATCTTCTATTAACTTGTAAGGTTCTTTCTTCATTGTAAATGTGCAGCTCGGTGCCGTTTGTAAAAAACCTGAAGCCAGGCGGCGGGAGGTGGTAGTGTTTGGAGCCTTGGCTTGTTCATTAGGCTACGTGATATGGTGAGTGGCGAGCAGGCTGCACCTAGACTAGAGTATCATGTGCAGTTCTGGAGGCCCCACTTCAAAAAAGACGTGGAGCGGGTGCAGAGGAGAGCGATGAGGATGGTCAGGGGCCTGGAGACCGGCTGAGGGGAGTTGGGAACATTCAGTCTGGAGAACAGGAGGTTGAGGGGGGACATGATTGCTCTCTTTAAGTATTTGAAGGGCTGTCACTAAGAGGAGGGAAGGGAGCTGTTCCTGTTGGCAGCAGGAATAATGGGTTTAAATTGCTGGCAGGAAGGTACCGGCTGGATACTAGGAAAAAAAACTTTACAGTAAGAGTTGTTCAACAGTGGAATAAGCTACCTAGGGTGGTGGTGAGCTCCCCGTCACTGGCGGTCTTTAAGCAGAGGCTAGACAAACACTTGTCAGGGATGCTCTAGGCTGATCCTGCATTGACCAAAGGGTTGGATTAGATGGCCTTTATGGCCCCTTCCAGCTCTATGATTCTACTGTCTGTTCTCCTTTCACCACTGTACATTCCAAATAGAAGTGTAAAAACATGTGCCCAGGGGCTAAGAACAAGTAATGCAATGTAATTGGTGCTGGGTTTACAGCCTCCAAATAATTTCTCCTAATGGAGAAATTAGATAAGGCTAGTTGAAAGGAGTTAAGTGTTATGTCCTCTTTGATCTCCCTTATTCCCTTCCCCACTCCCTAGGTCTCGATAGAAACAGAAATATCTTTAACATTGTTACATCTCTGGAAGCATTTCTGTTGTTTTGCAGTGACTTAAAAAAAGCATATGTAGGCTGTTCGTGTGTGTGTGTGTGTTTTAGGGAGGGACAAGATACATTTTCTTTATCTGCTTGCTTTAACTGGTATATTTATAGACTTGCGGCGTTGAGCTTCCCCTGCCGTATGCACAGCGGAGATAAAAGGAAAGATTTCATTATGCTCAAGTGTTTTCTGTAAAGTGGAATGAGCCGTGTTTAAAGCGAGCCAGGCAGGCGAATTGATAGGTGGTATCTGGATGGATCATCAAAAATAGGAGGAAAGATGCGCCAGTCTGGGTGGATATTCCTTTCCTAGGGTGGACATTCCTTTTTAAATACGTTTGTCAACCATTTCCATTCTCCACTTTTTGCTAGTGTTGCAGGTGTGTTAATATTGTGTGTGATTGTATAGGTTTTTTTTTTTTTTAGAGCTGATGTGTAAAATGTGTATGTTTGTGGCCTGTAAAGAAAAAATAATTCTGAATATTAGTGGCATGCAAAATAATTTTGGGGAAAAATGCATCTATTTTATTGGAAAGATTCGATGCAAATAACCAAAAATCTGTTCAAAAATACAAATCGCTTATTGGATTCATCATGAAGAAGAACTGAAATGGGAAAGATGATTTTCCAGGTTGAAATATGATTTTCCAGGTTGGGGAGGGGCTGTGGCTCAGTGGTAGAGCATCTGCTTGGCATGCAGAAGGTCCCAGGTTCAATCCCCAGCATCCCCAGGTAAATGGACTAGGCAAGTAGGTGATGTGAAAGACCTCTGCCCGAGACCCTGGAGAGCCGCTGCCGGTCTGAGTAGACAATACTGACTTTGATGGACCAAGGGTCTGATTCAGTATAAGGCAGCTTCATGTGTTCATGTGAAAAAGGGCAGAGTAGTTCAGACTCTTCCCAAGGGTATGTGACATGGTGAATGGTAGGCAGCTAAGGATAGATGATAAAACCCAGATCGGTGAAGTACAGCTGTGAAAAATGGGGCAAGCTGCCCCATATGTAGATGCAGAGGGATTTGTATGTTGGCTAGAAAGACGAAAGACAATTCAAGGAGCTGAAAGACTGATGGACACAGAAGGAAAAACAAAATAAGAGCGATATTGAAAGAGTGTATGTAACAATGTAAGAATGCCGGTCTTCTGTCTAAAAGGAACTCTACGACCTGCCCTTGTTCTTGTATTTTTGGGTCTTTTCTTTTTCTTTTGGTCCTTGTGGACCTTTAACATAAAATGGTCAGATGTGATTTAAGCGGTTCTGCTGTAGTAGAAAGATAGGAATAGCAGAGGCGAGGCCATCTGGTGCCAATAGCTATAAAATATCAGGCCAGTATGGGTGTGGAGAATGGGATGGTCTTCAAGACAGCCATCCAAGAATGTTCTATGGCTAAAATGACTGTTCAGGGATCGGAGCTGTCAGACCAGGGCTTAATTCAACACCCTGAGGTTTTTACATCTGGATTACATCATTGACTTTTATCCCAGGACCCTATCAGTAGGGTGGCTGGTATCCAGCGGAATCTGCAGTGGATGGGGAGATGGAGGGTATCATCAGTGCAATGGTGTCATGTCACTTCCAGGAAAAACCCAGAAGTGATGTCATGTCTCTCTATGACTTGCCAGAAACTCTATGGTTTTACCAGAGTTTACAGCAATTCCTAGAGAGGCGTGACATCACTTCTGGGTTTTCCCCTTGAAGTGATGTAACACTGACGCGCCAATGGCGATTTTCCAATTTACCTTTCTCCCATCAGCTGACAGAGCGATGGCGGGCAGCAGGGGTTGCCAGGTGAAGGTCTCTTGCCACAGAGAAAGATTTGGCAACCCTACCTCCCAGTAAGTACATCTTTCTGGAACCCTGCCAAGAAAATCATCCATGAGAAATGCCCATGAAGCTTTGCCAGAGTCCTCCACTGCTGGGGGGGGGGGTGGGATATGGGAAGGAAAAGGATTTTGGCATAAAGGGACAACAATGGGTGGAGACTTTTGCACCTGTTGGAGGAGGGGTTTTAAGGCACTTTTTGTTTTTGACGTGGAACAACTAAAATGCTTAATGAGAAATGGCTCTGCCAAACACTGTTGCTGTTCACACTGTAGAGCCCTTTGCCTGTGTCTTGGCCAGACTGGAATCAAAACACATTGTGGAGCCCTTTGCCTGCCTTTTGGCCAGACTGGAATCAAAAGATTATATTTCTGTTCACACTATAGAGCCCTTTACCTGTGTCTTTGCCAGACTGGAATCAAAAGATTCTGCTGTTGTTCCCATTTAAGAGTCATTTGCCCATATCTTGGCCTGTCTGGGAGCCAAATCAAATCATGGCTGGGGTTGAATAGCCCCTTGCTTGTGTCAGTGCTGGTCTTGGCATGCATCAGTGCATAAAGCCAAAGTTAGTAGCTCTTCACCCTTTGTTCATTATATAAGGATGCTACAGGAAATTAGGTGGCCCTCCTGTGTGTGTGTTATTTGCCGTGGGACACATAATTCAGGAATAAAAATCTAGTCTCAGATAAAATTCCCCAAAGGTACAAATTTCTTCAAACTTTATTGGTACACTGCACAATCACAACCATCTCTTATTCTTTCTCGAATTAGAAAAGGTTACAACTACAATGTAACATGCACAAAATTCAGGTAGTATATTCACCCTTTAATACGATTATTGATGGGGGGGAAAGAGAGACTCAATTTTATTTGCTTTTTAAGAAATAAAAATTAAAAAAAAAGGCTCTCTAGAAGTCTTACGGAACAAAAGGAAAAAAATGCTTTGAAAACTTGCATTTGATATAATTTGTTTTTTTCTCATTAAAGCATCTGAACACTGAAAATTTATTTACGATTTTGTATGTGTGTGTGTGTTTTTTGTTTGTTTAAAGGATAAATTGTGTGGAAAATAATGTGCACATCCATAGCTTTGACACAGCTAGAAGAATTGCACCATTTAAGTCACAGAAGAACTTCAAAGTCTAGCAAAGAGAAGGACTCAGAGATGGACAGGTTGACGGTTTCATACACCCAACATGGTTCCTCACAATTGCACTGATACATTGCACAAGTAACTTGAACGATTTTTTTTTTTTAATGCTCCCCGGTAGCTGGAAATAATGGAAGCAATTCTTCGATTAGTCTTTTTGGGAGCGATTTGGGGTTCTTTTCCTTAAGCGCACAGATTGACTGGTGTGGCTTCGTCAGGGCTTGGGGCCCTGGGCGTCTGGGAGCCATGGTAGATGCAATCCCTTTGCAGAGATACCGGCGCAATTGGGATGTCCGCATTTCGTGAGAGATGTGGTGAATTTCATTCTCGTTGGCCTTTGATCACTCATATTAGGTACCTTAATTAACACTGCTGAAAGAAACCTGACATTTATCTTGTTCAGACGTCTGCCCTATGCACGGGAGATCCATTGCATATCTTTTTCAGTGGAAAAGCTGGTCCACAAGGATTTTTGAGCACACAAGATGTGCCCTTGTAAATTGTGAGTCCCTTTTTGTGTAGCAGAGCTTGTGAGCACCTAGGGATACCCAGGTATCTCTGGATCAGACCAAGCCTGTAGTTGTAAGAACCGAATATTTATACTGGGATGATCCAGTGTGGCTCCTAATTGTTCACAGACCTCCATATGAACATGTGTGGAGCTTCTCGTGTACTTAGGACCCTTATAAAGCTTTGGACTGCAGCTTTAGTGGCAACGCTCACAGGTCAATGTGCTTCTTCCGATGGTTTAAAACTGCAGATACTATTTTTTTTTTTGTCAAGTAGTGATTGTAGAACAAACTTCTTGTCCAGTCTGGAACAACTCTGTTCCAGAATTCATGTAGCTAAAGCATTTGTTGGAAATATATTTCACCTGCCAATTATAAAGATAATGTAAATGTCCCTTTCTTTGAAAACAAAAACAAAAACAAATTGCACTTCAGTTTCCCTATGCAAATACAACACCACCACCCCACCCCACCCCAGTCAGGGGTGGCAGAGGGAATTTTGGAATTTGCTGAGGATGAAAGTCTTGATTTTGGTTCTCCTTTTTTTAAAGAAGAAAATTCAGAAATGGGGTCTTGTTCAGGAAGCAAGAGATAAGTAGCCTGTGACTCTGTTGTGTTCCTTTGTTTTGTGTCTGAGGAACAACTACGGGAGTGCCAGTTAGAGACATTCTGTGTAAACCTTTTTGGCATTGGAAGTGATCTGCAATTCCAGTTTTTAGAATTTTGGGAATGATCAACAGATCTAGCCAGTACCAGGTGGCATATATGTGGAACGCCATCACCCGCCAAGCACACTATTGCACACATTATTTTTGCACATAATTCACTTATCCATGTGGACAAAGCTGCAATTTGCTGCATCCAAATTTGGCCACTCTTAGGGTTTTCAGTCCTGTTTAATACTCAGCATAAAAATTGTTCCTGATATGTCTCCATGGGGCAGCAGAGAAGAAAAATTTACTCTTAAAAAGAACAACAACAATGGTGTGTGTTATTTTAAATGTGGGATTTGTGCAGTTTGCTTTGGGACAGGCCAAGGTGTGTGCATACTATTCTCGTCTCCTTTCCCACTTCCCTCTTGTGCAACCTTTGCTCCTCTAAAATAAGATCATTGCACGTTGACATTAAAGGCTGTTTTTATCACAGTTTGTCCTCTGAGTCTTTACAGACTGTGGGTGTTTTCCACATGGGACAGGCTTGTGTAGTTTCCCGTGGCTGCTGATCCAACTCAGCAACAGTAGGGCTTCCACATGGCAGGTTCCCCTACAGCTTTCCTGCCACAGTCTCTGGCAGCGGCCATTTCCCCCACCACTGGGGCCTTTTCAGTGTTTGTTTTAAGCAGCAGCTGAATATCATTGCATGCCTTGCCCCTTATATCTCTGCAGCAGAAAGGGCAAGAGACTTGCACAGATTGTTATATTGATAGTCAATTGCCAATTCAAACAAAAACAAGCTCTCCCAAGTGGCAAAGAGAGAAAATGGCTGTCATGGGGATAGGGACAGGGAAAATGGCTGCCATGTAGGCAGGACTGGGTTTGTGCAAGCTTTATGCAGTCTTTCCCAAAACTTGGTAGCAAAGAATATTTGGGGAAAATCTGGGCAAACCTTGGGAAGTGCATGGATGCACCACGTAGCTGTAGGGAAGCAGGAAAAAAAAAACCTGCTTCCCATCAGCATTGAAACAAGGGAGATACCTAGTGTGGCCACTAGCAGGTGATGTGTTTCTGCTGTCTTTGGTTGAGCTGGAATACGTTGCAGCCCTTCTCAACAATGGATTAGACTTCAAGGGATGTAAATATGGGTGTTGTTTGCCTGCTTTTGTTCCCTACCAGTGCTACAAGGAGCAATAGGAGAAAATTGGAGTGGTTCATTGATGCATCAGCGCCACTTCTGGCTACTACCTGGAAGTGATATCATCAATATTCTAGCTTTGCACCAATCTCTATGGTAAAACCAATGAACCCAGAAGTGACATTAACAATGTCCTTTTCCCCATCCCCAAAGTTTCTGAGGGGTTCCAGGCATGCACCAGGCAACCCTAGACATAAAACTGCCTTCCATATTATTGTTCTACCATTGAGATTAACGTTTGATGATGGTCAGTTTAGGGAAGGGAATGCCAATGAGGCATTTGTAATGCAGTTTAGCCTTTTGGCTTCTGTTGTAGAGTACATTCACATTACAACACAATAAAGATCCCCTTTAAGCATTATGTGTGACTCATCCTTAGGCTCAGGGGGAAGGGCTGTGGCTCCGTGGTAGAGCATCTGCTTGGCATGTGGAAGGCCCCAGATTCAATCTCCAGTCTAAGAGGATTAAGTCAGGGAATGGTGATGGGAAAGACCTCAGCCTAAGGCCCTGGAGAGCTGCTGCCAGTCTGAGCAGACAATACCGACCTTAAAGGACCACTGGTCTGATTCAGTATAAGGCAGCTTTGTGCGTTCATGTGACCTAAAGACCTTGATCCAGAAAAACGAAATTACTGAGATGATAGTTGCCTAAGACTAGATATGTGCCATTGATTTCCAAGGGTTTTAAGAATTACTCCTTCCCCCCGGATTGGGATTGATGGCTGAAATGTTGTGTGCAGTTATTTGTACATAGCCTCAAAGAAGTGAATTGGCTTTAGCACACATAACTGCCCAGTTCCAATCCAATGGTGCAATGTACCAAACAGCATCATCACACAACCCTCCATTCATTTCAACGGAACTTGCGTGGGAATGCCATGCAAGCTCTCTTTGAAATCACCAGCGGGACATGTTTGCTGTGTCACTCCTAAAGATGGCAAAGCTTTGTGCCATAGGGGCAGGTTAGGGCGCTTTCCCACCCACACAATGCACAATGTTTCTCATAAATCCCAATGTATCCTCCCAAACGCATTTGGGGAATTCTAACAAATGACCACACATCAGGCACTTCAAGCAAACACAGTGCTTGGTTTATCACCAGCACTTCAGTGCACACAATTCTGGAGGGATTTTTCCCTTTGTTCACAGAAAATTTCCATCAGGACTTACTCATTAAAAATATAAAAATAATAATGCTGGGAAAAAAATGTTTGCTCCTTTCACTGGGTATGGCCCTTCTGAACGGGGCCTTCTTGATCTTCTAAGTCAGTGGTTCCCAAAGTGGCCCACTACCTCCCCCTGGGAGGTGGTGGGATTACCTAGGGGGGCACTAAGAGGCAAGGGGGGGTGCTAGAGGTGGGCCCCTTCAATTGTGTTGTTGGATAGGGTAGGAGGCTCTGGGGTTGAGTTTGCAGAACCAAGGGGGCAGTGGCCCGAAAAGTTTGGTAACCACTGTTCTAAGTCATGGTTCCAAAGTTAAGCATGTCACGCTTGGTGGGATGGGGTCACATTCTAGAGGTGACTGCTTAATGAAACATTATCATCACCTGGAGTTCAGTATTTTTTTAAAACTTCTATAAAGGTTCATAGCATGATTTTAATCATCTTAAAATCTTTGTTTTCTCATCTGCTTCTGAGAGTTTAACTACCATTTACATTCCCTAAGCCTTTGGGGCAAATGTTTACCTGAATTCCTGAAAATGGGGAGACGATCCTCAGAACAACTAGGGTTGCCAGCTCCGGGTTGAGAAATTCCTGGAGATTTGGCAGCGGGAGTCTGGGGAGGGCAGGGCAGGGGGAGAGGAGAGAGTTTAGTGGGGTCTAATGCTATAGAGTCCATCTTCCAAATTGGCCATTTTCTCCAGGGGAACTGATCTCTGTCACCTGGAGTTCAGTTGTAATCCCAGGAGATCTACAGCTGCTACCTGGAGGTTGGCAACCCTAGGAACAACAAAGCCTTGAAATTTATCCAGTGACTTCCAGTTCAATCTCAGCAGTTTATGGTGGATCAAGCTTGCTGTTGATTGGGTTAGGCCAGTGTGGTTGAAGAATGGTGTATCTTCACTTAATCAATTCCTAAACAAGCCAATAGAATCTGCTTCTTGCTGTGAAGTTCAGGCAAACCAAATGCAGCGTTTCCGTTTTCTTTAGCACCTTCATGCCCGACTCAGGAGTTCCCTGGGACATATTTCTGATGTGTACAAAATACTGGGCTTAAAATGAGGGTTTGGCCCGGCCTGGTAAGGGACTCCTACTGGAGCACCAAACTCCTTTTGAGCTGAACCTCGGCCTTACAGAGGTTCCTTACAGAGATTAAATTAGCATCCGAACAGCTTCACGATGTTGGATCTCTTTGTGGCAGCATGATTGTGAATAGCTTCCTGTTAATGGTGTGTTTATGGCTACTTTCCCCTTCTCCTTTCAACGTCGCTTAGCCTTCTAGCAGAAAGCACCGGAAGGAAAGTGTCTTCTAAGAATAACTGATAAAGAAGTGAAATACTTTTTGGAGAAACTTTGTGCCCTGTTTCCTATCCTTCCCCTCCTCCCCAGAAAGGTTTAGACCTGTTTTCCCCTCTTCTTCTTTAGATCTGGAGGAAAGCAGGCAATTTTTGGATACAACAAAACACAATACGTTATGGGAAGCAAGTCAGTACATTCTGTAGTGGTGCAGCTGAGGATCTGCTCCATTTACTTCCATTGTTCATCGGAAAGCAAAGCCCTCGCTGTTTTGACTTCTTGTTATGAATATACCACCCAAATGTTTAGTCTCGTATAAGTAAATATCAGACTCTTTTTTTTCTTTCCAAAATCATTCGTGTACTACATGTATCGATAATCTGAATGGCACGTTTTTTGATCATCCGCACAGACCCGTCGGGAACCGGCACCAGTCACTTGCCATCCACAAGGTCATTTTAGTGTTCCCAAGACGCGGCTGTTAGCAGCTCAGTAATGCAGGCATTATACTTCCTTACTGCTCTCCGGGCTGCTGAAGGGTCAACCCCAGTCTTGGCAGATGTGTGACAGTCTCAGGACCATCTTCCTATGGAGAAAGTTTCCAAAGAGGAAAAACAATATATATATAGTACTATGATCCTTGGTTTTGCATTCACCCCCCCTTTCATCCTATTTTGCAATAGGCCGTTTGCAATTTTGCAGAGTACTGCTTGGTTTAGTAGTGCCAGAGCATTTTCTACTCTTCTCCAGTTTACAGTCCAGCACGTGAGACCTTTCTCTTTCAGTCCACCAAACGGATTCCTAAAATAAGAGAGAAAACAGCTCTGTGTTCCTTGTAAGCACCGGAACTTCTCTTCCTCCTGCAACAGCCTTGCTTTTTCATGAAATCTTTGCAGGAGTGGCTTCTCTCCTGTGTCTTTCAGGCAAGGAGTGGGGCCGAGTGGGGCTTCTTGACTTCAAGACCCAAGTTCTGAAACGAGGCGCTGGCAACCGGGTGCCATGGCTCTCCTTTAGAATACAGTGACTGAAAAGCTCCCTTGGCGAAGCATTCTCTGGGACTCAATGGGAGCCGCGGAACCACAGGAAGCCACATGAATATGTTTTGCTTTTCCCTTCCTCTTTCCCATCATTTTTTCCCTCCCCCTCCCAATGTTAATCAAACGCTCAGAAATTAAAGTTATCGTCAAGTGCCCTCTGCTCAGAAGAGGTTCCCAAACAAACGCAAAGACTAATGTCAACATGCTAGCAAAGTAATTGGCCTCCGTCGGCTTCTGAATGGATGGATTTCCAAAGGAATAAAGAGAGAGTTTTTTAACGAGATGAGAGATTGAGACTGGGGAGAGGATTGAGAACTTTGCTGACCCAGAATGGGAAAAAAGGGTGATTCTTTTGTCTGTTTTTGGAACATCCGTATGCAACAGTAAACTGGGGACAGTGGAGTAGATGGCGGAATAGTTCTCTGTATATAAACAGCATTTTAAGTGGATTACTTTTTTTAAGGCAATGCTTAGAAATGGATAACTTGAGCTGGCGAGGAGCTTGCTTCATTTCAGGGAAAGAAATCGAGAGGCCTGAAACCACGGACTTTAAGAAATGTGTCCTCGTCGGAGTGCTATTGAATTTTGTGCCTTTTGTCCGGGTTCCTTTCTAGATTTTAGATGAATCTTGTTGCTTATCTGTGCCATTAGCTTCTGGACACCCCCCCACCACCACCATTCCTGCGGTGAGCTGCCTACATACATGTCCTCACTCTGCAGCAAAGGAGATGAAGAGTCTGCAACAGAATTTTAAATAAGGATGATGATGATGATGATGATGATGATGATTTGAATAATGAGGAATTTAAAAAGTGGTCCAGATAGAGGCAGGACTCAATAAAAGGTGATTATACTGATGGATGGTTGGAAGAACAGATGGAGAACTGAGTGTGAAAGATTTGGATTTAAAAAACAACAACAGCATAGATAATTACATTGATTGATTGATAAATATGGCAAACAGATGACTGGAAAGGCAGAGGGGTGGATAATTAGATGGATGGGTGAATGGGCAGAATGGCAGCATGATCATTCTGATGAATGGGAGGCGCATGACTCACAATTCTGTCAATTCGTCTACACCAACAAGTCACCCTAGCTTTAGGTTTGTATGGAACAGGGCGGGGCTCCCCCGTCTTCCCTCGAACCAGTTGGCTAACTCATTGTTTATGCCTAAGAACATGATTGGTCCAGCAGCATCAGCTCAAGCCCTCACGCTTCCAATATAACCCATGGGGCAGGGGGAAAGCGTTGACTGATGGGATGCAAACCCATTGAAACATCCACCCAGACTGAAGCGAAATGAAACCAGAGTGTAATCGGACAGTTAGAAACATGAACAGGTATGTACAGTGTAACAAGTAGAAAGAACAATCCTTTTGCTCAAGAGACACAGAGATAATAATAGGACACTTTTCTTTTTGTTTCGTTTACTCGTTTTAACTTTCCACTGTGCATCGTCTCTCAGACCAAGGCGCATCTCCTGGGGCATTTCACAGGCTCAGCCGAGAAGCGCTTGACTGTAGAATGAGAGGCTGGTTACTCATAAATAGGGTTTGAAGGGTGGGGCCGGGGAAGGAAATGAAAACAACTCTGCTTTGTGAAATGCCCGTAATCGACCAATCCTTAATGGGCGGTTGACTTGGAACCCAATTGCCCTCCCCCTCCCCGTGCCCCTCCCGGCAGTATATTCAAGCTGTAGACTGTGTGGGGTTTTTCCTTTACCTTTTTTTGTTTTGACCCCCTCCCTCCCCCAGCAGTGTGGATGGTTAAAAGTCTGTGGTGCGGGAGAAGCCAGGCATCGAATGCAAGGACCCTCACTTTTCTTATCAAAACTTAAGGAGGAAATGAGCCAACAGGGTGCCTGATAGCCAAAGGCAAGCCATCCCCCTGGACGCGGAGTTGTTCCCGTCATGTACTGCTCCAGGGCCTGGAGGTGAAAAGAGAAGAAAAGGAACACAGATTATTGTCAGGGTAAGAGAGGAAAATCCAGCGTCTTTCACTAACACCAAGCAGAAACATTCCAGCCCCCAAGTGTCCTTTGAAAGTGGTATAAGACCTTTTTGCTTGGGCTGAGTTAGGCTCAGTTAGAATCCTAGAGTTGGAAGGGGCCATACAGGCCATCTAGTCCAACCCCTGCTCAATGTAGGATCAGCCTAAAGCATCCCTGACAAGTGTTCATCCAGCTGCTGCTTGAAGACTGACAGAGAGGGGGAGCTCACCACCTCCCTAGGCAGCCAATTCCACTGGTGAACTATCCTTACTGTAAAAAAAAAAAAAGTCCTAATGTCCAATGGGTACCTTTCTGCCCATAACTTATACCCATTATTTCTGCCAACAGGAACAGTTCCCTACCCTCCTCTAAGTGACAGCCCTTCAAATACTTAATGAGAGCAATCATGTTCCCCCCTCAGCCTCCTATTTTCCAGACTAAACTTTCCCAACTCCCTCAGCCTCTCCTCCTAGGGCTTGGTCTCCAGGCCCCTGATAATCCTCGTCCCTCTCCTCTGCACCCATTCCATTCTGTCCACATCCTTTTTGAAGTGAGGCCTCCAGAAATGCACACAGTACTCCAGGCACAGCCTGACCAATGTGTTGTACAGCGGGACCATGATATCTTGTAATTTGGATGTTTTGTTAGTTCACATGTCGCAAACGCAACTTTGTCAGTCTGGGCATAATCCTGCTTAACTGCTGGGCTCCTGCATTCCCTCCTTCCTGCCTCTCTTTATAAGGTTTGCAGATGAATTCAGCTAACTCCAACAAAATGTGATATCCAAAGGGAGATAACTGCAGATGGCTGAGTTTAGGATTCAGTTGTGTTACTCAGAATCTCAGTCACTGGGAAAGCAAGTAACCATGGTTTATTATGGCACCCGCATGTGAACATCACAATTTACTGGAGTGAGTTAAAAAACAACAACACACAACCGTTGCATCTTCAAATCCTTTGGGCAATGGGCTGTAGATTTAATTAAAGCCAGTAGCTGCCTGTAAGTAAAACAGCTATGGTATACTTGGAGTTCCCTATACAAGGAACAGAGCCAGTTTGGTGCAGTGGTTAAGAGTGGCGGACACTAATCCGGAGAGCCGGGTTCCATTCCCCTCCTCCACAGGAAGACTGCTGGGTGACCTTGGGCCAGTCACAGTTCTCTCGGAACTCTCTCAGCCCAT
Source organism: Euleptes europaea (assembly GCF_029931775.1). NCBI lineage: Eukaryota > Metazoa > Chordata > Lepidosauria > Squamata > Sphaerodactylidae > Euleptes > Euleptes europaea. The sequence goes on along the minus strand of NC_079325.1, from coordinate 10,481,192 downwards.
GTGGAGGCAGGCAATGGCAAACCACCTCTGAACCTCTCTTGCCTTGAAAACCCTATGGGGTCACCGTCAGTTGGCTGTGATTTGACAGCACTTTCCACCACCATACAAGGAAAGGTCCTGAGCTGCCTACTACACCAGATCAACTGGTATCTGACAAAGGGAGCTTTGACTCTCCCTGAAAATCTTGCAGGTCTCTAAGATGCTACTGGACTCAAATCTAGACAGACCAGAATCTCTGCAGCCATAAGCACTGGTGCTGGAGAACCTGGGTTTGGGGTAACAGGAGTACTAGGCTTTTTCACTGTTGATGTCTTGCCCATGTAAGAACCTCCCATTCGCCTCAAATTTCACTTCTGCAAGATTTGGGCACCAACAGAAGCTGCAGTTCCTGCTGAGAAATTCGGCTAATTTCAATTAAATGTCATCGCTGTATTGCCTTGATAGGAACCTATGGAACCCCTTTCTAATTTAACCGTTGGTGCAATTCAGTGGCAGCTCCATAGTCCGCCTGTGTGTAATGTAGCTTCTGAAGTTTGCAATTCTGACTGCCGCTCCATCTCTCTCGCTTGGTAAATGACACATATGATGAAACTCCTTGTAGTCTCCAAATTTAATTTTCTTGCAGCAGAGATTTTCAAAGCCCAGAATAGACTCTTAGCCTAAATAAGCTGTGCAGCCCCCAAGCTATTCTCCCCCTTCTTCCCCAATCCCCACCGCAACTGTTAGAAACCAAAGAGGCTGGCAGCCCTCGTGTGCCATTTGATTCATTAATCTGTGATTTTATAGCAACTCTGATCGACTGGAGTCTTGGAATAGAACACATCTGTGCCCAGCTCCTCCCATCTGGAACTCTTTATGCAGTAACTGCTCTTAAATGTTTTACATTCTTGTCGTTTTGTTCTCAGACGAGGGGAGGTTTTTTTTCTTCTTCTTCTGTCCCTCCCTCCCAGCTCGGTTCATGCAAAGACTGCTTTCGGTTGTTATTTAACTAGCTGAATGGCATCCGTCTAATTAAAAATTGATAATGACCACAGCACACAAGCACACGGCAAAGAGACAAATAGGGTGTGCAGACTCTGATAATTGTGCCGTCGGTTCTTTTCAGTACCGGGGGATACTTTCAGAAATGATACACTGGGTGTATGTGTGGGTATGTGTATAAAAACCAGTATATCATTTCTGAAAGTATCTATCTATCTATACATACACACACTCACACAAAAACCCACAGTATCATTTCTGAAAGCATCGCCCGGTACTGAAAAGAACTGATGGCACAATTATCAGAGTCTACACGCCCTATTTGTCTCTTTCCAGTGCACTTGTGTACTATGGTCATTAGATAGATAGATAGATAGATAGATAGATAGATAGATAGATAGATAGATAGATAGATAGATGGATGGACGGTCAGACAAACAGACAGATTGATAGCCTTCTAAAAGCTAAGAGAAGCTGTATTTCTAACATGCAAATTATGAATAAGCTGATCTTACTTTCTTCAACTGGGGGTGGTGGTGAGGGCAGGAATTTAGATCTCAGAACCTACAAAGGCACCTTCATGTGTTTCAAAATCCCCACACATCATGCAAGTGGCAAGCGAGATATCTGAGACGGCACATCTCACCCATAACTGTCTACACTGAGAATGCATGTTAAGTTCTTAAATGAAAATAAATAAATTCAAGGTCTTCCTTCTACAACTTTAGTAACGTTTGTGAGCAGGAACAAGTAATGACGTGAAGAAAACTGGAGTGATTGAGCTCAGGTTGTCCAAGGAAAGAGAGTGAGAATATCTGCATTTAGAGGTACCACCCTCCCCCATGCATTCAGATTTTTTGCAACTGTTGCATAGCAAGACTCACGTGGACATAGGATGCCCCATATGACCCAGAGGTTGCTGGTCTACACAGCGATCACTCTGGATGAGCTAGTTCTTCACAGTCTTAATTGCTTCCTAAGTCCCCTGAACTGTCAACGTTTTATCAATGTGAACTATCAACATCTTCCTAACCTCAACCGTCAGTGTCTTCCTAACCTCAACTGTCAATGTCTTCCTAACCTCAACTGTCAATGTCTTCCTAACCTGGGCCTGCTCACTAGGAGAAGAGGAGAAAGGGAAGATGTACGTCTCAATCCTAAACCCAAGATGCTGCCATAATAGTGCTGCATAGGTAGGCAGTATCCTAGTCTATTTCTCTCTTAGTGCAGAAAAAGAAAAGGGGAAAAAAGTTCAACTGCAAGGAAATGAATGAATAGCAACTTCATTGAAGGCCACACCAACAGTACCAACATTCATGGAGCAGCATGATGTCAGCTAGATATGGAAGCAGCCAGCCGCCACACAGCAATACTGCCACACCTCCCTGGTATCACCAGGCCTCCACCCACACAAAAAACACAATAAGGAAAGGAGCAATTACAACACAGCGCATCTACAGGATCATGAAGCGGAAAGCAGAGCTCTCTAGCTATCACACTGCTGGGTGCCTAGTGTGTGTGGGGGGGTTCGAATCCCCTCTTGACAGGCTAGCACACAGGGAAGGACGTACAGTGACCGTAATCACATCACAGACAGCCCATAAGAACATAAGGAAGGAACATAGGAAAAGCCATGTTGGATCAGACCAAGGCCCATCAAGTCCAGCAGTCTGTTCACACAGTGGCCAACCAGGTGCCTCCAGGAAGCTCACAGACAAGACAACTGCAGCAGCACCATCCTGCCTGTGTTCCACAGCACCTAATATAATAGGCATGCTCCTCTGAGACTGGAGAGAACAGGTATGCATCATGACTAGTATCCATTTTGACTAGTAGCCATGGATAGCCCTCTCCTTCATAAGAAAAGCTTGGCTGGATCAGACCAAGGCCCATCAAGTCCAGCAGTCTGATCACACAGTGGCCAACCAGGTGCCTCTAGGAAGCCTACAAACAAGACGACTGCAGCAGCATCCTACCTGTGTTCCACAGCACCTAATATAATAGGCACACTCCTCTGAGACTGGAGACAATAGGTATGCATCATGACTAATAGCCATTTATACTAGTAGCCGTGGATAGCCCTCTCCTCCATGAACATGTCCACTCCCCTCTTAAAGCCTTACAAGTTGGCAGCCATCACCACATCCTGGGGCAGGGAGTTCCACAATTTAACTATGTGTTGTGTGAATAAATATTTCCTTTTATCAGTTTTGAATCTCTCACCCGTGAACTTTCCCAGTCAAGGAGCCAGTCCCAGCAAGGGGAAGAATGCCCCAAAGAGCTGCTTTTTCAAGACAAGGATTGCAGAGACAGCAGGACAGCAGCCCTGGAGCACATAGCCTCACATAAAGTGTTCCTGACATTCCCCACGATAGGTCACTGAGGACAAGGCCTCCTGTGAGAACTGGGGGGAAAGATTTCAATCCCCCCCAAGGTGGAAGGTAGGAATAAGGCAAACCTTGCCTTATGACCAGCAACAATCCAAACAGCAGCAAAATAGGAGGGGTCAGAAGTAGAACCCAGATCTCAAGTCACCGCAAGGCACTACTCTAACCACAAACCAAACTGGATACACAAGCAGAAGACACATCATGGGCAACTGGCATCCTTCATTGGCCCTGGTCTTGCAACAAGCCATACGTTCCAAGGCAGGAAATACTGCAGAGAGAAGCGTGGCGCTGTGGAGCAGAACAGGGGTACCATACATGCCATCCCCGGTTCAAGCCCCACACGGGGCTAGTTTCAAGACAACGCTGGAAGGAAGCTCAGGTACAGCTGAGATCTTTTCCCCTTGTGGGAACCAGTCATTAATGTATTTATTTAGATTTGTATCCCGCCCTCAATCCACGGGCAAGCATGGCTGCTTATGCTGAATGGCTGTCCAGATGCCAATCATTTGGCTTAGCGCCTTCCAAGTAACCATCCCTCCAGCGCTTCCATGAGATGACTGCTGCCCCCTGTTGCTGTTTATCCTAGCAATGCTTCCTTCTCATGTTTCTTCTCTGCCATGCAGCCGGTGTGGTTTATCACGCCCCAGCAGCGATTAAGGGAAGTGTGAACATAGATGAGCCTGCCCTTGTTAGAGAACCCAACTGTATGTACAGTGGAAGGTTCTCTCATCCCCGTTTCGGTGCAAGTCCTATGCTGAAGACAGCTGTGGTGCCTAACAAACAGTGTATTGGTATATCAGGTAAAGGTAGTCCACTGTACAAGCACCAGGTCATTCCTGACCCATGGGGTGATGTCACATCCTGAGGTTTACTAGGCAGACTATGTTTATGGGGTGGTTTGCCATTGCCTTCCCCAGTCATCTACGCTTTACCCCCAGCAAGCTGGGTACTCATTTTACCGACCTCAGAAGGATGGAAGGCTGAGTCGACCTTGAGCCGGCTACCTGAAACCGACTTCCATCGGGATCGAACTCAGGTCATGAGCAGAGCTTTTGACTGCAGTACTGCAGCTCTTACCACTCTGTGCCACATGGCTCTTGTTGGTATATCAAACCCCATTAATAACACAGAGAGAGAGAGCTGCGAAACAATACAAATGTTTATTGAACCACACTAGGAACAGAAGTCTGAAGGCGCTTCAGATGAAATGGATCGGTGTGGTAAATTCCCTGTGCATTTGAAAGCTGCATCGACAAACTGCACAATCTCGGGTGCAGTCATCCTTGTTGCCATATGCCCGTTAGATGTACGGTACAGCGGGGCTGGTCGAACGATTGTCTGTGAAGCAGGATGCCAACGGGCAGGCGCCAGGCTAGATCAAGAGAACTGGCGAACATGCAGCGAGGCAGCTGGATGCACACAGGTCACTGCAGCGGTTTGCTCATGTTTTAGGCTCAGCTGGTGGTTGGCGCTGCACTGTCAATGGTGTCTGTCCTCCATGGCTCCCTGAAAAGATCCAAAAGAAGAGGAGGAGTTGGATTATATACCCCGCTTTTCTCTACCAAAAGGTGTCTCAAAGTGGCTTACAATCGCCTCCCCCCCAAACAGGCACATCGTGAGATAGGTGGGGCTGAGAGAGTTCTGAGAACTGTGACTGGCCCAAGGTCACCCAGCAGGCTTCATGTATAGGAGCGGGGAATCAAACCTAGTCCTCCAGATTAGAGTCCACCACTCTTAACTACTACACCACACTGTGTCATGAATGTTTGGCCCAGAATACTAAAGGCTGGTATTCACCAGAAATGTAGTTGTGTTCCCTGTTCCTGCCACTTGCAAATGGGGTTATACTGTAACAATATCACAGGATGTAATACGAGAAAAGGCTGTGGGGGGGGGCTCTCATTTTCTCCCAGTACATACTTGTCCTGTGCCCTGTGTGTGGGAAACGCTGCTAGAAACAGTTGGGGGAAGAAGAGGGGTCATAGAATAATAAAGTTGGGACCACTGGGGTCATCTAGTCCAACTCTCTGCACAATGCAGGAAATTTACAACTACCTCCCCCCCACACACACCCAGTGACCCCTACTCCATGCCCAGAAGATGGCCAAGATGCCCTCCCTCTCATGAACTGCCCAAGGTCATAGAATCAGCATTGCTGACATCTAGCCTCTGCTTAAAAATTTCCAGGGAAGGAGAGCTTTCCACCTCCCGAGGAAGCCTGTTCCACTGAGGAACCGCTCTGTTAGAAGGTTCTTCCTAATGTCTAGATAGAAACTGGAGTATGGCGAGGGCAGTAGACATTTTGTGTGTGGGGGGGGGGATCTGAAACAGGGGATCCCCTTCCTTTGCTTACCTGTGTGGGCTGCATTATCCTTTGGCCCTTGAGTCCCCTGCTGGCAGGTTCGAGTCACGGTTTATGTCTTGAAGTGGAGCACCTGTAAGGCTTCTAAGCAGAGCAGTGTTAGCAACGTTTGGTAACAGAATCTGTTCTTATTCTTGGATGTTTGTGCAAAGCATTTTTACTCCAGAGTTTCCATCAACCCAAATCCACATTGTGTATGTTCTAAACATGCACGATATGAAGCCAGAGAGACAGGGCCTCATGCCATATGCCTTGTTGCTTAAGGATGGGTGTCCTGGATGGGATGGGACAAGTCCTATGGCTTGGCCAGCAACCAAAAGAGTGGTGAGCAGTATCTGGCTCAGGCAGGGATGATGTATGCGTACAGAGCAAAACATACTTCTCACACAGCACCTGTGGAGGTGAGCCTCTTTGCAGGTCTTTTTTAATCTTCATCGTTTGGGTAGGATTATGTATTTATTGACCGTCTTGAGAATATGTCTTAAAAAAAAAATAGAAACACAACTCAGAAATTCATAATGTCTCTAAATGAGTATAAACGTTGATCACCCTGGGCAGCTGTGTTACAGCTGATTCCTTTCTGTGTTTTTAATTATTCTGTATTTTTCTATTTTTAATTTCTGTTTACATATATATTGAAATGAAAAATAAAATATATAAAAAATAAAATAAATACATGAAGAAAAGCAGGAGGGGCACATGGGGGGGCATTGGGAACAACAGACCACTTGAGAGGGGATTGTCCTGTAGAGACTTCGACTGAATTGCGAGGGATGGCAAATCAAGAAGCTTCTTGGTCCGAACTTCCGGCAAGATGGCTGATCTGATCGCAACTTCTCTCAAAAGCTCTTGAGACGCTCCAAAAACGAGACACTTTTAGTGTCTTGACCACGTTCCTAAAAGGTGGAACATGGAGCAGGAAATTCCTGCTGCCGAAGAGTGCGGTTTTGACTCCCAAACCTTCCCCTGGGAACGAAGCCCGGGGGGTTTGGATGCTTGTCCCGCCCGGCTGAGGAAGAAACCATCGCCGTGAGCGCCTCTAATGGATTCAGGATCAGATCTCCTCTACCAAACACCAGCTATGAACCATTTTAACAACAGAAACCCCGACATCTGAAACCTGTAAGTGCTAAGAACTCCTTTGCTTGCTTTTCAATCAAAAAAGACTGAGGAGCTTTTTCAACTAGCTACAAACCCGCACCCCCCCCCACCCAAGACCATGAGATAATTTGATAAAAATAAGAAAACACACCAACCAGACTGAGGAATTATAAATCTTTCTCGCGGGTAGACATAACAACAGTCGATTTGAGTGACATTGTACGCAGCAACTGAAGATTCCGAGTTGGAAGGGGGAGGGACGAAGTTCTATTTCCGATCTGAAACACTTTCGTTTTAGTCTTCCTTCCACTTCTTACTGAGAACGAGGAGTCTTTGTGGGAAGAACCGGATGTCTTTAAAGGCCTAACTAGAGGACTCCTGAAACTTGATGGTTTGTGTTACACAAATACTGCCCGCCTATACAACCAGCTCCACAGGAAACCATGGATTACAAAAGACTAGAGGAAATGTTGATGCAGCACACTGAAACGCTCAATAAACAAATTCAACAACAAACAAAGCAAATGACCCAACTAATTGACCAGAAACTTGACAACCTTTTGAACAAGATTAAGACAATTAAAGACCAAGTGAAGGTATTAAAAACAGATATGAAAAAGATGGAAATTACCATAACAAAAGTGGAGGAGGAACAAAAGGAAATTCGCATGGAAACTAAGGATAATGAGAAACAAACTGGAGGATTACAAACACAAGGAGAGATTCTGAAGGACCAGATTGCACTTTTGAATATGAAATCAAGAGAATCCAATCTACGAATACGCAGTCTCGTGGAAAAATATGGGGATACTAGAGACTATGATAAAGTCGCTTGCTGATATTTTCCATTTAAATGAACAAAAATTAAACTATGCAATAGACAAAATATACAGAGCTCCCTTGTCACCAAAAATGCAGAAATCAACACCTAGAGAGATTGTGATTGCCTTTTATGATCTCAGAATGAAGAATACAATCATGCAAATACAATATGATAGTCCTCTTTCGGTAGATGGATTATAATTAATACTGCTAAAAGATATACCTAGCCACTTGGTCGCAAAGAGAAATACCTATAAAGATTTCACAATGATATTGAGGGGGAAATGGAATTAAATATGCTTGGTTAACACCACAAGGACTTACTTTCATCTACAAACAGATCAGATGCGCGGTCAACTCATTAGTAGAGGCTGAAAGATTTTTATTAAGAAATAAAGAACTGACAGATCCTATCCAAGGAAGAGACCAAGAAGAAACACGACGGGATGAAAACTCAACTGGGCAAGATGCAGTAACTGGTCACCATGGACTCCAAGAGACTACATTAAGAAAGCAAGAAAAAAACCAATAGAAACCCCCGACAGAAAAAGTCATTCAAAAAGAAGGGATAAAGGGTTGGAGGGTATTGAAATGTTGGGAATAAGGTGAGGTGCAGGGAAATAACAATGAGTTTTTTAACTTACTTGAAAATGTAAAGAATATATAGTTCTATCCTTGTTTTTGGAGTAATTATGTATCCTAATAGTATCTTTAAATATCTTTAATGCTAATTGAACATATTAGAGATTGGGTTACTAAGATATGGAGTATATATGGACACTAGAAAGAAATAGACAATTATAAATAAATATATACTAGTTTAGAAGGAATAGACAAATAGTAATATAAAGGAGTGACTTGATTAAGAATGGGTTAGAGGAAGTTGGGGGGGAGTTCAAATTATTATATGTATTTGACTATGAAGGTATGCATTAAGCTATGCATTATTATTCATAAATATATGGAAAGAAAAGCTATATGGAATACCGAATAAGAAATGTATTATTTTTATGGGAAAAGCAATAAAAAGTATTTTAAAAAAGAAGAAGGAGAAGAAGCTTCTTGGTCCCAGCCGTGCAATAACAACACTTTGACGTTTGTATCTGTGAGGTTGATTTGTGCCTGGGCAAGACGGAGGGGTTTTTCAGTCCGATATACTTTTTTAGTTAGTCGAGGAGTCTGAAAATAGCTCGCAAGCGGGGCTGTGCTCTAGCTTTTTTCCCCCTGCATGGCAAACCTGTTAGGGGATCTGATTAGCCTGTGACAGCTGGAGTGAAATCTGACAGAGTCCCTCGCCCAGGGTGAGCTTGATAACTGGGTGCCGCGTCAAGCTCAAGGCTCTCGGGTAGAAACTGACCTTGACTGTTGCTGACATGTCAGTGATGTAGGCACTCTATTCAAGAAACTAATTTGCCTTTTGGAGGGCTCGCTCCACGGGACAGCTGCCTGCAGCTAGAAGGGCCCGGCTTCCTGTCAATCACCTAATCTCTTTAGGCATTGGTGTTTTTATATGTGAAAAGGTAGAGAGCTATATTAACTACCAGCTAATATCCAGGAATGTGTAAAGTGCCGTCAACTCACAGCTGTCTTTTAGCATCCCCATATGGTTTTCAAAGCATGAGAGGTTCAGAGGTGGTTGGCCATTGCCTGCCTCTGTGTGGGCTGAGAGAGTTCGGAGAGATCTGTGACTGGTCCAAGGTCACCCAGCAGGCTTCATGTGGAGAAGTGGGGAATCGAACCCGGTTCTCCAGATTGTATGTAAGTAGGTATGTATGTGAATATGTTCATCATCATCATCAAGTCCTTATTGTATTAGCAAAAAGAAAAAGAAAAAGCCATAGCAACAATACAGAACAGGGTGTAAATTCCGCCAACACAAAATCAATACCGTTAAAAAAAAATAGTAACATAATTTAACATGTGTGTGTGTGTAAAGTGCCGTCAAGTCGCAGCCAACTTATGGCGACCCCTTTTTGGGGTTTTCATGGCAAGAGACTAACAGAGGTGGTTTGCCAGTGCCTTCCTCTGCACAGCAAACCTGGTATTCTTCGGTGGTCCCCCATCCAAATACTAACCAGGGCTGACCCTGCTTAGCTTCTGAGATCTGACAAGATCAGGCTAGCCTGGCCCATCCAGGTCAGGGCATAATTTAACATAGGTTAAAAAAATTAAAAATTTCCCATAAAATATTAAAATGCAAATACAAATTCATCATTAAAATATAATAGGAAGGAAAGATAATCTGTGAATATGTTTATATCTGTAATGTTGGAGTAGCACTTTGTAGCCAAGGAGGCAGAGGAAGGCAATGGCCAACCATTTCTGCTTCTCACTTGCTTTGAAAGTCCCTTTCTGGGGCCACCATAAGTTGGAAGCTAAGCAGGATCGGTACTTGGAAAGGAGACTGCCAAGGAAGGCTCTGCAGGGGGAGGCCATGGCTAACCACCTCTGCTTCTCACTTCCCTTTAGATCAGGGATTTATCATTTTAGATCAGGGAGTTATCATTTTATTGTAGCAATAATATCTGATAGTTTTAACATGTTTTTTTTGGGGGGGGTATTATATCAGATTTTGCTGGTCTTTGACTGTAAATTAATTGAATGGAATTGAACTGAACTGAAACTACCAGGTGAGTGTCCAAAACTGTATTGGATGCAGAACTGGCACTATTTTCAACTATGAAAGTTTACAGTTCAGGGAAAAGAAATATATTGAAAAATATACATCTGGGAGAAGGAGTTGTTTTCTAAATGGCACTGAACGCTCTCTCTTTCTCCTAGCAACCCTGCAGCAAGCACATTGGTAGGATTTCCTTTCATTCTGTGCAGTAAACAGCAATGGAAATATTTAACCTGAGGAACATGTTTTACAGTGTCACAGAATCACAGAAATGGAGGGGACCACCAGGATCATCTACATCAGCTACATCGGGTTGGGAAAACAGTGTGGCTCAAAAACCCCTCCTTCTACAACTGCATTGGGCATCAGGGCCCTGCACACTCCTGTTTAAAACAACAGCAACAATACTTGGGAGCTTTAAACATGGGACTCTGCAACATCGTGCCTTTAAAAAAAACACTTTCAGATTATATTTAAATTATATACATGCTTCCTTAGTGGAATGGTATGGTGTAGCTTGATCTGATCTGATCTTGGAAGCTTAGAAAGGGTCAGTACTTGGATGGTTTGGCAATGGCCAACCACCTCTGCTTCTCACTTGCCTTGAAAGCCCCTTGCTGGGGCTGCTGTGTTGGAAGCTTAGCAGGGTCTGTACTTGGAAGGGAGATCTCCAAGGAAGGCTCTGCATAGGAAGGCAATGGCCAACCACCTCTGCTTCCCACTTACCTTGAAAACCCCTCTGCTGGGGTCACCACAGGCAGTTGCAATGTGACGGCACAAACATACAAACTTTTCCTTAACTGAGTTATGGCCCAGAAGCAGCAGGTTCCACTGCATGTTGGATGGAAGTATGTAGAGGTCAGAAACACCAAAAGGGCCCAATTTGCAAGTTTGTGGGGCAATATGACATTTTGGAAACTATTTACTAGTTTGGAAAAAGGCAGGAGCAGCCAGAATTTTGCCTGTGCTGATATAGTCTTTAATGAACTAAAGGGGGAAACTGTCTGTTGTCATTTAGGACTAGTCAGAATGAAGTCACAGGAAAGATGTGTCCTTTATCTGCACCACGGGAATGGCTAGCATGGATCACTGGCTCCTCATATTTACTATGCAGTTCTGCCAATAGAATATTTCCCTTTTGGTTCACAACTATGAAGATCCTACCCTGATGTCATACACACAGAGATGCACAGGGGCCATGGCTCGGTGGCATCTGCTTTGCGTGCAGAAGATCCCCATTTCCATCCCGGGCAGTAGGTGGTGACAAAGATCTCGACCTGAGATCCTGGAGAGCCGCTGCCAGTCACAGCAGACAATGCTGACCTTTGCAGAGCAGCAGTCTGACTCGGAATAAGGGAGCTTCATGTGTTCATACAAAATGAACATACGTCAGGAAAATCACCGAGAGGAAGGGGCTGTGGCTCAGTGGTAGAGCATCTGCTTGGCATGCAGAAGGTCCCAGATTCAATCCCCGGCATCTCCAGTTAAAGGGAGCAGGCAAGGAAGTGATGGGAAAGACCTCTTCCTGAGCCCCTGGAGAGGCAATGCCAGTCTTAGACAATACTGACTTTGATGGACCAGTGGTCTGATTCAGTATAAGGCAGCTTCATGTGTTTATGTATGTTCATGAGAGGTTACCATTCCCGAGTGTTCATCTACAGTCTATTTTACTTCTTAAACCTCCCGACTCTGACAAAACAGGTATTTATCCAAATCCTGAGAAGCATTTAGAGTAATCTGGTCCTAACATTCTGCAGATACACCATTTTAGAAAGAAAGAAAGAAAAAATCAGTAATCTTGAGCTATCAAATGTGAATCCTTTTTTATTGTTATTGTTCTTGGAACCCTATCAGAATTGAAAACAACTACCCATTCCATCTCCTATCTTAGTTAAACAAATGCAACCAGCAAAAGAACAGCAGGGGCCAAAGGATTTTTTTTAAGGGGAGGGGAGAAGGGGGGGGGAATCATTAGTGCATAATTATATATGGAGTGAACTTCTAGACACTCAACCATAATCTGAATTCTTCTTCTTCTTTTTTTAACTGAAGCAAGATATGAGCTAGCTAACCTCATTAATTTTAAGACAAAGGGATAACAACTATTGTAATGGCAAAAAAATTAAAAATAATGGCAGGAGGGAATCTAATTAGCGCATGTGTTGCTGAACAAGTGGAGAGCTACAAACCCATTTCCTGCAATGAAAAACCAGCTTAGCCAAATTGTTTCATTGCAAACAGAACTTTTATTTTGCTTAATTACAACAGAATACAACATTGTCTTCACAAGCATCTACCCAGACAATCTTTGCAGAGCCATTCAAATGAGTATTGTTGTTGTGGGAAGAAGTGGAGGGGGGGAGGGAGGAACTGCAATGTGGTTTATTTTATTTTTATTTATTTATTCTGGGTACTTGGGCACCCAGGGCAGGTTGGCGCACATCCTGCGCCAAGATTGGAAGTGTTTGTGAATTTCTATGGCGGGGAGGGGGGAACTAATTTGAGTCTGCGGCAGAGACGGGCGTCAAGTTGCAAAGGAAAAAAAAACGCATTCTCTCTCTTTCTTTCTCTCTCTGCTGACATTGGCAACTGCAGAACTGACTGTGTCAAAACTAGGGATGGTAGGCCTAACAACCAGATGCCAGTGATTCCGGGGAGGAGGGGAAAGACTAATCAGAAATGAAATGTGAAATGTCTGCGTATTTTTCTAATGGGCTGACATTTTGCAGGTTGGGAGAAATGGAACGGAATCCAGCAGTGCTGCCGTCAGCCAAAAGAATGCGGTGCCTGTGATTCACTTCCTCCACCGTAACGAAACTGGAGATGAGGGTGGGAGGAGGGTGATCAGTAGGGTTGCCAGGTGCCTGGTGATGGCGGGCAAACCCCCAGCAATTCACCCTTCTGCCCGCCAACCAGCTGAGGGTCGGTGGCCAAACGTGCACCCACGCGTAGACACTGCGGCACGTCACTTCCGGTTTACAACCGGAAGTGCCACCTTGCAAGGGGCCTTATGCCACTCAAACTCCCAGTAAACTGGAAGTGACGTGCAACTGCACGATCCACTCAGCTCTGCTCCAAAAGCCTCTCACTGGAGGAGAGGGGGGACCTGGCAGCCCTAGTGATCAGATCCTTATTTAAGAAGGAATTAAGTGGTCTCTCTTTTTTTTAAAAAAAAATAATATGCTGAAAACATGGGCTGGAGCTAGGGCTGCTAGCTCCAGGTTGGGAAATTCCTGGAGATTTCGGGGCAGTACTCGGGAAGGGCGGAGTTTGGGGAGGGCACTTGGTAAGGATGTGATCTCTTACAGTAGAATCTATCCTGCAAAGCTACCGTTTTCTCCAGGGGAACTGATCTCTGTCACCTGGGGATCAGCTGTGATTTCAGGAGAACTCCAGGCCCCACCTGGAGATTTGCAATGCTAGCCGGAACATGTTTAAGAATCATAGAATCATAGCGTTGGAAGGGACCCCAGGGTCATCTAGTCCAATCCCCTGCACTATGCAGGAAATTCACAACTACCCCCCCACACCCCCAGTGACCCCTAAAATTGTAAAAAACATTTTAAATATTGTTTAACGTTACATTCAGGCTATGTGTATAAAGTGTATATAAAACATAAATGAATTTGGGTCCCATCCCCGAGATATCTCATTATGTATATGCAAAAATTCCAGAATATTCCAATATACGGAAAAATCCAAATATGGACCACTTCTGGTCCCAAGAGGTCCGGATAATGGATACTCTACGTGTGTGTGTGTGTGTATATATATATATACAACTGTTGACTGGATCCGGATGCTTCTGACCTGTTCTAATTAGTGTTCTTAATGTGTATTTTAAGAGCACAAATTAAAACAGGCCAGAAGTACTAGGACCAAATTACCCATAAAAAGCCTCAGAGTTTAAAGGGAAGGGGGGCAAGATCTTAAAAGAAAACAGTCTCTGGGGAAATTATTAATCAACTAGGGGCTCATCATAAAACAGAATTCATCTCCGGTTCACCTCCCTTCCTCCTAACCTGAAAAGGTAAGATGCCCATAGACGTGGCCTCTTTTTATTCAGCAGAAGCAAGTGCATCAGGGATGGTCTGAGATCCATTCCTGTCCGTGGATACTGGGATCTTGCGACAGATAGAGTGCATCTTATTCATTGCCCCTCTTTCCCCAGGCATCTCTCGTCTGAGCGGAGTTTGTTGTTTTTAATCACACTTAAATGTTTATATTAATCACTAAATACTGTTTTGCACTGTTAAGTCCCCAGGGATAAGATGTGCTAAAAATTCAAATAGATAAACAAATAACCTGCATTTTCTTCAAAGCTGGTATCCGCTGCCCCTTTTCCCGTTCCCGCTGCTTGTACGTTATCCTTACATTCCTAGGCCACAACTGCTAGGTTCACCCGTGTCTTTTAACTTCATAGCCAGGAAAAGAAAACAACGAAACACACAACGTGTCATTCTCCGTACTTCCTGTTAGGAATGAGTGAATGTTCCCTGTTGAATTTCTTTTTAGATCTGTTTATATTTTTGTCAGCTTGTTTTCGGTTCTCTGCTTTTTGCTATGGGTTTTGTAAATTCATGTGTACTGTGTATGCCTGCTGTAAGATTTTAATATACCGTGCACACATACGCACTGCCACTTGTGGGTTCGATGTATAATACTGAGCGGTGGGAAACGGTGTGCTTTTTACAGGAAAAATCCAGTGCGAGGAAAGTAAAAACTACGTGTTTGATTTGCAGAAGGGGTTGAAATGGCAGAGTTGAGAAATTTGGAAATTGTCATTACTGAACATCCCCAATCTGGGAGATAATAAGAGACAAACTTAATAACTAGGGTTGCCAACCTCCAGGTAGTAGCTGGACTCTATGGCATTGAAGTCCCTCCCCTCACCAAACCCCACCCTCCTCAGCCTTCGCCCCAAAAACCTGGCAACCGTGTTAATAACACATCAGTTCATACCAGGTGAGCTGTCAGGACTTGCTTGGAAGAATCCTGGGAACTGACCCCTAACTCCTAAGTTTCCTGGGAGAGAAAATTATACCTGTGTTAAGTCTGTTCTAAGGATATTCCCAGTGCTAGATTATGTTTTAGCTCTTAAGTACCATTCATCTCTAGGGTTTTGAAGGTTCTTGCACAAAACACACAATAGCAGCCTTAAAGAAACCCATTTGCTTGCAACGTGAGCAGAAGCGAGCTACCGGGCACTTCATCTTTCAAGTAAATTTTGTGATGCCTTAAACCAGGGGTGTCGAACTCAATTGTTACGAAGGCCGGATATAACGTCAATGTCACTTGTTCGGGCCAGGCCATGCCTCGCCAGCCCAGATCGGGAGTGGGGTGGTGGTGGTGGCTGCCTCAGTTGGCTCATAGGCCTCCTAAGAGCACTCAAGGGGCCGGATCCAGCCCACGGGCCTGATGTTTGACACCCCTGCCTTACACCCTTTGAGCACAGCCTTCATGTGAATTAGTTACAGAGCGACTTGTTGACCTGCAAGTCATTTCTCTCATGACACCAAACTCATTAGGAGGTGTACGCTATCTGGAGGGATTTATGTTTTTGATTTCTTCCTTCCCTCGCTGGTCAAGGGATTGTGTCCCAGGCAGAGTACTGTGAGGTCCAGCTTTGTGCTTATACATTTGTTTTTGTTTCTCCTTTTCGGGGTCAAAATGCAAGCATTTGTTATCTCTTCCCCACTGTGCCATCCGCCTGCACTTGCTGCTTTTCAGATTACGGATTAATACAAGAGTTTGCTCCACTTGATCTCGCGCGCAGTTTGAAGTCATTTTGGTGCATCTGACTGTTTCACTTTAACATTTGTCCTAGCCCCTTGCCTCCCCCCCTTCCTGCGTGCTTTGTTTTTTGCTTTACACAGACCCAAACTAAATGCAACGGCAGCCATAATTCTGTCCTGTGGCCGCCGCCATTTTAGAAGCATTTGTTGATCTTTAACCACTGCAGCGAGGTGCAATCTGGATTGATCATGCAGTGCCCCCCCTTTCAAAACAGGGCTGTTTCTGCACCTGAAAAGGTGCAGAGGGGGAATAAGAGTTCCTGGGGCCGGCGAACAGCACAGCTGATCCAAAAGGAGAAGGCAATTTTTCAAGAACTACAAATGCTTCTAAAATGGCGGTGGACACAGGGTAGACCTGTTTAGTTTGGCTCATGGGCTTCTGAAATGGAACCGTATAGGTCAGTCACTGTTGCATTTCTCCATGCATTACCCATCCTCTGCCTATTTTGAAGTGGCTTCCTTTTACAAAGCACATTGGAATAAATTTCTGAGATCCTGGCATCAACAAGTATATCTTTACGAAAAGTGAACCCCAAAAGTCATCATCAGAAAAAAACAACAACATCAGAACAGCTTATAGCAGCCTCCCCATGTTCTCTGGAAAAAGTATTCATTTGGATAGATATCAAAAACACAGTTTATTTCTAGTGTTGCGAACCTCCAGCTACTAGCTGGAGTTCTCTTGCTATTACAACTGATCTCCAGCCGACAGAGATCAGTTCCCCTGGAGGAAATGGCTGCTTTGGCCATTGGACTCTATGGCATTGAAGTCCCTCCCCGCCCCAAACCCCGCCCTCCTCAGGCTCCTCCCCCAAAAGCTCCCGCTGGCGGCAAAGAAGGACCTGCAACTCTACTTATTTTCCCCACCCCCTGCCATTTTTACTGAAACTGCATCATTCCTGCTCTGACCTGGATAGCCCAGGCTCGCCCGACCTCATCAGATCTTGGAAGCTAAGCAGGGTTGGCCCTGGTTAGTGCTTGGATGGGAGACCACCAAAGAAGTCCAGGGTCGCTCCACAGAGCCAGGCAAAAGCAAACCATCTCTTTTTGTCTCTTGCCTTTAAAACCCTAAAGGGTCACCATAAGTTGGCTGCACCTTAACAGCGCTTTCCACCACCACGTTATCCCTCCCCCAACCCCAGTTCAGACTTTTGCAACTGTCCCCTAAGATCAGTTCCTCCACTAGTTCCTCCCTTGCACCCTGTCTAGATATCAACCATAAATCCCTATCCATAACAAGCTCCCAAGTGGGCAGGTCAGGGACCTGACTCTCTTTCGGAGTAGCGGCAACTGGCATATTGCAAGCAAATTAAGGAAGCAGCCATGCTGTACCAACCTGCCAATGCTGGAGGGTCACTTAGTTCTAAAACAGAAGACAATGGACACAGGGGAGGGAGGAGCAGGAGAGAAAACAGGAAAGGGGAAAAAAGAGGGGGAAAATGTAGTTCATATTTTCAGACAGTTGAATGGATGGATGGATGGATGGATGGATGGATGGATGGATTATTAAAGATGAGCCATTTCATTTAAACAGACCACAGCAATGAAAGTTAGGGGTGTGACTCGGCATGATAACATAACAGCACAGTGGTGGGGAGAGTACCCATCTAACAAAAAATGAAAGCATTTGCAGGAGTATAGCTTGTTTTTGCATTAATAATAATAATAATAATAAGTTAGTTTTTCTATGTCGACTTTCTCTACCTTTTAAAGGAGTCTCATACTGGCTTACAATCTCCTTCCCATCCTCTCCCTACACCAGACACCTTGTGAGGTAGGTGGGGCTGAGAGAGTTCGGAGAGAACTGTGACTGGCCCAAGGTTACCCAGCTGGCTTCATGCAGAGGAGCGGGGAATCAAACCCGGTTCTCCAGATTAGAGTCCACCACTCTTAACCACTACACCACACTGTGCTTGTCAAGGGTGCAGCGGATACGCCGCCTTAATTCTGTGTTAAGAAAACAGAAGCAAGAGCAGCCATTTAGGGTAGACAAACTCTTCTTCAACCCCCCCCCCCATTATCTTAGCTGTGGCTTGAGTTTTATAGCACATGGTGCTACTAGGGTTAGCTGTTCGTGGATGTTTAGTCCTTTAATCATGGGGCAGATTGGTCATTTAACTCACAGGGAAATCTCTCAGTGGGTTATCGCCCACTGCCCAGAGGGTTGCTAGTTGCTTGGAGCAAGTACAATAAAGCTCTAGCAACTCTACCAGAGCTTTGTGGGCCACACTTGGTTCAAACTCTTCATCAGCACTTGTAACTGGTGTCTTTTCCTGCCCTACTGCTAGTCTTCAGGAGGAAGCAATGGGTAATGCCCACTGTTGGCACCGCTGAACTGAGCGACTGCCACAGAAATGGCTTGCAGCACCCCCGGGAGCTCTCAGCTTGACTTGCTCCGGGGCCCATTTTCACTCCTGCCATTAATTCTCTTAAGCCTGAGCAGGTTTTTGCAATAAGCCTGTCTAATTTTGTTACCCTCCACTCATTGCTTTCTGTCAACACTCCAAAAGGCGGGACATGCTCAGCGTCTATTTTTGCGCTTCCGTCATACGAAGCAAACCCCACATGCATCTCACTGATAGTGAGCCATCAACCTTCGAGATAAATGGAGGGGGGAGGGAAGGTGTTCCTAAACCTTTCTGTGGGGCAGATGATTGACTCAGTGCTTGGAGTGTTATACTGGGAAATGTGGCAAAGGATGAACGAGTCACGGGCGCTTCCTTTACAACATTTGGAGCCGCGTCGACAGGATTGGAACTTCCGAAAATAGAAGATTTGCATGGGTGGAGACGATCATCATTAAGTGGATATCAACCTTTTCTTACAGTGTTGGAGCAAGGGAAGGAAAACAGTGATTAACTGATTTATAGGGAGGGATATTTCCGTTCCAGGACCTACATCTGCGCAAAACATACGTGTTTCAATATGGTGGCAAAATAACCTCAAACCAAATATATCTTAAAGTAGGTCTATTTTTTTAAAGCACATTTACTAAAAATATCATGAATATACGTTGTGGGAAACGATAGCATTTTAAAAATATGGTGATATGTTCTTTTAAAAAGTAACCCTGTACATCAGGGGTGGGGAACATCTGGTCCGCGGGCCGGATACGGCCTGTGACATAATTGGCGGTGGCCCGCGGACTCTCCCGCAGAAGCCGCCACCCTTGCCGCCACTGGAGAGGGTGCAGGTGTCTGGGCGAGTGGGGAACAGAAGCCAAGCGCCCACACTCGGCATGGCTGGCGGCTTCTCCGGTGCCCTCAGGGCCTGTGTGAGCGGAGGGGCGTGGCTGGCGGGTGGGAGCGAAGGAGGCTCTGCCCCACCCCGCTCGCCTTTCACAAGCCTGAAGCTGTGCCCCACCGCCACACACACCCCTCACAAGTGGGTAGGAAGGAGCCCCCCCCTCGGGTCAGGCCGGCCGGTGGAAGATCTCCCCCTGGGCGGGGGGCTTAGGGGCCTGGGCAAGCCAGGCAGGCAGAGAGGGGCGCTGGGCTGGGCTCCCTCCCTCCTTCCCTCCACACCAGATGGGCCTCCTCTGAAAGGGTTGGGTGGCGGCAAGGCCCAGCCTGGCAGGGGATCCTCTGGCTGCTGCTCGCTCCAGGCACGTGGGAGGCGGCGGGGCCCAGCCTGGCCCGGCCCACAGGCGAAGGGCGCGGCGGTCGGGCTGGTGGCTGGTGAGCTGCGGGGCAGGAAGTCGGGCGGGTGGAGGGGCGTGCAGTCCTATTCCACCTTTGAACTGCCCACAAGCCACCCACCAAACACCTTTCCATTTGTCTTGATATGTAGAGAGAAAACAGTAAGGAACTAGGGTTGCCAATCTCCAGGTACTAGCTGGAGATCTGCTATTACAAGTGATCTCCAGCCAACAGAGATCAGTTCCCCTGGATAAAATGGCCACTTTGGCAATTGGACTCTATGGCACTGAAGTCCCTCCCCAAACCCCGTCCTCCTCAGGCGCCACCCAAAAAACCTCCCACTCATGGCGAAGAGGAACTTGGCAACCCTAGCCTCCCCCCCTTCCCCCCCCCGTGGGGAGATCAATGTACGGTATGGCCCCCGATTGATGTTATAAATATGCAAGTGGCCCTTGGCAGGAAAAAGGTTCCCCACCCCTGCTGTACATGATGACTGGGGAAGACACTGGCAAACCACCCCGTAAAACAAAGTCTGTCTAGTAAACGTCGGGATGTGACGTCACCCCATGGGTCAGGAATGACCTGATGCTTGCACAGGGGACCTTTACCTTTACTTAACCCTGTATATACAACCAACACCCCGTACAAAAAATGTTATGCATAGAAGGATTGTGTTACCATGTCAACACTGTTTTAAACCAGTAAAGCTATCCAAGGTGGTACCAATCTCTCTCATTTACAAAACATGTTCAAAATAAAATTACCTCATCCAAAGTCTGTGATAGATCTCCAATTTCTAACAGAATGAAAACTGAAAATTGGAACGATTCTAGTCTTGGCAAATAAGAAAGCTTCCAACTAATCATTACAGTTTACTGTCTCACATTGGCCCTGTCTTTGAGATCGCGGATTTGATGAAATCCTTGGCCATTTATGCATGGGAGGTTTTGCCTTGGATTTGCCGCTCTCTAGATGCACATTTTCCCCATCCAAATTCTCAAAACTCTGCATGGGGGGGCTTATTGTTGAGTTCTGAGAATGTGGATGGGGAAAATGTGCATCTAGAGAGAGGCAAATCCAAAGCAAAACCTCCTGTGCATAAATGGACAACTTCTGTACTAGGGGAATAACCATTGGGCCCTCTACCTTAGGACTGCACTGTCACTGGCCAATATCAAAGTCAGAGGCTGGCTCCCACCATACATTTCTTTAGGTTTTTGGAACAGATTTATTTACAGGTGAAGGGGATTTCAATGGGTTCATCATCTGCCCCTACAGTGGCTAACATTTTTATGAAATGCATCTTGGCCACTATTGATGTGTCTGCCTTGTATACATACAGATACCCCTTTAAATGTGGCAGTGCATTATTTAACATCGTTGGCTTATCTATGTAATTTTCATTTGGATCCCGCCACATAGAGACATATTTCTCTCTCTGAAATTCCAGATCTCGAGGGTCCAATGATCTCCCCACTGTCATCTGCACCGGAAAATGTGTGTCATGTGCAAGCCCCAGGCTGTGTACCTACCATACAGTATTATACTGGCATTGGTATTCCCCAGCTTATTGATGGCCACACAGGTGTAGTTGCCGTAATCCTTCTCTGAGACATTGAAGAAGGTTAGCGTGGACATCCGACCTTTGTTCTCGATTCTCACCCCATCCAGTCCGTTGGCTAATCTGGGAGGAGGGTAAAACACAGAGCCTGGGTTAATCCACATAGCCCAGTGGCGGGATTTGTTTCTATCCAGAACTTTTAAAAGAAGATCTGTAGCTCAGTATTCACTTAAATCCCTGGCATCTCAGCAGGTCTGGGAAAGACATCTGTCTGAAGGCCAACGTAAATGTTACAGCAAATACAAGGAGCTTGCCACAAAAAAGCAACTATGCCTCTGTCCATTCCCCCCCCCCCGCCCCCGGTAACATCCAATAGAAAGTTTCAACGAGTAGCCATGTTGGTTTGCAGTAGAAGTGCTAGATTCAAGTCTAGTAGCACCTTAGAGACCAACAAGATTTTTTGGGGTATAAACTTTCAAGAGTCAATGCTCCCTTCGTCAAATACCTGTATTTGTATTTGTCAAGTTACCTGTATCTGACTAATACAGGTATCTGCTGAAGGAAGCTTTGACTGTCGAAGGTTTATGCTCCAAATATCTTGTTGGTTTCTCAGGTGCTCCTGGACTTGAGTCTAGCCAATCTGGTAGAAGAAGGAGAGTGCCAGAAGTGCCGTGGCAAGGGCAGTCACATGTCATACCATCCAGGCTGAAATTGGGCAAAGGTTCAGTCCCACAAATTAACTTAGGGTGTAAATATTGTCAAAGGCTTTCAAGGTCAGAGTTCATCAGTTCTTGTAGGTTATCCGGGCTGTGTGACCATGGTCTTGTTAATTTCTTTCCTGACGTTTCGCCAGCAGCTGTGGCAGGCATCTTCAGAGGAGTAACGCTGAAGGACAGTGTACTGACACTGTCCTTCAGTGTTACTCCTCTGAAGATGCCTGCCACAGCTGCTGGCGAAACGTCAGGAAAGACAATACCAAGACCACAGTCACACAGCCCAGATAACCTACAAGAACTGATAACTTAGGGTGCTTTCACACATGCTGAATCATGCACTTTCAACCCACTTTCAATGCACTTTAACAATCGTTTGCAAGTGGATTTTGCCATTGCACACAGTAAAATCCAGCTGCAAGGCACATTGAAAGTGGATTGAAAGTGCATTGTTTGGCATGTGTGAAAGCACCCTAATTTGTGGGCCTGAACATTTGCTCAATTTCAGCCTGGATGGTATGACATGTGACTGCCCTTGCCACGGCACCTCTGGCCAAGGACATAAACCTGCCGTTCTTGGGCAATCCCGGCAGATCTGAAGCTTTGCTAAGATACCTGGTTTCTTCTTTGAACCACTGAAATTCTGCTACAGGGACAGCCGAGGCTTCGCAGCGCAGGATCCCCTTCTGGCCAACCGATGCTCCTGTGTTCTTGGCATTGGAGATGGACGGAGGGTCTGCAGAGGAAAGGAGAATTATTCCGACGTCTTGCAGAAACCTGCCAGCCGGTTTGCAAAAGTCTCTGCTAAAAGTTTAGATTGTAGATCTTGCCACTGACTGACCTGAATGGGGCTTGGTGGAAAGGAGACACACTCAAGAGCACTTCCTGAAGCAGTAAAGTAGAACCACATATACTTCAAAGCTATTACATTTGACCGCATGGGCAGGTCAGACGTTCTACACGCAATCCTCCTGACGTGCACAATCACCATTTCTTCTTCAAGGGGCAATGCAAATATATCCCTGCTTTGGAGCATGCACAGCAAAGCCCCGGATTTTTCTGGGGTCTGGTACCCATGTTCAGAGGGAGAAAATCCATGTTGCCCCTTTCAGAAGAAATGATGACCAGACGTATCAAGGAAGATTGCATATAGTGAACTCATTCAGTACTGTGTTTATGGGTTGCCCATTTTCTTCTTGGTAGCCCCAGCACTTAAACAGGAAGAGATGCAGTATCTCAAGCCTTTTCCCCTAAGGTCATTAAATGTCCTTTAAGAATATCCTAGTAATTTGCTAAGTGTGGAGAACAACAGCTTCCCCCCCCTCCCTTTTTGCATTGCACTTAATAAATAACGGTGTCTCTATTAGCTTCAGGATATTTGGTACAACTCCTGAAGCTGGTTTTAAAAGGGATACCAAATGAAGAGACTTGAGCTTCCAGACACACATTGCTTTCACAGTTATTGTGATATTTATTCTCGGCTTTTCTCACACCTGTGTTTGTGTGTGAGAGGCACTGTAATATCTACCACAGCAGAAATGTAATGTTTTGTTTTGGGTTTTTTTATAATTCACCAGGATTGTGTCTAGTGTATTGTAACTGGTTGTTTTGCTTCTTATAAATGGTTTACCAAGAACTGGACCAGGGCTATACTGATAGTAAAGAGGTAATTCTGTGTTTGTTTGTTTAAAATTTTTAAAAAATCTGTAAAAGTTATGTTGGATTCAAAACTTTACAAATTCATCTGCAATTCTATAAATAAATCATATAGTCATTTTTAAGTTCAGCTCACCTTCCTAGTCATCCATTTTATCAAATGTATCTAACTTTTTATCATGCAATGTACGGGTTAGTTTACTCCAAATAACACAGAAGTGGGTGAAAAAACTAAAGGAATGTGGAGTTATGGTTCTTTTCCAGCATCTACCAAAGACGATGGTATTTAATTCTTGATAATCTTTGGGGGGAAAGTCTACATAATTCAACAGGAAAGGTTTAGGGGAGAAACATTCCTTAATAAATAGCTCTAGAATCCATCTTCCAATATTTTCGGAGAGATTCTGAATTGATTACTGCATACCATCTCAATGTGATTTATTTATTTATTTGCAACCTGTCCCTGGCAAAATAGGGCTGTTTCCACATGGCAAGGGTTCCCTGTTTTGCATTCACTGCAGCAGCAAATGCAGAGGCATTAGCAAAAGAGCATGCACATGGGGTTTTCTGTACTCATTCTGCCATAACCTGCCATTTCCCCTGCCACACATAAGAACATAAGAAAAGCCATGCTGGATCAGACCAAGCCCCATCAAGTCCTTCTTGTTGGCGCTTCTTCTGTGCGTGACTGTGCTCCCCCTCTTCTTGAGCCGAGGGCAAGTGCCCCCTGCCAGACCCCCCCCCCAAGATCCGGCCCTGGTGGATACCCCGAGAAATTGAACTCCTTTTTGAAAGTGGGGGGAATTGGGGGGAGTCTGTGGAAGCCGTCTTATGTGGCCAGTTGTTCCTAGCTTAGCATTACCTTTTCCAAAAGTATCTTTGTTATGTTTTTTTATTGTTATGGGTTGCAATTACACAGTCTTGAATAGCGACAATTAAACCTTCAATTTCTGCTTGAAATTGACCTGCTTTTAGCCACTAATGAGGCTACATCCACATTCTCGCAGTTCTGGGTATTTCTCCTGCTGGGCTTTGCATGTCCAGGTTTCCATTCTGCTTACTGAGATTTAAAGGGGTGAAATTTTGGTCCACTTTGACCGTGGTATCACATGTCCTGAAATTATAATTATATTATTAAAATCTCTGACCCTTCTTGCTAGTCTTTGCTTCTCCCGTGCTATGCTGGATGCACAAACAGCCCAGTTTTTCACCAGTTCGGAAAAATGCTCAACAGCCCTTAAGTTTTCTGTAGATTTAACAACTTGGTATTGGAGGTTATTGGAGACAGAAAATAATGTATAATCTTTGTGAAACCCTAAAGGCATCATTTCCCCCACGGTGTACAGAATGATTTATTTTTATTGTGCCCCATTATCATCTCTGTTCAGGAAAACGGTTATGATTTTTGAAGCACTCTGCAGAATGGTTCAAGCACAGACCATAGTGCCAGTCCAAGATATTGTGTCATCCCAACCAAGGTTCAGCCATGCCGCCTCTCATGTTGCCACGTGCTAGAAGTGAATCAAGCCCTGCTGTAGGTCAGCGCCCACCCCCCAAATACTTGTGGGAGTGGCTTGGCCAGAAAACCAGCCCTGGTAGACAATTGTAGGGTGTGCACTAGCTTCTGTTGTCTACAAACTTCTCTAGCCAAAGATATACAGAGGATCACACCATATTTTGGAAGGACTCAGTGGAATGCTGATACCAACCCCACAGCTGTCCAACTCAACACACTCTTGAGGACCTCTTATGTGATTACTAACCACAGGAAGTCCACATTATCTTATCTGCGGAAAAGCAATTCTCACAAATTTTATTCTCTCTTCAAGCCGTTCTCTGTTAACCCCTGTTATTTCCGTGTGCACCACAACACACATTCTCCCTTTGTGATGTGCTTTTTACATGATGGAAGGTCATTCTTTAGACAGTCTTCTGTTTGCAGTGTTTCCTAATTTCTGTCCTCCTGGTCCTTTTGCAGTTTTTCTTGGGTGTCTTATGCTGTCTGGTTGTTTCTATTTTTGTAACCCGCTTGAGTCTCAGTGAGAAAGATGGGTCATTAATGAAATTAATTAATTAATACTGTCTTCTCTCGGGTGATCCTCCTTTCTTCTGAGACCAGCATTTGAGGAGTGGGTGCTTGGCTTCTTGTTAGCCAAAAGCAGTAAGTTGACAAGGAAATCCAGATCTCCGATTTCACTGAAAAGGCTACGGGGAATTATCCTATGAGAATTCCTTTTAAACAGCTCAGAGATAAAGAAGAAGAAGAAGAGTTGGTTTTTATATGCCAACTTTCTCTACCACTTAAGGGAGACTCAAACCGGCTTACAATCACCTTCCCTTCCCCTCCCCACAACAGACACCCTGTGAGGTAGGTGGGGCTGAGAGTGTGTTACTAGCCCAAGGTCACCCAGCTGGCTTCATGTGTAGGAGTGGGGAAACAAATCCAGTTCACCAGATTAGCCTCTGCCGCTCATGTAGAGGAGAGGGGAATCAAACCCGGTTCTCCAGATCAGAGTCCACTGCTCCAAACCACTGCTCTTAACCACTACACCCCGCTGGCTCTCCAATGGTGCTCGAACCCCCTCTGAAATTCCAAGAGGCATTTGTGGACATTCCTGGTTTTTAAGAGCTCAAAATATCCGGGCTCCATGTTTCTCAGCAAGCAAGCCAACCATCCAGCAATGCAACAAAATGTACATTCTTTCTTATATCATTTTAACCATTAAAAAATTGTATCAGTTTCTTCCCCAAGGCAAGGATACCTTAATGTGCTGTGTGCAAGGTTAACCATCAGAAATATGTTCTCTCTTTCTAAAAAAGTTGAATTGCTCCTTGAGGGGTGGGGAAAGCTGTTACTAGCTATATCCCAGCTATAAATAGACTTTCTGAAGAGATTCTGATGGAAATTAGCTGTTTTTTTCTGTATGCTTCTAGCCATTATATTGAACTGGTATCCATTATATAAATATAAGGGGTTGGGTCTAAGGTGCCATTATATGACCGTTAAGCACTTCGGCTTCCATCTGAGATTTCCCAGATTCCCCATTCAAAAGGCAGCCCCCCACTGGTCCTGATGGCCCCCCAAACTCTCAGGAACATTTTCAGGAGGGGCAGAGGACTCCAAGAGACAGGGCAGGCGGGAAAGATCCATTTCCTCTTGATTCCATCTCGGCCAGCATTTCAGCAACAAAACATAACTCAGGGTTGAGTCGTGGTTAAGAGACGGAGCTTGGAACTCCCCAATCTGAATGTCAGGCAAGCTGAACAATTCTAACAGCACCACAGTTTGAAGGGGGGACATAGTGCTCCCCCAAATACTTTGGGAAATGTTGTATAAATGCAAAATGTTACAATGGGATGGGGGGGGTGTGTTCTGTACTTACAGTTTACGGTAACCTTTACCCTCCGGATATCCGGTACCGCCACCTCGTTAGCAGCGCTGCATTCATACTCCCCAGATTGATACCTGGTGATCCCCGTGATCTCCAAGTATTCGTCTTCACTTAGAAACTCCCGGCCTATGAGGGAAAAGGAGTAAACAGGATAAAAGCCCCGACATCACACTACGTGTCATCGCCTGTAATTAAAACTATAGTCTTCAACACAGCGATTTCCATGCAATCCCATCTCTAAGTGACAGGAGGGGGGAAAATAATTCGGAGGGCAAAGCCAATAAGATGCAAGAGTAATTTAAAAGCACACAAATGTGTTTTGTTGATCTTCTTCAGTGGAATCTATGAAGACCCACAAAGCCAAACAGACAGCTAATCCTAACCAAAAATTAATTAAAGATACATCACTTAAAGTGCTACTTATACTCACATAATAATGCATTCATGATAATCCTAAAAGACAATTTTAAAGGCTTGTGCAAAACACTTTTGTAGGGTTCGTACTCGATATGATTTTGTTGGGAATAGGGTGGTTTTTGTTTGTTTGCTTGCTTGCTTCCTAGAAAAAAGGTCAAAATTACTTAATGGGATTTTATTTAAGAAATAAACTACATTTTAACTCACAAAAAGGGAGTATTTTAGGGTTATCACAGAGACCTATAGCACAGAGTGGTAGGCTGCAGTACTGCAGACAAAGCTCTGCTGAAGACCTAAATTTAATCCTGACGGAAGTCAGTTTCAGGTAGCCAGCTCAGGGTTGACTCACAGCCCATTCCTGAGCTAGTGGTGGCCGGGGATGGCGGGGAGGAGGCTTCACCATGCCGCCTCCTAAGCCATTCCACGGCCACCAAAAGGGGGGGGAGAGCCTTTTAGAGGCTTTTTTTGGGTCAAATAGGGCCTTTTCGCCCCATTGAGAAAATCGAGGCTGCGCCAGCAAAAAGCCGGTGCAGCCTCGCTCCTCTCATCGCCAGCGGGGCAAACAGGGGCAAACAGGGACAGGAGGCTGTCTAACAGCAGCTCCTTCCTCCAGAATGCCCTGGGAACGCCACCTGGGACACCGGAACAGAAAAGAGCAACCAGAATGATTAGGGGACTAGAGCAACTGTCCTATGGAGAGCGATTAAGAAGCTTAGGGATGTTTAGCTTGGAAAGAAGGCGGCTGAGGGGGGACATGATAGAGGTCTATAAAATTATGCATGGTTTGGAGAGAGTGGACAAGGAGAAGTTTTTCTCCCTCTCCCATAATACTAGAACACGGGTCATCTGCTAAAGCTGGAGGGTGAGAGATTCAAAACAGATAAAGGAAGTATTTTTTCACACAACGCATAGTTAAATTGTGGAACTCCCTGCCCCAGGATGTGGTGATGGCTGCCAGCTTGGAGGGCTTTAAGAGGGGAGTGGACATATTCATGAAGGAGAGGGGTATTCATGGCTGTTAGTTAGAATGGATACTAGTCATGCTGCATACCTATTCTCTCTAGTATCAGAGGAGCATGCCTATTATTTTGGGTGCAGTGGAACACAGGCAGGACGGTGCTGCTGCAATTGTCTTGTTTGTGGGCTTCCTAGAGGCACCTGGTTGGCCACGGTGTGAACAGACTGCTGGACTTGATGGGCCTTAGTCTGATCCAGCAGGGCCTTTCTTATGTTCTTGGGACTCCCCCAGGATGCTGGCACAGGCCTTTACCTGCCGGAAGGTCCCGCCGGTGTCCTGAGGCGAGGTTGCCGCAGTGGCGTCCAGCATCTGGCCCTCCCCACCAGCATTGGGGCCACCTACAGCAGCGTAAGTAGCCCGGACGCCGGTGTGGAGCGCCCCAACACCAGCGCAGCACCTTCCTGGCCTCCTACGGGCTTTTGCCCTTAAAGGTCAGGAATGCACTGTCAGCCTTCCATCCTTCCGAGGTCGGTAAAATGAGTACCCAGCTTGTTGGGGGTAAAGTGTAGACGACTGGGGAAGGCAATGGCAAACCACCCCGTAAACATAGTCTGCCTAGTAAATGTGATGTGACGTCACCACATGGGTCAGTAATGACCCAGTGCTTGCACAGGGGACTACCTGAACGTTTACCTTTAGGGTTATCACAAATGTATTATTACATGGGTATATGTAGTATTTTAGATTATGCGATTCATGTTGCAGTTTTACTTAAATATTTTGTTAGGGTTTATTGTCTAACTGGCTGTATAAATAACATTTTGCTGAAGAAGATCTAGAGAAAGCACTGGGATTTTTAATGGAACTGTCACATTTTCATCTTGTCCTTCCTCCTAGGAACTCAGGGTACATGGTACCACCTTTCTCATTTTAGCCTCACAACAACCTTGTGAGGTAGGTTAGGCCCAAAGGCACCCAATATGTTTCATGGCTGAGTGGGGAATTTGAACCTGCACCCACCCCACTCCTATTCTCACACGCCATCTATTCCTATTGCATGTTATTGCCTTTGTCATCAATACTCTTTTTTCTTCTTCTGGTAGTCTACTCCCCCCCCCTCCGTTTTGGGGAGCAGGGATGTCACTTGAGTGGGCCTGCCTGATGCAAATTTGAGAGGTTTCCAGATGTTTGTCCCCCAACTCAGAGTCTAGGACTGTAAATTGATTAAATAATTTCTGGTTAAACATCTGATTTTTAATGCATGAATTAATTGATTAAATCAATTTGCATATTTACAACACCTCAATAGGTGCCTTGTTGAGGTTCTGAAGGAAGTGTGAAATATACCTACCTATTTAACCAACAAAAGTGTCTATGCTGTTAGAAGGGAAAACTACCTTTTCATTATTCCATGCCACAATAAAATACTAGCTCCAGAACAGCTTTAAATATAAACAAGCAAGGCTAAAATTTTCTGAACAACTGATTTAAATTGTTATTGCTGGTTAAAACCAGTTAATCAGCTGCAGTTCTAGTTGATTCATCGGTTGTGATATATACAACCAGCAGATGAAGCCAGAACTGACCCTAGAAGCTAAAATGACTAAACTGAGGCTATTGTACTTTAGTTCCATTATGAGGAGACAAGAGGCCCTGGAACAGACAGTCATGCTAGGAAAAGTTGAGGGCAACAGGAAAAGAGGAAGACCCAACAAGAGATGGATTGACTCTAAAGGGAAGCCACGGCCCTCAATTTGCAAGATCTGAGCAAGGCTGTTAAGGATAGGACGTTTTGGAGGACATTGATTCATAGGGTCACCATGAGTCAGAAGTGACTTGACAGCACTTCACACACACACACACACACATTCTCGAAGAGCTGAAGTCCAGCTCTGACATTTTTGCAGGACTGTTTTAACTGTATTTTATATTTTCCAGCGCAATATCGGAATACGTTTAAGGTACATGTGTACTCTTGTGAAGGGCAAATCATACACTGGGAGCTAACAATGGCCTGGCTGAATAACAGAGACCGAGATCCTCAAATTGTGCTTTCTTTTCATGGCCGCTAAAGAGGCCACAATAGAATCACACAAAAACCCTGCGGGTTCTCTGATTGTTACAGTGTTGCTTGACAGTCACTTTGCAGTTCTCAAACAGGAGGAAAAGCTTGGACACAAGCACAGCAGCCTTCCATGTCCTTTTTCAGAAAGGATCCCATGGTGGGCCTTAAATGCCACCCGCTATCCCACCTGCATTATACTGGTGTTGCATTCTGGCCGACACACCTCGCTCCTGCGGCCCACACCCTTGGCTAATGCATGCCCCACAAGGCTATGACCACAATGCAGGGCCTTTCGTCTATTGTGAGCAACAGTCAACGTGTTTTCAGTCTGACCTGAGGTTTCCTCTACGGCAGCTGTTTGGCAGAGCGCAGCCCCCTGACATTAACAGGTTTGAAATTGCACAGCATCTGGGTGCAATGGTTAAAGGAACAGTGTGAGTTTGCCCTTCAAGGAGGGTAACGGTTTATGGGAGGAGGAGGGTGAAAGGGGGAAGAGGGGAGGGGAAAGGGGAGGGGCATGGAAAGGAGACATAAACCGCCTCCGACTTGTCCCCACCCCAGGGGAAGTCGTCCTAGAACACGAGGAACTAATTTTATCGCTGTAAAAACGCTTGTAGATCCAACGCTCTAAAAAGTATTTGAAAAGGTTTTGGGGACGAAATGGAGGGGAAATGGTGTGGCCAGACAAACATAAGATGTTTCATTAAACATCTCACAAACATTACATCTCTTAGTGTGGGGATCCCCTCTGGTTGGTACAGAATGCCACAGCGAGGTGGAACTTGCATGCATAATACATCCGTTCTGCAGTCACTCCATGGGCTGTCTATCAGCTACTGGGTTCAATTCAAGGAACTGGTTATCACATGCTAAGCCCTTCATGACATTGGGCCCTCATCTCTATAGGACCACCACTCTTTCTATGCTCCACCTCATCTGAGCAGGCCTTTCTGTGGGTGCCACCTTGCAAATTGGCTCTCCAGGATCTCACGCTGGGGATTGGACTAGATGGCCCTGGAGGCTCCTTCCAACTCTATCATTCTATGATTCACGCGGAGAATATCTGCTTCCTGAGGTCTTTTAACTGCAGCTGCTGGCCTACCGTAGAGTGTAGGGTTGCCAACCTCCAGATACTAGCTGGAGATCTCCTGCTATTACAACTGATCTCCAGCCGACAGAGATCAGTTCACCTGGCGAAAATGGCCGCTTTGGCAATAGAGATCAGTTCCCCTGGAGAAAATGGCTGCTTTGGCAATTGGATTCTATGGCACTGAAGTCCCTCTCTTCCCCAAACCCCGCCCCTAAGGTTCCACCCCAAAAACTTCCTGCCGATGGCAAAGAGGGACCTGGCAACCCTAGTAGCATGGCAGGGAGGGGGCACGTCCATGCAGAAACGGCAACTGCGCTGCTCAGATCATGTAAAAACCACCCTTTTCGCTCTCAGGCATCACCACACATTCCTTGTTGTTTTGGAAAATGCCAAATATTTCCAGGCAGTTAGGAAATTATCACATTAAGCTCAAAAGAGGCTTCTTCCGCTTCGGAGGGGGGGGGGAAACAGCAGCAGTATGGAGATTATAAACGTCGGACGGGGAGAGAGGAGCCGCATGCACAAGGGTAAAGATGGAAAAATAATTCGAGTCGGGGAAATATGAAGAGGATGAACGCCAGGCTCACTTTGCTCGCGAGCCTTCCTGGTAATGATCCAATAATCCTGGGGTCATTACGGACCTGGCCTATCCTCCGGTTGATCTCTATAAAAGATAATTGGAAGTGTAGGAAAATAGATTCCACGAGCCAAAGAGAGAAATACATAAATAACAGAGGTGATTTCTTTTCGTGGCAGAAGGGGCCTCGGGAAGAGATAAGCCCAGCTAGCTACATTAGCAAGATAAGGATCTACAGGGAAACAAATGGGCACTTTCAGAAGGCGGCTGTATGACAGACACAACACCATCAATCATGGGATGCCGGAATCACACCGGAGCATGGATCAGCTGCAGTTGTAGATCCATCGGTGTCATTTGAGTGGACAGTGCGTGCCAGGTTGTTTGCTTTGCTGCATTTTGGTAAAGAAGGATCTTGGATCTTGTAGGAGGGTGGCTGAACACATGAAGCTGCCTTATAAGGAATCAGATCATCGGTCCATCAACATCAGTATTGTCTACTCATACTGGCAGCGGCTCTCCAGCGTCTTAGGCTGAGGACTTTCATATAACCTACTGCCTGGCCCTTTCAACTGGAGATGCTGGGGATTGAACCTGGGGCCTTCTGCATGCCAAGCAGATGTTCTGCCACTGAGCCACAGCCCCTCCCCACAACCCTTCCCTCTCCCCACAGTTAATGAAGTGCTGAGCAGAGTACCCCGGCACACATTCATCCTTCGCAAGAAGAGCAGTCTAAGATATGCAGCATCAGACTTAATGAAAAGTGTGATAAACCCAAAGTTCAATTTTGCCTTAATTAATACAAGCAATCAGACTGTGCTGAAGTCATTCTGGTTCTGAGAAAGCAGCCCTGGGGTCACCATCTTACTGACGATGAAAAAATTGTTCTGCTTTCCACTTGGCCTACTTGTAGGGATGCCAGGTTCCTGCTGGGGCAGGGGATTTCCTGCCCCCAGCTCCCACTTCCCATTAACAGGAAGGGAAAAACAGTTGGCACAGTGGTGTTACATCATTTCTGGGCAAAACCCTGAAATGAAACTGTGGGTTGATCACACTTTTCATTCCAACACTGATCTCTTAGGACTGCTAGGAGGGTGGGGAGAACAGAACCAAACTAAAGCATATCATAAAGCAACCAATGGAATGAACCAGACTTCATGAAACAGCCTGTAAAACTAAAAGCCGCAAGGGCGCAAGAAGCATAGAGGCAGAAGAAGAAGAAGAAGAAGAAGAAGAAGAAGAAGAAGAAGAAGAAGAAGAAGAAGAAGAAGAAGAAGAGTTGGTTTTTATATGCCGACTTTCTCTACCACTTAAGGAAGAATCATACCTACTTACAATCACCTTCCCTTCTCCTCCCCATAACAGACATCCTGTGAAGTAGGTGGGGCTGAGAGATCTCTAAGAAAGCTGTGACTAGCCCAAGGTCACCCAGAAAGCTTCATATGTAGGAGTGGTGAAACCAACCCAGTTCACCAGATTAGAGTCCACCGCTCATGTGGAGGAGTGTGGAATCAAACCCGGTTCTCCAGATCCACCGCTCTTAACCACTATACCACGCTGGCTATCCAGTAGCTCCTCCCCATCAAAGCTCTGATATGCTACATTTCTACATGCTAGGAGTTGGCTTTGTTTTGCTTAATTTCAGAGTGTGAAGGAGGATTCAGATATGCCACCCCCCCCGGCCCACCACCAATTCAAATGAAATCTCAGACTCGCCATACATCATAGGAATGTGCAAAGGGACTCTTGCCTGCCATAATGAGTACTGAGGAGGTGGCAAACATTCAGCAAAAGCACTCTAAGATACCTAAATGGGATATGGGTTATAACCGTGACGCTTTTACCATTGTGTTTACAAAACCACTGCAGCACAACAGATTAATCACATTTATGTGACCTTTCTGTCCAGACACATTTTTAAAAAAGCACAGAGCCAAAGATTTTGCAATCCCAGAATCAACACAGTGAGATAGAGGAAAAGACAGCTCTCGGAGGACTGAAATTCCTTGCAAATATGCTTGGATGGTGTCACTTCTGAAGTAAGCTAGCTTCTAAGACTGTGGAGACTGGACACTGGTCTTTCGTTGTTACATTAAAACTCAACAACACAAGGGGTATTTTCAGTGTGGGACGGGGGCTTCATCTGAGCACATGAACACATGAATCTGCCTTATACTGAATCAGACCATCAAGGACCATCAAAGTCAGTATCATCTGCTCAGACCAGCAGCGGCTCTCCAGGGTCTCAGGCAGGGGTCTTTCACATCACCAACTCGCCTAGTCCCTTTAACTGGAAATGCCAGGGATTGAACCTGGGACCGTCTGCATACCGAGCAGATGCTCTACCTCTGAGCCACAACCCCTCCCCACTGGAAGACACCCCTGTGCCCCATCGCAACCTACAACTGGAAAGCTCACAAAGGCAGAGCAGTGCAAAAACGAGTGCTGGAGGGATGGTCCCTTTCCAGAAAGAACATTGCGACATGTCCTGCAGCTCGCTGAATGCGCCAATCCGTCCCCCACTAATCCTGAAGGTTCCATGGGAGACACTTTTGACACAGCGGGATTATTTATCTGGCTGCGCATTAGGGCTAGCGACGCAGCAGTATAATAATGATGCTAATTAACAGTGTTCGTTAATATCTTTAAATTACCTGTGTTAGCTCCCAGGCAAAACAACCCACTAGCAGCCGCGGTGGCATGGGCCCATTTGCATCGGAGACTGACATTATGTTCATTTCACAGTTCATTAGAACACTCCAGAGTGATTCTGTCCCCAAATTGCAAGCTAATCTGAAAGAGCAGGGCCTGCTGTCTATTGGGTGCACGTGGGGACTGATCGTCCTTAACACAGAGGTGAGCCCGGAGAGGACATGTTCTGCTTGTTCTCCTTGTTCTGCTCCATGCTTTGCAGGCATTTATGGTGGGAACTGTTGCAACTACTTCTGCTCTGTCCTTGCATTGCCATGCAATTCCAATAACGGTCTACCGTAGATGTGTACAAAATATTTGTCAAGGGGTGCCTTCCCGAGGGCTTCCTCCAATGTTATTTAAAGGGTGCAGGCAATGCAGCCATGCGTGCCTTTCCCAAACCACTCTGGTAAAGTCAGAACATCTGGACCACATGGCCATACCACAAGTATTGGCCATTTCCCACACTGCCATTACCCTTCTAGAAACCAAAACAATGTCTTTGGGGACAGAGAATACAAATAGCCTATTTACCCAGGAGGCAACAGCCTTCCTCTGTCTACCTACCTGTTTTTGGTCATTCATATTTTTTCAAAAGCTTGCATTCCAGACTTTTACCACTATACCAATTAGAAATGAGTCTACAAAGGCTGGAGTACTCTCCTAGAAGACAAAGTTCCTGAGAAGGAATGAACCAAAAAGTTGCTGAGAAAGAACGAAGCAAGTCTCCTGAACATTTCTGTTCATGAAGTTTGGATCAGTAGGGCTGATGGAAGCCAGGTGTAGGGCAGATATACGTAAGGCTCACTTTCCAAAGCACCTCGCCCATAATACGCTGGCCACCACTTCCCACTCACTACCTTTTGACCTCACTGTACCCCTACCATGGGCCCTTTTCTCGCTGTGACAACTGGGACCGTCACTGTGCACACTTCCTCCTTGTCCCGTGCACAGCTCTCTTCTCAGCACTTACTCATCCTCAGTACACCAGCTTCTCAGTACACGCAACTGCACAAAATTAGATGTTTCCATTATGCTCTGCCACATCTATGGTTGGGGGGGGGGCACAGTATCCTGGGAGAAGCATTAAAAGGAAAAATAAGATAAAAAGAAAAAAATCATATGGTGATTCCTAGAGCTATCCTTGTCACTTCCAGGTAGCTCGAGAAATTGCTAGGAACTCTTATGACCAGAACTTTCTATAAAGTAAACAAGGCTTTTCTTTTTAATTTTTTTTCTCCCCAGGATATGCCCCCCCCCCAATTTGGCCCAAGTTTCCACCTGCTGATCAGGTGAGTGTCGGCAGGCAAGACCACAATTACCTGGAGGTGTCCCACCAAGTGGGCTCACGGGAACACTAACCACGTCTTTCTTATCAACACGGCTGCCTGTGCCTTGGGAACCTCCTGTACCCATAACTCCAGAGCTATGGGAGCTAATTGTGGTGAAGGACAAAGCACTCCTTGTGTTTTGCTAAGGACAGCATGCAGAAATGACGTAGTTACTCTCTACTGTCTCATCTTGGATCTTAGAGTTATGTTTAAGGTCTCTCTCTCCATTAATCACCCATTAGGAAGAACTTGTGGACTGTTAGAGAGGTTCCTTAATGGAACAGACTTCCTCGGTAGGTGGTGGGCTCTCCTTCTTTGGAGGTTTTTAAGCAGAGATTAAATGGCTATCTGTTAGCAATGCTGATTCTGTGAAATTAGGCAGATCATGAGAGGGAGGGCAGGAAGGGATGCCTCAGTGCTTGGCGTCTGTGGCCCTTTCTTACATGCCCAAGGTAAATTGGCCAGGGATCCTGGAGGTTTTTTCCCTTCTTCTGGGCATAGAGCAGGGGTCACTGGGGGAGTGGGGTGGAAGGTAGTTGTGAATTTCTTGAGTTGTACAGGGGATTGGGCTAGATGGCCCTTGAGATCCCTTCCAGCTCTATGTTTCTATAATCTTCCTCATGGCTCTCTGTTCCCAGAATTCCCTGCAACCGGGCACATGGTTCCTCTCCCCGATTAAGAACGAGACAGACGGACGCAGACTCCGTGTGCTTAACAAATCAGGAGGCAATTCATCTCCAGAAGAAAACAAGTGATATTTACATTATTAAATCACAATTACAAAGCAAATCAGCTGCAGAAAGAAGGGAGCCCATTTTCATCAATTATTACTGAACTGAACGTAATTTTTCAATCACTGCCGGATTGTAAATGGAGGCCTCGATGCAGCCAGAACTCTTTCATCATCATATTTACTAATCAGGTATTAACTTCTCGGAATTACGGATGACATTGTGAAAAGAAAGTAGGGGAAACAGGGCGGGAGAGAGCAAGGGGGGGTGTAAAGGGAAGAAAGAAGGATGCACTTGTACTAATTACAGAAAGCGAAATTAAGCGAGGCAGGCACTTCAGTGATAGGACAACGAGAGGCCTCTTCGGCTGCAATTAAAATGGGGAGTGGGCTACTGGAAGGAATCTTGCAGCCTGGTAGAAAACAGACGGTCACCAGCTTGCTAAGACATCTTGGAAAAGCCAACCGTTGATGCCTTTTGCATGAATCCCACATTTTGGCCTCTTTAAAAAGATGTTTGTTTTTTAAATTACTGCCATCAGTGCACACGGTGCAATGCACATACATATATGCTCTTTTCTACTCTGTTATACATTTAATGAATGTTCTAATCTCTTGTCTAGTTAACCTTAATTTCTCGAACAATCCCACCAAACACGTGCACCCCTGTCCCCACCACATTTCCAAATATTAGAAAATAGCTGTCATTTTGGGACCCAAAATGTGAAAACACCCAATTTTGACTTGAACGCCAATATCGGCTGGGGATCCAGGGGTTCCTTCCACGGGAAAAAGCATTCTCGTCGCATACGAGAACATTAGGCGTGAGTTTCAAATCATTAGCCGCTTAGTTTGGAAGGTCTTCCCAGGCAGCTAAAATAGCCCATTGAAAGGCAAGCGGTGTCTGCTCCTCTGCTGAACGTCTCCGACTGGCCTCATCTCTCATCACAATTCACGGAGCAAATCATTACCAGCAGCCAAGGCTGTCTGCCAAGCCAATGAGATGCACCAGTAATTCCTTGCCGAGCCACGAAGATTGATATCTCTCCAGAAACACCTGAAGTAACTCTGAGGAGGGATTATTAATCAGCAACTTCAGCCCTATACCATGACAACAGGTATGCAGATGACAGACAACAGGCTTATATCAGGATGATATAAGCAACTGGAAGACTTTGATGAAGAGAGGGAGGGAGGGAGAGAGAGAGGAGCAAGAAGCAGTGGAAATGCAACAAAACTAGGATGTAGAAAAGAGCAAGAGTCCAGTAGCACCTTAAAGACTAACAAAACTTCTGGCAGGGTATGAGCTTTTGTGAGCCACAGCTCACTCTTTCTGAATTATGTTAGTCTTTAAGGTGCTACTGAACTATAGTTGCCAACCTCCAGGTAGTAGCTGGAGTTCTGCTATTACAACTCGTCTCCAGCCGATAGAGATCAGTTCACCTGGAGAAAATGGCCGCTTTGGCAATTGGACTCCATGGCATTGAAGTCCCTCCCCTCCCCAAACCCCGCCCTCCTCAGGCTCTGCCCCAAAAACCTCCCGCCGGGGGCAAAGAGGGACCTGACACCCTACACTGGACTCTTGCTCTTTTCCTATGCTGCAGACAGACTAACACGGCTACCCATTGAAAACTAGGATGCAAAGAGATAGCCCTTAAACTTCACTTGGAAGTGCTTTCTTCTCTCCGTCTCTGCTGCCCATCTCTCTTAATTCCATATGTGCTCTGCCTCGTGTCTCTTGTCATTACTGGGCCTGCTTTATTTGGAATGGAGTCATTTAACTGTGTGTGAGATGAATTCACAGTCCCAGCCTGGTTGCTCTTCCATTGGGTGAGACTGGTGATTGGTTTTCTGTAATTCCTGCCAGAATCCATTTTCCCTCACAGTAATGCTAGCTTTGAAGAGCCCCATGGCGCAGAGGGGTAAGCTGCAGTACTGCAGTCAAAAGCTCTGCTCACGACCTGAGTTCGACACTGATGAAGTCAGTTTCAAGTAGCCGGCTCAAGGTTGACTCAGCCTTCCATCCTTACGAGTTGGGTAAAATCAGTACCCAGCTTGCTGGGGATAAAGTGTAGATGACTGGGGAAGGCACTGGCAAACCACCCCATAAAACAAAGTCTGCCTAGTAAACATTAGGATGTGACATCACCCCATGGTTCAGTAATGACCCGTTGCTTGCACAGGGGACTACCTTTACCTTTTTAATGGTAGCTTTGCACAGTTATAGTTTGCAGAACTATGCAAAGTAAATGGGGAGGTGCAGTTTGGTGTGGTTGTTCCTAAAGTACCACTCTTCACTAAGCTGCATAGTTCCTCACAGACCATTAATAGGTGATCCTGTGGCTGATGGGAATCTAGTATAATAGGCAATGGTCTGTTCTGTCTCCTATATGGACATTTGGTCTGATGCAACACATGGAAAGTACCATCAAGTTGCAGCCGACTTATGGTGACCCCATAGGGTTTTTCAGCGAAAGAGATGAACAGAGGTGGCTTGCCATTGACTGCTTTTCCCATTTTGAAGCAACCCTGGACTTCCTTGGTAGACTCCCATCCAAGTAGTACCTGCTTAGCTTCTGAGATCTCACAAGATCGGGCTAGCCTGGGCCATCCAAGTCATACATACATACCCGCTTAAAAATGTCAACAAACAGAAATTTCAGGGGGAAAAGCTGACTTTTGTGCTGAGCATCAAAACATGAGTTTTACATAGGGGTCGAGTCTATTGAAGAGAAACAAACAGGAGTCTTGTGGCAGATATAACCCAACTTTACCTGGATGCATGAGGTGGATTCTCAGTTTTATGCATGACAGAGCCTCCTCGTGTGGTGTAGAGCCAGTGTGGTGTAGTGGTGGTTTGGAGTGGTGGACTCTGATCTGGAGAACTGGGTTTGATTCCTCACTCCTCCAAATGAACAGCAGACACTAATCTGGTGAACTGGATTTGTTTCCCCGCTCTTACACATGAAGCCAGCTGGCTGACCTTGGGCTAGTCACACTCTCTCAGCCCCACCTACCTCACAGGGTGTCTGTTGTGGGGAGGGGAAGGAAAGGTGATTGTAAGCTGGTTTGATTATTCCTTAAGTGGTAAAGAAAGTCGACAAATAAAAACCAACTCTTCTTCTTCTTATATGCCTGGCAGATCCTCCTCGTGGCCTTGGGGGAAGGGGTCTCTACTCTGCAAAATGTATGCTGGAATAAAAAAGGGTAGTCTACAAGGTGGCACATCCCTGGTCTGTTTTCACAAGGCATATGAGTTTCATTACTTGACTTACTTCCAGTTTTGTTCCTGCTCTGTGAGTTCAACACAACTTTGTAGAAAAGTCTGCATTTGAAGGGAAATTGTTCCTTGTTTCTTAATGTAGGCAGCGCCTGTTGCATTCAGTTTGCTCCACTACCCAAAAACCAATAGGTACACTCTGAATACCTATCACAACTCAGATTGAACTCCACAGCAAGACAAAAAAAAATTTTTTAAGCACAATGGAAATATGAACCTGCCACCCAGAAATCCTGCCCTTCTGTAATTATTCAAACAAACAGAGGTTTACCCAGGTACTTCTGCTATAAGAGGGGTCAGCCATCCACGCAAAGTGTGAACTGTCATTTGCAAAGGAAAAGAGCTGCCAAGCAGAGATGAGTAAGTGTAGAGCCCGTTTTAGAAACAAAAGGCCACTCAGACTAAGTGGTACAATGTCTCTACTGGCACATAGTAATTATCAGTCATTACCATTTATTTGGGGGCTGAATTCACTGCCTTTTTTAAAAAGGGGGGGATATTGACAATTGCAATTGGCACCCAAAGCAGCAGATATTCCTTGCTATACAGAATCCAAGTTCCCCTGAATACACCAGTACAGAAGGGCTGGTTTCCATGCAGTTGCTCAATGGATGATATATAAGAAATACCACCTGGGAGGCAAAGATGAACAGATATCTTTAATTATTAAAGATAACCCTCTATATCTGAAGAGCTTAGGGCAGGCCACAGCCCTAGGTAAAGGTAGTGCAAGCAAGTGACCCTG
Source organism: Euleptes europaea (assembly GCF_029931775.1). Taxonomy (NCBI): domain Eukaryota; kingdom Metazoa; phylum Chordata; class Lepidosauria; order Squamata; family Sphaerodactylidae; genus Euleptes; species Euleptes europaea. Next base: position 10,440,277 of record NC_079325.1, on the reverse strand, counting down.
TGCAAGACCCTTTGGGGAGAGGAAGGGAAGGAAATTGTAAGCTGGTTGGAGTCTCCTTAAAAGGTAGAGAAAATGAGGGTATAAAAACCAACTCTTCTTCTTAGTGGAACAGCAGCTGTTTTGTGTGCATAGAATCATAGAGTTGGAAGGGACCACCAGGGTCATCTAGTCCAAGCCCCTGCACAATGCAGGAAATTCACAACTGTCTTTCCCGCATATCCCCAGTGACCCCTACTCCATGCCCAGAAGATGGCCAAGATGCCCTCCCTCTCATGATCTGCCTAAGGTCATAGAATCAGCATTGCTGACAGATGGCCATCCAGCCTCTGCTTAAAAACCTCTAGGGAAGGAGAGCTTACCACCTCCAGAGGAATCCTGTTCCACTAAGGAACCGCTCCAACTGTTGGAAAATTCTTCCTAAAGTCTAGACGGAAATTCTTTTGATTTAATTTCAACCCGTTGGTTCTGATCCTACCTTCTGGGGCAACAGAAAACAACTCAGCGCCATCCTGTATGTGACAGTCCTTCAACTACTTGAAGATGGTTATCATATCACCTCTCATTCTTCTCCATTTCAGGCTAAACATACCCAGCTCCTGCAGAACGTCTCAGGTTCAATCCTCAGCATCTCAAGTTAAAAGGATCTGGTAACAGGTGATGTGAAAGACCCCGACCTGAGACCCTGGAGAACCGCTGCCAGTCAGAGTAGAAAAGGTTGGTCTTGATAGACTAATGGCCTAACTCTGTTTAAGGCAGCTTCATCATGTGTTCATGCCCTCACACCCAAAAGCTACTGCAAGTGGGACGATTGCACATCTGGAATCACTGAAGTATGATGCTTTTCTAGAAGCAATTCAAGGTTCTCTTCTTGCACTGGGCCAGCATGATGAAGCTAACCTTTTAAACAAACAGTGTTTTGCTTCTGATACTTCTGTCTGATTTTATAGCCTGCCTGTTACCCAAACTGTTGCGACTCAAAAAGAAGTTTATGTTGGCAGCAGCTCAGCAGGGAGTTCAAATATAAGAACATGTTAACAATTTAATGGGGGGAAATGTTGAAGGGGAGGAGAAAGGAACCAATACTTCCAAACACGATGTTTGCACCACAAGTCTTCAGTCTTAGGGTGTAATAAAACATTATTGGAAAGTGTGCCTGCCACCCAAAACATCCCGCTCCCATTAACCCCAACAACGTTAGCAAAACATTAACAAAATGTGAGACATGATGTCACGGCGCTGCTTATTCTCCCATTCCTCCGCTGGTGCATCGGTTGCAACTCGCAGGGTGTGGTAGTTTGGTGATATTGCATTACACGGTTTTATTACTCAGCTCTTACCGGGGAAGAGAGGAGGCAGGAGATGGAAGGCTGCTATTTCTTCTGCGCTGACTAGCTCGTGCATCAGAAATAATAACGATAATTCCCAAAAGCCGAATCCTTGGTTGCCGGGGGGAAAAGAACCCTTCCATAGTGAGACTTCATTCACCATGCATCATAACCCCTTTGACATCCTCTCCACCCCCACGCTGAATGAGAACAATATATCTTAATTAGCAGGGGCCAACCTCAGCGCCTAGAATGCAGTTATTCAGCCACTGTGAAATGGCTTTCACTACAAAAGGAATGGACAGCTCCATTGTGGCTTGTTAATGAGGTGTTTACAGGAAGTCAAGCGGGGACTTCCAGAAAAGCCATGGGAATCTGAAGCTCGGAAAACCTCCCAGGTGTGGGCACAGGTCATGTGGCTTATTCTCAGGCGAGCGAGGAAAGAGAGCGAGCGAGGAAAGAATGCACTAAGAAATAGGGACGAGCGGATACGAGCGTTTTAGTTTCTTTTGGATTTTTCAGTTCTTGCTGTCTTTGGGTTCTTTTATGCTGTTTCTGGGCTGTTCGCATGCAAGTGACACAAACCACGATACTCAGCACTAGGTTAACTTGAATGAGGAAGAATCCGGAGCAAGGAAAGAAGAAGAAGAAGAGTTGGTTTTTATATGCCAACTTTCTCTTACCACTTAAGGAAGAATCAAACCTGCCTGCAATCACCTTCCCTTTCCCTCCCCACAACAGACATCCTGTGAGGTTGGTGAGGCTGAGAGGGCTCTAAGAGAGCTGTAACTAGCCTAAAATCTCCCTGCTGGCTTCATGAGTAAGAGTAGAGAATAAGAAGGAAGGAAGGAACATAAGAAAAGCCATGCTGGATCAGACCAAGGCCCATCAAATCCAGCAGTGTGTCCACACAGTGGCCAACCAGGTGCCTCTAGATGACTGCAAGCATTATCCTGCCTGTGTTCCACAGTACCTAATATAATAGTTAAATGTTTAAATGGTTAAATGTTTCCCATTGAAGCCAGTGACCACGAATAAGGAATCCCAATATCCTTTGCAAGAAAATGATAATAAAAAAGAAGTTACCAATATTCTGCAGACGTTGAACATGATCGGGAAGTTAAACACAGTCACAGTCTTAGCGAACATACCGTACTATGGCAAAATAAATCTTCCATTGTTCATCATATCATCTTGCATTCATTAGCTACCCCCCAAAACACACACACACATCTCCTTGGTGGCAGGAGTGTACATTTAGAGCCTAACTAATCAAAATCTAATCCAAAAGGGCCCTGTTTCTGCATTTGTTCAAAATATTTGTTGACTGCTCTCTTTGAAAACCGCTGGAGGCAGCTCGTAATATCAATAAAAGATCATCCAAATACTAACTGGGAAAAAAACACCCACATTTTTAAAAAAGCCATATAAGCATCAATAAAATAGGAGATAAAAGCAGCAGCTAAAAATATCTGTAAAAACAATAAAAGTTGAAGATAAAAAGGTGAGGTTACCAAATTTTAAACACACACAACAGAATGCCTGGGATTTATTTTGAGTTTACAGTGGGCATCCAAAAGTTAACACATCTGATGCCAAACGAACCAATGTGGGGGTGGCATTCCACCATCCCAAAAATAATATGATAACTAATCCAGAAAGAAACAATGAAGGGGGGTCATTAATTTATGTATATTCTCTGTGAGAATTTACTGAAACTTTCTCCTTTGAGTTCCAGGAGTCAGCAAGGGGGTGGGGGAGTGACTCAGCACTTACGTACCTGAAAGGAACTATGTCCAACATGAAGTGTTTGCTGATATTCCTACCAAACAAGATCACCTTGACTGATGTTTCTGTGTATTGCATTTCTCCTTTCCACAAAGCATTGCATAATCTCAGGCTCAAAAGAGATTTGTGATTCTGTTTTATTCTGTATTTCATTACCAACAGTTATACTGGCTGTGGGAAGCAATGGGTAGCAGAAGGAGAAGGAGAATTGGTTTTTATATGCCGACTTTCTCTACCACTTAAGGAAGACTCAAACTGGCTTACCATCACCTTTCCCTTCCCCTCCCCACAACAGACACCCTGTGAGGTAGGTGGGGCTGAAAGAGTGTGACTACCGGTAGCCCAAGGAGGCCCAGCTAGCTTCATGTGTAGGGGTGGGGAAACCAACCTGGTTCACCAGATTAGCATCTGCAGCTCATGTGGAGGAGTGGGTAATCAAACCCAGTTCTCCAGATCAGAGTCCACCGCTCCAAACTACCGCTTTTAACCACTACACCACGCTAGCTCCCGTACTCACTAGCAGGCAGGCACAGCAGTGGAAACTGAGTATGAGAATAGAGGGAGAAACTCAGGTTCCCCCACCCCTGCCACCAGAGATAGGCTGCCCACGCAGGGGACAAAAGAGGCTAGCACTAGCTAGAGGCAGGGCTGAAAGGGAAGACTGGGCAAAGGGAAAAGCCCAGGTGATGTTCTCGTACTGCAATAGAAAGCTCATGTGCTTTGCTGTGAAGCACATGCATTCAACTAGATAAGGTGCAAAGGAGTGATGAGCAGAGGATTGAATCATCTCTCTCTATTTGACAGAGAACTGCTAATTCAGGCTCTCCGGTCTTTCCAAGTACTTAGCACATTCAATTGATTATAGAATCATAGAGTCATAGAGTTGGAAGGGACCGCCAGGGTCATCTAGTCCCCGGCCAAACTGGCCAGGAGAAAAATTGCTTCCTGACCCCAAAGTGGTGATCGGCATTTCCCTGGGTATGTAGGAAAGAGCCACGAGAGCCAAGCTCTGACGCAACCCTTCCTGCCCTCCCTCTCAAGATCTGCTTAAGTTCACAGAATCAGCATTGCTGTCAGACGGCCGTCTAGCCTCTGCTTAAAAGCCTCCAAAGAAGGCGCTTTAAGTCTCTGAGAGTGTGTCTTTTGTTTCAGATATTCACTTGCTGTGTTCGCCATAAAAATATAGGAGCAGCCATGCTGGATCAGACTAATGGTCCATCTAGTCCAGCATCCTGGTTCTAAAAATTGGCTAATCACATGTCCCCAGAAAGCCAACATTCAGTGCCTTCTGTTGTTACTAGGGTAGCCAACTCTAGGTTGGGAAATTCTTGGAGATTTGGGGACGGAACCTGGGGAGGGCAGGATTTTGGGGTGGGGAGGGTCCTCTATGGGGCATAATGTGATAGTCCACCCTCCAAAGTAGCCATTTTCTCCAGAACTCATGTGCACATCCTGGAGATCAGTTGTTATTCTGGGAGATCTACAGGCCCCATCTGGAAGTTGACAACCCTACTTGTTGCCTTCCAGCTCAGGTAGTCAGTAGTATACTGCCATTGAACTTGGACGTCCCATTTAGTCATTATGGTTCATAGCCATTAAGGGAAAGAGTCCTCTCTGAATTTGTCCAATCCATTCTTAAAGCCAGCTAAACTAGTTGTTGTTACCACATTTTTGTGACAGAAATTCCCTACAGCCAATCAGTCTTTGTTTGAAGAAGCAATTCCTATTGTTGCTCCAGCGTGGTGTAGTGGTTAAGAGCAGTGGTTTGGAGTGGTGGACTCTGATCTGGAGAACCGGGTTTGATTTCCCCACTCTGACACATGAAGCCAGCTGGGTGACCTTGGGCTAATCACTGTTCTCTCTGAACTTTCTCAGCCCCACCTACCTCACAAGGTGTCTGTTGTGGGGAGAGGAAGGGAAGGAGATTGTAAGCCGGTTTGATTCTCCTTAAAAGGTAGAGAAAGTTGGCCAATAAAAACCAACTCTTCTTCCTCTTCTTCTTCTCCTGTATCTACTGCCTAACAGTTTCAGTGGGTGCCTAAAAATTCTAGCATTATGGGAGATAAGACATGTGCAACCAAGAGATCAGCCAGAACTATACAAAGACTTCCTACATGGCCACACACTTGTTCTCAATCTCTCTCCTAACAATCCCTAGCATAGAATTTGCCATTTTTACCACTGCCATTCACTGATTCGACATTTTCATCAAGCTGTCCACCATGACCTCAAGATCTCTTGGCTGGTCATTCACCATCAGTTCAAGCCCCTAAGTGTATTTTAAAGTTTGGATCTTTCACCCCAATGTGTATTACTGAGAGCCAGCAGGGTGTAGTGGATAAGAGCAGCAGACTCTTACCTGAAGAACCAGGTTTGATTTCCCCACTCCTCCATATTAAGCCTGCTTGGTGACCTTGGGCCAGTCACAGTTTTCTCAGAACTCTCTCAGACTCTCCTACCTCACAAGATGTCTGTTTTGGGGAGGGGAGGGTGATTGTAAGCTGTGTTGACAGTCCTTAAGGTAGAGAAAAGTGGGGTATAAAAACCAATTCTTCTTCTTCATCATCACTTTACACTTAGCATTGACCCTGTTTTACCATGTTGTCTTGATCCTAAATGTTGATCCTCACCTAGTTTATACAATCTGCAGAACCGAGGGATTGTACCAGCTCAGTTTGCCACTTGAAGGGGAGGAATTGCAAGTCGGAATTCTGTTCCCTCCCCTGAAAAATGTCTCAAAGAGCTCCAATTCAGTCCTTTCTTTAGTTATTTACACAGAAGGATTCCTCCACACACACACCCCCCAGGGAAACATTCAACCCTAACCCTCAGCCGGAATCCTAGTATTGCCAACTCCAGGCTGGGAAATTCTTGGTGATTTGAGTGCGGGGGGGGGGGGTAGAACCTGGGGAGGGTAGAGTTTGGGGAAGGGAGGGACCTCAGAATAATGCCATAGAGTCCAGCCTCCAAAGCAGCCATTTTCTCCAGTGGAACTAATCTTGGTAGTCTGGAGATCACTTGTAATTCTGGACAATCTCCATTCTGGACTTGCAGGCTGGTAACCCTATGTAACATTCAGTTCAGCATCTGATTCCACAGGCAGTGTAAACTGGACCGCAGTGTGGCTTCTGTATCCTCATACTGATAGCGACTAGCGAGCATTTGTGCCTGCCAAACCAATTGCATCTCATGAGAACACTCACCAGGGAAGGTGTGTTGAAGGGACAGCTTAGAAGAGTTGAGAGGAGCAGCCATGGAGCTGACGTGTCATTCCCGGGAGAACCTGGCCCATCCCTAAATATTATTTCAAAGTCTCAGTTGAAGGGATGTTATGGAGTCTTTCATGTTGCAGGTGAGAAAACAAAGAACAAAAAGAATAACTGAAGGGGGAAAGGCCTGGAGGAAACTTCAGAGGGCTACAACTGCTGTAAGCAAACTTCAAGTGGCACCCATGCAAGGTGCCAAACAGCTTTTTAAATAGACACCTTTTTTTTTGTCAGGCCCCTTAAAGACTCTCAATTAACAGCAAAGAAAGCGCTCTTGCAGTGAGCGCGGCACGTGATTTATTTTCATAGCTCCTCAATCTTTATAGCAAAAAATAGAAGTTCCAACTGTTATAATTTGGAGAGCTGATACTTCTTGTCAAAAATAAAATATAAAAAAACACATTCCCTCCCGCTGCCGCCTGCCTTTTCTTCAACCATACCAGTCCCCTAGGGGTGCATGAAAACCATCCTGGTTATTCCTGCAGCACTGCCTTCTGTCTGCCAGTTCTTCCTGCCCAGGAATCTTAGAGCGAATGACACACAATGGTGGAATCCCGCGATTGGAACTCGAGACGTGGCCCGAAAAAGCAGATGCAGGGGATGGCCCATTAAAGGTGGGGATCATGGTGCTGGGGAAGTTTGGGGGGGGTAACTTTTCTCCCCCTGGCCATTTTATCTGAACCTCCAAGGCTGCTTTGAGTCATAGCAATGAAAAATAAAGTCAGGAACAACATAATGTGCCTGTTTTCCCTACTGGGGTTTGAAGAAGCTGGGAGGGGAGGATTTTCATGCAGGAAACTGCAGGAGGAAGAGTTAACTTCCCTCCCCCAGAGGCACAATGCTGATTCATAACACTCGGCTGGCTGCTTTGGGGGCCAAATCATTGTGGGTGTTATCACGGACACATGAAGTTCAGCCCTCACCTGCAGAAGTGGACACGCTTCCCCCCCTTTTTTCCCTGCCCTTGTGCCTGATGCGCATTGCAAAAGCCCCGTCAGCAGCAGAGATCTGAATCATTGTTCCGCATTGCATGTACAATTGGCTTAATTGCACATCACGTTCTTTATTCAGCGGCACCGAAAAGCCATACAGATTCCAGGCGAAGCGTGCACATCGCGCACACAAATGGCTTAATTGCGATTAAGTCACAGCTCCCCCCGCACCGCAGATCGGATGATGGTTTTCTCAAATCTGCTGGGGATCCAAAATCACAACAGCAAACATCTAGTCTTCTCTTTGGGAGTGGGAAAATTACAGATTGTCATTCAGTCCCAACGTTTCCATTGCAAGTCTTTAAAAGCAGAATACTACCCACGTGTGACTCACAACCCTCATGCAATATTATAAATAGGTAAATAGAAAGATAGCTTCCTGTAAGATGCCAAAAGGCAAAGAGGAGTGCATTGTGGCTGAATCTATCCATAAAGCATTCCCTGAAGGAGCATAGGGAGTAAGAGACAAACATTGGTTGTTGCACAGTCAGTTCCTGAGCAATTTTGGAACAGGTGTACATTGCAGTAAAAGAAGCATAATCGGGCATTGAGCAGGGCTGAGCCATAACACTTTCTGCCTTTTGGGGACATGATTAGAAATTTGAGGGGGGGGGTGTCCCTTTCTTGATTTATTGTTGATTGATGATGCCCATGGAAACACCTGTACCAGTCCCCCCAACAACAGGATGATGAAGAAGAAGAGTTGGTTTTTTATATGCCTACTTTCTCTGCCACTTAAGGAAGAATCAAACCAGCTTACAATCACCTTTCCTTCCCCGCCCCACAACAGACACCCTGTGAGGTGGGTGGGGTTGAGAGAGCTCAGAGAGAACTCTGGGAAGTCAGCATATAAAAACCAACCCTTCCTTCTCCTCTTCTTCTAAATGGAACCACAGAAATCCCCTGCTTGGATTAGGAGAATTCTGTCTGACTATTGTGGAGGTATAAATACAATACACAGGATTTTTGTACCAGTCTCTTTGTACCATATTCTGCATATCTCTCCAGACACTGTTTCTCCATCTTTCTGCTTCTGAACTAAGGCATAGATCTGGAAACACTTCTTCTTCATACAGGCATTTTAGACACAGTCTGTCCATGGGTTAGATCCAACCAGGATTTCTGGCAGTGAAAAAGGCAGGGCGGGTCCCCTTTGACCACCCAAAATGCTATGCTGGGGGTTATGGGATCTGCATGTACAAAAACAATTTGGGATGGAGGGTTGTAGTAAGAAGAGGAATTGGGCAGGACTAATAGCCCATTCCTGAGCTGAGGCGTACGGGGACGGTGGGGAAGAGGCGCAGCGGCGCCTCTTCCTAAGCCATTTCCCCGACACCGTTAAACAACAACAACAACAACAAAAAAAGCCGTTTTGCGGCTTTTTTTGGTTTAACTGGGGCTTTTCACCCCATTGAAAACAGAGAGGCTGCACCTGCTAAAGTGGCCAAAAGTGGTGAGGAAGCCGAGCAAGCGGCGGCTCCTCCCCCTGGCCCGCCCCTGGAATGCCCCCCCCCTGCGCCGACGTGGCCTCTATGCCGTCGCTGGTGCCACGGAGAGGCCGGGCTGGCGGAGGGGGGAAGCGCAGTCCCGTGGCGCTCAGCCGCCGCAGGGACTGGCCTCACCGCCAGCGTGAATGCGTGTAAACACGTGATTACACGCATTTATGCAGGTAGTGAGGTTACGCCGCCTCCTAACAACTTTCAGCCCCATTCTCAGGAATGGGCTGTAAGTGAAAAAGTTGGTTGGGCCCAACCCCATATCTACAGAGACTGCAGAACTGCTGGAAGTATCTTATTACCCCTTCTCCAAAGTTAGATGTGTTAATATTTGGCCAGTCAATGCTGTTTATTGCAAGAGAGTCCCAGAGATCAATAAGCTGATTATGGTTAATAACCATTCACGAAGCTTCCTTGTCACCCTAAATAATACCTTACTGGGGCGGGGGGGGGGGAGAGATATAGTAGGCTTGAAGCAGCCATTTAACACTAATGAAAGCAAAACCGGTGGGACTACTCTAATATAAGTTGTCTGAGGAACACAACCACCAGGTTTGTACACTATACACATCTGGATCGATAGTATAACATTTCTAAATAAAACAAATACTAAATGGACATGATTGCAATGGCATTTATACACATGTGGAGTAGTGGCTAGAGCCAGTGTGATACAGTGGTGATGTTATCAGACTAGGATCCAGGAAACCCAGGATCATATTCCTGCTCTGTCATGGACGCTTGCTAGGGTTGCTAACCACCAGATGGCACCAGGAGATCTCCCACTATTACAACTGATATCTGGGAGACCAGGATCAATTCCCCTGGAGAAAATGGCTGCTTTGGAGGGTGGACTCTGTGAGATTATAACCTGCTGAGGTCCTTCCCAGTACTTGGATGGGAGACCACCAAGGAAGACTTTGCAGAGGAAGGCAATGGCAAACCACCTCTGCTTCTCACTTGGCTTGGAAGCCCCATGCTAGGGTTGCCATGAGTTGGTTGCGACTTGACAGCACATGGGCTGTGAGCAAGATATGTTTTCATATATTAGAATTTCAAATGATTACACTTATTTTAGATTTTGTTTCAGGAGAAAAACAGCATACATATATGCTAAATAATTTAAATAAATAAATGCATAAATAAAGGTGGGATACAAATTAATTTGCTGGAAGCAACTTGATGGCACTTACACACACACAAATGGAACTCAAAATAAATAAATAACATGTAACTGCTGCTGAATAGGATACTACACAGGCCCACATTCATATATATGCTATCCGTGCATGTTTAGATGCAATCTCATTTGAATACGCCAAATTTGGATTATAAATATAAAGAAATGGGAAAGGGGGGAAAAGGTCAATTAATGTCTTTTCTTTATGGGAGAACAAGAGGGAGCAAACGAGTCACAATAGGAGAAAGAGTGATAAGAATATATTTTTTTACGTTGCAATTGTAAAACTAAAGGATAATAAAATTGAGCAGGCACAGTTTAAAGACTCTCCTATTAGCCAGTTTGAGATACAGAGGGTATTGTTGCTACAGGTGGGAGATTATTTCTCAGCCTGCCACCGGTTGATAACAATTCCATCTGCTGGCCTGGAGGCTTATTGATAAAGAGGCAGAAATCGCACTTGAGGAGCCAGAACACAAAACACTTCCTGGGAGGAGAGCTTTTTTTAGTCACTGGGCTACAGCCAAACTGAGGTAGGCAGATTTAAGACCACTCCAGAATTCTTCGCAGGAGACGAAATTTGTTTTCCTGGTTGGGGGTGGCATGGATTTGGCCTGTGGTTCATCTCACATAGGGTTGCTAGCTCTGGGTTGGGAAACACCTGGATATTCTGGGGTGGAGCCTGGGGAAGGCAGGGTTTGAGGACAGGAGGGACCTCAGCAGGGTATACTGACATATGGCCCACCTTCCAAAGAAGCCATTTCCTCCAGGGGAACTGATCTTGGTTGAATGGAGATAAATTATAATAGTGGGAGATCACCAGGTGCTACCTGGAGGTTGGGAACCCTAATCCTACATCAAGAATGCCCGGCCAACCATCTGCCACAGCAAGGACATGATGTTCTGGGGAGCTAAAATGGGGAGAGGTGAGGTGGGTCAGGCTCAAAAACATCATCAGCACAGTTTAGGGGGATGATGACCTCCAGGTGGGGCCTGGAGATCTCCAGGAATTACAACTGATCTCCAGACAACAGCGACCAGTTCCCCTGGAGGAAATGGCTTTGAAGGGGGGGGCTGTGGCTCAGCTGTGTGGGAGGAGGGTGAAGCCTGTTAAAGGGGTCCCATGGGGGAAGGGAAAGCAACAAGTAGCACAGGATGGGGCCCTTCCCACTTCCACCCAGTTCACTCAATTGATATATCAATCTATCAAAACCTTTATTGGTCTAAACCACATCTGCAAAGAACATAATCATACATTTCACTCAACAGAGTTCATCTGTTCCTGTTTACAATAATGTTCATGAATCCACCTTGCTTGCTGCAAAAACTTGGCTACATGGTCAATTGTGACCACATCTTGGGTAGATGTAAGAAAAGCTACCTTGCACTCAACTGGATGCCTCTCCCTACTAGCAAACAACGGGTTGATAAACTTAAGGCGGATTCTCTGATAAAGGGGGCAGTGCAAGAGGACACGTGCAACCAATTCTATATGATTCGTTCTACAGGGGCATAACCTTGCTGCGAGTGGTATTGACTGAAATCTCCCCTGTAATATTGATGAAGGTAGCACGTGGAATCTTGCTAACATGTATGCCCTCCTTTTGTTTTGGATCCATCAGGTGAGAAAAAATAGGTTGCCACCGAATGTTCATATTTTACCACCCCCAAACTCACACAAGCCCCATTCCTGACTTGGCTGTTAAGTTCTTGCAATTCCTTGTCTAACAAACTGCGTTGGATAATATTGAACCCCGATTTTTCTGACAGGCAACAAAGGGAGTCTATTGATATTCGTATCTGCCTAATTTTATTCTCAGTCCCTTTTTGCCACCCTGATTATTGATAATCAGCTAACATGGCAGCAAGAAAACTGTTAGGTTCTGACCTGTAGGGCAGCCGCGGGCAGCCAGATACCCAGTTCACTCTTGGCTTCCACAGCAGCGGTAGGGCTCTTCCCTTACCTCATGGCAACAATTAAAGATAATGCAAGTTCAAAGTATGGATAGGGTTGCCAACCTCCAGGTACTAGCAAAACAAGAAAAAAGAGCACATCCGTGCTAATACTGTAAGGTTTGGAAACTGGCACAGGAAAAATTCAGCACAGTGATACAAAACATGTATTGTGTTTCAAAACAATTCAACAAATACAGTGGACTACAAAAAGTGACAATGAACAATATATATACAAAATATACAAGGCGTGTTTGAAGCAGTCAATAAATAGTACAATCTTCTTAGTATATAGTATATATATATGTAGGAAAATAGTTTAAAAAGTCCATCAGGTACATGTATAAATGATCACAAAGTCTTAATGAAGACTTTGTGATCATTTATACATGTACCTGATAGACTTTTTAAACTATTTTCCTACATATATATATACTATATACTAAGAAGATTGTACTATTTATTGACTGCTTCAAACACGCCTTGTATATTTTGTATATATATTGTTCATTGTCACTTTTTGTAGTCCACTGTACTTGTTGAATTGTTTTGAAACACAATACATGTTTTGTATCATTGTACTGAATTTTTCCCGCGCCAGTATCCAAACCTCCAGGTACTAGCTGGAGATCTCACATGAACACGCATGAAGCTGCCTTCTACTGAATGAGACCCTTGGTCCATCAAAGTCAGTAGTGTCTACTCAGACCACCAGAGGCTCTCCAGGGTCTCAGGCAGAGGTCTTTCACATCACCTACTTGCCTAGTCCAGGCAAACTACGGCTCGAGAGCCGCATGCGGCTCTTTGGCCCCTGGAGTGCGGCTCTGGGCTGCAGGATCGCGGCCGCCCACTCGAGAGAAGCCACCTTCCCCGGGTGTGGAGGGCGCGGGGGGGGCTGGCTTCCTTTGGCGGAGGATCGGGGCTGCACGTCGCAGCAGAGGAGAACCTGCCGTCCCTTCTCTGCCCTGGCTGGGCTCTGCGCGCACACAGAAGTCCCGCAAAAGTTATCTGCCTTTCTGCCAGCCCAGAGCCGCCGCCACGCCTGGGGGGGGGGGATCTTTGCAACGTGCTGGCCCGAGCACCGGGGAGAAGGAGGGAGGCCCCGATCCAGCACACACACACCCTCCTCCGCCTTCCTCACCTGCAAGCTCCAACGCGTTGCCCTCGTGGCCTGCCCTTCCCTTCCACCACTGGAGAACACCAGCGAGAGGTAAGGGGGGAGGACACCCCTCCACCTTCCTCCCCCTCTTCTTCCTCCTCCTCCTCCTCGGAGGCCAAGGCGCTGAGGAGGGGCAGACGGGCGGGCGGACGGCAGGCCGGCCGGGGAGGGAAGGAAGGAAAGAGCCCAGGCGGTGGTGACGAGGAGGAGGAGGAGGCCGAGAGGCGAGCGCGGGAGGCCGAGGCGGCCGGGATGCGCCAGGGCGGTCGCCGAGAGGTCAGTGATGGTCGGGGAGATGCAAGGCCATTGTTCACATTAAGTGTTTGTCAGTCATTGTCATGATTTAATTTTATGGATACCTTACTTACAATTTAATTTTTATCAATAAATAAGATCATTATTAAGTATGATATCAAGTTTTATTCAGTGTACCTATAGTTTAATTAAGACTTAAAACTTTAATTAAAGTTTATTAAGTTAATAAACAGTGTACCTACCTATATAGTTTAAGTTTAAGAAATTTGGCTCTCAAAAGAAATCTCAACGGTTGTACTGTTGATATTTGCCTCTGTTGACTAATGAGTTTGCCGACCACTGGCCTAGTCCATTTAACTGGAGATGCCAGGGATTGAACCTGGGACCTTCTGCATGCCAAGCAGATGTTCTACCACTGAGCTACAGCCCTTCCTCCTGCTATTACAGCTGATCTCCAGCAGATAGAGATCAGTTCGCCTGGATAAAATGGCCGCTTTGGCCATTGAACTCTATGTCATTGAAGTCCCTCTCCTTCCCAAAACTCGCCCGCCTCAGGCCCCACCCCAAAAATCTCCCACCAGTGGCGAAGAGGGGCCTGGCAACTGTAGGTATGGAACAAAGGAAAGACTCTGCGAAACCGGGTGGCTTCATACCAGGGAAGCAAGCTTGGATTCTATGTCGATAATGCTCAAAGTTTAGCTTAAAAAAAAACAAAACACATCTAGCTAAAACAGCACCTGGACTCTGTGGGGAAGGAAGAGAACAAACAAGCACACCTGAAAGCAGTTATCTTGTTATTCCCCAACTCGCTGTAGTCTTTGAAGAGTTAAAAAGCTCATCAATGCTCAAGAAGCTCACTGCTGACATCTTACAAAGGACTTCCAAGGACTTGTTAAGAGGGACAACGTTCCATAATGAGTCCTGTTTTGTATCTCTTTGGTAATAATAACCACAACGTGTAGAAAATGAGCATCTCTTGGCGATATTTATGTATCCCCGGCAACAAAGACATCCTGCTCTGCAATTCAGCCGATTGTGTGCAAAAGCAGGAAAAAGGAAGCCAAGCATACGCAGGCTTCCCAGGGAAACTAGGTCAAAGCATTCAGGATAACAACCCTCAATTCAACGGGCTCTGGGACAGCTGTGGAGACCCCTGATAACATTGGCATGCCTTCAGAGGCTGAAGGTTACTTTGGAAGGGAGAGATTGTGTCCAGGGCGAAAGAAAAACGGCTGACTTCATATCAAGGAAAACAGAACATTTCCCGGAGACTGGGCCAAATCTTCTCAACAATCTAGTGCCTGTAAGACACGCACAGCGATAGTTTTAATTCTACTTGAGAATTATGGTACTTTGTCCATCTGTGCAAAAAACAGGAGCCCTTAAGATCTGCCTCTCAAACCCTGCTTTCTGTGCCCTCACCTTCAGAGATGAGGTGAGTGATGACTATAGGCAAGGCATTTTTTGTGGTGGCACCTCGTCTTTGTAATACCTTCCTCCTTGAGGTTCACCCTAGGGTTGCCAAGTTCCTGCTTTGGGTGGGAGACCTCCTGCCACTTGCTAGCCTTTCTCACTGTTGCTCAGTTGAACAGCAAAAATAAGGGGGGGGGTATCGACAGCAATGTTGTGTCATTAGCAACATCATAACATTGTTTGCAAGGCTCCACCCCTGACAGTTCAGAGATCCAGTGTGGTGTAGAGGTTAAGAGCGGTGGACTCTAATCTGGTGAACTGGGTTGGTTTCCCGACTCTTCCACATGAAGCCAACTAGGTGACCATGGGCTAGTCACAGTTCTCTCCGAACTCTCTCAGCCGCCCCTACCTCACAAGCTGTCTGTTGTGGGGAGAGGTAGGGAAGGTACTAGAGGGGATGTCATATAGAGGAAGGTGCTGAGTTGTTTTCTGTTGCCCCAGAAAGTCGGACCAGAACCAACGGGTTGAAATTAAATCAAAAGAGTTTTCATCAAGACATTAAGAAGAATTTTCTGACAGTTAAAGTGGTTCCTCAGTGGAACAGGCTTCCTCGAGGTGGTGAGCTCTCCTTCCCTGGAGGTTTTTAAGAAGAGGCTAGATGGCCATCAGTCAGCAATGCTCATTTTATGACGTTAGGCAGATCATGAGAGGGAGGGCATCTTGGCCATCTTCTGGGCATGGAGTAGGGGTCACTGGGTGTGTGCGTGGGAGGTAGTTGTGAATTTCCTGCATTGTGCAGGGGGTTGGACTAGATGAGCCTGGGGGTTCCTGATTCTATGATTAAGCAGTTCACACAGGGACTTGTCTCTCCCATTCTTTGGCTGGCGCTCAGTGGAAGTTTAAGGGCTAATAACAATAATACAGCTTTGCCTTGCTATTATTTTAAAGTTTATTGAGCATATTTCTCTGAATCATCCATTCACTCCTAAGGGCCCCCGATAACACATCAATAAAGCCGACATCATTATAAACAAAGCCAATCCATAAAACAAACAATAAAACAGCAGAAGGGGAGGGAGAGAAACCAAAACACAGAATAGCAATCAGAGAACGCTGGCAAGGCAGAAGCAGCGCTCTCCGTAGATGCCATTCTGTTTTGAGAGCCAGCGTGGTATAGTGGTTAAGAGCGGTGGAGTCTAATCTGGAGAACCGGGTTTGATTCCCCACTCCTCCACATGAGCGGCGGATGCTATCTGGTGAACCAGGTTGGTTTCCCCACTCCTCCACAGGAAACCAGCTGGGTGACCTTGGGCTAGTCACAGCTCTCTTCGAGCTCTCTCAGCCCCACCTACCTCACAGGGTGTCTGTTGTGGGGCGGGAAGGGAAGGCGATTGTAAGTCGGTTTGATTGTTCCTTAAATGGTAGAGAAAGTTGGCATATAAAAACAACTCTTCTTCTTCTTCATGTGCTTTTCAGAATCAAGGCTTTGGTGGGCCAATGTGAGAGGGAGGTACCAACTCAGTCGACTGTGATTAAGAAGAGCCTACGTTAGATTATCGCCATCCATGGGCAGACTCAACACAACCTTTGATGAACTGGGTTGTAACTTGAAAGCCTATTGAACCACCACACAACTGTAAAAAACCATAGGCATCCCCAGACTGCCTGGGTGGGTTTCCAGTTCTTTGCCCTGGCTCTGTCTTTCCTGTATTTGTTGTACTGACATTTCTTGCTTTTATGGCTTGAGAGCCAGTGTGGTGTAGCGGTTAAGACTCTAATTTGGAGAACTGGGTTTGATTCCACACTCCTCCACATGAGTGGTGGACTCTAATCTGGAGAACTGGATTTGATTCCCCACTCTTCCACATGTGCTGAAGACTCTAATCTGGAGAACTGGTTTCGATTCCCTACTCCTCCCCATGAGCAGCAGACTCTAATCTGGAAAACCAGATTGGGGTGGTCCTGTGTTACATATAACATGTAGTTTGGGTCTGAGAGGTCCTTCTTCTGCAACATGGCTTGGCAGATCCCCACCAACCCAACATTTCATGAACAGATGGCATCTGAGAAAGCCTTCTAACTAAGATCTCAAGTGAGCATCAGAGGTAGGCATTTCAGATCCAGGAAGAGGGGTAAAAACCACAAAGATCTTAATCTCACCAAGGAAACGGGGAAAAACCCCAGATGGGTCTAGAAAATGGAAGCCGTCCAGGTTTGCCTTCCCACAATGCCTCCTTACTTTGGCATACTAATGACACAATCATGTCTGGCACATCTCTGCCTGTCGCACAGTTTCAAAACAACCAGCTTTTATATATTTTCTGCTCACCCACAAGGATCCTACACAGGCACCAAGGCTGCCAGGAACCGGCTCAGCACCTCCGCGGGGAGCAATTTAACAGCACACGGCAACACGGTCTTAACAGTTTGAAAATAATAAAATAATATGTTGTGCTCTCCTGGGGGGAATTTGGGGGCAGGTGGAAAATGTTTTTTTTTCCCCCCATGACCTGTCAGTCCACCAAGAGTAACAAGTGGGAAAGCGCTGCATTAAAAAAAAAAAAAAAAAGAACTACACATCGCTAGAAAGTTTTACCGGTATCTTTTAAGTCAATGCTCAGTGCTAGTTATACCTAACCGTTGAACAAACTTGTTATCGCCAAGAGAAAGAGTGTACGTATATGACGGGTTTGTGCACAATGCACGACAAAGTTCGGAGAAGATGTGGGCAGTATGGAAGAGAATGGGCAATGGAGCCAAAATAGACAATCACATTTTTATTCCATCCTTACTCCAAGGTGACATACATAGTCCTTCCTTATTTTAGCTCCATAATTTAGCAATTAACTATGACTGCAGCAGCATCCTGCCTGTGTTCCGCAGCACCTAATACAATAGGCATGCTCCTCTAATACTAAGGATAATGTGTATGCATTATGGCTAGATTTCATGTTGACTAGTAGCCATGGATAGCCATCTCGTCCGTGAACACATCCACTCCCCTCTTAAAGCCTTCCAAGCTGGCAACCATCACCACATCCTGGGGCAGGGAGTTCCACAATAAAACTGTGCGCTGTGTGATACTTCATTTTATCTGTTGTGAATCCCTCACTCTCCAGCTTCAGCACTAATTCACTAATTGCTCTTACACCCTGTGCTGAACTTCAGCTCAGCAACAAAACTATTTTTCCTTCTGTTGCGAATTGTATGACAAGAAAGCACAGAAGAGACCAGATTAAAGCGCGTGCAGACACACACACAGAGTTGCATAAAGCAAAGCCCTGGCAAGGAAAAGCACAATGGAGCACTAACAGGAGGGCTCTGCTCTTACAAGGATATGTCTTGTGGATACAGAACCGATGAGACGCTGGTAATGGATCAAAAGACGCTTGTTACTAAAGGGGGCAAGAACTCATCTAACCATTACTAGGCTGGGAATACAGTCCTGTGGAGTGCTCGTTGCGAGGGAGGGAGCACACAATGCCCTGCCTCTTTCTTGCGGATGCCGGGAGTGCTGTCTGGCATTCACGAGCCGATAAATTGGCGCGGTTCCTTTGCTGCTCGCTCGTACAATGGAAGTCTGAAAAGGAGCCACTAGAATTACACCTGGGATTAAAAAGCAAGGAGAGAAAGTGAGCAAAGTCTGGGAGGACACCTGGTGGAGAGATTCTGGTCAGTCTCCATCAGTCCATTGAGGTCAGTATTGTCTACTCAGACTGGCAGTGGCTCTCCAGGGTCTTAGGTCAAGGTCTTTAACGTCACCCTACCCCCAGACCTGATCCTTTTAACTGGAGATGCTGGTGATTGAACCCGGGACCTTCTGAATGCCAATCAGATGTTCTACCACTGAGCCACAGCTCCTTCCCAATCATATCCACAAGACGAAGCATAAAAGTCTGGAGGCAACACAGGGAGAAAAATATGCAGAGGTCCCTTCTCTCCATTTTGTTGGGGGGGGGGGGAACTAACTTAATGTGCTTCTAGAATTTCCTTCCTTATCCAACAATAAATCCTGGAGATAGGGTTGCCAGATTCCTCTTCACCATCGGTAGGAGGTTTTTGGGGGTGGAGCCTGAGGAGGATGGGGTTTGAGGAGGGGAGGGACTTCAATGCCATACATACAGCCCAATTGACAAAGTGGCCATTTTCTCCAGCTGAACTGATCTCTATCAGCTGGAGATCAGTTGTAATAGCAGGAGATCTCCAGCTAGTACCTGGAGGTTGGCAACCCTATGTGGAGAGGATGAGCAGGCAGTTAATGCAGGGCAGTTGGCAATACTGGCCGGGACCATGGAATGGAGTAGGGATTCAAACCCAGATCTCCCTGTTCCTTGTCTGAAACTTAGGCACTAACCCACACTGTCTACATCCTCTCCACTATTCAGAATAGCAGCAATCAATAGCAGGATTATCACCATCGTCATAGGGCTAGCAGGTGTTCTTTATTATTATTATTATTCGTAGTAGTAGTAGTAGTAGCAGCAGCAGCAGCAGTAGTAATTTAATTTGTACCTTGCCCTCCCCCAGAAGCTTAATTTACATGCTTCTCTTGAAGCATTTCTGCTTTTGAGTTTTTCAGACATGATTTTTGCATACATTTACAAAACAAAATGTCTAGCCAGCCTGGAAAACACAATCAAAAGGAACATAATGAAACAGACTGGCTGAGTACCTCCACATCGCCAGGACTTAGGATGTCAGAGCAATCTCAGGGGGAAAGTCATCAGGAGAAGTGAGGAAACGCTAATCAAAAAGGAGTTCTCACAAGAACAAAAACAGAAACAGGATTTTTCAGAAGCTTTTTTTTTAATGCAAATATTTGTGAACTCAAATACTCCTGCTTGTCTTACCGCTTATAAATTATGTGAAATCAGCTGGTGATATGTATTAAGTGTTTCACCCCTAGGGTTGCCAACCTTTAGGTGGGGCCTGGAGATCTCCCGAAATTACAACTGATCTCCAGATAACAAAGGTCAGTTCCCCTGGAGAAATGGCTGCTTTGGAGGGTGGACTCTATGGAATTATATCCTGCTGAGTTCCCTCTACTCCTCAAATCCCTTCCTCCCCAAGCTCCACCCCCAAAATCTCCAGGGATATTCCAACCTGAAGTTGGCAACCGTATTCATGCAAGGAGGGTTGCCAGCCCTTCTTGCCATAAAGATGTGGGGAATTTTACCACAGAGGCTTGGGAAATTCCAAGAGTGTTGCATGATGCCGTGACACAATTTCCAGGTACACAGCATTGCATGACACCACCACCCCTATTCACCAGCTGTCCTATTGAGCCTGGAGGACAGTGGCAGCCCTTTACGTAAGGAAAGTGCACCACTTTAGACCACTGGTGGAGGGAGGATTACACGCCTCTATGTTAAAAACAATCCTAGCAAACCAAAAGAGAGGAGGAGGAGAAGAAGAAGAAGAAGAAGAAGAAGAAGAAGAAGAAGAAGAAGAAGAAGAAGAAGAAGAAGAAGAAGAAGAAGAAGAAGAAGAAGAAGAAGAAGAAGAAGAAGGTGATGTGATGGTGATGGTGATGGTGATGGTGATGGTTTGGTTTTTATATGCCAACTTTCTCTACTACTTAAGGAAGAATCAAACCAGCTTATAATCACCTTCCCTTCTCCTCCCCACAACAGATATCCTGTGAGGAGTAGGCAAGGTCTCTCTTCCTGCTGTGCTAGTTTTATATTTGCATGAAGTATTTCTTATGTGAAAATTCAAAGCTGGAATCCCCCACCCACAGTCTGAAGTAAGTAGTGAAACCCATTCGACTACCTCGGGATTCTGCTACCTCATTCTCCAGCCAGCGAGGTGTAGTGGATTAAGAGCGGTGGTTTGGAGCCGTGGACTCTAATCTGGTGAACCGTGTTTGATTCCCCTCTCCTCCACATGAGCAGCAGAGACTAATCTGGTGAACCGGATTGGTTTCCCCACTCCTACATATGAAGCCAGC
This sequence comes from Euleptes europaea, assembly GCF_029931775.1. Taxonomy (NCBI): domain Eukaryota; kingdom Metazoa; phylum Chordata; class Lepidosauria; order Squamata; family Sphaerodactylidae; genus Euleptes; species Euleptes europaea. Next base: position 10,419,500 of record NC_079325.1, on the reverse strand, counting down.
TGGGTGACCTTGGGCTAGTCACAGCTCTCTTAGAGCTCTCTCAGCCCCACATACCTCACAGGGTGTCTGTTGTGGGGAGGGGAAAGGAAGGAGATTGTAAGTCGGTTTGATTCTTCCTTAAGTGGTAGAGAAAGTCGGCATATAAAAACCAACTCTCCTCCTCCTCCTCCTCCTCCTGCATTTGTGAACCAGGCCTCATTCAACAATTTGACTAGCCTTCCTCTCTGTGAGCTCACAGCATGAGAATAAATTTGTTAATAAGTCCGATTCAACTTATATTTTCCCCTCCTTATTATTTATTCAAGTCATCTGACTTCATGTATGCTTGTTTCCCTTTATTGATTTTGGGTGGTCTGTCAGCACTCCTTATCTCTCTAGCAGTACTTAATAGGTGAAAATATTTAAGCATGATGACAGCAGACATACAAGCATATTGCAGAAAGCCAGAGATGCCACGATATAATCTAGTATGGTGCACAAATTGAGACACAGATTTACACGAGCCATTCTTGATTTAAGCCTAGTAGATGGTGGAAATCAAACTTAACATCAAGATCATCTTAATTTTGGGGTGGGAAATCTCACCATGTCACTTGGCTAGAGCTGTGCAATCCATATGACTTGCATTTGGTATGTGTTAATGCAGTCACATCTGGAACTCCAGATGACTACATCCTTACTAGGCTTGTAAACCTCCAGGTGAAGCCTGCAGTTCTCCCAGAATTATAACTACAGAGATCAGGCACCTTGGAAGAAATGCCAGCTTCATAGGGTTAAGTCTATGGCATCACATCTCTACTGAGCTCCCTTTGGTCTCCCAACTACACACTCTCCAGGCACTACCCATGAATCTCCAGGAAGTTCCCAAGCCCAAGCTGACAACCTTTATCCTTTATCTGTAGGGTTGCCAACCTTCAGGAAATAGCTGGAGATCTCCTGCTATTACAACTGTTCTCCAGCAGATGGAGTTCAGTTCACCTGGAGAAAATGGCCGCTTTGGCAATTGGACTCTATGGCATTGAAGTCCCTCCCCTCCCCTAACCCCACCCTCCTCAGGCTCCTCCCCAAAAATCTCCTGCCAGTGGCGAAGAGGGACCTGGCAACCCTATTTAACTGTCGCAAGCAGCCCATTCCAAAAAAGGTGGCATAGCAACGCTATGGGACTGACTCAATAAAGGAAGCCACAGCCCTCAGTTTGCAAGACCTGAGCAAGGCTGTCAAAGATAGGACATTTTGGAGGACTTTCATTCATAGGGTCGCCATGAGTTGGAAGCGACTTGACGGCACTTAACATATACACACACACATTGGATATCCCTGGAAACTATGCAGAATGACTCAGATATCCATGAAATTTCCGAACAATGTGAGCATGTGTGTGTATTACTGTCTTCCTCCCCCCCCAACAAAAAGCTGTTTATCTCTCCTCCTCACTTGCACATACTTACTTACTTACTTAATTTTATTACAATCATAGATCAGCAATAGCATAACCAACAGTCAGCAACACATAAAAGGAAATATGCACATCCAGTAAAAAATCATAACCTCGTTATAAACTAAATTCCATAATATGTGCATAGTTAATAAAAAGAGTTAACCAAGTACTGCCTTATTAAACAAGCCAAAGCACAATACAGGTTGAGAAATCCCTTCTCCAGAATGCTTGGGACCAGAAGTGTTCCATATATTGGATCTTTCCGAATTTTGGAATACTTTCATATACTTAATGAGATATCTTGGGGGTAGGACCCAAGTCTAAACACGAAATTCATTTATGTTTTATATATGCTTTATGTATAGTTTATACACATAGCCTTAATGTAATTGCAAACAGTATTTTTAAAATAATTGTGTGTACATTGAACCATCAGGAAGCAAACTGGTGAACTTCTGAGGACCTGTGAGTAATGCCTGCAGGTCAGCTCAAAACTTCTGGTTTCCAGGTCATTCCAGTATTTGGAGGTCCGGTTAAGGGATACTCAACCTGTATTTGGCCACCTTAGAGAGATCTGAAAGGAGAAGAGACATTGGGGTCAAGCCTGGGGAGAGAGTGTGGGGTATTTCTGGATGTGTCTTTATAATAATTGTATTTATGACCACTGAAGAAGGCCATACAGGCCAAAACATGTCTGGTTATTTACTGGCCATTTATATTGGTTTTTATCATCAACAATAGTGGAAAGTTAGTAATTATTTGTATACATTATTTTAATTGATCAGCCTACATATAAGGCCCAGTGTTTTTATTCCTGTGTACACCATATAGTAAATATTATTATTTTGTTGAACACATAAAGCTGCCACATACTGAATCAGACCCTTGGTCCATCAAAGGCAGTATTGTCTACTCAGACTGGCAGCGGCTCTCCAGGGTCTCAGGCTGAGGTATTTCACATCACCTACTTGCCTAGTCCCTCTAACTGGAGATGCCGGGGACTGAACCTGGGACCTTCTGCATGCTAAGTAGAGGCTCTACCACTGAGCCACAGTTCCTCCCCTTATAACTTTCAGCTCAACTTTTAGGTTCTTTCTTATTTTTGACACCCCTGGACTATAATCCGATTCATGTGAGTCAAGGCAGCTTCATGTGAGTCAATGTTGCAGCATTCCAAGAGATAACTGAAGCATTCACCACAGTGGCAACAAAGACAGCCTAACCACCAAACGGGCACAGTAAGCAGCAAGTCAACTAATAAACTGTGCTACATATTGACTGTGCCTGACTGTGCCACCCGATTATGGCAGGCCTCCTCCATGGGTTGTTGAGGTGTGTCAGTTAATGGTCTTTTCTGATTTTGAGTGGGGGGTGGGTGCGGGAAGGCCAGCATCCAAAGGCCTGCACAACCGAGTATGTTAGACATGACCTTAAATGGCCCAATTAATTAACGTAAGTCTGTCTGCAACCTGCCCGGCACAGTTCAACAGTAATTAGCATGATGCAATCCTGAACGTGACTTATTTGTGCCTCGGCAGAGTGAACTGCAAGACGCAGCACCCGGCTACCCAAGACAAGCTTCTGAGCCAAGCCTTAGAGCATGAGGTCAAGGAACCGCCAGAGCTTTTTACGATACAAAGTCAACACTGAACAGGATGTCCATACCGATTGTGAAATAACTGGGGGGGGGGGGGGAGATGGGGGGTAGTCTGCAGACCTGATCCCAGATCCAATGTGCACAGTCTCTTAACTACTCACAGTAATCAATTCGCTTACATCTCATGCAGGCTTACTTTCCCTACATTTTCCTGAAACATACCCACGCACATGCAAAGTGGGACATTCATAGGGTTGCCAGGTCCCTCTTCACCACTGGCGGGAGGTTTTTGGGACGGAGCCTGAGGAGGGTGGGGTTTGGGGAGGGGCTTCAGTGCCATAGAGTCCAATTGGCAAAGTGGCCATTTTCTCCAGATGAACTCGTCTCTATCAGCTGGAGATCAGTTGTAATAGCAGGAGATCTCCAGCCGCTACCTGGGTCTTGGCAACCCTAGACATTCAGTAAACAACTGGCGGGAGGTTTTTGGGGTGGAGAAAATGGCTGCTTTGGCAATTGGACTGTATGGCATTGAAGTCCCTCCCCTCCCCAAACCCCGTCCCCCAGGCTCCTCCTCAAAAACCTCTCGCCGGTTGCAAAGAGGGACCTGGCAACCCTACTCCAGGGGCAGGACACTCAGCAGTTGTTCTATGATCAAGAGCTCCAGGATCTTCTCCTTGCTGCGATTCTCCACTCTCAGCCACCGACAGCAACATTACTGGAGCTGGCTGTAAGCACCCCCCCCCCCCCCAATAGCCCCTCAGCCTTCTGGTAACAGAAATGCCTGAACTGCTGACACAGCTTCTTCCGGCTCACAACACCCCCTTCCAAGATGGCTGTCTTCGTTTCCCCATAGTCCTCTCTGTCTCTGACAACCAGACTGCTGAAGGCCTGGTCAGCTTCTCCGCTGAGGGCTGTTAGGAATTGGGTCACACGCTCTTCCTCGGGCCACTGACGGACTTCAATTCAGTTGATTTTAAATGCCGTGTCTCTAGGGTTGCCCGGTCCCTCTTCGCCACTGGTAGGAGATTTTGGGGGCAGAGCCTGAGGAGGGCAGGGTTTGGGAAGGGGAGGGTCTTCAATGCCATAGAGTCCAATTGCCAAAGCAGCCATTTTCTCAAGGTGAACCGATCTCTTTTGGCTGGAGAACAGTTGTAACAGCAGGGGATCTCCAGCTAGTACCTGGAGGTTGGCAACCCTACATGTCACCTGCCTATGACGACTCTTCCAGTAACCCAATAACAATCTAACCAAGCCATGCTCCTGTAATGGTCATCTGGCCAGATGCCACAATGAGCGGCACCAGCAGCGCAGCCACAAGCTTCCGTGAAACACCGCCTGCTATAAATTGCAAACCAATCACCGGCGCAATCACATGAGGTGCTAGACTTGAGAGGAAACAGATATCGTGAAGAAGTTCAATTTTCTAACATCTTATTTGCAAAAGTTGAATCATTTCTCGCCCCCGGTATTCCAGGAACATGAAGAATCAGAAGGCAACACCTGTAGACTCTACAGATCACACGTTAAAGAAGGTCCGCTATTAAACTAGATTTGCATTTATACACACACTCCCTCCATTGACCTTTGCACGGGGAGTTCATAAAACAGGCCGTATCTCTTGCGTAGAAAATAAAATTAAAGAGTCCTTTCCTTCCCAGTTTCGAAAGAAAAAAAGCTCCCTCTTCCTTTTTCTTCTTAAGAATTCCATTTCTGGGGTCGTGCCTGGGCTTCGCCCAGCCCCGAAATCGCCCGACCCCATTCTCTTTCAACCCAGATTATACGCACTCTTCTCCCACAAGCAGACTGCTTCCCTGCTCATTCCGTTTCACCTTCTGCTCGCATCACATCGGGGTGGTTTTGTGTTCCTTCTGCAGAAAAGCAACAGCAGACCGGCAGGCACAACGGGGCGCTCAAAGCTGCTGCCGCCACGAAGCAATTACAGGGCATCTTAGTCCAGGGAAAGAGCAGGCTGCCCATTGCTCAAGAATGGAAAGAGAAAGACACACAGAGAGAGAAGTAATAGGAGATGTTTGAACAGAGTGGTTCTAAAAGAGTGCTGGACTCTTCAAGGGATGAACTGCAGACTTGAAGCCGAGTTATGGGATCAGGTGAGTTGCCCAGGGCACCTCTCCTCAGGGCACGCCGCTCCGCACTGCAGGCCATGACAAGGGATTCTGCTGACTCAGCTTGTAGCCATAACTGGAATGCACGGCCTGGAGGGATTTCCAGTTCTGATTTCCTACTTCTTTTCTAACGTTTCTGAATGGGGATTGAATGAGGTCCACTAGATCTCACAGACGAGATCGCTGACGCCTGAAGGAATTCAGAGAAATTGGTGCCCGGTTTTGTACATTAAAACAGGAAGCTTCAAGCAACGTTTGAATCCACTTTAAGAGAGGGAAGGCACTAGTTTTTCCAGATCTATGCCTTAGTTCAGAAGCAGAAGGATGGAGAAACAGTGTCTGGAGAGATATACAGAATATGGTACAAATAGACTGGTGCATAAATCCTGTGTATTGTATATATACCTCCACAATAGTCAGGCAGAAGTCCCCTAATCCAAGTAGGGGGTTTCTGTGGTTCCATTAAGAACAAGAGGAGGAGAAGGAAGGGTTGGTTTTTATATGCCGACTTCTCAGAGTTCTCTCTGAGCTCTCTCAGCCCCACCCGCCTCACAGGGTGCCTGTTGTGGGGAGGGGAAAGGAAGGTGATTGTAAGCTGGTTTGATTCTTCCTTAAGTGGCAGATAAAGTCAGCATATTACAAAAAACAACTCTTCTTCTTCATCATCATCCTGTTGTTGGGGAGACTGGACGGGTTGAAATTAAATCAAAAGAGATTCTGTCTAGACATTAGGAAGAATTTTCTAACAGTTAGAGCGGTTCCTCAGTGGAACAGGCTTCCTCGGGAGGTGGTAAGCTTTCCTTGCCTGGAGGTTTTTAAGAAAAGGCTAGATGGCCATCTGTCAGCAGTGCTGATCCTATGACCTTAGGAAGATCATGAGAGGGAGGGAATCTTGGCCATCTTCTGGGCATGGAGTAGGGGTCACTGGGGGTGTGGGGGGTAGTTTCCTGCATTGTGCAGGGGGTTGGACTAGATGACCCTGGTGGTCCCTTCCAACTCTATGAGTCTATGATTCTATGACTCTATGTTTGGGAAATCTACTCGAGGTGGCAGGAGACTCGATTATTGTTTTTCATCCCTTCTCCCTTTCTTTTTGAAAACTCCCCCTTTGTCATCCACTTCCTCTTCTCCTTTCCCCTTTTCTGGTCCAAAAGACAAAGAAAGATATGTATCATATCCCGCTGGGGGGAGACTGGAGACGAAGATCTGTCGATTTCTAAGGCTATTTTGAAGGTTTTCCTCTACCTTTTTTTGTTGCTTTGTTTTGCACTTTCCTGTTATCAAATCTTTCAAAGAAAACGCTACCATTAATTATACATGGCTTGGTTTGTTTGCTTTCAGTTTTTCTCCAAGATCCAAAAGGTGTGGTATTCAAACTGGGAGAAAACTTGTTTATCCCAAACTTTGTTTCTTACAGGTTGTTTGGTACCATGTTCCTCTTCTGAGCTTTTTGTTCCACTTATTACGTGGAGGATATTTGCTCAGAAACCATGGACTTGCTCATGATGCTTGGGTGTTGGTGGTGGCAAAATACTCCTGGGTCTGTTAGTTATGCACTGATTTTCAGAAATCTCCATGCACACATATATTTGTGGGGACAAACTAGGGTTGCCAACCTCCAGGTACTAGCTTGAGATCTCCTACTATTACAACTGATCTCCAGCCGATAGAGATCCATTCACCTGGAGAAAATGGCAGCTTTGGCTATTGGGCCCTATGACATAGAAGTCTCTCCCCTCCCAAAACCCCACCCCCCTCAGACTCTGCCCTAAAACCCTCCCGCTGGAGGCAAAGAGGGACCTGGCAACCCTAAGACAAACTCTAGATCCTACTTGTGGTAACGCCAGGTGTTTGAAACTTTGATAAACTGAAAGAACAAGCCACAGCTAGCCCTGCGTACCTGAAAGGAAGACTGGCAACTTTTTTTTCCACCTGTGCTAACAAGAAGAGGAGGCCATCTTAAATCCACATACAAATTACAGTTATGTGGAGTAATAAAAAGTATTATGTGGATAACCATTGGGAGGTGTCTCACATTTAGGGTTGTCTTCCTTTGGGGTAAATATGACAGGTATTTGTTGGACGAGATGAATAACTTTTTTTTAGCGGGCAAGTCAATCTTCTGTGGATTTATTTGCAAGGTTCTTGACAGAACTCAATGGCCAGATTATAATGAAGACTGCAGTGCTTCGCTGATGTGAACTGATTGATTAAAAAGCTTTTGATCAATTAAAAATGCCTTCTGATTAATCAGGCAAACAATTAACAATTTATTTAAAGCAAGTACTTAGAAAATAACCATATGGTTGGTGTCGCCTCAGAAAAGGGATTCCTTTCTTGCCCACAAGGGAATGCCTTTTCTAAGACAGTTCCAAATGTGACATGTGTATCATTAAAAACAATGTGTGCTTCTTCCCTAAGGACCATTTTTTCCCCAATGATAAGCAGATTTAATGAATGAATTAACTGAATAAAATCATCCAATTGGCTTTTTTTTTTTTTTTTTTTTTTGCGGTCAAGTCACAGCTAACTTATGGTGACCCCCATGGGTAATATAATACCTTATATTAGACATGGGGGCGGGGGGGTGAGATAAAGCTGCTTTCCAAAGTGAGTAACTGAATTGCAATAGTCATGCGGGCGCAAACACTGGTCTCAGCCTGGGAAAAGAAAAACCCATTTTTGTTAGCCTCACTATTGACCGCTCAAAGCTTGAGCACTTTTATGAATGCTCAAAAAGGTATGGTTACAAAAAACAAAATCACAGACAATGATACACCCCTACATCTTTCCTTTTCAGTCTGTGACATTTGTGAAGGAAGAGTAGCTGGGGAAAGCTTGTTAAACTTGCTATTATAATTCCCATGCAACCCCACCTTTCACTGTCAGGGAATTGCAGTTTCGTAATTCTCCCCTAACAAAACTGGGAGGACATTTCCCCTTATGACTCAGCATAGAAAAGGGCCAGATAATTTCTTTTAAAATGAAAGCTATGACTTCAGAGGTTGTGAATCAATTTTTAGAACATTAGTTTTCAATACTGCAATACCTCCCGTGGCCTGGCAGGGAGGAAATGCTTAGAAGGTGACAGCTCACCGTGTGGCTATGGATAAATAGAAATTGAAGGGAAAAAAATTAAAATAAAATGTCCCAATGTATATAAATCATATAAGTCATAAATAAATGCTCTTTTAAAAAAAACACCTATCCTTTGTTGTTTGCCTAAGTAATCCTTAGTTAATGGCTTGCAATCTGCTTGGATCAGCCGCACTTTGCACATGAACAACTTTGGGGGGGGGGGACCCTGCTTGGCGGGTCGTTTAATGCAATCAAACTGACCGGATGATTGCTCCCATCTGATCGTCTCATTCAAACACGGAAAATTCGACCGCCAACCACATTTGACACGAAATTCACAGCGTCCCCAACCGAGCTGTCAGCGCAGAACTTTCAGGGTCTCGTTTGTTGCCATGACACTATGCCAGCTGTCAGACTGTCTCTCTACCATCCCACTCGCTGATGGATAAGCCAACTTTGCACTTGGACAGCAAACATTCCCAGGAATTTTTTTTTTTTAATTTTAAGTGAGAGGTTTTGTCCAAACTGGAACTCCAGCAGTCCATCTGGGGACCTGCTTGCTCTTCAGTTAAATGCTCCCAGAAATGGAGGGCAGCCCCCCACGCAGAGGCTCCCCCATGCCTGCAAAGCCTCGCCTCGTCGCCTTCAGCTTCCACCAGGTGTGATGAGACCCAGCAGTGACCTGTCAGCACCAACTACGGCTCCGACAGAGGGAGGAACACCTTGCCACTGCCAATTAGGGCTTGGACACCTCCAGGAGGATCTGGTTTTCGTCCTAATCAGCTGGCTGTCCTTATCAATAATTAGCCAGAGGCAAGGGAAGAAAAATGCCAGGTTACAAGCTCATATTTCTTGCGCGCACAGCCCTGGTCATGAATCATGCAGCCTCCCAATCTGCCACCACTAATAATAAATGTGAATAAAACAATTACCTTTTCTCGAATGGCTCCGCTCCTGCTATTTGGAGAGAGGCCCCGTATTTATTTGTATCGATGCTATTTCGTTGCTGCCTGGCCAGCACACAAGAGGGCGGGGCAAATTTTTGTCCCTCTCCTCACCCAGGGGAGCATCACACATTAGACTGGACAGTTGTGATTTTACTGGTCTTACCACTGGCAACTCATTCGTGAGCTTTGTGGTGGCCGGGGACGGCACAGCTGAGGTGCTGCCGTGGCTCCTCCAAAGAGGTTCCCCGGCTGCTGAAAGGCTAAAAAAAACTTTTGTAAAGTTAAAAAATCAAAAATGGGGAATTTCCCTCCATAGAAAACAGCGAGGCTGCACCAGGAAAAACCTGGCGCAGCAACGCTGTTTCAGAGAGGGGCGTTCACAGGCTGGAAGGGGTTAGGAGGCAACCTAGGGGTTAGGAGGCAACCTAGCAGCAGCCCCAGAAACACCTCCCTGGATGCTGGTGTGAGCACTTGCACCAGCAGGATGCTGGTGGGAGGCCGAGCCAGTGTCCATGGGCCGCGCTGCCACAAGTGGCACAGACACTGCGTAGGGGGCTGGTCACCTCCTAAGCCCATTCAGCTCCCAGGCTCAGGAATGAGCTGTAAGACTATGCTTTGGTCAAGTATTTATTTACAGACTACCTTTCTTGCTCAGCCCCAAGGGAGACGACAAAATATAAAAACAAGACACTTGATAAACACTGCCGTAGAACTAGGATTATAAATTTAGGAAACACTGCAACCCAAAAACTGTGTCGGATATGACACATCACAAACAATACAGAGAATGGATTACCAAAGCAGAAGACAAGATAACAATACCCACACAATATATAAAAGTCAACAGAATTCCAATTCTGCCATGATCTACCCAGAGACCCACCAGATTCCTCCAGACTCTGCCCCCTTACTAGCCAGGTTTTATGGCTCCAGCATCATCTGGGATGGGAGACATATTTTTTTTAACTCAATAGTTGGTGGCCTTGAATAAAAGAAGCAACCATCAGAGGACAGGGTGCAAGTGGAAAACTTGGAATTATTACCCTCTTTTAGATAGGCAGATATTGCTGAGTTTGGGAAGGAGCTGGAAACTGTCTACTGCCCATCCCTGCTCAGTATTGAACACATGAACACATAAAGCTGCCTTATACTGAATCAGACCCTTGGTCCATCAAAGTCAGTATTGTCTATTCAGACCAGCAGTGTCTCAGGCAGAGGTCTTTCACATCACCTACTTGCTTAGTCCCTTTAACTGGAGACACCAGGGATTGAACCTGGGGCCGTCTGCATGCCAAGCAAATGCTCTACCACTGAGCCATGGCCCCTCCCCAAATTCATATACCAAGTTTTGTATGATCTGAATCACTGTTCCTTTCAATTACAGCTTGGCAAATAAGAACTCCAAAGCAACAGAAACTATAAGGTTTTATGGTCTCATGAAAGGGGTTCCACTCTATGACCCCCGCCAGTTATTGCTACTGAAAAGTTTATGTGGTGGGGTGGGGGACAGGGATGCCAGGCCACAGCCTGACACCCCTGGAAAGTTTTGGGGGTGGAGACAGGCATCACAGCAACACAATAGTGTGTGACATCACTTCCAACAACAAAAAAGGATGTTATGATGTGGACTATGCTCTAGAATTTATCAGAACTCTGGTAAATTGGGGAGGGACTGTGGCTCAGTGGTAGCCCAAAAATTGGTGATGCAAATAACATTAACTATAAATGGCATATCAAAACTGTATGTTTATAAATCCAACAGTGAAAAGTGGAGATCCAAAACCATCAACAAAAATATAAATACGTACGAAAAGAAATGAAGCGAATATTCACTCATCTCTAACTATAGCAATGGGATCTGGGAACCAATTGCTGGACCCCATCACCTGACATTTTGCAATCACAAAAGTTCTGTATCTGGTGCCAAATTGTTGGCCACGGCCAAAAACCCCCCAAAAACAAACAAACATTAAAAACACACAAACAAAAAGCAATGATCTAACAATTGTATTCTTCATCTAGCAGGGAAGGGTCATCTCTCTTCTTGGCGACAGTCTCTGAAGCTTCCCCCTTGCCTCTCCAACAAGTAGCTTCACCACACAAAGCGATGAAACTCCACGGTTGGGGACGCTGCCATCCAAATCGGATTCCTGCCCAGGAATGCCAACTGCTGCTGTTTGTACATATGCCGTTGTTTTGGAAAGTCCTTCTTACCCCGCTGAAGATGGAATACACCATATCCGTGGGGCGCGCAGGAAGGTTACCAAGAAGCTAGAACGAAGCTAAGTTGCTCCAAACTGCTTTTGGTACAGCATCAAATCATAGTTGTTAATTGGTGCGAGAGCAACTGAAGGCAACCTGCGGCTGGAAGACTAAACCGCCACCAAGCTCATAGCAAGCCAATTCCCACCTCTGAGGAGGCCCCTTTGATTTGATTTCAGCGCAAGCGGAGGAGATGTAAGAGACAGAGTGAAGGTGCATCTCGTATTGACAGCTCTTCATGCAATGGAAGACTTTAACAGAAATTAGACTGTGCTCTCATGAAATAGTTTCAAACTCGGCAGCTACATTTCCGTAGCATGAGCATCCATAGCGCCTTTGAAATTTACCCACTCGTGTATGTTAACAGATTCACTCCTACCCAGAGGCAGGATACAGAGGAAGATCTCACACTTGTCCTGTGTTTCAAATCATATGCAATAAATCCACAGGAATAACTATATTTCTGGCCAGCTCACTAGTTTACCACTATCAGCGATGAATGGAGGGTTCCTATTTTGTTTCTTTTTATAGTCATTCATTTGTCGTCAATGGTATCACTGCTCAGGTTGGTTTTGCAGATGCATTTCAACACAGGTTGGGTTTTTATATATATATATGCAACCCATATAGCTAGGGTAGCCAACTATGTGCTCAGAGGTTTCTGGAGATTTGGGGATGGAACCGGGGAGGGGGGTTGGGGAAGGGGGGGACCTCAGCAGGGTATGATGCCATAAAATCTTCTGCAGGAGAACTGATATTCGTAGTTTGGAGGTGGCCCTGACATGGATAGCCCCAGAATAGCCTGATCTTGCCAGATCTCAGAAGCTAAGCAGGGTCGGCCCTGGTTAGAATTTGGATGGGAGATTTCCAAGGACTACTAGTGTTGTGACATGGAGGCAAGCAATGGCAAACCACCTCCGAATGTCTCTTGCCTGGATAAACCTACAGGGTCGCCATGAGTCAGCTGTGGCTGGATGGCACACACACACATACAGTTTGGAGATAAACTGTAATTCTGGGAGATCTCCAGACCCCACTGGGAGATTGGCAACCCAACATACAGAGCTTATACTTATGTCACTCATACATACACTGTCTAGACAATATATAATCCTGATTTATTGACATAAGCAATGTTGACACATTCATACTGGAAGAAAATCAGTGCAAGGAAACAGAAAATGGTACAAATATAAAGAATCACAGGAATAATTTGCAGAAGGGAAAAGGAAAACGGAAATGAGGACTGTCAAGTGGAAGCGGCATGCAGAAGAAATTCAGAACCGTCTCCACTACATGGCAAATTACTATTGTTAGAAAACAATTAAATAATCTTGTGCACTAGCCATGCCAGCCAATGGCAAAAAATCTCTGTGTTTTTAATAAAGGCGAGAAAATGATTGATTGAACTCTGCTAACATTGCTCTTTTTATTATGAAGGTAACCATGACAAATGCTTTTTTTTTTTAAATGCGCTGCCTGTGGGGTTTTTGCAATATAATCTTGAATATATCCAACAGCAGGCAGGGCTGCCAGGTCACAGCCGCCAACCCCCAGGAGCATTGAGGGGGTCGGGATTGGCACACCAGCATCACGCCAACATCCTTTGCCACTGCCAATGAAAACCAGACTCTGTGGTTTTGCCATAGAGTGTTGCCCATCCTAGAGTATCCCACGACATCACTTCCAGTTTTCACAGACAGTGACACCAGCATGCCCGCACAATGCCAGTGCACACTCCCATCCCCCCATTTACTCCTGCCAGTGCTTAACACACACTATATGTTGATGAAATAATTTCATGTAGAAAAATAGAAGCTAACATATTTTTAAAAGGGGTGCTTGCGCCCAAGATTCATGCAAGGGGACTGAAGTTGTTACTCAAGGGCTGCAATCCTAAACACATATCCACGGGAGTAAAATCCCATTGAGTCCAATTGGACTTACTTCTGAGTAAACATTTGTACTGACCCTCTCCTTACGGTTTCTTTGGGATGCAGCTGCTGTTGCTTCTTGTAGTGATGAACACACGTGAACACATGAAGCCGCCTTACAGTGAATCAGACCCTTGGTCCATCAAAATCAGCTTTGTCTACTCAGACTGGCAGCAGCTCTCCAGGGTCTCAGGTAGAAGTCTTTCACATCACCACCTGACAGATCTTTTTTACTGGAGATGCCAGGGATTGAACCTGGTACCTTCTGCATGCCAAGCAGATGCTCTACTGCTGAGCCGTGGCCCCTCCCCATAATAATGATAATGATGCCGGTGCTGATAAATCCTTTCGTAGTTCTAACGCTAGCAGAAAACTCCCTTTAAACTCCTAGCCTGCTTACGAACCATCATAAAAGTCAGCCATAAAGGTACCACCAAGACGACTTGCCTTCTCTCGTCTACAATGATTCATGCCTGGAAATAAAAAATTTAATCTCTTGTTTCTGCAGCACATATTAAATGCCCCTCTGTTGTGCGAAAGCAGGCATCCTCAGCTCTGGTCTTTTGTTGTTGTTGTTTTTTTCTGACGCTTAATTGTTGCATGCTAATTATTTCCAAATTCACCACCCACTTCTGCCAAAGGCAGGGTGCTTTTCAGCATGTCACTAGAAAACACTGTATCGATGTTCATCTATTTTAAACACTTGCTTCTGCGATCTTGCCGAATAGATTTCGATCAGGTCAAGGCTGGCCAATGCGGGATGTAAGATGATGGCTTACAGGTTTGCATGCTTAAAACATGCCGAAATCAAATGAAGAGATTGCAAACAATTCTTGCTAGTTGAATCACAGAGGTTGCTTAAAGCTGCATGTTCAAAACTATGAGTGAGAAGTCTGTTTTGAAATTTCTTAAGCATAATTTCTGAATGGCTAAATTGGAAAATGGCCAGATTTTGGATATTCACTAATTGTTTATTCAGCCATACCTCTAAGTGTGTGCAAAGTGCTTTTAGCCCTTTTAAAAGAGCTAACTTTTTCGAAAAGAATGTGGGCCTAAGGACAAAGCACCTTTGAGCATACACAGAGTGCCTTTCCCCAGTAAGAACACAATTTCGACTGCTGTACTGCTTCTTGTCTACGTGCAAACTAAGAAGTTGATTTCAACAAAAGTAACAAGCATCCTTGTCCATGACCGATGCTAAACTAGCTTTGCTAAGGGGTATCGCTTGGTCTAGGGTTGCCAGGTCCCCCCTCTCCATTGGCTGGAGGTTTTTTAGGGAGGGTAAACCTGGAAGTGATGTCTTTGCATTGTGTGCAGTGCCATGCACATGCGATCCCTGCTCCAGGGCAGCTCGGTAGATTGGCGGGCAATTGCCCACCGAAACCACCCACTGGCAACCCTGGTTTGTTTCAACATGCCATGAACTGGATGCAACATTTCGCATTAACCCCCCTAGAGAAGGTGATCACAATGACAACAGCTGAGTATCCTTCCAACGTTTAAATACATTTTTAAAAATCATGATGGGAGCAAAAGAAACTACATTCCTTGTGGGATGCAATAACCTGTCGGATGCCAAAGAATTACAGGAGTAATGCTGGCATCACAAATGCACAAGTAAGTATCTTTTCAAATGCTCCTCGCTCTCTAAAACAATGCGCCTGGAAACAGCCATCCATTCCTAACCTGTGTGGCGCATTACACCTCATCCCCACACTAGGCATTATTTTCCCAAACAGTTGCCTCCTTCCATAAATATGAGTTTTCGTACACGGCTTTTTTCAGCTGGAGAAACTATAGGAGGAAAGCTTTACGTAATTAATTCCGAAGCCATTGTACCAAGGCAGCTCTAACAAGGTGAAAAATATCTTGTTATTGTCAGGGCTCCTGAAGTTAACAAAACCATTCTGGAGGAATCTCTTTCAAGCCGAAGAGTGAGGCTCGCTGCAGGGCACATACCTACGTAGAAATAAGCCCACCCAAGTAGGGGGAACGGACTGGCTTCAAACACAGACGTACTGCGGAAGAACAGTTGAGAAAAGAAAGACGAGAGGGAGGGCAGAAGGTACCAAGGGGGAAAATGCATTGTGGGTAATTGGGATGTCTGTAGCTAAAGCTGGCCAGGTAAGTTTATGTGTCTTTCGCTGTACTTCCCCCCAAACATTGGACAAATATTTTCAGACATGAACACATGAAGCTGCCTCTTTTCTAGCCCTCTACAATGGACACTGCACACATGGAGATCAATGTTCATAAAAAGAGAGAAGACATTAATGTGTTGACCTCTTTCTAAGGTTGCTGGGTGGGTGGTTCCGATGGGCAATTGTTCACTAATCCATCCAGCTGCTCCGGAGGGCGATCACTTCCGGGTACTCAATTTTTGGGGTTTGAGTGCTAAAGCAGCCATGGCGATGCGGCGCTTCCTAAAGTAAATCCTGAAGTGACATCATCACATATGTATGGCCATGCGTGCAAGTGGCCGCCCCCGCCCCCTAAAACCTTCCACTGATTGAGAGGGGGACCTGTCAACCCAACCCCTTTCTCCCCTACATACAGGCCAGCTCATGAGCACAGAGTCACATATGTAGAATGCATACACACTCAGGCTCCATCTCTATGACAAGGAATAATGTGGTTTCATTGTTTCGTCATGGAGCCTGCATAAATGCACATCCTGCATGCACAGACTCCATGCTTATGAGTAGGGTTACCAACCCTGAGGTCGGGCCTGGAGTTCTCCCGCAATTAAAGTTTATCTCCAGACTACAGAGATAAATTCCCCTGGAGGAAACAGCCGCTTTGGAGGGCAAACTCTGTGGTATACCACAGAGTCTAGGAAAAATGGAAGTCCTAGAGTGCCATCACATTCCTACTGAATTCCCTCGATTGTCAAATGCCACCCTCTCCCAGGCGCTGCCTCCATGAATTTCTCAACTAGAGCTGGCAATTTTATGCACAAGGCAATGATTCCGTGTCCATATGGATGGGGTCAGCATATTCGTGCCCACTTCCCCTCTATGCACAGATGTAACAGGCAACCTCCTTTACTTTGCGTATTCTGAGTTCATGAGAGCCTGTAATTGCCAGCAGTTCTCTTACATCCTACTTGTTTCCCTGACATTATTTGGAAACCATTTTTATTATTTATACATTGCTATCAATGTGCATGGTGTACTGGTAGTAGAAAGTGAAGTCAAGTCCCAGTCAGCTTATGATGACTCCATAGAGCTTTCAAGCCAAGAGATGAACAGGTGTGGTTTGCCATATTGCCTGCATCTGCATAGCACCCCTGGGACTTCCTTGATGGTCCCCCATCCAAATACTAATCAGGGCTAGCCTTGCTTAGTTTCTGAGATGTGATGAGCTCAGGCTAGCCTGGGCCATCCAGACCAGGTTAAAGGGCTTAAAGAGCTTATGATCTACCTTCTGAAACAAAAACAGAGGGACATAGGTTTGCCAACTCTGGGTTGGGAAATACCTGGAGATTTTGGGGTTGGAGTCTGAGGAGGGCATGGTTTGGAGAGGAGAGGGACTTCAATGGCATAGAGTCCAATTGCCAAAGTGGCCATTTTCTCCAGGTGAACTGATCTCTATTGGCTGGAGATAAGTTGTAATAGCAGGAGATCTCCAGCCACCACCTGGAGGTGGGCAACTCTAGAGGGATGGGAGGCAGGAATGCCTGTGGGCATGGAGCAGGGTTCACTGTGGGGGTGGGGGGGAGGTTGTTGTGAATTCCCTGCATTGTGGAGGGGGCTTGGACTAGATTACCCTTGAGATCCCTTCCATCTCTATGTTTCTATGTTTCCAGGAGAAGATTTCTTCCCTTCAATCCAGAGGAGGGCCACAGGCCTTTTTTTCTCATCTCTTTTCGCCTTGCACACTTACACACGGCTGCTCTCCCCTTCCTCGTGCACAGTCACTGACAGAATGGGGACACCGTTCCAATAATGTCAGCTGCTTGTTGGGGGGTGGGGAGGAATGGAGGAATGAATGGGGGGAAAGGGGGAGGGAGAAAAAAATAGGCACTTTTAATTCTATCTTGGAGCTCAGGGGCTTGCAGTTAATATGCAAATTTTAACCATTCCATTGTTAAGCAAAATAAGAGTTTTATTTAAATGCAGGGGAATGGCTGGGCATCCGGGAGGGGTAATTGGAGCAGCAACATGCCTTCCCTGCTCCGGTTGCGCGCGCACACACACACACATGCTTCTCCACAGGGCCAACTGCAGCTTAGCAATGGAGGGGAAATTAAGGGGCTTTGCAAAACCCGCTCTTAACCAGCAGCTGAGCAACCAGCAGAAAGGAAAGGTTGAGAGACAGCAAGGATCATTTCCGCCAAGAATCCAGCCCTTTTAATTCCCCATTTTGTTACTTTCCAAGGAGAAAGCTAGGTTACAGCACAAAGCAAGGTGCAAGTCGCCCATTTCTTTCAGTAGGAAATTCTAAAGAAAGAAAGGGGCCTGGAGACCAAGCTCTATGAGGAAAGGCTGAGGGAGTTGGGAATGTTCAGTCTAGAGAAGAGGAGGTCGAGGGGGGACATGATTGCTCTCTTTAAGTATTTGAAAGGGCTGTCACTTAGAGGAGGGCAGGGAGCTTTTCCTGTTGGCAGCAGAGGACAGGACTCACAATAATGGGTTTAAATTGCGGGAGGAAAGGTACTGGCTGGATATTAGGGGGGAAATTACAGTAAGAGTTGTTCGGCAGTGGAGTCCGCTACCTAGGGAGGTGGTGAGCTCCCCCTCACTGGCAGCCTTTAAGCAGAGGCTGGACAAGCACCTGTCTGGGTTGCTCTAGGCTGATCCTGCATTAAACAGGGGGTGGGACTAGATGCCCTGAATAGCCCCTTCCAACTCCATGATTCTATGATAAAGCCTCTTCGCATTTTCAGTTCTCATTTTTTGTTGCCCCTGCAGAGCGAGGGCCTGCTAACCTTTTCCACCCTGGAAATTAGCACAGCCCTGTCTCTTTTTGCCTTCCCCCTTCCTTCTAGAATCTATGTAAACTCAAAGTGTGATGGAGACATCCCCGAGCCAAGGGATACTACCCTTAGGATTGCCAAACTTAGGGTAGCCAGCTCCGGGTTGGCAAATACCTAGAGATTTTGGGGGTGGCGCCTGAGGAGGGCGGGGTGAGGGGAGGGACTTCAGTGGGATATAATGCCAAAGAGTCCACCTTCCAAAGCGACCATTTTCTACAGGGGAACTGATCTCTGTCATCCAACCCTAGGCCAACCCTAGCCATACTCCAGGTGGGGCCTGGAACTCCCCCAGAATTAGAGCTGATCTCCAGACTAGAGAGATCAGTGTCCCTGGAGAAAATGGCAACTTCGGAGGGTGGACTGTATGGACATGTAACCCACTGAGGCACCTCTTTTACTCCAAATCTGCTTTCCCCAAACTCTGCCCCCAAATTGCTATGCATTTCCAGAGCTGTCACCCCTAGCATTGCTCCTGTAGTCAACAGCCAATAAGGTGGCAGCTCCGTGCCTCTTGCAACATAACGTATATTTATTTGAAGTAGTTCTCAGACACCCACCAGTTCAGCTTATGTCCTGTTGCCAGGGTTGCCAGGTCCAGCTTCGCAACCGGCGGGAGGTTTTTGGGGTGGAACCAGAGGAGGGCGGGATTTGGGGTGGGGAGGGACTTCAATGCCATAGAGTCCAATGGCCAAAGCGGCCATTTTCTCCAGGGGAACTGATCTCTATCGGCTGGAGATCAGTTGCAATAGTAGGAGGTTTCCGGCTAGTCCCTGGAGGTTGGCAACCCTACACAGCATGCAAGGAAGCCCAAAAGTTAAAGTGGGGCTAATGATCCTCCTTGACCACTAGAAAAAGCTTCCAGCTGGGGTAGGGTTGCCAGGTCCCTCTTCGCCAACGGAAGGAGGTTTTTGGGGCAGAGTCTGAGGAGGGTGGGGGTTTGGGGAGGGGAGGGACATCAATGTCATAGAGTCCAACTGCTAAAGTGGCCATTTTCTCCAGGGGAACTGATTTCTATTGGCTGGAGATCAGTTGTAATAGCAGGAGGTCTCCAGCTAGTACCTGGGGGTTGGCAACCCTAACCAGGGAGATTTTTTCTTTCATTGATTGGGCTCAATTGTTTGTTGCTTTGATCATGGCTGTTTAGCAGGTGGTTCCGCTGGAGTCCTTCCGAACCATGCAGTACAACGCAGCTGGCTCTTTACACATAGGCGTTTTTTACCTCCCCCCATCCTTGCTGAGTAACTGCTCTTCTCAGCAGGTAAAAATTTTAAATAGGCAATTAAATCAGACCCAAATCATATAAATCAGTCATAAATAAGTGCTGTGTTTTAATAAAACCTATCCTTAGATGTTCATCTAAGGGGTCCCCGTCGATGCTAATGGCTGCCAAAGGGTTTGATTCAGCAGTGTCTTTGCAAAAAGCCAGTGCAAACCTGTTCAGCAGACGTTCATGGCTGTTCAGCATGAACTGAACAGGCTGGATGATTCTACTGAAAATACTCCTTAAGGGGGCTATAAAATGATAAAACAGACAAAATAATTAGGGGGGTGTTAGGAAATTCTGTGTTAGGAAATTCCTGGCGATTTGGAGGTGGCGCCTGGAGAGGGTGGGAGTTGGGGTGGGGAGGGACTTCAGTGGGGTATAATTTTGGGGTTGTCCCTGAGGAGGGCGGGGTTTGGGGAGGGACTTCAATCTCATAGGCCATTTATGCTTGGTAATCAGCAGCACGTTCCAGGCTGAAGTGCCCCACAGCTTTTTTTGAGATTTTCACGCTGAACCGTCATTCAGGAAGTGACTGCAAAGCAGGCGCATACCTGCTTCGCATTTCTTAAGAGCCCCTTTAATGCGACCTTTTGTGTTTGCTCCATCCTCGCCATGAAGAATCCCCTCAAGGAAGCATGCAAAATTCACAGCAGCGCGTTAGCTATGCAAACGGAGGTTGCTAATGGAAGGAACAAAGGAGCAGGTGTGTGTGTGTGTGTGTGGGGTAGAATTTCTCCTTTGTAGTGGGACCTTGAATAAGCATTATAAAGGTCGCATTAAAAAAAAAACAGCTTTGAGCGAGCATCAAAATTGACCCTGCATAAATGGCCATAGAGTCCAATTTCCAAAGCGGCTGTTTTCTCTAAGTGAACTGATCTCTATTGGCTGGAGATCAGTTGTAATAGCAGGAGATCTCCAGCTAGTACCTGGAGGTTGGCGGACTGATCTCTGTAGTCTGGAGATCAGTTGTAATTCCCTGAGATCTCCAGGCCTCACCTGCAGGATGGCAACCCTATCAATAACAGGGACAATTTGGTATGTTCAACAGCATATGTCAGGTTGTTCTAGGTTACATCCACACATTTTGTAATACTGTGCTATCATTACTCTGTAGTCATCATTCACGAATGGATTGTCCTTCATACCAGGCGCAATGCATTTGCAAATGACTCCTGTAGCACTGTATTTAACAGCTTGTTGATGCAGCCCTGGTGAATGCGCAAACTTGTCTGCATGCCTAACAGTACGATCAGGGGTTGGGATCATTGTTCTCATGTTTGGTACGCATTTTCTAACTCAAGAAACAGAAGATCACATTGGAGCTTCAGGAAATATACCAGGAAGCACATAGGCACATTTGTTTACAGAATTGTCATTCAGTTCAACCCAATAATGATTCAAGGTAAACTCATAAGCAACTCACATCAAATCAAATTATTGTGGAGAGCTGGGGGCAAGTGTTGTTAGCTCAGAGTGAAAGCCTAAATTAGCAGATATGATTTTAGAGGTAGGAAGCTCTCTTGGTGAGCAATAGCGGTGGAATGGAATTAACACCAGTATATCTTTGACATCTTCATGAACACATGAAGCTTCCTTACACTGAACCAGATGCTTGGTCCATCAAAGTCAGTACTGTCTACTCAGAATGGCAGCGGCTCTCCAGGCTCTCAGGCAGAGGTCTTTCACATCACCTACTTGACTAGTCCCTTTAACTGGAGATGCCGGGGACTGAACCCGGGACCTTCTGCATGCCAAGCAGACACTCTACCACTGAGCCATGGCCCCTTCCCTCTCTCCAAAACACAACTTCTTATGTGCTCAACTTATTGGGTGATACCTGTCATCACATGGTAAAGTTCACCAACCCGAGACGCTGTTATAAATCTCAAAAGATGGATGGTAGAAGGCACTTTTTCATGGAGAAAATGTTGGGGTGCCATCACTGGCTAGACTTACCTGGTGGGCATGAAGTGGTACATGCAGTTCTGTACATTCAAAATGTACAGTATAGTAAAGGAATAAGGTATTTGCTTCTCAAAGGTCTAGAGACTTGGGCTCTTTTCCTAACTCTGACCTGATACAAATCACATTTATAATAACAGAGTGAGCATAACATGAACATATGGGTCTCATGGAAATGCTACCATTGTGTGGTGAGCTAACTCCAGTGTAAGTGCTGTATGAAGGGATAACCCCAGAACAGTGTGTGCTGCAAATCTATCAAGAAACTCTACAGGCTCTTCATACCGGGTGCAGAATTCAGCTTCCTAGGAATCACAGTTTCCAGTTTTTAACATTGAGACCTTCTACAAATATCCTTAAACCTGTGTGGAAAAGATATAATAAATTTTCAGAAGCTAGAGTGCTGCCTAATACAATTTCCAGTAACCTGTGGAAGAGGTAGAGAGGAAGGTGGGAGATTTTCCAAGACTAAAAAAGTATAAGAAAGAAGAAGAGAGAATTGGTTTTTTATATGCCAAGTTTCTCTACCACTTAAGGAAGAATCAAACCGGCTAACAATTCCCTTGCCTTCCCTCCCCCACAGCAGACACCCTGTGCGATAGGTGAAGCTGAGAGAGTTCGGAGAGAGCTGTGACTAGCCCAAGATCACCCAGTGGGCTTCATGTGCAGACGTGGGGAGTCAAACCCGGTTCTCCAGATTAGAATCCACCGTTCTTAACCACTACACCATGCATGTTTATAGTGCATAATGTGTCCAAGTTGCACATCTCTCCCCCACCCCCAATGTTGACTGATGATGGGAAAACCCTTTCGGAGATGACATTTCTGGGCGGCAGATAAAAATGAACATGAACAATCCTTGAAAACGCTGGCTCTGTCTCAACCAGTTTATAAAAAGTAAGTGGCCTTTCTCATATGGACAATCTCCTACGGGGTGAGAGCTGCAAGGCAGTTCATCTTCTTTTGCTTTAGAAAATAAACACTCGCAATCGCAAACCAGGGCTTGCAAAATCCTAAGCCTCCCGTCAGAAGCAGAAACAGTTTTCTGCACCGCTATGCTCATCTGGTCTGAAAAAGCCGGCGCCGTTTCCCGAAAGCCTGGAGCTAGCACCTAGGAATTGGAAATCTGTTTTCCAACAGGCTCGCTTTGGCCACCTTGAGAACGGAGCTGCCAGGCCCATCAACCGCGTTTCTTACATGACAAAAATATGCAATGTATTCATACATAACCTTCCAAACCAAGCCACCCAGACAAAAAGGTCGATTTCAGTGGTGGTAACTTGTCATCTGCCTGAGCCGTTCCTTTACCTGGCGATAAACACGCGCACATGTCCGCATACAAAGTATGCTCAATGAAGGAGGCGAGGGAGCTTTCGGCAGAGAGCAGAGGCAGCGAGGCGGGGGCGAGACGGGAGAGAGGCGGCAGGAGGAGATGGATTAAGGAGATATTGGCTATTTCATTATCCTCCAAACGCTTCACTTAAGAAGCAAAACAACCCAGCGATTCATTAAAAGAAATGCCCGGCCGTCCGGGGCCCTCCAGGAAGTTTGCTGCTCGCTAATAAGTCACTGCAGAGCTGGGCTCCTGCCACCAGAGAGCTCAGGAGAACCCTTAACAATCACTCTTCATTTGACTAATGACAGCCCCGTGGCTAGCAAAGAGCAAATCGCAGGCACCAAGACAGGGCCCGGAGGCTCCCCGCACGAGAGTCTGCGGAAGGAAATAAATCTACCCATCAGCTTTCCATCCACCCACCGACCTGCCCGATTCCTTCCCCTCGAATACGTGTGGAACGTCTCCAGCCGCAAAGTCTAAGAAAAATAAAAGGAAGCTATCAAGACTTCTCTGCTTAATGAGCCTCTTCCTCCACTCCTATCCCCGCACTGCCACCCCGGGTAGCCTTGACCCCCGATTGGAGCATCCTCCGCGGAGTCTGCATTGTACAATTAGTCGAGATGAGTGTGCCACTCCAATTAAAATCCTTTCCGAGAAGATCTGCCTTAAATTAAAAAAAAATCTTATCCGTCACTTCCCATCGCTGTTTCCACCGCCCCCGTGCCCCCCACGCTCGCAGCTCAACGTGAGGAGAAAGCATCCAATTAGCTTGGCGTTGCTGCCGAGCGGACATTGGGAAGGCCTCTTCATCAAAGACTTCTACCACTGAGAAAGGGAAATGAACAACAAAATTTCTGGCAAAGTATGTTAGTCTTTAAGGTGCTACTAGACTCTTGCTCTTTTCTACTTCTCTGTGTGTGTGTTAAGTGCTGCCAAGTCGCTTCCGACTTGTGGCAACCCTAAGAATCAAAGTCCTCAAAAATGTCCTATCTGTAACAGACTTGCTCGGTCTTGCAAATTGAGGGCTGTGGCTTCCTTTAGAGAGTCAATCCATCTCTTGTTGGATCTTCCTCTTTTCCTGCTGCCTTCAACTTTTCCTAGCATGACTGTCTTTTCCAGTGACTCTTGTCTTCTCATAATGTGACCAAAGTACGACAGCCTCGGTTTAGTCATTTTAGCTTCTAGGGTCAATTCAGGCTTGATTTGATTTGTAACCCATTGATTTTTTTTTGATTTTTTTGGCAGTCCACGGTATCCATAACATAAGAACATAAGAAAAGCCCTGCTGGATCAGACCAAGGCCCATCAAGTCCAGCAGTCTGTTCACACAGTGGCCAACCAGGTGCCTCCAGGAAGCCCACAAACAAGACGACTGCAGCAACACCATCCTGCCTGTGTTCCACAGCACCTAAGATAATAGGCGTGCTTCTCTGATCCTGGAGAGAATAGGCATGCATCATGACTAGTATCCATTTAACTAGTAGCCATGAATACCCCTTTCCTCCATGAACATCTCCAGTCCCCTCTTAAAGCCTTCCAAGTTGGCAGCCATCACCACATTTTGTTTGCCAGGATCAAGTTAATTCATGCCACTCTACTGCTACAGACAGACTGACATGGCTACCCATCATGATCTATCTCCATAGGGAACATGATAGGGTTTTATAAAGTTATGCATGGGACGGAGATAACCTTTTCTCCCTTTCCCTAAATACTAGAACTTAGGGGCACCCAGTGAAGTTGATGGGCAAATTTGGGATGATTTGCGATGGACAAAAGGAAGTACTTCTTTACTCAACAAACAAATCAGATGTGGAATTCATTGCCAGAGGTGGTGGCGATGGCCACAAGCATAGAGTGCTTTAAAAGAGGATTGGACAAATTCATGGAGGAGAGATCCATCAATGGCTACTAGCCATGATGACTAAAGGGAGCCTCCATAGCCAGAGGCAGGAAACCTCTGGATACTAGTGCTAGGAAGCAACACTGGGGGAAGACCTTGAAGTTTATGCCCTGTTGTTGGCTCTCCATAGTAACTGGTTGGCCACCGTGTGAGACAGGAGGAGGAGGAAAAGGAGGAAGAAGAAGAAGAGTTGGTTTTTATATGCCGACTTTCTCTACCACTTACAGAAGAATCAAACCGGCTTACAATCACCTTCCCTTCCCTCCCCTGTGAGGTAGGTGGGGGCTGAGAGAGCTCTAACAGGGCTATGACTTGCCCAAGGTTACCCAGCTGGCTTCATGTGGAGGAGTGGGGAAACCAACCCGGTTCACCAGATTGGCGTCCGCCGCTCATGTGGAGGAGTGGGGAATCAAACCTGGTTCTCCATATCAGAGGCCATCGGTCCAAACCACTGCTCTTAACCACCACACCACGCTTATGCTGGACAAGATGGACCACTGGTCTTATACAGCAGGGCTCTTCTTATGTTCTTAGGGACTTTGAAGTACACTGTATGTTGAGGTCTTTGGCCCAAGAAAGATGACTGGATCAACTGTCTGGCCATTCACCTCTATGATAAAAAAAATCAAAGCTTTCTCAGACCAAAATATTGTCGAAGGCTTTCACGGTCAGAGTTCATTGGTTCTTGTAGGTTATCCGGGCTGTGTAACCGTGGTCTTGGAATTTTCTTTCCTGACGTTTCGCCAGCAACTGTGGCAGGCATCTTCAGAGTAGTAACACTGAAGGACAGTGTCTCTCAGTGTCCAGGGTGTAGGAAGAGTAATATATAGTCAGAAAGGGGTTGGGTTTGAGCTGAGTATTGTCCTGCAAAAGTATTGTCCTGTAAGTATCCAGATAATGTGCTAATGAGGGTATGGTATGTTAATATGGAACCATTGTATCCTGAAGTGATCTGTTAATGTGTGTAATCCAAAACTAATCTGTATGGCTATTGTTGAATGTTGTCTTTGTCTGGAGGTTTTTCAGGGCAGGAAGCCAAGCCTTATTCATTCTTAAACTCTCCTCTTTTCTGTTAAAGTTGTGCTGATGTTTATGAATTTCAATGGCTTCTCTGTGCAATCTGACAAAATAGTTGGTAGAATTGTCCAGTCTTTCAGTGTCTTGGAATAAGACCCTGTGTCCTGTTTGTGTCAGTCCATGTTCAGCCACTGCTGATTTCTCAGGTTGGCCAAGTCTGCAGTATCTTTCATGTTCTTTTATCCTTGTTTGTATGCTGCGTTTTGTGGTCCCGATGTAAACTTCTCCACAGCTGCAAGGTATACGATATACTCCTGCAGAGGTGAGGGGGTCTCTTTTGTCTTTTGCTGATCGTAGCATTTGTTGTATTTTCTTGGTGGGTTTAAACACTGTTTGTAGGTTATGTTTTTTCAAAAGTTTCTCCATCCTATCAGTGACTCCTTTAATAAATGGCAAGAATACCTTTCCTATGGGAGACTGTTTTTCTTGAGTTTTCTGATTTTTGTTTGGTTCAATGGCCCTTCTGATTTCATTCTTGGAGTAGCCGTTTGCTAGCAGTGCGTGATTTAGATGGTTAGTTTCTTCCTTGAGAAACTGTGGTTCACAGATCCGTCTTGCACGGTCCATTAATGTTTTGATTATTCCTCTTTTCTGTCGGGGGTGGTGGTTGGAGTTTTTGTGTAAGTAGCGATCTGTGTGAGTTGGTTTCCGGTAGACCTTGTGACCTAACTGAAGGTTTGATTTACGGATGACAAGGGTATCAAGAAATGGGAGTTTACCCTCAATTTCCTTTTCCATGGTAAACTGAATGTTTGGATGGATATTATTAAGATGGTTTAGAAAGTCCATTAATTTTTCTTCACCATGGCTCCAAATGGTAAATGTATCATCTACGAACCTGAACCAGACTGTAGGTTTGTAAGGTGCTGATTCTAATGCTGTCTTTTCAAAATATTCCATGTAAAAGTTTGCTATTACTGGACTGAGTGGACTTCCCATAGCTACTCCATCAATCTGTTCATAAAATTCTTGATCCCATAGGAAATAACTTGTTGTCAAACAATGGTGAAATAAGGCTGTTATATCTTCTGGGAAAATCTGGTTAATCAATGAGATTGTGTCTTTAACTGGAACCTTGGTAAAGAGGGATACAACATCAAAACTGATTAATATATCCTTTGGATTGAGTCTTAACGGACTGATTTTGTTGATGAAGTGAGTTGAATCTTTGATGTAAGAAGTGGTTTTTCCAATGTGGTCCTGTAGGAGGGTGGTCAAATATT
This sequence comes from Euleptes europaea, assembly GCF_029931775.1. Lineage (NCBI taxonomy): Eukaryota > Metazoa > Chordata > Lepidosauria > Squamata > Sphaerodactylidae > Euleptes > Euleptes europaea. The sequence goes on along the minus strand of NC_079325.1, from coordinate 10,392,378 downwards.
TAGCTAATTCATACGTTGGGGAACCAATGGCACTCACGATGGGTCGGAGTGGAACGGAATCCTTATGAATTTTAGGTAGTCCATATAATCGTGGTGGTTGTGCTTCAGTCTTGCATAGTTTTCTGTGTGTGTCGGGATGAAGAGTGGAATTTTTGATCAGAATGCTAGTTTTCCTGGTAATTTTGCAAGTTGGATCTCGTTTTAGTTTTTTGTATGTGGCAGGGTCCAGAAGTTCCTCAATCTTCTTTTTGTATTCTTCTGTTTTCATGATCACTGTGGCATTGCCTTTGTCAGCTGGTAGAATAATGATTTCTGGATCTGCATTGAGGGTCTTGATGGCGTTTCTCTCCTTGCGTGTTATATTGCTAGCAGGGGGCTTTGCTTTTCGTAGAATTCTTGCTGTCTCTCCTCTTATTTCCTCAGCATCTTCTTCAGGTAGATTACGAATGGCAGATTCTACATTTGCAATGATGTCTTCCACTGGAATTTGGGTGGGAGTGACTGCAAAGTTTCCTCCCTTAGCTAAGATGGAAGTTTCTTCAGGTGAGAGTTGTCGGTCTGTCAGATTGAAGATAATCCGTTTGTTGTCAAGTTTTGGACTGTTCTGTCTTCTTTCCTGTAATTTGTTAAACTTTTGCTTCTGTCTGGAAGTATGGCTGGTTAACCCCTGTTCCATTTTTCTGTAGGTGAGATTATCAATCTTGTCCCAATCATGGCTTCTCATTTTGTGGCTAGTATTGATATGTAAGGAAAACAACTCCTTGTCTGTGGCAGCAAGTTCTCTGCGGGTAGTGTGAATTCTCTCTCGTAAGAGAGCCCGTTCTAGATGGTCATAAATGCGGTTAGCTCGTGAAGTTTTAAAGATTCTTTTACTTGTGAGAAAAGATGGAATGGTTCCAGTGTCTCTGCATCGCAGTAGAAAAGTTAAAGAACAAAGTAGATGTGCTTTCTTGTTCCGAAGTGTTTCCAATCTCCGCGTCTGTTGAAATATTTCCTCCCCGTAGAGGCGTTCAAAATATTGTCGAAGGCTTTCACGGTCAGAGTTCATTGGTTCTTGTAGGTTATCCGGGCTGTGTAACCGTGGTCTTTCTCAGACCAGTCGCCCAACCGTTTTAGAGCTGTCGGCTAGTTCTTAATTCTGGCCAAATGAGGGCAAAATCTTTCTTAGATCTTTTAATTGAAATTGGGAACCTCCATCTTATTACATTTCACTCCTGTTTACTCTCTCTTGCAATAGGCTTCTCTTGCATTTCTTCACCTTGATGCCATGATAGCAATTCTTCTCTTTTGTTCATATTAAACTTCACCACTGGTCTCTGCATCATGAATTGCAATATTCATCTCAAAAGAGATAATTGCTCCATTCCCACTTGGTGGTTGCTATCGTACAAGGGCATTGCATTTTAAATTCATCTTGATTGTTTGTATATGTTTTTTATTTCCGTAATTTTTATTAGTTTTACAGATAAGATAAACAAACACAAACAGTGAATAATTATGGAAGTGTTTCTCACTAAGTTGTACATGTCAGCCAATAAACAACACTGTTAAAATACTGCAAAGTAAATCAGTACCGTATTCTGATTCCCAGAAACTCTACACTCTCCAAACAGGAGGGTGTTAGACACCCCACATTGCCTACTCAAGACTAGGGGTTGGAACCACTCAACCAATCCCCCTTTATACTACTGCCCGCCTCCCCATACCACATGGGTTTTGTCCCATGATTCTCGGCATGGCCTTTTTTGGGTGGTCCAAGAGAATGTCTCCTTCCTTTTTCACCAGCAGAAGAATTGGCTGGATCCAACCGGAAGGTTGAGGGAATGGGAGGAGACGTGCCAGACTCTAAAGAGTTTCATCCCCCAGAGATCAGAACACAGTCAACTAACTAAAAAAAAAAAGGAGCATAAATGGAATTAGTTTTAATATTGTTAAACGGTGCAAAATTCTCCCCACCGAAAATGCCAGGCATATGTGCATGCCAAAGCTGAAACGGATGCCTGCAGAGAGGCAAAACATATGGGCACCCATCTGGTAAAAAGCACGCCACTAGACCTTCCCTACACTTTGCGCTTTCTGTAAGCAGCAGCAACGGCAGCGGCAGCCAGCATAAATTTCTTCGCAGGGGAGGGGGAGAAAAATGCGAAGAACAGCTTGCTTGTCCATAACAGTTTTACCCAGCAAGAGACGAATAACCTTGATTTCTCATCTCTGCCACCTCGCGCTCACTCTCGGGGGACTTAATTAGCCCTAAACAGGTCTTTAGAGAAGAAACAGGGAGTCGGGGAGCCCGGGAAAGAAGCGTGGCGAGCGAGAGAGGAGGCAACAGGCTTGGCTGACGTGACAGGTCACTGTCTTAGGTGTCTCTTGTTAGTCACTTGTTGCTGTTTCTTCTCGGCTTGGTCTATCACTGGCAGGTCACCCCTCCCCATGTGAGTTGATTAGAGGGAACCAGAAGCAGACAAGCTCGGAGACTGCGGACTCCTGAAGGAGAGCCCAGAAGTGCGGCTGGCGAGAGAGATGGAAGTGCTGGCATGCATGAGGCGCACAAAAATTAAGGCAGTGGCGGTGGTTCGTGCAAGATTCGAGAGTGATGGCATAAAAAAAGGGAGCAGGCGAGAATCAAGGGCACGGTGTTGGGACTTGGACATGGGGGGACCCAAGTCCAAGAGACTCCAAGAGAACCAGCGTGGTGTAGTGGTTAAGAGTGGTGGTTTGGAGTGGTGGAGTCTGATCTGGAGAACTGGATTTGTTTCCCCACTCCTCCACATGAAGCCAGCTGGGTGACCTTGGGCTAGTCACAGCTCTTAGAGCTCTCTCAGCCCAACTTACCTCACAGGGTGTCTGTTGTGGGGAGGGGAAGGGGAGGTGATTGTAAGCCGGTTTGATTCTGCCTGAAGTGGTAGAGAAAGTCGGCATATAAAAACCAACTCTTCTTCTTCAAATCCCCATTGGACTATAAAGCTCCCTAACAGTGCCACCCTAAGCAGAGTAATGCCTTTCTACATCTGTTGATTTCCATGGACTTAAAAGGATGTAACTCTGCTTAGGTCTGCACTGTAACTGCTTTAGGGCAACCAGTACCCCTTAGCCTACACAACTCCACAGGGCTGTTGTGAGACAAAATACATGTTTTTGTTGTTGTTGTCAAGTCGCAGTTGACTTCTGGGAATCCTTCATAGTGTTTTCAAGGGAAGAGACGTTCAGAGGTGGTTTGTCATTGCCTGCCTCTGTGTAGCAACCCTAGTCTTCCTTGGTTGTCTCTTGTCCAAATACTAACCAGGGCTGACCCTGCTTAGTTCCAAGATCTGACAAGATCTGGTTATGCTGGGCCACCCAGATCAGGCAAAATATATGCACTTGTCTTTTAAGAGTAATGAAAGAAGGGGGGAAATGGATCTTACACCTTACTTTCTAACAGTGGAGGAAACCACAACGGGAGAGGTGGAAGGAAGAAGCAAAAATAGAAATTAATGAAAGTAAGGGTGTGCCAAGCCTTCCATGTTCAAGTCATGGATATTTTCATCCTCATATCTTTAGGATATTGACAAAAATAGGTCACAAGAATAGGGTTTTCCCAAGCTTTTAATTTGAATCTTTCTTTGGAGCCGAACATTACCGAACATGGCTCTGAGCAAAAGGGGGGTGGGGGGAGAGACAGCTGATTTCATTGTGTATGGATCTTTTTTTGTAAGGTACAGCTTGTTACCATGCAGGCTGCCTTGGCGATCATTCATCTCCTTCCCAAGTGCAACTCTGACGGGCTCGCTATTTCATACTGTCCTCAATTTTGTTTAGTTGTCAAACATTTTGCACAACAAAGCAGCACTTCCTTTTTTTTTCTTCCTGTTTTGGCAGATCCACATACCTGTGGAGATGTCAGGACACTTATCTGCAGCTGTAAATATGCAATTTTCACTTTCGAAATTGGAGATTGCACAGCTATGCATCGCTGGGAGAACTGGAGCAATCTAGAGGACCAAAGATCAGGGGTGTGGAAGAAGCGATGATCAAGCGTACCACTGGAGAGCCCACGATTACAACAAACGAGGCTACGGCAGTGACGAGGAAATGGCAAGAATGGACAAGCTTCACTTGCGGGTTGCGTGACTTACAGCCCATTCTTGAGGTTGGGAGCTGAATGGGCTTAGGAAGTGGTGTGACCTCTACACCAGTGTCCGTGCCACTTGCGCCATCTAAACTGGCATGGACGGCAGAGTAGGGGTACTTATGCCACCCCCCTAGACTGTGGAAGCAGAGTGGCCGTGGACGCCAGCTCGGCCTCTAACGGCTGGAGATCAGTGGTAATAGCAGATCTCCAGCTAGTACCTGGAGGTTGGCAACCCTACTGATCAGACATCGCCCCTTTCAAGCTGATACTCCAGGGTTGAAGAGCTTTCCCAGTGCATCTGCTACCTTTAGAAGCTGTGCCACAAACACTAACAGCTTCCCCCCCCTAGGAATGAATGGGGGGGTGAAATCATTACAAATCCTTCCCAGAACATCTTGAATTTGGGGGGTGACGCGGCACAGAATAAATTGGAGAAAGTTGATGCGGCAACTCAAAATATCTCTTGCTGAAGGCTAATGAATGCAACGTGGAAGAAAACGGGGGGGGGGGAGTTTTCTACAACCGGATTGCGATGTTGTTCTGAGGACCGCTTCACACATGCAAGTTATTGCAATGGTGTTGAAGTGACAGAAGCCCGGGGGGTGCTAGAATGCACCGCCTCAGACCTCAGGTGGTGGATTCCAGATTTGAAAGGAAAGACGGAAATAGAAAACAAGCAATTAAAGGAGAAAGGTTTTACCCCCTCCGCTTGCTTGCTTGCTGGGAGGGCCAATCCCTGCTCAGCTACGAGGCTCATTGAGAAAGGGCTTCGGAAAGTCATTAGAACCCTGAGACGCCTGTTGCCTCACAGGCTGGTTGAGGGCATCATAAAGGAAATTTCTCCCCCCCCCCTTTGTTTCCTCCCTTCTCTCCCTACTTCTACACATGAAGTAAGCAAATAACATAAAAACATCTTCAGATCTGGGTCCTGCTCAGTCCTGGACCACATTTATCCTTGATCATAGCAATAATAATCAGCAACAACTGTGCACTGTCTGTATGCCTTTAAGAACTGTGCAGAAGAGAAAACTCTGGCAGATGGAGATGTTCTCCTCATGCAAGCTGCCCTCGCCAAACACACGTACAGCCCTTTTAAAAGTAAATGGTCATAAGAACATAAGAAAGTCCATGCTGGATCAGACCAAGGCCCATCCAGTCCAGCAGTCTGTCCACACAGCGGCCAATCAGGTGCTTCTAGCAAGCCCACAAAAAAGACAACTGCAGCAGCACCATCCTGCCTGTGTTCCACAACACCTAATATAATAGGCCTGCTCCTCTGATCCTGGAGAGAATAGAAATGCATCATGACTACTATGCATTTTGACTAGTAGCCATGAATAGCCCTCTCCTCCATGAACATGTCCGCTCCCCTCTTAAAGTGTTCCAAGTTGGCAGCCATCACCACATCCTGGGTCAGGGAGTTCCACAATTTAACTATGTGTTGTGTGAAGAAATACTTCCTGTTCTCTGTTTTGAATCTCTCATCCTCCAGCTTCAGCAGATGATCCCGCATTCTAGCATTATGAGGGAGAAAAGTTTCTCCCTGTCCACTCTCTCCATACCATGCATAATTTTATAGACCTCTATCATGTCTCCCCTTAACAGCCTTCTTTCCAAGCTAAACAGCCCTAAGCGGTTTGACCGTTCCTCATAGGACAGTTGGTCTAGCCCCCTGATCATTTTGGTTGCTGTTTTCTGTACCTCCTCCAGCTCTGCAATATCCTTTTTAAGGTGTGGTGACCAGAATTGTACACAGTATTCCAAGTGTGGTCTTGCCATAGAGGTGGTTTGCCATTGCCTTTCCCTGCATAGCAACCCCAGTCTTGCTTGGAGGTCTCCCATCCAAGTACTAACCCTGCTTAGCTTCTGAGCTCTTATGAGATCTGCCTGGGCTATTAGGGCTGCTCCAGCCCTTCTCTGCCATGGTTAAAGGCACAGGTTCCCAAAGTGGGCAGTACCACCCCCACTTCCTTTGTGTCTGGCCACCAGAGCAAAAATCCTGCTCCTCTCTTCACTGGCAGATGCTTGCTGTGTGATTTGGAATTAGTCACTTCCCTCCACAGAGCCTTGTTTCCCCATCTGCTAAATGCAGACAATAATATTTTCCTATCTCCCTGGAGAGGCTGCAAACCTGAATTTGCTAATGTTTGTCAAGATGACTTGGGTTTATTAAGATTCAATAAAGTATCCTCCTCGAGTGTTTCTGCAGTTTCCAGTCCCAGCAGGGAGCCAAACCAGAAATGCCAAAAATAAAAGGGGGAAAAAAGGAGGAGGAAAGAGAGAGAAAGAAAACTGCCTTGAAGTTATCTGTGCTCTGTCTGAAACCTCTCCCAAATAGCATTGATAGCTGTTAACATTTCTGGATCCCACAGAGGGAACTGAAGTAGAGACCATTTGTTCAGATCCAATACTTAGACTACATGTCCAGGAGCATGAAATGGTAGAATGGAAGGGGCCGTGGCTCAGTGGTAGAGCATCTGCTTGGAGTGGAGAAGGTCCCAGGTTCAATCCCCAGCATCTCCAGTTAAAGGGACTAGGCAAGTAGGTGATGTGAAAGACTTCTGCCTGAGACCCTGGAGAGCAGCTGCCGGTCTGAGTAGAAAATACTGACTTTGATGGACCAAGGGCCTGATTTAGTATAAGGCAGCTTCATGCGTTCATGTGTTCAACGTACCACTTGTGGTGAGCTATGACACTTTAGAATACTTCCTCGTACAAAAGCCCCCTGTAAATAAAACCAGACTAGTATTTCAGGGAGGGAATTTCAAGCAGGGCTCTCTCCTTGCTGAGCTGGCTGCCAGGCATGGAGCTTGGAGGGCAGGGCATGGGGGGAATGTACGATGACACCATTTCCAGGAAAACCTGGAAGTGATGTCAGGTATTTCTAGGAATTGCCAGAACCTCTATGGTAAAACCATAATTTCCTAGAGCTCCCTATCATTTCTGGGTTTTCATCATGCATGCAACACTGACTTTGAACGATAATTTCTCCCACCGTCACTCAGAGCAGCGATGGGTAATGTGGGTTGTGTGGGGGAAGGGGAAGCCTCTGTCCACAGCAAAAGGCCTGGCAACCCTAGTAGCAATAAGGGTGTTTTTCCTTGTCCCTCTAGGTCAGTGGTTCCCAACCTTTTTTTGACCAGGGACCACTGGGACTTTTTTGTTCGGTGCAGGGACCCCAAGGTTCAAAATAAAAATTCAGAGAATTTGAAAATAAACTTTAATCATAACTGTTAGTTAAACAATAAACTTAGAATAATATTTGAATGTCTATTTTTATAATAGAGAACTTTTAATTGAAAATATTAATTTATTATGGGTTTATAACTTTGTTTCACGGGCCTTAATTTAGTTCTCGCGGACCCCTGGGGGTCCATGGACCCCTGGTTGGGAACCAGTGCTCTAGGTATTTATTTTCTACATTTATATACAACTATTCTAGCACTGCATTCATGGTAGTTTACAGTTCAAAATACCTGCCTACGGTATGACACACACAACTCTAAATGAAAAGGGGACAGGATACCTTCATGAACAGTACTAAGGTTCACATTGGGAGTGGGTGTTTCTATGCGGTAAACAGCACGGCAAAAGGTACCGTGACCCTGATCGAAGAGCCTTCTTCCACAACTACTTATGTAGATATTCTCTTAAAAAATCCAGTCACAGGTCACTCACATACCATACCACTTGGCCACATCCTGACATGGACCGTGTTTTCTAAATCTTCCCCCTGTCAATGTATCACCCTGAAAAACCTTTATATGCTACGGGTTTTCCCTTTTCCCCATACATTATTGTTGTTTACCACTGCTTTGAGTGCCATTTAGCAGAAAACACGGACTGTAAACACTGTACCTAAATGCCAAATAATAATTAACAAATATCCTTGAAGGAATAAAGAGAAATAATAAAGATCCTTCCAAAGTACCTCGAGATGCCATTTCAGAAACAGCAGGCAAAGAACTGGGGTGGCGGGGTGGGGGATTGGAGAAAGTCTGCAAATTCTAAAAGTCTCACTTGTAAATGCATTCAAGACTCAATTGCAAACAAGAGTGAAGTTGATTCTGGGATCCTGCATGGCAGGGGGTTGGACTGGATGGCCCTTGTGGTCTCTTCCAACCTTGTATGATTTTGTGATTTTTGTGTTTTTGTGAAGAACTTCTCTAATATCTACTGCAATGTGATCACCAAAGGTCACAAATGTCACTTGGGAATTGTGCCTTTGCTATTCATACATAGCTGGGTTTCCATATGCCTGTGGGGGTGGGAAATTTCACACTCCCAGTGGGCATCACCTGTCTGAGATAGGTAAGAGAGAGAGAGAAATTAAATGCTGCTATTGGCGACAGCATGATATCACTTCCTGGAAAATCTGGAAGTGACATAACAACTGTTTAGGTATCACTAGAAACTCTATGGTAAAACTGTGGTAAAACTCTATGGCTTTACCATAGAGTTTCAAGTAATTCCTAGAGAGGTGCGATGACACTTCGAGGTTTTCCCCAGAACTGATGTCACACTGTTGTCGATGGCTGCCCCCCATCTCCCCACCCCTGGTCTCCTGCTGGTTGCCAAGCTGGGCCTGGCAACCCTAATACTTCACTGGTCTAGCTAATTGCTTATGAAACTGAGAAGGGTGTTGCTTAGGGTTGCCATCCTCCAGGAAGTAGCTGGAGATCTCCCACTATTACAACTGATTTCCAGCCAATAGAGGTCAGTTCACCTGGAGAAAATGGCCGCTTTGGCAATTGGACTCTATGGCATTGAACCCCTCCCCAAAACCCGCCCTCCTCAGGATCCACCCCAAAAATCTCCAGGTGTTTCCCAACCTGGAGCTGGCAACCCTAATGTTGCTGGATCAGACCCAAGATTTCTCTGATTCAACAACTTGTCTGCAACAGTGGCTATACCGTTGAAGAACACCCCCCGCCTTTGTTCTCCCCAAGCATCTGGGTATTCAGACATATACTTCCTCTGAACCTTCCATTTAGCAATCTTGGCTAATAGTCATTAAGAGACCGTGAATGAATCTAAGCTTCTATTAAAGCTATTTAGTGTACCCCTTGAACATTACAGTCATTTTGTGGCAGCTGCGTCTTCCAGAATTCATCCAACGGTGCTGCTACAATGCTTGCAATCATGGTGGAGGTGGGGGGATATAGGAAGGAAAAGATACCAGCACATGTCTTCCCCGACCTCAGCTGGGAGGCATTCGGCCTGTGGACTTTTCAATGTTACCCACGCATCATCGGATGAATCCACAGACCAGCAATTCTCTTGGCGGTTCCCAATATTTGAAGGATACCTCCTCTCCATACGCCTCCTACCGCCCCTTATTTTCTTTCTGCTTGCTCTCCAGGGGAAATTGCTTTCTCTAATTTGCCCCTATTTTGCCTTTTAAGGAGATTTTGGAGATAGGATGAGAATGCATTAAATTCTAAGTGCCTTTTTGAGATAGGAAGCGCTGCTGAATTGCAGATTGCCTATAATAAATACAGACAGATCTACTGGTGAGATTGTAAGTCCTGTTAAAAGTTTTTGTTTTTTTAAAGCAAACTGTTACGGTTGGTTTACTCACACACCTTGCTTCAGGTGTCAGCGCGGGGCAGGCTACGGCAACGTCAATGAAAGCGGCATATGGCGGAAAGACAAGGGTCTTCAGCAAGGCATAACAGGAGATCTGTGCACTCGAGCGGGGATCCTTGGTGTGAGAATGACAGCTCTGTAAGTCCTTCTTTTCATCTCTGAATTACCTGTGGGTAGGGTTGCCTGGAATTACTTGGAGGTTTTGGGGGTGAAGCCTGAGGAGGGCAGGGCTTGGGGACGGGAGGGACTTTAATGCCATAGAGTCCAACACCAAAATGGCCATTTTCTCCAGAGGGACTGAACTTTCTCACCTGGAGATCAGTTGTAATAGCAGGGGATCTCCAGACACCACCTGGAGGTTGGCAGCCCTACCTTCGGGGTGTGAAGGTGGCGGCCACCAGCCTGTCTTGGGGAAGTGAGTTCCACAAGTCCCTTGCCTGCTGTGCAAAAAAGCACCGACTTATAAGAAAATAAAGCCATAGTTTGTAACAACAGATTCCGAAGGGACAAGGTACCATTCTTTAAGCATCTGGTACTCATTTCTAAGGTACCAGCCACAGAAGAATGTCGCCTCTCTAGCACAAGCAAAGTGCCTCATAAGAACATAAGAAAAGCCCTGCTGGATCAGACCAAGGCCCATCCTGGACCACATTTATCCTTGATCACAGCAATAATAATTAGCATCAACTGTGCACTGTCTGTATACTTTAAGAACTGTGCAGAAGAGAAAACTCTGGCAGATGGAGATGTTCTCCTCATGCAAGCTGCCCTCGCCAAACACACATACAGCCCTTTTAAAAGTAAATTGTCATAAGAACATAAGATAAGCCATGCTGGGTCAGACCAAGGCCCATCCAGTCCAGCAGTCTGTCCACACAGCGGCCATCCAGGTGCTTCTAGGAAGCCCACAAACAAGACGACTGCAGCAGCACCATCCTGCCTGTGTTTCACAGCACCTAATATAATAGGCATGCTCCTCTGATCCTGGAGAGAATAGCTATGCATCATGACTAGTATCCCTTTTTACTAGTAGCCATGAATAGCCCTCTCCTCCATGAATATGTCCGCTCCCCTCTTAAAGCCTTCCAAGTTGGCAGCCGTCACCACATCCTGGGTCAGGGAGTTCCACAATTTAACTATGTGTTGTGTGAAGAAATACTTCCTGTTCTCTGTTTTGAATCTCTCGCCCTCCAGCTTCAACAGATGACCCTGCGTTCTAGTATTATGTGAGAGGGAGAAAAGCTTCTCCCTGTCTACTCTTTCCAAACCATGCATAATTTTATAGACCTCTATCATGTCTCCCCTTAACCACCTTTTTTCTAAGCTAAAGAGCCCTAAACGTTTTAACCGCTCCTCGTGGAGCAGTTGCTCTAGTTCCCGGATCATTTTGGTTGCTCTTTTCTGCACCTTCTCAAGCTCTGCAATATCCTTTTTTAGGAGTGGTGACCAGAACTTTGTGGATAGCCTGTTGAAGAGGACAATTCTTTTTTTTTCCTACTACATCTTTCAGCAAAAGAAAATACATCCTTATGGCTTTTAAAATTGGCCAAGGCATGCTCTGGAGGAGCACGTGAGAGCTGCATAGAGAAGATGGGGGAGAACCCTCAGCAATATGAAACATACCTTGGCATGAAAAATGGCATCTTACCCACAAGTCCCCATTTCTTTTTTTATGCAGTGTTGGAGGATGGCATTTGGGGAGCACTAAATGAGGGTGAGAAGAAAAACTGACAAGAGATCTAAAGAGCATCTGTCTTCTTTTAATCATGAAAATGATAAGTATTTGTGCACAAGAAAGTATCTGCTAAGTTAAGAGGTAGACTGAACACTGGAGTTTGCCTTTTCTCGTTTTGCCAAACACTTTAACTTCTTTCTTGTTCAAGGGGAGAACAAAGTATTCGTCTGAAGTCTATTTTTTTAAGTGCCTTAAAAGCATTTATTAGAAAGCTAAGATGCCTTTGAAAAGATCTTCAGGCTTATATAAATATGTATTTAGGATCAACTAAATACATACCAGGGATTTCTAGTATCTGAAAGATGCCTCGCTTCAACGGCTGCAGAGAAAAAGAAGAAATCGCACAATGTTGCTGTTATGTTCTGATGTATTCTACTTGGACTCATGTGCTGATGTTTGTATGTGTTGAGAAATAACACACGCCGCTGGAACTTTCACCGCGCACGGCTAGGGAGACGAAACAGCAGACCCGATTTAGGACCGGAGGCAATTTCATTGGTCCCCTGATAGCCCTAAGCACATTTTAATAAAAGTATGGCACAATCGTCAGTTTCCCCGGCAAGACAAACAAAATAAACATTTGAAGATATAAGGAACTGCAATATTTCACACTATAACGCTACAGATTTTGAACACATGAAGCTGCCTCATAATGAATCAGTGTCGGTCAGTATTGTCTACTGACAATTTGAGAGCCAGCATGGTGTACTGGTTAAGAGTGGTGGTTATGAGCGGTGGACTCTGATCTGGAGAACCGGGTTTGATTCCCCACTCCTCCATATGCGCGGCGGAGGCTAATCTGGTGAACTGGATTGGTTTCCCCACTCCTACACATGAAGCCAGCTGGGTGACCTTGGGCTAGTCACAGCTCTCTTAGAGCTCTCTCAGCCCCACCTACCTCACAGGGTGTCTGTTGTGGGGAGGGGAAGGGAAAGTGATTGTAAGCCGGTTTGATTCTGCCTTAAGTGGTAGAGAAAGTTGGCATATAAAAAACAACTCTTCTTTTAGTTTAATTGTTTAATTGTTTTATCAATATATTTATATTTGAATATGTGCTGATTTTATGGTTGTTACCCACCCTGAGCCTGGTTTCGGCCAGGAAGGGTGGGCTATAAATTGAAATACTAAAATAAATAATACTGACCTACTTACAGAGATGCTGTAAAGGTTACAAAATAATGCTTGTGAAATGCTTTGGGCCATACAAATGCTAAGGGATTGTTGATGCTTTATCAGAGGTGTACCAAATCAAGTTTGAGGGTTTTGCCAACGCCTAGGTTTCAGTACAATCTGCCCTGCTGCTTTAGGGCGTGAAGCGAAAGAGTGGCGCTCCGTGCTCTTCTGGGAGAGGAACAGACGTAGCTCCACCATGAGCACAACTGAGCCAAACCTGGCGAATGTGGCAGGAGGCATTTCAGGAGAGACAGTCTGTGGGGTGGGTGGGAGCGGGGACATGTGTGATCACCCTACACCACCAGCGCAAACCAGCTGGGTTGCATAGGGAACATGTTGCTGCTGTCACAACACTCTTGCTTCCCTCTTTGCTGGTGTGTGGGGATTCCATATGCTTGCACACTGGGTGTCATTTGTCAGTCAGCAAAGCCGTGATTATTTTGGTCTCGGCACCTAGGAAAAGGCTGTTTGCTACAGGGCAAGAAGGGGACAGACTTGTTATTCAAAGCTTACTCATTTTATTCCAAGGTGATTCACAGTCAGCATTTTTATTGGTCCCCTGGCTATTAAAGGATGTTGAACATTGAGTCCTACATGCATTGCAAGAGTATCATTCCCCAGCATACCAGTGGCATACTGCTGGTGGACTCTCCATCATGCCTAAATCCACTTCTAGCTTATAAGAACGTAAGAAAGGCCATGCTAGCTCAGACCAAGGTCCATCAAGTCCAGCAGTCTGTTCACACAGTGGCCAACCAGGTGCCTCTAGGAAGCCCACAAACAAGACGACGGCAGCAACATTATCCTGCCTGTGTTCCCCAGCATTTAATATAACAGGCATGCTCCTCTGATCCTGGAGAGAATAGGAAGGAAGGAAAAGGAAGGAAGGAACATAAGAACATAAGAAAGGCCATGCTGGATCAGACCAAGGCCCATCAAGTCCAGCAGTCTGTTCACACAGTGGCCAACCAGGTGCTTCTAGGAAGCCCACAAACAAGACGACTGCAGCATTACCCTGCCTGTGTTCCACATCACCTCATATAATAGGCATGCTCCTCTGATTCTGGAGAGAGTAGGTATGCATCATGACTAGTAACCATTTTGACTAGTAGCCATGAATATCCTTCTCCTCCATGAATGTGTCCACTCCCCTCTTAAAGCCTTCCAAGTTGGCAGCTGTCACCACATCCTGGGGCAGGGAGTTCCACAATTTAGCTCATAGTCCTACTTTCTGTAAACATTAAAAAACAAAACAAAAACTTGGATACTTTGTGATGGTGAGAGCCAGCATGGAATACTGCCAGGGGCTCCCATCTTTTTGAGCCTGCACAGGAGGTAAAGCCAGTCACAACATGGCTACCACAAGAGGTGGCGCCAACCACAAAATGTCAGGAAGAGAGGTTATATATAACTCTAATAGTACTTCTTCAACACTTCAGACAGAAACTCTGTTTAACAGGATGCCTGTTAATCTGCACAGACAAACAGAAGTCCTATTCAGTTGATAACCCTTTGTCCATTGTGCCTACCAAAGATATCCTGCATATTCATCATAGAACCCTTGCATGCTACAGATGATTCTCAGAATGTCTGATTCCAGGCTGCAAACTCAACTGAAGAGGGTGCTTGCCCCCTGTGTTGGGATCTCCCCATCGCTCCGCATGCACCAAGTGCTGATCTTCCTTTATGCTACTTTATTTCTTTATAAGGAAAAACTTCCCCACCTCTGAGCCTGTAAGGCTGTCAGAGCTATTACCAAAATACATAACAAAGCAGCATAAAAAAAACAACAACAACTGGAAGCAGCATTGAAGCAAAATAATAGCAGATAAAACAGTGTTTTTTCCCCACAGTCTAATATCAACCCAAACAATTTTTTTAAAAATCCTTATAAAACAGCAGAACTTCAGGAGATTACAGAAATGCATGAACAATTCATTCTTAGACCACAGTAACAAACCAAGATCAGCAAAAGGTCTGAGTGAACAAATATATCTAGGGTTGCCAGGTTCCTCATCGCCACTGGCGGGAGGTTTTTGGGGTGGAGCCTGAGGAGGATGGGGTTTGGGAAGGGGAGGGACTTCAATGCCATAGAGCCCAATTGCCAAAGCGGCCATTTTCTCCAGTGACCTGATCTCTATTGGCTGGAGATCAGTTATAATAGAAGGAGATCTCCAGTTAGTACCTGGAGGTTGGCAACCCTAAAAATATCCTCACCTGGCACCAGAAACTTGAAAGATCCAGGGCCAATTGAATGACCAACGACAGGCATCCTACACTGGGGTACTGAGACCAAAAAGGCCTACTTCCTGTACCACCTTGCCTAGCCTCAGTAAGAGGTGTCAGGCAAAGCAGTGCCTGATGACTAGTGTTGCCAACTTCCAGGTTGGGCCAGGAGAGCTCCCAGAATTACAGCGATAGAGATCAGTTCCCCTGGAGAAAATGGTAGCTTTGGAGGGTGGACTCTTTCCACAAACCTTGCCCTCCCCAGGCTCCACTCCCCAAAAATCTCCAGGAATTTCCCAACACGGAGTTGGCAACACTACTGATGACATTTCCCTACAACGCTCCCCTATAGTGGCCCATTAGAAGGCAATATCAGTAATAGGGGGCACATTGACCTTCAGGAAAGTTTGACTGCCATCACTAATCTTTTCATCAAGGAACCCGGGATAAGCTCCTCGGGAACTGATCTTGAAACACGGAGTTATGACGGTGACGTTCCTCATGAGGGGGAACCATCAAGTCAAATAATATGACAGGCATGGATTGGCCTCCCCTGACCCAAAGCTGATGGACAAAGGGCTCACCATGTCAAGCAGGATTTTCGTACCAAGACCTCGGAACCCAAAAAAGGGCTTTGAAGACATTGCAAAGTGACATCAAGGGGGGAAACGTTGCTGACCCAATTCACGGAAAGGCTAAGAGGCTCTAATCTGTCTCTCTCTGCACATTGCCTTGGGACAGAAGGAGCCAGAGACACAGACATGATGCATTGTTGTCGTTATAAAAGCCAGCTCCTCGCTTGGAGCGCAGTTTCAAAGATAATCCATTTCTTTCTTCTGGCTATCGAAGAAAACTAGGAGCTCTGTCCCGAAATGCAGTTTTTCAAGGTAGCGGTTGCTTTTGTTTACTTAAGCACTTTTTATGCAAAGACCCTGAAAAGCTTCTTTACAAACATGACTGGGAACAATATACTTCGGGAGCCAAGAAAGTGCCGGAGATGAAACAAGCTGTGCCTTTTCAGCGCATAAACAATATCGCACATTTTCAAGAACAACAACAACAACAAAAAACCAACCCCAAAACAACAAGAACCTTTTGGTAAACGGTTGGGTACATATTCAAGCCCCAGGAAAACGTCTTCGCTTGGTTTCACTTCTGGGGTTTCATACTGCAACGGAATTAGGGTGCAGCACATCCCCCGAGATAGAAAAGGAACCACCTACGATTTGCATTTTGGTTCTGAGCCAACCATTTTGGTCCAAAGGAATGCTCGGGTTGTCAGCCAGCCAGGATAGTACCCTTCTGACTTGAAAAACCAGCATTGATAACCATCGCCGGGGTCTGAATAAAATGCAAATTCTTAAAGGCTCTTCTCATAACCCACTAGCTTATGTCCCTGGCTCCTCCCTCGACCTGTCAGGTTGCTCCAGCCTTCACCCCAGCCCATCAGTGGGCTACAACCCAACTCCGAGGCCTGTCTTGCTTTTGTGCTCCCGCTGATCTCCCATCCAGCCGCTCAATCACTTCCTTTATTGACAGATATATTCTAGCCTGCTGATGGTGACCCTTGGCCTCAGCTACTGCAAGTGATGAGTGTATGGAACTCTGGTACACGGAGAGCTCCATACACATCTAAAACTCAAGATGTCATAGTCCCGCTGTGCACGGCATTGGTCAGGAGCACTGTGTGCAGTTCTAGAGGCCTCACTTCAAAAAGGATGTGGACAGAATGGAGCGGGTGCAGAGGAGAGCGACGAGGAAGATCAGGGGCCTGGAGACCAAGCCCTAAGGGAAAAGGCTGAGGGAGTTGGGAATGTTGAGTCTGGAGAAGAGGAAGTTGAGTGGGGGGCAAGATTGCTCTCTTTAAGTATTTGAAGGGTTATCACTTAGAGGAGAGCATGGAGCTATTCCTGTTGGCAGCAGAGGATAGGACTTGCAATAGTGGGTTTAAATTATGGGCAGAAAGGTACTGGCTGGATATTAGGATTTTTTTTTTTACAGTAAGAGTTGTTCAACAGTGGAATTGGAAACCTAGGGAGATGGTGAGCTCCCCCTCTCTGCCCATCTTCAAGCAGCAGCTGGACAATCACTTGTCAGGGGTGCTCTAGGCTGATCCTGCATCGAGCAGGGGGTTGGACTAGATGGTCTGTATGGACCCTTCCAACTCTATGATTCTATGATTCTGTGAGTCATTCAGTTCACTATCATCTGCTCAACCTGGTAGTACCTGTCTAAGGTCTCAGGCAAAGAAAGGTCTCTCCCAGCATCTAAAAGTAAAGTGTGAAGTCGAGTCGCAACCGACTTGTAGCAACCCTATGAAGTTCCACCTCACAGAGTTTTCAAGGCAAGAAATGAGCAGAGGTGGTTTGCCATCTAGCTCAATACCATTTGCTTTGATTGGCAGCAGCTCCCTGTGTGGTCTCAGGCCAAAAAGGACTTTTCTGAATACCCACTACTTTAGATCCTTTAATAGATTCCAGGGACTGAACCTGGGACCTTCTACATGCCAAGTATGAGCTCCACCACTAAGCCTTCCCTTCAGTTGCTTAACACAAATGTATATTTATGTTTGTAATGGTTTTTCCTAATAAAACAGATTTTAAAAAAATAAAAGAAAGAGATCACTCGCTCAATTCATAAACCAAGTACAGCTGATCTTCATTCCACGCCCATTTCCACAACATGCTTCTCACATGTGTTGATGAAGGGAGTGGGGGGAAAGTAGAAAAGGGGGCTGCCACCAATCATCTGTCCAGTCATGAGATTATGAGAACAAACATGGTGAGAAGGGATGCCCCATTCCTCAACTCAGGCACGGAGCAGTCCATGGAAGTCTCCTTGCAATGTAAAGTTTGCAGCATGCACTGTCAATCATGGCTGGCCCTGCCCACCGTTTTGGGACACTTTTCGTTTTTGTTCCTGGGAGCAAGACCAGCACTGCCCAGCAGGCAGCTCAGGCAAAGAGCAATGGATTCACCAGACAATAAACCAACGAGCCTACGTGACTCAAGCATGTAATTTCTCTGCATTCATTCCCACCCTCTGCACACAAACCCTACCATGAACCTCAAAGCCATCTCTCGTTGGTGTTACCCAGACAATAGGCACTTGTACTTCCTCTCCAAGAACTACACATCCAGTATTGGGCTGTAGCACAATCTTCTCTGGCACATCACCAACCTAACTGGAGGTATGCCCACATACCTCCAGATGCATTGCAAAATGGTTCATCAAAGCTACCCAAAAGGGTCATCAAAACTACCCAGACTGGCAAAGTGGATTCGCCCAACTGCAAGCTAATAATATGCATTAACCTTAATCACAGTTGTTAACCTAACCTTTGGTTTGCTCCATTTTGCACAAAACATTATTGTCAGCTGTTTTGGCCCAACTAACACGATAAGCTTCTTAGGAGACAGTTCCCCAATCAAGAGTCATACCCAAAAGAACCAGCTGTGAGAGGAACCAGAGAGAACCTCAACTTTCAATCAAACACTGCCATATTAATTGCACATCACAGTTGGTAATTTAGCGTGAGCAGGAGATGTGTTATTTCTAAAAAAGCCTTCTATTCCAGAAGAACATCACACCCATCAAGGTGTTTGCATGAAATCATACAACGCGACCACACTCCAAAATGTACACAACACAGCACTTCCTTCCTCCTTATATGGTGTATTCTACCCTAGTTGAGCCAGGTGGCGTCCCCCTTCCCCACAACTTCAAGTTTGAGCAACTTCTTACCTTTGCTAGACAGATGCCTCCATGTCACTGTTGGTTCTGGTCTTCCAAAAGCCAAACACAGGAGGGTTACGCTGCTGCCTTCGTTGACGGTGATGTCTCGGGAGATGTTTATAATCTGGGGAGGGACTGCAACGAGAAAAGTAGGATGACACTAATACCTAGGTAAAACATTCCAAATGATGTCAGATATGTGGGGATTCCAGTGTGGCATAGTGGTTAAGAGCGGTGGTGAAGTGGTTAAGAACGGTGGTTTGGAGCGGTGGACTCTAGTCTGGAGAACCAGGGTTTGATTCCCCACTCCTCCACATGAGCGACAGATGCTAATCTGGTGAACCGGGTTGGTTTCCCCACTCCTCCACATGAAGCCAGCTGGGTAACTTTGGGCTAGTCACAGCTGTCTTAGAGTTCTCTCAGCCCAACTACCTCGCAGGGTGTCTGTTGTGGGGAAGTGAAGGGAAGGTGATACAAACATCCTATTTGAAATTCTACTTAGGCATTTTATGCTTATTCATATTCAATATTCTCTTAAAGACCAACCCAAAGAATCCAGCTTGCTCCTATCTACACATTTGAATAATACAATCTCTGGTCCCATTTCTGGGTACAGATCCATTAGTCCCTTTCTGGAGACATCTTGCAAAGGTTGGATTCCAGTTCTCATTTTTCTCTATCTTCTCGATTACCCCCAGCCCACATCCACCTTGCCTTTCAATTGTGGGGATTAAGAACATTTCAAAATAGCTTGAAACCTTTTGGGGAAGGGGAAGGAAGAAAAGAGATGTTGGCTTTCAATCCACTACTCTGCTCCTGGCAATATAACGTGCGGCAGATTTAAAGGACAGCTGATGCCTTGTGGGAAGCTTAAAAAAAAAAAAAAACCTATGGAGAGAAATGATTCAGTCTTTTCGAATCTAAACATTCCTATATTTCTGTTCACTGGTTCTTTATTACAAAGGACACTGGCGCGAAAACATGTTCTTCAAGGATTCATCTGCGTCTCTGCTGTTTATTCCCCACCTGAATCATAATCTCTTGTTTGTGCCTTCACAGTTGGTTGCTATGGAAGTTATTATGTCCTTGGTATCTCACTTTCCCATCGCGACAGCCATAAAAAGACAACGAATCTGGTTCAAGGGGAAGGTGGGTCCCCCTCCAGGCTCAAACCAAGGTCCGTTAATAGAGCTTTGGTGAAAAACCCACACAAATCGATGGGTATATATTCAAATGCAGATTATCCAGGATTACAGAAGCACACATGGAAGATAAACTCTGCCATCACCACAGGCAAGGGTGAACTGCAAGCCAACTCCGATTGGGAATCCAGACAAAGAAACTCAATAGCTGCCACCTCCTGATGAGGAGGATTAGGGGGCGGTTGGGCTGGTCTTCCTCTTTGTAAGACATACAAGTCAAAGAATTGCCATTATTGTATCATAGCTCTGAATCACAGAATCATAGAGTCATAAGGGACCACCAGGGTCATCTAGTCCAACCCCCTGCACAATGCAGGAAATTCACAACTACTGCCCCATACTTTGGGTGAGGCAGGTGACGGGGAACTTATTTGAAGCCACTGACTATGTAGGTGAAGAGCATGTATTCTCATTCTAACTATGAGAGTTATGCATAGTTTTTGGATGAGTGAACTTGGAAAAGAAGAAGAAGGAGAAGGAGAAGAAGAATAGAGTTGTATATGCCGATTTTTCTCTACCATTTAAGGAGAGTCAAACTGGTTTACAATCTCCTTCCCTTCCTCTCCCCACAACAGACACCTTGTGAGGTAGGTGGGGCTGAGAGAGTTCTGAGTGAACTGTGACTAGCCCAAGGTCACCCAGCAGGCTTCGTGTATAGGATTGGGGAATCAAACCCTGTTTTCCAGATTAGAGTAACACATGAACACATGAAGCTGCCTTATACTGAACCAGACCCTTGGTCCATCGAAGTCAGTATTGTCTACTCAGACCGGCAGCGGCTCTCCAGAGTCTTAGTCTTTCACATCTCCTACTTGCCCAGTTCCTTTAACTGGAGATGCCAGGGATTGAACCTGGGACCTTTTGCATGCCAAGCAGATGCTCTACCACTGAGCAACAGCCCCTCCCCATTCTTAATCAAACCCTTTTGTTCCAGATTACAGTCCACTGTTCTTAACCATTACACCAAGCTGAGGGTAGTGAGGATCGAAAGGTGAGGATGCTGAATGAATGGCCAAAGCATTGGGTTGGTACAAATAAACTGCCCAGCTGTCATTTTCACCTTGACAGAAGGTTAAAGATGATTCTTAAGTCAAGCAGAACAATTTGCTCAGAGGAAAAAAGTATTCCAGGATCTCTAGAAACAGCAAAGATGCTGGCAACCTCTTCGTATGATAGAACATCGATACTATACACACCTGCTTTTCTTTTTGGCTGCTGCTTGTGGGATTCCCCCCCCCACGAGTGCCCTTACTTAGATAACGCATTATATCATGCCATGTCAGATCAGATCCCATTCTGTTTATGATTGCTTTTCTCCCACTATGTTGTGTTTTGTGAAGAGAGATGATAGAGAACAAGAACAAATTATTATGAATTGCAAGGATATAAATACACGCCATGATTCCAGTGACATCACAAACCACTCAAGCTGTGCTCCGGTGGTTTATAATGATTGTTTCCAGAGCATCTCTCAGCATGCGTATTTATAGCCTTGTTCACAGCTTTCCTTGTCCTTAATGCTCACACGGCTCGCAAATTTCGCTTAGCGGTGGCTGCAAAACTCTCCGCTTCTGGATTTCTCCCTGGACTTTGAGGCTCTGAATTTACCTGAATTTATTTGCCAAGTTGTACCAACTGTCATTCCTACCCCATTTTTATTATTTCGGGACTATGTTCAGACCACTGCACATGTATAATTTGCAGTGTTTACCTCACATCTGTTGTTTTGCCTTATAGGTTGCTCGTAGGCATGGGCACATATATGCATTGG
The DNA here is from genome assembly GCF_029931775.1 of Euleptes europaea. NCBI lineage: Eukaryota > Metazoa > Chordata > Lepidosauria > Squamata > Sphaerodactylidae > Euleptes > Euleptes europaea. The sequence goes on along the minus strand of NC_079325.1, from coordinate 10,370,836 downwards.
TGAAATCACAGCACAGAAAGAAGTCTTGCTGCAATAGCACAAACCCACCGCTTTCCCTTTCTGCACGGTGCTTTAATTAATGCACCCATGTGCATTTCCACTTAAGGAAAACAGCACGTTGAAAGCAGCAGCACACTGCACATGTACCAATTCTGAAATTAATGTTAGAAATGCTCTAAGTTAAACCAGAAGGCAGAAGAAGTAGAATATGTCTAAGAGTCAATACATTATTTGGAAATGTTAATTAGGAATGTTTTTTGGTTGAACTGCTGAAATTTTTTACCTTTTGTATAATTGGCACATGTGTTTTTACTGGCTTATGCTGTATTAATAAATCTGAATCCATCTAAGAGTCAACCCACAGAACCCATAGAACAATTCCGCTGACAACTTTTCTGTCGCCCGTCAAGTGTTTTCAGGAGGTGAGTGGAGCCAGGTAGGGCTTTTGCCTAGCAAGGCTTCTGATTGACTGCTGGAGATTGGATTGGCTGTTCAGATTTTTTAAAAAGGTTGCTTTGGCAGCAGCTGCCAACACAGCACAAGGATCTACGACGTGGTACTGAAGTTAAGCTGCAGCAATCATTTTTGGGCTGGCTCCGCCTCCTGTGTTAGCCATTTTGTGGCAGCCGTTTTGTCACTACATCCACCGTGCCGTGTCAGAATCCAAAATGTACCCATAGGCTCAAAAAGATTGGGGACCCCTGCCATAATACAAGCTCAGATCAGATCAGGAGACATTTCTTTGTCCTAAATTTGTGCTAGCTCCCCCCACCCCGCCCTCTTTTTTCCCTTCACATTTTTCAGGTGAGCATAATCCTTTGTCTTTTTCACCATGTGATATGCACATTTTTCATCCACACACCACAAAATTCCACACACCACTGCAAACCCTTCAGTGTGGCTTCAGCAATGCAGAGTCACAGCTTGTGTTCAGAAGAAACAATTCTGATGACCAACAGAAGTTTAAGCTGCTGTTTAGAGCAAAGGCCAGTAATACAACTGGCAAAGCTATGCGGCAATTTGGGCAGAGGAGAAGTTAGCTAAAAGAAATAAAAAAATAAATTTTATTTGCGACTAATATGTCAGATCGTATCCTATCGTATTTTGGTCACGTCATGAGATGACAAGAGTCACTGGAAAAGACCGTCATGATAGGAAAAGTTGAGGGCAGCAGGAAAAGAGGAAGACCCAACAAGAGATGGATTGACTCAGTAAAGGAAGCCACAGCCTTCAATTTGCAGGATCTGAGCAGGGCTGTCGAAGAGAGGACATTTTGGAGGACTTTCATTCATAGGGTCCCCATGAGTCGGAAGCGACTTGACGGCACTTAACACACACACAATATGTCAGATAAAACAGAAACTGACCATACAGAGTAGATGTTGAGAAGTTAGCTAGAGGGCTCTATGAGCAGGGCCCCACAACTCTGTCTCCAGTTCACCTGGGGAAAATGGCCGCGTTGGCAATCAGACTCTATGGCATTGAAGTCCCTCCCCTCCCCAAACCCCGCCTTCCTCAGGCTCTGCCCCAAAAACTTCCCTCCAGTGGCAAAGAGGGACCTGGCAACCCTAGGGATTGAACCTGGGACCTTCGTCATGGCAAGGAGATACTCTACCACTGAGCCATGCCCCCTCCCCTGGCTAATGTCCTGGCTAATTAGAAATGGATTATTGTCTTCATATCTCAATAAAGGTTTTAAACATCCAAAAAAAAAAAGGGGGGGGGGATTATACACAAGGGAATTTTGGCCGGAGCAGCTTTTCTCACCCCGGTATGACAAATTCTGCTTGCCCAAATCCCCTGTTTCGCACAACTACAAAAGTTAGAGAAGCTCGTTCCTAGTCACCCCAACCCTGTCCCTAATTCAGGGACAGTTATGATAACCCAGAAAAAGGAAATAAAGGAGTTGGAGAAAATGGATATAGGTAATTGCCTAGCAACTACTTATGCATCTCCTCTCGTTTCTCCCCACCCACTCAGGCACCTTCCTACGGCAGGCCTCCCGCTGGCGACACGGGACGAGGCGGAGAGGCAAACTAAGTTGAGCATCTTGAGATATGCCGCACATCCTTGCTTAGGAGGAGTTCGGTCAAGTATTTTTTAAAAAACTAACCTGTCTTCTGTCTTTAGAATGCATCGCTACTCTCCCTCTCTTCCTCCTCTCGGGCTCTTATCGTTAGCCTTACATCTCTAAGGGCTAGATGAAATATAGCATGTTCTTAGGGTGACCTCCTGCTAATTCAACTGATCTCCAGCCGATAGAGATCAAATCACCTGGAGAAAAATGGTCCCTTTAGCAATTGGACTCTATGGCATTGAAGTCCCTCCCCTCCCCAAAACCCGCCCTCCTCAGGCTCCACCCCAAAAATCTCCCACCTGTGGCAAAGAGGGACCTGGCAACCCTACATGTTCTGTTGTTTGAATGCACCAACCTTAAGTTTAACCCTGAATCTTTCAAACCATTTTTAAGCATAAATAGTTCCTAGGTTAAGCAGAGAGGTGTCTGTCCCGCACTGTGTCAGATATACCTGCCACAGCACAACACTGCCCTGTTTAGACATCAGAAGTATCCGGTAAACGGTGGAGGGGTGGGCTTTGGTAGGCCCTGCCCACAATTGGCTGCTTTTTTTTTTTTTTTTGCAAAATATAAAACAGCCTAAAAATTGCTGATAAAAACATGATAACTGAGTCTCATTACAGCCAAAGACAAGTCTCATATTTTAGCATTTTTATTAAAGCTTTTTAAATTACTGAGTGTCTGGTATATTCAATACCAGCCTAAGTGATTTATATTAGTCTATCCCCAGATCCTCCATCTAATAAATAACTTGGCAATCTCCTAACCCATAAATATCCCCAGTCCGGGCAAAAAGCAATTAAAGCAAGTTAAAAAAAATGCCGCGTGCCAGCATTCCCGACTGCCGTGTCATTGGTTACTCCGCTTGGATTATTTCGCACCACTTATTCTGGGGTTGGAGTGGTGGTAGTGGGGGGATTCGGTTCCAGCCCGCCCCCCGCCCCCAAATCTGGAATTTATGCTCTCGCTCCCATTTAAAAACAAGCCACATACAAAACAATTTTTAAACGTTAAATATGTCACAATGATGCAGAGATGTTACCGGGGAAAACATTATTTCCAGCAACAAGTGTTCCCCAGCCGCCAGAGACAGCTTAGGCAGCTAAAATATTGTTAAAAAGCACTTCAAGGGGGGAAAAAACAGTCGGGCCAAAAAAACATGTTTAAAATGCTGCAGCGTTAAGCACTGAGACAGCAGACTAAAATGTTATTAAAGGCTCCCAGGTTGCTGGTCCAGAATATATTTCAGGTTAATAAGGTTCACTTTCAAGCTGAGTAAAGGACACTTCTGTGTTTTACGAGGGCAAGAGTTGTGGGAGGGTTAGGGAAGAAGTGTGGAGGGGAGGGGGTTGGAGCCCTGAGACATAAAACGAGGGAAGGCTCTGAAAATGATTTTGCCGTTAACTACAAACTTGATCTGCTTTACCCTTATAGGCAGGGTGGATTTCCAACACAGAAGTTCATGGACGGCTTAATGCGGACACTCTGATGCACAGCACCATGCCATGAAAAAAGCAGACTGTGCTGCAGAGTTACATTATGGACTGCATAGTTAAATTGTGGAACTCCCTGCCCCAGGATGTGGTGAGGGCTGCCAACTTGGAAGGCTTTAAGAAGGGAGTGGACATGTTCACTCTGTACTGCAGTCGGTCGGCTCCTGGTCTTGTTTTGGCCGAGAGAATAGAGCTTCTCCATCTTCTGCTTCCAATTATATAATCTATTTAATTTCTATACTGGCCGTCTGGTGATGTCCATGTATACAATCGTCTATTTGGTTGCCTGAAACATGTGTTTGCAATGAACAGATTGTTGTCTTCACTGAATTCTACGAGGCGTTCTCCTGCTTCATCCCGTGCTCCTAGCCCAAATCTGCCAACAATATTTGCGTCTGCTTTGTTTCCTACTTTTGCATTCCAATCACCTATGATTATCAGCATGTCTTGTTTAGGTGTGTGATCAATATCATCCTGAACACTGGCATAAAAACTTTCAATTTCTTCCTCATCAGCAACTGTAGTTGGGGCATAAACTTGAATGATGCTTATGTTGATAGGCTTTCCCTGAAGTCTGATTGATATTAATCGGTCAGACTTTGCATTATAGCTCCTGAGTGCCTTTGCTACATCTTGCCTCACTAATAAAGCAACGCTATTTCTTCTCTTTTTGTCATTCCCTGAATAAAACGCTTTGTAATTTTCTGATTGGAAATGTCCTAATCCAGTCCACTTTAATTCACTTACTCCCAGGACTGAAATGTCCATACGTTCCATTTCTTGTTTAACAATTTCAAGCTTACCCTGATTCATGCTTCTCACATTCCATGTTCCTATTATATGCGTCGAACAGCTTCGGACTTTCATTTTGCATCTATTCATGTCAACCACTGAACGTCCTTTCGGCTTTAGTCCAATCGCATCATTAAGAACAGCGCTACTTGTACTTGTCCTCTGCTCTACCCCAGTAGCAGATTGAGTGCCATCCGACCTGGGGGGCCCATCTTCCAGCACTATATCTTTTTTTCATTTTGGATTGTCTCATCATAGGGTTTTCAAGGTAAAGGTTGGTCAGAAGTGGTTTACCACTGCCTTCTTCTGCGCAGTACTAACCAGGGTTAGCTGTAGTGGCACTGCCGTTGTCTACAAAAGATCCTCCGCCAGTGTCAACTTCCACTACTGCTGCTGCCCAGTAGCTAACCCTCAGGGATTCCTCTGCCCCCATACCCATTGGAACTGCCTGTTCTCTTCTGTGGATGTGGCCATTGATCCCTTAAGGGGGTGGATGCATCTTTGTCTGGTGTCTCAGCTGTGACCATTCCGTCTTGAGTGACTCTGCTAGGAGTTTAGTCTCTTGATAGAGTCTAGACCTCTTACGGTATTGCTCTCAGCTTCCCTGACACACACAACCCCCCTCACCACGTTAAGGTGTGCATCCAGAAGGGATGTTTCTATCCTTCTATATTTCCTAGAGCTGTGCACTGCAAAAATTTCCAGTTTCATTTCAGGTTTGGGTTTTCTGCAGGGGACACTTTTCAATATGTTGGTTGTTTCTGTTATTGGAATCATTTGGGGGTAATTGGGGTGGGGAGGGTTCTGGAATTCTGGTACGCAAAAATATGCCCTGTAGAAAACCCAAACCTGAAATTTAAAAGGACACCCCCTCCAAAAGTCCTCTAATTAAAAAAAAAAAAAGGAAGAAGAAGAAGATTTGGTTTTTATATGCCAACTTTCTCTACCACTTAAGCAAGAATCAAATCAGCTTACAATCACCTTCCTTTCCCCCTCCCCACAACAGACACCCTGTGAGATAGGTGGGGCTGAGAGAGCTCTGAGAGAGCTGTGACTAGCCCAAGGTCACCCAGCTGGCTTCATGTGGAGCAGTGGGGAAACCAACCCAGTTCACCAGATTAGCGTCTGCCGCTCATGTGGAGGAGTGGGGAATCAAACCCGCTTCTCCAGATCAGAGTCCGCCACTCCAAACCACTGCTCTTAACCACTACGCCACGCTGGAAGGCAGGCATGACTTATTGGCTCTCTGGGGCCACATCCCAGCTGCCGACCCTTCCCTTCTTTGGGCTGATGCAGCCGGAGAATTGCAGTAATGCTGCTGAGCCGGTGCGTGGGCTCCTGGCTGCAAATTATGGCCAGCCGGGGTTTGCGAAGCCTTCACGAATCCCCGGAAGCCTTCGCCAGGCTTGGGAAGCCTTTCTGAGTCTCTGGAGATTTGCAAAGGATTCCGCAGCCTTGCAAAAGTTTTGCGAAGCTCTGGCAAGAGAGAGTTTGGAGCCTGGCCACCAACCCAACCTGTCGTCAACACAGGCCAAGGCTTGCTTCTATCTATCTATCTATCTATCTATCTATCTATCTATCTATCTATCTATCTATCTATCTATCTATCTATCTATCTATCTATCTATCTATCTATTGTATTACATTTCTACCCAGCCCAAAGGCAGGGCTTAGGGCAGTTTACAAAATCCGGAAAAGTAAAATTAATAAAACGTTAAGATATAATTTAAGTACGTTTAAAATAGCCCAAATCATTCCAATAAATGGGGGAATGATACTCCTCCCCCCACCAATGGTGTTAAAATAATATCATAGTTGTCTGCAGATCGGTAGATAGAACTGACCTCCCCCCAAAATGGGGAAAGGGGCTCAGCAGCAGGGGGGAGGGACTGGGGGGCAGTATTTATAGGGAGAACCATCGCTGGCCTCAACCATAAGGCCCTGTAGAAGTCTTGAAGGTCCTGCAGGGCCCTGATCTAGGGTTGCCAACCTCCAGGTATTAGCTGGAGATCTGCTATTACAACTGATCTCCAGCAGACAGACATAGTTCACCTAGAGAAAATGTCCGCTTTGGCAGTTGGACTATGCCACTGAAGTCCCTTCCCAAACCCTGCCCTCCTCAGGCTCTGCCCCCAAAATCTCCCGCTGGTGGCGAAGAGGGACCTAGCAACCCTACCCTGATCTCACTCGGGAGGCTATTCCACCAGACAGGGGCCAGGGCAGAGAAAGCCCTGGGCCTGGTCGAGGCCAGCCAGACGCTCCTTGGGCCGGGGAGCACCAGCAAGTTATTATTTTGTGATCGTAAATTTCTCTGGGGAGGGTACCAGGAGAGGCAAAACAAAATGAAAGGGGGTTGTAATTCAGTGGTAGAGCATCTTCTTGGCATTCAGAAAGTGGTTCAGTGGGGGAGCATCTGCTTGGTGTGCATCCCTAAGATCTCCAGTTGGGTAGTAGGTGACGGGAAAGACTTCTGCCTTCAGTGCCACTGCCAGTCTGAACAGACAATATCAACCCTGAAGAACCATTATTCTGATTCAGTATAAGGCAACTTCATGTGTTCATGTTAGGATTGCCAACTTCCAGGTGGTCACTGGAGATCTCCCACTGTTACAACTGATCTCCAGGTGTTAGAAATCAGTTCCCCTGGAGAAAGTGGCCGCTTTGGCAATTGAAGTTCTATGGCATTGAAGTTCATCCCTTCTCCAAACCCCGCCTTCCTCAGACTCCACCTCTAAAATCTCCAGGTATTTCCCAACTCAGAGCTGGCAATTCTAGTTCATGTCTTCAAAGTTTCTGGGAGGTTCACGACTGGATATTCCAAGCAGCCCCCTTCCCCGCCTTAGATTTGGACAGGGGCTTAGCTTCCCCTCTGCTGTTTTCCTGACCCCATAACAAGCCATAGATCCTGATGAGAAAAACTGCGCAGTTTGATCAACAGTTTCCTTTATGCATTATAAACAGTAGGGGCTGTTTGAAGGTGGGAAGACAACACAAGATAACACCCCTTGACCTGGGCTGTGATCCAGCTCTCCTCCCCTCCTTCAATGGCTACTACTCACTAATAACAAAGGAGATCCACTCACCAATGTCCCTTCCAGTTTGGGCTTTCTAACAGATTCTGAATTGCTCCATCTCTTTCTCCTCCCCCCCCCCCACGCCAAGGATCTTTCATTTTGCACTTCAAATTTGATAGAACATAATTTTTGGATATTGCCAGTTCTGGAACGATCCCAGCAGAAAAGCCATCCCGCGTTTTCAGCTCTGCGGGGGATTCACAGGCATGCAGATGTTCAAGCAAAGAAGCATCCTTCCCCCCTCCCCCAAGAAAAAGTGATTTACGATTTAAAACCCAAGAGGAGGGAGAAAGCCATAGATTACCGCTCCTCAAATGCCAAACGTGAACCAATTTCCCCTTCCCTCTGTTCCAACTCAAACAGCTGTTTCACACCCATCCAGCTCAGTTTATGGATTTTACTTTCTCGCTCTCTCTCTTTAATTATTGTGATAGCCCCTCCTGGTGTCCAAATCCGCTCAACAATCTAGACAACGATCCATAATTCCTTCTGCTTTTTTTTTTAAACCTTCGAAGGAAATTAATCTGTCCTGGCCCAGTACCAGCTGTCGGGTGAGACATTTGCAGTGCAATCCTATGCAGAGTTATTCCAGTCTAAACCCACGGAACTCAGCAGGCTTAGACCAGAGTCGGTCTGCATAGGATTGCACAATTAAGTCCACTGCCAAACAGTAGCAAGCTAGAGGACTTTTCAAAATATGCCCTGGGGTGTTGAAGAGCATCCTGCTAGTTCTTTGGCCAGCAGCTCAAGACATGCTCTGACACAGCAGCCTTTTCCTAGAATAAGAGTTGGTTTTTATACGCCACTTTTCTCTACCTTTTGTTTGATTTGTTGTTACGCACCCTGAGTGAGACACAAGCCTAGATAAATAAATAAAATAAACATCTAACGGGGATGTTCAGCAGGAATTAAGAATTAGAGTCCACAATAAGGACAGGTAAGCTGTCTTCTAGAACAACTTGCCAACTGCAAATCTTCCCTGCGTAAAGTAGATTTGCAAGAGCAACACTAGGTATGTTCTTTCTCCATTCATGTAAGACAACTGGGACAACCTAGCTTACAAGCATGAATCAAATGGACTAACCGAAACCCTCCAGAAGCATCTGCAATCCACAAGAGTTCCTTGATAAACAAGCTGATGTAGAAAGGATGCCCTGAAGGAACACAACTTGAAAACTGCTCTGTCATCACATGAACACACGAAGCTGCCTTATACTGAATCAGGCCCTTGGTCCATCGAAGTCAGTATTGTCTACTCAGACTGGCAGCGGCTCTCCAAGATCTCAGGTAGAAGTCTTTCACATCACCTACTTGCCTAGTCCCTTAAACTGGAGATGCCAGGGATTGAACCTGGGACCTTTTGCATGCCAAGCAGATGCTCTACCATTGAGCTACAGCCCCTCCCCATTGTATCTCAATGCTTTCTGCAAACCAGAGCACCTTTAATTGGTTAGAAAGTCACTTTGAGACACAATGTACAACCAGCAGAATCAACTGGCAGAGCGTTCCTCGGTCCATCAAAGTCAGTATTGTCTACTCAGACTGGCAGCGGCTCTCCAAGGTCTCAGGTAGAGATCTTTCACATCACCTACTTGCCTAGTCCCTTTAACTGGAGATGCCAGGGATTGAACCTGGGACCTTTTGCATGCCAAGCAGATGCTCTACCATTGAGCTACAGCCCCTCCCCATTGTATCTCAATGCTTTCTGCAAACCAGAGCACCTTTGATTGGTTAGAAAGTCACTTTGAGAGACAATGTACAACCAGCAGAATCAACTGGCAGAGCGTTCCTCGGGCTGCACCATTTCAAGTTACAGGGGAGGAGCTGCGCTGACTAATACGTCTCTGCCAACCGACTAAACAAACCCTCTCCCTACACAGAGAAAACCAACATGCCAGGTACAACCTAGTCATGGTCATTTCATCAATACAGGGAGGTTGTGGCCACTACCTACCACCTGCAACCATATTTGGTACGTTCAGGGAAAGCTCTGAGTATGTGATAAGTGCCATTAAGCCACTTCTGATTAGGGTTGCCAGGTCCCTCTTTGCCATCAGTGGGATATTTTTGGGGCGGAGCTTGAGGAGGGTGGGGTTTGGGGAGGGACTTCAATACCATAGAGGCCAATTGCCAAAGCGGCCATTTTCTCCAGGTGAACTGATCTCTATCGGCTGGAGATCAGTTGTAATAGAAGGAGTAGGGCTGTCAATTCGGTTCGGTCCGAACTGAAAATCAACCGAATTTCCCCTGATTCGGTGATTTTCTGTTCGGACGGATCCGAACTCAAAACTGGCGGGCAACCGGGGGGGCCGAATTCAGCGAGTTTGGGAGTTCGCGAATAAATCCGGCAAATTCGGCCCCCCTTCAGGGGAGCCCGCTGAAAGGCGCGGGCTGCCCTTTAAACTGATCTGAGCCTCCCAGCTGGGAGGCGCAGGTCAGTTTAAAGGGCAGCCCGCACCTTTCAGCAGGCTCCGCTGGAGAGGCGCGGGCTGCCCTTTAAACTGATCTGTGTCTCCCGGCCGGGAGGCGCAAATCAGTTTAAATGACAGCCCGAGCCTCTCCAGCGGAGCCCGCTGAAGGGGGGCGGGCTGCCCTTTAAACTGATTTGTGCCTCCCGGCCGGGAGGCGCAGATCAGTTTAAAGGACAGCCCGCGCCTCTCCAGCGGAGCCCGCTGAAGGGGGGCGGGCTGCCCTTTAAACTGATCTGCGCCTCCCGGCCGGGAGGCACAGATCAGTTTAAATGACAGCCCGAGCCTCTCCAGCGGAGCCCGCTGAAGGGGGGCGGGCTGCCCTTTAAACTGATCTGCGCCTCCCGGCCGGGAGGCACAGATCAGTTTAAATGACAGCCCGAGCCTCTCCAGCGAAGCCCGCTGAAGGGGGGAAGGCTGCCCTTTAAACTGATCTGCGCCTCCCGGCTGGGAGGCGCAGATCAATTTAAAGGGCAGCCCGCGCCTCTCCAGCGGAGCCCGCTGAAGGGGGGTGGGCTGTCCTTTAAACTGATCTGTGCCTCCCAGCTGGGAGGCTCAGATCAGTTTAAAGGGCCCCCGCGCGCCTTCAGGGAATCCCTCTGAAGGCGCGCTGGGGCCGAATTTTCCCCCAAACTCCGGATCCCCCCGAATTACCGGGGATCCGAAGCGGGGGAGTTTGGACTTCGGCACGTACCGAACCCACAAGGGTCAAATTCGGCCGAATCCGAACTGTACCAAATTTTTTTTTTTTTGACAGCCCTAAGAAGGAGTTCTCCATCTAGTACCTGGAGGTTGGTGACCCTACGCAGTATTGATGCTGGTTGTTTGGGGCTTGGGGATTTTAAACCAGGCAACCCTAGTTGGCAATCCTAGGAGGAGATCAGAGTTCCAGGCCTGGCAATTCTGGGCTGAAGTGATATCCGGCATCAGTTGTAATAGCAGGAGATCTCCAGCTAGAACCTGGAGGTTGGCAACCCTTCTTCCAACTTATGGCAACCACATGAATGAGTGGCCTCCAAAAAGTCCTCTCATTAACAGCCTTGCTCAGGTTTTGCAACCTGAGGTTTTGCAACCTGAGTCAATCCATCTCTTGCTGGGTCTTCCTCTTTTCCAGCTGCCCTCAACTTTTCCAAGTATTATTGTCTTTTTCCAGTGACTCTTGTCTTCTCATAATGTGACCAAAGTACAATGGCCTCAGTTTAGTCATTTTAGGCCCTAGGGTGAGTTCAGGCTTGATTTGATATAGAACCTGCTTGAAAGCTTTACCTATTTTCATTACTTAAACTAGTCCTCAGATAATCAGCATCATTGTGGTGGTCTATTGTGTTTCTGGATCTTCTCCCTGCCTAGGGAGGCTCTCTGGAAAAAGTTTCCTTTGGATGACTGGTGAAGCCTTCCCCCCCTCCCCCCGCTCTTTATCCAATATATTATTTGTGATTTCTAATCTTTGTTGCCACTGTGGTTTTCTTTTCCTCTTGTAAATCTTTCGCTCTCTGCTGTAGTTTCGTGGCTTTTAATTATGCTTTAAAATTGATTTTATTATATTTAATATTAAAATACCATGTGAGCTGCCTTGAGGTGCTGTTTAGGGCAGAAGGGGACTGTGGAAATTTAAATAAATGAATAAAGGAAATCGCCCACAGAAAGATAGATACATTGACGGAGAAGATGTAACCTACAATGAAGATGCGCAGATGGCAATAAATTCTCATAGTTTTATTTTTACAAAATCGGGGGGGGGGGGCTTGTGTCAATCATGAAAACATAAAAAAAACAGATTATGCACAAAGAAGGTGAGAGTTTTTTTATATACTCAGGGGACTATCTAGCAATGAAGAAAACAATGATTTTGTAAATTAACCAAAGGGGGAACTAGCTTGTTGAGAATTTAACATGCTCCAGATGGGATCGAATGTTGAGGGCAGCTGAGAATCAGTAAAGACCGGGGACAGAGGGACATTAGGGGGAATGTAATTTGGAAATGGTGGAAACTGTTTATATGTGCAGAAAGAGGGAACTGGGGAGGGGCTGGTCATAGGGCTGCCAACCTCCAGGTTGTAGCTGGAGATCTCCTGCTATTACAACTGATCTCTAGCCGATAGAGGTCAGTTCACCTGGAGAAAATGACTGCTTTGGCAATTGGACTCTATGGCATTGAAGTCCTCCCCGAACCCCACTTTCCTCAGGCTCCATCCCAAAAACTTCCCACTGGTGGTGAAGAGGGACTTGGCAACCCAGTTGGCAATCCTAGGAGGAGATCAGAGTTCCAGGCCTGGCAATTCTGGGCTGAAGTGATATCTGGCATCTTCTCCCGTTTCCGATTATATACCTAAAACCCAGGACAGAAATACAGAAGGGTGAGAAAACTTAAAATCATACTCACAAACTGTCTCCATAGCAACAGTATGAAATAAACCCAACACCTCAAGGCTATTTTCACTACTTGAATATTTTATATTCAGTCATGAAATATCTGGGTTCTGAACAACATGTTGTGACATATGCAAATGTTGCCAGGTAATTTTTACTGTTAAGACAGCCCTGCATATTTTCCCACGAAGGACAGAAGACGACCAATGATTCATGTAAGAGAGACACATACAGGGAGAGACAGGAGGAGCCGGGTCGGTTCAGCCTAGACAACAGAAGATGAAGGGCAGACATCATATTGACTTTCAAATGCTTAAGAAGATGTCAAAGATGACTGGGAAGAATTGTTCTCCGGTGAGCCTTGAGGGGAAGGTAAACTGGTGCATCCTAATTGGTGAAGAGGAAACAGTTGCCTTGGGAACTTGACAAGGAGACTCCTGTCACCATTAACAGGGTAGATAAGCCTAGCGTTTGGGTTGAAGCTTAACTGGAGCCACAGCTGACCCAGCGTTTAGTCCCAGAACCTGTCCCAAATGCCAGATTCATCCCTTCAATAAGGAGAAAAAGTGTCTGAGGATATGCAGAGAATTCTTCCCTTCCCACCAAACAGCTACGGTTCAGCCGTCTAAGGAAAAGGCCTTCCAGGTAGAATGTGTAATCGCTGAAAAGTTCTCACACCTCTTGCCTTAGAAATTAAGCCCTACTAGAGTTGACAAATCCTACTTAAATAATTGGATTTTTATTGATGACCAAGGGTTTTGGTAGTCCTGGTAGGCTGGCTGAGGTTGAGTTTACACAGACAATGTGCATGGTTGATTTGTGGTGGGGTTTTCAAGGCAAGAGATGAACTGAGGTGGTTTGCAATTGCCTGCCTCTGCATAGCAACCCTAGACTTCCTTGGTAGTCTCCCACCCAAGTACTAACCAGGGCTGACCCTGTTTAGCTTCTGAGCTCTGACGAGCCTGGGCCATCTTGGGCCATCCAACGCAGGGTGCCTGTTTGATTACATCAGTTTAACAACAGAACCCTCTCTTTTGTATGTGTGTGTGTGTGTGTGTGTGTGTGTGTGCTGTTCAGATTTACAGTGTTATTTAGTGTAGGCTTAATCCCTAGAGGCAAAATACATTACAAATACCGAATAAGCCCTCGTAAAAACAAGTTTAACTGTGAACACTGACACCTGGTGGCAGAACACAGCATTATCCCTTGGTGGGGAGTGAATCCTACTACAAAAAAGGCCCAGTTTCTGGTGCTAGCTCACCTTGCCTCTGACAATGGGAGCACATACTGAAGGTCATAAGAAGACCTTGACTGGTGGGCAGGTTCATTGTGATTAAAGACCCAAGTGGAGTACTGATGAAAGAAACATATCTGTTTGGATCTTTGCTTACACAAGCTTGTCTTGAACTAAGAACATAAGAAAGACCATGCTGGATAAGACCAAGGTCCATCAAGTCCAGCAGTCTGTTCACACAGTGGCCAACCAGGTGCCTCTAGGAAGCCCACAAACAGGACAACTGCAGCAGCATTGTCTGGCCTGTGTTCCACAGCACCTAATATAATAGGCATGCTCCTCTGATTCTGGAGAGAATAGGTATGCATCATGACTAGTATACGTTTTGACTAATAGCCATGGATAACCCTCTCCTCCATGAACATGTCCACTCCCCTCTTAAAGCCTTCCAAGTTGGCAGCCATCACCATATCCTGGGGCAGGGACACATCCCTCCTCTTCCAGAACCAGCTGGGATATGAACTAGTAAGGAGCTGCATGTAGAAGGACTCAGGTTCAGTCCCCAGCATCTCCTGTTTAAAAGGACCAGGCAGTAGGTAACATGAAAGAGCTGAGACTCTGTAGTGCTGCTGCCAGTCAGAGCACACAATACTGACCATGATCAATCGAATGATCTGATTCAGTATAAGGCAGCTTCCTGTGTGTTTGTGTGAATACCCAGGTTGCTAGCACAACAGACTAGCATAGTAGTAATCTTTGACCAATCTGGTTGTGTGAGAAAGGGAGATTATCAACAAGTGGAATTCCTGAGCTCTCTGGAGTCTTTCTGTCCTCCTCTGAATGCTTCTCCTCAGTATATTGAGAACACAGTTCTACAAGTCTACAGCAAATCAGTGATGTTTAAAAAGAAGAAGAAGTCAATAGGGAAATGGGGGGGGAGTTTTCAGGGTCACAAGACCCATTTGTGGGAAGCTTTTATAGCAGCATTTAAGAACAAGTGAGCTGTTACCATGGCAATAGGTAAAAAAGCTAATCTATTATTTGTAACCTTTAGATTCCAAAAGCACCCAGCTGGGTGGGCAATTGACTTTCTTTTTTGTCTCCCAAGCTCATCTGAGAAATTATAACAACAAATTAATACAAAGGAGGGAGGGAAGAGAAATGGAAAAGTGCACATGTCTGCTCATTTGTAAAAGAGATTTATACTGAGGTAACTGGGGACAAAGGCAGATGGTTTAAAGGGCTTTCTCCCCGTTTTTGTCTCCCCAGAAATCAATCAAACCTGAATTCTGAAGAGTTTGTTTGAACATTTAAGTGGGCAGATGATGCGGTCCTCCGAGACAATTTCAGTATGCTCATAGGGGTTTCTTGCTCCCCTCCCTCCATGTCAAAAAAAATTCCGCATGTGGGAAACATCAACAGCAGGAGAAATCTCACCACTATGCTTTCCATGTGCAGAGAGACTGGAATGCGGGAACTCTTCCAAATGGGTATTAGGAGATGGTGCCAGTCACATAGAGGATTACAGCTGATGCGATCTCCTGAACACTTATCAGCTTGGCGATTCCATCCAGAAGCATTCTAAGAGGGGTCTGAGAACAACAGAGGATCAAAATCCAACTGACCAGAAAGAGTTGGGCATGGTTTTCTAACAGTTAGAGCGGTTCCTCAGTGGAACAGGCTTCCTTGGGAGGTGGTAAGCTCTCCTTCCCTGGAGGTTTTTAAGAAGAGGCTAGATGGCCATCTTTCAGAAATGCTGATTCTATGACCTTCGGCAGATCATGAGAGGGAGGACACCTTGGCCAACTTCTGGGCATGGAGTAGGGGTCACTGGGGGTGGGGGGGGGAAGGTAGTTTGGAATTTCCTGCATTGTGCAGGGGGTTGGACTAGATGACCCTGGTGGCCCCTTCCAACTCTATGATTCTATGATCCCATCATACCACAGAGCATAACGATTTACCCCCGAGAAAGCATGGCAGAGGAGAATGCTGTGATTCTGACTTGTGGCTTAATTGAACATGAATCGGTCTGTATGCAAAAACAGAAGAAAATAAAAAAGGCAACAAAAATGAACTCCTGAATATAAAGCAAGTGCGACTCTTAGTATTTATCCATGGGAATTCAACCAGATCCTGTAGTGGTGTAACAGACTTCCTAACACAGAGAAGGGGGCATGCGTCTATCTCCTTGCTATAGCCATTACTGAAATGCTGTCTAAAAGAAACATCAAAGTGAATCTGGGGGGTTCCTCTGCAGACATCACACTTCTGGAATTTCAAGGGAAGCCACAAGAGTTTGGATAATACTAACAGAATTTGTTGCAACTGTGTGTGTGTGTGTGGGGGGGTTTCCCCTAGGCCAGGACAATTTAAAAGCTCTGCACCCCAAAATAAAGGGATGTATGATATGTGGTGGTCCAAACTTTATTTTAGGGTGCAGAGCTTTTAAATTGTCCTCAATATCATTCAGGAACTAGGAGATGTGAATAAGGAACTGGGAACCAACTTCAGCCTACTGAAGGGAAGGCAATTCTAAGCCACTTTGAGACTCCTTAAAGGCCCAGGCTAGCCTGATCTCGTCATATCTCAGAAGCTAAGCATGGTCAGCCCTGGTTAGTATTTGGATGGGAGACCACCAAGGAACACTAGGGTTGCTGTGCAGAAAAAGGCCACATCTGTTAGTCTCTTGCCATGAAAACCCCCAAAAGGGGTTGCCATAAGTCGGCTGCGACTTGACGGCACTTTACACACACAAATGTAGAGAAAAGCAGAGTATAAAAACCAACTCCTCCTGCTCCTCTTCTTCTTCTCCTATGGAGGCATCAGTTGCCTTTCCCCCACATTGAAGAGAACTTTCTTGCTTTGTCACTATATAACGGCTATCTGGGAGCATTGCGGGCTTCTGCATTTTCTAGCGCATTTGCTCCTGTTCTGTCCCATCATGTTTCTGCTTGCATATGTCAGCTTTAGCTCCCCATGCCTTGTAGGCTTTGTCTGTATGAATTAATCTCACACCAAGCACTAAGAGTAAGCTTAGGCAGGACGGCTCCCACAATTGCAAATTGTGTTTTAATTTGCATCTGATGCTGCTGGACCATCATGGGTCACAGCACAAAAAATTATGGAATCCATTAGTATAAAATATTATGTTGGCTATTAGCGTAGGTGATTTTTTAAAGAGAGAGGTTTAAACAAATTTACCTATCTTGAACATTTTGTTAAAAAACCTCTCCCCTTCCTCCAAAGAGCGAAGTAAATGATTCTCTCTTCCCCATTTTATCCTCACAACCACCCTCAGGGGTAGATTAGCTGGAGGGATTGTGACTGGCCCAAAAGGAAACCCCAGTGAGTTTCATGACAGTGTGTGTGATTAGAATCCAGGTCTTCCAGATCCTAGCCTGACACCCTATCCTCTACACTATGCTGGCTCTCTAGTTCATGAAGGTCTCTCTCAGCTCCTAATTGGAGCTTCCACGTGTATTTTAGGTGGTGTCAAGTCACTTCCAGCTTAAGGCAACCCTATGAATTAATAGCCTTGCTCATGTACTTCCACATATAATTTTGTGAGAAGAGTTGCCAATTCCAGGTTGGGAAATGCCTGGCAGTTTGGGGGTGAAGCTTGAGTAGGGCAGGGTTTGAGGAGAAGGGCCCTAGGTGGGGTACACTGCTATCCAGCCCATCCTCCAAAGCAGCCATTTTCTCTAGGGGAACTGATCTCGGTGGTCTAGAGATCATTTGTAATTCTGGGATATCTCCAGGCCCCGGCTGGAGGTGTGCAACCCTGGTGAGCCTTCCCAGAACGTTTAGTTGGCCACCCTTTGAGTCCATGTTGAACTAGTTGTAGGGACTCCATGAACACCAGACCTAGTCCAACTGCACATTCTTATGCCTTATGTATAGGGTTGCCAACCTCCAGGTGGTGGCTGGAGACCTCCCGCTATTACAACTGACAGAGATCAGTTCCCCTGGAGAACCCTGCCCTCCTCAGGCTCCACGCCCCCCCCCCCAATCTCCAGGTATTTCCCAACCCAGAGCTGGCAACCTACTTATGAAGGGGTAGTGGAGGAAGCTGAAGATCACATACACAGTTAAACTTCTGTACAAAACCCTTTCATTTAAGAATGCTGACCATTTCTTTCCCTTCAGCTCTGTGCAGGGATGTGTGAAGGTTCCTTATCGTGTTTCTTTTTATATTTATATTTTTGTCAATGCTTCTAGTTCTTCATTTTTTGATGTTTGCTTTGTAGATTTGTTTGTGCTACCATGCCTGTTGAACAGGGTTTTGTTTTTTTAAAAAAATATGTAATTTATATGGGCAGTGTAAGGTTGTATACATAGTACCAATTTACTGATGCACAGTGTTGGAAAATATACACATTTTGTGGTGCAGTAAAACAGAAAATGGTGCATTTGAACCACACAAGGAAAAAGTGAAACCTGAAAGAGGTATTCTGGGTCGAAACTGCAAGGAAGAGAAATTTGAAGTCATCGCTGACTCCTCATAACCAAGATTTCTGCCCAGCTCCTTGGGGCTTTCTTTGAACGCACACCTTTGGCCCTCACTACAAAGCTGGCAAATTCAAAATTAGGGCAGATATGCACCGGGGCCTGTTACTGAGTCATGCACACAAGGTGTGGCCTTCTGTTTCCAAGCACATCTCAGCAGTTTTGGGTTCCAACATCGATTTCACCATCTCTGACAGAAAACGTGAGCTACCGAATTAAAGATGCTCACTTCCCAACCTCCAACTACCTCCTTAGGAGGTGACAAAATAATTTTAGAACCCTAATCTCCAATCACAGAGACAGCAGTTATTGAAACCAGCCCTGTAATTTTTTTTCCCGCAGGGAGAAGGAAGGAAGGAAGGAAGGAAGGAAGGAAGGAAGGAAGGAAGGAAGGAAGGAAGGAAGGAAGAAAGAAAGAAAGAAAGAAAGAAAGAAAGAAAGAAAGAAAGAAAGAAAGAAAGAAAGAAAGAAAGAAAGAAAGAAAGAAAGAAAGAAAGAAAGAAAGAAAGAAAGAGTTTTTTCCCTCACAGGGAGAAGGAAGGAAGGAAGGAAGGAAGGAAGGAAGGAAGGAAGGAAGGAAGGAAGGAAGGAAGGAAGAAAGAAAGAAAGAAAGAAAGAAAGAAAGAAAGAAAGAAAGAAAGAAAGAAAGAAAGAAAGAAAGAAAGAAAGAAAGAAAGAAAGAAAGACTGTAATAACCTTCCGGCTAACCGTAAGTTTAATGGTAAAAGATTCCACATTTATGGAACATTTTAACAAAAAACTTTTTTTTTTTTTTGGTCCATAACTTGTATTCATTTTAAGGTATGACAGTTTCAAAGCCGCTGTGCTGAATAAGCCAGGCTTGTTGAATGTAATGTATTAAACAGTTCACTAGGTTTACAACAGTCCAAGAATGTTAAAAATAAAATTGCAACAGCCGTGCGCCATGCAAGCTCGGCAGGCAGCTCATGTACGAAGAGAACAGTTCACTTCCCTGGAATCTGCAATGGCCCCCAATGGTACAGATGAAACACAATGGGGTTGCAGCCCCTGGAGCGCTCATTAGGGTGCATTATCATCACTGTTCTGCCATTATCTTCTGCCAGACCTGGCGCAAGAGCAGACACAGGCCTACATTAAGCCAGTCAACTAAGGATGTAAACGGATTTTGCACGGTTGCTGGTTTGATTCAAACCTTAATGGTGAACATGGCTTCTTTTAAGATAAGAGGCAATGTTGCAGCCGGGGTTTCAACTAAGGAACAAAATTCTAGCTGCTGAACATACTTGACTTATGGATAGGGATGCCAGCCTGAAGGTGAGACATGGGGATCCCCCGGAATTGCAGCTCATCTCCAGGCTACCCTGGAGAAAATGGCTGCTTTGGAGGGTGGATGCTAAGGCATTGTACCTAGGGTTGCCAACCTCCAGGTAGTTACAGGAGATCTCCCGCTATTACAACTGATCTCCTACCAATAAAGATCAGTTCCCCTGGAGAAAATGGCCACTTTGGCAATTGGACTCTATGGCATTGAAGTCCCTCCCCTCCCCAAACTCTCCCCTCCTCCAGCTCCGCTCCAAAAATCTCCAGGTATTTCCCAACCTGGAGCTGGCAACCGTAATTGTACCCCACTGAGGTGCCTGTCCTCCCCAGGCTCCATCCCCAAATCTCCAGGAGTTTCCCAGCCAGGATCTGGCACCCCTACCCCCTCATTCCCCCCACTAGTGGTCAGGGGAATCTGGCAACCCTACTTATGGATGGACCTTGACAAAACACACAGAGCCCAGTATTAGGGTTGCCAGGTCCCACTTCGCAACCAGCGGAAGGTTTTTGGAGTGGAGCCTGAGGAGGGCGGGGTTTGGGGAGGGGAGGGGCTTCAATGCCATACAGTCTAATTGCCAAAGCAGCCATTTTTTCGAGGTGAACTGATCTCTATTGGCTGGAGATCAGTTGTAATATCAGGAGTTCTCCAGCTAGTACCTGGAGGTTGGCGACCCTACGCAGTATTGATGCTGGTTGTTTGGGGCTTGGGGAGTTTAAAAGGTTTTTTTCCCCTAACCTGCAGCTGCCTGGTATCATTCTTTTGTTATGCTGATGGATGAGCCAGGTATTTCTCAATCCATGTTAATTTCTAGGAAAGATAATTGTCGGATCACTGAGGTACGGTTTTATAGTCATCTTAAAACGTGTTTCTGGAAGGGAATTTTTTTTCACACTTTGCAAACACTTGGTTTAAAGGGAAGCACCTGGAAGTCAGTTTTGGATTTTCTACCCTTTAAATAATTTGCCTTCATCTGCAAAGTCTGCTGCTCCCTGTTTCCCCTGTCTCTTATCCCACAATTGCTAAGGTTTCTTGGGTGCTTTTGATAAGGGTTTCTGTCTTTTTAGAATTATTTGAACAGTTGGCAAGTGTATAGATAAAAAGTAGCCTTTTCTAACAAGCCCTGGCTGATCATCCTTTTGTTCTATTGATGAGGGTTTCTATTTCTTCTCAATGGCTGTAAATTAGGAGATAAGAGCTCCAGGCAAGAATTTGGAAATGTTTGATTTAAAGGAAAGCACTTCACAATCATCTTGGGATTTTTCCACTCTCTAAATAATTACTTGTCATGTGTAAATGTTTCTGATACAATATAGACATCAGGAGACATTACAATCAATTGGAAAAGTCCTAACCATTAAATAGACAGGGGTAAAAGAGGAGTTAAACAAATATAAAGTAGCCATATTTTAGCCAATTCAGTGAAACAGCCCCCCCCCCATTTTTTTTTAAAGGTGAAAAGAATTTGGGCTTCTTGAACACAGGGAAACCCTAAAAGAACCAGAAATCTACATGTCCATGCATCTTGTAATGGGCCCAAGTCAACTTGGGTTTTCTCCAAGGATGCCCCAGAGTTCAAAGCAGTTGCCCACGTGACCTGTTCTTGAAAGCTCCAGCCAATAAGGTGAAGCAGAATGATGCTTGCTCCAAAGACAAAAAAAAAAAGTCTCCACAGTTTGTGCTGCAAAAAAATTATCTGAGATAATACACCCACACGGACATTGACAGCACTATCTAACAACCTTAAATTGGATTACTGCATTGAAAACAAAATTATAGCCTCAAAAAACCTTGAGCAGCCATGCTGCCTATGCGGAGGGCAGATGCTTACAGAATAGAAACACAAACAACAAGCAAAAATAATTTCCTTTTACAGAAGATGGCAGGCCTGCAGCCAAAAACTGAGCTCCTCTTTTAAATCAACATGGGACTGTTAGCATTCCTCTTGCCCCTGTGGTCTCTAGCCTAGTGCACCTTGCTTCGCTCAGTTCTCTCCTACTTTCCCTTTCCCTCTTTGAATCTGGCTTTACACAACTCCTCTCCATTCCTGGGACTACTTTTGGTTCTCTTCTCCTTCTCACCCCACCCTCTGTTTCCCTTGGTTTATCACCTCTGCTATTGCATAGCCTCCTAATGGATTTGTTTCTCCACTCCTACACATGAAGCCAGCTGGGTGACCTTGGGCTAGTCACGCTCTGTCAGCCCCACCTACCTCAGAGGGTGTCTGTTGTGGGGAGGGGAAGGGAAGGTGATTGTAAACCGGTTCAATTCTTCCTTAATTGATAGAGAAAGTCGGCATATAAAAACCAACTCTTCTTCTTCTTCGTGCTCTCCTCCTCCCCCTATCAAGGAACTGAGTGACTCAACCCATTGCAATTGTAGACCATTCTGTTCCTCCTATGGCTTTAGAAGACGAAGAAGAGTTGGTTTTTATATGCCGACTTTCTCCACCACTTAAGGAAGAATCAAACCAGCTTACAATTGCCTTCCCCTCCCCACAACAGACACCCTGTGAGGTAGGTGGGGCTGAGAGAGCTCTAAGCCATGACTAGCCCAAGGTCATCCAGCTGGCTTCATGTGTAGGAATGGGGAAACCAACCTGGTTCACCAGATTAGAGTCCGCTGCTCATGTAGAAGAGTGGTTCTCCAGATTAGAGTCCATTGCTTCTAACCACCGGTCTTAACCACTGCACCACGCTGGCTCTCAGTCCTTTCACACAGGGTTGCTAGGCCTTGCCTGGAAACCAGCGGGAGCTTGCAAGTGAGGAATTGGGGGGGGGGGCACTGGAGTTGTGTGCACCATGGAAAAAATGGAAGTGACATCATGTTGCTCTAGGAATCTCTGGAAACTCTACAGTAAGCTTCTGGAGAGTCATAGAGCGATGTGATGTCACTTCTGAGTATTCCTCACACCATGGATCTGTAACAGATCTCCCACCTCATGCCTAGTTTGGCCCAAAGGTAATACAGTACCATGACAAGTCATTTTCTGTAATGAGTCCACTGGGCTATAAACAAAATTTCATATACGAAAGAGACTTCACTTACAGCTATTTAGTTACATCGAGTCCATAGATTTTAAAAGGTAACAATTGTGAAACAAAACTCTTGGCAGATGTCCCAATCTGGGGGCTAGCGGACAGCCTCTTCCAGGTTGTGATTTTTGTTCAGGAATTTTGCATTCCTCCTATTGAGAGTCTGCCTTTAGTAGGGAAGTGTATACAGGCACAAGCTGTTCCAGCCTAGATGATGGAGTTCTGATAGACTGAGATGCTCCGAAAACTGAGCTGAATCTCAGCAGTCTAATGGGCCCAGCGAGGCAGTAAATTTCCCAGCAACTTGACACATTAATATAGAAGTACAGTCTGTTATACCAAAGAGAGATTGTCTTAGTCCGTAAGGGAGAAGAAATCCCAGCAATCCGAATAATGGACTGTGTGTGTATGTCGGCAACTACTGAAAAATGTAGTTAACGGAAAGTCTTGAAAGCACCAACTTTCGCTGCTCCCTCTCTGCCAAACCCCATGTCGGAACGGCTACGCTTCCCTGTCAATCCAACAATTCCCATTGCTTCATTTATTGGCAAAAACTCATATTGCTTGGGCTTGGCTTCCTTTTCTTGAGGATGATGAAGCAGAAGAGTTGGTTTTTATACGCATACATTCTCTACCTTTTAAAAGGAGAATCAAACCTGCTTACAACTGCCTTCCCTTCCTCTCCCCACAACAGACACCTCGTGAGGTAGGTGGGGCTGAGAGAGTTCTGAGAGAACTGTGATTAGCCCAAGGGCACCCAGCAGGCTTCATGTGGAGGAGTGGGGAAACCAATCCAGTTCACCAGATTAGAGTCCACTGCTCATGTGGATGAGTGGGGAATCAAACCTGGTTCTCCAGATTAGAGTGTGCTACTCATGTGGAGGAGTGGGGAATCAAACCTGGTTCAGATTAGAGTCCAGTACTCCTAACCGCTACACCACACTGGCTGCTACCATAGCCTTCCCTCCTCGCTGGAAGATATCCTGTGTAATATTGAGCAATGAGATTGTGTTATACTCCCATGGGTATCAGGGTCGAGCTCCTACTGGATGCTAAGAAACAGAAGGGGTGAACTACTAGGAAAATGTGTCAGCCTGTGTATATAGGTCAGATGACGCATTCAATAATGCAAGTACATAATATAGAAAATGCAGATAACCAGAAGATTATAACTGCTGAAATATAATTTGAAATGCATAGTTAAGGACTCAGAATTTGAATATGATGAAGTTCCTGAAGGAGCTTCTAAGAATCGGTGGTGGAAAGTGCCTGCCGCACACAAGGCAGAGGCCGCTGGTGGGTGGCAGCAGTTCGCAACTGCTTCACGTGGGGCAAGAGTTGCGGTGGCAGCTCCTGCCCACCCGTGTTGGGGGCAGGATCCACTGGCTCCTGTTAGTCTTGTGTGAGGTGGGGGGCCACCAGCTCATGGCCACTCCTGCCCACCCACCTCCTACTAAGTAGGGTTGTCAACCTCCAGGTACTGGGTGGAGATCCCCTGCTATTACAACTGATCTCCAGCCAAGAGAGATCAATTCACCTGAAGAAAATGGCCGCTTTGGCCATTGGACTCTATGGCTTTGAAGTCCCTCCCCTCCCTAAACCCGACCCTCTTTAGGCTCCACCCCCAAAACCTCCTGCCGGTGTTGAAGAGGGACCTGGCAACCCTACTCATAAGAAAGTGAAAGCTGTATCCAGTTCCACATGCACAATGTTCCATACAAAATACCGATTTTTTTAAAGTGAACCAATGGAGGATTCCTAATGCACTTGGCAAAGAGATAGGTAATTTCGAACTTGAAAAAATCCAGAGAAATTTTGGAAGTATCCCTTGGGTAAGAGTTCTCAATCACTGACACCGGAACGTGCGGATCGGTGAAAAGTCTTCCTTGAAGAAGCTTTCAATTACAGCTTTCATTTTTTAAAAGAAATTAATTACAGAATGTGTCCTCTGATTTCCCAAGAACTGACAGAGATCAGCCAGTCGTTTTGTATCCAAATTGCCTTTTGATGAAGACCTCCTAACACAGGTCAAGCAACCAGCTGTCTGTTCAGCTCAGTAATTCTTGGGCCTGTTTTCAGCGCTCTTTTTTGTATTGCAAACCCTCATCTAATGCATTCCATTAGTTGTTACCTGGTGATCATTACGTATTTGCATTATTAAAAAAAAAAAATTATCTCGATTGTACCGAATAGCTTGTTCCTGCTGCTTCTTGGCTTACTTGGGAACAACTTCCATTCTCTCGTCTCAGTGAGGGTAACCTCCTGTTTGTTCATACCTAAGCGACTGCTCTTTGTTCCCCTTCTTTCAAGAGTGCGATGATAATCCCCAGCGCCTTCTTTGTATTTATTATGCAAATTCCCCAAATATAACATGCAAGCCTTGAGCAAAAGCTGAGCTATACAATCAGCAGATGTGCATAGTGCACCTGTTACACTGATCCCATTCAGACTGCAGCTGGGGGAATCAAACGCCTGCATGCAGCTCTCCTTTGTTAAAAACACTCCCTGCACATATAAACTAGAACATGCTAGCGTGGTGTAGTGGTGAAGAGCGGTGGTTTGGAGTGGTGGACTCTGATCTGGAGAACCCGGTTTGTTTTCCCCACTCCTCCAATTGAGCGGCAGAGGCTAATCGGGTGAACTGGGTTGGTTTCCCCACTCCTACACATGACGCCAGCTAGGTGACCTTGGGCTAGTCACACTCTCTCAGCTCCACCTACCTCAAAGGGTGTCTGTTGTGGGGAGGGGAAGGGAAGGTGATTGTATGAGTGGAAAATATATCCTGGATCCAACTGATGGAGATGCCTTACACTGAGTCAGGCCATTGACCAGTCAGAGTTGTCTCCTATGACCAGCACTTATTTCTGGGCTGGGGCCTTGAGCAGAGGGTGGGCTTCCATATGAATTGAATTAGTGATTATGGTCAAAGGCAAGTCCTAAAAAAAACACATACAATTGCAATAGGTCTTCTGTATGCAAAGCATACGCTTTACCTCTGAGCCATACCTGGAGATTTTGGAGATGGAGTCTGAGGAGGGTGGGGTTTGGGGAGGGGAGGGACTTCAATGCCATAGAATCCAATTGCCAAAGTGGCCATTTTCTCCAGGAGAACTGATCTCTATCGGCTGGAGATCAGTTGTAATAGCAGGAGATCTCCAGCTAGTATCTGGAGGTTGGCAAACTTACTCATCAGCTCCCCCTTCGCTCATCAGCTCCACCTGAGGCAAGGGGTCATGGCTCAGTGGCAGAGCATCGGCTTAGCATGCAGAGGGTCCCAGTTTCAATCCCCGGCATCTGCAGTTAAAAGGGTCAGGTAGTAGGTGATGGGACAGACCCCAGCCTGAGACTTTGGAGAGCCACTCCCAGTCTAAGCAGATAATACCGCCCTTGAAGGACCAATGATCTGATTCAGTATAAGGCAGCTTCATCTGTTCATGTGAGTCTGTTGATCACAAAACTCATCTCTTTCTCTCTGCCTGCACATTCCATTTTGAGGTTCTGCGCCATAAGTATAAAGCAAGAATTTGTTTTAAGAGGTGGTTGGGTTTTACTCCTTTTCTTATATGTGCTTTCGATATTGCTGCTGCTTCTTCTTTTTTGCACCATAAATCTGTTGTTCCTCATCCGTTGTACCTGTTTGTTGTCACAGAGATGGATGTTCTTAAAAAAAAAAATATTCCTGCTACCTCCTTCCCATCTTACAATATCATTATCATTTCCACAGCAACCAACTGGGATTATATCAAGGTAGTCAATGAGATAGTAAGGGACAGATGGGATATGTGAAGAGCTGAGTTTTCAATTTCTCATTCAAGGATCCTTAAAAATAATAATAATAAACGGAGAAGGAGGGAGAGAGGGAAGGGTAATGAGAGCAAGAGAGAGAGAGAGAGAGAGAGAGAGAGAGAGAGAGAGAGAGAGAGCACAACAAATGGAATCAGATGCAAAGTTCATATAGACAATTCTTTAATGTCCCTTTTTTTCTATCAGATCTCTTTTGTAAGCCCCTGTTCTATACTTCAAGCTAATGAAGAGGCCATTCAATCAGTGAATTATGGAAAAGAGAGCAGGATGTTGCTCAAACATTATCTCTTTCAGAGTTAATAGATGCTCTGCTCCCACCCAACCCGCACAGAGAAACAAAGTCAAGACAGTATGTCAGAAAATGTTAAAGATCGCCATTTGGACAAAGAGGCACAAATCTTTCTCTTCAGCTCTTTCTCCTTGCTCGTAACCCACCCCCATCATCTACTTCCCCCCTTTCTCCTGTTTTCTTTCCACACTTTTAAACCAAGGTTTGGGGAGGGGAAGGACTTCAATGCCATAGAGTGCAATTTGCCAAAGTGGCCATTTTTTCCAGGTGAACTGATCTCTATCAGCTGGAGATTCGTTGTAATGGCAGGAGATCTCCAGCTAGTACTTGGAGGCTGGCAACCCTACACTTCCAAATCTCCAGGAATTTCCCAGTCTGGAACTGGAAACTCTAACCCTAGGCTCTTCTTTCACTGTCGGACTGGAGTGTAATGCTAAAGTATGCAAACTTTGGAAGAACTTGTTTTTTTAGGCTGACCCACTATCTTTGGTGGGTTTCCAGAGGACAGAAACAGCATAAAAAGAATGTTCCACCACATCCTTTAAGAATGTGCCACCTAGCAGAGATTAAAGCTGCAAGCCTCTGTACTCTTGCCTGGGAGTAAGCCATGTTGTATACAATAAGGTTTAGGCCCAAGTGAACACACCTAGGATTTGGCTGCAAAAGACTTCACCTTTAATGAAGAAATGTGAAACTGCATTCTGTCTACCACGTCCAAGGAAGAAACATATTCTGAATTACCTCAATCAAAGTGGAGGGGGGCGGGGGAGAAAACTGAGAAGAAGTCAGGAACAAATGTTTTTACCAGTACAGAAGGCCAACCCCTCTGTAACCCAGACGTTCTAGAAGTCTGTCTCTTCAATGCACTTATTGCAATACGCATTCCATCTAAAAAAAAACTAAATGGTAAAATGAAATAAAAGGTTCAGAGGGTTGGGAACAATAAAATCCATCAAATAAAATCAAGGAAATTGAAATCTCCTGGCACTTACTCCGTAAGCAGAAGAAAAGGCTAAATTAGCCTAGTAAATTATTCAGACTGAATCATTCGCACGACTCTAATATTTATATCACCTTTCATCTCCAAGTACTTTTCAGTGCTGGATATAGGTATGAAGTGCCTTTGGATCATTATGGACCAAGAAGGAGGCCCTCTTGTATTTTTATGGCAGAAAAAGTGCTCCTTAAGATGCTCCTGAGTCTAAAATAATTTCAGGACACCTTGTGTGTGTAAAGTGCCGTCAAGTCGCAGCCGACTTATGGCGACCCCTTATGGGGTTTTCAAGGCAAGAGACTAACAGAGGTGGTATGCCATGCCTTCCTCTGTATAGCAACCCTGGAATTCCTTGGTGGTCTCCCATCCAAATACTAACCAGGGCTGACCCTGCTTAGCTTCTGAGATCTGACGAGATCAGGCTTTCCTGGGCCATCCAGGTCAGGGCTCAGGACACCTTACTGCCATTTAAAAATAAAAAAAAATAAAGTTCTGCCTTTACACCCAAATCACCCATGCTTCCATGTATTTCTTACTTATTTAATGATACTGTTCATATGGCCAATTTGGCCCTGAACAGTGTCACATAGGGTTGCCAGGTCCCTCTTTGCCACCAGCGGGAGGTTTTTGGGGTGGAGCCTGAGGAGGGTGGGGTTCAAGGAGGGGAGGGGCTTCAATGCCATAGAGTGCAATTGACAAAGCGGCCATTTTCTCCAGGGGAACTGATCTCTATCAGCTGGAGATCTGTTGTAATAGCTAGTACCTGGAAGTTGGCAACCCTAGTGTCACACTAAGATCAAAATTAAAGAAAAAGAATACACACACACACACACACACACACACACACACAGAGAGAGATAACCAATAAGAAAATTAGTATTTTTAAAATCTTAATTGACTGGGGGGGGGGGATTTAGCAACTGCCATTGTAGTATTAAAATCTACCCCTGCTAAAAGAACCCTCAAATTATCCAATTCATAGACAGATTCTCAGACAAAAGGTTTTATCCACCTGTCTCCAGCTACGTTGAGATCACAACTAAACAAGGAATGCTGAAGAGTATCTATTTGGCCAGAACCACATTGACCTTCCATGTATTTCTGAAAGCGAGTACCGTAATCAGAATTAATCTTTACATCTTCCAGCACCTGTCCACAAATTGGAAAAACAGGAAGTAATCTTTAAGTGATTATAGGATAACTGTAGCTTTGTGTGCTTTGATCAACAGAACCAGTGACACAATAGGAACTTGGGGACAGGCCTTTCTTGCACCCAGCAGAGTTGAACAGGGGAGATCAAAGTATATGAGAATTCAGCAACATAGGCTGTAAAGAAAATAAGAAAATAAACAACCTGCTTCATTAATAGGGGGTTACAAGAAGAGGTTGGAAGGACGCATATTACAATTGCTACAGAGATTCGGCACAAAACTGTCTCCTGCCCTTGACTAACCCCCTCCCATTTAGCAATATTTAGAACTGCTTCTTGCTTAAGGTTGCCAACCTCCAGGTGCGGGCTGGAGATCCCCTATTACAACCGATCTCCAGCTAATAGAGATCAGTTCCCCTGGAGAAAATGGCTGCTTTGGCAATTGGACTCTGGGGCATTGAAGTCCCTCCCCTCCCCAAACCCTGCCCTTTTCAGGCTACACCCCAAAAACCTCCCGCCTGTGAGAAATTCGTGGAGATTTGATGAGGGTTGGGAGGTTGGGGAGGGGCTGGACCACAGTAGCCATAGTGTCTACTCTCCAAAGCTGCCATGTTCTCCAGGGAAATTGATCTCTGTCATCTGGAGATCAGTTGTAATCCCGGGAGATCTCCAGCCCCCACCCAGAGGATAGCAACCTTAATATTGGGGCAGAGGAACAGCCACTCTGTTCCAAACCAAGGTGGCCTTAGCCCTGTTTTGGCAACAGGCCTCATATATTTTAACTCTGGGCTAGCCACAAGGCTGTTGCCCATCCTTCAAGGTACAGATGATTCCGCAAAACTTAGTAGCACAACTGAATAATAATTCTGCTGTATATGGAACGTCAGCCTCAATTAATTTCCAGGCCTTCCCTATTGCCTACATAGGTGAAGGAGGGACTGTTCAATAAGAAAAAGATGTTGAACTTTTTCTTGCTGTTTGCATATCCTGTGGTAGGAAGTACCTGCCTTTACCATGGATTTATTTTAATGTTATTTTACTTTATTTTACTTGCCTTTCCCAACTAGATTCATTGCAAAATATAGAAAACAGTTCAAACAGATGGCATCCAATATCCAATAAGCAAACAAACTAAACTGCCTAAGGCATGACATGCCACAATGCAGAAAGTGGGTTCCAAGGTCAAAGCCAATGCAAAGCAAGGTGATACATACAACAAAAACTGTAATGGACTATGTCCTGTTCTCTTAGTAAAGAAGCTGCATGAGTTGTGCCACTGCGTGTGTATGTGTGTGCTAGGGTTGTGCATATCCATAAACCTAAACCTAAACCAACCCAAAAAAGGCCTTTTGGGCTTCTTTCAGGTTTAATTATAGCCAAATATTAAAACCGGAAATAATGCTGAAGCTGGATAGCGGATTGCTGAATCAGCCAAATAGGCATCCGGCTTTTTTAGGCTTCAGCTTTCCCCAGGCTTTTCCCTATGGGAATTTTTAAAATGAGCTCTGGGGGAGGCATTTTTGCAGGTAGAGATCCCAAATTTTCAGGGTAGCTTCAAGGGACTCTCCTCGCATGAACCCCAACGTTTGGTGAAGATTGGGTTAGGGGGTCCAATTTTATGGGGTCCCAAAGGGGTCCCCCCGGAGAAAATGGCCGCTTTGGCAATTGGTCTCTATGGCATTGAAGTCCCCCCATCCCCAACCCCCCCCCTCAGGCTTCGCCCCAAAAACCTCCTGCCGGTGGTGAAGAGGGACCTGGCAACCCTAGATATAACCTAAGAACAGCACAGTGCATATTTTACCAAATGTGTGGATCAGTTCTTAGCTCTCCATAATGTCACTCTTTAAATAGCCATTATGTCGACATGGGAAAATTCCCTTGCATTTTTTAAAGCCATTCTTTTATAAATCAGTTAACAACACAGGCCCCGTATAAAATTTGCCAGCCTGCTTTGTGTCGCAGCCGCGACGACAGCAAAACTTCCTATATTCTTAGAATATTTTTCTAAAGGATTTGATTGGATTTTTTTTCAGAAGCTTTGATTGGTTTCATTCAAGCTAAATCTGTGGAGTTTTCTTTCTCCCCCCCACCCCAGGACAAGTGGCATGCCATTTGCCACCCTCTGCCCATACACTGTATCCAGGAGGGTTGGATTTTGGAGAGAATTGTTAAAAATGGACGAGAAAGAGACATATTTTGTGTCTTCTAAAAAGAGGAGTGATGATTGCGGGGAGTAAAAATAATCCTGAATTTATTATCACGGCATGAGACGAAGAGAGGCTTTAACCACATCACACATGGAATGGGCCTTCGTGTTGGGTGTGTGTGTGTGTTGGGGGGGGTAATCGACGGGCGAGTTCTTCGCAAGCAGATGGCTCCACTAACACGTGGCACTGCAGCAACCCCCCTCTGGTTTCTCTCTCTCTCTCCTTTTTTTTTGCTGATTCATAGGTTTTTATTAATGAAAACATCCGATTGTTCAAAACACCGAATTAACTCTTCAAGCTGCTGACAAGCCCATCCGGGTGGGGTGGGGGGGGTTAAGGGGGGAAGTTCTGGAGGGAAGAGATGAAAAGCGCGTTGGGAGTTCAGCAGCTGTGCCTCCAAGTCAATAACTAAGAACACTTCTTGCCTCCTCCTCTCTCTTTTGAGGTGTGAACTGAATGAAAATAATCTTCCGTGACATTTAGAGTCTGGGATACAAGTGATTGTATAGGCTTATTAAGCAATAAAAAAGTAGGGGACTTGCCATACCGGGGGCAGAAAGGTTAACAAGCCAGTCGGACCAGTACCTGTCTACCTTTCGTAGCAGGTGCTTGAAGAAAGATGGGTGTGGGGGGGTGTCACTTGGGAGGGGGGGAAAGGAAATTCCTTTAGGAGATCACAGTGGTCCCAGAGGCACCAAGCTCTGGTCTAATAAAATGTAAGGGGCTTAAAGATTGATGATGATGGAAATGCAATGGCTCTGATGCCATGAACTGCATGCAGACAAGGATCTCATTGGCCTTTTATGCAGGGCCGTTTCCCCGTGGTCATTCCCGCCAACTGCTTTGGGGCTTCCTTTTGATTATGCACACCTTTTCCGCCCATCAGAGGTCGCCTCGTGCTCCCCATGCACTTTGCCCACATTTTCCAGATGTTGTTTTAGCCAGAATCTGGAAAGGCTAGTATCACCTATGAAAGCTGGAGATCAGCTCACTCTTTTCCTAAGGGTCATTGCAAGACTATACCTCCAAAATATTTTTATGTTCATAAGACTCAACATGTATACCATCTTCATGACTGTGTGTAGGGTTGCCAGGTCCCTCTTTGCCACTGGCGGGAGATTTTTTGGGCAAAGCCTAAGGAGGACGGGGTTTGGGGAGGGACTTCAATGCCATAGAGTCCAGTTGCCAGAGCGGCTATTTTCTCCAGGTCAACTTATCTCTATCAGCTGGAGATCAGTTGTAATAGCAAGAGATCTCCAGCTAGTACCTGGAGGTTGGCAACCCTAACTGGGGGTAACTGATGTGATCTGGCTGTCAGAAATACCGACCACGTGCTAGCCACTGCTACCTCATTAGGATGGGTTTCATCAGTGTGGTATGCACCTAACCACCAAAGACACCCTCACTAGAAAGTGCACGTGTCAGGAATTGTGTAGGGACAACCGTGGGCCAGCAACAATTGTGTCCTTCTGCCAGTTCTGGGTGGGGAAATACCTTGAGATTTTGAAGGTGGGGATGGGGAGGGCATTGTTTGGGGAGGGGAGGAACCTCAGCAGGGTACAATGACCTACAGTCCATCCACCAAAGCACCCATTTTCTCCAGGGGAACTGATCCCTTGTCGTCTGGAGATCAGTTGTACTAGTGGTAGGGTAGCCAACCTCCAGGTGATGGCTGGAGATGACTTGGGATTACAACTGATCTCCAGGCAACAGAGATCTGTTCGTCCAGAAAAAAGGGCCACTTTGAAAGGTGGACTCTAAGGCATTATACCCCATTGAAGTCCCCCCTCCCCAAGCCCTGCCTTCCCCAATTGCCATCCCCCACATGCCCAGGTATTTCCCTACCCAGAGCTGGTGACCCCAAATAGCAAGAGATCTCCAGGCCCCACCTGGAGGTTGGCAACCCTACTTCAAAATGACATAACTCGGTTTGAGTGGATTCAGACTCGACAGCACTGCCGATCAAAAGGAAGCACGGGGCAACAGCACATCCTATTTATTGCATAATACAGTCAGCATTCTGTTTTCCGTAGTGTTAACCAAGTATCTTTATTAATTTATTTTATTTTTAAAATAACACATAATGCTAATTTGTTGAGCCCAACACAATTCTAAAAAAGCACATGCAGGAGGAAAAACGGTGCAAGGAAGCAACCTCGAGGAAGCAAAATCAAAGTGGGAATCATGATGCCGAAATGGCAGGGAAAGTCATTCCATAATCCTACTAAGCGTCGGAAGGCCAGTGGGTTGCTTCTGGGTCTCCTATAGTCGAAAGAAGGGGAGAGTAGCAAGAGGATGGATCCGCGCGCTCGGAAAGGAGATAATATTTATGTGCTCTCTTCCTCGCTAAATATAGAAAGAGGAAGAGTGATCCGAGTCGCTTGCTACACTCCAAAGTAAAGGGAAACAGCGAGAACCGGGGTGTCGCTTAGCAAGAGAAATATAGTCCCATTACCTGCTATCCTTTTCATTGTGTTAACATCTCCTCTGAGGCATAATACACTTCATAACAGCTTGCCACAGCCTCGTCAGCGCAAGAGTTGCTTTTACAAATGCGCTTCATAACACGTTGAATCATACAATATTTAAGAAAATGGGCTCCACACCCCTCCATTGTTTCGCGGGAAACAAGGCATTAAGAGATGACACCGTCGAGGGATTCCTGGCTAAAAGCATCACAGTCAATCACCGGCGGAGTGACACAGGCAGGCTGCCGCAACAGGGCCATTAGAGGGTGGGAGCCCCCCTTAATTCTCCCCATTTAGTATTCCCTTGATAGGGGGACGGCACAATTCGACCCAAGGTTTGCTGTAAATCAGGGCTGTCTCAGGCATTAATCTCCCCAGAGGCATGCTTTTACTCGTAGGGAAGTGCGAGATTGTACCTCCTCCTAACAAGCAAGCGAATGACATGCAAGCTGTGTGTTTACAGGACATGCGGCTCACCTTGATCCCTTCCACTCCTTTCAAGAGGGAAACAGCACATGGAAACCAAGTGAACCGAATGTACAAGCACATAATTATCTCGCTCCCACGTTTGTCTGTCCTACACTTCCTCTGAAGAGCTCAGAGTAGCCGCTGTATTTCGCCATTCCTTTTGCTTTATCCTCACAACCATGCTGAGATATAAACTTGAGTGTCCACACTGAACCTGGAGAGCCAGGTTTGATTCCCAGCTTCTCCACATGAGCAGCGGACTCTAATTTGGTGAACCGGGTTGGTTTCCCCACTCCTCCACATGGAGCCTGTTGGGTGACCGTGGGCTACTCACAGTTCTCTCCGCACTCTCTCTGCCCCACCTACCTCACAAGGTGCCTGTTGTTGGGAGAGGAAGGGAAGGTGATTGTAAGCCGGTCCGAGACTCCTTCAAAGGTAGAGAAAATAGGGGTATAAAAACCAACTCGACCTCCTCCTTCTCCTCCTCTTCTTCTTCTTTAATCATGTACAAATTTAAGAGAGCCAATGTGGTATAGTGGTTAAGAGTGGTGGTATGGAGCGGTGGATTCTGATCTGGAGAAGCGGGTTTGATTCCCCACTCCTCCACATGAGCAGCGGAGGCTAATCTGGTGAACTGGATTTGTTTCCCTGCTCCTGCACATGAAGCTAGTTGTGAGACCTTGGCCAAGTTACAGCTCTGTTAGACCTCTCTCAGCCCAACCTACCTCCCAGGGTGTCTGTTGTGGGGAGGGGAAGGGGATTGTAAGCCGGTTTGAGTCTTAAGTGGTAGAGAAAGTCGACATATAAAAACCAACTCTTCTCCTTCTTCTCCTTCTAATCCACACCAATAACGTTCACATTTACAGTGCCTCTTCTGGACAATATGGAATGGACCACTTGGTTCAACAAAATTACAGCACATGTATGGAGCAGAATGAATAACATGCTTCAATTATTATCAGCATAAATGTCCCTTGAACAGTCAGGGTAATAATGACTCCAGAAGTCGGTCACACCCTAGTTCCTAAATGGACCTGTGCATTCCCTTGTACAGGACCTTTCAAGATACTGGTAGTCCTCCTCCCAACCCACATGTCTTCTCCACCCCCCTGCCAGAGTTTCCCATTTGTAAAAATAACAGAGGGTGCTCTCAAACTTCCCTCTTGAGCAGCTTTTAAATTTGTACATGAAAAGCCTCCTATAACAGCGGAGCGGATAAGATTGCTATTTCAGCTTTCCTTTCATTTTATTAATAGACTTGTTTCCATTTAAGGCGCTGTCATTAAAACCTAAATGGAATACGAATGAAAGGGGGGAAAACACATACACAGGAAGCAAGCAGCAACACATTCCCTTGGTTAACAATCTCATTTGAGCGCCAAGCAGCCCTCCGAGAATTCCATCAACTCGGTGCAATATTAATCAAGGGTAAACTAATACAGGATGCTTGTTGGGTCAAAAAAAAAAAAAACAGGAATGCATTTACACTGTAATTTCTCGTTTGTTCCAAAAGCCACGTGGAGAAATTGAATGTGAAAGTGATGCCACCAAATTCAATAACAATAAAGCTCTGATTTATCTATTTCTTCTGCAGCCTTAAACCCAATTCACCTGACACTCTAATTAATACTTTTCACACCAGAAAACTTGGCAGGCAACCGGCCCTGCTGCATTTTCCCAGGCACACTTGGTGGGATTTTAAAGCGAATAAAGGGTTGCTCTGATTGCGCTCGGGATAATACGGAGACTCAACTTCCCGCTAGGAATAAGAATGCTAAATACAAGATTATATATATAATTTAACTATCACAACAAAAATTGGGCAATGGCATGACTATGAATTTCTACAGCTCACTTGGAAAACTGTTGCTGCAGTGGTTTTCTGGCTTGGTCCCATGAGCCAATGCAAAATGAATCACTGGCAAGTCTTGATCTAATGAGCTGGAAAGCATGAAAGTGCCTTATACTGAATCAGAACCTTCATCCATCAAAGTCGGTATTGTCTACTCTGACTGGCAGCACTTCTCCAGTGTCTCAGGCAGAGGTCTTTCACATCACCCTGTCCTTTCCACTGAAGATGCCAGGGATTGAACCTGGGAGCTTCTGCATGCCAAGCAGATGCTCGGCCACATAGCCCCTCCCTGTGGGGAAGATGACAGATGATTTGTTCACAATTTAAAATGAAAAGTATTTTCAATAGCCTTTCGTCTGCAAAACTGATATACGATTGATTGTCTGTGCAATTCATACGGAGGCTGGCCACTTTTGAAAATGTTCACACTTCACTACATTGTTGAGGAGGAGGAGGAGAAGAAGAGTTGGTTTTTATACTCCACTTTACTTTATCTTTTCAAGGAGTCCCAAAGCAGCTTACAATCACCTTCCCTCCTCACAACAAACACATCACAACAGACACCTTGGGAGGTAGGTGGGGCTGAGAGAGCTCTGAGAGAGCTGTGACTGGCCCAAGGTCACCCAGATGGCTTCAGTGGAGGAGCAGGGAAAAGAACCTGGTTCACCAGATTAGGGTGGCAAAGAGGGACCCGGAAACCTTAAAGCACTGGCCCTTGCCAATTCATAAGACTGGCTTTGGAGGTAGGGTTGCCAACTTCCAAGTACTAGCTGGAGATCTCCTGCTATTACAACTGATCTCCAGCCGACAGAGATCAGTTCCCCTGGAGAAAATGGCCGCTTTGGCAGTTGGACTCTATGGCATTGAAGTCCCTCCCCTTCCCAAACCCTGCCCTCCTCAGGCTACGCCCCAAAACCTCCCGCCGGTGGCGAAGAGGGACCTGGCAACCCTATTTGGAGGTCTCCCCTCTAAGACGTAGAGCGGTGCACACTTTGCACAGCAACGGAGACCCTCAGAAGCCACGAGTTGTGCTGGATTGACAAGAAGCTGTCGCCATGGACGAGTCCTCTCTCGCCAGCCTGTGTTGTATTCCACCAGCTTCTGAGTCAGTCTCGCCCTGACAGACAGCTCTCTTCCTGGCTGTCACCAAAGCCTTTTGTGTGAACGACAGCCCTTTAGTCATTACATCCCAATTATTTACTGAATGCAAAGCAGAAACACGCGAATGGCACAAAGGCTGACTCATCTTGCCATCGTGCCATCCCATCAATTTGTTTTGCGCAGAAACCGGCGGTGGCAGCGGTGGCGGCAGCCGCCGCCTTGCAGCTTTAAGGCAGCAGACTAAATTTAGCAGAGACCATTAACGCTGCATCCTGAGGAGCTGAGGGGCTCACTCCGCACCGTAAAATACAGATGCACGGCAGCGTGGTGTAGTGGTTAAGAGTGGTGGTTTGGAGAAGTGGACTCTGATCTGGAGAACTGGGTTCGACCCCCCCCCCCACTCCTCCACATGAGCGGCAGAGGCTAATCTGGTGAACTGGATTTGTTTCCCCGCTCCTACACATGAAGCCAGCTGGGTGACCTTGGGCTAGTCACAGCTCTCTCAACCCCACCTACCTCACAGGGTGTTTCTTGTTGGGAGGGGAAGGGAAGGTATCAAATCAAATCAAATTTATTAATACGGTCGATTGACCAATCACGTGCCAATACATCAAAATTTCCAGACTCATTAGTTTTGCACCACAGAATCACAGACTGCCCGTACATATAAAGGTGTAAAATCAATAAACCTTTGGTTAAAATTATCATCTTAAGATTGATAAAACTGTAAAATATTCTAACAATAATTTTCTAATAAAGTTCTGCGTATTTTAATAGCAACAGAACAGAACTTGGCAGTTTGGAGCGTAAGCTGAGGCTCTTCTCCTAATCAGAGCTCCTTTGCCAAAAGCTCAGCTGACTCTTCAGGGAATTTACCAAGTAGGGGGAAATAAGCTTTGATCTAACTTCGTGGTAGAATGGTCAACATATCAGTGCATGTTCGATGGTTTCAATGTCCCCTGTCCCACACGGACAAAACCTCTCTGATTTAGGGATCTTCTTATATTTCCCTTCTAAAACAGCTGATGGTAGGGCCTGGCATCTGGCAAGGGTAAAGGCCTTCCTATAATTAATAGCCTCAAGATGAGAAAAATAAGCCGCAGGTGAGACTAAGTATCTAGACTTATCAGGTACTAGGAAAAATGGTGATTTTCCAAGGTTTGTCTGGCGTTTAATGTCTTCCACCCTTTGCTTCAAGAAACTTGAAGCTTGGTCTACGCCCATAACTAACAGGGTAGGTGGAGAAAGGCCCAGGCAGGCCATTTTATTAAGGACCGTCTTTAGCCATGTTGACTGGAACTTATCCAGTAGAAGCAGGGGCAGCAGTCCTTGAGGGATAAGATTTAATTTGAGCCAAAGAATAATGGAAGCAGTACAAACCCTTGCCTCCACCCTCGCCAGTCCTGTCTCCAGTCTAGCAGTCGCATTTGATATGCAACAAGGAGGGCTGCTCTCGAGAATTTAGATTGAATCCGCTCCAGTGGGACAAAAGTAGATGAAGGTGGCCCAAGTAAAGTCCCATATGTCAGTTGTGCCAGTGTTTTTACTTGGTAAAGCTTAAGAGCGGCTGGAAAATAATGCCCCTCTTTAGTTCTTAAAAATGTAATGATGTTTAAAGCAGATTTTTGTCCTTTCTCTGCTGCGTAATCGCTGTAAGCTTTTCTAGAACCAGAGGCTTGTAAGACTACTCCTAAGAATTTAAACTTGAGTACCTGATCTATTTTGTGTCCATCAATGCTCCACGGTCATATTTTAGGGTGCTTGCCAAAGGCCATAACTTTTGTCTTTGAGAAATTAATGAGGGAAAGGGAAGGTGATTGTAAGCTGGTTTGATTCTTCCTTAAGAGAAAGTCGGCATATGAAAACCAACTCTTCTTCTTCTGCCTCTCCCACTACTGGGCCTTTCCCCGCCCTTTCCCTTTTTAAATACTTACTTTACACACGCACAACATCCTTCTGCTTCTGCCTCTGTTAGTGTGGGGCGACCGAGAGATGCGCGGGTGTGGGTGATTAGCTCAGCAGCGGCTTGAAAGAGGGAATGATGAATCGGCAGATGGAGGAATCTGTTGCTTTCTTTCTTAGCGAGGGCTTTTGATAACCACCTCGCATATTATCCACCTGCTATTGTAAATGCACATTGTGGAACTTGGCCAGCCGGCGGGGCCCGTCCAATCTACCCAGGAAGGTAATTGCTTCCATCATCAAAAAACCATAATCTATGTAAATGTATGGACAAATTAGGCATGCTCCTTGGGCTCCTGACAAGCGACCAATGAGGCTTTTGGCGCATCTGCTTTAGAGGCGCACTAACAATAACATTCTTTTTTCCCCCCTCCCTGCAGCTGCGATAGGTCAGCCAAGGAGTTTGGGATTCATTATCTGAAGAGGGTCTATTGTGCCACCCTTTGCTCAGCTGATTGATGGTCACAGAAGTTAAGGCCGGAGGACAGGATGAATTTTATGGGCTATAGAATTCAACATGCTCTAGGGACGAAATTGCAGGCTCTTATCTGCCTCTTTCCTCACCACTGGGCCAGAGGGAACTTGGAGAGATAGAGAAGGACACAGGTTTGCACTGAGTGCAGAAACAGGAATGTGATTCGTACAGTTCCCAAGGTGCAAGGGGCTTCCATTTGAAGCCAAGCAGGCTTTGCAGTGGCCAATAATTTTTGGGGAGACAGTCTGGGGAGTCGATATAGGTCAATACAAGCTCTTTGGAGAAAGGGCAGAGAGCCACTGTAGAGTTCAGTGCTGCACTAGGATGAGGATTAGAATTGTCAGTTCTGGGTAGGGAAATTCCTGGAGATTAGGGGATGGAGTTTAGGGACAATGGAGTTTTGGGAGGGAAGGAACCTCAGTGCTGTAGAGGAGGAACCTCAGTAGCCTTATTGTCCACCCTCCAAAGCAGCTATTTTTTGTTGTAATGCAGGGAGGTCTCCAGGCCCCATTTGGAGGTTGGCAACCCTGTCTGGGAAACCTGGGTTCAAATCACCATTCTTCCATAAAGCTTGCTGGGTGACCTAGTCATCTTCTCTCAGCATAATCTATCCTGGGGAGGGCCAACCCCAGGTTCAGTGTGGTGTAGTGATGCCGTGGCTAAGAGTGGTGGTTTGGAGTGGTTAACTGGGTTTGATTCCCCACTCATAGAATCATAGAATCATAGAGTTGGAAGGGACCACCAGGGTCATCTAGTCCAACAACTACCTCCCCCCTCCACATCCCCAGTGACCCCAACCCTCGCCCCGCAATGCAGGTTCCCACAATCAAAGCACTCCCAACAGATGGCCATCCATCTTCCACATGAGCGGCGGATGTCAATCTGGTGAACTGGATTTGTTTCCCCACTCTTCCCATCTATAGCACATAGACTTTCATTCAGTACAACACACCAGAAACAGAATAGCCTTTAAAAAATACCATACTAGTGTGCCTTTAATCACCCCCACCCCCCACACAGTGATTATAACTATGTCATCTACCAAATGCAGATAGCGGCCTTGGTGAATACAGATCTGAAGACAGGAGCTTTGACTCTCAAAAGCTGAAACCCTGGAAATCTCGTTGGTCTTTAAGGTGCTACTGGATCCAAATCCTGCTCTTCTACTGCAGACCAACACGGCCACCCACCTGGACTTATCTCCCTTTTCAAAGCCACACTCGGCACTGGCTTGCAGATTTCCTCAAGGCCTGCCTAGTTTCCACAGGTACCCTGCAACTATCCTTGCTCCTTGAGACTGCAACCTGCCCTTGTCTTCCTCCTCCTCCTCCTTTTGGTTACTTCAGATGACTGATAAATGAGCTGTCGGGTGCCTGAAAAACATAATTTCCTGCCCAGGACACGAGGCTGTGCCCATCCAGTGAAGCTGTCACTGCCAGGAAGCAGGACCAGAACCCTACCGAAGGTCTGACACAAATCCGTCTCTAACAACTGACCTTCTCCTATATTCTCCTACTCATCGGGAGATTAGCTCGGTAGTAGGTAAAGAGTGAGATTCGGCCATTTCTACCGAGGATCTCAAATGCCTCTCGCTGGCAGAAGAAGGACAGGCCTGTCAGAGATGTCACCATCTCGGTACTAATTAGAGAGCTGAGCACAAAAGGCAGCGAGACGGACAAGCGCCCTTCTGTGTCCCTGAGACCCGGGAGAGCCACTGCCAGTCTGAGTAGACAATACTGATCCTGATGGATCTTGATGGACCAATGGTCTGATTCAATATAAGCATGTTTTAATGTTTTGTGTGATAGATTGTGATGGCCTTTGGCCACAAACAATAAACTTTCTCAACTCAGTATAAGGCATGTGTGTCTTTATAAAAACTCACAGACCCTGACATAACCCACCTGCACTTAAAAAGCAAAAGAGAGAGAAAGAGAGAGAGAGAGAGAGAGAGAGAGAGAGAGAGAGAGAGAGAGAGAGCGCAGTGGACTCTGATCAGCAGAACCGGGTTTGATTCCCCACTCCTCCACATGAGCGGCGGAGTCTAATCTGGTGAACGCCTGCACACGAAGCCAGCTGGGTGACCTTGGGCTAGTCCCAGCTCTCTTAGAACTCTCTCAGCCCCACTTACCTCACAGGGTGTTTGTTGTGGGGAGGGGAAGGGGATTGTAAGCCGGTTTGAGTCTCCCTTAAGTGGTAGAGAAAGTTGGCATATAAAAACCAACTCTTCTTCATCATCTCAGCATCTGCAAAGCACATAAACCAACTGTCCTAAAACAAACTTGTCTCGAAGTCCTTTCGCTTCTTCACACGCACAGAAGAAGGGGGCGCAGAGAACATATTGCTAGTTTACTCCCCGCTACGCCCAATGCATCAGCCTGTTTGTTTGGTGCTCCAGTTTTATTGAAGTCACCTTCAATAATAATGCAGCTGAACTTAAAGGGGGGTGGGGAGCAAAGCCCCAACAGCGGCAATAAGCTGTTGGTCTTTCATGACCAATCCTCTATTAGGACTTTCTGTGGTGGGGCGGGGGGAGAGAACACAGCAGTGGGGAAATCCAGAGGAGAAGCGCCGAAATTAATTGTCAGTTAGAGGAACCGCACTGGGCTGAAGCGCTCCGAGAATACAGCCCCCAAAACTTTATTTCCCCCCTCTTTTATTTTTTAAAGCCAGCGTTTGTCTCTGGCAGAGGAGCTAAAACAACAGCATCATTATTTCTGGAAGAGGCTCCAGCCAGACATTCCATTTGAAAACTGTCATTTTGCAAATGTTTAATTACTTCTCAAATACGAATGATGGCCATGGCTGTACCATCTGTCTTGTTAGGGAACATCAACCTCAAGCCGGTTGAGTCCATCAAGAACGGTGTACGGGGGAGAATTCAAAAGGCTTTCATCACCTAAGGGTTTCTTTCTTTTTTTTAAAGTATCCTTTCAGTTCATTATTTCAAACTACTCACTATGGAGAAATTCCTTATTAGGTCTTGCTGGGGAGGGAAGAAGGATCGGCTTGCGTTCTGATCTGCTTTTTCTCTTCATTGTTTGGCCTTTCAGGCGTTTCAGTCAGGTTTCATCCAAGTTTTCCTGCTCTGTTAAAAGATTTGTTTCCTCTAGCACCAAAGCGGTTTACAGAAGCTAGGATTCTGCTTCCAACCAGGAGGGAACCAGGGTGTCAAAAGACCCCTCGATGGCCCATCCTTTTCAGGTTTAAAGAAATGGACCGTGGAAGCTAATGCTGCATCTTCCACACTTCTCATTTGTTTTGAAAATTTTACCTAACCAAAGGGCTATTCAGACATTATGATCATGCATAGCGGGAGGATGACAACTGCACAGAGATCCTCCTCATGTGTGCGGTTGCCATTTCTCCAAAAAGGAGCAATACATGAAATTTAAGCTTTGGTACATGTGCACTAGAACCCTGAAAAATTACAGGTCATTTACGCAGGGGAAGTTCATGTTTGGTTTCCAGGAGTACTTTGTGATTAATTATGCATCCCCAGTGAATAACGGAGCTTCTGAGTCCCTCCCCCTGAAAATGCAGCCTTGTTTCAGTTTACATGAAGGGGGTGGGTCAGCTCTTAAACGGACTGCTCCCTGCCTGTGCTTGTGCAAAGGGTATTCCTCCCCACCTTTCTTACAGCTCCCTGCCAGGAACTGCCTGCCAGCCTTTGCAGCCTCTCTTCGGTTGGTGTCTTCCTGCACATTTCATGAAGGTTTCACTCCCTCTTTTGTGCTTTGCTTTGAGGGAAGGGGTGGGAGGGACCGACATGTGGGAGGTCGAAGCCAGAATGGGGGTGGGGAAAGAAACCCGAAGTTAGAACTATGCATGGAAATGGCAGGGATTTGCCTCGCTCTTGCCTCAAAGCAGAATTTAAATTCGTTATAAAACAGCATCCTTGAACTGCCGGGAAAGAACGAGGCGGGAGCGAAGTGACTTCTAAAGGTTGGTAAAATCATGAATAATGCAAAGGAAGCTTTGAAGCAGTCCAGCAGGGATCTCGAGCTAAATACCCCTGCATAAATGGCCACAGTTTGGTTCAGTGCATACATACGTTTCATCTGCATGGGCAAAATCCTCAGACTGCCACCTTCAGACATTATGTATCAGGAAGACTGCAGGTAATGCATGCTTCTGATATGTATAAATGACAGGCTTCCAGTGCACATAATAATAACATCTGAAGAGCATTCTACACACAGGATAATCAGCTCCCTCTGAATATCTGTATATGGTAACACCTGTGAAGTCCTAATCCCCCCCCCTTTTTTTTACCAAGGGTTCTATAGAGGGAGTTAGGAGAACAATATGTACAATTTGGGAATGGGGACTGAAATGAATTGGGTTTGGCAGTATCATTTCTACTGCAAAGCAGGATTTATCACGAAAAAATGCAGTGTTGCAACAGTCTGTCTGATTCTTTAATGGGGGGAAATCACTACTTTTTTTACACATAAAGTGTTCATCAATTTTAAACTTAGAAGAGGAGAAGAACTCTACTGGAACCACTGAAGCCAATATCCTGCTTCCTAACGTAGTTTGGAAAGCCTACAAGAGGAAAATAGAGTCCTAACTCT
Organism: Euleptes europaea; assembly: GCF_029931775.1. Lineage (NCBI taxonomy): Eukaryota > Metazoa > Chordata > Lepidosauria > Squamata > Sphaerodactylidae > Euleptes > Euleptes europaea. The sequence continues at coordinate 10,327,140 of NC_079325.1, read as the reverse complement.
TTTCTTGTTGTTGCCACAGGCAGCTGGTACTCAGATATACTACCCATGATCATGGAAGTTCCTTTTAACCCGCAATTAACTTATCCTCCATGCATTTGTCTAACCCCTCCCCCTTTCAAGCCATGTAAGCTACTAATCATCAGTATGTCTTGTAGTAGGAAACTCAAGTGAATTAGGTTTTATGTTTCAGACACCATGCCGGAGGTGTGAAATAACGCAGCCAGATGTGCTAGTGGACAAGTCTCCTGTACTTTTAAAAATTGTATAGGTGATAGCTGATACGGTGACTATTGCAACAGCAGTGATCGTGAAATATTTTCTCCAGGGGAACTGATCTCTGTCACCTGGAGATCAGTTGTAATACTGGGAGATCCCCAGCCACCACCTGGAGGTTGGCAACCCAAATCCCTTCCTTAAAATAGCCCCACCCACATTCTTGGTGGGTGTCAAGAGGAAGAAGACGAAGATGAAGAAGAAGAAGAAGAAGAGTTGGTTTTCATATGCCGACTTTCTCTACCACTTAAGGGAGAATCAAACTGGCTTACAATCACCTTCCCTTCCTCTCCCCACAAATACACCCTGTGAGGTAGGTGGGGCTGAGTGAGCTCTAAGAGAGCTGTGACTAGCCCAAGGTCACCCAGCTGGCTTCGTGTGGAGGAGTGGGGAATCAAACCCGGTTCTCCAGATTAGAGATGTACTGGTGGGCACTGTGGTGCCCACAGGTTCCATGTTGGGGAACCCTGCACTATATCATAAGCTTCCAACCCTACCCTGGACCACTACATGGCCAGTAAGCAACATTGTGTATTTGCATTTTGGGATCCCATTTAGTTTTCTAGAGAACTGAAAGATCAGTCTAAAAAAAATTAAGCGTTTTAACAAAGTGTTCCTTGTTGACAGCGAAGATTATCTCGTTTGATAAAATCAATTTGGATGACAGCAAAATCCAGGAGCGTAGTCAGAGTTGATTTTATCAAGATAACAGATTAACTGCATCTGACAAACAGAGTTCGGTCAACAAAATGATTTTTGTCAAATTTCTCAGCCAGGCAAGTGGCAGGTTGTGCCACCGTCATGTATATTCATTCGACTAGGTTTCAGTCAGTGTTGGTTTCCCTCCACCACCCTGTTCTTTTTACAGTCCTTGCCTTTGAACTGGATAATCTAAGGGAGAGGAAGGTCTTTTTTTCCCCCACGGGAAACAAAATGTTATCAAAAAGCACTGCAATGAAATAATGAACACAATCCGTTAAGCAAGGTTCGTAAACAACTTTAAGGCAGAATCAGCTAAATGCGGCCATCTGCAAATTTGGCCGGAGACAGATGATGAGTTTATTTGTTGAGCTGAAGGTAGCACAACACAAGCCTTCCTGCAGTACATTGGAAGGATGGTTTGAAATGTCTCGTCTCTGTTGTTTTGACTCCCAAATCCCCATTTCGATTTTGCTTCTTTCTTGTGCAAACCAAACCTACGATCCTTTATTTAGGCCCCTTTGCTCTTTTCTCACACCAGATTCTTCCTATAAAATGCACAATTTTTAAAAAACTTTATTTGTGCATTGAGAAAAGAGTGTTATACGTCACAGGCATCTTGAACATTTAAGGATCACTTTATACATTACAAAGTCGTTGTTCTTGTTGGGAAATGACATGAGGACCCTGAATCAGACATTCAGTGGGAGTGTTGTGCCTCCCAGACTTCACATGAGCCCCTTTCTCCTTGCGGCCAGGTTGTACAGTAGGGTTGCCAGCCCTTTAAACAACGGAGGGCAAAAAATAAAATTTAAAAGTGATCATCGGCTGACAGCACAGCATCATTTTTGGGAAACCCCAAAAGTGATGTCATGCATATCTAGGAATTGGCCAAAACTCTTTAGTTCCTAGAGAGGATTGATGTCATTTCCTAGTAGGGTTGCCAGGTCCCTCTTTGCCACCAGCGGGAGGTTTTTGGGGCAGAGCCTGAGGAAGGTGGGGTTTGTGGAAGGGAGGGACTTCAATGCCATAGAGTCCGATTGCCAAAGCAGCCATTTTCTCCAGGTGAATTGATATCTATTGGCTGGAGATCAGTTGTAAAAGCAGGAGATCTCCAGCTAGTACCTGGAGGTTAGCAACCCTATATCCCGGATTTCCTGAATGTGACATCATGCCATTAGCGACAACTATGCTCCCCTCAATCTCCTGCTGTTTGCTTAGCCAGGCCTGGCAACTCTATAGGCAAAAATGGATTCTGTTTTCCCCTCTACACTGTTTTCTTTCTTTTTTTTAACTTCCTCAAGTATCTACAATTGGCCCTGTTTGAGAAATCACTTGCAGTTAGGGTTGCCAACCTCCAGGTAGTACAACTGACAATAAACCTGTGCTCTAACAGTATCGACTATCAAAAATATGTTAGCATGTAGGCTCGTTCAATAACATCAACCAATTACTGTGTATTCAATTTTATATTTTTCTTAAACAGAATCAGTCACAACAAATATTCTATTGCCTGACTATCCAACTAAACCTAAATGTATTGTGACATCAAAATTGATACAGCTCAAGATTGATACAAACGTTCTAAAGGATTGATACAAACGTTACAAAATAGTAGAAATGAGTTCTGCATGCAAATGCAGCAAAAATGAAAGTCCATTAAGAAATGAAACCAAGGACATCATCCTATAAAGTAAATATCTCCCAAGCTGGAGAAAATTATTCAGTGCGAATCAGCGGTTGCCCATATGGTCCAAGATATGGGAAGGGAACCTCCTGGGCTGGAGATGGCAAGGAGATTCACCTGGATTCCATTGGACTCTATGGCATTGAAGTCCCTCCCCTCCCCAAACCCTGCCCTCCTCAGGCTCCGCCCCCAAAGCCTCCCGCCAGTGGTGAAGAGGGACCGGGCAACTCTACTTGCAGTAAAGTTTTGTGGCAGAAACAATAGAGGCCTTGGAGTCCGTTCAAGGCAGACAAAGCAGTATGGAGGGGAAGACACCAGCAGTTTTTGCCTCTGCACTCCACATCACAAGGAGAAAAAAACCCACGTGAATGTAAAAGGCACACAATTCCTATTGAATATCCCACAAATATAAAACATTTGGTTGCGCAGGAGGCGGCTGGGCAAAAAGAATTTCTGAACCAAACAATATCTGATAGAACAGGTGATCTTTCAATCACAGCTTCACACATGGGAAGCAAAGTGTGGAACTAATAAAAGGCCATTCATTTCACACAATGACTTTTGAATGCGCTTCTATGCCACAGTTACTAACTGTTTTATACACCTGAACTATCACAGGCTCACAGCCACCAAAGCATGGAAAGCACATGTTCAAATGGGCCGCTTCTGTTCAACAATGTGCTGGCCATTAATAGAGCATCTTTTTCTTCAGCGGAAAGAAAACCAAGGCTTAAATGCACGCCAGCAGGGAAGTGCATTGTTAAATCAAGTCCCAGCCATTAGAGTGGGATTTTAAGGGCGATTCCATGGTCAGAGAAGGTTTAACTTTGTGATGCATCTGAGTCTCTCCAATGACATAAAGCTTCCTGGGCTTATTTCAGAACAACTTCCTCTCCTTCTGCGGTGGGATGACTCCCACTGCCCAGGAAGTAAGGCTGCCAACCTCCAGGTGGTGGGGGAAAAAAGGCACCACTGTACCAATATCAAAAGATAAGGAACTTCGTACAGGAGCGAAACATACAACAAGGTGCAAAAGTACAAACTTTATGTGCTACAAAGATTCCTATTAGTTACAAGGTGTCTAAACATACATGACACCAACCATAAAGACAAACGTAGTGGCTATATACAACAATAAATATTTACAAAATCATGGAAGAAAGTAACTCTCTTGTAAGAATGTCTTTTTCTAATTATATAGCCTCCAAACGTGAGGAATCCTAAAGAGGAGAAGAGCCTTGACGGTGAGGAGACGATCGTTTCGAGTTCCAAAGCACAACTCTTCATCAGTCCTTCCTGTATATTATACAAAAATTGCACATTCTATATTCGTTCATGCTGTTACAAATTCCAAAGACAATACCAATAAAAATTATACTCACACAAAATCTCTTGTACAATCGTATATACAAATCCTGTTCCAGGTAAAGTATCAAGTAGCCAAGTTTGATTCACCTCCCCAGCGGGGTAAAAGTCAACAACGTCCCAAGCAGGGTAAGGCTTAAAGTGTAGCGTTCATAAAGGTCTAACACATAGCTAACTAAATATCCAGCTGGTGAGGACCATACAAGATTAAATCAAAGCACCTGTAAAGCAGCGTCAGCAGCTAGCTAGCAAGGATCAACTCCACTTAAAGGGACATGGACATTTTATTATAAGAAACAGGAGTAGTCGTTTTCCAAGCTCAAACCGTGAGGTGTGATGGTATTCAGAATATGGCTGGAGGTGGTGTCTGGAGATCTCCCACTATTACGTCTGATCTCCAGGTAGGGTTGCCAACCTCCAGGTGGTGGCTGGAGATCTCCCGGAATTACAACTGGTCTCTAGACGACAGATCAGTTCCCCTGGAGAAAATGGATGCTTTGGTAGGTGGACTCTATGGTATTCTACCGCATTGATAGGGTTGCCAGGTCCCTCTTCACCACTGGCGGGAGGTTTTTGGGGTGGAGCTTGAGGAGGGTGGGGTTTGGCGAGGGGAGGGACTTCAATGCCATAGAGTCCAATGGCCAAAGCAGCCATTTTCTCCAGGTGAACTGATCTCTATCGGCTGGAGATCAGTGGTAATAGCAGGAAATCTCCAGCTAGTACCTGGAGGTTGGCAACCCTACCCACTGAAGTCCCTCTTCTCCTCAAACCCCTCTCTCCTCAGGCTTTAGCAGCCTTCCATATGTTCTTGGAACTGCTGTCCTAGAGCCATAGGCCAGAAACCCTGACCCAGCCTGTTGCAACAGCCCACGCCTACCCAGCACAGTCCCATCTATACCTTCTAGGAAAGCAACCCTGGATCCAACCCTTCCAAAGTCTCCCCATTCTTCACGTGCACGGGCCGTTTGGGTGCTGTTGGCAAGAAGGGATTATTAAATACTGGTTCTACTGTAAGCATGACCGTGGGAGAATGCTTATGGAAAAAAATCCCCCCCACTATACGCTACTCACAAGCTCAGTATCTTTGTAAAGCTCACGGTGAAGAAGAAAGAGGGCCATCTAAACTGCAAGAAGCACAGCAGGTCTTCTCCTGCAGTGAGAGCCCAGCTCACCGCTAGTCTAGTGCCACAATTTGCATAATACAGCAGGGAGCTGAATGCTGGGGCAACAATCAGTCCTGTCCCTTCTTTTGTGTCCGGTTGCCCTCCTTTTTGCTTTAAAGGTCCATTCATATTGTTATCGGTGCGTTATTGTTATTTTTATCATATTGTTATCCTTCATTGTATGTTTGTAAAGTGATGTCAAGTTGCACCCAACTTATGGCAACCCCAGCAAGGGGCTTTCAAGGCAAGTGAGAAACAGGTGATTGGCCATTGCCTTCCTTTGCAGAGTCTTCCTTGGTGGTCTCCCTTCCAAGGACCAACCCTGCTTAGCCTCTGAGATCTGAAGAGATTGGGCTATACCATGCCACCTTTGCTCTCATTGCTTCACTTTACAGATAAAAAAATAATAATCTTAAATATTTAAAAGATAGTTGAAAAACTGCTCGGGGGAGGGGGGTTGATGACATCACAGGTACCAGCCAACAGGGAAGCTCCACAGACAGATCTTCACTTAAGCACTACCATTCAAACAATGCACATATGTTAATGTATGTATATTAGATGTTCATGACCCATGCTTCCAGCCACTTAGAACTCTCAAGGAGGCCTATGTCAAAGCAAAATGAGGCTTGTAGATCACTGGTAGATTCTGCTTTGTATGCAGAAGATTGCAGGCTCTGTCTTGGGGATCTCCAGGTTGTAAAAAAAGGATCATATAATAAATAGGTGCTGTCAGTCAAAGAAGACATTATCGACCTTGACATAGGTCTGACTGAGGACAAAGTAGCTTCATGTGAACAAATTTTATAAAAAAAAACAACCCCTTAACAACAGCCTCAAAATGAATTAATCAACCAACCGCTAAAATATCAGCCCAGCAAAAGTAATAAGATCTACAAAATTCTAAACCAAATATTCAAATTTTTAGAATAGGCATCACAAACGTGAGTAGTAGCAGTCTTCTTTTACAGTAACCTATTAAAACCAGCAGTTCTAATAACACATAATGAAAAACATAAGGTTTGAGAGAGAGGACAGAAACATGTGCATGACACAACAGACAACCTTCTAAAACCTTAACAAAATACCTTGGAAAGCAAACACATTTTAACCTGGTGCTGAAAACTCAGAAGACAGATGGCTAAGGGGAGAGCATTTTTAAAAGCTCACCTTAGAACACTAGAAGAACATCTGTTCGCAGAGCAGCAAAACCACTCCCACAACAGCAGGTTTCCACACAACCTAATAAAACCAACGTGTGTATATTGGCCAGGGTGTTTCTTGTTTAGAGACCATGCAAGTATTCCATCTCTTTAGCCAGATGATTTAACTCTCACTACTAGAGTTCTTTCTTCCAGCTGGAGGAAACTCTCCAGATCCTGGTAACTCTTGGACATGGGCAGCCCATTCCTAAGGTAAAGGGCTGCGCTGGTGTCTCGAGGCAGGATGATTCAGCCACACACACACACACACATACACACACACACACACACACACACACCCCAATGAAGGAAAAAATTCTGCCCTTACCTGTAAAACCTGCGGAACTGCTCCATTGGGTTCCATGGGGATACACCACCTAAAAAGGTGGAGTATCTGGAAGTAAGGGCAAAGGGGGCTTTACTGGCCCAAAAGGGCTTAGGAGGCTGCCTAAAGATGGCTCCTTCCCTGGACCAGCCCAGGAATGCCCCCCGGGAGGATGGCGCATGGAAGTGTGCCGTCAGGACACTGGTGCAAGGCTGTGCCAGCATCCCTGGGCCTTACTGCCATGGCAGCCCAGGAGGATGGTGGGCATGCCCCAATGCCAGCGTCCATGTCATTCTGGGCGGTGTAAGTGGCTCGGGTGCCAGCACAGGGGGGCCAGACCCCAGCACAGGCCCCTGTGCTCCTCCTAAGCCCGATCGGCCCTGAACCTCAGGAATGAGTCCCAAAGGTATCTACCTCCATCTGAGATGCATTCTGCTCTGTGCCCAAATGGTTACCCATCTTCCCATACACTTGGTGGTGAGTCTTTCAGAGATTCTTCTCACTGCCTTTAACTGGTTTGTATGGATTGGATGCATATTTGAAAGAGTCGGCCTACAATGGGATCAGGTCCTAAGATTCAACATCACAACGACTATGGTTTTTGAAGTATGATATCCAACAGCAGCAGATTTGGGAGCAGCTTTGCATTCGCAGAACTGGTGTTGTGGTTTGCTACCCAAAAGACAGCACACCCTAGGGATGCCATTCTCCTGGTGGGGACAGGAGATCTCCCGGAATTACAACTCATCTCCAGATGATAAAGACCACTTTCCCTGGGAAAAAAATGGCTGCGTTGGAGGCTGTACCCCTCTGAGGCCCCTCCCCTCCCATATCCCTCCCCTCCCAAGGCCCCACCCTCAAATCTCCAGGAATTTTCCGACCCAGAGATGGCAACCCTACCACACTCCTCTCTCTTCCAGTTTTATTCCATACAACGCTTATAATTGAGGTCATATATAATTCCAGTTCATCACCATCTTTACGGGTGCATGATCTACATTACAAATTCATATCAATTTAAGCTCTGCGGTGTCCAGGAAATTGTGTTCAAGAAACTAAGAATACTCTGCTAGAGATCCCCGGTGTTCCCCTCACAGGACTCCACTTCCCTGGGAAGAAGAAATAACCATTAAATTAATTTAAGCCTATAATACGAACACTCCTGAAGGAGAACGTACAATCGACAGCGATGGACTTGAGTTATATGAACTGAATGCATGCTTTCATAAGGCATGCACAGCTATGACCTAACCATTTTTGATAAAACGGCTTACAAGCTTTATTGCACTCGAGTGCAAAAGGAGCTTTGGATCAGAGATCGTGCCATCTGGGATCACGCTGAGTCAGTGAACCTGACAGTTAACCTGGCCTGTCAGACGTCACTTTGGGGCATCGGAGGGCAAAATCCGTTTGGAAGAGCCATTTGAACATTTTTTTCCCTCTCCTCTTTTTTCTCATCTAGGTCACCATGACATGACAACCCAGAGACCCCCTTTTGTGCCAGATTTTCTCGTTAAACGAGCGCGCGCCATAAAAATGAAAATAATGGTGTTGCACCTACTGTGTAACCACCTGTCAGTAAATTTATGAACAATTAAGGAAGTGAAAGTGCTTTCCAGGGAGTGATTTGCATGTGCTATAAAATGTTCATTTTGTTTGAAAATATAATGGGGAAAAAACAACTTTCGCATTCCCCACCCCTTCCTCTTTTTTTTCCAATTTAATTTAGCCTTTGTAGTAATTAATCAGCTAGGTTGGGGTTTTCCCCCTTCTCCTTCTCTAAATTTATGACACCCTCCACACACAACAGATAAACAATATTCCACGGAGGCCGTTTGCCTCCCAACAAAAATGCGACTGACTGCTTGGGATGCCGCACCGAGGAGCGAGATGCGTCACAATGCCTGCCAGTGCTTCAAAGGTACGGCAAAGGCCCTTCTGTCGCCAACCGAGAGCCTCTGGCGCTCTGTGCTTCATTGCCAGCCCAAGGACTTCTCTGTATCCTTTTGCCGCATTCTAACAAGAGGAGGGGCTACAGTTTAGTGGCGGAGCAGAACGTGCCTTGCACAAAGAAGAGCGGAACTCCCTGCCCCATGATGTGATGACGGCAGCCAACTTGGAAGGCCTTAAGAGGGGAGTGGGCATGTTCATGGAGGAGAGGGCTATCCATAGCTACTAGTAAAAATGAATACTAGTCATGGTGCAAAATGGACCATGTGCTTTAGCCAGTATAAGACTGTTCTTATATATTTTGCATGGGTTGCACAAATAATGGAATGTAGCATGGGATTGTGACTATTCTAGCTCCCAGGGTAGAAAGACGGCATTTCCTATCTCTAATCTGTACAAGAAAAGCCTCTCTCAACTTCGTTTTTGCAATACAGTCATCGAGGGGGAAAAAAAATTATCAGACTGCAGCCAGAGGGATGGGAGAAACTCTAGTCAACATAATAGTGTGTGACATTTAGTTGGTCCTGATACTGGTTAAATGTTACTGTAGCTGTTTAGGTATATATGTTTTTTTCTAATGGGCCAACGTAACTGCATGAGATTTTTATCTGTAGGAAGAGAAAAAACACACACACTATGCCCTACAGATGGAGCCGGAGATTCTGTGAATACTAAGTGATACAACCTGCCTGTATCTTGGGTGACACATTTTCCATTTTGGAATCAAATACTGATCAGCTTCACAACTTAGGTTAGCTACAACTAGAGTTTCCTTCTCCAAGACTATGGGGGGACAACATTCTGGGGCTCCGGCCATCCACAGCAAGATGCTGTTGGTGCGTGGCCATACATTCGGAGACTCGTTTATATACAGGATGGGAAGTGTGATCTTAGCACAATCGTTCTCTCTCAGCCTAATATACCTTACAGGGTTGTTGTGAAAATAAAAGTACAGGAAGACCATTGGCACTGCACTGAACTCCTTGGGGGATGGATGTAATTTATATGTGACCATGTGATTTGTTTTCCTGTGAGAATTTGGTTGGGTTTGGGTAGGGCTGCCAACTTTTTTGGGGGGCGGGGGGAGTTTTAGAGTGAAAAAAAAACATGGTTTTGTTTCAAAGTGAAAAATAATTGTTTATTATGTTTTCTCAGGTGGAGGTGGAAATATCACTAAGCCAAATGTTGCCCCAACTAGGGTTTTCACATGCCAGGTGGGGCCTGGAGTTAGGGTTGCCAACCTCCAGGTACTAGCTGGAGATCGCCTGCTATTACAGCTGATCTCCAGCCGATAGAGATCAGTTCCCCTGGAGAAAATGGCCGCTTTGGCAATTGGACTCTATGGCATCAAAGTCCTTCCCCTCCCCAAACCCCTCCCTCCTAAGTCTCCTCCCCAAAAATCTCTCACCGATGGCGACCCTATCTGGAGTTCTCCCAGAATTGGACCAGGGAGAGCCTACAGCCTGGTGGAAAGGCATACATTATATACTACTAAGGAGGCAGTTTCTCTGCACTTGTAAATTTTACCACTTGAAGAGTCATCTGGACTCTTATTTGGATAACCGGGTTTGATTCCCCACTCCTCCACATGAGCAGAGGACGCTAATCTGGTGAACTGGGTTGGTTTCCCCACTCCTCCATATGCAGCCTGCTGGATGACATTGGGCTAGTCACAGTTCTCTCCGAACTCTCTCAGCCTCACCTACCTGACATGGTGTCTGTTGTGGGGAGAGGAAGGGAAGGAGATTTGTAAGCCAGTTTGATTCTCCTTAAAAGGTAGAGAAAAATCGGCTTATAAAAAAACTAACTCTTCTACTCTTCTTCTTCTGCAGGAAACAGAACTCTTCCCATTCAGGCAATCCTTATTGGGGGGGGGGGGATGAGCTTCCGAGAGTCAAATTTCCCTTCATCAGATAGAATTAGGAATCCTGATTGTCTCCATTCATACTTATATCTGATGAGGGAAGCTTTGACTCTCAAAAGCTGATCCCCTGAAAATCTCTATGGTCTCTAAGATGCTACTGGACTAGGGTGGCCAGGTCCCTCTTCGCCACCAGCGGGAGGTTTTTTGGGGTGGAGTCTGAGGTGCGTAGGGTTTGGCGAGGGGAGGGACTTCAATGCCATAGAGTCCAATTGCCAAAGCGGCCATTTCCTCCAGGTGAACTGATCTCTATCGGCTGGAGATCAGTTGTAATAGCGTAAGATCTCCAGCTAGTACCTGGAGGTTGGCAACCCTATACTGGACTCAAGTCTAACTGTTCTATGCCAGACCAATATGGCTATCCTCTGAATTTTTTTTAAATAATTTTTTAAATAGATTTTTTGAGGGGGAAGCTCCTCCTCCCCACGTTTGCTTAACAAACCTCTCCAATTTTGTCACCGCGCTAATTTGGATACAAGCTGATCCGGCGAGTGCAGATCCGGGATTTGAAACCAGTCTCATCCCCGGCCTCTTTCTCCGTCACAGGAGGCAATTTTCTGAAGATCATTTCCTTTGAAAGGCCCCTGTGTTGCTTCCCCGGGCTGCTTTTTAATGGTGCCAACTTTAATGATTTTTCACTGTTTATTTTTAATTCTCCTCCTCCCCCCCCCCCCATTTGAGTTTTGCGCAGCAGCCGGAGTGCGGTTTAATAAAACATTCTGGATTGAGAGCGCCCCTGTTCCCCTCCCTCTACCACCTGAACAGACGTTTAAGGAGAAGCCAATTTTAAAACGTTATTTTTGAAGCAACTGACATCGTTTGTGTGTGGTTTTTTTTTTTACTTTATTTACTGCTGGGGAAAGTCTTTTTTGCCAGCGTAAGCAATTTCGTCCTTCTTTAAAAGTCTCTTGCTTCCCCCCCACCCTTCCCTGACTTGCTTTTTAAGCTGCTACCAGTTCAAGCCTTGCTTGGAATCATTCTTTAGGCTACCCCCAAATTGTTATTTCTATTGCGGCAAGAATTATTATAATTTGCACCGCTGAACTTGGAAAATTGGTCTATGATTGACATGTGTAACTCAGCATTGTCTCTGACTGGTGCTCCAGCTGAGGGCCTTTTTAGTCTCCAGAAGCAAAGGGTCTTTCCCAACAAAGAAGATGTCAAGGATTAATCCTGACACATACTGCATGCCAAAGTTTGTGCACTATCATGGAGTCATGGCTAAGGTTGCCAACCTCCGGTACTAGCTGGAGATCTCCTGCTATTACAACTGATCTCCAGCCAATAGAGATCAGTTCACCTGAAGAAAATGGCCGCTTTGGCAATTGGACTCTATGGCATTGCAGTCTCTCCCAACCCCACCCGCCTCAGGCCCCGCCCCAAAAACCTCCCGCCGGTGGAGAAGAGGGACCTGACAACCCTAGTCATGGCACTTCCCCTTAAAACATTTTTTCTCTCCCCCCCCCCCAACTCTTTTGGAAGCTGTCAGGAATTACTGATTTCATAACAATAAAATAACCTTATTTGAAACCATGTTTAAAATGGAAATTAAAAAAAAAGAAAGCCAGTGTGGTGTAGTGGTTAAGAGTGGTGGTTTAGAGCGGTGGACTCTAATCTGGAGAACCAGCTTTGATTCCCCACTCCTCCACATGAGCGGCGGCCGCTAATCTGGTGAACCCAGTTGGTTTCCCCACTCCTACACATGAAGACAGCTGGGTGACCTTGGTCTAGTCACAGCTCTCTTAGAGCTCTCTCAGCCCCACCTACCTCACAGGGTGTCTTTTGTGGGGAGGGAGAGGGAAGGTGATTGTAAGCCGGTTTGAGTGGTAGAGAAAGTTGGTATATAAAAACAAACTCTTATTCTTCTTCTAAAAGATAACCACTGTCCTATGGAATGGGAACAAGAGTACACACATGAAAATCACACATCTTCACCTTCATGGGGTCTGCAGAAGCTGTTTCATTTCAATTTCTGCAGGGATTGCAAATTGAGTTGGATGAGGGAGGAGGATTTGGAGGGAGGAGGCAGAGGCAGAGTGGGGGGGAATCCCTGGTTAGAAGGGACCACCAGGGACCACCAGTTAGAAGGGACCACCAGGGTCATCTAGTCCAACCCCCTGCACAATGGAGGAAATTCCAAACTACTTCCCCCCCACACCCCCAGTGACCCATAATTCATGCCAGAAGATGGCCAAGGTGCCCTCCCGCTCTCTCTCTCTCTCTCTCTCTCTCACACACACACACACACACATATATATATATACACATACATACACCCACTTTTTTTACAAGAAGAGGATTAGCTGACATATTCAACTTAACAATACATTAAATCCTAGGTTTCTTCCCATCTCTTTCTTCCTCTCTCATGTGCATGCATGCGTGTGCACAAATGCGCGCGCGCGCACACACACACCTCAAGCCATCAATCCTGTGATGACAAAATAGCCGCTGGAAAGGGGGGGGGGAAGGCCCTTCCAGCTTGGCATACTGCCACCCCAGCTCTTATAAGCCGTTGTTAACTGCTGTAATGAACCAATCCAGGAGACATATTAATAATGACATGAAGAGACACATTTATTGTTGATTGTTGAGTCCTTGGCAGATTTATCACAAGGTTTCTACCAGGGAAGGTCTGGCCCTGCAGTGGTGCAATTAAAAACAAATTGAACACAGGGACAAAGAATCAATAATCTAACCGGGCAACTTTTAAGTTTTGCAAAATACAAATATAAATTAATTGACGTGAACACGGCGGCTAACAGGACATTAATGCCTTGCCTGCGAACCAATCGGAGCGCGTAATGCATCCCATTAGGCTGATTAGCCTGAGCTACCGCTAAGCGCCGCTTCGACTCATGTAGGTGGGTATTTCCACCAAAAGCTCCAGCGCTTTCTGGGGCGACAGATACTAGGCAGCATTTTCTAGCTTGGAGATTTCATAGGGAAGGAGGAAGAGGAGGAGGAGGAAGAAGAAGAAGAGGAGTTGGTTTTTATATGCTGACTTTCTCTGCCACTTGAGGGAGACCCAAACCAGTTTTCAATCACCTTCCCTTCCCCTCCCCACAACAGGCACCCTGTGAGGTAGGTGGGGCTGAGAGAGCTCTAACAGAGCTGTGATTAGCCCAAGGTCACCCAGCTGGCCTTAGGTGTAGGAGTTGGGAAACCAACCCAGTTGACCAGATTAGCCTCCACCACTCATGTGGAGGAGTGGGGATTCAAACCTGGTTCTCCAGATCAGACTCCACCATTCCAAAGCACCGCTCTTAACCACTACACCACGCTGGCTCTCTTACACCTCTCTGGCACGGGGTTACAACCCACTTTTCCCCATCATTATAACTCTCAAATGTATCAAAAAGCTCCAGATCCTATTTTTCAGTACAGTGTATTTCAGGGGTGTCAAAATTGTTATGAGGGCTGGATATGACGTAAATGTCACTTGGTTGGGCTGGGCCATGCCTCGCCAGCCCAGATCAAGAGTGGGGTGTGTGTGAGGCTATCTCAGCTGACTCACTGGCCGGATAAGAGCTCTCAAGGGACCGGATCTGGCCCTTGGGCCTTATGTTTGATACCCCTGGTACATTTACTTCAATTACAGTACAGATTGAGAATCCCTTATCCGAAAATCCGATACCCAAAAATGATCCAAAATCCGAAATTTCTGGTGAGATAGTGACACCTTTGCTTTCTGATGGTTCAGTGTACACAAACTTTGTTTAATGCACAAAATGATTAAAAATATTGTATAAGAGATTGTATAAAATTATCTACAGGCTATGTGTATAGGGGGTATATAAAACATAAATGAATTTTGTGTTTAGATTTGGGTCCCATCCCCAAGATATCTTGTAAAGTATATGCAAATAGTCTAAAATCCAAAATAATCCAAAATGTTTATAGTCCCAAGCATTTTGGAAAAGGGATACTCACCCTGTATGCGCGATATGGAACTTGCCTCTTTCTCTTGTTTCTTCGGTTGATACTGACACAGTAGTCTAGCTTGGTTCACACATCCATGCCCGTTGCATGATTTTCTTCAGATCTGATTACTGCCTATAGGCAGCGTAAACGGTTTCCACTGAAATGAAACTGTCCTTGAGGGAATGTCTGTGGTGGGTGCCATATCTGTGATGGCCCCTTCACACTTGAAAACCAACTCTGGCAGTGCAAACCTAAACAGAGTTAACAGTTATCAAAGACCATCGATAGCCAGTGTGGTGTAGTGGTTAACAGTGGTGGTTTGGAGCGGTGGAGTCTGATCTGGAGAACTGGGTTTGATTCCCCACTCCTCCACATGAGCAGCGGAGGCTAATCTGGTGAGCTGTTCCCCCACACACACACTCCTAACCATGAAGACATCTCAGTGACCTTGGGCTAGTCACACTCTCTCAGCCCCACCTACCTCACAGGGTGTCTGTTGTGGAGAGGGAAAGGGAAGGTGATTGTAAGCCGGTTTGATTCTGCCTTAAGTGGTAGAGAAAGTTGGCATATAAAAACCAACTCTTCTCCTCCTCCTCCTCCTCCTCCTCCTCCTCCTCCTCCTCCTCCTCCTCCTCCTTCTTCTTAGCAAAATGGCCCACATAAGAAGATATCAGTCTTTTTTTAATGGTGTGGCACACAGGCAACATTAATTTATTTACTTCATTTATATCCCACCTTTCTCCCTAATGGAGATCCAAAACATGGTGGGGTGGGGGAACATAATGCAATATCTTTTGTCCTGTTTCCATGTTCTGCATAATAGAAAGAACCACACAAAAAGGGTGTGTGTGTGCAAAGCTTTTACAAGCTGGCCTGCAATCTGGCCTCCAGCTGCAAGAAACTTGGGATGTTGTTATTTTAACACTTTTCGCTACCTCTCTGAAAGCAAAACAACATTGAGGCAATAGCCATTACCTTGAGATGGACTGATCATGCGGCTCAAATCAAAGCTCCCTGCATTCAACGAATGAGCCAGAAGGGGAGAAAAAGGGGCAAAGAGGCAAAACAAGACATAGGTATGGAAGGGTCATGTTGAGAAAAGAAAAGCAAGATCAAAAGAGAGAAGTGGAAGTCCAATGGAAGTGGAAGTTCTCCCCCCCCCCCCGAGAAGAATGCTACCTTGGAATTCCATTTTTCCCCCAGAGCCGGAACAATGCTAATTTTCACACTGCAAATGTTATTTTGTTTAAATAATGCATGGTTTTCTCCCCTAATACCAGTTGCTGAACCCTGAGGCTAACGATGAAAAAAATAATATTAGCTAGGTGTCTCCCACCCCCCGTTCACAAACGGCATCCTCCTCTCCTTATGACACATACTTCCCCTGCGACCATTATGAACGTCCATCATAGCAGCTTCAAGGCACCCTGTGCATCTGTGCACGGGACTGGATTATTTCAGTGTGTCTGATCTTTTTGTGCTTATTGTGGCGTTTCTCCTGACGGCAGAGCTGAGCAATGTGCAACCGTGCAATAGCCGGGGCCGAAATGAAACAGTGAACCCCGTCCAACTGTGTGGCTGGTCAAGTGCACTTCCTTTACAAATTAAGGTTTCCAGCACCGCCTCAGCAAATGCCAGGAGATTTTGAAGATGGTGTCTGGGGAGGCTGGAGCTTGGAGAGGCTATGATGTCACCTCCAGGTGATGCTTGAGGACAGGGGTGTCAAACATATGGCCCAAGGGCCGGATCCGGGCCCTTGACAGCTCTTATCCGGCCCGTGAGCCAGCTGAGGCAGCCACCCCCCCAGTCCCGATCTCGCCTGGCGAGGCATGGCCCAGCCCGACCAAGTGACATTTATGTCCTATCTGGCCCTCGTAAGAAATGAGTTTGACACCCCTGCTCTAGGAATCCCCCCCCCAATCTCTACAGTAAAGACACAGTGACATTCCTAGAGCGTCACTATGGAGTCCATTTTTCCAGTCATTCTTTCTCCCAGCTGCTTGATTTCTTGAGGGTGGGGGATTGGGGCAAATGGCAAGCCTTCTGTTGGAAGCACCTCCCTGTAGACTTTATGCAGCTGGCACTTGCTCTAAGCTGGCTCCGCCTTTCTCTCTGTCCACAGCCACATAGATTGGGGTTGAGAACTCTATGGCACCATATCCCTGCTGAGCTCCCTCCCTTCCCCAAATTCTCCCTTCCCCAGGCTCTGTCCCCAAATCTCCAGGAATTTCCCAAATCAGATTTGACAACCTTGTTCGCAAATAGACGCTGTGCAAATGAAAGCACTAAAATGATTCCTCATTGTCTGCTTGCACTAAGTAAAAGCTATCGTATCCCTGTCTTTACTTCTCGCTCAGGGCATGGAATAAGGTATTTCTTATAGAACAATTTCAAAAACGAATGAAAGGAAATCATATAAGCCATCTGTTGTACATTCCGTTGCCCCGTGCGCACATTGTTATTCCCTTAAAAATTATATTGAAGTGAAGTGCGTTGCTGCAGCCCTTGTGCCACTGATTGCACAAGCGGAACGGCACTAAGTACATTTTCCTTTCTGCTCATGCATCACCGGATCCAGGCCTTTGTGCATCAATAGATCAGCATCATGTGTAGAGCACTGATTTACATTGTATATATAAACACTGTATACTTGAGTATGGAGACTGCATACCACGCATACACAATGCACACTATCTCCACCCAGCTCAGGGTTGCCAGGTCCCTCTTCGCCACCGGCGGGAGATTTTTGGGGCGGAGCCTGAGTAGGGCAGGGTTTGGGGAGGGGAGGGACTTCAATGCCATAGAGTCCAATTGTTAAAGTGGCCATTTTCTCCAGGGGAACTGATCTCTATCGGCTGGAGATCAGCTGTAACAGCAGGAGATCTCCAGCTAGTACCTGGCGGTTGGCAACCCTAACTCAGCCATGGATCTCACTGGATGACCTTTGGCCAATCACTTATCTTAGCCTCACCTATATCATAGGATAAGAAGATGGGAGCCATATGTGATGATGATGATGATGATGAAGAAGAAGAAGAAGAAGAAGAGTAGTTGGGTTTTATACCCTGATTTTCTCTACCTTTTAAGGAGACTCAAACTGGCTTACAATCTCCTTCCCTTCCTCTCCCCACAACAGACACCGTTGTGATGTGGGGGGGGGGGGCTGAGAGAGTTCTGAGAGAACTGTGACTAGCCCAAGGTCACCCAGCTGGCTTAATGTGGAGCAGCGAGAAAACCAAACCTGTTCTCCAAACTACAGAGATCAGTTCCCTTGGAGAGAATGGGCTCCTGTGGAGGGTGAACTGTATGGCCTAATACCCCACTGAAGCCCCTCCCCTCCTCAAACCCCATCCTCCCTAGGGTCTACTCTCAAATCTCCAGGAATTTCCCAACCCAGAGTTGGCAACCCTAGAGAATCTTCACTTTAATGAGGCCAGAGGAGTAATCTCTTTTCTGTTCTCTGGAAAACAAGCTGTGCCTATTTCTATTTCATTAGGCTCTTGAGTAGTAAGCCTCTTTCATTGCCACACTCTAAAAATGTTGGTTTCAGCACTTATACATTATATTTTATTATTTTAATAGCTGCAGGTTAGAATTTTCTAGAAGCTTGGATGCATTGTGATAGCAAGATGCTTTATGGGCCTGCTAGGAGAGGAAAGGTGAGATGAAAATGAATTTAATGCATTAAAAGTAAATAGCTCAGGGACTGTGAGGGAAGGAAGAGCCATGGTTCTGTGGTCCAGCGCATATGCCTTGCACGCAGCATCAATCACCAGCACCCCCAAGTTAAAATGATCCCAGGTAGTAGCAAGGAAATTGGGAGAGACCTCTCTCAGCTGCAGTTTAGCCCATGAAGCTGGGAAGTAGGGTTTCCAGTTCTAGACTGACAAATTCCTGGAGATGGAGCCTGGGGAAGATGGGGTTTGGGAAGGGGAAGGCCCTCTGTAGGGCATAATACCATAGAATCCACCCTCCAAAGCAGCTGTTTTCTCCAGGCCTCTATAATCTGGAGATCAGAGCAGGGTTGGCTTCATTAAACAAGCAGAGATTGAGGGATTTCACAGGTCAAAATTGGAAACCTGGAGGGTATTACTACAGCATTTTATTTTCTCTTTGCTCAACCTAGGGTTGCCAGGTCCCCCCGACTGCTGGCCAGGTGAACATGCTGGATCAGACCAAGGCCCATCAAATCCAGCAGTCTGTTCACAAAGTGGCCAACCAGGTGCCTCTAGGAAGCCCACAAACAAGATGAATGCAGCAGCATGGTCCTGTCTGTATTCCATGGCACCTAACATAATAGGCATGTTCCTCTGATCCTGTGGACAATAGGTATGCATCATCATTAGTATCCATATTGACTAGTAGCTATGGATAGCCCTATCCTCCATAAACATGCCCACTCCCTTCTTAAAGGTGTGAGGCAGTATAGAGTAGTTTCTCACTGTTGGGGAACATCTGGAGATTTAGCGGTGAAGCCTAGAAAGGACAGGGACCACAGTGGGGTATAATGCCATAGAGTCCACCCTCCCAAGCATCCATTTTCTCCAAGGGAACTGATCTCTGTAGTCTGGAGATGAAGTGTAATTCTGAGGGATCCCCAGGTCCCACCTGGATGCTGGCATCCCTAGCATATCCCTATACCTGAACCCCATCTCAAACCTGTCTCTTATTGGTGGTAGCTAAGGTGGTAGTTGTGGTCAGACAATCACACCAATCATAATGTTCCATGTGATGTCTGAACCAGGCCTTTATTGTCTAAACAAAGTTGTTAATCATAATTCGCGAAGTGCCTAAAGTCTAATCTAATTTTAATTTCATTGCCTTTTTACTTACATATGGGGCTGATTCCATGTTGAGATAAATATTGATTGATTGAAGTACCTAAATTACTAGGCACTGCACAGAACGAGTTAAAAGCAGAAGGCCTTGCCCGCAAGCTTACAATATGGTTTGATTCTTTGGAGGAAGCTTGGAGCCTCTAGGTTTTTGCCAGGTAAGTCCTCCTTGGGCAAAGCGCTTAATAGAAATGCCAACTCAAAGCATTCCAAGTGCTCCCTTTTAAGGAGAAAAGATAATCACATCAAGATTCAGAAAACAGATGGTTCAGATGCAAGTGAAAAACTCTCCTGAGAACAGCCGCTGCCAGGAGACAGATTTCAAGGCAGGGCGGAAGAAATCAACACAAGCAAGGAATTATATCGCTCCTCTATTTAACGTTCCTAAACTCCATGTAGTATGAGTTTTGCAGGTAGAGATAATTTTGAGTCTCTCCTTCCTACTGTTTTTGACCTGAAACTCCCTGTTTCAATTCTGCTTCTCCCTTGTGGGAAACTGAAGGCGTGATGCTTTTCTTTAAAGCCCTTTTCTGTTTCCTTGCACCAAATTTGCTCCAGAAAATATTAACATTTTCGACATTATTCATACATCAATCAATCAGCTCTATACCCATATTGTACTCTTTTATTCTGAATATACAGAATTTAACAGGACTTAGTTCCCAATGAAGGCCATAGAACTGACCTGCCTACAGTATCCCTGGTTAGCTTCAGAACAGTAATAAGGATTATTGAAACACTGAGAAACCAAATGATGTCACGCTTCTTAATCAAAGCTGAGTCAAAGGAGAGCCAGCGTGGTATAGTGGTTAAAAGTGGTAGTTTGGAGCGGTGGAAAACCAGGTTTGACTCCCCATGCTTCCACATGAGTGGCAGATGCTAATCTGGTGACCTGGGTTTGGTTCCCCACTCCTACACATCAAGCCAGCTGGGTGACCTTGGGCTAGTCACAGCTCTGTTAGAGCTCTCTCAGCCCCACCTACCTCACAGGGTGTCTGTTGTGGGGAGGGGAAGGGAAGGAGATTGTAAGCTGGTTTGATTCTCCCTTAAGTGGTAGAGAAAGTTGACATATAAAAACCAACTTTTCGTCTTCAAATGTTTGCTATGAACCTTTTATCTTAAAACTGGGAGAGGGAGTCTGGTATGTATCCGCCAAAAGCTTTCCTGAAACAATACCCCTGCACACTTTTTCGCTACCTACTTACATATTCCTTAGTCTAAAGGAAGGTTTCAAACTTGCCTAAGAGGAGAGTCTATGTGCTAGTGCTGGAAAAAAAATTCAAGTGTTTTCAGTGTGAGGAAGCAGAAAATGAAGCTAGAGGAAAGAATCTCAAGTTCAAGTCACACAAGGGAAAACCAAACACAAAATGGAGATTTTAAGGTTTTTTTTAAAAAAAGGAACAAAAAATACAAAATTGTCCCTAATTATGGTAGCAACCAGCTCACTTCCCTCATTACAACATCCTGGAGCAACTTACCCTACTGCAGAGTCAAATAATTGACGTTTTTCCTCTGATAACACAGCAATCAGCCTGAGGCTTTGAATGTACTCTCTTCGATGCATTTACTTAGGAGTAAGTTAGGTTGGACTTGGTGGGATTGACTTCTGAGAAAACATGGGCAGGGTTGCTCTGCCTTCCACAAATCCTTTTCCATGCAGCAGTTGCATGCCATGCTTTGCTTCCCATCAGGGAACATCAAGGGAGACATGATAGAGGTCTATAAAATTATGCATGGTATGGAGAGTGGACAGGAAGAAGCTTTTCTCCCTCTCTCATAATACCAGAACTCAGGGTCATCTGCTGAAGCCAGAGGGTGAGAGATTAAAAAGAGTCAAAAGGAACGCGGTGACGGCTGCCAACTTGGAAGGCTTTAAGAGGGGAGTGGACATGTTCCTGGAGGAGAGGGCTATCCATGGCTTCTAGTCAAAATGAATACTAGTCATAATGCATACCTAGTATCTCCAGTATCAGAGGAGCATGCCTATTATATTAGGCTTTGCGGAACACACGCAGGATAATGCAGCTGCACTCGTCTTGTTTGTGGGCTTGCTTGAGGCACCTAGTTGGCCACTGTGTGAACAGACTGCCAGACTTAATAGGCCCTGGTCTGATCCAGCATGGGCTTTTCTTATGTTCCTATGTTCTAAGGGCTCTCGGATCATATCACACAACCTACCGCTCAATGCAAAATGCCCAGCTGCAGGTAGAGGTCATGGGCACTGGGTTTCCCCTGCAATTCTGCAGTCTTAGGAGAGGCTGTGGCTCAGTGGCTGAGCATTTGTTTGGCATGCAGAAGGTCCCAGGTTCAATCCCCGGCATCACTAGTTAAATGATCTGATAGTAGGTGATGTGAAAGACCTCTACCTGAGATGCTGGAGAGCTGCTGCCAGTCTGAGTAGACAATAAAGACCCTGTTGGACCAAAGGTCTGATTCATTATAAGGAAGATTCATATGTTCATGTAAAACAAACTTGTATTATCTCTGTGGCTGTATCCGAACTCAGAGCAAAATTACCCTTGCAGTCAGGGTGGCTTAAACAATCCTGCTGCAACTCATTTCTCTTCCCCTTGTGGCTATTCTCGCAGCACAACGGCAAACACTGTTCCCCAGGCTGCTAGAGAGAATTATTCCTTAAAGTCTCAGCATGTTCCCACTTTCACCTTCAATTCATTTCTCTCCCTTCTCCCTAGACCATTCCAGTTAATTTCCTTTTCCCCCGCCCCAAAGAGCTTATTCTGTGCAGCTGGACATATTTTGTGCGGGGGGGGGGGGGAACTGCACAGTGGGAACTAAGTTTTTTTGTGCAATTGGGAATATGGGGTTTAATAAGGAGTAATGTTTTTTCTTTAAAAAGAAACAGATGAAGAGAAAAAATGGACAAGATAGAAAATAAAGATAAATACTGTCTTCTCGGTTGTTTTACTTTCCTTCCTTCTGCTTGGTTAGAAAAGTTTCTCTGTATGGACTCTGAGCTGTGGGGGGGGGACTCACCAACTGTTTCTGTCATATGGGGAATTTTTGTGTGTGGATAAATCTTGCCCTTAGTCCAAACTATGTCATGCTTCCCTCTTCCCATTCACTTCCATTACCTTCCCCTCCATCTTATTAATTTCTCTCCCCCATCCCAATTTTATTTCTCTAAGTATATCACTTCCTAATTTTTCTGGTAATATTTGTTTGACATTACAGTGTTCAATTTAACTAACTCTTCTAAAATTGCTACTACTGTGCGACAATTAAATAAATCAGAGAATCAAACTGGCAGACAGGCTCAAGGCCTCCAGGAGTATGAACGAGATGAGTAAAATATTACTCCAGCAGTGGGCCCAGTGTCATGCAGCCAGGTTGCCAATCTCCAGGTGGAAGCTGGAGATCTCCTGGGATTACAACTGATCTCCTGACAACAGAGATCAGTTCACCTGGAGAAAATGCCCGCTTTGGAGGGGGGAGCTCTATAGCATTATACCCTACTGAAATCCCTCCCCTCCCCAAACCCCATCCTCCCCAGGCTCCACCCCCAAAACCTCCAGGTATTTCCCAACCCGGAGCTGGCAACCCTAATTTATAGGGTTGCCAACCTCCGGTACTAGCTGGAGATCTCCTGCTATTACAACTGATCTCCAGCTGATAAAGATCAGTTCACCTGGAGAAAATGGCCGCTTTGGCCATTGGATTCTATGGCATTGAAGTCCCTCCCCTCCCCAAGCCCCGCCCTCCTCAGGCTCCGCCCCCAAAACCTCCCGTCGGTGGCGAAGAGGGACCTGGCAACCCTACTGATGTACCTCTATGAGCCACTGTCCTGGGCATGCCTTAGGGTTGCCAACCTCCAGGTAATAGCTGGAGATCTCCTGCTATTACAACTGATCTCCAGCCGATAGAGATCAGTTCCCCTAGAGAAAATGGCCGCTTTGGCAATTGGACTTTCAGGCATTGAAGCCCCTCCCCTCCCCAAACCCCGCCCTCCTCAGGCTCCACCTTAAAAACCTCCTGTTGATGGCGAAGAGAGACCTGGCAACCCTAGCATGCCTCCTTTGAGAGCAAGGAAATGAGTTCTGCTGCAGTTCTACCTCGGGAGAATATGAATCATCTAATCACCGCCAATGCACACCTAATAGTGGATGAATGGTGGATTCTTTGTGTCTCTGTGTGCTGCAACAGACTTAGAAAAGTGTAACTCTGTTTAGGATTATACTGCAACACACACACATAGACTTCCACAGCTAGCAAAAGTCTTCTACTAGATGCACACACAATTAAACAGACAAATGGAAGTTATGGGTGGAATATTTTTTCTC
The DNA here is from genome assembly GCF_029931775.1 of Euleptes europaea. Lineage (NCBI taxonomy): Eukaryota > Metazoa > Chordata > Lepidosauria > Squamata > Sphaerodactylidae > Euleptes > Euleptes europaea. Next base: position 10,303,498 of record NC_079325.1, on the reverse strand, counting down.
TCTCCAATAATGACAGCTGATTACTTGCAAAAAGACTACCCCATTTGAAAAGGAGTGCAGATAAAAGCGCCGAGGACAAATTATTTTAATGCTTTATTCGTAAAAAAAGAAAAAGGAAAAAGAAAAATCTCTCCCCCCCCCAATTTATTCATTGCAAAATCAATATCCATCAGCTGTTTGAAATTAAAGAAGAGGTTAGGCCCTGGTTTTAAACATGCCTTATTGTATTGTGAGAGCTTTCTGCTCAGCCCGATAAATCTTCTTTAAGAGGATTAGGAAACTTTCATTATCTTTATCTAACCTGAACTAACACTAACTCCGAAAAATTAATCTATAGACTGGACAAAAGCCGATCGCTGGTTGCCGTTGCTAAGAAGCCAGCCTCTGGAGTTACTTTCTAATTGAAGTGGGTGGGAGGAGACAAGGGCTAAATCTGTTTAGACCAGGATGGAAGGAGGGTTGGAGGGAGAGACAAGAACTCCTTATGGGCTGAACAGGTCACATTATTCCTTGTGAATAATTTATCCATCGGCTTCGGGCATATTTTTTCTCTATGAATCATTTATTTGCGAGGAAAGAAGAAAAGAAAAGGGGGGAAAGAACCACCCTCCGCTCCCCTGCTGCTAATTATTTATACAGCTCTAACGATGAGAAAGCACCAGTAATACACTCAGCAGCCCTCAACTAGGAAGTCATAGGAAAGCGAAAGGTTACCGGATTCCAGCTTCTCTATAAGGAGAAGGAATAGGGTTGCCAACCTCCAGGTGGTGGCAGGAGATCTCCTGCTATTACAACTGATCTCCAGCCGATAGAGGTCAGTTAACCTGGAGGAAATGGCCGCTTTGCCAACTGGACTCTATGGCATTGAAGTCCCTCCCCAAACCCAGCCCTCCTCAGGCTCCACTCCAAAAACCTCCCGCTGGTGGCAAAGAGGGATCTGGCAACCCTAAGAAGGAAGGGTCTGGGGTAGGGCTGCCAACCTCCAGCTGGTGGCTGGAGATCTCCTGCTATTACAACTGATCTTCAAGCAGCAGGGATCAGTTCACCTGGAGAAAATGGCCACTCTGGCTATTGGACTCTATGGCATTGAAGTCCCTCCCCTCCCCAAACTCTGCCCTCCTCAGGCTCCATCCCAAAAACCTCCCACCGGTAGCGAAGAGGGACCTGGCAACCCTAGGAGATATGCAGACAAGGCAGAATGAAAAGAAACTGGGGTTGCCAACGTTCAGGTGGGGCCTGGAGGTCTCTCAGAATTGCAACTGATCTCCAGACCACAGAGATCAGTTCCCCTGGAGAAAATGGCAGTTTCAGAGGGTGGACTCTGTGGCATTATACCCTGCTGAAATCCTTCCCCAAACTCCACTCTCTTCAGGCTCTTCAAATTTCTTCTACAGAGGAAGGCAACAAAGATATTGAGTGGTCTGGAGACCAAGTCCTATAAGGAAAGGTTGAAGGAGCTGGGTATGTTTAGCCTGGAAAGGAGACAACTGACAGGTGATATGATAACCATCTTCAAGTATTTGAGGAACTGTCATATAGAGGATGGTGCTGAGTTGTTTTCTGTTGCCCCAGAAGGTTGGACCAGAACCAATGGGTTGAAATTAAATCAAAAGAGTTTCCAGCTAAACATTAGGAAGAACTTTCTAACAGTTAGAGTGGTTCTTCAATGGAACAGGCTTCCTCGGGAGGTGGTGGGCTCTCCTTCTTTGGAGGTTTTTAAGCAGAGGCTAGATGGCACTCTGTCAGCAGATCATGAGAGGGAGTGCAGGAAGCTTTGCATCCGTGTTTGGCTCTCGGGGCCCTTTCTTGCATGCCCAGGGTAGTGCTGATCACCACTTTAGGGTCAGGAAACAATCTTCCTCCAGGCCACATTGGCCAGAGATCCTGGAGGGTTTTTTTTTTTTTTTGCCATCTTCTGGGCATGGAGTAGGGGTCATTGGGGGTGTGGGGGGGGAGGTAGTCATGAATTTCCTGCATTGTACAGAGGGTTGGACTAGATGGCCTTGGTGGTCCCTTCCAACTCTATGATTCTGTGATTCTATGAAGACGGAGCACGCCGGCTGAGCTCATTCCACAGGCCCAACAGTAAAATCAATTTCTGAGCCTTCTCAGTGGAATCAAACACTCCCTTCCACTGAACTCCCTTAAAAGGGGGGACATGCTCCAGGATGCCTCCTCCCGTCGGCTTGGTGCTTGATGTGGAAGCTCTGAGATGCTTCTATCAGAAGAGACCCGGGAACTCCCTCTTTGTCTACCCAACGGCTCGTGTTAAGGGAAGGCAGTTCTCTCGCAGCATTATCCCTTGAAGCTCTCTACCAAAAGCCCTTGATGGCTGCAATGACTTTGACACACTTACACAATCTGTCTTCTTCCCCTCCGGAAAGTGATAGCCTTGTTCTGTGCGAGTCTCTTCCCCTATGCTGCCTGACAGTTCTTTTTATTTTGGCACTGCATTTTCCCCCAAAGAAGATAATTCCGCTGTCAAGGCCACTAAGGTGCCACTGAGGCGTCGCCTTCTGTATTTAGAAATCTCTCTCTTCCTTTGGAACTCGGAAACCAGTAGCAGGCAGGAAAGATGCTGCCATCACAGGCTGGATTTTTCTCATTTGGCACCATTCCCACCCCCACCCCCCAAATGTGTTGGAGGAGAGTGTTACGGATGCTGTGGACTGCCAAAATAACGAATCAGTGGGTTATAGATCAAATCAAGCCTGAACTGACCCTGGAAGCTAAAATGACTAAACTGAGGCTGTCACATTTGGGACACATTATGAGAAGACAAGAGTCACTGGAAAAGACAGCCATGCTAGGAAAAGTTGAAGGCAGCAGGAAAAGAGGAAGACCCAACAGGAGATGGATTGACTCTATAAAGGAAGTCATGGCCCTCAATTTGCAAGATCTGAGCAAGGCTGTTAAGGATAGGGCGTTTTGGAGGACGTTGATTCACTGGGTTGCCGTGAGTCGGAAGCGACTTGATGGCACTTCACACACACACACACACACACACACACACACACACAGTCCCCGCTATTTCATCCCATCTTTTAAGATAAAGGTGGCCCACGCATTTGGCACTTAGGGTCACTTTGGAAACAGAGACCACAGAGAGGGGGGGCCCACCATCCACTTATTTAATCACATGTAGATAAATTCAACTATTATGTCAGGGTCTTGCTTATCACAACATGCTCCAAACAATAACTTTACAGAACAAAGCAAGAGCAGCCAGATAGGCACAAAAATATACATTCCCATCTTAGTCAAAGGGACAAGTGGGGAAACAGGGAGCCCACGTTCTACCAAACACACACAGCCACAGCTTCCAGAGTACAGATATGTTCCCAGGTCCCATTGGGAAGCTTCCAAATCAAGGATTAGTGAAGTCTGTATAGGGGGCAGGGCCGGTGCTACCATAAGGCAAACTAAGCGGTTGCCTAGGGCGCAGAACCGGCCTGAGGGGCACCATTTTAAACAGATTAGTTTCTTGGGGGAAAATGCAACTGACAATTTATATATTTTTAAATTTTAAGATAAGTACCACAACAGTGCTATGGAATATAATTAATTATAATGTCTTATAAAGGCCCTCTCTTGTGTACACACCAAACAAGCATCTTTAATTGGTGGGAGAGTCAGGAGAAGGGCCGGTGCTACCATTAGGCAAACTAGGTGGTCGTCTAGGGCACAGACCTCAGAGGGGTGCAGAACTGGCCGGAGGGGCACAGTTTTAAACAGATTAGTTTCTTGGGAAAAAATGCAACTGAAAATTTATATTTTTAAAATTTTTTAAATTAAGTACCACAACAGTGCTATGGAATATAATTAATTATAACGTCTTATAAAATCTGTTTTTGAAAAATTAGTTAGCCATGGAGGGAGGGGCACAAGTAGTTAGCCTTGCCTAGGGCGTAAAAATGACTGGCCCTGGCTCTGATAGGGGGAAGCAACAGTAACAACACTCTTACACTTTACAACAATTACGACTCGGCTTACTCTTTGGCGGAGCGTTCTTTGTTTAAAGGACCCTGGGTTTCCAGTGTAAAACTGTCCCGTGTTCACATGTGTGTAGTCACATCCAGGAATCACAGACCATGTATGGACACCATGTTTACCTCAGCACCGCTGTTAATGCTGTGAGCAAGTGATTAACTGATGCCCGAGACGTCACTTTAAATGCCACCGTAATCATCAGCTGTCAGATTTGCTGGTCCAGCAAATAAATGCTAATTAGTACCGTTAGAACCGCTAAAGACCAGTTCTACAAACCGCCGTGCAGGAATGATGTTACAAACCATGATGTTGTTACCGAAATACATGAACATCACTGAAATATCGACCTGCCGAGGCAAATGCTTAGAATTGGGCTGCCAGCAACATGGCAAAGCTCTTTCAATCAAACTACAGACAGAAGCTTTGTAAGCTCATTTGTTCCTTCTTTCCATGACTGTGGCCATCACACATGGCCTGAGAGTAGAGTAGGTGGAATGACACCCAGCGGCCCAAGTTTTAACCACAAGCTCTTGCGCAACGGGGCATTAAGTGGAAACTATTAGATTCATACCTCCCCAAGCACCCATTCAAAGGCAGGAACCCTTCAACATGAAATATCCTAATTTCCTCAGCCACTACCGGAACGTCTTACCTTGCACGATGAGATGGACTCGCGATGTCTTTGGATGATTGTCGGTTTGTACGGAGCAGGTGTAAGGGCCTTCATCATATATGTCCACGTTAAGGATCTTGATGCTGTACTCGGTTTTGGTGTTGGAGAAGATGACCACTCGTTCGTCTATCGACCACTTATCATTCCCAGCATAAAGGATAGTGCTACGGTTCAGCCAAGCTACTCGCGTGACCCGGTTGTCCACGGTACATCTGGAAAAGGAAGAGCAGAGAGTGAAACGGCAGTGCCTCTGGAGTTCTGGACATAATTTTCTCCAGAAGTAATCAACATATTCTGACTTGGACCCTTAAGAGGAGTTATTAAACTCCAAACCTGGAAAGGATGGCTTAGACCAGGGGCGTCGAACTCAATTGTTACAAGGGCCAGATATGACATCAATGTCACTTGGTCAGGCCGGGCCATGCCTCGTCAGCCCAGATTGAGAGTGGAGTGAGTGGCTGCCTCAGTTGGCACGCAGGCCTGATAAGAACTCTCAAGGGGCCGGATCCGGCCCACGGGCCTTATGTTTGACACCCCTGGCTTAGACCTTTTGTGTAAGGCGGATGAATCAGCCCACTCACCACACAAGGCATGCAACTCTCATATGGATATCCACAAGGGACCCTAAGCAATGACACAACTTGTGTTTCTAAGCCCGAGCCATCTACTTCACATGAGCGATAGGGCTTTGGCAGTCCAGAACTTTGTCTATCTTCCTCACATCTCAAAAACTTATTGTGTGTGTATGTTAAGTGCCATCAAGTCTCTTCCGACTCATGGTGACCCTATGAATGAAAGTCCTCCAAAATGTCCTATCTTTGACAGCATTGCTCAGATATTGCAAATTGAAGGCTGTGGCTTCCTTTATTGAGTCAATCCATCTCTTGTTGGGTCTTCCTCTTTTCCTGCTGCACTCAACTTTTCCTAGCATGACTGTCTTTTCCAGTGACTACTCATTGTGAAATCCCCCCATCCAATTGTGCCAAGACCAGGAAACTCACATCCCTGCTCTGAGGAGCTTGGGGCTCTAGACTATCTTAACTGAGAACATCACTCTGATAGGAAAGAAGTAGGCATTCCCTAGGCAACCAGACTAACCAAAGGTCTTTTATGCATGGCTGTTTCACTTGTCATCACCCCTCCAACGACTTCGGGTCTTTGTTTGGATTATGCATGCCGTTTGTGACCATCAGAGGTCCCTCTGTGTTTCCCTGTATTTTGAAGGACCTGTTTTATCTCAAATTTGAAAATGCGGGCAAAACGCGGGGAAATGCAGGGGGAGAGCGAGGCGACCTCTGACGGTCGGAAACGGCATGCATAATCAAAACAAAGACCAGAAGTTGTCAGAGGGGTGACAGCGAGTGAAACAGCCATGCATAAAAGACCAAAGGAGAAGTAAACTCAAGGCCATACTGTCATCAGCTGTTCCATAGCTGGGTTAGGCCATCTCTACCATCTTGAAATTGGAAAGAACTAGCTGTCCCGTTGAGAGTCTGTTTATTGGTTTTATCAGCGAATAGGACATTACGGAAGAGAACAACAAAAAAGGAAGAACAAGAGATCTGTTCCACAAGATCCAAGAAATCAAAGGGAAATTTAAAGCACGGTTAGGCATGCTGAAAGATCAGCATGGAAATACATTAACTGAACAGGACAAAATAAAGAAAAGGTGGGAACAATACACTGAAGAACTATACAGAAGAGATGAAAGGATAAAAGATTCTTTCCAAGAAGAATCTTTTGAAGAAGAACCTACAGTTTTAGAAAGTGAAGTGAAAGCTGCATTGAGAGCAATCGGGAGAAACAAATCACCAGGAGCAGATGGGATACCAATAGAGCTATTCCAAGCCACAGAAACGGAGGCCATCACAATCTTGACAAGAATATGCCAACAGATATGGAAAACAAAACAATGGCCCACAGACTGGAAACGATCCATTTACATTCCAATTCCCAAGAAAGGAGACATCAAAGACTGCAACAACTATCGGACCATTGCATTAATTTCTCATGCAAGTAAAGTGATGCTCAAAATCTTACAGCAAAGGCTGCTACCATATATGGAACGAGAAATGCCTGATGTTCAAGCTGGTTTCAGAAAAGGAAGAGGCACTAGAGATCATATTGCAAATATACACTGGTTACTGGAGCGTACGAGAGAATTTCAGGAGAAAATCAGCTTGTGTTTCATAGATTACAGCAAAGCTTTTGACTGTGTGGATCATGAAAAGTTATGGCTGGTTTTAAAGGAAATGGGTGTGCCACTACATCTGATTGTTTTGATGCGCAACCTGTACTCTGGACAAGAGGCCACAGTTAGAACAGAATATGGAGAAACGGAATGGTTTCCAATTGGCAATGTGTCAGACAAGGATGTATTTTATCTCCCTATCTCTTCAATCTATATGCAGAACATATAATTAGGAAAGCAGGATTAGATTTAGATGAAGGTGGAGTGAAAATTGGAGGGAGGAACATTAATAATTTGAGATATGCTGATGACACTACATTATTGGCAGAAAATAGTGAAGATTTGAAACAACTACTGCTGAAAGTTAAAAGAGAAAGTGCCAAAGCAGGACTGCAGCTGAACATCAAGAAAACAAAAGTAATGACTACAGGAGAATTACAGAACTTTAAGGTTGACAATGAGGAAATTGAAATTGTTCAAGACTTTCTATTCCTTGGCTCCACCATCAACCAAAAGGGAGACTGCAGCCAAGAAATTAGAAGGAGATTGAGACTGGGAAGGGCAGCCATGAAGGAGCTAGAAAAGATTTTGAAGTGTAAGGATGTGACTCTGGCCACCAAGACTAGATTAATTCATGCCATCATATTCCCTATTACTATGTATGGGTGTGAAAGCTGGACAATGAAGAAAGCTGATAGGAAGAAAATAGATTCCTTTGAAATGTGGTGTTGGAGGAGAGTGTTGCGGATTCCGTGGACTGCCAAAAAAACAAATCAGTGGGTTATAGATCAAATCAAGCCTGAACTGACCCTAGAAGCTAAAATGACTAAACTGAGGCTGTCGTATTTTGGTCACGTCATGAGACGACAAGAGTCACTGGAAAAGACCGTCATGATAGGAAAAGTTGAGGGCAGCAGGAAAAGAGGAAGACCCAACAAGAGATGGATTGACTCAATAAAGGAAGCCACAGCCTTCAATTTGCAAGATCTGAGCAAGGCTGTCAGAGATAGGGCATTTTGGAGGACTTTCATTCATAGGATCGCCATGAGTCGGAAACGACTTGACGGCACTTAACACACACACACAGGACATTACGGTACAACTTAATAGCCCAGACTAGCCAGTGCTTGTCAAAGCCTAGAAGCTAAGCAGGGTCAGCCATGGGCAGTTCTTGGATGGGAGACCAGGTTACTATGCAGAGGCAGGCATTGGCAAACCACCTCTGCTTTCTCTTGCCTTGAAACCCCATAAGAAGTCGCCATAAGTTGACTTGATGCCACTTGTTAGTTATTGTTGTTACCAATAATAACAACAGGACATTACTTCCTTTCAAAATATCCACGGTTTCATACATTTTGTATATATATAGGAACATATATATTTGGAGTAATATTTGGAGGAGGAGACACATTCACAAATAAGTATATAAATCTCACTGGAGCTATCCACACAGGCCAGTGTACCCATTTATTTAGACTTTATAGCTTGCTTTAATTAAACCAAAGGGGGGGGGGGGCGGAATCCAGGTCAGTGCTAGTAATAGTTGTTTGCTGTGTACACACTTAACGGTTCCACTGCTGCTTAAGATTTACTATTCACAGCAGACGGAGGATGTACGTGGGCAGCCGGGGGGAAGAGGAAGGAAAAGAGGAAGGATGGAGAGGAGAGGGAAGGAACTTTGTACTTGTAGCCAGCCTCCACTTTCATCCACTTCCATTCCCTTGGGCCTTACCATCTTCGTTTTTAATTAGCACCCAACTTCCCTTATCTAAGCTCTGTGTTATCATGCTTGATGGTCATCTCTGGAAGCCTCCAATCAAGCTATAAACCTTGGCAACACATTTGCATACTTATTTACAAGTTGGAGAAAACAGGAAAAGTGGGTGGCGATTATCACATGGGTAGGGTTGCCAACCTCCTGGTACTAGCTGGAGATCTTCTGCTATTACAACTGATCCCCAGGCGATAGAGATTGGTTCCCCTGGAGAAAATGGCTGCTTTGGCAAATGGACTCTATGACATTGAAGTCCCTCCCCTGCCAAACCCCACCCTCCTCAGGTTGCACCCTAAAAATCTCCAGCCAGGTATTTTCCAACCTGGAGCTGGCAACCCTACACATGGGCAAAGTGGCCTGCAGACATCTTTTTGAGAAGCAAGCTGCTTGTTAGTGGCTGTTGCAAAGGTAATGACCACACGTTCACACGGAGAAGCAGAGATGTGGGCCAGATAAAAAAATGCCTTGAAACCACAGAGAACCACTTCCAGTATTTGTCCACAGTCTAGTCTCTGCCGTTCTTCTCTGCAACCACATGAGACTTGAAAGCTTCAGGAATCAGGGCTGCATCCACACATTGTGGAACATTATGCTATTGTTGCACCTGGATTTTCCAGTTTGGATAAAAGCAGAATAGCTTAATGATGTGTGGGTGCAACCCACATTTCCAAGAGGTAGTTACACGCAGCAAAGAAGAAAGCCTAACAAAGAAAGAGGAGAGAGAGGAACTGAAATGTTTCCAGAACGCACATGCCGTTTGAATTCCATTTCATAGAGTAGCCTGGTTTATTTTTCATTCCTTACATTTATATCCTGTCTTTTTGCCAGCACAGAGCTCAAGATGGAATACAGAAGGTTCCCCAGGTATCTACAACCAAGCACTGCTCAAACCCCAAACTCTTTAGGCTTCAGCAAGGTTAAAAAAAAAAAAAAAGGTAAAGGTCCCCTGTGCAAGCACGGGGTCATTCCTGACCCATGGGGTGACATCCCGACGTTTCCTAGGCAGACTTTGTTTATGGGGTGGTTTGACAGTGCCTTCCCCAGTCATCTTCCCTTTACCCCCAGCAAGCTGGGTACTTATTTTACCGACCTCGGAAGGTTGGAAGGCTGAGTCAACCTTGAGCCGGCTACCTGAAACCAATTTCCGTCGGGATCGAACTCAGGTCGTGAGCAGAGCTTGGACTGCGGTACTGCAGCTCTTACCACTCTGGGCCACAGGGCTCCTACCACTTCAGCAAGGCTGCTGAATATGGAGAATTTAGCAGCAGAACCGACAGAAACAAGAGCAATACCGGAATTCACTCTGTAACAGGTAGCATTAAGAAGAGCATTGTTCCAGCTTGCTGCATTTTTCAAGATCTGAGCAGCACAGCCACAGGTACATGGCACACTGAGATGAATGGGTGAAATACTAGAACATGCTCTGTATAATATAACAATGGAATAACCGTTCAGTTCGCTGTATCTTGACTTGCCGTAGCCGCATAAGTTATGGTTTCCTGACTCACTTATTGTTAGATTAAAGATTTATTTTTAGACATTGTGCATTCTTCCATCTTCCATCTTGACACAAATAGTTCTGGAGTCACTAATTATACACACTTGATTTCACCCCCCTTCATGTTTCACCTCTATATGAATGAGCCCATTGTCCATTGGAAAACCGCAAAGAATGCCTTGTGATTGGCTGTGCCCCGCAAGGGCTCTGACATCATAGCAGAGCAACAACCCCCCCCCCCGATTCAACATCCTGGTGTGCTCAGTTCCCATCACGGCTGACATCAATGTTTCCATGAATGCAAGCGGCTTGCCTGCACCTGTGAGTTCCAAGGAAGGCCTGCATGGAATAGCGATGAAGCTCTGCTCTGCCATGCCTGTGCTTTCCTAGCTTTCAGGGCGATTAAACCCAGCAGGCTTCCAATGTGCACCCCAAATAGGCAATCACAGTGGTCTCCTATCACTTGTCTTTCCTGACAGGTTTCCCGACGGCTGATTTTCCGGTCCGACTTGCCAGGGTCCTCGGGAACTGCAAAAGGAAAGGAAGGACATTCTGGGCTTGAAGTCCAAGGGCCTCCAGCAAGCTGGACCCCCTGCCTGGAAGAACTCCATCGGGGGAAGATCACCTACCTCACAGGGTGTCTGTTGTGGGGAGGGGAAGGGAAAGTGATTGTAAGCCAGTTTGATTCTCTCCTAAGTGGTAGAGAAAGTTGGCATATAAAAACCAACTCCTCTCCTCCTCCTCCTCTCCCAAGTGGCTTATAAACACAGGTCTTGTCAGATTGATTCCCCCCCCCATTCCTTTTTTCTCGTTTTTCGTTTTGTTTGTAATGCTGAGAGCCAGGGTTCTGTATCCCTTTATTATCGTGAATACTAATGCCTAAATTATCATCTGAAAAGCAGAATATAAATACACGGATCTGTTCCTAGCACCAGGTTTCTCCAGCGTGGTGTCGTGGGTTAAGAGCGGTGGACTCTAATCTGGAGAACAGGGGTTGATTCCCCACTCCTCCACACATGAGCGGCGGACTCTAATCTGGTGAACCGGGTTGGTTTCCCCACTCCTCCACATGAAGCCAGCTGGGTGACCTTAAGCAAGTCACAGTTCTCTCCAAACTCTCTCAGCCTCACCTACCTCACAAGATGTCTGTTGTGGGGAGAAGAAGGGAAGGCGATTGTAAGCCGGTTTGATTCTCCTTAAAAGCAGCTCTGAGCCTGACCTTCAGGTTGGGGAGGGCGGGGTAAAAATGCAATAAAAAATAATAAAAGGTGGAGAAAATTGGCATGTAAAACCCAACTCCTCTTCCTCTTCCTCCTCTTCATTATTGTGAATAATAATCCCTTAATTATTGTCTGAAAAACAGAATATAAATACATGGATCTCTTTTTTCTAGCAGCAAGTTTCTCCTCCATTCCACTGTGCAGAATCCCACGCCCTTCCTCGCCTCCTTTCCTCCCCTTTCCCCCATCCGTCTTCATTTTGACTTACCGCACAGCCTGCTGTTCTAATGCTGGGTCCCCTCCCTTTATTCAAATTAACTGTGGGAGAACTAAGGCGCAGCCTAGTTAAGTTGAGCCCTAAGGGGATTGCAGTCTAGTGGACTATTACTCCTGTCTCAGTTCATTATAATGAATAATAAAGAGATACTTACACACGTTTTTGGTAAATTATTCATTGCATGGACTGGGAAAAATCAGGGGGTAATATGTAAAACAGACAAGTTGCATGTCTGTGTTCATATAAATATCGCGCATAAAGCCCTTCAAGGAACTCGCTGCTCTCCTCATTAAAGATGAAGTACAAGGATCAGAGTCTGAAGAGACAATCAGGATTTCCTTCATGCTGGCTGAATGCAGGGAGGAAAACTCTTATGTGTACATTCTAAAAAGCGCCAGACCAAAGGTTTTCCTTTTTCATTGAAATATCCACTTGCTTGATACTGACGTATATTTATAACGTGTGCTCCATCTTTTCTTTTTTAAAAATTAAATTTTTGCAACCGAGCCACCCAGATTCCACACTGAAGAACAGCTGAATCAGATGCCTCATATACAAGATGCAATAATTTGCATAATAATAATAATAATGTGATAATTTGAATAATATCTTCTCTTTCATAGAATTTATTCCAGGAGTTTTATTTTATTTTAGATCCTGCTTCATCTAGGCTACACTCCCGTACAGACTTACATGGGTGTAAATTCCTTTGCATGAAGAGGGACCTGCTTCTGAACAATCATGTCTAGTTGGTTCTTGTAGGTTATCCGGGCTGTGTAACCGTGGTCTTGGTATGTTCTTTCCTGACGTTTCGCCAGCAGATGCCTGCCACAGCTGCTGGTGAAACGTCAGGAAAGAAAATACCAAGACCACGGTCACACAGCCCGGATAACCTACAAGAACCAATGAACTCTGACCGTGAAAGCCTTCGACAATAAATCATGTCTACGTTTTATGCTGCTAGTCTCATTTAGGATTGCCATCTCCAGCTTGTGAAATTCCTGGAGATTTGGGGGCAAAAGCCTGGTTGGAGATCTCCTAGGATTACAACGGATCTCCAGGCAATAGAGATCAGTTCACCTGGAGAAAATGGCCACTTTGCAAGGTGGACTCTATGGCCATTGAAGTCCTTCCTCTCCCAAACCCCGCCCTCCTAAGGCTCCAACCCTAAAGATCTCCAGGTATTTCCCAACCCTGAACTGGCAGCCCTACTCCGCTTTGGCATTTGGACTCTATGGCACTGGAGTCCCTCCCCTCCCCAAACCCCTCCCTCCTCAGGCCCCGCCCCAAAAATCTCCCGTCAGTGGTGAAGAGGGACCTGGCAACTCTACCCATCACACACAGCCATTCTTGATTCTACTGAGTGTGAGTAGAGTGGAACAGATCCATTCTGTTCTCTGCCAAAATTGTTTGGAACAAGCCCAAGCGGTTCTGCTCATCCCTGGAATTAGCCTCTGGGGTGGGGGAACAAAAGACTTCAGGTATAAATGAATTAGGGAACAACAAGCTGAAAGAATGCTACTTGCATCTATATATTCCTGTCATTACATTAAATCGTTTACCCATAACCAAGCATTAAAAATCAAACACAGGTTATACCCAGGCCTGCCATAATTCTAGAACATGCTCCAAGACCAATAAACAACGCATTAGCTGTTTAAGCCTGCGCCACTTCCTTTCTCTCTGCCGCGATCCCTTTTTAACCCATTTCCAATTGACCGGGATTATAGTAAAGTCTCCAGTAAGCAAACAGGTAAAGAGACTTCTTTAAAGTGCTTAGATAAAGCAGACAAGCTCTGACAAAGCTGGATAATAAACCAGGCCAGGAGGTTTCTCCTTGAAGGGCTCTAATTAAGAACAAAGGCAAAGCAACATTAACATTCTCCTGGAGGCTCCCAATCCATCTCCGAAACAATCAGGCTACTGCAAAGTATACATGGAGAAGGAAAAGGGAGGAAAAAAACTAAATCCCAGAAGAAACAGAAATAGCTCTGTTTTTTTGGTTTGGTGAATTTTCTTACGGCATAGATGGGTGGTATAATCATAGGGTTCCCAACTCCGGGGTGAGAAATTCCTGGAGATTTGGGGGTGAAGGCTATAATACCAAAGAGTCCACCCTCCAAAGCAGCCATATCTTCCAGGGCCACTGATCTCCGTAGTCTGGAGTTCGCTAGTAAGCCTGGGAGAACGCCCGGACCCACCCAGAAGTTGACAACCCTGTATAATCATTTTCTGGGTAGAATGGCCAATCTTCATTTTAATCATGCTCTGGAACACTCCCTTCTCCGCTGTTTTTATTATACTGCCCTACTGAAGTTATTGCCCCCCTCCTAGAAGAATGGGAGCCTCCAAACGCATAATAACAGCCCATTCCCCAGGGGAAGGGCTGCACAGTCACTGGAGGCAGAGCAGATGTGCTGCCTCTAAAGGAGGTTTCGCCTCCCTCCCCCCCCCCACTGAGGCCAAAACCTTCCCCTTCCCTAGGGAACCTGTGCAACCGCTCCATAGGGTTGCATGAGGATAGGCCACTTCAAAAGGTCGTGTATCTCCAGGAAAGTGAAAGTGGGTGTTCCTGGGCCAAAAGGGCTTAAGAGGCCACCTAAATGCGGCTCCTCTCCTTGCCCGGCACGGGAACGCCCCTGGCAGGGCGGCGCGCAGAAGTGCATTGTCTGGATGCCAGAGCGAGGCTGTGCCGGCGTCCCTGGGCGATGCTGCTACGGCAGTGCTGGGAGGATGGTGTCTGCTCCCCCCCCCCCCGCCAGTGTCTGTGTCACCCTGGGCAGTGTAAGTGGCACGGGTGCCAGCACAGGCATCCCGGACACCAATACAGCCCCTTTCCTGGCCTCCTAAGGACTTTCATCCTTTAGACTCAGGAATGAGTTTGATTCTCCTTAAAAGGGAGAAAAAGTCAGCATATAAAAACCAACTCTTCCTCTTCCTCTCCTCCTCCTTCTTCTCCATCACCACCTCCTCCTCCTCCTCCATTTCAGACTGGAAATACCCAGAAACAAAGCAAAGTATACCCAACATTTCAGGACAGTTTTGGATTATTTCAACACTGTTTCCAATGGACAGCAGATATCTCCTCCAGATCTCCCGCCCACTTTAACCAGTGGAAGTAGACCCGGTATCTGGAGACAGGTCTACTCCATTTATTTCATTTAGGGTTGCCAGCTTCCAGGAGGGGGGCTGGAGTTCTCCCAGAATTACAACTGATCTCCAGACAGAGATCAGTTCCCCTGGAGGGTGGACTCTACGGCATCCTTTGTCCTTTAGGCTCAGGAATGGGCTTCAAAAAATCTCACACGCTATGGAATCCTGCTGGCTAGTTAGTCCAGCGCCACATTCTGTAAGCTTCAGGAAATCCACACTCCATTCGATATTGTGCTACTGTAATCACTCACCTGCCAGATTGTAATCTGGGAGGCGAATTATCACAAATGCACAATACTCAATGATCTGTAGCCCACATAAACCCTTCATCAGATGTCTCTCCACGTGCTTGGTTGTATGTTTATCGCTACTTAAGGAAACTTATCTCTGTATTGTATAACTTGAGACGGCATGTGTCTGCGCATCTGAACATGAGGCAGAGTTGCACATTTGCAGGACCTATCTATTGAGACAGAGAGAAAACATCCACGCACACAGAAAAGTTGAGGGCAGAGAGAAGCTTTTTCGCTTCACCTTTCCCCTGATATGCTAGTTCTGTCGATGCAAGGCTTGTCCCCATACATATAGTGAAGGAGAATCAAATATGCAATACGTTTATTAGAGTGGTGCATATTCAGGGACAATTGTGACCTACTTTGATATATGTAAACAAGCAATTCAAATGCTAACAGATTTTGTTTGAAGCAGACTCCATGTCAGACCAGATGAAAACCGATTATGTGAGTCAGTAGGGTAATCCGGGCAATTAAGTGCTAGCGCAGAATTCATGAAAAATTAATAAAACATCAAAAAACCTGCAGGATAAACCCAAAACAGTCCAATAAAAGCTGCAGAGTTATAAAGCAAGAGCTTAATTCAGCAGTAAGCTACAGAAATTAATAATATTAGCATAACTGACAACCAATTTGGGAAGACCGCAAGGGATGGTAACAGGCCAGGCTGATGCGGTAGAGAATTCTGCAAACCTGACGCTAACACCCAAAACGAGTCCTATTTGGAGCAGCTTTCTCTGACTTCCTTTAGCCCTGGTGGCACCAGGACCGGAAGGGTAGGTAGGTAGGCAGGCTGGCTCAGTGCAATTGTGTGTATACACACAAAGGAGGAGCAGAGGAAAAAGACGTAGTGGTGGTAAGGGCTAACATTTAATGTTAAAGACCTCGGCAGAAGATCCTAGAAAGCTGCCTGCTGCCAGTCTGAACAGACAGTATTGACTTTGATGGACCAATGACAGCTTCATGTATTCATGTATTTGGATATTTCCAATCCAAACCAGTTCCTGATATTCCCTTTACCAGCTTCTCCATTCCAGCATGGTGTAGTGGTTAAGAGGGGTGGACTCTAATCTGGAGAACCGGGTTTGATTCCCCACTCCTCTGCATGAGTGGCAGACTCTTATCTGGTGAACCAAGTCGGTTTCCCCACTTCTGTACATGAAGCCAGACCTTGGGCTAGTCACAGTTCTCTTAGAACTCTCTCAGCCTCACCTACCTCTCAAGGTGTTTGTTGTGGGGAAAGGAAGGGAAGGAGACTGTAAGCCAGTTTGATTCTCCTTAAAAGGGAAAGTCGGCATATAAAAACCAACTCTTCCTCTTCCCCTCCTCCTCCTCCACCACCTCCTCCTCCACCATTTCAGATTGGAAATATCCAGAAACAAAGCAAAGCATACCCAACATTTCTGGACAGTTTGGGGTTATTTCAGCACTGTTTTCAATGGACAGCAGATATGGCCTCCAGATTCCGGGTCTCCTGCCCACTTTAACCAGTGGAAGTAGACCCAGTATCTGGAGTCTACTCCATTTATTTCATTTAGGGTTGCCAGCTTCCAGGAAGAGGCTGGAGTTCTCCCAGAATTACAACTGATCTCCAGACAGAGATCAGTTCCCCTGGAGGGTAGACTCTATGGCATCACATCCCTAGTGACCTTCCTCCCCTCCCCAAACTCCACCCTCCCCAGGCTCAGGTCCCAAATATCCAGGGATTTCCCAACCTGGAGTTGGCAATGCTAATTCCAATAGGTCCAGATGGAAGCCAGGGACTACTGATACCCAATATTCCAAAACCTGAAGAATTTACTCAAAACAGATTTTGGAAACAATACCACTGAAATTTCAGGAAAACGATAATTGTGCTCTTCCTGAAATTACGAAACAAAACAAAAATGTTTGAAGTGCATAACCCTAAGCAGTGGAATGGTTGGGGGGGGGGGGGGGTACTGAAAGACATCTTACTCACTGCTCCCCCCAAATCCATGAAATGGCTTTGAAAATAACAGTAATATGGGCTCAGCACAGGGCAATGGCCTGAACATTATTTGCCTGGGTCACTAAACTAGTACTAACTTACAGAGAATGGTGAATCCATCCCTTGAGAAGAGCTGGACCAACACACAACATTTTCCTCCTATAATTAGTAACCAGGACTCTGCCTTTCACCTGTAAAAATTTCCAAATATCTCCAGAAGAATCAGAACAAGCGTGTGGGCGCTCGGTTCTTTGAGGAAGGAACGTTAATTACTTGTTTTTTTTATCCCGGGGGCTCATAATTGGATTGTTCCTCTTTCTTCTTGTCGTTATTCTAGTTACAAAGTTAACACGCTCCGAAGACATTTCATTCCAGGCGGTCGGGGTGGGGGGGGGGGGGGAGAGAGCGAGAGAGGAAGCGAAGATTTATTTTGTAATCATCGGAAATAAACACAGTTCCTCAGAAGTAAGCACAAAAGAACAGAACCTGGCTGGGCTCCCGCCTCGTTAAAGATGCAAATTAGAAACAGGCCATCAAAACAGAGGTTCCGCTAATCCTCTCTCAACAACGTAAGTCGTCAAATTAGCTTCTAGTACAATGACATCTGGGGCATGTAACGTCAAGTTTAATACAATAGGTCCTACAGGGAAGGGTGGTGTCTGTTGGGTTTCCGCTTTTGTTACTAATGATATTTATTCATGGTGATGAGGACAGAAGGCTCTTAGCTTTAACTCCCAATCCCTTCTGTTGGCACCGGGGCTTCTCCTGCTGCCAGGATTCTGCCCGTCCATTTCTTGGCAACGTATCTACTCAAGTTCTCTTCCTTCAACTTCTTTGGCACTATTCTTATCGACCAAGTAAAGACCAGTATTTCAAGGAGAGTAAAAAAAAAAAAAAAACAACCCCAAGAAAACCCAACAATTAATGAGACCTTAGTATAGGGGTCCCCTCAGTGGTGCGTGAGCCCACCAAGGCACCTTTCTAACACCTTTCCTGGTGCCCACCAGGTGTTTAAAGAAATGGGGCTGGGCCAAGTGGGGCATGCACCCAGCAGGGCTTCTCATTGTCCTCTGGAGATCTGATTGGCTGTGCAGATTAAAAGGCATCCTGTTGTTAAACAGAGCTTCTGCCTCAAATGTTGAAGAGTTACCATAAGAGTTATGCATAACCTTGCTCCCTGACATTTTGTGGTTGGCTCCACCTCCCATGGCAGCCATTTCGTGGTTCTGCCCACCTCTCTTTCTCAGCATTTCAAAGGTGCCTGCAGCTAATAAAGGGATTCTGCAGGTAACAGGGAGATGAAGGTACCCGAAGAGAAACCAGAGATCCTTTAACTGGAGATGACAGGGATTGAACCTGTGACCTTCAGCAGGCAAAGCAGGGTTTGTTTGTTTTTACCACTGAGCCATGTCCGCTTGGAAGAACTGACACAACATACTATCATAATCTGTGGATGCTGAAACAGAAAAGTCAGAATCCAATGAATAGCCAAATCAGATGGCAAAAAGAAAATCTATCATCCAAGGATAATAGTCCAGCCAGAAGACAGAAACCAAGACCAGAAATAACTGATCATAAGGAGTATAAGGCACAGTTAACCGGGTAACTCATTTAAGCCTGTGCAATAATTTTTCTGTATTGTATATTCAACAGATGGTCCATTTTTATTAACAGTAATAATTAGCCATTACTTACATCATTAAAATTGTAGTCTCTGTGTTGTACTGGAAAGACAATAAAGGAAAATGCTTAAAGCTTAGATTATGCATTTGTGACACAGTTTTTAGACTGTACTGATACGTAAGGGGAAAGAGTGCAATGCCTGAATAGTAATACTGTGATGGCGGGAGGGGGGGGGGGGCTGTTCTTCTTTTCATGGGGCAAAATTGAAATATTGCTAATGATACAGCTAATTCTGCTCAGGCTGCTGCAAAAGTCAGGTTTCATATAAATTAAGGCCAGAGGTATGTATTTTTTTATTGTTTTAATTTGGGTAAGTGGAATAGACATTTTATATCCATATATGTTCATGGTCCCCACAACAGTTTATGGCTTGTGCGATAAAGACCTTGACTGATTAGCTGACTGGCGGAAGGTCTTCCCTGGATAGAAACACTGGACTCTTGATACCCAAGCCCATAATTTTGCTCAACCTCATCCCACGGAGACTCAGCCAGGGCAGTTTTACAGTAAGCAGTCCAGTCCAATGGCTCTCCTGGGGTTTTAATCACCAACCCTTTGCAATGCACTGATTAACTTCACAGTTCTTAGTAGTTGTTCAACAATGGTGGCCAATGAATACTGCCTTATTGCTGAAGGGGCTTCTAGGGTTTTAGCTAGTTTTGCCAACCTTCAGTTGGGGCCTGTAGATCTCCAGAATTACAACTGAACTCCAGACAAGAGAGATCAGTTCCTCTGGAGAAAAGGGCAACTTTGGAGGGTGGATTCTATGGAATTATACCCCACTACGGTCCCTATCCTCTAGGGTTGCTTCTTCTTCTTCTTCTTCTTCTCCTCCTCCTTCTTCTTCTCCTCCTCCTCCTCCTCCTCCTCTGTCTTCTTCTTCTTCTTCCTGAGCAGATAACGTCTTAAGTGTGCAGAGAATTCCAGTCAGAGTTACTAAAGGACTTACTTTCCATATGGGAATGGATGCAACATCGGTTACATCACTTCCAAGTTTTATCACAGATTTTCCGGTGATTCCTAGAGCAACTCTTTCTCCCTTCCGGGTTGTACCAGACGAGACTTCCACTCTAGGGTACCCAGAAAGAGGCAAGCAAAGAAGTGAGAATCTACAGAGCCAAGGAAGCTCCTTAAGGGACATGATCCAGTAAAATGCCCTCTTCATTGCAGTTCGGTGTTTGCAGAATCATGCGCTTGCTGAACAGGCGCCTCAATCAGCTGGCTGTGTAAGAATTCAATCAGTGCTAATCTAACACAATACACCACCTGCTCCCCGGCTGATTTCTAGTGTTCTTCAATCAAAAGGAGGGGAGTTGGGAGGGAAAGCAAAGAGTTTGTTGCCAGCAGTGTTAGCAGACCTGGAAATTCAAGATCCTAGAATCCCTTCCAGTCTTTGTATTTTTATAAATTGTTTTTAGTCTTTGAAGGGTGGAGAAGCAGGGGAAGACGAGAAAGAAGAAAGGACAGAGAGGGGTTCAGTGCAATTGCAGCTACCTCTGTAATTAAGTGCTGATAATTAACATGCGTTAATAGTAGGCTGCGGCCACTATGAAACAGGCTTCACTAGAGAAGGTGTCTCCCTTTCTCAGTTAAACACAAATGTAGGCACAAGCCTGCCAATGGAGAAAGCAAGCGGGTAAAATGTCTTTGACAGTGTCCCTTGGCAGTGGTACAAAGACACTGGCATTATGGGGAAACAGGGTGTGTACAAAAAGAAAAGGAAAATCTAAGAGCTGGTAAGTTTTGCATATGGTAGGGCTGCCAAAAGAAGGGAAGATGACTGGGGAAGGCACTGGCAAACCACCCCATAAACAAAGTCTGACTACTAAACGTCGGGATGTGACATCACCCCATGGGTCAGGAATGACCTGGTGCTTGCACGGGGGACCTTTACTTTACCTTTTAGGGCTGCCAACCTTTAGGTGGTGGCTGGAGATCTCCTGGAATTACAACTGATCTCCAGGTGAGAGATCAGTTCCCCTGGAGAAAACAGCTGCTTTGGAAGACTTTATGAAATTATACCCCTCTGAAGACCTTTCCCTTCCCCAACCCCATCCTCACCAACTCCACCCCCAAAATCTCCAACAATTTCCCAACCTGGAGCTGGCAACCCTATCATTTGCTCATACAGAAGTCAGGAATATAGAAGAAGAAGAGTTGGTTTTCATATCCTGCTCTTCTCTAACATAAGGAATCTCCAAGTGGCTTACAATCACCTTCCCTTCTCCCCTCCCCCACAGGTACCTTGTGAGGTAGATGGGGCTGAGAAAGTTCTGAGAGAACTGTGACTTGCTTCATGTGGAGGAGTGGGGAATCAACCCCTTTTCTCCAGATCAGAGTCAACAGCTCATGTGGAGGAGCGGGGAATCAAGCCCGGTTCTCCAGATTACAGTCCGCCACTCTTAACCACTACACCACACAATGTCCATAAAACACCAAAAGATAGAAACAGCACAAGATTCCTTGGTATTGGACCTATCCATTGCATAAATATTTAAGTGGGTTTAAGTGGGATGGTTCCCAAGCAAAAAATCCTAAAAACTGTAGTTTAGTGAGAATGGTGAAAATTTTCCCCTACAGACTCTCCATGCCACCTTAAATTACAATTATTGGGATTTTGTAGGATGGAGGAATAAGGATCAGAGCAGCTTAAATACATTGTACATACAAATACTGTGTCTGATGTAATTCTTGAGTCGTGCTGGTCTGCTGATGTCAGGACTGAGCCTGATGAACGCTCCTTGGAGGATGAGGATGCCATGGGGGAAGAATGGATGAAGGTCAAAACCCTGGCAGATCCTAAAGCTCCTGGGTCCTCTGTGGTGTAGTGGTTAAGAGCGGTGGTTTGGAGCAGTGGACTTTAATCTGTAGAACTGGGTTTGGTTCCTCACTCCTCCACATGAGCGGCGGATGCTAATCTGGTGAACTGGGTTGGTTTCCCCCCTCCCACACATAAAGCCATCTAGGTGACCTTGGGCTTGTCACAGCTCTCTTAGAGCACTCTCGGCCCCTCCCACCTCACAAGGTGTCTGTTGTGGGGAGGGGAAGGGGAGGTGATAGTAAGCTGGTTTGAGTCTCCCTTAAGTGGTAGAGAAAGTCGGCATATAAAAACCAACTCCTCTTCTTCTTCTTTTAAAGGACAGCAGGGCTCAGAATAACCTTGACTGAATACCACTGAGTGTTGCTGTCATTCAGAACTCTTAGCACCAGACTCTGAATAAGGCAGTTCCTCATAGTTTCATGGATGCTACATGCCATGTTTCACAGCACCTCCAAACACTCTACGGATGCCCCACAGAATTTGTAATCCCTTACATCCTCCAGCAGCACGTTGTGGGCCCCACAGGGGGTTGATGAATCTTGCATGTTTTGCTGCCTGCGTGGAGCTGGAAAAACAGGTAGGTGGGCAAGAAGCTAAGTGATGATCCTTGAAGGGCCTGCATTAGGCTAGGTTAATCACAGGCTGTACTGGCCTCCCTTTTCAGTTAAAAATTAAATTGGACTTCCCTAAAATTAAATTAGACTGCCCTAAAATATAGAACAGGACTTATTGACCTCAATCCATAACCATCAAGGTGAAAAACAAATTCCCCCAAAGAGTTTATGGAAGTCAGCCGTGGAGATATTTCCAAATGCGGCAACCAAGGATGACCCACAAGATTACTGGTGACGCTCTTAAATGTTGGTACTTGACAAAAGAAGATATGATTGTCTGGAACTATCTGAGAGGTGCAAACCACACAGAAAAGAGAAGGATTATTAAGTACTGAGCGGGAGATAAATAGGGTGAGACTAAACATGGGAAGCTTCAACTGAACATCCCCACAACGGTGCCTGTAACAGTTCCCCCAATGGTAGTAAATGGATTTGCTCAAGTCATTTAAAGAAAGCTAGGGGTGGGGGGGACGACCCTTGGAAGTTATAATTGCACAGCACATGTGGTACAAGTAGTGTGGAGGAAGGAAAGTGAAATGTTTCTCCAACTCTTACCATTCTGCCTTTAACTTGAAGGTGATAAAAAAAAATAGCGCTCAGTTACGAATTGAATTTAAAGATAAAATTTGGCTGG
Organism: Euleptes europaea; assembly: GCF_029931775.1. Classification (NCBI taxonomy): domain Eukaryota; kingdom Metazoa; phylum Chordata; class Lepidosauria; order Squamata; family Sphaerodactylidae; genus Euleptes; species Euleptes europaea. The sequence continues at coordinate 10,280,708 of NC_079325.1, read as the reverse complement.
GGAGCCAGGGCTCCCACAGAAGCTACAGAAAAAGCACACTCCCCATGTTCCCACTGCTGGTTGATCGCTTCTTTTATGTACGGCATTTGTGTACCTGAAAACACCTCCGGGAACTGAAATTGCCTTCAATCACTGAGCTCAGGTTGAGGAGGAAAGGAGGTCAAAACCTTTAAGGGTTGTAGGTGAACGCAGCAAACGTTCAGATTTTCGCATTGTCTTTTCTCCATTTTGGGGGAGGGTGTATTGTTTTGTGCATTCCTCAGAAAACAAAGGGCATGCCCTAGCCTGAATCCAGCATGTTTAAATTCCACTTGTTTAGGCTGGAGAACTATTAGGCTTGACACACCAGCCCTGGCTCTGAAAATGCTGGGAGATTTTGAGGGCAGTGCCTGAGGAGGAGGAGGAGAACAGTTGGTTCTTATATGCCGATTTTCTCTATCTTTTAAGGAGAATCAAACCAGCTTACAATCCCCTTCCCTTCCTCTCCCCACAACAGACACCTTGTGAGGTGTGTGGGTCTGAGAGAGTTCGGAGAGAACCGGGACTAGCCCAAGGTCACCCAGCTGGCCTCATGCGTAGGAGTGGGGAGCCAACCCTGTTCACTAGATTAGAGTCTGCCGCTCACGTGGAGGAGTGGGGAATCAAACCCAGTTCTCCAAATTAGAGTCCACCGCTCTTAACCACCCATGCTGGAGGGTAGAGTACTGGGGAGGGTGTGTGTGACATCACTTCCGGGTGATGCTGTAGGAATTTCTCCTAATCTCCATGGTAAAGACCATATCTATCCATCTATCTATCTATCCATCCATCCATCCATCCTTTCTCCCCAATGGGGATCTAAAGCGGCTTACATCATTTTCCTCTCCTCCATTTAATCTTCACAACCACCCTCTGAGAGCCGTGGAGAAATTCCTAGAGAGTCACTATGGAGGCCATTTCCCAGCCATTTCCCCCCTCTCCCTCCTCAATTTCTTGAAGGCGGGGATTGGGGCCGAGAGGGGGATGCCTGGACGGGGCTGACAGCTGGGGCCGGAGAGGAGAGGAGAGCAGAGCGTCAGACGCGCTCTCCGCCGGGCTGGCAAACTCCCCGAGGGGGGGGAGTTTATCTGCTGTGGGTGGGCAAATCAAACCCTAAGGCCTACACATCTCTTTGCATCTCTCCTACTGAAATTGATGAGGATTAAAAGTACTCCGTTTAGGCTGAATCATGCCTGCTTATTGGAAAATGCATTTCTGTAATCTTAGTTACATTTTATGTTGTTGTTTTGTACTCTCTTCCCTGAATATCCAAATGCCACAAACACATTTGTGCGTGTGTGTGTACACAGGGAGAACAGCAGGGGGAAAGTAGTGGGCAGGGAAAGACTTAATCATCTCCCTCTCCTCCTATCCCATCCCAATTGCTTCCCTACTCCAAATCCCCCTCCTCTCAAGCTTTCCCCAGAAGAAGAGGCCGCTGGGGTTTTAATTAATGCGTGTCCACGCTACATACAGTTTGGCCCTTAATAGGGTTCAGCTCAAACTTCCCATTCCAACCGATCTCCAATTATTGCCAAGATGTATTTCATGGTAAGATCCCAAGTTCCAATCTCTGTAACTCTTAGCTGAAATGGAGAAGTTGAAGCCTTTGGGGGAATAAGTCTCAAGGTCTTGGCTGCTCGCCCAGAAGGATTATTATACAGCAGGTTGGGTTCTGTAGTAATTATCTCCAAAACAGCTGGACTAGTTGGATAAACTCTCTGTATCTTAATACACCATGCAAGAACAGCTATGGAGAATTAAATTGCAATTGTAGATTGGCTGGGCAGATAGACAGGAATGGAAAACTTAGATAGAAGGCTTCTGAAGCTTAAATTTGGGAGCATCTGGAAGCATAAACCCCCCTGATCCAACTCCGATAGCTACAGATGACTCTTTACGACAACTGTGGACCGCTCTGTCGCACCCTCCTCCCTTTATGTGTGCAGAACTTCCACATGTCTCTCAGATGCCATCTTCAGTTCACGAAAGCAAAGGTTTCCTTACATCTCTTTGTAGCTCTGTGCCAGTCTCCTATTCCTCTTCCCCTAACTTTTCTAACTTCTGAGAAACCAAAGGCGGACCTCAGTGTGATGTCGTGGTTAGAACATTGAGCTAAGATCTGGGAGACCCACGTTCAAGTCCCCACGCTGACAGCTGGAAGGAACTGCCCCTTGGTCATAGATAGGGTTGCCAGCTCCAGGTTGGAAAATACATGGGGATTCTGGGGTGGAGCCTGAGGAGGGCGGGGTTTGGGGAAGGGAGGGACTTCAATGGGGTATAATAAAGAAGAGTTGGTTTTTATACCCTGCTTTTCTCTACCTTTAAGGAGTCTCGAAGCGGCTTACAGTCATCTTCCCTTTCCCCCCACAACAGACACTTTGAGAGGTAGAAAGACGCCATTTCATTTGAACAGACCATAGCAATGAAAGTTATGGGTGTGACTTGGCATGAAAACATAACAACTTAGTGTTGGGGAGTGTATATAGGAAACCAATTCGGTTCACCACATCAGAGTCCACCACTCAAATGGAGAAGTGGGGAATCAAACCCGGTTCTCCAGATTGAGTTCAAGGCTTTTAACAACTACACCACACTGGTATCCATAGAGTCCACCTTCCAAAGTGGCAATTTTCTCCAGGGGAACTGATCTCTGTCACCTGGAGATCAGTTGTTATCCCAGGAGATCTCCAGCCATCACCTAGCAGTTAAAGAGAAATACAGCACCTAAGCTCAAAGCAAACCAATAGTATATTTTTTTCAAGCAATTAGCAAAGCAATATAATAACAGTATAAAACAGACTAAGGTAAGTACTCTACTTTCCAGAGAAAAATTCCCACAAAAAAATTCCCACAATAAATCTCAAACAAAAGGGTAAATAACCCGAATGCTTATCAGTCAATAAGGCATAATCAGTCCATGAATGAAAGACCCTGGAGAGACAGAGGGCCCATGGCTCAGTGGCAGAGCATGCTTGGCATGCAGAAAGTCCCAGGTTCAATCCCTAGCATCTCCAGTTAGAAGAAGAAGAGTTAGTTTTTATATGCTGACTTTCTCTACCACTTAAGGGAGACTCAAACCAGCTTACAATCACCTCCCCTTCCCCTCCCCACAACAGACACCCTGTGAAGCAGGTGGGGCTGAGAGAGTGTAACTAGCCCAAGGTCACCCAGCTGGCTTCATGTGTAGGAGCAGGGAAACAAATCCAGTTCACCAGATTAGCCTCCGTCGCTCATGAGGAGGAGTGGGGACTCAAACCCAGTTCTCCTGATCAGAGTCCACCGCTCCAAACCACCTCTCTTAACCACTACACCACGCTGGACCACTAAAGGGACCACTAAAGGGACCTGGCAAGTAGGTGATGTGAAAGACCTCTGCCTGAGACCCTCGAGAGCCGCTGCCGATCTGAGTAGACAATACTGACTCTGATGGACCAAGGGTCTGAATCCGTATAAGGCAGCTTCATGTGTTCATGTATTCATGAGGAGAGAAAGCCCAAGCTAAAGGCCTAGCCATGGTAGAGTTGCCAGGTCTCTCTTTGCCACTGGAGGGAGGTTTTTGGGGTGGAGCCTGAGGGGGGCGGCATTTGGGGAGGGGAGGGACTTCAATGCCATAGACTCCAATTGCCAAAACGGCCATTTTCTCCAGGTGAACTGATCTCTATCGGCTGGAGATCAGTTGTAATAGCAGGAGATCTCCTGCCACTACCTGGCAGTTGGCAACCCTAAGCCATGGAGACATGGTGGTCAGGACAAAACAACTTAGCTCCCTGTCACAGAGGCCATATAACACATATACATTAGGCAGAAGAGGAGCTCAGAGAGCTTTCCAGACAGGGGCAATAACTAAGCAGAGGATGGCAAGAGTGCAGTATACCCAATGTACTACGAGACTCAACAAACACCCAACGTCTGAGCTTAGCATTCTGCTTGTTCTATGAATTGTGCCCCAGACAGAGAACACAATGCCAACATGCCAAAATAGCAGAAGGCAAATGTTTGCTTGGGGTTTTTTTCTCTCTCTCTCTCTTTCCTGGCTCATCCGGAAGATTTGCAGGTTTGCACAGCACAGAATTGAGTTTTTAATTAACGCCAGCTAAGCAGAAGCATTTTGGAGCTCTGTTTGCCAGGAAGCATATGCTGGTACACGGGCGAGAGAGGCCCAGGAGGCATTTGTTCCAGTTCACACGCAAGCCCCTTTACGCCACTCTTGTTGCACGACCATATACAGCGAGCGCATGTCGGATCAGGCCACTAGTGGAGCTAGTGGGTTTCCAGCTGGCGGCCGCTGAGCTAGGGCGTATCCATTGGGCTTTTGGCAGCGCCACAACATTTTGCTCAAGGTATAGTAAGGAACATGTCTCTCTCCCCCCCCCCCCAACTTAACAAGAAACACAGCTGCTTCTGCCTCCATACTACCCTGTCATATCATTTGTCTCTTTCTCATTTGGTACACAACATGTCCGCAATACACAAATGTCCATGCTTCTGTCACCGGATTCGACTGAAAAGGGGCTGTTCCCCGTGCCTATTGTGAAAGATACAAAGCCAGGCCATCCAGAGACAAGACAGGGGTCTCAACATACTTAGGGGGCTCCCCAGATACACAGAAAAATACGACTTTGTAAATTAACCAAATGAAGAAGAAGAGTTGGTTTTTATGTGCCGACTTTCTCAATCACTTAAGGAAGAATCAAACTAGCTTACAATTGCCTTCCCTTCCCCTCCCCACAACAGACACCCTGTGACATAGGTGGGACTAAGAGAGCTCTAAGAGAGTTGTGACTAGCCCAAGGTCACCCAACTGGCTTCATGTGTAAGAGTGAAGAATCAAACCCAGTTCTCCAGATCAGAGTCCGCTGCTCCAAGCCACCGTTCTTAACCACTACACTATGCTGACATCCCCCCTTCCAATAGCACACACTACAAACAGTAGGGTTGCCAACCTCCAGGTGCTAGCTGGAGATCTCCTGCTATTACAACTGATCTCCAGCCAATAGAGATCAATTCCCCTGGAGAAAATGGCCGCTTTGGCAATTGGACTGTACGCCCTCCTCAGGCTCTACCCCAAAAACCTCCCACCGGTGGCGAAGAGGGACCTGGCAACCCTAACAAACAGCTTGAGGAGGACTAAATATACTCCAGAAGGTACAAAATGTTGCCACAGCTGAGAATCACTTCCAGAAAGAAGGGAGATGGGGAAATGGGGCTGATCGAGCCCCTGAGAACTTATAGAGTCCAGCAAGAGGAGGTTTTTTTTTTTGCAGGACGTATTTTCCAAATTGCTCCCCCTCCCCATGATTCGTTCTATACTCCCAGCTGCAGTCATGATTATTTCTCTATTCTCTCAGTTTTGTCCCACATCGTAGCCAAACTTTGTCCAGCAAACAATAAAAGTATGCAGCAATGAAGACAGATTAACTGTGCAGTACTGTGAAGATTCCTCTTCAGACCTGATCAATGAAATCAATGGGCTTAGACTGGAGTTCACACACACACACACGAACACACAGGAAGCTACCTTCTACGGAATCAGACCCTTGGTCCATCTACTGTCTACTCAGACTGGTAGCAGCTCCCCAGGGTCTCAGGCAGAGGTCTTTGACATCACCTGCCGTGTGATCTGTTCACCTGGAGACGCCAGGGATTGAACTTGAGGACTTCTGCATGCAAAGCCGAGGCTCTTCCACTAAACCACAGCCCTCCCCTAACTCTGCATAGAGTAACTCTCTGTAAGAGAGATGAATGTGGTTTTGACCCGTGCTCTTTGCCTCTGAGACAAGCATTTTGGAAGGCAGCCAAGTCGTGTTCAGCGTTTTCTTACATTGTACTTTAGAACGGATGTCTCTTTTAATCTTGTATTAAAACAAGCAAATAATGAAATGTCACATATAGTCCAGAAAATTAAAAATGAAATGCAAGTTCCACAGTGGGATTGCCAAGTCTGGTTTGGGAAATTCCTGGAGATTTGGGGGTGGAGTCTGAGGAAGGTGGGATTTGGGGAGGGGAGGGGCCTAAATGGGGTATAATGCCATAGAGGCCAACCTCCAAAGCTGTTATTTTCTCCGGGGGAACTGATCTCTGGAAACCAGCTGTAATCCTGGGAGGCCTCCAGGCCCCACCTGGAGGTTGGCAACCCGGTTCCACAGTCAAACTCCATGGTTGCACATCAGAGAAAATAACTGCCAGAATGACAAGTCAAATGACATACTGTGAGATTCAGCGAGAGCAAAAGGATTTTTGACTAGGGAAACAATAGTTTTCACCAAAGCAAGAAAGGTTATGGTTGAGCAACAGAGAACCATGTATTGGTAGATGGTTCCTGACCACTTCTGAGGAAGCAGGCACTATCACCTGCCAGTTCAGGTCTCATACTGCTTCCAGGTAGCCATGACGGGAGTCGAATATTCGACACACTGCATCAGAAGTCTGACATCAGAAACCACAACATTCAGAAACCAGTGGGGGAATATTTTAACCTTCCAGGACATTCAGCTGCCGATTTAACAGTAGCGGTTCTCTTACAAAGGGATTTCAAAGGGAGATTAGAAAGAGAGACTGCTGAATTACAACTAATAATGAAGCTCAAGACAATACATTCTTCTGGACTGAATAGAGATCTGGGATTCCTGTCTCATTACCAATGCTGATTTCTCCATGCCTACTACCCCTCTAGGAGCCCTGTGGTGCAGTGTGGTAAGCTGCAGGACTGCAGTCCAAGCTCTGCCCACAACCTGAGTTCGATCCCAACGGAAGTTGGTCTAAGGTAGCCGGCTCAAGGTTGACTCAGCCTTCCATCCTTCCGAGGTCAGTAAAATGAGTATCCAGCTTGCTGGGGGTAAAGGGAAGATGACTGGGGAAGTCCCTGGCAAACCACCCCATAAATAAAGTCTGCCTTGTAAACGTCGGGATGTGACATTACCCCATAGGTCAGGAATGACCTGGTGCTTGCACAGGGGATCTTTACCTTTTACCTACTACCCCTCTGCATATCACACCTAATCCAATCCTGCTTGCTAATGTCATTTACTTGCTTTTGACATTTACATTGCCATTGTGTGTCTAATTCACTTGTCTCTACTTAGGGATAGAGGGAAATATTCCAGCTGTATCTGAAGAAGTGAGCTGTAGCTCACAAAAGCTCACACTCTGTCAGAAATTTTGTTAGTCTTTAAGGTGCTACTGGACTCTATTCAACACACTGTTCCTTTGCATCTGAACAGCACAATTGTGCCTGAAGGTGGGAGAAAAGCAAGTGTGCATATGCAATCATATACTGTTTGTCACAGCTGCCAATCTCACACAGCCCCCACTGCCACTACTTCCAACATAAAAGGAGAAAAAAAGATTAACGTTTTTTAGTTGGGATGTACTACTTTGATGTTTCCATATGCTCTATGGTTGCATTATCCATCAATGGCTGCTTAGCTATCTAAAAATCCATTTGTGCAAGTGTGTTCTCACATGGCTTAATGGGAATTGTTGCCCCCCACTCACCAAACAAAGTCTGCCTTGGAAACGTTGGGATGTGACGTCACCCCATGGGTCAGGAATGACCCGTTGCTTGCACAGGGGACCTTTACCTTTACCCCACATGAGCAAAAATAACGCCCCTATATTTTGAAAACTTTTACAAGACAAAAAAAGAGATGGATTTCAGAGCTTGTTGCAGTTGCCAGCCCCACATGAACAGTCCGATGAGGATAAATTCACAGCCATGTATGTAATGTTGGTCACTGGACGGATTCATCTGACTGAGCAGGTGCAAACGACCAGTAAATTGTGAGTAAAGATCCTGTGTTCAACAAGCAAGTCAGTTTAATGACCCTGGGGGAATATGTGTTGCCTTCTCAGGTGATGAAGAAAATGTAGTTCACCAAAAGTGCAGACACAAGAGCATCTGCAAGCTGCAATAGAAAAGTTATAAATGGCGCTTATTTATCAAGGTATGACCCAGCAACAATCCTGTAGCACACGTTATTCTTGCATAGCTGCAGAGATGCTCAGTTCAGTATTTGAGGTGACCATTAAACCGCAGCTGTTTTCAGTATCTTTGGTCATTTATGCATGGGTACTTGGACTCACATCCCTCCCCCCCCCCACCTGTCTGTCTCGGTTGTTCCTTGGAGTTCTGCATGAGTTTTCTGTCCATTAGAAAGGACCTCGCTGCTAGTCCTCCCGAGACTTCAATGCCATAGAATCCATTTGCCAAAGCAGACATTTTTCTCCAGGCGAGCTGATCTCTATCGGCTGGAGATCAGTTGTAATAGCAGGAGATCCCCAGCTAGTACCTGGAGATTGGCAACCCTGCATTTCAGGCAGAAGCTCTGTTTAACAGGATGCCTTTTAATCTACACAGCCAATCAGAAGCCCCTCTGGAACAAAGCCTCACCCACTTTCTAAAAGACATTGGTGGCAGCAGGAGCCCAAGTCTACCAAACACAGTTGTCTATAGGGTTGCCAATTGCCAGGAGCCTGTGGAGGGTGGGGTTTGGGAAGGAGAGGGAACTCACTGGGATATAATTAGGGTTGCCAGTCTCCAGGTACTAGTTGGAGATCTCCTGCTATTACAACTGATCTCCAGCTGATAGAGATCGGTTCACCAGGAGAAAATGGCTGCTTTGGCAATTGGACTCTATGGCATTGAAGTCCCTCCCCCCAAACCCCACCCTCCTCAGGCTCCAAAAGCCTCCCGCCGGTGGTGAAGAAGGACCTGGCAACCCTAGTTGTCTACAAGGGAGCTGCCCACAAATGACCACAAAAGGCTTTATAACCAAATCTGTTCTTGGTGGTTCAGACTTTTGTTAATGGAGGATGATATCAAGGGAAATCCCTCAATGATACACCATTTTGGGAAATGGAGGTACAAATGTCACTCAAATCCACAGGAAAAGGAAGAGACGCTCAATTCAATTTTCTTAAGAAGGCGAAGTGATGGAATTAGCATTCAAGCTTCCCGCAGGCAGAGGCAATAACATATAAAGAGGAAGGGAAACTCTGTCTCAGGATGATGAAACCATATTTTATGGGAAGCGTTATGAAGCTTCCCTGCCAAATGAGAAATCTGTAAATTACCTGGGTAAGCAATCAGCCCGAGATTATAATTGCCAATTTGCAAAAATTTCACCAACAATTAAGCGAAATAAAATAACCCACCAGAGGAAATTTAATGCCTGACATTCCCGCACCTCCCTTGACATGCCAAGATGCAGCGTGCTATTTTGTTTCTCCTTCTGCAATTAAAAGATTTTTTTTTTTTTGCATTCAAAGACAGTTGAAGAAGTAGTGGCCAGCTCAGCAGAATTTTGTAAAAAGGTATTCACGGGGTGTCAACCTGCCAGACTGTAACCCGGAGGTCCTGTTTGTATGTGCCGAGGCAACAGGAGTTAGGAGAGAACAGCCGCTGTATCTATGGTTAACAACTCCAGGTTGGGAAATTCCTGGAGCCTGGGGGTGGAGCTAGGGTAGGGGCGGGACCATAGTAGTGTATAATGCTATAGAGTCTACCCTCCAATGCAGCCGTTTCCTCCAGGGGAACTGATCTCTGTTGTCTGACGATCAGTTGTAATTTCAGGAGATCTCCAGGCCCCACCTGGAGGCTGGCAACCCTCTCCCAACCCATTTCTGCACCAGTTCTTTCATCAGCTACTTCACTTGCCTGTAGGGTTGCCAACCTCCAGGTACTAGCTGGAGATCTCCTGCTATTACAACTGATCTCCAGCCGATAGAGATCAGTTCACCTGGAGAAAATGGCCGCTTCGGCAATTGGACTCTCTGACATTGAAGTCCCTCCCCTCCCCAAACCCCACCCTCCTCAGGCTCTGCCCCAAGGACCACCCGCTCATTGCAAAGAGGGGCCTGGCAACCCTACTTGCCTGCTAAACCAAGCCAAATGTCACTTTCTTCTGGGGAGGCCCTTCCAAATACTTCCTGGTCTTTGGAGTTCTGAATTATGTAGAACGGATGCATTAGGAATTCTACATTGTTTTCTGTGTCTGTCTGCTTTAATTTCCAATGTTTGTACAGTATTGTGCATGAACCCTCAGCTCCTCTGTGTGAGAGCCAGCGTGGTGGAGTAGTTAAGAGCAGCACGCTCTAATCCAGAGAACCGGGTTCGATTCCCTGCTCCTCCACATGAAGCCTGCTGGGTGACCTTGGGCCAGTCAGAACTCTCTCAGCCTCACCTACCTCCCAAGGTGCCTGTTGTGGGGGGGGGGAGGCAGCTTTGGAGGGTGGACTCTATGGCATTATACACTGCTGAAGTCCCTCCTTCCCCCAAACCCTCTACTCCCCAGGTGCCACCCCCCAATAGCCAGGAATTTCCCAACCTGGAGCTGGCAACCCTACCTGAGCTCCTTGAGGGAAGGGCGGGATAAAAATGTGAGAGACTCTGTTTGTGTGTGTGTGTGTGTACACACACCAAGGTAACAGATAAGTAAGCAATGCATCTCCAACAACAGGGAGTCCACAGAATCAACAGTATAAATCAAAATTCAATTTCCAAAGGCCTCTTGAAATAAGGCCATTTTTTTTACCCTCCTGCAGAATGCCAATCAATCGAATTGCTCACAGGAGGGCATTCCAGAGCCGAGGAACAGTTTCAGAGGAAGCCTGGCGCTCCTCATAAAAGTCGATCTAAATGAGTTTGGTGCCTGTGACGGGCAAACTCTCCTCTGTTCAAACGGCAATTGGCTGGCAAATTGGGGAACAAAAATGTTTGCTTCTTATCAACTGTGTGCCAGCATATTAAATTGTGTTCCTTTCCTTAGATTATTTATTCGACATGTCTCTGTGTGTCAAGCTCAACAAGGCTTGCAAAAGTTGCAGATGTTTCGTGCTTGCACATGCGTGCATTGCTTCCTCTGTTGCCCCTCCACTACCTGCCATATCTCTCCCACCCAGCCCATCCCTGTTAATTAGGGTTGCCAGTTCTGGGTAGTTTCATTGGTGTTAGTATAGATATATTATGGTGCCTGGTTTTATTGTTTAAAATTATGTAAAGTACAAATTGGTTTTAAATTGTTTTAAAGTGTTGTTAGCCAGGATCCACTTCATCAGATGCATGGAGTGAGGGGGAAAAAATGTACGTGCACGCATGTGCATGCACACATAACCGTAGGAAGATATTAAAAGAACATTCTGACTAATAAATGTGTTATGCTGCAGTAGGGCTGTCAATTCGGTTCCATCCGACATGGAAAACCCCCAAATAAAAAAAGGCAGGAAAACGATGAGCTGAACTCGGTGAGTTTGGGCGGACGCCGGATAAATTCGTACAACTTCAGCGCCCCTGAATCAGCATTCTCCCGTGGCCAATGGTGGCCCAAGCTGGGTATTCTTCTGGCCAATCAGAGCAGGGATTCTCCCTTTTGAATTGGCCAGGAGAAGAGTATAAAAACTCCCGAGTCCCTCCCGTCCCGTCAACTCCCGAGTTCGTTTTCTTCCATTTTGGTGGTGCTGCTCCTGAGAGATCCTGCTTACTGGAATAGGATTGGATTTACTTCTCCTCCCTGCTCCTGCTGGAAGACATCCACACAGTTTGATTTTTTGGGTAATTTCTCTATACCTTTTCTCCTGTGTGTGTGTGGGGCGGGCGGGGGGGAAGCAGATTCTGTGTATGTGTGTGGGGAAGCAGTTTCTGTGATTGGGAGGGAAGCCAAAGGGGGGCTGTTGCCTGTTCTGCCGGGAGGGGTGCCCGCTCGCCTCTGTGGGAGTGTGCATTCTGCCTTTTTCTGCCCGTTGCCACCCTCGCCTGGAGTTGAGTCAGTGCGGCGGTGCGGCATGAGTCTCCCTACACTCGGCACCTGCACCTCCTCCTCTTCCTTGGATCGTTTGTTTGGGGTTGAGCCAAGAGCCGTACTGGTTTGAGGGGGGGGGCTTTGCCTGTTCTGTCGGGGGGGTTGCCTGCTCGCCTCTGCAGGAGTGTGCGTTCTGCCTTTTTTTGCCCCTTGCCACCCTCGCCTGGACTTGAGTCAGTGCGGCGCTGCAGCGTGAGTCTCCCTCCGCTTGGCGCCCACTCCTCCTCCTTGGTTCATTTGTTTGGGGTTGAGCTGAGCCGTACTGGTTTGAGGGGGGGTTGTTCTGCTGGGGGGTCTTGATTGCCTCTGTGGAATGTGATTTTGGGGAGGTTACCTGTCCTGGGGGGGCTTGATCTCCTCTTTGCAGGTGTGATTGTTGCTGTGGAAGATTTGAATCCAGCAGCATGAAATCTATCAATCCTGAAGATACGGAATTTGCGCAGGTCGCATTTACGCTAGTAGTGTTATAAGATGCACTTTGGCTGTGTTGAAATGAAAAGAGACATTACCCATGCTAGTTACGCGGTTTACTTACAGTGAGGGGGAAAAGCATTTGATCCCTTGCTGAATTTGCCCGTTTGCCCTCGGACGAAGAAATGACCAGTCCATAATTTTAATGGTAGGTTTATTGTAGCTGTGAGAGACAGAATAACAACAGGAAAACCCCCAAAAACCCAGAAGACAAAAGTAAGAGATTGATGTGCATTATAATGAGTGAAATAAGTATTTGATCCCTTTGCAAAAGATGACTTAGTACTTGGTGGCAAAACCCTTGTTGGCAATTACAGAGCTCAGACGTTTCTTGTAGATGGCCACCAGGTTTGCACACATCTCAGGAGGTATTTTGTCTTGCTCCTCTTTGCGGATCCTCTCCAAGTCAGTAAGATTTCGAGGCTGATGTGTAGCTACTCGAACCTTCAGCTCCCTCCACAGATTTTCGATGGGATTAAGGTCTGGACACTGGCTAGGCCACTCCAGGACCTTAATGTGCTTCTTCTTGAGCCACTCCTTTGTTGCCTTGGCCGTGCATTTTGGGTCATTGTCATGCTGGAATACCCATCCTCGACCCATTTTCAATGCCCTGGCTGAGGGAAGGAGGTGCTCACCCAAGATTTGACGATACACGGTCCCGTCCATCGTCCCTTCAATGCAGTGAAGGTGTCCTGTCCCCTTAGCAGAAAAACACCCCCAAAGCATAATATGTCCCCCTCCATGTTTGACAGTGGGGATGGTGTTCTTGGGGTCGTAGGCAGCATTCCTCCTTCTCCAAACACGGCGAGTTGAGTTGATGCCAAAGAGCTCGATTTTGGTCTCATCTGACCACAACACTTTCACCCAGTTCTCCTCTGGGTCATTCAGATGTGAATTGGGAAACTGCAGACGGGCCTGTACATGTGCTGTCTTGAGCAAGGGGACCTTGCGGGTTCTGCAAGATCTCAGTCCTTCATGGTGTAGTGTGTTACCAACTGTTTTCATGGTGACTGTGGTCCCAGCTGCCCTGAGATCATTGACAAGTTCCTCCCGTGTAGTTCTGGGCTGCTTCATCACCATTCTCATGATCATTGCAACTCCATGAGATGAGATCTTGCATGGAGCCCCAGACCGAGGGAGGTTGACAGTTAGGGTTAGGGTTGTCACCTTCTCACCAAGCTGCTTGGCAATAGTCTTGTAGCCCAGTCCAGCCTTGTGCAGGTCTACAATCTTGTCCCTGACATCCTTGGACAGCTCTTTGGTCTTGGTCATGGTGGCTAGTTTGGAATCTGATGGATTGATTGCCTCTGTCGACAGCAGAACCCTAACCCTAACCCTAATATGGCTGGTTGGTCTTGGTCATGGTGGCTAGTTTGGAATCTGATGGATTGATTGCTTCTGTTGACAGCAGAACCCTAACCCTAACCTGGCTGGTTGATAGGGGATCAAATACTTATTTCATTCATTATAATGCACATCAGTCTCTGACTTTTGTCTTCTGGGTTTCTGGGGGTTTTCCTGTTGTTATTCTGTCTCTCACGGCTACAATAAACCTACCATTAAAATTATGGACTGGTCATTTCTTCGTCAGAGGGCAAACGGGCAAATTTAGCAGGGGATCAAATACTTTCCCCCCTCACTGTACGCTTTGTGCGTTGTTGGATGCACTTTCAGTGTAGTTATGTCGGTTCTTAGAAGCCACGGACTGGCTTCTACTGTGTGTGTGTGTGTGGGGGGGGGGGAAGCCAAAGGGGGGGGGTGACCTGTCCTGGTGGGGGGGGGCTTGATCTCCTCTTTGTGAGTGTGATTGTTGCTGTTTTAACTGGTGGCCACCTTCGCCTGGAGGTCAGTGTGGGTCAGTGGTGAGTCTCTCTCTGGCTGCCCCAGAAACAATGGGAGGTTTTGCATTGGATTTGCCACTCTCTAGATGAACATTTAGGATTGCCTGCTCCCATTCATTCCAATGGGCGGAGGGGGAACCCCTTCCAGACCCCATAATTTGGGACCCCCTGACCCAATCTGCACCAAACGTGGGGGTTCTTGCAAGAAGGGTCCCCTCAAGCTACACCGAATGTTTGGGACCTCTAACTCAAAAAATGCCCCCCCAGAGCCGCGGAAAACTGTGAATGTGCTTAAATGGCATTATTCGGCCAAATTTATTCACGAACGCCGAATTTCATGCCAAATTCCACGGATCCGAATAGGAGGAGTTCGGACTTTGGCATTTCCCAAATAAAAACGGGCTGAATTTTGCCGAATCCGAATTTTACCGATATATTTTTTTTCAACAGCCCTATGCTGCAGGGCACAGAGAAGAAGAAAAGATCCAGCCAAGATAGACATAAGAAAGGCCATGCTAGATCTGACCAAGATCCATCAAGTCCAGCAGTCTGTTCACAGAGTGGTCAACCAGGTGCCGCTAGGAAGCCCACAAAAAAGATGACTGCAGCAGCATCATCTTGCCTGTGTTCCACAGCACCTAATATAATAGGCATGCTCCTCTGATCCTGGAAAGAATAGGTATGCCTTATGACTAGTAGCCATTTTAATTAGTAGCCATTAATAGCCCTATCCTCTATGAACATGTCCACTCCCCTCTTAAAGCCTTCCAAGTTGGCCGCCCATCACCACATCCTGGGGCAAGGAGTTCCACAATTTCACTATGCATTGTGTGAAGAAATACTTCCTTTTATCTGTTTTGAATCTCTCACCCTCCAGCTTCAGCAGATGACCTCACGTTCTAGTATTATGAGAGGGGGGGGAGCTTCTCCCTGACCACTCCATACCATGCATATTTTTATAGACCTCTATCATGTCTCCCCTTAACCACCTTCTTTCCAAGCTAAACAGCTCTAAGTGTTTTAACAGTTTAACAGTCCCCTGATCATTTTTGTTGCTCATTTCTGCACCTTCTCAAGCTCTCAACAAGCCAAAGATCAAGTCGGGGTGGGTGTGGAGTCTCTCTCATCTACTGATGAATTGATGAAGGAAGATGGATTGTGTACATAATCCTGTCAGGAGGGGCAATTACTTTCTGTAGGAATTTTAATTCATTAGTAGATGGCCTGATTTTGGGTCAGGGTTTCAAGCATCTCAAACACAAGCCTCCAACACAAGCTTTTGTTTAGGAGCAGCTATGTTTCAGCAGGCAAGCAACTTCTTTGCATGCACAAATTTCTAGGAGCAATCCCCAGCATCTCCAGTTAAAAGGATCAGGTACTTGACGTGAAATATCTCTGCATGAGAAAATTGGGAGCTTCAGCCTGTCAGAAGAGACGGTACTAACCTTGATATGCCGAGGGTCCGACTCAGCATAAGTAAACCAGTTCTCCCACAATGGCAGGAGGCTGCCCATTGATTGTCTCTGTGCAGCAGGAGAAAAAGAAAAAAAGCACTGCCTGCCTCTGCAATGGTACATCACTTCCAGTTACAACCCAGAAGTGACAATGGTACATCACTTTCGGGTACAACCTGGAAGTGGCAATGGGTAGCTTTAGGAATTGGCAGAAACTCTATGATTTTACCATAGAGTTTTCCAGTGATTCCTAGAGCTACCTGTTGTCACTTCCAGGTTGCGCCCGGATGTGACGTAGTGATGTCGGCAACATCACCGATGCCCCCCCACATGTTCCTGCTTGCCCTCCCCCTGTTTGCCAGGCTGAGCCTGGAAACCCTCGTTTGTATTCATGTGAGTCATCCACTCAGAGTTCTTATTGAGCAGGAGTTTGATTATGTCAAATCTGCAAAAGGAATTCCAGCTCAGCAGCTTGCCTTACTGAAACTCTTCTGCTGAGATAACTGCAGCTTATTACAACTCCCCCTGTACCGGCTGCAACATTTCTCATGTGTCATCTGCGAAGGATCCTTGAAATTTCAATTTAATAATAATAAAAAAATCAGTAGCAACTCAAGCAACAAGTCAAGAGTCTCTCTAGAAGCACCCATGCTTTTTTCAGAGAGACCCATGACACACTTTGGAGATCCACCTCTTTTAAGTCTATGAAGAGAGGCATCTATGAAGAGAAGTTGTTCTTGCCCATTCTTCCATCACTCCTCTTCGGAAAGCTAATACATTCCCCCCCCCCCATTCTACCCGAAATTAGTACATCTCTCTCCCAGACTTTCTGGAGCAATTATTCATTCAACTAGCAAATCAAATCTATGAATTTTCTGGGTATCTGGTAGTGGGCGATCTGGATGTGTGTCCAACACAAATGAACAAGTTCATCTAATTAGGGGGTTTATTTGTTTGAGTTGAACATGAATATACCAAATTACATTATCAGATCGTTGTCCCGCTTCTGATTTATTCTTTCTTTGTTCTTCAAGACTTCGTACATCTAAGCAATTAACCTCTCAAAGAGCCAGAGAACACATAATTATCCTCATTTGTCTAAACGTCACCAAGATGGCCACCTTTCAATTAACCTTCTGGGAATGGAAGAAAGTTGGAGTGATATAGTGATCATTTTGAACCTCCCTGTATGCTTTTAGGGGGGGAAATGTAATTGAATTGAAATATTCAGATGATAAAAAATGGCTAGATAGCTCTTTCCATAGGTAAAAGGAATTTGAGCAAGGGGGTTGAAAAAAAGGAATGTCAACTGAACTAAGGTAATATCGTAATACCACTTGGCACTTTTGTCTGAGGATATAAAAAGCACTTTACATGCATTAATAAATTCAAGAACACTTTTATACATGGCAACCCTCAAAGTGCTCAGAACTGTGAAAAAAATATGATTGGCTGAGTCAAGAGGATTTTTAATCAATACGTTTTAATTTGCATTTATTTGCTTTGTGTTTTTACTCCTTTTTACAGAGAGAGAGAGAGAGAGAGAGAGAGAGATTCTCAAACTCCAAGCAGAAGAAATGTATTCAATTCACATATCTAAAAGTGCCCTGTTAATTACCACATCAACTTTACACAGGTAAACTCCATAACAGAGCTTAATGCTGCACATCCAATGTTTAAAGTATACACCAAACTCATGTGTGAATGCACCAAGCATGTTTGAGGAAGAAGAGTTGGTTTTTATATGCCAATTTTCTCTACCTTTTAAGGAGAATCAAACTGGTTTATAATCTCCTTCCCTTCCTCTCCCCACAACCTTGGGAGGTGGGTGGGGCTGAGAGAGTTCTGAGAGAACTGGGACTAGCCCAAGGTCACTCAGATGGCTTCATGTGTAGGAGTGGGGAAACCAACCCCGTTCACCATATTAGAGTCCGCCGCTCATGTGGAGGAGCAGGGAATCAAAGCCGGTTCTCCAGATTAGAGTCCGCCGCTCTTAACCACTACACCACACTGGTTGTTTTTTATTTTTTTTAAAAAGAATTAACTCCTAGCAACTTCAGTTTTATTATTTTGGTGCCTGTCTGTCTGAGATCAGAGCGAGAGGGGTGATAGCATTGGATATGTAACTCAGCAAGATTTGAGTGCAGAAAGACCAACAAAATTTCCAGCGTATAATTTTTCAAGAGTCAAAGATCCCTTCACCAAATAGAGTTTTAATTCATGAAAGCTTATACCCCAAAAACCTTGTTGGTCTCTAAGGTGCTTCAGGGCTTGAACCTAGCTGTTCTACTACAGAGCAACATGGCTACCCTCTGAAAACTTCTACAACACAGTTATATCAATCCCATTGTAGACTCATCAGCTTGATTCTTTGTTCCTTCAGGCCCACTCTTGCATAAGCTGGCAGTCTTATGGATGCTACAAAATGTCCCCTTGGTAACTGTCAGTGCTGCTGCTGGGGTAGACAGGGGCAAATGTTTTAGAAGAAGAGTTGGTTTTTATATGCCGACTTTCTCTACCACTTAAGGAAGAATCAGACCTGCTTACAATTGCCTTCCCTTCCCCTCCCCACAACAGACACCCAGTGAGGACGTTGGGGCTGAGAGAGTGCAACTAGCCCAAGGTCACCCAGCTGGCTTCATGTGGAGGAGTGGGGAAACCAACCCGGTTCACCAGATTAGCCTCCGCCGCTCATGTGGAGGAGTGGGGAATCAAACCCGGTTCTCCAGATCAGAGTCCACCACTCCAGACCACAGCTCTTAACCACTACACCACACTGGCTTTTACTTGTTCTCTGGGGCCGGGGAGGGGGGATAGAGGAAAATCCCACAGTTGCTCCCCAACCCCAAAATGTCAAACACCATCCATTGACTTTTCTCAGTAACATGTATGCATCAAAACCAAGATTCGAGTCCAGTAGCACCTTAAAGGCCAACAAGATTTCCAGGGTGTAAGCTTTTGAGAGTCAAAGCTCCCTTCATCTCAGAGCTTTGACTCTAGAAAGCTCCCACCCTGAAAATCTTGTTGATCTCCAAGGTGCTATTGGATTCGAATCTTACTTTTCACCTGCAGGCCAACACAGCTACCCTCTCAAACTAACTTTAACAGTGCATATGAAAAACCCAAATTTCTTTAAAAAATAAATTTAGAACGTTTAAACAGAGCAGGGTCCTAGCAGTCAAGCGCCTTCACCATCTGTGTAAGAAGATAAGGGTCTTGTCCCAATAAAGTCAGTCCCACGGAAACAGTCCCCAAGAAGCCGCCTTTGTGTGGAAAAAAACATTCAATCTTTGGCGGAGACAGCATCTCACACTCCAAGGGTGTTATTATCCTCCTCCTCCTCTCGCCCCAGATGTACAAATATGTATCATTTCCACCAAAAAAAAAGTATCAGGTCAAACTTCTCCTTCTCAAGAACATGGTATTAAAAAGAAACCGACGTTGGCTGTTGCATGTCAATAAAAAAGAAGAGAGAAGCAAACCCCATTTCTGAAGTTCATCACATTTCATTCCTGACAAGCGTGGCTTTCCAATTCATCTGTGAGCTGCCGCTTCCCTCACAGCATGAAATCTGGACTGCCGAAAAGCAATTTCGAGTCGGGCACCTCGTGGTTCTTACCAGTTTTGATGTGAAGCGAGAACCGGGCAGCCTGCCGGCCAGGAGACACGGTAGGGAAATAGCGCACAGGCCGTGAATCTTCGCTCAGCCAAATCAGCTCCAACCACATCTGCTATTTATTATCACTGAATGAGATACTCATCTGCCCCTGACAGCGCGTAACATTTCAACAAAGTTCGGATCAGCTCTATGCTGTCACTTCCACGGAGCCCTTATTCTCCGTGCCATCCGCTCATGAAAAAAAATGAACTCCTGCTCTGTCTCTCTGTCTCTCTCTCTGTCTCTCTCTTCTGTTCCTGCCGTTGCCCTCTCCAGGATTTCTATCCTAGATGCACCAGCAAAATGACAAGGTGATCCAACAAGCTGATACACAGGGTTTGGGTACAGTATCATACAGCCGCTGAAATTTATTGAGACCATATGGTGTACCTGTTCAAGAGTAGTATTTGAAGTAAAGAGGCCTGGGTTCAAATTTCACTCAGGAGGAGGAGGAGGAGGAGGAGGAGGAGGAGGAGGAGGAGGAGGAGGAGGAGGAGGAGGAAGAAGAAGAAGAAGAAGAAGAAGAAGAAGAAGAAGAAGAAGAAGAAGAAGAAGAAGAAGAAGAAGAAGAAGAAGAAGAAGAAGAAGCAATTTTCTCCAGGGGAACTGATCTCTGTAGTCTGAAGATAGTTGTAATTCTGGGAGATCCCCAGGCCCCACAAGGATGTTGGCAACCCTAGCTCTCCCAGAATGCAAGGGAGGTGTGCCAAAACTGCAACAACTGAAAAGAGCAATTGCATAAAGCAGGTGCCTCTGAAAAAAGGGTTGGAATATGCAGAGCAAGAGGCAAAGAACTCCTGCATTCAACACTCCATAAAACGGTGCCTCTTTTTACGAGAGAGATGGAGGAAGGATAATAAACAGGCTCTGTGTTTATTCCCCACACATTCCAATGGCGACCTAATTAAAATGCAAGTTGCAGTCAAGGCACCTATCGATAAATCTTTGCCTGTGGTTCCGTGGCTTGACAGGAAGCCTATACCTGGTGAGGGGAGTTCAGTCAGAGAGGGGAGGCACGCATAAAGGATCTTGCTTGTGGGCAGCCATTTTAATGTTTCGTTTGAGTAATGGGCCTTGCAAATTAGCACCCCGGCGGCCTGAAATACATATTTTTCCAAGGACATGTAGCGTCTCAAGCCGACAGGTGATGTGGGGAAACAGTCCCTGAGGGGGGAGAGTTGATTTTGGTGCTTCTCAGTTATGGTCATATTTTATTCTAGCCAGGACAACGGCATAGATACCGGAGAGTGCTTGGGTGATCTGAGGGCTTTGGAGGGGAAATGGAGCAGAAAACAACCTGGCTCCACAGCACAAGGAAAGTGGGGTCGGGGACGGGGGAGAGACATCGGATATAGTGACAAGAAACAAAAAAAAAAATGTCTTCAGGGGCTGGGGAAGATGGAAGTTTGAAAAAGCATTCAATCTGAGAGAAGGAACCTCTGGATCCTTTCACAAGCATTCATTTCAAAAAGCCTCAACCATGAAATCCATCACATTTTTATCCCGCTTGTCTTCCAAGGAGCTCGTGATGGTGGACATGATTCTTCCCTTGCACTCATCCTCACAATTTTGCGAGGTAGGTTAGGCTGAAATACAGTGCTGAACGAAGGCAATCCCATGAATGGAAATGAATTTGAAACGGAATCTCTCTGTTCCTCCGATTGCTACATAGGGTTGCCAGGTCCCTCTTTGCCACCAGCAGGTTTTTGGGGAGGAGCCGGAGAAGGGTGAGGTTTGGGGAGGAGAGGGATGTCAATGCCATAGAGTGCAATTGCCAAAGCAGCCATTTTCTCCAGGTGAACTGATCCCCACTCCTCCACACGAAGCCAGCTGGGTGACCTTGGGCTAGTCACTGCTCTCTTAGAGCTCTCTCAGCCCCACCTACCTCACAGGGTGTTTGTTGTGGGGAGGGGAAGGGAAGGTGATTGTAAGCCGGTTTGATTCTTCCTTAAGAAGAATCGGGCAACTGTTCTCCCCACCTTCAAGAAGGGGAAAAAGGAGGATCCGGGTAACTACCGACCCATCAGCTTGACTTCTATACCAGGAAAAGTGTTCGAACAAATCATCAAACAGTCAGTCCTTGAGCATTTAGAAAGGATGGATCTGATCACTAAGAGCCAGCATGGGTTTCTCAAGAATAAGTCATGTCAGACTAATCGTATCTCCTTTTTTGACAAAGTGACTACCTTGCTGGATCAGGGGAATGCTGTAGACATAGTTTATCTAGATTTCAGTAAGGCTTTTGATAAGGTTCCACATAGTATTCTGGTTGACAAACTGGGAAAATGTGGTTTAGATCCTATTATTGTTAGGTAGATCTGCAACTGGTTGAAAGATCGTACCCAAAAAGTGCTAGTTAATAGTTCCTCATCCACTTGGAGAGAAGAGTCTAGTGGAGTTCCTCAGGGATCTGTGCTGGGCCCTGTGTTGTTCAACATCTTTATAAATGATTTGGATGAAGGAATAGAGGGGATGCTTATTAAATTTGCAGATGATACTAAATTGGGAGGGGTAGCAAATATGGTAGAAGACAGAGCCAAGATGCAGGATGATCTTGACAGGCTGAAGAAGTGGGCTAGAACTAATAAAATGCACTTCAACAAAGACAAATATAAAGTTCTGCATTTAGGTAGGAAAAATCAAATGCATAATTAGAGGATGGGGGAGGCTTGTCTGAGCAATAGTGTGTGTGAAAAGGATCTTGGGGTCTTAGTAGACCAAACACTGAACATGAGTCAGCAGTGTGATGCGGTAGCTAAAAAGGCAAATGCAGTCTTGGGCTGCATCAACAGAAGTATAGTGTCCAGATCACGTGAAGTGATGGTATCGCTTTACTCCACTCTGGTTAGACCTCAACTAGAGTACTGTGTTCAGTTTTGGGCACCACAATTTAAAAAAGATGTAGACAAGCTGGAACGTGTACAGAGGAGGGCAACAAAGGTGGTGAGCGGTCTGGAGACCAAGTCCTATGAGAAAAGGTTGAAGGAGCTGGGTATGTTTAGCCTGAAGAGGAGAAGACTGAGAGGGGATATGATAACCATGTTCAAGTACTTGAGGGGCTGTCATATTGAGGAGGGTGCCGAGTTGTTTTCTGTTGCCCAAGAAGGTTAGACCAGAACCAACGGGTTGAAATTAAATCAAAAGAGTTTCCATCTAGACATTAGGAAGAACTTTCTAACAGTTAGAGCGGTTCCTCAGTGGAACAGGCTTCCTCAGGAAGTGGTAAGCTCTCCTTCCCTGGAGGTTTTTAAGAAGAGGTTAGATGGCCATCTGTCAGCAATGCTGATTCTGTGACCTTAGGCAGATGATGAGAGGGAGGGCATCTTGGCCATCTTCTGGTCACTAGGTGTGTGTGTGGGGGGGAAGTAGTTGTGAATTTCCTGCATTGTGCAGGGGGTTGGACTTGATGACCCTGGTGATCCCTTCCAACTCTATGATTCTATGATTCTATAAGTGGTACGGAAAGTCGGCATATAAAAATCGGCTGGAGATCAGTTGTAATAGCAGATCTCCAGCTAATACCTGGAAGTTGGCAACCCTAATGCTACAGCACACTGGTTCCCTTTCCACCTTCTCTCAGTGAGTGAATAATTCAGTTTCCCCAAACATTCCTATTGTCCTGCTAGCACGCCACTCTGTGGTCTGTAAGATGAAACAGCTGCAAGAGCTGAAGTTACAAAAGGGTGCAATGATTTATCTTCAAAGATAAATGAAAGAAAAATATCTTGTTTAAATGTGGATGCTGCCTATATGATGGTTTACCAGACTGTCACAATATGTTCTTCATCCACCAAATTTTTAATCAGAAAGATGGTCACCAGTTACAGCACCCTAGGAAATTAGTAGTGGAGAGGTTTCCATCTCATGGTTTCTTCTAGTGATGGCTGATTGATTGTCCTTATGCCTGACCTGAAACTTCTAATAACTTTTTGCAATAGGGTTGCTGTTCCTGCACCGACAAACCTTGAGAGCTTGGGGAGGGTGGAGCCTGGGGAGGGGGAGTGTCATTGATGCACAGCCCATTCATGCCACTCTAGGAATTTTCCCCATCTCTATGGCAAAGACCACAGAGATCAGGGAAATTCCTAGAGTGTCACACTCCCAGAAGTGATGTCACAGTGTCCATAACTGTCACCCTCATTATTTTCTCCTACTGCTCAGTCAAGGGAGTGCAGACAATGGAGTGCCGGGGCGGGAGCTTGCTTGCTGTGGACAGGCATCTGGCAGCCCTAATTTGCAAGCATCCATATCGAACATTCATATCTGTCTCCTCACCAGTTCAACCTCTCCCCGAGTCACAAATATTACCTTTCTGAAATTCTGGAGGAGCAACCTGGTGAAGTGGGAAACATGGCGACAAACAAAGGAGAGGAGCAAACGGGAATCTATCTTGGCCAATGTTCCCCAGCACGACTTCCTGCCAGGGTTGATGGGAATTATAGCTTTTGTTTTTGTTTTTGAATTGATATGGAAGGCAAAGAAAATTAGAATTCCCATCAGGCTGGCCAATCCAGTAAATTTTGAGCATGCACAAACAGCGGCTGTCTGCCTATGCAATCATGAACGTTGCCAACAGAGCAGATGCAAATACATTCAAAATATTGCTCATTTTAAAGTGGGAACCAATCAGCCTTTTGAGAGAGCAGAGTGCTCAACTTGACATAAAAGCGGACATTGCAAACAGGTTAAGTTCAATTTTCGAGTATGCTCTTTGTGAGGATCATGTAATTGTTAGGTTTTTTCGCATTTCATTTGCCACAAAACCTGCAGCAAAATATGCAACAGATGGGCTAGGCCTGCACAGCATTTTCATTCCTTCTATCTCTCAATGTCTAAGAAACTCCTGCCTTTCCTCATTGCAAGGCTTGTGCTAACCCCTTTATTCATGAATAACCCCTGAGAAATTCTACTATTCCCATCAAAACTCCATAGAAGAACACAACTGTACTTTTAAGTTTCACAATAAATAGAATTTCTGGGGGGGGGGGAATTAGATGGGCATACGGTTGCCAGGTCCCCCCTGGCCCCTGGCAGGGGATGAGGGGGTTAGGGTTGCCAGATTCATGTTGGGAAACTCCTTGAGATTTGGGGGAGGAACCTGGGAAAGGCAGGAACTTCAGTGGGGTACACTGTCATAGAGTCCACCTTCCAAAGCATCCATTTTCTCCAAGAGAACTAGGGTTGCCAACTGCCAGGTAGTAGCAGGGGATCTCCTGATAATTCAACTGATCTCCAGCCGACAGAGATCAGATCACCTGGAGAAAAATGGCCGTTTTGGCAATTGAACTCTATGGCATTGAAGTCCCTCCCCTCCCCAAACCCTCCCCTCTTCAGGCTCCGCCCCCAAAATCTACTGCCGGTTCCAAAGAGGGACCTGGCAACCCTAAGGAGAACTGATATCTGTAGTCTGAACACATGAAGCTGCCTTATGCTGAATCAGACCCTCGGTCCATCAAAGTCAGCACTGTTTACTCAGACCGGCATCAGCTCTCCAGGGTCTCAGGTGGAGGTCTTTCACATCACCTACTTGCCTAGTCCCTTTAACTGGAGAGGCCGGGGATTGAACCTGGGACCTTCTGCATGCCAAGCAGATACTCTACCACTGAGCCATGGCCCATCCCCAAGATGAGCTGTAATTCCAGGGGATCCCCAGGTTCCACACAGGGGCTGGCATCCCTAGATGGGCAGGAAAACTTGGTGAGCATCTTGAGGCTTCCATCAGTGAAAATAGTTCACCTCCGCCAGCTGCTTACTGGGTCTATGGATGGGGTGATGTGGGGAGGGTGGGTGCTCCCTTGGTGTTGGGCAGCATTCAACTTGAACCCAAGCTGCTATACGGGCTGTGGGCAGGTGTAGGTGGGGATCAGAACCTCTCGGCACAATGCTGTGTAATAAATAAACTTGCCACTCTCATTTAAAAATTACCATCCAATCCAGTTGAAAAAAGGAATACTTCCTTAAAGTATGAGAGCCAGCGTAGTGTAGTGATTAAGAGCAGAGGTTTGGAGTGGCGGTCTCTAATCTGGAGAATCAGGTTCGATTCCCCACTCCTCCCCATGAGGGGCGGAGGCTAATCTGGTGAACAGGGTTGGTTTCCCCACTCCTATACATAAAGCCAGCTGGGTGACCATGGGCTAGTCACACTCTCTCAGCCTCACCTACCTCACAGGGTGTCTGTTGTAGGGAGAGGAAGGGAAGGCAATTGTAAGTCAGTTTGATTCTCCCTTAAGTGGTAGAGAAAGTTGGCATATAAAAACCAGCTACTCTTCTTCTTCTTCAAAAAAATTCCCAATATCTTGCTTTGGTACTCCGGAGAGCCCAAACCGTTTGAAAAACTGAGATTGTAACAACTGCTCCTAACATCTGTTTAACGGCAAGGGCGTTCGGCTCTTCAGAGAACACGGAAGTGAAATGATTTATGCTCTAAATAAAGATGCCTGCTAGAGAAGGGTGCTTCTTAGCACAGATCATTTCCTCCCCCACCTTCACAATCAAAGAATTGCAGGAGGATTCAACCCTGCCATTGTCTGCCATTCATGGGGGTGCTGTGGAATTCTAAACGGTTATACTGATTTCACATACTGAGTCAGGGTCTAAATTATTCATTTCGACCATGCGGATGGCATCTTTGTGCCCACCGGCACCCTCTCCAGAGCAAAAGCAGAATTGCTTGGTCATGCATCCCTCTTCTATGCCATCAGGATGACAACAGACCTTACAAAGCAAGAAATATGTATTTATTGGGAGTTGACTAATTTTCCACTATGTATCTTTCACTCTGTAGAGTCAATACAATAGCAAGATTGGGGCACTTTCGGATGTGTCCTTTTTTCAAAAAAGGTGTCATTCAGTCTGGCTGTTAGGCAGCAATCCTAAACCCGTTTAACCGGAGAGGCACCCAGAATGTATTCAGCGTGATGTATTTTTGGAGCTGAAGAGCATTATTACAATTCTTCTGAGCAGAAATAGCAATACGTATCTCGCTCCTAAGCCGGTAAAACACTTTCCAAATCATATCTCCATTTATCCTCATCACAGGCCTACAAGGTGGGTTGTCTATCCCCCTTTCACAGATACGCAAACTGAGGAGGCCACCCAGCAAACCAACTGACAAAGAAGAACGTGACCACAGGGCTCCCGCATCCAACAGCCTGCCCATTCATTCGACAGGAACTATGATTAGGGTTGCCAATTGCCAGGTAGTTTAGATAATCTAAATAACCAAATTACCTATGCTGAAAATAAAGTAGTTGCAACCAACAACAGCACAAGGGCTCACAAGTAAAAACTTCTACAAGGAATAATTCCAGAAAATTCTGTAATAATATTAACAACAAAAGGCACAATATCCCAACTACAATTCCCTGCTGGGAATAATTCACAGTCCAAGAAAAATCTGAAGTCCAGTTTCCTTAGGATTCCAAAAGTGTAAACAAAGTAAGGTTACATCACCAAAAGTCCAAAGAAAAGGTAGTTGGTAGAATTGTCCCAAACAAGGATAATCCAAAAAGCTGATATGTAGAATTATGCAGAAACATTCCAAGACGATACCTCTAGATTGGTAATCGTTTCGCATACATATTGCTTCTTCAGTTGAATTAAAGGCAAATTGCTTCTGGAAAATATGTACATGCATTTAGAAAATAACATACAATCATTTCATTGCAAAGACAATCTATATACACATGCTACATAATTCCTTCACTCACTTCACTGGTAAACGTAGATCCCTAGGATCTATGCATCTTTAGAATACAACCACCTTACGAACGATCTTAAGAAAATTATAACTCGATATTGGCAGATTTTGCAAGACGTACCAGAATGTCAAGAGCTTCCTTTATTTGGCCTTAAAAAAAATGTCCTCCCTTAAAGACCGATTGGTCAAAACTGATCCCACAGTGAGCACCTCAGGGGTTAAGGTGATCAGCCATCACAAATGTGCCTTTTTCCGTTTGTGCTTATAGTTTACCAGTGAAGGAAGTGAGTTCTTTGGCTTTCAAATTTAAAAATCAGCTTAGACATTTTAGTAACTGTCTATCACGTAATGTTGTTTACACAATCTCGTGCCCGTGTTCTCTTCTCTACATCGGTTCAACATCTAGAAATTAAAATTAAGAATCGGTGAACACAGGGCGCGTTTTCGCGCAAAAAATATGGATGCCCCTCTTATGGCGCATTATCTCCAAAAAGGCCATTCAGAAAATGACATGCTTTTCTTTGCCCTTTGGAAATACAAACCTAAACCTTATCATCAGGACATAACAAAAATATTACACAAACAAGAAATGAAACTGATTTTTCTCTTTAAAACGATGACCCCTGCTGGTCTCAATAATGAGTTTGATTTGGCATGTTTTTTGTGAATTTCTGTGGATTATTAGAACAACGGTCACTTTAAGAATTTCATGTTGTTGAATTAAGAGCAGCTGAGTTCAGTTTGTTTTCATTATATTCAACTCTTTTGCTGTGGCCAGGTACACTGTTACCTCTCAGTAGGACAGAAGAACCTATGGGTCTGGAACCCTTTGGGGTCTGATTTGAAATTGTGTTGGTAAGAATTTATATAGAATTATGTAGCACGTGTATACAGATTGTCTTTGCAATGAAATGATTTTGTCTTTGCAATGAAATGTATGTTATTTTCTAAATGCATGTACATATTTTTGCAGAAGCAATTTGCCTTTAATTCAACCGAAGAAGCAATATGTATGCGAAACGATTACCGATCTAGAGGTATCGTCTTGGAATGTTTCTGAATAATTCTACATATCAGCTTTTTGGATTATCCTTGTTTGGAACAATTCTACCAACTACCTTTTCTTTGGACTTTTGGTGATGTAACCTTATTTTGTTTACACTTTTGGAATCCTAAGGAAACTGGACTTCAGATTTTTCTTGGACTGTGAATTATTCCCAGCAGGGAATTGTAGTTGTGATATTGTGCCTTTTGTTGTTAATATTATTACAGAATTTTCTGGAATTATTCCTTGTAGAAGTTTTAACTTGTGAGCCCTCGTGCTGTTGTTGGTTGCAACTGCCAGGTAGTAGCAGGAAATCTCCTGCTAACAAAACTGATGTCCAGCCGATAGAGATCAGATCAACTGGAGAAAAATGGCCGCTTTGGCAATTGGACTCTATGGCATTGAAGTCCCTCCCCTCCCCAAACCCTGCCCTCCTGAGGCTCCGCCCCAAAAATCTCCCGCCAGTGGCGAAGAGGGACCTGGCAACCCTAACTATGATGTTTTATGAGGCTCTAGTTTTTACGAAGCAAAGCTGTTGGGGCAAACAGATGATGAAATCTCTGTACAATGGTCTACAGGCTCCATTCTGAGTGGTATGGAGATTTTTATGTAAGACAAACTACAGTATTAGATAATAATACCTTTCACAGATGCGGGAAAGAAATACAACATATGTACATGCATATGTTCATTGTTAAAATGTGTCTGATTTTGTCAACAATCAATATGCTATAATATGTATGAAGGTTATACGCCACTGAACAGTCCAGTGTTTTCAGCACTAAAAGTTTAACTTCATATTCAAATATGCTAGCAGCCCTGTCATTACTACATTAGACTGTTTTTGTCCAAATAATGGACAAACTCTTTTTGTTTACAAAAAAATCTGCATTTTCTGTTTTCTACTTTTATTTTTTCCCTCCCTCTCAGATGCCAAAAACACAGCAACATCCTAGCAAAGGGCACAGCAGTTGAAAGCTCTCTCTTTCTCTCCCTTTAGTATTGGGTGTGCTCCGCAACTGTGCTTGCAGAAAACGGAGGCATTTATACTTTTAAAATACATAAACACGGCAAACGGCACAATGCGATATGCTAACTAAGTTATACATAATGCATTTTATATTGTTAAAGCTGTAAGTCAGTTAAGGCTCAGTCAGAAAACCTGTGCAGGCCGTAGGACTGCTGCTTTGATGGAAGGCGTCAAGCTGGTAGGGAGGGGTGACAACTCTCACTTGGAAAATATTTGGGGGTGGGGCCTAGGGAGAGCTGGGTTTTGGAGGGGGGAGGTACCTCACCAGGATAGAATGCCATAGAGTCCATATGAACCTTCTTCCATATGAACCTACCTTGCTCACTCCAGTCATCTTTGGAGGACATGTTTTGGTTGCCACTATCCTCTGATCCTAGACAGGTGGGCTTTCTCAGTTGTGGCATCAAGACACTGGATTGGTGGTCTCTTCCAACTCTATGATTCTATGACTTTCCTCCGCAGGGAAATTCGCCTGTCTCCCTCTATTGGTGTCTTCCACCAGGGGGTGAAGACTTTTTTGTTTCATTTTGGCATACCTCCAATACCTTTTTTGGCCCTCATCTGGGATTGCTTGTCATGTGTGATGCTTTATAACTTTAAAAGTTGTTTTTAATTGTTCATATGTTTTAATGTTTTCTGTGTGTGCAGCCTTGGGGACATGGATTGGGTGGGAAAGGTGGCATAAAATGCTTTAAATCAAATAAAGAAAGAATATATAAGGTTGCATGGATTTCCACCAGTTGCCCTCTCCGGACTTGGGAGAGCCCCCAGCCAAAAGTTGTCCCCCCAAAATACGGCCATTAAAAAAGCCATGTGTGATGCAAAGAGAGAGTTTGCTTTTAATTGTTTTCTCCATATGCCACCAATACCGAGACGAGTTTAAAATGAACGTAAAGCAGAGGAAAAGGTACAAAGCACGAACAGCCCTAGACCTGCAATAACTCTGAAATGCTTTTCAATTATGCTAAATTCGGGGAAGCAAAGCCACATATCGGCCGGTTAATTTGCAGCAGCGTCTTTAAAGTACTTTGCGGGGAAACAGCGGGGAGAGAGCTTCCAGGAATTGGTGCCCAGCCTGATCCCTTGGACTTGTAACACTGCAGTAAAGCTAAAGATGGAGGCAGGGAGGAAAGAGACTAATTAAAATCAAAATATAATTTGGAAGGAAAAATGAGCAACAAGCAAAAAAAGGAGGGGGGACATTTCCTTTGCAAAGCTGCCGACTCAAGACAAAACATAAAATCCCCCAATGAAAGGCTTGGCTGGTTTATTAGAACATCAACTTTAATTTATGTGCCTGTCTCTTATGATTGTTCTCTATCCTTGTTCCTGGAGCTTATTTATAGAGGGGCCATTAGCTCTGAGACAAACCTATGATGAGCAAACGGTCAAGAATATTTGCTGAAGGGGAGCGGGGATGTTATAAACGGAGAGGAGAAGGAGGCAGTTATTCCCCCATTCTGGGCTTAGCTGGACTCTTCTTCTTCGACAGGAAGCAGGCATGATTGTGGGACACGACCCCGACGTTAAGGAAAAGCAGCTTCCCATCATGTTTTATGACCCTTCTGAGCACAGCAAATGAGGTAAGGAATGGCTTTCCGTGGCCAGGGGGCTTCGTAACAGGAGGACAAGCCAAAAGGTCTCCTGCCGGCGGAACATTGGCAAGAGGCAATAAAAGGCTCTTAAGACAAGAGTGGAAGGAAGTGGTACAATTAGGGTTACCAGTAGGGTTGCCAACCTCCAGGAACTAGCTGGAGATCTCCTGCTATTACAACTGATCTCGAGCTTATAGAGATCAGTTCCCCTGGAGAAAATGACCACTTTGGCAACTGGACTCTATGGCATTGAAGTCCCTCCCCTCCCCAAACCCTGCCCTCCTCAGGCTCTGCCCCAAAAACCTCCCACTGATTATGAAGAGGGACCTGGCAACCCAAGTTGCCAACCTTCAGGTAGTAGCTGGCGATCTCCCGCTATTACAACCGATATCCAGCCGATACAGATCAATTCACCTGGAGAAAATGGCAATTGAACGCTAGGGCATTGAAGTCCCTCTCCTCCCCAAACCCTGCCCTCCTCAGGCTCCACCCCAAAAATCTCCAGGTATTTCCCAATCCAGAGCTGGCAATCCGAGGTACAATACAAAGAGAGGACCAATTGGCTGATGGGAATGATTGCCAGGAGCGGAAGAAAGGAATCTCAAAGGCATCAATCTAGGATTGCCAACTCTGGTTTGGAAAATTCCTGGAGATTTGGGAGGTGGAGCCTGGACAGGGTGGGGTTTGGGGAGGGGAAGGACCTCAGCACCAGTAAAATGGCCACCCTCCAGCCATTTTCTCCAGGGGAACCTTTCCCTCTCATCTGGAGATCTGTTATAATTCTGAGAGGTCTCCAGGTGCCCCTGGAGGTTGGCAACCCTATGGAAATAAAAAATGGGGAAATAGCTAATGCAGATGTCAAAAATTCCATGTAGCTACTGCAGATGTCAAAATTCCAATGAATGGGGGCATGCAAAGATTGCTTTTAGGAGAACGTGAACCAAACTACCCAGCAGCTCAGTTTTTTGGTTAATATATATTTTAAAATATTTCCTTAAACAGTCACTGCAGGAAGAAGAGATGATGCGAAATTATTTTGGAATATGCTGAGAATGTTCTCCTTGAGCGACGGACGCCTCATAAATCATTCTTTTTTCCTACGCTTGATTTCTCTTTCAGGCAGGATAATGTCAGCTCGCAGGGGAGTTTGGTGCCCTGTGATTCCCTGAACATTCTTGAGGGTGTGCAGAATGGAGATGAGGGGAGGGAAAGTGAGAGGCATATAGGAGTAGGGGAGGGGAGAGAGAAAGGGGGTCGGGCAGGCAGGAGGCGGGGATTCCCGAGGCAGCAATTGCAAATCGACTCCGGCGAGGGTCCCTGAAAGGAGCCGGTGTGTAAAGAGGATCATTTTCATTTTCATATTTATTTATACCCTTTTTTAACGTTGCATTTTTATGGTAATACGTTTGGAGCCAAGATAACCCAGTAAAAGCAGGCTAGACTAAGAGTGGAGCTGTGAAACAGTTGGGCTCTGACTCCTAATCAAATTGGGGACCTACTTGAACAACCGCTTCAGGGTGTTGAGCGGCAAATTAGGGTTGCCAGTTCCAGCTTGGGAAATACTTTGAGATTTGGGAGGGTGGAGACTGACGAGGGACAGGTTTGGGCGAGGGATGGGCATCAGCTAGGGTTGCCAGGTCACTCTTCGCCACCGGCGGGAGGTTTTTGGGGTAGAGCCTGAGGAGGGCGGGGTTTGGGGAGGGGAGGGACTTCAATGCCATGGAGTCCAATTGCCAAAGCGGCCATTTTCTCCATCGGCTGGAGATCAGTTGTAATAGCAGGAAATCCAGTTAGTACCTGGAGGCTGGCAACCCTAGTGTCAGCAGGATATACTGCCATAGAGTCCACCCTCCAAAACAGACATCTCCTTCAAGGGAACCGATCTCTGTAGTTTGGAGATCAGTTGTAATTCCAGGAGATCTCCAGCCTCCACCAGGAGGTTGGCCACCATAAGCAGCATGCAATGGCCCCACCTCTGGGAAACGTTGCTGATTTTATTCTTGCTTATAATTTTTGTAGGATCGTCACGCATAGCAACAACAACAACAACAATAAGGAAGCGTTTGCCTCGAGGAGTTTTGTGATCTGCCTTTCAGTGATGGGGGATACAACAGAAAGAGGGAAGAGAAGCGAGATTAACAGCAGGACAGAATAGGCAGGGCAACCGGGGGTTAAAATGTACTTAAGACTTCATTTGGGTTAGGGAAAAGGACTATGGATTGGATCCTACCCACTTTTCCACTAGAAGAAGACGACGACGAGTAGGAGTAGGAGTTGGTTTTTATATGCCGACTTTCTCTACCTTTTAAGGAGAATCAAAGCAGTTTACAATCCCCTTCTCTTCCCCTCCCTACAACAGACACCTTGTGAAGTAGGTAGGTCTGAGAGAGTGTGCCTAGCCAAAAATCACCCAGCTGGCTTCATGTGGAGGAGTGGGGAAACCAACCCGGTTCACCAGATTAGCCTCCCCCGCTCATGTGGAGGCGTGGGGAATCAAACCCGTTTCTCCAGATCAGAGTCCACTGTTCCAAACCACCTCTCTTAACCACTACACCACGCTGGCTCTCCAGCAGACAGAGATCAGTTCCCTTGGAGGAGATGTCTGTTTTGGAGGGTGGACTCCAAGGCAGTATATCCTGCTGATGCCCATCCCTTGCCCAAACCGTGCCCTTGTCAGGCTCCACCCTCCCAAATCTCCAGGTATTTCTCAATGTAGAAACTCCCACCCCTGTGGTGTGGCTCCTGTCCTTACTTGAGGGAGCAGCGGAGGCAAAATAAACAGGGGGGGCATCCACTGATGCGACTGTAATAACGTCACTTCTGGTTGAGTGTCTGGAAGTGATGTCATAGTGTCCACGACACTCTAGGAGTGTCCCATATCCCGATGGTATTCATAATAAGAGACAAGGGGAATTCCTAAAAGCATTGCAGATGATGTTATGTCATTTCTGGGCACCCAACCGGAAGTGACATCACAATGTTTGTGATGCTTCTCTTCCACAGGCTGTGTCCCTGAAGCACTCCCAGGGGTTTCCACTGGTGGGTTGGCCACCCTAAGTGAGGAGGGGAATCAGTGAGATCGCCCTTGCTTCCTCGTGCTCCAGAGGAAAAGCTGGTAACGTTGCAGAAAAATGGGGGTTCGTGGGGGGGAGAGAGACCCAAGACCGTTGTCAAGAAAAACAGTTTTATTCGCAGCTGCGGCTCAGCTGCTCTAGCAAGTAAAATCACTGAGCCCCGATTGTACTGGGGAACAGACATTTATCCCTGGTTGTTTTACACAGACTGGAGCCTAAGAGCTTAGCGGTTCCATCCAGTTCCCGTTATCGTTCACGATGACTTTCCATGACTTTCCCCCTACTACCTTAGCACACACATAGCAAGCTTGTATTGAAGCAGACATTTCCCCCCTCCTGCCTCAGTAGGAAACAATCCAGAGCTTGTCAAAATTATTTCAACTTCCCTCCACATTCCTACAGGCATTTCTCACAAGCAACACCCAACCAACTCATGCTAAATATTGCTTTAGGCATAATTTGGTAGCAACATAAAGATGTGCAACTGCTCCTTCACCCTAAGAAGTGTTGCTAATCTTATACAAATTCTTTTGTTCTCTCAAAATTCCTACAGAGCCTTGCCCAAGCAATATACTCTCCAAGTGTGTTTCAGCTTTTGCCTTAGGCAAGATTCAGTGGCAAATGCAAGCACATGTTCGCTTTCTGAAATGTCTGTCCATGCTGACTTACAATCCCTGGTGAGAAAGCCATGTACGCCTAGCACAGCGCATAGGACTGGCTTTTACAGGATGTGTTGGGACGCACGGGGAAAAGGGGCTATGCATCATGTGTGTGCTGAAAATTGATCCCGACACACTGCAGTGGGCCTGCACATCTAAGTCATTGCCGCAGCCTACAAATCAACATGGGCAGGCTGTTTACTTGGTTGTCATAAACCCAGGTCGTGCGAATCGACCTGAGGGTCATGATTAGAGATGACAAGCTACTAAATTCATCCCCTAGAATAAGGATTAAAAAGGTAAAGGTCCCCTGTGCAAGCACTGGGTCATTCCTGACCCATGGGGTGATGTCACATCCCGACCTTTACTAGGCAGACTGTGTTAACGGGGTGGTTTGCCAGTGCATTCCCCAGTCGTCTACACTTTACCCCAACAAGCTGGGTATTCATTGTACCGACCTCGGAAGGATGGAAGGCTGAGTCAACCTCTCTTCCTGCCAAAGTTTCTAGTGATTGTTTCCCCACTGGACTTACACACGTTTTAGAAAGCTCTGAGCTACACTTTTTCTCTCTTAAAAAATTAGTGTATAAACCACAGTAGAAAATCCATAGCGTCACTTATTAGTCTGTTGTGATAGTAAGTAACCTCTATCTATTAGCATTGCCTTCTCATACACAGGCTGAGAAAGGTTTGCAAACCTGTAGGGTTTATGGGGACAATCTCCCATTCATAACTGAACTTGCAACCATGCTTTACTAAGACAAAGGAGGGCTATACAGAGTTTCGGGTTTACACGTAAGGTTGCCAACCTCCAGGTACTAGCTGGAGACCTCCTGCTATTACAACTGATCTCCAGCCGATAGAGATCAGTTCTCCTGGAGAAAATAGCTGCTTTGGCAATTGGACTCTATGGCGTTGACGTCCCTCCCCTCCTCAAACCCCACCCTCCTCAGACTCCGCCTCAAAAACCTCCCACCGGTGGCGAGGAGGGACCTGGCAACGCTATTTACATGTCTGTGGATAAAAGGACCGATCTCTAAGATTCCAGGTTTGGCCTATTTCACCAAACCACAAAAAAGGGGAGTGAGAAAAGACAGATTTACATGAAGATTTTTTAAAATGCAGACATCTGTCTGGGGGGATAAAAGCAATTCAGTTCACAGACCGGGAAGTCACCTTTTAATATTTTTCCATGTTGCTTTGCTTCGTCCCACAAGCCTGTCAGAACCTCAGCCCTGACACCTGAGATGTCATAATGAGAGGGGAGCGAAGGCAGGGAACATCTCAATGCCATCCTGACACTTGGTTTGATGGGCGGGCGGCAGGTGGAGGAGCCAGGCTTCAAAAAGAAAAGGGATTTTCACTGGCAGCGGCAAGCATAAGTGCCTTCCTCGAAGCAAAGCTGCAATCTAGGTGTATGGGACAGAGGGGGGCAGGGAATGTAACATTTATGGCCCCAGGATATATTGTGTTCCTGCCAAAGCCCTCCTCCACCACCTGAAAAGGGTTTTTGGCCTGGCTGATTCCCAAAGGACAACCATGACCTGGGTTTACCATAACGGAGTAAACAGCAAGTTCTTATTGATTTGTAGGCTGTGGCAATGACTTAGATGTGTGTGCCCTCAGCCATGTGTCAGGATCAATTTTCAGCACACGCCTGACACACAACCCCTCCCCCGTGCATCCCAACACATCCTAGAAAAGCAATAGAAGCAAAGAATAACCCCCAACGCCAATGAAACATGGGAAATGACCTTGTTTCTCCTTTCTGCTCCATACTCAGATTTCTTGCCTTGGGGTGATGGAGGAAAGTAGCATCGAGTGGGGGTCAACTTATGGCAACCCCTCATGGGATATTTCAAGGCAAGAGACAAATAGAGGTGGTTTGAAGAAGAAGAAGATGAAGGAGGAGGAGCAGGAGCAGGAGTTGGTTTTTATATACCACTTTCTCTACCTTTAAGGAGAATCAAACAGGCTTATCCAATCTCCTTCCTCTCCCCACAACATACACCTTGTGAGGTAGGTGGGGCGGAGAGAGTTCGGAGAGAACTGTGAGTGGCCCAAAGACATCCAGCAGGCTTCATGTGGCGGAATGGGGAATCAAACCTGGTTCTCCAGATTAGAGTCCACCACTCTTAACCACTATACCACACTGTCTTAACCACTACACCACACTACACTGGCCTTTGTGTATGAACCCTGGATGTCCTTGGTGGTCTCCCAACCAAGTACTAACCAGGGCCCGGACCTGTTTAGATTCTGAGATTGACAAGATTGGGATAGCCTGGGCAACCCATGTCGGGGCACCTAAGCAGTACCAGTGGCATAAACACAATGTGCAGGGGCCCCCGTGTCCACACTTCTTCGTTCAACAGGATCATCGCTTTTGGACAGCAGCGGTCTTTTCAGCAGTGACTAGCCACCGTCTGGTGTGGTAGTGAGAGGAAACCTAGGGAGCTCACTGGGTAATCTTGGGCTCATCACCCCCTCTCAGCCTCACAGGCCATTTATGCAGGGTCAATTTTAATGCTGGCTCAAAGCTCTTTTTTAAATGTGACCTTTAAAATGCTTATTCACTGTCCAGACACAAAAGGAGAAATTCCACACACCCCCAACTCGCCTGCTCCTTCGTTCCTTCCATTAGTGTGATTTTACATGCTTCCTTGGGGGGATGTTTCGAGGCGGGGCAGAGTAAACACAAAAGGTTGCGTTAAAGGGGCTCTTGAGAAATGCGAAGCAGGTATGCGCCGGCTTTGCAGTCACTTCCTGAATGACGGTTCAGCGTGAAAAAGTAAAAAAAAAAAATGTGGGGCACTTCAGCCTGGAATGCGCTGCTAATTACCAAGCATAAATGGCCACAGAGTTGTTGACAGGGTAAAGTGAAGAAGAGAAAACCATGTCTACCACCCTGTGCTCTTGAAGAAACATACAACAATTCAATAGGGAGGCCACAAAGCTGGGCTTGGGGGAAAGCCAGCCACTGAGAATCCAGTTCTGCCGCCCTCTCTGCTGCCCTCCTCGCCCCCACCCCCAGCTACAGCCCTGCCTGTATATTAAAGGCACACCACTTCCCTCTGTTTATTCATTGCATTTCCCCCCTATCTTCCATCACAGAACTTGGGAAGGCTTAAATAGCATTCCTAGGAGGGTTCCAACTTCCCTGGACCTGCTTAATATTAAGAAGGCTGCTGTATCATAATACTTCCAACATACCTTGAGACCCCCCTCTCTGTCTCAAGGAGCCTGCATTTGGTTTCCTAAGATCCCAACTGCAAATAACCCCCCACCAAAACCCATTTCAACCCACATTCAAATGGCTACTTTGTGACCCAGCGATTGCATCCCCAGCAAAACACTGCAGTGGTGCCAAAATGTGGTCACTAGCAAAGTCTGAAGGATAGAGGCTTTCAAACCAGTGAGTGTCCTGTAATTTGGAGTCAGGCTGGAATAGAACAATGCTAAAGTGCTGCTCGGCTATGCCCCTTTTTGACTCTCTGGTCAAACTCTCCCAGATGTTTACTCGCACAGTCCTCCTCTCTGCCAAGCGCTGAGGAGGAGAGAGGCGGTACAATCAGCATGCATGTGCTTTAAGGAGATCAATGCGCACAAGTCGCGCATAGCAACGGCCGCAAGACGAGCAACGGCAAGAGATTATTTCCAGCATCCCCAGCACTTGATTTGTTATTGGTTTCTATTTTCAGGAGCAATCTTCATATAAAGAATAATAACAGCAAGATACTATGAAATGAGTAGAAAACAGCTCATCCACGTCCCTCCGGAGCCCAGAACTTGGTGTTATGACACAGTAGGTATTTATTGCTTTGGTGCTTTGCAAACGCCAGCTGCATCAGGAAGAGACTTGGTCTGTGCCCCTTTGGTTGTTCTGTCTGATGGATCACCTGGTATGTAAGCCATAAAGAGCCTCAGTGTCTGTCTCTCTCTCTCCCCCTGTGCTCACAACTGAGTCTTGGTTTCTAGGTAGATAGCTCATTTTAATTGGCAAAATACCACATAGAGTTGCTACTGAATTTTGCCTACAGTGAAAGGGCAAAGCAAATTTGAAAATATCCGCTCGGCTGAAACACCATTATTCTGGAAGCATGATCCCTCACTCTGAGGTAGCTTTGGTTGCCCTCTGAAATGCCACCTCATAGCCCAATTTGACGGGCGGCATGGCATCACTGCTGTCGAGAAGGCAAGTGATCCCACAACAACGTTGAAATAAGTGCACTTCAAAAGGGAAAACGTTGGGATGAAGAAATAGAAGTGATGCAAAAACAAAGAACATAAGAAAGGCCATGCTGGATCAGACCAAGGTCCATCAAGTCCAGCAGTCTGTTCACACAGTGGCCAACCACGTGCCTCCAAGAAGCCCACAAACAAGTCAACTGCCGCAGCATTGTTCTGCCTGTGTTCCACAGCACCTAATATAATGGACATGCTCTTCTAATCCTGGAGAGATCAGAAAGGCAGAGTCACAAGGGAGAAGCCAAATTTTCTCACACAGTTCCCTCCGTTTTCCAGAGTGAAGCTACCTGAAAAAGTCAAAAAGTTGAAAACTCCCAAGGACCCTAATTCTCTCAGGCATTGTAGCTGAATCTACCAGGTCAGCCCTTCCATTAGGGTTGCCAGCCACCAGGTAGAATCATAGAATCATAGTGTTGGAAGAGACTACCAGGGTCATCTAGTCCAATTCCCTGCACAATGCAGGAAATTCACAACTACCTCCCCCCGCCACACCCCCAGTGACCCCTACTCCATGCCCAGAAGATGGCCAAGATGCCTTCCCTCTCATCATCTGCCTAAGGTCATAGAATCAGCATTGCTGACAGATGGCCATCTAGCCTCTGCTTAAAAACCTCCAGGGAAGGAGAGCTCACCACCTCCCGAGGAAGCCTGTTCCACCAAGGAACCGCTCTAACTGTTAGAAAGTTCTTCCTAATGTTTAGACGGAAACTCTTTTGATCTAATTTCAACCAGTTGGTACTGATCCAACCTTCTAGGCCAACAGAAAACAACTCTGCACCAGCTTCTATAGGACAGCCTTTTTAAGTACTTGAAGATGGTTATCATATCCCCTCTCAGTCTTCTCCTCTTCAGGCTAAGCATACCCAGCTCCTTCAACCTTTCCTCATAGGCTCCCTCATCATCTTTGTTGCCCTCCTCTGGACACGTTCCAGCTTGTCTACATCCTTCTTAATTGTGGTGCCCCAAACTAAACACAATACTCTAGGTGAGGTCTAACCAGAGCAGAGTAAAGAGCCTGGGGTTCTCCTGGTATTACAGCAGACCTCCAGACTCCAGAGATCAGGTCCCCTGATGAAAAAGGCAGCCCAGAGGGAGGACTTTATGGCATCACATCCCCACTGAACTCCCTTCTCTCCAAACTCTGCCTTATTCGGGCACCACCTCCAAACTTCCAGCAATTTCCTAAGTCGGAGTTGGCAAAACCCACCTTCCACCATGGTGGGCAGTAAGCCGTGGGCATTCCTTCCCAAACATACCAAAAAAATTGGGAATAA
This sequence comes from Euleptes europaea, assembly GCF_029931775.1. NCBI lineage: Eukaryota > Metazoa > Chordata > Lepidosauria > Squamata > Sphaerodactylidae > Euleptes > Euleptes europaea. Next base: position 10,240,844 of record NC_079325.1, on the reverse strand, counting down.
GAGGATATATGCCATAAGCTCAAGCATTTAACACTCCCCTTCACCCAAATGTGGATAAATTATAATTTACAAGTATTTAAAGGGCAAGTTCAAGCGTAACAGGAAGGACCCGGCAAGGAAGTCCACGTCAAAGAACTCGCCTGGACCTCCAGCGTCCTAAGCGCCTGTCAATTCTTGTCTGAAACAAGTGCCTTCGTCTCATCCAATATCCATCTAACCTTTCCACTCTCCGTTGCTCCGTTTCCTTGGCAACCATTTTAAAGTCCTGGAAAAAAGGCACAGCTGCCTGATTTTTTTTAAAAGCAAGCAGAGAGAGAGAGAGAGAGAGAGCTCACAGGACTAGCAACAAGTTCTTTCAAGAAGCTCTCTCGGTCTCTCTTTCCTTTTCTTCTACAGGTGCTTTTCCATCCCGCCAGCTTTGGGCCAATTCGAAGTGCTTTGGAGCCCATAAAAATCTCACCTCCAGTGCACAAAGAATTAAAGGGGTAATGAGATGGGTGTTGCCAGGACATGAGGCAGTGGATTCTTTGGGCTGCAGCAAGAGCTTACAGGCCACTGGAGAAAGGCTTCAGGGTTCTGGCGCTACCATCAGAGAACTCCGTTTAAAGAGATCTCGTTGAAAGGCGAGGGCCCAGGTTTGGCGTCTTCATGCACATGCCTTTGACTCACTGGAACTCTCTCTCTCTCTCGCATGAAGGAAGCCCTCCCGAAACAGAGCCAGGCTAGTCTTTTTGATCTCCAGCTACGGCTGAGGATGTATCCTTTCAGAAGAAGAAGAAGAAGAGGAGTTGGTTTTTATATGCCGATTTTCTCTACCACTTAAGGCAGAATCAAACCGGCTTACAATCACTTTCCCTTCCCCTCCCCACAACAGACACCCTGTGAGGTGGGTGAGGCTGAGAGAGTGTGACTTGTCCAAGGTCACCCAGCTGGCTTCGTGTGTAGGAGTGGGGAAACAAATCCAGTTCTCCAGATAATCCTCTGCCATTCATGTGGAGGAGTGGGGAATCAAACCCGGTTCTCCAGATCAGACTCCACCGCTCCAAACCACTGCTCTTAACCACTACACCACACTGACCAAACAGACCAACTTTGCATCAAGCTGCTTTATACCATTAGCTCCTCTCGCTCAAGGCTGCCTATTCTGATTGCAGAGGATTGCCAAGGTCTCAGGCAAAGAGAGGCGTTCCCCAGTGCCTGCTACTGGGGAACCTTTAATTGGCGATGCCAGTGATTGAACCTGGAACCTTTTGCATACAAAGGACGTGCTCTGCCATTCAGCCACTCCCTCAGCTATTAATCAGCAGTAAAAATTAGGGATGCCATTTCATTAGCAGCAATTAGGATGTTTTATGGCAGTGGGAAGGAGGGAAGGCAGCATGGTATAATAGCCCGCTCTTGTCAGATCTCAGAAGCTAAGCAGGGTCAGTACTTGGAAGGGAGACCACCAAGGAGGACTCTACAGTGGAAGGCAATGGCCAACCACCCCTGCTTCTCAGTGTGGTGTAGTGGTTAAGAGCAGTGGATTGGAGCGGTGGACTCTGATCTGGAGAACCGGGTTTGATTCCCCCCTCCTCCACATGAGTGGCGGATGCTAATCTGGTGAACCGCATTGGTTTCCCCACTCCTATACATAAGGCCAGCTGGGTGACCTTGGGCTAGTCACAGCTCTTTCAGCCCCACCTACCACCCAAGGTGTCTGTTGTGTGGAGGGGAAGGGAAGGGGATTGTAAACCGGTTCGACTCTTCCTGAAGTGGGAGAGAAAGTCAGCAAGCAAGATTGACAGCAGCCCACTGTCGCCCGTCCACCTAAGATGGCTGAACGCCGGGGGAAGTGGCCTCTGCCTGTCTCGGTCCCCTCTGCCTCTTCAGGCCTGTTGCCGCGTCGAGTTAGCACGTTAACAGAGAGAAAACCCTCGTACCGCCAGCTCAGAGTTGTGCCAGGCTACGGAAAGGTACACGCAAAGGACTTGGTATTTACAGCACTTCCTGTCAGTCTCAGAGCAAAACAGCAGTTAGCAAAGGTCAGAACTTGAGGCTGTCATTAAACGTTTTTCAGTCGCTCGTTACCGAGGAACATGGCCGCTCGTTTTTCTCTTCCCCGGCCTGGCTTATTGCCTCTCCGGATTCTCCGGCAATTCCCCCGCACGTCTCCCCGCCTCGGAGGTCTGCAAAGAAGGTGGCGTTGGCGCTGCCATTAATTTAAGAAAAGAGCAGAGAGCAAACTGCGACCGAGGAAGAAGAAATACCAGCACCGCAGAGACCGTGGCCGCTAGAGGTCTGTCCCAGCCGCTCCACCGGCTCACCTCACCTGGCTGCGCTTAAAACACTGGCAACCTCGCCCTGGGAGCCGGCCGCTGCCCATAACAAGTGAGCCGTGGTTGGCAGAGAACGGCTTTGGTCTCTCTCTGCGGGAGCCACAGATGAGAGGGTTATGATCAGAAACAGGCTCCTTTCTCCCCAAGCGCAATTTACCTTGCAGAACACGGAGAATTAAAAGGCTCAGGGACATCCGAATGAGGCCAGCCGCGCCGGTTGCCATGGTGTGTTTCGGGAGGCAGATCAAGAGAAGAATGAAAAGGTCAGAGTCAAAGGATCGGGAGCTTTGTCACCGTCACATCGAGCCAGCCGAATGCCCACCCTCCTGCAAATGACGGGGAAAGGTGGAGAACAAGAAAGGATTCTGGGAGGGACAGTGTTTCTTGTCCCTGCAGCACCATGACATGTCAGGCTGTAGCTTCTGAAGCACCCCATTCCCACCCCCCACCCCCAGTTTAGGGTCGCCATGAGTCGGAAGCGACTTGACGGCACTTAACTGGGGCTGCCAGGTCCCTCTTCGCCACTGGCGGGAATTTTTTGGGGTGGAGCCTGAGGAGGGCGGGATTTAGGGAGGGGAGGGACTTCAATGCCATAGAGTCCAATTGCCAAAGCAGCCATTTTCTCCCGGGGAACTGATCCCTATCGGCTGGAGACCAGTTGTAATAGCAGGAGATCTCCAGCTACTCCCTGGAGGTTCCAAGAAAACAACAACGCACAGGCTTCTATACAATTCAAACTGTATGAACCACTTCAAAGTTGCTACATATAACATATATACTACTACATCTATGTACTACATCTATGTAGCAGTATTTATGCTATATGTAGAAACTTTGGTTCATACAGTTTGAATTGTATAAGAGCCTGTGTGTTGTTGTTTTCTTGGTACTATTCAGTTGTTTGCAGCATTGTTATTGTTGGATTGAGTACCTGGAGGTTGGCAATCCTACACTTAACACACACACACCGGTTTCATCTGAACGTTCCACCAGCCTTCAAATTCCACATTCTGCAAAGCATTCCTAAACACATTAATGTGCGAGTAAGCAAGTAAGGAAGTAACAGTAAGGAAGTGATCCCTTCTCACCCCCTGGCTTTGAAGTGGCACGTGCGCTGGTAAACACTGCCCAGAAACCAGAACTGAGTCAGGTGTGCCATAACCTCTTCAAAACTTCCCTGTCGGTAGGGTTGCCAACCTCAAGTACTAGCTGGAGATCTCCTGCTATTACAACTGATCTCCAGCCGATAGAGATCAGTTCACCTGGAGAAAATGGCCGTTTTGGCACTTGGACTCTGCGGCATTGAAGTCCCTCCTCTCCCCAATCCCTGCCCTCCTCAGGCTCCGCCCCAAAAACCTCTCGCCAGTGGCGAAGAGGGACCTGGAAACCCTAAGGTAACTGTTTGCAGATGATAGAGAAAGAAGATACGTTTACATAAATGTGTTGGAATGTTTCTGAATAATTCTACATATCAGCTTTTTGGATTATCCTTGTTTGGAACAATTCTACCAACTACCTTTTCTTTGGACTTTTGGTGATGTAACCTTATTTTGTTTACACTTTTGGAATCCTAAGGAAACTGGACTTCAGATTTTTCTTGGACTGTGAATTATTCCCAGCAGGGAATTGTAGTTGTGATATTGTGCCTTTTGTTGTTAATATTATTACAGAATTTTCTGGAATTATTCCTTGTAGAAGTTTTAACTTGTGAGCCCTCGTGCTGTTGTTGGTTGCAACTGCCAGGTAGTAGCAGGAAATCTCCTGCTAACAAAACTGATGTCCAGCCGATAGAGATCAGATCAACTGGAGAAAAATGGCCGCTTTGGCAATTGGACTCTATGGCATTGAAGTCCCTCCCCTCCCCAAACCCTGCCCTCCTGAGGCTCCGCCCCAAAAATCTCCCGCCAGTGGCGAAGAGGGACCTGGCAACCCTAACTATGATGTTTTATGAGGCTCTAGTTTTTACGAAGCAAAGCTGTTGGGGCAAACAGATGATGAAATCTCTGTACAATGGTCTACAGGCTCCATTCTGAGTGGTATGGAGATTTTTATGTAAGACAAACTACAGTATTAGATAATAATACCTTTCACAGATGCGGGAAAGAAATACAACATATGTTCATGCATATGTTCATTGTTAAAATGTGTCTGATTTTGTCAACAATCAATATGCTATAATATGTATGAAGGTTATACGCCACTGAACAATCCAGTGTTTTCAGCACTAAAAGTTTAACTTCATATTCAAATATGCTAGCAGCCCTGTCATTACTACATTAGACTGTTTTTGTCCAAATAATGCACACTCTTTTTGTTTACAAAAAAATCTGCATTTTCTGTTTTCTACTTTTATTTTTTCCCTCCCTCTCAGATGCCAAAAACACAGCAACATCCTAGCAAAGGGCACAGCAGTTGAAAGCTCTCTCTTTCTCTCCCTTTAGTATTGGGTGTGCTCCGCAACATTTGCTGTTGTGTTGTATGGATTGTGGAGACAACCGCAGCTGAGAGGTAACAAGGAATCCTTCTGTCTTGGCCTGAGCTAGCACTCAGAGAAAGAAAATAGAATCCTCTAGAGGCTTAGCACAGAATATATACAAGATAATTTCTACCCTCATTGCATATGGATCTATGCAGTTAAATCTCATGCTTGATTACATGCATTGAGGACTGATCCCTGGTTTGGCCCCTGTTTTCTTCCCATGCGTAATATGTAGATCTCTAGCTATTACAACTGATCTCCAGCCGATAGAGATCAGTTCACCTGGAAAAAATGGCCGCTTTGGCACTTGGACTCTATGGCATTGAAGTCCCTCCCCTCCCCAAACCCTGCCCTCTGATGGCGGCCAGCTAGATACCTCTATGCCGTGTTCTCACAAGCCAGGTATGACAGTGGGTAGTTTGTCCCCAGCAAACAGGTACTGAGAATAGGGTTGCCAGCTTTGAGTTGGGAAATTCCCAGAGATTTGGTGGTGGAGCCTGGGGAGGACAGGGTCTAGAGATGGGAGGGAATAAGGCCACAGAGCCCGCCCTCCAAAGCAGGCCATTTTCTCCAGGGGAACTACAGATTGGAGATCACTTGTAATTGGCAACCCTAATTCGGAGGTATACTGCCTCTTCACATGGAGGTTGCATTCAGTCCATTATTAACCTTATACTTTTGGGAGTTCAATTGATGATAAAACACATTTCTGGCTCTTAGACTACTTCCTAGATCAAACCTGGAGGATTAGAACTTTTGTCTTCTCCAATACAGACTGTGCCTTTAATCCTTAATATTTATCTGACTTCAGGGGGAAAAATACAGATTAGCCCAATGAGTGGAAACATAAATCATCTTAAGTGGGTGTTCACATACAATGTGTGAAGGAGAGAACTGACTTCTCGCTCACATCTAAGATGCTGATTTTATTAATTGTGCAGTGAACTGCATCACCGTCACGTTATTTACCGTCTGTCTAAAAAAGGAAATAAAGTACTCAGAGAAAATAAACCGGGGGGGGGGAGGGGGGAGGAAACCTAGAAGAATACAGACCACGCATCATCTGATACACACAGTACCCAAAACAGACTGTGTAGAACCTCAAAAAGCTCCTTAGCCAGCTTTCATCAACACATTACAATATTAATCAAGACTCATAACGCACAGCGATTTGCATGCCAACAAATATATTTACGCTGCAAATTGTTTGATGAAAAGCCTCCGAGAAATATGCAGTTCATGGCTATTGAACTTGGGTAGAAGGAGAGGGGGGGAAAGAAGTTTTGTTTGTTTTAAGCAGTCTCCTTACAGGCCTTCCTTCCCACCCACCCCGGATTCGGCAATGAAAATCATTCGCATTCATTCCAATTATCCACACAGGCCGCATAACTGGATCACCACTGCTCCAAATGTAAAAGAACAACAAAGAGTAGTCCATGGAACACCCAAGAGCAGAACGCAGCTACAGCAAGAGAAAAGAAACAAGGCCATTTGATCTTTAAGAAAATAATAAAGGCCACGTAGGATCAGACCAAGGTCCATCAAGTCCAGCAGTCTGTTCACAAAGTGTCCAACCAGGGGCCTCTAGGAAGCCCATAATCAAGACGACTGCAGCAGCATTCTCTTGCCTGTGTTCCACAGCACCTAATATAATAGGCATGCTCCTCTGATAGGTATGCATAATGACTAGTATTCATGTTGACTAGTAGCCATGGATAGCCCTCTCCTCCATGAACATGTCCTCTCCCCTCTTAAAGCCTTCCAAGCTGGCAGCCATCACCACATCCTGGGGCAGGGAGTTCCACAATTTAACTATGTGTTGTGTAAAGAAATACTTCCTTTTGTCTGTCTAATATAATAGGCATGATTCTCTGATATTGTAGAGAAGAGGGAGGGAGGGAGGGAAGAACATAAGGAAAGCCATGCTGGTTCAGGTCAAGGCCCATCAAGTCCAGCAATCTGTTCACACAGTGGCCAATAAGGTACCTCTAGGAAGCCCACAAACAAGACAACTGCAGCAGCATCCTGCCTGTGTTCCACAGCACCCAATATAATAGGCATGCTCATCTGATACTAGAGAGAATAGGAAGGAAGGCAGGCAGGCAGGCAGGCAGGCAGGCAGGCAGGCAGGCAGGCAGGCAGGCGCTGGATCAGACCAAGGCCCATCAACTCCAGCAGTCTGTTCATACAGTGGCCAACCAGGTGCTTCTAAGAAGCCCACAAACAAGATGACTACAGCAGCATTGTCCTGTGTTCCAAAGCACCCAATATAATAGGCAATCTTTGCCAATGGAGAAGCCAGCTGCCGATCGGAAGGGGCTTCTCTCCCAGAGCAATTGTTGCTGTTGCCAGATTTCTGCTGTTTCCAAAAGGAGGGCCATTTTCTCTCTCATTTTTAAAGGGACACCTCTCAACTGACACATTTCAGCTGGGTCTCCCATTCTCAGCCTACTGTGCGTATTCTGAACTCTTAGGTATGCCCTCCAACCAGCATGAGGCATTTAGCCTCAATAATGGCTCAAGCTGTTTGCAAGTAGAGCCAATTGCACACTCGATGCCACGATTTCAGAGCTGCATTGTACGACTGTGCTGAGTGCTTTTGAATGTAGCCAACGATATACCATAAAGGCAATTCTGCATGTGATGCATCTTATCTGTGTCATGCTGCTGTCCATGAACTTGAAGATGATGCATAATCAACAGTAGAAGAAGAAAAAGAGGAGGAGTTGGTTTTTATATGCTGACTTTCCTTACTTTTTTAAGGAAAATCAAGCTGGTTTACAATCTCCTACCCTTCCTCTCCCTACAACTGACACCTTGTGAAGTAGGTGGGGCTGAGAGAGTTCTGAGAGAACTGTGACTAGCCTAGGGTTGCCAACCTCCAGGTGGTGGCAGGATATCTCCTGCTATTACAACTGATCTCCAGATGATAGAGATCAGTTCACCTGGAGAAAATGGCTGCTTTGGCAATTGGACTCTATGGCATTGAAGTCCCTTCCCTCTCCAAACCCCACCCTCCTCACGCTCCACCCCTAAAACCTCCCGCCAGTGGCCAAGAGGGACCTGTCAACCCTAAATTAGCCCAAGGTCACCCAGCTAGCTTCATGCGTAGAAGTGGGGAAGCCAACCCGGCTCTCCAGATTAGAGTCCACCGCTCTTAACCACTACACCATGCTGGCTTTCCCTACATACCACCCTATGCAGAGTTACACCCTTCTAAGCCCATTGATTTTGGTTAGGGCTGCCAAGCTCCAGGTGATGCCTGGAGATCTCCTGAAATTACACCTGATCTCCAGGCAACAGAGATCAGTTTTCTGTATAAAATGGCTGCATTGAAGGGCGGCCTTTATGGCATTATACCCTGCTGAGGTCCTTCCCCTCCCCAAACCTCTCCCTCCTCAAGGACCGCACCGAAATCTCCAGGAATTTCCCAACCTAGAGCTTGTACCCTATCGTTAGTGAACACATGAAGCTGCCTTCTACTGAATCAGACCCTGGGTCCATCAAAGTCAGTATTGTCTATTCAGACTGGCAGCGGCTCTCCGGGGTCTCAGGTAGAGAAAGGTCTTTCACATCACCTGCTTGCCTTGTCCCTTTAAACTGGAGATGCCAGGGATTGAACCTAGGACCTTTTGCATGCCAAGCAGATGCTCAACGACTGAACCACAGCCCCTCCCCTAAGTGGACTTAGAAGGGTATAATTTTGCTTAGGTTTTCACTAAGCCCACAGGCAGTTAGCAGCAATATATATGATACATATTCCATCAAGGGGGACAGCACAGTCATTTTTTGTGGTGGTGTCTTCTCAAACAAGTGATGCCAGCGCATCAGGAAAGGTGGAAATATTTCTAAAAATACAGGCTCGGGTTTTATATATTCCCAGTTACCACGCTTCCACCATCATTCCAGAATTTGAAGAAGCAATCTTTTTCTTTCTTTCTTCTGAACAGCAGCAACAAGTTCATGGAGTTTTATCACACTGAATAGCTTTTACCCTGAAGAAGAACTCATCTGGGTTTGAGACGCACAAAGCATTTTGTAAAAATCTTAATAAATATGTACTCATAGCAGTTGATGGATTTCTTGTATTTTCCTAGCTGCCACGCTTCCGTACTCAGTGTTAAATCTGGGTAAGAATGAGACGCCACAGATCCTTGCAGTTTACAGCCCTGATGCAGTAAGCTTCAGTTGTAGCTGGCAGGCATCGCAATACACCTAGGGCCAAGCTAGAAAGGCAGTTGGAAGATCTGTGAATGGACGTCTAATAGATTTCTGTGGCTCAATAGCATCTGCAGAACATCATGATAAAGGTTCAGAACATGGGCTGGGTGGACCACAACTGACCACACAAAGAGAGATGGTCTGCGCGAAGATACAAATTCACCCAGAGGTTTTGGGACTTTAATTGGCTTCAAGCTAGCAACAGAGATCTCGTTTTTGTCATTTTCACTGTAGGGTGTATTGCCTTAGTTTGATACTTTGTATTGTTTCCGCCTGCAATGTAACAACCTGTAAAATAACAGAATAACATTTTGCTTTGTTTGCATGTGATGTGATGTTGAATTCTTTTTGGCTTCCTATGCTGATTTAAGGAGACAATATTCATTGAGCATAGAGGTGTTCTTTTTTGGAGCCCCGTGGCGCAGAGTGTTAAGCTGCAGTACTGCAGTCAAAAGCTCTGCTCACGACCTGAGTTCGATCCTGAGGGAAGTTGGTTTCAGGTAGCCGGCTCAAGGTTGACTCAGCCTTCCATCCTTCCGAGGTCGGTGAAATGAGTACCCAGCTTGCTGGGGGTAAAGTGTAGATGACTGGGGAAGGCAAACCACCCTGTAAACACTGTCTGCCTAATAAACATCGGGATGTGACATCACCCCATGGGTCAGTAATGACCCAGTGCTTGCACAGGGGACCTTTACCTTTTTTTAATAGATCAACCATAGGCCTGGCAGAACATCTCCGTCTCACAAACCCTGTGGAACTGAGCCAAGTCCTGCAGGGCATGAGTCTCATTCAAGGGAGGGGCCGTGGCTCAGTGGTAGAGCATCTGCTTGGCATGCAGAAGGGCCCAGGTTCAATCCCAGGCATCTCCAGTTAAAGGGACTAGGCAAGTAGGTGATGTGAAAGACCTCAGCCTGAGACCCTGGAGAGCTACTGCCAGTCTGAGTAAACAATACTGACTTTGATGGACCAAGGGCCTGATTCAGTAGCTTCATGTGTTCATGTAACAGAGAGTCCCACCAGGCTGGAGCCAGGGCCGAAAACACCCTGGCTCTGTTCAAGGATGGCTGGACATTCTTAGGGCCAGGGATCACTGATAGATTATTTCCTGCTGACCTTGACACTCTCTGAGGGTTATATAGGGAGAGATGGTCCAGAAGATACAGTAGTCCCAGACCATTCCACTGTAATTATATCTTCTTATTGGTATAAGGGGCTTTGGGGTCCCTTTAGGGAGAAAAAGTGGGGTATAGATTTTAAATAACCAAACAGAACCTCCATATTCAGAGGCAGTGTACCTCTGAATACAAATTTCTGGGCTGGAAAGAGCGGTTGTTTTCAATCTTTACTTATGGGTTTCTTGGGGGGGGCATCTGCTGGTCAGGACGCTGGTCTAAATCCAGCAAGGCTGTTCTTTATGTTCTTATGAGCTACTTCATTATAGGAGACCAAAGACTCTGAAGTCTCCCCGGCTATTTTTATTCCCATCATCTTCCAGCTTGCATTGCTTTACAAGACCTCAGAACAGAAGAGGATTTGAACACCCTCTCAGTCCCTTCTCAGCTTGCTCTGCCCCTCCCAGGGAGCGTTGATTAGCAGAAGTGTTAAGATAAAGAATTAAAATGCAAACGCTCCCTTGGGGTGGCCAAAGATGTTAATAGAAGGTGTGTGGATCTCCTGGATTGGACCCCAATCAACACTTCCCAGGTTGCGATTACACTTGCAGAGCTGAAACTAGACTTAATTGAAGCCGAGCACGGGGCTGCTGGCTTGTCCAGAGGGTGTCTTCTTGATGTGGAAGCACAGAACCACTGTGCAGGGTTGGTTTGGAGGCTTGTTGTTATGTTAATAAAAAATAGGGTAATTTGGGGGTTTTTTTGTTTGTTTTTTTGACAGAGTAGATGTTAGCACTTTTTAATAACATTAGTGACATTTATTGGCAAGGGGGATACATACTCTGGAACCCTTGCAATTCCACAGAGGGGGGATTTGAACTCAGGATCCCTCGCAATTTCACAGAGAAGAAGAACAGTTGGCTTTTATATGTCAACTTTCTCTACCACTTAAGGAAGAATCAAACTGGCTTACAATCACCTTCCCTTCCCCTCCCCACAATAGACACAACAGTTGGTGGGCCTGAGAGAGCTGTGACTTGCCCAAGGTCACCCAGCTGGCTTCGTGTGTAGGAGTGGGGAAACAAATCCTGTTCACCAGATTAGTCTCCACCACTCAGGTGGAGGAGTGGGGAATCAAACCCGGTTCTCCAGATCAGAGTCCGCCACTCCAAACCACCGCTCTTAATCACTACACCATGCTGACTCACCCATAGGAGGATGATTTCCCTTCGATGGGTAATAACAAGGATGCTGGAATGCAACTCACAAGCCATGCATGCCCCCACAATCCTCCACGGCAAGCAGTGCTGGAACACGCACCTTCCAGATTGTGCACCGAAGCTGGCTGAAGCTGCAAAATACCCATGGGTGACCCTGTGAATTGCTTTCCCAAAGGCTTTTTTTCCACATCGCACCTTGGAAACGCGGCACAAAAAAGCCTCCGTTTGCTTTGTGGGGTCCATTAGCGAACCAAACGGATTGAAGTGGTAGGAGAGAAGGACGGTTAAGTCAGGATGGCGGGCAGAGGGGCATTTCATTTCCATTTGATAGAATTGTAAAAAGCCGCGCATCCTGCAGTGAGATAGTCCGCAGGACATAAATGTCAGGTTTATGAACAACTGAGCAACTCTGTTCCTGCTCAGAATTGCTCTTTAAGGTCAGGACTGTAAGTGTTCCCTCCGGCGACTGGACTTCTTGACAGAGTACAGCGTGGCGACTCGGGAGCCCAGAGAAGGGAGCAGCTTGGCCTCCCTAACCTTTGCTGAGCAAGAAGCTCCCATTGGAGGACCCGACTACTTTAGCCGAATGGCTTGCAGCTAGGTGAGAAAAAGCTGCAACTATTCAAACTCCCCTGTATTGTACAACTGTTTGGAGGAATCACAAGGAATATCTGTGATTTACAGCTTGCAAATAAGATTCCTAATCAGGTGGCAGGTTAGAAACGACTGTCTTTAGATGGGATGATGGAAATGTAATATGCAATTAAGCTAGCTGCAGAGTCTAATCTGCCCATTAATACAGCCCTACGATTCAGATCTATAATGTGAAAGCATTATATCAGGGATGCTCATAAAATTATCTGCGACTAGATTTCTCTCTCTGTTCTCCAGGACAAGACATCGAATCGGACTCCACTGTTATCCACACACACACCCGGTCTCCTCATTCTGCCACTGATGAAATAATTATTTTGTAAGTATTTGGAAGGCAGCATGGTACAGCCCGATCTTGTCAGATCTCGGAAGCTAAGCAGGGTCAGCCCTGGTTAGTATTTGGATGGGAGACCACCAAGGAATACCAGGGTTGCTGTGCAGAGGAAGGCACCGGCAAACCACCTCTGTTAGTCTCTTGCCATGAAAACCCCATAAGGGGTCACCATAAGTCATCTGTGACTTGACGGCACTTTACACGCACAAGTGTTTGTTTATTCATGTATGTATATTTCTCGGGATACGATGTCAGGATGTGTGGCAGCCTCCAGAACCTGGCTGTCTTCAACCAGAGCCAGGGGTTTTTTTGGTCCTGGCCTGGTGGAGCTCTCCGTCTAGTGAGACCTGTGCCTTGCAGGGTTTGGCTCAGTTCCGCAGGGCCTGTAAGCTGGAGATGTTCCACCAGACCTATGGTAAAGGACAGTGACGGTCCTATATCAATTGCCCCCCCACCCGCTGGACCCCATTAGACATACATGCTCTCTACTGTTAGTATTAGTTTTGGGAACTTTTACCCATAGGAGGAGTTTTCCGCTTCGATGGGTAATCACAATATAAGAGGGGATTTTTATATTAGTGTGCCATCTTAGTTAGTCTAGGTTTTTTAACTTTGTAATTTTGATATATAGGTTTTATGATTGTTTTATGAAGAAGAAGGAGTTGGTTTTTATATACCGACTTTCTCTACCATTAAAGGGAGAATCAAACCGGCTTACAGTCACCTTTCCTTCCCCTCCCCACAACAGACACCCTGTGAGGTAGGTGGGGCTGAGAGAACCCTAAGAGAGCTGTGACTAGCCCAAGGTCACCCAGCTGGCTCCTTGTTTTGGAATGAGGAAACCAACCCAGTTCACCAGATTAGCGTCCGCCGCTCATGTGGAGGAGTGGGGGATCAAACCCAGATCTCCAGATCAGAGTCCACCACTCAAAACTGCCACTCTTAACTACTAAACCATGCTGGTAGTGTAGTACATATTAGTACATAATTATTTTATAAGTATTTGTTTACTCATGTATGTATATTTCTTGGGATACAATGTTAGGATGTGTGGCAGCCTCCAGAACTCGGCTGTCCTCAACCAGAGCCAGGGCTTTTTCAGTTCTGGTCCTGGCCTGGTGGATAGAAATAAAAAAAGAGAGAACGAAATAAACCTGGAAAGCAACAGCTAATCATGGTGATTCAATCCCCAAACTGCCGCCCCCCAAAAGCCAGAACAAACACACAGGTATACATACAACCTTGGAAAACAACATATACACTGTGTATGTGTGTGTAACGAACGTGTGTGTGTGTATAACTATCAATATCTATATCTGACATCAGTTTAAACATATGTGAAATGGCATACTGAATAGCAAAGTAAAGTACATATTCAAATGCATGTTTTGGGGGGGATGAAATCTCCCCCCCCCATCCAGTTTTAAAGAGAAGATGACAAAGGTAAAGAAATGGAATGCACTGATGCACATGATTGGAGAAACAAAATCCAAATGGGCCAAGAGAATCCACTCGGTCCAACGGGAGAAAAATACTCTGAACATGGGATGCCAGTGGACAGGAAAATGGAAAAACCAACAGAAATAAAGGGCATGTGGCCACCTAAGCAGTATGTAAGACCGGTAGTTGATGAGATGTGCTTAGGGTTGCCAACCTCCAGATGGGGCCTGGAGATCTCCTGAAATTGCTACTGATCTCCAGACTACATCAGTTCCCCTGGAGAAAATGGCTTCTTTGGAGGCTGCACTAGGGTTGCCAACTCTGGGTTGGGAAATACCTGGAGATTTGGGGATGGAGCCTGAGGAAGGCGGGGTTTGGAGAGGGGAGGACTTCAATGCCATAGGGTTCAATTGCCAAAATGGCCATTTTCTCCAGGGGAACTGATCTCAATCACCTGGACATCAGTTGTAATAGCGGGAGATCTCCAGCCACCACCTGGGGGTTGGCAACCCTAGGCTGGACTCTATGGCATTATATCCCAGTGATGTCCCTCCAGGACACTGGAAGATGAAACATGGAGGGACTGATAGCGAGTGATATTTCTGGAGGCTTCCCTCTGTCAGAGCTCAAATTATTGGAAGGAAGGAAAAGCTGCAGTCGAATGCAAAACCCAGACTGACCTGAAGGCCCGAGAGCATATTAATTCCAGTAGAAGATCAGACGGATGTGACCTATAAAACTTGGAAAACAGGGAGGAAAAGGACAGGAGCTCCTAGAAGCTGAATGATCAATGACGCCAACAGGGAAGGATATAAACTAAGAAATCATGGCGAAGAACTTGTGCACCTCATGGTATTCTATTCTTGGCAGAGGATCCGAGCAATATCTTTTGATGTTTTTGTGACCTTGCAGTTATGGCTGCTTTGTTAGCTGCTTTGAGTCTGAGGAGAGAATGTATCATATACACTGTTCAAAGAGGGGAAATGTAGGGTTTCCAACCTCCATGTGGCACTTGGAGATCTCCTGCTATTTACAATTGATCTCCAGACGACCAAGATCAGTTCCCCTGGAGAAAATGCCTGCTTTGGAGGGTGGGGCTCACCACCTCCCTAGGCAGTCGATTCCACTGCTGAACTACTCTTACTGTAAAAAAGTTTTTTCCTAATGTCTAAACAGTACCTTCCCGCCTATAATTTATACCTATTTTTGCAAGTCCTATCCTCTGCTGCCAACAGGAACAGCTCCCTCCCCTCCTCTAAGCAACAGCATTTCAAACACGAATCATTACGCTATATTGATATATTGATATTTTATTGCCTTTTTAAATGTAGCCATTATATTGATATATCAATATAAGCATGCACAAAAAATAAAAAGAGGGGTCGTTGTGAAACCACCGAAGACAACTGCACCCTTCCTAGAAAATCCTCATTATTTAAGGCACATGAGGAAGAAAATAAACTGACTCCACAACTGTGAATATGCAGAGGGAGGGCAGACATGCGGAAGAACCACGCTCAAACTGATTCTAATGTTTGTGGATTGACTGCCAAGAAAATCAGGAGTAAATGGAGTGTGTGGGAAAGTCCTCAGTTTCCCATCTGTAATATGGGAGCAGTAACAAACATAGCAAAGCGCAAGGAATGAACAAAAAAAAAGTTTCTAATTTTACAGTTTTGCAGTTTAAAAGTACAGGAGTTGTTTGTAACATGAGGAAATGGCAAAGAAACAAGAGGCTAAGAGGATCTGTCTTTGCTGCAATTTCCTCGGGCCTGTTAATGCCCGGCCTCAATGGAACATATGTGTTTCCATTTGACCTTTAAGCCATCTTGTTCTTTTATACCAGCAGCGTTCTCCGCCATCAGCTTGTTGTTTTTGGCACTGGGAGCTCTGGTTTGCAGGGATGTCTGACCTCAATAATGAAAAGTATCAGATGGAGACCATCTGGAAACAGCATCCAACTTTAACCTTGAGGGATGGTTAGAAAAATGTTTCTACTGGCAGAATCTGGCTTCCCGTGGAGATTTTCTTTTTTTTTTTTTTAAGGCAGATGCTCCACTGAAAACACAAGGGTCTCCTTGGGAGCAATCAGCCTCCAAAGGGGAAGACGTTTAGGCACTGATGCTTGAGGTTTACAGCAGGGAGTTCCATCTGCTTCCTGCCACCTTACCTGGACTTTCCACAGTGGGGAACACATTACGCAAAAGCTCATTCTTGGAAATGGAGCAAGCCTGGTGTAAATCAGCATGATTCCCTGGAAGTCACAACTCTAATATCCATAGCGTTGCCAGCTCCAGGTTGGGAAATACCTGGAGATTTTGGGGGCGGAGCCTGAGGATGGTGGGGTTTGGAGAGGGGAGGGACTTCAATGACATAGAATGGCCAATGGCCAAAGCAGCCATTTTCCACCAGGTGAACGGATCTCTGTCGGATGGAGATCAGTTGTAATAGGAGGAGATCTCCAGCTAGTACCTGGAGGTTGGCAACCATAAATATCCAACTACGGAAAGGTGGGAAATGAAGGGTTCCACTGATGCTAAACGAAACTCGTTTCCTGTGTCACAGCCGAGATTATACTAGCACAAGCAAGGCCTTGCACAGCCTTGGGGGGAGGCATGTCATTTCCTTTCCCCCACTAGTTCTTCTTTCCCTTTCTGAAAGCCCCATAGCCTCTCCCCTTTCCCGGCCTCCTTCTCACCCACCAGCCAACTAGGATTTCCCATCTCCAGGGAAATTCCCCAAAATTGGAAGGTGAGGTCTGGGGAGGGTGAGGTTTGGGGGGAGTCCACCCTCCAAATCTGCCATTTCCTCCAGGAAAACTGGGATTTGAACCTGTGTCTCACAGATCCTAATCCAACCACTACAGGACACTAGCTTTCATTGAGTGGGTGCTGTTAGACAGGAGCAAGCAGACAGACTGGGTGAATCAAGCAAATTGGGTAATAGCAAGTCACCAAATGGTGCCCGCTGAACCTGGCCAGTATATTTAGATCCCCACCCAGTATATTTAGATTTCAGATTTTTCTGTAAACCTGGCACTTTTCTCAGGCTTGCAGATAAATCTGTTGTGTCTATTCATGGCTCCAATCTCCAGATTTAAGTATCCGCAGATTTGGCCACCTTAAGAATTAGATACCGTATGTTGATTTTTGGTTCAGGTCAAAATTCACAGGCAGACGTCTGAGAGATGCCAGCCAGGGTCAGCTCTAGATCAAACGGCATCCCACGCAAAAAGCATTTTTGGCACCTCGCCTCCTTTTGCTCAGCTTCTGAATATTCATTTTTTAAAAAATGCAATTGCAGTTGCAACCCATTTCACAACTTCGATGCATGATTTATCCCTGTCATAGAAACTATAATTGTATTAATGTGGTCTGGATACTTCCTCAACTCATAACATTCAGCAATTTTTATGCGATCGAGGACATCACAACCGCTCACAAGCACGATGTGTTAAATGGGTACTGATGTTGAACACTTCCCTGTGAATTAAAGAGAAGAAGTTAACACTGGCCACACAGGTGAGCATTGTCAGTTTTGCAAACAATGATGAAAACTGTTAGCATTGTGGCCTCAGCTGCTGGGTGTATAAAGTTTTTAGTCCATGTCAGGCACCCCTTGAGCGCATGTCCCAAGGCCAAAGTCTTGAGTGTGGATGTGAGTTGTCCTGGAGTTGTTGGAGGGCCAACAACAGGGCATAAAGGTAGGGTTGCCTGCTCCAGGTTTGAAAATAGCTGGAGATTTTGGGGGTGGAGTCTGAGGTTTGGGGAGGGGAGAGACTTCAATGCCACAGAGTCCAATTGCCAAAGCAGCCATTTTAGAATCATAGAGTTGGAAGGGGCCATACAGGCCATCTAGTCGAACCCCCTGCTTAATGCAGGATCAGCCTAGAGCATCCCTGACAAGTGCTTGTCCAGCCTCTGCTTAATGACTGCTAGTCTGATTCTTCCTTAAATGGTAGAGAAATTCAGCATATAAAAACCACCAGAAAAGGAGTTTGCCTCTGATGACTGAACTGGCAGTCTCTGGGATTTAGCAGTCTCTCGTCCCGTCCCCCCCAAACATTCCTCTATTCATTTGATTTCTCTCAAGCCGAGATTCTGATTGCTTCTGACTCCAGCGCTGGCGGCAATCTGTTAACTTGCCTGCATGTAGGCAGGGATGTGGCCCAGCCGAAGTGGCTATCAAAAGGGCCAGTTCTACCCTCCCTGGATCTGGGCAGCTGAAAGAAAGGAATGGCTCTGAGAAACAGGCTTGACCCAACGGTAGCATTTTCAAGCCTTCCAATTAACCTTCACCTTGGTAAACAAGCTGCGAGCTTTGCATGGGAAATTATCTTCCGCAAATTGGAAAGGGTTCCTGGGTGCTTAAAAGACAAAAAGAGAGAGAGAGAGGGAAACAGCTTTCTCCATCTCACTCACACACACCTGTTTCCAAGAAGAAGAAGAAGAAGAAGAAGAAGAAGAAGAAGAAGAAGAAGAAGAAGAAGAAGAAGAAGAAGAAGAGTTGCTTTTTATATGTCAACTTTCTCTACCTTTTAAGGAGAAGCAAACTGGCTTCCCTTCCAATCCCTACAACAGACTCCTTGTGAGGTAGGTGGGGCTGAGAGAGTTCAGCAAGAACTGCGACTAGCCCAAGATCACCCAGAAGGCTTCATGTGGAGGAGCGGGGAATCAAACCCGGTTTTCCAGATTAGAGTCCACCACTCTTAACCACTACACTACGCTGGTAGTAAATGGCTGGTAGGAGATGGCGAGCCAGCATCTGGCTATTCAGGCCAAGGCAACTGATGTTGGATTTTATTGTCCTGTATACCTAGGGTTGCCAGACTCAAGGTGGAGCTTGGAAATCTCCAGGAATTTTAACTGATCTCCAGAGGACCATTCCTTTGGAGGAAATGACTGCTCTGTAGGGTAGTCTCAATGGCATTGTTTCTTTATTTACTTACATTTTTTATGGTCTGCCTTTCTCACTGAGACTCAAGGCGCATTACACACCATTACACAAGTGGAAATCTGATGCAGAGCTCGAGCAAAGTATAAGCATATAAGCATGACACATTAAGAAGGAGAAGAAGAGTTGGTTTTTTATATGCTGATTTTCTTGACCTTTTAAAGGAGAATCAAACTGGCTTACAATCTCCCTCCCTTCCTCTCCCCACCACAGACACCTTGTGAGGTAGGTGGGGCTGAGAGAGCTCTAAGAGAACTGTGACTAGCCCAAGGTCACCCAGCTGGCTTCATGTGGAGCAGTGGGGATTCAAACCCACTTCTCCAGATTAGAGTCCACAGCTCTTAACCACTACACCATGCTGGTTCTCTAAACATGAACCTACTGAGGTTCCTCCCCAAACCCTGTCCTTTCCCTGTTGCACCCTCCCCAGATCTCCAGGAAATTCCCAACAAGGAGTTGGAAACCTATTTATACATCATATTTTATTTGTAAAATGGGTGGTAGATTGGAAGACAAAGCTGAGATGTGTTCCCCCTCAAAGGGGTCACCAGCAAGTCATTTGCTGCAATCCCATGCTTATCTTGCTTCTGGGAGGGGGGGATTTATCCTTTTCAGAGAACCTCCAGTTGCTGATCCCTATTATAAAGGTTATGGTTAGTTTAATTTTACTGCCAAATATCCAGTCTCATGCAGTTTAAGGCTTGGTATGTAACAACCAGCACTTTCAACTGGCCTCCTGCACTGGCCTGTTAATGCTGGGAAGTTGTGCTCACTGTAACCCACACCTGCCAGCAACTTCACCACCATGTTTTGCACACGCTTCCGAGCAGTATTCAAAGGCCGCCCCATGTGGAGCACAATGCAGTAATCTAATCTGGATCCGATCGGAGTCTAGATAATCGTGGTTAGACAGACGAAGCTTCTCCCTGAGACAAAATTATGTCTTTGAAAGATGGAATCATTTCAAACCGGGGGGGGGAGGGGGTTAAGAAAGGAAAAGTAGGCACAGAAATTGTTTGAAATAAGCCTCAGAAAGTAGCGACTTCCCACAGAGAGGACTGCTGAGCGCACCTTTAACCAGACAGCTCTCCTGCTGATAAATGCCACCATTTTTCAGATGGGAGGATTTGTTCCAGGCCATGCAGACCCTTTCGTTTTTTTCCCTCCCCGTCCAGGTCCTTTCATACAAATTGCATCCTTGCCAGAGCAAATGTCCCCTTTTAACCAAGACCTTGTCTGGAGGCTGGGCGGAGCTCTCTTTAAATCTGTCCCGAATGTAGTTCATCGTAATGAATGTGCTTCGACTTCCCCTCCCCTCCTCGCAAAATTATTCATCTTTTTAAAAAGCCTTTCAGGAAAAGGCATTCTTATTTCCCAAAATGTTCCTTCTGCTGTTAAAAATTACTTATGCATTATTACCGAAGTAATGAGACCCCAGCGATAACAGAGATAATGAACCATCAGCAAAAGGTAGCCTAGCAGCAAATAAGAAATATCCACTAATAACTGTGTTCCTCGCCATTTGGGTTCTCTTTCATTCTTATGAAGATGGAGTCAGTGACCATGCGGCCCAAACCAGGCACACATGAATGCCACTTCAAAAACTTGGGGGATGATTTCCACATGTATAGGGTTGCCAACCTTCAGGTTTGGAAATTCCTAGATTTTTTTTTTTGGGGGGGGGGTGAAGCCTGGAGAAAGCAGGGTCTGGGAAGGGGAGGGACCTCAGCTGGGTATAGTGCCATAGAAGCCATCTTCCAAAGCAGCCATCTTCTCCATGAGAACTAAGGTTGCCAGCTCTAAATTGGGAAATACCTGGAGATTTGGGGGTTGGAGCCTGAAAAGAGTGGGGTTTGGGGAGGGACTTCAGTGGGGTAAATGCCATAGAGTTCACCTTTCAAAGCAGCCATTTTCTTCAAGCGAACTGATCTCTGTCGCCTGGAGACCAGTTGTGATGGTGGGAGATCTCCAGCCACCACCTGGAGGTTGGCAACCCTAAGGGGAATTGATCTCTGTTATCTAGTGATCAGTAATTCTGGGGGATCCCGAGGCCCCGCCTGAAAGCTGGCAACCCTAACTTGCATGGAGCACCCAAGAAAGCCAGATGTAGCACAAAAGGACCTTCCATTCGTGCGCCCTCCTCCTTCCACCGCAAGCAAAGCACTGCGGATTGTTTGGATCGAGACAGCCAAGGTTTTGAGGCTTCCTTCTCATCCAATCTTGTTGAGAATTGCTTACGCTAAACATGTAGCTGACTCAGGAGCACGGGAAACCCTGTGCGAGGATGCTTGCGGAATCATTTTAATCTAGCCTTTGCCCAAGGTGATCAGGGCGGCGTACATCATTCTCTCCTCGGTTTTATCCTGCCAGTCACTCTGTGTGATACAGGGCTGTCAGCTCTAGTGTGGGAAATGCCTAGAGACTGGGGGTGCAGCCAGGGAAGGGAGAGGTTTAGTTAGGAAGAATACCTCAGCAGGGTATCATGCCACAGCGTCCACTCTCCAAATTTGCTATTTTATCCAGGGAAACTGATCTCTGTGGAGAGCCAGCGTGGTGTAGTGGTTAGGAGCGGTGGTTTGGAGCAATGGAGAACCGGGTTCGATTCCCCACTCCTCCACATGAGCGGTGGACACTAATCTGGTGAACTGGATTGGTTTTCCCACTCCTCCACGTGAAACCAGCTGGGTGACCTTGGGCTAGTCATAGCTCTCTCAGGCCCACCTACCTCATAGGGTGTCTGTTGTGGGGAGGAGAAGGGAAGGTGATTGTAAGCCGGTTTGATTCTTCCTTAAGAGATTGTGAAAGTCGGCATAAAAAGACCAACTCTTCTTCTTCTGTAGTATGGGAACCAGCTGTAATTCTGGGAAATCTCCAGGCCCCACCTGGAGTTGGCAACCTTATGTTTTGGTGAGAGAGAGCAGCTGGCCCGAAGTCACCCAGTGAGTTCCATGGTTGGGGGGGGGGATTTCAACCTGGAACTCCTAGATCCTATCCCAATTCTCTAACCACTACACCACACTACACTGGCTTTCCAAGGGCACATGGATGAGAGAATGGGTATGTTGCATACAACTGCCAAATCTCCAAAGTATTTATAATGTGTTACGTTGGCCTCATGAGGAGATTGGGGACAATCACAAGAACTTTGATGTGGAGAGAGGAAAGCACCCTTTACGGAAACGAGGGCTGAGAAGGTCCTGGCTCCATTCTGCGCCCTTGGTATCTTCCCAACAGACAGCCTGAGAAACACCAAAGAGAACAAATATATTGAGCCTAGAATGGAATGGTACATATGATCAGTCTCCATGGAGAGTAGAAATAAGCTCATAACAACATAAGAACATAAGAAAGGCCATGCTGGATCAGACCAAGGTCTATCAAGTCCAGCTGTCTGTTCACACAGTGGCCAACCAGGTGTCTCTAGGAAGCCCGCAAACAAGATAACTGCAGCAGCACCTAACATAACAGGCATGCTCCTCTGATCCTGGAGAGAATAGGTATGCATAATGACTAGTATCCATTTTAACTAGTAGCCATGGATAGCCCTCTCCTCCATGAACATGTCCACTCCCCTCTTAAAGCCTTCCACGTCGGCAGCCATCACCACATCCTGGGGCAGGGAGCCCCACAATTTAACTATGCCTTGTGTGAAAAAGTACTTCCTTTTATCTGTTTTGAATCTCTCACCCTCCAGCTTCAAAAGATGACCCCACGTCCTTGTATTATGAGAGTGGGAGCAAAGCTTCTCCTTGTCCACTCTCTCCATGCCATGCATAATTTTACAGACCTCTATCATATCTCCCCTTAACCGTCTACTTTCCAAGCTAAACAGCCCTCAGCGTTTTAACCGCTCCTCCTAGGGCAGTTGCTCTAGTCCCCTGATCATTTTGGTTGCTCTTTTCTGCACCTTCTCATTTAAATCTGGTGAAGTAACCAGTAGTAACCCTTCTAATTACTGGCAGCGACCTTAAGTGGGGTATAGTGGTGGCCCTGCTGGTTCCTGCTGCAGCCTCCAGAAGCCGAACAGAGGCATGATTGGAGGCCATCAGAGGAGGCTGTGGCTCGAGAACCGCTTGATAACATTTCTGCTCTAGCTCAGTTATTGGGTTTCATTATTTGCATTGCATGATTATAAGGTGTAGCGGCCGCTGAATTGATCTGATGTATTACAAGCTTAACAGCGCTTTTTGTTATCTGACCTGGCCCTTCTAAGCAATCACTGCAAAATAATCAAATATATAAATAAATAAAAATAAAAATGCAGCAAGCCGGAGCCGCTACCTCGACATAAATATGTATCCCTGAATTTGCTGTTCGACAACAATCAACACATCCATACCTATTCCACGGTAAGAAATCAATGTTCCTTATTTGCCTCGTGAAAAGTGTCACAACACAAAACTTGGGCGCCATTGTTTTCCAGGAGCATTAGTCTCAATTTTCAATGGTTGACTGGAAAGCAAAAAGCAGTCCGGTCTATTCGCTGCTCTTCGATTTGGTACGGCTCAGTTGTGTGAAAGTTCTGTTTATTGTCAAGGCCGAGCTGGGGATTCATTCCTGCTTCATGTTAGAGGGCAAAGAATGCTTACAGAACGGTATAATTGGATATTCTACATTTTAAAAGGATGATATTTTGTGAATGACGATACAGAGGGAAATGGTGAGGGGTGGAAATCTGGCCCGCCAACAGTGGCTGCTCTGCTTCTTCAGTAGGGTTGTCAGGTCCCTCTTTGCCACTGGCAGGAAGCGTTTGGGGTGGAGCCTGAGGAGGGCGGGGTTTGAGGAGGGAAGGGACTTCAATGTCATAGAGTCCAATTGCCAAAGCGGCCATTTTCTCCAGGTGAACTGATCTCTATCGGCTGGAGATCAATTGAAAGAGCAGGAGATCTCCAGGTAGTACCTGGAGGTTGGCAACTCTATTCTTCAGGCATGGCACACACAAAGAGTGGGGTTCCCGTTTGGCTGCTTATAGTGGGAGACCTCCAAGTAATTGTGGCCTCTGCCTGCCAATGCTCATCTGATCAGCGGGCTGAAACTGGGGTCAAACTGAGGGGGGATGGTCCCGGGGAGAAAAATTAAGAAGAAAAATAAGGCCTCGTCTACTTACAGGAAATGATAAGGGTACTCTATCACTTCCTGTGAGTAGACTCACCAAGAGCTGTATGGCCAGAAGTTCCTGTAAGTAGACAAGGCTTCATTTCTTTTTAATATTTTAAATTTTGTCCTGGGACACTACCTCCCCTCCCTCCGCCCCCACAATCCTCCGGTCAGTTCCCAAGTTTCCAAGTGGTGGTTGGAGATTGCCTGGGAAATGCCGAGTTTCTGAACCATGCCCAAGTTCCCCCACCCCTGAAAATGCTACTGCCACACTCTTCCGGCCAGAATAGATAAATAATAATAAATCTCCCCCTCATTCAGCCTCCCACAGAAGGTAAGGTGGGCAACAAGCCACAGCCTTGAGCAGCAGCAAGCAGCTTTCCCCCACCCACCTTGTAAAGGTAAATCCTTGACCGAGTTCTGCTGACCACCTCCCCTTCTCGGTGCAGGACAGCCTGGCAAAGCTCCCTGCCCTGCCTCCCTGCAATCTCCTCTCCTGTTGCATTCCCCCCTGCACAAAGCCCCCTCCCCAGGGTTATCACCTTCCCTCCTCCCTCCCTTCTTCTGGTCAAAAGAACATAAAAACACTCCTATGGTTCCATTGGTAATCTTGCACTCGCAAACAAACAAACAAACAAACAAAAAGGCTTTCATGCCTATAAGAGGAGGCCTATAAGGGTGATTGTGGTGAATCAACTGTTCGATCTGAAACTGACCCACATTCACTGTGAAACTGATCAAATAACCAGCTGCTGGAGTACCACACCAGCCTTCTCTCCCTACTGCAGGCACAAATGGCTTCCAGGGGAGGGGCTGGATGAGGGGGGCCGACACATGGGAGGGAGAAGCGAGAGCGGGTGTGTGTGGGGGGGGGGAAATCGAAGTGGCAAATACGCACAGGATTCACTTTCAATTTGGTATCGAGACAGACTTGAAACTTGGGGTAAAACAGCATCCTGAAAACACGAGGGAAACACAAAGGGAGAGTTAGGTGACTTCTGAAGGTCGGAAAATACATGCATAATCAAAACGAAGCCCCCAAGTAGTCAGGGGGTGACCACGACAGGAACAGCCCATGCATAACAGGCCCAGGACTAGAACTATGGTTGCCAGATCCAGGGAAATTTCTGGAGATTTGGGGGTGGGGCCTGGAGAGGGCAGGGTTTCCAGGTATTTCCCAAACTGGAGCTAGCAACCCTAACGGTATCCCATTGTTTTATAGTAACTTCTATATTAATTCCAGACTTTGCCTGAGACGCTGCCAACATGGTGTGACCCCCTGCCTTCAAAATTCCATGCACACCCTTTCCAGACTGTCTACCAGGAGAGAAAGTCATATGAACATATGAACATAAGAAGCTGCCTTATACTGAATCAGATCCTTGGTCCATCAAAGTCAGTGTTGTCTAGGGTTGCCAGGTCCCTCTTTGCCACCAGCGGGAGGTTTTTGGGGTGGAGCCTGAGGAGGGTGGGGTTTGGGGAGGGGAGGGACTTCAATGCCATAGAGTCTGATTGCCACAGCAGCCATTTTCTCCCAGTGAACTGATCTCTATAGGCTGGAGATCAGTTGTAATAGCAAGAGATCTCCAGCCACCACCTGGAGGTTGGCAACCCTAGTGTAATGTATGTAAATGTATGTAAATAGTAAGTCACTACCCCAGAGGGGCAACTGCTGCGCCAGCACATTGACTAGCTCCGCCACCAACTGGCGGACCTGCCCGTCGTTCCTGTCACAGCGACACCGACATGTCCCGATACCCCAGTTCAGGAGCCGGCAGCGACGCTTGACCCTGAGCAGCCAGGGGATCGGTGGTGGCCCAGCGACGCGGTTGCCACGAATGACCCAACGGAGGACACCCCTGCCGCTGCAGAGGCAGGCCCCGTACCGGTCTCCTCGGCGGCAACCCCCGTTCCCATGCCGCACCATTCCCAGCACACCCAAGCACCCCCGAGCCACCTAAAGGACTTTGTGTGTTCCCATATTGTCCGGACTTAGGGGGGAGGGGTGTAATGTATGTAAATAGTTAGGCGATATGCAGAGGGAAACGTAGGAGCTTGAGTCCTGGATGAAGGATCCTAAGTTCTGCATGCACCATTGGTCCAAACCGGCTCACGCCATTGGCCCTAAGCCGGCATGCGCCATTGGTAACCCGGGGTTGTTTCCCCCTATCACGGATCAGGGGGGGAGTGGCGCGGGCCGGACTAGGGAGCATATAAGCAGGGTCGTTTGCCCTGAGTTCTCCAGTTCTGTTCTTCAATAAACGCGTTGTTGTTGGAACTCCATCTCGACCTCGTGTGTCCTCCCCACGCGGACTTAACACCTAGTGTTGTCTACTCAGACAGGCAGTGGCTCTCCAGGGTCTCAGGCAGAGATCTTTCACATCACCTACTTGCCTATTCCAATCATGACAATCATGATAGGAAAAGTTGAGGGCAGCAGAAAAAGACGAAGACCCAACAAGAGATGGACTGACTCAATAAAGGAAGCCACAGCCCTCAATTTGCAAGATCTGAGCAAGGCTGTCAAAGATAGGACATTTTGGAGGCCATTGATTCATAGGCTCACCATGAGTCGGAAGCGACTTGACGGCACTTAACACACACACACTTGTCTATTCCCTTTTACTGGAGATGTCGGGGATTGAACCTGGGACCTTCTGCATGCTAAGCAGATGATCTAGCACTAAGCCACAGCCCCTCCACTAAGTCAGATAGGATGGACTGGAGCAGAGTGCTGGTAAGGAAGTGGCTGAAATAGCACTTGCCATCTACTGTTTCCAGCCCTCTAAGAGAGACAGCATTGGTAAGAAATTGACTTTCATCCCTGCCAGACATCAAAACTTTCAGTTGACTGAGTTGGTCAATAGGCTCAATCTTGGAGCACATGAACCACATCAGGATGCTAAATCAATCAGGTCAGGAACAGCAGAGAGTCAAGCAATTTTGGAAAGCTATCCAGTCAGGTGGGGATGTGGAATGGTGCAGAACAGCCAGATCTCGACAGATCTTGGAAGCTAAGCAGGATCAGTACATGGAAGGGAGACCTCCAAGGAAGGCTCTGCAGAGGAAGGCAATGGCAAACCACCTCTGCTTCTCACCTGCCTTGAAAGCCTCTTGCTGTTGCCATACGTCGCTTGCAACTTGACTGCACAAACATACATATCCAGTCATGGCCTGCAATGTAAATTAGTCTGTGGCCGCTTTTGATACAGTGCTGAGGGCAGATCACAAATGCAATAAAGCCTCACATTAACATCATGTTCATGGGGCAGATATTTAGGTAAATAAGAACCAGACAGCCTCCTGCTTTCCCCAATAATTTTATCTAGCCTAATAATGAGTCAAGGACTTAGAGATAAGGACTTAGAGGAGGCACCTCAGGTAATCTAGGGAATGTAGTATCTGATAGCAGAGAGCCACGCCAGGCGCACGGCAGCCGTCCCGCTGGGTTATTAATACATGAACTTTGCCTCCGCCCTCCCACGCTGCCTGCTGATTTTCATACCATGTTGCATAATTAATCTGTCAACATTTTGTGACAAGGTATAAATATTAATAACACGATCACACAGTTGGCTGTTCCTTTTAAAATGCAAACTTTTGCAAGGATAAATTGCATATTAATCTTAACCAGCTTTAAAGAGCGCAGGGTTGTTTTTCTTCTTTAAAAAAAAGAAAAAGAAAAACTAAACAAAAGGAATATTCAGGTTTTAAAAGCTGAATGCTCCCCTATGCATCCTCCCACCTACAATGCTTAATGCCCAATATGAAATGGAGTTTACATAGTATCTAGCAGGAGTTCATAACTTTGGTAGTATGGCAAGAAATAAGCAAGGAAGTTTGGAGATGCAGCACAGGGGACGAATTGTGGTTTCCAAGTTATCTCTATATTATATTCTCCTATAGCAAGAACTTTGGATTAATTGGAACCAGGACTCCTCAGAGCTGGAAAAATTTGTTCTCGGTGTATGCTCTTCAAACTTTTGATTGCTCCCTTGATAGCAACAAGGAAACCACAACCAGCCCACACATCTTTCCAAGTTAATAAGTAGCACAGGGCTCCCTTATTTTTAACCAAGGAGGGTGAGCATTTGGACAAAGACACTACAGCCAGGTGAATTTACTTTTATCGAACACCTTGCTTACAAGTGAATCGAGCCCCCATGCCAGACTGCTTCAGTCTGGAGCAGTGGAGTCTGATCTGGAGAACCGGGTTTGATTCATCACTCCTCCACATGAGTGGAGCAAGGGGCTCACCCCACAGCATCTTTTCTGATTAATTACAGTGAGCCAACTTGAGAAGGTCTCTGATGGAGTGGTATACAAATTAGATGGATGGATGGGTGGATGGAAGAAAGAAGAAGAAGAAGAAGAAGAAGAAGAAGAAGAAGAAGAGTTGGTTTTTATATGCTGACTTTCTCCACCACTTAAAGAAGAATCAAACTGGCTTCAATAGCCTTCCCTTCCCCTCCCCACAACGGACACCTTGTGAGGTAAGTGGGGCTGAGAGAGCTCTAAGAGAGCTGTGACTAGCCCAAGGTCACCCAGCTGGCTTCATGTGGAGGAGTGGGGACTCAAACCCAGTTCTCCAGATTAGAGTCCACCGCTCCAAATCACTGCTCTTAACCACTACACCATGCTGGCAGACAGGCAGACAGGCAGACAGACCTATTTGGGACAGAAATCTTTGCATTGGGTATGTGTGTGTGTGTGGAAACACTGCCATAAATTGTTCTGAGCCCTTGGGACACAGAAGATATAAACTTACCAAAGAAACTACCCGAGAGGAATCCGGCAAGAGCAGCTTACTACACAGAGGTCAGAAAAGTTATACCTGCTGATATCCCCCCCTCTCCACCACAATTAAAGCTGCCTTATTGCTGACTCAGACCTTTGATCTATCAAGGTCAGTATTGTCTACTCTGACTCTCCTACTAACTGGGGACTGAACCTGGGACCTTCTGAACACAAAGCACTGAGCCAGGGCCCAGTCTTTGTTCTTCTGTGCACCTGGTCGCCCTAATTTTCCTTGACATTCTGTTCTTTTCAGAAAGCAACAATGGCATTTCCCAAAAGAAGCTGAAGGGGTTCAGTACAAATATTAAATTGTTCTTCAGAAAAACTTGGGAACTCTCCAGTTTCTTTGGAAATACTCGCCCTCAGGCAACTTAGTGCAAAAAACAACAACACAAGCACTATAACATCACAAGTGGAAGGATTAGACTTCCATCGGTAAATATTGATCTCTCCTAAGTAGACACAACGAGACCAATAAATAAATAAATTTCCATCAAGAATAAAAAGAAGTCACCTACGGCGAAAGTAATGAGTGATGCTTAATATGGCCCCCGTTCTGTAAAAGAGAAACAACATAAAGAGAAAGTTGAGAGCCAGCACGATGTAGTGGTTAAGAGCGGTGGTTTGGAGCGGTGGACTCTGATCTGGAGAGCCGGGTTTGATTCCCGTCTCCTCCACATGAGCAGCGGAGGCTAATCTGCTGGACCGGGTTCGTTTCCCCACTCCTACACATGAAGCTAGCTGGGTGACCTTGGGCTAGTCACAGCTCTATTAGAGCTCTCTCAGCCTCACCTACCTCACAGGGTGTCTGTTGTGGGGAGGGGAAGGGAAGGTAATTGTAAGCCGGTTTGAGTCTCCCTTAAGTGGTAGAGAAAGTCGGCATATAAAAACCAACTCTACTTCTTCTTGTTCCACACACCACACTAAAACTGTCTTCGGGCATCTTTTGTGCTTCTTAAACATGTTATTGAGGGATAGAAAGGAGTTATTTTTAGGCTGAATTGTACATTCCAGCTCAGTTTCACATCAGCGTTACAAGCACAGGAAAACAACAAAAGGCACTTTTCATCATACCTGAAAACAACTCCTAGTGATTTGTTTAGGGAAGGAGTAGGGTTGCCAGGTCCCTCTTCACCACCAGCAGGAGGTTTTTGGGGCACAGCCTGAGGAGGGTGGGGTTTGGGGAGGGGAGGTCCAAATGCTGCAGAGTCCAATTGCCAAAGCGGCCCTTTTCTCCAGGGGAACTGATCTCTATCGGCTAGAGGTCAGTTATAATAGCAGGAGATCTCCTGCCACCACCTGGAGGTTGTGCAACCGAAACAAGAGCTAGTGCCCCAAATGTGACTACTGGAATTCTCAAGCACTTATGGCAAAAAGCAGATACAATTTTGCTGTTAATTAAATCACTGTAATGTACAATCAAGCACAAAATGCAGAAATAAACGTAGGGCAAGAAAACATAAATGCACTAACTGTTGTAGTACACATAACAATTCCGATAGAAGTGATACAAAAGCCCATGTGTCTTCAAGTCCTTGCAGCTTGTAAATCAGTCCTTAAAGCTGTATAGGTGAACGCCAAAATAGGTATCCGGTAGTCTCCTATTTCGCAAGACCACTTTGTCATCATTGGCAGTCCACTATAACAATATCCGCAGAACTTTTGTTCTGTAAAATTGCATTAGTGCTCATAAGTAATACGTACAGGAGTTTGGCAACCCTAGCCTGGTACCCCAGTGTGATTTTGTTTTCAAGCACTTGGACCCAATTACAATAGTCACAAAAGAAGACTGGATTCCTATAGGAGGAAATTTCAGCAGGTGCTAGATCTCCAGCTAGTACCTGGAGGTTGTTAAACAAAAGTTAGCGTGCTGTGAAGTTAGTTTGTAAACAAAAACAGCAACAATTGCAATTAGTTACAGTAAATAGTGTTATTAAAACTTCATAACCACTATATTAATATTTGGTTCAAAGTACGACCATAAACATAAAAAAGAGAAAGTCGTAGGTTCAAAAGTCCTTTGTGACTCAAGTCATAGGTTCAAAGTCCTTTTTGACTGTCTTGTATATCTTGTAGTCCAAGAGGTATGAGAGGTGATGCTTTCCTTTAACAGAAGTCCAGTAGCCTTTCTGTTTCGGCTTCTACAAAGCCTTCCTCAGCGACCACTATACAAACAATTGTTGCTGTTTTTGTTTACAAAGAACCTGGGGGTTGGCAACCCTAGGAGGGAGTCACCCATCATGATCATGGCAGCAGTGGGATTTGTACTCAGAATTTGTCATCACTAGGGTTGCCAACCTCCAGGTAACACCAGGAGATCTCCCGCTATTACAACTGATCTCCAGAAGATAGAGAAAATGGCTGCTTTGGTGGGGGACGACTCTATGGCTTACTCTGCAGGAGATTTTTGGGGAGGAGCCTGAGGAGGACAAGGTTTGGGGAGGGGAGGGCCTTCAATGCAATAGAGTTCAATTGCCAAAGCGGCCATTTTCTCCAAGTGAACTGACCTGTATTGGCTGGAGATCAGTTGTAATAGCAGATCTCCAGCTAGTACCTGGAGGTTGACAACCCTAAGTGGACTTCAGTACACACACACGTGTGTGTGTGTGTGTGTGTGTGTGTGTGTGTGTGTGTGTGTGTGAAGTGCCGTCAAGTCGCATCCGACTTATGGTGACCCCTTTTTGGGGTTTTCATGGCAAGAGACTAACAGAGGTGGTTTGCCAGTGCCTTCCTCTGCACAGCAACCCTGGTGTTCCTTGGTGGTCTCCCATCCAAATACTAGCCAGGACTGACCCTGCTTAGCTTCCGAGATCTGACCAGATCAGGCTAGCCTGGGCCATCCAGGGCAGGGCTCAGTACACTTAGAATGGTGTAAATGTGCATAGGATTTTGCTATAAGTCAGTAGGGGAGGGGGTAATATATATTTATATTAATTATCAGCCCAGGTCAAATATAGCAAGTATTTAATTCCTAGTGAATCCCCATTGTTTGTTTTTCTGAATAGCCCTATATTTGGTCTCTTTGGAAATTGTAATGCTTGGATTTTTCATGATAGCCCCATAAGTTTACAGGTTATATCAGGGCAGTAACTATGGGTTAGTGGATTTTTGAAAACCGAAAACTAATTCTGACAATACCATATGACTCCAGCAGTTTCAATTAAGACATTTCATTTATTCAAATACACAGAAGAATGTATTAGGAATTGCTTTAACTGATGTTGGGCAAAGGGGGCGGGCAGGAGGGAGTCACCATCCTAACAAGCTGATGATGATGAATTGAAATCTTTTTTTGATTTAAACTGGAAGCATGTGGTTAATGTTGAGATTTCTTCAGAAATCGAACACAATTTTTTTTTTAAAAAAAAAGGATGGACTTGCAAAATTTCCACTACACTACAAGATGAAGCATTGTTGGTATGTTACGCCGCCGGAACTTAATGAAATATAATAGAAAATATAAGGCAAACGATACATACAAATGGTGGTGATATTCTGAGATAAAAGACTTTTTTGAGGGGGAGAAGTGGAACGTCTACATCAGTAGGCAGTACCACCCC
Organism: Euleptes europaea; assembly: GCF_029931775.1. NCBI lineage: Eukaryota > Metazoa > Chordata > Lepidosauria > Squamata > Sphaerodactylidae > Euleptes > Euleptes europaea. The sequence continues at coordinate 10,208,659 of NC_079325.1, read as the reverse complement.
TGGGGGGCAATAAGTGGGCAGTACCACCTAGGGGGGCAGTAAGAAGTAAGGGGCCAGCAGGGAGGCGCTAGAGATGAGCCCCTTCAACTGTGTTGTTCACTAATTTACAATGGATCAAGCTATGGCACCATGCTGGCAAATTTGGTGGAAACTATCCAAATTTTTTTTCCAGACTTTGAAGATCTGGTACCACTGGATCAAGTTCATCAGTTTTGTTGAATAAATTTCAACTAAAAAGTTTTAATTTGATTTTGAATAGATGTGCAATTAATTGTTACTGTTTTGAAATTTCACTGTTATTATGTTCTTTAGTGAATCATGCAAACCCTTATTTTGAATAATGCTTTTTATAGGATAGGGTAGGGAGCACTGGGGTTGAATTTGTGGAAACAAGGGGGCGGTGGCCCAAAAAGTTTGGGAACCACTGTTCTACATGAACCAATTCTCATCTTGCTAGAACATACAGGCAATTCAGTAACCAAAGATGGACAATGTTTTACATTTGCTGTATTTTTCTCCCGATATTTTTTTGCACATTCCAGCATTCCTACATTATTTTCTCTCTGGGAGCAGACAACAGTTACTTTGACTCCCTCCCTCCTCCTCCTTCTGGGATACCTGGAGCTGCTTTGGGATTTGAACCTAGCACCGTCAAGCTCATCCCTTCATTGCATCAGCACTTCCAACGTTCCAGCGGTAAAGCGCTAATAAACTGCTAGTTATGAACGCGACAGTTCTATTAGCTAGGAGGGGGAGAAAATCCCTCTGAAGTCTCCGCAGTCCAAATAAAGCAAAGCAATGGCAAATTCTTTCATCAACACTCCAGTTACTTTGTTTCACCAAGTACTGAAATGAAAGGGATACTTTAGATTAAAAGATTTGCTTAATGGTCTGATTAATTCATTGCAAATAGATAGAGCCGGTTCTAAGAATCTGTGTTATCTCTTAACCTTTCCTGCCCGGTGTGTTTCCCCCCACCCTGTCTGCCAGTGAGGATGAATTTTGATTTGATATGCAGTGCCTGCTGCTTCCTCTCTGGGCTGAATTGCACCAATTTGCTATTGGGTCCCCCCCTCCCTTCCTGTACAGAGTGTCCAGATCCTTAAAATAGGTACAGGAAAGCCAGCAGACACAGAGACAGGAGAGACGGAGAGCTCACCTGCACAGCACGGGCAATTACCCCATTCGCCCGGTTGAGTTCACAAAATTAATTAGCACCAAATACCGTTGGGCCAAATTATTTATGAGCTAACGAGCAGGCGCTGCCGTCATTTGGACGACTGCGGCTCTCTGACCCCCCGCGAGGCCGTGTGAGCTGCGACGTTCTCCTTCTCGCGCGCCACAAGAGGGCATCCAGGGTGCTCTGTCTGATCAGAGGTGACCCAGCTTGACTTCTGGGCATGCCACTGGGAGCTGGGATACAGGAAGGGCAGCGTAACGTCGACCCGTGGCTAGGCAGCGGGTCGTTGCAATTCCACGGGGCTCATTAAGGTGCTGCACTTGCCCAAATTAACAGACGGATGCGGATCAGGCGCTTAGAGCTACGTTCCAGACTGACACAGAGCCCCCAATCTTCAACTATCAGTTGAGTAGAGATTACAGAGATCCAAACAATTCTTGGGAGCCAAGAAGCAGAAGAAGCAGAAGAAGCAGAAGAAGAAGAAGCAGAAGCAGAAGAAGAAGAAGAAGAAGCAGGAAGAGGAGGAGGAGAAGGAGGAAGAAGAAGAGTTGATTTTTATATGCCGACTTTCTCTACCACTTAAGGAAGAGTCAAACTGGCTTACAATCACCTTCCCCTCCCCACAACAGACACCCTGTGAGGTAGGTGGGGCTGAGAGAGCTCCAACAGAGCTGTGACTCATGTGGAGGAATGGAGAAGCCAAACCAGTTCTCCAGATTAGAGTCCACCGGCCCTAACCACTGCTCTTAACCACTATACCATGCTTCCTCTATGAACTATCACTTCCTCTATAAACTTCCACTAAGAACTCAAAATCTGCTTTTTTATTTCTCCTCCTGCAAAGCTGTGCCCCTCCCACAACCCTCCGGCCAGTTGGCAGGCGCTGCCTGGCCACCCTCATCACAACTCTTAGGGCTTCCTTCACCATTCCGTGCGTGTTTCGCTTTAGGATTAACTCCTTCCCAAATGCCCCTGACTGGCCAGCGCGCTACCAGTTATTTAGGAAGGTTTAGTTCAACTAAATAAGCACCTGCCGGAGCAAAGGCACAATCCCCCTGCTGCACAAACGAAACGGAGGCCAGCTTCAGACCAAAGCAAATGTGCAGCCCGCAGAGAGATTGTACTCGAGTGGGGAGGTTATTACGCTACCGGCAATCAGGATTTGCAAAGCGATGTGGCATCCCTGATCAACGGGAAAGCGCTATGCTAACCAGCAGAACATGCAGCATTCCGACATTCTGTGTCTTTCGTTACTTGCGTCCCGGTGGCAGAGCCCGGGCCTCGAAAACTGAAGACTCAGCAGGAGAAAAGAGTCCTCATCAGCAACAATGAAGCTCTCTAAGTTGTTAGGCCGACAGGCTGATAAAGACTAAGAGGCATTTAATTTTCACATGATGGGATATCGCTTACAGGAGACAACAGCTCCGGCGCTTGGCTTCTCCTCCTCCGCCATCCCTGCCTCTATTGCAAATGGTGGGGGGGGGGGGCATTAACAGTTGAGTTGAAGGGGCTTGGCAGGTTCATTCATGGCCTCCTGTAAGAGTGATCTCTCACAGCCCCCTTACACTTTCAAGACAATAGTTCCCTGATGTTTTGCAAAGTACATCTAAAGAGATGGCTTAGTAGGCTGATGTTATGATGGGATAATGGTGAGGTATGTAATTTTGCTTGCATTGTAACACATTTATAATGCTGAGGAAAAACTGGCAGCTAGAAGCCGATTCTTGCTCACTAGGGAAACGAATGTCATTCTTGCTATTCACATTTGTCTCTCCAGACATTGGGGTTCTGAAGAGGGTTGCCAATCTCCAGGTGTGGCCTAGAGATCTCCTGGAATCACAACAGATCTCTAGACTACAGAGCTCAGTTCCCCTGGAGAAAATGGCAGCTTTGGAGGTTGGACTCTATGGCATTATGCCCTGCTGAGGTCCCTCCCCTTCCCCAATCCTGTCCTCCCCAGGAGCAATCCCCAAATATCTAGGAATTTCCCAACCCAGAGTTCGCATCCCTATTTCTGAGTTACCTACACTTGTTTGTGGAGTAGTACTGATGCATTAGCATTAGCAATCTGACATTTTCCCAGGGTTCTTTTTATTTTAGCACATTCTTCAAAACCGCAGCACATGTGCGGTTTACTGATTGCCCATGTGCATGAGTTCTTGTGTACACTGATTGCCACACCTTGCATAGCCCATTGTGACCAGATCACTTTAAGAGCCCCATGAGATGAGCTTGGGACATGGTCAGGGTTGCCAGCCTCCAAAGCAGCCATTCTCTCCAGGGGAACTGATCTCGATCATCTGGAGATCAATTGTAATACTGGGAGATCTCCAGGTGCCACCTGGAGGTTGGCAACCCTAGGGTCTCCACGGGGCATAAAGTGGGGTTTACTTAAGTAAATAATAATGAAGTAAATAATTCAAGGGCCCTCATAAAAGTATTAAAGCTAGGTTTAATTCACCCGTCAGCAAACAGGGATTCCCCAATTTGCTTCAGAATACTGCTTTAGATTAAATTAAGTGGCAAGACTGTTTTGCAGCAGCAGACAGCATCTCTGCTTGGTCTGATTGGAATGTTTTATGGCCGCATATTTTTCTCTCTCTCTCTCTCTCCAACCTTTGCTTTTTTTCCCCTTCGATTGACACCAAGACTTGGACTCTTCTGTGAAATGCAGGAACGAGCACAAATTGTTATTAATGAAAGTAAATAACTTTCATTAACTTCAATCGTAACTGTACTAAAAGCTGGAAAGATTGCATAATTAAAGTTATAACGTTAGACATGAAAAAAAAACACCCAACCATGGAATTAAAAGAAAACCAGCATGGAGAAAAACAACAACACTCTGTACTTGAAAGTGTTTCAGGCAACATTAATTACCCCACAGCTGTTCACTTGATAAACTAGAAGACTACTTTCCCCTCATATCTTTCTAATGAGAAAAGAAACAGGAACAAAGTTGCGATCTCAAACCCTTCAAGCCTACGTTCCTCTGAGAAACCCTGTGCAAAATCTCCTCTACAAACTAACTGCTAGCCCTCTGGCTTCATGTGGTGGTGGAAAGGGCGGTCAAATTGCAGCTAAGTTACAGCAACCCCTGTAGGGTTTTCGAGGCAAGAGACGTTCAGAGGTGGTGTGCCATTGCCTGCCTCTGCCTAGCGACCCTAGACTTTCCTTGGTGGTCTCCCATCCAAGTCCTAACCAAGGCTGACCATGCTTAGGGATTTGTTGAGATCAGGGTAGCCTTGGCCATCCAGGTCAGGACCTAGAATCGTAGAACCGTAGAGTTGGTGGTCTCCCATTCAAGTACTAACCAAGGCTGACCATGCTTAGGGGTCTGATAAGATCAGGGTAGCCTTGGCCACCAAGGTCAGGACCTAGAATCATAGCGTTGGAAGGGGCCATACAGACCATCTAGTCCAACTCTTCCTACTCTTCAGTAGAAAAGAGCAAGAGTCTAGTAGCACCTTAAAGACTAACAACATTTCTGGCAGGGTGTGAGCTTTTGTGAGTCACAGCTCACTTCTTCAGATACAGATAGAATGTGACATCCTGCTGGGGATTATGGGAACTGTAGTTTTTGCTGGCTCCCAAACTGAATGGGAAAGCTGAGAAAAGTAGTTTCCATCACCTCTCCCAGCAAGTTCTAAGCTTGTGCCAACAGTGGTTACTGCCTATGTGGCGATGATGAATGCCACCAACTGTGCAGATGCAAATACTCTCAAAACGCTGCTCATTTTAAATTGCAGGGGGGGGGAATAGCGTGAGCATATGGGGTGCTAAACTTGAGAGAAAACTGGCACTGGAGATAGGGCACGTTCAAACATTTTATGTGTGAGGATCACAGCTTCGCTGTTTGAGACACGATGGCTGCTGGCAAGCCAGGGCTACCTCAAGAGGAAGCGGTTCAGGCCTGTGATGCTGTCTGTGCTTTTGAAGTGAAGTACGTTTTGCATTTAAGCCAACTGCGGGCAGCAAGGATCCAAATCTCTAATGCCATCTGTGTTTTTGAATGTGCGACTTCATACAGACATTCGTGCATAATAACACACATGCAAAATGCAACACTGATTTGCAGTCCTTTCTCAGATGAGATCACATGGGTCTGCATGAGAATTCCCCATCTCAAAGTTGGGCCTGGTGTTCTCACGTGAACACATGAAGCTGCCTTATCAGACCCTCGGTCCATCAAAGTCAATATTTTCTACTCAGACCGCCAGCAGCTCTCCAGGATCTCAGGTAGAGGTCTTTCACATCACCTACTTGCCTAGTCCCTTTAACTAGAGATGCTGGGGATTGTAGCCTTGTTTACTCACAGAGAGGGCTCTTTCCTCTCTGAGGAAGAAGGACATCTTGCAAGCCTGAGTTTTCCCACCCTTTGCTTGAAGAGGCAGGATTGAACCTGGGGCCTTCTGCATGCCAAGCAGATGCTCTACCACTGAGCCACAGCCCCTCCCCATAAACACATGAAGCTGCTTTCTACTGAATAGGACCCTTGGTCCATCAAAGTCAGTATTGTCTACTCAGACCATCAGTGGCTCTCCAAGGTCTCAGGAAGAGGTCTTTGACATCACCTACTTGCCTAGTCCCTTTAACTGCAAATGCCAGGGATTGAACCTGGGACCTTCTGCATGCCAAGCAGATGCTCTACCACTGAGCCACAGCCCCTCCCCATAAACACATGAAGCTGCCTTCTACTGAATCAGACCCTTGGTCCATCAAAGTCAGTATTGTCTACTCAGACCATCAGTGGCTCTCCAAGGTCTCAGGAAGAGGTCTTTGACATCATCTACTTGCCTAGTCCCTTTAACTGCAAATGCCAGGGATTGAACCTGGGACCTTCTGCATGCTAAGCAGATGCTCTACCACTGAGCCACAGCCCCTCTCCGGGAATTACAACTGATCTCCAGACTACAGGAATTAGTTCCACTGGAGCAAATGCCAGTTTCAGAGGGAGGACTCCACTGAATCACATCCCTGCTGAGTTCCCTCCTCTCCCCAAACTCCACCCTCTGAAGGGATCACCCCCAAATCTCCAGGAATTTCCCAAACTAGAGATGGCAACCCAAGCCTGCACAATCAAACATAGCAAATTAGGTGTGGTTATGCCTGACATGCCCTGACCAGGTTAGCCTGATCTCGTCAGAGCTCAGAAGCTAAGCAGGGCCAGCCCTGGTTAGAATTTGGATAGGAGACCTCCAAGGAATACCAAGGAATACCATGATGCTTAGGCAGGCAATAGCAAACCACCTTCAAATGCCTCTTGTCTTGAGATCCCTACGGGGTCACCATACGTCAGCTGTGACTCAACGGCACACGCACACACATGCCTGACACGACAATGCCACAGAACGTCCTCAAATAGAAATCACATGGGTTCAGTGCAGCCAATCAGACATGACATATTCCGATGTCACTGAGGATGAAAGCAGAGGCCTCAGTATTCAAGTGCAAATGAAAGCGGGAACTTTTTCAATGTAAGTAAAAAAACCAAAATAGAGAATGTGAGTAATTTCCATTCAATCTTTATTCTTACTCTGCACTTTCCCTTGCCATTCATAATTCTATATGCCTCTATTGGGTCTATTAATATGGCTTCTATTTATACCAAGACGAGAGCTGACTCCAGATACTTGAGCGCTGCCCTATTCCCAAGTGTTGGCAAGTATATTGCTACAACACAAAAGCTCTTCACAATCTTCTGCTGTTCAAGGGGTCGTTATCTCAGGCACTGGCACCAATCTCTTCCGTGGAAGAAGATAATATGTATTATTTGCCAAAGCAAATGTGACATTAATTAGCAGGATTCTCACTGGCAAAGTCTCCCACTGAGAAGCAGATGTGTCACCGTCTCTCAGCTCCTTCTCTTCCTGCTGAGAAGGATCCAGGAAGAGTCTGATGTTCTGGGAGTTTTCATCACACCCATCATGGCGGTGCGAAGGCTGACTATCACTTCACTGCTAGAGGCACCCTCTCCACACCAGACCTGGGGGATAATTGAGGGAAAGCAAGCAATTGCTATAACAAAGTGTTGGGTCACTGTGTGGACTGATGAGTGATGGCTGCAGGCAGAGCTATTTCCCCCAGCGAGATAGAGTCAGTTGGGTAGCCGTGTTGATCAACAGTGGAAGAGCAAGATTCAAGTCCAGTAGCACCCTGAAGACCAGCAAGATTTCCTAAGTATAAGCTTTTGAGATTCAAAGGTCACATTAACACATGAAGCTGCCTTATACTGAATAGGACCCTTGGTCCATCAAAGTCAGTATTGTCTACTCAGACCGGCAGCAGCTCTTCAGGGGCTCAGGCAGAGGTCTTTCACATCACCTACTTGCCTAGTCCCTTTAACTGGAGATGCTGGGGATTGAACCTGGGACCTTCTGCATGCCAAGCAGATGCTCTACCACTGATCCACTGCCCCTCCCCTTTCATCAGCTTTCATGAGCACTCAAAAACTTATAACTGGGAAATCTTGTTCTCTAAGGTGTTCTGGACTCCAATTTTGCTCTTCCCCCATCAAATGGTTTAGTCTGCTCATGGATGGTGTCAGGAGATTCACAGATTCACTTAGGAGCATTATGATTTGAAGACGGGGCCAATCCCAGGGGACTATCCAGGGTGGTCTGTCCTTAAGCCCTATGTCTCTATCCAACTTCTGTTCCTCCCTTCCTCTAGGGAGAAAAGGGGAGAAGCATACATCAGAATTTGAACCCAACTCTCTGCAGCTCTAATCCCACACTCTAATCATTTTACCACACTGGGTATCAGTGGTCGCAAGTCCTGCTCAAAAATAGAAGACAATAAAAGGAGGGCCCAGAAGGGGATGAGGAGAAATCCTATACCTCTTCACTGCTTCCTTCCCTCTTGCTTGGCTCCCCACACTTCTCCCTCCAGGACCCTCCCACAACTGTATTTTCCCTCCCTTCATTGCTGCCACGGCTTTCTCCATGCTCCACTTTGTCCTCTATGCTTTTGGTTGTGTTCTCCATGTCTTCCATGCCAGCCTTGATCCTGTGAGATCTTAGTCAGCATTTTGTTCAAGTTACCTTTTATTTCTATTTAATCTTCTCAGTTTTCCAGATTTTTAACCCCCCACCCACATACACATATTTTCTTTAACTTTTGGGATTTTTCTGCACACCTGAGGATTTGTAGAAACATCTCCTGTTTCTGTATTCGGCCTCATTGGGCAGATTTTTTATTTGCACTCTGGAGTTAGATATATGATTGGGTTCTACCATTCTATATTTACCCAAATGCAAGACTAGTTTTTCCCCCCCTAGGTATGCCATCCAAAAAAAGAGGGGGTCATCTTGCATTCGCATACAAGTTACAGTTATGTCCAGTAATAATATTTTTTTGGCGTGTATACCTTTTTGTGTGGGGGCGTTTTACATTCAGGGTCATCTTCCTTTTCAGTAAACACGCTATTAACCTGTGTGATTGGCAGGCACTATGGGACTTCTGGTTCCACCAGGCTGGATATAAATACTAATGATGGATGAATCTCATTGAGCTCAGCTCAGAACTAGGCTCACTAAAGTAGGCTGTTTTGATGCAAAACTGGCAAACAGCTCAGTTTTTCCAAACAGAACACTCTGGGGCCCTCTACCCTCTACAGAACCTTCTGGGGCCCTCTTGATCAGGGCATCTGGAGCACTGCTATATCGAAAGAAAAGAAAAGAAAAGAAAAGAAAAGAAAAAAGGGAGGGAGGGAGGGAGGGAGGGAGGGAGAGAGAAAGAAAGAAAGAAAGAAAGAAAGAAAGAAAGAAAGAAAGAAAGAAAGAAAGAAAGAAAGAAAGAAAGAAAGAAAGAAAGAAAGAAAGAGGCAAAATCAACAACTGACCATACATGTGCTTTATCCGTTGTGGCTTCTGCTTTGTGGAACGGCCTGCCCGAGGAAATCACTCTCCTGGCCTTCCGCAAACTATGCGAAACAACTATTCATGAGTGCTTTCCTGCACAGGTAATAAAGGTGCACAGTACAAAATGGTTTCTCAAACTTACTTGGATAAATGACTGGGACTTGTGGCCTTCACTGCAGTGTACAGCACATTGTAAGTTATGTAATTTCTGCCCTGCTTAATGTGTCGTGCTAATACTTATGCTATACTTCTGTTTCTTTCTGGTGGTTCCAGACTTCTAATCTCCTAATGCATTAGTTAGCGAATGTCCCATATCATTGATTGTGTTGACTCACTATGTGTAATCTGCAGACTATAAATAACTTAAATAAATAAAATTCCAAATGCAGTTTATGGTCAGCCTGAGTACAGTCCAAAGCCTGCCCTGACTTGCAAACACTACAGAGGAACTAAAGTACAACCTATGAAGGGGTTACCAAATCACTCCTTATCACGATGATGTCAGAATACATCCCATGGTATTATGGACAAAAATCTACCTTTTTATCAAGCTGATTGTTAGTAAAAGAGGGTGATTAACTAAGGACATGAAGGTGTAATTAATTTACATCGTGATAATGAGAGAATTATAACAACCTGTAACAGAATTTTGTCTCCTGAGACATAACTCAGTTAAACAGAAATAACTAAACAAGTACTATCCGTAGGTTTAAACAGCAACTGGAAAGTTTGATACCATAGATAGTGATAGGTCACTACTAATCACTACTTTTTATCTCAGCAAGTTCCAAAACCGTGGTAACCTTGGTTTTCCCTCTCCCAAACTACTGCAACCTGTTCAGCGATAACAAACACAAAACAAAGGGAAATCAGATGATCTAGTTTTTTAAATTGTTCCCATTTTTAGTATTTGTTGCTGTCTTTGCTGGTCACGGACCGTAATAAATACCTTTGAGCTTTGATCTAGTTCATGGGTGTCAAACATAAGACCTGGGGGCTGGATCCAGCCCCTTGAGGGCTCTTATCTGGCCCGCGAGCAGCCAAGGCAGCCACCCCCCCAGTCCCGAGATGTCAATTATCAAAGAATGTTAAATAAAAGAAAATACTGTAAGAGTGTTATTCTTTTAAGCATTTTTGTATTTTAAGTAAAAAAACTAAAAGTAAAATTAATATCATTAATTGCCTTTGCCTTCTGTAAAGTTTTATCTCCAGTACCTGGCATTAAATTTTATGGTACACATGGTCTGGCCCAACCAAGTGACATGTAGGTAATATCCAGCCCTTGTAACAAATAAATTTGACACCCCTGATCTAGAAGAAGAAGAAGAGTTGGTTTTTATACGCCAACTTTCTCTACCACTTAAGGAAGAACCAAACAGGCTTACGATCGCCTTCCCTTCCCCTCCCCACAACAGACACCCTGTGAGGTAGGTGGGGCAGAGAGAGCTCTAAGAGAACTGTAACTAGCCCAAGGTCACCCAGCTGTGGAGGAGTGGGGAAACCAACCCAGTTCACCAGGTTAGCGTCCACTGCTCATGTGGAGGAGTGAAGAATCAAACCTGTTTCTCCAGATTAGAGTCCACCGCTCCAAACCACCGCTCTTAACCACTACACCACGCTGGCTCTCTAGTTCAAGAATGGGACCAGACGGGTCAATGATACAGGGAAGCCCAGATAACGCATACTGAGTAGGATCCTGGAAAGGTGGTCAGGCCAACACACCTGCTCATAAAATCAATCCGGAATCAAAGACGGCAGAGGCTGTTTGCAAGGTGGTCAACAGGTCCTCCATTTTTGCCAATTTATGCTTGGTAATTAGCAGCGTGTTCCAGGCTGAAGTGCCCCACATATTATTTTTTAATTTCTTTATGCTGAACTGCCATTCCAGATGTCCCTGCGAAGCCGGCACATACCTGCTTCATATTTCTTAAGAGCCCCTTTAACGCGACCTTTTGTATTTGCTCCATCAACACATTTACTGAAGGAAACATGAAAAATCACAGCCGAGGCTTAGCTATGCAAACAACCATTGTTAATAGCTATGCAAACGAAGGAGCAGGCAAGTGTGTGGGGAGTGGAATTTGTTTGACTTTCTCCTCTTGCATCGGGACCGTGAATAGTCATTTTAAAGGGCAGATTTAAAAAAGCAGCTTAGAGCAAGCATCAAAATCAACCCTGCATACCAAACAGATGCTCTACCACTGAGCCACGGCCCCTCGGATTGGGACTGCAAAAATCTGAAACCCAGTGGAAATCTAAAATGGATATGATATTTACAAGAAGAGTTGGTTTTTATATGCTGACTCTCTGCCACTTAAGGGAGAATCAAACCGACTTACAAGCACACCTTCCCTTCCCCTCCCTACAACACACTCCGAGGTAGGTGCCAGGTGGGGCTGAGAGAGCTCTAAGAGAGCTTTGACTAGCCCAAGGTCACCCAGCTGGCTTCGTGTATAGGAGTGGGGAAACCAACCCAGTTCACCAGATTAGTGTCCGCCGCTCATGTGGAGGAGTGGGGAATCAAACCCAGTTCTCCAGATCAGAATGCACCTCTCCAAACCACCGCTCTAAACCACTATACCAAGCTATATATGCACGCCATTACATACATGCCAATACCTCACATATTGATGCACAAGTAAATAATGCTGACAAAAAATACATACATTGTTCAGGATTTTAAAAATGGTAGCAGGAAACAAAGAATGATGGGAGAAGTGAAATAAAAAATCATCCATATCCCGACTCTCCCAAAATCCTGGGAGGTCATGTCCCTACAGCTGCCAATAATCAAGCCAACAGTGGGTCTTGAACTGGTGACCTGGAGATGGCAGGCAGAGAAATAGTGTTGGATTGTGAGGGCTTTGTTATGCCCAAATCCCTGTTAAATTAGCAGAGTGCACAAAGGCTGTTGTGCACAGAGAAGCCCATTCACACCTCTGTGTGTGCCAGGAACAAAATTGCTAGGAGCCTTTTGTCTATTTAACTAATATACTTTTGTCTATTTAACTAATATATTTATTGTAGGAAATCCATGTCTGGATAGGATAGAGTATAGTTGCCTATCTATTTTAACTAACTAGGATGGAGGGAGATCCAGGACATGCGTCCTTCCCTCATGGTGGCAAGATGGAGAAGAGTGCCAATGTGTGTGAGGAGGTGGGGAAGAAACAGGAAGGAAGGAAGTTTCCCTAAGAGTAGCAATCGACATATCAAAGGGATAGGTCAGAGCAGTAGAGAAAGGATGCCCCAGTGTCTTAGCCCCTCTATCTCTCTGACTCACTAGTCTTGTCCCCCTCTGGAGTCTGAGGTTAAGAGTCTGTGCAAAGTCCTTCACTTCCAACACTGCCCAAAACAACCCCAGTGCTAGCTAGATATCTTATCTAGGATTTCCAACCTCCAGGTGGGGCCTGGAGATCCCCTGCTTTTCCAACTGATCTCCAGATGACGGAGACCAGTTCCCCTGGAGAAAATGGCTCTTTAGAGGGAGGATTCTATGGCCTTGTACCCTGCTGAGGTCCCTCCCTGCTCCAAACCCTGCCCTCTTCAGGCTCCACCCCCAAAATCTCGAGGTATTTCCCAACCCAGAGCTGACAACCTTATATTTTATCTAGGTTTTTTATTATTATTATTCTACCGTTCCTCCAAGGAGCTCAGGATGCAATGCATTTCTCCATTTTATTCTTAACATGACCTTGTGAGGCTGAGAGAGTCTGAATGGGCCCCAGGGCCATCCAGCAAGTTCCAGGGCAGTGTGGGGATTTGAACTCAAGTCTCTTGGATTTCTGGACTGAGACTTTATCCATGACACTGCCCTGCAGAGCAAGCAGCCACAGCCAAACAGGCCTCCAGATGCCAATATAACAGAGGGGAGGGGCTGTGGCTCAGTGGTAGAGCATCTGCTTGGCATCCAGCATCTCCAGTTAGGGACTAGGCAAGTAGGGGATGTGAAAGACCTCTGCCTGAGGCTCTGGAGAGCTGCTGACAGTCTGAGTAGACAATATTGACTTTGATGGACCAAGGGTCTGATTCAGGAGAAGGCAGCTTCATGTGTTCATCTCCACTTAAAGGGACTTGACAAGTAGGTGATGTGGAAGACCTCTACCTGAGACCCTGGAGAGCCGCTGCCGGTCTGAGTAGACAATACTGACTTGGATGGACCAAGGGTCTGATTCAGTATAAGGCAGCTTCATGTGTGCATGTGTCCATGTGGGCCAGCTGATACTCCTTGATCCTGACAAAGGCTGGCGGCATGTCAGCCTCACATTCCGATCAAGGTAATCTTTGGCTCATTTCCTTTGGCTTCCTGCTCATCCAGCAATAACGCCTGTATCCCTGCTTGGCCCGAACAATGGATTATTTCAGCTCCAAATGGTGATGCGACCATGGCGCCCTCCCTTGCCTTCCATATCTATTGGTTTTACAATTCCCAAACACCAAAATTCATCTGAACTCAAAACACCACATACCATTTCATTTTACAACGCTTTCATTTTCCGGCCAGGTTCTCTTAACCATCGCCCCTGAACGTATTAAGAGAGGAGAAAAAGAAGAAGGTGGTGAGGATTAAAAAAAAAAAAGTTCAAGAAGCAGCGAAGGAGCCCCATCTCGCCTTTCAGCAAGCTGACTGTAATACGCAGAGATCTGTGCCGGGCGCCCCTCTAGCCGGGGAGCATCTTTTGTATGCTGCTTGAGGAAGACTTGGCCTGAAGCATAAAGAAAGGTGTCACGGAGGAAGCCAAAGACAGAGGAAGAAGAAAGGAAGCCTCGAACGTGACAGACTGAATGAAGCACAAAGCGTTCCGAAGCATCGGCGCTTGTCACTTTAATGACAGTGAATGAATGGCAGCTGTGGGGGCGCCTCCTTGACTGTCAATTGCGCTCGTCTTTGCTCCCTGGAATTTTCATTATTCATTACTCGGATGGCACGGACAGCGGCGCCAACGGTGGGGAGTGCCTAATCCCCCGCCCGATAATGTGTTTCTGATAAGCATGACGGAGCCAGCCCCGGTGATGGGACGCACGTTTCCGGCGGATAAAGCGCCGTTTATACGAGGCCGGCGCTGCGAATTTAGATTGCTGAGATAGACAGAGGTTGGCACTCAGCCGCCGTGCACAAAATATCGATCTGGGATCGAGAGCCCGGCGGGCTGCAGCCGCTGGGCCCACCCAGAAATGGGATTAGAAGAGTACGGCCTGCTCCCCCTGGGGAGGCCTCTGGGGGGGGGGGAAGAAACCCAGCCATGGATAATAGTGACGGATTGAGTCAATGCCCCTTTGCCCTGCTTTATGATCACCAGACATTTTGCAAACATGAACAGCGGAAATTAAGATTAATTACTTGTAGCAATTAAACAGCAAGGTGCATTAAACAGGCGTGTTTTATATTCATTTTTCAGATGGCTCAAACCAAGGAACTGATGGAGGGATTTATTTGATCTGCTTCTGATGCCCATAAAGTGGCAGGATTGGCAATAAAACCCGGGAGAACATAATGCTCCTGGAGCTGTCCGACATAACCTTGCTTTCTTTCGGGCTGAACTCAGGAAAGAGAAGCCGTGCTCTGATCTGTGGAAAAGCTTGCTCTCTTTCATCTATCTATTTACAACATTTATAATCTGCCTCTAATTACCTGCTCAAGGTAGCTAGGAATACATGAGCAAATGCATACTCGCTCACAAGAATGGCCCAGTGAATTCTTGCCCACAAGAATTCTGTTGTTTCTCGAATTGCTACCTTGGGCTAGTCCCAGCTCCCTTAGAGCTTAACTGGCTTACAATCACCTTCCCTTCCCCTCCCCACAACAGACACCCTGTGAGGTGGGTGGGGCTGAGAGAGATCTAAGAGAGCTGGGGCTAGCCCAAGGTCACCCAGCTGGCTTCATGTAGAGGAGTGGGGAAACCAACCCGGTTCCCCAGATCAGAGTCCACCGCTCCAAACCACTGTTCTTAATCATCACCCCACACTGGATCTCAAGCTTTCAAGAGTCCCTTTGTTTTCCTACTCGTGTCTGACAAAGGGAGTTTTGGCTCAAAAGCTAATACCCCCAAAATCTTGTTGGTCTCTAAGGTGCTACTGGACTCAAATCTAACCATTGGTCTAACACTCTTACTCAAGTGAGTAGGGCCTCTTGCCTTCCTGAGTCATTTTCTCCTTCTCCAGCAAAAGCTATTAGGAAGAAAGGGTTCGTCACGGTTCTTTTTCACCCTCTGGGGTACACTTGCTATTTCAGGTAGTCCCTAAAGCTCATTCTTGTTGTCCTCCTGGACTTGATAAAGGCTATTCTCAGAGGCATCCATAAATTGTGCCAGTTATCACCGTGTCAAGAATAGGAAACCACAGTTGTTCCCGTTTTACAGAAGGATGGGACACGTTCTGACTGCTAAGTCGCTTTCCCACGGCCGCCCATAGAATTTATAGTACAATTAATAATAGGGCTCTTAATAACATTTAGCATTTGAAGAGAGGTCTGAGAGTTCAAAATATTTCATATACAATGAGATTTGATTTCAGGTCTTTCCAGGCCATCTCTAACCACTCTACTGCTGCCTAGATGAATCCTGGCATCTGTTTCTTCTTGCTCTCATCAGCTATCTGAAAATATAGCAATTTTTGTGAAAATGAAGGTTAAAATAATCCCTGAGAATGTTTCATTCTAGGGTTGCCAGGTCCCTCTTCGCCACCGGCGGGAGGTATGGGCACAGCCTGAGGAGAGCGGGGTTTGGGGAGGGGAGGGGCTTCAATGCCATAGAGTCCGATTGCCAAAGCGGCCATTTTTTCCAGGGGAACTGATCTCTATCGGCTGGAGATCAGTTGTAATAGCAGGAAGTACCTGGAAGGTGGTAACCCTAGGATAAAGGCAGAATTTAGGAATTCAGCTTTCTTCTTAAAATAATCATAAACGAACCACAGAAGCTGTTTAATGGCCTCACTCACTAACAAACTGATCTTGTTTTCATGTTTTGGAATAGCTTAATCCTGAATGTGATAACATTCCCGACAACCAAGTGCATTACAGTGTGACAGCTTTCCACTGACCTAAGCAATTGCATTTCAAAAACACCATTAGTGTCTTTCTCCTCTTCATCTAATCCTGCCACCCAGCTCTCCTCCACACCTTCTCCTCTCCGGCTAGTAAAAAGACTAGGCACAATATCACTATTAAATTACTCCTAGAAGTACGTCCCCTCTAAGAAAATCAATGCGCACGCATTTCAACACTTGTCATGAATACATCAACCAGGCAATCTAACACAGATTATTTTGCTCTGTGATTTCAATAAATAAAAGTGCCCCGGCAAACTGTTTGTCTGTCTCATCCCTTTCTCTTTCAGGCACATTCTGGTGTATGTATGTGGTTCTCCTCTCCCTTGTTTTTTCATGTAGTTGTGTAGTGGTTAAGAGCGGTGGTTTTATATGTTTTATCATGTAGTGGTGTAGTGGTTAAGAGCAGTGGTTTTATATGTTTTATCATGTAGTGGTTAAGAGCGGTGGTTTTATATGTTTTCTCATGTAGTGGTGCAGTGGTTAAGAGCAGTGGTTTTATCATGTAGTGGTTAAGAGAGGTGGTTTGGAGTGGTAGACTCTGATCTGGAGAACTGGGTTTGATTCCCCAGTCCTCCACATGAGAGGCAGAGGCTAATCTGGCAAACCGGATTTGTTTCCCCAGTTCTACACATGAAGCCAGCTGGGTGACCTTGGGCTAGTCACAGTTTCCTTAGAGCTCTCTCAGTTCCACCTACCTCACAGGGTGTCTCTTGGGGGGAAGGGAAGGGAAGGTGATTGTAAGCTGGTTTGATTCTTCCTTAAGAGGTTGAGAAAGTTGGCATATAAAAACCAACTCTACTTCTTCATCACAACAACCCTGTGAGGTAGGTTGAGCTGAGCAAAAGTGGCCTTCCCGACTAAGCAGGGATGTGAAGCAAAGTCTCTTCAGACTTAGTCCAACACTCTAACCATTACACCACCATTACAGCACATCCCAACTACGTTCAAGGAGACTGTAAAAGGAGGCTGGTAAGATATAGAGCTCCCCCTTCTGGATGCACACCTTAACGTGGTGAGGGGGTTTGTGTGTGTCAGGGAAGCTGAGAGCAATAGCGTAAGGGGTCTAGACTCTATCAAGAGACTAAACTCCTAGCAGAGTCACTCAAGACGAAATGGTCACAGCTGAGACACCAGACGAAGATGCATCCACCCCCTTAAGGGATCAATGGCCACATCCACAGAAGAGAACTGGCATTTCCAGTGGGTATGGGGGCAGAGGAATCCCTGAAGGTTAGCTGCTGGGCAGCAGCAGTAGTGGAAGGTGACACTTGCAGAGGATCTTTCGTAGACAACGGCAGTGCCACTACGGCTAACCTTGGTTAGTGGGGAAACTGCGCAGAAGAAGGCACTGGTAAACCACTTCTGACCAACCTTTACCTTGAAAACCCTATGATGAGACAATCCAAAATGAAAAAAAGATATAGTGCTGGAAGATGGGCCCCCCAGGTCGGATGGCACTCAATCTGCTACTGGGGTACAGCAGAGGACAAGTACGAGTAGCGCTGTTCTTAATGATGCGATTGGACTAAAGCCGAAAGGACGTTCAGTGGTTGACATGAATAGATGCAAAAGGAAAGCCCGAAGCTGTTCGACACATATAATAGGAACATGGAATGTGAGAAGCATGAATCAGGGTAAGCTTGAAATTGTTAAACAAGAAATGGAACGTATGGACATTTCAGTCCTGGGAGTAAGTGAATTAAAGTGGACTGGATTACCGTAGGACATTTTCAATCAGAAAATTACAAAGTGTTTTATTCAGGGAATGACAAAAAGAGAAGAAAAGGAGTTGCTTTAATAGTGAGGCAAGATGTAGCAAAAAAAGTCAGGAGCTATAATGCAAAGTCTGACCGAATAATATCAATCAGACTTCAGGGAAAGCCTATCAACATAAGCATCATTCAAGTTTATGCCCCAACTACAGTTGCTGATGAAGAAGAAATTGAAAGTTTTTATGCCAGTGTTCAGGATGAAATTGATTACACACCTAAACAAGACATGCTGATAATCATAGGTGATTGGAATGCAAAAGTAGGAAACAAAGCAGACGCAAATGTTGTTGGCAGATTTGGGCTAGGAGCACGGAATGAAGCAGGAGAACGCCTCGTAGAATTCTGTGAAGACAACAATCTGTTCATTGGAAATACATGTTTCAGGCAACCAAATAAACGATTGTATACATGGACATCACCAGACGGCCAGTATAGAAATTGAATATATTATATAATTGGAAGCAGAAGATGGAGAAGCTCTATTCTCTCAGTCAAAACAAGACCAGGAGACGACTGTGGTACAGATCATGAATTGTTAATATCGAAAATCAAGATAAAGCTTAAGAAAAACACCAAAACATTCATAGCACCAAAATACAATCTAAGCAATATTCCGGAAGAGTTTAAAGACCATGTAAGGAACAGATTTGCATTACTGAGTTCAAGTGAATGTAAATCTGAAGAACTATGGGTGGAAACTAGAGATATTATCAAAGAAAAATGTGCAAAGACTATTCCTGTAGCCAAAAGAAAAGAAAAACCTCGATGGATGTCTGAGGAAACTCTTAAAATTGCCAGAGATAGACGAGAAGCAAAAGTAGAAGGTGACAGAAATAGAATCAAAAGTCTAAGTGCAATGTTCCAGCGACTCGCACGTAGAGACAAAGAGACCTATTATAATAACCAGTGTAAAGAAATAGAAGAGAACAACAAAAAAGGAAGAACAAGAGATCTGTTCCACAAGATCCAAGAAATCAAAGGGAAATTTAAAGCACGGTTAGGCATGCTGAAAGATCAGCATGGAAATACATTAACTGAACTAGACAAAATAAAGAAAAGGTAGGAACAATACACGGAAGAACTATACAGAAGAGATGAAAGGATAACAGATTCTTTCCAAGAAGAATCTTTTGAAGAAGAACCTACAGTTTTAGAAAGTGAAGTGAAAGCTGCATTGAGAGCAATCGGGAGAAACAAATCACCAGGAGCAGATGGGATATCAATAGAGCTATTCCAAGCCACAGAAACGGAGTCCATCAAAATCTTGACAAGAATATGCCAACAGATATGGAAAACAAAACAATGGCCCACAGACTGGAAACGAACCATTTACATTCCAATTCCCAAGAAAGGAGACATCAAAGATTGCAGCAACTATCGGACCATCGCATTAATTTTTCATGCAAGTAAAGTGATGCTCAAAATCTTACAGCAAAGGCTGTTACCGTATATGAAATGAGAAATGCCTGATGTTCAAGCTGTTTTCAGAAAAGGATGAGGCACTAGAGATCATATTGCAAATATACACTGGTTACTGGAGCGTACGAGAGAATTTCAGAAGAAAATCAGCTTGTGTTTCATAGATTACAGCAAAGCTTTTGACTGTGTGGATCATGAAAAGCTATGGCTGGTTTTAAAGGAAATGGGTGTGCCACTACATCTGATCATTTTGATGCGCAACCTGTACTCTGGACAAGAGGCCACAGTTAGAACAGAATATGGAGAAACGGAATGGTTTCCAATTGGCAAAGGTGTCAGACAAGGATGTATTTTATCTCCCTATCTCTTCAATCTATATGCAGAACATATAATTAGGAAAGCTGGATTAGTTTTAGATGAAGGTGGAGTGAAAATTGGAGGGAGGAACATTAATAATTTGAGATATGCTGATGACACAACATTTTTGGCAGAAAATAGTGAAGATTTGAAACGACTACTGCTGAAAGTCAAAAGAGAAAGTGCCAAAGCAGGACTACAGCTGAACATCAAGAAAACAAAAGTAATGACTACAGGAGAATTACACAACTTTAAGGTTGACAATGAGGAAATTGAAATGGTTCAAGACTTTCTATTCCTTGGCTCTACCATCAACCAAAAGGGAGACTGCAGCCAAGAAATCAGAAGGTGATTGAGACTGGGAAGGGCAGCCATGAAGGAGCTAGAAAAGATTTTGAAGTGTAAGGATGTGTCAGTGGCCACCAAGACTAGATTAATTCATGCCATCGTATTCCCTATTACTATGTACGGGTATGAAAGTTGGACAGTGAAGAAAGCTGATAGGAAGAAAATAGATTCCTTTGAAATGTGGTGTTGGAGGAAAGTGTTGCGGATTCCGTGGACTGCCAAAAAAAACAAATCAGTGGATTATAGATCAAATCAAGCCTGAACTGACCCTAGAAGCTAAAATGACAACTGAGGCTATCGTATTTTGGTCACGTCATGAGACGAAAAGAGTCACTGGAAAAGACAGTCATGCTAGGAAAAGTTGAGGGCAGCAGGAAAAGAGGAAGACCCAACAAGAGATGGATTGACTCAATAAAGGAAGCCACAGCCTTCAATTTGCAAGATCTGAGCAAGGCTGTCAAAGATAGGACATTTTGGAGGACTTTCATTCATAGGGTCGCCATGAGTCGGAAGCGACTTGACGGCACTTAACACACACACACAAGATATAGAGCTGTGTCAAAATTATCTATTTTAGCACTGTTTTTCTTTTGCACAATTCCCTCTTCTCACTGTTCGTTGTTAAGGATGCGGGGAAACGACAACGAGAGACACTTTTAGATTCTTATGTTGTTTGCATCCTGTTGGGCAAAAATGTCTCCTTCGTTAAAAATGCAAATTCCAGCACACAAAAAATAAAACCTTCCCCGAGATTCAGCTCAGCCATCATAAGGTGCACAAATATCTCCCCCAGATTGTCACATTCGTTTCTAATTTGGACGCAATGCTCTGGAGATGTGCACAAGGACTTCCAAAGGAGTGCCGTGTAAGTCTGTTCCAGCAAAACTAAGCAGGAGTCTTGTCGCACTTACAAAAAGAATAACACTTTCTATTCTGGCACAAGGCTTGCTTGGTCGGAAACCACTTCATTTGATGCACGGTGCGGTTTCTCACAAGGAGGATCTGCTTCGTGCATCTAACAAAGTACTCCCTGGTACGCGAAAGCTTATGCTAGAATAAAAACGTGCTTAAGGTTCCATGCCGCTCCCATTTATAAAACTTCCTCCATGCTCTCCGGAATTCAGCCAGCTTCTCTATTAATTGGTACAATTCGCAAACAGCAAGCAGCTTCAGAGGGAAGCCGTGTTGTTGTGCAGTAGAACAGCTAGACACGAGTCCAGTAGCACCTTGGAGACCAATAATCTTTTCAGGCTATGAGCTTTCGAGAGTCGACACTCCCTTTGTTAGATATCTGATGAAAGGAGCTTTGACTTACGAAAGGTCATAACCCGAAAATCTTGTTGGCCTCTAAGGTGCTACTGGACTCGATCGAACTGTCCAAGCAACACTTGATTTCTGTTTCATCCATTTCACTTTTTGTCATTAGGTCCCTGCTTTCCATTGTTTGTTTTGTGCATCTGTGCCGGGCGCGCTTGCACATATGGTTCTATACACGATGTATTTACACAGACATAAGAACAGCCATGCTGGATCAGACCAAGGCCCATCAAGTCCAACAGTCTGTTCACACAGTGGCCAACCAGGGGCCTCTAGGAAGCCCACAAACAAGACGACTGCAGCAGCACCATCCTGCCTGTGTTCAACTGCACTTACTATAATAGGCATGCTCCTCTGATACTAGAGAGAATAGGTATGCATCATGACTAGTACCCATTTTTACTAGTATCCATGAATACCCCTCTCCTCCATGAATACGTCCACTCCCCTCTTAAAGCCCTCCAAGCCGGCAGCCATCACCACATCCTGGGGCAGGGAGTTCCACAATTTAACTATGCATTGTGTGAAGAAATACTTCCTTTTATCAGTTTTGAATCTCTCACCCTCCAGCTTCAGCAGATGACCCCGTGTTCTAGTATTATGAGAGAGGAGGGAGAAAAGCTTCTCCCTGTCCACTCTCTCCAAACCATGCATCATTTTATAGATCTCTATCACGTCACCCCTTAACCGCCTTCTTTCCAGACAATGGACAGGGTTTACAAATGTGCCCTTTTCATTTCTTTTGGACTTTGTTTGTTGGTGTTTTGTGCCTTTTTTGTTTTGCCCCTTTTTGTTTTGTCGTTGACAGTCCTGATTTGTCTGTTTGCTTTATATGGCCTTTTGACACCCTTTCTATGCCATTCACACACCATTTGCATACAGTGGTCACAAAAGCAACGCTGAGCAATGCGCTGGTTTTAATGAGAAGAATCAGTCACAAAATGCAGACAAGAGATAAGGCAATGGGGGACATCTTGGTTCAGTTCGGACGAGAGAGAAGCAAAAGCAAAGCAAGAATTTCTTGGCAGGTCCCACAGGGATGAGAAATTTACGGGATCAGTTGCTGGTGAGCACTACCGGGGGGTGCCGTTGCAGTCATCTAGCTTGTGGCCTTCCTGAAGGCAACTGGTCAGCCATGGTTTGAACAGAATGCTGGACTTGATGGACCCTTGGTCTAGGGTTGCCAACCTCCAGGTGGTTGCTGAAGATCTCCTAGAATTACATCTGATCTCCAGACTACACAGATCAGTTCCCCTGGACAAAATGGCAGCTTTGGAGGGTGAACTCTTTGGCATTACATCCTGCTGAGGTTCCTCCCCAGGCTCCACCCCCAAAATCTCCAGGTATTTCCCAATGCAGAGCTGGCAACCCTACCCTGGTCTGACCCAACATGGCTGTTTTTATGACACCGAGTTTGATTCCCCACTCCTGCACATGAGCGGCGGACACTAATCTGGTGAACCGGGTTTTATTCCCCCACTCTTCCACATGAAGCCTGCTGGGTGACCTTGGGCTAGTCACAGCTGTTTCAGCCCCATCTGAGAAGGGAAGGTGATTGTAAGCCGGTTTGATTCTCCCTTAAGTGGTAGAGAAAGTTGGCATATATAAACCAACTCTTCTGAGTCATGACCCAGGAGAAGCCATCCTATCTCCTCTTCCTGCCATAAAGATGGACCCAATGGTACATCTCCAACTGATAGCAGGGATATTCAGCAGTGGAAGGGGACTTCCTCACCTTCCCCCTCACTGCAGCCCCAAATGACCCCAAAAATGATACTCCCGGGGGAATACAGGGCACATACGAAGGTGGAGCCAGAGGTCTGCTGTAGGAAGACTGAACTGGGTGAAAACTGTCCCCAGATTATGAGAGGGAGGGCAAGAAGGGATGAGTCAGTGTTCAGCTCTCGTAGCCATTTCTAACATGCTCAGGGTAATGCTGGTTGCCATTTTGGGGTCAGGAAGGAATTTTCCTCCAGGCCAGATTGTCCAGGGATCCTAAAGGTTTGTTGCCTTTCTCTGGGCACAGAGCAGGGGGTCATTAGGGGAGTGGGAGGGAGGGTAACAGTGAATTCCCTGTGTTGTGCAGGAGGTTGGACTAGATGACCCTTGAGGTCCCTTCCAGATCAATGATTCTGTTTGTCTTAGCAGAAATTCCCCATGGGGATCCATGCAGCTTGGTTTTAGGGCCTGCGACACTCCTTCAGCCTGGTCAGCTGGTCACTGCTGCAAGCCCCTCTCTGTGCTGGCAAGAAACACCCTCTCTCCTGCCTCACTGCGGCCCTCTTGCTTCTCACCCTGGCTTGCAAGACTGTTCGGTGGCCTCAACGACTCAGCTGGATCCTACTTTGTCCTCAGTTGTATGATCTATGGCTTTGGCTCCCCATTAGAAATGAGGAAATGTCTCCAATCTCAGTTGTTGTTTTCCATTTGCTTGTACGTTTGTCAATTATTTTGATTTTGTACTTGCCGCTCTCTCTTTTGTCGATCCCTTTGTATTGTATAGGCACGTCGATACAGTTTCCATATAAAATTTATATGGTATTCACATGTACCACCTAAAAAGGTAAAGGCAGTCCTTTGTGCAAGCAACAGGTAATTACTGACCCATGGGGTGACGTCACATCTTGACGTTTCCTAGACAGACTATAGCCATTTATGCACGGCAGGTTTTGCTTTGGATTTGCTGCTCTCTAGGTGCACATTTTCCCCATCCGAATTCTCAAAACTCGGCATGGGGGCTTATTGTTGAGAGTCCACCACTCCAAGTGACACCATGCTGTCTCTCTGGAAAGCGACTTACCAATCAGAATGTGTTCCATCCTTCTGTAAAATGGGAATAACTGTGGTTTACTATTTTGTCATGGTGATAACTGGCACAATTTACGGATGCGTCTGAGAACAGTTTTTATCAAGGCCAGGAGGACAATGAGAATGAGCTTTAGAGACTACCTGAAATACCAAGTGTGCCCCAGATGGTGCAAAAGAACAACAATGAACCCTGTGAGGTAGGTGGAGCTGAGAGAGTGTGACTAGCCCAAGGTCACCCAGCTGGCTTTGTGTATAGAAGAAGTCCAGTTCACCAGATTAGCCTCTGCCGCTCATGTGGAGGAGCAGGGAATCAAACCCGGTTCTCCAGATCAGAGTCCACCACTCCAAACCACCACACCACTGGCCCACGGTCTCCCAGCAGGTTTCATGTGGAGGGGTGGGCAATCAAACCCAGTTCTCCAGATTAGAGTCTGCCGCTCTTAACCAGTACACCAACCATGAAGCACGGTTACTTACCAGCACCACTCTCAAAATACTGCGCTGAATTCAAATGTACCAAATACAGATATGAAATGTTCAGTGAACACTTCACAAATATTTGATTTGTCTGGAAATGTCCAGTGAGTTGAAGAAGAGAACTTATGGAAACAATTTTATGTCAGTTGCAATCCGGAATGAGGAAGAGACATCAAGAAGGAAGACTCTGGGTGTTGCACATGCCGAGCTTACAGAAAACTCCTCTCCGCAGGAAGGCCCTGACATAACTGGAAAGTTATATCCCAATAATGATGTGAAATTCCTTGGACAAGGTCAGCTACCAACCACTTATTTCTCCGCTGACAACATTCCTCCCTCCCTCTTCCTCTTTTTGGGTGAAAATCAGGACAGAGATAGATTCCTCGCTGACTAATTAAAGTTACCCGTTAATGAGTTCCCAGCACTTTGCTGCTGGACAACGTCTGCGGCTCACGGGAAATTAATAAGAGCTTTAATCATGGAGAGACTTGAAAGGTCAGGCCCTTCTGCGGCATCCCAAATGGAAAAGGCTGTGGGATTGTTATACTATCAGGCTTTAAGGCCATCGTGATAAGAACTCACAAGGTGTCAGGACATCTGTTCAACAAACAAGGAAGCAGATGAAGAAGACGGACTAATGTTTCTGCACTGGGGGAGCATAAAACAGTGTGAACAGGGACCCAAAGGTCTCTTCTCAGGCCTGTCTAACGATTCTGCATTTTGTCGAAGGCTTTCATGGTCAAAGTTCATTGGTTCTTGTAGGTTATCTGGGCTGTGTAACCGTGGTCTTGGTATTTTCTTTCCTGACGTTTCGCCAGCAGCTGTGGCAGGCATCTTCAGAGGAGTGAAGATGCCTGCTCCTCTGAAGATGCCTGCCACAGCTGCTGGCGAAACGTCAGGAAAGAAAATACCAAGACCACGGTTACACAGCCCGGATAACCTACAAGAACCAATGATTCTGCATTTGTTGTTCTAGGTTCTCCATCCTGGCAATCGTAAGAAAATGCACAGAGTATAATGGGGGAAACATCCTGATGGAAATGCTTGTTACTGTCCAGCGTGGTGTAGAGAGCCAACGTGGTGTAGTGGTTAAGAGCAGTGGTTTGGAGCAGTGGACTCTGATCTGGAGAACCGGGTTTGATTCCCCACTCCTCCACAACAGCACCGGAGGCTAATCTGAACTGTATTTGTTTCCCCCACTCCTACACATGAAGCCAGCTGGGTGACCTTGGGCTAGTCACACTCTCTCAGCCCCACCTACCTCACAGGGTGTCTGTTGTGGGGAGGGGAAGGGAAGGTGATTGTAAGCCGGTTTGATTCTTCCTTAATTGGCGGAGAAAGTCAGCATATAAAAACCAAAAACAAGACAACTTGTGTAAATCCCTTTGAATTTTTGAAAGAGCTCCATACATGCTCAGTATTTTCATCTTGTCCTCAAGACTTCCTGAGACACAGTGTGGCATAGTGGTTAAGAGCGGTGGACTCTAATCCGAAGAACCAGGTTTCATTCCCCGCTGCTCCACATGAGGGGGGGACTCTAATCTGGAGAACCGGGTTTGTTTCCCCACTGCTCCACATGAGTGGCGAATCCAATCTGGAGAACCGGGTTTGATTCCCCACTCCTCCACATGAAGCCAGCTGGGTGACCTTGTACTAATCACAGTTCTCTCAGAACTCTCTCAACCCTACCAACCTCACAAGGTGCCTCTTGTGGGGAGAGGAAGGCAATTATAAGCTGCTTTGAGACTCCTTAAAGGTAGAGAAAAGTGGGGCATAAAAACCAACTCTTCTTCTTCCTTGGGTAAGGGGTGAGAATTCTGGCTCTGTGGTGATTCTTACAGTTCAACGTGATTTATGACCATAGACAAACCCTTGGATTGGCAGTGATAATTAGGAACATTCCTTGCCCACCCAAACTTTCCCCTTGAAGGAATCAACCATCTGCTTCCTAACAGAAACCCTGATGCTTCCCAATTCCCCAAATCTTTCCAAGACTCCTCGGAGATCCTGAAGAGATCATCACCAAGGGGAACATTCAGGAGAAATGTGGAACTTCTTCCTCCAGGATTACACTCATGTTTTCCCTTATTATGCAGAATCCTATTTCGCCAAGAGCTCTTGGGGTGGGGGGGGGGGGAAAGAAGCATCATCATAATAATGCTAAATACAATTAAGGCCTCTCAGCAGCCGCAAAAAAAGCAAATGTAATAATTACGCCAGCTGCGGCTCCCGGGAGCCACTCGAGTGGCACTTTTTGTCCTTGCCCTTCGCCCGGGGCGAGTCCCTCTTCAGCATTCCCGGCCATGGACGTTGGACATGCCCCGTTGACCCCCTGACTGACAAGGCGTTCTGTCGCTCTGCCCTGCACCACTGGGCTGCTTGACACTAATGGGCGCGTGAAGAGGCTGGGCCTGCCTCATCGCGCTTCACCTCAGCTGAGAGCACAGGACCCGAGTTCCAGAACAGATAAAACACATGACACACTTTGCCCAGGGGACAGACGTGGAAGAGGTCAAGCTTCCTCCCAGCCTGTTAGTAGAGGTTTTGTGGAGGTGAATGTCGCAATTGCGCCAGGAAATTCCTTATGTCCAGGGGGAGGAGTAAGGTTCATCATAGCCAAGGACTCAGGAGGAGGAGGAGGAGGAGGAGGAGGAGGAGGAGGAGGAGAAGAAGAAGAAGAAGAAGAAGAAGAAGAAGAAGAAGAAGCAGCAGCAGCAGCAGCTTCCTCCCAACCTGTTATTAGAGGTTTTATGGAGGTGAACGTTGCAGTTGATCCAGGAAATACCTTATGTCCAGGGGAAGGAGTAAGATTAATCATAGCCAAGGAAACAAACAGAGGAACTGGAGACTCAGGAGGAGGAGGAAGAAGAAGAGGAAGAAGAGTTGGTTTTTATACGTCGACTTTCTCTACCACTTAAGGAAGAATCAAACCGGCTTACAATCCCCTTCCCTTCCCCTCCCCACAACAGAACCCTGTGAATTAGGTGGAGCTGAGAGAGCTGTGACTAGCCCAAGGTCTCCCAGCTGGCTTCTTGTGGAGGCGTGAGGAAACCAACCCGGTTCACCAGATTAGAATCCGCCACTCATGTGGAGGAGTGGGGAAACCAACCCGGTTCTCTTTAAGGTTATTTCTGGTTCTGGAACCCACAAGCCAATTCCTCAAAAGTGAAGGCCCCAAAGATGCCTATGTAAGTCACAAATGGAGGAAGACAGCTGTGAATTTAAGCTGGAGCTCCTGTGTAGGGTTGCCAGGTCCCTCTTCACTACTAGCAGGATGATTTTGGGGTGGAGCCTAAGGAGGGTGGGGTTTGCGGAGGGGAGGGACTTCAATGCCATAGAGTCCAATTGTCAAAGCGGCTATTTTCTCCAGGGGAACTGATCTCTATCGGCCGGAGATCAGTTATAATAGCAGGAGCTCTCCAGCTACTACCTGGAGGTTGGCAATCCTACTCAGCTGGGGGTGGGCAGGCCTACCCCCAGCTTGCCAATTCCCTCTCCAGACTCGCCCTCGAGGCCAGAGAAGTCGGATGGCTTACAGAAATGTTAATAAAGAGGAACGACCCACTTAACAAGCGCTCTGATACCCTCCCTGTTAAAAAGAGCGGAATTATCTGCATGTCTAGGAATATCTTCATTAAAAATGCATTTAGCTCTGGAGCCCCCGACGAAAGAGAGACCTGTAATACATGAAAGATTAGCCCCAGATTGCTGATTGGACTATTTCATATCATTATGGTAATTAGGCTTACACGGCTGTTGTGCTGACACCGACACTTTGCCGCCGCGGCTCGCCTTTGTATCGGATTTAAGGTGGTTTCTCGATTCCCTCGGCTGCCGGCTCTCTGGCGGAGGCCTCGCCTTCTTCCTCTCCCCCCGCCCGCCACCTCCCCACCTCCGTGCCAGCCTTTCGCTTCATGAATATGGATCAGGACCCATTCTGAATTCTTACCTGTTCTCTTTCTTCTCCCCCCCTCTCCCTCCGCCCCCTCCGGCTTCTTCTGCCAACCTCAGCCTGACTTGCACAGAGGAAATGGGAAGAAATTAATGGTAATTACAAGGTGCGGGTGGATATTACAGCTCTCAATCTGATTGCTAGTAAAACCAAATAGAAATGGAACTTAATCAGCCAATTATAAAAGCAGAGAATAAACAAGGCAAGATACTTTGTTTGCCCTTGACACTAGTTTCCGGTGTGTCCCCCCCCCCCCCCGCCTGCAAAGTCCAACGATTGCTAGGAGCCAGCCAGATATAATGTCATAGAGTCCACCTTCCAAAGCAGCCATGTTTCTCCAGGGGAAGTGATCTCTGTAACCTGGTGATCAATGGTAATTCCAGATCTCTGGCCACCAACTGGAGATTACAATAACAACAGCACGAGGGCTCACAAAGGAAAATTCATTTACTAATGCACAATCTCTGCAAATGTGCAACTCAAAAATCTTATCTAGACACATCAACACAAACAAAACGCAAGCAAATAAATCGTATACCACCAAATGCCAGTAGAAAATACTGCTTGGTTAGTCCCCACCGGGAGCTACAAGTATAGTCCAAGGTAAATGGAAACCGTAGCGAAGAAGTCCGTGTTCCTTTCAGTTTCCGATGACCAAAGCGTCGGGCTGCTCGCCCGGAATGGTGAGTCCAAAGAAAATAATGACGAATTGCAGAAATAGTCCAACGATAACAAGATGATACCTCTAGATTGGTAATCGTTTCGCATAGAAAAATGCTTCTTCAGTTGGTCTTCTAATTATCTTTAGGGCAAAAAGCCTCTAGAAAAATATTACCTGCATTTAGAACTATAGTACACCATCCTAAATAAGGAAACTAGCAATAAAAAGGATTGTTGCTTACCACAATGATATCAATAGACCCAAAAAGGTTCTCCGACCCGAAGGTTCTCCTATCCTCCTAAGAGGTTGCAGCATGATCATTCTCAAGCGGGAAGGCATAGTTGGTTTTTATATGCCAACTTTCTCTACCACTTAAGGAAGAATCAAACTGGCTTACAATCACCTTCCCTTCCCCTCCCCACAACAGACACCCTGTGAGGTAGGTGGGGCTGAGAGAGCTGTGACTAGCCCAAGGTCACCCAGCTGGCTTCATGTGTAGGAGCGGGGAAACAAATCCGGTTCACCAGATTAGCCTCCACCGCTCATGTGGAGGAGTGGGGAATCAAACCCGGTTCTCCAGATCAGAGTGCACCGCTCCAAACCACCGCTCTTAACCACTACATCACCAGGCAAATCTCTCCCTGTCTTGTGTAAACTACTCCAAGTTACCTGAGCCCTCCCCACCAACTTCATTTCCTGACCCCCCCCTTGATCTTAAAGACCTTGCACAATCTCCATTTTACATTTCAAACGATGCCATTACAGGTTTGGAAGCTCTTCAGGCATACTCTGTTTTTAAATAACGGGCTGCAACATTCACAATTCCATTTCTGCTCAGCTTGCATATGTTATCAATATCCCAGCCTCCATTCATCCATCTAGCTATGTATCCCCTGGCATGCTCCTTAATTACCTGCCCATTAGGTTTCCTCTCTCTTCCCAGCTACGCATTTTATCCTTTCCATGATTACTGTGGAGAATTGGCTTTTTTACTCAACAAAAGACCGTAGAGGAAAGACTGCATGCAATCCTCCCAGTCACATGAGGACGAGCTGGTTCCTGGCATACTTTAGGGGTCTTCTCCCACTTGTGGGAGGGAAGACATGATGAACAACGAAAAAGAACCGCCAGGGAACAAGGATGAAACCAGGTCAGCATCCCCCAGGGATCCAGCTGTGCGACAATGATGCTTCACGTCTTCAGAAATACCACTGCGGTACCCACTGCAAAGGAAATGGTACTCAATGCCAGCCTTCGATATATTTTTTTTGCATCTCAAGCAAAATCAAAACGATCCGTTGCCGCTTCTTTTTTTATGACATGCAAGAAGGGCGGATGGGGAACAGAGGATCGACATCGCTCTCTCGAATCAAACTGAGGGGGAGAGGGGGAGGCCCTAAAGCAGGGCTCATTTGTTACAAGGGCCAGATATGACATCAGTGTCACTTGGTCGAGCCAGGCCATGCCTTGCCAGCCTAGATTGGGACTGGGGTGTGGCTGCCTCGGCTGGCTTGTGGGCCAGATAAGAGCGCTCAAGGGGCTGAATCCGGCCCCTGGGCCATATGTTTGACACCCCTGTGTTAAAGGTATTATGCTCTCTGGGGTATATGTACGATTTAAGGAGCCATTCCATCCTCTACTGATCAGTGGTTCCCACCTTTTTGGGGAGGGGCTGTGGCTCAGTGGTAGGGCATCTACTTGGCATGCAGATGGTCCCAGGTTCAATTGCCAGCATCTCCAGTTAATAGGACTAGGCATGTAGGTGATGTGAAAGACCTCTGCCTGAGACCCTGGAGAGCTGCTGCTGGTCTGACCAGACAATAGTGACTTTGATGGACTTTGATGGTCTGATTCAGTATAAGAGAGCTTCATGTGTTCATGTGTGATGACCCACAAGTCCAAATTTAATTGACCCATTCAGGGCAGCCCCAAGGATTTTTGGTGCCCTGGGCAAACTAAGACTTTGGCACCCATCTATTCCCCCATTCCATTTCCTGAATTGCCCAAGCAGATGGTTTTTGAACCAACAAGCGTCATGCAAAGGGCACAACTGCCCCCTCTATGAACCTCAGGCTACTGGGAGTTCTTCTCCTCCTCCTTTGCCAGCTGGGCCAGAGGCCAAGTATTAGGAGGTGCATTTGGGGTGGGGGGAAGCCTGGGTTGTTTTGAGGATAAAATGGAGGGAGAACAATGGGCCGCTTCCCTGAGCTCCTTGGAGGAAGGTTGGGCTGAAAACTGACCAAATAAATAATAGTCTCCTCCTCAAATTCTTTGGTGGGCTCGGTAGGGCATAATACCTTGGCTACAGCCCTGACACCTAGGGTTGCCAACCTCCAGGTACTAGCTGGAGATCTCCTGCTATTGCAACTGATCTCCAGCTGATAGAGATCAGATCCCCTGGAGAAAATGGCCGCTTTGGCAATTGGACTCTATGGCATTGACGTACCTCCCCTCCCCAAACCCCGCCCTCCTCAGGCTCCACCCCAAAAACCTCCCGCCAGTGGCAAAGAGGGACCTGGCAACCTTAGGCTGCACCCACCAAGGCGTACTGTCAAAAAAAGAAAGAAGCTCACCAACTCTGTTGGCAACGTCTATTTATACCTGGTTATGCTTACGAGTTCCAACAAGCCAAGCATAGACTGCAAAGAAACCCATGGTATAGCTCCGAACAGTGGGAGCCTGGCCTTGTCTGGGTTATTATTACACTCCTGCCTGATTGTGGTAGGGGCATCCGAAGTTCACCGAGCCCACCTGTGGTTGTTTTCTCCCCATTTCCTTACTAAAGCTGCAGACGTCGTCTCGGATAATGAAACCTTAATTTTGCTCAGCGCTGCTCGCATGTCTCCAGTGCCATAAAGCTGTCTGGGTGCATGTATATGAGAGCAATTGGGCAAATAACTGCAATTATGCTCGGCTTTGCTGGCTTCGCCCCCCCCTTTCTTTTCTTTTTCCCCTCCATTTCCGCTCTTTGTCCGTGCAAAAACAACACAAAAAAAGAAGAAGT
Organism: Euleptes europaea; assembly: GCF_029931775.1. Taxonomy (NCBI): domain Eukaryota; kingdom Metazoa; phylum Chordata; class Lepidosauria; order Squamata; family Sphaerodactylidae; genus Euleptes; species Euleptes europaea. The sequence continues at coordinate 10,176,455 of NC_079325.1, read as the reverse complement.
GAGTGGGAAAATAAAAAGGCCAAGGGTTAATGCGCCGTGCGATTGACTGCAGCCGGAGAAACAACCGGGAGCCCGGGGGTTCTTCTGCTGGAGCCGGCGAGAGGCATTAGGCATCTGAGGCACGTTTGGGGATCCAGGTAGAAATGATCTGTAGTCAAAAGGGGGAAGCGTCTGCATTTATAAACCCACAGGTGACAAGATGCCCCTCTGCATTTATAAACCCACAGGTGACAAGATTTCCATCACTGACAGACAAGCCTGGCTATTTTCAGGAACGTTAACACAGCTGTGTCAGTCTCGCCGGCAAATCAGCTTTGCTCCGTCAGGCACATCAGCCGGATCGGCACTGCCACCCTCTCTGGCACTCAGATTTATTTTAATTGCATGCCATAAATAGCCACCCACCCCCCTCACCTTTCCCCATCCTGAGGAAATCTGAAAATACTTCCCCCCCTCCCCATGAACTGCCACATCTGTTGCTTTTGAATGTACCTCATCAGTGTGTCTCGCGGTTTCCCTCCCCTTTCCAACCTGCATCATTTTGTTTTCCCCTTAGGGGCATCATTACCCCTCCCCAAAAAACTGCCCAACCCACAAGACGTCATTCCTTCCCATTCAAAGACAGCTTTACAGGATTGCCAACTCTGGGCTGGGGGATTTCTGGAGATTTGGGAGAGGTTAGGATTGCCATCCTCCAGTTACTTCCTGGAGATCTCCTGCTATTACATCTGATCTCCAGCCGATAGAGATCAGTTCACCTGGAGAAAATGGCCGCTTTGGCCATTGGACTCTATGGCATTGAAGTCCCTCCCCTCCCCAAACCCTGCCCTCCTCAGGCTCCACTCCAAACATCTCCCACCAGTGGCGAAGAGGGACCTGGCAACTCTAGGAGGGGTGGAGCCTGGGGAAGGTGGAGTTTGGGGTGGGGAGTTATTTGTTTCTATATTGAGTGACTCAATATCAGATCATGCTGAACCCGGATCTCTATTTGCACAATGAAACAGATGCCAAATAGCACGGAGGCGTGGAATTGTGCCTTACCCTAATATGTTTTCAATTGGCTGCTACAGCGTTTCAGTGACAGAAATCAAACCTTGCTAGCTTTGTAAAAAATGAAAGTCACACTTAGAGATTGCCTTTGTAATTTTATTTGGCTCATAACTGGCTTTTTCGTCAAACAACAATGTGGAAAAGTCAGGAGAGGGCGGCCTGTCTGCGGCTGATGGAGCTAGAGCCTTAGGACTCGATGGAGGTGGCACCGCTATCCACAATTCGAAAGTGTGGCAGCCATTTCTGACAACAGCCAGCTCTGTAATTAGATACAGGCTTTGACAATTAACTGCCTCTTATGAAAAGTAAAATGATTATTATTTTTGCAGCGTTATCAAATTCAAAAGTTTCTCGTGCCCTTTGAAAAAGTAACAAAGTTGCCTGCAAAATAAATATTCCTGTGGGGTCCTCTGCACCTTTCAAATCCGCCTCCTGCTCTCCCAGCAGTCCTAGTTTGCAGTAGCAACATGTTATCTAGGATCTTTCATGCATGGCTGTTTCAGTCGCAGGCACCTCTCCAATGACTTCGGGTTTTTGTGTTGATTGTGCATGCTATTTCCGACCATCAAAGGTCGCCTCGCTCTCCCCCTGTGTTTCCCCGCGTTTTGCCCGCCTTTACAGAAACCGGTTTTATCTCGAATTTGAAAATGCTGATGAAACAAGGGGAAAGGCAGGGGGAGAGAGAGGCAACCTCTGACGGTCAGAAATGGCATGCATAATCAACACAAAGACCTGAAGTCCTTGGAGGGATGACAGCGAGTGAAGCAGCCATGCATAAAAGACCTAGGAGAGCCACTACTGATATCTGTCAAAGGGAGCTTTGATTGTCGAAAGCTCATATCCAGAAAATCTTGTTGGTTATCTAAGGTGCTGCTGGGCTTGGCTAGTATTCTCTCAGCTTCATATATAGTTGAACTCAATAGTTACAAGGGGCGGATATGACATAGACATCGCTTGGTTGGACCGGGCCATGCCTCACCAGCCCAAATTGAGAATGGGGGTGGGGGTGACTGCCTCGGCTGGCTCGCAGGCTGGATAAGAGCTCTTAAGGGGCTAGATTTGGCCCTTAGCCTTATATTTGACACTGCTGACCTAGATACTTTAAAAAAATTGGGCCAGTTATCTGAAAAGTAAGGGGATAAGGGTAGATTCCCCCCTCTGGGCCTTCCCCTCCACCCTGTTTTTAAAAGTTATGCACTCTAGAGCAATAGATAGAATTTGCACTGGGTTCTGATAGGGTTTCTAGCTCTGAGTTGGGAAATTCCTGGAGATTTGGGTGTGTAACCTTGGGAAGGGGAGAGACCTCCTCAGGGTATAATGCCATGGAGTCCACCTTCCAATGCAACCATTGTCTCCAGGAATACCGATCTCTGTCGTCTGTTGTAATATTGAGAGTTCTCCATGCTCCACTGGGAGGTTGGCACCACTAGTGGAATGTGTACACCTAACGCTGGTGGGATCTACTTGCACCTGCTGGGGTTAATCTCCTTCCCCTCTCCAAGGCCTGCTCTAGACTGCAGTCCCTTAAGAAGCCAGCCCTGCCTGTGTGCGAGAATCTTTGATTTCAAAAGCTGGCGAATCTTAGCCTCAAGCTCCCTCGTCTGCAACATGGGGACAATTATACTGATTATCCTTGTACAGCTGCTAGAGGCTTACAGTCCAAGAGCTTTGCTTGTAATTCCAGTTAATTCAAATCAATATGTAATTCCTCACCTCTGGCCATGCACTGACTACCCTGTTCACACCCCTTCTCCATTTCCTCTCAAAGCACTTCCAGCCTCTACCCTTTTCATCCCCCCCCCCTTCTGGATCACACCCTCTCCCATTTTCCATGTGCCCTCTTTCCCTTGGCCTCCTGTGCTTCTGGTTTTCTACTGTTTTTCTAGGCCTTCCTTTCCTGGGTTTTTCTGCCTGCCCTAGAAACTGAGTAAATCAGTGAATGACAGACAGGTATATTCTTCTGCCTACAACATCATTCTGTGACATGAAGGCAGTTCAACCAATCGCCACCTAAGACTTCACTGACACCCTTGCAAATAGGGTTGCCAGGTCCCTCTTCACCACTGGCGGGAGGTTTTTGGGGTGGAGCCTGAGGAGGGTGGAGTTTGGGGAGGGACTTCAATGCCATAGAGTCCAATTGCCAAAGAGGCCATTTTCTCCAGGTGAACTAATCTTTATCAGCTGGAGATCAGTTGTAATAGTAGGAGGTCTCCAGCTAGTACCTGGAGGTTGGCAACCCGACTCGCAAAGCTTATTACCACTGTGTAAGGACTGCCGAGATAATGTATGCAAAGCACTTTGATTACTCGCAATGCACTACATAAATGCTAATCATTATTGTTATTACTGGCCTTAGTTTAAAGCCCTTTGGAACAAGTTCAGCTATCCGCAAGCCGCAGATATGAAGGACGTGGACTTCCGCAGCCCTCTGGCAAAGTCAAAACATCTATTCACGTAAATCGTTTTGATGGTACTGTATCAAGGCATTTGAAGACATCTAGATTTTCCTCAGATATCCGTGCACCCAAAAAGACGCGGAGCAGCTTGGATGCAAAGCAAACTGGTGATTTTCATAGCCAAAGAAATGTCGTTCAAGGATATAGTGGGCCGTGTTTCACAGACCATATAATTTATAGACAGAGAGGCTCCATTAAGACCACCGAACAAATCCCCTTACAAATGGAGGAGAAAGAAGGCAGATACTAATACTCATCCTGTTCTCAGTGTTAGCCAAATGGTTAAACTACAGCACATTATGAGCGGGGTTTTAAAGGAGAACAATAAAAGAGAAGCACAAATTCAGGTACTTTCTTACGAAGGCTCAAGTTGGTTGCAAACCATGGGGTTTCCAACCATTTACTCGAAGTCTGGATTGATCCCGCAAGCAGAGGGCTTTTGTAGCAAAAAGAAAAAAGGAAGGTTTACTCCCTGTAGACTAATAGAACCAGCCTGCCACATCTTCCTTTAATAACTTTGCAATCAGGTTTAAATTGCCATTGCAAAGGGTTTATAAAAGTTTGTGTTGCCTGCTAATTAAATCCATGCGAATGCCGGCTTGGCATTAATTTACTGTAAAATTAGAACGAGGGAATGGCGAGCGAGTTGCGAGAAACCTTCCCCATCCGATCTGCCAATGAGGGGCTGAAAAATTGTCACTCCACCCCGCCCGGTCCCACCTCCCACCCCCTTGAGATCATAAGGTGTTGTTCCTCAGCCACACTGCATGCAAAGGAAGTTGCCTTTCAATTATGCGCCAACTGATCCGATAGATGGGAGAAGGCAGATAATTAAAATCTAATTGAAATAAAAACATTTCCAATCCCATCTCTTTTCATTCACTTCACAAGCACTAAAAAAAAGTTCCTTTTCCCCGCTAACTGCCTGCCTTTGGTGCTGTTCGCTCCCCCAGTTTGGTAAACAGACCACATGCAGCCATGGAGAAGAAAGGCTTTGGGGCATTTGGAACAAGGATGAGATGGATTCCAAGCAGTGGACATTTCTGCACGGGGCGGGGGGGGGGCATGGGAAAGGGGTTGCATTCAGGTTAGCGTTGTTGCTCAGTGGAACAGGCTTCCTTGAGAGGTGGTGAGCTCTTCTTCCCTGGAGGTTTTTAAGAAGAGGCTAGATGACCATCTGTCAGCAATGCTGATTCTACAACCTTAAGCAGATGATGAGAGGGAGGGCATCTTGGCCATCTTCTGGGTGTGAAGTAGGGGTCAGTGGGGTATGGTGGGGAAATAGTTGTGATTTTCCTGCATTGTGCAGTGGGTTGGACTAGATGACCCTGGTCGTCCCTTCCAACTCTGATTCTATGATTCTATATGTGTCGCTTTTCACTACTGTTAAACCAACATGAAGAGAAACCAGGTTTATTGCTGAGCTCATGTACACACCTTGCATCCTGAGCCAGCATGGTATAGTGGTTAGGAGTGGCGGACTCTAATCTGGTGTACCGGGTTTGATTCCCCACTCCTACACTTGAAGCCTGCTGGGTGACCTTGGGCTAGTCACAGTTCTCTCTGAACTCTCTCAGCCTCGCCTACCTCACAAGGTGTCTGCTGGGGAAGGGGAGGGGAAGGCGATTGTAAGCCGCTTTGGGATGCCTTAAGGTAGAGAAAAGCAGGGTATAAAAACCAACTAATCTTCTGATGTAGTGGTCACTGGTCACGGTATTGTTTTAGGACCAGGGAAACTCGAATTCCAATTCCCAGGCTGCCTTGAAGATGTGACTTGGCGGCACTTTCCACCAACAAGTAAATATATATTTGCCCTCTTGGGGAAATTCATATGTATTGATGTGCTAAATGTGAACAGATGGGCTATATATAAGTTTGCCCAGTGGGTAAAATGGTGACTTCCTGTTGCCATGTCAGCTAGTGAAAGCAGCGTGTGAAAATAGCCCCTTCTAACTGCTTCCCACAGTCCCAGTATGAATTGGAAACCCCACATGCCCAGGAATTATATTCTGAGTTTACAACTCCTAGCACACAACAGGACCCAGGGTGGGCATGGAGTAGGGTTGCCAACTTCCAGTTACTAGCTGGAGATCTCCTGCTATTACAATTGACTCTCCAGCTGATAAAGATCAGTTCACCTGGAGAAAATGGCTGCTTTGGCAATTGGACTCTATGGCATTGAAGTCCCTCCCCTCCCCATACCCCGCCCTCCTCAAACTCCACCCAAAAAACCTCCTGCAGGTGGTGAAGAAGGACCTGGCAACCCTAACATGGAGGTAGGAGACAGACAACAATGACGTATGGCATAGTTAGGACCCCAGCCTAACCTGTCTCAGAATGTTGCTGTAAGGTTAAAAAGAGGCAGGGGGAAACACATATGTAGGGTTGCCAACCTCCAGGTTCTAGCTGGAGATCTTCCACTATTACAACTGATCTCCAGCAGATAGAGATCAGTTTCACTGGAGAAAATGGCCGCTTTGGCCATTGGACTCTCTGGCATTGAAGTCCCTCCTTTCCCCAAACCCCGCCCTCCTCAGGCTCTGCCGCAATAACCTCCCATTGGTGGCAAGGAGGGACCTGGCAACCCTACACATATGTCATCCAGAGCTCTAGGGAGAAAGAGTGAGCCACAGGTGGCCCACCTTGCAGGGGTGTTGTGATCATTTCTGAGCTGGCATGGACAAGGAAGAAATACAAAGAGTTATCAAGTCTGTGGTGGCAATTTAAACTTGACAGCAAACTTATTAAAAGCAGACACGGCAGGATGGAAGGGATCTATTAGTCTGCAGGGAGCAAGCTGTTTAGCTTTAGTTTTGTTTTTTGCAGCAAAAGGCCTTTGTTGTGGGACAAATGCAGAGCGGGTGTAAACTGGCAGGAATTCCACTGTGCGTCATAAACTTGTGCTCTCTTTAGAATGGGGTAGCAGATTCAGCACTTAGCCAAAGTACTATATGAGCAGTGAACATTGCAGTTATTAGTATTATTTATTAAAAGGGTCACATAAAGGAGGAAACAGAAGACAGGTGCAAAGGAAGCAGAAGGCGGAGATTGCAAAGGAAGAGTGATTTGGTCTATGGAAAAGGAAAGGTGAATAAATTAAAGGGGGGGAGTGAAGGATCTGCAAATGACACAATTAATTTTACGCCTATCGACTCTGAAATGAAATAAATAACATGCAAATAGGAGCTGCCAAGCGAGAAAGGGAGTATAAGGGGAATGCTGCCTCGACTTTGCCTCTCTTTAAAAATAAATATAACTCTTTGAAACACTCCCTAAATCTCATACCCAAAATGAAGCCAAGGAAGGATGGGAGGCAAATTGGCCTTGCTCGCAATACCTCAAGAAGGCGTTTGTATTATTAATATTTTATTATTTTATTAGACTTTTACCCCGCCCTCCCCAGCCCAAAGGCCAGGCTCAAGGCAGCTCACAAGTACTGAACGATAAAATCAATAAAAACCCTTAAAATATAATTTAAATACATTTAAAATAGTCCAAATCATTCAATAAACAGGGAAGAAGAAGAAGAACAAGAAGAAGAAGAGTTGGTTTTTTTAATGCCAACTTTCTCTACCACTTAAGGAAGAATCAAACGGGCTTACAACCGTCTTCCCTCCCCACAACAGACACCCTGTGAGGTAGGTGGGGCTGAGAGAGCTCTAAGAGAGCTGTGACTAGCCCAAGGTCACCCAGTTGGCTTCATGTAGAGGAGTGAGGAATCAAACCCGGTTCTTCAGTTCTGAATCCACTGCTCCAAACCACCGCTCTTAACCACTACACCATGCTAGCTCTCCCTGATGGTGCTAAAATCACATAATAGTTGTCTGCAGCCCGACAGATGGAACTGACCACCCCCCTATACGGTTATATGGACCAGAATTTCCACAGAGCACCCCGACTGACAAAAGCTGTTGCGCATGGTGTCTGTGGGCACATGTTGCCCGCTGACACCTTTGCTGGTGTCCCCGGGTGTTTTTATAAAGTGGGCGGTGGGGGGGGGGCAATCTTGTGTCCAGCAGGTCTTCTGACTGGCGGTGCAGATCCAAAGGCATCTTGTTAAACAGAACCTCTGCCTGAAATACTGAAGAGTTACTACTAGAGTTATAGCTACTCTCACTCCCTCACATTCTGTGGTCGGCTCTGCCTCTTGTGGCAGTAGGGTTGCCAACCTCCAGGCACTAGCTGGAGATCTCCTGCTATTACAACTGATCTCCAGAAGGTAGAGATCAGTTCACCTGGAGAAAATGGCTGCTCCGGCATTGGACCCCGTGGCATTGAAGTCCCTCCCCTCCCCAAACCCCGCCCTCCTCAGGCTCCGCACCACAAATCTCCAGGTATTTCCCAGTCTGGAGCTGGCAATCCTATGTGCCCTGTGTCAGAATTCCAGAGGTGCCCGCAGGCTCAGAAAGGTTGGGGATCCCTGCAGTAGAGAAAGGGAAAGAAGTGTTTGTGCGTGCATGGGGGAAGAAACAGAGAGAAGTCAAGATCTTTAACTGTCTAGTCCTTATTGTGAAAGCCGTGAGATCCCCACCACACACAGGTGATGGAGATCACCTTGAAAAATCACTGGCCTTCTCCTTTTTGGATTCTCTCAATTCTTCAGGAGTAACCTCCACATTAGCTGTTGGTTTCACAAAATTCAAAATAGGATCGCCAAGCCTGAAGATCAACTTTAATTTTGGGAAATCTCCAGGCTCCACCTTGAGGTTGGCACCCTAATTCAAAGTCACCCTAACGATGACTGAAACCTTCAACCAGAAAGGTCTCTATCCTTCTCAGAATTGTCTGATATTTTTTTCTCAAACCTCTTATGACGTTTTCTCTTGAGGAGGATCCTTCCCCTGAAATTCATTTTTTTCTTTAGAAGTAATTGCTGTGGCATGTCTAGACCCAAATAGGAAAACATTACAGAATGGCTGGCAAATAGGGTTGCCAACTTCCAGGTGGGACCTGGAGATCTCCTGGAATTACCACTGGTCTCCAGATGACAGAGATCGGTTCCCCTGGAGAAAATGGCTACTTTGGAGGGTGGACTCCATGGCCTTAAATCCCACTGAGGTCCCTTCTCTTCCCCCAAAACCCACCCTTCCCAAAGCTCCACCCCCAAAGCTCCCGGAATTTCTCAACCTTGGCAACCCTACCACCAAAACTAGCAGTGTTAGCAGGTAGATCCACTATGCATGAATAAACCAGACCGGAGAGCCAAATGAACACCCAAAGTGGAAAAGTCAGATAATCAATCCAAGACTGATAATCAGTCCAAATTGCATGTCAAATTGAGGGGGCAACCTGCCACTTGTCTCAAGCAGTAGGAGAGTAATTTGGCGCCATCTTGAGTTTTGAGTTTGAGGGTTATTTTAATTAGGATTTTACTGTTTTAAGCTTAGAATTTATTAATTTTATTGTTTACTGTTATCAGTGTATTTTAAATGATGTTACCCGCCCTGAGCCTAGCCTCGGCCGGGGAGGGTGGGCTATAAGTTGCAAAATAAATGAATAAATAAATAAGAGCCAGCATGGCGTAGTGGTTAAGAGCTGCAGTTTGGAGTGGTGGACTCTAATCGGGAGAACCGGGATTGATTCCCCACTCCTCCACATGAGCGGCGGATGCTCATCTGGTGAACTGGGTTGGTTTCCCCACTCCTCCACATGCAGCCAACTGGGTGACCTTGGGCTAGTCACAGTTCTCTCTGAATTCTCTCAGCCCCACCTACCTCACAGGGTGTCTTCCTTAAGTGGTAGAGGAAGTCGGCATATAAAAACCAACTCTTCTTCTAAACAAATAAGTATAAGAGAGTTGATCGACAGAGAGCAGTTTTTCCTCTCCCGACCCAAGAATGTGAGGAACAGAAAACAGAGGAGGGGCAGCGCTTGCCATATCCACATATTTTAAAGTCTAAGGAAAAGAAACTGGGGTAGAAAGATAACAGAAATGGCATCTATCTATGTGTGCCAAATCATGGAACGGACACACTGTATAAAAGCCAATTACTGCTGAGAGACTCTATCCCAGACACTTGTCCTTCAGACTGCATTTACTGCAGAAGCTCTTGTAGATCTTGTCATGCCAATAAGGGTTCTTGACACTGAAACTGGGAGGAGAAACAGAGCAGGAAAGAGAATGAAACACAGCACAAAAGTGGGGTGGGGGAAAAAACAGAGAATCAGTAGGGTTGCCAATTGCTGCTTGCAAAACACCTGGAGATTTGGGGGTGGAGCCTGTGGAGGGTGGGGTTTGGGAAGGAGAGGGAACTCATTGGGATATAATTAGGGTTGCCAATCTCCAGGTACTAGCCGGAGATTTCCTGCAGTTATAACTGATCTCCATCTGATACTCAGTTCACCTGGAGAAAATGGCCTCTTTGGTAATTGGACTCTATGGCATCGAAGTTCCTCCCCTCCCCAAACCCCACCCTCCTCAGGCTCCGCCCCAAAAACCTCCCGCCAGTGGTGAAGAGGGACCTGGAAACCCTAGATATAATGCCATTGATGCCACCCTCCACAGCAGCCATTTTCTCCAGGGGAACTGATCTCTATAGTCTGGAGATCAATTATAATTTTGCGAGATCTCCAGTGGGGGCTGGAGATCTCGCAACCCTACCAAGAGATCCGGCAACCCTACCAAGAGAGGGAACTTTTAAGCATCTAGTCCTCACTGTTAAAGACCCAGCCTCTCCATCACACATGGGTGATGAAGTACACACATGAAACTCAGGAGCGGCCGCTTTCACCTCAATATTTTGCTGCATATCAGTTGACCTCCATTTGCCAACTTGGAAGGCTTTATGAGGGAAGTGGACATGTTCATGGAGGATAGGGCTATCGATGGCTATCGATGGCTACAAGTAAAAATGGATATTAGTCATGATGCATTCCTATTCTCTCCAGGATCAGAGGAGCATCCCTATTATAGTAGGTGCTGTGGAACACAGGCAGGATAATGCTGTTGCAGTTGTCTTGTTTGTGGACTTCCTAGAGGCACCTGGTTGACCACGCTGGACTTGATGGACCTTGGTCTGATCCAGCATGGCCTTTCTTATGTTCTTATGAGTCAGTGGTGCAGAGCACATGGTTTGTATGCTAAAGGTCTCAGGTTCAATTTCTGGCATCTCTTGTCAACTATACCATTAAAGGAAAATAATTAAACAAATACCCTGAATCAGTAATGAAGGTAAGGCTTTACTCCCATGTCATAGTCAGAACTTGGAGCTATTGTTGCCAACACTGGGTTGGGAAATTCCTGGAGATTTAGGTGTGGAGCCTGGGGAGGGCAGGGTTTTGGGGAAGGAAGGGACCTCAGTGGGGTATAATGCCGGAGAGTCCACCCTCTGAAGTTGCCATTTTCTCCAGGGGAACTGACCTCTGTAGCCTGGAGATAAGTTGTAATTCTGGGAGGTTTCAGCCCCCACCTGGAAGCTTGCAACCCTACTTGGCGCCTTGACAGAAAGAAACTTTTTCCACATATCCCTTGCTTTCGGAGCACTTCTCAAGATAAGCCCTGCATGCTTTCGCTGCGCTGGTGTCTCCCTTCACGCCTCGCACAAGGTTATCACTTGACGAATTATTCCCAATTATGAATCCTCGCATGCGGTTTCTGCTGGAGACCACACTGATGAACGGATACCTGCATTTTGCGGTGGGAGGCGGCTGGGAGAGGGGGAGCGGAGCAGTCAGGAAATCATTCAGTTCATTCTCCCCATCAGTATTTGCAGTAGCTTTAGGGCTAAACAAACTTGGTTCAGGGGAGGGGGGGAGGGAATGGACGTGTTCTGCTTTTTATAATATTATTAACAATGGGGGTTTAGGAAGCCACAGCCAAAGTGTTTGCAGCCTCCGGGCAGGGAACCCTGCACAGAGCCTAGGATTTAAGGATAAATCTTTGAAAAGGCAAAAGAACTGGGATGAATGATACACCCGTCATTATGACAGATGGGCTTTACGGAGGGTCACGCTTTACAGGGATCCCTACGAGGTGGAGGGATGCAGTGGATCTCCTTGTGCTCTGAGACAGCGCACAGTGACGCAGTGACGCTATCCACAGGATCCTAGCCAGATATCCACCCAATATCAAGTTGGAGGTCAAGTTTTACTGTATTGCGGAGATGACCCCGTCCCCCAGAGCGTCTATCACTTTTACTTTTCTCTGTAAGAACGGATGACAGGCCACTGAGATGAGATTAAATTTTTGTTTCTTTTTATAATTGTGTACTTTTTTTGCAAATGTTTTTGGTTCTCTTTTTACTATTAGACTCATTGATTCCGCTTGTATTGCGTGTGCACATTTTCTGGGTTTTGTACACAATTTATGTGGTATTCATGTGGTATTAAGCTATAATATGGACACATAAAATGTACTGTGCCTATTTACTGATGCACAAACAACACCTTTTATGGGGGGGGGGAATCAGCGCAAGGCAAACAGAAAATAATGTGAGAATAAAGAACCATGGATTTGATTCACACAAGAGAGAAGCAAAATCAAAGCAGAGCTTTGGAAGCAGAAACATCTGGGATAAGAGATCTGGAATCATCCCTACTCTAAACTTGCCCCTGGGGATCTGGCTTTCCCAGATCCTAGTCCAACACATTAACCACTACACCTTGCTCAATGCACACATATATACACTAATAACAAGTAGGGATGAGAGAGGGATGTTGAGAGTAGGGTTGCCAGGTCCCTCTTCACTACCTGCGGTAGGTTTTGGGGGAGGAGCCTGAGGGGGTGGCATTTGTGGAGGGAAGGGATGTCAGTGCCATAGAGTCCAATTGCCAAAGCGGCCATTTTCTCCAGGTGAACTGATCTCTATCGGCTGGAGATCAGCTGTAATAGCAGGAGTTCTCCAGCTAGTACCTGGAGGTTGGCAACCCTAGTAGAGCAACTTGGAAACCATGCTTGCTCCTATTCCAGGATTAATCTTTAGACATTCCCCAGGTTAATCTGGGATTTAGGAACAGTGCAATACAAAAAAATTTAACCCATGGATCTATCGAGTTATTATTGAATAGTTATTGAATAATTGTTGTATTAAATTAGTATATTGTTTCTAATGAATCATTGTATATAGACTTTAGTTTAGATGTTTTTTTTAATGTTGAAATGTTTTAATATTTGATACATGCCACCTTGGGGACCCTATTTGGGTGAAAAGAAGGCATAGAAATGTTTTACATAATCAAAAAATAAAATAAAGAATAGAAGAAGTGAACATCTCTCATTCCTAGGGTTTAACATCATGAGCCTAGCCTTCCTGTCTGAGCTGTACTCATATATTCCATTTAGAATCTAATTAAAATGTTCTGCAGGTGTTTTTCTACTTTGTGAACCCTTGCAATGACAGTTGAAATTCTTGTCGGGATATGACTACATTTATGCTTCTCTACTTTTTTGGGGGGGTGGGGGAAAGCTGCTGTGCGCACATCGCAACTCAAAACCGGCTGCCATATTCCAGCCTGCCTTTCCCAGATGATGCTATGGTTACACGCGGCACGGGCAGCCGCGTCCTCTGCTCTTTCCACTCGGGGCCTGTCATCTCTTATTGAAAACTGGTCACCGACCTTAAGTCCTCTTTTACCTGCCAGTCACACGCGATGGCAGCGCTGAAAGGAAGCCTTCCCATTCAGTTGTTTAATGCAGGGACCGGCAATAATAATAAAAGAATTGCCTTTTTGACTGAAGGCCTGAAAATCAGCACCGGGAGGAGGGATACTTAGAGCGCTCTTGTCACAAGGGTTTCAGCCAGCGGTGCCGCTGCTGTGATGTCAAGACACATAGAAGACTGATTCTTATTGACAGGCTCAAGACACCACCCAGGACTTCAGCAAACCAGATTCTTTTTGATGACCACAGACTGCCTAGCCAGGAAGAGCTGACATTTGGCTACATTTTGCTGGTATGCCCCCCAGAGAGCGCTGCATTCTGCTAATAACAACCTCCAGGTGCTTCCCAGCCCAAAGAGTGTCCGGCTGTCCTCGACTAGGGCCAGGGCTTTTTCTAGGGTTGCCGACCTCCAGGTACTAGCTGAAGGTCTCCTGCTATTACAGCTGATCTCCAGCCGATAGAGATCAGTTCCCCTGGAGAAAATGACTGCTTTGGCAATTGGACTCTAAGGCATTGAAGTCCCTCCCCTCCCCAAACCCTGCCCTACTCAGTCTCCACCCCAAAAAGCCTCCTGCCAGTGGCGAAGAGGGACCTGGAAAGCCTATCTACTCCTCCCAACACAAACGTTTTGCCTTCTTCCTGATCCAGACAGGATGTTTCTGAATGACACCAATGAGACAAAACCAAAGAAACATCAAAACGCCCCATTTCCAGGCCTGCAGAGAAGCTCCTGGTACGCAGAACCTGACCTCATTCTTGTTACATCTAAAATTCGTTGGTTTCATTCCTGCTGCCTAATCAACCCCAGCCAGGGTTACATATAACTCCCCATCTAACTGGGAAAGGGGAAATTGATCTCATTCACACATTAAACGCCATATCAGAGGCTCACTATGTTGAATTAGTGCCAGCAGATTTCTCCAACTGGGACATGTTTGCAATTGCAGTTGGGTTCAAAGAATCAATTAGGGCCCAGTGTGTGAGAGAGTTAAACAACAATTTGCAATATTGGAGGACTCCACGCTAGGGTAAAGGGCTCTTAATATTTTCATTTAGATTTAACATTGCTCAAGTGTAAGCTCTTCTATAATTCAACCCAGAAAATGTAAGAAAAATGACCTACAAAGGTAAAATTTACTTTCTTTCTTTTTTTTGCAGTAGTGCAGAGTCTGAAAGCAAACCAATATGGCTCCACTAAGGTTCATGATTAGGGTTGCCAGGTCCCTTTTCACCATCGGTGGGGGTTTTTTGGGGTGGAGCTTGAAGAGGGTGGGGTTTGGGGATGGGAGGGACTTCAATGCTATAGAGTCCAATTGCCAAAGCGGCCATTTTCTCCAGGTGAACTGATTTCTATTGGCAGGAGATCAGTTGTAATAGCAGGAGATCTTCTGCTATTACCTGGAGGTTGGCAACCCTATTCATGATGGATTCATTTCAGGTACTCAACTGGTTCCAGATCCATCTCAGTGGCGCTCTTGGCAAGATTAACTAGCTATCCACACACAGCACTGTTCTGGTCTCCCCTCTTTCTTCTTCTCCTTGTCAGGGATTCCAATGGTTTAACCAAGGACCTCATGGGCTCAGAAGCCCTCCTTAGGGAAAGGATGTAGACTGAATCCACCAATAAGCTTTGCGTTCACACAAGAAAAAGGCACCATTCATGAAAACTGATGAGTGAAGAGTATTTCACATTACCAAGCTAACACAAGGTAGCAGAAGTTATCATAAGGGAACAAAAAACAATATATGTTGTTGCTGTTTTTGACAATGCCTAGAAGGTAGAGGTAATTTCAAATTTCTCACTCCTGTTGTTTCAGCCCCCAAATCTCTTATGAACCTGCCAACCACTTCAGTCATCTTTGGAGGCCCTGCCTTGGGTGCCCCTGCCTTCTGAGATGAGGTAGGTGGCAACCCAGGAGAGGGCCTTCTTGGTCCTCCTGGCACCAAAGCTCTAGAACTCTCTCTCTAGGGAGATTCATCTGTCTCCTTCTGTTGTCATCTTCCACCAGTGGGTGAAGGCTTTTTTGTTTCATTCGGCATTCCCTCAATGATTCCTCCTTCTTAACCAATGTTTCACATTGGGTTTTTTAAATGTTTTGTATGTATTTTAACTCTGTTTTTAATTGTTTTAATGATGTTTGTTGGGGGGTTGATTTTAATGGTTTTAAAATGTTATTTTACCATGTATTTTTAAGTTGTTAGCTGCCTGGAGGTCCTTGTAAGGGCAAAAAGGCAGGTTAGAAATTTTGCAAATAAAAAATTGGCATTTCAATTTTGTTTTTTCTTTATACAAAGTGAATCCATTATTCTTTATTTTCTGTTACTAAGCCCAAAATTGTCACCAAAAATGCATTTTGTCAATATTATTGGTGCATCAATAAAGCCACATTGTGTGTATGATACACTTAAAGGCCATATGCTGTTATGTATAAGTGCTGCAAAATGCATACAAAAACCATGTAATGTGTACAGAAAGCAGACAATAGAAACTCTTGACATAAATATAAATGCATATAAAAGGAAGCGAAAAAGACAACATTCGCCCATTCAGACTGGATGGTTGTTCATTTTGGGGAGGAAGATCTTGCCAGCATACTGACAGCAAGCCAGCAGCAGCTGAGTTGCATCTGGACAAAGCTTGCCCTCCTCTTCCTGCAGGTACTATAAACCTTGGGCATGGCCAAAGACATGAACCAAAGGGCCAAGGCCAGGGTGGTGGCAGCAGCTATCCTCTTTGATCTTTCCTGTTTCTCAGATTCCCATTGCCAGCATTGACTCTGTTCCTCATGCCCCACTGAGACACCTGTGCTCATCTTAGCAAAGCCTGTTGAAGGCGCCACCCCACAAATGGATAAGATCGGCAGCTGCCTGTACCTGAGCATTCTCTGTTGTGGCTCTCAGTTTGTGGGATGTCTTGTCAGAGCAGGTTAGGAAGGCTCCCATGCTTCTACTAGGGAAGGGCCGTGGCTCAGTGGTAGAGCATCTGCTTGGCATGCAGATCCAGGTTCAATCCCCAGCATCTCCAGTTAAAGGGACTAGGCAAGTAGGTGATGTGAAAGACCACTGCCTGAGACACTGGAGAGCCACTGCTGGTCTGAGTAGACAATGCTGACTTTGATGGACCAAGGGTCCGATTCAGAATAAGGCAGCTTCATGTGTTCGTCATTCAGCAGAATGTGTCAAATGGAACTGTTCAGTAGGGCATTTTGTCAAAGGGAACAGGGCTGTGGTAAAATGGAATTGTTCAAGAGACCGCTTTTATGATGGGACAAGGACTACAGTTTACGACAACTTTTTTGTATGCATTATTGTGTGCTCACTGCACTGTTTTCTAACTTCTGCAATCAAGGTTTTTTTTTGCATTTCTTACAATATGTCATGCTTATATTGTTTTTATAGCACTCCTTTTGTGATTTTGTCATCCAAACTTATTGCACACTTTATTGTTATGTCTTATATCGTTCCTGTTGCATAGTTTTTAAATGTTATAATTCCCATTCTAAGCAAGAAAGGCAGAATATAAATTAAGTAAGTAAAGATATAAATAATAAAAAAATTACTGCTTCTCTCTTGCTTCTTGCCATATTCCTCCCCCCCCCCCTTCCTCTGCCACTGGCACAAACCTTATAGGATATATATAGGAAAAATAGGAGGAGCACAAGCATGGATCTGCATGGATTTTATCATGGTGGCACAACCGCCCTTGAAGAATCAGGTTTCCACTTCTGCATAATCTACTATCAATTCCCACATGCCCGGTCCCCATTCAAGTACTCAACTCTATAACACATAAAAACATAAGAAATGTCCTGCTGGATCAGACCAAGGTCCATCCAGTCCAGCAGTCTGTTCACACAGTGGCCAACCAGGTGCCTCTGGGAAGCCCACAAACAAGACCACTGCAGCAGCATTATCCTGCCTGGGTTCCACAACACCTAATATATTAGGCATGCTCCTCTGATCCTCTAAACCTTTTTGCAAGGATAAAAATGGGGGGGGGGATGTCATAAGCTACTTTGGAACCCCATTGGGGAGAAAAGCAGGGTATAGACATCTAAAAATGTATGGCCCTGTGCCTCCTTGGAATCAATAGGAACAAGGTAGGGGTTGGGGCCCACACAGGGTTATCAACTCGGGGTTGGAAAATTCCTAGAGATTTAGGGGAAACAGCTCTACCGTTAGGACAGGTGCCATGGCTCAGTGGTAGAGTCTCTGCTTGGCATGCAGAAGGTACCAGATTCAATCCCTGGCATCTCCAGTTAAAGGGACTAGGCAAGTAGGTGATATGGAAGACCTCTGACTGAAACCCTGGAGAGCCTCTGCCTGTCTGAGTAGACAATACTGACTTTGATGGACCAGTGGTCTGATTCAGTATAAGGCTGCTTCATGTGACCATGTAACGGCAGGTTTGGGGGAGGGAAGGACCTCAGAGGTGTATAATGCCACAGAGTTCACCCTCCAAAGCAGCCATTTTCTCTAGAGCAAGTGATCTTTGTAGTCCGGAAATGAGTTGTAATTCCAGATCTCCAGGTTCCACCTGGAGGTTAGCAATCCTAGGCCCACGCTAGGGTTCACGGGAAGTCTGAAATGAAGCCATTCTTTCCGCCTAGGACCTTAAAACCGCAGCTTATTTATTCATCCGTCTGCTTCCTCTCAATGGATTGCAGAGGGAAAGGAGGGAGTTCGCTCAGCTTTTTTGCAGTATCGCTGCCTTTGTTCCTTCAGTTTATAGCCTCTTCATCCTCCACACAAACTTGGGAGCTGGTCACCTTCACAAACTGGCAGAACAAAACCCCTTAAAAAGCCAATTCTTGATAGACCCCGGAATGGGGAAATGGTACTCGTGAAAGGTTAGCCGAGGGTGGGCAGGGAGGGGGGAAGAGCCCGCTAATGCGCTCCGCACCTCTATTGCTGCAATAAAAACAAGATGAAATTGCACAAAGTGGCTGCAGGTCTTGTTTCTATATGTCTCAACGTTGTGCTCCACCAGGTCGGAATATTGTTAGCAATTCCGTCTGCAAAGGAGATGCGGCAGAGCCCGGTAAAACATGTGGTAAATTTCTTCTTGGCGCTCATCTTTTCGATCGGGCGAGGGCGTTTGATTATAAAAGCGTGAGAGTTATTTGCATTATGGGATTCCCAAATCCTCCTCTCTCCTCCTCCCCCCCCCACAATACCAAAGAGCATTATGCAAATCATCTTGAAGGAAGGCTTTGTGCAAAATGTTTCAGCTGAAGGGACAACTTTAATCTCAAACCTGGCTACTTTTCCAATTACAGTCTGGAGTCGTCTCTTGCCACCCAGTGCTTTGTAAGGGAAATCCAGCCCGGCACCCGCTCTTTAAGGGGTTCCTGAGTCATCATGTTAGACAGAACAGATAGAAATGACCCTATTCAATTTTCCACCTGCATGCGTAGGCTAATGCGGTGCTTTGAGCGAAGGGAAAAGGTTAAATAAAAACCTGTAAAACACGGCATGCCTTTCCAAAGGCTGCTTCTAACCACAGCCACGCTTTTAACGTGCAGGGAACTTCCCGAGTCGTTATGTGTCACTTTATTAATTATGATTATTCAACTCAGCTGTTGCCAAGTATAACCACAGAAAAACCAATCAACATATGATTTGTTGACACATGGTGAGAACCAGTGTGGTGTAGTGATAGGGTTGCCAGCCTCCAGGTACTAACTGGAGATCTCTTGCTATTACAACCGATCTCCATCCGATAGAGATAGTTGACCTGGAGAAAATGGCCGCTTTGGCAATTGGACTCTATGGCATTGAAGCCCCTTCCCTCTCCAAACCCCACCCTCCTCAGGCTCCACCCCAAAAACCTCCCGCTGGTGAAGAGGGACCTGGCAACCCCATGTAGTGGTTAGGAGCAGCGGCCTCTAATATGGAGAACCAGGTTTGATTCCCCACTTCCTCTACAGGAAGCCTGCTGGGTGACCTTGGGCTAGTCACAATTCTCTCTGAATTCTCTCAGCCCCACCTTCCTCACAAGGTGTCTGTTGTGGGGAGGGGAAGGGAAGGCGATTGCAAGCAGCTTTGAGACTCCTTAAAGGATGAGACAAAGCATGGTATAAAAAACAACTTCTTCTTCTCCGATCACATCCAGTTTGGATTACTGTAATGCGCCTTATGTAGGGCTGCCTTTGAAAATTGTCATTCTACTTCAGTTGGTCCAAAATGCTAGGATATTGCCTAGGTTTGCCATCCAGCCTCTTCACTCCATCGGGGGGAGGGGGAGCAACTATGTGGCAGCATTGTTTCCAGTTGTACCCAGAAATGATGTCACCCGAGCAAGGAATTCCCTAGTCTCTACTGCAATAAAAATGTAGAGATTTGGAACCAGAAGTGACATCATGACATCACTTCCCACCCCTCCACCCCAATTTTGCTCCTGCTGGAGTGAAGATTGGCAACAAAGGACAAGGACAAGAGATCAGCAAAAATATGGCAAGCCTAATTTTGTCAGAGGCAGGAGACAGGGATGTCGAAACAGAACAAGCAAACCAAAGGCACATTTAAAAACTTGTACCTATTATAGACGAGTGCGCTGGGATCTTACTCTGTAGCTGCAGTATTCATGCTGAGTTCAGAAAAGTCCATCTGCCTTCATAAGGCTTTTGGACATGAAAATTCCAAATTCTCACCTCCACTGAAATATGAAGCAAAGGGCCACTGTTCACGTCAGACAGCATTTGCATTGGCTGATTTTGACGGACATTTGTGGCTTGAAACTCATATGTAGAGATGATACTGAATGTTGCAAACTCAGTTTCCACCGAACATTCGTGGAGCTGACATGAGATCCGAACCACGCACAGAAGTCTATTCTAACCATTATGATAAAATTTGATGGATTTAATTGTTGTTCAAACGGATGACTTGGTTTTTACTCAGTAAATGGCATTACAATAAACTGCACTGATAAACTGCACTGATAAAAACACCATAAACAAAGGAACTGGAAAAGAGTGAAACGAAAGGCTTGCAACCGCAATGCACAGAAACAAAATGAAAAACAGCAACTTTGAACACATCCCCGCACATAAGCCCTTTCCAAATATTCTAATGGTAAAATCAACATGTACAGGGAGTATGCATAGATGATGGGTGATATTTAGTCCACAGTGAATGAGTATTCATTATAATGAATACATAAAGTGTATGACATGTGACTAAACTCCACACGATATGGGGGGGGCCCCTGACTTTTCAGGGATCCCAGTCACACGGTGGAGCCAAATGTATGTAGATTATATGCATTCATCAATGAAGATGCACAGGTTGAGAGCTGCCAACTCCATCCAGGGAAACGTCTGGAGATTTGGAGTTGGTGCCTGTGGAGGGAAGAATTTGGGGAGGGATTTCACCTAGACTCTATGGTATACCATAGAGTTTGACCTCTGAAGCTGCCATTTTTCTCTAGGGCAACTGATCTCTATAAGCCAAAGATCAGTTGTAATTCCAGGAGAACACCAGGCCCCACCTGGAGGTTGGGAAGTGGAACCCTAGCTGGGCCAGAGCTTGCTGCCGCAGCCTCACACTCAATCTCTAAGGCCGCTCATTCCATCCACTGAGGATGTCTGATAATGGCCTCGGAGCAGGTGAAAGGGAGATATGCATCTCCATTCATGTGTCATGGAGCCACAGGAAGCCATTTCCCTGTGGGAGGTGCCCCCAACTATTTGGAATTGCACGTTTCCCCTTCATACTTCATACCACGGCAGACATTAGCATAGCATCTGCAAACACAATTGCCACATGAGAACTGGTGATCAATGGGAAGTCATTGGCTCAGTTCAGACACAGGGTTAAATCACACTTTAAAACTATGGTTAACTATGTGGTTGTCTGAATGCAGGCCACTTTGCTAGCTTTGGGGTTAGATCCAGCCAGATTTTTCGCTCCATCTAGCCAATCCCCCTCCTTATTACAGCCATCATTCCACATGGATTCTGTCCAAGCAGGTCCCATGATTCCAAAAATATCCTTGTTGGTAGTTAAAGGGGATCCCTTCCTCCATTTTTCACCATGGGAAAAGCTGGTTGGATCCAACCATTGGTTTGTTAAGAGTCCGTCAGACCATGATCTGAGGTCATGGTTTGAAGCTGGTTTAGTCTCGACTATGGATTTGAGAGATTGTAAGCAGAACCCTGGTTTCACTGGTCAATGACAGTTGAAATGAACTATGGTTTTGTGTTATGTCTGAACCCAGCCACAATCTCTCAACATAACCATGGTGCAATGGCGAATCAAAAACACTACCGAAGAAACAAAGCACAAAGGTTATAAGTGAATGCAACATCGACTGATTTCATGTTGGCTACCGAGTTTCCAACTTGAAAGAACTGCCTACATGTGCTCATGTGCTCTTTCTTTCTCACACACAGAATCGTTTTCTCCCGCTAAGCTCACTGTTTTCTCTGGGATTTAGCCGAGCATCCCTCAGGGAGGTAAACCTCACAGTGAGAGTAGAGCTGCAATAAATGTGACTTCATGCAAAATCCGATAAGGAGTAAATTACACATTTGGAAATATCAAATGCAGTTTGTTCTGCATCTTGTTGCTGGTGCTTCTACTTCTCCATTTTCCCCCCCAAAAAGCTTTGTCAATACCATGCACTATCCTCATCTCCTTCTTTCATCCTGGAAACTGCGTAAGAGAAAAACATGTTTGTTGTTCCTCTTTAAGTGGGAAGAAGGGTGTTTTTTTTTATTTAAAGGACTATGCATGCATTGAGGCTGAATCCCTAACATGGTTGATCATAAGCAGTGAATATGAACAATACAGGATATAACACCCTGGGAAGACAGTTCAACTATTTAGGGTTGCCAACCTCCAGGTGGTGGCTGGAGATTTCTTAGAATTATGAGAACAATGTAAACTGTTTTGGGAGAGAGGATGGGGTCTACAAGTTGTAAATAAATAAACAGAAATACATAGATTTCAGCAGGCTGAGAGTTCTGGGTAACTAATGTATGAAGAACTGCTTGGGAGCTGTTGATTGGTCTGTACTTCATTAACACGGTCAAAATTTTGGTTTTTCTTGTTGCCGGTAACTAGTTTGGCAGATTGACTATCCAGTAATGCCTTATTGTGCTGGTTACTTAAGGAAATTGTGTAAGGCTCCAACACTATGAATAATTCCCTGGAAGTAAACCCTATTATACACATGACATTCTATTTACATCTCAGTAAACATGCCCTGATCTGGATGGCCTAGGCTAGCTTGCTCTCATCAGATCTGGGCTGCTAAGCAGGGTTAACCCTGGTTAGTATTCTGGTGGGAGACCACCAAGGAAGTCCAGGGTTGCTACACATCAGCAGGCAATGGCAAACCACCTTGGTTTGTTTTTTGCCTTGAAAACCCTACAGGGTTCACCTTAAGTTAGTTGCGACTTGATGGCACTTTCTACTACCAAATATGCCTTCTAAGAAAAGCAGCAAAATGTAGTGGCTAAAATCTTGGATTTTGACCAGGAAGATTTGGGTTCACATAGATGAAGTTCACTATGTAGCCTTGAGCAAGTCACTGTCTCAGTCTATGCTCCCTCCCAGAGCTGTTGTAGGTATAAAAACCAGGCAACCTTGTGCTCACTTGTCCTGAGAATTCCAGAGGAAAGATTGGGTAAGAAATAAGATAAAAGAAACAGAGATTGCAGGCCCGTCTGAAGAAAAATCCCCGAAGCAATATTCATGCAATACCTTTCAACAGGACCAAACAAAACGCCACAAAACAGCGTGCAAGCTTTTGAGCACCACAGAGCTCTTGAACATTTCATTATTGGTTAAAATATTTATCTCTTCCCTTCCCCTGTGGCTCAAGGTAGACTGGATATAGAGGACAAATGTTCAAAGAAAGCAGGGAAGGATAAAGAGAAGAAGATAGTTCTGGGCATGATGGAATATGTCCCCCATGACAAATAAAACAATCTCGGATTATCAAGGGGTGATGACCTAAAGAGCACAAACATTTTCCTCTTTATTCATCGTCCCATAATTAAAAAGTCATCTCCATCGTTTTCTTTTAATCTCCTGAAGGTACAACTGTTACTTTTCACAGATCATTTCAATAACCTCACTAATAGTCTGTTTGATTTGTTGGCTTTTTTTTCTTTCAAAAGCCAGTTTGTTTAGTCTATTATGAAGTCTCTCTTGCTTTGTAGGTGTCTAAAAGCTCTAATCTTTTCCCTCACATTTTCTAAATCTTTATAGATTTTGCAAGGTCCAGTTTGTTTAAGACTCAGTAATTTTTAAGCCTTTTATTTCTTCTAAGGGAAACTGAGGTCTCTTTATTCCAAAGCTGCTTGGTTAATGAATAAACGTTGCTCGCAAAAAAATAAACAAGCAAACAAAAACCCTTGCAACATAATAAAGGGTTTCGTGGAATTGAAGCGCTGAGAATTGTCATGATGGCCTGTTAAGATCTTGGCCCAATTTTCTATAACTCCATTCTTCATATGGAATTTATTTTCCTAAACGTTTTCTTTGAAACCCACTGATTGCAACTGCTTTATTATCAAATGCACTGGTGGTTTGCAGCAGAAGTTATTTGCTTTGCTTAAGCTATCATAATCACCCTCACATCGCACCACTCAGTTCCCACATGCATTTTCAGCCCTTGACAGGAGCTTGATGTGATGACCTGCATGTGTGAATGGATCGTGGAAGACTAAACAACACTTGCTGAACTCTCACTTAATCTCACATACATTTTCCAATGAGGCTCCCAGTCCATTCTGGGGGAGGTGGCGAACCACCATGGGGGGGGGGGGGAGAATTGGGGAAAAGTCTTTTCTTCCCCATAGGGGAAAGCGGGCCTGCACAACCAAAAAGGTGGTGTAGGACCACCGGTGTCCCAGGAGGCATTCCTGGGGCAAAAGGGGCATGGAAGTTGCCTAAAGGCAGCTCCACCCCACGGAACACCCTGAGGACATCTCCCGGGATGCCAGTGTGGGGACTTGTGCCAGGAGAATGCCGACAGGACTGTGCTGGTGTTCGAGGGCCACGTTGTTACCGAGGTCCAGGAGGGCTGGCATAAGTGGCCGCATGCTGGCATTCGTGCCAGTTTGCACGGTGCAAGTGGCATAGACGCCGGTGTAAGGGTCACGCCGCCTCCAAAGGCAATTCAGCCCCCAGCCTCAGGAATGGGCTGTCAGGCGCTCATGTTCATCCCTTCGGAGCTGCAGCATCAGCTCAACCAGCCAGTGCTTTTCAATGTACAGCCAATCCACACATTCAAGTATTGGCTATACGAGTTACCCAAGAAGACTTTGGGAACAATCCTAACCAGGTCCACTCAGAAATAAGTTCGTTTCGTTCAATTGGGCTTACTCCTTTGAAAGTGTCCTTAAGGAATGCAGTCTGCAAGTAGCGGCCAGGGTAGGGTTGTAAGCTCCGGGTAGGGAAATGCCTGGAGATTTTTGGGGCGGAGCCTGAGGAGGGCAGGGTTTGAGGAAGGGAGGAACTTCAGAGCTGTAGAGTCCAATTGCCAAAGGTGCCATTTCCTCCAGATAGGGTTGCCAACCTCCAGGTGGTAGCTGGAGATCTCCTGCTATTATAACTGATCTCCCGCCGATAGAGATCAGTTCACCTGAAGAAAATGGCTGCTTTGGCCATTGAATTCTATAGCATTGAAGTTTCTCCCCTCTCCAAACCCCGCCCTCCTCAGGCTCCGCCCCAAAAACCTCCCGCCAGTGGCAAAGAGGGACCTGGCAACCCTATCTCCAGGTGAACTGATCTCTATCAGCTGGAGATCAGTTGTAATGGAAGGAGATCTCCAGCTAGTACCTGGAGGGTGGCAACCCTAAGCAAAGGGCAGTTTGCCATCTAAACAACCCAGGGTTGCCTTGGACCCAGGTGGGGCACCAAGGGAAGAGATGCATAACCCCCGAATCTGCATCGCTGCCTCCAAGAGCCAAGCTTGATTTGCCATACTTCATAGGAATAGTTTTACTTGAACAAGTATTGATAGAACTCTAGATATATGTGATTTAACAATGTTTATGAAAAGGGTCATTGACATCTTATTTATAAAGTGGCACAATAGATATAACTAAGATTTGGAAAATATAAGTCAATTAGGGTTTATTATAGTTTGTCGATATTCATTATAATCTTATAATGGAAACACTGGTATAGCTATCAATCAAGGCTTATGCTTATTTCAGTCAGCTAGTCAAGATTAATACAAATAGATCAGTTATCAATAGTTTTTGGAATATTAGTTAAAAATTGAATAAATGTGGGAGAGGCTATTAGGGGGTAAAGATAGCTGTGGCGTGGGCAAAATATGAAGTGTAAAATTTCCCTATATGTCTTTTCCCCTTTCTTTTTTCTGTACTCTATCTATCTATCTATCTATCTATCTATCTATCTATCTATCTATCTATCTATCTATCTATCTATCTATCTATCTATCTATCTATCTATGCAGGAATGCATATGAACATTAGTAACACACCACCCAAAAACAAATCTAGATAGAATTTAGGGTTACCAACCATCCAGCGAGGCCTGGAGTTCTCCTGGAATTACCAGCGGCCTCCGGATGACAGAGATCTGCTCCACTGGAAGGAACAGCAGTTTCAGAAGGCAGACTCTATGGTATCATATCCCTTCTGAGCTCCCTCCCCACCCCAAACTCCATCCTCCCCAGACTCCACCCCCAAATCTCCAGAAATTTTGCAAACTGGGGATGGCAATCTTACAGTCATTATTATGTCAAGATTTCTTTTTAGGGTAGTGTTTTAGACACATGCAGATGTGCAAATGAGCTTTCCGGAAACTGTAGGATACTGCTCATACTTCAATGCAAGAAGAAACTATCCTACTACCCCCTAGTTAAAACCAGAATGCACCAAGAGGGATTTTAGAATGATCAAAAGGATAGAGCCCCAGAAATCTATTTAACTCTAGGGGTGCTCATGATATTACAGGATGTGATGTTCAAGAAAGGATGGAAGCTGCATATGGCAGGACGTAGTGCTGTATAGGCTAAGGAGGGCTCCCAGCAATCATAGAATCACAGAGTTGGAAAGGACCACCAGGGTCATCTAGTCCAACCCCCTGCACAATGCAGGAAATTCACAACTACCTCCCCCCTCACTCCCCCAGTGACCCCCTACTCCATGCCCAGGAGATGGGGGGAAATACATAAGAACATAAGAAAGGCCCTGCTGTATCAGACCAAGGCCCATCAAGTCCAGCGGTCTGTTCACCCAGTGGCCAACCTGGTGCCTTTAGGAAGCCACAAACAAGACCCTCCAGGAACCCTGGCCAATCTGGTCTGGAGCTTCCTGACCCCAAAGTGGCGATCAGCACTATCCTGGGCATGCAAGAAAGGGCCAAGAGAGCCAAATACAGATGCAAACCTTCCTGCCCCCCGTCTCATGATCTGCCTAAGGTCACAGAATCGGCATTGCTGACAGATGGCCATCTAGTCTCTGCTTAAAAACCTCCAGGGAAGGAGAGCTTACCACCTCCCGAGGAAGCCTGTTCCACTGAGGAACCGCTCTGTTAGAAAGTTCCTCCTTATGTTTGTATATAGGATGTAACATGATCACTATGACCAAGAACAAACGTGGAGCCGCCAGAGTGTATCTGTTCTTAAGAACTCTCCAGTCACTAGTGATTAGGATAACGTCTATTGTTAACACAAAAGCTAAATATAATACTCTGCCTTTCCCGCTTCGCTGCCTTAGGACACAGCTGTTCATTTTTCAGATCGTCTGTCTCAGCTGGCTAGAAGCAGATTTCATTTTCCTAGGCCTACCAGCCTCTGACCCAAAGAGGGCCTCTGCACTTCGGGTAACATTGAGGAGAACAAAAGCAGGTCCAACTTATCCTGCTCCACCTGCTGCAGCAATGGAAGAAGCTGTACCTGCTGAAGCCTCTACAGAAGCCAGGAGAAAGGTCAATGAGATGCCTTCTCCACTGCGGCTGCTAGCATGGGATGAAGCAAGGACTTCAAATAAAGTGTGCTAGCCAGAGGCTGGCAACCACCAAGAGTCCAGGAGGGCAGGGACATGGGGAAGCCACAGCGATCAACAGCATGATGTCACTTCCGGGGAAATCCTGGTAGTGTCACCACGCCTCTCTAGGAATTACTGGAAACTCTATGGTAAAACCATAGAGTTTCCAGTGATTCCTACAGAGGACTGACACCACTTCCAGGTTTTCCCCAGAAGTGACGTTACTCCATTGCCTTACTGCCATTTTGTTACATACTTTTTCTCCCACCAGCCACAGGAGCAGTGGTGGGAAACAGAAGCCAGGGGATACCACACCTCCGGAAGAAAAATGGAAAACCTGGCTAGAGGTGAGCTTCACTGCAAGGGTTGCTCCAGTCAATGGCAAGACCACAGACGTTCAGCAAAGGAAAAGAGAAAGAAGACACTGTAGCAATTCGTGGTGAGCTTGGAAGTCCAAACGACAAATACCACCTGCACAGATCTTTTTATGCATGGACATTTCCACTCACGTTCGCCCCTGGTCTGTCTTGGTTGTTCCTTAGAATTATGCAGGAGTTTTCTGTCCATTAGAGATGACCTCACTGCCGGCCCTCACAATTCCCAGGACTTCCTGTTCCTCTGTTAATCCGATTCTTCCCTCTCCCCTAAGCTCAGCCTGGGTGAAATCCCCGTGCATAAGGCAGAGCGCAGAACACACAAGCTTGGTTTCTCTCACAGCCAATTGCAAAGCAGTGTGTAAAGCGGTGCGGATTCAAATACTTCCTGATTCCTCAGAGCTCTTTCTGAGCAGAAGAAAAGCTTTTTAAAAATGAGGCTTGCATTTCTCCTCCCCACAACAGACACCCCTGTGAGGTAGGTGGGGCTGAGAGAGCTGTGACTAGCCCAAGATCACCCAGCTGGCTTAGTGTGTAGGAGTGGGGAAACCAATCCAGTTCACCAGATTAGCCTCCGCCGCTCATGTGGAGGAGTGGGAAATCGAACCCAGTTCTCTAGATCAGACTCCACCACCGCAAACCACCGCTCTTAACCTTTACACCACGCTGGCTCTCTAAAGAGCCATGTATACGCTCAATATTATTAGCAGTGGAAATGGTGTTGTCATTGGGCTTTTTTTGCACACAGACAGGGACCTCAGATGCTACAAATGTCACCCCAGGTCTCACGACCCGAAACAAATGTAATTTAATTTGCTGAAAGAACGAGCGAGGTGGGCCAAGCAAACAGTGCTCGCCGCTGGCTTCTATGTTGCAGAGCCTTCTGATACAAGCCCACCCCGAGGGAGAGCCTTCAGCTGCTGCAGCGGCAAGTCGTGTCAATGGGCCACTGGGGTCCATTAAGAAATATAACGACGCCCTGGTGGATCATTGCAATTAAAAATCAAGCGAGATAATGGCTTTGCAACTGAAATAATCCCCTGATCAGGCTTTCCAAGGATTACTGCAAATGCACCTAAGCATAAGAAAGGCCAGGCGATGTTGGGAAAGAATCCAAAGGGAGGGGGGAGAGCAATCTGTTTGGGAAACAGAAGCAAGGAGGATTAAGGATCAAGGAGAAGCCGGGGGACAAGGCAAGAGCCAGAATAGAAGACTAATGATCCAAGAAGTGAAAAGCTCGATTCGAGTCCAATAGCTAGGGTTGCCAACCTCCGGGTAGTAGCTTTTCTCCTGGGATTACAACTGATCTCCAGGCGATAGCAATCAGTTCACCTGGAGAAAATGGCTCTTTTGGAAGGTGGATTCTATGGCATTATACCCCATTGGAGTCCCTCCCCAAACCCCACCCTCCTCAGGTTCCACCCCAAAAAAAACTCCAGGTATTTCCCAACCCAGAGCTGGCAACCCTACCAGTAGCACTTTACAGACCAGCAAGATTTGGGGGGTATAAGCTTTCAAGAGTCAAAGTTCCCTTTGTCAGATAGGAGAAAGGGAGCTTCGACTCTCGAAAGTTTATACCCTGAAAATCTTGTGGTCTCTAAGGCCTACTGGACTTGAGTCTAGCTGTTCTACTGCAGACCAATATGGCTACCCTCTTAAACTATGCAAGAAGTGGAATAGCGTAATGGCTAAGGCATTGAACCATGAACCGGGAAGTCCTGGGTTTGAATCTTCCTTTGCTATGATGAGGCGCACCACACACATCTTTTAAACCACCATTTCTCTCTGACACCCACACCCTGGCTTGTTTGATCCGGTAAGGTGTGGGGAGAGGAAGGGAAGGCGATTTGTAAGCCAGTTTGAATCTCCTTAAAGGTAGAGAAAATCCAGGTATAAAAACCAACTCCCCCTCTTCCTCCTCTTCTTCTTCCCACCTTCCTATCTTTTGAAACCTTGCAACACCCATTCCAATAAAGAGTCCTGGTAGGCTTGAAAGCATGCACAGTGTTGTGTGCTAATTTGGTTGGTCCAACAAATGGAATTACTTGCCTTTTGTTCAGGGACAGACTGGCCATTGAACTTACTGGGAAATGTTCTGGTGGGCTGCTGGTGGTCAGGGGCAAGCATAACCAAGCTCTAGCAACTCTGCCAGAGCCTTGGGGGGCCACTTGGCTCAGACCCTTCCTTGTCGATGGTAGCCGGCATCAATTAATCAACTGTCTTTTCCTGCTCTGTCACCAGTTTTTAGGAGGAAGCAATGGTGAGCTGAGACCCACTGTCTGCGCTAGGGAGCTGAGGGAGTAGGGTTGTCAGGCTCCAGGTGGTATGGCAAAAAAGAACAGCACAACGGCCAAAAATCCAATGACAACCCAACAATGTGCATCTATATATCAATGTGCATTGAGCAAATGCAATCCTATGGAAGGCTTTAAGAGGGGAGTGGACATGTTCATGGAGGAAAGGGGTATTCATGGCTACTAGTTAAAATGGATACTAGTCATGATGCAGACCTCTTCTCTCCAGGATCAGAGAAGCATGCCTATTATCTTAGGTGCTGTGGAACACAGGCAGGATAGTGCTGCTGCAGTTAGTTGTCTTGTTTGTGGGTTTCCTAAAGGCAACTGGTTGGCCACTGTGTGAACAGACTGCTGGACTTGATGGGCCTTGGTCTGATCCAGCAGGGCTTTTCTTATGTTCTTATGTTAACTACTCCAATGCGTAAATGCTAGGCTAAAAATAAAAGCCCACCAACAAGCATATCATAGGTCAATTAGTGAAGAGTAATATATATCCCTAAAGACAGTAATAAACATGCAAACTACGATAGTGTAAAGAACAAAAGAACAAGGTTCAAGGGAACAACTACCCAAAGGCAAAAGCAATGTCCATGAAAGGACACAATAGCAACCTTAATGTCCTTATGTTGGCACAATGACAGACACAAGAGGGTAGGACCGGCTTCTCAATCCCTTGCTTCTGAGGAGTGAAGTTGACACACGTCGTATCTGCGTGTCCTGATGATGGGTAAATTCTCATGCAGGATGTTGAGCACTTTATGCCACAAGCTATTTTAACAGGGATACTTCTAGTAATCTCTCTGACAGTCTCTGACCGGATTGTATACTATCTCCAGGTGGTGTCTGGAGATCTCCCTGAATTACAGCTGGTCTCCAGCTGACAAACATCAGTTCCCCTGGAGAAAATGGCTGCTATGGAAGTTGGTCTCTATGGCATTTAGAGTTGCCAGCTCCAGGTTAGGAAATAACTGAAGATTTTGGGAGGAGGAAGAATAAGAAGAGCTGGTTTTTATATGTCGACTTTCCCTACCACTTAAGGAAGAATCAAACTGGCTTACAATCACCTTCCCCTCCCCACAACAGGTACCCTGTGAGGTAGGTGGGGCTGAGAGAGCTCTAAGAGAACTGTGACTAGCCCAAGGTCACCCAGCTGGATTCATGTGTAGGAGTGGGGGAAACAACCCGGTTCACCAGATTAGCCTCTGCCGCTCATGTGGAGGAGTGGGGAATCAAACCTGGTTCTCCAGATCAGAGTCCACTGCTCCAAACCACTGCTCTTAACCACTACACCATGCTGGGAGGCGAAGCCTGAGGAGGGAAGGGTTTGAGGAGAGGAGGGACTTCAGTGGGGTATAATGCCATGGAGTCTACCTTCCAAAGCCATCATTTTCTCCAGGGAAACTGATCTCTGTCACCTGGAGATCAGTTGTAATAGCGGGAGATCTCCAGCCACCACCTGGAGGTTGGCAACCCTAATGGCATTGTTCTCTGCCAAAACAGTTATACAAAGTGAGATGAAAGGACAAAAGTGTGTATGTTCATAGAAGATGAAGCAACTGCAGTGAATGCTTAATTTTAAGTATGCTTTTAAGCTCCTTGGATTGTGCCAGAAATGCACAAAGTTATGTGCTGTGCTAAATCACTATTGCTGGAGAGAGGCACCATAAAGTAGCCAGGTCTGAGGTCTATTGAAAGGTGCCATTTGCATAAATCCTGCAGACCCTTTGGGGATGAAGGAAGAACCAGCATCCTGAGCCAGGGAAAGCCAGTAGTTTGGAGTAGTGGACTCTGATCTGGAAAACCAGGTTTGATTGTTGTTATTCACATCTGCGACTTACAACTTGCCTCCTCTCACCCAAACCCTTTCCAGCTACCTGGATTCAAACCTATGGGCAAGCAAGTCCGGAGCATCTTGCAAATGTGCCCAGCCCAATTCAGAATCTGGGTCGGCCGCTCAAAACCCATTAGGGCAGAAAACTTCACCTATAGTTCAGTCCAATTAATGCAGATGCCTCATGGAAAAAAAGCTCTGATGCAATTGGACCATGTTACCTAGGCCTAAGGACTGCAGACCGCACCAAGTCCCTCCCTTCACTGCATCTATTCATCATCTCTATTTCTTTTCGACTGCTTCCAAATGAAACCCCCTTTCCTTTAAGTTGCATTGATCTATCGGGCGTCTCAAGACCTCTCTGAGGTTCACAGCTGCAGCCATTTTTATTTTCTCCCCAACATTTTATGTGTGTGTGTGTGTGTGTGTTTGATTTATGGCGAAGTGTTGGGAACCCAATGCTCCAGTTCCTGGAAGAGCTGCCGTGGCTGGGAAGCCCTGCCGTTGGCAGAGGCACAAGGCAATTAACCCCTGCGTGCACAAAATCAGGCATTAAAAAATTGACTGCATTCAGATCCAGTGGGCAGCTTCTTTCTCTTGGCAAGGAAGAGAGAGCTAAGCTATTTTGCGCTCTATTCCCTTACTGTTGTTATCTGAGATGTTTTTTGGGGGTAGAATGAGCTACCATCTTCATGAACCCCCCCCCCCAAAGGAAATTTGGAGTCAGAGATGGGAAAAAAACATTTCTCAACAGCTAGAGAGAAGACATTCTGGCTTTATACTCTATCTATCTATCTATCTATCTATCTATCTATCTATCTATCTATCTATCTATCTATCTATCTATCTGTTATGTATGCGTAGGTCATACACATGGCCAGAGACAGAGTTCCAATATCAACCGTGTTATTCAACTAACAGGGAAGTGGGAGAGGGGAAAAAGCCGGCTAACTGCAAAACGACCCAACTTATATACAATTCCCAGCCATCCGGAGCCACACCCCCAAGTCCATGGTTGGATGGCCCAAAGTCCACAGACCAATAGGAACAACGGACAACGGAGCCTGGAGCAGGGCCTCAAGCTAAACCCAGCTCAGCCCAGCCAAGTTCAACCGTTCAGCAGTTCAATAGTTTGCATCGACCTTGCACCAACTAAATACATTACACTATCTATCTTAAATATTAAAAAGACCCTATATACTGGCAGGAAAGAATCCAGTATATAGGGTTGCCAGGCCCAGTCTAGCAATCAGCAGGAGACTGGGAAGGGGAGGACAGTGACAGTGTATTATCACTCCCAGGACAACCTGAAAGTGATGTCACACCTCTCAAGGAATTGCCAGAAACTCCATGGCAAAATCTGGCAACCCTACCAGTGTATAGACCCTGGCATAGGTCTTCAGAGCTGGTGTCATGAGCATTAAGAACAGGAATCGGGGTGGGGTGGGGGTCTGCCATCAAAGTCATTTGAGTAGGGTAGTGTGTCATATTACAATCTAAGTAGGGCTGTCGATTTGGTTCCATCTGACAAGAAAAACAGCCAAATTTCCCCTGATTCGGCGGTTTCTACTTCGGATAGAACCGAAGTCAAAAAAGGCGGGAAAATGACGAACCAAACTAGTGAGTTTGGGAAGACGCCCGATAAATTCGTACAAGTTCAGTGCCCCCAAAGCAGCATTCTCCCGCGGCCAATTGGTGGCCAAGCTGGGTCTTCTACTGGCCAATCAGTCGTGGATGAGTGCATGATCCCGGCCGCTGTGCAGCCCGGGGAGAGAGAGACTGGGAGTGTCTGTTTGTGTGTGAGAGAGATCCCCGTGGGTGTGTGGGGGGGTGCGTGTGCACATTCGTGGTTTTCCACGGCTCCAGGGGGGCATTTTTGGAGGTAGAGGTCCCAAACTTTCAGTGTAGCTTGAGGGGACCCTTCTTGCGAGAACCCCCAAGGTTTGTAAAGATTGGGTCAGGAGGTCCCGAGATATGGGGCCCGGAAGGGGTCCTCCCCCCCCCAAATCGCCCATTGGAATAAAGCCAGTAAAAACACATTGACGGCTTTCCATGGCTCTGGGGGGGGGGAATTTTAGAGGAAGAGGTCCCAAACTTTCAGTGTAGCTTGAGGGGACCCTTCTTGCAAGAACCCCAAAGTTTTGTAAAGATTGGGTCAGGGGGTCCCGAGATATGAGGTCTGGAAGGCGTCCCCCCAAAGAAATTGCCCATTGGAATAAAGCAATTAAAAACACACATTTTTGGAGGTAGAGGTCCCAACCACCCATTGGAATGAATGGGGAACAGGCGATCCTTAATGTGCATCTAGAGAGCAGCAAATCCAAGGCAAAACCTCCAGTGCATAAATGGCCAGAGAGAGTCTGTGTGTGTGAGTCTGCTAGAATCGTATTGGATTACTCCTGAGTCTTGACTCCCAGTCCCTGCTCCTGATGGAAGAGAAGAAGACATCCACAGTCAGACCCATTTTGGGGCTTCTCTCTATAACTTTTTTCCTGTGTGTGTGGGAGATTCTGTGTGTGTGTGTGTGTGAGGGGGAAGCCAAAGGGGGGTGGGTTTACCTGTTCTACTGGGTGGTGGGCTTGATTGCCTCTGTTTGGGACTGTGCTTTCTGCTTTTTTCACCGGTTGCCAACTTTGTCTGGACTTAACTGTGGGTTAACAGAGTCTCTGGCTGGCTCCTATTGTTTCCAATGGGCTGTGCAGCCACTCCTGTTGTTTATAATGGGCTAGCCTGTCATTCGTTTTAGTACATCCCATGTCAGTGAGTCTCTCACTCTCTCTGTCTCCTTCATTTGGAATTTGCGTCTTCTGGTTTTGGGGGGGGGGCGGTTCTGCTGGGGGGGGGGCTTGATTGCCTCGGTGGAGTGTGATTTGGGGGGGTTACCTGTCTTGGGGGGGGCTTGATCTCTTTGTGAGTGTGATTGTTGCTGTGGAAGATTTGAATCAAGCAGCATGAAATTATCAATACTGAAGATACGCAATATGTGCAGGTCGCACTTATTCAAGTAGCGTTATAAGATGCACTTTGGCTGTGTTGAAATGAAAAGATATGTATGTTACCCATGATACTTACGCTGTTTACTTACGCTTTGAGGGGGATGCACTTTGGGTGTAGTTACATCGGCTCTTAGAAGCCACGGACAGGCTTCTACTGTGTGTGTGTGGAGGGGGGAGCTAAAGGGGGGTGACCTATCCTGGGGGGGGGCTTGATCTCTTTGCGAGTGTAATTGTTGCTGTTTTAACTGGTTGCCACCTTCGCCTGGAGGTCAGTGTGGGTCAGTGGTGAGTCTCTCTCTGGCTGCCCCAGAAACAATGGGAGGTTTTGCCTTGGATTTGCCGCTCTCTAGATGCACATTACGGATCGCCTGCTCCCATTCCTTCCAATGGGCAGATGGGAGGGGACCGCATATCTCGGGACCCCCTGACCCAATCTTCACAAAACTTGGGCATTCTTGCAAGGGTCCCCTCTAGCTACACTGAAAGTTTGGAACCTCTACCTCCAAAAATGCGCCCCCCCCCCCCGGAGCTGTGGAAAGCCATGAATGTATTTTTAATGGCTTTATTCCAATGGGTGATTTTGGGAGGGGACCCCTTCCGGGCCCCATATCTCGAGACCCCCTGACCAAATCTTTACAAAACTTGGGGGTTCTTGCAAGAAGGGTCCCCTCAAGCTACACTGAAAGTTTGGAACCTCTACCTCCAAACATGCCCCCCCGGAGCCGTGGAAAGGCGCAAATGTGTTTTTAATGGCTTTAATTGGCCAAATTTATTCGGGAACTCCGAATTGCATGCCGAATTCCACAGATCCGAATCAGGGGAGTTCGGACTTTGGCATTTCCCGAATAAAAATGGGCCAAATTTTGCCAGATCCGAATTTTACCGATTTTTTTTTAACAGCCCTAAATCTAAGTTCAAACCTGTTATAGAAATCAAGAAAGCATGTTTATAAAGACATTAAGACTAGCGTGTGGAATTCGAGGCAGTTGCATGGCTGTTTCCCTTGCGGTCACTCCAACAATGACTTTTGGTCTGTCTCCTCGCTCTCGCTATGCATTTCTCCATGTTTTATCTCAAATTTAAAAATGTGGGCAAAACACAGGGAAATGCAGGGGGAGAGTGAGACAACCTCTGAAATGGCATGCAGAATCAAAACAAAAACCCAAAGTCATCAAAGGGGTGACCACGAGGGAAGCAGCCATGCATAAAAGGCCTTCATTGTAGATACTACACTGCATTTTCTGCATTGTTCTCTAATTTTGTTACCCAGATTTATTACACTGTCGATTGCATGTTCCACTGTATTGTTCTACACCCTTGTAATCCCTGCTTTAGTGTCTGTATTATACTGTGTTTTTAGGGCAATGTTCTCTAATTTTATGGGCTGCATGTATTATCCTATTCTTACCGCATTGTTTTTACTTGGAATCAATCCACCTTGACTCTCAGTGAGAAAGATGGACTATACATAAAATAAAGAGAGAGCGATGTGGTCAAGCTCTTTTGGATTCAGTTCGGGGTGCTTCTGAAAACCTCATCCAAATTTCTCCCTTGATTTTGGGGGGGGGGGGCAAATTACCAGGTCTTATTTATGAAAGTCGAACCGACACACGCAGAATTCTCCATTATTTCATTTTTAAACATTTCTCTTTGTTCAGAGAACTGTGATTACGTGAACAGGCTCCTTTGCATCTCCCCCCCCCCTTTCTCAAGGTGCTTAATAATGTTTGATAAACAATGCAAAGGTGCACTTGAGGTCGCTGAATGTATGCATGGTTGTTTCAGGTTTCTCTCTCTGGGGTATTTTATTAATGTGGCATTAGTACAACACACACCAAAAGAACCCTGACACATATATAGGGTTGCCAGGTCCCCCCTCTCCTCTGGCGGGAGGCTATTCTGCTGATATTGGGAATGTGTGTGTGCGCACCGATGCACGCACGTCACTTCCAGTTTAGAACTTTACCACTAACAGTTTGAGTGATATAAGGCCCCTCGCGAGGCAGCACTTCCGGTTCTAAACAGGAAGGGACGTGCACGCGGTATGTACGCACGCGCATGTTTGCCGCCGACCCTCAGGTGGTGGGCAGGCAGAGGGGTAAATTGCCAGGGGTTTGCCAGCCACCAGCGGGCATCTGGCAACTCTACACATATAATTGCATCACGTCCTGGATCGACATGTGGTTGTATGTTGACACTCCACTGAGCTCTAGCAACAGTCGCAATTGGATTGTCTTGTTCCCACAAGAAATCCAGTTGCAAAGGATTTTTATGACATAACTAGAGGGCAATATTCAACCATGGGTTGATGCCACCGAGATCACTTTGTGCAAGGCTCACAGGCACATATATAACATCAAGTAGAGAAAAAATATAGGAAATTGAAACTTGGGGCAACTGGGAATGCTTCTATTTAACTTCAGAAATTCTTCTAGTTCAACTTGAATTAAGGAACAGAGAGTGAAATTCTGAAAATAGAGAACATCATGGGAGAAATGTGCTCACATCCTTTTTTTCTGGTACATTTTCATCCCACCACAGAGGTTCCCGCAATTCCTAGATTTACCCATGCTACATCTGGGTTTTTTACCAGACATCAAGCGATGTCGCAGCTGGCGTCATCTCTCCCCCCCCCCCCATATCCTTGCCCATAACTTCTTGCCAGTTGCCAGGCACTGTCTGACAACCCTATTCCCACAACAAATTTACCTGTAATCGCCCCATCTGTGACCCTGGAGTGGACATGTTCATGGAGGATAGGCCTATCCATGGCTAGTAGTCAAAATGGATATTAATCATGATGCACACCTATTCTCTCCAGGATCAGAGGCACGTGCCTATTATATTAGGTGCTGTGGAACACAGGCAAGATAGTGCTGCTGCAGTCGTGTTGTTTGTGGGCTTCCTAGAGGCACCCGGTTGGCCACTGTGTGAACAGACTGCTGGACTTGATGGGCCTTGGTCTGATCCAGCATGCCTTTTCTTATGTTCTAAAGCTATTTTAGTCTCAGATATTTTAAGTCCCACCAGTTGTTCTCGCACGCACCGGCCCCAGATTTTTCACTTTAATGGGAGTGGAGGTCAAGATTCTCTAATGCCAGCTTGTCTCCGCGGGTTCCCCTAAAACAGTGTTCCCTCCTCTTGCCTTGCCAGCACCATCTCAGAGAAGCTGAAGACATCAATGAATTTCTTCAAGCGAGCCAGAAAGAGCAATCAATCAGCCCCAGCCATGGCTAACGAGACAGGTTGCTCGGCTGCAATTAAGGCCTTCTCCTGCATGCGTTTGCTTGCAGAAGGGTCTGCCGGTTAAAATTCTGGCTGGGGAGATGACATGAGTTGAATGGCAGTAAGTAGGGAGGGAAGGAGGGAAGGAGGAATGCAAGTTGGGGGTGGGGGAGAGAAGAGAGAAGAGATAAGGGAGGAGCAAAGCAAAAGGCGGGAGAGAAAGGAAGAGAAGACAGGCAAGATCGATGCGGGCTGGTTGAGACTTAGGGCAGGCTCCATGCAACCACCTCAGGGACTGGCAAATTCGGTACAGGCTCACACAGAGGCACAGATGGAGTGAATGGGCATATCCTAGTCATGCATCTGTATGCAGAAACCTCAATTCCTGTGCTAGAAGCAGTTAAGAACATAAGAAAGGCCATGGTCCATCAAGTCCCACAATCTGTCCACACAGTGGCCAACCAGGTGCCTCTAGGAATCCCACACACAAGATGACTGCAGCAGCATTGTGTTCCACAGCAGCTCATATAATAGGCATGCTCCTCTGATCCTGGAGAGAATAGGTATGCATCATGACTAGTATCCATTTTGACTAGTATCCATGAATAGCCCTCTCCTCCATGAACATGTCCACTCCCCTCTTCAAGTCTTCCAAGTTGGCTGCCATCACCACATCCTGGGGCAGGGAGTTCCACAATTTAACTATGTGTTGTGTGAAGAAATACTTCCTTTTATAAGTTTTGAATCTCTCACCCTCCAGCTTCAGCAGATGACCCCACGTTCTAGTATTATGAGAGAGGGAGAAAACTTCTCCCTGTCCACTCTCTCCATACCATACATAATTGTATAGACCTCAATCTTGTCTCCCCTTAACCGCCTTCTTTTCAAACTAAACAGCCCTAAGTGTTTTAATCGCTCCTCGCTCTAGTTCCCTGATCATTTTGGTTGCTCTTTTCTGCACCTCCTCAAGTTCAGCATCCCCTCCTCCATCTTATCAAGGTCTGAACCTGAGCATCTTCCAGACGTAGCACTTGAAAGTTTAATACTAGCTCACTGTGGGATGTCAGGGAATATTTATTTATTTATATCATTTATACCCCTCCAATTAGGACTCAGACTGGCTTACACCATCCTTCCCTTCTCCATTTTATTCCTACTACAACCCTGTGAGATAGGTCAGGCTGAGATTGACTCAAAGTCACCCAGTAAGCATCTATAGCTTCAAACCTGGGCTGCCCAGATCCTACTTTGACACTCTAACCACTACACCATGCTGGAACTCATATGGAAGAATAACGTTACCCACCCCAAGCACTTAGGATGGGGGCAGACTGTATATCCAGTTCATTAAATGAAGAATTATAAGTGCTGCTCAAAAGCACCTGAGCCTTTGCAAGTGCGCTACTCAGCAGTTCACACACAATCTAAGATAGGTTTGTCAACCTTTAGATGGGACTGGGAGATCCCCTGGAATCACCACTGATCTCCAGACTACAGAGGTCAGTTCTGCTGGAGAAAACGGCTGCTTTGGAAGATGATCTCTATGGAATTATACCCTGCTGAGGGTCCTCCTCTCCCCAAATGCGGCCCTCCCCAGCTTCCACTCCCAGATCTCCAGGTATTTCCACACCCGGAGATGGCAATCCTAGTCAATGCAAGGCCGCAGCCCCCATTGCTAAAGAGAATATTAGCTGGGAGAAGCAGATGGAAAGAAATACTAAAGAGAAGGGGAAAAGAAAAAAGAAAAGGAGGGAAGGGAAGGGAGGGAGGAAGAGAGAGGGGGGAAGGAAGGAAAGAAAGAAAGAGAGAGAGAGAGAGAGAGAGAGAGAGAGAGAGAGAAGGGTGAAATAAGAAAAAGAAGGAGGGATGGCCAAGGAGATAAGGAGGAGAGCCAGAAAAAGATAAATCTACCAAAAATAAATTTATCTGCAAAGCTTTATCTTTCAGTTAAAGAGGGGGGATATAACTCTGATTAACGAAAGAGAATTTATCTCCAGCAGTCTGGGCAGCATTTATAGCCAAAAGCAACAGTAAATAAATACCCTCCTGTCAGGCTGGATCAAGCCCGGGGATCATGCCTGCAGCAGGTTAAGTTTTTAGTTCGTTTCTGTACAAAGCATTCCCTTGCCTCCCGGGCTGAGCCCGTCCCTCAACAATCGGGTGCCAGTCATTGTTCGCAAGTTACCCGTCTTCCAGATGACAGATGGTTGCAGCTGAGGCTCTCCTGCCCTGCCCTGCCCTGCCTACCAACATCTTTCAGACCGCTGCAGCGTGACTGGGAGAGAGGGATCCCTTGGATTGAAAGAAGGTTTAAGCAAATGACCAAGAGGGAGCTGGATCCATTTCCCATGTTCCACATGGTAGTTTTTTTTTTTTTTTTTTGGTAAATTTTCATTCTAATAATGTTTAAACAAAGAAAGCCAGGAACCCTAGTAGGGTTGCCATTTCCTTGGTGGAGCAAGGCCGCCTACCCTTCCCCAGTGAGGGAATGTAGAACCCATTTATTTATTTATTTATTTATTCATCCATCCATTCATTCATTCATTCATTCATTCATTCTGGCAATCTTATAACCCCCTCTACCTCAGTGAGCGGGGCTCAGAGCAGCTCACACAAACCTTAAAACATACAGTAAAAACCATAAAAGCACATACGACCTTGAGTTAAAACCAGCCTAATCAGCTGAAATAATAATAATTTCTGAGGGCGCGTAACATTGCATTGTAAGGCCACAGCATGGCCTGCAGGCAGTTGTTTGGCAGCAGCGGGTAAAGTATTAGTTTTAAACTACCCCTGTCACGTGTGGCATGACATCACTTCCGGGGAAAACCCAGCCGTGGCAACACGTTGCTCTAGGAATTGTCAGAAACTCAATGGTTTTGCCAGCATTCCCAGTGATTCCTACAGCAACACGATATCTATTCCAGTTTTCCATATAGTCATGGTGCATGTGACCCCAGGGAGTCCCCCTCCCCGTGTTCCCCTCCAAGCTCCCACAGGTTGCCAAGTGCCCTAACTATTATCGTTCGAAGTGCATTTCTCCCCAAGGGCTTTAATACGGGACAGTCAGCTAAGAGGAAGAAGAGGTCACAGTTCACTTCCTCTGGTCTTCAAACTCTGCTTTCATATATATATGTGTGTGTGTGTGTGTGTGTGTGTGTGTGTGTGTGTGTGTGTGTGTGTATACACACACATATATACACACACACACATATATATATACATATACACACACACATATATATATATACACACATATATATACATACATACAGAGAGAGAGAGAGAGAGAGAGAGAGAGAGAGTCACACTTCTCTATGCCAGTTCTGCAAGGGAGAATGTCCCTATTCCCTAGGCAATTTATCTTTCTGCCAATTTGTCTGGCATCTGGCAGGGAGAATTCCCTATGTGAGGGGTATAGCTCTTGAGAATTACATCCCCAAATGGATGATTGTAAAGGTGTTATACCCAGAAATTTCCCCCCTCTGAAACCAAGGGCAATGAACATTGAACCAACTAATACTTATAGCTTTAATACCAGTATTAAAGAAACCGAATTATGGTTTTTTTTAAATGGCGAAAGTACCAAAAAAACATTTTTTAACACACGTCTATTGTCCTTAGAATAATGGTTAATTCCCTCCTGCTATCTCCTAATGGAATGTTCTTCTTTTCAAAATTATCGTCTGTCTTTGGAAGGCCTTACTTAAAGAACAACAAA
The DNA here is from genome assembly GCF_029931775.1 of Euleptes europaea. NCBI lineage: Eukaryota > Metazoa > Chordata > Lepidosauria > Squamata > Sphaerodactylidae > Euleptes > Euleptes europaea. The sequence goes on along the minus strand of NC_079325.1, from coordinate 10,134,928 downwards.
AAGATGTCAGGACAGTAGATCTCAATTCTCTCAGAGATTGCCCATTAAATGCATGTAGTAAAGTACAGGGCGCTCTTCAATTGATGATACCACGAGAAGACAGGGTGTTATTTATGTCTAGGATTCTGCAGCCTTCACTGGTGACATCTCTAGTATTATTATTTTTTTAAAGGCACTGACACAAAGATTATATCCTTTAGGGTCTCTGCAGCTGGCATCACAGTATACCTTTGGACCAAAAGCACACCCTGGGACAAAGCTAAGAATGTTTTGCTTAGCCGTTCAACAGAAGATACAGGGAAAGGTACCGTACTCCCATTCTGAGCTGACTGAGTTGGCCTCCACATAGCATTGTTTCCAACTGCATTATGCAGTTTGGTACTGAAGAGAACATCCCAAGCCACTAGGGATGCTGTGAATTTACAAGGTGTACCTGTTCGGCAGGCGAACACACCTTGCCAATGTGGTACGGTGGTTAAGAGAGGTGGTTTGGCTACTTTGGAGCGGTGGACTCTAATCTGGAGAACCGGGTTTGATTCCTCCCTCCTCCACATGAGCAGCAGACACTAATCTGGTGAACTGGATTTGTCTCCCCACTCCTACACATGAAGACAGCTGGGGAACCTTGGGCTAGTCACACTCTCTCAGCCCCACCTACCTCACAGGGTGTCTGTTATGGGGAGGGGAAGGGAAGGTGATTGTAAGCCGGTTTGATTATTCCTTAAGTGGTAGAGAAAGCTGGCATATAAAAACCAACTCTTCTTCTGAGAGAGTTCTGAGAGAAATGTGGCTGGCCCACAGTCACCCAGCAGGTTACATGTGGAGGAGTGGGGAATCGAACCCGGCTCTCCAGATTAGAGTCTGCCCTCTTCACCACAACACCTTGCTGTCTCCTAAGCAGAGTTACAGCCTTCTTAAGGCACTACAGCCAACTGTCTTGAAGGGGGTTAACTCTGCGTACCACTGTACTGCAGCTCTTGTCAAAAACTCTTCCACCTTTGCTTCAGCTGCACAAAGGCCAGGCCCAGCCTGCCATGGGATGGGAGGTTAAAGAGACACAGAGTAGAATAGTGGAAAGGGGTTACATAAGAACATAAGAAAAGCCCTGCTGGATCAGACCAAGGCCCATCAAGTCCAGCAGTCTGTTCACACAGTGGCCAACCAGGTGCCTCTAGGAAGCCCACAAACAGGACGACTGCAGCAGCATTGTCCCGCCTGTGTTCCAAAGCACCTAATATAATAGGCATGCTCCTATGATCCTGGAGAGGACAGGTATGCATCATGACTAGTATCCACTTTGACTAATAGCCATGGATAGCCCTATCCTCCATGAACATGTCCACTCCCTTCTTAAAGCCTTCCATCACCACATCCTGGGACAGGGAGTTCCACACTTTAACTATGCATTGTGTGAAGAAATACTTCTTTTTATCTGTTTTGAATCTCTCATCCTCCAGCTTCAGCAGATGATCCCGCGTTCTAGCATTATGAGAGAGGGAGAAAAGTTTCTCCCTGTCCACTCTCTCCATGCCATGCATAATTTTACAGACCTCTATCATGTCTCCCCTTAACCGCCTTTTTCTAAGCTAAACAGCCCTAAGCATTTTAACTGCTCCTCATAGGGTGGTTGCTCCAGTCCCCTGATAATTTTAGTTGCTCTTTTCTGCACCTTCTGAAGCTCTGAAATATCCTTTTTTAGGAGTGGTGACCAGAACTGTACACGGTATTCCAAGTGTGGTCTCACCATAGAGGGTTTCCTGGGGGGAGATCCTTAGCCTTTCAGAATTCAAGATGGCATGGCCGGGAGAGGACGCTTATCTCCAGTGTCCAGTTTGGCGAGGGAGGAAAAGACACAGCACTTCCCTAACAGGAGAATCAATAATTCCTGACAAGGGCCTCCTTCCTCTATATCTGAAACTCTGCCTTCCCCTTTGGGGGGGGGATGTCTCATCGAGCAGACAATGAAGGGCATGTTAGAGGGCACACATATTGTCTTTCCTTCCTCGACCTCACAAGTATCCCAGCGACTTCATGAAGTTATTTTCTTCTTTCAAATCCATTCCAAACTCTTACTTCGGGAGCACCCAGCGTGAATCTTTTAAAAAATGGTGCCAGTCAGAGTTTGCTCCAGGAGCATTGTTACTCAAGAGTTTCACCTTGCAAATAAATAGGTTTGAACTGCAGCCAGGAGCAATGGGATCGTTCAAAGGCATTATCTGGAATCCGTCAGTAGAAAGCACCTTAAGTCGCCATTAATCATCTCTCCACTTACAGTATTTCTTAATGGCTTTTTATGCTCTCTCTTTTCAATGCCAACAAAGAGCGTGATCTTTCCCCGCTTATTCTGTTGAACAGAAATCAATATCTAATAACAAAGTGTCGAAGGGGGGGATTTTCCGGAGAAACTAAGACCCCAGTCTTTTCCTCTCTCCCTTCGGGTTGGAGCAGGAGATCATGATTTTGAGGGGATTTTATCTTAGTAAGACCAAATAATAACTGGATCCAAGTGCCAACCGAGGGTCTCTGGACACAGAGGTTACATTCAGCACTTATCACAACCTGCCCATTAGGAATTTGCTTGTAAAACCTTCTAAGACAGTGGCTCTCAATGATGCCCCGAGGACAGTGAACGCCACAAGACAATAATGTGTGAGAAGTCTGTGTACCTTGCGTGTGAATTTTAAGTAAAGGGTATTGGTGCAAAGAATGCCTGCGCTGAACTGTTTCATATGAGGTGGACGCCCATTGGGTAGGTCTCTCATCTTGAGAAATTCTCAGGGTGGGGCGCACATCTCCTGACAATTCTCTGGATCTTCCTAGGGGAAAAAAACTGCACGAGGGGATAGCAGGACCACTATTATGAGAAATTTTGTTCATCTTTTCAGGATGCAGCGCCAAAAAAGGCTAATGCAATCTTGGGGTGCATCAACAGAGGCATAACATCCAAATCACAAGATGTCATAGTTCCCCCATACACTGCATTGGTCAGGCCGCACCTGGAGTATTGTGTGCAGTTCTGGAAGCCTCAATTAAAAAAAACGATGTGGACCGAATCGAGAAAAGAGCGACGAGGATGATCAGGGACCTGGAGACCGAGCCCTATGAGGAAAGGCTGAGAGAGTTGGGAATGTTTAGTCTGGAGAAGAGGAGGTTGAGGGGACGGGGACGGGACATGATTGTTCTCTTTAAGTATTTGAAGGGCTGTCACTTAGAGGAGGGCAGGGAGCTGTTCCTGCGGGCATCAGAGGATAGGACTTGCAATAATGGGTTTAAATTGCAGGAGGAAAGGTACCGGCTGGATATTAGGGAAAAATTTTTTACAGTACGAGTTGTTCAACAGTAAACTCAGCTACCTAGGGAGGAGATGAGTTCCCCCTCACTGGCAGTCTTTAAGCAGAGGGTGGACAAATACTTGTCAGGGATGCTCTAGGCTGATCCTGCATTGAGCAGGGGGTTGGACTAGATGACCTGTATGACCCCTTCCAACTCTATGATTCTATTCTATGACTCCGTTTGGGTTCCTTGAAATTCCTTGCTTCTGAGTCGCAATTGGATTCATTTCCAAACGAATGAAACAAACAAGCAAACAAACAAAGCCCTATTTTGTCCCATTGGTTAAAGTCACGGAAATGAATGGGAATAATGACAAATGAACAAATGCTGCTTGTTTGCCCTGTGTTTTGTTTCACATCACCATGAGCGCTGCCTTTAGTTGTCGATGAATTGGGAGCCTTTCTCTTGAGACCCGGCAGAAGGGAAAGTCACTTGGATGGAGAGCACCATTTAATTTCATCTAAATTGGACGAAAAAGAAAGAAGCTGCGTCCAGAAATGCTTCCCACCGAAACCAATGGAAACAAAAGGCTAGATACTACCAGCTTTTCAGCTGATCAAAGAAGGACAGGACCTTTTTCTTTCACTATAGAAAAGGGTACAGTGGGGATTGTGGGACCTGAATGGATGGCGGCTGCAGAAAGGGTGGGAAATCAGGAGGGAGAAAGCAGAAAAGCTGGTGGGTTCATGCCTGAAACCTACACGTAGTAAAGAAAACAAACACCTGTAACAACAGAATGAAAAGAAAAGAAGCCTTTGAAATTAAAAAAAAAATGCAAAAACAAAATACCAACCCTCTGCACATTGACTACCTGTGAAGAGACCCTGAAATTCACTGTTGTGCTTTGGGCAAAAAACTCTAAGTCTGCTACACATTTTGAGCACCGCAGGTTAAAAGAGCCCTTCCCCGCCCAGCTCATGAGACGTCCCTTCCTGCTTTCACGTCTGTGCTTTTCCTTTGTTCTCAAGCAGCATCCCGCGCATGGAGCAGGTGCCCGAGCAAAAGAGGAGGAGAGGTTTGTGAGCTACACCGCCAAGGTGTTTATTAGTTTCTTTGCCTTGTGAAACTGCAAATCTTCAGTCTTGTTTTTTTTTAAAACACACACAATCAATGCCAATAACTGTTGCACAAACGTGGCTCAAAAAGCACCGGCTTTAAGGAGGGTGGCGAAGCAACACCCAAAGGGGAACAAGTAATGAACGAAATGGAAGGCCTGGAGACAGTGTCCCCCAAGGGGCATTCCAGCGTCTATTGTGATGATACTTTCCCCTTGAGGACAGAGATAGAGGTCTACCCATTGGTACAAAATAGGAAAGACAAAAGGGGGGGTGAGAGATAATATACTGTATTTGAAGAATCATCAGTAAAAAGATGGGACCTACGATAACCCTCAATTCTACAAATAGCAGTGAGACAGACAACCAGTAAGCCTTCTTGGTAAACACAGCAGATGCCTCTGTGACATCAGCAGCCAGCAGACCAATCCTCAACCTCTGCTCATACCTACTGAACATGTTCAGAAATTCTGAGCTTTAACTGGCGACCGGAGGTAAGGGTATAGATAGGGTTGCCAACCTCCAGGTACTAGCTGTAGATCTCCTGCTATTTCAACTGATCTCCAGCCGACAGAGATCAGTTCAGCGGGAGAAAATGTCTGCTTTGGCAATTGGACTCTATGGCATTGAAGTCCCTCCCCTCCCCAAGCCCCTCCCTCCTCAGGCTCCGTCCCAAAAAACCTCCCACCGGTGGCGAAGAGGGACCTGGAAACCGTAGGTATACAGTAGAAGAGGCAGCTCACAGATGAGGTCTATTTGTAAGGTGGTGTAGGAAAAGGACAACGGAACAACTAAAAGCTGGAAATAATTCTCTGGGCAAGATATTCACCAACTAGTTTGGTTTGTTGATTAGGATCCTATCTTTACTCCAAGAAGCTTGAGGTGACATGCACTGTCTGTACAATCACAACAACCCGATGAAATAGGCTGAGAGAGGGGAAGAACAAATGGGCGAAGAAGAAGAGTTGGTTTTTATATGCCGACTTTCTCTACCACTTAAGGAAGAATCAAACCGGCTTACAATCGCCTTCCCTTCCCCTCCCCACAACAGACACCCTGTGAGGTAGGTGGGGCTGAGAGAGCTCTAAGAGAACTGTGACTAGCCCAAGGTCACCAAGCTGGCTTCCATGTGTAGGAGTGGGGAAACAAATCCAGTTCACCAAATTAGCCTCCACCGCTCATGTGGAGGAGTGGGGAATCGAACCCGGTTCTCCAGCTCAGACTCCCATCGCTCAAAACCACCACTCTTAACCACTACACCAAGCTAACTCGCCTATATAAGGACAAAGCCCTGCCGGAAAAAAAACTCCCAGAATTTCCCTGTTCTTCCTTTTATTGTTTAGATGGCAAATTCGGTTCTCATCTCTTTGTCGTTGGGGCGGGGGGAAGGGAGTAAACTCTCACTCCAGACAGATTTTATTGGCTAAGCGCTATCCTGGGCTCCTGCCACTTCCGCACTGAAAAGATATCAATGAAAAGAAGGCAATTCAGGGGAGAGAAATGAAGCTAGTTATGGGATTGGAACGGGAGGCTATAAAACTAGAGCTGGTCCTCCAGGAGTGCCGCGAGCCAATCAGCGCATTCAGTGGACGGCGGCTGCCTTGGCCCCCCATGCTGGCATCTCCATGGTACCCCAGTGTGCCACATCAGAACATAATTACACATAGAAGATTGAAATGGCTTCCGGTACTTCCTGTACCAAAGCTTCTCTTTGGGAAATAAGTCAGCTAAACAGCTTACAGATGCTCCTGGCACTTAGCGACACTTAGCAACCTGCAGCCTATCAGGGAAACCCTGGATTTTGTTCCTTCCAGAACGTAAATTCCTCTCTCAGCTGTTCGTAGGTAAACGGAGGGATGCTTTTCGGGCGGGGGAGACCCACGGTTGTAATTCACTATCATGCGACCAAGGGCCGTAATACAGCATATATCCACAAAACACTTAATATAATAATTAAAAAAATGATAATTTAACCTCGTAACTTCTTCCCGGTTGCCAAGTAGTTGGCCCTAAACCGAATTTTCAAGGCAAACCTGGGAGTTCCTGCTCAGGGAAAACATCTGAGGAATTTGAAAGAGAAGTAAAAAGATAATTTTGGGTAAAATGAATGAAATTTCTCAAAACGTTTCTAGAAAGCACACAGGTCCAAGCTTCGGCAAATTTCCCCCAAAAAAGTGAATTCTCTCCTACTGTTACCCAAAAATTCTGTCCACATGACATATCTATTAATTTTTACACCACCTCTTCTCCAAGAAAAGATGTTTCAATACATTTATTTTACCCTCACAACAACCCTGCGAGGTAGTAATTCCACAAGGATAGCCATGCTAGTCCATTGGAGCAAAAACACACAGGAACTGTGTGGCAGCTACGGCTCCCACCGATCCTTCCCGATGCCCCGCTGCTGCCTCAATGAAAGCAGCAGGAGAAAACGGGGCGGGGACAATGGCATCGCGTGACATGACCTTCAGCCAAGAAAGAGGGATGTCGCCGTGTCAGGGTGACTCTCTAGGAATCCAACAAATCTCTATGGTAAACCACATTGGGGACCCTGGGTGTATATCGTCCTGGCCGGGCTGAGAGTTTGAAACAGGATGGAAACATCTGTGAGCTCATCTGTTCCTCGGTTCAGTGTGGTCCGATAGTTGCTGTTGTTTTGTTTTGCTTTGTTTGAAGCATAGGGTAGAAAATGTCATTTCTCTGGAGATGCCACGAAAGGTCATCTGGGCTCTCCCCCTCTCTGGGAACAGCATCTCCCGTTTCAATAATGAAAGCTGTCTGCATTGTGTCCTTTTCGCTTCCCTGGCTTTATTTATTTAATTGATTCCTTTTAACTCCTGGCGTGCCAGCTGATACATTCGCCAGCGGCCATATGGCCACGTTTAGGCTCCGTTTCCCAAGCCGGTGCTGTCGTCCTCTCTTGCGTTGGCCCGGCCACCTCCCAGTGGAAGGAGAGCAGGCCAAGGCAAACATCTCAAATGCCTCCTTTCAAAACCAAAGCACATTTTAATAATTCAGAGCCGCCAGCTCCTCGCAGGGACCCGATAAATTATTCACCCATGGCACTGTAACGTCCACGTGTGCGCGTGCGGACCCAAACACGGGGGGGAAAGCTGCCTTTAACAAGTTTTGTGCAGTGAAATTGTGGTTGAACAGATTTTTTAAAAAGACAACAGGGAAAGGGGAGGAATTGGGTGTGTGTGTGTGTGGGGGGGGTGAATTAGTCTTTAAGAACCTTACAAATCACTCCCTACTTCATTTCTATGGATGAAAGATTGGCAAGGGCTTCATGGAGACTGTGATGGCAGGAAACCACTTGCTGATGAATGCCTCCGTCGCCCAAGCACGGAAGAGGGCGAGAGGGAGAGAGCTGGAAACTCTGCTAATGGTGGGATTTAAAGAGCAAAGGCAGGCTGCTCTCCCCGAGGAAGGGAGGCTTCATCTGGAGGAGGAAGAGAAGGAGGAGGAAGAACAGTTGGTTTTTATACCCCGATTTTTTCTACCTTTAACGAGTAGCTTACAATCACCTTCCTTTCCCCTCCTCACAACAGACACCTTGTGAAGTAGGTGGGGTTGAAAGTTGTGCCGTCAAGTCGCTTCCAACTCATGGTGACCCTATTAGTAGCCTCCAAAATGTCCTATCCTTAACAGCCTTGCTCAGGGCTTGCAAACTGAGGGGTCATTAATTAGGGTCAGTTAAACTCCCCTAAGGAGCCCTGTGGCACAGAGTGGTAAGTTGCAGTACTGCAGTCAAAAGCTCTGCTCATGACCTGAGTTCGATCCCGACAGAAGTCAGTTTCAGGTAGCCGGCTCAAGGTTGACTCAGCCTCCCATCCTTCCGAGGTCGGTGAAATTAGTGCCCAGCTTGCTAGGGGTAAAGTGTAGATGACTGGGGAAGGAAATGACAAAACCACCCATAAACATAGTCTGCTTAGTAAACGTCGGGATGTGACATCACCCTAGGGTTGCCAGGTCCCTCTTTGCCACTGGCGGGAGGTTTTTGGGGAGGAGCCTGAGGAGGGAGGGGTTTGGGGACTTCAATGCCATAGAGTCCAACGGCCAAAGCGGTCATTTCCTACAGGGGAACTGATCTCTATCGGCTGCAGAGAATCTCCAGCTAGTACCTGAAGGTTGGCAACCCTACGTCACCCCATGGGTCAGTAATGACCTGGTGCTTGCACAGGGGACTACCTTTACCTGTAAACTCCCCCAAGCCTCAAGAAAGTGATGCATCAACCCTCAGCTGGTCTACTCAGAAGTAAGCCCCATGTTATTCAGTGGGGCTTACTCCCAGAAAGATATTCTTGGGATGGCAAGCTAAACCTCCGAATGGATCCATCTTGCATTTTATGTAGTTATTGTAAAATCCATTGCATTTATTATGGTATTTTCATCCCTCTGGCTCACAACAGCATATGTTGCTCTCTCCCTTTCTCTGTTTTATCCAAACAACAACCCTGCGAGGCAGGTTAGGTCTAAGAGAGCAAATGCCCCATGACGAGTCCAGTGGCACCTTAAAGACTAACAAAGTGTATTCCAGCATAAACTGAGACAGTCTTTAAGGTGCCGTCTGATTTTGTCGCTACCAACCACCCATCTGGAATTATCCCCACAAAAGTGTCCCCAGGTCACCCAGAGAGCTTCAAAACTAAATGGAGACTCTAGCCTAGAGTCTCTCTACCCACAATCTGGCATCCTAACCACCTCACCATGTCGTCCCTCACTAGTGTGCAGGTATGAACACTGAGGCCCTGTTCACCGCACTGCCTGGCAGTTCACATAGCCGCAACAGTGTAATTTAAACTGTCGATAACAGATTGTAGGATAATTACATTTTTTTCTAGCATATCTTTAACTGAAAGAACAAATACTCATTTGGAGGAGGAGGAGGGGGAGAAAGGAGAAGAATTGGTTTTTATAACAGTTCCTGGAGAGCCAGCATGGTGTAGTGGTTAAGAGTCGTGGTTTGGAGCGGTGGACTCTGATCTGGAGAACCAGGTTTGATTCCCTGCTCCTCCACATGAGCGGTGGACGCTAATCTGGTGAACCAGGCTGGTTTCCCCACTCCTCCACATAAGGCCAGCAGGATGGCCTTGGGCTAGTCACAGCTCTCTCAGAGCTCTCTCAGCCCCACCTACCTCACAGGGTGTCTGTTGTGGGGAGGGGAAGGCAAGGTGATTGTAAGTCGGTTTGATTCTTCCTTAAGCGGCAGAGAAAGCAGGCATATAAAAACCAACTCTTCCTCTTCTTCTTCCTCCTTGCCCTGATTTTCTCTACCTTTAAGGAGTTTCAAAATGGCTTACAATCACCTTCCCTTCTTCTCCCCACAACAGACACCTTGTGAGGTAGGTGTGGCTGAGAGAGTTCAGAGAGAACTGTGACTAGCCCAAGGTCACCCAGCAGGCTTCATGTGGAGGAGTGGCGAAACCATCCCAGTTCAACAGATTAGCCTCCGCCGCGTATGTGGAGGAGTGGGGAATCAAACCTGGTTCTCCAGTCCACCACTCTTAACTACTACACCACGCTGGCTATTGCAAGGACAGGCTATGGCAAAGCAAATGAAAGCAGCATGTGACACATGGAGTCACACCTTCTGCAATGTGTAACTGAGGGCTTGGGCAGCGATCCTTGGCATGAGAATGGGGGAGTCTACAAGCATGTCCCTGTTTTCACTTGTGAACCTTTTGGAAGGCATGCTGGATTCACCCATCTAGAACATTTAGCCGCAAAAAAACCCAGACACACGGCGCTCACAGTGCAGGTCCAAAGCATTGCTGTGCACTGCATGCATTCCAGTATCCAGGCTTCACTGTGCATCATGCTTCCCATTCAAAAGCGAACACTGCAGTCTGCTTATTTGTTTTAATTAAAAACCCTGATATCCTGCTCTTCCGTCCTATACAGGGCCCACGGGATTGCTCACAATCAACATTTGAAACAGTATAAAACCAATCGATAAAGGACTGAAATACGGCAGAATAAAAAAAAAAACATGATCAACCTTGCTGATCTGAATTTTGCGTAATTCACTAACTACAATAAAGGGCTCCATGTTGTGGATAAATTTCTAGTAGCAGTGGCTTCTATGTGAGGATGGAAACAGAGGCTGATATTTGTACGACTGGTTCTGTCCAAGACTGCTGGGTCACTGGATTGTTAAATAAAGAAAGAATAAAGGTTTGCACATTTCATGCACAAATAGCTGAAGAGCAAGGTCTTTTATGCATGGCTGTTTCACTCGCCGCCACTCCTCTGACGACTTTGGGTCTTTGTGTTGATTCTGCATGCCTTTTCCAACCCCACTCTCCCCCTGCATTTCTCCGTGTTTTGCCCGCGTTTTCAGAGGCTTGTTTTATTCCAAATCTGAAAATGCGTGGGAAATGCAGGGGGAGCATGAGGTGATCTCTTACAGTCAAAAACAGCATGCATAATCAACACGAAGACCCAAAGTCCTTGGAGGGGTGACAGCGAGTGAAACAGCCATGCGTAAAAGATCTAAAACTGCTCATATATCTAATCATCCCCTGCAAATCCAAAGCTGCGGCCCATTCAGGACACAGATCCCAAACCGTGAATGCACAGTTTCTATAACAGGAGTGAAATATCATGGTCATTTGTAATATCCTGTTTTTTTTTTTTTAAAGAGACCAGAGGTGAAATCAATCGGCACCACGCGACCTTCTCTGTGTGACCCACAGCAGCATGCACGCAGCCTGAACATACTAGCCGGGACGCTTTGCTGTGGCTTGGGCACGCGAGAGACCTGACCTTTCTAAATGCTCTGGATGTTTGTTTCTTATAATCCTTTTGTGGGGATGAACTTTGCGGTCTCACCAGCGGCGTGAGGACATGGGAGTTAATGAGTACGAGAGAAAGAAACCCACAGAATTGCAGCTCTCCTTTGTGGCAGCAAATGTACTCGGGGAAGAAATGGAAAGAAATTGAGACAATGAAAGCTACAAACTGCTCATCAATTCCACTTTCCAGCCTTTCCCTCCTTTTAACCCTTGCCCTCTTCCCTTATTCCCCCTCCTCTCCTCCTTTGTCCCTTTCACTCTCTCCGGAAAGGTAAATGATTAACTCTCTCAAAAACCTGGTCAAGTCAGGGTGGAAAAGACAGTCTGTCGGCATAGGAAAGTCGGCTGTGTCCAGAAAACCCAATAAATGAAATGGAAACCTACAGTTTTACAGCTATGATAGAACTCCCTGCAACTGCTCCAACACTGGGCATAAATCTTTGCAGCAGTAAACATGTGATTTCCCCCACTTTCAAAAGTAAGGAATTATGGATATCCACTGCATCTGGGATTTTTGCTACTTGGCGTAGTTTTTTGGGGGGAGATGGAACGCAATCCATAAGCGGACTTGTCCTCTTATCCCATGACTATGAAGTTTGCTTAGCAGTCTTTGGTGGGGGGCTTTGTCAAAAGCCTTTTGGAAATCCAAATGCACAATGTCCACAGGCTCATTCCTGTCCTCATGTTTACTGACACCTACCTTTACAGAAGCCATGTTGGGTTTTGCTCAGCAGGCCTTGCCCTTCTATGCTTGACAATTCTATCTTTAATCATGCTTTCCATTAATTTGCCTTGCCCTTCTATGCTTGACAATTCTATCTTTAATCATGCTTTCCATTAATTTACCTGGAACAGACGTTAAGCTAACTGGCCTGTAATTTCATGTATCCCCTCTGGAACCTTTTTTTATAAATGGGTGTTACATTGGCCATTCTCCAGTCCTCTGGTACAGAGGTTGATCTAAGGGACATGTTACATATCTTTGTTAGGAGTTCAGCAATTTCCCATTTGAGTTCTTGAAGAACTCTAGGGTGAATACCATCTGGTCCCTGTGACTTGTTAGTTTGCAGTTTGTCTAGGTGTTCTAGGACTTCCTGCCTTGTTACCACTATTTGCCCCAGTTCCTCATTCTCACCTCCCCAAAATCTCTGCTCAGAAGGTTTTAAGAGGGGAGTGGACATGTTCATGGAGGATAGGGCTATCCATGACTCCTAGTAAAATTAATACTAGTCATGATGGATACCTATTCTCTCTAGTATCAGAAGAGCATGCCTATTATAGTAAGTGCAGTTGAACACAGGCAGGATGGTGCTGCTGCAGTCGTCTTGTTTGTGGGCTTCCTGGAGGCGCCTGGTTGGCTACTGTGTGAACAGACTGTTGGACTTGATGGGCCTTGGTCTGATCCAGCAGGGCTTTGCCTATGATACATTCTCAAAGAACTGAATCAACTCCCTATAATTTGAATCCACTGACTGTAAGGAAGCTTCTCTAACATCCACCTAGTGGGGCAAAAGTTCTCTGCCTGCTGAAAATGTTTAAACACTTTTGGCCCAATAAACCCAAACCCAAAATTTACCTCTCTCTCTCTCTCTCTTTTTTTTTTTTTGCACGACCCTAATCACAACATGGGCAAAACAATGAACATATAGTGCTCTTGGCTCCTTATGCATTACAAGAGCCTGTGCACATGAACACATGAAGCTGCCTTATACTGAATCAGACTCTTTGACCATCGAAGTCAGTATTGTCTACTCAGACCGGCAGCAGCTCTCCAGGGTCTCGGGCAGGGGTCTTTATTTATTTTTTTCAAATTTATAACCCGTCCACATCCCCAGCAAGCCAGGCTCAGGGTGGGTAACAATTTAAAATACATAAAATAATTAACATCATTTAAACAATAATCTCAATAAAACACTTATATGCAGGTGGCCATAAATTTACCTAAGTGCCACCATGTAATAGGATCAGCAGTTCAACCCCCCACCAGTTTCAAGAGTGGGAGGGGATGAGGAGGCTAGTAATGATGGACCGTCATGCGGCTGTCCTCAATTATAGGACTGGCGGCATAGCTCTGTTTTACAGGCCCTGCAGAATTCCTTAAGATCCTTTCACATCACCTACTTGCCTAGTCCCTTTAACTGGAGATGCTGGGGATTGAACCTGGGACCTTCTGCATGCCAAGCAGGGGCTCTACCACTAAGCCATGGCCCCTCCCCCACCTTTGTGGCTCCTAGACTTCCATGAGTTTCTCAAAGTGGATGTTGTTGTGTCTCAACGCCATCTGAGACAGTGGCCTCCCTCAGCAGCATGCACACCTCGCATCCTTCACAGATAAACCAATTTCTTTCCGCCAGACAGTGATCCACAACAACCCTATTTTGCTTGGTGAAATGTGAAGAAGGAGCCACATGATGAAGTGATACGGCTGCAGGCGACAACGGCAGAGAGGACAGAGGCTCAAGGGGGGGGGGGATGCTCCACAGAGTCAATCTGCTGCTCTAGTTTATCAATATAGAGAGGGAGAAAAAAGTGAAGTGCGGCATAGCGAAGACCAGGCAGGAGACTAGGGGTGCTGCCACAATAGCTCCCTTGCACGGTGTCATTTGCAGAGAATCTCCAGTGCAAATGTGTGTGTTCATGTATATGCATGCAGACGTCATAATTGGCCAGACGGTGTGGAGATCAATGAGACAGCTCCTATCACCTCCCCGAGCACAGAGGACACTGTTTTGATGTCTGCAGGCCTTCCCGGTACCCGAGCTCCGTGAAAGTGCTGCAATTTGATCTACCTAGAATTTTTTGTTTGTGTAATGGTAAGACCTAATATGAGAGCCTGTGTGGCGTAGTGGTTAAGAGCGGCGGACTCTAATCTGGAGAGCCAGGTTCGATTCCCCACTCCTCCACATGAAGCCTGCTGGGTGTCCCTTGGGCCAGCCATAGCTCTCTCCGAACTCTCTCAGCCCACGCGGGGGCAGGCAATGGCAAACCACCTCCAAACGTCTCTTGCCTTGAAAACTGTACGGGGTTGCCGTAAGTCAAGTGTCACTTGACAGTACTTTACACACACACACAAGCCTTCATATAGTGGGGAAGAAAGGGAGCTTATATCAAGCCCACATTATCTCAAACCCACATTACAGCCATCGTGGTGTAGTGGTTAAGAGAAGAGGACTCTGATCTGGAGAACCGGGTTTGATTCCCCACTCCTCCACATGAGCAGCGGAGGCTGATCTGGTGAACCAGGTTGGTTTTCCCACTCCTACACATGAAGCCAGCTGGGTGACCTTGGGCCAGTCACAGTTCTATTAAGAGCTTTCTCAGCCCCACCTACCTCACATGGTGTCTGTTGTGGAAAGGGGAAGGGAAGACTGTATGCAGGTTTGATTCTGCCTTAAGTGGTAGAGAAAGTCGCCATATAAAAACCAACTCTTCTTCTCCTCCTCTCAAACTCACATTGCCAACTGATTGGAAGGGGGAAACCTGTCCACAGAAATAATTCTAGGGGGGGGGGATGCCTTTTAATTGTAACTGTGGATTACCTAACTTGACTGTCGCCTATATACCATCAGCGACTCACCTGGCCATGGCATGGTGCTAAAGAGAAACAACGCTAGGCTGTGCCTGTGGGCATTTTCGGGCATCGTATGGGATTATACACTTCAGAACTATCCTGCAACCAGAAAACACTTTCCTTTGTCCATTTAACCATGACAGATTTACAACAGGACTCCAAGACAGATTAAAGCCATTCCACTAAGGCTGCATTTCACTTTTTTTTCATTTTTTTTTTTTTTTTTGCAGAGTATCTGCTTTATCCACATCTTGTAAAATTTGCACAGGATGCATCAAGGGAACGGAAGCAGCAGCATTCCTTGGAGCCTCCAGAACAGCACAAAGAGTCCCGGATCAGGCAGCAAGAGACTGTTATTTCCTCTCTAGGTGTGGTCTACGACCCTGGAGATCATTCTGCATCTTTTGCTGACTATGTGCAAGTGTATATGTGCCAAGATACATTAAAATATAAGTATGGTGTAGTGGTTAACAGCGGTGTTTTGGAGCAGTGGACTCTGATCTGGAGAACCGGGTTTGATTCACCGCTCCTCCACATGAGCTGTGGACACTAATCTGGTTAACCAGGTTGGTTTCCCCACTCCTACGTATGAAGCCAGCTGGGTGACATTGGGCTAATAACAGCTCTCTTACAGCTCTCTCAGCCCCACCTACTTCACAGGGTGTCTGTTGTGGGGAGGGGAATGGAAGGTGATTGAAACCCGATTTGATTCTCCCTTAAGTGGTAGAGAAAGTCGGCACTAACTCTTCTTCTTCTGAATTTAAAATGGGGGGGTCAAGCACCCCATCGCTCCTCCCATGGACACCCATGAAAGGGGGAAACTAGTCTGGCCTGCTATTCTATAGCTCCATCTGTAGGAATCATCAAGTCAATTTCTTCATGGCCCAGAAATGCACACAGTTACCTCTTAATGTCTGAAGATTACTCCATGGCTGAAAGCAGAACTGCTGAGAGTAGTTAAAAAGTTGGCAAGGGAGGGGCTGTGGCTCAACGGTAGGGCACCTGCTTTGCATGCAGAAGGGCCCAGGATCAATCCTTGTCATCTGCAGTTTAAAAGGGATCAGGTTGTAGGTGATGTGAAAGACCTCCACCTGATACTCGGGAGAGCCTCTGCCAGTCTGAGTAGACAATGTGTGTGTGTTAAGTGCCGTCAAGTCGCTTCCAACTCATAGCGACCCTATGAATCAATGTCCTCCAAAACATCCTATCTTTAACAGCCTTGCTCAGGTCTTGCAAACGGAGGGCCGTGGCTTCCTTTAGAGAGTCAATCCATCTCTTGTTGGGTCTTCCTCTTTTTCTACTGCCTTCAACTTTTCCTAGCATGATTGTCTTGTCCAGTGACTCTTGTCTTCTCATAATGTGACCAAAGTACGACAGCCTCAGTTTAGTCATTTTAGCTTCCAGGGTCAGTTCAGGCTTGATTTGATCTATCTATAACCCACTGATTTTTTTAATTTTTATATTTTGGCAGTCTACGGCATACGTAACACTCTTCTCCAACACCACATTTCAAAGGAATCTGCTTTCTTCCTATCAGAGTAGACAAATACCAACCTTGATAGACTAACAGTCCATCTCAGTAGAAGGCGACCTCATGTGTTCATGTGGCAAACCTGTTTGAGGACGCCTCACAATTTATTCAAGAGCTCTGACCAGATGATAAGGACAATGAGGCTAAGGAGAAGTCATCAATGAAAGGCTGAGCGACAAATCTGAACGGCCTATGAGACTCCCCTACTGGCTTTGCAAAACACAGCTAATTTCCATTTAATTTAAAAAAAAATACACATGCAGATATATTAGATTTAATAAATAAATGATCAGATTTAATTCCAACAACACTCATTTTCCTGTTCCACTTGATTCCCTCACAGGAACGTTATCCTGACAGATCTATTTTGATCAAATTGTCTAATTGAATGCAGCTCTGGTTTCCTTTCCCCTTTCACGATGCCTGCAAAAATAAATGCAATTTGAAGAATTATGCTTCGGCAGCAAACTGCAGCCTCCTCTTGGGACTCAGAGGCAGAGCGGCCGAAGCTCTGTTTAAATTGTAAATGAAAAACACCTATCAACTCCAGCCTGTTAGCATCAAGGCATCCAAGTCTGACTAATATTCCTCCCATGTCAATAGCCAGAGCAAAATAAAATTAATGAAAGAAGAAGAAACAGGAGCTGTCTGTGCAGTGCTGGAGGTGACAGCAGAAGCAATAAGGACATAAGAAAGGCCATGCTGGATCACACCAAGGTCCACTAAGTCCAGCAGTCTGTTCACACAGTGGCCAAACCAGGTGTCTCTAGGAAGCCCACAAACAAGACCACTGCAACAGTATTGTCCTGCCTGTGTTCCACAGCACCTAATAGGCATGCTTCTCTGATCCTGGAGAGAATAGGAAGGAAGGAAGGAAGGAAGGAAGGAAGGAAGGAAGGAAGGAAGGAAGGAAGGAAGGAAGGAAGGGAGGGAGGGAGGGAGGGAGGGAGGGAGGGAACAAAAGAACATAAGATAGGCCATGCTGGATCAGACCAAGGTCCATCAAGTTCAGTAGTCTGTTCACACAGTGGCCAACCAGGTGGCCTGTTCACACAGTGGCCAACCATCAAATAGAGAGGAAAGCAAGAGAGATGAGGTTGTTAGGGTTTGGCCCCGAAACATGGATCTGGGCCAGGGTTCCCAGCACTGTCTCAGTAAATACTGTGAAATTTGGTGGGTGGGTGGTGCCTGGGGAGAGGATGTGACATAACTTCTGGCTAACGTTCTAGGCTGCCTCTAGTCTCTACTGTCTTTACTGTAGAGATTAGATGAAATTCCTAGAGTGTTACTATATAGATGCCAACTTTTCCCCTCCCACTTCTCAATTCCTTGGGTCGGGAAATTCCCCACCCCAGATAGATAAATGGGAGGCGAGGTCTGGCTATTTGTTCTCAGGGACTCTAGGCCCTGGGTTGAAATTTCCATCTGCTGCCCCCCGCCCCCCCCCCCCAATACTTGATGGCTTCTTCTAAGATTTCAGTTCATGCCTGCTCATGTTGATTGGAGAGGGGAACCAGTAATCTGTCACTAATTATTCATTTCATATTGAGTGCACAGTTAATGTGTACGTTACTTTTTATTTCAGTGTGTGGGGAATAGTTCATCTCTTCAAAGCCACCTGATTGTGACTTATTGCACTGATTCATTAGCCCACACTCCATAGGTATGTAAGAATGGGGGAAGGGGACCTTTGCAAATCAATTTTCCTCCTAAGACCTTCTCATCAATTTGTGGTTGAGGCAAAGTTTGAATGGGTAGATGAGGTGGGCAAGCAATTCCTGAAGAATATGGCAGGACTAGACTGTCCACCAGGTGGCGCTAGGCGATTGATTGTCCAGGGCACCAGTGGTGGAGGGGCACTAACTACCCCTTTGCACACACCCCATCAGGCCCATCCTTGTCTTGTCTTCCCTATCCCCTAGGGTTGCCAACCAACAGGTGGTGCCTAGAGATCTCCCACTATTACAATTGATCTCCAGGCGACCACTATCAGTTCGCCTGGAGCAAATGGCTGCTCTGGAGGGTGGACTATATAATATTGTACCCTGCTGAGGTCCCTCCCCTCCCCAGACCCTGCGCTCCCTAGGCTCCACCCCCAAATCTCCAGGTATTTCCCAGCCTAAAGCTGGCACCACTACTCCCTCCATTGGGGGCGCAGGGAGAGCTCAGTCCAGCCCCCCTTCTCCCTCCCCTGCCACACTGCAGCCATGCTGAAAGGTGAGGAAGGGTGGACAGTGGATCCCTGCTTTGCTGCAAGGAAGGTAGGAGCGAGGGCATTGCCAGGCCACTACATTTGCCAACCTCCAAGGAGGGCCCAAAGATCTCCTGAAGAAGAACGTTGGTTTTTATACCCTGCTTTTTCTCTGCCTTTAAGGAGTCTCAAAGCGGCTTACAATCGCCTTCCCTTCCCACAACAGACCCCTTGTGAGGTAGGTGGGGCTGAGAGAGTCCAGAGAGAACTGTGCCTGGCCCAAGGTCACCCAGCAGGCTTTATGTGGAGGAGTGGGGAAACCAACCTGGTTCACCATATTAGAGTCCTCCGCTGATATGGAGGAATAGGAAATCAAACCTGGTTCTCCAGATTATAGAGTCCACCACTCTTAACCACTACACCACGCTGGCTCCTGGAATTGCATCTGGTCTCCATTGGAGGAAAGGGCAGACACTATGGTAAAGGGAGTGGAGAAGGAAAGCAAGTGGTAAGGGGTTGAGCAGAGGGGTGATCACCATCTAGGATGCCTTGGGGCACCCCTGCTGCCAGGCCCATTGATGTTTTGTGAGAAACAACTTAAATCTCAAAGTTCAAACAAGGTCAGAACACCCATCCTGAGAGCTCTCTGCCTGCTGCATCTCTGTATGGGTCACCGTTCTGGCCGTATTCCATCTGTGCATCAGGTGTTACTGGACCATCCCAATGCTGCACTTTGAGAGGAGGCTGCCCGTTATATCTCTTTATGAATCATTTCTCCAGGATTGTGGAATATCAGTGGCCACAACCCAGAACAGCAACTCACACAGAAACACACGGCTGGGTTCACTTTAACATGCCAAAAATGAATCTTATAAATTGCAAGAGTGAAATTTGCCTCTAATAGGCATCCCTAAAGGGGAAAAAAAGGAGGGCTATAAGAAGTCTGAGATGCAGAAATGCTTCAGACTTCAATTGGGATGAGCTGATTTGCCCATTTTCCTTTTCGTGTTGCACGCTATAACTCGGTTCAGTTCTTCTCATTTTTGTGGCTGCACTGATGTTTCTCCCGGCTCTTTTGTGCCACGTATTTGCAGCAAATAATTTTGAAAGATTTGCACATTTTTAAAGGAAGATTTTGGCGTCGGGAACCAATCTGTTAAGAAAATAAAAATGCACAGGGGAGAGATTCAGTAAAAACAGGGGCTGTTGAATCGAACCAGCAAGCTTGCAAAATATGGTCTCATCTGCATTCTGCGCACTTCCACTCTTACCTGCTTGGGTGGGGCAATCCGGTGCGCCAGCCCAGAGCCAATGCTTCCCCTAAGCGCCCACTGGAGCAGCATTTAGAGGTTATAAATAACTAAGTCACGTCCTTTGCAGATCAGTGTGGCGTCTCTGTGCCGAGGGGAAGGCCTGGATGAGAACAGCCTGGGCTGAATCTTATATAATAATATCAATCAATATTAAAAATGTATGGACAGCCCCCAGTTTCTAAAGCCTCTTCAATTAATCTTTAAAATATATTATGTTTTAATCAGAAGCTTGAAGGAAGGGGGGGCGCAGACTTTCTGCAGAACGGATGCTCTGTACTCACGACCACAAAATCCATCCAAAGCTATGCAGCGTAAAAGTAAAGAAGTTTAGTATGTGAATAAATACTTATATGAGCATATTGCAACGTTTCCTGGCAGTGTACTGGCAGAGAGAACCAGTCTGGTGTAGTGGTTCTAGGATCTGGGAGGCCCAGGTTCGAATTTCCACTCTGCCATGGAAGCTTGCTGGGTGACCTTTGGCCACTCACACACTCTCGGCCTAACCTACCTCACAGGGTTGTTGGAAGGATAACACAGAGACAAGGAGAATGATGTAAGCTGCTTTGAGTCTTCAT
Organism: Euleptes europaea; assembly: GCF_029931775.1. NCBI lineage: Eukaryota > Metazoa > Chordata > Lepidosauria > Squamata > Sphaerodactylidae > Euleptes > Euleptes europaea. The sequence goes on along the minus strand of NC_079325.1, from coordinate 10,114,562 downwards.
GGTTGAGAAAGGTGGGGTATAAATGAAGTAAACACATACATAAACTTGGAAGGATTAAACAAAGGAGGAGGAGGAAGGAGGAGAAGAAGAAGAGTTGGTTTTTATATGCCGACTTTGTCTACCTTTTAAGGAGAATCAAACTGGCTTAAAATCACCTTCCCTTCCCCTCCCCACAACAGTCACCCTGTGAGGTAGGTGGGGCTGAGAGAGAATTGTGACTAGCCCAACCTCACCTAACAGGCGTCATGTATAGGAGTGGGGAAACAAACCAGTTCACCAGATTAGAGTCCACAACTCATGTAGAGGAGCAGGGAATCAAACCCGGTTCTCCAGATTAGAGTCCACTGCTCTTAATCCCTATACCACGCTGGCATACATTTACCCCTCTGTTAAAGATTCTTGCTGGACTGGCTTCACTTTGAAGCACACAGAAAAGGAAACGATGGATGATGTTTGATACTCTGGCACATTTCAGTTCAAACAGCAGCAGTGAAAAATCCCCAACTTTGAAATGCTATAGAGTTCCAGACACAGTGTACAGAATTATGCAACACAGGCGTGGTTCCGAAGACAGACCTGGGGAAACGTGGAGGCCAGGGTTATTCATTTTCCTGATTAAGACAATGCCCAGCCTTAGATGGGTTGATCTATAAGCATACCCATAAAAGTTCCTTGTTTCCATCTCTTGCACAACAAAGAAATGGAACGCTGGAGCGACGGCATGAAGACATAGGGGAGGATCTATGCAGACAGAATACATCTTCTTGGCTGCCCTTCCCAGTCTCCTTCTGATTTCTTGGTTGCAGTCTCCCTTTGGGTTGATGACGGAACCACAAAATAGAAAAAAAATTCACAATTCCAACTTCTTCACTGTCAACCTTAAAATTGTGTAATTAGGTTGGCATCCAGCCTACCTAATTTTAAAGTACCAGGTTAAAACTTTGGCTTGAGTTCCACTCAGCACAGGCCGCCTTTCTATTTTATTGCTTGTCAGCTTTTAATAAGCAATGTGTGATTTTAATGTGACTTCCAGCTGTGGTTTTAGTTATTTTATATTCTCAATGATATTTTATTGATTGGAAGTTGCCTCCGAAGCCACTGGGTGAAGAGCAAGATATAGTTTTGTAATAAATGAATACATAGATTCTTTCCTTTCATTTGCAAAATGTTTCAACCGGTATTTGTTATGGGGGGGGGGGGGGTAAAAGCCTGTCCTTAAGGACTCTATTGGGGGTGGGGGGGCATAACCTGTCCTGCTTTCCACTGACACTAGATGGGTCACCCCCCCCCAACAGAAACCCCAAGGGGAATGTCATGCCTTTCTATGAGCTCCACTATGGAGCCCTACTCCTGTATTTTCCTCCCCCATACCCCACACTCAGATATTATGATAGATGATGAAATTTAGATGGACAGAATGAATCATAGAATCACAGAGTTGGAAGGGACTCCCAGGGTCATCTAGTCCAACCTGCTGCACAATGCAGGAAATTCACAACTACCTCCCCCCCCCACACACCCAGTCACCCCTACTCCATGCCCAGAAGTTGACCAAGATGCCCTCCCTCTCATGAACTGCCTACTGTCATAGAATCAGCATTGCTGGGTCATATAGCCCCTGCTTAAAAACCTCCAGAGAAGGAGAGCTCACCACCTCCCAAGGAAGCCTGAGGAACCGCTCTGTTTATCCAGTATCAACATACTGGATAAATAAGATAAATAACAGGATGCATAATAAATTTACATGTCAGAGTAGGGCTGCACAGGCCAGAGTTCAAATCTGCACATAGATGTAAAGGTCGCCAGGTGATCTTGGGCCAGTCACTTTAACCAACCTCACAGGGTTGTTGTGTTAATGATAGAGGAGAGGACAACCATATACACCAGTGGTTCCCAAAGTGGGTGGTGCTGCCCCCTGGGGGGCGGGGGGATTACCTAGGGGGACACTAAGAGGCAAAGGGGTGGCAGGGGGCGCTGGAGGAGGGCCTCTTCTACCGTGTTGTTCACTTGTTTGCAATAGACCAAGCTTTGGCGCCATGCTGGCAAATGGCACTCCAAGTTTCTGCCTCCACATAGTTCTGATATCTGGTGGAAACTATCAGAGGTTTTTGTTGTTGTTTTCCAAAACTTAGAATAGCTGGTATCTCTGGATCAAGTTCATCGATGCTGTTGAATAAATTAAACTAAAAAAAGTTTTAATATGATTTCGAACTTGTGTGCAATGAATCGTGACTATTTTGAATTTTATTATTCCTTAGCAAATCATGCAGACCACTATTTTGACCAAGTCCTATGAGGAAAGGTTGAAGGAGTTGGGTATGTTTAGCCTGAAGAGGAGAAGACTGAGAGGTGATATGATAACTGTCCTCAAGTACTTGAAGGGCTGTCATATAGAGGATGGTGCTGAGTTGTTTTCTGTTGCCCCAGAAGGTCAGACCAGAACCAGCAGGTTGAAATTAAATCAAAAGAGTTTCTGTCTAGACATTAGAAAGAATTTTCTAATGATTAGAGCGGTTCCTCAGTGGAACAGGCTTCCTCGGGAGATGGTGAACTCTCCTTCCTCGGAGGTTTTTAAGCAGGGGCTAGATGGCCATCTGTCAGCAATGCTGATTCTATGACCTTAGGCAGCTCATGAGAGGGCGGGCATCTTGGTCAACTTCTGGGCATGGAGTAGGGGTCACTGGGGGTGTGTGGGGGAGGTAGTTGTGAATTTCCTGCATTGGGCAGGGGGTTGGACTAGATGACCCTGGTGGTACTTTCCAACTCTATGATTCTATGAATAATACTGTGTATAGGGTAGAGGGCACTGGGGATGAGTTTATGGAACCAAGTGGGCAGTGGCCAAAAAAGTTTGGAAACCACTAATATGCACTCTCCTGAGCTCCTTGGAGGCAGGGTAAGATATGAGACAGAGTTGATCGATCCCGAATAAAGCTCACTGTTTATCTTTCTCATCGCTCTTAGCGTTTTATGGCTCCAAGAACTAATATGTCCAAATAGAGGGAAACTTACAATTCAGGATCTCTACGGCCCAGTGGACTAAGATTTATAAGGCATCACCTGGATGTTCATTAAATGCAAATTCGAGACAATTTTGTAAACAAACTACTTTATCAATGGGATTTGACACCAACGAATATATAAAGAATGTATAGAACCAGTATGGGTAGCTGTTAGAGAAGTAATCACATAGCTAATGATTTTCTACATACACACGGTGGTATTGAAAGGTTGTTCAGGATTTTAAGAAGAATACAATATAACCCTACAGGATATTATTGGTTATGGAATACCACTGAGACCCATGATAATTTTATTGATGTTACCGGAAGAATCCTTTAAGGGAAGAACATAGATCTTGGGCAGCAAATTTATTAACTGACAGTACAGATTTTGATAGCAAAATACTGGAAACAGAAAATGAGTTCCCTCAAGAGAAGAACGGATGTGGAAACTGGGGTCTACCATACTTATGAACAAATTGATTAATTTCAAATGCCTGTGGGAAGAAACACTTTATTCTGGAGATTTTTTTTAAGATTCTTTTTTTCTTCTTCAAAAAATGGTATCTATGTTCATTTTACTTTGGAAACCAGTTAAACTGGTCCAAGAAGAAGCATTTGTTGTCATTGTACAATAACAAGGATTACTATTCTAACCCTCCCCTCCCTCCCATTTACCCATCAAAGGCGATTGATTTACCCATCTAACCCTCCCCAGCCCAAATTTCCTGCCTCCAAGGTATTGAAAAGCAGGAGACGAATGGCCTCCCTATAGTGACACTCTAGGAATTTCCCCTAGTTTCTATGGTGAAGACCACAGAGACTAGGGGAGGCAGCCTAGAGCAGTGATGGCGAACCTTTTAGAGACCGAGTGCCCAAACTGCAACCCAAAACCCACTTATTTATCGCCAAGTGCCAATGCGGCAATTTAACCTGAATACTGAGGTTTTAGTTTAGAACAGGGGTGGGGAACCTTTTTTCTGCCAAGGGCCATTTGCATATTTATAACATCGTTCGGGGGCCATACCGGGCGTAGATCTCCTGGTGTGTGTGTGTGTGGGGGGGAAGCTAGGGTTGACAGGTCCTCTTCACCACTGGCGGGAGGTTTTGGGGGTGAAGCCTGAGGAGGGCGGGGTTTGGGGAGGAAGACTGCACAGCCATAGAGCCCAATGGCCAAAGTGGCCATTTTCTCCAGGGGAACTGATCTCTATTGGCTGGAGATCAGTTGTAATAGCAGGAGATCTCCAGCCACCACCTGGAGGTTGGCAACCTTAGGGGAGGGTATGCAGAGAAGGCTTGGAGGGTGTCTCAGCTCCCCCAGGTCTTCCCCCTCCTCCCAGGTGGGAAGGCAGCCAGCGGTGGGCCCAGGCAACCAAGGTGCCAGGGGGGCGCAGCTTGCAGCCTGCGGTCGATCTGCAAGGAAGGAAAGAAGGAAGGAAGGAAAGAAAGAAGGAAAGAAGGAAGGACAGAAAGAAGGAAAGAAGGAAGGACAGAAAGAAGTAAGGAAAGAAGGAAGGAAGGAATGAAGGACAGAAAGAAGGAAGGAAAGAAGGACGGAAAGGAAGAAGGAAGGGAAGAAAGGAGGACAGATAGAAGGAAGGAAGGAATGAAGGACAGAAAGAAGGAAGGAAGGAAAGAATGAAGGACAGAAAGAAGGCAGAAAGGAAGCATGGAAAGGAGAGAGAGGGGGGAGGGGGAGGGGGGGAGGGAGGGAGAGGGGGGAGGGAGGGAGAGAGAGGGAAAGAGAGGGAAAGAGAGAGAGAGAGAAGGGGAAAGAGAGAGAGAGAAGGGGAAAGAGAGAGAGAGAAGGGGAAAGAGAGAGAGAGAAGGGGAAAGAGAGAGAGAGAGAGGGAAAGAGAGAGAGAGAGAGAAGGGGAAAGAGAGAGAGAGAGAGAGAGAGAAGGGGAAAGAGAGAGAGAGAGAGAGAGAGAGAGAGAGAGAGAGAGAAGGGGAAAGAGAAAGAGAAGGGGAAAGAGAAAGAGAAGGGGAAAGAGAAGGGGAAGGGGAAGGAGAAAGAGAAGGGGAAGGGGAAAGAGAAAGAGAAGGGGAAAGAGAAAGAGAAGGGGAAAGAGAAGGGGAAAGAAAGAGAAGGGGAAAGAAAGAGAAGGGGAAGGGGAAGGAGAAAGAGAAGGGGAAAGAGAAAGAGAAGGGGAAAGAGAAAGAGAAAGAGAAGGGGAAAGAAAGAGAAGGGGAAAGAAAGAGAAAGAGAAGGGGAAAGAGAAAGAGAAGGGGAAAGAGAAAGAGAAGGGGAAGGAGAAAGAGAAGGGGAAAGAGACGGGGAAAGAGAAGGGGAAAGAGGAGAGAAAGAATAGGAGAGTGACTGAAAAAGGAAGAAAAGAGAGAAAAGCCTTCACACACAGCCGGCTCCCTGCGACCGGGCTTCAGCTTTCCCACCTCTCCCCCCCCCCCAAGTCCACAAAAGTCCTCCACCTGATCGGCTCCCACGCGGATGCTCCGGCCCCGGGAGGGAGCGATTGGCTTTTTCCTCTTCTTCCCCCCCCCTCCCCTCCCTCCCTCCCTCCCTCCCTCCCTCTCTCTCTCTGCGGCGGCCGAGAGAGGTTTCAACCCCTGTGCCGCGCGGCGTGCAGGGACGCTTCGCCTTCCCGGCTTGGGGGAAGCGTCTTCCTCCCTCCCGCCTCCCGCCTCCTCTTGCCGATGGCGAGAGGGGATTTAAAGGGGCCGCAGCGTTCCTGCACGCTGCGGCTTCAGAGAGGGCCGTGCTCCGCTGCGTTTCTCTGGCAGCTGCAGCGGAGCCCAGGCTGGGCCAGAGGCTCCGGGGGCTGCTTGGGCGCAAATCCCGCCGGCCGCCACCGCAGCACGCCCCCCCCCACCGCACGGGCCGCTCCCGCTCCCCGGCTCCGCTTCACAGGCCGCTCGGCTGGGCAGAACCGGGGCGGCGGCGGCGGCTCCTCTTGGCCAAGCGGGGGAGGCGCCGCAGGTGGCGGCCCGGCCTTCAGGGGCCTTTTGCAGCGGGCGGGCGGGCGGGCGGGCCCTGAGGGCGACTGCTGCCGGCTCGCCCGCTGTCCCCGCCCCCAATCCGTAGTCGCTGCGGACCGCCCGTGGCGCGGGGCCAGGCAAAGCCGCGCCTCGGCCCCTCGCCTCCAGCCCGGGAAGGGAAGGGGAAGGAAGGCTGCTTCCCCAGGGGCTGAGTGGAGGCGGCCGGGCGCGTGCCAGCAGAGAGGGCTACGCGTGCCAGAGTCGGCACGCGTGCCATAGGTTCGCCAACACGGGCCTAGAGTGTCATCCAGACGTTTTATCACATATTCCCCAAACTCCACCCACTCCAGGTACTGCCCCCCTCAATTTTTCCTAATAAAAAAATAATAATTTCAAGTGGTCCAGACTGAGGAAGTCAGCAGCTCCCAGAAGCTACTGGTGCCATAGCATCACCTGACTTTCCACAGTCCAGGAAGATTATTGTCCATGATAAGAATCCTATAAGGGGGGGAAATCAAGTTTTTGATGGTGCAAGAAATCATAGTGATTTCCACGTTGCTATGCCTGGTGTAAGAGGCCAAATATTATGAAGAAACAACACACAAGTCCTTTTCAGGACTTGTTACAGTTGTGTGTACCCAAAGTCTACCAGCTGCACATAATGGAAGCATGTACTATCTGTGAGCCTCACAATACACGATTGCCATGTTGTCTGAACAGTGGCAATGCATGTGTCTACCTTGCACAGACCTTGGTATGCGCAGCCTGACTACTGGATTTTTCAGGGTTCGTAGTCATACATCCCTGACCTGGATGGGCCAGGCTAGCCTGATCTCGTCAGATCTCAGAAGCTAAGCAGAGTCAGCCCTGGTTAGTATTTGGATGAGAGACCACCAAAGAATACCAGGGTTGCTGTGCAGAGGAAGGCACTGGCAAACCACCTCTGTTAGTCTCTTGCCATGAAAACCCCAAAAGGAGTCGCCATAAGTCCGCTGTGACTTGAAGGCACTTTACACACACATAGTCATACATACCAAGACTGTACAGGCATGGCAAATATGCATGCTGTCCATGTTCACAAAACATATTGCCCACACGTATCGGGAGGATTGTGAATCGCACATGATTCTGATATGGGTAGTGGCAGGCACCCAGTACACATGCCTGTAACATTTGAAAACTTGTCTCTCCTTCCTTCTATGTTTGTTGATCACCTCTTATCTTCCAAGTAAGATGTGGTCTACGGAGGCAGCAAAATAAGGTTTGTAGAATGCCGAGGAGAGTAGAATGGACTGGACCACTTGTTGTTGCATATGGGGGGGAACACATTTTTGATGCACTCCCTGTATTAAAAACTCCCTCCAAATAAAGAAGCAGAATAGTAGGCAAAGAGCTTGGAGCTGTCAATGGGAGTTCTTTTCCATTTCCATGTATCTTTCACACAAAGAAACAGTCAGGTGGCATCATAAAAGTGGTACAGCCCAACCTTTAATCTCCTTTCCCCCTGCATGCCTAAGTCCCAATGGGGTTGCCAACCTCCAGGTGGTGGCTGGAGATCTCCTGGGATTACCACTGATCACCAGGAGACAGAGATCAGTTCGCCTGGAGAAAACGGCCACTTTGGAAGGGGGAAATCCTATTTCTCAGGGGGACTGATCTCTGCAGTCTAGAGATCAGTTGTAATTCTGGGGGTTATCTAGGCCCCACTTGGAGGCTGCCAACCCTAGCTGCAGACCATCCACTGAATAGATGTGACTGGATAAAAGCAACTCCCATTACCAGGCCCAGAGATGTTTTGAATCCCCTTTACCTTACCTGGTGTGGAGGTAGGGTTGCCAACTTCTAGGTTGTGGCTGAAGATCTCCAGCTATTACAACTGATCTCCAGGCAATAGAAATCAGTTCCCTGGAGAAAATGGCCACTTTTGCCATTGGACTCTATGGCAGTGAAGTCCCTCCCCAAACCCCGCCCTCTTCAGGCTCCTCCCCCAAAATCTCCAGGTATTTCCCAATCTGAAGCTGGCAACCCTATGTGGAGGCCATTCGCATGAACTGCCGAGTGAAAAACTGGCACTCAAAGTCTTTGTTTTTCAGGTGTGACAGGAATGCCAAAAGAAAAAAAAAGAAAGCAAATGGTTGGCAGGGCGCCTGGTCTATCTTAATTTGCTTTCTTGTTCACGCTCAATAAAAAACAAGTCTTTGGCTGATATTCTGGAAGCGCCTGGCCTGGACTCAAGGTACCAGGTTCCCCGTCAATGGTGACAGTGAAGAGATCGCTGCCTAGGAGGACTCGGAGAGCAAGAGAAAATGCCAGGCAAATGGCATTCAGCGGAACGGGGCAGCTCTCAGCGACATCCCGCTTAATGTATGCAGGAGAAATGGCATTTCGCTGCTGCTTCACTTGCCACTTCGCGTCAAGAGGCTGGCCTCGGCTGCAGGCCTCGCCGAAAAACGGCTCCGTGCACAGAAAAGATGCTCTGCTAAATAGCTTTGGATTCTTGTGTTGTTTTATTGGCCCCCGTCAAATGACATTTCAAAAAATAATAATAATTGTTTGCAAGCTAATTGATGCTTTTCTAGGCTGCCCGTGCGCATGGAATTCTTAGCTGGTGGCAGATTTCCTCTTGAAGTCAACCTCCGGCATGATCCAGTGAAGGTTGAATAAGATGGGGGAGGGGGGTGGCCTTGGTGGTAGAACTGTCAGTCTAGATTTTTGTTTTTAAAATACTAGCCATCCTTCGAATAGCTCAGGGCAGCATATATCGTTTTCCACCCCCATTTGTATCAAAAATTCTAGGAACTGTGTCAGACTGGGAGAAAGTGACTGGCCCTTCAGAGTAAGGATCTGGGCTATGGCTGCCGGTAGGTTTGCCAACCTCCAGGTGGTAGCTGGAGATCACCTACTATTACAACTGATCTTCAGGAAACAGAGGTTAGTTCACCAAGAGAAAACGGCTGCTTTGGAAGGGGGCCTCTATGGCATTAAGTCCCTCCCCTCCCCAAACCCTGCCCTCCTAAGGCTCCATCCCCAAAGTTTCCAGATATTTCCCAACCCAGAGCCGCCAACCCTAGATTCCGGTTCTCTTGCTGGCAGCCCCATTACCAGCCACTTAAAGCAGCAGCAGAAGAGTTTTATTTCTTGTGTGCATCATGGTGTCGCTTCTAGGAAAACCCTGAAGTGATCATGAATAGGGCTGTTGAAAAAAAAATTCGGTATAGTTCGGATTCGGCCAAATTCGGCCCGTCTGGATTCGGGATATGCCGAAGTCCAAACTCCCTCGCTTCGGGTCCACGCAATTCGGCGCGAATTCAAAGTTTGGGAAAAACATTCGGCCGAATTAAGCCATTAAAAACACAACTGAGCCTTTCCGTGGCTCCGGGGGGGGGCATTTTTGGGAGTAGAGGTCCCAAACTTTCAGCGGAGCTTCAAAGGACCCTTCTTGCAAGACCCCCCAAGTTTTGTAAAGATTGGGTCGGGGGGGGAGCTGAGATATGGGCCCCGAAAGGGGTCCCCCACCCTTAATGTGCATCTCTGAGCAGAGCTTGCCACCCACCCACAAAGCTCCCAGCCCCGACAAACAGCTGAGCTGCGTGGAGCAAGGGCGGGGCAGGTGCGAAGAAGTTTGCAAAGCAACACAACTGCAAAGCAACACAACTGCAAAGCAACACGTTTGCAACCATGCAAAGCAACACCTGACACCTGGGAGTTTGCAAACCATGGAAAGTGACAGAAGCAGCTAGCTATGCATAATGAGCAGGAGGGGGTGGAATTTCCCCTTTTGCATCGGACTCGAGTCGGGACCAGGCAAATGCATTCTTTAAGTCACCATTTGAAAACCAGTTTTGAGCAAGCATCGAAATAGACCTAACCGATCTTATGAATGAGGGAAAACCTGAGGACACACAACTGAAGCCCCCCCTCAAACCACGGAGAGAGAGACTCGAGGGGGCACACACACCCCAGGCAGAACGGGCGAAATCCCCCTTTGGCTTCCCCCCCCACCCACAGAAACTGCTCCCTCTCCACACACACACACACTCTGCTCTCCCCCCACACACACACAGGAAAAAAATTATAGATTAAAGCCCCCAAAGGGGTCTTACTGTGGCTGCCTTCTGTTCCATCAGGACGAGCTGGGAGGACTGGGTAATCCAATACAATTCTATTTAAGCACGGGAGGTTTTGCCTTGGATTTGCCGCTCTGGAGATGCATACAGGATCAGGTGATCCATTCATCCCAATAGGGAAAAGGGGAAAGCCCATATCTCGGGACCCCCTGACCCAATGTTTACAAAACTTGGGGGGTCTCTTAAGAAGGCTCGTCTGAATCTATGCTGAATGTTTGGGGGCTACACCCCCAAAAATGCGCCCCCTGCAGCCATGGAAAGAGAAAAGGGGGGAGCCCATATTTCTGCCCCCACTGAACCCATCTTTACAAAACTTGGGGGGGTCTCTTAAGAAGGCTTGTCTGAAGCTATGCTGAAAGTTTGGGGGCTGCACCCCCAAAAAAGCGCCCCCTGCAGGCACAGAAATGGAAAAGGAGGGAGAGAAAAGGGGTGGAGCCCATATCTTAGGACCCCCTGACCCAACGTTTACAAAACTTGGGGGTCTCTTAAGAAGGCTCGTCTGAAGCTCCGCTGAAAGGTTGGGGTCTCTACCCCCAAAAATGTGTCCCCTGCAGCCACGGAAAGGAGCGAATGTGCACACCCACCCACCCGACAAGGATTTCTCTCTCTTTCTCTCCCTGGCCGGGCCGCGCAGCAGCTGATTCCTCCAGTACTCAATCCTGACTGATTGGCCAGAAGGAGACCCAGCTTGGCCACCGATTGGCCGGGGGAGAATGCTGCTTACTGACGGTTATGCTGCTGCGCCCCAAATTTGCCGAATTTATTCATGAACTCCCGAACTCGCTGAATTCGGCTCCCCCGTTTTCCTGCCATTTTTGAGTTTGGTTCGTCCCGAACTAAAAGCCGCCGAATCAGGGGAAATTCGGCTGTTTTTCAGTTCGGGCCGAACCAAATCGACAGCCCTAATCATGAACACATGAAGCTGCCTTATACTGAATCAGACCCTTGGTCCACCAAAGTCAGTATTGTCTACTCTGACCTGCAGTGGCTCTCCAGGGTCTCAAGAAGATCTTTCACATCACCTACCTGCCTAGTCCCTTGAACTGGAGATGCCAGGGATTGAACTTTGCTGTGTAGATCTCACCAGGCTATTATGGGGAGGAACACAAAATCTGACAGAGGGGCTTCAATTATCCCAGGGTGGCATGCCAAAATACAGAGGAGTCTGTTGAATCTGCCATGCAATATTAACCTCGGAGACCCATGCGATGGAGCGGTAGGGTTGCCAAGTCCCCCCTGGCCATTGGCGGGGGGGAGGTAGGGTTGGCAGATCCAGGTTGGGGAACTCATGGAGATTTGGTGGTGGAGCCTGGGGGGTACAGGCACCTCAGTGGGGTACAATGCCATAGAGTCCACCCTCCAGAGAATCCATTTCCTCCAAGGGAAACTGATCCATGTAATCTGGAGATGAGCTGTAATTCCAGGGGATCCCCAGTTCCCACCACCTTTCTTGTTACAGTGATTCTCTTCTTAATAGCCTGATAACAGAATTTTGCCATTACATAAGATACTGAATCCTCCTTATCTTCAAGTAAGTATTTAATCAAGTCTAACTCCGTAACCCCCCCCCAAAAAAAAAAAATAGTTTCAATGCTTAAACCGAGTTAGCAGAGGGGAAATGGTACTTGTTCTAACAGAGTACAATTCACAATGCAGTATTATAGGCACTGGGCGAACATGGGCAGCACCTTTGCTCCTTAGGCAAATGTGGAAACCTTCCATCTAAAACGGCAGAAGATATAGCGTCAAAGCGAGCTCTGAAGAAAGCTCATCTGTATTTGGCATGAGCAGCAAACCTTGAACATGATTTCACTGCACTGTATAACTTTGGCAGTAGTGATAGCTCATTTTGACTTTCAATATCCAATAGAGGTTGATGGACCAATGATTTTGCTTTCCTCAAGGAGCTGGCATCCCTATACAATGGGATTTTAGGTTCTCAACTGAGAACCTTGCTGCTCACCAGACCAGCCCCTATACCAAAAGCAGAAGAAGAAGAGAAGGAGGAGGAGGAGGAAGAGGAAGAGAAGAGTTGGTTTTGATATGCCGACTTTCTCTACCACTTAAGGGAGACTCAAACCAGCTTACAATCACCTTCCCTTCCCCTCCCCACAACAGGCACCCTGTGAGCTAGGTGAGGCTGAGAGAGCTCTAACAGAGCTGTGACTTGCCCAAGGTCACCCAGCTGGCTTCGTATGGAGGAGTGGGGAAACAAATCCAGTTCACCAGATTAGCCTCCGCCGCTCATGTGGAGGAGTGGGGAATCAAACCTGGTTCTCCAGATCACAGTCCACCGCTCCAAACCACTGCTGTTAATCACTACACCACACTGGCACATAGTGGATCCATTCCTGGGCCTGCCCTCCCATGCAACTGCTCAGTTTCTCCTCTGTGGCACCACAACCCCACGCTCTGTTGTGAAATCAATGACACTTGTGCTTTTCTATAGTCTGACACTGCAGAAATATCCTAGTTAAGCCTCTCCCAGCACACGCACATCCTTCTGTGCAATGCCCCAACTATATCTGTGCTACTTAAAATTCATACCTACGTGAGAGAAATTATTCAGCAAACTCTAATTACTTAGCAAAAACAACAATGGCATTCTTAAATAAAGGCGCACTAATAAATATAATGCCATAAATAAATGTCTCCCTACCCTGGTTATGGGAGTTAATTTGTATTTAATTACTGGAAATTGCTATCAGTTACTACACAGCCTTTGTAAGAAATGCACACTCTTGTAAGGCTGCTACAGTAATTGCTTATAAGTTGCATTTTCCCCACCTTCTATCTCCTTTCCGGGTTGAGTCACGCTGATTGAGTTTTGCACTGGTCAAATTTTGTCTGATCCGTGGGCTAAAAGGAGATCGGCAGATGAGATGTAGGAGACAGAGGGGAATATCAAAGATGTGATGCAAAGGAAAAGCAGAAAATGGCTAGAATGCAGGACTGTTAAGTGGGAAGTTTGATGAGACAGTGAAAGATGCCATGGGTATAGTGCAATAGTTACAGTGTCAGACTGGGAAGATCTGGGTTCAAATCCTTGCTTAGCTATGAAAGCTGATTGGGTGATCAGAATCCCATGTTATTTCCTTTCCGTGCATTTCCGAGATTTGTTGTACGGGAACGGCGGGGAGAAGGTGCAGGCGAGCCGCCTCCTAAAGCCATTTGTGGTACACTGAAAAACAACCAAAAAAAGCCTTTTCATGGCTTTTTGTTGTTGTTGTTGTTAAACGGGGCCTTCCGCCCCATAGAGTACAGTGAGGCTGCGCCTGATAAAAAGCAGGCACAGCAACGCTGTTCTCGGCGCCGGTGTAATGGGGAGAAAGGGGAGAGGAAGCTGCATACCGGCGGCTCCTTCCCCCGGCCCGCCCTAGGAACGCCCCGTGAACGCCCCCCCTACTGGCGCCACAAGTCTCCACCGTGGCCTGTACCACGGGGACACTTCGCCAGTGGAGGGGCAAGGCACAGCTCAGCGGTGCTCGGGCACACACGGAACTGCCCTTGCCACCACCGTAAGTGCGTCTTGTTCCGCGATTAGACGCACTTACACTGGCGGCGAGGTCACGCCGCCTCCTAAAGGGATTTGCCCCACCCTCAGGAATGCACGGTTAGTTTAACTGATGTCACAGATACAAACTTCTATTTCCCTTGCAGGGGGGATACAGGTACCATTCAGGTATTTGTACGTTGTCAGGAAAATGCTGCTAGAGTTTAATCAGAGAAACAGCATAAGAGAAGACTTGTGTTGACAACTGTTTCTTTTACAGCTTTTAAAAATGCAATTTACAAATACAGCGTACATAATTTGTACATATAGTATATGTGTACTGTTGATTTATTGATGCACGCATAATGTTGAAAAATTGTGCATTTCACTGAAAATACAGTGCGAGGAAGCTGAAAATGGCATGAATCACAAGTCTGATTCAGCATCTTAGAGACCCACATGATTGCGGGGGTATAATCTTTTGAGAGTTACCCTCTGAAACAGGGTTTGATTCACACAAGGAAGAAGAACAAGCACATCCACCGGGAACTGGGAGTTGAACCTGAAGGGATGAGAAGTCCAAAACCACCCCGAAAGAGAAGGGCCAGGCTAAATGTGGAAGGAGACAAGTGTGCCAATACAGGAATGTAATAACAGATGTCACATTGTCTTACTGCTGATAGTTGACTGGTTTTCACAGAGGAGTTTTAGATAGAGCTGGAAGGGCCGAGGTGCAGTGAGACAAGCAGAGAAGGTTTCCTCAACAAGGTGGGAAAGGGCTGGAGCAGAAACCTTTTAGCCAAGGGGGTTAAGGAAACGATGGGTTTTCACAATATTATGCAAGGAGAAACAACATGGTTTAAACTGTAGTGGCAGACTTCAAGTGGGATTGCTTGCTTTTTTGCCGTCAAGTCAAAGCTGACTTATAGCGACCCCACAGGGTTTTCAAGGCAAGAGACATTCAGAGGTGGTTTGCCATTGCCTGCCTCCGCATCATGACCCTGGTATTCCTTGGAGATCTCCCCTCCAAACACTAGCCGGGGTCAGGGCTGAGCGTGTGTGACTGGCCCAAGGTCACCCAGCAAGTTTCCGTGGCACAAGTGTGGATTTGAACCGGGGTTTCCCAGGTCCAAGTCCAACACCTTGAACACTTGAAGCTGCCTTATACTGAATCAGACCCTTGGTCCATGAAAGTCAGTATTGTCTACTCAGATCGGCAGTGGCTCTCCAGGGTCTCAGGCAGGGTCTTTCACATCACCTGCTTGCCTAGTCCCTTTAACTGGAGATGCCAGGGATTGAACCTGGGACCTTTTGCACGCACACCAAGCAGATACCCTACCACTGAGCCACAGCCCCTCCCCTAACCACTATACCACACTCACTCTCTTGTTTATAAGTTTATGCAATGCGTTTTCAGGCAAGGGTCAGGGTCGATACACCAGATGCAAAACTGGAGACATGCCCAAAGGGTTGCCGACTCTGGCTTGGGAAATTCCTGGAGATTAGGGAGAAGGTGGAGTTTCGGGAGAGAGGAACCTCAGTAGGAATATGATGCCTTGCAGTCTGTTGTAATTTTAATTTAGAGGCACGTCCTTATAGAAACATAGAAGGCAGGAGTTGACAGAGGATCTCTGTTGGCTAGGAGGGAGGAGTTGCAGGCAGAGAAGCTAGGAGAATGCTGTGTTTGGCAATAAGCCATTACATTTGCTTTGGTGTGCCCCTCATATGACTGGACTCTAATTTATTACAGAATCCACCCACCAAAGCTGTCTTTTCCTCCAGGGAAAATTATCTCCATCATTTGGAGATCAGTTATAATTCCAGAACTCCAGCCTCCATTGGGAAGTTGGTAACCCTACCATGATCTAATAATAATATATATTGTTACGGTCAAAGACCAGTACAAATATTATACAATCCGTCTTCCACAATAAAAGAATTGTATACAATCATGAGCAAAATACATACCCTGATTAGTTAAAAAGCCTAAGGATAACTTTGTATCTGCTATAAATAAATTGTGTGAACCTATATATGTATAACCGTTAGCTCACCACCTTTCTTGTTAGAATGATTCTCTTCTTCATAGCTCAATACCAGAATTTTGCCATTACATAAGATATTGAATCCTCCTTATCTTCAAGTAAATATTTAATCAAGTCTAACTCTGTAAAAAAAAAAAAAACACCAAATAGTTCAGATGCTTAAACCGAGTTGCATGTGTTAAGTGCGGTCAAGTCGCTTACGACTCATGGTGACCCCATGAATGAAAGTCCTCCAAAATGTCCTATCTTTAACAGCCTTGTTCAGATCTGGCAAATTGAAGGCTGTGGCTTCCTTTATTGAGTCAATCCATCTCTTGTTGGGTCTTCCTCTTTTCCTGCTGCCCTCAACTTTTCCTAGCATGACTGTCTTTTCCAGTGACTCTTGTCATCTCATGACGTGACCAAAATACGACAGCCTCAGTTGAGTCATTTTAGCTTCTAGGGTCAGTTCAGGCTTGATTTGATCTATAACCCACTGATTTGTTTTTTTGGCAGTCCACGGAATCCGTAACACGGAAACCGAGTTAGCAGAGGGGAAACAGGGTTGCCGGGTCCCTCTTCACTACCACCGGGCGGTTTGGGGGCGGAGCCTGAGGAGGGCGGGGTTTGGGGATGGACTTCAATGCCATAGAGTCCAATTGTCAAAGTGGCCATTTCCTCCAGGTGAACTGATCTCTGTCACCTGGAGATCAGTTGTAATATCAGGAGATCTCCAGCTAGTACCTGGTGGTTGGCAACCCTAGAAATAGTACTTGTTCTAACATCAGAGTACAATTCACAATGCAGTACTATATGCAAAATTGATTCAACTGAATTGGGCGAACATGGGCAGCACCTTTGCTCCATATAGGCCAATACTGAAACCTTCCCTCTAAAACAGCAGAAGGTATAGTGTCAAAGTGAGCTCTGGAGAAAGCCCATCCGTATTTGGCATGAGTAACAGTCGAGGGAAGGAAGGCAGAATGGTACAGCTCAATCTCATCAGATCTCAGAAGCTAAGCAGGGTCAGCCCTGGTTAGTATTTGGATGGGAGACCACCAAGGAATACCAGGGTTGCTATGCAGAGGAAGGCACTGGCAAACCACCTCTGTTAGTCTCTTGCCATGAAAACCCCATAAGGGGTCGCCATAAGTCGGCTGCGACTTGACGGCACTTTACACACACAACAGTCGACAGGTAAGGGGCCGCAGCAAATCTTGAACATGGTTTCACTGCACTGTATAACTTTGGCAGTAGTGATAGCTCATTTTGGCTTTCAATATCCAATAGACATTGATGGACCAATGATTTTGCTTGCATCAAGCCCATCTCCAGGAGATATTCCGGGTCTAATCTGACCGTATATAATATATTATTCTAGAAGACCATTTCTAAATCAGGTGTAAACTCTCAGCTTGCATCACATGTAGGACACACTCGAAGCTGCATTTGGAGTAGATTGTCTACCACGGTTTCAAATTCTTTGCAGTTTTTAAAATAAAAGTGTTTCCCAGGACAAGGCTGCCTAGACTGCCTCAACATCAATGCTGAATTTTCATCCCAGCATTTCAACTAAAGGCAGCTTTTTCAGCTCCAAAAATCCTGGCTTCCTCAGGAGGAGAGGGACTCCAAAGTCTCCAGCCTGTACAACTTCCACAGCTAGGACCGCCTGCATCGATCCCTTTGCTCCCTGCTTAGCACAAGCAGAGACCCTTTTGTTTAACTCGACGTTCCTCTGAGTTACGTAACAGCAGCGGTAAAAAATCAGGTCACACGAACAGCAGCCCAAATAAACACATCCATCAGCAAAAACCAGCGGCACATCCCGCTCGGCAGCAAAGAAAACAAAGCCCAATTCCCTTCCCTTAATCACAGAGCGCAGGAGAGGATATTCGCAGTAGCGGCTCATGCGCCTCAGTCTTCGATGCACAACATTTGCATCGCCCCCGAGCTGTGCATCTGGGCAGCTACTTTCGAAACTGCCACCCTGCTATCTCTGCAGCCCTGTACAGTTGGCTGCCTCTCTCCTGCACTTTCTCCTTCAAAATCCTGCTGACTCATTTTCTGGCATTTTCGGCTTTAACATCCGTTCAGTGCGGTTATTAACATCCATTTGGAGTGTGAAGGACAAGCTGGTTCTCGCACGGAGCCAGGGGGCATCAGATCCAAATCCATCACTTATGCTAAACAGCGGACACATTTTGCCTTTGCAAGAGGCCAAGCTGCTGCCCCTGGGCGTCTGATAGAGGGAACAGACTTTCTACCCTACAGGTATTGGAGAAATGGGGTCCCTGCTAGGGTTACATCAAGCACAGAAGTCTGAAATGGATCGATGTTTCCTGGACGTCTGCTGCATTTCCCAGGTTTGACCAGCTTCAGGGATTGCAAACTGCACATTGTTTATGTATGTGGTTAAATTGTGGAACTCCCTGCCCCAGGATATGGTGATGGCTGCCAACTTGGAAGGCTTTAAGAGGGGAGTGGACATGTTCATGGAGGAGAGGACTATCCATGGCTACTAGTCAAAATGAACACTAGGCATGATGCATACCTATTCTCTGCATCATCAGAAAAGCATGCCTATTCTATTAGGTGCTGTAGGATAATGCTGCTGTAGTCGTCTTGTTTGTGGGCTTCCTAGAGGCCCCTGGTTGGCCACTGTATGAACAGACTGCTGGACTTGATGGGCCTTGGTCTGAGCCACCATGGCTTTTCTTATGCTCTTATTTATATCCCCTTCCTCTCTAGCTGCATAACCAGAAGTAACATCACCCCACCACTGGATGATGTGATTGAAGTAAAATATTCTAGTTGGAATGAAAGAAGGCCTTCCTGGTCTATGGACCCCTGCCCTACATAATGTCCTCTTTTAGGTGAGCTCCCCCTCTCCATTCCTCAACCAGTCAAATCCTACCTGGTCTTAATCCACTGACTCAAGTATAAAAAAAAAAAATCACAGAACAGGCAGTCCAAAAAGAGGACATTCTGTAGGGCAGAGGTCCCCAATACGTTGCCCGTAGGCGCCATGGTGGCCCAGACACCTTTTCTGGTGCTCGCCAAGTGTTTTTAGGGTAGGGCCAGGTGGGGCTTTTGCCCAGCAAGGCTTCTGATTGGCTGTGCAGATTTTTTTTAAATGCCGCTTTGGCAGCAGCTGTCACAACACAAGGATCTGCACTGTGTTACTGAAGTTAAGCTGCAGCAACCATTTTGTGGCTGGTTCCGCCTCCTGCGGCAGCCATTTTGGGGCAGCCATTTTGTTGCTGCACCCACCGTGCCATGTCAGAATTCCAAATGTGCCCACAGGCTCAAAAAGGTTGGGAGCCGCTGACATAGGGTGATCAGTTGATGGGCAGGCATTTGCTCTCCACTACCGGCAGAGCAACGTGGCACGCACCGATTCTGCTAACTAGAATAGGCCTTCCGTGTCTAATCCATCATGCACGATGCAGATCTCTTACTCAGAAACGTTGTCAATGAGAATATCATTTAGAGTTAATTAGACAAATATTGTACATTAAGCAGCCATTGATTGCTAAGACACGGAGAAAAAAATAAAAGAGGCATGCTTTTCAGCTCTACAATATGTGAAGGACATGCTACATTATATCTCGAACGAGACTGGCAAATTTCTATAGCTGTTTCTAATCATCCGCTGGTAATTAGCTTCCAATAACTTGCAACTTTGGTTTATCATTATAGATTTGGGAAGGCAGTAATTGTACTGTGTGCTAATTAAATACCAATTGATTATCTAAGGCCCATCCAATGCTAACAACTGTGTAAGAGATACACAGAGTTGTTAAACTTTAATACTGTAACTGCCAAACAGCTGTGTGCCCCCCATGCAATCAAGAGTTGGACACAAACCAACTCACCTGTTCTTCCAGGGGTTTACAGGTAGGATTTTGAATGGCTGTCAATACTTGCCAATTAAGTCAAAGGAAGCCGAGCTTGTGTTGGGAATTATACGTAAGCACAGTCCACTATTTTTTCACAGTTAGGCAACTGCTGCTGGTGGTGGAAAGTGCTGTCAAGTCGCAGATGACTTATGGAAGCCCAGTAGGGATTTCAAGGCAAGAACAGGGGCTGTGGCTCAGTGGTAGAGCATCTGCTTGGCATGCAGAAGGTCCCAGGTTCAATCCCCAGCATCTTCAGTTAAAGGGACCAGGCAAGTAGGTGATGTGAAAGACCCCTGCCTGAGACCCTGGAGAGCTGCTACTAGTCAGAGTAGACAATACTGACTTTGATGGACTGAGGGTCTGATTCAGTATAATGCAGCTTCATGTGTTCAATGTGTACTGAGAGTAATAGAGGTGGTTTGCCATGGCCTGCCTCTGTATAGCAACCCTGGACTTCCTTGGTGGTCTCCCATCCAAGAACTAACCAGGGATAACCCTGCTTAGCTTCTGATAGCTCAATTTCCTAAGGATTTTTCCTTGTATTTTTATAAGAGCTTCTGCTGGGTCATTTGCTTATCACTCATATAAATTTAGTACTGAAGCCCACCGGCATTAATAGTTAACATAAATTCTTGAGCTGGGTATCTTCATAGAAGGCATGTTTCTAGGGTTGCCAGGAGACTTCTTGTGGGCAACCCCCAACTCTTCCAGTTCTCAGCAGGCTGGCGGGTGAAAACTATTAAGAAAAAAACCCGTTGTGTCACTGGCATGGCATCACTTCAGGGGCCAACCCATAAGCGATGTTACGCTGCTCTAGGATTCAGTGGGAACTCGATGGTAAAACCACCACAGAGTGATGTCACTTCTGGATTCGCCCCCAGAAGTGCTCCAGCTTCTTGGTACCCCGGAACTATAATAAAACACGGGTCATCCTTTGCCTCCTCCTGCACAGTGCTGAAGGAGACAAGGGGTGAACTGACACCCGTTGTTGGCACCAATGTCCAGTTCTGAGCTCAGTGGCCCCGTAATAAGTTACAGTTCAGTCATATGAGGGACACACCAAAGTCTATGTACATAGTTTATTGCCAGACACTCACGGTGTTCTCCCAACTTCCCTGAATAATCCCTGAACCCTAATACCTCCCTCCTAGCCAGCTGAGGTCCTCTATAAACTCCCATCTTCTATGTTCCTGTAAGGACATGTCTCTAAATTACAACAATCATGACAGCCTCTGCAGTTGCGGAGCGACAGAGTTTTGGAACTTCTTGCTCTGGGCTGGCAGCAGTCTACCAGGGGGGTGTCCAGCTGGGAACCTTCTGGGCAGGGGTCAGCACAGCCCCTGCAAACAACAGGTGAGCCTTTCCGCTTGTGCTTCTTTTTGTATTAATTGCCAGGTTTGTCCTGGTTCCTTGCTTTTCACTTTGTGCGCTAATTTATGAGCTGTTTACACGTACAATGCAAGTCATTTATAAGTATAACACAAACATGCTGATTTATTCATGAACCCTGAGAAAAAGGTTTACATCATTCTATACATTTGCATAAGAGAGAAGCAAATTTGTAAATGGGCATTTCAGGTTGAAAACCACAGGGACGAGACATTCTAAATTGTAACAGACTCCCTTCATCAAAGGCCGGGCGACAGTTTTTTAAAAGGCTGGCCGCCCTCAACAGACACAAAATGGACTTTCGGGTCACCCAAATGACAGCATAGTTGAGCTGAATGTTAGGGCCAAACTACACAATACATGGGTGAGTCAGGCCTGGAACACATCATTAAAAAATAAAAATCAGTAGAAGCCTGGTTTGTAAGGTTGCCAACCTCCCGGTGGAACCTAGAGATCTTCTGGAATTACAACTGGTCTCCAGAATACAGATGAATCCCCTTGGCGCAAATGGCTGCTTTAGCGGGTGGACAATATGGCATTATACCCCACTGAGGTTCCTGGCCTCCCTAAACCCTGCCCTCTCCAGGCTCCACCCGCAAATCTCCAAGAATTTCCCAACGCAGACCTGGCAACCCTATTGATTCATCTCAAAGCTGCAGTATTGGGGGAGGAGGGGCTACTGCATTCCCCCTAGGGTTGCCAACTTGCAGGTACCAGCTGGAGAGCTCCTGCTATTACAACTGATCTCCAGCCGATAGAGATCAGTTCACCTGGAGAAAATGGCTGCTTTGGTAATTGGACTCTATGGCATTGAAGTCCCTCCCCTCCCCAAGCCCTGCCCTCCCCAGGCTCCACCCCAAAAACTTCCCACCGGTGGTGAAGAGGGACCTGGCAACTCTAATTCCTCTACACTGTTTCCCAAAGCCAAAACAGTCCAATGGGGATGTTATCACTGCCACCTGCAAGAGATAAATGACTCCCTCTCAGGGCCATTTTGGGTCATGAAAATACCTCAGGGGGGTAAGGCAGGAACCCTCCCCCCCCACAGTTTCGAGACAAATGGGGCTCTTGCTAATGTAAAAAAATGACATTCCCTGGAGCTGCTAAGTCACTGCCGGGAAAGCGAGTTAGGTGCGGAAAATCTGGATCCGACTCGCCAAAAAATGTATCATGTAGCTTGGCCCTTAAAGCCAGGCTTTGTTCTTGCCGGTGTCAATGGACTGAGCTTGCAGAGGCAGAAGCCTACTTAGTACAAAGCGTTTAATCTTCCCTCCAAGTTGCCTAAGGGGGTTTCCTGGAGAAGCCACAAGACGTCCTAACAGCAGCAACCAAGCTGATCAGAATAGACATGCATGCGCTTCTGTCTGAAGTGATTTACTGCTAAATAATAAACCAAAGGAATCAATAAATGCCAAATAATGTTAGGAAAGCCAACAGGGCCTAGTACCGGCAAATGTCTCCTCGGGTCAGGTTTCCACTGTTGAGCTTCCCTTTCTCGGTTTCAAGAACTCATTTGTATTCCACTCCACGTGGTCGAAAATGCCCTCCTACCACAGTATGTTTAACAGCCAGAGGAAATCCCTCCTGTGTTCCAGTCTGGTAAAAACAGACAACACATTTCAGCATAAGTTTGCATTCCAACTATGGTCGCCAACCGCCAGGTACTAGCTGGAGATCTTCTGCTATTACAACTGATCTCCAGCCGATAGAGATCAGTTCACCTGGAGAAAATGGCCACTTCGGCAATTGGACTGTATGGCATTGAAGTCCCTCCCCTCCTCAGACCCCGCCCTCCTCAGACTCCACCCCAAAAACATCCTGCCAGTAGTGAAGACCTAGCAACCCTAATTCCAACCCAAGTGACTGGACTGCCTACAGACTGAACCAAATTACAGTGGGAGACTGGGGGCAGGGAAGACATGGGGGGGCTGCTCTTGGAGATGTCATGACACTACTTCTGGGGAAAACCCAGGAGTGGCGTCAGTCCTCCCAATGAATTGCCGAAAATGCTACAGTTGTACAATAGAGTTTCTGGTGATGCGCAGAGAGGTGTGATGTCACATCTGGGTTATGCCCCAGAAGTAACATCATGCCATTTTATAATTTTTTTTCTCCCACTGCCTCTCCAAGCAGCGGTGGGAAATAAGAGGCTGGGAATGCCCCGCTGGGCAACTGGCAACCCTAGACTGAACAGTCCACCAATTCTCGGCCATATCCATAATCAGGATGAAATTGAACATAAAGGCCATGCTGGATCAGACCAAGGTCCATCAAGTCCAGCAGTCTGTTCACACAGTGGCCAACCAGGTGCCTCTAGGAAGCCCACAAACAAGATGACTGTAGCAGCATTGTCCTGTCTGTGTTCCAAAGCACCTCATACAATAGGCATGCTCCTCTGATGCTGGAGAGAATAGATATGCATTTTGAGTAGTAGCCATGGATAGCCCTCTCCTCCATGAACCTGTCCATTCCCCTCTTAAAGCCTCCCAAGTTGGCAGCCATCACCACATCCTGGGGCAGGGAGTTCCACAATTTAACTAATAAATGACACGGGCTTTATGTGCCGATTACATAAGTTACAAAGACAGACCTGCCTATATATGTTTACCACAACTATACCAAAATAGATGCACAGGTATATTATCAAAATTAAAAAATATATATGCTGCAGTATAATGCACATAATCTACCTCTGGGTGTCACTACCAGGCTACTTGCACAGCTACATTAGCATTTAACTGTAATGCATGGGCAAGCAGGGAAAAGGGAAAGACAATAACAATTTGGCATTTACACAGAACTTTCTGACAGTTCCTCAGCAATCCTCAAAACAATCTTGTAAGGTAGGTCAGTGTTACCTTGTACTAATATATGTGGCTGCGGCATACTTCCTTACCTAAAGCTGCTTAAAATTCATGTCAGGTTTAGATTAAGGAGTTCTTGGGCTCAGACTTAAGACTGTCTTACGCTTGTTCCCAGGCGATGATTACCCACGGGTAAAGGCTGCAAAAGACATAATGTGTGCACAAGCCTTTCAAAATGTTTACCTGCCTGTTTTAGCAAGAAACAACAAGAAGCATCTAGTGGAAGGAGCCAAGGGAGGTGTCATAACAGATAACGGAGTCTCCAGGTAAGAGACAAAACCTGTTCTGGAAACCTAGCAGAACTGCGCTTACAGCCTCCAGAGGATATTGGTTGGGAGTCTGTCACTTGGTGTCAGGGTAACTTTCCAGACAGCTCTTGGGGCTTGTTAAAGACTCTCCTAGTCGGGCTGCATTTCAGCCTTGTAGACAGCCCTGCCTGAAAAGCAGAAACTGTTGAAATGAGAGAGGAGAAATGAGAGACGGAAAAGAAACCACGATTTCCCACCTCATTCTGTCCTCTTTCCTCTTTCAGTCAGGGCTAGACGATTGTCTGCCCTGACACCTGAGCACCAGCGCTCTGCCACTCTAGATAATGTTTTTAAGTGTGAGAAAGGAAGAAATGCCCAAGGGGTCTAAACTATGCCCAGCCTAGACAGCAGGATAGCCGCTTTAAGATTAAGTATAGGGATGGGCTTGTGGGGTTTCCCCACTGCCGCTGCCAACCCAGCTCAGCAGCAACAGGGTACTCTAATGAGATGTCAATGGCAGATTTAAGAAACAAAAATTCCTTTAAGGGGGAAAGCTGCCACTGGGGACGGGGGAAGGGGAAATGGCACAATTGTGGGCAGGAGCAGGAAGATCTGGGATTCCTGTCTGCATGGGTGCCACCCTGGCTTCGCTGTGATCTTTCCTCAAAGACTGCAACAAAGGTGATTGGGGAAAGACAGCAGGAGAGAAGGGGGATACCCAAGAGGTGGACACAAGCACAATGTTGCTGGGAGCTAGGGTGGGGGGAATGCTTCCCAACAGCATCGGAGCTATGATAAACAACCAGTTTTCTAATGACCTGTTTCGTGGTTTCTTTAGCTCAGACATTCCTATAGGTGGTGGCAGCAAACATGCCAGGAGGAACCACATGTATTGGACAGAGTTGTTCCAGCCCTGAGAGGGGTATTCATGACTACTAGTCAAAGTGGATACTGGTCATGATGCACTAGTCAAAGTGGATACTGGTCATGATGCATACCTATTCTCTCCAGTATCAGAGGAACATGCCTATGTTATTAGGTGCTTTGGAACACAAGCAGGATAATGCTGCTGCAGCCGTCTTGTTTGTGGGCTTCCTAGAGGCATCGGGTTGGCCACTGTGTGAACAGACTGCAGGACTTGCTTGGTCCAGCAGTCTGTTCACACAGTGGCCAACCAGGTGCCTCTAGGAAGCCCACAAACAAGACGGGCTGCAGCAGCATTATCCTGCTTGTGTTCCACAGCGCCTCATATATTAGGCATGCTCCTCTGATCCAGGAGAGAATAGGTATGCATCATGACTAGTATTCATTTTGTTTAACAGCCATGGATAGCCCTCTCCTCCATGAATATGTCCACTCGCCTCTTCAAGCCTTCCAAGTTGGCAGCCATCACCACATCCTGGGACAAGGAGTTCCACAATTTAAGAACATAAGAAAAGCCATGCTGGATCAGACCAAAGCCCATCAAGTCCAGCAGTCTGTTCACACAGTGGCCAACCAGGTGCCTCTAGGAAGCCCCCAAACAAGACAACTGCAGCAGCATTATCCTGCTTGTATCACACAGCACCTGATATATTAGGCATGCTCCTCTGATCTTGGAGAGAACAGGTATGCATCATAACTAGTAAAAGAACATATGTGCGTGAAGGAATACTTCATTTTATCTGTTTTGAATCTCTCACCCTAGCTTCAGCAGACGACCCCATGCTCTAGTATTATGAGAGAGGGAGAAAAGCTTCTTTCCCTGCCCACTCTCTCCATATCATGGGTAATTTTATAGACCGCTATCATGTCTCTCCTTAACCACCTTCTTTCCAAGCTGAACAGCCCTAAGCGTTTTAACTGCTCCTCAAAGGGCAGTTGCTCCAGCCCCCTGATCATTTTGGTACTCCGACCCTCAGTGAGGTTGCCGTCAGTTTAGCTCCTAAAAGATCCTCTTATAGGTGAAGCGCTCTCTTTTTTCAGCCTTTCAGACAAAAGCACAACAGACTCCAGCTGTCGGAAATGAAGTTAGACTCGGTACAAACTAGAGTTAAACGAATGAATCAATGGAGCCACTTACAAAGGGATGCCGTGGTCCCTTCATCACCAGGTATCCCAGAAATCAATACGCAATGTCTTCCTAAAAGATGGCGCTCTTTCGTCACCAGAAGAGGAGCGTTTAACCAAGCTGAATTCTATTAATCATTAATACTTCTACGGGAGAGCATGCAAAGAGCTTTGGAATTCTCCCCTCATTCATTCGCACAAAAACTCGGCAAGCCAGGCCATTATCGGCGCAGTTTTACGGACTAGACTAGAAGCCGAGGCAAAGAGCCAGCAACTTGCACATGACTACCCAGTGGGTCTTTGGCGAAGTGGAGATTTCAAACCTCGGCTGCCTTAATGCAATCCAACACTCTCACTGCCAGACTTCTGTAGTTCAGAGTGGTGGTTTTTCGGCTTCCTTGCATGGAGAACCACAATTCTCGTTTGCTTATTGTTTGCGGGAACGTTCTCTTACCTAACTGCCAAGATCTTGCACTAGAGGAGACTTGAAAATCCCTGACCCAGCGGCTTTCCACTTTGAAAACAAATGGTCACATTAGATATGATGTTGGAGGTCCATGACTGTATCCCTGATGGTTGTTTTGGGGGGAGGGGCTCTGAAAAACCAACGCTGTCTCACAACTTGAACCCACATTGTGCCTGGACTTTCCCCCCTACTGGGGCTAAAAGGAGCTACTCTCAATCCACTTTCAATGCGCTTTGCTGCTGGATTTTACTGTGTGAAACAGCAAAAACCACTTGCAAATGAACATTAAAGTGGATTGAAAGTGGATTGAAAGTCCATTATTCAGCATGTGTGAAAGCGCCCAGACAGTCTCTCAGGGGGAGGCTAAAAACTCAGCCCCCCTTTTCTAGTGCCAGAGATCCAGTCATAAAACTTCAACTTCACTTGACCTTAATTCTTTCCACTGGATTTCATACCTACATTTCCCCCTTCGTTCTAGAAAAGAGCCAGAGTCCAATCGCACCTTAAAGACTAACAAAATTTCTGGCAGGGTATGACCTTTCTGGAGCCACAGCTCACTTCTTCATATACAGCTAGACCCCTCTGTCTGAATGTGGTTATCATAATCGGTTGTTGTTGTTTCTTTTTTAGTTCACCCCTTTACTGTGGCTGACCCTTTTGTTTCGTTTACATTTTAATTGCAAAAAAGCCTATGAACTTATATAACTGCTTGCATTTGGCATCAGAAATTTATACGCTGAATGCAATCACAGATACTTACGATGCAATCCGAGTTGCACGTGCTTAAGCCCAGGGACTTCAACAGAGTTAGAAATAATTGCCCATTTCCCCATTTGTTTCCAGGAAATATGGCAGCCCGGTCTAGCAAAGATGGCGAGCTACAGCCCAGGCGTTATGCCTTCCAGATCCAGCTTCTCCCTAGGGTTGCCAGGTCCCTCTTCGCCACCGGCGGGAGGTTTTTGGGGCGGAGCCTGAGAAGGGCAGGGTTTGGGGAGGGGAGGGACTTCAATGCCATAGAGTCCAATTGCCAAAGCGGTCATTTTCTCCAGGTGAACTGATCTCTATCGGCTGTAGATCAGTCGTAATAGCAGGAGATCTCCAGC
This sequence comes from Euleptes europaea, assembly GCF_029931775.1. Classification (NCBI taxonomy): domain Eukaryota; kingdom Metazoa; phylum Chordata; class Lepidosauria; order Squamata; family Sphaerodactylidae; genus Euleptes; species Euleptes europaea. The sequence goes on along the minus strand of NC_079325.1, from coordinate 10,086,961 downwards.
TAGTACCTGGAGGTTGGCAACCCTACTTCTCCCATTCTGATAAAGTTGTTCGGAGAGGTGCATGGGAAGCTTGGATTCCCCCCCTTCCCAAACCATAGCTGGGCTCAGACGCTGGCATAATTATACAGTTACAGGTAATAATTAAGACAACAAATCTATCAACCAGCAAGAAAACCCAGAAAGCCAAACTAATCAGTTTTGTTATGTGACCAAGTGAGAGCGTGCATGCGTACTTGTGGGGGAGAATCGAAGGACATGAAGGATCCAGCACGGGGGCCCTGAGTTTCCAAATGCAGCTGCTGCAGCATCCATCCCACGGCCCGGAGGCTTTTATGAACAACTTCCCAAGGCTTCCGCTCCCTCTTTCTCCTTCACCTGCTGCTGCAGAGGAGTAAATGCTGATAGCGTAATGACTTTTAAGTTGGGAGATTTAACGGCTCCTCTGATTGAATTAAACGCCGCTGCAACATAAAGCAGACTCTTCATTTAAGGTGTAAAAGCCGGCGTCCTTCCCTTTACTAACAAACCCGCTTCCTATTTACAATATGGTGACTTGATTGCAGGGCTGGGTTCCTATTCTTCTCCCCCCACCCTGCCTCCCCCTTTAATGTCATCTGATAAAGCAGGTTGTAAAAATCGGGGATGGCAATAAAGGCGAAGTGATGAGCTCCGTGCAACGTGACGAAAGAGGCGGAGGTTGTTAGGGGAGACATTATCCCCATCCCCGCCGGTTTCTCCGCATGATGCTTCTCCCGACAGGAGGCCAGGACTGCAATCCTAAGCAAAGTACACAGAGGGCAAAACTTCATTAAAGAATAGTGACACTTCTGTCTGGTCTACGCATACAATGAGGAGAGCAGAACATGGGTAGCATGGACAATACCATTTCAAGTGACAGGTGGGCAGGGCCATCTTAATGCATGGGCCCGACGGGCACTTGCCTGGGGGGCCCACGAGCATAGGGGCCCTATGCTAATCTGTGTATGTTAAGTGACTTGCCATAAATAAATACTACTACACAGTAGTCTAGACTATACGAAACTTTTTATTCCTTTGAGTGGTTGTCGTAGGGGCCCCAGCCCATCTAGTCCCCTAATCATTTTGGTTGCTCTTTTCTGCACCTTCTCAAGCTCCGTAATATCCTTTTTTAGGTGTGGTGACCAGAACTGTACACAGTATTCCAAGTGTGGTCTCACCATAGGTTTGTACAAGGGCAGTATGATATCAGCAGTTTTATTCTCTATTCCTCATCTAATTATGGCCAGCATGGAATTTGCCTTTTTTACAGCAGCCACACACTGGGTTGACATCTTCATTGAGCTATCCACTACCACCCCAAGGTCCCTTTCTTGGTCTGTTGCTGCCAGCACAGCTTGGCATGCAGAAGGTCCCAGGTTCCATCCCCAGCATCTCCAGTTAAAGGGACTAGGCAAGTAGGTGATGTGAAAGACCCCTGCCTGAGACCCTGGAGAGCTGCTGCTGGTTGGAGTAGACAATACTGACTTTGATGGACCAAACGTCTGATTCAGTATAAGGCAGCTTCATATGTTATCTACTTGCAGGTCGGGTTTTTTTTTTTTTTTACATAAGTGAACACTGAAAAATGTGACAACCCTACCCCTCCCCTTTCATTTGCAGCTCGAAGAGGTCCAGTTCATTCGACCATGGTTGTTTCACATGGGCAGCGTCCCCGGAGAGGACTAATTAAAAAAAAAAAACTCTAAATAAATAAATAAAAGAACGTGCCAGCGAGCCTGGAAATCAATGCGGATGTCAGCTTGCGGGCAACCGCAGGTTGGTCCTGGAAGGTGCAGATGAGCAGAAGTGATCAGGGTTAGGGCCCTGTTGTCACAGACATGGTTTCCCTTTACAGGTAGACTGGTTGTAGAATCACAGAGTTGGAAGGGACCACCAGGGTCATCTAGTCCAACCCCCTGCACAATGCAGGAAATTCACAACTACCTCCCCCCCACACACACATCCTAGTGACCCATACTTCATGCCCAGATGGCGGCCACGGTGTCCTCCCTCTCATGATCTGCCTAAGATCACAGAATCAGCATTGCTGACAGATGGCCATCTAGCCTCTTCTTTAAAACCTCCAGGGAAGGAAAGCTCACCACCTCCCGAGGAAGCCTGTTCCACTGAGGAACCGCTCTGTTAGAAAATTCTTCCTAATGTCTAGACAGAAACTCTTTTGATTTAATTTCAACCCGCTGGTTCTGGTCCGACCTTCTGGAAACATTAGGAAAAATTTTCTAACAGTTAGAGCAGTTCCTCAGTAAAACAGGCTTCCTCGGGAGGTGGTGAACTCTCCTTCCCTGGAGGTTTTTAAGAAGAGGCTAGATGGCCATCTGTCAGCAATGCGGATTCTATGACCTTAAGCAGATGATGAGAGGGAGGGCATCTTGGACATCTTCTGGGCATGCAGTAGGGGTCACTGGGGGTGTTTGAGGGAGGTAGTTGTGAATTTCCTGGATTGTGCAGGGGGTTGGACTAGATGACCTTGGTGGTCCCTTCCAGCTCTATGATTCTATGATTCTAAGATGCAGGGAGGACTTTGAGTTGCATTCTTTCTTCCTGCTTTTTTGGAGGGTGGGTGGGAAGAGAAGGTCCCCGGCTGGCATCGGCCAAAAGTGCCACGAGAATTACGGCTTGGCTGCCAGGCACAGGCTTGGCGATCAACTCCTCTTTACGAGCCTTTATTGTTATTACCTCCTCTTTCCTTTTATATTCCTGCCAAAATACTCACATTAATCTCCCTCACTCCCTGAAGGCAAAAGACGAGTAATTGGATTTATATGGGTTAGAAATTTGCTAGATTTGGGGGGGGGGGGTGAAGGGAAGTGCGAAGCAACAGATACAAATAAATAAATAAATAAATAGGGGAGGCCGGAAAGACAAAGAAGAGTGCCTGGCCACAACACATCTCCCAGGGCTCAGAAGGTAACGGCACGGCTTAGGCTGAAACCCCATAAATTCCACCTATGTGCAAATGCTGCCATGTGCTCCTCGCTTTTTCCTGCAGGCTTGTTGTAGTTGTTGATTACCTGGGTCTGATTTAAGAACTCTCCCCTTTGCGGAGAACTGGGCTACTTCCAAGCTGCTATTTCCAAGCTACTAGAGAGCCAGCGTGGTGTAGCGGTTAAGAGCGGTGGTTTGGAGAAGTGGACTCTAATCTGGAGAGCCGGGTTTGATTCCCCACTCCTCCACATGAGCGGTGGACGCTTATCTGGTGAACTGCGTTGGTTTCCCCACTCCTGCACATGAAGCCAACTGGGTTATCTTTCTGCTACTTTGATCTCTGTCCTCTGCTCATAGGCCTTCTGGAGGCATTAGGAAGGATGCCGGACTAGATGGACCATTAGTCTGATCCAGGTTCTCACGGTTATGCCTCTAATCCTTTTTCCAGGCCCACTAGTCTGGATACCTGCTTCCTCCCTTTCTAGAACCAGCCATCCCTTCCCTCTCTAATCTACACTGTCACCCTTGCATTCACACATAACAAACAAACCAAAGTTTGTTTGTGAGAAGCATGGCCTCAATGGTCCAGCTTACCTGCTCCCTCCTTGCACCTTTCATGCATTCCCTGGTTAAGAAAGTCTTCCATCTAGATTCAAACTTGTGATAGCCAAAGGTAGGAAGGTCCACAAACTGGAGTTTGCTTTTCCCCAGAAACTGGCATAGTAAATCTCCGGTTTCCTAAGCCCCCCCCTCCTGCATTGGGGCGTCTCAATTGAATGGAGTTAGATCCATGACTCCTGAAACCATTTGATGGTCTATGACTGCAAATTAACTATTGATTATTGACTCCTTAAACCTTGAAATCTTTGATTACATATGAGGACAGGAGGGAAGGCAGATGTGAACATGACAATAAACCTTTTGTGCTCATCACAAATAAACTCCAGTTTGTTCACAATGTCTAAATGCAGTCTCTTGGTCAAATGGTGCACACCACAGGGAAACTGAGAATGCAGGTACACATGCAGCTAGGGTTGCCAACCTCCAGACGGGGCTTGGAGATCTCCCAGAATTACAACTGATCTCCAACAACAGAGATCAGTTCCCCTGGAGAAAATTTTGTTTATTTTTAAATTGATTTGGTGTAATTTATAGTCTACCCTTCTCACATGGACTCAAGGTGGATTTTGAATTTGGATTCAAAATGGCTGGTTTAGAGGGTAGACTCTATGGCATTATACCTGAGGTTCCTCCCTTCCTCAAACCCCACTTTCCCCAAGCTCCACCCCCTACATCTCCAGGAATTTCCCAACCTGGAGTTGGCAACCCTACATTCAACCCTTTTAGTCTACGCCTCTTCCTCCCTCCCTTGTGATCACACAGAAAACAGAGTTTGCTGATTAATCGAGCTAGCTGGGCTGTGACTTAGAATAAGTATAATTCTAGCGCAATAATTGGAAGGAATGATGCCCTGGCTCCACCCACTAGCCCAAACTACATTGAGCAAAAGTTTCACCCCTCAGCAGGAGAGGAAGCTTGAAAGCCAGGTAAGCACTGGAATTGCATTTGAAATTGCATAGTGTTGGTGTTAATTTGTATTTTTATTTATATTTCTTTTGGAAAACGCAACATCCCACCTTCCAGGCATTAAAATAACATGCAAGGCAGCTTGCAAAAAAAGGGAAAGAACAGATAAACAATTTAAAAAATCAAATATTTAAGGTTTGGAGTCCACCATGTGGGAGCTGACCCAGGTCAACAGAAGCTCCAGCTACGAGCAGCATAAATTGTGCTTAAACAGTCTGCAGTCACGCATAGATCCTCACAACACAGGCAAGTCACCATGCTTTTTGAACAGGGGCAACAAACATATTTTGCATGCATGCACAGACTTGGCACACAAAAATAAGAACATGTGGAGTTATTTCCATTTGTGGTGGTCTTGCAAAAAAGTAAAGAAATTCCGGATACAAATTCATCAAGAAACACAGGAAGTATTAAGAGTCAATTTTCCTTTGAATCCTGAAATTATGTTATTGGGGATAGAACCACCAAATTTGGAAAAGAACCACAGGGACTTATTTAGTTATATGCCAACCAGAGCAAGAATGGTTCTGGCAATGGTGTGGAAGCCGGAAGATATTCCAGAATTGGAGAGATGGCAGCAAAAAATGTCGGAAAATGTAGGGATGGCCAAATTAACTAATATGTTGAAAGGGAGAACGATGGGTGAATTTCAAAAGAAATGGAAGAATTATTTTGATTATGCTCAACTGAAAGTATAAAATAAGATATTGTCGAAGGCTTTCACGGTCAGAGTTCATTGGTTCTTGTAGGTTATCCGGGCTGTGTGACCGTGGTCTTGGTATTTTCTTTGGAAATTATTTTGCTCAATGTATTTTCTTGGTCTTTCCTGACGTTTTCCCAACAGCTGTGGCAGGCATCTTCAGAGGAGTAACACTGAAGGACAGTGTCTCTCTGAGGTTTTATAGGTTCTACAAGAACCTATAAAATAAGATATTTGCATTTCAGATGGACGGATGAAAACTGGGGAAAACAGGCAGTAAATTGTGGAACTATAGTAAGGAGATAAGCAAGATTAATCAGATACGGTTTGTAATGTCAAAGTTAAGAACTTTGTTTAATCAGTATGACAGAGTGAAAGACGAAAAGGCCTATATGAGTTATATGCAATTTAGAACAGCCTATTACGAAGCAGAATTGATAGTATAAATTAATATTTTTGACTATTTACAGGCTTATTCATAATTGTTCACTGATTTCCTTGGAAGAAGTTTAAATCTGTATGGGTATGTAGTGTTTGTATGTAATGTTTAAATTGTTAAAAAAATATATTTTTTTAAAAGAAGAACACATGCACAAACGCACCACTGAATTCTTTGGTGTTCTGGTTTACGCATATGCAAAAACAAAATACACACGTTGCCCTTAAAAAGGTAACAGGGCGACTGTGTTCATCAAGAGCATTGTGAATCACACATGCTTCTGATATACACACTTGCCAGGCCCCAAGTATGCAGAGCTGTAACATCTGAAAAGGGCTTTAATTAGTTGGTGCTGCTCGTTCGTATCCACATTGCCCCCTCCCCCAGTATCATAAGGACTAGAATCTTTCCCGGCTCCATTCAATGGTGACAACACCGCAGGCAGGTAAACTTGCCGGGGTTTGTTTCGTTTCTTGAATAATAGTCCCTCTCGCAGAGCTGTGGTGCCTGAGGTATCTGGGGAACCTCTCGGGTGGACACTTGGTCAGGTGCCTAGATACGGGGCACATTCACACAACCCCGCTGCCGCTCTTCAACCAGCCGACGCTTCTGCTACTGCAGCAAGAATTAGTGGCCAAGTAATTACAACTATCAAGAGCAGAGAAGACAAGTTAAATATCACCTCCCTTGGGGGAAAAAATTATTATGCCAGCCAGGAAGATCCAAAATGCCAGTACCCGCGGCTGTAATTTCACCGACGCTCCAATTACACCTCCAACAGGGAGAAAAAGAGAGACATACCTTGAGAACAGCAGGTATGTATTTAGCTGCTTTGTGATTTTTTTTGGGGGGGGGGGACTGAAGCAAGACAGAAGGGCTTTGCTAACGCATCGTTTGCTAATCCCTACATTTCTAGCATTCACATACAATAGGTGGTAGCCTCGCCCACCTCCGCTATCAGAAAGGATTTAATAGCAGGAAAAAAATTGCTGCAGTAATAACACGTTAGTACTGTCCTCAGCACTTATAGTCAAAGACCTCAGTGGCGACAGACTGCCTTCACTTCCCAGACTGGGTAAGTGAGGCCCCGCAGAGAAAGGCATTAATGGCCAGAGCCACACATACACTCAAACCCACCTCAGCATTTAAGGAAACGGGACTTCCAGCTAATAGTCCAGCAAGCTATTTATGCCAGAGCTGGAGGGTTGCCAGCCTCCAGGTGGTGGCTGGAGATCTCCCGCAGTTATAACTGATCTCCAGGCGACAGAGATCAGTTCCCCAGGAGAAAATGGCTGCTTTGGCAGTTGGACTCTATGGCATTGAAGTCCCTCCCCTCTCCAAACCTTACCCTCCTCAGGCTCCACCCCCAAAAATTCCAGGTATTTCCCAACCTGGAGCTGGCAACCCTACAGAGCTAACTTTGGAAACATGAGTTGGGACTATAGAGGTGTTGCCCTGATGGTTTAACTTATTAAGAAGCTATACTTTAGAATGATGTTCTCAGTTTTTTACATGTGCATGGGGGAGCGATGTTTGTGAGACTATTTGTATGAGGAGAGACTTGACGAAGACGCATGAAACCAGAAGACAGCACTTTCCGTTGTCTTTCCCAGTCAACATTAGAAGCTCTCATGTTTATCATAATATTGTATCTCTTGGCTTTCCTTGGATTTGTTATAACAATTCGTATGTTTGTGTAAATTTCTCTATTGTGGGAGACCTGTTATTTATGTAACTTGCCCTGAAGATTTGAGATAAGTACCTTTGGTGCATTTATGTTGTTAAAGATACAATAACACGTCTTGTCATCCTCTGTTTGGCAATTTACTTTGTTGTGCCCACTACACAGTTAGTTATTGATACTTTGTTGAATGCATGAACTCATGAAGCTGCCTTATACCGAATCAGACCCTTGGGCCATCAAAGTCAGTATTGTCTACTCAGACCGGCAGCGGCTGTCTAGGATCTTACAATCGTTACTGTGTAACCCACTTTTTTTTTGGGGGGGGGTTGATTTTAACCCTACAGAGCTGGCATTAGAACTTGGCTGTGCTGGGCAGCTGCCAAAGCCCCAGGACCTAGGTCGACCTGGCACTCTGCAGCAGCAATGGCAATTTGCCTTGTTCTCTGGGTGGTGGCCCCGGGGCCCTCGAGAAGAACAGGACATGCCTACCCCTCCTGCCTCAGCTGGCGCTTACATGGCCTTCCCCTCCCTCCCTCCTTCTCCAGATAGTCAGCAGCGGCTGAGGCATACGGGGTCAAAGCCAGGCACAAAGCCACCTCAACCCTCCTCTGCTGCCTAAGCAGCACCCACTGGGACCCCATCTCGTACCAGGTGAAATTTCATACTGTGCTTCCCTCGCCAGGTGCAAAACAAATTGGAGAATCCACAGTGGGCACAGGCTGGGCAGCAGTGGTGTGGGTGTGCACACCGGTCAGCCTCCTCCTCTGCCACCCTCACCAGCGCCAAGAGAGGCTGAAGAGTACTCTACAGCTTGCCCTGAGCTAGGGTGCCAACCTCTGGTTGGGACTGAAGATTTCCCAGAATTACAACTGATCTCCAGGCTAGAGAGATCAGTTTCCCTGGAGGAAATGGCAGCTCTGAAGGACTCTAGGGAGTTGCAGCCTGTCCCAAACCCTGCCGTCCTCAGGCGCCACCCCTAAATATTCAGACATTTCCCGACCCAGAGTTTGCAACCCTACATGTGGCGTCACAGCTCTTTCCACATTCCACCTTCCCCGGGCTCCACCCCCAGCCTCCAGGAATTTCCCAACCTTACGGTTGCCAACTTCCAGGTACTATTAAGCAAGGGCGTGTTGCATATAATAGCTGGCTAAATCTCCTGTTATCACACAGTATTTCAACACGCAGCCACAAAAATTCCTTTTGTTATTTTTATAAATATTTTTCTTATGCTCACATAGACAAGTACTTCCAGTTCACAGAATCATCATTATAAACCAAGAAACCTTGTAATATTACAACTAACACAAGCTTATCAAATAACTATAAAGAGACAGGATCAAATTACTGTTCATCAGAGTCACACAAGTCTCTACAGCAACACATTCACTTGCTGCGATCCTCTGTGTTGTATAAGCACTGGGCTCCTCCGTAGTCAGCTGATGGTGGCTGACCAATAATGTCTCTTTCTCTCTTTCTCAAGGCTGTATTGTTGTCCGTGTGCAGCAAGCACCGTGGTAAAAATCACAGCCAGAAATTATGTCAACAATATGACAAGCCACCGGTTTAAGCTTTGTTTCGCTGGTGATTGCTTCATCAGATTAATAATTTCTACATCTAAAACACAACATTACAATTATACAACATCACAGTTATGAAAATATTTCTAAACATTAAAATTTAATTTCATATTATAATTCCTTATTAATCTTACCCGACCACCATTTTGTGGTTCACACATCCAAATCTGTCTGCCATGTAGGCACCTATAACTGCTAACAAACATATACCTTATTATAAGGATTACAGAGTAAGTACCAGGTGCTTACATTTAGTTTTTTCAATATCAGGTAAGTATTCTGAAAAACTTATCACTCTTACTATGTAAGGCTCCTAAACATTTATACAATCCTAGTGTTTTTATGCAATACAGTTAATGTTTGAAAAGTTTTTTCTCAGATACAGCAATTACTTATAATCTATACCAAATTATAAAACAGGTAAGGTCTAGAGAAGACCTATGACTACTAACAAGCTTATACCTTATTATAAGGATCACAGAGTAAGCATCAAGTGCCTACATTCAGTTTTTCAATATCAGGTAAGTATTCTGAAAAACTTATCTCTCTTACTATAAAGGGCTCCTAATAATTTATACAATCCTAGTGTTCTTGTGCAATACAGCCAATGTTTGGTATCTTTTATTTCAGATACAGCAATAACTCATGATCTATTCCAAATTATAAAAAACAGGTAAGGTCCAGGGAAGAATTTAATCCAAAAGGGTGAACTGAGTTGAACATATGGATAAATCGCGCCTCCTGTTGGCAAAGCACCCTCTCTACATCTGTATAGACATCATTGTGAAATTGCCATATGGCAAAAAACTGCAAATCTGTGTCTTTATGTCCCTTTTCAATGAAATGTGAGACCATGGGCGCCTCTAAATTCTGGTTCCGTATGCGGGAACGATGCTCCCCGATCCTATATTTAAGGGACCTTGATGTCTTTCCTATATAGATTAAATTACATGCACATTTGATAATGTAAACGACCCTTTTTGAAGAACAATTAGTAAAAGACTTCAAGGTGAAATGGAAGCCTGTCTGTTTACAAGTAAACTCCTTCACAGGTAAGGATAGGGAGCAATTAACACAGTGTCCACATGCAAAATGACCAGTAGTAATTGGTTTAGATCTTTGTATGTTCCTAAAATCAGAATGTATAAGTTGGTCTTTCAAAGCTTTGGTTTTTCTTAAGCCAATTTTAGGTAACATTTCACATCCTGGAATAGTGTTAACTAACTGCCAATTTTTGTAAATGATGCTCTTTATGGCTGGGGCCAAATGTGTATATTCCAAAGAGAAACTCAATGCTTTTTGTGATGTTTTAGGTTTATTAATTATAAGTTCCTTCCTTTCAGTATCATTGACCCTTTTTAAAGCCTTGCTGATAACCTTGTGGGGATAGCCTCTATCCTTCAATGATCTTGATAGTTCCTCTGCTGCCTTTTTAAAGTTCTTATCCTCAGTAGAATTTCTTTTTAACCTAACAAATTGGCTGTAAGGCAAACTATTCTTGAGATGTGAGGGGTGGAATGAACCATAGTTTAATAATGAATTTCTGTCAGTACTTTTCTTAAAGGGACGGATTCTTAATTTCTGATCATTGCCAATATACACCTCTGTGTCCAGAAATGGTACTGAAATGGTAGAGATCTGCCCAGTAAATTTAATGCTGTCATGACAATTATTTAAATGTTCCATAAATTTCATATATGTATCCTGATTTTTGATAATAATAAAAATATCATCGATGAACCTAATGAATTTATGAACACCCTGCTTGTAAATCTCGTTATCAAAAATGAATTGCTTCTCAAAATAAATCATAAATATGTTTGCAATTGACGGGGCACATGAAGAGCCCATAGAGACACCTCGTGTCTGTAAATAAAACTGGGAATCAAAACGAAAATAATTTTTCTCAAAAATCAAATCCAATACATCTAATAGGAAAGTAGTAGGTGGTTGTTGCGTAGTCCGTCCATTTAATAATTCAGCTATAACAAGTCTGGCCTCATCCAATGGAATACAGGTATATAAGGAATTAATATCAATAGAGGCCACCAAAAAACCTTCTGGAACCACCAATCCTTCCACCTTCTGAATAAAATGTTTAGTGTCAAGAACATAAGATTCTGTTAATATTGAAAATTTGTGCAGTATACTCTCCATATATTTAGCTAAGGGTTCTAAAATGGACCCAGACCCAGACACTATGGGTCTACCCTGGGGAGGGAAAATTTTCTTGTGTATTTTTGGCAACCTGCATCCTAGGGTACCAGTATTTTATTGCTTGCCAAAAATACACAAGAAAATTTTCCCTCCCCAGGGTAGACCCATAGTGTCTGGGTCTGGGTCCATTTTATAACCCTTAGCTAAATATATGGAGAGTATACTGCACAAATTTTCAATATTAACAGAATCTTATGTTCTTGACACTAAACATTTTATTCAGAAGGTGGAAGGATTGGTGGTTCCAGAAGGTTTTTTGGTGGCCTCTATTGATATTAATTCCTTATATACCTGTATTCCATTGGATGAGGCCAGACTTGTTATAGCTGAATTATTAAATGGACGGACTACGCAACAACCACCTACTACTTTCCTATTAGATGTATTGGATTTGATTTTTGAGAAAAATTATTTTCGTTTTGATTCCCAGCTTTATTTACAGACACGAGGTGTCTCTATGGGCTCTTCATGTGCCCCGTCAATTGCAAACATATTTATGATTTATTTTGAGAAGCAATTCATTTTTGATAACGAGATTTACAAGCAGGGTGTTCATAAATTCATTAGGTTCATCGATGATATTTTTATTATTATCAAAAATCAGGATACATATATGAAATTTATGGAACATTTAAATAATTGTCATGACAGCATTAAATTTACTGGGCAGATCTCTACCATTTCAGTACCATTTCTGGACACAGAGGTGTATATTGGCAATGATCAGAAATTAAGAATCCGTCCCTTTAAGAAAAGTACTGACAGAAATTCATTATTAAACTATGGTTCATTCCACCCCTCACATCTCAAGAATAGTTTGCCTTACAGCCAATTTGTTAGGTTAAAAAGAAATTCTACTGAGGATAAGAACTTTAAAAAGGCAGCAGAGGAACTATCAAGATCATTGAAGGATAGAGGCTATCCCCACAAGGTCATCAGCAAGGCTTTAAAAAGGGTCAATGATACTGAAAGGAAGGAACTTATAATTAATAAACCTAAAACATCACAAAAAGCATTGAGTTTCTCTTTGGAATATACACATTTGGCCCCAGCCATAAAGAGCATCATTTACAAAAACTGGCAGTTAGTTAACACTATTCCAGGATGTGAAATGTTACCTAAAATTGGCTTAAGAAAAACCAAAGCTTTGAAAGACCAACTTATACATTCTGATTTTAGGAACATACAAAGATCTAAACCAATTACTACTGGTCATTTTGCATGTGGACACTGTGTTAATTGCTCCCTATCCTTACCTGTGAAGGAGTTTACTTGTAAACAGACAGGCTTCCATTTCACCTTGAAGTCTTTTACTAATTGTTCTTCAAAAAGGGTCGTTTACATTATCAAATGTGCATGTAATTTAATCTATATAGGAAAGACATCAAGGTCCCTTAAATATAGGATCGGGGAGCATCGTTCCCGCATACGGAACCAGAATTTAGAGGCGCCCATGGTCTCACATTTCATTGAAAAGGGACATAAAGACACAGATTTGCAGTTTTTTGCCATATGGCAATTTCACAATGATGTCTATACAGATGTAGAGAGGGTGCTTTGCCAACAGGAGGCGCGATTTATCCATATGTTCAACTCAGTTCACCCTTTTGGATTAAATTCTTCCCTGGACCTTACCTGTTTTTTATAATTTGGAATAGATCATGAGTTATTGCTGTATCTGAAATAAAAGATACCAAACATTGGCTGTATTGCACAAGAACACTAGGATTGTATAAATTATTAGGAGCCCTTTATAGTAAGAGAGATAAGTTTTTCAGAATACTTACCTGATATTGAAAAACTGAATGTAGGCACTTGATGCTTACTCTGTGATCCTTATAATAAGGTATAAGCTTGTTAGTAGTCATAGGTCTTCTCTAGACCTTACCTGTTTTATAATTTGGTATAGATTATAAGTAATTGCTGTATCTGAGAAAAAACTTTTCAAACATTAACTGTATTGCATAAAAACACTAGGATTGTATAAATGTTTAGGAGCCTTACATAGTAAGAGTGATAAGTTTTTCAGAATACTTACCTGATATTGAAAAAACTAAATGTAAGCACCTGGTACTTACTCTGTAATCCTTATAATAAGGTATATGTTTGTTAGCAGTTATAGGTGCCTACATGGCAGACAGATTTGGATGTGTGAACCACAAAATGGTGGTCGGGTAAGATTAATAAGGAATTATAATATGAAATTAAATTTTAATGTTTAGAAATATTTTCATAACTGTGATGTTGTATAATTGTAATGTTGTGTTTTAGATGTAGAAATTATTAATCTGATGAAGCAATCACCAGCGAAACAAAGCTTAAACCGGTGGCTTGTCATATTGTTGACATAATTTCTGGCTGTGATTTTTACCACGGTGCTTGCTGCACACGGACAACAATACAGCCTTGAGAAAGAGAGAAAGAGACATTATTGGTCAGCCACCATCAGCTGACTACGGAGGAGCCCAGTGCTTATACAACACAGAGGATCGCAGCAAGTGAATGTGTTGCTGTAGAGACTTGTGTGACTCTGATGAACAGTAATTTGATCCTGTCTCTTTATAGTTATTTGATAAGCTTGTGTTAGTTGTAATATTACAAGGTTTCTTGGTTTATAATGATGATTCTGTGAACTGGAAGTACTTGTCTATGTGAGCATAAGAAAAATATTTATAAAAATAACAAAAGGAATTTTTGTGGCTGCGTGTTGAAATACTGTGTGATAACAGGAGATTTAGCCAACTTCCAGGTACTAGCTGGAGATCTCCTGCTATTACAACAGATCTCCAGCCGATAGAGCTCAGTTCACCTGGAGAAAATGGCCACTTTGGCCATTGGACTCTATGGCATTGAAGTCCCTCCCCTCACCAAACCCTGCCCTCCTCAGGCTCCGCCCCAAAAACCTCCCACTGATGACAAAGAGGGACCTGACAACCCTACCCAACGTGAAGCTGGCAACCCTGGGCAGCAGCAACAGAAGTCTAATAGGCAACCGCAGACCCAAGCCACGCCCTTCCCTTCTGCCCCACAGCCTGCTTGGGTGATGGGGCTGGACCCTCTCACTGGGCGGCTCTCTGAGAATCAGTGCAGAAGATAGGGGAGATGCTCATATGGCACTCACTCAACTCTTAGAGCCAGGGCTGAATAACAAAGATTTTAAAGCCCTGAGAAGAAACCTGGGGCTTGGAAGAAGCTGCATTGGGGCTACAGCAGCGTTGCCAGCTAGGCTGGGGAAATCCTGGAGATGTGGGAGGGGTTTTGGAAGGCGAAAGACCTCAGTGGGGTATAATGTCATACAGTCCACCTTCCAAAGCTGCTATTTCCTCCAGGGGAAAGGATCCCGGTAGTCTGAACATCAGTTGTAATTCTGGGAAATCCAGGCCCCACCTGGAGGTTGGCAACCCTAGTCTACAGCTTGGGGAGTGGGGCTGCCAACCTCCAGGTGGGGCCAGGGGATTTCCCAGAATTACAACTGATCTCCAGATGAAAGAAATCATCCCCCCTGGAGAAAATGGCCACTTGGGAGGGTACACTAAATGACATTATACACTGATGAGGTCCCTTCCCTCCCCCAACCCTGCCCTCCCCAGGCTCTACCCACCAAACCTCCCAGAATTTCCCAACCCGGAGCTGACAAACCTACATTTCCTTTCCCATGACAATTCCACAATAAGGGGGGAAACCTTTAAATTGTTGGGGGACGGGACTAAATCATATACAAGATTTTCTTTCTTATCAAACCTAAACTGATTTTAACACATCACCAGTATAAAATGTATAATTTATAACTTCCCGTATGAAATAGTACTATTTAGCATATTTATAGAATTCAGAAGTACAAATGACTTTTTTTTTACAAGCAAAACTGTGAATATACCCAATAGGTGTGTGAGACCGTGTTGCAAACTACTACACAGTATGCTTTGTTAGCACCTGCTTTAGTTTTTGCCGTCAGAGGGGAGGAAAAGAGCCGAAAACAGAGAGAGAGAGAGAGAAAGAGAGACATTCTTCACACATTTATGAGAAGATTAACAGCATATCTGGATTAATGAGTTAAATTTTATAACATCAAAAACACTGACTTCTTCAAAAGCACATCATCATATTATGGCATATTAATTGTGGACTGAATTAGCCACTTTTAAAAATATGTTGCATATGCCTATACACAGGAATTCTCAATATGTAATGCTGTTGAGCTTATCTAACATAAAATACTGAGCATGAAGGATTTAATAAAAAGTGTAACACCTTACTTTAAAAAAAAAAATTTCACTTATTCCCAGAGAAAAAACATATTTCATAGGAGGTTGTGTATATGAGTGTTTTTGTTTTTTTGGCATATCTCTCCAAAATTTCCAAATTATCCTTTGGATATTTTTTAATAACCCTGTTTTTCTGGAATGTTTTCATTTTTTCCCCCTCCAGGCCTTCCCATCTTAATGCTAGTTAAAGAATCTCAGGTTGCAGGATGGTGTTACTTGGGACAGCGGTTGTAAGTGAAGAAGAAGAGTTGGTTTTTATACCCCAATTTTCTCTACCTTAAGGAGAATCAAACTGGTTTACAATCACCTTCCCTTCCACTCACAGCAGACACCTTGTGAGGCAGGTGGGGCTGAGAGAGTTTGGAGAGAACTGTGACTGGCCCAAGGTCACCTAGCTGGCTTCATGTGGAAGAGCGAGGAAACAAATCCAGTTCACCAGATTAGAGTCCTCCACTCATGTGTAGAAGGAGAGAATCAAACCCGGTTCTCCAGATTAGAGTCCACCACTCTTAACCACTATACCATGCTGGCAATGCCCACAACATCGATGTAATGTCACCACAGACACAATGATGTCACTCCACGTGTCCCCAGAAGTGACATCAGCACCTAGCTGGGGGATGTTCTGGCATTTGGGCAAAACTCTATGGTTTGACTTGACCAATTTCCCCGTTTCCCACCATTCTCCACCCACCCAGTGGCTGGCTGAGGTAAGAGAATGGATGATGACCAGGCTGAAACAAAAATGCATCTGGTCATTAGTTTTTTTCAAATCAGAGAGTGAAAGCAGGTCTGTCCCTGAGATCAGCAATCTGCAATAAGGATGTGCCCCATGCCTATTATGTGTAGGCAGGATTGTACTGGACCAGAACCAAAGGGTTGAAAGTAAATCAAAAGAGTTTCCATCTAGACATTAGGAAGCGTTTTCTAACAGAGCTGTTCCGCAGTGGAACAGGCTTCCTTGGGAGGTGGTGAGCTCTCCTTCCCTGGAGGTTTTTAAGCAGAGGCTAGATGGCCATCTGTCAGCAATGCTGATTCTATGACCTTAAGCAGATGATGCCGCTGCCGGTCTGAGTAGACAATACTGACTTTGATGTTCCAAGGATCTGATTCAGTATAAGGCAGCTTCATGTGTTCATGTGATAAGAGGGAGGGCATCTTGGCATGGAGTATGGGTCACTGGTGGTGTCGGGGGGGAGGTAGTTTGGAATTTCTTGCATTGTGCAGGGGGTTGGACTAGATGACCCTGGTGGTCCCTTCCAATTCTATGCTTCTAACCCATAGAGACTGTGTTTTTGTTTTTTTTAATTGTCTAGGAAGGGGTTTAACAACTGTGACTGCAATAGATCACTGAGAAAACGCACACAAACTTAGCATCGCTATAATTACACCCATAACTGCAAAATTCAGAGTGAGGAAATAACATCGTAGCTGGGCTTTTACTTTCTAATTGGATTTGTTCACATATCTACTAATTGGCAAGACTCAGAGGTCGGGAGAATTCTCTGAGATACCAAACTTTAAGTTTTTTTAAAAAAAATAACAAAAAATATCTTAGCAGATCAAGAGTTTGTTTGTCAGGTCAAAGTTCTTGTACAAAAGTCACTGGAAACAACTGAACCTCCGGGAGTGGGGAAGGTATCCACATCAATATATTGAGAGAATTGCCTATGATCATCCTACTATTGCCAGGCCGAGCTTGGGTTGACTGTGGGAAAACTTGTACCTCATTAACTAGAGGTGCAAAGCTTTCTGTGGGTTGGTCAGGACAAAATAATTGTGCTACTCCCAGCCATTCCCCTCCCCATTAATAACACTTCTCTCTTTCTTGTGTTTAATTTGCATCTACACTCCTCTGGCATTTTGCTCATTAAGCCCAGATCTCGCATAACCAATGCTCCCACTCCTTGCTTAAAGCACAGTTCATCAGATATTTCCCAGAATTACGACGGCTCTCCAGACTAGAGAGCAGTTCCTATGGAGAAAACGGTTGCTTTGGAGGGTGGACTCTATGGCATTATAGATGTTCCTGCTGAGGTCCCTCCCCCCAACCTTACCCTCTCCAAGGTAAAGGTAGTCCCCTGGGCAACACCAGGCCATTACTGACCCATGGAGTGACATCACATCCTGACCTTTACTAGGCAGACTACATTTACGGGGTGGTTTTCCATTGCCTTCCCCAGTCATCCATTGCCATCCCCAGCTGGGTACTCATTTTACCGACCTCAGAAGGATGGAAGGCTGAGTCAACCTTGAGCTGGCTACCTGAAACTGACTTCCGTCAGGATCGAACTCAGGTCGTGAGCAGAGCTTTTGACTGCAGTCCTGCAGCTTACCACTCTGTGCCACGGGGCTCCTTGCCCTCTCCAAGATCCACCCCCCAAATCACCAGGAATTTCCTAACCTGGAGTCGGTAACCCTGTCTCCAGGCCCCACCTTTAGGTTGGCAGCCCTACAGAACACAGGCACAACCACAGTGCAAATTCAGCATAATCTAAATTTAAAAGCTAAAGCAACAAGAATCTGGGAGAAAAGAGAGTGCTTTGTGGTTTATATACATGGCATGACAGTATTGGTGCATGGAGAATTAGGGTAAAAACAGAAAAAACACTGGGTCAGAATAAACAGTTCAGCAACAAAACAAAACCAATCATTGTTTAGAGATGCCACCAGAAGTTTCACCAGAAATTAAATCTACAAAAAACTCTGGGCATCATCCAACATGACATGTAATGAGTTTTAAGAGATGCTGATTGACTCGTATTGACCCAAACAAGAAAAAGAAGAAGAGTTGGTTTTTATATGCCAACTTTCTCTACTTTTTTTTTTTTAAAAAAAAAGGAGAATCAAACTGGCTTACAATCGCTTTCCCTTCCTCTCCCCACAACAGACACCTTGTGAGATAGATGGGGTTGAGAGAGTTCAGACTCAGAGCGAACTGTGACTGGCCCAAGGACACCCAGCAGGCTTCATGTGGAGGAGTGGGGAATCAAACCTGGTTCTCCAGATTAGAGCCCACCGCTCTTAACCACTACATCACGCTGGCAATAACTCCAAAAAATATGAGGCAATGGCATCTCCAATATGCTTTTCCCCCTCTAAAGGAATCCTAATTCCATTTGTTCACATATCCACTCATTGGCAAATAGGTACGTCATCCAACCAGCCACTCCTGCAACTAATAACAGGCCAAAAGTTTTCCTGGTCCTCAGACATTTACCGTTCATTCAGTGAATCCCGCTCCTGGGCCCTTCAGAGTGATCTATTTATTTCTTAAATAAAGCCATAAATCTTTGACAGTCCTAGCAGCTGTTATTTTATATGCCTTTATGTACACCACTGATAATAAACGGCTTGTCTGTTGGCAGCATCGCACGTGGCCACGTGGCGCACTGTTCACCCTCATTCTTATTTTCCTTTTGCTTGTGCAACAGAGTGATGCTCTCCAGCTTCTTGAGTTTTGCACACTCTTCTTGGCTCCAACCGGATTTTGGCAGCTTCTTAGAGCAGAGTGTGAGCATTCTTTCTTCTTCTCCCCACCCCCTACCAATCCAGAGCAACGAAATGTTAACAAGGCTTAGACTCCTCATGAACCTTCCAGAATTGTTCTGAAAAGAAAACCATAGAGATTTCTGAAATCCCTAGAGCACCATGACGTCGCTCCTTGTTTTAAAACAGGAAGTGACTCCCACACACACTGAGTGACAGCAGGAGATGGTGAACACATGTGAAGATGCCTTTTACTGAATTAGATCCTTGGTCCATCAAAGTCAGTATTGTCTACTCCATCCGGCAGTGGCTCTCCAGGATCTCAGGCAGAGGTCTTTCACATCACCTGTGAAAGATGCGGGGGATTGAACCTAGGGCCTTCTGCATGCCAAGTAGATGAACTACCACTGGGACCTTTTGCATGCCATGAACCTGGAACCTTCTGCATGCCAAGCAGATGCTCTACCACCGAGCCACAGCCTTTCCCCAGGAGGTCTCCCACCACTAGACGGAAAGTGGCAACCTTATGCTCGCAAAACCCATTTTCTCCCAAGATGAGAAGGCCATACACTTGTGCGGATGGTTAATTTGCAATGCAAAAATCAAGGACGTGATCCATATCCAGGCTGTTCTGTTCCAGCATTAGCTAAATGCAGGATAACCTATTCCATCACAAAAGAGGTCTACCTGTCAGGGCTGCTGGTGGTGGAAAGTGCCATCAAGTCACAGCCGACTTATGGTGACCCTGTAGGGTTTCCAAGGCAAGAGATGATCAGAAGTGGTTTGCCATTGCCTTCCCCAGTCATCTACACTTTACCCCCAAGCAAGCTGGGTACTCATTTTACCGACCTCGGAAGGATGGGAGGCTGAATCAACTTTGAGCCAGCTACCTGAAACTGACTTCCGTCGGGATCGAACTCAGGTTGTGAGCAGAGCTTTTGATTGCAGTACTGATGCTTACCACTTCTCCTGTCGACAGAGATTAAATCCTGACTCTGTCCCTAAATTCCTGCATCCCTTCAAGCGCCTGCTCTGGTTTCACCAGCCTGAGCACTGCTTCCTAGCTTGTCCGAGGACCACGTATTTTTTGAAACCCGTTGTTGGCCACCCTTCCAGGAAGACCGTTTGGCCAAGAGATCTGGCAAGGAAGAGAGTGCCAGAGTTTGGCATGGAGTTATCGTCGACAGGCATTACGAGAGCTGGACAAAGACGCAGCGGCTGAGCGCGCAGCGATAGCAGAAGAAGGGGCAGAGAATGAAACAGAAAGAGCTGGTCTGGAAAGGACGAGAATTAAAAGGCCCTTGTCGTTGATAAAGGAAGAACGATACCCCCGATGTGGGACAACAGGAGCCAGAGAAGAGAGTGGGAGAATAATTGATTGAGCAAGATAGAGAGAGACGGTTTAGGAGAGAGGAGCAGACACCGATCTACTCTAGAAGTACTTAACAATAACCAGAAAGTAGCAAGGTCATGGAACAATTCTGCTTGAGGGTCTAAAAGCTTCTTACAGGAAGACTGCAGGGGGGGGGGGAACATTTTTCTCCTTCTGTATTTTCCAGTCTAGCTGCACGAGCATCAGAGCTTAAGGGTAAGAAAAGGACAGTCCGCCAAAATAATACATATATATCAGTCAGCCCTCTGCTGGCAAAAACCTGTGATTGCAACCAGGCGAGTACCAAGGAGAAGAAGGTAGTCGACGGCTGCCTTTGAACTTTTGGACGTGCCCAAAGGAAGCTGCCGGCCCTTGCAAGACCCCCTAACAAGGGGCCATCGGGAATTAATTGTTTGGTTTCTGCACAGTGCGGTCGGTTACCTCCCTCAAGGATGTGCGCCTATCACAATTCCCCACCACTCCAACTGCAATAATTTGACAATAGAAAATTCTAGCACTTCCCCCATTGCTTCAGACTGCGTGGAACCGCATTGGCTGACCCGTGCTCTAGCGACAGGTGGCAACCTCTGCCCTTTTGGGGCAGCTTCCCTTTATGACATCGGTAAGAAGTTTTAAAACTTGTTTTATAAAGAAGTTGGAAGTGGAGGGTTCCCTGCTTTTCAGACTCCAATGAAGGAGAACTAATTGAGTCACATGAAGCTGCCTTATACTGAATTAGACCCTTGGTCCATCAAAGTCAGACCCTTGCTCCATCAAAGACCACAGTCCACAGCAACCAGCAAGGTTGCTTCTGTTGGTGTACAGGTAAACAAGATCACCAGCAAAAGTCTATGAAAATCTAGGTGCGGTTTACAGTCACTGCTTGAAAAAAAGTTGTCGGCACCCATATCTATGTAGGGATCCCTGCATCACCTCCACAGTTGATCTGAAATGTGGGGGAAAGCTCAGAGACCCGTCACAGCAGCAGGAAAAGACCTTGTTGCACCAGAAGACCAAAGAGGACCAGGTAATACTCCTGGAGCACTATTAAACCATCCTAGTAAGGGGGGCTGAATTTGTTCCTCCACATCCGCCCTGCTTCTCCTCATTCCACCCACAACTGCCGAGAGCCACATTTGACACTCTCAGAACCAGCACCCTCAGAGATCTATAGGAATTATAAGAAGAATTGGTTTTTATATGCCGACTTTTTCTACCACTTAAGGGAGACTCAAACCGGCTTACAATCACCTTCCCTTCCTTTCCTTACAACAGACACCCTGTGAGGTAGGTGGGGCTGAGAGAGCTCTATCAGAGCTGTAACTTGCCCAAGGTCACTCAGCTGGCTTGGTGTGTAGGAGTGGGGAAACAAATCCAGTTCACCAGATTAGCCTCCGCCGCTCATGTGGAGGAGTGGGGAATCAAACCCAGTTCTCCAGATCAGACTCCACAGCTCCGAACCACTGCTCTTAACCACTACACCACACTGTCACTAAGGGATACGGTGAACAATCTGGAAGGGTGGGAAGATTTCCGTGATGTCGTCCATCCTCAGAAAGGCTAGCTTTAGAAAAGGACAACATACAATTGATCTCTGCATGACGTGGCCATTATCACGCCCTACAGAAGGTCAAGGGCCTTCAAAGAATTTGTAGGCAGCTTTC